>NC_136061.1:441211542-446211542 GCF_964261635.1 Lissotriton helveticus
CTCTGCACTCCCTATGCACTCTGCACTCCCTATGCACTCTGCACTCCCTATGCACTCTCCACTCCCTATGCACTCTCCACTCCCTATGCACTCTCCACTCCCTATGCACTCTCCACTCCCTATGCACTCTCCACTCCCCACTCTGCACTCCCTATGCACTCTGCAGTCCCTATGCACTATGCACTCTCCACTCCCTATGCACTCTCCACTCCCTATGCACTCTCCACTCCCTATGCACTCTCCACTCCCTATGCACTCTCCACTCCCTATGCACTCTCCACTCCCCACTCTGCACTCCCTATGCACTCTGCAGTCCCTATGCACTATGCACTCTCCACTCCCTATGCACTCTCCACTCCCTATGCACTCTCCACTCTCCACTCCCTATGCACTCTCCACTCTCCACTCCCTATGCACTCTCCACTCTCCACTCCCTATGCACTCTCCACTCCCTATGCACTCCCCACTCCCTATGCACTCTCCACTCCCTATGCACTCTCCACTCTCTATGCACTCTCCACTCCCTGTGCACTCTCCACTCCCTGTGCACTCTCCACTCCCTGTGCACTCTCCACTCCCTGTGCACTCTCCACTCCCTGTGCACTCTCCACTCCCTGTGCACTCTCCACTCCCTGTGCACTCTCCACTCCCTGTGCACTCTCCACTCCCTGTGCACTCTCCACTCCCTGTGCACTCTCCACTCCCTGTGCACTCTCCATTCCCTGTGCACTCTCCACTCCCTGTGCACTCTCCACTCCCTGTGCACTCTCCACTCCCTGTGCACTCTCCACTCCCTATGCACTCTCCACTCCCTATGCACTCTCCACTCCCTATGCACTCTCCACTCCCTATGCACTCTCCATTCCCTATGCACTCTCCACTCCCTATGCACTCTCCACTCCCTATGCACTCTCCACTCCCTATGCACTCTCCACTCCCTATGCACTCTCCACTCCCTATGCACTCTCCACTCCCTATGCACTCTCCACTCTGCACTCCCTATGCACTCTCCACTCCCTATGCACTCTCCACTCTGCACTCCCTATGCACTCTCCACTCCCTATGCACTCTCCACTCCCTATGCACTCTCTATGCACTCTCCACTCCCTATGCACTCTCCACTCCCTATGCACTCTCCACTCTGCACTCCCTATGCACTCTCCACTCTGCACTCCCTATGCACTCTCCACTCCCTGTGCACTCTCCACTCCCTGTGCACTCTCCACTCCCTGTGCACTCTCCACTCCCTGTGCACTCTCCACTCCCTGTGCACTCTCCACTCTCTGTGCACTCTCCACTCCCTGTGCACTCTCCACTCTCTATGCACTCTCCATTCCCTATGCACTCTCCACTCCCTATGCACTCTCCACTCCCTATGCACTCTCCACTCCCTATGCACTCTCCACTCCCTATGCACTCTCCACTCCCTATGCACTCTCCACTCCCTATGCACTCTCCACTCTGCATTCCCTATGCACTCTCCACTCCCTATGCACTCTCCACTCCCTATGCACTCTCCATTCCCTATGCACTCTCCATTCCCTATGCACTCTCCATTCCCTATGCACTCTCCACTCCCTATGCACTCTCCACTCCCTATGCACTCTCCACTCCCTATGCACTCTCCACTCTGCATTCCCTATGCACTCTCCACTCTCCACTCCCTGTGCACTCTCCACTCCCTGTGCACTCTCCACTCCCTGTGCACTCTCCACTCCCTGTGCACTCTCCACTCCCTGTGCACTCTCCACTCCCTGTGCACTCTCCACTCCCTATGCACTCTCCACTCCCTATGCACTCTCCATTCCCTATGCACTCTCCACTCCCTATGCACTCTCCACTCCCTATGCACTCTCCACTCCCTATGCACTCTCCACTCTGCATTCCCTATGCACTCTCCACTCCCTATGCACTCTCCACTCCCTATGCACTCTCCACTCCCTATGCACTCTCCACTCCCTATGCACTCTCCACTCCCTATGCACTCTCCACTCCCTATGCACTCTCCACTCCCTATGCACTCTCCACTCTGCATTCCCTATGCACTCTCCACTCCCTATGCACTCTCCACTCCCTGTGCACTCTCCACTCCCTGTGCACTCTCCACTCCCTGTGCACTCTCCACTCCCTGTGCACTCTCCACTCCCTGTGCACTCTCCACTCCCTGTGCACTCTCCACTCCCTGTGCACTCTCCACTCCCTGTGCACTCTCCACTCCCTGTGCACTCTCCACTCCCTATGCACTCTCCACTCCCTATGCACTCTCCACTCCCTATGCACTCTCCACTCCCTATGCACTCTCCACTCCCTGTGCACTCTCCACTCCCTATGCACTCTCCACTCCCTATGCACTCTCCACTCCCTATGCACTCTCCACTCCCTATGCACTCTCCACTCCCTATGCACTCTCCACTCCCTATGCACTCTCCACTCCCTATGCACTCTCCACTCCCTATGCACTCTGCACTCCCTATGCACTCTGCACTCCCTATGCACTCTGCACTCCCTATGCACTCCCTATGCACTCCCTATGCACTCTTCACTCCCTATGCACTCCTCACTCCCTATGCACTCTCCAGTCTGCACTCCCTATGCACTCTCCACTCCCTATGCACTCTCCACTCCCTATGCACTCTCCACTCCCTATGCACTCTCCACTCTGCATTCCCTATGCACTCTCCACTCCCTATGCACTCTCCACTCCCTATGCACTCTCCACTCCCTGTGCACTCTCCACTCCCTGTGCACTCTCCACTCCCTGTGCACTCTCCACTCCCTGTGCACTCTCCACTCCCTGTGCACTCTCCACTCCCTGTGCACTCTCCACTCCCTGTGCACTCTCCACTCCCTGTGCACTCTCCACTCCCTGTGCACTCTCCACTCCCTATGCACTCTCCACTCCCTATGCACTCTCCACTCCCTGTGCACTCTCCACTCCCTGTGCACTCTCCACTCCCTGTGCACTCTCCACTCCCTGTGCACTCTCCACTCCCTATGCACTCTCCACTCCCTATGCACTCTCCACTCCCTATGCACTCTCCACTCCCTATGCACTCTGCACTCCCTATGCACTCTGCACTCCCTATGCACTCTGCACTCCCTATGCACTCTGCACTCCCTATGCACTCCCTATGCACTCTTCACTCCCTATGCACTCCTCACTCCCTATGCACTCTCCAGTCTGCACTCCCTATGCACTCTCCACTCCCTATGCACTCTCCACTCCCTATGCACTCTCCACTCCCCACTCTGCACTCCCTATGCACTCTGCAGTCCCTATGCACTATGCACTCTCCACTCCCTATGCACTCTCCACTCCCTATGCACTCTCCACTCCCTATGCACTCTCCACTCCCTATGCACTCTCCACTCTCCACTCCCTATGCACTCTCCACTCTCCACTCCCTATGCACTCTCCACTCTCCACTCCCTATGCACTCTCCACTCTCCACTCCCTATGCACTCTGCACTCCCTATGCACTCTGCACTCCCTATGCACTCTCCACTCTGCACTCCCTATGCACTCTCCACTCCCTGTGCACTCTCCACTCCCTGTGCACTCTCCACTCCCTGTGCACTCTCCACTCCCTGTGCACTCTCCACTCCCTGTGCACTCTCCACTCCCTGTGCACTCTCCACTCCCTATGCACTCTCCATTCCCTATGCACTCTCCACTCCCTATGCACTCTCCATTCCCTATGCACTCTCCACTCCCTATGCACTCTCCACTCCCTATGCACTCTCCACTCCCTATGCACTCTCCACTCCCTATGCACTCTCCACTCCCTATGCACTCTCCACTCTCCACTCCCTATGCACTCTCCACTCTCCACTCCCTATGCACTCTCCACTCCCTATGCACTCTCCACTCCCTATGCACTCTCCACTCCCTATGCACTCTCCACTTCCTATGCACTCTCCACTCTGCACTCCCTATGCACTCTCCACTCTGCACTCCCTATGCACTCTCCACTCCCTATGCACTCTCCACTCCCTATGCACTCTCCACTCCCTGTGCACTCTCCACTCCCTGTGCACTCTCCACTCCCTATGCACTCTCCACTCCCTATGCACTCTCCATTCCCTATGCACTCTCCACTCCCTATGCACTCTCCACTGCCTATGCACTCTCCACTCTGCACTCCCTATGCACTCTCCACTCACCTGTTGAGGGAGAGAGAGTGTGTTTGCATATGTGCGTGCATGCATGTGTGTGTGTGTGAATAAGCACTTCCAAGATTTAGTGGGACTAGAGTTTTTATCTACAAATCATTGTTTTCAGCTGTGTTCTAATGGAATCAAAACAACACTACACCCCCCATAATGCATAGTGTGATCACATAAAAGTACAGAACTGGAAAGAGTGTCCATAATGACCAGCTAGACGGTTGTCACCCTAAGAAGGATGTGCTTCAGTCTCCAGTGCCACGGGCGAGTGGAAGCACACACTGTGCTGGTGGAGAAGTAGAAGAAGTACAAGTGTCCATAGAAAAGAAGTAGAGGGGATGCACTCTCCACTCTCTATCCACTCTGCACTCCCTATGCACTCTCCACTCTGCACTCCCTATGCACTCTGCACTCCCTATGCACTCTCCACTCCCTATGCACTCTCCACTCCCTATGCACTCTCCACTCCCTATGCACTCTCCACTCCCTATCCACTCTGCACTCCCTATGCACTCTGCACTCCCTATGCACTCTCCACTCCCTATGCACTCTGCACTCCCTATGCACTCTCCACTCTGCACTCCCTATGCACTCTCCACTCCCTATGCACTCTCCACTCCCTATGCACTCTCCACTCCCTATGCACTCTCCACTCCCTATGCACTCTCCACTCCCTATGCACTCTCCACTCCCTATGCACTCTCCACTCCCTATGCACTCTCCACTCCCTATGCACTCTCCACTCCCTGTGCACTCTCCACTCCCTGTGCACTCTCCACTCCCTGTGCACTCTTCACTCCCTGTGCACTCCCTATGCACTCTCCACTCCCTATGCACTCTCCATTCCCTATGCACTCTGCACTCCCTATGCACTCTCCACTCCCTATGCACTCTCCACTCTCCACTCCCTATGCACTCTCCACTCCCTATACACTCTCCACTCCCTATGCACTCTCCACTCCCTATGCACTCTCCACTCCCTATGCACTCTCTATGCACTCTCCACTCCCTATGCACTCTCCACTCCCTATGCACTCTCCACTCCCTATGCACTCTCCACTCTGCACTCCCTATGCACTCTCCACTCTGCACTCCCTATGTGTTAGACGGGGACCTGGAGGGTCGGCCGAGCACAGTGATCGCACAGACAGGTAACTTCCCCCCCACAGATGGACACCACACAAAGATCAGGGTAACACCTTTTATGGGCACTTCTGGTAGTAGAGGGGTACGATACAAGGCGATCAGGACACGATGATCCTCTCAATTCTAGTCTCTAGTAAGGGAAGGGGGTAGCGGGACAGTCTTGGTACCCACGGGTACGGAGGTGTAACGGTGATAGCTCACAATCCTCGAGCTCGGTGTTCGGATGGGTCAGACCGCGGCAGCGCCGGCAGGTCCCGAGGACGTCGTAGGTGGTAACGGGCCGCGGCAGCGCCAGCAGGTCCCAACGAGGATGAAGGTTACAACGGGCCGCGGCAGCGCCAGCAGGTCCCACGAGAATGCAGGTTGCAACGGGCCGCGGCAGCGCCAGCAGGTCCCACGAGGATGGAAGTTACTACGGGCCGCGGCAGCGCCAGCAGGTCCCAACGAGGATGAAGGTTACAACGGGCCGCGGCAGCGCCAGCAGGTCCCACGAGAATGCAGGTTGCAACGGGCCGCGGCAGCGCCAGCAGGTCCCACGAGGATGAAGGTTGCAGAGGGCCGCGGCAGCGCCAGCAGGCAGGACAATAGTTCACAAGGCAGGGCTGTGGCAGCGCCAGCAGTCCGTCAAGGATGAGTTCGTCGCGGTGTCTCTCGACTCCAGGATACAACTGCCTTCCTGTCCTGGGGCGGCCTCAGTTATAGGTCTGGCGCCCTTTGATGTCCGGACCCTCGCTCTTGGAGGTCGGGAGGTCTGGGATGAGGGAGTCCAGACACCCAGCAGGGGGGTGGAGCCAGCGCCCGAGGAGGCTGGGGGTGCTCGGCACCTGGCGGGGGAGAGCCATCAACACTTCTTACTCCCATTGACCTGCCAAGTGGTCCGTTCACCTCCTGGGTGGAGGGTGGTGCCGGCATGTCGGGGCCTGGCCAGGCCCAGGGTTGGGGTCGGGCTGAGGCCGCGCGGCCGCGTGGTGCCGTGTCCAAGATGGCGGCTGGGCCGGGCAATGGTGCTGACGGCGGCCCGGGCCCTGTCCTGCGGGGAGGGAGCGAGCCCTTCATGTGGCCTGTCCAACATGCGTCCCCCCCAGCTGAAGGCTGGGAGAGTCACCCATCTTCTTGGGGACTTTCCTCGTCGAGGCGGAAAAAGCGGGACAGGCCATCCGCGTTGGCGTGGTCTTGGCCAGGGCGATGCTCCACAGTGAAGTCCATTCCCTGCAGGGAGATGGACCATCGCAATAGTTTGGGGTTCTCCCCCCGCATCTGCATGAGCCATTGCAGGGGCCGATGATCTGTCTGTACCCGGAAATGGGTTCCGAAGAGGTAGGGCCGGAGCTTCTTGAGGGCCCATACCACTGCGAAGGCCTCTCGCTCAATGGTGCTCCAGCGCTGTTCTCGGGGCAGTAGGCGTCTGCTGATGAAGGCCACGGGTTGGTCCACTCCTTCGGGGTTCAATTGGGAGAGGACGGCCCCAATACCATGGTCGGAGGCATCGGTCTGCACGATGAACTCGCGGCTGTAGTCGGGGGCCTGGAGCACCGGAGCGGTGCACATGGCGGCCTTCAGCGTCTCGAAGGCCGCGTGACAGTCGGGAGTCCAGTTGACTCGTTTTGGGTTGTTCCTAGACGTGAGTTCCGTGAGGGGCCCCACAATGCTGCCATAGTCCCTCACAAACCGCCGGTAGTATCCGGTGAGCCCCAGGAAGGCTCGGACCTCTGTTTGTGTTTCGGGGGGTTGCCAGGACTGGATGGCAGCTACCTTGAGTTGGAGGGGGGCCACCAGACCGCTCCCCACTTGGTGTCCGAGGTAGGTCACGGACCCCTGGCCGATTTGGCACTTGCTGGCCTTTATGGTGAGGCCGGCCTGTTGGAGGGCCTGCAGGACCGCTCTGAGGTGGTGGAGGTGGTCTGCCCAGTGGCGGCTGTATACCGCGATGTCGTCCAGGTAGGCGGCGCTGAATTCTTCGAGGCCCGCCAATACCTGGTTCACCAGTCTTTGAAAGGTTGCTGGAGCGTTCTTCATGCCGAAGGGCATCACTCTGAAATGGTAGTGCCCGTCCGGGGTGGAGAACGCGGAACGTTCTTGGGCCCTGGGGGTGAGGCCGATCTGCCAGTAGCCCGCTGTCAGGTCAAAGATGCTTAGGTAGCGGGCTGCCCCCATGCGGTCGACTAGTTCATCTGCTCGGGGGATAGGGTGAGCGTCGGTTCGGGTGACCGCGTTCAGCCCCCGATAGTCGATGCAGAATCGGAGCTCCGGCGTGGTGCCCGGTGCCGCGGCCTTGGGGACCAGGACGACCGGGCTGGCCCAGGGACTGTCCGAAGGCTCGATGACCCCGAGGGCGAGCATCTTGGAGACTTCTTCTTGGATGCATGTACGTACCCGATCCGGTACTCGGTACGCCCGGTGTCGGACAGGAGGACTGTCCCCCGTGTCCACGTCGTGCAGGCACCAGGAGGTGACTCCGGGTGCGAGGGAGAACAGGTTTGCGAACGGCAGCAGGAGGGCCCGGCAATCTTGACGTTGCTCTGGGGTCAGGACCTCGGAGAGTCGGACCCCGTCCACCGAGCCATCTCTTTCCCGAGTCCTCAGTAGGTCAGGGAGGGGCTCGGAGTCTCCTTCTGTGCCACTGTCGGTCGCCATCAGCAGGCTGAGCTCCGAGCGCATGAAGTGGGGTTTGAGCCTGTTGGCGTGGAGGACCCGGAGGGGGTTCCGGGGGGACTCCAGGTCGATGAGATAGGTGACGGGACTCCTGCGCTCGATCACCTTGAAGGGCCCCGTCCATTTGTCTTGCAAGGCACACGGTTCGATGGGGGACATCACCCATACCTGCTGACCCGGTTCAAACTCGATGGAGGAGGCATGTTGGTCGTACCACTTCTTCATGTCCTCTTGACTGGCCTCCAGATTGGCTTTAGCGATCTCCCTGAATTTCCGGGTCTGATTTCGGAGGGTCAGGAGGTATTTGTAGACGTCCGGAGGGGTCTTTAGGGGGGCCATTTCCCATTCCTCCTTCACTAGGCTGAGAGGCCCGCGAACGGGGTGTCCGTACAGGAGTTCGAAGGGGCTGAAGCCGAGGGACTTCTGGGGGACTTCTCGGTAGGCGAAGAGGAGGCACGGTAGTAGCACGTCCCACTGGCGGCGTAGGGGTTCTTCCAGCCCCATGATCATTCCCTTGAGGGTGCGGTTGAACCGCTCGACCAGTCCGTTCCCCTGGGGGTGATAGGGGGTGGTGAAGCGGTAAGTGACTCCGCACTGCTGCCAGAGGGATTTCATATACCTTGAAATAAAGTTCGTACCCCTGTCGCTGACGACTTCCCGGGGGAAGCCCACTCGAGAGAAGATCCCCATCAAGGCTCGACCCACTACTGGGGCTGTTATAGTACGAAGGGGGACCGCCTCAGGATAGCGGGTGGCGTGGTCCACCAGGACCAGGATGAAGCGATGCCCCTGTGCTGTTCGGGGGTCCAGGGGCCCCACAATGTCTATTCCCACCCTTTCGAACGGGGTGGTCACCACGGGGAATGGTTGTAAGGGTGCCTTGAGTTTGCGGCCGCTCTTCCCGCTGGCCTGGCAGGTCGGGCAGGACCGGCAATGGTTGGAGACGTCATTTCTCATTTTGGGCCAAAAAAAGTGAGTCACCAGGCGGTGGTAGGTCTTGTCTTGGCCCAGGTGCCCGGCCAGGGGGACATCATGGGCTAGGTTCAACAGGAAGTCTCGGAAGTGGAGGGGCACCACCAGCACTCGTCCGGCCCCCAGTTCTGCGATTTTCTGCTCGCTGTACAAGAGATCATTGTCCCAATAAACCCAGTGGGCCCCGGTGGTGTCTCCTTGGCTCTGGGCGAGCGCTTGCTGTCGCAATCCCTCGAGGGAGGGGCAGGTCTTTTGCTCCTGCCGGAATTGTTCCTGGGTGGGCCCCCCTTCTTGACGCCACTGAGCCAGGTCGGGAAGCTCGGGGGGCTGTGTGGACCCCTCTGTGGTGGGGTCCGGGTGGTCGGTCTGGAGGAAGTCTTCTTCTGGAGTGATCGAGGGCGGAGGTGCTGCCCATTCTGGTTCTTCTGGTCTAGGGATGGTGCGGGTGGCCATGGACCGGGTGGTTACGCACGCCCAGTCCGGGAGACCCAACATCCCCAGATGCTCTCTTCTTTCCACAGCGGCCCACGGGGAGCTCTCGAGATCGTTCCCCAGGAGGCAGTCCACGGGGGCATCGTCGCGGACAGTTACTTTCAGCATGCCGGACACTCCTCCCCATTCGAAGGGGACGCAGGCCATCCGACACAGGCTCTCCGAGTTATCTGCCGATCGGACGGGGCAAAGTACGTTTGGTAGGATTTGCTCTGGGGTCACCAGGTGACAACGGACGGCCGTCACACTGGCCCCGGTGTCACGCAGGGCCTCGGCCTTGCGCCCATTGATGCTCACCCATTGGCTGTACTTCCGAGTGTTGGCGGGCAGGGGAGTCCGCGGGACCATGTCTCTTCCTCCCAGGCATGCCAGGGTCATGGCGGCGGGTTCCCACTCGAACTGCTCCGACTCATAGGTCTCCGTGTCTTCGGAGACTTGTTCTTCTCCCAGGGCGGCGGCCGCCATCTGGCGGGGCCCGGGGACCTGGTTCTTCGGGCAGGTCGGGTCACTGGCATAGTGGCCGACTCGCTGGCATCGATGACACGTCACGTTAGCTCGGAACCCCGGGCGCATCGGGGGGTTTCCCCGGCCTGCTGGGGCCGGGGTGGCGTTAGTGGGCGCGGCCGGGATGGCGTCTCGGCCCCGGCCCGGGCCTCCTCCTCCTCCTCGGGGACGATGATGACCTTGGTTGGTTCTGTTCTGCTCATTCGGCCCACTCCGGGCCACTCGGGTGCTCTCCCACCGGTCAGCCTCGGTGGCGAGCTGCCGGGGTTCAGTCAATTTACTGTCGAGGAGGTGCTGCCTGAGCTCGACGAAGCAGTTGTTGGAGAGGTGCTCCCACACAATGAGATTGAAGAGTTGTTCGTAAGTGGTTACGTTGTTACCCTTGATCCACCCCTCGAAGGCTCGGCTGAAATAGTTCACGTATTCCAACCACGTCGTACCTGGGATCCGGGTGCAGTTGCGGAACCTCTGGCGATACATTTCGGGTGTAAGCCCATATCGACTGAGGAGGGCGGCCTTCATGTGGTCATAGGACGTCATTTGATGGTCCGGAAGCTGCAGCAGGGCATCACGACCCTCGTTGACGAATCTCCCCCATAGACCGGCTCCCCAGTCACTTCGAGCGACCCGGTGGGCGGTCATGGCAATCTCATAGGCCTTGAACCACTGCTGTATGTCGTCGTTCCGGTGATATTCTCGGACCACATCCTTGGGGATGTGGACCTTCTGCTCGGTAGGGCCCGGGGAGTGCGGTTGCTCAGGCACCCCTAGGTTTTTGTTCAGTTTGCGTATTTCTATCTCCGCTAGTTTGCACTCGTGCTCGTATGCCAGTCTTTTTTCTTCGAGGTCTCTCTGTCTCTGTTTTTCCTCCCGCTCTTCTCTGAGCCGTAAGTGTTCTAAGTTTATCTTTTGTTCCGCCAGTTTCAATTCTCCGTCTAATCTGAGTTGTGCCAAGTCTAACTCGTGTAATCTATTTTTTTCCCGCTCTTGGATCTCTTCACGGGAAGGGCCTGTTCTCCGTTCTTCCGTCCGGGTGGTGTTGACTTCCGGGGCTGCGGGGTCCCGGGGGGTTGCGGTATTTGTCTCTGTCCATGCCTCTAGGGCGTTTTTGAAGTCTTCTTTTGTGCTTAGCCCGGTGGTAGCAATGCCTAAGTCCATGCAAAATTGTTTGAGCTCTCGGTGGTTGTATTCTTCCAGCTTTTCCATCTGAAACTTCTCCGCCGATCCGCTCTCTTTGGTCGTCATTGTGGTTTTAGTCGTAGGGTGAGTTACTGTCTGTACGGTACGCGTTGGTTCGGATCCCGCCGCTGCCACCAATGTTAGACGGGGACCTGGAGGGTCGGCCGAGCACAGTGATCGCACAGACAGGTAACTTCCCCCCCACAGATGGACACCACACAAAGATCAGGGTAACACCTTTTATGGGCACTTCTGGTAGTAGAGGGGTACGATACAAGGCGATCAGGACACGATGATCCTCTCAATTCTAGTCTCTAGTAAGGGAAGGGGGTAGCGGGACAGTCTTGGTACCCACGGGTACGGAGGTGTAACGGTGATAGCTCACAATCCTCGAGCTCGGTGTTCGGATGGGTCAGACCGCGGCAGCGCCGGCAGGTCCCGAGGAGGTCGTAGGTGGTAACGGGCCGCGGCAGCGCCAGCAGGTCCCAACGAGGATGAAGGTTACAACGGGCCGCGGCAGCGCCAGCAGGTCCCACGAGAATGCAGGTTGCAACGGGCCCCGGCAGCGCCAGCAGGTCCCACGAGGATGGAAGTTACTACGGGCCGCGGCAGCGCCAGCAGGTCCCAACGAGGATGAAGGTTACAACGGGCCGCGGCAGCGCCAGCAGGTCCCACGAGAATGCAGGTTGCAACGGGCCGCGGCAGCGCCAGCAGGTCCCACGAGGATGAAGGTTGCAGAGGGCCGCGGCAGCGCCAGCAGGCAGGACAATAGTTCACAAGGCAGGGCTGTGGCAGCGCCAGCAGTCCGTCAAGGATGAGTTCGTCGCGGTGTCTCTCGACTCCAGGATACAACTGCCTTCCTGTCCTGGGGCGGCCTCAGTTATAGGTCTGGCGCCCTTTGATGTCCGGACCCTCGCTCTTGGAGGTCGGGAGGTCTGGGATGAGGGAGTCCAGACACCCAGCAGGGGGGTGGAGCCAGCGCCCGAGGAGGCTGGGGGTGCTCGGCACCTGGCGGGGGAGAGCCATCAACACTTCTTACTCCCATTGACCTGCCAAGTGGTCCGTTCACCTCCTGGGTGGAGGGTGGTGCCGGGATGTCGGGGCCTGGCCAGGCCCAGGGTTGGGGTCGGGCTGAGGCCGCGCGGCCGCGTGGTGCCGTGTCCAAGATGGCGGCTGGGCCGGGCAATGGTGCTGACGGCGGCCCGGGCCCTGTCCTGCGGGGAGGGAGCGAGCCCTTCATGTGGCCTGTCCAACACTATGCACTCTCCACTCCCTATGCACTCTCCACTCCCTGTGCACTCTCCACTCCCTGTGCACTCTCCACTCCCTGTGCACTCTCCACTCCCTGTGCACTCTCCACTCCCTGTGCACTCTCCACTCCCTGTGCACTCTCCACTCCCTGTGCACTCTCCACTCCCTGTGCACTCTCCACTCCCTGTGCACTCTCCACTCCCTGTGCACTCTCCACTCCCTGTGCACTCTCCACTCCCTGTGCACTCTCCACTCTCTATGCACTCTCCATTCCCTATGCACTCTCCACTCCCTATGCACTCTCCACTCTGCATTCCCTATGCACTCTCCACTCCCTATGCACTCTGCACTCCCTATGCACTCTCCACTCCCTATGCACTCTCCACTCCCTGTGCACTCTCCACTCCCTGTGCACTCTCCACTCCCTGTGCACTCTCCACTCCCTGTGCACTCTCCACTCCCTGTGCACTCTCCACTCCCTGTGCACTCTCCACTCTCTATGCACTCTGCATTCCCTATGCACTCTCCACTCCCTATGCACTCTCCACTCCCTGTGCACTCTCCACTCCCTGTGCACTCTCCACTCCCTGTGCACTCTCCACTCCCTGTGCACTCTCCACTCCCTGTGCACTCTCCACTCCCTGTGCACTCTCCACTCCCTGTGCACTCTCCACTCCCTGTGCACTCTCCACTCCCTGTGCACTCTCCACTCCCTGTGCACTCTCCACTCCCTGTGCACTCTCCACTCCCTATGCACTCTCCACTCCCTATGCACTCTCCACTCCCTATGCACTCTCCACTCCCTATGCACTCTCCACTCCCTATGCACTCTCCACTCCCTATGCACTCTCCACTCTGCATTCCCTATGCACTCTCCACTCCCTATGCACTCTCCACTCCCTATGCACTCTCCATTCCCTATGCACTCTGCACTCCCTATGCACTCTCCACTCCCTATGCACTCTCCACTCCCTATGCACTCTCCACTCTGCATTCCCTATGCACTCTCCACTCCCTATGCACTCTCCACTCCCTATGCACTCTCCACTCCCTGTGCACTCTCCACTCCCTGTGCACTCTCCACTCCCTGTGCACTCTCCACTCCCTGTGCACTCTCCACTCCCTGTGCACTCTCCACTCCCTATGCACTCTCCACTCCCTATGCACTCTCCACTCCCTATGCACTCTCCACTCCCTATGCACTCTCCACTCCCTATGCACTCTCCACTCCCTATGCACTCTCCACTCCCTATGCACTCTCCACTCCCTATGCACTCTCCACTCCCTATGCACTCTCCACTCCCTGTGCACTCTCCCCTCCCTATGCACTCTCCCCTCCCTATGCACTCTGCACTCCCTATGCACTCTGCACTCCCTATGCACTCTGCACTCTGCACTCCCTATGCACTCTGCACTCCCTATGCACTCTGCACTCCCTATGCACTCTGCACTCCCTATGCACTCCCTATGCACTCTTCACTCCCTATGCACTCCCTATGCACTCTTCACTCCCTATGCACTCTCCACTCTGCACTCCCTATGCACTCTCCACTCCCTATGCACTCTCCACTCCCTATGCACTCTCCACTCCCCACTCTGCACTCCCTATGTACTCTGCAGTCCCTATGCACTATGCACTCTCCACTCCCTATGCACTCAACACTCCCTATGCACTCTCCACTCCCTATGCACTCTCCACTCCCTATGCACTCTCCACTCCCTATGCACTCTCCACTCTCCACTCCCTATGCACTCTCCATTCTCTATGCACTCTCCACTCCCTATGCACTCTCCACTCTCCACTCCCTATGCACTCTCCACTCTCCACTCCCTATGCACTCTCCACTCTCCACTCCCTATGCACTCTCCACTCCCTATGCACTCTCCACTCCCTATGCACTCTCCACTCCCTATGCACTCTCCACTCCCTATGCACTCTCCACTCCCTATGCACTCTCCACTCTGCACTCCCTATGAACTCTCCACTCTGCACTCCCTATGCACTCTCCACTCCCTATGCACTCTCCACTCCCTGTGCACTCTCCACTCCCTGTGCACTCTCCACTCCCTGTGCACTCTCCACTCCCTGTGCACTCTCCACTCCCTGTGCACTCTCCACTCCCTGTGCACTCTCCATTCCCTATGCACTCTCCACTCCCTATGCACCACTCCCTATGCACTCTCCATTCCCTATGCACTCTCCACTCCCTATGCACTCTCCACTCCCTATGCACTCTCCACTCCCTATGCACTCTCCACTCCCTATGCACTCTCCACTCCCTATGCACTCTCCACTCTCCACTCCCTATGCACTCTCCACTCTCCACTCCCTATGCACTCTGCACTCCCTATGCACTCTCCACTCCCTATGCACTCTCCACTCTGCACTCCCTATGCACTCTCCACTCCCTATGCACTCTCCACTCCCTATGCACTCTTCACTCCCTGTGCACTCTCCACTCCCTGTGCACTCTCCACTCCCTATGCACTCTCCACTCCCTATGCACTCTCCACTCTCCACTCCCTATGCACTCTCCATTCCCTATGCACTCTCCACTCCCTATGCACTCTCCACTCTCCACTCCCTATGCACTCTCCACTCTCCACTCCCTATGCACTCTCCACTCCCTATGCACTCTCCACTCCCTATGCACTCTCCACTCCCTATGCACTCTCCACTCCCTATGCACTCTCCACTCCCTATGCACTCTCCACTCTGCACTCCCTATGAACTCTCCACTCTGCACTCCCTATGCACTCTCCACTCCCTATGCACTCTCCACTCCCTGTGCACTCTCCACTCCCTGTGCACTCTCCACTCCCTGTGCACTCTCCACTCCCTGTGCACTCTCCACTCCCTGTGCACTCTCCACTCCCTGTGCACTCTCCACTCCCTGTGCACTCTCCACTCTCCACTCCCTATGCACTCTCCACTCCCTATGCACTCTTCACTCCCTGTGCACTCTCCACTCCCTGTGCACTCTCCACTCCCTATGCACTCTCCACTCCCTATGCACTCTCCACTCTCCACTCCCTATGCACTCTCCATTCCCTATGCACTCTCCACTCCCTATGCACTCTCCACTCTCCACTCCCTATGCACTCTCCACTCCCTATGCACTCTCCACTCCCTATGCACTCTCCACTCCCTATGCACTCTCCACTCCCTATGCACTCTCCACTCCCTATGCACTCTCCACTCCCTATGCACTCTCCACTCTGCACTCCCTATGAACTCTCCACTCTGCACTCCCTATGCACTCTCCACTCCCTGTGCACTCTCCACTCCCTGTGCACTCTCCACTCCCTGTGCACTCTCCACTCCCTGTGCACTCTCCACTCCCTGTGCACTCTCCACTCCCTGTGCACTCTCCACTCCCTGTGCACTCTCCACTCCCTGTGCACTCTCCACTCCCTGTGCACTCTCCACTCCCTGTGCACTCTCCACTCCCTGTGCACTCTCCACTCCCTGTGCACTCTCCACTCCCTGTGCACTCTCCACTCCCTGTGCACTCACCACTCCCTATGCACTCTCCATTCCCTATGCACTCTCCACTCCCTATGCACTCTCCACTCCCTATGCACTCTCCACTCCCTATGCACTCTCCACTCCCTATGCACTCTCCACTCCCTATGCACTCTCCACTCCCTATGCACTCTCCACTCTCCACTCCCTATGCACTCTCCACTCCCTATGCACTCTCCACTCTGCACTCCCTATGCACTCTCCACTCTCCACTCCCTATGCACTCTCCACTCCCTATGCACTCTTCACTCCCTATGCACTCTTCACTCCCTATGCACTCTTCACTCCCTGTGCACTCTCCACTCCCTGTGCACTCTCCACTCCCTGTGCACTCTCCACTCCCTGTGCACTCTCCACTCCCTGTGCACTCTCCACTCCCTATGCACTCTCCACTCCCTATGCACTCTCCACTCCCTATGCACTCTCCATTCCCTATGCACTCTCCACTCCCTATCCACTCTCCACTCCCTATGCACTCTCCACTCCCTATGCACTCCCTATGCACTCTCCACTCACCTGTTGAGGGAGAGAGAGTGTGTTTGCATATGTGCGTGCATGCATGTGTGTGTGTGTGAATAAGCACTTCCAAGATTTAGTGGGACTAGAGTTTTTATCTACAAATCATTGTTTTCAGCTGTGTTCTAATGGAATCAAAACAACACTACACCCCCCATAATGCATAGTGTGATCACATTAAAGTACAGAACTGGAAAGAGTGTCCATAATGACCAGCTAGACGGTTGTCACCCTAAGAAGGATGTGCTTCAGTCTCCAGTGCCACGGGCGAGTGGAAGCACACACTGTGCTGGTGGAGAAGTAGAAGAAGTACAAGTGTCCATAGAAGAGAAGTAGAGGGGATGCACTCTCCACTCTCTATCCACTCTGCACTCCCTATGCACTCTCCACTCTGCACTCCCTATGCACTCTGCACTCCCTATGCACTCTCCACTCCCTATCCACTCTGCACTCCCTATGCACTCCCTATGCACTCTCCACTCCCTATGCACTCTGCACTCCCTATGCACTCTCCACTCTGCACTCCCTATGCACTCTCCACTCCCTATGCACTCTCCACTCCCTGTGCACTCTCCACTCCTTGTGCACTCTCCACTCCCTGTGCACTCTCCACTCCCTGTGCACTCTCCACTCCCTGTGCACTCTCCACTCCCTGTGCACTCTCCACTCCCTGTGCACTCTCCACTCCCTGTGCACTCTTCACTCCCTGTGCACTCCCTATGCACTCTCCACTCCCTATGCACTCTCCATTCCCTATGCACTCTCCACTCCCTATGCACTCTCCACTCCCTATGCACTCTCCATTCTCCACTCCCTATGCACTCTCCACTCCCTATACACTCTCCACTCCCTATGCACTCTGCACTCCCTATGCACTCTGCACTCCCTATGCACTCCCTATGCACTCTTCACTCCCTATGCACTCCCTATGCACTCTTCACTCCCTATGCACTCCCTATGCACTCTTCACTCCCTATGCACTCTTCACTCCCTATGCACTCTCCACTCTGCACTCCATATGCACTCTCCACTCCCTATGCACTCTCCACTCCCTATGCACTCTCCACTCCCTATGCACTATGCACTCTCCACTCCCTATGCACTCTCCACTCCCTATGCACTCTCCACTCCCTATGCACTCTCCACTCCCTATGTACTCTCCACTCCCTATGCACTCTCCACTCCCTATGCACTCTCCACTCCCTATGCACTCTCCACTCCCTATGCACTCTCCACTCCCTATGCACTCTCCACTCCCTATGCACTCCCTATGCACTCTCCACTCCCTATGCACTCTCCACTCCCTGTGCACTCTCCACTCCCTGTGCACTCTCCACTCCCTGTGCACTCTCCACTCCCTATGCACTCTCCACTCCCTATGCACTCTCCACTCCCTATGCACTCTCCACTCCCTATGCACTCTCCACTCCCTATGCACTCTCCACTCCCTATGCACTCTCCACTCCCTATGCACTCTCCACTCCCTATGCACTCTCCACTCCCTATGCACTCTCCACTCTCCACTCCCTGTGCACTCTCCACTCCCTGTGCACTCTCCACTCCCTGTGCACTCTCCACTCCCTGTGCACTCTCCACTCCCTGTGCACTCTCCACTCCCTATGCACTCTCCACTCCCTATGCACTCTCCACTCCCTATGCACTCTCCACTCCCTATGCACTCTCCACTCCCTATGCACTCTCCACTCCCTATGCACTCTCCACTCCCTATGCACTCTCCACTCCCTATGCACTCTCCACTCTCCACTCCCTATGCACTCTCCACTCTCCACTCCCTATGCACTCTCCACTCTGCACTCCCTATGCACTCTCCACTCCCTATGCACTCTCCACTCCCTATGCACTCTCTATGCACTCTCCACTCCCTATGCACTCTCCACTCCCTATGCACTCTCCACTCTGCACTCCCTATGCACTCTCCACTCCCTATGCACTCTCCACTCCCTGTGCACTCTCCACTCCCTGTGCACTCTCCACTCCCTGTGCACTCTCCACTCCCTGTGCACTCTCCACTCCCTGTGCACTCTCCACTCCCTGTGCACTCCCTATGCACTCTCCACTCTCTATGCACTCTGCACTCCCTATGCACTCTGCACTCCCTATGCACTCTCCACTCCCTATGCACTCTCCACTCCCTATGCACTCTCCACTCCCTATGCACTCTCCACTCCCTATGCACTCTCCACTCCCTATGCACTCTCCACTCCCCACTCCCTATGCACTCTCCACTCCCCACTCCCTATGCACTCTCCACTCCCCACTCCCTATGCACTCTCCACTCCCTATGCACTCTCCACTCCCTATGCACTCTCCACTCCCTATGCACTCTCCACTCCCTATGCACTCTCCACTCCCTATGCACTCTCCACTCCCTATGCACTCTCCACTCTGCACTCCCTATGCACTCTCCACTCCCTATGCACTCTCCACTCCCTATGCACTCTCCACTCCCTATGCACTCTCCACTCCCTATGCACTCTCCACTCCCTATGCACTCTCCACTCCCTATGCACTCTCCACTCCTGTTAGACGGGGACCCTGAGGGTCGGCCGGATACTGGGGGAGAGATCCCCGAGTGGGACCGTCTCCGGCGATCGTGCAGACAAGTTACCTCCCTCCCCACAAACAGGCACCACACCAAGTCGAGTTCAATGCTTTATGTAAGGTTCTTACGGCAAGGATATCAGCGATACAGGATATCTCGGACCCGGGGGTCCTCTCACTTCTAGTCTCTGTAGGGAAAAGGGGGTAGCGGGACAGTCTTGGTACCGGATCGGTACCGGTGGCGTTAAGAGGCGAGCTCACAATCCTCGAGCTGGAGTGTCTGTGGATCGGGCCGCGGCGGCGCCAGCAGGCCAAGATGATAGTCTCACAAAGCAGAGGGCCGCGGCAGCGCCAGCTGGCCAAGTTGATGGATTCACGAGGCAGAGGGCCGCGGCAGCGCCAGCAGGCCAAGACGATGGTTTCACGAGGCAGAGGGCCGCGGCAGCGCCAGCAGGCCAAGACGAAGGTTTCACGAGGCAGAGGGCCGCGGCAGCGCCAGCAGGCCAAGACGAAGGTTTCACGAGGCAGAGGGCCGCGGCAGCGCCAGCAGGCCAAGACGATGGTTTCACGAGGCAGAGGGCCGCGGCAGCGCCAGCAGGCCAGTTACGGATGAGTTCTTCTTGGGTCTCTCGACTCCAGGATACAACTCCCTTCCTGTCCTGGGGCTGCCTCAGTTATAGGCCTGGCGCCCTTTGATGTCCGGACCCTCGCTCTTGGAGGTCGGGGGGTCTGGGATGAGGGAGCCCAGACACCCAGCAGGGGGGTGGAGCCAGCGCCCGAGGAGGCTGGGGGTGCTCGGCACCTGGCGGGGGAGAGCCATCGACACTTCGTACTCCCATTGACCTGCCAAGTGGGCCGTTCACCTCCTGGGTGGAGGGTGGTGCCGGGATGTCGGGGCCTGGTCAGGCCCAGGGTTGGGGTCGGGCTGAGGCCGCACGGCCGCGTGGTGCCGTGTCCAAGATGGCGGCTGGGCCGGGCAATGGTGCTGACGGGGGCCCGGGCCCTGTCCTGCGGGGAGGGAGCGAGCCCTTCATGTGGCCTGTCCAACATGCGTCCCCCCCAGCTGAAGACGGGGAGAGTCACCCATCTTCTTGGGGACTTTCCTCGTCGAGGCGGAAAAAGCGGGACAGGCCATCCGCGTTGGCGTGGTCTTGGCCGGGTCGATGTTCCACAGTGAAGTCCATCCCCTGCAGGGAGATGGACCAACGTAGCAGCTTCGGGTTCTCCCCCCGCATTTGCATCAGCCATTGCAGGGGTCGGTGGTCTGTTTGCACCCGGAAGTGGGTGCCGAAGAGGTAGGGCCGGAGCTTCTTGAGTGCCCAGACAACGGCGAAAGCCTCTCTCTCAATGGTGCTCCAGCGCTGTTCTCGGGGCAAGAGGCGTCGGCTGATGAAGACCACCGGATGGTCGACCCCTTCGGCGTCGAGTTGGGAGAGGACGGCCCCCACACCATGATCGGAGGCGTCCGTCTGCACAAGGAACTCCCGGCTGTAGTCGGGAGCCTGGAGCACGGGGGCCGTGCACATGGCGGTCTTTAGCTTTTCGAAGGCCGATTGGCAGGCCGGGGTCCAGTTGACGGTTTTGGGGCTCTTTTTGGAGGTGAGCTCCGTGAGGGGCCCCACGATGCTGCCATAGTCCTTCACGAACCGCCGGTAGTATCCGGTGAGCCCCAGGAAGGCTCGGACCTCCGTTTGGATCGTAGGGGGTTGCCAGGCCTGGATGGCAGCGATCTTGAGTTGGAGAGGGGCCACCAGCCCGCTTCCCACTTGGTGTCCTAGGTAGGTCACGGACCCTTGGCCAACCTGGCACTTGCTGGCTTTGATGGTGAGCCCGGCTTGCTGGAGGGCGTGTAGAACCTCCTGCAGGTGGCGGAGGTGGTCGGTCCACTGGTGGCTGTACACAGCAATGTCGTCCAGGTAGGCGGCGCTGAAGTCTTCCAGGCCCGCCAGTACCTGGTTTACCAGCCGTTGGAACGTTGCCGGGGCGTTTTTCATGCCGAAGGGCATGACTTTAAAGTGGTAGTGCCCGTCTGGGGTAGAGAAGGCGGATCGTTCTTGGGCCCTAGGGGTGAGGCCGATCTGCCAGTAGCCCGCTGTTAGGTCGAAGATGCTCAGGTAGCGGGCGGCCCCCATCCGGTCAATTAGCTCGTCTGCCCGGGGGATGGGATGAGCGTCGGTCCGGGTAACTGCATTCAGCCCCCGATAGTCCACGCAGAACCGGAGCTCAGGGGCAACGCCCGGGGCAGCTGCCTTGGGAACCAGGACGACTGGGCTCGCCCAGGGACTGTCTGAGGGTTCGATCACTCCTAGGGTCAGCATTTTGGACACCTCTGTCTGGATGCAGGCTCCTACCCGGTCTGGTACGCGGTACGCTCGGTGTCGAATAGGAGGGCTGTCCCCGGTGTCCACATCGTGGAGGCACCAGGGGGTGACTCCGGGGGTGAGGGAGAACAGGGAGGCGAACTGCCTCAGGAGCGTTTGGCAGTCTTGGCGTTGCTCCGGGGACAGGGCCTCGGAGAGCTGGACCCCTTCCACTGAGCCATCCTGCTCGAGGGCCCTCAGTAAGTCCGGAAGGGGTTCGGAGTCTTCTTCTGTCCCAGTATCGGTAGCCATCAGGAGGCTGAGTTCGGATCGCACAAAATGGGGTTTGAGCCTGTTGGCATGGAGGACCCGTAGGGGGTTCCGGGCAGTCTCCATGTCGATTAAATAGGTGACGGGCCCCTTGCGTTCGATTACCTTGAAGGGCCCGGACCATCTGTCTTGGAGTGCACAGGGCTCAACCGGGGACATCACCCAGACCTGTTGTCCAGGTTCGAACTCAATGGAGGACGTGTGCTGATCGTACCACCTCTTCATGTCCTCCTGACTGGCCTCGAGGTTGGCTTTGGCGGTGTCTCGGAACCGCCGGGTCTGGTTGCGGAGAGCCAGGAGATACCTGTAGATGTCCGGGGGAGTTTTCTGGGGAGGCTGCTCCCAACCTTCCTTGACTAGGCTGAGGGGGCCCCGGACGGGGTGCCCGTACAGGAGTTCAAATGGGCTGAAGCCGAGGGACTTCTGCGGGACCTCCCGAAAGGCAAACAGGAGGCATGGAAGTAGCACGTCCCACTGGCGTCGAAGGGGTTCTTCTAGACCCCTAATCATCCCCTTGAGGGTGCGGTTGAATCTCTCGACCAGTCCGTTTCCTTGCGGGTGATAGGGGGTCGTGAACTTGTAGGTGACCCCGCATTGCTGCCAGAGGGACTTCATATATCTGGAGATAAAGTTCGTGCCCCTGTCACTGACGACCTCCCGGGGGAACCCCACCCGGGAGAAGATCCCCATCAGGGCCCGGCCCACCACGGGGGCCGTCACAGTCCGCAGAGGGATGGCCTCGGGATAGCGGGTGGCGTGGTCTACAAGGACCAGGATGAACCGATGTCCTTGGGCTGTTCGCGGGTCGAGGGGCCCCACAATGTCTATTCCCACTCGTTCAAACGGGGTGGTGACGACAGGAAAGGGTTGTAACGGTGCTTTGATTTTTCGGCCACTTTTTCCGCTGGCCTGGCAGGTGGGGCAGGCCTTGCAGTGGTTGGTGACATCCTTCCGCATGTGGGGCCAGAAAAAATGGGTCACCAGGCGGTCGTAGGTTTTATCCTGCCCCAGGTGTCCGGCAAGGGGGACATCGTGGGCTAAGTTCAGGAGGAAGTCTCGGAAGCGAAGGGGCACCACCAGCACCCGACCGGCCCCTAGTTCTGCAACTTTCTGCTCGCTGTAGAGCAGGTCTTGGTCCCAGTAGATCCAGTGGGCCCCCGAGGTATCCCCGGTGCTCTGGGCCAGGGCTTGCTGCCGGAGTCCTTCGAGAGAGGGACAAGTTTTCTGTTCGGCCCGGAATTGTTCCTGCGTGGGGCCTCCCTCCTGCCGCCAGTGTGCCAGGTCAGGGACGTCCCGAAGCTGGTCGGATCCTTCTTCGGTTTGGGTCAATGGACTGGCTTCTGGGGCGGCCTCCTCTGGGATGAGCGCGGGAGGAGGTTCTGGCCACTCGGGCTCTTCCGGGCTGGGGACCGCGCGGGAGGTCATGGACCGGGTCGTGACGCAGACCCATTCGGGGAGGCCAAGCATCCCCAGGTGCTCCCTCCGTTCGACAGCTGCCCAGGGAGAGCTTTCAAGATCGTTTCCTAGGAGGCAGTCCACGGGGGCATCATCGCGGACAGTTACTTTTAACATCCCTGTTACTCCCCCCCACTCGAAGGGGACGCAGGCCATGTGGCATAGGCTTTCAGAGTTGTCGGCTGATCGGACAGGGCAAAGAATGTTCGGCAAGATTTGGTCAGGAGTGACGAGGTGGCGTCGGACCGCCGTTACACTGGCCCCGGTGTCGCGGAGGGCTTCCGCCCGGCGGCCATTAATGTTGACCCATTGACCGTACTTCTGTGTGTTGGCGGGAAGGGGGGCCCGCGGAATCATGTCTCTCTCCCCTAAGCAGACCAGTGCCATGGCGGCGGGTGCCCATTCAGGGGGATCGGCCTCGTACTCTTCTTGGTCCTCCGGGATTAGTTCTTCCCCTAGGGCCGCCGCTGCAACTTGGCGGGGGGTAGTGTTCGGATTCTTTGGGCAGTTGGGATCACTGGCGTAGTGGCCGGGTCGCTGGCACCTGTGGCACGTAATGTTGGCCCGGAAACCGGCCCGGACGGCAGGGCTTCCTCGGCCAACCGGGGTCGAGGGGTTTCTGGGGGGTGACGAGGGGCCGGGGTCTCTCCCCCGACCCTGACTTCCTCCTCCCCCTCGGGGGCGATACGATCTGGATAATTCGCTGGGTGCGTTCCGGCCAACTCGGGTGCTTTCCCACCGGTCGGCTTCGACGGCGAGTTGTCGAGGGTCGGTTAGCTTACTGTCCAGGAGGTGTTGCCGGAGCTCCACGAAGCAGTTGTTCGACAGGTGTTCCCATACGATAAGGTCAAAGAGTTGTTCGTAGGTGGTTACCTTGTTGCCCTTGATCCACCCCTCGAGGGCTCGGCTAAAAAAGTTCACGTACTCCACCCAAGTTGTACCCGGAATCCGTTTGCAGTCGCGGAACCGTTGGCGGTACATCTCAGGTGTGAGCCCGTATCGAGTGAGGAGGGCGGCCTTCATGTGGTCGTAGGAGGTCATCAGCTGGTCCGGGAGTTGCAGCAGGGCGTCCCGCCCTTCGTTGACAAACCTCCCCCATAATCCGGCTCCCCAATCGCTTCGGGGAATCCGGTGGGAGGTCATTGCCACCTCATAGGCTTTAAACCACTGCTGTATATCATCGTTCTTGTGGTATTCCCGGATGACATCTTTGGGGATGTGAACCTTGGGTTCGGTCGAGGCAGACGGGGTCGGTCGTTCGGGGAGCCCGAGGTCTTTATCCTGTTTCTGGATCTCCAGTGCTTTGAGATTGCGCTCATGTTCGTACTCTAGTTTCTTTTCCTCTAGCTCCCTCTGTCTTTGCTTGTCTTCTCGCTCTTCCCTGAGCCGTAAGTGTTCCAGGGTTATTTTTTGTTCTGCCAGCTTGAGTTCTCCATCCAAGCGAAGTCGGGCTAGTTCTAATTCGTGGAGTCTGGTTTTTTCTCTTTCTCGGATCTCTTCCAGGGAGATACCCGCTCTTTCTTTAGTTGGTGCGGGGCTCGTTTCGGTTGTTTGTGTTCGGGGTACGGCCGTACCCGTTTCCGCCCAGGCTTCTAGGGTTCGTTTGAAGTCTTCCTTCGTACTCAGACCCGTGGTTGGGAGACCAAGTTCCATGCAATATTGCTTCAGTTCTCGGTGGTTGTAGTCTTCCAATTTTTCCATCTGGAATTTCTCCGTTGTTCCGCTTTCTGTTGTCATGGTGGTCGTGTGTCGTGGGTCGGGTGACTTTCTGTACGATTATGCGTAGGTTCGGATCCCGTCGCTGGCCACCAATGTTAGACGGGGACCCTGAGGGTCGGCCGGATACTGGGGGAGAGATCCCCGAGTGGGACCGTCTCCGGCGATCGTACAGACAAGTTACCTCCCTCCCCACAAACAGGCACCACACCAAGTCGAGTTCAATGCTTTATGTAAGGTTCTTACGGCAAGGATATCAGCGATACAGGATATCTCGGACCCGGGGGTCCTCTCACTTCTAGTCTCTGTAGGGAAAAGGGGGTAGCGGGACAGTCTTGGTACCGGATCGGTACCGGTGGCGTTAAGAGGCGAGCTCACAATCCTCGAGCTGGAGTGTCTGTGGATCGGGCCGCGGCGGCGCCAGCAGGCCAAGATGATAGTCTCACAAAGCAGAGGGCCGCGGCAGCGCCAGCTGGCCAAGTTGATGGATTCACGAGGCAGAGGGCCGCGGCAGCGCCAGCAGGCCAAGACGATGGTTTCACGAGGCAGAGGGCCGCGGCAGCGCCAGCAGGCCAAGACGAAGGTTTCACGAGGCAGAGGGCCGCGGCAGCGCCAGCAGGCCAAGACGAAGGTTTCACGAGGCAGAGGGCCGCGGCAGCGCCAGCAGGCCAAGACGATGGTTTCACGAGGCAGAGGGCCGCGGCAGCGCCAGCAGGCCAGTTACGGATGAGTTCTTCTTGGGTCTCTCGACTCCAGGATACAACTCCCTTCCTGTCCTGGGGCTGCCTCAGTTATAGGCCTGGCGCCCTTTGATGTCCGGACCCTCGCTCTTGGAGGTCGGGGGGTCTGGGATGAGGGAGCCCAGACACCCAGCAGGGGGGTGGAGCCAGCGCCCGAGGAGGCTGGGGGTGCTCGGCACCTGGCGGGGGAGAGCCATCGACACTTCGTACTCCCATTGACCTGCCAAGTGGGCCGTTCACCTCCTGGGTGGAGGGTGGTGCCGGGATGTCGGGGCCTGGTCAGGCCCAGGGTTGGGGTCGGGCTGAGGCCGCACGGCCGCGTGGTGCCGTGTCCAAGATGGCGGCTGGGCCGGGCAATGGTGCTGACGGGGGCCCGGGCCCTGTCCTGCGGGGAGGGAGCGAGCCCTTCATGTGGCCTGTCCAACAACTCCCTATGCACTCTCCACTCCCTATGCACTCTCCACTCCCTATGCACTCTCCACTCCCTATGCACTCTCCACTCCCTGTGCACTCTCCACTCCCTGTGCACTCTCCACTCCCTGTGCACTCTCCACTCCCTGTGCACTCTCCACTCCCTGTGCACTCTCCACTCCCTGTGCACTCTCCACTCCCTGTGCACTCCCTATGCACTCTCCACTCCCTATGCACTCTCCACTCCCTATGCACTCTCCACTCCCTATGCACTCTCCACTCCCTATGCACTCTCCACTCTCTGTGCACTCTCCACTCCCTGTGCACTCTCCACTCCCTATGCACTCTCCACTCTGCACTCCCTATGCACTCTCCACTCACCTGTTGAGGGAGAGAGAGTGTGTTTGCATATGTGCGTGCATGCACGTGTGTGTGTGTGAATAAGCACTTCCAAGATTTAGTGGGACTAGAGTTTTTATCTACAAATCATTGTTTTCAGCTGTGTTCTAATGGAATCAAAACAACACTACACCCCCCATAATGCATAGTGTGATCACATAAAAGTACAGAACTGGAAAGAGTGCCCATAATGACCAGCTAGACGGTTGTCACCCTAAGAAGGATGTGCTTCAGTCTCCAGTGCCACGGGCGAGTGGAAGCACACACTGTGCTGGTGGAGAAGTAGAAGAAGTACAAGTGTCCATAGAAGAGAAGTAGAGGGGATGCACTCTCCACTCTCTATCCACTCTGCACTCCCTATGCACTCTCCACTCTGCACTCCCTATGCACTCTGCACTCCCTATGCACTCCCCACTCCCTATCCACTCTGCACTCCCTATGCACTCTGCACTCCCTATGCACTCCCTATGCACTCTCCACTCCCTATGCACTCTGCACTCCCTATGCACTCTCCACTCTGCACTCTGCACTCCCTATGCACTCTACACTCCCTATGCACTCTCCACTCCCTATGCACTCTCCATTCCCTATGCACTCTCCACTCCCTATGCACTCTCCACTCCCTATGCACTCTCCACTCTGCACTCCCTATGCACTCTCCACTCCCTATCCACTCTGCACTCCCTATGCACTCTACACTCCCTATGCACTCCCTATGCACTCTCCACTCCCTATGCACTCTGCACTCCCTATGCACTCTCCACTCTGCACTCTGCACTCCCTATGCACTCTCCACTCCCTGTGCACTCTCCACTCCCTGTGCACTCTCCACTCCCTGTGCACTCTCCACTCCCTGTGCACTCTCCACTCCCTGTGCACTCTCCACTCCCTGTGCACTCTCCACTCCCTGTGCACTCTCCACTCCCTGTGCACTCTTCACTCCCTGTGCACTCTTCACTCCCTGTGCACTCCCTATGCACTCTCCACTCCCTATGCACTCTCCATTCCCTATGCACTCTGCACTCCCTATGCACTCTCCACTCCCTATGCACTCTCCACTCTCCACTCCCTATGCACTCTCCACTCCCTATACACTCTCCACTCCCTATGCACTCTCCACTCCCTATGCACTCTCCACTCCCTATGCACTCTCCACTCCCTATGCACTCTCCACTCCCTATGCACTCTTCACTCCCTATGCACTCCCTATGCACTCTGCACTCCCTATGCACTCTCCACTCCCTATGCACTCCCTATGCACTCTCCACTCCCTATGCACTCCCTATGCACTCTCCACTCCCTATGCACTCCCTATGCACTCTGCACTCCCTATGCACTCTCCACTCCCTATGCACTCTCCACTCTGCACTCCCTATGCACTCTCCACTCCCTATGCACTCTCCACTCCCCACTCTGCACTCCCTATGCACTCTGCAGTCCCTATGCACTATGCACTCTCCACTCCCTATGCACTCTCCACTCCCTATGCACTCTCCACTCCCTGTGCACTCTCCACTCCCTGTGCACTCTCCACTCCCTGTGCACTCTCCACTCCCTATGCGCTCTCCACTCCCTATGCGCTCTCCACTCCCTATGCACTCTCCACTCCCTATGCACTCTCCACTCCCTATGCACTCTCCACTCCCTATGCACTCTCCACTCCCTATGCACTCTCCACTCCCTATGCACTCTCCACTCCCTATGCACTCTCCACTCCCTATGCACTCTCCACTCCCTATGCACTCTCCACTCTGCATTCCCTATGCACTCTCCACTCCCTATGCACTCTCCACTCCCTATGCACTCTCCACTCCCTATGCACTCTCCACTCCCTATGCACTCTCCACTCCCTATGCACTCTCCACTCTGCATTCCCTATGCACTCTCCACTCCCTATGCACTCTCCACTCCCTGTGCACTCTCCACTCCCTGTGCACTCTCCACTCCCTGTGCACTCTCCACTCCCTGTGCACTCTCCACTCCCTGTGCACTCTCCACTCCCTGTGCACTCTCCACTCCCTGTGCACTCTCCACTCCCTGTGCACTCTCCACTCCCTGTGCACTCTCCACTCCCTGTGCACTCTCCACTCCCTGTGCACTCTCCACTCCCTGTGCACTCTCCACTCCCTGTGCACTCTCCACTCCCTATGCACTCTCCACTCCCTATGCACTCTCCACTCCCTATGCACTCTCCACTCCCTGTGCACTCTCCACTCCCTGTGCACTCTCCACTCCCTGTGCACTCTCCACTCCCTGTGCACTCTCCACTCCCTATGCACTCTCCACTCCCTATGCACTCTCCACTCCCTATGCACTCTCCACTCCCTATGCACTCTCCACTCCCTATGCACTCTCCACTCCCTATGCACTCTCCACTCCCTATGCACTCTCCACTCCCTATGCACTCTCCACTCCCTATGCACTCTCCACTCCCTATGCACTCTGCACTCCCTATGCACTCTGCACTCCCTCTGCACTCTGCACTCCCTATGCACTCTTCACTCCCTATGCACTCCCTATGCACTCCCTATGCACTCTTCACTCCCTATGCACTCCTCACTCCCTATGCACTCTCCAGTCTGCACTCCCTATGCACTCTCCACTCCCTATGCACTCTCCACTCCCTATGCACTCTCCACTCCCCACTCTGCACTCCCTATGCACTCTGCAGTCCCTATGCATTATGCACTCTCCACTCCCTATGCACTCTCCACTCCCTATGCACTCTCCACTCCCTATGCACTCTCCACTCCCTATGCACTCTCCACTCTCCACTCCCTATGCACTCTCCACTCTCCTCTCCCTATGCACTCTCCACTCTCCACTCCCTATGCACTCTCCACTCTCCACTCCCTATGCACTCTGCACTCCCTATGCACTCTCCACTCTCCACTCCCTGTGCACTCTCCACTCCCTGTGCACTCTCCACTCCCTGTGCACTCTCCACTCCCTGTGCACTCTCCACTCCCTGTGCACTCTCCACTCCCTGTGCACTCTCCACTCCCTGTGCACTCTCCACTCCCTGTGCACTCTCCACTCCCTGTGCACTCTCCACTCCCTGTGCACTCTCCACTCCCTGTGCACTCTCCACTCCCTGTGCACTCTCCACTCCCTGTGCACTCTCCACTCCCTGTGCACTCTCCACTCCCTATGCACTCTCCATTCCCTATGCACTCTCCACTCCCTATGCACTCTCCATTCCCTATGCACTCTCCACTCCCTATGCACTCTCCACTCCCTATGCACTCTCCACTCCCTATGCACTCTCCACTCCCTATGCACTCTCCACTCCCTATGCACTCTCCACTCCCTATGCACTCTCCACTCCCTATGCACTCTCCACTCCCTATGCACTCTCCACTCTCCACTCCCTATGCACTCTCCACTCTCCACTCCCTATGCACTCTGCACTCTCCACTCCCTATGCACTCTCCACTCCCTATGCACTCTCCACTCCCTATGCACTCTCCACTCTGCACTCCCTATGCACTCTCCACTCTGCACTCCCTATGCACTCTCCACTCCCTATGCACTCTCCACTCCCTGTGCACTCTCCACTCCCTATGCACTCTCCACTCCCTATGCACTCTCCACTCCCTATGTACTCTCCATTCCCTATGCACTCTCCACTCCCTATGCACTCTCCACTCCCTATGCACTCTCCACTCTGCACTCCCTATGCACTCTCCACTCACCTGTTGAGGGAGAGAGAGTGTGTTTGCATATGTGCGTGCATGCATGTGTGTGTGTGTGAATAAGCACTTCCAAGATTTAGTGGGACTAGAGTTTTTATCTACAAATCATTGTTTTCAGCTGTGTTCTAATGGAATCAAAACAACACTACACCCCCCATAATGCATAGTGTGATCACATAAAAGTACAGAACTGGAAAGAGTGTCCATAATGACCAGCTAGACGGTTGTCACCCTAAGAAGGATGTGCTTCAGTCTCCAGTGCCACGGGCGAGTGGAAGCACACACTGTGCTGGTGGAGAAGTAGAAGAAGTACAAGTGTCCATAGAAAAGAAGTAGAGGGGATGCACTCTCCACTCTCTATCCACTCTGCACTCCCTATGCACTCTCCACTCTGCACTCCCTATGCACTCTGCACTCCCTATGCACTCTCCACTCCCTATCCACTCTGCACTCCCTATGCACTCTGCACTCCCTATGCACTCCCTATGCACTCTCCACTCCCTATGCACTCTGCACTCCCTATGCACTCTCCACTCTCCACTCCCTATGCACTCTCCACTCCCTGTGCACTCTCCACTCCCTGTGCACTCTCCACTCCCTGTGCACTCTCCACTCCCTGTGCACTCTCCACTCCCTGTGCACTCTCCACTCCCTGTGCACTCTCCACTCCCTGTGCACTCTTCACTCCCTGTGCACTCTTCACTCCCTGTGCACTCCCTATGCACTCTCCACTCCCTATGCACTCTCCATTCCCTATGCACTCTGCACTCCCTATGCACTCTCCACTCCCTATGCACTCTCCACTCTCCACTCCCTATGCACTCTCCACTCCCTATACACTCTCCACTCCCTATGCACTCTCCACTCCCTATGCACTCTCCACTCCCTATGCACTCTCCACTCCCTATGCACTCTCCACTCCTGTTAGACGGGGACCCTGAGGGTCGGCCGGATACTGGGGGAGAGATCCCCGAGTGGGACCGTCTCCGGCGATCGTGCAGACAAGTTACCTCCCTCCCCACAAACAGGCACCACACCAAGTCGAGTTCAATGCTTTATGTAAGGTTCTTACGGCAAGGATATCAGCGATACAGGATATCTCGGACCCGGGGGTCCTCTCACTTCTAGTCTCTGTAGGGAAAAGGGGGTAGCGGGACAGTCTTGGTACCGGATCGGTACCGGTGGCGTTAAGAGGCGAGCTCACAATCCTCGAGCTGGAGTGTCTGTGGATCGGGCCGCGGCGGCGCCAGCAGGCCAAGATGATAGTCTCACAAAGCAGAGGGCCGCGGCAGCGCCAGCTGGCCAAGTTGATGGATTCACGAGGCAGAGGGCCGCGGCAGCGCCAGCAGGCCAAGACGATGGTTTCACGAGGCAGAGGGCCGCGGCAGCGCCAGCAGGCCAAGACGAAGGTTTCACGAGGCAGAGGGCCGCGGCAGCGCCAGCAGGCCAAGACGAAGGTTTCACGAGGCAGAGGGCCGCGGCAGCGCCAGCAGGCCAAGACGATGGTTTCACGAGGCAGAGGGCCGCGGCAGCGCCAGCAGGCCAGTTACGGATGAGTTCTTCTTGGGTCTCTCGACTCCAGGATACAACTCCCTTCCTGTCCTGGGGCTGCCTCAGTTATAGGCCTGGCGCCCTTTGATGTCCGGACCCTCGCTCTTGGAGGTCGGGGGGTCTGGGATGAGGGAGCCCAGACACCCAGCAGGGGGGTGGAGCCAGCGCCCGAGGAGGCTGGGGGTGCTCGGCACCTGGCGGGGGAGAGCCATCGACACTTCGTACTCCCATTGACCTGCCAAGTGGGCCGTTCACCTCCTGGGTGGAGGGTGGTGCCGGGATGTCGGGGCCTGGTCAGGCCCAGGGTTGGGGTCGGGCTGAGGCCGCACGGCCGCGTGGTGCCGTGTCCAAGATGGCGGCTGGGCCGGGCAATGGTGCTGACGGGGGCCCGGGCCCTGTCCTGCGGGGAGGGAGCGAGCCCTTCATGTGGCCTGTCCAACATGCGTCCCCCCCAGCTGAAGACGGGGAGAGTCACCCATCTTCTTGGGGACTTTCCTCGTCGAGGCGGAAAAAGCGGGACAGGCCATCCGCGTTGGCGTGGTCTTGGCCGGGTCGATGTTCCACAGTGAAGTCCATCCCCTGCAGGGAGATGGACCAACGTAGCAGCTTCGGGTTCTCCCCCCGCATTTGCATCAGCCATTGCAGGGGTCGGTGGTCTGTTTGCACCCGGAAGTGGGTGCCGAAGAGGTAGGGCCGGAGCTTCTTGAGTGCCCAGACAACGGCGAAGGCCTCTCTCTCAATGGTGCTCCAGCGCTGTTCTCGGGGCAAGAGGCGTCGGCTGATGAAGACCACCGGATGGTCGACCCCTTCGGCGTCGAGTTGGGAGAGGACGGCCCCCACACCATGATCGGAGGCGTCCGTCTGCACAAGGAACTCCCGGCTGTAGTCGGGAGCCTGGAGCACGGGGGCCGTGCACATGGCGGTCTTTAGCTTTTCGAAGGCCGATTGGCAGGCCGGGGTCCAGTTGACGGTTTTGGGGCTCTTTTTGGAGGTGAGCTCCGTGAGGGGCCCCACGATGCTGCCATAGTCCTTCACGAACCGCCGGTAGTATCCGGTGAGCCCCAGGAAGGCTCGGACCTCCGTTTGGATCGTAGGGGGTTGCCAGGCCTGGATGGCAGCGATCTTGAGTTGGAGAGGGGCCACCAGCCCGCTTCCCACTTGGTGTCCTAGGTAGGTCACGGACCCTTGGCCAACCTGGCACTTGCTGGCTTTGATGGTGAGCCCGGCTTGCTGGAGGGCGTGTAGAACCTCCTGCAGGTGGCGGAGGTGGTCGGTCCACTGGTGGCTGTACACAGCAATGTCGTCCAGGTAGGCGGCGCTGAAGTCTTCCAGGCCCGCCAGTACCTGGTTTACCAGCCGTTGGAACGTTGCCGGGGCGTTTTTCATGCCGAAGGGCATGACTTTAAAGTGGTAGTGCCCGTCTGGGGTAGAGAAGGCGGATCGTTCTTGGGCCCTAGGGGTGAGGCCGATCTGCCAGTAGCCCGCTGTTAGGTCGAAGATGCTCAGGTAGCGGGCGGCCCCCATCCGGTCAATTAGCTCGTCTGCCCGGGGGATGGGATGAGCGTCGGTCCGGGTAACTGCATTCAGCCCCCGATAGTCCACGCAGAACCGGAGCTCAGGGGCAACGCCCGGGGCAGCTGCCTTGGGAACCAGGACGACTGGGCTCGCCCAGGGACTGTCTGAGGGTTCGATCACTCCTAGGGTCAGCATTTTGGACACCTCTGTCTGGATGCAGGCTCCTACCCGGTCTGGTACGCGGTACGCTCGGTGTCGAATAGGAGGGCTGTCCCCGGTGTCCACATCGTGGAGGCACCAGGGGGTGACTCCGGGGGTGAGGGAGAACAGGGAGGCGAACTGCCTCAGGAGCGTTTGGCAGTCTTGGCGTTGCTCCGGGGACAGGGCCTCGGAGAGCTGGACCCCTTCCACTGAGCCATCCTGCTCGAGGGCCCTCAGTAAGTCCGGAAGGGGTTCGGAGTCTTCTTCTGTCCCAGTATCGGTAGCCATCAGGAGGCTGAGTTCGGATCGCACAAAATGGGGTTTGAGCCTGTTGGCATGGAGGACCCGTAGGGGGTTCCGGGCAGTCTCCATGTCGATTAAATAGGTGACGGGCCCCTTGCGTTCGATTACCTTGAAGGGCCCGGACCATCTGTCTTGGAGTGCACAGGGCTCAACCGGGGACATCACCCAGACCTGTTGTCCAGGTTCGAACTCAATGGAGGACGTGTGCTGATCGTACCACCTCTTCATGTCCTCCTGACTGGCCTCGAGGTTGGCTTTGGCGGTGTCTCGGAACCGCCGGGTCTGGTTGCGGAGAGCCAGGAGATACCTGTAGATGTCCGGGGGAGTTTTCTGGGGAGGCTGCTCCCAACCTTCCTTGACTAGGCTGAGGGGGCCCCGGACGGGGTGCCCGTACAGGAGTTCAAATGGGCTGAAGCCGAGGGACTTCTGCGGGACCTCCCGAAAGGCAAACAGGAGGCATGGAAGTAGCACGTCCCACTGGCGTCGAAGGGGTTCTTCTAGACCCCTAATCATCCCCTTGAGGGTGCGGTTGAATCTCTCGACCAGTCCGTTTCCTTGCGGGTGATAGGGGGTCGTGAACTTGTAGGTGACCCCGCATTGCTGCCAGAGGGACTTCATATATCTGGAGATAAAGTTCGTGCCCCTGTCACTGACGACCTCCCGGGGGAACCCCACCCGGGAGAAGATCCCCATCAGGGCCCGGCCCACCACGGGGGCCGTCACAGTCCGCAGAGGGATGGCCTCGGGATAGCGGGTGGCGTGGTCTACAAGGACCAGGATGAACCGATGTCCTTGGGCTGTTCGCGGGTCGAGGGGCCCCACAATGTCTATTCCCACTCGTTCAAACGGGGTGGTGACGACAGGAAAGGGTTGTAACGGTGCTTTGATTTTTCGGCCACTTTTTCCGCTGGCCTGGCAGGTGGGGCAGGCCTTGCAGTGGTTGGTGACATCCTTCCGCATGTGGGGCCAGAAAAAATGGGTCACCAGGCGGTCGTAGGTTTTATCCTGCCCCAGGTGTCCGGCAAGGGGGACATCGTGGGCTAAGTTCAGGAGGAAGTCTCGGAAGCGAAGGGGCACCACCAGCACCCGACCGGCCCCTAGTTCTGCAACTTTCTGCTCGCTGTAGAGCAGGTCTTGGTCCCAGTAGATCCAGTGGGCCCCCGAGGTATCCCCGGTGCTCTGGGCCAGGGCTTGCTGCCGGAGTCCTTCGAGAGAGGGACAAGTTTTCTGTTCGGCCCGGAATTGTTCCTGCGTGGGGCCTCCCTCCTGCCGCCAGTGTGCCAGGTCAGGGACGTCCCGAAGCTGGTCGGATCCTTCTTCGGTTTGGGTCAATGGACTGGCTTCTGGGGCGGCCTCCTCTGGGATGAGCGCGGGAGGAGGTTCTGGCCACTCGGGCTCTTCCGGGCTGGGGACCGCGCGGGAGGTCATGGACCGGGTCGTGACGCAGACCCATTCGGGGAGGCCAAGCATCCCCAGGTGCTCCCTCCGTTCGACAGCTGCCCAGGGAGAGCTTTCAAGATCGTTTCCTAGGAGGCAGTCCACGGGGGCATCATCGCGGACAGTTACTTTTAACATCCCTGTTACTCCCCCCCACTCGAAGGGGACGCAGGCCATGTGGCATAGGCTTTCAGAGTTGTCGGCTGATCGGACAGGGCAAAGAATGTTCGGCAAGATTTGGTCAGGAGTGACGAGGTGGCGTCGGACCGCCGTTACACTGGCCCCGGTGTCGCGGAGGGCTTCCGCCCGGCGGCCATTAATGTTGACCCATTGACCGTACTTCTGTGTGTTGGCGGGAAGGGGGGCCCGCGGAATCATGTCTCTCTCCCCTAAGCAGACCAGTGCCATGGCGGCGGGTGCCCATTCAGGGGGATCGGCCTCGTACTCTTCTTGGTCCTCCGGGATTAGTTCTTCCCCTAGGGCCGCCGCTGCAACTTGGCGGGGGGTAGTGTTCGGATTCTTTGGGCAGTTGGGATCACTGGCGTAGTGGCCGGGTCGCTGGCACCTGTGGCACGTAATGTTGGCCCGGAAACCGGCCCGGACGGCAGGGCTTCCTCGGCCAACCGGGGTCGAGGGGTTTCTGGGGGGTGACGAGGGGCCGGGGTCTCTCCCCCGACCCTGACTTCCTCCTCCCCCTCGGGGGCGATACGATCTGGATAATTCGCTGGGTGCGTTCCGGCCAACTCGGGTGCTTTCCCACCGGTCGGCTTCGACGGCGAGTTGTCGAGGGTCGGTTAGCTTACTGTCCAGGAGGTGTTGCCGGAGCTCCACGAAGCAGTTGTTCGACAGGTGTTCCCATACGATAAGGTCAAAGAGTTGTTCGTAGGTGGTTACCTTGTTGCCCTTGATCCACCCCTCGAGGGCTCGGCTAAAAAAGTTCACGTACTCCACCCAAGTTGTACCCGGAATCCGTTTGCAGTCGCGGAACCGTTGGCGGTACATCTCAGGTGTGAGCCCGTATCGAGTGAGGAGGGCGGCCTTCATGTGGTCGTAGGAGGTCATCAGCTGGTCCGGGAGTTGCAGCAGGGCGTCCCGCCCTTCGTTGACAAACCTCCCCCATAATCCGGCTCCCCAATCGCTTCGGGGAATCCGGTGGGAGGTCATTGCCACCTCATAGGCTTTAAACCACTGCTGTATATCATCGTTCTTGTGGTATTCCCGGATGACATCTTTGGGGATGTGAACCTTGGGTTCGGTCGAGGCAGACGGGGTCGGTCGTTCGGGGAGCCCGAGGTCTTTATCCTGTTTCTGGATCTCCAGTGCTTTGAGATTGCGCTCATGTTCGTACTCTAGTTTCTTTTCCTCTAGCTCCCTCTGTCTTTGCTTGTCTTCTCGCTCTTCCCTGAGCCGTAAGTGTTCCAGGGTTATTTTTTGTTCTGCCAGCTTGAGTTCTCCATCCAAGCGAAGTCGGGCTAGTTCTAATTCGTGGAGTCTGGTTTTTTCTCTTTCTCGGATCTCTTCCAGGGAGATACCCGCTCTTTCTTTAGTTGGTGCGGGGCTCGTTTCGGTTGTTTGTGTTCGGGGTACGGCCGTACCCGTTTCCGCCCAGGCTTCTAGGGTTCGTTTGAAGTCTTCCTTCGTACTCAGACCCGTGGTTGGGAGACCAAGTTCCATGCAATATTGCTTCAGTTCTCGGTGGTTGTAGTCTTCCAATTTTTCCATCTGGAATTTCTCCGTTGTTCCGCTTTCTGTTGTCATGGTGGTCGTGTGTCGTGGGTCAGGTGACTTTCTGTACGATTATGCGTAGGTTCGGATCCCGTCGCTGGCCACCAATGTTAGACGGGGACCCTGAGGGTCGGCCGGATACTGGGGGAGAGATCCCCGAGTGGGACCGTCTCCGGCGATCGTACAGACAAGTTACCTCCCTCCCCACAAACAGGCACCACACCAAGTCGAGTTCAATGCTTTATGTAAGGTTCTTACGGCAAGGATATCAGCGATACAGGATATCTCGGACCCGGGGGTCCTCTCACTTCTAGTCTCTGTAGGGAAAAGGGGGTAGCGGGACAGTCTTGGTACCGGATCGGTACCGGTGGCGTTAAGAGGCGAGCTCACAATCCTCGAGCTGGAGTGTCTGTGGATCGGGCCGCGGCGGCGCCAGCAGGCCAAGATGATAGTCTCACAAAGCAGAGGGCCGCGGCAGCGCCAGCTGGCCAAGTTGATGGATTCACGAGGCAGAGGGCCGCGGCAGCGCCAGCAGGCCAAGACGATGGTTTCACGAGGCAGAGGGCCGCGGCAGCGCCAGCAGGCCAAGACGAAGGTTTCACGAGGCAGAGGGCCGCGGCAGCGCCAGCAGGCCAAGACGAAGGTTTCACGAGGCAGAGGGCCGCGGCAGCGCCAGCAGGCCAAGACGATGGTTTCACGAGGCAGAGGGCCGCGGCAGCGCCAGCAGGCCAGTTACGGATGAGTTCTTCTTGGGTCTCTCGACTCCAGGATACAACTCCCTTCCTGTCCTGGGGCTGCCTCAGTTATAGGCCTGGCGCCCTTTGATGTCCGGACCCTCGCTCTTGGAGGTCGGGGGGTCTGGGATGAGGGAGCCCAGACACCCAGCAGGGGGGTGGAGCCAGCGCCCGAGGAGGCTGGGGGTGCTCGGCACCTGGCGGGGGAGAGCCATCGACACTTCGTACTCCCATTGACCTGCCAAGTGGGCCGTTCACCTCCTGGGTGGAGGGTGGTGCCGGGATGTCGGGGCCTGGTCAGGCCCAGGGTTGGGGTCGGGCTGAGGCCGCACGGCCGCGTGGTGCCGTGTCCAAGATGGCGGCTGGGCCGGGCAATGGTGCTGACGGGGGCCCGGGCCCTGTCCTGCGGGGAGGGAGCGAGCCCTTCATGTGGCCTGTCCAACAACTCCCTATGCACTCTCCACTCCCTATGCACTCTCCACTCCCTATGCACTCTCCACTCCCTATGCACTCTCCACTCCCTGTGCACTCTCCACTCCCTGTGCACTCTCCACTCCCTGTGCACTCTCCACTCCCTGTGCACTCTCCACTCCCTGTGCACTCTCCACTCCCTGTGCACTCTCCACTCCCTGTGCACTCTCCACTCCCTGTGCACTCCCTATGCACTCTCCACTCCCTATGCACTCTCCACTCCCTATGCACTCTCCACTCCCTATGCACTCTCCACTCCCTATGCACTCTCCACTCTCTGTGCACTCTCCACTCCCTGTGCACTCTCCACTCCCTGTGCACTCTCCACTCTGCACTCCCTATGCACTCTCCACTCACCTGTTGAGGGAGAGAGAGTGTGTTTGCATATGTGCGTGCATGCACGTGTGTGTGTGTGAATAAGCACTTCCAAGATTTAGTGGGACTAGAGTTTTTATCTACAAATCATTGTTTTCAGCTGTGTTCTAATGGAATCAAAACAACACTACACCCCCCATAATGCATAGTGTGATCACATAAAAGTACAGAACTGGAAAGAGTGCCCATAATGACCAGCTAGACGGTTGTCACCCTAAGAAGGATGTGCTTCAGTCTCCAGTGCCACGGGCGAGTGGAAGCACACACTGTGCTGGTGGAGAAGTAGAAGAAGTACAAGTGTCCATAGAAGAGAAGTAGAGGGGATGCACTCTCCACTCTCTATCCACTCTGCACTCCCTATGCACTCTCCACTCTGCACTCCCTATGCACTCTGCACTCCCTATGCACTCCCCACTCCCTATCCACTCTGCACTCCCTATGCACTCTGCACTCCCTATGCACTCCCTATGCACTCTCCACTCCCTATGCACTCTGCACTCCCTATGCACTCTCCACTCTGCACTCTGCACTCCCTATGCACTCTACACTCCCTATGCACTCTCCATTCCCTATGCACTCTCCACTCCCTATGCACTCTCCACTCCCTATGCACTCTCCACTCTGCACTCCCTATGCACTCTCCACTCCCTATCCACTCTGCACTCCCTATGCACTCTACACTCCCTATGCACTCCCTATGCACTCTCCACTCCCTATGCACTCTGCACTCCCTATGCACTCTCCACTCTGCACTCTGCACTCCCTATGCACTCTCCACTCCCTGTGCACTCTCCACTCCCTGTGCACTCTCCACTCCCTGTGCACTCTCCACTCCCTGTGCACTCTCCACTCCCTGTGCACTCTCCACTCCCTGTGCACTCTCCACTCCCTGTGCACTCTCCACTCCCTGTGCACTCTCCACTCCCTGTGCACTCTCCACTCCCTGTGCACTCTCCACTCCCTGTGCACTCTCCACTCCCTGTGCACTCTCCACTCCCTGTGCACTCTTCACTCCCTGTGCACTCTTCACTCCCTGTGCACTCCCTATGCACTCTCCACTCCCTATGCACTCTCCATTCCCTATGCACTCTGCACTCCCTATGCACTCTCCACTCCCTATGCACTCTCCACTCCCTATGCACTCTCCACTCTCCACTCCCTATGCACTCTCCACTCCCTATACACTCTCCACTCCCTATGCACTCTCCACTCCCTATGCACTCTCCACTCCCTATGCACTCTCCACTCCCTATGCACTCTTCACTCCCTATGCACTCCCTATGCACTCTGCACTCCCTATGCACTCTCCACTCCCTATGCACTCCCTATGCACTCTCCACTCCCTATGCACTCCCTATGCACTCTCCACTCCCTATGCACTCCCTATGCACTCTGCACTCCCTATGCACTCTCCACTCCCTATGCACTCTCCACTCTGCACTCCCTATGCACTCTCCACTCCCTATGCACTCTCCACTCCCCACTCTGCACTCCCTATGCACTCTGCAGTCCCTATGCACTATGCACTCTCCACTCCCTATGCACTCTCCACTCCCTATGCACTCTCCACTCCCTGTGCACTCTCCACTCCCTGTGCACTCTCCACTCCCTGTGCACTCTCCACTCCCTGTGCACTCTCCACTCCCTATGCACTCTCCACTCCCTATGCACTCTCCACTCCCTATGCACTCTCCACTCCCTATGCACTCTCCACTCCCTATGCACTCTCCACTCCCTATGCACTCTCCACTCCCTATGCACTCTCCACTCCCTATGCACTCTCCACTCTGCATTCCCTATGCACTCTCCACTCCCTATGCACTCTCCATTCCCTATGCACTCTCCACTCCCTATGCACTCTCCACTCCCTATGCACTCTCCACTCCCTATGCACTCTCCACTCCCTATGCACTCTCCACTCTGCATTCCCTATGCACTCTCCACTCCCTATGCACTCTCCACTCCCTGTGCACTCTCCACTCCCTGTGCACTCTCCACTCCCTGTGCACTCTCCACTCCCTGTGCACTCTCCACTCCCTGTGCACTCTCCACTCCCTGTGCACTCTCCACTCCCTGTGCACTCTCCACTCCCTGTGCACTCTCCACTCCCTGTGCACTCTCCACTCCCTGTGCACTCTCCACTCCCTGTGCACTCTCCACTCCCTGTGCACTCTCCACTCCCTGTGCACTCTCCACTCCCTATGCACTCTCCACTCCCTATGCACTCTCCACTCCCTATGCACTCTCCACTCCCTATGCACTCTCCACTCCCTGTGCACTCTCCACTCCCTGTGCACTCTCCACTCCCTGTGCACTCTCCACTCCCTGTGCACTCTCCACTCCCTATGCACTCTCCACTCCCTATGCACTCTCCACTCCCTATGCACTCTCCACTCCCTATGCACTCTCCACTCCCTATGCACTCTCCACTCCCTATGCACTCTCCACTCCCTATGCACTCTCCACTCCCTATGCACTCTCCACTCCCTATGCACTCTGCACTCCCTATGCACTCTGCACTCCCTATGCACTCTTCACTCCCTATGCACTCCCTATGCACTCTTCACTCCCTATGCACTCCTCACTCCCTATGCACTCTCCAGTCTGCACTCCCTATGCACTCTCCACTCCCTATGCACTCTCCACTCCCTATGCACTCTCCACTCCCCACTCTGCACTCCCTATGCACTCTGCAGTCCCTATGCACTATGCACTCTCCACTCCCTATGCACTCTCCACTCCCTATGCACTCTCCACTCCCTATGCACTCTCCACTCCCTATGCACTCTCCACTCTCCACTCCCTATGCACTCTCCACTCTCCTCTCCCTATGCACTCTCCACTCTCCACTCCCTATGCACTCTCCACTCTCCACTCCCTATGCACTCTGCACTCCCTATGCACTCTCCACTCTCCACTCCCTGTGCACTCTCCACTCCCTGTGCACTCTCCACTCCCTGTGCACTCTCCACTCCCTGTGCACTCTCCACTCCCTGTGCACTCTCCACTCCCTGTGCACTCTCCACTCCCTGTGCACTCTCCACTCCCTGTGCACTCTCCACTCCCTGTGCACTCTCCACTCCCTGTGCACTCTCCACTCCCTGTGCACTCTCCACTCCCTATGCACTCTCCATTCCCTATGCACTCTCCACTCCCTATGCACTCTCCATTCCCTATGCACTCTCCACTCCCTATGCACTCTCCACTCCCTATGCACTCTCCACTCCCTATGCACTCTCCACTCCCTATGCACTCTCCACTCCCTATGCACTCTCCACTCCCTATGCACTCTCCACTCCCTATGCACTCTCCACTCTCCACTCCCTATGCACTCTCCACTCTCCACTCCCTATGCACTCTCCACTCCCTATGCACTCTCCACTCCCTATGCACTCTCCACTCCCTATGCACTCTCCACTCTGCACTCCCTATGCACTCTCCACTCTGCACTCCCTATGCACTCTCCACTCCCTATGCACTCTCCACTCCCTGTGCACTCTCCACTCCCTATGCACTCTCCACTCCCTATGCACTCTCCACTCCCTATGTACTCTCCATTCCCTATGCACTCTCCACTCCCTATGCACTCTCCACTCCCTATGCACTCTCCACTCCCTATGCACTCTCCACTCTGCACTCCCTATGCACTCTCCACTCACCTGTTGAGGGAGAGAGAGTGTGTTTGCATATGTGCGTGCATGCATGTGTGTGTGTGTGAATAAGCACTTCCAAGATTTAGTGGGACTAGAGTTTTTATCTACAAATCATTGTTTTCAGCTGTGTTCTAATGGAATCAAAACAACACTACACCCCCCATAATGCATAGTGTGATCACATAAAAGTACAGAACTGGAAAGAGTGTCCATAATGACCAGCTAGACGGTTGTCACCCTAAGAAGGATGTGCTTCAGTCTCCAGTGCCACGGGCGAGTGGAAGCACACACTGTGCTGGTGGAGAAGTAGAAGAAGTACAAGTGTCCATAGAAAAGAAGTAGAGGGGATGCACTCTCCACTCTCTATCCACTCTGCACTCCCTATGCACTCTCCACTCTGCACTCCCTATGCACTCTGCACTCCCTATGCACTCTCCACTCCCTATCCACTCTGCACTCCCTATGCACTCTGCACTCCCTATGCACTCCCTATGCACTCTCCACTCCCTATGCACTCTGCACTCCCTATGCACTCTCCACTCTCCACTCCCTATGCACTCTCCACTCCCTATGCACTCTCCACTCCCTATGCACTCTCCACTCCCTGTGCACTCTCCACTCCCTGTGCACTCTCCACTCCCTGTGCACTCTCCACTCCCTGTGCACTCTCCACTCCCTGTGCACTCTTCACTCCCTGTGCACTCTTCACTCCCTGTGCACTCCCTATGCACTCTCCACTCCCTATGCACTCTCCATTCCCTATGCACTCTGCACTCCCTATGCACTCTCCACTCCCTATGCACTCTCCACTCTCCACTCCCTATGCACTCTCCACTCCCTATACACTCTCCACTCCCTATGCACTCTCCACTCCCTATACACTCTCCACTCCCTATGCACTCTCTATGCACTCTCCACTCCCTATGCACTCTCCACTCCCTATGCACTCCCTATGCACTCTCCACTCTGCACTCCCTATGTGTTAGACGGGGACCTGGAGGGTCGGCCGAGCACAGTGATCGCACAGACAGGTAACTTCCCCCCCACAGATGGACACCACACAAAGATCAGGGTAACACCTTTTATGGGCACTTCTGGTAGTAGAGGGGTACGATACAAGGCGATCAGGACACGATGATCCTCTCAATTCTAGTCTCTAGTAAGGGAAGGGGGTAGCGGGACAGTCTTGGTACCCACGGGTACGGAGGTGTAACGGTGATAGCTCACAATCCTCGAGCTCGGTGTTCGGATGGGTCAGACCGCGGCAGCGCCGGCAGGTCCCGAGGACGTCGTAGGTGGTAACGGGCCGCGGCAGCGCCAGCAGGTCCCAACGAGGATGAAGGTTACAACGGGCCGCGGCAGCGCCAGCAGGTCCCACGAGAATGCAGGTTGCAACGGGCCGCGGCAGCGCCAGCAGGTCCCACGAGGATGAAAGTTACTACGGGCCGCGGCAGCGCCAGCAGGTCCCAACGAGGATGAAGGTTACAACGGGCCGCGGCAGCGCCAGCAGGTCCCACGAGAATGCAGGTTGCAACGGGCCGCGGCAGCGCCAGCAGGTCCCACGAGGATGAAGGTTGCAGAGGGCCGCGGCAGCGCCAGCAGGCAGGACAATAGTTCACAAGGCAGGGCTGTGGCAGCGCCAGCAGTCCGTCAAGGATGAGTTCGTCGCGGTGTCTCTCGACTCCAGGATACAACTGCCTTCCTGTCCTGGGGCGGCCTCAGTTATAGGTCTGGCGCCCTTTGATGTCCGGACCCTCGCTCTTGGAGGTCGGGAGGTCTGGGATGAGGGAGTCCAGACACCCAGCAGGGGGGTGGAGCCAGCGCCCGAGGAGGCTGGGGGTGCTCGGCACCTGGCGGGGGAGAGCCATCAACACTTCTTACTCCCATTGACCTGCCAAGTGGTCCGTTCACCTCCTGGGTGGAGGGTGGTGCCGGCATGTCGGGGCCTGGCGAGGCCCAGGGTTGGGGTCGGGCTGAGGCCGCGCGGCCGCGTGGTGCCGTGTCCAAGATGGCGGCTGGGCCGGGCAATGGTGCTGACGGCGGCCCGGGCCCTGTCCTGCGGGGAGGGAGCGAGCCCTTCATGTGGCCTGTCCAACATGCGTCCCCCCCAGCTGAAGGCTGGGAGAGTCACCCATCTTCTTGGGGACTTTCCTCGTCGAGGCGGAAAAAGCGGGACAGGCCATCCGCGTTGGCGTGGTCTTGGCCAGGGCGATGCTCCACAGTGAAGTCCATTCCCTGCAGGGAGATGGACCATCGCAATAGTTTGGGGTTCTCCCCCCGCATCTGCATGAGCCATTGCAGGGGCCGATGATCTGTCTGTACCCGGAAATGGGTTCCGAAGAGGTAGGGCCGGAGCTTCTTGAGGGCCCATACCACTGCGAAGGCCTCTCGCTCAATGGTGCTCCAGCGCTGTTCTCGGGGCAGTAGGCGTCTGCTGATGAAGGCCACGGGTTGGTCCACTCCTTCGGGGTTCAATTGGGAGAGGACGGCCCCAATACCATGGTCGGAGGCATCGGTCTGCACGATGAACTCGCGGCTGTAGTCGGGGGCCTGGAGCACCGGAGCGGTGCACATGGCGGCCTTCAGCGTCTCGAAGGCCGCGTGACAGTCGGGAGTCCAGTTGACTCGTTTTGGGTTGTTCCTAGACGTGAGTTCCGTGAGGGGCCCCACAATGCTGCCATAGTCCTTCACAAACCGCCGGTAGTATCCGGTGAGCCCCAGGAAGGCTCGGACCTCTGTTTGTGTTTCGGGGGGTTGCCAGGACTGGATGGCAGCTACCTTGAGTTGGAGGGGGGCCACCAGACCGCTCCCCACTTGGTGTCCGAGGTAGGTCACGGACCCCTGGCCGATTTGGCACTTGCTGGCCTTTATGGTGAGGCCGGCCTGTTGGAGGGCCTGCAGGACCGCTCTGAGGTGGTGGAGGTGGTCTGCCCAGTGGCGGCTGTATACCGCGATGTCGTCCAGGTAGGCGGCGCTGAATTCTTCGAGGCCCGCCAATACCTGGTTCACCAGTCTTTGAAAGGTTGTTGGAGCGTTCTTCATGCCGAAGGGCATCACTCTGAAATGGTAGTGCCCGTCCGGGGTGGAGAACGCGGAACGTTCTTGGGCCCTGGGGGTGAGGCCGATCTGCCAGTAGCCCGCTGTCAGGTCAAAGATGCTTAGGTAGCGGGCTGCCCCCATGCGGTCGACTAGTTCATCTGCTCGGGGGATAGGGTGAGCGTCGGTTCGGGTGACCGCGTTCAGCCCCCGATAGTCGATGCAGAATCGGAGCTCCGGCGTGGTGCCCGGTGCCGCGGCCTTGGGGACCAGGACGACCGGGCTGGCCCAGGGACTGTCCGAAGGCTCGATGACCCCGAGGGCGAGCATCTTGGAGACTTCTTCTTGGATGCATGTACGTACCCGATCCGGTACTCGGTACGCCCGGTGTCGGACAGGAGGACTGTCCCCCGTGTCCACGTCGTGCAGGCACCAGGAGGTGACTCCGGGTGCGAGGGAGAACAGGTTTGCGAACGGCAGCAGGAGGGCCCGGCAATCTTGACGTTGCTCTGGGGTCAGGACCTCGGAGAGTCGGACCCCGTCCACCGAGCCATCTCTTTCCCGAGTCCTCAGTAGGTCAGGGAGGGGCTCGGAGTCTCCTTCTGTGCCACTGTCGGTCGCCATCAGCAGGCTGAGCTCCGAGCGCATGAAGTGGGGTTTGAGCCTGTTGGCGTGGAGGACCCGGAGGGGGTTCCGGGGGGACTCCAGGTCGATGAGATAGGTGACGGGACTCCTGCGCTCGATCACCTTGAAGGGCCCCGTCCATTTGTCTTGCAAGGCACACGGTTCGATGGGGGACATCACCCATACCTGCTGACCCGGTTCAAACTCGATGGAGGAGGCATGTTGGTCGTACCACTTCTTCATGTCCTCTTGACTGGCCTCCAGATTGGCTTTAGCGATCTCCCTGAATTTCCGGGTCTGATTTCGGAGGGTCAGGAGGTATTTGTAGACGTCCGGAGGGGTCTTTAGGGGGGCCATTTCCCATTCCTCCTTCACTAGGCTGAGAGGCCCGCGAACGGGGTGTCCGTACAGGAGTTCGAAGGGGCTGAAGCCGAGGGACTTCTGGGGGACTTCTCGGTAGGCGAAGAGGAGGCACGGTAGTAGCACGTCCCACTGGCGGCGTAGGGGTTCTTCCAGCCCCATGATCATTCCCTTGAGGGTGCGGTTGAACCGCTCGACCAGTCCGTTCCCCTGGGGGTGATAGGGGGTGGTGAAGCGGTAAGTGACTCCGCACTGCTGCCAGAGGGATTTCATATACCTTGAAATAAAGTTCGTACCCCTGTCGCTGACGACTTCCCGGGGGAAGCCCACTCGAGAGAAGATCCCCATCAAGGCTCGACCCACTACTGGGGCTGTTATAGTACGAAGGGGGACCGCCTCAGGATAGCGGGTGGCGTGGTCCACCAGGACCAGGATGAAGCGATGCCCCTGTGCTGTTCGGGGGTCCAGGGGCCCCACAATGTCTATTCCCACCCTTTCGAACGGGGTGGTCACCACGGGGAATGGTTGTAAGGGTGCCTTGAGTTTGCGGCCGCTCTTCCCGCTGGCCTGGCAGGTCGGGCAGGACCGGCAATGGTTGGAGACGTCATTTCTCATTTTGGGCCAAAAAAAGTGAGTCACCAGGCGGTGGTAGGTCTTGTCTTGGCCCAGGTGCCCGGCCAGGGGGACATCATGGGCTAGGTTCAACAGGAAGTCTCGGAAGTGGAGGGGCACCACCAGCACTCGTCCGGCCCCCAGTTCTGCGATTTTCTGCTCGCTGTACAAGAGATCATTGTCCCAATAAACCCAGTGGGCCCCGGTGGTGTCTCCTTGGCTCTGGGCGAGCGCTTGCTGTCGCAATCCCTCGAGGGAGGGGCAGGTCTTTTGCTCCTGCCGGAATTGTTCCTGGGTGGGCCCCCCTTCTTGACGCCACTGAGCCAGGTCGGGAAGCTCGGGGGGCTGTGTGGACCCCTCTGTGGTGGGGTCCGGGTGGTCGGTCTGGAGGAAGTCTTCTTCTGGAGTGATCGAGGGCGGAGGTGCTGCCCATTCTGGTTCTTCTGGTCTAGGGATGGTGCGGGTGGCCATGGACCGGGTGGTTACGCACGCCCAGTCCGGGAGACCCAACATCCCCAGATGCTCTCTTCTTTCCACAGCGGCCCACGGGGAGCTCTCGAGATCGTTCCCCAGGAGGCAGTCCACGGGGGCATCGTCGCGGACAGTTACTTTCAGCATGCCGGACACTCCTCCCCATTCGAAGGGGACGCAGGCCATCCGACACAGGCTCTCCGAGTTATCTGCCGATCGGACGGGGCAAAGTACGTTTGGTAGGATTTGCTCTGGGGTCACCAGGTGACAACGGACGGCCGTCACACTGGCCCCGGTGTCACGCAGGGCCTCGGCCTTGCGCCCATTGATGCTCACCCATTGGCTGTACTTCCGAGTGTTGGCGGGCAGGGGAGTCCGCGGGACCATGTCTCTTCCTCCCAGGCATGCCAGGGTCATGGCGGCGGGTTCCCACTCGAACTGCTCCGACTCATAGGTCTCCGTGTCTTCGGAGACTTGTTCTTCTCCCAGGGCGGCGGCCGCCATCTGGCGGGGCCCGGGGACCTGGTTCTTCGGGCAGGTCGGGTCACTGGCATAGTGGCCGACTCGCTGGCATCGATGACACGTCACGTTAGCTCGGAACCCCGGGCGCATCGGGGGGTTTCCCCGGCCTGCTGGGGCCGGGGTGGCGTTAGTGGGCGCGGCCGGGACGGCGTCTCGGCCCCGGCCCGAGCCTCCTCCTCCTCCTCGGGGACGATGATGACCTTGGTTGGTTCTGTTCTGCTCATTCGGCCCACTCGGGTGCTCTCCCACCGGTCAGCCTCGGTGGCGAGCTGCCGGGGTTCAGTCAATTTACTGTCGAGGAGGTGCTGCCTGAGCTCGACGAAGCAGTTGTTGGAGAGGTGCTCCCACACAATGAGATTGAAGAGTTGTTCGTAAGTGGTTACGTTGTTACCCTTGATCCACCCCTCGAAGGCTCGGCTGAAATAGTTCACGTATTCCAACCACGTCGTACCTGGGATCCGGGTGCAGTTGCGGAACCTCTGGCGATACATTTCGGGTGTAAGCCCATATCGACTGAGGAGGGCGGCCTTCATGTGGTCATAGGACGTCATTTGATGGTCCGGAAGCTGCAGCAGGGCATCACGACCCTCGTTGACGAATCTCCCCCATAGACCGGCTCCCCAGTCACTTCGAGCGACCCGGTGGGCGGTCATGGCAATCTCATAGGCCTTGAACCACTGCTGTATGTCGTCGTTCCGGTGATATTCTCGGACCACATCCTTGGGGATGTGGACCTTCTGCTCGGTAGGGCCCGGGGAGTGCGGTTGCTCAGGCACCCCTAGGTTTTTGTTCAGTTTGCGTATTTCTATCTCCGCTAGTTTGCACTCGTGCTCGTATGCCAGTCTTTTTTCTTCGAGGTCTCTCTGTCTCTGTTTTTCCTCCCGCTCTTCTCTGAGCCGTAAGTGTTCTAAGTTTATCTTTTGTTCCGCCAGTTTCAATTCTCCGTCTAATCTGAGTCGTGCCAAGTCTAACTCGTGTAATCTATTTTTTTCCCGCTCTTGGATCTCTTCACGGGAAGGGCCTGTTCTCCGTTCTTCCGTCCGGGTGGTGTTGACTTCCGGGGCTGCGGGGTCCCGGGGGGTTGCGGTATTTGTCTCTGTCCATGCCTCTAGGGCGTTTTTGAAGTCTTCTTTTGTGCTTAGCCCGGTGGTAGCAATGCCTAAGTCCATGCAAAATTGTTTGAGCTCTCGGTGGTTGTATTCTTCCAGCTTTTCCATCTGAAACTTCTCCGCCGATCCGCTCTCTTTGGTCGTCATTGTGGTTTTAGTCGTAGGGTGAGTTACTGTCTGTACGGTACGTGTTGGTTCGGATCCCGCCGCTGCCACCAATGTTAGACGGGGACCTGGAGGGTCGGCCGAGCACAGTGATCGCACAGACAGGTAACTTCCCCCCCACAGATGGACACCACACAAAGATCAGGGTAACACCTTTTATGGGCACTTCTGGTAGTAGAGGGGTACGATACAAGGCGATTAGGACACGATGATCCTCTCAATTCTAGTCTCTAGTAAGGGAAGGGGGTAGCGGGACAGTCTTGGTACCCACGGGTACGGAGGTGTAACGGTGATAGCTCACAATCCTCGAGCTCGGTGTTCGGATGGGTCAGACCGCGGCAGCGCCGGCAGGTCCCGAGGAGGTCGTAGGTGGTAACGGGCCGCGGCAGCGCCAGCAGGTCCCAACGAGGATGAAGGTTACAACGGGCCGCGGCAGCGCCAGCAGGTCCCACGAGAATGCAGGTTGCAACGGGCCCCGGCAGCGCCAGCAGGTCCCACGAGGATGGAAGTTACTACGGGCCGCGGCAGCGCCAGCAGGTCCCAACGAGGATGAAGGTTACAACGGGCCGCGGCAGCGCCAGCAGGTCCCACGAGAATGCAGGTTGCAACGGGCCGCGGCAGCGCCAGCAGGTCCCACGAGGATGAAGGTTGCAGAGGGCCGCGGCAGCGCCAGCAGGCAGGATAATAGTTCACAAGGCAGGGCTGTGGCAGCGCCAGCAGTCCGTCAAGGATGAGTTCGTCGCGGTGTCTCTCGACTCCAGGATACAACTGCCTTCCTGTCCTGGGGCGGCCTCAGTTATAGGTCTGGCGCCCTTTGATGTCCGGACCCTCGCTCTTGGAGGTCGGGAGGTCTGGGATGAGGGAGTCCAGACACCCAGCAGGGGGGTGGAGCCAGCGCCCGAGGAGGCTGGGGGTGCTCGGCACCTGGCGGGGGAGAGCCATCAACACTTCTTACTCCCATTGACCTGCCAAGTGGTCCGTTCACCTCCTGGGTGGAGGGTGGTGCCGGGATGTCGGGGCCTGGCCAGGCCCAGGGTTGGGGTCGGGCTGAGGCCGCGCGGCCGCGTGGTGCCGTGTCCAAGATGGCGGCTGGGCCGGGCAATGGTGCTGACGGCGGCCCGGGCCCTGTCCTGCGGGGAGGGAGCGAGCCCTTCATGTGGCCTGTCCAACACTATGCACTCTCCACTCCCTATGCACTCTCCACTCCCTATGCACTCTCCACTCCCTGTGCACTCTCCACTCCCTGTGCACTCTCCACTCCCTGTGCACTCTCCACTCCCTGTGCACTCTCCACTCCCTGTGCACTCTCCACTCTCTATGCACTCTGCACTCCCTATGCACTCTCCACTCCCTATGCACTCTCCATTCCCTATGCACTCTCCACTCCCTATGCACTCTCCACTCCCTATGCACTCTCCACTCCCTATGCACTCTCCACTCCCTATGCACTCTCCACTCTGCATTCCCTATGCATTCTGCACTCCCTATGCACTCTCCACTCCCTATGCACTCTCCACTCCCTATGCACTCTCCACTCCCTATGCACTCTCCACTCCCTATGCACTCTCCACTCCCTATGCACTCTCCACTCCCTATGCACTCTCCACTCCCTATGCACTCTCCACTCCCTATGCACTCTCCACTCCCTGTGCACTCTCCACTCCCTGTGCACTCTCCACTCCCTGTGCACTCTCCACTCTCTATGCACTCTCCACTCTCTGTGCACTCTCCACTCCCTGTGCACTCTCCACTCCCTGTGCACTCTCCACTCCCTGTGCACTCTCCACTCCCTGTGCACTCTCCACTCCCTGTGCACTCTCCACTCCCTGTGCACTCTCCACTCCCTGTGCACTCTCCACTCCCTGTGCACTCTCCACTCCCTGTGCACTCTCCACTCCCTGTGCACTCTCCACTCCCTGTGCACTCTCCACTCCCTGTGCACTCTCCACTCCCTGTGCACTCTCCACTCCCTGTGCACTCTCCACTCCCTGTGCACTCTCCACTCCCTGTGCACTCTCCACTCCCTGTGCACTCTCCACTCCCTGTGCACTCTCCACTCCCTATGCACTCTCCACTCCCTATGCACTCTCCACTCCCTATGCACTCTCCACTCCCTATGCACTCTCCACTCCCTATGCACGCTCCACTCCCTATGCACTCTCCACTCCCTATGCACTCTCCACTCCCTATGCACTCTCCACTCCCTATGCACTCTCCACTCCCTATGCACTCTCCACTCCCTATGCACTCTCCACTCTGCATTCCCTATGCACTCTCCACTCCCTATGCACTCTCCACTCCCTATGCACTCTCCATTCCCTATGCACTCTCCATTCCCTATGCACTCTCCACTCCCTATGCACTCTCCACTCCCTATGCACTCTCCACTCCCTATGCACTCTCCACTCCCTATGCACTCTCCACTCCCTATGCACTCTCCACTCCCTATGCACTCTCCACTCTGCATTCCCTATGCACTCTCCACTCCCTATGCACTCTCCACTCCCTGTGCACTCTCCACTCCCTGTGCACTCTCCACTCCCTGTGCACTCTCCACTCCCTGTGCACTCTCCACTCCCTGTGCACTCTCCACTCCCTGTGCACTCTCCACTCCCTGTGCACTCTCCACTCCCTGTGCACTCTCCACTCCCTGTGCACTCTCCACTCCCTGTGCACTCTCCACTCCCTATGCACTCTCCACTCCCTATGCACTCTCCACTCCCTATGCACTCTCCACTCCCTATGCACTCTCCACTCCCTATGCACTCTGCACTCCCTATGCACTCTGCACTCCCTATGCACTCTGCACTCCCTATGCACTCTGCACTCCCTATGCACTCTTCACTCCCTATGCACTCCCTATGCACTCTTCACTCCCTATGCACTCCCTATGCACTCTTCACTCCCTATGCACTCCCTATGCACTCTTCACTCCCTATGCACTCTCCACTCTGCACTCCCTATGCACTCTCCACTCCCTATGCACTCTCCACTCCCTATGCACTCTCCACTCCCCACTCTGCACTCCCTATGTACTCTGCAGTCCCTATGCACTATGCACTCTCCACTCCCTATGCACTCAACACTCCCTATGCACTCTCCACTCCCTATGCACTCTCCACTCCCTATGCACTCTCCACTCTCCACTCCCTATGCACTCTCCACTCTCCACTCCCTATGCACTCTCCACTCTCCACTCCCTATGCACTCTCCACTCTCCACTCCCTATGCACTCTCCACTCTCCACTCCCTATGCACTCTCCACTCTCCACTCCCTATGCACTCTCCACTCCCTATGCACTCTCCACTCCCTATGCACTCTCCACTCCCTATGCACTCTCCACTCTCCACTCCCTATGCACTCTCCACTCTGCACTCCCTATGAACTCTCCACTCTGCACTCCCTATGCACTCTCCACTCCCTATGCACTCTCCACTCCCTGTGCACTCTCCACTCCCTGAGCACTCTCCACTCCCTGAGCACTCTCCACTCCCTGTGCACTCTCCACTCCCTGTGCACTCTCCACTCCCTGTGCACTCTCCACTCCCTGTGCACTCTCCACTCCCTGTGCACTCTCCACTCCCTGTGCACTCTCCACTCCCTGTGCACTCTCCACTCCCTGTGCACTCTCCATTCCCTATGCACTCTCCACTCCCTATGCACCACTCCCTATGCACTCTCCACTCCCTATGCACTCTCCACTCCCTATGCACTCTCCACTCCCTATGCACTCTCCACTCCCTATGCACTCTCCACTCCCTATGCACTCTCCACTCCCTATGCACTCTCCACTCCCTATGCACTCTCCACTCCCTATGCACTCTCCACTCTCCACTCCCTATGCACTCTGCACTCCCTATGCACTCTCCACTGCCTATGCACTCTCCACTCTGCACTCCCTATGCACTCTCCACTCTCCACTCCCTATGCACTCTCCACTCCCTATGCACTCTTCACTCCCTGTGCACTCTCCACTCCCTGTGCACTCTCCACTCCCTGTGCACTCTCCACTCCCTGTGCACTCTCCACTCCCTGTGCACTCTCCACTCCCTGTGCACTCTCCACTCCCTATGCACTCTCCACTCCCTATGCACTCTCCACTCCCTATGCACTCTCCACTCCCTATGCACTCTCCATTCCCTATGCACTCTCCACTCCCTATGCACTCTCCACTCCCTATGCACTCTCCACTCTGCACTCCCTATGCACTCTCCACTCACCTGTTGAGGGAGAGAGAGTGTGTTTGCATATGTGCGTGCATGCATGTGTGTGTGTGTGAATAAGCACTTCCAAGATTTAGTGGGACTAGAGTTTTTATCTACAAATCATTGTTTTCAGCTGTGTTCTAATGGAATCAAAACAACACTACACCCCCCATAATGCATAGTGTGATCACATAAAAGTACAGAACTGGAAAGAGTGTCCATAATGACCAGCTAGACGGTTGTCACCCTAAGAAGGATGTGCTTCAGTCTCCAGTGCCACGGGCGAGTGGAAGCACACACTGTGCTGGTGGAGAAGTAGAAGAAGTACAAGTGTCCATAGAAGAGAAGTAGAGGGGATGCACTCTCCACTCTCTATCCACTCTGCACTCCCTATGCACTCTCCACTCTGCACTCCCTATGCACTCTGCACTCCCTATGCACTCTGCACTCCCTATGCACTCTCCACTCCCTATCCACTCTCCACTCCCTATGCACTCTCCACTCCCTATGCACTCTCCACTCCCTATCCACTCTGCACTCCCTATGCACTCTCCACTCCCTATGCACTCTCCACTCCCTATCCACTCTGCACTCCCTATGCACTCCCTATGCACTCTCCACTCCCTATGCACTCTGCACTCCCTATGCACTCTCCACTCTGCACTCCCTATGCACTCTCCACTCCCTGTGCACTCTCCACTCCCTGTGCACTCTCCACTCCCTGTGCACTCTCCACTCCCTGTGCACTCTCCACTCCCTGTGCACTCTCCACTCCCTGTGCACTCTCCACTCCCTGTGCACTCCCTATGCACTCTCCACTCCCTATGCACTCTCCATTCCCTATGCACTCTCCACTCCCTATGCACTCTCCACTCCCTATGCACTCTCCATTCTCCACTCCCTATGCACTCTCCACTCCCTATACACTCTCCACTCCCTATGCACTCTGCACTCCCTATGCACTCTGCACTCCCTATGCACTCTGCACTCCCTATGCACTCCCTATGCACTCTTCACTCCCTATGCACTCTTCACTCCCTATGCACTCCCTATGCACTCTTCACTCCCTATGCACTCTTCACTCACTCTTCACTCCCTATGCACTCCCTATGCACTCTCCACTCTGCACTCCATATGCACTCTCCACTCCCTATGCACTCTCCACTCCCTATGCACTCTCCACTCCCTATGCACTATGCACTCTCCACTCCCTATGCACTCTCCACTCCCTATGCACTCTCCACTCCCTATGCACTCTCCACTCCTGTTAGACGGGGACCCTGAGGGTCGGCCGGATACCGGGGGAGAGATCCCCGAGGGGGACCGTCTCCGGCGATCGTACAGACAAGTTACCTCCCTCCCCACAAACAGGCACCACACCGAGTCGAGTTCAAGGCTTTATATAAGGTTCTTAAGGCAAGGATATCAGTGATACAGGAGATCTTGGACCCGGGGGTCCTCTCACTTCTAGTCTCTGTAGGGAAAGGGGGTAGCGGGACAGTCTTGGTACCGGATCGGTACAGGTAGTGGTAACAGGCGAGCTCACAATCCTCGAGCTGGAGTGTCTGTGGATCGGGCCGCGGCAGCGCCAGCAGGCCAAGGTGATAGTCTCTTAAAGCAGAGGGCCGCGGCAGCGCAGCAGGCCAAGACGATGGTTTCACGAGGCAGGGGCCGCGGCAGCGCCAGCAGGCCAAGACGATGGTTTCACGAGGCAGGGGCCGCGGCAGCGCCAGCAGGCCAAGACGATGGTTTCACGAGGCAGGGGCCGCGGCAGCGCCAGCAGGCCAAGACGATGGTTTCACGAGGCAGAGGCCGCGGCAGCGCCAGCAGGCCAAGACGATGGTTTCACGAGGCAGAGGGCCGCGGCAGCGCCAGCAGGCCAAGACGATGGTTTCACGAGGCAGAGGGCCACGGCAGCGCCAGCAGGCCAAGTCACGGATGAGTTCTTCTCGGGTCTCTCGACTCCAGGATACAACTGGTTTCCTGGTCTGGTCCTGCCCCAGTTATAGGTCTGGTCCCCTTTGATGTCCGGACCCTCGCGCCTGGGGGGCCGAGAGGTCCGGGATGAGGGAGTCCAGACACCCAGCATGGGGGTGGAGCCAGCGCCCAGGCGGCCGGGGGTGATCGACACCTGGCGGAGGAGAGCCGTTGACGATTCCTTTCTCCCATTGACTCGCCAAGTGGTCACTCTGCCTCCCGGGGGGAGGTTGGTGCCTCGATGTCGGGCCCGGCCGGGCCCAGGGTGAGGGTCGAGTTGAGGCCACGCGGCCTCGTGCTGTAGTGGCCCAAGATGGCGGCTGGGCCGAGGCCGTGGTGTGGATGGTGACCCGGGCCAGCTGGGTTCGGAGCTGGTGTCTTGTGGGTGAGGAATTGCAGTGTACTTCGGGTGGTCGTCGGGGACTCTGGCTGGGGGATGCAGGTGGAGCCAGGGTCCAGGTCCCATTGCGGGGAGGGGGCAGCCCGACCATGCGGCCTGTCCAACATGCGTCCCCCCCAGCTGAAGGCGGGGAGAGTCAGCCATCTTCCTGGGGACTCTCCTCGCTGAGGCGGAAAAAGCGTGACAGGCCGTCGGCGTTGGCGTGGTCCTGGCCTGGACGATGTTCCACCGTGAAGTCCATCCCCTGCAGGGAGATGGACCAGCGCAACAGCTTCGGGTTCTCCCCCCGCATTTGCATCAGCCATTGCAGGGGTCGGTGGTCTGTTTGCACCCGGAAGTGGGTGCCGAAGAGGTATGGCCGGAGCTTCTTGAGTGCCCAGACTACGGCGAAGGCTTCCCTCTCAATGGTGCTCCAGCGCTGTTCTCGGGGCAAGAGGCGTCTGCTGATGAAGACCACCGGATGGTCGACCCCTTCGGCGTTGAGTTGGGAGAGGACGGCCCCCACACCATGATCGGAGGCGTCCGTTTGCACAAGGAATTCCCGGCTGTAGTCGGGAGCCTGGAGCACGGGGGCCGTGCACATGGCGGTCTTTAGCTTCTCGAAGGCTGATTGGCAGTCCGGGGTCCAGTTGACGGTTTTGGGGCTCTTTTTGGAGGTGAGCTCTGTGAGGGGCCCCACGATGCTGCCATAGTCCTTCACGAACCGCCGGTAGTATGCGGTGAGCCCCAGGAAGGCCCGGACCTCCGTTTGGCTCGTCGGGGGTTGCCAGGCCTGGATGGCAACAATCTTGAGTTGGAGAGGGGCCACCAGCCCGCTTCCCACTTGGTGTCCCAGGTAGGTCACGGACCCTTGGCCAACTTGGCACTTGCTGGCCTTGATGGTGAGCCCTGCTTGCTGGAGGGCGTGTAGAACCTCCCGCAGGTGGCGGAGGTGGTCGGTCCACTGGTGGCTGTACACAGCAATGTCGTCCAGGTAGGCGGCGCTGAAGTCTTCCAGGCCCGCCAGTACCTGGTTTACCAGCCGTTGGAACGTTGCCGGGGCGTTTTTCATGCCGAAGGGCATGACTTTAAAGTGGTAGTGCCCGTCTGGGGTAGAGAAGGCGGATCGTTCTTGGGCCCTAGGGGTGAGGCCGATCTGCCAGTAGCCCGCTGTTAGGTCGAAGATGCTCAGGTAGCGGGCGGCCCCCATCCGGTCAATTAGCTCGTCTGCCCGGGGGATGGGATGAGCGTCGGTCCGGGTAACTGCATTCAGCCCTCGATAGTCCACGCAGAACCGGAGCTCAGGGGCAACGCCCGGGGCAGCTGCCTTGGGAACCAGGACGACTGGGCTCGCCCAGGGACTGTCTGAGGGTTCGATCACTCCTAGGGTCAGCATCTTGGACACCTCGGTCTGGATGCAGGCTCGTACCCGGTCTGGTACGCGGTATGCCCGGTGTCGAATAGGAGGGCTGTCCCCGGTGTCCACATCGTGGAGGCACCAGGGGGTGACTCCGGGGGTGAGGGAGAACAGGGAGGCGAACTGCCTCAGGAGCGTTTGGCAGTCTTGGCGTTGCTCCGGGGACAGGGCCTCGGAGAGCTGGACCCCTTCCACCGAGCCATCCTGCTCGAGGGCCCTCAGTAAGTCCGGAAGGGGTTCGGAGTCTTCTTCTGTCCCAGTATCGGTAGCCATCAGGAGGCTGAGTTCGGATCGCACAAAATGGGGTTTGAGCCTGTTGGCATGGAGGACCCGTAGGGGGTTCCGGGCAGTCTCCATGTCGATTAAATAGGTGACGGGCCCCTTGCGTTCGATTACCTTGAAGGGCCCGGACCATCTGTCTTGGAGGGCACAGGGCTCAACCGGGGACATCACCCAGACCTGTTGTCCAGGTTCGAACTCAATGGAGGACGTGTGCTGATCGTACCACCTCTTCATGTCCTCCTGACTGGCCTCGAGGTTGGCTTTGGCGGTGTCTCGGAACCGCCGGGTCTGGTTGCGGAGAGCCAGGAGATATCGGTAGATGTCCGGGGGAGTTTTCTGGGGAGGCTGCTCCCAACCTTCCTTGACTAGGCTGAGGGGGCCCCGGACGGGGTGCCCGTACAGTAGTTCAAAGGGGCTGAAGCCGAGGGACTTCTGCGGGACCTCCCGATAGGCAAACAGGAGGCATGGAAGCAGCACGTCCCACTGGCGTCGAAGGGGTTCTCCTAGACCCATAATCATCCCCTTGAGGGTGCGGTTGAATCTCTCGACCAGTCCGTTTCCTTGCGGGTGATAGGGGGTCGTGAATTTGTAGGTGACCCCGCATTGCTGCCAGAGGGACTTCATATATCTGGAGATAAAGTTCGTGCCCCTGTCACTGACGACCTCCCGGGGGAACCCCACCCGGGAGAAGATCCCCATCAGGGCCCGGCCCACCACGGGGGCCGTCACAGTCCGAAGGGGGATGGCTTCGGGATAGCGGGTGGCGTGGTCTACCAGGACCAGGATGAACCGGTGTCCTTGGGCTGTTCGAGGGTCGAGGGGCCCCACAATGTCTATTCCCACTCGTTCAAACGGGGTGGTGACGACAGGAAAGGGTTGTAATGGTGCTTTGATTTTTCGGCCACTTTTTCCGCTGGCCTGGCAGGTGGGGCAGGCCTTGCAGTGGTTGGTGACATCCTTCCGCATGTGGGGCCAGAAAAAATGGGTCACCAGGCGGTCGTAGGTTTTATCCTGCCCCAGGTGTCCGGCAAGGGGGACATCGTGGGCTAAGTTCAGGAGGAAGTCTCGGAAGCGAAGGGGCACCACCAGCACCCGACTGGCCCCTAGTTCTGCAACTTTCTGCTCGCTGTAGAGCAGGTCTTGGTCCCAGTAGATCCAGTGGGCCCCCGAGGTATCCCCGGCGCTCTGGGCCAGGGCTTGCTGCCGGAGTCCTTCGAGAGAGGGACAGGTTTTCTGTTCGGCCCGGAATTGTTCCTGCGTGGGGCCTCCCTCCTGCCGCCATTGTGCCAGGTCAGGGACGTCCCGAAGCTGGTCGGATCCTTCCTCGGTTTGGGTCAATGGACTGGCTTCTGGGGCGGCCTCCTCGGGGATGAGCGCGGGAGGAGGTTCTGGCCACTCGGGCTCTTCTGGGCTGGGGACCGCGCGGGCGGTCATGGACCGGGTCGCTGGCACCTGTGGCACGTAATGTTGGCCCGGAAACCGGCCCGGACGGCAGGGCTTCCTCGGCCAACCGGGGTCGAGGGGTTTCTGGGGGGTGACGAGGGGCCGGTGTCTCTCCCCCGACCCTGACTTCCTCCTCCCCCTCGGGGGCGATACGGTCTGGATAATTAGCTGGGTGCGTTCCTGCCAACTCGGGTGCTTTCCCACCGGTCGGCTTCGACGGCTAGTTGTCGAGGGTCGGTTAGCTTACTGTCCAGGAGGTGTTGCCGGAGCTCCACGAAGCAGTTGTTCGACAGGTGCTCCCATACGATAAGGTCAAAGAGTTGTTCGTAGGTGGTTACTTTGTTGCCCTTGATCCACCCCTCGAAGGCTCGGCTAAAAAAGTTCACGTACTCCACCCAAGTTGTACCCGGAATCCGTTTGCAGTCGCGGAACCGTTGGCGGTACATCTCCGGTGTGAGCCCGTATCGAGTGAGGAGGGCGGCCTTCATGTGGTCGTAGGAGGTCATCAGCTGGTCCGGGAGTTGCAGCAGGGCGTCCCGCCCTTCGTTGACAAACCTCCCCCATAATCCGGCTCCCCAATCGCTTCGGGGAATCCGGTGGGAGGTCATTGCCACCTCATAGGCTTTAAACCACTGCTGTATATCATCGTTCTTGTGGTATTCCCGGATGACATCTTTGGGGATGTGAACCTTGGGTTCGGTCGAGGCAGACGGGGTCGGTCGTTCGGGGAGCCCGAGGTCTTTATTCTGTTTCTGGACCTCCAGTGCTTTGAGATTGCGCTCATGTTCGTACTCTAGTCTCTTTTCCTCTAGCTCCCTCTGTCTTTGCTTGTCTTCCCGCTCTTCCCTGAGCCGTAAGTGTTCCAGGGTTATTTTTTGTTCTGCCAGCTTGAGTTCCCCATCCAAGCGAAGTCGGGCAAGTTCTAATTCGTGGAGTCTGGTTTTTTCTCTTTCTCGGATCTCTTCCAGGGAGAGATCCGCTCTTTCTTTAGTTGGTGCGGGGCTCGTCTCGGTTGTTTGTGTTCGGGGTACGGCCGTACCCGTTTCCGCCCAAGCTTCTAGGGCTCGTTTGAAGTCTTCCTTTGTGCTAAGACCTGTGGTTGGAAGTCCAAGTTCTATGCAATATTGCTTCAGTTCCCGGTGGTTGTAGTCTTCCAATTTTTCCATCTGAAATTTCTCCGTTGTTCCGCTCTCTATTGACATGGTTGTTGTGTGTGGTGGGGCGAGTGACTTTCTGTACGATTATGCGTAGGTTCGGATCCCGTCGCTGGCCACCAATGTTAGACGGGGACCCTGAGGGTCGGCCGGATACCGGGGGAGAGATCCCCGAGGGGGACCGTCTCCGGCGATCGTACAGACAAGTTACCTCCCTCCCCACAAACAGGCACCACACCGAGTCGAGTTCAAGGCTTTATATAAGGTTCTTAAGGCAAGGATATCAGTGATACAGGAGATCTTGGACCCGGGGGTCCTCTCACTTCTAGTCTCTGTAGGGAAAGGGGGTAGCGGGACAGTCTTGGTACCGGATCGGTACAGGTAGTGGTAACAGGCGAGCTCACAATCCTCGAGCTGGAGTGTCTGTGGATCGGGCCGCGGCAGCGCCAGCAGGCCAAGGTGATAGTCTCTTAAAGCAGAGGGCCGCGGCAGCGCCAGCAGGCCAAGACGATGGTTTCACGAGGCAGGGGCCGCGGCAGCGCCAGCAGGCCAAGACGATGGTTTCACGAGGCAGGGGCCGCGGCAGCGCCAGCAGGCCAAGACGATGGTTTCACGAGGCAGGGGCCGCGGCAGCGCCAGCAGGCCAAGACGATGGTTTCACGAGGCAGAGGCCGCGGCAGCGCCAGCAGGCCAAGACGATGGTTTCACGAGGCAGAGGGCCGCGGCAGCGCCAGCAGGCCAAGACGATGGTTTCACGAGGCAGAGGGCCGCGGCAGCGCCAGCAGGCCAAGTCACGGATGAGTTCTTCTCGGGTCTCTCGACTCCAGGATACAACTGGTTTCCTGGTCTGGTCCTGCCCCAGTTATAGGTCTGGTCCCCTTTGATGTCCGGACCCTCGCGCCTGGGGGGCCGGGAGGTCCGGGATGAGGGAGTCCAGACACCCAGCATGGGGGTGGAGCCAGCGCCCAGGCGGCCGGGGGTGATCGACACCTGGCGGAGGAGAGCCGTTGACGATTCCTTTCTCCCATTGACTCGCCAAGTGGTCACTCTGCCTCCCGGGGGGAGGTTGGTGCCTCGATGTCGGGCCCGGCCGGGCCCAGGGTGAGGGTCGAGTTGAGGCCACGCGGCCTCGTGCTGTAGTGGCCCAAGATGGCGGCTGGGCCGAGGCCGTGGTGTGGATGGTGACCCGGGCCAGCTGGGTTCGGAGCTGGTGTCTTGTGGGTGAGGAATTGCAGTGTACTTCGGGTGGTCGTCGGGGACTCTGGCTGGGGGATGCAGGTGGAGCCAGGGTCCAGGTCCCATTGCGGGGAGGGGGCAGCCCGACCATGCGGCCTGTCCAACAACTCCCTATGCACTCTCCACTCCCTATGCACTCTCCACTCCCTATGCACTCTCCACTCTGCACTCCCTATGCACTCTCCACTCCCTATGCACTCTCCACTCCCTGTGCACTCTCCACTCCCTGTGCACTCTCCACTCCCTGTGCACTCTCCACTCCCTGTGCACTCTCCACTCCCTGTGCACTCTCCACTCCCTGTGCACTCTCCACTCCCTGTGCACTCTCCACTCCCTGTGCACTCTCCACTCCCTATGCACTCTCCACTCCCTATGCACTCTCCACTCCCTATGCACTCTCCACTCCCTATGCACTCTCCACTCCCTATGCACTCTCCACTCCCTATGCACTCTCCACTCCCTATGCACTCTCCACTCCCTATGCACTCTCCACTCTCCACTCCCTGTGCACTCTCCACTCCCTGTGCACTCTCCACTCCCTGTGCACTCTCCACTCCCTATGCACTCTCCACTCCCTATGCACTCTCCACTCCCTATGCACTCTCCACTCCCTATGCACTCTCCACTCCCTATGCACTCTCCACTCTCCACTCCCTATGCACTCTCCACTCTCCACTCCCTATGCACTCTGCACTCCCTATGCACTCTCCACTCCCTATGCACTCTCCACTCCCTATGCACTCTCCATTCCCTATGCACTCTCCACTCCCTATGCACTCTCCACTCCCTATGCACTCTCCACTCCCTATGCACTCTCCACTCTGCACTCCCTATGCACTCTCCACTCCCTGTGCACTCTCCACTCCCTGTGCACTCTCCACTCCCTGTGCACTCTCCATTCCCTGTGCACTCTCCACTCCCTATGCACTCTCCACTCCCTATGCACTCTCCACTCCCTATGCACTCTCCACTCCCTATGCACTCTCCACTCTGCACTCCCTATGCACTCTCCACTCCCTATGCACTCTCCACTCCCTATGCACTCTCTATGCACTCTCCACTCCCTATGCACTCTCCACTCTGCACTCCCTATGCACTCTGCACTCCCTATGCACTCTCCACTCCCTATGCACTCTCCACTCCCTATGCACTCTCCACTCCCTATGCACTCTCCACTCCCTATGCACTCTCCACTCTCCACTCCCTGTGCACTCTCCACTCCCTGTGCACTCTCCACTCCCTGTGCACTCTCCACTCCCTATGCACTCTCCACTCCCTATGCACTCTCCATTCCCTGTGCACTCTCCACTCCCTATGCACTCTCCACTCCCTATGCACTCTCCACTCCCTATGCACTCTCCACTCCCTATGCACTCTCCACTCTCCACTCCCTATGCACTCTCCACTCTCCACTCCCTATGCACTCTGCACTCCCTATGCACTCTCCACTCTCCACTCCCTATGCACTCTCCACTCTCCACTCCCTATGCACTCTCCACTCTCCACTCCCTGTGCACTCTCCACTCCCTGTGCACTCTCCACTCCCTGTGCACTCTCCACTCCCTATGCACTCTCCACTCCCTATGCACTCTCCATTCCCTGTGCACTCTCCACTCCCTATGCACTCTCCACTCCCTATGCACTCTCCACTCCCTATGCACTCTCCACTCCCTATGCACTCTCCACTCTCCACTCCCTATGCACTCTCCACTCTCCACTCCCTATGCACTCTGCACTCCCTATGCACTCTCCACTCTCCACTCCCTATGCACTCTCCACTCTCCACTCCCTATGCACTCTGCACTCCCTATGCACTCTCCACTCCCTATGCACTCTCCACTCCCTATGCACTCTCCACTCCCTATGCACTCTCCACTCCCTATGCACTCTCCACTCCCTATGCACTCTCCACTCCCTATGCACTCTCCACTCCCTATGCACTCTCCACTCCCTATGCACTCTCCACTCCCTATGCACTCTCCACTCCCTGTGCACTCTCCACTCCCTGTGCACTCTCCACTCCCTGTGCACTCTCCACTCCCTGTGCACTCTCCATTCCCTGTGCACTCTCCACTCCCTATGCACTCTCCACTCCCTATGCACTCTCCACTCCCTATGCACTCTCCACTCCCTATGCACTCTCCACTCTGCACTCCCTATGCACTCTCCACTCCCTATGCACTCTCCACTCCCTATGCACTCTCTATGCACTCTCCACTCCCTATGCACTCTCCACTCCCTATGCACTCTGCACTCCCTATGCACTCTCCACTCCCTATGCACTCTCCACTCCCTATGCACTCTCCACTCCCTATGCACTCTCCACTCCCTGTGCACTCTCCACTCCCTGTGCACTCTCCACTCCCTGTGCACTCTCCACTCCCTGTGCACTCTCCACTCCCTGTGCACTCTCCACTCCCTGTGCACTCTCCACTCCCTGTGCACTCCCTATGCACTCTCCACTCTCTATGCACTCTCCACTCCCTATGCACTCTCCACTCCCTATGCACTCTCCACTCCCTATGCACTCTCCACTCCCTATGCACTCTCCACTCCCTATGCACTCTCCACTCCCTATGCACTCTCCACTCCCTATGCACTCTCCACTCCCTATGCACTCTCCACTCCCTATGCACTCTCCACTCCCCACTCCCTATGCACTCTCCACTCCCTATGCACTCTCCACTCCCTATGCACTCTCCACTCCCTATGCACTCTCCACTCCCTATGCACTCTCCACTCCCTATGCACTCTCCACTCCCTATGCACTCTCCACTCCCTATGCACTCTCCACTCCCTATGCACTCTCCACTCCCTATGCACTCTCCACTCCCTGTGCACTCTCCACTCCCTGTGCACTCTCCACTCCCTGTGCACTCTCCACTCCCTGTGCACTCTCCACTCCCTGTGCACTCCCTATGCACTCTCCACTCCCTATGCACTCTCCACTCCCTATGCACTCTCCACTCCCTATGCACTCTCCACTCCCTATGCACTCTCCACTCTCTGTGCACTCTCCACTCCCTGTGCACTCTCCACTCCCTGTGCACTCTCCACTCTGCACTCCCTGTGCACTCTCCAATCTCTATGCACTCTCCAATCTCTATGCACTCCCTATGCACTCTCCACTCACCTGTTGAGGGAGAGAGAGTGTGTTTGCATATGTGCGTGCATGCACGTGTGTGTGTGTGAATAAGCACTTCCAAGATTTAGTGGGACTAGAGTTTTTATCTACAAATCATTGTTTTCAGCTGTGTTCTAATGGAATCAAAACAACACTACACCCCCCATAATGCATAGTGTGATCACATAAAAGTACAGAACTGGAAAGAGTGCCCATAATGACCAGCTAGACGGTTGTCACCCTAAGAAGGATGTGCTTCAGTCTCCAGTGCCACGGGCGAGTGGAAGCACACACTGTGCTGGTGGAGAAGTAGAAGAAGTACAAGTGTCCATAGAAGAGAAGTAGAGGGGATGCACTCTCCACTCTCTATCCACTCTGCACTCCCTATGCACTCTCCACTCTGCACTCCCTATGCACTCTGCACTCCCTATGCACTCCCCACTCCCTATCCACTCTGCACTCCCTATGCACTCTGCACTCCCTATGCACTCCCTATGCACTCTCCACTCCCTATGCACTCTGCACTCCCTATGCACTCTCCACTCTGCACTCTGCACTCCCTATGCACTCTACACTCCCTATGCACTCTCCACTCCCTATGCACTCTCCACTCCCTATGCACTCTCCATTCCCTATGCACTCTCCACTCCCTATGCACTCTCCACTCCCTATGCACTCTCCACTCCCTATGCACTCTCCACTCACCTGTTGAGGGAGAGAGAGTGTGTTTGCATATGTGCGTGCATGCATGTGTGTGTGTGTGAATAAGCACTTCCAAGATTTAGTGGGACTAGAGTTTTTATCTACAAATCATTGTTTTCAGCTGTGTTCTAATGGAATCAAAACAACACTACACCCCCCATAATGCATAGTGTGATCACATAAAAGTACAGAACTGGAAAGAGTGTCCATAATGACCAGCTAGACGGTTGTCACCCTAAGAAGGATGTGCTTCAGTCTCCAGTGCCACGGGCGAGTGGAAGCACACACTGTGCTGGTGGAGAAGTAGAAGAAGTACAAGTGTCCATAGAAGAGAAGTAGAGGGGATGCACTCTCCACTCTCTATCCACTCTGCACTCCCTATGCACTCTCCACTCTGCACTCCCTATGCACTCTGCACTCCCTATGCACTCTCCACTCCCTATGCACTCTCCACTCCCTATGCACTCTCCACTCCCTATGCACTCTCCACTCCCTATCCACTCTGCACTCCCTATGCACTCTACACTCCCTATGCACTCCCTATGCACTCTCCACTCCCTATGCACTCTGCACTCCCTATGCACTCTCCACTCTGCACTCCCTATGCACTCTCCACTCCCTATGCACTCTCCACTCCCTGTGCACTCTCCACTCCCTGTGCACTCTCCACTCCCTGTGCACTCTCCACTCCCTGTGCACTCTCCACTCCCTGTGCACTCTCCACTCCCTGTGCACTCTCCACTCCCTGTGCACTCTCCACTCCCTGTGCACTCTCCACTCCCTGTGCACTCTCCACTCCCTGTGCACTCTCCACTTCCTGTGCACTCTCCACTCCCTGTGCACTCTTCACTCCCTGTGCACTCCCTATGCACTCTCCACTCCCTATGCACTCTCCATTCCCTATGCACTCTGCACTCCCTATGCACTCTGCACTCCCTATGCACTCTCCACTCTCCACTCCCTATGCACTCTCCACTCCCTATACACTCTCCACTCCCTATGCACTCTCCACTCCCTATGCACTCTCCACTCCCTATGCACTCTTCACTCCCTATGCACTCCCTATGCACTCTGCACTCCCTATGCACTCTCCACTCCCTATGCACTCCCTATGCACTGTGCACTCCCTATGCACTCTCCACTCTGCACTCCATATGCACTCTCCACTCCCTATGCACTCTCCACTCCCCACTCTCCACTCCCCACTCTGCACTCCCTATGCACTCTGCAGTCCCTATGCACTATGCACTCTCCACTCCCTATGCACTCTCCACTCCCTATGCACTCTCCACTCCCTATGCACTCTCCACTCTCCACTCCCTATGCACTCTCCACTCTCCACTCCCTATGCACTCTCCACTCTCCACTCCCTATGCACTCTCCACTCTCCACTCCCTATGCACTCTCCACTCTCCACTCCCTATGCACTCTCCACTCCCTATGCACTCTCCACTCCCTATGCACTCTCCACTCCCTATGCACTCTCCACTCCCTATGCACTCTCCACTCTGCACTCCCTATGCACTCTCCACTCCCTATGCACTCTCCACTCCCTGTGCACTCTCCACTCCCTGTGCACTCTCCACTCCCTGTGCACTCTCCACTCCCTGTGCACTCTCCACTCCCTGTGCACTCTCCACTCCCTGTGCACTCTCCACTCCCTGTGCACTCTCCACTCCCTGTGCACTCTCCACTCCCTGTGCACTCTCCACTCCCTGTGCACTCTCCACTCCCTGTGCACTCTCCACTCCCTGTGCACTCTCCACTCCCTATGCACTCTCCACTCCCTATGCACTCTCCACTCCCTATGCACTCTCCACTCCCTATGCACTCTCCACTCCCTATGCACTCTCCACTCCCTATGCACTCTCCACTCCCTATGCACTCTCCACTCCCTATGCACTCTCCACTCCCTATGCACTCTCCACTCCCTATGCACTCTCCATTCCCTATGCACTCTCCAATCCCTATGCACTCTCCATTCCCTATGCACTCTCCACTCCCTATGCACTCTCCACTCCCTATGCACTCTCCACTCCCTATGCACTCTCCAATCTCCACTCCCTATGCACTCTCCACTCCCTATGCACTCTCCAATCTCCACTCCCTATGCACTCTCCACTCCCTATGCACTCTCCACTCCCTATGCACTCTCCACTCTCCACTCCCTATGCACTCTCCACTCCCTATGCACTCTCCACTCCCTATGCACTCTCCACTCTGCACTCCCTATGCACTCTCCACTCCCTGTGCACTCTCCACTCCCTGTGCACTCTCCACTCCCTGTGCACTCTCCACTCCCTGTGCACTCTCCACTCCCTGTGCACTCTCCACTCCCTGTGCACTCTCCACTCCCTGTGCACTCTCCACTCCCTGTACACTCTCCACTCCCTGTACACTCTCCACTCCCTGTGCACTCTCCACTCCCTGTGCACTCTCCACTCCCTGTGCACTCTCCACTCCCTATGCACTCTCCACTCCCTATGCACTCTCCACTCCCTATGCACTCTCCACTCCCTATGCACTCTCCACTCCCTATGCACTCTCCACTCCCTATGCACTCTCCAATCCCTATGCACTCTCCACTCCCTATGCACTCTCCACTCCCTATGCACTCTCCACTCCCTATGCACTCTCTATGCACTCTCCACTCCCTATGCACTCTCCACTCCCTATGCACTCTCCACTCTGCACTCCCTATGCACTCTCCACTCTGCACTCCCTATGCACTCTCCACTCCCTGTGCACTCCCTATGCACTCTCCACTCTCTATGCACTCTGCACTCCCTATGCACTCTCCACTCCCTATGCACTCTCCACTCCCTATGCACTCTCCACTCCCTATGCACTCTCCACTCCCTATGCACTCTCCACTCCCTATGCACTCTCCACTCCCTATGCACTCTCCACTCCCTATGCACTCTCCACTCCCTATGCACTCTCCACTCCCTATGCACTCTCCACTCTGCACTCCCTATGCACTCTCCACTCTGCACTCCCTATGCACTCTCCACTCCCTATGCACTCTCCACTCCCTGTGCACTCTCCACTCCCTGTGCACTCTCCACTCCCTGTGCACTCTCCACTCCCTGTGCACTCCCTATGCACTCTCCACTCTCTATGCACTCTGCACTCCCTATGCACTCTCCACTCCCTATGCACTCTCCACTCCCTATGAACTCTCCACTCCCTATGCACTCTCCACTCCCTATGCACTCTCCACTCCCTATGCACTCTCCACTCTGCACTCCCTATGCACTCTCCACTCTGCACTCCCTATGCACTCTCCACTCCCTATGCACTCTCCACTCCCTGTGCACTCTCCACTCCCTGTGCACTCTCCACCCCCTATGCACTCTCCACTCCCTATGCACTCTCCACTCCCTATGCACTCTCCACTCCCTATGCACTCTCCACTCCCTATGCACTCTCCACTCCCTATGCACTCTCCACTCCCTATGCACTCTGCACTCCCTATGCACTCTCCACTCTGCACTCCCTATGCACTCTCCACTCTGCATTCCCTATGCACTCTCCACTCCCTATGCACTCTCCACTCCCTATGCACTCTCCACTCCCTATGCACTCTCCACTCCCTATGCACTCTCCACTCCCTATGCACTCTCCACTCCCTGTGCACTCTCCACCCCCTATGCACCCTCCACCCCCTATGCACTCTCCACTCCCTATGCACTCTCCACTCCCTATGCACTCTCCACTCCCTATGCACTCTCCACTCCCTATGCACTCTCCACTCCCTATGCACTCTCCACTCCCTATGCATTCTCCACTCCCTATGCATTCTCCACTCTGCACTCCCTATGCACTCTCCACTCCCTATGCACTCTCCACTCTCCACTCCCTATGCACTCTCCACTCTCCACTCCCTATGCACTCTCCACTCTCCACTCCCTATGCACTCTCCACTCCCTATGCACTCTCCACTCCCTATGCACTCTCCACTCCCTATGCACTCTCCACTCCCTATGCACTCCCTATGCACTCTCCACTCCCTATGCACTCTCCACTCCCTATGCACTCTCCACTCTCTGTGCACTCTCCACTCTCTGTGCACTCTCCACTCTCTGTGCACTCTCCACTCCCTGTGCACTCTCCACTCCCTGTGCACTCTCCACTCCCTGTGAACTCTCCACTCTCCACTCCCTATGCACTCTCCACTCCCTATGCACTCTCCACTCCCTATGCACTCTCCACTCCCTATGCACTCTCCACTCCCTATGCACTCTCCACTCCCTATGCACTCTTCACTCCCTATGCACTCTCCACTCTGCACTCCCTATGCACTCTCCACTCACCTGTTGAGGGAGAGAGAGTGTGTTTGCATATGTGCGTGCATGCATGTGTGTGTGTGTGAATAAGCACTTCCAAGATTTAGTGGGACTAGAGTTTTTATCTACAAATCATTGTTTTCAGCTGTGTTCTAATGGAATCAAAACAACACTACACCCCCCATAATGCATAGTGTGATCACATAAAAGTACAGAACTGGAAAGAGTGTCCATAATGACCAGCTAGGCGGTTGTCACCCTAAGAAGGATGTGCTTCAGTCTCCAGTGCCACGGGCGAGTGGAAGCACACACTGTGCTGGTGGAGAAGTAGAAGAAGTACAAGTGTCCATAGAAGAGAAGTAGAGGGGATGCACTCTCCACTCTCTATCCACTCTGCACTCCCTATGCACTCTCCACTCTGCACTCCCTATGCACTCTGCACTCCCTATGCACTCTCCACTCCCTATCCACTCTGCACTCCCTATGCACTCTCCACTCCCTATGCACTCCCCACTCCCTATGCACTCTGCACTCCCTATGCACTCTCCACTCCCTATGCACTCTCCACTCCCTATGCACTCTCCACTCCCTATGCACTCTCCACTCCCTATGCACTCCCCACTCTCCACTCCCTATGCACTCTCCACTCCCTATACACTCTCCACTCCCTATGCACTCTCCACTCCCTATGCACTCTGCACTCCCTATGCACTCTTCACTCCCTATGCACTCTTCACTCCCTATGCACTCTTCACTCCCTATGCACTCTTCACTCCCTATGCACTCTTCACTCCCTATGCACTCTTCACTCCCTATGCACTCTTCACTCCCTATGCACTCTTCACTCTGCACTCCATATGCACTCTCCACTCCCTATGCACTCTCCACTCTTCACTCCCTATGCACTCTCCACTCCCTATGCACTCTCCACTCCCCACTCTGCACTCCCTATGCACTCTGCAGTCCCTATGCACTATGCACTCTCCACTCCCTATGCACTCTCCACTCCCTATGCACTCTCCACTCTCCACTCCCTATGCACTCTCCACTCTCCACTCCCTATGCACTCTCCACTCCCTATGCACTCTCCACTCCCTATGCACTCTCCACTCCCTATGCACTCTCCACTCCCTATGCACTCTCCACTCTGCACTCCCTATGCACTCTCCACTCCCTATGCACTCTCCACTCCCTGTGCACTCTCCACTCCCTGTGCACTCTCCACTCCCTGTGCACTCTCCACTCTGTTGGACAGGCCGCATGTTCGAGCTGTCCCCCCTCCCCGCAATGGGACCAGGACCCTGGCTCTCCCTGCATCCCCAGCCAGAGTCCACCAACGACCACCCGAAGTACCCTGCAATCCCTCCACTACAAGACACCAGCTCCGGACCCAGCTGGCCCGGGTCACCATCTACCCCACGACATCGACCCGGCCGCCATCTTGGGGCACTGCAGCACGAGGCCGCGTGGCCTCAACTCGACCCTAACCCCGGACCCGGCCGGCCCCGACATCGAGGCCCCACCATCCTCCCAGGAGGCAGAGTGACCACTTGGCGAGTCAATGGGAGAAGGAATCGTCAACGGCTCTCCTCCGCCAGGTGTCGATCACCCCAGGCCGCCTGGGCGCTGGCTCCACCCCCCTGCTGGGTGTCTGGACTCCCTCATCCCGGACCTCCCGGCCCCCAGGCGCGAGGGTCCGGACATCAAAGGGGACCAGACCTATAACTGGGGCAGGACCAGACCAGGAAGGAGTTGTATCCTGGAGTCGAGAGACCCGAGAAGAACTCATCCGTGACTTGGCCTGCTGGCGCTGCCGCGGCCCTCTGCCTCGTGAAACCATCGTCTTGGCCTGCTGGCGCTGCCGCGGCCCTCTGCCTCGTGAAACCATCGTCTTGGCCTGCTGGCGCTGCCGCGGCCCTCTGCCTCGTGAAACCATCGTCTTGGCCTGCTGGCGCTGCCGCGGCCCTCTGCCTCGTGAAACCATCGTCTTGGCCTGCTGGCGCTGCCGCGGCCCTCTGCCTCGTGAAACCATCGTCTTGGCCTGCTGGCGCTGCCGCGGCCCTCTGCCTCGTGAAACCATCGTCTTGGCCGGCGGGCGCTGCCGCGGCCCTCTGCTTTATGAGACTATCACCTTGGCCTGCTGGCGCTGCCGCGGCCCGATCCACAGACACTCCAGCTCGAGGATTGTGAGCTCGCCTTTTTACCACTACCTGTACCGATCCGGTACCAAGACTGTCCCGCTACCCCCTTTCCCTACAGAGACTAGAAGTGAGAGGACCCCCGGGTCCAAGATATCCTGTATCGCTGATATCCTTGCCTTAAGAACCTTATATAAAGCCTTGAACTCGACTTGGTGTGGTGCCTGTTTGTGGGGAGGGAGGTAACTTGTCTGTACGATCACCGGAGACGGTCCCCCCCCCGGGGATCTCTCCCTCGGTATCCGGCCGACCCTCAGGGTCCCCGTCTAACACACTCCCTGTGCACTCTCCACTCCCTGTGCACTCTCCACTCCCTGTTGTTGGACAGGCAGGTCTCCGTCTAACACCTGTGCACTCTCCACTCCCTGTGCACTCTCCACTCCCTGTGCACTCTCCACTCCCTGTGCACTCTCCACTCCCTGTGCACTCTCCACTCCCTGTGCACTCTCCACTCCCTGTGCACTCTCCACTCCCTGTGCACTCTCCACTCCCTGTGCACTCTCCACTCCCTATGCACTCTCCACTCCCTATGCACTCTCCACTCCCTATGCACTCTCCACTCTCCACTCCCTATGCACTCTCCACTCCCTATGCACTCTCCACTCTCCACTCCCTATGCACTCTCCACTCCCTATGCACTCTCCACTCTCCACTCCCTATGCACTCTCCACTCTGCACTCCCTATGCACTCTCCACTCTGCACTCCCTATGCACTCTCCACTCTGCACTCCCTATGCACTCTCCACTCCCTATGCACTCTCCACTCTCCACTCCCTATGCACTCTCCACTCCCTGTGCACTCTCCACTCCCTGTGCACTCTCCACTCCCTGTGCACTCTCCACTCCCTGTGCACTCTCCACTCCCTGTGCACTCTCCACTCCCTGTGCACTCTCCACTCCCTATGCACTCTCCACTCCCTATGCACTCTCCACTCCCTATGCACTCTCCACTCCCTATGCACTCTCCACTCCCTATGCACTCTCCACTCCCTATGCACTCTCCACTCCCTATGCACTCTCCACTCCCTATGCACTCTCCACTCTCCACTCCCTATGCACTCTCCACTCCCTATGCACTCTCCACTCTCCACTCCCTATGCACTCTCCACTCTCCACTCCCTATGCACTCTCCACTCCCTATGCACTCTCCACTCTCCACTCCCTATGCACTCTCCACTCCCTATGCACTCTCCACTCTCCACTCCCTATGCACTCTGCACTCCCTATGCACTCTCCACTCCCTATGCACTCTCCACTCTGCACTCCCTATGCACTCTCCACTCCCTATGCACTCTCCACTCCCTATGCTCTCTCTATGCACTCTCCACTCCCTATGCTCTCTCTATGCACTCTCCACTCCCTATGCACTCTCCACTCCCTATGCACTCCCCACTCCCTATGCACTCCCCACTCCCTATGCACTCCCTATGCACTCTCCACTCTGCACTCCCTATGCACTCTCCACTCCCTGTGCACTCTCCACTCCCTGTGCACTCTCCACTCCCTGTGCACTCTCCACTCCCTGTGCACTCCCTATGCACTCTCCACTCTCTATGCACTCTGCACTCCCTATGCACTCTCCACTCCCTATGCACTCTCCACTCCCTATGCACTCTCCACTCCCTATGCACTCTCCACTCCCTATGCACTCTCCACTCCCTATGCACTCTCCACTCCCTATGCACTCTCCACTCCCTATGCACTCTCCACTCCCTATGCACTCTCCACTCCCTATGCACTCTCCACTCCCTATGCACTCTCCACTCCCTATGCACTCTCCACTCCCTATGCACTCTCCACTCTGCACTCCCTATGCACTCTCCACTCCCTATGCACTCTCCACTCTGCACTCCCTATGCACTCTCCACTCTGCACTCCCTATGCACTCTCCACTCTGCATTCCCTATGCACTCTCCACTCCCTATGCACTCTCCACTCCCTATGCACTCTCCACTCCCTATGCACTCTCCACTCCCTATGCACTCTCCACTCCCTATGCACTCTCCACTCCCTGTGCACTCTCCACTCCCTATGCACTCTCCACTCCCTATGCACTCTCCACTCCCTATGCACTCTCCACTCCCTATGCACTCTCCACTCTGCACTCCCTATGCACTCTCCACTCCCTATGTACTCTCCACTCCCTATGCACTCTCCACTCCCTATGCACTCTCCACTCCCTATGCACTCTCCACTCCCTATGCACTCTCCACTCTCCACTCCCTATGCACTCTCCACTCCCTATGCACTCTCCACTCTCCACTCCCTATGCACTCTCCACTCCCTATGCACTCTCCACTCCCTATGCACTCTCCACTCTCCACTCCCTATGCACTCTCCACTCTCCACTCCCTATGCACTCTCCACTCTCCACTCCCTATGCACTCTGCACTCCCTATGCACTCTCCACTCCCTATGCACTCTGCACTCCCTATGCACTCTCCACTCCCTATGCACTCTCCACTCTGCACTCCCTATGCACTCTCCACTCCCTATGCACTCTCCACTCCCTATGCTCTCTCTATGCACTCTCCACTCCCTATGCACTCTCCACTCCCTATGCACTCCCCACTCCCTATGCACTCCCTATGCACTCTCCACTCTGCACTCCCTATGCACTCTCCACTCCCTGTGCACTCTCCACTCCCTGTGCACTCTCCACTCCCTGTGCACTCTCCACTCCCTGTGCACTCTCCACTCCCTGTGCACTCCCTATGCACTCTCCACTCCCTATGCACTCTCCACTCCCTATGCACTCTCCACTCCCTATGCACTCTCCACTCCCTATGCACTCTCCACTCCCTATGCACTCTCCACTCCCTATGCACTCTCCACTCCCTATGCACTCTCCACTCCCTATGCACTCTCCATTCCCTATGCACTCTCCACTCCCTATGCACTCTCCACTCCCTATGCACTCTCCACTCCCTATGCACTCTCCACTCTGCACTCCCTATGCACTCTCCACTCCCTATGCACTCTCCACTCTGCATTCCCTATGCACTCTCCACTCCCTATGCACTCTCCACTCCCTGTGCACTCTCCACTCCCTGTGCACTCGCCACTCCCTATGCACTCTCCACTCCCTATGCACTCTCCACTCCCTATGCACTCTCCACTCCCTATGCACTCTCCACTCCCTATGCACTCTCCACTCTGCACTCCCTATGCACTCTCCACTCCCTATGCACTCTCCACTCCCTATGCACTCTCCACACCCTATGCACTCTCCACACCCTATGCACTTTCCACACCCTATGCACTCTCCACTCTCTATGCACTCTCCACTCCCTATGCACTCTCCACTCTGCACTCCCTATGCACTCTCCACTCCCTATGCACTCTCCACTCCCTGTGCACTCTCCACTCCCTGTGCACTCTCCACTCCCTGTGCACTCTCCACTCCCTGTGCACTCTCCACTCCCTGTGCACTCTCCACTCCCTGTGCACTCTCCACTCCCTGTGCACTCTCCACTCTCTGTGCACTCTCCACTCTCTGTGCACTCTCCACTCTCTGTGCACTCTCCACTCCCTGTGCACTCTCCACTCCCTGTGCACTCCCTATGCACTCTCCACTCTCTATGCACTCTGCACTCCCTATGCACTCTCCACTCCCTATGCACTCTCCACTCCCTATGCACTCTCCACTCCCTATGCACTCTTGTTGGACAGGCCACATGAAGGGCTCGCTCCCTCCCCGCAGGACAGGGCCCGGGCCACCGTCAGCACCATTGCCCGGCCCAGCAGCCATCTTGGACACGGCACCACGCGGCCGCGCGGCCTCAGCCCGACCCCAACCCTGGGCCTGGCCAGGCCCCGACATCCCGGCACCACCCTCCACCCAGGAGGTGAACGGACCACTTGGCAGGTCAATGGGAGTACGAAGTGTCGATGGCTCTCCCCCGCCAGGTGCCGAGCACCCCCAGCCTCCTCGGGCGCTGGCTCCACCCCCCTGCTGGGTGTCTGGACTCCCTCATCCCAGACCTCCCGACCTCCAAGAGCGAGGGTCCGGACATCAAAGGGCGCCAGACCTATAACTAAGGCAGCCCCAGGACAGGAAGGGAGTTGTATCCTGGAGTCGAGAGACACCGAGAAGAACTCATCCTTGACGGACTGTTGGCGCTGCCACAGCCCTGCCTTGTGAACTATTGTCCTGCCTGCTGGCGCTGCCGCGGCCCTCTGCAACCTTCATCCTCGTGGGACCTGCTGGCGCTGCCGCGGCCCTCTGCAACCTTCATCCTCGTGGGACCTGCTGGCGCTGCCGCGGCCCTCTGCAACCTTCATCCTCGTTGGGACCTGCTGGCGCTGCCGCGGCCCGTAGTAACCTCCATCCTCGTGGGACCTGCTGGCGCTGCCGCGGCACGTTGTAACCTTCATCCTCGTTGGGACCTGCTGGCGCTGCCGCGGCCCGTTGCCACCTACGACCTCTTCGGGACCTGCCGGCGCTGCCGCGGTCCGACCCATCCGAACACCGAGCTCGAGGATTGTGAGCTATCACTGTTACACCTCAGTACCCGTAGGTACCAAGACTGTCCCGCTACCCCCTTCCCTTACTAGAGACTAGAATTGAGAGGATCATCGTGTCCTGATCGCCTTGTATCGTACCACTCTACTACCAGAAGTGCCTATAAAAGGTGTTACCCTGATCTTTGTGTGGTGTCCATCTGTGGGGGGAAGTTACCTGTCTGTGCGATCACTGTGCTCGGCCGACCCTCCAGGTCTCCGTCTAACATTGGTGGCTAGCGGCGCGATCCGAACCAACGCGTACCGTACAGACAGTAACTCACCCTACGACTAAAACCACAATGACGACCAAAGAGAGCGGATCGGCGGAGAAGTTCCAGATGGAAAAGCTGGAAGAATACAACCACCGAGAGCTCAAACAATTTTGCATGGACTTAGGCATTGCTACCACCGGGCTAAGCACAAAAGAAGACTTCAAAAACGCCCTAGAGGCCTGGGCAGAGACAAATACCGCAACCCCCCGGGACCCCGCAGCCCCGGAAGTCAACACCACCCGGACGGAGGAACGGAGAACAGGCCCTTCCCGTGAAGAGATCCAAGAGCGGGAAAAAAATAGATTACACGAGTTAGACTTGGCACGACTCAGATTAGACGGAGAATTGAAACTGGCGGAACAAAAAATAAACTTAGAACACTTACGGCTCAGAGAAGAGCGAGAGGAAAAACAGAGACAGAGAGACCTCGAAGAAAAAAGACTGGCATACGAGCACGAGTGCAAACTAGCGGAGATAGAAATACGCAAACTGAACAAAAACCTAGGGGTGCCCGAGCAACCGCACTCCCCGGGTCCTACCGAGCAGAAGGTCCAAGAATATCACCGGAATGACGACATACAACAGTGGTTCAAGGCCTATGAGATTGCCATGACCGCCCACCGGGTCGCTCGAAGTGACTGGGGAGCCGGTCTATGGGGGAGATTCGTCAACGAGGGTCGTGATGCCCTGCTGCAGCTTCCGGACCATCAAATGACGTCCTATGACCACATGAAGGCCGCCCTCCTCAGTCGATATGGGCTTACACCCGAAATGTACCGCCAGAGGTTCCGCAACTGCACCCGGATCCCAGGTACGACGTGGTTGGAATACGTGAACTATTTCAGCCGAGCCTTCGAGGGGTGGATCAAGGGTAACAACGTAACCACTTACGAACAACTCTTCAATATCATTGTGTGGGAGCACCTCTCCAACAACTGCTTCGTCGAGCTCAGGCAGCACCTCCTCGACAGTAAATTGACTGAACCCCGGCAGCTCGCCACCGAGGCTGACCGGTGGGAGAGCACCCGAGTGGCCCGGAGTGGGCCGAATGAGCAGAACAGAACCAACCAAGGTCATCATCGTCCCCGAGGAGGAGGAGGAGGCCCGGGCCGGGGCAGAGACGCCGTCCCGGCCGCACCCACTAACGCCACCCCGGCCCCAGCAGGCCGGGGAAACCCCCCGATGCGCCCGGGGTTCCGAGCTAACGTGACGTGTCATCGATGCCAGCGAGTCGGCCACTATGCCAGTGACCCGACCTGCCCGAAGAACCAGGCCCCCGGGCCCCGCCAGATGGCGGCCGCCGCCCTGGGAGAAGAACAAGTCTCCGAAGACACGGAGACCTATGAGTCGGAGCAGTTCGAGTGGGAACCCGCCGCCATGACCCTGGCATGCCTAGGAGGAAGAGACATGGTCCCGCGGACTCCCCTGCCCGCCAACACTCGGAAGTACAGCCAATGGGTGAGCATCAATGGGCGCAAGGCCGAGGCCCTGCGTGACACCGGGGCCAGTGTGACGGCCGTCCGCTGTCACCTGGTGACCCCAGAACAAATCCTACCAAACGTACTTTGCCCCGTCCGATCGGCAGATAACTCGGAGAGCCTGTGTCGGATGGCCTGCGTCCCCTTCGAATGGGGAGGAGTGTCCGGCATGCTGAAAGTAACTGTCCGTGACGATGCCCCCGTAGACTGCCTCCTGGGGAACGATCTCGAGAGCTCCCCGTGGGCCGCTGTGGAAAGAAGAGAGCATCTGGGGATGTTGGGTCTCCCGGACTGGGCGTGCGTAACCACCCGGTCCATGGCCACCCGCACCATCCCTAGACCAGAAGAACCAGAATGGGCAGCACCTCCGCCCTCGATCACTTCAGAAGAAGACTTCCTCCAGACCGACCACCCGGACCCCACCCCAGAGGGGTCCACACAGCCCCCCGAGCTTCCCGACCTGGCTCAGTGGCGCCAAGAAGGGGGGCCCACCCAGGAACAATTCCGGCAGGAGCAAAAGACCTGCCCCTCCCTCGAGGGATTGCGACAGCAAGCGCTCGCCCAGAGCCAAGGAGACACCACCGGGGCCCACTGGGTTTATTGGGACAATGACCTCTTGTACAGCGAACAGAAAATCGCAGAACTGGGGGCCGGGCGAGTGCTGGTGGTGCCCCTCCACTTCAGAGACTTCCTGTTGAACCTAGCCCATGATGTCCCCCTGGCCGGGCACCTGGGCCAAGACAAGACCTACCACCGCCTGGTGACTCACTTTTTTTGGCCCAAAATGAGAAATGACGTATCCAACCATTGCCGGTCCTGCCCGACCTGCCAGGCCAGCCGGAAGAGCGGCCGCAAACTCAAGGCACCCCTACAACCATTCCCCGTGGTGACCACCCCGTTCGAAAGGGTGGGGATAGACATTGTGGGGCCCCTGGACCCCCGAACAGCACAGGGGCATCGCTTCATCCTGGTCCTGGTGGACCACGCTACCCGCTATCCTGAGGCGGTCCCCCTTCGTACTATAACAGCCCCAGTAGTGGGTCGAGCCTTGATGGGGATCTTCTCTCGAGTGGGCTTCCCCCGGGAAGTCGTCAGCGACAGGGGTACGAACTTTATTTCAAAGTATATGAAATCCCTCTGGCAGCAGTGCGGAGTCACTTACCGCTTCACCACCCCCTATCACCCCCAGGGGAACGGACTAGTCGAGCGGTTCAACCGCACCCTCAAGGGGATGATCATGGGGCTGGAAGAACCCCTACGCCGCCAGTGGGACGTGCTACTACCGTGCCTCCTCTTCGCCTACCGAGAAGTCCCCCAGAAGTCCCTCGGCTTCAGCCCCTTCGAACTCCTGTACGGACACCCCGTTCGCGGGCCTCTCAGCCTAGTGAAGGAGGAATGGGAGATGGCCCCCTAAAGACCCCCCCGGACGTCTACAAATACCTCCTGACCCTCCGCAATCAGACCCGGAAATTCAGGGAAATCGCTAAAGCCAATCTAGAGGCCAGTCAAGAGGACATGAAGAAGTGGTACGACCAACATGCCTCCTCCATCGAGTTTGAACCGGGTCAGCAGGTATGGGTGATGTCCCCCATCGAACCGTGTGCCTTGCAAGACAAATGGACGGGGCCCTTCAAGGTGATCGATCGCAAGAGTCCCGTCACCTATCTCATCGACCTGGAGTCCCCCCGGAACCCCCTCCGGGTCCTCCATGCCAACAGGCTCAAACCCCACTTCATGCGCTCGGAACTCAGCCTGCTGATGGCTACCGACAGTGGTACGGAAGGAGACTCCGAGCCCCTCCCTGACCTACTGAGGACTCGGGAAAGGGATGGCTCGGCAGACGGGGTCCGACTCTGAGGCCCTGACCCCAGAGCAGCGTCAAGATTGCCGGGCCCTCCTGCTGCCGTTCGCAAACCTGTTCTCCCTCGCACCCGGAGTCACCTCCTGGTGCCTGCACGACGTGGACACGGGGGACAGTCCTCCTGTCCGACACCGGGCGTACCGAGTACCGGATCGGGTACGTACATGCATCCAAGAAGAAGTCTCCAAGATGCTCGCCCTCGGGGTCATCGAGCCTTCGGACAGTCCCTGGGCCAGCCCGGTCGTCCTGGTCCCCAAGGCCGCGGCACCGGGCACCACACCTGAGCTCCGATTCTGCATCGACTATCGGGGGCTGAACGCGGTCACCCAAACCGACGCTCACCCTATCCCCCGCGCAGATGAACTGGTCGACCGCATGGGGGCAGCCCGCTACCTAAGCATCTTTGACCTGACAGCGGGCTACTGGCAGATCGGCCTCACCCCCAGGGCCCAAGAACGTTCCGCTTTCTCCACCCCGGACGGACACTACCACTTCAGAGTGATGCCCTTCGGCATGAAGAACGCTCCAGCCACCTTTCAAAGACTGGTGAACCAGGTATTGGCGGGCCTCGAAGAATTCAGCGCCGCCTACCTGGACGACATCGCGGTATACAGCCGCCACTGGGCAGACCACCTCCACCACCTCCGAGAGGTCCTGCAGGCCCTCCAACGGGCCGGCCTCACCATAAAAGCCAGCAAGTGCCAAATCGGCCAGGGGTCCGTAACCTACCTCGGACACCAAGTGGGGAGCGGTCTGGTGGCTCCCCTCCAACTCAAGGTAGCTGCCATCCAGTCCTGGCAACCCCCCGAGACACAAACAGAGGTCCGAGCCTTCCTGGGGCTCACCGGATACTACCGGCGGTTTGTGAGGGACTATGGCAGCATTGTGGGGCCCCTCACGGAACTCACGTCCAAGAACAGCCCAAAGAGAGTCAACTGGACGCCCGACTGTCAAGCAGCCTTCGAGACGCTGAAGGCCGCCATGTGCACCGCTCCTGTACTCCAGGCCCCCGACTACAGCCGCGAGTTCATCGTGCAGACCGATGCCTCCGACCATGGTATTGGGGCCGTCCTCTCCCAACTGAACACCGAAGGGGGGGACCAACCAGTGGCCTTCATCAGCAGACGCCTACTGCCCCGAGAACAGCGCTGGAGCACCATTGAGCGAGAGGCCTTCGCTGTGGTATGGGCCCTCAAGAAGCTCCGGCCGTACCTCTTCGGAACCCATTTCCGGGTACAGACGGACCATCGGCCCCTGCAATGGCTCATGCAGATGCGGGGGGAGAACCCCAAACTATTGCGATGGTCCATCTCCTTGCAGGGGATGGACTTCACTGTGGAGCATCGCCCTGGTCAAGACCACGCCAACGCGGACGGCCTGTCCCGCTTTTTCCGCCTCGACGAGGAAAGTCCCCAAGAAGATGGGTGACTCTCCCCGCCTTCAGCTGGGGGGGACGCATGTTGGACAGGCCACATGAAGGGCTCGCTCCCTCCCCGCAGGACAGGGCCCGGGCCACCGTCAGCACCATTGCCCGGCCCAGCCGCCATCTTGGACACGGCACCACGCGGCCGCGCGGCCTCAGCCCGACCCCAACCCTGGGCCTGGCCAGGCCCCGACATCCCGGCACCACCCTCCACCCAGGAGGTGAACGGACCACTTGGCAGGTCAATGGGAGTACGAAGTGTCGATGGCTCTCCCCCGCCAGGTGCCGAGCACCCCCAGCCTCCTCGGGCGCTGGCTCCACCCCCCTGCTGGGTGTCTGGACTCCCTCATCCCAGACCTCCCGACCTCCAAGAGCGAGGGTCCGGACATCAAAGGGCGCCAGACCTATAACTAAGGCAGCCCCAGGACAGGAAGGGAGTTGTATCCTGGAGTCGAGAGACACCGAGAAGAACTCATCCTTGACGGACTGTTGGCGCTGCCACAGCTCTGCCTTGTGAACTATTGTCCTGCCTGCTGGCGCTGCCGCGGCCCTCTGCAACCTTCATCCTCGTGGGACCTGCTGGCGCTGCCGCGGCCCTCTGCAACCTTCATCCTCGTTGGGACCTGCTGGCGCTGCCGCGGCCCGTAGTAACCTCCATCCTCGTGGGACCTGCTGGCGCTGCCGCGGCCCGTTGTAACCTTCATCCTCGTTGGGACCTGCTGGCGCTGCCGCGGCCCGTTGCCACCTACGACCTCTTCGGGACCTGCCGGCGCTGCCGCGGTCCGACCCATCCGAACACCGAGCTCGAGGATTGTGAGCTATCACTGTTACACCTCAGTACCCGTAGGTACCAAGACTGTCCCGCTACCCCCTTCCCTTACTAGAGACTAGAATTGAGAGGATCATCGTGTCCTGATCGCCTTGTATCGTACCACTCTACTACCAGAAGTGCCTATAAAAGGTGTTACCCTGATCTTTGTGTGGTGTCCATCTGTGGGGGGGAAGTTACCTGTCTGTGCGATCACTGTGCTCGGCCGACCCTCCAGGTCTCCGTCTAACAACTCTCCATGCACTCTGCACTCCCTATGCACTCTCCACTCTGCACTCTCTATGATGCTCTTCAGCGCTTTGCAGTGCGGTTAGGATATGAAGCGCTATATAAATTCAACTGTAATGCATTACGAAAAATGCCAAACCATGAAAAAACTCCCTGTTGCAAATCTTATGAGCAGTTTTACAAGTGTCTCACGAGGGGCACGAGATGCTTAGCCCATACGAGTCTATTTAGGCCGTTTGGGTACTGAACACCCGCAGTTTTAAGGACATTATTAAAACGGACTGTAAAGTCGAACTGAAAGAATGAAAAGTTATGCATGCTGCAACAAAGGGGATCAGCCGAGCAATTTCACATCAGACAAACCACTGCGTAGTCCTCACTACAAATAAAGGGGCAAAAATTAGTTTTAGCGCCCATGCACTTGATGAACAGCCAGATCGTGGCCTGTGTCTTCATCATGTATTTTTAACTAACGTACACTGAATTCACGTGCTCCACCACTAAAAAACAAGCACTCACCTGGGCTTCCTCGCATGGAATGACCAAAACAAACACAAGAAGGAAAAAAAACGAAGCTCCGCCCACCGCCGCGATGACGACATCGCAGAGGCGGAGAGGGAAAAAATCGCGGGAACGCCCCCGAATCTGGTCCGGCCTTGACGGACAGATCCGGCTCCCAATGGCTAGCCTCCATTTATGGAGCTAGCCAATGGGAGGTGGGGGACGTTCCAATAGCCAATATGGTAAACAAAAGATTTCACCTGCGCGAACTGCTTGCGCAGATCGCCAGGTCGAAACCTAAAAAGAGCTTCCCTGATAACAGTCAAAAAATCCCAATTTCTACGAGTGCTTCGAGTATGGGCATTACAAGAGGGATCCGAAGTACCCAACAAGTGCACAACCTTCCAGTAGAGGTAAGACACCACTGATGGAAGGTACAGTGCTTGGGGAGGAGTTTGTCCCAGTAAGTGGGGGGGGAGCTCAGAGAGATTACTCTAGTGTCCCAGTGGGACGTTGAGATGGTTTCTAAAACCCATGTTTCCCTACAATACTGCAAAGTATAGGCAGTGGGTTACCATCAATGGACAAGGTGTTGTGGCTCTCGGGGACACAAGAGCCAGCATGGCTATTGTAAGGAGTCAACTGGTGGCCCCAGTGAAAGTTATACCCAATGCATTCTACCAGGTTGTGGTGGATGACAACCGTGAGTGTCACTATCCAGTGTCGGGGGTGTGAGGGGCCCTCAGGTCTTTTTAAAGAGGCTGTGAGCCCTTCCATTTCCATTTCATTTATTGCTACAGTGCAAAGGTCACATTCCAGGTTATCATCACAGAAAGGCTTAAATGATATGAGAAACCCTTGTGCTCTAGATTAGGATTAAAAGTCACGTAATTTGCATAATTATGTGAAATTTTGGAAACGTACTACAAGTTATGCCTAATAATGCAAAACCGGCATTCAACACTATATTTTTAGGGGGGAGGAGCTACGCTCGTAACCAAGATGGCCGCATAAGCTCCCGGCTCCGCCGACCTCCGCCAGAGGCTCATGAATCCTGACTCCTATCCTGATTTCCCGCCGGACTCCCGTGCAGGTGAACTGCGCCTGACTCGAAAGGTGCAATCCCGGAATTTCTAGCTGCTCGGACGACAAAGATAGGTCGTGTGCCATTCTTGGCCTACCCCAGATTTGAAGCCGGGGCCTCGAGTTTTAACCCGGCCGGGTTGGAATGGAACAACATCGGCCGCGGACCGTGGGCGGTTCCGGTCTCCCGAAGTGGCGCTTTTCCTCTCCCGTTATGGATGGTGATTTGGTGATAGCTCTACCCAGCAACTACGGTGGCCTATTGTACCGACTATTTGCTTCGGGGTTCCGCTGCCTGGAGGCCCCGTTGAGCTCCCGGGGTTTTCTGGGCTCGGTTCCTCGTGGGCGGCGACGGTACTGCTATCGTGCTTTGGACGTGTTAACGGTGGTTTCTACATTGCTTCTGCCCTGTGCCCCGGAGAAGTCGACCTCCGAGGTTCGGACACCCGCCCGGTCGCTCATTGAAGGGCGATGGAGCGGGCTGAAACTACACCGTCGCTACGCACTGTAATGGCCGCCATTTTGGAGCTCCACACACGATTCACCGCCACCTTCCAGGAGATGATCATAATTGTTGATCATATAGGCTTGGGACCGGATTCCGGCGCTTTGTTCCTGGAGAGCCGGGATACTTCTTCCGCGGAGAATGCCTTGATTGTTACCGAGGACCCTGTGCAGGATACCGACACGGAAATCTACTGCGACCCTAAGATGGCGGCTATCGAGCCCGTAAGAACTGGACGTTTATTTAGCCCTATATCAACCCCGCCCAAGATGGATGTGACTATCTTCGTAAGCCATTGTGACTTCTCCAACGTCTGTCGGACTACACCTTTGCCTCTTTTTGTGAGTGATCAACACCGCTTTGCTGATTTTTCGCTGGTGGGCAGTGGATTTGCTTTGACTTTTGGACTCTGTGGCCGTCTATCCTGTTTTCCCTCCTATCGAATTGATCTTGACACTCTACTATTTTCTATTAATCTTGTTGTGCTGGCGGTTCGGCTAGACAGAGCCTGCGTGGAGAAACGCAGCGACCTATCTGTACTGGACAGGGTCATCGTGATGGATCGTGAGGGTTTGGGCTGAACTTGATTGGACTTCGATGCACTGTTTCTTTTGTCTTTGCTGGGTGGTATCTGTGGGAGCGAGGGCCAGATGTGAATCTGATTGTCTGATTATTAGTCTGATATGCTCGGGAAGGGATTTGCTGCCTCTGCGGTGCCGGGGGTCGGGCGGGATGGTCCTTTTTCTGTTTGCGGCTCCCCTACGGACTGTCTCTTGATTTGCTAAAATTTGCTTAACACTACGGTAGGGGGTGTCTGCATTTGGCGGGGGGATGGGAGTCCGGGAGCTCGTATCGTTTTGCAACATTCTCCTCCTCCAACTTTTTCCCTTCCTTGGGGCGTAGTTTAGGGGGCGACAGGCACGCTGCTAGTGGGGTTAGGTCGTAGCCATCTGCAGGGGTGTAGGGTGGGGGGTTATTTTTCCTTTGTTATTTTCTATGACCATTCTATTTCCCTTTTCCCTTCTTCACAAGAGATGTGGCGTATTCTCCTGATTTTTGCCTAAACGTATCTGGGTGTCATATGTCTGCCTCGTATATCCTGTACTCCTGGTGGGCGGGTGCTGTGGGGGGGTGCCTGCGGTCATTGCTATCTAATTGTTTTGCTTCTGCTTTACGCTGGTATTGATTTCTTTGCTGATTCTGACTGTACGGTATTTCTTCACTTCACTTGCCCGTCCACAGCTGTGTTGTATTCGTTTATGACACCCGATATGTATATTTCTCCTCTTGTTTTATAATAATAAAAAGATTTATAAAAAAAAAAACACTATATTTTTAGCGCAAAATTTGAGGATGGGATGTGTGCTAAAAATGAGCATAAAAAAACACAAGCACCACAAACAGCATCCACTTGCATTTTTGTAGTTTATGTTTTCCTGGACAATTGTGCTGAATGTATGCAACAAACTGCGCATACTTACATGACTTAGTGTAATAGCATAGTACCAAGTAAAAAATGTCTAAAATTATGGCAGCATGAACAAAATTTTTACCCAGGCTGTCTCAGGATATGGTTATATACCGTTGTTTAGGACAACTGCACGCGGAAAAACAGCATGACAAACCATATATGCAGGTCCGCCGAGTGTAAAACGTAATTACAAAGGAGGTTTTAATTGCATCATAAACTGAACCACGTTTTCATGGCACCTTCAACCACAATAGAAAAAGATTGTGCTTCAGCTAGTCTTGAACTGACTTTGTTTCTTGGTTATTTCAAAGCACCAGAGATTTTCAGGGAGGAGGGATAGCACAGTGTTTATTCAAGATGCATCCATTTGAAAATTCAACTGGGAATAAATGAAGATCTACCGGCACAATCAATCAGTGTTTGTTAAGTGCGACTACTCACCTGTGAGAGTCTCAAAGCACCGGGGGAGTGGTTGCAGATCCTGAGGGGCACGGAGGTTCAGTCGAAGAGCCAGGTCTTGAGATCCTTCTTGAATTGGGTCGAAGACTGGGATAGACTGAGGTGGAGAGGCAGGGTTTTCCAGGTTTTGGCGCGATATAGGAAAAGGATCTTCCTCCAGTTCTGGTGTTACGGATCCAAGGGACGATGGCAAGGGCTGGTTCGGTGGACTTAAGTTGTCTGGTAGGTCCGTGGAATGAGAGGCGGTGGTACAGGTATGCTGGTCTGGCGTCGTGGAGGCCTTTGTAGGTGTGTGTGACCTTGAATGGAAAACTGTTGTTGACTGGCAGCCAGTGGAGTTCACGCAGTTGTATGGAGATGTGGCTGCAATGTGGGATGTTGAGGACCAGTCTGGCTGCAACGTCTTGTGGGCATTACCAACAAAAAATTATTCTGTGATGTAGGTGCTAGTTGTCTGGTGGGCTTCTATAGATTACACAATTTCGTATACCAGCAAACCTTATGGTGCAGCACCTTTGAGAGGTTTTCCACCTTTTCAAGGCAGTGTGCCTTTCGCAGTGGTGTTGCCGGTGTAACAGGTGAAGAACGCCAAACTCTATGATGGGCTTATTAAAAGGGATGCCAAAACATTTTTTTTTTTCTGTCACTTCAGAAGGGTTTTCCTGCTACATATCCTATAATCACAGGAAGGATGGGGGTTGGGGGTAGTGCTAGGTCTAAGAACCTAAACTCCATGCAGACTATTATTGCTCTGGGCAAAGGTATTTTTAGTTCTCGCCAGCGAGACCTATTGTCAGCGTGATGCCTCCCAAGGGAGACAGACCGGGGCACGCGCAGATTGTGGTCTGTTGGCGCGCTTCTAAAGAGTCGCGCTTGCGCAGACGCGCTTCCACATACACACACAGCCCGCTTTCGCTTAGCTAGCATGCACTAACGGCGCGCGCACACACACACACAGCCATCCCCCCTTCCTTGAACACACACACACAAACACGCGCGCACACACACACAGACACGCGCACACGCACACATACATTGCCCCCGCCCCACTCACTGCATTGGCGGCGGCCGCCACTTCTGACTTCTGCAGCCATCGCGGGCTCTCCTTCGGGCATGGGAGCCCCGCGTCAGTACTGCTTCTCTGGATCAGTCACTCCGTGGGCGCGGGCTTCCCATAGATAACGGAAGTCCCGCCCCACGACAATCGTAACGCACCCGAACTTCCGGCTGCACATCCCGACATCACTAGTGCCCGTGCGTAGCTCGCAGCATGACTCAGGAGTTGGTCGCCATGGTAATACGAAGACACTTGTTAAGTGCTCTAAGTAACAACTGTTAATATTTCCTAGATCATGGTACTTCCACTTCCGTCGGAACGGTGGAAGGCTGAGATGGCTTAGCCAAGTAATAAACTCGTGAGCTGCAGTTGACAGCAGCGAGTGTTTAACTCAGCTGCGCTGTGGCCAAAAGGTAAGTTTACTGAGCCAAGAAATCGTTTTTTTTTTTGTTGGAGACGGGGGAAAGTGAAGAACGACCTCGTTTTGAAGTATTCGCTCTTCTGGTGCAACCCCACTAGTTTTTGGGATTTCTGTGCTTTTTAGTGGAGCTGTGCGGAATGTGGTTCAAATAAAGCAGATGGCTGTTTTACAGGCGGAGATCTTCCCATGCATGGCAAGACACGCCAAACCCTTTTCATGGCATATTAATTTGGAGTGTTAACGTGTCTTTCACATTTGAAGTCGCCATATGAAGCTGGTGCGCACCTGCCCGTCGGCTGTCAGGGTTTGAGAAGGTTTTAGTCACTGCGTGATGGATTTTGATTGTTTAACGCCTCTTTAACGTTTAACACTGACTTTGCCTTTCAAGACCAGCCCCGTGATGATTTTTTTACTCTGGGGGAACTGTGTGGTTTTTTTTCTCATCCTGAAAATAATTCTGAATCTATTTTTTTTTTTAACAGTTTAAGCCCAGCTAAATCTATGTAATATTGAAATAATAATAAATGTTAAATTGTGTTAGCATAATTTATGGCTTTTAGCATTTCTTTAATGTGGCGTTACTGTCCTCTGTCAGTGCGATGGTGTTGGACTGCCACTCATTTTCAGGAGTAGGTAATGACTTGGTTGGTTTGGCACCTACAGGTGACCTTAGTTATAATTTTACTAAATACACTTGCCCCAACGCTGGGGTCCACTCCCACTGGTTTTAGAAGAACTGCTATAGCCTGATAATATTGAATACCCTTCTAGGTGAATCCTAATGCATAGAGTTTTGATCTTATATTACAACTAAAGGTTAGTCTTTCTGCCTCCAACTCCCACCCCCAAATTTTAAGTCCGATGGGCAAAGTTGCAACGTGGGCAGTTGAATCTCTGTCTGGTTGTGTTTTTTTTTGTTTGGCTGAGAAAATCAGGCAACAAATACAATGAAGGGATCGCATTAACCACTGTTAGCCCGTGTACCATACTTTCTGGGTGCACAAAGTCAATTCTATGAGTTCTACAGCAAAGACTGAAAATTAGGACTGTTGTATCATTGGAATTGAAGCGCTTCACTAACGCACGCATTTTGCACGTTTTTGCTAGATCCTTGGAATATGTGAGATCTAAGATCTCACAGGCTGAGAAGAGCAATCGTGCAGTCTCCTATTAATCCGGATCTTCCTCATAGTGGTCGTCTTGTAGGCCAGGATATTTTCAACATAGGGTTTCTCTGGAAGAAATCAAATCCTTTCCGGTATTGCACACTGATCACAGTATTTAGTAATGGTTCTTGTGGTGTGTAAAGATTTTCCCTGTGAGATTCTGATCATAAAACATAACCACAGATGCAGGCGTCATTAAACCGACTGTTCTCGCCCTCACTCACCCGCTCACCCACCATCTCACCCTCACACACCCTTTCACCATCACACAGCCTCTCACCCTCACACCCCCTCACCCTCACGCCCCCTCACCCTCACACCCCATCACCCTCACACCCCATCACCCTCACACCCCATCACCCTCACACCCCATCACCCTCACACCCCATCACCCTCACGCCCCCTCACCCTCACACCCCATCACCCTCACACCCCATCACCCTCACACACCCCCTCAACCTCACACACCCCCTCAACCTCACACACCCCCTCAACCTCACACACCCCCTCAACCTCACACACCCACCCCCGCTCACACCCCCGCTCACACCCCTACACACACCCTCACACTGCCTCACCCTCTCACACCCCCTCACTCACACCCCCTCTCTCACACCCCCTCACCTTCACCCCCCCAGACCCCCTCACCCTCACACACCCTCACCTTCACACACCCTCACCTTCACACACCCTCACCTTCACATACCCTCACCTTCACACACCCTCACACCCTCACCCTTACACACCCTCAACCCTTACACACCCTCACCCTCACACACCGTCACACCCTCTCACCATCACACCGCCTCACCATCACTCCCCCTCACTCTCACACCCCCTCACTCACACACCCCTCACTCACACCCCCTCACTCACACCCCCTCACTCACACCCCCTCACTCACACCCCCCTCACTCACACCCCCCTCACTCACACCCCCCTCACTCACACCCCCCTCACTCACACCCCCCTCACTCACACCCCCCTCACTCACACCCCCCTCACTCACACCCCCCTCACTCTCACACCCCCCTCACTCTCACACCCCCCTCACTCTCACACCCCCCTCACTCTCACACCCCCCTCACTCTCACACCCCCCTCACTCACACCCCCCTCTCTCACACCCCCCTCACTCACACCCCCCTCACTCTCACACCCCCTCTCTCTCACACCCCCTCACTCTCACACCCCCTCACTCTCACACCCCCTCACCCTCACCTTCACACACCCTCATCCTCACACACCGTCACACCCTCTCACCCTCACACCCACTCACCCTCACACACCCTCACCCACCGTCACACTGCCTCACCCTCACACACCCCATGACCCTCACACCCCCTCACCCTCACACCCCCTCACCCTCACACCCCATCGCCCTCACACCCCATCGCCCTCACTCCCCCTCACACCCTCACACACCCTCTCACCCTCCCACACCCTCTCACCCTCACACACCCTCTCACCCTCACACACCCTCTCACCCTCACACACCCTCTCACCCTCACACACCCTCTCACTCTAACACCCCCCCTCAGCCCCCCCTCTCCCTAACCCCCCCTCACCCACCCTCTCACCCTCACACACCCTCTCACCCTCACACACCCTCTCACCCTCACACACCCTCTCACCCTAACAGCCCCCCACCCCCCTCTCCCTCACCCCGCTCACCCTCCCTAACACACCCTCTCGCCCTCACACACCTTCTCACCCTCACACACCTTCTCACCCTCACACATGCTCTCACCCTCACACATGCTCTCACCCTCACACATGCTCTCACCCTCACACATGCTCTCACCCTCACACATGCTCTCACCCTCACACACCCTCTCACCCACCCTCTCACCCTCACACACCCTCTCACCCTCACACACCCTCTCACCCTCACACACTCTCTCACCCTCACACACTCTCTCACCCTCACACACCCTCTCACCCTCACACACCCTCTCACCCTCACACACCCTCACCCACCCTCACTCCCTCACACACCCTCACCTTCACACACCCTCACCTTCACACACCCTCACCCTCGCATATCCTCACCCTCACACACCGTCACCCTCACACACCGTCACCCTCACACACCGTCACCCTCGCACACCGTCACCCCCTCTCACCCTCACACCCCCTCACCCTCACACCCCCTCACCCTCACACCCCCTCACACACCCTCACCCTAACACTGCCTCACCCTCACTCCCCCTCACTCTCACACCCCCTCACTCCCACCCCCTCACTCTCACACCCCCCTCACTCTCACACCCCCCTCACTCTCACACCCCCCTCACCTTCACAAACCCTCACCCTCACACACCGTCACACCCTCTCACACGCCTTCACACACCCAATCACCCTCACACCCCATCACCCTCACACACCCTCACCCTCACACCCTCAGCCTCTCTCACCCTCACTCACCCTCTCACCCTCACACGCCCCCTCACCCTCCCACACCCTCACCCTCCCACACCCTCACACCCCTTCACCCCCTCACACTCCCATCCCCTCACCCCCCTGACCCTCGCACCGACTCACCCTCACACAGCCTGACCCTCGCACCCCCTCACCCACACACACCCTCACACACCCCCTCACCCTCACACGTCCTCACACCCCCTCACCCTCACACACCCTTGCACCCCCTCAACCTCGCACCCCCTCACCCTCGCACCCCCTCACCCTCTCATACCCGCTCACCCTCACAACCCCCTCACCCTCGCACACCCCCTCACCCTCACACCCCCTCTCACCCTCACACTCCTCACCCTCACACACCGTCACACCCTCTCACCCTAACACACCCATCACCCTCACACCCCCTCACCATCACACCCTCACTCACCCTCACTCACCCTCACACACCCTCTCATCCTCACTCACCCTCACACCCCCCTCACCCTCCCCCCTCACCCTTCCACTCCCCCTCACCCCCACATCCCCTCACCCTCCCACACCCTCACACCCCTTCACCCCCTCACACTCGCATCCCCTCACCCCCCTGACCCTCGCACCAACTCACCCTCACACAGCCTGACCCTCGCACCCCCTCACCCACACACACCCTCACACACCCCCTCACCCTCACACGTCCTCACACCCCCTCACCCTCACACACCCTTGCACCCCCTCAACCTCGCACCCCCTCACCCTCGCACCCCCTCACCCTCTCATACCCGCTCACCCTCACAACCCCCTCACCCTCGCACACCCCCTCACCCTCACACCCCCTCTCACCCTCACACTCCTCACCCTCACACACCGTCACACCCTCTCACCCTAACACACCCATCACCCTCACACCCCCTCACCATCACACCCTCACTCACCCTCACACACCCTCTCATCCTCACTCACCCTCACACCCCCCTCACCCTCCCCCCTCACCCTCCCACTCCCCCTCACCCCCACATCCCCTCACCCTCACACCGCCTCACACCCCCTCACCCTCGCTCCCCCTTGCACACCCTCACCCTCACACCCCCTCACTCACCCTCACACCCCCTCACTCACCCTCACCCACCCTCACACCCCTCACCCACCCTCACACCCCTCTCACCCTCACCCTCTCACACCCCTCACTCACCCTCACACCCACACACCCTCACACACCCTCAACCTCACACCCCCTCACACACACACACACACTCACCCCCTCGCACCCCCTCACCTTCACACCCCCTCATCCTCTCACCCTCACCCCCACACTCTCGCCCTCTCACCCTCACACACCCTCACCCTTGCACACCCTCACTCTCGCACACCCTCACCCTCGCACACCCTCACCCACCCTCACCCTCCCTCACCCTCACACCCTCACCCTCACACACCCTCACACACCCAATCACCCTCACACCCCATCACCCTCACACACCCTCACCCTCATACCCTCAGCCTCACTCACCCTCTCACCCTCACACGCCCCCTCACCCTCCCACACCCTCACCCTCCCACACCCTCACACCCCCTCACACTCGCATCCCCTCACCCCCCTGACCCTCGCACCGACTCACCCTCACACAGCCTGACCCTCGCACCCCCTCACCCACACACACCCTCACACACCCCCTCACCCTCACACGTCCTCACACCCCCTCACCCTCACACACCCTTGCACCCCCTCAACCTCGCACCCCCTCACCCTCGCACCCCCTCACCCTCTCATACCCGCTCACCCTCACAACCCCATCACCCTCGCACACCCCCTCACCCTCACACCCCCTCTCACCCTCACACTCCTCACCCTCACACACCGTCACACCCTCTCACCCTAACACACCCATCACCCTCACACCCCCTCACCATCACACCCTCACTCACCCTCACACACCCTCTCATCCTCACTCACCCTCACACCCCCCTCACCCTCCCCCCTCACCCTCCCACTCCCCCTCACCCCCACATCACCTCACCCTCACACCGCCTCACACCCCCTCACCCTCGCTCCCCCTCACCCTCGCACACCCTCACCCTCACACTCCTTCACTCACCCTCACACCCCCTCACTCACCCTCACCCACCCTCACACCCCTCACCCACCCTCACACCCCTCTCACCCTCACACCCCTCTCACACCCCTCACTCACCCTCACACCCACACACCCTCACACACCCTCAACCCCCCTCACACACACACACACTCACCCCCTCGCACCCCCTCACCTTCACACCCCCTCATCCTCACTCACCCTCACCCCCACACTCTCGCCCTCTCACCCTCACACACCCTCACCCTTGCACACCCTCACTCTCGCACACCCTCACCCTCGCACACCCTCACCCACCCTCACCCTCCCTCACCCTCACACACCCTCGAGCCCCCTCACCCTCACACCACCTCACACCACCTCACACACCCACCCCCCCACAGCCCCTCACTCACCATCACACCCCCTCACTCACCCTCACACCCCCTCTCCCACCCTCACCCCCCACATCCCCCTCTCACCCACCCTCCCTCACCCTCACACCCCCTCGCTCATCCTCACACCCTCTCACCCTCATACACCATCACCCTCACACACCCTCACCCTCACACACCCTCACCCTCACACACCCTCACCCTCACACACCCTCACCCTCACCCGCCTCGCACCCCCTCACCCTTGCACACCCTCATCCTCACACCCTCACTCACCCTCACACCCCCTCACCATCACACACCCTCACCCTCACCCCCTCACCCTCACACCTCACACCCTCGCAACCCCTCACACCCCCACACACCCCCACACTCACCCTCACACCCCCTCACTCACCCTCACACACCATCACTCACCCTCACCCCCCTCTCAACCACCCTCACTCACCCTCTCATCCCCTCACCCTCACACCCCCTGACCCTCGCACCCCCTGACCCTCACACCCCTTCATCCTCACTCCCCCCACCCTCACACCCCCTCACACACACACCCACACCCTCACCCCCCCATACCTCCTCACCCTCAAACCCCCTCACCCTCACTCACCCTCACCACTCACCCTCACCCCCCTCTCACCCACCCTCACTCACCCTCACTCACTCACACCCCCTCACTCACCCTCACACCCCCTCACCCTCACACCCCCTCACCCTCACACCCCCCTCACCCTCACACCCCTCACACCCCCTGATCCTCACTCCCCCCACCCTCACACCCCCTCACCCTCACACCCTCGCCCTCACACACCCTCTCACCCTCACACACCTTCACACCCCCTCACCTTCACACCCCCTCACACACCCTCAGCCTCACACCCACTCAGCCTCACACCCCCTCAGCCTCACACCCCCTCAGCCTCACACCCCCTAACCCTCACACACCCTCACTCACACACCCTCACCCTCAGTCACACCCCTCACCCTCACACCCTCACACCCCTCACCCACACACCCACTCACCCTCACACCCCCTCACCCTCACTCACACACTCACCAGCATAGCATAACAAAACAAAGCTTAGCATAGCATGACAAAACATAGCATAACAAAGCATAGCATAACAAAACATAGCATAGCATAACATAGCATAGTAGAACAAAACATATCATAGCATAACAAAACACAGCATAGCATAACAAAACACAACAATACATAGCATACCAAATCATAGCAAAACAAAGCATAACATAACAAAGCATAGCAAAACAAAGCATAGCAAAACATAACGAAGCATAGCAAAACAAAACATAGCATAGCAGAACAAAACATAGCAGAACAAAACATAGCAGAACAAAACATAGCAGAACAAAACATAGCAGAACAAAACATAGCAGAACAAAACATAGCAAAACACAACAAAACATCGCATAGCATAACAAAACATAGCATACATAAAACATAGCATTGCAAAGCATAGCAAAACATAGCATAACAAAACACAACAAAACATAGCATAGCATAACAAAACAAAGCTTAGCATAGCATAACAAAACATAGCATAACAAAGCATAGCTGAGCATAACAAAGCATAGCATTACAAAACATAGCATAGCATAACAAAACATAGCATAGCATAACAAAACACAGCATAGCATAACAAATCAAAGCATAGGATAGCAAAACATAGCATAACAAAACAAAGCATAGGATAGCAAAACTAAACATAGCATAGCATAACAAAACAAAGTTTAGCATAACAAAACATAGCATAGCGTTACAAAACATAGCATAACAAAACACAGCATAGCATAACAAAGCATAGCAAAACATAGCATAGCATAGCAAAACATAGCATAGCATAACAAAACATAGCATAGCATAACAAAACACAGCATAGCATAGCATAACAAATCAAAGCATAGGATAGCAAAATATAGCATAGCATAACAAAACAAAGCATAGGATAGCAAAACTAAACATAGCATAACAAAACAAAGCATAGCATAACAAAACATAGCATAGCATAACAAAACATAGCATAGCATAACAAAACACAGCATAGCATAACAAAACACAGCATAGCATAGCATAACAAATCAAAGCATAGGATAGCAAAACATAGCATAACAAAACAAAACATAGGATAGCAAAACAAAACCTAGCATAACATAACACATAGCATAACAAAACATAGTAAAACACAACAAAACATAGCATAGCTTAACAAAACACAACAAAACATAGCATAGCAAAACAAAACATAATAGTATAGCAAAACCTAGCATACCAAACACAACAAAACATAGCATCGCAAAACAAAGCATAGCATAATAAAACACAACAAAACATAGCATAGCATAAAAAAGCATAGCAAAACATAGCATAACAAAACATAGCATAGCATAACAAAACACAGCATAGCATAACAAAACACAGCATACCATAACAAAACACAGCATAGCATAGCATAACAAATCAAAGCACAGCATAACAAAACATAGCATAGCATAACAAAACACAGCATAGCATAACAAAACACAGCAAAGCATAGCATAACAAATTAAAGCATAGGATAGCAAAACATAGCATAACAAAACAAAACATAGGATAGCAAAACAAAACCTAGCATAACATAACACATAGCATAACAAAACATAGTAAAACACAACAAAACTTAGCATAGCTTAACAAAACATAGCATAGCAAAACAAAACATAATAGCATAGCAAAACATAGTCTAGAGAACTCTCCATTATATTCTCCAAAATCCAAGGACTTATTGGAAGAATTAAAAGTTTCCTCATGGACGGAATTCTACTGGTTTTGGCATCTAAGTTACCAGTTAAAGACATTATTCATGAAAGAATCATCATCATTATTTTTATGCAAGGGATGGATATGACATTTATGCCTCAAATATGTTGATTTAGGTTGACTCAAATATTTGGGTGACTCTACATCGCCAGGCAGTTGGTAGTGATAACAGCGTTTTATTGTTCACACTTATAGGAATGACAACACTTATTAAGCCCAGCGGAATAGAGTCTTTTGGTTCTTGTAATAACATCATCCTTGTTTACTCCTTATTCATTATGTTTCCCTGTTGTGCATAGAGGGTTGGAAGGAGCCGACACTAGTTCATCATATACCCAAATTAACCAGTGGATTTAAAGAGTGTGAATTTATTTAAAATGTTCCTCCCAGAAAAAGGGAGATGTTGTGGTTCTAGTTGTTAAACGCTGCATTCCTTTCCTATTGGTTGCTAGGCACGCGCACAGCAAGAATGTCAAGCATGTATAAAACTGACGTCAGAGTCTGACTAACGAGGAGATACACCCTGACTCTGCGTAGTCACCAGTCCTCGCACAGGCTTTTTTACTTTCCAAATAAATTCATAAATTCATTCCTTTCTTCTGGAAATGCTTCATTTCTATTTCACTACAAAAAAAACCAGAGATCCACAGCACAAATATTCCCCCCCCCCCCCTCCACACACACACAATTTCCCGAGTGGCTGGGAACTTGAATCAAAAGCATGTGCACGCAGGGAGCGTTAAGCATTGAAGAAGGTAAAGAGGCACTGACCGTCTCCTATCTTCTTTACCGAGGGGACAACCGGCAGAAGAAAAGCGGCGGAGGCGGCAGCAATTGGAGGAAGCAGACATCCCCGGGAACACGGATCAAGAGAGAGACCCTCACGTACCCGGTGTTTCCTACATCCCTTATCTGTGAACCCTAATAAAACTATTGCATAACAATCCAGTGCCTCGTCCGGTCTGTGGGGTCGTGACATATGCCCTTCTACTTTATGAAAGAGGAACGTTTGCGCATTAACGCATGGGTGCTTGCACCAGCACTTGAATGGCCATCGAGGCCTCCTGACCCGTAAAGCAGAAAATCACAAACTCAATGTTATTCTGCATTTGACATGGCTGCCAGTCAACTCAATAGTTTTTAAGTCTCGCCTATTCCATTCCGAAGGAATGAATATGCGAGTCTAATGCCGCTAAACCACCGCTAAACCAAGACTTAAACCCAAGGCTCTCAAAGGCTCTCAAAAAGAGGATTTCCAACAGTTCACGAGAATCACGTGACCACAAGCACGCGCATTTCCCCACATGAAAGGCATCAGCCTCCCTCCCACAGGCTTTCCCAGCGTGCGCTCGGACGGCCTCTGCCAGTTCTCCTCCCCTAATTATTCACTTCACTTTTCACGGCCGCAGGCCGTGACTTGCATTTCTACTCCCCCCCCCCCCCAGCCTATGTAGACACCTCCTGCCTTGAAGGCACACATCAAAGGCATCAGCCTCCCACAGGCTTCCCTCCCCGCCCCCCGCCTGCACTCCCCAACCAGGCTGCCATTACTTGTTTAGCTATCTGATGTGCTAATGGGTGCCACTTTTAATTTGGTGCTAGGGAATATTTTCCATCCCAGTCCAATTTACCCATCACTTTATCTCTTCTAGCCAGAGGCATGCTATTATAACCGTAGCATTTGAAAGCAATGCCTTTTCATTTATTTATTTAAAGAAAGCATTTCATTGGGTATATTATTGGATAATTAGTTCCAGCTGCAGTACTACCTGGAAAGACTGGCAACAAAACCGCTCATTTCATTGCACATTTCAGCCAATGTTAATGCTCGTTTGGGACAGAGTCCTTGCCATTTTTCCGGATCTGATTATATATTTTCTGTTAGTGCCTCTTCAATTATTGCACGTTTGTTTTGATCTTAATGTAGCCATCATGTCCTTCTTAAGGACCGCCTCTTCGAGGTGTGCGTCTTCTACATTAGTGGCAGCCTGGGACGAAGCTGTGGAAATCAAGTTGTTTTTTTCACAATATTGGCTGAGCCTGCATGTAGGTTTCATTTTTGGCCCTTTTAGAAACCAGTGTTCACTACCTGACTAAACTGTATAATTGCCATCTCTCAGCCGCACAATAACTGCATCGTAAATGTGGTGAATGCAGGAACACAAAGGGCACTGCACAGCCATTGCTTCTGTGGTGTAACCCCCACTGCAGGCAAACACGCCAGCGCTCCAGTTTCTGCAATAAAAGCAGAAATGTCATTAGCGGCGCGATTCTGTTGTGCTTTTATGGGGCTACTGTACAGAGATGACCTGTAATTGCATTACAGGGTGCCTTGTGGGTTATCCAGGCAGAGAGAAGCCCTGCCTCGCTCACACAAACACGGTAATTCAATTACCGTGAGCCCCCGGGGCTTTATAAACATGATATTAAGCTCTCTAAAGTTTGTTTAATGTTCATTAAAAGGCCATTCTCGCTAGCCACTGTATTGGAAATATGGCCCCAAAGTGTTGCATGGACTACCCCAAACCACATGTGTTTTTTGTGCATGGAAGGTCGGTTTTTCCCACACTAGTATCTAAATGACCTTGTGTGTTGTATAAACATATGTGAACTTCCAGAGCCCCAGTTGTTGTAGGAAACGGGTATATCGAAGATCTATCCTGAAAAGACCGCTTGTCCTTGATTAGAAGTTGGTGAAGGAGTCCCTTGTTCTTAAACCGCTAATAACCACCTGATTTCGCTTAGGCACAGAAGTGGCTCCTAGAGGTAGTTTTTCCCTCTTCAGTATCACTCTGCTTCTTGACATGTGCTCCAAAAGTAAGTGGCGTCTTCCAAGCATATAGAAGAGGTCTCTTTGCTTCTTTCGGGATCGGCGCATTCTCCTCGGCCGTTCCCCCTGAACTCGAGAACATCTCTCCTACCTTCCTAGCACCGTTAATCACACCAGACATTTCGCTCTTCCAGGCTCCTTTGATCTGCAATTTACGACTTTCACAGGCTCTCTAATGACACCGAGCCATGTCCTTGCATTCCCCTTACATTTCGTCCATGTTTTATTACTCCTAAGAGATAAGAGAGCTGCTCAACTTCCTAAGCCAAGTGTTGGACAGGCCGCATGGTCGGGCTGCCCCCCCTCCCCGCAGTAGGACCTGGACCCTGGCTCTCCCTGCATCCCCAGCCAGAGTCCCTAAACGACCACCCGAAGTACCCTGCAATCCCTCCACTACAAGACACCAGCCCCGGACCCAGCTGGCCCGGGTCACCATCCACACCACGACATCGAACCGGCCGCCATCTTGGGGCACTGCAGCACGAGGCCGCGTGGCCTCAACTCGACCCTAACCCTGGGCCCGGCCGGCCCCGACATCGGGGCACCAACCTCCCCCCAGGAGGCAGAGTGACCACTTGGCAAATCAATGGGAGAAGGAATCGTCAACGGCTCCCCTCCGCTAGGTGTCGATCACCCCCGGCCGCCCTGGGCGCTGGCTCCACCCCCCTGCTGGGTGTCTGGACTCCCTCATCCCGGACCTCCCGGCCCCCAGGCGCGAGGGTCCGGACATCAAAGGGGACCAGACCTATAACTGGGGCAGTGCCAGACCAGGAAGGCAGTTGTATCCTGGAGTCGAGAGACCCGAGAAGAACTCATCCGTGACTGGCCTGCTGGCGCTGCCGCGGCCCTCCGCCTCGTGAAACCATCGTCTTGGCCTGCTGGCGCTGCCGCGGCCCTCTGCCTCGTGAAACCATCGACTTGGCCTGCTGGCGCTGCCGCGGCCCTCTGCCTTGTGAGACTAACATCTTGGCCTGCTGGCGCTGCCGCGGCCCGATCCACAGACCCTCCAGCTCGAGGATTGTGAGCTCGCCCCTTACCACTACCTGTACCGATCCGGTACCAAGACTGTCCCGCTACCCCCTTTCCCTACAGAGACTAGAAGTGAGAGGACCCCCGGGTCCGAGATATCCTGTATCGCTGATATCCTTGCCTTAAGAACCTTATATAAAGCCTTGAACTCAACTTGGTGTGGTGCCTGTTTGTGGGGAGGGAGGTAACTTGTCTGTACGATCACCGGAGACGGTCCCCCTCGGGGATCTCTCCCTCAGTATCCGGCCGACCCTCAGGGTCCCCGTCTAACATTGGTGGCCAGCGACGGGATCCGAACCTACGCATAATCGTACAGAAAGTCACCCGACCCACGACACACGACCACCATGACAACAGAGAGCGGAACAACGGAGAAATTCCAGATGGAAAAATTGGAAGACTACAACCACCGAGAACTGAAGCAATATTGCATGGAACTTGGTCTCCCAACCACGGGTCTGAGTACGAAGGAAGACTTCAAACGAGCCCTAGAAGCCTGGGCGGAAACGGGTACGGCCGTACCCCGAACACAAACGACCGAAACGAGCCCCGCACCAACTAAAGAAAGAGCGGGTCTCTCCCTGGAAGAGATCCGAGAAAGAGAAAAAACCAGACTCCACGAATTAGAACTAGCCCGACTTCGCTTGGACGGAGAACTCAAGCTGGCCGAACAAAAAATAACCCTGGAACACTTACGGCTCAAGGAAGAGCGAGAAGACAAGCAAAGACAGAGAGAGCTAGAGGAAAAGAAACTAGAGTACGAACATGAGCGCGATCTCAAAGCACTGGAGATCCAGAAACAGAATAAAGACCTCGGGCTCCCCGAACGACCGACCCCGTCTGCCTCGACCGAACCCAAGGTTCACATCCCCAAAGAGGTCATCCGGGAATACCACAAGAACGATGATATACAGCAGTGGTTTAAAGCCTATGAGGTGGCAATGACCTCCCACCGGATTCCCCGAAGCGATTGGGGAGCCGGATTATGGGGGAGGTTTGTCAACGAAGGGCGGGACGCCCTGCTGCAACTCCCGGACCAGCTGATGACCTCCTACGACCACATGAAGGCCGCCCTCCTCACTCGATACGGGCTCACACCTGAGATGTACCGCCAACGGTTCCGCGACTGCAAACGGATTCCGGGTACAACTTGGGTGGAGTACGTGAACTTTTTTAGCCGAGCCTTCGAGGGGTGGATCAAGGGCAACAAAGTGACCACCTACGAACAACTCTTTGACCTTATCGTATGGGAGCACCTATCAAACAACTGCTTCGTGGAGCTCCGGCAACACCTCCTGGACAGTAAGCTAACCGACCCTCGACAACTCGCCGTCGAAGCAGACCGGTGGGAAAGCACCCGGGTTGGCCGGAACGCACCCAGCGAATTATCCAGACCGTATCGCCCCCGAGGGGGAGGAGGGAGTCAGGGTCGGGGGAGAGACCCCGGCCCCTCGTCACCCCCCAGAAACCCCTCGACCCCGGTTGGCCGAGGAAGCCCTGCCGTCCGGGCCGGTTTCCGGGCCAACATTACGTGCCACAGGTGCCAGCGACCCGGCCACTACGCCAGTGATCCCAACTGCCCAAAGAATCCGAACACTACCCCCCGCCAAGTTGCAGCGGCGGCCCTAGGGGAAGAACTAATCCCGGAAGACCAAGAAGAGTACGAGACCGATCCCTCTGAATGGGCGCCCGCCGCCATGGCACTGGTCTGCTTAGGGGAGAGAGACATGATTCCGCGGGCCCCCCTTCCCGCCAACACCCAGAAGTACGGTCAATGGGTCAACATTAATGGCCGCCGGGCGGAAGCCCTCCGCGACACCGGGGCCAGTGTAACGGCGGTCCGACGCCACCTCGTCACTCCCGACCAAATCTTGCCGAACATTCTTTGCCCTGTCCGATCAGCCGACAACTCCGAAAGCCTATGCCACATGGCCTGCGTCCCCTTCGAGTGGGGAGGAGTAACAGGGATGTTAAAAGTGACTGTCCGCGATGATGCCCCCGTGGACTGCCTCCTAGGAAACGACCTTGAAAGCTCTCCATGGGCAGCTGTCGAACGGAGGGAGCACCTGGGGATGCTTGGCCTCCCCGAATGGGTCTGCGTCACGACCCGGTCCATGACCGCCCGCGCGGTCCCCAGCCCAGAAGAGCCCGAGTGGCCAGAACCTCCTCCCGCGCTCATCCCAGAGGAGGCCGCCCCAGGAGCCAGTCCATTGACCCAAACCGAAGAAGGATCCGACCAGCTTCGGGACGTCCCTGACCTGGCACAATGGCGGCAGGAGGGAGGCCCCACGCAGGAACAATTCCGGGCCGAACAGAAAACCTGTCCCTCTCTCGAAGGACTCCGGCAGCAAGCCCTGGCCCAGAGCACCGGGGATACCTCGGGGGCCCACTGGATCTACTGGGACCAAGACCTGCTCTACAGCGAGCAGAAAGTGGCGGAACTAGGGGCCAGTCGGGTGCTGGTGGTGCCCCTTCGCTTCCGAGACTTCCTCCTGAACTTAGCCCACGATGTCCCCCTTGCCGGACACCTGGGGCAGGATAAAACCTACGACCGCCTGGTGACCCATTTTTTCTGGCCCCACATGCGAAAGGATGTCACCAACCACTGCAAGGCCTGCCCCACCTGCCAGGCCAGCGGAAAAAGTGGCCGAAAAATCAAAGCACCATTGCAACCCTTTCCTGTCGTCACCACCCCGTTTGAACGAGTGGGAATAGACATTGTGGGGCCCCTCGACCCTCGAACAGCCCAAGGACACCGGTTCATCCTGGTCCTCGTAGACCACGCCACTCGCTATCCCGAGGCCATCCCTCTTCGGACGGTGACGGCCCCCGTGGTGGGCCGGGCCCTGATGGGGATCTTCTCCCGGGTGGGGTTCCCCCGGGAGGTCGTCAGTGACAGGGGCACGAACTTTATCTCCAGATATATGAAGTCTCTTTGGCAACAATGCGGGGTCACCTACAAATTCACGACCCCCTATCACCCGCAAGGAAACGGACTGGTCGAGAGGTTCAACCGCACCCTCAAGGGGATGATTATGGGCCTAGAAGAACCCCTTCGACGCCAGTGGGACGTGCTACTTCCCTGCCTCCTGTTTGCCTATCGGGAGGTCCCGCAGAAGTCCCTCGGCTTCAGCCCATTTGAACTCCTGTACGGGCACCCCGTCCGGGGCCCCCTCAGCCTAGTCAAGGAAGGTTGGGAGCAGCCTCCCCAGAAAACTCCCCCGGACATCTACAGGTACCTCCTGGCTCTCCGCAACCAGACCCGGCAGTTCCGAGACACCGCCAAAGCCAATCTCGAGGCCAGTCAGGAGGACATGAAGAGGTGGTACGATCAGCACGCGTCCTCCATTGAGTTCGAACCGGGACAACAGGTCTGGGTGATGTCCCCGGTTGAACCCTGTGCACTCCAAGACCGATGGTCCGGGCCCTTCAAGGTAATCGAACGCAAAGGGCCCGTCACCTATTTAATCGACATGGAGACTGCCCGGAACCCCCTACGGGTCCTCCATGCCAACAGGCTAAAACCCCATTTTGTGCGATCCGAGCTCAGCCTCCTGATGGCTACCGATAATGGGACAGAAGAAGACTCCGAACCCCTTCCGGACTTCCTGAGGGCCTTCGAGCAGGATGGCTCAGTGGAAGGGGTCCAGCTCTCCGAGGCCCTGTCCCCGGAGCAACGCCAAGACTGCCAAGCGCTCCTGAGGCGGTTCGCCTCCCTGTTCTCCCTCACCCCCGGAGTCACCCCCTGGTGCTTCCACGATGTGGACACCGGGGACAGCCCTCCTATCCGACACCGGGCATACCGCGTACCAGACCGGGTACGAGCCTGCATCCAGACCGAGGTGTCCAAAATGCTGACCCTGGGAGTGATCGAACCCTCAGACAGCCCCTGGGCAAGCCCAGTCGTCCTGGTTCCCAAGGCGGCCGCCCCGGGCGTTGCCCCTGAGCTCCGGTTCTGCGTGGACTATCGGGGGCTGAATGCAGTTACCAGGACCGACGCTCATCCCATCCCCCGGGCCGACGAGCTAATTGACCGGATGGGGGCCGCCCGCTACCTGAGCATCTTCGACCTAACAGCGGGCTACTGGCAGATCGGCCTCACCCCTCGGGCCCAAGAACGATCCGCCTTCTCTACCCCAGACGGGCACTACCACTTTAAAGTCATGCCCTTCGGCATGAAAAACGCCCCGGCCACGTTCCAACGGCTGGTAAACCAGGTACTGGCGGGCCTGGAAGACTTCAGCGCCGCCTACCTGGACGACATTGCTGTGTACAGCCACCAGTGGACCGACCACCTCCGCCACCTGCGGGAGGTTCTACACGCCCTCCAGCAAGCCGGGCTCACCATCAAGGCCAGCAAGTGCCAGGTTGGCCAAGGGTCCGTGACCTACCTGGGACACCAAGTGGGAAGCGGGCTAGTGGCTCCTCTCCAACTCAAGATTGCTGCCATCCAGGCCTGGCAACCCCCTACGACCCAAACGGAGGTCCGGGCCTTCCTGGGGCTCACCGGATACTACCGGCGGTTCGTGAAGGACTATGGCAGCATCGCGGGGCCCCTCACAGAGCTCACCTCCAAAAAGGGCCCCAAAACCGTCAACTGGACCCTGGACTGCCAATCGGCCTTCGAGAAACTAAAGACCGCCATGTGCACGGCCCCCGTGCTCCAGGCTCCCGACTACAGCCGGGAATTCATTGTGCAGACGGACGCCTCCGATCATGGTGTGGGGGCCGTCCTCTCCCAACTCAACGCCGAAGGGGTCGACCATCCGGTGGTCTTCATCAGCAGACGCCTCTTGCCCCGAGAACAGCGCTGGAGCACCATTGAGAGAGAGGCCTTCGCCGTAGTCTGGGCACTCAAGAAGCTCCGACCATACCTCTTCGGCACCCACTTCCGGGTGCAAACAGACCACCGACCCCTGCAATGGCTGATGCAAATGCGGGGGGAAAACCCGAAGCTGTTGCGCTGGTCCATCTCCCTGCAGGGGATGGACTTCACGGTGGAACATCGTCCAGGCCAGGACCACGCCAACGCCGACGGCCTGTCACGCTTTTTCCGCCTCAGCGAGGAGAGTCCCCAGGAAGATGGCTGACTCTCCCCGCCTTCAGCTGGGGGGGACGCATGTTGGACAGGCCGCATGGTCGGGCTGCCCCCCCTCCCCGCAGTAGGACCTGGACCCTGGCTCTCCCTGCATCCCCAGCCAGAGTCCCTAAACGACCACCCGAAGTACCCTGCAATCCCTCCACTACAAGACACCAGCCCCGGACCCAGCTGGCCCGGGTCACCATCCACACCACGACATCGAACCGGCCGCCATCTTGGGGCACTGCAGCACGAGGCCGCGTGGCCTCAACTCGACCCTAACCCTGGGCCCGGCCGGCCCCGACATCGGGGCACCAACCTCCCCCCAGGAGGCAGAGTGACCACTTGGCAAATCAATGGGAGAAGGAATCGTCAACGGCTCCCCTCCGCTAGGTGTCGATCACCCCCGGCCGCCCTGGGCGCTGGCTCCACCCCCCTGCTGGGTGTCTGGACTCCCTCATCCCGGACCTCCCGGCCCCCAGGCGCGAGGGTCCGGACATCAAAGGGGACCAGACCTATAACTGGGGCAGTGCCAGACCAGGAAGGCAGTTGTATCCTGGAGTCGAGAGACCCGAGAAGAACTCATCCGTGACTGGCCTGCTGGCGCTGCCGCGGCCCTCCGCCTCGTGAAACCATCGTCTTGGCCTGCTGGCGCTGCCGCGGCCCTCTGCCTCGTGAAACCATCGACTTGGCCTGCTGGCGCTGCCGCGGCCCTCTGCCTTGTGAGACTAACATCTTGGCCTGCTGGCGCTGCCGCGGCCCGATCCACAGACCCTCCAGCTCGAGGATTGTGAGCTCGCCCCTTACCACTACCTGTACCGATCCGGTACCAAGACTGTCCCGCTACCCCCTTTCCCTACAGAGACTAGAAGTGAGAGGACCCCCGGGTCCGAGATATCCTGTATCGCTGATATCCTTGCCTTAAGAACCTTATATAAAGCCTTGAACTCAACTTGGTGTGGTGCCTGTTTGTGGGGAGGGAGGTAACTTGTCTGTACGATCACCGGAGACGGTCCCCCTCGGGGATCTCTCCCTCAGTATCCGGCCGACCCTCAGGGTCCCCGTCTAACACCAAGCATACATTTGCAACAACAAACAAGAATTGGCATAGCCAATAGGTCTCGCATTTGGGACCTTATAAGTGTTTAGCCATGCAACAGTTGGTGTTCTTGTACCAAGGATATTCCGCTGCATAACTAAATACTTATAGGGTCCAAAAAGCGAGACCTATTGGATATGCCAATGCTTGTTTGTTTTTTGTAGCTGTTTTAAGTTGCCAGATCTACAATAGCTGGACATGGTTTTTGTTAACAGTTCTTTGCATCAAATGAACTTGTTTTCATTGCTCTGAATGTGGTTTCCATTCTGGTTGTAGGAAGCAGTCATTCCCAGGGGTATGGGGGCTGCCTAGCTGTGTGCAGGCGACAAACTTTGCAAATGAGAAAAAGCCTGGTGCAGGCGCAATTTACAAGTGTGGAGTGAGTGAGCCCCAGGCAGCATAACTCACTCACACAGGAGTTCATGCACTGCACCTGCATACTCCGCATGGTTTAAGGAAACTCGACCCACTCTCTCCCAGGCATCGAACACATATTTACCAAGAAACTCTGAGAAGAGCCTGCCTGCTGCACTGACGGCTGGTGGTGTGTGTGCACCTGGTGGAAAAGTGTGCACTGACGGCTGGTGGTGTGTGTACCTGGTGGAAAAGCGTGCACTGACGGCTGGTGGTATGTGTGCCTGGTGGAAGCGTGCACTGACGGCTGGTGGTGTGTGCGCCCGGTGGAAGCGTGCACTGACGGCTGGTGGTGTGTGCGCCCGGTGGAAGCATGCGCTGACGGCTGGTGGTGTGTGTGCCCGGTGGAAGCGTGCACTGACGGCTGGTGGTGTGTGCGCCCGGTGGAAGCGTGCACTGACGGCTGGTGGTGTGTGCGCCCGGTGGAAGCATGCACTGACGGCTGGTGGTGTGTGTGCCCGGTGGAAGCGTGCACTGATGGCTGGTGGTGTGTGTGTGCCCGGTGGAAGCGTGCACGGAAGGCTGGTGGTGTGTGTGTGCCCGGTGGAAGCGTGCACGGACGGCTGCCTGCTGCACTGACGGTTGGTGGTGTGTGTGCGCCTGGTGGAAAAGTGTGCACTGACGGCTGGTGGTGTGTGTGCCCGGTGGAAGTGTGCACCGACAGGAGGTGGTGTGTGTGCCTTTTGGAAGCGTGCACTGATGGCTGATGGTGTGTGCGGCTGGTGGTGTGTGTGCCTGGTGGAAAAGCGTTCACTGATGGTTGGTGGTGTGTGCCTAGTGGAAAAGCGTGCTCTGACGGCTGGTGGTGTGTGTGCCTCATGGAAAAGCTTGCACTGACGGCTGGTGGTGTGTGTGCCAGGTGGAAAAGCGTGCACTGACGGCTGGAAAAGCGTGCACTGACAGCTGGTGGTGTGTGTGCCTGGTGGAAGCAGGAGCATCCACGGCTATAGAAAACACAAATGAAACTGACGGAGAGGGAGGGAGAGAAGGAGGGGGGGGGGGGAGTGCAAGCAGAGGAGCCTGATTACAGCAATAACAAGCATTTGCAATGCAATAGGTCTCGCAGTTGTTAGAGTTTGAGCCATTGGCATTGTAAATGGCACTGCCTTTTATTTATGTGTTGGTTTTTAAAACGTAAATAAAAGGCATTGTCAATTACAGTGCCAATATGTTAAACTTTCGCAAATGCGAGACCTATTGCATTGCAAATGCTTGTTTGTTGGAGTTTCCTGGCTGGGAGCTATCTGTGGCCTCACACTGTGATGCAGGTGCAATGGAGGGGAAACAAATGTACACAGTTTATTACTTCTCAAGGACTTGAGAGGCATAACTTTCTTCAGTCCCTGTATATATGAGCTATGCATGCGCTGTTGGAAAGTCAGATGTGTTGGTCTGTCCCAGTATTTACATTATAAAACTTTAAATGCCACTATTCTGTTTTATTACTTTTATAGCGCTATAGCAGTGCTCATCCCAATGAAGAGTGTCAGAGCACTTTACTTTGCACGCACACATACAGTGACAATAACTTATATGTGTGTGTACATTAATGTACAGGATGTTCTACATAAGACAGTAAGGGTTACAAGGTGTAGGGCTCCCAGGGCTTCGCCAGCACCTGTACTAGGGATGGGCACTAAAAAGAGGTAGCTGAAAAGGGAAAAGAAAAGGGCAGCCTGGGCTGGGAGGCAGTGCAAAGCACAGGAGGAGTTAGATGGGAAAAGGAGAATAAAGCATGTCTACAGCGACCGGACAACAGAAAGAAGTGAGACAGTAATTAAAGAAGAAAAAAAAAGCAAAAGACGAGAAGCTATGAGAGGTGGGGCCCTAACGGTAAAAGGTCGGGCTACTATTATAATAAATGTGTGTGTGAGTGCGGGGGCAGATGGGGGAGGGGGTGCATGCATGCGCGTGTTGGGAGTTGCTGAAGAGTTACATTTGGGATATATTGAACAATTAAATAGGAGCAAGAGACACTAAAAGTGTGAAGTCGAGGCCGGGCTTTAATAGACGCACCGTAAATTCATCAAGACCTAACATGCGCAGTAAAGGCACCTAAGGGCAGCACTAAAAACTACGGATCCCATAATGCAAAGTGCTGTGTGCCTGAAGTAATACAAACTTGATAGAAAACAAGGAGAATGGCGCCTAGAGGATATCCATAGGGACGAGCTGCCGCTCTATTCCAGGCACTGATCTCACCCCCTGAGGCCAGGTGTCACATGGGGCAGGCACACCTGCGACCCCTGACGACCCCTAAATGACGTCCATGGTGCGGGCGGGCATGGGTCTCCAGGTGCTCTAGTCTCCGCCCGGTCTGTCCAGTGTCAGCAGCCCGTTAGATACGGCTTTTTCCCCATGTCCAGGGCTCTTGTTCAGTCTGTGGTGTCGGGGACCGGCCCACAGGTGTCACAGCGCTGCATGACTGCAGAAAAAGCACAGAACAGATCGAAGCGCTGTGGCAACCACCAGCAATGACTGGAATAAAGTACCAGCAGAGGGAGGAGGGAGAAGCATTACACAGAGGAGCCGCACACTGTACAGCATAATATAGGAACAGAGAGGACAGAACAAAACATTATCACTGCCACTAAACAATTGCAAAGTGTAAAACAAGCACCAGAATGCAACGGGCAGGTCTGCTGAGACGTCGGAATGCGTCACTCATGGGATGGCAGCGGTTCACACCAACCTTTAACCCCTTGCAGACCCCTCTCCTCCTCAGCCCCACAGCGCCCTCCTCGCAGCCCACGCGTCGCATGTCACAGAGCCCATGCAGATGTGCCATTGTCTTTCCCATAATTATCGTCAGTCACACAAGCGCTCCCTCATTCCGATTTTTGTCCAAGTAAACCCGTGAATAAACGCTGCCCCGGCGCCTTGAGGACGCGTGGGCGCTGCAGGACTCTGGGAAGGATGGCCTCTGGGCGCGTTCACGGATCTCACTCACTTCAGAAAGCCTCAGTGACAGACGGGACACGCAACCATACCCGTCACCAGAAACCTCCCTGTCCCCACCTTAATCACACATAAATGACAGTAATTCGAGTCAGCTAGACGTATCTCCAGCCTCCCTCCTCCCATTCAATAGTGCTGCACGGACTGCGCCTCCATAACCAGGGCCACTTGAATGATGACATGATTTTGGGGCTGCCACTGTTACCGCATATTTTGGGATTTGCCAAGTCATCCATCATCCACAAATTTTAACAAACAAGCCAGCCTGTTTATCAGCGCCGCGCGACTCGTGAACAGCACAGCGCGCCCCTCTGCAGACTCCCCCTGCATTCCAAAGTCAGTCACGTGACCTGAACTGTTCACGAGGCGCGCGTCGCGATCCGATTCTTTCACCCATGCATTCTAATGCAAAAGCGCACGCGCCCAACGTTATCCTATTGGAAAACGCTGCGCGCGGCCAGGTCTTGTACCCACTTTCCACTCGTCGGCTGAGCCGACAGCTATAGTGCTCTCTGCGAGAGCGCGCTTTTGCGCGCTTTACGCAGCGAGCCCTAAAGATGGCAGATATGCACGCGCTCGTGAACACAAGCTGGAGGCCAGCAAAAGCCTCTGGTGGCACTTTTAAAAGCCACTTACTAAACGTCTCCAAGAGACAGCGCATGCGCTGCCTCAGGCGAGACCTAAAAACAAGCGTATTTGCTTTGTCCTTCTCTGCCTCTCTCACTTCTCTTTCCATCACTCCAGCCTTCTCCTAATTGTCCTCTCATGGCTGACTCCCCTTCACTTTTTGCCTCGAGGCACTCGCTCTTCCTGTGCCGCATAATTAAAGAATGTTGAGCTTCTGTTAGTTTGTGTCAAGTGCAGGTTTTACACACGCTGATGCACAGAGCCAAGCCCTGCAAATGTTTGCAATGTAAATTATGTAACAAGGCCATGTAAAATATAGCAAACTTTTTTAAAAACCCAAAGAAGTGTATGTCTTTAACATGCAGAACTTTTTTTCTTAAATCACATCAACTGTCCACTGTGCCACTGATATGTGGCCTCTTCATGTGATCCCTCCCTCTGTTCTCCACTCAACACATAATTTGACACCAAACCACATATTTCATCTCAACAACACAATTCCACACACACCAGAGACATCCAATCCACACCACATAATTCCACATCATGCCACAAACTTTAACAGCACACAACGCAAACTTCACTACTTATCAAACCACAGCACAAAATACCATTCCACATGACACTCCATAACACAATCCCACTCCATATAATTCCAATACACTCAATAACACATATTTACTATCCACATAATTCCACTGCACAAATGAATTCCACATCACACAATTCCACACATCATAATTCCACAACTAACAATTCCAATCCAACCCACATAATTCCACTACACACCACATACAAGCACTCCATAACACAGTTTGTAAAAGACATGGTCATTTACAACTCCAATTGCTCTAACGCAAGCAAATGCGAGACCTATTGCATTTCCAATGCTTGTTTCTAACAGTCATCCCTGCTTCCAAATTGTTTCTTGAACTCACACGTTTCTCATCGTCATTTCCCCATTACCGTCTACAGTCCTTGTTGCTTGCCCTTTACCCCACCTCCTATTGTTGCTTACCTCCATTTCCTCCAGTCACTGTTGTTTGTTTTAACAGCACATCATACTAGTTAAGCACCACTCATGGGCTCACTGTTATGATTGTGCACAAATGAAACACAGGGCGACTGCCGCCACGGGTGGTCACTAGCCAAGAAAATCATTTTCAGAACCCAACCCCAGCCCCCATGCTTTTGTATTTTTGATTGGTCAGCGAGATAGGAGACAAAACATTGTGTCAAACCTAACTTTGGCTTAACCTGTTCTTGCGCCCGCCGGCCAATGGCCGTCGCGAACACTACCTCGGTAGTGCTGCGCACGTCCGTTGGCTGACGCGCCCCCCCCACTCAATGGAACGCCCCGCACTGCGGCGGAATTGCCGCAGCGGTATAGGGGTTAAGTAAATGTGCCTGCTGCTTGCACTTTCGTTAGTTACCAAAACCTTCTTTATAATTTAACGCTTACTGTTTTCATTAAGCAGAATAAAATATACTCTGGAGGTTCACTGTTAAATAAGACATTTTACTGCCCAGTGTACTGGCTTTAATCAATAACATATGGGGACTCTTTCCTGGAATGCCACAGTGTCCTAGAAACCAGTCTTACGTGTTAGTGCAGTCACTGGTTGTATGAACTGCAAAAAAGGCAACATTTTAGCATGATGCCCTCTTGTGAAATATTGTCATATAACCCAAAGAAGTTGTGTTTATTAATGTTAGACCTTGCTCTTTCAGCGGGTGTACTTCCAGACTTTGGCCTCCTGCTTTTGACCTTGTTTTTGTTGGTTTTAGGACTTTGGGCCCTTTACCACTGCTATTCCGTGCAAAAGTGCATATGCTCTCCATGCAAATTATGTTTATGGATTGGCAGTTCCATGATTGGCTTATTTGATGTACTACTAAGTCCCTAGTACTGTGCACTGTGTGTGCCCAGGGCGTGTAAATCAAATGCTGCTATTGGCCGGAAGCACAGATTGTGCCACCCGCACAAGCAGACTTTCAAGGGTGTCTCAGACCTGCCAATGCGGTGTCTGCATGCAGTTTTTACTGCCATTTCAGTCTGGCAAGTGCACCTACTTGCCAGGCCCAAAGCTTCAATTTCTTACATCTAAGGCAGCCAAGGTAACCCCATGGGCAAGGTGCAGTGTACATGGAAGGTAGGACATGTTACTGGTGTGTTTTACTGGTCCAGATATTGAAAGACTGTGTATTTCATTTTTAGGTCTCGTGGCGTTTAACAACGCGTAAGCGGTGTGTCCGCCAGAGATCTATTGTCGCTGGGTCTGCTTCCCAGGAGACAGCACCTGGCCGCGCGCATTGCCTCTTCAAGGAGGCGATTTGAGTGGGCCACGCGCTCGCGAACGCGCTCAGCTGCTGTCTCCTGGGAAGCTCCAACACCACACACGCATGCGCATACACAGAGACACACACACACACACACACACACACACACACACGAGCGCCCATGCACGCACGCACACATACAGAGAACCCACCCCCGCCGTCGCATGCACACACGCCACACACACACGTGCACCGAGCGCTTCCCCCCCCGCCCGCCCACTTACCGCCACTCCGGATTTCAGCCGCCACCGCGGGGCTTTCTCTAGGGCATGGCAGCCCCGCGTCATTAGCACAGCTTCTCTCCGTGGGCGCGGCTTCTCTCCGCGGGCTTCCGAAGCTGGAAGTCCCGCTCCGCGGAAAGTTTCGTTTTCGCTAACGTCTTGTTGATGAAATGTAATGAGGACTTCAGCAGAGAACTTTTACTTCAGGAAATGTCAGCAGCATATTTATGTAGGCGCAATTTATTTGTAAAGGTAATCGGCGGACCTGAAAAGTTTTACGGGCGTTGTTTGCATTTATGCTCAAGTGTTGCTTTATGGACGTATTGGTAATCAGTACGCCCATTCACGTGCTGAACGTTAATGGTGCGCAATGCCCTCTGATACTGCCGTTTCTGAGTAGCGTCTTTGCTCCTGTATCGTGTTAAAGATTGCCCTATGCTGCTTTATCTGTGCTTAGCTTAACTACGCTGTTTATAAGTCATTTCATGCAACAGCTATATAAAACAAGCATTTACAATGCAGCGGTTTCGCCTTTCAAAAAGTTAGAGCTATTGACAATCTCCATGACAATTTTTTTTGTTTAGGTTTGAAAACTGATGAGTAATATATATTGATGAGCATATATTTATTTATTAAATCTTTATTTCGGCCATACGGCCATCAAAGATACACAACAAGATAAAACATATACACCATAAAACATCATCAATAGCAATAAGACATACTTGTACATTATAAAATCGTTCATATCTGTAGGTTAAAACTATAAGAGTTTACATATAGGAGACTGGAGCTAACTCAATGACCGTGACTTCAGCAAACTGGTGCGAATATGCCAGACATTGGTAAGAAATTTAGCCAATGCAAACACAGTTGGACTCGAAAGATCAGTTTTTAAAATTCTATACATTGGGAGATACTCTCTGCCACCAAGGTTTGTAATAAGTGGGAGAAGCCAGTATCTCCTCGCTTTCGAGTACGTGGGGCAAAACAGAACTACATGCAAATCACTTTCCTCAGCATAAGAGCATGTTGGACACTGCTTAGGGGAGGGCGGGTTTGTCCAAGAGCTCGTAAAAGCCCGTAAGGGCAGGATGCCGTATCTCCATTGCAGAAACAGCTTCCTGGCCAGCACGGGGGACATAGTGTCCAACACCCTTTCCATCCTGTATGTATCTTTGCCTAGCATAAATACAGAGGTCAGTGATCCCTCTCGCTGATTTTCCATAGCCGAGGATAGTTTATGAGCGTGATAGGCATCGACCAAATTTCTGCGTGAGATGCTTAATGAGGCCTCAGCAGGATCGGACCAAAGATCAGGAAACCCCAGTGACGTACATAGATTCTGAATGTATTTTAGCCAAGGGATCTGTAACGCTTTTGGGTGGGATATCAGCTCCCCTAGTTCAGCCCTATAGGCTAAAAGTGCTTCACTGCTCCACAGTCTTCGCCAGAAGACTATGGGTCTCAGTCCTATTTCATCGGCTATTGGTCTCAATCCCAGATCCAACCTCAGGGGAAGGAGCGGGGTACTTGGCGGGAGTGCAGTTATCTGCCTGATAAAATTATTCTCAGTTACCGACAGACTGCGAGTTGGTGTATGTCCCCACAGTTCCGCCCCATACATTGTGGCGCCCCTGGCCTGCGCTTTGTAGATCTGGATGAGCGGACCCAGAGGCCGATAAGTCGAGTTTTTCAACATCCGTGTAATGCCCCCAGTGGTCTGTACCAGTTTAAGGTTGGCCCTGGTCCGGTGTGCCCCCCCACGACATGGACTCATTCAAGGTTACACCTAAGTAATCGAAGGTGGAGACTCTTTCCAACCGTGCCTCTCCCAGCAGTGGATTCGGGCGCAATTTTTTACTTGGATTCAGGACCATGAATTTTGTTTTTCCAGCATTAATTTCTAGGCCCCTATCCATACAAAAGGCCACGAAAGAATCAAGGATCCGCTGGATCCCCATTGGGGTTTTGGACAGCAGCAGGGTGTCATCTGCAAACATAATTGCAGGCACCCTGCTGCCGTTCAATTTCGGAGCATCAGTGTGTTCAATGCCATTCAAATGGGCGATTACCCCGTTGACAAAGAGGCAGAACAGGGTCGGTGCGAGCACACAGCCCTGCCTAACCCCCCTGTCAACGGGGAATCTGTCCGTCAACTCCCCCGACTTTCCACACCGCACCCTGGCATAGTTGTTGTGGTGTAACCTCTGCAAGATTATTAGAATGTCCGCAGGTACGCCCATCTCGGCCAGGACCCTCCAAAGTTTGCCTCTGGGCACCAGATCAAAGGCGGCTCTTAAATCCACAAATATTGTGTATAAGCTGCCACCATCGAAAACCACTGTCCTCCAGTAAATGATGTTCAATCGGAAGACCTGGTCCACCGTTGATACTCCCTTCCTAAATCCAGCCTGGTAAGGACTAAGGACTTCCGTTTCTTCTGCCCAGTCCTGGAGCCGATTGAGCAGTACCCTCCCAAGGAGCTTCTGGGGCACATCAATCAGACTAATTGGTCTGTAATTGGCTGGAAGCAGGGGCGAGCCCTTCTTAAATATGGGAACCACCTCCGCCCCCAGCCAAGTACTTGGGACTTCCATGCCGCATAAGACTCCATTAAACAAAACGGCTAGATATGGGGCCCACACATCTGGTTCCTGCTTAAAAAGATCTCCAGGCAGGCCGTCAAGACCTGGCGCCTTGCCCGAGGCCAAACCAGCTATTGCTGCCCTAACCTCTCCCACTGTTACTAGTTCCCCCTCATATGCCCCCTGAGGACTGCAAGTATCACCCATGCTATCTCCCCCCATCGAGCTATAAAGGGTTTGAAAATGAGCCTGCCAGACCCCAGCTGCGATGTTGGGCTCAATAGCTGAAAGGAGGTTCCCCGACCCCCCATTCACTATTCTCCAGAACATTCTGTGGTCTCCCATTACAAGGGATTTGTTGAGCTCCTCCCATTGGCTCTCCTCCCATTCAATTTTAGCATGGGCAAGTACTTTTTTATATGCCCGTCTGCTTTCTCTTAGCGTCTCCCCACCTGAGCCCTCCTTAATATTTCTTAGAAGTTCTTGTTTTGCTTTTTTACAGGCCGCATTATACCACATGGTTTTTGGCGCTTGCCCCCTACTTGCATTATGTGCGTTGCTATACAGGAAAGGACTCATACCCTTTATAAGATCTTCATGGGCCTGGTATAATTTACCAAGTGTTTCCGTATTGCCCCTCTCAATGTCCAGCCCTCCTACACTCTCTAGGATGGGGATTAGCCCCGCATAAAGCTTCGGGAGTTTCTCCTGGCTTGCAACTATTTTTTCCCACCTGATCCTTTTTTTGTTGTTGGCCAAAAGCAGTTCAGGTAGGTTTCCCTCACTCGCTAATATCGGTTGTTGGAGGCCAGGATGTGTGAGATCCAGTTCTAATGCGTTGTGATCACTTTCCAGCCGTTCGATAACCCTAAAATCCCTAATGGTAGGCCAGTTGGTTATCTGTACCAGAATATAGTCCAAGCGGGATTTTCTTCCCGCTCTGTTAAAGGTTGTTCTACTAGGTACATCTGATTTAATTCGCCCATTACAGGCTCTAATTCCAAACTTTAGGGTTAGGGCTGTGATCTGCAACGCCAAGGGTGTCCAAGCCTTCGGGGGAGGAGCTTCTACCGATGGTACTGACCACCTGGCCTCTTCCTCCATCTGGAAGCCTTCTAAGAGGCCAGGCAGCGGCTCAAATTGGGAATTTAGGTCCCCCCCTACTATATAGGGTAAATCCCCGGGTATTTCAGCTAGGTAGGTTGCAAGCTCATCAATCGTAGGTGACTCCCTGGCTACTCCCACTGGCCTAGAGTAGACATTAATAAAGGCAAGTTTTACTTGGTTCGGCCAGGATAGTAAGACCACAAGGATATCGTCAGATGGTACCACTAAGCGTGAAGCCTCACAGCCTAGGTGGGAAGCTACCCATGTTGTTAATCCACCAGAAGGACGGCCTTTGCCCTCCCACCTGGCCGGGATAGAAAAGGACTGGTATCCCTGATGGGTATGTTCCTCCCTGGCCCAGGTCTCCTGAAACATGCACACATCCCCTGTCTCAATGTATGCAACCCAGTCTGGGGTAGACAGCTTGTTGACAATTCCAGCCACATTCCAGCAGATAAGTCTCAGATGCTCTGTATCAGGCGTCACGGGAAGGGGAATATTGGATTGAGCCGGCTCAGTTTGTTCATAGTTGGTTACAACGGGTACAATTTCTGTAATGGCTCCAACTGGCTCGGGAGAATCACTAAAGCCATTTTCCGTGATCATAGTTTCCGGGGCTTTATTTGTAAACAGTCAATCAACCCCTTCCAACCCCCCCAAACAGTTAAACCGATTATAATGGAAGAAGGGGGTATCCGGCAGTTGGTTAACTGGACGTATGGCATGTTCCCGATATCTAGGTCTCCGCTCTACCCTTGTCCAGTTGCCTTGTTCTGGCTCATGGTACATACGGGTGGGGGGGAAGAAAAAGGAGACTGGCAGGGACTGAATAGTGGAGTCCAGTGATCTATTCGTCCCTGCACAAATGTGTAGAACTGTGCCTGGGTCACGGAAGGAGACCATAATACAATCCCCCATGATTGTTTTCCTCGTCCTCCCCAGCCAAGGTACCCTTCTAACCATGGTGATCTCATTATTAAAATGAGGAGGTAAGGGCCTATTCCAGTTAAGCCACTTGATGACTTTCCTCTTGAGTGTTATAACATTTTCTTTTTCACCACTTTCCAGGGAAGGGGCACCCGCCAGTACTACCATAAAGCTATTGGCTTCCGGGGGCAAATCCGGTCTCCGAGTTCTAGGTGCAAGCCTCCCTTCCTGAGGGGGGGGAGAGCTGGCATTGGGTTGGGCTCTATGGGTTGTGCCAAGGGATGGTCCATGTGTGGCTGCTACTGCTAGCTCAGGAGGGGCAGTATTAGGGCTGCTCAATGGGGGTGGTAGTTGAATAGACATAAGTGGTGGCAAGGGAGCGACTACGGGGGAGCCCTGCATAGGGCCCACATTGGGGTTGGATGGTAGTGAACGGGGAGGGAACCTTGCAGAGGGATTTTGCCCTGCCGCTTTATTCTGTTTGCTAGTCGCAGCATTCAGACTCACTAGGGTAGCTTCTAGGGTAGTAAGCCTGGTATCTAATTTTTTTAGGCTCTCGCTGATAGGCGTCAAAAGTGATTTTAGTAAAAATTCTATGCTCCCGAGAGTTACAGCAGGAGATGATGTATTAGATTGGGTGTTCCCTACGTCACTGTTAGCAACGGCAGTAGATGTATTGTTACTCTTGGGGGGAGCGGCTACTTGTACCTTCGCTTTGGGCCTATCAGGGGAGTGCACTGGTTTATGATTTTTCCCAAAATCAGAGTGAGGAGTTTTGATTTTCCCCTGCCCACCCCTTGTCTTTCTTCTACGCTTGTTGGGTGGAGGGCCGTGTATCTCTGCCACCACGGACTGCTTAGGCTTGGTTTTCTTAATTTTAGCTACCGGGGATGTTAAAATAATCAGATCAACCGTTGTATTACTGTCGGTTGATGGAGGGGTAACTTCCATGGACTGATCAAAAAGTGTGGCAGAATTAGGAACAGAATCCCTTAGGAGTAAGGGAACGTCCTCTTGGTTTGATATAAGCGGTGTGCCCTGACGGGGACTTTCCTCTTGGGAGATAGGGTAGGGGATTATTTCACTAATAGGTCGATTTTTCATAGACTCGATGGAGCGACGGCGCTCGCCCCTACGCTTCTCTAGGGAGCTTTCTTTTCCCCCTTCCCCCTTCGCTGGTTTGAAGAAATTATCCAGGGGCCCATTAATGCTACCCCCTGCCCTTGATGGAGTTCCTCCTTGGGCCGTTATAGACATAGCGGGGTCCTGTAGCACAATTCGGCTGGGTTCGGGGGGTGAAGGCGAAAGAGAGTGGGCCCAGCCCGGCCTCCTTCGGCCCGGACGGCCACAGACGGTCCCGCCCTTGTCCCGGGCTTAACCCGGGCGCTCCCGCGCAGCGTGTAGATCTCGTTCTTATAGATGTATTAAGAGGCAGGTGGAGCTGGGCGGGGCGGTCAGGGAGAGCCGGCCAGCTGGAACGGCCTGTGCAACCCGGGACTCCTGGGAGATTGAGTCCGGGTTGCTGCTCGCAGCCCTGTCACACACTCACCGCCCAGTGAAGCACAGCCTCCGTTCACCCCCTTCTGCGACGCGGGACCCGCGGAGCGGGTTCCGCTAGCTGTGGGCACAAAGGTCCAAAGTCCGAGGTCAGCAGCTGGAGTGCGGGCGTCCTTGAGAGAGTCCCGATGGAAGGTGCAATCAGGGCGGAATATGAGGCAGGTGGAGCTGGGCGGGGCGTTCAGGGAGAGCGGGCCAGCTGGAACGGCCTGTGCAACCCGGGACTCCTGGGAGATTGAGTCCGGGTTGCTGCTCGCAGCCCTGTCACACACTCACCGCCCAGCGAAGCACAGCCTCCGTTCACCCCCTTCTGCGGCTGTGGGCACAAAGGTCCAAAGTCCGAGGTCAGCGGCTGGAGTGCAGGCGTCCTTGAGAGAGTCCCGATGGAAGGTGCAATCAGGGCGGAATATGAGGCAGGTGGAGCTGGGCGGGGCGGTCAGGGAGAGCGGGCCAGCTGGAACGGCCTGTGCAACCCAGGACTCCTGGGAGATTGAGTCCGGGTTGCTGCTCGCAGCCCTGTCACACACTCACCGCCCAGTGAAGCACAGCCTCAGTTCACCCCCTTCTGCGACGCGGGACCCGCGGAGCGGGTTCCGCTAGCTGTGGGCACAAAGGTCCAAAGTCCGAGGTCAGCAGCTGGAGTGCGGGCGTCCTTGAGAGAGTCCCGATGGAAGGTGCAATCAGGGCGGAATATGAGGCAGATGGAGCTGGGCGGGGCGGTCAGGGAGAGCGGGCCAGCTGGAACGGCCTGTGCAACCCGGGACTCCTGGGAGATTGAGTCCGGGTTGCTGCTCGCAGCCCTGTCACACACTCACCGCCCAGCGAAGCACAGCCTCCGTTCACCCCCTTCTGCGACGCGGGACCCGCGGAGCGGGTTCCGCTAGCTGTGGGCACAAAGGTCCAAAGTCCGAGGTCAGCGGCTGGAGTGCAGGCGTCCTTGAGAGATTATAATATTAATGCTACGTTTGCAGAGTGTGCGTATATAACTATTTATCTCTGTGCGTGTCTGCCATGCTATGCTTCTATCCTAAAATATTTCCAAAAATGAAAGTATTACGCATTTGATTCAGGTGAGCGGCCAGGACGCCGAGCTCCATTATTGCTTTTCATTCGACGGCTGTGTTATGATGCTCAATAGATATTGTTACTGCAGCAGGTTCCCGAAGAGATCTCCCAGCTTCAGGAACCACGCCAGGGCCGTGTAGTGCTATCGAACTCCATAATGTCTTTTACGTGACCCTCGACGCCCCATCCGCAGCCCTGTGACTGGGGGGCACATTAGCAGTAAAGTCAACGACGGGACACAGGAAGCCTTAATAAAAACATTAAAAGCAGAATCAACATAACATAACGGGAGGGTCCAGGACTTCTTTTTCGTCATCACAGGCTCAAAGCAAGAGATAGAACGGAGGAGTCAGAAGCGAAGAGGGTGGTAAGGATAACTGAACAGTGATAAAGGGATAAAGCAGGGAAGAAAAAGAACCAGCAAGATAGAGAGAAAGTGCATCTTGGTGGAAGAAGGATGGCCCGGGTGGAATCAAAACGAGGCTGCCTTGGTGTAAGGCATTTCCGGCAACTGGCGGCAGGCCTCCCAGATAAACCCTAGATAGCGCTTTCATTGTAAGACTAAGTGCAGCTAAGTGGCACTTACACTGTCCTTGCACCCCCCGGCAGCACGAGCGGATCTTGCTACTCAGTTTTCTTTCTCTTCCTAGTAATCTCCTTGAGGGCGGGGGTGAGTGGGAGTGGATGTCGGCAGGGTAGCCGTAGTTAGTGGAAAGTGGGGTGGTTAGTGTCGGGAATGGGAAGGCGGGGCATGATCCGCAAGAACCTCCGGGCCTCTGCTGAGCTCGAACTCCCACTTCCCGAGGCGCTAATCTTTGAGCATATGCATTTTAAGAAGTCAGATTTGACAGCCGTCTTCTATATCTCAATTTAGTTCTCAGTGCCGCGAGCCCATACAAATGGTAAGCGCGCGCTATAAATTTGGAGACATCTCTATTGCCATCAAAAGGTTAGAAAAGCGCTACACGAATGTCAATACCAGATGCATTTCAATAGTCTTGAAACAAACCAACACAATATTCAACGGTAGAGAAAAAAATGTACGCACGCAGAAGAGAGGCTCCCTCTTGTGTCGGAACATGGAATATCACACAGCTAATTGCAAAACCCACGCAACAATACATTCTGCACACTCTGCCATGGCAGATTTTACAAAACGTCTGCGTACAGCAGTCGCCACATATAGTTCTCTGGAAAGAACATAAGGTGGCACACGAGCAAACAAAGGCGCCCCGTGGCGCCAACAGAGCGTTGCTTCCCTGTTAACCCCTTTGGACGTAGATGCTCGATATTTTACGAACAGTAGGACCGTGGCAATGACCAAGCACCTTTGTACAACCCAGTTTACATGTTCGAGTTTCCATTCCAGCGAGATAACATCATGTGACCCTCAGCAGACCAGCCCAAAAGCACCACTTGATACCGAGCAACGAGCCGGGCACACGAAATTAACTCGAGTGACCCGCAGAAAAAACATCTCGACGGGGCGACGGTGCATACCGGAATAAACAGATGTGTCGTCAGTAGCTTACAATTTTGCATGCTCAGTTATCTAGTCTCGACTGCAAATTTGGTTTTGTGTGGATAGCTTGAAGTTTACTTGAGAATTAACCCAGATTAACTTAACTAACAATCGTTTTATAGCCACGTTGTATCACGGGTGCTGTGCGTCATGTCTATTAACAAACAAGTCAGGTCCCGGGCCGGCAGCCAATCACAGCGCGTCCCGGGAAATGATGTCACGGGAGTGTCCCGGGCCGGCAGCCAATCACAGCGCGGCCCGGGACAAAGGGGCAGGACTTAAAAAAAGCCCGAGAAACGCCCCCGAATCGCGTTTTCCCCGAGAAAGCGTGATTGACAGCCTCTGTCTCCCAATGGCTAGCCTCCATTTATGGAGCTAGCCAATGAGAGACAGAGGCGGGTCATCGATCCCACATACAACTCAAAAGGTTTTTTAGCGCATGTGCACTACGTGCGCACTTGCAGGCAAAACTTAAAATTACAGAGCTTTTAGCTTTATGTAAACATATACGGTAAATCTCGAATTGACTATAGGGTTTGTTCACCTCGCACATGCTTGTTGAAGCGTTAACACTTAAATAGTCATTTACGTGGAGTGCATCTGGTAAACGCCCTCCTTTAGCATTCTCCCTCCCTTCCCTTTGTCCCCGCCTCTGTATCGTATCTGGCATTCCTGTCCCGTTAGTGATCGTCGCGCCCCGCGATCTGTGCTCTTTTTTTTGTATTTCCTTCTATACTTGCAGTATGTGCTCTCTCCTCCCACTCTGGTTTAAGCAAGTGTGAACACTTCCTTATTCCTCCTCCCGCAGCCATTCCCTAGGCTGCCTGACCCCTCCCTCACTCCTTACACCCTTCCTGCACAGGTCCCGCGGGCGCCTTCAAGGTAGGGGCTTCACATCAACATTTATATTTTTAAAAAGCTGCATGTGTACAATCATTTCTAGTAAATGGCTAAATAGCCATTCTCTAGTCTGCCCGACCCCTCCCTCACTCCTTACACCCTTCCTGCACCGGTCCCGTGGGCGCCTTCAAGGTAGGGGCTTCACATCGACATTTATATTTTTAAAAAGCAACATGTATAAAATCAGTTCTAGTTTTGGTTAGGCACCACACTCGTGAGTGCATTCCAAATGCGTGCTGTGGAGCTCGACATACTGTGGGCGCTGTTCACCAGAGCTGCTTCTTAGCGCTATGGAGGGGCGCCCAAGTGGATATTTCGGCACTCCGAGCGAATGAGCCGGTGTCAGTCTGTGCCTGAGGATCTGCCCCACACAGACACCCATCGTCATCTTCACCGGAGGTTCGCTCAGTGCAAGCGGAACCCCACCGCCCTCACCTTTTAACGTTCGTGGAAACTGTTTTTTTTTTTACTGTAGTCTGCTTATCGGTATAAATGATATAATTACAAAATAAGCACCTACTGCATGTTTAAGGAATCACAGTTATTAGATACTACAATGTTAGTATGCCCGTTATACCAGTTTTACGGGAGGAGTATTTTAGCAGCACTTTTCGTGGGAGTTCCCTTGCATGTCACTGCACTTTCATTTAATTCGAAGTATGAAATAAACAGGCAATCTGTAATTCTTCTTGGGATTTAGAAGCTCGCGCACTGTAACCCCTGCACCGTATTTCCGTTACTTTTCCCTCGTGTCACGTTTTTTGTGTGCGCCTCACACTGTCTTCTCCCTCCTCTGTCCCTCCCTGTCCTTCGTCTCCTCTGTTCTTCACTGTCCTTCTCTCCTCTGTCCCTCACTGTCCTTGTTCTCTCTCCTCTGTCACTATCCCCCTCACTCTATCTATCTATCTATCGCCATCACTATCTATCGCCCTCACTCTATCTATCTATCGCCCTCACTCTATCTATCGCCCTCACTTTATCTATCTATCTATCGCCCTCACTCTATCTATCTATCGCCCTCACTCTATCTATCGATTGATGCAGTGTCTATTCTCTATAGGTGTCACTTCCATTGCACTACTGCAGTGTATATTCTCTGTGGGTGTCACTCCCATAGCATTGGTACATTGCCTGTTCTCTATAGGTGTCACTCTCACAGCATTTTTGCAGTGCCTGTTCTCTATGGATGTCATTCCTATAGCATTGGTGCACTGCCTGTTCCCTATAGGTGTCACTATCATAGCATTGGTGCAGTGTCTATTCTCTATGTATGTCATTCGCATTGCACTAGTGCACTGCTTTTTCCGTATGAGTGTCACTATGATAGCATTAGTGCATTGCCTGTTTTCTATGAGTATCACTCCCATTGTACTAATGCAGTGCCTGTTCTCTATAGGTGTCATTTTTATAGCATTGGGGCGTTGCCTGTTCCCTATGGGTGTCACTATCATAGCATTGGTGCAGTGCCTATTCTCTATGTATGTCATTCCCATTGCACTAGTGCACTGCCTGTTCTCTAGGAGTGTCACTATTATAGCATTAGTACATTGCCTGTTTTGTATGGGTATCACTCCCATTGTACTGGTGCAGTGCATGTTCTCTATGGGTGTCATTCCTATAGCATTAATGCAATGCGTATTCTCTATGGGTGTCACTATCATAGCATTGGTGTAGCACCTGTTCTCTATGGGTATCACTCCCATTGTACTGGTGCAGTGCATGTTCTCTATGGGTGTCATTCCTATAGCATTGGTACAGTGTGTATTCTCTATGGGGGTCACTATCAGAGCATTAGTGCAGCACCTGTTCTCTATGGGTGTCATTCCCATTGCACTAGTGCACTGCCTGTTCCCTATGGGCGTCACCATCATATCATTGGTACAGTGCCTATTTTTTATGAGTGTCACTCTCATTGCATTGGTACACTTTCTGTTCTCTGTAAGTGTCACTCCCATTGAACTTGTGCAGTGCCTGTCCTTTATGGGAGTCATTCCTATAGTATTGGTACAGTATCTAATCTGTATAGGTGCATAAAGAGACAATGTCCTGATTGGTAAGGATATATAGACAATTAATTACGCATGCAAACAGCATTACTAGCAAGGAAGCGAATTCAAACTGTCGAGATCCAGTCACGACACGGCACGCTGATTCATACAGAAGTGCTGTCACAACGGCTGATTGCGGACGGCCGCTTTAAGCACTGCTTACATCAGTGCCCTCAGGCCACACTTACATCGCTTCGCCTCACCTCCGATAACCAGGGCGACTCTCATGCCCCCCCCTCCGACGGATGGGACAGCCATAACTAAGTACCAGCTCTCCCTACACACGGAAAGAAACCAAGCACACCCTGACTTAGACAACCCAGTCCTGATGACGATCCGAATTAATCTGGATCGAAACGCCGTCGACCTAACAGCATATTAACTGTCGTACTCCATTCCTGTGGCTCAACAACAAATTTAAAAATTTCATGTATTGTGATACCACGTTGTCACCTACCCTAGAGCCACTCACTGTAAATAATTTGCACTTTCTCACAGTGCGCCGTCCTTGCTGTTCACTTGTTTCACTTGCGCCGCCACTTTCACCATATTCACTTTCAAGCACCAAGTGTTCTTTGGTTGTCTTAAATTCATTTTATGCAGTGCTGCCCTTAACTGTATTTTCTATGACCATAACTTATGTGAAAATATAAAGATGATTAACTAACTTTTCTTGAACTAATGTGGTTTCTCCTTCGCTTCCTTGCTAGTAATGCTGTGTGCATGCGTAATTAATTGTCTATATATCCTTACCAATCAGGACATTGTCTCTTTATGCATCGTACATACCCAGTCCTGAACTGGTCTATGGGTTACACTCCTGTAAATTCTACAATAATCTGTATAGGTGTCACTCTCACAGCATTGGTAGGAGTCCTACATATATTGTGAAAAACAATATCAAAAGCAATACCAAAAGCTCTAACTTAAATACTGCGAGACCTATTGCATTGCAAATGCTTGTTCACTATTGCAACGCTATCACTCCCTTAGGCTGCCATGGGAGTTGGTTTGTATCATCTTACAAGCATAAGTTTCCATTAGGACAAAATAGAGAAATGGTGTTTAGGCTTCCTGAACTGAGGATTTAAAAATACAGCTTTTAGTAAAGATGATTTTGATATTGTTTGTTTGAAAATACCACTGTTCGAAAGAGGGTATTTTCTTGGCTAACCAACTATGTGCCTCTGCCTTTTGTGTATTGGCCGTCTGGGTGTTAGACTGACAGGGGCAGGTTTGGGCATTCACACCAGACAGACACCAGGGGGGCTGAGGTGTTCCCTGCCTTGCCTGAGTGACTCAAAGCCAGGCTGAATGGACCTGGCTACATTAAAAGTAGTGAGGAGTTGTTGCTTGCACCTAAATGGATGGTGTCTGTCTTCCACAATGCGGTCTCCACTCCCTGGAGTAAGCCAGGCCTGAGCCAGCCAGAGCTGGATTATGTATGCCAGTGGAACTTTATTTGTGCCAATTTCAAAGGGAAATGTTGTATAAATATTGGGGCCCTGACCGCAGAACTTTAGATTACTCCTGGACTAAGGAACCTGCCTAGAAGAGCAGAGGAGAGACTACCACTTTGTTGTGGGCTTTGTGTTTTAAGGTAAATTCCACAGAATGACCAGAGGTAGCCAGGAGGTATATTTCATGTAGAAGGTTTATTGGATGGTTCAGTAGTTTGTTCCAGGTTACATAGAAATCTTAAGAAAATCTTGTAGAGGTCCCAAGAAGATCCCACCAGGAGCTGCATGGTTGCTTCTCAGCCCACTCTCTTCAACTGTCATTCTCCACACACAAACATGCACATTCACATTCCACTCTCTATGTCATCAAGCATCCCAAGATTCCACACAGACATCACATTCATTCTGGCTGAGCAGCTAAGAAGGAGATGAATCAAGGTATAACACTTTGCTAGGTTGGCCTGCAGTTGCTCCTTCTGCCTTGAAAAGGGAAAGGACTGGACTGTGCTTTCAGAATCCTAGGTATCTCCAAGGGCTTTATTTGGAGCTTGCTTCCTGTTGGAAGTCTCAGGGAAATCAAAGACTTCAATATTTTCTTGGTACTGGATTCTGGAACTGGATGTTTCAGCTGCCACAGAGGAGAAAAGGTAACTCGACGCCGTCAACAACACGACTGCCGGCTCCGTGACCTGAAGGCACCGCAGCGGGCACCACCACACTTTGCACTGCAACCCGGGTCTCACCTCCGCCGCCACTGAACTGCTGCTTGCACCATGATCTGTGGACACTGCACTCCGCACCGCCTCTCTTAAAACCGCCTGCCTGGTATCCCCGAAGACGCAGTCACAGACGCCGCTGACTGCACCGTGACCAATGGACACCGCTTGTGGAGAAAACGGAGCACCGTCCTGCTTCGCACTGTAGCCCTGGTTTCACTGATGACTCTCACCAAGCTGACATCCACACCGTTGCCTGCACCGTGGTTTGGGGGCATCGCTCGTAGGTTACACAACGCATCGCCCTGTCCCACACCACAGCCTTGGGCGACCGACCCCAGTTACAGACTCCAGATAGTGAACCGACGCCGCTGCATGCACCGCGGCCTGTGGTCCCCACACAACGCATTGCCCCATCTCGTACCACAGCCTTGGGTCTACCGACAACAGTGCTTCAGCAACAACGACACTGCTAGCACTGTGACCTGTCAGCACCGCAATGAGCCCTTCCCCACTTCGCACCACAGCCCTGTTCTCACCACCACCGCTGGACGATCATCATCAAGCCAGGGACTGCACCGTGATCGGAGGGCACCGCAATGCCTACACACCGCAGCCCAGACACTCCTGATGTTAAGCTCACGGAGTTCGACCTGCAAAGCGTGTGACTTCAAGGACCCAAAGACTCCAGAACAGACGCCTGCCGACGCCACTACTCCGGAGCTCACAGCAAGGTCAGACGCTCTGCATCTCCAAAGATACTGTTTTATGAGATTCCCCAACTCCGTAGCCGGCCCACAATGCGGCTACTGGCCGGAACTGTTAGATCTGTTTGTTTACGGCGCCGTGATAGCCTTGGACTTCAAGAAACTGTATACAAGGTTTCTTTTTGCTTTATTCGTATTTTGATCTCTGTATGTTGGATTTTTATCGTTTTGGTCTTGTTTTACACATATAAATATTGGATATTGTTCTAAAACTGGTGTGGTGTCATTTTGTAGAGCTTTCACTGTATTACTGCTGGTTAGGTGCAAATGATTTACACACTGCCTCTGAGATAAGCCTGACTGCTCGTGCCAACATACCCAGGTGGTGAGCTGGGGTTATTTTAGATGTCTAATCCCATTATCCTGACTAGAAAGGTTAATTCTGCCTGGCTGAGGTGCATACTCCAGCCTACCAGAAAACCCATTTCTATCAATGAATCACTGTGAGACATCTTAACACTCAAATGGAAACGGTGTGAATGCTCAATAGTTGTTGAACATTGAAAAGTATGGCTTTATAAAATCTACTCTGAAAATCAAAACGTGATTAACTCATCACTGCTACGTACAGAGCTTAGGAAGCCCAACTTTACTTAATATCCAGACCAATGTGTTTTTTTGGATTCATGATAATGTGTGCCTTAGACAATATAATTGGGTTTGCTGATTTTGCCAACAACATTGCTCGAAATCTGACTCCTAAGTAGCTTTAACACTTTTACAGCCTAGGCCTGGCAGTAAATGTTTGATGCTTTTCTTAAAGATGGAGAACATACATGTACGAGGGGGCACTCCAATGCTTTGTCCAGGATATAGCATGCCACGTATATGAAGTTGCAGTAGAATAAATAATACACTGATAGAGCAACAAGAATGAGAGTAATCTGTGTAGAAAAGGAGATGTGGTGCTAGTATGAGAAGAGGACATAACCGATGAGGCGTGGTTACCGTGGCATCAAGGATGTAATTAGTGGTTAACTGTTCCCCTCGCTTCTGGGATTCTTGGGGAAAGGAGGTTCTTGTTTAGGTTTTACCTGTTACAGTGCTGCTGCAACTAGTAAACAAGACTTCATAATACTTGCCTTTTTTAAGGATGACTGTTGGAACCGGCACTGTCTGGATGGCCGAAGGGATGCCCCAGACAGGCAAAAGGCACCGCTCCCATCAAGGGCAGGCTATTATACACACTGCCCAATCTGTGCTCAAGCTTGGGTAGCTTAGCACTGAGCAGTCAGGGATCCTTCAGATGCAACGTGTAAAACAAGAGAACAGCACACGCACACAATAAATATTCTGCACAACACAAAAGAGAGATTTCACACTCGACGTTGAGAAACGCGGTTTACATTCAACATACTTTAAAAAAATGTAACTAGAATATTACGGAATCTGGGGCATAAATCACACTTGCCACTTGCCAATCTTCGTAGCAGTACTAGGCCCAGTACATGTTGATCAGATTTCGATAATGTGCACACATTGGAAAAGTCCTATTCTAATTCCCGCACAGCACCCTTATGCGACACGTTGTCAGCCCCCGGCACACCCTCACACTCCTAATAATGCAATTTCACACAGCTATAGGATGCACCCTAGGCTACAATAATATCAATAATATGTATATACCCAGAATTATAACACTTTTAGCAACACCGTGACAGGAGGCCACACAGGTAAACTGTTGAGAAGTAAAGGGCTTTTGGCACAAGAGCAACATATAAACCAACACCGCCGACCAGTGTCATGAAACAAAGTCGTTCCACAAACGATCCCTCCCACACACTCACGCTTGCACCGCTATGCAATGCGACAGGTACCAGCCAGGTCAGTATGGGCACTTTCACACGCATATGCACTAGACACTCATTCCAAGCGTCCCCCCACCCTCCAGTTCACACCCACTGTCCTAGACACCCCGGATGGAAGTTCACCAGCCCCTTCCTCCAGACACAAGGAAACTTATGGCTGAGGTCACACCTCATCTGGGACCCCGGACAGCAGGTGGAAATAGACAGTAAGCATATATAAAAGGTAGGAGTAAACAAAGGGTGTCTTGGCACCACCCAGGATGTTCACTGTTGGACAGGCCGCATGTTCGGGCTGTCCCCCCTCCCCGCAATGGGACCGGGACCCTGGCTCTCCCTGCAACCCCAGCCAGAGTCCCCAAATGACCACCCGAAGTACCCTGCAATCCCTCCACTACAAGACACCCGCTCCGGACCCAGCTGGCCCGGGTCACCATCCACACCACGACAACGGCCCGGCCACCATCTTGGGGCACTGCAGCACGAGGCTGCGCGGCCTCAACTCGACCCTAACCCTGGGCCTGGCCGGCCCCACCATCGAGGCACCAACCTCCTCCCAGGAGGCAGAGTGACCACTTGGCGAGTCAATGGGAGAAAGAATCGTCAACGGCTCTCCTCCGCCAGGTGTCGATCACCCCAGGCCGCCCTGGGCGCTGGCTCCACCCCCCTGCTGGGTGTCTGGACTCCCTCATCCCGGACCTCCCGACCCCCAGGCGCGAGGGTCCGGACATCAAAGGGGACCAGACCTATAACGGGGGCAGGGCCAGACCAGGAAGGCAGTTGTATCCTGGAGTCGAGAGACCCGAGAAGAACTCATCCGTGACTGGCCTGCTGGCGCTGCCGCGGCCCTCTGCCTCGTGAAACCATCGTCTTGGCCTGCTGGCTCTGCCGCGGCCCTCTGCCTCGAGAAACCATCGTCTTGGCCTGCTGGCGCTGCCGCGGCCCTCTGCCTCGAGAAACCATCGTCTTGGCCTGCTGGCGCTGCCGCGGCCCGACTCACAGACTCTTCAGCTCGAGGATTGCGAGCTCGCCTCTTGCCACCCCCAGTACCGACCCGGTACCAAGACTGTCCCGCTACCCCCTTCTTCCCTACAGAGACTAGAAGTGAGAGGACCCTCGGGTCCGAGTATCCTGTATCGCTGATATTCTTGCCTTACGACTTTTATATAAAGTATTGAACTCGACTTGGTGTGGTGCCTGTTTGTGGGAAGGGTGGTAACTTGTCTGTACGATAACCGGAGACGGCCCTCCTCGGGGACCTCTCCCTCAGTGTCCGGCCGACCCTCAGAGTCCCCGTCTAACATTGGTGGCCAGCGGCGGGATCCGAACCTACGCATAATCGTACAGAAAGTCACTCGCCCCACGACACACAACCACCATGCCAACAGAGAGCGGAACAACGGAAAAATTCCAGATGGAAAAATTGGAAGACTACAACCACCGAGAACTGAAGCAATATTGCATAGAACTTGGCCTTCCAACCACAGGTCTGAGCACGAAGGAAGACTTTAAACGGGCCCTAGAAGCTTGGGCAGAAACGGGTACGGCCGTACCCCGAACCCGAACAACCGAGACGAGCCCCGCACCAACTGAAGAAAGAAGAGCGGGTCTCTCCCTGGAAGAGATCCAAGAAAGAGAAAAAAGCAGACTCCACGAATTAGAACTAGCCCGACTTCGCTTGGATGGAGAACTCAAGCTGGCGGAACAGAAAATAACTCTGGAACACTTACGGCTCCGAGAGGAGCGAGAAGAGAAGCAAAAACAAAGAGAGCTAGAAGAAAAGAAACTAGCGTACGAACATGAGCGCAATCTCAAAGAACTGGAGATCCAGAAACAAAATAGAGGTCTCGGGCTCCCCGAACGACCGACCCCGTCCGCCTCGACCGAGCCCAAGGTTCACATCCCCAAAGATGTCATCCAGGAATACCACAAAAACGATGATATACAGCAGTGGTTTAAAGCCTATGAGGTGGCCATGACCTCCCACCGGATTCCCCGAAGCGATTGGGGAGCCGGACTATGGGGGAGATTTGTCAACGAAGGGCGGGACGCCCTACTGCAACTCCCGGACCATCTGATGATCTCCTACGACCACATGAAGGCCGCCCTCCTCACTCGATACGGGCTCACACCTGAGATGTACCGCCAACGGTTCCGCGACTGCAAACGGATTCCGGGTACAACTTGGGTGGAGTACGTGAACTTTTTTAGCCGAGCCTTCGAGGGGTGGATCAAGGGCAACAAAGTGACCACCTACGAACAACTATTTGACCTTGTCGTATGGGAGCACTTCTCGAACAACTGCTTCGTGGAGCTCCGGCAACACCTCTTGGACAGTAAGCTAACTGAACCTCGACAACTCGCCGCCGAAGCCGATCGGTGGGAAAGCACCCGAGTTGGCCGAAACGCACCCAGCGAATCATCCAGACCGTACCTAGGGCCCCATCGCCCCCGAGGAGGAGGAGGAGGCCAGGGTCGGGGAAGAGACCCCGGCCCCTCGTCACCCCCCAGCAACCCCTCGACCCCGGTTGGCCGAGGGAGCCCTGCCGTACGGGCCGGTTTTCGGGCCAACATCACGTGCCACAGATGCCAGCGACCCGGCCACTACGCCAGTGATCCCAACTGCCCAAAGAACCCGAACACTACCCCCCGCCAGGTGGCAGCGGCCGCCCTAGGGGAGGAACTAAGCCCGGAAGACCAAGAAGAGTACGAGGCCGATCCATCAGAATGGGCACCCGCCGCCATGGCACTGGTCTGCTTAGGGGAAAGAGACATGATTCCGCGGGCACCCCTTCCCGCCAACACGCAGAAGTACAGTCAATGGGTCAACATTAATGGCCGCCGGGCGGAAGCCCTCCGCGACACCGGGGCCAGTGTAACGGCGGTCCGACGCCACCTCGTCACTCCAGACCAAATCCTACCGAACATTCTTTGCCCTGTCCGCTCAGCAGACAATTCCGAAAGCCTATGCCACATGGCCTGCGTCCCCTTCGAGTGGGGAGGAGTAACGGGGATGTTAAAGGTAACTGTCCGCGATGATGCCCCCGTGGATTGCCTCCTAGGAAACGACCTTGAAAGCTCTCCGTGGGCAGCTGTCGAACGGAGGGAGCACCTGGGGATGCTCGGCCTCCCCGAATGGGTCTGCGTCACGACCCGGTCCATGGCCGCCCGTGCGGTCCCCAGTCCAGAAGAGCCAGAGTGGCCAGAACCTCCTCCCGCACTCATCCCAGAGGAGGCCGCCCCGGACGCCAGTCCCTCGACCCAAACAGAAGAAAGAGCCGACCAGCTTCGGGACGTCCCTGACCTGGCACAATGGCGGCAAGAGGGAGGCCCCACGCAGGAACAATTCCGGACCGAACAGAAGACATGTCCCTCTCTCGAAGGACTTCGGCAGCAAGCCCTGGCCCAGAGCGCCGGGGATACATCGGGGACCCACTGGATCTACTGGGACCAAGACCTGCTCTACAGCGAGCAGAAAGTGGCCGAACTAGGGGCCAGCCGGGTGCTGGTGGTGCCCCTTCGCTTCCGAGACTTCCTCCTGTACTTAGCCCACGATGTCCCCCTGGCCGGACACCTGGGGCAGGATAAAACCTACGACCGCCTGGTGACCCATTTTTTCTGGCCCCACATGCGAAAGGATGTCACCAACCACTGCAAGGCCTGCCCCACCTGCCAGGCCAGCGGAAAAAGTGGCCGAAAAATCAAAGCACCATTACAGCCCTTTCCTGTCGTCACCACCCCGTTTGAACGAGTGGGAATAGACATTGTGGGGCCCCTCGACCCCCGAACAGCCCAAGGACACCGATTCATCCTGGTCCTCGTAGACCACGCCACCCGCTATCCCGAGGCCATCCCTCTTCGGACGGTGACGGCCCCCGTGGTGGGCCGAGCCCTGATGGGGATCTTCTCCCGGGTGGGGTTTCCCCGGGAGGTCGTCAGTGACAGGGGCACGAACTTTATCTCCAGATATATGAAGTCTCTCTGGCAGCAATGCGGGGTCACCTACAAATTCACGACCCCCTATCACCCGCAAGGAAACGGACTGGTCGAGAGATTCAACCGCACCCTCAAGGGAATGATTATGGGCCTAGAGGAACCCCTTCGACGCCAGTGGGACGTGCTACTTCCATGCCTCCTGTTCGCCTATCGGGAGGTCCCGCAGAAATCCCTCGGCTTCAGCCCATTTGAACTCCTGTACGGCCACCCCGTCCGGGGCCCCCTCAGCCTAGTCAAGGAGGGGTGGGAGCAACCTCCCCAGAAGACTCCCCCGGACATCTACAGGTATCTCCTGGCTCTCCGCAACCAGACCCGGCGGTTCCGAGAAGCCGCCAAAGCCAACCTCGAGGCCAGTCAGGAGGACATGAAGAGGTGGTACGATCAGCACGCATCCTCCATTGAGTTCGAACCGGGACAACAGGTCTGGGTGATGTCCCCGGTTGAACCCTGTGCACTCCAAGACCGATGGTCCGGGCCCTTCAAGGTAATCGAACGCAAAGGGCCCGTCACCTATTTAATCGACATGGAGACGGCCCGGAACCCCCTGCGGGTCCTCCATGCCAACCGGCTAAAACCCCATTTTGTGCGATCCGAACTCAGCCTCCTGATGGCTACCGATAATGGGACAGAAGAAGACTCAGAACCCCTTCCGGACTTGCTGAGGGCCTTCGAGCAGGATGGCTCAGTGGAAGGGGTCCAGCTCTCCGAGGCCCTGTCCCCGGAGCAACGCCAAGACTGCCAAACGCTCCTGAGACAGTTCGCCCCCCTGTTCTCCCTCACCCCCGGAGTCACCCCCTGGTGCCTCCACGATGTGGACACCGGGGACAGCCATCCTATTCGACACCGGGCGTACCGCGTACCAGACCGGGTACGAGCCTGCATCCAGACCGAGGTGTCCAAAATGCTGACCCTAGGAGTGATCGAACCCTCCGACAGCCCCTGGGCGAGCCCAGTCGTCCTGGTTCCTAAGGCAGCTGCCCCGGGCGTTGCCCCTGAGCTCCGGTTCTGCGTGGACTACCGTGGGCTGAATGCAGTTACCCGGACCGACGCTCATCCCATCCCCCGGGCCGACGAGCTAATTGACCGGATGGGGGCCGCCCGCTACCTGAGCATCCTCGACCTAACGGCGGGCTACTGGCAGATCGGCCTCACCCCCTGGGCCCAAGAACGATCCGCCTTCTCTACCCCCGACGGGCACTACCACTTTAAAGTCATGCCCTTCGGCATGAAAAATGCCCCGGCAACGTTCCAACGGCTGGTAAACCAGGTACTGGCGGGCCTGGAAGACTTCAGCGCCGCCTACCTGGACGACATTGCTGTGTACAGCCATCATTGGTCCGACCACCTCCGCCACCTGCGGGAGGTTCTACACGCCCTCCAGCAAGCCGGGCTCACCATCAAGGCCAGCAAGTGCCAGGTTGGCCAAGGGTCCGTGACCTACCTGGGACACCAAGTGGGAAGCGGGCTGGTGGCCCCTCTCCAACTCAAGATTGCTGCCATCCAGGCCTGGCAACCCCCTACGACCCAAACGGAGGTCCGGGCCTTCCTGGGGCTCACCGGATACTACCGGCGGTTCGTGAAGGACTATGGCAGCCTCGTGGGGCCCCTCACAGAGCTCACCTCCAAGAAGGGCCCCAAAACCGTCAACTGGACCCCGGACTGACAATCGGCCTTCGAGAAACTAAAGACCGCCATGTGCACAGCCCCCGTGCTCCAGGCCCCCGACTACAACCGAGAATTCATTGTGCAGACGGACGCCTCCGATCATGGTGTGGGGGCCGTCCTCTCCCAACTCAACGCCGAAGGGATCGACCATCCGGTGGTCTTCATCAGCAGACGCCTCTTGCCCCGAGAGCAGCGCTGGAGCACCATTGAGAGAGAGGCCTTCGCCGTAGTCTGGGCACTCAAGAAGCTCCGGCCCTACCTCTTCGGCACCCACTTCCGGGTGCAAACAGACCACCGACCCCTGCAATGGCTGATGCAAATGCGGGGGGAGAACCCGAAGCTGTTGCGCTGGTCCATCTCCTTGCAGGGGATGGACTTCACGGTGGAACACCGTCCAGGCCAGGACCACGCCAACGCCGACGGCCTGTCACGCTTTTTCCGCCTCAGCGAGGAGAGTCCCCAGGAAGATGGCTGACTCTCCCCGCCTTCAGCTGGGGGGGACGCATGTTGGACAGGCCGCATGTTCGGGCTGTCCCCCCTCCCCGCAATGGGACCGGGACCCTGGCTCTCCCTGCAACCCCAGCCAGAGTCCCCAAATGACCACCCGAAGTACCCTGCAATCCCTCCACTACAAGACACCCGCTCCGGACCCAGCTGGCCCGGGTCACCATCCACACCACGACAACGGCCCGGCCACCATCTTGGGGCACTGCAGCACGAGGCTGCGCGGCCTCAACTCGACCCTAACCCTGGGCCTGGCCGGCCCCACCATCGAGGCACCAACCTCCTCCCAGGAGGCAGAGTGACCACTTGGCGAGTCAATGGGAGAAAGAATCGTCAACGGCTCTCCTCCGCCAGGTGTCGATCACCCCAGGCCGCCCTGGGCGCTGGCTCCACCCCCCTGCTCGGTGTCTGGACTCCCTCATCCCGGACCTCCCGACCCCCAGGTGCGAGGGTCCGGACATCAAAGGGGACCAGACCTATAACGGGGGCAGGGCCAGACCAGGAAGGCAGTTGTATCCTGGAGTCGAGAGACCCGAGAAGAACTCATCCGTGACTGGCCTGCTGGCGCTGCCGCGGCCCTCTGCCTCGTGAAACCATCGTCTTGGCCTGCTGGCTCTGCCGCGGCCCTCTGCCTCGAGAAACCATCGTCTTGGCCTGCTGGCGCTGCCGCGGCCCTCTGCCTCGAGAAACCATCGTCTTGTCCTGCTGGCGCTGCCGCGGCCCGACTCACAGACTCTTCAGCTCGAGGATTGCGAGCTCGCCTCTTGCCACCCCCAGTACCGACCCGGTACCAAGACTGTCCCGCTACCCCCTTCTTCCCTACAGAGACTAGAAGTGAGAGGACCCTCGGGTCCGAGTATCCTGTATCGCTGATATTCTTGCCTTACGACTTTTATATAAAGTATTGAACTCGACTTGGTGTGGTGCCTGTTTGTGGGAAGGGTGGTAACTTGTCTGTACGATAACCGGAGACGGCCCTCCTCGGGGACCTCTCCCTCAGTGTCCGGCCGACCCTCAGAGTCCCCGTCTAACATTCACCAACAAATTGCAAAGCAGAAATGGGCTAAAAGAAACAATTTGTTAGAAACAGGGGTTCACTAGGGTCTTCTGGCACTAGCCCAGTTCTGTGAAGCACAGGGGGTCACGCATGCTCTTGACCAGCACCCGAACCTTCTCAGAAGCATCCCTCACTCTGATCTAGTCAATTCCTCTCACTCCAACCTGGCGCTACGAAGTCTTCTGAATGGCCAGATGGGGATAAGGCAGTTGGATTCTTCTGGATAGGTCCGCTGTCCACAGGAGATTAGGAGTCTTTTTTATAAGGCAGGCAGTCCTCCCAGGGTTCTGGAGGTCGCTGGGCTGCAGAACGGGTAGCTCTTCTTTAGCAGGGTCTTTGAAGGCTTCAGACAGGCCAGTAGGGCTGGGGCCAAGTCAGTTGGGGTATTTATTCTTCACTACTGCAAGGTTCTTCTTTGGCCTTTTCGTAGGTCATCGTAATCTGATTTCAGGGTCTGGGGCGCCACCTAAATCCTAGATTTAGGAGTGTTACAGAGAAGTAACAGATGGGGACTAATGGGTCTCTTACATGGGGTGTCTACACCCACTTTTATGACACCATCCTGTGGGCATAGACCTGATTGGATACGTTCCACCATCTTCTAGATAGTGGGCACTGTAAAATGTGCTTAACTGCATCTCCAGCACCTGAGGGGTGGAGTTGGCGAAGGGGAGGCACACCTCCTATTCTAACATAGTTTTACCGCAGGTTCTCTCGCCAAAAGTGGGGTTTGAACCAGTGGCTTCTAGCAGCAGACACTGGGGGTCGCATTATAAAGGCGGCAAGGCCTTTCAAGCTTCTCTCTCAAGGACGGTGCTCATCCTGGGGGAAGAGGTGTGACACCACCATCCAGGATGTGCTTTGTTTCTGGCCTCATAGAGCAGGGGCTTTCGACCCGTGGTCCTTAAACATTTCTAGTGGTGGCAGCTGCTGAAAGCCAGTCAGAGACCATACTTGGGTTGGTAAGTCTTAAGGAGGCACCTGGTGCCCTCTGAGTATGTTTCAATAAATACAACACAGGCACCAGTGTGGGTTTATTGAGAGGAGTTGTTTGGTACCAAACAATCCTGAATTCAGTGAAGCAATCATGGTGCTGGGGAACTCGTGTTGTCGAGTTTCCAACCCAAGTACCCTCTATGGTTTAACTGGCACTTACAATAGTAAGGATAGACTTAAATATTGTAGGGGCATATCTGCTCATGTAGATATGCCCACACATGAGATAGAGTGCATCCTGCCTTTGGGCTTGTAAGGCCTGCTAGAGTGGCGATTTACCTATACCTTAGGCAGTGCTGCTTGGCATGGCACACAGGCAGTCGTTTTTTTCTGCACCAATGCATGCAGGATGCAGTGACATTTTGCATGGCCTTGGTGAGGGTTCCCCATATGACTCTTTTCAGCCCCAATGTTCTAAGTACTAGGGTACCATTTACTAGAGACCGACGGGGGGTCTGATATGCCAATCAAGGTACCATTTTAAGGAAGGAGCTCAGGCAGAGGAGACCTGGTTGGCAGGGAGCCTGTGCACTTTCAATTGAAAGCACAGCATTTTCCAAGCAAAAAGTGAGGGGCTAACCATTACAAAAGAGACACTTTCTCACAGCGCTGAGACAGTGAGCATTTTATTGCTATTTTTAAAAAAAAGAAAAAAAAATACTTTCTACCATGATGCATAGCAGCCACGCTACTGTACAACAAGGCTGAAAAACATAATGGAGAAAGTCAAATAGCTCTATTATTTGGATTTTTCAATTGCTTTTCAGTCATGTTGTACAGAAGTGCGGTTGCTGTGCAGCATGGTTGAAAGTAAAAAAATGAATAAAAATAAAATAGGCTATGACACAGCAAGCATTAAGCGCATCTCAGCATGAAAATGAGGTTAGTAAATGCACAAGTTTTACTATTCAATTTGTTATGTTGAAACACTGCTATTAAGGGCTCAAAACCCCCAACAGTGATGTTGGCTGAAAAGTTAGGCTTGGTCCAATATTTCACACCACACAACATGAAACATTTGGCAGCTTTCTTTAAAAATGTTAAGATGTTTTCTTGCCCAATTTGAAACCTACTACGCAAACAAATGATGGACGGAATGCTGAATAAATCATACATTCACGCCCAGTCAAGAAATCTGGGTTAAATCCATTGTTCCTTTGCTCACCATGCCACCCCAGTTTAGACCCAGCCATATGCAAATCAGTCTTGACCCTTTGCCTAATGGGAACAGTCCTGACCGAACTGCCAAGCCAGGTCCTCCCTGGACTGGAAAAAAGCATCCTGGGACCGGTTTGTGGGTATTATTCTTCATCAGCCAGGCTAGCTTGAAACTAGTGGAACAGTGAGCAAGGGAACACGTCTGGGCATACCCATCCCACTTAGGGTGGAAAGTGCTACGCAAACAAATGAGGGACGGAATGCTGAATAAATCATGCATTCACCCCCAGTCAAAAAATCTAGGTTAAATCCATTGTTCTTTTGCTCACCATGCCACCCCAGTCTAGAGCCAGTCATATGCAAATCAGTCTGGACCCTGTGCCTCATGGGAACAGTCCAGACCGAACTGCCTAGCAAGGTCCACCCTGACATTCTGTACTGGGGCGAATGTAAAACATTGTTCTGCATTCTGTCCATCAATTGTTCTTTTTGCATTTTGAAACCTAAGCTTGTCTCACATCCAAAGCCAAAAATAAACTGTTGACTTTTTTGTGTGTGCTCTTTCTATGCATCTTACATTAAAACAAGCATTGAAAATGCCAATTATTGTGGCTTCACTGTAATGAAAAGGTACACCACGCTTCACTAACAAAAAACAAAGGTACAACATACCAGCAGTAATACAAACTTCTCTAACACTAACAACAGGTAAAAGATAGGTGAAAGTAGCAAGGCATGGTACTATTACGCACACACAAATTCACCATCTATAGCAACCATGTAATCCTCTTTCTTGGATAAAAAGTGCAACTTGAGCATCACTAGTGCAAGCTTCTCTCCTTCAACCAACAGGTACAGTATGGGTTACGTTACTAGAAACTTACTTTTCATAGAACAAGTACAGCAGAGTCGAAGGAGTGCAAGATTCCTTCTCCTAATGAAAGGTCGAATTGCACGCTTCCTTCACAGAAGGAAAAAGGTAACAATTAGGCTGAAATATTGAAAAATTATCTGCTGCAGTGCAATCGTGGTTTCTTTGCAGTAAGGTTACAGCAAGGCAGCAGCAAAACGCATCTTCATCAGTCATAGAAAGCAGCCACACTGCAAGGTTTCCTTGCCCGCAGGCAAGCTACAATATTGGAAACAAGTAGTGCAGGCTTTCATCGCTCACAAACATGTGCAGTTAAGCCATCAGTGGACATGTAGGTCGCACAGTGATCTCTAGAGCAGGTATCAAATCCAGTGAGGGACATGGATAGGTGGGTGGGTGAGTGAATATGTAAGTGCTGAAACCACCCACTGACAGGTGTCATTGACATCAGCACAATTTTTGTCAATCTATTTCACCCTTTCTACTTTCACTTGTGAGGTCGGTTATATTCTTAAAGTCACTCTACATTCTGTGTGTGACATATCATGCAGTGTTGCTGCTGTCACTTCATGCAGATCCATCTGCTGCCATTCACATACACATTTGTCCTTGAACAATATGTTGGGGCCCTTCCTACACCTATTCAGAGACCTTTGTGGTGTGAAGGGGGATGAGCAGAGACTACCTCCCAGCAGGGCTATTGAAAAACAAAATGCTTCACATGGTAAAAACATAAAATAAGCCTCTAGCAGCCTTAAAGTTCTCCCCCTTCATCATCCCTCCTGGCTTTTCTATTCCCTCTCTCCTAATACAGATAACCCCCCTTAACTATTCCTTGCTGTCTCTTCCTCTTTTTGTCACCATCTTAACTTTAGTTTCTCAATCTCTTCTCATCTACTTGTTGGTTCACCATCAATTCTTTTTTCATCCATATTCTTACCCTCCCCACCGCCACAATTATTTTCCACATGTTCTTCTCCACCCCATACTCTCTTACACCTACCCCCACCCATCTAATTAGCCTAAACCCTTTCCCAATCTCTCTCGCTCTCTCTCTCGCCTGCCTCATATGTAACTTATTTAATCTGCTACTTCCATCTTCCTCTCCACCGCTACAGCAAGGATTTTTGCTACCTTTTTGATGGCACAGTCTGCACCAATCACTTCTACCAATAGTGCCACATTGGCTGCTTGTACTTCTTGAAAGAATGTTTGGCACACCTTCCTCTTTCTCATCCTTCTGATTTCCCTTTCTCCATCTAATGGCTTTCTCTCTCATCTTTCCATCTCATGCTTTTTTGTTGCATTTCCTATCTCTCTCCATCCTATGCAATCATGCTCTCTCGCTCTCTCTTTCTCTTAATCCACCTGACTTTTTGCTAGCTTAATTCACATATACACAAGCACACACCAATTTTCTTTTTGTCCATCAGTTCACACTCTCACAACTTCATTTCACACATCTAGTCCAAGAGGGGTGAGGATGTGGTGTAATGGCCAAAGCTACTGACTTTGGAGCTGGTGATCCAGATTCGATACGGCATTGGATCAACATCCTGTGAGTCTGTGATAATCGCTTAATATCCCCATGCCTTTGGGCAGCGCCGGGAAACCCTCAAGGGTGATTAGCCGGGCTCTAAAAATCAGTGTACTTGTTTAATTTACATTGTTCTCACACTCGTTTAGGATCCTACATTGTGTCCCACACACTATTCCAATCAACAGGTTCTCCTACATGCATTCTCTCACACACAGTGAAAGCCTTCCCCCCCCTAGAAAGGCATTGTTACACGCTTACACTTCACATCAAGTTTTCAGTCACCAACTAGTTTTCTTCTCACAAATTCTCTTGCACTTGCCTAACTACTCAATCTCCCTTACACCCTACCGTCTCTCTTTCACAACCCTCCTCTTTCTCGCCTCCACTTGACATATGCTTTTACACCTTTTCATACTCATATGTACACACACGTCAATGATGGCTGTGTTTCTTACGCATCCTAACAGCAGCGAAAAATCACTTTACAAATTTACAATGATGTAAGCAAAGCTATGTACAACAATTAGGCAATACAGACTTAGATGCCATGCTAATATATTAAGCGAAACTCCTATGCAGGATTGTAGACTTCAACAGTTGGGTGTCTTTGCAAGTATAAAGCAAGTCCCATAATGAAGCCGTCTCGCGGGCTGAAACAATATTGAAGCAGAGAGTAGGGCCCCTATTCTGCAATAACAGAATAAAGATATACCCTCAAAGAAGAATGCTACCAAAAAAAGGTAAAAGATGAAATTTACATTGCTGGAGGAGGTGGACTTAAAAGGTATACTTAGCAAAATATTGCATAGTAGATTCTTCTGACAAATGGTGTTTAATCTGTGAACAAAATAAGCTGAAACCCAACATCCTCTTCCCTTGACAGTAAAATAAAACAAATGAAAGTGCAATGTTGGCTAGGGAATACTGCTGTTTCTTTGTGAAAGGCCACAGGCTCCAAACAACATGAATCTCCCAACCAAAACAGCTATAAACCAGCAATTAAAAAAGTATGCAGCAAAATAAGTACAGCAAAGAATACATGCTGGCTCTCACTTACAAGGTATAGATCAGGTTACATGTGCAATCTCATAAAATGACTACCTAAAGCTTCATGACCAAAAGCTAATCAGAATATAAATGGGACAAGGTTACTACCCATTAAAAATAACAGAGACTTGATAAACATCTCATTTGAATAGTGGCGAACTATAAAAGCCAATGACTGAAGAAGGTTAACGTGGTGGCCCACCGCCATCGGAAGCCCACCCACCCCCTCAGACCACGCGACAAACCTTGGCATCGTACTCGATTAATCACTCGCCATGAACCGACAGGTCAACGCCGTCACTTCCAGCTGCTTCAACACCCTTCGAAAGACCTTGAAATGGATCCCCTCTGAGTCAAGGAAGAGAGTCACCAACACACTCATCACCAGCAAACTGGGCTAAGAAAATGCTCTCTTTGTCGGCATCAACAAGTCCCTACTCCGCAAACTCCAGATGATACATAACACCGAGGCCAGACTCGTCCTCGGGCATCTCCCAGCATGAACACATCAGCCAACACCTGCGGAGACTCCACTGGCTCCCGTGGAGAAGAGTCACCTTCAATATCCTCACCCACGCCTACAAATGCCTTCACAACAACGGACCCAAATACCTCAACGACAGAATAAACTTCCAGGTACCCAAAAGAAACCTCTGATCGGCCAACCTCACACCAGCTGAAACCCTGCACATCCACAGAACCAGAGTAGGTGGAAGATCATTCTCCCACATTGCAGCCAAAACAAACTTCCAGGTACCCAAAAGAAACCTCTGATCAGCCAACCTCACACTAGCTGAAACCCTGCAGATCCACAGAACCAGAGTAGGTGGAAGATCATTCTCCCACATTGCAGCCAAAACCTAGAACAAGCTACCAGCAGACATCCGACACACCCCCTCCCTGAACACCTTCAGGAAGACCCTCAAGACCTGGCTCTGAGGCTGAATCGGATATGCGCACCTCCCCCGCCCCCTCAGCACCTTGAGACCCTCACGGGTGAGTAGCACACTTACAAAATCCTTGATTGATTGAACGTAAACAACCCTCTCTTTAAACTTCTTATTGTAACAGTTAAATTAAGTGTAAATTATGAAATTAGGCATTTCGGAAAAATAAGTAATGAGCATGATTCATATGCCCCTATTGCTTTTATGAATATGGGTTTACAACACATTCTACTTATTAGACACTAGTACTTAGAAGCTTTTATGTTTGTGGACAGAAGTAACTAAGGGTTACACGATTTTGTGGGCAGTAGGTGACAGTGCTTTGAAGGTGTAGTAGGCAATGGATACTGCACACGTGACTGCAATCCCAAACGAGTGTTAGCAGATAGCATTGAAACGCCCACAAGTTAATGGGGAGAAATGCTTAAAAATACATGTACACTATAAAATCAGTATTTATTGGCAAAAACTTACACTGGGCCCTCAGGCGTGTGCTATGGAGGATCAGAGCGAAAGACCATGGTGGTCCCCTCAACTGAATGTGGCACTGTAGTAGAGAAACGTTGCCGTCCACCATCCGGGGAGTTTAAGGCATACAGTTAAAAAGTCTGTCTCTTTCAAGTCCCCGGTTCATGAAGGCAGTGCAACCAATAAGTTCAGCTTTGAACTAGTGAGGAATGAGGTCTTTTGCTTATTGTTTACTCCAACATTGGTCCATCAAGGTAGTCTTGCACGATAGAGCGTGGAATCAAAGGATCAAGGGATTACAGTCTTAAGAGATCCGATTTGAGAGAACCAGGTCTTGGGCTTCCACTCCATATAGTGTTTTCGGTTGAAAGAGCTCAGTTGAGATCGATTTGCATTTGGTGAGTACGGGGAAAAGCGATGACTTAGAAAGAGAGCGCTGAATGAGAGAAGCCAAGGAGAGTGCATGTGTGGGAAACGGTAGCGCTCACATTCCCAGCTACGTTTCAAATTGAACAGGGCTGTAGGTGAGAGGAGCGGAGGCAAGCCTGCCAAGACCCATACTGGACGCGGAAACAGTAGGACTGATACCATCTGCAAAGGCTCCGTTTTGGAAGCTAGATCTTAGCAGGACGGAGTCGCTGTACGGTCGGTACCCAATTGCACAAGATGCCAAGAAGCAGTGGAACGCAAGCTTCAAGTACCTAAATTTCCAGCAAAACTTCAACAAGGTGCAGTACTCTTGACAGAGATGGGTTTAGAACGTATAGAGCAGATGTATTTTCTTCCTGTTAGTAAAACACTCAAAAATGCGCCCAGACCCGGAAGAAATAGTGAGCCCACTAAATATAGAAGTAGGACAAGACCCCCAGAAGCGGGTTTAAAACTGCTAAAAATAGTACGATTCTCAGATGTGCTGTGTGCCAATAGCGTTAACTTTTTTAAAAATTGATTTTATGCGTTTTTATATAGAGTGGACTTTTCCCGAAGGTGTCAGAGCACTTCACAATAGGAAAAATAATGCCTTAGTCTCGTTTCCGTAAAATATCGTAGTGGCCATTTTGGAATAGAACATTTATTAGGGGAAAATAGAATATACCTTCAAAAGATCATATGTTTTAACGCCATGAGTATTTGCTTAGCTGTTCTGTGAAATTAATATCATATATTTTTGAGTAACAATGTGCTCAATTATTTTAATTCCCTTACTTTTTGCTAGTAAAAGACACACCATTTTTCTAAACATAACTATCAAAATTATAGCGGTTCTCCAAAAATAGATTGTCTTCTTTTCTTGCTCAGCTTCGATAATATTTACGTTGTAGTCATAACCCAGAGGAAAGGTGCGTTTAGAATAGACACAAACAGAGGACACAGCTACAAAGAGCCGCGAGCCCCGTACTAGACCACTCCGCAAACAAGTCTTTGCATAGAAAGAAGGGGTGGCCTCCAGCTAGGGCCGCCTCCTTCTCTGCTGCTCCTTGAGTTCAGCCCTTTCCGCTACCGAAAATCGAAACGTATCTAAGATCAGCTGATCAATGTATATAGGTCTGCAACACGTTAAGCAAAACTGTTGTTGTCCTGCGCGTTCAACAGAATCCTACGTACATAACTAAATAACACAATTTGCCACAGTGCTTACACGTAGTAATCGACTATATTCCAAAATAAAGTATCTCAGAGTCCTGTACAATTAATATATTTATAGTATTTCCGGCAACCTATGATGTATACTTGAAATGTGTGCACTACAAGATTGGCCGATATGACAGATATTATTGCTTGTGGCTTACTTTTCAGTTTCAGTCACGTGACCAGTAGCGGCAGTGACGATAGGCTTGTACGTCATGACTGTCATGGCAGCCCCCGTAGAGCTCATCAGTGTGCCTGCGCTCTTAGTATGAAGGTGAGTGTCAGACCGCTGGAACGATCACCTGATACTCTCATTGCAGTTTTCATGATTTTACTAGATGTTCATGGCATTTTGAGACTGTACATGCCAACGAACTCCCAAGATTCAAGCCTCTTTTAAGTTGATGGACTGTGATTATATTTATTCTAATTTTTGCTTTTTACAGTCGGTTCATGCTGTGCTTGAGATTGTGCGCCTTTTGCCTGCGTCGCCTCGTCTCCATGGCATGCTATTTTTCTGTTTGTTCCATTCTTGTAACAGTTCTCTCATGTAACGTTACTGGTTCTATTGTACAGTGCTCTGACACCTCGGGTAAAGTCCGTGCTTTATAAAAATGCATTAAATAAATAAATATGCAGGGTTCTAAGTAGGATGCAAAAAGGTGAGGAGTCTCTGAAAGAGGCGTTGCCCCCTTAAACTACACAGTTATAACTAGTATTTTGCAAAACTGTTAAGTTACAGCATTACCATAACGTTTTGTTAAATTACTTGTTCAAGATTCAAGATTCAAAATTACTTTATTCGGTTAAAAAAGCAAGATAACCATGAAAGTAGCATGACAAATACAGTTTACAAGAGGTGAAGTGAGCTTATTTTAAGAACACAAAAAGAAAAGAAAGCATCAAAGTATAATTCATATATACAATAAAAAACAATCAGTCCGTTTGAATTGATTTACGGCACTTCAAAACCAGTTTTAAAAATTCTGCAATTGAAGCAACCATAAAAACAGTTTCCATTTTCTGGCATTCTGTAAACGCTAGGCGGCATCTATATACATTTAGATCCTTGAGGATAGGGATGATAAGATTCTTTCGAGGAAGAGTATAAAATTTACAAAAAAATAATATGTGTATATCTGATTGATGGGATACTTCATCGCATGGACAAAGACATAAATCCTTCGACCAACAATTCATCAAGGGGAACGATAGTGTCCTAAAAACAATATTCAGTCTAAAACGGGTCAGAAGGTAACGTTCATGGTTAGGCATATACAATGAGAGATATGGCTGCAATTTTTCTCCACATAGAATGTCCTGGTGGGCAGAAACAGTCTTTTTTCTCACCTCTTCCATATATCTCATTTCCTTGAGGTGCACCATACATAGATTTTTCAAATCCTTTCTAGATATGTATTCCATGGATTGAGGGTCCTCAAAGTATTGGGGGCAATTTATTTTCCCAAGAAATTCTTTGACGAAGCCTATCCATTTAAAGTTGCTAATATTGTCCAAAACCATGATGTCCTTTAAAATGGCCCGATTGACAGCACATTCCTCATTTGTCCAGACCCTATGCCAAAGAAGGACTGGCTGAATTTTAATAGTATCTGTAATATAGGGTATACCCAATTCAACATGGCATATCATCGTTGCAGTACTTTGGGGTACGGACAGAATGTGACATAAGAACTTGTTTTCCATGGTTTGAATCACACTAACATTTGAATACCCCCATAGTCCAGCACCATAAGTGGCTACAGATATACAGGTTGCATTATAAACAGTTAAAATCTCCTTTATGGGTTTTTTTCCTATTTTTTTCATAAAGCATTTTAGGGCCATAATAGTTTTAGAAAATAGCAGAGACCTCGCATGAATAGCTGTTGTCCAAGAGCCACCTTCATGGAACAGTATCCCTAGATACGGGAAGGTAGGGGTCCTTTCTAAGGGATTAGTATTTATAAAGATTGGCTTCAAATGCTTGCTTGTTCTGGACCCACAGAACATAGATAAAGTTTTAGAACAATTAATTTTCAAATCTAAACCAAGCATAAAGATGTTAAAGGCTGTCACCAAAGTTTGTAAAGCCATTGGTGTGCGTGCCATCAGAACGGCATCATCGGCGTACATTAATGCCGGGACAGGCCTACCTCTCACCATAGGCATGTCTCGGCCCTCCTGCACGAGATGCTTCTCCATTCCATTTATATATAACAAGAATAAAAAGGGGGCTAAAACGCACCCTTGGCGCACACCCCGGCCAATCCCAAATTGTCTGCTACATTCACCACTATTTCCGTATCTTACACTAGCAGTGGCCCCGGAATAAAGCTCTCTCAGAAAACATATAATGGCATTGTCTACCCCCAACTCGGCCATAATTGACCATAGTTTGGTGTGTGACACACAGTCAAAAGCTGATGTTAAATCAACAAAAGTGAGGTATAGACGTTGTTTTTTAACCTTTATATATTTTTGTTGCAAGGTGAAAAGATTCAAACCTTGCTCTATGGTCCCCAGACCCTTTTGGAACCCAAATTGGAAATCACTTAGCACCCCATTATCCTCAGCCCAGCTCTGTAGTTTTGCTAAAATCACTCTCCCTAAAATTTTTATAGAGGAGTCCAATAAGGAAATTGGCCTATAGCAAGTGCAACTAAGCCTATCCCCTTTCTTAAAAATTGGGACTATTACCGATGTAAACCAGGTAGGAATTGGGCTATTTACCAAGGCGGCATTAAAAAGCTGAACCAGCAGTGGCCCCCATAGTTCAATGTTAGCTTTATAGAGGTCAGCTGGTATGCCGTCTGGCCCTGCTGCCTTGCCCCCCTTAGTCGCCTTCAAACTAGCTATAACTTCTGGAAGGGTTATAGTCAAGGTACTGGTAGTAACTAACCTTAACATCCCCGCATCCTGACCTGTGTCAGGAGTTGGTTCCACAGCCTTATAAAGGGAAGAAAAATGATCCACCCACTCATCTTCTGTGATGGCGATTTCTAGGCGTGCTTTTTGTTCATATAAAAGGGGGGTATTAATAACCCTCCAGAAAGCTGTCGGATCATTTGATTTTGAGGCAGCGCATAGATTATCCCAGGCCTCCCTTTTTATCGAGGCCTTCCTATCCTTCAGTGCTAAGTTATAGTCCTTCCTAGCAATTCTAATTGAGATTACATCCCGTGGTCTTTTATGAATTGCAAGTCTAAGCTTTGTTAAGGCTCGAGTGCAGTTCCTATCGAACCATTTCCTATTGGACTTTAAGAAGTTTTTCCTTACAACCCACAAAGCTTCCTTAATTGTACTAGAGATGGTATTAAAATGGGTTATTATATCACCGTGCTCTGCGTATTCGTCTAAACAAACCAAGAAACTACTCATACATTTCCTCAATATTTTATACAGAAAGTCATCCGGAACCAATCTGCTCCATTTAAGGTTATAACCATTTTGAGCACCCAACCTCACGTCCTGGACCATTTGGTCCGGACCTTCTCTAGTATCAGCTGCAACAAATAAGTTCTCCATTTTTAATACCTGTGGCAGGTGATCACTCAATGGTAAATCCATGACATTTGCTTTGATCAATCTACTCGCAGAGCTAAGTGTACATAAATTAAAATCAATAGTAGATGAGGCACCCCGCCCCACAAATGTTGGAGCAAATGGCGTTGTAAAGTGTGCTAGCTCATTAGAAAACCCAAAATTGAAGTTAAAAATCATCTCATTTAATGAGTCGCCTAGTAGGGTGTGTTCAAAATGCGTCAGGTTTACATCTTGTTCCAACATTAGGCCACAAATACCCTTTTGGCCCTTTTTGCAGAGAGTACAATTAAAATCACCCCCCCATAATAACATAACTTCAGCCCTCTTGCTCTTATCGAGTTCGTTTTGCATTTCTGTAGTTAATGTGTCAAGTACATCCTTAATCATGCTATCTGGACAATTATTATAAAAATTAAGAAGGACCATCTTTGGACCCTTCCTTGTGTAGATTACTATTTTTTGATAATAGCTGGATCCAGGGGAGAAGGAGATTTTATCGTATACTAGAAGATTAGATATATATACAATCAACCCCCCCTTAGGTCTCCCATGTATACTACCCACCGCCGGGGTGAAGTATGTTTTATAGCCATTAAGATGTATCGGGGTGGTAGCCCAAGTTTCTTGGAGGGCTAATATTCCCACGTCGGTAATGGCCTCATCCCAGGTTGGATTAGTGATCTTTTGTTTTAACCCAGCCACGTTCCAAAAAAACACCTTACAGTAATCTTTTTCAGTAGGTGAAATATCTACACTGTCCCCTAGTCTACTGACCAGGTCCCCATGTATAGACTGATCCCCCACCTGCATTTCTAAGGTTTCCTCAGACTCTAGACAGCTTATAGGACCCAAGCCCAAAGCGTTGTTTGGCAACAAGTCATCTTCCTTGGTCTCGGGGAGTCAATCTACTCCTTCTAAGCAATCGTACCGGTTGTGACACGGGAAAAATGAAGGGAATTGCGGGATGCCTGTGCACCCTAAATCATAACCTTGAGGACAAGAGTAAGGGGGCCTCCCTTTATATTTCACCGTGTTCCAACCATCTTCATGCCTCCCAGACCACTGTATGTTGAGGTGGTTATTGTCAAAAGCCTGACCGCTATTACCACCATGGTATCGTTTGTCCCTGGTCCAGCTCCATTTATTGTCCGGTTGTTCACCCTCAGGGTAAAAATAGGATAATGACCTAGCCACAATAGACAAACCGTAATTTCTTGGGGGCCTCGATGTAATGAATTTGGCGGTGCGGGGATTCTCGAATGTTATCACCACGCAATCACCGTGTATCCTTTTTTTATTATTATTATTATAGCCCACCCAAGGAGCCCTTTCAACCATGAGGATATTGCTTTTAAAGGCTGGTGGCAAGGGGTAATTATCGTTTAGCCAATGTATTGTTTTATTTATAAGTCCCCCATTATTTTCATATAATTGATTATCAGGTTGTGGGACTCCAGTAAGAACCACCACGTATGGAAATGCTTCCGGTGGTAGATGTATATTTCTACGTGTCTCCCTTTTTCCAACATTAGTTTTATCCTTGGGAGTTTGCCTGGGTGACGCTACTTTATTAATTGTGGTTGGATTTTTGGGTATAGGTGTAGATTTTGGAAGTGGATTATTGGTGGGTTTTGGAGGTGGATTGATGGTGGGTTTTGATGGTAAATTGATCGTGACATCATTTTTTGCAGCTATGGGTGGTCTATTCATATTTGGTTTTTGTTGTGGAGCTTTATTGTTCACATTAAAGCTAGGGGCACTAATATCTTTATGGATGTTAGTCAATATTCTTTCCAGACATCGTAGCCTTACCTCAATAGGTTCTAAAAGAGTTTTTAGCATAGCAAAGATGTTATTATTAGCCATGCTTAGGCTACTACAGTCCTCTCCCCCTCCCGCTTGGTTCTCAACTACCCCACTTTGGTCAAAAATACACTCCAAACTACTATCCAGTATAGTTTCATCTGGCAGGCTTAATGTTATACCCGTGCTTACCCGAGGTCCCCCTACGGTGTCATTAGTATTACTGGCAGCATCTAAGTTAGTATTCTCATTCGACAATGTTTGATCCAGCTGGATTGGGTCGTGGATTTTGATAGTCTGGGGTTTATTACCTTTTCGAGTGGTCGTCTTAGTGGGCTTTTGTTTAGGGATTGCCCCCTCCTTCCTCCCCCTTTCAATTAGGGTACTATCTGATGTATCATTTTCAATTGCCGCAGGGCCATTTTCCAGCAGCAAGGAAAGATTTGGGGTTGCCTCCAGGCCTTCCTGTGAGGCTGATAAATCAGAACCCTGATCCTTGTGTACCATTACTAGTGTTTTTGAAGCGGATACATTTTTAGGTGTGCAAGCTTGAGCAATATGGCCCAGAGAGGAACGTTTTGCCATGGCTAAGTCTTGGGACACCCTTCTGTCCATCAGTATGATCCCTTCATCGATAAGGGCGTTTGTGCGCACTATAAAGTCATCTAGGGTACCGGTTAGTTTCTTTGCCCCAGCGGCTGCCCTACTTCTGGTCTCTGGGTGATTCATAGTGAGTCACACAAATGACCCACTATACAACAGGAAAGAATTATGAACAAAGACCAGTCCCTGTTTCAATACAACAGGTTCTCAGATATTCACACTAATATATGGCACCAACTTAATATTTTTTAGCCAACTTACAGTTTTGCAGTCTCGATGTCCTTTGGTTATTTACAAACGGGCAGGGTATCTGGCCCAGGCCAGGCTCCTCGGGCCTCTGAGGGCCTAAGAGGGCCCGCCCTTTGCCCGGGCTTAGCCCCGGGCGTCCCGCTCGCGTCCCGCGACGCGGGGGTTGCTGCGCTTTATGCTCCCCGTTGTTCATAAATCGATGTGTTATGTGCCAGTAGAATTAAAGTAGTGGATATAGGGACCAGTTTCAATGTTTGTCTTAAATTTACTATCAGGTCAGAGACTCAGAGGAAATCTGCCCACTTAAATCCCTGCCTATATGTAACTTGTCCCTATACGTTACTCATGCTTCATACGGTGTTGGTATTTATAAGATAGGGATTCTTAGCGGTTCTTGTTATACGGAATTGCCGCTCACTATTAGTGAGTCCTGGATATACAAATATTACTAGGTAAACATTCATTTCCAAAGCTGTTGTAATAGTAGTCTTATTTAAATTACTTACCAGTAAGGGCGCAAATAGACTCCGCTTTCCCCCGGGGGTGGGGGATTTTACACTGTATAATAAGGGATATCGTTCCTTTGTACTATGGGGTCAGAATGCATTTTAAAGCTCAACAAACGATACTCTCAGGGTTTTGTTGTAGTTTCTCTTTAATGTTGACATTCTGTTTGGAGAATGATGTGACATCAGCGAGAGCGTGTGCTCGAGCTGGGTCACACAGGGAATGTCAGTTAATGCAGCCGCAGCCGCAAGTCATCAGTGGGTGTCAGAATAAAGCTATTCAAAAGAAGTTGGTGGCATTTCTTCATTATATTACAGAATGATGTTCAAGACATTATTGACAAGTATCCTGCAGTTTTTAGTGGAAACTTGGCCTTTTGAAGGGTTTCAAACACAAAATAATATTAAAGGACAGTGCAAAACCAGCTGTGCATAAAGTTAGGAAAGTGGTTAATCTTATGATGGAACCACTTCGTGAGGAGATTGAAAGACTACTTGGTTTAGGAGTAATTGAGTCCTCCGAATGGCTCGCACCAATTGTTTTGGCCTCCAAGGATAAAGGAACTAAAATTAGAATGTGTGTGGATTTAAGAAGCCTCAAGAATTCCATTTGGGTTGGCAGACAACCTCTTCCCAACATCAATGAGACATTGTCAAAACTTGGGGGTGCTACTGTGTTTAGTGTTATGGATTTATCAGCGGCTTACCATCAGATTTTGCTACATGAAGGTTCAAGACACTTACCATCTTTTGTAACTCCTTTGGGCGCTCACAGATTCATAAGGATGCCTTTTGGCTTGGCTAGTGCGACAGCCTGCTTTCAAAGAGTTATGAAAAATGTTTTGTCTGGAATTGATTCTGTCATATTTGTTTAAGACGACAACCTTGTCCATGGTCAAGATTCTTTTAAGCATGATGAAATCCTGTTTAAAGTTTTGTCCAGGCTGGAAGAATATGGTCTCACTTTAAAAAGAGAAAAGTGTAAATTCAGAGTCAACTCAGTGTCTTATCTTGGGCACTCCTTTTCTGGGCAGGGTATTAGTCCCAAGGTTGATCTTGCGGAGGCGATATTACAAGCACCTCCTCCGACAAAGAAGGATCAAGTTAAATCTTTTCTGGGCCTAGCCGAATACTATTCGACGTTTGTATGTAATTTTGCAAGTGTAATCCAACCCATTAGGATCCTTCTAAAGAACTCTTTTTTGTTGGAATGATGAGTGTGTAAATGCTTTTGACAAAGTAAAGAGGGAGATAGCGAAGATGCCAACACTGGGACATTTTGATGTGCATAAAAAAAACTATTTTGACCACTGATGCAAGTGTGCGTGGTTTGGGGGCTGTTTTGTCCCAGATCTTTGATGGAAAAGAAAGAGTCACCCCGGCTCTATTGAGTTCAGAGCCGAAGAGGCAGGTTCATCGGAGGTGATACCAACTAGAGCTTTGGTGAGTCCTCCAGGGGTGGTTTCATGCAACACAGCTGGGCCAAGGGGAGGTATAGTACTGTCCCCCGCTGTGCCAGTACGATTGATTTCTTCAGTAGTCCTCCCATTGGATACACTTAATATACTGTCTTGGAATGTTGCAGGGGTTAGGGGCAGCCTGAAATCAGAAGATTGGTTGGACTTTGTGGACAGTTTTGATATCATTCTGCTGCAGGAAACCTGGGCACCTGATCCAGTACATAGAGTAGGTTTTGTAAATTTTTTCAAACCAGCCATAAAGGGTGCCAAAGGGCGTGCTTCTGGGGGTCTGTTGATCTGGGTGAAACAGTCATCTGGATATCATCCATCTGAGATATCTGTAAATAATCCGGACCTCCTGGTAATTAAATTGAGCAAAGAGGGCCACCAGGACATGAATATTATTAATGTATACGCACGTGGGCTTCCAGGGGGCCGTTGCCCTGCTGTGTTGGACGTATTGGATCACCTTCTCGCAGGACAGGCTAGAGAAGATTTTGTCCTCCTGGCAGGAGATTTTAACTGCACCTTTGAGCCGTTATATGTAGCCGGTGACAGCTGGGGCTCTGCAGAAGACGCAGCCTGGAACATCCCAGATCTATTGGCAAACAAAACTGTTAAAGCTTCTGAGGCCGCGTTGAATTGGATGGCTCTGTGCCTTACCTGGGGGTTCAGGGCTATAAATGGTCGGTCAAAATCCGATCTGGGTGCTAACTACACCTTTGATAATGGTTTGAGGAAAAGCAGGATTGATTATTTCCTGCTGAAGTTGGAATTTTGGCCGCAGCTGGTGGATATGGAAGTTGTACCTCGCCCAGAAAGCGACCATAACCCCCTTTCACTTAAATTAATGTTTCCAGGGATGCAGAGATTAAAAGAACCCGAGACAACCCGGACAGGGGACGTTTTCTTGACCAATGACCGCAGAAGGTTAAAATGGTCTAGGCTAGCAGGGGATGAGACCCTTCAGGAGTGTGTTGAGATTGTGGTTTCTAACTCGTTAGGCGACATTATGCGTGAGGACTTGCAGGGGGGCGGATCTGCAAATACTGTTATCGACCTCTATGAGCGCTGTTTTCACGAGCTCAAATTCCTTCTTTCCCTACCAGGTCAGAGGGGTATTGTTAAACAGAATGCAACTCGCCAGAAATGGTATAACAAAAAGTGCAGGGAGGCCCACAAACATCTTGTTAAAGAGGTTAAGTCCCGTAATATTTGTGCGGTTAAGGCAGCAAGGGTGCAATACAAGAAAGCCCAGTGGGAAGCCAAACGTGAGTGGGAGGATATGTATTGGTCTGATCTCCTGGATGCCTCTACCTCAAATAACCAGCTTAAGTTCTGAAATTTAGTGAAATGGGGTAGGGATTCCGACTCACGTACCCCCACAAACCATGTCTCCCCAGAAGACTGGGTGAGCCACTATTCGGCCCAATTCAGTGCGGAAACATCCGAATCTCCTTTTAATTTGAATGAGGTACTATTACCACCCATTCGCGGAGAGAGACTTATATTCACAGAAACCGAGGTAGAGTTAGCACTTGGTTTGTCCCAGCGGGGAAAAGCACCTGGTATGGACTTAATCCCTGTAGACCTGTTTAAAGCCAACCCCACTCTTTGGGTGCCCTTCATAATAAAGATCGCCAATGCCATAGCTAATGGGGCAAGAATCCCTAGGTCGTGGAAGGGCGCGGAGATACTCCCTATCCACAAAAAAGGCGATAGGTCTAATCCGGGCAATTATCGCCCGATTAGCCTTATCGACTCCTTCCAAAAAATTATTGCACGCATGGTTCTAAGCAGGGTGCAAGGTTGGATTGAACTAGAGGACATCCTTTCTCCCATGCAAGCAGGCTTCAGATCTGGAACGAGCACCATTGATCAGGTGTTCAGATTTTGTCTGATCTACTGGAAGGTGGTTTTGCTCGGCGGTGGTACGATCTTCGCCGCTTTTATTGATCTGAAGTCTGCTTTCGATCTTGTGCCGAGGGTTAAATTGTGGTGCGTCCTGAGGGACTTGGGCCTACCAAGGGAACTTCTTGAACTGATAGTTAAAATGCATGAGGACAATTATGCTAGGGTGAGATGGGGAGGCCAGGGACAAGTATCTAAATCTTTTCCCGTGACCCGTGGTGTCCGCCAGGGCTGCGTCCTGGCCCCAACATTCTTCCTGCTGTTCATTGATCAAGTGGTCAAGTTCTTTGCAGACACCCCAACAGACGCCCCTTCGTTGGCAGGGTTGAAGTTTCCAATGCTTATCTTTGCTGATGACACTCTGCTCCTCTCGAAAACACGTAGCGGACTCCAGCGGGCGCTGGACCGCTTTGAGGAGTTCTGTGCCATTAATGACCTTAAGGTAAACGTTGGCAAAACTAAGTTTATGGTCCTCAACAGGAGGCATTTTGTCCGGAGCTCCGTAAGTCTGAGTGGAGTTAATCTGGAACAAGTCTAAACCATGACGTATTTGGGGGTCACCCTGGACCGCCGCCTGGGTTGGAAAGATCAGGTTGACGCTCACAGCTTAAGTTTGCTCGCCTCACTGGTTGTCTTCTGAGTGAGCAAAGGAGATCAATCACCAAACGGGTCTCCCCAGCGTTAAAAATCTATGACACTAAGATCAACACCGCAATTTTATATGGTGCTGACCTCTGGGGTTATACTGATCTCTCCAGCCTATTCAGAACCCAGTGTATGTTCCTAAGGGGCTTGATTGGGTTACCCCAATCTTCACCTTCTATACCCCTATGTTTGGACATGGGATGTAACCCTATCAATGAGATGGCTAGATTTAGATTGGTGGCCTTTTGGAGGCGCATATGGACATCCCCTGACCTTACCCTTTTTGCTAGGGAACTGGCCGAAATCAGGTCAATTGGGGGATCGGGGAGAATCCCCTGGCTAAAAAGTGTAAGAACCATCTTGAGTGAAATGGGTTTAGAACATCTGTGGATTTCCCCGAGCACTAATGCTTTCCCATCCAAACAGGATTTCAAGGCACTGTACTGGGCCTCGGCCCGTTCATCATTAATTACTGCCTCCAGCTCCGCGGGTCTCACGGGGAGGTTCTTGACTCATAAGCTGGATCCCTCCCGTGAGATCTACTGGGATATTATTACCAAACAGCTGGACAAGAAGCTTTACCATCAGTTTCGGGTAGGATCATTGCCATTGAACTCTTTTACTAAAAAATGGGCTAACGGAACAACTGAATTTTGTAGTTGCTGTACAAGCTACAAAGAAACTGAGGGTCATTTCCTGTTTGCTTGCTCGCTCTATTCTGTGCCCCGTACAAAATGGCTAAAACCTCTGTTCCAGCATCTCCCTTGTAGAAGGTCCTCTGAGGCTATTCAGGTTTTAAAAACCAATACCTCAGAGAAGTTCGTGGTGAGTGTTGCCAAGTTCCTAGGGTGGGCTTGGGTTATCAGGGCAAGAAGCAGACAAACTAATAGGGCCTCCTAATTCTTATGTAAAGGATCATTTACATCAACCCTAACTAATTTTGTAATATTGTATATAGTCCGAGGTATGTCTCCTGTATTTTTCGTCTGTTCTATAAATTTTAATATGCTATGGTCAGGTTTGTCTTGTATTTCTGTATGTTTAATAACTTTTTAAAACAATGGCGTTAGTGTTTTTCTAAAGGAATAATGTAATTACAATGAAATGTGTTTTAAATGTTGTCTTTTATGATTTTGATATCGAAATAAAGACTTTAAAACCTGAAACCTGAACCTGAGTCATTGGTTTTGCGTCAAGGTCATTAAAAGAAGCAGAGGAGTTCTATTCTGTAATAGAACGCGAGGCTCTTGCATGCTCATGTGCTGTTAATCATTTCAGATTCTATTTGTGGGGTCTACCGTTTTTAGTCAGGTCAGACCATAACCCGTTGGTACACATGTTTTCTTGTAGGAATGTGGAGAGCACCACACCTAGAATTAAAAGATGGATTGAAGGCCTTTGGGAATGTAATTTCCGTGTTGAATACTTGCCAGGACTTAAGAATGTTCCGGCTGACTTTTTGTCAAGAATGCCTTTGGAAAAGAACTCTGTTTCAAGTGCTGACTGTGTAAATGTTTCTTGGGTTAAGGAATCCGCTATTAATCAGGAAGAATGGCAGAATGGTTTAACTAGTGATGAGGCAAGGAAAATAGTTATAGATTTTACTGTCAATGGTTGGCCTTGTTTGAAAGAGGTACCTGAGTGTGCAAAGGGTTATTGGAATGTTCGTGAGGAGTTGAACATTGTGAAAGGTGAGCTTTTGCGAGATGATAGGTTAATACCTCCATGTCAGATGCGTGAGAAGGTCATTAATCTTGCACATGAAGGGCATCTTGGCCGTAGTCTTACTAAAGCTAGGATCAGAGAGTCTTATTGGTGGCCTGAGGTTGACCGTCATGTTGAAGAAGTAGTCAGGAATTGCACTATTTGTGCTGGGAATGACAAATCCAGGAAAGCAAGGTTTGCTCCTCTTTTTCCTGTTGCTATACCTGAACGTCCTTGGTCTAAACTTGCAATTGACATAGTGGGTCCATTTGACAACTTAGCTCAATCGGAAAGATTTGTTGTTTCCTAGTGGATTATACGTCTAAGTGGGTTTCTGCTGCTTGTATGAGTTCGGTTGTGACAAAAAACATAATTAAATTGTTAAAAGACTCCTTCACTTGCGAGGGTGTTCCTGATATCCTTGTGTCTGATAACGGGGTTCAGTTTACCTCTCAGGAAATGTCAGACTTTCTTAAAGACCTGTCCATCAAACATCATAAGACTGCCCTTTATGCTCCTCAGGAAAATGGTTTAGTCGAGAGCATGAACAGGTTGATCAGAGCTTCTGCACAGTCTGCTTTGGAGATGAAAGTTCCGCTTAGACCAGTACTTAGAGAAAAACTTTGGGCACACAGAAATACTCCTAATAGTGTGACTGGTTCTTCACCTTTTAAGAAACTCAAAAGTAGAATTCCTGGTTCTAAACTTAATCCTTTATGGTTGAGCATAAAAGACAGGGGTTGTTTTGCAAACAACTGGAGAATTAAAAGGTATCAGAACAATTATAAGCAAAGATTTGATGTTAAAATGGGAGCGAAGAAATATTTTTGGAGAGTGGGTGATCTTGTTTATGTGAAGAAAGCAGTCTGGTCACCTAAAAGGTGAGCATAATTTTTTGGACCAAAGCTCATTGTTAAAGTTATGAAGAATGTTGTTATGCTTGCTGGGGGAGATGTTTGGAGCATGTCTCGTTTGGCAAAGTGTACGAAGGGGGCTGGATATGTCAAGTCTAAATCTCATTATTTTCAGCCCAAATATGGTCATGGTCAAGATAATGTTCATAGAGATCAGATTTGTGATAATTTGGAGTCTCAGAAGAGTTTGCCACACATTGATGTGCCGCTGAGTTGTAATCACAAAAATGATCCTGGTTCTTCTTCTCGTAGTATCAGAGTCAAGAAGTCACCTATGCACCTTTAGGATTATTGTCTTGAATGACTTTTATTGCACTGCTTTTAGCTCTGTGTATTTGTGTTGAATAATTGTTTATTGTATATTCTTTTCATTTTATTTCATTATTTATTATTATAAAAGGAAGATGTGTTGTAGTTTCTCTTTAATGTTGACATTCTGTTTGGAGAACGATGTGACATCAGCGAGAGCGTGTGCTCGAGCTGGGTCACACAAGGAATGTCAGTTAATGCAGCCGCAAGTCATCTGTGGGTGTCAGAATAAAGGGATGTGTGCCTAAACACCAACTTCCTGAACCACGACTCCCTAAACCACGAAATGTAAACAACAAACTATGCTTAACCACTACTTATTTTAGAACGACTTCCTATACAACGAAAATACTTTAAATTGCCAATTACTATTGGACGCCTGTATTTTCTCTTAAATCAACATGTTTATTCTTTTTCCATCTGCGTGCTCAATCGAGCAGAGTAAAATTAAAGGCTGTGTTTATCTATTTAATCTCCTAACAAGTTTCGTGCCCAAACACATCAAGCTGAGCCCCTCTGCACAAGCACAATTAATGAAAGTAGTCTCGTAATGCCTGAATCAATATAATTGAATATTTTGTAAATCATTTTAAGTGAAGATTACTTAAAACTAAATATATTTTCCAAACAAAAGATATACTTTGAAAAACCGAACAAACTTGAAAAAGTCATTATTACACACAATGAAAGTAGTCTCGTAATGCGGAATCAATTAAGCATTATTATTATTATTTTTATAATAATAATTGAATATTTTGTAAATCATTTTAAGTGAAGATTACTTAAAACAAAATATATTTTCCAGACAAAAGATATACTTTGAAAAACCGAACAAACTTGAAAAAGTCATTATTACACACAGTCACAACATTAACTGTCCTTCATCTATTTTTACTGTGCTGTCTGCAATTATGCTTTTCCCAGGTCCTACAACCAAGCAGGATGAAACCAGACTACTTCCCTTAACTCTTTTGAGTCCGCCAGCCAGGGTGCAAACAAGACATAATGGCTGACATTGGCATGTCACGCTGCCCACCAATATGATTGCAGAAATTCCTTTCCAGAGGTATGGATAGCGAAAAAGACTGAATTGTGATTTGTTGGAGGTGAGTGACGTAACACTCCAACAATGCCGAATCAAAATGAAGATGAGGGGAAGGTAGGCGGAGAGAAGTGACGTGCAACACACACTGCAGTATCTGATTCTTTGGTGTTCTGAAAAGTCGTTGTTCCGACCTTCGTTGAATGTGAAACTTTGTTGTTCAAACTGTGTTGTTCAAACTGCGTTGTTCCGGTTAGTCGTTGTTCTGACTTCGTTGTTTAGGATGTTTCCCAGAATAAAGCTATTCAAAAGAAGTTGGTGGCATTTCTTCATTATACTAGGTTTCCTTTTAGGAGATTTAACCGAAATGGAAGGCAGATCCTACATTTTAATGCAAATTGGACCAACAGACCATTGAAGATTTAACATTTCAGAGTTTTGTGTCAGTATAATGAATGGTGCATTCCTAACTCACTGAACCAGTTGCATTGCTTTCCACCGCCCAAAACATCTTTTACAAGATGCCCTGAAAATGGATAGCGCTGGAGCGTCGGGCCAATACCCGGCCGTCGCCGGCGTTGAGAGATGCGGGGGCTAAGCCGCGACGAGTAGGAGGGCCGCAGCGGTGAGCACGGAAGCCCGGGGCGAGGGCCCGGTGGAGCTGCCGCAGGTGCAGATCTTGGTGGTAGTAGCAAATACGAGAACTTTGAAGGCTGAAGTGGAGAAGCGTTTCATGTGAACAGCAGTTGAACATGGGTCAGTCGGTTAAAAAAAAACAAAAAAAACCAAGATATTTAGGCATTTCCCACAAAATGTTTTGGAAAATAGGCAGCAAATGGTGCAGTATATTAATATTGATTCTGTGACTCTGTTGCTCATAATTCATTTCCCGAACACCAGAACCCCACCGTCCGCCACAGCGCCGCCGACTTCTGCATATCGAGCTATAACGCTCCCAATCCAGACGACATTTCCATGCTGGAAACGGCAGTACCGATTCCTCCATTGGTCATGGTATCTGCTTATCCGTTGAATTGCCTGATGTGATACGCAATTGCGTTAAAAGGCAGTGTAATATTTAAAGACAACAATGACTATATTTTTGTCCTGATGATGATGCCCCTCATTTAACTCAGGCATCGAAACGTCGTCGACCAAAAAACCCCCTTATGCAATATGACATTTAAAATATTGTGAAATGCAATGGTGTGGTTATAACAGTCTCTGTCTGTAACACTGAATACAAGTTCACAGACATATTTTTGCTTTGCTCCTTTTACCATTCTGTTCGTTGTTTTGTCTGAATGTTGTGGGTCACAGCTCTGCCCACTTGTTATTAATGTGTTCATTCAGTTTTTATTAAGAACATTGTTAAATAAATTCCTTGTCCAGCTGGACAAAAGACATAACACTTATCAGGTGTGTGATTATTAGCTCAGTATACCATTTTGTCCACGAGTAGGGACCACTGTTTTCTGTAACATAATTCATTTGAGCGACCGCGAGCAATGAAAGCCGGTACCCTGCTCCTTTGGAAAGTGTTCCTCCACGTTAGATTGACCTATTGGCCTTCCCACAGTGTGTGACATTTGCCTCCTGTGTATCCGAAAATCAACATCACTCCGCCCCCCCCCCCTCGTACCCCCCTCTCACCCCCCTCTCCCCCCCCTGTCTTGATAAAGATCCGCGTGACCACCAATCGGGGCGCATCAGGATCGAAACGTCGACGCACAATACTGGTCAAGAACCCTCCGGGAACGGGCACAGTCACCATCTGTCTCCTTGGAGTACTAACTTAGAACTCTGACCGCCAAAAATCTTTCCCCCCGCCCACTCTTCCTTGTATAAACTTTGTATATAATTGTAAATATGTGTCACTAAATTTGTTGCACTATTCACTTCGCTCACTAATAGTCACCTTTCACTTATAATTGAAACTGAAATGGAATGAAGTAATTCCGGTGTTTTAATGTGACCTTGCTTTTTCATATAAAAGTTTTGAACTATATTTGTTGTCAGAGAGGTCTTCTCATTTTTATTGGTTATATTTTGTTATGAGCTAACCTAGCCTTCACGCAAAAGCAATTTATTCACCCGACAGAACCATTTTTGTCTTTAACCATACATACCCAGGTTCTGAGGGACACAGGGTTACCCCTTCTTGGTAAAAACATAATTCATTTCCCAGCACACAATAAATCTGTATGTCCATTACACATGAAATGGTAAATCTATTCTCATTGGTACTACATGAAACGCCCTTAGTTCAAATTCCATTATATATTCATGGTTTTGAGTTGCTCGGTCACTGTGATATTCTGAAATGCAACCCGCATTTGAGAAGATTTTGACACCAATAACACAAAAATACTAGAAACTGAGCACACAGTGAGTATGTTCATGCTGCTCCACAGCACACACTGATCTCAATCAGGGGCATGGATACTCGCAAACATTTTCCCAGGGGCCAAAACGATGGCCAATGATGTGCCAGAGAGCCGTATTGATGCCAGAGGGGTGGTGGTCGGGCGCGCGGGTTCGGGGGATTGGTGGTAAGATAACTGTAGGCGAAGTGAAGGCTATGCATCTAGTGGCTGAATTGAACAATGTGAAACCAGAAAACCTTGGGTTAATCCCAGATTACACACTTTTCCATATTGTGTGAATCTAAGTAGTTGTTCATCTTCACGTTCCCTACTTTTCCTTCATTTATCACATGTAAGAGGACCTTGAAAATACATGCTTTCACAAGGCTTGAAAAATCTACTCTCCCACTCGCGTTTGCGAGTCCAATTTTATCAGGTCGAGCTATTTTTACAACCTACTAGTCCATTCTGGCGAGTGAACTTGAGTTGGAAAGGAGCAGGTGTTCTGTTCATTCATAATAAAGATGACATTAATTCTTGTTTTTATCATGTGACATTTGCAGTGTTCAAGGAAAGAGGTCAAATGTCGGTTTGTCTTATTACTAATTGCTGCTTGGAAATTGAGTTATTACGTCTTGTGGGCGTGGCAGCGCGAAGCGCTGCTCCGCGTCTGCGAGAGATATTGTAAATACACCATTTGTAAAAGGAACTCTAAGCCCCGCCCCTCCTTTCCAATGGGTAACGCCAGCGTTTATGATAAACGTTGACTTCCCATTGGAAAAGAGGGATTTTGGTTGCAACCCTATCCGCTTTTTGTACGGCTCCTACGGACACGATCACCTGCTTTACGGCTGTCGTGGTCATCTTTCTTATCTAAGGGAGGCGTGACTAAAAGGTTCAGGCAGAGTTCATCAATCAGCTTAGGTCGTGCGCTGTGCGCATGCATCCCATGTGCACTCCGTTTATAATTGAGCCGGGGAGCGGAGGCATGCGCTCTAGAGTCTGGACACTGTGGGCAGCTGGCGAGGACAGGATGTAGGCAGATTTGGAGTGGCCAGCGTAGGGGCGGTCTCCTATCACTGCGCTCCATCTGAGCATCACACTCCGAAAGACTGACTGCACTCGAAAGGAATTTAAGAAAGATTAGAAACCTGCCTGCCTGGGTCATCTTCGGGGTGCCTGGTATCCTCCTTGAAAGTACTGAGGACAAGGCACTGTTCATTGCTCTCTGTGCCGGGGAGGAGAAAAAGAAGAAAACATTAATATCTTTCTTTTTATAGTGCTCTCTGTCAGAACCTTGTAGCACTATAAACCAGGGGTACTACTGCCCACCTGTATTTAAAGGTGTTTAATTTATCGACCTCAGCAAGACGAACTACATGTACCATTATCAGGGGTATGCAGACTTTGCATCTGCCTAATTATGTGACAATTTGGTAAAAAAATAGGTGAAATGCAAAGCGGTATTTAACGCTACAAGTTAGCATGAAATGCATTTTCTGATCCGTTTTGGCTAAAAAGACTCGTTTCGCGCTTTAAAAGAAAATAGAGAAAAAAAGTGTTGTACGCAGACACTTACATTCTGGTGTGTAAGATGTTTCTGTGCCCCAGCGCTAATTTTTTTGGGTGAAAACTGCCTAATTATGTAACACAAATATAACACGAAAATATGCAAAAACGGTTGGTAAGTAGTGGTTGAAATGGAGTTAAAGAAGTGTAGGTACTCACTGCCCAAGAGAAGCCGTGTGTCCTGAGAAGTGCTGGGACTCTCTCCCACTGGAAGTATAGAATCCACCCTGAAGAGGACAGGTACTCGCCCTTTCAATCTCAAGGAGTGCAGGCGCTAAGTGCCTGTGAGTACCTGCCCAGTTAAAGCACTGTTGGTAAGCCAAACTACACTGGCCCCACTCCGATACATAGTTTAATCCCAAAATGTGTGCTAATGTTTCTGCAGATTTGTTTGCCCAAATTCAGATATTCCAGTTTGCCCCTGTTGGTGCGCTTCCCTTATCAAGGTCACGTTCTTCTGATTGCATACTGGTATTGCAGCATTTCTACAGCGGCTTATACTAGTTATGTGGCTGGAGAAGCACGTAGCTATGCATTCATTGGGTGTGTGGGGGGCGGCAGAGCACAGAGTGAAAGACCCAGGGCTGTGACACAAGGCAGAGCAAGAGCTCGCTACCTGAACCTATGATGCTTCTAGGCGCTGTCCTGGGACAGAGTGAAAGACCAGGGGCTGGAACACGAGGCATCGCAAGATCGCTCCCCCGAAACCTATGATGCTTCTAGGTGCTGTCCTGGCCCCAGAGGCAGATGTTGGACTCCCTTCAATAAGAACTATAATTTCAACTGCGGACGACATGGGTGAGGTAATGTCATTAGCATGTAACTATAGTGACGCGCCACATATGCTTTTTGAGGTAGGCCGCACAGTGGCAGAAGAGCGATGCCTCCCTGATACCTGTCCACCGGGTGTGTGCCCCATTTTTTTTCCACAGCCTCTCCCCATCCCCACCTCACACCATTCCCTCCTCACATTCAGCGGCGAGGCAAGGGCGAGATCGGTCCACTGCAGGAAAGTTCAAGTTTTGCAATGCAATAGGTCTCACAGTTACGCAAGTTTTGAGCTATTGACATTGCAAGTAACAACGCCTTTTATTGTTGTTTTTGTTTTAAAAACATAAATAAAAGGCATTGTCATTTACAATGCCAATAGCTTAAACTTGCGTAACTGCGAGACCTATTGCGTTGCAAATGCTTGTTTTTCTTTCTCTTACTACAGTTAGAGGTTTGTGTCAAGTGAGCTGCCTGAAGATGTCAGATATTTTCCTAACACATAACATTTAAAGTAAGCCTGTAAGTGGATAGTTCAAATATTTCAAAATATATCGGGAATTATGAAAGCAAATTTTTTTTCTCAATAAGAAGTGTGATCCAAACAAAGATTTAGATAGGAGCAAAATAATTCAGAACACTTTATGTGGTGATGTGCAAGTGACACGTATTTGCAGAAATTTGATTTCCAAATATTGTTTGTACACTTTATAATTTTCTCAATAAAACCAAATCAATAGGATATTTCGTGGCCACTTCAATGTAAAATCTGCTGATTTCAAGTATTCTACCACTTCATGCTTCCTTTATGCAAATATTAAATGTGATCGTTTTTAAACATGATTTGAGAAACATTCCTGTCCCTGCCCTGATGACAATGCTGTTAAAGAACTAAGAGATAAGTCAGGGGTCGTGTGTATTCTATATGTGGCTATATTGTGTTCTATGTAGAGCAAACGTTTGGTCTGTTGAAATCAAGAAAGAGTTTTTTTGTGCAGCAGACATGCTGAACTCATGTATTTGAAGGTGCTCTCTTATGTGATAATGAAGAAAATTATGTCTCAGTGAATTAAAATATTTGCCCACGATCACATCATTTGAAACCAGTTTATGGGTCAACAGCATTCATACTAAGTCAAGTAGATTATTTAAGGCACTAGACCTGCAGGTTTAGTACCAATTTGATGATTTTCAAAGTCCCTTTCAGGGTGTGCACTTTATAAATCCTGCTCCTGTATTTGATTTTCAAACTATGATGTTTTTTTATGTTTAACAGAAACCCAGGCCACCCACAAAGCGCACATAACAACTGTATTGCTCTTTAGTTCACTATTGGAATTGTTTTTGGGATAGGGGGAAGAAATAATGTTCCTAAATTCATGTTTGAAAGCTATCACTTTTAAATTAATACTTCTCAATCCACTGATATAATCAATTGTACAAAGGTGAAAAACTTCTGCATGTTAATTAAATCCCCTTTGAATTCCGAAGACCATCATAATTTTACAATTTCACTGCAAAATATCTTTTTTAAGATGAAGGTGCTTTGAAAGTTAAGCGCAGGACTCCAAAGTTTCTTCCTTTTTTTTTTAACACCAATGATCCTTTAAATAAATTCTTGTCTGTCTATTTTATATCATTTTATTGTTAGTGCTGAGTTGAGTAAACAACAACCAAGTGCTCCTGTTGACCAGGTGGCTGCATGTAATGGTCAGGGGAACTGCATGCTGCCCCCAGGCCATACTTCGAGTATTCATGATCAGGGATGTTCAGGACTAGAATCTTCTACAGCTGGCACTGCCCTTGCTACCCATGGTCTCAGGATTTATGTAAGCAGTGGCGGAATAGGATAGTAAACATAGGTCTAAAAGACCAGTTTTCTTTTTTTTTTGTTTGCACTTTGTTGCCTCCTGCTAGCCACTAGGCTGTAAAAAAGAGATACTTCAATAGTAATCCAGTTGATTACAGTATTTGGTACAATTGACTGGTGCAACTTAAATTATGTGGATTTCTAACATATGGGCGTGGCTCTGAAGCTCCGCCAATCTCCCCACAATCTTAGCCATGCACTGGGCTACATTTGGCATCCGAACAGCGGAGAGGATGCAGCAGTGGTCTGTAATACCTGCGGACCCCAACCTGGTACAATAATAGCATGAGCGATGACGAAAGCACCTTCAGACCAGAGAGGACCCTGCGTGGCTGAGTGACACAGCGCTGGAGGATGGTCCCCACACCTGGCTCGAGCCGTAGTGGACCAGCTGCAGTGGTGCGAGGTCCGTGGTGACTGCTGGATCCAGTGGTTCGTGGACACCAGGCGCTTGGTGAAGACGCAACAAGCACATGCTGCTGTAATAAACTGGCCCTGGCAGGGCTGGAGAGACCCAGCGGCTGTGGTGTCATGTAGGAGTTGGACCAGTGGGGGATCGAGTTGCACCCAAGGAAGACCCCACATCAGGTAAGGCTGGCTCACTTCACACCTGGAGGCCACGTCGTGACAAGGGCCACGGGTAAGCCTGGGGTCAGCTATCGGGCCGTGCTGGGCCGGCACGGGTCTGGGCAAGCCTCTCTCCTGTCAATGTCCGCCTTCTCCCCCTCCCATTTACTTCAGCCTCTCCCTTGTGACGGCCTGCAGCTAGCGGAGTGCCAACTTGAGCATGCAGGAGCCTGTGGCGACTGGGGCCCTGGGCCTGCAGAAAGCTGAAGAGCTAACAGCCATACAGCCACCCCCACACTTGCAGCCTTATTACCGGAGGATGTCGATGGCGGCGCTATAATGGATTGAGTCCAAGATCTATCTGATGGTGTTGGCGTAGAGGAACCCTGCCCTCGCCGAATGTATAAGAATCCTTCCCGGTACTTCAGTTTACCGCCAGCCACATTCCGTGCGCAGCTACAAGACAAGTCGAGCCATCCCATTGATTTTTTTCACACCATAACGTGGGCGCTTAGAAGAAAATAGTGTCTGTCTTCCGTGAAAACAATCCAGTACAGACGAACTCACTCGATGTGCAGTTAATTCCTACCCCCGCAGCCCCTGTGTGTGCTGGGCAGTGAGGAACTTATCCAGTCCCCGTCCTGAGGAGAACCAAGATTCAATATGGTTCGAAACGCGTTGACCCCCAGCCTGTGACAAGGAAGAAGGGTGCACCTAGGATTGACTAATACCACTCTGGTGGAACCCGCTGTTAATCCTTAAATTAATAAATACGTCACAGGTGTTGTGAGACAGGCAGGCAGTCCAATTCCATCCCCACTTCCGCCTGTCCACTGGTTTTTGAATGAAAGGACTGGTTTTCTATGTGTATCGGCTTTCTTTATTGAAATGTTTTTGATGTTGCAATTTATTTGTTGTATTTGTCATGTAAAAAGTTATTTGGTGTTATGAATTTTGAGTATCTATTATGAACCCTTGCGCATTTGTATATATTGCGCACATCACTGTATGTTATTGATTCAACTGTTTTGACATGAGTTTCCTTTGAAAACATACGGACTGACTAATGAAACTTCATTTTAATGAAATAAATCATTTTGTGACAAAAAAAACGTCTGGTTCACGCAATACAATTTGGTTGCGTGGCTATAATTCACAAAAAAAAACTGACTAGCCATCTTTGTTCTGTTTAGCACTTGTTGAGTTCCAGGCTAGCCAGTGGTAGGACCCGATACCTTCTTTTGTGTACTGTTATTACCGGAGGCGGCAGAGACACCGGCACCCCGGGTGGCAGAGGTGACTGACCCGGCGCAGCCCACACAGGTGTGTCTTGGTGCTGCAACTACTTGTGCAGGGGCAACGGGCCACTTGCTGATGAGCCTGCTGCTTGTGGCTGGGCCTCACCAACTGGCTGGAAGTTGCATTCGCTGCTTGGTGCCCCCCAACTTCCCCCTCCTGCAGACAGGCCATAGCTGTCGGGGGTGCCCCGGGCTGGTATCACCGCTTTCCCTGGGCCGGGTCGGCCGACCACCGCTATTGGCTGGCCTTCATTAGCTTAAGCACAGGCATTCCAACGAATTGCACACAGCATTGATTGAGGCCCGGGTCTCATCCCGCTCAGATCACTGCCGCAATCTCACCCAAAACAGAGCAGGATGACCTATGATAAAACTAAGCACTCTGGGAAAGGACCCAGATGGGAAATGGCGGAGGGAGGAAATCTGCCGGACACCTACCTGACAGCCGGGACAGATGTCCTTATGGTGGAGCTTAGAGCAGGCTTTATAGCCCTGGACACCTGATTTGACAAACTTGACAAGGGCCTACACTCCATGGGGGCATGCCTGGACCGGCATGAGTGGTGGCTCGGCACACTGGAAGGTAGGATCTCGGATCTTGAGGGCAGATCAGCCCAAACGGCCAAAAGGACAGAATACATGGAAAAACTCCTAGACAGTTGCAATGAAAAATGAAGTCCTGGAAGCCAGTAGACGCAACAACATCCGTATTATGAGTATTCCGTAATCCATGAACACAGGCTGTGCTGACGGATTTGTGGAGCAACTTCTGATTGACTTATTTGACGGGACCCCTTCACACCCACGTTCATGGTCGAGAGGGCCCACTGCACCTTGAGGCTGCGCCCGATCCCGGGTTGTCCGCCGCACCCGCTTATCGCCCGGCTGTTAAATTTCTGGGACAGAGACACAGCAACGCGCTTGGCAAGACAGTAGGGCCCCCTCGACTGGCAAGGGTCATCAATCTCTCTTTACCCAGACATCACAGCAATGGTCGGCACCCCCAAGTGTATTCACCCTACACTGTTTGGGTGTTTGAACATGTTGCAAAATGCAGCAATGTTGTTGGGACTGGGATTTCCCAGTAGGGACCGGTATGGGGATGGATGGGGGAGGGGGCTGGTGAGTTCTTTCAGTTTGGGGTGTTTTGCAGTCGTATGTTATCCAGAATGTTGTTTGTAATGCCAGATGTTCTTAGAAATGCCCATCTTATACTCCTGGCACAGCAATGATTGCATATGACAGGGTCCACCCCTTTGCAGATGTTACACTAGTAACCTGGAGCATACGCGAGCTGAACGAGACACGCAAGGAAAAGCAGGTAATGCACTATTTACAGAGGCGCCAAGTAGATAGTGCCTTTTTACAAGAAACGCATTTGTCCCCCACATTACCCAACAGCTTCGCTGCGGCATGGGGGTGCCCATCCGTACTTTGCAAGTTACAGCACGTAGGTCAGGGTTGTCTCTATACTGGTTCACAAGCATGTACCTTTCCAGATGAAAGAAGTATGGGCAGATGCAGAGTGTCGATACCTGCTGGTGAAGGGTTGTTTATTAGGCTATACTATACACCTAGTTAATGTTTACGCTCCAAACACTGACAGCCCGGAGTTTTACCAAGACTTAGTGGCTCAAATTGACCGAATGGAGGCAGACCAAGTATGCATGTGGGGTGACCTTAACCTACTGCTAGATCCCTAACATGACAGCACAGCGAGAACCCCTGATGCCAAACCAAGATCCAGACATACACTAGCATACCTAAGGGGAACATATCACTTAACTGATACTTGGCGCCACCAGCAGCCTGCACAGGCACCCTATACACATTACTCAGCCCAACACGGCAACTGGACTCGCTTGGATTACTGGCTTCTCGCCCCCAGCCTGGCACAGTGAATGGACTCCATACAACACCTGCCACGTATTTGGTTCTATCTCTCACCGGTGATCTTGAAATTTCGTATCCCCAGGACAGGTGGGGTGGAGCAGCAGTGGAGATACCCCGGGACCTCCGTGATGATCTATTATGATCGGAACTACGATCAGCAATAGTGGGATATTTTGAGATTAACAAAGGGACAGTGAAATCCTGGGCTACATATGGGAGGCACTTAAGGTCTACAAAAGGGGGGTCTGTATTTTCAAATATGCTTGAATCCTTAAAGTCCTATGTCGCACACTATTCCAATTAGAAAAACAATTATCGGAAGTAGACGACTTTCATGAAGCGGCGGAGCACGAAGAGCATTATCTAGGAAAATACGCTGTTGCCCGACAATGCGGGGGGTGGGCAGGACGCACCCTGGCACGACTGCTGCAGCCCTTTAGCGGCCAGTCTTGCATAACATCTCTCAAGCGTCTGGGCGGCACCTAAATATCTGACTCACTCAGCATTCAAGACGAAGTACTAACCTATTATACCGACTTGTACACGTCACGGGTCGCGGCAGAGGCATCAGACAGCAGCCGATATTTAGACGAGTTGGCCAGTGTCAACGCGTCAACAATTCTTCGGAGAGCCCTTTACAGGGGAGTTAATAATCCAGGCAATAGAAGCCATGGATAAGATGAAAGCACCAGGCATTGACAGGTTCCTGGGTTGCTTTTACAAGGTGTATAAGCAACTACTCGCCCCATATCTCTTAGAGAACTAGCAGGAGTCAATGAAGAACGGTATTCTTCCACCTACTCTCCATGAAGCAGTGACTATACTGCTCTGCAAACCTGTAAAGGACCCAATGCAGTGCGGCTCCTACCGGCCACTCTAGTTCATCTTTGACAACATTCTAGCTACTAGGCTCTCCCTGTTACTTGTCTAGTACTTGTCTCCCTGTTACTAGACCAGATAATATCTCCAGCCCAATCATCGTTCGTCCCGCATAACTCCACGGCCATAAACCTGCGTATGCTCTTTGCGGTCCTACATAGAATTTCACCCACCGTCCCGGCTGCAGTTGTGTTTCTGGGTGCTGAAAAATCATTTGATTCACTGGAGTGGTCGTAACTGCAGGCCACGTAGATCCTGATGGGGCTTCCACTGGGATTCTCTGACGGTATCAAATTATTATATGCAAAGCCCACAGCACGCATTCCCTTAAATAGAATGCTGACATCTTTCTCTCCTATGCGGGGAACACGGCAGGGATGCCCGCTGTCTCCCCAATTGTTTGTGATAGTGTTGGATCCCCTGGTGCGTCACTTACAGGAACGACACCTCCACATAGGTCTGCAGTTCAAAACTGGCCCGGTCCTAATCACACTTTATGCGAATGACATTATTCTCTATGTGCTGCACCCGAGCGAGAATATAGCCCCCATACTGAGAGAAATAATCCGATACGGTGCTTTGTCCAGGCTGCACATAAACTGGGACGAATCTGAGATCTTTCTCTTGACATCAGCCCCCTATAGCATGGGTACTGAATTTCCTCTAGTGTGGTGTGAATACTCCATCAAATATCTGGAGATATATATCCATAGAGAATCAGACCAAATAATAGCTCAATAATGGGCCAGTGGTGGAAAAACGCACCGGATCGAGGGTTGGTTGAAGCTTCACTTAACTGTGGCAGGCCAGCTATTGGTTAAAATAGTGGTGCTGCCCCAATTCTTGTACCTGTTCCACAACATCCTTTCCCATTGACCAACGCGTTTTTTGCAACGCTTCGTACATTGTTATTACAATTTACATGTGGAGGAAAACAAACCAGGATCAGCAGGTACACGTTGACTTTACCGTACGAGCGCGGAGGCCTTGGAGTCCCAAAATTTCCCATATACTCTCTGGTAGCCCAGTGTAGTTTTGTCCGACATTGGTACCACCCAGACCCCAGGATACCGTATGCCAAGCCGGAGGCGGACCTAACGTACCCCATCCCGCTGGCTGCGTTGTTGCTGGCGGGACTGCCACACAACCCACACGATATCCAGATGGTTTCGACGACCCCCTGGGCCTGGAAGAGACTGAACCGGGTAAAAGGAGGTCACTTCTTGTACTCATCTGCTCTTCCTTTAGCAGCAAATACTTGGCTACCCGTTGAGCAGGATGCACATTGGCCGGCGCACCCTAGCCAGGTACTCCTTGAACACCATTGGAGACCTGTTCCCTGACAGGCACGTCTTTTCCTGTACAGAGGATACCTGCTTTTAAGAAGTTCCCATACTGTACCAATTTGTTTTTGCGGCGGCTGCAGGGGCGTTCAGAGCCCAGATCCCCAGCTACAACCTTGAACAGATGATTTTCCACCTTTGGCATTGCTTATAGCAGACAAGGGTGGGGATCACCAGATATCCAAGCAGTACAAATCCTGCATGGCCCTGCTTCCTACCCGGAATGCAGTGGTCACGCCTCATGGGAACTGTACCTCGGTCTTCCACTGACTGACTTTCAATGGTACCATTGCTGTATGCAGTCATGGCTGGTATCACTCAGTCACCGTCATAAGCTGCCACCCTTTACGTATTGGAGGACTATATTTATGGAATTGTCACGCATGACTCAACTCACACTCACCTGCTCCACTGCAGGCACTGCTGGGGCTTGTGCATGATGTCCCAAAAACATTGCACCACTTTGTGGCCATAGCGTTCATGCTCTTTAAGAGGGAATAGGCCTTACGCTGGGGGAGCAGGAACCCACCTGGGCAAAAGGCCTGGCTCAACAGCCTAATACATTGCAACATGAATAGTGAACTCTACGCACATATTCAGCCACCAACATCTAGGCCACGCAACATATGGCACATACCTCCTTGAACTTTAGGAACCATCCAACTCACACCCTTAACAACAATGAATGATTGCAGTGTCCAGTAGGGTACAGTGTAGACATAGCGCATGCAGCAGAGTAAAAGGTAACCCCTCTTGATCTTTAGGGGAGCTGGTCTCTCGTACAGTCTATATAACAGAACTTGCCGGGGCTTTTAATGTACCACTGTATGTAAATGAGGATGGAATGCAAAAACTACCATGTGACAAATGATTGTTGATTATGTACAATACCTTATTTGCTAAAATTTAAAATAAAGTAAACAAAAAAGACTTTATCCACTATGTCATATCCTGGTGATCTCTTGCCTCCATGGAGCTCTCTCAGAGCTGCCACGATATACTCATCCATTAGAGCTTATTTTTTTCTTCTTCTTCATTGAAGAACCTTAACTTATATGTTCTGTTACTTTTAAGAATTTTTGAAGTGTTTTACTCTAAAAATGTTGGAACATTTCACAAATCTTTTGCTTTTTCATTTGACAACTACATATTTTAAATTTTTATAATGATTATATATTTTATTAATCTACTACAGCAGATTATGCTGTTTATTAGCACCGTAAAGTGTCCTGTCATCAACACATACTTTGAATATGATAAAATGAGATCATCGTGCTGGAATTAAGAACATATGCAGGTTACACATAGATCTGTGCAGAGGGCTCAATATTGACACTTAAATCTCCCACATGAAGCGGCATATTGTACACATTAAATAGAGTGATTGATAAAAGCCTTTTTTTTTACCAGATGTCACAATGCAGTCTTTTTGTTTCATTTTTTAGGTCTCGCCTAGCGAATGCAGCGCATGCTCTGTTTCGCTTGGCGAGCCGCTATTGTTGTGGCTTTGATGAGCGAAGGGAGACAAATCATATGCGCGCACGGACATGCAATGTGCGCGCGCATGGCGCCTCCTCTGCCTCACACGCTCCCACTGCGTGCTCACACTTCAAGGCAGACACGGCGCTTGTTGCTTACTGAAAACCGCAACTTGAAGAAACGGTTCACAACCTCTCTTCCCTACTTTCATTTAGTTGCTTCCCTGTGAAATGGATCCAAAAAAGAAAAACACTCTTACGGGAAATGCCCTTTTTCTGACATTTTACTATTCCAAAGTGCAGCCTCGGGATGGAGAGAAATAAAAGGTTTTAAATATGAAAAATAAATACATAACTAAATAAAGCAAGACAGAGTGGTTGCAAAGTGGTCAGATTGGTTTTGTTTTCTCGTCTTTCTTTGAACAGCATTGTGTACAATGGCTCTGTGTTTATGGACGTGGTCTTTTTATACCATAATGCTTACGTTTTGTAAGGATATAAGTAATGGACATTGAAACGGTTACCTTCAGGGCCCTGTAGTCATGTCCTTAACTTTTCAGGTAAAACCCCTCGCTGATTACTGAATAGTGAGTGAGAGATCGTTAAGGTAACCATGTTTTTTCTGCTTACATTTCACATGCCTTACTTAATCTTGCACTCCCTATGAGTGTTTGCTTTTACTTTTTTTTTAGGCAGGATATTACTCTTATCAAGTGCATAATGTGTATTGAGCCACATCCAAGTGTTTATAGTGGGCACAATTTGTTTGTAGCTGAAGGCAGTGCGAGTTTCTCTCAGTGGGGCAGTATGGTGTTCAGTGGGGGAGAGGATGTGACTCTATGGCCAGAGCTGTCGAATTTGGAACTGGGGAACCGGGTTCAGCCTTCATGACCAGTGCACCAGACCACTCTACTGAGGGAGCATATTCCCATGCTTGACCTTTGAAGGCCCCGAAATACCCTAGAAGGCCTGATGTCTTAGCACAAGCAGGTGTACCCTAGCAGTGCCATTTGTGGTTTAACCTTGAAGGCCTGTCCACCACAATCCATGTTAATCTCCAGTCTTGCGGGCAGGCCTACGAAGCAGCACACCCTACAGCAACAGTGATCCAGTCACTGTGACTCTGTCACTGAGGTCACATGAACCTTGAGAGCAGTTTAGGGCGGTGCCTATGGCGTGACTGCACTGGGTACCTATTTCGGGTGGGTGCGTAGTGTTGGCAAGTATATTATGGTTTAAAAAAACTTGCTGCTTCCTTCCTGGCCTCCAGCAATTTTCAGCAGCAATAAAAATGTCATGATAACTTCGGTGATTTATGTTCTTCCTAGAGAGAGATCAGAGTTTTGTCTAGTGGAAGGGTTGACTCCTGGAAAGGTAGCACAGAGGGTTAATGTGCCTGCTGCAAAGAACATGTACCATGCAATTCACAAAGTGGACATCATGTTAACTAGGTTAGTATGTTACTGCTTTTGTCAGCGAGATCCTTTTGTTACTTGCAGTCTATAAGTTAAAATCCTAACATAGAACAGTGATCTGTTAAACTATACTGCCTACTAGTATGATTGTCATGTAGCTTCTACACCTTTGTAGTCCGTTGTCTTATGTAACATTTCCTATACAGTGATTTACACACATATAAATGATTGTCTCTGTGTATTGTGTGAAATGTATAGTGCTCTGACACAGTACACTGGTATGAGTGGCGCCGTAAATCAAATTAAATGCATCTGAGAAAGAGTGTGGTTATGGAGACCTGAGGGGGACTGTTAAAGGATGGTAGTGAGGGAGTCAGAGGTGTAAGTGATCATGGGGGCACCAACTAACATTGTTGCACAGGGCGCCACCAGCACTAATGCCGGCCCTGCTATCGATGCCAGTCCGCCACACCCATTGTTACCTCCATTGGCCTTGTTTCAGCAGTAGTAGCTACAACTCACCAAGGATCGGCAATACAGGATTTGCACACACACCAAACTTCACAGTCTCTCTGCTACATGCACAAGCACTTCTAACATTTGCTACCGGCTCTGGAGCCACTGGAATTATGCAGCAATGGGGGACAAAATGATGCCGCAGTGTTGACTAAATTATGCAACAAAAAAAGGCTGCAGCATAATGCCATATATTTTCTTATACTTTATTATTTAGACATTTGTACACATTTTAAGTCTCTGCAAAGATTCCGCCTCATCAGTATCAGTATAACATACAAATGCAGCAGTATGAAAGGTGATCAGGCAACCTTTGCAAAGGGCAGTGTACTTTGCAGAAACTCAAGTCTCGTTTTTTAGTAACTTTTTATCCGTTTGAGCTACAAAAATGATTAGTTAAAACTGTAGGATTATGCAGTGGATGATGTATTATGTGGCATATATGGCAGAGCCATAATTATCTGGAAAACATTTGCAAACTAGGATATTTTGCCATTTATGTTTGAACTGCTCTTGTGGAAGAAGGGAGGAGAAGTGCTAATGAGTGAAACTACATGGCTTGGAGACAAATGGCTTGTGATTCCACTTTTAAATGTATTTGGGACATTGTGTGATTGGAAATATATCCCACTTTGTGAATTGTTTGTGATGTCCAACTACTGCTGTTATCGGAGAATCTCTACATATTGTGAAACAACTAGGAGACCTATTAGTCTGCTCGTGTACATATGTGTGTTAGGAATGTGCTTGATTTGACCCTCTTGCTTCACTTTGTGAATGTATGTCCACGCAATCAAAGAGCTTCTCTCCTCACAGCCCAGTCTACCTCCCACCATCCCTCTACCCTACAAACGACGCACCCTCCCTACATACCCTCGCCTCCAACGACACCCGCGCTGGCCGACTATCCCCGTTCGCACTAACGCCCACCGCCCCCGTCGTGTCCTCAACCCATTGTCGGACCGTGAATTATGCTCTCTACTACGCTCTTATGGCCCAGGTCCGGTAAAACACATATCCAACGCACACATCCCCATACCCACAATTCTCACAAACCCTCTGAGGCTCCCAACACTCAACAATAGAGGTTCCGTCCCTAATAACCTCAGAAAAGTTCCCCTCACACTAGAAAGCTCGACCACCCTTCTCTCTCCCAAACTCAAATGCATCCTACTCAATTGCAGATCGGCCCAGAGACACTCCTCCGACATCGCCGATCTCGTCTCAGCTAGGGATCTGGACCTAGCCATTCTAACGGAAACGTGGCTTACTGAAGCCTCTACCCCGATTATGGACATACTAGTCCCCCCCAATTATCACATCATTAGGCTGGACAGGTCTCCTGGCAAGACGGGCGGTGGAATTGCATGCATTTTTAGGAGCAACCTCTCCGTTACTAAAATCACCCCCCCCTCCTTCTCCTCCAGTCAACTCCTCTGCCTCGACATCACCAGCGAGGGCAAACAAGCTTGTGCTTTACATCTCATCTATCACCCGCCTGGTGACAATCTCATATTCACCCAACAACTCATGGACATGATCACTTCCAATGCCGGTCGGCAGACAACCCAAGTCTACCTGGGTGACTTCAATCTTCACTGGAACGATCAGAAAGACACAGTGGTGAATAGCCTCAAATCTTTCCTTAATGCGCTTGACCTCACCCAAATATGCGATAGACCAACACACGACAAAGGCTCGATACTCGATCTCATCATTGCCAAAGAGAATTCAACACAACTGGAGGCGATTCAACCCTGCGACTGGTCTGATCACCACATTATCACCTTCTTTATCAATGAAAAAGTTAAACCTATCCCAGCTCAACCAATCAAATCCAAAACATGGAAAAGGGACATGAAGAACCTTAACCCCTCTACCCTGCCTCCCCACATCGGCAATCTCCTCCTTCCCCTTCAGGTGCCTCGGATGTTCAATCACTGATGGACCACTACCTTGACTCTATGAACACAGTAGTCAATGAAGTCGCCCCACTGCAACTGAAGAGAGTCTCCACCAAAACTTCTAACCCCTGGTATGATGATAGACTCAATGACGACAGGCGTACTATGCGAATGGCAGAGCGCACCTGGAGATCGGACCCTTCAGCACTGCACCTCAAAAGGCTTAAGAACAAGAGAAACGCCTACTTCAGGAAAATAAAGCGCACAAAGGCGGACTTCTTTAGCCGCCAGTTGGACCGAGCAAAAAACAGGCCAAGAAAGCTGTTCGAACTAATCAAGACCCAAACAAAGACTCAACCCCTACAATCAAACAGCACATCAAGCGACACCCCACACTGTGAAACCTTCTCCGCTTTCTTTAAGCTAAAGACTGACAACATAAGAAATGACCTCATCATGGAAGTAAGTCGATTCCCCAACAACACCAGAATGTCTTACACTCAACCTAAAAACAAGGCATCTTGGCTGCACTTCGATACCTACTCGAAAGAAGCAATACGCAAACTGCTCTGCACCTTGAAGCCCTCTAATCACCTCACAGACCCTCTACCTGCTAATGCTGTAAAAGACTTCATCCCCTTGCTCCTCCCTCTCTGGACCAAAATCATCAACAGCTCCCTGCAACAAGGCCTCATTCCGGACTCCCTCAAGGTGGGGCAAGTCACGCCTATACTCAAGAAACCTACAGCTGATCCATCTGACCTAAACAATTACCGGCCCATCACCAATATCCCCACCCTGGCCAAACTGCTGGAAAAATGTGTCCAACTACAACTAACTAAACACATTGACCAATTTGACCTCCTCAACCCTCATCAATCAGGCTTCCGAGCGAAACATAGCACGGAAACAGCTATGACACACATAATTGATGACGCCCTCCAAATTCTTGATCGCAATGAGTCCTGCCTCCTCATCCTTCTTGACCTCTCGTCAGCATTTGACACGGTCAAACATGAGAACTTGCTGGAGCTGCTAAGCACTAGAATGGGTCTATCGGGAACTGTTCTCAAATGGTTTTCGTCCTTCCTTCACAATCGGTCACAGAAGTTCAAGATCGACAATGTGCTATCCACACCTGTGCCTGCAGATCTAGGTGTTCCACAAGGATCCTCCCTCTCCCCCACACTGTTCAACCTCGTCATGGAACCGCTCGCCACCTTGCTCCAAACTTCCAATGTCCAATTCTATATGTACGCCGACGACACACAACTCTACCTAAAGCTACAATCTCCGGAAGATATCAAACATCTGAATTCCACGCTTATTAACACTCAATCTTGGCTGGCAGATAATCACCTCAAACTAAATGCTCTGAAAACCGAGTTCCTACTCATCTCACCCCCGGCGAAAACTTCCACCACCCAAACATGGCTCAATAACCTAACAGCACTCAATGTCCAACCTACCATCGTGGACTCAGCGAAATCCCTAGGCATCACACTCGACGCCAAGCTCAACATGCAGCAGCACGTTAGCAAAGCCACAAAAGCAGCTAATTTCCAAATCAACACATTGAGGAAAATTAAACCTTTCCTCCCTGCCAAAGACTTCCAAACTGCTGTACAAGCTCTAGTCATCCCTCGAATAGACTACGGAATTGTGGCCCTCAGCGGACTCCCGCTAACCACAACTGCACCCTTAAGAGCCTCCCTGAACGCTGCAGCAAGACTCATTACTGGCTCAAGAAAACATTCGCATATATCCCCAGACTTAAAGTCTCTAAAATGGCTGCCTTTTGAAGCCAGAATACAGCTAAAAATTGCAGTTATGGCACACGCGGCCGTGCACCACAATGCACCCAACTACCTCGCTCAAAAGTTGTCTATCTCAGGAGGTTCGAGGTCCAATAGAAGCAAAAAAAACCTACTCCTGAAACCTCGTAGATTCCGGAAAGAGAAAACATACAAGCGCTCCTTCTCTGGAATGGCACCCAGGATCTGGAACGCGCTCCCGCCTGAAACTAGGCTGATCTCCTCCACTGCACTCTTCAAGAAAGAGGTGAAATCCATCCTTCTGGCCAAGATCTCCTGAACATGATTGGTGCTGGATCAGAGACTCTGCATTGCTTGTATCACTGTTCACCTTGCCCTCTGGCACTATACTTCTAACTTGATGTTGTCACTACCAATATATGATACACGTTGATTCACTCACCAGATGCCCCCACTCAGTGTTCTCGCTACACTAAGACTTTGGTATAAGCCATCCACACACCCAAGGTGCACCTGAACACCCCTGCAGTGGGATCAATGACTTGTGCCGTCTTATATCACTTGTTTACCTGACTGTATTTTGATATGTTTTATGTATGTTACTATTACCCCACCATGTTAGTGACTATTATACTGCTCCCATTATCTCTGTTCACTCCTACTGCCCCTACCCTGTCTTTGTGAAGCGCTCTGATATCTGTAAGGATCTTGTTCGCGCTATATAAAACTTTGAATAAATAAATAAAATAAATAAATATGTAAATGCCAATAACTCCTATTAAACCTTAAATAATCAAGTGTATCCATTGGTTGAATTAAATTACACAATAAGCTGTAACTGGTCGGTGAAATGCCAAACAAATACTACAAATTGGGATGCTTGGCACATTCTGGCCACACTTGTGACTCCGCCCACTGATCCAATCCTTGGGTTTTCCCCGCCCTCGGAGTCTCCGCCCACAGTTCCCCTTCTTTTTTTCCCCCACGTCGACCAATGCATACATGTAATGACTTGGATCAGCACTAGAACTTCCGCAGGACCAGGGTGGAACATGAACCCCATTCTTTGGACGGCTTCACCCCGCGGTGTAATGGTGCCCACTATGGGTGATAAACTGCGAACCGCGCTCTTCGAATGGAAACAAGGTCCCTATTCAAGGCGGTATTTACTTTGCTTTTGTTCTCCTAACACACAACAGTGCCATCTTCTGTAGCATTTGCTGCTCTGCCCAACCTCCTCCCTCCGCTCCCGGGGGTCTCCCTGCTCCACCATGCAATAAATGTACCACCTGCACTTGGTAAGCGGCACACTTTATTATGCCCATTTGAAGGTGTTTGTGTAATTCGTAAGCTATTGTGGCACACAATTACGCAGTAGTAAGAGCATTTATGCCTGCTACGGAGTCTTTTGGTGAAAACTGAATGCCAAAAAAACTGTAATTGTGGGCTGTAAAAGTATGCTTACCAACGAAAATGCCTTTGTAAATTGGTCCCCAAGTTTTTTTAGACCCTCGTGCCCCAGAAAGTGAACATTCAGCATTTGCACCACTTAGGATCTTTGCCAGAGTGCAAAGACGGGGCTGGAATCTGAGCAGGTTGGCGCTGGGGCGCAGCTCCCACGAATGTGTGCAGTTTGTGTGGCCCAGGCCGTTTCAGGTTACCTCTTGTCCATGTATCTGAGCACAGATCTCTTCCTTTGCTGTCATGCTCTGTGAAAACGAAGATTCATAGTCTACCTGTGTGTTATTAAAGCTTTGGTGCTCAATTGTTACCGCTCTCACATTTTTAATCAAGTGATTTATGACTCAAAGTAAAGTCACAACATCGTTTATTCGCCCTGGCTTAACCTGGGTAGCCTGCCACCCTGTGCATCCTTATTTTGTTGACCTACATTCGATTCAAACTTTAGTTTGGAAGAGGGTAGGGGATGGGGGGTTGAAGGGTCTTGCACTTCCTGATGTAATTTATATATTATCTGCAAGTCACTTGCTCCAATCCAAGTGTCTGATTAGTCATTTATTGCCTTTCATTTTATAGCATGTAATACCGTGGCGTGGGCTTCAAAGAACTTTGAATAGTAACATTAGTTATTACCTATCAACATCGGTACCCTTTTTACTGACCTTGGTAAGATGAGAGGTGGTGATGTGAGTCTAGCTTGGTTTTTTCAAGGGCTGGTCTCCCACCACCCCCATCCTCGTCCGTTACATCCAAGGAAGCTTCCCCCTGCTTTAATGTGATAGATTAGTGAGCTGTTGTATCTGTGTGCCACAAATTGCAGTTTAAGCTGGACAGCCTTTCATCTTTTAGCTGTCGAGACATTGCGTACCATTCATTCGGTAATAGTGTTTTTCATCAAACGTTTTCTAAGACAATTCATCCTGTGATAACTGATATGAATGTTCATGAAGGCCCTTGTGAACATAGCAGAGAGGCAGCCCCTCTTTTTAGGTCGAGCCTGGGCAGCGCATACTCTGCTCTGGGAGGCATGTTGTATTCAAGTATGGACCTGAAGCTCCGCCCACTCTCAGTCCATATTTTTCATTGGCTTGTGTCATTGTCCACTGTGAACTGTGGCTTTTCATTGGTCAATAGGCTTAGTAGTCCCTCCTTATTACCACTTTGTCTTATTTTGTAACCTCCCATAAGGACACCCCTGTTACGTTTGTTGTTACATGGTAGGCTTTAATTATAGCCTCCAAGCACTATTTTCTTAAATCGCTTTGTCCACGCTCTGTCATATCTCTCCTTCCGCTTAAAAAGAAAATCTTTATAGCACGGGCGCCAAACGCATTTGCAATGCTAAAGGTCTTAAATTTGTGAGAGTTTGAGCTATTGGCATTGTAAATGAGAATGCCTTTAATGTATCTGTTTTAAAAATAATACATAAATAAAAGGCTTTGTCATTTACACTGCCAATAGCTCAAACTCTCGTAAATGCGAGACCTATTGCATTGCAAATGCTTGTATGTTAGATTGCGCCTATAGACTGCGTGTGTACTGTCTGGTGTGAGCCTTATTGTGGGGCATTACCAATAGCATACAGGGGCTTGGAGCTGGCCAACTGCTTACAATGGGTGGGATTTCCAGTCGCGCCATATGCTTGCTTCTTATTCAATGGATTTCTTTGTCCATCTTGGGTCTGTCCAGCCTGGGGAGCATTGCTAATTTACTAGTGTCCTCCCATTGCTCACTTTTAGAGACCTGCTTATTTTGCCCTAAGCATTCTACCAGAGTGTATGTTTTCCCAACTGTTTCCCTAGTGTGCCTCTCCCTCGTTGCCCCCTACACTACATGTTCCACGTCCCCTGTATGCTGGTCTCTAACCCAATGGTTCTCCTCATCACCCACTCCCTCTGTTGCTTACCTCACCTGCTTCCTTATTTTCTCTTACCTTTTGCTTGTCCTTCCTCCCCGCCACATGTCCCTGTTGCATTCTCGCCCATGTGCTTTTCCCCTGCCTGCTTACCTCAGCCCTGCTCTCCTTCTCTTGATCATTGCTTCTCCTCCCAAACTCCCACCCTCTGTGTTGCCTCCGTCCCACTCCTGCATTACTACACCCCTGCCCCTCTGCTTTGCTGCTTTCTTCCCACACTAGCACTCTGTTGATCAACCCACCGACACTTCAATGAGAAAAAAACTCAAGTCATTTTGTATTGATTTATGCATTTCTATATCATGCAAACTTTACCCGTAGGTGTCCGAGAGTTTTACAATTAAGCAAAGTGAAAGTTACAACGATACATTCAAAATTACAAAATCTGAAAAGGTGGCTCAATGAGGGTTATACAAGTATAGAATACATATTTACAAAATTGAACTCTCATGAGTGATAAGTGGAAATCAGAGTCATGACCTGGGATGAGGAGAGTTATTCATAGAAAGGTCTCTAGAACAGAAGAGGTTTAAGATATGTTTTGAAAATCCCAAAATATGCCGTGGTCTGAAGGCTTGGAGGTTGCGAATTCCAAGTTCTAGTTGCATTACCTGAGACGGATTGCGCTATAAATCTTTCCCTTTTGAAAGTTGGAGGATCGAGCAGTACATTTTCGACATGTAAGTTGGTCTTAAGTTGCCTGATATTTTGAGTTTGTTGGCCAGGTAGCAAGGGGTGGAAGTGTGAATCTCTTCATGGATGATGCAGGCAGTCTTATAATTTGACAAAGCTTCAATGGGAAGCCAAAAAAATGAAATCAGAATGGGTGTATTATGATCATTATTTTTGGCACCATAGACAAAACGTGCCGCTGAATGGAGGATGGGTTTTAGAGGGGAGACCAGCAAGGAGAGAATTGCAGTAGCCCAGTATGGAGAGAACAAAATATTGGACCAGAGTTTTCAGGTCTTGCTCAGGAATGAAACGCCGAGTCCACCAGAGAAGGTGCCGTTGGTAGCAAGTATTTTTAACCATGGTGTTGGTTTGGGAATGTAAGTTAAGTCTTTTGTCCAGGATGATAGCTAGGGATTTGGCACTGTCAACAATGGTAGGTTTGTTGTTAAGGATGTTCATATTATCCATCCATGATTGAACAGGAGGAGGAGAGTTTGAGGTAAAGAGAAGAATGAATTCAGTTTTGGAGGTATTCAGAATTAGATGATGAGATGTCATCCAATTATGGATCCAATTATGGATGGAGTTGAGGGTCGTGTCCAGGATTGAAATGTCATGTGCAGAGGACTCCTTTATGTAGAATTGGGTGTCATCAGCATAGAGGTGATGATGGATTACGGACTTTTCTAGAAGGTTTCCCAGAAGTTCATGTAAAGATTGAAAAGGGTGGGCACAAGCATTGAGCTTTGAGGGAAGCCTTGGTACACAGTCTGGATGTAGAGAGACAGTTCGCTATTTTATTCCTCTGAGATCTGCCAGAGACTTATGATTCAAACCATTTGAGCACTGTACCTTTAAAAACCATTATTTGTTTTAATGTGTTCAGAAGAGTGGTATGATTAACTGTGTGAAAGGCAGCACATAGGTCCAGAAGGGTTTCTTTAGAACTAGAGTAACCTGACTGTTTTGATGGGCAACAGGAAATGAGCCTTGGCTGAGGAAGATTTAACCAGACTAGTCCAGTAGGGGAGCATGTAGGTGTGGAAGTCAATTGCAATGTCACTAGGGATGGGGTCAATAGAATGGTTTGAAGGTTTTGTTTTCAGAATGCTCTTGAGGAGGGCATCCTCAGTGATGACATCAAAGTTGTGCCAAGCGACTTTGGATTTGCAGTTCCTAAGGGCGTAGGATGGGTGACATGGCCAACGAGTGATTTCACTTTTTTCTCAAAGAATTGTGCAAATTGTACCGCTTTCTTGGGAGAGTCATCAAATGTGATGGTTGAGGAAGAGATGCTGGTAGTTTTAATTAGGTCAAATAGCTTTTTAGGTCTCTTCTTGGCAGAGTCGAGGTGGGTTCTGAAGTGATTCGCTTTTTCACTAAGGATGTGTTTGTGATAGCGTGATCTTACTTAACCGAGAAAAATGGATGAATGGGATTGTCTCCATTGCTTCTCCAGGTCCCTCAGGTTCTTTCTTTCTTCATAGAGGGACTTCTTGAACCAAGGTGCAGAAGGTACGGGACTTTTTGTTTCGTAGTGGAGCAACATTGTGTATCACGACGTAGTCAAAACATTGACGTCGGAGTTGCGGTTGAAGGCTGGAAGTGCCTTCATGGCTGTGTTACAGAGTGTGGCAAGTTCGATGTTTTTGGTGTTGCAAAACCAGGTAGTAGCTCTTTTAGGTTGGCCATGGGTTACAGAATGAGATGGGTATATTGAGAAGGGGATGGGGAAGCATGCAGGGTGTGCATGCCTACAAAATTATGCAATCACTGCATCATATCTCCTTTGTTTACTTTGTTTCCTTTAGCCATGCCACCAGGAGTCGTCCCAGGCTGAAGGGTTGGAGCTGAGGATGATGACCTCTGTCTTGTCCGAGTTCAGCTTCAGGCGGCTGGTCTTCATCCAGTCGGCGACGGCCTTCATTCCTTCATGGAGGTTGACTTTAGCGGTGATCGGGTCCTTTGTGAGGGAGAGGATCAGCTGAGTGTTGTCGGCGTAGGAGATTATGTTGAGGTCGTGCTGTCAGGCTACGTGTGCGAGCGGGACCATGTAAATGTTTAACAGCGCCGGGCTGAAGGAGGATCCCTGGGGTACGCCGCAGATGATCTCGGAGGCTTTGGAACCGAATGGGGGGAGTGGACGCTCTGGGTTCTGCCGGAGATGAAGGAGGTGGTCCAATACAGAGCCTTGTCTCGGATCCCTGCTGCGTGGAGGCGTGCGCGTAGTGTGCGGTGGCAGACGGTGTCGAAGACGGCAGAGAGGTCTAGGAGGATGAGTGCTGCGGTCTCACCGTTGTCCAGCAGGGTCCTGATGTCGTCGGTGGCAGCGATGAGGGCAGTCTTGGTGCTGTGGTTGCTGCGAACGCTGACAGGGAAGGGTCCATGATTGCTGTCTGTTGACGGTTTTCTCGATGATCTTGGCTAGGAAGGGGAGCAGAGAGATGGGCCGGAAGCTCTTGAGGTCTCTTGGGTCTGCCTTAGGTTTTTTGAGTAAGGCGTTGATCTAGGCGTGTTTCCAGATTTCTGGGAAGGTCGTGGTCTCGAGGGAGAGATTGATGACGTTGCGCAGTTGGGGTGAGATGGAGCTGCTTGCTCTGTTGAAGACGTGGTGCGGGAATGGGTCTGATGGAGAGCTGGAGTGGATTGTGCGCATGGTCTTGATGGTGTCATCGACGCTCATGCTGGCCCAGGCTAGCAGGGGGTCGTGGTCGATGGTGTGCGGAGGATCTGTTGTGTTGCTGTCTGTTGGGGCTGTCTGGATGTTGAAGCTGTCGTGGATGTCTGCTATCTTGCGTTGGAAGAAGGTGGCGAGAGAGTCGCACAGGGCTTGCGACAGCTGGATGTCGTTGGTGTTGGAGCTGTGGTTGGAGATTTACTTCACGATTTTGAAGAGCTCCTTGCTATTGTGTGCGTTGTTGTCGAGGCGGTCTTTGTAGGAGGTCCTCTTGGCCGCCCTGATGAGGTGGTGGTGGCTTTGGATGGCGTCCTTGTGTGCTGCGAGGCTGTCCGGAGTTTTTTCACTGTGCCATTTCTTCTCTATTTTCCGGCAGGCTAGCTTGGAGGCTAGGAGTTCTGGGTTGAACCAGCTGGCCCTCTTGCTGGGTCTCTGTGGGGGGGTTTCTTCGGCGAGGGTGTTGGTGCAGTCCTTGATCCAGCGTCTGAGGCTGTGGGCAGCGTCGTTGGTGTTGGAGGGTTCGGTGGGTGGGCTGAGAGCGAGGTTGGCTTGTAGTTGGTCTTTTGTGATTTAGTTCCAGCAGCAGCGGGGGATCTGTTGGGTGTGGTGGTGTGTGGTGGGTTTCTGGAATGCAAAGTGGATGCAGCGGTCGTCGGTCCAGAGGAGTTCGGTGGTGTGGCTGACGGAGACGTACAGGCTTGAGGAGAAGACGGGTCGAGCGTGTGGCCGGCAGAGTGGGTGGGCGTTGTGACGAGTTACTTCAGTCCGAGGTTGGCGAGGTTATCGATCAGGGTTGTGGAGTTGTTGTCGTTGTTGTTGTCAAGGTGAAAGTTCAGGTCTCCGAGGAGGATGTAGTCGGTGGAGGTCAGGGCATGCGTGCTGATCAAGTCGGCGATGAAGCTGAACTGGGGCAGGGTCCGGGGGGGGGGGGGGGGGGGCGGTAGACAAGTGTGTCTCTGAGGGTGGAGTTAGGGTCTGGAACAGAAGGTAAAAGGGGCACAGAAACGAGAGAAAAACGAGTGGCACAGAGGGCAGAAGGGCACAAAAAACAAGTGGAACAGTAGGCAAAATGGGGCACAAAAACGAGGGAAAAACGAGTGGCACAGAGGGCAGAAGGGCACTAAAAAACGAGTGGAACAGAGGGCAAAAGGGCACAAAAAGGAGTGGAACAGAAGGCAAAAGGGGCACAAAAACGAGGGAAAATCGAGTGGCACAGAAGGCAGACAGGCAGACGGGCACAAAAAACGAGTGGAACAGAAGGCAAAAGGGGCACAAAAACGAGGGAAAAATTATGGCACAGAAGGCAAAAAGGGCACAGAAATACCGGAAAAACGAGTGGCTCCGTGGCAAAATACAGAATACAGAAATACAGAATACAGAAATACAGGGGCAGCTAAGAACAAAAGTCAGAATCGGCAGAGAGGCATGGGGGCAGCGAGGGGAACAGAAGGGAATACCCGGGCAGAGACATGGGGGCAGCGATGGGTACAGAAGGAAAGACCAGGCATAGAGAGCACGGGGACAGCGAGGGGAACAAGGGGAAGAAAAAGGGGCACGGCCCCGTACAGGCAGCGGGGGAAGACCGACAACATCAGTCACAGACACAACAATGAAAATACAGGCAATACAATAAAAAAAATAAAGCTGAGGATGAACAAACCTACATACGGCCTACCACTGGCCACCAGGGATGAGGCGCAGGTTGTAGCCTGTGGGTGGTGGAGGGCCTCAAACTTCCTCAGCAGCGGCAGCTGGGGCAGGGAGGCACATGTGGTGTTGTGCGGAGGGGGAGCGACCTACCTGGTGGGGTCAAGGGTCGCTCTCCTCACCGCAGCCGGCCTATATGGGGTTGTGGGAGGGAGGAGGAGCTGGTAGGCGGGAGGCAGGGGCAGCAAATTGGCAGTGGGCTGTCAGGGGGCGGGCCGTAGGGGACGCAGCGGCGAGGGACAACGAAGGTAACAGAAGGAAAAAGGGGCACAAAATCGAGGGAAAGACAAGTGGCACAGAAGGCAAAAGGGCACAAACACGAGTGGAACAGAAGGTAAAAGGGGCACAGAAACGATGGAAAAGCGAGTGGCACAGATTGCAGAAGGGCACAAAAAAACAAGTGGAACAGAGGGCAGAAGGGCACAAAAAACGAGTGGAACAGAGGGCAGAAGGGCACAAAAAACGAGTGGAACAGAGGGCAGGAGAGCACAAAAAATGAGTGGAACAGAAGGCAAAAGGGGCAGAAAAACGAGTGGCACAGAGGGCAGAAGGGCACAAAACGAGTGGAACAGAAGGTAAAAGGGGCACAGAAACAAGGGACTAACGAGTGGCACAGAGTGCAGAAGGGCACAAAAAAACGAGTGGAACAGAGGGCAGAAAGGCACAAAAAACGAGTTGGAACAGAAGGCAAATGGGGCACAAAAACGAGGGAAAAACGTTTGGCACAGAGGGCGGAAGGGCACAAAAAACGAGTGGCACAGAGGGCAGAAGGGCACAGAAGAAAGAGTTGAACAGAGCGCAGAAGGGCACACACAACGAGTGGAACAGAAGGCAAAAGGGGCACAAAAACGAGGGAAAAACGAGTAGCACAGAAGGCAGACAGGCACAAAAAACGAGTGGAACAGAAGGCAAAAGGGGCACAAAAATAATGGAAAAACAAGTGGCACAGGAGGCAAAAGGGCACAGAAATACCGGAAAACGAGTGGCACAGAGGCAGAATACAGAAATACAGGGGCAGCTAAGAACAGAAGGCAGAACGGGTAGAGAGGCACGGAGGCAGCGAGGGGAACAGAAGGGAAAACTGGGCAGGGAGAGCACGGGGACAACGAGGGGAACAGAGGGAAGAAAAAGGAGCACAGACCACATACAGGCAGCGGGGGAAGACAGACCACAGCAGTCACAGACACAACAATGAAAATATAGGCAATACAATAAAAGCAATAAAGCGGAGGATGAACAAACCTACCTACGGCCTACCAGTGGCCACCAGGGATGAGGCGCAGGTGGTAGCCTGCGGGTGGTGGAGGGCCTTGAACTTACTCAGCAGCGGCAGCTGGGGCAGGGAGGCACAGGGGGTGCTGTGCGGAGGGGAGCGAGCTACCTAGTGGGGTCAATGGTCGCTCATCTGCTTACCGGTGAAACTGCAGGTCTTTTCTCACAGCTGACACCTAGCACCGTGTCATGAGGGTGACTTTTAGCCAGTCCCGACTTTTCGTCTAGGTGTATTACAAATGTTGTGAATTTTTAACCACAACTATTACGTGAAATGTTGAATTTGTACAAGTCTCAGTAGGATACGTGCTATTGACTAATAAGCCAGCACTGACAGAAAGTCCCTATAATGATATGTGAGGCCCTTCGGCAATTTAGTCTTTCTTGGAGTGATGCTTATGAAATTCCAGTCACGACAAACTAAAATAGTGAATACATAGGAATTTGGCATATGTAGTTCACCAGGCTTGTTTAATCACCTATGAGAAACCACTTTTCAGTCGGCATGACAGAGAGAGTACTCAAGAGAATAGACTTAGGATGCCTCACAGATTCTCACCTGCCGCAGTGAATGCTTAGTATTTGTGACACAGTGAGAGCTTCTCGGTTGTCCCTGCCAAATTCTGGGCTTGGTGGATACCAAGGTTTCCTGGTCTAGATTTCCTCTCATGTCTCTTTCTTCCACCTCTCTATATGACTTGCTTTTGTTGCTGTTTTCCTGTCTTTCTCTTCATTCTTGCTTTTTTTTTGCATTCCTCTCTTTCTGATGAGTAAGCCCCAGTCAGAAAATGAATGTAGCCCTCCCTTTATTGTAGCACTGTGTCTTTACTTAACTTTGTAGCACCCTTTTGTGTTGGTTATTTTTAAATATTTGACCATTAATCCCAATAATTTATGAATTACGAATCCAGTGGTGTTGGTGTGCCTAATGTACAACTTAATGTTTGATTTAAGTCAATGGGTTATTTATTGTGCCCCCAAGTAACTAAGTTGTTATTCAATTATCGCGAATGAGCCATTGTATTTTGTAAGGATATATTTTACCCAGATTCCTGTGGATATCCGGTTGCTTCTGTAATACTGGTTTCGTTTTAAACCAGCAGAACTTTCTGGGCCGAGTTTATAATGAGAAAAGTGAGGCCACAAGCCACAGAATGCAAAACGTTGTTGGCTCCAAAGCCACGACTGAATAAAGTTTGAAATTAACTGCTTCTGATTTAAATGTCTTGTTTGTTTCACAGTTAAAAATTGTTTTTTTTTGTTCCTTTATAAGAATTGTTATTTTTTTCTGATTCTGTTTTACAGGTAAAAGATTAACTATGTCTGGTTGTATTTGGAAGATAATTCATATTTATGAAACGGTTCTTACGAAGTTGAGTTGCATATTTCCACTATGAGCAGTTGTGCAAGTCGTTCCCTATTGAGGGCTATTGGACAAGTTCAGATAGTCAGACTTTCACTGGACCACGGTGTCACAGGAATTTCTGCAAACTATTGCCTCAGGAGAAAACTACATTTGTTTCAACTAGACAACACATGGACAGAGCTCTCAAGAACAACTTCTTATAAGCATTGGTCACTCGCTCGTTTTTTGCATGGAGATAGACCAGTGGGTAGTTCAGAAGACAGAAGTCCAGAAACTAGCACAGAACAAGATGACACGTGTGAAAAAAGTGAACAGTCAGAGCAGGTTCAGATTCCTGGAGCAGTGTCTGCTAATTCTGTAAATCGATTTCACCGCTCAATTCCTAAACGACGACAGTTTGGTGTAAGGCAAAGTTTTGCAAGCTCCTTGGAAAAAGATGCAAATATCGAGGAATACAATAATCACCTCATGCAGGAAGAATCACAGCTACAAGATTTTACTGTTGCTCTGCGAAAGTGCACTTCTCCCTCAGATGTGCTAGAACTTACCACCCAATATTCCCTATCTTGGAAGCAGCACAGCAACTGTCTGACTGCCATGTGGGATTCAACAAAAAAGATGCCTGAAGAGAAGAGACGGTATGAGCGCACATTGATGTTTGAGCACCCAGCTTTTGCACAGTTGTGTCTCCGTGTCTCACAAGAAGCCTGCAGGATGACCCCTGATGATTTGGTATACAGCTTACACGCGCTGCTTAAGTTAAAAGTGTCCCAGCGTGCAAGAGTGATTGAAACTCTTTTCAAGCATTGCCAGGTAAGAATCATTGCCTATTGTTTTTGAATTTTCTTGATTAATATGATGTTGCTCTACAAACGTTACCTATTTCAAAACTTTAAGGTAGTTTCCTTGTGAGTTGTTTGTTTAGCAATGTAGATTCTACATACAATTTCATAATAGTTATTGTTTATTTAAAAAAACAACTACAAGTTATCATAGGCTGTGATGCAGTTCAAGAGTATTAGAGGAGAAACATTTTTGGGAGAAGCAATAGAAAAGAGTGGCAGGGAAGAGCAATCTGAAGCCAGCCAATACATTACGGGGTTCTGGCCATGCAAAGCAAGTGGAAGAGGGGTGATTGCTAAGTGATAAAGCTGCAATCACTAAAACCGATTTGTGGTTGTTGAGATGGGAATGGCCTGACAGAAAAGTCGAAGATTAAGGTTGGACTCTGAAAGGAAGCACTTGTTTTCTTTGGGGATGTCTGGATATCTTTTTATCCCAAATGTTAGGTTCTGGTCATATTCACTGAATGATAGAAATGTCTCTAGAAATCTGGAAGAGATCACACAAGTCAATGACAAAAAATCCCTGTACCCTAGACATTAGTTAGCATTCGTCTGTTAGGCATGAGAACATAATGTGCTGGAATAATCTATCATATAGTTCCAGACTCACCCCCTCTCAATTCTATGGTTATGTGTGTATTCTCTAATGCCATCCTGTCCATACCAAACCACTGTTTGTAACTACCAGTAGGAAATTCCAGTGTGCATTCAACTCGACATATCCTATGAGGTCTGCCCTACTAAGACAATCCATCCACCCACACTTAAGCAGTCAAAACAAAAAATTGTGTGGCGGAGAGGAAGGCACCTCACGGGTGAACACCCTCGGGGAACTTGGCAGATGTTACCAATACTATGCCCCTTTCTCATCATTGGTTGCCATTCCTTTTCCATGAGAAAATAGTGTCAGAACACAAAAAGTGTAAAACAAGAAGGTGCTAAACAAGGAGCTCAAGAAATAGCTCCCTGACGTGACAAACAATACAGAGTGAACGTAAAATCAACAGACACACCAACTATACCACTTTATTACTGACTTAGGTGTGTACTGATGAGTTAAAAAGGCTGGTAGCTTGCTGTCTCATACCACTACCTGTAACCAACATGTTTCACTGCCCAAATTTTTTTATGGCAGATTCATCAGGATTCACCACTCTGTCACCGCACCAGTGTTGGACATCTTTTAATCAGGAAACTGTCGAGTTGAAAGACACATTTAAAACCAATTAGAACCAATTCTGGACCAGACATATCTCCATATTTTATCAAATCATAAGACGGAAAATTAAGGGGAAAATTACCCACAACCAGCCATATCCTCTCATACCAGCCGGTCAGGAAATTATCCGCCCTGCTGTAGATTGTAGTATCAATCTGCAAGTAATCCAAATGTGGTTAGAGTGAAATTTACCTAACCAAAACGTCCCCCTGTCATGCTATGTACTGATGTTTAAAGACATGCATCAAATTTTCATTACAGATCTGTCCCTCATTAGTTTCATCCAAATTTCTTATTTCGAGACACCATGAGAGATGTACTGTACTTCCGGCACGGGTTTTCATGTTAAAAATCATAACGTTTTGTTTCGAGGTATAGTTTCTAACCAACTACACAAGAAAAACAGTTGCGCAAAGAAGCGTCAACTAATGCAGCACAATTCCTGACAGAACCAGTGTCTACCAATGTTTGTTTGCACACCAAACACGCGTTCACAGCACTGCACTTCGGTGTTTGGCAGTCGCCTGTATTCAAAGCTATTCTCGAAGGCGCTTTTATCAAACAAGACCAAATTTAGATCTTGTTGAGTTTCGGCGATTTAACTTGACCAATTCCCCCAGACCGCATGCCAAGGACTCTTAGTTTTCTGACTCAGCTGTAATTTTTTTCAAGGCATAGGTAATCATTGTGTTGATGAGGTAGGTCTGATGAGATCCTAATTTGTCATTGATTTCAATAGAATTCAGTAGTTAGTTGCTGTTTAGGATTCATAGATTTAGACAATACTAACTAAGCTCTTTCGACTAAGACCGAGTAGAAAGCAGTCAGCCTACCATTGACGGTCTGTCGAGCTCCTAGTGCTCTGTGAGTGATTAAAAAGGTAGACTTTGCCTTTTAAGCTGATTTGTAGCATTTGTGAACTGTAGGTCAGATATTAGACCAAGTCTCATGGTTGGGTCTTGACAGTGCATGCTACTGAGGGCGTGTTTCTTAATGAGTTGTGTGGGACCTGAGCTTAGGATAGGGCGTGATCCAGTTAAAGAGGGGTGCCCTAACCAATGAGGTAAAGGTTCCGGGGCTAACCCTACCCACTATGGGCATTTTTTTAAATGCCCAAAGTTTTTGAGCACATCAAAATTGGGCTCCTAGGGCTGGGGTTGTGTTTGTAGTATACTATAGTAATCCCAGTGTCATTCCACATTCAACACCAAAAATCCAGTTTCATGTAATGCCTGTAGCCTCACCGTCTTCTGATACCCAAGTCTGGTATAATTAAGCTTAGGTTTCAGAATGTAGACTGTGGATGCACATACATTGTTTTGGAATTCTGATTTCCCCCCTTTGAAGTGCCCCCTAAATGTTATATGTAGACCAAGTAGACCTATCAAACAGGCTGTGATACTAAAATGTCAAAAGAGGCCCCTATCACAGGGCTGGGATGACAAGCATAACATAACATAACTTGTGTATTTGTAAAGCGCACGTTCACCCCAGCAACAGGGCATCGTGGCGCTGCAATAACAGATGCATATTGTTACACAACTCAATGGTACTAATTTTATCAACCTCAAATGGATGAAAGGCTCAGTGGACCCGCCGGGATTTGAACCTGTGACCATGAGGTCGAACACAGGCCCCTGCAGTGGATATATTAGTCCACTGAGCCACCAGACCCCTGATATTTGCCTGTGACAGGGAGCGACTCTTTGAAATTTGCCCCAAGTGTCATATGAAAAGCCCCAGCAAACCTGTCAAGCAGGCTGTGACATTCAAGAAGGACCTGACACTTTAATGTAAAAAAAAAGGATCCTCTCAACCCCATATCATATTCTGTCACCTTAATAGGGGGTCATCTTTGCCCATTCAGCCTATTGTTTTGCTTCTGGAAACAAGTTATCACCTGATGCATGCCTGTTTAAATGCTAATTACAGTCTGGCCAAATTGAGAGAACAAAATGCTGAGTTCGCTCCCAGGGGCTTCAGGTAAGGCAAAAGTAACTTTTTAAAAGTTATGTTTTCATAATATTTATAACAAATCAGAATTCATCATAGAAATTGATTTTTAACAACTATTTTTTGTATCTAGTCCGAATTACCAAAGTCCAAGATTAGTACTTAATATTGCATTCCAGTGTTTTCCTTTGGAACAGCTAAACCTACTACAGTGAAAACAGGTTGGAGGGCATTTTCGCTGTAAGGCTGTTTAACAGTAAACGTTTACCTGTTCTATTTTTAAATACCCTGCATTCTATCTTTATGGGAACTAAGCCCTAGTTAGCTGAGACTTGTAAATGTTTAAAACAAAGGTTTAGGCCTGTCAAAAAGGATTCTTTTGAAAGGTCGCATTTTTTGTTAAAACCTGCACAGCCAGGATAATGGTGCCAGGCTTGCAGCCATGTTTACATTGTCACTGTAGTGAATAAAACAATGGGTCCTGCAGTCCTCGTGTTAATGTACAGGCTTTGGGTACACTTGATACCCTGTACTTATTGGTAAATTAAATATGCCAACCAGGACTATACTAGTGATACCATGTTGAAAGGAGGAGCACAAGCACTTTACCACTAGTTAGCCAGAGAAAAGTAAGGATCACCAGAAGGGCAGAAAATGTAACTATATATATTACAACGTGGTAGTGGCCATTCTATAGTTATAGTTAGGGTTCCTAGAGATAGGAATTCCCTGGATTTTCCCCCATTGATAAATTTGTGCCCCTTTGATGAATCTCCATGAAACTTTGCAGACCTATTCCTCTTTCTGCATTGGCAGAGTGTGCAAAGTTTACCGAAGATTTGTCAAGGTGGTGCACAGAAAAAAGGGCGGTGGTCCCAAAATGTGTTTGCACACCAATGCATTTCCCATAGACTTTGTACCCACGCGTAGCTCAAAAACAGCTGAACGGATTTTAATGAAATTGGCAAGATTACACATTATGGTTGGCAGATGATCCTTTTGTTTTTAGTTTCAAGGCATTTTAACTTAGTGATCTCTGTAGTTGCAGTACTTTCCAGAAATGTCATGTTCTTTTGTGGAAGTACAGCAGTACATAGCACTGACAAGTCATTATGTGAACAGCAATGCCGTTTTTAGGTACTCTTTGGCTGTGTTCTGCATTACGCCTTCAGATATAGAGTAGTATTGGTTTTGATATTTTCCTCTCCCTATTACCACTTTATTAAAGTGGTAGTAGGTAGATAGAAATATTTATACTTTGGCATGCAATTTACTTAAAATAAATTCGAAAAACAAATAAATTAATACATATACTGGAGTATACTGTATTTAAAAAATGTAGTGTACTATAGTATTTTTTCTATTTTTAACATTTTTAAATATGCACAGAAAAGGCTATGGAGTACTGCAGTCATACCCACAAATGTCCACACTACTGAAAAAATGTGCATTCCTCCCTCAACTGCTGTAAAAAGAAATTCATAAATACATTTCTCTACATATTACCCCTTTAATAAAGTGGTAATAGGTAGTGAACACCAATAAAAACTACTGTCTACCTGTATTTCGGACTGTAACTTAGAAATCAGCAAAATATAGAATGCAACCAAACTATGTTAAGTACAACATAGCTGCCTTTTACCCTTGGTATACACAGCCATTAGCCAATCACATGCTGACTTCTCATCCACTCTAACCTACTATAATGTACAACAATCCACGGTTTGCTATTCCAATGTACAGTACTCCACTGCACCTAATTCCACTCTATGCCACCCCCCACTGCTCAACGGTACACTGCTTCAATGTATGCTACTCTACTGTACGCTATTCCACTCTACCCCATGCCACTCTACTATACTCTTGCACTCTATGCCCCTCCACTCTATACTATTCTACCGTATGCCACTACACTGTGCCTCCATCCACTGTATGCTGGTTCATTCTGCACCACTGCACTCTATGCTACTCCATTTTATGGTATTACACTCTATCACACACCACTCTACGCCACTGCACTTTACAGCACTCCACTGTACACTGTTCCACTCTACCACACTCTACACCAATTCACTGTACTCTACTCACCCCTCCACACCACTCTACTGTATGCCACTGCATTCTATACCACTCTGCTGTACGGCATTCCAATCTATTCTACTCCACTTTATGCTACTCCACTGTACCTCACTCCACTGTATGCCAGTCCACTCTACACCAATCTACGCTATTCCACTGTATGCAACTCCACTCTTCCCTACTCTACTGTACACGACTGTATGCCACTACAGTGTACGCTATTCAACTGTAGACTAGTCCACTCTACAGCAGTGCTCTGTTCCCCACTCCAATCCATTCTATTTCACTGTATGCCACTCCACTATACGCTATTCCACTTTAAAGCACACCACTGTACATTAGTCCATGGTTCCCCATTCCATTGTATACTATTTCACTCTACCCCCCTCCACTGTATGCCAATCCAGTCAATGACATTCCACTGTATGCTATTTCACTCTATGCCACTCCACTGTATGCTATTCCATTGGACGCCACTCCACTGTATGCCGTTCTGCTTATGGCACTGCATGCCACTACACTCTACAATATTATATTCTACGCCACTGTTGCAGTCTGTCCTACACTCTTGTCTACTCTACTTCACTCCACTGTAACATCTTGGACACCACTATATGCCACTACACTGTACTCCACTCTACAACCGTTTCACACACTCTTCAACATGGCATACTACTCTACTGTACGACATACCACTCCACTCTATAATACTTAACTCCACTATGCCACGTCACTACAGTGTACTACACTCAACTGACACTGTACTATACGAGCCGCAACTCCACTATGTGACACTTTAGTCTACTCTACACTAAGCCACTCCACTCAATGACATTGTACAATAGCTTACGCCACTATATGCTGCTCCTCTCTACAACACTCTACTGCACTCGATAAAACTACACTCTACAACATTCTATGCCATTGTACAACTCCGTACTGCTCTGTGTGCCCCTATATTGCACTGTACAGCACTCTACTCTATGCCATTCTATGATACTCTACTCAACTCTACCACTCGATGGCCGTCCACTCAACGACACTAAAGTCAACGATACTCAACTGAACGACACTCGGCTGTTCTGTATGTCACGCCACTCAACTGTACAACATGCCACTACACGCTACAATACTTCACTATACTACACGCCATGCCACTCCACTTTATAACACTTTACTATATGCCACGCTGCTCCACTCTTCTCGACTGTATTCCACTGCAAAACACTAGACTCTAACACTACTCTGTAGGATACTGTCCTTTACTATACTCTACGACACTGCACATAGCACTCAATTAAAAGGCACTCAACACTATGATTTCAAACGCATTTTATTAAAACAAGAAAAATAATTAACTTTTAATGAAAAAAACAAATGTTGTAACTAAGTTATAGTTAGGAAAATTCAGTTTATTCTTTATATACAAGCCCAACGTAAACTACACAAACTGGAGAAATTATAAAGTTATAGTTATAACTTACATTTCTGCTTTACGCACCAATAGATAGAATCTACATTTCTAATGTACGCACCAACTTAGATTTACTATATGTTGCACACATTCTTCATGCATCATTCCCCATACTACATAAACTTTAACTCAACGTTTCTTCCTGCACTGAATATATCTTTGCATATTATTAGAACTATGTTTTCACATGCTAGAAGTTATACAAGACTAATACATTGGAAAGTACATCATTTCTCAGAATACAGTGCATGGCAGAGTGGCGAGTTATAGTTAATGTAGTGTGGTGATTGATATGAGAACCATGTGTACCGAGGTGTGTGACGTATAGTAAATTGGAGGAGATGGGGATATTATAAAAATACGTTTTATATAATGGTGATTAAATTGGACACTTAAATTATAACTATTACTTTACAACTTCTCCAATTTGAATAGTTTAGGTTGAGCTTGTATTTAAAGAATAAATAAAGCCTTTAACCATTTTTTATCACGTGTGTGTGTGTGTGTGTGTGTATGTACATGTGAAAAACAAATATATGTATGTATTTATATATAACATGCACTTACACAACATACACAAAATAATACTTACTAGTTGTACACATTCATATACCTGTTAGTACAAACAATGTTACACTGTAGTTGACTTTCCTTACGTTAACCCCCAAAGGCACCAGGGTGTAGTCAAGTCTCCTTGTATCCAACATAGTATTGTGCTGATTATAGATGGTCATGTAAGTGCTCCTCTACGTATTTGTTATGTTCATTGCAGACTTATTCTGCACAGTGCACAATTATAGGAGCGGTGAACCAGACAGAAAGATCTATGCTTTTTCATTTTGATTTGCTGCATGTAGTTTGTTAAAATGTTGTGTTTAATGTGCCTTTTTTCTCCCCAAGGAGCGTCTTAATGAGTTCAATGAGAAAGTGATGTCTGTTCTGGCCAGTTCCCTTGAGGGTCTAGAGAATACGAATAATGTGGAGGCTTTGCGATATGGGTTACGGTGAGGACCAACTCTCTTTTAAACACAGCACTTTTCCTTCGGGATGAAGGCTTTGCCTGTGATTTCTTTCATTTTCTTTCAGTTTTTTTCTGTGGATGCTTTGTCCTGTTTGGGAAGGAGGCATAGTTTGAAAATACTGGCTGCAAGAAAAAAGATACCTGTCCTGGCATGCACCCTCAGAACTGTACGGCCTTAATGATCAACACAGGTTATGTACATTAGAGCCAGAGCGCTGAAATGTCTCAAAGGAGAGGCCACATATTAAAGGGTAGCAATTGGTAGTGGGCCTTTGAGGGCATTGACTTACTTGTTTGGCTTGTTCCAGGTAAGTGGGGGAGATGCTTTGAGGTTGGGAAACTCAGGTTTCTCTTGAAATACCTTCCCCTACCTCCTCCCCCCATTCTGAGCTTTATTCACATGTGGTATGCTCCCTCACTACATGCACATATTGATGCCAATTGATACCCTCCTCTTGTTTTCTGTCTAAACAACTCCTCTCTGGATTTTAAAAGACACATAAATTAAATGGACTGTTGTCTGAGTTAGAATTGTGTTTCTCTTTGGAATAGATTTTAGAAACAACTTGGATCACATGATTATGAAACTAAATGCGATATTCGAATCCCTGCAGTAGCTGCAACTTACATCTACGTGCATTCAGATATCTATCCTCCCAGATACTGCACAGTCCCTGTACATACATCTTACACTTGACACCCAGTACGGTGCTTACAGGGCACCTCACCATGTGAATCAGCAGGATAGCTGGACAGTGCCAGCTCCTCCGCTAAGGTGGAGGAGTATCACCCCACTGCTTTTAACCAGTGTAAATGAAGGAAACATAAAATGATAAAGTTATTATCATTTTATGTTTTCATGCTACTTTGTGGGCGGGCGGGGATGCTCTGCTCTCCGAGCAGGACAAGGGAGGAGCGATTTTCCCACTCCAATTGTGCGATAACTGTTTGGCCAAACAGTCATGCGCACTTTGCATGTTCTCCGTACAGCCTGCATTACAGCCTACATAGAGCGCATGCCCAGGCCCCCAGTCCTCGTCTGAGTGCCGAACCACAGCGCTCAGACCAATCTGTGATTAGTCTGGGGAGCCTGGGTGCTTGCTGTTCAGCCAAGTCCTGGCGCAGAGGAGTGACGCGGTGGCGATACGTTTTTTTTTGTGTTTATTTTTTTACAATCCCATCCCCAATGCCTCACCACCCCAATCAGTGTTGGCCGCCACTGTAGCTGGATATTCTCTTCATTCCTCAGTTTGTCTAGTTTATTGGAGAAATGAGGCTGCCATAGTAATGAAAAGGTGTATAGAGATTTAATACCAGTGACTCTAGATGCCCTGTCCAACTTAATTGGCCACTGCATCATGTGTCATTACTGAAGAGGAGCTGTGTCCAAAGCGAGGATCAACGCCCACTTGCCATGAAGTGCGCAGACCATTGATGTCTTGAATGCCAGCCATGAAAAGATGAGTGAGAGCGAGTGACGAAGGACTGTCAACGTTTGTAGTGCAAATACCAGTATTTCTGGCCACCATGTTAGCATATATTTCCTTTGCTTTAGCCAAATGGTAGCGGCAGTGGCGAGGGACAAGCAGAATGGTGACAAGGCACCTGTGTTTGGGGTCTCTATGGCTGTCATCTTACAAAGGATTGTGAATTCAGCCTGCATATGAGGTACATCATGAACATTTCGTTTTTACATGTTGTGCAAGAATAAATGCTGCATTTTTTATGAAAGACTTTATAAGCAAGGAAAAACTAAATATCCACCATCTGGTTAAAGCAAAGGAAACGAATGCTAACATGACGGAAATACTGGTATTTGCACTACAAACTTTGACAGTTCTTTATCACTTGCCATTTTTCAAGGTTCCACAAATGAAATTACCCTTTCAGTAATTTAAACACACGTTACCTTTGATGAAGTGTTAATGAGCACTGAGGAAGGCAGTGTGCCGAAAGGCATTTGTTCTGAGTTAATCAAAGAATGTGCCGTGAGTGCTTAGTGCCTTTTTGGAGCCTCATATTTTCTACGTGACTCACCCTTGCCCTATCAAGAGACAGCACCCGTCCAGATTCGGCAGTTGGGTGAAAAGGAGCTTGAATTTCATTTCTGCCCGAACTGCTGTGGCTGAAAGGTGATACCATCCTATCAACCTGAAGAGTTACCAATTATTTAATTGTGGGAATGTAATCATACAGACGAAAACCTGTGGGATTGGACACCATTCAAAAAACCACGGCAGCTGCGAGGGGCAGACAGACTAATGACAAGGCACCTCTGTTTGGGGGCTCTCTGGCTGTCATCTTACAAAGGACTGTATGAATGCAGCCTGCATGTGATGGAACTTCATGAACATTTCGTTTTTACATTTTGTGCAAGAATAAATGCTGCACTTTCTATGAAACCTGCAGAGACCGCACCAACGGAGTCGGAGGAGGAATCGTCATCGTCCACCAGAACAGCATCAGAGTCTCGACTAGCACCGATGACGCGCACAGCACCGCCGAACACATGCATTTCCAGATGTAGTTGGTGGAGGTCAGGGCGTTAGTGCACTTCCAGATCCACACAGACCCTAACTCCACCCTCAGAGGCACCCTCGTCTACCGACCCCCCGGATCCTGTCCCCAGTTCAGCGACTCAATCGCCGTCTTTATCCGCACCCACGTCCTGACCTCCACTGACTAGATGCTCCTCGGAGACCTGAACTTTTACCTTGAGAATAACAACTCCACAACCCTGATAGATAACCTTGCCAACCTCGGACTGAAGCATCTCGTCACAACGCTCACCCACTTCAACGGCCACACGCTCGACTCAGTCTTCTCCTCAAGTTGCACGTCTCCATCAGCCACACCACCAAACTCCTCTGGACCGACCACCACTGCATCCACTTCGCCTTCCAGAAACCCACCACACCCCAACAGATCCCCCGCCGCGGCTGGAGCAAAATCACTGAAGACCAACTGCATACAAACCTCGCTCCCAGCCCACCCACCGAACCCTCCAACACCAACGACGCTGCCCACAGCTGCAGGCGCTGGATCAAGGACTGCGCCAACACCCTCGCCCCGCTGAAGAACCCCCCCCCCCTCCACAGAAACACCAGCAAGAGGCCCAGCTGGTTCACCCCAGAACTCTTTGCTCAAAGCAAGCCTGCCGGAAACACCAACGACATCCCACCGTCACAAGCCCTGTGCGACTCCCTCGCCACCTTCTTCCACCGCAAGATAGCAGACATCCACGACAGCTTCAACATCCAGACAGCCCCAACAGACAAGAACACAACAGACCCTCCGCACAACATCGACCACAACCTTCTGCTAGCCTGGGCCAGTGTGAGAGTCGATGACACTATCAAGACCATGAACACAATCCCCTCCGGCTCTCCGTCAGACCCATTCCCGCACCACATCTTCAACAAAGCAAACAGCTCCATCGCACCCCACCTGCACAACGTCATCAATCTCTCCCTTGAGACCGCGACCTTCCCAGAGAGCTGGAAACACGCCAAGATCAACGCCCTACTCAAAAAACCTAAGGCAGACCCAAGAGACCTCAAGAACTTCCAGCCCATCTCTCTGCTCCCCTTACCTGCCAAGGTCATCGAGAAAATCGTCAACAGACAGCTAACCCGATACCTCAAAGAAAAGAGAATCCTGGACCCTTCCCATTCAGGGTTCCGCAGCGGCCACAACACCGAGACTGCCCTCATCGCCGACATCAGGACCCTGCTGGACAACGGTGAGACTGCAGCACTCATCCTCCTAGACCTCTCCGCCGCCTTCGACACTGTCTACTACTGCACTCTACACGCACGCCTCCACGCCGCAGGGATCGGAGACATGGCTCTGGAATGGACCCAGAGTGTCCCCCTCCCCCCATTCCATTCCAAAGTCTCCAGGATCATCTACGGCATACCCTAGTGATCCTCCCTCAGCCCGACACTTTTCAACATTTACATGGCCCCGCTCGTACATGTCGCCCGACAGCACAACCTCAACATAATCTCCTACGCCGACGACACTCAACTAATCTTCTCTCTCACCAAGGACCCCATCACCACTAAAGCCAACGTCCACGAAGGAATGCAGGCCGTCGCTGACTGGATGAAGATCAGCCGTCTGAAGCTGAACTCTGACAAGATGGAGGTCCTCATCCTCAGCGCCAACCCTTCAGCCTGGGACGACTCCTGGTGACCGACGGCACTGGGGGCAGCCCCGACACCCACCGACCACGCACGCACCCTGGGAATCATCCTCGACTCAACACTCTGAATGACCAAGCAAGTCAACGCCGTCTCCTCCTCCTGCTTCAACAACCTCCGCAGACTCTACTACGGAAACGCCCTCTACGCGGGAGCCCCGACCAAGCTCATCAAACGACTACAACGCATCCAAAACGCCTCGGCGCGACTGATCCTTGATGTACCACGACACAGCCACATCACCTCCACTTGAGAAACCTGCACTGGCTCCCCGTCAACAAAAGGATTTCCTTCAAGCTCCTCATCCACGCACACAAAGCACTCCACAAGACCGGCCCAGTCTACCTCAACAGACTGCTCTCCTTCTACATGCCCAACCGCCAGCTCCGCTCCGCCAACCTCTCACTTGCCACCGTCCCGCGCATCCGAAGAACAACCACCGGTGGGAGATCCTTCTCCCACCTTGCCACCAAGACATGGAACACTCTCCCATTGAGCTTATGACTGACCCAAGACCTGCTGACCTTCAGGAGGATACTCAAGACCTGGCTGTTCGATCAGTAGGCCCCCCTTCTCCCCAGCGCCTTGAGACCCTTGCGGGTATGTAGTGCACTTTACAATTGATTGATTGATTGATTGATTGGATAATGATCCAGACCTTTACCCTGCCAAGCCATCTCCACCTGATGACAATGTATCCTATCAAGAACTTATTGCCAGGGCCGCACAATACCATGGAATGGTACTCCACAAAGAATCCTTAGAAGAGGATTTTTTTATTTGCGACACTAGGATCCACACACAGGTCGAGCCAAACACTCCCTATGCTTAAAGGAATGATGAACAGAACAAAATGGTTGGACAGGATTATTCGTAAAACAATTACCTAGACACACAGTCAATCTGTACCATGTGACCACTGGATTAATATTCCAAACAAATTTATTTTTATTTTTTATACATTTGCCAACAAATTTTTGAAAAACAGGCACAAACAGAACCACTGTCAGATCAAAAAGGTTCATATATACAGTATCTACAAACGTACATATTTACAAATTTGCAACAATAAATCAATCAAAAATGGTTAAACACACCAAAAAAAACATTCACATATATAGTAGTCCAAATGAATTGCAATTATATACAGTGCAAAAATTAGTCCATAAACAAAAACCAAGCACCAGTCCTAGGAGCTAAAAAACCAAACGACAGGCGGGATTGAGGTCGAAAACAAGCCTGCCTGCCTGTCTACAAAAGCCTGTGGTATATTGTTTTGTAGGGTTGCGAGGCTAGGGTACAGAATGGTAATATGATTTACATCCTAGCGGCACCCTTTGTTGTAGCCACAGGGTGGTATTGTCGACGCGTTTCGAACCTCAATGTTCAAGGTTCTCTTCAGGACGGGGACTGGGGGAAAGATTCTGCACGGTGGCACAAAGATTGCCGTAGTGTAGGTATAACGTAATTCACAGTCACACCTGCAGTAACGCAGAACAGGACTTTGGGCGTGGTGTCAGGCTTCAGGAGCATTCAGGGATCAGAGCGGCTCACATTTTTATGCGCGTTGGTCTGAGTCTGGGGACCACAGAGGAGAAAGCGGCCGGTCACTGACCCCAATTCGGGCCGGCAGGCAAGGTTGGCCCGGTTTGTGGAGGAATTAATCCAGCCTCACAAAGATCGGTGTTGCTCACTCTCTCACACCTTGGTACATATATTTGTCATTAATAAACTGTTTAAAAACAGTCATACTCACTGGATGATGACGTCAGTGATATTACTGACCCCGTTATGAGTGTTGTAATATGTGAGGTCATAAGCAGTCCATTGCGGGTGCGTGAGTTATAGTTAGCTCAGCTTACTAGAACGGCTGAATTCTATTTTGATTTTTTTTTTATATTGTACGGGTGAAATGTCAGCCTAACTATAACGTCTCTGTAACCTTTGTTTATTTCAGTGAATATATATATATATATATATATGTGTGTGTGTGTGTGTTTTTTTTTAAAAAGGTAAGCATTGCTATTTCACACTTAAAAAAGTTTGCACGCTAAAGTGCAAAAAAATCATGCTCTTACAGCCTATTGTTTGTATAAAGATCTTCCTTCACCTCATGATTTCAGATGGACACAATCACAAAAATATTGTTTACCTAGTACATATCATTACACAAGTTTGTAATCAAGCTAGGGATTCTTTATACCTTTAATCAGATAGAAACATGGGAATCCCTTTTCAACACCTCATGAGGCATAGAAGCACATCAGTTTATTTTACAATGAAAAAGAATTGTTACATCGGAGTGCTCAAAGCAATAAGTACATATAAACAATATAAAACTTTTTTAAGTCAGACATTCATTATGTGTTCTTATTAGACACTTGAGACCCAATCATCAACGAAGCCGCACGTGGTTTGTTGTTTGGAATTTTATAACACATTAGTTTTAAAGGTATATAAAATGCGTTCATATTTATTATTTTATTATAAAATATTTTGCTAACCTATTTTAAATGTAAAAATTAACAATACGGGAGGAGCTACGATCGCGACCACGATGGCCGCGTGAGTCCTAGGCTCCCGAGACCCCCGCCGCCCCGGGGATTATCCTGTTGATCATCCTGAGTTCTGGCTGCAGGCATCGATGCGGGCAGTGAAGCGGTGCTGAGCGCTTTGATCGGCGCTCCATTCGGCAGTGTGGTGCGGAAGAGAGGCCCCGAAAGATTGCGGCCCAGACATTTGTAAGCCGGGGACTCGAGTGAGAGTTGAGCCCCGGCTGCAATTGATCAATAGCGGGACCGAAACCGGAAGTCACAGGCTCGGTCCCGTGAAAGTTCCTGCCTCACTCCCGACGCCCCCCCGGAGCTGTTTGCGGGTGCGGAGCCGTAGTTGAGCTAGCCCAATAGCACGCATCGGTTGGGCTGGGGCCCCCCCCTCCCCCTTCCTTCTCCAGTGCATGTTCCCGGACAGCAGCTGGGGTGGGCTGAGCTCGCCGAGGCTCAGGCAGGCTTTGCCCTTAGCGTGCTGGGGCCTGGAAGACTCTGCAGCAGCCGGCCCGTGTAATTACTTGCCTCTTCTATGTAAAAAAATTGTAAATTGATACTTGTATAGCGCACTACTCACCCGCAAGGGTCTCAAGGCGCTTGTACGAATACCGCTGTGGAACCCATCCTAGCTTTCCCTGTGAGGTGTCCACTCCTGGGCACCCCCAAGGTGGAGGCCAGGTATCCTTAGCGTTGTGGGGGCCGTTGTGGAGATTAAACAAGCTATTGCCCAGAGTTGCAGAGTGGGACTCCATGGTTGGAATAGGCACCGAGACGAGAATTATCAGGTCCGTGGAATTTTTGAGCTCAAGACTCACCGAGGCGGGCAATTGAACCCTGGTCCCGGGCTAGACCTCTAAGGCTGGGTGCTGCTGCTGTGCTGCTTCCCCTGCTGGATAAGGCATTTTGACCCTCCCCTCCCCATGGACGAATATTAAGGTGGCTGGTTTATTGGGCGCCTGGAGCTCGGAGGTGCCTGTTTTGATTGTTGCGGCGCATCCTGGAGGGGAGCAGCGATTGAGCACGTAACCGACCTTGGATAGGGTGTGGAATTTTAGTTCGTGTATTGAACATCATCTACGCCATCTTGCAGACCCACGTACGAGCATACACGACAGCCATTTTAGGTACCATGGTCTCCCTGTTCACGATCGCCCGTCAGCACATTTCCCTGACCATGCAAGCCTTCCCCGCGCACCCTGGCTGCCCCCGCACTCACATGCACAAGTCATGAGCCCTCCCCTCCCATGACTCTGTCCCAGGGAATCGCACCCCGCGCCTGACCAACACCTCCTTTCCGTCCATGAATACCCCTCCTTTGATGACCCCTTCCTCTGAGCCTGAACGTCAGCACGGACTGCTGGTCATCCTTTAGCCCGAAGATACAGTTTATTGCCCATTACCGTACGCCCTCGCCTCTCCTGAAAGAGGCCACTATTGATCATGACATCCCCGCCCCCGGAGATTCGATCAGGCGCACACATTCCAAAGAGATCGGCAGAACACTCAGCTGCGTGATAACCCCTCCCAATCATATGAGGGGAAAGGGTCTCTACTGTTGTCATGTGTTGGAAGGGGCTGGAACTGGGGGGTGTCGGAGATATCGTTCTGATGTCATTCTCATGCTCTACAATGTCCCTGTTGTAATAAAGGACGTTCACATGCCTTAAAACAGTGTATAAAAGACCAGGTCTCAGAGAGGTTGGGAGAGCACCTCGAGACGATACCTTGTTGTCCGATCTGATGTGTTCTCCTCCGTCGGAATAAAACTTGTTTCCTGTCTTCCAGTCTCCAGCGCCTGCCTCTTTATTGAATAACTTCGTATGGTATTAGAGGCGTTTTACGCCGGGCAAATTTAACTTAGGAAACGACTACTGAAATCGCCTGACCATTGTAGATTGATCTTTATCAATTGGCGTCCCAAACGCGGGGCCCATCAGCGACACGTGGATCCAGTGGGAGAGGTCCCGACGACAGAGTGAACGACTGCAACGATCGGAAGAGCTCCTGTCCAATAGACCCTCGTCTGACAGCCGATCATCTGAACTTCACTGATTCCGAGCAGACCTCTCCCGAGTGATCTACGGTCCTGACTGGGAACCACCAGGAGTGCCGCGATAGCAACAGAGAATAGAGGACCATCGGGCGCTGGAAGCGGAAGACGAGAAACTGTCCATGCGGTCCGGGTAAGGTCGTGACACACGACAAATTGCGAAATTGATTGATTGATTGTTTGAAAATACTAGTATTACTTATTGACTGACTCTGAGAAATTCTCTATTTGCAAACAAACACAGAGTCGCCATACTCTGTTTAGTCTTTGCAGATAGTGAAGGGTAGGCAACGCAAAACTTTAACACGTCGTGCCTATTCTTTTTTTCTCCCCATTGATTGATTGATTGAATCGAGCATTGAATTGTTCGAAGTTGGTTCTCTTAAGGATCTTCTCTGTCTACAAACGGGGAAGAATAGGAATATTCTCTCTCCCTTTGCCGATAGTGAAGGGTAGGTAACGCAAAACTTTAACACGTCGTACCTATTTCACTCCTTCATTGATTGATTGTTTGCCCAAACATTGACTGTTTTGGGAATTGGTTCTTTCTGGAGGTATTCCCTGTTTGCAAATAGCGTAGAATAGAATATTCTGTCCAGTCTTTGCAAGTAGTGAAAAGATAGGTAGTGCAGGCTTTTGCCCCCCATTGTAATCCGTCATGCCTATCTTCTCCCCATTGGCTCATAGTTGGGTCAACCCGGACCGCTTATTAGAGATGAACCATCCAGCTCCACTGGAGGGCACCCCTAAGAAGGACATGTTTACTAAGCAAGGACTAGTCGCTATAGCTTATAGTAAGTTATGGCATAAATATACAAAAAGGGATCCTAAAAACCAGTGGCCACTGATAGGTTCTTTTGATGAAAATTAAATAAAAACACTAGAAGCAGCTATAAAGATAAATAAGGTAACGCCCACTATCCTCGTTAGTATTGGCATGTGGCGCAAAGAAGCAGACCATCGCAGGAAAAGAGAAGAAGCAAAAACAGTTAAAGAATTACGAAAAGCAGCCCATCTGGCCGCAAAAGAACTAGATGAAGAAATAAGAAGAAGAGAGGAAGTTAAACAAACGCAAGAACCAGGACTGACAGGTCAATGCCCTGTCAGGACCACCTCTGCGCTCTACCCGGAGATTCCCTCCAAACAGCGGGCAAATGACGAGTTACTGCTCGGTCCTCCAATTATGTACATGCCTCCTCCATATGCTCCCTGCCAACCTCTAGCACAACACTCACCAGTTCAAAGTGCAGGCATGGGTGACCATAGCGCTAGTGCCCCGGCTCTTACGGCCTTCGCACCAACCGCGTTGGTAACAACAGCAGATGAGCATGAGACCAACAGGCATCTAACAGCCAGACCAAACAGGTTGAGCAAAGATGAGCGGGATGGAATCGACCAAATAGCAAAAACCCTGGTAGAACGAAAAGAGAGCGAAGAATATACGATGAATATGCACAACTCGCATGCCGGTAGTCACAGACGGCATTTTATTTTACGGTTCAGCTACCACACCCTGAACGCGTATGAGGATAGGTACCAGACTAAGGGTCCTGCTAAAGTGACGGCTCTATATAGAAGGGTCGATGTCGGAGATGGGGCTGAAAGCAATGTGACGGACCTCTTCATGCAAACGCTTGAGGTCTTCCGCCACCTCGCGGAACGGAAACCAGAGGTCAAGATCACAGTCCCTGAGACGATTGAGCCCTCATTAGAAGCAGCCAACACCATGATGCCTATCAGAGAAGCCGCCCCCTATTGGGTTCCCCCAAGAGGTCAGGGAACAAACGATGATATCAACCATGCAGATGCCAAAGGGAGGGTTGTGTACAACTGGGTTTACCAACCATGGGATCGGCAAGATATTTTAACTTTTAGACAAACCCTGCCCGATTTAAGAAAGAACCCTACAGCATTCTATACCGAATTAGGCACAGCCTTGGGCTCAACCATAATGACTCTAGCGGACATGGATTTGTTTTTCGGGTTGTGTCTGCCGGCTGATGTGTGGAAGCAAATCCGGAGAGCCGACCACACAGATCTGTTCGGACACACCTGGACAAAACTCGATGAACTAGATAGGCAGCGAGAGCCCGGAAAGAAACCTGTAAAAGACATATTGGAACTCCCCGACAAAATAGTGCAGAAGCTAAAAACGTTGATCCCAGAAAAGAAGGTAGACTGGTCGATAGTCACAGCCTGCCGCCAGAAACCTCAGGAGGACGTATCAGAATACTTCTCACGAGTTGAAACAGTGTTCTCCGACTACAGTGGCCAAGACATGACCACCGCAACCGGACAACACCTATTCGTGCAGAACTACGTAAAGGGGCTATCGCAAGAGGTCTCCCAAAAGTTACAGACTAGCGAAAGTAGTTGGGGAGCCTCTAAACCTGCAGCTATCCTTCAGATGGCTCAGTATTACGAACACCAAAAGAACGAGAACGAAAGGGCCACTGAGAAAAAGAAAAAGGACCTAAAGGAACGAGTAATGATTGCACAACTACAGGGAGTGACCACAGGGAGGGAACGGTATAGGGGAAACTACCAGTCAAATACCCCTAGGAATTCGACCCCAAGAGACCGCAACCCCACCCCTGGCGCTCCACGAACCGACCTTGATGAGAACCAGTGTGCATTTTGTAAAGAATTTGGACATTGGAAGTCTCAATGTCTAGCCCTTCGGGAACTGATTAAAAATAAAGAGACAAGGGACATGGCCAATGGCCCCAAAACTGGAGGGCAGGGACGAGGACAGACCCACGACACCACCAATGACCGATCTGGTAAACCATACACATTTGACCGCCCCCGACAGAATCAGTGCCAACAGTCCGATGGCTACAAAGATCACGACTCTGCATAGGACTGCCAGGGGCAAGGGAGGGATCCAGTCGAGCTCTGTGTTGACCAGCAAGGTCCTTATGTCACTGCTAAGGTCCTGGGTACAAAGTCTCCATTTTTGGTAGACACTGGAGCGACACGTAGTGTGTTATCAAAACGACTGATTCCAAGGGCGCCCTTGTCTGGCTCACACATTACCTCGATAGGTTTCGATGGGACGCCCTCCACTAATCCCCTGTCGGTACCTATCTCCTTTGACCTAGGAAACAATCCCACTGACACGACGTTTCTGCTCTCCTCCAACTCCCCTGACGCTATTATGGGTATTGATTTACTGAAACATTTCCGCGCTACTATTAGGTGTTCCCCGGAAGGAGTCCGAGTTATCCTGTACGACAACCCGAACATGTCCGGACCCTACCCCGCACGACATATGTACACTTTAACAGATGCTGACCTATCCTTGCTCGAGTCGCTACCCCTGCACCTATGGGCCAGAAACGACTCGGATGTGGGACGAATGATGATCGATCCTGTACACATAACTGTTCGACCAGATGCAATACTCCCGAAACTCCCACAGTACCGGATATCGCCCGAAGGCGAGAAGGCATTGGTAGCGATTATTCAGTCCTTGGTAGATGCAGGAGTGGTAGAGGAAGTGGTTAGTAATGTCTGCAATAGTCCTATCCTACCCATTGTTAAGAAGCAAGGTGAGGGGGATGAGAAAGCGTACCGCTTCATCATCGACCTGCGAGAAGTCAACAAAGTGGTGGTGCCACAGTACCCCGTAGTCTCAGACATCGCCACCATTCTGACTCTCATCCCGTCCACTGCCACCACCTTCACCGTTATAGATCTTAAGAATGCATTTTTCTCTATCCCCATCCATCCAGACAGCCGTTATCTCTTCGGCTTCACTTTAAAAAACCGTTCATACCGATTTTGTAGAGCTCCCCAGGGCTACACTGAAAGTCCCAGCATTTACAGCCAGGCCCTAAAAAGGCAGCTGGACGCCGTCCAGCTACCAGATGGAGTGGTGTTGATCCAATATGTCGATGATATCCTTTTGGCTGCCGACACCACTCCACTTGCAATCACAGCCACTATCCAACTCTTGCACTTTCTTGCAGAGAATGGCCACAAAGTCTCCAAAAAGAAACTGCAGTTCTGTCAGTCCCAAGTAACATACCTAGGTCATCTCCTGTCCAAAGAAGGGAGAAAACTTACACCCGACCGAACCCAAACCATCCTAGACACCCCTATTCCAAAAACACAGAAGCAAGTCCGTTCATTAGTAGGCCTTACTTCTTTCTGCCGACAATGGCTACCAAATTACAGTCTCATTATAAAACCCCTACTTTCCCTGTTGACCAAAGATGTTCCGTTCCCACTCCCGTGGACCCCTGAATGCCAAGCATCCTTTAAGGAGTTGCGAGACGCCCTTTGCTCGGCACCCGTTCTAGGAACACCAGATTACTCCAAGCCCTTCTCCCTCTACACTCACGAAAGGGAGGGATGCGCATTGTCTGTTCTAACCCAGCCCATCGGCGCCAGACAGCGCCCTTGTGCCTACTTCTCTGCCACTCTTGATCCAGTCGCCAGAGCTCTACCTGCCTGCCTTCGAGCAGTAGCCGCTGCTGCTGTCTCTATCCGGCAGAGTGAGGGAATTGTACTTTCGAACTCCCTCACAGTATTAGTACCCCATGCAGTTGACACGCTTTTGAACCAGACAAAGACTCAACACCTGACTAGTGCACGACTGACAGGATACGAATTGACTTTGCTTGCGCCCCACATCACTCTGAAGAGATGCACGACATTGAATCCTGCTACACTGTTACCCTTGCCTGAAAATGACCCCGATGTGCCCCCTATACACGACTGTGTGACCCTCACGGACGAACAGACTAGGAGTAGAGTTGACCTCCGAGACATTGCTTTCACAGACCCTGACGGAGAACTATGGGTAGATGGCTCTTGCATCAAACTCCCCGACGGCACCACTTCTGCTGCCTATGCGTTAACGACTGCTCGAACGGTAGTTGAAACAGCTTGCATCACACAACGATCCGCACAGGCAGCAGAACTAATTGCCCTCACACGAGCATGTATCATAGCAGCAGGAACCACGGCAAACATTTACACGGACAGCCAGTACGCCTTCGGGGTAGTTCACCATTTTGGGATCCTGTGGAGGGAAAGGGGATTCCTGACATCCCATGGTACACCCATCCTTCACGGAGATTTAGTCTCCGCCCTGATTGAAGCAGTCCTTCTCCCCACACGATTAGCAGTGATCAAATGTCAGGCACACAAGAAGGTGACAGATTTAGTTGGACAGGGAAACGCACAAGCCGACATCACTGCCCGAACCACAGCTGAGAATAGGGCCATGACACGCATGTATGTGACCAGGTCACAAGCAGAAAAATGGACCAACGCTAGGGAAACGATCAGGGATATCCAATCGGCCAGCACACCACACGAACTGACTGAGTGGGCACGGGTGGGTCTAAGGGATGATGAAGGCTGCTGGCGGACAAAGGACACAAACAAATGGTTACTGCCTGATGCATACTTGATCCCCATACTGACAATGGCACATTCCCCTGCACACATAGGTTCTGCCCCCATGATCGAACTCATTTCCAAAGTCTGGCACAACGGCAAGATCCCCGACTCAGCCAAACGCCTAGTCCAACAGTGCCTTATCTGCTTACAACACAACCCCGGGAAAGGAACTGTAGTACCCCGGGGAGGGTTTGGGATCCCCGACCACCCCTTTGAGGTCCTCCAGATGGATTACATCCAATTAGAGAGGTGCCAAGGCTTGAAGTACGTATTAGTCATTGTATGTGCCTTCAGCAAATGGGTGGAAGCCTATCCGACCCGTGATAACACTGCCATGACTACTGCCAAAGTACTATTGAAGGAGTTTTTCCCTCGCTACGGCCTTTGCCGAATTTTATGGAGCGACAATGGCCCCCACTTCATAGCTGAAGTTATCCAACTAATCCTGAAGGGGTTAGGGGTCAAACAAAGGTTCCATGTGGTCTTCCACCCCCAATCCGCTGGCCTGGTTGAACGACACAACGCTACACTGAAACTGAAACTGTCAAAAATAGTGGCCACCACAGGACTTAAGTGGCCAGATGCCCTTCCACTGGCATTACTATCGATGCGCTCCACCCCCACTAAGCATCACTTGACCCCCTACGAACTTGTGTTTGGACGGCCTATGAACCTCTGGACTGCCCCCAAACCAACCTCCATTCATGACGTCCCCGACGTCCTGCTGTCAGATTATTTGTACAAGTTAACTAAGACATTGTCTGTCATTCATCAACAGGTTCAGCAGGCCATCCCCGATGCTTCCAGGGGTCCCGGTCACAATATCCAACCGGGTGACTATATCTTGATCCGGAACTTTCAACGAGCAAAGAGTCTGGAACCCCGGTGGACGGGCCCCTGGCAAGTACTGATCACCACTCGGACGGCTCTTCGAGTGGAGGGGAAAAAGAATTGGCTGCATGCGCACCACTGCAAGAAGATTTCCTCGACCCTGGCCACGACAGACAACGTCAGCACCCAGGAAGAGCTCCTGAACAAAGACCGACCATCACTGAACTGCTATCCTGATACCGAGGCACTTGAACTTGCAAAACATTCTGATCCCACTGTGCCATCTCGAGAAGGGTATTTCCTGCGTCGAAAGGAGGGAGCTTCGGCTAAGTAGGCCACTGACTAAGTTAAAAATCTCAGAACGGTGACCCAAAGCAACCAAGGGTTACCTGGAGAGAAGCTAAACTAAGTCTGTGGTTCTGCCCACTACCGAGCACCTTGAAGATGAAGATGATGGAAGCGCCAGATAAGAAGATGATGGAAGCGCCAGATAAGAAGACGTCGAAAGCAACAGGAAATACCCACTATAGGAATCCAAAAACTGACAATTTGCACAAATCAAAGACAATCGCTTTCTTCATTATCTCCCTGTTCTGCCTCCTCCTCATGACTTCCTTCTGGATCCTGGAGGAAAGCACGCCCGCTCACCAGATGTTGCCAACAACTGTCCAGCCAACAACCGTGAAAGAGCACCACCTGATCACCCTTTCACCTCAGCTTCGAGAAAGGCGTAGGGAATTCTGGAACAATTCCTTTGTACAACTGTTGCACCAGCACAACCTTGCTGCAAATGCCACAAACTGCTGGATCTGTGGGTTGCTCCCACATGCTACCGGACACTCCATCCCCTTTATTCCTTCACCTTTCTCAGTTCACGGCTCTTGCCTCGCCTGGTTGATCCTCATGCAAGAAAGCCACAAGGACAATGCTGCTTCTGGTCAGACAGTGTCGCACTTCTACTATGGGTTCTGGCCGAACAACACAGGAAAGCCCTTTTGTCCCGCAATTTCAGGTTCAACCTTCCTTACGAACATCCCTGCCAACGAAAGGGTCGAAATGCAGGTGCTCCACAATCCAGCCAGATCCACCTTTTCCCACCTGCGGAAACAAACGGCTGCCACCCTGACTGCGGCCCTGTCTGTCATCAATGTCACAGGACTCGTATGCCTCGAAGGACAAGGAACACAGCTGGTGGGTCACAGTTCTTGCCGCATCACCAAAACATTGGCCTCAGCTGACCCCCCCTCCTTTGTTGCTTCCCCGAATATGTACTTTGTTTGTGGCACCAAAGCTTACACGTGGCTCCCAAAAGGCTGGAAGGGTACGTGCTACATCGCCTTCATTCTTCCTCCCACGTATGTGGCTCCAGCCAACCACCACAGGCAAAAGCGCGCTGGAGATGTTGAACAAGCCGACTCCACCGGAGCACAGTTCCTGGATGCAGCAAAGGGACTTGTTCCTCTGTGGGGACCAATGGCAAATAGCCGCGCTATCCGACACCTGACTCAGGCATTAGAAACAACCATTAACATCACCGCTGGCGTCCTCGCCAACAACACGGCTGAGCTTCAGGCAGTCCGCCTGGTGGCTCTTCAAAACCGTCTTGTTCTAGATGTGGTTCTGGCTGACCGTGGAGGTGCATGCCGTATCATCGGCTCCAGTTGTTGCACCTACGTGCTAGATAACTCACCTTCAGTCTACAAAGCAATTGAACACCTCCACAGACTGTCCTCGGAGGTTCACCAGGAACAGGAAGGATGGTCGCTTGGAGGCTGGTTCTGGGACACTTTAAAGAACTGGGGATGGAGACTGTTCACGTTTTTGCTAATACCAATCATGATACTATGTGGGTGTTGTTTAGGTATTCAATGTTTACCATCTTTATGTGCACTCATTTCCAACTGTATGTGCCCGAAGACTTTGAACTTTAAACCTGAGCACATGAGTCCCCTATACGAAATAGAGGTGCGTGGTCTCATGGGGATCGATCCGAACTGACAAGCTGGCGAGACATGTTAAAGGGAGGACTGTGGAATTTTAGTTCGTGTATTGAACATCATCTACGCCATCTTGCAGACCCACGTACGAGCATACACGACAGCCATTTTAGGTACCATGGTCTCCCTGTTCACGATCGCCCGTCAGCACATTTCCCTGACCATGCAAGCCTTCCCCGCGCACCCTGGCTGCCCCCGCACTCACATGCACAAGTCATGAGCCCTCCCCTCCCATGACTCTGTCCCAGGGAATCGCACCCCGCGCCTGACCAACACCTCCTTTCCGTCCATGAATACCCCTCCTTTGATGACCCCTTCCTCTGAGCCTGAACGTCAGCACGGACTGCTGGTCATCCTTTAGCCCGAAGATACAGTTTATTGCCCATTACCGTACGCCCTCGCCTCTCCTGAAAGAGGCCACTATTGATCATGACATCCCCGCCCCCGGAGATTCGATCAGGCGCACACATTCCAAAGAGATCGGCAGAACACTCAGCTGCGTGATAACCCCTCAAATCATATGAGGGGAAAGGGTCTCTACTGTTGTCATGTGTTGGAAGGGGCTGGAACTGGGGGGTGTCGGAGATATCGTTCTGATGTCATTCTCATGCTCTACAATGTCCCTGTTGTAATAAAGGACGTTCACATGCCTTAAAACAGTGTATAAAAGACCAGGTCTCAGAGAGGTTGGGAGAGCACCTCGAGACGATACCTTGTTGTCCGATCTGATGTGTTCTCCTCCGTCGGAATAAAACTTGTTTCCTGTCTTCCAGTCTCCAGCGCCTGCCTCTTTATTGAATAACTTCGTATGGTATTAGAAGCGTTTTACGCCGGGCAAATTTAACTTAGGAAACAACTACTGAATCGCCTGACCATTGTAGATTGATCTTTATCAAGGGGTTGGTGGTGAGGGCACTAGCGAAGACCTGATGGCATCATGCATCAAATTGAACTCGGAGCATGATAGACTGCCCGCAGGAGTGGGGATCGATGGGGCCTGAATGACCGTTGCCGCTCCGAGTTGTTAAGTCAGGCACGGATTGCCTCGTTGCATTGGTCTTGTGATGTATTCCTATAGGTTCTGTATCGATCCCCCTATTCCTGACCCTATTCTGGTTAGCAAACTAACAAGTTAACTAGCAGTCAGCCCATGAGGCAGAAAACCCCCATGATGCAGGAACCGTTATCTGATAAAGCCACACTACGGCGCAGGAACGTGTTATCTGATTAGGTCATAACGCTTGCCATCTAATTAGACAAGCGATATTCCTCCAGCCCCTGATAAGGCATACGGAGTTCTCAAAACAAATCAAACCTATGACAACCTGGGAAAAACCCTGCGGCCATTGTTTTGATTTCACCGAGAACTTCAGCAAAAGAATGTGCTAACGACCTGGTCGTATGACATCCTTATTGACGTATCTATGTCCATCCTTACGTCAATCTCGGCACCTTAAAGGTATAAATATTACCGATATTGCCCTATGCAAACACACGCGGTGGTGACGAGGACAGAGCAGCCAGACTTGCCGAAGCCCAGAGCAGAGCAGACCCCACTGGCGCAGCCCCGCCTTCTTGACGCGCTGAGATCGAGCAGCTGCCTATTTCTCCTGCCGAGAAATCCAGCTCCGGCGTTTCCGGGTAGCCCTCGCAGGCAGCCTGGAATATCGAGACCAGAGACGAGAGATACCATCCCTCATTCATCCTAACTTCCAGGTACAGAACTGAATAACCCCTCGCAGAGAATTCTTTAGTCAGTCACTTGGCAAAAACAAACTTAACTTAAACTGTAACTTTCTATTCCCGCCCACGTATTAGACTTAGGTCAGGTACACGGGGTAGGCGTATCTAGAAACACCAGTTGAGTACGTTTAGTCAAATGTATATGTGTATGTAATATATTTTATTCATTTTAAACCTTCATATGGCTTAGAAACCATATCAATGTTTTTACAGTATTATTTTATACTTCTGCTTTTAATGTATGCACTTTACTTAACTATAAGTATTGCAATAATATCGATCCATTTCTCTTGTACGAGAAAAGAGACTGATCAATAAATAACATCTTTTATTGAACACGCCCGTCTCTTCCTTTTCTCTACAATCTGATGAGACTAAGAATGCACGTACTGACTGAGTAAAATAAATTGCCTTTTGTTCACACGACTCTCGAGATACACTCTTGATTAGGGGAGAGCAAAGTTGTCATGTTCTATGGTTGTCAGAAACTAAATCCCTTCTTGTCTAATCAGGTCAGTTAAGTCCTTCCTGAACATTCGAGAAAGTTTCTAGTGAACTCTGAGCTAGCTGGCAAACCCAAAACGTTAAGTCTAATATCGACAGTAGTAGACCTAGTTAACGTCTGGTCTAGGCCTATACTATTGAAGGTATTATTCCAATGCGCAGAGCCTATTGGCATAATAGGAACTACACTACATGGCGCCCAACGCGTTTGGAAGGGCGATAAAACTAACGTAAGACATTTAGAGTAACTCAGTCGTGCTTTCTCACTCAGACCCCTTTTCCCCATAATACTCCAAAGACGTCTGGAGTGGGTGAAAGGTAAATATCCGCCAGACCTCGCAGGAGGGAACTCCTATGTATGGTTCCTGGTTTAGTCAACGTTGAAGGATACACCGTTCCAAAATATTGTGCATCTAATCTTTGTTTCCATAAGAAACCTGATCTGCAAACAAAAGAAATAACCATCCTGTCGGTAAAATGGCAGACAGTGATGATGAAAGAGAGGCAGTTAGATTAGCAGCTGAAATAACAGCAGCTGATACTGCTATACAAGACACAGACCCGGATATAATACTCATCCCGGTCATTAAAAGAAAATCTATAACCTTAAAACTTATAGAAAATGGACTGACACCTAGAGGTGGTACAGTCATATTCGTAATTGAGGCACACGAATATCGGCAGACAGAGGTATACTATTCATGGATACATTTTCCAGCAGCAAATGCTGTAACAAAGTACTTCCACTATTACAAAATAGAGGAACCTCCTGGAGAGTACACTCCTTTCGAGGAGGTGGAAGTACCACTTAAATTTCAAGAACATTTGCTCTTATTTAATGGCGCCCTAAAACACAATAATCACATCACCAGGCTCGGTCCTTTAGGTAGACCAGGAGCAGCGTGGCCGGTCCTAGCCGGATACACACCACATCCAGACATCAATGGGATGTCTGCAGCAGAGCTGTTAACACAGCTAAAACAATTAGTAAAAATACATAGACAATTAGTCCAATATGTGATGCGGACTTCAACAATTCAGCCAGCGATTAAAATTCCACAGCTGACCCCTCACCAGGGGAACACAAATAAAATTACACCACAGAACATACAATCCTGCCTAGGTAAAGTACCGGCTAAACGGGAACAAATACCATTCTGGTTGGCACAGAAAATCACCCAAATAGAGGCGGTGTTTCCAGACACCACCCCGTTAGAAAAACACAGGATTCTGACTATCTGTCTTCCAATGGGAATCGCACCACACATTGAGGACTGTGACACTTGGGGTACAGTCTTTGCTTCCATCTACACAAAAACGCACGGTGTTCCATCCATTTCGGTAATACCAGATGTGCTAAAACAAATTCAAGACGAATACGGTCCAGAACCCGCTTTAACTCTTGGTATGAAATTACTAAAAGACTTCAAGCAGGTCTCGGCTATATTATTAGCCAACATAAAAGGTGAAGCAGCAAACGTGGCGATCCGCCAGAGGTTAAAGGAGACAGATATAGCAGACCAACCAGCTGAAATTGCCAGAATCATAGAAAAATCCTATGAGGAACTAGGTAGAGATAGTTTAGGTGGAATACCAGTAAAACCACAACTGATTGAAAGTCCTGAAAACATATTTTTTAATAATAATTCAACATCACAGAAAAAGAGCTGGGATGGAAACAAACAATCCAATCCTAAAGAAAAGAAATTCCAGTCCAGAGGAAGGTCTCCTAGGCAAAGAGAAAAATCTCCGAACCAAAGACACAGGTCACCCCAGAGTGACCCCTCTGGGAAAAGATATAACCTTAGAAATAGGGATAATATAAAAAAGCCTGATAGATATCAAGACATTGATACACGTCCCTCTCAATCTTTTCAGACTTCCTCGCAGAAATCGGAAAGAAGAGGACGATCAGAACAAAGAGAAGAGCACGCCAAGTCCAAAGACAAGGAACTTGCTCCGCTAAAAAAGAAATTACAATTTCCAAAAAAGAAGGTAGCCAGTATCAAGGTAGTTAACAATGCCGAGAATACTGAGGACACAACTGAAAAACGGAGAATGGGCTCAGACAATGCTAGACAGCGCAGCAGAAGTGAGCATAGCTCGCAAAGTCCTTATGAATCATCTGGAGACAGTGGACACGAATGAATATCTTCAAGTGGAAACTGCAGACACCAGAGTTAGCAAACCTCACAAAATATACGAAATAACATTACGTATAGAGGGGGATAAGACTAGAAAAATAAGGGGACTATTTTGGGATAATCTCTCCAAGGGCTATGACATCCTTCTAGCTGAAAAAGACTGGCCACCAGAGTTTGTCAGGGAGTGCCCTCATGGCGAAGAAATAATTATGCCTGCCTTCTCAAATCACATCCCAATTCATAAAAAATACACACTTGCCAGAAAGTGGGCAGTAGCTCTAGCTCCTGCTTTATATAAAAATCACGTAGGATGGGATGAGGACTCTCCTCCTCACAAAATCCAGTTAAAATCACAACCTACTGCACAAAGGCAGTACCCAATTAAGCAAGAAGCTAAAAAACAGGTAAAAGAAATTCTAGATCAGCTAGAATACCAGGGGGTGATTGAAACTTGCACCTCACAAATGAACAACCCTTTGTTTCCGGTCTCCAAACCAGACAATTCATATCGTCTAGTTTTGGATTACCGACACCTTAACTCATGTTGCAAAACTTTTGCAGTGCAAAATTCGCATAGTGCTGCACTAATGAATAACATAGTGCGCAAAAAATACAAAACAACATTAGACATCTCTAATGGATTCTTTTGTCAAAACATAGCACCAGAGAGCAGATATTTGTCTGCATTCTCAATAAATGGCACTCAAAAGCAATTCTGTCGGTTAGCCCAGGGGTACAAGAACAGCCCGGGAGTATTCTCAGCGAGAGTAACAGAATTACTACAAATATATGACGACGAAGCATTATCGTATGTCGACGACATATACTTAACAGATGATGACTTGGAGACTCACTTGAAGAGAGTGAACACCATAATACTTGGGTTCGCAGCAGAGGGTTACAAATTCAACTTTAAAAAATCCAGAATTGCCCATCTGACAGTCCTGTTCCTAGGATACGAATTATCAAGTGAAGGCAAAAGCCTGGCTGACAATTTTCTAGAAAAATGTGCCGTACTCCAAGCACCTAGAACACTAAAAAACCTACAGTCAATTCTAGGCTTCCTAAATTTCGGAAGAACATACATTGCAAATTACGCAGAAAGGGTCAAACCCCTTTATGATCTAATAAAACCTGATTTTAAAAGAACCAATTGGACTCAAATACACACAGAAATTTTGAGATCCTTACAAACAGACATGCTAATTAAAACAAAATTAGAAACACGTGATAACACACGCAATCTTGTGATTCGAGTCATCCCAGGGAGATGCGGATTCACATACCTGACCTCTAATGAGGGAGAAAAGGTACCAATTGCATTCAAATCACACTTGTACACAGAAGCTGAACAGAAATTCAGCATTAAAGAAAAAATTGTTCATGCAGTTCAAACCGCGATAGCTAGAGAAAAAGATCAAGCGGACGGTAGACACATCACAGTCAGAACAGCTGAATCAGCCTTTGAGGCATTAACAACACCGTGTAATTTACCAACAACAACATTGAATCCGGAATGGATACAATGGGTGAATTCAATCACAACGGACAAAGTATACTACTACTTTGATCCAGAACTAGAGGAATTACAAAATCTAGAATATGAAAGAACATTCCCTCTGCCAATCGACATTCTGCCCTTACGACACTACGCTTGTATAATCTATACAGACGGACATGCTCAACCCTCCGTTTGGGGAGAACAAGCATACAACCCCACATGTGAGATTACAAAAGAAGTGTGGCGCGGAGGTAAACTAAAACCTCTATTAACAAAAACACACTCAGTAGAAACTAATTCAGAACAACAGACTGAAATAATAGCATTGAAAATGGCGCTAGATAATGCGGATCGCGAATTCCCGACACTTATAGTGTCCGATTCATATTACTGCGTCAAATCATATAACAATGATTTGCAGACATGGATTCAAAACGGTTACAAAGATGACACAGATGCAACAATAAAGCAGAAACTGCTCTGGGAACAAATAGCTCTTTTACAAAAAGAACTACCAAAGACTCACGTGACACACTCACTGAGTCATCAGCGTGATGGCGTTCACGTTGCAGGGAATTCATTGGCTGAGACCGCCACAGCGGTAGCAACTAAATCGGCTCCCGTAGTTCGAAAAAAGCGTACATTAAAATACATTGACGGTGAAACAGTGCTGGCGGTGAAAACGTCATTAAAAGGCGACTGCTCAGCGCTACCGATCAACTATCCACTCAATTATACATACATAATCGATGCAAACTCCGTCCCTTTTGCTCGAATCCCTGGAGTGGGGGATAGAGTGATTCCAAACATGGACAGGAGAAACTTGTTAATCGCAGACGCACATATGGGCGAGGGTCTCAGACACCTCAAACTAAAAGATACTCTGGAAGAATTACAATCACGGTACTGGTGGCCAGGCATGAGCCTGCATCACACCATGTTTGTAAAAAACTGCCCAAACTGCAACAGAAATCGCAGTGGGGAGAGAAACAGTGTAATACCTCATCGTTTCACTCCAGAAAAAATCAAGAGTAAAAAGCAAGGCTTGCGATTAACATATACAGGCTAGTTTCCACTTATAATGTAGATCACCAGCACTCGGCTGACGTCTGGACTGTTATACAAAGATTTGCGAGTCTAAATGGCATATACGCTAAGAGCATGCTACGTTTGACCATTGTTTTCACTCTAGCCCTCCAGCTGAGGGGAAACATGACCAAATGAGCATAGCACAGCGGGAATCTTCTCACTTCCTTCCTGAGGGATACGGGATGGTGTAAAGAAAAAACCAAGGCATAAAGCAATCTATAACGGAAAGGATATTAGGTTCGGGAGCTGGGTGGGTCAAACATCTAATAAGTGTCCAACGTAGTCTAAATAACTTGCCAAGAAATTCTCTGAAGGGATTCAGTCCGTACGAATTATTATTTGGAACTAGGATGTTGATCTCTGACCTTGACAGTCAAACTTCAGTGGTGAAGGAAAAAAGCTTTGATATCAAAGACCGTTTGGCTATTTTGCAGGACTTAAATGAAACAAGAAAAGACCTGAGCAACATAAAGTTGAAACAGCAGCCAACAACCACTGAAGAACCACCACCTGTCCCAGCAAGACCTGTCTGGATTCCAAAAGTCGGGGATCTAGTCAGAGAAAAGATCGCGGTAAAGAAGGAATTTGGGCCTTCTTACAGAAAAGCAGTTCCTGTCTTGTCTGTCAACGGGACAAGATCAGTTGTACTACTGCCACTTGCTGGTAAAAAGGAGAACCGAGTTGTATCCATCGACCTGGTAAAACCACAATCATGTGGCCGATAACAAATAGTAGGCCAAGTGGACTCCCAATAAGTAGCAGAACACCAAGGTTTGCTACCAGTACAGAGGTTCTAAAAAAGAGGTTAATCACTTTCGAAACGCCTACAGAAGAACAACAAGGACTATGCAACAATGCAATGGAACTTAGACCTCTGAAAACCCAAATAAAAACATTTAGCAGAGACACACCAATCTACAATGAAGTACCAAATGATAATGCAAGAAACATTAATCCTGAAGCAATTGGAACTATTGACAGAACTGCATCCGGCTACTTCATAAACTTCGATGATTCCTCTGAAGGCTTCACTGAATCAAAGACACAGCCATCATCAAAAACCTTTAAAGATAAAGCTAAAGAACTTTTGAAACAACTGAAAGAAACATATCTGATTTCTCCATAGATCGAATTTTGGGTGGGTTTTGCTGCATTTATCCTCATACTCTGGCTCATCATGATACTAACATTGGGACGCTTCATTGAGGGAAAATATGCTAAAATGGACACAGCAAGTCAGAAAATCAACTTGATCCTCAAACCACACACATCTTCACACGTCGAGAAAAGAGAACTTTCTTCAGCCAACTTCACAGCCAATCCTATACCGGGTGGGGTAGCATGGGACAACACTGATTACGAAATCTATGGTCCGGTTGAAATCCTGAAATATCCACACCAAATTAAGATCTCATTGAGTGACTTTGTAAAACCAAGCTCATTTGCTGATGATTGGGACTTCGAAAGCATTAATAATATGATGTCTGACTTAGTAATGTCTGCTAAATTTACCAAACATGATTATTTGCAGGGTTCTACAAATTATGATAGTATGTACTGTTATAACCACTATGGTAACCATTTTCTACATAGATCTGCACAACCTAGAAATGTTTTAAATTATAATCAATGGGAACATTGTGCAACACCTCCAAAAGGAAGCTCAAGAACCGTTTACGACAAATATTCATACTTTTCAGGTTTTAACATAAGTAATGCTGAAACATTTTATTTCAAATTGTCAAATAAGACGGGGATGAAGACCATGATAACAAACACTAAATTGATATATTCGGACTCATTCTTTGAACAAATGAATACTTTTGGTTTTGATTATTGGGACAAAAATGTTGAATTGAAAAGTGTTTGGGGCACAAAAGAATGGCAAGCACAGGGTATAGAATCTTTGTTTAGAGCCTGCATGATCCCAGAACAAATTATATTTTTAAATGACACTGTTCAACAAACTACCTGTCTTGGCCTAGCCAAAATTAAAGACTTAAATAAACCGTCTATTCCAAAACCAACAATGAACAGCAATAGTTCTACAGAAGAAGAGATAGACGTAAATTATGTATTAAACCAAAACAGAACACATCCAGATTGGAAAAAGTGGTTGATCTGGCCCACAGATACTAATAACTGTCAAGACAGATTCCTGAACAAAACACAGGGGTTCAAAGTGACCAGGCCAGACCCTAGATATCCTCAAAGACATCACCCAGGGATAATAACCACCTACAGTGTGGGCAAATTATGCCTTCAATGGCTACAAACTTCCACACTGGCAGAAATTAAGCAACACCTAACTTTACCTACTGATGGTGCTGACTTGCGTGATTTCACTATGGGACCACGCAAACAGCGTCAAAAGCGTTTCATAGCAGCCTCTGTATATGCAGCATACAATGAGGCCTGGAAGGTTACTCAAATTGAAACAGCAGAAAGAATACGGGAAATTGACCGTATTAATTTGGAAAAATCACTTTCTGTAGTGGACAATGGGTTAATGACTCTGTCCTCCAGAATTTTTTCTCTGGACAGCATTGTGTCTTCAGCAATCGACATATTATCGCAAGACTTACTGTTGCTACAACACGGTCAGTCTCAATTGCGTTCTATTGTACAGCTTGGCTGGACGTTACAAAATCTGCGTTCAGGCTATGTGCCTTGGCGTTTAATCAACACAACGTCACTATTCTATATCTTTAACCTTACTGATAGACAAATCAGTATGGCCCAAAAGGGAGCTGATTATACAATCCTGAGCATTGAGAAACTTGAGAGATTACCAGTGACAATGTCAGAACGACCTGTCAGTGAATGGATAATACATGGAATAATAAATATTCCAATATCAACCTTCAGGTTTCAATAGTGCCAAAAATATATACAGGCTGGCATGTACGAAAAATTGGGAAAAGGGTACATTAAAACAACATGGAACCTGCCCTATTCACATGCATGTGTCAGTAATAAAGGACAGAAAGTGTTTCTTAGTGGCAATAATTGTGCAATGTCACTAAGCGGTACACTTCTGTGTAACGGAATTAGTTTGCATGGAGCCTGTGAAGGGAACTCAAATAACCTTTCATGTCACCAGCAAGGCGCACCTGCAACAGAGATTGAACCATTCTTTCAAAGACTCTATAATGGGAGTTACATTCTATTTGTAGATCGCAGATGTTGTAGTCTTGTGCCCGGGACTCCTTATCTCGTAACTACGACTGCGAAGGTCAAGTGCTGTGGACACTCATTGTTCCCTAGCTCCTTTCCAGACAGGGAGGCAAGGGCATGGCCCAACTTGAAAATTACTTCTATTCGAATAGATACTTTAAGCAGAATGAAAACAGTGCTTCTTCAGACGCCGACAAGGCTCACGTCATCAAAAGAAACGTATGATCTCCAAGTCGCAAGGACGACTGCAGAGATACATTCATTGTTATCAACTAATTCCCCCATACATTTCGCAGAAATCCTGAATGAAATCTTAAATATTTCTGTTACCAGTGGAGTCTCAAAGGTATTTAAGACAGTATTTTCGATGGCATTAACACCATTCAAAGCCATACTGGGTATTTTTCCAGATTTCGTCCATTCGATTTTTGGCGGACTTCCCCTCATTTTAGGACTGATTGCAGGAATCCTATTCCTAGTCCTTATATTTCGTTATGGCAAACCATGTCACAGACAGAACACCTGCGACAAGGGAAGAAACAACCCTAGCCATTGGATACCGGGACCGGATATCAAAAATCCTGGGACTATCCCGGCTTAGAGACCTGAACATGACTTGGTTTCTATCATTTCGACCAATGTGGCAACGATGTGTTTTACCTGTATTAAGGTGCCTGCTATGCGGAGAAGAATGCGTGTTAGACACCTGTCTGACGCTACAATCGGATGCGCCAATGGATGCAGAAACATTGTTGAGTCCAATCAAGGCTCACGCTTTGTGCTGCCCTCAAAGGCTACCAATCCTGATGACGGCATTCGTGGAAGCTTCACCACTACGATTAAGGGGTAGTGAAGTTCAAGATGAAAGCAGCATCGATCAGGTACGACCTTCTGTCAGCAATCCAAATCAGAATGTCAATGGAGACAATCATGCGCACGAATGCATGGTTACACCTATTTCCGAGTTAGTGGAACTCTCCCAGGAAGCTGTTGACAACTTTTTCGAGAGTCTGAATGATATGATGTTCTCACCAGAGCAGAAATAGAGACTTTTGAACAAACTCGTACACGGCGTTCCCTGAATTTGGCCTTCAACTTTAATAATAAAGTCACATGAACAATTTTTCCCTCCAGTTCACGGACAGCATTTTTTTAGCAGCCCCAAAATATTTTTGCATATTTTTCGGGACACTATCTTCTGCTTAAAGTAAGAACTATTCTTAGAGAACTAAGATTTCTAAATTTAGATAGCTTATAGACATTAGCTGCCCGCTGGCATGTTCATAGTTATTATTATTCTGTGATGAAATGGTCTCGAACCTTTTTTCTGTATTAAGAGCCATTTCATGTGTAAATTTTCATATACAAAATAGCAATAATGTATACAAATGCGTGATTACTTTAGCATTATTCTACAGCTTGAGTGCATACTATACATATGACTTCATTTTTTCCGTATATTTGATAATTTCAAAATGCATTTATGTATTTTGGGGTGGTAAGGTATACACAATACTCTACAGTATGTTGTACTATGCATAGATTAGTAAATATGTCCATAGTTAGCGTGGAGTGGGTGTGATGTATTCCTATAGGTTCTGTATCGATCCCCCTATTCCTGACCCTATTCTGGTTAGCAAACTAACAAGTTAACTAGCAGTCAGCCCATGAGGCAGAAAACCCCCATGATGCAGGAACCGTTATCTGATAAAGCCACACTACGGCACAGGAACGTGTTATCTGATTAGGTCATAACGCTTGCCATCTAATTAGACAAGCGATATTCCTCCAGCCCCTGATAAGGCATACAGAGTTCTCAAAACAAATCAAACCTATGACAACCTGGGAAAAACCCTGCGGCCATTGTTTTGATTTCACCGAGAACTTCAGCAAAAGAATGTGCTAACGACCTGGTCGTATGACATCCTTATTGACGTATCTATGTCCATCCTTACGTCAATCTCGGCACCTTAAAGGTATAAATATTACCGATATTGCCCTATGCAAACACACGCGGTGGTGACGAGGACGGAGCAGCCAGACTTGCCGAAGCCCAGAGCAGAGCAGACCCCGCTGGCACAGCCCCGCCTTCTTGACGCGCTGAGATCGAGCAGCTGCCTATTTCTCCTGCCGAGAAATCCAGCTCCGGCGTTTCCGGGTAGCCCTCGCAGGCAGCCTGGAATATCGAGACCAGAGACGAGAGATACCATCCCTCATTCATCCTAACTTCCAGGTACAGAACTGAATAACCCCTCGCAGAGAATTCTTTAGTCAGTCACTTGGCAAAAACAAACTTAACTTAAACTGTAACTTTCTATTCCCGCCCACGTATTAGACTTAGGTCAGGTACACGGGGTAGGCGTATCTAGAAACACCAGTTGAGTACGTTTAGTCAAATGTATATGTGTATGTAATATATTTTATTCATTTTAAACCTTCATATGGCTTAGAAACCATATCAATGTTTTTACAGTATTATTTTATACTTCTGCTTTTAATGTATGCACTTTACTTAACTATAAGTATTGCAATAATATCGATCCATTTCTCTTGTACGAGAAAAGAGACTGATCAATAAATAGCATCTTTTATTGAACACGCCCGTCTCTTCCTTTTCTCTACAATCTGATGAGACTAAGAATGCACGTACTGACTGAGTAAAATAAATTGCCTTTTGTTCACACGACTCTCGAGATACACTCTTGATTAGGGGAGAGCAAAGTTGTCATGTTCTATGGTTGTCAGAAACTAAATCCCTTCTTGTCTAATCAGGGAAGTTAATTCCTTCCTGAACATTCGAGAAAGTTTCTAGTGAACTCTGAGCTAGCTGGCAAACCCAAAACTTTAAGTCTAATATCGACAGTAGTAGACCTAGTTAACGTCTGGTCTAGGCCTATACTATTGAAGGTATTATTCCAATGCGCAGAGCCTATTGGGATAATAGGAACTACACTACAGTCTCAAAGGTGTGCCCATCTTGCGCTTCGTTCCTGGATTGCGTCTTCCGTGGTGGGAGCGCTGCAGAGGCTTGGATTGCTTTACACGGTTGACAAAATGGCGACAAAGCCCGAGACCGAAAAGCAACAATCAAAGGCGCCCAGGGGACCCAAGTATACCCAAACCAACAAGCTGGACCGCTACACGCAACCTAGGGGATCGCCATCTGGCACCGGGAAGTCCCAGGATGTAGATGGGGAGACGTCGACTACCACAGGTGAGCCCACGCTGAAGGATGTGATGGCGGCGATTGAGGGGGTGAGAGTCTGCCTGGGTAAGAAGATGGAGTCCCTGGATCTTTAACTGGACATGGTGACGATAAAGGTTAACTTAACCGCTTCCGTGCTGCACCGATTCCCCCCCTGTGCTGGACATTCCAGAACAGGGTGCGGTCGTGACGGAACCGTTTCGTCATCAGCACAGCTCAACCGTGACTGATGACGGAATGGTTCCGTCACAAGCATCGAAGGGGTTAATCCGTGCAGACCTCACTAAAACCAGCGAAAAGGTGAAATCCTGGACATTGAAACGACCAGTCTCACGGATGGTGTGGCCTCGTTGCAGCAAGAAGTTTGTGATCTCAAAACCGCCAGTGATGTCTCGGGCCACAAGTTTGACGAATACGAAGGGAGGGCCCATAGAAACAACGTGCGTATTATTGGTGGAAAGGCCGCCGACCTGTTTGTTGAAGACATCATTCTCAACCATTTGAAGCCCCGAGGCCATGGGAATTTTTTTTACAGTGGATAGCGCGCACACAGTTCCGGGTGGGAGACCGCGTCCTGGGGCCCCACCCCGGCCTATGATTGCGAGGGTGCTTAACTTTAGGGATAGAGACACTATCCTGCAAGCATCCAGGAATGGAGGTCCTCTTCAGTATGAAAACTCTGCTCTCAGTTTTTTCCCGGACTTTACACAAGCAGTTCAGAAACAGCGACAAACCTTCATGGGCATCAAGAGGAGACTCCGGGACAAAAGACTAAAGTACGCCATGCTGTATCCTGCCAAGTTGAGAGTGGAGCATGTGGGGAGAGCTTTTTTCTTTGACATTCCCGAGGTTGCAGCGGACTGGCTGGACACGCTTTATCCTCGGAATGAGCGACAGCGACGGAGCGGTGATGAAGATGAGGTCACCCAAGAAAAAGAATAAAAACTTCTATTGCTGCAGGTGTGGTCGGGTTGGGTTGGGGCAGGGTGCGGGCTGGTGACTATAGAAATTAGCTGATTGTCTGCATTGCTTAGATGGACCTGATAGTATTGCTGGGGCTGAGCGGGTAAATGGGGGCCGTACTCCTCCTCAGAGTTACTCTTCGATAGTTTAGTAGATAGATTATGGGGCGACAGGCACACTGCGAGTTGGGGGCGGATGGATACCGTGAGCAGGGGTGCAGGGTGGTGAAGGGGGTTTGTTTTGGGGTGGACTTTTTTGTTTTCTTTTGGTATTGTGTGTTGTAGGCATTACATTTCAAGGCTTCACTCAGAATTGTAGCTTGTTTAAGGTACAGGAACTGGAGAGGAGACTGACCCATTTCATGTTTTATGATGGGGGTAGGGGGCTGAAGGTGTTAAGCTGGAATGTTAATGGGTTGGGGGACAAAATTAAGCATGGTGTGGTTCTTCAGTTTCTTAGACGTCACGCCCCGGATGTGGTCCTGCTTCAGGAGACGCATTTAGTGGGTAACTCATGCAGGGCAATGCATAGAATGGGGTTCCAATTGGTGGCGCATGTGGGTTTCACTTCTGGGTCCAGGGGGGTGGGGATTATGATTAAGAAAACGCTCCCGATGGTGATTGATTCGGTTACTGCGGATGATAGGGGCAGATATGTAGGAATATCGGGCCGTTGGGAGGGGCATATCCTATCCCTGATGTCGGTATACGTTTCCCCCAGGTATGCAGGCAACCACATTTGTAGATTTAGGGAAAACCCTTCTGGATTTCCCGAGGGGTCTTTTGATTTTGGGAGGTGATTTTAATGCTGTGGTATTGGGTACTATGGACAGGCATCCCCCTAGAGATACGGGGCGGGCGAAAAGATGGCTTCCCGAGTTCATGGAAGCGTTGCGTTTGATCGATAGTTGGAGACTGCTTCATCCGGGCCAGCGACAGTTCACCTTCCACTCTGGCGCGCATGGTAGTCTTTCCCATATAGATCACTGTTTAGTGCCGGCGGCTCAGGCATATGGCATCACCGAGGCTGTGCACCTGGCTAGAGGCATATCGGATCATTCGCCGCTCTGGCTCAGGTTTGACATCAGACCGGACTCGGGCGGCAGGATAGCTCCCATTAATCCATGGTACATGCGCAATCCTAAGGTCTGTAGGAACTTGTTGAAGGCGTTAGAACATTATTTTCCGGAGAATGAGGGATCAGTATCATCTCCACTTTCACTGTGGGAGGCCTTTAAGGTGGTAATAAGAGGCCAGGCCTTTTCGCTAATCGCAGGGGAAAAGAAGGATGGGAATGCAGAAGTGGTGAACAGAGAATCTGAAATTACTAAGATTGAGGCGGACTTGGAGCAGGAGGTATCCCGGGCCAAAATGCATGTCCTGCATCTAAAGCAACTTGAGTATAATGCGTTAGTCACTGATAGTGCCAAGGTCTTAAGTAGAGAGCAGCAGGGCCGGCTGTATGATGTCGGAGATAAGGCTGGGAAGCTTATTGCCTGGCTGGATAAAAAAGATAGGGCGGATCGGGTGGTTCCGGAACTGGAGATGGCAGCGGGAACGAGAATAACAGACCCCCGGGGTATAGTGGACGCTTTTGCGGACTACTTTTGTACAGTGTACACCTCGGTTGCGGGGAGGCCGGAGGAGGACTCCCACTTGCTTTTGCGGGATATCCAACTTCCAGGCCTGACTAAGGAAGACCGCAATTCTATGGACAGTGCCCTCACTGCCGATGAGGTGGCCCTGGCAGTGCGCTCCTTACACTCAGGTAAGGCGCTGGGACCTAACGGACTCCTGATTGAGTTATATAAGCTTAGACCCAATAGGATTGCTTCCTATCTCAGAGATATGTTTGTGGCAGCAGGAGAACAGGGGATATTACCATATGATCAGAGAGTGGCATCTATAGTGGTTATCCATAAGGACGGTAAACCGAAAACTGAGTGTGCCTCGTATAGGCCTATTTCGTTATTAAGCCCGGAACCCAAGATTCTTGCTAAATTATTGTCAAATCGATTTGTCAAGGTTATTAGTGGACTGATACATGCTGATCAGTCTGGTTTTATTCCCCATAGGAATACGGCATTGAATCTTCGTAGGTTGCACGGAGTGTTAGCTAGGGCCCATACCCTGGGGAACAAGCTATAATAGCGTCACTGGACGCGACGATGGCCTTTGATACGATGGAATGGCCTTATTTGTGGGCGGTCTTGACTAAGTTTGGATTTGGATCGGAGTTTATTAGTTGGGTAAAACTGTTCTATACTGAACCACTTGCGCAAGTGGTAGTTAATAACCGAGTTTCGGCAGCGTTTGGTCTGGGAAGGGGCACCCGACAGGGATGTCCTCTTTCCCCCCTTCTGTTCTCGCTGGCACTCGAACCTTTGGCAGCCTGGATCCGCTTGGAGTTTTCCATTCAGGGTATTCAGTGGTCTCCCCAGATAGAGGACCGGATTTCTCTGTATGCGGACGACAATTTACTATATTTAACATCACCCAGAAAGTCCTTAAATGTCATCTGTGATGTTCTGACCTCGTTCGGTAGGAATTCGGGGCTTACTATAAATTGGGGGAAGTCCTATTTATATGTTCTGAGTGGCGACACCCCCGATTCCCCCGCGTAATTGCTCGATTCAAGTCGCTACTGATGGATTTATGTATCTGGGGATTTTTATTTCACTGGATCCCAAACTTTGATACGATAGGAACCTGCTTCCCCCATTGGTCAGATTGAAGAGCGACGTGGACAGCTGGAGGAAGCTGCCTCTTTCCCTGTTGGGAAGGGCAGCACTCTTTAAGATGATGTCACTACCTCGCTTTTTTTATGCCCTCCAGAACACATTAGATATAGTCCCAGCCAGTTATTTCCGAGAGGTGGAAGGAGTCCAACGTAGATTATTATGGGAAGGCAGATCACGAATCGCTCTGGCTAAATTGACGTTACCATGGTATGACGGTGGTATTGCCCTCCCAGACATCAGGAGATATTACTGGGCCTCTCAATTGGCGGCCATAAACCAAGGTACGTATGGGCCTGGCTTAGATCCTGGATACGCAATGGATAGATGGTTACTCCCAGGTGGTACCTACAATAGAGCTTTATACGCCAAGTCGGCAGGGAGAAGTTAGACAGGACCCACTAGTGTGGCAGTCCGGATATGGCATGACGCCACTAATTCTTTGGGATGGAGAGGCCACCTTACGCTGGCCACCCCGCAGTTTGACTCGGAGAAACTTGGCAAGCTTTGGAACACGAAAGGTTTTGATAAGTGGGATTTGATAGGGATTGCTAGGATTGGTGATATCTGGGTCAAGAACAGGATCAAACATTTGCTGAATTACAGGCCGAGTTTGAGTTAAATGGTGCGGAGTATTTCCGCTATGCGCAGGTCAGACATGCGTTGTGCTCGGCGGTACCTGTGGGGGAGGACATACCTGAGGCCTCGCAATTGGAGGATAGAATTTTGGACGGGCAATTGCCTGTGAAAACTATTTCCCTCATTTATAAGAAGTTGATCAATCTGTCTGATTGAAGAGATAAATGGATGAGGGACGGTATTGAACTAGACGACGAGGACTGGCAGTCGGCTGTGTCCTCCCCGAAGGAGGTTGCGATCCCAGCTCGATTGCGGCTAGTTCAGTTGAAAATATTACATAGGGTATGTGTCACAGGTCCATGCTTGGTCCGGATGGGGCTACCTTTCTTCATATCCTCTGGGAGTGTCACTATATGGTGGATTATTGGAGTTCGATACATGATGTTATACAAGAGGTACTGGGGGTCACGGTGTCGCCGGAGGCGAGGAGATGCCTCCTTAATATTTGGGAACCTACTGACCTGAACACAGCGCGGACTAGGTGGGCCACTCTGGGGACAATGATAGCAAAACGAAACATAGCACAACAGCGGGGAGCCAAACAACCGCCCACCCTTGAGGACTGGAAAGAAAGTATGGACTGGTGTATGTTCCGGGAGAAGACTGTTTATCTTGCCAGGGGCCGACCCCGGAAATGGATGACTGTTTGGGGTTCGTGGAATCGATATAGAGGGGAGATCTGTGTGCCTCCAGTTGACTCACTGCCAGATATACTTGCGTCTCCTTGACCCTTGAATGTAAAATACCGTGACCCCCCCTCCTCTCTTCTCATATTTTCCGGAACATTATTGATATGTTGTAGTGATGTGTGGGAAAGTTTAATCTCTGTACTGTACACTTATTGAAATGCCTTGTGTTAATTAAAAGAAATATAAAAAAAAGAATTAACAATACATTTGTATAAAAAAAATATTTAAATTAGATGGGCTTCACTAGGATTGGGTACTGTCAGTCTCAGAGCTACCCGTATTCAGTTTAGGGATTATCCGAATTTCACGGCCTTAGTCCATAACTTTAGCCTTGTATTCAATAGCGGATCACGTGAAAAACTTTAGTTAAGGCTTTGTCCAATGCCTCCTCTTTAGTGAAGTGAATATACAAAACATCATTAATATCAGCCTGGGTCATCTGAACAGTTATTGTTTCATCAACCATTCCCACTTTTGCTGAACTTACTGCTCTCCTTGGTACAATGTGTACGCATACTTATCCCGTTAAATGAAATTCCTCCTAAGCATGTTTTTGTTCAGTAATATTCAGGCAGGTACCATGGTTAGGTCTTGTATCATCACTCAAGCAATCTTATTTTAAAGGTTTCCTATATCCTACCTTAGCTGTGTGGAGCCCCAAAAATCCTGCTCCTCACAGCAACCCTCATCGCTTCCCTCTAATTCGTATTGAAGTAAGTCGACTTCCAATTAGACCCCCTGTGCAGGATGTCGCAATGTTGTGCTTTGCACAACAATCACAAAATCAGCATTTTTAAAATTACTGTCATTTTCACAAACTATCCCATAAAAATTGAACCTTTTAAATACATAGACTTACCCTCTTTTTATTGACTTTGCACTGCTGCTGGTCAATAACACCCAGCCTTTCCCACGCCGTTTCTGGGGAGGGAAAAAATGCGACCTACTATACTATCCTTCATGACTTTAAGTTTGCGGGGTGAAATGGCATGTTTTCTAGAACCGACATTTATATTTCTCTGCTTAAAAAGATTTGCTCTAATATTGTACCTGCTTTTTGGTAATCTTGAAATACGTGTACTTCAATACCGTTCTGTAGAGCTGCTGCTCCATTCCTCACCCTTTGCAGTATTTTATTGCGATCTGAATGGTTTGGAAATAATCAATAATATGCTTGCGGATAGATCCTGATCTTATAAATCTCTCTGTAGTGCATAACTAAAAGAAACCCAAAGGCTATAGCATTTCGAATATTAATTTGTCCAGAAAGAGGTCCGCTGAAGACCCTTCCACTCTCAGAAAATTCCAGAAAATGTTTAGCAGTCTCTCTTGGTGTGCTCCACCTTTGCTTCTTCTGTTCTTGCAATTTAATTATGAACACCCTAATTTCTGAAATATTCTCACAACTTTTTTCGATTGAAACCTCCGTTGATTTTGTTCCCTCTGCAACCTTCCAACATTCAGCCCTGAATAATGTCCCAGCTCAATATTACTTTTCAAGAGTGGTTGCACAGTCATCCCTTGCCTGCACGAGATCTGCCATGGAAGACCCATCGCTGATCGCTCGCTCCCCTCTGACACCTGCTGATAAGACTGGGGATACAAAGTTTGTCGCCACCAGGCAGGAGGTGTTTTTCCAAGTGTCAGTTACGATCCAGTTTCCCACAGGGGGCATTTACCATAGCTCTACAGTCAATTGTATTTTTCACCTCCGCATCACAGTCCTTACCAGAACCAGGGGCTCCGCTCACCACAGCAGTTTGAAATGGAGGCAAAATCAGTAGGATAGTGAGTGAACCAGAGTAAAGGGTCCCAATACTGCCCCATTAGGCTGGCACAGAAACGTCTCTCCGACAGCAGTCATCACCAAACCCCAATCAATCCCACACCTTTAAGCCAACCTCTCTCAGCTTTCCACAGTCTCGCTGCCTGTATACAGATGCCATCTGCCATTTAGCCAAAAGCCCAGTACACTCAACACTTCGTCCAGTCAGGCCAATGGGTTTTTGCTTCATTCATGTCACAGTTCATTCATACAGTTGCCTCATCTGGGGACCTCACTCCACTCCTCGGAATTCGCAGGCAACTCAGGGCTTCACTGGAGCTCCAGGCAAGCCCAGAACTATCAGACCATTGAGTTCACACCATTAAGTAAAAACATCTGTAAAGGCAGCCAGAAATATCCGTTGCTGCCTATGGTGATTTTCTGGAACAGTGCCACACCTTCACGACTGCACCCTAGTGGTTACATTCAGCCTCTTAATAGAATCTGTGTTACCCCCGTGCACTCGTGTTGAATATTATATTTAGGAATTTTTTTTAAGGTTTCTGGCTGGCGCTGTGTCTGTTGACGTCGTCAATCCGTGCCTTGTAACAACAATGATATGGAGTGAGAAGCAATTTCCTCACAAGATACGCGCTCGGACGTCCTTCTGGGCTGTCTGTGGGACAGCCCAGAAGGACGTCCGGGGTACCGACGGACAGACCCCTGAGGAAGGGTCCCGTGTTGTGGTGACCCGAAATGCATTGGGTTTCATTGGAAGATTGGGAAATGAATTAAAAGATTTTTGGATTACAATTAGGTGAAAGTTAAAGGAACTCTCAGTTCCATCTGACATTGAGCGCGTATCTTGTGAGGAAATTGCTTCTCACTCCATATCATTGTATATTCAGCCTCTTGCCATCTCCCTCTCTCAGCATTGGGATTGGGGCCTGTGGGCACTTGCTGTCAACAACAGGGTTAAAAAAAAGTGGCAGATTTGTTTGTGTACAAGGGCCTGCAGACTGCTCGATGGACCACGGATGAAAGAATATCTATTAGGAGGAATTATTAGAGTCCTAGGATGCCTCTACATTGTCTTACATCTGAAAATGAATCTTCTTATCTCAGAATTTAAACTAGGACCTGAAAAAATGTATATGGTGGTCCATCTAGTACACACACTACATCTTGAGATTGGTAACTGCATGGTTGTGGAACGAGAAACGGTTCCGACTGAGGCCCAGCCTTGTGTTGGGTTTATTGTTTTTTGCTTCTGTCTGGGATGCCAGCAATATGTGACACATTGTGACAACCACAGAAATTTGTCCGGGTTCTTAAAAAAGAAAAAAAAGGATACAGATAATTGCACAGTTTACAGTCCCATCTAGGGTAGGTGGTAGACCTTTGTCTCAAAACTGTTTTCATTATTTTTCCAAACAGTTTGCGGGTGGAACAGCGAATTCCACGGATTAAGAGTCCTCTCGCACTTCAAACCATTATGCGATGCATTGGGAAGGATGCCCCTACATCGCTTAAGGAAAAGCTTGAGGTACAGGGTTCACCTTATCCTTTTGTTCCTATTGAGAAATGGAAAGGTTTTATGAAAAATGTATATTTTAAGTAACCTGTGTCCCAAGATAATGTTTGTAATAGTGCTGCTAGGGCATTTTGTTCTTTGTATGCCTTTTGTGTGTTCCTTTCCAGTTTATCTTTACTTGCTTCAACTTGCAACACATGTATTTCAGCAGAACAGAAAATCTTCTGTTTGGTGAAACATCATCCAAGAGACCTTTCTGGTGACCCTTGGATGTAGGCCCACTACCTTTCCAACACCCTCAGAATCTAACATGGGTTGGGGTGCTATCATAGAACATCCGCTATCCGTTGTGACCTCACATCAACAAGGTGACCACTGCATGCTTTCGTTTGTTTTAGATTCTTAGTAAGGTTCTCCCATTTCGCCCTTCAAACTCCTGAGAAACCATAACCTGTGTAGTATTGCCCTTTCTCATACCTGTAACTTCCTGGGCACTCCATATCTAGGCTCCAATGCATCCAAGACCTAGCAGCCAGGCTGATACTTGGCCTAAGACACCGTCCCCGCATTACTCCTCACAAGAAAGCTTTTCATTGGCAGCCTGTTCACAAACTCCTCTTCAAATCATTGTGTCCCTGCCGCAATGCTGTTCACAGCCATGCTCCAATCTATAGAGACTTTTTATCTCTATAATTCTGAGTTTGGTCTTCAGTCTATGAATAATCATCTACTTTGACTAACCAAGATTGAAACAATCACACTCGGATTGCCTCACCTTCTTCTGTTGTTGCTGCTGAGATTGCCGTCCCTTCTTGCTGAACAGCCAGCAAATCATAACTTTTTTTTTCTGGACTTACCTAAAATCTCACATATTCTCTTCCATTTAAACCGACTTCGCTATGTTGACCATTTGCTACCACTTTTTTGTTTTTCTGTGCCAGGTTGCCATGTTCTGGTGCAGAATGCTTTCCAAATGTTACATTCATTCATTCACTAGACTAAGAACATGACTGTAGTATGGAATATGTTATTTGGAGACACTTGTGTGGTTTTAATCAGTGAGTGTTATATGATTGTAAGCGTAAGATCACATGTGAGCGATCTGTAGCAAAATGTTTTATTATGGTTATTTTTGTACTGACTATGGAACTTGAAAATATATTCTTCGTCTAAGAAAACAATCAGTTATTGTAGTGAAGTCAAGTGCAATAATTGTTACATTTGTTTACATAATTCATGCAAGGGATGATGATTTATATCACATGCTGCAATAGGCAATTAACTAGCAAAGAAACAGCATATGCAGCCAATACTTTGGAAAGGTATTCAGGACCAGGGATTCTTAGCACCTTCTTTACCCCATCACTCAGATCTAACATGTAGGGGAAAAAATAGATCTTCCCTGAAGTTCTTAAAGCCTGTCAAACTAAAAATTGAAACTTTTTTAAAATTCCTTATTTTTTAATGTATGTACAAAGTGTTATTTATTGCTGGTCCCCAGCTGTTCCGCACATGGTACCGCTCAAAACACTCTAGCTGCATCCCAACTCTGTCATTGTGTAAGAATAGAGATTTGTAGCCTGGAACACAATTTATTGTCCATAACACGTCAAACCATGGCAGAAATTTTTGCAGTATGTTTCTCCAGTATTAGGGGTGTCTTTCATAGATTCACATGCTTGAATATTCCCCGTCGTCGAAGTGGGAGTCCCACGGTAAATAAAATAGCAATAAATGCTAAATATATATATATATATATATATATATATATATATAAACATAATACAAGAAAAAACAAGGAAATACAACTGAAATCCTCTAAAAACGATTCCTACATAGGAATGCAAGGCAAAGAGAAAAAAACCATTTGTAACACATTAGTGTCATTATGTTAGTCCAAACTGCAGCCAATCAGGCGCCAGCACCCTCTAGAACCTTCTCCTCAGAAGCTCAAGCCCTCAGATTTTCTACCGCACGTCGTGTGAAGGGAGTCTCCCTGAGCTCTGCTCAGTTTTCTTCTCTATACCTCTACTTCCATCAATTTTCTTCAACATGTCAAGTAAGAAGTCTTTATTTAGACCCTGCTCTTCTTGTGGGAAGCTGCGCTTTTTTGAAAAGGACCCCCACCAGAAGTGTATTTATTGTTTATATCTGGATCATGTGGCTGCCAACTGCAAGTTCTGTAGAACTTTTTCTACTAAAACTCTGAAGGACAGGGAAGGCCGTCTTCTCCTTTGGCTGCAGCGTCTTAAGGACAAGGACTCTATGGTGTCTGACGCAGAAAGTTTACATTCTGGTTTCTCCTCAGCAGCCTCTAAGCGTGGTAGTGTTCAGGAGATTCCTTCTCCTTTCCTCAAGAAACCTAAATTGGCTTTGCCTGTGGCTCCTGTGATGTCTTCTGCCACTCCTACCACCTCTACGCCCACTAGACCTGGCTCTCAGGCTTCTTTGGCTGCATCTCAAGGTGTTTTCACACCTCTCAAAGTTCCGACGTCGACGGGAGCGTCGTCGAGCGCTCCGACGACGAGAGCAGCTTTGCCTGCATTTTCGACGACTACGCTGACTACCACATCAGCATTCTCATCGTCGACGACAGTATCGTCGACAGCCTCGACGTCGACGAGGGTTTTGTCATCATCTACACCTGTCCCGTCGACGATTCCCATCTCGTCGACGAAGAAGAGAGAGTCCTCGTCGACGAAGGACCCGAAAACATCGTCGTCGTCGACGACGCCGTCGACCAAAGCCTCGTCAACGAAGCCACCGTCGACCAAGATCTCGTCGATGAAGAAGATCTCGTCGACGAAGACAGGCCCGTCGACGAAGACAAGCCCGTCGACGAAGACTCCGTCAACGGAGTCGGTACCAGCATCGACGATCACCCCGTCGACGACGTCCCCGTCGACGACTTCATCTACAGTGGATCGCCCGTCGACGGTGATACCATCGACGACCATTCCGTCGACGAAGGTTTCTACGAAATTACTATTGTCAAAATCAGCCTCGTCGACGCTAACGACAACGGATCGGTCGACGGCGGCACCGATTTCATTTGTATCATTGCCGTTAGTGCCATTGAAGATCGCAAAATCTTCACATCCTCGCACTACAGTACCCTGCCAACAGATTTCTGATCCAGAGCCTCAACCACCTTCTCCGATGTTTGCAACTACTTCGGAGCATGACACTGATTCGGAGCATGAAGAGGACGCATTTGGGGAAGCACGTAGTCCCTCTGATTTAATAATTAAATGCCAGGACACAGATTCTGATGATGGCAATGGCCCAGACTTTCAACAAGTGGAACAGTTCACTCAAGCTCCTGTGACTACCATTCCTTTGACCTTGATATCTAATCTCCAACATATGCTGGACGATTATAATCGCCGCTTTCCTGCTACACCGCAGACTACACCTGCGCTATCTCCCGCTCCTGTGGCACTACCTCTACCTGCATTGCCATCTATCGTACCACCTGCGCCTTCTCAGGTTCATAGGTCTTTCAGCATCCATACCACTATATATCCGCAAGATGCGGATGAGGAGGAGGCGAATGCAGAACGTGAGGACGGTGTAGTCCCTGACAACACGGATGATGAGGCAGGTGACCAGGATATGGCCGAATGGGATGATTATCGGGCGCAGACGCCCTCTCCTCAGCCTGGTACCTCAAGTGAGTCTCCACCAGTAGATATCGCCAGTTTCCATCTTTTAATGGATAAAGCGGCTCAGCGTTTCAAACTCCCACGATCACAACGCGAGGAGGATTGTTTTCTTTATGATTTTAAAGACTAACCTTTTAAGCAGGTACACACAATCCCTATAATTGATTTTGTTTGGAAAGAGGGAATTAAACTGATGAAGGCTCCAAACTCCTTACCGGCTCAGATTCCGCGCCTTGAGAAGAAGTTCAAGGCCCCTACAGGTTCTCCAGCTTGCCTGATTTCTCATCCCAAGCCGGACTCTGTCATGACTCAGGCAGCACAACGTAGAGCATGGAATCCGGCGTCTCAAGTCACAGCCCCTCCGGATAGAGAGGGTCGACGATTGGATGCAATTGGCCGCAAGTTCTCAACCATGGCCTCCACATCTGTCCGAGCAGCCAATGCCTTAGCCATTTTGGGTCGCTATGACCGGCAGATGTGGTCAGACATTGCAGATTACATGGCACTCATCCCTGCGCTTCCAAGGCTGACGCACAGCAGATTCTCCGCGATGGACAAAGAGCAGCGGAAGAAATCATCGACTGTGCAGTCGATATGGCTAACACAGGTTTCCGCCTCCTGGCAAGTGCGGCTGCACGTCGACGTCAAGGCTGGCTAAAATCCACCTCCTTCCGGCAGGAAGTCCAAGCCAGAATACTGGATATGCCATACGATGAAGAATCATTATTCGGATCACATATCGATGATGCCCTTGAATCCATCAAGAAGGACACCGATACGGCGAAGTCCTTGGGCACACTGCAGTTTCGTAAGCAGTCCTTTCGAGGTGCGCGCGGACGCGGCACTTCTTCCAACTTTCGAGGTGGGCAGCAATACCGTTCATACAATCAGAGCGGCCAACGTTACACGCCCAATCAGCAGTCTCGACAACAACCCTCCAAGACGTACAGAGGAAAGCCGTCCTATCGTGGCGCAAATCAGAAACGCCAATGACTTTTGCCACTCTCAAAGTGTTGGAGGACGAATCTCTCTGTTTTATTCCCAGTGGTCCTCAATCACCTCGGACCGCTGGGTTTTGGACATTGTCAAACGGGGTCATACCCTGGAGTTCACAGAGATTCCTCCTTGCACCCCACCTCGTGGCCCACCTCCTCCACATCTCGAGGAGCTTTACCATCAGGTCCGTCTTCTTGTGTTGAAAGGGGCAGTCGAAGTGGTCCCGAAACATCTAAGAGGGAGGGGTTTTTACTCTCTATTTTTCCTCATACTCGAGAAGAACGGAGATTGGCGACCCATTCTGGATCTGAGGGCTCTCAACTAGTTCCTAAAGTCTCAGTCATTCCGTATGCTGACGCTACTGGAAGTCCTGCGTCTTCTATCCAGCGAGGATTTTATGACCATCATAGATCTTCAAGACGCGTACTTTCACGTTCCAATAATCGAAAAACATCGCCAGTACCTGCGTTTCAAAGTGGGAACAATGCATTTTCAGTTCAAAGTTCTGCCCTTCGGACTGTGCTCAGCTCCTCGTGTGTTCACGAAGGTACTGGCCCCAGTGGTGGCTCACCTGCGCCTACAAGGAGTTCAGATCTTTCGTTATTTAGACGATTGCCTTCTCAAGTCTCAATGCCACCATCAGCTGGGTTGGGACACGCACCTTTGCCAACAGGTTTTTTCAGTCTCTGGGGTTGACCATCAATGTCGAAAAGTCTCAGTTTGCACCCCTGCAGACCAGATCCTTCCTGGGAGCGATCCTGGACACGCAGCTCGCAAAAGCATTTGTGTCTCACGAGCGACGTCTGAAGATACTTCGTCTGGTCTCACTCATTCGACGAAAACAGTCCGTTTCTGTTCGGACGTTAAAGTCATTCTTGGGAATGGCTTCGTCTTGTATCGCACTGATCCCAAATTGCAGGTTGCGCACCCGTCCTATTCAGGAAGAACTGGACTTACAGCGGCGTCAGGTCTCCGGGTCCTTCAACGACCTAGTTGCCATTACAGCCCGCATGAAGATGAGCCTGTGTTGGTGGGCGCAGCCCGCGAACCTGAAAATGGGTGTGTCCTTCCTCGATCATGTTCCGGACCTGACGCTGACGACGGACGCCTCCCTGGAGGGGTGGGGCGCTCATCTCCAGGGCCTCTCCATCAAGGGCAAGTGGTCGCCGACGCAGCGGACGTGGCATATCAACAGGCTAGAATTGATGGCGATCTTTCTAGCGCTCAAGTCCTTCCTCCCAGTTGGTCACGGGGAGTCAGTGCTAATCCAAACAGACAACACCACCAGTATGCACTACGTGAAAAAACAAGGCGGAACCAGGTCTCCACGTCTGTCCCGCTTGGCCCAGTCAATCTGGGATTGGGCTCTCCGCCATCGCATCACCTTGGCGGCTGTCCACCTTCCGGGTGTGTCAAACCTCCTGGCGGACTCTTTGAGCAGGTCCACTTCCTCAACACACGAATGGGAACTGCACCAACCGACTCTGGATCTTATGTTCCACCAATGGGGTCACCCAGATCTGGATCTCTTTGCAACACCGGAGAATCGGAAATGCCGTCTTATGCAAGTTGGCATCCCCACCCAGGGTCATGCGGGAATGCCCTTTTGATCAACTGGTGCGATCTATTCGCTTACGATTTTCCACCGCTCCCATTAATACAGCGGGTACTGTGGAAGATGCGGAGGCAGCCCTGCCACATTCTGTTGATCGCACCGCGTTGGCCCAGACAGGCATGGTTTACGGAACTGCTGCTGATGTCCCAGTGCGAGCCCATTCCTCTACGTCCTCGTCCAGACCTACTAACTATGGACAGGGGCCTCGTGTGTCATCCAGATCCCTCAACGCTTCAATTGTGGGCATGGAACCTGAGCACCTTGAGTTCGCAGACTTGAACATATCCCAGGAGTGCAGAGACATTCTAGCTCAAGCCAGAGCTCCGTCTACCATTAAGACTTACAAACTTAAATGGAAGCGGTTCTGTCATTGGTGCGTTTCAGCCAATATCCATCCCATTCATTCCACTCCTGAACAGCTCCTTCTTTTCTTTTTGAGCCTCGCTCAGTCAGGACTCTCTCATTCTACTCTGAGAGTTTTCTTAGCTGCAATATCTCGTTTCCGACATGATGGCTCTTCATTCCTCTGTTCATCACGAGTTATACGTCAATTTTTCAAAGGGCTCTTCCGCAAGTTTCCACCTGTGCGTCGCCCTCCGCCAGCTTGGCACCTCAATGTGGTATTAGCTCAACTTATGAAGTCACCATTTGAGCCTATCCATAAGGCCGATCTAAAATTCATCACCTGGAAGGTTGCACTTCTTCTGGCTTTGACCTCATCTCGTCGCGTGAGCGATCTTCACGCTTTCACTGTCAAGCCGCCTTATCTACAGTTCAAACCTAACGGAGTGGCACTGCGTACCAACCCTTCTTTCTTACCTAAAGTACCTACGGATTTTCATTTGAATGAGCCTGTGTTCCTTAAGACTTTCTTTCCGGACCCAAAATCTCCGGCGGAGCAGCGCCTACATTCGTTGGACATCAAGCGATGTCTTAAATTTTACATTGCAAGAACTGCTCTTTTCCGCAAGTCCGACCAACTGTTCATTGCATACGGACGACTGCGCAGAGGACATCCAGTTTCCAAGCCGACAATTGCCCGGTGGCTTTCCTCAGCCATTGCCTTCTGCCACCAACAAGCGGGCAGACCATTGCAGTCTTCTGTGAGGGCTCATTCTACGAGGGCGATGTCTTCATCCACCGCCTTGTTTGCTGGTGTGCCACTTCATCAGATTTGCCGTGCAGCGACATGGTCCAGCAGGCACACTTTCACCAAACATTACTGTTTGGATGCCATCAATGAAGCGGATACCGCAGTGGGGCAGGCAGTGCTTCGCCATCTTTTTCAGTAAGGTGAGCCTCTGTTCCCTCCTCCTTCTTGTTTCCCTGTGATTGCTATGATGTTATATGACTGTATTATTTTTATTATAGTACTGTCTTGATATATTCTTCATATGCTTAGCAATCGCAGTTCTAGGAGGTTACTGCTTTCTATTCTATTCAAGCATGTGAATCTATGAAAGACACCCCTAATATTGGAGAAGAACAATTGTTACTTACCTGTAAACAGGTGGTTCTCCAGTATTGGTGTCTTTCATAGATTCACATGCGACCCACCCTCCTCCCCTCAGAGGCTCTCTTCTCCTCATGTGCTCTTAGTTACTCTGTGCTACGAAAATCTGAGGGCTTGAGCTTCTGAGGAGAAGGTTCTATGGGTGCTGGCGCCTGATTGGCTGCAGTTTGGACTAACATAATGACACTAATGTGTTACAAATGGTTTTTTCTCTTTGCCTTGCATTCCTATGTAGGAATCGTTTTTAGAGGATTTCAGTTGTATTTTTCTTGTATTATGTTTATATATATATTTAGCATTTATTGCTATTTTAATTACCGTGGGACTCCCACTTCGACGACGGGGAATATTCAAGCATGTGAATCTATGAAAGACACCAATACTGGAGAACCACCTGTTTACAGGTAAGTAACAATTGTTCTTCCTTTCTGTGGTTTCAGACTTGGACATTACAGATGTATGGAAGATATGCCACAGCAGCTAATGTTTTATTGCAGTTGGAAAGATGGCTAGTCTCTAGTCAAAATGTTGATACGGTAGCCTGTTCGAAGAGTAAAGCAATGAAGCTTATATTATCTAGCATTGAGTTGTTGTCTATATTAAATAGAAGGGCAAAGGTGTCACTGAGTGTTCCAGCGCACACAGCCAATGTAACCTGTGGATTGAGTTGGAAAATGTGCGCTATTTTTATATTTGCCAGGGGTAGTTGTGACCAAGCTGTGAGGAGGCAGACTCCAGATTACACCTTTTAGATGGCGAGGTCGACAGAGATCCAGAGTAGGAAATGATTCAATAGTGACGGTCACTTCTGTCAAAGGGTGGTTAAGAAGAAAGCATAAGCATATAGTGATGTTCACTTCTGTCAAAGGGTGGGAAATAGGAAGCTTAAGTATATCCGAAGAGTGCATCTGGGCAATCCTCACTGGCCAATACATCAAATATAGATTGCAGAGAGGTTCTTCTAATACTCTAAAGTGTAAGAACAAGGAGCAACCATGAATTAGAGGTATACTAAGGTGAGACAATTGTAATTACATTTTTATAGAGCTTACTACCACTGACGAGGTACTGAAGCACTTTATGGTGGATAGCACGCTACTCTATCCCAAAGTTAGTGGTTAATCCAGTTATAAATTATTGTAGATGTGTTGGTTATTGGGTTAGCCTTGTGCGCGAAGGAAACTCAAGTATTTTCTAAATTTTCAAGTGATGATGTATCACATTAAAAGGAGTTCGACGCAACTATTAGAGTGAATCAGTGTTAAGTGGAAAAGACGAGCAGTGGAATAGGGTGAAGGCGATTAAATATTGTAAAATGACAATGAGCGACTTAACAGAATGAAACATTGTGATTTATGGTAGAGGGATAAGTTCAATAGGTTTTGGTGTTGCCGAAACAATTATTCCAAAGGTAAGTTTATGCTTTGTAAGGAAAATCTGGTTATTTTGCTGAAATTTAATAGAGAGTAAGGCTGCAGACATGTGCAAAGGTAGGCTTAACTCTGAGGAACAGAGGCCTGCTGTAGATGCTGTGTATTCAGAGTATCATTCTAATCAGAAGGTTAAAGAGAGAATAACCCCTAGCTATGAATCACATTATTTTTCATGCAGGATATTTGGAATGTTGCAACCAGAGGAAAGCCTTAATTCATCATATTAGAATTGTGAGGTGGCACCCAGTACGGATTGAGTCACTCTGCTCTACATTCTGGAATAATGATGTTCCCCTAAACATATGCGGTCCTGTTGAATAAATCGTTGATATCCATACCAGGAATCTACATTGTTCTAATATGATAAACTACGGCTTTCCTTTGGTTGCAATACCCCGAAACACAAACTTATGCCCTGACGAAATCCACATGTAGTGGACGAAGCACGTTTGCTGATTCGGTATCATTTTCTACGAAACAAGAAAAATAAAATGATTTTAGACATCATATACAAAGAATGGACTAATTGAATGTGGGATTTTGCCCGGGCTGTGCACTTCACATTTATCTGTTGAACACATTAGAGATTGGTCTGTAGTTGCTGGGGTCTTGAGGTTCCAAGTTATTTTTCTCCAGTGACTGGCTAGCTGGCGATTTTGATTGAAGCATCTTAATGAAAATGTGTTGAGGGCTGGCGTCCGAATGTGAGACGTCTGGGTTGCTGGCTTTCAGTAGGTCTGCTTATTCTGGGGTTGTGATTTCAAGGAATGCTGATGTAGGCAAAGGATGAGTGTCTTCTGTGAATTTTGTTTGCTGTTTGTTTTAGTATGAGTTGTATCTCTTGGGTATTGGGTATGAATCCAATGTGTCTTGCTTTGTTTTTAGATAATGTGTTACTAGTTTATTTCAGACGTCTTGTAAAAGTGGGGTGGAGATTTGACAGCGCTCTGTTTTGCTGAATTGTGGTAGAATTGTATGGAGCTCCTTGGCTGGGTATTTGGCATTTTCGATCCTGCTTGAGTAGTGGATTGCTTGACCTTCTTGATGTATTCATGTACTTTCTGTTGTGTCTGCATAGAAAATTAGTCTTGCGGGTTCTTGACGTTAAGTTGATCTTATTTGTCTCTTTGCAGCCGTTTTTGATCCACATATTCGTTCTTTAAAATACTTACATCAGCAGTGGATACCTTTTTAGGTCTCGCCTGTCGATGCGCATGCGCATCGAGCAAGCGAGACTATAGGGGCTCATCTACTCTTTATCCAACTTGCAAGGAATCGTGGCGATTCCTTGCAGTGCCCGTGACTTTTAAGCTCAATGCGCATGCGCATTGAGCTTAAAAGCGCGTGCACATGCCCCCAGCCGCCTGCCTTGCCTACTCTCCCGCCCCCTCACTTCTTGATTGCACGGCCGCTAGGCCGTGCCTCCCCTACTCTCCTCCTCCTACTCTGTCTGTTCCCGCACTCCTCCCACACCCCCGCTCCGCCCCCTCCCCTGCCTGCCATGTCGCGTCGCATTTCTCCTCCCCCCTCCCCCCAGCCGCCTGCCTTGCCTACTCTCCCGCCCCCTCACTTCTTGATTGCACGGCCGCTAGGCCGTGCCTCCCCTACTCTCCTCCTCCTACTCTCCTCCCCTCGCCGTCTGTTCGATAGCCATTGTTTTGTTTGTATTTCCGCCGCCAGGATATCGCTGCCTGGGTCAGCACATCGCCTGCAACGTGCTATATAAAGCCAGATTCCATTGCGAAGGCAAGGTCTGCAGGGCCTGCCCCCGTCCCGGCAGCCCAGATGTCTGCCGTCGACCTCCCAGTCACACAGCTGTGGCCTCGTCACCAAAGCAGCGTCCGGACTGAAATAGAACCACTTGAGTCCCGCCCCCTCCCATCTCCAGGCAGAGCCAAAATTGAAGACGCCCTGTTGCTCTGGGTCAAAACCGCAAAGGAATCTAAAACGTGTGCACCGTCCTGATCTGCCAGTCAGTCACATTCTAAGCACCACCTCTTGCAGTCTCTAGGCGCCGCCATTTCCACCTAGCATCATAGCTGCGCACTGTGCTGCGCTACTACAGCCCGTCTCGCATATTGCTCCACAATACGGCCACAAGACGGCGTGCACGTCCGTCTTTGTTTACCCGCTCCGCCCCCTCCCCTTCCCGCCGTCTCGCATTTCCCCTGTCGCACTTCTCCTCCCCCCTCCCCTCTCTTCCCTCCGTCTTGTTTATTGTACCCGCTCCGCCCCCTCCCCTTGTGTATGTTTGTCATATACTACTGGTGCAGTAGCATTTCAAGAGATGACTGGTGTAGCAGCAGTATACAAATGTTTTTATTCGTTCAAGATGGCGGCAGATTTTCACTCTCTATGATTTAATGTTTCACTTTAGTCCTACTTCTTTTTTTCACTTTCACTGCACACATGTTTTGCTTCCATGTCACGTAATACACTGGAGACACTAACGCATCGGTTGCACTCAATCACCGAGTTGTCCAGCACACGAGGGATACTTTTTGCGGCACGGTCCGATAAGTTTATGTGCTCTTTAGTTAAGGCACGATCGCAATGAGTGAGCGAGAGGTTTCATGGTTACTTCTTTTTCACAGCACAAGACACGGTTCACCTAAAGGCCAGCTACTTACACTTTTTTAAAAGAACCGGCGAATTTAGCGGGTGGTGTTCATCCGCATGCTTTAACATTTCGGTAAGCCTTTGTGTATACATAAGCATGGCCGGAGTCTCACATTTTTACTGGGCATTGTATCGAGGGGAATTTTACTGTATCTCTCTTTGCTTTTTGAAGTTTGTGGTGGACTTTGCGAAATATAATACATTTATTTAGCACAAGCATTTGGGCACTAAATAGGTCTCCAGGATTCCTCGTACAATTAAGTAAGAGGCTGATTTTATGTGACTTCTCACGTGTTTAGTTTAGCCAGTGAAGACCACAGTAATTACGCATGTTTCATGCTTTTTTCTCAGACAGGATTCCCTGGTTTTAAAAGCAATCCTGAGTTACAGGACAGTGATAATTTGAATGGGCAATCAACCTGACATTAACCTAATTGCACTCACCCTCAACCCCTCACCCTCACTCACCCTCACTCACCCTCACCCTCACTCACCCTCACTCACCCTCAACCCATCACCCTCACTCACCCTCACTCACCCTCACCCTCACTCACCCTCAACCCCTCACCCTCACTCACCCTCACTCACCCTCAACCCCTCACCCTCACTCACCCTCAACCCCTCACTCACCCTCAACCCCTCACCCTCACTCACCCTCACCCTCACTCACCCTCAACCCCTCACTCACCCTCACTCACCCTCAACCCCTCACCCTCAACATCAACCCCTCACCCACCCTCACCCTCACTCACCCACACTCACCCTCACTCACCCTCACCCTCACCCACCCTCACTCACCCTCACCCTCACTCACCCTCACCCTCACTCTCACTCACCCTCAACCCCTCACCCTCACTCACCCTCACCCACCCTCACTCACCCTCACTCACCCTCAACCCCTCACCCTCACACAGTGGAATAGGTCTCGGAGCATTTGAGTTAGAGCTTTTAGAAATGTTTATGGTTTTTTTTTTTTAATTCTTTAGCATTGGCTACAGGAAACAAAAATGCTAAAGATTTACAAAAAAACCCATAAACAATTCTAAAAGCACTAACTCTAATGCTGCGAGACCTATTGCATTTCCAATGCTTGTTTTTTTTTTAAATAAAGCTTAAGTTCCGTTCGCTCTTGTGTTCTAAGATCATTGTCGAAATGTTTACGCCCCATACAACCAAGAGTTTTACAAGCCTTGTGATATTTTCCTTTGCTCTTAAAATAAAAGCTGATGGTTTTAAGTAGCTTAATACATACATCTGCTGATTGTACCCAAGATAGCGGTCTGCTGTAATCAGTCGTGTGCTATTTTCTTTTCCCATAAATCCTGTCTTCCGTGTTATGTTAAAGTCATCACATTTATTAGCAATGTATCCACATGGGGGCAGTGTAAGCTCACATTAAGACTTACCGATGCTTCATGAAAATGTATCTCATGAGACATTGACTGCGACTGTCTTTTTTACTAGCCTGCCTATTTTTCTCAGTGTATTGGCATGTAATTTTTCCGGACTGTTTGTTACATTCTGTGTCTGGCATATTACTTTTATTTCTCTTTAATGTTTTTAATTCCCCATTTCCCATCCCACGTTTTCCTCCTTTCTCTGTTACGTTCACCTCTTCCCTATCTTGCTGCCTTCCTATGGCTTCCAACTTTTTCTCCACTCAAAACCCCATTACCTGTATTTCTTCCTTTACTTTTACTCTTCTGCCCCATCTTTCCTTATTCTGTAAGATTACAATATTGCAGTCCTTTTATTTCTTTTCCATTCTCCTCTCCTGCTCTTCTATAACACAGTCCTCCCACCTACCTATTTGACACTACTATTCCATTTTTTTCTTTTGCTCTACCTCAACCCTGATCATTACCATGTCACTCCATTATTTTTGTCATCTCTTCTGCTTCTTTCTTCTATCTTGCTCCTCGGACTTTTCACCTGTCTTAGGCGTTTTATATAGTGCAAACTTGACCTGAAGGTATCAGACTAGTTTACATGAGTACCAGTTTGAAACATTCATTTGTTTTTGTTAGGCACGGGGAGGTTAGGTAATTTGCCCAGAATCACAGTATGTTAAGCATTCCTGCAGAGACTCGAAGCCGGTTCCCCAGCTTCAAGGTCGATTGCTCTGCCCGTTAGGCCACACCTTCATCCACCTCCAGACAGATGCATTCCATCCTTAGTCTCCTCTTCCCTTCACTCCTTCCACATTACGTAGCAGTGAATGTGTGCTAGACCTGACAGTCTTAGGTTGGTCTGCCCCCAGCTTTTTGTCTGCCTCCTCCTATTTTTCTGACCTCATTTTGGCTGGCTTTAGGACTATATGCACTTTACCACTGCTAACAAGTGCTAAAGTGCTTGTGCACTCTCCCTAAACATGGTCATATCGGCTCACCCCCAATTGGAATATTTAACTTACTCATAAGTTTCTAGTAAAGTGCACTATATGTGCTCCGGGCCTTTAAATTAAATGCTACTAGTGGCCCTGCAACACTCATTGTGCCACCTGCTTAAGTAGCCCTCTAACCATGGCTCAGGCCTGCCATTGCAGAACATGTATGGACAGTTTACACTGCCACTCGACCTGGCTAGATAAACCTCTTGCCAGGCCTAAACCTTCCCTTTTTATACGTATAAATCACCCCTAAGGTAGGCATTGTATATCCCACAGGGCAGGCTGCAATGTATTTAAAAGGCAGGGCGTGTGCTTTTAAGTTTTGCATGTCTTGGTAGTAAAAAACTCCCAAATTAGTTTTTCACTATTGTAATGCCTATCTCTCAGGTCGGATAACATTGGGATTACCTTATTACATCTTTTAAGTGTAATTCCCAATTGTGGAGAGATAGACGTTTTAAGCTTGGTGTTACCTAACTCGTAATTAAAAATCACAACTTGAGGTTAAGTCTAATTTTAAATTACGGTTGTGGCAAATGCCACTTTTAGAAAGTTGGCATTTACTTACTTTAGACCTCTGGAGCCTGCTGCGTGTCTCTGTTCAGTCTGAGTGGGTGACAGCTCAGCTTTGTGAATTTCCTCTGGACAGCCATACTCAAAAGGAGCTTAGGCGTGTCTTGATGAGCCATACTGGGAGATGGGAGTGAGGAGCTGGGCACAGCCTCACATTTGCAGGCTACGTCCTGTCGACACACATAGGGCTGCATATCCTCCCTGTAGTGAGTCTGGATCCAAGGCAGGAATTGAGGACTTGTGTACTTCAAAGCTTTCTTTGAAGTCTCCGCCACAACAAAGGCACAACTGGGTGTATAAGTACTGGACCTCTGCTACCATAACTTTAGTACACTTCTGGACCTGTTACAACTCTGCCAGGAATAACTGCTATGCTGCTGGAAGGACTGACACACTGCTGGACTGCTGCTTTGCTGGACTCTAACCTTGCTGTTCTTTTGCCTTCCTGAGCTGCCTGCCCTGCTCCCTGCTGTTCTCCTGCCTGTGTGAGAAGAACTGTACCTGCATCATTTGAACCCAGAATGAATCCACAGGCGTGCTGGCTTGCTTCCTGATTGAAGTCTCAGGGACAAAAAATACTTCCAACTATCTGCATCTTGACTCTTGTAAGTGAGGCCTAAGGTACTGCCAATCCACGCACCCTCATCAGACCAGGTGCATCTTTGCCTTGACATGGGTCGGCATTGGCGCATCCTCGCCTAAGCATGGAACGGAGCTGGCGATTCTCACTCAGAACCAGAGCATCGCCTTCGGAATCGCCACATCCTCTACTGAGGGAGCAGAAGCGTGCATTGCATCCGGAACTGCTCACCGCACGTGGAACCAACGCATCGCCGCCATTACGTGGATAATCTGGATGCATCTCGCCCACTGCATGGCTCGACACCAGTGCATCGCTCCGGCTGCACCTTGCAACATCTTCGTTGACGACGCAAACCTTTATCGAGGTACTGTTGTTCAGTGGACCTAAGTGGGTCCCTGTATCAAGCACGCGCTCCATTGCGGTTGGTCTGAACCTTTGACTCTACCACAGGCAGGTGTTTCATCTAATCGCTTATTGCTTCTAAGCGCCATATCACAGTTTATTCTTTGAAAAGTCATATCTAGACTTCAACTGGTTGGATTTTTGTCGTTCTGCCTTACGGCTCTGTGCCAAGCTACCAGAGGGTGAGCACAGGCTAATATAGGGTGTTTTGTGACTTACCCTGACTAGGAGTGTATATCCTGCTTGGACAGGGTGCATTTCTCTGCCAACCAGAAACCCAATTTCTAACAATGTGCTACAGGGTACCAGTTAGAGCAAATAGTGATGAGGTGAGTGCACATCCCTGGGCCATGGCAGCACCACCTGCATCTAGATTTTATGTGCTTTTGCAAATATAGACTTTATTAGCAGGCACTTGAATGTTAATGACCCACCATCTGCTACTAGGTCGCAAATCTTTCATCTTTAGGGTCTAATTGTGTTCTAGCCGCACTTATGTTTATGAGTTATAATTCCCTTAGGAGGCTGGGAGGTCTTTATTACATCATATTTTGGACTTATGGTGGCTTTGGCCTGTGCAATTTCAAGTTGTGTTTTCACCTGCAAGCTTTTTCTTATTGAAAAAAACATCCAGGCAACTGATATGTTGTGATTTAGTTTTTTGTTGCATGTGCAGACTAAGGTCTGCTAACGCAATACGTGAAAAGATCCCCCAGGAGGGAATGCACTTGAAGGGAATGTGGTTGCAGAGACTTGAGACAGTCACTGAGGGCATCCTGATTTCCCTGAAAAACTGCTCAAGTTTTGGAATGAAAACTACATCAGTGGTCTAAAACTAGAAAGATGGATTTTATGTGTGGATTGAAACACTGGCTCAGTGGGACAGCTAGCTCATCATCATACATTAGTAAGGTGCATATAATTTTCATGATTGTGATTCCCCACGTGTATTTTGGTGTAATAATATTCTAATTCCCTGCACATCTGTCCCAAAAATAAGTTAGCACTTACTACGTTTTTTAGAGCTTCTCTTCAGACCTGTTGTTCCAATATATAACATACTTAGAGTGCTTTGGATCATACCTTTGCACATGATTGGATGACTTTGTTGTCTGTCTTAGCTATCTTGATTCAATTGCTTTCCTCCCAATTCATGTGTTTGTCCTGCCCAGGAGAATTTTGGAACTCCGTGTTATTGCTGGTTGGGTTTTATTTTACAACCGGTAACGTTTCTTGTATTAAGAGATCTCCCTTTTTTCTTTTACTTCGAGCACTCCATGTGTTTTTGTGCTCACTTCCTGTGCATTATTCTAAAACAAATAATGTATCTATTTGAAGATGGTTGCCTGTGATTGTGCATACACATCTTTGCGCTGTAGCCACCTAGGAATGGGTTTCTGTCATTTAGACAAACTCCTAAATAGATGGCGACCAGATGCGCACTTCCACACGATCCATTTTGAACTGGATTTATTCATATATTACAAAAGCATTCATAAATGGCTGCTCTGGATGAACATGGATCATCAGTAGCCATCTTTGAATGGCATTTGTTGAATCATCACAAATGCATTCAAAGATGGACGCTTTGAAAGCATGTACATCAGTGGCCGCCATCTTTAAATTAATTTGTAATATTTTAATACATCCCATTCTAAGTTAGCCGCTGTGAATATTGTGTGGGGTGGCTATGAAACCTAGAAACAGCATTAGCTTGATTAGGTTCGTCAGCTGTTGTCACAGGTACCGTTTTTATTCCCATTAAGTTTAATAGCAGATATACGATTATTATTGTATTTGCATCACAAAAAGTAATATATAATCCTAAATGTGAAGGAGCTCAGTATATGAATGTTACGGTTACTGTAAAAGATTGAGGCTAGAGGCACCTTTAATATGTGTGATGAAGGATGGTTAACAAAAGCAACAAACTGAAATGTAACCTTTTCTTCCAGAGCAAAGCTTTGCAGTTGTTCGACCAGTTTTCCCTTCCAAACTGTCAACATATGTACATCACTCTGGCATCCATGGAGTTCAGTTCTCTTCCACTCTTGGACGCCTGCAGTAATAGAATCATTGGTAAGTTCCAGCTAAGTTAGTCTTTCATTAACCCTATTAAGCTTTCTCTTGCAACAGATTCAGAGTTGGTTAAATCAAAGAAAATTGTATATTTTGCTTTGATGGGTGCAAACTCTTCTCAACGAACCGGAAACATGGGCAGAGGAACAGGGTATTTTACCGCTTTACCAATCCGGGTTTAGGGCCAAGAGCTCAACAATGAACAACTTGTTAGCTCTGGGTCACCTATCAACACAAGCAGCAAGGAGAAAGCACCCACACTTGTTCTGCTGCGTCATTGACTACAGCACTGCTTTGGCAGGGTGGACCCGGGCAAGTTATTGGGGAAGCTAGCTGCTTGGGGAACTCTCTTCCGGTTCTCAGGACAATTAAGTCACTGTATCAGGGAACATGTGCTTGGGTCAAAACAGGCCCCACCACTGTCCCCACCGTGTCCCTACCAATAATGGACTTAAGCAGGGCTGCGTGCTGGCTCCCTTCCTTTCTAACCTTTATACTGCAGCTATGGGAGCAGCTCGGGAAGGATCCGGACTAGAAACACCAAGGCTGGGAAGCCTGCACCTTCCCATCCTCCAGTACGCTGACGATACCGTCATCCTGGATCATACTGGAGTCGGCCTGCAGAGAGCCATCAAAGCACTTCATTATTACAACCAATCTAATATTCTTCAGGTGAACCAGGGCAAAACTAAGGTTGTCATATTTGGCAATATCCCCCACAAAAAACAACTTCTATGGCAGATGGGAGACCTTCAAATTATGAAAACTTCAGCCTACAACTACCCTGGAGTATGGCTTTGTGAAAGCGCCAAACCGGCCATCCACTTAAAGCACCTTAGAATAAAGGTGACCACTGTTATCCACTTACTGAAGCGCCTGAGTAAACGTTTACAAAGCCCCCATAATGCTCTTTGATTAGATGTAAATATTTGCAGAAGCTTGAAAGCAAGATTGATGATTCTTTGCTTTCAAAATATGTTTGGTAAAGTATGCTAGTGTTGCCCAAAAATATTCATAATGGAAAATCAGTGTAACCCTATAGGAAACAAAAATAAACAAGCATTGGTAAAGCCAGTAGGTCTGAAATTGTTGGTCAGCATTTCGATTTTGTCAATATATGAAATTTTTTGGCATGGTTTTTGTAAAACCTTATTGGTGTGGGAGCTGCTGGGCCCTCAACATTATAACAAACATTGGCAAAAGCAAACTAGATGTTGGTCTCAAAAGCACACATTACCACAGTAGTTCCTGGCACTGAACAAATTGACTGTGTGTCAATATGTTCCTTGTGGAAGAACAGAATACTGTCACTCACCGTAAAGCTAGCCAATAGACAGACAGACAGACAGAGAGAGAGAAAAATTATTTTAATAAACACAAAAGGTTTGGGGCCAAATTATTAAATAAATTCTCAAAAGTGCAACATGTTCTTGCATTAAGTGCAGATATATAACTTTTGTGAATTCACAAAACTTTACACAAGTAGGCCAAGAAATAGTACTCCGAGAAAAGATTTATGAACTGCATTTCAGCATGAGCAAATATCCAGGTGTAGATTTGCACAATTAAAATCAAAGTGTTTGCAAGTTCACTTTCCCTCCAACCACTTTTTTCCCAACCCTGGAAGAAGTTTTATGTCTGCCACTGTCGGGAGTTGTTCTGTCGAGATGTTGGTCTCAAAAGCACACATTACCACAGTAGTTCCTGGCACTGAACAAATCGACTGTGTGTCAATATGTTCCTTTTGGAGTAATTTCCTCATTTTCTCAAGTTTCTGGATATAAATGAAACTTCTCCAAAACAGAGATTTTGCCATTAAATGATTCCTGTTCTCAACATATGTTTGAGTCTACTAATTGTCCATGGTGTCCCCAAAAAATTAAATATCTAGGAATTGGTTTTCCTCCAATATTCGTGACACATTGTCCCATAATTTTACTGCCCTGAAACTTAAAATTACCAATTTGCTATCCTCTTGGTCTCCCTTATTTTTATCTTGGTGGGGTAGACTTGATACCATTAAAATGATGATTGTTCCTCAAATATTATTTATTTTGTCAATGATGCCCTTTAAAATTCCTAACTATTATTTTACTCAGATTAATTCTATATGTACTAAGTTCCTTTGGAACAATAAGCGTGCTCGTATTGCTCTTTACAAATTGTCCCGTCCTAAATCTGAAGGGGGTGTCCGATTTCCTGATTTTAGATTGTATCACAATGCATTTTTAATTCGCCAATGGGTTTCCGTTGAAAATTCACTGTTAAAAATCACATCCTGAAAGGAAAAATCATTTGTCTAATTGTACTTGTTCGAGGCATGTGGGCTGCTAAATTCATATCTTAGCATTAGATCGCCGCCTAGTGTTGGGCTCGGATGATTGCACATTGTTGTCCTGGAAGAGTCTTCGAAGTATCCTGAGATAGGTGGCTCCTCCCCTGGACTACAGTGCGCATGGGCATCGGCTCCATCCCCAGATTGTTTTTTTCCGCCATTGGGTTCGGATGTGGTCTCGACGTCTTACTGTCGGAACCAAGTAAAACTAACTTTTAGCGGCCAAAAGGCCTCGATTTTCTTGCGTCGGTATTGTCTGCGCACGGTCTCGAGTCTTCCGTCTCTTGGAGCCGGAATAAGCGGAGTTTTCTTCGCTCTCGGAACTTTGAGGCCTTCTCATCGCGACACGACTGCAAGCCTTTTCGGACATGGAGCGGAGCCCGTTTAAGTACTGCCCGCTCTGTGGGTCCAAGTACCCACACATCGATCTACACCCCGTGTGTAACAAATGCCTTTCGCCTGACCACGACGACGGAAAGTGCAAGGCCTGTGCACAGTTCCGATCGAAGAAGACTCTCAAGCTTCGGCGCGCGGTGCGCATGGAAGCTAAACAAGCGGCACCGGATCCGGAGAACATCTTCGGCGACCAAGACGAAGAGGACCAGGGTCATCATCTCCAAATCTCCCCACCCGGGACGGAGGTCGAGGCGGATCCGGGAGACGACGACGGAGTCGCGGGTCCAGGCCTTGAATACGTCGACGAGGTAGGAGACGACGATGAGATTTATGGGGCCGCGGCGGATAGCTCAGCGGACGAGCTCTGCCCCGAAGGTTACGAGGATACCGACCGGGACACGGGATCGCCTGTCGGCCTTACCCAAGACCCGTTGCCGCAAGCCACAGCCCCGCCTTCGGGCCCGGCCACGGACTTACTTGCTGGGCAGCCTGTTTCGAAACCGAAACCGAAACCATCGGGATCGACAACACCTAAAATGGCCGACCCGAAATCGAAACTGAAAGTTAAGGACTCGAGTGTCCCTAAGATGGCTGCCGTGCCGGTGAAACCGACGGCGCCTGCTACCCCATCGACTCCGTCGACCTCCGGTCCGCAGAAGTCGAGGAAGTCCGTCGATTCCGATGCTGCGAAATCGAAACCGACGCCAGAGGAGGGGTCCTCCGAGAAAGATGGTCGGCACGGGACAGCGGCTCCGACGCCGTCAAAACCCGCCAAAGTCGGCTCCAAGGAGGCTACGCAGGCACACGGGAAGAAGTCTGTGCCCCGAACGCAGGAATCGGAGGCGGTACAGACGGGATCCGCGCCCAAGACGCACAAGGCCCGCAAGGACGTCGGATCCGAGGGGAAAATCAGACCCTCCTCGTCGGCGCCGACACAAGCTGTGAGTGTGCCGTCCCCCATTGCCGACTCACTGAAAAGGATCAGGGAAAAGGCCTTTGCCCCGTCGGCTCCGATACCATCAACGCAGCCGCGAAAAGACACTCCAGAGAAGCCGTCTGGGAAACTTCTCTTTATTTTGCCGCCGAAGGAGGCGCCCATGGCATTTTCAACCAAATCGGCACCGAAACAGGTGGTTTCTTCACCGACTGGCCCACTTCCACGTCAGGTGCTCGAATCCGAGGACGATTCGGCGCATTTCATCGACGCTGACACAGGCAAACTGACCCTCTATAAGAGGAAAATAACTTCGGAGCCAGTGGACCCCTATGTCATTCCACTAAAGAAGAAAAGGGTGCCCCTTGACGCCTCAGGCCTCACGGAACCAATCCAACCTCCTCCGAGACGGAGCCCTACTCCCTCCCCAGACCACTCTGAGGGTGAGGGGTATGATGAGGACGACCAGTACAATTTCCCAATCAATGAACCTGATGTGCAACCGGATTCATTTGATGACACTGGTGACCAGAACACCCAAGGTGCGGGGCAGGACCCGCAGCCTTTTAATGCACGGGCATCCCCGACTGAGGATTCCGCAGGTTTTCATGCCCTACTCGAAAGGGCGGCAGCCAATCACGATGTGGACATGCATGCCGACCCTGTGGAGGAAGACTTCCTTTTCGACACTTTTTCGGTCTCTGAAAGGACAGTAAAGACACTGCCTATGCTTAAAGGAGTCCTCAAGCATGCTGGGGACATATTTAAGGAGCCTACGAGAGCGAGAGTGGTCAACCCTCGCATTGAAAAGAAGTACAGACCTGCACCTGCGGACCCCGCATACATTCGGGGACAATTGCCATTGGACTCTCTTGTGGTCGCCAATGCCAGGAAACGTGCCAACTCCCAGACTACGGGTGAAGCTCCTCCCCCGGATAAGGAATCCAAAGTGCTAGAGGCAGGGGGCAAAAGAGTAGCTGCACAGGCATCAAACTTCTGGCGCATTGCCAATACACAGGCGCTCTTGGCGCGTTATGATAGGGCGCACTATGACACCCTAGAACAGATCGTACAACACCTGCCTCCACAGTTCCAAGAGGGCACGAAAATGCTTATCGAGGAAGGGAAGCTAATCTCAAACGCGGCCATCAAGTGTGCACTTGATGCTGCGGACACAGCTGCTAGGGCTATCAACACTAGCGTTATGCTGAGACGTCAGGCGTGGCTCCGCATCTCAGGGTTTAAACCGGATATTCAGACGACAATTCTTAATCAGCCAGTCAATCCTGATAGTCTGTTTGGTCCGGATGTTGACACCACCCTAGAGAAAATAAAGAAAGACACGGACACTGCTAAGTCTATGGGGGCCCTACAGTCACAGCAGTTTCGTGGCGGCAATTTTCGTCGCTCAGGTGCACGTGGAGTCACCAGAGGACAATTGGGTCAACAATCCCAGTTCACAAAAGGTGGGGCACAATCCTCGTTCACTAAACAGAACAAGGGAGGTTACAGGAATAACAGCAACAGAGGTCGCGGCAGAGGAAACAACAGCTCCCGCACCTCTACTCCCAACAAACAGTGACTCTCTGTCACTGCCCCCCGACCACCTAACACCTGTCGGGGGGAGACTGCAGCGGTTCCTGCCCGTCTGGAGAAACATCACCACAGACAGGTGGGTGCGACAACTAATCCAGTATGGTTATTGCCTAGAGTTAAAGTCCACTCCACCCAACATCCCGCCAAGGCAACGGCCTATGTCCGCAGAGCACTTGCTCTTATTGCAGCAGGAGGTAGTGGTGATGCTGCAAAAGGGAGCAATCGAGCTCGTGCCGGTGGGGGAGGAAGGCACAGGGGTATATTCCCTGTACTTCCTTATTCCAAAGAAGGACGGTTCTCTCAGGCCCATTCTCGATCTACGTCCCCTCAACCTGTACATACTATCGGAACATTTCCACATGCTTACACTGCAACAGATTCTTCCCTTGCTAAACCAAGGAGACTTCTTGGCAACCTTAGACCTCAAGGATGCTTATTTCCACATTCCACTACACCCGTCACACAGGAAATACCTCAGGTTCACTATTCAGGGCAGGCACTACCAGTTCAAAGTCCTACCCTTCGGAGTCACAACAGCCCCGAGGGTGTTCACAAAGTGTCTGGCGACAGTAGCGGCGCACCTCAGGAGGCAGAACATCCATGTCTACCCCTACCTAGACGACTGGCTCGTGCAAGCCAAGTCAGAGCACCAGTGCGCCGCAGACATGTCGACTACAATTCACCTTCTTCACGATCTGGGTTTCTCCCTGAACTACCCAAAATCGCATCTTCAGCCGGCGCATGTCCGGCAGTTTCTAGGCGCAACGATCAATACCCTGACGGCCATGGCTCAGCCAAACCAGGTCAGGATAGACAGCATGCAGGCTCTGATCCAAAAGTTCAGGCCGCAACACTCGCTTCCAGCGAGAGTGTTCATGCAGTTGATAGGCATGATGGCCTCCTGCATCTTCATAGTCCCTCACGCACGGCTACACATGCGCCCGCTCCAGGAGTGCTTAGCGAATCAGTGGACACAGGCTCGTGGGCAATTGACAGACCTAGTGTTGGTTACCAGTCGGGCATACGACTCTCTGCATTGGTGGACTCCACACAACCTTTGCAAGGGCCGACTGTTCCAAGAGCCTGTGCCGCAGATTATCCTGACAACGGACGCGTCTCTCCAGGGTTGGGGAGCTCATGTGCTCACTTACACAGTGCAGGGACTATGGACGACGCAGCAACAAAAGATGCACATCAACTATCTGGAACTGATGGCAATCTTCATGGCGCTCAAGTCCTTCATTGTACATCTGTGCAACAAAGTCGTGCTAGTCCGGACGGACAACATGACCGCGATGTACTACATTCAAAAGCAGGGAGGCACCCACTCGCCACAGCTGTCTCATCTGGCTCGGAGCATGTGGAAGTGGGCCATTCAGAGGAACATTTTCCTCATGGCAGAACACCTCCCAGGAAAGGACAATCAGATGGCGGATCTGCTCAGCAGATACAGCCATCAAATGCACGAGTGGGAGATACACCCGTCTGTTCTCCACCCGTACTTCCAGCAGTGGGGTCATCCGGAGATAGACCTGTTTGCCACAGCAGAGAACGCAAAATGCCAACTCTTTGCCGCCAGATTCCCTCACCCACTGTCGCAGGGGAATGCGATATGGATGAACTGGTCAGGCAAATTTGCGTACGCTTTTCCGCCAGCCCCTCTAATACCGCTGGTCGCAAGAAAGCTAAGGCAGCACGAGATGACTCTCATCCTGGTTGCTCCAACGTGGGCGCGCCAAGCTTGGTACACCACGTTCCTCGAACTCTCAGTGGTGCCGCATCAAAGGCTGCGCCTCACGCCCAGTCTTTTGACGCAGAACCATGGAGACATTCAGCATCCAGATCCACAACAGCTCAACCTGGCGATCTGGCTCCTGAAGTCCTAGAGTTTGGCTACCTTAACCTACCTCCGGAGTGCATGCACATCATCAAGGAGGCGAGGAAACCAACTACTAGAGCATGCTATGCTGCAAAGTGGAAGCGTTTTGTCATTTACTGTACGGCCAATGACATCGACCCGCTAGATGCATCTATCCCCAACATCATCTGCTATCTGTTGCATCTTTACAAGTGCAATCTAGCGTACACTTCCATTCGGATACATCTATCCGCCATAGCGGCTTATCTCCAGAACAGGCAGCACCTCTCTGTCTTCAGGGTGCCTGCCATTAAAGCCTTCCTTGAAGGTCTGAAACGAGTCATTCCCCCAAGGACACCGCCAGCTCCGGTGTGGAACCTCAATGTCGTTCTCACCAGACTGATGGGACCGCCATTTGAGCCCCTGCACTCGTGTGAACTCCAGTTCCTTACGTGGAAAGTAGCTTTCCTTGTGGCTATTACGTCTCTGAGGCGTGTCAGTGAGCTACAGGCGCTCACAATCCAAGAGCCATTCATTCAAATCCATTCAAATAGGGTAGTGCTACGCACTAACCCCAAATTCCTTCTGAAGGTGGTGTCACAGTTTCATCTAAACCAAACTATTGACTTACCAGCATTTTTTCAAAACCCGCAAACGGTGGCGGAAAGAATGCTCCATACCTTAGATGTACGGAGGGCGTTGATGTACTACATAGACAGAACACAACCCTTTAGAAAGACAAAACAACTCTTTGTTGCCTTCGCACCCCAACACAAAGGCAACCCAATTTCCAAAGCAGGGATAGCCAGGTGGATTGTTAAGTGCATCCAGATATGTTATCAAAAAGCCAAGCGCACTTTAACAATACCCCCCAGAGCGCACTCCACACGCAAACTGGGGGCATCCATGGCTTTCCTAGGGAACATTCCTTTAGAGGATATTTGCAGAGCAGCCACGTGGGTCACACCACATACCTTCACAAAACACTACTGTGTTGATGTGCATTCCAAGCAGCAAGCAGCTGTAGGACAGGCTGTTCTCAAGACACTTTTTCAGGTTTCTGCAGCTGGCACGGGCAACCGCCGCTGATGGAGGGACTGCTATGTATTCTATGCTAAGATATGAATTTAGCAGCCCACATGCCTCGAACTGAATATGCTACTTACCAGTATGCATCTGTTCTTGGCATGTAGGGCTGCTAACATTCATATCGCCCGCCCTCCTCCCCGGTGCCTGTCGCAGCTGCAGATATACTATTGTATTTATTCATTAGCATGGACATCTTTTACACTTTTCACTCCATCTTCTGCCACAATGGCGAAAAACAATCTGGGGATGGAGCCGATGCCCATGCGCACTGTAGTCCAGGGGAGGAGCCACCTATCTCAGGATACTTCGAAGACTCTTCCAGGACAACAATGTGCAATCATCCGAGCCCAACACTAGGCGGCGATCTAATGCTAAGATATGAATGTTAGCAGCCCTACATGCCAAGAACAGATGCATACTGGTAAGTAGCATATTCATTATTTCTAAATATCCAATTTTAAAATACTCCCATCACTTTTCTTTACACCTTTTGATGGATATCAATCCTTTCTAGCTTCCTCATTATGGTTTAATAATTTCCTCAGTTTTCGGCACAAATCTTTTTACTACAAACATTGGAAAGAAAAGGGTATTTTTTATGTTTATCAACTGTTTGCAGATGGTGTGATTTTTACCTTTTCATAGATTGCAAGAGATTTATAACCTGCCTGACTCATGTATTCAACAATACACTACTCTAGTTACATCTCTCCAAACTTCTCTACAGCAGTTCAACTCTCAACCTTTTCCACTTTCACTTTCACCTGATACTCCTCTTTCTGATATTTCTTCTAATGTTTTACCCAGTGCCTCTTTTTCATATAAAATCCTATCTGTTGTATCCTCTCCTCCATGTATGTCTAAGGTTGAACTTGAATGGGAACATGATTTATCCCAAACTTTGTCTATTCCTCATTGGGACAAACTATGGCAGAAACTATTCAAAACCTCCAAGGCTGCCAGCATAACACAATCACTATATTTTATTTATAATAGAGTTGTTCTTGCGCCTTCTCTCCTTCATAAATGTAATCACTCAATTTCAGCCTCTTGTTGGTCATGCCTTCTTGTAGAAGGCTCATTATTACAACTACTATTTCATTGTCCTAAAGTTAACTTTTTTTGGAAACATATTTGGTGAAAATGTTTATTGATGTTTTCATATAATGTTCCCTTTAATATCCATAATATATTTTTAGCCACCTTATCTCCAGATTTTGACCAAGTCTTTCCCAAGTCTACTTTATTTGATCTGTTTCTCGCTGTCGCCTTTAAGGTTTTATTAACTTATTGGAAAGATAATTCTAAATTGTCTGTTTTGCATTGGTGGAATCTCATTTGTAGTGAACACAGAATTGCTTCAATTTCTTATTCTTGAACACACTTAAAGATCAAATCTGATTTGTTATGGTTACCATTTACTACCTATTTATCTTCGAACTTCTACATAATTGCCTCTTTCATCCTCTTCTCCTTTCCTTTTCTTCTTTTCTTCTTTCTTTGCCATTTCTTTTCCTCCCTTTTTCTCATTCTTTTTTCCCCTTTCCCTCTCCCTTTTTATAATAACACCTTCGCTGCGGCGGCAATTTAGTTAGGGGCCAAATTATTAAATAAAGTCTCAAAACTGCAACCATGTTCTTGAATTATGTGCAGATATACGACTTTTGTGAATTCGCAAGACTTTACACAAGTAGGCCAAGAAACAGTACTCCTAGAAAAAGATTTGTGAACTGCATTTCAGCATGAGCAAATATCCAGCTGTAGATTTGCACAATTGAAATCGGAGTGTTTGCAAGTTCACTTTCCTTCCAACCACTTTTTTCCTAACCCTGGAAGAAAATTTTATGTCTGCCATTGTCAGGAGTAAATTTCCAACCTTTCTCAGCATGGGAAAAGATTAGAGAAGAGTTGGTAAAACCCCTTAAAACATGCAAGTTAGTAGGTTTGCACTAACTCAAAAGGGCATTTCAACCATGGAACTGTTGCCTACCATTACTTTCAGCCCCTTTATGTAGATCTGCAGAAACATGGCAACATAAGGAAATTGCTAGTATTCAAACCCTATTATGAAAGGAGCCCTAGCATAATCTGAGATGCTATTTCAGAGCTCTTGTATATAATGAGATTGCGGCCATAATTTGTCGCCGGATTACTAGGCACAAATGGGACAAGTGAATTTTGTTACACGGCAAGTAGATTTATGACGCAACCTGCCCCATGGACAAGCAGATATTTTATTAAATTCCTCACCCCTGGATGATGCTAGAGGCCTCGGGTGCCCTGACCTTGTGGGTTAGGGGGATTCAATGAAGTTCTACATCATGGTCTTGCAGGTCCCAGAGTGTTCGCTCAAATATAATTTGAAAGACATCTTTGATGCAGCAGGAGCTCCCTGGCAGCTATAGCTAGCAACAGCAACCAACACTCTGAAAATCAGGACAGATAGCCTGCATCTCCAAGAAATCTCTTACTCTGCTAGGAAAAAAAGTCATGAACAGGCAGGTGCAATTAATGTCATTTGAGCGGGACATTGGCAGTCTCCGACCTAGTACCCTGACCGAGGCGCTCGATACATCCTACACCTCTGGGAAGGCACAGTCATACTTGAAATAAGCACTGTCACTCCGGTCACGTACAAAAATTATTTTCATGAGGCTAATTGCACTGCCAATTTTAGGCTTCAATCCTGGTTGGGTACGACAAGATAAGGAAACCTCGTGTAGGTTATGTAAGTTTTGAAAAGAATCCTGGCTTCATCTTGTGTGTTGCTGTACTAAACTGTCACAAGAACGACACCGCATGCTCCTCTCGCTATTTCGCTCAAAAGGGGTTAACTGCTGTAAGGAGGCTTCGAATATGTGCTTTACTGAAAATATTCCAAGCACCTTAGGTAGACGGGCCATTTACGGGTTCTATTCATTTTTCACGTATTGAAGCAAGGACAAAAGCCAATGGCCACAGAACCTAGAACAGCATCCAGTAGCTAGCTCTTAGGAGAGTCACCAACGGGAACTGGCCTATTCCATGTGTGGGTCAGTTAATGTTTCATAGTGAAATTTATTTTACAAATACTGTAAGGGCCTACATGTACACATATAAGGGCAGCTTTCATATTTTTTTCTTAAAAAGAGTGCTCTTCGAATTTCTACAGTGTCTCCCATAGTTAATCTAAAACAGTCTTAAATCTTATTCCTTTCTCAATTTGAAAGACTTTTTTTTACAATAGAGACCTGGCTCTAACTTCCCTTTCCTAGAGAATTCCCACAACAAACTTTTACCTAATGGCTTCAACTTTGCGTTTTCACTAATAATCTCTCGGACAGCTGACCAAGGGTCCGAAGTTTGCGCTCCAAAACACATTAAAAGTGTCCATTGTTGTCCACCATGACTTAGGTTTGATCGTGATACAAGCTGCATTGCTGAACCTCATGCTTTTGAACCCTTCAGCTGAATTCAGCCCTGTTGACAGTAATACGCTTCTCCACCACCTCACAGATGGAATGGGCCTAAGTGAGCGAGTAGCCATTTATTCTTTGCCCGCACTTTGTCTTTCATGTTCGGAATCTCTGAGCACTATTAAAGATTGGAGGGGTCTTCTTCATTTAAATGCAGTTCTGCATTTGCATCTGCAGGATTTAAGAGTCTATTGCAGGCACTTCTTTCGATGTCTCGGGCATACTAAAAAATACAGTCCCTTCTATTCACAAATCTAAAATCACCTGGTCATTTTGTATGCTAGCTTTCCTCTGTTATCAACTTCTGAGTACCGTACCACATCGTAGCTGTAGGAGAAATGGCACCATTGTCTGACCCCCCCACCACACACACACGTACATACACAAATCACGTTGTGACACCTCACCACAGAATGCTTTGTACTGGAAGGCGAGATGGCCCCTCATCCCACAGACCTACATCCTATTGCCAAGGAGTGCCTTGAGTAGCGTGGTGCACAAGTGGGACAACATGATTCAAGGAGTGCCACACTCAGTACCTACCTATCAAAGGCCTGTGATCATTACCTTTCATGCAGCTTGTCACCAGTTTAAAAGGTAGAAGAGACGCAACAGCAAATCTCAAGGAGGATTCCTGTTCTTGTTAGTGCATATCATGGCAAGCCAGTCTCATACAAATGCTCATTAGTAATCGTGTGACTGAGACTTTCTGGAACGAGGTTTTTGAACGAATTTGCTGGAGTCAGAATCAGGAAATTAATATAGGACGATTTTCAAATAATTGGCTTTCCTAAAGTTCAGTCTTTAAATGGTCTTAGTGTGTCTAGTCTGCCTTTTGTTTGTCACACACTTAAAATTGGTTTAATCTATTATGCTTCTAGTTTCCTACGTTGCACTACTATTGCTTTTCCTTGCATTCTGATTAATTGTTCACCAGTGATTACTATCAGAGTTGTACATTTTTGCATCATTTAATAAAGTTAACAGGGAACCTTTTTAGGCCCCTCGCCGCATTCTCCCCTCATTTGCAGCCAGTTGCATTAGTAAATATGCTGTTCACAACATCCAATCCAGCTACACTGAGAAAACTTCTTAAAAGTAGTGATGGACTTATTAATGTGTGTATGAATTCGAAATGTTTGGAAAGACAACATTTATTTTAAGAGAAACCTAAGTCTTGCTGTTTTTTCATCCTAACTCATGATTCTACGTCTTGCAAACTTTTTAAAGTTTGATATTGGTGATACGTTTCTGTATAAAAGAGAAGAATTGTTGTGTAAGGAGCAACAACAGTGTAATTTCCAAAATGCTAATTTTATATACAGGTAACAAATACCTAGCACATTTTGTGACGATTTGCAATCATGAATGGTGAATGGCACAATATCGGTAGCAACAAAATATAGCCCATTCAGTACCTGCATTCAGCAGGTCTCAGGCCCTTGCGCTATTGAACATTTCAACCTAGTAGAAGTAGAGCTCTTAAACGTTAAATAAAATATCACTAACCGGAACAATATAATAGATGGAAAGTAAAGCGGGATCAGGCGTTCTCATGAGAAATGCACTATCTGCCCAGGAAAGGTCAAATGAAAAAAATGCATGTCTGTCATTTTAACTTAAAAGATTTGGAGCGGTGTGAATGGAGATTGTAGAAGAGTTTCAGAGGTGGGAATACGAGACGGAATTACACTTCTCCAACATTTAGCTCTTTTACGTTTATGAATCTTGAAGTAATGTCCTGACTAATTTGGAGGTAACAGTCATGTGCCATTCATAGTCTGGAGTTTTTGCGCTTAGCAAGGTCCATTGTCTTGTCTGAAATGAATTCGATCATTTACAAGAAATAGAAGCCAGTGCAGTGAATTATAACGAGATATGACCATCCACAAATAAGCTGCTGCATAAAATACTGATATGAAAAGAGCACAAATGTAAGCAGGTAGACCCACAATAAGTGCATTTATAATGGTTACTTCTTCAGTCAAATTTCTCATCTAAGAGTTTTCTAAGGCCTAATACGAGATCCAGATTTTTTTCACGCAATAGCTGTTTTATACCATTCAATAGAGCCATAATGGCTTCCAATACAGATTTGATGGCATGCACCAGTTACGGCGTTGCGTTTCCATCCAGGTGCTGCACATACCTGTGAAATCCTTTTTATACTTTAAAGAGGGAAAGATACAGAGATCCTTCTGATAATGAATAATTTTTTACTTGATTATTTATCGGGAAACAAAAGCTTTCTTTCGATAGAGGATCATGTCTCATCTTACATTTTTAAGTCTGCATTTTAAAGACAGATATCACTGCCTGATCACCACTCTACCTATAATTAAGTGGGAATATGCTGTAATTTGGTATCTTCTGACATAGAAGTTAAATTCTGTATCGCCATCAAGAAGCAAGACAAGAGATCTAAAGAGAGACTTCCAAAGAAAGGTCCATCTCGCTTCATATGCAAGGAAGCTCTCTAAGCCCGTTCCTTTTTTGGAAAAGCTGAAGCCAAAGGTTTATTTTCTAAGCTCCTCCGCTGGCCGTTCTCGGGGTATAGTTTTCCATTTGGCCATGCTTGGTGTTTTCTAGTCTAATACTTGTAAATGCTCTTTTACTCTCACTTCAGCTACCTTTGTCATTCTGCCTTCATGAAGAAGTCCACACCTATGGTGCCATGCCTATTTCTTGAATATGTGCCGACTTAGGTGCCTTCAACATCCGTGGTGAAACAAACTCCCTTTTCCTTGTATCATTAAATATACCATTCCACAAAAGTCGGTTTAGAACCCTTCTTTGGTTCGATTCGATTCAATAAGCTTTATTTGGTTAAAACAAAGTAACCATAAAAGCACAATACATGAGCAAAATACATGAGCAAAATTAGTAAAAAAGTTCAGCATCAATAAAATCATCTTATTCTATTAAAACATCATTCAATTCTCAGCGAAATAAAAATAGCACTACATCAATTCTCTTAGTGTAAACAGTGGACTCTTGGTAGCATTTTCAGGGAAATAGAAATAGCACCACATCAGTTCTCTTAGGGTAAACAATAAACTCATAGCAGCATTTTATGGACAATTGTTTAGGCATGAACAATTTTAATAGCAGAATCAAAACACGTAGGCTTAGAAAGTGCAAAGTGCTGAGTTAGTATAACCAACCCCAGTCTTTGGGGGCTGGTTAATTACATTAGAACATCATACTCTTCCTGGCATTGATTGAGCTTAAAGTAAATGTAGCAGCATAAAAACAGATCTCAGGTTCTCTTAGCGTAAATAATAGGGTCATAGCATCGTTAGTGGTTTTAGCGTCATATTTTTTAAACAGTGGTTTGAGGTAAGTAATTCTAAAAGCCAGATACAAATCACATAACAGAAAAAAGTGTAAACTCTGCTTAGTATGCCCGTCACAGGGGCATGGTGAGACAGGGTGCCGTTTCATTGTAGGGAATGCTACCAAATGATGCACAAGGCCCAACCTCATTCTAGTTAAGACATAGCGATGAGAGGGTCTCATGACAAGAGATAAGTAGGTTTGGAAACCGACAGTATCAATATGCAGATGGTAGAGCTGGTACGTAGCTTGCTTCCCTACTGTTTTCAGCCTGTATTCGTTCTTATGACACAAGAAAGTGCTCTTTATCTCCTGTTTAGATAATCCTGATACTTCGTTTGGGTTTTCCAGGATTGTTAGATTGAATAAGGCTCCAAAGATGTTAGCTAAATAATTGAGCCACAGGATCTTAAGACAGTTATCCAGTCGCAGGCAGTCATTAAAGATAGCCCTAGTAAAAATGGTCTCCTCCTTTAACCATATGGATCTCCATAGCAGAAGTAGTCTCAATGCTATTAAATCTGTCAAATAATTAAGGCCCACTTCACAATGAATAAGTTCAGAGGAGGCTGAAACAGGCAGGCATAAAAGCTTTTTGAAAAAGGAGTTTTCTCCCGTTTGCAAATCATAACTTGGGTGATGTTCCCATACCTCAGCCCCATACAGTGCAACAGAGGGAGGTACATCTTTCTTTGTAAATATTGACATGTCTTGATGCGACGATCCCCCACATTAGATGCAAATTTAAAAACACCTTATACACTTTTTGTCATTTTGCCCCGAACATTAGACAATTTGCGGTTCCATTTCCCATCACAGGAAAAGGATAAACCTAGATAGCAAAAATTATCTACGTTTTGTACTTTATTGCCATCAATGAACAAGCATTTGCAATGCAATAGATCTCGCAGCATTAAAGTTTGAGTTACTGGCATTGTAAATGACAATGCTTTGCATTAATTTTTTTTCTTTAATTTGCAATTGGTATATAAACATTGTTTGTGAATGGTTAGCTGTTGCTTATGCTAAGCAAAGTTGGCAGTAATATAGAGTGATTGTCTTGCTTGTTATAAGCATGCTGATTTAAAGCACTCTGATACCTGCGGGTAAAGTTTGCGCCATATAAAAGTGAAAACTAATAAATAAATTAAAAAAAGCCTACCTGTACCACGTCCACCAGACCATAAATAACGTGCAAAAAGAAAAGACCATTCACCATCTCCTTCTAGGAAGGGGGCTGCCAGGCCATAGACAATAAAATCCATTAACACCCAGGCACAAACGCAATTAACTGTAATTGTTTTATTCAAAACGGACATGGCCTCCAGAGATATAGCAAACCAACTATCTACATATCAATCAGTACCCAAACACAAAACCATATACTGAATGTTTCACCTCCAACCATTGCCACAACCACCAATCAAGCCAGAATGTCAGCCATCTCCAACTAAGGGCGCAGCCGATAGCAAAGACACATTATTATTGAAGACAAAGTCTAGACTGATTGCGGTTTTATGAAAACATGGTTTTATCAACGAGTATAGTCACATGAATAACAACGGACATCAGTTTAAAAACTGCCTGTAACCTCTCTAAGCAAGACAGCGTTACTATCGTCTCCTTTGGCACAGGTTATACTGCATCCCTGTACACTTTTACCCGTCGGTACAAATGTGGAGGCGTTGCCGGGTCAGAAGGCAGCTATAATATTATATAATTGTAATACGTCCAGCAGATTCACGAAATGAGCAGCACCTAACCTCGTCCCCATCTCCAGTTTTTGGGTTGAAAGGATAACGCAGTTTTGGTTTCGATTGGTGTCCATGATGCTGGGCCCTGGCCTCCGTTCAGTCAAGGCTCTCCCATACAGAGGTCTCTGTAGCTTACAGGCTTTTTCCAGGCGGTGTCATGGAGATTGTGTGAGCCCCACCCCCACCTGCTAATAACCGTGGTGCACAACTGCCCTGCTCTGAATGTGTGGTGTAGCTACAGTGGGCCTGAGGCAAGAATGCAGCCCACGCCCCTTTTAACCATCTTTGGTGGGAAAGGGCAGAACTTTAGTATTTTATCGCGATCTGCCTCTACTGCACTACTATTTGCCCTACGGTACGGTGTCTTAGAAGCACTATAGAACAGGTCCTGCGTGTTGCTATGAAATACCAGGTGCAAGTAGGTTACCAAGTCAGCCTTTTCCAGTCCATCGCAGTACACTTGTTTCTTCACAAAGCACTACAGGGGCTTGGATACACGGAGACCAGTTTCAGCACGGGGTCACAATCAAGAGTACCAGTGACATCTTTCAGCAGTGCCAGGACACTCATTCAAGGGCAGGTACAGAGATTCTTTGCTGCTGCCATCCCTCCTCTCCCAGTTTGAGGGAGATAAAAGGCGCGCAGGTATCATCAATAGGGGGAAAGCAGTAGACCGGAACTCTGCTGGAGTCCGAGTAGGAGAAGAGGGGCATGGACGACCGATGACACGGCACCACTATAATTTAGATCATTTTACAACAGACTTTTGTGAATAAATTGACTACAAATGTCAGATCGATAATGTAGGATTTGTTGTTTGTGGGGCGAAGCGTCTGCGCCAAAGCCCGGCCAGGTCGCTCTCCTTCGCCATAGCGCCGTGCGGTGGAATATTTACCTAACAATAATATCTTCCGCTCTGCCGTCTCCTTGTATTCAGCAATAAGGCCAAGTCGGCGAGTGGGCGCATCTACGTTAGGACTGCTAGTTCTGTTACTATCTACATCCTGTAAGTCACGCTCAAGGCATGAGAGTGTGGTTTGGAGAGACATGAGTACCCCGGCATGCTTAGCAATGCAGACTCCCCTAATGTATGCTTTAAACCCCTCCCATAGAACCGCCCAGGAGTCGACCGAGCCAGTATTGATGATGACATACTCTTCAATGGCACCTCTGAGGTCATCGTTGAGGGCTCGACTAGGAAACTGTCATTGTCGCTTGTAACCATCAGGTCCTGGGCACTTTAAGGAGAAGCTTAACTGGGGAGTGATCTGAATATGTTCTCGGAAGGGTAGTGATGGAGTGGTACCAGCAGGATACTCCAGGGAAGAGCAGCCAATATTCTATCCTGCTCCAAGTGTTGTGGCAACTGGAGTAATGTGTGTATTCGGTGATGGAGGAATTGCGCTTGCGCCATATGTTGTGTAGTAGCATTTGTTCGCAAAGGTCTAATAGGGTTGTGGCAGTACTGTCTAAGGCGGGGTTGAGAAACAGATTGAGATCCCCCCAAGCAGCAGCAGGGTAGAGTCTAACTTGGCAAGCTGGGCCTGTAGGGAATGAAAGAATCCCGGGGAGTCGGTGTTCAGAGCACATAAGCATACTAGGGTGAAGCTCTGACCCAATAATGAGCCCATGCCAATTGTAAATCTACCCTCATCATCTCCATTGGAGTGTAGACTGAAGGGGACCCTTTTGTGTATAAAAATGGCTGTGCCACGTGAATACTTACTGAAGTTAGAAAAGTATTTATGTGTGCCCCAACTGGAGGCGAATCTTGTGGGGTCGACTTGGACAGGTGCGCTTCCTGCAAAAAAGTGATGTCGGTGTTGTGACGTATCAGATAATGAACAACCTGCCTTTTTTTACGATTGTCATTCAGGCCCTGGACATTCCATGACAATAGGGACAAAGCAGATGGACCACGGACATTACCTAACTGCGCCATCTAATAGCCTTGACATTAAAAACCAAAATAAGCAATTGTAGATAGACATTAAATAGGACAGTGTGCATGACAGTAAATAATTCAAGATTCCTGTATAAGAACAGTTGTCCCCCCCCCACCCTCCACCCAACCTCACATGAATAAAGGGAGGCATCACCCAAATCGTGCAGCGAAGCATGATATACCAAGAGGCTTGGAGCTGGAATGAAATAACCCTATCTCGGTACATCCATATCCCTAGAAACAAACCAAAGGTGAACACCATGAGGGGTGGCAATGCCATGCAAGTTGGTCTGCCATTAGAAACATTAGGAGGCGCTGAGTGCTAGTATCCCCATTTTAGCTATGGCATCAGAGCAGCAACGTGTAGGATGGGAAAGTCAACCAGTGCCCGCACTTGAAAACAGTTCCATGCTCACGTTGGAGCCACTGCCCGGAGGTGAGGATCTGGACTTGTTCGCAACCGCCTGGTTGTTGTTGTGCTTCTACGTGTGGCAGAATTCCTGTGCTTCTGTAGGTGTGTCGAAAAAGCAGGACTGGCCGTTGACATCGACTCACAGTCGGGCCGGGTAAAGCATGCCATATTTCAGACCTAGTTTTCTGAGGACAGCATTGACCCCGTTGTACTTACGGCTGGCCTCTTGTACCATGATAGTAAAGTCTGGATAACACGCTACTTTAGAGCCCTGCCACGTGAAGTCCCCTCGTTCCCTGGTGAGGCGCAATGCGGTGTCACGTCTCGACAGTTCATGATGCGGGCAATGATAGGGATTGGGGGTGGCCCGGATTGGGCCTGGGGCCCAGAGTGCGGTGTGCTCACTCCACCACAAATCCAGGGGTGAAGGACTCCCTCCCAAACATGTCTGTACGCAAAGTCTCGACAAATAGATCTAGGCGGCCAGTGTCAGTGCATTCCGGCACCCCTAAAATGCAGACATTGTTGCGCCTACTGTACGCTTCAAGGTCTTCGTTCGTGATCGCCATGTCTTTGAGGATGCACCCCACTCACCCTGAGGAGCGTGCAAGAGAATTGGTGCCAATATAAAGTTCAGTCTCTGATTGTGGCTTATAGGAAAAATGGGGCCGCTACCTTCGTGTGTCGATGTCCTGCAAAAGGCAGAATCGGGGGCGTAGGCAATGCAGGCGTGCTTAGGGCCCAAAGGGAGGCCAGTGGCAGCGCTGTGGCTGGACGAGTCGAGGTGGCAGCAGTGGAGGGGTCAGTAGTGCAGCCAGCAGTGTGCCCAATAGCTTCTGGTTGGATGTGCGCACAATGTAGCAGAGGCGCAGCCGGGCCGCCGGACTTGTCCCCCTCTCTGCCCGAATTGCACCCTTAATTGGCCACGTGGATGTCTCCCCGGCCGAGCTGGGCATAGCCAAACATGGCCGTGACCTGGCAATTACGGAGAGTCTGCGATGTCGGAACGATCCGCACCCAGCGCACTCACCACAGCACACGTCTTCCTCTCCGGTCTAGAGGCAGCCTCCACCCGTGTCCACACTCCAGACGCGCCGCACTGAGACAGAGATCAGCGCAGGCTGGAAGTCACTCCGCCCCATGCGCCCTCGATCGCCGGGAAACTCACCCAGGAGTCCTTCAGCCGCGATCCGGTGAGATCGGCGTGTTCACCACGAAGGCACGAAGGATGTTGTCAAGTTATAAGTAATTTACGTTGTATTTACGGGGGATATCTTTACTGGGCTGAAACGGCTGGCGGAACTTCAATGCAGCGCGGCCATGTTGGTCGGCGGCTTGGCCACGCCCCACAGAGTGCTGATTTATTAGTCAAAAGGTAACTATTTTCAACAGCAGCGCTGTCTTGATCACACACTGTCTAACCAATCTGAGTGCATTACATAGTCATGTGTAGACATAAACAAGAGACTCCAAATGGAGTATAGGAATCATATACAAGCATGGGCGCCATCTTTTAACGTCTTTCAATACAAGAACATTCATGCGTTAAATGGCCTGAAATATCACGGAAAAGATATTGTGAAAACCCCAGACATGTAATTGTTGGTCCATCATTGGGCACTTAAATTTAATATCTACTGGTAGAGGAGAAACAAAAATAATACATTCAATACAGGTCACTCATCGTGCAGGTGTGTACCAGATTCCTCATCCGTCATCCAAGTTGTGCCCACCCGGGTACTTGGTCTCTAGTTCAAGTATGCATTTGGACTCCTGTTTGCTGAGCTCAAGTAACCTATTCCCCTCCTCGGGCCGATATGTACTTGTTCCAGGGCAAAATAGCTCAAGAGTGAACTGTTGGAAAGATGGTATTCTTGGAAATGCCTGGCAATGAGGCAATGTGGGTCCTTGTTGTTGAAGGCACGCATGTGTTCTAAGACCCTCTTCTTAGCCATGAAGGTTGTACTGCCCACATACCTGAATTTACAGGGCCATTCAAGTACATAGATGACCAAAGTGAAGCTGCATGTAAGGAATTGAGTTATTCCAACTAACTATGACGTCCCTGAAACCCGTGGTTTTTTCAGTGAATTTCTATGGTTTTTTAAATGTTAATTTCTAACTATAAGGTCCCTGAAACCTACGCTTTTTTCATGGAATTTTCATGGTTTTTTGAATGACAATTTCTAACTATAATGTCCCTGAAACCTATGGTTTTTTCAGTGAATTTCTAAGTTTTTTTTAAATGTTAATTTCTAACTATGCCTACATAGGTAGGACATGTGCAGACAGAGGAAGAACGTCGCAGAAAGACGCACGAGAAGTGCAGAAAGAGGCAGGAGAGGTGCAGAAAGAGGCAAGTGAAGTGCAGAAAGAGGCAATAGAAGTGCAGAAAGGCAAGAGAGGTGCAGAAAGAGGCAAAAGTAGTGCAGAAAGCGGCAAGAGAAGTGCAGAAAGTTAAGTGAGGTGCAGAAAGAGTTAAGAGAAGTTCAGAAAGAGGGAAGAGAAGTGCAGAAAAAGGGAAGAGAGGTATAGAAAGAAGCAACAGAGGTACAGAAGGAGACCAGCCCTATCCGCCATGATGGAGAGAAACAGTCTTTCGCCCAAGCCCAAGCCTTAAGGAAGATGTGAACGACAATTCTGAATGCTCCAAGTGCTGCTAATCACCCGCCCATCCGTCCTCACCTGTTCGGCGTTTTCATCGCCTCTGCACAGAGTGGCGCGGAGAAACTTTTCTGAGTGGCGGCAGTTGTCTTTTGTCCCTTGATTCCCCGGCATTGTTTTGTGATCATCTGCCAAACGCTGCCGATTGCCGGAGGGACGCCGCGCTTTATTTGCTGAGGTCAGTGTTGGGCAAAAACGCTGCGGAAACGCTCAGGAAGCTTGAAACACGGCCGGCTGGCCAGCGGTGTGTTCCGTTCTGTTTGCCCCCTGGGCTCACCCGGGAAGGCTGCACACCTGATTGCTAGGCGTTCAGTTCAGCGCTCAGCTCGGCTTGGGGGGTTGGAGCTTGGAGTACGGAGAGAGTGGAGAGGGGAGAAAGACGTGCAGTGAGTACAGGGGAGGATTTACCTGCTTCTCTGCTTGTAACGGACTTGGCTGTAGGGCAACGAGAAGAGCAAAAGAAGAGTACACGCTGGAGGTCCGCCAGAGGCTTCTTGTAGTGGAGAAAAGAAGGAATTAAAAAGGAAAAATAAAAATTCTGCACCCGCACGCCTTGAGGGCAACGGCTCCTACTTGCCTTTGCTGCCAACGCCGTGAGGGAGACAGCATCTTCCCTGGCCACGCTCTGCTTCGCGCCGTGAGGGGTACGGCTGCAGCGGGGAAAAACTTAATCTCCCAACTGCCCCAGGCCCAGGCACCGCAGTGACACCATCGACGCGCCCGGAGGTGCCTTAAGTGAAGGGAGCGCCTCTCGTCCCGCGAGACACGTGTTCGAGCGCGCCGGGAGAAGCCCGGGACAAGGGCAGGACCGTCAGAGGCCGAAGGAGGCCGGGCCGGGCCACCCCTCTTGATTTACTCTAAAAGGTACTGTGCTTCCACCATTGTACAAATCTGTGCCTAAGTCTATAACACATGGGGAAGAGGAAAATCCCGGAGGACCCGAATGAGGTTCGATTGGTATTCTCACAACTCCGCCATTCTCCCACCCATAACAAAGGTGCCACCCCTGATGCTATTATGGCTAACAACGACCTGGCCTCCCACTCAAATATACTTCCAGTAGATTGGTCTGACCACTACCTTATCCTCTTCACCATGAATAGATCCATGACTCACCCCGCCCCATCAGCTCTTTACCTAAGAAATCCACACACAACCTTCACCTTATTCCTCCTGGCGAATTGGAAGCCACAATTAAGGCCCACTTACTTCTCCCCACTCTCTCTGACAGCACCACCGACCTAACTAACCATTATAATAACTCTATTCTTGAAGCCCTCGACCAAATTGCTCCAATCAAACTCAAACAACAAAAAATCAACCCTCCTAAGTCTTGGTTCAATTCTGAACTTAATAACGAAAGACGGACCCTTAGACATTCTCAACGGGTTTGGAGGAATCATCCAACCGTTGACAATATGGCTCACCTTAGACCTGCTAGAGCCCAGTACAAAAAACATATCTTTAATGAGAAAGCCTCCTTTCTACGATCACAAATTGATCAAGCCAGAAACTGCCCTAGAGAACTCTTTAACATTGTTAAAAAACAAACCCTCCACTGGCCCTCCTAAAATATTAGCCTCTATTGACAGATGCGAAAAAATTGCCAGTTTATTTTTGAACAAAATCAACAAGATCGAACTATCCTTCTCTTCCCTCCCACTCTCACTACAACCTACCCCCACCCTATACACCCTCCCCAACACTCCTAACTCTCCTCCGTCCACTTTTTCTACACCTCTCGATCCCTCTCATCCCCTCCCTGCTCTCCGCAAACAAGATACCTTTCCGAAAATAAGCCCCCCAGTCCAGTATCTGAATCTACGATCACTAATATCATTGCCAAACTAAAGTCCTCCTCCCACTCCAAAGATCCTCTTCCCGCCATTTTGGTTCAAGAACTTAAATTTATCATTGCCCCTATATGGACCAAAATCATCAACTTCTCTCTTTCCACTGGCTGTGTCCCCACCTCTCTTCAGCTTGATCAAATCTCACCCATTCTCAAAAACACCACTGCTGACCCCAATGACCTTAACAACCTTCGCCCTATCTCTAAACTTCCATTCCTCTCTAAAGCCCTCGAAAAATGTGTCCTATTGCAATTAGAGAAACATATCGCCTCCTTCAACCTCCTTGATGTTTTTCAATCCGGCTTTAGAAAGGGATGCAGTACAGGAACTGCTATGCTAAATATCACTGACGACATTCATCGCTCCTTAGACAAAGGGGAATCCTCATTACTAATCCTCCTCGACCTCTCAGCTGCATTTGATACCGTTCACCACCCCAGCCTTCTCAACACTCTCAAAGACCGGTTCGGATTAGATGGCAATGTATTCAAATTGTACTCCTCATTCTTTCAAAACTGATCACTGCAAATCAAGCTCAGCCACTTTCTCTCTACACTTCAACCTGTCTCACTCAGCGACCCTCAAGGATCCATCCTCTCCCCAACCCTATTCAATCTGTTCATGGAACCACTCACCCTCATCCTCAAACAAGCTAATATCAATTACCACCTCTATGCCGATGACACCCAATTATATTACAAGATCAAATCCCACAAAGACATTCTCCACCTCAATGAGACCTTGACCAGAATTCAAACCTGGTTCCATCGGAACCATCTCAAACTGAACCCAAATAAAACTGAAATCATCCTTCCCCCCCCCCAAAAACAACTCCCTTTCCATTTAACTCTGGATAAAGGACATCAAAGCTCTTAACTGCCCACTCTCCACCTATAATTCTGTCAAATCTCTAGGCATCAGTATCGACCAGAATCTAAATTTCATCTCCCACATTAAAAATGCATCCAAAAGTGCGCTTTTTACCCTTCTCCACCTCAAGAAACTTAAACCATTTATTCCAGCAGACGATTTTAAACTTGTTGTCCAATCGCTTGTCCTTTCCAGGATTGACTATGGCAACGTCACTTTGGCTGGCACCCCTAAAATCCATCTTGCACCGATGAAATCTGTCCTCAATCTAGCTGCGAGACTTCTCTCTGATTGTAAAAAATTTGATCACATCTCCCCTGTCCTCAAAAATATCAATTGGCTCCCAATAGAAGGAAGATCCACCTACAAGATTGCCTGCATAACTCACAAAGCTCTTCACCAAAACACCCCTTATTACCTTACAACGAAACTACACAAAGCAGGTTGCTCCAAGTCCCTGAGGAGCACAAACTCCCTTGTCTTGATCCCACCCAGACTCAAATGTCAAAAGACCCAATCTTGTGCATTCTCTTGTAACGCTCCTACAATTTGGAACTCTCTCCCTAAGGATCTTCGCTGCAACCCCTCTTACCCTCTCTTCAAAAAGGAACTCAAAGAACTTCTTCTTAACAAATACTGGGGTATCTAATGTTACTGACTCTGAACATGTCCACTCCTCTCTCTTCCCTTGTCCGCTCCTCTTCCCACCCCCTCACAATCCCTTCATGTTCTCACTCCCCCTCTCTTCACCCCCCTCTCTCTCCTAACTTTCAATATTCACTTTCCACTTAATGTTATCTCTCTGTTTCTTTGCCCCCTTAGCACTGTTGAATGCATTATCATACTGTAACTCTTTTTCGCTTGATTGTTAATTTTATCTCATTATGTTCACCATCCTTGTAAAGCGCTCTGATACTCTTGGGTCCAGTAGCGCTATATAAAACCTTTGAAATAAATAAATAGGGTGGAAAAAAACCTAGAAGAAGGAAGCCAATCCCCCCAAAGAAACCTACATCTCACGCAGGGGGAAATTGTGTGATGGACCGGATCGATGATCTAATTGAGGAATGTGAAGAACTTTTGACTGCGAAATCCCCACCATGTGGGAAGAGCTATTGGGGTGGAAGCAGCAGTATTGAAGCTAATGAAGGGAAAGGGGCTAGGAGGAGTGTATCGGTAATTCCCGAAATGTTTTTGAAGAAATCTAGCGCGGGTGGTTGCGCAAATACGACAGCTATTGATGGAGGGAATATATGTAAAACCTCGGGCATTGAGCTAGTTAAGAACCCCTCTCCCCCGACCTCCCTTCTGCATAAGCCACCAGTTCTGTTGTGTAAAAATAAGTTCGCAGTTCTGGCGCAAATTGACAATTGTGATTTCAATCCTTCTCCAGAAGTCCCCCAGGGAGACACCTGTCAAAGTGAGGGCGAACCTCAACCGCAAGCTACTTCTAGTATTTTTGCTCAAATAGAGGCAGTCACTAACCCACTATCCCTAGTAGTTAAACAGCTGTGTAAGCTGATTGAGGTCATGCAAGTCAAGCTAGATCATCTTGCTGATGCAGTAAACCAAGGCAGGGCTAGCCAGGCTTTGGTTTTCTGCTCGACTTGTGGAACCACTATGAAAGGTAGTGGAGTAAGTAGATCCCAGGCAACAGAAGCTGTAAAACGTAGTGACCCCCACCCCGGCAAGCAAAGCACTCCTGCTCTAACAGGCACTTCATATAGTGAGGTGACTAGAATTGGGAAGGGTGTACCAAAAACACACTATGAGCTTGCCAATGCCCCTAGGCAAATATCTTTAACTGAGGGGGGAAATTACCAAGTGAAAAAGGGTAGTGGCACTATGTCAATTGGTAGCCCTAATATCCAACAGAGTCTTGTTAGCCTTTCGAAGAATCGAAATGACAAATTGAGCCGGGGCACTCTCTGCCCAACTCTCAATTACAAGATAGGAAACACACCAGCGGTCTACTTGGTTAATGTCCCCAAATAGAGCCTTGGAAAGAGCCTGGAAACCAATGAATCATTAACAAATAAAGCGATTCATTGGATAAGGCACGTCCGGGGCTGTAGATCTATAATTAGGGATGACATCCTCAGTTCCAAACGGCTCTCATCCCCAGGGGACTTAGTTGATTGTATTGAGCTAAGACTTAAGAACACTGAGATGGCAGAAAATGTTATCCACTTGGAGTTTAGGAGTTGTTCTCCCGACCATTCCAGAATACAAATGAGATCGTCTCCCCTCCAGAAATGGCCAATGCACTCTGAAAACCATCTGGGAGGGAACACAGAGGGAAGTTCTGGATTGGATTGTAACGATTGACTATTGATTCATTCAGTCCAGGCGGGTGACCCAGATGGCCTGGCTAGAGAAAAGTCACCCCAGCCTGAAGTAGTGTTCATGGGCCCCATTTTAATACCAACATCCCTCGACACTTCTGTGGACCGCACTGATTTTGTGGTAGATGTGACTACCAGTCTGAATTTAAATGGAAGTCCATTATCTGGATCTGGTAAATCTTGTTCAATTTTATCTTGGAATGTGGCTGGCCTAAAATCTAAAATAGAATCCCCACATTGGACCTCTTTTATTAACCAGCACGAATATACCTATTCCAAGAAACCTGGTTGTTAGAAGCCTTGCATTTTCCAGGGTACTTGAACTATAGTGTTTATGCCGAGGACACCCATCCGGTGGCCTATCGATCTGGGTTCGCCAGGATCTTAATGTTATCATCAAATCCCTTGACTCTAACCATCGGTAGTCAAAAGGTTTGAGAGTGACCACAACCCATTATGCATGTCCCTGACCTATTGGGAGGTATCCACCGATACAAGGGGCGCGGGACAAGACTCACCCGCGGACATAGTCATTTCTAATGACATGCGCCATCTTCGATGGGCCAAAGTCATGGAGTGCCAAGAGCACATTTATTTTATAACAAGCAAGCTATCACAAGAGCTACGAAAGATTTGGGAAAACAAGCTAGCAAAGGGGCCTCGGTCTCAGCTCTAGAGAGGAGTACAAGGATCCATGAATCCTTTTTTACTGACCTAAGAAGTCTCTTTGTAAGGCCATATAAGCCGAGTGACAATCGTGTTTGCCACCCTCCTCGTTGGTACACTGGGGAGTGTCGACAGGCCCAACTGGACCTTGGTAGAGCTATAAAAAGTGAATCGAGCAGGAACGTCCGGCTAGCCAAGGGTGGCATATAAGAATTTAGTCTCTAAATCCAAGCGTGCATGGGAAGAGCAGAGGTGGCAAGATCTAAAAGAAGCAGGTACCCAAAAAGACCCAAGAAGAATCTGGTGTGTCCTTAATTGGGGAAGTGAAGGAGCTCCGGGTAAACCCCAAAATTGGGTTGCTCAAGATCAATGGGTGGCCTATTTTAAACCTCAATATGCCAAGGGTGTGGAACCAAGTACAATCATGAAGGTTCCGCGCCTATCTCCCATGGAAGATGTGTTCAACCTTGGTGATGTGCTTATTGCCCTAAACCTAGTTGTTCCTGAAGAGCACCAGACATAGATGGTGTTCCTGCTGACACATTCCTGCACGATAAAGACTCCTTGGGCAGGTACATATTGCTTTTAGCAAATGCAATAGTGAGAGGAGCCCCTATACCCGAATCTTGGAACGGGGCTGAAATTATACCCGTATTCAAGAAGGGAGACAAATCTCTACCTGGTAATTATCGCCCTATCAGCCTGATTGACACTATGCAAAAAGTCTTCGGCAGGTTAATATTAAACAAGATTTTAGAGTGGGAATTGGATCAGAACATCCTATCCCACCTCCAGGCAGGATTCAGAACCTCAAGTAGCACGATCGACCAAGTGCTGCATTTTGCCATGCTGTACTGGAAGACTGTGCAAATAGGTGGGGGTAGTTTATATGCTGCCTTCATAGATCTTAGAGCAGCATTTGATCTTGTCCCTCGCCCTACCTTGTGGGTCGTCCTTAAAGACATGGGAATACCGAGCCCCCTTCTCGCCCTAATCATTAGGTTACATGAGCAGAACTTTGCACAGATCAAATGGGGGCGCCCAGGAAACGTTACCCCCCAATTTCCTGTGGAAAGAGGGGTTGGGCAAGGCTGCGTTCTTGCTCCAACTTTATTTTCCATGTACATTAACGACGTGGCAAGAATGCTGATAGAATCAAATATTGATGCCCCTACCCTTGCACGAGCTAAAATTCCCATCTTAATGTTTGCTGACGATTGTCTGATTATTGCAAAAACCCCGAGTGGATTGCAAAAGGCTTTAGGAATCTTTGAAACTTTTTTTCCACTCGAGGTTTGGAGGTGAATGTTTTAAAATCAAAATGCATGTCTTTTAATGAATCGAAATCCTTCAAGGGTACTGTAACGATGAATAAGTTGCCGCTGGAGAAGTTCCAAGCTTTTAACTATATGGGTGTTTGTATCCAACATGACCTTTCCTGGAAGCAACAGACCGAGCTAGCGACTCTTAAACATCAACAGCTTGCTGGAGCATTGAGACTGGAACACTCTAGGTCCCTTACCAAGCCAATAGCACCGGTCCTAACAGTGTATAATGGCAAAGTTGTTAGCTCCGCTTTATACGGTGTGGAAATCTGGGGTTTTGAGAACCTTAGGAAACTGTCATCTTCCGAAAACCGGTTCTTAAGAAACCTTATAAAGTTATCCCAGAGCACACCAATGTGTCCTTTATTTCACGATCTGGGATTAAGGCCAATTGCACTAATTGCTTCCCTACGCCTAGTTTTATACTGAAGGCGGTTATGGATAACACCTGAATTGAGAGTATTTGCAAATGGGCTTATGGATATAATTAAGAGTGACATTTTTCATAAGATCAAGTGGCTGTGCAAGATTGGAGAGGTACTATTGAACCTAGGTTTGAATGAAATGTGGGAAGAACCCATAAATGCTAGGTTTCCTTCCAAAAAAGTTCTGAAAATCTTGTACTGGGATGCAGTTGTTTTGAAAACTTATAGGAATACTGCTCCGCTTTCATTGACTGGCTCCTTCTTGGTGCTCAAAGATCAGGCCAGTATTGAAGATTTCTGGGATTTTATTACACGACTCCTAGACCGTAAGCTTTATTTCCAACTTAGAATTGGAAGCCTACCGGTCAGAGCATTCACTAATCGTTGGTCTAGTGGGGGCAAGGTTGATTGCCCAGGATGCCCGTCCCCAAAGGAGACCGTTGACCATTTATTGTTTGTTTGCCCTGTGTACGTGGCACCTCGTAGGGTATGGTTAACTCCCATGTGTAAATTATTGGGCACTAGGAGCGGGATGGTGGCTGCTAGAATAATCTGTACCTGTACTGACCAACCTGTGTCCATCGCTGTGGCAAAGTTTCTAGGATGGGCTTGGACAATAAGAAGCAAATTGTTGTAAGGGCATCCCTCCCTACAGACCAACCAACGTATGTTTGGATTCACTGTATGAACTTTAGTTCCCTTGAAGTACATTGTATATATATTGAAGAGAATTCATTTATCTTAACTCAATTTTAACTTTATTTATTGTTTTACTTTTCAATGAACTGTATTTGTATTATATGCTTTTATGGCAATCGTCGAATAAAGCTTGCTTGACTGACTGACTGAAGGAGACAAGAGAACTGCAGAAAGAAGCAAGAGAGTTGCAGAAACAGGCAAGAGAGGGGCAGAAAATGGGAACAGGTGCAGGGGAAGAAGGGCGCAGAAACAGGCAAGAGGAGTGCAGAAAGAAGCTACAGAAGTACAGAAAGAAGCAAGAGAGGTGCAGAAAGAAGCAACAGAGGTGCAGAAAGAGTCAAGAGGGGTGCAGAAAGAGGCGCGAGAAGTTCAAAAGGAAGCAACAGAGGTGCAGAAAGAGGCAAGAGGAGTGCAGAAAGAGTCACAAGGGGTGCAGAAAGAGGCACAAGGGTTGCAGAAAGAAGCAAGGGAGGTACAGAAAGAAGCAAGATAAGTGCATAAAGAAGCAAGAGAAGTGCAGAAAGAAGCAACAGAGATTGAGAAAGGAAGAAGTGGGGTGGAGAAAGGCAAGAGGGATATAGAAAGAAGCAGAGGTGCAGAAAGAAGGAACAGAGCTGCAGAAAGAGGCAAGAGGGGTGTGAAAGAAGCAACAGGGGTACTGAAAGAAGCAACATAGGTACTGAAAGAGAGGGGAGCAGAAAGAAGGAAGAGGAATGCAGAAAGAGGCACAAAGGCTGCAGAAAAAAGGGGCCGAAGTGCCGAAAGAAACAACAGATGCAAAAAGGGGGAACAAGGGTGGACAAAGTGGTGAGAGGGGTGCAGAAAGAAGCCAGAGAGGTGCAGAAAGATGGAACAGGGGTGTAGAAAGAGGCAAGAGGGGTGCAGAAAGAAGCACGAGTGGTGCAGAAAGAAGCACGAGTGGTGTAGAAAGAAGCATGAGTGGTGTAGAAAGAAGCATGAGTGGTGCAGAAAGAAGCATGAGTGGAGCAGAAAGAAGCAAGAGTAGTGCAGAAAGACGCAACAGAGGTGCAGAAAGATGCAACAGAGGTGCAGAAAGAGGCAAGAGGGGTGCAAAAAGAAGCACGAGCGGTGCAGAAAGAAGGAAGTGAGGTGCAGAAAGAGGGAAGAGGGGTGGAGAAAGAAGCAAGTGAGGTGCAGAAAGAGGCAACAGAGGTGCAGAAAGAGGCAAAAGAGGTGCAGAAAGTAGAAGAGATGTGCAGAAAGAGGCATGAGAAGTACAGGAAAAGAAAGAAAGGTGTAGAAAGAAGCAACAGAAATGCAGGAAGATTCAAATTAGGTGCAGAAAGAAGCAAGAGTGGCTTGCACACCATTAGTACCAATTTAATTCCCACATTTAGCAATAAGTAACAGGTGGGCATTCTAGGTTTACAAAGGACCTTCCACCACGTTGTAACACTTGTCGATGCATTTTTGTTAACATTTGAGCAAGAAATAAGGTTTTTTTTGTTCAAATCTGCAGATTAGGCAGCAGATGATGGATTATGTGGCTAATGCGGAAAATGTGTAATTGTGCGAAAGTTGGTACAGCCAAACAATTGTGTAATGCCAGTGGCCCTGCTCATACCTATGACTAGGTCCAAAAATATTCCTCAGTGATTCCTTCTTTTTAAAGTCTCATTGACTTCATAGTTTAGCTTTAATGTTATGTTATGTTAAAATTACTTATAGCGCGCACTTACACCAGGCGGTTTCATGGCCCTAGGAGCGGAGGGACGACGGCAGGAAGAAACAAAAACTTTATTCATAGGCTTGTGAGAACAGGAGAGTTTTAAGGAGAGTTCGAAATTGAGTGTAGCACGTAGCCAATCTCAGCTCAATAGGGAGGGAATTCGAGAAGCGGGGGCCAAAAAAGAAAACCTGAGACCACCATGTGTTTTGCGTTTGAAGGTGGGGATAATGAGCAGGTTAAGGTGAGAGGAACGGAGTTCGCGTGAGGGGACATAACGTTGGATCCTGGAGGAGATAAAGGCAGGGCCCTGACCAGCATGGGCGTTAAAGATGGTACAGCCTAATTTAAATACACAGCGTTTGGCTACCGGCAGCCAGTGAAGGCTTTTCATCAGGATGCTAACGTGTTGGTGTTTGGATTGACGGAAGATGAGTCTGGGTGCTTGGTTTTGAACGAGCTGAAGGCGATGAAGCTGGTATACTGGGATACCCACGTAAAGTGAATTCGCATCGTCAATGTGAGAAGTGACCAGGGCCAAGATAACAAGAGTGAGGGCAGTGGTCAAAAACCTGTAGATCTTCCGAATTCTGCAAAGGTGGAAGAAGCAGGAGGATTCCATGGCACTCATTCTGCGAAAGGTGGAAGAAGCAGGAGGATACCATGGCACTCATTCTTTTAGATTTGAGTGCCGCTTTTGACACCATCTCCCACAAAACCCTGATTCAGACGTTAGAGGACATAGGAATAAGAGGGAAAGCACTAAGGTGGCTGGAACAATTCCTTTCACATCGGACCTTTCAAGTCTTTTCCAAAAACAACTCCTCTGATATCCTGAACTCCCTCTACGGGGTACCTCAGGGCTCTATACTGAGTCCATTATTATTTAATATTTATGTTACCCCACTAGCTAAAATTGCTGAAGAAATGGGCCTTACTATTTATTCCTACGCGGACGATACGCAATTAGTGTTCTCCCTAGCAACTACAGACAAATGTAATATTTCCCCTCTCCGTTCTGGACTCCTGAGAATGGCCGATTGGCTACACCCAAACAAATTAAAACTGAACGGGGAAAAGACAGAGCTACTTATCTTTGGTGATCATAAGGATCTTTGGGGCCCCACTCATTGGCCGGTTGAAATGGGCCCGACCCCGGTTGCGGTACAATCTGCTCGCAACCTTGGGATAATAGTTGATGATAAGCTGTCAATGCGTGCACCAACCGCTAATACGGCTTCAACATGCTTTGCAATCCTCAAATGGTTGAGGAAAATACTGTGGCAACTCCCGGAAGGGGCACAGAGAACAGTCTTACAGGCCTTAATAGGATCTCGATTAGACTACGGAAACATCCTTTATTTAGGATCTAATAAAGATACTATTAACCGTCTTCAGGTTATTCAAAACGCCGCAGCTAGGTTGCTCCTTCATCTTCCAGGGCGTACAAGCATGTCAGAGCATTTGAAGAAATTGCATTGGCTGAAGATCGCCAATAGAGTGAAATTTAAAGCACTCTGCTATATGTTTCGGATTAATGTGAAGGAAGCACCTACCTATTTATGTAAACTGGCCCAGAAATACTTGCCCTCTCGCACTCTTCGGTCTATGTCACAAGCCAAATTTGTTGTCCCCAGGTTTAAACGAGCACACCTGGGTGGACGCTCATTCACTTATTTGGCCCCAGTTCTGTGGAATTCTGTTCCACTCAGACTACGTCTGGAACCTAGCTACCTCCAATACCGGAGGGGAGTAAAAGCCTGGCTTTTTAATCAATAGCATCCACAGTATTCCTAGTTCAGTTAAAACAGATCCAAGGCGCCGGTAAACCCTCAGGGTAGCTGCTGCGCCATACAAATGTAATAAATAAAATAATAAATAAATTGATCTGTGGCTTTAAGGACATGTTGCTACAGATGATGACCCCAAGACTTTATACAGAGTCTGTTGGGGGGAGAGGGGGGGGGAATGCCCAGGGATGACGGCCAAAAGCTGGAGTTCCAGGGGTTAGTGGTGCCTCAAGTAAGTATGAGTTCTGTTTTGTCGAGATTTAGTTTTAATTGATTAGTGTACATCCATTCACTGATGGAGATCATGTTGGATTGGAAATTACTGATGGATGTGTTGGAAGAGTCTATGTTGAACACCAACTGGAGGTGGTCTGCGTAGTTAAAGGTTGTGGCTGGTTGTGGCTTGGCTGTTGCGTAGAGACACAATCAATGGAAACTAGGAACACTAAACCTGAGGTTACCACTCCACAACACAGACTACCCTCTACATAATTCCTATACACTAAATACCACATACTTTCTATCCACATAATTTCACTTCACAACATACCACATAATTCCACTACACACACCGTACATCCACTCCAAAAAACATTAATAAAAAAGTTTTACATTTACAGCCCCAATAGCTCTAACTCTTGCAAATGTGAGCCCTATTAAATTACGAATGCTTCTTTAACTGGTAGTCACGTTGCAGAGTGGTGGAGAAAGGGGGCTGGGCTTCCAACCAGTGCTCCGGAATTCCGCTGTGTACGACTTACAGAGGTACCAGGAGGGCTTCTTGGCCCCCAAAGTCCCTCAGAAGTAAAGTGGACTTCATCCCCCAACCAGTACTGTGCCTTGTATGTGTGGGACATACTGGAGGTAACAGATCAGGTAGTCGGCCACCAAGGACATCTTGGGGTCCAACTACCCCTCCTATTACCTCCAGTAAGTCCCACACAGCAGCATTGCTAAGTTCTCATAGCAGGCCATGCTCCCTTTCTCACCACTCTGCAAACGCGCTCCCTGGCATGCACTGTGATGGGGATTAAAGTCCACATCACTGCTAACATGCAGCTCCCTTTGTCCTAAAGCAATTCTGCTTTGCTTCTTGGAAGTCAGAGCAGGTTTCTTGCTCTTGCTTCCAATAAGCAAAGCAGTGTTTGCTATGGCAGGGTGGGCTCCAGGAGGGAGGGAGGCCCCCTTTCCAACTGATTAAAGCCCGAGGAGGTGCTAGTCCCCGGGGGTCTGCAACGGACCCCCGCATTTTAATCAACAGTGCTCAGGTTAGATGGTGGTCCCTACGGCAGTTTGGGGTGGGGGCTGGAAGTAGCACCAGTGAGGTGTCGGCCCCCGCTTTTAAATCCTGTAGCTCTGGGGAAGTGGTGGTCCCCGGGCCTTGGGGGGCCCGTGACTACCCCCGCTCTGGAGACCCCCCCACCCTAAAATAATTAAATGCCCCAGAGAGGTAGCTGTCGCTGGGGCAGCGTGGGGGGGCCAGAGCCCCCTACACCTTTTTAAAAAAGCCTCGGGGAGGTGGAAGTCCCCACGGGCCCCCGCTAATTAATTGGACTTTGCCCCCGGGACCTGGCCCACCCGGGGGCCCACGCTTCGTTATAATAATTTTTTTCGGCCGGATTCGCTCACCCAGCGTGAATGTTGCAGAAAATATTTTTACAAATGCTTTTTTGTTTGGCCCTGAAGGTCCCTGTGGGACCCCCTGGGCAGACCTAGTGGATCGGGGGGTTTCTACCCTGCCCCCTTTTCTTGTTTTTTATCTTTTTAATTTTTACTGTTTTCTTGTGATTCGGTTTTACAGAGTCACAAGATGGCTGCCAACATTTCCTGGTTTGGAGTGTTGGCAGCCAATCAGAATGTATCACGTGATCGGGAGGGGTTGTGAATCCTCCTTGGCCCTCACATATTGATATTTTTTATTTTTACATTTCTCAGGAACTAATGAACGGATTTACAGCAAAGAGTGCACTCTGGACCAAGAGCTACCTATCTGGCAAATTTGGTGTAATTCCGTTCAGCAGTTCGGGCTGTAGCCGCAAGAAAAGTTCCTTAAGGAAATTAACAAGGAGAAAATGCGTTTTGGGACCCCTCCTTTTTTCTTGGCCCCTGCTTGACATATCACCCCGAAACTTTCAAGACAGGAGCTGACCGGAGCACCTCATTAGTTTTGAATTTTTTTTTAGGATTCGTCAAATGGCGCCAACGATATTGGCAAATCAAAAAACGCTTTTCCAATGGAAACTTGGTCCTAACTATAACTACCTACTGGCGAGTAGGATATATATATATATATATATATATATATATATATATATATATGTATATATATCACAGCTCCTAGACTCCCCTCTCCCAGCCGGGAAAGAAGCACGGCACTCGCGGGATAGTTGTCAGTTTTTCCTTTTATTTACAACGCTCGCACAGACGCGTTTCGGGAAACCCCTTCCTCAGTGTGTTCACAACATGTGAACCCAGAAAGCATGTATTTATGAAAACACTCTCGGTCAAGAAGTACAGAGATAGAGGTAGGACTGGTCACCCTGAGTGTATGATGGGCGCCATCTTGGAATGTGCAAATTCGACATCGTTATTCACAAACAATGCCCAATTCTCAGTTATTTAGTTTCAATGACATTACAATATGCATCAAACCAGTAATAGATATTACATTGCACATTAAATCAGCAATCTTGCCGTGGATCGGCATTTGGCGGTTCCAAATTTTGGAGCCGCCTGTCGTCCTCTGTTATTAAGCCGTGTATCGGCATATTTACACGTACTTCAGAATTTATAGTTCATCACACATTTGTGTTTTAAGGGTTTTCAATCAGAGATGGGATGGACTAGTTTCCTAGGTGGACTGCAAGTTCCTCTCCTCTATTCAGTCCCCCCGGATTCTTTGTTTGCAAGTCAATGATGAACCTGGATTCCAACCTTCTCAGTTTTAATGTCATATCTCCGCCCCTTATGTGTGTCGGGATATGGTCCAGTCCAAAATATTGGAGCAAGTCCCTGTTTCTTTGATGTTTAATTGCGAAGTGCCTTGCCACTGGATATGTCAGGTCTTTGTTGGCAATGGCACGCATATGCTCCAATATTCTCAGTTTCACAGCGTTTATCGTGCTTCCCACGTATTTTAACTTGCATGGACACATCAAACAATAAACCACATGCGTGGTTTGGCATGTTATGAATTTGTTTATAAGTCTTCTGTCTTTTAGGCCTGGAACCTCATAGCCCAAAACCCTCTTGCTATGTGCGCATGCCTTGCATCTTCCACAAGGGAAGAAGCCTCTCATTGCCGCAAGTGAGTTCGAGTTAGATGGGAGCATATCAAGATGGCTATGCACCAACTTATCCGTGAGTGATTTTGCTTTTTTGAATGTCACCAGAGGTCCAGGTGAGATATCCATACCAATAATAGGGTCAGTTCTTAGGATGTGCCAGTACTTTCGCAGTGTATTTTTTAAGAAGTTTGCATCTTCGGAGTAAGTTGTAATCTTGCGGAATTTGTCTTCGTTTTTCTTTTCATCCCTATTCTTCCGCAGTAGTTGCTCCCTAGGTATTCTTGTTACTTTCTTGAGTGTATTTTTAAGATGTTTAGTATCAGAGACTACTCCACGGGTCGCATTTTAACATTCGCGAAAAAGTTTGATGGACCAATAAAGGAGATGAACAAAAAGAAAACAAATCCAACTCAGATCCCAGCGAGAATAGAAACTTCATAATCTGAAGTGACAGAAAACGAACTCTCAGGAGAGGACATAGCCGGCCCATCTGGCATAAGCAACAAGACTCCTTTTCATGTAGAGTTCGACATCATCCGCCAAACGCGATCGAAAAGGGGAAAGAACAAACCCCCGGAGCAGGACGACGCCAAACAAGGAGAGGTGGCCGGAAGAGGAAGAGGCAGAGGAAACACCCCAGTGAGAATAACCAGAAGCACCAGGAGAGGCAGATGGTAAATGCAGCAGACACACTCACGATAGTCAACTTGAGTGGGAAACAACTAACAGAAACAGAAGAATCTGTCTTAAAGCTGGGACTTTCCTTTTGTCCTCAAACTAAATTGGAATTTACACAAACGCGAATAGATCACTTTAAATTCACAAGAAAATTAAAGTTGCACAAATATTTCAAGACTAAACCAACTGTCAGAGAAACCAGACAAATGAAAATAAAAATCAAGGACACCGATCTACTCACATTGGATGACCTAACAACATTAGAAATACTGGAAGAAATGAGACAGGAGACTACAAGGGGAGACAATGATAATGTAACCTTAACACAGAGAAGCAGGAATATAGGAGTGGATCAAGAGGCTCCACTAAGTCCGTTCAAACCGGTATCACAATTTCTGCCACAAACACCACAGGATGCAATTGACATCTTTTCAGAGGCAGTAATCAAAGATCTAGTGAGATTTCGATCAAAAGGGAATACAACTAAATCTGGGACAGTGAAAACAAACAATTTAACCAAGGCTCAAGCACTCGCTCTAAAAGGATTAGAGGATGATCCCAATATTATATACAAACCTTCAGACAAAGGAGGTAACATCGTCCTATTATCAAGAGAACAATATGTAGGAGAAGCGTTGAGACAGCTCACAAATAAAAACCACTATGAATTGATAACAATGAAAAAATATCAGGAAAGCATTAGCGAATATCAGATCCTGATTCAAAAGTGGCACAATAAATCTATGCTGAGCACTGAGGAGTATTTGTTTTTAAGAGCTACAAATCCCATCATCCCAATGTTTTACCAACTACCCAAAATACATAAGGACACAAAGGCCCCACCAGGAAGACCTATAGTCTCCTCAATTGGAAGCCTCACTGAAAATATGTCAACCTTCATAGATCATTTTCTATTCCAGTCAGTTTTATCCCTGAAATCCTATATCAGGGACACGAAGGACTTTATCTCAAACATTGAACAACTCACGTGGGATCCAGACTATACTCTGATGGTTCTAGATATCACGAGCCTTTATACGAGTATTGAACATTCACAGGGTCTGAAAGCTGTGGAATATTTTTTCAAAAAAAGAGCACTGAAATTTGCAGGACATAGTACAATGTTACTAGAAATGACCGAATTCTGTCTGCTGAACAATATCTTTCTTTTCCAAGGGAACCTTTACAGACAGGTCTCGGGGACCGCGATGGGCACCTGCTTCGCCCCCAGTTACGCAAATTTATTTGTGGGCTGGTGGGAGGAGCAGGTGGCCTGGTCCGCCGGAAATGCAGAATGGACAGGGAAAATTGTCACCTGGTATCTTTATATAGACGATCTCATCCTGGTGTGGAGGGGGTCTGTGGAAAGTGCAAATCAGTATATGGAACATTTAAACGATAACAATATCAATTTACGATTCTCGGGCGAGATAAACTCAGTGGCAGTGAGCTATCTCGACCTCAAGGTCGAAATCAGAAATAATCAAATTACCTCCTTCCTATACCGAAAACCGACTGCTGGCAACAGCATTTTGCACGCAGCAAGTGGACACCCTATGAAATTAAAACAAAGTATTCCCTATGGTGAACTATTACGCCTCAAACGTAACTGTTCCCAGAAGGAGGATTTCCAAAAAGCTGCAATTGAAAGTATTGAAAGATTCTCAGCCAGAGGTTATGATACTAAACATATTAAAAATACACTCAAGAAAGTAACAAGAATACCTAGGGAGCAACTACGGCGGAAGAATAGGGATGAAAAGAAAAACGAGGACAAATTTCGCATGATTACAACTTACTCCGAAGATGCAAACTTCTTAAAAAATACACTGCGAAAGAACTGGCACATCCTAAGAACTGACCCTATTATTGGTATGGATATCTCACCTGGACCTCTGGTGACATTCAAAAAAGCAAAATCACTCAAGGATAAGTTGGTGCATAGCCATCTTGATATGCTCCCATCTAACTCGAACTCACTTGCGGCAATGAGAGGCTTCTTCCCTTGTGGAAGATGCAAGGCATGCGCACATAGCAAGAGGGTTTTGGGCTATGAGGTTCCAGGCCTAAAAGACAGAAGACTTATAAACAAATTCATAACATGCCAAACCACGCATGTGGTTTATTGTTTGATGTGTCCATGCAAGTTAAAATACGTGGGAAGCACGATAAACGCTGTGAAACTGAGAATATTGGAGCATATGCGTGCCATTGCCAACAAAGACCTGACATATCCAGTGGCAAGGCACTTCGCAATTAAACATCAAAGCAACAGGGACTTGCTCCAATATTTTGGACTGGACCATATCCCGACACACGTAAGGGGCGGAGATATGACATTGAAACTGAGAAGGTTGGAATCCAGGGTCATCATTGACTTGCAAACAAAGAATCCGGGGGGACTGAATAGAGGAGAGGAACTTGCAGTCCACCTAGGAAACTAGTCCATCCCATCTCTGATTGAAAACCCTTAAAACACAAATGTGTGATGAACTATAAATTCTGAAGTACGTGTAAATATGCCGATACACGGCTTAATAATAGAGGACGATAGGCGGCTCCAAAATTTGGAACCGCCAAATGCCGATCCACGGCAAGACTGCTGATTTAATGTGCAATGTAATATCTATTACTGGTTTGATGCATATTGTAATGTCATTGAAACTAAATAACTGAGAATTGGGCATTGTTTGTGAATAACGATGTCGAATTTGCACATTCCAAGATGGCGCCCATCATACACTCAGGGTGACCAGTCCTACCTCTATCTCTGTACTTCTTGACCGAGAGTGTTTTCATAAATACATGCTTTCTGGGTTCACATGTTGTGAACACACTGAGGAAGGGGTTTCCCGAAACGCGTCTGTGCGAGCGTTGTAAATAAAAGGAAAAACTGACAACTATCCCGCGAGTGCCGTGCTTCTTTCCTGGCTGGGAGATGGGAATCTAGGAGCTGTGATATTGACACGAAGCACCGCCGTGTTCTCGGCACCCGCCTAGGAGTGCCCCGTTGTTGACAAGGTGCACCAGGAGCGATAAAAAAAAAAAAATATATATATATATATATATTCACTGAAAAAACCATAGGTTATAGACCATATATAGTTAGGAATTCGCATTTACAAAACCTTATTTTACTCACACAAAACCATTGAAATTCCATATATAGTTAGTTGCACTAACTATATATCGCGCACCCGCAATCCACTGCTGATGATGTCACATATTACATCATTCATGACATGGTCAGTGACATCACTGATGACATCACTGATGACATCTCAAATGACATCACTGATGACATCTCAAATGACATCACTGATGACATCACTGATGACATCTCATTTGACATTACTGATCACATCACTGATGATATCATTCATGTGATAATACGATGAACCTCTTCAGACTCTAATATAACCTTAGATACAATGAGTGTAAACAGACACTCACAGACTGTCACTCATCCATGGAGTTACTCACACACCTAGTCAGTCATGCAAAGAATCAATCACACCTCCATTTCCTCAACTATACAGTTATACAAACTTTACTTATTCAAACATATACTAACACATATTTACTCTCTTATACAATCCCTGATACAAGTTCACAATGATCCATACAGCCACTCACACATTCACTGGCTCTTATGCACAGTTATTTATATATGTCAACTCTCACATGTACTGTGTTTTACATATGTACTTACTTTGACATGTAGCACTGAGATATCCATTCACTCACCAATACACTCATGCACACAGTCAACCGCCCATACAGCTGTTTCCACATGCACTTTTGAAACCATACATCTAGTGAATCAACTGCTCACACATCTATGCACAGAGTCATACACCTCCCAGCCACCCACACACACACTCAGTCTCCCATACAAATACTTGGGCAACCAATCAATAACCCATATAGTTACTCATATAGCTACTTATCAACACATGCAACAGTTTACAGAACAACAGACATAATGATGCACAAATTAAGACAGTTTAGTCACTAACCCATGCACTCAGTGAGACACATTTAATCACTCACTCATACAGTCAGTCATGCACCTACTAAATCCTTCATCCAGACACTTATACATCCACTCATTCTTCAATATGTAAGACATATTTTAACTTTACAGAAACATACAGTCACTGGATGTTGTCATCAGTGATGTCATCAGTGATGTCATTTGAGATGTCATCAGTGATGTCATCAGTGATGTCACTGACCATGTCATGAATGATGTAATATGTGACATCATCAGCAGTGGATTGCGGGTGCGCGATATATAGTTAGTGCAACTAACTATATATGGAATTTCAATGGTTTTGTGTGAGTAAAATAAGGTTTTGTAAATGCGAATTCCTAACTATATATGGTCTATAACCTATGGTTTTTTCAGTGAATTTTCAAGGTTTTGTAAATGCTAATTCCTAACTATATATGGTCTATAACCTATGGTTTTTTCAGTGAATTTTCAAGGTTTTGTAAATGCTAATTCCTAACTATATATGGTCTATAACCTATGGTTTTTTCAGTGAATATATATATATATATACATACATATATAAACATATATCATCTGTATATCTATATAAATACAAACATAAATGCATGCATACATATACTTATATGCATACAGATGCATGTTATTTACATGAAAGTTGAAAAAACACTAATAAAAGCAAAGCTAAAAAGCCACCTCATTACAAACAGAATGGCTTTAACTTAAACGAGGGCGAGATCTATTGCATTTTCAATGCTTGTTTACTTTGGTTCCATCAAGAAGGCATTCAGATGTGTCACACATTTGCCATAAATTCTGAATGTTAGCACTCTAGTTGCACATTAGATCACTGTAGTAAAGCTACCGCTCACCAGGGACGTCTGCTGCTGGTATTCAAAGTGCATGTTTCAGTCTGCATGTCAGAATTTTTTTAATGAAATTGAAGAGGGTTTGAGAAGTCACTCAAAATGTGCCCTAATTTTTCTTTCTGCAGCACTAATCATAATTCATATGGCAAAATATACCCCCTCATTTTGTTCCTTTTTAAATTAAATGTTTTAAGAGTTACCACTTTATTCCAATCAAGATGGCTTCAGGTGTGCCATACCTTTGTAATAAGTAGGACTGTTAGCGCTCTAGTTGTTCTTTAGAACACTCTGGGACATTCTGTCATTGGGCTATACTTGGGCTACATCTGGGTGATATTTGGGCTACATTTGGGCTCTTTTGTCTCTGGTGGCCATTTTGGGAGACTGCATGTCAGAATTTTTTAATGAAATAGAAGAGGATTTGAAAAGTCACTCAAAATGTGCCCTAATTTTTCTTTCTGCAGCACTAATAATACCTTCTATTGCATAATATACCCCCTCATTTTGTTCCTTTTTAAATTAAATGTTTTAAGAGTTACCACTTTATTCCCATCACGATGGCTCCAGGTGTGCTATACCTTTGTAATAAGTAGGACTGTTAGCGCTCTAGTTGTTCTTTAGAACACTCTGGGACATTCTATCATTGGGCTATACTTGGGCTACATCTGGGTGATATTTGGGCTACATTTGGGCTCTTTTGTCTCTGGTGGCCATTTTGGGAGACTGCATGTCAGAATGTTTTAATGAAATAGAAAAGGATTTGAGAAGTCACTCAAAATGTGCCCTAATTTTTCATTCTGCAGCACTAATCATACTTTCTATGGCAAAATATACCCCCTCATGTTGTTTCTTTTTAAATTAAATGTTTTAAGAGTTACCACTTTATTCCAATCAAGATGGCTTCAGGTGTGCCATACCTTTGTAATAAGTAGGACTGTTAGCGCTCTAGTTGTTCTTTAGAACACTCTGGGACATTCTGTCATTGGGCTATACTTGGGCTACATCTGGGTGATATTTGGGCTACATTTGGGCTCTTTTGTCTCTGGTGGCCATTTTGGGAGACTGCATGTCAGAATGTTTTAATGAAATAGAAAAGGATTTGAGAAGTCACTCAAAATGTGCCCTAATTTTTCATTCTGCAGCACTAATCATACTTTCTATGGCAAAATATACCCCCTCATGTTGTTTCTTTTTAAATTAAATGTTTTAAGAGTTACCACTTTATTCCAATCAAGATGGCTTCAGGTGTGCCATACCTTTGTAATAAGTAGGACTGTTAGCGCTCTAGTTGTTCTTTAGAACACTCTAGGAGGCTGCAGTAGAACACAAAGGAATCAACTGACAGTCTCTGTCCTTGTTGGATGTACATGTTTTACTGAGAATGTCAGACTTCATTTTCACATGACTGAGAAAGATAATGTGAATTTACAGAAAATATGCTTTCAGTTTAGCTTATAGATCCCCTTCCAAACCACTGTGGGAAAATCATGAGATATTAGTTTTCTTTCAAACAATATTCATGATATCACAGCAGAAGGTTTTTTCACATGGTAAAATCACCTTAGATCCCACCACAATTCCTAAAACGAGTATGGTACCATCAACAAATGATTTATAATGTAACTAAAGTCCTAAAACCCTCTATTAACTACAATGCTTTTTAATGAGGTGCTATCATGTATATTGGTCCCAAGATGGCTGCCAACACTTCTTGGATGAAGTGCTGACAGCCAATCAGATCAGATGTGTGGTTAGGCTCCGCCCAGATATATATCTTTTTTTGAACCTAAATTACTCAAAATCCACTGGAGCACATATATTGAGACCTAGCAAAGGCACATCGGGCTAACAGTCCCTACAATTTTGCCAAGTTTCGTGCAAATCCATTCAGCCGTTCGAGCTAAAAGTGAGGCCAACCGCCCTATGGAAATTAACATGGGAAAAACGCGTTTTGGGACCCCCCTTTTTTCTCGGCCCCCCCTTGATGAAACCCCCCCCAAATTGTCAGGGGCTGCTCAGAAACAAAATGTTCCATTTTCCTGAAAATTTCAGCTAATTCCGTCCACAAAACGCCAAAGTTATTAGACATACAATTTTCAAAAATCCCATAGAGAAAAAATCCTAACTATATATACCTACTGGCGACCGCCAGTAGGTATATATATATATATATATATATATATATATATATATATATATATATATATATATATATATATATATATATATATATATATATATATATATATATATATATATATATATTCTCAAAAAACTGCTTGTAGTTCTTATTGTCACTGTGGGAGACGGAAGGCAGGCAAGGACCAACTTTCAATGCTTTAGATGATTTTATTTTTAATTTTCTCAATCGGCCATATGTATACATATATATATATCAGGGCAAAATCGAGCAATAAGGTACACCGTAAGGCATGTGAAGTTGTGACCACCATTTGCACCCCTCGAGATTGATCAATCGAAGAAGAAGAGAACCACCGAAAAATCAACTCACCATACAATAACCTTACCAATCACATGCATGCATGATGGACAAATGAGGGACAGGCTGAACAACTGTCTGATCCACTGAGCGCACAGCAGTACATGGTCGTACCAAGTCGAAGCTCCAAAAATCTGAATAAGCAAAACTGATCACTAAGTAAAAGGCCTCTGCATTGCCATTTTAAGCAAGTGATCTTGAGGTAAACATTACCATGAGTGAGAGAGACTCTTTGCACTGTTCTCATTTGAAAGCATAGATCAATTAAGATCAGGTCAGTTAAAGGCAGTGCTGTGCTATGCATATTTTAGGTCTTCTGGGAGAGGCTTCTCTGCTAATGCGAGTTTGTAGTCCTATAACCATGTATTTCTGTGCAGGTTTTCTTTGCTAATTACATTCTTATCATGAATCTTGCTCGAAGCTTATCACTTCTTTTTTCGTTATCTTGTAGGAAATATTAATGGAATCCCATTTTGGCGGTTTGTACACATCTTGCAATCCTGTAAGGACCTTCAGTATGAAAATGTTGATCTGTTTTATGCAGTAGGAGACTACGTAGCTGGAACTATGTACATGTGGCAGATTAAACAGGTGAGATATGAGCACCTGAATTCCCAGGACTCATACACCCAGCTAGTAATGGATGAGGTAGATGTTTCACACATAGGGCATGGTGTCTGTTTCTTTGAGGGTATGTAGCTAGGACTATGTCCTACACTGGCTTCATCTAAACGTAAATTGTTAAAATGGTGCTCCACTTTCAGGGCTTTAAATAAAACAGGTTGAAATTGATTTTGTCACCTATAGGTAAAAAATATTGAATCCATGTAACAAATAGGTGATTGAGTTTCCAAGCAGTTGCTCCTGCAGGAAGATTTGTTTAGTCAACAATGTTGCAGTAATTCTGCACAAATACAGAACGATGCGCAGGATTATTGGACCTTGGTGTGTAGGGACTGAGTCTTCCTACCACCTTAGTACCCAAGAGCCCAGTACCGACTAGCTATATTGTCTCACTTACTCCCTCATAGAGAAACAAATGATTAGACTCCCCAAAACACAACAGTCCCAGATCTCTCAGGAATCACGGTAAAAGAGACACCCTTTTGCTCGCACTTTTGGATTTGTCCACAATAAGATCTGACAAAGACACAAAACAGTTTAAAATATTTATTTTAACTAACGTGCCCTAACATGCAGTATACGTGCCACGACAAGAAGAAAAATGCATAGTACAAATACAGTCAGCATAACAGCTAGTCCATATATCATGAAGAGAGATGTCATCATGGAAAGACAATGGAGAAAAGACTATAGCGCCTAACCTCCCTCCCTCCCCTTGCTAAGAAGAAGTATTATTATATAATAGAAGATCTCTGGGCTTTGTCAGCAGACCCCAAACCTTAGCCTATCGATGGTAGATCTACATCATAGACCCCAAACCTTGGCCAATAGATGGTAGATCTACATCATAGGTGCTGTCTCGCTCTTTTCCCTGGAAAGGTCCTTCTCCAAGTGTGTCTCACCTATTTGTGTACCCACTAAAAACCAAAGTATGTTGTACAAACAACAGCTGCATTAGTATGTTTTGTCTAAGGCCTGGGTAGAACAAAATAACAAGGGGCCGTAGTGTAGTTCCTATAATCCTGATAGGCTCTGCGCATTGGAATAATATACACTATAGATTTGACATAGGACTGAGGTCAGTATGTCTCTATGGAGTACATTAAACTTAATTACTTGTGTGTGCCAGCTAGCTCAGAGGTCACTAGAAACGTCTTGAATGAACAAGAAAGATCAGTCTCTGACAACCGCATAAACATGACAACTTTTTTTCCCTTAGAATTGGGACAGTTCTCCTCAGAATCGTGGAAACAATAGAGAACAGTTTCACCCCAGTCAATCGTGCATGCTTCGTTTTTACAGAATTACACAGAAATAGGTAGACTGGCGTTTCAATAAAAAGGGTTTATTGAACACACTTATTTCTCGTGCAAGAGATATGAGCTGCTACAATCGTAAGTCAGAATGCAAAATATAATACGTACAGCCTCAGCAGTAAGATAAAATAATACTGCAATAGCATGGTTTGTAGCTATGACATATATTCATAAAAATACATACATAAATAACAGGCTAAAATGTGAATACTCATCTGGTGCTTCTAAATAGTTCTACCCCAGTGTACCTAACCTAAGTGTAGTACGAGGTAAGAAGTAGGTGCTGTTTGCTAAAGTATAGCTAGCTATAGTTTAGTTTTGCCAAAAATTGACAAGAGTCCCTCTAGGTTCTAGTCTGCTCTATACTTTCGAATGAGAGAGATTGGAATCTCTTTCCGGGTCTCAATCTCCCGCAAGGGGTGTCAGAAACACTGGAGCTGGATTCTCTGCAAGGAGGATAACAGCGTCTGGTCAGTGCGTCAGGTGGGGACTCAGATTCCTTCCAAACTTGCTGTGGTGAGCCGCGTAGCTGTGCCGTGCAAGTAGGCAGCGGAACCGTGATTTGCCATGGCAAGGGAAGTTATATTTATACCTTGAAGGTGTTTAGGAATACCAGTATTGACGTAAAAGTCTGGCAGAGGAACGTCATGAATGAACCCCTAAGGAATAGATGTTCATGCATAATAAATGAGTTCTTGGAGAAATCAATAACCCAAGCAAGGGGAAGTCCTAAAGGCTTAAGAGTCTTGTTTTCCAAGAACTCGTTGTGACGTGGATGGACGGATGTAGGTGACCATGCCTGTATTTGGCTAGCATGGATAATGCCCAAATAAGGGTTGGATTTCTATGCCTAAATAAGGGAAATGTGAATTGTGCCTATATAAGGGCATAAATCGGGAAACCTATATACGGTATCTAAATCGACACACAACAGGGCATTGTTGTTCGACCTTGCACATAATGTTCAGTCAAAATCCTAGGAACATGGAGAGAGTGAACACAGCGATGAGTTCTCATGTGAAGGAATTCATAGAAAATATTGCAAAATATAAAGACGTGTAGTAACAAGCGCAAAGCAGCAGGCAAGATGCAATGTATTCATGCTAAGTTGGTGATAAAGGACAATGTCCCTATGGGCCACGTGACAACAACTGTCATTGAATGTTTGAATATCGGGAGTCCATTTTCAGCTTGGAAGTTACAGTCATGCATATTGTTTTTTAACCTTTGGCCAGGTTAAGGTTCCAACTTGCTCTGCTGACCCCATATTATAATATTTTAGGTTGGTGCAATGTATAGTATCTACAGTTTTTAAGAGAGCAGTGTGTTTTCACCTTGTCTATGTGCTCACTTGTTCCTGTTTGTGTGTCCCTAAATCACTATCCTGTCTCTGTCTTTAGACTATGTAAAGGTGAAGAATGCATACGGGTTTGCAGTTGGGCACAATATTTGAGCCTGCCTCTTCTGTTATTGCAATTCTATAATTTTGTATATCTTTTAAGATGTGCGACTATGGTTTTAGTCAAACGGCTATACCAATACCAAAATGAGGGTGAAATGCTTCCTCCCAGTATTTTTCATATTAACTGTACGCATTGAAACAATTTGTATAAAAACCTAACCAAATTTACGAATCTTGAAAGTATTACATATAAAGAACTAAAAGACATTTTTGTTAGTACCACTCTGTAAAGTATATTTAACTTTAAAGTTGTAAACTTGTACAACAAATTTAAGCGTTGTACAGAATTGAAGCATAAAGTATGGTAGATTAATATGACTAATAGGTAACTGTTTACCATTGAGCGCACAGCTAAGTAAAAGGTGATTATGCAAAGTAACAACGGTGCTCCAAAATGATAGCTAATCGGTTACCACGACTAGATCAATAAGCTCAAGAAGGCTCAACAAGGATACTATAATCATCGAGCACTCAAAAAAGTCCAGTATTAGTGTTCCATTTATTGGTTTCTTGATTCTTGTCACAATTTAATCTTCATTGAAACAGTCCTTGTATTATTTTCAACAAAACAGCAGCCAACGCACGTTTCGTCTGGTCTGATCAGACCTACGACTTCCTCAGGGCTGCAACCCAAACAAATTATAATAATAATAAGTAAACCAATTAATGTCTGAATATGACATATTCACATTCATCTTCATAAGGGTTAAATAACTATTATAGTTGTGTCTAAAAAGAGTTATTTATATAGAATTGTTTACTCACCACCAAGTTTATAAGCTGAAAGCACCACGTGTGTATAATTTTAAACAAATAAATGGAGGGTTCTTAGTTTATTAGTTCCAAATGAAGAGTAAAAGAAAAAGAACATGAGATTGTAGTAACAATTCCAGTTTGGCGTCATGGCTAGACCGCGAGGCTACATACCTATGCCTTCCCTCATCGGTAGCATCAATTTATCCACTTCTTAAGTATAGTGCAGTCATTAATATTAACGTATCTGAAAAAATCAGTGCATACGTATTCAGTCTCATATAATTCAGTACTTAATACCATACTGTACTCAACTCATAATGATCAGGACTTTCTTACCTTATCCTATAAAAGTAACGTCCAAGATTATAAAACGAAATATTATGTGGCTCAGGTTTCCATATATAAGCTTCGTTATATGTTTTTACATTTCAATTTCCATATTCAGTAACAATATCTGTAAAATAATTATTTACAGACCGTTATTTAGTATTTCTGTTAGGCATTACCTTAAATAATGCACTTCGGTTGCCTACAATTTTATAGTGGAGACAACCATACCTCTGAAAGTCTAGAGGTGATCCTCAAATTCTCGCCGGAAAGTAGCTCAGTACCAGTATCACGAGTATCTGTAAACGAATAAATAAATATATAGCGAGTTGTCTAGTGTAAGCTCAGTAAAAGTTCTAACTGATAGTCACATTCTAAGATTACAGGCATCTGTATGCTAGTAGTACACTCACCGATTACAGAGTCACTGGGCACCTCGGATCGCGTCTCATCGTGTCAGCGTCCTACTCAGGCGCCATCTTGATTAGTCTCCTTTATAGCATAAAAAGGGGGTTTTTGAGCGCCATTTTAGTAAAGTTTTAGTACGTCATATACTGAGCTTAAAAGCGCCAGGTTTACCTATTTATAACGATATCGTATACTGCATATATCTTAATTCTCTCGTATTAGAAATATTAATCTCACTTTGAAGTATTTACGTGAATTTTTGCGAAAGAGATTTTCGGCGAGAAAATAGTAACTCATCCATAAATATTTGGCATATTAACGTATTTTTACAATTATCACAGAGCGTGTAATATATTGCCCTAACTATTCTGTATATTAAGAAGCTTCTAATTACTACTCGAATTTCAGTGGTGTTAACAGTCGCCATCTTGGAAAGGTCTCAAATTCTTGTCATGAAATTATTGACTCGAATTTAAATGTTTATGTAGTTGCCCGTTTTATAATACATGCTCGCTCTACAATATAAAGCCATAGTTATTCCTCTGATCGTATACTTATAACTCCTACTCAAATTCTCAATAGTATTATCAGTCGCCATCTTGGAGTGGTCTCAAGTTCATATGTTAATTATCCTGACTCGAGTTGAAATATTGTATACCCTTTTTATCAGTAACACTCGCTAATCAGCAACATATCCTTGTCTTAATATTATTTCTGTCTACCAGTGAGTGGTGGCACCAGCATTTCACTTCGCAGTCCCACCATAGCGCCAGCCTGGTAATAATGGTCAAAAGAGACCCCAGAAATATGCATTGGAGGAAAAGGTAGAAGGATGCGAAAAACAGAACTAGTTTCCAACATGTACAATGTAAATATATAACGGCTTGGATATGTATTCAAAATATCATATCACAATACATGACAGGTTTAGAAGGAATAACATTACATCCCAATACAGTTATTGAGTCTTATCTCACTAATTCTGGGTTTACGATCAAACATATGTCTTGCACAAGAAACATGAAAAAAAACTTTGACTGTGTCTCGACTATAATTACTCATAATCAGTTGTACTAATTATTTACAACTCAAATTAAATTTACAATGATGCTCATATTCACTTAGAGTCATGCAATTAATACAGTACATCATTACTCAAATTCATATCTACAATATAGTTCAAATTCATGATTGCTAAGGTACGAGCATCTAGACTACTGCAACTTATCATATTAAAAAATAAATAATAAAACATATGCAAGCCAATCTTAGTGTACTCAATGACTTGAGTTACCGTGCTTGATCAGGCTATTGTAATTTACTTCCCCCAAAAATATTCATATTCATGATCCACATTTAACCCCATTTCTACTGCTTTAAGTTTAATAAGCCAAGTAACTTCCAACCTTCTGAGTCTCAATATTCTATTGCCACCTCTCGGGTCTGTATCTAGGTTGTCAATACCATGATAGGTAAATGTAAGTCATTGAGAACACTAAGATTGGCTTGCATATGTTTTATTATTTATTTTTTAATATGATAAGTTGCAGTAGTCTAGATGCTCGTACCTTAGCAATCATGAATTTGAACTATATTGTAGATATAAATTTGAGTAATGATGTACTGTATTAATTGCATGACTCTAAGTGAATATGAGCATCATTGTAAATTTAATTTGAGTTGTAAATAATTAGTACAACTGATTATGAGTAATTATAGTCGAGACACAGTCAAAAATTTTTTTTCATGTTTCTTGTGCAAGACATATGTTTGATCGCAAACCCAGAATTAGTGAGATAAGACTCAATAACTGTATTGGGATGTAATGTTATTCCTTCTAAACCTGTCATGTATTGTGATATGATATTTTGAATACATATCCAAGCCGTTATATATTTACATTGTACATGTTGGAAACTAGTTCTGTTTTTCGCATCCTTCTACCTTTTCCTCCAATGCATATTTCTGGGGTCTCTTTTGACCATTATTACCAGGCTGGCGCTATGGTGGGACTGCGGAGTGAAATGCTGGTGCCACCACTCACTGGTAGACAGAAATAATATTAAGACAAGGATATGTTGCTGATTAGCGAGTGTTACTGATAAAAAGGGTATACAATATTTCAACTCGAGTCAGGATAATTAACATATGAACTTGAGACCACTCCAAGATGGCGACTGATAATACTATTGAGAATTTGAGTAGGAGTTATAAGTATACGATCAGAGGAATAACTATGGCTTTATATTGTAGAGCGAGCATGTATTATAAAACGGGCAACTACATAAACATTTAAATTCGAGTCAATAATTTCATGACAAGAATTTGAGACCTTTCCAAGATGGCGACTGTTAACACCACTGAAATTCGAGTAGTAATTAGAAGCTTCTTAATATACAGAATAGTTAGGGCAATATATTACACGCTCTGTGATAATTGTAAAAATACGTTAATATGCCAAATATTTATGGATGAGTTACTATTTTCTCGCCGAAAATCTCTTTCGCAAAAATTCACGTAAATACTTCAAAGTGAGATTAATATTTCTAATACGAGAGAATTAAGATATATGCAGTATACGATATCGTTATAAATAGGTAAACCTGGCGCTTTTAAGCTCAGTATATGACGTACTAAAACTTTACTAAAATGGCGCTCAAAAAACCCCTTTTTATGCTATAAAGGAGACTAATCAAGATGGCGCCTGAGTAGGACGCTGACACGATGAGACGCGATCCGAGGTGCCCAGTGACTCTGTAATCGGTGAGTGTACTACTAGCATACAGATGCCTGTAATCTTAGAATGTGACTATCAGTTAGAACTTTTACTGAGCTTACACTAGACAACTCGCTATATATTTATTTATTCGTTTACAGATACTCGTGATACTGGTACTGAGCTACTTTCCGGCGAGAATTTGAGGATCACCTCTAGACTTTCAGAGGTATGGTTGTCTCCACTATAAAATTGTAGGCAACCGAAGTGCATTATTTAAGGTAATGCCTAACAGAAATACTAAATAACGGTCTGTAAATAATTATTTTACAGATATTGTTACTGAATATGGAAATTGAAATGTAAAAACATATAACGAAGCTTATATATGGAAACCTGAGCCACATAATATTTCGTTTTATAATCTTGGACGTTACTTTTATAGGATAAGGTAAGAAAGTCCTGATCATTATGAGTTGAGTACAGTATGGTATTAAGTACTGAATTATATGAGACTGAATACGTATGCACTGATTTTTTCAGATACGTTAATATTAATGACTGCACTATACTTAAGAAGTGGATAAATTGATGCTACCGATGAGGGAAGGCATAGGTATGTAGCCTCGCGGTCTAGCCATGACGCCAAACTGGAATTGTTACTACAATCTCATGTTCTTTTTCTTTTACGCTTCATTTGGAACTAATAAACTAAGAACCCTCCATTTATTTGTTTAAAATTATACACACGTGGTGCTTTCAGCTTATAAACTTGGTGGTGAGTAAACAATTCTATATAAATAACTCTTTTTAGACACAACTATAATAGTTATTTAACCCTTATGAAGATGAATGTGAATATGTCATATTCAGACATTAATTGGTTTACTTATTATTATTATAATTTGTTTGGGTTGCAGCCCTGAGGAAGTCGTAGGTCTGATCAGACCAGACGAAACGTGCGTTGGCTGCTGTTTTGTTGAAAATAATACGAGGACTGTTTCAATGAAGATTAAATTGTGACAAGAATCAAGAAACCAATAAATGGAACACTAATACTGGACTTTTTTGAGTGCTCGATGATTATAGTATAAAGTATGGTAATTGACATTTTCAAACTTCCTCATCTGTCTTAGACATTGAACAATTTAAGCCTTGACTCTTTGGCCTCCTCTAGTTTGATCTTAAGTTATCAGGTTGACAGTGTACCAAGTTGCAGAGTAAAGCATGCATGCTCTGCCAGTGAAAGATTAACAACGTTTACGCCTACCAATTAACTACTGCAGCTTTAGCGTGTTACCCTCTTCAATTACTGTGCAAATCACTTGCCTTGTACAGTTATTAATTTGCTAAGCATTTACAGTGTGCAACATGCAGCTCAAGTAATTGCATATTCTAAGTGTTAAGGTCTAGCTAGTGACTATAACAAATGGTGGGCTCAGTTGCAACAGTCTGAGTGAATCCAGATCACAAATGTCAACAATGTTAATAAATATTATTGCTCACCAGAATAAGTGATGTGTTGATCAGCTTTTCTATTCTCATTTGGGAATGGATTGCTTCTCGCCAACCAACAGCGTTTTGCTCACGTGCCTCTCATTGCAAACATGATGGATTACTAATTAATTATATCTGAAACATGATTGATGTGTCGTGTTTAACATGTTCTGCTAAATCTCCACTGAAGTTATATTCATAGAATCTCTTAGGATTTTATGTGCCCAAAAGTGTGTATGCTTCACAGACAAAAATTCCCATTTGTTCGTTAAAAACAATTGTATTGCATGTCAAAAGATTTGCATGCTCATTTGTGAATACATTTATGATTTTCTTGTTTTAGATTGTACTCTTTCTTTCATTGTTCGAGAACCTTGGCTTTCGACATGAAGGTTTAATGGATGCTTTTGCTGAGAAGGTTATTGCAAGACCAGACTCACTTATTCTGAAGGACTTGGTGATATCTGTCAGGGTGTATTCAATGCTCAACCACTTCCCAGGAGGCCAGAATCCACAGTAAGTATAATATGTGTTGAACTCTCAATAGCAGCCAGCTGGGCAAGTCACACTTACAGTGTTTCATAACATAAACACTTTCAGCAAAAATAATAATTTATATATTTACCTTTATTTGAGGCTCCGTTTACTAAGGAATTGAAATTGTGCATTACTTTGGTCTGGGCTTCGCAAGACACCAAAAAGTAGACACCAAATACTATGATATGCTATAAGAGTTTTTATGTTTTTACTACCCACCACTCAAAAGAGCCACAGATAGTGACATTTAACAATACAGCACTGTCTAAGGGATAGGTCTTCAAACTGTGGGTCGTGCCCCCCTGGGGGGGGGGCGCGTTCTTCAGCCCTCCACTTCACCTTCTATTGTTGCTTCCAGGCGCGATTTGTGTGTGTCAGCCCAGGCTGCTGCAGCTCCAGCTGCGGGGGGCTCGGCTGAGAGTGTCTTGAGTCACAGGTCTTTAAAGGCCAGAGACACAACAATTTCAGGGGGCTTGGGGGGGGGGTAATTCTTCCAGCAATAGGAAGAGTGGAAATGCAGGGGCGCTAAGAAGGGGTGACAATACTACAAAGCCTCGTTAACGCGTAATTGGTCTTTTAAAGACCTGTGAAGTACTCTGGTGCGGCTGACAGCTTCAAAACTGTTTGTGTGTGTGTGCCCGGGAAGCGGTCTCAGCCCGGCCTGACACAGGCAACGAAGCCCTTTGAGCTCTATGGGCGTTGCGCACCTGATGTTAAAGCATTTGTATCCCCCAAGGTCTTAGTCAGAAGCCCCTTTATGGCGGCACCCTTATCTGGTAAAAATACACCACTGGGACTAGCGACTGCAACTTGTCAAAAGAGTATGCCTTTGTTCCATATTTTTCTTATCTCTGATCCACACTTTGGGGACTCTCCTGCGCCCACAGGGTGTGTCCGAATTGCGACCCTTTGCAAGTCGAAACTGGTCATACAGGAGGTCCTGTGTGTTTTTTAAGGCCTTTGACATGGCTGGCGCCACTGATTCAGATACTGTCAATTCTCACATGATGATAAAATCCGTGTCCATAACATATCTCACTTTTGTGTCCTGCCTCACGTACCCATGCTCTTCAGCCATGTCTGCGTGGAGGTGAGTGACAAAGGGGGACTACCTATTATCAGTGTTCAGCAATACAATCAGACCCACAGCCCTAGCTGCTGTGGAAACTTGCAGGAAGGGCGGAGATTGAAATGAGACAACTCACAGGGGAGACGGCCCACTGGAGCTCTCCTCAATCCATGTGGGGGGGGGGCTGAAGCTCTTTGAGCCCTATGGGCGTTGTGCGTGCGCCTGTTAAAGACCATATGCATATTTACATACCTTTGTAAACTGATTACAGAGGCTGTTTGTTTTCTAGTTCAAGTACCCCATGTGCCCCCACTCTGCCTATTCCTTACATTTTTCTTTTTACTGCCTTAATGTGAGAATGCATTTCATGAAAAGAAATTAAAGTAGGGTTACCGAAATATAGATGTCAGCCATGTGTTGTTTAAAGAGCCTGCAAAGGCCTTGTCTTGACACTGAATAGGGTTATAAATAAAATAGTATGTATTCATTTGTAATGTGACGTTTCAATCTTTGTTCCCTTTAATTATAAGTCATAGATCATTCAGGCAGCCTTAGAACACAATTAAAAATGCTTTCTATTTATTTTTGCTGTTCCTAGTATGCACAGATAAGTGCTGACAATATGCTTTAGGGGACTGCTTACTTTTGTACCGTCTGGGACATCAATATAATGAACTGGCAACCCTAATCGCAAGACAGGAAGTTTGTTGCAGGATGAGCATTTATTTCCTCCATCCTCGATCCCTGGTACCTGAATAATGCCATAAAAGCAAAAGTTTAACTCATATCTGAAACCCTATGCCAAGCCTCAATAACATGCTGAGTAACTTCAACTGTGTCTGGGAATGCACCCTGAATTCAGACAACTCACTCCTCATTCTCGCCCTTCACTTTTAACACTCACCCTGCACTCACAGGGATCACTGTGTACGCACACTGATCACTATGTACTCAACCCACCTGCTCACCCTGCACTCACAGTGACCACACTGCACTTATGCCACTCACCATGAACTGAACATACACCGTTCTCCCTCCACTTACCCTGCGGTCACATGAGCACACCGCACACTCTGCTCTCACAGTGATCACTCTGCACTCACAATGCTCTTGCGCTGTTCACCCTGTACCTCACTCTGCAGTCACACGAGCACACTACTCACCCTACTCATGCAACACTTCACTCACCTGTCCCTCTCACGTGTGCGATCAGTGTAGGGCCAGCCCTGGCTGGGAGTCTTAGTCCTACTCCCCGAAGTTCGGGTCTAGTTGCGCCCCATGTTGCTTCCCACATCGGAAGTACGTTTCACTGCAAGAAATTTACAACGGTTGTATCCATCCTGAAGATTCCATTCTCTGGCAGGTAAGAGTGAAGAGCTTTTTGTATAAGTTTTTTAAAGCCTCGCACCTTTCCCCTTCGCCCATCTTCTAGTGGGAACATTGGATGTTTCAAGGAGAAGGAGATTTGGCATTAATGCCATAGGTGCTGACTTTGGTTCTGGGGACCGGATGCGAGTCTTGGTATCGGCTCAACATCTTGTGATTCTGGGCAAAATCACTTAATTTACCAGTGAATTATGAAAGGTGACCTTGATTAAAGTCGCTGGTGCTTGTTTAATATGTTACAATCCCTAGAGCTGAGTCCACAAGCCTAATATAACAAGTATTATGGAAAAAAACATGCACTCCCACTCCTGTGACTTGGGAGTTTTTTTCCTAATCTATCCTAAATGTTGTGTTTTATGTGAAAAATAAAGTAGCAATGTAATTTTTTGTGCTAATCTTTTTCTTGGAGACTTTTCATTGGAACTTTAGAATAAGCACATGCACTACAAAAACTTCAGTTTACTAAACACTCTTACTTTATTTATATTATGTGCCCTATATGACCTGGGCTCTGCAGGAGGGAATGGCCATCAATGATGCAGAGTACCAGCTTCCAGAACTTTTTTGTCAGGTGGTGGTGGTGGGGGTGGGGGGCTCGACGTGTAAAAAGGTTTTGATGGGGGGGCTCGGCCGACAAAAGTTTGAAGACCTCTGGTCTAATGCAAGCTTCGGATTCACCTGAAATCAAGCCACATGCTTCCTTTGTACTTTCAGAGAAACTGTCTTGGAAAGAAAAATTTGGCATCATTAGACTACATTTGTGTATAGTCCGGCCAGTGTGCAAGGCTTGCAGAACACTTTTTTTTTCAAAATTTCTCCTTCAATGATCTTGAAAATTCAGTTTGAAAAGTTAGATCAAACCAGCTGTGGGCCTTTGAAAGACAAGAGTTAGCGCATTGACTTTCTTTTACAATTGATTTCCAGATTAACAGAAACAACCATCAGTACAGTGTGTAACTTACTCTTGCAGCCAAATTCTAAAAAATAATAGGTGGAGTATAGGTCGAAATGTGGCTACGTAGGCAGTAGCCATGGATTGTTGACGAAAATAACAGCCAGCAACTAGAATCTTCCTTTTCGCGGCATAGCATATGCTGACAGTTGCTCCAAAACTACAGTTCTGTTTTCACACTGCATGTGAGAGGATTCCAGTAAACTGCTATAGTGTCTTTCACCCTGCTTTTGATTGAAAATTGAATGCATCTTATTTTGTTTCAGTTCATTTGGTGTCTTCAGTCCTGTGAAGTGCATTTCTGTATGTTTTCCTGATTTGTTTCATACAATAAGTAGGAGTAATGGCACAGCTGATATTACTATCTAACATGGCTCCTAAAACTATCAACATTTTGAAAATGAGATAAAATGATTGTCCACAAGATCAGTTTATTCCTCAGATGGAAGAGCGTCTACATGTAGTGTAAGCAGAAAAACCTCAGTTTGATTGTCTGCCAAAAGAAGTGACCTGTCCATAATTACTGTGTCTGTCAAAGGCAGGTCTTCAATTCTCTTTTATCAAGGTACATCTTTCTGTGATCACACTCTACAGGTAACACCTGACTCATTGTAGTATTGTTCCTGTTCTTGTGAATTAAGATTTCTTATTGGGTCAGCTGAATGTTTTAGCCACCTACGAGGAGGTCTTCTAAACCTTTGAAATGTAATGTCATTTTTGAGATATTAATGTCTTCTCCTATAAAATCTATTTAGAGTTTCTTTCCAGGAATGTAGCCTTACTAGTAGTAGTTTTCATTTCCACCAGGATAGCATTAACAACATACTATCTTTCCTTCATAAAATTGTTTCACATTTCCATGGCAGTCAACCTATCGCCTTGCCCATCTTTTCACAAAAATCTAAACTCGGCAATGGAGAGATCTGTGCATACTTCATATGTTAAGAGAGTCTTTGGTCTATAACTTTTCAGAATGAGCCATATTAGAAAGTCTCAGCACCCTTTTTAGGTCGAGCATTAATTTCTCATATTGGCTTAAAGTCATCCCCCGGCCTTTGATTTGTTTGTTTCAGTATCCTTTAAAAATCCTTGCTTGCTAGTGGTCAGTCCTGCCTCTTTGTCCCTCCTTTTTTCTCTTCAGTTCCTCCCAGGCAGCAGGGACTAACTACTGTCCCATTCCGCTATTGCTCTTTAGGTGTTCTGAGGGGGACTCTTTTATTTCTTGGTTTTCTGGTCTGTTACTGTCTGCCTGTGTGCAGCTCTGGTACCATAGCTGCTTACATGTAAATATTGCATTCCTCCCTCCCATATCCTTTTACCATCCCAGTTGTGTTGGTGCTGCCTCATGCACTGTGCCTCCGCCTCTGTTTATTGCATTTATTGAGCTTTTTTAAACTTTTCAATGTCCAGGGCAATTAGGCGTTTTTTAGAAGGATTTGTTTTATTTTGGGCTTTCTTTTTAAGGTGATTGGGCTTGTCTGCAAATACACCGAGCTGCAATCATGGGTGCAGCCCAACCAGTCTATGAGCATATTTTGTTTGGTGCAATTTTATATAGTGCAAACTTGATCCGCCGGTACACTGCTTTTTTTGGGGGGGGCAATTTTATATAGTGCAAACTTGCTTGAACCTCCCGCCGCTAGGCTATAAAAATACGGAGGCTAGGGGGAGGCAATAATTGCATTTATCCTGGCATTTAAGGACACTAACAGGAAGCCGTGCCCTTCCCACATGACTCCGACTGCAGCTACAGTGCCTCGCCACTCTTCTACGACTGGGGGAGGAGGTGGCTGATAACTTGTGCATTTTACACTTTAGTCCTGCCTCCAGTCTGCCTGTGTTATTGAGAGCATGTGCCTACGGAGTGCCCGTTCTCTGCCACTCTTTGCGTCTGGTGCCAGGAGCAGGGAGTCCACGGCACGCCCTGCAGGTGGTGCACTGAACTCCCCAAGTTCTCTTTGGCTGCAGCATGGCTTGGCTTAGCTCTCTGCCACTGTTTGCAGCGCTGGTGCTGGCAGCCCTGATGCTGTTCATTCAGGTGCGGCGAACGCAGCTCTGTTTAAAGACAGGAAGGATATCACAGAGCTGACCCAGCAGCATGCAGATGAGATTCTGGGACACTGCGTGAAAAAAATGAAATGCTAACCGCTTGCTCTCTGTCTTTTCACTTTTCATGTACGAGAGTATAAGGGATATCCTGGAATGCACGTCTCTCCATTCATATTCCTCCCTCTTTCCTCCTCAACACCCCTTGTCCAGTATTTCTCCCCTTCCACACCCGCCCTCCCCTCTGGTTTCTCTCTCCTGTACCTCAGCACATTTGGCGAACTTTAACCCTTTCCCTCAGAGTGGCGTGCTGAATACCCTTGATGATAATATCTAAGTCGCTCAAGAAGTTTACTAACCCCGAGCTCAGTTTGCGAAATAGCGCTACGCTTAGCTACGCGAAGTACACTTCGCACTACGTGAGCTACGCGAACTGCTCAGTGCACTCTGCAAAATGCTGTTTGCACTGATTGCACAGTGCCGGATGCTTGTCCGCACTGTGCAATCAGTGCAAACTGCATCTTGCACAGTGCAAGCAGTCGTTTTCTGCCGTTCGAGTAGATTTCTACTCGAACTGGTGGTTTCTCATCGCGAGCGGTCGCGAGCATAATGCGGCGACCACTCACAATGAAAACCCTGACCTCCCGGCGTTGAGAATCTCGCCGGGAGGTTTATTTCCACGCTCGCGATCGGCAACTTGATGTTGCTGGTCGCAAAAGAGGAAAAGTCTAGCCGGGATGTCCTTTTGCTTGCTCGCGGTCGCCAAATTGACATTGAGGACCGAGAGCAAGCAAAAAATGACCGCTACGCCTCACGTGTTTGCACTGTGCTACGTGCAATTCACATAGTGCGATGTAGCGCAAACTACGCCAGCGTAGCATAGTATTCGCCCAGGAAAACGCAAAAATGTGGCTCCTTCACTAAAGCTGACAACACACAAAAACTCAGGTCAACGATGAGCAGCAGACATTGGCCGTTCCCGAGCAGGGTGGAGAGCATTGTGCCCCTACCTCGATTTCCATGGTACAAGATTTTGTTATGCTCCATGATGTCAGGGCACCATGTTTCTATGCTAGCCCATTCTCTTCAAACCATCGTCATTAGGCGAGTCGGCCCAATTGGTTTAGTCAAATCAACTTGTGACTACAATTCCCATAATGCACCTTCACCAGCATGTGAAATGAATGACTAATTCTAAAAACCTAATATCCTGACTACGACGATGTAGGCAGGCACCCTAGTGCCCACTCAGTCACTCTACATGCGATTTATTTGTACAAAAGAGTCCTTGTTACCATTCTGGGGGATATTACTGTAAAAGGAAAATTGGAATGCCCGGGGTGGAACCAAGGGAGTGGCTTCCTGAAGACACGATCCTTCCTTTAGGCACAAATGCATTGCAAGAACAAGAAGTATGAAAGATCAGCGTCTCTTCACTATGGACAGTACACAACTGCAGCGAAAATTATTATGCAGAAAATACAGATTTGTTAGTTCCCTACAGATTTCGGACATTTTGCAAATTTTCCAAAGATTTTTTTAAATTACCAAAAAGTGTATAGAAATACCAGAAAATAAGGGGGAAGGAAGTACCTTTGTCTCGCTGCCAAAGAGTCCACTTGTCACCACTGGAAGAGCTGTCATCATCAAACCTTAGAGAGTGTGAAGATTAATGCCTGTTATGGAAAAAAAATGTGTCCCTTATGTTTGCTAGTCGCTCTGATTGCAATGCATTTTATTTTTGGCTCGCCATTCCTAGAAGAATGCTTAGCGAAATGAATTTGAAGAACACTTGTGACTTTGATGACTGTGTGTTGCCAGTTGTAACGCTTTTTAAGCGAGCACATGATGTCCACATGATTGCTAAGCGAGAAAATAAGGTGATAAAAATGATATTGATTATAAGGAAGCTGACGTGTGATAATGACTGTAAAGATAACGGTGTTTTATGAAGTACAGGGCCCAGGCGCAGCGTGTTGTTGCAGGAAACTAGTAAATTGGAGCTTATGCTCCAATTTACACAAAGACCTAGTCAGAGATTACTTCCGGTGTCCCAAGGATACATGTGTCAGGATGAGGAGGAAGATTGTAATGTCACTATATTTGATGACTAATAAGACCATGGTGTTTGGGACAGTTAATGCCCAACCTGACATAGCAGGCGTAGTGTACACCTGGGGGCTCTCTTGGCGCAATTGACAAATAACAAATCTTTATTGTTGCCCAACTCAGTCATGCTCAATTAACTGACCTCAGACGGATGAATGACCGAGTGGGCCCGCCACCTTTTGAACTTGTGACTTTTTTTTGGACCAATCTTCATTAGTTTTCCAGTACAACGCAGGTGTTGCATCATATGGGTGTTCAGAGTGCAGTCATGTATTAGACATTACCTGATACTGACATTATTTGGTAAGGAGCAGTCGGTTCAGTATAATATGTTTAGAACATTAACAACCATCATATCACATCAGGGAGTTCCATACGTTGTCTGCACCAGTCAGCTGGCCACTTATCCACATAATAATATCAGTAGTCATACCGCCACATTATTTTCCTATTGAGGAGCAGCAGGAAGTGTGCAGACCTGCACCCCCTCTCTTCTCGCAGCACAACTCAGATACATTCCGAGAGTAATGTAGACCGACCCCCCCTCCATCCCCTTGAGCAGAGAGTCTCAGGAGCACTATGTGAAGGACACCAGACACACCTTGTGTACCAGACACCAGTAGAATAAGTAGTGATCAATAGGCCGCTAGGGAGACTTTGAACAACTGGAGTTCATGCAATACTCCCTCCCACAGTGCCGGAATGGGAGTACACCTCAATCCTTGCACTTTCTCACTCCGCAAAGTCGTCGCCTTGGCCCTTCCCCAACTTGATGGTTGCCGCACACCAATGTTTCGCATTTGGGAGAATGTGCGTCTTCCAATGCATTGCTATGGACCTCCGGTCATGAGAAGGGCCAAATCTATGAATCTGTTGGTTACCATATGTACCTTTTTAGGTCAAGCTTGGGCTGCGCATGCGCTGCTCTGCGAGGCATGCTGTATTGAGGTAGGGACTTGACACACATTTTTCATTGGCTTGTGTCATTGTCCACTGTAAACTGTGGCTGTTCATTGGTCAAAAGGCTTAGTAGTCCCTCCATAGTACCGCCTTGTCTCATTTTGTAACCTCGGTAGGCTTTAATTACAGCCTCTGAGCACTATTACCTCAAATAGCATTGTCATGCAAGCTGTTGCAGGCAGAACACACGCTCTCCTAACAGCTTTTAAAAACTTTTATAGCATGCATTTGCAATGCAATAGGTCTTGTATTTGCGGAGGTTTAAGACATTGTCATTTTCTGTTTTAAAAACAACACATAAATAAAAGGCATTGTCATTTACAATGCCATTAGCTCAAACTCTCATAAATTTGAGACCTATTGCTTTGCAAATGCTTGTTGTTTATTATGGGCCCATTGGAATCACAGTCGTTATATCAAATCAAATCAAATCATCTTTATTCGGTTTCCATTATTTTGAAAGCCATAAAAGTACATAAAAACACAATAAAATTATTTTAAAATTCATATTCTTTCTCATATAACAAGCATTGGAAATGCAATAGGTCTCGCATTAGAAAAGTTGGAGTTATTGGTCTTGTAAATGACATATTTTATTTATTTGTTGGTTTTTAAAATTGCTAAATTGATGGCTTTGTCATTTACAATGCCAATAGTTATAACTTTCGCGAATGTGACACCTATAGCATTTGGAATGCAACATGTTTTGTATTTACGTGACTTAGATGGCAGCTCTGGTCGTTAGGCCACATCTCTAGAGAGCAGGAGAGTGCAGCAGGGGAGAGAAGCACAGCAATGCAATAGGTCTCGCATTAGGAAAGTTTGAGCTATTGGTATTGTAAAGGACACATTTTTTATTTATGTGCTTGTTTTGAAAATAGCGAAATTAATAGCTTTGTTATTTACAATGCCAATAGTTTTATCTTTCGCAAATGTGACACCTATTGTAACACAATATGTGTTGTGAGGGTGAGTGAGGGTGAGGGTGAGGGGGTGAGGGGGTGAGGGGTTGAGGGTGAGTGAGGGTGAGGGGTTGAGGGTGAGTGAGGGTGAGGGGTTGAGGGTGAGTGAGGGTGAGGGGTTGAGGGTGAGTGAGGGTGAGGGGTTGAGGGTGAGTGAGGGTGAGAGGGTGAGGGTGAGTGAGGGGTTGAGGGTGAGTGAGGGTGAGGGTGGGTGAGGGGTTGAGGGTGAGTGAGGGTGAGGGTGGGTGAGGGGTTGAGGGTGAGTGAGGGGTTGAGGGTGAGTGAGGGTGAGGGTGAGTGAGGGTGAGTGAGGGTGAGGGGGTGAGTGAGGGTGAGTGAGGGTGAGTGAGAGTGAGGGTGAGTGAGGGTGAGTGAGAGTGAGGGTGAGTGAGGGTGAGTGAGAGTGAGGGTGAGTGAGGGGTTGAGGGTGAGTGAGGGTGAGGGGTTGAGGGTGAGTGAGGGTGAGGGGGTGAGGGGTTGAGGGCGAGGGGTTGAGGGCGAGGGGTTGAGGGCGAGGGGTTGAGGGTGAGTGAGGGTGAGGGTGAGTGAGGGTGAGGGTGAGTGAGGGTGAGGGTGAGTGAGGGTGAGTGAGGGTGAGTGAGGGTGAGTGAGGGTGAGTGAGGGTGAGTGAGGGTGAGTGAGGGTGAGTGAGGGTGAGGGTGAGTGAGGGTGAGTGAGGGTGAGGGTGAGGGGTTGAGGGTGAGTGAGGGTGAGGGGTTGAGGGTGAGTGAGGGTGAGGGTGAGTGAGTGTGAGGGTGAGTGAGGGTGAGGGATGGTGAGGGTGGGTGAGGGTGAGGGTGGGTGAGGGTGAGGGTGAGTGAGGGTGAGGATGAGGGTGAGTGAGGGTGAGGGGTTGAGGGTGAGTGAGGGTGAGTGAGGGTGAGGGGTTGAGGGTGAGTGAGGGTGAGGGTGAGTGAGGGTGAGGGTGAGTGAGGGTGAGTGAGGGTGAGGGTGAGTGAGGGTGAGGGTGAGTGAGGGTGAGGGTGAGGGTGAGTGAGGGGTTGAGGGTGAGTGAGAGTGAGGGGTTGAGGGTGAGTGAGGGTGAGGGGTTGAGGGTGGGTGAGGGGTTGAGGGTGAGTGAGGGTGAGGGGTTGAGGGTGAGTGAGGGTGAGGGGTTGAGGGTGAGTGAGGGTGAGGGTGGGTGAGGGTGAGGGTGAGTGAGGGTGAGGGTGGGTGAGGGTGAGTGAGGGTGAGGGTGAGTGAGGGTGAGTGAGGGTGAGGGTGAGTGTGAGTGAGAGTGAGGGTGAGTGAGGGTGAGGGTGAGTGTGAGTGAGAGTGAGGGTGAGAGAGTGAGAGTGAGGGAGAGTGAGGGAGGGTGAGGGTGAGGGTGAGTGAGGGTGAGGGTGAGTGAGGGTGAGGGTGAGTGAGGGTGAGGGTGAGTGAGGGTGAGTGAGGGTGAGTGAGGGTGAGTGAGGGTGAGTGAGGGTGAGTGAGTGAGAGTGAGGGTGAGTGAGGGTGAGTGAGAGTGAGGGTGAGTGAGGGTGAGTGAGGGTGAGTGAGGGTGAGTGAGGGTGAGGGTGAGTGAGGGTGAGTGAGGGTGAGTGAGGGTGAGTGAGGGTGAGTGAGGGTGAGTGAGGGTGAGGGTGGGTGAGGGTGAGGGTGGGTGAGGGTGAGGGTGAGGGTGAGTGAGGGTGAGTGAGGGTGAGTGAGGGTGAGGGGTTGAGGGTGAGTGAGGGTGAGGGCTTGAGGGTGAGTGAGGGTGAGGGGTTGAGGGTGAGTGAGGGTGAGGGGTTGAGGGTGAGGGGTTGAGGGTGAGTGAGGGTGAGTGAGGGTGAGGGTGAGGGGTTGAGGGTGGGTGAGGGGTTGAGGGTGAGTGAGGGTGAGGGGTTGAGGGTGAGTGAGGGTGAGGGGTTGAGGGAGGGTGAGGGTGAGTGAGGGTGAGGGGTTGAGGGTGAGTGAGGGTGAGGGGTTGAGGGTGAGTGGGTGAGGGTGAGGGGTTGAGGGTGAGTGAGGGTGAGTGAGAGTGAGGGTGAGTGAGGGGTTGAGGGTGAGGGGTTGAGGGTGAGTGAGGGTGAGGGGTTGAGGGTGAGTGAGGGTGAGGGGTTGAGGGTGAGTGAGGGTGAGGGTGGGTGAGGGTGAGTGAGGGTGAGTGAGGGTGAGGGTGAGTGAGGGTGAGTGAGGGTGAGGGTGAGTGAGGGTGAGTGAGGGTGAGTGAGGGTGAGGGTGAGGGGTTGAGGGTGAGTGAGGGTGAGGGGTTGAGGGAGGGTGAGGGTGAGTGAGGGTGAGGGGTTGAGGGAGGGTGAGGGTGAGTGAGGGTGAGGGGTTGAGGGTGAGTGAGTGAGGGTGAGGGTGAGTGAGGGTGAGGGTGAGGGGTTGAGGGTGAGTGAGGGTGAGTGAGAGTGAGGGTGAGTGAGGGGTTGAGGGTGAGGGGTTGAGGGTGAGTGAGGGTGAGGGGTTGAGGGTGGGTGAGGGGTTGAGGGTGAGTGAGGGTGAGGGTGGGTGAGGATGAGTGAGGGTGAGGGGTTGAGGGTGAGTGAGGGTGAGTGAGGGTGAGGGTGGGTGAGTGAGGGTGAGTGAGGGTGAGGGTGAGTGAGGGTGAGTGAGGGTGAGTGAGGGTGAGTGAGGGTGAGGGTGAGGGTGAGGGTGAGTGAGGGTGAGGGTGAGTGAGGGTGAGGGTGAGGGTGAGTGAGGGTGAGGGTGAGGGTGAGTGAGGGTGAGTGAGGGTGAGGGTGAGTGAGGGTGAGTGAGGGTGAGGGGTTGAGGGTGAGTGAGGGTGAGGGGTTGAGGGTGAGTGAGGGTGAGGGGTTGAGGGAGGGTGAGGGTGAGGGGTTGAGGGAGGGTGAGGGTGAGTGAGGGTGAGGGGTTGAGGGTGAGTGAGGGTGAGTGAAGGTGAGCGAGGGTGAGGGGTTGAGGGTGAGTGAGGGTGAGGGTGGGTGAGGATGAGTGAGGGTGAGGGGTTGAGGGTGAGTGAGGGTGAGGGTGAGTGAGGGTGAGGGTGAGTGAGGGTGAGGGTGAGTGAGGGTGAGGGTGAGGGGTTGAGGGTGAGTGAGGGTGGGTGAGGGTGAGTGAGGGTGAGGGTGGTTGAGGGTGAGTGAGGGTGAGGGTGAGTGAGGGTGAGTGAGGGTGAGGGTGAGTGAGGGTGAGGGGTTGAGGGTGAGTGAGGGTGAGGGTGAGTGAGGGTGAGGGTGAGTGAGGGTGAGTGAGGGTGAGTGAGGGTGAGTGAGGGTGAGTGAGGGTGAGGGGTTGAGGGTGAGTGAGGGTGAGGGTGAGTGAGGGTGAGTGAGGGTGAGGGGTTGAGGGTGAGTGAGGGTGAGGGGTTGAGGGTGAGTGAGGGTGAGTGAGGGTGAGGGTGAGTGAGGGTGAGGGTGAGTGAGGGTGAGAGGGTGAGGGTGAGTGAGGGTGAGGGGTTGAGGGTGAGGGGGTGAGGGTGAGTGAGGGTGAGGGTGAGGGGTTGAGGGTGAGTGAGGGTGAGGGGTTGAGGGTGGGTGAGGGTGAGGGTGGGTGAGGGTGAGGGTGGGTGAGGGGTCGTGGGTGAGGGTGAGGGTGGGTGAGGGTGAGGGGTTGAGGGTGAGGGTGAGTGAGGGTGAGGGTGGGTGAGGGTGGGTGAGGGTGAGGGGTTGAGGGTGAGGGTGAGTGAGGGTGAGGGGTTGAGGGTGGGTGAGTGAGGGTGAGGGTGAGTGAGGGTGAGGGGTTGAGGGTGAGTGAGAGTGAGGGTGAGTGAGGGGTTGAGGGTGAGGGGTTGAGGGTGAGTGAGGGTGAGGGGGAGTGAGGGTGAGGGGTTGAGGGTGAGTGAGGGTGAGGGGTTGAGGGTGAGTGAGGGTGAGGGTGAGTGAGGGTGAGTGAGGGTGAGGGTGAGTGAGGGTGAGGGGTTGAGGGTGAGTGAGGGTGAGGGTGAGTGAGGGTGAGTGAGGGTGAGGGGTTGAGGGTGAGTGAGGGTGAGGGTGAGTGAGGGTGAATGAGGGTGAGTGAGGGTGAATGAGGGTGAGTGAGGGTGAGGGGGTTGAGGGTGAGTGAGGGTGAGGGTGGGTGAGGGTGGGTGAGGGTGGGTGAGGGTGAGGGGTTGAGGGTGAGTGAGGGTGAGTGAGGGTGAGGGGTTGAGGGTGAGGGTGAGTGAGGGTGAGTGAGGGTGAGGGTGAGTGAGGGTGAGTGAGGGTGAGTGAGGGTGAGGGTGAGGGTGAGTGAGGGTGAGGGTGAGTGAGGGTGAGGGGTTGAGGGTGAGTGAGGGTGAGGGTGAGTGAGGGTGAATGAGGGTGAGTGAGGGTGAGGGGTTGAGGGTGAGTGAGGGTGAGGGTGGGTGAGGGTGAGGGTGGGTGAGGGTGAGGGTGGGTGAGGGTGAGTGAGGGTGAGTGAGGGTGAGGGGTTGAGGGTGGGTGAGGGTGAGTGAGGGTGAGGGGTTGAGGGTGAGTGAGGGTGAGGGTGAGTGAAGGTGAGGGTGAGCGAAGGTGAGGGTGAGCGAGGGTGAGGGTGAGTGAGGGTGAGGGGAGATGTATATGGGCATATAACGAGAAAGCGAAAGTGAAAGAACAGGTGATGTGGAGGACTCAGAGGTATTCAGAACGGAGCCGAACGCAGAGGAGATGGCTTCGAGCTCCAGTACAGGTAGAGAGAGGAATGACAAGGACACGAGGGCAGCTTTGGAAGGACTTCTGCTGATTACCTTCAAGTACCGTCTTCCACTGCCAAGTAAACTGCTCTCAGGACAGAAAGGGCAGAGGGGGAGCATGAAACAGAAGACAGGTATAGTGACTAAGCAAAGGGCAGGGCGACAAACAAGAATAATGATCATACGGATAGGGGTTCAAAGGCGGCAAGGATGAGGCTCATGAAATTACGCGTTGGCAATTTGGATAAATACATTAAATGATTACGTTAAACAGAGTAGGCTATAGCCAGAGAGAGGAGGCATGCAGGGAAAGAAGTTAAGGCAAGAGGGAATCCAGGCCAGACTCTCCTGCTCTGGATTCATAATAGAGTGTGAAGAGGGTTATTAGATGACGTGCAATATTAGGATGTAAAACTGTTAAAAAAAACCTTTAGAAATAAACATTTTTACGCAATAAAGTGCTATAGTAGTTTGATGCACTAAAATCACACTAACGCTGCTATGATTGGTTCCTGGCAGTGCTCTTTGCAACCAGACTGGAGATGCATATGAAGCGGTACTGATTCTCACAAGAATGAAAACTGGTCTAATGAACAGACTATATGTTTACAGACTCATCTATGAAACAGCAACTTTGTTACCCACAAAAACATAACTAAAACAGACAATAGGTCCAGGTCATTGTTGAGATTGCACACAACAACTTAAGACACCGAAGGGGAGACACACGGCGGGCAGGGGAGGGGGCGGAGCGGGGAGAGCGGCATGAGGGTGTGAAGCAGCCGGGGCCTTTGAAGTGAAGCTAAGCTTCACTTCAAAGGTGTGGGAGGAGTGTGGCTTTGGGAACAGATGGCGATTTGGTGATGTGCACGCGCCATTTAGGTCAATGCGCTTGCGCATTGACCTAAAAGCGCACGGGCACAGCACCAAATCGCCGCATTTAGTTAAACTTTGTTTAAAGCCCTATAGTCTCGCTTCTCTCAATGCGCATGCGCATTGATAGGTCACGAGACCTAAAAAGGTATAAAAAGCATTTTATCAGTGCATATTATTTCGGAAGGGCTATTCAGTAACTATTCAAAGGTTTGTTCGGTGCCTGACACACAGTTTGAGGAACTGTGCGGTAGATTTTGCCATCAAGTTGTTTTCCAATAGCTGTAAGACCAGATAGGCCGGGCGGCATTTACGGATCTTTAGAACCTTTAATACTGGTGTTATCCACCGCCTACGTATTGGTACGTAAAATTTGCAGAAAAAAAGAACATGGATTGTGGACTGTAAAGACATTGAGTCACAAGGGCACACGGAAACGTTGTGGGACCAATCATTTTGGTTAGGGAATAAAACCATGTAATGAAATAGATTAAACCTGAAACGGGTGAGAAGGTATCTTTCGTATTGAGTTAGGTTGTACTGAAGATATGGTTGAATAGTTGGAACGGACTGAATCAGTAAGCATTGCTGGACTGATGGCTTCCCTATTTCGCCCAGCAAGCGCACTTGAGATATGTGACAGACATAGTATTTTTAGTTCCTTTTTTGATATGTCTGTCACCGATAAAGGGTCGTTAAAAAATGTCACATATCCAATGTCGGTAAGGAATGTCTTGACATAGGTCAGCCATCTTACTTTTTTCGTATTCTCAAGTTTCATACAGTCCAGGACAATTGTTCTTGTGAACTGGCATTGATCCGTTGCGCAGAATCTGTGCCACAACATGATCGGTTGGATTTTAATAATGTCAGAGATATAATCCATACCAAGTTCAAGATGGCATCCATACGTAGTTGTACTTTTCGGTACGGCCAGCAAAAATCTTAGGAAAGAATTTTCAACTTTTTGGAGCTGATCTACATTTGCCCCTCCCCAGACCCCTGCACCAAAGGTTGCTGTGCTGAGACACTTGGCGTTGTATATTTTTATCATCTCGGTCGGGGGTCTTTTACCGAGCCGAAGGGAGAAAGCCTTTAGTGCGCCGACAGTTCTTATGAAGGCCAGTTTACGGGCGTTGATGGCTTCCTTCCATTTAAATGCCTCATCAATGATGATGCCAAGGTAAGGATAAGTATCTGTTCTTTCAAGGGGTAAGTTGTCCACATAGATTTTCTTTGTTTTTTTCCCCTTTATGCCAGCGTGCATCACATATGTTTTCTTTATGTTGACTTTTAAGCTCAAGCTGGTCATGAAGGAGCAGTAGTTATTCAATACCCGTTGGAGCTGGATTGGGGTTCGGGCGAGGATCACCGCATCGTCGGCATATAGTAGTGCTGGAATCGGCCGACGACCGACTGTTGGGAGATCTTTTACACCTTTTAACATTGCAACCTCTAGCCCGTTGGTGTAGAGTGTAAATAGGAAGGGGGCCAGCACGCACCCTTGTCTGACCCCCTTCTGTATTGAAAAGCTCTCAGTTCCAAATCTAACCTTTCCCGAGGCTCCAGTGTATAGTTCACGGAGAAAGTCAACTATTGGTGAATCAATCCCCATTTGCAGCATTATTGACCATAATTTTGAGTGTTCGACACAGTCGAACGCTGCTGTGAGGTCGACGTAAACCATGTGTAGGGACGAGCTTTTTGCGTCTAAGTATTTTCCGGCCAGTAGTGTTAAATCTAAGGCCTGATCAACTGTGCTCAGTCCTGTCCTGAACCCGTACTGTAGGTCCGAAATTGCCCCGTGTTCTAACGACCACTCCTGGAGTCGATCAAGTAGGACGCGGCCTGCCATCTTTCCGATCGAGTCCAGGAGGGAGATGGGCCGGTAGCAAGAGGGGCTATCTCTGTTACCTTTTTTAAAAATAGGCACGAGTATTGATGTTGACCAGGATTCAGGAAGACCAATCTCCTTCGCCGCATTTAATACTTTAGTAAGCAGTGGGCACCAGAGGTCAGGTGTATATTTGTAAAGGTCCATAGGAACCGAGTCTGGCCCAGATGCTTTGCCTGATTTCGCAGTTTTTATGGCCTTCATCGTTTCATTGAATGTGAAATGAAGAGCTAGTGGATATTTCACTGGCAGAAGGGGGTCCAGATGTTCTGAGTCTGTAGATTTGTCCATTCCAAAGACCCCTGAGAAATGTTGGACCCATTCCCCGGCATTTATAGCAACGTCTAGTGAGGGGGCATCGTTCTTTTCTGTTAAAAAAGGAGTTTTCAATATCTGCCAGAAAGCAGCGCTATCTTTTTGAGTGCTGCTTTTCTGTAATTCAGTCCATAGGTTTGATTGAAGATCCTTTTTTCTTTTTCGGATTGCAAGCGTGTAGGCCTTCCTTAGTTTAATCACCTCCTCTCTGTTTCTTTCTTTTTTTGCTAATGCCTTCTTGAAGTTAGAATAAGCTTTTGTACATTCCGTAGAGAACCATCCCTTTCTTGTAGTCCTGTTTTGTCTAAGGGGCTTAGTTAGTTCTTTTCTTATGTTTTCCACGATATTGGTGTAGTTAGTCAAAATTTCATTTGGAGTTGTGGAGGGATCTAAGCACCTGTCTATTTCACTTTTGCATGTTTTAATTATTATCGCGTTTACAGTTTCCTGGTCTAATTTGCCCCATTTTAAGGTGTAACCATTTAATCTGTTCAGTGTTAATGCTTGCTGGTGTAAGAGGCTAGAATGTACCCTGTCTAGCTTAATCTGATGTTTGGGTTCCAAAAACGTCATTCTGATGGGGGAATGATCGCTAAGTGCATTGTCAAGCACTTCGAGGGTCTTGATATTATCTGCTTTGTTTATCGATGCTAGAATATAGTCTATTAGGGTTTTGAAACCTCTGCCGTGAAAAGTTGAAGTGAATTCAGTTGTGGGCATTTTTATCATATTGGCGAACCCTATGTCTAAGTCGGTCATCGCAGCCTGTATGTTACTGCCCTCTTCGGTGTGAACAAAGTGAGTTAAAGTGTTTCCTTCTTCATCTGTGATCCCGCAGATGGGAGTGTCGCATCTATTACATAAATGGAGGTGAAAGACTCCTCCCCAGATTACTGTGTGGAATTCCTTTGCGTGTTTTGCTTTGAGGTCGTTTACTAGGTGGAGAATTTCATTTAAGGCCATAGTCAGCTCTGTTGAGCTCATATTGTTATAGAAATTAATGATAGTGTAGACCTCTTGTTTGGTTCCATGTATGTTAATAATCTGAAAATTCTGGCCTAATTTTACAGAAATTATCTCACGACAAGGCCAGAGATTAGAAATATATATTAATAGGCCCCCTTTACTTCTGCCTGAATTGGATCTTATGGCTTGTGAAAAGTAAGTTTTGTAGCCCAAGAGATGAATTGGGTCATTGAGCCACGTCTCCTGTAGGCAAATTACGTCGTTCAAATTTACCAGGCTAAGAAAGCTTTTTTCCATATGTTTTGAGACCAACCCCGCCACATTCCAGAATAATAGCCTTTTATCAGAGCTATCACCAGTTAAAAAGCATTTCTTGCTCTGGGCGCTAATTTCCTCCAATTGACTTAATTGAGACTCAGATGTCGGGTTAAAGACAGTTTCCTGCGGATCTAAACCAGATTGTGATGAAAAGGGAAGACCGGTAGGGAGCTTGGAAGGGCGTTGCTGCTCTTCTATCCGATCTGCGGTTCTTTGGAGGTTTGTCGTCACAGTTAGTTCATTTGACCAATTGGTTGTTATTTGAGAAACCTTGTTGAGTATAATCTTATCGGGATGCTTAACTGATTTATTGGGTGAAGCGCTGTTATTAAAAAGGGGAATAGTAGCATTGTTCTGTGGTGGTGGTCAATCGACCATCTCTAGACAACTATAACTGTTGAAAGTTGGTATACCACCCCATGGATCCCTGTAGGGTAATTGTTGGCCTCTCCTACCAACAATATTCCAGTCACCCCGATCTTTGTTTTCATGCCCCCATTCTCCCTGGGACCAGCCCCTTTGGGTGTTTCCATTATACCAATCTCCCTGGCTCCAGCCTCTTTGCCCAAACTCGGGCTGGTTCCATGACCAGTTTGAAGACCAGTTAGGGCCTTCGGAATAATGACCTTGGCGGGAGTAAAAGAATGATAGTCATTTGACATTTATTCCTCCGCTGCTACCTAGTGAGTCCCAGGAGCAAATGTAGTCCACTGCATGGGGGTTCTCAAAATGAACTATCATGCAGTCGCCTGGGATAGTTTTTGGTTGGTATCCTATCCATGGGGCCCTTCTTACTGTGGCAATTTTGGTAACATGGTTATGCTGATTTGGTCTGTTAATATTCAGCCAGTGGCGAGTTTTATTTAATAAGGACCAAGTTGGTTCGTCTACGTCGTTATTTAATTCTGGAACTCCTGTTAAGATGGCTACGAAAGGGGCAGCCTCCGGTGGGAGGTTTACTGGTTTGAGCCATCTCTTCTTTGTGCGTTCTGGCTTTGTATTATGCCTCTGGGGTTGTTCATTATGAGGGGTGGTTATGACTAGTGGTCTGGAAGGAACATTTGCTAACAGCACGCTTTGTGAGTCGGGGACCTTTTTTGGGAGTACTTGGGGAGTCTTGGTTTTTGATGTATCTAATAGATTATTTGGGTTTTTCACGGAGTCTCCTGACCTAACAGTTGGAATGTTTGTTACGGTCAGGCTATTACTAGATGGTTGTACTGAGTTGTTGGATGGTTGTGCTGAATTGTTGGTTGACTTTGCATTATTAGCTAGGGGCTTGGGACCACCCAAGTTTGGCAGCCCTGGACTTTGTGGGTTTGTGGATTTTTTCGAGATGGCAACTAGAATTGCTACTTGCTTCTCGATAATTTCAAGGCTTTTTTGAATTGGTTGCAGCTGGTGTTTAACTATTTCAGCTATCTCTTTTGCCAGGATGTGTTGTGGGTCGAGTTTTTTATTATTTTTAACTGAAAGAGAGGCTGGATTTTCTAGGTAAATTTTGTTAATCGTGGCTGCATTTAAATGATCGTCAGATGTAACAGCGTCAGAGCAAATATTCCTGTTGACTTCTGTTATTTCAATGGATTTGTTATTGTCCTGACTATGCTCGTTAGTACTGTTAGTCTCACAAGATTTTTTAGGATGTGAATTATGTTGTAATGGTTCAGAGATTGCAGTGTCTTTAATTGCTTGATTTTTTGTGATTGTTTTCTTATATTGTGGGTGTTTTGAGATTGCACCCTCCCTTAACCCCCTAGATTCACTCTGTATGGGGTCAATTTCCGGTGAGTGAGGGCTCGCAGACATGTCCGGAGTATGCTCGAGGCCCTGAGTCAGTTCTGAGTCTGATAATACTGTGGACACTGACAAATCAATTGAATTGGGAATGGCAAGGATATCCGCGCGTGTTCCCGGTGCGGATGTACTTATTGATTGTTTAATTGGAGTTTGTGCTTGGGCCAATATTCCCATTGAGGAGCGTCTTGCTTGGTCTAATTCATAAGAAACTCGTCGGTCAATTAGCATTACAGTTTGGTCGATTGTTTGATTGACTTTCGTAATGAATTGGTCTATTGGACCTACTGATTTTGCCATGTTTTTAAGCGTTTTACTTCTGGTGCCCCTCGATGACATTGTGTGTGCTTGAACAGGGCTGATGGCGGATTTAATTTAGGTATTATCTATGCGACAGGGATGATGTTTGTTCCCCTTCTGGTCGGCGTATAAGGCTTTTAGTAGAGAGGTACCTTCTGTTGGTTGTTAGGGGGTGGCCCCAGCCCAGTCTCCTCCGGTCTGTGACGGGCTAGGACAGGCCCGCCCTTGGCCCGGGCTTCGCCCGGCGTCCCGCGAGACGGGTCTGATGCCAAATTTAAGCGCCCCTCGCCCGTCTCCTCTCGGCGGCCCCCGCTCCAGGTGACAGGTGAGCAGTCGGGCGGCGGGAGACAGGCGGACGGGTCCGCGGTTGATTCTTACAGGCAGCAGAGGGTTCGTGGCTCGGTAAGACTGCAAACAGCAGGCAGCAAACAAACGTGGTCAGAAGAGATTCCCCCACTCGATGGGTCTGATGCCAAATTTAAGCGCCGCCTGGCGCGTCCCCTTGACGCGGAACACCGCACGGGCCGATGGACGTTGAAGTCCGCCTCTCGGCGGCCCCCGCTCCAGGTGACAGGTGAGCAGTCGGGCGGCGGGAGACAGGCGGGCGGGTCCGCGGTTGATTCTTACAGGCAGCAGAGGGTTCGTGGCTCGGTGAGACTGCAAACAGCAGGCAGCAAACAAACGTGGTCAGAAGTCGTTATATCAAAACAATTTAACTCTAGATAACTTGCTCCTTCTTTATTTTATCAGTTAACAAATAAGAAGTTAGGAGCTTATTCTATAAGAGCCTGCTACAATGTTATTAAGGAATGTGCCAATAGTAGTACACTAATATGCAATAAAAAAATATAAAGAGATTATTCTATACCTTCACATGGAGACAATTGTTTGTGATCCATCTCCAAGGCTGATTCTCGGGTTGAGCAGTAATGTTTGAAGAATCTATTAGTTAAGCAGTGTTTACAGATAATTGTATTCTGTCTTGCATTTTTTACGGATATTAACTATATTTTGGGGGGATGATTTTGATATGCAATAAGTTTGACTTTCTGATAGAGACTTCTAGCTGCAGATTTCTCACCCTTTGAACATTCCCCAGGCATCAGACTGGATCCAGAAACTTTTTTCCTAGTACCTCAGCAATCTAAAAGGTGGTATCTATTAAGCTGCCACTACCACGTTCAGACGTCCGTTCCTTTCTTTCCACACCTCAAGACATGGGTCTTGCACTCTCTCGTCTCTCAGAGAATGCTTTGCCTCAGAATTCTCAACAGTGTGCAAGGGATGTCACCCTCTAAGACAGCGGGTTTTAATCCCTCTAAAGACTATTGCACCGTGGCGCTTCCTCCTCTAAGGCAGAGGAGCGTTGCCCCACTGCTTTCAGCTCTGTAAATAAAGGGAAAATAAAATGATAACTCGTTGTTACTATCAATTTATATTTTCCTGCTGCAGCAGCTTTGCGGGGCATGATGGGCTGTTCTGCTTGCAGAGGAAGGAGGGGTGGGCACACTACACTGTAGGTGCACATGAATGTTTGGCCGGCCGTGTCGGGCTGGTTAAACAGTCATGAGCACTTTGTATGTTATCCACCCAGCCTGGTTGAGAAAATTCCCATGCTCCCACTGCCTGTCTGAGTGCCGAACTATGGCGCTCAGACCAGTGCAGCGTTGTGATTGGCTTAAGGGAGCCTGGGTGCTTCCTGCTTTCATTCCGGCTGCGGAAAGAAGACGAGGAGAGACACCGATGTCAGGTAAGTTTATTTTCACTTTTATGCACACTCAACCAATTCCCCCCTCCACCCTCTATCTGTGCCAGCCACCACTGCTGTCGAATACAGGTGTCTGTGACGGATCCCCTCTCTGGACTGTGTGCACGGAACAACCACCTAGTTGTATACCATATACAGAGCAAGCTTCCAACAGGCAACCTGTGCACACCGTTCACCATCACATCGCAAGACATGAGGGACGTTTCCGCCCAGTATGCCAGATCCTCACGATCTCCAAACAGTTATTCAGAACCATCATTTGCAAGGCCCAGTAATATAGACGGATGTGGGCTGCTAATAGACCACAATCAAATGTGGACTGTACACACTTATGAGCGCTATGCAGGGAACCCTGTGTGTCCATGGCCTTGATGGAGCGGAACCACGCCCAGGGAATGGCATGTGGAAAGATCTGCAGGACATAAAAGTAGTGAGGTGCACCATCATTTTAAACATTGTAATTCTGCCCATAGTCTTTAAGGGAAGAGAGGACCACGGCTCCAGATCACCATGCATGTGTCATTAGGGGCTTCAGATTCAATGACCATACCAGGTCAGAGATGGCGAGGTAAAGAAAGCTTAGCGTAGTTCTGGTCATTCAAGGCTCCCTTCAGCGCAAACAGGAGCGGCTTCAAGTGATTGATTATTAGGCCAGAGGCTTGGCCATAAAAAGCAAGCATATGTAGTATTCTGGGCCCTGGTGCCTCTGGGTCATTCACTAAAGCAACACATCAGCTTGAAGTGCGATACGGTCTTCTTCGACTCCCATCTTTCATTGGAACTCCCAAAACTATGTGTCGCAGCTGACCTAAGTCACCAGGGGCTCAACTGCTTAGACAAAGTGGAGAGGGGACAACCCTGTGTAGTCCCCCTTTTGGATCGTAAACGCCCTTGAGAGGGAGCCCTTCACACGGATCTGTGCGGTAGGGCCAATATATAACGTCTGAACATACAATATGAAACGGGGACCAATGCCCATTCAGGCCAAGACATCCCAGAGAAAATCCCAGTCAAGGGATTCGAAAGCTTTCTCAAAGTTGAAGGAGAAGAGCATTGAAACCGGGTAGTAGATGATGGAACGCTGCTGCCCGTTGCACTCTGCGGATGCAATGGCGTGTACCATGATGGGGCATGAACCCACATTGATTAGGATTGATCAAAGCGGGTAGAACCTGAGCAGACGATTGGCCAGCATTTTAGCATAGATTTTGAGTTCGAGATCGATTAAAAGAAATTGGCCAGTAGGAAGCGAAGCCTACAGGGTGTTTCCCAGCTCAGTGCTGTACCACAGTAGTCGCTTTAAGTTCTGATGGGAAACCTCCTTTGGTTATCACATTGTTGTGAAGAGCCAACAGATAATGCATAAGTGCTGTTCAGTATTTCTTGTAGTATCCTACCTGGAAACTAGCAGGTCCCTGAGTCTTGCTTGATTTCATGGTCGAGAGGACTGTAGCCACCTCTTCAATGGTCAAGTGTTCATCAATCTTCAATGGTTCATCAAGCTCCATGGCTCCATGACAGCTGATGTTTCAAGTGAGCGCAATGGTAAATCTGAAATCATCTGTGAGGAAATCTCATGTAGGGGCCGTGGGAGGTGTATGTATAATGCACAGTAATAACCAGCAAATGCAGTTGCAATATCTGTGGTCTTAGATACCAACTGTTGGTCAGGGCCCGGATACCAGGCCCCACCCTATCCACCAAATCCCGGGAGGCTAGCCAGTACAGGAGCTTACCTAACTTGTCTCCCCAGCCGTAGATCCTGCTCTGTGAGACCAACCAGCACTGTCTTGCCTTGTCCAAACAATGTTGCTCCAGTGAGAGCCTATCCAGTGCGAGCTGGCGCAGTTTGTTAGTCTCCTCATCTGACCAGGCTTCTGCCCATGCTATGCATGCCTCCATACCCATGATATTTCTGCCGGCCTTGTCTGCGAAAGTGTGTGTTGACAACCTCCCTTCATAAATGCCTTGCTGACTGCCCAGAGTATCCCCGGTGAGGGCACTGAGCCCACATTTCCCTCTAGGAAGGCAACTAGTTCCTGAGACAGGAATCCTGCTGTGTCTTTATCCATGATGTGCCACGCGTTAAGGCACCAGATTGGACGCTTCTCCTGAAGCTCTTGTCCCAGGTAAAAAGTTACTGGTCCATGGTCTGAGGTACCTCGATTTAGGATCTCGGACCTTTAGTAAGGAGCAGGTCATTGGTAAGCATGAAACCAAAATCAATACAGGAGTTAGTCTTATGGGCCGCAGAGGTGTTTGTAAAGGCCCGATTTCAAGGGGGGACACACTATACATCTCAAAGGCCAGTTCTCAAGGCGAGAGGTTGAGGGCTGGGGCTGGATCCTGGAGGAATATGCTGTGGGGGACTACGACATATTAAAGTCTCCTACAAAAATGGTAAGCCCCCGGGAAAACCCCGCCATGACTTTTTGAACTGCTGACAAAGTAGGGCCGGGTACCTGGCGGGGAATGTAAACACTCCCTATGTTATGAGGCTGCCCATTGATCATCCCCTCCACTGTGACATATAGGTACTGTGGGTCTGATGAACTATTGATACCTACTATAGGAAGGTGCTTATGAATCAGGACAACCACCCCTCTGGAGCCCCTAGTCTGACCTGTGTGGTATACGTTGTCGAATCCATATTTAGCCAGGGAGGGCATCGGGTACCTAAAAGGTGCATCTCCTGAAGTAAGTACATCCGGTGCATGGCGTTTGGCAAAACTCAGGACAACAGTCCACTTGATACGATCATTGAGGCCGTTAACATTCCATGCCATTACTTAAAAGGCCATCGGACACCATACAGTTTCCTAGGGACCAAGCATTGATCACAGGGACCTCCTGTGAGTAAAAGTGAACAAGGGTCACGGCCTGCCTAAAACAAAATAAACCATATGGCTTAATAGGCCAGAACACTTCATACCTAGCTCCCACCCTCACTTCACCCAGGAAGCATCTGTCACCAGTTCTACCACGAAAAATGAGCAGAGGTGACCCTCAGGGACCAATGACCGGATCCATTTCTGAAGGAAGTCCTCAAGCACCGTTCCCTCAACTCCTTCAAGGAAACATATGAACTGGAGGCTGTTCCCCCTGGCCCGTAGTCTGCATCTTCAGCCTGGATCTCCAAACTCCAGAACGCTGTGTGAGCCACCTCCAGCTTCAAGGTCACTGCAGAGTCCAATATCCGAACTTCAATGAGGCAACATGCTCAGAGACGTTGCGGAGATCCTGGAAAAGATGTACAACATCCAAGCCAACTTCCCCAATTATGGACTCCAGCACTGCGCAGGAGGCCTGAATGGCAAAAGAATATCGGAGGTGTTAAGTTGACCCACCTGAGGAAGAGGAAGTCCTGTTGTGAAGTTTTGTTTGGCCGGAGGGCTTGCGGAGCATTGGATGTATCTGTTTTGGATTGCGCCTGCGCCAGAGGGGGCCCCCTCTACTATACTGGAACCAGTAGATAATCCAGGTACGAGGTCAAAGCTTAAAGTCCACAACTACTTGGGGAGAGGACACAGCCTCAGATGGAAGAGCAGATAAAGTGAAGGCCAGGGCATCTGACGCACCATGGGGGTCAGACTGGGGTATGACAAAACAGGAGGGGAGGGGGAGGGAATGGAGAGGGCCTGACCCGCTTGCACAAGGGAAAGTCCTATCCCTGGCAGCATGAGCAGTCCGGTCCCTCACCAGCCTCACGTCGGGGCAGTCAGGGGGTGAACTGCAAAAACTGGCTCCCCTAGATAAATGCGAGCCATCCATTTTTGTCCTTAGGGCCTGTCGTAATTTGCCAATGTCCAGAGTGAAGGTCCTAGGGGGACAAAGAAACCACTGTGAGCCCTAGCTGGCTCAGTCCATTTGCTGTAGGTTGAACAGAGGGCTGACACAGCATATAGCGCACCCAAGGGCTGGCCCAGTATCACAAGTCTTCAGAAAGGGCACTCCTAGCCTATATTGCAGTGCTTTCGACCTCCGTGGGCATCACAAGCCGTGCTGTGGCATTGCCAGGGGCCCATGACCTGCAGCTTCTGTTTGGGCTCTCGACGTGCTTTGACCACGTCCAAGCCATGCCCGTTCGGCAGACCGTCCCCATTTGTGAATTCGCCGAGGACCGCATGCAGGGCTCAGAAGGTTAAACGCCGGGGTCCACGACTCACCACCCCCTGACCACTGCACCATGAGCCTCTCACAGTGCTCAGCTAGGAGGCAGAGCCCAAGGGCCGAGCACGGAGCTCAGGCTCGGCTGCCACTGAAACACCCCGGGCCACGCCCCATGTCATGGTGCATCCACAATACAGCCAAGACAGGAGAAAGGCAGCATCCGCGGGTCACCAGGTGTTCACAGGAACGAGCCGGCCCAGTGGATGATGATCAGTCGATACCAGCAGCAGGATGGGTACAGAGTTTCATCCGAAGAGCTCATGGACTGGTGTCTGCCATCTTAACCAATCAGGCCGCACCCCCAACCTCCTATCATCTTTGGAGTTCAATATCAGTATGCCGAAGTCTCACCTGACTCATTCTCAGACCCTCCCTTTCATTGGAGCCATTCTGGACACAGTTCAGTTTCGTGCTGTTGCTCCTGGGAAAGAATACAGGACATTTAGGCTATGATCATGATCTTTGAGCCTTGAACCTAGATTTCAGTGAAGCCGTCTCTGAGGCTACTGGGACTGATGGCCTCCTTCAACCTGTTGGTCGAGTACACTAGGTGGCATAGACGGGCTCTGCAATGGGATCTGAAGTCCAGGTGGGCCCAACTTCAAGGGGACCTCTCCAAGCGCGATTAGATTTCGGAGGAGACTCCAATAGATCTGCAGTGGTTGCTACTGGACCACGATTGGGTCTGCGGCAGACCTCTCTACCTCCCCTGCCCATAGCCACATTGGAGAAGTGTAGCTCAGAGACCTATGCTCTCCAGAGACTTTTCTGTCCCATATCAGACTTCTGGAACTGAGGGCCGATGGCTTGACACTGAAAGCCTTTCTGCTATCTATCATGGGAGGCTGGTACAGGTGCTCACGGACAACACCATCGCCATGTGGTTCAAACCGGGTGCAATGGAGTCATATGCCTCTGGAAAGGCCTGGACCACCAAGGTATTTTCCTGGTGGCGAACCACCTGGCAGGCTCACTGAACTCCAGGGCTGATGAACTGAGCCATCTGTGCCTAGCAGATAACGAGTGGCAATTACAGCCAGAGGTAGCATAACTGTCTCTTCTACGGATGGGAGAACCTTGGCTTGATCTGCTCACGACGACCAAGAATATTCAGTTCCAGCACTTCTGCATGTTGGAGTTTCCAAGGGGTCTCTGGCTTGGATACATGTTCTGCCTCGATTGGAACTTTGGACTTCTGTATGACTTTCCACCAATACCACTTCTTCCCCGAGTTCGCAAGAAGTTCAGAACAGACCAGACTCAAGTCATCAAAGTGGCTCGGGATTGGGCAAGGAGAGTTTGGTATCCAGAACTTCTAGGCTTGAGCATATGTCCTCCAATCATTCGCCCCGACCTCAGGATTTGTTAATGTTTGCCTCACTACTCCTACTCATGAGCACCTGTGATCAGTCCGCAGAAAGATGTCTTGCTTTTCAAAAATAAGCGCTGGTGCTTCCCATTTTTTTTCTCATGCACAGGGCTCCATTGTATCTTGAGTCTATGTTCATACTTTTCAAACAACACAATAACATTTAAGAAAAAGATATTTGAAGTGTTGTTTGACAGTTGGTAGCGTTACCTCTCACCCTAATAAAAAGGTAGTTTCCTTTCATGTGAATATCTTGTACCAAGACAAGGACTTCAAACATGTAGAAATGCCAATATTGTAGATTTGTATAGAAAGCCTTTATAACTTAACTTTCCTTTATGCATTATTAAAGGTTCCTGGATGCCTTAAATACTATTTTGGAATTGTATCTTTCTCGGATTCCTGCTGTGGAGCTACTCAGAGTTGTCTATTCATTTTGCATAATGGGCTACTTTCCACAAACGCCTTTTGACCAACTACTACAAGAGGACACACTCAATGAGCTGCTAAACTCGGGTAAGAATCCCTGTGATCCCAATGGATTCAAAATTTAAGTTTTTCTGAAATGTATAAATTAAGATGAGTTGTCAAGGAACCCAGTCCAATATTATTACAGCCCCTGTCTGGACAGTCACCTCTGGGTCCACTAGCTTTGTGGTTATTAATATTTTTTGTCATATATGCCGTGCCTGCTTTGCCCTGAAGTCGAATGTTCTTGTGGGTCGTTCTTTCCAGACCCCAAATATTTAGTCTGTTTAAACTCCAAATTATTTAAGTTTGGGTGTGTGGTCTACATTGGGTCAATCAAGTTTCCTATTTCTGGCGATGGAAAGGATTTTCACCCTTTCTTAGATGTTGGTCCTCTCTATAGAGTATGGATCGTAGTGTGGCAAAGATGCGGCATAAAAGTAAATGCCTCATGTCTTGATCTTTAATAGGAAAACTGATTTTAATACTGCTCAATTATATCACATGCACATTACAAAGTCAAATGAGGGGGGGCAGAATTTTGAACGTTCTGTAGTTTCCTGAGGAATTTGTGTGTGTGTGTGTCTGCCTGTCTCTGTCTTGCGTGCACCCGGAGAGTGAGGCGAAGAAACTGACACTGGTAAGCGGGAGACGCCAGCAGCGAAGCTTATACAGTTGTTGGAAGTAATATCTGGGGCAACGCTACTCAGAGCTGCGGAGGTAGCGTGGGGGGTAGATACTACTAACCCCATACTGAAGGCAACCTGCAGGCGGTCAACCCGCACTGGGATCGTGCTCAAAGGTGGTATGCTTAGAGGGACTGACTTGGCGATAAACAGTAAACACGGGAAGTATAAAGTGAAAAGATTTGGGGCATTTTCTCTGGCTCCCAAGTTGTATGGAACAACCGGGAGAGAAGACTGCACCTGCAAACAACATACCACAAGGGGTATACTAACATTAATGCGCAAGTTGGACATTTTTTAGTGTCGGGCAGACATGTCAAAAAGCGACAAACTAAGAGCACAGAGAGCTAGTGAATTAATAAATGATAATTCAATGCCATTAACTGGTACGATATCTGCACAAGAAGAAAGAAAAAGAAATCATCAAGCACCTTCATCAAAGATCTTGAATACACTCGGCTAATGGAAGTAAACAAGTGGTGGGAAATTACCACACTTAAATCAACCACCCTTCAATCGATCATGGGTTTGTAAAGCGTAGCTACTCACCCCGTGAGGGGTCTCAAGGTGCTGACGGGGGTAAGGGGGCCGCTGATCCATCTGGACGCTAGGGGTTCTGTCGAACAGCTAGGTCTTGAGATCCTTCCTGAATTGGGTCAGCGACAGGGATTGCCTGAGGTGAAGAAGCAGGGTGTTCCAGGTCTTGGCGGCGAACTAGGAGAAGAATCTTCTGTCTCTGGCCTTGCGGATCCGTGGGACGGTGGCCAGGGTCAGATGGTTGAAGTAGAGGTGTCTGGTAAGTATGTGGAATGAGAGGAGGGGGTTCAGATATGCTGGCCCTGCATCATGGAGGGCTTTTTAGGCATGTGTGAGGAGATTAAAAGTGATTCTTTTGTTGACTGGGAGCCAGTGGCGTTTTCAATGGAGTTCGATGATGTGGATACATCAGGTGATGTTAAGGACCAGTCTGCCTGCAGCATTTTGTACGTTCTGTAGTTTCCTGAGTAATTTTTGGGTGACGCAGTCGTAGAGTGCGTTGCCGTAATCTAGTCTGCTGATGACGAGGGCTTGGGTGACTGTCTTTCTGGATTCTGTGGGGATCCATTTGAATGTCATTTGAAGCAGGCATAGCGTATGGAAGCATGATGAGGATACAGTATTGATCTGGATGTTCATTGTGAGCGAGGAGTCCAATATGATGCAGAGGTTAATGGATGGGCCTTGGGGGTGAGGGGGTTCCCAGTGTGGCAGACGGCCACCATGAGTCATCCCAAGCTGAGTGGGTGGGTCCCATGATAGGGACTTTGGTCTGGTCCCAGTTGAGTTTGAGGCAGATTTTTTTCATCCAGGTGGCGATAGCCTTCATGCCGCTGTGAAAGTTGTTTCTGGTGGCTGTAGGTTCGTTGGTGAGGGAGAGGATCAGCTGGGTGGCGTAGGTGACAATTTTGAGTTTGTGACTCCTGGCAATGGTTGCGTTTGGGGCTATGTAAACGTTAAAGAGGGTGTGGCTCAGGGAGGAGGCCTGGGGCACTCCACTGCTGATCTCTGTGGGTTTTGAGAGGAACAGAGGTAGCCTGAGTGGCTGTGTTTGACCAGTGAGGCAGAAGTGGATCTAGTCCAGGGCCTTGTCGCGGATACCGGCCTCGTGGAATCTTAGGGTGTGCTGGGAGATAGTGTTGAAGGCGGCCGAAAGGTCCAGAAGGTTGGGGGCTGCTGTTTCGGCCCGGTCGAGGAGGGAGCGGATGTCGTCGGTGGTGCAGTCTTGGTGCTGTGGTTTCTTCAGAGGCTGGATTGGGAGATGTCCAGGACGTTGTTCGCTTTGATGATCTCAGAGAGTTGAAGGCCTTCTCGATGACCTTAGCTGGGAAGTGGAGCAGTATATTGAACATAAGAGTGCCAAGGGGCTTAAGAATTCTGATTATGCCTACTTTAAATGATCTAGGTGAGTGTTAGAAGGTGGTTCTGACACTCTGAGCTGCCCGGATTTTTCACTTTTTGAGCACCTTTTTTTGTTGAGCTTTTACCGTGGGAGAGTCTCATAAGTTGGGACTCACCCACAGTGAACTCAGTGACCTACGGTTTTTTCAGTGAATTTCAAAGGTTTTTTAAATGATAATTTTTAAATGTAATAATAGTTATATGTATTATTTTAAATTGATTTTCTACAGTTTTATAACCGTTTATTTTTACATATTTTATTTTTAAAATTACATTATACATTTGTAATATAAATAGAAATAAAAATGTTTTTAAAAATATTGAAACTGAAATATTGTATTTTTTTTGTTTTATGTTGGTTAGAGGACAGCATGCATAGTGGATGGGGGTTTGTAGCAGTCCATGTGCTAAGGCCTGGATCCCTGCATAAGTACTTGGGTAATGATTCAATGATTTAAGTACTACAAAGAGTATGCCTGGGTGAATTTATAAGTGGTTGGGTTTTGGCGCAGTGAATAGATTAGTATATGGTGCTGAATGGGTCACTAGAGGAGTGCAAGAGGAGTGACAGGATGTTTGTTGCAGTGTACAGATACTGTTTGGGGAATTGAAGATGTGAAAGAGAAGTGTGTAGGTGGTTAAGGGACTGCATGCATATTGAACAGAGGTTTGTAGCAGTCCATGTGCTAAGGTCTGGATCACTGCATGAGTACTTGGATACGGACTGAATGGAGAATGTCTCTGTGAATGTATAAGTGGTTGGGTTTTGGCACAGTGAATGGATTAGTACATAGTACTGAATGGGTCACTAGAGGAGTACAAGAGGAGTGAGAGGGTGTTTGCTAGAGCGCATGGATACTGACTGGGGAATTGAAGATCTGGTTTGCATTTTGAAAGAGAGAGCAGGTTTCCCTGCTCTCTCTTTCAAAATCCAAACCAAGTTTGCTATGGCAATTTATTAATAACGAAGCGCGCGAGCCCACGCTTTGTTTTTTTTTTTTTGCCCCTGGGGGTCCTTGTTGGACCCCCTAAGCAGACCTAGGTGGTCAGGGTGTTTCTACCCTGCCCCCTTTTTACGTTCTGCGCACTTGTTACACTGATTTCTTATGCCTTGGTTCTACACAAAATGGCTGCCAACACTTCCAGGTTTGTAGTGTTGACAGCCAATTGGCATGCAGCTTGTGATCGGAAGGGTGCGCACAGAGTGTGCGGATCCACCACGGCCATAGATATACATGTGTTTTTACTTTTGATTTTCTCAACAACTACTGAAGAGGATTTACACCATTTAAAAAAAAAGGCACCTTTCTGAACCAAGGGCTACCTCTTTGCCAAATTTTGAATAATTCCGTTCATCTGAAAGAGACACGTTAGTGATAGATTCCTTACCTTAGAATATCCCCAGGCGTCAGACTGAATCCAGAATTTTTTTGCACAGCAGTACCCTTGCGCGTCGGTAGGCGTTGTCTGCGGCTCCGCATCCGTCGTCGGCGCCGTGATGACGTCGTCGGAGTACTTAGACGCTGCCTCCGCGTGCTGACGTCAGTTCTACTTTTTTCCGCGCCAGCAGCGCAGATCCGGAAAAAGTGGTACCTTAGTCACTTTTTGACTATAACTTTTTGATCTTTTTGATCTTTCCTTTCGAAGTATTCGACTCCGAACGATGCCGGTAGGGATGCCAGGTTTCAAGCCCTGTGAGGATTGCGACCGACTGATGTCGGTCACCGACCCTCACCGTCGGTGTCTCTACTGTCTCGGCGTCGACCACGACGACAAGGCCTGTTCCGACTGCCGGGCCCTGACTACTAAAGCTAGACGGGAGCGGTCCCGTAAGCGGCTCGAGCTCCGGCAGTCGGTCCCGCGCCAAGAGATGTCCCGGTCCGGCCGGAGGTCGAGGGACCGGTCGCGGGAGCGCAGCCATCATAGCTCCGGGAGTCGACGTCACTCTTCCGGGTCGAAGTCACTCCTCCGGGTCGAAGTCGTCCGGTAAGCACAAGAAGTCGAAGAGACGTCATCGCTCTTCTGACTCCCCCCCCCACGCTCGCGCGACGCGGCCGGAGGTTCAGGTGACACCGCCCACGCGGCTCCGTCGGAGTCGCAGGCGCCGCGTCCGGCCCCATTCCCTCCGGTCCGTGGGCCTCACGCGACGCCGAAGGAGATCGAGCGGTTCCTCATGGCCATGAGGACTCTCTCTCCTCCGACGGGCTCCGCGGTGCCTTCGGGCCCAGCGGACCCGTCTGGGGGCCCTAGCGGGTCGGGGGCTTCGGCCCGGATGCCGTCGGGTGCTTCGGCTCTGACGCCGCCGGCGCCTTCGGGCCCAGCGCCGCAGGGCCCCGCAGGATCCGGCTCCGGATCCAGGTCGTCGCCGGTGGATTTAACGACCTCCCCGACGCCGGCCCCACAGGTGTCACCCCCGGCGCCGTCCTCGGGCGGCGCCGTCCCCGAGACCTCCCTCGACCCGGTTCCGGCGCCGCTTCAGACGCCGTTCAGAGAGTTTACTTTCCATGAACCGGACCCATCCTATTCTTACCCTGAATACCAGGAGATGGGTGATGAGGAGGATTGGGAGGGGTCTGAGGACCCTCTGGCACTTGAATGCCAGTCTCATGAGGACTGGGCAGGTGACCTTGGGGACGCCAGCGGTATTGACACTTCGCCAGACACTGGCTTTGTCTCACCTCCTAGCGTGGCTACGGAGGAGGGGGCAACCTATAGTGTGGTGTTGATGAGGGCGGCCAAGGCCTTGGGCCTTGAGCTCCCCGTCGCGGCCGTGAGGACTAACCTCCTCACTTAGGTCCTTAAGCCGCAGTCATGCTCAGCCGAGCCTCTGCTGCCGTTTAACGAGGCCTTAACCGACGTTCTTTTGGGCACTTGGTCCAAGCCCGCTACGGGTTCACCCGTAGATAGGAATGTGGCCAGACGCCACCGCCCGGCTCCGGGCGACCCATGTTTCCTGTCCACCCACCCCACCCCCGAGAGCCTGGTCATCCAGGCCTCCAATTCCCAGACCGCATTCCCGTCGGCTCCGCCAGACAGGGAATCCAAGAGGTACGAGCAGTTCGGTAAAAAGATCTTCTCCTCCCTTAGTCTGGGACTGCGGTCTTCCAACACCGCCTGCCTCTTGGGCCACTACACCCACTCTCTGTGGGATACGGTTGAGGAAGTGCTGCCAGAGTGTCTATTGGAGGTACGGGCCAAACTCAGCCAAGCCCTTGTGGAGGGCTGGGATGCAGCCAAATATTCTATCCGGTGTGGGCTGGATACCACCGACTCACTAGGTAGAGCGATGGCAACGACAGTGGCGGTCAGACGTCACGCCTGGTTGAGGTCCGCCAACTTTTTGCCCGATGTCCAAAACACACTGATGGACCTGCCGTTTGATGGCCGTCGCCTTTTTGGCGACAAGGCAGACCATGCGCTTGAGCGCTTTAAGGACAGCACAGTTTTTGGATTCTATGGATCTTGTTCTGAAACCTCTCCAGCAGATACTTAACTTGTCTTTTACCACTTCGATAGTACCTTTGGCTTGGAAACAGGCTCTGGTCTCCCCTATTATTAAAAAACCCACACTTGATCCCTCTTTGCCTGAGAATTTTAGGCCAATCTCCCTGCTTCCATGGGTGGCTAAAATAGCTGAAGCTCATGTGAACGAGATGTTGGTTCGCTATATGACCCTTAATAACATTCTGGACCCGTCTCAAAACGGCTTCAGAGCGGGTCATAGTACCGAGTCAGCCCTGTTGGCCTCCACTGAGTACTTAAGATCTACCCTTGACGCCGGTCAGAGTGCAGCGCTTATATTATTCGATCTTAGCGCTGCCTTTGATACGGTGTCCCATGACATCTTGTTGTACCGTCTGGAGGCTATTGGGATCAGGCCCTGGAATGGTTCCGTGCATTCTTGACGGATAGATCCTTCCGGGTCTCGGCACCACCTTTTCAGTCTCAAGTTCATTCCATCTGCCAAGGGGTTCCGCAGGGTTCTGCGTTGAGCCCGACGTTGTTCAATCTGTATGTTCAACCCCTCGCGGCTGTGGCTAGAGAATGGGGCCTAACGTTAGTTTCGTACGCTGACGATACTCAGCTGATTGTTACCCTGGCTGAAGGTCCCTCGGCCACGGCCTCGAGGTTCCGAGATGGTATGACTGCTGTTGCCCAATGGATGGCTGAAAACTGCCTTCAATTAAATGCCACTAAAACTGAGGTGATGTTGGCAGGGAAAAACACCTCCCTCTGGAACGAACATTGGTGGCTAGCCTCCTTAGGCATTATGCCTTCCACCAAGCCAGTGGTCAAGAACTTGGGAGTGTGGCTGGATGCAGATCTTAATTTCCAGTGCCACACGAAGAAGGTGGCTGCGACATGTGTGGGCCTGTTGAGGGGCCTTCGCCCTATTTTGAAGTTTTTCTCAGCGCCTGTTCGGCAGCTTATTATCCAAGCGACAATTCTATCGCGTTTGGACTAAGCTAGCGCGTTATTTTTGGGTGCTAATAAAGCTGAGATTCTGCGTATTCAGCGAGTACAGAACTCAGCAGCCCGAGCTCTTGTCGGACTGCCTCGCAGATGCTCTGTTAGAGCCACCATCAGAGCCTTACACTGGTTACAGATTCAAGCCAGAATCCAGTTTAAGACGCTCTGTTTAGCGTTTAAAATCTTGAAAGGTACCAGCCCGGAGTTACTTCGTCCACTCTTAACTCCGTACACTCCTCAACGCAATTTGCGCTCCTTAGGGCAACATCTGGTAAATATACCCAAGTTCAGACTCTGCCGCGTCGGAGGTCGCTCCTTCCGACTGCTGGCGGCCAAACTGTGGAATTTTTTGCCTGTTTCCATTCGTGGAATCAATGAGCTTCTCCCTTTTCGTAAAGCCATTAAGACTTTTCTTTTTCCTTTAACTTAGGTTTTCTCTCTTGTAGTTTCCTTTTCTGGTACTAAGTTACGGTCAGCGCCGGGACGCCCCTTAGCTGGGGCAGCTGTGCGCTCAAACAAACCATTAACATAACATAACATAACATAACTCCAGGGCTACGGCCAAGTCCTTGGGCCTCTCGGCCCCGCGCCAGCAATCGGAAGGGGTGTTCCCACACGTGCTGCCAGCCACGCTCCGCAAGGTCATACCCAACGCGGTGGCGGCTGTGAAAACCGCCGTGGCGGCGGTCGGGGTCAACGGCGAGGTCAGTCCACACCTTCCCCCGCAGCATCCGCCTCAAAACCCTCCTAGTCCGTGTTTTCTGGCCCATGTGACGCCAGTGGGGGGCAGGGTTCGCCATCACCACCTCCACTGGCGCACTGTCACTTCGGACAGGTGGGTGCTGCAGACCGTCCGAAGGGGCTACTCCCTCCCCTTCGAGGCAACTCCTCCAGCCATGCCACCGCAGAACCACGGTGTATCGGGGGATCATTTGCAACTTCTGCAGGAGGAAGTTACGGCCCTCTTGGCCAAGGGGGCCATCGAGCGCGTTCCTGGGCCAGAAGTAGGGTGTGGTTGCTACTTTCTGGTACCCAAGAAGGGCAAAGGGGCCCTACGCCCTATCTTGGACCTACGGAACGTCAACGGCTTCCTCCGGAAGGAGAACTTCAAAATGCTGATTCTGGCTCAGGTCTTAGCTGCCCTGGATCCAGGAGACTGAATGGTAGCGTTGGACTTGCAGGACGCCTATTTCCACATTCCCGTCCTGCCGGCCCACCGGCGCTACCTGCGGTTCACGGTTGGCCGCGAGCACTTTCAGTATTCCGTGCTACCCTTCGGCCTTACCAGCGCCCCACGGGTGTTCACGAAGGTGATGGCGGTGGTCGCAGCTCATCTGCGCAGGTTAGGGGTTTCAGTCTTCCCCTACCTCGACGACTGGCTGTTGAAGGCGGGCTCGCCCCAGACAGTCGTCAGCCACCTCCAGACTACGGCAGATCTCCTGCACCAGCTGGGGTTCTCCATCAATGTGCCAAAGTCACACCTGTGCCCCTCTCAGAAGCTCCTCTTCATCGGAGCGATTCTCGACTCTGCGTAGTTTCGGGTTTATCCTCCCGAACAGCGGGTTCGGGATATTCAGGCTCTGATTCCGATCTTTCGGCCTTTATCCCGGGTCTCAGTCAGGTTGACGCTGCGGCTTCTGGGGCTGATGGCCTCCTGCATCCTACTGGTGCATCACGCCAGGTGGCGGATGCGGGCTCTGCAGTGGCACCTGAAGTTTCAGTGGGCCCAGCATCAGGGCAACCTGTCCGACCACGTCCTGATCTCGGAGGGCACTGCGAGACAGCTGCAGTGGTGGCTCACGGACCGCGATTGGGTCGGTGGCAGGTCCCTCTCCCTACCCCAGCCGGGGCACGTAGTTGTGACGGACGCGTCCCTCCAGGGCTGGGGAGGCCACATGGGAGAGGCGGAGATCAGAGGACTCGGGTCTCCGGCCGAGTCCCGGCTCCATATCAACTTTTTGAAGCTGCGGGCGATTCGTCTAGCACTGTAGGCATTCCTCCCCTCTGTCCGGGGGAGTGTAGTGCAGGTGTTCACGGACAACACCACCGCCATGTGGTACTGCAACAAACAAGGCAGGGTGGGGTCGTGGACCCTTTGCCAGGAGGCTCTGCGCCTCTGGCAGTGGCTGGAACAGCAGGGCGTGACCCTGGTGGTTCAACACCTGGCAGTTTCTCTGCACGCCAGGGCGGACGAACTCAGCCGTCGGTGCATGATGGATCACGAATGGCGTCTGAACTCGGACGTGGCGCAAGGCCTCTTTCAGCAATGGGGAGAGCCTTGGTTAGATCTATTCGCCACCGAAGAGAACGTGCAATGTCATCACTTCTGCGCGTTGGAATTTCCAAGGCGGCAATCGCTCGGCGACGCTTTTCGTCGCGTGTGGAGTTGCGGTCTGTTATACGCCTTTCTGCCTATACCACTTCTGCCCAGAGTGCTGAAGAAGATCAAGCCCGACCGGGCACAAGTCATCCTTGTGGTACTGGTATCCAGAGCTACTCAGTATGTCAGTCGATCCCCCGGTTCGTCTGCCTCTTCAGGAGGACCTTCTGTCGCAGCAGCAGGGGACGGTGCTCCACCCGAACCTGTCCAGTCTCCACCTCCATGCTTGGAGATTGAGCGGCGACAGTTGAGGCCATTTGACTTGCCTCCTGAAGTCTGTAATGTCATTCTGGCAGCCAGGCGTCCCTCCACAAAGTCGGTATACGCCTGCAGGTGGAACAGATTTGTGGCATGGTGCACAGCAAAGGCTGTGGATCCTCTCTCTGCCCCTCTTTCTAAAGTTCTCCTCTTTCTTCTTTCTCTTGCCCAGCAGGGCTCTGCTCTGGGCACTATCAAGGGCTACCTTTCTGCCCTTTCAGCCTTTCTGAGGCTGCCTGATCAACCTTCATTGTTCAAGTCCCCTATTGTAAGTAGATTTCTAAAGGGCATCACACACACGTTTCCTCCTGTTCCGTTTGTGATGCCTCAGTGGGACTTGAACCTTGTTCTTACATTTCTGATGTGCGCTCCCTTTGAGCCACTTCACAACTGTCCTCTCCGCCTTCTTACTCTGAAGACTGCTTTCCTGGTTGCCATCACCTCTGCCCGGAGAGTGAGTGAGCTCCAGGCCCTTTCTTGTACTCCACCTTTCCTTTCTGTCCATCCGGACAAGGTTGTGTTGCGTGCTAAGCCATCTTTCCTGCCCAAGGTTGTCACAGCCTTCCACATCGGGCAGTCTATCACCTTGCCAACCTTCTTTCCGCCACCGCATCTCTCTAAAGAGGAAGAGCGGCTACACCGTCTGGACCCAAAACGTGCGCTCTCGTTCTATTTGGATCGCACACGCCAGTTCCGGGTGGATGACCAACTCTTTGTTGGTTACGTGGGCGCTAAGAAGGGGAAAGCGGTGCACAAGAGGACCATCTCCCGGTGGATCATCTTGTGTATCCAGGCATGTTACTCCTTGGCTAAGAAGGAGCCCCCTGTTGGATTACGGGCTCATTCCACCCGAGCCACGGCAACTACAACTGCCCTGGGCCGGGGAGTGCCCTTACAAGACATCTGTCAGGCAGCTACGTGGGCATCGCTGCACACGTTTGCAAGGCACTACTGCCTGGACAGCCAAGTCCGGAGGGATGGCTTCTTTGGCCGTTCTGTCCTCCAGGACTTTCTGGTGTGATTATTGGTTTGCAGACCCACCACCAGGGTTGGTATTGCTGGGGTATCTATTCTAAGGTAAGGGATCTATCACTAACGTGTCTCTTACTACTTGTGTAACGATATATCTGTAAGAGACATAAGTTAGTGATAGATTCCTTACCGATCCACCCATCCTCCCCGTTCTGCGAACCGATATCTAGGGTTAGGGTTACCCCCTTTCAGGGCCCTAGTTTCAATGGCACCAGTGTTGGTTTTTAACATGGCTCAGCGCTTCTGGTGTGGAAAAGCTGTGTCGAAGAACTGACGTCAGCACGCGGAGGCGGCGTCTAAGTACTCCGACGACATCATCACGGCGCCGACGACGGACGCGGAGCCGCAGATGACGCCTACCGACGCGCAAGGGTACTGCTGCGCAAAAAAAAAAAATCCGGATCCAGTCTGACGCCTGGGGATATTCTAAGGTAAGGAATCTATCTCTAACTAATGTCTCTTACAGATATATCGTTACACAAGTAGTAACTTGTGCAGCAGTTCGGGCTGTAGCCGCGACTTAAGTTTCCTACAGAAAATTGCATGTGAAAAACATGTTTTGGGACTCCCCTTTTTTCTCGGCCCCCGCTTGCCAAATCGCTTCGTAACTTTCAAGATAGGAGCGGTCTGGATCGGGCCATAACTTTTGAAAATTTCGCGAAGATTCGTCGACCGGCGCCAAAGTTATTGGAGATAGAATGTTGCCAATTTCCTACGGAAAATCGGTCCTAACTATAACTACCTACTGGCGACCGCCAGTAGGTAATATATATATTCTTTGCCTTATTCAACAATGCAACGCCATTTTGCTCATGCATTTTATAGTCACATGTTTGAGCGCGGCATGACTAACATAGAAAAAAATTATAACATTGCATTCAATCATTATGTAAACAAAATCAAACAGAATGTCCAATATATGTATATATAATATCATAAAAATATACTGGTATTTTTGGGTCATTGAGGAGATAGATTTTTTATTCAGTGCTGTTAAAAAAAGGGCAATGTAAAAGTCTTAAGTTTCGTCAGGAAACCGTCTGCCTGAATCCCTCAGAGCAGTTAATTCTCACGTGTCGCTGCATAAAATATCTACATCATCTCCCAATTCTGAAGCCCAAGCCCTGGCTCACTGGTTAGAGGCGGCAGACCCAGAAGCAGAGGTCGGCCTGGGACCAGGGTTCAATTCCCGACGCGGCAGGGTACGGGACCAATGTCAGCGGGCTCGATAAATCTCGCCTCGGTGCCTCTCTAACCATGGGTCCCACGCTGCAACTCTGGGCAATAGCTTGCTTAATCTCCACAACGGCCCCCTCGCAGCCGGGGATGCCTGGCTTCACCTTGGGGATGCCCAATAGGGACCATCTCACAGGGAAAGCCAGGACGGGTTCCCCAGCGGTACACAGCGCCAAGAAACCCCAGGGTGAACGTGCGCTCTACAAATACATACTAACATAACATAACATAACAAAACCAAAAGTTCTTTTGCACCTGGCAGCCTGCCCCCAATCTGAGTCAATATCGGATACATGTTCGGACTGCCCCCTCAACCCACCCACCGTCCAGTGGACCCAGCCCCAACCGGGAACATAATACTATTCACCCACAAAACCATTCAATCTGGAAAGCCCAGGAATCCCAGATCCAAGAACTGGCGACTTGGAATAAAATGATCAATCACTTCTGGACTGTCACTCTTTGTTACAGAGCCCCTCCGTAGCCCTGGCTCGCAAAGTAAACTCGCTTCAGAAACGACTACAACTCTTCCCACCGCAGTCTGGACTCACCTTCTCAAGAGACTCCAATCCACCGTTTTAGCGCTAAATTATCAATCTGAAAAATTGGACATTCAAGTCGACCGCTTGAACTTGTGTGCTGTCTTTGCAACAGGGATTGACAGCAAGCTGGACAACTTATATAAACTGACCTTCAGAGCACAATCCACCACCAACTTCACACCGTCTGTCTGTTGCTGCTCTCCTATAATAGACATTCTGACCTCACTCCTGAACTTTCTCAACACTATCCAGTCCGAAATCAAGGAGCACATCAATGGTTCCAGACCGCACCAACAAACTGCATGTTCAAGCCCCCTGGGAACCGTTGCAGCCCACAATATCCACATGACATACATGCAGATCGTGTCCACCAGTTCCAGTCCAGAACCTGAAGCCTCCCGGCCGGCGACTACCCCATCTGTGCCCACCTACGTTTCCAATACCTTGGCATGGGAAGGCCCTGATTGTCTTCCAATGAGTTCAAGCCCTGAGTAGGCGCGGGCCCCATCCTCGCCGCCTTCGCCAATGGACACTAACACAGTGGCCCAGACCACTTTTGGAAACTTCATGTCAGATAGTCTCCAGTTGCCATGCCCCCTCAGTTAGAGGGAGAGGACCAGACTCTTGAACCGATGAAACAAGTCGAGCAGTCAATCCACTGCCACCTGTATCTTGATTCCACTGTTTGCAAACTCAAGAACTGGGTCTGTCTTGCCCAACAGCACTGAAAGCGACCCCCACTTGTTATCACATGACCCATTCCGACCTTTACCGAGGGCCAAGTGCAGGTTGATCCTAAAACACCACCAGCAGATACCCCCGGCAATGGGCACAGTCAAACTCCCAGACAATCCGGTGCAAGCCCAGAAGCTGCAACATCAATGTTCACCCACACTGGCTGCCAAAAAACAAGGCATACCCATTGATCAATCAAGATTCATCCTTCCGGTCAATTGTGAGCCTGCCCAGTTCAGGAAGGACACTCTCAGACTGGTTATTACAAAGTCTATGCAACCTCCGGGCCATTAGTCGGATCCAACTCCCACTATTGAGTATGTTCTCCAACAGCCTCCCTCCCCGGACCTCAGCAAACGCTATCCATGCCAACCCAGGCAGTCCAGGATCTGCCTTGGATGCACAGCATTCAACAACAAGTAACCCTTCAACCTCCAAACTGCTGTTTACTCCGGAATACCATTCCCAGTGTCCCCATGGCATTCTAAAAAGGGGGAACATTCTAAGGTTACTGAAGGCTGTCCCAGAGGTGGGTGGCCAGGAATCATGTGATATTGCATCAATTGAATTTAACCACCCAAGGGGTTCCTAAACATCAGAAGTCACATTAACAATCTGTGCCTTACCAGCTCCGGTAAAGTTAATTCTGTCTAGATCCGAGGCATTTAACTTTGGGGTCATCAAGATCAGTCCCTTTAAATTGATTGGTTATGAAATGAAATAAATTAAATGAATTTGTACTTGTAAAGCGCACTTATACCCCAACCGGGGTTTCCTGGCGCTGTACGCATACCGCTGTGGAACCCTTCCTGGCTTTTCCCTGTGATATGTCCACTCCTGGGCACCCCCAAGGTGAAGCCAGGCATCCCAGCGCTGTTTGGGCCGTTGTGGAGATTAAGCAAGCTATTGCCCAGAGTTGCAGAGTAGGACCCATGATTAGAATAGGCACCGAGGCGAGAACTATCAGGTCCGAGGAAATTGAGCCCAAGACCCGCCGAGGCGGGGATTGAACCCTGGTCCCGGGCCAGACCTCTGCATCAGGGTCTGCCTCTCTAACCATTGAGCCACACTTCTCCACATATCCAACAGTTCTGGCAAAATCTCAGTCCTCCATAGAGGTGCCCAGAAAGAGCCTTCAAGAAACAACTGGAACTGGCTGTCCTCTGTCCTGTCCCATGGATGTTCTAACTGACCTGACCCCTCGTCCCCCATGCGCTTTTAGCCACTCTTGCTAACCCTTTGCACCTGGAACATCAATGGTCTCCGGCAGAAATTACAGTCCCTCCAATCATTTACCGTCTTAAATGGTCAAGATATCAAAGCATTGCAGGTAACTTAGGCTGAGTAAAGTTGTCCGATCACAAGATTCATTAAGCATTGGAAGCCAGCCCTGAAAGAGTACAAGTTTGGCAGATCGAAGGGTTGTCGGTCCATGTACACCTCAGTAAAACTGCAAAACAACATTGACCCGATAATGTTTCAAAAGAGCTGGCTGCAAGGAATCAAAATCAGCAGCTGAAGATTACTGTGTCCCCTCTTGTTGATTAACGTTTGTCAGTCGAAATGTAAGGGAGAAGAGGTTAAAATTAAACCATTTGATTCAGACCCTGTGGGAATTGACCAGGGATGATCCCCAAGCAGATGGTATGATATCGGGGACTTCAACATATATCTTTTCCAACACCTTTTGGGATCACCCTGGGAAAGCCCATGAATATTGTTGAACAACCCAGGCCGAGGGGCTGCCTACATTGTTCACTTGGAGTGCTCCTGGTTCTGCAACTCAACAGTGTGGGCTTTAAAGTACTGAACGGTAGGTTCCCACATGACATATCACCAAACTGGTGAAGAACCATTGAAAAAAACCTTCTCTTATATTGACTACACTGTATGCAACATAGATATGTTACCCTTTGTAAAAAACTACAGTACTGTTTCGCACATAGAGAGCGATCACTGCCCTCAAACCATCACAAGCTCCACTTGTCCCATCGTGCTCTGGCCACCACTATGTGCAAAGGAATATATACTGGGAACCACATGCACCTCAAATGGAGTGATGCCGTCAGTGGCGAATTCATGGCTAATTGTATAAAATCAGCTGCAGGACCTAGTCTAAGTAATGTGTCATCGATTACTGCCTTACCAAACCAGCTATCACCTTGAAAACGATTCAGCGCTTAAAGAAAGCCTGTAACAAGGCAATGAAGGGAGTCTAAAAGAATCCCAGATTGAAAAAGATACTAGATTTTTAAGCAAGTGCAGACCAAATACAGGCAGCCAGTTCATGCAGAGAAGTTTAGACGTCTAAATCACTCTGGGCAATCCTCTTATGTGAGAGCAAGAAACCTAAATACAGAAATCATTGGGCCTTGGTAAACAAGCAGCTGAATGAACCCAGTAGGCTCAGTTGTGCGAACATTTCAGAACCGGAATGGATTATTCTTGGCAAGCGGGGATGTAGACCCAGCACAAGACGGGGGTCACCAAATGCCACAAACAATCATCCTCCCTGCCCCACCTCAAGATCAAGACTACTCGCCCTGCCCCGTAATGGACAAGGTTATCCGGACGAAACGGCTGGCCCATCTAATATCGAAGGCCAGAACAGAAGGGGCGCCTGGCTCCAACGGCCTCCCCCAAGCCCTTTTCAAGCAGGATAACCCATTCTGGGCTTGAAGGCTTACCTCACTTCTCGATTACTGCCTGAGGAGCCCGACAAATCCTGAGTCGTGGCGTGGGGCCATGTAGGAAAGCGCCTATTTTTGCTTGGTTAGCCCCCACTTTTTGCCTGATCCTTAATGTGATTTCGAACTGTCAGTGCACTGGGTACCTGCTAACCAGGTTCCCAGGGCCAATCTCTTTCTCCCAAAACTGGACCACTATTGGCACCACTTCAGTTACCCCTATAATTCCCTAGTAAATGGTACCCCTGGTACCTAAGGCGTGGCCACTGAAGAGAGCCTTCTGGGTGCTGCAGCAATGATTGTGCCACCACAGGGCCCCCTCACCAACTCTATGCACACTGCTAACTGCAGGCTGCACGTCTTTGTACAGGAAAATCTGAAGAGTCGGCATGGCACTTGCACTGGTACTTTATTGCAACAAAATGTTAGTTCGCCTTATTACGATGTACCTACTTGTGAGTGTACATCTAACTGACTCAAGATCTTACTATTGTCAAACTTTTGAAACCGTTGTGCCTCTGATTTTAGTGTTATGCCATTCTGTCGGACGTCACTCTTAAAAGTCAATGTTGCTGCTATTTCCCCTTGCACTAGCACTTTACCGCTGTCAAGTTTGTCCTTGCCTTAGCACTCTGTTACAACAAAATGCCTGTTTTCCTTATTGCGATGTTTGTATTTGCGAGTGTATTTCCATTTGACTTGAGATTTTATACTTCTTGCATGTGTTTAAAAAGCTGTAATGGTTTTAATTAACTGCAGAACTGGCCTCTCCTTTAAGACATTCCTCTCAGATGACGGGTGTGCGTAGTAGTCAGTGGAGAGGGACTGGCCTCTCCTTTCACACCTCTCAAATGACGGCTGTGCGTAGTAGGGTGTGTAACTGGACTGGCATCTCCTTTCAGACCTTTCACTCAGATGATGGGTGTCTCTCATATGGTGTGAGGGGAGGGACTTGCCTCTCCTTAGAGCCCCCTCTAGTATATGACGGCTAAGCGTAGAAGGGTGTGGGAAGAGTCTTAACTCTATTTCAAATTCTTCTCAAGCTGATGGGTGTAAATAGTAGACTGTGATAACACCATCTCCAGTAAGACTCCTTCCTTCAGTAACAAGTCTACATACTAGAGTGTATTCAAACATCACCTACTCTTTTCTATTTTTCATGATCCCAAGAGTCTTGCAAGATTGTAGCATAAAAAAAAGAATGAACCTTCTACCCATTACAGTACTTCTCTTACACACTTCCTCTAAATAACAAGGTCCACAATAAACATTCATGCTAATAGACTGTATTGAGAACTTTCCTACTTCGTTTCACTATACGCAATCCCGCAAGAGTCATGCAAAATCATACTTTCTTTTAAAAACAATATAATTACATTTTTATTACAGTAGTTATCCTTTAGGTATCTCCTCTCTGAATCTAGGGGAACAGCATGCTTTTCTCCTGCCCCTTTATATAGCTTTTTTACTTCATTACAACAGCTCCAATTTTTCACAGTAAAAAGTAATGGCAGCCATGTTATTTCTAAAATTACAAGAGCAAGTTCATCAGAGCTCATGCGGGACTGACCGAAGCCTCACGCTCCTGCAAGAGCGTTAAGGGTCACGGGAAAAACGGGCCTCTCAAACAATCACAGGGCTCCCTTTATGATTTTGTGCTCTTGCGGAACACCTGCAAGACTCATGAGCCCAAATATACCATTTTTATTAACCTCAATTTCTCAAAAACTGCCAAACAGATTTACACCAAATCACAAAAAGCACAATATGCAGACCAGTGGCTAGCTTCCTGCCAGATTTGGTATAATTCCGTTCAACAGTTTTGGTGTTGCCCTTCTTAAAGCAATCTATAGAAAATGGATTGGCATTTTGGGACCCTCTTTTTCTCGGCTACTGCTTGACAGATCACCGTGAAACTTTCCATGCATAGATTAGTCAAAAAGTCGCACCTTTTTGGAACGTTTCGTGGAGATTCGTTAAGCGGGGCCAAAGTCATTAGCAACACACAACCCTTTTGGAAAAGCGAACCTAACTATATATATATATTACAGTGGTAAATTTATCTGAACTTACAGTGGTAAATTTATCTGATATTATACTTACTGATATTCAGATTAATGTGTTGTCTCTTGGTTTAACCTTCTGCCCAACTAAGAAATTTGATTTTACTTTCCCGCGGTTTCTTTCAGCATTTTGACCAATTGTTCTGGCCTTACCTGTTGCTCCCTGAGCTTCTGCCATTACTGGACCAGCCGTCCAGAGTGCTGTTACAACAGCGCGGTTCCCGTGATACCGCCGCTGCATCAGGGGCAAGGACTTCACTTGCCAGCGTGCCCCGGCGCCCTGCAGCGCGTCATTAGCCGAGCGCCAGGAGGCGCTTTAAATCCAGGAGAGCGCCCCCGCAGCACGGGTTTCTTTTCGCATTTTCACCGATTGTTCTGGCATTACCTGTTGCTCCCTGAGCTTCTGTCATTACCGGACCAGCCGCCCAGAGGGCTGTTACAACAGCGCGGTACCCGCGATACCGCAGCTGCATCAGGGGCAAGGACTTCACTTGCCAGTGTGCCCCGGCGCCCTGCAGAGTGTCATCAGCTGACCGCCAGGAGGCGCTTCAAATCCAGGAGAGCGCCCCCGCAGCACGGGGACTGGGCCAAGGGCGGGCCCGTCCGCTCCCGACAGAGCCCAGAAGAGGCCGGGCTGGGCCACATCTCTAACATCTTTTGCTGAGAACTGTAAGACTGCATCCATCTTTTGGGACTATTACCGTTTGCTTGTTATATTCTGTAAATTGCCTGGTTGGAACTCTTGGGGGTTCACTTAATGTCGTGTCTAGCAGTTATGCGAAAAAGGAAGGTAGGGGATAGGGTGGTGGGTACACTTGATGCTTTTTTAAATAGAGCGGAATCAGTTTTAATTCACGAGATTCAGGCAACTGAATGTAGGCTCTCTTTGGAGCCAGTTTTATCTAGGGGTGCCTTGTGCCCAGCTACCCCCCTCTCAAACGAGTATTGAAGTGGATCTCTCTGGTGAGATTACCCCACCTAGTTCGATATGTCCATGCCCCCCATTCCTGGTGCTTCGTTACCCCAATGTAGCATCCAGAGTCCAGCTATAGTTAAGACAAGGGGGAGGAAAGCTTTAGGGGGGTAGGGGTCGAACCTCCTATAAAAAAAAAAAGGGATGGTCGCTGCCCAGCTAAACAAGCCGTATCTGTGGCCACTAACAAAACTAGTGGGGTATATGTTTTTGGGAATACAGGTGTTAATGCTCCCGTAGTTAATTCTACTGTTGGCGCTAATGCCCAGTTTAACCAAGAAAATCTGTACACAATACTAAAGGATCAGTTAGCTGCCCTCATCGCCCCCATCCTTAAAAGACTTGACTCAGTAGATGAGAGGCTAAATAAAATTGAACAATGTCTTTCCAGTAGTAAGCAAAGGATTCCAATCCATTCTATTCGACAGGATAATGGGGGGGCCCCAAGTAAAGCTTATGGGGTAGAAACCACTGTGCAAACTGGTGATATACCAAATGCCCAAGTATGCTCTGCCCGGGTCCCTCAGGTGGAATGAGGCAGCAGGTAACGGGAGGAGGGATGAAGATGGGCTAGAAGGGGTTCCCAATATGCTTCCTAGCCTTCACCTCCCCCCCGAAGCCACACCCTACACTATTATCCTAGCTAACGTGCCCCCACTCCCTTTGGGTACTCGTGAACACTGGTCAACCCTTAAAAACAAAGTTCTTTATTTTCTGACGAAAAAGTCTGTCGTTAGCAAGGCATTATGTGATGAATTCAAAATGGTGAGGCGTATCAACTGGGTTGGCCATTCACATAAATCCTTGGCGGGTGACTGTGTGGTATTGAGTTTCAGGTCTCCTTCCTTTGTACAACATATCCTTGAGATGGCTGACCACTACCCCCCCCCCCCCGCTGATGATATCTGAATTCTACCTTATGGGCAAAACTTGTTGGCAGAGCAGGTAATACTTGTCAGGGCCCTGTTCAGCGGGAGACTTATGTTGTCCATGAGGCTCGCCCACTGGTGAGCCCTTGCTCAACGAGATCCCTCGTAACTCTATCCTCGTGGAACATTGCGGGGTTGGAATCCAAATTACTCTCACTAGACTGGGCAAGTAACATAGAGAACATGGATGTATGGGACTTCCAAGAGATTTGGTCTGTGGAAGGAGTTTTTCATGTGGGTTATTTAAATTTTTCCAAACCAGCAGTCAAGGGACCGAAGGGTAGACCAGTTGGTGGGCTGACCCTTTGGGTGCGGCAACGTGAGGGGATAAAGGTGGAAGAGGTTTCTATTAATAGCCCAGATATTATGGTTATCCGGGTTAGATCATCAAAGGGCCTTGATGTGTCCATATATAATGTTTATTCGAGAGGCCTACCGGTTGGTAGGAGCTCTCAAGTTCTTTCAATCCTGGAAAGTCATCTGAACCAGGAGGATAATTGTAGTTACCGGATTATTGCTGGTGATTTGAACACGTGTTTTGAGCCCCTAGATCTGGATGATGGTAAGCTCACTGAAGACGTGGATGTATTGTGGGGTGTTCCCTATCTGGACCTACAACCCATAAGGAAATGATCTGAGGCTGCACTCCAATTGAAGGGCTTGTGCCTGGACAACGGTTTGAGGGCGGTCAATGGCAGGACTCCGTCAGATAGGCAGGGTGCGAAGACGTTTGAAAACGGCAGATCTGGCAGCCGCATTGACTATATATTAGTTAATGTGGAGATGTGGCCTAATATTTTAGATATGGTGGTTGAGAGTAGGCCAGAAAGTGACCACAACCCTCTGATTCTGACATGTAATGATAGTAGTTTTAGTAGTTCCTCCATGGGGGAAGGTGTAATAGATCAGGAGATGGTAACTATTTCCAAAGAAGGGTACGGTGGCCTAGGGTAGCCACTAATGAGAGGACACGTGCTGATATTAGCGACTTGGTCTCAAGCTCTCTGCTAAAACTTAACGGTTGCGAGTCAAAAGAGGTGCTCAATGTTAATTTATTGAGCATCCACAGTGATCTTTTTATGGGCCTTAAAAAGTATTTTATTAAAAACAACCCCTGTAAAAAGTATAAATTGCTGAGGCCTAGCTCGTGGTACAACAATAGCTGTAGACAGACCCAAAAAGCTTTGGTGAAAGCTATTAAATCTAGATCGCAGGATAACATTAAGCAATGCAGGGTCACCTACAAAGCAGTGCAGAAACAAGCTAAAAAATTGTGGGATGAAGACCGTTGGAAGGAGTTGTTAAAGGCCTGCAATGGTCGCAATATGACCCACTATTGGCACCTATTAAAGTGGGGGAACTGCCCGCAATCACTGACTCCAAGTAACCATGTTGAGCCACAGCACTGGGTAACCTACTTTGAAAATCAATTTAAGATACTTGATAGGAATATTGAGGTTGTCCCGTCCCCCAGTTATGTTGAACCATTGGAATTTTCACATAAAGAGGTGGAGTCTGTGCTGAAAGTGATTCTGAGTGGCAGAGCTCCTGGGCCCGACTGAATTCCGGCAGATTTATTCAAGCACAATCAAGATTTATGGGTCCCATACATAACTTTATAGCAAATGCCTTAGCTAGTGGTGCACCAGTCCCCAAATCCTGGTTCGGGGCAGAGATTTTACCGATCTACAAGAAAGATGATCGCTCTGCTCCGGCTAATTATAGACCGATCCGTCTAATCGATGCTGTGCAGAAAGTAATAGCAAGATTAGTATTAGGAGAATACAGTGCTGGATGACTGAAGCTGACATCCTAACTCCCTTACAGGTGGGTTTCCGGTCACATATAGGGACCCTGGATCAGGCCTTCAGATTTGTGTTACTGTACTGGAAGGAGGTGTTTGTAGGTGAGGGCATGCTTTTTGCGGCCTTTGTGGATCTTAGATCCGCTTTTGATCTAGTGCCAAGGGCAAAACTGTGGAATGTACTTTTGGAGCAGGGGATGCCTAATGAACTGGTTGCTATCTTGGTTAAACTCCACGAACATACTTATGCCCAGGTCCGCTGGGGTAAACCAGGGGAGGTCACAGACAGGTTTGAGGTGCGTAAAGGTGTCGGACAGGGGTGTGTGCTGGCTCCCACCCTGTTATAAATGGGGTACTCCAGTACTTTGTAAACTTCCCGACTGACGCGCCAATACTAGCTGGCATGAAAGTCCCTCTGCTCACGTTCGCGGACGACACTTTGCTTATATCCAAAACGAGACAGGGATTACAATTGGCATTGTCTTGTTTTGAGATGTTCTGCCGTGAACATGAGCTGGAGGTCAATGTAGGGAAAACCAAGTTCATGGTGCTCCATGGGTCGAAGTCTGTTAGAGCACGTGTTTACATGGGTGGTGACCCTTTGGAGCAGACATATGTTTTTACTTACCTGGGGGTCACATACAGTGATAAATTGAGCTGGAAGCTCCAAATTGATATGCTAGTATTAAAGCATACCCAGCTAGCTGGTGCACTAATCAAAGAGCACAGGTTGTCCCTAACTAAGCCCATTGCCCCCATTGTTAAAATATATGCTTCCAAAATTTTGCCCGCAATTATGTTTGGTGCAGAAATATGGGCTTTAGTAATCTGTCCCCACTTATTGTCGCCCAGAACAAATTTTTGAGGTCGACATCAGGCTTACCACAATCATCACCGCGTATTCCCCTACTGTTAGACCTCGGCTGCCAGGCTCTTGAGGATGTAGCACGCTTCAGACCCTTGGCATTCTGGAGGCGTCTCAGGACTACTCCAGAGCTCTCCTTGTATGCCAAAGCCTTGGCAGAAGTAAGGGGGCTGGGTTGTTCACTTAAGATCTCTTGGCTGTCTGAAATCAAGTCATTGTTGACAGATATGGGGATGGGGAACTCTGGGCCCATCCGGACACAGCTGAGTTTCCATCAAAAAAAGTTTACAGTGCTGTGTACTGGGAGATGATTAAAGTTAAGAGATTCTCCTCCCATGTCAGTAGGTCTTTGACAACAGTTTTCCTCGATTTTAAGGATGAACCCTTCCTGGAAGATTACTGGGATATTATTACGAAGCTATCCGACCGCAAACTTTATCACCAGTTCAGAGTAGACACCTTACCCCTACAATGGTTATCTAGTAGATGGAACTCTGCTGGTAGCGATAAATGTGCATTTTTCCCATATCTCACCATCGATCATCTCCTATTTGCTTGCCCTGTATACCCCCAACCAAGGCGCGTCTGGTTAAAACCTGTATACTCGCTTATGGGAACAAGATCAGCATTGGTGGCAAGTAGAATACTGAAAAATGATACTTCAAACTTAGTTGTAATTGGAGTAGCAAAGTTTTTGAGCTGGGCTTGGGTTCTTCTGAATAAAAAAGGGGGGAATATCCGGCAGGAATGATTGAAGCTACGGTTATTTGAAGTAGGGGCTGCTGCTGGAAATTAGTACAGGATTGGAGAGTCCACACTAGAGATCTTTTATATTAGATATGTATAAAGTCTATTGCTTGTTTATATATTTAATTCTATTTTAGGGATGGTTTTATAATGTAAATATACATGTATTTATTTATTATTGGATTTTAGAAATGGGTTTAGAACCTTGTATATGAAGAATTTTATCTTGTATGGAATTTGTATTAATTTGTTATAGATTGTCTTTTATGATGAAGAATCGCAATAAAGACTTAATGACTGACTGATTATACTATGGGTAGATTTTATTTGTTTCATTTCACTAGAAAACTTAAGCTTAAAAAGTGGTATGAGCACAAAAAAACTGTACAGCGTTCATCTTTTGATGATCATACGAGTTTGACAATCACTGATTTGGGGACATTGCAAGTAATGCATGAATTGCGGGATGAGGAAGCTGGAAGCTTTTATCTTGCTGGGATATCTGCTGAGGAACAATTGTTTTTAGATTGTAGCAGTGGAAGTGGTTTTAAACCCCAGTCTATATTTTTGCCCCAATTACACTGTGATGCAATTGATATATTTGAAAACGGTGTAAAAGATGAATTTAAGAAGTTGAGTAGGTGTAAGACAAAGAGTAATGGTAATCTTACTGCTGAACAAAATGAGGCAATAAAGGAATTGAAGGAAAATACTTCAATTGTGATAAAGAAATCCGATAAGGGTGGGAACATCGTGGTGTGGCCCTTAAATATGTATCTTGAAGAGGGGTTGAGACAGTTAAATGAAGAAGAGAATTATGGTATTACAACTAGGGGGCGCTATGAGGAGAGTAATAAGCAATATAAAAGGTGTCTGATCAGATGGAAAAATGATTTGCTGATTTCTGATGATGAGTTTAAATTTTTATTTTTATATTGCGAGTACCCCAGATTACCAGACTTATACCTGTTACCAAAGCTGCATAAGGACAATAAGAAACCTCCGGGGAGACCCATAGTTTTCTCTATAGGTAGTCTTTATGAAAAAACATCTAAATACATTGGTTACTTTTTGAGACCCTATGTCCAAGCTTTACCGGCCTGTGTGCGTGATACAGGACATTTCCTTAATTTAATTGAAAACATTGTGTGGGAAGTTGGAATGCTGTTGATAACTTTGGATGTCAACAGCTTATATACATGCATACCCCATTCACTGGGCATAGAGGCCAGTCGACATTTCTTTTTTTTGTTCTTTTTTGTTGTTATATATTTAGTTATATAGAACAGGATAATTAATCTTTTCATGTTCTAAAATTATAAATTGAATTTATCCCTCAATACTAGTTTATTTCAAACATACATCAATGTTGCTTGACATGATGCAGTCATGTTTGAGCAACAACTTCTACTTATTTAATCATGTGATCTACCGCCAAACCCAGGGGACGGCAATGGGAACCTGCTTCGCCACCAGTTACGCAGGCTTATACCTGGGCTGGTGGGAGGAGTAGGTGGCGAATAAGATCAATGCCTTTACCCAAAATGTCATCCTCTGGGCAAGATACATCGACGATGTATTCTGTATTTGGCGAGGCTCTGAATTAAAAGCCAAGGAATTAATTGAAACTCTGAATGATAATGAGTTAAATCTCAAATTCACGAGAACCATTGAGGATAAAAGAATTGAATTCCTAGATGTGGAGCTAGTGGTTAACAACAGTAAACTGGAGAGCAGACTGTTTAGAAAGAAAACATCTGGTAACAGTCTGCTATAGCTGTCATCCAAGAAACCTTGTGAACAGTATCCCGTATGGGGAGCTGTTACGTGCAAGAAGGAATTGCAGCTCAGAAGCCACTTATAAAGAAGAAATGATCACCATGACTACTCGTTTTAAGAATAGGGGGTATTCGACAAAAATCATAAACCAGGCATGTGATAAAATCCAACTAATAGACAGAAAGGATTTACTAAAAGATAAAAATGTTGATACCAACGGTTCGTCTTGGCTCAGGAAACATGGCGCCCGCATGCTGAGCGGTAGCGCACGTCTCCCCAGATAGGTCGCCTCTCCCTCACTCTACTGCCGCAAAATGGTATGGATATGGCTAAATACTAAGACACGAAGCTGTGGCTTACCCTGTGGTTTGTAGAAGTTTTCCTTTTCGCTTCTTTTCTCTCTTTTTCTCCTCGGTGGCACCGCTTGTAAGACTGTGGTAAATGTGCATCGGCGACGTCGCATGGTCTCCGCCTCCCTCACTCCTGCCGCGCTGGGCCGAAGCAGCCGTGCAGCTGAGACGCGGCCGCAGAGCGGCGGCACGTGGTCTCCTCCGGAGGCATACCGGCAGCGTCAGCATTAGAAGCAACCCGGGAATCGGTGCTTTCTTCTTGCAAACAGCAGTGGCTGTGTCAGCAGGGTCGGCCAGCCCTAGGAAGTGGGAATCTACTGGCGGCACAGAATCAAGCCAAAGCAGTAAGAGTGTGGTTCCCCCCCACATGAGGTGGGTACTTTTGAGGCTATTCAGGATATAGAGGCTTAAGAGGTTGTCCCCCCCCCACCTCGGACCACTCCACTGGTAAGAAGGGAGGTAGGAAAAAAGCTAAGCGGGGTAAGGGTATACAGGGCATTCAAGCCTTACAGGAAGACGCTACAGGGGAAGGCTTGGGAGCGATTACTGTGGGCATAGATACCACACCAGGCGGCTCTATTTGTGACTTTCATCAGGAGAAGGTGGTTTCTTCACTTGAAGGTCGTCAAGTGAAGGCGAGAGGTGTCAGAGAGGCTAGAAATAAAGTCCCCCAGAAAGCCCCCAAAAATACGCTGAAAAACAGCTCAGTGCGTATCACTCCCTCTTTGCGCTCCTTTTTTAGAGTCCAGCTCCAGATTCTGAACATTCAAAATCGAGCGACCACAAAACGCCCCTATTGACCCAACAATTCGACACAACCCCTCTTCGGTGTCAATTACTACTGCTGCAGCACCTAAAGCACCCTTTGGATTACCTTGTGCTCTTTCTAACACTTTGGTTAAACAGATGGAGCAAATGGAAGTCTCAATAGCATCTCCGGGGTCAGTTAATAACTTAACCAGTGTGGAAAATACATCCCTAGTGGGGGTGCTTCCTTTAGTAATCTCAGAAAACTCGGGACCTCCTCTTCCTTCTCTGCCCTCTTCTCTGCCCTCTCTGTCCCCCTTGCCCTCTCTATCAGAAGCTCACGGTTTAAGCGGGGCAGAGAGTCAAGTTGGTCAAGTTGGTGCCTCGATAGAGGGTCTCCTCGCCTCTCTGAAAGCAGACATAAAACAAGGCTTCACGATCTCTGCAGACAATCAGTGATCAGGGCAGCTTGTGAGGTGCTGGAGAAAAAAGTTGATCTTCTAAACAAAAGAACTGACTCCTTCGAAGGCTCAGTGCAGGTACTTAAGGCAAACTTGGGCTCGGCTGAGGTGAAAATTCAAGCCCTGCGTAGGGACGGCGATGCCATGCGGGAGAGAGTGGAGTCTCTCGAGAATTATTCACAGAGAAATAATCTCCGCTTTCTGAAAATCCCGGAGGGCAAGGAAGGTAGCGACATCAAGTCCTTTGTGGTTGCACTATTAAAAGCCTCCCTGGATTTAGAGGAGCCGATTGATTTTTTGGAAAAAGACATTCAATGCACAGAGACCCTTTTCGGCTGAATCCCAGCAGGTCCAAACCCAGGAACATCTTAGTGAATTTTCTCACTTATACAGTAAAGGAGAAGATCCTAAACCTGGCCTTGAAAGTTAAATCACTAAAGGGTCCAGATTTCCCATTTGAAGTGCGTTCAGATCTATCCAAAGTTACTCTAGATCGGCAGTGGGAGCTAGGCCAAAGAATGGAGAATTCAGATCCTTGGGCGCTACTGTACAAATGAGATTCCCTGCCTTTTTGAAAATAATGTTCAACAATAAAATGCACAACATTAGATCTCCACACGAGGCTGACGATTTATTGGAATCTTTATTGGAAGTCACAAGTGGGAGAGATAAGGTTTGATTTGAATAGGAGTTGGAAGGGGGGCTAGTTTTTGTAGCTCGAAACTAAATGTTTGAATTAACTCAAAAAGGGAAAAAAATAATAATAATTAAAGGGAGAATAAAGCTAAAAAAAAGGGAAGACAGGAAGGGAATTTAAAAAAAAAGCTCAATACAAATCATAGATTACAAATAAAAAGGAAGGGGGAAAAAATTATGTAAAAGAAAATAAAGAGGGAAAATAATATAATCAGCAATAAAATGACTTCCCCAGATAGAATTGAGCCTTTCTTAGTATTGGTCATATATCTCAGAGGGGAGGGTCGAGGGAGACAGCTGGGGGACGTCAACTCTGGTCTTACACCAGGCAAGCATAATCAGGGATGGGTTTCCCATGGGGTTGGGGGGGGGGGGCACAGGGGGTGCAAGTAGGGCAAGAGGGCAATGTTAAAAACTCCTCATAAGCCGGCACCCTATCAGCACTATTTAACCTTCAAGCGTATTTGGGGTCTCTCTTTTGAAACTGTGCAGTTTTTTCGGACCTGGTTAGGGTGAGATCTAGGGCTCCGTAGCGAGCTCCCTATGGTGGACGTAGAAGATATGGTTTCTTGACATAGTTTCATTTTTTTGTCCTGGAATGTCAATGGCCTGCGCACGAAGGGTAGAAGAGATAGAATACATCAATATCTGTGAGATTCCCCGGCGCAGGTCATTGTCATCCAGGAAACTCGTCTTCTTAAATATGAGACAATAGATTTATTAAAGAATCAGAGATGGGTGGACACTTTGTATTGCACAGATCAAACTGCGAATATTAGAGGGCTCTTATTTATATTCAAAAAACAAGCTAAGGTTCAGATTCTGGAATGTAGGGAAGACCATAGCGGGAGATGGCTGATATTAAGAGTCTCTTTAGTGGATATGTTTTTTTTCTCTGGTGGGTTATTATGGCCCAAACCAGGATGACCCATCATATCTAGACATCATCCAAAGTCACCTTATTGATCTCCCGGACCCCGTAATTTGGGTTGGAGATTTCAATATCGTTTTAAATCCCAAACTAGACAAATCTCCAAGCACAGAGCCTGAGTCCCCTCAAAATCAAGGCAATTGCTTTTGACAACGATGACACAGCTAGGACTTGCAGATATTTGGAGGGAACGGGCGGGGGATGTAAATGTAAATTGATACTTGTATAGCGCACTACTCACCTGCAAGGGTCTCAAGGCGCTTGTACGAATACCGCTGTGGAACCCATCCTGGCTTTCCCTGTGAGGTGTCCACTCCTGGGCACCCCCAAGGTGGAGGCCAGGCATCCTTAGCGTTGTGGGGGCCGTTGTGGAGATTAAGCAAGCTATTGCCCAGAGTTGCAGAGTGGGACTCCATGATTGGAATAGGCACCGAGGCGAGAATGATCAAGTCCGTGGAATGTTTGAGCTCAAGACCCGCCGAGGCGGGGAATTGAACCCTGGTCCCGGGCTAGACCTCTGCATCAGGGTCTGCCGCTCTAACCATTGAGCCACACTTCTCCACATATCAATTGGGGGTCTCTTTTAAGACCTTAAAATATAAACACAGGTCCAGAATAGACTACGCTCTGTTTAGTTATTGCCTTGAAAACTTAGTTAAAGATCTAGTATATTTGCCATCTCACCTCTCTGACCATTCGGCAATCGTCTTTAGTCTAATCCCTACACAACCGCATCGGCACAGTTCGTGGTCCTTTGATCGTACCATCCTATTAGAGGACGATGAAATTAACTTCCTCCAAACTGAGACCAGACATTTTCTTGAAACAAACATGAATTCTGCAAACCTCTCTATTGTTTGGGACGCCTTGAAAGCTTTCTGGAGAGGCTGTATTACCAACAGAGCCTCCTATAGAAGAAGGAAATTTAGGGATACCATCAAGGGTTTAGAAGAGGAAATGCACTACATCGAGCAAAGAGCAGGTCCCCATATAGATTCAAGGGAAGATCATGAAAAACTTGCTTCTCTTAAAAAACAACTCGAAATTATCCTCCAAGACAGAATCGCCCAAAGATGGGAAGCCAGTAAAATTTCTCATTTTGAGTTTGGCAAAGCAGCAGGTAAGATTCTCGCCTGGAAAATGAAATCAGACCAGGTGCGCAACTATATAAAAGAAATTAGGGTAGAGGGTGAGACTTCTCCCCGCTCATCTAACTCGAATATCGGGAATGCCTTTCAGGAATTTTTTCAATCTATATATAAGGAAGATATTATCGAGGATAGTGCAAAGAGAAATTCTTGGCTTGATATGGTCTCCTTACCTAAACTCTCTAGTTTGCAAAAGATAGGCTTGGATTTGGAAATCGCTGATGATGAAGTAAGTAGGGCCATTTCTCAGCTGAAGCGAGGGAAGGCGGCTGGTCCGGATAGCTTACCAGGGGCGTTATATCGCTCACTGAAAGAGGTCATCACTCCAATCTTGGGGAGAGTCTTTAACAACATCCTCTTGGAGGGAGATAATCCCCCAAATTCATGGATTGAGGCGACGGTAGTGTTAATTCTTAAACCAGGGAAAGATCCGACCGACTGTGGGTGCTACCTCCCAATTTCACTCCTGAATACAGATTATAAAATCTTTGCTGCTATTATGTCAAACAGGTTGGGGGGTGTGGCTGACTCCATTATCCACCCGGATCAAAAGGGTTTTGTTAAAGGGTGTCAATTAGCGGACCTCACGTATGATCTTGTAGGGGCAATTGACATCGCAACCACCTTCTCTCTCCCCTTGGCCGTTTTAATCCTCGATGCCACAAAAGCCTTCGATAGGGTTAACTGGTCATACCTGTCAGCTGTAACGAAAAAATTCAATCTAGGAGATAGATTTTGCCGAGCGATAGAACTTCTATATAGTTATTATTATTATTATTATTATAGGCTTTTATAGCGCGCTCTGTTACTAAGAAAATAGTATCCTGGCGCGAAAGGGGTGAGAGGCAGGGTAGAGGGGGACCCTATACAGTGATGTTAAAAAGGTAGGTCTTCAGTCCCTTCTTGAACAGAGTGATGGATGGAGATATAGGTCCCCGACAGCTCGATTGCTAGTGAATGGCTCACTGACTGAGACCTTTAAGATCACTAGAGGCACAAGACAGGGCTGCCCGCTTTCCCCCCACCTGTTCAACCTTTACATCGAACCCTTTGCTCAGGTTCTAAGAGAAGATCTTAACATCTCTTCCTTTAAATTTGGTGGGTGGGAAAGACTGGTGGCTCTATATGCTGATGATATCCTCATATTGACATCTGATCTAGAACAAGCCTTTTTAACGGTTATTAAGAGGGCGGAGGAGTTCGGTAAGGTTTCAGGTTACGAAATTAATGCTAATAAGACCGAAATTATGGCCTGGAACATTAGTGATTCACAATTAAAGGTTGGTTCCACCTTGCGCTATTTGGGCATCAGAATAACACAGGAGGTAGGGAGAATCCCTGAATATAATTTAGACCGGGTGTTTAAAGAGTGCCAAAAGCAGATGAAGTCTTGGGCTCACCTCCCCTTATCCATCTTGGGGAGGATCAACATAGTAAAGATGTCCATCCTGCCCAAACTCACATTCCTCTTCAATTCCATCTCTTTGGCGTTTGATTGTAAACAAATAGAGAAATGCCAACGGGAATTAAACTCCTTCATTTGGAAATATAAGGCAACTAGATTGGCCTGGAAAAAGCTTAGGCGTAGGAGGGAAAAGGGGGGATTGGCATTACCAGATTTGCAATACTATGCATGGGCTTTTCAGCTCTTGCATTCAAGAATGCTGTTAAAATCATCTACTACTACACTGGGGGAGAAATGTTTCGGGCCATGTTAAAGGGAGCTGATCTGCCAGGGGAAGGATTTTTGTTTAAATTTGGAAACCAAAAATATTTTGGAAAAATTAAATTAAAAATCCTCCAATCGTTAACTAGAAGTTGGACAACAATTAGAAGGAAAGTGGGCCTTAGTTACTTTTCAAGCTTTGCACCATTGTGGGATTTGCCAGGCACACCACCCTTTCTCTAGGGTAATATAATTACCCCGGTGAGGGATGCGGGCATTTCTAAGTGGGGAGACCTGCTAGCTGGGGGTAAGCTACTGTCATGGGAAGATCTTCGGGGGAAAGTAGGCCCCGGGTTATCTAGGTTTAAATACGTTCAGATGAATAGCTGGGCCCAGGCTCAGTCTAGACAGGGCATCCCTCTGGGACAGGTCAGTAACTTGGAAGATTTGTTAGTGACGAGGCCCAAGGGTATCAAGGAGGTCTCACTCTGGTATTGGGCTATTGAGTAAGAGGTAGACAATGACTTCAAACTTGCTGATGAGCTATGGGGAGACCAGTTAGACATTCAATGTGCACAGGTTTGGATGGACTCATTTACTTTGTTGCATAAAATTGTGAAACCTGCTTGGCTGAAGCGTAACCATCTTTTCACAGCACATCGGGCGTACCCCTCTCCCTAAAGTTATCGAAATTCCAGCAAGGGAAAGTATGCAACAAATGTGGCCTTCCAGAAGCATCTGATGTGCACATGTTTAAGGACTGTCCACCTTTCCAGTCTTTTTGGGATGAAGTGAAGAAATCTTTGGACTCTATCTTGAGGGTTTCATTATCTATCAGCCTCCCCCTGATCATTTTTGGCCTAGACGTTAACATCTTGGGTCAGGCCAGATCCTTCCTCTTCTATGCAATTCTTATGGCCAGAAGACAAATTTGTAACTTCTGGGTAGACTCTGCCTCTCCAACGCCCTCAGTATGGCTGACCTCGCTGTGTGTAATATCTAGGGTGGACTTGGCTAGGCCCTGCAGTAAGAAAAAGCTTGCATTTTGGGATCTATTGGTACAGTGGAAATAGGATGCCCGGGGTTTATTTTTTATTTTTTCCCCGGGTCCTATGATTATGCCTTTACTGCTCCATGGATCATTGTAACGGGTCTCCCAGGATTACTAACATGGTCAGGCAGGCTGGAAAATACCTTGGTGGAGTAAAATAGTCTACCCTTTAATTGTGGATGCTCCTTCCGCTATTTAATTACTCGTATCTTGGTCCAAGCTATACAAAGACCCCTGAACTTGTTCAGGAAAGATACGCAAGGTTTTTATCTACAAGAGGGTTAAGGAAAATGAGGACAAAAAAAATAAATAACATAAAATAAATGTTGATACCAACATAGACACTCCCACACGGTTCATCACAACGTATAGTAACCAGCCTTGGGAAGTAAGACGTTGTTCGAAGAAATTTTGGAATGTTCTAGGCACGGACAGTACACTCACAAAATATGTAGGCGATAATCCCAAGATCACCTATAGAAAATGTACTTCTTTAGGAGACATGCTGTGCAGTAGTGATCTGAGGAATGTAGGTGACAAACAAGTGGTAAGGGCATTCTTCACTTGTAGGGCATGTAAGGCTTGCAAAAATAGCGTCAACACAAAGCAAATTGATTTGTCTGTACATCAGAAACCATTTGTTATAGACAAGCACTTAACTTGTAAATCAGATTTTTGTGTACATGCCCTGATTTGTCCATGTCCATTGATTTACATTGGAAGCACTATGCACCAAGTTAAAAAGCGTGTTCTCGAACACAGAAGAGCTATCGTTAACAAGGATTAACAATATCCAATACCGAGACACTTCAAAGATGTTCACCGTAAAAATGTGGAACTATTGAGGTACTGTGCTTTGGACAGAATCCCCAAGATGGAGCGGGGGGGGACCGATTGAAAGAATTAAGGCGCCTTGAGTCTAAAATGATTATAAAATACGAGGCAAAGTATCCCCTTGGGTTGAACAAGGATGAGGAACTGTCAGTTCATTTAGGATGATGCCATGCACTATGTAAATTCATTATGTAGCCTTACAGTTGTTTGTACATATTTTTTAGATAAGTTTTCAGGTGAACACTGATCATATGTAAGTTTTTATCATAGGACACCATCATCAAAATATGGGGATGCTAGTGAAAAGCCTGTCGTACAAGATGCATTGTGTAAATGACCCGCATGGGTGGAATTGTGAATTTTGAATTATTTTATGATACTGGAGTTATTAATTTGGAACTTTGGACTTATTAACATTGTTTGCCCACTGGGGCTGAATTGTAAAATATAAACATTTAAAAATGTAGAGGATGATATATCTACGTTTAATATGTGGAAATTATTAAATGGTTTACCAAAATCAAGTATAATTCTGTTTATATGTCTGTATGTGATATAAATGTCCTGTTCCTATGGATTTAAAACGGACCAGTATCAAGTTTAACAGCATTTTAATATGGCCGCTATTCTAACGAAGCCCTGGATGTGGTGCAGTAGTCCTTTGTTATTGTTTGTTACTGTGACGTTGTCACTTTTTTTATGTGTATATACTTCATTGAAGACAAACAAAAATGACCCGTGACAAAGGAGCTCTGCTCCGAAACGCGTTGGGTAAGGATTTGCCATTAATGCAATAAATTAATTTTCCACGCAAAAACGGATTTGGCCTTGGTTCTTTGGTATTGTAATTACCGAAGGTTGAAGGAATATATATATCTATATTTATATAGATATATATATATATAGATCTGCATCCCTAATAGGTAATCTAGAAGACCTTATTAGACATGTTACCTGTTATGCACTCTGTGTTTATCTTGGGGCAGAAAGCTTGAGATGGATGTTTTTTAAATGTTTATTGAAACTAGTATGTCACATACTGGACTAGACTGTGTAGCTGTAAGTAGTAAAAAGTAGAGAACAACGCTTAATTATAATGTAGAATGCTTGAAGCAAACCCTCTTTGCGTGGGTAATAAATACATCCTTTTAAAGGGTTAGGTTATTAAAGCGGTTTTCTTTAAGGTGCAGCTTACACTGGGCACTAATTAGAATTCAAATGTTTATTTTTGTTTACCTTTCATGAAAATAAAACAATGGTCAGAGCATGTGGAGTTTGTAATTCGGTGGCTGCAACGTTCACTAAATCATGATAGATTCACAACAATAGCCACAGAGCTTCATTTGCAGATTTCAACAAAAATGTTGCTTCATTAGTCAAATGGATCAAAATAGTACTGCCAGTGAATGCTCCACATAATGAGCCTTTTATTTCCGCATAATTTGGGTGAATCTAACTCCTATATTAGTTCTCCATTGCAGCATAATTCTAGTGGCCTTGACAGTAGTATAGCTGTGCAGAGTGACATTCCTAGAATTTGGCCTTAAAATAATGCATGAAGTAACTCAGGTTGTTTTTGTCACAATACAAATCTCTGACGTCCATGCCTGTGTTGTCTTAACATGATTCTTTTTTTTTTTATTCAAGCCAATCAAAATATTACCATGAATGAGCGGATGCTGCACTATGTCAACCTCTGCTTGGAGCTCGATAAGTCCTCTGTCACCAAACCAGCAGCCACTGTTGTGCTGGAAACACCTTCATCTGGCCTCCTCACAACTACCACCAGCCTGCTGCTGGCCATGCGAGACATTCTGGGAGATGAGGAGTACTTTCACCATAAAGTACAATTTACTAATGATTACTATATTGGTGAGGCTCGGTGCCACATTTTCTCATAATTACCTTTCACTGCAGTGCATCTGATGGCAGGTGTATCGGGTTTATTCAAATTGCAGTCAACAATGTCACTACGATCTCTTTGTAAAATGTGGCCCTACTTTGCATGTGTTCTTTCTAGCATGCAGTTTTCTGTTTACATTTGTTAGGTGTTTGTTCTCCTAAAACATCCTGGCTGTCACCCTTCTATTTGAGCTTGAATGGTTTTAAGTTATCTAAAGTTGCAGCTGACTTTATGTGCATAAGCACTGATCGGCACAAGTTTGCCTTGTAACTCAGGTCTCAGCTGCTCATTGTAAAGAGAACAAATCTTCAAAACATCATCTTTTAATCATTCTCAGTTCCCCCCTGCAAAGTAATGTGCCTGGGTAATATTTTCATAAATTCCTTATCTGGGTTTAGTTTCACCTTTCGTTGCTTTATTTAAGTTTTTCGCCAGGTCATTTGTGAAGGTAGCTCACCTTGCACTCAAATTCAGTTTTATAATTTTTAGCAGGATACTCTTGTCTGCTTAAATTAGCCTTTTCGCCGCAGCGCGAATTTGGCCACGGCGCGGGCTGGGCTATAGGGGGCGTGGCGCTCCCTTACTCATGACGGCTCCACACCGTCATGAGTCACAGGCGGCATGTGCTCATGACGGCGTAGAGCCGTCATGACCCCGCCCACTCACTAATTTGCCCGCACAGGCAGGGAATTAGTGCTGCATAGGCAGAGTGTGGGCGAGCGGCAGTTGCATGACGGCTCCACGCTGTCATGAGCACTCGCCGCCCGTGGCTCATGATGGCATTGAGCCATCATGAGCATGGAAAGTGTTAACTAGCCCAGAGTATTTGCAAGTTCTGCGCGATCCCCATCATGATAAAAATATATCGTACTATATTTCCCATGAGCACGTTCCAGGTAATGGTTGCGTGAAAATGGACTATGTATAGAACATAGTATAAGGGCTCTTGTTTATTCCGTGAGCTAAGCCCTGTAAAGCTGAAACGTGTCTGTATTTTTATTTTCTGCTCCGTCTACTCCTGTGGAATATTGAAAATAATTTTTTGAGTGCCCGCGTTCTTGCTTTCTTGGGAGTCAGTGAAATATAAATTAGCTTTTGTAGGTCACATCTGCAGCCCCATGCTAAGGGCTAATTCATGAGCCATGACCTTTATAGAAAGCTAGCTGAATCCTTTGTGAATGAGGTCAGGCTTTAGGGAATAGTCTCAGGACTGACCTGCAGAGTCCATAGAAAGTGGTGTGTTATGACTCCGTGTATATAACCGTAAGCTTACAATGCAAAGTTGCAAGCACTGCTATTGCAACATTTGTATTTGCCTTCAACTGTTTTACCTAAACTGAACCTTTACTGTTCCATGTCTCTGCAGAAGCCTGGATTCACATCCTGTCAAACACTTTTGCAGCATATATTAATTGTCTTTTCATTTTAGATTTCGAAATTTGCATGGATAAAGATAGGAAAAAGGTGATTCCACTAACTAAAAAAGATGATGTGGGAAATACAGCCAACGTTCAAAGGTACTTCACATTTGTATTCCTACACACACTCCTTATGTGCGTTTTATGATTAATCTTCCTACGCCTTCCTTTGTTGTGGCTATAATTTGGTACAAAGAATTTATACCTGCATGCAATAATTTCTGGTTAGATTTTGTTTTGCAAACCTTAGCTCAGATCACTGTAGGAACCATATTTTGAGATATGGACCATCTTTCTAATATCTCTGTTCCAGAGAGCGCGCTTAAGAAAATATGCATGATGGAAAGGTGCCTGCGTTGGCGCATGGCAGTCAATTGTGCAACAGCACAGGGGAGAGCTCAGGGATTGTTGTAAATATGACGCATTCCTTTGCTTTGAAAGTAATGCAGCGCAGTCCATCATCCCCTTTGGTATCGCTTTGAAAATAAGGCAGCGCGCCACAGCCAAATGGCTTGCGGTACTGTGTTGTGTGACTTGTTAATAAGGCCCCAAGTTTGCATCACGGTTTGCTCCTTATAGTTAGGTTAGGAGCTCCTCCTGAAGTATAGGTCCATCATTGAGGAGAAGCTCATCTTCAAAATTTCTAACACTGTGTCCACCAAGCTATGGCACCTCCCCCTATCAGGTGTGGCATCATCCTGATGCAAGTGGGCCCCATTGTGACATCTTTGACAGGATGACTGGGCACCAATTACTGCTCCTTTAGTGCTTTACATGATCAACCCTAACTTACTTTTTCATGTTTAGTGCCTGCTTACTCCAGGGTTTCTTGGCCAGTGCTTGAGCGAGGTGCCCACCATTATGCCTGATTTTTACAAAGTGTTAAAATGTTGTTTTATGTTATGAATTTATAAACGAGGTTTGAAATTAAAATATGAAAGGAAAATTATGAGAGGTGTTGAATACATTTGATATTTATATATTTGTTGTGGTATTGCAAAGGTGTTTTCTGGAGGTAGAGGGAATTCTAATCTATGGTTAAAACAGTTTTACGGCATGAATTCTTTTCTGGATTCACATGCTGTACAATATTCTGCCATCTAGTGGTGGGGTCTGGAATTCTCTGTCATTGCTTACCATTTGGTGCCAAGTCCATCCCTTGATATAAGATGGCGCCCCAGAAGTTCCTTGCGTGGTAGCCATCTTCAGATTCTTTTTTTCACCATTGGGTCTGGAAGCAAGGAATGAGGCTCTGAAATTTTAGAGAAGATTGCCGAAAAGGTTTAATTTTTTTGTAAAAAAAAGACAAAACCAAGAACGACGAACAAGAAGGTAGCAGAAAAAGGAAAGGGACCTCTCCATCCACGAAACCCATTGGGGGACTCCGGCAGAACATCTCACGATGTACATAGGCCAAGAATGTGGCATGGTAGGGGTCATAGAAAAAAAAAACTTTTAAGTTTTGTGCAAATTGCCACCACAAGTTCGCACAACATGATCCTCACAAGGACTGAAATCTCTGCCTGCCAAGAGACCACTGGGACCATGGACTGCGAAGCATTTCCCATATTTGTGTCGAAGACTCTCAAGGTTCAAAGAAAGCAGATAGAGGAACAGCACGCAGCAATGAACAGCAGCCAGAAACAACAGTTATCACTGAAGGATTTTAGCCTCTCAGGCGACGTAGATAAACAGGTTGCGGCTGCAGAGTCAGCCCACAGAGGCTGGGGCGTCAAAATCCTCGATTGGGAAGAGGACCTCGACATCCCAGAAGAGGAAGAGGCAACAGGGAGTTTCGAGGAAGAACGGAGCAACCTTGACACGGAGTCCAGAGAAGGAGCACATCGAAGGAAACTACTCACCTTTGCGTCTGGGTACTAAAGCATGGTCTCCCATTAAGTCCAATTTTGATTATCAGATTCATATATAGATTCATTCACACACAGCATTTCTAGATGACAACCCTAAAAGAAGTAATCCCAGTCCTACAAAAAGGAGAATGTGTGGCATCAATAGACTTAAAAGACGCCTATCTATACATTACCACGAATCAAAGACACAAGAAGTATCTCAGGTACATGCACAAAGACACACACTACCAATTCACCCTTCAGAATAAAATCAGCAACAAGAGGTTTCCTAAAGTGCCTAGCTGCAGTGGCATTATTCCTAAGAATGAAGAGAATCCTTGTCTATCCTTATCTAGCCGACTGCTTGGTGAAGGAAAACTCAAAATAAGAATGTCAAAGGCACATTCAGAAGGTAATCACAAAGCTACCAAGGCTGGGATTCTCCATAAGCCTTAAAATATGTTCTCCAACCCCGGAACTGGAACAGATCTTTCTAGGGGCAAGAATAAATTCCAGAGTGGTATGGGTGTACCCGACCCAAATAGGGATTCAAGCAATCAAAGAGCAAGCTCGCCTCTACCAGAAGGGTCAGTCTCTGACAGTGAGGATGGTCATTAAACTAATGGGCATGATGGCATCTTGCATCCCACTCATTTACCCATGCACTCCTGCACATGCGCCCTCTGCAAGAATGGCTATGCAACAACTGGTACAATTGTACGCTTGATTGTGGAGGCAATTCAAATATGCTGCTCTTCAGCCGGAAAAACTTTAAGCTCATGCCCAAGAGCGCATTTAACAAGGAAAAAGGGTGCAACCCTTGCCATTATTGCAAATGCACAGCCGCTACATTGCCTTCCCCACATACCTTTACCAAGCATTATTGTGTCGATATACAAATGATAAAGGAAGTACATGTGCGACAGAAAGTACTTCAACACCTGATCAACATAATCTAAAGTATAGCATGTTAATCCAGAAAAGGATTCATGCTGCGAAATTAAATGGCTACTTACCTGTTGGGGTAGTTTTGCAGCTTGAAGAGTTTTTCTGGATTCATATGTGACCCACCTCCTCCCCAGAGATGAGGAAACAAACGTGGGAAGAAGATCACATTAAGGAAATATCAGGAACTTAAATCAAGAAATGTAAATAAATACCCTTAATAACAAGAAGAAGGGTGAAAAAGAATCGGAAGATTGCTACCACGGCAGGAACTTTCGGGGCGCCGTCTGTCATCACTCAAGGGATGGACCTAGGAACACCATGTGAATCCAGAAAACTCTTCGAGCTGCAAAACTACTCCTATTTGTAAGAAACCCATTTTGTTATCTTTCTAAATAGTTTGCATGGTCCCAGTGGTCAATTCAGATCACCATTAGAGAAAGCTTGTCTAAAATACAGCCCCTCAAAATGTTATGTATTCGTTCTTCTTAAATGGATAGATGGCTTTGAAAATATTGACATTCTGATGGTTTTAGAGCATGTCTTGTAAGTCAGGATGATAAACTGGCCTAGAGGCAAGCCTTTATTTCTTAAACCATTACTGAATAATATCTGTAATTTCTAACTGCAGATGTGTCAGAATATATTTTCCCTGTGTCTGGTCCTTCTGTATTGAGCTGCTGTGTCAAAGGTGCAACATTTATAATGGAACACAATCTGACATAAAACGCATCGTATATGCAAATGTAAACCCGAAGCCTATTATGCAGTGCCTTCCTCATTAATACGTGGGCAAGAGGCACACTGCAGACATTCTGCATGCTCCTTATTTTCACCAGAAGGTTTTGTTTCAATGTCCTTTGCCTAAATATGAGAGCAGAATTTAAAGTCAGTATTTTTGTAAACCTACATCCATATTTATCGACAGCTTGATCTTGGCTGTACTAAATCAGTTGTCACTAGCATAGATCTCTTTGTGTCCTTCACATTCAGTCTAGTGTAGTAGCATAGTGTCCATGGGATGCAGTACAGTGTGGTGGATTACTGTTTCAGGTAAGCAGTGCAGTAGCTCAGTGTCCATGGGATGTATGCAGTGTAGTGGCTTAGTTTAGTAAGTATTTATTTGGTAGTTTTGTAAAGTGCTACTGCTACCGTCGGGTAGCCTCAGAGCACTTTCAGTGGGTACATAGAAGCATTTTAGCATATTGCATAACAGTCTATATGCTAGAACTGGTGACGAATCAGTCAACTGTCATGATCACCCATATGCATTGGAAGGTGTTTGTATGTAGTGCTTTGTCAAAGATAGCTTTATTCGGTATTTGTTAAAAGACCATAAAAGCACATAAAAACTATTTAAAAAGAAAACGTTTCAACTATAAAATACAATAGTACAATTTGATGCATTATTTTACATGAAAACATTAAAAAGAAGGGTACATTAAACCTTATTTAAAAAACATTGGAAAAAGCCAGGATAATTAATATATGCTATTGAAGATATTAATATACAGTACAATCCTACAATCATTATGCCATCGAGCATCTGCATCTAACTACATATTTCAGAAATTTAACAGCTGCGACCATGGTAAGTTCGTCTTGTAACATATATAGTCGGATCAAAGCTGGTTTACATTGTCTCAATCCCCACATCTTTAGGAGGGGCAACAGATACCTTTTTCTGACCCATTCGTAGTATTTACAAAAAAAGATGCAGTGGATATTTGACTGGGTAGATGAGTCATCACAGGGACAATTTATTAGCGTGGTAGACCAGTCATTTGGAGCAGGAAAAGATATCAGCCTATAGAAACAATCAGTCCTCATCCTTGTTAGTAGCATTCTGGGGTAACTGGTAAGTACCGGGGCCAGGTATGGGTGTAAACCTGGACCATGTAGGATGCGACGATGAGAAATGATCGTAGACTTATTTCCATCCAGATACCACCTCCTATCTTCTAACAGCTCAAGGCAGATGTTCTTTAAAACTTTTTTCGAAATTAATGCACATGAGCTGGGGGTTACATAAAGTTCTGGGTGGCCAATGGAATTCAGACATTTTTTAACATAATGAAGCCAGGTAAACTTCCTAGCCGCTGATTGATTCATACAGTCTTGAATCACATCCCTACTAAAAGCTGTGTCCTTAGAGGACCATATCTTATGCCACAACATGACTGGTCTTATCTTAATTAAGTCTGTAATGTGAACCCGATCTAGTTCTTTATGACATATGGTTGTAGAGATTGATCTTGGGACAGCTAACAAGTACCTAAAAAAGGCATTTTCCGAAAGTTGAATTTGTGTGCAATCGGCCGTCCCCCAGATACCTGCCCCATAGGTCGCAGTAGAAACTCATTTAGCTGCGTAGATCTTGAGCAGAGTGTCTATGGGTTTTCCGCCCAGTCTCTTAGCAAATTGTTTCACTGCGCCAATGGTGCGGGAGAAAGCCAGGTTGCGTGTAGCGATGGCTGTGGTCCAAGATCCTCTATTATTAAAAGTAATGCCTAAGTAAGAAAAAGTTTTGGTCAAGCCTATCTTTGTCTGATTGACGAAAGTTTTGCAGTCTATTTTAGAATTATTTTTTGACGTGCAACACATGGTGAAAGTTTTTCCCACATTTATCTTCAACCCTCTAGAGCCCATGAAAGTTGAAAAGCCGGTTAGTGCCTTTTGTAGGCCCACCTGGGTTCGTGACATTATTACAGCATCGTCGGCATAGAGTAGTATTGGTACCGACGAGCTGTTAATTTTGGGATAGTCAACTTCCAGATTAGTCAAAAAATCTGCCACTTCGTTAATGTACAGGTTAAAAAGGAATGGTGCAAGGATGCAGCCCTGTCGAACGCCCTTTTCTATTGGGAACTTCTTAGTGCGTTCTCCATTTTTACCATAGCGGACCGTTGCTCCAGCACCTCTGTAAAGTTCCTTTATAAAATTCAACACAAAAGGGTCTACCCTCATCTTGGTCAGGGTATTCCATAACACTTTGTGGTTCAAGCAGTCGAAAGCCGAGCTTAAATCGACAAACGTCATGTATAAATTCCCTTTTTTAACCACCGTATATTTACTGGTTATTAGTGCCAGGTTGAGTCCCTGCTCAACTGTGCCCAGCCCACACTTGAACCCGTATTGGAACTTAGAAAGAACCCCTTCTGTTTTGGCCCAGGATTGTAGTTTAGAAAGTAAAACTCTTCCTGCCACTTTCATCAGGGAATCGAGCAGGGAAATTGGCCTAAAGCATTTAGGATCCTGTCTGTTTCCTTTTTTAAAAATTGGAATTGCAATGGCTTCCTGCCATGTATCTGGGGAACCTGTTTGACTATAGGTATTTAATACATTTGTGAGGAGCGGGCCCAGAGATCCATGTTTTCTTTAAATAGGTCAATAGGGATGCCATCTGACCCTGGGGCTTTGGAATTAGCGCTCTCTCGAATAGCCTGCTGAACCTCTAGTGGGGAAAAGATTATGTTCAATGGAAAGGTGTCTGTCGTGTGAGAGACTTCAAGCTGCAGGGCAGTAGTGGTATGTGATGGGATCGCAGGGCAGTTTACCACAGGTAATTCATCATTTTTGTATAATGCCGTAAAGTGACTGACCCATACGTCCTCAGCTATAGCTACCTCCAAAGAGTCAGTCTTTCTCTCTGCGAAAAACGGGGCATTGACTTCTCTCCAGAAGGCAATATTGTCCCGAAGGGCGCTAGCCTTTATTAATGCCTCCCAGGCAAGGTTTTTAAGTTCTTTTTTTCTATTTTGAAGTGCCTGTTTATAATCTAGTTTGGCTGTTCTAACTAACTCGATATCTTTCGGGAGGGTCTTTATAGCCTGTAGAAGAGCTTTATGGGCTCTAGTGCAGGCAGAATTGAACCAGCCGTTTGATCTCGCTGTTTCGCCATCTTTTCGTTTCCTGGTCAATTTATCATTAATAGTGGCTACTATCTTATCATAAGCCACTCTGATCTTATGGGGATTGGGATGTTGTTCCAAACACGTCATGAAGTGATCACGATCTTCCATGATTACCTCCTTTAAGAATTTTTTAGGGTCGACCTTGGCCCACTTGATGGCGTACCCATTTCTCCTGGTCAGGGAAATTGAATGACGGTATAATGTTTCAGGTAGTCTTGATGCATGGCTGTCGTGGGTGCCCGCATCAAGACTAATGCTAATTGGAAAGTGGTCACTCATTACTAGATCTTCTGTTTTGTAACCTTGTACAGATCCCTGTTGCTGTTAGACAGCAACATGAAATCTATAATAGTACCTGATCCACGTCCATGGAAGGTTGGTTGAAAATCATCCATAGGCTCGCAGAGTTCGTTTGCGTAGCCTAGGTCCCAATCGTGCATTAATTGGTTTAGCCTATTGCCAGAAACGGTATGTTCAAAATGCGTGCTGGGCTCCCCTTTTAGATTTGTTATGCCACAAATGTCTAGGCCGCTATGAGGGCATAAGTGGCAGTAAAAGTCTCCCACTATAAGTATGCAGCCAGCCTCTCTCGTTCCTCTATTTAAAATATGGGTTAAGTCGTCTATGAGCACTTTGGCTTCTTCTTTTATGATGTTATTGTATAAGTTGATCAAAAGAATGCTCAGCCCTTTCCCTTTAACAGAGAAACCCTGTAGGGATTTACACTCCCTGTGATTAACCCCCTCGTTCTCAAATCTCTTCACTGTCAAGTTAGAGAGATTAGAGACATACGTACAGAGGCCTCCAGAGCCCCTGCCTCGATTGCCTTGAGTAGACGGGGTAAAAAGGGTACTAAAGCCCTCTATATGGGACTCCTCCTGATCCCAACACTCCTGCAAACATATAATGTCAAATTTATCGGCAAAGGATAGGAATGTTTGGTCCTTCGATTTCTTGGAGAGACCTGCTATGTTCCACGATGTTAAGGCCACACTAGCTCCCCTCGCTGTTTGAGTTAGATCTTTTTCCAGTGAATGTGGACTCGCACTGTTGCCAGCACTATGCCCTGACGTAACTAGAGTTCCTGTGTGAAATTACATCATAAAAGGCTGTATTATATTCCTCATTGACAACTATAACGTCGGGCCCCTCAAGTGAGGAGCCCGTAACTAATTGTTGTAAAGAGGATAATGCTAGTGATGCTGGTGCCCGAGGGAGGGCATAATTGGTATTTAGCAAGGTTAAACTAAAATGACAGGGAGAATATTTTTTATTGCAAGGTTGGATACTCTTCCTAAGGTTGAAGAAACAGAGAAGGTTCTATCATCCTGTTTTACCCCGGTTGAGTGCCCTATTGGTCAATCGACCATCTCTAAGCAGTCGTACCTGTTTCTTGTTGGAATGCCCCTCCACCCTTCCAAGTTGTACTGTTCTCTTCTAGGAAACCAGGACCGAGCTTCCCAATCTCTGGACCTATTCCTGTTCCAGCGGCCCACTTGGTTCCAGGTCCTGTCCGGGCCTTCTTCCCAACTTGGAATTTCTCCATATTCAAAGATGTTCGATGGAGGATAAAAAAAAGGGAGGCGATGGGCATCAATCCCTCCCTTTTTAGCCAGGTCAGGCCAAGAGCAGATATAATCAACCGTGGCGGGATCGTCACAGTTGATTATGATACAGTCACCCTGTATGCTTTTTCTTAATTCACCAATCAACGGTACTCTTTGTACCGAAGAGATTCTGCTGAGGTTTGGTGGTTGATGAGATCTATTTATACTCAACCACTGCAGCACCTTATTTCGAAGAGACCAGGGAGGTTCGTCTGTATTGTCAGGTAGCTCTGGGACCCCGGTAAGGATGACGGTAAATGGGGTTGGCTCCGGTGGTAAGTGTGTCGGACGCCTAAACCTCACTCCCTTCTTCCCAACACCCAAGGGCTTCGGGGCCAACTCTTTAGGAGGTATAAGTGGTGTAGCTTTCGACTTGGCTGTGTGAATTGGGCCTTTTGACGAGCCAGGGGTAGCCTGGGGAATGTCTTGTGTAGTGTTGGGCTTTGCCTGCCCTGCTCCTGGAGGAGCCTGGGTGGTATCTTGTGTTGTTTTCCGTTCTGGTTGCGCGTTTGCAACTTTTACGGCTTGTATCGGTTTTGTGCGGGAATCAGATAGGACTGAATGGACTGATGTGCTGATGGCTTTAGGTTTCCCCCCCCCCTGCATTGGATATGCCTAATGATTTCTGGGTGAAAGGTGGTGTATTCAGCTTTGCTAGTTGTTTTTCAATGTTCATTAGGCTTCGTTCCACTGGGTGTAGATGGCGTTTGAGAAGCTCCCCCACACTCTTTAATAGATGAGTGTTAGTTTCGCATATTTTACATGTGCTACGTGTTCCCCCCACCTCCCCTATGATGTTTGGGTTCTCGACTATTCCAGAAATGTTAATTAAAGGGGTATTGCTAACATTTAGAGAACTCTGGATGGGCTGATTTGAGCCCTGCGTAAGGATGTTTGGGGAAGATATGGATTTATTTGGGTTGGAATTAATCTTTTTTGCCCTCACCCGTTTTGCTATGGCACCCTCCCTCCTCCCCGTAGCATTTTTTTCCTGGGGTTCTACATGAGTTTGACATTGATGTAAATCAGGTGTTTTTTCTAAATCGTCGGTTAAATGCGAGTCGAGGGACAACTGGGTGGCAGAGAGATCCACAGTGCTAGGGACAGTGTGGATCTGTGCTAAGGTTTCAGGTGGCAATAACAGGGGGGCGATCGACCCTGACTGAATCGGGGTTAGGGCAGAAGCGAGAGGACCCATAGAAGACCTTCTCGCTATTGCCAACTCCTGGGACACTCTACCCTCCAACATAATTATGCTCTGGTCTATCACCTCGTTTGTCCTAGTGATAAAGAGATCTATTGGGCCTGTTATCTGTGCAGCACTCTGCGCCGTTTTACTTCTAGACCCTCTAGTCATGACTTAACACGGGTGATGATAAATATAAGTTTTGCTGTTGCAAAGTAGCAAGATGAACAAAATGTCGAACATCAAATCTCAGAATGAAAAATGAAAATAGCGTGGCCCAGTCCAGTCTTACCAGTCTATAACGGGCTAAAACGGGCCCGCCCTTGGCCCGGGCTTCGCCCGGCTTCCCACGAGACGGGGGTAATGCTGTATTTAAGCGCCTCCTGGGGCGCAAAGCTCGCAGTGTGTGCCGCTAAGGTTGCTGGGGCTTGTAGTCTATATGCCCCACCCACGCTCCACTCGGCGGCCCGACTCCGGGATGTCACAAGGAGTTAGGCGGCGGGAGGCAGGCGTGCAGGACCCCAGGCAATGTTTATCCTCAGGCTGGAGTAGACGGCAGCAGTCAGAACACAAAAGGGCGCAGTAAAAGTGAAGTTCCCCCACTCGACCGGGGTGATGCTGTATTTAAGCGCCTCCTGGCACGCAAAGCACGCAGTGTGTGCCGCTAAGGTTGCTGGGGCTTGTAGTCTATATGCCCCACCCACACTCCTCTCGGCGGCCAGACTCCGGGATGTCACAAGGAGTTAGGCGGCGGGAGGCGGGCGGGCAGGACCCCAGGCAATGTTTATCCTCAGGCTGGAGTAGACGGCAGCAGTCAGAACACAAAAGGGCGCAGTAAAAGTGAAGTTCCCCCACTCGACCGGGGTGATGCTGTATTTAAGCGCCCCCTGGCGCGCAAAGCTCGCAGTGTGTGCCGCTAAGGTTACTGGGGCTTGTAGTCTATATGCCCCACCCACGCTCCACTCGGCGGCCTGACTCCGGGATGTCACAAGGAGTTAGGCGGCGGGAGGCGGCGGGCAGTACCCCAGGCAATGTTTATCCTCAGGCTGGAGTAGACGGCAGCAGTCAGAACACAAAAGGACGCTGTAAAAGTGAAGTTCCCTCAAAAGTGCTTTGTCAACTATAGCCGCAATAGGTGTTGACACATTGAAAAGCAAGACTCCTAAGAGCCTGGATGAAGATGCACAGTTGGTCTTAGACGTCAGACCACCAGAACAAAGATGCAGTTACAGATGGCTGTCATGGAGAGAGGATTAATGATCTAAATTTGAGGTAGTCTGTTCTGGTCTCAGGTGAATGAGCAAGGACTAGATACATACCAGCCATGAATGTGATAGATCAAACATCGAATCTCCCACTTCTGAATCAAGTTGACCAGATACACCTGTTTGCCATCCTAATGCTTCTGTAGCTAGGTAAGAGGCAACCAGACTCACAAGATAGTTTGGTGCAGCGTCTTGTTAATAAGCAAATTACCTTTCTGTTATTAAATGTCAGTGCGGGATCTGAGGGCAGGAGTAATTTGGTCATGCTGTTTTAGAACAAATCAATTGCTAGCTCCATACTCATTAATCCCCTGAAGTTTCAAGAGAGATATGTTGGGAAGACTTGTATGTGTGCTGTTGCAGTGGTCCCGATGTGGCCTGCTTGCAGCGAGCATTTGGCCGATCTTCTTTCTGGGAGCTAATTAGAAGCAGCAGGATTCCTTACAGCAGTCATAAATGATGAAATGCTGTTTTGAAGAACACATTTATTTAGGGAAAATGGAAAGATCACCCCTTTGTCTTCTTGCAGCACAGAAATTTGTGAAAAAGAGGGTCTGCTGACCTTTCTACCTGAATTCTACTTCAGCAGCTTTTCATGAGACTTCTGCAAATTGGGAGGCTTTCACCTGTAAGTACTCCAATCTTCTCAGTTGGGAAGGTGCATTGTGATTTGTAGTTATTATTGTGAATCACAGTGCATACCCTTCAAATATTGCAACCCATTTCGAGGCACAAGATAAAGGAGCAGTAATCTACCTCTATCCTTGCAAATTGCAAGTAAATCTGTCGGTGCTTTGCATTTGCTCATGCAGTCACAAACCATTGCGTTTAAGTCACTTTGCTGAGGTTTCCTTCTTGTGAAATTAATACTGATCTAATAAATCTAAATCCGGTATTTATAAAGCGTGAACTACTCACCCCTGAGCTGCTGCCGGGGATCAAACAGTGAGGCCTGCGCTCCGAAGTCGCCGCCCAGCGTGCTGCGCCACACCTCCGATTCCTCACCTTTTGAACATTTACCAGATGTCAGACTGGTTCCAGGCACTTTTCAGCTTTTGTGTGTTAAAAGGTTGCGCCTTGTGGCTCCGCACTGACGCCATTCCACTCTGCTGTGGGGCCTGTATAGATGCCATGCCCATGCACAGGCATCAGTTCCTTTCTTTCTACACCACCAGAAGCAGATTCAGCATTCTCTCACGTCTCTGAGACTGCTGTTTGTGATTTTACGCTCTAAATTTTAACAATGTGCAAAGGATATCACACCACAGGATTCCAGCTTTTAAACCCAATAAGGACTGTCCAAACAGATGTTCTTCACAGATATTTACCAGGTTTTTCTGCCGTGTCTAGGGTCGAGCCATGATTCTAAGACCTAAGAAGACTGCACTTGAATTAACTCGAAGGCCATCGGGGAGCGCAAGGCAGACCTTTACGTTGCAAGCAAAATAAGACTAAGCATTGGGAACCGCTCCAAGTCCTGCTCCATGTCCACAGCTTGTTTCTGCTCCCCTAGTTATCCGACCTGCTCTTGAGGCCAGTCTTCATCATGCTCCTAATTCTCAGTTCAGCCTAAGACACATAATTTGAAGCATAGGGCTCCTTCGTGCCATTCCCACTCCCCTGATGACTCGCATGGGTGAGGCCAATGTCCCGGTCATGTTCACAAAGTCAGCCAACTTAGGACCTGATTCCACAGGTGGTTTTGGCGCAACCCTAGTTTCTAGGCTTTCAGCTTTGCCTCTCCAGATTGCTGAGTGTTGCTCAGTTAGGCTCCAGCTCTTCTTTTGGCTCACCTTTGGGCCTCACAGAGTCGAGAGGCCTACCAGCTGGATTACCACCGGCAAGTTTGCCCTCAGCACCAGCTGGACCCTCTGAACCTCTTTTGTCCTATGCTCCAGCACCGACTCCACCCCCGCATCCATACCCACTCCTTGCCTAGGTACCCTGATGCCAACTTTGCTGCCCGAAGAGGTGGCCCTGATTGTTCTTTCAGGTGTTGGTCTGAATTTGACCTGCATCACAGCCTAAATTTGATTGAGATTTCTGCATTCGCCTTACCACAAGGCAGACAACACTCCTTACATTGTCTTTATGGAACAGACTGATTAACAATTATGTCCAGGGTGATGGGTTCCCTCAGCCCTTTACCAAGGAGAATTGGTTTGAGGACTTGTAATTCGCTAGTATGCTGGCCACTTCCCCAGAGTCAGTCTTTTTCTCCCCTCTGGCCTGGCCTTGGAAGAATTTGCATCTTACGCCATGGTTATGCATAAGCAGCTGAATTCCTTAACCTACACCTCCCCTCAATGGAGGTGAAAACAAATTTACTGATGGAAGCCATGCAGTCTGACCAGATTACTTCAGAGCCTTCTACTTTTAATAAGGCCTTGTCCGATACCCTACTGGAGGCTTGGGTTAAGCCTTTGCACTGTGTCCCCCGCCTCCCCATTAACTGGCAAATTGCGGAATGACATCGCCCATTTCCAAATGGCCTGGTCTTTTTATCGCAGCACCCTTCCCCTAAGTGCCTTATGGTGCAGACCTCCACCAGCCAGACCAACCCCAACAATTTTACTACCACTCCTTCTGACATAGAATCAAAGCAAGTGGCGACATTTGCTAACCAGCTCTTCTCGCTGGCCAGGTAGCCCTATGGTCCATTAACTCATCCTGTTTGCTGTGCCGCTATATTTATGCTCTCTGTGGTGAAAGTCCTCCCAGGTGTTCCTGTAGACCTTCGCCCTGTTCTCTCACAGGCTGTTCATCATGGTCGTGATGGGGCTTAGTTAACTATTGGTTGTGTCTTGGACAACAACAACTAAGTCAGATGGGCTGTTGGCACCAATGTTGCCATTTGTGGCTATCATCTACTGGGTTCTCGGACCATGTCCAGTCCTCCCTTATAGACGTGCCTTTTGAATGGACTCAATTCTTCGGGGACAAGGCTGACTGTTATCGAAAGTTTAGAGGACTGTAAGGCTACCGTTCGCTCTCTGAGCCTTTCTACCTAGCCTCGCAGGCAGAAATTCCAGCGCTCCTATGGACAAGGTATCCCTTAATGCCAGCCTATCCCACCCTAGTAGGGAACCCTGCTATTTCACAGGAGAGGTACACCATCCAATGTCAGCATGTTGCTCAGTCCACTGCTCCCCCATGTAGCCCTACCTGCCAAACCTCTTTGGTGTGCTCTTGCAAGGTCACATGCGCCCGGTGGGAGGCAGACTCCACCAATTCTATCCAGCATGGCACGCAATTACATCAGACACCATCTACCCAATGACTGACAGAGGACCACCTCTCCCTTTGCGACAAGAACTGCACATCCTTTTGGCCAAAGGGTCTATAGAGGGGGTGCCTGTACCAGAAGTAGGACATGGCTTCATTACTGCTACTTTCTGGTGCCAAAGAAGGATGGAGGACTTCAGCCTGCCTAAGACCTGCACCCTCTCAATTTCTTCCTCCAGAAGGAGAAATTCAGTATGCTAATCCTAGCCCGGATCTTGTCTGCTCAAGGAACTTGGAGATTGGTTGGTAGCTCGTGACCTGAAGGATGCATATTTCCACCTTCTTGTCCTGCCGGCCCATCAGCGCTACCTTCAGTTAATGGTGGAGTTGAGCATTTTCTATGCTCCCCTTTCGTCTCACCAACACCCCTTAGGTGTTTACAAAAGTGATAGCGGTGGAGGCAGCACACCTCTGGAGGTCAGGGATGACAATTTTCCCTTACCTCTTCAACTAGCTGTTAAAGGCGGGCTCGCCCCAGGCAGTCTTCCACCACCTCCAGACTATGAGCAACATCCTGTTACCTTTGGGTACACTATCCATGTGCCTAAGTCACACCTGACTCCTTCCCAGATGCTCCCTTTCATCTGGCATTCTGCTAGTCGAGCACACCAGGTGGCATATGCAGGCTCTGCAGTGGGATCTGAAGTGCTAGTGGGCCCAACATCAAGGGGACCCCTCCGACCACATCCAGATTTCGGAGGAGACTGCGAAAGATCTGCACTAGCGGCTACTGGACTGCGATTGCATCAGCAGCAGGATCCTCTCTCTTACCCACCCAGAATTAACAGTGGTGACCAATGTGTCACTTTTCAGTGGGGGCAGGCACCTGGGAGAGGTGGAGATCAGAGACCTCTTGTCTCCAGTGGCGTCCCAACTCCATATCAATCTTCGGTAGCTAAGAACCATCTGCTTGGAGCTCTAAGCCTTCCTATCGTCCATTAAGGAGATGTTGGTACAGGTGCTTACAGATAACACTACTGTCATGTGGCACTGCAACAAACAGGGTGTGATGGGGTAGAGACATAGAACCTTGTGATGTGGCTTTGAACCTCTGAAAGTGTCTAGAACACCAAGGGATCTTCACTTAGCAGTTACACCCGATGTCGTGCAAGCTCTCTTATGCGAATGGGGAGAGCCTTTGTTCGATCTGTTTGTCACCGCCAAGAATGTGCAATGTCAACACTTATGTGCTTTGGTGTTCCAAAGGCGTCTCTCATTTGGAGATTGGTTCTGCCTCAAGTGGAACTCTGGACTCCTGTATGCCTTTCCACTAATACCACTCCTGCCACAAGTTCTCAAAGATCAGAGCAGACCAGGCCCATGTCATCTCAGTGGCTCTGGACTGGGCACCAAGAATATGGTGTCTAGAACTCCTGGGCTGGAGTATCTGTCCTCCTATCAGGCTGCCCTTCAGAAGGATCGGCTGTTGCAACAGGAGTGCTGGGTTTACCACCATGCCCTCCACAGCTTTCATCTTATGCCTGGAGATTGAGCAGCAACAGCTGAACACCTTTGACCTTCCTCCAGAGATAGTTGATGTCATCTTGGCTGCCAGACGTCCCTCAATGTAAACTGTATACACCTATCATTGGGACAAATTTGTGGTTTGGTCCAGCACTCAACAGACTGACCCCCTCCTGGCCAAGCTGTCTGATGTTTTGTTATTTGTTCTGGCTCTCGACCAACAGAGCCTTTCTCTGTGCACAGTTAAAGGTTATCTCTCAGCCATCTCAGCCTTCATAAAGTTGCCCGATCAGTCCTGTTTTTTTTTTGTTTTTTTAAATCACCTTTTGTGATGCATTTCTTGAAAGGACTGCATCATCTGATGTGTAGTCCTTTCAAGCTACTCCACATGCTGTTCAACATCAAAACTGTGTTCCTGGTCGCCATCACCTCCACATGACATGTGGGAGAGCTTCAGGTTCTGTGCGTTCATCCACCATATACCACCATTTTTCCTGATAAGCTGGTTCTGCGAACTAGGGCTTCTCTTCTACCAACAGTTAGGATGCTGTTCCACCTCGATTAAACCATCACCTTGCTGTTGTTCTAATCTCTGCCTCACCCTTCTAAGGAGTAGGGGAGACTCCATTGCCTAGACCCCAGAAGAGTGCTCAGCTTCTACGTCGATGGTACCAACAACCTCTTGGTGGACGGGAAGCTCTTTGTTGGGTTTGCCGGAGCGAAGAAAGGCAAGGCTGTGCAGAAGTGTGCCATTTAATGCTAGATTGTGCTCTGCATTGAGATTTGCTATGCTTTCGTGAAATAACAGCCCCCAGAAAGCCTGGGAGCCCATCCCACCGGGACCAAGGCTGCTACCACTGTCTTGGAACATGCGCATTTCTCCATATGTTCACGAAGCACTAATGTCTGAACAGCCAAATCTGCAAAGAGGGCCTCTCTGCCAACTCGGTCCTGCTGGACATTCTGGTTTGAGTTTATCCATACACCACCTCCCTTAGTCACTGTTTTGGTATCTATTCAAAAGGTCAGGAATCTGTGGCTTGAATTCTCTATCACAAGAATACGTTACTTTTGATAACAGTCTTTCTTATAGAGACACTATCCGCAGAACCTGTACGGACCCTCCCATCCTTCCCGCTCAGTATTTGGGCTCTACCCATTATTAAGATATCAAGTCTTGTAGTGTAGTTCCTATATTCCCAATAGGCTCTGCGCATTGGAATAATATATCCTATAGATTAGACGTAGGACTAAGGTTGACTAGGTCTCTATCGAATATACTAAACTTAATAGTGAGTGCCAGCTAGCTCAGAGGTCACTAGAAACTTTCTCGAAATCACAAGAAGGGATTAGTTTCTGACAACCGCATAAACATGACAACTTTGTTTCCCAAGAATAAGACATGTATCTCCAGAGTCGCGGAAACAATAGATAAGTATTTCACTCAGCCAATCGTTCATGCTTCGTTTCAACAGAGTTTGTAGAGAAATAGAGAGACAGGCATTTTCAATAAAAAGGTTTATTGAACAGTCTTCTTTCTCATACAAGAGAAGTGAACTGCTACAATCATTAAGCAGACTGCAAAGTATAATGCGTACAGCGAGAATAGTATTATAAAATAATACTGTAAAAGCATTGTATGGTTTCTAAGCCGTATACAAATACATACATAAATAACATTGACTAAAAATACTCAACTGGTGCTTCTAAATACGCCTACCCCAATGTACCTAACTTAAGTCTAGTACGCGGGAAGAAGTGAGTAATGTGTAGCATAGGTTTAGTTGTTTTTGCCAAGAATCTACCAAAGGTTTCTCTAGATTCTAATCAGCTCATACCTTGGTTTAGAATGAAGGAGGTCTGAGATCTCTGTCTCAGGACTCGATTTCCCAACACCCCGCAAGGGGAGCTTGGAAACACCGGAGCTGGATTCTCGGCGAGAGAAAGACAGTCTCTTGATCAGTGCATCAGCTGCAGGGTCGGCTTCCTTCGGCACTTGCTGTAGCGAGCTGCGTCGGGCAAGTAGATAGTCGAACTGGTCCTAACCACCGTAGGTGCTATAGCAAGTGAAGGTATATTTATACCCCGAAGGTGTCCAGGATTGCAATAGATTGATGTAAAGTCGGGCATAATAAGGTCAGGAAAGAACCCCTAGGGAATAGTTGTTCTTTGCGAAGTACATGAGTTCTTGGGCAAATTAATATTCAAGCAAGGGGAAGTTCCCAAACTGCTTATGCCGATTTTCCAAGAAACCGTTGTGACGTTTGGTACGGGTGGAAGTAGCCATACCTGTATCTGAAAGAGACACGTTAGTATTAGATTCCTTACCTTAGAATATCCCCAGGCGTCAGACTGGATCCGGAAACTTTTGCGTAGCAGTACCCTTGCGCGTCGGTAGGCGTCGTCTCCGGCTCCGCGTCCGTCGTCGGCGTCGTGGGCGCCGTGATGACGTCGTCGGAGTACTTAGACGCCGCCTCCGCGTGCTGACGTCAGTTCTTCTTTTTTCCGCGCCAGCAAGCGTAGATCTGGAAAAAGCAGTTACCCTAGTCAATTTTTGACTAACTTATTGATCACTTTTTGATTATATTTCGAGTCTCTCGACTCCGGACGGTGCCGTAGGGATGCCCGGCTTCAAGCACTGTGACGATTGCGACCGCCTGATGTCGGTCACGGATCCTCACCGCGTCTGTTTATCTTGTCTGGGCGTCGACCACGATGACAAGGCCTGCTCCGACTGCCGGGCCCTCTCTTCGAAAGCCAGGTGGGAGCGGTCCCGCAGGCGACTCGAACTCCGGCAGTCGGTCCCACGCCGCGAGAGGTCCCGGTCCCCTGGGAGGTCGAGGGACAGGTCGCAGGCTCGGAGCCACCACAGCTCCGAGAGTAGGCCGCACTCCTCCGGGTCGAAGTCGTCGTCAGGTAAGAGGCACAAGAAGTCCAAGCGGCATCATCGCTCTTCGGACTCCCCCCGACGCTCGCACGATGCGGCCGGGGGTTCGGGTGACACCACCCCCGCGGCTCCGTCGGAGTCGCGGGCACCGCGTGCAGCTCCACACCCTCCGGTCCCTGGGCTACACGCGTCGCAGGAGGAGATCGAGCGCTTCCTCATGTCCATGAGGAAACTCTCTCCTCCGGCGGGCTCCGCGGCGCCTTCGGGCCCAGCGGACCCGTCTGGGGCCCCTAGCGGGTCAGCGGCTCCGGCCCCGACGCCGTCGGGTGCTTCGACGCCGCCGACGCCTTCGGGCCCGGCGCTGCAGGTCCCCTCTATCCCGACGCCGCCGGCGCCTTCGGGCCCGGCGCCGGGGGGTTCAGTTGTCCTGGCGCCTTCGTGCCCGGCGCCGCAGGACTCCGCTGGACCTCCTTCGGGATCTGGTTCGTCGCCGGTGGATCTTACGACCTCCCCGGCGTCGGACCCGCAGGTGTCGCCTCCGGCGCCGTCCTCGGGCGGTGCCGTCCCCGGTCCTGCCTTCATTCCTGTTCACCCGTCAGGACGGCCCCGATGGGCGCCGCTCCAGACGTCGTTTGGTGAATTTCACTTTTATGATCAGGCCCCATTAGTTGAGAACCCTGAGTTTCAGGAGATGGGTGATGAAGAGGATTGGGAGGGGTCTGAGGACCCTCTGACCAGGGAGTGTCAGTCTCATGAGGACTGGACAGGAGACCTTGGGGAGGTCAGTGGCCTGGACACCTCTCCAGACACTGGTTTTGTCTCCCCTCCTACCGTGGCTTCGGAGGAGGGGGCAACCTATAGTGTGGTGCTGATGAGGACTGCCAAGGCCTTGGGCCTTGAGCTCCCCGTCGCGGCCGTGAGGACTAACCTCCTCACTGAGGTCCTTAAACCGCAGTCAAGCTCGGCCGAGCCTCTGCTGCCCTTTAATGAGGCCTTGACCGACGTTCTTCTGGGCACTTGGTCCAAGCCCGCTACGGGTTCGCCCCTAGATAGGAACGTGGCCAGACGCCACCGCCCAGCCCCGGGCGACCCATGTTTCCTGTTCTCCCACCCTACCCCCGAGAGCCTGGTCATCCAGGCCTCCAATTCCCAGACCGCATTCCCGTCGGCCCCGCCGGACAGGGAATCCAAGAGGTATGACCAGTATGGGAAGAAGATCTTCTCATCCCTTAGTCTAGGCCTGCGGTCTTCCAACACCGCCTGCCTCTTGGGACGTTACACCCACTCTGTGTGGGATAAGGTCGCGGAAGTGCTGCCAGAGTGCCCGTTGGAGGTACGGGCCAAACTCGGCCAAGCCCTTGTGGAGGGCCGGGATGCAGCCAAGTATTCCATCAGGTGTGGGCTGGATACCACCGACTCGCTGGGTAGAGCGATGGCAACGACGGTGGCGGTCAGACGCCACGCCTGGCTGAGGTCCGCCAACTTCTGGGCTGATGTCCAGAGCACACTCATGGACATGCCGTTCGATGGCCGTCGCCTCTTTGGCGACAAGGCAGACCGTGCGCTTGAGCGCTTTAAGGACTCCAGGGCTACGGCCAAGTCCTTGGGCCTCTCGGGCCAGCGCCAGCAATCGGCTGCCTTTCACTCCTTTCGTGGCCACGGAAGGGGTGCGCCCACACGCGCCGCCAGCCACGCTCCGCAGGGCAATACCCAACGCGGTGGCGGCCGTGGAAACCGCCGTCCGGGCGGTCGGGGGCAGCGGCGAGGTCAGTCCACACCTTCCCCCGCAGCATCCGCCTCAAAACCCTCCTAGTCCGTGCTTTCAGGCCCATGTGACGCCAGTGGGGGGCAGGGTTCGCCATCACCACCTCCACTGGCGCACTGTCACTTCGGACAGGTGGGTGCTGCAAATCGTCCGACGGGGCTATTCCCTCCCCTTCGAGGCGACTCCTCCAGCCATGCCACCGCACTTGCGACTTCTGCAGGAGGAAGTTACGGCCCTCTTGGCCAAGGGGGCCATCGAGCGCGTTCCTGGGCCAGAAGTAGGGTGTGCTTGCTACTCCCACTACTTTCTGGTACCCAAGAAGGGCAAAGGGGGCCTACGCCCTATCTTGGACCTGAGGAACTTCAACGGCTTCCTCCGGAAGGAAGAAGTTCAAGATGCTGACACTGGCTCAGGTCCTAGCTGCCCTGGACCCAGGAGACTGGATGGTAGCTTTGGACTTGCAGGACGCTTATTTCAACATCCCCGTCCTGCCGGCCCACCGACGCTACCTGCGGTTCACGGTTGGCCACGAGCACTTTCAGTTTACCGTGCTCCCCTTCGGCCTTACCAGCGCCCCACGGGTGTTCACAAAGGTGATGGCGGTGGTCGCAGCTCATCTGCGCAGGTTCGGGGTTTCAGTCTTCCCCTACCTAGACGACTGGCTGTTGAAGGCGGGCTCGCCCCTGACAGTCGTCAGCCACCTCCGGACTACGGCAGATCTCCTGCACCAGCTGGGGTTTTCCATCAATGTGCCAAAGTCACACCTGTGTCCCTCTCAGAAGCTCCTCTTCATCGGAGCGGTTCTGGACTCGGCGTAGTTTCGGGTTTATCCACCCAAACAGCGGGTCCGGGATATTCAGGCTCTGATTCCCATCTTTCAGCCGTTATCCCGGGTCTCGGTCAGGTTGACGCTGCGGCTTCTGGGGCTGATGGCCTCCTGCATCCTTCTGGTGCATCACGCCAGGTGGTGGATGCGGGCTCTGCAGTGGGACCTGAAGTTTCAGTGGGCCCAGCATCAGGGCAATCTGTCCGACCATGTCCTGATCTCGGAGGGCACTGCGAGACAGCTTCAGTGGTGGCTCACAGACCGCGATTGGTTCAGCGGCAGATCCCTCTCCCTTCCCCAACCGGAGCACGTAGTTGTGACGGACGCGTCCCTCCAGGGCTGGGGAGGCCACATGGGAGAGGCGGAGATCAGAGGCCTCTGGTCTCCGGCGGAGGCCCGGCTCCACATCAACCTGTTGGAGTTGCGGGCGATTCGTCTAGCACTGAAGGCATTCCTCCCCTCTGTCCGGGGGAGTGTAGTGCAGGTGTTCACGGACAACACCACCGCCATGTGGTACTGCAGCAAACAGGGCGGGGTGAGGTCGTGGACCTTTTGCCAGGAGGCTCTTCGCCTTTGGCAATGGCTGGAACGCCAGGGCGTGACCCTGGTGGCTCAACACCTGGCAGGTTCTCTGAACGCCAGGGCGGACGAGCTCAGCCGTCGGTGCATGATGGATCACGAATGGCGTCTGAACTCAGACGTGGCGCAAGGCCTCTTTCAGCGATGGGGAGAGCCTTGGTTAGATCTATTCGCCACCGAAGAGAACGCGCAATGTCATCAGTTCTGCGCGTTGGAATTTCCAAGGCGGCACTCGCTCGGAGACGCTTTTCGTCGCGAGTGGAGTTGCGGTCTGTTGTGCGCCTTTCCGCCTATACCACTTCTGCCCAGAGTGCTGAAGAAGATCAAGCGCGACCGGGCCCAAGTCATCCTTGTGGCTCCGGACTGGGCCAGAAGGTACTGGTATCCAGAGCTACTCAATATGTCAGTCGATCCCCCGGTTCGTCTGCCTCTTCAGGAGGACCTTCTGTCGCAGCAGCAGGGGACGGTCCTCCACCCGAGCCTGTCCAGTCTCCACCTCCATGCTTGGAGATTGAGCGGCGACAGTTGAGGCCATTTCACTTGCCTCCTGAAGTCTGTAACGTCATTCTGGCAGCCAGGCGTCCCTCCACAAAGTCGGTATACGCCTGCAGGTGGAACAGATTTGTGGCATGGTGCACAGCAAAGGCTGTGGATCCTCTTGCTGCCCCTCTTTCTGAGGTTCTTCTCTTCCTTCTTTCTCTTGCCCAGCAGGGCTCTGCTCTGGGCACTATCAAGGGCTATCTTTCTGCCCTTTCAGCCTTTCTCAGGCTACCTGATCAGCCTTCTTTGTTCAAGTCCCCTATTGTAAACAGATTTCTTAAGGGCATCACACACACGTTTCCTCCTGTTCCGTTTGTGATGCCTCAGTGGGACTTGAACCTGGTTCTTACCTTTCTGATGTGCGCTCCCTTTGAGCCACTTCACAACTGTCCTCTTCGCCTTCTGACCTTGAAGACGGCTTTCCTGGTTGCCATCACCTCTGCCAGGAGAGTGAGTGAGCTCCAGGCTCTTTCTTGTACTCCACCTTTCCTTTCTGTCCATCCGGACAAAGTGGTGCTACGTACCAAACCTTCTTTCCTGCCCAAGGTTGTCATGGCCTTCTACATTGGGCAGTCTATCACCTTGCCAACCTTCTTCCCGCCACCTCATCCCTCTAAAGAGGAAGAGCGGCTCCACCGTCTGGACCCAAAACGTGCGCTGTCATTTTATTTGAGTCGCACACGCCAGTTCCGGGTGGATGACCAACTCTTTGTTGGTTACGTGGGCGCTAAGAAGGGGAAAGCGGTGCACAAGAGGACCATCTCCCAGTGGATCATCTTGTGTATCCAGGCATGCTACTCTTTGGCTAGGAAGGAGCCCCCGGCTGGATTGCGGGCTCATTCCACCCGAGCCACGGCGACTACCACTGCCCTGGGCAGGGGTGTGCCCTTACAAGACATCTGTCAGGCAGCTACGTGGGCATCGCTGCACACGTTTGCGAGACACTACTGCCTGGACAGCCAAGTCCGGAGGGATGGCTTCTTTGGCCGTTCCGTCCTCCAGGACTTTCTGGTGTGATTATTGGTTCGCAGACCCACCACCGGGGTTGGTATTGCTGGGGTATCTATTCTAAGGTAAGGAATCTAATACTAACGTGTCTCTTTCAGATGCACAAGTTACTACTTGTGTAACGATATATCTGTAAGAGACATTAGTTAGTATTAGATTCCTTACCGACCCGCCCATCCTCCCCGTTCTGCGAACCAATATCTAGGGTTAGGGTTGTCCCCTTTCAGGGCCCTAGTTTCCATGGCACCAGTGTTGGTTTTTAACATGGCTCTGCGTTTCTGGCGCGGAAAAGCTGTGTCTAAGAACTGACGTCAGCACGCGGAGGCGGCGTCTTAGTACTCCGACGACGTCATCACGGCGCCCACGACGCCGACGACGGACGCGGAGCCGCAGACGACGCCTACCGACGCGCAAGGGTACTGCTACGCAAAAGTTTCCGGATCCAGTCTGACGCCTGGGGATATTCTAAGGTAAGGAATCTAATACTAACTAATGTCTCTTACAGATATATCGTTACACAAGTAGTAACTTGTGCATTTGGTCTACATGGGCTATGTCTAAATAAGGGATTGATTTCTATGCCTATATAAGGGTAATGTGAATTGTATCTATATAAGGGCATGAATCGGGAAAATTCACTCAGAGCTTTAAACGCCACACAACAGTCTAGGAATCTGCACGCTGTCTACCAGTTTGCTTTGGGGGCACGGACAGTCTTGAAAGCAACTGACATCAGCACGCGGGAGTGGCACCTATATCGGACCCGCATGTCATTTATGGACCAGAACGACGTCAGTGCGGAGCCACAAGGAGCAACCTTCTGACACAGAAGCATTTCTGAAAAGTTTCCAGATGCACTCTGATGCCTTGGTGAGAAGTCCTCGGCTAGATAGAGTCTTTACCAGAAAGAGCGTTGCAAAAGGTAAGTAACTTGTTCTTTACTACAGTGTTTTGGTGAAGTCCCTGTTGCACATTCTGTATATATAATAAAAGCACAGGAATGCAGCTGTAATAAGGAAAGACGTGTCCTTGTCCTCAGAGGTGCCTGTGATGTCTTACCCAGTGAGAGCAACAAGGGTGGTGCAGGTGCAACCTGCAAATGAAATTGGTCGGTAATCTGCACTGTGAAGACCTGGAGGCAGTAAGGAGAAGCCAGAACGAAAGCTACAGAGCTGTTCTGCCATGTTTTAAATTACAAATCAGGGAAGGAAGGGTGACGTTCAAAACACAGAAGGAACCCTTATATGAATCAATAAAATAAAGAATACTTGTTAACTGGCGAGCATTCTGCTCCCCACGCTGCTTGCATTCTGCTCCGCACACTGCGTGCATTCTGCGCCCCACGCTGGGTGCATTCTATACCCCACGCTGCATGCATTCTGCTCCCCACGCTGCATGCATTCTGCTCCCCGCGTTACATGCATTCTGCTCCCTACCCTGCATGCAATCTGCTGCCCACAGTGCGTGCGTTCTGCGCCCCACGCTGGGTGCATTCTGTGCCCCTTGCTGCGTGCATTCTGCTCCCCACGCTGCATGCATTCTGCTCCCCACGCTGCATGCATTCTGTTCCCCACGCTGCATGCATTCTGCTCCCCGCGTTACGTGCATTCTGCTCCCCGCGTTGCGTGCATTCTGCTCCCCACACTGCATGCATTCTGCTACCCACACTGCGTGCATTCTGCTCTCCAACCCTGGTGCATTCTGCTCCCCACGCTTTGTGCATTCTGCTCCCCATGCTTTGTGCATTCTGCTCCCCACGCTTTGTGCATTCTGCTCCCCACGCTTTGTGCATTCTGCTCCCCACGCTTTGTGCATTCTGCTCCCCACGCTTTGTGCATTTTCTCCCCACGCTTTGTGCATTTTCTCCCCACGCTTTGTGCATTTTCTCCCCACGCTTTGTGCATTTTCTCCCCACGCTTTGTGCATTCTGCGCCCCACGCTTTGTGCATTGTGCTCCCCACGCTTTGTGCATTGTGCTCTCCACGCTTTGTGCATTGTGCTCCCTTCGCTTTGTGCATTGTGCTCCCCTCACTTTGTGCATTCCGCTCCCCACGCTTTGTGCATTCTGCTCCCCACGCTTTGTGCATTCTGCTCCCCACGCTTTGTGCAATCTGCTCCCCACGCTTTGTGCATTCTGCTCCCCACGCTTTTGTGCATTTTGCTCCCCAGGCTTTTGTGCATTTTGCTCCCCAAGCTTTGTGCATTCCGCTCCCCACTCTGCGTGCATTTTGCTCCCCACGCTGCATGCATTCACGCTGCGTGCATTCTGCTCCCCACGCTGCGTGCATTCTGCTCCCCACGCTGCGTGCATTCTGCTCCCCACGCTGCGTGCATTCTGCTCCCCACGCTGCATGCATTCTGCTCCCCACGCTGCGTGCATTCTGCTCCCCACTCTGCGTGCATTGTGCTCCCCACTCTGCGTGCATTGTGCTCCCCACTGTGCGTGCATTGTGCTCCCCACTCTGCGTGCATTGTGCTGCCCACGCTGCGTGCATTCTGCTGCCCACGCTGCGTGCATTCTGCTGCCCACGCTGCGTGCATTCTGCTTCCCACGCTGCGTGCATTCTGCTTCCCACGCTGCGTGCACTCTGCTCCTCACGCTGCGTGCACTCTGCTCCCCACACTGCGTGCATTCTGCTTCCCACGATGCGTGCATTCTAGTTCCCACGATGCGTGCATTCTAGTTCCCACGCTGTCTGCATTCTTCTTCCCACGCTGCGTGCATTCTGCGGCACACGCTGCGTGCATTCTGCGTCCCACGCTGCGTGCATTCTGCGTCCCACGCTGCGTGCATTCTGCGTCCCACGCTGCGTGCATTCTGCGTCCCACGCTGCGTGCATTCTGCGTCCCACGCTGCGTGCATTCTGCTGCCCACGCTGCGTGCATTCTGCTGCCCACGCTGCGTGCATTCTGCTCCCCACGCTGCGTGCATTCTGCTCCCCACGCTGCGTGCATTCTGCTTCCCACGCTGCGTGCATTCTGCGTCACACGCTGCGTGCATTCTGCGTCCCACGCTGCGTGCATTCTTCTGCCCACGCTGCGTGCATTCTTCTGCCCACGCTGCGTGCATTCTGCTGCCCACGCTGCGTGCATTCTGCTGCCCACGGTGCGTGCATTCTGCGTCCCACGCTGCGTGCATTCTGCTGCCCACGCTGCGTGCATTCTGCTGCCCACGCTGCGGGCATTCTGCTGCCCACGCTGCGTGCATTCTGCTCCCCACACTGCGTGCACTCTGCTCCCCACACTGCGTGCATTCTGCTTCCCACACTTCGTGCATTGTGCTCCCCACTCTGCGTGCATTGTGCTCCCCACTGTGCGTGCATTGTGCTCCCCACTCTGCGTGCATTGTGCTCCCCACTCTGCGTGCATTCTGCTGCCCACGCTGCGTGCATTCTGCTGCCCACGCTGCGTGCACTCTGCTGCCCACGCTGCGTGCACTCTGCTCCCCACTCTGCGTGCACTCTGCTTCCCACACTGCGTGCATTCTGCTTCCCACGATGCGTGCATTCTAGTTCCCACGCTGCCTGCATTCTTCTTCCCACGCTATATGCATTCTGCATCACACGCTGCGTGCATTCTGCGTCCCACGCTGCGTGCATTCTGCGTCTCACGCTGCGTGCATTCTGCTGCCCACGCTGCGTGCATTCTGCTGCCCACGCTGCGTGCATTCTGCTGCCCACGCTGCGTGCATTCTGCTGCCCACGCTGCGTGCATTCTGCTGCCCACACTGCGTGCATTCTGCTCCCCACGCTGCGTGCATTCTGCTTCCCACACTGCGTGCATTCTGCTTCCCACGATGCGTGCAGTCTAGTTCCCACGCTGCCTGCATTCTGTTTCCCACGCTGCGTGCATTCTGCGTCCCACGCTGCGTGCATTCTGCGTCCCACGCTGCGTGCATTCTGCTTCCCACGCTGCGTGCATTCTGCTTCCCACGCTGCGTGCATTCTGCTTCCCACACTGCGTGCATTCTGCTTCCCACGATGCGTGCATTCTAGTTCCCACGCTGCCTGCATTCTGTTTCCCACGCTGCGTGCATTCTGCGTCCCACGCTGCGTGCATTCTGCTTCGCACGCTGCGTGCATTCTGCTTCCCACGCTGTGCCAATTCTGCCCCCCACGCTGCGTGCATTCTGCCCCCCACGCTGCGTGCATTCTGCCCCCCGCGCTGCGTGCATTCTCCCCCCCGTGCTGCGTGCATTCTGCCCCCGCGCTGCGTGCATTCTGCCCCCGCGCTGCGTGCATTTTGCTACCCACGCTGCGTGCATTCTGCTACCCACGCTGGATTCACCAAAACCTCCTCCTGGAAACGTAGATTGGTGCACCTGGGGTTAAGGTGTTTCATTTATTATCATCTCAAACCCTATGCCTTAAAGGGAAGACATATCAGTGCAGGCACAAATGGTGACGGGTGTCTTCTATCCGTTGTAGGGCCTCTTCCCTTCTTGTGCTGCTGTTCAGTGAGGTGGATACACAATAGCTGTCTGAGTAACATCGAAGAGGGAATCTTTATCTCTCATGATGCGTATCTACTTTTCTTTTGCTTGGTTACTAGCTCTTGGTAAATAATGGACTGGCCTAATGGTAAAACTCTTTGACCCTGGCAGTTAATACATCTGACTCCCAGGAATTTAACCAAACCCAGTTGTTATGTTTAAAAATGTAAATGATCGAGAGAAAGGTCTCTCCCTGCACATTCAAAACTCGGGTGTGCTGGTAGCAGTAGACGGAAATGTGAGAAGTCTGAACAAATGTTGGAAGTAATTGTGCACTGTTTTTAGACCAAGGGATCACATCTTCTGTCCAACAGAAGCTGTCCTCTCGCCTTGTACCATTGCCAGTTTCAGTTGACTTCCTTCTTGCCGATTTGCTTCCACTGTTGCCCTTCGTGTGTGTCTGACCTGGCACTTCCAGGCCATGTTTATCCAGCGAGACAAACCAAACAACATTTACCATTGGCGACTTGACAATGCAAATACATTTTCTGCACTTTTTTGCTGTACCATTTGTGAGCAGCGGAGATCCTGAGGAAGTGAGTCTAAGTCAACCGTCTTTTTGTGGAACAAATTTGAGAAGGTAGTTCTAACATTTCAAGTCCATAAACAGCTGGCTAGTTCCTCTCCTTCAACAGCGTGCATCCTTTATTTGTCTTTAGCCCTCTAGAGATGGTGCTTCTGTTTTTTAAAACCTGTGACTGCAACCACTCTTGCCTTGTTTTCCCTTAGTAATAGTCTCCAGCATGACGATTTCCACCGAAATGCTTTGAAAAGGCCACCCTGATTGCCACTAGCTCGCCTGGAGCACACCCCTAGAGTGTTGTTATAAACCAATATAATAGATGGGTGGATGAATAGCTATTCATCACATTTCACCCTTAGCTTGCTAGCCTTTCCCGCCCCAGTTCTGAGCCCTTATTTTGATGTTTGGAGCACTTTATGCTTAACACTTCCTAAGCATTTTTGTATACACAAGGTAGCCAGAATAAACATGCGTCCATTTTTTCCCCAGGGGTTTTGGATTCCCCAGAAGGAACCTAGAAAATAGCCAAAATATAGCAAAATAGGTTTGTCGTTTTTTTAAATGGCGAATGTGCTGTTATAAAATGCACGTGTTTTTTCTAAAAATCTCATCAACAAAATGTTTGCTGTACAAATATCACCAGCTTTCAGGAAGAAGCAGAGTTGTAAAAATAATTGGAAATTCCAGAATCTGTGGTGATACGTAAACTTTCTATTACCCAATGCTGCCACACTTCTACCAATAAAACACTACCCTACTTGTGTGCGTGTGCTTTTCGCCTACAAGAAGAGCAAATGAAACCTTTTACCATGTGAAGCCATTGTAGTCTTCTCATGGTCCCTGGTTTGTCTCCATGCATTGATAAAAGTACAAGCAGACTGTGCCAAATTATGCTATCAGCTTTCACTTTTGTTTACTGTGACTACAGCGCACTGTGTATGCTGGGTAACACACCTAATTAAAAAAAAAAAAAAGAAAAACTCCACGTACTGTTCTCCCCTCGCACCCTGACTTTATTTTTTACAAAGAAAGAGTGCTTCTGGGGCTTGCACCTGAAGCATTATCTTCTTTAACATGATGAACTACTTGTTAAAGTAGTCAGTGGGTTATCCACTGCAATTAAGAAGTTAAAGCGCAATGGCACTGACTCTCTGTTTTTTCCTTATAAGGAGCAGGTATATTTGCTATTAATAATTACTATTTGTTCTAGAACAAACTATTTTTGCATGTACAATATTTAAACCGCTAATAATATCACAACACATAAACAAGCAACATTATAGAATGCCTATTTGTGATTGTTAGAGATGTAGGACTGTGAGAATCGATTTGTGGTTTTGCAGCACGAATCCTTTTCTGGATTCACATGCTGTTCATAATTCTGCCATCCAGTGATTGTGTCTGGAATTGTCTTCAGCCACCATATGGTGCTAGGTCCTTCCCTTGTGTGAAGTGAGCCTGCCCACTGGGAGTTCTGGTACGTGGAAGCCATCTTCAGATTCTTTTTTCCACCGTTGGGTCTGGAAGCACAGGAAGAACCTCTAAAACGTTGGAGATTTTTGGGGGGATATACGAAGAACAGCAAGGTATGAGAGCAGGAAAAAGACCTCCATTCATGAAACCTGGGTCTGGAAGCACAGGAAGAACCTCTAAAACGTTGGAGATTTTTGGGGGGATATACGAAGAACAGCAAGGTATGAGAGCAGGAAAAAGACCTCCATTCATGAAACCTGGGGGGGACGGACGGAAGGTGGACACCGAGAATGAGGCATTGTAGTGGTCATGGAAAATACTCCTTTAAGTTTTGTCCAGTCTGCCACTACATGTTTGCACAACTCGACTCGCACAAGGTCTGTAACCACCGTCTGCCAAGGGACCATGGGGACAAGGACTGCAAGGCATGCGCCATATGTGTGTCAAACTCTCAAGGCCTGCCAAAAGCAGTGGGGAACATCATGCAGCAATGTACTGCAGCCAGAGGCAACCGGTATCGCTGAAAGACTTGTGCCTCTCAAGCTACGAAGATGAATGACGTACATGTGAGGGACCAGGGACAAGGGTGGTGGCCCCAGCTCCTCCGAGAGGGGCACAAAGGTAGGCCCTCCTAAGATGGAACACACGCTCACTCAGCACCACCCTGCAGAGGGGAAACCGAATGGCAGTGCCTCCCTGGGAGCACCATCCGAAGGCCCTACTGCCCCAGGCCCTCCTGTGCCTGATCCTGGTCTGCCTGGCCTTAGGTCGACTGAGGGGCAGCCTTTCGCGGGTGGCAGGGCAGCCTGGAAGAGAAGAGAAGGAGCCAAGGCAGTGAGGGAACCCTGTCTCCTCTCGGTGGGTCCATTGCCATACACAGAGTGACAATGGGCCAGCCCGAACATTTACTGTACTTGCTTTGCCCCCCCCCCCTGCTCCAGCCTTAAGGCATGACAAGAAGGCTTCACCTCAGGTGGTGCTGCTTTCGAGCAGCGAAGTTCACACTACCCTCGAAAGGGGAACTGGTGGGGCCAGTGAATGCATTCTGATTGCCTGTGCCATGGACCAGAGACTGACTTATTACCCCACATTGGCTGTTCTTACTTCTATAGCCGCTGCGTAAACCCTCTTCAAATCAACCTTTTAAAGAAAGGGTTTAAGGAGGAATGCAAGTAGCAGCACTTCAAGAGCTGATCATATGACGTACTGGTGGTAGGAAGGCCTAGCCTGTAAACTGGTGCAGAGGGGGTTCAGTTTATTGTAATCTGTGTTTCTGTGAAGTTTGTATTCAAATGTTTCCAGTGAATAGGGAACGAAGAGCACAATTGGAACTACCTAACACAAAATGATTACTTGCACTAACCGCAAAACCTTCTAGTGCCACACTATAACCTGCCAGACAAATGATCTGTGCTGTAGCTATGCATGGATTTCTCCCACATTCTTTGACAAATAACCTCTTCTTAACGAACAGTGATGATACTGGGCAAAATGTATGTCTGGGTTCATCTGCCGAAACATAGCATGTGGAAGAAGAGTGTCTTTAAACTAGCAAGACCGGGCTTCTCTGCTTCATTCCTCAGATAACATACCTTGATAATGGAAAACAATCTTACCCTAGGGTGCTGCCAAGAGACCCTGATTGGTGAGGATGATGGAGGAATAGCAGGAGGGAACACTAGGATTCATTCTGTTTCATTGCTGCTATATTTTTATGGTTTTTAATCACTAGTATTACCTTAAAAATCTAAGCAGGCACATTCTTGTCAGTTATAAAGCAAAGTTGACAGATGGTGTCACACATGACTAAGGTTCAATTGGCTGATATCATTGTAAAAGCAGCTGAATATGTGAAGTCATTATCTCACCTTCATTTAATTTCTCACAAGTTTTGATGAGCAAACACTACACAGTGTCTGTAAATATGTATACATTCTCATTCCAAAGACCTTTGAAGAAGCCTAAAGCATTTTTACGCTACATGAAACACTCAAACAGAATGCTAAGACTGGGCATAAATGGAACAATTATAGAATTTCAATCTAAAAAGTTAGACAGCTTTGGTTTCCCCATGTCAGATGTGAACAGCTCTATTTTTCTATGTGTTTTAGCACTTTTAGCTAGTTATGCATTTATGACGAACTAAACAAGTTACAAGTTCCAGAATGCAAAGTAAAACCCACGACTGAATGAGTTACTCATGCCTTCCACTTGATTACTTGGTTATTTCCATTATCCGATGCAATGGTTGGAATTTTAATAGTCTTGAAAGGATAAGTGGGTCCCAAGTCCAAATTGTGACCTGAAGTTTGCAGAAAAACATCTGCCACAGCCACTTAAATCGTTCACTGTTTTGGTAGGTTTGTGCAATAATGTAATTAATCTATCCCGTGTCATCCATTTTATTCCTAGCAGACTTGCTTTCTTCTCTGTCAAATTGTACGTTATGAGGTTTTGTCTATTGTGCTTCAGACCGTCAGATGGGATAATGGCCAGTTTCACTCACTGTTGGACCTGGCCCTTTTGGCAGTTTCTCTCCCAGATGTATGCCTTCTGTTGCTAACCCGCTGTTGTTGGCATTAGAACTCATGCTAACAATTGGTAATGTGCGTGTGCTCTCTACCTAAAACATGGTACAATTGGCATATACCTGACTGATGCATTTAATTTACTTGTAAGCCCCAAGTAAATTGTACTACCTATACCCTGGACCTGTAAATTAAATTGCTGCTATTGTGCCTGTAGCACTCATTGTGCCACCAGCTAAAGAAGCCTTTTAAAACCTATCTCAGGTCTGCCACTGCAGCCTGTAGTGCAGCTTTTAACTGTCATTTCAACCAAGAAAAATAAACGTTTTCCAGACCTAAATCTTCCTTTTTATTAATTCATACAAGTCACCTCTGAGGTAAGCACTAAAAGCTTATGGGGCAGGGTGCATTGTATTTAAAAAGCAGGACATGTGTACTTATATTGTACATGTCCTGGCTGTGATGGCACTGTTGTGAGGCCTCTCCCATTTACTAACACTGGGTTACTTTTTAGGTCTCGCTTGAGGCAGCGCTGTCTCTTTGAGACATTTAGTAAGTGGCTTTTAAAAGTGCTACCAGAGGCTTTTGCTGGCCTACAGCTTGCGTTCACGAGCTCGTGCACGTGCACAGCTGCCATCTGTGTTTTTATTGCTGTAAACAGGCTCCTCTGCTTGAACAACCCCCCCCCTCCCTTTTCCCCCTCCCTCCTGGTCAGCTTCATTTGTGTCTTCTAGCTGTGAATCATGCTCCTCTGCTCGCACTCCACCTCCCTTCTCCCCCTCCTCCCCCTCAGTTTCATTTGTGTTTTCTATCACTGTGAATGCACCTGCTTCCACCAGGCACACACACCATCTGTCGTCAGTGCAAGCTTTCACCAGGCACACACACCACAAGCCGTCAGTGCACGCTTCCACCAGGGACACACACCACGAGCTGTCAGTGCACGCTTCCACCAGGCACACACACCACCAGCCGTCAGTGCACACTTCCACCAGGCACACACATGACCAGCCGTCAGTGCATGCTTCCACCCGGCACACACACCACCAGCCGTTAGTGCACACACACTACCAGCCGTCACACACTACCGGCCGTTGGTGCAAGCTTCCACCAGGCACACACCACCAGCCGTCCGTGCACGCTTTCACCAGGCACAGACACCACCAGCCATCAGTGCACGCTTCCACCAGGCACACACACCACCAGCCTTCAGTGCACACTTCCACCAGGCGCACACACCACCAGCCGTCAGTGCACTCTTCCACCAGGCACATACACCACCAGCCATTAGTGCACGCTTCCACCAGGCACACACACCACCAGCTGTTGGTGCATGCTTCCACCAGGCACACACCACCAGCCGTCAGTGCACGCTTTCACCAGGCACACACACCACCTGCCGTCAGTGCACGCTTCCATCAGGCACACACACCACCAGCCGTCAGTGCACGCTTCCATCAGGCACACACACCACCAGACGTCAGTGCACGCTTTCACCGGGCACACACACCAACAGCCGTCAGTGCACGCTTTCACCAGACACACACACCACCAGCCATCAGTGCACGCCACCAGCCGTCAGTGCAGCAGGCAGGCTCTTCTCAGAGTTTCTTGGTAAATATGTGTTCGATGCCTGGGAGGGAGTAAGTCAAGTTTCCTTAAACCATTCTGAGCATTGCAGGTGCAGTGCATGAACTCCCGTGTGAGTGAGTCATGCTGCCTGGGGCTCACTCACTCCACACTTGTAAATTGTGCTTGCACCAGGCTTTTTCTCATTTGCAAAGTTGGGCGCATGCGCACAGCTAGGCAGCCCCCACACCCCTGGGAAGGACTGCTTCCTACAACCAAAATGGAAACAACATTCAGAGCAATGAAAACAAGTTCATTTGATGCAAAGAACTGTTAACAAAACCATATCTAGCTATTGTAGATATGGTAACTTAAACAAAACAGCCACAAAAAACAAACAAGCATTGGCATAGCCAATATGACTCACTTTTTGGACTCTATAAGTTTAGTTATGAACGAACAGGTGTCTAAGGGCTTAAAAACCGGGAGAGGACTCAAGGATATGAGCGTGAGCAAGGATGAAGGGAGATTCATGGACCTAAAAGTGAGTGTCAGTGTACTAGTGGGTGAGACGCAGTGTAATAATGGGGTTACAATGCCGATCCAATGCTATTGGCTATAATAGGCTTTGTTTGCCAGTGTTCTCCCAAAATGAGTCCCCAGATAGTAACTAAGCAATGCTTCACCAAAGGTCGTGATCCACAAATATAGGCTACTTTGTATATTTTATGCTGTGCCCGGGCCTATTTTTGTTCCCATCTGACTGGCCCGGGGTGATCTTGGGTGTGGGGTCTTGACAATGCCAGGGGGTGATAAAAGCTGCAGGCTTGACAGAAACCCTGAAAATTACTCCCCTTAAATTTCCCCTCCCTTACATTCACTCCCTGCTTTAAAACAAATATCTAGTGGTGTCCTTGAATTTAACACAGCTAAAAAGAACTTCGTAGAAAAAATATTCGCACCAATTATGATTCTACTGTTTGCATTTCGAGTCCAGTGTGCGCCAGAAGCCACGTCATGTCTGTAACTCCAGCATGTTTGGCACATTTGACAGTCTTACGGTGAATAATATTTTTGGGACAGTAAAACAGGAATGCAGACATTACTCTGCTTCGTACCGTAGCATCGGGGTCAGTGCAGGAACATCTGCAGGTTGGCTTTGATCTGCTTGGAGCGCCATAATCCTATGGGGACCAGTTAACGACAATCCAGTTCTTTAAAAGAAAGAAACGCAAATGTATTGACCAAAATAGGTAATCTTCTGAAAACCAAAGAGATCGAAGTCTGGTGCTTGAGACAGATGTTCATAACTCCATGCTGATTCCAAGTCTCAGTCTCGCATTGAAACTTGCACGTACCAGCCAGCTCGCTGGCCTAGTAAGCAGTGTTTTTGGCATAGCACTGTAAGAACAAAAGAATAAAAAAGCAGAAATAAAAGCGACTGAAAAGTGAGTGAGCATGTGAATGTAGGGACTTTACGTGGCGGTGGCGCCCAATGAATTATTGAAGATTGGTGGGTGAGCACTAAGTGGGCGACTGGTTAGTATGAGAAAGCGAACGTACATTGGAGACAGAGAAACTTAACACGTTTCCCTTAATTTCTGCTGCATTAAGTTCTCAATGCATGCCTTGTGTAGTGGGCAAGGGGCTTTTTTTCTTCTCTTTTCTATGTAAGGGCGGGGATCTAACACCAGTCTGTTTGATATGATGGAATGCTTTCAGTAACACACAAGGAAGTGTAAGCAAAGTGCTACTGGCAGTGAATTAAAGCTTTGGATAAACGCTGGTATCACGCCTCGTCTTCATCCATTAAAAGCTTGTAGTCAATATTTGACACACATCGAAGAGCAGGCTTATACATTTGTGGTTAGTGCTTTCTAAAAGCATAATTTAAAAGAGGCAGACAATAGAAAGGCTCACTGAAGGATAAATAAGTGTAAACAATATTGTATTGTGTCCAGCGTTGAGACCGGTATCCTCGGGTTTCATCTCTGCTCCGTTTTAAAGGATTGCTCTAGTTTGACTCGAAAACAACCGCAAACGTCCCTCCTGAATCTGCGTGACAGTGAGGTACAGCTGTTGATGTTTGATTTGCATAATCAGCGGCATGTGGTATCAGGGATTTCAATAATACTAGGCTCAAATTTTTATAGAATAACATCCTACTGTCCTTGTCACTAAGCTTAGGAAGTAGTCATTAGAACCTTTAAAGAGCATCTGATTCTAAAATCCTAGCCTCCCCACAATAGTGAACCACTGGTGGGGCTATGTGTACATGGTTGTGGTTTTATAGGAGCAGTAGAATGAATGTATGGGGTTAAAGAGTGCACATTGTCCTGCTGCTGTTCATGGTCGTTTTAAGATTAAGGTCATAGCTTACTAAGCAATGCGTTATCCTTGATAGAAAGAAGGCAGGTATTGGTGTGAGATCATGACTTGGCCAGGCAAGTTACCACCAAACTAAATGCATTCGGTTATTAATGGTGTGATTTAACGGGAATCACAACATGTAAACGTGTTGCTACCTTTCTATAAGTTTTGCAAAACACTTTGTGCTCTATTCATGCAAATGACGATGTACAAGTAAAAGGAGTTCACAGATGGAGAACTTGAACTTTTAAATCGACTAATTTGTGTGAAATATTTCCCCGTGATGGTGCAATGTCATAAAATTACTTTGGTAAATCTTACTTCGTTGGTGGGGATTGAGCATTCTAGGGCGGGAATGCCCTTGGACGTTTGGGAACATCCTCAAACCCAAATGTATGTGGGTACAGTCTTCCGGGTAATTTCTACCAAGAAACAGAGTGTAGATTTATTTGTGTCAAAGGTACAACAAATCCTTTGAGGTGGGAAGGAGAAGGCCGCTCCCAAAATTACTGCAGTGTAAGGGAAGCGGTTTAAAAAAAAAGATTTTATTGTTGAGAAAAAAAAGTGCTACTTCACAAAGGTTATGGCTTTTTTGTGTGGAGCACTCTACACACTGTAGAAAAGAGCACATGAAAGACCCTTCAAGTAGACTTAAATAGGAATTGTAAAAACGTTTCTTGGATTATTCCTGAAAACCTGAGCCAGGAGTAAACTTGGCTAGCTTTGTTAATTTCTGATCAGGTTGGAAACCTTCATCCAGGCAAATTCATAAATCGGTAGGCGCAGATTTACAAATATCCTCTGGAATCCGGCGTTGCTATGTATTTTGAATACTTACAAACTGTTTTGTAATCTGGTGCACACCCAATCTACAGATGGACAATGAGTCACCACTCTGTGTTAAGTATTTTTTCCTGCTCTCCTTGTTCACAGAGTAGCTGTTTTGTGTGCCCCGGCTGCAGCGTTCTGTCTCGGCACAGACCACCCCAAAGGCAAGTTGGCAATGAAGATGAGGCACTTGCGGGCGATGGGCTACTACGTCGTACTGGTAAGATCGGCTTTCGTTGGTGCAAATGTTGTGCATATTCATGACCAGAATAGAGATTTCCAAAGACATATCATAGCAGCATGAGACGAAAGTGAAACCGATTCCTCATCCCAATGCAGTGCTGATGAATGGAGACTGCGATGAAAGTGCTTTGGGTTGAAAATTGCCATAAAAGAGGCTATTATTTTTCGAATCATTAGTGATTAATGTGGTGACATCAACCACCAAGAAAGAGAGCCATTCTTTACCAGGTTGTGTAAGCCACAATTCTTGCATGCTTCTAAGCCCACGGGCCGCTAACGCCTTGTCTCCTAACCAGGCGTTTCTTGCTTTGGCTACCCTCGTTTCTTCTTGCAGGCACTGTAGAGATCTCTCAAAATCACTTGAAGTACATTTCTGATTTATTCAGTATAAAGTATACTATGCACCAATTGTAGAATGGTATATTCTTCCAAATCTCAGGATTTGTTTAGGATTGTAGTATTGCATTCTATAGTTATACCCACTGCAAAACTGTTGCTTTTGTCTTTTGCCTGCTGATCAGAACCAGTACGCCATCTACTCCCATCTCTACAATTCTGTTAAAATTCTGCTTTGGACTTATTTCTGCTTCTCGCTTTACGTTTTTCCTGATATATATATGAACCGCATATTTTAGCAGTCTGTATTTATTTTTTGACTGTTAAGAATGGTGTTTCAGTGCATTTCCAGCTCATCTCTTCTCTCCGTTTTCACCACCATTGATCCTAACACAAATTCGGTTATTTTCCAACATTTTTCTTTTCTATCTATAAATCCAGATTCTCTGTAATAGCAGATTGTTTTTGTTAATTTAGTTGTATGTGCTTGTGAGATGGCGTATTCACATTGTGTGGCAAAATTTGCTCAGCTGTTATCCCCCTTACGAAATAAAGTCTTAGAACGCAAATTGTGTTTCTCTAATGCTCCATAATTAAATATAATAATTTAAAGACAATATGCCATCACACATGAGAACAAGCTTTGTCATTGCCAATAAACCGCCTTATGAATGAAAGTGCGTTTTGTTTCATTGAGTGTTTTAGGCATTCAGTAATTCATCATACATGCGTTCTCTCACTCATCTTTGCCTGTGTTGGAAAGGCGACCCCAGGGGAGGCAGAAGATGTCTGACTGCCCGCCCCGAGACTCACCTCTCTCTATGGAATAGGCCGAGCGCCGTAGGGAGGTCTCCTTGGCGAGGCTCCTCTCCTACAATCGTACCAGCTGAGCAATCGCACTACTACAGACGGACACCACACGACGGAATATTCACAAGTATCTTTATATAAGAAATGAAGGCACGTTCTTAGCAGGTTAGCAGGCAGTGATCGAGGGATCCCTAAAGTCGTGGTTTCGGGAATAATGGGGTAGCGGGACAGTCTTGGCACCAACTAGTGCGTGGATAGTTCAAGGGGTCAGGCCGCGACAGCGTCAGCAGGGCCTCGAAGGTGGTTCAGCTTTGGTCAGGCCGCGACAGCGTCAGCAGGGCCTCGAAGATGGTTCAGCTCGGTCAGGCCGCGACAGCGTCAGCAGGGCCTCGAAGGTGATTCAGCTTGGTCAGGCCGCGACAGCGTCAGCAGGGCCTCGAAGGTGGTTCAGCTCGGTCAGGCCGCGACAGCGTCAGCAGGGCCTCGAAGATGGTTCAGCTCGGTCAGGCTGCGACAGCGTCAGCAGGGCCTCGAAGATGGTTCAGCTCGGTCAGGCCGCGACAGCGTCAGCAGGGCCTCGAAGATGGTTCAGCTCGGTCAGGCCGCGACAGCGTCAGCAGGGCCTCGAAGATGTTTCAGCTCGGTCAGGCCGCGACAGCGTCAGCAGGGACTCGAAGATGGTTCAGCGTGGTCAGGCCGCGACAGCGTCAGCAGGGCCTCGAGGTTCCAGGTGCAAGAGTTCTCATCAGGATCAGCCGCGACGAGGTCAGCAGGGCTTCGACTCCAAGATACAACTGGAGTCCTAATCCAGGGCTGGCCCAGATATAGGACTGGAGTCCTTTGATGTCCGGACCCTCGCGCCTGGGGGGTCAGAGGGGCCGGGATGAAGGTGTCCAGACACCCAGCAGGGGGGTGGAGCCAGGGCCCAGGGAGGCTGGAGGGCGATCGATACCAGGCGCCCGGGGATGGCTGGAGGCCCATCGAAACTCCCCTCCTCCGGGATCCGCCAAGTGGCCACTCTACCACCTGGGAGGATCTTGGTGCCTCGATGTCGGGGCTTCGCTGGGGCCGGGGCCAGCAATGGCTGCGGCCACGTGCTCGGGACGTGATGGGCCCAAGATGGGGTCGGGCCGGAAATGGTGGCCTGGCATGGTCGCCAGACCGGCAGTGTTGGTGAGCAGGGTCCGCTGGGGTCCCGGGGGGGGGGGCCTTGGGTTGCCCTGGGGCTGCTCTCGTCGATGGTTCGTGTTCAGGGGGGTCGACGGAGGCCGATGTCGTCCCGGGCCCGCCATGCGGGAGGGGTAGGACCACGCCACGAGGCCGGGTCCAACACACGTCCCCTCCAGCTGAAGGCGGGGAGAGTCACCCATCTTCCTGGGTATTCTCCTCGTCGAGGCGGAAGAAGCGGGACAGGCCGTCAGCGTTGACGTGGTCGTTGCCAGGGCGATGCTCCACAGTGAAGTCCATCCCTTGGAGGGAGATGGACCATCGCAGCAGCTTTGGGTTTTCGCCACGCATCTGCATCAGCCACCGCAGGGGCCGGTGGTCAGTCTGGACCCGGAAGTGGGTGCCGAAGAGGTAGGGCCTGAGTTTCTTGAGGGCCCACACGACGGCGAAGGCCTCTCTCTCAATGGTGCTCCATCGCTGCTCTCTGGCCAGCAGCCGCCGGCTGATGAAGGCCACAGGATGGTCAATCCCCTCGGGGTCAATCTGAAATAGGACCGCCCCAATGCCGTGCTCCGAGGCGTCGGTCTGGACTACGAACTCCCGGCTGTAGTCAGGGGCTTGGAGCACAGGGCGGTGCACATGGCTGTTTTCAAAGTCTCGAAGGCCACCTGACACGCGGGTGTCCATGGTACTTTCTGTGGCCGGTTCTTCGAGGTCAGTTCAGTGAGGGGACCCACAATGCTCCCATAGTTCTTTATGAAGCGCCGATAATATCAAGTGAGCCCCAGGAAGGCTCGGACGGCTGTCTGGCTGACCGGGGGCTCCCAGGCCACGATGGCGTCAATCTTGGGTTGGAGGGGAGTCACGTGGCCGCTCCCCACTTGGTGTCCCAGGTAGGTCACGGACCCTTGACCTATTTGGCACTTGCTGGCCTTTATTGTTAGTCCGGCCCGTCGGAGGGCCGTCATTACCTCCCAGAGGTGCTTCAGGTGCTCGGCCCAGTGGAGGCTGTACACTGCAATGTCGTCTAGATAGGCGGCGCTGAATTCTTCTAGCCCCGCCAGCACTTTGTTCACCAGTCTCTGGAAAGTTGCTGGGGCGTTTCTCATGCCGAAGGGCATCACCTTGAATTGGAAGTGGCCATCGGGTGTGGAGAAGGCCGATCGCTCCTGGGCGCCAGGGGTAAGGCCGATCTGCCAGTACCCTGCTGTGAGGTCGAAAGTACTGAGGTACTTGGCGGCTCCCAGGCGGTCGATTAGTTCATCGGCCCGGGGGATGGGATGTGCATCAGTTCTGGTAACAGCATTTAGTCCCCGGTAGTCGACACAAAACCTGAGTTCTGGAGGGGTGCCAGGTGCGCGGCTTTGGGGACCAGGACAACTGGACTGGCCCAGGGACTGTCGGAGGGTTCGACCACCCCCAGGGTCAGCATTTTGGTAACTTCTGTCTGGATGCAGGCCCGAACTCGGTCGGGAACTCGGTAGGCCCGGTGTCGCACTGGCTGGCTGTCCCCGGTGTCGACATCGTGGACACACCACTGGGTAACCCCGGGGGTGAGGGAGAACAGGTCCGTAAATTGCCCCAACAGCTCTTGGCAGTCTCGGCGCTGTGCGGGGGTCAGGTCGGAGGAGAGAGAGATTCCCTCGACGGAGCCGTCTTTCTCAGCGCACCTTAGGAGGTCGGGCAGGGGCTCGGAGTCGTCTTCGGCCCCATCATCGGTAGCTAGCAGCAGGCTCAGTTCTGTGCGGGCAAAAGGAGGCTTGAGCCGGTTGGCGTGCAGAACCCGGAGGGGGTTTCGGGGTGACTCCATGTCCACGAGATAGGTGACGGGGCTCTTGCGCTCGATCACTTTGAAGTGGCCCGACCATTTGTCCTGGAGGGCACAAGGTTCGACCGGGGACATGACCCAGACCTGCTGGCCCGGCTCGAACTCGATGGATGAAGAGTTCTGGTCATACCAGCGTTTCATGTCTTCCTGACTGGCCTCAAGGTTGGCCTCGGCAAGGGCCCGGAACTTCCGAGTCTGGCTTCGGAGGGTCAGGAGGTACCGGTAGACATCCGGCGGTGCGTCTTGGACTGTAGTTTCCAAGCCTTCTTTGACCAGGCTGAGGGGACCTCGGACAGGGTGCCCGTACAAGAGTTCGAAGGGGCTGAACCCCAGGGATTTCTGTGGTACCTCCCGATAGGCGAACAGGAGGCAGGGCAGCAGGATGTCCCATTTGCGGCGGAGGGGTTCTTCTAGGCCCTGGATCATCCCCTTGAGTGTTCGGTTAAACCGCTCCACAAGTCCATTCCCTTGGGGGTGATATGGGGTGGTGAACTTATATGTGACCCCGCACTGTTGCCACAGGGACCGCATATACTTCGATATAAAGTTTGTGCCCCGATCGCTCACAACTTCTCGGGGGAACCCCACTCTGGAGAAGATCCCCATCAGTGCTCGGCCCACCACGGGAGCCGTTATGGTTCGTAGGGGGATGGCTTTGGGATAGCGGGTGGCATGGTCCACCAGGACGAGGATGAAGCGATGCCCTTGCGAGGTTCGGGGGTCCAGGGGCCCCACGATGTCGATCCCCACTCGCTCGAATGGAGTGGTCACCACTGGAAAGGGTTGGAGCGGGGCCTTCACCTTCCCCTCGCTCTTTCCGCTGGCTTGGCATGTCGGGCAGGTGGTTATGCACATCGTTGCGCATTTTCGGCCAGTAGAAATGGGTCACCAGGCGGCTGTAAGTTTTGTCCTGTCCCAGGTGCCCGGCGAGGGGCACATCGTGTGCCAGGTTCAAGAGGAAGTTTCTGAATCGTAGGGGGACCACCAACACTCGGCTGGCCCCCAGCTCGGCAATTTTCTGTTCACTGTATAGGAGGCCGTGGTCCCAGTATACCCAGTGGGACCCCGAGGTGTCCCCGGCAGCTTGGGCTGTGGCTTGCTGTCGGGTCCCCTCGAGGGAGGGGCAGGCCTTCTGTTCTTGCCGGAATTGTTCTCGGGTGGGACCACCCTCCTGGCGCCATTGGGCTAGTTCGGGTATGTCGCTGAGTTCGGCGCTGCCTTCTCGGTCATGCTCCGTTGGCTCGGGCTCGGATTCTTCATTGACTGCGGGCGGTGGGGGCGCGGGCCACTCCGGCTCTTCAGTCGGGGTGGCCTCTGTTGCCGCCGGGGCCCGGGCAGTCATAGATCGGGTCGTAGCGCAGACCCACTCTGGTAGTCCCATCATTCCTAGATGTTCTCTCCGCTCGACTTGGGCCCAGGGAGAGCTCTCGAGGTCGTTTCCGAGGAGGCAGTCCACGGGGGCGTCGTCCCGGACGGTCACCTTGAGGGTACCCGACACCCCCCCCCACTCGAAGGGGATTCGGGCCATCTGACACAGGGTCTCGGAGTTGTCGGCGGCCCTCACGGGGCATCGTACGTTGGGTATGATTTGTTCGGGGGTCACCAAGTGGCAGCGGACGGCCGTCACACTGGCTCCCGTGTCTCGGAGGGCTTTGGTCCGTCGTTCATTGATGTGGACCCACTGACGGTATTTTTGAGTGTTGCTCGGTAGAGGGGCTTGGGGGACCATGCCTCTTTCGCCCAGGCAGGCTAGGGCCATGGCGGCCAGTTCATACTCGGTCTGATCTTCATCGTAGACCTCTTCGCTCTCTTCTCCCCCTTCCCCCAGGGCTGCAGCAGCGAACTGGCGGGTCGGAGGCCCGGTGGTGCCGGGACGCTGGTTCATGGGGCAGAGGGGGTCACTGGCATAGTGACCGGGCCGCTGGCATCTGTGGCGAGTAATGTTCGGGCGGGGCCCCGGCCGTGCTGGAGGGGGTCCTCTTCTGGTCAGGGTTGGCGAAAGTTTATTCTGGGGGGACCCCCGAGGCGGGCTCCGGCCCGGGGCCGACGGGAAGTCCCGGCTCCTGTTCTGGCCTCCTCCGCCGCCACGCTGGCGGGGGTGCCCCTGGCCGTTCCGTCCCGTTTCTCCTATCGGGGACCCGGGTGCTCACCCATCAATCCGCCTCGACGGCGAGTTTTCGGGGCTCGGTCAGCTTGCTGTCGAGGAGATGCTGCCTGAGCTCGGCAAAGCAGTTGTTGGAGAGGTGCTCCCAAACGATGAGGTCGAACAGCTGCTCGTAGGTGGACACTTTGCTGCCCTTTATCCATCCTTCCAGGGCCCGGCTATAAAAGTTTACGTATTCCACCCACGTGGTACCGGGGATCTTTTTGCAGTCTCTGAACCTCTGTCAGTACATCTCGGGGGTGAGGCCATGCCGGGTGAGCAGGGCGTCCTTCATGTGGTCATAGGAGGACATCACTTCTTCGGCCAGCTCGAGCAGGGTGTCTCTCCCTTCGCTGACAAATCTCCCCCATAAGCCGGCACCCCAATCTTTTCGCGAGATGCGGTGCGCGGTCATGGCAACTTCATACGCCTTGAACCATTGCCGGATATCGTCATTCTTGTAGTATTCCTTGACAATATCTTTGGGAATGTGGACCTTCGGGTCGGCAGGAGGTGGAGGGCCCCGGGTTATCGCGGCGCCAGCCTCTTCGGTCTTGGCCTTGATCTCTAGTTCTTTGAGGCCACGCTTGTGTTCGTCCGTGAGCTTTTTTTCCTCCAATTCCCTTTGCCTCCGCCTCTCTTCCAGATCTCCTTCTAATCGTAGTTGCTCAATGGCCATTTTCTTTTCTGCTAATTGAAGTTCTCCATCCAGCCGGAGTCGGGCGAGCTCTAGTTCATGGAGCCGACTCCTCTCTCGCTCCCGTGCGTCTTCGTGGGAGAGGCCCGGTTCTCTGTTGGCGGTTCTTTCTTCCACTGGGGCTATGACCGTACTCAGGGGTACTTCTAGGATAATGTCATTGGTAGCCTGGGGTGGGGTCGCTCCGGTCTCCATCCACGTATGCAGCGCGTCTTTGAAATCGTCTTTTGTGCTTAGTCCGGTGGTAGCGATACCCAGGGTTTTGCAGAATTGTTTGAGTTCTTTATGGGTGTACTCCTCTAATCGTTCCTTCTGGAATTCTGTGGTCGTTCCGGTTTCCTTAGTAGTCATCGTGGTTGTGGGTCTCTGTTAGTAGTGGCGAATTACTCGCTGTACGATTTGCGCGGGCTCGGATCCCGTCGCTTGCCACCAATGTTGGAAAGGCGACCCCAGGGGAGGCAGAAGATGTCTGACTGCCCGCCCCGAGACTCACCTCTCTCTATGGAATAGGCCGAGCGCCGTAGGGAGGTCTCCTTGGCGAGGCTCCTCTCCTACAATCGTACCAGCTGAGCAATCACACTACTACAGACGGACACCACACGACGGAATATTCACAAGTATCTTTATATAAGAAATGAAGGCACGTTCTTAGCAGGTTAGCAGGCAGGGATCGAGGGATCCCTAAAGTCGTGGTTTCAGGAATAATGGGGTAGCGGGACAGTCTTGGCACCAACTAGTGCGTGGATAGTTCAAGGGGTCAGGCCGCGACAGCGTCAGCAGGGCCTCGAAGGTGGTTCAGCTTTGGTCAGGCCGCGACAGCGCCAGCAGGGCCTCGAAGATGGTTTAGCTCGGTCAGGCCGCGACAGCAGGGCCTCGAAGGTGGTTCAACTTGGTCAGGCCGCGACAGCGTCAGCAGGGCCTCGAAGGTGGTTCAGCTCGGTCAGGCCGCGACAGCGTCAGCAGGGCCTCGAAGATGGTTCAGCTCGGTCGGGCCGCGACAGCATCAGCAGGGCCTCGAAGATGGTTCAGCTCGGTCAGGCCGCGACAGCGTCAGCAGGGCCTCGAAGATGGTTCAGCTCGGTCAGGCCGCGACAGCGTCAGCAGGGCCTCGAAGATGGTTCAGCTCGGTCAGGCCGCGACAGCGTCAGCAGGGCCTCGAAGATGGTTCAGCGCGGTCAGGCCGCGACAGCGTCAGCAGGGCCTCGAGGTTCCAGGTTCCAGGTGCAAGAGTTCTCATCAGGATCAGCCGCGACGAGGTCAGCAGGGCTTCGACTCCAAGATACAACTGGAGTCCTAATCCAGGGCTGGCACAGATATAGGACTGGAGTCCTTTGATGTCCGGACCCTCGCGCCTGGGGGGTCAGAGGGGCCGGGATGAAGGTGTCCAGACACCCAGCAGGGGGGGTGGAGCCAGGGCCCAGGGAGGCTGGAGGGCGATCGATACCAGGCGCCCGGGGATGGCTGGAGGCCCATCGAAACTCCCCTCCTCTGGGATCCGCCAAGTGGCCACTCTACCACCTGGGAGGATCTTGGTGCCTCGATGTCGGGGCTTCGCTGGGGCCGGGGCCAGGGATGGCTGCGGCCACGTGCTCGGGACGTGATGGGCCAAAGATGGGGTCGGGCCGGAAATGGTGGCCTGGCATGGTCGCCAGACCGGCAGTGTTGGTGAGCAGGGTCCGCTGGGGTCCCAGGGAGGGAGAGCCTTGGGTTGCCCGGGGGCTGCTCTCGTCGATGGTTCGTGTTCAGGGGGGTCGACGGCGGGTCGACGGAGGCCGATGTCGTCCCGGGCCCGCCATGCGGGAGGGGTAGGACCACGCCACGAGGCCGGGTCCAACAGCATGTATACATTCATTCTCTGACACAACCACTATAAAACACGCACAAACTCAACACACGTAAGGGACATTTTAGGCCTTGGCGGAGGTCCGCTACGCAGAACTCCTCCAAGTGACCCAAAAGCTCCAGCAGGCTATGCGAAGTTCCTTCCGCAAGCGGCAGAGTACGTTCGGTCATACCTTTCACGTCGATTTCCAGCGAAAAGTACTATGCGTAGCAGAAGAGGGTGCTGCTTCTTTTATCGCCAGTCAAGTAGGTTTTCTATCCAAGCAGCAGCTTTTTCAACGCGAACAAAAGGTTTCTCAGCGTGAGTAGTCGCGCCCATGTTGAGTAATTTTACCACAAGCGTTGAAAAAACTCAACGGAGGTAGATTTTTCTCACTCGCTCTCCTTAACTTGATGTTGGTGAGTGCAAGCGAGGAAAAAACTATGCAGAGCAAATATTTTCAGAACTCCGCATGCTCTGCGGAGCGCAGAAAACTCTGCGAGCTGAGTTTACTGCCCAGGCCTAGTTAATTTAAAGATAAATAGTAAAAAAAATAACAATACATTTGATTATGCTGCCATCTAAACACAGCGGTCATATGTTTGCAATAACAAAACTAACCATGGCAGCAGGTGTCCAACTTGCAGAGGGATTGTAAACAGTCTTTTGCTGTTTGAAAGTTTCATCATGGCCACCACATTTAGAACCGATGTGTTGGCTATCTAGTTACGGTAAAACAATGATACCCTATTGACAGCAGCATTCCATAATGGTTTTCTCGTTGAGTGGAAGTGGCCACATAGGAAAACACACAAGATGATGGACGGAATGTTGCACAATGGCAAAACATTCACCCCCAGTCACAGATCTGGGTTTAATCCATCGTTATTTTGCTCACCAAGCCACCCCAGTTTAGACATGGCCATATGCAAATCAGTCTTGACCCTGTGCCTCATGGGAACAGTCCAGCCCGAACTGCCAAGCCATGTCTTTCCTGGACCGGAATCAAGCATCCTAGGACCGGTTTCTGGCTATCAGCCGTCTTCAGCCAGGATAGCTTGATTCCAGTGGCTTAGTGAGCAAAGGACCCACATCTGGGCATACCCTTCCCACATAAGCTATCCAGGCTGATGACTGTTGATAGCCAGAAACCGGTCCTTGGATGCTTGATTCCGGTCCAGGAAAGACATGGCTTGGCAGTTCGGGCTGGACTGTTCCCATGAGGCACAGGGTCAAGGCTGATTTGCATATGGCCATTTCTGACCTGGAGTGGTGTGGAGTGCAAAAAAACAATGGATTTAGGCCCAGATCTGTGTACTGGGGTGAATGTATGACATTGTTCTGCATTCTGTCCATCAATTGTTGTTTTTGCAGTGGCCACATAGGATACAGCGCACTGCAGATGAAATGAGCAGCAAGCAAGTGACCTGTTAGTACTTGTTGGAGAGCTATATCATCCTCTTAAGAAATATTAAAATAAAAAAAGAGGAGAACCAAAGAAATGAAGGGGGAACTACAAAAGGAGAAAATTGGAATTGGTCACCCAGCCCTGATACTGAAGCCAATTAATTTTCCGAAAATGGCAGAGCTAATGACGGATGTGGACTGACCCATTAAACCACAAAATACACTGTGATGGATGGAGGCAGAGTGTAAATGATACTAAGACATACATAGAACAAGGCAGACCCAAAAGCTTTAAGAATAATGTTTTTGTTACAAGATCCTGGCAGACAGCTAAGAAGAGATTCTAGCAAGAATCATTACAGTACAAATTTTCCTGTTGTAGGTGGTAACCAACATTAAATCCTTTCCTACAAAGGTCATCTGTGACATTTCATGTGACAAAATACCTATAAGTAACCTTTAATACAGATAAATAACAATCCACCCTTAAATGCTTATTGAGTTTAACATATGCGTTTACAATCAGTATATCAGGCCTACTGAGTTTATCATAACTTTTTTAAATAAACCGATTATACTTATGGCATTGAAAATATTTGTTCGCAGTGACCCAATCAGGCATATAGCTATAATTGGGCTGTCACCATAATCAACTGATGCTTCTGTACTAAAAATCAGCTTTCACACAAGGCAACCATGAGGCACATGGTCTTAAAATTACTTTGTATACAATTTACATTTTGCAAAGCAAAATCCTGTCTCTCCCAAGTACGTCTAACAAAGATTCTTCTATACCCACGGTTTGTCAGATGGAGTGACCAGCACGAAAGCTGTTGCCTACTACTGTAATCTGTGAGATTCTATGTAGCAAACTACCTATCTGTAGGCCTTTATACGTAGTGATAACAATCTACCTTTAAATACTAATTGAGTTCCACATATGCTTTCCACATTCATTATGCCAGGCCCTATACCTATATCATCACTTTTCATTATAAACAATCAGGCTATAACCTTTGTCATTGGCTTGTCACCATAACCAACTTAGACCTATAGTGTTAGTCATAAGCCTTCCTACAAGGCAACCATCAGGTATACTGTAATAAAATTACAAATACGTACAAAATACAGTTGTAAAAACAATAAACGCCTTCTAATAGTACCGAATAAGAATTTCTATAGTCCAAATTGTCTGTTCCCTTAGTTTGTTCGGGTGGGTCGCCAGCACCAAAACCCTTTCCTACTGTTGTAATCTGAGACTACCCGCCTTAAGGCTTACTTGCTTTGTCATAACTTTTCATCATAAACCAATCACACCAAAAGAATCTGACATAACTTTTCCTAGTGAACCAATAAGACCGCTATCCTTTAACAATGTATTGACATATACAGCAAAGGTCCATTAAAAAGCTCATAAGTTAGCAACCATCAGGAATATATTTATAATATTGCAAATATCTACACTATTATAGTTAAAAATACAATAGGCAACCCCTCTCAATAGAGCCCAAGAAGAATCAGCACAGTTACATTCTTCTCCCAAGGGTTGCCAGAGTGGATGTCCAACACCAACACCCTTGCCTACTATGGTAATCTGTGAGAATACATGCAATCAAATATATTTCTACTGCCTGTAACATAATATGATAACAATCCACTGTTAGAGGCCTGCTGACTTCCCATGTTCTTTTCACAATGATTAAACCAGGCCTACTGCCTTTGTAATAACTAATCATAATAAAGAGGCCAGACCAGTGCAACTGGCATAACATTTTCCTGTACACCAAACAGCCCTATAGTTGTTTTCATTGGCTAGTATACAGTAAACCCGAGTAGGCATAACCAACTCCAGCCTACTGTACCACTTTCCACAAAACAACCATTAGGCATACAGTCATAAAAGTGCAAATGTATACACATTTACAGTTGTCAAAGGAAACTTTAATTCGCCTAACAGGGCTTAACAATGATTCTCACATTACAAATCTCGTATACTCATGGTCTCTCCGAGCAGGTAAGCAACAGCAAAACCCCTGCCTACTAAGTTAATCTGTGAGATTCAAAGTAACAAATAATTATCTGTAGGCTTTAATTCAGAGTATTGTACTGTATTGTAAGTGCATTTATATAGCGCTTACTACCCCTGATAAGGCGTCCAAGCGCTTTTTCGGTGAGTAGCAAGCTACTCCGGAACTTTTAAAGGATTAGTGGGGAATTAATATAGTGCAATATGAAAGTAATTTGAGTAGTGAATATGTTAGTCAGTTATTTGGCTCGAGAAGGCTAGTGGAGGGCTAGAAGAGAGATAAAGGTTTGCATTTATAAAGCACTTGCTACCCCTGATGAGGTGTTGAAGCTCTTTTTCAGTGATTAGCACTTTGCTCCGTAACCCACAAAGGATTAGTGGTGAATCAGTATAGTGAAATATAAAATTAATTTGAGTGGTGGGCATGTTAGTCTGTTATTTGGATTGAAAATGGTAGTGGAGGGATAGAAGAGGGAAGAATTTAGAAATATTTTTTGTTTTGGAGCTTATAGCAGTAGGAGGAGGCTTGGAATGAGTAAAAGCGAGGTGAAGGGGAAGAGTCAGAGGGAAGGGTTTAGAAAAGCTTGTTTGGGGAATCAGAATAGTAAAAGAGTAATGAGATGATGCAAGGACGGGTAGAGTAGGGAAAGGTCTAGAAAGGGTTATTTTGGGGATTGTGGTATGGTCTTGGGATGAACGAGAGAGTGGAGGTACAGGATATATAGATAGAGGTATAAGGTGAAAAATAGCATAGTGCTTTGGAAAGTGTAGTAGAAAGAGGTTTGAGAGTTGAGGTAGAGGATATGTTGAGAGAGATATAAGGTAGTGCATTGAATATGCTGAAGTAGAAGAAAAGTAATAAATATATAGATCCATGAATACATTGAAGGTATATAGAGGCATAAAGGGAGGTTGTATATATAGATTAAAGTTGGAATAAATAAACTAATTTCTCAAGTGTTGTTGTAAAAACGATCCACCCTTAAACGGCTATGACTTTAACATGTGCTTTTCACAACAAATATGCCAGGTGTCCTGCCTTCATCTTAACCTTTTATAGCCTATAGCCTATATCATTGGCTTGCCATTATAACCAACTCAAGTCTACTGTACTGAGTGTAAGCTTTCCACAAGACTGCCACCTTGTAATGTAATGTAATGGTACATTTGTAGAGCGCAACTGTCACTCCGAGGAGCATCATGGCGCTGAAACTGAAACCAGAGATGGGAAGCAAAAAAGCCTCGTTGACTGCTGGCAGTAAGAGCAGGGAAATCAGATCCGAGTTTTACAGAGAGCATTCGGTGCACCTAAAGTCCAGGTTTTTAGGACCTTCCTAAATAGGGACTCGGATGCAATCTGACAGAGTGGTAGAGGAAGTTTATTTCATGCCTTTGAGCCTATCACTGTGAGCGATTTTCCTACCTTCGAAGCCAGTCTGAAGGCTGGTAATTTCAACAGATTGGCATTTGCTGATCCTAAACTTCGGGAGGAAAAGTAGCGCTTGAAACCTGTTCCAAGATATATGGGGCCCGAAGAATGAAAAGTGATGATGAGGTCCTTGAACAGGGCGCGTTTGTGAATTGGCAGCCAATGAAGTATTTCTAATGCAGCTGATGCGGATGACCTCCTAGGCCACTTCAGTTCTAGCCATGCTGCAGTATGCTGGACCATTTGCAGCTTGTGCAGGACTGACTTAATAGTACCTGCATAGAGGCTATTACAATAATCTACCCTAGATGTAATTAGGGCAACAGCAACCGTTTGCTTTGCAAAGATGGGATTTATTTTGAAACATTTCTTTAGGTTTTTTTATGATGTGAAAGCAGATACCGGCAACTGCCAAAGATAGCTGTTTAAACAATAGGGTGGTGTCAAATTTTATTCCTAACCACGTTTACTATGTTTGGAGGGGGTGTGGTATTCGCTGAGTCTAGGCAAGAAAGAGTTTTTTTGGCCTAAGGGTAAAATTTCAGTTTTTTCGGAATTACACTTCAGGCGGTTATTTTTCATCCAACTGAAAGTCTCGGTAAGGCAGTGGCGGAGGTTATCTTCCGCCTGGGTGGTGTTATTGTCCAAGACCAGGATTAGCTGCGTATCGTCTGCATTTGAGATGGTATCTATATTAAAGGACAATATCTGCTTGATCAGTGGAGCCATATAAGCATTAGAGAGGGTCGGGCTGAGACTTGAGCCCTGGGGTACCCCTGAGAGGAGTGCCTTTTCTTGTGAGTTGTATTGGCCTAGTGTAATCACTTGTTGGCGATCTTGCAGGAAGTTTTTTATCCATGCTAGGACACTGTCAGAGATACTAAAGGATGGAAGATGGTCTAAGACAAGTCTAATAACAACAGGACTACTCTTTTTCCCTGATCCAAGGCTGCTCTTAGGGTTTCAGTCGTATACAAAATGGAAGATTCTGTGGAGTGTTGAGCTCTAAAACCTGATTGATTAGAGTGGAGCAGATTTGCTTTCTCCAGATATGTTGTAAGTTGACTATTAACAAATTTTTCTGCCGTCTTACACAGACTTGGTAGGAGCGAGATGGGGCGCAGATTGGAAAGAGTAGCAGGATCCGCCAGTTGTTTCTTTTGGAGTGGGTTTACTGCAGCATCTTGGCTGTTGAAAGCGAGGAATTTATTATATTATTTATATTAGGGTTCACAATGTCGATTAGGGCGTGTAATAGGGTGGGGGGGCAGGGATGAAAAGGGAAGCCCGAATTAATAGACCGGATCGCCTGGCGCGATTCTTCTATGGTAATGGGCTTGAAAATTTGCATACGGCTCTGTCCATGTCTACAGAAAATTCATTATTCGTGAAAGAAAGAATAGGAGGGGGAAAATCTTTTTGTAGTATCCGAACTTTCTATTCCAAAAATGCTGCTATATTATTACAGAGACTCTGAGAGGGGGGAATCTCCTGTTGTAAACTTTTAGGATTCATAAATAGATTGACTATTTTGAAGGGCGATTTCCGATTGTTGTTGGTGGTCTTAGTTGCCTCCATGTAGTAAACTTTGTAGTAGTTTTAATCAGGGCATGATGCTTTCTAAGGGCTGTTTTGAAGTTATTTAACTCTTTCTCGTCGTAATTTCGACGCCAGCTGCGTTCTAAGGACCTGACGTGGCCTTGGAATTCGTTCAAGGATTGAGAGTACCTCAGGGCAGAAGGCTTCTTATTTAGTCGGCTGTGATGTGAGACCGGGGGTACCAACCGATCTCTGAAGGCATGTATCCACTGCCCAAAACGCTGGTTGTCTGCTGTAGGGTCTCCTAACACGTTAGGTCTGCACACAAGTGCCTCTGGAAGTAGATCTGGATGTGCTATTAGTTCCTTCCATCTAGGCTTGTCCTGTTGTGGGGGCTTGGTGCTATCCCTAGAGAGAGGTCTATTCTTTGCCAAGATCTCAAAAGGAATTCTGGCTTTGTCATATTGTTTCACAATAAACAGATTAAAACTGTGATATCTGGCATGATTTGTCCCAATGAAGCCTGCAACCTTTACCATAGGCTTTACAATTTACCCAACACCGTCCTATTTAAGTACAAACATATTTGCAACCATCCTGCATAAAGTTCTAAAATGACAAATGCATGCAACAATAGAGCTTGCAAAACAATACACAACCCTGCTCAACAGGGACTAACGATCATCAAACTGGATACCACATTAGTTTATCTGAGTGGATGGTCAACCCCAAAAACCCATACCTAGTAAGATACTACATGTAACAAATAACACATGTAACAGTAATGTAGACTGTACAACAATGTGATAAGAATCAACTGTTAAATGCTTAAACAAATGATTTTACAGTTACCGCTAGACCCATCTGCCTTTGTCACAACCTTTTATAATAAGCAGACCAAACCTATGGCATCTGACTTAGCGTTTCCCAGTACAGCAATCAGGTATATAGCTTGTCACCATAACTCACTCAGGCCTACAGTTTTTTTTGTAATCTTTTCCACAAGGTGCAACTATCAGACGCACAAGCAAAATACTTTCTCTCTTGCAAGACCTAACAAAGATTCTCCAGGAAAAAACCTTCACACAGAGGAACCAAAACGATTGCCTCCTACAGTAATTGGTGAGATTCCTTGTAACAAATTCCTTGTAACATCTGTAGGCTTTAATATAGAGTAATAATAAACCACACTTAATTTCCTATTGACTTCGACATATTCTTTTACAAAGCATATCTGTTGGACCTAGTACCCTTATCATAATATTTCGTAATAAAATGATCCTCCCTAAAGCCATGATCATCGTCTTGCCACCATAACCAACTCAGTTCTGCTATATCAAGTAGAAGCTGTGACACAAGTCAAAAAATGCAATACAAGCAGTCTTTTTGGTGAAAGAGTCCAATCAAATCCTGTACTGAGGAGAACCAACACGTGGGTGGAGCTTAAGTTCTCTCTCAGTGGTGATTTTAAAGCTGTTTTTGCTGATCACACAAAAAAGTGTTACCCTAGGCACCCCATACTGCTCTCAAACAGAAAACTATACTCTAAATTCAGGAGTTAATGATGGGACTGCATTGCATTCATTGTGACTGCCCCCTCCCATCCGTGCATCTGCTAGACAAAACTATACATCATAAATGATCTAGTCATCGAAGACATTTTAACAGCAGTACAATGCCATTGATGTGCTTTTGAAAGTTCAAGCTCAGGCAGCCATACGGCTGATGGCTCAGGAAGACGTATAAATAAACACAATAATCACAGCCTCATGGTGGGAAACCACTTATTTTCTGTGCACACAACTTCTGCCCATTCAAAACATGTACTCCCGGCTACCAACATGTAGGTGGAGCAGAAATCCCTCTCTGTAGTACTCCAGAAAATTATTTTCGGGTTAATCACATCACATTACATCTGGTGACAGCTCTGCTGTCAAACCAAACCTAAAAATAGGGCTACTTATACTGTCCTAAGACTTCATCATGTAATTAATGATTTATTTTACAATTAAATTAAATGTTTTGTTAACAAAAGGAGGTACTCCTTGAAAAACTCAATAAGAAAAAAAACACAGCTCACTGGTTTGTTTCAAAACACCAGTCATCCTTTGATAGAAGCTAGCTCTAAAAATGTTCAAGGAGCTATAGTGCAGACAGGTTTTTCTTTATCAGATGGACAACCTAGAAATATCGACCTAACAAATGTCTTTAAATGGGCGTTGGTGTATCCTCAAATTCATGCCAGTTTGGAAGGAAAATGTGGCTCACTGCCCTTGAAATGCAATAAAAAATGTGAGTTATCTGACCCTCAAAATGAATATGTGCTAACATTCTGTGTAATTGTATCTACCCCCAAATATTTCATGAATTAGGAGTTTGTCCCAATTTAAACATTGTGTACACCCTCTGCCCTAGTAAGCACACTTGCTGTAGTTCAGGACAAGTAGACCTCTGGCCCTGGGACTAATTCATATGCAGTTAGGTCATCACCGAAAAGGCATCCAGCACCTTATTTCTTTATCACCCTTACAGTGATCATGGTTTTCTTGCCTTGGGCTTCCACAGCAATCCTGGCCGGCAAGTACTCCATGTCGTCCCTACTGGCTACAAGGTCAATGCCTCTGGAACCAGGTAGAATCTCCTCAGGATACAGATACTTCCTCTCAATCAAAGCCTAGTAAGAGTCTGTATCCCTCATGAAAGGAATCTTCTATCATTGATACCTGCCTCACTAACAAACCTTGTAGTGTTTGGGTGAATGTACTTGAGAGCATATGTTTCCTCTAACTTAGGCTGAGTGCCACAGGGCCATCACTAGTACCCTTCCTCACAGGTAGCACTGCCTATCAGGGGATTCTTAATAGTGCAATGAAATCCTTTTGTAATGTCTTTCTTTGTGGCACCTGTGTCATTACCTTAGGCGCAGCAGAAACTCCATCTCTCCTTTCATTTGTGGGGTATGATACCAAAATATCATGGACTAACTATCTGGCAAAAATACCACTGCATTGGAATTAAGAATAGAAATTCTACACGCAGTGGAACAATACTTTGTAAATTATGGTTCGAAAAGGATATGTTTGTAACTGTATTCTGGCATACTGCCCTTCGGGTTCTGACTAGCAACCGAGTTCTCTTTAGGTTCTGTCACAGCTGGGACCCCTGGGACCTTCCACTTTGGAAATATTCCACTATGAGCTGTGTCCCCATTGTACTTAGAACTATGCTGCTCCAGATTCTTGTTTATGTGGTTGGCTCACCACACAGCAAGCATATCTGGGTTCCTCTCTGATTTATCTAGGTTCCTCTCTGTCATATCTCAGTTGGGTTGAGGCACCTATCTGGGTACCACAGCCACCACCGACTGGTAATCCTTCACTTCCATCCCTGACACCTAGTCATTCCAACCATGCAACACATCATGGATCCAGTTTTCAAAAGGAACCTCATCAGCTTTCTGGTTCTTCCAGAATCTCTGAAGGTACTGAGCTAGCTTCAGCCCAAGCCGTCTGATCAGAGGTTCCTTCATGTACTTATAGTTTAAAATATCACTGTTAAAGGTACTTCCTATGACCTCTGTTTATTTCATGAGAAAACAATTCAGTACAGTCATGGCCTTCGATTTTTCATTCAACCAATGAGCCTTGCATGCAATTTCATAATTCGTAAATCATCTCAAAATATCTACGCCTGCCTCATGCATGTGTTCATGATCTTTCCCTTTGCTAGCACTTTCTGCTGTAATCCTGAGAGACACCTTCTATAGGCCTATTTGCAGTTTTTTCAGTTCCCCTTCCTTTTTGTCTTCCTATCTTTCCATTACTTTAGCCTGCTTTTCCCGTTCTCTATGCCTCCCTTTCCCTTTCATTCCCCATTAATACACTTGTGTGCACCCACTCTTCCTATGTCTCCCTTTCACCCCCGTCACTGCCAAGGTTATTCAAAATAGTTTTATCTCAGCTTAAGCCTTAAAAGTGAGTAATAAATAATTACATTCAATCACACAGCACAGTCATAATATCAAAATAATCACATTAAACAACATAACCACATCCACATTTACAAAATCAATATTCCATTACAGTAAGGTTCGCTCGAACAAAATGCAAACTATAAAAGCACGATTAAAATCATTTTAAATGTGTACACAACATAAAGAGTAAGCTTTAAAATCACTTAGCAGCAATAATGGCCCTCCTTTTTGCCCACACCAATCCCAAAAATGTTGCCACTGCGCAAACATACAGAGAAAGTGGTCTGTACGTAATATTCTTAATACTGCCAAATGGCTTGAGGTGCCCAGCAGACTGCACGCGGGCGTGATCCAAGCAAGCGAAAATTCGTATACATAGGAAATACAAATAGCACATGTGGAATGGTCTCGTTTTGGCCTTCGCAAAATGGACATCCCTCACTAGGTGCACCTTTCCATTTCATAGTGGACGCCTTAACAGAGAGAGTACACACTCTAAAATGATGGTACAACTTCCTATCAGATGGAATAGTGACAAAATCCCAATACTGCTCTAGCATGTATACAGACTTACAATTTAAAACGTTGCCAGTCAACATTGCATCCTCAGCCATGCACTCTTTGTTTTGTAGGGTGGAAGTCCAGTAGTGTTTTACAGCACACCCTCTGTATGAATTTTCAGTCATGGGATGAAGGCCTAGGTCACCAAAGCCAATCGCCATCATTAGCTGCCTTACTGAGGTCAGCCTGATTATCTCATCTAGGGCCACTGCATAATGCACCAGCTCTGGAGTGACCCAAATCCTACGCCAATATAGGAGGGGTCGCAAATGGGCTTTAAGATTTACTTTTTTCATGCCCAAATTAAAAAATAAAGGATACAAAGTGATGCTAATTGTAAGTGAAACCAATTCTCTTACAAATTTGTACTCTGATTTTGCCAGGCCCGTCCTGTGTCCAAAATCCCAGAGCTCAGCGCCATACAAGTCAGCTCCTAGAGCTATGGCTTAGTAGATTTTCAAAGCGGGTGCGACAGGCCTAGTGTAAGAGGCATGCTGTTCTTTTAAAATTACACTAGTTCTCTGTTTACGTTTTATGGTAACAATGTTAATATGTTGGTCCAAAGATAAGTTTGGTTAAAGTATAATGAATCTACCTGTTCCAGTATTTCACTCCCCAAGGATCGCTTTCCTTCCTTTAAACGTTTTATAGTGGTTCAACACCATAAATTAAGTATACTCAACATTTATCTCTAAGCCACTCTCCAAACAAAAATCACTGAAGCTGGATATAAGCTTTTGCAGACTGCTAGGTGTTATAGAACTCCGCAAATTGTAGTCTACAAACAACAATGATGTTATCTTCCCCTTTGCCAAGGATGGGTCATCAGCCTCAAATTTTAGGAGGTAGTGTACCAGTCCGTTTACATATAAGGAAATTAAAGTAGGAGCCAGTACACATCCCTGCAGGACACCCTTTAACACAGGAATTCTTTCAGTCAGTTGACCCTGCGAGCCCCAACATACCTGAGCAAAGTTGCTATTGTGTAATCTAACCAGTAAAGATAAGATCTATAGGTCGCCTTTGACGATCAAGACAGTCTTCCAGTATATTATAGCAAATCTGAAGACATGATCAATTGTTGATGTCTTGAGTCTAAAACCTGCCTGCAACGGGCTTAAACTGTTGTTGCTTTCTACCAATTGTGAGATATTTTCTAGTAGCATTTGGCAGAAAACTTCCTGTAGGCAGTCACTTGCGAATGCAGCGCAGCTGCTTCTCCTGGGAGACTCTATTGCTGTCGCTTTCGTTCGCGAAGGGAGACAGGAGGTGGCACGCGTGGACAGGAGATGTGCACTCTGTACGCGTGCACATCTCCTGTCCCAGCGTGAACACAGTGCGCGCATAGCGCTTTCACTTTCACACCGTGCTTAATCTTTTTTTTTAAACAATTTTTATTAATACATTTCGTAGAGCAAGTTAAAGAAATCAGAATAAACATGGCATGTAGATATAATTCTATCTCGTCCAAGCAATTATTTGTACATCCTTCATAAAGCTCAACTCTCTTATCTGCCCCTTGTCCCCTTCCCCAACCCGTGTGTACATACAGTAGTAGGTCGTTCAAATGACATCACTCAAACACTTTCCTCAGAGTCAGAGTACTCGGGGTGTGGAGGTTCACATATGCCACCTCGGTATATATTCCAACCTCCCCAGACCTTCTCCCACTTTCTCAGACAACCTCGTTGTATATATATTGATCTTTCCGCGATCATCGCCAGGTCCATATCCTTGCACCACTGAGTGAGAGTGGGGTTAACCCTAGACCCCCAGCGCTGCGCAACGTTCCGTTTTGCTACTGTCATACCCAGCGTTACCCAGTCCTAGGCAGTTCTGTTAAAGTCTGTCGGTTCCCATATATTTAGTAGGCAGCACCTCAGGTTTGGCAATAGAGTAATCCTTGTGATCTGAGAGAGTTTTTTTTTGTTTGTTTTTTTAAAGTTTCAAAAACCTTTATTGTATGGAAATATGGTACATCAGTGCAATGAAATCAAACAATAGTGTCATTCGGCTATGCATGTATACACCTTCCCGTACATGTCAACAGTTGCTGCATCAATTACGAATAAACCAAAAACAAAGGAAACTCCCCCTCCCCCACCCTCCCTCCCCACAAATATATATATGCACACACAGTGTAGAAGGTAAGTGAAAACATCATCTGCCTATGGAAGATATCCTTAAATTCGTTATAATATAGTCGCTTCAAGATGCGGGGCTTATATAAGACGGAATACAAGAGGTTAATAACAGCATGGATACACACATTTCAACTCAGCGGGGGCTAGGGCAGTCAGCCGTGTCTCAAGTCTATAGATACAGAGGGCGGCATCTGCAGTTCAAGGAATATAGACCAAACGTTCGTAATATATTCAGGGATATATATATTCGCAGAATCACAGCATTAAGTTGCAATATGGGGATTCTCACTGCCAGTATCATGTCCAGTCTCCGGTTCCCCCTCTACGTCAGTGGACTGCCGAAGGAGATAGGACGTTAGTGGGTGCCATATATCCTTCGGGCGTGATCTTAGTGGCAACAGTTCCGCATATGATTGCAACTGGTCCTTCCAAGTGGACATGGTCAACATCCAAGCCTTGAACTTGGGGGCACGCCCCCTACCCCATCTGCATGCTACCTGCCGCTTAGCCAATAATAAACTCATTGCCAGGAACTTTTTTTGTATAGTGACCACGCTTTGCGTCAAGCCCAGCAGGGCCAGATTGTGGTTCCCAACATATCAGAGGGTCCCATGAAGACTAGTGTCCAATACTCTGCAACCCCGGGGCATGTCCACGCCAGGTGTGCGAAATCTGCTCCCACTGTGCCACATCGGGCACAGCGGTCTGTTTCCCGCAAGTGGAACCTATGCAATCCAACAGGGGTGTGGTATAGGCGATGTAAGAATTTAAAATGTATTAGGCGCAGCCTATTATTGCTTGTGATTGCATTAGTTTGCGTGCAGCTAGCTTCCAATTGTTCGTCTGTTAGCGGTGCATCAAGGTCCCTGTCCCACTCAGTTCGGGCGCGTAAGGGGGTGGTTCGTAGTGCGTTTTGCACATGCTTATAAAGTAACGTACTACATGGTGCGGGGCTTCCGTCTTCAAGAGCGCGTGCAGGGGCGTGAGGGAGTCAGGCTCTTCTGGAAAGGAGGGGGTGAGTGCGCGGACACTTTGCCGGAGTCGGGTGTACAATAAGGTGTCTATTGTTGAAGGTGAGTGCTCCCCAAAAAATTGTTCTATGGTACGGAACTGGCCGTGCAGGTATAGGTCCCCCCATGTCCGGTAATTGAGGCCTAGCAACATCTTGCTACAGATCGCCTCGCAGGCGACCGGCAGTCGGGAATACCCAAGCAAGTGCAATCTGGGAGAGTATAGAAACGGAGTCTCCATACAGTGGGCAATGCGCTTCCATGCCGCAGCTGTACAGTCAGCCGTCGTCGGGTCCCGCTCCCTCTCCCCCACACATGTAAAGATGTAACTAGTTTTGACTGTGGGGGTCATGTAACCATCTTCCACCGCTAAGTGTGCCATGTATGGTGGTGAGTGAAACCAATACGTAGCAAAGTGAGCTTGCGCACAATCATAATATCGCTCGAAGTTAGGAACTTCAAAGCCCCCTCGATGGTAAGGCAGCATCATTGTACTCAGGCTAAGACATGCCTGTTTCCAACTCCAAATAAGTCGCGCCAATTGGGTTTTGAGAGTGTGGAAGAAAACCCTCCCCGGGTGGTACGGGATATTGGTAAAGAGATATAGTAGTTTTGGAAACAGCACCATCTTTATGAGCGAAATGCGGCCTGCCATTGAAAGGGGAAGGCGTAGCCATTTAGTAATATTGTTGGTAATTTTGTCAATCGCTGTCCCATAATTGGCTCTCATCAAAGCTTCCCTCTGTCTCGTAACTGTTATGCCCAAGTATTTTACTTCGTCTAGTTCCCATACAAGGGAGTAATCCAGTTGGTGCGGGTGCGTTTTATCTGTAAGAGGAAAAAGTAGCAGATTTGGCCCAATTAATCTGCACCCCAGCGATGCCTCCGAACTTCGTGATTTCCCGCAGGATAGGATTGAGATTTTCCTGGGTTTTATGAATGTATAGTGGCATGTCGTCGGCATAGAGGGAAACAAGTAACTGTCGAGCAGGATAAATAAGTGCTCGATGATTATGATGCTGGCGTAGCTTCGCTGCTAAGGATTCTATGGCTATCGCAAATAGGATGGGGGATAGTGGGCAACCCTGGCGTGTACCTCTATGTATAGTGAATGGGGAGGACCTGGAGCCATTCAGTAATACAGTGGCTGTCGGCTGGCTATACAATAACCGTATCCAATCCAGAAAGCTATATGGTAAGCCTATGCGTTCTAGTGTGCCCAGTAGGTAATCCCACTCCAGCTAATCAAACACTTTTGTGGCATCAAGGAAGACCGCCACTGCTTCACAGTGTGGGTCGATATCTTGTAATACCGCATGGAGGGTACGCAAGTTGTGTGATGTTGCACGGTTTGGAACAAATCCCGCCTGGTCCGGGAGAACCAAGAGATTAAGACGCGTGGCTAAGACTTTCGCCAGTAATTTAGTGTCACAATATCGTAGGGACAGAGGGCGGTAAGAATCACACTGTGTGGGAACTTTACCAGGTTTAAGCAGCGAAGTTATGAGAGCTTCCCGCATGGTGCTAGGGAGTCGCTTTTCTTCCAGTGCGGCGTAAAATACCTTTTTCAGTATGGGGGCTAATAGGGGAGCGTAGGCTTTATAGAATTCGATCGGTAAGCCGCCTGAGCCTGGAGCTTGGCCAGACTTCATCTTTATGATGGCTTCCGTAATCTCATCTAGCTCTAGTTCAAGATCGAGAAACTGTTGTTGATTTTTACCTAACCAGGCAAATGCGACATCGTCAAGATATGTCGGTAGGTCAAGCGGCGTTGACCTGTGCGAGGAGTACAGTGTCTTATAGTAATCTCGAAAAATTCGGAGTTGGTCTGGTAAATTCCTATGGGTGTCCCCCTGTGTGTCTTGTATCGCGGTAACATAATTAGCAAACTTAGGGGGCTTGATTGTGGTTTCCCACGAAATTTACATTCCCTGTCAGCAAGTGTCTCGTATTCAGTGAGCTTGTCTTGTATGTGGGCCTTGGTCGCTCTGTCATCCGGACCATGAGTAAGTGTGCGCTCTAAGTCTCGCAATTCGTTTTCGTGCTTGAGGAGATCACCTCTCAGGGATTTGAGAATTCCTCCTCCCATGGCGATGCACCACCCCCTTACAGTAACCTTAAAGGCCTCCCACACCGTCACTACACTAGACACAGATGTCATATTACGTTCAAAAAAGTCTTGAATGTCTTGCTCTAGTTCAGCCTTAAACGCAGTGTCACTTAGGTGGAAGGGGTTGAGGCGCCAGTTCAGATATGGGGAGCAGTCTAGGGGTATACAGAGTTCCACAGTGACTGGGGAGTGGTCTGAAAAGGTGCGAGGTAAGTGAATTGCTTGTATCAGCCAGTGCGCCATCCTTATTGACATAAATACGTAATCTAGCCGAGCCCAGGTGGAATGAATTGCTGAGTAATGAGTGCCTTCCCTGAGCGTAGTGTGCATGTATCTCCACGCATCTATCAAGCAATTAGTGTCCACAATATCGTGCAGTGTTCGTTGTGTGGTGGTGTAGTGTATTGATTGGGGGCATGACCTATCCAGCTAAGGTCGTAAAGCAGTATTGAAATCCCCCCCCCCCCAGTATGACATATGGAATGCCAAGTGCTTGAATCTTGCCCCGCAGTAAGAGTAGGGCATTGGGAGTGTCGGTATTGGGTCCATAGTAGTTAGCAAACAGGACTTCATGCGAGTGCAAGCGTCCCCACATTATACAAAATCTGCCATCTGAATCAGCTTCCATACCTGTGGGCATGAAAGCCACTCCCCGTTTAACTAAGATGTTTACACCTTTAGAATGAGTAGAATAGGACGAGAAACTACGACTTGAGGCCCATCTGGACGCAAACTGAGGGTTGACACTAGGCGCCAAGTGCGTCTCCTATAAGAGGGCAATAGTTATTCCATGTCTGTCTAGGTACCCCAGGATCTGCCTGCGCTTTCTAGGGTCATTGAGGCCCCGAACATTCCATGAAGCTACCTTGATGGTACGAAGTGCTGACGTCTCACTCATTGATCCCACAATAATAGACGTTAAACAATATATGAAAATGAAAAACTATTGATCCTTCCTGTGCACTATATAATGATTCGCCCCCACTCCGGCATACCCAACTCGCCGGGCATTGGATCCCCACCCTACGAAACAGACCACAACATAGATAACAGAAAGACCCCGTCTAATAGGGGGATCAGGGGTTCGCCCTGTAAGGGGGAGAAATACAACTAGGGGCGCTCGACTCACCCCGTCATCTCCATTTTTTTACCCACTGGCACACCAGCTACTTGCTGTGCGGCCTGTTGTGGGACGGAGGTGCTCAGCCAAGCAGGGCATTGTTCGCATATTTAAACATTTTCAGTCACACATATACATCACCAGTGAAGACACGACAGTTCCTGTCTGGGCATTCCGCCAGGGTCACCGCCATCACGAGGCTTCAGTCCTGTTGGGACAGCGGAGAATGCGATCTGGAGCGGTCTTGGACGGCATCCTCCCTGGAGGGTGCTCTCTTGTGGCGTTTAATGTAATCTTCAGCCTGCTGCGGGGTGTTAAAAAAGTACTGCTTCCTTCGGTGTGTGATTTTTAGTTTAGCAGGATAGAGCATGGCGTAGGGAATTTCCTGCAGTTGTAGTTTCTTTTTTACACCAGCAAATTTGCGCCTAGCTTCTTGCACAGCCGGTGTGAAGTCTGGAAAAAACGCAAGAGTCGTATTTTCATAATGTACCTGCTGTTTTTCACGGGCTAAGCGGAGAACCGCATCTTGGTCATGGTAGTTGAGGAAGCGGGCTATGACCGGCCTTGGCGGTGCTCCAGGGGGGAGGCGAAAAGGACTCTCTACCAAAAAGATCCACAATTAGCTTTTCTATGAAGTCCTCCATGCGGCCCGTGTTGGTAGATTCCGCAAGGCCTAAAATGCGTACATTATTTCTTCGAGACCTAGCTTCCAAGTCTTCATTTTTATCTGCTATTATCTTTAGTAGCTTATCCATCTGCGTGACCTGGCAGTTATTTGTTGCTGCATTATCCTCTAAGTCCGAAATTCTACTTTCATTTTCCTTCAGGCGAGTATCATGTTGGCCCAGCTGAGCGACTACAGTGTCCATTCTCGAATTTAATACGTCAATTTTGGAGTCTATTGAAGTTAGGCTTTGCTTCATCCCGAGTAGGATCGCTTTCCAGTCTTCCTCAGGCGGGGCAGCATTTGTGGGGTCCACACATTCCACCTCCTAGGACCCAGGATTTTTTCGGGTCTCAAATAGGATTTTTGACTGCCTTGCGTCGCTGCGCCCCATTATGTAGCAGTAGTGTAATAGCTCAGATATAGGCTCACTATATTCAACGCAGAGGTTCGCAGGGCATGGCATCCGCCTTAAGGAGTGGCAGGCCTCCAAGGGGTGAAGCGGCACTCCAGGCCCTCGTGTGTATTGTACAAAGTGATAGTCCGGGCAGATATTGAGCACAGATGGTGGTGGTGTGGCAGCCTTGTGGTCAGGGTGGGCGGTACCAGGCAGTGAACAGTCCTAAGCCCCGCGTATATAATTATTAGTTGTAGGTAGCACCACCGTAGCTGAAGGCAGGAGGGGACATGAATTTTCAGACCGGCCGCCTCTGAGCTCACAGCAAGTCTCGTCTATTCTGGGTTTCTCTAGCAAGTAGAGAGGGGAGCGTCTCCACGGACCTCGTTCCCCGGGCAAGGCAGGTCCGGCTCGGTACCTGGGCGGTAGGTGACTACGGTGCCAGCAAGCTCGCATCACAAGGCCACTTATATCAGTGCACTGCGTCGGTCTCTCCCATCCACCATCGGGTGTGTAAGTGTACGTGGGGACGAGAGGCAGGAGTCTACGCTCGTCGACGGCTACTCGTAATGTGCAGCCCTCTATATATTGCCAGCAGTGTATTAGCGCTCCCATCTTGGCTCGCCGTCAGTCTTGAGGTACTCCTCTTAGGCAGCTCCGTTTGTCAACCCAGCCTGCATGTAGCGCTTCCGCGACTCACGCCGCCATGTTCTCACAGGCCTCCAGGCCACGCCTCTCGTAGCTCGGGCAGCCGGGCTTCGGGACCTCGGGGATCCGGCAGCAGGCCGCGGCAGATCTTCGGCGCTGTTTTTAGTGTTTACCGCATCAGATGTCGGGGCATGTGAGGTATCGGCAGCAAGCTCCCGGCGTAGCGCTACCACTGGCGAGGAGGATGACGAGGAAATATGCAGGAGGATGGCGTTGAAGGATAATTTGCTGCTCGGTTGGGCTAGAGACTTACTTACGCTGGGCCATCTTGGTCCAGCGCCACCTAGCGCCCCCGACCTGAGAGATAGTTCTCATCACTTCCGTCCAGTATCCCACAATGTTAGCGCAACTCCAAATGGTGTGGTAAAACGTCCCCGTCTCACCGCACTGCCTAAGACAAAGCGGCATGTCTGCCCTTCCTATGGAATGTAGTAGCGTCCTAGTATAGTACGTGCGATGTAGGACTTTTTAATTGTACCAGCCTGAGCCTTGATGAAATAGCGGCCTCCTTAGGGGAAGCCAGCGCCTCCCTCCAATCCGCCTCGTCAATGTCTCCCACTTCTCGCTCCCATTTAGTCTTCAGGGTCCCTGTGGAGTCAGGCCTGTTATTAACTATTTTCTTGTATGTCTGCGAGATTGCCTTTTTTTGAAGGTGGTCTGTCAGGAGCCGATCCTCCAATGGAGAGGACTCCTCCGGGTTCGTGTCAGGCGGTATCAGGGACTTGAATGTGTGTCTAATCTGCATGTAGCGGAACAGTTCCGTCTCCGCTAGGCCATAAGTGGCCTGCAATTGAGGAAAGGCAATCATCCCTCCTCTCTGCCATAGGTCCCCAACCGTTGAAATGCCTATGGAATCCCAGTTACGAAATCCCTTAGACTTGCCCAGCATTCCCTGCCTTTTCGTGTCCCTTAGTGGCATTGCTAACGTGACCACTCCGTCCCATCCAAGTGCTTGCTGTCCCGCAAACCATGTAAGTATCGTGTGTAGTGTTGGACCAGTAATATTGTGCCTCTTTTTTTTGTTAAATAGTGCGCTCATTATCCCGGCCGGCGCGAGAAGATGCCTATCTAGTCTGCACGCTGGGTCCTCCTGAGGAACGTGGAGCCAGTGATTGATCGCAACCAGCTGGAAAGCCCAATAGTACGCCTTGATGTCGGGCAGGGCGATCCCGCCATCGTATCATCCCCTCGTGAGCTTTTTCAATGCTATACGTGGTACTTTCCATCCCAGAGCAGCGTTGGTACCTCCGCGTTAATTGCTCCAAAATATGCCGACGGGACAGGGAACGGAGTATTCTGCAACGCGTATAAAAACCGCGGGAGTGCCATCATTTTAAAGAGTGCAGCCCGACCCAGGAGCGTCAGAGGTAGCGTACGTCAGTGTAAGAACTGGGACAGCCAGTTCTCCGGGGGTAGCATGGCTCGAGCAGAAAGGCGGCCAGGGGCTTTTGTGTAAAGCAGCCACTTAACACACACATCCAATAAAACACACAGTGGCGCAATAATGGAGACCACACCAGATGTTGTATTTGAAAAATCAAGATCTTTTATATAGGCTTTCAATTAGAGCGAGGCATTGATAATTCACTAGCATTTCAGATAAGGCGGTACGGAGCTCTTCTTTTACAGCTCTCGTCCCCACAGGCACCCCCATCCCCTGACAAAACTCCCTTAACTGCACTGCCGTGTACTTATCAAGGTCAGCCAGCTGGAACTCCATTCTGTCAGGTGAGGACCTAGATAACCTGGACGAAAAATTCTAGGACGTAGGCAACAATATTGGTTCAACACACTTTGCTGCAGGCTAGACAGTGGTGAGCAATTGGGTTTGCTTGTAGCACAATAGGTGTCCAATTAATTGCAGCACACTCTGTCTCCCTGGAGGGTGTTAGGTAGCTACAGGTCCTGGATCCCACCGCTCGGCACCAATGTAAGAACTGGGACCGCCAGTTCTCCGGGGGGTAGCATGGCTCGAGCAGAAAGGCGGCCAGGGGCTTTTGTGTAAAGCAGCCACTTAACACACACCTCCAATAAAACACACAGTGATGCAATAATGGAGACCACACCAGATGTTGTATTTGAAAAATCAAGACTTTTATATAGGCTTTCAATTGGAGCGAGGCATTGATAATTCACTAGCATTTCAGATAAGCATTTCATTAAGACATTCCATGTATCACGTGCAGTTTGCATTTCCTGTGAAGAATAAACATTTCAGTATGGCTTTTCATTAAAACTACAGCCAGCTCATCTATGCAATGAAACTTTAACTGACCCCGCCTGTCGCATCAGACTCTTGGACAGGCAAAGGAGTAATGGTATAAACCTGGAGGATCCTACAAGAAGCGACAATTATAATGCATCTAAGTAGCACATCAAACCTCTCATGGACGCTTTTCCTAGAAAGGAATAAAACATATCAGCAAGTACTTATCAGTCTAACAAAGAACCTCAAAGAACACAGCCTTTAGTCGTTTGTGACAAGCCTTTCTTCTTGTGAATGTGGGTCGGCTGCGACCCAGATCAGAGCATCAAAAGTGTTATGGAAGTCCACCTCTGCAAGAAAATTCAGTACAGTGAAGTGCCTCTCCCCCTCATTAACAGGCTTGTAAACATGGTACACTTTCACTCTTGCAGGCTTGTAAATATGGCTCACGAAGAATAATGCAGGCTTGTAAATATGGCTCACGAAGAATAATGCAATGAGGCACATTCAGAAAGGGGGCCAACAGGGCCAGTCACAGTTAACCCCGGGGGAGGGGCGACCTCGGGCCTCACTCCGCCTACCGCCCTCCTCCCCAAGGGGTTACCTCTATTCTTCGGCCCTCCGGGGCCCTTGCGTAGTCGATGGTGAGGGAAAGGGGTGTTCGACCCTTCCAGGGCCTCACTCGGCCCAGCGCTGTGCCGGATTGGCTTCGGGCACCAGGCGCCGGGGCCAGAGCGAGATCAGGGGGGAAGGCCCCACCGGGGGCTCTCTGGCTCCACGTCCCCCTCGGAGGGGAGACACGGCTTTCCCCAAGCGCCGGGCCCGGTGGGAACAGCCAATGGCGAGGCAGCTTGGGCGGGGGCGCGGCCGATGACGCGGCGGCGCTCCCGCTCACGTGACGGGCTCCAAGTAGGCTTCAGGCCTAGCGCGGCCTGTCAGTTTCAATGCGGCGGCCCTCTCCTGGCACCGAGGGCCGCCGAGGGGGCAAACACGGCGCTGGACACAGCGTAAAGGTGGGCAGCCCCAGGGCGGGCCGGCAGGGCCCCAGAGGCGTCGCGTGGGCGGCGCTGATGCCGCGGTGACGAGGGGGCTTCCCCAGGCGGCCAGGTACAGCGCTAGGCGGCCCTTCTCAGCGCTAGGCGCCGGCAGGGCAGGAAGGCAATTTCGACGATTCCTGACAGGGCAGGCAGGATCTGACACCGTGCTGGGCAGGAGGGCAGAGTACAGCGCTCCACAAGTTAGTCAGTCAGATCTGCAGGCAGGATGGGGCAATTTATAGCGCTTGTCATTCAGTTCAGACAGGGGGAGACAGGTAGGCCCAGCTGAAGGCAGGGAATGCGCAGGGCAGCTCAGTCCAGTACCTGGTCTCATGAAGTAGGTTTCTTGGCGCTTGGATGGTTCTGCGCCCTTAGTTGCTTGTTTCTTGAAGTTGAAGAGGGGGGGGGGGGGTGAATGAGTTGAAGGCTTGAAGAATTTCTCCTCAGTCACTGCAGATGGGCCCTGGGGTTCCCTACCACTGGGCCAGATCAGGGGGCTAGCTTTGGACACCTCACTGAGCTTAAGAGGCAGCACCTAAATCCTGTCCCTCCCAGTAGCATAGGTTCCTCACTAGGCCCTCCCGCCTAAAACTCCTGCGTGGGTTCCCCAGGTCAGTGATGCCCCAACTGACTGGAAAAAGTTCCCTCCCTGGCTTATATATGCCAAGGTCAGGTGACCACTTTCTAAGGCGGGAAAAGTCAGGTCCGCCTTCCTTCTGGAAGGTTCCAGGAGCTTCCCCACTCTAACTATGGACAGGGGCTGGGTGGCTGGTGTTGCAACAATGTATGGGGACCCAGCCTGCTCCTGGCAACTAGGGTGCTACACTAAAAAGACCACGCTGCAGTAGCAGGGGCCAGTGGCAGCCATGTTGAAAGTAGAGAGCACCTGCACCCTAACATAGGTTAGCTGTGAAAAGGTGCCCGAAGACCTAAGGGCCAACAAAAAAATAGGTGGAAAAAATCAGGCCAGGGCAAAAAAATCACCAGGAAAGACCACCCTAGGGCTGACAGGTCTAACATGCGTCCCCCCCAGCTGAAAGTGGAGAGAGCATCCCAACCTCTAGGGAGTTCTCGTCACTAAGGCGGAAAAACCGGGAGAGACCGTCAGCATTGGCGTGGTCAGCTCCGGGCCGATGTTCCACCCTAAAGTCCATCCCCTGTAGGGAAATGGACCACCTTAGCAACTTGGGGTTTTCGCCTCTCATTTGCATGAGCCAGCGAAGGGGTCGGTGGTCGGTTTGAACCAGGAAGTGAGAGCCAAAGAGGTATGGCCTCAACTTCTTCAAAGCCCAGACCACAGCAAAGGCTTCTCGCTCGATGGTACTCCATCGCCGTTCCCGAGGAAGGAGTCTTCGGGAGATGAAGGCCACAGGTTGGTCTTGACCATCATCGTTGACAGCCTACGCCATGCTCTGAGGCATCTGTCTGCACGATGAATTCTTTTTGGAAGTCCGGAATGGCCAGCACAGGAGCGGTGCACATCACGCGCTTCAGTGTTTCAAATGCCTCCTGGCAAGCAGCCGTCCAGATGACCTGACGGGGCTGCTTTTTGAACGTCAACTCGGTCAAGGGGGCCACGATGGTACCATACCCCTTGACGAATCTGCGGTAATAGCCAGTGAGGCAGAGGAAAGCTCGGACCTCAGTCTGAGTTTTGGGGGGCTCCCAGGCCATGATGGTCTCAATCTTGGCCTGGAGGGGTTGCACCTTACCTCCACCCACCAAGTGTCCCAGGTACACGACAGAGCCCTGTCCAATCTGGCACTTGCTAGCTTTGATGGTCAAGCCAGCCCTTTGTAACGCCCGCAGCACCTCCTGACGATTCTGCAGATGGTCCTCCCAGGTGCTACTGAAGACAGCTATGTCATCCAGGTAAGCTGCTGAGAAGGACTCCAGGCCAGATAATGCCTGGTTCACCAACCGCTGGAAGGTGGCCGGAGCATTCTTGAGCCCGAAGGGCATCACTCGAAATTGGAAGTGACCCTCGGGGGTGGAGAACGCTGTCTTCTCCTTTGCTCCATCGGCCATGGCAATCTGCCAGTACCCTGATGTCAAGTCAATGGTGCTGAGGTACTTGGCTGCACCCAGCCGGTCAATCAGCTCGTCTGCCCGTGGTATCGGGTGAGCATCTGTCTTAGTGACAGAGTTCAACCCCCGATAATCCACACAGAACCGAAGTTCTGGTGTGGCGCCCGGTGGAGCCGTTTTTGGCACTAGAACGACCGGACTAGCCCACGGGCTGCTGGAGGGCTCGATTACTAGCTCCAGCATCTTGGTCACCTCACCCTGGATGCTGTTCTTTACTTTGTCAGACAGCCGGTAAGACTTGGTTTTCACTGGCGGACTGTCCCCTGTGTCCACATCATGGGTACACAGATGCGTAATACCAGGCGTGAGGGAGAACAACGAGTCGTGCTGCGCCAAAATCTGGCGACAGTCCCTCTGTTGTTCTGGGGTCAAGGATGGAGAGAGGACAACTCCCTCTACTGAACCATCCTTCTCCTGAGCCGCTAAAAGGTCAGGGAGAGGCTCACTTTCCTCCTCCTCGCTCCCATCCGTCACCATGAGGAGAGCAAGCTCCGAACGCTCATGATGAGGCTTCAGGCGGTTGACGTGGAGCACCTGGTGGGGCTGTCGGGGGGTCTTCAAGTCCACGACATAGGTGGTCTGGCCTTTACGCTCCACAATCTCGTACGGTCCAGTCCACCGGTCCTGGAGGGCACTAAGCTCCCCAGGCTCCATGACCCACACCTTCTGTCCAGTGTCCAACTCCACCGTCCGAGCGTTGTGGTCATACCACTCCTTCATGACGGCTTGGCTAGCCTCCAGATTGTCTGAGGCTTCTTTCCACAGCTTAGCCATCTGGCTGCGGAATGCCAGCATATAGTTGACAACATCCCGGGGAAGCTTCTTCGAAGTCTTCTCCCAAATCTCCTTGACCAGACTAAGGGGTCCCCTAACTGGGTGGCCATAGAGCAATTCGAAGGGGCTGAATCCGACTCCCTTCTGGGGTACCTCGCGGTACGAGAACAGCAAGCAAGGGAGAAGGATGTCCCATTTCCGCCTCTGGTCTTCTGGCAGACTGGATCATCCCCTTTAAGGTCTTGTTGAAGCGCTCCACGAGCCCGTTAGTCTGGGGGTGGTAAGGAGTGGAGAACCGATAGGTCACTCCTCACTCCTTCCACATGGCCTGCATGTAGGCCGACATGAAGTTTGTGCCCCTGTCCGACACCACGACCTTGGGGAATCCCACTCGGGTGAATATCCCCATCAGGGCCTGCGCCACTACAGGTGCAGTAACGGTCCTCAGAGGAATGGCCTCCGGGTACCGAGTGGCGTGGTCCACTAACACCAGAATGAATCGATGTCCCGCAGAGGTCGGAGGGTCCAACGGCCCAACGATGTCAATACCGACCCGCTCGAAAGGGGTCCCGACCACTGGGAGTGGTACCAATGGGGCCTTCAATTTGGTCCCCGTCTTGCCACTGGCCTGGCAAGTCTTGCAGGTCTTGCAATAAGTGTCAGAGGCAACTCTCATCCTAGGCCAATAAAAATGTGGGACTAGCCTCGCAAAGGTCTTGTCCTGGCCCAAGTGTCCGGCTAGAGGTATCTCATGCGCCAGTTCCATCAAAAAGGCTCGGTAGCACTGGGGGACCACTAAGGCCCTCGAGGACCCATGCACTGGAACCCTTGGTTCACTGTACAGGAGGCCATCCTCCCAATACACGTGGTAGTTGCCGGTCTCCTTGTTCACCACTTGGGCTTCGGCCTGTCGCCGCATGCCTTCAAGCGTGGGGCACTCCTTCTGTGCCCGACAGAATTCCTGCCGGGTAGGACCTCCTTCCACATGCCACTCGGCAAGAGTCGGCAAATCCCCCACAGGAACGACATCCACCTCCACGGACTCCGGGGTTACCTCCGCAGGCTCCCCATCCATCACACGGGGTGTGTCCTCCACAACACTCTCCTCTGGACCGACAGTGGGTTGGGCCGTTGTTTCAGGCTCCAACCCGGATTGAGCTTCTTGCCGGGCAGCCATGGACCGCATGACTACGCACGTCCACCCTGGTAATCCCAGCATCTCAGTGTGGGCCTTAAACTCCACTTCCTTCCAGGCGGTATGTTCGAGGTCATTACCGAGCAGACAGTCCACGGGCAAGGCAGGGCTGATCGCAACTCTCAACGGGCCTGACACTCCTCCCCAATCAAAGGGAACTTGAGCCACGGGATAGTAGCTCATTCTGCCGTCAGCCAACATGGCCGGATGGTACACATCAGGAACAACCTGCTCAGGGGACACCAGCCGCCATGCTGGCTCCTGTGTCCCTCAGAGCGTCCACCTCCTCCCCATTGACCTTCACCCTCTGCTGGTACTTAGCAGTATTCGATGGTAAGGGCGTCTCTGGGACCATCTCCTTATCCCCGAGTGAAACCAGGGTCAGGCCTGTCCACTCCCCTTCCCTATCTAGGGGCAGCTCCACCCCAAGCGCTATACTAGCCACCCCAGGACTCTTGCCACCAGTGGGGGCTGGGGGTCGTTTGCGACACTGGGGGTCTCCCTTGTAGTGTCCGACCTCTCCGCACTCATAGCACCGGACTACTTTTGGCTGCTGACTCTTGTCAGGGTAAATGGGTTTTGGGGAACGGTTCTGAGGTGGGGTACCTACTCCTTTCCCAAACTGTCTAGTTTGTGGGCCTCGTGAGAACTCTTGTCTTTTATCTCCACCCTCTTTCTTCTGAGGGGCGCCCTGTCCGCCTTTCGGGCCATCTCCCCCGGGGCCCTTGTGTGACACCCGGGTGCTAACCCAAATATCCGCCTCCTCCGCAAGCTCACGGGAATCAGTAAGCTTGCGGTCCACCAAATGTTGGCGCAACTCCGGAAAACACTTATCCAAGAGGTGCTCTCTCAAAAAAAGGTTATACAAGCTCTCAAAATCACGCACGTCGCTGCCACGCACCCAACCATCCAGAGCCTTTTGGGCATACTCAAAAAAATCCACACAATTCTGCGTTGATAGCTTATGGCTGCCATGAAACCTCTGGCGATACCTTTCAGGGTTGAGGCCAAAATGTTTGATAAGCGCCTCCTTCATGGGGGAATACATAAACTGGTCTGCCTTCTCCAAATACAGGAGTGAGTCCCTGACATCAGGAGGTATATACCGGTACAAACCACCTCCCCAATGTTTCTCAGGCACCCCATGGGCAGTCAAGGCCACTTCATACGCCTCCAACCACCTGGCAATGTCATCCCCCTTGGTGTAGCTCGCTATCACCTCCTTGGGTAACCAGAATCTGGGCTCCTGCTGAGCCTCTGGTCCGCTGCCACCATTAGGACTTCCTGGCACACTCAACTGCAATGCTTGCAGCTCCATTTCTTTGAGCTGCAGCTCGTGCGCCAGCTTCTTTTCCTCCAAAGCAAACTGCCTATCTTCCCTTTCTCTCTCTCTCTCTTGTGCTCTAACTTGGCAAGCTCCCACTTCAATCGCCTCTCCTCCCTCCTGTCCTCGTACTCCTGCGGTGACACACCCTCCCCAGATGCATTGCTCCCAGCCCTGGAACGTGGTCCTGGCAGCACATTATCTGATATGTCAATGTTGAGCAGGCCTGGGTCTTCCTGAGTATCCACCTCCCCGTGTGTGACCTGTTCCCCATCCTCCTCTTCCTCTGGGTGGGCCCTTACCCATGCCCTTAAGGCGGTACGGAGCTCTTCTTTTACAGCTCTCGTCCCCACAGGCACCCCCATCCCCTGACAAAACTCCCTTAACTGCACTGCCGTGTACTTATCAAGGTCAGCCAGCTGGAACTCCATTCTGTCAGGTGAGGACCTAGATAACCTGGACGAAAAATTCTAGGACGTAGGCAACAATATTGGTTCAACACACTTTGCTGCAGGCTAGACAGTGGTGAGCAATTGGGTTTGCTTGTAGCACAATAGGTGTCCAATTAATTGCAGCACACTCTGTCTCCCTGGAGGGTGTTAGGTAGCTACAGGTCCTGGATCCCACCGCTCGGCACCAATGTAAGAACTGGGACCGCCAGTTCTCCGGGGGGTAGCATGGCTCGAGCAGAAAGGCGGCCAGGGGCTTTTGTGTAAAGCAGCCACTTAACACACACCTCCAATAAAACACACAGTGATGCAATAATGGAGACCACACCAGATGTTGTATTTGAAAAATCAAGACTTTTATATAGGCTTTCAATTGGAGCGAGGCATTGATAATTCACTAGCATTTCAGATAAGCATTTCATTAAGACATTCCATGTATCACGTGCAGTTTGCATTTCCTGTGAAGAATAAACATTTCAGTATGGCTTTTCATTAAAACTACAGCCAGCTCATCTATGCAATGAAACTTTAACTGACCCCGCCTGTCGCATCAGACTCTTGGACAGGCAAAGGGGTAATGGTATAAACCTGGAGGATCCTACAAGAAGCGACAATTATAATGCATCTAAGTAGCACATCAAACCTCTCATGGACGCTTTTCCTAGAAAGGAATAAAACATATCAGCAAGTACTTATCAGTCTAACAAAGAACCTCAAAGAACACAGCCTTTAGTCGTTTGTGACAAGCCTTTCTTCTTGTGAATGCGGGTCGGCTGCGACCCAGATCAGAGCATCAAAAGTGTTATGGAAGTCCACCTCTGCAAGAAAATTCAGTACAGTGAAGGGACTCTCCGCCGCATTAACAGGCTTGTAAATATGGCTCACGAAGAATAATGCAGGCTTGTAAATATGGCTCACGAAGAATAATGCAATGAGGCACATTCAGAAAGGGGGCCAACAGGGCCAGTCACAGTTAACCCCGGGGGAGGGGCGACCTCGGGCCTCACTCGGCCTACCGCCCTCCTCCCCAGGGGGTTACCTCTATTCTTCGGCCCTCCGGGGCCCTTGCGTAGTCGATGGTGAGGGAAAGGGGTGTTCGACACTTCCAGGGCCTCACTCGGCCCAGCACTGTGCCGGATTGGCTTCGGGCACCAGGCGCCGGGGCCAGAGCGAGATCAGGGGGGAAGGCTCCACCGGGGGCTCTCTGGCTCCACGTCCCCCTCGGAGGGGAGACACGGCTTTCCCCAAGCGCCGGGCCTTGTCAGCGGGGCCCGGTGGGAACAGCCAATGGCGAGGCAGCTTGGGTGGAGGCGCGGCCGATGACGCGGCGGCGCTCACGTGACGGGCTCCAAGTAGGCTTCGGGCCTAGCGCGGTCTGTCAGTTTCAATGCGGCGGCCCTCTCCTGGCACCGAGGGCCGCCGAGGGGGCAAACATGGCCCTGGACACAGCGTAAAGGTGGGCAGCCCCTCAGAGGCGTCGCGTGGGCGGCGCTGATGCCGCGGTGACGAGGGGGCTTACCCAGGCGGCCAGGTACAGCGCTTGGCGGCGCTTCTCAGCGCTAAGCGCCGGCAGGGCAGGAAGGCAATTTCGACGATTCCTGACAGGGCAGGCAAGATCTGACACCGTGCTGGGCAGGAGGGCAGAGTACAGCGCTCCACAAGTTAGTCAGTCAGATCTGCAGGCAGGATAGGGCAATTTATAGCGCTTGTCATTCAGTTCAGACAGGGGGAGACAGGTAGGCCCAGCTGAAGGCAGGGAATGCGCAGTGCAGCTCAGTCCAGTACCTGGTCTCATGAAGTAGGTTTCTTGGCGCTTGGATGATTCTGCGCCCTTAGTTGCTTGTTTCTTGAAGTTGAAGAGGGGGGGGGTGAATGAGTTGAAGGCTTGAAGAATTTCTCCGCAGTCACTACAGATGGGCCCTGGGGTTCCCTACCACTGGGCCAGATCAGGGGGCTAGCTTTGGACACCTCACTGAGCTTAAGAGGCAGCACCTAAATCCTGTCACTCCCAGTAGCATAGGTTCCTCACTAGGCCCTCCCGCCTAAAACTCCTGCGTGGGTTCCCCAGGTCAGTGATGCCCCAACTGACTGGAAAAAGTTCCCTCCCTGGCTTATATATGCCCAGGTCAGGTGACCACTCTCTAAGGCGGGAAAAGTCAGGTCCGCCTTCCTTCTGGAAGGTTCCAGGAGCTTCCCCACTCTAACTATGGACAGGGGCTGGGTGGCTGGTGTTGCAACAATGTATGGGGACCCAGCCTGCTCCTGGCAACTAGGGTGCTACACTAAAAAGACCACGCTGCAGTAGCAGGGGCCAGTGGCAGCCATGTTGAAAGTAGAGAGCACCTGCACCCTAACATAGGTTAGCTGTGAAAAGGTGCCCGAAGACCTAAGGGCCAACAAAAAAATAGGTGGAAAAAATGAGGCCAGGGCAAAAAAATCACCAGGAAAGACCACCCTAGGGCTGACAGGTCTAACAGTCAGTATTTAACCTCTTTTTTTAAATTGCGCTAGGGGTTGAGTCAAATGTCGCTCCGTGAAATGTGCGGCCCGGCCCAGGAGCGTCAGAGGTAGCGTACGTCAGTATTTAACCTCTTTTTTAAATCGCGCTAGGGGTTGAGTCAAATTTCGCTCCGTGAATTGTGCATGGTCATCCGTCACATATATTCCCAGGTATTTAAACCCATTTGGGACTTTTTGGAGAGGGCACCCTCTCGGCATCTGTGGCGGGAGACCTCGAAGGACATACACCGTGCTTAATCTCTAACTAATTCCTCTGTTATTATACACGGGCGGGCGCACTCAGTCAACAATGGCGCCCGCAGTTTAAAGACCCTCATTCATCCCCATTGCGCCCCCGGGTGCTGCACTTTTTTCTCTGACATCTTTTATACCCTGGATGCTTGCCGTAGACGCAGTCTCGCTGTTCTTGCAGCCGGAGTCGGGTGGTGGGAGAAACTGAGGACAGATATGGGCGGCAATAAACTCTCATCAAGGCTCCTTGTTTTTTAGACTTAGCTCCTGGGCGTGTTAGGGACCCAGAGGCCGGTCGGGAAGACATTCCCCCCCACATAGCAGGCGGGAGCCAGATAGACGGAGGAGGCGCCACCACCCGACCCAGGAGAAGCCACGGCTGCCCTCAGCATCTGGCAGAATGAAGAAGGACGTAGGGATTCTTTTTGTAAAGGGCATCTCTGTCGCTCACAATAACAGGGCACTCTCCCGGCGCCCCCCCTGGGGATCACTGTAACAGGTGACTAAATAGGAAGTAGTCACGAGAGCCTTTCACTTTACTCACAGTCACTGTGTTAATGATCCATTACAAAACCATTTCCGTAGTGTTCAATGGAAATGTGCGTGTAGTGAGTGGGTGGCAAGTTGTGTGCCGGAGTGTCCTTGGATGAGAGCGCCTTGAAGAGTCTGCACAAAGCCGTGTTGGTGCGGGTCTAGGCTAGATACATAAACAACGGCTTTGGGGCAAAATATGCCAGGCACAGACAACTGTCTAACTTGCAGTTTGTTTAACCCTGTGGGGTGAGGGGAGGTCGCGCGGCGCCGCCATGCTCGTGACGGACCCACTCTGTCACAAGCCCCGGGCGCGCTGTTCTGATAACTGAGTGGTTCCGTCACGGCCCCGCCCGCTCATCAATTCAGCCGCACAGGCGCGGAATTGATGCAGCGTCGGCGGAGCGGCCGCCCCGTGACGGAACCACTCCGTCATTAGCACAGCGCGCTCGTGACGGAGTGGTTCCATCACAGAACGGGTTAAGGTGAAGTGGTGACCTTTCACTTACTGAAACAAGCATTTCATTACAGGAACGGGGAACCTTCTGCTTTTGTGTGTTTCTGTGTACTTAATGTCAGAGTGCTAGGAGCCTGTAAGTGTGCACTCAAGTGCTAAATTAAACCCTTAACTCCAGAAACAGATCTCAGGACGTTGTGGATGGTTTTATGTGTATGGTTCTTCAGTGCATTTGTTGGAACCTTAAACGGTCTCCTGTGAGTCTTTGAGTGTTTTCGTTGGTGCTCTGGTGCAGTCGGGGCTGACCACCTGTCCTCCTGTACACTTAATCCTTGCTTGAAAGGGAACACGTATAGCCTGTGATCTGTTTTTAGCACAGGCTGTTTTCACCAGAACAAAGCTCCTTATTCAACCCTGTTAACAGGAATGTTTATTTTGATTATTCAGAAGGACCTCTTACAATGCACATTTAACTTATGTGATGTTCATTTCTCTGATGCCTGCGCCATTTACAGTCTTAATAGGTTTGATGAAATCTGAATAGGATACAGCTGAGGGGCATAGATTTTCTTTTTTCTAATCAAGAGTAAACTCGCATGGAGTCAGAGTTGTCAAAATGACACTGCCGTTACTCCTCACTCTGAACTATACAATGGCAAGGATATTCATCAGCAGTTTAATGATGAATATCGACAATCTGTTCTCTTCCATTATGCTCCCTTCATTGTACACACTTTTTTGTTTACGCTTTATTTAGGTTTTCAGCATACAAAAACTGGCTTGTACAGTCAACAGATTTAAAATAGGTACTACCCCATTATATATGTCACAACTTGTGTGCGTGTTGCCTGCTGCCCTCGTTTTGCAGTCTGGCGGTCTTTTTCACATTTGGGCGCATTTTAAAACGCCATGCGCTCACTAAAGCGCAACCGTGGGCGCTTCCATTATTTCAAAACCTGCTTGTTCTGTTGCTACGAATTACAACAAATGTAACTGGGAGCATCTGCTTGCAGTCTGAGAATGAGTGACTTCATTTCAGGGTCTCTCTCCTTTTAACATCTGCTCAAGGGCCAGCAAGTCTGTTTTTGATGCAGTAATGCTACTTTTGTGTTCAGTCTCTTCTGGAACCAGCTTGGTCAATTCTAGACACACCTTATTTACTATAAAATCTCCGCTGCATGTGGTGTTATGTCCCCTTTGTGTTTAAATAGCCATTAATAGCTTCTAAAGCTATCGATGATTTGGGCTCTTTCATTGTTACCCACAGGATTACTGACAGGTTGCATGCAGTGCTTAATTTGTGTCCATGGTTTCATGTAATGTGCATCACACTCATTTTTGGGACTGGAATTTACTTTACATCATCAGACTACAGCAAGAGAGCCACAAGCATTGACAAAACCAAACGTCTCACCTTTGATGTGCTGCGTGGCTAACATTTTTTTAAAAACTACTAAAGCTTTTGACGCTGCCCCCTGGGTCATTTTGTAAACCCACACACCACAAATGCGCACACCTTCGCAATTAGGCTGGTGATATATTTTTTTTCCTTTTAGTTACTGGTTCGAGTCGGATCATTAAATTAAAAGACTGTAAAACGTGCAAAAGTTAGTTAATTATTTAGTTTTCTTTTTAAAGTGATCGAGCTAAGAAACGGAAGCAACTTGGTTCGGTATGTGGGAAAGCAAAGCAAAACATGGGTGGGTGGGGGGTACATGATGAAGCATTACAGAGAGAATTGGGGCACGACAAAGCCACACGGGACGAGATACACAATCAACCATAGGAGGAGGGCTGGAGTTGAAAACAACACAGGAGTTGGTGTAAATCAAAATGCGGGGCCTGTTATACACTGGAACCACCCCCACTCCCTGCCAAGATGCCCAAATGGCAGTTCCCATAGCTATCTCGTTTGCAATGACAAGTATGTAGTTTAGCCAAACATCTATATCATGGAGATAGACATCTACTTGAATGCTATCTGAGCTAGAACCTCTCCCTCTAGAAAAGGGGGCCAGCAAGTTAAAAGCATCCTCCCTGGAGTGACAACTTCAAATGAATCAATTTGACATCCAAAGATGTTCGCCCCGGTTTGTGGCATCATCATAATATAGTGCTGAGAAATAATTGAACCAGTCCACAGAAAGGACATGATTCTAGGGCTCAAACCCTCTGTATGCTGTCCTCTGGCCACTAGCCTCCAAAACCGAAAGTCATCCTTAGATGCACATATCTCCATCAAATCGCGCCATCTCTTGTCGTCCCACTCTTTTTTTGCCCTGGCCAATGCCAACTTATACAATTTCCTAGTGGATGCTATCATAGGGGAGTTTTTTTGATTTCATGGCCTCATCTAATAAGTGCCTTGGCTTTCTGCGTTCGCTATTAAACGGGAAACGGCCACTACAACGCGGCCGTTTCCACGAAAACCTTAACCACGCATGCATTACAACGCATGCGTGGTTACAACAAAAGCCTTTACCACGCATACATTTACTACGAGGAACGTAGTAAAGGCATGTGTGGTAAAGGGTACAATTAAAAAAATGGGGGGATTGGGGGGGCTTCCCCCCCCCAAAAAAATACCTAACCTGAAGTCGAGATGTGCAGGCAATCGACAAAGTATAAGAGGAAACGGAAAGAAACTTCCGCTTCCTCTTTACGACGTATGACGTCACCACGGAAAAATACGTGGAGAAGGAGAAGCGTGGAAATACCATTCCGTTGTAGCGCATGCATGGTAAAGGCATGCGTTACAACGGAGTTCGTTGTAAGAACATACAACCCTATTAAACCAGCTACCCCTTCCACTATGGGCTGACGTTTTACTTACACATGGAGCTACAAAGTGAGTGGCAATATCCTCAAAGAACTTTCTATGCATCTCATTAACCTCATGTTTATCCTTTACATCTCTTCATTCTAGAAAATGTGTGCAGGAATTCTAGAATGTCATTCTTTATAGTAGTTTCTAACAAATTTGTTGCCATTTAGCGGTGTTAATCTGCTGTATGTTCGATGTTCCTTATTCTAGTAAGAGTGAGCTATGAACCCAAAACTTATTAAATAAAGGGTTGTGGTCACACTCTTCACTTTCTAGTACAGTCATGTTGTTAACATTTAACAATTTCAGATCAACCATTACATAATCAGTGTGACTTTTAGATCAATGGATGTTAAACATAATTGTCCCCTTACGGTCAGGTTTAGTCCTCCCATTTGTCGTTCGGATGCCAAATTTAATAGTGAGTGCCTTTAGCTGAAAGGCGGCCCATGTCCACCTTTTGACCAGGGCAATCTCCATTTTAGGGATAGCCCTTCTTTCATCCTTCTCTGCTGTGATTCCAACATCGTCCAAATCAAGGAGCTCAAACGTGGTGTTCAAATCAACAGCTAGAATCAGATTAACCCCAGGCTCTTTGTATCCAAGAATGCTTCTAGGAATTGGATTGTTGGCAAGGCAATCCCATCCATTTTCCCACAGGCGTAGATGTTCTAAAATGACACAATAGACTTCCTGCCACAGCTTACTTAAATACCTATTATATCCTCGCTATTGATTTTCAATTGTCACATTTTACAACTCAGGGAGGATTTAACCAATTTTATCAATCCACCTGCAGGTCTCCCCCTTTACTTGGCTTTGCCAGGATGAAATACATCCAAAAACCCTGTCTGTGTAGAGGGTCTGTACACAAAGTTTCTTGAAAGAAACATATATCAAAGTTATCAATAAAATGGCACCAATGTGGAAGTAGCAGCTTACCCTTGAGTCCTGCGACATTCCAAAGATTCATAAGGGTATTGATGAAAGGTCCTTATTGTTTTATGGGGTGGTGATTTTAATTTACGTACTTGTCCCCAGCCATCTAACAAGGTCTGTGCGATAGCTGCGATTGATAAAGGTGATGTTACTCAATTTTTATATACTGAATATGAGGACCTGTTAAATTATCTACTTTTTATATATAATCTGTCTTTCTGTAATGAGTTTGCTAATCCCCCATTTGAAGTAAAGTGTACTTTTAACGGTAGGGGTTTGAATAGTCTTGATTCTTTGTTTTTTCCTTTACGTTACTCCAAGTTGGTTTTAGGCTTTTCCATCTATGACCCTGCAACCAGTGATCGCTTTCCACAAAGTGCAGCTCTGAATATTAATAAATACCTTTTCAACAGAGGGACACTCAACGTGTGTCAACTGTGGTGAACAGTGAGATCTCTTGGCGCAGCAGGCATGCCTTCAGATGGTCTCTGGTCTATCCTAATACCGTTCTAGAACAGTTCATTTCCAAACAGATGGCGGCCTTTGATACCTGTTTAGATGAGTATGCAGCTGCTGATAAAATCAATATGGCCTTTAAGCTAATATAATTTTTTTATTACTGAAGGCCTTACTGTCAATGGTAATACAGTCGGATCAGAGAATCGCAGTTGGTTTGACACTACTTGCTCGAAGGCATTGAGAAGTTTTCAGCTAGCACTAGACAAACAACAAAGGTCTATCCATGAAGTGCAGGAGTGTAGACTTGCCTATCAAACATCTTAAAAAGACCCTGAAGGAGGAGACTTGGAACCAACTACTAAAGACTTGCTTGTCAAAAGATAATATAACCTTCTGGCGTATCATAAATTCTCCCTTTTTAGGGCTCGGCTATAACGCGCTGAAAAGCGCATTCTCGCCAGAGAACTATTGTCGACGTCTCAGCAGTCTGAGAACACCGAAGTGAGACAAGACCTGGCCGCGCGCAGCATTTCCCCATAGGATAACGTTGTGCGCGCGGCCAGGTCTTGTCTCCAGAGCATGCCAATGCAGCCCGGATCGCGACGCGCGCCTGCTGGTATGCAAGGGGAGTCTGCATACCAGCGCGCGGCGCTGATAACACACACATGGCTGCCCTTTCAAGCAGGCTTCCTTTCTTCATCCGCCGCCTACGCTGGTAACGTTAAGCCTTTGAAGTTAGCTGCAGGCTCCTGGACTCGGGTACTGTGTTTTCTTGTATTTCTTTTATTTTAATATAATCGCGGCACCCGCCTGCGTCCCCCCGTGCATGCGCCTGTCTGAGCCCCCTCTCAAGGAACCGGGGTCGAGGAGGACCGAGGAACGGATGTTTTTGGGCGGCGGAGAGGGCCGACAGCAGAGGGGCCAAGAAGCAGAGGTGTCCGTGGGAGAGAGCTTCGCCCACGAGGTGCCGCGGCTTGACTTGACCTCTCTCTCTGGAGACACCAACCGGGAAGGTAAGATTTTAGAAGCTTTATCGAAATGGGGCATTAACTCGAGTGGTTTATAGCCCTTCCTCCTGCAGATGCACCTCGCATGCCCCTTACTTGTTCGAATCCCAGCTCAACCTTAAACAGCTGCGCGGTGGTACAGTGAGTGCACTTTAGGTAATGAACACATCACGGAGGCTTACATCAATTATGGGTTAAATATTATTTTATGAGAGTCAGAATGGCCGCTTCATATTATCGATTCTGTTACGTTAAAACGATATAAAGCTTGTATTTGTATATACCGCAAGGCTGTAGGAAAAAAAACCTATGGCAAGATTGTGTTGGGACATAGTATGGGGCACCTTAGGAGAGAGGAAGCAATGGAAACGACTGCTAGGAGGCATCAGAATTACAAGAAAGGTGCCATTCAAGTTTTGAATAATGGCCATGTGGGAATTTTGGGGACATTGACTGAGCGGCTCGAGTCATACAGGGCCCAAGTCACAATTTGGCAGTAGTGACCATTCAGAAATCTTCTGCCATAAGATTACTCTGTTTGGAGCAAATGTTGCAATTTTCAGAGATTCAAAAAGAATCTCACGAGTATACCTAGAAATCTATGCTTGTTAACAATTTCCAGAATTCGCGCACAACAGTTCCGCCAAGTAAACAATTCTGGATGTGTATACATGACGCAAAGTGTATTTTGTTCCATCAGTTCCCTCCCCATTGTCTAAGTGTTTCCTTTCCATTTCAACTCCAGAAGTTCGCGTAGTTTTGGCATCGACAGGAATAAATGTGCATGCTTTTATTTTGAACGATTTCTGTGGCATTAAACACATATGTATGGATGTTCTTCTCATAAGAGTAAATTTTTTTACTGTTTTCAATGTGGTCAAATACATTGATGACACCTGCATGCTCACGTGAAATTAGGTCACTTCCATTCGAGCACATGACCTTGAAAGTTCAGCCTGTTCGTTCATTTGGTATAAGCATTTACTTCAACAAAAACGGCTTATTTTTCCATGGTAGAAAATTGACATTTCAAAACCAATGTCTGTTCATGTAGGGTGAACCGGCATGCTCAGCTACAGATGGTCATTTGTCTTAAGTAAATATTCTCACTCAGAAGTAACATTTACACAGATCCTTGTTTGGGCTCAGGCAAAGTGGCGCAGGAGTTTAACTTTTTGGAGTGGTGAATTAAACTGTTCTTTCGTGGGTTTGGCACCGTGCAATGGAGACGGACACAGGCACCACCACTCCCATGCACACACGGACACCACCACTCCCATGCACACACGGACACCACCACTCCCATGCACACACGGACACCACCACTGCCATGCACACACGGATACCACCACTGCCATGCACACACGGACACCACCACTGCCCTGCACACACGGACACCACCACTGCCCTGCACACACAGACACCACCACTGCCCTGCACACACAGACACCACCACTGCCCTGCACACACAGACACCACCACTGCCGTGCACACACGCACACCACCACTGCCGTGCACACACGCACACCACCACTGCCGTGCACACACGGACACCACCACTGCCATACACACACGGACACCACCACTGCCATACACACACGGACACCACCACTGCCATGCACACACGGACACCACCACTGCCATGCACACACGGACACCACCACTGCCATGCACACACGGACACCACCACTGCATGCACACACGGATACCACCACTGCCATGCACAAATGGACACCACCACTGCCATGCACACACAGACACCACCACTGCCGTACACACACGGACACCACCACTGCCGTGCACACACGCACACCACCACTGCCATGCACACACGGACACCACCACTGCCATACACACACGGACACCACCACTGCCATGCACACACGGACACCACCACTCCCATGCACACACGGACACCACCACTGCCATGCACACACGGACACCACCACTGCCATGCACACACGGACACCACCACTGCCATACACACACGGACACCACCACTGCCATGCACACACGGACACCACCACTCCCATGCACACACGGACACCACCACTGCCATGCAGACACGGACACCACCCGTGCTTAATTTGTAAAAAAAAAATGCCAGGGCTTTCATTGGTAAAAAATTAAGTGAAAGGGCACTCGTCAGGAGGCTACTGTAGTTTGGCATACACATTACGCGACTTTGAGCTATTGCCATTGTAAATGACAATGACTTTTATTTATGTTTTGGTTTTTAAAACATAAATAAAAGACCTTGTCATTTACAATGTCAAGACCTTAAACTTGCGTTCATTTACAATGCTAATAGCTCTAACTTTTGCAATGCCGAGACCGTTGCATTGTAAATGCTTGTTAATATAGCTGATAGCCCTTGCATGAAGATTGCCATCACAGAAGCCGAATGGCTCAATCATTTTACTACTCTTTATTCAAAACAGGAGGCTACTACCATGTCCCTCCATAGTTCCACCTCTACGAGTATTTCTTCTTAGACTTCCTCTAAATGTAATCAGGCATATCCTGACTTCTCCTTAGATGAGGTAGGTATGGCTCTAAAGGCGAGTGAAGGTGGTGAAGCACCGGGCCCTGATGGAATCCCCATTGACTTGTCTCAACCTTTGGGGTCTCCTTTTAACCCTACTTTTTAGAGCCTGTTGGAGCAAAGGTTTTTTACATAGCTGGCCCGAGTCACTTATAGTCCCCATATTTAAGAAAGGCAATTGTAACAGCCCAGCACAGTATAGCCCGATTACCTTGCTGGACTCACTAATTAAAGTGGCAGGACGCATTCTCTTAGGTAGATTGCAAGACTGGGCAGAATCCAATAGTGTTATTTCCGACCTTCGGTATGGGTTCCTCCCAGGCTTGAGGACTACTGAACAGGCTAACAATTTAAATCTACTTATAGGGAAATATGTGCTTATTAAAGAAGGGAGTTTGTTTTTAGCATTTGTAGATTTAACCTCTGCCTTCATTTTGTGGTACATGATAAACTATGGTTGGTAATGGTTAGTATGGGAGTAGACCACACTATTGTACATTTCCTCAGAGACTTATATGCAGACGGTAGGGGCAGAGAGTTTATGGCCTGAAAGGCGAATGCAGCCAATCATTTCGGATGGAAAGAGGAGTACGCCAAGGATGCCTACTCGCCCCATTTTTGTTTAATCTTTACCTTAATAGTTTAGGCACTACCCTTGCTAATAAGTGCACCGATTTAGCCCAAGTAGGACAGCACCCTATCCCGGCACTTTTATATTCCAATGACGCGGTACTAATGGCCTGTTCCACATTAGGATTGCAGCGAGTATAAGATGAATTTGCCCAGATTATGTGGGGTCTGGGCCTAAAAATAAACATCAATAAAACTTTCATCATAAAGCTCGGGAACAGGTCCTCAAACTGTCGAGACATATTTTTATAGAGGGCTCTAAGAGTCTATCTACACCTACATTTTTCTATTTAGGTATTTTATTTAACAAGATTGGAGTTGGTCCAATGCAATTAAGTCATGGAGGCTTCAATTTGTCAAAAGTACTACAGCTCTGCTGGACTTTGCCTAGAAACTGAGTATAAAACACCCGTGGGAAATGCTGTACATTTATATGGCCAACTGTAGACTGACTGCTATGTACGGATCCGAGCTCTGGGGATATGCTAATGTTGATTCACTAAAGCATGCAGAAAACGTATTCTTAAGGAATCTCTTTGCTCTTCCGAAAAGTAGCTCCACCTACATATGCCACTCCGAATTGGGAGTTTCATACCTTACTGATATGATTAAGGTCCAGCCAGTTTTGCTCTGGCACAAGATCTGATCCTCAGAACATGCCGTGCTTAATCGCTCTATTATAGAGGATTGCCTCGGCTCTAGAAATCGCTTGGCTCAGATTCGTATATGACTTTTTGGTCGACATTGGCCACTCTGAGTTTTTTGACCATCTAGAGCTTATTGGCAGCATTCAAAGGAAAGCTCTTAAACTAAAATGCTTATCCCTATTAGAGGATTTGAGGCTAACTGCTGAGATTATGAAACCATCAGTGCGGAAGAACCAGCACCATCTGCACAGATTAGTCCTGACTAGGTTTCGGCTGGATATATTTCATTAACAACTTTCCAAATATTATAACTGGGCCTCTGATCTCGAGTTATGCCCATGTGACAACGTTTCTAAGCAAAGCACTATTCATGTTCTGTTTTTTTGTTTGTTTTACACGGAGTTGACAAAAAGCTTTATTAAGCTGCTGCTAAAGCAACTTGGATTTGTGCAATGGCGCCCAGATTTTATCTATTTGCAAACGCTACCGAGCTTGTACATATGGGTTGCACTGTTGGGCTACTTATTGGCTGTTATAAGACGTAGTAAACAGTTGTAGAAATGTTATTGTTTTCAGGTCTACATTTGTTTCTACCCATTGAGTTTTTATTTTCTCTGTTTAGTGACCTGCTTTTATTATGTTTTTTTAACTGTGTGCTTTTAATTCAGTGATGGTTTTTTATGATACACTATGTGTTTTTTAATAAAGCCCTTTTTGATTGATTGATTAATTAAGTTATTGATGAAATGTGATTAAGCCGAGCACTGCTAAAGGGACAGATAAAGGAACAGTTTGTGTCCTCAGTGGAGACTTCTAGGGTACTTAAAGAAATGGTCCCTATCTGGAAATTAGCAGAAGATGTTAGTTCCCCCACATCGTGGGCCCTTCCTATGCAAATGGGGCTACTGTTCTCATAGGATATCTGCATGTCTTGGAGTATTAAAATCCTCTACAGGGTTTTCTGCCTTCTCAGCTAATACAGACTCCAACTTCTTCCTCACTCTGCACATTTTTTGCTCCCACCCCCTCCATGACACCGCCTAATCGCTATTACACTTACTTGTAACTTCACTAGCTCCTTTTATTTGGGGTTGATATTGAGGAAAAAATGCCCACGCCATTCCCAAGTCAATGATTAGTATCGAGCCCAGCCTTAACATCTGGCAAGTGGGCAGGTTCGCCAGGTGGCATTAGTGCCCTTCAGCCTATGTATTTAAACTATATACTTGAGTTTTTAGGGGGCAGGGCCGGATATTTAACATAACAAGGTCATTGATGATGTGCCTATCCCTAAACACAAGTTCGATTGTCTCAAAGGGTGTCGTGGCATTTGGAACATCTTCTAGCTCCCATGATGTCATCCCTAATAAATGAAAAGCATCTCCTTGTGTGTCTTATCCAGTGGGCTACTTTGTTTTTTAGTGACTCTTCGTCTTCGAAATTCGTAGGATCTAACAATTTGGAGACATTGACCATCACCAGTCTGAACTCTCCCTTAAGTTATGTGTATGTCTGTGCACGGGTGCTACTGCAGTAGCTGCTCTTACATTTCCAGACCTAGGCGTCGATGTCCCCTTTAGCATCAAGATCTGGTCCATTTTACCCATAAGAAGCCCAAGTGTCAATTTCAACTCTCCCACCTCAGCATTCAACTCCAAAAGAAGAGGGAGATAAGTGATTGTATTGGAGTTCAATAAAGTAGCCTGTATTGGGCCAGTCCCCAGTTTACTCCTATCTTTAGCAGTGTAAAAGTGCCCCACCCCCCATCCTCTTCCATCAGGGGAAAAACCTGATTTTGAGTTGCTTTCATGTTTCAGTATGCTAATTCACCACTAATCCTTTGTGGGTTCTGGAGTGGTGTGCTACTCGCCGAGGAGGCGCCTCAGCACCTCGTTCGGGGTAGCCAGTACTATTCTTCTCAATCCAAAAAGCTTACTTTCATATTTCACCATACTAATTCACCACTAATCGTTTATGGGTTCCGAAGTAGCATGCTACTCGCTGAAAAAGCATTTCAACACCTTTTCAGGGGTAGCAAGCGCTATATAAATGCAAACCTTTTTCCCTGTTCTATCTCTCCACTATCTTTCTCAATCTAAATAACTGACTAGCATATGCACCATTCATATTACTTTCATATTTCACTATACTAATTCACCACTAATGCTTTATGGGTTCTGGAGTAGAAAAAGATTTCTAAATCCTTTCCTCTTCTATCACTCCACTACCCTTTTCAAACCAAATAATAGATTAACATGTCCACCACTCAAATTAATGTCATATTTCACTATATTAATTCACCACTAATCCTTTACGGGTTCTGGAGTGGCGTGCTACTTGATGAAAAAGCGTTTTAACGCCTCTTCAGTGGTAGTAAGCACTATATAAATGCAATTACAGTACAATACAATACTATAGGTAACGCTAGGGGTAGCTCAACTACCCCTGATGTTTCTGATTGCACCAATCTTGAACATTGGATGGAGCGTGGAGTCACTGTTTTATGAAAGTAACTTAAAAATCTTTTGAGCTTCCTTTTTGGCTTTAGTGGTAACATCTTCATTTTTTGCAATGACAACCCCTATGGTAGACTCCACCTTCTCTTTTAGCTGATCTAGCTCGCTCAAGGTTTGGCTGTCAATTCGCCGAGTAGCTTTATTATACTTGGCAATTCCTTGTGCAGGTTCAACCACCTTACGTTTCCCCTTATTACCAAAGTAACCCTAGCACACAAAGAGGCAATTTTAATTCCTGATAATCAGACTCCAGACGAATTCCCCATTAAGTTGCAACAAAATGTAAGTAGGAAATTAACCCCACCCCCCTTCACCTCAACGAGAGTACACCCTGCTAAAGCCCTTGCTTCAACTTGGCCCGGGGTGCACTTACTTCTACTTATGGCTGGATAATTTAATTTTATGTGTCTTGGCATACAACCGCAGTATGCATTTACAAACACCCAACACCTGGTATAGTCAGTTAATATATATGCGTGACCACAACCAAGTGCCAATCAGACATAGTGGGTGCACACAGTTCAAAAACCTTGACATGCAGGAAAGTGAGCTAGATTTTTTGGCCCACAGGGTGCCTCTCAGTTGGAAAGTTAAATCAATAATACTGGTTAGTAGGTAGCTTCCTTGGGTTCCCTAAATGCACAGTCTGAGGCACAATCAGTCCCATGCGCTGTAGAACAATGCCCGTAGTATCTTTTTGGGACCCAAAGCTCACCACCCGCCGATTCACCACACGCTGCTCTCCTATAGAGTGCAGCTGCAGCCCGTGCAGGTAAGAGCAGTGGGGCCTGCTATTTGGGGGATTTTGACAGACGATGACTATTGAAAATTAAATAATTAATTTTCCCTTGTCATCGTCCGTCGAAATCCTCCACCAGCCAGCCCCACCGCTTTTACCTGCACGGGCCGCGGCTGCTCGAGTGTGAATATCAAATCAATCCCCATACGTAATGAGACAGCAAACAGAGAGGGTCAAGGCACAGGTTGAGAACAAAATAAGGCTTATCAATAAGGATGTCTTGTGCCTAGATCAAGAAGGGTGGCCTCTACTTGGCAATGATGGGTAAGGGCAGGCACGACCCGGGTGCGTCCTGTGCAGCGGGGAAGTCCAAATGTTTAAATAAGCTGCAGTGGGAACAGATCAGCAGAGTGCAAGGGATTGTAGGAGATGGAGTCCCCAGTGACCTTTCGGCATAGCAGCTTACCCACTGCAGTCCAAGCAGCATCCAGGCAGTGTTGGCACCAAGTCCACAGTGGCCCTGAGCATGAAACAAAAGGGCACTACTCCCCAGCTCCAGCCTATCAACCAGGCTCAGACTTCACTCGTCCCCTTGCCAAGGTTATCTCAATTTCTCCCTCTCAACCTATTCGGTAGACCTCCATCCTGCATTTTCCTTCCCTACACATCATTATTTTTTTTATTTTAACATTTTAAAGCAGCCTATGTCATTTGAAGGGACAGGGGTCCTTTTTAGGTCTCGCCTACACAGTGGGCAAGTGCTGCTTTGAAGTGACCTCTTGAATCACTCCGGACTTTTGAGGAAACTCGTGCATGTTTTGCACTGTTTCCAATGAGCACTCATGCATGTACAGCATTTACCTTGCAGGAGCAAGCAGTGGCCCCATCTTTTTCCAATTATCGCTCTCACGCTTTGGAAACAGATGGCACCACTGCTCGCTCCCGCAAGGTAAACGCTGTACATGGACTGAGCCTCGAAGCCGCGCCCCCGTACTCCACTGTGGCGTTGCCGGCCCCGCTCCACTCAAACCCCCTTGGCTGCCTTTGCTTTTCTACATTTCTTTGTGTCGTCATTTTTTCTCCTATGTCTCATACAGTGTTCACACTTATTCTATGACCCTCTCGCAGAGCCCCCCTACCCCCTCCCACACCCATCTATCCTCTTGACCACACCAGGACCACACCAGCTCCTCCCAGGACGGCAATTACAGGCTCACCCACAGCAGGCAAGTCGGGCGGCCAAAGTTAGTCCTCCCATGGAAGCCCCCAGGAGGTAAGCTGAGTTTAGCTGGGGGCAGCGCTCGCGCTTCGGTCTCTCTCCCTGTGGTTCCTGGCCCTCTCACGCTGTCTTCTCACCTCAGGGACCTGCCGTACGACTTCCGCTCACCTCAGGCCGCAGCAAATTCCCAGGCCAGTCATCTCTGCAGGTCCCGCCTCTACAGCCACCGCCAGTGGCCTGCTCATCAGGTGGGGGAGGAACGGGTCAGGGCGAGGTGTGGGGCCCCTACACAGACCACACAGCCACAGAGGAAGCCCCTAGGAGATATCACGCTCCAGCAGCAAGCCTGTGCACCTTCTTTCTCCCCCGGCTAGCCGTCATGGCCTTTGGCTCCCTCAACTCCACTTCTACGTCTTATTCCATGCGAGGACCCTACTACGGGAACCAAGGAGGCCCCTCGGTGTTCACCACCTCCAGCCATGTCTTTCGCAGAGTGTCCCCGCCGGTGCTCTTGGTTCCTTACAACACACTCTTAGCAGCTCGCGGCCCGACAGCCCCCACGCTCGGCCATGTTGAAAGACATCCTCGTAGTGCTCGAGGATGACTCCCTCTTAATCCTTCCCTTATCTGGGGTTGCCTGTTCTCCTCGGCACTCTTACATTGAGGGGAAGGCCAGACATCTCCCTCCGTTATTTCAGGTGGAGAGATCGGCTGCAATTGCCCAGGATGGATCCAGATGGCGGGGCTCCGCCGGGAGCACCGTACATGTGCATATGATCACATCAGTGCCCGAGCCATGCCCCCTCAACACAGCATGCACCGATGCAACCAAGATTGAGGCTTAATAATTTTGGCATTTCTTATTCCAGTGGACGTGAAAGAGCATTTTTTCAAAGTATTTTCTCACTGCCTTTAGTTGTGGACATTACTTGAGTGCGCTCGTCCCCAAACATGGTTGCAGGGTGCAGCAATCAAGTGTTGTGCTTATTCCTGTCTTTACATGGCTGCCTCAGTAGAGGAAAATAGAAAGTAAATCCTCTAGTTTGTGATATTCAGGTCTGTATTTAAACCTGATGGACAAAGCACATGTATTTTGTTGGTATGACGCTATGCGAAGATGTTGGGAGTTCTCTCTCCAAGACAGTGCCTATACTCGGAGTCTGTCCATGCGCATGTTAAATTATACCGATAAATTCTGAGCATGGAAACGTCTTTTGGAAAATAAGCATTGATCAGTTTTCATAATGAAAGCCTAGCATGTTCCCTTCATGGGAGGACTGCTCGCTATTAGTGTTCTGTTGAGTGGCAGCTTTTGCTGGATCTGTTTCTCAAGTGCAGCATGTGTTTGAAATGGGACAGCAGTGTGCTCCGACATAGTGCCAGGCTGAGATGAGGGTGTTCAACTTTTATATAAACCAAACTTATCAGGGCATAGTTACTCACACCCAAAAACATCCTAACAGGGCTTCATGCTACACACTTAATCGGGAAGTTCCGGTATGCAAACTTGTTCTTTCCTGTTTGCACCTGGGCTTTCAACCCTTGTTCAGTGTGCTTTTGTTACCGTGCTTGTATGGCCCTGAGATTGCTTTTCTTTTGATTTCTTGGCCTGTGCGTAAGATCCTCTCAATCTGGTGCGATGGAACTCACAACTTTGCATCGCCTTCCAGTCCCCTTAATATTACACACCGTGGATGAATCTGGCTTTCGCCATATCACCCAAAGGTGCAGGACTGCTTTATATAACCACCCACATACTTCACAATATATTCTCTTTCTCCAAAAATAATTCATAGCACTATTACGGAGTATCTTTAATTTGTATTGCACAGCTGCTCACCAACTTAACTTACCAAAAAATATATATATATTATTAATCACATGGTCACCCCACCGTCCCGACGACTCACTACCCTGGAACCTCACTACCTAGATATATCTGGACATCTCCAGGATCTGGTCACAGGTCCTGCTGAGTATACCTAACCCACATCGGCGTACATCGAACACAGGGGTAGCAGCAGAGGCGTAAGAGCATTTACATTCACATGTATCTGTGTTTATACCCATACCTCTGTATTGTTCTGGCTCCTCGATAGTGCATCTAACTAATTCAGGAAGACTTCTGTTGTTGTACATTGAATGATTCTGTGCTACAATAATAATACAAAATTACCACCCAAAAAAAACCATAGTGCTGCATGCAGCTTCTCCATGCACTTTGCCTGGGAGTGCATAAAAACGGTGCAGGCCTCAACCATAGAGAGGTGGTATGTTGTGCATTTAACCTCTAGTTTTGTCTTCCTTATTGCGTTCCGTTGTAAAGGGAGTTGTTAACCAGTGCTACGGCACAAATACCTTTGCTATGCCAACAACAGACCTTGGAACAGAAACTTCTGTTGTATGTTTGGAAAGGCAAAACATTAATTATTGTGTTATTCATTCGTGCTCTCAACGTCGTGCAAGCAATGGCAACACATGCGTTTATATAGTTGATAATTTTCTTAGTTTAACTTTTTTTGGGGGGATGAGCATTGACTTTTTTTGCATACTTTAGGAGTTGTTTATTTAAATGCTCCATCTCGTCTTCCGTTCTTCTTCCTTGCCCCTCTCTCTCCATCACCCTCCCATGTTCCGATGTTGCTTAACAAACTTCCTTTTTCCATTTCCCGCGTTCCGGTGTTGTTGCTCATCATTCTCCTCCCACCCCTTCCCCGCGGGGGAAGGGATGAGGGGGTCGCGCGTGGCGACGCAGTGCTCGTTAAGAGCTCAGCTTGTCACGCTGCACAGTGGAGCTTTGCTCATGACGAGCTCAGCTCGTCACGACTCCGCCCACTCAATGGAACGCCCCGCACAGGAGGGGAATTATCCCCGCGTGGGCGTTCCGAGGCGGTTATGACGAGCTCTGCTCTTCGTGAGCACAGCTCCACTGTGCCTCTTGATGAGCTGAGCTCTTTATGAGCGTCCAACGGGTTAATTGATCTGATGCGTAGGGCCTGCTTTTTCTGTCCTCTATGAGCACTACCCTCTCCATCGTAAAAATAACATTGTAAACAGGACAATCCCTTCACTTCTTATACGTAATGAGTGTCCAACAGCCCACGAGGGCAAACATCAAGTTCATAATTATAACATGTTTATTTTCATAGTCAAAATTAATTGTGTTGTTTTTGCTAAAGGCTTCGCTATATATTTTCTCTCGCGTTCTGTTGGAACTTTGAGTTGTAAATCAGTGCTTAAGCAAAAATGACTTTAAAGGTGCATGGCTAAACACTTAAAAGGTCCCAAAGGCCAGACCGATTGACTATGCCAATGCTTGTTCAAAATGTTGACAGACAGAGGCGACATCAGGGGGGGCACTCAGTGGTCCCCAGGCCCACTGTATATTCTCCTTGAGGTCCCCTGACACAGTTTCCAAAGGGGAAGCTGATCGATTGAGACAGCTACCACTTTGTGAATCAGTAATCACTCCAACTTGGGTTATATTAACTGATAAATAGTTTTGCTTCAATTATGGTTACAAAGCAGTTCTATGCTCCTGTGTTAATCGCTAATAATGAGGGGCGGGGGGGACGTTTCACGAACCCTCCTATTTGCGATTTCGGGAAAGGGTTGCATAAGTTGTTTTGTACATTTTATAAAGGTGGTTTGTGGTGGGAAAAGCCTGTGTTTTTGCTAGTCACAGGCTTCTCGACAACTAAACACTTTTATAGGTCAAGTCCTTAATTTTATGCTGAGAGTTTGTTGAGGCGTTTAATTAGCACCTCCAAGTTTTATTTTCTGACACCAAGAAAGAATACATATTAAACTGAAGAATTAAGAAAAATGTGCTCTATTCGTTCTCTCCATAAATCTTCCTGGAAATTGTTCATAAGGACTCCTGTAAAGGTCCTCGTCCTTGTCTGATTTCCCATAGATGCCCATATCCAAATGCCCATTAATGCTTAGCCCAGCCCCCTGTTTTCTTTAAGCCTTGCTCCTGACTGTAATTATTTGTTAATTTGCATTTTATTTTTTACTCTGAAGCCAAATGCTGGGTGCCTTCTCCCATACACAGTTCCATCACTGGTTTTTGGACTCACCTTCTTCCACATATCTGTTCCCGGTCCCCTTTTTACACATTGAAGACTGACTTCCAATCCTTTTTTCATTCGAGCATTGATGCACAGCGCAAACCCCATTTTTCTTATTGCCTTTTCCTTGACATTGGAAGCTGATATTTTTTTCCTCCTATTCTTACTTTTACTCACCCTCTATTCTGCACTCTTCCATACTTCCTTTAGAGAATCTACCCGGCACAATTTTGTCCAGTCCCTTCGTGTTTAGGAGGCATTGGCAATCCACACTTTTAGCTTCCTCCTCCAATGTTTTTTTTTAGTTTTGTTTGCATTCGTTTGGCCATTACATGAAAATTAAACCAGCACCACATTACCCACTATTTTGAACTCCTATGCATACATCTTCTTATTTGAGCATAATGATTATCTGTGTTTTTAACCATGCAGAGCAGTTGAGCCCTAAACCACTTTTTTACTGCTTTCAAAGGTCCATGAACAGGAGTTTGAGAAAATGAAGATGGAAGACAGAATTGCGTTCCTCAAATCCCACATCTTTGCTCAGGATACTGCTCAGATTCCAGACGTGCAACCTTCTGAACAACACCTAGAACTATAATAAAGTTTTGGTTGTGGGATTCTCTGCCTTACCTTATCTGGAAGCTCGAGAGCTGGTGTGGACACTGAAGAGATGCCCAAGGCACAGTTTACCTCCCATCCCTGCTGGCATTTTCGTGCAAGAAACATACATTTTCTTGATGCCCTTATTGCCAGAGATAACATTACATCACTTTAATGTTTTTACCTTGAAAGAACCTGTTTTATTTCAAACATCCCAAATATTTTCTGTGGGTACCCTCGTTGTCAGTGAAAGTTTACTCTGTAACCCAACAATTAAGAAGTACTTTGTCTACAACTGTAGAATATTTTGTATTGGTTTTGCTCTTGATTTTGGTTTCTGTTCATGCAGATAATAACATAACAGCTGTTCCATGCATGCATGCATGCATACATTGGCAATAGAATCTTTGTATAATATCGCAGGTTGTTGGAACATTTTTGCTGTGTAAGAAACGTCACCACCACCAGTCCAGGCCCAAACAAATGTGTGCTGCTTCCTTTAATTTCCATAACTGTTTTAACTGTTGTTCTCGCCCACTCCAATGTGTCCCATAAATGATGCGCACTCTCCGGCTCCCCGCCCCATTCCATACCCCAGACTGAAGAATGTATGGCCCAGAATTCAACAGATTATCCAGCTTGCTTTGAGTGTTAGTCAGTGTTCCCTGAAAGCTGCGCGCGCACCTCTGTGCCACCAAGCACGCAGTATCTGGTGTGAAGCGCTCACATCCTGGGAAAGCATTTGCGCCGCACGCTTTTAAATCGTGAGCGGTGCAAAAAACTGTAATTTGCTGATTGCGGGAAGCCTGTGCACGCATGGGCTCCTGCGCTTGCCGCATTTCTTTATTAATGGAGCAAGACTGGGGACTGTTTGTGGGCCTTAGTGAAAATATTTGTTGTTAATTGCAGCACCGTCATGCGCTGCAATTAACAAATATTTTCACAATGGCCCACAATCAGCCTCAGCCGCGCTCTATTAGGAGAAGAAATGCAGCAAGTCCAAAAGCACGACGTGTGCTTTGCATGTCGTGGTTTTGGACTTGATGCATGTCGTGTCTTAATGAAACACAACTGAGGGCTGATTGTAGGCCATTGTGAAGATATTTATATTAATTGCAGCGTATGATGGTGCTGAAATTACCAGCAATACTTTCACAAATGCCCACAATCAGCCAGCAACTGTATTCTGTTAGGAAAAGAAATGCAGAAAGTCCAAAAGCACGATGTGTGCTTCACACGTCGTGCTTTTGGAATTGATGCATGTCTTTTCTTAATGAAGCACGACTGCGGCTGATTGTAGACAACTGTGAAGATATTTATGTTAATTGCAGCGCATGGTGGTACTGCAATTAACAGGAATACTTTCACAAATGCCCACAATCAGCCCACAGCCGCGCTCTATTAAGAAAGGAAATGCAGGAAGCCCAACAGCACGACCTGTAAAGCACACGTCATGCTTTTGCACTTGATGCATGTCTTTTTTCAATAGAGAGCGGATGCAAGTTGATTGTGCTGATTTTTTGTGTTACCCTGTGTATTGTTAGATCAATCATGCGTCTCTATATTGAGTCATCAATTTCTATACACTTCGTGTCAACATGGAATACCTGCAGAATAAAACAGAGACTTGATTTCTTAATTCAATGCGTGGGCTTTATTCTGCACAAGATGATCTTTGATTCTATTTGTTTCTTCCTATGAATGTGTAGGTCTAAATAGAAACATGCACGTTTACTTAGAAAAATGTTTTATGTGTGTGTTTGATTATGCAATGCCCACTAATCACCTTTATTTAATTGTATTGACTGCCACCATAATGTTTCAGAATTCTCTCTAGCATCCTTACCAGGGAAGGGGAAAGTCGAAAGGGTAGGACTACAAAGTGAAGGGGGTCCCTGTGAAATTGATATTCAAAATGTGTGATCTCTTGGTAGTCCAGTACCTTATACCAACCTTGAAGTGAACTGTTCTCCATGGTGTCATTCTAAACAGCAAACCTTTCATTCTTGTGATCTCTCCAAGACTTTAGAATAATAGCACTCTGCTTTTCCTCAATGTGATGCTATTGTTCCGCAATATGTGAATTTGAGGTGGCCCACAGTTCGGTTCTCTTCTGAGATTTTTACCGTTGGCAGCCAGTGGTCCATTAGCCGAAGAAGTCTTGGACATGCATTAACATGGATTATTGGTAAGTAAATGGGAAAGACCTTACATCAGTCTGGCCTCAAACAGTGAGCTGATAATCAGGGAAAGAAGAGACTCGGACCCAAATAAAGCTTGGTAGGAATGGAAGAATCAGTCTGAAGATGGTATCGCAAGACTAGCGCTTCTCTAAGCACCGCTGATGTGTACCTGTCAGAAACCATGTGTTTCTTTGTACTATTTGGGTGTCACCTCTCTTCCTCCCATATTCAACTTGGATTTTGTGAAAGTATTTAGCTGCCAAGGTTTGCTATGTGTGACATTTTCATAACTTAAGTTTAATTATGAGTGACATTTCAACAACATTGAGTCACACTTTCTCGCAAGAAAAATCAAGCAATAAAGATTAGGGAAACATAAATTATATCAGAAATTACACCCATTTCAGCAACCAGAAACTAAGAAGTTACTGAATTAAAGTGCACCAGCGGCAGGCAGCTGAATATTGAGCAGAGTCATGCTGCATGACTGCATCGTTCTTAGATTCAGTACACGAAAGGCAGGGGGGAAGGCAGCTCAGAATGAATGAGGCATTGATGTTATTTATAATAACAGAGTACGGAGTTCCTCAGTGGGTCATGGAACACAGTGGAAGGGGATGTGAGACGAAAGGTTGGTCTGAAGTCCTCTATGGAGGGGAATTCCTCCTTCCGTAACTAGGGTTGCACCGGCGTGGGGTAGGTGAACCACTGTGCTTTTTTCTGGAGCAGACACAACATTACGTGTGTCCTTTTCCTGCTGCTACTGATGAGGCACGATCTTACATAGTTGAGGCTAGCTTCTTATCTGCGGGTACAGTTCCTGTAGAACCACTGTATGGTATGTAGTTGCACTCATTATCACTAGTTGTAGATAGTTTTTCACTTACGGTCCTGAGGAATCGCCACAGATCATTTCGAGAAACATGTCGACCACCTAGGAGTAGAGCACATTTCCGACACATTATAGACAGATTGTCAAATCTCCTGTATTCTTTTTAACCAGGCTAGGATCCTCCCTGAATAAAGTTATTTAGAAGAATCTCACCCCTGTTTTCCTCTGCATATTCCACTATTACATCTACACGTACTATGCCCCTTAGACCCACGGCACCTATACTGCAAGGAACAAAAGATCTCCGCTGAAGAGCCCCTTAATGGGTGCCCGTCTGGTATTGCAGCGCCGACCCGATGAGGAGCAGGCCCATATGATGAAGCATGACACCTAGCTTGCTGGGTGTGTGAGAGCCCTAGTTCCGAAAGGAGGAATTCCCCTCCATAGAGAACTTCCGACCAAACTTTCATCTCACATCCCCTTCCATTGTGTTGCATGACCCACTGAGGAATTCCGTGCTCTATTTTTTCACAGTATATTAGGGCATGTACGTTTGGACCTCCCCAAAAGCCCACTGTCCCCCTTCTTTCGACTGGGATTTATTAATAACAGCCATGGCAAGATAGCCGAACTACTAAAACACAGATGCCTTGGCCAGCTTTTTCCCTCACTGGGCCCCCTGGATGCTCCCTGCTGCCCTCAATTAAACAGTCAAGTCAGGATAAAGAGCAGTAGTGTGGCTCCCATGGCCGCTCTTTCCCAAATGGGACCCGGCCTAAAACAGAAGGATGTGAGGCTCCGACAAGAATAACATGGACCCAAGCTGCAATAGTGTCAACAGTGGTGCAATAGCTGCAACATTGGTGAACTCATTTCTTGCCTGTTCGGTGATTTATTATTATTATTTTTTTTGGTATGCATGGGGAGTTTAATTGGTTTGCCCAGATCACAGGACTTTAGGCTGACCAGAGACTCAAAACCCATCTACTAAGTCGGCAGCTCGAGCATTAAGCCACAGCCTCTACCACAAGAACGCTAGCATTTTCAATATTATATGCAACAAACAACAATTGACAAAGCTAAGAGTCCTGGTTTCTTGTAGGTGTAATAGTACTTGTATCATATATCTGGATGCAATGGCAGAAGAAGAAAATATCAATGGGGTGGCACACTATTCTAAGCACAGATTTTTCGCTTAATTGCTTTTAAGCCATGCCCTTAATTGCATCGGTCACGCCTCTTCGATAAACCGCCCAACTTAAAGCCCTAGTCTACACGCACGGTCGGGTTCTTGGCGCACATAGCCTTGGCTGCAGCACACAGAGACCTTACTCTGCCGCGCATAGAGGAAATAAATTAGAGGGAACATTGGTGTTAGTTAATAAAAGCTGTCACAGACTGTGGTCCAGATGCCCACTCTGGTCATCTCGTTTGTGACTGTTTTCGCTCCCCTACCCCGGTATCTCTAGTTCCAAAGGCCTTGAGAACTTCCAGCAATAGGGTCTCTATGGGCTACCTACAAAGTCCTCTCTTCTCTTCCTTCCAGAGCGCCGCCCCTTCTGCTGTGGCCCAGTTCCCCATAGCACTCTTCCACCTGCTGTCTGCAGACCTCCAACGTAATGCTATGTCCCTTTGGGCTACTGCAAGGGCCCGTTCTAAGAATCTGTTGACCACTTTCTTTTCTGGTCTTCACAGATATAATCCAGGCAGGCAAATTTCTGTTGTGAGTATACCTGGTCTGCTGAGTGTGCGCTCTATATCCTTCACCACTCTAGCCCACAACTGTCTGTTTTCAGATGTAGACACATAATTTGTCTGCAGGGTTGACTACTATAACTATGAAAATGTTGATTCGCTCATACAATGCTTTTTTAATTTGAATTGTCTCTGCAAATGAATTTAACTGTATAAAGGCTGCTCCAGCACAAATAAACTTGCTCCATTTTTGGATGAAATGCCTGATGTGAGGAAACTGTATGTTTGAGGCATATGAGCTGCAGAATTCATACTTTTGCATAGATTGCCATCTGGTGTTGGGCTCGGATGCTTGCACCTTATTGTTGTCTTGGAAGAAGTCTTTGTAGTCACAAGATAGGTGACTCCTCCCTTGGACGATAGTGCGCATGGGCATCGACTCCATCCTTAGATTGTTTCTTTCCTCCATCGAGTTCGGATGTAACTTCAGTGCTCCGGTTCAGTACCGTGTTTCCAGACCCCTTTGACACGCAAAACACCACAAATCTACAGATAACTCAAGAATCCCCCAGTTCCGGTCGTTGATGCGGGCCGATGTGCCTATCAACGCCATTTGGGCCTACGGCTAATGGAAAGGACTCCATTTAAAAAATGCCCCCAGCGTTGCAACGCCCGTGCAGCAATCCATTCGTGCCGTCTTGCCGTCGTGGAAGATTGAGTCTCCTCGCCCTGCCGATTATGCCTGGATCAGATCAGACACCCGCCGAGCAAGCGTCAAATGGGCCCAGTACTCTACACTCTCCGACGGATCCATGGCCCACGGAGCATCCATATAGATACCATCGACTAGTTAGCGATTACCACACGGGTTGAGTCTCCCGGCACCTGCTACTTTCCAAACTCAGTGAAGCACTGCTAGATTGGCCTCGCACTGCCTTCCGGTTGCGACATACGCACTGTTTCCAACCCTTTCAGTCCTGAAGATGATCCCAAATCCCACGGATCGAAACGCCGTCGACTCATCAGCAAGATCCTAGGCGCCCCTTACACTGTGGTTCTCTAAAAAATGACAAATGGAAAATAACTCTTCGAAATCATTTGGAAACCACTCTGTTTTTATTCACTGTATATATCTATGCACCAACACTTTGCGCCGCCCACGCTGATCACTCTGTCACTTGTGTCGCCGTAGTGCTATTCACCTCTTCACTTGTGCACCTTGTACTACCTCGGGTTGTTATTCTTGAATTGTATATTACAGTGCTGATATTTAACTGTAAATTGTTTTTGCCCACTTTTTTGATAAAATGTTGAGTAAAATGATGCCTTGAGCACATGTGACAATCATCTAGAGTCTCCTTGTTCCTCCTTGGATAATGCTGTATTCATAGCCTCACTAACTGCCTTCCAATCATACCAGTTGGGATACTGTTTTGTTTATATAACTCTTTACCCCAATCCCAACAAGGTTGATGGGTTACTACTCCTGTATATTTATAAAATAAAGGTGTCATTAAACAATCTCTAGACCTCTTCAAAGTCCCTGTCGGGACCAGGATTCTCAATCCTCAGATTGATAAAAAATATAAACCCGCCCCTAATGATCCCACCAACATTAAAGGTCAACTCCCCTTAGATTCCCTGGAAGTGACAAAAGCTAGAAAGCGGGCCAACTCCCAGACCTCTGGTGATGCCCCACCTCCAGACAAAGAGTCAAAACTGCTAGACACTTCCGGCAAACAAGTTGCCTCCCAAGCAGCTAATTACTGGAGGGTAGCTAATGCACAAGCAGTACTTGCAAGATACGATAGGGCTCACTACAACGAGCTTGAGGGCCTAATGCAGCATTTGCCTGACCAATACAAGGCCAAAGCCAATATTTTTTATTTTTTTATTTTTTTTGTTTATTGAGTTTTAGTCAATAGAAAATAAACAAAGACCAAAGGCACAAAAAAAACAGTACGCAGACCGTTACACTACAGCATCCGTCATCCAATTACAATAGACATATGATGCCATTAGGTACAGTTTCTAGTATTTGACAAACAACAAGCATCGAGTGGTATAGGAAAAGAACATTAAAAAAAATTAATCAACCTGTGTATCGCGAATGTAATCTGTGAAAAACTTCTAATAGTCTCTCGGCCGTGACCTGGCGGGCAGTTCTTCATAAGTTTGCAGCATATTTTGACAGTAGGCTATGTCACGTAGCCATGGTTTTACCTTGGGCGTATCCTTGATGTCCCAACATAATGACACTCTGCGTTTGGCGAGAAGTAATGCAATCACACAAAATGTACGTTTAAGAGCTCTAACATTCTGAATCAAACCGAATAGGCAAGTGCGACTAGAGCATTCAATATCCACATCTACCATTTTACCAAGTACCCAAAAGGTGTGAACAGCAGGACAAATCCACGCGAGGTGAATGAAATCTGCTTCGTCGGCACCACAACATTTACACTGTGAAGTTGTACGTAATCCATACTTAAAAAGCCGGGCCGGTGTATGGTAGGTTTGATAGAGATATTTAAAATGTAAGATTCTTAAATTACCATTGGGCGTGAGCATTACTATAATGCAGCAGGCGGATGACCACACCACCTCAGTGAGAGGAACCTCCAGCACTTCGTTCCATCTAAGGAGTGCCTTGGAGGACGAGTCTGCAATCTCTTCCTGCAGTGAGTTATATAACCTGGAAATTAAATGTGCGTTGTTGGCCGTAGTGATCAGCATCTGTAGAGTTTGAAACGATGCTGGCTCCGCAGGGAAAGTAGTGTAGTAATTCTTAACCGCTCTTAGTAGCCTATAATATGTGAAGCGGAATAATAAAGTTTGATTGTGAATATATGTCAAGTCAGTTGGCATTATGAACGTTTCATTTTGATACAAGTCACCCAGCGTGTCCAAGCCTACTTGTTGTAGCAGCTTCATTCCTACTTCCTCTTGTGTAACCGACAGTTCAGGGTGGTATGGTAAAGGAAGGGATGGGACGTATAATGGCAGTTTCTTTGCTAGGCTATCCATTTTATGCCATGCAGCAGCTGTTGCGTCTACAGTGCTAATGTCCCTGTCATGTATTGGTCGCCTATGGTGTGTGAATATTGCTTTTAGTGGAACGGGATGAGCATCACCCTCCTGTAAAGCAACATGTGTAAGGTATGGGACGGGGTGAAACCAGTAGTGCGCATATTGCGCCTGTGCACACAGATAGTAGAGCAGCAGATCTGGGACTTTGAAGCCACCCCTAGAGTAGGGTAGGGTCAGTGCACGCAACTCTATACGTGCTATTTTACCTGTTCAAATTAAACGAGTTACCAGGGATGTGAGTCGTCTGAAGACTTCAGTGGGAGGCGGAATCGGGATATTATTGAACAGATAGAGGACCTTCGGTAAGATCACCATTTTAACTATGACTATCCTGTCAGCTAATGATAGTGGGAGCTGGATTCAACGGGTTATTGTGTCCTCTAATGTACTGATCACCTTACCATAGTTGGTACGGATGACCAGTTCTGGATCTCGATGATACCAGATTCCTAGATACTTCACTGGGTCAGATTGTCATTTTAAGGGGAAGTCTAATTCGTAAGGTAGCATGGAATCGGTAAGAGATATAACCAAAGATTTTGACCAATTAATCTGAAGGCCTGAGTGTATTCCAAACTCTGTGTATTCACGTAATAGTGGTGCTAAATTTTGCTCAGGATCTTTTACGTACAGCATCATGTCGTCCGCATATAAGGATATATGTAGTGGTCTTTGCAAGAATTGTAATGCGTAATGGTGATACCCTTGCCTAATTTTACAGGCCAGGGGCTCTAAAGCAATGGCGAATAGCAGTGGGGATAAGGGGCACCCCTGCCTCGTTCCGCGTTCTATCGCCATGACATCAGATACGTAGTTATTGATCCTAACTCGGGCCATCGGTTTAGTGTACAATAACTGCACCCATTGCAGAAACCTAAGCGGGAATCCCGTCCGGCGTAAGACTGTTATTAAGTAGGACCACTCTAGCGAGTCAACGCTTTGGCCGTGTCTAACATAATTGATGCTGCTTTGGAGTCAGGGTCAAAGTAATGGGCTATTGCAAAAAGAGTTCTAGTATTATGTGCAGTCGATCTAGCTGGAATAAATCCAGATTGGTCCGGTAGGACCAGGTTGGGTAAGAGTGGTTGTAATCTAACAGCTAATAGTTTGGCCAGAATTTTAGAGTCCACATTAAGTAATGACAATGGACGATATGAGTCGCAGCACTCAGGGTTTAAGAAGGGCATTCAGAACGGCTTCTCTCAATGAGGGAGGGAGTAGTAATTTATCATGGGCATCACCGTACATGGCAACAAGGTGGGGCGCTAATATATCAACAAACGTTTCATAAAATTCACAGGTGAACCCGTCCGGGACGGGCGCTTTGCCATTAGGAAGGGACTTAATAATTTCAGTTACTTCCTCCACTGTAATGGGCTGCGATAAGGACTCTCTCTGTGCATCCGAAATCCATGCCAAAACAATGTTGACTAGATAATCCATAACTTCCTCCGGGGGGGGCGGTGTGTCGTGATTTGTATAGTGCGCTATAAGATGTCACAAATTCTTTTAGTATCCCCTCGGGGTCAGTGTTAATCTTACCGGAGTTGTCCCTAATTTGTATAATCTGTTGTGGAGTAAGCCCCCCGCATATTTTGGTCGCTAGTGTTTTGCTGGGTCGGCCTCCTTCACCAAATGATCTTGCGGTGGTGCGTTTAGAAATGTATTTTAACTCATCCTCTGCAAATGATTGATACTCAGACATAACAACCCTGATGTCTCCCAGTATTTTAGTATTCTGAGTGAGCGTAAAGTCACGTTCCAAGAGTCGCAATTTGTCTTTGCATAGTGCTAGTCTGCGGATATCCTTCAGGATCCCCGCGTTTGTACTAATACAAATCCGTCGTATTGTGGCTTTGAAGGCCTCCCATAATAACCCCGGGTCGTCTGTAGTGGGTTCCTTAAGTGTGAAGTATTCTACAATTGTATTGGAAATGGTGTCAGCGTATTCCAAGTCCAAAAGTGCCTTAGCATTGAAACGCCAACTGTATGGGGGATGTGTAAAATGGTATTATCATAGACACCAATACCGGGTTGTGGTCCGAGAGGGTCCTAGGTAAATGTTTTATGGCACTAGTCCAAAGGAGAGTATCGTGTGTCCCTAACCAATAATCAATACGGGACCAGCTGTTGTGTGCTGCTGTGGCGTGTGTTGCTTCTAAGCCATCCGGGTTGCACTGTCTCCAGATGTCGGAAAGACCCAGATCTAGCATAATATCCTTCAATTTGGCTACTGCCTTACGATGGGGTTCTGTAGTGGAGCCGGACCTATCTAGATTTTCGTCAATTGCGAGGTTAAAATCTCCACCCCACAAAGTAGATTCATCTTCACACCCGTGTAGTTTGTGCCAAACCTCTTGGTAGAAGTCCGGATCGTCAACGTTTGGACCATACGTTTTAACAAGAGCCAATTTCCTGCCCCTGAGTACACCTGTAAGTATAACATACCTACCCTGAGTGCCTACATCAACAGTATCGATCATAAAATTCGTCCCTTACTTAACGAGGATGATGACCCCTCGAGAGTATGAGGAGTATTCTGAGGTATGGACCGTCTCCGCCCATTTGCGCCCTAGTTGACCGGCAGTATGTGTTTCTTGTATAAGAGCCACATTAATATGTAATCTGTCGAAATATGTAAACATTTGTCTTATTTTCTTAGGGTTATTAAGGCCCCGTGCATTCCAGGTTAGTAAGTTTGTATGTGATAAACGTTCCTCAGTAGACGTCACAGTGTTGCGAAGGTGCTATAGTTAGGCAATTTATAGATGGTAGACACTGAAACTTCATTATACTAGATTGTGTGCGAGTACAAATTAATGCAACAGTTCCTGGTATACAAATTTCATGGGATTCAGCGATGCGTCTTAAGTGCATTGGTCTGCAACTCATAGCCAAACATTCCCCCACCCACATTAGCATCCCAATCATGCCAAAGATATAGCCCCACCCCAACAATTGACCAAAGCATAAACTTTGTGGGGAACACCCGTATGAGGGTCCGCTGAGGTCACACTACTCCATCCACAGTAGTAGTGGATGTAGTCAGGATCATAATCTGAACTTGAACCAGTTACAAGCAGGTACCTTAAATGAACATTAACAGTGTGTCAGAAAAAAAAAACCAAGGAAGAAAAAACCTGTGTAGATATACACACTAATGCGTGCTCTTTAGTCTTTGTAGTGTCCACCCTTTCTACTGGCCACTCTTCCTATAACAGGAAGAGGTTGCAAATGAGTCCTGGAGTAGTCAGTCTTTACCCCTACTCCTCCAGGCAAGCAAAAGGGTTTATGGATAACCTGAGTAAGGCGTGTAAGCGTATCATGGCTGCTAGCATATACCATCTACGTTTACTGAACAGGGCGGTACATACATTATATCATGCTATTAATCTGTTATGTATGTATACACGTGCTCTGTAAGTTGCATCGTGGATTGCACCAGTAGAGGCGATCCATAACACAAATAAAAACAGCAACTGTGGGTTCTGTAGTGATAGGTGCTGAGCACGAGCGGTGCGTTACAGTTCATCTTGGAATAATATATACCCGGCTGTGAAAGTAGCAGGGAATACAACAGCTCCTCATGCGTAACAGTAAGTTGTGTATTGCATTGTCTTGTCCATGTGGGAATTTGGAGTTGTTGGCATGTATAGTCACATATCGAAAGAACAACATACAGCGGCATCAACAGCCCTACGGCATTGAAGAGGACCAACATGGCGGCCGCACCTTTCGCCACGGCAAGGAAGGAGAAGGGGACCAGCACAGTGCCTGGAACGGCCGTGGAGGACCACGACTTACCATGTGGAAGGCATATGAGGACAGTTAACCTTACCAGGCCACAGTCACTCAGTCCGAGTCTTGGAGCTGCTCTACCCGTGCCCTCTCCATGCGTCTACATTGGAACTTACGAAGAAAGTCTTGAGCAGCTTGTGGTGTCTGAAGAATGGTGGATCGACCCTCCAGTGTAACCTTAAGTCGGTCAGGATAGAGCATGGCATATTCAATGCCCAGGTCCTGCAGCTTTTTCTTCACTTGGTTGTATTCCTTACGTGCTAGTTGCACCGTGAGCGTAAAATCCGGGTAGAACTCCACTGAGACACCTTGATAGTTGATGTTGCGCTTCTCACGAGCTAATCGTAGAATGGTATCGCGATCCTTGTAGTTGAGAATGCGTGCCACTATCGGACGTGGGGGTGCGCCTGGTTTGGGCCGAGGAGCCAATGTCCGGTGATCGCGTTGTACAATCAAGACGGATGAGAAGGGTTCCACGCCAAACATGTTCTTCAACATTTCCTCCACATAGGTTTCCATCCTGCCGGTGTCGGTGGATTCCGGTACACCCGTGATGCGGACATTGTTCCAGCGCGATCTTGCTTCTAAATCCTCCGTCATGTTCCTGATGACTTCCAGAATCTGTTCCAGTTCCGAGCACTTTTTGGTGGTGTCGTGAGATTCGCATTCCAGCGCCGAAATTCTTGTTTCGGCTTCAACCATACGCTCCCCGTGCTTGTCCAATTTGGTGGCCATGTTGTCGACGCATTGTGTAATGGTGTCAAGTTTCCCGTTGATGTCCTGAAGGCTTTTCTGTATAGCCTGCAGAACTCGTGCCATATAATAGGATGTTGTTGCATCCGTGTCCAGTTCAGTGTCCGATAGCGTCGAAGAGCCCTTATTCTGCTTTTTAGCTTCAAACTGCAGCTTTGTTTGTGATTTCTCGAGTTTTCCCATTTTCGCGAGTGAGTACTTCCCCTATGCGAGCAATCTGTGGTTGAGAAAAATGTCCTCATGCTGTGGGATCCCAAGGTTGCCGATAACAACAGGTCTGCAGAATTTAGGTGCCGCACTGTGTCATTACGAAGAGAAATGCAAGTATTGTAGTATTGCTCCAGCGCAAAATGACTTGCGTCCGTGTCTGAAGAGGATGCAGTGCAGTTTCTGTGTGTGCAGTTACTTATGCAACGATACCGCCAGTATGTGCAAAGTCGTGGCAGGTGCTGTGGTGCCGGAGGCCACATCGATCTCAATACTGTTGTCACGTTAGGTTAGCTACACCTGAACGACGCTACAGGAGATATCCCACGTGCACACAAAGCTGGCTTGCTCTTTAATAGTGACTCCCAGTCTGTGTCATGGTAGCTCAAGTCTCAGGTCCTGTAGTACGCGTAGCTCCTAAGATAGCACTGCACAGACAATCCGTAGCCCAGCACGTTATAAACAAATCGGAGGATTTCACCCAACACTTCCGCAGACGCAGCCGTTAGCCCAGAGTCCACCCGCCATTTTGTAATTCCGATAAGCAGGTATAGCTGGGGAGAGACGTAGCTCGCTTGTGCCGCATTACCTTGCGAGCCGGTATTCAGTCGGCACCTTTCACACGTTAGCAGCGCAGCTCAAAAGTGTTTTGGAGTTGTGTACGTTCTACGCAGTGCTGCGATATGTCACTGATGCCGATCTCACGTTAGGGCGCCGCCATCTTGGATCCCTCTGTGCGGGACATGCGCCTCCACAAGTTTAGCGAATATTCGTGCACACCTACATTTTAAATCGCCGGCTTTGCTTCAATCCGATGGGTACCGCATTCCGACACACGTAGATGTGAGCGGAAGGAATTTCCGTCACGTTTTACCGCTGCTGTGCATCTAATTTCATCCCGACCAGCGGAGCTGTCTCAAAGGGCCGCCATTCCGCTGTGCGTCCTCTAGCGCCCCCCAATGCCAAAGCCAATAATTTGATTCAGGAAGGCAAGTTAATAACAAACACATCCATTAACCCCTTCGCTGCGGGGGTTATTCCCCCGCTGTGCTGGGGGGGATGGGGCGCGCACAGCACCCGCATGCTCATGACGAGCTGAGCTCGTCATGAGGCACGGCGCTCCTGTGCTCATGACGAGCTCAGCTCGTCACAGGTGCATTGGCTCAGTGGAACGTTCAGCACAGGAGAGAAATTCTCCCAGCACCTGAGTGTTCCACGGCTCATGACGAGCTGAGCTCGTCATGAGCACCGGAGCACCGTGGCTCATGACGAGCTCAGCTCGTCATGAGCATGGGAGGGGTTAAAAGTGCCCTCGATGCAGCAGACACTGCATCTAGATCTATTAACAATAGTATGTTACTGAGAAGACATGCATGGTTGCGCATTTCTGGTTTCAAACAAGAAGTGAAAACCAGTATCCTCAATCAGCCGTTCAATCAGGAACAACTTTTTGACCCAGCTGTAGACACATTAGAGAAAATGAAAAAAGACACCGAGACTAAATCTATGGGGGCATTACAGTCTCCGTCTACACGAGGCACCTTTTGTCGCTCCTTTTATAGGGGTGCATCCAAAAACATCAGTACAGATACTGCTTTCTCCTCCTACAAAAGTCCCACACAAACATCCCCCAACAAGGGATATTTCAGAGGTGGGTACAGGGGTAAGAACAGCAAAGGGAGAAGCCGAGGTAACAATACTCTCACCTCACCCACATACAAACAGTGACTTCCTTCTACTCCCTCCAGACCATTAGCACGTCAGTGGAATCAGGCTCACGGTCAACTTACAGATCTGGTGTTGGTGCACAGCCGCACATATCGCTCTCTGCAGTGGTGGAACACACAAAACCTTTCCAGAGGGCGGCCTTTCCTAGCGCCAATTCCACAGATAGTGCTAACAGCTGACGCATCACTCACAGGCTGGGGAGCCCATCTCTCAAACCGTACAATTCAGGGCAAGTGGACCACCCAACAAAAACTGCTCCACATCAATCACCTAAAGCTATTAGCAATATTTCTAGCGTTAAAGTCGTTCCTAGCACATCTTCTCAACAAAACTGTCCTAGTCCGCACGAACAATACGACAGCAAGGTATTACATACAAAAACAAGGAGGAACACACTTGTTGCAGCTGTCAGCTAGCACAAAGTATATGGCGATGGGCCATTCCACAAAATATATATCTTCTGGCAGAACATCTTCCAGGAGTGCACACTCAGATTGCGGATCTGCTCAGTCGTCAGACACAGCAGATCCATAAATGGGAACTTCATCTTCAACAATTTTTCTACATTTGGGGCCACCCAGACATAGATCTGTTCGCCACACACGCAAATGCAAAATGCCCAACCTTCGCTGCCAGGTTTCCACACCTGTTGTCCAAGGGCAATGCGATATGGATGAACTGGTCAGGCAGATTTGCGTACGCTTTTCCGCCACTCCCACTCATTCCTCTAGTAGTACGCAAGCTCAAGCAACAGTCTCTCAAAAGGATCCTAGTTGCTCCCACATTGGCACGGCAACCATGGTTCACAACACTCCTCGAACTCTCAGTAGTTCCACACCAAAAATTACTTCTCTCCCCAACACTGCTAATGCATAACCATGGAGAGATGAGGCACCTACATCCAGCACAACTGAATCTAGCGATCTGAAGTCCTAGAGTTTGGTTACCTTAACCTCTCACCGGACATTATCAAAGAAGCCAGACGCCCTACTACTAGAGCTTGCTATGCAGCCCAATGGAAATGTTTCGTCATTTACTGCATTCACAACAAAATTGACCCTTCAATTCAGAACATCATTTGCTATTTACTGCATCTACAAAGATGTAATCTAGTTTACTCATCCATAAGATTACATCTGGCTGCCCTTGTCGCCTACCTGCAAAACAGACAATATTTGTCATTGTTCAGAGTACCTGCTATTAAAGCTTTTATGGAAGGCCTTAAAAGGATAATTCCTCCCACCCTGCCACCCTCTCCAGTGTGGAATCTAAACATTGTACTTACTAGGCTCATGGGTCCTCCATTTGAACCTTTACACAAATGCAAACTGTAGTTCCTTACGTGGAAAGTAGCTTTCCTTGTCGCAATTACCTCTCTCAAATGAGTAAGTGAGATCCAGGCTTTAACCATACAAGAACCATTCTTACAAATACATCGTAACAAGGTGGTTCTTCGAACCAATCCAAAATTCCTTCCCAAAGTAATCTCTGCTTTTCATCTTAATCGGAGTTACCAGAGTTATTTCAAAACCTAGATTCTGTAGCAGAGAGAGCTGTTCACACACTAGACGTAAAAAGAGCTCTACTTTATTACATTGACAGGACTAAATCTTTTAAAAAGACAAACCAACTGTTTGTAGCCTTCTATCCACTGCATAAAAGAAACCCAATCTCTAAAGCTGGAATTGCCAGGTGGATAATTAAATGCATTCAAATATGCTACCAAAAAGCAAAACGCATATCAACAATTCCCCCTAGAGCACTCAACACGTAAACTAGGGGCATCCATGGCATTCTTAGGGAACATTCCCCTAGAAGACATTTGTAAGGCAGCTACATGGTGTACTACACACACCTTCACCAAACACTATTGTGTAGATGTTCAGGCAAAGCAACAGGCTTCTGTAGGCCAAGATGTTCTTAAGACACTTTTCAGAACCACTGAAACAGATACAGGTGACCACCACTAAGGGAGATACTGCTGTACAGTCTATGCGAAAGTATGAATTCTGCAGCTCATATGCCTCGAACGGCAAATTCTACTTACCAGTATGTATCTGTTCTTGCATGTAGAGCTGCAGAATTTCATACGCCCACCCGGGACCTGTATCTGTTCCAGTGTTATCTTACTTAGATACATTCACATGGAAATCTTTTCTGTTTCCTACAAACTCCATCATTTCCCATCATGGCGAAAAACAATCTAAGGATGAAGTCTATGCCCTTGTGCACTATCGTCCATGGGAGGAGTCGCTTATCTCATGACTACAAAGACTTCTTCCAAGACAATAACAAGGTGCAAGCATCCGAGCCCAACACCAGATGGCAATCTATGCAAAAGTATGATATTCTGCAGCTCTACATGCCAAGAACAGATGCATACTTGTAAGTAGCATTTTCCTTTTTTTGTATTAGATATTGACTTGCCGGTAGATTCCCTACATCATATTTCCTAAAGGATTTCCAGTACCTTTTTAATGAAACCTTATCAGTCACCCAACCATGGTTACACAAGAAGTAATTTTTCACCATAATCATATTTTAGGACTGTGTCTTCATCACAGCGATCATAACATAGTAATGTGGATAGGTTTATGGAGGCATGAAGGTTTTTAAGAAATAGAGAAGTTCAAAAGCTTTTTATGCCAGAAAGGAGCGCCCATCACACCCAAATACACACATTCACAAAGGATGGTCAAAGGCTATTTAAGTTATTGATTTTGCCTCCTTTGCTAGTTTGGCCAGGCACAGTCATTACTGTGCGAGATGTAGGGGAACACAAAGAACAAGCTCATTGAAAACGAGTTAGTGGCTTATTGTCCAGATATTATCCAGATATATGTGAAACTGTACTTAGTATAACTATAAGGTCACAAATGACATCATACAAGCATCTAGGATCATAATTCAATTAACCGTTCTTTGGGGTTTAGAAGCAGCATCCTTTTAACATGGTTTATTATAGAGTTCCATAAAACTCAATGGCTGTTAAGAAAACAGAATAGTTTAAAAAATATTTTAGGGTTTACACTGCAGTACAGGTTTTAAGTGTCAGTCTGAACAACATTTGAAGGAGGTCAGTTTTCTTCAAAGGTTTAGATTTGTATAACCTAATCTTGGTTTGAAACTGCTCTGTCACATTTTCAGATCTTTGAAAAAGTTTTGATTGTTTTTCGTAAAGTATATTAAAAAAAGCTTTAAAACACCAGCAGAGCATGGATTTTTTTCTGTGACCAATTAGCTAATGCAATCCAAAGATCACTTGAGCCCAGAAGACTTAATGTGTGACATGGTTTGGATATGGGCATAACTTCTGATTGGGGAATATTTCACTCCTATCCTAAAACCTCATTAGATGTTTGCAGTTTTCTCGAAGGGTCTGAAAGGAGTGAACATAAATCAGAACCAAAAACCATCACTTAATATGTCACTTCTAAGCTTAACCTTGAATGACTCATGCATACCTAAAGCAGGCTGGTGACAGTGCACCACATGCCTCCCTTTCAGCCGTGCGAGGTGAAAATTGCAAAAGTGTTATTATAAAATGTCACCCATTTCCCAGCGCTATGCACGGGGTCCACAGTGAACACAGTCGAGGATTGAAAGTTTGGCTTAGGAAATGTTGCTTTGTGTGAAAGACAAAACGTGATTAGGACGCAGCAGGTGAAACGCCAGCTCGGCTTGAATGACAGATGTATAATAATCTTCAATTTCAAGAATGGTCTGTGCATGATTAAAATTTAACATCTGATGATTTCTTTGGCGGTGACGCAGAGTGGTGATGCCATCGCGAAAATGAAACACTGGCATTAGATTTGAGTTTCGGTGTTTATTTTATTTATGTTTAGTTTTTGGGAAGTGCTGCATAAACCTTAGGTTCGTCTGTGACCGCTTTGGTGAATACACTGAAACAAGGAAAGTTAGAAAGGAAAAGGTTTGGAGTTAGTTGATAAAAACCTGACTCATTTGATGAGAGATAAAAAAAAAGCGCCAAATTGCAAATGCCTTGTAATTGTTCTTGGGGCAAGTGACATCAGCTGGTTTTTGGCATCTGACCAGCAGGGGAGCAAGATAGCATTTGACGTTCACTCGATGGAACAGGCACCTAACAACATGGATGTAATAAAAGGAGACGACGGAAACAAATGATAGACAGAATGCTGAATAAATCATACATTCATCCCCAGTCAAGAGATCTGGGGTAAATCCATCTTTCTTTTGCTCACCATGCCACCCCATGTTAGACCCAGCCCTATGCAGATCAGTCTTGACCTTGTGCCTCATGGGAACAGTCCAAACCGAACTGCCAAGCCAGGTCCTCCCTAGACCGGAAAACAAGTATCCTGGGACCCAGTGTCTTCATCAGCAAGGCTAGCTTGAATACAGTGACACAGTGAGCAAGGGACCCACGTCTGGGTATACCCATCCCACTTAGGGTAAAAAGTGCTACTCAAACAAATGATGGACGGAATGCTGAATAAATCATACATTCACCCCCAGTCAAGAGATCTGGGTAAATCCATTGTTCTTTTGCTCACCATGCCACCCCAGGTTAGACCCAGCCATATGCAAATCAGTCTTGACCCTGTGCCTCATGGGAGCAGTCCAGACCGAACTGCCAAGCCAGGTCCTACCTGGACCAGAAACAAGCATCCTGGGACCGGTGTCCGGTTATTACCCTTCATCAACCAGGCTAGCTTGAATCCAGTGGCACAGTGAGCAAGGGACCCACGTCTGGGCATACCCATCCCACTTAGGGTGAAAAGTGCTACGTAAACAAATGATGGACGGAATGCTGAATAAATCAACTCATTAAATGTAACCACCTAGGCAATTCAAAACTTGGTACTCATGAGAAAAGTGACAAAGGAGCGAAATTTACTATATGGCATAAAATTAGTGACTTAAATTTTATTAACATAAAAATTAAAACGCAATTAAAAAATTGATTCTCAAATGTAACAAATCAACTACAGCAATCAACTAAATCAGCATTACATAATCTCCCAATACAATATAAAAATTACAAGTAAAAAAATTTGTTAAGGAAAAGTGGCATAAGGTAATTCTCGACGCGCGTTTCGGCGACCAGCGCCGCCTTCTGGAGTAGCCACGAATTATCTGATAACAAAAAATATTAAAAAACAACATAAGAAACCTACTTTAACAATTCATCAAAAAGTTTATAACATATTACTGTTTTATTAAAAATCAGTCACTAAATAAAATCAACTGTTTATCAACAAATATTTCCTTATATCACTTAAATAATTGTGTTTTAATTTTTATGTTAATAAAATTTAAGTCACTAATTTTATGCCTTATAGTAAATTTCGCTCCTTTGTCACTTTTCTCATGAGTACCAAGTTTTGAATTGCCTAGGTGGTTACATTTAATGAGTTGTTTATCCCTGGCCTAGGAATCGCTATATGCATGTTCTCAGGGGGTCCTTGTTAACTATACATAATGCTGAATAAATCATACATTCACCCCCAGTCAAGAGATCTGGGTTAAATCCATCGTTCTTTTGCTCACCATGCCACCCCAGGTTAGACATAGCCATATGCAAATCAGTCTTTTCCCTGTCCCTCAAGGGATCAGTCCAGACCGAACTGCCAAGCCAGGTCCTCCCGGTTTCTGGGTATTACCCTTCATTTGCCATGCATTCTCTCCATCAATTATTATTTTTTTGCATTTGTCACCCCGAGTGGCACGGGTATATCCAGATGTGGGTCCTGTGCTCTCTATGCCACTGCAGTCAAACTATCCTGGCTGATGAGAGATGAAACCCCGAAACCGGTTCTAGAATGCTTGTTTCCAGTCTAGGGAGAACCTGGACTGGCAGTTCGGGGTGGACTGTTCCCAATGGGCGTAGGGTCAAGACTGATTTGCATATGGCTGGGTTCCAACTGGAATGGCATGGTGAGCAAAAAAACTATGGATTTACGCCCAGGTCTCTGTACTGGGGTGAATGTATGACATTGTTCTGCGTTCTGTCCATCAATTGTTTTTTTTTTTTGCATTTGTCGAACCGAGTGTGACGGGCATGCCCAGACGTGGCCCCCGCGCTCTCCATGTCAAAGAATGTAGTTATTTTGTATATACAACTGGCAATAGGTATAAGAAAGGTCTGTGCACACTTGGATGCAATATTGTATGAAATACCCGATGACTATACATAGTCGTGATACATACAATAGCACTTAGCACTTTATATTGCATGACAAAGGCCATCTTTATTCACTGTCCATTAAGTATGAACGTAGCTGTGCTATACACAATGGCATTATGAATTTTATATACTCATATGGTATAGGTTATCGTGGTGTGACAGAATGTTTTTTATATACCTCAACACTATGCACTTTATGTACATGAATGTTTAAGAATCCCTCATTGTTCTCTCTGATTGTATAACTTCTTCCATTTCTGTACCTAAAACATGGAACTGTAATTTGTTATACCGTACGTCAATGAAATGCTGTTTGTATCTTTTGATTGTGTATTTTTAGGTTTTTGTTTTAAAGTATGCAATTGTTTCTGTTTTCTCTGAATAGTATGCTTTCATGGTGGTATTATTTACACAAATAAAGCTGACTTGACTTGGCATGGTGAGCATAAAAATGATGGATTTAGGCCCAGATCTCTGAACGGGGGTGAATGTATGACATTGTTCTGCATTCTGTCCATCAGTTATTTTTTTTGTATAAAAGGAGACCAACCATCGGCCTGGATAAAAAGATGAGTTGTTAGAGAACCTCTAAGTATTAGGAAGGCATATTTGAACAATAGATGTGGCAGTGGAGTATTCTACAAAAAACGAGGAGCCCCACGGAAAGGGAGCCTTTCACCAAATGTATTGTATCCGGTCTACCATATAGTAAGTATTGTATGATTGGTTAGCTATGGGCTTCTAGATATTTGATATGGAAAAGACTGCACGGCAGGGCAATTGTGACAGTGGCCATGTAAAGCTTTGTGGACTAGGCTGAGGGTTTTGAAACCAGTAGATGTACTTTAATGCTGGCATGATGTGAGTATATCATGTAGTACACAACAGTAGTGAAGCCACATGGTTTTGAACTCTTTGTCGTTCTGAGAGGGGTTGCTTGGGCTCCACTGCGCAGATCCCATTAGAGTAAACTAGACAGAACGATACCACTTCAAGGACTAAGGTAATTTTTGAGAAGGATGAGGAAGAGGCAGGGCTCCTCTGAGCAGATGTAGCTGGAAAGATTTAATGACGGTATTTATTTGCAGTTAGAAGATAAGTTTATTGAACCGTAGCGAGATCGCAGCTAATTGTGACTAATCCACGTTCTCTCATCTCTCATCTGAAGAGCTGTAACACAGGAGGAGAGACGATGCAGCGGCTTGGTAGCGGCATGGTTTGGCAAAGTAAAGAACGGAGAATAGCGGAAAGGAATTAAAGCTGTAGTGAACTGTTGCGAACGGAGGCGAACTGTGATTACTTTACACCCGTTCACCTGAAGCACCTCTTTCACGGAAGGAGAGCGGATGTGGCAGTCCTTCGTATGTAGACTTATGTGCTTGGTCTTAGCATCTCGGCTATTCTATTGGAAACTTGGGAAATTTGGGAGTCGGACTGTGGGCAGCAGGCCAGGCCTGGTTTTTGCTGTTGCTCCAGCGGCGGCAGTGGTAACAACTATATCGGCTCCTCTGTTACCGGCTTCCCCCTCATCCCAGGCCAGGAAGATGGCACCAAAAACGGCTCCAAGGAGTACTCTAGCCAGAAGGAATGTTGGAGCAGAAGCGGGAACAGGAGAGGGGAATACACCAAGTACGCCGTCGAGCATGGCGGATGGCGTTGGGAAACCATCACACGCAGACAGCTCTGAGAGGGATAGAGCGCATGGCAGCCTGCTCGAGGTCCAGCCGGCGGTCACTGAAACTACTGAAGCTACTGAAGTTGGAGCCGGAGCCATCTCAGAAGGTAATAATGTCATCACGCTTAACGCTGCGAATATCGCACTAAATGCCGCCTTTGCTACTGCCGCTGCTACAATTGTAACTGCCACTACCACTGTAACTGCTACTGTTTCAAGGGCCTCAGGTGATGTGATACACTGGTGACGATGCTATAAAAACTCTTTCTGTTGCAGCCGCCACTGCCATTTGTACTGCTACCACTACTGTCTCGGAGCCGCCAGAATCTACCAGCGTTAATGATAAAGATAATATAGTTTTGTCTCTGCCTCTGCTCCCATCAACTCTACTGGCTGCTGATGGCTGTTTGAATTCAGCCGATACTGATACTAGTACTGGTGCAGGGGGTGCATTGATCGCGCAAGATGGAACTGCCCAAATGAAAAGAGTGGCGGAGTTAGGGGCAATAGTCTGCAGTGCTATAGATAAAACTACCATGGACACCACCGCTGCTAGGGGAGATGAGGAGGACCTGGAGGCGGACTCATTTGACGATATTGAAGATACTATAGAACTTTCAATGGCATCTGTGGACAAAAAGGGAACGGGGAAGGCACAAAAAATAAAAGTAAGGGCAGCAAAAACAAAAAGAAATCACCTGTTGGACAGAATGTCAGACAGAATGCGACTACACCACGTGGGAAGCTTATTCCCGACAATAGCCCTTTGCGTAAATAGATACATGCAAAGGGAGGCATCAAGAGTGCAGCATTACTAAACTCAGGAAGCATCCCTAGCGAGATCATATCAGCAGAAACCCAATTAGTAGTATCGGTGGTTATAGTTTCTTTTCGTTCATTCTGCTACGTCCTTAGCATTCCTGCTTCATTTAAGCTAATTTATCTGCTTATTTTGACTGTTTGTTATATTTACTGAATTCTTTTTTTCCTCATTGTTTTTTCTTTTTCTGTATCTGCAATTGTGAATTACCAAATAAAAAAAATTAAAAAAAAAAAATGTAGTATCGGTGGTGGATACTCCAACGAGGCTGTCCTCAGGTGGAGCAAGTTTAACGCACCCAGTTTCTACTATGGAAGGAATTCAAGGTATTACAGACAGCACTATACATGCTCAGGAGATAGCTGTAACAACTGACGGTGTAGGAACAAGAGGCTATGACACCTTCACTGTGCTTGATACTTCAATCACTTAAGGAGAAAAGACAAGAAGCTCAATATCACTATATGCAGGTCCATGAAAATAACAGCAGTGTGCAGCAGTCTCTGCAGGAGATGGCGAATCAGCTAGGGAGTCTAACCCAGGATATTACAGAATTACAACAGAGGGTTGTAGACACGGAGGAGCTATCAACTCGCACAAACAATCTCACAAAGAAACACGATGACCAGATCTTAGGGATGCAGATCAAACTGGAGGACATAGAAAACCGCCAGCGCTGACAAAACTTAAAACTTTTTGGCATCCCTGAAGGCTCAGAGGGGGCAGACCCGAGGTCTTATATGGTGCAGCTACTTCAGAAGGCCTTCCCCGAACTCGCCGATTGGGACTGGGATTCTCAATTGCAGAGGGTCCATAGACTACCAATTATCCAGAGGGGCAAGGGCGGGCAATACCCACGACCATTTATGATTTATTTTGGTAATTTCCTTTGAGACAGGCAGTTGCATTGAAAGCCCGACCTAATTCCCTGGGAAAAGTAGGAACTGTAAGCTTCTTTGTTAGATCTGACCTAAGTAAGGTTACGATGGCAGACGATGGAAGCTACGCCAATATATAGATTCGATGAAGGCTTTGGGTGCGCAGGTTTTTTTACAAGAACCTGCACGCTTTAAAGTTCTTAAGAATGGCCATACCTATCTTTTTGTAGGAGAAAAAGAAATCGAGCAGGCTATGGCTAAGTGGAAAATGGAAGCTGAAGTACAAAAATAGAATGGGGGTCGTAAATTACCAGCCTCGACAGTCTCTTTTTTTTCTCTCCTCTTTTCTCCTTTTTTCTTTCTGTTTTTCTCAGTATGGCTCCATATTTAGTTTAGGTTTAATTTGGGCTTAGCTACTGCCTGGGTATCTCTATTATAGGGACAGAGGATGGCATTAGGTATTAATATTTGTATTACACAAAGGGATAGATAGCTATATATCTTTGGCAAATGCAGGCATTAATTTAGGGGGAAAGGAAACATCTTATGATCACATGAAGAGGGTGTACGGGGGAGAGCATTATGGTTGAAGCTCTGTAGGGGCGGCCTAGTTAGCGGTAGCTGGGTAAAGGGGGGAATCCTCTTCCACGGGATAGGGTGGGGGTGGGGAAAGGAGGGCAAAACATTTCATCACTAGGGTACTGCAGGCTATTAGGTATCTCTTTTTTTTCCAAGTCTATATTTTTAATTTTCTATTATCTAAAAGGCAAGGTAGTAAAAATAAATAGAGAAATGGCTATTGAGGCACTAAACGGGGTATGGTCAAAGGTTAGGAAAACCAATTCTGGTTCAGGTTAAGTGCCTGGTCTGGAATGTGGCTGAACTCAATAGTACTATTAAACATAAGTTAGTTCGAGTGGAGTTGAGAATGTATCAACCTCATTAAGTAGCCATAACTGAAACACATATTGCCTACAAAGACCGCAACTTGCTAAAACAATTGGGGTATGAGATTATTACATGCAGTACTCAATCAATATCTTTAAAAGGAGTAGCTATTCTTAAAGATAAAAGATTTAATGGCAGAGTGTTAAAAAGCCAATCAGATCAGCGTGGCCGTTGTGTCAGGATTATGCTCCACAGGATCCGGCCGTTGCTATATAGGGGTCCACCTCCAGATGTTACCAACTCCCTGACTGTACTAACATGGAGTTCGAACCATCAGGCGAGGGAAAAAAGGGAGGGAAAGGAACTGCAGGGAAAAAGGCTCTGTAATGACATAAGCAGAACAACACAATTACACACCACTCATAACATAAGGCTACTCTCATATATTCTCACTAAAGAAGGAATGGTACCTGAAAGGAGCAATATGCATTCTTCAACACAACAGAAGCAGGAATCAGAGCCCCTCATTTAAGATAACTAGACACCAGTATCAACTGGAAATTGCAGACATCAGGATATTCAGAGTGGTAGTCAGTTCGAAGAACACAATAAAGAAACAAATGAGAACTGTCTTTACCACAGTTCTAAGGATTTTCAAGCATGATAAGATCCAAGATTATTGTTCCTCATAATTCCTTGGAGTCTTTGTATAGCCAAAGTTTGGATAATAACTATTATAACATAGTAGAACAAAGGAAGTGTACACACGATAGTCTGTAGTAACTACTACTGAACTCCGCTGCACTGATAACCTTGTAAGTAGGCAGACATTAAAAATAAAGGTTTCACGGTAACGTGTGGCCCTCCCAGACACACCTCGCTCCGCTAAATGACTATAAGCCTATAGTCAAACACTCAACAAAAACACAGTAGCGCGTGGCCCTCCCAGACACACCTCGCTCCGCTCTTATGAGACAGAAATGGCAAATGTCATTATGGCAGCGTGTAGCAGGTATCGCTACGCTCCGCAAAAGGGTCAGAATCCAGCGAGCAAAGGAACGGTAACGCGTGGTTGGCCGACACACCGCGTTCCGCCCAATCAAGGTCAGATAATGAGATAGCGATTACGGCAGCGTGTAGCGAGTACCACTATGCTCCGCAAATGGATCAGGATACAAGCAAGCAACAAGAACGGTAACGCGTGGTCAGCCGACACACCGCGTTCCGCACAATCTCAAAAGCGCAGCCGCGCTCCAGGGACTCACCGCAAAGAAGTCTTCATGCAGCACAAGGTTCCAACACACAGTCTCTCAGGTGGAGCGGAAAGAACACCGCCCGTAGGAACCTCCGCAGCCAAGACGACGGGACTGGGATAACAGGAAACAGAATTACGCGCATCCGCCTCAGCGCGTTTTACCGTGAAGTACCTCCCTACTGCAAAGGATCATGGGAGCTGTAGTTTTTATCATCAGGTATGTGCTCATGCTCGCGAATCCTGACAGTAGGCCCCCCTCCTCAGCGCCTCCTAGGACCAGGCTTAGCAGGGAACCTCGCATGAAATCGCCGAACATTAGCAGGCGCATGGACTTGCCACACGGCTCCCAGGAGTCGTCCTCAGCCGAATAACCTTTCCAAGGAACCGGTACCACAGAGAACCATGCCTCCATTAGAGTCCCGAATACATCTCACGACATATTCGTAACCATCATCAAGGAGCACCGGAAGAGGAGCCCTCCGCACGGAAGACAAGGCAGGCTTCAAAAGGCTACAATGGAAGACAGGGTGAACCCTAAGAGAGGCAGGCAACTTCAGCTTGAACGCAACAGGGTCCACCTTCCTCACAAAGACATAAGGCCCTATAAAACGGGGATGAAAGATGCTACGCAGTTTGAACGGAATGTTCTTTGTCAAAAGCCACACCTTGTCCCCCACCTGATAATCCGGACCTTCACGACGATGTGCATCTGCCCATCGTTTGTACTCGTTCTTGGCCTTGACCAAATGTTTGGTAAGTTTGCGCTGTACTATGTGCAACTTCTTCATCCTGCTGTACACTGTTGGTTGTTGGGACACGCTCTCAGGGATACACACAGGAAGAATACTAGCATCAACCCCATATGTAGCATAAAAAGGGGACACACCCACAGAACAATGCCAGGCATTGTTATAGGTCAGTTCAGCCATCCACAACAAGGACTCCCAGGAGTCCTGAGCCAATGCAGCATAGCAATGGAGGCATTTTTTCAGAATCTGGTTTAGCCGTTCAGTTTGGCCATCCGTCTGCGGATGGAAGCTTGTGGACAGAGAGGACTTTATATGCAAGGCCTGGCACCAGTGCTTCTAGAATCTAGCAATGAACTGGGGGCCCCCATCTGAAACGATCACTTCAGGCACTCCATGCAGCCGAATGACCTCTGAGAAAAGCAGTTGCACAGTTTGCCCTGCCGTAGGAAGGTTGACACATGGTATGAAGTGCCCTAATTTGGTAAGGCTATCAACCACTACTAGGATAGCGTTCTTGCCTTGATCACGTGGCAACCCAGTAACAAAGTCTAAGCTGATGTTATGCCATGGTTTACGAGGGGTTGGCATTACCATCAATTTCCCTTTCTTCCTAGCACTGTCGTTCTTGGATAGGGCACAAACATCACATCGCGCTACCCAAGAGATGACATCTCTTTTCAGCGTTTTCCACCAAAAATGTCTTTGTGTCAAATGTATGGTGTTTAGCGCACCCTGATGCCCTGCTATAGGAGACAGATGACACCATTGGAATGCCTCCTTCTGTAACACACTTGAGGGTAAAAATAGCTGATTGTTCACAAAAGGTAAACCCTGTTTTATGGATCTTGTTCCTTCCATATCGGCCCAAGATCCCCAGCTGACTGTGGTCTTTGCGTTCCTTATCTTGGTTAGGAAGTTCTCTGCGCTTAAGGCACAAACCACTTTAGAGGGCTCTATAATCGATTCCATAGCTGGTATTGATGAGGGATTCTCCTCCTCTTGCCTAGATAAGGCATCTGCCTTCCTGTTCTCACTCCCAGGCCTAAAGGTTATTACAAAGTCATACTCGGCAAAGAACAGCATCCATCTCATCTGATGCTGGGTCAGGTGCCTGGCTGTCTTCATGAACTGAAGGTTGAGATGGTCTGAGTAAACTGTGACGGGGTAAACAGCAGCCCATAGGTATTGTCTCCATTCCTGGAAGGCCTTCTTAATCGCTCTTTTTCTGTAATGGTGTAGTTCTTTTCAGCTGAACTCAACTTCTTGGATAGGTAGGCCACTGGATGCAGTTGTCCAGTGTTCTGATCTCTTTGTGATAAAATAGCTCCTATTGCGTCATCAGATGCATCAGCCTCTACTACAAAGGGCAGTTCTGGTTTGGGGTAGGCCAGAAAGGGAGCAGATGTGAATGCCCCCTTCAGGTATTCAAAGGCGTGGTTTGCTTCTAGTGTCCAAAGAAAACCCGCTCCTTTTCGGAGCAAGCGGGTTAGAGGCACTTCTAACTGTGAAAATGTAAAATGAATCGCCTATAATAGTTAGCGAACCCTAAAAAGCACTGAACTTCTTTTGTAGACTTGGGAGTGGGCCATTTCTGCACTGCTAACAGCTTACGATCCGACATACGTAACCCATCAGGGTGAAGCATAACTCCCAAGAACTCAACAGCAGTCACCCCAAACTCACTCAGTTTACAATACAATTTATGTTCCCTCAGTTTTTGGAGCACAAGAATGACCTGAGATGTGTGTTTATCTACTTCCTCTGAATATATCAGGATGTGGTCAATGTACACCACTACACAGACATCTACATACTCTCTTAAGACGTCATTCAGGAAGAACTGGAAAGCAGCAGGGGCATTGCAAAGCCCAAATGGCATCACTAGGTATTCGTACAAGCCTTAATGGGTCTTAAATGCGGTCTTCCATTCATCCCCTGCCCTGATGCGAACCAGGTGATAAGCCCCTCTTAAATAAAGTCTTGTGTAGATTTTAGCGTTTCAGACCTTATCCAGCAAGACTGTAATGAGGGGCAAGGGGTACCTATTCCGAATGGTAATCTTATTCAACCTGCGGTAATCCACGCAAGCCCTCAAATCACCATTTGCCTTCGAGATGAAAAACAAAGATGAGGCTGCTGGAGAACGAGATGGTCTTACATAGTGTTCCAGATAGTCTTTCAGGTGTTTTGTCTCAGGGACTGACAAGGCATATACTCGACAAGGTAGGTACGATAGCCCCGTCTATCAGATCAATGCGACAATCATATTCCCGGTGAGGAGGTAACTATTCCGCCATGATTTCGCTAAACACATCACTGTATTCCTGATAACACGGGGGTAGGACCACCACCTTTTCTGCTGCAGTAGCTATACTGTATGAGCTCAACAAGGCAATCACTTGTGTGTCTTGGTTTTGTATGATGTGGCTCTGAAATTCAGGGTCTAAGAAATGTATGGTCTTGTTCCTCCAGTGTACAGTGGGATTGTGATGGGACAACCACGACATACCCAAAATGATTTCATACTGGGGAGCCTCTATGATGTTCAACATCAGCTCTTCCCTACGTATACCTCAACGCACTGGCACAGACAGGACTAGTCTTTCTGTTTGTTCAGTAATAAGACCTGACTTTAACGGTTTTCCATCCACTGCCCACACTTCCTCAGGGTTATCCCTAAGCACCGTACGTAGAGCCAAGGTAGAAACCAAACTGCTATCAACGAAGTTAACTGTGGCCCCGGAATCGACCATAACCATTACTTGATGGACGTGGTCTTGGTTCTCTAAGGTCATAGGGAGCACTATATGTGATTCGTTATCCTGTATGACTAAGGCTGAGAGCGAAAGGTGTTTCCAGTTCTTCTCTACTTCTACTATTGGAGTTGTTTCCTCAGACAATGTGGTTGACACAGCCACTCTCTTGTTTCTGGACCAACTCCCCGTGTTCTTGGGTTTCACGGGACATTCTTTTACAAAATGTCTTTTCTTCCCACAATACATGCAAAACCCTAAAGTCCTACGGCTTTCTCGTTCTGCCCTAGATAATGGAGCTATAACGGCTCCTATCTCAATGGGATCACTACCGACTTCTGTCGAGTTACCAACTTTTCGTGGAGGGTAATCAGACCTGTAGCAGCCTCTCTCTGTCTTACGTCGTTCCCCCACACGCTCGGTGAGCCTCCCATCTAATCTTAGGGAAAGGTTTATCATGTCGGCACAGGTGATGGGTTGTGGATCTATTTGAGCGATGATATCTTTTAACCCTTCTCTTAGGCCTTGATAGTACAGCGACATTCGCTTTTCCTCCAGCCATGCTGTCTCTGCTACTAGCCTATTGAAGGTTATGAAATACGTTACCAGATCCTGACGCCCTTGTTTCAACTCTAATAGCTCTTTGTCTGCGCTAAAGGTGGTGGCCCTTCTATCAAATACTTTCTAAAACTCAGCACGGAAGACGGCCCCGTCAGATAACATAGCATCATCATTCCGTACTAGGGGTACTGCCCAGTTGGCTGCATCCCCGCTTACGTAAGATATGGCAAACGCCAATCTTGAATGGTTGGTAGGAAATGAAGACGGTTTGCACGAAAAATGCATCATGATCTGCGTCAGGAACACTTGGGTTTTAGATGGATCCCCCGAGTATCTTTCGGGACAAGCCAAGGGTATGGGAGGGGGTACTGTGACCTGTATTTGCGGAGCTGAGGTGGAGGCATCAAAAGGATTTCTGGCTAGCCTATCCACCTTATCCTTTAGAGCCGCTGTTTCGGCTTTAGAAGAAGCCAATTCCTGCTGCACTAAAACCAAAGCTTGGAGGATATCATCTAGAGAGGCCATGGCCCCTTCAACCACCGGATCGGGTGGAGCGCTATTCGTGGGCGCGTAATTCTGTCAGGATTATGCTCCACAGGATCCGGCCGTTGCTATATAGGGGTCCACCTCCAGATGTTACCAACTCCCTGACTGTACTAACAGGGAGTTCGAACCATCAGGCGAGGGAAAAAAGGGAGGGAAAGGAACTGCAGGAAAAAAGGCTCTGTAATGACATAAGCAGAACAACACAGTTACACACCACTCATAACATAAGGCTACTCTCATATATTCTCACTAAAGAAGGAATGGTACCTGAAAGGAGCAATATGCATTTTTCAACAAAACAGAAGCAGGAATCAGAGCCCCTCATTTAAGATAACTAGACACCAGTATCAACTGGAAATTGCAGACATCAGGATATTCAAAGTGGTAGTCAGTTCGAAGAACGCAATAAAGAAACAAATGAGAACTGTCTTAACCACAGTTCTAAGGAATTCCAAGCACGTTAAGATCCAAGATTATTGTTCCTCATAGTTCCTTGGAGTCTTTGCCAAAGTTTTGATAATAACTACCATAACATAGTAGAATAAAGGAAGTTTATACATGGTAGTCCGTAGTAACTACTACTGAACTCCGCTGCACTGATAACCTTGTAAGTAGGCAAACATGAAAAATAAAGGTTTCACGGTAACGTGTGTCCCTCCCAGACACACCTTGCTCCGCTAAAAGACTATAAGCCTATAGTCAAACACTCAACAAAAACACAGTAGCGCGCGGCCCTCCCAGACACACCTCGCTCCGCTCTTATGAGACAGAAATTGGAAATGTCATTACGGCAGCGTGTAGCAGGTACCACTACGCTCCGCAAAAGGGTCAGAATCCAGCGAGCAAAGGAACGGTAACGCGTGGCCGGCCGACACACCACGTTCCGCCCAATCAAGGTCAGATAATGAGATAGCGATTACGGCAGCGTGTAGCAAGTACCACTACGCTCCGCAAATGGATCAGGATACAAGCAAGCAACAAAAACGGTAACTCGTGGTCGGCCGACACACCGCGTTCCGCTCAATCTCAAAAGCGCAGCCGCGCTCAAGGGACTCACCGCAAAGAAGTCTTCATGCAGCACAAGGTTCCAACACACAGTCTCTCAGGTGGAGTGGAAAGAACACCGCCCGTAGGAACCTCCGCAACCAAGACGCCGGGACTGGGATAACAGGAAACAGAATTACGTGCATCCGCCTCAGCGCGTTTCACTGTGAAGTACCTCCCTACTGCAAAGGATCATGGGAGCTGTAGGTTTTATTGTCAGGTAGGCGCTCATGCTCGCGAATCCTGACACATTGGGCACTCACTCAGCTAGAGATAGGAGGTAAAAAATGTGTGGTGTGTGCAGTATACACCCCTAATATGGACGATCCTGCAATTTTTGAACATCTTAGTTTGGAATTGCTGAATTTGGAAGGGTAAAACTAATAGTGGGGGATTTCAATTGCGTTATAGACTATGGCTTACATTCTTCTGGCAAAAGCCGAGCCGAAAGAATGCGTAAGACACGTGCCGCAATACTTCAAATGGCCAGGCTATAGTCTGTTAAAGATCTATGGAGGAATAAATATTTAACAATACCGGGCTATACATATGTTTCGGTCCCCCATAAATATTACTCAAGGATTGATATGGCTTGGGTATCAGATGGTTTAGTTAGAACATCAGAAATAGAAATATGCCCAGCGTAACATTGGAGCATAATCCTATTATGCTAGTATTCCGGATCGATGTAGTAAAGAGGGAGATTAGACCATTTTCATTTCCAAGATATCTGCTGACAGATAGTCACTACTTAGATAATACGACCAGGGAACTGGAAGAGGTCTTTAGAGTTAATACGGGAACAGCTTCGCCGACGATTGTATGGGATACAATGAAAGCGTTCATTCGCGGTATCACATAAAAATATATTTATGAGAGGAATAAGAATTGCAGAAATGAAACAGAGTCTCTGCTAAGCACTTTACGTAATCTTGAGGTGCAGCATATAGAGGCAGCAAATAAAGACCAGGCTACTCAAGATACTCTGCTTCTATTATTATTAGACGCAAGAGTATTAGTGAAGAAGACCATTCGGGAAAAAATGGCAGCTAGCTTTACTAAACATCGATTAGAGAGATACGAATATGGTGAACCTATAGGGCAGGTACTGGCTTATCAGACGGCAGAAGCAAAAGCAAAACTAAGATCATTGCTATAAGGGGCTTAGACGGATATATGCATACTTAACCTATGGCAATTTTGGAGCAATTTCTCTTGTTCTATCAGAAACTCTATTCTCTTACATGGGACCCGAACCAGGAAGAAATACTAAACTATATTGAGGATAGCGGCATACCAATAGCTGATGAGGAGGAAGCAGTTAAATTAGAAGACATAGGGCTAGATGTAGGTAATTTAAATTTACCAATTTGAAAATACTGAATTCGATATTTTCGAATCGGTAAATGCTATGTAGATAAAAAATCTGTAAAAATTACCGAATCGTTAAGATTCGGTAATTACCGAATCGTTAATTACCGATTTGGTAAAATAGGGAAAGAGCCAAGGGTGGCAGGGTGTCACTTTGACACCCTGTTGCACCCCTGAATAGTGCTTGTGTGCACATGTGGCAGACATACATGCCCTGAGGGCATGTATGTCAGCCACATGGCACAGGTGTAAATGCACAGATTTGCCTTTACAGAGGTATTCGTTATTTACCACCAACTAATAGTTGGTGGTAAATAACGAATCCTGTAAGCACAGAAGCACTCTTCAAAGTGCTTCCTACATTTCATTTACCGATTCGGTAAATGATGATTCGGTAAATACCAAATCGGTAAATACCGATTCGGTATTTACTGAATCGGTAAATTTGCCACCTACATAGGAAAAGCCTATTACCGTTGGTAACTGCCGATTTCGACCATTACCGACCGGTAATGGCCTTCCTACATCTGGCCCATAGTGTCTATAGAAGAAGTGGAACTGGCTTTGTTAACTTTACCAATGGGGAAGGCGGCTGGAGTTGACTCGCTTCCATTAGAATTTTATAAATCTTTTAAAAGAGTACTATTATTGCTTATATGTAGAATGATACAATCGGTGGCAGTAAGCGGGCAGGTACCGGAATCATGGAATACACCACAAATAGTATTCTTCTTAAAAAAGGGCAAATCTCCAACAGAAGGCAGGTCATACCAGCCTATCTCACTCATCAATACTGATGCAAAGGTCTTTTCAAAGATCTTGGCAACTCGCCTAGCTCCACTTATGCCACGAATAGTTTCTGAAAGACAACACGGGTTCATTATTGGAAGGGACACCACTGCTCACGTCAATATGGCTATCGGGGCATTTGACTATGCAGACAAAAAGGGGATTGATTTTGGTATGATATTATTAGACGCCAAAAAGGCCTTTGACCGAGTCAGGTGGGACTTCTTATGAGTCGTATTGGCTAAAATCGGTCTTGGACCTTAATTCCGGTCCTGTGTACAAGCTCTATATTGCAATCCACAAGCCAAGTTGTAATACGGGGGATGTGCTCACCTCCATTCCAGATTCTGTGCGGGACAAGGCAGGGATGCCCTCTGTCCCCGTTACTATTCGCTCTCTATATAGAGCCATTACTGGGCACACTACAAAAATGCGTACAAATCAAACCTCTAAATGCTGACAATACTGAATTAAATATCACAGCCTATGCAGACGACATTGCAATCTATGCAATTAATCCAGAGGAAGCTGTAATGAGTATTAAAAGTTGTTACAAGAAACTACTAAATTGCTAGAACTATGGCATAGGCTCCCCATGGTTTGTTAGGTAGATGTAACCTGATCAAGATGAAAATACTGCCTACATTTCTATTTTTGTTTCATTCTATTCCTTTGAAAGTCCCCAATACATTCTTAAAAAAATTAGATAGGGGGGTTTTAGTAGTTTTATTTGGGGTTATAAAAAACCAAGGAGGGCAATTGAACTACCTAAAGCCACATATGATCAAGGTGGGCTTGGTCTCCCAGATTTCAAAATCTATTACTGGGCCACTTTTACGGCCGTTTTCGTATTTGCTCGGCCTAGATCAGTCTGGTTTATGTTCATGTTTATGCTTGGGAATCAGAGGGATACATTCTTATATGGAATTAGAGATCCAAACTATTTTAAAAGGGTAAAATTCAAGACCATAAGGGATATTGTTTATATTTGGCAAGCAATGTCTACTAGGTGCAACCACCGATATTCCATAAAAACTACATATTGTGGGAGAATCCGACTTTTCCTGAGGTATTTAAGGATCAAGCAGGTAAAATTTGGGAGAACCATGGAGTAAACTGCCTGGGTGATTTATATAATGATAGAGGAATCAAATCATTTGAAAATGTAAGACTAGCCTATAAACTTCCAGCGCATTATTTTTTTTAATATGTACAGATTAAGCACTATATTGCCTCTAATCTGGCCGTTAAAGAAATAAAACACTCAACAATCTGGGACTGTATCTATAGGGAGAAGCCTAAATCTCTCATTGGCTCAATGTATGCTCTCCTACATAATCATAGACCATTGGGCAGTGAGAAATTAGCAGAACGCTGGACTCAAATTTTGGGGATAATGGTCCCACCTAGAATGATCGAACAAGTACTTGGCTATGTTAATGACTCGGTCCACTCTGTTAGCTTACAACTCCAGCAAACACGTGTTACCTGTATGATGTATTACACCCCGGCTAGAATAGCCAAGTGGGCTCAGGGAAATAAGATGGGGGATAAGGTGAAATGCCCAAAATGTGGACTGTTCGCGGCTAACTTAAAACATATGTTTATGGAATGTCCAGAATTGAATAGGTACTGGAGGAAAATCGAGCAAATACTCAGCTTTAAAATAGGATTGGATCACACACTTACTGATCTTGAAATTATGTTGGGATATAAGGATGATATAAGGATGATAGCCGGCAATAGCACGTCTCTTTACGATTATTTTGATGGCTGTAGCTAGGTTGGCTATTGCCAGGGCATGGGTCTCTACTACACCACCGGTGGCAGAAGATTGGTGGGCGATTATCAGAGATACTTATGGTTTAGAGTCCGCTCTGGCAAAGGCAAGGGGCATCAAGTCATTAGTCAAATTAGAGGCGCTGTGGGGGCCAATGGCCCTGGATGGCCTAAGCTAGTTAAAATCTGGCTAAAATATGAAATAAGAAGAAATACCCCTAACATGCTTGTAATTGTTTTTTCTTTTCTTTTCTTTTCTGCTATGTTACTATGAGATCTTTTCATTTATATTAATATATCTGCTTATTTGTATAAATTTGTTTATGTATGTCAATTGTATGAATATGCCCTATCTGATGAAAAAAAAAAAAGATAAGTTCAATGTCAGATGACATTCCAAAGCTCCTGTGAAGCTCAGCCGAAGAAGATGGATCCGTTGTGATTCCCAAACCTCCTACCTACTCTCCAGTTAGAAGTCAAAAAGGAATTTACACTTCTGGCGAAGTCGCATAGAGAAAATAGGGAAAGAAATGAGACACAAGAGCCAGTTGTTGTCATGACCTGGTCACATAGTCTTTGGCATCTGGGTAGCACCTTAAGGAGTTGCAGGATCTTCGGACACAGGGTCATCTGAGGTGGAACAGTGAGGGAAATGAAACTTAAGCTTATTAACAGATACTGGTGGTGAGATATGCCATAAATGCCTGTCTGGTTGGTGTAACTTACCAAACGCCATGGCAGATGTAACATCGATGATCCCTTTCACCAATCCAGAACTTACAGAGAACCCCAATAGGCTAAAAGGAGAGTTACAATTGAAGTCAGATGCATCAGCAGGAATTACAGTACCCAAGGATCAAAAGAGAGGTGAAACAACGAAGGGAGGGGAACAGGAGGCCGGGGTGACAAACCACGTGGCAAGCAAAGAATTCATACAACAAATGAAATTGTTGCCAGGCTCCTCTCTATAGGACTGAAGATTTTAAGGACTCCTGCTGCCTCTTTCAACTTTGAAATGCAAGTCCAACCCAAAAGTATCTGTCACCTGCTACTGGACTAGCCTACATTCCTTAGCCTACACTGCCTTGTTCTCTAAAATCTTAGACGCCTTCCCCAGCCAATATGGGTGAATCAGTAAGGTATGTGCGACTTGGCCTGCTTTCTCTCTATTGCATATTTACTGCACGGATTTTGGCGGTTTCAGGCTGTTTTTTATTGGTAATGTGGGTGTGCCCAAGTTATCTCTGCATTGAAGCAAAATAAATTTTCTGAAACCAGTGCTGAACCTGCCTGAGACAGCCTTGAAGCAATGACTTATCTAACATTTCACCCATGTTCATGAGGTTCAACAGCTCCGTCTCAAAGCCTTCTTAAAATATCGTCTTACATTGCAGCAGTTAATTCACTAGTGAAATGCAAACATGGTAAAACAGAGATTAAAAGAAAAACAATCCTTTTTTACATATGTTTGCTAAAAATACTAAACCAGTGATAATTACTTTTCATACAAGACAAGCAAAATGACGTGAAAATGTTAGCATCTCAAACTGCTTATGAACATGAAGTGTTGAAAATTGAATTTGGCACACTTAAAGCATGGAAAGGACAATTTGCAGCTAGGGTTGCCAGATTTCCAATTGAGCCAAATAATTTGGAATTGCATTCTGCAACTTGTAGCAACTGTTTGTTTCACTATTTGCTTAAAAAGCCCAGGATTCTATATATATATATTTTTAGCGTGCATTGATGACTGAGCATTGGTAAATGGGACCTATGTTGATCTATGAGAGATAAAAGTACTACATTGCAGTACTCTGTATGTGGCATTTCAATGACCAAGCCAACAGCAATTTGGGCATACAGAGTGTGCTATGTAGTTTCCTTTAAGTTCGATTCCAAATAGGTCAAGCACTGAATACTTCAATAAACTTTTTTCTTCACTGATGTTGCAGTGGAAACGTGGTAACATTTTATGATGCGCTTAGTCTCTTTACTCCACTAACCGTACTGCGCCCTTTACGATTAGACAATCTGCAACATTTCCATTTACTGCAGAGGCAATGATCCTCTGATTAAACTTTCTCCGCTGATAGGAAGGGTGGAAATTAGGGTGGCCAAACACCTCGTTAGCTGTACAATGAGGACATTTAATTTGACAGCTAACACAAATTTGAGATCTGATTTCGGTACACCGCTCTCAAAACCATGCTGTAAAAATAAAGAATAGCAACAGGAGACCCAATCTGAAGAAGTTAGATTGGACTAGAATAATACAGACTAACAGCTCTGAAACAGCCACACAGAACAAAAGAAGTTATACTTGATGTTCTGACAGAGCTCCGTGATTCTCTCTGCAATGCTTTCAACACCTCAGTAAAATAGCACAGTTTAAATGGCAGAAACAACGGGACTCAATAATAGACAGAGACAGATCTTACATTATTTGGTTATTGTATTAAAGATTCAATATTCATGGCACTAAACAGTCTTTCAAGAATTTTGGTTAAGAATATCACAGCTTGCATTAAAGCGTCAAACATTTAGGCAAAGCTTTATCGCTTGGTTATTGTAAAATTGAGTTTACAGAGTTTGAGTCCTACTAACATTAAAGGCAGGTTCACTTGTCTTACTGCTTAGATCCTTTGAAGAAGGGGTGAAAGGTTTAGTTTTGAAGTCTAATAAGGGCAAGTCCATTAGCATGGAACAAAAGACATCAAGAAAAAGGAAAAATGAAATGGTTCGTCAAGAAAGGTTTCAGCCCATCAGCTACCAATTCTAGCTTCAGCAAAGCAGTCCAAAAGTAAAACAATAGTTCTTAGTAATCATCAAAAATCGATCAGCATAGCATCCTCTTGCAAGGAGAAAGAAACAGTATGGTGAATGGTGATGCCCCTCTTTTGGGTTTCTTCTTCTATAAAGTCTCTAGCAACGACCCAGTGGTGTAGCATTACACCACCATCAGAAGACTGTCATATGTTCAGGTTAACCTAATGTTACCTTGGCACTTGCAACAGTGAGATGCTTTCCCATAATAGTCTTGAGAAACGAAAAATTCAGGAGTCCCCATATGCCTAAAATTAGTGGAAAAAACATACAAATTAACCCTCTATAGCAACAGCTGAAATCCTATTCCCACAGAAACATTTAACTGTGAGCATTGAGGAAAGATTTAGGAATGTTGAAAAATATACATGTACAGAACAAATAAAGCAACATTTCACTCACTGTAAATGGACCGTTTTATTAGGTCAGGGAACCGTTCTGCATTTAAGAAAAAGTACCTTTGAAAAAGCCTGTAATTTGGCACTACATATTTTAAATGAAATAAATTCTAAACCAATATCAAATATATTTTAATAAAATCAATTCAAATTAAGGAATATGTAGAATTTTCATCAAACAATTATTACATAAAATTGGCTAACATTAGAAATGTATAACAACAGAATGGTGGGGTGGGGTCCTAGGGAATTTATTTTAAAGACCAACCAGGAGAACTTCCCCTACACGTAATCCATAACACCATACTACCTCGGGATATTAGCAAGTGAGTTGTGTGTGATGAATGTGCATGTTCCCTCGAAAATAATTGTGAAAGAGATATCAATCAATCAATCGGAGTACTTGTAAAGCACGCTACTTACCCGTGAGGATCTCAAGACGCTATGGGGAGGGGGTGCCGCTACTGCTCGAAGAGCCAGGTCTTGAGGAGTCTTCTGAAGGCGAGTAGGTCATGGGTCTGCCGTAGGTGGGTAGGGAGGGTGTTCCAGGTCTTGGCGGCTAGGTAGGAGAAGGATCTGCCGCCGGAGGTTGTTTGTTGGATGCGGGGGACATCGGCGAGGGCGAGGCTGGCGGAGCGGAGCTGGCGGGCCGGGGTGTAGAAGTTGAGTCTGTTGTTCAGGTAGGCTGGTCCGGCGTTGTGAAGTGCTTTGTGTGCATGGGTGAGGAGCTTGAAGGTGATCCTCTTGTCGCCTTGGGCTTCTTGAGGAGGGCGTTGATTTGGGCGTGCTTCCAGCTTTCCGGGAATGTCGCTGTTTCGAAGGAGATGTTGATGACCTTCCGTAGTTGGAGTGCGATGGCAGAGTCAGCTTTGTTGAATACATGGTGTGGTCACGGGTCTTACGGAGATCCTGAGTGGTTGGAGTCATGACCTTGCGTGCCTCTTTGACGTTGGTCCAGGAGGTCAGGCGGTTGGGGCTGGAGGTGTTCACAGGGGAGGTGGGCTCTTGCGTAGTCGGGGCAAAGTCGGGGCGGTCATGGTGTTGAATATAATCAATAAGGGGGGATTTTCCCTCAAGGACTAGAACCCTCACTCACCCGCAGGTGACATGCTTCATCATATGGGTTCCTCCTCTCAGCAGGAAATCCTAGTCCTGCTATGGGCTACCACTCACTCACTGTGAAGAAGGAGCTCAGGTATGTTTTTCAAATGATGTTCCCTAGTGTAACTAGGATGCTAAAATCCCATATGTGATGGTGTAGTGTGGGTGCAGTGCAAAAAAAGGGGGGCTAATAGTGATCTAAAACTGCCTAGGAAGATGCAAAAATTCCTTCTTTTATTGGGTTGCTCTCACTGGCAGGATTAAAATGCAGTGCGAAGAACAGTATAGATTTAAAACTGCTCACTAAATAAGGTCGACATGTTTCAGCTGAGTGATCAATGATTTGTATCAGTGGCTTTCTTCAGGACAAGAGAGTTATTAAGGTACGCTGCTGCTCATGATAGCATTGGTGATAAAAAGTGATACAACACCAGTAATCCTGAGAAGCTGTATCAGGATTTACTGGGAATATCTGTGAAGAGAGAGAAAAACCAAACCAAAACAACACACACTGTAAGTTATTGTGCTTTGCTGTGACATATTGTAGTTAATCCTATTGTCAATAGCTCTCCAATGGATATTATCTGTAGATGAACTTACCCTCAAATGTAGGATAAAACACCTCACCTCTACCCGGCTACAGCTCAGGGGAGGAGGCCCCGCTCTGTGGGAAAATCAAGTACTAAATCACACCTGTCCAACATTCTAGGTGGGATTTATTTGAAAAAAGCAATTCTCAAGATATGTTCCAAAATATAGGGGTCTGGCATCCCTACTGAGGCTGGTGATCTCAGAACAGAAGTGTAAATGTATTCAAAATTATGGGGTCAATTTGATGCTATAAGGTATTGATGTCAATATGCCACATAGTACCTCTTTTTTAGTTCTGCTTATTTGCTTAGCTAGCCCTTCTTTCCTCTAAGTATAAAAGGAAAGAAAATGGGGCCTGTGTGGTATAGAAAAAGTTTTAAAGCTGTATCAAGAGGACAAAACCCTGTCCTTGCAATATCTTACAGTTATCTTGAGAAGTAAGGCAAAGGAAAGTCAGTAAAGGTCTGGGCAATAGGAAAAAGGGAAAAATGAGCCTTGGTCACTTTACCTGTCCGGCGTTAAGTGTTTGGTGCTATACAGCATGTCAAACCTGATATTAAAGCTGCTGCAGTGTTTTTAGATGCAGAGAAAGCATTTGATTCTGTAGAATTGTCATTCATGATGGCAGTGCTGCCGAGACAGGGGGTGGGGGAGATCTTTCTTAGACTGGTTTCAGTCCTTTACAATCAGCCTGTAGCAGGAGTGCCTGCTGGTGATGTCGTCATTTATCCAATCCATATTTCGAATGGCACCAGACAAGTTCCATTGTAGAGGAATCTTTGGCATGTGCCCTCAGAATATCATAGGCATAGGGGGATATGGTTACTAACCTACAATCTTATAGTATCGGCTTATGTATAGGATATGCTGCTGTATGTCCGGAAGCCGGAATCTAATTTATCCCTGCTAATTTATGAGGTGATGAGATTTGGAATGGTCTCTGGATTAAAAATAAATTGGAATAAATCTATTATGTTCCCATGAACTCCAGTTACGACGCCGATCACTTGGGATTTGTCTTTAAAATGGTCGATCGACCCAGTGCCGTATTTGGGGGTACAGGTTCACTCGGACTTGGAATTAGTCATGAGGGAAAATTATGGCAAAGCAATTGCTAAGCTCGAAGAATATATCGATAGCTGGATCCGCCTACCGCTGTCAGTGGTGGGTCGCATTTCTTTGATGAAGATGATTATCCTGTCTAGATTCCTATTCCTCTTTGTCAACATCCCAATGGTAGTCCCAAAATACATCTTCAAGCTTGGGCAGGTAAATGTCTGCATGTTAAAATGGACACATTACCTTACTTCATGGGAGGGCTGGGTGCTTCAGATCTGGAACTATATTACAGAGTCGCTCAAAGCTCGCATTTCTGGATCCACGGTCCGCATAATCTCCCTCATCTGCAAATCAAAAAGATAGCGGTGGAACCTGGCCTGGTACCCAGACTTCCAATATACAATTCAACTGTAAATGCATGGCAAGATTTACTGAAAAACCAGGCTGGTTCTCTGCTGTATTCCCCACTTTTGCCAGTGGAATGGTGTCTTTGGATTCCTAGGAGTGCTGAGGGCATGGTTGTTCGGCCTCTGAGGGCTCTTCACATCCTCACTGTGGGGGACTTATTTAAGAAGGCAGGGTCCGCACGTGGGAGGAGGTCGCTGCAAATACACAAGATCCCACCTCGCTCACACAGTTTCATTTTTTTAGGGTTAGGCATGCATTACATGCGCTTCTCGGCGACGACTTTCAGGAGGCCCCGGAACTCTCCGTCTTCTCTTTTCTCCTGCGCTCTAAACTCCCCGGAAAGCTGGTTTATAACACATATATGTTGCTGGATTTTAGATCAACACAATATTCCAAAGCTTGTATTATATAGTGAATTGTTGCCCCCACAAAACTGCCCAAAAGGTTTCTGGGGTTTGTATAAACAATATCTAGCTGCCAAAGTTACTGAAGTGTTGGGAGGGGGCAAGTAGAATTGTAATGAAGAGGTGCGCCAAAGTTTACGCAGAAGCAGACGGTTTAGAGGTTGAGTCCAGAGCAGTTTAAAGTTATGATAACAGATTTTAATCTACTAAGTCAATGTTATTGAGAATTGATCTGATGTATAGGTAGAAAAAGTTTTTACTACTAGTAGTCATATTCTTGATATCCGAGTCAGAGATGCCAAGTGGTAACTCCATAGAATCTGATTGTCTTTTTTTCCCTGTAGAATGCACTGTAGGTTCTATGTATTACTGTGAAATGTTTATATATATATGAAAAAGTCGCGAAGGCGAAACGCGTCTGTCGAATTGGAGGGGAGAGGAAACTGTAAAGCACCGATTAAAGCATCTTAGCTTTAAAATCTGACTCCGAGTGTGCCTCTTACTTTGTTAGCAGTCCTGCATGGTTGCTAAAGTACAACAATATATATATATATATATATATATATATATATATATATATATATATATATATATATATATATATATATATATATATATATATATATATATATATATATATATATATATATATATATATAGTTCCAATCCTGTCTCTTCAAGTATAAAGCAGGCACCGACAAAGGAAAAAGACAAAGGTTATAGGGATGTTATAGTTAGGAAGTGAAATAAAAACAACCTTAGAAATTCACTATAAAAAACAAAAGTTACAGTTACAGAGATGTTATAGTTAGGCTCAAGTTTCAGTTGTACAAAACCAGAAAAATGCAGCCATTCTAGCTAGTGAGCTAACTATCTCACGCCCCCACAATGCCTGTTACCTCCAGCAAGTCCCACACAGTGGGTTTGCTGAGAGTTTTTTGGTGGCCATGCCCCCTTTCTCCACCACGCTGCTAATGCACTTCCTGGCGCACTACTAGTAATAGGTTGGAGTCCCCTTGGCTCTGGAGGGTCCTTGGGGGCCAACTAGCCCTTCTGTTACCTCCAGTAAGACCCACACAGCTGGTTTGTGGAATGGTCGTCAGAGGCCATACCACCTTTCTCCACCACTCTGCAAATGCGCCTCCTGGCACACTGCTGCTTGGGGGATAAAGTCCACTTTAGGACCTCATCCCCCACCAGCAGGGCACCGAGAGGGGCATTCGCAGACTAGTGGAGAAAGGGGGCATTGCCCCCGACCACCTCTCAGCAATCCCACTGTTTCGGGCTTACTGACGGTAACAGAAGGTCTTGTTGGCCCCTAAGGTCCCTCAGCAACTAAGGGGACTGCATTCTCCAACCAGCAGCGTGGCAGGAGCCCGGTTTGCAGAGTGGTAGAGAAACAGGGTGGGCCTCCAGCGTGTTGTGGCCTTTCCCCCTCCATTTTATTAAGGGGGCCACATGCCCCCCCTCCCCCTCCCAGGGCTGATTCCATCCTCCTAGGCCCTGTTTTTTTAATTTATTTATTTACACACACACACACACACACACACACACACACACGCTGCAGTCTCCCAGAACCGCCACCACGACGACAGAGAAACCACGCAAATCCAACGTTTTTTTCAGGCACAGGCATTTCATTTAGACGAGTTACCAGATCTGACGCGTTTCGGGCATCCGCCCTTGGTCACAGATAGTCAGTAAGTGGAATGGTCAAAATTTAAATAGTAGCTGTTCCAATGTTTTTTTCACATACATTTTTTTCTATCACCACGTGAGCATGAAAAGAGAAGACATACTACTCAGTATAACACATATAAAGTATGTTCTCCCACTAGTTTGTAAACATTACGCAAATTAATGTTGCTAAAAGACTGGATAAAAAACAAATAACATTTAGAATCCACAGTGACATAAATCTGAACGATGTATATATACATTGTTTAAAAAATTAAAAACAATGTATATAAAAAAACATATATGTACAAGCATGGATGCAGTGACCAAAAAATTACTGTTTAAAATACAAATATGGTCCATATTAGTGCAAATTACGCAGCAGAATGAATGTGCAAAGCAATGCTATGAACTTGAATGTGCAAAGAACCGCATTAAAGTGCTACACAGTATTGTGCAAAATTGCAAGAGAAATAAAATGCAAAATTGCATATAAGTAAACAATAGTAAGATCTCAACAACTTTGTTTCAGTAAAAATAATGAGACCTAGTGTAGATCTGATATGTGCAAATACGCAATATTATATGTACCAAAGAATATATATTACTATATACAAAAACTGAATTCCTATTGGTCACTGTAAACTTTGACCGAAAAAAAGATTTTTTGGGTACAAAGTAAATATATAGGTACAAAGCTGATTATATGTGATGTCAAACGTTCAGAATATATCAGAATTTGTTTAGCGTAAATTAGTGAAAAGTAACAAAAAGTGGGAATAACTAAAAATATACATAAACTGTTATGTCTATGTCTTCATATCCAAAGTGTAAGAAAAAGTGCATACCACTGAATAAAAGATGGGATGCAAAGAAAAGAAAACACCTGCACCCATGAAACTAAATAATGTAACAAAGGTCCAAGTATTTAAAAGAAAGACATCTAAGGATAGAGCAAAACAGACAAACATCGCACTCTACTGAACCTATATCCTAAAAAGGTGAATTTCATAATCTTAAAGGAACACATGTAAATCATCCGTAGTATTCAACCCATTGGGGAATTTGCTGTCCAATTCTAAGATAAAATGTGATTCCAGCCTCCTAAGAATCTTATCCCTGTCACCGCCTCTACGGGGTTTTGGAACTGAGGCGATAACATAGTAAGACAGGCATTGTAAATTATTGTTATGGATGGCCTTAAAATGTCTGGCCACCGGATACGTGCCATCATTGTTAACGATGGCACGTAAGTGCTGGAGAATCCTGACATGCACCTGTAGTCGGGTACTACCAACATATCTAAGACCACAGGTGCATGTCAGGACATAGACCGCAAATTCCGTCTTACAGTTAAATTAACCCACTATAGTGGTCATAATTGGACTAAATGGAGTAGAATATTGGGTGGTATTGGTTCCAAATTTACATGCTCTACATGTAGAGCAACGTTTAAATCCTGGCCGGGATTTTAACCAATCTTCCTTTTTGCCAAGTTCCGGAAAGTCCTTGCATATATGGGTCCTAAGAGAGGGTCCTTTACGGTATGTTATAGTTGGACCCTCTGGTAATCTAGGTGCCAAAACTAGATCTGTTTTAAGAATTGGCCACCTTTGTTCGACTAGGGGGCCTATATTAAATAAATTATAACTACCGACTGGCAATTGGAAATATATATAATATATATGTATGAATATATGTGTGTGTGTGTGTATGTGTATACATATATATATGTATATATATATATTTTTATATATATATATATATTTGAAATGGAGGGGCCTGCCTCCTATTTATTTTTTTAAGGGGAGGGGGCGTGTGGCCCCGCCCAGGCCTTTTTTTGCCCCGGGGACCCCATTCCCAGGGGTCTGCCCCTTTTGAAAAAACAAGGTAGGGGGGCCATGTGGCCCCTATCCTGGGCCGATATCTGCCCTGGGGACCCTATCCCCTGGGGCCCTGCCTGAAGTGTGTGTGCCCTAGTCCTACACAGGGCACCAATTCTTGAAACGTTGGAGACTGTTGGCAGGGCCCCAATTCCCCCGCGGAATGTATGTGCCCCTCGGAGGTGGCCTCCCGCATTTCTGGTGCACTTAAACCCGGGGCGGTCCCAAGGACTGCAGGGAGGGCTGTGAGGGCCCCCCGCATCATTAAAACATTAGCCTTGAGGAGGTGGCAATCCCCAGGGCGTAGAGGTTGCCACAAGGGCAACCCCCACATAAACATAGAAGATGCCGGGTCCCCGGGGCTTTAGGTATTCTATTTATTTACATGTGGCCCCCAGACCTGGCCCACCCGGGGGCCTATATTAAATAAATTATAACTACCGACTGGCAATTGGAAATATATATAATATATATGTATGAATATATGTGTGTGTGTGTGTGTATGTGTATACATATGTATGTATATATATATATATTCACTGAAAAAACCATAGGTTATAGACCATATATAGTTAGGAATTAGCATTTAAAAAACCTTATTTTACTCACACAAAACCATTGAAATTACATATATAGTTAGTTGCACTAACTATATATCGCGCACCTGCAATCCACTGCTGATGATGTCACATATTACATCATTCATGACATGGTCAGTGACATCACTGATGACATCACTGATGACATCTCAAATGACATCACTGATGACATCACTGATGACATCTCATTTGACATCAATGACCACATCACTGATGATATCATTCATATGACAATACAATGCATCTCCTCACATTTTAATATAACCTCTGTTTCACCCAGTGTTAAATACAGAATATAATTTTTGAAACCATTGACACACCAATACTAGTTACTACATACGCACTCACTGATTCCTACGTCTACACACACCTTCACTCATTCACCCATACTATCATTCATACATACAATCACTCATCTTTACAACACTATCATATGCACTCATACACCTATACAGACACTCACAGTCTGCCACTCATCCATGGAGTTACTCACACACCTAGTCAGTCCTGTAAAGAATCAATGACACTTCCATTTTCTTGTCTATACAGTTAAACATAGAGCACCTTACATTTTCAAACATATACTAACACATACTTACCTTGTTATACAATCATTGATACAAGTACACATTGATCTGCACAGAGTCACACACCTCCCAGCCAGCCACACACACACTCAGTCTCCCATACAAATACTTGGACAATCAATCAGTAACCCATATAGTTAATTATATAGCTACTGATCAAAACATGCAGCAGTTTACAGAACAGACATAATGATGCACAAATTAAGACACTTTAGTCACTAACCCATGCACTCAGTGAGACACATTTAATCACTCACTCATGCATTCAGTCATGCACCTACTAAATCCTTTGTCCAGACACTTATACTTCCACTCATTCTTCAATATGTAAGACACATTTTAACTTTACAGAAACATACAGTCACTGGATGTTGTCATCAGTGATGTCATCAGTGATGTCATTTGAGATGTCATCAGTGATGTCATCAGTGATGTCACTGACCATGTCATGAATGATGTAATATGTGACATCATCAGCAGTGGATTGCAGGTGCGCGATATATAGTTAGTGCAACTAACTATATATGTAATTTCAATGGTTTTGTGTGAGTAAAATAAGGTTTTTTAAATGCTAATTCCTAACTATATATGGTCTATAACCTATGGTTTTTTCAGTGAATTTTCAAGGTTTTGTAAATGCTAATTCCTAACTATATATGGTCTATAACCTATGGTTTTTTCAGTGAATTTCAATGGTTTTTTAATAGCAAATATCATAAGCTGTCGAATGTCAAGTACGTGGTAAGTGAAAACATTTTCGTGTTTATGCACACTGATCTGCTTTGAATGGTGCCCCCCCCCCCCTCATTTCTATTAGGAGTACTCTCTCTTTGCAGATAGTGAAAGGTAGTTAACGCAGGCCTTTGCCCCCGTTGTAATCCGTCGTGCCTGCTTCTCTCTCCATTTGATTGATTGTTATCCAAGTATTTACTGTTTTAGAATTAGTTCTCTTTGGTTCATTCTCTATTTACAAACAAACACAGAGTCGCAATACTCTGTTTAGTCTTTGCAGATAACGAAAAATCGTGTAAAAAAAAAGAAAAGGAATCGAGCAAAATCAGTAGGCCACTAATGGGATCTCTTTTTGACCTCGCTAAAATAGAAACATTAGGAACAACCCCTCATGACAAATACAAAACTAGTGAGATGAACTGAACTCCACACAATGATGGCTGCAAAACAGCTCGGCTCCGCCACCCACCCCGCCCAAAATAACGATAAAGAGCGGCTGCCATGATTGGTTGCGGAATGGCCACGACGGAGCTACGAAATGATGCTGCTCTCATGCTAACCCCAGCTTCAGTCTGAAACATCCAGAAACACTGTAGACTACCAATTCGATCAGTTCCGGTAGCGCCCCAATGTAACCCGGTAGAGAAGAACTAGCCCTCCCCTCTTTCACTGATGGTTCTTGTTGCCTGTCCCTTCTGTTCTCATTTAACAGAACTATTTAGCCTGCTGAAAGGGGTTGTGTTCCGACCGCTGGTTGGTGGAGACATTTTGACTATATTCTGGACCTGCGTTGTCGCGTAATGCGTCATATGACGCGCCGCGTTAGCGCATCCGGAAGTCATCCGGGGCGCGCAGCGCGTAACGTAAGCATAACAAGTCATGTGACTTGTTAATAAAACTTTTCATTGGTTCATTTTACTTTTCTTATTGTAATGATGAAAGGCTTGCTCATATGACCTAAAAATTACGCTTTTCATTACTTCCGAACATTATTTTTTCTTAAATATATGTTATAATGTTCCAGGCTAATGTACTTTCCCGGAAATTTTACAACTGTCCTGCAAGTAAAATATATTCTTTTTTCGAGAAAAAGAGCGTTTCTTCGTCCCATGATGGAGCCGTTGAGCAAAAGAGGGTCGACCTGCTGTCTTAGTCGCCGATACGCCTGAATATGAGATTCTTATCGATCACTTTATGTTGCAGGAATAGAAAACACAACAGCCCTTGACCATTTATCTTTACTGCGTTCCTTCGTATTATACCTTTTACCCTTCATGTAATTGGTCTGCTTTATTTCACTTGCCTTTTAATGATTCTAAAACAGTGACTATTATTACAAACTTTACCAATGTATATACTACTACCATGTTTTCTTTTAAAAACCTTTATTGTGAAAATTTCATTATACAAATACGAGCCTATAACCACGTGGGCCGGCCACGGAGCAAACTGTAATCGTATGTGATGAGTAGACATTTACACTGTAGAGGAACGTAACGGGCGGGCCATTAGGTTGCAAGAACTAAGGTGTCTAACAGTTATGGAATCGGTGGACGTACATTTTATAATTAAAATACGACAGGGCCAGTTACAATAAAATTATCTAGATATACATTTGCGGGCAAGTACCATGGGTGACGTTAATTCGAACTTTCAACAGTACAGTAATCAATAACACATCAGAACTTAATATCAATAGGGATGTCGAAATATTCAATCAATTCTCGTCCCCGCCCGCCATGTGCTTCAAAACTGCATACGTATCTCGTGATTTCAAGGTTCTGCAACCAGTACACAACAAGGAGTTACGAGTCCCATTTATTCCGGCGCCATTTTGGGCGAGGACGGGCAGGTCCAGGATATAGTCAAAATGTCTCTACCAACCATCGACTATGATGATGTTCATATGCTGTATTTATTAGAGTAACACTCATCTGCCCACATGAAATTAATTTACCACAATCTAAACATGTCATTTTAATCTTTCCAAAGTTCTTCTAAATATTTGGGACCGTTTCCCTTGCCTCTGAAGCTCTCAGTGCCACTTCTTTGATGAATGTACTAGCAGGTCAGGGGTTCTCCTCCAAATCTCTCTTTTATGCAGCACTATAATTAATTGGTGCCACCTCTCCATATGACGATGCATGGTATAGTTACCACAACTATATATTTTTTCGTTTCCTCTGGAGAGTTCATCGTGGCAGATGAAGCGTGTAACATACCGGGCATTTACCTTTTTTTGCATGTACAGGAAAGGAAAAAAAAATCGAGCGTTCGAGTTCTTAGGTGTCCCAGGGCCATTTTAGTGGACCAGGCCCAAATCCAAAGAACAGCTATCTCACAGGCTAATGGGGCGACCCACGCCGAGTTTCAGCATTGTAGGATGACCACACAAGTACAGCAACTTGCTAGACATCACCTCGGTGCCATCCGGATCTCGGCGCCCCACTGCAGATGAAGTGCCTCTCAACTATGAAACCACCAGAAAACGCTTGAGTCAGCTTTGTGTGAAGCCGCCATTTTGATTCAATCAATAGCGTCCCCCTGCACACATTCAGGGACCTGGTCGTGTCTTCAGGTCAAACGAATTTGGGACAAGATGCAGAAAGGAAAAGGAAAAAAGTTCCGCCGGACCCCGGGAGGTGGCCGCCTATGTCATGGGTGATCTTAGGCCACACCAGGGCAATAGTGAAGCTGCAGCAGGTGCAAATAAGCTTCAGACAGTGTTACAAGCGCTGCTCAGAACTCTCAACTATGACACCACCTCGGTGCCATCCGGATCTTGGCGCCTTGTGCTGGTTCCGGCCTATTCACACATCGGTCCGCTACTGACGCCACCTCACAGGCCAACGGGGCACCCCACGCCGACTTTCGGCGCAGCATTGTAGGATGGCCACACCAGTGCGGCAAATTGCTGGACACCACCTCGGTGCCATCCAGATCTCGGCGCGTTGTGCTGCCTTCGGCCTATTCGCCACAAGTGCGCACGCAACTCAGCTGCATAGCGAGTGAAACACCAAGGGGCGCCCCACTGCAGCCGAGGAACCTCCATCTTGGGGGCGACGCACAGCATCACATTGCTTTCCAATGCAGTCAGATCCTCAAACAGCCCCCACTGACTGACGCGAACTCACAGGCCAACGGGGCGCCCCACGCCGACTTTCGGCGCAGCATTGTAGGATGGCCACACCAGTGCGGCAAGTTGCTGGACACCACCTCGGTGCCATCCGGATCTTGGCGCGTTGTGCTGCCTTCGGCCTATTCGCACATCAGTCCGCTACTGACGCCATCTCACAGGCTAATGGGGCGCCCCACGCCGACTTTCAGCATTGTAGGATGACCACACCAGTACAGCAACTTGCTAGACATCACCTCGGTGCCATCCGGATCTCGGCGCCCCACTGCAGATGAAGTGCCTCTCAACTATGAAACCACCACTGTGACATCCGGATCTTGGCGCGTTGTGCTGCCTTCGGCCTATTCGCACATCGGTCCGCTACTGACGCCATCTCACAGGCTAATGGGGCGACCCACGCCGAGTTTCAGCATTGTAGGATGACCACACCAACTTGCTAGACATCACCTCGGTGCCATCCGAATCTTGGCATCTCAACGCCTAGTGGTATCTTCCATACAGAAAATATTGTTACGCTACCTTTGGCCCCATTCGCACATCAGTCCGCAACTTAGACATCACCTCGGTGCCATCCGGATCTTGGCATCTCAGCGCCTTGTGGTGTCTTCTCGTCAGAAAATATTGTTGCGCTGCCTTTGGCCCCATTCGCACATCAGTCCGCTACTGACACCATCTCACAGGCCAACAGGGCGCCCCACGCCGACTTTCAGCATTGTAGGATGGCCACACCAGTGCGGCAACTTACTAGACACCACCTCGGTGCCATCCGGATCTTGGCGCGTTGTGCTGCCTTCGGCCTATTCGCACATCGGTCCGCTACTGACGCAAACTCACAGGCCAACGGGGCGCCCCACGCCGACTTTCAACATTGTAGGATGGCCACACCAGTGCTGCAACTTGCTGGACACCACCTCGGTGCCATCCGGATCTTGGCGCGTTGTGCTGCCTTCGGCCTATTCGCACATCGGTCCGCTACTGACGCCGCCTCACGTGCCAACGTATTTTCTCCGCATTTTATACCCTATGCCGCATAACAGGTCATGTGACTTGTTTATAAAACTTTTCATTGGTTCATTTTACTTTTGGTTTCCTAATGATGGAAGGCTTGATCATATGACCTAAAAACAACACTTTTCATTGGATGAAAACTTTTTTTTTTTCCAAACGATGAAAGCCCCACCTTGTTTCTGGATGTTTCAGACTGAAGCTGGCGTCAGCATGAGAGCACCACCATCTCGTAGCTCCGTCGTGGTCATTCCGCGAGCAATCATGGCAGCCGCTCCCCACCAGAAGCCTGCAGGAGTCGGGGCCCCCAAAACTTTTGATGAATTCTCAAGGCGGAGGGGACGCTTTCGAGAATGGGGTCCAAGACCTAGCAGACAAGCGTCCGATTTCCAAGGTGTCCCAGGGCCATTTCAGTGGACCAGGCCCAAAAAGGAAAGAGCCTGCCGCCATTTTGAGAGTCCTGTGACAGCCGCCTATCGCTGCACCGCAAGAGTGGGCGCAACTCAGCTGAATTGCGGCTTTTGACACAGTGGACCAAAAACGGACGGAATGGCAACTGAAACGGTAAAGGGGCGCCCCACTACAACAGATGACACTCCACCTGGAGAGGCCCGTTCACGCCGCCTCCCCCGGGGCGCCCCACGCCGTTATTCGGAGCAGCATTGTAGGATACCAAAACCAGTGCGGCAACTTACTGGACATCACCTTGGTGCCATCGTTCTGCTGCCTTGGAACTATTCGCACAACAGTTTGCTACTGAAGACCCACCCCCCGCGACGCCCCACGCCGTTATTTGCTGGGTGGCAACTTACTAGACATCACTTTCGTGTCATCTAGATTTCAGCGCGTTCTGCTGCCTTGGAACTATTCGCACAACAGTTTGCTACTGATGACCCGCCCCACGCCGGAAATCTGGACGTTGTACTGCGTTGGGACTATTCGCACAGCCGACCGCTACTTCGTTGTTTTTCCCTAAAAATGTTTATATGTTATTACTATTTTTGTTTTCTTGTATATATTTATAAATTATTAAAGTTTTATAATCTTACTACTTTGTCGGAGTGCTATATATTTTTAATGTGACACATAATTGTAAAAACTTTGATGTACAAAGAGTCATCCCTGGAATCTTCCGCTTCACGCTCGGTCCCCTCCCCAATCACAATACAGGATGGTTTTCAGATAATAGCAACGCTTCTGCTGTGACGGATCTCATCGAGTGTGGGCCTTGATCTACTATAACTCCTTTGAAGAGGGGTGAATCTTTACAGCTGTGGCCATAAACTACATCTGCAGGGCTAGCTGATACCCTAGGACCAGCCTGGACAATCGGACACAGAGGAAAAGGAGTGTCAGAGGGTGCAGTAGTGAATAGGGCGAAAGGGAGGTGTCGGGCGGGCACAGGGTGTGATTCTCAGGAAAGAGCAGCGCAGATGGGGGGAGGTTTATTACCCATGCATAAGACAGAGAGCGGGGGTGACCACTGCCTGGGGGAGATGCTTGCGAGGGTGGGGAGCCATGCTAAGGATCGACAGCGTGCACAGAGTGGGTCTGGTCAAGGCATCTAAAATGGCTGCCGTGCACGACAAAAGTGTGGCATTTGAAAAAAGACAAGATGGCGCAGACAATGTTTTTCAACACTTCCTGATTTCCTTCGAATCGAACGTTAACAGACGTTGGGGCATATTACCAAAGTTAAGCGATATTTATCCCTAACGATGCATTGCAAAGATTTTTTTACCGTCAGAAATTATCGCAGATAAACCTTGCTATTATCAAAGTTTATCGCAAATACGATAAAAACCGACCGCAATGCATTAATATCGCTGAAAACTCAGCGATATTCATGCATTACCGAGCTAATCCTCTTAGCCATGTTATCCACCTCCCATAGGATAACATGGCTAAGAACTGCTCAGGGCAGCTGTTACTTTTTGGAGATATTCGCGCTTATCTCGAATATTTCCAAAAGTTGATAATAGGAGATAGCGATGTTAGCGACTGTTTCCAGTCGCTAACATCTTGGCATGCCCACTTTGCATGTCATTAGTGATAAATATCACTCACATGCAAAGTGGGGCCCAAGATGGTCGCTATCTCCTACTAGCCGTCGCTAACTGGTGTTAGCAACAGCTAGGTAATACAGATATAATTTTATCTCCGCGAAGCGGAGCGCTGTTACAGATATATATCTTGTTTTTGAACGTTAATTTCTCAAAATGCACTGAAGCACATATATTGAGACCTAGCAAAGGCACATCGGGCTACCAGTCCCTAATATTTTACCAAGTTTCGTGCAAATCCATTCAGCCGTTCGATTATTATTATTATTTATTTTTTTTGCCCCGCGGGGCCCTTTTAAAACCTCCACATCAAACCTAGGGGATCAGCGAGGATCTACTATGCCCCCTTATGGTCATTTGCCCCTTCGCTTTGGCCTCCTCTTGTCTCTCGATCCTACCGAGAGACAAGATGGCGGCCGCTACGGACTGTTTGGAATGTTTACAGACACCGGAGAGCCAATCAGCTTCGCTTCGCAAAGCTCCGTAACGCGAAAAGTACGCGAAGCGGTGCGCTGTTACAGATATATATCTTTTTTTGAACGTTAATTTCTCAAAATCCACTGAAGCACATATATTGAGACCTAGCAAAGGCACATCGGGCTACCAGTCCCTACAATTTTGCCAAGTTTCGTGCAAATCCATTCAGCCGTAAGATTATTATTATAATTTTTTTTTTTTGCCCCGCGGGGCCCTTTTAAAACCTCCACATCAAACCTAGGGGGTCAGCGAGGATCTACTATTCCCCCTTATGGTCATTTACCCCTTCGCTTTGGCCTCCTCTTGTCTCTCGATCCTACCGAGAGACAAGATGGCGGCCACTACGGACTGTTTGCGGCCACTACGGACTGTTTGGAATGTTGACAGACGCCGGAGAACCAATCAGCTTCGCTTCACAAAGCTCCGTTGCGCGAAAAGTACGCGTCCTAGGCCGCTGCCCGGTCCGCGCTTACAGATATATATCTTTTTTTAAACGTTAATTTCTCAAAATCCACTGGAGCACATATATTGAGACCTACAAAAGGCACATCGGGCTACCAGTCCCTACAATTTTGCCAAGTTTCGTGCAAATCCATTCAGCCGTTCGGTCTAAAAGTGAGGCCAACCGCCCTATGGAAATTAACATGGGAAAAACGCGTTTTGGGACCCCCCTTTTTTCTCGGCCCCCCCTTGACGAACCCCCCCCAAATTTTCAAAGGCTGCTCAGAAACAAAATGTGCCATTTTCCTGAAAATTTCAGCCAATTCCGTCCACAAACGGCAAAGTTATTAGACATAGAATTTTCAAAAATCCCATAGAGAAAAAATCCTAACTATATATACCTACTGGCGACCGCCAGTAGGTAATATATATATATATATTTATATATATATATATCGAGAGAGAGAGAAAGTGAGAGTTGGATAGATATAGATATTACATTAACTACTGGCGACCACAGTAGGTAGTTATAGTTAGGACCTAGATTCCATAGGAAAAGCGTTTTTTTGTTTTGCTAATTACTTTTGCCCGGTTTGATGAATCTTCATGAAGTGTTAAAACTAGTCTGCACCTCAGTTCAGCTGCTGGGGGTAAGTTTTAGGGTGATTCATATAGCAGGTGCTGAGAAAAAAAGGCGGGTCCCAAAACACGCTTTCCCAATGCAATGTGCCATAGGGATTTTGAGCACGACAACAGCCTGAACCGCTGAACGGAAGCACACCAAATTTGGTAGAAAGCTAGCTCTTGGCCCAGAAAGAGCCCTTTTCATGATCTGGTGTAAATCCCTTCAGTAGTTTTGGAGGTATTTAAGAAATATAGATATCTAGGGACGCAAATACCATGCGGTTTGGCCAGACCTCATGCTGAGATCTGATTTTAGCTGCCAACACTTCAATCAGGAAGTGTTGGAACCATTTTGGCAATCGGTAGCTGTCAGAATAACCCCCCCAAAAATTACAGATAAATACAAGGGGGCAAGGTAGAAATACCTTGACCTCCTAGGCCTGGTGGCGGGGTCTCACAGGGACCTCTCTGGGGCCAAAAGAAATTTTTTACATTTTTGCCAGGAAAAAAAATAAAAATAAGCACAATCTCTTTGACTTGTTTTCACTTCAGCCCCCTCTTGGGCCAGGTACTGGGGATGAATCTATATCAGTATATTAGGGAGGCAGGTGCATTTGGTCCTCCTCCCCAGGCTGTTTACAGCCCCAGGGCTGCCATCTCCCTGGAGCAAGACCAATGTTTGTAAGGGGAGAGGGGCTATGTGGAACCCACACCCGGGCCCTTTTTGACCCTGGGGACCACCACTTCCCCTGGGCCTGGCCTATTTTTTTTATAAGGAGGGGGATCCATTCCCCCTACCCAGGCTGTTTTCAGCCCAGGGACTTCCACCTCCCTGGAGCAAGGTCAGTGGTTTGAAGTGAGGGAGAGACTGTGCAGACGTATCTCTCTGCCACTTTTGGCCCCAAGAACCAACACCTGCCTGGGGCAGGTCAATTTTGTGAATGGGGAGGGGTCATCACAGCACCCCTCCTGGGCTGTTTTCGGTACCTGGGACCACCACTCTCCAGGGCCGGCTCCTTATGTTCCAACGTGCCCACCCTCAGAACATAGATGCTTGCTTTCGCTTGCGGGAGCAAACAGTTAAGCGGACTTTTCATCTGTTTCCCTACCCGCTGTCTAATGGACAGCAAAACAGATGAAAAGTCAGCATTTTTTGCTCCTACCTACATGCAGGACCAATGCCATCTCTCGATGGTGGTGGGGAACCAGCAAAGACTGCTGAGGCATTCAGGCTCCTCCCGCAGCCCCTAACAGTGCACACTGGGTGCCTGGGTAGGACAAGGGCACTCAGCATGAATTTTCCAGGTCCCAGGGGATAGGGTCCCGGGCTAAAATCGGCCTCAGGATCGAGTCCCCAGGGCTGAAATCGGCCTCTGGGTGGGCTCCCTGGGGCTGAAATTAGCCTGGTGAGTGAGCCACTTGGCCCTCTCCCGTTTTAGTGATTGTACAGGGTCCTTCGGGCTGAAATTCTCAATGTGGGCGCCCCCTCTCCCATTTTGGTAATTGACTAGCCCCGGGGCACAAATCAGCCCAGAGCGGGGGTCCATTCTGACCCCTCCCCTTACACTAATTGGCCGGGCCCAGGGGGATGAGGTTCCCATAATTGTCCTCCCAAGTTGCCTACATATGGGCTGTGGGCCACAGGGCCTGACCGCGGCATGGGGGTGGGTGCCTGCAGTGGGTTGGCTGCTGCTGCCGGGGAATTTGGGGGCAAGGGTAGGTTTAGGGTGGGTATGGGTATTTGGGTGGAAAGGGTATTTTTAGGGTTTATGGTGGGTAGGGGTATTTGGATGGAAAGGGTATTTTTAGCATTTGGGTGGGTAGGGGTATTTTGGTGGCATGTTTTCTTTTTAGGATTAAGGGTGGGTAGGGGTATTTGGGTGGCAAGGGTATTTTTACAGTTTTGGGTGGGTAAAGGTATTTGCGTGGCAAGAGTGTGTTTAGGGTGGGTAAGGGTATTTGAGAGGCAAATGCATTTTAAGGGTTTTGGGTGGGTAGGGGTATTTGGGTTGCAGGGGTATTTTAACGGTTTAGGGTGGGTAGGGTTTGAGGTTGTTAACATAATATATATGCATGTGTATATGTATATGAAAAAATGTATTTTTGTATCTATATATTTATATATCGAAATAAACACTATGGGAAGTCAGATTTTATCAGGGCAGGCTATTTTTAACACCTACTCATTATTTCTGGTGAGTGAACGTAAGCTGGAAGGAACAGGTGTTCTCTTCATTCAGAAAGTGAAGGAGCAATGAATGTTAAAATCTTGTTTTTATATGAACACATTTGCTGTCTGTTCAAGGACAGAGGTCAAATATTAGTTTGTCTTTTTACTAATTGTTGCTTCTCTCATCCTGGAAAATGGTGTTTACTTTTCTTTTTCATTACAGATAGAGGTTTTCCTAAAGTGATCTAAATGACAATCATGGTGAAACAAAAGGCTGTAAGATGTGAGTTTTTTCTAACACACAACATTTAAACAGCTTGTAAATGAATAGTACAATTGTTTCAAAATATATCAGTAATTATGAAAGAACATTTTTCAGAAGTGTGATGCAAACACAAATTTAAATAGCACCAGAACAAATCAGAACACTTTATTTGGTCATGTGCAATGACAATTTTGTTTAGGGACTGAATTTCCAAACTTTGTACACTGTATAGTTTTATCAGTAAAACCATGTCAATGGGAACTGTTTTGGCCATTTCGATGGAAAATTAGCTGATTTCAAATAAGTCTTCTATTACTTCATGCTTCAGGTACATATTTATTAAAAGTGATAGTTTTAAACATGATTTGAGAAACATTCCTGCCCCTACGCTGATGACAATGTGGTTAATGAACTAAGAGGGAATTCAGCGGCATTGCATATCCTATATGAAGCAAGATTTGTATATATATATGGAGCAAAGGTTTAGTCTAATAAATCAAACAAGTGTTGATTTGAAGCAGACATGTATTTCAAGGTGGTCTTGTATGTGATAAAGAAGAAAATAGTGGCTCAGTGAATTAAAATATTTGCCCAGGATCACATAATTGTAAACCAGTTTATGCATCAAGAGCATTCTAATTAGGTAAACTAGATTATTTAAGTTGCTAGACCTGCAAGTCTAGTAAAATTGTTATGATTTTTCAAGGCCTGTATATGTATGCGAGTCTATCAATATACGTTTATGTGTATATGTATATATATAAATAGTTGAATAAAGTGACCACTCAGAGTTGTACTTGCATCAGCCTCTCTGAGTGATCGCCTTATTCAACTTTCAAACAATAGAGAAAAATGTCCGGCGGGCTCCTCCGGCTGCAGCATTCCTCTGCTGATGGCGAGGGAAGACAGAAGGAGCAACACCGGCTCATATATATCTATATACGCTCTCCATATTCCAACTCTTAATGAAATTCTGGACCACAGTACAGAGGTCTACACAGATTTGCTGGGTGAGCATGTCTAGCCACATGACTATCCAGAATCTGGTGCTAAATGAGCCCAACATTTAGGGTCAAAACACAGGGGTGACAGCACATGTTGCTTCACTTTTGAGCTAAAGTCTTAGAGCCATATATACAAACGCATTTTCCCATAGACACACACTGGGTAAAAAACCTCGATACATCTGGCCCTTAGGAAGAGGAGCTCTCCCTTGGAAGTTTGAAAAAGATTCTGAACAAGATACACCAACACAAGTACATATATGGATATAGATAAGAGGCTTCTGTAATTTCTTCATTTTCTATAGGTCTGCTAACTTGTATAGGAGCCAAATGTCAGACAGAAGGTCTAAAAGGGGCGATTCATCTTCAATAAGAGAGGGTCCTTGTCTTCCCAGAAATTCTCTACTCGTTGAGATCCTTAAACTGAACTTTAGTAGTGATATCTGTACTGGATCAGTCAGCAATGGATGCACAACGGGCTCAGGCTAATCTTCAAAAAAGTGCCTGAACACTAATGTAAGCCAAATCTAGTCACCTCAAGTCAGTGGCGTTAAGGACTTTTAGTTGGTTGTGAAACAGCCATTGAGGCCGAAAGTTCAAGAAGAACTTGCTGTATGAGCAGAGACTTCCACCAATATGAGTTTGTGCTTTTAAGATCAATGGATACACAATGTACAGATTGGGCAGATTACAACTAATCTATCTTCTCATCCAGATGACTAGACTCCTTCAAGCGGAGCTTTGAGCTGGAACTCTGTACAAGTTTCTAGCTATTTTGTGCCTGATTTAGAGGCAATTTGAAGTAACACATTTTACAGAAAAATTGGTATTGAAAAAACTAAATCAAGAAGAGGAAGCCCATATTTTTTAATGACAGCGCCTGGTCACTGTGATGCTTAGAGGTCGGCTGCATACATCCAATACATCCCCAGCTACAGAAATCATGTCTTTACTCTTCGCCCACTCCATAAACTATTCTTCTTTAATGGTTACCATATGAGCACGTTTTTGACTCCGACATAACGGTCTATGTATGGATAACGGATCCCACTCTGGATGGAATATGCAAGGACAATTTAAATAAAATTGATCCAACTTTAGATACCTGACAGCTAATGTGTATATTCCCCACTTATATCACAACAACGTCAGAGGACTGTGGCTCCTGCCATGTGCAGATTCAAATTGACTTTTTTTTTCATTTTAGAGCAGCTTTGCCAGATTGATACTGTAGGTTTGGATCATCCAAGCTCTGGTTCTGCAGCTGTTCTGTAATTAGTGTTACTAGGGTAGTTGTCTCTTTCACACTGCTCAGGCTGACTAGCATTGAAGCTTCCGAGTCTTGCTTGGTCACTTTTACTTGCCCACTCCTAGTAACAGGTTACACAAACAATGTCACATAGAAACAATAAAGATTAATTAAACTTGCAGAATGTGAATCACATGGATTGTGTGCGTGGGGGGTGGTTGAGAGTGTCTGTCAGAAGTGAACATCAGTCTGAGTTTATAAAGTCAGGAATGTGTCTGTTTTATGAGTCTGTGTCAGGAGTGTGAGTCTTTCAAGAGTGAGCAGTCAGGAGTATGGAGTCAGAGGTGGGGTTTAGATGCTGCCAGAGACACGGAGATCTGCTAAAATCACCCCACAATATGCATTTATATTAAATGAAAGTAAACTATGGCTGGGAAATTAACAAGATGCCTTGTTATCCATGTTACGCTTTCCTTACATAAATGAAACTTTAAAAACTGTACTCAGTATCCATGTATTTGATTTACGTAGTGCAAATGTAGCTACAAAGCAAGGGCAGCAGAGCAGGACAGTGAGGAGGAGTGGGCATCGAGGGGTCAGAGGATGGGGACTCCAGGGCTGATATAGGGACGCTGCTCCCCCTTCTTCAACAGTTTACTATTGATGCGGTTTTATTACAAGGCTTTGTTGCTTAAAGGGATAGGTCCTCAGCACTTTCCATAAATGGAGCGGGGTAAGGCGCAACAGGGTAGTAGGTTTTCTTTTTTAGATAGCCTAAGCTCTAAGTGAGTGTAGGGGAGCAGTGTTATGGTATTACTATTTATAGAGCGCACATGCACCAATGGTTTCTTTGCCCTTTCAACAATAATTCTTCAAGTGAAACACAAAAAGATATTTTGTTAACTTAGGCCATTTTTAAAAAAATTCCAAGTTTTGAACAATTTGAGAAATGTCCCAAAGTCCTCTCGTACCTTATTATATCTGGAAGTGTTGGGAGCTGAATAACTCCAACCACGTAATCTTTCTTTGGGAAATTTTGGAGCAACGAGGCACAAATTGCATGGTACAAATTTGGGAGCTGTTCCATTCATGCTCTTCCCTTTTTAACATTTTTTTTAAAGGAAATTGTATTAAATGTTATAATTTTTATACAATAATAGAAAATATGACACACGGGTATCACGCTACAGAACAAGTTTTTGATACAGGCTCTTCGTGTTACTTTTCATTCTAGACCACAGTGTGCCACCCATTTCCCCCATACCTTATCATATTTTTTGGGACATTCCCTATGATTTTTAAATTGGTTGTTCAAGTTTCGCACACCAGTCCATTGCCTACCGTCAGTTCGCTAGTGTCGAATGTTAGGGGAGCGACAGCCTCTGACGTTGTCACGCTTGGCTAGCACTATCCCATTTCCAAGTAGTGTGCGATCCCCCCTTCATCCAGCATAGACCACCACAACACCAAGTAGGGCTATTCTTGGGGAGGGCTCCTCAGCGTGTCCCAGCAATCGAGGAAACTCTGTAAATACCTTCCCTAGGCCAGTCCCTTGTGACGTAGTAAAAGTGGGCCTCCTTACTTTGGCAGCCTTTACAAGTCAGTGTGGACAGCTTGTTAGCTCACCATTAGCGAAGCGGTGTGAGATAGGTAAGTAGCTGAATTGGATTAGCTGCATTGTGGTTGGGATCACCACGTCTGGTTCATCAAAAGGGCCCACTCACTGTACCCATTTGACCTTTGTGTTCTAGAAAGAGCTAGGGAAGTTGTTAATTAGGAATTTATATACCCAGATGACGCCTCCCCTTGTGTGGCACCCGCAATAATTTGTGCCTTGAGTAGGCTGTATTCTGGAGCCGATTCCAGGAGTGTGTAATGGTGTGGAGTGCATGCCATACATGTAGATATTGTTAGAATTGGAATTTATGTAAGGAGAACTCATTTTGAAGATTGCCAAAAGATTTTATTTGAGATCCCTGCCATATGTCGCCCACTTTGTTAATGCCGAAGAGCTCCCATTTCCAAAATCTTTGTAATCGGGTAGTTTGGGGCAGCCAAATACCTGTCTATGGGGAGGATACAAGGGTGATTTTCGGGTTCCAGCCCGTCCAATTCGGAGCTGAATGCCACAACTCGAGGACCACTCTGGTGATGTTATGTTATATGTTGTTTTATATAGCGCACGGCTACTCAAAAAGAGTGTCCCGGCGCTTTTATTGAGAACCTGTAGCAGTGAACACAACACAGTAATAAAAACAGAACAGGAGAAAAAAAACTCAGGATAGGTCACCTAAAGGGAAAAAAGCCAGGTTTTAAGACCCTTCCTGAACATAAGCAAATTAGAGGCCCCGCGCAGCACCAAGGGCAAAGTGTTCCACAGCTGTGGTGCCAGCAGGCTAAAGGAGCGGCCTCCAATACGAGCCTTTTTTACCCGCGGAACCACCGCAAGAAGCAGAGATTCAGATCTTAATGATCGGGTCGGACGATAAAAGGAGAGTCTCCTTTGGAGATACTTTGCTCCCACTGCGTGGAGAGCCTTGTAGGCCAGGGTCAAGGCCTTAAAAGCTATCCGCTTCCGGATAGGCAGCCAGTGTAGCGACTGCAAAAGGCCCGCAGCACTGGCTCGCCTATTTAGGCCATAGATCGCCCTCGCGGCCGAGTTCTGCACAACTTGCATCCGCTGCAGTAGATAATCCGGCAGGCCCAAATAGAGAACATTGGAATAATCCAATCTTGAGCCAATCATGGCAGATGAGGTTCGTAGAATCGGGCTTCCTTAAAGTAGATACAAAATCTGGTCCTGACCAAATTGGGCTACTTGAGCCGGTATGCTGGGTCTTACTACTTCCCACTCAACCAGCCATTTATAGTCAGGAGTTGTATGGCCAGTAGTATAACTGGACTTCTGCCATGCCCAACTCGCCATTGTTAATGGACAGAATGCATGCACCAATGTCACTCTGGCAGGCTTATTCATCCATAGGAAGGAGCAGATGTTGGCAATTGTTTTCTGGAGCCAAGTCTGGTGGATCAGATGGGGGAAGTTCTACGCTAATGGTGAGCTAACAAGCTGTCCACACTGGCTTGTAAAGGCTGCCAAAGTACATAGGCCCACCTTTACTACGTCACAAGGGACTGGCCTATCATTCAGGGATATTGGTGAAGGTATTTGCGGAGTTTCCTTGATTGCTGGGCGACGCTGAGGATCCCTCCCCAAGAATAGCCCTACTTGGTGTTGTGGTGGTCTGTGCTGGATGAAGGGGGGATCACACACTACTTGGAGATGGGACAGTGCTAGCCAAGCATGATAAGGTCAGATGCTGTCACTCCCCTAACATTCAACACTAGCGAACAGAAGGTAGGCAATGGACTAGTGTGCGAAACTCGAACAACCAATTTAAAAATCATGGGGATGTCCCAAAAAATATGATAAGGTATGGGGAAAATGGATGGCACACTGTGGTCTAGAATGAAAATTAACACGAATTGCCTGTGTCAAAAACTTGTTCTGTACCGTGATACCGGTCTGTCATGTTTTCTATTATTGGATAAAATTATAACATTTAATAAAACTTCCTTTTAAAAAAAAAAAAGGAAAAAGCATGAATGGAACAGCTCCCAAATTTGTACCATGCTATTTGTGCCTCGTTGCTCCAAAATTTCCCAAAGAAAAATTAAGAGGTTGGAGTTATTCAGCTCCCACCAATTGGAATGCCCTACCAGATATAATAAGGCACGAGAAGGACTTTGGGACATTTCTCAAATTGTTCAAAACTTGGCTTTTTTTTTAAAAATGGGCCTAAGTTAACAAAATATCTTTTTGTGTTTCACTTGAAGAATTATTGCTGAAAGGGCAAATAATACCATAACATTGCTCCCCTACACTCACTTAGAGCTTAGGCTATCTTAAAAAGAAAACCTACTTCCCTGCTGCGCCTTACCCAGCTCCATTTATGGAAAGTGCTGAGGACCTATTCCTTTAAGCAACAAAGCCTTGTAATAAAACCGCACCAATAGTGAACTGTTGAAGAAGGGGGAGCAGCATCCCTATATCTGCACTGGAGTCACTATCCTCTGGCCCCTCGATGCCCACTCCTCCTCACTGTCCTGCTCTGCTGCCCTTGCTTTGTAGCTACATTTGCACTACGTAAATAAAATACATGGATACTGAGTACCGTTTTTAAAGTTTCATTTATGTAAGGCAAGCCTAACACGGATAACAAGGCATCTTGTTAATTTCCCAGCCATAGTTTGTTTTCATTTAATATAAATGCATATTGTGGGGTGACTTTGGGAGATCTCCGTGTCTCTGGCAACATCTAAACCCCACCTCTGACTCCATACTCCTGACTGCTCACTCTATAAAGACTCACACTCCTGACACAGACTCATAACACAGACACATTCCTGACTTTATAAACTCAGACTGATATACACTTCTGACAGACACACTCTCGACCACCCCCCACGCACACACTCCATGTGATTCACATTCTGCCAGTTTAACTCAATCTTTATTTTTCTCTGTGACATTGTTGGTGTCAGCTGTCAGCAGGAGTGGGCGAGTAAAAGTGACCAAGCAGGACTTGGAAGCTTCAATGCTAGTCAGCCTGAGCAGTGTGAAAAGGACAACTACCCTGGTAACACTGATTACCGAACAGCTGCAGAACCAGAGCTTGGATTATCCAAACCTACAGTATCAATCTGGCAAAGCTGCTCTAAAATAAAATAAAAAGTCAATTTGAATCTGCACATGGCAAAAGCCACAGTCCTCTGACATTGTTGTGATATAAGTGGGGAATTTACAAATTAGCTGTCAGGTATCTAAAGTTGGATCAGTTTTATTTAAATTGTCATTGCATATTCCATTGAGAGTGAGATCCCTTATCCATACGTAGACCGTTTTGTCAGAGTAAAAAATGAGCTCATATGGTAACCATTAAAGAAGAATAGTTTGTGCAGTAGGCGAAGAGTAAAGACATGATTTCTGTAGCTGGGGATGTATTGCATATATGCAGCCGCCCTCTAAACATTACAGTGACCAGGCGATGTCATTAAAAACATGGACTTCCTCCTCTTTGTTTTGTTTTTTCTATACCACTTTGTTTTGAAATAATTTTTCTGTAAAATGTGTTACTTCAAGTTGCCTTTAAATCAGGCACAAAATAGCTAGGAACTTTTACAGAGTTCCAGCTCAAAGCTCTGGTTGTAGGAGTCTAGTCATATGGATGAGAAGATGAATTAGTTGAAATCTGCACAGTCTGTACATGTTGTATCCGTTTATCTTAAAGGCACAAACTCATTTTGGTGGAAGTCTCTGCTCGTACAGCCAGTTCTTCTTGAACTTTAAGCCTCAATGGCTGTTTCACAACCGACTAAAAGTTCTCAACGCCACTGACTTGAGGTGACTAGATTTGGCTTACATTAGTGTTCAGGCACTTTTTTGAAGAGTAGCCTGAGACAGTTGTGCATCCATTGCTGACTGATCCAGTACAGATATCACTACTGAAGTTCAGTTTAAGGATTTCAACGAGTAGAGAACCCTCTCTTATTGAAGATGAATCGCCCCTTTTAGACCTTCTGTCTGACATTTGGCACCTATACAAGTTAGCAGACCTATAGAAAATGCTGAAATTACAGCAGCCTCTTATCTACATCCACATATGCACTTGTGTTGGTGTATCTTGTTCAGAATCTTTTTCAAACTTCCAAGGGAGAGCTCCACATCCTAAGAGCCAGATGTATCGAGGTTTTTTACCCAGTCTGTGTCTATGGGTAAATGTGTTTGTATATATGGCTATAAGACTTTAGCTCAAAAGTGAAGCAACATGTGCTGTCACCCCTGTGTATGACCCTAAATGTTGGGCTCATTTACCATTTATTCTGGATAGTCATGTTGCTAGACATGCTCATCTAGGAAATCTGTGTAGACCTCTGTACTGTGGGCCAGAATTTCAGAATTTACAACTATTAATAACATTAATACATTCTGATACTTGTAATAGCTATTTATATCTCAATAGGAGTTGGAATACGGAGGGCTGTAGTTAGCATCTGCCATTCCATAAGGATGTAGAGGCCTCACTCCCACACCTTTCGGACATAAAGAGTGTCTGTCAGACTGAGCAAAGTTCAGCCTGACAGAAACTATTTATATTCAAGTCAGCCAGCCAGGTGCTAGACATGCACTAAGTGTGCAAGCGCCTAAATGCCTGAGCTGAGATTTGCTGGGATGAGGATTTCACAGCTTCCGTGGGCTTCAGTTTTAAGCCCTCAAGTGCCCAAGGCCGAGTGTCTTGTCACTGACACCTCATCACAGAGTGGGGTGGAGTCCACAGTCTCGCTGACCCCATCCCTGTCTGTGGGGCCATTCATACATAGACTGATGCTATTTGAGCTCTTTATGAGTGTGTAAAACCCTCTGTGCCTACACCAACTGTACTGCCAGTGGTGTGTAACACTTCCTGACACTAAGTGGCGCAAATGACTGTAGGATGAGTAATGAGGTGAAGTCCTCCCTGTCACTAAAAGCTTACAAATAAGCGCCTCTTGCCGGTCACACACGTAGTAAAGCCCTCAAGAGACCCATGCAGCCTATACCTGCGAGCTGCATGATTAGGTTTTTTACTCATGGGTATCATAGTTCAAGAGAGGCTTACTGGATGATTTGCAGTTATAGACAAACAGGATTCAAACAGGATTTATAGAGCATGGCTAATCACTTGTAAACGTATCCAGGCGCTGAGGGTCTATCTGCTTCAGGTAGGTTCAGTCGAATAGCCAGGTCTTCAGTGCCTTCTGGAATTCTAGGAGAGAGGTGACGGTCTGGAGGTGAAAGGGGAGATTGTTCTAGGATTTAACCAAGTGGTAGGAGAAAGAGCATCCTCCACAGTTGCTAGGGCGGATGTGGGGGGTGCGCTAGGGAGGGGAGCACAGGTGTCTGGTTGGTTGGGGAAGTTCAGGTGGTGGTTTATATAGGCTGACCTTTGGTTTTGCAGGGCATTGTAGGTGTGGATCAGTATCATGAATTGACCACTCTTCTGTATGGGAAGGCAGTAAAGTTTCTTGAGGTGAGGGCCATGTGGGTCCGTTTGGGGAGGTCGAGGAAGAACCTGGCTGCTGAATTCTGTCTGATTTCCACTCTGTTCAGGAGGTTATTCCTGTGCAGAGTGGGTTGCTATAGTCCAGGCAGCTGGTGATTTGGGCTTGAGTGATGGTTCATCTGGTGTTGATGAAGAGCCACCTGAAGATTTTCCAGAGTATGCGAAGAGTGAGGAAGTAGGTGGATGAGACAGCACTGATCTAGGTTTTCATGGTGAGTTTTGTGTCCAGGATGATTCCGAGGTTAAGAGCATGGTCTGTGGATGTGGGTGAGGGTCTCATTTCTTCACTTCGGTTTTGTCTGCGTTGAGTTTCAGGCAGTTGTTTCTCATCCTATCAACGCCGCTCATCAAACAACTGCAGAATTTGTCTCTTGTGGTGGTGAGGTCTTCTGGGAGCGAGATGATGAGCCGGGTGTTATCTGCGTAAGATATGATATTTAATTATAGGTTCTGACTATGTTGCCCAAGGGGGTCATGTAGGTGTTGAACAGGATGGGGCTGAGGGACAAGTCTTGAGGGATGCCACAAATAATGTACTTGGGTGATCCGAGGTTTTTGGGTTCTAAGGTGATAAACAACAAATTGTTTATTCTTTCTTATCCTTGTGTGGAGGAAATAAACTTTACATCCATTTTTGGACTGAAACCCCAGTTTCTTCTGGTGCTCTGTGCAGATAGCACTGAACTTTTACAGCATTTCTAGGTCACTGGACTGTACCTCATGAAATGGCATTCTCTTTGTTTCCCAGATGGGGGAAAGGAAGCAGTTTGATTAGTTTGACTTGTTTAAGAATTGGGTTGTGCCTTAAGCCACGCCTCTTGTGGCTATTAAATAGTAAGCGCATATTTCCCAACACAATTTAGTTTTTCAGAGGATGGTCAATATATTAAGCTTGTAGAACAGTGAGGCAGCGAACACTTGAAAGCAAAGCTCAAAATGAGACTTTGGAAGACAAATGAATCATCATTATAACAGTTGATGAAGAGGAAATGAAGGGAAGCTAAAATCAAGAAGTGGTGGACAGCCTCTTCACGAATATCTTCAAGCTATCTTTACTTTCAAGAACAATTTTGAAATAATTTTGTATGTATTCACATCCCTCACAAGCAAAGCAGTGCAAAAGTAAGTTTCAGTATTATATCCTCCTTATAATGTCCTTGACAACCAGCCCATCACTTGCGAGATCTACACAGATGTGACAACATTTCCTTAAAGAAGTAGAATGCATTTGCTACTCTATTGTCTAATGTATCCAGTCTAGCTTTGTTCTAAGTTAAATTGGCATTTCGGATCGGGTGCCAGTAAGCCATGTCAAATTATGTTCCTTTGTAAGAGGTTTTTTATTTTGGTTTATTGTAGAGCAACCCTGCTGATAAATGGTTTTGGATGTTTTTTCTTTTCTGCTTTTTCAAGTTTTGCAGCAGTGTGCTTTAGACCATCCTTCCGTTTTGGGGTCTGAATTTATTTTTTACAACTTTTTTTATTGCAATGTAAAATATACAGTAATGACAGCCACCACCAGCATATGTAGCATTATGATACAACAATGCCACAGAGCCTCTACAGTCATTATTTGATGTCCCAGGTGCTACTCCCTGCTCATTATCTTTCCTGGAATGGCTATTACTCTAGCTTCTATTGCAACATAGCTTTCAAATCAAATCTCCCAATAAGTGTGCACAGCATTCCCCTATTCTCATTCTATCGACCCCACACCTTCATCCATTTATGCAGACACCCTCTTCCCTTCATAAACCACATTTTTTGCTAGCATGCACCAATCCATATCATATACCCAGCCCCTCAGTGTGGGTGCAGAGGTAGCTCTCCATATCGTTGCTATATTTTATTTGGCTAACCACAGCTTCTTCCCATACATTTAACAAACACCACTTTGGCGAAATCTCCATGTCACCCACACAAATATGCATCATACTTGTTGCCACCACCTTCCAATAGGGTTGGAGCACTGGGCACTCCCACACTAGATGGAAAAATGTACCTTCCAGTCCGTACCCTCTCGGGCACCCCGGTGACTCAGTCCTCCCTATCTTAACCATGGTTGTGGATTAGTGGTAAATTCGGTGCAGGACTTTCAATTGCACCAATCGGAATCAAGAGCATATGGCCATCTCCCTGGGGGACGCCAGCGCCTCCTGCCACTCATCATTGTCAAGTTGTCCCAGGTCTCCCCCCCCCCCCATCTCCGAAGCCTAGGAGAGGGTCTGGGAAGTTGTTAATTATTTTACAATAAGTCAAGGAAAGGGCACGTCTATCCATGAATTTGTTGAGTAAACTGTCCTCCAGTACTGCAGCCTCCGGTAACTCCATCCCATTTAGTATTACTCTCCACAAGGCATGCCGAATTTGTTGCTATCAGTATGACTCTGTAGGGGCCAATTGATATTCCCTGCTAAGGTCCTCAAAGGGTTTAATCGCTCTGCCTGCCCATAGGTCGTTGACCTGCAAGATACCTATTAAGTCCAATTTCTTAAAGCCATGGCATTTGGCTAGCATCCCCAGTTGCACGGTGTACCACAATGGGGTCACCTGGGTAATTCTACGATGCCATCCAGGTGCAGCCGTTGCAGCATGCCAAAGCCGCACTGTTGTTGCTGTCGGGTTCGGACATGAAATGCCATGACTCTCCGCATAGAGCGCTCTAAGGTATCCCCCCGGCTGCATATTTCGATGATCCATTCTACAGGCTTGGTCTTCATGTGGAAAGTAGACCCAGTCATTTATCACCACACGTTGGGCCTCCCAATAATATTGTTGTAGAGCAGGAAGCGATATACCCCCATCATACCATCTCCTATTAATGAAATCCTAGGGGTGCCCCCGTCCCACAAGAGCATCAGAGTAAGTGTCTTTATCACTTTATAATAGGTAGGGGGTACCAGAAATTGAGCATTTTGCAAGATGTAGAGGAAGCGCGGGAGTGTCATCTTCTTGAATAGTGCCATCTTCCCTAACATGGACAGGGGTAAGGCCCTTCACTGTTGGACATCACTTCTCAGTCTCTGTAGCCTGGTTCCAGATTGTGCTCATGAAAGGTCTGTGTGTCCCTAGTTATAAACAATCCTAGATATGAAAACTCCTCTGTGACTACCCTGGCCTCACTAGGGAAGCCACACATCTGTCCCACTAAGTATATCAATTAAAGATGTCCCAATTTATCGTGTGGCCATAGTATTTACGATAGAGTACAAAGATATACAGTATTCTATGAAGCATGGTGTATGGGCTCGCCACATAAAGTGGGATGTCTTCTGCATAGGGGGAGATCCTGTTCTCCCAGTCTTCCGTCCATTTAAGCCCCCTAATTAAAGAATGTCCTTATATCAAGACCGCCAGGGGCTTTAACACTAGGATAAATATTAACGGAGTGATTGAGCAGCCCTGTCTCTTGCCCCCCCACAACTGGAAAGAACCTGGCAGCCCTCCATTTACTGCTACTTGTGCCAAGGGAGCATTCTAGAACAAGCGGATCCAGGACAGAAATCTCTGCCCAAACCCCTGTTTCCCCACAACTACAAACATGAAAGGCCATTCAATAGTATTGAATGCCATTCGGGCATCTAAGGAGACTACCACTGTGTTTCCCTGAAATCTGGTTGAGCGGCCCAGTATGCCATATAGACCTTAGGTTCAGTGCTGTGTTTCTATTTGACTTAAACCTGATTGATCTGTTTGTATCAATATATTGATAATCAGGGACAGTCTAGTGGCTAAATGGTTGGCCAAAATCTTGACTTCTGCGTTAAGTAACGAGATTGGCCTGTGAAAAGAGCTCTGCCGGTTTACCTGGTTTGTGAATGACTACAATTTTAGCTAATCGTTGATCAGCTGATAGTGTCCAACTCTCACGACTTTCCTGAAACATATTTCTGAGGTAGAGGATGACCTTAGTTGTGGCGAGCTTATACAGTTCAATGGAAAGGCCATTAGGATCCATCACTTTCCTTGCATTTAGTGCTTGGATTGCTTTGTAGTGTAGTTCCTATATTCCCAATAGGCTCTGCGCATTAGAATAATATAAACAGCAGTGTAGACGTAGGACTGAGGACATCTAGGTCTCTACTGACTATATTAGACTTAATTAGTTTTGCCAGCTAGCTCAGAGGTCACTAGAAACTTTCTTGATTGTTCAGAAAAGAGTTAACTCTCCTGATTTAGACAAGAAGGGATTAGCTTCTGACAACCGCATAAACATGACAACTTTGCTCCCTCAGAATAAAGAGTATATCTCCAGAGTCGTGTGAAAACAATAGACAACTATTTAACTCAGTCAATCATGCATACTTAGTTTCACCAGAGAGCAGAGAAATAGAGAGACGGGCGTTTTAAATAAAAGGTGTTATTTATTGAGCAGTCTTCTTTCTCATGCAAGAGAAATGAATTGCCACAGTTGCAATACTTATCATGAAGTAAAGTGCGTACAGTAAAAGGAGTATTATGAAATAATACTGTAAAAGCATTGATATGGTTTCTTAGCCATATGATACTTTAAAACGGATAAAATATATACATACATAAAAACATTGACTAAGGTACTCAACTGGTGCTTCTAAGATACGCCTACCCCGTGTACCTGACCTAAGCCTAATACATGGGAAGGAGTAAGTAAGTTGTAGTTTAAGTTAAGTTGGTTTTTTGCCAAGAATCTGAATCAAGAATTCTCTTAAGGTTTTAGTCAGCTCCGTACCTTGGTTCTAGAATGTAGGAGGTCTTGTATCTCTGTCAGGACTCGATCTCCCAGCAACCCGCAAGGGTGATTGGAAACACCGGAGCTGGATTCTTGTCAAGAGAAAAGACAGCGTCTCTCTCAGTGCGTCAAGGGAGGGTCGGCTTCCTTCGGCTCTCGCATCAGCTGGGCGTCGGGCAAGTAGATAGCCGCTCTGCTCCAAACCACCGTGTGTTTGCTTAAGGCAACGTTGGTATATTTATACCTGAAAGGTGCCGTGTTTGACGTAAGGTTGGACATAAGACGTCACTAAGAACTAACAGTTCTTTCTGGACTCCAGGAGTTCTTGCGCAAATCAAAACAAAAGCAGGGGGACTTCCCGGGCTGCTGGAGGCTTGGTTTGTTTAAAGAACGCGTTGTACTTTCTACGAGTCTATAGGAGTAGCCTTGCCGTATTTGGACTGCATTGGCTATGCCTAAATATGGACATGATTCTTATGCCTTTATAAGGGTATGTTTTGTTATAACCACATAAGGTCATGAATCAGGGATATCTAATTAGGGTCCTAGATAGATTCACAACACCCACTCCACGTATTATGTCAATCATTACTAAATACTAAGCAATACTAAACATATAACGATGCATGTGTTTTCCAACCCACCCCAAAATACATAGATTGCATTTGAAATGGTGTATGGTATATACACGAAAATGAGTATTATACTGTACGTCTTTCAAGCAGTTGTATCATTCAGATAATGCATATATATCTCAGCTGAATGAATTTTGCGAAAATTACACATGAAATGGCTCTAAATACAGAAAAGATGGTCGAGACTATTTCATCACATATTTATACAATACTGTACATGTGCTAGAGGCTGAGGTAAAATATTGTCTCTAGTATCTCTAAAAATAGAAGCTCTGTTCTCTAAGAATAGTTCTACTTTAAGCAGAGTACCATGTGCCAAAAAAAGGTAAATATTTTGGAAGTGGAAAAAATTTTTTCGCTTTCAGGGGATAAAATAGTTCCAAATGTTTTTGAGTACTTTCGTTTATCAAAAAGTTGAAGGCCGAATTCAGAGTTCAGGGAACGCTGTGTGCTCGTTGTTTTTAAAAGTTATTCTTTTTGTTCAGGGGAGAACATCATATCAGACAGGCTTGTGAAAAATTGGTCTACAACATCAGGTGAAAGTTCGACCAAGTTCGAAAATGCTGAAATTGTGCATATGTGAGAATCATTGCCATCATAGATGTCTGGATCAGCAATGCTCACAGAAGGTTGTACCTGTTTGGTGCTGCTTTCATCTCGTACTTCACCGCCACCTAATCGTAATGGTGAAGTCTCAACGAATGCCGTCATCAGAAAAGGTAGCCGCTGGGGACAACACGTTGCATGAGTCGTTACCGGACCTAGCAAAGTATCGATATCCATTGGTACTGCTGATGGTAATGTAAGACAGATGTCCAACACGCATTCTTCTCCGCATAGCAGACATCGAAGCACAGGTAAGATGCAATCTTGCCAGATTGGTCTGAATGAAAGAAACCAGGTTGCCCTAAGATCTCTTAGCCGGGCCAATCCGAGCACTTTAGTGATGCGATCTCGTTAGCGTATTGCTAGGATCGTTTCTTCCATTGTAGCTGGAGTTCTGTCTGTGGCTTGGCTTGCCATATCGGAGCAGAAGAATCAAAAATAAAATTCCTGCTACGAGTCCCAAAAGGAGAGGCAGGCTGCCGAAAAAGGAATGGACAAAATTCGGGAAAATGCCCAGAACTGTTTCAAAGGGTGCTAACAGTCCCGAAAAAATTGTCTTAAATACATGTGCGATGCCACTGGTATCAGACATGTTTAAGACTTGACCTAACATTTCTACGAAATGCACTGGGCAATTTGTTGATAATAGGGAATGTATCTCTGCCGCTGTCCTTGCTACTTGCAGATCATACATCTCTTTGGACGAGGTTAAAGGCATAGTTGTCTGTAAAAGAATAGACTTCATTCTGCCTAAAGTATCAATTTGAATAGAAGAGATATTCAAAGAAGGCCATATTGCTGCCTCCATGTCTGAATTGCTGTTTGGATACAATACTTGCATGCAGCAAGTGACCATGAAACTAACGCTCACGAGATAGGCTTTTCCTGGCACCATGCCACAACAGCTGTGGTCACTTATTAGAACATAACTGCCGTTGGAAAGTTGTCTGAAAAATGGCTCTATCTGTGTTGCAGGAGTGCCGTGCAGGTGACATGAAAGGTAAACAGTCATAATATCGATTGCAAAATATAGAATGGACATAATATCGAAGTAAAAATATAGAATGGACAAAATATCGAATGGACACAATATAGTGGTTAAAAATATCGAATTTAAGGTAAGTAATATCGATTTTCAAAATATAGAAGTCAAAATATCGAAGTATACAGTATAGGCATTAAATATATCGATTTTTTAATAATATCAATTTTTTTAAAGTGTTTTGTATGTTAGTATATGTGTGAAAAGTGTATATTAATTTTTGTAATGTATGTTTAATGTATTTTAAGTAATGAATTTTATGTTATTTAATTTTTGCGTAATTTAATTCTGTAGCGGTTTGTGGGTTTATAGGGGAATAGGGTGGGAAGTAATTTAATTATATTAAATTAAAAATTAATTTTTAGCAATTATTATAAATTTTTTATTACATTTTGCTTTCTAGTTCTGTAGCGGGTTGTGGGTTTATGGGGAAATAGGGTGGGAAGTAATTTAATTGTAATTAATTAAATATTTTTGTTTATTTATTGGTATTAATTTTGAATTTGTTATTTTTTAATTGGTAATTAATTTGTATTAATTGCCAATTAATTTGTATTAATTGATTCATTGTTAATTATGTTAATTTTCTAAATTTCTTTTCTGTAGCGGGTTGTGGGTTTATAGGGGAATAGGGTGGGAAGTAATTTAATTGTAATTAAGTCAATAATTTTTTTCATTTATTGGTATTGATTTTAAATGTATTGTTAATTAATTTTTAATCGATAATTAATTTCTATTGGCAATTAATTTTTATTAATTGGTAATTATTTTGTATTAATTAAATATTTGATAATTATGATAATTGTATTAATGTATTTTCTGTAGTGGGATGTGGGTTTATAGGGGAATAGGGTGGGAAGTAATGTAATTGTAATTAATTACATATTAAAAATACTTTTTGTATATTGATAATTAATTTACTGTTCATTTTTAATTGGTATTAATTTTTATTATTAATTAGTTTTTGTTATTGAAAATTAATTAGTTGTTAAATAATTATGAATAGGTTATGAATTTTTAATAACTAATGTGTAGTTGTATTTCTAATTAATTATTACATAATATTAAATTGGTTATTAATTTCAATTAATGTTTTATTGGTATTGATATTTAATGAATTTTTAATAATATATTAAATCATTACTTTCCCTACTGTTAAACTCTCTGGATTGGGAATAGTATTTTTTACCCCTACGCTATCCAACGCTTTCCCTACTGTTGCACTCTCTGGAGTGGGAATAGTAATTTTTACACTCCCGCTATCCAACGCTTTGCCTACTGTTGCACTCTCTGGAGTGGGAATAGTATTTTTTACCCCTACGCTATCCAACGCTTTCCCTACTGTTGCATTCTCTGGAGTGGGAATAGTATTTTGTTACCCCTACGATATCCAATGCTTTCCCTACTGTTGTACTCTCTGGAGTGGAAATAGTAATTTTTACCCTTCCAATATCCAAAGCTTTCCCTACTGTTGCACTCTCTGGAGTGGGAATAGTCATTTGTACCCCTACGCTATCCAACGATTTCCCTACTGTTGCACGCTCTGGAGTTGGAATAGTAATTTTTACCCCTACGCTATCCAACACTTTCCCTACTGTTTCACTCTCTGGAGTGGGAATAGTATTTTTTACCCCTACGCTATCCAACACTTTCCCTACTGTTGCACTCTCTGGAGTGGGAATAGTAATTTCTACCCCTACGCTATCCAACACTTTCCCTACTGTTGCACTCTCTGGAGTGGGAATAGTATTTCTTACCCCTACGCTATCCAACGCTTTCCCTACTGTTGCACTCTCTGGAGTGGGAATAGTAGTTTTTACCCTTACACTATCCAACGCTTTCCCTACTGTTGCACTCACTGGAGTGGGAATAGTATTTTTTTCCCCTACGCTATCCAATGCTTTCCCTACTGTTGCACTCTCTGGAGTGGGAATAGTAATTTTTACCCCTACCCTATCCAAAGCTTTCCCTACTGTTGCACTCTCTGGAGTGGGAATAGTATTTTTTACCCCTAAGCTATCCAACGCTTTCCCTACTGTTGCACTCACTGGAGTGGGAATAGTATTTTTTACCCCTACGCTATCCAACGCTTTCCTTACTGTTGCACTCACTGGAGTGGTAATATTAAATGTTACCCTCCTGCTATCCTACGGTAAAATATTGTACATTTTTTATTAATAACTTAAATGAATTATATCTTAATTATAAGGTTATTTGAGTATTTTTAAGTATGTTTTAGTTAATTATATTTATTATTTCATTAATTTTAAAAATTCGATATTTTGACTGACTATATTTTTTACAGACTATATTTTGGATTCAATATTTTTGTACTTACCTGTTTGTAGATAGGATTTCGATATTTTGGCATTCTATATTTTGGTGACTATATTTTGGTAAGTCTATATTTTGTCATTCTATATTGTGTCAGTGATCCGACATGAAAGGTTATTTGAAGACCCTTTGCAGACTCCATGCAAGTTAATACCTTGACACAGGAGTGTACCGCTTAGTGATTTTTTACAATTGTTACCACTAAGAAATACCTCTTTTTTTCCCTTCACTATAACATTTGTGTGTATAAGGTAATTTCCATGTTGACTTGATGTATCCTTTACCCAACCTTTCATACAGGCCTGCTGGTATATATTTTTGGCAATACTTAAACTGGAAAGTTGTTATCGGAATTGTAATTGTTCCGTGTATTATCCATTCAATGACAGGTCTCTCTGACATTGTCAATGGTAATCTCTCAAGTTTTTCAATGCTCAGAATCGTATAGTCTGCTCCTTTTTGTGCCAAACTGATTTGTTTATCAGTAAGGTTAAAGATAGAAAATAATGACGTTATGTTGATTAGACGCCATGCATGTAGCCTGAACGTAGGTTTTGCAACGTCCAGGAGAGCTGTACAATAGAACGTAATTGGGACTGACCATGTTGTAACATTAGCAAGTCCTGCTTTATTATATCAATAGCAGATGATACAATGCTGTCCAGTGAATATATTCTGGAGGACAGTCGTTAACCCATTGTCCACTACAGAAAGTGATTTTTCCAAATTTATACGATCAATTTCTCGTATTTATTCTGCTGTTTCAATTTGTGTCACTTTCCAAGCTTCGTTGTAAGCAGCGTATATACCGGCGTATATGAAACGTTTTTGGCGCTGTTTGCGTGGTCCCAGTATGAAATCACGCAAGTCAGCACCGTCTTTAAGTAAAGTCAAGTGTTGCTTAATTTCAGCTAGTGTGGATTTCTGTAGCCATTCGAGGCATAGTTTCCCTACACTGTATGTTGTAACTATCCCTGGATGTTGTCTCTGGGAATATCTTGGGTCTGGCCTGGTCTGTTTAAACCCCTGTGTTTTGTTCAGGAATGTATCTTGATGGTTATTTGTGTCTGTGGGCCAGATCAACCATTTTTTCCAACCAGGATTTGTTCTGTTTTGGTGTAAAATATGGGATACGTCTATCTCCACATCTGTAGTGCTATTACTATCAGGTATGGGCTTCGGAATAGACGTTTTTTTAAAGTCTTTTATCTTGGCTAAACCAAGACAGGTTGTCTGTTGAATGGTGTAATTCAGGAATATTATCTGTTCTGGGATCATGCAGGCTCCAGGCTCTATTTAGTGCTTCTAGACATTGTACCTGCCAGTCTTTTGAACCCCAGATGGTTTTTGTTTCAATGTTGTTTTTCCAAAATTCAAAACCAAATGTAGGCATTTTATCATAAAAATTTTCAGAATAGATCAATTTAGTATTTGTCAACATTGTTTTAATTCCTGTCTTATTTAACATTCTAAAATAAAACGTTTCTTGATCACTGTTGTTAAACCCTGAGAAGTATGTAAATTTCTCATAAAATGTTTTTGAGCTGCCTTTTGGCGGTGTTGGACAATGTTCCCATTGATTATAATTTAAAAAATTTCTAGGTTGAGCAGATTTATGCAAATAGTGATGACCATAATGATTATAACAGTACATTTCTTCATAATTTGATGAACTCTGCAAGTAATCATGTTCTGTAAATTTTGCTGACATTACTAAATCTGACATCATATTATTAACATTTTCAAAGTCCCAATCATCATAGAAAGTACTTGGTGTCACAAAGTCACTTAAGAAAACCTTAAATTGGTGTTGATATTTCAAGGGCTCAATCGGGCCATAGATTTCATAATCCGTTTTGTCCCATGCTACCCCACCGGGTATTGGATTGGCTGTGATGTTCACTGATGACAGTTCTCTTTTTTTCGATGTGTGAGGATCTGTGAGGCTTTAGGACCAAGTTGATGTTCTGACTTGCTGTGTCCATTGTACTATATTTTCCATTAATGAATTTTCCCAAACATAGAACCATGATGAGCCAAAGTACGAGGAAAAGTACACCTAACACAATTCAAAATTCAATCCATGGTGAAATCAGATATGTTTCTTTTAGTTGATGAAAAAGTTCAGTTACTTTGTCTTTGAAAGTGTTTGTTGCTGGCGTTTCTTTATGCTCGCTTGGATCATCAGAAAAGTCACCAAAATTGATGAAGTAGCCAGATGCAGTTCTGTCAATTGCTTCCGGATTCTCATTAGTCTTTGCATTTTTCTCTGTTTCATTAGCATAGTCTGAGGCTACATCATTGTAGACAGGTGTTTCTTGATGAACTGTTGCAATTTGGGTTTCAAGAGGCACAAGTTCCATGGCTTTGTTGCATAGTCCTTTTTTGTTCACTGCAGGTTTATCAAATGTGATTAGTCTCTCAGTTTGAACCTCTTGGATTGTAGCAAGATTTGGTCTTCTGCTATTTCTTGGGAGTCCACTGGGCCTACTACTTATTATTGGCCACATGATTGTGGTTTTACCAGGTTGATGGATACAACTCGGTTCTCCTTTTTACCAGCAAGGGGCGGTAGTACTACTGATCTTGTTCCTCTGACAGCTAAGACAGGTACTGCTTTTCTGTAAGAAGGCCCAAATTCCTTCTTCACCGCGATCTTCTCTCTGACTAGATCCCCAATCTTTGGAATCCAGACAGGTCTTGCTGGGACAGGTGGTTTCTCTTCAGTGGCTGTTGGCTTTAACTTTGTATTACTCAGACTTCTTCTTGTTTCATTTAAGTCCTGTAAAACAGCCAAACGATCTTTGATATCAAAGGCTTTTTCTTTTACCACTGAAGTCTGAAAATCTAAGTCCTGGATGTGCATTCTAGTACCGAACAATAGTTCGTATGTAGTGATACCTTTTAGAGAATTTCTTGGCAGATTGTTAAGACTACGTTGGACACTTGTTAAATGTTTGACCCACCCATCACCCGAACCTAATACCCTCGCCGTTATAGATTGCTTTATGTCACGGTTTTTTCTTTCCACTACCGCATTTCCCTCAGGATGGAAGGGAGAAGAGTACCGCAATGCAATGCCCATGTTGGTCATGACCTCTTTGTAAGCTCGAGAGCTAAACGCAGGACCCTGGTCAGAATGTAGCATGCCAATTGCGTATGTGCTGATAAAGACTCGCAAATCTTTTATAACAGTTCTGGCGTCAGCCGAGCGCTGGGGTCTACATTTTAAGTGAATCTAGTCTCAATATTTATGGGAACGCATTTCTCCGGCTGGATTTCTGCATATAGATAGCCTGATGCTGTCTAATAAAGGTGTCCTGGCAGTAGTCTGGTCCGGTTCACAACTGCGATCTCGGTTGCAGTCTGGACAATCCATTGCAAATTTGCAGGCTCATCCCCGGCCACCAGTATTCTGATTGTAATTCTATTAGAGATTTCACGATCTCTGGGTGCCTTAGACCCAATCCCATGTGTGCGTCTTCAATCAAGAAGACTCTCCTGTTCGTGTTTGGAATTACTCTATCCCCCACTCCAGGGATTTGAGAAAAAGGAACGGAGTTTGCATCAATTATGTATGTATTATTGAGTGGATAGCCGAGAGGTAATGCTGCATAGTCGCCTTTTAATGAGGCTTTTACTGCCAGCATGGTTTCTCCGTCTATGTGTTTTTTAGAACGCTTTTTTTGTGGCTACGGAAGCCGGTTGAACCGCTACCGCTGTGGCTCTGTGAGCCAATGAATTCCCTGCAACGTGAACGCCATCACGTTGATGACTCAGTGTATGTATTACGTGAGTCTTTCGTAGTTCTTTCTGCAAAAGAACTACTTGTTCCCAAAGCTTTTTATGCTTTATTGTGGCACCTGTGTCATCTTTGTAACCATTTTGAACCCAGTTCTGCAAGTATTCATTGTAAGACTGAATGCAGTAATATGAATCGCACACTATTAGTGTGGGGAATTCGCGATCGGTATTTTCAAGCGCCATCTTAAATGCTAGTAGTTCAGCTCGCTGAGCTGTACAATCTCCTAGAGATTGGGTTTTAGTGACCAGTGGTGTAAATTTTCCTTCGTGCCAACGACCTTTAACAATCGCGCACGCAGCACTATATGCTTGTTTACCCCCAACTGCGGGTTGTGCTGATCCGTCTGTATATATTATACAGCCGTAATGTTCTAGAGGCATCATTTCAACTGGCAGAGGACATTCATATTCATATTGGAGAAATTCTTGTGTTTTTAAGTTAGGATCGAATTTGTATACTATGTCTGGTGCAGCAAGAGAATTAACCCATTGTATCCATCTCGGATGTAGAGCTTTAGCATTTGGAATGCTTGCCCTTGTTACTGCTTCTAGAGCAGGTAATGGTGTAACGATTATTATACGTTGACCTTGTGCCAGGGCTCTTTCTTTTGCTACAGCAGTTTGAACCGCAGTTAGAATTTTTTCAGTTGAACTGAATTTCATTTCAGCTTGTGTGTACAAATGTGATTTGTAAGCTATTGGTACCGTTTCTCCCTCATTAGAGGTCAGGTACTTGAATCCGCATCTTCCTGGGATGACACGGATTACAAGGTTGCGTATGTTTTCGCGTGTTTGCAATTTTGTTTTAGTTAACATGTCTGTCTGTAATGATCTTAAAATTTCTGTGTGTTTCTGAGTCCAATTAACTGGTTTGAAATCATGTTTTATTAATTCATAGAGAGGTTTAACCCTCTCTGCATAATTTAGAATGTATGTTCTTCTGAAATTCAGGAAACCTAGTATTGATTGTATGTTCTTCAGCGTTTTTGGAGCTTGGAGTACTGCACATTTCTCTAAGAAATTGTCTGCTAGGCTTTTGCCTTCACTTGATAATTCATATCCTAAAAACAGGACAGTTAGATGGGCAATTCGTGACTTTTTAAAGTTGAATTTGTACCCTTCAGCTGCGAACCCAAGTATTATGGTGTTCACTCTTTTCAAGTGTGTCTCCAGGTCGTCGTCTGTAAGATAGATGTCATCGACATATGATAATGCCTCATCATCATACATTTGTAGTAACTCTGTTACCCTTGCTGAGAATAATCCTGGGCTATTCTTGAATCCCTGTGGGAGTCGACAGAATTTTTTTTGCGACCCCATGCAGGGGAAAGCGGTCAAATACCTGCTTTCAGGTGCAATGTTTTGACAAAAGAAGCCATTTGAGATATCTAATGTCGTTTTATATTTTTTACGCGCGATGTTATTCATTAGTGCTGCACTGTGTGAGTTTTGTACTGCAAATATTTTGCAGCAGGAGTTTAGGTGCCTGTAGTCCAAAACTATGATACGATACGATATGAATTGTCTGGCTTGGAGACAGGAAACAAAGGATTGTTAATTTGTGAGGTGCATGTTTTAATCATCCCGTGGTATTCAAGTTATTCTAAAATCTCCCTGACTTGTTTTTTAGCTTCTTGCTTAACAGGATACTGCCTTTGTGCAGTTGGTTGATTTTTTAACTGGATTTTATGATGAGGAGAATCCTCATCCCATCCTACATGATTTTTATATAATGCAGGAGCTTGGGCCACTCCCCATTTTCTAGCAAATGTGTATTTTTTATGAATTGGAATGTGATTTGAGAAGGCAGGCATAATCATTTCTTCGCCATGTGGGCACTCCCTGACAAACTCTGGTGGCCAGTCTTTCTCAGCTAACAGGATGTCATAGCCTTTTGAAAGGTTGTCCCAAAAGAGACCCCTTACTTTCCTAGTCTTGTCCCCCTCTATACGCAATGTTATTTCGTATAATTTATGGGGTTTGCTAACTCTGGTGTCTGCAGTTTCCACTTGAATGTATTCATTCGTGTCAACTGTCTCCAGAAGATTCATCAAGATCTTGCGAACTATGGTTACTTCTGCTGCGCTGTCTAGCATTGTCTGGGCCCACTCTCCGTTTTTCAGTTGTGTCCTCAGAATCCTCAGCATGTTTTATTTTAATACTAGCTACCTTCTTCTTTGGAAATTGTAATTTTTTACTTTGATGAGCAGGTTCCTTGTCTTTGGACTTGACATGCTCTTCTTTGTGTTCTGACCGTCCTCTTCTTTCCGATTTCTGTGAGGAAGTCTGAAAAGATCGAGAGGGACGTGTATCAATATCTTGATATCTGTCAGGTTTTCTCAATTTATCCTGATCTCTAAGGTTGTATCTTTTTTCAGAGGGCTCCCTCTGAGGAGACTTTCCTCCTTGTTCTGGAGATCTATTTCTCCGTTGAGGAGATCTTCCTCTGGACTGGAATCGTTTTTCTCTGGGAGTGGATTGTTTATTACCCTCCCAACTCTTTTTAGAAGTATTGAGATTATTTTTAATAAATGTTTTTTCAGGATGTTCAAGTAGTTGGGGTTTTACTGGTTTCCCACCCAAACTATCTCTACCTAGTTCTTCATAGGATTTTTCTATGATTCTGGCAAGTTCAAAAGGTTGTTCTGCTATATCTGTTTCTTTCAATTTCTGGCGGATCGCCATATATGCTGCTTCTCCTTTTATATTGGCTAGTAATATAGCCAAGACTTGCTTAAAGTCTTTTAGTAATTTCATACCTCGAGTTAAAGCAGGTTCTGGACCGTATTCATTTTGAATCTGTCTTAGTACGTCTGGTATAACCGCCATAGACGGAACACCATGTGTTTTTGTGTATATGGAAGCAAAGACTGTGCCCCAAGTGTCATAGTCCTCCACATGTGGTGCGATCCCCATTGGAAGACATATAGTCAGAATTCTGTGTTTCTCATGAGGTGTAGTATCAGGAAATACCGCCTCTATTTGAGTGATTTTCTGGGCTAACCAGTATGGAATCTGTTCCCGTTTTGCGGGAATTTTGCCAATGGCTGATTGTATATTCTGTGGTGTGATTTTATTTGTGTTCCCCTGGTGAGGGGTGGTCTGTGGAATTTTTATTGCCGGTTGGGCTGGTGAAGTCCGCATGACATATTGGACCAATGGTCGGTGTATTTTCATTAACAGTTTTAGCTGAGCTAAGAGCTCTCGGTCTGACATCTTTTCAATGTCAGAATGTGGTGTGTAGCTGGCTAGAACCGACCACGTGGCTCCTGGTCTACCTAATGGACCGAGCCTGGTGATGTGATTTTGATGTTTTAGGGCGCCATTAAACAAGAGCAGGTGCTCTTGGTATGTTAGTGGGATTTCAACGTCCTCGAAAGGAGCGTATTCATCCGGAGGTTCCTCTAATTTGTAATAGTGTAAATCTTGTGTCACAGCGTGTGCTGCTGGAAAATGTATCCATGAATAGAATACCTCTGTCTGCCGATATTCATGGGCCTCTACCACAAATATGACTGTACCACCTCTTGGTGATAGTCCATTTTCTATAAGTTTAAGAGTTATAGTTCTTCTTACATTTACCGGAATGATTATAGCATTCGGGTCATCATTTTGGAGACTTGTGTCATCCGCTAAGAATTGAGCTACTATTGTAGCTCTCTCTCTTTCATCGTCACTTTCCCCCATTTTACTGACAGAAAGTTTTTGTTTAACAAGCAAGTTTCAAGGGAAACAAAGATTAGGTGCACAATATTTTGGAACACTGTATCCTTCAACGTTGACTAAACCAAAAACTAATACATAGGAATCTCTTCCTACTAAGTTCCGGCGGATATTAACCTTTTACCCACTCCAGACGTCTTTTGGAGTTTTTACGGGAAAAAGGGTCTGTGTCAAAAAGCACGACTGAGTTACTCTATCGTCTTGCGTTAGATTATCGCCTTACCAAACGTTGGGCGCCATGTAGTGTAGTTCCTATATTCCCAATAGGCTGCGCATTGGAATATTATAAACAGCAGTATCGACGTAGGACTGAGGTCATCTAGGTCTCTACTGACTATATTAGACTTAATTAGTTTTGCCAGCTAGCTCACTAGAAACTTTCTCGAATGTTCAGAAAAGTGTTAACTCTCCTGATTTAGACAAGAAGGGATTAGCTTCTGACAACCGCATAAACATGACAACTTTGCTCCCTCAGAATAATGAGTATATCTCCAGAGTCGTGTGAAAACAATAGACAACTATTTAACTCAGTCAATCGTGCATACTTAGTTTCACCAGAGTGGAGAGAAATAGAGAGACGGGCGTTTTCAATAAAAGGTGTTATTTATTGAGCAGTCTTCTTTCTCATGCAAGAGAAATGAATTGCCACAGTTGCAATACTGATCATGAAGTAAAGTGCGTACAGTAAAAGGAGTATTATGAAATAATACTGTAAAAGCATTGATATGGTTTCTTAGCCATATGATACTTTAAAACGGATAAAATATATACATACATAAAAACATTGACTAACGTACTCAACTGGTGCTTCTAAGATACACCTACCCCGGTGTACCTGACCTAAGCCTAATACGTGGGAAGGAGTAAGTAAGTTGCAGTTTAAGTTAAGTTGTTTTTTTGCCAAGCATCTGAATCAAGAATTCTCTTAAGGGTTTAGTCAGCTCCGTACCTTGGTTCTAGAATGTAGGAGGTCTTGTATCTCTCTCTCAGGACTCGATCTCCCAGCAACCCGCAAGGGTGACTGGAAACACCAGAGCTGGATCTCTCGGCAAGAGAAAAGACAGCGTCTCTCTCAGTGCGTCAAGGGAGGGTCGGCTTCCTTCGGCTCTCGCATCAGCTGGGCGTCGGGCAAGTAGAAAGCCGCTCTGCTCCAAACCACCGTGTGTTTGCTTAAGGCAACGTTGGTATATTTATACCTGAAAGGTGCCGTGTTTGACGTAAGGTTGGACATAAGACGTCACTAAGAACTAACAGTTCTTTCTGGACTCCAGGAGTTCTTGCGCAAATCAAAACAAAAGCAGGGGGAATTCCCGGGCTGCTGGAGGCTTGGTTTGTTTAAAGAACGCGTTGTACTTTCTAGGAGTCTATGGGAGTAGCCTTGCCGTATTTGGACTGCATTGGCTATGCCTAAATATGGACATGATTCTTATGCCTTTATAAGGGTATGTTTTGTTATAACAGCATAAGGGCATGAATCGGGGATATCTAATTAGGGTCGTAGATAGATTCACAACAGCTTGGGAAATCTCACCATATGTTAGGTCTTGTTCTATTGGCAGTTGCCAATCTAGGCATGTTAAAACCATTGAGGAACTCCGGCACTGCCTCTAAAGAGACCTCAGAAGATGGGACGTGTAGTGCAGTATAGTAGTTGGCAAATTCATCTGTAATACGTTATCTGTCTCTCCACTGCTCTCCCACCTCAGTCATGATTTCGAACACCATCCAGCAGGCGTCTGTTGGCAGCTTCATGCACCCCCGGAGCCCCGATTCGTCCGGGAGGGGTACCGCCGGATGTCTCTCGATTTGGCACACCTTGCACTGCAAAGCATGCTCAGCGGGTTCAGGATAATTGCATGGATAGACTGGGGTTTATGCGACGGGCGGCTGGAGCTCCGTTACAACGCAGCCATATTGTTTGGCTGCTGGCCATGCCCTTGGAGTCAGAATTTTTAAGTGTGTGAACAGATTGTGTCTCACACTCGGGGAATGGGCACAAATAAGGCTGTAGTAAGCTTAATTTCTTTTTCTTTTGGCAAATTTTAATTTGGTTTTAGCTCTCCTCTCAAAATCAAAACAGTTTAGACTGTATTCAATAGGTACCAGTCTTTGAATTGAATTGAATTAGCACTTGTAAAGCGCATGGCTAACAGAAGTCCTCCCAGCACTTAGGCAACCGGGAACAAGAACGTTTTTAGCTGTCTGCGGAAGGACATATAGTCATCCTCCAAATTAATGTGATTTGGAAGAGCATTCCAGCTCTTGGAGGCAACGTAGGAGAATTGTCTTCCCCCACTCCTGGACCTATTGGACCTACTGCCATGCGTTTATTTCCAGAGCGCAGGGCTCTACTGTGACAGTGCGGAGAGATGATGGAATGTAGGATAGGTGGACCTTTGGAAGACAGAATCTTGTGGGCAATACATAGGGATTTGAACTGGATCCTCTCTGCAACTGGGAGCCAGTTTAGGGAGGCTATAGAAGCTCGCACAGATTCTCTGTGGGGAGTCTGTATGAGGAGTCGAGCTGCACAATTCTGCACAGTCTGAAGCTTCTTTATCGTTGAGCGTGGAAAGCCCAGATAAAGGGCATTTGCGTAATCCAGACGAGAGAGAACTAAGGCTTGGACCAGCAGTTTCCTAGCATTGAACGGCAGCAGGGGAAGGATTTTCCTCACCATCTTAAGTATTCAGTAACAGGTTCCTGCTACCTTCCGGGATTGCTCCTTAATGTCTAGCTTATGATCAAGCCAGACTCCAAGGCTTTTTATTTTTTCTTTGGGGGGGGCATACTGTCCAGAAATTTAATTTGGCAGTTAATTTATGCTGACCTTGCATTTCCTTCTCATCTTTAATAGGTCTTGCTACTTTTCTTGGCTCTTCTAGAAACAGAAGAGAAAGAGAACAACAAAGCCAAGTAAGAAAAGAATAGAAGGATGGCAAGTCTTAGCCTAGCTTGACTAAGCAAGGTCTTTTCTTAGAATAACTCCCACTGTGTATTGCTTTTGATTCTTATTTCTCCTCTCCTAGCAGAGGAAGGGCATTGTGTAAAACAAGACCTCCTATTACATTCTTGGGTCCTTTTAATAACCCCAGCAGACTCAACTCTTTTCAAGTAACTCACTGCCATAAACTGACTAGGTGAACAAATTAAAAAAAGATCCGCCATGTGGGGAATCATTTTTGTTGAATAGTGTCTGAGCTTATCACACATGCCGGTGTTAGTTTATCACATGAATTCCCGTTATGTGCCTGTCAGGTGGCCTAGATATAAGGGAAGGGTAAAAGGGGTAAAATAAAGGAAAAGGACAAAAGAAAAAGGGGCATTCCTCTATACACCGTCCTCCCGTGTTTCCAGACTCAGTGAACTCAACCTGGAATGAAGAGCCTTCCTGGTGTGTGGTGTGGTGCGCCATTGAGCCTTCGTCACCAGCTTCCACCCGTCCTCTGCCCAAACATCCTTGGCGCCCTCCATGTCTTCTCCATTTGGTCTCCCGTCCTGGTATGGCATACACGTTATCAGGCACCCCTTCTCCATGTCTTTAGGCTCCATTTTCAAGGTTCCTCTCTTTGTGTCTTCCCATTATTTTCTCAGTCCTTCAAGACATAGACCATTTTCAGTCTCTTTGCTTCTGTTTCCACCGTTGATTTTGTGCCAGGTTCGGAGGCGAGGATTATGCATTTCTTTCTTCACTCTTTATTACACCAGTTTTAAAGATTAAACAAAACAGTAAGCACTACATATCCCATGAACCAAAGGGAGAAGGTGTCCAGGACAACCAAGAAACCATCCCAACACAGTCTAAATTTATTTATATAATAGATGTCACCTATAGTCCTTTCTCTTTCTACACTGCTGCCATTTAAGTCTCTTGCTTTATTTCGACTCTGTCTGCTGTTGTATGATAGCAGGTGTGCTGTATTGTTAGTGGTATTATTGGCTTGAGTGGAATTCATTGTTCCTAACTTTACTCTGAATTGTGACTGAAATCTGACTTTACCATTAAAGAGAGTTTTTCATTACAATTCCTCAGTCTCCAAACATAACTTTCTTACCTCCTCTCAAACAAACGTTATCACTTATTAAATGTAATAAGGTATCCCAATGTAATCCTATGGGAAGGGTAGGCCTTGCAATAGAAAAAAACACACTTGAGAGACATGTAAAAGTTCAAAGTGCATATCCAACTTTTTAAATACAGTGCACCCAGCCCTATGGGTTTTTAGGGCATACCCTATGGGTGACTTATATGTAATAAAAAGGGAGGTTTTGGCAAAAGGTTTATATTGTCAGGCTGAAATGGCAGTTTAAAACTGCACAAACTGGCTGCAATGGCAGACTGAGATGGGGTTTAAAAAGGCTACTTGAGTGGGTTGCACAATAATTACTGCAGGCACACTAGTAAGAATTTAATATACAGGCCCTGGCTACATGTAGTACCAATTTACTAGGACTTATAAGTAAATTAAATTTTGTAATTGGGTGTAAGCCAATTTTACCATGCTTAGAGGAGAGAGCACAAACACTTTATCACAGTGTGGCAGTGGTAAACAGTGCAGAGTCCTAAAAAGCAAAAAAACTGGTTCAGATAACAGATGGGGTGAAGGCAAAAATATTGGGGGTGACCCTACACAAAGGGCTATGTCCAACAATCCTGTACTCACTTTGCTCAGTGGGGAGTTCTGTCCCAGTGCAATCTCTGCAGCTTGATTTTGGTTAATCAGGCATCTACACCTAGCCCTGGCTGCAGTTATCCTCTGCAGACACCTACAGAGCACTCCAAGGAGGGCTCGCTGAAGTTGATTTTAAAACAAGACTTAACTTAAAATCATTTTAAACATTGTGCTTTTTCTAGGCATTTCAATAAAGCACTACTAAGTTTTTAATTGTCTTAGAAGAATGTAACGGATAGTTCACCAATCAATTAAAATTGTCCTTGAAAAGGGCCATCCCACAGGCTATTTACATATTAGATAGTGCACACTGCATGAAATGTAAGTGAAAAAAGATCTTAGCTTACTCAGCCTCAGTCAATATGCAGCAATCCTATGTCAATTTCTCTTGAACACAAGGGTAGAATGAAATTTTGTTGAGAACAGACAGATTATCATTACAAGCTTCAATAGGGGTCTGGTGGCCCAAACCCAAAACTGGCTGATTTGTCACCACTGCAAGGCAGGTGTGTATAACCTTCATCGTGTATTATTTACCTGATATTAAAAACACAGCCATGTAGGTTTTTATATCCATAGTTTATGAAATGTGCGGTAAAATCATCAAGTGAGGTCTACACAGAAATATTGTCTCCTCTCAATCAACATATCTGTTACTCTATATTTACATTTTTATAAAGCTTCTTAAATATATATTGATGTATCGTATAACAATCTTTATTTCTCATGTTGCTAATGTATTTTTAACGTCCTTGAAGGCTCTTATACATTTATAATAATAACCTGAATATAAGTTTCATAAAGTGCACTATTACCAAAACAAAGTGTCGGTCCTAGGTCTGGCCAAACACCAGCATCAACAAAAAATACCCAAAGTGTCGGTCCTAGGTCTGGCCAAACACTAGCGCCAACAAACAATACACAAAGTGTCGGTCCTAGGTCTGGCCAATCACCAGCGTCACCAAAAAATACCCAATGTGTCGGTCCTAGGTCTAGCAAAACACAAGTGCCAACAAAAGAAAAAGCAAATAAGTGGAAAATAGCCCAGTTTAGACAAACTAAAACCAACACCCAGCTCAAAAAGAGCGCGCTCCTGAAGAAGTCTAAAGAGCTCTATAATTACTACAATGAAATACGATAATAATAGGTTGCATGTACATAGTCATTGCGTACTACTGCCATTTGTGCATGCTGTAACAAACAGATAATATTTTTACCCAGTTTATGGCTCTCATTTTACCAACCTCGGGGGCATGGAAGTCTGAGCCTCCCTTACCAGAATCCGAACTTCAGACATTCAGGTCACTAAGCAGTGAACCTCCCTGTTCATTGAGGCCCATGCCAGCTTACCTGGTTAGGAAAATATACCCATGATGAGATATTACACTGTCAAAAGTATTAACTCCGAACGCAGGGCTTTCAATACTGAGCTTGGATTTGGACAGGTTCAAATAACTTTCATATTAAGTCAATTAATCATTTTCTAGGAATTTCACCAGACATTCAATTTTCGGGCCTGTGGCGAGTGCTGTGCACAACTACGCTGCCAGATTGCCCTAAATGTTTTCACAACTCACCTCCTTTCACTGCATCATAGGGCGTAAATACCAGCGCTCAATGTGTTGCTTAAAATATTAATCTATTTAAGAATTTGTGCTTCAAGACTGTGGGTCTGGTTGTTCAGTGGATAATTCCATCCGCTAAAGTGAACTACGGTTGAGCCCATGTTCATAGGTTCAACCCCTGCTGGGTCCACACAGGCTTTCATCTTTCCGAGGATGATTAACTGAGTATCATTGGGCTGGGTAACAATAAACATCTGTTAACTGTCAATAGCACCAAGAGTCACTTCGGAGTGCTCTCCACAAATATGACAGTCGTTAGGAGTGACCTGCTATGCTTATTGCCACAGAACCTGAGCAACCACAACATTAGTAACTATCAAGTTTTTAAAAAAACAAGTTACACACTTAACACATTCACAGACAACCACGTGTCTCTCCCTGGCTAGGTCTCTTGCACCAGGACGCAACTCGACAAATACCAAACAGAGCCTCAGGAAGCAACTAGGAAAAATGAACTTAAGAAGGGAAGACAATGAACTACCAACTGCTTATCTTGCATAGCTGTAATATTTTGCAACACAGCAGTGCTTTGATAAATTGGTAAATATTTCACATCTGTGTAACGTCAGGATTCGATTAGGAGGGCTGCTAATTTCAGATCATGATGGAAACTGCAGCGCTCTAAAGAAATGCAAGTAGTGGAAAGTATTGGCGGCCTCAGTTCAACGCTCAATAAATATTCAGTGCAGACCATACATTTTTCTTGAGGCTCGTTCCAGAAAGACCTCAGCATGGTGGCAGTTATCGAGTGTGGTGGACTGATGTGACGGTTACTAGGGAAACGTCACGAGGGCCACGTGGGTGTCTAGAGAGTCGTAGTGGTAATAGAATTTCCATGGTGGAAGAAAGACCGAGACAAACCTTTAGGCCTATATTACCTTTTACTTTTAATCACGCCCGCCAGCACTACGATGCATCTCATTCCACCCTGGGCCACCCTCTGACACGGACTGACGTGGACAGACAGACAGACTCACCTGCTGGCAGCAGAAGACAGGGCAACACTGCAGTGCAAAGCCAGCCAGGAGCTAGAAATAATAAAATTTCGGCCTGCGGCCTCACGGTCCCTCTCCGTCATCTCTGGCCTCTGTGAGGCCACGCGCACTTTTAATTGCGCATGACAATGGCCCCTGACCCCACACCAGCCCCACCCTGAGAGTGAAGAACGCGCAGCCTTCTGCGCACCTTGCACTAATATGCAGAGGCCACGTAGAGGTGCTGCTGCAATGAACGAAGGCGATGCTGTAACCATTTCATCACTAAATATACTGTGATGGATATGACATGTAGTCCTTGCTGGCTCGGCTGATGGGGCCCCTGAAGCGTGGGGGCCCCCGCAATGCGTGGGCTGCAGGGGCCTGTGTTACGCCCCTGGCAATCATCCTAAATTGACAACTTTGCTGCTTATATCGACTCGGTTTATTTTTTCTCTTTCTAGTCCCATGTGATATTTTTTTACCTCATTATGCATAATTTTACATCCTCAAGTGTCTACAGATGACCTTCTTGAACTTTCTGAAGAAATTGACTTCTGGTGGTTAAACTCACCTTGCATCGCACTGAGCCTGTCTGCTCTTATCACATATTGACTTTTACCGTATGTTGACCTAGTTTGGAGAACTAGTGTGGTGTTAGGACTTTCGCCTACAGAAAATAAATTGAGGTAACTATCAACAGATTCTTTGCTATCTGAAAACATTGGTGTGACAGAAAGGTTTTGCAGATTTTTCCATCAGTTTAATACACAGACTGACTGTGACTATCAGTAGTATATTGTGATCTGTTCTCAGTACTGGTGAGTAGTCAATATAGCTTTGTGCACAACTGATCTATCATTTTGCCATGAAAAAATAGTTTTTTTGTGGTTCTTCAAGAGTGTGCTATGGATTCAACCGGTCAGACTTAGACCCGTGGGACTTGCGACATCTCCCCCCTTTTTAACAAACAAAGTTGATTCTCATAGCGTCTATAGTTCCTTTATCAGCTGCACAGGGCTGCGGCCCGCCTGTTTGAGTCATGAAACCCATCTCCATTACAAACTCAAACTCGGTCTGTTTCTCAGCTGTCAGCAGGGTGCAGTCTGTTGGAGATACTTCATTGTGTCTTTCCGGCTGTCTTGACAGGAGTGTCGCTTCTTGTGATGTGGCTGTTGATGGCTCCGCTAGATGTCGGCTGTCCGTTTTCTTTTGTAGTTCTTGTTTGAGTGGCAATTGATCTCTTACACGTGTGTCCGTTGTTTTAGTTTTCTTCCGAGCGCCTGCATGCACTTCTATTCCTCGTTGTCTTATTCGGTCAGGGGCCTCCCTGTCCTCCTGTCCGTGGACAGGCATACCAGATAACCCAGGTGCACGTTTCCCTTCTGACTGATGATAGTGACCTCTCTTTCCCAACGGGTTGGCTCCTCTGGGTAGGGTGACTGGATGGTCCCTTCCCGCCCGGTGGGTACAGTCACCGGCAACTGTGCTTCTTTTGTGTCCCTTTTGTGTAAGCCTTGCTGACCCCTTCAGCGGTGACGGTCTATTCTTCACGTCATGATGTTCCTGGGGCTGGCATGGCATGTTGTCTTGTGGAGAGTTCAGGCATTGCAGGTTGTTGGCCTGAGGTGTGTTGTTTCGGACAGGGACGACGGTCTTTGCTTCCTCTGTGTTTTCAAGTGGTGGACACCGTGACCGTTGTCGGTACCAGGATTCTGTTGATTTAAGTGATTGTCCGTACATGCTTTCTGAATCGGTCGATGACGCACTCCTAGAGTCGATGCTGTCGAGGAGACACCAGGATTCTGTTGATTTAAGTGATTGTCCGGACATGCTTTCTGAATCGGTCGGTGACGCACTCCTAGAGTCGACGCTGTCGAGGAGATACTCCTCTGGGTGCATCTCTTGAAGCGATGACACACTCTTGGAGTCGATGCTATCGAGGAGGCACTCCTCTGGGGGCATCTTTTGAAGTGTCTTTTGTGTCATTGCTGTGGCGGGTTTGTTTGCTAGCCCCGTATTTACTTCCTTGGTTTGGTCTTGGGATAATATTCGACTCTTCTCTGTTTTCTCTTGATCACGGATGGCTTGAGCGTATGCGTCTTGAGTTGTTCGAGTGTGTGTGTATATCGGTTTCTGAAGATGGTGTGGCTTGTCCCCTCGCCTGTGTTTGGTCCTTTCCTCATAACCGTTGAGTCGACTGTCGTCGGTCTCCTCTGTGTGGTCTGTGTCTCTGCTTGATGTTTCTCCAGAATAGTATGTTAGTTTCCGGAGATAACGTGACTTGTCCCCTCGCCGGTGTTTGGTGTTTTCGTCATAACCGTTGAGTAGACTGTCTTCGGCCTCCTCTGTGTGGTCTGTGTCACCGCTTGATATTTCTCCAGAGTAGTGTGTTGAGTGACTTCTCGACGTTATGTCAATCAGGCTGCCACAATTCCTGGTTGTCCCAGTCTTTCGTACACCCTTATCCATTGTCCTTTGTGTTGGTGACTTAGGGGGTTCCCTGTCACTTTGTCTCTCACATTGTCCTTTCTCTAGTCCGCCTTCTCTCTCCCTCTCTCGTGTTTTGATTGTCTCCTGGGCTTTCATCACGGACATGGGGGATATCTTTTTCCTTTCCTTTGCCCTTTGTATCGTTGACTCAGGGAGTTCCCTGTCACTTTGTATCTCATGGTATCTTGTCTCTGGTCCGTTGTCACTTCGTCTCTCCTGATATCTTGCTTCTAGTCCGCCTTCGCCCTCCCTCTCTCGGGTTTTGTTTGTCTCCTGGGCTTGCCTCGTGGACGTGGGGGATGTCTCCTTTCTTCTCTTTTTGTTTCCTGCGTCCTGGTGAAATTCTTTGGATGCTTTCCTCGCTGTGACCCGCTCTCCAACTTCGGCTCTCCTGATGATCTCTTTTAGTGAGAACCGCCCTTGAATGATCTTGCGCTTGGTGTCGGGTTTTGAACAGCCTTCAATCACCCGCAGTCGGATTGCATCTTCATTTGTGAAAGTGTCGAAGTGGCAACATTTCACTAGACGTTGCAGCCGGGTAATGAAGCTTGGTAAGGATTCTAATGGTTCCTGCCGTGCTGCGTTGAAAGCAATGCGTTCATGATCCACGTCTTCCTTTGTGTAGAAATAAGCGAGCAGTGTCTCTATGAGTTCCCTATATGTCTCTGTGTCTTTTGCTGAAAATGTTTTGATTAGGCGTCGGCCTTCGTGACCCACCAGCTGAAGCAATAGTAGTCGACGTTTGCTATCCCTTCGCTCGCCAGTCGTAGCGAGGAATTCGTCCAACGACTCCAGCCACCTTGACCACTCGGGACCTAAACAGTGGTCGCTGGTCTGTGCCACTGGAGGAGGTACTCCGATGCAGGGGTTGGGTTTATGCGTGTCTTTCCTCATTGGCATGATGGTGGAATGCGCAAGCTTCAGTTGGACGGGCTTGGTTTCTTGAGATCAGCTTGGTCGTCACTCACCCGTTGGCGGTATGTTTCTGTGTTCGTATATGCTTATGCTTATTGTTTGTGCTCTTTTGTGGTTTCCTCTCGTCTTTGCCGCTTTTTGTTTCTTGCTGTTGCTTGTGCTCGTTTGCAATAAACACTAAACCACTGGGTCTGGGCTCCCACGGGCATTGCTTGCCACAATTAGATAAAGAACAAAAACAGTTGCAAATGCCACTAGTTTTTCAAATAAGCATCAGTTGAATAAACATACAATTGAAACAATATGTTTGAGAGAAATAAATTCTGTTTGTTTTAATCTTTATGCGTTTTCATTTGAACACTTCTATTTCAAAATAATATTACAATGAATTCATACAAATATTAAAAACCTGGAGTGCACAACCAATATCGTATACAGTGATAACAAACTTGTACAATATTTACAGTGAAATACAATTTACTCAACATTCGTTCTTCACTCATACACCATTCAATCCACTACAAACAAGACAAACTTACGACAAAACATGAATGATTCGAAAAAATTGACTGGATTAACTCTCCAGTGACAAAAAGCCAAATATTTTTAGAAATCTATACACTCTTTCCTAGTTGATGATTAAATTATAAATTTTTAGGCTATTAACAGGGTCTACGCGTTTCGAACTACCATTCTTGCGTAGTTCTCTTCAGGACCAATCTGTAATGAAAAAGCACAAAAATCTATTGTGGGGGGGAGAACATGAACACTACACTGCCCTTGCCCGAAACTCAAGTGTCCTCACCTACCTGGCGCTCGACGCTACAAGCTGGAAGGTTAGTGATCCCAATCTAAAAAACACCAGCAAAAGCCAAAATCAGACATAAATTGCACTGACTCTGTCATACTGGCAGGCAACCATACATTCACCACCATGACTTACTTGGGGTATATGGGTGCGCTTGCAGGCTGGCCTGACTCGCCTGTCTGGGGGAAGAGAGAGAGTGTCATCTCAGTCAGCCGGGTTGACAATGGTCCTAGAATTGACTGGGAGCGGGGTCATGCACACATTATTACCTTGTTAGGACGAGGCAGGCGTCTTGTATGGAGAAACGGTTCTTTTTTTCTATCTTTTTTCTCTTTTTCCTTTCGTTGCTATTTTCGATCTGAGGAGACAAGGAGGGGGCATGTGTCAATTCCGTCCGTTTCTGCAATGGATTGCAAACTGGCTAGCTTGTCGTCCAAGGATCCAGGACACTTACTCGGCGCTTCGTGGCTCAGTCGCGTTGAGAATCAGCCGGCGTGTGGACGCTGCAGGGGTTTGCAGGCACTTCCTGGTTCCGCTGGGATTCTGGGTAATGTAGTCCCAGGGAGTCCCGCGGAACCGAAGATAAAACTTTATTGAGCCGGGTTTGCACGAGCATAGACACCCCCCGGTTAGCAGTGGGTTGGTGTGGTTTATTTACCCTGTGTAATGATATGAATCTGACCCTGGAAACGAGGCTTGTAATGGCAAGCCGGGTGGGGCGGTGGTTATTCGCACGACCTGGTAATGTTCAATCCGCCTGGATGGGGCAGTTGGATGAGGGCATCATTGTCATGGATGGACGTGCACTATAAATGAAGCCACTGTCGGTGCTGTGTCTGGTGAGAATAGCACACGGAAGTTGAGATTACGGTGGGCTGAGTTTGCGCGACTCGCATGGGTGCTGGCACCTGACCTGGTCCTGCTCCTTGGTTAGTCAAGGTTTAAGATGTCAGCCTGACTTGTACTTTGCGGCAATTAGTGCAGAAGCGGCAGACTTTGAATTGTGCGGCTGGCATGTGAGGTGGCAAGTTCGGCTGCCTGGCTTATGATTTGCGGCATTCGTCCGGGACGCTGGTTTGTGCGGCTGGCATATGGGGTGGCACAGACCCAGTCCTAATTGTGGTATAGTCCAAATTCCAGAAAATGCGGGTTGACCAAACTTATAATTTGAAAATTTCCGACAATTCGTTCAATCCAGCGAATGCAGTGTTGAACTTCAAAATAAGCATAGCCTCTCTTTTTACCAGTTTGGCATCCAGATCTCCTCCTCGGTGGTCGTTCTCCACTTTGGAAATAACTGTCCATGTTAGGTCACTTTCGTGATGGTTCTTTTCCTTCCAATGGTTGACCAAGGGGGCATTAGCAACACTGTTCTTGATTCTTGATTTGTGTTGTTGAATTCTTACGCGCACCTCTTGGTTGGTTTTCCCAATATACAAGAGGTCGCATGGGCACAAGATTCCATACACGACAAATCTTGTTTTGCAATTCGAGAAAGTTTCGTGTTTCCAATTAATTAAACCATGGGTGAATATTTTGCCTTCTTTTGTTGACTCACAGCATGAGCAATTGCCGCACTTGTGGTGGCCTTGAATTGGAGGCAGACGTAGCATATCTCTCAAGTCAGGATTTTTGATCGTCGGTAGTGCTGCTCTTACCAAGTGGTTGGAGATGCTATGATTTTTCTTAAATGCAAACAAGGGTTCCTTTTTCAACATTTGGTCTAGATCTTTGATCAGATGCCAATTCTGTTTTACGACTTTCTTTAAAGTGTTTGAATTCGGGCAGAAGGTTGATACAAATACCATCCTATCTGTATTCTTTTTTGGTCTTCTTTCCAGTAGACATTCTCTTGGTGTCCACCATGCTCTCTTACAGGATTTCTTGAGAAGTTTTTTCGGGTAACCGCGTTGTTTTAAATTTTTGGTCAAGGTATCCGCATGCCTGAGATATTCTTCCTTTTCTGTGCAATTACGGCGGATACGAAGGTACTGCCCATAGGGCAAATTTTCTTTGAGGCTGCGCGGGTGGTTGCTTCCAAAATGTAGTGCTTTGTTCCGGTCTGTAGGCTTTTTATATAGTGTAGTAACCAAGCCACCCATGGAGGGATATACTTCCACATCCAGAAATGGCATTTTATCACATGAGTAGTCCAAACTGAAGTGGATCATTGGCACTCTATTATTGAGCCATTGGTGGAAGTGTTTTAGATTGTCTTCTGATCCAGTCCATACGAAGAACACGTCATCGATGAAACGATGCCAATTAGTTATCCATTGGGAGAACGGATTATTTGTGTAGACAAATGCATCCTCATACTTTGCCATGAATAAAATGGCTAATTCTGGAGCAAAGGGGCATCCCATTGCCACCCCTCCTGTTTGGAAGAAAAATTGCCCATTGAAGTTAAAATAGTTTTTTTTGAGAGCGAAATCCGCGAGTTTTTTAATGAATGATGTTGGCACTTTGTGCGGTCGTTCGCGTGTCTCTAGGTACACTTCAAGGACATTGAGCCCTTCTTCTTGCGGTATTCTGGTGTACAAGGACGTTATGTCCATGGTTACCATTAAGTCCCTGTTTTTGTCGAATTGGATGGTAGTTAATTTGTTCAAAAAATCTGTGGTATCTTGTAGATAAGATTTGACATGTTGAACAAATGGTTTTAAGAAAAAGTCCACAAATTTGGAGATCGGTTCTAATAACGATCCACAGCCTGAAACTATTGGGCGTCCAGGAGGCGCCGAGGCATCTTTGTGTATTTTTGGTAATACATATAAAATGGGTGTCCTTGGATGTTTTGTTCTCAGAAATTCCAATTCTTTTTTGCCTAGGAATCCTTGCGCTGCACTTTCATCTAAAAATGCGAATAATTCGTTTTTGAGGTCAGATGTAGGATCTTTTGGGATTTTCCGATAGCATGTTGTGTCCTCCAGTTGTCTAGTCACCTCTTTGATATATAGTTCTTTATCCCAAAGGACTATTGAACCGCCTTTATCTGCCTGTTTAATAATGACAGATGTATCTGCTTTCAAATTAGTAAGGGCGGTGCGTTCAGCTTTTGAGATGTTGTATTTAATCCATTTTTTATTGTTTTCCATTTGGGTAATGGCTGATAACATGGTGCGTTCGAATGTTATCAGTTCCTTTGGGACTTTGTTGGTTGGAGGGCAAAAGGTAGATTTCTGTCGTAGGCCCGTTGTTTCCGTTGGCATTTGATACGTATTCTCTGCAAAAAATAATTTTAACCTTAATTTCCTGCAAAATTCAATGGTTTCAGTTTTTAATTTGATGAAGTCCGTATGTCTGGAAGGCACGAATGTTAACCCTTTCCGTAAGATGGATTCTTCATCCTTTGTTAGAATCTTGTCGGATAAATTAAATATGGGGGACGGCATTAGTTTTTGTAGTTTTGCCTCCTCGTTGACATTTCCCATGGTTGAGTGGTGTTCCTTGTTTTGCCTCTTTGTTTCGTCTGGCCTCTGCCTAAAAAAGGAGATCCCTGATGTTGTTGCTGGAATCCTTGATGTTGTTGTTGGTGGCCACCCCTTCTGTTGTAATTGTTTTGATGTGTGGAATTCTCACCTTCGCTCGAACTGCCTGATGACGAGGTGTCCGAGAAGGTTATAAATTTATTATAGGATCTGCCTTGGTATTGTGTCAGATGTCTTTTTGACTCTGGTCTTGAATAGAAGTCGGCTTGAAGAAAAGGATAAACTTTTTCTAAGTTAAAATTAAGTTTGTCTTTTTCGAATTGTGCTGTTTTTTGATTCACGGTGTAGTCTTTAAATTCACCAATGTCTTTCTGGACTTTGTCAAGTAAAGTTTTGGCATCCGTGATCAATTGATTGGTTGAAATTGCAGATTCCAGAGCTTGAATTTCCTCTAGTTGTGTTTTCGACAATCTTTGTGCCGTCTCTATAGTCAATACCATGAGATCTCTGCTACATTTGGTCTCGATGTAACTGTAGCCTTTTTTGTATATAGGGTCTTCGGTGAATATTACTGGGATGTTTTTTACTTGTAGTCCACCAGGGATAGTGCCACCTTTTAAATGTTGCAAAAGAAAATGACCGTGTAGGTCTGTGCGAATTTGCTTCTTCTTGAGTCTGGTCAGTTTGTCTATTTCGTTTTGGTTCTGAGCCGAGACGCTTAGTGATGCGGACACGAATAACGGGGGGGCAGCTAATAAATTTCTTATGTGCTCTTCGCTGTACGCAAAGGCTTCATTTTCAGACATACTATCACAACCTTGACTCAATTTCCACTTCCAGGTCACAAACACACAAAACTAATGAAACCACTGAGTAGTACCTCTCTATCTACCACACGTGGATCAAAAAGAGCTCGCTGGCTCACAATCCTCACTCAGCTAATTGAACTGGGGAAAGGACCACACAGACTGTTGTCTGCAAATAGCAATAAACACTAAACCACTGGGTCTGGGCTCCCACGGGCATTGCTTGCCACAATTAGATAAAGAACAAAAACAGTTGCAAATGCCACTAGTTTTTCAAATAAGCATCAGTTGAATAAACATACAATTGAAACAATATGTTTGAGAGAAATAAATTCTGTTTGTTTTAATCTTTATGCGTTTTCATTTGAACACTTCTATTTCAAAATAATATTACAATGAATTCATACAAATATTAAAAACCTGGAGTGCACAACCAATATCGTATACAGTGATAACAAACTTGTACAATATTTACAGTGAAATACAATTTACTCAACATTCGTTCTTCACTCATACACCATTCAATCCACTACAAACAAGACAAACTTACGACAAAACATGAATGATTCGAAAAAATTGACTGGATTAACTCTCCAGTGACAAAAAGCCAAATATTTTTAGAAATCTATACACTCTTTCCTAGTTGATGATTAAATTATAAATTTTTAGGCTATTAACAGGGTCTACGCGTTTCGAACTACCATTCTTGCGTAGTTCTCTTCAGGACCAATCTGTAATGAAAAAGCACAAAAATCTATTGTGGGGGGGAGAACATGAACACTACACTGCCCTTGCCCGAAACTCAAGTGTCCTCACCTACCTGGCGCTCGACGCTACAAGCTGGAAGGTTAGTGATCCCAATCTAAAAAACACCAGCAAAAGCCAAAATCAGACATAAATTGCACTGACTCTGTCATACTGGCAGGCAACCATACATTCACCACCATGACTTACTTGGGGTATATGGGTGCGCTTGCAGGCTGGCCTGACTCGCCTGTCTGGGGGAAGAGAGAGAGTGTCATCTCAGTCAGCCGGGTTGACAATGGTCCTAGAATTGACTGGGAGCGGGGCATCTGATCAAAGATCTAGACCAAATGTTGAAAAAGGAACCCTTGTTTGCATTTAAGAAAAATCATAGCATCTCCAACCACTTGGTAAGAGCAGCACTACCGACGATCAAAAATCCTGACTTGAGAGATATGCTACGTCTGCCTCCAATTCAAGGCCACCACAAGTGCGGCAATTGCTCATGCTGTGAGTCAACAAAAGAAGGCAAAATATTCACCCATGGTTTAATTAATTGGAAACACGAAACTTTCTCGAATTGCAAAACAAGATTTGTCGTGTATGGAATCTTGTGCCCATGCGACCTCTTGTATATTGGGAAAACCAACCAAGAGGTGCGCGTAAGAATTCAACAACACAAATCAAGAATCAAGAACAGTGTTGCTAATGCCCCCTTGGTCAACCATTGGAAGGAAAAGAACCATCACGAAAGTGACCTAACATGGACAGTTATTTCCAAAGTGGAGAACGACCACCGAGGAGGAGATCTGGATGCCAAACTGGTAAAAAGAGAGGCTATGCTTATTTTGAAGTTCAACACTGCATTCGCTGGATTGAACGAATTGTCGGAAATTTTCAAATTATAAGTTTGGTCAACCCGCATTTTCTGGAATTTGGACTATACCACAATTAGGACTGGGTCTGTGCCACCCCATATGCCAGCCGCACAAACCAGCGTCCCGGACGAATGCCGCAAATCATAAGCCAGGCAGCCGAACTTGCCACCTCACATGCCAGCCGCACAATTCAAAGTCTGCCGCTTCTGCACTAATTGCCGCAAAGTACAAGTCAGGCTGACATCTTAAACCTTGACTAACCAAGGAGCAGGACCAGGTCAGGTGCCAGCACCCATGCGAGTCGCGCAAACTCAGCCCACCGTAATCTCAACTTCCGTGTGCCATTCTCACCAGACACAGCACCGACAGTGGCTTCATTTATAGTGCACGTCCATCCATGACAATGATGCCCTCATCCAACTGCCCCATCCAGGCGGATTGAACATTACCAGGTCGTGCGAATAACCACCGCCCCACCCGGCTTGCCATTACAAGCCTCGTTTCCAGGGTCAGATTCATATCATTACACAGGGTAAATAAACCACACCAACCCACTGCTAACCGGGGGGTGTCTATGCTCGTGCAAACCCGGCTCAATAAAGTTTTATCTTCGGTTCCGCGGGACTCCCTGGGACTACATTACCCAGAATCCCAGCGGAACCAGGAAGTGCCTGCAAACCCCTGCAGCGTCCACACGCCGGCTGATTCTCAACGCGACTGAGCCACGAAGCGCCGAGTAAGTGTCCTGGATCCTTGGACGACAAGCTAGCCAGTTTGCAATCCATTGCAGAAACGGACGGAATTGACACATGCCCCCTCCTTGTCTCCTCAGATCGAAAATAGCAACGAAAGGAAAAAGAGAAAAAAGATAGAAAAAAAGAACCGTTTCTCCATACAAGACGCCTGCCTCGTCCTAACAAGGTAATAATGTGTGCATGACCCCGCTCCCAGTCAATTCTAGGACCATTGTCAACCCGGCTGACTGAGATGACACTCTCTCTCTTCCCCCAGACAGGCGAGTCAGGCCAGCCTGCAAGCGCACCCATATACCCCAAGTAAGTCATGGTGGTGAATGTATGGTTGCCTGCCAGTATGACAGAGTCAGTGCAATTTATGTCTGATTTTGGCTTTTGCTGGTGTTTTTTAGATTGGGATCACTAACCTTCCAGCTTGTAGCGTCGAGCGCCAGGTAGGTGAGGACACTTGAGTTTCGGGCAAGGGCAGTGTAGTGTTCATGTTCTCCCCCCCACAATAGATTTTTGTGCTTTTTCATTACAGATTGGTCCTGAAGAGAACTACGCAAGAATGGTAGTTCGAAACGCGTAGACCCTGTTAATAGCCTAAAAATTTATAATTTAATCATCAACTAGGAAAGAGTGTATAGATTTCTAAAAATATTTGGCTTTTTGTCACTGGAGAGTTAATCCAGTCAATTTTTTCGAATCATTCATGTTTTGTCGTAAGTTTGTCTTGTTTGTAGTGGATTGAATGGTGTATGAGTGAAGAACGAATGTTGAGTAAATTGTATTTCACTGTAAATATTGTACAAGTTTGTTATCACTGTATACGATATTGGTTGTGCACTCCAGGTTTTTAATATTTGTATGAATTCATTGTAATATTATTTTGAAATAGAAGTGTTCAAATGAAAACGCATAAAGATTAAAACAAACAGAATTTATTTCTCTCAAACATATTGTTTCAATTGTATGTTTATTCAACTGATGCTTATTTGAAAAACTAGTGGCATTTGCAACTGTTTTTGTTCTTTATGTGCTCGTTTGCAGCATTTTTTTCTTTGTCAGTGTTCGTTGTGCTTCTTGCTGTCTTCTTGTAACTGCTTGTGCTCGTGTCCGATATTTCTTCTGTGCTTGCATTTGCCAGTGTTTGATGTGTTTCACTTCTTGTCTTTACCAGTGTTTGTTTCGTAGCTGCTTGTGCTTGTTTGATCTCAAGGTTCGGGCAGGCACATAAGGCACCAAAAGATTGTGAAGATTCTGGGGGGAGGCCAACTTGAGGATCTTAAAAGAGAGGCACAGATCATAATTTTAAGCAACACATTGAGCGCTGGTATTTACGTCCTATGATGCAGTGACAGGAGGTGAGTTGTGAAAACATTTAGGGCAATCTGGCAGCATAGCTATTCACAGCACTCGCCACAGGCCCGAAAATTGAATGTCTGGTGAAATTCCTAGAAAATGATTAATTGACTTAATATGAAAGTTAATTGAACCTGTCCAAATCCAAGCTCAGTATTGAAAGCCCTGCGTTCGGAGTTAATACTTTTGACAGTGTAATATCTCATCATGGGTTTATTTTCCTAACCAGGTAAGCTGGCATGGGCCTCAATGAACAGGGAGGTTCACTGCTTAGTGACCTGAATGTCTGAAGTTCGGATTCTGGTAAGGGAGGCTCAGACTTCCATGCCCCCGAGGTTGGTAAAATGAGAGCCATAAACTGTGTAAAAATATTATCTGTTTGTTACAGCATGCACAAATGGCAGTAGTACGCAATGACTATGTACATGCAACCTATTATTATCGTATTTCATTGTAGTAATTATAGAGCTCTTTAGACTTCTTCAGGAGCGCGCTCTTTTTGAGCTTGGTGTTGGTTTTAGTTTGTCTAAACTAGGCTATTTTCCACTTATTTGCTTTTTCTTTTGTTGGCACTTGTGTTTTGCTAGACCTAGGACCGACACATTGGGTATTTTTTGGTGACGCTGGTGTTTGGCCAGACCTAGGACCGACACTTTGGGTATTTTTTGTTGACGCTGGTGATTGGCCAGACCTAGGACCGACACTTTGTGTATTGTTTATTGGCGCTAGTGTTTGGCGAGACCTAGGACCGACACTTTGGGTATTTTTTGTTGATGCTGGTGTTTGGCCAGACCTAGGACCGACACTTTGTTTTGGTAATAGTGCACTTTATGAAACTTATATTCAGGTTATTATTATAAATGTATAAGAGCCTTCAAGGACGTTAAAAATACATGAGAAATAAAGAATGTTTCACGATACATTATTATATATTTAAGAAGCTTTATAAAAATGTAAATATAGAGTAACAGATATGTTGATTGAGAGGAGACAATATTTCTGTGTAGACCTCACTTGATGATTTTTTTTTTTCAAAACCAGATTTTATTGACATTTTCAAATATGGATTGCGGAAACATTCACAGCACTCCAGACACTGGAGAGGCTGTACGCAAAGAACCAAAATCATATTGGCAGCAATCAGCAGATAATCTATATAAGACGAATGGCATTAACCTCCTGGATCCCTCCCTCCAACCCCACAACACTCACTTGATGATTTTACCGCACATTTCATAAACTATGGATATAAAAACCTACATTGCTGTATTTTTAATATCAGGTAAATAATACACGATGAAGGTTATACACACCTGCCTTGCAGTGGTGACAAATCAGCCAGTCTTGGGGTTGGGCCACCAGACCCCTATTGAAGCTTGTAATGATAATCTGTCTGTTCTCAACAAAATGTCATTCTACCCTTGTGTTCAAGAGAAATTGACATAGGATTGCTGCATATTGACCGAGGCTGAGTAAGCTAAGATCTTTTTTCATTTACATTTCATGCAGTGTTCACTATCTAATATGTAAATAGCCTGTGGGATGGCCCTTTTCAAGGACAATTTTAATTGGTTGGTGAACTATCTGTACATTCTTCTAAGGCAATTAAAAACTTAGTAGTGCTTTATTGAAATGCCTAGAAAAAGCACAATGTTTAAAATGATTTTAAGTTAAGTCTTGTTTTAAAGCCAACTTCAGCGAGCCCTCCTTTGAGTGCTCTGTAGGTGTCTGCAGAGGATAACTGCAGCCAGGGCTAGGTGTAGATGCCTGATTAACCAAAATCAAGCTGCAGAGATTGCACTGGGACAGAACTCCCCACTGAGCAAAGTGAGTACAGGGTTGTTGGACCTAGCCCTTTGTGTAGGGTCACCCCCAATATTTTTGCCTTCACCCCATCTGTTATCTGAACCAGTTTTTTTTGCCTTATAGGACTCTGCGCTGTTTACCACTGCCACACTGTGATAAAGTGTTTGTGCTCTCTCCTCTAAGCATGGTAAAATTGGCTTACACCCAATTACAACATTTAATTTACTTGTAAGTCCTAGTAAATTGGTACTACATGTAGCCAGGGCCTGTATATTAAATTCTTACTAGTGGGCCTTCAGTAATTATTGTGCAACCCACTCAAGTAGCCGTTTTTAAACCCCATCTCAGTCTGCCATTGCAGCCAGTTTGTGCAGTTTTAAACTGCCATTTCAGCCTGACAAAATAAACCTTTTGCCAAAACCTCCCTTTTTATTACATATAAGTCACCAATAGGGTATGCCCTAAAAACCCATAGGGCTGGGTGCGCTGTATTTAAAAAGTTGGATATGCACTTTGAACTTTTACATGTCTCTCAAGTTTGTTTTTTTCTATTGCAAGGCCTACCCTTCCCATAGAATTACATTGGGATACCTTATTACATTTAATAAGTGATAACGTTTGTTTGAGAGGAGGTAAGAAAGTTATGTTTGGAGACTGAGGAATTGTAATGTAAAACTCTCTTTAATGGTAAAGTCAGATTTCAGTCACAATTCTGAAAATGTCACCTTTAAAAAGTTGCCATTTTCTAGTCCTACCCATTTGGTGCCTGCAGACTGTTTCCTCGGTCTAGTTGGCAGTTGGCTTTTGTGTATTCCTCCCAGATAGCCACAGAATAGAGGGTCTGGTTAGGTTGGGCCATCCTGACTTGATGAGAGGTGCAGAGCAGTCACCTATCACACTTGAACTTCACAGACTGCCTTAGCTCGCACACAAAGGCCTCTTCACTAGCCAATTGTGCCTGCAGACAGCATGGAACCAAGGCAGGGAGGCAGGAAATTCCAGATATTTCTGTGGAGGGGAGACTCCAGAAGTTTTTTTTCACTTCAAGGTGGACACAGGTATAAAAAGGGATCACTCCTGGACATGTGTTTACAGAAGAAGGATTGCCCTGCTGTTAGGGGACTGCCCTGCTGCTTGAGGGCTGGCCTGCTGTCTGAGAAAGAAGAACTAGGCCTGTACCATTCATCCCAGGCTGAAGTGGCTCCAAGGGTCAGCTGACTGCCCTCCTGTTCTGAGGTACCAGGATATAACAAGCTCCAAAGGCTTCACTGCAACGGACTAGCTGACCTGCTACACTGGACCTGCAAGTGGACCTGCCTGGTCTCTGCTGGAGTGAGGTCCTGCCTTCTAGTTCCTGGACCCTTGGTGTGGCATCAGTTGAGCTATTCCTAGAAGAAAAGGAGATATCTTGAAGTTTTGGGCTCTTTGTGCGTGTTAATGGGTCAGTTTGTGCCAAGATCTTGACGCCCTTGCCAACTGCCAAAGTGAAGCTCTGGTGAACCAGACTCTTCGCTCTACAGCGACCGCTGCCTACGCACGATGTGCACTTAGCGCTACAGCATCGACAGCCCGCAGTGGCAGCCAAAACAAAGCACGACTCCAAACAGGACCTTCGCGCCACAGGGATGACCGGCTACGATGCCTGACCTACTCTTCGCACTCCAGCGACGACCATCCCCGACACTGTCCTTACTCCTCACGGCCTTTTCCACCGCAAACTGGACTCTTTATGCTAGACTTTAGAAGGTAACTTTTTCAGCGGGGCTAACGTGGTCCCTGTATCTAGCGTGCGCTCCAGCAGGGTCTGCTTGAACTTGGGACTTTCACCCGGCCTTGCACGACCAGATAACCGCAAAAGGCGCTTTTTGCTTTTTGCTTTCAAGCTCAATGCTTAATCTTAAATATTTAAAATTGCATGTCAGTTCTACTAAGCGGATTTTAGTCATTTTGGTGTCAAATAATATTACATTTTACTCAACTTTTCTAAATATGTGTGGTATTTATTTTGTGTTCTGTCCACACTTTACTGTTTAAGCGCTGCATAAGTACTTAATACATTTCCTCTACATTAAGCCTGACTGTTTTTGTGCCAAGCTACCCGAGTGTTAAGCACAGGTTAATTGATTGACTTTTGTGGTTAACCCGGACAAGGATTGAAGCTGTTGCTTTTGTCCTCATCTAACACCCAATTATGAGAGCTATTTTACTTTCTGCCATTAACTGTCACAACCTTACTTTTTTGCTCGTTGATCGTAAGGAAATGTTTACTTGCAATATGTGCATTTTAGCAAATGATGTCTCAGACCAAGAGGAATAAGGTCTAACAAAATCAACTCGTCAGCATGTATCAAGGTAAATGGAATGAGATCCCATTAGATTAGTAAATATTCCAGGTAAATCATGTAGGTATAGTGAAAATAGAAGGGGAGCTAATAGATATCTCTATCGTAGACAATTCAGAGTTTCTATGTATACAGAGATTCCACTATCTCCGCGCATAACTACTGTACACCACATGGAAGAGCCTACAGCAGTTATTAATTTCAGAAGGCTATCTCGAGGGCAGATTGTTGTTCCCAAAGAGTTGGTTTATCGACATGACCACAAGCTGTTGAGAAGTTGATAAAAGCAGTAAAAACAGGCTTACCCTAGGGGGGTAACACAGGCCCCCGCAGCCCCCCCTCTCTGCGGGCCCCCGAGCTGCAGGAGACCTCCTCAGCACAGTACACAGGCCTGAGAGCGCCGGATTAAATCTGGAAAGGGGGCCCTTCCATTGTACCTTGGCGGGGGGCCCCCTCATCTTTCGTTCACCACTCCTGATTGCTAATTACTAGTGGAAGAGAAATTAGCAGCCTTTGATAGATGTGGCAATCCTTACTGCGACTGAGATGAGTTTTCGGATGTTATTCCAAACTATGGTCTACTTGACAAGACCACTGTTGGTCCTAGGGATAGATTTACCCTGCAGGAAAGATATTGATCCATCTCATATTACCCATTGCTTCCTCCACTACATTAGCAGCTAAGGTGATTTGGATTGGGTCTCCATGCAAAAGTACCTCTTGAGTCTGATCACTGCTGCCGGAAGGAATATGCAACATCTTGCACTTAATTGTGCCTATGTTGAGGGTGCTCCATGTTGTAGACAGCCCCAGTGCTCCCTGCCATCAGAAGCATTACTTTACACAAATTCATTAAAACACTCTGTTCTCCTTCATCCCGTCCTGGTAATAACAAGGAATGAAGAAGAACACCTCTAGCTCAAACATTTAAAATACAACAGTCCTGCTTTGGGTTTTCCTTCCATCTGATTTTATGGGGAAATTAAACCATATCTATATTAATTCTGCTTTCCCGTAGGGGATGGTGTGTGCACGCACACTGATGTTCTTGTGACCTGCAGCGATATTAAAACACATACAAATAATGTTTATTTCAACAGTTTTGCATGCTATCCCAAAAAGCTTCAACAATATTTCTAAAATCTGGCATGAATACTGACCTTAACTTAAAACTTCAGACTGTTGACTCTTCTTCCTTTCCATCCTCTCCAAGCCTCCTCTCTCTGAGCACAGCCTACTGTAAGTGCATGTTTGCCTTAATCCCTATTATTGTGTCACAGCAAATTGTCTACACCTCAATTCAAAGCTGACAGCCTCTCATTTAAAAGCCATACTCCGGCAACCTAACAATACATAGGGGCATATGTACAACCCCCTATCGCCATGGGAACGTCACATTTTGTGACGTTCCCGTGGCGATAGGGGCCTTGCCGTATGTACAAGGCAGCGTTAAGCCACTTAAAGCGCGCCCCTTTCACGCTAAACATAGCGTGAAAGGGTGCCTTATGTACAAGGCAGTGTTAAGCCACTTAAAGTGGCTTAACACTGCCTTGTACATAAGGCACCCTTTCACGCTATGTTTAGCGTGAAAGGGGCGCGCAGTCGTTGTTGTGGTGGGAATTCCACCCCAACACCCATTGTATTTGACGCTGCCTACTATGTACAAGGGTGGCATACATAAGAGGCAGCGCTAAAATGAAGACCAGGAAAATCGTGGTCTTAAATTGGCGAAACGAGGAGAAATGCATTATTTCTCCTCATTTTTGTATGTGTGCTGCCTTGTGCAAGGGTGCCTGCGTTGGTGCTAAGTTGTCTTGCATGAATACTGACCTTAACTTAAAACTTCAGACTGTTGACTCTTCTTCCTTTCCATCCTCTCCAAGCCACCTCTCTCTGAGCACAGCCTACTGTAAGTGCATGTTTGCCTTAATCCCTAATATTGTGTCACAGCAAATTGTCTACACCTCAATTCAAAGCTGACAGCCTCTCATTTAAAAGCCATACTCCGGCAACCTAACAAAACCTAGGGGCATATGTACAAGCTCCTATCGCCATGGGAACGTCACATTTTGTGACGTTCCCGTGGCGATAGGGGCCTTGCCTTATGTACAAGGCAGCGTTAAGCCACTTAAAGCGCGCCCCTTTCACGCTAAACATAGCGTGAAAGGGTGCCTTATGTACAAGGCAGTGTTAAGCCACTTAAAGTGTACAAGGCAGTGTTAAGCCACCTAAAGTGGCTTAACACTGCCTTGTACATAAGGCACCCTTTCACGCTATGTTTAGCGTGAAAGGGGCGCGCAGTCGGTGTTGTGGTGGGAATTCCACCCCAACACCCATTGTATTTGACGCTGCCTACTATGTACAAGGGTGGCATACATAAGAGGCAGCGCTAAAATGAAGACCAGGAAAATCGTGGTCTTAAATTGGCGAAACGAGGAGAAATGCATTATTTCTCCTCATTTTTGTATGTGTGCTGCCTTGTGCAAGGGTGCCTGCGTTGGTGCTAAGTTGTCTGGCATGAATACTGACCTTAACTTAAAACTTCAGACTGTTGACTCTTCTTCCTTTCCATCCTCTCCAAGCCTCCTCTCTCTGAGCACAGCCTACTGTAAGTGCATGTTTGCCTTAATCCCTAATATTGTGTCACAGCAAATTGTCTACACCTCAATTCAAAGCTGACAGCCTCTCATTTAAAAGCCATACTCCGGCAACCTAACAAAACCTAGGGGCATATGTACAAGCTCCTATCGCCATGGGAACGTCACATTTTGTGACGTTCCCGTGGCGATAGGGGCCTTGCCTTATGTACAAGGCAGCGTTAAGCCACTTAAAGCGCGCCCCTTTCACGCTAAACATAGCGTGAAAGGGTGCCTTATGTACAAGGCAGTGTTAAGCCACTTAAAGTGGCTTAACACTGCCTTGTACATAAGGCACCCTTTCACGCTATGTTTAGCGTGAAAGGGGCGCGCAGTCGGTGTTGTGGTGGGAATTCCACCCCAACACCCATTGTATTTGACGCTGCCTACTATGTACAAGGGTGGCATACATAAGAGGCAGCGCTAAAATGAAGACCAGGAAAATCGTGGTCTTAAATTGGCGAAACGAGGAGAAATGCATTATTTCTCCTCATTTTTGTATGTGTGCTGCCTTGTGCAAGGGTGCCTGCGTTGGTGCTAAGTTGTTAAACTAGAGAACGCAAGGCTGCACCACATTCTTGTAAATATGGTGCAGGCTTGCATTTTCAAAGTGGCGGAGCGTGTCATTAAGCTCAGGAGGCTATTGATACGCTCGGCCACTTCATAGTACATATCCCCCCTAGTCTCTTGTAGCTCATCTATTTATATCCCAACCAGTGCATGAATTCACATATCCCCCTCTCCCACTAAAGATTACACCTAAACTTGTATTAATTTAATCTGCCACATAAAAACTGAAGTAAATGCATAGCATGGTTTCCTTACAAGCACAAACTAATCCCAATAAGCAAAAAAACTACTAACCTCGGGTTCCGAAGCAGCATGCTGCCCAGTGTAAATCGTTACAATATCTTGTCAGGGGTGTTAAGTGCTATATAAATTCTTTTACAACACAATATGTAACCCACACTGATGCTAACACCATAAAACTAGGTTGTTGAGCAGTTGATTGTAGTTTACACAGACTGCATAATAATTCCCTTTTACCGCATGACACTCTTACACTTTCATTAGACAAAACTGTTAAGGGTCGTGTCCATCACCCAGTACTGTACCAGTCCAGAGCAAATAAAACACCCACCACCAAATTAACATGTAATAAATAACTGAAGAGCTCTGCTGCTGGCCAACTGAAGATGTTAATGTTGTCCGCCACTGCAGGTCTAAATAAGCTACAAATGTACTGTACCATAGCAGGTCCAATTAAGGCAAACACTACGAACGCTTCTTGGCATCTTACAACAGCAGTTAGATATGGGATATTAACAAAGTCTATCCCCGCACATATCTCCACCATTTCTCCCTTTAACCTATGCCTGCTCACGACCATAAAGCTTAAACAAAACATCTCAAAATGAACAACCTAGTGCAGTAACTAGCGAAGTGGGCTATGAACATATGAAATACAGTATAAAGGCATGCAGAGCTGCTCGAAGTCACTGGCTTACTGAAATCATAAACTGCGTGTCTATCTCTCAGACTACTTCATCCCTCACTTCTAAGTGCTGTGTGGCATGACTCGATAACCCTACCTCAGTAGTCATGCTTAGGGCTCTCGGTTTTATGTTTTTTTTTCTTTAACATTTCCATCTGTATTTATTCATATTTATTTTTGGGGCATCTTATTGGTATTTATCCATATTTATTTTGTGTTTTGAGAATAAATGGAGTCACAAAATGGTATAGGTCCTTACTCATTTAAGGCTCACACGTGCACTCATACATGGATGCCTGTCGCGTTTTAGCACATAAAGAAGCAACATAGAACATAACACTACACCCATAGGTTCATATTAGCATTATAATACAAATATATGTTAACACATGCCTGTATTTAACGAAACCTCATCCCGTTTTTTAACTCCCTCTGCTGTCTATCGGTTCAGCTTTTGCCTGGAGTTCATGAAAGACAGCATGGAGAGTCTCTCTCACAAGAAGCACAATTTTCAGTATTAATCTATCTGCTTTTAAAAATAAATACAGACAGGAAACACATTGTTTTCTATCTGTATTTTTTTGTAAAAATCAGTAAAATCGAAAACTGGATGCCTTAGTCATGATGCACAATATGGAAACACTTTACACACAGGGGCAAGACAAAGGCAACACACGTCCAACCATACACAGTAGAGTGCTACGCAAATGGGCAAGCGATTCAGCACCCTACATAGGTGTAGTAAGTACTATATAAATGTTACAATACATCAATCAATCAGAGGTTTGTTGAAGCGAGACTACTCACCTGTAAGGGTCTCATGGCAAAAGGGATGGCAGGGTTGCAGGTTCCATTTCATCAAGGAGGGGGTCTGTCGAAGAGCCAGGTCTTGAGGTTTCTTGCGAAGATTGAGAGCGATGTTGTCTGTTTGAGGTGGAGCGGAATTGCGTTCTATGCTTTGGCCGCGAGGAAGGAGAAGGAGCGACCTCCTGATCTGATCTTTCTGGGGTGGTGGCCCACAGCGTAGGAGAGCTGGGCTGGTTGTGGGTTCTTTGGGGTGCGTGGAATTTGAGTTGGCTGTTCAGGTATGCTGGTCCGGTGCTGTGGAGGGCCTTGTGTACGTGGGTGAGTATTTTGAAAGTGATTCTTGCCGCGACGGGGAGCCAGTGGAGTGTGCGCAGGTGCTGGGAGATTTGGCAGTGTTTTGGCAGGTTGAGGACTAGTCGTGCGGCGCTGTTTGGATGTTCTGTAGCTTGCGGTGAGGTTTTTGTTTATTCCAGCGTAAAGTGTGTTGCCGTAGTCGAGTCTGCTGGTGACCCGGCCATGAGTGACAGTCTTTCGGTGTTCGAGGGCGATCCATTTGATGGTCTTACAAAGGAGGCGGAGGGTGTGGAAGCAGGAAGACGAGACAGAGTTGATTTGGCGGTCCATTTTGAGCTCGAAGTTCAGGATGATTCCCAAATTGTGTGCGTGGTCCATGGGGGTTGGCGGGTTTCCAAGGGCGGGGGTCCACCAGGTGTCACTCCAGGCATCAGGGTTTGGGCCCATGATGAGTACTTCTGTTTTGTTGGTGTTTAGTTGAAGGCAGCTGTTTTTCATCCATTTGGCGACGGCTTCCATGTCTTCTCGAAAGTTGTGTCTGCCGGTGTTGGGCTCGTTGGATAGGGAGAGGATGAGTTGGGTGTCGTCTGCGTATAACACAATGTTGAGTCCTTAGGTTCTGACGATGAGGGTGAGTGGAGCCATGTAGATGTTGAAAAGCATCAGGCTGAGGGAGGAGCCCTGGGGACTCCGCAGGTGGTAGGTGTAGGGTCCGAGAGGAAAGGAGAGAGTCTGACCCACTGCCTCCTGCCAGAGAATAAGGAGCAGATCCAGTCAAGGGCCTTGCCTGGATTCCTGCATCATAGAGTCTGTCTATTAGGGTGCGGTGGGAGACTTTGTTGAATGTTACTGAGAGGTAGAGAAGGATGAGTGCTACAGTCTCTCCTTTGTCCATTAGGGTGCGGATGTCATCTGTTGCGGTGAAGAGGGCGGTTTCCGTGCTGTGTTTTTTTCTGAAGGCGGACTGGGAGGCGTTGAGGATGTTGCATTCTTCAATGAATGTGGCAAGTTGGAGGTTGATGGCTTTATCAATGACTTTTACTGGGAATGGGAGCAGAGAGATGGGTCTGTAGTTTTTTAGGTCAGTGGGGTCCGCTGAGGGTTTATTCAGGAGGGGGTTGACCTCGGCGTGTTTCCAGTTGTCGCGGAAAGAGGCGGTAGCCAGGGAGCGGTTGATAGTGTGGCGGAGCATAAGTGTGATGGTGTCGGCGGCTCTGTTGAAGATGTAGTGGGGGCAGGGGTCCGTGGGGGCCCCTGAGTGGATTGACTTCATTGTCTTCAGTGTGTCTTCGGTGGTGAGGGCTGTCCAATTGTCAATCGCTGGTTTCTGGGTGTCGGGTGGTTAGTGAGGGTTCAGTATGTTGGTTGGCTTCGTCGAAGTTGTCGTAGATGCTCTTGATTTTATGGTGGAAAAAGGTGCTCATTTTGTCACAGAGGTCTTGTGAGGGAGGGATGTCGGTAGACTCGCTGCTGGGTTGGGCGAACTCCTTGTAAATGCTGAAGAGTTCCTTGTTGTTCACATGTGGGTGGAGATTCTGTCTTCAATCGCTTTTTTCGTCGTTTCTCTGATGAGTTGATGGTGGGTGTTGGTGGCGACTCTGAAGTTGTTGTGGGTTTCTGTGGATTCGGTGTTCCTCCAGGCCTTTTCGAGTAGGCGGCAATTGCGTCTGGACTCTCGAAGTTCGGTGGTAAACCATCTGGCTTTCTTGGCGCGGGTATTGCTGTGTTTCTTGAGGGGGGTAGGGTGTTGGCGCTGTCCGAGATCCATGTATGCAGGGTTTGGGCTGCGGTGTTGGGGTCGCCGTTTTCAGGGATGGTAGTGGTGGGATTGTTGAGTGAGGAGGTGAGCTGGTCGTCGTTGATTTTGGTCCAGTTTCTTTGTTGGAGAAGGTGCTGGTGTCTATGGTATGGTAGTGAAGAGGGTGTCGAGGATGTGTCCTACTGAGTGCGTGGGCCTGGTCACGATCTGGCGTAGTCCAATGTTGTGTAGGTTGTTCAGGAGGGATGTGGTGTTGGGTTCCAGTTGGTTGTCGAGGTGGAAGTTGAGGTCTCCCAGCAGGGTGTAGTTGGTGGATGCGATGGCCTGCGGGGAGATGATGTCCGTGATGGAGTTGGCAAAAGGTCCGCGGGGACCAGAGGGTCAGTAGATGAGGGTTCCACGGAGGGTGGTGGTGGAACTGGCCAGTATATTGAAGTGAAGGTGTTCCATCAGTTCTGTGGGCTCGTCGGGGAGTGTGCTCAGGCGGAGGCTTGATTTGTGGATGATGGCGATTCCTCCTACTGGGGGGGTGGGGTGGTCCTTCCTGGAGATCTTGTTTCCTTGGGGATTGCGATGTCCGGTCCCCAGGTGGTGTTGGTCCAGGTTTCGGTGAAGAACGCTACATCCACTGCAGTGCTGTCGAGGAGGTCCCAGATTTTGGTGGCATGTTTGCGGAGGGATCAGTCTTTGAGGAGAATGCATTGCAGGGTCTTTGGTTCGGTTGTGTTCTTGCGGGCGGGTTACGCTGGGTCTGTGTTCTTTGTGGTGCTGCAAGAGTGCCGGCAGCGGTGACAGCTGAAGGGTCCGTGGGTGCCGGCTGGTGATGTTAGCTTGGTTTTGTTGTTGCGGCCTGGATTGAGTGTGTGGAGTGCCGCTGGATCATAGCGTTGGCGGGCGGAGGTCCAGGGTTCCTGGGACTGGTCTCGCTCAGGTCGAGGACAGGCGCAGACGGGCTTGCTTTTGGTGCGCCAGCGGCGCGCCAGCAGTGCTCCTGCTGTGCACGGCCACCATTAAGTAGGGGTCGGGGAGGGCTGAACAGTTGGGAGGAGTTAAGCGGGGAGGGGAGCTGGATTGGGCCAGTCGCGCTGGGGGAGGGGCCACGGGGGCAGCAGCGGTGGGGAAATAATGGATAGAGGAGATAAAGGAAAGGAGGAAAATAGGCAGAAACAAGGCACCAAAGAGCAGAGATGCAGAAAAGTGAAGAAAGTTGAAAAATAGAAGAGGGCTAAAAAACGAGTTAAAGAGCAGAGCAAGAGGAAGGAGACAGAGGTCCACTGGACCACCAAGGATGAGGCACAGGGAAACCTACGGGTGGAGGAGGGCCTTGATCACCAACACTCAAGAGTGCAGGGGCAGGGGCAGGCCTAACTTAATGGTGGAGCTGCGAGGGTGAGAGAGCAATTACACTGACAATATGTCAGTGGTTTTGCTTGCCTGTCCCCGCAGCGGCCGCCATTAAGTAGGGATCGGGGAGGGCTGGACAGCTGGGAAGCAAGAGCGGGGAGGGGAGCTGGATTGGGCCAGTCACGCTGGGGGGAGGGGGCACGGGGACAGCAGCGGCGGGGAAATAAGGGATAAAGGAGATAAAGGAAAGGGGGAAAATAAGCAGAAATAAGGCACAAAAGAGCAGCGATGCAAAAAGGTGAAAAATAGAAGAGGGCAGAAAAACGAGTCAAAACGAGTGAAAGTGCAGAGCGAGATGAAGGAGACAGAGGTCCACTGGACCACCAGGGATGAGGCGCAGGGAAACCTGTGGGTGGAGGAGGGCTTCGATCACCAACACTCAAGAGTGCAAGGGCAGGCCTCACCTAATGGTGGATCTGCGAGGGTGGGAGAGCAATTTCACTGACATAACTCTAAAGTTGGCTTGAGGTTTGGAGGCTAATTAGCAATATTATGAAACCAATAAATCCTTGCACATTACAAAATATATTTCTGGGAAGTTTAATATTGGATTGTAGAAACTCTCCTACCAAATCTAAAATTGTGGATTGTGGATTTGCTTTTAGCAAAAACTCTGCAAAAAATTGCACTTATTTGGCAGGGTACTTCAAAACATTCATATAGAGCTTGGTGGAATGCATTATGTTATAAAACATAAAATAGATTTAAATTGTGATTCCCCCTCTACTTTATACATCAAACAGTGTCTTTCATGGTATCTCTTTATGTCGTATTAGGTAAAGACAATGCAAAACAAGTTAATGACTGAGTATTTGAGCCTCCTTGAGACATACAGAAGAGATGCTTGGATATTGAATTCATAGATTTCAGTGTTCACCACTAAATATTTGCTTATAAAAATGTACATATTGATATTGTGGTACTCTATGTAATTGCTCCATTATAATATGCATACATTTGTTATTTATAGCATTAACTATTTTAATATTGACACTGTTTAAATATGTTTTTATTTTCTTTCTTCCACCATTTCCTTTATATCCTTCATCTTTGTTTTTCTACTACATTAATCATATGTTGCTGTTTTGTTTATGAGACTTTATTGCTCAACCTCAACTATTGTTTGTGTTATAATGCAACCTGGTTTAGTTTATTTTCATGACTTCTATATTCAATACAGTTTAAACTTTAAAAAGAAATTAGACCTTGTAACGCTCATATATGGTGAGAAGACAGTTATTAAGCAAGGTGGCTTGGGGGTCAGTCGGGTGCAGGGAGTTCTGCCCCCAGGGCAGATTGGGAGGGACTGGGTTGGCCAGGTGCCGGCCATTTTGTAGTTTTGGGCTCCTCAGTATACAGCCCAATTATAGCCCAACTATAAGGGCTTGTGAGGGGCGCTGCCAGTCACCATTTTAGGTTTGGTGACCTGGTGGCTGGGAGCTGCGGTGGCGTAGTTAGGAATTTACCCCACTCTCCCATGCCTTAGCCATTTGGTTTCCTGGGGGTGTGATTTGCTTAATTTACATTTTTGTGGGCTATCTTTGTTTGGGACAGGTGCACAAGGGATTGTTATGTGTACTGTCGCTTGGAACAGGTGCTTGGCGGGGGTTTGGAAAAGTTGGCCAGGGGGTTGGCAGAGGTTTTTGGTTAAGTGTTGGAAGTTGTGAGCAGGGGCAGGGAAAGGGTAGGCCGGTAGTTTACGTTTCAGTTGTAGATGTTTTGTTATTTACAGGTAAGGCAGGTATGGGAGGTTAGTTTTTATAGTAAGGCATATTTTTAACTGCAAAACATTGCAAGGTTGTTGATATGTTAATGGCAGGGTGGGGTTATGTTTGAGGGGAGTGTAAGGGCGGGGATGGGATCAGGGGTCAGTTGTTGGATGTATAGCGAGGTTTTAGTTTTGAAAGGCAGTTGCCAGGTATGGTATTTGTAATGTGCACCGGTTTCAATAAAGCGGCCTTTTTCACACACAAATTTGTCTCAGTCTGGTCTGCTCCCCTCCTCTCTCCCAAAAGCAAGATGCATTTGATTTACCTTTGTGTGATGCATAGCACCGCAGCCTTTTAGTGCTGCTCTGTGTTTTTTAAACAACTTTTATTTGACTTGTGAGGGAATTGCGGACCTGACAACCAGCGGATTTTATTACAGGTAGATCTAATAATGTCGTATTTTCAGTGTTAATGATCTCGACTCGTGCTTATTGTTTCCTTTAACTAGTTTATCTTGACACTGCCGCACACTATGTCAGTCATGTTATTCTATGCTTTGTTCTGTTATGAAACTCCAATATTTCGTCAGTGTTTTTTGTCCTTTCCACAGTATGGAGGTTTCAGGATATGTGCATAAAGCATATTAACCCTTAAAGTGACATGCTTGTCAGTGACACCCACAATCTAGTTAGAAGCCCTGCCATCTTCAGCAACCATATCTATAAAAGCTCACACTACCAAAAAAAATGGCTTCACACTGCACACATGGCCGGAGGTATTCTAAGTATATCAGCATTACGGTGCTTTCCCACATGCGGCACTTTTTAGAGCTATAAAATTCACGTCTTCCGTAAAATTCGGTTATGCAGTGTAAACCACTTTTAAAAAACACTCCGCAATATGCGTGGCCACACTATATAACTACTACAAGCTATCAATGTTGTTACATAACATTTGCAAATGTCATTAGCGGATGCTGAAGTTTTTCTTCCATTTGCGGGCTTCAAAGGGGAGTGCAGGTTCACGCCGAAGAGGTAAAGCTGCAGGAGTGTGTGTGTGACTGTAACTCGCTATGAAACTATGTAACCGGTAACGTGTTGATCCTCATGTAAAGCGCTCTGATACCTCCAGGTCTAGTCAGCGCTATATAAAACTTTGCAAATAAATAAATAAATAAATAATGTCACAAAACCACATCTACCCAAAGTAAGGTACAGGTACGTGTGATAGAACATATTTCTTGTGTATCTAAGAAGCGTCACCCTGGTGGACATAAAAAATGTAACAACATCGACATTTGTTAATCAGAAAATGTATGTAGATATATCGTATATCAAGATATCAAAGCAGAAGAATGTAATACAAAATATTCCAGAAAGTAACAGGGATTGCATGCACATGTCCAAGAACTTTTATAAAATGATTTAATATTTATAGATATCTAAAAAAATTGTCACATGGCAGCAAAAGAGAAGATAGAAATCTTATTTATATGAACAAATACTACAAGTTATGCTGAACATCGGTTAGCTGACTGAGCAATGTGTCCAACGGGTCACAAGACAGGAACAACATGGACAACTTCTCTGCAGGCACACGAGCCAGAGCCTGGGGTCAGGGGGGGCTCCTGGAAGGAGTTTAGTGATGCAGTCTAATATTTAGCAGAGCATCCTTTTACATTCCTTTCAAGGGAAGCAGTTTCTTTACTTCTGAACCTGAAGGTGCTCTCTCTTAACTTCAGAGAGAGGAAATAACAAACAGAGATATGCTGCCCCCTACCTGCTGCGGAGTGTGCCTTCAGGAAAACCAGATCTATCATTGAAACTCCTTTCAATAAGGAATGTGTGAGTTTTCACAACGCACGGGAGAGATTTTATGCCCTCAAATCAAATTAGTGGTAGAGGTCATATTGATCTCCGAGGCAGTGAAGGAGGTCCTCCGTCCCCAATTTATAATCAAAGCCAGAAGGCTACTCTGTGTCACCAAGGACACAGGGCTCCAGTCCTGGACTTTACTTTGAACAAATTGATGCTTTAATGTGTGTTTAGTTGGATCAACTGAAGTGAAACAGGACTACAACTCCCAGAAAACATTAGGTTGTTAGATGAATGACTACAGTAGGAGGACTGTGTCCTTGATGACATGGATTCATGTTGTAAGCTTAACTATATATACTGCTTTACATGGCAACATACGGGGACGACTAAGAAGATTTAGAGAAAAAAGTCAGGACAAATTCATGTCCCCATTAACTTGCATTGTAGTGGATGAAGATTTAAGAGGGAATGCGGAAGTAATAATATTATTAATTTAGAAAATAAGGAGTGTCCTGCCTAAATCAGTAGTTTTGGCATGCATGTAATGGCCAATAAATGCTCTCACTTACAAATAGCCGGTATTTTTAAATCCTAGGGAGGAAGTAGGGAGGTTTGTTGAGTTTGTATACTTTCGTCACTCTCAAAAAGTCCACTCGGTGGCTGGTCCTCGCCTCATTAGATACCCAAAGCTTTAAGGCAGCTACTCGAAGCCAGATGTGTGTCGCAAATACAAGTAGCCTCCTGGTGAATCCTCTTGAAGTAAGCTAGTCTGGTGCCATATTACATTCTGCTACTACATCGAAGGACTGGGGCAAAATTATTGAACATATGTAAAAACCAAACTTTAACCATATTACAAAAAAATACTTATTTTCCTTGCAATACACATGACGAAGAAAACATGTTTATAAACTGAATACCACTAACACGAAATGAAAAGGTAATAACAGATTCCTTATTCCTTCTTCTGCTTCAACTTTTCAGATGACTGCAAAGATGTTTCAGTGTTCGGTAAGATTCCTAAAGAAATATAAGAACATTCCTGCACTTATCAGCTACATTAACACGTTAAATACATCCAGCTCTGCTGAAACTTTTTAAATGCCATGAAAATTGACTTTCAAATTGTCTTACATTTATCCAGGAAATAGTAAATCCTATAGTAATTGCCTTAAACAGCCTGCTCACGAAATGCGGGAAAGGAAAAGGATTTTAAGGCTTATGGTATGCCATGCAGTTTTTTTTAATGTACCTTTCTCCCCCACCTTACATTTCCTGCTTCTTTTTCTCACTCTGTAAGGCTTTCTCATCCTGGCTGTTTCCTACTATCCCTATTTTCCTATATTTGCCTTTCTCCATTTCCTGCATTTCTCTCTGCTGCTTTGGATCAAAGTCTGATGGTGAGAAATAAGTTCTTGTCCCCACAAATGGGTGCGTGCCCATCCCGTACACCACCTGCACAAGTTAAGCAAGCACTGCCTCCTACTGAAAGAACGTCGAGCTTCTGCGGCTTTGTTTGCTTGTTAGCTGATAAGAAAGTAAGCAGACACTAGTTGGGTATCACAGGCAGTAGTGAGTAGTTTAACTGCATAATTTACTGCACATATATTGGTAGAGACTTTTCTGAGATGATAACGCGCACATCAGTGTGCCCAGATTCTCAAAGGAGACTTTTTTTTGTCTGGTTGAGAACATTGCTTGGCATTTCACCTCCCGTTTAATGATTACCAAGATCTAATCTCGGGCCACGCCCTTGAAGGACATTTCTGGGTCCTGATAGATATTATTTGCGTAGTCCACGTTTGATCATTTTAAGGAGATTATTAGTGTTGATTTAACCAGATATCCTAGAGGCTTTGTGGCAGCAACTTTTATTACCCTTTGATTAACCCACTCACTTTTGACCATGTTTAAATGTAGTTCTAAAGAGAGGTCTCTGACCAGGCGTATCACCTCAGTTTTAGGGGTTGCATTTTGGATTAAATTACGTCAATTTTAGGGCATCGACTAATGCTGCCTGGATTGAAAACCAATCCCAGATGTAGCTGTCTATCACCAGCATAGGAATGTAGACTGATAACAAAAGACTTAACACTATTAAAAATCTCAGAGAGATATGAATTAAACCGCTTGCATATCCTCACAGGTGACAAGCAGCGATCTACAAATCCACCTTACCTTACCTCACATAACAAAACAAGAGGAACTGCCAAAAAATACAGAGAAATATATAGGAATCCTGCTTTTAGTAGCATTAGACCAACGCTTAGGGCGCCAGGAAGTAGAAGGCTTCGTAGTTCCGGCAACTCACTAAAATCATAAATAAAATACCAGGCGGAGGCACTTAAAGATGTTGTTCAATGGTAAGTATTTTATTGTTGATGCGTTGTTAATCCTAAACCCACACCTGTCACCCACTTTTACGAGGCTGGAATGTAATGGAAATATTCAAAGTAAATGTAGTAAAACATATTCTAGGAATAGAGAGATCTATATGCACTAAAATAAACATAATAAGGACAGATTTAATGACAAAAAACGTAATAAACTTCTTCAGGCCCCTGATATAAATTTACTGGTGCAATGAATCGTACGGGAACATGTTTTTACTTATTTTGTCTATTAACTTTGATATCATAATGTGTTGTAATTGAGCACAGTTTAACCTATAAAGTTAGAATATTAGTCATCTTTTAACACTCATTTTTTAAAATGTTTTTCAAAATTATGTAGTACTCTTCTTCATGGTGTAATGCAAGTTTTTGGTTTAATTCTTCTAGAATTTAAAATCTCATTCATAATAAATCATGTAATGATTTTAATTATAGTGCAAACACACATTCACCAGAATAGTTTTCCTTTTTTCTTTCTATCTATTTTATTATAGCTGTGCTGGAGTGACAGTGTTATGAAACACAAAAGCGATTTAATGTTGATAGGTAAGTGATATCGACGAGTAATAGTTCAAGTTCAGAAATTTGTATAGCGCACTACTCACCCATAGGGTCTCAAGGCGCTTGTGGGAGGGGGTGCATTATTTATCGAAAAGCCAGGTTTTAAGTTCCTTTCTGAAGGAAATGTGGTTCTGTGTGAGGCGGAGGTAAGTGGGGAGAGAGTTCCAGGTCCTGGCCGCCAGGTAGGAGAAGGATCTTCCTCCCATGGTGGATCTGTGGATGCGCGGGACTGCAGCAAGCGCTTGGTTGGAGGATCTTAGTTGGCGGGTGGGTGTGTAGAAGGACAGTCGTGTGTTGAGGCATTCGGGTCCTAGTTTGTAGAGGGCCTTGTGAGCGTGGGTGAGGAGACGGAACGTTATTCTCTTGTTGACGGGGAGCCAGTGGAGGTCTTTCAGGTGGCCGGTAATGTGAGCTTGGCGAGGGATGTCCAATATGAGCCTGGCAGATGCGTTTTGGATGCGTTGGAGTTTTTTCTGTAATTTGGCTGTGGTCCGGCGTAGAGGGTGTTTCCGTAGTCCAGTCGGCTAGTGACCAGTGCGTGGGTGACCGTCTTTCTTGTTTCGGTGGGGTCCAACGGAAGATTTTTTTGAGCATACGGAGCACGTTGAAGCAAGAGGCTGAGACGGCGTTAACTTGTCTGGTCATTGAGAGGGAGGAGTCTAGGATGAAGCCCAGGTTGCGTGCGTGGTCTGTGGGTATGGGTGCTGTGCCCAGGGCCGATGGCCACCAAGAGTCGTCCCAGGCAGAGGGTGAGGATCCTAGGATGAGAATTTCCGTTTTGTCTGAGTTAAGTTTTAGGCGGCTGTTTTTCATCCATTCGGCTACTTCTTTCATGCCTTCATGAAGATTGGTTTTGGCGGTGTTAGGGTCTTTGGTGAGGGAAAGGATCAGCTGGGTGTCGTCAGCGTAGGAGATGATGTTAAGGTTGTGTTGTCGTGCGATGGATGCGAGGGGGCTCATGTAGACGTTGAAGAAAGTGGGACTGAGTGATGATCCTTGTGGTAGGGAGTCGGACTCTCTGCGTTCTCCCGGCGAGGAACGAGATGATCCAGTCCAAGGCTTTTCCTTGTATTCCGACGTTGCTGAGGCGTTGTATGAGGGTGCTATGACAGACTGTGTCGAAGGCGGCGGAGAGTTCGAGTAGGATGAGGGCAGCTGTTTCTCCGTTGTCCAGTAGCGTCGGATGTCATCTGTCGCTGCAATGAGGGCGGTTTCGGTGCTGTGTTTGGCTCGAAAGCCGGACTGTGATGGGTCGAGGTGGCTATTGACGGCTTTCTCAGTGACTTTGGCAGGGAATGGGAGGAGGGAAATGGGGCGGTAGTTCTTAAGTTCAGAGGGGTCAGCTGTGGGTTTCTTCAGGAGGGCACTGAGTTCGGCGTGTTTCCAGCTTTCTGGGAAGGTAGCGGAGTTGAAGGAGCAGTTGATGACATCGCGGAGATGGGGTGCGATGATGGAGTCTGCTTTGTTGAAGATGTGGTGAGGACAGGGGTCGGTTGGCGAACCTGAATGGATGGAGTTCATTAGTCGGATGGTGTCTTCAGTGGTGATTGGGTTCCAGGCGCTAAGGTTGTTAGAGAGCGGTTTGGGTTTGGAAGTGGGTGGGGTGGGCTGTTCTTTCGAAATGTTCTTAAAGCTGTTATGTATGTCGGCGATTTTGTTGTAGAAGAAAGAGGATAACGAGTCGCAGAGGTCTTGGGAGGGAGTAATGTCGTTTGAGGCTGCGGTGGGGTTGGTAAATTCTTTGACGATGTTAAATAGTTCCTTGCTGTTGTGGGCGTTATTGTCGAGTCGATCCTTGAATGTTGATTTCTTGGTGGATCGGATCAATTGGTGGTGTTTGCGGGTGGCTGCCTTGAAGGTGGTCAGGTTGTCAGTGGTTAGGTTTTTTCTCCATATTTTTTCGAGAGTACGGCATAATTTCTTGGAATTCTTAAGGTCATCGTTGAACCAGGGGGCCTTTTTGCTACCTTGTTTGATCTGGTGGTTTTTTAGGGGTGCTAATTCGTCAGCGCTGTGAGTGATCCATTGTTTGAGTTTGGTGGCAGCTTTGTTTGGGTCCGATGAGGGGGCTGGAGGGTTTGGTTGAGCGATGTGAGGAGTTGGTCGGTGGTGATTTTGTTCCAGTTTCTTTGAGGAACAGGTTGTGGTGGGATGTGAGTCGAGGTAGTTTTGTAGCTGAAATGAACACAGCTGTGGCCCGTCCAATGGAGAGCTGTGGTATGATTGAAGGAGATGTGTTTGTTGGATGTGAAGATAGGGTCGAGCGTGTGTCCGGCTAAGTGGGTGGGGGTATCAACAAGTTGTTTGAGTCCGAGATTGGCCAGGTTGTCCAGAAGGGCGGTGGTGTTGCAGTCGAGCCGAGTAATAGAACGTATTATCAGGATTAGAGGTCTGGAGCCTCTTAATTCAGTCAATCGTGATTCAGGCATAAACTTCAAAGTCACAGTGGAGCCCCAAATGACCTTCGGACGCGGTGTGATCCGACACTGAAACCAGGAACCGGCGTGATATCACTTGCCTATCAACATTAAATCGTTAGTCTAGCAATAGCCCTGAAGAAGTGTGTGGTCTATACCACCAAAAACTAAACACGTGTTGGCGGCTAGATTGTTTTAAGAAGAACAACATCGCAATAAATGAATATATGAAGATCATCTTCTTTATGACTTATTTGAAGAGCTTTATTGACTCTTGCTTTTAGCTCAGGATTTATCTTGCTTTTAAATTATATGTGGTATTGTTTTCTCATTACCCATTTGGTTGATGGTGGATGGCCATCACCTTATCCTTGGAGCTCTTCATACTGTAATCTCAGATTTTGTCATAACCCAGCGCAACCTTCACTCAGCCATCCTTCGTTCATTATAGTGTTATAAAACACGTCACCTGAAATTTTCCTTTGCTAATAATGAAATGCTCATAACACTACTGCCTCCTTATGTCCCTTCATCTGGTACTTTTCAACATAATTTATCAACACTCTAAGGACCTAAGTAATAGACTTAAGATTGCACTTCAAGCCATGTGCACTATTATGGTTGGGTCCCTAAATTGTTTGGTTCGCTAAAACCATAGGCGTGTGGACAGTCCACGTGTTTCTGAGTGACCACACCCACCCGCCAACTAAGATCCTCCAACCAAGCGCTTGCTGCAGTCCCGCGCATCCACAGATCCACCATGGGAGGAAGATCCTTCTCCTACCTGGCGGCCAGGACCTGGAACTCTCTCCCCACTTACCTCCGCCTCACACAGAACCACATTTCCTTCAGAAAGGAACTTAAAACCTGGCTTTTCGATAAATAATGCACCCCCTCCCACAAGCGCCTTGAGACCCTATGGGTGAGTAGTGCGCTATACAAATTTCTGAACTTGAACTATTACTCGTCGATATCACTTACCTATCAACATTAAATCGCTTTTGCTCAAAGCATGTGTTTAAAAAAGGATATAGTCAGTGCTCTCAGCTCACCAATAAGCTCAAATTCACTCAAGGTCACCTTGCTCTGGGTAAAGCCTAGGCCCTTTCATCCTCGGTCCTGTCAATCCACTAATTATTACACTTTGATGTCAACAAATCAAAACCCAAATTTATCAGCTCGATTGGAAGAGATTAATTTGCGGCAGGACCATTGGCTGAAGTGAGGATAGGCATCTTTCAATCAAAGGAAGATTTGTAAATGAAGCAATCCAATTCCCTCCTGAATATTTGTACTTCACAGGGCAAACTGTAAATAGATAGTGGTGGGCGGACTTTAGATATCTAGTCGGACAGTAAAGTATGACGGTTTTGATTATATAGCTGGGACCATGATAGAGTAGGTCTTTGTGAAGTATAGTTTAGGAGTTAGGTCCTTTCCTGCACAAGCAGCTTCAATTTCCAATGACATAGAATTTGTTCACTGCGGATAAATTGAATAACACTCAAGATCAGCCTACTCAGGCACAAAAGTGTTCTTTACACGGGATTAGATATGTCATATGTCACTAAGAAGGATATACAGGTAGTGTGTAAGTGTAAAAAAGGGGCATCATGGCAATCTTCCTGGATGCCTTGAAATTTGGATATCAAGTAATCTCCTGCTAAAGGTAGAATCCACATATTGAATTCCTATATGGAATACGTTTGTGAATAACTAAGGTTGGATGGCAGTGATAGACTTGATTAATGGCTATGAATTCAATCTCCACCTTCAAAGCTAGAGGACAGCCCAAAGCTGCACACCTTTTTGGTAATTGTGCTACCTATTAATATAAGGCTAAAGTTTATATAAGAATTAATGTGTGACTTCAGTGATGAATTGGTCAACTGAGACAGCAAGGCCTTGGAGTGTGATACACAGAAAGTGACATTTATGTTGCCTTCAGGAATAAAATGTAAGAAGCTAGGGCTGCCACTAGATACATTGGCAGTCTCGAAGTTTTGACTTAGTAAGATTAGGAAGTGAGATTCCCCAGTGCAAATAACATTTATTGGCTGCTCCGGACAAAAGAGAAGTAATTCAATTTTTGTGAACCTAAGGGATTGTGCTAGAGTAGATTAAATGGAATGATTTGTAGATTTGAAAGTGATCATAAACATCTCTGTGTATTATTTCATATACTTTCTGGTAGTCATTTTTATACTATACCTGAGCCAATAGTATTATCTAGCTGCGTGAGGAATGTAGATTCTCCAAGTTCATGTAGAGAGAATCTGGATTTCATTAAAGATACGGAGGCTAACAATATGCATATAACTTTTATTTAAATGCCAACACCTGGCAGCACTTCAAAGTATTACATCACCAATACCAAAAATTCCAGAACTTAGAATGTCCATTAAGCTAGGGTTGAGCAGACACAAAAGGAATGCTTACCAAGGAATAGGAGAGGGCACTTGTAGAGTGAATCCACTGAGTAATTGAGACTGGTGAAGTTGTGTGTCCTGATATCCAACAATCATAAATAAACGATCTGATCACTAAAAGGAATGAGAGTGGCCTAAATTGACATGAAAACATCAAAATGTAAAGCCACACCAGCAACTGAAGAAGGGGAAGGAAAGACAGGCGGTAAATCTATTTTCTGGGATTAATAAAAACAGAAAAAAACCTTTGGAATTAATAAAAGGGCCAGGACAAAGTTTTAGTCTGTAAGGAAGAACTGACAAAAAGGGTTCCCTGCACAGTAACTAGCTAAAGTTGTTGCCTTTATGAACACCACCTTAATAGTAAGACATTTAAGATCAACTCAAATGGATGTTTCTGCTAAGCTTGAAGAATCAAGGGAACCTCTGAAGGACGCAGCAAAACTCTTAAGTGTGTTCCTGGTTAAATGCTCCCCAGAATCTAAAGCTCCTCATGGTTCTTTGAATGTCTTGATTTCTGGCTATTGGGATCGAAGGCTGAAGAACATCCAATTTAAAGAGAACTCTTACCAAACCAACTGTAAGACATATACTACCCCACAAGAAATAGGAGAAATCTTTTTTAATAAACACCATTTCTGGATGTTGTAGGATTTAAGGGTGGAAAGTCTAGTTTCTTATATAGCTAGAGCTTTTGGGGGTATAAGGCCTCTTTGCTGGACTCCACAATTATTCAACCTCCAGGACAATAGAGCTAGCCTCTAAACATTTGAGGATGTCTACAAGAATGGAGATGGAAATAAAGGAAGTTGTCTAGGAGGGTGAGTTGTTAGAGTTGCAACAGCCATCACCAGGAGTATCGGGCCACAATGCTATTATAATTTCCACCGCTGTTTCCCTCTCAATTTTTATTAGATTCTGGGGAATGAGAGCCAATAGTGGAAATGCATAAAGCTGTTCTTGGAGCTATGGAATGCAGATAGCATCCTCTCACTATGTGAATGGACCTGGAAACTGGAAGACATACTTCAGTACCACCACTTTCTTGCAAGATGCAAACAATCAAGATTCAGAGCTTCAGACATCTTGCAAATCCTCTTGAATACAGAAGGGCAAATGACCGAGCCGTGAGGAGCAGAAAACCCTGCTGAAGTTATCTGCATGAAAAGTGTCTGTTCAATGTATCTGCATTGCCTTGTGAGGGAGGAAAGAATATCCCCCGGTCACCCAAGCTGGACATCCAATCTCCCAGAGACTGAGAACTGAAGCCCCTGGCAATTTATATAAGCCACTGCCACCTTGTTGTCACAGTACACCAAAACAGGTTTGGACTTCCACAATAAAAGGGATTTCCTTCGGGCTCTGTGAATTGCAGCTAGTTCCCACCAGTTAGATGATCTTCAACAGTCTTTTTGAAACTAAATAGGTTGAGTAGTATAATTTCTCAAGGTGGCTCGCCAACCAAAAGAGCTGCAATCCATCATGACCATCACTGTAAACAGCCACGTTGTAATAGAATGTTCTGATCCTTTAACATACTCTTGTTCACAGGCCCTGATGATAGATGAAATAGCAACCAGTAGTCCAGAAATTAAAAAAGAGTCCACCCCTCCAGATGAACCAGAGACACCAAGGAGCCAAACTTTTTAAAAGACATGTGGAGTGGAACGGAGTCTAAATGGAAGCATCTTTAATTGAAAGTTAACGTCGCCTTTCTCACAGAAACGTGGATGAACGCCTCATCAACACCCGACATCGCAATAGCCATCCCTGACGGCTACAAGATTATCCGTAAGGACCGCACCAACCAAACAGGAGGAGGCATCGCCATTGTTCATAAGAACACCATCCGCATCACGACCAGTTCCGACGAGCACCTAGCAGACGCCGAACACCTGCACTTCCAGATCCACACCGACCCCAAGACCACACTCAGAGGCACCCTCATCTACAGGCCACCAGGACCCCGCACACAATTCAGCGATGACATCACTGACTTCATCAGCCCACACGCCCTCCCCTCCGAGGATTACATCCTCCTTGGGGACCTCAACTTCCACCTGGAAAAGAACAACGACAGCAACACCACCACCCTTTTGGACAACCTCGCAAATCTTGGACTCAAACAACTTGTTGACACCCCCACCCACTGTGCCGGGCACACGCTCGACCCAATCTTCACCTCCAGCAAGCACATCTCCTTCAATCACACCACAGCTCTCCATTGGACAGACCACAGATGCGTTCACTTAAACTACAAAAAGACTACAACCCATAACCACCCACAACCAATCCCCCGTAGAAAATGGAACAAAATTACCACCGACCAGCTCTTCACATCACTTCACCAAAACCCTCCTGCAAAATCATCAGACCCAAACCTCGCAGCTACCAACCTCACACATTGTATCACCCACAGCGCTAACGAATTAGCACCCTTGAAAAAAAATCAAATCAAGCAAGAAAGCCCCCTGGTTCAACGATGAACTTAAGAAATCCAAGAAGATCTGCCGCACCCTCGAGAAAGCCTGAAGAAAAAACCCAACCACTGAAAACCTAGCCACCTTCAAGAACGCCACCCGCAAACACCACCAACTGATCCGATCCACCAAGAAAACAGCATTCAAGGATCGACTCGACAACAAAGCCCACAAGAGCAAGGAACTATTCAACATCGTCAAGGAATTCACCAACCCCACCGCCGGCACCAACGACATGACTCCCTCCCAAGACCTCTGCAACTCCCTAGCCTCATTCTTTCACAACAAAATCGCGGACATACACAACAGTCCGAAGACCAGTCCACCCCGCCCACATCTGAAATAAAACACCCCCCCAACAACCTTTGCGCCTGGAACCAAGTCACCACTGAAGACACCATCCGCCTGATGAACTCCATCCACTCAGGTTCACCAACCGACCCATGTCCCCACCACATTTTCAACAAAGCAGACTCCATTATCGCACTCCATCTTCGAGACGTCATCAACTGCTCCCTCAATTCCGCTACCTTCCCGGAAAGCTGGAAACATGCCGAACTCAGCGCCCTCCTGAAGAAACCCACAGCAGACCCCACTGAACTTAAGAACTACCGCCCCATCTCGCTCCTCCCATTCCCTGCCAAAGTCATTGAGAAAGCCGTCAACAGTCAACTCGCCGCCTTCCTCGATTCCAACAAATGCCTCGACCCATCACAGTCCGGGTTCTGAGCCAAACACAGCACCGAGACAGCCCTCATCGCAGCAACAGACGACATTCGAACACTACTGGACAACGGAGAAACAACTGCCCTCATCCTACTTGACCTCTCCGCAGCTTTCGACACAGTCTGTCATAGCACCCTTATATAACGCCTCAGCAACGTCGGAATACAAGGAAAAGCATTGGACTGGATCATCTCGTTCCTCAAAGGAAGAACGCAGAGAGTCCGTCTACCCCCTTTCAGATCAGAGGCCACCGAAGTCATCTGCGGCGTACCACAAGGTTCATCACTCAGTCCCACCCTCTTCAACGTATACATGAGTCCCCTCGCCTCCATCGCGAACCAACACAACCTCAACATCATCTCCTACGCAGATGATACCCAGCTGATCCTCTCCCTCACCAAAGACCCAAACACCGCCAAAACCAACCTACACGAAGGGATGAAAGAAGTAGCCGAGTGGATGAAGAACAGCCGTCTAAAACTGAACTCGGACAAAACTGAAGTCCTCATCTTAGGATCATCCCCCTCTGCTTGGGATGACTCATGGTGGCCACCGGCCCTGGGAAACGCACCCACACCTACGGACCACGCACGTAACCTGGGCTTCATCCTGGACTCCTCCCTCTCGATGACCAGACAAGTCAACGCCGTCTCATCATCATGCTTCAACATCCTACAAAAAAATCTTCCGTTGGATCCCTACTGAAACAAGAAAGACGGTCACCCACGCACTGGTCACAAGCCGACTGGACTACGGAAACACCCTTAACGCCGGAACCACAGCCAAACTACAGAAAAAACGCCAACGCATCCAAAACGCCTCAGCCAGACTCATACTAGACGTCCCCCGCCAAGCTCACATTTCCGGTCACCTCAAAGACCTCCACTGGCTCCCCGTCAACAAGAGAATAACGTTCCGTCTCCTCCCCCACGCACACAAAGCACTCTACGACCTAGGACCAGAATGCCTCAACACGCGCCTGTCCTTTTACACCCCCACCCGCCAACTCCGATCGTCCAATCAAGCCCTCGTCGCAATCCCACGCATCCATAAATCCACCATGGGGGGAAGATCCTTCTCCTACTTAGCTGCCAAAACCTGGAATTCTCTCCCCACCCACCTCCGCCTCACTCAGAACCACCTCTCCTTCAGAAAACAACTAAAAACATGGATATTCGACATGTAATTACCCCCCTCCCCAAGCGCCTTGAGACCCTCTGGGTGAGTAGTGCGCTATATAAATGCAGAACTTGAACTTGAACTTGAAAGTGAAGATCTTGGACAGAGGATTGAAGATAATGCTACTCCTGAGGCGCTATTAGAATGTAAAGATTAATCCATCAATTAAGTTCAGTTTCACAGTGTAGTCTCCCAGAGCTATCAAGTGAATGATGGTTTGTAATGAATCCATTTTGAAGGGCTAATGACAAGGTCAAGTGTTCACACTCCTCATACTTATCCTTAGGAACAAAGTACACTATTTAGTAGATTCTCTGACTTCTCTTAGGTCATGGTTCTGGCTTAATGGTATTCTTCTCCAAAACATCCAGAAGATTTCAATGAGTTACAGAAGATGCACCTCCTCTCGTGCCTCAAATACTGTGTCATAGTCTTCTAGACTGGATGGATAAGCTTTTTTCTTGATAAAATATCCTTCATGATTAAAAGAAACTAACTGGTGTACCTTAGTGTCAGAAGGTGAGAAGGAACCATCCTATTTTTCCAGATGATTCCTGGACGGAAACTGAACAAGAAGAATCCAACAATTCAATATGTCATCATTTGTGAGAGTGCTTCCCTATTTTAGTAGGGAAGAATATTCGCTCATTCTGCCAAACGAACATGCTTACTGATGACAAATAATGGGTTTAAATATGCTGGCAAATAGGTAACTTTGAAATGAAAGTGTACACAGGTGTAGTACAGACCACCACTCTACTTTGCTGGTATTGCAAAATCATACTCTCTGAGGACAGAAAGACAGAGATAATCAAAGCCCCTTTTCTTCCAGGAGTCCCCCGGGGTCCCTAAAAATAGAAATGCTAAGGCTGCTTAGGTTTTTTCAGGTCAGAATCTGAATCATTCCTCCACATCTGCTGTTTTTATGTAGTGCTCATGCACGCCCTAAGCCCCACAGAGAAATGTGAAGAGCAAATATGAATGCTACTACTTGGCAGTCACCTGATCCCTGGAGACCAGTCCCCTGGAAATAGGAAACAAAACAGGAGGTCACAGTCAATTCCTAGCCCTCATGATTGCTCAGAAGGTGGGAGGAACTTCCATCTAGCATTGTAGGGTCTGTGGCAGAGGTAATTTCTGATGGATACATCTACCTGTGGATTCCTCACCTTTTGATTCCTCACCTGTTGAATATCCCAATGCGCCAGCATTCCATCAAAACTTTTCTTTACAGCTCTCCCAAGCCAGCAAGGCCATCAGAATGCCACAGTTCCGCATGCGACTCCGTATGACATCATCAGAGCCATAAGAAGACCTCATCGGCGTGATGTGGTCAGTTCCCTTTTTTCTGCACATCGGATGCCTAATAGTTTTTCTAGGCTCTCTTTATTGTAAGAGTTATCTTCCGTTTTTAGTAGGTGCATTGTTGTTGCAAGTGAAGATATCTCCTCCAAGAAATACGGATGCAAGCCTTGCAAGGAATGCGAGGATTAAATGTAGAGTTACTGACCCACAAGATGATTGAGATGGTGCCTGAGTCCAGATCATGATGTCTGTGATTGTTCATCATGTTAGCCGATGAACCCGAAGGCCTTGAAGAAAAGGGAGGCAAAGCTCATTATGGCAAGGGCAAAAAAGGAGAAGAGAGGTTGTTATAGGTCTCAGCCTCGATCGGAGTCGCCCTCTCCCCTCGCTTCAAAATCCTCCAAAAAGAAGCACAGGAAGAAGTGACATCATAGCTCTCGACGTCTCTCTTCAAGGGATGTTTTACCAAAGTCGGTGTCCCCAAGTTCGAGGACTCGTGGGGAAAGAGGTGAGGTCTCTCCACTTCAATCTCCTGAGGTTACTCTGGCATCGTCTTTGACTCCAGGGGCTGTGACTCCTCCTGGATGCTCTGACCTGGAGCCAGTTTTGAATTCAGTGTGGTCACAGTCTCCACCGTTGCCTGTGCCTAGGCAGGAACAGGAGTATCCGGAATTCCCAGCTCCGGGTTCGAATCCATCAGGCAACTTAAATGCGATGTACAGCATTTTTTGCAAAGGGCTGCTACTCCATCTGGTGCACCGGCTGGCCCCATGGGTCTACTCTCTTACTCTTTAGGAGGTTTTCTGTCACGCTACCAACAGGTCCCATTTATGCCATTCATGTCGATGACTCCAGTGAGCTGCCCTCTGCCAATGCCGAGACAGATAGCTCAGTTGCAAATAAAGGAAGTGCGACTAGTATTTGCAGCGCAGAATGACCCCTCTTTGGCACTGTCTAGATCTGAACCAGGGCCATGCCCCCCCCGGATTCTTCTGAGCAACCGTCGTTACTGAAGCCATCAACGCTTTATTGGTGCCCCCGATACCGGCACTGAAGATAAGTTCCAGAAGAGAGACTGAGAGGCTTTTGGAGGAGGAGCAGTATCTATATGGTAAGGTCAGGATATGGAAAAAGGTGAAATTGTGGCTTTGGATCCTAATTTTGAAGGGCTGAAGATGGCAAGTGGTCTGAATACTTCTCCAGAATAGGTGTTATTATCTATAAAACATATTGCTCCACCTGAGGTGACATTATATCACTCAGTGATTAGAAAGGCAGCTGAGATGTTAGAGTTACCTCTATCTTTTACTGAGCTGAAGCCTAAATTATTGACTGCACTACTTCATTCTTCAACTTCAACTTCTGAGCCCTTATTACCATTTAACAAGGTTCCTACTGAGCCTATTCTTGAAATATGAAGAAAAAGCCTATGTCTTGAGCACAGTTTCATGGTTGAATGCTATAATGTACAAGCCTGCTCCAGGAGTTCTGTTGTTTTTGTCTTCGCACCCTATGCCTGAAAGTTTAGTGCTACAGGCTTTTTATTCAACATAACCGACACCTGGTTCTTTACCAAACAACTCTGACTGACAGGGAGTCTAAAAGAATGGAGCAATCAGCCAAGAAAGTCTTCTCCTTGTGTCGGATGTCCTTAAATTCACTAATGCTACATGTCTATTGGGGTGTTATATTCATGCATTAATGAAGTCAGCAAGGCATGTCATTCCAAAATTGCCTGGGGTTGTACAGGGACATTTTTCAGAGCTCTTGAATGACACTAAGGCTGCTGCTCATCAGGTGATACAGTTAGGCCTGGACACAGCTGACTCAGTGGCAAAAGTGATGGGTTCTTCTGTTGCCACAAGGAGACATGCCTGTCTGAGGGAGTATCAACAGATGTACAGGCGACTGCTCGATTTGCCTTTTGATGGATTAAAACAGTTTGATGCCAAGGATGGTTCAGTTCTGGAGAAGTTTAAGGACAGCAATGTGACTGCAAGGTCACTGGGTCCTCAGTCGCAACCTAAGGATTTTAGATAATTAGTTGATTCCAAGGGATTCGCCGTAACTTCTCCTTTTGAGGGAAAAGAAAATTCCATCAACAGTAGCAGTCATTTAATCTCCTTTACAGGAGCTAAAGGACACGGGGTAGAGGTCATCAGCATGGTTCTGCCCATCAACTATCCTCCTCCTCTTCTTCCTCCCCGGCTCTCTTGGAGCATGCTTGCCCAGTGGGAGGACACTTGGCCTATTTCCTGCCTCACTGGAGGTCTGTCACGACCTCTAGGTTTTGAATATCATAGAAAATGGGTATGCTCTATCCTTCCAGGATTTCTCCCACCCTTTCCTCCCCAACAATGTTTTTGTTCAGAAGAGCATCTTCTGCTCCTCCAACACGAGGTACAAATCCTGCTGCAGAAGGGCACAGTGAAATGGTTCCAAAGCAGGAAGGAAGTCAAGGATTTTATGCCAAATATTGTCTGATTCCTAAAAAGGATGGGCATTTTCAGATTTTGGACTTGTTCCTTAATCTGTAAAAGTTCAAAATGCTGACCCTAGTACAGAAGCTTCTTGTGCTGGCGAACGAAGTCTGGATGGTTTCAATAAATTTGCAGGATACATATTTTTACATCCCAATTCTGAAATCGCATTGGAATTGGAAATATCTGCATTTTTTATGGTGGGATCTCAACAGTATCAGTTTGCGATCCTCCTGTTTGATCTTACTTACGCACCTCAGGTCTTCACAAAGGTGATGGCAGTGCTTGTGGCATATCTCAAAAGGTGTGGAATACTACTATTGCCTTATCTGGATGATTGGCGGATCAAAGCCAAGTCGCCAGGGATTGTGTTGCACCATTTGCAGTTGACAATGCAATTGTTGTTCAGCCTGGTGTTTTCTCCTAGAGCCCGCTCAACGCACCCTGTTCATAGGGGCAGTACTGGACACTACAGCAGATAGTGCCTTCCCTCCTCCTCAGAGGATTCAGGAAATTCAGGCTATGATTCCGATGTTTCAGAATAGAGGTTTGGTTCTAGTCCTGAAGATCTTGCGCCTGCTCGGTCTGATAGCTTCTTGCATTCTGTTGGTCAACCATGCACACCGGAACATGAGGGCTCTTCAGTGGTGCTTCTGCAGGCAGTGGTTTCAGGACAATGGAGATCTCAAGCAGCGATCAAGATCTCTAAGGAAACTGCAGCGGACCTGCAGTGGTGGGGGATGGCGGTCAATCTGTCTCAACAGAAGCCATTTTACCCTCCACCTCTAGTGGCCACAGTAATAATGGATGCCTCCACTCTAGGACGAGGAGCTCATCAAAGGTCTTTGGTTCCCAGAGGAAAGATTGTTGCATATCAATCTTCTGGAATATGTGTGGCTCTCAAGGACTTCCTCCCTTCCCTTCACGGTCATTCAATCCAAGTCTTAACAGACAAGACTAGTGGCATCAGATCTGCATCTTGGCAAATCACTAGGCTGGAGTTTTGAATGTGTGTGCAGACAGTCTCAGGTAGCATTTTTCTGCCAATCACAAGTGGCGTATCCATTCGCAAGTCGTGCAGCATATTTTCTGGCTACGGGGACTCCTCAGATAGACCTATTTGCCACTTAGGAAAAGGCACACTGCCCAAAACTCTGCAGCCTTCAGTATCTTTTGCAGGAAACTCTGGGGAATGTATTTCAATTGGACCGGAGCTCCAAGCTGCTTTACGCGTTTTCCCCATACCCTTATTTCCTCAGGTGCTGAGGAAGATTTGCCAAGACCCGGCACAAGTCATAATATTTGCCCCAGATTGGCCATGGTGGATGTGGTGGACAGACCTTCTTTAGCTCTCATTGTGCACTCTACTCTGTCTCCCTCTCAGGGTAGAACTCTTCTTGCAGTTTCAGGACAGGTTCTACACCCCCATGTCCTGAGCTTGCACCTTCATGCCTGGAGATTAAACGGGGCAACATGAGTTCTTTCTTTCTCTCCCCTGATGTGATAGATGTTATTTTATTGGCCAGAAGACACTCCACTAAAACTGTGTATGCTGGCAGATGGGCAACATTTGTGGCATGCTGTGGAGAGAATTCAATTGTCTCTTTGAAGGCCCATTTGTCTGATTTTATACATTTTGTGCCCTTCCCTGCGTAGCAAGGTTGCACAGTTGCGACAGTTAAGGGGTATTTTTCTGCCCTATTGACATTCCTTTGTTTACCTGACCAACCTTCCCTTTTTAAGTCCCCTACAGTATTAAGGTTTATTAAGGGACTTACTAACAAATACCCTCCCACTCCATTCCTTATGCCTCAGTGGGATATTAATCTAGTACTAACATATCTTATTTGTGCCCCGTTTGAACCCCTACATAGTTGCCCATTTAGGCTTCTTACTTTTAAGACTATATTTTTGGTAGCAATATTATCAGCTAGGAAGGTGAGTGAGTTGCAAACCCTTAGTATTAAGCCTTTTTTCACGCTCTTCCATGTGGACACGTTGTTGCTTAGAACCAGGGATGCTTTCCTGCCAAAGGTGGGCACTCCATTCCACTTGGGACAGTCTATCCCCTTGCCTACTTTTTATTCTCCCCGCATCCATCAAAAGAGGAGGAGAGACTCCATCGTTTGGACCCTAAGTGGTCTGTGAGTTTCTATATGGAGAGAACTTGTGAGTTCATGCTGGGTGACCAATTGTTTGTTGGATATGTGACAAGATGAGAAGAAAAGCGGTACACAAGAGGACTTTATCCAGGTGGATTATCCTCTACATAAAGATCTGTTACGCCAAGGAAAATAAGGCACCGCCTGAAGTTAGCAGAGCTCATTCTACTAGAGCTAAGTCTTCTACTTTTTCCTTGGCTAGAGGTGTTCCTCTGGTTGATATCTAAAAGGCGGCAACTTGGGCTTCCCTCCACACTTTTGTAAAGCACTATTGCTTTGATTAGGAAGTGGGGAGGGACGGTCACTTTGCCTGTTCAATTTTGCAGGATGTTTTGGTGCAGGCTGGCACCCATCTCAGAGTGTGGGACGGCTTGGGGATTCTATTTAAAGGTGAGAAATCCACAGGTAGATATATCCATCAGAAGAACAAGTTACATACCTTTGATAACGCTTTTTCTGGTGGATACAGTATCTAACAGTGGATGCTTCACTGACAGCCTCACCTTTGACTGTCTGCATATACCGAAGACAATGTTGTGTATAGTTTATGTATGACTTTTCTAGTCATGAATATTGTGTAGCTCATGAATGTGAGTATGTATAAACGATATAAGTGTTATTTACATATGGTTATATATGTGTGAATTTTTGTTTCACGCTACCTTTTGCTCTGGCATTTGCTTCGAAGGCACAAAAAAAAAGTTGAAACTGACATCAGCATGCCAACGAGGTCTTTTTATGGCTCCAATTACATCACACGTAGTTGCGTGCGGAGCTGTGGCATTATGACGTCCTCGTTGGTGCAGGATACTGTAAAGAAAAGTTGCTGAGGAATGCTGGCATATTGGGATATTTAAAAGTGGGGAGACCAGCGGATGAGCTGATAACAAGGGTTAAGTCCTCCACAAATTATAAAACATGACAAGTAATTAGAGCGAGTGACAACATACTTTGCATTGAAGTAAGCCCACTGTTCTATTCCTTATCATCTATGCAAGAGGGGAAGTGGGTGGAGCTAGATCATCAACAATTGATTTTCTATAGATCCTGTTGGACACGCAGTTTCCTGATGCATAGTTGATTCTTGCTGGAAACTTTAATACCACGTTCGAGCTCGTTTATAGGGATGATATTGGAATTACAACTCAGGAGGACGAAAGGTGGGGTATTCCTCAATTGGAGTTTGCCCCAGTTAAAAGTTGGAATCGGACCGCTTTACAGCTTAAGGCACTTACAACCGAATTTGGCATAAGAGCCATAAATGGGAGGTCTAATTCCAACAGACAAGTAATGCGTACTTTTTATAATAGCAGATCCAAAAATAGCATTGATTATATAATGGCCTGTTTGAAATGAAGGCAGTCCTTAGGCGATATAATCATACTAAAAACGAAGGAGAGCGATCACTACCCCTTATGCTTTACAATGGTAGATCTGTTTAATAATTCCGGGAGTGGACGTATAACTTCAATGAGTACTAGAAATATTGAACGGATTGCGGATAGACGTCACCTAAAATGGAGACAAATAAGTGAAAACAATGACTCCCGCATATAGGTAAATAATGGGTCAAGGCTGCAGGTGGGAGCTGGTTTAACAAAGTCTGCAGAGAGACAAGGAGATTATTGGCCAAGGCTACTGTTGCGGCGATTCTGCTCATGCACAGAACTATGCACAGGAAACCAGGACCTCAGTGAATTGTGGTGTACCAAATAACTCACCTCAGTACCCAGAACCCCTATCCTACTAGCATCAGTGTCTCATTAGCTCTCCGTCCTACAGCGAAGCTACCAATGATTAGACAACCCAGAACATGCGACTTAGGGTACTCTCAGGAATGGTGGGAATCAAGAACACTCTTTCGTTTTAATTCTCATACCAGTCCACAACGTGAGTAATTAGAGACACAGTAAAGTTTGAAATGTTTATTTTAACAACGTGCTCTAAGATGCAGTATTTCTGCTACCATGAGCAGGCATATGATTAAAAATAATATGATCAGTATTGTTACAATTCCATAAAACACAAAGGGAGAAATCATGTTATAATGATAGTGGAAACAGGTCATATAGTGCCTTGTGAATCACCCTCCCCTGCTAGGAGCTAGGTTTTATAATAATAGATGATCTCTTAGGCTTGAATGGGGAACCCCATACCTCCAAGATCAGCAGTGGTGAATCACATCACAGGATCAGCAAAGCTCTCTCTCGCTGGAAAAGGTGTTTCTCCAAGTGCCCTAATCATGCATGCAGTGCAATATTAAAAGCACTAGAATTTCAGTTAGCTGCAGCTGTGTTCGTGTTGTGTCTTGACCGTGGGCCAATCAACCTGAATAGCAGCATACATTGTTATGGTGACCTTGAAGGCTTCTGCACGCAGTGTACAGACTAAGGTCATGATGTAAGTCTAGGGATGTGAAAAACAAACCGTTTTCATGTGATGAAAATCAAGCAGTTTAACTTACAACAACAGTTATATGTAGTGTTGTGTGCAAAAGCTGCAAAGTGGCAAAATGGCGTTTAAACTTCTGATAAGCTTATGCTAACATAGCAATGTGTGCAAGCAGGACCCTGTCTTCACTACACCCTCCCCTGATTGGAACACATACAAGAAGGAAAGCAATTTTAGGAACGCAGAGTTCAAGTTTGAGTGAGACAGAACGAAGTTCAAAATTTGCCAAACTGGACAATTGGGAGTATTAAGTTATGTTATGTTATGTTACGGAGAGTTTTGTATAGCGCTCAGCTACTCAGTGGAGTGTCCCGGCACTTAAAACCCTCGGCGGTACAGATGGGTGGGGAACAAAATAGAGCATCTACTGAACAAAGAGCCAAGATTTAAGGTCCTTCCTAAATGCTAAAAGATTGCCATTTGTCCTGAGAGACAGAGTGTTCCACAACTGTGGTGCCAGACGCATGAAGGAGCGGCCGCCACACCGGGTGCGCCGTATCGCTGGTATAACTGCCAGAGCCAAAGTGGATGACCTGAGTGACCTAGATGGCTGGTAGAACAACATCCGTTTTCGGATGTACAAGGCACCTGTGCCATGAAGTGCCTTGAAGGCCAAAGTAAGCGCTTTAAAAGCAATGCGCTTTCTAATTGGAAGCCAGTGAAGGGTATTAAGAAGATCGCTGGCACTGGCTCTCCGATTAAGGCCGAAGATGGCACGCGCGGCAGAGTTTTGGACAATTTGCAGGCGCGTTAGGAGGAATTCCGGGAGGCCAAGATCCAACACATTGGCGTAGTCCAGGCGAGAGCCTATCAGTGCCTGCACAGTGACTCTTCTGTGGTCCAGCGAGAGTAGGGGCAGAAATTTCCTGATCATCTTTAGGACACCAAAACATTTGCCCACTAGGCCCAGAACCTGCGGTTTCAGAGAGAGGCCATTGTCAACCTGCACTCCAAGATTTTTGGCAATCGCCGAGTCGCTGGAGGGGGGAAACATGGCCGCCAGCCACCATGACTTCCAGCTCGGGTCCGGAGGGCACCCAAAGAACAGCACCTCAGATATATCGGAGTTACACTTGAGGCTGTTTCGCTGAAACCAGTTGAATACTGCCTCCAGACAGCCTCTGACGATCTCACCATCAAAATCAGAGCCCCTGTCACACGAGAAAGGGAGCTGGGTGTCGTCAGCGTACGACACAATCTGAGCTCCACGGGCCTCCGCCAGTGCCACCAAAGGGGCCATATAAATGTTGAAAAGCGTTGGGCTCAAAATTGAGCCCTGATGAACACCCACCTCCAGTGGCGGCACCGTAGCAGAGAACGGGGGGCCCAGGCCTTTTGTTGGCGGTCAGCTAGAAAAGACTCAAACCAACTATACACCGACCCCCTCAGGCCAATCTCCCGGAGTCTTAAAAGGAGGCGGCCGTGGGGGACGGTGTCAAAGGCCGCCGAGAGATCCAACATTACCAGCATTGCTTTGCCCCCGGAGTCCAAGATTTCCTTGATGGCCTCCGTGACTTCTAGCAGAGCTGTCTCAGTGCTCATGTTAGATCGAAAACACGAAAGTTCGAATAAGTAAGGAAAAAAGTAAAAAACCAAGAAGGGGCGGTATACTGCCCATCATGGAAATGGAAAAAAAGAAGTTTTTTTTTAGTGCAGTATGCGTTGAAGATGGACAAATGCCAATTCCATCCATCAGCGTATAAGCACAGTACGTGCAACTGCCTCTCAGAGGAAGTCATTGTTATCATCAGAAAATAATTCAGCCATCCAATTTAATAACGTGTAGGAACATACATGTTCTTCGATAGCTGGAGCCTCTAGCACCTTCAGAGGACAACTTGGGGGTTCTTCGAGATAACTACGTGCCCGGAAGTCATGTGCAGCCGCACATATATTCAATTCCCTAGGACTCCATGTGCCGCCGCACAGGCCATAATCCCGATACCAGAACAGTCCAACTCATGAGCTACTAAGGGACTCATTGGTTGATCATAATCCGGGTTAGGAGACCCCGTATTGCAGAGACACAAATCCAGAGCCCATTCAAAACAGCAATCCAGGCAATGGAAAACAGGTTGCACGCATGTAAAGTAGGAGAACCGGAAGGATAATCCATGTGCTACACTCTAGGTGGCCAGAGGTAACGTTCAATAGTATTCAAGCATCTGGTTGCGAAACTGGAGCAGCCGGGTCAGTTTGTCTTGTGACACAGACTGTGCAGCCGTTTTTGAGTAAGCAAAGCAACAGCAGTACACCGGCAGCCAAGGCGAGAATTAATTGTAACCCGCCGAATATGCTGGAAAAAATAGAATGAAAAAATTCCGGTATCACACCAAATTTAGTTTGGAATGAAGTCACAAGGCCAGAGCTTACTACTTTGAAAAAATGTGCCAAGCCAGTTGTCGACGAAGCATTGAATATAGTGTGAATCAAAGCGCAGAAATGCAATGAGAGATCAGTATTTAAAAGCACATGCAACTCGGTGCGGGTGTTTGCCACGTGAAGGACAAATGTTTCACGGGAAGAAGTAAGAGCAACTTCTTTCTGTGACAATAGAGCCCTTATTCGACTCATCTTGTTGAACTCTGCTTTCAAGGTCGGAATGGAAGGCCAGATGGATGTGTTAAGTTTCCCATGGGGGGGGCGGGAAAAGCAAATTTTTACAGCAAACTACATGTTGGGAGATGGTCACAATGTACGGAATCCCTGCCAGCATACCGCAGCAATCCTCATTATTTACAAGTAAATAGCTACCGTTATCTAGCAGCATGAAAATGTGTGTTATTGCTGGGACTGGATTACCCTTTAAAATTCAGGCTTAATTCGGAGCTTGAGTGTTGCACGAGCCGTGTAATTGTATGTTCTTGCAAACCAATGAGTGATCAGGTGTAGAAGTGCACTCCTCGCCCTTCAAATAAACTTCTTTACCTTCCCTCAGGCATCTATAGGTAAATGGCAGAGACCAAACTTCATGGAGATAGGCACTTCCCAATGGTTCATATCTGCCTATGGCATAGTGTTTCATACATGAATTGAATTTAAACAAGGAAAAAGGCAGTGTTATTAAACCATGAATGAGCCATACAGCTGAATTAGATTCCGCAACAGAAAAAGGTAAAGGTTACAACTTTTCAATATGCAACAGTGAATATGCAGCGTCCTTCATAGACATAACTGTTGTTTTTCAGTCAAATTAAACGGTAAAAATAGAGAAGGGGTATTCATGTAGTCCCAAGGCACTTTCCCAGATTTTAAAGTTAGTAAAGTCCAAGCAAACTGCATAATGGAATGTAATTGATTTTGACCATGGTACAAAACAGACACTTCATCGTATACAATATCAACAACAGATGAAACAATATTATCTAATGTGCAAATTCGGGAAGAAAGAGTATTATTGCTATTGTCAACAACTGCAAGCACTTTTTCTAAATTAGCTTGATCAATAGCTCGCAATCTAGAAGCAGCTTCAATTTGAGACAGTTTACAAACTTCGTTGTAAATAGCATATATCCATCTTTTTGACCTGCCTCCTACAGGGCCATTAACAAAGTCATTCAAATCAACATCGTCAGTCAATTTGGACAAATTAAGTTTAACTGACGCTAAAGTGGAATGTTCAAGCCAGTTCTGACATAATTTGCCTATGAATAGGTAGTAACTGAATGGGCATTTTCAATACGGGGATCCACCCTAACCTGTGTATAGCCAGGGGCCAGACCCAGAAAACGATGTTGGCCTGAATCTGAACTTTTTGTGCCATAATAACCAACCTTGGGGATCCAAGCTGGAAATATTAAAAGAGGAATTTATTATTAGGGACTGCAGTTCATCAATGGGCCTATCGGTGTGATTATACCATGTAGGGTATTCCCCTAAATCGGGAATGGAAGGGACATTTAATTTTTTAGATGTAGCCCATCCAAAGCAAGTAGTTTGTGAAATAGTCGAGTTCCATAACAACATATCTGTCAGAATGAGACATGCACGATGCAAAGCTTCAGTGCCTTGCACTTGCCAGCTTTTAGAACCCCCAAACAGATTTAAGATCAGTAGTATCTTTTCACAGCTCACAGCCCCCTAAAGCTAATTGATCTATAAAGGACTTCGAATACAGTAATTTAGTGTGCGTGAGTCTAACTTTGGAAGAGGACTTAGCAGTCATTCATTCATTAGATCTTTATTTCGGCACAACTGCCATAAAAGAGCAATGCATATATTACATTACATTTCATTATAATAAAACATTACAATAAATAAAACATTAGTTTAAAATACAAAAAAAAGACTACGGCAATTTAAGGAGCTGGATGGAACGAAACATTACATTCATAGGTCAGAATAGGGAGCATCTTAACAATTCCAAGCAGATTAATTGTATTACATTACAAATAGTGCCCCAATTTTTTCCTTGTATAGAATATGGAAAGTAGGAATCTACTAACACTAAATGTTATTTGTTGAGAGGTATTGGTTGTTAGGATTCTCACCGCCTGTGCACTGGAGCTCAGGCCTAAGAGAAGGCAAATGGGTTTAATCCATCTCTTTCTGGCCTGTTTATAACAAGGACAAAAAAGGAGGATATGTTGCTCGTTTTCAATCTGATTGTAAGTACACATAGAGCAATTCTCATCCATTATCAGAGTTCCCGCAGCACGATTTCTAGCCCAACGGGCCAAGGTGGTTTTTATTTGTAAGTTCCCATATCTAAATTTTAGAAATAAAGTTTTTGCTAATGGGGGCTCTATTTCATCCATAAAAGTCTCATACATAGGTTCATTCTTAAAGTTTAGGAACCTTGAAACCAAGGTCCCACTAGTACTATTACTTGTAGTCCTATTTAATATGAAACTCCAAAATGCCCTTTTTAATATTAATTTGGGGTTTGCGGGTAGATGTTCGGGGTTCTCCCAAAAATGTTTCAGCCCTATATTACTTAACCAAATCTTGATGTGCCTTAGCCATGGGATGTCACCCTGATTATCAAGTCTAATAACTTCTTTTAATCCATCTCTATAATCTTGAAGTTCAGGGACATGCCATAGTCTGACCCACAGCATCAATGGTCGAATCGAGACTTGGTGATCAGTTCTTTTGAAGTTTAGATCAAGTTCCAGGGGGACTAAAGGAGTGCCTCTCGGGACCCTTGCTAAACTTCGCATAAAGTTATTGTCTAGGAGACTGAACGTTTCCTTTGAACCGGGACCCCATATTTCTGCCCCATAAAGGACCGCTGATTGAACCTTGGCTTTGAAAAGTTCCATCACGGGAGAAGCTGCTTTACTTGTACTTAAAGTTTGCTCCCTAAGAATAGGTTTAACATTCTGGACAAAAATTAGTTTACTTTTATCCAATTTAGCAGTCATAAAAAAAGGTGTCAGGGTTAGATTGAATAAAATCAGTAAAAACATAAATAAACTTCTTTAAAAGAGTTTTCGAGCTGCCTTCAATGGGAGCTGGACAGTGTTCCCACTGTGTATAATTTACCACATTTCTAAATGTGTTTGCTTTATGCAGAAAATGATTGCCATAGTCTTGGTAGCAGAATAAGTCCGCATAATTAGCTGAATCTAAGTACAAATCTTCAGCATCAAAGGTAGCATAATATTTCAAATCAGAAAAAAGAGCCTCTACGGCTTGGACATCCCAATCGTCAGAGCGTATGTTTTGTTTTACAACATCCCCCATTGAAACACGAAGTACATTGGGGACATTTATATCCTCGGTAGGGCTGTGAATCTGATATTTAACAGCATCTCACACAATCCTATCTAATACAGACCAAGCTATGATGTTGACAAAGTCTGGTCCCTCTTCATGACGTGGGACGAGGAGTGGGGTGCCAAACTTCCATCAATTAACCTAATTGTAGATCGTTCTTTAACATAATGTCCATTTACTAGATGAAAAAATACAACTACAAACCCAATTGACATGAATAAAGCAATTGAAAAAAGCACCAGCCAAATATAAGTCCCAGAGGGTATCAAAAAATGTCTTTTAAACCAAACAGCAGAAATAGGAACTTGTGATGGGGCCCTCGATGTTGTAGAGTTAGTGTCAAATGAAAAGCGCGACTGATCAACAGCACTTGTGTGCACACCAGGCAACAACACATCTGTTGGATAAGTATACTCACTAACATCATGGGGATCACCAGCCGGTGACTTCAATAAAGGATTAGTAACTGTATGCATCTCTATGGCAATGTCAGGCCTGTTGGTATTCGCCGGAGCCAAAACAGAATTTCTCAGCATCGCTGGACAAGAGACACCCGGTGTCATACTAAGAAGAATCGGCCACTCGTTGTAATTTGACATTGTCAATGGAGATGTACCTGTTATACTTGCGAACAGGAAGTGGAGTTAAAATGACTGTTCTTGTACCCTGCATGCCAAGCACAGGAACTGGTGCACAATATGAGGGGCCAAACTCCTTCTTGTTTTCCACCTTCTCACAGACCAGGTCATCGACTCAGAGTAGCCAGCCAACTACCGAAATCTGAAGCTTAGCATCTGTTGTGGATGTCGAGTGTTCCTTTGCAAGACTGTCACGAGTCTCTTGTAGGTTCTGCCATAGAGCAGAATGATCATCTACGTTAAAGGGTGCGGCAGACGCCGCCATATCTAGACCCTCACGGTCCGTACCAAAAATTTTTATGTCAAAGAGCCTTTCGTATGGGGTCCACCCACCCAGAGACCTTCTAGGGAGATTATTAAGTGCACGTTGAATGCCATACAGATGGGCCGCCAGTTCCTGCCTGTACCTAAAACCCTAGCTGTCAAGGATTGCTTTAGGTCATGGTTCATCCGTTACATAACGGAATTGCCCTCAGGCCTGTATGGAGACAAAAATTTGACCTGCACCCCCAGAGACCTCATGGCATTCTTGTACGCCCTAGTGGCGAACGCTGGACCCTGGTCCGAATGAAGGGTGCCACATGCAAAAATTCCCACAAAGACACGCAAATCCCTGATGACAGTTCGAGCATCAGTACTACGTTGTGGCTAGAGCCATATAAAGCGTGTTCACGAATCCACTGCAACTAAGATGTATTTATATGCAGTATCTGAGGAGAAAGGACCACAGTCATCTAAATAAAAACACCCAAGTTGTTTATTAGATATGTACAACTGTGTTTGTGGTGTACGTGCAGCAGTTGGAGGTTTGATCTGCTGGCAAATGTCACAAGTAAGGACATAATCAAGTGTCTGTTCGTACAATCCGCGCCACCAGTAACGCTGCTGTAAGATAGAGACAGTCACGGAAACGCCGGCATGTGCTGAGGCCATGCCCCATGAGCGACTGTTATCAAGGAGAGCCTGCGGTCCGCGGTGGGAACCAATCAGTCTCCAACGTCGTTAATTCTCACATAGGGAACTTTATCAGGACTTAAATTATAAGAGTATTTAGAAGGGAAACCTCTAGGGTAATTACCTCCCTCCTCTGTTGCAGCAATAGCTGCCAAGATGTCATCATCAGTCTTACTTTTGGAACATGTAACTGCTGCTACTACATATGTTGCTACTGCTTCATCATTAAGACTGTTACCAACGATAAGAGGGGGGCGTGGCCAAGCACGGAACGAAGATGGCCGCGTAGTGCTGTTGCTCCGCCGATTGTCCCTGCCCCACGACTATCCTGAGGACACATCCGTGTCACCTATCGACAGTGACATCGAGCAGTGGTGCCGTGCTCCGGAGGTGCCGCCACGATATTTGTAGGCGGAACTGCAGGGAGGCTTCCAGGACCCACGGCAGCAGCGGTGACCACTACCTGCCCCCAGAATACAGTGAGGTGAGCCAGTGCAGGGACGATGTGGAGCGCACCCAGCGGGAGTATGTCAGTGGCGGTGGCGGGCTCCCGATAGCGAGAGACTCCCTGGATCAGGGCTGCTGTCTGGCACACACTTTCACACGTAAAGACACCTGCGCATCCACCCTCCCCCCGAGAGAGGCATCAGGGAGGACGCTGTCAGATTCGCCTGCACTGTGCTGGGAGACCGCGGTTCCACGGCGCAATAAGGATCACACAGCATGGACTTGTGAAGAGGCGTCAGGGATCAGAGGCTGCAGAGGCGATTAAGCTCCCAGGCTAATTAGCAAGGGAGATCCAGGGTGCGCCTGCCATGCATTTGTCAGTGGAGACAGTGCACTCTTGTGTGTGACGATTTTTACTGCTGCCTGCCTTATCAGTGCAAATACTTGAAATCCTTTGGAGTGGGAGAGACCCCATGGCCCCCAGTTTGATTATACTAAGGCGCCAGGGGTGAAACTTCCCTCCCCCCGGGGGGGGGCTCAAGCGGGGTCAAGAAATAGCCGGTGGCCCAGTGCAATTTCCCCTGAGTTTAGGATAGTGTAAGGATGAAGGGGCTGAGGCAAGTCTCCCAGAAAGACCTGCTCCTTGGTAAAAGATAGATCCCTTCTTTTTCGGGCACACGTCGAACCTACAAGCTAGTCCCTTAGAGCACTTTGCTGTCCAAAACTGACTTGCGGGACCCGCTCCCGGGGAAAGAAAGACTTGATGTGAGACTTCATGGACCCGCGCTTTGGATGCTGATACCCTGACTAGTTGAACTCTCTGGTGAGCATGATGGGGGTGGTGTCTCTTCCTGCCCCAAATATCTCAGTTCCATTGGAAGTGTACACAGGATATCCCGATGGAGCATGTCAAGGGGTCTCGGTACCGTGGCGCAACGCAGGTCCAGACTAACAAGCTGGACCGGTACACGGTTACTAAGGACGCTCGTGGAACCGACTGTCCAGAGAGGTTGCTCAGGGACACCCGGAGGAACAGGAGATATCACTCAAGGATGTCATGAAGGCTGTCACTGGTGTCAAAACTTCACTTTACACCGTGGCTATTGACGTCAATCTTATTAGGGTCGGTCTAGGGAAGCTTAACGAAAAGGTCAAGCAAGTGGAAATAACGACTTCCTGTCTGTTGACGATGTTGTGCAACTGCAAAGGGAGTTACACGACTTCCAGGACTCTCACAAGTTCATGGATCTCAAGCTAGATGACTATGAAGGCCAGCTCCGGTGCAAGAATCTCCGCATCCTAGGTGTTCCGGGGAAATCGGAAGGGCAATCTCCGGACCTGTTTGTTGAGGACCTTATTCTTAAACACCTGCAGTCCAAAGGCCTCAGCAAATCTTTTGTAATCAAACGTGCTCACAGGGTCCCGAGTGGGCGTCCCAAACCGGGCGCCCCCCATGGCCCATGCTGGCTTGAGTCTTGAACTATCGGGATAGAGATGTTATTCTCCAGAACTCCAGAGCGGGGCCCCGTTGCGCTCTGAAAATGCTGACATTTCCTTCTTTCCAGACTTCACTCAGAGAGTGCAGAAGCAAAGGAGGTCCTTCCTTTCCGCGAAATGTGACCTGAGAGAGAGGGGCCTGAAACATTCAATGCTGTTCCCGGCACGTCTTTGGGTTGAAGCGGAGGGAAGAGCATGGTTCTTTGACCAGCTTGAAGCAGTGGCAGGGTGGATCGAATATCGCGGAGCAAAGAACCAGGCTGATCGCGGCGCTGGGGAACAAGCGGACATCCAACCTGCCTGAAGTAAAACTCTGAGGATGGCGGCCTTGAACTGAGTAATGGGGACTTTGATGTGGGGTGGGCCGGGGTGGGTGGGGTGTCTGAGTTTACATGGCGGGAGCTGGTAATCATATATAGGTCTTAAATCCTTTACCTACTAGGGGTGCTACACTTTACATGAATGGGGCGGGAACACGGAGCATACTATTCCCCCTTCCTTTCTTCCTTTAAATTTCTTTCCAGGGCGACAGGCATCTGCAGATTTTCGATGGCCAGTTCTAAGCCCAGAATGCAGGGTAGCGAGGAGGGGGGTGGTTGGGTTGGGGTATATTGTTACATTTGTTTCATCGGTGCAATGTATGGGTACACCTACAGAGGAGTTAGCGCGCTACATGTATGTCAATGGGTACGCAGCGGAACAAAGAAGTCGAAATCTTAAATTGGAATGTTAACGGGTTGGGAGACAAAATTAAGAGGAGGGTGGTGTTACAATATATCAAGAGACTATCACCAGATATTGTATTGCTTCAGGAAACTCATCTTATCGGCAATATGTGTAGAGCAATGCACAGGTGGGGTTACGCAATGGTGGCACACGCGGGCTTTGCATCCAACTCAAGATGGGTGGGCATGCTGCAAAAAAATCTTTCCCTTTATCTATTACGTCCACCTATGTAGATGACCGAGGGAGGTATGTCAGGGTCACGGCACTTGGGAAGGCCAAACCATCACTTGCCTGTCTTTATATGCGCCTCCAGGGCTACAATCTGGTACGTTCCCTGACCTCAGTGCTATGCTGTGCTGCCTGATGGACACTTTGTGCTCGGCGGCGACTTTGACTCAGTCTTATCAAGCTCGCTAGATAGACACCCCCTCGTACGCTACCCCAGACCGCACACTCCTTTTCTAGCTTTCTAGAGGCAATGGGATTAGTGGACGGATGGAGGACCTACAACCCGGACAAGATCCAGCACACCTTTCACTCTGGGGCACACAACAGTCTCTCCTATCTTGATAACATAATTGTCCCCGCCTCCCAAGTCACAGACATCCACGAGATCAGGCATCTTGCTAGAGGTATTTCCGATCACTCCCCCCTACGGGTCCACATAGTTCTCGATCACACGCAAGTAGGACGCATTGCCCCTATAAATCCCTGGCACCTGAAAAACCCCAAAATACGTAAAGACTTGATTAAGTCTATCGACGACTACTTTGTTGTAAATGAAAACACTGTCGAGTCCCCTCAAATACTATGGGAAGCCTTTAAAACAGTCGTCCGGGGTCAGGCCCTTTCCCTAATAGCAGGAGTGAAAAAGGACAGGTTAAAGGACTTCTCTGATGTTGAACAAGAGATTTACCGTCTTGAACAAGACGTGAACTCAGATGCCACGCCTGAGGCCCTCTATTCACTCAGTTTGCGCCAGGACGACTACCGGCCACTAGTTACGGATCGTGCCAAACTAATGGGACAAGAAAGACTTGGCTGAATCTATGACTGGGGCGACAAATCTGGGAAGTTGATTGCCTGGCATGACAAAAAGGAGCACGCTAGCAGGCTCGTCCCAGAGCTTAGGGACGCTGACAAGAACCCCATAATGGACCCCCAGGATATAGTTAACCAATTTGCAGCCCACTTGCACTCAGTCTCCAGCTCAGTGGCACCTTACACAGACGCAGACTCCTCAGACCTCATTAAAGATATCTCCCTCCCCATCCTCTCTGACGCTGACCGCACGTTTATGGATAGCGCCCTCACCACTGACAAAATAGCACTAGAGATCCGAACGCTTCACTCTGGTAAGGCCCTCGGCCCAAACGGTATTCCAATTGAATTGTACAAGCTCTGCCCTGACAAACTTGCCCCATATCTGAAATCCATGCATAACGACAGTCTGAAACAGGGATCATTGCCCCTTGATTAGAGAATTGCGACTATTGTCACAATATACAAATAAGGAAAACCCAAAACGGACTGCGCCTCTTACCGGCCCATTTCATTGCTGAACGCAGAACCCAAAATCCTAGCTAAAGTACTCGCCAATAGACTAACCAAGGTGATGGGGGACTTGGTACATCCTGATCAGTCAGGGTTTATGCCAAGGAGGAACACTGCCCTAAATCTGCGCAGAGTGCATGGAGTACTGGGTAGGGCACCAACCATACGCGAAGACACAGTCATAGTTTCCCTAGATGCCCCTATGGCATTCGACACACTTGAATGGCCGTATGCATCACTTACAAAACTGGGGTTTGGCCCGATTTTCAGCAGTTGGGTAAGATTACTGTACAGCGCACCCATGGCACAAGTGGTTGAAAACAATAAAAAATCTGAGACCTTCTCACAAAGTAGAGGATCCCGCCAGGGGTGTCACCTCTCTCCCTTACTGTTCGCTCTGGCCCTCGAACCCCTTGCGACATGGATCCGGAGGGATGTAATGATCCGAGGGATGCGATGGTCCGAAGACTGGGAAGACCATATCTCCCTAGACGCGGATGATATCCTTCTCTATCTCACTTCCCCCAAAAGATCCTTGATTGCCGTCTTTGATATCCTGGATGTTTTTGGCAGATAATCTGGATTTCGAGTCCACTGTCATAAATCCCTTCTATATGTTCTCTGTGGGGGCCCTCCCCCACTACCTTGAGACTGCCCTATACTGATAGTTTCAGAAGGCTTTAAATACCTAGGCATATTCATTTCTCTTGACCCCTCGGTCAGATACGCCTGCCACCTTGTCCCTCCCGTTCAGAGACTCAAAAGTGACATCACAACTTGGAAGTCACTCCCACTCTCTCTATAAGGCAAGGCGGATCTTTTTAAAATGATGTCCCTGCCCCGTTTCCTCTATGCCTACAAAACTCGGCTGATCCTGTTTCAAACTCTTACTTCAAGGAAATTGAGGGGCTCCAACGGGACCTTTTATGGAGCGGGAGACCGCGCATTGCCTTACCAAAACTTACGCTCAGTTGGTACGCCAGTGGAATCGGGCTACCTGACATTAAAAAATACTACTGGGCAAAAATAATACTTACAGCAATAAACCATGGTACTTACAGCTGCCCTGATGACCCGGGGTTCCGTATGGATCGTTGGATCCTTCCGAACAGGTCCCACACTTGAACACTCTATTCCAAACCAGACAGGTATCCACTTATTGGACCCAACAATCACATAGTTAGGATCTGGCATGCCACACCCAAATAACTGGGCTGGTACGGTAGGTTGACCCTCGCCACATCCTTGTGGGATTTACAAAAGCTGGGAGATCTGGGTAACTCCAAAGGTTTCGATAAATGGGACCTAATTGGCATCTCCCATATTAGGGACCTATGGGTTACCGGGGGCATGAAGCCTTTTGACGCGCTCCAAAATCAACACTCATTGGCAGACTCAGAACTTTTTCGATATCTTCAAGTCCGTCATGCGCTACAGATGGTTTTGCCCTGTGACTCCTCTCCACCAGATAGCTCCCCACTCGAGGACAGATTGCTAGATGGCCCCCTGCCTGAAAGGGCAATCTCCCTAACCTACCGAAAACTCATCAACAATTTTGGGGGATCCGCTAATATCGCTGAGGGAGACATCATCGAATTGGACGATGAAAGTTGGCAGACGGCAGTCTCCTCCCCCAAAACGGTTGCTATTCCGGCACAGCTTAGGCTTGTGCAGCTAAAGCTCCTGCATAGAACCTATGTGACAGGGCCCCAACTGGTATACATGAGTGGGCAGACGGACGGATCATGTAGACGGGGATGCACTCAACTAGACACATTCATACACATTATATGGCACTGTTCACCAATCCAGGACTATTTGCATAAGATACATGCAGTCATGAGCAACACATTGGAGGTCGAGATTAAGTCTGAAGCGCCCAGATGCCTTCTTAGTATCTGGGAACCGACCTAAATAAATCCACCATACAATGGGTCACACTCGGATGTATGATCGCCAAAAGGAACATCGCGAAGCTTTGGGGGGCCTCGCGTGCACCCTTAATTGCAGATTGGGAAAAATACCTTAATTAGTGCATGCAATGAGAAAAGACTGTATATACGGCCCGAGGCTGCCCCCGAAAATGGTCCAAGATATGAGCCCCTTGAAACTCAATCCGCGGATTCATTTGTACCCCTCCTCGTGATCTGGACAGCGATGACCTCCCTCCCCGTTATTTCCAATGCACTATCCTATTGTATCTGAATGTATACTTGTTTTTCGCTGAACCCTCTGTATTGACCTTTGTGGAACTGTACCTTGTTACCGAGTCTGTGGCATAGACCGCAATGGAATCTCATGTCTGGGCGAAAGTTTGTCCCATCCACATTAAGTACGGTACAAAGTCGGTGCAAGCACCTGAGCCCACCCTTCTGCAAAATTCTGTGCATGCTCCTTCGGCACAGTGTGCGCGAAACTAGGGAGGATTAACTCCTCCCCTCTTGGAGCGGCCAAAATGAAAGGTGGAGGCCAGTCTGCCTCAGCTAACAAAATGTCATATGTAGAGGTCAGATTTTCCCAAAAAATCCCTTTTATTTTAGGCTGTATGTCACCTTCAATTGAATGGACTATCTCATATAGTCTGTCAGGGGGAACCACTCTAGTATCAGCTGTTTCTACAGTGATGAACGTGTCAGTTGCTGTCGCCTGCAGATACGGACGCAGTGCTTGCCGCACTACTGTAACCTCCGCTGCGCTATTGAGCAGGGTTAGCGCCCGTGTCAGGTTCCGAAGGTGTGTTCTCACTACCCGTGGCATACCTCGCGGTTAAAGCAGCAACCTTCTTTTTCTGAAACCGAGGGCGTTGATGTTGAAAGTTGTCCTGCTTGCCTTTACCATTCGTCTAATTTACAGCAAGGGGTGGTGATGGACAGAGTCTCTGAATTAAGCAGAGTACTCTCACCCAGTCAAGAGATCAGGGCTAGATCCAACACCGTTTTTTAGCTCATTGCACCATCCCAGTTTCAGAACCTGGCTGTATGCAAATTAGTCTGTCCCTGGCCCAGTGCATCATGGGAACAGGGCGGACCAGACTACAAAAGCCAATTCTTACACTGGGAAGGAAACAAGCTTCCGGGGACCGGTTTCTGCCATTTCAGGCGTCTTCGGCCCGGCTTGCTTGAATCCTGATGGGGCAGTGAGCTAAATAACGGTGATGGATCAAGCCCTGATCTTTGGACTGGGTAAGAGTGGTCTGCTTAATTCAGACACTCTGTTCATCACCACCCCCTTTTCTGAATCGTTTTTGGCCACTATAGGTGTGGCAGGGTATACTCAGACATGAGTCCCTTGCTCACTGCTCCATCAGGATTCAAGCAAGCCGGGCCGACGACGGCTGAAATGCCAGAAACCGGTCCCCGGAACCTTTTCTCCTTTCTGGTGAAGAATTGGCTTGGTAGTTTGGTCTGCCCTGTTCCCATGATGCACTGGGCCAGGGACAGACTAATTTGAATATAGCCAGGTTCTGAGCTGGGATGGGGCAGTGAGCTAAATAACGGTGATGGATCAAGCCCTGATCTTTGGACTGGGTAAGAGTGGTCTGGTTAATTCAGACACTCTGTTCATCACCACCCCCTTTTCTGAATCGTTTTTGGCCACTATAGGTGTGGCAGGGTATACTCAGACATGAGTCCCTTGCTCACTGCTCCATCAGGATTCAAGCAAGCCGGGCCGACGATGGCTGAAATGCCAGAAACCGGTCCCCGGAACCTTTTCTCCTTTCTGGTGAAGAATTGGCTTGGTAGTTTGGTCTGCCCTGTTCCCATGATGCACTGGGCCAGGGACAGACTAATTTGCATATAGCCAGGTTCTGAGCTGGGATGGGGCAGTGAGCTAAATAACGGTGATGGATCAAGCCCTGATCTTTGGACTGGGTAAGAGTGGTCTGCTTAATTCAGACACTCTGTTCATCACCACCCCCTTTTCTGAATCGTTTTTGGCCACTATAGGTGTGGCAGGGTATACTCAGACATGAGTCCCTTGCTCACTGCTCCATCAGGATTCAAGCAAGCCGGGCCGACGACGGCTGAAATGCCAGAAACTGGTCCCCGGAACCTTTTCTCCTTTCTGGTGAAGAATTGGCTTGGTAGTTTGGTCTGCCCTGTTCCCATGATGCACTGGGCCAGGGACAGACTAATTTGAATATAGCCAGGTTCTGAGCTGGGATGGGGCAGTGAGCTAAATAACGGTGATGGATCAAGCCCTGATCTTTGGACTGGGTAAGAGTGGTCTGCTTAATTCAGACACTCTGTTCATCACCACCCCCTTTTCTGAATCGTTTTTGGCCACTATAGGTGTGGCAGGGTATACTCAGACATGAGTCCCTTGCTCACTGCTCCATCAGGATTCAAGCAAGCCGGGCCGACGACGTCTGAAATGCCAGAAACCGCTCCCCGGAACCTTTTCTCCTTTCTGGTGAAGAATTGGCTTGGTAGTTTGGTCTGCCCTGTTCCCATGATGCACTGGGCCAGGGACAGACTAATTTGCATATAGCCAGGTTCTGAGCTGGGATGGGGCAGTGAGCTAAATAACGGTGATGGATCAAGCCCTGATCTTTGGACTGGGTAAGAGTGGTCTGCTTAATTCAGACACTCTGTTCATCACCACCCCCTTTTTTGAATCGTTTTTGGCCACTATAGGTGTGGCAGGGTATACTCAGACATGAGTCCCTTGCTCACTGCTCCATCAGGATTCAAGCAAGCCGGGCCGACGACGGCTGAAATGCCAGAAACCAGTCCCCGGAACCTTTTCTCCTTTCTGGTGAAGAATTGGCTTGGTAGTTTGGTCTGCCCTGTTCCCATGATGCACTGGGCCAGGGACAGACTAATTTGCATATAGCCAGGTTCTGAGCTGGGATGGGGCAGGGAGCTAAATAACGGTGATGGATCAAGCCCTGATCTTTGGACTGGGTAAGAGTGGTCTGCTTAATTCAGACACTCTGTTCATCACCACCCCCTTTTCTGAATCGTTTACCATTCGTCTGGCGGGGCTGCTCACACCTTTGTGGGGCACCCCGGCCTCTGTCGCGTTCTCCTCCACCGGGTTGTCAGACCGATGTTTCCTGCAAAGAACGAAGAGGATGTTGATCAGGAACCTGAAATCGATCAGGTGACTTATTACTCGCACGGTCGCGCAAATCATATGTGCGCTCAGTAGACACCGGTATTGGTGACACAGGACGTGACCCCTGTTTCTGTTGCTGCTTCCCCTGTTTTTTGTTTTTCCAATTCTGTTTAGGAAAAACTGGACGGTTGTCTTTATTAGACTTAGCCATCTGAGTTTGCGGTTGAGCTGCTGTTTTAGCAAACGGCTTAACACCCAAACTATTGCGGCCAACGGTCGTAAAGCCTCTGCAATGATTTTCGGTAACTGCCTGGGTTTATCGGCTTCGGGGACATTGCGCAAAGCATTTGACACCTGAAAGTTTACTGCATCTCTCTTGACATTAGCAAGGATGAGATCGGAAACTGCGTCAAACACTCCGACAAGTCTCATTCCCAATTCCACAGCCACCTCCGGACCATGTTGATCCTGAACACGCTTGATCACGGAGGGCAGGACAGTCATAGACAGTGTGCCGAAGCACTTTGCATAGACCGCCACAAATATTTTACCCCAGGTCTCACAATCTGTTACCTTTGGTACTAAGTCTTTCTGCAAACTAATGGTTAGAATCCTGTGTTTCTCAACAGGGTCGTATTAGGAAATACTGCTTCCAGTTGGTCAAATTTCTCAGCAAGCCAAAAAGGCATCTCTTCCTTATCTTGGGGGCGCTTACCCATTACCGAATTAACCATGACGGACTGATTTTTATCGCGGACGGTCCAACTAGTTGCGCCGCAGCTCCAGGTGTCCCCACCTGGATGTTGAGGGAAACGTATCGCATAAAAGCCCTATATACTCCAACAACGGAGGCATAGAGTAATCGTAACTCTGCTATGGAGACTGTTAGAAAACGTGGAGGAGGTGTGAACCCGGCCAAGACTGGCCAAGTGGCCCGTGGACAAGGGACCTAACCGAACCGTAGATACAGTGTGGGGGAGGGCGCCATTAAACCAAACTTGATGCTGCCATGCAGAAAGCGGTACCTCCTGTGTCCTATATGGTGCATAGACTGCAGGTACCACTGTGGGTGCGTACTCATGGAATGTACCATCGCACACATTCACAGCAGGAAACATAACCCAAGAGTAGAAAAGCTCAAATGGGTACGCTGCTTCTGCACTAACCACAAAGAGCACCGCCATTCCTTCAGCGGTTACCCCATACTGATTTAAGTGATTGCGGAGTGGTACGTGACTATTCTGAGCTATGTCAACGTCAGCCATAAGGACACAGTATAGAAAAAACAATCTAGGTGAATTGTAGCACAAACGGGCAGTAATTCAAAGTACAAACCTTTTTTCAAATCTCAAGCTTAAAGGAACCTATAATTTATCTATATAGGTAGGTCAATCCATCAATACTGGCAACCGGAAACAGAAGTGAGGGTGTTGTGGACTGTTATAAGCACTACTCAAGAGTCTCAAACATAAGACCAAACGTTGGGCACCATGTAGCCGGGATTCTGCGAATGCACAGAACTATGCGCAGGAAACCAGGACCTCAGTGAATTGTGGTGTATCAAAAAACTCACCTCATTACCCACAACCCCTATCCGACTAGCATCAGTGTCTCATTAGCTCTCCATCCTACAGCAAAGCTACCAATGATTAGACAACCAAGAACATGCGACTTAGGGTGCTGTCAGGAATGGTGGAAATCAAGAACACTCTTTCGTTTTTATTCTCATACCAGTCCACAATGTGAGTAATTAGAGACATGGTAAAGTTTAAAATGTTTATTTTAACGACGTGCTCTAAGATGCAGCATTTTTGCTAACATAAGCAGGCATATGATTAAATTAATACAATCAGCATTGTTACAATTCCATAAAACACAAAAGGAGAAATCATGTTATAATGATAGTGGAAACAGGTCATATGGTGCCTTGTGAACCACCCTCCCCTGCTAGGAGCTAGGTTTTATAATAATAGAAGATCTCTTAGACTTGAATGGGGAACCCCATACCTCCAAGATCAGCAGTGGTGAATCACATCACAGGATTAGCAAAGCTCTCTCTCACTGGAAAAGGTGTTTCTCCAAGTGCCCAAATCATGCATGCAGTGCAATATTAAAAGCACTAGAATTTCAGTTAGCTGCAGCTGTGTTCGTGTTGTGTCTAGAGCGTGGGCCGATCAACCTGAATAACAGCATACATTATTATGGTGACCTTGAAGGCTTCTGCTCGCAGTGTACAGACTAAGGTCGCGATGTAAGTCTAGGGATGTAAAAAACAAACCGTTCTTATGTGAGGAAAATCAAGCAGTTTAACTTACAACAACAGTTACATGTAGTGTTGTGTGCAAAAGCTGCTAAGTGGCAAAATGGCGTTTAAACTTCTAATAAGCTTATTCTAACATAGCAATGTGTGCAAGCAGGGCCCTGTCTTCACCACACTATTAAAGCGAAAAATCCTACTGTGATAATCTTCACTAGGAAATTGCATAAGCAGGTGATGGGTAACGTAAAAAAACTAGGATGATGCAAGGTGGCGGGACCTATTGGGGTCCTGTGCATCAAAAGATGATTCCTTGTTCTGGAGACTAGTGGCTAAAGCGGAGCACAGTTCTGGGATGGAGCCTCAGAACTTTGTTCCACCAGAAGAATGGTGTATCCACTTTTCAGCCTTATACAAGGAAGAGGGCCCACTCCAGGACAAGGTACTACTGGTACCTCCCATAGTCAATTTTACAGCATCACCCTTCTGCACTCACTGGCAACCTTCTCTTCCGGGAGAGCGGCTGGCCCTGATAGTGTGCCTGTAGATGTTTTCCTGTATGATACCAATGTGTGGGCCCAATACATATTGGTCATTGTGAATGAGAGAGCTATGGGAGCCCCCATTCCGACATTGTGAGAGGGTACGGAGGTGGTCTCGATTTTTTTTAAAAAGAGGACACAGGCCAATTAGCTTCATTGATTGCCTACAGAAGGTTTTTTGCCGAATGGTAACGGACCAAGATCATACACTGGGTGAATAGTAGTGATGTAATAAGCCATCTACAGGTAGGGTTTAGACCCAAGACCTCAGCGATCGACCAGATATTTTTTTTTGCTGCGAGTACTAGAGGACAGTCCTGATCAGCAAGGGTGATCTTTATACCGCCTTTGTCGATCTAAAATCAACTTTTGATCTTATGCCATGAGGAAAGCTTTGGGTGGCTGTAGAAGAAATGGGTGTCGTCCTGACATACCATCTTTGCTGGTCAGATTAGATGAAAATAACCTTGCCAGGATACGGTGGAGCTCACTGGGACTGAAACAAAACCTAATAATGAAGGGTGTCTGCCAGGGATGTGTCCTGTCTCCTACATTATTTTCTCTATACATGAATGGACTGTCACATCACGTTTTAAATACCAGGGCTGATGCTCCAAGTTTGGCAAAGGACAAAGTGCTCTTTCTGCTGTTTTCCGATGACCCTCTGCTAATTTTAAAAACATAGAGTGACCTTTAAAAACTTCTGGCTAGCTTTAGTGACTTATGTGTGGAGCGGAGTTTACATATCAATGTTTACAAGACTTAGGGCCAGATGTCTCAAACCTTTTTCCTGTTCCCAAATGGGCCGATTCTCAGAATCGTCCCGTTTGCGAACGGGAAAAAGCCTTTTGGGATGTATCATCCAAAAGGCCCTTGCAAAATAAGGAATCGCAAAATTTGCGATTCCCTATTTGACGAATGCATATCAGGAATTGTAAATTGCGATTCCTTAAATGCAATTCTGGAAGCACCAGCAATTTACGATTTGGTCTTAAGGAATTGCAAATTACCACCAACTTCAAGTTGGCCGTAATTTGCGAGTTCCTAGAAAAATTCACTTTTGTTGCATTTTTTCAATGTGCCATGTGGCGCACATAAATGCCCTTAGGGCATTTATGTGCGCCACATGTGCACACATGCATATTTCTGGGGTGCAACACGGTGTCCTTTTGGCACCCTTGCACCCTTGAATTTGCATTCCCAATTTGCGAGTACCTATTGGATACTCATAAATTGCAAATGTCTTCCCATTCATTCCTATGGCTCTAGGTATTGCTAGGTATTCCTATGTATTCCTTAATTGTGAATCGCAATTTGCGATTCGTAATTAAGAAACATGTAGGCATCACAATTATCATTGTGAAACCTACATACACTGCATTTTGCGATTCTGTAATAGCGAATCAGTACATTTCACTATTATAGAATAGCAAAAGCAATTCTTGATAAATCTGGCCCTTAATTCATGATCTATAGTAATCAACAAAATGTAAGGGATAGTTATCCCTAGGTAGTGAGTTTTTGGAGCAGGTCGATTAATCTTACATCTAACTTACCCTGGAGCCAACAGATTGACGTGGCTACGCTAAAACACAAACAAAGAGAGGAAGTCATTTTAAAAGAACTATACTTTAGTTTCACTAGGTCTATTTCCCCTGCTTTGAGAATCTATGAAGTAAAGGCTTTTGGGGCTGCATTGTATGTGGCTGAGCTGGTATGGAGACACAATGGGGTTGGCAAAAACTGAGCACAAATGTGCTAGAGAACTGGTTGTGCTCCCAATGAGTACCCCACATTGTCACTACTTATGGATATGGCCATTAAAAAGGTAACCATGAAGGCTCAGCTGCATCATTTATTATACTGCCATAGGATTTGGTAGCCGTGGAGCTAGCACATTATGCAGTGGCTTTGGCTGAACTGATTAGATTGGATAAATCAAATAGAGTACCGTGGCTGATTTCTGTAAAACAGTTACTGAAAGTAATTGGCCTAGGTGAGCTTGGCTTTCACCCAGAGACAGAAAAAATTCCACCTAAGGAGGTAATGAAAAAATATTATTGGGCCTATGTCCTGCAGAAAAAAGAGGAGAGGGCTAGGAATGCCTCACTTTCCAGTGAATTCCTAAATTGTAAGTTTACCCACAGGTATGAGCAGTACTGGGATCTGATAACCATCCTGCTCATTAGAAAGCTCTACCATCAATTTAGAGTGGGTACGCTTCTTGTAAATGCATTCAGTACAAAATGGAAAGTTGGGGACAGGGTGGTATGGTGTCATGGTCCATTCTGTGAAGGACAAAAAGAGAGCATTCTGCATGTGTTATTTATGTGCCCACTGTATGCTAAGCTCCGTTCTGCCTGGATTGCACCAGTTTGTAGGCAGATGGGTATTGTTAGCTACCTTGTAGCCTTCAGAATCTTACACATTTACACTTCATTGCTGTATGTCTGTGCCACTGCCAAATTCCTGAGCCTGATGCGGGCGAAAAGGAGGGCTACCTTTGCTCCTAATGACAATAAAGTTTCTCAAAAGTTTTAACTGATTGTATAAACGTTTCATCATGATTTTTAATGATCTTTTATAGGGAACATTCGGCCAGATTCATCAATGTCCCGTTTTGCGAGTCCTTAATAGCGATTATTAAGGAATCGCTATTAAAGACTCGCAAAACGGGATTCATGTAGAAATCGCAAAAATAATTGCGATTTCTACAGCTTCCTTATTTGCGATTAGCAAATTGCTAATCGCAAATAAAGGCCTAAAGGCCCATAGGAATGAATGGGGAGTCATTCCTTATTTGCGATTAGCAATTTGCTAATCGCAAATAAGGATGCGATTTCAAGGGTGCCAGGGGTGTTCAAAGGACACCCTGTAGCACCTCTGAAATGGTGATTGACACTGGTGTTGCGCACACACATGTCCAAAGGACATGTGTGTGTGTAACATACAACTTAGAAAAATGCACTAAAGTGCATTTTTCTAAGTTTTCGCTATTTACCACGACTTCGCGGTAAATAGCGGCCAAAAATTGCAATTTCGCAATTCTGAAATGGTTCATGAATTGCATTTAAGGAATCTCAAACAGAGATTCCTTAAATGCAATTCCTCGCAATTTAGCGATTTCGCAATTTGCGATTTTTGCATTTGGGATGATGAATCCCAAATGCAAAAATTGCGCTCGCAAAGGGCCAGATTCTCAGAATCTGGCCCTTTGCGAGCCGGATTTCTATTCATGAATCTGGCTGAAAATCTCCAATGGATTATGCTCTTGAATAGTGATTGTTACCTAATGGACTCATGCAAATCGTTTGATATGAATACTTGCCAATACTGGGGTACTGTGTATATAGATTATGTGTTATTTATTGTCTACTTTTATGGCTATGCCGAAATAAAGTTATTTAGGATGATGATATTCAAAAGGTGAGAAATCAACAGGTCGATAATGTATCCACCAGAAAAAGCGTTACGAAGGTAAGTAACTTGTTCATCACTTCCTATTTTATGTCTGGAATGAAGTAGAGATAGTGGATGTTCCTGTTAATGATAATTAGCATGCAATCCTTTAGGATCTGGGAGTTGAAGAAGATGCGTTTGATGAGCATTTCATGACGTCATTTCAGACAATCTGGGAAATTGCCCACTTGCCAATACAGGGGAACCTTTTTCAAGGGAGAAGTACTTCACAGCCCTTCTCCGACTCCAGGTTCCATATTCAGTCCTGATGAAGACCCATCAGGATGTATCGAAAGCACACACTTCCTAAGATGGTCTAAACATCAACAATTTTACACTGAGCCTGTACCAAGAAAGTCCGGGTTTGGGCAAATTAAGTACTGATGAACTTAGCCCACCAATGAGAGACTACAGATTTGAACATATTGGCCAGGACCATTAAAGATGTGATCACTTTTTTCTTGATGCACAGGACAAGCGCTTTACTTCACCTACCACCTATGGAGCACCTCAATGTTTAGTTATTGAATTGATATAATCGTATCAAGTAAGAATACATCATTCTCAGTAATTCAGTTCTCTGGGCCTCCATGTTTCTTTTTTGCTACTTTTGTAGGGGATTTAGCCATGGAAGTGACTCTGTATATGATTCATTGTATAACCAAGGTACGAATGTTCTACCTAACTGGTCTATCTGACAGAACCAATTTTGTTTTGTACAGTATATGATACCGAGGTTTTGAGGAACGCATGGTCACCCCATTGATATTTAATGCTCCTTCTCTTGAAGAACACTGTGGTGAAGAGGAGCTACTGGTAAGTTTGCATCAAAAAGAGTCACGAAAAAAAGCCTCTACAGTAGGTAATTAGCAGCCATTATTCATCAGCAGTGAGTTTCTTTTTTCTGGGCTTTTAAATGTGCACTTTACTCTGAAGTAGAGTTCGTCCAACGACTCTTTTTATTATTATTATTTATTATTAAAGGAGTTTATAGAGCGCATGGTGACGCCATCCCGGCGTGTCCCCGCGCTGTGGAGAGAGAAAGAGCCGTGACCAAAAGAAAAAAAGGCTGAGCTAACTGGTAAACAAATAGGTTTTTAGCATTTTTCTAAACTTCGTTTCAGTGTCTGCTAATCTGATGTTGACTGGGAGGGAGTTCCATTTATTGGCTGCTAACACTCTGAAGGAGCGGCCACCCATTCTGGCTTTTTTAACGCGAGGAGTTATAAGTAGACCCGTTCCTCTAGAGCGGAGTGTTCTGCTAGGCTCATAGCAGAGGGCTAGGTCCGCCAGATAGGGAGGGGCTGTGTGCGCAGTGATCCTGTAGCAGATTAATAGCGCTTTGAATAATATTCTTTTCCTTATAGGCAGCCAATGTAACGCCGTGAGGGCTGGCTTGGAAGTAGCTCTTTTGGGTAGTCGAAGGACCAGACGTGCTGCGGTATTTTGAAGAACCTGCAGTCGCTTGATGTTTTTTTCTGTAGTTCCCAAGAGTAGCACATTGCCGTAGTCTATACAGGAAGTCACTAAAGCTTGGGTCATGGTTTGTCTGGCCTCTAAGGGAAGAAGATCCAAGGTACGATTGAGATTCTTCAATACCCCGAAACATTTCCCTACTACTTTGTGAATGTGGCCATCAAAAGATAGTTTGGAATCAATCCAGATGCCTAAATTCTTTGCTTCCTTACAAGGAGTAGGTAGAGGGCCAAGACAAGTAGGCCACCAGTCGCTTGTCCAGTTTGCATCATTTCCTCCTATCACCAGTACCTCCGTTTTGGAGCCATTAAGCTTCAGGCAATGTTCATTCATCCAACCCGCCAAATCCTGCAAACAGGCTTTAAAATTGGCAGCTGACGCGGTAGGATCTTGTGATAGAGAGATGAGCAATTGGGTATCGTCGGCGTATGATACTAATTCCACACCGTACGATTTCACCACATCTGCCAGAGGGGCCATATATAAGTTGAACAGGGTGGGGCTCAGGGCAGAGCCCTGAGGCACCCCCTGATCTAAGGCTATGCTGTCAGAGAAGTAGGTACCCCTTTGTACCTGAAAGCTACGGCCAGTGAGGAACGCCTTCAGCCAGCCCAATGCCAACTTAGTGACACTGTAGCAAGATGGAGTGCGCTACAGTGTCAAACGCCGCACTGAGGTCCAGCATGATGAGCGCCATCGTATGACCCGCATCTGCCCCTAATCGTAGGGTTTCAGTTGCTCTCAGAAGGGTAGTCTCTGTGGAGTAACCTGACCGAAAGCCCGACTGCGACGTATGAAGAAGATTGTTATTTTCTAGCATGACTTAAGGGCAAATATCATGGGTGTGGGTGGGGTTAACAAGCATGCTTCCTTAACAGTCTGATTTTTAGAAAACCTTTCACAACACAGACTGTGTAAATAACCTCACTTATGCCACTTGGAAGCCACTGTCCATGACTACTGCCACAGCCACTCATTAATAATCAGATGGAAGCCATGCTACATGTAAGGGCAGGCTACCCGACTGTTGGACTAACATTTCATTAATGGAGATGACCCATGGGCCAAGAGGTATCTTGTTCCACTGGTAGTTGAGAGATACCTTTAATGTCTACTGCTATTAAACATTAATGTGGGCTCTGTAGGAAACTTTTAACTTTCGGCACCAGTTAATTTAAAACTGTAAACATAGCTGACTCACAGATCCTATCGGTGAGATTGGCCCACTGTCTTTACTGCAATCCTTACTAAGCATTAACACTATGAACGAGAAGAGTCAATTGTGTAAAGTTTGACTTTGTTTCCAGCCTCTACTTTGTTCACTTCCAATCTTCTTTTCTGTATTTTTTCATATATTAGGATTTTTAAGTCCTGTGTTAGCCAAGTCCTGTTGATTTCACTAAAATTAACCTACATGGACTAACATGTTTACTTATTGGGACTTTCAGCAAATCCTCTTCATCAATTGGTCTGCTGTTGTGTCATTCAAATTTTGATTCCACCCAATACCGCATACAGAATAAGGCAGTGGGTCGACCCGCTTCAGCCATTTGCTAACTTCACTGTGCATTACAGCATTCTGCTCTTGTACAAGGAGCACATCTGTGCACAAAGTAGTGCATGTCAGTGTCAAGAACTACTAAGTCAAGGTGTTTTTTTTGGGACAAAATGTTTTCTTTTTTTTTATATAGTGGAGGGCGCATACAGCACAATGAAGTTTTACAAAAACCCTAACAAAACAAGCTTTGGCAAAGCCAAAAGGCTGGCAGTCAAAACTATACCTATTGGCCATGTCAGTCCTTGTTTAAATTCCAGTTTGTGACACATTCTGTACAGTGTTCAAGACCAAGTTATTTGCAGTCCCTGCTATCTAGGGCTAAAAAATTACGTAATAAGTGTGAGATTTGTACATTTATTAGTGAGTCAACCAGCAATACCTGAAAAGCGTATTCCAATTTTGATGGAGTTCTAATTTCTTGACTCTTTCTTACATTGTGTGGAGGAAGTGGTCATTGGTTCAGTGCTTGGGAACTTTTTCTCAGCAACACTTTCCATGATGGTCATCACAGCTGCAACGGCCTCTTCACAGGTGGGTTGGATCTGATCCTCGGGCAACTGAAATCCATACTTGCCCTTATCTCGCAACTCAATGGTGAAGGCAAATTCGACACCCTGGTCATACACCCAGTCCTGTGAGGTCCCGGTGGCGGGGTCTACACAAATGAAACACAAGACGATAAGTGGTTACTACACGTGCCCACGTAGCATTGCCCCTGTTTAACACATAGAGTGCAAATTCTTATTCTAATTCTTTGTCATGTTCCTTCTGCCCCTTAAACAGATTCCCTGATGGCTGGCACAGCTAAAGTTAAAAGGATAGTGTTGAAAGCATTGCTTTTAAGAAGGGGATATTTATAAAATAAAGTAACCTTCCTTTTCAACAGATTGTCATAAGGCTTAAAATACAAAGGGAGAGTTTTACAAAAAAGGCACGCAATGCAGCACAGCCCCCCACGAGGTTGTGCTGGGTTGCACGACAGGGACGGAGCAGGAGAGTGCCATATTTTCAGATATATGGCTTTCTCCTCCCCTTTCACTTGTGCCGGCGCTCATTTCAGTGGCTGTGCGCCATGCGCACACCTTGTCGCCATAGAACTAGGGTGTGTGCATGAGTCTAGCATAGGTTTTGTACAGGAAGAGTACCCTTCTTGTACAAAATACGATGAATAGACACAATGGAATGCTTTTGCTACTTTGTATGGGTGCTGCGCTGTGCAGCACATATGCAAAGTCGGAAAAGCGCAGAGAAATAAAAGCATTTCTCCTGTTAGCGCCTCCTTTGAAGGGGCATTAACTTTTGGCGCAAAACATGTCTACAAATCTTTGTAAATATGGTTTTGCATCAAAAGGCATGGGTGGTTGCATGGGAGCGCCCATGTTCCACCCATGTAACGCCCCCTTGGCGTTAAGTAACGCAAAGCAGTGGCTCACGCTTAGGGTGACCAACCGTCCGTAAATTTCACGGACAGTCCGTAATTTTGTCCGTCTGTCCGTTGTCCGTGAAGGATTCTTTAACGGACGCCATTTGTCCGTAATTTTAACCGGGCGCAGTTTCCACCCGCCTCCCTCTTTAACTCCGATGCTGTTCCAAAGCTCACATACTCAGCAGCATTGGAGACTCACAGCGGGATGTCCACCCTCACACCTTCAGCCCTTGATGAGCTGTTAAGAGGTGCTTGAAGGTGACAGAGGGAGGGGGTGCAGCTTCAGGAGCAGGGGCATCTATTCAGATGCAAACAGCCCTGAATGCGCCATGTCTGCAATTTAGAGGGGGGCTCACACATTCCATTTCTACCCAGGGCCCCAAACACCCTAGACTCGGCCCTGATTACACTGTGCAGCACTGGTTCACTTCACAGAGCTTAATTACTGTCACTAAATTGTAAGCAACCCTCGGTTCTTCAAACATGCAGTCTATAATGTAATAAAATTAAGAAATGGCACAATCGCACCCACACTGATTAACAAAGTAAGGAAGACAATCAGTTAAACCAGTTCTCTTAGAGTATCTCCTGTAAGTACTGTACATCGCAGTGGGGATGGCATTTTGGACAGAGAGCCTGTCTTCTTGTTGACTTGTGCAGGAGGGGGCGAGGAGCCCAAGATGATACTAGAATACTGCATGCCCACCCCTGTGTCCACCCTGTTGGATCCTGTTCCCCCTCCTGTGATGGCTCCTGTACCCCCTTCCCCCACCTGGGATGGCTCCTGTCCCCCCCTGTGGTGGATCCTGTCCCCCCCCCTGTGATGGCTCCTGCCCCCCCCCCCCCGGCCTGTGATGGCTCCTGTCCCCACCTGTGGTGGATCCTGTCTCCGCCCTGGGTGGCTTCTGTCCCAGTCCTGGAATGGCTTCTGCAGCGAGGGTGAAGTTCCTGATGGGCCTCTTCTCAAAAGGGCTCAGCTCAAAATTAACATGGAAAGGTGGGCGAGTAAGTAAGTGAAGGGATGTGTGGATGGTTGGATGAATTAGTGAAAGGGTGAATGAATGAATGAAAGATTGAATAAATGGATAATGAGAGAGGATGGATGGATTGATGAGTGAGGATGGATGAGAAAAAATGTAAATAGCTGGATGTATGGGTGGAAGGGTAGCCGGATGATGGATGAGGGGAAAGATGGATGGATGAGTGGAAGGATGGATGGATGAGGGGAAGGATGGATGGATGGATGGAGGGGAAGGATGGATGGATGAGGGGAAGGATGGATGGATGGATGGAGGGGAAGGATGGATGGAGAGGAAGGATGGATGGATGGATGGAGGGGAAGGATGGATGGATGAGGGGAAGGATGGATGGATGGGTGAGGAGATGGATGGATGGATGGATGGAGGGGAAGGACGGATGGATGAGGGGAAGGATGGATGGATGGAGGGAAAGGATGGATGGATGAGGGGAAGGATGGATGGATGGAGGGGAAGGATGGATGGAGGGGATGGATGGATGGGTGAGGGGAAGGATGGATGGATGAGTGGAAGGATGGATGGATGAGTGGAAGGATGGATGGATGAGTGGAGGGATGGATGGATGAAGGGGAAGGATGGATGGATGAAGGGGAAGGATAAATGGATGGGATGGATGGATGAGGGGAAGGATGGATGGATGAGGGGAAAGATGGATGATGAGGGGAAGGAAGGATGGATGGATGAGGGGAAGGATGGATGGATGAGGGGAAGGATGGATGAGGGGAGAAGGATGGATGGATGGACGAGGGGAAGGATGGATGAGGGGATGGATGGAAGGGAAGGATGGATGGATGGACGAGGGGAAGGATGGATGAGGGGATGGATGGAAGGGAAGGATGGATGGATGGATGGGTGAGGGGAAGGATGGATGGATGAGGGGAAGGATGGATGAGGGGAAGGATGGATGGATGAGGGGAAGGATGGATGGATGAGGGGAAGGATGGATGAGGGGATGGATGGAGGGGAAGGATGGATGGATGGATGGGTGAGGGAAAGGATGGATGATGGATGAAAGGAAGGATGGATGGATGAGGGGATGGATGGATGGATGAGAGGAAGGAAGGATGGATGGATGAGGGGAAGGATGGATGAGAGGAAGGATTCATAGATGAGGGGATGGATGGAGGGGATGGATGGGTGGGTGAAAGGATGGATGCATGATGAGGGGAAGGATGGATGGATGGATGATGAGAGGGAGGATGGATGAGTGGAAGGAAGGATGGATGGATGAGGGGAAGGATGGATAGATGAGGGGATGGATGGAGGGGAAGGATGGCTGGATGAATGGGTGGGTGAAAGGATGGATGGATGATGAGGGGAAGGGTGGATGGATGGATGGATGATGAGGGGAAGGATGGATGGATGATGAGGGGGAGGATGGATGGATGATGAGGGGGAGGATGGATGGATGGATGAGCGGAAGGAAGGATGGATGGACGAGGGGAAGGATGGATGAGGGGAAGGATGGATGGATGAGGGGATGGATGGAGGGATGGGTGAGGAGATGGATGGATGGATGGATGGAGGGGAAGGACGGATGGATGAGGGGAAGGATGGATGGATGGAGGGAAAGGATGGATGGATGAGGGGAAGGATGGATGGATGGAGGGGAAGGATGGATGGAGGGGATGGATGGATGGGTGAGGGGAAGGATGGATGGATGAGTGGAAGGATGGATGGATGAGTGGAAGGATGGATGGATGAGTGGAAGGATGGATGGATGAAGGGGAAGGATGGATGGATGAAGGGGAAGGATAAATGGATGGGATGGATGGATGAGGGGAAGGATGGATGGATGAGGGGAAAGATGGATGGATGAGGGGAAGGAAGGATGGATGGATGAGGGGAAGGATGGATGGATGAGGGGAAGGATGGATGAGGGGAAGGATGGATGGATGGATGAGGGGAAGGATGGATGAGGGGATGGATGGAAGGGAAGGATGGATGGATGGATGGGTGAGGGGAAGGATGGATGGATGAGGGGAATGATGGATGAGGGGAAGGATGGATGGATGAGGGGAAGGATGGATGGATGAGGGGAAGGATGGATGAGGGGATGGATGGAGGGGAAGGATGGATGGATGGATGGGTGAGGGAAAGGATGGATGATGGATGAAAGGAAGGATGGATGGATGAGGGGATGGATGGATGGATGAGAGGAAGGAAGGATGGATGGATGAGGGGAAGGATGGATGTGAGGAAGGATTCATAGATGAGGGGATGGATGGAGGGGATGGATGGGTGGGTGAAAGGATGGATGCATGATGAGGGGAAGGATGGATGGATGGATGATGAGAGGGAGGATGGATGAGTGGAAGGAAGGATGGATGGATGAGGGGAAGGATGGATAGATGAGGGGATGGATGGAGGGGAAGGATGGCTGGATGAATGGGTGGGTGAAAGGATGGATGGATGATGAGGGGAAGGGTGGATGGATGGATGGATGATGAGGGGAAGGATGGATGGATGATGAGGGGGAGGATGGATGGATGATGAGGGGGAGGATGGATGGATGAGCGGAAGGAAGGATGGATGGACGAGGGGAAGGATGGATGAGGGGAAGGATGGATGGATGAGGGGATGGATGGAGGGGAAGGGTGGATGGATGGATGGGTGGGTGAAAGGATGGATGGATGACGAGGGGAAGGATGGATGGATGGATGGATGGATGATGAGGGGAAGGATGGATGGATGATGAGGGGGAGGATGGATGGATGATGAGGGGAGGGTGGATGGATGGATGGATGATGAGGGGGAGGATGGATGGATGATGAGGGGGAGGATGGATGGAGGATGAGGGGGAGGATGGATGGATGGATGATGAGGGGGAGGATGGATGGATGATGAGGGGAAGGATGGATGATGGGGGAATGGATGGATGGATGATGAGGGGGAGGATGGATGGATGATGAGGGGATGGATGGATGATGAGGGGATGGATAGATGATGAGGGGGTGGGTGAAAGGATGGATGATGAGGGGAAGGATGGATGATGAGGGGAAGGATGGATGATGAGGGGAAGGATGGATGATGAGGGGATGGATGGATGATGAGGGGATGGATGGATGATGAGGGGATGGATGGATGATGAGGGGGTGGGTGAAAGGATGGATGATGAGGGGAAGGATGGATGGATGATGAGGGGATGGATGGATGATGAGGGGGTGGGTGAAAGGATGGATGATAAGGGGGTGGGGGAAGGATGGATGGATGGAGAGTGGGTGGGTGAAAGGATGGATGGATGGATGGATGATGAGTGGGTGGGTGGATGGATGGATGATGAGGGGAAGGATGGATGGATGGATGATGAGGGGAAGGATGGATGGATGGATGATTGGGTGGATGGATGGACAGTGGGTGGGTGAAAGGATGGATGGATGGAGAGTGGGTGAAAGGATGGATGATGAGTGGGTGGATGGTGGGTGGGTGAAAGGATGGATGAGTGGATTGGATGGTGGGTGGGTGGGTGAAAGGATGGATGAGTGGGTGGGTGGATGGTGGGTAGGTGGATGAGTGAAATGATGGATAGATTGATGGATTGATAAGTGCAAGGGTGAATGAATGTAAGTATGAGTGAAAGGGTGGATGTAAGGATGGATGAGTGAGTGAAAGGGAGGGTAGATGGACAAAAGGATGAATAGATGTGTGAAGGAGTGAAATGATAGATGGATGATAGGGTCAATGGATGGATTCATGAGTGGATGAGTAGATGGGTGGGTGGGTGGATGGATGGATGGAAGGAAGGATGGCTAAGTGAAAGGGTCGATGGAGAGAGAACGGGAGGATGGATGGATGACTAAAAGAGTGGATGGGTGGAAGGATTAGTAAGTGAAAGGATGGCTGGATTGGTGAAAGGGTAAATGGCTGTATGGATGAGTGAATGGATGGATGGGTTGAAGAGTGGATGGATAAGTGTACAGATGGATAGGGTGAAAGGGTGGATGGATGGATAATGGATGGATGAGTGAAAGGATGGATGAAGGGATGGATGAAGGGATGGATGAAGGGATGGATGAGTTAAATGATAGATGGAAGGATACATGATGGATAGGTTTGCAAATGGTTGAATATGTTTGGAAATGGCTGGGCTTAATTATATACTATTGCGCGACCTCTGATGTGTCTGTAAAACTTACCTATTGTCCTGAAGTTTTGTCCTGAATTTTGACCTCCTGTCCTGAATTTGTGTCCTGAATTTTGACCCTTTGTCCTGAATTTTTACACTCGCCGTCCTGAATTTCCACCAATGCCAGTTGGTCACCCTACTCACGCTGCTTTGTGTGACTTTAAGCAAAACAAGTTTTGCGCTGGGAAATAAATAGCAAAAAAAAATTGCACGCTGGTTAGTGTCACATTTGTGACGCTAAACTCGTGCAAAATGTATGTAAATCTACCCACATAGTTTTGTTATATTGCAGGATTTTGTAGGCTCTTTTCTATGGTTGTGGAAGTTTTGCAGGCAATTAGTTTTTAATACGCTCCATAGTACGGGATTGGCTGCAGGTAGATCTAACCACTATGGGCCTCATTTATGAAAACTGTTGCATCACTGCGTGAAAACAATGATGCAATAGTTTTCACAGCTTTCTCCTTGCGACAGGATGGATGTACCTTATTTAATGTACAGAAAAAGAGAGTGGGCAACCCAATCGTCCCTTTCTTTTTTTTAAACTTTATTTATCATTTTGCGACATATATAAAGCAATGCAATATCCCCAGTTTGTTCCTTCACAAATACAGTAAGAATTCGACACATTTAGTGACAATGTGCTTAGACACTCTCGAAAAGTATATCACAATGTGACTCAAAATTATAAAATATCTGACCAGTACTTGTTCATGTCTGCCTATGGTGCTGTAGTCTATCTAGCAGGCTAGACCATGCTCAAGAGGATATGCAAAACATTTATACAATAAAGTCAAAATGTCCCCATCTTTCAATCCATGCCTGTAGGTACTGTACCATCTGGAGTCTGACTAGGAGCAACCTGTTCCAGGCTCTGTAAATATATCTTGAGCGGATCCCATATATCTTTTGGACGAGACTTGGGAGGGATCAATGTTGCATATAATTCACAGTTAGTGTTGCAATAGGTGAGACTAGCAAGCCATGCAGTAGAGGTCGGGAGCAGTTTGCCACCCCTTCTTATGGTTATGTCCCGTTTAGCCAAAAGCAGCACCAGCACAACAAATGTACATTGTGTCTTGGGCATATTATAAACGTAGCCCAGGAGGGCGACCTCATGAGAGGGGTCTATTACCAATGATGTCATTCGGGATATGAGTTCAAAAATGGCTGTCCAGAACTCTGCTATTTTGGGGCAAGTCCATGTAAAGTGAGGAAAGTCAGCATAGGGACTGACACATTTACAGCAGTTGTGAGGCTGGGTTGAGTCAATCGGATGCGGTTTAGCTGGCGTCATATACACTCTCCACAAATATTTGAAATTAATTAATTTATGCCTACTATTAAGGGAGACTTCTCTGACCTGCGAACAACAGTACCCCCACTGGTCATCCAGAAAAGGATGGCCAAGATCGTGTTCACATGCCGCACGAGTCTTAGTGTCCCGGCTTGGAAACAAAGTCATGCTGGCCTTATACAGCTTAGAGATCAGTCGAGTCTCATCCGAACTAGAGATTAAGAGAGAGATTGGTTCAAAGGATTGAGGTTCCAGTGGATATCCCGCTATTGTAGCACGCAGAGCCCTACACCCCCTACTGAAAAAAACTGATCCATAAAAGTCAGTCCAGCTCCATGATTCACCCTCACACTGTCAAACACATGTCCATTCGGGAACAAGTCGCTAAACTTTGTCATGGAGTGGGATGTGAGCACCTGCAAAACTAGTTTCTCTCCAGTGATAGGGAGCCATAAATTGTGTGCTATGGGAATTTCAGAGGATTATAAGGAGCCGCATCCAGTCACTCGCGATAGTTTGCGCCATGCCTAGCTCGAGGTGGTCACTGTCGGTATGTCTCCAGGGTCCCGAGGTAATCCCTGGGGAAGTGCTGAACTGTATTTTAAAATAACCCACATGACTCCATTTTGTGTTGCCATACTCTCGGCAACCTGATGAAGAATTGCTTTCCAAGTCCCTGTTGAAACTTGCAGAACCCTCCCTGCTCCTTGAGGTCGAGCCGATTCCGAGAAGCTGCCTAGGTGCCTCACCCCCCAGTTGTGCCAGAGACTCAGCCACATCCTGTCTATTGTTGGTAACTCAACCTGTCACGACCAGCTGCCCTGTGACCACACCAACTGATAGAGGAAGCACGAGGCTGTGCACTGTGACCACACCAACTAATAGAAGAAGCACGGCACGGGGCTGTGCCCTGTGACCACACCATTGAGCAAGGGAGCCCGAGGCTGTGGACATTGTGCAATCAGAGAACAGATGTCCCCTAACCACGATTGCACCACAAGACTGACGAAGAACTTGTCAGAATGAGGAACTTATCAAAATGTGGAACTGTGTATTGTACAAATGGGCATGGCTAGCGCTATAAATATGTGTAAGCTGTGGAGTAAAACAGCAGTCTCCGTAGAATTGTCTTTGTACCATTCTGGGACCTCTGTCCTTAGCTCGAGCTAATAAATAACTTACTTCCCTCCTTGGCTGGTTGTCCTGGTCTCTTTGGTAATGTATGACTTGAACAAGGAGAACCCGTAGATTCTAAGGTGTGCCCTGCACCACTGGCTTTGACTCTGCTAGTGGGGGAGAGGTCTCCAAAAAGCCGGTTCTACAATCTGGCGCCTCAACGTGGGGCATCTTCGGTGGTCGTCATCAAGCCTGGTGGTCGTGAGGGGTCCGTGATCGAATTCCAAGGGAGGCGCGCCACTACATTGGCTGAAAATTGTCTTTGTGGGGCCGAGGTCTCCGATTGCATGATTCCTCCTTCCTGTGGGCTACCTGACTGCGGCCCTGACTGACGCCCCAGTTCCGGTTCCTAGTCTTTGGAGATCGAGACCTTTGTGACACGTGCCGTGTGATGGAAGATTAACGGTCAGGTAAGAGTGGGAGTGGCCCACTTCTTTGGAAAATGTAATTTTGATTTTGGTATTTGATTTGACTTTTGCAAAAGCCGAAGCCAAAGGGTAAGTACAGTTATAGGCTGTAAATATTCAGTTGTACCCTTTGACGTTTGGATCTGGGATACACATCTAGAGATGCCTGTACTTAGTAAATTCCGGAAATGGTATTGTTGTTGTTGTACACGGCACTCCACATTGGAGGAATCTTGTCAGATTCCTCCTCTGGGGACCCCTAATCATGAAGTCACAAATATACAAAAGGTAATACTGAATTGCAATGGCCAATATATAGTAGTTTTGAGCCTCCTGTATTATATAATTTAGAGGAGAAATTATTTCAGAGAAAGGTTAGGCCTGCGATGCTTGATTCCTTTTGGGTTTGGCGCAAGGGGTCCAAACAGAAAGAAATCAAACTCTAAAAGAACGAAGCTAAAGTAATGCTTATGAGTGTGATTTAGAAAGCCCAGAATAATGGTAAACAGAGAATAGGAGAGGGTATAGTAATCCCACCCAATTGACCCCGCGACTGCTCCAGTTGTTGCCCCTGCCCATACCCTGGTTTGTCCGGCTCCTCAGCCTCTTGTTCCCAACGCCCCGACTGTTCAGGCCACTGTACCCATGCCAGTCCACCCTTCTTTTCCTCTTGTTGCACCTTCCACTGGTCCCGTACCTGTCCAACATAATATGCCTTCAACTCCCATTGCAACCAACTCATTTCTTGTTGACAGTCATCCGACGTGTAATACAAAAAGGAGCCAAGAGGAAAATAAGGGTACCTACGGGATAGCCCTCCACTCAAAAGACCTCAATACCAAAAAATCCCTGTACCCTGGACGTTGGTTAGCATTCATCTAATAGGCATCCAAACACTGTTTACTGGAAAAAATATACTATTTAGATCCAGACTCACCCCCTCTCTATATATAGTGAGGTGTATTCTCTCTTGTGCCTAACCGTCCAAATCAAACCGTTGTTTGTAACTGCAAACGGGAGATTCCTGGGCAGAATTCAACTCGACACATCCACTGATGTCTGCTCCACTGAGACAGTACATCCACCCACACTTGAAAATAAACACAATAGAAAATGTGTGGTGAAAAGGAAGGCACCTCACGGGCGAACAACCCTCGGGGCGCTTGGCAGATGTTACCAGTTCCCTTTCCCCTTTCTCATCATCGGTCGCCATTCCTTTTAAAAATAAAATGAAGGAAGAAAGGTGTCCAAAACAAAACCATCTGTGTTGTGCAAAAGGACAGGTGCAAGACAAGAAGCTCAAGGAATCGCTCCCTGATGTGACAACAGAAGTGAGTAAAATCAGCAGACACACCAATGGTACAACTTTATTACTAGATCTGGTGTGTACTGGTGAAATAAAAAGGCTGGTAGCTTAACGTCGCATACCAATACCTGTAACCAACATGTTTCACTGCCTTATACACATTATGGCAGATTCATCAGGGCTCACCACTCTGTCAACCGCACCAGTGTTGGACATCTTCATTATGGAAACTTTAACCAGCCACGTCCTCTCATACCGGCTGGCAAGGGAAATCTCTCAGCCCTCCTGTCGATTGTCGTATCAATGGTACGAATACTGAACCAGGACCATAAATCATCCCAGGAATCTCATCCGACACCTTCCCCCAGTGCAGGGCTATTAGCGAATGCCTGGTCAGTGGTCCGTGATTATATCCCTTATGTAACTCCGCATAGGCCACCCACTCCCAGACGACGCACCTTGCGCAGACTGATAGGTAGTACACAGAAACGACTCGCTATGAGTTAACAAGCTCGTATGTGGATGGAAAATAACACTATGTACACCGCTTAGGATATATGGATGACAATGGATCAGTGGACACTAACCCTGGGCAGAGCACTTCGCTCCGCCCACGGAGTGCACGTAGTGTCGCCTACTACGCGATTTGCAAAGTAGGCGTAGTAGGCAACACTACACACACCCGTGGACGGATCGAAGTTGCCCACCGCCCGCCTCCGTCCCGCCCTCTTCTAGAACCCTAATTTGGATTTTTAATAGGTTAAAAGGTAAAGAAAAGCACTTACCTTTTATGCGGCGTCCCGGGGCTTCATCTTCTTCTTTGTGCTGACTTCATCCAACCTAATGCGCATGCGCGGGCGGCCGCGCATTTCTTGCGAGAAATGCGAATGCGCGGGCGCCCGCGCATGCGCATTTGGTTTGGATGAAGTCGGCGCAAAGAAGAAGATGGAGCCCCGGGACGCCGCATAAAAGGTAGGTGTTTTTCTATACTTTTTAACCTATTAAAAATCCAAATTAGGGGTGTAAAAGAGGGAGGGAGGGAGGCGGGCGGCACGTAGTGGGGCTACGTGAAGCGCGTGGGTGGGCGTAGATTCATGCCCACTTCATGAAGCTTCGCGTAGCCCCACTACGCCCAGGGTTAGTGGACACGAATTCAACAGATTGACATTTTTTGTGAAATGTGTGACATACTGATCCAAACGTGGGAGGATTTTGTAGAGTCAGGTCCACCCTAGGTCTGTCTGACCTTCGCCATAGGGTTGAAAAAGGGGACATTCAGGGCCCAGCACTATTATGCGATCTAATCACGTTAGTAGCCTACAGAGACTCCTTATCTAGTGTTTCGTTAAATAAGGGTTTCCCAATGAGGGAGGGACAGCCTGTTTGGAGAGACCGCGTTGCTGGCATAGATGGAAACCCTGAAATACCGACAGGTTTTAGGCAGATGTGGGTTCATGTCACTTGGAAAAGGTCTGACGTCCTCCAACTCAAAAGCCAATTGCCTGACCCACGTAAAAATGCAGCAGGTTATTATAAGGAATTGACTCAGACACTCCAATCTTCCGTAATGACTTTAGCAGACATAGATATATTAATGGGAAGTATGGTCCAAAATACGCCATAATGATCAGACAGAATTTGGCCATACGTGAAGGAATTTGAGGAAGCTGACAGAGCTCGAACTGGTGGTGAGAAAGCAGATCCCATGATCTTGGCCCTTCCAGCCCAGATACTTACTGCCATGAAAAAGATGTTGACACCCCACCGTATTAATTGGGACAGATCAGCTGCTTGCAAACAAAAGAAAGATGAAAGTGTCTCTGACTTTTTCACACAATTCGAAAGCACATTCAAAGACTATAGTGGACATGACATGACTTCAAAAGGGGGACGGCGACTGTTTGTGGATAAATTTGTGTCTAATCTGTTGCCAGAACTTGGGACTAAGCTCAAAATGTCAGAAAGTGCATGGCCCATTTCCACCCCATCTGGCATTTTGACAATGACCCAGTACTATGAGAATAGGGAGAATGAAGAGCGAGATAGAACGGATAAAAAGTCTAAAGACTTAAAGACAAAGGTCTTACTCCAACAAGCATACCCGACCCGGACCCAAAACAGAGGTGCCCCTAAGTTTCAGCGAATTGCCCTGAAACGTGCCCCCGTGACTCCTCGCCCACCACGGGGACCCAACCAGTGCGCTTATTGTCGCCAGGAGGGTCATTGGCACGACGAGTGTCCCTTGTTGGCCCAGAACAACTCTTCCCCCGCTGACCGCTTCACAGGACAACGTCCCCAGAGAGGACGAGGCCGAGGCAGACCTAGAACACAGTTACAGGACAGGCACTCCCTTATGACAGAGAATAGATTTGATACCGCTAATTATGAGGACCGCAATTACTTTACTGAGGATTATGAGCCTGAAGAAGGGACTGGGTTGTTGTCCCACTAGGATTGCTAAGGACAAGACAAGGGACCCGTGCCTATTCCTGTTGACCAAAAGGGACCGTATGTTCATGCTATAACACTGGGCTCAACGGAAAAATTCTTGGTCGACACTGGTGCAACTAAGAGTTCTATTGTCGACATGAGGTGACCTATTTAGGTCATCTCCTGTCGAAGGAGGGACGCCGCCTCACCCCTGAACGAATACAAACAATCAGTAAGATGCCCCCACCAAAAACACAGAAAGAGGTACGTGCTTTTATTGGTATCACCTCCTACTGCCGCCAGTGGATACCCAATTTTTCTTTACTCATTAAACCTTTATTGAGCCTCACACTTAAAGATGTTCCCCACCCACTCCCTTGAACAAATGAGTGCCAGCATGCATTTGAAGAACTGAAAACAGCCTTGTGTTCGGCCCCGGTGCTAGACACCCCTAGTTATCAGAAGCCCTTCACTCTTTTTGTACACGAGCATAATGGTTGCGCATTGTCAGTACTAACACAGTGGTTTGGTGACAGACAACACCCCTGTGCATATTTTTCTGCAGTTCTAGATCCTGTAGCCTGTGCACTACCCAGCTGCTTGAGAGCAGCAGCTGCAGCTGCCATATCCATTCGCCAATCTGCTGGCCTGGTCCTTGACACTGCACTTACAGTTATGGTTCCTCACGCAGTTGATTGGGGGACCCCACTGTAGGTATTAGTACGACTGTACCTGTGTCTAGCCATCGAAAGTAAGTATTTTCAGGTCAACTATGAGATGCGTGACGTGCATGAAAAAGTCCTTTTGTGTAACTAACACTGAGTTTTTCTTCGTGCTTGGTACATGTATTTTCACGTCCTATTCTGTATTGTGTGTATACAAAGACTGTGCCTTTGGTTTATGTGCTTAATATGCGAATTGTCCTGTACTGTCCTACGTGGTAAGTGCACTGGATAACTTGTTGTAGTGCACTCTCTCTCTCTCTCTCTCTCTCTCTTTGAGCCTACCTACGCTGTCCAGGAATGACCATGCTAGGATCAATTCCATATGACAACTGGATGGACTCACTCTTAGCCGATTGCTTCACAGAATGCTGTGAATTTGCTTTTTAATAAATGACGACACTGTACCTCACAAGTACACGTCTAATTGGCTTTAACACAACAGTGTTTGAACAAATTGACAGAAACAAAATACCATATTTTGCCATGTTACTACTCCTCCTTTCTGTAAAAGTGATGGCATTTAATTGGCTGAAAATGAAAGGACGGGTAAGAAGACTGATGTCCCCTAATCTGACCCTTAAAAAGGTAGCTATATGTCGGTGGCTTTTGTTTTTATTGCCTTAACGGCACCACCACCATCGTTCATGTTACCACACACATTGCATATAAGTAGAGTGACCAGATGTCCGTTTGGCCAGTATGGTCCCAGTTTTTAACCAGCTGTCCCAGCAAATTTCAAGAAATGTAGCTCATGTCCTGGTTTTTAAAAAGAGTCGACTTTGCCTATTTGTTGAATAAAATAAAAACATTTAAAAAAAAAAAATGGTGGGAGGTGTTTTTCTCGTTCTGCAAAACAGGGATAGTTAGCAGGTGTTTCAAGAAAACAATTTAATTAACAGGCAAGCTACTAGGTTTAAAAATTGCTTTTTATGTATGTTCTTATTGACTGTTCTGTAATTCTCTGCTGAGGAGCACGCTCATCGCTGGAAGTAAAATCGTAGTCCTTCTTCTAATTTTGTGAAATGTCCTGGTTTTTTTTTAGTTGTAGGGACATCGCAAGTCCTTCATTAACTAATGAAGTAGCCAGGTTGTAAAGGATAATGCAGAAATAAGAATAATATTTATAAAAATTATTTGAACCAAAGTGAAAGGAATGTTGTATTAAGCCCTGCTGAATGGGTACTGAGGTAAAGATGTTTAGTTGAAAGTAAGAAACATTAACAGGATGGGACAACACTCAGCCTGTGTACTATTATGATGTACAATACTAGGAAGAGTACCTGTAGGCCCATGATAATAACGCATCACACTTTTTATTGTGGTTAGCAGATCTCGAAGAAAATGTAGCCCTGCAGGAATTTGCTTTGTAACAACGGGTTTCTTTTTGCTGGAAAAGTCAGTTTGAATTTGACAGGCTATATGATTAATAATTTTAGATTTCCTGCAACAGCCATAAATGTTAAAGGAATGGACACAAAAGATAATATGTACGCTAGAAATTCCTATAGGTGTTTGTAGACCTGCACAACAGTGAAAGTTCATGAATGAATAATATACACAGATGCAAAGATTCAGAGTATCAACAGTATCTTCCTTTTTTAGTAAATGATACGTATTTCCTCAGCTGCTTGGGTTTAGGAGAGAAAACTAAATTGTGTAATATCTTCCCCTGCCAGTTCTCTAAAAATTCGTTTTATACTCACTGCTAGATTCAAGAATCCCCTCCAGTCATTGGAAGAGAGAGGTCCGACGGGACTCACAGCCTGACTGAAAGGCGTGGAAGACCTATGACCACGACCAAGGTGGAGCCGCAGAGCAAAGATATGCTGGAAGCGGTACTAACACCGACAAGGAGAATTAAAGAAAGAAGGGCTGTCCAGAAGCTCCCAGCCTGTTGGTCTACTTGTGCCTGAAGCCTCAGCCCATTGGGCCTAAATTGTGGGCTCACTTGTGCGGAGCCTCTGTTCCCCTTGGTCCATCTCCAGTCTGACCCCACTCCACCCTCTCTTCCTTTGGCTCCCTCAAATCCCCCTTTTTCACAGGTTTTTTTTTATCAACTTGATGAAGGAACAATGTACAAAGATAGGATAGGGTTAGTAGGGATGGACTTCACGGATAAAGAATAAGGTGCGGGTACCCTGTCTAAGGTACCAGCGATGGATTAGTTAGTGAACAGGGAAAAGGGATTGTGATCCCAGAGAAAGAACAACCTCGCCCTGCAACGTGGAATCTGGATCCGAGCTGGACGCATTGCTCCATCGCCGGTACTCAACAGCGCCAACGCTAAGATGAACAATGGGAGCCTACCAGTGATGGCTCACTGTTAAAGGACACTGGAAAGAAGAGCTCTAACAACACTAATGCCCTCTCCATCTATTATATTAGGTTACATTTCTCTCCCAATCACCTTGTATTCATTATGCCCCAAACGGGCAAGGAACAGTTCTTTTTTTCTTTTTCTGTGAAATTCTACATCACAATGCCATGATGATGATCGAGAAAGAGGTCCAGGAGATGATGGACATTGACCTGAATGACGACTGATTGTTGCCTCTGCATGGCAAAAGGAGGGACTGTTGAACTGTATTTTAAAATAACCCATATGATTCCATTTTGTGTTGCCATGCTCTCGGCAACCTGATGAAGAATTGCTTTCCACGTCCCTGTTGAAACTTGCCCAACCCTCCCTGCTCCTTGTGGTCGATCCGATTCCGAGAAGCTGCCTATGTGCCTCACCCCCCCAGTTGTGCCAGAGACTCAGCCACATCCTGTCCATTGTTGGTAACTCAACCTATCACGACCAGCTGCCCTGTGACCACACGAACTGATAGAGAAAGCACGAGGCTGTGCACTGTGACCACACCAACTATAAGAGGAAGCACAGGGCTGTGCCCGTGACCACACCATTGAGCAAGGGAGCCCGAGGCTGTGGACATGTGCAATCAGAGAACAGATGTCCCCTAACCATGACTGCACTACAAGACTGACGAAGAACTTGTCAGAATGAGGAACTCATCAAAATGTGGAACTGTGTATTGTACAAATGGGCGTGGCTAGCGCTATAAATATGTGTAAGCTGTGGAGTAAAACAGCAGTCTCCGTAGAATTGTCTTTGTACCATTCTGGGACCTCTGTCCTTAGCTCAAGCTAATAAATAACTTACTTCCCTCCATGGCTGGTTGTCCTGGTCTATTTGGTAATGTATGACTTGAACAAGGAGAACCCGTAGATTCTAAGGTGTGCCCTGCACCACTGGCTTTGACTCTCCTAGTGAGGGAGAATTCTCCAAAAGGCAGGTTCTACAATCGAATGGCGTGAAGTGGAGGCGGGTGCGTCAGGTCTGATTCAGGTTTACTCTAGGGAATGCGAGTGTCTGGATGGTACCATGAATGGAAGAAGCTGCATTGTGCTACTAGGTCGTGGGTGTGGTTGGCGACAAGTGCGTTTGCTGTAAAAAAACAATGTTAGCCTTACGGCGTTGCAAATAATTCAACACGTTTCCCCTTCATGGCATTATTCAAGCCCCACACATTCCATGTAATGCAGTTGATTTCAGACACAGTGTACAACCTACCCGCCATAATCACAAGTGGTCAGGACTACAAAATGCATGTCAATATCAACTCTAGCACGTGGACCGCAATAGTAAATAAGTCAAGTCAGGAACAAATGATACCCTAGAACAAAAAAAAAACCTCCCCATCCTCCCACCCATCCCCTATTTCTGAGTCCAGGGGAAATCCCAACAGCCCATGGTAATGTAAAGCAAGTATCACAACTATCAAATAGAAACACTGCAAAATGTGCGAATGTACAGTGGGAGAGGCAACGCCTCACCATGTGCACAGTAACCTAGAATATACTGTAAGTGAGCTACATATTGCCAGAGTCCAGTGTCTAACATTCAAACGACTTTGGAATATAAGGAAAAGGGAAAATATGCTAATAACACTCTATACTTATCAACTGGCTCAATGCTAACACCTTCAACTCGCTGAAAACAGTTCAATGCTTGAGCCAGTGTTCGGTAATGATGGCGAACTTTCAGGAGTGGGCGATTTCCTAGGCAGGCCAGTGTGAGTCCGATTTTTGAGGAAGTCCTGGGCCTCTGCTGGGGTTTCAAAAATTCTCGACTGGCCATCAGCGTCCACTTTCAGTCTCGAAGAGGACAATATTCCGTACCTGAGTCCAGCCTTACGCAGCGCAACTTTGACCGTCCCAAACTTTCGGCGAACCTCCTGAACCATCGCAGTAAAGTCAGGATATAGGGAGATGGAGGAACCCTGCCAGTCCAACGATCCTCGTTCCCGGGCCATCCGCAATGCAGTGTCTCTGTCCTTGAAGTTCAGAAGCCGTGCCATAATGGGGCGGGCAGATAGCCGGGGTTAGACCATGGGCAGAGGGTTCTATGCACCTGCTCAACAACAAAGGTAACTGTGAAAGACTCCCGACCAAACATGTCTACCAGAAGGCCTTCAACTAACCCATCTAATCGACCCGTATTTGTGGACTCACGCACTCCCATAATGCGGATGTTATTGCATCCACCGGTAGCTTTGAGGTCTTCATCCTTTATCGCGATGTTCTTTAATAGGTCTTCCATCCTCTCGAACCGTTTTGTAGCCTGGGCAGAGCCATCCTTTAAGTCTGAGATTCTGCCCACCGCGGTGTCAAGTCGTGATGAGACAGGCCCCCATCTTGTCAAGCCGTTTATCGGGGGCGTCAAAGCGAGTGTCTAGGGCTTGAAGGCCCGCCTTGAGTTCGGCCAAGAGTGCATCACTGCTTTGCCCATAGATCTGCATTGGAGCAGTAGCCTGATCGCCCACATCTGCCATCGTGGTAGTGGTTGTATCTGTCACACCGCCAACCTTTTCAAAAGGCAATTTCCGTTGCTTCGGATCTCCCTTGCCCATGGCCTTGGGAAGGGGCTGCTGGGAAAGGTGTTGCAGCAAGGCTGGTGATGCAGTGGTCCTGGCCTGTACAGTTCGGACGATCAGTGACCAATCCATCGAGAGGCTGCATGTTATTCAATGTTGTGCACCACCAGTTGAAATTCTCAGTTCCCTTATGCGCAGGGTCTTTCAATGTGGCTATCTGGCCATTGTCAACAGTGTCCACCTGGCTGCGCCCGCCCCCACTAAAGGATCTAACCCAGTCTGGGCCTCACGGAACGAAGATCATCCCCAAAACTGGCCTGAAACATGCATGCACCGGCCCGTCGCACCTCCGTGCGCAATAGATGTCTCTGTGCCCACAGCAAGCAGACCAATGAGGGCAAGATGTGCACCACAGTGATGGGGGCCGTGGAGGGAGCAAAAGTTGCTAAGGGATGGGCACTGTTCAAGTTGGGCTGCCAGGGATACCTCAGGCTGTGATGTTAGGCACCACTGGAGTCTGGGTGACAGGACACAGAAATGGGCCAATCTCCTGGTAATTCAGGGCATTGCAGTAAAACTAGGGCCCCCGCGATGCCGGCTAATGGTAGAGCGCACTGTGTCACCATGTGCCCTTCGTTGCCACACTTCTCCACCTGATCGCGGCCATGTCAAAGTTCCGGTGGCCCCGCGCACCGCTTGCGCTGGCGTACGGGCTGAAATTGAGGCTGTGGCTTGTTCATGCAGGCAGGCCTCAGTGCGGACATTGCCAGAGCGGCCGTGTCCGATCTTCTATATTCTGCTGCAAAACGTTGTTCCAGGTCCAAAAGCCTTGTGGATCACAGCCGAATCATCGCTGCATTGTGTGGCAGCGCGTGGACTCCGGGGTGACCGTTGGTTTCCAGGGACTCATCAGAGCTCCGAAACTACGCGGCCATCTTGGTCCGCGGTTTGTAGTACTGAAAATTCTGGACTCGTGTAATAAACTTTGTCGTAGCATGACGATTTTTATATCAAAAGACCAAGAATGGATAGTACACTATGTACAAGCATTTTCGTCATATTCCAGTAACGATTTCACCTCGAAATCGTCATTTTCGTACTGAACCCTTGGCTTCCATTTTGTGAACAGCAGCCATTTTGTGGATTGCCCTTACAGTAGGCCCTAACTGTGGCAGAACAAGTATTAAGGACATAACCTTAGCATGGGTTTGTGCTGACTCCTGCATGACCTGGCGAAAGCTGACTCCCTTGCCCGAGGCTGACCTCGTTGAGCCAGTTCCTTGTTAGGCAGCTGGTCAGATAGAGATCAAAGAGCAGGGCATTGCAATGTTTATTGTACACGCACACACCACTTTATCTTACTTCCATCTGTTCCTGTTCCTTCTTTATGGTCTATTTATGATGTGGGCCGCGGGCCTTTTCATTATGGGTCTTGTCCAGCTTGTCTAAAGAAGAATGTTTATTATGTGTTTTGTTTGATGATTAATTTTGGGCTGGATGTACACGTCCTGGGAATGACCAACAATAATGTAGAAAATGTGTGCCTAGGGCATATTAACTGGTATAAAAGGTCTGTGCTGAGACCATTCAGCAGGCTGCCTCATTCAGTTGCTTTAGGTGTGACTGGGCGACGTAGCCCCACGAATAATTGTAATAAAGATGTCTTTTCATATTTCAGATTCTCTGTTGATTTCTTTGCTGCTTTTGAATGGACTACTTATTGGTAAGACCCCTGAGAAGGAGTTTGGGGATTTCTAATACCTCAAATGGCGCCTCAACAGCGGGCCTCATCAAGAAGTGACTGTCTGGAGGAGTAATCTTGTCAGAGGACAGAAATCTACTGGGGAAGGCAAGACAGAAATCTACTAAAAAAGGTACTGTGTGCACAGAGGTTCTGGGGGATTCTTTGTCTTTGCGGCCCAGTATATTTTTGATTGTTCTGACTTAAACTCTCCAAAAGATGTCACTCACGACTGAGGAACCTTTTTGGCGTTTAAAAAAAAAAAAAAAGAGACTGTTAGTGCAGTTACAACTTGGCAGTTAGAATTTGGACAACTATTTGTTTGGTATAGCTTTGATAGGTTTGTATAGGTTTGTATATGCGAATTGCAATTTGTGTAGGCGGGTAATGAAGAGACTTTTCTCCATCTGCTTTAGTTGAAGTATAAGTGGGTCGCTCCCAGTTCTTAGTTCTTTGGTCCTTAGTTTATTTGAACATTGCAATTTTCAAAAACCGAGGGTCTTGTATATTTACGAGTGTATCGATAGAGATAGCCCCCTTGAAGTTGGAAGCTAGATTAGTGAGCTATAAGATGCCTGATCTTAGCGAATTTGGAGATTTGTGTTGGCCATCTTTGTATACGTTTGGATTAGCCGGCTTCCCCTGAAGGGAATAGCTAAATAGGTCAGATATACAAACATATTTCTTCCTTGGTGATTTTGTATCCCCAGGGAATTAAAATATGACATAATGCAAAACAAGGATCCTTTGTTCTGTGCAATTTGATGATATGCAGAACGATTTTTGGTGTTCTGCCAGCCAAAGTTAGTAAATTAAGTGTATTGTGGCTTCGTGCACATACAGCAGTCTGTTGGGCTGTGTTTTTGCAGTCTTTTGGAACCCTATTGAGACGGGTTTCTTGTAAATATGACTTAGCTAATATTTACAAATGTCGATTTGTGGGTTCAATGTGTGTTTCAATGTGTGTTTCAATGTCTATGTGGGTTTCTCATTGGTGTAACTTCAGTATGTGAATTGCGATGGTAATTTATGAAAACAATAGCTACAGCACTGTATTGCGTGTCCTGTTTGAATACTTTCTCTTTATGTTTGCAATGAGCTCAATGTGTTTGTGGTTTTCTTGATGTTTTCAGTCTGTTAAGTAAAATGCTGGTTAGTTAATGTTGAGTAGAAACTTGAGTAAAAGATGCAGAAATGAAACATATAATGTGATAAGATGGGTATGCGTTGCTCTTTAGTTTGTAGAATGAGCAATTGTGCACATATACAAAACTGCCGTTACACGCTTAAAGGATAACATTAGGAAAAACATTCAATGGATATAAATAAGGCCCCAAAAGAAAAAAACTAAATTGTCTATTTTTGCAAAAATAAATAAATTTACAACATTTTTTCCTTAGATGCGCTGTATTAGATGGTCACAGGCAAACATCTCAGCTGCAGTATATTTGATAGGAATGTTCGTTCAGCCAGCACTTTTCCAGTTAAACATGGGTGGAATTTTGCATAACCGTCCTTTTAAATAAATGTGGCGCAAAAATATGACGCAGGAATGTGACGCGTTTTAAGTTAGGCATATGTGCTCAGGTTTGTGAGTTAATGCATCTAAATGATAGGCAAGGGATGCAGCGGGCTCTTATATGTAGAACAATCACAAAAAGGAATCATTGGTTTTATTTGAAGACATTTTTTATTAATTATGAAAAAATTATTAAAAATAAGTGCTACAAAAATCATTTTTGAATATTTATAAAGCTTAACACTCATACTATGACCTCCTAGCATTCAAATTTGATTTAAGTTATGTTGCATCACTAAAATGACAAGCATTCGTGTGTATAATTTCCCCTTGGCATGGGCACAAGCAAGCTCATTTTTATAAAGTATAAGTTATTATTTTCAAATGCCTGACTCATAGGTTATGTAATAGACATTCTAGTAATGCATATTATGCAAGAAAATTGTAGGATATTCATTTTTTAATGCCCAAAATATGAAAGTCGATTTTGAGTAAAAACACTGTTTAAACTGCATTTTGCTTTCATTCAGAGTACTTTTTAAAGTGTCTCAGGCTTAATTTTAGGTTTTGATATATATTTGCAGGTTGTGCCTTCTTATGATTCAGTGGGTTAATGTGCCAGTACAAGGCTTGTTTTAATATCAGGGTTGAAGGTTCTAGCTTCAGCTAGGCCTACGGAAAAGTTTGTTCATTTAAGACTGATGAAGTGTGTACCATAGGATTGCAACAAGCATTTACTCAAAAATAAAAACTGGTAGTGGGGCATTAGGTTTTGTGAATTCTTCACAATAAATGTAGTTTAATAATCTGGGAATAGAGATAATTTTAGCGCCTAAAAAAAATAGAAATTATTTTTCAAAATAGAGTGAATTAGGAATTAGTTAGGCCTTCTGGCTTTGACAGCGTCAGTGTGGCAGAAGCTGAGGGCTGAGAGAATTGCAGAGGCTGGCTCGAGCCGCGCTGCTGAGATGTTATCTTCTAGTTCCCCTGTAAATAATGGAGAAGGCTGACATTTGTGACCTTTAATTAGGACTTTGCCTCCGAGGAATGCAGAATGACCTCTCTGAGCGGGCCTCTAAAGGTAGGGTTTCTGGTTTCTCCGTGAGAACATCAATAAAATGAAAAAACTCAATTTAATAGGGAAAATAAAAGGGGTTTCTTTTCCAAACGTCGTGTTAGATGCTCTGCAGAACTGATACATTTGTGCCTCCACGCTAAGTAAAATGATGTTTGCTAGTTGAGTTTTCACAAAAAACGAAGTGTTGCATTAAGTCTTAGATAAAAAAATAAGATGCAGCCCTTTTTCAAAATTTTGAAGGCTATGGGCTACAGGCCTAATTGAAAAAAAAAAACGATTTGCTAATTAGGAATTATTTCTCACAGTGGAAATTATAGGTGCCAAATTAGTATGGAGTGCCAGTGTAACCATTTCTTTTAGAACGGTAAAAATAAGGTGGCTTGATGTTGCGAGGTGACTGACAAGATGGTAACAGTTAAGTAATGGAAATTTATTTTTGTGTTTTTTAATGTTTATCATGTTTTGTCTTCTGCTCAAAAGATACAATTGGTGTCAGAAATGTGTCCCTTTTGTGTGCTGTGTATGTTTTTTTCTTTTCACTTCTGCTCACAGATCATTCATGGATTGCTCTGGGGGCTTTCAAGCATAACAAGACACGTGAGTTTGGGTGATTGAAATAAGATTTTTTTTAACTCCTTTAAAAAGAAATGTCCATGCGTTTTTCATGTTTGTGTATTTTGATCTATCATGAATTGTTCTTGCTGGTTCTGTGTGTCCAAAAGTTGTATTTGACAGCATATACCCACTCTATTGGGGATCTACAGTCAAAAAGGAGGGTATCCTTACACGGTATTATGTGTCACCGCTCATTTATTTACGATTTGTGCGTTTTTGCATGTTTTATGTTGTATGTTGCTGCTTAAAAATTATTACCAATTCACCCGTGTTGTTGTGACATGTATGACGATACGTGTCGCTGTCAACAGTTGGGTAAAATTTTCGCTGATACTAAAATTCACAGATATGATTTTTCTTTTTTTTCATATTGTGAACCAGACAGACAACACTTCACCAGTGTATGTCAAATTTGGCTATAAGTATTAAAGAAAAATAAACAGCAAATTGTGTTATTTGTAGTCACGATACTGCCCTTTCCTGTAAGGAAAGGGCAGCCCTAAGATTATATATCCTGATTGGACGTACGGATAAATTATAGATTTGTGACTCTTGTACATGGTGACCTAATTTCTATTTCACATTAGTCAGTTTTATTCTGCTTCCTAAGTGTGGCCTTCCTATGGCTCTGGACCGTAAAAGAAACCAGGTTTCATTTTTTCCTGAAGAAGGATCTGGAACATTAGTTGTGTCACATGCCTGAGGCACCCAAGCAAACTCTTGTTCTTCCTATAGATTTTTCTTTTATTGCTTCTCCCCTGACCGATGTCGCATCATACTTAGTTATTGGGGATTTTACTTGTGTCCTAGTTCCGTTTCTCTTTTCCATATTACATTCACCAGTCAGACCATTTATTATTATGGGTGTATTGTTTATGTGCACATTTCTAGACTGGAGTGATGTATCAGGGACCCCCCCATGTTATGTAAAATGTTTTTTCAGACTGACTGTCGGGGTAGTGATAGGCTGGTTAACTGACCCAATATTATAGTAAGACACGTTTTCCATCTCAATAGGAGATATCTTAAGTTTACCTTTTGAACATGACGAATTTTCAATGTCTATTTTAATTTTTCAGTTCTCTTTTTTTCCTGCTGCTTTAATTTTTTGGTGGGATCAGATGTGTTCTAATCATGCAAATACCAGGACTCCCTAGTTCTTGTCCTTTTGTCTGCACATTTGACCATTAGCCTTTGTATTGCATAGTGCACTTAATGCACAATTTTTAAAGGGACTTTTCTTCATGTCCTTGATAATCTGTATTATGTCATTTCTCTATTTGAGATGTTCTAGATAAGGAATTCAGGAACACCTAGGCCTAAACATTGAGGAAAATATGTATTTACCCGATTAGACAATGCCACTGTGTGAGGACATCCATTTAGATTCCCATGGCGTATTGCCACTCCCTTGCAGATTGCAGGTCACCTGCTTGCAGTCCCCTTGTTAAAACCCATGAACTGTTTTTGTGCTTGATTTGAAGGAAACTAACAATTGTGTTACATTTCCTATATCAGTAGGTTCTGCGGGATCTTCCAGAGTCAAAGGAAGAGTGATACCCTGCAGACCTGTGATCGAGACTAAGCCCACTCCCCATCAGTGACCGCTACAGATGAATGACAGATTTCTTGGCTCTACAATTTCTGCAACCAGAAAGTCGCGAGGCTGGACAGCGATCATCAGCGTGCCGTCAATGGCACCTCCCAAGCAAGGCATTTGCTTCATCGGAAGGCGTTGCAGAAAAAAAAAAAAAAGAGGAGCTGGTTCCTTGTTTCCCACAGAATGAGAGCTTCTGTTTGTTTGAGCTTTCTACCTGTTATGTGCTGGAAACCTCTGACAGCGTGCAGTCCCTTCAGCCCTTGGCCCGAGTTTTTGGCCACACACACACCTCTTTTGCTTTGCTCCATCGGAAAGGCAGTGCACCCAAGGATCCACGTTTGGAAAAAGGCACTACATTCTGGTGCCCATGAGAGAGCAGCTTGAGCGTCCTCTGACACTAAATAATGAGTGTTGGAGTCTGAAAGTGCTGCTGATCTTGAGAGGTTGTTTCTAAGTAGTGCTTGGATCTGCACGAGATGTTTTGTGTCCATGATCAATGAAGAGCACATCATTTGTAGTGTCTGCCACAAAGAAGAGACACTGGTGCATTGTTTTGAGACATTGAGACTTTCAAGTGAGCTGTGGGTGTTTGCCAGGAGGGCACTCCAACTAAGCAGTACTTTTTCTCATGAAGAGGCCTGAAATCGAGAGGCCCAACGCGGAAGAAGACACTAGAAGCGGATTTGATGGACAATAGAAGTCTGCCAGAGAGGCTTTTTGAACAGACTCTGGGCATAGTTGGTTGCACAAGAGGTTTCCGTGTGATTGTATAGACTACGTGTTAGGAGAATGATTTTATTGTTCTGCTGGCATTATTTTAAAAGTAGTATTCTGTTTAGTAAAAGCAGAATAAAGTCCATTTTCTGTGAAAGAGTATTCCATTTTCACCTCAAATCATTAATGAGGGTCACCACCGTTTCACTTGAACGTATAATGAATTACAGAAAATGCATAGGAAAACTGTTACTAGATAATTTTAGGATCTACCTTTTGCTTAGGGTTGTGAAAAATTATGTCATTTGTAATAGCGGTCACTACTTTGTCTATATGTTCTTAATGACTTGTTTTCTAGTGTTTTTAAACATGGCATTGTCTTTTATGGGTGGGATTGTTTTTGCTGCCCAATTCACATCTGTACCCACCTCCCAACCTATGTCTCTTCCTACTTCTTCTTTCCAGATTTTACCTGAACATGGATAGTTAGGAGATCAGAGTTTACTGATAATTCCTTTTGTACAGTTTCTGCATCAACACCAGTTAGTAGTTGAACATCGCTGATTGTTGGGTGTGTGGTCTTACACCACATACTACAGATAGAGGCATTCCTATTTGGTCCTGCCATATATGGCCTTTGTGCTACTGCGTGTGTAAGGAGACCTGTCCCGAGAGAGTCGCTAAGTAATAGGATTATGCTTCAGCAACATCTTGATGATTTGATAAAAATAAACCTGGAATCAGACTAGCGTGAGTATAGGTTATTGCCTATGTAAGGGCAAAAGGAGCGTCTGTAGTACTGAAAATTCTGGACTTGTGTAATAAACTTTGTCGTAGCATGACGATTTTTATATAAAAAGACCGAGAATGGCTAGTACACTTTGTACAAGCATTTTCGTCATATTCCAGTAACGATTTCACCTCGAAATCGTCATTTTCATACTGAACCCTTGGCTTCCATTTTGTGAACAGCAGCCATTTTGTGGATTGCCCTTATAGTAGGCCCTAACTGTGGCAGAACAAGTATTAAGGACATAACCTTAGCATGGGTTTGTGCTGACTCCTGCTTGACCTGGCGAAAGCTGACTCCCTTGCCCGAGGCTGACCTCGTTGAGCCAGTTCCTTGTTAGGCAGCTGGTCAGATAGAGATCAAAGAGCAGGACATTGCAATGTTTATTGTACACGCACACACCACTTTATCTTACTTCCATCTGTTCCTGTTCCTTCTTTATAATCTATTTATGATGTGGGCCGCGGGCCTTTTCATTATGGGTCTTGTCCAGCTTGTCTAAAGAAGAATGTTTATTATGGGTTTTGTTTGATGATTAATTTTGGGCCGGATGTGCACGTCCTGGGAATGACCAACAATAATGTAGAAAATGTGTGCCTAGGGCATAATAACTGGTATAAAAGGTATGTGCTGAGACCATTCAGCAGGCTGCCTCATTCAGTTGCTTTAGGTGTGACTGGGCGACGTAGCCTCACAATTAATTGTAATAAAGATGTCTTTTCATATTTCAGATTCTCTGTTGATTTCTTTGCTGCTTTTGAATGGACTACTTATTGGTAAGACCCCTGAGAAGGAGTTTGGGGATTTCTAATTCCTCAGGTTTGGCCACGTCCCCAACCCAATTGACCCGTGGAGACTTGGCAAAATAAGTATTAACAGGTAAAGGTGCCTGCAAGGGATTTACTTAAGCACACTCAGTCTGACAAATTCGTACAATGATATATCAAGGTTCCAGCCGGTAACCTGCAGTTAAAAGATCTCTACTTCAGTTTTCAATTTCTTCCCAAAGGATCTACGAAAGATACTGATGCAACAGGTATGAATTCTTCATTAATCAGATTTATGTAATATGAATATATAGGTTACAAAACGATTGAAGCAGACACAAATATTACAGAGGTTTACAAAGAAATTCTGTCCTAATAGTACCTCCAAGTCATTATGGAAAACATCTATTCCAAACAAAAAATACATAAACAGAACAGTGAGTCTGAAGAAAGCAGAAAACACTTTGAAAAGTGTTGCAAGGCCTCATAAATAAGGCCCTAAATGATTTGAGTCTGACAGGAGCAACCTCTGATGCAACACATGAGCCACTTACCCTTAGATTTCTAATGGCAGTCACTGGCAGAGGTCCATCTTAATCAGACTGGCGGCCCATTACAAGCGAACCCATTGGCATTCTACTGAATATCCAGCTTTTTGGAAAATGTCCTTGTTTTCTGAGTTTTTCCTCAGGCTTTCCAGTTGAACGTGACTACAACAAAGGCTATACAAAGTTTGGCAGAATGGGGGCAGGCCCCATAGAAGAATTATTGCTAGTGTTATTGGTTTAATTGTTATAAGTATTAGTATTATTACTTCCTACTCCGTATTTTTTCTTTAAAAAAGTGATCGCACAGAACAGAATGTACTTTGGGATCCACAATCTCACTTACGTGCCCCCCTTTCTTACTGCTCTTTACAACAATGCCAATCGACTGGCGAGATGATTTATTTATTTATTTTTGACACTCATAAAGCGCACTGTTACCTTACGGTGTCCTAGTGATATTTTGATAACTCCCAAAACTAGATCCCCAGGTTAATTTATGAAAAGACATGTTTTTAACTCTTGCCGGAAGGTCATAAGCTCAGGGGACAGACGGAGTGCCATTCGAAGGGCATTCCAGGCCACCGCCGCCCCTCGCCTGAAACTCCTGCCTCCCCAACCCACCTTTCTAATGCGTGGTGTCCTGATCAATCCCAAAGTAGATGACCTCAGTAGTCTTCCGGGTTTGTGCCAGTGAAAATATTGCCCCAGAAATACTGGACCTATGCCATGGATCGCCTTGAAGACAATCCACAGACTTTTGAATAGAATCCGCTTCCTCACTGGCAGCCAGTGTAGTTTCACTAGTTCATGGGAAATGGGCGCAAATTTAGGCAAGCCTGTAAGCAGGCGCGCTGCTGCATTCTGCAGTATCTGTAACTTACTGAGTACTCCTTGTTGGGCTTCCAGGAGCAGACTGTTACAATAATCCAATCGTGAAATCACAAGAGCCGTCACAACTGTTTTTTTGCATTCCCCTGGAAGAAACGGAAGAACCTTCCGAAGGATTTTCAATGTCCAGTGGATGGATGAGGCCAGTGCATTTACCTGCGGTTTATAAGAAAGTCTGTCATCCTGGATGACCCCCAAGTTCTTTACCTTGTTGACCGGCGTGGGCAAAATCCCCATCTCTTCAGGCCACCAACTCGGGCCCCAAAAGTTAACCGTAGAACCAAACAATATAACTTCGGTTTTGGCCGAATTAAGTTTTAGACAGTTTCCTGCCATCCATTTGCTCACAGCTTTCATGCATTCCTGGAACTTGCTGGCAACCTCATTTTCCCTCCCGGGTAGCAGTGACACCACAATCTGTGTGTCGTCTGCATAAGATGTGAGTTCAAACCCATGGGAGCGGATGACTGGGGCCAGGGAAGAGACATAAACATTGAACAAGGTAGGGCTAAGTGAGGAACCCTGGGGGACCCCACGAGATGGTTGAAAGGGTTTCGACTCAAAGTCCCCCAACGCGACTACCTGGACCCTGTTGGTCAAAAAAGATCTCAAAATGCCTAGAGCCTTCCCCTGAACCCCACATTCCTCCAGCCGGTCCACCAAGATGGTATGGTGGACCGTGTCGAAGGCCGACGACAAATCCAGCATGATCAAAGCTGCCCGACCTCCCGAGTCCATCACCTTCCTGACCTCTTCCGTTGACTTGATCAGGGCGGACTCGGTACTGTGGCCTGGTCTGAACCCATGCTGTGAGATGTCTAGCCCCTGAGTGGTTCCTAGGTATGCACTAAGCTGGATGTTCATTAGCCTTTCTACAATCTTGGCTGGCAACGGGAAGTCTAGAAATTGGCCGATAGTTGTTGGGGTCCGCGATGTCCAGATTAGGCTTTTTTAATAGTGGTTTAATGGACGCCCGCTTCCAGCTCGATGGAAAATCCCCCGTCTCAAATAGCTGCTTAGCTAATCCTGCTAAAGCTTTGGCTATGGGGGTTGCTGCCAACTTGGCAACTGTTACTGGGCAGGGATCATAAGGTGAACCCGATTTTATGCTCAACAAATGTCTTTTAATCTCTTCCCCTTCCACTGGGATAAAGCCCAGCAATTTGATGTCCTGAGTAGCTGCCTTCGGGTGCATGGATCTGGATGCCAGCAGGCTCTGCGCCACAGGGGCTTCCAAAGATGAATAGATTTTTTCCACCTTGCTTGAAAAAAAATGGGCTAGATTCTCGCAGAGTTCCTGCGTTGGAGGCGTAGCTACTGGTTCAGGTGTGGCCAAACTGGCTACTGTATGGAAGAGTTCCGTGGGAGAATTTTTTGCCCCAAGGATACGATCCTATTTAATGACTGCAGCATTTTGATACATCGTGACTGTTTATTTCAGAAATGCTTTTAAACCGTATAGTTTTTTGCCATTTTTTTGGGCCCTGGGCTATATAATTCACCATTTCGTCACATTACGTCACACTTTTTTGGGGTGAATCCCCCAAAAGCTCTATCTCTGAGTTTTGTTAACATCCTTTATTCCATTAAAAGTCATTCACATCACATCCGTTTCAGAATCCATCAGCTGCCACTCCACATAGAGCCCACCTGTGGACCATGACGATACCCCCACTAAATATTGTCTTCCTCATAGCTTAAGAGTCAGAGTGCAGCCACGTGATTAGATCTTACACAAAGTACTGTAGAAAGGTCCAACTTTATATTCAGTGCCATGCTGTTGTTTCAGCGCCTCCGCAGCTTTCACAGCAATGTCCATCTGTTGGAAGAAAGCGAACAACTGTCAAGGACTCTTACAATTGATCAAACTATACTTTTAAGAGTTGGTATAAAACTCCAACTCTCTTCTGTAACTCTTTACAATTGTTAAGCAAAACCCGCCGTGTAAAACGAAAGAAAATTCAGGAAAAACGAAACTGATATCAGAGCACAGAAAGTTGTACTGTTTGCCCAAAATCGAATTTTGCCTCATGACCATCATCTTTAAGGGCCCTAATGCAAGTGGACAATAAAACGACATAGTGTTCTCTTTCCCAGAGTGACAAATAGTAGGAGGAGGAGTAATTCAGTGGGATTTTGAGTTGACTGTGAGTGTATTCTCAGAAATGAGGAATTACATGGGGAATCGGGAATTTTACTCCTGAATCCCCCAAAAATTTCCCATCTTTCTATGGAGTTTCATCCCGACATTTTGGCTGCTTTCATCTGTCTACACATCAGAGTGACTCACCATGGAACTGTGGATTATGGCCATTTATCAAAGCTATCGTAATCCTGATGGGACCGGTAAATTGTTAACAGTCGAATCGAGATTAGCATAGGACTAGTACTGAGACCCCTTGATACTTAGTTGGTAAACTGGCACAATGTCATCAAAGTAAAGGAATCCAGAATTTTAATAGATCAGTCTTTTATATAACAGCATGAAAGTAGAGAACAACAGTAGGATTTACAACAATATCCTGAAACATCTAATCAACCTATGGCTTGCCTCTGCAATACGATGACCTAACCAAATGGAGTGATAATGTGAGCAGAAATGGCTCCGATAGGGCTTCTCTCATTGTTAAGTACCCTTAGAAATCAAATTAGGAAAGCAAAAAGGATTATTTAGTGGGGTGGTTCAATATGGGAGACAGTGGGGGCTGGTGACATTGGAAAGTGGTGAGGCGTAAAAGTCCTAGATGAGTGCCCGGTGGCGAGCAAGCACAGCGAGCACGCTTGACCATCATAATCAGGGTTTGGGGGGTTCACCTCCCGATAATTTTTTTTAAAAAGAGTGAGCAAATTGTGCATTTTCAAGCATATTTGAGAAAGCAAGAAGTGACTTTGGCAAGCATTTGTGGCAAGTGCCGAGAAATTAATCTCCCAGTCTCTCGGCTCCTAGAAACCGACCATCAGTAAATCAGTGTGTAACCTCCAAATTATTAATTTAGATTTTTCACACAAAAAAAAAGAATCCCTGGCATGGCAAAAATATCCTGCTGCTGAATAAAGCAGTGAGAGGGGTCTGTCGCAGCTGGGGAAAACAGCCAGGCTCATACCTGACGTCTTTCCAGTGCATTATCCAGGGACATCTTAAGGATTTTGGGGGCGCTGGGCCAAACATATTTGGGAGCCCCTCTTCAGGACAGCTTTGAATTTATGATCCTATTTCAGCTTGTTCATGCCCAGTTGGCCAGGTGACTGACAGTGCACAGACGCACTCATCCAAATTCTAAATGTATTTACATCTAATATTCAGGGATAGTGGCATGAGTTTTCAATATTGTAACACAACAGCAGCTCACTGATATAAATGCAAATAATCCCTATGACCCCCCTCCCATTTCTCATTTGTGAGGACCTTGTTTGATCTAAAAGAAACTTTGTTTAAGGATGTTGCATGAAACACAAACACAACATTTTTCTGCAAAATCTCTAAAAACAGACCCCACACCCCCATTAAAAACAAAGGAAAATGGTATTTAAAACTATGTTTAAGAATCAATTACTTTAATCAAGGCAAGACTTTGCAGAATGGATTAAAAAACGGAAAATACGGCTATGGTATAATCTTGCCGCTCACTCTATAGTTCCTATTGGCTAGGGCTCAGCCCCAGGGCCAACTGAATACAGCACCTCAAAAGCAAAAGTTAACAACAGTAGCGGAAGAAGAACTTCATAATAGAGAAAAGAAAATTTCAATTTCATCACTTTAAATTACAAAGCTTATAGAAAGTCAAAATTAAAATCTAGAGAAGCACAAAACACCATATCTGTACCTTGTATTCTTCCTTTTATTTCTTGTTTCCACAGTTATGACAGAAATGGAGACAACCAACACGTTTCTTCCCTAATATAGGGACTTCTTCAGGGCCTAAGTTCGGCAGGTAATAGCCAAACCCATTGTTCAAAACTTAGCTAGGGTCCTTGTTATCAATCCGTTAGAACCAATATTTCTGCAAAATGTTATATTTACAATATGCAGCTATTGGTGAAGACCTTTCATATGTGGCCAACCTCAGTGTGCTCCAAAACCTTTCACTGGTGATATCTTTAAGGAATCAATTCGGTCTACATCTCCCATACCCTCACAGTAGTCTCTATACTTCCTTCATCATGAACCACAAACCTAACTCCGCGTGCAGCCGAAAAAAAACTAATTGTAGAAATATTGGTTCTAAGAGATTGATAACAAGGGCCACAGTTTTTCAATGCATCCAAGGTACTTTGTGTAAAAATGTTGCATCCAACATTTTCTTGGAACAAAACTGGTCATACCTTTTTTAGTACTGTATTGTCAATTTTTGTCGTTTTGGTCTTTTTTTGGTTCAGATAAAGATGACTTATTTTTCTAAACTGGTGTGGTATCCATTTGTAGTGTTTTCGCTGTATTACTGCATGTGTGCACAAATGCTTTACACACTGCCTCTGAGATACGCCTGTCTACTCGTACTAAGCTACCAAGGGGGTGAGCTGGGGTTATTTTAGAAGTGTATCCCCCTTACCTACCCTGACTAGGAAGAAGGGTCCCTACTTAGACAAAAATGCAAACCGTTGCCAACTTGCGAAACCCATTTCTAACATTCACTATTTGCATTATAACATTTTAGTCGTCTTTAAGACTTTTGGGTCCTCTATTCTAAGGCCTCAATTGCGAGTGATAGGGTAAATTTAGATATGGGTGCAAACAAGTGGTTTGCAGGACTGTCGTAAGTAGAAGTTTGTGGGAGGTTTCCAACCACTGAAGGGTTTCCCAAACAAAAATATCAGCAGATTAAATATAATGATATTTACCTATGTAGAGACACATTGGATACCTGAACATTCATAATTCCGGTGTGGAAACCATCAAATTTCAATGTTACTCAGCGGTAAACCATTAAATAGGTGTTATCAATCACACCTTCACTCTTTCAAACACCTAGATATTGGTATGTAATGATGGCATTCAACAACACTTACTCTGAGACCATCACAAGTGAGGCCTAATCTGAGCAATAATGTGCCTAAATCATATTTGGAGTTTCTTAAAACTCCCAAGTATGAAAGCAATTTTACTTGTTTAAATATTTGTGTCCAAAACGAGGTACATGTCATACATTTGTGGGTTTTACCTATTTATACTCAAACACCTTAATGCATAAAATTGTGATACTGCAATAGGTAAATACATAATACCAATTAGGTGTAGTCTAAGGGTGTGATGTATTATCGGGCAAGATGCAAATAGTGCCCTATTGCTGTACCACACTGCACTTTTTCCATCTGACCTTCTATATCTCTCCTCTGTTTACTACACTTGCTCCCCAGCCTCTTCTCTGTCTTTACCTCACCATTCTATTTCTCTCTCCTTTTCGCTACTAGCTTACCCTTCTCTACCCCACCACTCCCCTCACTTCTCTGTCTCGTGTCGCTATCCCTCACATGTCCCTCACTGCATCATCTCTCACTCTCTTGCTATCACTTTCTCTCGCCACTACTCTTTCTCTCTACTTAATCTCTCAATAAACCTCACCATTAGTTCACTAGCTAACTTCTCCACCTCCTCCCTCACTCAATCTATCTCTGCCCCCTTTCATTCACCTCTTTCAATATCTCACTCCTTTCTGGCTACCTTTATTTGTCTACTCCTGCCACCTTTTCTCTATCATCAACTCCTCTGCTCCTCTTGCTCTCTCACACAAACAAATATCTACATCTGGACCTCCTTCTCCATTTCAAATCATTATCTCTACCTAATTTATCTCCCTTAATTTCTTTTAATATAAATCTCTCTGCTTCACCACCTCCTCTTCTTTTTCTCTTTCACAACACTTTACCTCCTTATAAGCCTCATCCCCCCTTCTTGATTTTAAAAATGTCTCTCACCTTGCTGTTTTAGCTCAATACCACATTTCTCTTTCTACCCTTCACCCGGTTTTACCTGACCAAGTTTCCTATACTCATTTTGCTTTCTATATCTTGTATCTCCGTTTACCCTCAAGTCTCTTCATGTATCTCTCACTGCCTCAACCTCTATCTAACTCACCACTTTTTCTCCATACCTCTCTCTATCTCACATTCTGGAGTACTGTACTCCTCTGTCTCTCTTTACATTTCCTTCTCCCAGTTTTTTTTAGATCTCTCTCTACTTCTTTACCACACTCTAAACCCATACCTTTTTCTTCTTCTCTTTCTCTAATACATTTTCCTCTTTTTACCTCTCCTTAGTGGTCCTTCTGACTACTCACATGTTTCTATTTACTTTACTTCTCTCTCTACCCTACTCTCCCATATCGTTTTACATAATCTCAGTCCCTGCCTCTTTATCCCTCTTCTTCATATCTCTTGCTATAATGTTCTCTTTATGTTTCTGTCCATATCTTGTAACATGGCCTGCTCCATTTTTCAGCAGGGTCACAGGTAAATATCTAGCATAGAAATACCATACATGTAAATAGGAAGATAGGGACAAGGCAGGGGAAGCGAAATTAGGAGAAAACAATTGGATTTTAACCAATGTAATAGTGAAAACCCTTAAAGTAGTGCTTTAATTTCACTATTACAGCAGGAATGCCTGTAGAAAAATGAGATATATTTGTGATTGCAACTAAAGTTATGATTTCAAGCCTGTAATGCTCTGTCACTGGTTCTCTTTCTCAGCGCCGGGACACTCCAGGGAGTAGCTGTGCACTTTACAAGTGCCCAGTAACATTAACATTAACATTAACATGTGCATATGTCTTCATATTGTGCACTAGTCTGCTAAATAACAAGTCACCTTCAGCATGGTTTTTTTCTGTGATGGGAGTAACAAGCTGATTAGAGACTAAGGGCCAGATGTAGGTAATTTCTATTTACTGATTCCTAAATACCGAATTTTCGGTATTTAAGAATCGTTAAATAGAATGTAGGTAAAAAAATCTGTAAATTTTACAGATTCGGTAATATTCGTTATTACTGATTCGGTAAATACCGAATCGGTAATAGGGGGAGCATATTCAAGGGTGGTAGGGTGTCACATTGACACCCTGTTGCACCCCCTGAATCGTGCATGTGTGCACATGTGGTGCACATATATGCCCTAAGGGCATGTATGTCTGCCACATGGCACTTTTAAAAAAGCACAAAATTGCTTTTTTAAAGGTATTCGGTATTTACCACCAACTTGTAGTTGGTGGTAAATAACAAATCCTTAAAGCACTCACCTGAGTGCCCCCTACATAGGATTTAAGGATTCGGTAATTTAAAATACCGATTCCTTAATTTAAGGAATCGGTATTTTGCTGATTTCTTAAAATAACATATCGTTTAAATTACCGAATCCTTAAATCCAGCCTCCTTCATCTCAAAGGGCTAAATACCGGTCAGCAAGGGGAAATTTACCGATTTTTGGCCATTACCAACCGGTATTTCGCTACCTACATATGGCTCTAAGGGCCTTATTACGATAGTGGTTGGACTGTAACCAACAGTCCGTTGGTGGTGGTCCGTCTGCCGACAGCCCTTCAGTCTGACTACCAGATTACAGTCCCGGCGGTTGAACCCACAGCTGTCAGGGGGAAGACCGCCACCTCCACTGGGATCAGTGATCCAGATGGGGTGGCGATCAGAATAGTATTCCTGACTCGGGACCCTGCTGAGGCAGGCATCACCATCCTATTTGCGAGTTGCAGACCATTGATCTTACTGACACGCGAGCTGGGATGGTAACTGATTTGCAGATGGGCAGTGGTCCCATGTCAACATTTGTTTTTCAAAAGCAGCACATTAATTTTACGATACACCGGCACCTCTCAAAAAACATACATTTTGCGATGCAACTCGTAACTTCACTCTCATATTTCAAAGTTGTGGGCTTTTGGCAAAAAGTTGGTGCTTCATTTGCACCCACTCAGTGACATTGTACGGATTTGGGGGGACCAGGGCAAGATATATTGTGAAGCCCCCAGCCTCCCACCCCCCATTTGGAGCAACTTTGACTTTATTACACCTTTTTAGCTCATTCAGGTCCTTGAGATGCTAAACAATGCTGAATTATATATAAAACCCTCAGAAATGTGTCCACTCAAAAACAGCTGTTAAGCTCATGGTGCCTGATATCCATCATTCCAACAGTACCAAAAGACAACTTGAACAAGAATTTCTAAACCCACCAACAGTACCAAAAGCAATGTTGTATCATAAAAAGTATGGGTTGGTCTCAAAGGCTTGTGTGAGCTAGGATATAATTAATTATAAATATTTCCAGAATTGCTGTATCCGCCTACTCATGGTTCTGCATAGTTTTGCCCTGTGGAGTTTGAAAATCCATTTCTGCAGAGTTTGGCACCTAGCCAGCTGTGTATGTATATTTTCCACTAGTGTGAAACTCACATGCGGGCCTTCATGACCAGTTTATTAGGAATTTCTTGTACAATTTCTTGTGTGAGCCATACTATATGTCCCTATAGTAGAGCAGGCACACCAGAAAAGGACTTGAGCCTACTATTGTTTAGGTTAACTCCAAACCAAAACACAGTTTCAGGTTTATAGTTCAATGTGGAAAAAATTGGGCTGTAAGATCAGTGCTGGCAATACCACGCTCTGGAAGTGTTATTAGCTTAAAGGAGTGATGGGTGCATGATTCCACGAGTGCATATCTTTCATCTTTTGATTACCTTGTATTCAAAGACAACAGTATTAAAATGTATTGTTTTACTATTATTATTGGTACACCAGGAACTATAATCTAAATTTTCAGTTTATATGAGAAGTTGGGGTCTCTAAGGAAGCAAATATACTGGGTAGTTCCTCAGGCATTTTGGGCAATTTGTGCAGTCCACAAATGGGCTCTTTACTTTCAACAGGGTTGGGTTGGGATTACAAGAGAGGAAGTTTAACAGTGTGGCCATTATACGTCTCCCTTTTATCCATTTTGCTGTTGGCATGTTGTCAGCAATGGGGAGGGTTTATGCCTTCCAGAAGGAGGGGAGGTGCTGGGGCTGGGTGGAAGGTGGCCTGTCCGGCAAGGTGCAGTTTTTCAAGGTGGAAAAGCACTGTGATTGGCACACTGCGGGTGACTCCAGTAATAGACATGTTCAGAACCTATTTAGGAGTACAAATCGCTGGCACTGTGCCCCTTGCTCACTGCACCATTGGAATCAAGCTGGCCTGGCTGATGGGAGGTGATACTACCGAAGCCGGTCCCATGATGCTTGGTTCCAGTTCAGAGAGGACCTGGCTTGGCACTTGCAGGCTTGACTGGTTCCATGGAGAGCAGGGTCAAGACTGAATTGCATATGGCTGGATCCAAACTGGGGAGATGCCGCGACCAAAATAACAATGGATTAAACCCAGATTTGTTACTGGGGGTGAGTGCTTGTAAAGTTATAACACTCTGTCCGTCATTTTATTTTGTGATGTTGCTATGTGTGCCCTGAGTGGCTAAGGTTATGCCCAGACATGGGTCCCTGGCTAGCTGCACCACTCGATTCAAGCTAGCTTGGATAGTGGTGGGTGATACTCTGAAACGCGTACCAGGATGCTTGTTTCCGGTCCAGGGAGGACTTGGCTTGGCATTTCTGGCTGGACTGTTCCCATGGGGAGCAGGGTCAAGACTGATTTGCATATGACTGGATCCAAAACTGGGGTGACATGTCGGGCAAAATAACGATGGATTAAACCCAGATCTGTGACTGGGGGTGAGTGTTTGCAAAGTTATAATACTCCGTCCATCATTTTATTTTGTGAGTTTGCCAAGATTGACTTCAGAACAAGGCTGCTTACCTCTCCTTCCAATGCAGATGTTCCTTAAAAAAAAGAAATATTTTGTGATCTGAGATCAGGCCTGGCCTTCCTACACCATGTAGATCCATCACCTGGCATCTCCAATAAACAGTAAAGTCACAAATATTTCCCTTTTGATCCACTTATTACCACACAGATCGCTTCAGTACTGTTCAGTCATACATACATTTATTTACGTTTCATAATCCTTACATTCATTACCCCAAGCCTCTGTAAGTATAGTGCCACGAACATGTGAACTATATTAAATCTAAACTCTCATCATATTACATCATAATTACTCAATTGCCCAGCCAGGTGCAAAATTGATGACCAGTTAAAAACCTATATTTTCTGTTGTTTAACAAATTATGACTACCACACGATTTTTTTCAATGTAAGTATTTCGCTTTATTGCATGATTAATTAAAACCTTTGCAAACAAATAAAACATATGTTTGAAAAAACAAAACGACATCATTAGTAATACTAAAATTGGTTAAGAGACTTTACCGCAGGGAGGCGGTAAAGGCTTGCTTCGAGGGCAGCAACGTCCGGTTGGCCTGTAGCCTTGTCCGGTTTATGAGTGCAGCAAAAGCAAAGTTAAGCTTGGAAGTACTCTAACAAACTGGTCACCAGTTCAGGCCCACTGGCCTCTGAGGAATGTACAACAACACTGTCCATAAGAAACTCTTCTGGTAATTTTGTTTATCATCACGATTCCCATGCACTCTTGCAGCCACCTAGGGCTGGCAGCTAGCGCAGTGAAATACATTTTATTTATATACATTTTTATTTATTGTGTCATCCCAGGCTCAACAACATGGGCCAGGGAACAAGATAATTACATATATGGGAATTATTCGGCAAGGGGCGCAACGAACCAGGAGAGCAAACGATATGATGAACTACAGACTGCCACCGTCAATAACAATCTTTCTGTCGCCCGCTACAGCCCAAAACACTACCAAGATCTAAATCCTTAATACTAACTTCAAAGGAACCAGGATTATACAGGAGTCCCCAGTAATTAGCATTCCGACAAATGTTGTATTTTGCCCGGTTACTTACCGGTAATACACATTACTCCGAGTCCTGGTCTCCCCGTCCCATTCCTGACAAGTGAGCAGCTAGTCTGCTCTACAGAAACCCCTACCTAGCTGAGCTGTTTGCACTTCCCCCTATGATGACGTCACCATCACGTGACTATAAAGGGGGAAATGCATCTAATGAACATCCTGAAAATACCAAAGAAAATCAGAACGAAAAAACAGACAATCACCAAAGTAAAAACCCAAACCAGGGAGGGAGGGAAGGGCTCAGGAATGGGACGGGGAGACCAGGACTCGGAGTAATGTGTATTACCGGTAAGTAACCGGGCATTACCTCCTCGTCCTGTCTCCCCGTCCCATTCCTGACAAGTGAGCCCATACCCAAGCACACGGTGATTGTGATAAAAACCAGACCAGAAAGGATGTGCAAAAAACAGGTCCATTTTAATCAACCGAAAACAGTACAAACTATAAATCATGTACAGAAGACAGGACACAAGCCCCAAAGGCACAGAGGCCGCCATCCCCAACTGAAGACGGTAATGTGCAACAAAAGTATGGGGAGAAGCCCACGTGGCAGCATTGCAAATGTCCTTCAACGAGGCCCCCTTGAACATGGCCCAGGAGGACGACACGCTCCTAGTCGACCTACCCTGAACAGAAGAAGGCAGAGGACAGTGGGCAGAATCGTAAGCAGAAACCACAGCGCCCCTGACCCAACGAGACAAGGTGGACAAAGAAGGACGAAGCCCCAGTCCCGAGAGGCCATAGGTAACAAAGAGGGAATCAACTTTACGGAAACCAGCCGTACGCTCCAAGTAGATGCGGAGAGCCCTCAGCACATCCAACGAATGGAGGAGCACCTCCTCAGGAGAGGCAGGAGCCGGAAAAAACACCGGGAGAACAATATCCTCCTGACAGTGAAAAGAAGACACCACCTAAGGAAGAAAGAACTGACTCGGACGGAGAATGACCTTATCATCGCAAAAGCGCAAGAAGAGGGGGGAAGCCATCAGCGCCCCAATCTCACCAACCCTCCGCCCAGAAGTAATGGCCACCAGGAAAATAACCTTAGCAGAAAGGAACTTCAGGGCCACGGAGTCCAAAGGTTCGAAAGGAGGACCCGTCAATGCCCGGAGAACCAAGGGAAGATCCCAAGGAGGCACAGGAGAACGAGAGACAGGATGCTGAAGCAAGAAACTCCGCAGAAGGCGAGCCACCAACGGGGAGACAGAGGAAACCGAGGAACCCCGAAAAGCCAGAATGGCAGCCCACTGGGCCCGCAGGGAAGAAACCGCAAGCCCCAAGATGAAACCATCCTGCAAGAAGTCCAAAACCTTCACGGCATCACAGGAGGCAGAAGAGAGACCCCTCCCAAGACACCAGGAGGAGAAATTCTTCCAGTGACGGCCATACGACTTCAAGGTGGAAGGACGCCGAGAATGCTGAAGGCATCGGGCAACCTCAACCGAGCAACCCAGATCCAGCAAACTCAAATCTCAAGTGCCAAACCCCCAGCCGGAGGCGACGCAGGGAGGCAACTCCGAGAAGAGGAGCCCGCAGCGGAGAGGGAGACAGGGGAAACCGCCAAAGCGGGCAAACAGAAAAGGTCAGCAGAAGGGGGAACCAAGACTGCCGAGACCATTCCGGAACCACCAGGAGAACCTCCGCCCGATCCAAACGAATCTTCCGGAGGACCCTCGGAATTAAGGCAAACGGAGGGAAGGCAAACAGCAGACCCCTCGACCAAGGAATCGAGAAAGCATCGGTAGCCCACGCCAACGGAGAGGGAACTATGCTGCAAAACCGAGGAAGAAGGGCGGACTCCTCCAAGGCAAAAAGATCCAGCCAAGGAAGGCGGAACCGGAGGACAATCAGATCGAACAGATCCGGGGACAGACAGAGGGACACTGAGGAGGGGAACACCCTGCTCAAAGAATCCGCAGGCTCATTCTCCTTCCCCGGAAGATAGACCGCCGTCAGAGACAGGAGACACGACTCGGCCCAAAGGCCGATCACCCGGGACAGGAGAAACAGAGCACGACACATGCCCCCCTGGTGATTCACATAAGAACGAACCACTTGATTGTCCGTCTGCACAGAGACCGCCCGACCCCGAAGGAGAGGAGCGAACCAAAGAAGAGCCAACCAAACCGCCCTCAACTCCTTCCAGTTCGAGGACTGGAGGGATTCGAAACTGGACCACCGACCCTGAGCCTTGGAGGCACCCAGAACGGCACCCCACCCCAAAGCACTGGCATCCGTGGACAACACGACCACAGACTGAGGAGGAAGGAGATCGAACCCCCGGGAAAGAGAGAGAGTGGACAACCACCACTGGAGATCCGCCCGAATCCCCGGAGTGACAGGGATCAGAGTCTCGTAGTCCAAGGAAGCAGGATCCCATTGCGACAGAACATGATGCAACGGGGGTACAGATGTAGCCTGGACCAAGGAAGGAGATACAGAGTGGACCCCATCTCCACCTGACTCCGTAACCAGAGACGGGCAGACACCCGGGACTGGGACAGAAGCCAGGAAAGGTGACGAAACAAAGTCAACTGGCGTTCCTGTGAGAGAAAAACCATGTCCATGTCCATGCGGAAGAGAGCCCCCAGGAACTTCAGGGACTGGGAGGGCACCAGGGAGGATTTCCTGTGGTTGATAAGGAACCCAAAGGAACCCAGCAGAAGACACACCTGGTCTACATCCGACAGAGCCTGTGAAAAAGAAGGAGAGACAATCAACCAGTCATCCAAATATGGAAACACCAGCAGACCCCTGGAATGTAGGATACCCACCACAGGGGCCAAGAGTTTGGTGAACACCCTGGGCGCCGACGACAGGCCGAAAGGGAGCACCCGGAACTGATAGTGAAGGGCCCCCACAGCAAAACTGAGAAACCGCTGGTCCTCCGGATGGACAGGAACGTGCAGATACGCATCCATCAGATCCAGGGACTCCAGGAAGCCACCAGGAAGAACCAGAGGCAGGATGGACTGGAGAGTCACCATCTTGAAAGGACGATGGAGGACGAAGCGATTGACCCGCTTCAGATCCAAAACAGGACGAAGGTCCGACGTGTCTTTCTTGGAGACCAGATAGAGAATTGAATAGCAACCCTGGCCCCTCTCCAGCGGAGGAACCGCCACAAAAGCCCTTTTTTCCAACAGGAGCTGCACATCCGCCAACAAAGCATCTCTTCGCAGAGGAAGACGGGGCAGGGGAGTCCGAACAAAACCCGGAGGAGGAGGAGAGGAAAACTCGAACCGGCAACCTTCCGAAACAGTCTGAACCTCCCAGGCATCCGGAACCGACAACCACTGGGCGCGGAAGGACTGGAGGCGACCACCAACCGGCAAAGGCAGACAGTCATTGAGAAGAGGAGGAAGCGGGGGTGGCAACACCGGCAGCGGCCCGGGGCTTGGCACTTCCAGGGGCCCCGCGGCCACGACCCCTGCCATGAAAGGGCTGAGAGGCGCCACGAGCAGGAGGCCCAAAGGCGCGACGGTAACCCAACCCACGACCCCGAGAAGGGGGGCGGACAGGAGCCACCAGCTTGCGGTTCTCAGCAGACTGCTTGATCATACCCTCCAGCTGCGGACCGAACACCTTCGAACTATCAAAGGGCAACTTAAGGAGGACAGACTTCTGCGAAGAGTCCACCTTCCAGGAATGCATCCAAATATGACGACCGGCAGCGATGGAAGCACCAGAAGCAGCCGCTGCCGCCCCCAAATTGTCAAAGGAAATATCCGACAGGTATCTAACCTGTTGCTCCATCAAAGACAAAAGAGGCGTGGCATCCTCGCCGTCCTGCAGTAGAATCGACAGGGAATGGAAATCCTTAAGGAGCGACTGAACAATATAGTTGGAATAGGCAGTCGCACGGACGGAAAAATTGGAAGCAGCATAAGAACGCTTCACAGCACCTTCAATACGCTTATCCACAGCGTCCGCAGGAAGGGCGTCCTCAGAAACGACCAAACCCTGAGAAGAGAGGCCAGCCATCAGATTATCCACTTTCACAGCCTGAGGGAACTCAGCAGAAAAACCCTCCAGAGGGTAACGCCGAGACAGGAAACGAGGAAAACCAGACTTGTCCACCTCCTGCCATTCGTGGGACAACACCTTGCGAATAGCACTGTGCAAAGGCAAAGAATCCGGAGCAGGCTGGACATATTGCGTGAAGAAGTCATCCTCCAAAACATCAGCGGCAGGAGGAGAGAACCCCAAATTGGACCTAACATGTGCGAACAGTTCAGTGAGCTCAGCACCCTGAACAAAACGTCCACGCACACCCTCATCCTCTTCAGGACCCAAGTCATCCTCAGGGTCAGCCTGTGGATCCACAGAAACACGAGGTCTCTTGGGAGGAGGACCCGCCGCATCCCTAGCCAGGAAAGCAGCAGCCACAGCCTCACCGACAAGGAGGCGCAGGGCATCCAGAGGGGACGCAGAAGATGAAGCCTCAGCATCCATCCGAGCACAAGTCCAAAAACCACACCAACAGGCAAAAACAAGGACAAAAAAACATCCAAGAAGGACCCCATATATACAGGACGAGGACCCGAACACCTGTGGCAGGAAAGGAAATGGGCCGGCACAAAAAAGCCCAATTAGCAGCCAACACGCCCCCTAATGCACAAACTAACGGAGCGCCACAACACCAGCTCCTGCAAAGCCCCAGCCCGCTAAAGCAGGGCGAAAAAGGACCGGAGGAAACCCAGGGACGGCCGCTGGAGCAGGCCAACCAAAGCCCGGTGAGTGAGATGACAAAAAACGGCTGCTAACGCGAGCCGCGTGTACAAACAGTGCCCCAAAACAGAGACGGCCGCTAACGCGAGCCACGTGCAAAGCAACAGCCCCAAACACAAGAGGCAGCGCGAGAAAAAAGGCAGCCGCTTAAGCACGCCACCGCATCAACAAATACAACAGCAGGGAACTCACCCGGTTTAACGGCAGCCCCGAACAGCACAGCCAGGAACGCGGTCCCAGGATCGCAGAAAAAAAAGAACAGGATGTTGATTAGATGCACTTCCCCCTTTATAGTCATGTGATGGTGACGTCATCATAGGGGGAAGTGCAAACAGCTCAGCTAGGTAGGGGTTTCTGTAGAGCAGACTAGCTGCTCACTTGTCAGGAATGGGACGGGGAGACAGGACGAGGAGGTAATGCGCCATCTGACCCTCCTTACTGGCTGTCTCGCACACCAGTTTTAACTCCCTTGCAATATTATGGAATTACTGTAATTTTTAAACAAGCTCTTAACCAATTTTAGTATTACTAATGATGTTGTTTTGTTTTTTCAAACACATGTTTTATTTGTTTTCAAAGGTTTTTTATTATTCATGCAATAAAGCGAAATACTTACATTGACTACCATGCGATTTAAAAAAATCAGCAAATTACACATCGATAATAAGCAACAGAAAGAACACAAAAGACAATGTACTCTGTCTTCATTACATGCTAATTTGTGCGAATCAACCACAAGGACACATTCAATCTATCCGTATGTGCCACAAATTTAGCAATATATTTGGCATCAACGTGTTTCAGTGGTAAAGTGCTGGTTTTGACCACATTCTTCAAGACCAAAGAATATCTATCACGTGTACAATACAATAATTTAAACCTTTTACTTCGAGGAGATTCCCTTCTTCACTGTCGAAGTAGAATTGGTGACAAGAAAGAGTAGTAACCTCATCAGCACTGAATGAAGTAAATTCTAATTTAGTCTCCTCACTTTACCGAAGTAATGGATCATGGGCAAATCCCTTCATCTCCGTTTGCTCAGTTGCCTTAAATTTTAAAAAGAAGACTAACCGCATGTATGCAGTCTGTTGGAAAAAATATTATTTACAAGCATCGCCTTTTGCTTTTTATTTATTTGGGTTTTGATCTAATACGGCAAAAACGTGAAGAAGGCGTTGCAACTCCTCTTCCTCATTTCTAACAACGCATACATATAAACAAGTCACCAAAGCTTTTACTACAGCGTTTGTAAAGCCTACCTTACCGGTCCAAAGAAAAGATCCCTGAAAGTCAATGCACGTTGTCATGGAAACACCATCTTACCATCACCTTGCGGTTTCTTGAGACCTTCCCGGAGTACCCGTATGGGATCAGGATCAACTGGCCAAAGGAGTGGATGGTCAAGTAGCAGATGATTTCAGATTTCTTGCTTTTCACAAAATTAACCATAGCTTTTGTCTCAGGCTCGGATGCAGGTTTTGTTCCACAGAATTCTTCAGAAGTACAATTTGGAGCAACATCAACACCTTGAAGGAAGTGAAAAGGTCGCACAGTTAGATTTTTGTGACTTCAAGGTTGGTCCTTTTTCCTCTTCCTCCCAGTGATCCTGCTCTCTCGGGGACCTGAAGCCTAAAGGCTCTGGTGAACTGCCCATAACAAATGCTCTCTCTCCTGCTCTCTCTTGCCACTGCCCACTTCTTGTGAGGGCCTCCTTCCTCCAGTTCTGTCCCACATGTTCAGGTATGCTTAAGAAGCCCTGGCCTCGCTTAATCCTGTCTCCTGCCCACTGGACATGAGCTACTCATCATCAGCCATCCTCAGCCATGGCACATCAACTAGGGCGCTGGTGGCGGTGACTCGCCATTCCTCCCTCACCCACAACCGTTCAGTTCCGCCCCCTTCCAGCTCTCAGCTCTGCCTTTCTTTCTCACCGCAGCCCATCTCCTTGAGGCCTGGCCTCTCAGTCTCTTCCTCCCACTGGCAAACCCTTACTCCCATCCATGTGCACATGTGATGGGACAGATCTAAACATACATAATGTTGGTAATTCTTGGGATACTGACTCCTTGAGTAACATTTGCGGTCTGTTCTTTTTTTGCTTCTTTCCCATCACTACTGTTGCTTGCAGCCGCAACCAGTACATTTGGTGTAACCTGTACGAGATTCACGTACTCACGTTCATCCAGCCATCCAGTCATGCAATCACCACTCATCGAACTGTTGATTCATTCTCGCATTCACCCACCCACACAACCACACACACCTTTAGCAATTAATAATAAAAATCACTTTAACTTTAACAGCTCAACCCACAATGGGTTTATTGATGTTTATATCACACGTACATAAGCACAGACACACACATATTTTGCACCACTGACTTTCAATTCACGAGTTCGTGACTGAGATCAGCAGCAAATAAAGCTGTTTTGCTCCAGAACCCATCCTCCCCGGGTAACACTTTTATCAGCCTAACATATTGCTATTTTTGTGTTTTTTACCATCCGATGATTAAACACTTTAATTCCCCGTTTCCAACTAGGGTCTATAAAAGGATTTTATGCTACTAGCTTAGTGGTCCCACGCTCATCATAAATTACAATAACATTTGCTTTTAGTCTGCATTGAACGCAATTCTTTTAACGGTTTCCCAAACTATTTTCATCAATTTGTAATGCAAGTTCGCTAAGTATTACATTTCTTTAGTAAACTACATTTAATTACACCAATATATTTTCTGAAAGTGCATTTTATTTTAAGATTGTTTGTGCTGCGAAATGCGTTCACCGAATTGGTGAGCTTTTCCAGTTCCTGAAAATGGGGTTAGTCTAGCTAGACACCATAGGGGATCGAGTGTCACCACAGACACATTATTGGGCATTATTGGCCTTAGAATAAGTCAATGATGCTAGTTACACGCATGTTCAAATGTGTGCCTCTCAGCCCCAAGGATTCCAGGCAGGGCAATTGTGAACTCTGAAGGAAATTTGGGGCCCTTTGCAGAACATATTTTAGGGCCCCTTGCTTAGAATAACTTTTAATTTATTACCAATTTTCATCTCATTTAAACTGTCGTGAAGCCAAAAGTAGTGAATTATAGATGACATTTTCGAAAATGGGGGCACACAAAAAAAGCGGCCCGGGGTCCATGAGCCACCCAGTACCAAAAGAAGGCATAAACAAATATTAATAAAGCCATTTCCTTCTGCATTTGAATCTAGACTTTTTTTGCTTAGAATTCAGTAGCGAATCAGACCGTTCCTCCAAAAGTAGAAAAGAGACTGTGAAGGGAGACTTTATGGATGTTTAGTGGAGTACAGCATAATATTACAATAAAACATTTGCACACAGAGATTAACATTGTGGATCTCATTTAGGAGGGTTTGACGTAGGGCAGTGCCGCAAGGAATCGAACTGCATTGCCGTACCCAGCCGTGGCCGGTTGTGGGAGTACCTGCGGGCGCTGATGTGGGGAGGGGGAGGGGCAGGATGGGGGGTAGCAATGTATGGATTACGGAGTATAACAGGTAAGTAAACATATAAATAGATAAAACAAAATTTGTTGCGCGCACTGCATCACATTTGGCGAAGGTGTGCACGCAACAAAATTTGTTTATTCATATATATGTTAACTTACCTGTTGAACTCCGTAATCCATAGATTACTACTCCCCACCCTGCCCCTCCCCCTCCCCACGTCACCGCTCACAGGTACTCCCACCACCGTCCGCGGCTGGCCGTACCTCAAAACAAAAGGGCAAGAATGCACCATCTCTTTGTGATACAGCGCATTCCTGTCCTTTTCCCCAGCAGAGGCGTACAATTGCCTGCCATGCGCCAACGCAGGCATCCTTATACCCTGGGGCTAATTGATTTTGTGCTGGAAGAGACATCTTCCTGCACAGAATCACTCACAAGAGGGGATTTTTTTCTTCTATGTGTGCTGCAGGACACATTCCCAGGTTTACAATTTCTCGTAAATCTGAGAATGTGTCCGGTTCCCTGGGTGTTGTTCATGCAGTTTTCTGTGTGAAAGGGGCACATATTTATAAGGCCATGAAAAGCCATGTAAATTGGCACATTGCATCTCCGGAACATCAAAAAGGGACGTTTCTGCGGTGCAAAAGTGCCAGTAGGGATGCCCTGTATCTTTAAGTGTTCAATAATCATAATTGTAAAGTATATACCCTTCAGAACAAACTTTCTCGCTGCAACAGTGAAAATTGAACCAGTGCTCTAGGGATTTTCATCAATCACATGACTGAAATCTGATCATTTTAATTTTAATTCTGTTCCTCTCCTTTGTAACTTTTTCTCATTTTATCTCTGCCCTTCTCTGGCTAGACTGTGACCTCTGATGAGTAAGAGAAATGAACCGGGGCCTCCGCAGAAATATTTTCAGGGGGGGAGGTATAATTTGCAGTGCGGCTGGTGACATTTGAAAGTGGTGAGGCGGAAAAGTTGCGGCTGAGTGCACTCTGGCGAAGCGAGCGTAGTGAGTGAACTTGATCGGCATGAGGGGGGCTTGGGTGAGATTCTCCATCCTAGAATATTTTGAAAAAAAGATTGGGCAAATGGTGCATTTTCAAGTAAATTTGAGAAAGCTCCTAACACAACACAGTGTAACATAGATAGTGAGAAATATTCCAGTGATGGTGTATTACCATGCTAGTAACTGCATTCACCAGTATGGTAAGGGGTGAGATAGTCATCAAGGCCAGTGTGTGGTTTGAGGGCTACGGTAAGTGGTACTAAATACACCATTGTAAAACACCTGAGGCCTGCTGTCAGTGTCTTCCAAAGCCGCACCTCTGCGTGCAGAGACAGTAGCCGACCCGTTCTGCTTCCCACACATGCTTCTCCTTGAGATGGAACTGCTTGCTTTAAAAAGTTGAAACAATCCCTAAGGCCCCACAGAAACACAGGTCATGATTTCTGTAGCAAAAGGGAGTTTTCACAAACACATGGTGATTCAAAATCGTTTCCTAAAGCATACGCATGGCCTATGTTTTATTTCCATTTTTGGACTGCAGTTTTGTGCAGGTACTTTCTAGAAAGTGATGCTAAAATACACCACAAACAGGGCTGGACTGGCCGTAGCGGGCATCGGGCAAACCCCTGGTGCGCCGCACGGGTGGGGGCTGGTTTTGGGCCCCTGGAGGCCGTTTTTGTTACAGGGCCGTTTTTCCAGCATAGCTGCCAAATCGTCCCTGTAACAAAATCGGCAGAGAACCGGCCCTGGCAAAGAGCGCGGCTGCACCCCCAAACCCCCTCGGGGAGGAGGGGGGGGAGCACTTTGACAGGGCCGGTTGTGGTTCCCAGTCCGGCCATTGACCACAAATAAATGAAATTGCAAGTGGAAGTCCAAATGGTATCTGAAAAACTGGTAATTACTCTACGACCATAAACTACGTTATTTTTCAAGACCATTTTGATTAGGATCAGTTACCCAAACATAAAAATGCATATGCATTGAATGAGATGGTCACTGTTAATTTATTCTCATAATTTAGGATAATGAGGAAATGAGTAAGAGAGGTAAGTGATTTGGGTCAAGGCCACACAGTTTAGATCCGCTGGAAAAAAATAGATTAACCTTCTCAATCGAATCCGTACACTGTGCTCCACCCAGCATCACAGCCCTTCTTTTCTCCTTTCCCACTTTTTCTTTCTTTCTCGCCGTCGGGGGAGACGGGCATGGGCCAAAGACAAATTCTATCACAGAATGAACGCCGCAGCCATGTCACACAGAGGCCGTATGTAACCCCACCAGCCAAAATGTCGTTGCAACCACTATTTATGCCCCCCCCTGCGATCTTTTGACTGTACCCCGTATACTGTACCTTGTATTTACAAAACTCTTTTCTTTCAATAAAAAATTACTGAAATTAAAAAAAAGCTCAGGGTTTCGTAACTGGCCAAAACTGTTGAAAATGTCCACACCGAGTAAAAAACATAAAAGCAAAGAATAAGAACACCAACAGCTTACAGTGGATAGCAGTGAAGCAAGAAATAAGTGTTGATTTGTATGAACTACACGATTATCAGCCGGATGGGGCCTGCTTCTGCACAGAGCCAGGACAAATTTCACCATATACTAATCAGCCTGGTGGTACCCCCCCATCTGTGCCTGCTGTACAGCCAGACGTCGCTCACTGCTATGAGGGGCACAGGGCTGTCTCGGATAGTTCACACCTCGTGATCATGTCAGAAATATCTTGTAACCAATCCAATCCAATCCAAAAGTTCTTTATTTCGGCCCCCAAGGCCATAAAAGATGCAGTAAAAACATACAGACATGAAATCATTTCATTTGTAGGAGAGATGTACATGCCCATTAAAAACACTATCTACATTATAAAATAAAACATGTATTTACAGTATGATTTGTAGTACTGATGCATCCCCCTAATTCAGTATTCAGGTTTTAATAGGTAGTAATTTCCGCCTGATTGTCCACATGGCTAGTAGGTACTTAGAAACTGCAAATACAATAAAACTTAACGTGCTGGTCTTTAAAATTCTAAAAGAATGTAAACAATTTTTAAAACCAAGGTTTCTACAGAGTGGTGCCAACCAATACTTCCTAGGTCTGCTATAAGAGGGGCAGAAGAAAAGCACATGCATTTCATTCTCCTCAGAACTCCCGCTGCAACCTGGGCATAATTTATCCTCTGTAGCGGACCATTTACTTGTAAAAACTTTTAAGGGCAGGGTACCATACCTCCACTAAATAAAAAAATTTCTTGCACTGATAGGAAAGACAATGTCCATAAAATCCTCAAACATATAAGAACTTTTGCAAATCAGAAATTGTTCAGTTAGGGAGCCGAGATTGAGGGCACTCACAGCCGTACTTAAGCTTTTACCCTTAAAAACCCTTGTTAGTGTTTTACGTGAAATCTCGGAACAGGCCCTTTCTGGATCTTCCCACATATCAGCCAGTCCCACTCTCAAAAATTCACATTTAACAAAGGCCAACCAAGGTATTTTATGCGAATTGGTAAGGCTCAATACTTGCTTCAATTCTTGCCTATAATACGACAGTTCCTCGGTTGACCACAGCCTGTGCCAAAACCTGAGTGGCTTCAGCTTTAGCTCGTCTCCTATAGATGAAAGTCCCAGATCTAATCTTAGGGGGAGAAGAGGGGTGCCTTGTGGTAACGCTAACAACCGTCTAATAAAGTTTGATTCCACTTTAGTGAATTCAATTCTGCCGCTATGCCCCCACAACTCTCCACCATATAGAGCTGCTGCTCTGGCTTGTGTTTTGTACATTTCCAGTGCTGGACTAACTGGCTTAAAGGTTGAGGAGTTTGAGACCTTCAGAATGCCTCCCACCAGTTGCGTAAGCTTCATGTGGGCTTTTACTTGCTGCGGCTCCCAGGAAAGATTTTCATGTAAGGTTACTCCCAGGTATTGGAACGTCATGGCCATTTCCAGCCTTGCCGACCCTAGAGTTGGATTAGGTCGGGTAGGTGCCGAGGGGTTAAGTATCATAAACTTTGTTTTGTCGGCATTTATCTCAAGGCCATGATTTCTACAGAATTCCCAAAACCCATCCAATGTCCGTTGGATCCCTATTGGGGATTTGGAGAGCAGAAGGGTATCATCAGCAAACATAATTGCCGGAACCCTTCTGCCTGCCAACCTTGGGGCATCATTATTTGGGACACTGTCAAGATGTGAAATAACACCGTTGACATAGAGGCAAAACAGGGTCGGCGCTAAGACACAACCCTGTCTCACCCCCCTGCCAACGGGAAACCTAGAAGACAATGCCCCATCCCTTCCACATCTGACCTGGGCTCAGTTGCCATCGTGGAACCTCATCAGTATATCTAGTATTTGGGGCACACCCAATTCCTTGAGAACCCCCTATAATTTCTTCCGCGGAACAGATCGAAAGCAGACTTAAGGTCCACAAACACCATGTAGAGGCTGCCACCCTCAATCTTTGCTGTCTTCCAATAAAGGAGGATTAGGCGAAAGATCTGGTCCATGGTGGATGTGTTCCTTCTGAATCCTGCCTGGAAGGGACTTAGGATCTCGTGGGCCTCCATCCAACCCTGGAGGTGATCCAGCACAAGGCGAGCAAAGAGTTTCTGGGGGACATCAATTAAACTGATTGGCCTGTAGTTGACTGGGAGCAGGGGAGAACCTTTCTTGAAAATCGGCACTATCTCTGCTCCCAGCCAAGTACAGCGGATCTCCATGCCCGCTAAGATCGCATTAAATATAATTAGCAGGTAGGGGGCCCAGATCTCAGGTTGGTGCCTAAATAGGTCACCAGGGAGTTTGTCGAGGCCAGGGGCCTTCCCCAAAGCAAGTCGCCCTATTGCATTAAGTACTTCCCCCAACGTAAACTCCAGTGGGTCATGTTGTTCGACTGGAGTTAGGAAACCCGCCTAAATAGATACAATTGGTCCGTCACTATATAGTGCTTTGAAGTGGGCTTCCCATACTGAGGCAGCAATATTTGGTTCTACGGCCTCTCTCAGGTCCCCTGTGTCTGTTGTTACTAGGGACCAAAACCTGCATGCATCTCTGGCATCCAGGGCTGATGATAAATTGTGCCATCTATCACAGTCCCATTCGCTCCTTGCATGGACCATTGTTTCTTTATACTGCCTCCTAAGCTCATGCATTTTGTGTTTATTGGAGCCAGACTTAACCGCTGATATCAACTCAGCCTTGGCCTTTCTACAGGCAGAGTTATACCAGGCTGTCATTTGTGCCCTTTTTTTCCTAGGCTTAGACACCGGGTTAAAAACATCTCCCAATCTGCGGAGTAAGTCTGCATGAATGTGCCCTAGTTTCTCATTAAAATCTCCTGGTTTGGATTGGTTAATTAAAATGTCCACCTCGATGAGTCGGGGAGGGCCAGATCGTAGATTTTTGCTATAATATCTGGGGAGTTCACTAATTTCCCCCATTTTACCCTTCGCCTATTATTTGATAGTAATAACGTCCCCGTGGCCAAGTCATTCGATTCTGGGGAGACACTTTCCGATGGCCCCGGGAAGACTATTTCTAGATGAAGGGCATTATGGTCACTATCGGCCCTTGTAATTACACTGAAATCAAGAACCTTGGGCCACATACTTGTCTCCACAAAAACATAATCTAAGCGTGATTCCTGACCCTTTTTATTGAAAGTGCACCTCGAAGGGCTGTCGGACGGTGTCCGCCCGTTGCAGGCCCTCAGTGCATTGTTCAGGGTAAGAGACATGATCTGAATCGCCAAGGGAGACCATGATTTTGGGCTGGGCGATTGGCACGGTGGAATCCCCCAAAAGTCATCCTCTCCCATGAGAGCACCCTCCTTTGGTCCCAGAAGCGGCTCGAAGTGGCAATTAACATCTCCGGCCACTATTAGCTTGCAGTCACCTGGCAATGATCCTAAGAAGTGAGATAATTCATCTATGGTGGGGGATTCTAAGGACAGGCTAACTGGGCGTGAATATACGTTTACAACCGCCAATTTGTAGGCATTGGGCCACTTGAGCAGTATGCACTGTACATCACCCGAGTACGTAAGAATATTCTCTGCGATACAGCCCAAATGGGTTGCCACCCAAATTGCAAGGCCGCCAGACGGCCGTCCCTTTCCCCCCCACCTGGCCGAGACATAAAAGGTATCAAAGCCCTCCCTGTGGTATTCCCCCCTGGCCCAAGTCTCTTGGAAAAGACAGATGTCATGGTTATCCACAAGGGAACTCCACTCTAGGCAGTTAATTTTATTTGCTAAACCTGCAACATTCCAAGATAGTAAAGTCATCCTCTTTAGGACTTGAGTGACCATAACCCCCTTATGTGCTCCCTCTTTATGATTTAACCTGGTGGAGAACACCCCTTCTGGAGCGACTGGTCCAGCCTGAACCTCCAGATCCCGTACCTGGACAGGTCCTGCGGTGTCTACATTAGGGTCGATCTGAGCACTAGAGGAACCATTCTGCACCATCTCTATGGCCCTACCTTCTCCCGCTTCATTGCCGGATTGAATCACCTTTTCTTCGCCCTTCCCAATGCGGTGCAGTCAATCTACCGCATCTAAACCAGTGAACCTATTCTGCAGCGTTGGGTGGCTCTGCCCAAACATATGATCGCACCTAGCCCTTTCTGGTCTGAACCCCCGTTGGTTTTTCACTAGGGACCGTCCACCTGTCCTCTCTTGATAATTAGCTGGTGCATAGAAAAATGATAAAGGATAGGGCCGGATTGTTGAACTAGTGCTGTTATTACTTCAGTTACAAATATGCTCCACAGTACGTGGATCTCTGAAATTGACCAGGATGCAGTCTCCTGCAATAGTCTTAGGGCTACGTCCCACCCATGGGGCCCTACGCACCATCATTAGTTCACTAGTAATATGGGAGGGTAGGGGTCTATTTGTATGTAACCAGTGAGAGACTTTATTTTTTAGGGACCGATATGATTCCTTTTCCGTGTTGTTTAGCTCAGGAATACCAGTCAGAACCACCAGGTATGGACCGGATTCCGGAGGTAGATCAATATTTGGAACCGCCCTAAGTGCTCTAGGTGCTTCCAATGACAAGGACTGCCCACTCTCCATTTGGTTAACCACCCCAGAGGGACTACATTTACTTGGGTTTGCATTAGTGTTGGCGCTAGGGACTGAGTTTTGAACCAAGGGTACATTATTAGTATTGATAACATTACCAGTCTCGGTTGGCGTGGGCGATTTATGCACCGAAACCCCCAAGCACCTGGTGCTTGCTGCTACATTTCCCTGATCTGGTATCTTAGCTTTACTTTTTGACATAGAACCCCTTGTGGCCTGTTCAATTTGGGTAAGCCTCTGCTCAATACACCCTAGCCTAACTTCTAAAGGTCCAAGTAGGGTTTTGAGTAAATCTCCTATTTTAGTTATTACACAGTCATCAGCCACCTTGGTGCCCACAACAAGCTCGCTTTGATTTCCTTCTGCCGGCCAGAGATGTAACTGCACGCTTCCTTTTCGAGGTAGCCCCCTTCTTACTACGACCCCGCACATAGGTGGGAGATTTTTCAGGGAGGTCGGCCAAGTCTGAAATATCCACGGACCCAGAAGTATCCAAAGCTAGAGAAGTGTTCAAAGGTTGCCGAGGGGAAGATGGCAAGGAATGTTCCTCCACAAGGAGCACCGGCGGGGTGTGGATAACAGCCGTGACTAACGTTGCTCCCGGTAATTGTTCGCGATCTGGAGTGCGAGCATTAGCAAATTCGCCCATGGAGGAGCGTTTCGCCATGGCTAAATCTTGCGATACACGCCGCTCCATCAAGATTATCCCTTGGTCGATCACCAAGTTTGCCCTTGTTATAGAGTTATCCAGGGTACCTGTGATCTTGCCCCTAGCAGCCATAGTTTTATTCCTCAAATCCCGTCTCGCCATACTTTATCTAAGCAGCACACAGTCCAGCACCCAGGTAGATTCCCACAAAGGAGCACAGTTCAAGATGTTTCTCATCCAGATGCTCACCTGGAATTGTAGGCGATGGAGGGATGGCCTGGCCCGGTCTCAAGCGGTCTCGAACGGGCTGCAACGGCCCGCCCTTGGCCCGGGCTTCGCCCAGCGCGCGCCCGTGCGCGTTCCGCGTAGCAGAGGGTATACGTAGATATATAGCACACGTGAAGAGGGGGCGGGAAGAGCACACAGCGTTGCACCCACGGGCTGCTGGTCCTCGCAGTCCCGCAGTCCCCGCAGTCCCGCTGGGTGTTGAGTCAGCCCCTTGTCCTTCTGCCGAGTGGCTTTCTTAAACACCAAGACATCCAGGGACCCCCTTCTCAGGGTTTTCTCTCGTCGCTCCACACTGTTCTCTGCTCCCTGGTCCCCACTGCCGCTGTACCACGAACCGCCTCTGCCGCCGCGGCCGTTTTTTTTTCTTCCTCTTTTGTGCAACCCCCTGCAGCCTAGCTCTCCAGCCTCTGACTCCCGGTTTTTCTTTTGAGGGCAGGCGCTACAGGGGGGGAGCTGCAGGCGGGTTGAATTGTGACTTACATTAACCTTGTTTAGCTAGATTAGGTTGGTATTCCTTTTAGTGGCAGTCAAGGGCCGTAGTCAAGGGCGGCGAGGGACGACAAACGAGCGCAAAAATGCACTCTCTCCGGTTTTTCCAACTCACCGACTTGCTGCTAGCAGCTTGGATTCGCTCGTAGCAAAGATGCCGTGAAGTGGGGGAAGGCGGGGCTGTGGGCAAGTGAATCGTGGACAGACTCACCCCTCCGGCCCCCCTCGCTCTCGCTCACGCTGCTTGCTCCTCTAGCCGCTCCTCGCAGGGCACCAGAGCCGTCAGGCACCAGGTGCCAGGTGTCAGGTGCTGGGTGCCGCTCTGGTTCGCGCTCGGAGCTCGGGGCTCGGGGCTCGGATTCTTTGTCTTTGCTCAGGCCGCACTGAAAGCAATGGCACCCCCGAAGCCCACAAGTCAGGAAAGCAGCAAGCAGTAGAGGGAATGAAATATATCCAGGGTCCCAAGCCGTTACTCAAATGTCCGGGACCGGCAGCTGCCAAAAAGAAGCAGAAGCCGGAGCTAAAACAAAGTCACTAATGCCACCAGTAAACGCTGAAACCATCGAGGAATTCGAGTCCTCAACGCTCCCCATTAATCAGCCAAAAATGCTGAAAACAAAAAGGCTGGAGCGAGAAGGGAGCAGCCTGCCACGCGGAGCTTCAGCGTCTCCACACACCTGCCCTGCGTTTCACTCCCAATGATCACTAGAACGATAACCACATAATGACTCACTCATTCACCAGACACCCTTGCTGTTATCTTGTAACACGCAAGCACAAGCACAAGGAAGGGGGTTTTGAATAGGCCTGGGGGGAAAATTTCATTCCGCTCGCGGAATTTGCGATATTTTTACATTTTCGCGTTCCGCGGAGAGTGCGAAAATGTCAAAACTTCCACAATCTGCAGCAAAACTTACTTTTTTCTTGTTTGCACTTTATAAATGCGTTCATGCTCATGTACTAGCGACTTACCGGGTCCCTGCGTTCCCCGACGAGTTTTCCTATCCATTCGCGTGCGCCACGAGATGTTGGATTGTTGGTAGCCGGTCGCGCTCTCCCGCGCGAGTTTGCGATCGCAAACACGTAATTCGCCTCAGAACAGGAAATAAGCATCGCGAGCAAGATGGCCGTGCCCATTAGCAACCACATGGGCAAGTTGGAGATAAATGTCCCCGTGAGCACGCAAAAACGCATCGCAAACGGGCGGGAAAAGCAGTCTCTGCATCTTCGCGAAAGTTCCGCATGCTTGCGGAGATTTTGAGCAATTTTGCGATAACTTCGAAAGTCAATTTCGCAAATTCTGCCCACCCCTAGTGTTGAATATGTATAACTTGTGCATTTACAAGAGAATAAAACACACCAGGAATCAATGAACGTGAGTACCAGGCACACACATGCAGTGCACTTACTAACGTACACATTACTTAGGATAAGTGCGAGGGGAGCGCCTGGCAGAGGTCTCAGGATCCCAGCCAGGCATCTAATAATTGAACCTTTGAACTCAAGAACTACAGCTCATTTTTATACCATCCAAATTTCTACTGTATGCCTGGCTGAAATGTATATTGGCAGTGGTAACACCCATTGCCTCGGTGTAAATGCAGTTCCACCCCCTCCCCAGGGTCTGTATTTCCACCTTGTGAAGAACAAGTGGCCTCACACAGAGCCGAGCAGAACTGCTGAAACAGGAAGTGACCTATCTTTGCACACTCAACAGTCAGCTGCTGCGTAATCCTGTTTGAGCAACCTTGGGGTATTTAATTAATTAAAAATAAATGGCATTGGCACAGGAACTGCCATTAAGACAGCAGGCCTGGTTGCCAAGCAAAAGTGCAGTGGAGAAAACCCCGACTCCCACTACTCGATAATGGCAGTGAATCAGTATTTCATCATACATATCTTTAGTCTCCGGTCGATCCAGCTGGTGGTTTTCCTGGTAGTACACCTTCCTGTCAAAGTCCCTGGCTTCTTCCCAACCCTTGGGCAAAGGCGTCTCCCGCTGTGGCATCTCCACCACTGGGCCATGTTCCCCATAATGCATGCCACAGTCCTGCAGAGGTGTCGCTCACCAAATAAACCACTCCTGATGCTGCTTTCATATTGTTTGCATTAGGGAACAGCATGACAGTAGCACCTGTATTGTATAGGGAAGGTAGACACGGCGCTCATCTAGAGAACAGGAGGCTGTGTCTCTGTTCCCTAAGCCACTTGCACTGCATTCACTGAGAAGAGCTGAAGTACGCATTTCAGGTTGGTTGTGAAAAATGAAACTGCAAAACTGACATGTGCACTACATTTCACTGCGATGGGGGTGGCTACTGCCAATCATTATCCTGCCTTAGAGCAGCCCATGGTACGCCATCAGCCATGGTTATGTAAGTCACAGCCTCACCTGGGCCATAGTTAAATTCCATCTACTGCAAAAATATATTTTATATGCAATGGCGGTCTGGCACACAGGGGGGCAACGCTGAGGTGCTCCTATGGACGCACTGCCGCTGATAATTAGATGGTGAAAATCCAGGATCCAGGGGGTACAGGCACCCCCCTTGCGGACAGCCTTTTAACTGGAACTGAACACGCAATAGGAGGATAGCAGTGGTAAAGAAAAGAAAGTTACAGACTGAGATAAGGTTGAGAATGGGTGTAGTAGGGAGACACATAAGAAAAAGAGAAAACTGGGAAGTGAGGAAGCTAGAAAGAAAGATACTACGATGAAAAGATAGGAAGAGAAAGAGAGAGAGAGAGATAGGTAAGATAGTAGAGTAAGGAACGGGAACGCGGGAGGAGAAAATGCAGAGAGAGGTTTGGGTACTGTGTGTGGTGAAATAGCATCAAGTTAGATAGACAAGCATTGGCATAGCCAATAGGTCTCGCCTTTGGGACCTTATGTGTTTAGCCAGAACTTTTCGCTATGTTGTAGAGCATTGTGGCTGCTGTGCATTATGTTGAAAAGTTATCATAAAGTGTTAAGCATTTTTGTTACCTTTATATAAATGAAGACGACATTATAAATTATATACAACTGAACAACCTGATTAAACAAAGATTTTAACATAAAAAATGTGTTCTAGTTTTTTTTTTGAACTTGCACTGCTGGCAACTTCTTCCTGCCTGTTCTCATGCTTGTTTGTTATAATTTTTTTTGTTATGGGGAGCAGGACATAAATAATGGGGGAGTGGAGGTTGGAAAATAGTAATTTAATTAGAACATGAGCAGCGGACGGACACTAGGGGACAATCAACAGATGCTAGATTGCAAGGGCAGACTGAAGTGATGCTTAGGTGGTGTGCTGATGCAAAATGGTGGTGGTGAATGATGTTTGGTGCTCAGGTGGAGACACTATATGGTGTGGATTGGAGGTACGTTGTGGATTGTGGAGTTGTGGAGTTGAAATATGTTGTTTGGTGTGTAAATATGCGGTGTGTATTGGACATGTGTGGAGTTGAATCGTGTGGCCTGGAACTGTGGTGTTAAGTGAAATTATGCTTAGTAAAATTGTGTCATGATATGGAGTGCATTTATGTTGATTGGTGGTATGTGGTATAGAGTGCATTTATGTGGACTGTATTTATGTTGCATTGAGTACAGTGCAATTATGTGGCATGTAATTATGTGGCACTGAGGGTACTATGTGGAGTGCATTTATGTCGCATTGAGTAGAGAGTAATTATGAGGCTTGTAACTATGTCTCACTGAGTGGTATTTTGTGGTGTGTATTTATGTTGCATTGAGAAGAGTGTAATTACGTGGCGTCTAATTATGTGCTTGAGTGGTATTATATAGAGTGTATTTATGTTGCATTGAGTAGAGTGTAAATATGTGGCATGTAATTATGTGGCAGTGAGTGGTATTATATGGAGTGGATTTATGTTGCATTGAGTTGAGTTCTATTAAGTGGCGTGTAATTATGTGGCACTGAGTGGTAATATGTGGAGTGTATTTAAGTTGCATTGAGTAGTATTATGTGCAGTGCATTCATGCTGTATTGGGTACAGGGTAATTATGTGGCGTGTAATTATGTGGCACAGTGTTATTATGTGGAGTGTATTTATGTTGCATAGAGTAGAGTGTAATTATGTGGCTTGTAATTATGTGGTATGTGGGGTGTATTTGTTGCATTGAGTAGAGTGTAATTATGTGGCATGTAATTATGTCACACTGAATAGTATTATGTGCAGTGCATTTATGTTGTATTGGGTACAGGGTAATTATGTGGCGTGTAATTATGTGGCACAGTGTTATTATGTGGAGTATATTTATGTTGCATAGAGTAGAGTGTAATTATTTGGCTTGTAATTATGTTGTATGTGGGGTGTATTTGTTGCATTGAGTAGAGTGTAATTATGTGGCATGTAATTATGTCACACTGAGTAGTTTTATGTGCAGTGCATTTATGTTGCATTGGGTACAGGGTAATTATGTGGCGTGTAATTATGTGGCACGTTGTTATTATGTGGAGTATATTTCAGTTGCTTTGAATAGAGTGTTATTATGTGACATGTAATTTTGTGGTACTGAGTAGTATTATGTGGAGTGTATTTATGTTGCATTGAGTAGAGTGTAATTATGTAGTGTGTAATTGTGTGGCACTGAGTGGTATTATGTGGAGTGCATTTATGTTGCATTGAATAGAGTGTCATTATGTGACGTGTAATTGTGTGGTACTGAGTGGTATTATGTGGAGTGTATTTATGTTGCCTTGAGTAGAGTGTAATTATGTGGCGTGTAATTATGTGGCACTGAGTCGTATTATGGGGAGTGTATGTTGTATTCAGTAGTGTGTATTTATGTGGCACTGAGTGGTATTATTTGGAGTGTATGTTGCATTGAGTGCAGTGTAATTATGTAGCATATAGAGTGTGGCATGTAATTATATGGCACTGAGTGGTATTATGTGGAGTGTATTAATGTTGCATTGAGTAGAGTGTAAATATGTGGCATGTAACTATGTCACACTGAGTGGTGTTATGTGGAGTGCATTTATGTTGCATTGAGTACAGTGTCATTATGTGGTGTGTAATTATGTGGCACAGTGTTATTATGTGGAGTGTATTTATGTTGCATTGAATAGAGTGTAATTATGTGACTTGTAATTATGTGGTACTGGGTGACATTATGTGGAGTGTATTTATGTTGCATTGAGTAGAGTGTAATTATGTGGTCTGTAATTATGTGGCACTGAGTGGTATTATGTGGAGTGTATTTATGTTGCATTGAGTCGAGTGTAATTATGTGGCGTGTAATTATGTGGCACTTAGTGGTATTATAGGGAGTGTAAGTTGTATTCAGTAGAGTGTAATTATGTGGCGTGTAATTATGTGGCACTGAGTGGTATTTGTTGGAGTGTATGCTGCATTGAGTGCAGTGTAATTATGTAGCATATAATTATGTGGCACTGTGTGGTATTATGTGGAGTGTATTTATGTTGCATTGAGTAGAATGTAAGTTTGAGGCATGTAATTATGTGGCACTGAGTGGTATTATGGGGAGTCTATGTTGCATTGAGTGCAGTGTAATTATGTAGCATATATTTATGTGGCACTGTGTGGTATTATGTGGAGATTATTTATGTTGCATTGAGTCGAGTGTAATTATGTGGTGTGTAATTATGTGGTACTGAGTGGTATGTGGAGTGTATTTATGTTGCATTGAATAGAGTGTAATTATGTGACATGTAATTATGTGGCACTGAGTGGTATTATGTTGTGTCTATTTATGTTGCATTGAGTAGAGTGTAAATATGTGGCATGTAATTATGTGGCAGTGAGTGGTATTATATGGAGTGGATTTATGTTGCATTGAGTTGAGTTCTATTAAGTGGCGTGTAATTATGTGGCACTGAGTGGTAATATGTGGAGTGTATTTAAGTTGCATTGAGTAGTATTATGTGCAGTGCATTTATGTTGTATTGGGTACAGGGTAATTATGTGGCATGTAATTATGTGGCACAGTGTTATTATGTGGAGTGTATTTATGTTGCATAGAGTAGAGTGTAATTATGTGGCTTGTAATTATGTGGTATGTGGGGTGTATTTGTTGCATTGAGTAGAGTGTAATTATGTGGCATGTAATTATGTCACACTGAATAGTATTATGTGCAGTGCATTTATGTTGTATTGGGTACAGGGTAATTATGTGGCGTGTAATTATGTGGCACAGTGTTATTATGTGGAGTATATTTATGTTGCATAGAGTAGAGTGTAATTATGTGGCTTGTAATTATGTGGTATGTGGGGTGTATTTGTTGCATTGAGTAGAGTGTAATTATGTGGCATGTAATTATGTCACACTGAGTAGTTTTATGTGCAGTGCATTTATGTTGCATTGGGTACAGGGTAATTATGTGGCGTGTAATTATGTGGCACGGTGTTATTATGTGGAGTATATTTCAGTTGCTTTGAATAGAGTGTTATTATGTGACATGTAATTTTGTGGTACTGAGTAGTATTATGTGGAGTGTATTTATGTTGCATTGAGTAGAGTGTAATTATGTAGTGTGTAATTGTGTGGCACTGAGTGGTATTATGTGGAGTGCATTTATGTTGCATTGAATAGAGTGTCATTATGTGACGTGTAATTGTGTGGTACTGAGTGGTATTATGTGGAGTGTATTTATGTTGCCTTGAGTAGAGTGTAATTATGTGGCGTGTAATTATGTGGCACTGAGTCGTATTATGGGGAGTGTATGTTGTATTCAGTAGTGTGTATTTATGTGGCACTGAGTGGTATTATTTGGAGTGTATGTTGCATTGAGTGCAGTGTAATTATGTAGCATATAGAGTGTAAGTATGAGGCATGTAATTATATGGCACTGAGTGGTATTATGTGGAGTGTATTAATGTTGCATTGAGTAGAGTGTAAATATGTGGCAGATAACTATGTCACACTGAGTGGTGTTATGTGGAGTGCATTTATGTTGCATTGAGTACAGTGTCATTATGTGGTGTGTAATTATGTGGCACAGTGTTATTACGTGGAGTGTATTTATGTTGCATTGAATAGAGTGTAATTATGTGACTTGTAATTATGTGGTACTGGGTGACATTATGTGGAGTGTATTTATGTTGCATTGAGTAGAGTGTAATTATGTGGTCTGTAATTATGTGGCACTGAGTGGTATTATGTGGAGTGTATTTATGTTGCATTGAGTCGAGTGTAATTATGTGGCGTGTAATTATGTGGCACTTAGTGGTATTATAGGGAGTGTAAGTTGTATTCAGTAGAGTGTAATTATGTGGCGTGTAATTATGTGGCACTGAGTGGTATTTGTTGGAGTGTATGCTGCATTGAGTGCAGTGTAATTATGTAGCATATAATTATGTGGCACTGTGTGGTATTATGTGGAGTGTATTTATGTTGCATTGAGTAGAATGTAAGTTTGAGGCATGTAATTATGTGGCACTGAGTGGTATTATGGGGAGTCTATGTTGCATTGAGTGCAGTGTAATTATGTAGCATATATTTATGTGGCACTGTGTGGTATTATGTGGAGATTATTTATGTTGCATTGAGTAGAGTGTAAGTATGTGGCGTGTAATTATATGACACTGAGTGGTATTATGTGGAGTGTATTTATGTTGCATTGAGTCGAGTGTAATTATGTGGTGTGTAATTATGTGGTACTGAGTGGTATGTGGAGTGTATTTATGTTGCATTGAGTAGAGTGTAATTATGTGATGTGCAACTTTGTCACACTGAGTGGTATGTTGTGGGGTGTATTTATGTTGCATTGAGTAAAGTGTAATTATGTGGCATGTAATTAAGTGGCACAGTGGTATTATATGGAGTGTATTTATGTGGTATCGAGTGTAATTATGTGACTTGTAATTGTGTGGTACTGAGTGGTAGTATGTTGAGTGTATTTCTGTTGCATTGAGTAGAGTGTAAATATGAGGTCTGTAATTATGTGGCACTGAGTGGTATTATATGGAGTGTATTTATGTTGCATTGAGTAGAGTGTAATTATTATAATTGTATATATAAAAATATATCAGAAGTGCAATTGTTATATTTGTTCCGATGTGAAAGGCTCTATATTTAATTGTTTTTAGCATACTATTCTTCTTTTCAATAACCATGATTCTTGCAGCATGAATTAGGTCATTTCTATTTAATGAAGTTTCCACGGTTTCCGTTAACACCGCATGCCACCAACCACATATCTGGGCCCGGTGATTATGAGAAGCAGCCCTTCTGAAACATTTTCATTAAACGTAGGGGTCTGTGAAGCATGCAAAAGGGGTCCGCCTGAGTAACAAGTCCATGAGCTATAGATTATGTTGTCAACACTACACTTGAACACAAATTCGACAGTGAATGTGAGCTATGCAACCTGTGATAGTGGTGCTTAGGAGAGGCTTTGTAAAGGCGTATACAAACAGACCATGTATGGCGCCAGCCTCCACACAGTGCCTCAACAGTACACTGCAAACCCAGCCCTGTGATGAGAGAAGGTAGGTTTGCCTTCATACTCCTTCTGCCCTGGAGCAGCTGCGTTACAGCAAGTCCCTGTAATAACGTTTTTATAATACATTCAATGAATAGGTACCAAACACGTCACCAAGAGTGGGTGACTTTGCATCACATTTGACTAAGCTCAAGTCTGATGGTATTTAAAAAGTCCATACACTTTTGACTACAGTTCCCCTTATGCCGTATTACCATCCAAAGTCTCTCAGAGAACAAAATGCAATATTAGAAACATGCCTCAGCTTTGTTTGTGGTTTTAAGTAACGTGCGGGGGATCTCATAGGGTACTTTCACACTGCACCTTGACCTGACCAGACCGTGTCAGCTTGCAAGCGGCTGTACCCTCCAGCAGCAGTCTCTAAAGATTACCACCACGCCACTTGTAACCAGCGTACAGGTGCTCCCACACACACCTTGAAATTACTTCTTAGCCATCCAGCTGCTCTGACTTGGTTACTTATAGGGTTTAAATGTAGCCAGCTATGTGAGAAATCAAAATTGTCAGACTCCACAGAAATGTATACATTCTCGTACCTTGTGCCAAGTACCTGTGGTCCTCCTCTCGCCTGGGATGTGCTAGGCAAGGCTGAACTAGGATTTTAAGGGCCAGTGTGACGCGACACGGTGGTACAACAGTGCTGCAGTAAGATTGCTGCTATCCAGGCGCTGCAGATGAGCTGAGGGGTGCACGGGCTATAGGATGCGGGGGTGTGGGCTGCACGGCCACATTTTCTGGTGGCATCTCGAGCGGCTCTAGCTGCCCTGTCCTGTTCTGGAGATGATGGCGACTTAAACTAGCCCGTTGAACTGGCCCGAGACCACAGGCAAGCAGACTGCAGGGGCGCCTGTTTCTGCGCAACCAGACAGCTAATACTAAAGCAGATGACCTGGGGGCTGCAAACAAGCTGCGGGCATACGGGGCCCCACGGGCTAATAGTGGTTTTGGCTTGTGGAACCTGGGTGCAAAGCTCGGGCATTTTTCTTGTTACTGCTCCTGCAAACAGATATACCTCTACAAACCCTTACTCAAACATCTTAGTGTATGCCTCACTTGGTTTATTTCCATTGAAGTATGTTATTTAACTCCTGGAAGGTGAATTGCGGTCAAGGACGTATTGCATTACAGTACCTAGCACCACGAAGTATCTGTTCCAATAGTAGGAAATCTTGACTTAATTTTATCCCTATTTTCTGACATAATACATCCATGGCTGTAGTAATTCCTTGTTAATCATTAATAGGAAGATTTTCATATTGCTCAAAGTTCCATCATATAGATACATCCAATGTTTGTATTTTGAGTGGAGTCCAAGAGCGGCACACTATTGACATGTCCATTTCTAGAGAGATGCTTTTGAGATGAATTACTTATGGTTTCGTTCCTAAAAAGGAAGTGCTTCCATCATGTTTTTTCCATTCATCCACCATTGTAATAATTCCTATCTTCTGAGTTGGCAAACCTGTTGTGTCCACCTGTCATTGTCTCCATTTTCAATGGTCATACAAACGTTGTTGAAGAAGTAAAAATTGCTTACTTTTAGTCCTAGTACTCCATCCACATGTTTGAATTCATAACCCTAGAACAAATCCTCTCAAGAATGGGATCATGCGCCATTACTCCCAAGACCATCCTCACTTTTCAAAGCCATTCTCAAGCCTCTCAAATAGGTAGCAATCTGAATTTCTTTCTAAATCTTCCACTGTAGTGAGAAATCAGCAGAATAAAAAAATACCTGTGCCACTCCAAGGAAGCCAAGCTATCCAGTTTCCCAAAATGTAGTGAAGCATCAACAGATAATTTAATTTTGATTGGGAAGCCAACTAAAGAACCCTATTCAGTAATGCCACAACCTTTATCCTGATTTATTGATGAAGTGGGGGTTATGATTTCAAAGATGATTACCCGTGTGAAAATCTAACATTAAAACAATGTAAATTAACCTTTCGCCATAGAGACTCCTCACCAAACACTTTTTAAAAAATAGAATGGAATAGAAAGCTCTCAAAATCGCTAATGTGGGGCACTAATGACTCGTAAAATATTCATAACTAGCAAAAGACCAGGCTGATCTCCTGGTAGCCACATTGCAGATTTCCCTGATTGGGGCAATTGTCATTTGAGCAGCAGTAATTATCTTATTTCTTTTAAACTGCCCTCATAGAATACCCACGTGTTCTCTTGGCCTTATGGAGGCATGATGTGATACTTTTGGTCAGAAGAGAGAGTTCTCAAGGAAAATTGGATAGTAAAGACTAATGATATATCTCACTTTCCTGGGCAATACAATAATCAACAGAAAAGCTATGTGTCAAGATTAATTTTGAAGAGATGATTTATTTATTAGTTGAAGAAGGAGGATGCATTCATTTGCACGGAGCAAAATTAAGCTCTGAAGGAGGAGAAGACTTTCCTAATAGGGGGAACATTCTCTCTGTCTTCAAGAAATTCTGTTTTGGAAGCGATTTTCTTGCTCGACTCAAAGGCCACCAAGTAAACAAAGTAGTCTTTGAATGGGAAGAATTGCAAACAAGATTATGCTAAATAAATTAGGAAAGTATTATATCTTTGTCTGTTGTTGATGTACTCTCTAGTTTGCCTTCTTACATATGATCCAGATGCTAAACCTTTCAAAGTTCATATGCGAAACCACTAACTATACTTGACTACTGAGCCAACAGCAGACTGTACTCATAGCGTAAATTTTATTATTGTAACTATAAGTTTAAAAACTTCCTGCATGCACAAACTAGAGCCAGCTATAGCCACCATACAAGATAAAGGACAAGCAAGTAGTGAAGTAATGATAGACTGTGTTGGAGAATCTTTCCAGGCATTCTGGAATGGAGAACGTGCTTTGAAATGAGTTTTCTTTGGAGTCACAATGACAGGAGCAGATTCACATTCAACCATTAGTAAGGTCATTCTGAGGTGAAGGGACCTTAGGCTCTTACACTTTCATGAGGGCTTCAGGATGAAAGGAATGAAGAAAACATATATAGATAAACCCCTGATCAGCTAATCAAAAGCATACGCTCTTTAAGTTCTGTTCTAGAAATCTTGATGTGGTGTTTTTCTAATTTGTGTTTACTAATTTCATGAACAGTCCATGTGAAGTGTTTTCTATCAGTGGCATATTTCTGCGATGACCTTGTCATTAAATAATACACTCATTTTCCTATAATAATATTCCAATTTCTTGGCGATTTCAAAAACCTGGAAGATATATTGCATTTGTTTGTATGTTTCTGTGGAACGAACTGTGCCAGATCCTCACAGCATCTCTTCAGTGGAACGGAACCTCACTCCTGACTACTTGTTCACAGATTGCATTTCTTTAGTCATGCTGCTGTATTTGGTGTTGTCAGTGGGAAGTCATCTAGAGGGGACCTTAGATCCAGCCCTTAGATCCAGCATATTGTGTGGCATGGCTTCTCCTTTGATGTCCACATTCCCTTGATATACTGATTATTGGTACTGCAACCCATCAAAGACGCGCCTATCCCAGTGGCTGTGATGGAGCAAGGATTCACATGTAAAGCGACTTGCTCATATTCAAGAACCTCGAATAACAGTATTAATAAGTAACCAACATGTTTTTCCCACTAAACTTACATTTTCCCGTATATACTGGGTGTCCCAGAGAAGCTTGCTTATGTGTTTACTAACACTAATACGCTTCATCTAAAATGGCAGCTTCGACGCGGGAATTTGGACTGCGCATGCACATGACGTATTCTTTGTCTTGGTGGGAAACTGTTCGCATCTGCGCACTAGAATTAAGATGGCTGCTTTATGTTCTCACATGCAAGAAGCTTGCACTGCTGCTTGCGCCAAGCTGTTCGTTTTGCCTAATTGTAATGCTATAGATAAAGATAAGGTAATGGGTATAGAGTAGAAGTTCATGGTATACAGTGAAATCATTTATTCTGTGTTCTAAAACTGTTTCCTTTTACTTTTCATGTATCGTAATCATTCGGCCTGAGGGACGGGAATACTCCATTTTGAAAATCCTTCTGCACACGGCACTCTACAAGAGGAGGGCTGAAGTCATTTGACATTGAAACCCAGCAAAGACAGTCACAGCCAAGATGCGCCTGAGAAGCTGAACTTTGCCCTTGCCTGGAGAAGCCAGAGTGTACCTGTTGAATTACAATGTATTTATTAATAAAGTGACCATTGTTGTGGAAAAAACAGAAGGCATGGGAAAGTAAAATTGATGGGCGTGAATGTAAAAATTAATATTCAATGCTGAAGTATCAAATATTTCGGTGGTGTGTTGACCTCTCCTCCTCTCTTGTCCAATCGAAATTGGGGGTCCTTACACTTGCAACATTTGGGGGGTGGTACTCTGACCTGGAAAACAGTATAACTAGAGTAGGTTTAGCTAGAGAATTTGTCCGACTTGTCCGAATAGCTGACTTGTCACTGACCCAACGCACTCAATAACTGATCGAGAACAGAGGTGCTGCGAAGCACTCTGTCAGAAGACTCGCTGACCCAATCGGGGTTCTGGGACCTGAAGTGCTGGAGATGCACTTTGCTGGGGAATTCGATAACCCAATCGGGGTTTTGACTGATAGCTGCAGAGAGGGAGTAGCGCAGGCGTTGCAACTGAACTGCGGGTGTTGTTCTCAAGTTTCGGTGGTCCGGTTCCCATCCAAATCTGGCTTTCCTGTCCTGTTTCTGACCTGCACTTGCTGGCCTACTGGCATTTGCAACTTTCGGGGTTTCTGTCCTTAACTGACCCGTGGCCAGGGTTGGTCTTCACTCCGTCCTAGGTAAATATAAATCTGTGTGGGTAACAAATAGTATCATTTGCGTCCTTTTCTTACCCTCCCTGAATTTTGCTAAAATCTTATTTGCATATGTTCCTTTTTCCTACCCTTCTCTCGTGACAATTAATAAAATCATAAATTTTGCCGTTATTAGCATGTTCCATTTTTCCCCCTCCTTACAGTTGGATGTTAAATGCTATCCATGAATGTATAGATATTCCTTTTCTTTACCTTCCCTTTAAAGAAGCTGAAGTGGTTATTCTGAATTATTAGCGTGTTCCATTTTCTTACCTTCCCTAAAGCTACATGGTCAATTTAGTTTTGTCATTACAATTGGTGTTCCCTCTTTTTACCCACCCTCTTGAAATCGATTATAGCATGTCCCTTATTTTTCCCGCCTTTAGAAAATATCATTGTAAGTCTGATTTCTATAAGTTCATTTCAGTATGTTCCTTGTTCTTACCTTCCCTTTAGAATTCTAGATGGTTGGCATGATATATCTTTTGCATAGTTATACGCTGTTTGTGATTCTGATTATTGATAGTTTGCTTGCTGTTAATCTTTGGCTCATGACTTTTAATTAAGTTTAGATAAAGGTTTTCAAAACTTCTCAAGTCTGTGGTTATTATATAAGTGCATATTGTTGTCTTGCTACCATACTTATTATGGACAGACTCTCTGATCCCATAGGTTCACAGATACCGATGACCAGGAGTGTAAGTCAAGGGTATAGGACCTAGGAAGCACAAATATCTGGTAGTTAGTGCCCAGGTTACGTGATCTAAGAAATTGTGGTTAATTTGAATATGGGCCTAGGTGAGTATTTGGTAAATTTATTGTCGGGTGACCTGCGCGCTCTATCAGTATATTTTCTTGGTAGCAGAGGCATGGTTAGGGATTAGTTAAGATAGGTAGGTAGGTAAATTGCTGCAAAAAGGGAAATTAAAATTGCTGCTAGATGAAAGTATTGATCGATCAAATGTAAAATGTTTATTCAAATATGAAATGTTCTGAAATGTTTTGAAAATATTACTGATTTTTTGCTGTGTTGATTTATGTGTTAACCAAACCCGTTCGTGACTGTTTTATGTTTGTCTGGAATCCCCGGGGGCAGAATAGCGGGTGGTAAAGGGAAGCCACATCGCAGTGAGGTCAGTGGCTCGAGGAAAATAGTGCAGAGTTAGGTAGAACCGGAAGCACTATTTAGGGTTTTCTGTATGAATATATGAATAAATGATAGCAAAGAGTTCGCTGGCAAAACTTTTATTGTGATATCACCTAGAAAGGGTCACACGGAAGGACTAGCAAGTTCGTCTGAGCTTGATTGGTAGCAAAGGGGTTCGCTGGTGAAACTTTGGCCTTAGTATATATCCCAGAGTGGATGAGTCCGAATGAGTAGCAGGTTCTCTAATGCTTGTGTGAAGGTTAGGCAGAAGAGATCTATCAGCAGTGTATGAAAAGTAAACGGAAGGGATTTACTTGCAATGAAATAAATCTTTCCTTTCTAGTCACTCGAGAACAGTGGCGAATGTTTCATGTTGTAAATTAAAACAAAGCACTTGCACTTTAAAATAAAGAATTTAGTTTTTCATTACCTTGTGAAGGAGGGAGTCAGTTGCGGAGCTGCGCTGACGTCACTCGGTGCTGCACTAGTATTGGTTGAGACAGCGGGTGTGTAGCTGAGATAGAAAATTGTAAAGGAGGGGTAAGCACAGGAGCGTGAGAACTCATCTCACAGGAGAAGCCGCGAAATCATTGATTAGAAAATTAGAAACATCAGTGTTGATTGGTTGAAGAAAAAGACGCACAAGTATTGGAGTAATTTTGTAAACAAAGCGACTACTATTATATGATTACTGAAAGGTTTGCAGGGTATATGTGGTATCCAAGTCATCCAGATACTCGACCTGATCCAAGATACCAGGGATTTGCTAGAGATCAGGTGATAAGAGGCAGACCTCGCATTATGTACTGAAGCAAGAGAAAAATGTCAATTGTAGACAGAGTAAAGAATTACTTTAAAAAAGACAAGCCCATTAAAACTAGAGAAGGAGTCATCATTCCACCGCCGAACACTCCCGCATCATTTATGATGTTTGATAGAGGCTACCACTCTTGTGTATGGTTAGAGAACTGGGTGGAATATACTAAAGATGATGGAATTTTAGCATTTCCCTTAGAAGGTACATTTAATGGAAGAATTTTGTTCAACTTGAGGACTCGAATGAATGATTTACATCCCAGACCTAGATTAACGCAATATGAGGCATTAGAGGAATGGGAAATAGAGGCTTTTTAGAGAGACAGTCCCAGAATTGACAAAGGGTTAAGTAAATTCTGTCCAAAGGTACAGAGAGAAACCAAAGGTAGACAAATGAAACAATGGAGACAGAACATGTTACTTGAAGGATGATATCCTGTATTAACTCTAGAAGAGTCTACTGGAGGTAAAAAGACTGAGAAAACAAAACATTTAATGACCAGTTGTGATTCAGATGATGATTACATTGAGGATTTATTAATGAAGAATCCACCACCCTATAATGAGGAATCCAGAGTAGTAAATCCGAATAACCCATTTTTTAAACCTCCTTATAATGAGGGACCAAGTACAGTAAATCCAAGTGCCCCGTTTTTAAAGCCACCTTTAGTCCCACAGTGGTGCACGAGACCTCAATAGAGAGGGTATTGCAGGAAAGGGAAATAGAAGCCTTAAATAAACAGAGAAGTGAGCTGATTCAGAAAATTTACCAATCAAATACGAGTTCTGAAGCCCTAACAATTCCGGTAACTATTGGCCCGGTGGTCCCATTATATGGCGACAAACAGACCAGTTCCAAAACTCCCGTTCTAACTACACCAGTAGTTCAGCAAAGAAAGGAGCCCCTAATAATAGACGACCAGGCAAGTGAATGTGAGTCCATAATCTCCTTAATGGACTTACCAATAAGAGAACCAGAAAGTAGTTCGATTACAAGAGATACTCCATTAAATTTGAGAGAAGTACAGATGGAGACATCCTCAGGTACGAGAAGTGCAACTGAAGAATTAGACAGATGGTCACGAGAAATAGAGAAGCCAAAAACCCAGCCGAAACCATTGGACATTTACAAATTAAGAAGTGAATTAGAGGAACTAATGGCTGGGAATGTGGGATTGGACAGGTTAAACACTTTTAGTGACGAAGAATTGTTATTCATTTGCAAAAGCATTACCCGGAACATAAAGGTGTTTCATGAAAAATTAATGGACACTGCAAACAGCATGGGAATTGACATTGGTAAATCTAAAGTATTGCAAAAGCCATACCGAGCAGAATTCTCTGACAAAGATTTAGAAAACATGAATGTGTCAGGAAGAAAAGTGCAGATAAGAGAACTACTAAACCTGTTACAAAAATGGGGAGAATTAGAAAAATGGAAAGCCAGGTGGGCAAAGAAAAAGGAAGAGGTTTGATCAAGACAAATGACTTCAGAATATGTCTTAAAAGAAGCAGAAAAGGTGGAAAAATTATGTCCTATGCGAGAAGTACCAGGTGGAGGTTATGTACATGTGCCATGGTCCCGACAAGATATTGTATAATTTACAAATGATTTCCCAAAACTGCGCGAAAAACCTGTAGAGTGGTACAGGCAGGTCGAACGATTCGTGAAAGTTTCGAAATGTCTTCTGAAAGATCTAGACGGATTTTTTGACATTGTATTTCCCATGGATTTGTGGACAGAATGTACAATTGCTGTTGATTGGCCTACTGAAGAATACCCCAGAGACCCAAAGACAGGGGCACCTTCCGAGGAAGTAATGAAAAAATATAATCAGGTGATGCTGTACCTAAAAGGAAAGGTGCCTGCCAAGGAGACTGACTGGACTAGGATAGATAGAATCACTCAGAACCAAGATGAAACTGTACATACATACTATAAACGTCTGTTGCAGGTGTTCAAGCAGTACAGTGGACTGGACAATATCGAAATGAAAGACATGACCCATTTCATCTATCGATTTGTGTTCGGGTTAAGGCCTGAGATTTCACAGTGGATCACAGACAATAAAATTTGTTGCCAGGCTAAACCAATTGACTAAGGCCTTAAATATGCTAAGTACTGTGAAGATGAGCTAGAAAATAAACGAAAAGAGTTGAAAGAAAAAGTCATGTAGGCTCAGGTAAAATTAGCAGAGCAACAAGAACAGCAGTTAAACAAAATGACTAGTAACCAGAATCAGGGAACCGGAAATGGGGGGAAGCCGAGGGGGAAAATGAGTAGAGAAGAGGCAAAGAAGAAGTTCCCCTGCCACGGGTGCGGAAAATTGGGGCACTGGAAGGACTAGTGTAAGGCTGTGCAGAGTGGTAATGTGCAAATTAATGATTTAAATCCACAGACGCAGAATGAGGTGCCACGGAAGACGCAGCAGCAGGTAAAACAGAATCATTTGCCTCATGCACCTATGCCAAATTATAGGAGCAGAGCACAACAGAGTGTAGACACACAAATTGGGAAGGAAGGGAGAGAAAAGATTCAGCAACTTCACAATTTCTATTGAATGACACATTCCTCTGTGACAAACCTTACTGACGGTGCCTGAGGGGTAGAGGACGAGGAGTGCGTGCTTGGCGCCTCCTTGCCGGTGGACCAGTCAGGGCCATACATTGAAGGATAGGTTGAAGGAAATGATGTCACCTTTCTGTTGGACACTGGTGCTACCCGTTCTACTGTGAGAACAGTGGACGTTCCAAACCTACCTCTCTCGGGAGAAGCAATCTAATTAGTGGGTGTTTCTAATAAACAGATTAGTACCCCAGTTACAGAACCTATGGAAGTCAGAATAGGTAATTTTAAAGAAATGCATAGATTTGTTGTATGTGATTCAAGTCCTGTGAACTTGTTAGGACGAGATTTGTTGTGCAAAATGAATTGTACCATCTTTTGCACTCCAAATGGCGTTGAAATTCAAACCCCAGATGAAGACGGAATGTATAAATTAATGTTAGCAAAACAGGAGACAGAAATTAAAAGGCTGACAATACAAGACCTACCAGAAGAACGCCAATAGGCAGTAAAACCAGAGGTATGGGATTTTACTGGAAAAGACGTAGGATTAATGGCAAATGTTGACCCAATAAAAATAGCAATAAAAGAAGATGCAGTTTACCCAAATACTCGACAGTATAAAATGAGTGCAGAAGTAAAAGCAGGGGTTGCAGTAGAAATAAAACGTTTGCTTGAAGCAGGCATTTTGCAAGAAGTGTTGAGCAGTCCTTGTAACTCTCCATAATTGGCATACAGAAACCGAGTGGTAAGTACAGGGTCGTACAAGACCTCTGCAAGGTTAATAAAATTGTTGTTCCTTGCTGTCCAGTGGTGCCAAATCCTGCAGTAATTTTATATCAAATACCGTGGAATGCTGGATGGTTTACTGTCATTGACCTGAGTCATGCATTTTTCTCGATTCCATTACATCCAGACAGCAAATTTCTTTTCTCGTTTGAATTCGACAGTCATGTCTACGTCTGGAATCGTGTTCCTCAGGGATACACAGAGAGTCCCTCGATTTTTAATCAAATTCTGAAAAAATGCCTTGAATATCTGATATTGCCCGGAAAGTCAGTCCTGGTGCAATACATAGACGACCTCTTGGTGACGTCTAAAAGCTGGAAAGACTGTGTTGTTGACACCATTGCATTACTGAACCATTTAGGTGAAGGAGGACATAAAGTGTCACCAGAGAAATTACAGTTCTGTACTTCATCAGTAAAATATCTGGGGCATCAGCTAGAAAGGGGTGTCAGAAAAGTTACCACAGAGAGAATTAGAATAATTCAAAACATTTAGCTGCCCAACACCCAGAAAGAAATCAGAATGTTTCTTGGAGTCGTAGGATACTGCAAGCAGTGGATTGTGGGATTTGCAGTCCTAGCAACACCATTGATAAAGATGACAAAGAAAGGAGCTAAGGACCCAGTGGAGTGGGATGACGAAAGCATGACTGCTTTTGTAAAATTACGAGAATGTCTGTGTACAGCTCCTGCATTAGGAATGCCTGACTATTCAAAAGAGTTTGCACTGTTTTGTGACACACAAGACAATTGTGCACTTTCAGTCCTGACCCAAATTCATGGCTTAGTGAGACGTCCGGTGGCATATTTTTCTTCCACATTGGACCCAGTGGCAGCTGCATTACCCGGATGTCTGAAAGCAGTAGCTGCAACATGTATGAGTCTTGGGCAGAGTGAATCCATCCTTATGGGACATCCTGTAACTGTGTATGTTCCACATGCAGTTGTAATTGTGCTGACAAGAACAAAAACCCAGTATCTCACACCTAGTCGGCTGACTAAGTACGAGAGAATCCTTGTAGGTGCAGGAAACGTAACCATTGCTAGATGTAATATCTTGAATCCAGCAACACTGCTACCAAATTCACTCACAGCAGAAGTAAAGGGAGAAGTTGAACATGATTGCATTGATCTGACTGAATATAGTACAAAACCACGACCAGACATAAGAGAAGAGCCCTTAACTAATGCAGAATATGAGCTGTTTGTAGAAGACATGAGGAAGGAGGCCTAAGCGCTGCTTATGCGGTGTGTACTTTGGGAGGTCCAGTCGAAGCATCCTATTTACCTGGAGTCAAGTCTGCACAGGTAGCTGAATTGGTTGCATTGGCAAGAGCCTGTAAATTTGGAAAGAACTGGAAAGTAACCATATATACTGACAGCCAGTATGGTTACGGGGTTGTGCATGACTTTGGCCAATTATGGATGCAAAGGGGGTTTCTGACTTCTTCGGGTACTCCCATCAGAAATGGAAAATATGTACAAGATTTACTGGAAGCAATCCAGTTACCAAAAGAATTGGCTGTGGTCAAGTGCGCTGTTCATAAATCTGGCAACGACAAAGTGACAGCTGGTAATCGATATGCTGACCAGTTAGCCCAACAATGTGAAAAATACAAAATGGCTGTTAATAAAAAGGTTGAGGTGAACATAAACAGCTGCCAACTTATGATGATAGAAGAAGTAAACACATGGGAAAAAGTGAGAGACTTGCAGGACGCACAGAGCCAAAAGAAAAAGAAAATTGGAGGAAATTTGGTTGTCAGAGAAGGGTTGAAGATGGTGTCGTTGTTTACCTTGATGGAATGCCTGTGTTACCAGACTGTCTGCTTGCTCCTATGGCTAGGTTGGCGAGGTTGATTCACGGAGAGACACATTTGGGAAGAGATGCTATGATACGCATATTTAGACAGGCATGGTTTAACTCGAAATTCAGAAACATAGCAGAGGCACTCTGCCAGAGGTGTTTAATTTGTCAACAATTTAACCCAGGAAAGAAAACAGTAGTGTTGCCAGGAAAAATTGGAAAGGCAGAGGGCCCTTTTATACGATTACAACTTGATTTCATTCAGTTACCCCCTCGTCGAGGAATGAAGTACATACTTGTTATTGTCTGCCTGTTTTCAAAATGGGTGGAAGCCTACCCCACACGCAGGAATCATAGCATCACTGTAGCTAAATTGTTACTTAGGGAACTTATACCTCGTTACGGTTTTCAGTTACAATTGAATCAGATAGAGGAAAACATTTCCATAGTGAAATAATAAATCAAATTTGCGAAGCATTCAAAATTACGCAAAAACTGCACTGTGCATATCGCCCAGAGGCTTCTGGAGTGGTGGAACAATTGAATGGCACTATCAAATCAAGATTGGGAAAAATGTGTGAGTCAATTCAAATGGAATGGCCAGATGCTTTGCCCCTTGTTCTGATGGGACTTAGAAGTATTCCAGACCGAAACACAGGCTTGAGTCCCCATGAGATACTGATGGGAAGAGCAATGCGGCAAGCATTGGTGCCAGGATACAAACTGATAAGCATATCTGATGATTTAGTACTAGAATACTGCAAAGAACTGGCTGACCAAGTGCGTTCTATCTCTCACCAGGTTGGGGAAGACGCTGTCGCCAGACCAGCAACTCCAGCACATGACCTGAACCCAGGCGATTGGGTAGTGATAAACAAACATACTCAAAAAACTTGCCTTGCACCAAGGTGGGGTAAACCACGACAAGTAATTCTGGTTACCACCACAGCTGTGAAATGTGCAGGAGTGCCACACTGGATCCATGCCAGTCACACGAAGAAAGTGACTGAGCCTGATGAAACTGAGGCTGAAAGTTGTGCAGCTGAAGGGTCTTGAGAAATTGATCCAGAAGTAGCTGAAGAGCAACAACCGAGCACCAGTCAAGATGATTGGGTCCCAGTAATCGACCTGACTGTAGACCCTGTGAGAACAAGAAGACAAACCTATTTAGATAGACAGTGGGATAGTGAGGGCGAGACAGGTGTAGAGGGAGATACTCAGATCATCAAAATCCAAATCAAAACTGATACTGAGGAGGAGCAGATAGGGAAAGAGCAGGTAATCGACACTCCTCCGAGAACTCCTGAGCCTGAGGAGGGCCAGATAGAAATTAGGGCGGAGGTTCAAGCGGAAGAAAATCAAAAGTTCAAAGAGCTTGAACAGGACCAGACAGGAATAGACAATTGTGTTCAGGAAGAAGAAGACGAAACAAACCAAAGCCAAATCCAGCATATACCTGAACAAGGCCAGTTTAGTGACCAGGCAGAAGAAGCTGAAATAAGACCTGGACCTAGTCAGTTAGGGAGAAAAACAGAAGACGATCTTGAAACAAATGTGCTACAACTGAATGAAAATAAAAGAGCATTCGAAGAGGGCCAAGACACAGTGCCAGTTAAAAGACTTAGAAAAGGAGACAGGTTGCCTAGATTTGTCAAAAGACTGAGACTGCGACTAAAGACAATCAACGAAGAACCTGAGCAGGTGAATGAAATCTCAAGTCAAGCTGACCCACCTGTGATACAAACCAGAAGAAGGAGTCCGGAATAAAAAGACTGAATAATAAATATCAAAGCCCTGAATGGACTTATCTTGTGTTGGAAGACTTTGAAAACCTGGAAATAAGTGACGGAAGTGATAAAGAATTGATTACTGACCAGACTGACGAAGAAGTGAGACCGACCTGAAATCCACACAGGGTAAAAAGGCTGTGTAAAGTTACAAAGAGGGGTTGAATCTCCTTTGAGTCAAAAATGGATGATCCTTCTGTTAATGGAAGACCGAACCGAAGTTGTTTAAAGACATGTTGTAGAATATGTTTATGTAGTGTAGCAATAGTACTTATACTTTGGATAGGACTAACAATAGCTATTCCTTACATGATGAGTAAAGACACAAACCTGTACCCTAGTAGTCAATTGCCAAAAGACACTGAAGAGCTACAAACTAGAGATACACCACAAATAGTAGATACACAAGAGAGAGCACTTAGCCTTAGACAAACAAAGGAAGACTTAGAAGCACCAGATGAGGAAGGACTGCATTATAATAGAATCAAAAATAGAACTCATTTAAATGTATTTGCAAACTTGTTAGTACACTATGTAGAAGCAATGAAAATAGAGGACTGCTAACGTCTGTATGAAGCTGCCTACCTCGGTAGCTGAGGGTGTGACATACCACCATCTGCCACTAACCTATGGAATTTCATGCAGTGTTTTAGCTAGCTTATTTTACAAAAGAGGACCTTTACAGTATTACTATTCTAACTTAGATGTGATAGTTTCTGAAATCCCTGTACATAGAAACCTAAACCCTGTACATACCACTAGAGATGTGGCACGTTACATGAGTGAATATTTTCTAACAGTAGGTAAAATAAATATAGATGACGCACACAAGAATAACTTAACATGTTTATTACAGGAAAAAGAGAAAATATTTTTGAACATGGTAGAGGAAAGAAGAGAGAGTTTCCAAAAGAAAGCAAATGACAAGAATCAGAAAATTTCTAAATGGGCTGAAAGCATAGGGAGCACCTCAAATGGTGGGGCTAATGCTGCTACGTTGCTGGATTTTGAAAAGAAGGGGAAACTTTGTCTTCACAGAGAAAAAAACAGTTATTATAACAATATATTCATTGGTTCCAGTGAATGCGAACACAATTACAAGGTAATTGGGGGTTGGGGTTTTAAAGACGGATCAGAACCTGTGTTCCCCGGAATTTATTATATATGCGGGAACAAGGCATATTTCAAACTACCAGATCACTGGTATGGGAGCTATTATTTTGGTAATTGTCTTCCCAAAGATATACCATGTGGGTAAAATCACTGGAAGCAATGAAAAAACTAATGAATTAGTATGTACAAAAAGAGAAAGTGTTGGTGAAATAGTAGGTGATATTTTTAGTGCATTGATACCTACAGTGTGAGTGGCTCTGAATATACACAGAATTCGCAAATTTTCAACAGTAGTGGATCGGTTATCAACTGACACTGCTGGAGGGTTCCTGATGGTCAAAACCGAATTGGTTGCGATCAGATAAGTGGTTTTACAAAATCGACTTACTCTTGACACGTTATTGGCAAAAGAGGGCGGAGTCTGCAGAATGTTGAAAGCGCAACATTGTTGCACTTACATACCAGACAAAAGTGTTGAAGTCAAAAGGTATGTGAGAAATATTACTAATTTGGAAAAAGAGCTCAAACCACTGGAGGTTGACAGTGCCTGGAGGAGACTCACTGATGATCTCTCCGCTGTAGGTAGTTGGATTTCTAATGTAGGTAGAAGTATTGTAGGTAAAATACTGATGCCAATAGGGGAAATAGGCCTACTAGTCTTGACTATAATAATTTGTTGTAAATGTCAAAAACACAGGAAAAGTTACTCCATGCACAAGCGAGGAGTAAAAAGAAACATTGATGAACTCGAACTAGAGGAGATGAATAGCAAAATATATAAGAGGATGAAAAATTCTCATGGCAATAATGAAAAGAAACAAAACAGAAAGTTTGAAGAGATTGAGATGGGTGATATTGGCATCTGTTTAATTAATTTGTGATGATATAAAATATCATCAAAGAGGGGATTGATGGAGCAAGGATTCGCATATAAAGCGACTTGCTCGTATTCGAGAACCTCGAATAACAGTATTAATAAGTAACCAACATGTTTGTCCTACTAAATTTACATTTTCCCGTATATACTGGGTGTCCGAGAGAAGCTTGCTTATGTGTTTACTAACACTAATACGCTTGCATCTAAAATGGCCGCTGCTACGCGGGAATTTGGACTGCGCATCCGTCAGTCATACCCATGTGACATGATGTATTCGTTGTCTTGGTGGGAAACTGTTTGCATCTGTGCACTAGAATTAAGATGGCTGCTTTATGTTCTCACATGCAAGAAGCTTGCATTGCTGCTTGCGCCAAGCTGTTCATTTTGCCTAATTGTAATGCTTTAGATAAAGATAAGGTAATGGGTATAGAGTAGAAGTTCATGGTATACAGTGAAATCATTTATTCTGTGTTCTAAAACTGTTTCCTTTTACTTTTCATGTATCGTAATCATTCGGCCTGAGGGACGGGAATACTCCATTTTGAAAATCCTTCTGCACACGGCACTCTACAAGAGGGGGGCTGAAGTCATTTGACATTGAAACCCAGCCAAGACAGTCACAGCCAAGATGCGCCTGAGAAGCTGCCCTTGCCTGGAGAATCCAGAGAGTACCTGTTGAATTACAATGTATTTATTATTAAAGTGACCATTGTTAGGGAAAATACAGAAGGCATGTGAAAGTAAAATTGACGGCCGTGAATATAAAAATTAATATTCAATGCTGAAGTATCAAATATTTAGGTGGTGTGTCGACCTCTCCTCCTCTCTTGTCCAATCGAAATTGGGGATCCTTACACTTGCAACATTTGGGGGGTGGTACACTGACCTGGAAAACAGTATAACTAGAATAGGTTTAGCTAGAGAATTTGTCCGACTTGTCCGAATAGCTGACTTGTCACTGACCCAACGCACTCAATAGCTGATCGAGAACATAGGTGCTGCGAAGCACTCTGTCAGAAGACTCGCTGACCCAATCGGGGTTCTGGGACCTGAAGTGCTGGCGAAGCACTTTGCTGGGGTATTCGATAACCCAATCGAGGTTTTGACTGATAGCTGCAGAGAGGGAGTAGCACAGGTGTTGCAACTGAACTGCGGGTGCTGGTCTCAACTTTCGGTGGTCCGGTTCTGATCCAAATCTGGCTTTCCTGTCCTGTTTCAGACTTGCACTTGCTGGCCTACTGGCGTTTGCAACTTTCGGGGTTTCTGTCCTTAACTGACCCATGGCCAGGGTTGGTCTTCACTCCTTCCTAGGTAAATATAAATATGTGTGGGTAAAAAATAGTATCATTTGCGTCCTTTTCTTACCCTCCCTGAATTTTGCTAAAACCTTATTTGCATATGTTCCTTTTTCTTACCCTTCCCTCGTGACAATTAATAAAATCATACATTTTGCCGTTATTAGCATGTTCCATTTTCCCCCCTCATTAGAGTTGGATGTTAAATGCTATCCATGAATGTATAGATGTTCCTTTTCTTTACCCTCCCTTTAAAGAAGCTGAAGTGGTTATTCTGAATTATTAGCATCTTCCATTTTCTTACCTTCCCTATAGCTACATGGTCAATTTAGTTTCATCATTACAATTGGTGTTCCCTCTTTTTACCCACCCTCTTGAAATCGATTAAACTGTGACTTATAGCATGTCCCTTATTTTTCCCGTCCTCTAGAAAATATCATTGTAAGTCGGATTTCCATAAGTTCATTTCAGTATGTTCCTTGTTCTTACCTTCCCTTTAGAATTCTAGATGGTTGGCATGATATATCTTTTGCATAGTTATATGCTGTTTGTGATTCTGATTATTGATAGTTTGCTTGTTGTTAATCTTTGGCTCATGACTTTTGATGAAGTTTAGATAAAGGTTTTCAAAACTTCTCGAGTCTGTGGTTATTATATGAGTGCATTTTGTTGTCTTGCTACCATACTTATTATGCTAGAATCCCTGATCCCATAGGTTCACAGATACCCCTGACCAGGAGTGTAAGTCAAGGGTATAGGACCTAGGAAGTACAAATATCTGGTAGTTAGTGCCCAGGTCACCTGATCTAAGAAATTGTGGTTAATTTGAATATGGGCCTAGGTGAGTATTTGGTATTTGGTAAATTTATAGTCAGGTGACCTGCACGCTCTATCAGCTGTTTCAGGCAGGAGTAGAAGAATGGAACTGTGCACCTAGCATCATGTTTTTCTTCTGAGGTCAGACACGAGACTAAGAGGGATGTGGGAGAGATGGTTAGCCTTTGTTATCAGCTACCAACTGTTCATGAGCTACAATTAAGCATATCATTCGGGTACTATATTTCTGTGATGTTTTGTGGAGGTGATAGTTATAGGCGAAATAAGTTTAAAGAGATCAATGGGAAAAATTATATTACATCATACTGATGTGGTATGCAATCCCCTCCGCAAACCACACCCCCTTAACTTTTCAGTGGTTCACAAGGATGCTCAGACATCTGGGTCTATATATAGCAAAATTTCATGGGTGAGATCAATGTTTTTAGTCAGGAGGAGGCCAGTAACTACGATCACAATTTGGTTTGGAGAATGGTTTCGCAGCATAGGATCCACTAAACAGGAACTGGAGTTGTTCAGTCATAAAGGGCACGCAAATCAATTAGATGAAGTGTTATTGATAGCAGTAACCTATATTCTCTGCTAGAGGAAAAAATCTTCCACAACGTTTCCACCAAATGCGTTTGCATACTCTACCATTATAGGTCAGGATAGCGTTGAGATATTTAAAATTCAGCCTTGTCCTTGGATCCGAAAAAGATGGCTCATTATGAGATTATTAACATGAATGTGGGTACACAATGGAGCAGAAAGGTAAATAATGGTGAAAACAATAGTCCACTTATTTGTACAAGTAATTGTTGATGAGCCATACCGATTGATAGGCCTTACAGAATCTCCCTCACCACCAAAAATCATAGCTCTCCTGAGAAGTGAGGATTTAGAAGGACCAAGTGTGTAACCATTGTGCTGAGGTAAGACTGTAACATACAACATGCCATGTGAAGAAAATTATACATTCAGATATTAAAACGAAGTGGTTACTGGAACAAAGGACTGATCATTCCACTTCTAACTAGTAGTAGGCATAGACCTGATTAAGGAGACCACCAAATCCGAGTACCAACCTGACGGAGTACCCTGTATCTAAAAACACAATGAATTGTTTAACAACAATGCCTCGGTTTAGGAAATAAATAGGTCAATGTGGTGAATCTGGAATAACATAAAATTTCTAGAGAGTGCAACCCAGCATCCCCTCTGGAGTCTGAGAACATATAATATATACACAAAGCAGAAGGCTATGAAAATACAGTGCCTGAACAACTCTAAAATATGGTAGAAATAAATAGACCTGCCCAATGTCCCGTTAAAAAATGTTGTCATCATTTCCACAAATTATTACCTTTGGAAGTTCCTTTTGTGTACAAATCAAATTTGGCATAGGATCGCAGACTAAAGGCACTGATAGTCGCATATCATTGAGCGCTGAAGTTAAAAATATATGTAGTTCCCTCCAGATCACTTCTAGACTTGGAGACTGAAAACATCAAAGTCATTATATATAATACCATTTAATCATCATGTATAGGAGTGCTCTGAAATAATAAGCAGAATGAAATAGTTTGCTGTAGTTGCACAAAACTTGAATTTATCTAAAGTAATTGCTGCAAGGCTCACCTATAGGATATTCTACCAGAATACTGATAGCTTAAAATCGACCTGAGGAAATATGTGGCCAAAATATCGAGTACCACATTATCCTGAAGGTAAGTATATATTTGTTATTGTTAGTCAAGGAGTTTAGAATAGTAAATCTATACTTTCTTATACTTACCTTCACAATATCGTGGTACTCGCTATTTAGAACACATAATATGTCGGTAGGTCGATATTTTTGTCCTCAATATTCTCACAATCAAACCCATTCACAGGGAAGACATTTTGTTTTCTTGAATATTTTATGATTCCGACATACTGCCCCACATGACATCAAAGTTGCGATTCAGGTCTGTCCCATAGCATCTTCCCTTGTGTTGTGGTGCTGTTGATTTTCTCCACAGCCGGTCCTAAGAAAGAAAATGCAAACAGTGACTTTCAGGATGGCTTGTGCTCCCAAGAATTAACTGCACAATGCTTACATTTTTTTATTTTTATTGTTTATTTATTTATTTATAAAACACACGTTCTAAAAGAGTCTCTGGGCACAGTTCATTTAATGCAGGAAACTTGAAAGCGGACACTAAGAGTCTGATTCATATGTTGGCCGAAAAGCTACTCTGTTGCAATGGTGACGGAGTGCCCTTCCCGCCAACCTGAAGGTCCGCCCACTTCTATTTAGAGATAGGCAGACCTTCAGTGAGTAGACAGCGGAAACTACTCCATCTCCGCAGCCTACACACACACACCTCGGCTGGCCCATATGAATAATGTACGTCTGAGTTCCACCATATCCCTGTCTAACAGATTTAGAGTGGACGGACACATGACAAGTTTTCACTGCCTGTCACTGCCATGAATAACATAGGGATAAGGGGCTGTGAAGACTTTTAAATAAACCTCAAGACATAGGAGAATGCTGCCATGGCAAGGGGGTCAACTGTGTTTTTTAAATTTGCAAAATGAAAATCCCACTTTGGAATTTTCTTTTTGAAAAAAAATGTGTGTTTGACGGACAGCTCCATCTTTCAAACTTACAAAGCATTTTGAGGTACCGCCGTGACGTAGTTCCTCGAAATATCCTCACCATGGTGGGAGTAAAGTACTCCACCATGGCAAATGTAATTATTTCACCCACATGAAAACGCATGTTTTTCGTTTTTTTCTAAATTTAAGGTGATCTCTTTGGGATTGCAGAGCTAAAGGAAGGTTATTTCAAGTAATGGCGCAGTGAATGTTCAAGGCTCTAAATCAACCTGTTTCTATGGCTAGAACATCATTTATACAATATTGATGAGAGGTAGCTAAGTTATGCGGCCAAGAACATATGTTACTGTTTATCCTGTGTTATTAGAGAAAACTGTATGACAATTTTTGAACAGAGGAGGACTGCTATTTAGGGAACAAGGGATCATCTCCCAAGACCCAGGCAGGCTAATTCAAATTTGTTGTCCCCAGAGTAGGATTCTTTTTGTGGTATATCTGGAACAAGGACCCTTATGAGTACATAGAATGCAGGAAAAATAACTGGAAGCCAAGAATTACTATGCAACGATGTTACATGACAGTCTTAAGAAGTGTATCATGATGCATCAAATCAACCAGTGTACTTTGGAAATATGGTTGCAGAGTTCAGTCCTTAAGACCAGGCACACTGAACTCAGATTTTGTTCTGAGGAAGGACAAAGTATACAGAAGTGTTATTGTTCATTGTAGGTAATAGTAACACATCCTACGACCTCTGAATAACTGTGGAGCACAATGCAAGACATGGTATCATGATGAAGCAGGAGATATACTTAACAAACCGTATCAGCCAGAAGACCCTCATTCACAGCTTTATTGTGCAAGATTTTGATCCCTCTCTCGGTTACAAAAGAAGGGAACAGAAGCAAAGTAAAAAAAGCACTTGTTTGGAGTCCACAATATGCCTTAATTCCGTCTTTGTGAGACAATTCTTCACATGCAATCTTTGAATTTACTGTTGCTTGTGAATGACTGTTACAAGATTTAGGGAACAATTCTGTTTGGTGTGGACAAGGGAATTTTGACAAAAATCACCAACTTCCCTGTCCACACCACTTGAAGTTGATCCCTCCACCAGCCTCATTTAGGGGTGGGGGAATGTAGTGTTTAAGTATTGTATTTTCGTTCATGACACATTTCCGGACCCACTGGTGGCCGCCTCATCATCTCAGAGGTCCATCAGCATCTGCCTCCATGCTCTCAAGTCATCCTCCAAGTGCTCCTCACATCTCACATGCTGCATTCTGACTTCCTCGGCCACTTCCCATTCAAGCACATCCCTTAGCCACTCAGTGTATCCAGGGGGTGTGCACCCATCCATTTGATAGCAATCCGCAGTTTAGCCAGTACCAAACCCACCATCAGGAATTTGCGACTAAGTTTCTCCTTCGACTGGGCAGAAACCAGGCCCAGCAGTACCTCCCGTGGGTTACACAGGACCTTCCATCCCATTGCCCTATTTAAACTACACACGATGTCTCCCCAGTAAGACATTTTAGGAAGCAATTCCACAACAAATGTCCGAAATCCGCTTCTGGGGTGCCAAATCATGGGCGTCCGCTAGACTGATTGGGGTAGATGGTGTGTAAGATCTTGGGTGAAAGGTACGCCTAAGTTTAAAGTGTGCATTTGAACTTCCAGTTCACGCCCCGTATGCACTTTTCCGAGTCTTGCAGAGATGACCTCACCTATAACCCCCTTCCACTTGCCATGTACCCCAGAGACAATCTTCAGCAAATCCTTCCAAAGTGCCCGATATAGCTGCAATATTAACCTGCGACCTACGGACATGTCCAATAGTCTGGTCAGCATCTGTGAGGGTAATGATTTGTAAGGAAAACAGGGCCAAATACCACGGGTTGTAGCTGATATTTTGGCATAATGCAGGTATTGTCATGTACCTAATGCAAATGAGTCAATCACATCTTCATGCGTGATAAACTGTCCACCGAGATATAGATCTCCCAGGACGTGGCAACCACCATCCCACCATTTCTGCAGAGACATCACCTCCGTTATGGCTGCAAATGGCTTCAATGTCCAGATCGGCATATCGCTCACGTTGGAGCACTCTTGTAACTACCTGTTCCCATATGTGGCTCACCTGTCATATCAGAAACGGTCTCGTCACTGGAACCTGTGCACCACACATGATTAGCTCCCGAAGCGTGCAGTCTCCGTGCGTGCCTTTCAAAAGCCTCTTCTCCCAGTTGTCATCCTCGTTGAGACAATGGATCGCATATTGAAGGCGGGCCGCAAAGTAATAAAGTTCTAAACTGGAAAGTTCAATGCCTCGCAGCTCACATGTCTGCCTCAGCATGGTCAGACCTATTTGCTTCCATTCAGAGACCCACATGAGGTCTAAGGACAAACTGTCCAACTCCTTGACGTATTTCCTGGGGTTTTCAAATGGTGTGCCCTGCAGAATATATAAACACCGCAGCAGTACCACCATCTTAACCAGTGAAACCCTGCCCATCAGTGAGTGAGAGGAAGGTCTCTCCAGAACCCCACTGACACACGTATGCCCTTTAATACTCTACCTATATTAAGATCCAAGAAGTGCTGTTTCCCATAGGCAATCCTGATACCTAGATATTGTATATTTTTGGAACTCCACCACAGTCCAACCAGTGAGAGCATACCAGGGTTCACTGTAGACTGGCCACCTAATGGCAACAAGTGGGACTTATGAGGGCTCACATGCAGCTCCGACATCTCCTCGAGGGCCTTCAGAGCATCCAACAGAATCAGAGATGAATCCTCGGGGTTACCCAAGTACACAAGGGCCTCATCTGCATATCAATCAGGATTTATAAAGTTTGGCTTATCACCCAATAGGGTATCCAGGTGCTTGCTGGCCCCGGAGGCTTATTCGAGCACCCAGGTCTTGAAGGCATTCGGAATACCAGAAGTGAGGTGATGGGCAGAGGTGCTTGGGGAGACTGTTCCAGGTATTTGCTGTGATGTGGGAGAAAACGAATCCTCCACATATGATTTGGCAGAAGCAATGAATATGGGCAAATGAAAGGGAGGCAGATCATAGTCTTCTCGATGGTCCGTGGAAGTTCAGGATGTGGTTGTGTAGAGCCTTATGTGCGTGGGTCAGCAGCTTGAATTAGTATCTCTTCTGTACGGGGAGCCAGTGCAGTTTTCTGAGGTGGGGTGTGAGTGGGTTTATCTGGGAAGGCCGAGCATGAGTCTAGCTGAAGTCTCTGTAGAAGGTGTGTGGTGATTCCTACTTACATGTCATTACCATAGTCCAGTAATCTGTTGATGATGGCTTGTGTCATGGTGCATCTCGGTTGTAGGGGTAGCCACTTGAAGATCTTACTTAGTATACGCAGAGTGAGGAAGTAGGCAGAGGAGACGACGTTGATCTGTGATTTCATGGTGAGCTTGTTGTTAATGATGAGTCCGAGGTTTCTGGCGTGGTTGGAGGGAGTGGGTGCTAGGTCTTATGGCCACCAGGGGTCATTCCAGGTATTGCTGCTGTTGCCTTAAATTAGTACTTCTGTCTTGTCTGTGTTCAGCTGCAGGTGGTTGTTCTTCATCCAGTCAGCGACTTTTGTCATGCATCTGTAGAAGTTGGATCTGGTGGTGGTGGGGTAGTCAGTGAGTGAGAGGATGAGTTGGGTTTCATCTGCATAGGAAATTATGTTGAGGCCATAGGATCTGACGATGTTGCCCAGTGGGGTCATATATGCTTTGAAGAGTGTGGGAGTTAGGGATAAGCCTTGGGGGACACCACATGTGATCTCCTCATGTTCAGAGGAGAAGTATTAGAGGTAGCAGGTGGATCCTCTGGGTTCTTGCAGTGAGGCAGGAGGTGATCCATCTGAGCGCATCCCCTTGGATGCCGATGTGGTGGAGTCTTTCGATCAGTGTGTGGTGGGATACAGTGTCAAAGGTTGCAGAGAGTTCAAGGAGGATCAAGGCTGCTGTTTCTCCTCGGGCCAGGAGGGTTCAGGTGGCTGCGATCAGGGCAGTTTTGGTGCTGTGATTGCTGCGGAGGCCAGATTTTGAGGTGTTGAGTAGCTCGTTCTGCTCCAGCTGTGTAATGAGTTTGTTGTTGATCTTTTCCAGTATGTTCACTGGGAATGGGAACAGGAAATTTGCTGCGATTGGCGGAGTAGTGGTCTGACTTCGGTGTGTTTCCAGGCGTCGGGAAATGTTGCAGTGGTGATAGAGGTGTTGAGTAGGGTGGTGAGTTCCTGGCCGATCCTTTGGTTTCCGAGTTTGAAGATTTGCTGCGGACATGGTTCTGTGGGAGCTCCCGAGTGAATGGACTTCTTGCTGGAGGTATTGTCCTGGGTGGAAAGGATGTTCCATGTGGTCAGCTTGTTGTTTGTGTCTGTTACGGTGGTGGCGTATTTGTGGGAGAAAATCAATAGGTGTGAGTTGGGGTTCGAAGTTTTTGTATATGGGTGCAATCTTATTGTGGAAAAAGTGACAAAGGTTGTCGCACAGCTCCTGTAATGGTGTGATGTTGTTCTCGCTGGCAGCCGGGTTGGAGAATTCCTTAACAATGTTAAAAAGTGCCTTGGTGTTGTTGGCGCTGGAGTTGATACGTGTGGCAATGGCTGTCTTCTTTGCTCTGCTCAGCAGACGGTGGTAGAGATGAGGGAGGTCTTGAAGACTGCTGTGTTGGAGGTGTCCTTGCTGGTGTTCCATCTGCTCTCCAACTGTTTACTGTTTTGTTTGCTATTCTGAGTTCTCGGGTATACCAGCTGGCCTTTTAAAGGATCTTCTCTGGATGTTGCTCTTGATGTTGACGATGCTGTCTGCGCAATTGGTGATCCAGGTGGTTTAAGTTTTTCACTCCCTGTTTGAAGTTGGTGGTGGGCGCAGGGTTGGAGGTGTTGAAGGCGTTCGCCCAGCAAGTCTCGGAAATTTTATTCCACCTCCGGTGGGGTGCGCTGGTCATCTTGGGGGTGGCGGTGTGGGGTCTAGAGATGATGAAGTGGATGATGGAGTGATCGGTTCATGTGAGTTTAGTGACATGGCTGCATTTGACGCAGTTGCTGAGGGTGAAAATTGGGTCCAGCATGTATTCTGCGGTGTGTGTAGGGTTGTGGATGATCTGGGTCAATCTGAGGCTGCTCATTCTGTTGAGGAGTTGTGCAATGTTTTTGTCATTGGAGTCATCGATGTGGAAAGTTAGATCACCGAGGAAGATGTAGTCCTTGGAGTCTAAGGCTAGGGGCACAATGAAGTCTGCGATGGTCCTGCAGAAGCTGGAGTGCAGGTTTGGGGGTTGGTATGCGAGGGTGCCTCTGATTGTTACCTTGTCGTTCATGTGGTGCTTGAAGTTGAGATGTTGTATGGTGGTGGTGGTGGTATACTGTATAGGCTCTTTTTGGATGATGGCTGTTCCTCCTCCTGGCTTGTTGTTGCGGTCCTGGTGAGTGGTTTTATATCCATCGGGAATTGTTGTGGCAATGTCTGGGGCGGATGTGGGGTTGAACCAGGTACATCAGGTACAAGGGTGGCAATGAGGTCCCAAAATTTAGTGGATTGCTTGCATAGTGAGCATATGTTAAGGGCGTATGCAAGTTGGTGTTTTTGTTCAGGTGGTGTCTGTTGTGTGTTCGGGTGGGGCTGGTTGGTGGGCTGGTATGTGTGCAGTGGCAGGTGAAATTTTAGTGGGTGTAGGTGAAAGGTCCTACCATGTAGCGTGGGTTGGTGCCGTGGCAGTGTTTGTTAAACCTTCTGGGGTTGAGGGTGTAGCGCTCGGTGATAGTCTATCTTCGGGCAGCGGGAGGCCCTGGGGTGTGGCACTGGATGCGGTCCCGCCGTATACAGGCACAGACAGGATTGTCTTTGGTGCACCAGTGGTTCGGTCGTTCTCCGGCCTGCATTAAGCAGGTCCAGAGATAGGCAGGGCTTCTGTTGGCGGGAAGAACGGTGAGTGGGAAAACCCAGTCGGGAAAACTCCAGCGAGTAAACTCAGTGACAGCGCAGCTGCCCGTATCAGTCTGGAACTAGCAGGAGCTGGAGGCCACAGGCAAGTGGCAAGTTAGGTGTCCAGGTTACTATTGATGTGGTTGTGCAGCAGCCTGCATTAAGTAGGTACTGGGGTGGGGGGGCCTCTGTTGGTGGGAAGAACGGTGAGTGGGAAAACCTGGTCAGGAAATCCCCAGCAGGGAAAACCCATGCAGCACCGGTGTCACTGGATCAGTCTGGAACAAGCAGTAAGTTGAGGCAAGTGGCAAGCTAAGTGTCTAGGTGCCTACTACCAACATGTGTAGTTTCCCCCATCCTGATCTCCATGGGCTTGAGTCTACGATGCAGCAGTGTTGCCAAAGGCTCTACTGTCAATGCGAACAACAGGGGCAACAAAGGACAGCCCTACCTTGTACCACAACATAGTTGGAAGCTCGCAGACACCAGACTGTCCATCCGGACCCTCGCTTATGGCCCAGGGTTGAGTAGCCTAATCCACGACATCTACTTGGGTCCAATACCCACCTTTTCCAGTACATCCCATAGGTACCCCGATGTTACTGAATCGAACACTTGTTTGATATCTAGGAATGCCAATGTGTATGAACCCTCACGTAGGCTCAGGGTATGGATAACATGGAACTCTCTGCTTCTCTGTGGAATGAAGCCACATTGATCTTCATGTATCAGGGTCGGGAAATATGGAAGCAGCGGGACAGACTACTTCCTACTCAGTATTTTTACATCTACATTCAGTAGTGAGGACGTCACCTCCACCTGATCCTTGTCTGACATCAGTACCAGTACCACAAGGGCCTCACGCATGGTGTGTGGAAGACATCCACCCTGGAGTGCCTCCTGGTACACCTCCAGAAGTCTATCAACCACCACAAGGCAAACCTATGATAGAATTGAGCTAGTAGGCCATCGCCCCCTCTCCCCCCAGTGTTTCCACAGATTTCTGGAGCTGCAGCAAAGCAAGGACGTTTTCCTTTGTTATGTCCTTTTCAAGGGTCTCCGTCTCCTCCACTCCCAACATGGGAATGCTTGAATCTGCCAGGATCGCCGCCCCATTGCTATTTGGTCCAACCCCCCTGTGGTGTTCCACAAACTCCCCCTCCAGGAGAACCCTGAACACCACATTTACGGCTGCCTGGGGTTTAACTAATTTGCTAGTACTATCCTGCAAAGGCAATATTGGTTCCCGAAACTCCTGCTGTCTCACCAGACTTGAGACAGCAGTGCACCTGCCCTGTTCCCCTCCACATGTGGTCTCCTTTGGTATGCCGTATAAGTATGTTTTTCCACCCTATGCCAGTCTTCATGTACTATGAGTACATCACCATTCCGCAAGTCTCCAGGGTTGGGAGGGGAACACCCTCCCAACCCTGTGTTAAGCGTCAAGATTTGCAACTGGCCAGGTCACAGACCTTCTGCTGCCACACACCATACGTGGTTTTTAGACAGACCCCTCTGAGCACCTGCAGTGTAGCCACAAATGGCGAGTCTGTCAGCTCCTCAGCGTGCATGTGCGGCCCCTCACCAGGCACACCAGGAGGTATACAACGGTAACCACGCATTTTTTACAACGCGGTACCGTTACCACGCTACTTTTACCTCGCAAGTCGTTACCACGACTTGCGCTGGGGGGCGCTCCAGGATAGTAAATAGTTTAATTTACTATCCAACTCCTTTCCCTAGAGTCCACGGGGACTGGAGTTGAAATAGTAAATTAAAAAATTTACTATCCAGCGTCCCTCCACGCAAGTCGTTGTAACGACTTGCGTGGTAAAAGTAGCGTTGTAACGGTACGCGTTGTAAAAGTACGCGTGGTACCGTCATACATCCACACCAGGAGTGGGGAATGGTCAGATATATAACACACCAAATAGGAAACCTCCCTAGTTGGGCCAATCCATGGGTCACATAGCAATAGTCCAACTGACTATATTTCCCTGTTGCCAGGGTATAGCAGGAAAACTGCCTGGACATGGGGTGTCTTTCCCTCCACACATGAAGAAAACTGAGGTTTTGCATAATTTCCCTCAGTTGTCAGGTCATGTGTGGTTTTGTGTTCTCCCTGGGGGGGGCTTCTGATTAAGCATCCCATCAAGCACATAATTGCGATCACTCACCAGTATCATTTCGGTTGTCAGATAGGGGGCAGCAGCAATCGCCCCACTGCTGAAGAGGCAAGAACAGTCAGTGTTGGGAACATATACATTCAAGAAGCACATGTCTCACCCAACTAAGACTCCAAACAGAATGACGAAATGCCCCTCTGGGTCCAGTACATGTCCCAAACGTTGAAAAGGCATAACAGGAACCACCCAGGTCATAACACCCGGCGCATGTCCAGAGTACGATGTTGCATATAACTGTCCCCTCCACCTTTTGCGTAAGCTTAGAACACAATCTCCCCATACATGCATTTATTTATTTAACTTGTAACGCGCAACAGCTACCCGCAATGGGTTTCCCGGCGCTAGGGATAGACTCAAGAAGAAAGAAGTATCAGGTAATATCAAGCAGACCAGGACAATGGGCAGATAACTCAAAAAGCAAGGTCTTAAGTCCCTTCCGGAACCGCAGCAAGTTATTCTCCAATTTTAGAGCAACTGGTAAAGCGTTCCAGAGCTTGGGACCTAGATGAGCGAAAGACCGCCCACCCATTCTGGCAAGTTTGAATCTTGGGATAGTAAAGTCTCCATTCCCAGAAGATCTAAGGGTTCGATGAGTCCTGTATGGTTGAACTAAGTTCTGTAGGTATTTAGGGGCTGTGCCCTGCCTAATCTTGAACAGATAACATAAGGCTTTAAATTTAATCCAGCTTGAGATTTTAAGCCAGTGTAAGTCACGCAGAGCAGAAGATGCTGAAGTTCTCCGAGGAACCTTCCGAAGCAGGCGGGCAGCCGCATTGTGGACTACCTGAAGAATCTTAATGGTTGCAGCATCAGCTCCCAAATAGAGAACATTACCGTAGTCCAGGTGGGAAACAACCAATTCCTGGACAACAGTTCTCTGAGTGGATAGGGGCAGCATCCACAAAATTTTCTGGAGCCATCTTAAGGTGGAAAAGCAGATTGCAGCAACATTTGTAGCCTGCTGCCTCATAGATAACTTGTCGTCAACAAGGAAACCAAGGTTGCGAACCACTGTGGCTGGTTGTGGAAGTGGTCCCATATCACTAGGCCAATGTTGGGGGCCCTATAGATTTTTATTCTTGCCCAATATCACCACCTCTGTCTTCTCCCCGTTTAATTTCAGACAGTTCTTCTGCATCCACTCTGCCACGCGTACCAGGCCGAGCTTTAGAGCAGAGGGGCTGTTCTCATCTCTGCCTGACAGAGAGAAGACAATTTGGGTGTCATCGGCGTAGGACAATAGCGTCAGCCCCTGCTTCCTCCACAATGGTGGCTAGGGGTCTTACATAGATATTAAACAGTAAGGGGCTGAGCATAGACCCCTGGGGAACACCATAAGCCAATGAGCAGATTGTAGATGTAGCTTTGGCCGAGAAAACTTGGAAGGTACGCCCACTAAGAAAGGAGGCAATCCAGGCTAAAGCCGGGCCTGCCACTCCCAGGGAACGGAGAGATCTCAAAAGGATGGAATGGGACACGGTATCGAACGCGGCACTCAAATCCAGCAGGATGAGTGCCGATGTTTCACCTTGATCTATACCGTGTCGTAGACTCTCCGTAACTCCGAGAAGTGCTGTCTCTTTGGAGTAGTGAGCTCGGAAGCCGGACTGGGATGAGTGTAGAAAACCAGAACTCTCCTCCAGATGGTTCAGTTGAGTGTTGACGTGCCTTTCCAGGATTTTCGAAAAGATGGGCAACAGGGATATGGGCCTGAAGATAGAAGGATTAGAAACATCCGCACCAGCCTTTTTTAGAAGGGGCACCACCATTGCATGTTTCCATGCCTGGGGTACATGAGATTCCTTTAAAGAGGCATTTAACAGTTTTGTAAATACCTGATATAAGTTAGGATCTAACGTCTTCAGGATTTTGGCAGGTAAAGGATCGCGGGGAGACCCTGATTTCACACTATTCAAGCAAGAAAGGAAGGAGGCATCATCAAACAGTTGCCATTCCGTGAGCTTCACTGAGGTGACGGGAATTTCAGGCAACAACGAGAATCCAGTCTGGGAGTTCTCTGCCAAAGGAGTAGAACTCAGTGAATCATAGATGCGCTCAACCTTTGAAATTAAAAACTCCGCCAGCAACTGACATTGAGCCTCATCCAAGGAAGGGGGAATTGGAGTAGTATCAGCTCCTGTTAATTTCCTGACAACGGAAAACCGAACTCGAGGACAATTTTGCGCTTGCGTTACCGTATTCGTGTTATAGGCAGCTCTCGCACTTTTGCACTGCTTATGGTAACCTCTAAGAGCTTCCTTATAGGCCACTTTCCGCGAGACGGAGTAATTACGCCTCTATCTCCTTTCAAGTGCCTTGCAGTTGGCTCAAAGAAGCTTCAACTCCTCTGAGAACCAAGGTACAGGCTGACGATGTGACATGGAACACTTAGATGTCAAAGGGAGCATGGTGTCTACTGCATTGCTCAACCATTTAGATACCACCTCATTTAGCTCTGATATGGGCAGATCGGCCTCTGGAAGAGACCCTAAAAGATGCCGATTAAACTTAATGGCATCAAGTCTACCCCAGCGACGTATCTGCTCGCCTTTGCCCTTACTGCTCCTGACCTTGATCTTGTTAGGTGGCAAAGACAAAAAGACAGCATAATGATCTGACCACTCCAGAGGGCGAGCTCCCTGTGAGCAATCATATTGAAGATTTGAAAGAATTGGATCCAACAGATGACCCGCGGAGTGAGTAGGTCCGGAATTACACAGTAAAAGATCAAAGACTTCAAGGTCCGATAGAAGGTGTTGACTTATAGTGCAGGACGAGTCTTCAAGATGAAGATTCAAATCACCAAGAATAGTGAAATTAGCCACCCTCAGCATCAGAGGGGCTAGTGCTTCCACCAGGGAAGACACCCGGAGATTAGCATTGCCTGGAGGGCGATATATCAAGATGCCCGACAAGGTAAATTGAGCATTGATCGTAAGCTTAAAAAGGGCGGCTTCACATCCACGGAGAGGGAAAGCTTCAAGTTGGCAAGTGTACATTGATTTAAAAATTATAGCTATACCCCCCCTTTACCAGTGTCTCTGTCCTTTCTCATTATTACGTAGTCATTCGGGATAGCAGCTGCAATATCTGGCCCAGAGCTCTCATGGAGCCAGGTCTCAGTTAAAAAGACAGCATCCGGATTCTCGTCGACAAGGAAGTCATGGATATTAAACTTATGCTTAGGGAGGGACCTGCAGTTGATGTTCCAAAACTTCAATGGGGGGGCGAGCCATTGCAATTTTATTTTTCCTCAGCCTACCGCGTGCTTGAGTACGAGACATTCCTTTGCACCTTGACATTTTCCCCATAGAGAAAGCACAGCCCGAGCACATAAAATTGTGTGCTGGTAGGACACACTGAATGCAGTCTGCGCGAGGAACTTGCCTCAATAGTTGGAGTTCTTCACCGGTGTATGTGTAGACATAAGTGGGAGTAGCATCCGAGACGGAAATTAATCCAGAGGGTCCAGCCCCTGGGCCCGTCCAAGCGCGGACGGGCGCAGACGGGCTGGACTCAGGCGTGACTCCGACGTGCGACCGGCGCACCCACTGCGCGCTACCGCTGCGCGCTAGCGAGGCCATCTTATATACAGCTCTCGAGTGTCCTGCTGGCCACTAGAGCGCATACAAAGATGGCGCCTCCAGGCGTCCCGTTCTTCCCCCAATAAGGCCGCTGAATCGGATTCGGTAGTGCAAGGGAGGGGACACGCTTAAAGAGCGGTGAAATAAACTAATATAATGCGCGTATGCGGAATGGGCAGGCTAAAAACAGGGGAAAAGTCAAAATAATTAAAATAAAATGACAAAACAGGATGTTTTTAAAATCGCGCCAAGAATTATGCTGAAAGCGCAATCACACTCACGCTGAGCATAAAGTCCCTGATATTACCTTTAAGCGAGTGCTAACACTGATCTTGCCCACCTTAAATATATATATATATATATATCCACATTTTGTAAAGCGCACAATCACCCGTTAGGGTCTCTAGGCGCTGGGGGCCGTCGGGAAGATTAAGCAAGCTATTGCCCAGAGTCACATGGTGCTGGGCTAATCTGCCGTCGGTGCCGGGGATCGAACCGTGATCCCCAGATTCCGGAGTCAGTCGCCCTGGCCGCGGCGCCACACCTCTTCCCTCAATACAGCTCTCAAGTGTCCTGCTGGCCACTAGAGTGCATACAAAGATGGCGCCTCCAGGCATCCCGTTCTTCCCCCAATAAGGCCGCTGAATCGGATTACGGTAGTGCAAGGGAGGGGACCCGCTTAAAGAGCGGTGAAATAAACTATTATGATGCGCGTATGCGGAATGGGCAGGCTAAAAACAGGGGAAAAGTAAAAATAATTAAAATAAAATGACAAAACAGGATGTTTTTAAAATCGCGCCAAGAATTATGCTGAAAGCGCAATCACACTCGCGCTGAGCATAAAGTCCCTGATATTACCTTTAAGCGAGGCCACAGAAACGTAATATTGTTTGAGTTACACGTACACTGTCATTTCTTCATCTGTGCTGTTCCCCTGACATTCCATGTGAGGAATTTAATTTAAATGTCGCACTACGTACCATCAACACGGAGTTTAGGCTTTCGACCAAACTCGTCCACCCCACATATTCTACCATCCAAGCACATGAGCAGCCATTCATCCCTTTAAACAATGTAATAAACCAAACTTCATCTCACCCTAATTTCCCCTCGCCATGGACAGTAACTCAGACTTGTCAGGCCAGTTGCTAGGCAATGCGTGAACCTGTGGCTCCCGCCCCATACACATTATCCTGTATGCCTATCAAACCAAGAATACAAGTAACACAACTACACGCTTTGCTAAAGATCAGTACCCTTTAGCGGCTGCAAGGGAACGCCCCTTCAGTGCCGCCCCAACTCCCACACCTCTGGTCCCTACAGCCCCGCCTTCCCACTACACACCATCCAACATGCAAATGATAAAACATGAAATATGCTGTTGCCAACCGCCCCCTCTCCTCCACAAGAGAAAGGGTAGGAAAATTTAGGAAAAGAAAGAAGGGGGAAAGAACATTCTCCATACATATATTATTCAGATATTCAGAAATTACAGGGACTACAGGTTGCTTGCTACTCAATGACTTACGACACGAAACCAACATCATCTCGAAGCAGAAACTCCCCAACACATAGTTCCAATATAGGGACCCACCGCCGCAGGCTCACAGGCACTACGGCATCCACAGGTTTCTCTGTGGAACTCCTCAATGTGTCCGTGCTCACTGTACTCCACACACGACTCAGGCCAGGCCCACACCTGTGCTGTCTGTGCCATACTCAGGGCCACTCCATCTGCTCAAAAGGAAGTCTTGTGAAGCTGATGACTTCCGTGTCTTCCGTGTCTTAAGAGTACCATCCCAGCACATCACAATACGGCACGGAAGGTTCAAGGAGCCCGATCAGCTGCTCTCTATTATTGTTATGAAGATTCTATGAAAGTTGAGCTCTGATCTGTCAGTTGTTAGTGCTCCTATTTGATGAATAAACCGTTAAGGTGCCTCTTGCATTGTTACTACATGTTTTAAATTGGCGATGGAGAAAGGAACCAAAGCCCAGTTCAGCCACTGTCAGATGCTGGTGCCATTGGTAGTGCTGACCAGTTAATGGCTGTATACCCTTGGTGAATTCTGTGCCATGGGAAAGTTGATGAAGGCGCTCTAAACTCCATGCCAGCATGGCACACACACATGCTTAGTTCCTGTCAGTATGTTCCACTGCCTTTCAACAAATGGGTGGGTGGGCACAATTGATACTACACTGTATGTCACACGCCCGGTCATCCCAATTCTGGATTCTTCGTCCATCCAATTTCTTGAGATGGGGCTGTTTTTTGGTGGACTTGTGTGGATCTAACTTTGGAATTTTTGGCTGCAAGCTACTGGAGACGACATTCATTTTATTTATCTGATTTCAAACTCTCCATGAATAATTGAATTGCGACAGGAATGACAGGAATGACAACAGCCATACATTTTTGGACTGCATCCTTCACTCATGTAACATATCTGGGGGAAGTGACTGTGAATGATTTTGGTGTTATTCTATCAATTTAGTGTGCACTTTTACAATCCTCCTTCTATATTTGCTGTCATAAATCTAATTGGAAACCAGTTATGTGTTTGGCATCCCTAATGCACTATGGAGGAAGCAGGTAATGCTATAAATGCATTGGCACCAGGGAAAGCGGTAGGTCCGGTCCAGATTCCCTTGGAATTTTATAAAACGTTTTTTCCTGAACTGACTAAGAATCTATGGGAACTGTACTATGGGGTTCAACTGGAAGGGATTCCACCAAGCACCTCGGAGGACACTAATGTTATATGTTTTTAGAAAAAAGGGAAAGCCACCAAAAGATCCAGGGTCATGTAGACGGATATCTCGGATTAACGCTGATACAAAGGTGTACTCAAGATCTTAGTGACTTGAAGGGGGAGGATCATACCCAGGTTATTTTCGTCTTGGCAGCACTGGTTTATCCCAGGCCCGGGAGCAGCAGACCATCGTGAGTTGAGCCTTTCCTCTACTCGACATTGTTGCAACTACAGTCACTCCCTTGGCTATGATCCTTCTTTTTTTTTTTTTTTTTTTTTTTTAAAAACCTTTATTGTAAAACGTCAGAAACAAATACGGGCCTACAACCATCCGGCCGGCCTCAACAACGTTTCGAAGCACATAAGCGCACAACATGGCATCGCAGCAGTACGTCAAACAAATTACAGTCGATTCATATCACATCGGCAGACATATACCACTGGGAAACAGGAGAAGGGGAAGGACCATCGTTAAAGGTTTTCTTTTTTATGCTTGTAAATAAAATAGTAAGCTGGAAGGACTAGAAAGGATCAAGGACCAGACAGATCAACAAAATTGAAGCGGGCAACTCACAGCAAAGATCCAGCGCGCATGAGAATATCGTCAAAATGGCGGCACCAACACAATACATAAGGATTGACATTCGCAGAACACGTCGTGTGCCAATAGCTACCCACCCCCGGACAGCTAAAACCCTTGACCCAGAAAAAGGGGGAAAGAAAATGGCTTAAAATAAAAAAGAAATAAAGGCCCATAGAAACCAAAAAGAACGAAATAACCCCCCACCCTACATGCATGCAAAGGCTACGGCCTACCCCCCCCTTGCAATGTGTCTGTCGCCCCAAAAGAGTACCCGAAATGAAGAAGAAGAGAAAAGAACAGAAAGAAAAAGGAGGCATATATTACCGGAGGAGGGCCATCCACAAGTATCCAAAACAACCAAGCAGAATAATATCGGCCACCCCACCCCCGACCCCTAATGAAACATAACCAACGTCCAGCTCCACCGTCCATCCATCATCAATACGTAGGAAGGGGAAAAAACAGAGTCAACCTTGTCCCTTACGATCCAATGTGCCCATGAAGTACTGAAGCGAGGTAGTCCCACGAAACCGTGGAGGCAGCCAGAAGGACCACAGCAAGACACGGCGCCATCCACCCACGGCCATCCGACGCAGGGCAATGTGTTCCAGAGATGCACAGCACAGGCAAGTCCACAGCAACAGTCCAACAAAGTGGGACAGTCCGAGCGCAGACAAAATATCCAGGAGAAGAACGTCAGTCTCGCAAATAGACCCCAACAGAGGTATCAAAGATGGCGTCCTAAGGCGATCTCCCAACATCTGTAGCAGCGCAGGACGCCTAACATCCACCAGTGCCGCAACCGGCAGAGCTATGATAGTGTATGGTTCCCTCTCCCGCAGCACATCCCCGGATCTCTGAGGCAGTGGCCTGTAACAGTTGAGCCCAGGGTATGGCGAAACGCTCCGCACGCGAGCGCCAGTTCGGCAAGGCGAGGAGAGTGGGGGCAAAATGATATCTAATCGAACCTCCAGATCTCGGGCGTTGCAACACAGAGCATCACGCAAGTCGGCCAGAGCACACAAAACGTCGCCAGTAGTCAAGGGCGCCTCGTAAAAGGATGACACAGTAGTCCCCCGCCCATGGGGCTCGCAGATATGTGGCGACCCCCGGCTTCGATCGCCGGAGTCACTTCCAGGCAGTCGGCCGACAATTCGGCTCCCCGACCAGCACTGCCAGGGCGTGGGGATCATGGCAGCACCCTCTATTCCAGCGCCGCGTGTGATGGCAACACAATGTGAGACAGAACAGGAGCCCACGGCAAAGATGAAGACGCGATTCACTGCGCCCAAAATGGCCCCCACTACTCCGCTCGACATCAAGGAGACTCACGGAATCATCCGGGGAGAGGGATACAATTGTTGCAGCGCCAGCGATGGAACCCAGATAGCTTGAAGATGAAAGGAGATATTGTAGCGCCGCAGCGGGAGACCCAGAGTCGTCGCCGCGTCTCGCCAGCCGATGCCGTCCTGCCGTCAATGGCCGCCGTAGTTGTCGTCCGGCAGGGCACAGTTGAGAACAAAGGATCGTTCCCCTTCCCCGAGCGTCAACAGGATAACAGGACGTCCCGTCACTTCCAGCACAGGAAAACCGACGGGGAGCACATCGCTGGAAACAGCGTCGCTTCCCATACACAGTACCGCAGCATAAACACAGATTTGCAAGCAGGATAAGAAGCGGTACGGGAGGGAAGCGGAAGGGTCGGCGGAGCCGAGGGCTCAGGCGGCCATCATGGTTGCAGGTTAGGCTCCTCCCCCGGCTATGATCCTTCTTGATGCCAAGAAGGCATTTGATCGAATGGCCTTGCGGTACCTCTGGAGGGCCCTTGAGTGCAAGGAGTTTGGGCCACGCATATTGAAGGCAGGCATTAAATCACCATCCTTTTGCTAAAGTTCAAATTATGGCTCAAGAATTAGCAAAGATCCATATCTCGATGGGTACAAGGCAGGGCTGCCTATTCTGTTTGCCTTATACATCGACCCCCTAATAATGCAGATGCTAAACAACCAGGTCATCAAGTGTTATCCTCTCCGTCCTCAGGATCAGCTTGTAGTACAAATAGGCCACCTCCAGATCTATCCAAGCCCCGAATGCTATTAAAGCCGTGGGCTAGAGAAGGATCAGGTGAGGGCAAAATAATAAACAAAAGGGAGGAAAGGGAGGGGACTGTTGGGAGGGAGAGCTGTGAAGACAGAAAAGAAACCAATGATTGATGGGTCTTAATTCTAGTAACGTGCTTTTCCACAAAGCTACTTATTAAGCTAAACTGTGCTATACCTGTATCAGGAAGGTGAACTGTACTAACACAGGAGATGCTTCTCTGCCATGTAGAGTACAAACATATATCCTGTGATTGCCTTCCCCTGTGAACATAGAAACCCACTATTGAAATTACCCGTACTACCAATGCAATTGAATGATATATACTGGTAAGTAAGAACGCTACATACCCTAATCTCTTTCCCTTTGTGTCCTGAAGGAAAGTAAACAGAGTTCTAAGCAATGCAGCGTAAGTTACTCAGTATCTCCCATGAACAAAAATAATAAGGGTTACGTCACCCAGAAGAAATGCAAATAAGGTTACCTTAAGGAAGTCGTTATCAGGTGGATGAATAGACCCTTCGTCCACCCTGGGACTTATCTTAGTAAATCCTCTGCAATAGCCGATGCAAGAAGGCTGTCCAACAGAGGATTTATGGCAATGTATAATACGCAACCAAACTGTTTCCTCCGCAATAGCCGGTGCAAGAAGGCTCGCCAACGGAGGAAACGTCAGAACCAGCGAATGTGTAATAATACGCAACCAAACTGTTTCCTCCGCAATAGCCGGTGCAAGAAGGCTCGCCAACGGAGGAAACGTCAGAACCAGCGAATGTGTATTGCTTCCGCATGAGCCGAGGAAAGCATGCTCACTCACGGAGACACGGGAGCCGACAAGTCGGTTCAAGGAAGTCTGCCCTCCGCAATAGCCGGTGCAAGAAGGCTCTCCAACGGAGGACAGAGACGAACAAGGAAAGTCGGAAACAACGTACTCGACAGGAACCGCAAAGCTGGTAATCACAGGAGCGCAGGAAACGCCAATCCGTACGGTCGTCTGGGAACGCCAGGAACAACAAGCCAGAATATCCGACAACAGCTGCAGGAAACGGTTTCTACTTATACCCCGCCTCCCAGCCGCTAAGCCTTCTGGAATATGTAGTCATTCATGCCGACCCCATCATCACAAGAGGCGCGACGGAATCTGACAGTACATCCCCCTCCCCTCACCTGGAGCGCCGAAGGGGCCCGGGGCGGTCAGGATACCGGCAATGAAAATCCGCCACCAGGCGAGGAGCATGAACCCCAGAAGCAGGCTCCCACAAGTTTTCTTCGGGGCCGTACCCCTTCCAAGCCACCAGATATCGAAGGCCACGGCCCCGCCACCTGGAGTCCAGAATACTCTCCACCTCGTACTCCAAGCCGTCAGGGACCAACAGAGGGGGAGGGAGACGTCGCACCACCGCAGCAGCAGGCTTGAGCAGGGACACATGGAAAACAGGATGTATACGTAGATGTCTCGGCAACACCAGCCTCACTGCCACCTGATTGATACGTTGCACCACCCGAAACGGGCCAATGAAGCGAGGGTTAAACACGCTGTAACGCCTGAATCTGAGGTTCCGGGTGGACAGCCATACCCAGTCACCCACCTGATACACAGGACCTTGACGGCGTCTTTTGTCAGCCGATTTCTTATAAGCCAGCTTCGATGCTTTCAGGGATTCCTGCACCTGCTCCAGCACCAACTTCAGCCGGGAAGCCCTCCTGGCCGCATCAGGCACCGTCACCTCAGGGGAAGGGTGTGCAAACGGAAGAAACCGAGGATGATGTCTGTAAGTACAAAAAAAAGGCGATACTCGCGTGGCAGAATGGGTCGCATTGTTGTATGCCACTTCCGCGAGCCATAGATGCTCCACCCAGTTGTTCTTACCCTGAGACACATAGCACCGTAAAAACTGCTTTAACGTCTGGTTGAGACGCTCAGTCTGACCATCAGTTTGCGGATGGAAGCTTGTAGACAGAGCCGTTTCAATATGAAGAGAGGAGCACCATGCCCTCCAGAACCTAGCGGTAAATTGAGAGCCCCTGTCAGACACTATGACTTTGGGTAAACCGTGCAGGCGCACCACATGGACCATAAGAAGCTGTGCCAATTGACCCGCTGTAGGTACTTGAGGACAAGCAATAAAATGCCCCATCTTTGTCAGATAGTCAATGACAACCAATACTGCTGTACAACCCTGATCTCTGGGTAGACCTACCACGAAGTCCAATGATATTCGTTCCCAAGGAGTAGAAGGGGTAGGCATGGGCTGTAAAAGCCCTGCAGGACGACGATGATCAGATTTGGCACGGGCACAAACATCACACCCCGACACCCATCTCCGTATATCGTCCTTTATCGTGGGCCACCAACATCTATGCTGGATCAGATCCACAGTCTTATCCACCCCCACGTGTCCAGCACTGGGTGAAGGGTGACACCAAGAGAACATTTGTTTCCGCAAGGATTCGGTGGGTAGGAGCATTCGCCCTTGATTTATCGGAAAGCCGTGTCTTATGTGCCATTCAGGATGTGACTGTAACCATCTCCTCTATGGGTCCGTTCTGATTCCATATCGTATGCCCTGCAAAAAGGCATCAGGTTGTATGCCACAAACCACCTTGACCGGATCCACTATCGGAGCTTCTGCTCCAACCCCCGAGGATTTTGTGGATGATTGACGGGATAAGGCATCCGCCTTTCTATTGTCCACTCCAGGCCTGAAAGTTATAACAAAATGAAACTCTGAAAAGAAAAGCATCCACCTCAGTTGTCTAGGGGATAGATGCCTGGCCGCTGCCATAAACTGCAGATTACGGTGATCGGTGTAAACCGTCACCGTATGCTTCGCTCCCATGAGAAAATGCCTCCATTCCGTGAAGGCATGTTTGATAGCCAAGAGTTCTTTTTCGGCTATGCAGTAGTTGAGTTCAGCCCCCGTAAGTTTACGTGACATAAAAGCCACGGGATGCAAAAGGCCTGTGGATTCATCTCGCTGTGAAAGAATGGCTCCGGTAGCTACCTCTGAGGCGTCCGCCTCGACTATAAATGGAACGTCTGAATTGGGGTGCTTCAGTATTGGAGCGGTGACAAATGCTTCCTTTAAAGTTACAAACGCCTCCTGGGCTGTCTCATCCCACCCAAACCTTTGGTCTTTTTTCAACAGTCTGGTTATGGGAGCCACTACCTTCGAGAACTGGTTGATAAAACGTCTGTAGAAATTGGCGAATCCTAGAAAACATTGAACATCCTTGATGTTTCTAGGAATCGGCCAGTCTCGAACTGCTTGAATCTTCCTCTCCGCCATTTCCTGCCCCAAGGGGGTAAGCATAACCCCCAAAAATTCCACAGTCGTGACATGAAAGTCACATTTGGACAGTTTGCAGTAGAGATGATTGTTCTGTAGGATCCTCAGGACAGATTGGACGTGTTGTACATGCATGTCTTCCGATTCGGAATATATGAGGATATCGTCTATGTACACAATGACGTGTTTGTCCAATATTTCCCTCAACACCTCGTTAAGGAAAAACTGGAAGGCAGCAGGGGCGTTGCATAGCCCAAAGGGCATGACCAGGTATTCGAATAACCCATACCTGGTCTGGAAGGCCGTCTTCCATTCGTCCCCTGCTCTCATTCTCACGAGATGGTATGCTCCCTTTAGGTCTAACTTGGTGAACACTTTAGCCTTTTTCACCTGTTCCAATAATACATTGATTAACGGTAAAGGGTATCTGTTCTTTATTGTTACCGCGTTAAGGGCTCGAAAGTCTACACAGGCTCTTAATTCCCCGTTGGCCTTGGGGATGAAGAACAACGGGGACGCTGCTGGTGATCGTGAGGGGCGTATAAACCCCAACCCTAACAGTTTGTCTAAATACTTTCTCAAGTAAGCATTTTCTGGCTCTGTCAACGCATACAGCCTGCCCTTGGGAATCACTGCCCCAGGAATCAATTCGATCTGGCAGTCGTATGGCCTATGTGGGGGCAACTCCTCAGCTCGTACTTCGTCAAAAACTCCTTCGAAGTCCTGATATACCGCTGGGAGTGTAACCGCTTTTTCTGCGGCGGTGGCTATGTGATCCCCACATGCCAAAGCAAACGAAGGACATTGTGCATATCTAAAACAATGCTCTTCGCAATAAGCAGAGTTCATCACTATTGTGTCTGTTTCCCAGTTGACTTCCGGGTTGTGTCTCTTCAACCAAGGAATGCCTAGGATTACCCCATACTGCGGTGCCTTGATTATGCTGAAAGAAACTCTTTCTCTGTGATACCCAAACCTCATCTCTGTCAGAGCTGTTTGATAACTTATGGGCCCGGTGTTCAGTTTCCTGCCATCCACTGCGAATACATCGGTACCGTCTTCCTTAGGGATCAGAGGTATGCCTATTCTTTCTGCTTCCTTCATGTCCATAAAGAAACCCGTAGCCCCAGAATCCACCATAGCCTGCCTGCGTATGCACCTCCATCATGCCAATCATCAAAATTATCTTGATGAACAAATGTTGCGCTCCCACTACCATATTCAACATTGAAGGGATGACAACATGACTCCAGGGAACCCCTTCATCAACCCCAGAGCCCTTCAGTTTTCCGCCGGTTTCTCTGTGGCCGCGGACACCCCCCTATTCATGCGAAATTTGGCAAATTTGGGTTTAACAGGGCACTCTCTAACGAAATGGCCTTTTTTGCCACAGTAAAGACAAAGACCGAACTTACGCCTCTGTTCCTTTTCGGTGGCGGTTAAGGCCGCACGGACCGCTCCTATTTCCATAGGCTCTGAAGAGGCGTGTGATACCGTACTATCAGGGGTCTTTACCGCCACAGAAGAGGGGATTGACCTGGTCTTAGCCCCGCTACCTCCTTTACGATTCTTCATCCTGTGGTCCAATCGTAACACCAAATTGATCAAATCCTCCCAGGACTCAGGCTGGGGGTCTATTTGAGCTATGATGTCTTGCATTTCCTCAGTTAAGCCCTGATGAAAGATTGATGCCTGTTTGGCTTCAGGCCACTTGGTTTCAGCAACTAGACGTCTGAAATGGTTTAAATAAGTAACCAAATCTTGATTCCCCTGACGTAGACCTAGGAGTTCTTTGTCCGCCATATATGTATCGGCCCTTCTATCGAATACTTTTGTGAACTCTGCTTGGAAAACATCCCAGTCATGTAGCATTGGATCGTTTCTCTGTACTATTGGAACAGCCCATTGAGCCGCGTCCCCTATTAAATATGAGATGACGAATGCAACCTTAGACTGATTGGTGGGGAATGACCTGGGTTTGCATGAAAAATGCATTGCGACTTGTGTCAAAAACACTTGCACCGATCCAGCATCTCCGTTAAATCGTTCTGGATGTGCTAACGGTATGTTAGGGGGAATTTCTACCACTACTGAACCTGCTGTACCCGACCCTGACGCCCCAGCACTAAATGGGTTTTTCTGTATGTTGTCTAACCGGTTCCTTAACTCGGTGCTTTCTTGTCTGGATGCAATTAACTCAGATTGCACCACAACTAAAGCAGCCATCACCTCGTCCAGAGTAGCCATTGCCCCAAACTGATCGGGAGGAGATTAATACTGGGGTCGGATATTCTGGTATCCTCTCCATCCTCAGGATCAGCTTGTAGTACAAATAGGCCACCTCCAGATCTATCCAAGCCCCGAATGCTATTAAAGCCGTGGGCTAGAGAAGGATCAGGTGAGGGCAAAATAATAAACAAAAGGGAGGAAAGGAAGGGGACTGCTGGGAGGGAGAGCTGTGAAGACAGAAAAGAAACCAATGATTGATGGGTCTTAATTCTAGTAACGTGCTTTTCCACAAAGCTACTTATTAAGCTAAACTGTGCTATACCTGTATCAGGAAGGTGAACTGTACTAACACAGGAGATGCTTCTCTGCCATGTAGAGTACAAACATATATCCTGTGATTGCCTTCCCCTGTGAACATAGAAACCCACTATTGAAATTACCCGTACTACCAATGCAATTGAATGATATATACTGGTAAGTAAGAACGCTACATACCCTAATCTCTTTCCCTTTGTGTCCTGAAGGAAAGTAAACAGAGTTCTAAGCAATGCAGCGTAAGTTACTCAGTATCTCCCATGAACAAAAATAATAAGGGTTACGTCACCCAGAAGAAATGCAAATAAGGTTACCTTAAGGAAGTCGTTATCAGGTGGATGAATAGACCCTTCGTCCACCCTGGGACTTATCTTAGTAAATCCTCTGCAATAGCCGATGCAAGAAGGCTGTCCAACAGAGGATTTATGGCAATGTATAATACGCAACCAAACTGTTTCCTCCGCAATAGCCGGTGCAAGAAGGCTCTCCAACGGAGGACAGAGACGAACAAGGAAAGTCGGAAACAACGTACTCGACAGGAACCGCAAAGCTGGTAATCACAGGAGCGCAGGAAACGCCAATCCGTACGGTCGTCTGGGAACGCCAGGAACAACAAGCCAGAATATCCGACAACAGCTGCAGGAAACGGTTTCTACTTATACCCCGCCTCCCATCCGCTAAGCCTTCTGGAATATGTAGTCATTCATGCCGACCCCATCATCACAAGAGGCGCGACGGAATCTGACATCAAGTCGGTAAGGGTGAATGGTTTTGAAACTAAAGTGTTAGCGTATGTGGATGATATAACGGTGCTAACGTGGGACCCTCAGACAGCCCGCCTGAAAGTAGAAAGATTGACGGAGGAGTTTGGATCACCCTCACAGTACCATCTCAATAAGGGGAAGACACAGCTGATCTGTACTAATAATATTGATCTGATAGACAACTGGAGGGTTGATAATGCCATATATCTAGGAATAAAAATTACAGTGGGGGTTGATTCTAGGTATAAAATACAGAGCAGATGTTAGGATAGGCTAGGAAAGACCTGAGACAAATTATTGTGTTGCATCTCACTTTTGCCGGCAGGTGTAATGTTTTAAAAATGATTTTCTTGCTATATATTCTATACCTATTTAGAACCATACCTCTGGAACTGGAAGGGCACTGGCTAAAAAACCTTGAAGCTATGTGTACAAATTTTATGTGGCAATGTTCAAGGGCACGATGGTCCTTCAGGAGTATGGTTCTCCCAAGGGCCCGAGGGTGATGGGCAGTTCCTAACTTTAAGTTACTGGGCTGCACATTTGTAGTATATGGAAGCTTTATTTTCAGCTACAGGTTATACTCAGCCGCCCGGATTGCCAACTGGAGAGACCCCACAAGTATCAATAAGTTAGCTTTGGGTGATGTAGCTAGGGGGTGCTTTTTCAGAGCTATCTAACCCAGATTCTACAAAAAGCTTAAGTTTAAGGTAGTGGGAGCAGCAGCAAAGATGTGGAGCCGGGTAAAAAAAAAAGATTGAAATTACTAAATATAGTTGTTGTACTCCATTATGGCACACCCGCTTATTCCCAGTGGTGGTTTATGATGGGACTTGTAAGAGGTGGGAAAGGGCAGGGATTACCCGCTGGGTGATCTGTTTTACTGGGACCAACTGTGCTCCTTTGAGAATTTTCAACAGGACTTTGGATTAGAAAAAGGGTCTGTTTTAATTTTTACAGATTATAAATAGCTTGTAAAAATTGATGAATAAGCATTTTTCACTCAAAAAAATTCCCCTCCCGCATTTGATTATACGACATGGTACTATGATTGGGCAGATTTATGCACTTCTGAACAATATGGCGGTGGAAGACCTTGACCACCAAGAAATTAAATGGATGGAAAAACTTGGGACTTAGGGTTTAGATATCCAGACTTCAATATAGGTTGGAATGAAAGTGCTGTTGACTGCAAGCCTGAAAGCTCAACCTTATAAAAAAAATGTTTAATTTATATCACACGCTGGCCAAATTGTTTAGCTGGAGCAGATGTGCTGATGACAAACGTCCTCAGTGCGGAAGGTGCCAGCTGATTTAGGACATATGTTTTATGATTGTGCAAAGTTAGCTGTAATGAACGAGGGCACTGAGAATTACTGGAGTCGGATTTTTCGAAGCGAGATACATACGATTAAGCTCATCACTGTTGCTATGTGAGGTTGATTCTTCTCTTGTGGGGATGGTGGGGAGTTATATTTTACCTTTACCTCCACGGCAGTGAACCATCTTCTGATAGCGACTTCCTGTAAAGATTGTGGACCACCGACAGTACAACTGTGGTTTTCCTGGCTACTGAGCAAGTATAATATGGATAGAGCATTGTATAATTGCAAGGGAAGAAGCGCCAGAAAGCAGGGAGTGGAGATTTGGTCCCCCATGACAATGTCGATCTAAGAGTGTTTTGGGTGTAGTGATTGGCTGGCCTTAGATCTTGTGACCGTAAGTTAGGCAGATACTTTTGTTCTATGAAGGCCACTAAATGGAATTCCTAGGGTGTTTTTTTTGTGTGCTATCTTCTTGGTTCTAAATACAGGCAAACCTGCCCTCCTTACAGTTGGCTATTGGGGGAAAGTATGGGTATTGGTGATCCAATGGCAATGAAATGATTTAGTTAAAAGACTGATTGTCGAATGCCTTTGTATGAAATGTGTTAACACTTTGACTGTTTAGTATATGTTCTGATGTCTGACGTAAGAATGAACAAGCTTTCATTTACAATTGTCTTGATGTGGAAGATGTTATTTGACCACATTGCTCCCATTAAAAAAAAAAGAAAATTAAGGTGTATGGAACTTCTGTTTTTAAGCAAAACAAAGGATGCAGCCATGCTTTGACACTACCATGAGCGTGATCATCTTTTACCATTGACAAGCACTTCCTGAATCCAAAGAGGCATTTATGGTGATTTTTGGGATACTTCCAAGCAGTGACAGCCGCTACGGATCTGGAGTGGCGGGGCGGCGGGCAAGGGGGTGTAAAAACAGAAAAATACACTTACCTCCTCGCCGCGCTCGTCTCCCACATCGTCTCTCCTCCGTTGACTGACCTCCAAACAACCAGGCTCCTCTGAGCCAATTACAACGCTGCAATACAGCATTGCGATTAGCTCCCCTAAGCCAATCACAACGCTGCAATGCAGAGTTGTGATTGGTCTGAGCGCTGTAATTTGGCACTCAGATGGTGACTAGGGGCCTGGGCATTTTCTCCACCCAGGCTGTCATGCAGCCTGTGTGGAGAACATGCTAAGTGAGCATGACTGTTTGGTAGGCCCGAGACGGCCGGCCAAAGCACCATGCGCACTTCAGTGTGCCCATGCTCTGTGAGCAGAGCAGGCCCGCCCGCCCCCATGCTGCTGCCGCAGGAAGGAACTAATAAAATGCTAATAACATCATTATCATTTTCTTTTTCCTTTCCTTCGCTGCTGCAACTCAGTGGGGTGAGGCTCCTCCACCTTAGGGGAGGAGCTTCCACTGCGTGCAAGCACACTTTTATGCAAAGGCCTAAATGAAATGACCTGTGACCAGGACACCATGCGTTCCTCTTGAGCCAAAGCTCAAAAAAAGATCTATGTCACAAAAACCCGAGCCTTGAAAAAGATGTTTGCTTCCAGGAAGAGTCTGAAGAGATCAACCAGAAGTGTCTAGTATTGTGCAAAGCAGACATGCAACATCCCCAAGTCAAAATGGTTCACAAGGAGGATGGCAGTTAAGGTATATTAGCAAAAAAGGGTAAGGAAAAGGAAGGAATGCACACACCAAATTTACGTTTTAGGTGCAGATCTACGTGTAGTCATTTAGCATCAAGCAAAATGTGTCCTACTTTGGGCAAGTCATAAACAACCAGCTGGTGACCCATCAGCCACAGGGCCCCAGACCATCCCTACTTAGGACAGATTTTCTAATGGTGTTTATCCTGCTCCGGTATGTCATGCGAAGGTTGGCCGCCCCAAGCAGAAAAGTAAGAATATCCAGGCAGAAAGGTAGGAAAATAGACATCTTACCGATGGGAAGTAAACTCCGAGAATCCCAGGACCATTTCTTTTGTTGTTTTCAGAAACAATTTATGAGAAAAGATACCAATGCGGTTTTGTCAAAATTTCTACCTGTTTTTAAGAGCAGGCACTTTCATAAAAAAAATTCTCTCCAATGCAATGGGGAACAATAAATCAGTCTCATAGACTGACTTCCAAGTGTAAAAGGGTGCCTTCAAATTGCACTAACAGTAAGCGTTGAACAGAAGCAAATGTAATTATTCATAAAATAATAATAGGTAGGGAAGCCTCAAGAACTTACAATTGTGTATGTACGATTCCTCCACTGATGTAAAACATAATGACTCACTGAAAAGATGGGGTAGCCACGAGGGGCCTATTCACAGAGCCATTTATTCCTACATGTTCGATTTACATGTGACATTGGCTTTATTTATGAGTGCACGTTTTGACACCAATTTACACTCATAAATACACATGTGCATAATACAACATGATATAATATTATTAGGAAAAAATGTACTCCCTTGGGCACAGAGTGGATGCCACAAGGTGGGGGATGATCTGATATGCATGTGCACAACCACACCATTGTACATTTGTGGATACTTCTTTTTCAATAGCCACTCTTAAAATGGTCGGACGTTTACTACTGTCAAGGGAAAGAATAAAATCGAACCACGGTGGAAATGGGCAGGTAACTCTCCTCAAAATAGTGGTGTTGCAGAGGCAGTGTTACCTTTATGGGAAAATACGTTTTCTTCCATGAAGAAAAATGTGAAAAAACATTCAATACATGCATTTGCACCTGCTAGCAGATTCTCGAAGAAGCAAAATTAAATAAAACTTCAGGAGTCTCCTCGGAAATCTGTGCTTTACCATCTTTCCAAAAGCACTCCTGAAAACCTTTGTAAATTCGGAAATTTACTCAAAAGATAGAATACCGAAGGGAGCAAAATTCGGACTTATTTATGAATTATGTTCTAAAACTTATAAAACCCTTGTACTGAAAGAAAAAGGGCATAGACACTATGGCCCTAATTACAATGACGGTCAGAGTTGAATCTGACCGACACCGTCTCGGTGTGGGAACGGAGCGACCGTAGATTACCGGTTCAGAACACTGTATAACAATACACATGGTGCAGTTGCAAACTCCCATTCCCCTATGGGAGCATGTGTGGTGGTCAGAAAGCAGCTGAGTCACAAGCTCCCATAGAGAAATTGGAGTTTTTGTAAACCAACACTTTTTGAAAAAAGCTGCAAATGCTCGTTTCCCTATTTTATTTTAGATCTAGCCAATCTTTCGATTTGCTCTGCTGTGGTGCAAACTGTTTGGAAACATGCGAATGTCATCATGCTTTTGAAAAAATCTATTCTACACCCAGTCCTGCCCGAAAAGTACTGGCCCATTTCTCTTCTGCCTTTTTTGGAAAAAGTAGTGGAGAAATAAGTAAACAATCTCTTAGTGAATTTTTTTGAAAATTATCAAGTGCTGGATCCCTCACTGAATGGCCTTAGAGCTGCCATAGTACAAAGACCGCTCTTCTTAAAGTAATGGAAGAGCTGCGGAAGGTGGCTGACAAGGGAGGCACTGCTGCGCTTAATTTATTAGATGTAAGTGCGGCCTTAAACATTGTGTCTCATGAGGTGCTTTTAGATGGATGGCACAAGATTGGGATTTGGAAAAGGCATTGGCCTGGCTCACCGCATTCTTAAAGGAGTGATCCTTTCAGTTGATATTTGAACCTTTTACATATACCAAGTGAAGGCTCGAGTTCAGTGTTGCTCATTGTTTGGTCTTAAGCCCAACCCTTTTTTATCATCTAACAGAAGTTGTGAAATCTTTTGGAATATCGCGAGACTCATACGTGGATTACACCCAGCTTATTCTCTCATTGTGTGCTGGGGAAAAGGAGGATGCTGTCAATTTTAAGATCTCTATGTCTGCTGCCGCAAAATGGATTCATTCGGACTGCTTGAACTTGAATGCTAACAAAATAGAAGTTCTCCGGTTGGGAAAACATTTGCAAGAATTGGGCGGCCACTGTTAGGCCAACTTGCTGAGGTCACCTCCTAAGTCCAAAGCAATTTTTAAAAATATGGGTGTGTGGATGGAAGACTCCTTATCTTTCGAACCACAAGTTACAGCTTTGACCTCTGGCTGTTTTGGCACATGAAGAGGCCTTAAAAAAAATCATAGCCTTTCTTGTCCACAACTACTTAAGTTAATTAACCCCACTTTAATCATCTCGTCCCAGACTACTGCAATATCCTGTATCTGGGTACCGCTGGGCACTTGAAAAATAAATTTCAGATTATCCAGAATGCGGAAGCAAGATTACTGTGTCAATTGCCAAGATTCTGGTCAGCTTCTCAGCAGTTCTGCACTCTGCATGGGCTCCCTGCGGAGAAGCATATCCAGTTTAAAGCACAGTGTGTGGCCCAAAGTATTAATAATTAACTGGGTGCGCCTAGCCTGCTTTCTCTGCAGCAGTCCTATTATCCCACTAGGGCGTTAAGTTCTGCAGACCTCAATCTGGCTGTGCTATCCCATTTCAAATTGGCTAGAAAGAGGGATCCTCCTTTCGTGCCATAGCTCCGATGCTACGGAATAAAATGCCCAGTCATCTAAGGAAAGTAGATAATAACTTCAACTTTAGAAAGTAGTTGAAGACCTGGCTGTTCTCGGTTTAGGATGATTTTTATGTTGTGTTACAGTAGGAGGAGAAGCGCGCTCAGAAGCCGTAGCCTGGGTCAGTCATGTGTGGTATAAATTCTCTTAACATAGCATGACATAACATAACATAGCATAAGATAAATTAACATAACATAACACATAACGATATTGCCAGCACCAATCTTATACTGTGTTATTTTACCTTAATGTCCTGATTTGCGGGATTATGATACAGACTAGAGTTTAGTTGGGGTTTTAGTGGTTTCGTCAGAAGTATATTCGTTCTGCGATTGTTGTTTAAAATAGTTGTCATAAGAATTAGTAGATTATTGGGTTATCATGCTTTCCAAAGCATGTATCTGCTGTCTAGGTTAATAGCCTTCCCATTGCCCCACTTGTGCTCATGCAAGTGTGTTCAATGGAATAGTGGTGGTGTTAGAGAGGGATGTATGACATTACAACGCATGCTTTTACCACGCATGCCTTTACAACGCTGTATTTACAACGCATGCCTTTACAACGCATAGCGCTTTGGGGTGCTGGATAGTGAATAGTTTAATTTACTATTCCAACTCCAGTCCCCGTGGATAGTAGGGAAGGTGTTGGATAGTAAATTAAATCTATTCCCTATCCTAGAGCGCCCCCCAGCGCAATGCGTTGTAATGGTTTGCGTTGTAAATACCGCGTTGTAAAGGCACTACGTTGTAAAAGTTGCGTTGTAAAGGTTGTTCACCATTAGAGAGAGATCATTTCAATTCATTAGCTTAGATGAGTTGTGTTGGGTTGTAGAGAGTTGTATCATGTTCTGTTGTTGAAAGTCCTACAGAGTAGCAGGTAAGGAGGGAGTATGCTGTTAAAACATTTCTCTTCTAATATGTGTAAGATGCTCTGTCTAGTATGTTTTATTGGATGGTTTTTGTGTGTATTGATTCTGAATCGTTTGTGCTGGGGTGTTGTGTTGATAATATGCTACATAGCACATCTGTGCACTATTGAATATGCCTGATATGTTCTGTCTTATGTGCGGTGTTAATTTAATTTGTGAGTGTTGTCTACTAGTGGTAAGTACTGTTGTGAGTAGATTGCTTGATAAGCAAATGTATGGCACATCCTTGCTGAGGTGAATGCTTGTGGAGTGTTCTGTACAATGTGATCTATGTTTTAATGTGATCTGTCGATTTAATGTGATCTGTAAATGTTAATTCATACAGCCTGGTCTGAATTTCTGAAGTTTTGGTTGACGGTGCACTGATTTGCTGAAGTAATTGCATTGCTGTTTCCTAGGCAAAATATTAATTATTGGCTGAATCTGCAAATCTAAACCAACCCACAGTTCATGAATCAGTCGTACATGTTCTTTGATATGCCACAACTTTGTTTCAAGCACTGTTGACTTTGACTGTTAAATGCATTTGTCCATTTTCTTTATGATTGTCACAGTTCATATTCTTGCATATCACACACCAAAAGAAATCAATGTTTGAATAATTGGAAGGCGTCCGAGTGTACTTACAGTTGTCCATGAATAAACATAGCCGTCAACGTTGTACACTGGTAGAACATACACATCTACATTCTGGAGCAACATTTGTATTTTCGGATCATGCTGGTGGTTTTGCACAATCTGGAAATGGAAAGGGTACATTAGAACAGCAGGCTGCCTGCTACAGATCAATTACAAAACGTGAATCAGCAAATGGCTCCGTGCGAAAGGCTGGAGAGACAGGAAGTCTGTTCTTAATCTTCTCAACCCAGGATAATTGACTTCCTGCAGTTGATGAAGTTAAAAAGACAGAGGTTGCTGTGCAATCCCCGGCTCTTTGATAATCTTCTCAAACAAACCTGCAGGAATACTCTGCCTCCAGGGGACTTTACAACAAAAGGCTGGTTGGAAAGATCAGTTACAAAATATTTTCTAAATATCAATAGCTCTCTCTCTCTCTCTCTCTCTCTCTCTCTCTCTCTCTCTATATATATATATATATATATATTTTTTTTTTAACGTGATTCTCAATATGGATGACTAAACGGTAGTTTTCTATTGTATAGTTCGCAGTAACTACTAAATACTCACACAATATATTCGAGAATATTAGGCCCGGGTAGGATGAGGGATTTGACCAAGATTACAAATTCTGGATACTTAAGTGCTAAGGTAAATTTATCCTTAACCTCTAGGCATTTACATGAGTAGCATAAGCAGCGATGTCATGTATGCTACTGTTCCCTTGAGAGTGTGCTGTAGACCAGTGGTTCTTAGCCTTTTAACTTTTGTGCACCCCACTTAATCATTAGTGGAACCAGAGGGCTGCTCACTGAATCATTATTGGAATCCGGCGACCCCCATTAGTCATTACTGGAAGCCAAGGACCACTGCCTAGGCATTTTCAATGATTAGAACCACAAAACAATACAGGAAAATACAGAAATAAGCTTTCATGAAACAAATACACAAATGACTACATATTTTAATGAATTCACAAACAAATATAACAAACAAATATAGTTATCCAATTGTAACTTTACTAGGAATGTTTGAGACTTATTTTCCATACTCTATTCTGATTGATGCACTTTTCCCAGAAATTAATCTGAATATAGATCTTTAGGGGCAGATTTTCAAGCTCCTTGCACCTCCTTTCAGCGCCATTGCCTCACTTTTTTTTACGCAACGGCGGCACTACATCTGCCCCATATTTACATGGATGCAGATGCGTCACCTTTTCACAGGCTGCATCACTTTTCACCTGTGTGAAAATTGCCTGCATCGCCTTAGATTTTAATTAATGCATGGTAGGCCTTCCGTCGGAAAGGCCTACCTAGAAAATGCTGCAAGGATATTTCCAACTTTTTTTGGGGGGGGGGGGGGGGCGCAGCCTTTAGCTGCGTTTCCAATGCATCACAATCCATACGCCTGCCAAACCCAGGTATAGGGATGATGCATTGACTGTGCCCAAGGGACCACACTAGCCGTAGTGACTTGATTGCAATATGCAATCAAGTCACAATGTGAGTGGGCCACCAAAGGTAAGTATATGCACGTAATGTCACAATATGTGACATTACATGCTGATGTCACAAATACAAGTGGGCCCTATTCCCACTTACATGCGTCACATCCAGGACCAATATGTTCGATTGCAAAGGGACTTCGTCACTTTTTTACTCTCCAACACATTGGTCCCCATTCAGTAGTAGATGCGTCAGTTAAAACTGACGCATCGCCTCTAATTTTGATGCATTACTGGAGTTGGGTTGGTTTTCATGCCAACTCCAGCAATGCGCCAAAAAACCCTGCATCATGGCACACCATATTGTGAATACAGCACATCCATTGTGGCACAAGAGTTTCTCCCGCATGCACAAGAAAACCTACACATCGCTGCTTTCATGCAGCAATGTGTCCGTTTCTTGTAAATGAGGCCCCTAGTTTTTCGCTTTGAATTTTATGTCCCTTCACATTTACAGAATGTACCAAAAGAACATTTTACTTGTTTATTTATATACACTTTATTAATCTGTTTATTTAATGTTCTAAGCAGTCGTGGGCCCCCTGAGTAGGCTTTGTGGACCCCCAGTGGTACCCGGACCCCAGGTTAAGAACTACGGCTATAGACTACACCTCCTAATTCAACGGTTATGCTACACCTTCTCATTTAATATGAATATCCAACAGCTCTTTTTAAAGTGAACTATATGTAATAGTTCCTGTTGAGTGATACACAGTCACTGCATTGGCATGCTAAGGTTACACTTACTCTTTATTTCTATCATTGAGTACACCATTTTATTGAGCGCTCTGTATAATATACATAGCCATTAAGTTGAATATTCTACAGACTGCCTCCCATCATTAAGTTGAGAGTACACTAGGTTCCTTGTGGATTCTGTATAGGCTATGGTTGTAAGAGATCTTGGAGAATACTTAATTTGGTTCAAACCATGCCTGTGAACCAACTTCTAATCTTTTTTTATTTTCTAAATTTCAACATTTACCAAATTTTCAAAAGTAATCTAGTTATTGTTATTGTTATGTTAGATTTATATCGCGCCAAATCACCTACAGGTCTCTAGGCGCTCGGAAATCGATGGAATTTATACAATAACTTCATGCAACACAAAGAGGTAGTGCAGCAGCCAATTTACATTGCACCCAGAACCTTTCCAAACAGCAATGTTTTTACGGACTTTCTGAACCGCAGGAGATTCACTTCTCTGCGTAGCCCCTCAGGCAGTTTATTGCATAGCTGAGGGACCAACACTGAGAGGGCTCTCCCTCCCTTGGTTACCAGTTTGTACCGAGGGCAGACCAGCAACTGAGAATCAGAAGATCTGAGTGTTCTTTTTGGGCTATACACTTTCAGACGGTCTCTGATATAAACAGGTGCATGGCCATAAATTGCCTTATGGGCCGTGCATAGACTCTTAAACTCTACCCTCTCTTTTATGGGGAGCCAATGCAGGCTCTGTAGTAGGGGAGAAGCCTTAGTCCTTCTGGGGAGTCTAAAAATCAGTCACGCCGCGTCGTTCATCACAACCTGCAGTCTATTAGTCAGAGTTTTGGGGAGGCCTAGATAAAGGGCATTCCCATAATCTATTCTTGAAATAATTGTCGCCGCTACAATTGTGTGCAACATGGACTGAGAAAGAACGGGGCTAGCTTGCGTAACTGCCTGATGATATTCGTGCAGCTCCCAACAACAGAGGAGATTTGGCTGCCCATTGACAAGTCACAGTCCAGCTTAATCCCCAAGCTCTTTACATTTGCGCTCGGCTTCGTGGCCCTAACTCCTGTGGCTAGTAGTGCCTTTTATCTAAAAGTGTGATTTGCCAATTGGGTTTGGAGTCAGAATTACATAGGGCCTGATTCATAGAACTAGCATAAGACAACATCCTAAACGTACTACCATTTTGGTAAGTGCACTTACTCATTTTGGTATTTACAGAAGGCACTTACCCATTAATGACTAAGTGCTGTCTGTGAATTCCAAAATGAGTAAGTGCACTTACACATTTTGGTATTCACAGAAGGCGCTTACTCATTAATGAGTAAGTGCCTTCTGTAAATACCAAAATGAGTAAGGGCCTTCTGTGAATACCAAAATGAGTAAGTGCCTTCTTTGAATACCAAAATGGTAGTAAGTTTAGGATTTTGTCTCAAGTTAGTTCTGTGAATCGGGCCCATAGATCCTTCCTTGCTTTAAATTTTTCCTCACCCCTGCCTCTTGTACTCCAAATGCATAATGTTTACATTATTTTTTAAATTGATTTTTTATTTTCAGTTTATATCAAATGGCCCCACCTTCCTACCTTCCTGTATGCCTTTCCCCATTTTCACCCCGCTCTAAACTGGTCTCACTCTGCCCATTACTTTTGGTCTGTTAAATTGTAATCTGATGTTTTCTGTGATATATCATTAACATTTTACACAACCAAATTTTTTGCATACAATACGAGCCATTCATTCAATATGTCCACCATAAACAGTGTGCAGGCTTTTCTCTCATAACACCTTAACCACACCCACCTTTTCCCAACTCCAAATAGTCCACATGCTCAAGAATTAGCACTGCCCAAGAGGTAATTAGCGCCATACTGGGAGCATTCAAATGCATTAGCTTATTGTAAGTCAAAAATGCCTCCTGGCACAACACCCCTCTCCTATACACTCAATGAGACAATATTTTTATATACAAGATTTAGAAGGCAGTATTTATGTCAGATGATATTTTTGTGTGAAACTATTACATCTAATCCCCATTCAACCTTTCAAAAAGGACACCAGAGATTGCAGAAGTAGAATGTGCCTTAACCATTGTCATAGGTGATGTTTATTGGAGTCGTTGCTTCATGTCTAACTACTCCCAAAACAATAGAATGTTTTCTTCCATGTAGGACTTCATACCATAGTTTGGCTCCAAAATTGGCATAAGATCACCAATTTCCACATTATGGTTCATTTAGATTGGAGGTGCTGTATTAGTTGAGGGGAGTGATGGCTTCATTGCGAACTCCACAACACAGTTTGAGGCATAAGATTATTGGATGAGAGCAGTACAGGCAAAGAGTAGGTAGCGAGGTCAAGAAAGGATGAAAAGAGCGATGAAGGCATATCAGGATGCGCGATGGGGGCACAGTTGAATAAATGGACGGTAGACACCATCGAGGGAGAGAGGCTATTTCCACCATTAGTGCAAACAGGAGACGCACGGAAGAGGAAGGAAGAGGATGACAGTGACACTAATGACAGGCTGTTAGATCGGTTGCTAGCAGAGCGTCCACCTCCATACAATCCAGATTCAGTTGCGGGAAGGCGAGCACTAAGAAACCAAATGGGAGAACCCCAGATGAGCGCTAGGGTACTGGGAAAGATTCCAACAGGAATGGAAGGGACAGGGATGCCAGCATTGGGAGGTGCAGAGATGAATGGAGTTAATGGTGCTACGCAGTTGCCGGAAGCCCTTCCGGTATTGGGCACCATTGGACCCATAGTGTCAGTGTACAACTAAAGGGAGGGGGGAAATAGTTGCCACTCACAGTCAGGAGTAGGAAAAGGGATTAATGTCAGAGGAAATGGTATGGTGAGCGGAAATGGTACATTTCTGGTGCCTGTAGAAGCCATTACTCGGTTACCAGCCACTGCAGACTCTTACGGATGGTGTATTGGGTCTATTGAAATATGATCAGCGTCATTGGCAGACTCACATTCAGAGAAGTCGATGAGATAATAAGTGGAAATTTGCCCCTTGAAAGGATAGAGCTTTATGAGCAAGATGAGCTGTTTGTAACGAAGGATGTTACCCATAAGGCAAGGAGAGCACATCAGAAGCTGACAGAAGTGGCCTGAAAGTTCGATGTGGATTTGTCCAAAACCAAAATGTTACAGGGAGGTGATAGGTTAAATTACAGCGATCGAGAATTGGAAGAGAAAAGAGTGATAGGATTGAAAACCTACATTCGAGAGTTGACTGTAGGGATACACGCATGGAGCATGCTTGATAAGTGGGAGGGAAGGTAGTCCAAGAAAAAGAGTGTCAAGAAAGGGATAGAAGATATGCAGCCTCCGGGAGGAGGAACATCAGGAGTGGAGTGTGGAAAAGTAAATTTTGCCATGTTCTGTGTCCCTACGTGTCATCCATCATATGTTATGTGTGCATGATTAAATATGCATATGCATTCCCCATGTTCGATTCAAGACACAATTATAGTTGTGTCCACCTCTAATATGCCAGTTTCCAGTCCTCGTGAGTACTACGAATATCAGGCCTATGTAAAGCTACGTTGCCACGTTTCTCAGTGTGCACGTTATTCCATTGTAAAGTCCCCGTTTCTAGGCCTCAAAAGGGCCTGGACACCGGATTCAGCTCCTGTCTCCTGAAACCTCGCTGAGGAGCGATACAGCCCCCACCTGTATCCTCGACCCTTCACTTACTTCCTGCCTCGCAGTGCCCGGTTCAGCTGGCTCTGCCTCTGAGTCTGCCAAAAGTATGTTATAGTTCCAGTTATCAGTTCAGTCCTCCTTCTCTGCATTCCTAAGCTACTGAACCTCATCAATAGTTTCCGTCATTGTCTAGCCTTCACGTCTCCACGTTAGAGAAATACTGCATTTAATGGTCATTTAATATTCTTCATCACGCACTACATGTAGAATAATGCATGGTCCAGTCTTAGAATGAAGTTAGCCTTTCCCCTCCTAACTTATAGTTTATATCAACATGTTCTCTAAACATCAGATACTAGATACTGTTTAGGTACATGTCGCCCTGACTCTCCAGACTTCAGTCTCTGCTCCTAGCACAGAGTTCATAGCCCCCAGCTTCTCCTAGTGATACGTCATTGCCAGTTTGCGCGCACCACCAGGTTAGAGGTCCCGGCTCCTCAGGTAGCCCCCTCCATGGTTTCCGCCCCATTCATGACATATTCTGTTACGTTTGCATCACATGTCTATGTATACGCCCTGTTACCCCCACTTTTACCTTTATCTTTCGCGACTGCTACGCGTCACGCCTATTGCTCCACCCACTGCTACGCTTACTGCAATGTAATGCTATGTGTTTGCGTTATGTATATATACTCATGTACTGTTATTAAAAGTTACTCCTCCTTTGTCCTTATCCTTTTTCCTGCCCCAGGCAAGCGCTTGCCATCCTATTCCTGTGCAGGTTGTCCTGTTCCTGTCCTTTATGCTGTAATAAACCTGCAAACTCCTACTACCTCGAATCTTGACTCTTATTTTATTGAGCTATCTGTTATTCATTTAAGTATTCAAAAATAGGGTATTATTTATTTATTTACCACATAATGGCGCCCGAATAGGGACTTGCCCTTTCCCCACGCGCCGGTGAAGCCACGCCGGCCCCCTGACCCTCTGCAGCCGTGACGGAACCATACCGTGCACCGGCAGATATTTCTGCTTCAAGTATCCCTCAGGCCCACGGAGGAGACGGAGGAGGCGGTCCAGCATCCAAACGAGACGGTGGAGGAACGCGGCGAGTCCCGACCAGAGCCCAAGCCAAGAGTCCAAGGTCCGAGGTATCCGGAGGTCCACCTGTAACTGAAGTCCGAAGTTCGTCGTCCGTCGTCGTAGCAGTTCAGTCCGATCCGAGGCCTTCCGTTCTTGCTGCCCGGTGAGTACCATTACTGGGGTAGTATCTAGACAGGGTCAATCTAAATTGACTCTGGTCCGTGGGTTGGTGGTACACAGACTCACAAACGAAGTGTTCACCTAGGTGGATACGGGTCTTGATGCGTCCCTTTATGGGACCGGTATGTTCCGTACTGTTTCAGCAGTGCATCCAGTAACTCTAGTCTGTTCCGTTCTCGAGAAATTCTTGTGTTTCTGTTTTTCAGTATTCCAGGTAATATTCTGTCCGAACTGTTATGTTATGATGTTGTTCAATGTATTTCCAATGTCGTGGTATGCCTGAATTGTTCTCCAAATTGTTATTGTTTCTCGTGTATTGTATTGTGTTCCGATTCAAGTTTACAATGTCTCTCTTTTCGAGATTACGTCAGCTAAAAACTAGAAAAGGTTTGTTAGAAGAAGCAGTTCCTGTTCCGCCGAGGGACAGTCCAGGTCACTTTATGTATCAGAAGCATGGCATAAGCGCCATATTGTATCTAGATTTATGGGTAGAGTATACCAAACAGTTAGAAGAAAAGTATAGATGGCCCGTATCGGGTACATGGGATGCCGAGTGCATCATGCGAGTAGAAGAAGCATTATGGAAAAAGAAAGCCAGACAATCACAGAAAGATGCCATTGAGTTATGGCGTAAAGAATCTCATAAAAGAACCGAAAAAGAAATCAGAAAGTCAGAATTAAGTAGAGAATCCTTAGAACGAGCACAAGAAAAAGAACTAATCGAGATTGGTGAACAAGTCAAAGCCGAACAGTCAGACAGACAGAGGCATGCCCTTAATAGGGGTATGTATCCTCTCCTTGCCGAGGGCTTGCCAAAAGCGACCCCAGAGGCATCCAGTAATTTCCCGCCACCGTTAGTTCCGACCAAGCTATGTCACAAACAGACCGCAGCTGATATTTTTATTTCGTCCTATTTGGACGACACAGTCCCAGAATATGCAAATCCTGTTCGTGCTCCGCCAGTCCCTGTAAATCAGGCACTTCCCGCTCCTCCAGACACCGGAGTACCTGTTACGGTACCCCCGGTCCAACCCGCCATACAAGTCCAGCCTGCATTTCCATTCCCCATTCTGCCAGGACGAAGAGCCTCAGTAGACGACTCCAGTTTAGGGGCCGCAGGGGGAGGTACTCCTCAAACCCCGCCGCCACACAAGCGTTTAACGACAGCCGAATTACATGCACAAGCGTCACAGCGTACGCCCAGACATCAGACTGTAGCAGAAATAAGAAAATCCCTTGCCGAATGCTGCTATGATCCAGTCCCAGGCGAGGATAATATGGTTTTATATTCATTCCGCGTAAGAAAGGTGGCCGAGTATCTAGTCACCTTACCGAATATGAAAGAAGATCTAGACAGAATATATCGTTTCATCCGTACAGGGGATGATCCAGAAAGCATTAACGAGGCCATGTCTCAAAGGAAAGCCGAGATCCAGCTCATGATATTAAAGTTTCTGATCAATTGTCTAATAAGAGAACAAGATTACCCGTCTAAAGATCCAGCGGAAATGAAAATCCTGACAAGGTGGAGTGATAATATAGCCGAGGGTAAGCACAAGACCGTCGGTGCTGTGGAGAGTATGTACAAGAAAATCCGTAGAGAAATAATAAAGATACACGAACAACGTAAAGCAGCACAAGTAAGCGAGAAAGAAAGTAATTCTGATACTGAAGAGGTAGAAGACGAGAATCCCTCCAGAATAGCGTATGTAGGAAAATCTAGATTTCCAGATCGCCATTTACGCCTAGAACACAAGTCTACTTTCCATCATCCAGCACCAGAACAAGATTCTCTAGAACAAGTATTCCAAGCTACCGATCACATTCTGAAATCACGAATCGGTTACAGTGAGTTAAGTACCATGCATGAACAAGAACTAGCCCGATCAGCAGTCCGATGGATTACTGATTCTACCACTTTTCCAGACGAAATAGTGGCACAAATGTTTCTGAAAATGCCCCCAGCCGAACAACGACTGGCGGGTATGTATATGATCCAGCACCTCATTACATTGTATGAGGGTCAACACTCTGATCCAGGCCCGTTACATGATGTCCTGAACGAGTTACTCCAGTATAGATGGAAAGGTCTAGGTACCGACTTAATTAGTGTCATTCTAGAACAGCGTCACAAATATAGAACGTTTCTGAACCCGCATTTTGTTCATGTCTCACCCCCAGAAAGTAAACCATTTTACATGGAGAGACAGAATCCGTTACGAGAAGTCCACCCAGTTAGAGGAACGGGTGGCGAACTAGAACGAGTGTTTGTTTACACTCCGATTACAAAGATGGAACTCCTCGAGATGAAGAAATTAATTCCCTGTCATGACAAAGATCCAGCAGGGTTCCATAGAGAATTAAAAGACATGCTCCGTATGGGAGAATACACGTATCCAGATATAATTAAAATGTTAAAGGTTCTGCTGCCCGCAGGGGTGTATGAAAAGCTCAAGGAAAAAGAATGGGAGGTGGGAGAGAAAAAGATCGATTGGGCAGTTCTAGAAGCTGAAGACAAGGCACGAGTACCAGGTACCGGTCTTGGAGATAAATGTAAAGAATTACCGGAATTATTAATACAAGTTTTACCCAGATTATTGACAACTAGAAAAGAAGACTGGGATGCAATCTCAGCCTGTAAACAGAAGCAAGACGAGGATATTAGTGATTTTTATTCTAGATTTGAAAAGTGTTTTAGTATCAACAGTGGCCTCAAGACAAGTAGTGAGTCATACCCTCACCTTTTTGTTACCAAATTAGTCGAGAATTCAAGCCCACCAATTAAAAATCGAGTTCTGAAAGTCGAAAGTACCTGGCAAGCTAATACCCCGTCCCAGATGTTGCAAATGCTCCAATACCACCAGAATAGAATCAGAGAAGAGCAAGAACACGAAAGAAAACGTATGAAAGACACAAAAATGAAAGTACTAGTTGCACAATCTGTTCCTCAAGACAGTCAGAAGAGGGGTCCGAATCAAGCCAGTCATCCTGCAGCTCCCGTTAAAGGGAACTGCAATTATTGTAAACAGCCAGGTCATTTTATAAATGAGTGTGCAGTTCTGAAACACAACATAGCTACCGGTAAGACTAAAGAAAGACCACGTCCGCCTAGACCAGGACAAGTTTCACAGACTCCTCAGTCACAGAATGCACCACAGACAGTTACAGCACCGCAACCTATTGCTGCAACACAGCATGTTACATCGCAGATGTACCAGTATGCACAGTCTGAGTATCCAGAGTACCAACAGTATTCATGAAACAGCCTAGAGAGGGAGGTAGGCTTGCCTCTCATCGAGATACCTGTAGATCAAGAAGGTCCCTATGTTCACAGTCAAGTATTAGGGAAAGACAGAAAGTTTTTGATTGATACAGGGGCAAGTAGGACCACAATTAGTCACGCCGAAGTTCCAGGGGCTCCGCTCTCAGGCTCAAGAAATGTTTCCCTTGGATTTTCAGGAAAACCTATCGTAAATGAGATTTCAAAACCAGTTACTCTAGAAGTAGGTCCATTGTCCCGCACTACTGATCTGTTACTTACTAAATCATGTCCAGAAAATCTATTAGGCATTAAAACACTGAAAGAGTTAGGTGCAGTTATATGCTGTTCCCCAGAGGGAATACGACTGTTCCTACGTGACTTCAAGGGTCACTATGTATTACGAGATTTTGATTCAAGACTGTCTAATGTTCCGCAGCACTTATGGGCGCAAGGTCCAACTGATGTTGGTTATATGCAAATCACACCCTATCGTGTGACTCTCAAGCCAGGTGTAGTGTTACCACGAATCAGACAGTACAGATTGCCACCTGAGGCTGTAGCAGCCTTATCCAAAATTATTGACGAGCTCATGGCTCAGGGAGTGGTTGTAGAAACTGACTCCAATGTATGTAATTCTCCGATCATTCCAGTCATGAAACGTACTGATCCAAATGCACCCCCAGTATATCGATTAGTGATTGACCTACGAGAGCTTAATAAATGTATTATTCCTCAGTACCCAGTTGTCCCAGATATCTCTTCCCTATTAACGGCCATTGATTCCGAAGCCACGTTCTTCACTGTCATAGACCTCAAGAACGCATTTTTCAGTGTCCCTATTCATCCAGACAGCCAGTTCCTTTTCGGATTTTGTTTAAATGGAAGGAGCTATATGTTCACACGAGCTCCTCAAGGTTTCACAGAAAGTCCTAGTATTTACAGTCAAGCACTCAAGAGACAACTAGACAACATTCACATGCCAACTGACACTGCCCTGCTCCAGTATGTCGATGATCTACTGATCACAGCCCGTTCTGAACGTGCTTGCGAGCGAGCATCACTGACAGTTCTGTATTTCCTGGCCGAGATGGGGCACAAGGTGTCCCCTTCTAAGCTTCAATTCTGTGTCCAGCAAGTGGTATACTTAGGACACTTACTGTCCAAGAGGGGTAGGCAGTTGACACCAGACCGTATCCAGTTAATAGCGAGTCTTCCCCAGCCCAAGACCCAGAAGGAGGTACGTGCTTTTATTGGCCTTACTTCTTATTGCAGACAATGGATTCCTCAGTATGCATTTCTAGCTAAACCACTGATACAGTTAACGACACAGGAGGCAGCCGTAGCGACTGTCCTCCCTTGGACATCTGAACATACACTTAGTTTCAATGAGTTAAAGAAAGCCCTATGCCAAGCTCCAGTTCTAGCTACACCGAACTACAGTAAGCCTTTTACACTTTTCGTTACTGAACGCGAAGGTACAGCATTATCTGTTCTCACACAAGATCAGGCAGGACAATACAAGCCCTGTGCTTATTTTTCGAGCACATTAGATCCTGTAGCCCAGGCTCTGCCTGCGTGCCTCAAGTCAGTTGCAGCCACAGCACTAGCTATCAGACAAAGTGATTCCATAGTCTTAGGACACTCCTTGACAGTACAAGTTCCACATTCCGTGGAAGTTCTTTTAAACCGAACACAAACTCAGCACTTGACAATTGCACGTTTAACTGGTTATGAATTGACACTGTTCCAGCCACACATAGAAATCAGACGCTGCAACATCCTGAATCCTGCTACACTGTTACCATCAGTTAATTCAAATCCAGCCACACATGATTGCGTGGAAGTAGTTAACATTACGACAAAGCCAAGACAAGATCTGACAGATATTCCGTTATTAGATCCCGACCTGACACTTTATGTGGATGGTTCATGTATGAGAACAAGTACAGGAGAACTAGTCGCCGCGTATGCAGTGACTACTGACACTGAAGTTATTGAAACACACCGTATTGATACCCTGTCCGCTCAAGCAGCAGAGCTAGTTGCTCTGACACAAGCCTGTATACATGCCAAGAACCAGAGAGTTAATGTTTACACAGATTCACGCTACGCATTCGGAGTCGTACACGACTTCGGAGTGCTCTGGCAGGAGAGAGGTTTCATGACTTCTCATGGAACCAAGATTCAGCATGGTCTCCTTATTCAAGCTCTGTTAGATGCCATACATTTACCGACATCTATCGCTATCATGAAGTGCAAAGCACATACGAAAGTTACTGACACTATTTCCCAAGGTAATGATCTAGCAGACCGCACAGCCAAGCTTACAGCACAGACTCCAGACATTCCAGTTAATCAGACACATACTCCAGATCCGGCTACATGTATGACAGTTAAGGACCCTACACAAGATGTCATAGACATACAGTTACACGCTACTCCCGAAGAAATCAAGAAATGGTCCGAACAAGGAGGGGTCCAGACAGATCAAGGATGGTTAACGAAGGGTAGAGCCACATGGTTTCTCCCCGACTCTATGGTTCAAGTCATTATCAATACCGCACATAGTCCAGCACATTTAGGAGAAAAAGCCATGTTAGACAGTATCCAGAACATTTGGTTTAACAAGCATTTACGAGCTGCAGCCAAGCAGAAAGTCCGTACCTGTATGATATGTTGTCAGTTTAATCCAGGTAAAAGTGTCCCGGTGGAACAAGGTGGATTCCAGCCTCCTGACCACCCTTTTGAAGTCCTCCAGATGGATTATATTCAGATGGAGCGATGTCGAGGTTTCAAGTATGTCCTTGTAGTTGTATGCGCTTTGTCCAGGTGGACAGAAGCATATCCAGTCCCAGATTACACAGCCGCGACCACTGCCAAGCAGTTGGTTCGTGAGTTCTTCCCTCGTTATGGACTCCCTAGAGTCGTATATTCTGACAACGGCCAGCCATTCTCATCTGAACTCATGAAGCACGTCTCCCTGTTATTAGGGTACCAGTGGAAGTTTCATTGTGTACGCCATCCTGAAGCAGCCGGTCTCGTAGAGAGACATAATCAGACTCTAAAAATTCGTATCGCAAAGGTGTGTAAAGAGAAAGGTGTGGACTGGCTAGTAGCTCTGCCAGTTGCTTTGTTTTATATGCACATGGTCGCACATTCCAGATCAGGTCTGTCCCCGTCGAGGTCGTTTTCGGCCGCCCCCCAAATATGTGGGGTACTCCTAGACCCCGAAGTATTACCGATGTTTCAAGTAATATGCTGACAGATTACCTAGCTTCCTTGATGTCTGCCCTCAACTCATGTCGTTCACAGGTTGCCGCCGCATTTCCAGACAATACCGAGGTGGCACCGCACGAAATCGTTCCAGGATCCATGGTGATGGTCCGCAACTTTGACAGATCAAGTCCGCTGGAGCCTCGTTGGAAAGAGCCCCGACAGGTCCTCCTCACCACCCGTACAGCCGTGAAGTTGGAAGGTCGCAAAGGCTGGGTGCACCTTTCTCATGTCAAACAATTTAATGGACTGAAACCCGTCTTAAAGAACATTTCCCAGGATTTGAAGGATTGCCAAAATATTGTTCTCAAGGACTGTCCCGCAAAAGACATTGCTACAACCCCTCCCCTGTTAGAAAAAACTCCGCAACAGGAGTACAAGCTAAAACTTCGGTCTAGTAAAATAAGTCAGTCAGTTTGATTGTCTAAGTCCTCCCCTAGGTGAAACGGTTAGACTGTTTCTGACATGTATAAAATAGACCCCCATAATGAGAGAGTTAGTCAAAACTCAATCCGATGTATCGTTTTTCTATGTTTCATATTGTTTCTCAGCATTATGATTTCCTGCACCAGTTATGCATTTTACTTGTATTTCCCAGTCCTTCATGTAAATAAGTCTGCTAATGCTACAGTAGAGCACACGTTTAGTGATCTGCCTCCTCATGAACTCTCTTACCGCCTCGCTATGCGAAATAACTCATTCATCCGCATGTTACATTACTCACACCAGACCAGCAATACTACTAATTGTTGGGTGTGTGGTCGACTCCCCCCTTTCCAGACACCGAAGGGAGTTCTGCCACTTTTTCCTTATCCGTTTTCACATAATGGTTCGTGTGGAGCATGGTCCACGTTAACGTCTAGATCTAGATCTAGAAAATGAAGTGTATAATTTAGGTAATTATTCTTCGAATTTCATGGTCTTGAATGTTCAGTCTGATACTACTCCAGACTTACCTGCTATTTCAGTACTACCAGTCAAAGGCGAATTATGTGTCCGAAATTATGGTTCTGTACATGTAGGACACAGTGAATGTACTACTATTGTCAAGTATAGTGACAGTGGGAAATCTATTTTCAAAGCTTCACGTCATTCTTATTTTATTTGTGGTCAAACCGCATATGTTCGTTTGCCCCTCGATTGGGAGGGAACCTGTTACATTGCCTTCCTACTGCCACCAGTTTTTCTAGCCCCACCTGATTATCATAGAAATACACATCTAGTACACATTAGACATAGAAGGGAGTCCCCAATTGTCGATTATACTGAAACTGCTCTAGAACAGTATACAGATTTCAACAGAGGGTTCTTCTTCTTTATAGGACCTATCCAGAATAGTAAACTGATCCGTAGGTTAACCAGAACCCTCGAAGCTGTAGTAAATGAGACTGCCTCTGCTCTAGGTAACTTAACCGAAGAGCAATCTGCTATGAGATTTGTCGTTTTACAGAATCGTCTCGTCCTTGACGTCATACTGGCCGATAGGGGCGGGGCCTGTAGAGTCATCGGATCTAGTTGCTGCATTTTCATTCCAAATAACGCGCCGTCTGTTTATTCAGCTATAACCAGACTCCATAAAATTGCCCATCTGATACACCAAGACCCAGGCACCTGGACATGGTCCGGTTGGTTCTGGAATATAATTTCCGCATGGGGATGGAAAGTCTTGTCCTTTCTAGGTATTGCAGTAGCGATCATATTTAGCTGCTGCCTCTGTATACAATGTGGCCCTGCGATTTGCGGCATTTGTGCTACCTCTTGTATTCCTAGTCCCAAGCCCCGTTCTAAATCCCGTTCCAGGATAATTCGAGACGAACAAATGATACTGTATGAAATGATAGACGGTATCATGAAAATTGATGTTTCCTGATGGAAACGTAGTGACAAGGAGGGAATGTGGAAAAGTAAATTTTGCCATGTTCTGTGTCCCTACGTGTCATCCATCATATGTTATGTGTGCATGATTAAATATGCATATGCATTCCCCATGTTCGATTCAAGACACAATTATAGTTGTGTCCACCTCTAATATGCCAGTTTCCAGTCCTCGTGAGTACTACGAATATCAGGCCTATGTAAAGCTACGTTGCCACGTTTCTCAGTGTGCACGTTATTCCATTGTAAAGTCCCCGTTTCTAGGCCTCAAAAGGGCCTGGACACCGGATTCAGCTCCTGTCTCCTGAAACCTCGCTGAGGAGCGATACAGCCCCCACCTGTATCCTCGACCCTTCACTTACTTCCTGCCTCGCAGTGCCCGGTTCAGCTGGCTCTGCCTCTGAGTCTGCCAAAAGTATGTTATAGTTCCAGTTATCAGTTCAGTCCTCCTTCTCTGCATTCCTAAGCTACTGAACCTCATCAATAGTTTCCGTCATTGTCTAGCCTTCACGTCTCCACGTTAGAGAAATACTGCATTTAATGGTCATTTAATATTCTTCATCACGCACTACATGTAGAATAATGCATGGTCCAGTCTTAGAATGAAGTTAGCCTTTCCCCTCCTAACTTATAGTTTATATCAACATGTTCTCTAAACATCAGATACTAGATACTGTTTAGGTACATGTCGCCCTGACTCTCCAGACTTCAGTCTCTGCTCCTAGCACAGAGTTCATAGCCCCCAGCTTCTCCTAGTGATACGTCATTGCCAGTTTGCGCGCACCACCAGGTTAGAGGTCCCGGCTCCTCAGGTAGCCCCCTCCATGGTTTCCGCCCCATTCATGACATATTCTGTTACGTTTGCATCACATGTCTATGTATACGCCCTGTTACCCCCACTTTTACCTTTATCTTTCGCGACTGCTACGCGTCACGCCTATTGCTCCACCCACTGCTACGCTTACTGCAATGTAATGCTATGTGTTTGCGTTATGTATATATACTCATGTACTGTTATTAAAAGTTACTCCTCCTTTGTCCTTATCCTTTTTCCTGCCCCAGGCAAGCGCTTGCCATCCTATTCCTGTGCAGGTTGTCCTGTTCCTGTCCTTTATGCTGTAATAAACCTGCAAACTCCTACTACCTCGAATCTTGACTCTTATTTTATTGAGCTATCTGTTATTCATTTAAGTATTCAAAAATAGGGTATTATTTATTTATTTACCACAGGAGGCTTAACCAGTGCGAGAAGTACCAAGCGGAGGACATGTGTATGTGCCTTGGAGCAGGGGTGACTTGGCAGCCTTTTCTAATGATTTATTCTGCTGACGGAGAAGCCTGTTGAGTGGTACAAGCAAGTTGAATCACTTTGTCACGATTTCGAAAGTACTGTTGATTGATTTGAATACTTTGTTTGATATTGTGGTGCTGAGTGATTTGTGGACGGCCTGTCAAATGGCAGTTGAATGGCCATCCACTGAACCCGACCGAGACCCCATTACAATTGGTCTGTCACCTTTGGTTATGAAAAAGATTGAACAAGTAATCACCTGGTTACAGTTCAAAATTTTGCCCCAAGATATTGACTGGGTTAAACTAGATCGGACTACCCAAGAGCCCAAGGAATCAGTACATTCTACTATGAAACGCTCATACAAGCCTTTGAGCAGTATAGTGGGTTGAATACTTTAGATTCAAAGGACATAGGACAGTTTGTCACCAAATTCGTCCTGGGGTTGAGGCCAGAATTTAGCGTTATGATCCAGCAGATTCTGATCTGTTGGCAAAACAAGTCCGTGGATAAGATTTAATGGTACGCCAGATATTGTAGTGATGAGGTGGACTCGAAACATAGGATAAGCTGATGTTGGTCCAGATGAGGAATGCAGATAGAGTAGACCAAGTGCAGTCGAATGGAGGAACATTGGATAGGAATCATGGAGAAGCCCAGAACATGTCGGGTCATGGAAGGGGGAAGCTCACAAGATCCCATGACGGGGATAGACATCGGTCCCCTAAAGGGAAGCACTGCATGTCATTTTTGCCACAAAATCGGGCATTGGAAGCACGAGTGTCGATTGAATCCAGCGAATCAGATCCAAGATGAGGAAATATTTGAGGTACCCGAGGTCGTATATACTGTGACGAGGGCCAGGTCCATACATGGAGGGGGGTCTTAGTCCACATGTGCAAGTTCCCCAACCTCCGAGGATTTGACAAGGGAAACGAGGGTAACAGCAGATGCCCTTTATTGAACCTCTAGATGAATTCGATCCAAACCCATTGCAATGACAGTGCCTCAGGGGGGCGGTGGACTGTACCCTTGGAACAGTCTTAGAGGTAGACCAGAGAGCACTGTATGTGGAGGCAGATGTAGACGGTCAGCCCATTACATTCTTGATTGATACTGGTGCTACCTGTTCTACTGTGAGGTCTGCAGTAGTCTCAAACCTACCCCGCTCAGTACAATTGATCCAAGTTGTAGGAGTTGCTAACAAGAGAATGACTAATCCATTGTGAGAATAAGAACCTTTCAGAATTGTCACCAATTTGTGGTGTGCGACTTGAGTCCAGTCTGCTTGTTGAGCTGTGACCTTTTATGCAAATTAAACTGTACCATCTATTGCACACCTTAGGGAGTAGAGTTGCAGACAAATGAAAATGACATTCCATTCAAACTAGCAAATCAGAATCTCAGCATAGAGATGTTTCCCATGTTGACAACTGAAGATCGGCCATGCGACCTGAGGGATTCAGTCTCTCTGGAGGTGTAGGATTTAATCGGGGAAGAGATAGGATTGATCCGAGGGGTTGAGCCATTTAGGAAACAGATTAAGATAAATGCTGAATTTCCAAGAATTCTTCAGTACAACCTGATGTTGGAAACAGTGGCAGGAATCAAGCCTGTAATTGAGTCTATGATCGAACAATGCATTCCGAAGGAAATAATGGGGAGCCCATGCAATTCCCCTATAATGGGACTACAGCAGCGGAGTGGGAAATCCAGAATCATGCAAGACCTTCGGAAGGTCAACACAATTGTAGTTCCATGTTGTCCTGTGGTACTGAATCCATCAGTGATCTTGTTTCAAATTCCTTGTGACGCTGAATGGCTTACAGTGATTGATTGATGTCAGGCATTCTTCTCGATACTTTTGTTTTGTGGAAAGTATTTTTATTTAACAAACAAACAGTTCCAGTCAGATACACATCATACATTGGGTCATCATATAATATACTCGTCACATTGTGCGGGGAGTACAGGTGTATCCAAACAATAAAGCACGTGTATCCTGAGTAGTTCAACATAGTACACAATAGATGCGTTTTGTGCTCCCATGCCCACATCCCTCTGGTCCCATCCCATTCTAAGCTCTGTATTTCTCCCAGGGGCACTATATCTTTTCCTACTTCTTAGGGCAGCCTCTGCTCTCATACACCACCCTCTCTGCCAGGCGATATCAGTCCATGTCCGCTTTCCAGTCCGACAACTTGGGAGGTCCACGTGCACCCCACAGAAATGCAATGTTGCATTTAGCGACCCCACCAGCTAGCAATAGCCAGATTTTTGTATGTGCGGGTTATCTCTCCTCCCCGGTAATGCCCAATAAAAGCCAGCATTCCTCCGGTTGTATGTGGATCCCCGACATCACTCCCGCCACACTTGTCCAATATCATTGTATTATTGGCCATTCCCAGGGAATGTGAAAGAACGTACCGGGTAATCCGCAACCCCTAGCACATTGGTCTGAGTCCTACAATACGCCTGATTGATTGATTGAAGTTTATACGGTGTTTTTGCACCACATAAAGTAGGCGTGGGAGGGCTATCATTTTAACAGAGTTGTATATAGCGTAAACTTGACCCGGAGGTATCGGGTATCAGAGCGCTTTACATAGCACCAGTTGCGTTACATGAGGACACATTCATTTCTGTTAGGCACAGGGAGATTAAGTGATCTCCCTGTGCCTAAGTTATTTTGTCCTCCCTATCCTCCACTGTCACAATCGGCAGGGATAGATCCGCCAGCAGTTCCACAAACTTGTGCTTGTTGTAATTTCTGTGACCCAATCTCGATCCCGGTCTTGCCTCTCCAACCACGCAATTAACTTGTTCGCTTTCTCACCAACATCATATAATCGTCTTTACGTGGACAACTCATGTTGGCGCGCCGCCTCCTCCCGTAAATCTCTCACTTCCTTCTGCTGAAGGCGAAGCCGCAGAAGCAGCCCCTGAGTGTCTGGTGCCTCCCCTGCCTGTTCCTGTTCCAGGGCCCCAATCTGACGCTCCAGTTCATCGCACTTGGAGTGTCTTTGATTCCATTTTATACCCACCTCTGCTTGAATTTATCCCCTAATCACCACTTTATACACTTCCCAAAGTGTGCAGTAAGAGTCGACAGACACTGTGTTCTCATCAAAGTATTGTTGAGTGCACTTCCTTATTTTGTCCTGCAAGTCCCTATCTTTAAGGTGCCAGGGTGCAATTCGGAGGGGGAGTCTGAAGTCTCTAATAGGGCCATGAAGCAGGATCTTCACCGGGGAGTGATTAGATGTACGCCTCACCATGTGATGGGCTCCGTGAAAATGTTCCGCGTGAGTGCATTGTGTAAAAATATAGCCTTATTGAGACCTGCTGCCATGCTCTGCGGAAATATGTGTGTACTGCCTGCAGGAGGGATTAATCAGTCTCCACATGTTTGAAAGGCCCATCGCGGAAGCAAACGTCTGCAGTGGCCCAGCCACCTCAGCCCAGCTCTGTCACGTAGCCCTATCCCATTCCTGCAACATCACGTCATTCATGTCCCCTCCCAATATTAATATCCCGGCTATCATGTCCAACAGTGTCGTGCTTAATTCAGGGAAAGTATCTGTATGAAGTCTGGCATGTATGCGGAGCACAAATTTATGTGGGGGCCTTCCATGTCCCCGCGAGGGCACAAACCTCCCCAGTGGGTCTCGCCAGAGGCGGCCCGGGATGAACTGAACCGTATTATTAACCAGGATCACCACCCCCCTGGAACCTGATGTGAAATTCGCATGTGCCCGAAGGTTGTAGACACCGATTTAGCGCCAGGTAATGGTGGCCACGTCTCCAGAAGTAGAATGCGGTATGGGCATGTCTACGTAAATATTGAAGGACCGCAGTTGGCGTGATCTTATCCCCTAACCCGTTAACGTTCCACAACAAGATTTTCAATGTCATCGCAGGTTGGCTGGCCATGGTAACATTCGGTAACCTTGTATTCTCATTCGCACACAGTGCCCACAGCGAACCACCTGCACCCCAGGGAAAACCCTCGCTGCCTACCCGCAGTTGCGCATCTTCAGCTGGAACATGAAAAACATCAAGCATTTTGCATATCTTATAAAAACTGCAACAAAATAACCCTTTAAAACTCCCCCCTCCCTACAGCACTGCACAGTAGGTTTATATCTACCCACCACCCCAATTTGCAGAGCGCCTGTCACCCATAGTGTCTCATATAAACCAAGTTGCGGCGCCTGATCCACCCTCCCTCACACCTGGCCTCCCTTCATGCTCGAGCCTGATACATTTTAATTCAAGTCCAATCAGAATACTTTGCGTAGAAGTCCTTGTATTCTCCCAACCATTATTAATGTCCTGCGTACCCCATGTCCATTTACTAGTGACGGAAGCTTTCTGGGTTGTGTCCATAGTAGAGAGAACCCCAATAATCTCTTACCGCTCCCCCGATGGCTGCAGTTCATTACTCACAGTAATCCCTTCCCAGAGCATTCCACTCCATTCCAGCTCCAGGTTTACTTGCAGTTCCATTTTCTGGCCTGGGCCTGCCTGTTTGTCCACGCTGCTCCCGGTGTTGTCAATTTCCGGCCGTGTGCCAACCATTTAATCAGTCCCATGTTTCCTCCAGGCTGCTGAAAAACCACACCTTACCATCCGATTCAACCCTTAACTTGGCAGGGAATATCATTGCATACTTGAGTTCTTTTCGCGTAATGATCGTTTAAATTCAAGGAAACTATGACGTTGCTTTTGAACTTTCCATGTAAAGTCCAGGAAGAATGTTGTATTGCTGTTTTCAAGGTGGAACCGGGTACACAGTGTACCGTTTGCAATATAGCATCTCTGTCCCGAAAATGTAATATGCGCGCTACAATAGGTATCCCACCCGGGACCCTACGCCTCGCTAGATTGAAAAGAACTGGGACAGGCCTTTGGGCTGCAAGTACTTTGCTACAAGGTCTTCGACAAACAAATCTGTTGCCTGTCCCTCCGCTTGCTTCGGTACCTCAAGAATTCTCACATTGTTATACCGGATCTTCCCCTCATAGTCATCCAGTTGAGCTTCCATCGTGCTGGCGCTGGCCTGAAGTTCTTTAACTTGTTTTTTAAGCATGGCAGAATCATTGGTCAATTCAAGTGACGTGGCCTCCACCTCCTTGATTCTAGCATTCATATTGTGTATGGGCCCGATTTGCAGAACTAACGTAAGACAAAATCCTAAACTTTCAACCATTTTGGTATTCACAGAAGGCACTTACTCATTTTGGTATTCACAGAAGGCACTTACCCATTTTGGTATTCACAGAAGGCACTAACTCATTGATGAGTAAGGGCCTTCTGTGAATACCAAAATGAGTAAGTGCACTTACTAATTTTGGTATTCACAGAAGGCACTTCCTTCTGTGAATACCAAAATGAGTATGTGCACTTACCAAAATGGTAGTTAGTTTAGGATTTTGTCCTAAGTTAGTTCTGTGAAGCGGGCCCTATGTCCGCCCTGATCAGGGAGACCTCGGACGATACACTGTCCATCCTGGCCTCCATAGACGCCAGGACCGTAGTGATAGATAGCATTAGGTCGTTTAGGATCAGGTCAGTTAGACCCTCGGCCTGTTGTGTTGTGTCTTGCGCGCTCTCAGGACCCTTTTCCTTTGCGTCCATTCCTTGCTGCCATGCATATTTATCAAGTTTTGTTTGCATGGCCGTGCGGCCACCTTTCCCGCCTGTCAATGCGCCACTGACGTGGACTTAGCACCCAGGTCTAACAGGCTACTCACCGCCGCCCCCTCCAGGGCAGATGCTCTGTCCGGCCTTTCGGGTTTTGCCAGTCAAACGCTGTGCCCTACACAGCTCGTTCTGTTGTGCACCTTCCTCGAGTACGGGGGAGTTTAGGGGTTCTTCCCAACCTGTGAGGGACTCCGCGAGTGTATCCCGGAGCCCATGCCACCTCCCGGGCAGCAATCACCAGTTTTGCCCCCGGACCACCAATGCCCCTATGGGCGTCACCGGTCCTCGCAGCTCCCGTACGATGTGTGGGTCCTGCGCTGTCACCGGGTATATGCCCCAATCCCACAGGACTGAGCCAGCTAATCGTAGTGTTGCGGTGTATGAGTTCCACCGGGCGCCCCTTCTTACTTGGTTGGTCAACGGAGCGTGGCTTCAAATCCAGCCGGTCGCTGTCTTGCCTTCTACTAGGGGGTGCCTTTCCAAGGCACGCCCCGTTCAGCTGCTCACGATATTCCCTTGGCCGCCTTATTTCACTCAACAGTCTCAGGGGGACCGCTGCCATACAGGCGCCAGGCCCAAGCCAGCTATGAGGGTCAGCGGTAGGGAGCAGCCTCTCTCGCCACTCCCCACTATTTACTAATGTGCGGATTTGACCCGCGGAGCACTACACCCCGCCAGGGAAGCCGACGCCTCTACCAGGGTGACTCAGCGAGCCAACACCTAGTCCGGCCGTAGCTCAATCCGTGGGCCCTCTTCACTGGCCGACATCGCCGGCGCTTACCATCATTCTCAGCACCCACAGCCACCGGGCCTGGCACTCCTCCACAACCTCTGCTATTCTCACCCACAGTGAGGGGGATTGATGCTCCGTGCCCGCCACCGCTCCTTTTTGCCATTGTTGCGTTTGTGTCCTCCCCATGGCAGCTTCCCTCAGTACCGTTACGGCACCATTGTTGCGCAGCAGTTTACCAGGCCAGGGGCATATCTTCGGATTGCAGTGTCCAAATAACACAGCGTTTGCTTTTAGGACGTTCCTGGTGCACACAGGCGCCAGTAGCCTCGGTAGTGGCTCGTTATATATCGGATTTAGGTACGCAAATTAGTCTTGCTGGGTGTGTCGTGCCGGAGCCGTGCTAGTTTGTGTCCATCTTCCTTGGCGGTTAGCCACGCCCTTGCTTCTCGATACTCTTACACAAGGAAAGCCAATTTTTATTCGCTTTCCTTCTGGAGAATAGTGTGTTAATGTGGTGTCGTAGAGTTCATTGATTTTTAATCATATTTTGGAAAAAGAATCTTGAGAGTCTGGTACTGACGCAGAGTTCACTTCTCATGCAGTATATTGAGCTCTGGATTGCGTATGAAACAGAAGAAGCTTGCTACTGTTGCACTGTTATCACCTGCCAGAAAATGGACACAAGGTATCCCCAAGCAAACTACAATACTGTTCACTTGAAGTACAATATTTGGGTCATCTCACTGAGAAAGGCAAGAGGAAGGTGTCACCATAATGCATTGAGACGATCATGAAAATGAATGCGCCTACCATGCAAAAAGAAGTCAAGATATTTTGGGGAATGGTTGTATACTGTCGTCAGTAGATTCCCAACTTCTCATTGAAGACAAAACCTCTGCAGAGCTTGACACACAAACAGGCCCGGACTGGCCTTTGCAGGCACCGGGCAATCCCCCGGTCGGCCGCGAGGGTGGGGGCCGGTTTTGGGCCCCAGGGGGCCGGTTTTGTTACAGGGTCGTTTTTTGCAGCATAGCTGCAAAAACGGCACTGTAACAAAATCGGCCGAAAGCCGGCCCTAGCAAAGAGCGCGGTCGCACCCCCCCAACCCCCCCAGGGGAGGGGGGGGCCGGCCGAGCACTTTGCCAGGGCCGGCTTCGGTTCCCAGTCCGGCCCTGCACACAAAGATGTGAGTTATCCGGTACAATGGGATAACAGCTGTTTGGTTGCCTTTCTGGAGCTGAGAGAAAGCCTGTGTCATGCTCTGGCTCTAGGAATGCCTGATTACAACAAATCATTCTCATAATTTTGTTGTGAGCATGAGGGTTGCGCACTGTCAGTACTTATACAGACTCATGTAGGTATCCGTAGACCTGTTGCCTACTTTTCAGCTACCTTAGATCGGTAGCTTCAGCATTCTCGGATGTCTCAAATCCGTTGTTGCAATAGGTGTCAGCAAGGTGTGAGAATATTGTGATGGGTCATCCTCTTACTGTATATGTTCCACATTCAGTTGAGCTTCTGATGACGAGAACTAAAAATGAGAGGAGGCAAGGAAACCCTAATAACCTAAGTTGTTTTATGTTGTACATCCACTACAGAATTCACCAACGCTGCTATAATTTACAAGCCCTGATGATAACCGTGGTACTTAATGCCCAGGATTTGAAACGGGTCGGCATACGATAAAAACACAGAGGTTGCTGATGAATTTAATTCCAACCTGTGAACTGAGGCAATAAATTCCCTCTCCAGAAAAATTGAAACCTTCTCTGTGTAATAACTGATACCTGATATAGACATTACAAGGAAGTCTAGGATCATTGTTTTAGTCCATTCGCCAATCTTAGTGGTAAAAAATCTATGTATAGGATGTCTTTTTCGTTTCTTTCTTTCTTCACGTAAATGTCGATTGTGATGTATGTTGTTAAGAATGTTTTACTATCTATGTGTATTTAAGATGGTTTGAAAAGCAATTATGTACAGAAAATTTATATGACTTGACACTTGTCTTTTTCATGTTGAAATAATCAATGAAGAATATAAATAATTGGTAAAATAAAAAAGGTATAAATAAAATATCGGTACAAACAAAAAGTAATGTGTTTGGCCATAAAGCTAAATTATTAATGCTGTAAAACAACTGGAGGTACAGGCCCGACTCCTTCTTTTTCGACTAGAGAACTAAAACACAGCATTTGACGAATAACAGACTCACATGCTATGAGCATGTCATACTTGCCTCAGAGAATATGACTCTGAAAACATGTTCTGTATTAATTCCTGCCCACTTCGTTGTCTAATCCAAATATTGAAGGATTAAAGCAGGTTGTGAGAAAAGAGATTATGCACTTCGGTTTCAACTGATGGTCGAGCAGTGTTGCCAGGCAATTTATTAAGCCCTATGGCATGGCAGATTCATGGAGCAGTTCACATTGGAAGAGATGCCATGGTACGAGTGTTCATACCACGGTTTTGTGCGTTTGCTGAGGCAGTGTGTCACATATGTGTTATATGCCAACAAATGAATGCTGGAAAGAAAACAGTGGTTGCTTTGAGATCTGGGGGTCCCTTCAATAGGATCCAGCTAGACTTTATTGAGATGCCTAGGTGCAATGGATTGAGGTACATTCTAGTGGTGGTGTGCGTTTTCTCACGGTGGGTAGAACCATACCCAACGAGAAGGTGTGATAGTCTCACAGGGGCTAAGCTGTTACTTAGTGAGTCAATACCACGTTTTGGATTTCCATCTTCTTTGGAGTTGGACAGAGGAATGCACTTCCATAGTGAGATTATGAAGCGGCTTTGTACTGTCTGAAAGTCGATCAGAGACTGCATTGTAACTACAGACCAGAGGCTTTGGTCTAATGGAGCAGATTAATTGAGCTCTCAAGATGCGAAAGGCAAAGGTTTGTTTGTCCACGTCCATGAAATGGCTTGATGAGTTACCTCTGGTGTTGATGAGTGTCGGTAGCATCCCCGATAGGCTTGCCAACAGTGCCATGTACAGCGTTCATAAGCATCACTGATGATTTGATCCTTGATTATTGCAAAGGACTGGCTGATGTGGTCCATTCTGTGTCTCATCAGGTTTAAGCTGGTACTGCCCCGACCTCGAAGGACCTCTGCCTCGGCCGCCACCAGCATCCTCAGACAGTGGATTGACGACTGCGTCAGCACCCTCACCCCGCTCAAGAAACCCCTTCAACAACCACACCAGCAAGAAAACCACATGGTTCACCGAGGAGCTCCAGACCTCCAAACACACATGCCGGAAAGTGGAGAAAAAATAGCTCCACAAACGTACACTGGACAGCCGCGCAGCCCACATGGACGCCATCCGCAGACATCACCACCTCATCAGAACAGCCAAGAGATCCTCCTTCAAAGCTTGCCTGGACAACAACGCACATGACAGCAAAGAGCTATTCAACATAGGGAATGAACTCTCCAACCCCAGCGCCAACACCAATGACATCCCGCCCTCACAAGATCTGTGCGACTCACTGGCCACCTTCTTCCACCGCAAGATAGCCGACATCTGTGACAGCTTCAGCACCACGATCGCCCGACAACACCAGACTCCAATACCACCTCGAACACCACTAGCACCAACCACCTGACCTTCTGGTCCAACGTCAATGACGACGAGACGCGCACGGTCATGAACTCCATCCACTCAGGATCACCATCGGACCACTGCCCACACCACGTATTCAACAAAGCAGACGCATCCATCGCACCCCAACTATGAAAAGTCATCAACATCTCCTTCGAAACAGCGACATTCCCGGAAAGCTGGAAGCACGCCGAAATCAACGCCCTCCTCAAGAAGCCCAAGGCGGACCCTAAGGACCTCAAGAACTTCTGCCCCATCTCCCTGCTCCCCTTCCCGGCGAAGTTCATCGAGAAAATCGCCAACATGAAACTGACCCGCCACCTCGAGGACAACAACATCTTAGACCCATCCCAGTCCAGATTCAGATGAAACCACAGCACCGAGACAGCCCTCATCGCCGCCACAGGTGACATCAGGCGCCAACTTGACAATGGCGAGACATCAGCCCTAATCCTCCTGGACCTGTCAGCCACCTTCGATGCGGTCTGCCACCGGACACTAAAGACACGCCTCCAAGAAGCCGGAATCCGAGAGAAGGCCCTGGACTGGACCACGTCCTTCCTCTCTGGCAGAACCCAGAGAGTCCGCCTCCCACCCTTCCGATCTGAAGCCACTGACATCATCTGCGGCATACCCCAGGGCTCATCCCTCAGCCCGACCCTGTTCAACGTCTACATGGCCCCCCTCGTACAAGTTGCCCACCAGCACGACCTCAACATCATCTCCTACGCCGACGACACTCATCTCATCCTCTCCCTCACCAAGGACCCGCACACCGCCAAAACCAACCTCCACGAGGGAATGAAGGCCGTCGCCAGGTGGAGGAGCAGCCGCCTGAAACTGAACTCGGACAAGACAGAGGTCCTCATCCTCGGCCCCACCCCCTCTTTCTGGGACGACTCCAAATGGCCGACCACACTGGGAACAGAATCGACACCCACGGACCATGCACGCAACCTAGGATTCATCCTCGACTCCTCTCTCTCCATGTCGAAGCAGGTCAATGCCATCTCCTCAGCCTGCTACATCACCCTCTGCATGCTTTGCAGGATCTACAAGTGGATCCCAACCGAAACAAGAAGAATGGTGACCCAAGCCCTCGTCAGCAGCAAGCTGGACTACGGCAACGCCCTCTACTCAGGAATCCCTGCCAAACACCTATGACGACTACAACGCACCCAAAACGCCTCCGCCCGACTGATCCTCAACATCCCTCGTCGCAGCCACATCACCCCCACCTGAAACACCTGCATTGGCTCCCCGTCAACAAGAGGATCACCTTCAAGCTCCTCACCCACGCACACAAAGCACTCCACAACATCGGACCAGCCTACCTGAACAGCATACTCAGCTTCTACACCCCCTCCCGCCAGCTCCGCTCTGCCAGCCTCACCCTCACAGCAGTCCCCCGCATCCAACGAACAACCTCCGGTGGCATATCTTTATCCTTCCTCGACGCCAAGACCTGGAACACCCTCCCTACCACCCTGCGACAGACCCAAGACCTGCTCACCTTCAGAAGACTCCTCAAGACCTGGCTCTTCGAGCAGTAGCAGTACCCCCCTCCCCTCAGCGCCTTGACACCCTCACGGGTAAGTAGTGCACTCTACAAGTGACTGATTGATTGATTGATTGATTGATTGATGACCTGTGTCCAGGTGATTGGATATTAGTTCGCAAGCATGTGAGGATGAACTTTCTTGATGCTCGCTGGAGAGGTCTGTACCAAGTGATTCTGGTGATGAATATAGCTGTGAAGTGTGGAGGCTTGCCGAACTGGATCCGCGCCTAACCCACCTTCAGAGTTTCAGGACCATCAGAAAAAACAGCTCCTCTCCCTGAAGGAATTCCAGGCATGACTGTGAGGCCACTAGAGAGGACACATCAAGCTGTGGTGGTTACTGAAGAGGCTGGTCGCCCATCAGAGCAAGCTGCGGGGGGTCACGCTACACAAGGCCCAGGTATTGACTCAGAGGGAGACGGTAATGTTGCGATTGGTACAGAGTCAGTCTCAGCTGGGAAAACTGGTGTGCAAGGTGATCAGGTGCAGAGAAGGAGAGCAAAATTCCCAAGGGAATTCATGGCCGGTGAGACAGAAGAGGCAAACTTTGAGACTGGCCTCTGAACAAGATCTTGCCCCTATGTCTGAAACGTCTAAACCAGAACTAAGTGAAAGAGAGCAAGCACAGGAGGGCCTGAGTAGATCGAGAAGAGCAAGGATGCTCTGTCAGAGGTATGCTGCCCAAGAGCGGACCAATCTACTTACAGATGCCGGTAACAGTTGGGATATTGAAACTGAGGTCTTCGTGAGTAGTCAGCAGAGTTCCAGAATTGAACATTGATATTGAACTGTTAGTCCCTGGAATAGAAGCCAATGGAGTGTTGACAGTGACTGTAGTAAGACCTCCCACATTGAGTAGGGTGCAGTGTTTAATTCTGCGAGATTTGTCTTTTGCAACTTTTGGATATCAACCACGGCTCAAGAGATCGCAGTAGTTCGTCTTGAGATTCTACAGTGTGTCATTGATGAAATTGGCTCCGAACTTGTAAGAGACTGTTAAATGTTTGCCTTGAAGAAGATAACCTAGGCCTGAGTGGAAGAAGAATAAATTTAGGTATTTCCATAGAAGAAGAAAGAAGACTAAGGAAGTCTTGTGAACTGTGTAAATAATTGTACAATGAACTGTGAATTTGATTTCCAGGACTCCAATGAGCTGTGCGTGAATTTGTTGAACAGCAATCAAAGGCAGGGAAAGAGACTTAGCGTTCATCCTCTTGCTGTGCAGAGCCAAACTCAAATTGACGTATGGTATTACATGTAGTCTATTACTTAGTAAGTTTTACGGTAAGGGTCCCTATGAATATTATTATTTATTCTTTTTATTAACAAATGAAAAAACAGGTGGCAATCATCACAGTAAATCATTAATTCGGTTACATTTGAAGCGCGGAAAGTCTCAGGGCACATACGGTAATTACAGTGTGGAGGTACAGAAAAGTGCAACAAACAGAGTTTACAGAACAAGTGGTTCATCGTTTAGAGCGGTTGGGGGGGTTCACAGATGTTCCCTCTGTAGTCATTCCAGGCGGACCAAATCCGAGTCCATTTCCCAGGGCATCCCCTTGCCTCACACACCGTCTTCTCCTGGAGCATGCACCAGTCCATATCGGACTTCCACTGTCCCATCTTAGGAGGTTGGACCGCTCCCCACAACCTTGCACTGTTCCTTTTAGCGACCATAAATCCTAGAGTAGCCCAAACTTTCCCACTAAGCGATAGGTCTGTAGGAATATTATTTTTTAAACTATTATGTGGTGCTTATAGAAGTTCCAGCTCATATGCACCTGAATAAGTATAATTATTACAAGCAGGTAGAGAGACTAGGGAAGTATTTCATACCTACTGTTACACTAGATACAGCTTGTGCTCATCGTCATAATTTGACATGTATACTAACGTATGTAGAGAAGAAATTCATAGATCAAGTAGAAAATAGGCATAAGAAATTAGCAGTTAAGCTTAATACTAGAGAAGGGAAATTTGAGTGGACCAAGTAGGAGTTAGCACACAAAGCGAAAGGGAGCTATGGTCCAATAGCTTTCGATTTCGAAAAGCAAGGGAAACTTTGCATTACACAGGTACAGACATATTATAATAAGATCTTTGTTGGACAGAGCCTATGTGATCACATTTTCACAATTGAAGTCACTGCGAAGACGTTTTTGCAGGAAGCGGTGCAAGTGGTACCCAATTTGAATTTTGTGTGTGGGAAAAATGTGTATGTGCGATTGCCACTGAATTGGTATGGCACATGTTACGTGGCTGTTGAGTTTCCTAAGATTTATCGTGTTGAGGATTTGGGATCGTTGGAAGGTGGATTACGCCATAGAGAGAGGCGGGGTGCCAGAGCAGGAGAGATTGTTGGAGATGTATTTGGAGCAATGTTACCTAGCTTGGGAGTGGTTCTGAACAATATAAAGATTAGGAGATTGTCAACCATTGTCGATAAGTTGTCAGCGAATACAGCTCAGTCTTTATTGCTTGTGGATGGAGAGATGGTGTCAATAAGAGCCATGGTGATGCAAAACCGCCTTGCTTTAGATGTCTTATTAGCAAATAAGTTCAAAGTCTGTAATATTTTGAGGGTCTAACAGTGCTGTACTTATATCCCAGACCATAGCAAGGATCTAAGGTTTCATACGGTCTACATGTTACTTTCTTATGTTGGCCGATTTCTGTAGGCCCAAAATTAATTTTCCCTGGACGCTCTCATGTTAGACTTGGTAGCTGAATTTCATGTGAATGTTGAATTTGTTCTTTCTCATGTTTCTGTTGCAGGTGGAGGTGGAGAAAGTCATCCTTGTTAGTTAGAATAACACTTTTGTTTTAGTGGAACTGTGTTCTTTCTCACTGGAGAAGGCTTTGGAATCAAGGTCATCGTGCCAGAGGGTGGGAGTATCGAAGCTAAATGGAATATCATCTACAAGGTGGTGTCCAGTGGAATGAGGTGAGTGGATGCTGTGAACTGGGCGTGTTTTATGATTCTGGTGTTGGAATTATAGACAGTGCCCCGGGGGTTACGTTAGGAGAGGACAGAAGATCGTTGGAGGGAGAAGGAGCAACTCAGAATGATCTATCTAGCTTTATGCTACTTGACCCATACAACATGAGTGCACTTCTTAAGAAGTCTTCACGCGCTGACACCTTTTCCTAAACTTACCTGAGGAATGCTTAGTAGGGATGTCACATTAGTTGTAGTGTAGGGACAGACTAATGGTTTTTAACCACAAACCTCTGATGAAGCTTGATCTTGATGTGGGGGCTCTTATTTCCTGAGTTCTGATTTTGGATTTCGTCATTCTTTTCATGCTCCAATGACTGAATTTCGCATGCAGCTTTGATGAGGTGTCTGTATGTCCAGTTGTTTTTGGCTTTGTAATACACCCACTAACTTAGAACCTAGAGTCTGTAATTCTTTGGAGTCATGATTCTGAGATGAGTCTGATCTAATGAGTTATTTCTCCCCTCTATACTTCTAAAGCAGGTACCAACAGTCCATTGACCTAGGGTTCCAGGGTACATTGACACAAGGGAACCCGGCCCCATCAATACTAGTTCACTCATTCTCTTAACAACCACAATCCATACTCCTCTACAGTCTTCCATGCTACATCTATCTACATTGTCTTGAGTCTATCTGGGCACTGTGTTTTAGATCACAATGCATATGGTTCAGCTACTTCCCTGGGCTCTTTCTGTCAGATGCTAAGCTGGCCAGCTCGTACAACCTTTTTCACACACATTCAAACCATACCTGTGCCCGATTTTTCCCTATTTCTTGCAGGCCCCTCTACTCCACCCCATTAGTCAAGTCCCATCCTACCCAGTGGTATTCTTGCACAAACCCAGGCACTGATCAGGAATATCTCCCAGACAGATATGTACTTTTTATATTATGTGCGGAGGACCACCTGCCCTGTTTAGAGACCTCTGTCTGCCTGGCAGGGATCTCTGTGCTGTGAAGGGAACATCCATGGCTGCTTTACGAGCACTGAATAATGCGAGCAGGTGCAAAGTTTAGTACACCTCCTCGTATTTTTCTTTTTCTTTTAGAATTAAATCAATTGAATTTTTATTAGCAGGACACATGACAAGCAGAAGAAAAAAAACAATGAGTCAGTGCCTAGAACCCACTGGGCCGGCAATTTCACGGGAAAGGGGTGGAATGCATGCTCATGATTCGACAAAGTACTAGGCGATGAATAACACAGCATGTCGCCTACAACCCATCCTGGGCCGGCTGCGTATCACGTCTTGAAATAAGAAATTAACATATTGTCATAGTCCTGAGACAAAAGCGACTTACTGAACACCACCCCTGCTTGAATGTCCATGGTCTGAAGGAACACCGCATGTCATTTGAAGCTTATACGTATGCATATAAACATCAAAACAAAATAAAGGGAAAGAACAAACCCTGTTTCAAACATATAAAACCCATACCCTCTCCCACCCCAAGACATCCTCTCTCTCGGTGAGCTAGCCCAAGGATTAGGCCTGCACATGTAGCCTGGTGAAAGTAGGTGTCAATCCCCTGGGATAAACACAGTTGCATTATGGACGTTCGCCCAAAACTCCTATCTGGCTCTCAGGGATGAGCTTCAAAAGTCGCTCCATGCCCAGGTGGGAACAAAGCTGGAGCAGCCATTGAAAATGATCCGGTACTCTGTCAGTTCACCATCCCGCTAATATAACTCGATGGGCAGCGTTCAAAGCTAGGGCAATCTGCTTGTCCTTAATAGAGCGCGAAGGGAAGGTCAAGGCATTAGGGAGCCCTACTATAGTGTAGGCTGGGAATCTCGGGATAGTGGTGTCAAAAGCCTTATCAATTTCGTCAAGGATTTTGTCTCAATATCATGTGAGCTTTGGCCAGTTCCATAGTAAATGGAGGAGAGTACCCGTGCTCCCACAACCCCTCCAGCAAAGTCTGTCGTTCTGGAAGTAATACTTAGCTAATCGGGCCGGAGTTTTGTACCAGTAGGATTTTTTCTTCTTTTTAAAGAAAAAAACAAACTTCCAAAGTGGGGGTTAGTTTTCTCTAAACAATTAAAAATGGTCAAGCATGCATTGATTTTTTGGCATGGCTGCAACTGATTGCCTGGCAGACATGGACTGGAAAATTAAGTGATGTTGCCTCATCCTCAATTGAGCGGGTCGACCCTCACTGCGGCTTGGTGGCCTCTTGGTGGGCAGACTGCCAGCTGAGAAGTTCACCCTAGCTAAATTCCCCGATTGTGAAAAAAGTAGAAGATCTAAGTTTGTCTAAGAGAAGCACTGGCAGACTCGAAATAAGAACCCTACTAAGCTACCCTCAAATTTACATTTTGTTTAGATAACGCACCAGCTCAGCACAGGTTTAAACAAGATTTTTTTGTCACAGATTTTTAGTCAACTTCCACCAGCGGTAATTTCCTACTGGCTGATCCTCTCCTGCAATTGGCGGGCACATAGTTGTTATCAAGCTCTGGGATGTGAGACAGGTTTCCAGACTCCTTCAGACAGATTGCCCTTTGCACTAGTCTTGAGACAGCATACATTATTAAATGTCTAAAGCAGAGTAGTCATCCAAAGAAAGTACCATCCCCTGCATCTTGGTGGTTATTCATGACACTTTACATGCCTGGACAATTACTATTGGCACCATTTGCCGCCTTAATTTTGCTCAAATGTAATCTACTGCCTGAGCATACAAGCTGGTCATGAAAACTCACCTCTTTTACAAACCACTGGCAAAACGCAGGGGTGATCCATTCTCTGGCGTGAATACCACAGTCCATCCAAATGATTTTCTTGGCCGAGTGTGATGGTTTGCTGATCTAACGAGAAAACATAGAACGTTGCTGTCATCTCACTTATATTTGAATGCCATCCCCAAAGAAGCACCAAAAATGAATTCTAAACAGCTCTATTAACCAGTCATTACTTTAAATTGGTGTTAGTGATTGCCTTATATAAGAGACCTGTCATGTGCAGCAAGGAGTGAGTGATGGGTGAGTAAAGGTTGATCTCCTGCGCCCCACCTCCACTTCGCCCTCCATATTTTCTGTTCATGTGCCTCAGTTTGTGGGACATGCGTATCCTGGACAGTGATGGACCAGTAAGGGTCTTTCTTTACTACATTTGTCTGCAATGTTTTTTTAGTGTTATGACAGCTTTGCATGCTCCACCATATCTATGTCTGATATTACCCACACCTGGTGTGTACATCTTTTTGCTGCACATATACATACAGTGTACTGCTGACGAGCATGCCATTACCCTAATCCATTTTGTGGGTGTCACGGGCCTGGAATCGCTGTATTATTGACATCCTTGCATAAACACTTTCCACAGATATGTTGCTCAACTGCTGTGTCTCAGATATTGGATTTGGGTTTTCAAACTAGCCTCATAGGCGTTGGAAGTTGAGGTGAAGGAGCGCCGCAGCATCCCCTGAATTAACCGTGCTGAAGTTGAGAAGGTGAATGCTTAATAAAAATGTCTTTACATTTTGTCTTTATCTTGTCATGTTTACTGCATGTTCAAAGATAAAGGTCAAATATCAGGCATTTCTTGTAACTGAATGTTGCTTATTGTTTAACATGGAGAGTTGTGTTTAGTATTCATTCTCTGACAATAAAGTGAAAGGCATTTGTAAAGTGAACTATGTGTCAATCATGCTGGAGTACAGGGAGTATGATTTGGTAAGGCTGTAGGATGTTAATTTTTTGTAACACAACTAAATGAAAATACCTGTAAATGGACTGTACAAATATTTCACAAAATATATCAGCAGTTAAGAAAGCACAAATGAAACACTTTTTTCGTATTTCTGAAGTGTGATGGAAATATACATTTTGAATAGGATCAAGACAAATCAAGACACTTAGGGCAGATGTATCAACATCGAGATTTGCGAATCTCAAATAGCGATTTTTTAGAAATCGCTATTTGAGATTTGCAAATTGGTATGTATGTAGAAAATCGAATTTTTTTTGTGATCTTCTAAAATTCCTTAATTGCGATTTGCAAATTGCGAATCGCAATTAAGGAATAATTTCCCATTCATTTCTATGGGCCAATAGGCCCATAGGAATGAATGTGAAGCTATTAGCAATTTGCGATTCGCAATTTGAGAATCGCAAATTGAGAATAATTTCAAGGGTGCAAGGGTGTCATAAGGACACCCTGATGCACCCCTGAAATTCACATGTGTGCGCATATGGCACACATACATGCCCTAAGGCACATATTGTCCCAGCACCACAGCCTAGTCTCACAATTCAAAATATCACCTGTTGGCTTGTAATGTCCACTGCATGGTATATGGGCATGTACTGGTGAATCGAGTGGCTGCATGTGAAACAAACATCATGACTTATTACAGGTTCAACTAACAGGTTGAGGTAGTGTGTGCACTATGACCTCATGCTGCCCGTGACAATAACAAGGTTCAGAAGCAGTTCTGTGGCCTGGACAGATGTACCAAGCATTTCCTTTCTTTGACAAGTCCATTAATCATAGGTGGCAGAGTACTGACTTGTCAATCAATAGTCACGAGCAAACCTTTTATCTGTGTTAAAGAGGACTGCAGTCTACCACCACCACCACCCATGTAAAGTTCTGCTTATATATAACACCCTAAACTTCCCTGTGCATGTTGAATGGTGGATGGGTGGCACATGTATGGCAGTTAAATTCCATATATTATGAGAGAGGGATTGCTTGGGAATCCATTTTGCCCCTTGTATTGCATGGCACAAGATGGAGGGTGGATACCGCTTCCCCAGACAGTGGAAGTGTCATGCCTGCATGCCTAAGGCTGGAGGGAGATCCAGATGCTGAAGTGGAAGAATATGGAAACAGAGATACTCTTAGAAATTCTATAAGGACCTTTGGGCAAAGGATTACTTATTAGATTTTCCTGTGCACTGAATTTGGTGGATAGTGGTGGAGAAAGGATGAGTCAGCAGATTCTGTTTAAAGGGGGTACAAGCCATTGGGCATTACCTAACTTATCGTCTGTCCATGGTTGCTACTCCGGGAAGGCAATTGATAGCTAGGTGCATATGCTTCGTTGTGCCTGTGATTTGGCTACTCCTGCCAGGAGACAGCATTCATCAGTACCAGTTGTTTATGCAAGGTGATGCTTTTTATACAAGGCATCACCTTGGATAAAAGCTGTGTCAGGACTCGAGGCAGAGCATGACATTTAAAAGGGAGGCACCCTAATCGAGTTCCAGGACCTACAAAGTGTATCTCCATCTCCAGTACTAATGGAAAGAAGTGCTACTTCGCTCCAATGTTCAATGTGTTATAAGTGCGTGCTGACAGGGCAGAGCGCGTTTCCAGGCTACACGCAAAACAAAAAACATTGGAACAAAACTTTTTACAGTGATATTTTTGTATGAAATAGGTGTGCACTTGACCACTCCTTTTTGTCAAAACGTTTATGTTGCCAGGTCGAATGGCAGTTTAAACTGCACACACAGTCTCTGCAGTAGCAGGCCTGAGACATGTTTAAAGTAATACTTAGGTGGGGGGCACAAATAGTGCTGCAGCCCAACGAGTAGCTTTTAATTTACAGGCCCTGGATACTTGTAGTGCCAATTTACTAGGTACTTATAAGTAAAATATGCCAATTGTGGATAAGTGAATGTTAACATAATTAGAGGAGAGGACACAAGCACTCAAGCAATGGTTAGCACTGATAAAGTCCTAAGGCCGGTAAAAACTAAATCAGCACAACAATGGGTGAGGAAGGCAAAAGGTTGGGTGGAAGACCACCCTAAGGCTGAAAGGTCTGATAAAAACCCTGCAGGTGTAGGCTGGGATGAAGATAAGAAGGCTGCCTGCCTTCTCAGAGAGGAAAAGAGAGTACCTGTCCCTGCAGGAGGAGAGGCAACCCAGAAGATGCCCAGCCGTGCTCCCAGTGTGTGGAGAACCCAGAAGAATCTGACTACCCGCAGAAACCTAATTCATCAGTGGTCATATGTTTAACCCAGAATGCACTACATGTGGTGATCTGTGTGAAGAAACTAAATCCAGAACAGCACTGTGCACCTGAAGTACTATTTCTGCTACTGCCTGATGTGTGATGTATTATGCAAGGAGCAGTCATTGCCACTAAAGTTGTAAGACCTCCCCCATGGAAGACAGCAACTGCTGAAGACAAGCACTAGCTGATCAAGCCTGCTATGCTGATCACCTCAGTGGACCAAATGAGGAGTGAGTTTACTGTCCATGGTCCCACAACGGCAGGAAAGACATCGATGGTGAGATCTTAACAAGTGCATCATCTATCGGCGCAATAAATGCATTTCTGTTGAGTAGGAAATACTAAACCTGAGCTCAAAAGACTGTGAGAGTGTGGGAAGTTAATCTTTTGCCGATGTGAACTCTTGGGCTCATGAACTATTATAACTGACCTTCAAAATGCCAAATTGTGAACTTACACCTATGCTTATACCCATAACTCTGAGAATTTGACATAGATAACAGTGGAAACTCTAGAATCAGAGAAGGCTCTGCAGAGGGTGTACTGCTTGACTAAAGCCTGTAGGTGTGATTGTATGCCCTGAAGGTGTTCCCTCGTCTAATTTTGTAGTATTTCAGTTTGCTGTCATATAAAAAAAATTCTTGTATTAAAGGTGAACACGAGACCTTACAGTGATTTATTTTGCATGTTGTTTATTTGTGTTATGAGTCCCCACAAAACCTTCCTCAGAATCCTTCGACGTCTTGTCCTCGCTACCCAAAGAGTCAAGTGCAAAAGACTCATATTGGGCCTAGTTTGCAGAGACATAATAGGGCACATCATAGGACACAAGTTCCAAGCTACTCCAAAAATCACAGTTGTTGCCTAGTAGCAACTTTCTGTCCTGTGGCCCCCTAAAGAAGCTGCGACATTACCTGTTGCAGAGTCCATATGAAATCATTGTAAAAGAATACATGTAAATACATTCTGAAAGATGATCCAGTCATGATCTTACAGATCATTCTGTGAATGTACAAAAAAGGAGCACTAAAAGGCATCAGCAGAGGTCTTCACATGTTTTGATGCCAAGACCCTCCTGTCAATTATTTTTTGTGTAAGGACCTCCAAATGACACACAGCTACCACTGGGTCGGTAATCATTCCCCAGTTGTGATGACCACAATAAGCACTTGAATGGTCCCTCGACACCGATCTACAGAGGCAGTCTCAGTCAGTGTGAGTGCCGGGATCTCCGGGGTCCAAAGAGAACAAGCACCTGTTCCGGGTGCTTGAAAAGAGGTGAGGCATCAGGGCTCTTGTTGCAGCCGCTTCCTTTCTGACCCGCTGGGTAAATCAAAATGCAGCACTACACCGGTCTCCCTGTTGAAGATGAGGTGGGCAACAGCATTGCCAGGCAATCCGGATCGGCACAGTGGCTTCACTCGGTGCTGTGGCATCAGCGGCTGAAGCACAGCATGGACAGGCAGAAAGAGGCCCAATCTATCTCCTGGCCAAGTGCTTAAGATGCACAGCCGCAGCGGGCGATCAGGGATGATCTACTTGGGTCAAAGGCTAGTTGGTAGACTCACAATGGCAGAGTCCCATGGCTACATGGAAAAAGCAAAGCCTTTAATGGCCCTGAGACTTCAAGAACAGGTGGGAAGCCAGCAAGCCCTTGGAGAACACTCTTTACTGAAAACAGGGAAAAGGTAGCAGGCAGCAGGCCAGCTCAACAAAGCAGGTAGCAACGTGTCAGTCCCTCCTGCAGCTTAACAGCAGCAGGCCAACGCAGCAGTTAGCAGAGTAGCTATCCATCCTGGCAGTACCGCAGTCCTTCTGGCAATGTGCAGATGTTGAGCCAGCAACGTCTGATTACAGTTCCAAAGAAATATCTGATTTGAAGGGGTCAGAGCTCCAGTACTTGTACTTGTACCCATAATTGGCTCTGATGTAAGATGTTACTTTGAAGAAGCCCACTGAGGTGCACAAAGATCCCTTTCAACCTAGTCCTGTCTGCCAGGATACAGGTGGGGAGTAATCAGCCCGTTGTGTGTGGACAGGACATTACCTATTGATGTGTAAGTGCCCGCCCCTCCCAGTCCTCCTTGCCCAGGAAGACCCATAAGAATGCAGATTAATGCAAAAACAGTTAAGTGCCTGGATTGTGTCTGGAGGAATGCACAAATGTAGCTATCACCCAGCCCAACCCAGACATGTATTGGAGACAGGCTGTCAGGCACCTAGAGCAGTAAGTGCAGATACATGTCCATTTTCGTACAGTGGCATTTCTCAATCAGTACGGTCAAATTCAACTTCACCAATAAGGAGGATTTATCATTACCAATCCAAAGATATAAAATATGAAAAAAAGCTACTCCTTTCTGATCAAGAATTACCACTTAAACCAGTATAAGGGAATTCTGAATGCTAGCCTATGAGATAGGCCTCACAGTAGTGAGAAACAAATTTAGCTGTTTGTCACTGCCAGGACATGCAAAATATAGCAGTATATGTCCAACCTTCTACTTACATAGCACCCTGCCCTCAGGCTACATAAGGCCTACCTTAGGGGTGACATATGTAATAAAAGAGGGGTTTATTGCTTCGTACGTAGTTTTAAAGGCCAAGTCCTAGTGGCAGTCGGACTGCACACACAGGCACAGCAGTGGCAGGCCTGAGACAGGTTTGAAAGGCTACTTCTATGGGTGGACAATCAATGCTGCAGCCCACTAGTAGTCTTTACCTTACAGGCTCTGGGTAAATGGATAACAATTTACAAGGGGCTTATAAGTTAGTTAAATATGTCAATCAGGCATACACCAATTATACAAATATTTAGGGAAGAAGTACATGCACTTAAGCTATGATTAGCAGTGGTAAAGTGCTCAAAGTGCTATGGCCAACGAAAAGATACAGCAAAACAAGCTAACGATAATGAAGATACCATCTCTAACAGAGTTTTTAGTAAAATTATTAGTGTAAGATCTTTTTACAATATCTTAGCACTCAGCAGAGTCATCACTATCAGCCCATCTGCAAAACAAACCCAGTGCAGTTCTGAGTGTGGTTTGTTTTGACTCAGGGTTCCAGGAGGATCTGGAGTTGGACCATAGCTAGGCATCTGTCTCGTACCTTCAGTCTCACCCAATTTAAGCAAAGGCTCACAGTTATGTGCTCCCGGAAGGACCCAGACACTGTTGGGATATTTTTAGAAATCTATGGAAAAAATCCCAAGAGTGTTTGGCTGCTATTTAGAGCCAACCAGAAGTCACAGGCTGTTTAGATTTTTTCCTGTCCCAAGAAAAACCACCAACACTATCGGGCTTCTTGAAGGGGCACCGGCACAAAGGTCTGTAAACCAGCTATGATACAAATATTATTTGGATTTGATCTGATCCTAAAGACAACCAAATAAGTAGGTGTCTCCTTTCTGGGGCACCGTCTAAAATGCCTGTGCACGAGCAAGGAATGAGCTGTTGTTTGGATTTTTTTGTGTTCTTCTAAGAACAGTGTCTAGCTTCTTTCTGGGACTCAAACACCTGGTTCTATGCCCCAGCAAGGAGCAAGATGATGTTTGGTTTTTTCATGACCCAAAAGCCTAAACAGAGACTGGTTCTTTGCGTGGCACAGGCAGACAAGTCTGTTCCCCATCAAAAAGCTGGTCTAATAAGTATTTGGCTTCTTTCTGGGGCACAGACACACATATCTGTGTGCAACCCAAAACCATAGAAAAGCTATACACACTAAGGAGAGCCAGAAGAATATAGACTTGCATCAGTCCTTGGCAGACGCGTGAGAAATTTGGCACCCAGCGATAGAAACCTTAGCATATGTATATATGGAAAATACACGGTTGTATGTTTCGTTACAGTCCAAGCGTAATACTTGTGAACCTAAACCAGTGTTTTGCCTTCAGTTCCTATTCAGATTTCCCAAACACCCTGCACCGAGGTTATCGTAGACAGGCACCTGAACTCTTGGAAAACCCCTACATGTGTAGTACCCCTACAATCGGGATACTCTCAAGATCACAGCTGGCAGTTAAGTCTTGTCAAGGATATGTTCCCGCACATGATTGAGACTGAACGAAATTACAATTTTCTGGAAAAACAAATGCTGGAATATAAAAAGAAAGTCACAATCAGCTAGACAATCACAGTAAGGGAGTTCTGGCTTCCATGAATAGACTCCTTGGGTTGCACAGAATGAGAAAATACAGAGGGCCTTAATTAGAGTCAATGGATGGGCTGACATTCCTCCATCATGGAGGAAATGATCCGTCACTCATCCCTATAAAATTCTGTCTGCAATATTTAGGGTTTGGGCTGAAAGGAATCTTTTATTAGCACAACTTCCCTATGTCAACATGTTTCAGCCAGTCAGTTTTGGCTCAAGAATGTATCTGGCGTTCGTTTGGATAGTTCAGATCCTCTTAAACACTGTAAACTTCACTCTTTCTAGTTGTGTTTACATTGGTATTATGGATGTGTGTCATTCGCTCACTCCAATCATACACATTACTATAGGTTCCCAGTTTGAAATAACGCCTGGAGATGGGGGAAACTCCCAAATTCTGTAGAGCTAGGTAATACAAATATTCAAACCGTTGTTTACTTCTTGGGCTAAAACTGACAGGCTGAAACATGTTGACCCGGAAATCTGGTGGCAATAAAAGCTTCCCTTCGTATCCCACTCTGCTTTTAAACCAGCCAAAGGTGCCCTGCTAGCAAAGCCTCTTCGGGACACCTGAAGGCTATTTTCATTTTCCAACTGCATTCAGACCCCTGAAAGTCCATATGACTACCAACGAAGTGCTCCCACTAAAAGTGGGGTTGAGCCAGTCCGGCACATTAGCTGTAATGATGAGGCATGCCACCCATCTTGTGTGGGTGAGAGTACTTTTTTTAAAATTAAGAAGTCTTTTTTATTGTAGGAGATAGGTAGTTCAGGAACGCACCACAGGTATAAACCCTTCTTTGCATTGGTTTTAATCTTCTGGGAAAATGAATTGCCCTACTCAAAACAATGTTTTCCCTCTCCCCTGTATGATTTGAGGGCCCAGAATGAGAACTAGAGGGCACAAAATTATCTATTGAAGTGCCACCTGTCTACAGTTTACATTCTGGGCTAATCAGACCCCCCAGGATATTGCGGCATAGATGAGCAAATTTTGCAGCACAAAAATGGAAATGTGTCGTCACAATAATGGTAATTTTGCGACATTTTTTCGGCATTTTATTTTACTCATAATCGTTCCTTTTCAACCGTAAATCAATGAAAACTGTTTTAGCAGAGTATTTCAATTTGAAATAGGCATGTTTAAAGTGTCTGAGAGTGTTTGTTTGCTATATTCTCCTGTGTGGTAACATTTTGGAGCATAGTTTAAGCCAAGCACAATAGCACAGACTTGCTGTTCATCCTGCTGCCTCAGTGTGAGTGACTCCTAACCCCTAGGGCTGTCCTTGAGGTCCTGGATCCTTGCTTGGAGTTAGAGTGTACTCTCCCGGCTGACCTGATGGCTTCACCAGTTCCCCAGCAGATTGACGCAGAGTCATGCATCACAGCACTGCGTGGCTCCTCATTGGTGGCTTCACCGAATCCAACACAGAACCTTGATTTCAGTACACCTCAGCTCCTGATCGGCAACTGCACAGGGCCCGATGCAGAGCAACGCAAAGACTTGCATCACAGCACTGTGTAGCCCCTAATTAATCAGCGGCTTCAACGGATCACGCCATAAAAAGAAAAGACAAGAATCAAAGGCAGGCATAGTGACAACAAAGAGAGACATGCAAATATCCAAGTTGCGCCATGTGCCCTAATACCTTCAGTGCCTCAAAGAGTAAAAAAGAAAAATAGTGAAAAACCCTATATCAGGCTGGATCGCAGAGGACGAAAGGGAGCGAACACTAGTGGCCATCCTAGTGCTAGTAGGAGGGCCATGTGGAGATAGAAACAAATTAAGCTAAATAAAGCTCTTATACACTGGTAAGAAGCAAGTAGCCCAACCATAGCACAGATTACTGATGAAAGAGACAATCAGCACAAAAGGAAGCAAGCCCATGTTGTGCCAAGTGCACTCAGCGAATTAAGAAACAATAAGAGTGGCCCTGCAGAAGTGAGCTGTTGGCTAACAAAGCTCTTATACACTGGTAAGGAGAAAGTAGCTGAACCATAAAACAGATTACTGATGAAAGAGACAATCAGCACAAAAGGAAGCAAGCCCTTGTTATGCCAAGTGCACTTGGCGTGTTAAGAAACAATAGGAGTGGGGGGGCGTGGCTTAGGAGCCTCTGGAGATGGCCGCGATTCACGGGAGCTCCGTCGGGATATAGGAGTTTGAGCTGCTTCCAGGACTTCATTTTCACTTTCGGACACGGATTTTAGTATTTTCCGGCGTCGGAAAGGATGCTGCCTGCCTTGCTGCCACGACAGCTGCGCTTTGTAAGAAGTTGTCCTTCATTTTGATGTTTATTGTTGCCGCTCTCCACAGCAGCGTCGCGGCCGCCATTTTGTTTTTCGGCGCGTCCGCGTTTTCCCGCCTGCACACTTTCTCAGATGCATTTACCTCACAATACCTCGACAAACCTTCTAATTTTCGGCCATAAGTCTGTTTTTTTCCTCTCTTTGCCCTGCGTTTGACGTTTTTGCTTGTTGGCATACATGGGTGTTTTTTAAAGCAGAAATTGCAGAATTTTTGTTTATTTACGCCAGTTGGTTCTCTACGGTGTACAAGCCTTTATCGAATAGGCAGTGGTTTTCCTCTCACTTCTATGATGGCTAAAGCACGTACTAATCGCAATGGGTCTTTTCAACCAAAGGAAGCAAGTTTGGAGGACTTTAATCCTTTTAATGCCTTGCAAGACTCTCAAGAGGATTCCGTCATGGACTCTATTAACTCTAAGGGGTCTGCTTCTTCGGTGTCACGCCTGAATACTAAGTAATGCCCTTAAGCGCCCCTTACTGTGCCAAATTCATCCTCTGTACAAGGCAAGCGAATGAAGGTAAATCCTCCATCCCCACCTCCTGCATCATCCACCTTGAATTCCTCAGACCTCATTCTTGAAGAATTACGTGCCTTTACACCTCACATGGAGGAAACTAATCTTCGTCTGCTTAATCTAGAGTCCAACTGGTCCGTCACTGAACAGAAGGTTGGAGTGTTGGAGAACCGTGTTGATCTTATTCAAGGTCTTGCGGATCAGATTCCACCCATGTCTAAAGAGATCGCACATCTTAAACAGCAGGTTGAACAGTTAGAAAACCGTAATAGGCGTAATAATTTACGCATTTATGGCTTAGTGGAGGGTTTGAAGGGTCCGTCACCGATTTCCTTTTTTCAAACTTTTTTGCCAACGCTTCTTGGTCTTCCTGACTCTCCAGTTTTGAATATTCAGCGAGCGCATCGTCTTGGTCCAAGTCCATCGTCTTCAGCATCCTCCCACAAGCCTAGGGGAGTTATTTTGTACTTTCTTGAATATACTGAGCTACTTCGTGTGTTGCAAGCTGCTAAACAACGGGGGAAGGTCATTTGGAATCGCTCTACACTATTTTTTGCTCAGGACTATGCTAAAGCTACGAAATTCCTGGATATGAGGCCGGCGTTACGCAGTTTGAATGCGAGATATGGGTTATTCCATCCCTGCCTTTTCAAAGTGACATATAACAATTAAACCACCACTTACGAAGATCCTGCTCTTCTCCAACGGTTCCTGAATAGCTGCAGAGTGGATTCAATGGACATTCCTCAACCATGAAGTCTGAAGCCTCCTTAGCATGATTTTTTGTCCTTTGCTCTCTTTTGTCTCCTGTAGTGTCTCTCTTTATTGGTGATTTTTGTCTTTCATTTTGCTGATACTTATTTTGTGATGTAATTCCTCACCTATACAGAGGTTCTGGCTTTGCTTGTGTCCTTTTGTAGGCTTTGTTGTAAGTTTTCCTCTGTTATTAAAGTTTTTTCTCCCCTTTTCTCTCCCCTTCTATGTGGTTTCGTGTATGGTCCCAAATTGTTTTCTATCTTCTGCGATGCTTCCTGGGGTTGTTTCCCTCTCTGCCGTCTCGTTGTGGTGTTTTCCCGTCTTTCGTTCCATCTCCCTCATGTGGTTTCACCATCCCTATTTTTCTGTTTCCCTATGGTATGTTTTTAATATAATGTACTTCTCCTATTTTTGTTCTGTAGTCTTCCCTTTCTTTCGCTTTCTTTTTTCTCTATCTTCCCTCTTTTTCTTTTATCTTATTCAATCTTTTCCTTTCTCTTATGTTTCAATCATCTTTTTTTTCTACGCTACTTTTCTTCCTTTATTTTCCTCCACATTTCCGATCTATACTTCTTTATCTTCTGCTAACATTGCTACCTTGTGGTTTAGTTGTATATTTTGCTGGTTACTCATGTTAATGTTGCTAAGTATTGTGTTATTCGATATTGCTGATAAGCTTAAATGTCTATTAATGTAATTTCGTGGAATGTCAACGGTTTGGGGTCCCCGATTAAGAGACAACGTGTTCTTTCACATTTAGCACATTTGAAGGCTGATATAGCTTTATTGCAAGAAATTCATGTTAAAGATGTTGAAATAGCTAAGTTACGTCGTAACTGGGTAGGTCATGTTTATACCTCTCCGGGCTCGGGGAAGCATAATGGGGTTGCAATTTTATGTCATAAACGTTTAAGCATTCAACTTCTTTCCCAAGATAATGATACGGAAGGTAGATGGGTGGTGGTTTCGTTATTGGTTAATAAAATTCCTTTAACCATTTTCAACTTATATGCCCCTACTGTTCCTGATAAATTGTTTTGGCCTTCCATCCTTCAATCCTCTATGAATTATACTGATGACTACTTTATACTTGGAGGAGATTGTAACATGATTATAGATCCATTTCTAGATAGGAAATCCAATTCTCGTTTTTCTCCTTCTCAGGTTCATACCCAATTTACATCCACTATTTCTCAGAGGTCTCTTGTTGATTCCTGGAGACTTTCCAATCCAACATTACAAGAATATACATATTTCTCACCCGCCCACTACTCTCAATCACGAATTGATTATCTCTTTATTTCCAAGGCTCTATCACAACATATCACTCATTCAGACATTGGGTCTATACTAATTTCCGACCATGCCCCTGTTTCAATAGGTCTTGATTTACTCCCTCCAGTTAAGGAACACGAAGATGGCGATTTAATAATGCCCTCCTTTTGGACACATCTTTTACTTCTGCTTTCCTTGACTTTGCACCATGCTTTTTTACAGAAAATGAAACGCCACAATCTTCTCCTCAATTAATTTGGGACACTTTTAATGCTGCTTCTAGGGACTTTATTATTTCTTATGTTGCCAAGAAACGTCGCCTTGCACACCAGTCTTTATCTTCTTTAACTTCTCAGATTAAACAATTGGAGCTTTCTTATCATTCAACCAACCCTCAGTCGGTCGTTACTCAACTCATTAATGCTAAACTTTCTTTTAATAAATTAACTACCAATTTGGCCAATTTGTTTTTACTTAAGTCTAGCGCTAAATTCTACTCTGCACAAAACAAGGCTGGGAACATTCTTGCCAATTATCTTAAAGTCAAAAAAGAACAAACAAAAATTGATTAGATTGTTTCCTCTTCTAATAATATACTCCATAAAGATGAAGATATTTTAAATGAATTCACTACTTTTTACCAAAATCTTTATACTCCAGAATCTCCTCCCGTACCCTCCGATATTGATCAGTACTTATCCTCTATTCCTCGTCCACAATCGGCTGATGTTGATTTTTCTTCTTTAGATAAAGATATTCTTCCCAAAGATATTTTAGATGCCATTCATGTGCTTAAAAAAGGTAAAGCGCCGGGTCCAGATGGATTTTCTATAGAATTCTATTCCCATTTTTCTTCTTTTCTTGTTCCCAAACTTCACCAATTATTTAGCTTTTTTATATCATCTCAGAAATCCGAAGGTACTTTCCAAGAAGCTCTGATTTGTCTCCTTCCTAAGGACAACAAGGATCATACTCTCTGTAAAAATTATAGACCTATTTCATTAATTAATTTAGATTACAAAATATTTGCTAAGATTTTAGCTCTTCGTTTGGATAAAATTCTCCCACACCTGATAGGTAGAGAACAATGTGGCTTCATCAAGGGACGTCTTCTCTCGGATAATACTCGCCTTTTCTTTAATGTGCTCAGTAAATCTCCCACCGTCAATCATTCCTTAGCTGCAATTGCATTAGATGCAGAGAAAGCTTTCGATAGAGTTAACTGGTCTTTTATGCTTTCTACTCTCTCTTGGTTTGGTTTTGGCTCTAGATTCATATCTTATATTTCTCTATTATATTCCTTTCCTAGGTCTTTTATTTTTGCTAACGGTCTTGTTTCTTCTTCTTTTCCTCTTTTTCGTGGTGTTCGTCAGGGATGTGCTCTTTCTCCTTTACTTTTTATCCTTGCTTTAGAACCGTTTTTGTCAAAAGTTAGATTAAATAAAGATATCTCTGGTTTTCCATATGGGGATAAGCAGCTAAAACTCTCTGCTTATGCAGATGGTATTCTTTTGTTTATTTCTCATCCTCAAACGTCTATTCCGGCTTTTTTATCCGAAGTCTCTTACTATGCAACAGTCTCTGGTTATAAACTTAATGTTGATAAGTGTGAAATTCTCCCTCTCAATAAATATTGTTTCCATGCTGATTTTTTAATTTAATCTTTTCATTGGAGTCCTAATAAAATCAAATATCTGGGTCTTGAGTTTACTCCTTATATTAAAGATACGGTGGCTTTAAATATTAAGAACCATATCGGCACTATAATAGACTCCACGACTAGATGGCACCCCCTATTTTTATCCTGGTGGGGTAGATTAGACTCTATTAAAATTATGTTAGTTCCGGTAATTTTATTTTTTCTTTCTAACCTTCCCATTAATCTTCCTAGGTCCTGTTTTAAGAACATTTATTCTGTCCTTTCAAAATTTCTATGGCAACACAAGAAAGCTATGATGTCTTTTGCCAAACTTAAACGTCCCAAGTTTCTAGGTAGAGTTAACTTTCCGGATTTCGTGTCTTATCATTCTTCATTTTTCCTTTCCCACTCAACTTCTTTTTTATGAGATTCGGAGTCAGATATCTCCTCACTTCCGACATGGGTTGCAATTGAATCCTCCTTCTTCCATCCTTTTACTTTCAAAGAATTTATTTCTCTCTCTCTTACGTTCCATCTAGGATGTCTCTTCCTATTCTTAAAACTGCTAGAAAACTCTTTCTGCCTTTTTTCCTTAATGGTCTTGACGATCGAGCTCAATTTTTGCAATCTCCCATATGGTACAATCCTTTCGTTAAAATTAATAAAATAACATTTTTCTGGAAGGATTGGCATTCTCTTGGTCTTATTTGGGTTTATCAATTCTTTCAGGATGGCCTTTGCCTTCCTTTCTCGTCTCTCCAATCTCGTTTTTCTCTCCCTCAATCCTTTCTTAGTAAATATAATCTGCTACGCGTGGCTCTCCAAACGTCATATAACTCCTTTCTTACTCCTTCTTCTCCCCCTGTAGCCTCTTCTCTTACTCTTCCTTTTCTTTTGTCTTCGCCTTCGGCTTCACAAGTTTATAAAAAATTACATGATTTTCCTCTAGTTAGAGATAAGTCCAAGACAGAACAAGATTGGGAATCTGACTTAGAAGATACTTTTTCTAGTTCGTTATGGCATGACATATGGAATAAAATAAGAAGATCTTCTAGAGCAGCTAATACTACTCAGACTTTATTTTTTGTTTATAATAGGCTTTTGATCACTCCTGCCAGATTACACACTATTGATTCATCTATCCCCTCCACATGTTGGTCCTGCTCCAATACATACGCAGATCTCAAACATATGCTTTTCACTTGTCCTCTTATTCATTTATTTTGGTCTAAAGTATGGCAGCAAATTAAGTCTATTTTCTCTACACAATTTCCTTATTCAATCACTCACATTTTCCTAGGTAGCTTATCTGATTTATGGTCATCTATGACCTTTAATACTTCTATTATTGACTTGCTCTTGGCGGTGGCTTTTCAGCACATCACTAAATCTTGGAAAGATACATCAAATGTCTCTTTTCAAGCTTGGTGGTATGGTGTCTGCTACAATCACAGATTGCATAGAGCATATGTCTCCCCTCTATCTCTTGCTATTAAGCGTGACCTCTTATGGCTACCGATTACTAATTTTCTTGATGTATCTGCTCAGTCTCGTTCATTACATACCCCTGCTATTGAAGAAGTCCCCAAACCTCCATGATGTTGATATTGTTTCTATAGAAATATATGTGTGTACTATATAAGTATTTTTTCAATGTTTATAGTAAGAAATTTTAATTAGCAACATTTATCTCTTTAGATGTATTTTAAGCAATTTGCATAATTAACTGTTTCTGTTTTCCTGCCCCATCCCGTTTCTTTCTTTTTCTTTTTCTTTCTTTCTTCCCTTTCTCTTCCCCTCACTAATATTGTAGTGTATTATTTTATATTTGATTGCTGTTTACTTTGTATTATGATTATATTGTGTGTTTTCCGGTTGCGATCTTTTCTTGAAATAAACTCCTTTTAAACTGAAAAAAAGAAACAATTTAGAGTGGATCTGGAGAAGTGAGCTATTGGCTAATAATTTACAGTGAGAGAGCAAAAGGCACAAAGATGATGGACGGAATGCAGAGCAAATCAAACATTCACCCCTGGTCAAGAGATCTGTGGTACATCCATTGTTTATCATAGTGGACATAAGCCACTTCAAAGAGATGTTTGGTAATGTTCCAAATGCCCACTGTAATGAATAATGGGATGCCAGCAGAATGCCTGTGAACATAAACATTATATGAACAGAGAGGGCAGACTAAATACATTTATTTAAAGCCGAAAAAAGACTCACCGACTCAACAACAAAATCATCACTCTGAAAGGAACAAATGACACGCTGATGTAAGCCTTTGGAGATGGACATTATATAAAAGGCAACACAAAGGTAAACTGATCGAAATTATATAAAGTCGGAAAGGAGGTCAACAAGAGCATACATCATTCTGAGACAGGTAATTGCTAAGCCTCGCAAAAAAGAATTCTGAGTGAATTAGATGCAACCATGTGAAAACTCACAAACCCTTCAATAATGCCATACTGAGAGAATCAAATGTTTGGCGCCAAATACGCCAAATGTCCAGAACACAACCACAATGTAAGTACGCCCGAAGCAAAGTTAAAAAGGAATAATCCCTAATAGTACTCAACTAAACTAAACAACACGCCGTCTGCGAAGACGAAAGGAGTATCTTAATCTCAGTGTAGGTCTCAAACTTTCGGGGCTGCAAATCACTGCCCACTAGTGTGCGAAAGATGGTTGATTAATGCACTGCTAAACTCAAATGATTCCTGTAGACTGAGGGGCAGATTTACAATAACTGGCGCATCCCTGCATATCAGCAGGGATGCGTCAGTTATTTTGCGTCACGGCAGAAACCCCTTGCACCACCATGCATGCGCCGCATTTACAATGCAGCGCACCATGGTGTAAGAATAGACAGTTGCGTGATGCTTCTGATGCCGTTAAGGTGACGCAGTGCTGGAGTTGTGTCGCAAGCACAATGCAACTCCAGCACTGCTCGGGGCGCCCTATATTTGCTGTGCTGAGTCATTCCTTATGCTAGCTGGCGTAAGGTTTTGACGCAGCGGGGACGTAAAAGTGACTCCGTGAAATCTTGTAGAATTCACTGCGCCACTTTTGACTTGCGACGGAACGCCCACCCTGCATACATTATACCTGACGCAGGTATGAAGTAATGCAGGGCTTTACAACGTGACGTATCTCACTAGATGCGTCACGTTGTAAATATGTCGCATAGTGGCGCATCGTTTACACCGCTGCTGCATCACAAAAGTGACGCAACGGTGGTGTAAAAATGACGCAAGGGGCTTGTAAATCTGCCCCCCAATGTTTTTCTAACAGCGTCAAAACGAAAACAGACATATGGCAAGAAGCACACAAAAAAAAACCTGCGGAGACATGTCAAAAACCCCACTTTCTTATATCCGAATATTATGCAAGCTGCATCCAACTAGACCTAACACGTGACCAGATTATGTCCACAGTGCGATTTAAGAGCGGTTGAAAACTATCGGTTTCAAAACCCTTCCTGCTCCTGGTGACTCCTGCGTGTCCTCTTATCACAGCGCTCTATCTCTTTGATGTGAACTGGAGGCGCTGGGTTCTGAGTTATGTTAACAATTGACGCCGATTACCACTAATCAGCCCTTGAGGTGCTTGAAAACCCCGATTTCGCGGGCACTTTTGTTGAAAGCGGGGCCTTTTTACAAAAGTGATGATTTCGTGATTATTTTGCAAATTGCTAAATCCTGGAGGGTCTGGTTAATGCAGGATAGCTTTAGAGCATTGTTCGCAGGTGTGTCAAATGTAGCTGGCCCATTCTATTGTTAAGGAGCACCCGCTTTCATCTTGGTCCCAGAAACATCTCCAGATGGAAGCCCCACAGAAAAAAGGAAACTTTTGCCCATGTGGCCATCAGTCAACACCTCCTTGTTGCCACACAGGCCACTTATTAGGTGGTTTGATTCATTTGGACCGACATTTATGCTGCACAAAAGGCGTCCTTTGGGGACATTTTTATGTGTAACTTCCATCTGAAACCATAACCATAGAGCTGACAGATAAGCCATGGAGGCTCTAAATATTTCTAGGTTTCATTTCCTGAATGGAAGTGATGATAAACAACAATGAGCCTTGGTAGCACTGCTACCAGAACAAAAGGTAAGGTCCAACTGTCAATACATTAGATGATCAAATACAGCATGCCGCATGTGAAAAAGAGTCAAGAGTGTGAAGTGCAGTCAGTTGCGTAACAAGTGTGTCCTAATGCAAGAAAAAGAAAATGGGGCCCATTTTGCTGTTCAGGCAGTGAAAGTTGCTAAATAAGGGTATAACGCACCCCTGATGCTGCTTCGCCTGGGTTAACCTGCACTGTGCGCTGCTGCACTGGGCCTTTGAGTGTAGCACCCACTGCTGTTATGCATGATATTGTTTCTCACCAGTGTGTCCCATTCTCCTGCTCATGTGCTAACGGCAGAGCACTGCAGGAGGCTCCAACATACTTCAAAGGGACAAAAAGTGAGGATGGGTCCAGCCCGTGTTCGTCTAGCCTCATGAGAGCTTCAGATGTGCCACTTCAAACTCGGTCAACAGGATGTAAATTCAAAGGCACTGACAATGGGGCTCGTGCCGCACTGTGAGTATCTCCGCACATGCAGCATACTATCTCCGCACATGCAGCACTGTGAGTAACTCCACACATGGAGCACTGTATCTCCGTATATGCAGCGCTGTATATCTGCATATGCAGCACTGTCTATCTGCATATGAAGCACTGTGAGTATCTCCACACATGCAGCACTGTGAGTATCTCTGCACGTGCAGCACTGTGAGTATCTACACACATGCAGCACTGTGAGTATCTCTGCACGTGCAGCACTGTGAGTATCTACACACATGCAGCACTGGTTATCTCCGCACATGCAACACTGTGAGTATATCTGCACATGCAGCACTGTGAGGATCTCTGCACATGCAGCACTGAGTATCTCCGCACATGCAGCACTGTGAGTATCTCCGCACATGCAGCACTGTGAGTATCTACGCACATGCAGCACTGTGAGTATCTCTGCACATGCAGCACTGTGAGTATCTCCAATTGCACGTGGAGAGGCCTTCTTCACCTTCCATTGCATACATGTTTTTCACTCACCTTCAGGTAACTCATCGGCCTGGATTCATAGGTCCTCCCCAGGTTGTGTTGAGTCACCAACTGCGTGTACATTCTTTCTATGTCATCCATCCACTGGTAAATCTGTAACAGTAATGGTCCATCTCAATTGCTGGGAAATACATCGCTTTTCCATACCACAGTTGACATCATTTTAAAGTATATCGTGTTCACTTTTCAGATAGCAAGGGCATAATAGCAGTCCATATTTTACCTGATATCATTGTGTATTATTGGTTAATATCTGATTGATTAATACCACATGTTGAATAACCACCTCTAACATTAGCTTCACAGCTTAGTGCCTCACTACCCCTGAGTCTCTACACCAGACCCTCATTTCAGCCTGCACTGCAACGCTCCTCAGTTAACCTCACCTCACTGCTGGCCACAGACCTTGTTTTGAGTTTGGCGGGTGGGATACTCCGTGAAAATGCAGTGAATATCCCATCTGTCATACTACAAGTGCCCTATACTATAAAACAATTTTAATGCGAAGGCCGGAATATCCGCCATGTTTGTGACTGAGCATCCTGCCTGCCAAACTCTCAATATATCCCTTTGTCTGCACTCAGTCATGAGACCCGAGCGGGCACGGCGCAGCTCATGCAGATACCTTAGTACAGTTAGTGAATTTCCATTAGGGATTTCAAATTCTGCTTCCACTCACAAAGTGTTACTAAAATATATGGGGCCTCATTTATAAAGCCTTGTGTCAGTTTTGCGCTTCCGATGCGTCACTTTTTGTGACGCATAAGCGGCGTAAAATATGCCTCTGGTTACGCACTATTTACAAAGTGACGCATCTAAGCAGATGAGTCACTTTGTAAACCCCTGCGCTACATTATACCTGCGTCAGGTATAATGTATGCAGGGGGTGTTCCCCCGCAAAAAGCTTCATAGAAGTGACGCAGTGAAATCTATGAGATTTCACTGCATCACTTTTAGGACGCCGTTGCATCAAAATGTTACACCTGCCTCACAGCAGGCGTAAGACTGACGCATGCCCTTTCACATGGGGCTTACCCCATGTGAAAGGACGCATTGCTGGAGTTGCGTCACTTCTGTGATACACTCCAGCAATGCATGATTTTTGCGCCATACAGATACGTCAGAAATACTGACATATCTGTAACTCCTTGCGACATGATGTGTCATACATTAAATATGACGCATCAGGTATGTCGCAAGGAGTCCGCACTGAGAAGTGACGCATCGCTGCTTTCACGCAGCGATGCGTCACTTCTCATAAATGAGGCCCATAGTTCTTTGGTCTGAGATATATTTATCAACTGGACCAGGCTGGGCAGTGCTTAATTTATTGAAGAATAAGTGCTGGTCTCCAAATCTCAGCTCAGAAGCCGGCGGCTGACACCGTTGCACAGAATACCAAGGCTGCATAATCTGAAATCCAACTCATGCCTCTTTAATGCACCACCAGACACTTCCTGCCCCTTCATTTCACTCTTACAGGTTTCAACTTTCTCCTTTTGAAACGGTTCTTCCATCTTTCTCTTTCTCCCTTGAGCGTTTTCACTCTTTTGCTGTCGGAAATATTGGATGAGGAAAAGTAAGTGCTAGTCCCCAAAAATGAGTGCTGGTGGCCCCCCTCCGGCAAACACCAGCTCAAATTAGGCACTGAACCTGAGGGACCAATTATATATTGGGCACATGGCTCTGGTTCTAAGAAGTGTGTCCCCGTTTCCAGCTTAGGTGCTAACCAAACAGCATGGCAAAGAAACATGAAGCAATGGGGCTCTTGTTGCACTGTGAGTGTCTCCACTGGCACACCCCTGCCTTGCCTTTGGAGGGTTTCCATGGCTTCCCTTTAGCAGGGTGGGCTCATTGCACTAAATGCAGCCTTCTATTCGGAGTTAATGCAGCCTGCCCCTGAAGGGTCTTTTCCCCTCTGTGCTTCTAATTTAATTTTAAACAGGAGCATGGGCAAAGGTGTTTCTTCGTTTCCACAGGAAAACCCCCATCAAAATGAAGGAACAGAAAACTGCATAATAGAGACAAAGAGAAAGAGAGAGCGAGAGAAAAAGAGTGTTTATTAATTTTGCTAGCATGAACCATGAGGTAGACTGAATCTGCCCTGGATTGGAAGATCTTGCTGGGACTAGGTTATAGGCCATTTGTGTTATATGTGCTGTACCTCATGGTTAGTGTTATTTCCCATTAGGTTAGTTGCTGGTCAGTCAGACTGGGCATCTTATCGAATCTTTCCACCAGTTTTCACCTGCCTTGATGGACAGGCCCTTTTTAATGTTCCACCTTCCTAAACTGGATAAAATGCGGCTGAATCACAAATGAAAGCGTGTTAAAATATCTGACATGTGGCAATAAACGCATCAACCATGTTCCGGAGGCAACAACTCAAACTCCTACCTTCCTCTACGCAAAAAACTCAATTCTGTTCCTAAATCTGTGTTTGTGGAGGAACCTATACCTGTAGTGTTCCAGTTTGGACACTTGGGTCATCTTTGACACCAGCCTGTTGCTCAAAGAACATGTGAAAAAGGAAGTAGAGATGGCCTAGTCTCAACTCACAATAAAGGACTGAGGTACTGGGTTTTTCAGAACCGGTACCAAACCGGTAACCCAGCGGTGCCAGGGTACACCCAAAGACATCGGGTTCTTTCCTGATTCAGACCACAGAAACTCAGAGTCTTCTAGGTGAAGTCATGGATCGATTTTATTGGCTGCAACCAAGGTAACAAGTGTCCTAGAAGTACAACACACGGGAAGTATATTCTCAGGAGACTGCTCCCCTTCACAAAACCAGGCTTCTCTTTTTATACAAAATATTCAGCTTCAGGCAAACATTCTTGAATTTACAGTATACTATTAACATTTTTCGTTACAAGGGAAAAGCAGAGTCATGATGACATGTCCATATTTCACTTCGTCCAGCCCAAAATAAATTACCCGGCAAGGTCCGGTATTTCCATCAGATACCAGTGGACCCCTAATAAAAACGGGCACCTCCCCATCATAAAACAAGTGAGAGAAAAGAGCAGGGACAGATGTGAGTACGATTCGGCAGGTTGTGTGCGCGATAAAAGGGTTTTATGGCTTGTTGAGCCTTGATGCTATCTTGTTCGGCCACTGGGAGAGGAACTGACCTAACAGGTTCGGCCTGGGGCAATGGTTCCAACTTGCACAGGTCATAGGAAAGTCGATTAAGGTGTACGTGTCCTTTGGGATCGAATTTAGCTGGATTAAAGCCTATGTAGAGGGCAACTCACAAAATGGCTGCCATACATAAAATGGAAGCCGAGGGTTCAGAACGATAATGACGATTTCGAGGTGAAATCGTCACTCGAATATGCTGAAAATGCTTGTACATGGTGTACTCGTCATTCTCGGTCTTTTGATACTAAATTCGTCATGTTATGATGAAGTTTTATTCTCGAGTCTGAATTATTACACGAGTTCAGAATTTTCAGAACCACAGGACAAACTCAGGCCTTTCTTTGCACCAAAAAGCTGCCACTCAGGCTAATGCACACTTCAGGCTGGCATCTCTAATGCTACCATGCGTTCTGGGGTCTGCCTGATTACTGATCATCACCCCAACCTGAAATATCTTCACAGGTACCCTTTCAGAAATCATCAATATCAAACCATGATGTGTGATGTACAAGTGATGTAGTAACCACTGTTAAATGGGACTATCTTTCCACTTCTAATGTTCAGTAGAAAACAGACACATTTTTTTCAATAACCCTCACCCATCAGGGTAGCATGTTTCATCATTGGGTTCTTCCCGTTCCACTGTAAAACGGGGCATGCTACGACTGCAAAACGGGGCATGCTATGACCGACAGGTTACGTGGGAACACTTTGATCATATACAATGAAGAATGGAGAGACAAATAGGAGTGGGGGATGTTTTTAGTGGTGAAAATAAAATTACCTGACTTAGTTGGAAAACTATTTTATTCTTGCCTCTAACCGGTAGGATTTAAAAGTGGGACACATTTAAAAATCACGCAATTATGTAAATGAATTTCTGTGGTCTCCATGTTTCAAGCCCTACCCCAGGGCTTTACTTCAGGAGCAAGGAATACTCGCTGATACCACTCCAGTCGAAAAAAACTCAAATTTGTGTGCACACTGATTTAGATCAGTGGATACAAAATAAAAATATACATATATATACAGTACCCATTTGGTAAAGTTTCTGTAAGATATGTAGGAAGCCAAAACTCAGGCCTCCTGAGGTCAAACGGAGGGAAGAGATGCTTTTAGTCAATATTTCTTCAAAGCTACTCCCTTGCCTTTGGAGATATCCTGCCCGTGCTCTGTTTTTTTACCTCTACCTCCCCCTTCTATAAACAAAAAAGAAATCGAACGGTCCTAAAAGCAAGAATCATACCTCCGACTGCCTATCTTTCATATGCCCCCAGACTTTGGACTGACCTTCTCCCACCCAAGACTCTTCATCACCCTAGACATCTTCAAGGAAGACCTTCTCTTTACTATCTGCGGCCACGAACAGACTGACTCCTCCCTTTCTCCCCCATTCCAAGTCCTCCTCACACCCCCCTGAAGTTGTGCACACCTGTGTAAATGTTTCTGCTGGTGCGCTGTGACCCCAAATGCAGATATATATATTCCTTTTGCTATATATTACTCAATCGATTATTAGAGACAATGATCCCTTTCAAGGAGAATCACTATAGATAACCCCAATACTTTAATTAGGAATGGGTCTGTTTGTGTCCAATTGGACGGTGTTTAGAATTTACTTACACATATTTAAAGCAAAACAATACATAAACATTAAGTGAGCAGGACGTGATGGGGTATTAGGAAATCAGCCGATTTCCTTACCACAGGCAAGTGACTTAAAACAAAATAACAGTAGTCACAATAACACAGACATCTTATACTCCACAAAATTCTCAGTTTGAAGTTTAGAGTTTAAGGCGTGGTTGTTAATGACGTTTCGACCCTCAACAAGAGCTATGGGATCATCATCAGGACTAAGCAATCAAGCAAATGCATCAGAAGTTGTGGTAGGGCACGTGGTGAGGCTATGGGATGACAGGAGGGAACAGCGTCCCAACCAGAGCTGGTGGCAGGCTGTACTAATGATGATTGCCTGATGAAAGCCACGAGGAGGGCTAGAAGCACGAACATGATGACGGTCCATTTGGCCGGGTAGGGGTGTTAATGCCGAGGACTTAGTTCACACAGGATCCGTGATCCGGGTATATGGGATGGCTGCAAGAAGGAACCCAGGGCTGGAAGTTGCTTGTGTGTCCCGGGTAGTTGGATGAGGCTATAGGAAATCTTCGGTGCAATTACTGCTCGGGGTCAGGACTACACGTAGCCCAAAGCACAGCCTCAGGGATCGTCAAAAAGCATATCCTGCTGCAAAAGTACACGGTTACAGGGGTTCGGGTTGCACGGTCCCCACGAGGGATACTGGTCTCAGAATTGCTGAGAGGGCATATCTACCTCAGGGATGCTCAGGAACCCACCGCCTGTGTTGCAGAAATCTTCAGCGTCCTCAGGACCTCGGGAGATGCAAACCGGTCAGATGTGTTAAAGGTGCCTGCCTTGCGGGGGAGTAATTCCTTTACTCCAAGGGAGATTCTTCAGTCATCCAGCATAGTGTAGATCGTCAAAGTACTTGGTTTCTGCTTGCAGAGTTTAGTCCAGGTAAAATCTAAAGTCTTGTAGTCAGGGTTCCTACTTTATACCCAAGGAAGGGGTTGGACAAACTCTGGGGACCTTCCTGGGGGAGGGACAGGACAGAGGGATGGTTACACCCATGTCCTTTGTCCAGTTTCGTGCCAGAGCAGGAGCAAATGGCTCCTGTAACCGGTTTGAGCTGGACTATGCACAGGCACACCAAATGTCCTCTCAGAGTGCAGCCACCCAGCCCCAATACATTAAAGCCTATCTGGTAGGTGGTCACACCTCCCTGTGACAAGAAACCTTTTGTCCAAACTTTCTCTGCTCGAGCGCAGCTCAGCAGCAGGAGAGCAGACTCATGTCTGTGGCTGGCAGCATTCATTTTGTGCTACCCAGGTCGAGAAAGCTGGTACCGGGTAGACCAGTGTCCCATAGTAGTAGTTCTACCAGGGAGGAATCATACCTCCCACACCAGTTACTGGTGTGGAGGTATGATTCCAAGGTGTTTGACATCAAATACAACATATTTCTAAGCAGCCGTTTTAAAGTTAACATTTACCACGAGGTTATAATGCACTTAAGTATATATGGGTTGGCTGCATCACAGACAACCCCGGGGAATAGATCCAGAAGGCTGCAGAGGGGTTCTGCTTATGCAGGGGCACCCTCTTACACAAAACCCAGAACCCTGCCTTCAGGATTGTTAAGGCATGCCATAGGGGTAACTGATAGGTTTATATGTGCAGTGATTAGAATAGATATAGGTCACCTATATCTAAGTAAGCACCACCTTACACAGGCTGCAGTAGCAGACCTGTGGTGTTAGTTTGAATGGTCTCTCAGGGGTGGCATAATACATGCTGCAGCCCCTGGGAGGCCTCTGGGGTACCTATGCCCTGGCTACATGGTGTATCATAAACTAGGGACTGATAAGGGTACCCCAGTATCCAATCTGGAGTGTACCTAAAGTACATGCAATCAATTTAGGGGAGAAAGCAGCATGACTTGGCTCCTGGATAGCAGGATCCCAGTCAGTCTAAGTCGAAAACAGTGATACTTCAGCAAAAAGTGGGGGCAACTTTAAGAAGCAGATCCTACTCACCTACATAACACCCCCAAACGTATGGAGAATAAACTAACCTTGACCAGTTGAGTTTTCATGTTCTGGTAATATCTTGAGAGTAACCATGCGTCAGCATGGTTACTCCCAGGTCTATGCTCCACTGTATAGTCCATTCCCTGTAAAGAAATGGACCACCTCAAAAGTTTGGGGTTGTCACCCTTCATCTGTTTTAGCAATAAGAAGGGCTTATGGTCTGTCTGAACAATGAAGTGAGTGCCAAACAAGTATGGCCTCAGCTTCTTCAGAGCCCAAACCACAGCAAAGGCTTCTCTCTCAGTATCTGACCAATGTTTCTCTCTGGGGGTCAGCGTTCTGCTAATAAAAGCTACTGGCTCATCCTGACCCTCTTCATTCAGTTGTGGTAACACAGCCCCTACCCCTAACTCAGATGTATCAGTTTGAACAATGAATTGTTTGAAATAGTCAGGGCTTTGCAGAATGGGAGCAGTGCACATGGCCTGCTTCAGGTCATCAAATGCCTGTCCACTGAACTTTCTTAGGCATTCTTTTGGAAGTTAAATCATTAAAAGGGGTCACTATGGATCCATATCCTTTGACAAACCACCTGTAGTACCCAGCCTGGCCCAAGAAAGCTCTGACCTGAGTCTGGAGGGTAGGAGCAACCCAGTCCATGATGGTCTGGATTTTGCTCTGCAATGGTTGAAACCTGACCTCCACCAACAAGGTGGCCTAGGTATACAACCTGACTCTGCCCTATCTGGCACTTGGTGGCTTGATAGTGAGGCCTGCTTTCTGCAAGGCCTTCAGAAATTTCTCAGGTTCACCAGGTGATCCTCCCAGCTGGAGATAAATACGGCACTATCATCTAGATAAGCTGCACTATAGGCTTCCAGATCTGTAAGGACTTTGTTCACCAACTTTTGAAAAGTGGCAGGTGCATCCTTCAAGCCAAAGGGCATCACCACATATTGATAGTGTCCACTTGGGGTTGAGAATGCTGTTTTGGCTTTGCATCCTCAGCTAATCTGATTTTCCAGTAGCCAGCTGCCCGGTCAAATGTGCTCAGAAACATGGTTGAGGCCAAAGTATCTATAAGCTCATCTGCCCTGGGTATTGGAAGGGAATTAGTCCTAGTGACTGCATTGAGACCCCTGTAGTCAGCACAGAACCTCATCTCTCAATGCCATTCTGAGTGTGAGGTTTTTGTACCAAGACTACTGGGCTAGCCCAAGGCTATCTGAGGACTCAATTACTCCCAAATTCAATAATGTCTGGACTTCAGTCCTGATGCAGTCCCTATCATGGTCAGGTAGCCTGTAAATCTTATTTTTAACAGTCACCTGGGTCCACTTCATGAGTTCACCAGGTAGTCTGACTTGGAGTCAGTGAGAACATATGTCTGAACTGATTCAGGACTTGCCTGCAATCAGTTGGATGCTGGCCAGTGAGTCTGCCTGCCAAGGCTACACCATCAACTGAACCATCATCAGGAGAGAGCAGGTCAGGGAGTGGATCACTCTTTTCCTCCTGACCCTCATCAGTAGCCATGAGCAAGTCCATGTCTGCCCTATCAACATATGGTTTAAGCCTGTTCACATGGAACACTCTATGGGGGCTCCTGGGAGTTCCAAGGTCCACCAGTTAGGTAACCTCTCCCTTCTACTCAATGATTGTATGAGGGCCACTCCACTTGTCTTGGAGGGCTGCTGAGGCCACAGGCTCCAACACCCATACTTTCTGTTCTGGCTGATAAACAGTCAACACAGCCTTTTGGTCATACCAGGCCTTTTGCAATTCCTGGCTAGCCTCAAGGTTTTCGGATCCCATCTTCATGTACTCAGCCATCCTGGCGCGGAGACCAAGTACATAGTCCACAATATCATGTTTGGGGGTTTGAGAGGTAACTCCCATCCCTCCTTCACTAGACATAAAGGACCCGTAACTGGATGTCCAAACAGAAGTACAAAAGGGCTTAACCAACCCCCTTCTGAGGAACCTCTCTGTAGGCAAAGAGAAGACAGGGCAAAAGTATGTCCCATCTACGCCTGAGCTTTTCAGGGATACCTTTAATCATGCCCTTGAGGGTTTTGTTGAATCTCTCAACTAATCCATTGCATTGTGGGTGATAAGGGGTGGTAAATTTGTAATTTACTCCACACTCCTTCCACATAGCAGTCAAGTAACCAGACACAAAGTTTGCATCTCTATCTGATACCATCTCTTTAGGAAACCCCACTCTGGAAAATATTCCCAGGAGGGATTGACCACAACAGGAGCTGTGGTAGTCCTAAGAGGGATTGCCTCTGGATACCTAGTGGCATGGTCCACGACCACTAGTATGAATCTGTGCCCAGATGCAGTTTGAGGGTCCATGGGACCAACAATGTCAATCCCAATCCTCTAAAGGAACCCCCATCACAGGTAGTGGTATCAGACGGGCCTTTGTAGTATCACCTGCCTTACTACTGGCTTGACAAGTGATACAGGAGCGACAAAACTCATTTGTGTCCTCTGCCATATGTGGCCAATGACAGTGAGGAACAAGTCTGTCCCAAGTCTTGTTTTGGTTTAAGTGTCCTGCTAATGGGATATCATGTGGCAGTGTTAATAGGAAGCCCCTATACTTCAGAGGTGTAACCAACCTCCTGGTAGCACCAGGCTTGGGGTCTCTACCCTCTGAGTGTAAGAGTCCACCATCCCATAACATCCTATGGGACCCACTGGCACTCCCAGCAGCCTCAGTAGCAGCTTGCTGTCTGAGGGGCTCAAGAGAGGGGCAGCTCGGCTCTGGAAGGGCCCCCTGTCCCAAAAAACTCAACCTGATCAGGTTCAAGTTCCTCTGGGACAGTTCCTTCTTTAGGACTCAGATCATCTCCCTCAAGAGACTGATCTGTGTTCTGAGGCAGAGGAGAAGACACTGCCTTACCACTACTGCTCCTTCTCTTGGAAGGCACCTGGTCCATTATTCCAGGATCCAGGGCCTGTTCAGTGGAAGACATTTGTGCCTGTGATCTAGTCATAGCAAACACATCTGCAGGGATGCCCAACATTTCTGCATCTGTCCTGAGTTCCACTTCAGCCCAGGCTGAAGTTTCCAAATCATTGCCCAATAAGCATTCTACAGGGAGGTCTGCACTTACCACAACCTTCTTAGGGCCAGTTATCCCACCCCAGATTAAATTCACAACTGCCAAGGAATGGTCTGTCCTGACATTGCTTTCATTGGTCACTTGGTACATCTCCCCAAGTATGATTTGTTCAGGGGCCACAAGATAGTTGGTCACCATTGTGCCACTTGCACCTGTGTCCCTGAATGCCATGGCATCCTTACTATTGATCATAGGCTGCTGTCTGTATTTTCCCAAGTTACTGGGACTGACAAATAAGGAGGCAATATCCATGCCTCCACCACAGACCAACACAGCCTGAGTTGGAATTCTGACTAGGCCATAACCCGTCTCAGATCCCGTGGTTAGCCGTACTTTACCCTTATTCTGTGTGGCACCACTTTGTACTGAACTAGGGGGAACAGTTGCCTTAGGGGCAGTGGTGGCTAGAGTAGATTCCTTGGATTTAGTACAATCATTTGTCCAATGTGTCTTCTGTTTACAGATGTGCCACCAAGGTTTCTTCTTGCCTTTACCCTTGTTTGATTGTGATTCCCCACCAGATGAAGACTTTTAGGGCCCTTGTGAAGACTTCTGTTCTTTACCTTTCTCCCCACCCTTATCTGTGGTTTTAGAATGTTGCTTCTTAGAGTCATCACCTTTGTTCTGAGCTTTCTGCTTCATCCTGGTTCTGACCCATTTGTCTGCCTTCTTCCCCAATTCTTGGGGAGAGGTCAGATGAGAGTCCACCAGGTACTGATGGAATAACTGATTTTGACAATTATTAAGGATCTGCTCCCTGATTATTAAATTGTGCAATCCTTTAAAATCACACACTTTACTGCCAAGTAACCATCCGGCCAGAGCCTTAGTAGTACAATCTACAATGTCAACTCAGTCCTGGGTCTGTGTCTTCTGGGTGTCTCTGAACTAAATTCTGTACTGTTCAATGGTTTAGCCAAACCCATCTATGAGAGCACTTTTTAGGACTGAGTAATTGTCTGCATCCTCTTCTCTTAGAGTGAGAAGCTTGTCTCTACCTTTGTCAGCAAAGGAGAGCCACAAGATAGCTGCCCACTGCTCTTGAGGGACCCTCTGTACTTTACAGGCCCTCTCTAGTGCGGTTATCCATTTATGGATGTCATCCACACTTTGATAGGGAGGGACTATCTTGTTTAGGTTCCTATGATTATGAGTATACTCTCTAGGTCCAGGGAGACGGTTGGTGCCACCATGGGGCTCTGGCCCCATCCTTCTGGAAGCTCTCTGGAGCTCTAGGGATTCCCTGTCTAAGGCCAATTGTTCCCTCTTGAACCTGAACGTACCTCTTTTATAGTCAAGAAATTGGCCCTTCTTATCAAAAGAGGTTTCCCTTTTCTGAGAAGCAGAGGTCCCTACAGAAGTACCTGAATGATTAGATTCCCTGGAGGGAGATCTGATCTTGATCTTCTAGGTACACTTTGTACCCTTCCTGGGGGAGTAAAGAGAGGGCCACTGGGGCCTTCTCCTCTGCCTAAAGGCAAAGTTAGATTGTCCAGGTTAGAATCATCTTGATTCTCCTGGCCAGTGGCTGAGTCCAGATCAAAGAAGTGTTCACTTCCTGCTCTGTCCTCATTGACTGCCCCTGCCCCTCTACCTAGCTTATCAGACCCTGGAGTCTTTCTGAGGTCATCTAGCACTACGGTTTCGATTAGGCATTGAGTGCTGGGTCCTCTCCCTAACCTCAGCTTCCCGGATGCACACATGTTTCTCAATTCTTGGAATGAGACCTAGTTGGCAGAGAGCCACTGACTTCTCCTCTAGAGCACATACTAGTGTTATGTGTTGCAGGCACCTACCTAACCTAATAGGAACTTAGGGCCCGATGTAGGTAAATCTTATTTACCGACTCTAGAATACCGAATTTTACCGATTCGGTGTTCTAAATTTGGTAAATGAGATTTAGGTAAAAATTAGGTAATTTTTACTGAATCGGTATGATTCAGTAATTACCGAATCGGTATTTACCGATTCGGTAATTGCCATTGATTCCTATGGGCCTTGAGGCCCATAGGAATCAATGTCAATTACCGAATCGGTAAATACCGATTCGGTAAAATTACCGAATTGTCAAGGGGGACAGGGTGTCACTTTGACACCCTGTTGCACCCCTGATTCTGGCTTGTGTGCCATGTGACACACATACATGCCCTTAGGCCACATGGCACAGGTGTACATGCACAGATGTGCATGTATACAGGAATTCATTATTTACCATGAAATAGTATTTCATGGTAAATAACAAATTCTTAAGGGCCTGTGGCACTGTTTTCAGTGCCACCTACATCTAGATTTACCGATTCGGTAAATTTACCGATTCGGTAAATTTACCGATTCGTTATTTTAACGAATCGGTAAATTTACTGAATCTGTAAATTTAAGGCCCCCTACATTTCAAAAGCCAAATACCAGTCGGTAACGGCCGACCGGTATTTGGTGTCCTACATCGGGCTCTAAATTCTCTTGAGTTGGAGAAAGGGTGTGCTAGACCCTTGACTTACCCAACTCCTAGTTTAGTAGAACTTACTTATTTCTAGTCTTGATTATACGTACCTAAATACCTTTAGTTGGTTTCAGTTGATTACTCATTGAGATTATCTGGTAAAACAATAGCAAGCTTGAATCCCACCACTGCCACCAATGTGAGAAGTTGGCCTGGTATATGCTGACCACTAATTAAAGTGGGCACCTTGCACCATTCCAAACGACCCTTATTGATGATTACGTCAAAGACAACCTTTATGGAATGCTATCCTAGTGGTAGCTGTGGAGAGCTTTAGGCTAAGTCTCGAAGGAATGTAAAGCAGCTTGTTTTACCAGATTAGAACCTCCTGAATAACCAAATAAGAGGAGAACCGAACAAGAGATATATAATATATATGTATTTATTACTAAACACTCTCTATTAACCTCTATAAGAGATAAGAGCACAAGGCACACAATACTTAATCAATAGAACAACAGTAAATAGCACAATACACAGCCGTTCCAGGGGGAGACCGAACCATATACTAAGAAAGTGGTATAACAACAGTGACTTGACTAAACACAGTGCCTAGAGCACGTAGAATCTCTGGGACCCCAAGGAACCACCCAAAGTAGTGACACAGGGGACCCACAGAGGACTGGTGCAGTGTGAGAACACAGACGCGAGCTCCGTACAACTCTATGGAAAAGTCGCGGCTGGAAAACTACAGTTTAAGGACACTTCGGCGAGGACTTCAAGCAAACCCTTTGAAACATAGAAGGTTCTAAGGTCAGCACCCTTGTGAGTACCAAAGTACCTGTCTTACCTATCCCAGGGGAGCCGTGCATATTGGTATAGTGGTGTCGGAAACCTTTGTAGTTTTCAATGGCGTGACTCAAACAAGTGCTGCTGGCGGGAAGATGAAAAGTGTCCGGTGGAATCCAAGCCTGGATCTGAGGTGAGAAAAATCTGAAAGCAGAGGGGACAGAGTCTGGGTCACTCCAGGGTGACCAGGGGCTCGGTAGACGAATGCCCACCGATGTCGGATGCGTCAGGTGAGATGATGGGATGCTTGACTCTGCAGCCACGGGGACCAGGAGATGTCGACGACAACCAAAGTCTGGAGGTGAGCTTTCCCACAAAGTATGTTGAGTGCTTAGGGGTCAGTGTCCAGATTGAACACCAACAAGCCTTGGCAAATGCAACCCATGAGGGCAGAGGAAGCCAGTCACGGTGAAGGCCAGCAAGGCCCTGGCTACAAGCTATGGGGTGTCAGGGCATGTCTGGAGCAACCAGGGAAGCCCAAGAGAAATCAAAGTTACCTTCACAGGGACCCACAGGCCAACAGACCAGGGATCACTAAGGGACTTTAAGCTGAATCACAAAATACCAGCCCACCGAACACTCATGGAGTGTAGGCTTGAAATCTTTGGTGCAATTACTGCTCAGGGTCAGGACTACAAGTAGCTCAAAGCAGAGCCTCAGGGATTGCCAAAAAGCATATGCTGCTGCAAAAGTGCATGGTGCATAGGTGTTAGCGTTGCACGGTCCCCACAAGAGATACTGGTCTCAGAATTCCTGAGAAGGCAGATCAACCTCAGGGATGCTCAGTAACCCATATCCTGTGTTGCAGAAATCTTTGGAGTCCTCAGGAGCTTGGGAGGTGCAAACTGGTCAGATGCATTAAAGGTGCCTGCCTTGCAGGGGAGTAACTCCTTTACTCCAAGGGAGATTCTTCAGTCATCCAGCATAGTGTAGATCATCAAAGTACTTAGTTTCTGCTTGCAGAGTTTAGTCCAGGTAAAATCTAAAGTCCTGTAGTGAGGGTTCCTACTTTATACCGAAGGAAGGGGTTGGACAAACTCTGGGGACCCTCCTAGGGGAGTGACAGGACAGAGGGATGGTTACACCCATGTCCTTTGTCCAGTTTTGTGCCAGAGCAGTGTGTGGGAAATGAAAATTAGAATTAAACGAGGTAGTAGTTGTGCTAAAATTGTTGGAGAAATTTTTGGTGCAGTAATTCTATCTGTAGGTGTGATTAAAAATGGAAGCACAGGAGATAAGGGGAATAAGGAGAAAGGAGGGTGTAGAAATAGAGGAGAATCAGTGTAGATTTTATGGTGACATGAAACACCTGGAAAATACTAGTTGAAAGATGTTGAGAATTTCAAGGCAATGATTTGATCTCACCTGATAAGGATTTGTTTGTGTGTTTGTGTGATGGCTAACATCGCCATCAGAGGGAGACTGGAGGAGCATGATTCCGGCACACCCTTATAAGTCACAGAAGTGCAGCTATATATGTAAATCTGATTTTATATTCACTGTGCCTTAATAATATTAACATGTGTGACACATTTAAACACAATACTGATATGAATTCACAGTAGACACTTAGAAATGTATAAATGTGTGAACTAATGTTCAGTTTTACCCCTTCGGTGCTCACGGAGGCCCCCGGAGGCTCCCGGCCGTCATGTGTCACGGTGGGCGTGTGCTCATGACGGCCGGGAGTCGTTATGACCACACCCGCGATCGGAATGTTCAGCACCAGCATGGAATTCCAGCCGCAAACAAGGAGGAGTACTGCCCCTCGGCTATGTTGTTGCTTTGGTGAGTTGGCCTGCAGTTGCTGCTTCTGCCTTGGGCAGTGAAAGAACTGGACTAAAGTTGCTTCACTTGCCGCTGAGTATCTCCAAGGGCTTGAATTAGAGCTTGCCTCCTCTTCACAAAGTCTATGGGACAGCAAAGACTTCACTTACCACTGGGTACTGCCTCTGGAACCTTGGGGGAAAGTAGCCGACACCGTTGCTGGCTCTGTGTCCTGAATGCAAAGCAAAAAGCACTGCCACATTACGCACCACAACCCTGGTCTCACCGATTATGACGACTTGTGCTGCCACCGAGCTGCTGCTTGCACTGCGACCTGTGGGCACCACACTCCTCACTGCCTCATTTCACTCCACTGCCCTTGTGTCACCGATGACGTTGCTGCTTGCTGACCTCAACACCCATGATGGCTCCATGGTTTGTGGACACCACACGTAAGTCACATGATGCACCGGCCCACCCCACACCACAGTCTGGACCGACCAACACCAGCTCCCATCAACTGACACTGCTGCATGCACCGTGACCTATCAGCATCACCTCACTATGCACCGCAGCCCTAATCTCACCATCGCTGCTGGAAGACTGTCACTGAGCCGCTCCCTGTTTCATGACTTGGGGGCAATGCACTGCTACACTTTACATCGCAACAGCGACGGTTGTCATGACTAGTCCACACCTACGCAGTCAGCCGGAACCAAAGGTACTGTTTACGAGTCTGCTGACACTAACGCTGGTCTGCACCAACGCGGTCAGACATAAATGTTGTATTCTGTTATTTGCAGCACCACAGTAGTCCCAGACCGAGCTACCAGCTTCAAGGAACTGCACTTTAAAGTTATTCTTGCGTAGTGTATATTTTTGGATTAATATATATTGGTCCTTATCGTTTTGGTCTTGTTTGCACAGATGAATATTGTCTATTTTTCTAAAACTGGTGTGGTGTCCTTTTGTAGTGTTTTCACTGTGTTACTATGTACAAATTCTTCACAGACTGCCTCTGAGATAGGCCTGACTGCTCGTGCAAAGCTACCAAGGGGATGAGCAGAGGATACATTTCAGTAATTTATCTCCTTGTCCTGACTAGAAGGAAGGGACATTATTTGGACAAAGGTGCAAACCATTGCCAACTAGAAACCCCCATTTCTAACAGGGGGCAATCCACAATGCCAGAAGCCTCTGGCTGATAACTGCAATGCAATCTCTGCTCCACTTGCAGTGCTACACATAACATTTTCAGGACCTCATTATTTAAATGAGTCCCTCGGTCTGGTTCCAGCGAAGTCGGGAAACCGAATCTTGGTATAAGCTCCCTCAACAACAATATCTCAGCCTGTTTCACACAGGCATATCAATAACGTCCATCTGCATTCTGTTGAATGACCTGCCTGATCTTACTAAATGACTCAATGTCACTGGAGTTCTTTTCCCTACATTCATCTGTTGACACACAACTCATCTGTTGGACAATTCATCAGTCAGCAATTTAAATCATGGATTAAACCAATGCAGTATAAGCAACCTGGCTATGGCATACCTCCCAATATGTGCGGGTCCATGGACAACATGCTGTCTGGCAACACTGGTCTGCCATCTACAGAAACCAATATATCATCATCTCTCTTCACACATCCTGCTCTCATCCAACACGCTTCCTCCGAGGTATCAGTCGTTGACAGTAAAAGGTTATAGTTAGTCTCACCTTCAGGTTCATTCACAAATTCACAATTAAATGTTCATGGCCCATGAGCGTAGTATCATGCAACCTCATTAAAATAACGGTTGCCCATTGTCACATAATCATCACCATTGCGATAGGCAGGATTCTTCCCAACGGCAAATTTTACAGGCAGTTGTAGTGTCTCATGACCTGTGGATCGGGTATCCAGATGATGTTGTAAATCCTCCTTGTGACCATAACTGTCCCAGGTCATGAACGATAACAAAGCTATACCAACTATCCGTAAATATAGTCATTCTCAGCTGGTCATAGGCATAGCAAGCCCTAGTAAGAGCCAGCAATTCAGTCACTTATGTAGAGAACACCCCTCAAAGCCAGGAGTATTCAACTTCCCCTGAGACTGGACAGGCTGCGTATGCAGCTCTCATTGTATCATTGTCTCTTAAACATGACCTATTCACAAACAGTATGTAATTAGACTCTACCAGTGACTCATTTCATATTTTGGGTCTTGATTTGGTGCATAGTTCAGTGACATCGAGACAATCATGCCCACCCTCCACCTCATCATGTTCATTGTACGGGAGAGGCATTAAAGTGATAGGATTCAAAGTAGCGCAACTCTGAAGGGTGACATTTTCAGCTACAGGTCAAATCTGCTAATATTTTGTGAAGCGGCTGTTGATTAGAGTGGGTGCGTGTCAACAAGATCTCAACCGAATGGGGCCCAAAAACAGTTGGAGGATGTCCTATCACAATACCTTCACACCATTCTATGCTGACACCAACTGCTGCCATGGCTTTAAGGCGTCCAGGCAGCTCTGTTGCTACAGGTTCAGGAGTAGCAGAAAAATAGGCCAAAGGTCTCTGTCTAAGGATTGCAAGAGCTCAACCCTCCCTCTCACTGCAGAAAAAAGTATAAGTGTAATTGTAATCAGTCATTCCTATAGCTGGGGCAGGACACAGACTTTCTGAAACCTCTAGGAAGGCAATCAAGCAATCATTATCCCATGGTATTAGATAGGACACATCCTTGTGTGTAAGCCTCTGTAAAGGCTTGGCCAATTGGGAAAGTTAGGTTTTCACTGCAGAGAGTACACCACCATTCCCAAAAACATCCTGACTTCTCTCTGGGTGGTCGGCGGATTCATTTTAAGAATCACATAGATTTTTTCTTGAGACACCTTCCTCACTCCTTTCTTAATGTGATGTCGGAGATTCAGGAATTCCTTCTGACAATACTGCAAATTACTTGTGGACACTTTATGTCCATTCTCAGTTAGGTGGTACAACAATGCAATGATGTTTAATTTGTAAGCTTCTTGAGTATCTGACGCCACTAACAGGTATCAATATACTGAATCAGGACAATTATAGGGCTTGATTAGAGCCTCAAGATTCTATTGAAGGATCTCGTTAAAAATTGAGGGACTCTCTGTATACCCTTGTGGGAACCGGAGGGCAAAGAGGTACTAACTGTCTTAATGCAAGGGAACAGAGAAAAATACCTAACATAAATCAAATGACAGTGAACCACTGAGCCTACATGGAATTTAAAACAAAATAACAGCTGGATTCAGTACACTGGGACTATAAGGAACAACAATTCTGTTAATCTTTTTCAGGTCCTGCACTACACGGTACTTACAGCTAGGCTTCTGTAATCCCATAAAGGAGTGATTTATATGGACTCCCCATTATCTCTTTCAAAATGCCTTGTTGTATCATTGACTTAATCGCTGGAGTAATACCACCAGTTGTTTCAGGGGTCTGATTATACTGTGGGGTTCTTGGATATTCAACATTTAGTTTTACTTTTACACGAAGAGGCTCAACTCCCTTAATGAGACCAATATCTTTTCCTGTAAAGTTCCAGACCTCAGGCTTCACCATATCCTCAAGATCCAGTGGTAAATCCTCAGATGACATTACAGGATACAACCCATCTTCTGGCCCTCGGCTCATCAATTGAAAGCCTAAATCTTTATCATGGGTCTTAAATTCTACTCCTTTCGGAGTACAATAGATAGTGCAGTTTAATTTTCACACTAAATTACATCCTAACAAGCTCTCAAGACTTGAATCACACACTACAAACTGGTGATTCTCCTCAAAGGACCCTATTTTAACAGGTACTTCTTCTATTACAGGGGTTGCCATTTGCTTATTTATAACTTCTACAACCTGGATTATTTTTCCCAAGAGGTGGAGGATTGGAATTTCCACTGTTCTAACAGTAGAATGGGTAGCCCCAGTATCGATCAAGAATGATATGGAATGGGAATTCACCTCACCTTTACAAATGGACCACTCTGGTCTACCTCTAAGACTGTGGCAAGGGCAACATTTTCTTCCCCCTCTGGCACCATCATTGTGACTGATCAAAGTTGTAGCCCTGAAGCGTATAAAACATAGGAAATTGCCGAAATGCATTCTGATTTTGGAAGGAATTCTGATTTAAATTTGGGACTTGATTTGAATGAAATTGGGACCATTTGCATTTCGCTGCAGCATCTGGGCTTTTGGAATCTGCATCAGTGGAGCCTGAGGCACATTAGAATTTTACATTCTAAGGGGCCCATTTGGATGGCGGGTGGTTTGCCCCCGCCACATTAGGATGGCTGAGGGTTCCGTGGCGGATGGGAAGACCGCCTGCTACTTTTCCGCCGGACGACACGTCAACCGTGCGTAAAACTGCCACTATATGGTGGTCTGTCTGTAAGACACAGCCATCCATATAATGAGGGTGGAGATTAGCCTTTCGATCTAAGCTGTTCCGGATTTTAGGGGGTGTGGGAGGTGCACATGAGGGGTACCTATGGTACCCCCCTGCATTGGCATGGACAAGGTGAAAGACATTGCGCGGTACATGTCACCTCGTGCATGCCATTGTACAACATGTATTCCCAGCATTGTGGCGGCCGGTGCTGTGAGCACCGCCCGCCACAATGCTGGGAATGGGGGATGCCACCACCACAGTGGTGGTGGCATCCTAATTGGAGGTGTGGGACCACCGCATCCCTGGCGGATGGTCTCGCATTCTGTTGCGGTGGCGGGCGGACATCGTAATGGTGACTGTACAGGGCTATCACTCTGGGGCTGTGTAAACCCTGAATTCTGAACCTGGTTCTCTTTCTGTTGGAATTAAGATGACATTCCTACTTCTAATGCTCTAACTCATTACAAGAAGGAGAACAATACCATCTCTGCATAGTTGTCACATCAATCCTAGTACTCAGATTAATTGGAACACAACAACCTCTACTTTGTTGCAGGAACCCTTTCCATCTTGCATCATTGTGCCCGAATTAGGCCCGGTAGGAAATCGTACTATTCTTGCATACACACAATTCTTTTCCTAAAGTTGCCTTCTATTTGCCATATTAACATTTGACACACATTTTGCGATTGTGATGGTTGGGTTGTTTTCACAGAAACACCGACATTGCTGAAACAGAACACTTAGTGAGAATCCTTTTATACTGCATTGGCATTTGGTACAAGGCTTCTCATGTGCGTAATACAAATGTGATTTATTATTACATCCATATGGCAACACAGCTATCAGTAAAACACAACAATGGTTGCCAGATTACAGTCTCAGCTCAAGGCATGGATGCCATTTTATATTTGTTTCCTAACATGAATGAATGAATGAATATTAAATTTGTAGAGCACAAACTTAGCCCAAGTGCGTCAAGGCACTGAATGCAAAACATCAGGAAGCGCTGGGAGAGAGAACATGCTCAAACTGAAGAATCTAGGAGAAGCCAGGTCTTTAAAGTTTTACGAAAAAGCAAAAGGAAGACCTGACTAGAAAGTTCGTCTGGAAGGGAATTCCACAGTTTGGGCGCAGCCGTGGAGAAGGCTCTGCCACCCCATTTAACATTCTTAAACCTGGGAACAGTGAGTAGGTTTTTATCCGAGGACCGGAGCGATCTGAAGGGAGCATAATGATGGACAATCGACATGATACCCTCTGAGCCAGAGTCACAAAAGGCTTCATGAGTCAGGCATAGGATCTTAAAAATAAACATACGGTCCATCGGGAGCCAGTGCAAAAGCTTGACCGAGGCCGTGACTGAATGATGTCTAGGAAGTTTCCATACCAGCCTGTCCGCGGCATTCTGCACCATCTGCAGCCGATGAATAAGGCCTTTATTAGTGCCCAAAAAAAGGGCATTGCAATAGCCAAGTCTGGACATTACTAAAGCAATGACAGCCTGCTTTTGTGCTTCAAAAGAGAGGTAGTGAAAGATTTTTCTAAGGATCCTGATGATCCTGAAGCAGGTGAAGACAGTCCTATTGCCCTGCAGGTCAGGATAGAGGGCATTATCCACAATCACCCCTAGGTTCTTCCCATGTGATACTGGGCAGGGACAGACACCAAACGTGGCCGGCCACCAATCGCTGGACCAGATTTCCTGATTACTCCCAAAAATCAGGACCTCTGTCTTCTCTCCATTGAGTTTCAAAAAAATGTCCACCATTCAAAAGGAAACTGCCTCCATACAGCTCTTAAAATTGAGGGCAGAATCATTTACACTATGTGATATAGAAACCATTATTTGGGTGTCGTCCGCAAAGGACAGCACCTCCAGCCCAAAAGATCTCACCACTTTTGCAAGCAGGGTCACATAAATAATAAAAAGTGTAGGGCTCAAAGAAGAGCCCTGAGGGACCCCGCACTGCAAAGATTTAGGGGCTGAAAAGAACTGGCCCAGCTTCACCATCTGCTCTCGCTCACTAAGAAGGGATGCAAGGAGACCCAGAGCAGTGGCCCCAACACCTATCTCTCTAAGGCGAGTCACCAGCCTGTGAGGAGATAGAGTGTCACAGGCTGCGGTCAGGTCCAAAAGCACAAGCATCAACCTGAATTCGGATGTTGTTAAAGACTGCTGTCAGGCCTGTCTCCATACTATGGTATCTCCTAAAACCATGTTGAGAACCATCCAGGAGGTGGTGGTCTTTTAGGTATGTACTGAGATGGAAATTTAGATAGGCCTCCAAAATCTTGGCAGGGACGGGAAGCAAGGAGATCGGCCGGTTATTTTTCAATTCACCAGGATCCAAGGAGGGTTTCTTCAAAAGTGGTTTCACAACTGCCATCTTCCACAATGAGTGATATACTTCCTCAGAGATGGCGGCGTTCATAACTTCAGTGAGGGGGGGAACCACAATCTCCTGGCAGGTTTTCAACACCGTAAGAGAACAGGGATCTACCCGGGAGTTCAAATTGACGCGATCCAGGAGCCTACCCGTCACCTCCAGTGACATGGGAGGGAAGGTAAGGAGCCTGGGAGTCTCCCCCAAGAGCAGAATCTCACCGGGGGGAGTAGAAGTTTGCATTCCTGATCTAATACTAGAGTTCGTTGTTTCCAACAGGGCATGGATGTCGGATATTTTGGCTTGGAAGAAATCTGATATTTTGTCACAGAGTTCCTGCGAAGACTCTGAGGGATCAGTGACATGCGGGGAGATAAGAGAATTAATAATCTTAAAATGATCCCTTGAACATTTCAGGGAAGCAGTGACCCTGGAGAAGTATAATCTCTTTTCCTCCATAATGGCCACTTTATAATCTTTCAGACATTGCTTATGCCGTTCCCTACAGAGAGGTTTTAAATGAGCAACAGGGAGCCGAAGGCCTTATTCTTTCTGAGTAATGCTTGTTGATAGGAGCCAAGGAGTCCTTTGCTGCTGTAAGTAATTGAGATAGCTGCACGGCAGAGGAATTTGCATCAATATGCTTAATGGGCTCCAGCTTATTAAGGAAGTGAGAAAGTGAATGCTTATTTATAAGATTATAGTTCCTTCTTCCCTCCATTTTCCTATCACTAGAAGCAGGCGATACTAGCGCCTGGAAATGTAAGTCAAACGAGACAGCGAAGTGGTCAGACCAGGCATGGGGGATTGGCTGCCCCACCTTTAACCTGGGATCATTAGAAAAAACCCCGTCGAGGGTATGCCCTGCAATATGAGAGGAGCTTCCGACCAGCTGTGCAAAACCACAACATTTCAGAGTTTCCAGAAGGCATTGAGTATCCCTACAGGAAGTATTCTCTAAATGAAAATTAAAATCCCCCAAGAGGGTTGTGTTAGATCTCTCAAGGTATGGTTCTACCAATTTGCTAAAATCCTGACTGAAAGATGTCCTAGGGCCCGGTTGCCTATAGCATAAAATGCCAGAGAAGCTTTCTGTGGGGTGAAGGTTGATGGAATAGTAGAAGGCCTGGTAGGAATCAGAGGGACCAGTCAGAGCCTGAGTGCTGCAAATAAGGGTGTCTCTATACAGGATTCCCAGCCCTCCTCCATGCAGTCCTACTCTATCCAATCTCGCTAGGGTATACCCAGAAGGGGTTGCATCTACCAAATCTGGGCCTGAAGCGTCTGTCACCCAGATTTCTGTAACAAAGACCCATGTTGGCTTTCAAGCTGAGACAAAATCTCTAAAAGCGAATCTTATTTATAATAATAGATCTAGCATTTATAAGAAAGCCCTGTGTGTTAAAGGGGGGCCTAGTGGCACTAGTATCTGAGAAGCTCTTACTATCCTGCTTCCAATAAGTGTTGCAACTTGTACACCCTAGGTGCAACTTCCTGGAGAGGAGCTCAGGGTCCCATGTGTTTGGCAAGGCAGCTCTGCCGGTCGAAGATCTAGCAGACCCTCCCTAGTGTGGCTGGTCCTGTCCTGATGATTTAAGGTGAAATGGGCAGCAACTTCGCCCGTTGTGGCGCCGACGGGCGCCGACGGGATTGCCTTAGGCGCGTCCGCTGCGCAACGAGCCGGCCATGGTCTTTAAGTAGGGAAGCGCTAGAGCGCTAAACGATCCCCTTGCTCCGCCCACTAGGACCGGAAGGAGCCTAAAGTATATGCCGGCGCCCTCCAAAACAAACGGGAGAACCCACGGTGGAATGGGGCGCTGGCAAAACGAAAATAGCAGAAAGAGGTAAATTAAATTATTCTAAACACAGAGGCACAGTGACAACATTATTATAACAGTTAAAACCTAGCGTAATTATCAGCTTGAGCAAGTTATCCAAGCGCATAATCAGAGGAGACAATGCTGCTAATCTTGATGGGTCCCTGTATGCTGAAGCTTTCGCCTAGCCGCTGATTGACAACTCCGTGAGGGGTGTCCAGTTTGTGACCAAGACGGGGTCCTACACTCTTAACCGACAGGTGAAGGGGTAAGATCATCCAGAAGGTTTTTTTTCTTGGCAGAATACACCTCCTCACCATAGACATGCAAAGTTATGGTTCCTTTCTTAGGAGTGTGTCCGATTGTTATAATCCTTTATATGTATGCATATATAACGTGTCTCAACAAGAAGGTGAAACTCTTTATTTTATTTTCTGTGTTGACACTTATTAAAACTTTTATTTGCTCTGTATGTGAATCATCACAGCTTATATATTCTATACAAGAATAACTCTAGTTCAATGTAAATATTGAAAATTCCCCTTTGTGTATTTTTCATATATTTCTCTGAGCAAAAAAAAACACGAGTGACTGAACAAAAGTTTGAAATCTGTCACCACGGTTCCTGAGAGACCAGAGTTGTCATGTTTAGTGGTTGCCAGAACTGTTCACTCCCTGTTCTGGTTTAGGTGAGCTGGCAGTGGTACTGCAAGCTAGCCAGTACAAGGGCCAACATATCCTATGGGGGCTTATTGAATTAGTCGGGCACCATCCTAAATTTTGTTGTACCCAAACGCGCAGTTCCTACTGATTGGGGAACTACATGACATGGGGCCACCAACGTTGGTTGGTTTCTTGTTTTGTTTGGATCAACTGAGTAGTTCAATCGTGCTTCCTCAAAGATCCCTATACACCTTTTAAACCGGAGATGTCAGTGCTGATGGGAACATCCTCCTTAGCTGAGCAGGTATATCCTATGTGTTGGCTGTTAGTGAATTCAGACTTGAAAAGATATTGTTCCCACTTCAACATGGCCTCACATTAGATGGTGGAGATGTTACCTTCATGGTAGAGGTACACATGGAATTTAGGATAAAGGTATTTTACTCATGGGTTAAATTCCCTCTTGTAGATGATTCTGCACTGTTATTTCACAAATATAAAGTAGGTGAAATACCAGGCAAATATACTCCCTACGAGGAGGTAGAAGTTCCTCGAACTTTCCAAGAACATACCAATTCGTGCAAAAGCGCCCTTCCTCATAGTATACAAAATGTGAGACTGGGCCTGCTCAGCAATGAGGGGGCGACATTGTCAAGTCTTAGCTAGATACACACAAGATCCAAATGTTGACCGTCTGACTGCAAGTCAGATACGGGGATTATATAATAATCTAGTAACAATATACAGAAGCCTTACACAATTCATGATGCGAACATTAACACTCGCTCCTGCGTGGACTGTTTAAGTGGTGGCACTACAATGAGCTACACCAGGCATCAGCCCTCACACATTAAATGCAGTAATGGGAAAGATTCCCACCAAAAGAGAAGAAATTCAATTTTGGAGTGCACAAAAAGCAAACCAGCTTGAAGCAGTATATCTGCCAACGGGCCTGCAGAAAAAGCATAGGATACTAACAATTTGCTTGCCAATGGGAATGGCTCCTCCAGTAGAAGACGGTTCCACTTGGCATACAGTATTTGTTGCAGCCTATACCAGAACGCATAGTACCCATTCTTTGGCTGTTCTGCGTGAGGTATTGAAACAGGTACATAATGATTACGGGGCAACACCTGCCCTGGACTTAGGGATGAAAGTGTTGGGCAATTTTGCCCCAGTATGTGCCATAATTTGAAGCATGATAAAAGGGTAAGCAACAGCGTTAGCTATGCGCCAATGCCTGAGGGATTTGCCTCCTGCACAACAGGAGAGCGAATTGCCTAAAATTATCGAAGAAACCTGTGCTATGCTGGGTAGTAATAATGTGGACTCCGAACCTGGGAAACCACAGATAAAGATTAATTCTGAGAAGGACAACTCTAAGCAAGCACCCAATTCTTCCACGAAGAAGAAGTGGGATACTAAAAAAAAGATTCATGAATCTACCAAAAAATGTTACAACTTAAATAGCCGTGATAATGTTAAACCACCTGACACGTATCAGGACACTGATACATGTACCTCTCGTTCCTTTCAGGATACATCTGACCGACGTTCGGAGAGAGGGGAAGAGTCAGACCGAAGATCCGAAGAGCATGTGAAACCAAGAAAGGACACATAAAGCTCTTCTGAATACGTAATTAAAAAAGAAGTTACATCTAAAATATTAAAACCTCAATTTAAAAAGAAAAAGGTAGCCGGACTAAAGGTCAGGCACACCTGGATTTTGAGTACTCTGCTTCTGACGTGGAATGGGAATTAACAATGCTGGACAGCACACTAAGCACAGCAGAAGTCACAATAGTTTGCCAGAACCTGATGGATTGTCTTGTGGGAGTAATGTTGAGTGAGTGTATCATGGTGGAAACACCTGATACCAGGGTAAGTGTCCTGCATCGGTTATACTAAATCCAACTACGGCTGGAAGGGGAAGCACCTAGATTTATAAATGTCCTCTTTTGGCAGGAACTCACTCAAGGTAATATTGCCCACCTGACTTCATATTGTATTGCCCAAATGGAGAAATGGTAATATTACCATCCTTCTCCGACCTAGTTCCAGAATCTATTAAACACTCATATGCCAGGAAGTGGGCTTTCGCGCTAGCTCCTGCATTATACTGCAAACATGAGGAGTGGGTTGATGGTTCACATTATCATAACATACCTTTGAGGACAACCCCACAAAATTAGAGGCAATACCCTATAAAAATGTAAGCAAAATAGCCAGTTAGGAAGATCCTAGGACAAATTGAATACCAAGGTGTGATTGAAAGTTTCACATCTTCCATGAATAATACTCTGTTTCCTGTAATGAAACCAGATCAATCACATTGTCTAGTGTTAGATTACAGACACCTGAACATTTCTACTCGCACATTTACAGTACAAAATGCACACAGTACTGCACTTATGACTAACATTGCATGAAAGAAATATAAAACAACACTAGATATCTCTAATGGATTCATCTGCCAAAACATAGCGCCAGGAAGCAGGAATCCGACTGCCTTCAGAGCGCTAGGCTCACAAAATCTATTCTGCAATTTACCCCAGGGGTATAAAAACAGCCCTGGGCTGTTTTCAGTCAGAGTCACAGAATTACTCGAGAACTTTGAATGATCAGGCATTATCATATGTTGATGACATGTTACTTAACAGACGATGACCAGATGGAACACTTAACCAGAGTGGACCGCATAATCATGGGGTTCGCTCACAAGGGCTATAGATTCCATTTAAAAAAATCAAACATTGTCCATCTCAGTGTCATATTTTTGGGATACGAGCTTTCAAGTGAAGGCAAGAGACTGGCAACCCATTTTTAGAAACATTTGCAGTGATTCAACCTCCGAAAAAGCTACAATCCATATGTTTTTTTTTTATTTGGCATAACATTAATTGCTGATTACGCAGAACGGGTACAACTATTCTAAGGCCTTATACGGCCAGATTTTTTGAGTGCACATTGGACACAACAACACATGGAAACTTTACGTTCCGTACAAGCTGATATGATACCTTCTAAACACTGAGACACGTGTGAATACTACTAACCTGGTAATCCATGTAATTGTTAGTACATTAGAATACACATACATCATGTTCAATGAGGGTGTTATAGTGCCAATTGCATATAAATTCCACCTCTATACAATTGCTGAATTGCGTTTTGCACCAACTGAAAAGATTCTGACAGCATCCCAGACTGTTGTAGTGAGAGTATCCTGGCTCAAGGGGAAACAAATTAATGTTGTGACCCCTGCACTGACCTTCGAGGGGGTTACCAAGGCTAGTGTTCCAAACACAAAAGCTCCACATCCAAGATGGATACAATGGGTAAATTCCCTCACTGAAAAAGAGGTAGACAACAGATTTGACTCTACATTACAAACAAAAGCTTTTCTCCAGTATGAGTAAAAATATCTTTTGCCTAATGAAATAATGCCTCTTGAATGCTATGACTACATCATTTAGACTGATGGTTCTGCACAACCGGTCATAGGGACAAAACAGCAATATTCTGTCACATGCGCAGTCATAAAAGGCCAAATGCACGATGGAGAATTCCATCCTGAGAAAACAGACACGCAGTCACTGGGTGATTGCATGGAACAGTTGACAGAACTTAAGGCTCTGGTACTGGCACTACAGAATGCGGATGCTGGACTCCCCACACTTATAGTGTGTGATTCATATTATTGTGTGGAGTCATATAATGAATATCTTCATTATTGGAGTCAGAATGTATTCAGGGATGTAAAAGGCTGCACACTGAAGAACAAGATGCTTTGGGGACAGGTGGCAAAGCTGAAAGAATGCTTACCAAGGGCTCATGTTATTCATACACTGAGTCATCAACGTCTTGGCGTACATGTTGCTGGGAATTAACTGGCCTTATCGTTCTGCTCAATCCCACTATGTGGCCGATTTTCAACAGTAAGCTGTGGGGGGACCTAGGTAGCTACCAATCTCCTCTCGCTGCCAAGCAGGAAGTTCAGATGGAGTATTTAATTACAATCAAAGCCTGTTCTCTTCAACATGAGGCAATGACGTACAACAATTAAGTATGCCTTCTACCTGTTTCAAAAACAATGACTACTGTGCAGTCCACCAGCACAGAAACACAGATTTGATTTCAATTTGGAATCCAGAGAAGAACAAGACTTATATATACAAAATAAGAGGGGCACAAATCAAGAGAAATCCTAACAGTAAGAACAATCCATGATTGTGGATCATAACAAAAAAACGAGAGGTCTTTTATCCTTTTGTATCTTGTGCTTCTTTATTTCAATCCATGTCAACATACACAAAATGTTGTACAAGACAAAACCTATGCACACTCTAATTGTTGAACAGTAATGTCAAAGTAGACATTTGTGACAGTGGAGACAAAGCCTGTTATTTATCAAACGGAATAAAATAAAACAATGGTTTTCTTGGAGATCAGTCGTTGGAAAAGTTGTCTTTAATGTTCAAGAGAACCAGCCGACACGTGTTTCGTCGCGTAAGGGACAGTCTTCCCGCGACTCCTCAGGGCTAAGAAAAAATGAAGTATCGTTGGGAGAGTCGCTCCGTCAGTGATAATTCCGACCCGACAGGGCACCAACTATTAAATGATACGGTGGTGGGTCGAGAATTCTCGCTGCATATTGTATCCGATGTACGATAAATACTACGGTGGGTCAATCACAAGGGACACTCCGCGTTGAGTAGAATGATAGAATGTATAGACTTGGGTATGGTGGGTAAGCTGGGATTAGATGTACCCGTCTGAAAACCCAAGGCAGCTCCCTCTGAACTGATCCCCGTTTGACTTTCATTGCCGTTTTAACGCCGTGGAGATACTTTTTCCTTATCCGTCTACATTCTATACATTTTATCAGTCTACTCAACGCGGAGTGTCCCTTGTGAATGATCCACCGTAGTATTTATCGTACATCGGATACAATATGCAGCGAGAATTCTCGACCCACCACCATATCATTTAATAGTCCGGGGCCCTGTCGGGTCGGAATTATCACCGACGGAGTGACTCTCCCAACGATACTTCATTTTTTCTTAGCCCTGAGGAGTCGCGGGAAGACTGTCCCTTACGCGACGAAACACATTTCGGCTGGTTCTCTTGAACATTAAAGACAACTTTTCCAACGACTGACCTCCAAGAAAACCATTGTTTTATTTTATTTCGTTTGATAAATAACAGGCTTTGTCTCCACTGTAACAAATGTCTACTTTGACATTACTGTTCAACAATTAGAGTGTGCATAGGTTTGCCTTGCACTATATGCTGTGTTAGCCTGAGCTAACACGTATACTCTGGGGGGTTATAGGGCTTATCCCCTCATCCTTTTTTCACCTCACATTCTACTAGAAATTGCTTCATATCTTTGCCTTAACACTTAGCCGTGCGCCCTTCCTTGAACCTGACTAAAAACCCTTTTCACAGACACAAAATGTTCTCAACAGCAACACGTTTCACCCACAATTCGGGTTTCTTTAGGGCGTAGTAGGACTGGCTGGTTCCCTAACGCAACAGGCATCTTCTGCTGCATAATATTCCACAGTTAGTCAAATCCAAATCTTAATTCATTGTTCAAGGTAGCGTACATGAGCTCCAAACAATTCTTCGTAGAATTGGGGCACACGCGACTCTCTACAATCTGTCATGGCTGTACACGGCCTCGGACGTTAAAGTTGGATTGTTGTTTGGAGCTCAGGAACTAGACCGTGCTACTGTGCCCTGAAGAAGCCCAAATTGTGGATGATATGCGTTGGCTCTTCAGAAAATGTTGTGTCTGTAGACATGGAATGAAATAAAGAAACACAAAATACAAACAAATAAAAGATTTCTTGCATCATCTTTTTGTTATGTATTACAATCGCTGATTGTACTTACTGTTAGAATGTCTCTTGATTCGTGCCTCTCCTATTTTGCATATATGTTGATTAATGACAGGCCATTGAAGGAGGCTGGCCTTTAGAGGTGGGCATTCGTCAGAGATGTAGTTGATTGACCTAGGGTATTTTGGACAACAAACATTTGTAGTTGTGCGGCAAACAGTTTCCTTTGCTGCCATTTGTTTGTTTAAGTCAAGAACAAGACCTATGACAACAGACCACAGATTTTGTCTTCTGCTAATTTGAACCAGGCTGCAGAGCTGCCCAAGATAGAATGCACGCCTTCTGGATACTTCATTGACTTTGAAGACTTCTCCGATGATGCTTCAGAGGTACCACAGCCTCCAACACCCCTGCCTTTCGATCTGAAGGTGCGTGTCTTCTATCATTAGCTGTAAAGAATATACTTTGCATTACCATGGTTACACCTTTGGATTAGAATGGTGGTACTTTTCCTAATACTTTGGATTGGTTCCAGGCCTGGGTTAAGTTCACAGAGTTTTGCTGCAGGGAATTACGGGATGTGACAAAAAAACTCTGCGGAGTTCAGCAAATGGTGAAGTGCAGTGCAAACTGCCATTTGTGCTGATCTTCCTGCCGCTCGGGTAGATATTCTTACCATTCCAGAGCAGGCAAAAAACTCTGCTGCACTACTCAGAGCGAAGTTTTCTGCACTCCGCAACCTCTGCAAATGGAGCGGAATTCTCTGCCCAGGCCTAATTGGTTCATGACTATGTTCTTTCTACTCTTGAATTGACTTTGCCCCAGAACATTCTGCAGTGCACACCGTACATTTGGGTCTAAAGCCACAAACATCATCACACCGTGACGAAAGAGACTTCTCCGTGGTGAACATTTCAGCTGGGTTCGTATGAGATAAGGTATGATTTGATGTGTATCGTCACACTGACATGTTGCAAATTCCACATTTGTTAAAAATTTCGTTAAATGACATTTCCACCCCTAGCACCATTTCTGATGATTGTGATATTCATACTGTATATGAAATGTTAGAAAATCTAGAACATTCAACTGTGTTTTCTTCTGATGAGTTATATGATGATATAGCTAACTTTGAAGAGATGTTCTGTTATCTGCATTACGGTGACCATTTTTGTGCATAAAGCTAGTAAACCTTGTGAGGACTTTAACTTTACCCAATGGGAACATTGCCCTACACCACCCAAACGTTTGCACAAAAATGTGATTATTTTTATGGTTACAACACATCTGATCTAGCCTCATTTTATTATAGTCTTGCACCATCACCTTCAAAGAAAACTATTTTAACTGACACTAAGCTGATTTATTCTGCTTCCTTTTTTTACCAACTTTCTGTATATGGTTCCGACTTTGGTAGGGATTACGTAAATGTAAAATCTAACTGGGGAGCTAAGGATTGACAAGTTCAGGGAACAGAGGCTTTATTAAGGGCATGCTTAATACCACAGCAAACGAATTTCCTGAACAACACTGTGCAACAAACTACCTCTCTTGGCCTGGCCAAGATAAAAGACTTGAACACACCACGGGTTTCCACCCATACATGCTTAGACAACTGGCAGCAATTAATACCGTATGATGAACACAATATTGATACAATACTGCGTAAGAGCAGGCATAACTCATCAGAACCCAATTGGAATGGATGGTTCATATGGCCATTAGATACTAACAAGTATCACAACAGATTCCTAGGTAACATCAGGGGATTTAGTGCAGTTAGGCCAGACATGCATTATGTACAAAATAAACAGTTGGGGGTGGTAACAACTTACAGTGTAGGTAAGCTATGCCTTGATTGACTAAGAACCTCAGCACTGGCCCAGGTAAAACACCACTTGTCCTTTTATCTGATGACCTAGACTTACTAGACATTCTATTAGGTCCTCAGAAACCAAGTCAAAGCGTTTCCAATATTCTTTCTATAATGAGATATAGAAAATATCTTAACAAGAAGCTTCTGAAAGGTTGCGTCAGATTGACAGGTCTAATTAAGAACAAGATCTGGCAGTAGTGGACAATGGTATGACCACGTTACTCTCTAGTATTTATTCCCTGGGTAATATTGTTTCATCTACAATAGATGTGCTACAGCAAGAGTTGTTTTCATTACAACATGGGCAGTCCAAGCTTAGGTTGAATCTATTGTTGAGCTGGAAATTACAGATTCTAAGTTATGGCCACATACCATGGCGATGCATTTATATCACAGATCTGTTTTCATCTTACCATCTTTCAGAACCACAGATAGCTTTGGCACGGAAAGATGCTAAATATACAATGGTACATATTGAGAAGCTAAAAATAGCATCCTCTGATTGGATAATACATGGGTACATTACACTGCCGACCATCAAGTGGGCAGGTGAGAAGAAGAGTTCATACATGAACAATGGGAACTTCCTTTCAGGTTCCGTTGCAGGAATAAGGACACTACAGTTTTTCTCAGCGGTTTGGACAGTGAAAGTACCTTAAGTGGGCCCCTGGTGTGCAGGGACATTTTGTTGCACGGGGCCTGTTACGCGTTCATGGCAAATCTTTCTTGCCACTTGAAAGGGTCTCCAGTGGCTGTGCTATGTACGACTGTGCTATGTACGACTTGCAGACTACTCTTGAATGTGAGTTACCTGATGTTGAACGATCAGGATTGCTGTGGGATGAAGCAAGGTGTTGCCCATGTGGTGACCGTATCTTCCATTGTAACATGTTATACACAAGAACCTGTTTCCTTCTACCAGTGTAGTTAGGGATGACACGCTGTGGCCTTCAATTAATCCAACCAACGTGTGCTTTGGCGTCCTGAACAAATTGAAAGCTTTATTTCCAAACTATGCAGCCTTAAGTTCGGGCAAGGAGAAGTTCGATCTTCAGGTGGTGCGTTACTCTTCGGAGATACAGGTGCTTCTCCATATTACCTTCCCACAACATTTTGGGGAGCTAGTCCATAGTATTTCAACATGTCTAATACAACTGGAATTAAAGGGTTTTCATAAACATAGGCTCTGGGTTAATCAGCACTTTCCAGATGGTGTTTGGAATCACTCCATCCCTCATCAACTCCATGTTCAGAAGCATCTTTGGAGGTCTACCGCTGGTCCTTATCCTGGTTACATGGTTACTGCTTATTTTATTTTTTGTACGCAATGTATGTACCAGTTCAGGAACAACTGGTGCTGGCATAGCCTCATGTCCTGCTGTGCAGTGAACACATGGTGCATTTCTTTGTCATGCCTTTGCTTCAAGAATTGGATGAGTTTCTGTATTTCCGGCCTGTAGGGCTTTATTGGGTACATCCTGGGTTCCACTGCCTCTGGTGCACTCAAGAGTGTACCCTTGATCTGTGCTTTGGATCACAGATGGTTTAACCTTTGAACATACACAGGCTGGTGGACCTCCTGAAGGTCCATCTGTACAGCTGTCCCAAATGAATACCTATGCTCCTGGCCGCATTCTATGAGCTCCTCTGGGCTGCCTCCACTCCTGGTGATGTGGATCTGGATTTCAATGGAACAATAAGTGCCTGTGATTCCTCCCTCAGCCAATGATGATGCTACACCTCTCATGGAACACCTCAAATTCCCTCTACAGACTGATGCTAAGACCATGGTAAGATGCACCAGTGCCTACAGGCCCCCAGGAACCTGTCCAGCATTCTGTGTCGCCATCTCCAACCTCATCATCCCCCGGCCATCAACTCCCATCACTACATTCTATTCGGCGACCTCAATTTCCACTTTGATTAACCCACCAACTCCATCACCCTCCTGGAGAGCCTGAAATACATTGTCTCAACCAACTGGTCACCGAACCCACACACACCGCTGCACATACACTCAATGCCATCTTCACCTCCAGTGACAGAATCAAATTCAACTACGTCACAGATCTCACTTGGACTGACCAAACCATCGTCCATTTCACCATCTCTGAGTCCCAGCACACCATCACTATGCACCACAGTGCCACTCACCGCAGCTGGGGCAAGGTAACTGACATGCAATGGACACAGGCCTTCAGCACCACACAACCCGAACTTCAGCAGACCTCAACCAAGCCTTCCAGAGCTTCTCCACCTGGATCACCAACTGCGCCAACAGAGTCGTCCCGCCACAACCAGCAAAGGCCAATAACACCTCATAACAAGCCAGTTGGTTCACCGCAGAGCTGAAAGCCACCAAGCACAGCTGTCACCAACTCATGAAGACCTGGCAGACCACAAAGAACCCCTCCGACATAGCAGCTCACAAAGAGGCCCTTAGCATCTACCACCTGAGCCTTAAGGAAGCCAAGAGAGCAGCCACCTCGAAGGAGCTTTTCAGAATATTCAAGGAATTCTCCAACCGAACTGCCTCTGAGAACACCGCCCACCTCTCCCAAGATCTCTGCAACACACTTCCACAGCAAAATCGCCACCATCTACAACAATTTTAACTGACACTAAGCTGATTTATTCTGCTTCCTTTTTTTTTACCAACTTTCTGTATATGGTTCCGACTTTAGTAGGGATTACGTAAATGTAAAACTAACTGGGGAACTAAGGATTGACAAGTTCAGGGAACAGAGGCTTTATTTAGGGCATGCTTAATACCACAGCAAACGAATTTCCTGAACAACACTGTGCAACAAACTACCTCTCTTGGCCTGGCCAAGATAAAAGACTTGAACACACCACTGGTTCCCACCCACATATGCTTAGACAACTGGCAGCAATTAATACCGTATGATGAACACAATATTGATACAATAGTGTGTAAGAGCAGGCATAACTCATCAGATCCCAATTGGAATGGATGGTTCATATGGCCATTTGATACTAACAAGTATCACAACAGATTCCTAGGTAACATCAGGGGATTTAGTGCAGTTAGGCCAGACATGCATTATGTACAAAATAAACAGTTGGGGGTGGTAACAACTTACAGTGTAGGTAAGCTGTGCCTTGATTGACTAAGAACCTCACCATTGGCCCAGGTAAAACACCACTTGTCCTTTTATCTGATGACCTAGACTTACTAGACATTCTATTAGGTCCTCAGAAACCAAGTCAAAGCGTTTCCAATATTCTTTCTATAATGAGATATGGAAAATATCTTAACAAGAAGCTTCTGAAAGGTTGCGTCAGATTGACAGGTCTAATTTAGAACAAGATCTGGCAGTAGTGGACAATGGTATGACCACGTTACTCTCTAGAATTTATTCCCTGGGTAATATTGTTTCATCTACAATAGATGTGCTACAGCAAGAGTTGTCTTCATTACAACATGGGCAGTCCAAGCTTAGGTTGAATCTATTGTTGAGCTGGAAATTACAGATTCTAAGTTATGGCCACGTGCCATGGCGATGCATTTATATCACAGATTTCTTTTCACCTTACCATCTTTCAGAACCACAGATAGCGTTGGCACGGAAAGATGCTAAATATACAATGGTACACATTGAGAAGCTAGCATCCTCTGATTGGATAATACATGGGTACATTACACTGCCGACCATCAAGTGGGCAGGTAAGAAGAAGAGTTCATACATGAACAATGGGAACTTCCTTTCAGGTTCCGTTGCAGGAATAAGGACACTACAGTTTTTCTCAGCGGTTTGGACAGTGAAAGTACCTTAAGTGGGCCCCTGGTGTGCAAGGACATTTTGTTGCACGGGGCCTGTTACGCGTTCATGGCAAATCTTTCTTGCCACTTGAAAGGGTCTCCAGTGGCTGTGCTATGTACGACTGTGCTATGTACAACTTGCAGACTACTCTTGAATGTGAGTTACATGATGTTGAACGATCAGGATTGCTGTGGGATGAAGCAAGGTGTTGCCCATGTGGTGACCGTCTCTTCCATTGTAACATGTTACACACAAGTCCTGTTTCCTTCTACCAGTGTAGTTAGGGATGACACGCTGTGGCCTTCAATTAATCCAACCAACGTGTGCTTTGGCGTCCTGAACAAATTGAAAGCCTTATTATTTCCAAACTATGCAGCCTTAAGTTCGGGCAAGGAGAAGTTCGATCTTCAGGTGGTGCGTTACTCTTCGGAGATACAGGTGCTTCTCCATATTACCTTCCCACAACATTTTGGGGAGCTAGTCCATAGTATTTCAACATGTCTAATACAACTGGAATTAAAGGGTTTTCATAAACATAGGCTCTGGGTTAATCAGCACTTTCCAGATGGTGTTTGGAATCATTCCATCCCTCATCAACTCCATGCTCAGAAGCATCTTTGGAGGTCTACTGCTGGTCCTTTTCCTGGTTACATGGTTACTGCTTATTTTATTTTTTCTACGCAATGTATGTACCAGTTCAGGAACAACTGGTGCTGGCATAGCCTCATGTCCTGCTGTGCAGTGAACGCATGGTGCATTTCTTTGTCATGCCTTTGCTTCAAGAATTGGATGAGTTTCTGTATTTCCGGCCTGTTGGGCTTTATTGGGTACATCCTGGGTTCCACTGCCTCTGGTGCACTCAAGAGTGTCCCCTGGATCTGTGCTTTGGATCACAGATGGTTTAACCTTTGAACATACACAGGCTGGTGGACCTCCTGAAGGTCCATCTGTACAGCTGTCCCAAATGAATACCTATGCTCCTGGCCACATTCTATGAGCTCCTCTGGGCTGCCCCCCACACCTGGTGATGTGGATCTGGATTTCAATGGAACAATAAGTGCCTGTGATTCCTCCCTCAGCCAATGATGATGCTACACCTCTCATGGAACACCTCAAATTCCCTCTACAGACTGATGCTAAGACCATGGTAAGCTGCACCGGTGCCCACAGGCCCCCAGGAACCTGTCCAGCATTCTGTGTCGCCATCTCCAACCTCATCATCCCCCGGCCATCAACTCCCATCACTACATTCTACTCGGCGACCTCAATTTCCACTTTGATTAACCCACCAACTCCATCACCCTCCTGGAGAGCCTGAAATACATTGTCTCAACCAACTGGTCACCGAACCCACACACACCGCTGCACATACACTAAATGCCATCTTCACCTCCAGTGACAGAATCAAATTCAACTACGTCACAGATCTCACTTGGACTGACCAAACCATCGTCCATTTCACCATCTCTGAGTCCCAGCACACCATCACTATGCACCACAGTGCCACCCACCGCAGCTGGGGCAAGGTAACTGACATGCAATGGACACAGGCCTTCAGCACCACACAACCCGAACTTCAGCAGACCTCAACCAAGCCTTCCAGAGCTTCTCCACCTGGATCACCAACTGCGCCAACAGAGTAGTCCCGCCACAACCAGCAAAGGCCAATAACACCTCAGAACAAGTCAGTTGGTTCACCGCAGAGCTGAAAGCCACCAAGCACAGCTGTCACCAACTCATGAAGACTTGGCAGACCACAAAGAACCCCTCTGACATAGCAGCTCACAAAGAGGCCCTTAGCATCTACCAGCTGAGCCTTAAGGAAGCCAAGAGAGCAGCCACCTCGAAGGAGCTTTTCAGAATATTCAAGGAATTCTCCAACCGAACTGCCTCTGAGAACACCGCCCACCTCTCCCAAGATCTCTGCAACACACTTCCACAGCAAAATCGCCACCATCTACAACAACTTCAACCCCAAACCCACCTCACTCAGCCTCGACAACCTCAACCTCTCAGCGAACACCAGCTGAACTATCACCTCCTGGTCTCCACTCACCACGCAGACCACCACAGCCATCACCTCTTCCATCCACTCTGCAGCACCCACCACCCTCTGCCCCCACCACCCTTTCAAGATCAGAGACAACCCTATCAACACAGAACTCACTGGCATCCTCAACACCGCCGTATCTACAGCTACCTTCCTGGAAAGATGGAAACCTGTAGAGGTCAGACCCCTCCTAAAGAAACCCTCGGCCGACCCCATTGACCTCAAACACTACTGACCAATATTCTCGCTCCACTACCAGGTGAAGGTACTGGAGAAAGCCATCAACAAACAACTCACCGAATACCTGGAATACAATGATCTCCTCGACACCTCTCAATCAGGATTCTGTGCCAACCACAGCACCAAGAGCACGCTGATCGCTCCCACAGATGACATTAGAACTCTCCCTGACTGTGGAGAAACTGTGTCCTTTATCCTCCTTGACCTCTTTGCAGCATTCAGCACCGGCTCCCACCACACACTCTTTGGCAGACTCCACAACATCGGCATAGAACAAAACGCCCTCAAATGGATGCCCTCCTTCTTCACAGGATGCATGCAGAGTACCCGACTGCTCCAATACTCTGCACCCAAGTACATCACATGGAGTGTATCACAAGGATTATCCATCAGTCCAACCCTATGCAACATCTACATGAGAGCCCTCCTTGACGTCATCAGATTCCATGGACTCAACATAATCCCCTATGTAGATGACACTCAACTAATCCTCTCACTCACCAAGGACCCCTCCAATGCCAAAAACAACTTCTGCAACCCCATGACCGATGTAGCCAAATGAATGAGATACAACTGCCTCAACTCAACTCTGACAAGACAGAAGTTCTGATCTTCAGGAAAACCTTCACCTGGGACAGCACCTTGTGGCAAGCAGAACTCAGACCCACAACAACCAACCATGCATGCAACTTCGGCATCATCCTCAGCAACCAACTGACCATGAAACTACAAATCAATGCTGTCGCCTCCTCCTACTTCGATACCCTTCGCATGCTCCGTGGATTCTTCACACGGATCCCAATCAACACCAGAAAGACCATCACACAGGCCCTTATCACCAGCCGGCCTGACTACAGCAACGTTTTCTATGCTGGAATCTCCATGTAGCTCCTCGGAAGACTCCAGACCAAACAGAACGCTGCTGCCAGACTCATCCAAGACCTTACCATACTGACCCGAGTCACTTCACACCACAGAAACCTACACTGGCGTCCCATCCAGAGGAGATGCCAGATCAGGATCCTCACACATGCCTGCAAAGCTCTTCATGACCAAGGGCCATCCTACATTAACCACTGACTGAGCTTCCAACTTCCCTCTAGGCACCTACGTTCTGCTTGGTCGCCCTGGCTCACACTCCCCCCATCCAACACAGCAGCAGCGGGGGACACACTTTCCCTAGCTTGCAACCAAGAGCTGGAACACTCTGCCCCTCTACTTCTGAACAGCGCCCTCCCTGGCGGATTTCAGAAGAAAGCTCAAGATCCAGATGTTTGATGGATACACAGCATCCTCTGCGCCTAGATACCCTAGGGGTGATAGTACCACGCCTTACAAATACTGTTTGAAATGTCCTTTCACCATTTCTCAGTTCCAAGATAAGATTTTCTCACCTGCTAACAAGTCAAGGTTTTGAGATTGAAAGCCAAATTGCACACATCCTCATATATTACACATTTTTAAAAGTTATTCATGTGAAGAGGTCCCTAATCTGTTATATGAACTAAACAACAGCAAAGTGACAACCAAAAGTTGACTCTCATAAATTGCATTTCTACATCTTCTCTGCATTTCTTCACTTTGTCAGTTTTGGACAATTTCTTTGGTATTTGGCACACTGTCACTGTCAGGCTGTGAATTCCGAAAAAACAAAGCGTTCACAGTACTCCGTTGTGGGCATGTGCGTTGAGCTGGGGGTGTGTAAAATAAGCGTTCACAGTACTCCATTGTGGGCGTGTGCATTGTGCTGGGGGCGTGTGCATACAGCGATGGGCGCACCTCAAACCAAGATGTATTCCACCGCTTGCGCCAAGCGTTCTGGGGGCGACTACCGTTACAATACCACTGGGCGGTGCTTTTGGCAATTTGCGGTGCGTTCGCCGCTGACGCCATGTGGGTCGTCTAACTGTCAAGGCAGCGGCCAAACACGTTCCCGGCTCACACACTTCGCATTTTTCAGTGGCCTCAACTACAGCGGACAAACACGCCCACGGCTGGAGCCGCCACACACCTTAACATATTGCTCTGGTGCTCAGGCAGGGGCTGAGGCGATTCAGCGTACCAGCGGGGATACAAAAAATTCAACAGACTGCTCTTTCACACAAGCGCAGCGTCGCGTGCACGCTGTCACGCACTGAACTCTCAGCATAAAGGACTTACCAACAGGCGCACAACATCGACCAGGACGCTGTCGGGGACTGTCACACCAACGGACTTCACAGCACCCACACGCTGCAAACGTTACCGCTGCTGAGGCACATATCACAAGGCCGGTTCCTCACACTGGCTGCATAGCAATGGACAAGTATCGTTACCCTATATGCACAACTAACCTGAACAGGTAAAAGACGACGTGCAAGGTCATTGTTAAAGAAGGCATCTGACTCATCCTAGCTTTTGTGATACTTACCTAATGCTGCATACGTGACGATTTACATTTGTGTACTCACTGTAAATAACAGGCTTTCATGCACACATTCTATTTCATACCCGGACAACGTCGGGACGGGCTGCTAGTTGAATCCTTATAAAAGACAAGGACAGTGGGGGCGTGGCCAAGCAGCATGGGCGACAGGACGTGAGCTCCACCAGCTCCCGTCCTGAGGACCCAGATATCCCGCATATTTACCCTACCTGGGCTGTTTTTTGCCTGATTCGAGGGCCGGAAGCTCTTCTCACACTGGGGGGCCCCCTTCCCGGAAAACCGCCGGCAGACATCCGCGGGTTGCCCCGGAGGGGGTGCTGGCGCTCTGAGGGCCGTACCTCTGCATACGTGAGGCCCGGGTCTGCGGCCTGTACCGGAGCGGTGTTGCGGGGGCGAACCGGCCTTGCGGCACTCCTAGGTGGTCGAGAAGCTGATTGAGGGATGGCGGAGCCCGCTCCCATCTGGGGCTCCGCCTTGGAAGAGATCGTGTGTGGCTGGTGGACCTGCGGACGGCCTCTGCTGCCCGGCTTCGTCCTGGATCCGGAGGGGAGGGACGCGGCGGCCGCCCTTCCCCCAGGCGCTGCTTGAAGAACGGAGCGGGAGCCTCCCGGTCGGGTGAGCGCTCCTCGGAGGTGATCTCCTTTGTCTTTTGGGGCTCTGGGGAGCTGGCCAGGAGCCTGTGGCGGCCGAGGTGTGTGAGGCATTGCGGGACATACGAGATCGGATCTGCGCCCCACCTCCACTGAGCCGCCATCTTGCTCCTACGCCAAGGCAGCCGTTCACCACAACAAACGGGCTTTTAACCCAGAGGCCCGTGCTGGCCCACCACCATAGGCACATTGTTGGCGAGAGCCCTGGAGGCTTGGGAGGTCGTGCTTGTGGGCATAGGGGTGAGTGACTGCAACTCGGGCTCCCAGCTACTCACGAGGGGCCTGCCTCCTGCGCTGGCCTGCTTGCCCCGGGCCCCACCACCTGACCGGCAGAGACCGTATATGCTGCGGGCTTTGCTGCCTACCATCCTGCGGGCCCCAATCCTCTCTTGGGTGCCTTCTGCGGAGTCGGACTGTCGCTCCAGATTGCCCCTGCAGTAGCTGCTGCCCTGGTGGGGAAGGGCGAACCCTGCGCCCCTGGTTGAGGCTGAGTGGACTTGCTTGGGACACAACACTGGCGATACTGGCCTTCCCGGGCACCCCCCATATTGCCGCAGCCTGGAGCTGCCTAGAGGTGAGATCTGGTGTATGGCATTTATGATTTGAGGAGCGGTGGCTGAGTGAGGTTCTTGGCGATCCACTGGAGGGATTGATGAGACTTCTAACTGCTGGCAATGCGCAAGGATAGGATGTCGCGGTCCACCCAGCCCAACACCATTACGCAGTATACTACCCAGCGGCTGCCTTCGCAACGGATTACGCGACAGAGAGGTCAGGAGGAGAGTGCGGATGGGCTGGCGGAGCCTTCCCGGGCGGAGCTATTGAAAGCTATACCGGGATCCCATTCGGCGCTGGAGAGGCAGATAGAGACTGTATCGATTGCTGTCAATCTTTTGCGGACGGATCTCCGAAAAGTGGCGGATCAGGTCTCAGATGATGAGGGTAATATTACCCGACTACAGGGTGAAGTGGCCTCCCCACTGAAGACGGTCACGCACATCACGGCCACGACGCATGCATTGGAGCGGAGAGCTGCGGACGCGGAAGGTAGGGCTCGTCAAAGCAAAATTAGGGTTCTAGGTGTGCCGGAACGATTGGACGCGGGGAATGCCGAGCGCTTCCTGGAGATCTGGATCCGGACTCAGCTGTGCCCGCACGGCCTGTCGAATGTCTTCGTCATCGAGCGGGCGCATAGGGCGCTGGTCCCCCCTCCGCGCCCGGGTGAGCCAACGAGCGCACTGATTGCAAAGATCCTAAACTATAAAGACCGGGACTGCATCTTGAAGGCGGCAAGGGAGGCGGAGTCTCTCACTATAGAAAACAGTCGCGTATACATTTATCCTGACTACACTCAGCAGGTACAGGAGCAGCGGAAGTCCTACCTGGGAGTTAAGCAAAAGCTCCGGGAGATGAAGCTCCAGTATATGCTATTGTATCCGGCCAAGCTCAAGGTGCTCTCACAGGGCCTGTAGTGTAGTTCCTATTTTCCCAATAGGCTCTGCGCATTGGAATAGTACCTACAGCAGTAAAGGCCTAGGCCAGACGTTAACTAGGTCTACTACTGTCGATACTAGACTTAATTTTTGGGTTTGCCAGCTAAGCTCAGAGTTCGCTAGAAACTTTCTCGAATGTTCAAGGAAGGATTAACTTCCCTGATTAGACAAGAAGGGATTTAGTTTCTGACAACCATAGAACATGACAACTTTGCTCTCCCCTAATCAAGAGTCAATCTCAAGAGTCGTGTGAGCACAAGGCAATTATTTTACTCAGTCAGTACGTGCATTCTTAGTCTCATCAGAATGTAGAGAAAAGGAAGAGACGGGCGTGTTCAATAAAAAGGTGTTATTTATTGATCAGTCTCTTTTCTCATACATGAGAAATGGATCGATATTATTGCAATACTTATAGTTAAGTAAAGTGCATACATTAAAAGCAATAGTATAAAATAATACTGTAAAAACATTGATATGGTTTCTGAGCCATATGATGTTTAAAATGATTAAAATATATTTACATACACATATACATTTGACTAAACGTACTCAACTGGTGTTTCTAAATACGCCTACCCCGTGTACCTGACCTAAGTCTAATGCGTGGGCGGGAATAGAAAGTTACAGTTTAAGTTAAGTTTGTTTTTGCCAAGTGAATAACTAAAGAATTCTCTGTGAGGGGTTATTCAGTTCTGTACCTGGAATTTAGGATGGATGAGGAATAGTATCTCTTTCTCTGCTCTCGATATTCCAGGCTGCCTGCGAGGGCTGCCCGAAAGCGCCGGTGCTGGGTCTCTCGGCTTGAGATAGCAGCGCGTCTCTCAGCGCGTCAGGAAGGCGGGGCTGCGCCAGCGGGGTCTGCTTCTGCTCTCGGCTTCGGCAAGTATGGCTGCTCCGTCTTGTCACCACGCGTGTGTTTGCATAGGGCAAGGTCGGCAATATTTATACCTTAAAGGTGCCGAGATTGACGTAAGGATGGACATAGGTACGTCAATAAAGATGTCATACGACTTGCTCGTTAGCACATTCTTTTGCAAAAGTTCTCTGTGAAATCAAAACAATGGCCGCACGGATTATCCAGGTTGTCATAGGTTTGATTTGTTATGAGAACGTCGTATGCCTTATCAGGGGCTGGAGGAATGCCGCTTGTCTAATTAGATCTCAAGCGTTATGACCTAATCAGATAACACGTTCCTGTGCCGTAGTGTGACTGCGTCAGATAACGGTATCTGCATCATGGGGGTTTTCTTGCCTCATGGGCTGACTGTTAGTTAACTTGATAGTTAGTTTAACCAGAATAGGGTCAGGAATAGGGGGACTGATTCAGAACCTATAGAAATACACGACACCCACTCCACGCTAACTATGGTCATATCTACTAATCTATGCATAGTATAACATAGTACAACATACTATAGAGTATAGTGTATACCTTACCACCCCAAAATACATAAATGCATTTCGAAATTTTCAAATATACTGAAAAATTGCAGTCATATATATTGTATGCACTTAAGCTATGAATTAAATGCAAAAGTAAACACGCATTTTTATGCATTATTGCTTATCGGTATATGAGAAATACACATGAAATGGCTCTTAATATGGCTATACAGAAAGGAAGTCCGAGACCATTTCATCACATAATAAAATATTTGTGAACCTACCAGCGGGCAGCTAAAGTCTATAAAGTATCTAAAAATAGAAATTTTAGTTCTCTAGGAATAGTTTCTTACTTTAAGCAGAAGATCAGTGTCCCGGGAAAAAATATGTAGAAAAATATTTTAAGGGGCATGCTGAAAAAATTGCTGTCCGTGAACTGGATTGTAATTGTTCATGTGACTTTATTTTTAAAAGTTGAAGGCCGAATTCAGGGAACGCCGTGTGTGAGTTTACTCAAAAGTCTCTATTTCTGTTCCGGAGAGAACATCATATCATTCAGGCTTTCGAAAAAACTGTCAACAGCTTCATGGGAAAGTTCCACTAAGTCGGGAATAGGTGTAACCATGCATTCGTGCGCATGATTGTCTCCATTGACATTCTGATTCGCATCACTGACAGAAGGTCGTACCTGTTCGATGCTGCTTTCATCTTGAACTTCACTACTCTTCAATCGTAGCGGTGAAGATTCCAGGAATGCCGTCATCAGGATTGGCAGCCTTTGAGGGCAGCACAAAGCGTGAACCTTGGTAGGAACCAACAGTGTATCTGCATCCACTGGCGCATCCGATTGTAGCGTCAGACAGGTGTCTAACACGCATTCTTCTCCGCATAGCAGACACCTTAGTACAGGTAAAACACACCTTTGCCCCATTGGTCGAAATGATAGAAACCAAGTCATGTTCAGGTCTCTAAGCCGGGAGAGTCCCAGGATTTTTGATATCCGGTCCCGGTATCCAATGGCTAGGATCGTATCTTCCATTGTCGTGAGAGTTTGATCTGTGACATGGGTTGCCATAACTAAAAATAAGGACTAGGAATAGGATTCCTGCAATTAGTCCCAGGAACAGGGGAAGTCCGCCAAAAATCGAATGGACGAAATCTGGAAAAATACCCAGTATGGCTTTGAATGGTGTTAATGCCATCGAAAATACTGTCTTAAATACCTTTGAGACCCCAGTGGTATCAGAAATATTTAAGATTTCGCTCAGGATTTCCGCGAAATGTACGGGGGAATTAGTTGATAATAATGTATGTATCTCTGCAGTCGTCCTTGCGACTTGTAGATCATACGTTTCTTTTGATGACGTGAGCCTTGTAGGCGTCTGAAGAAGCACTGTTTTCATTCTGCTTAAAGTGTCTATTCGAATAGAAGTAATTTTCAAACTGGGCCATGCCCTTGCCTCCCTGTCTGGAAAGGAGCTGGGGAACAAAGAACGTCCACAGCACTTGACCTTCGCCGTCGTAGTGACTAGATAAGGAGTCCCGGGCATAAGACTACAACATCTGCGGTCTACAATAAGAATGTAACTCCCATTATAGAGTCTTTGAAAGAATGGTTCTATTTCAGTTGCAGGTGCGCCTTGCTGGTGACATGAAAGGTTGTATGAATTCCCTTCACAGGCTCCGTGCAAACTAATACCGTTACACAGAAGCGTGCCGCTTAGTGACATAGCACAATTGTTGCCACTAAGAAACACTTTCTGTCCTTTATTACTGACACATGCATGTGAATAGGGCAGGTTCCAAGTTGTTTTAAGGTACCCCTTTCCCAATTTCTCGTACATGCCAGCCTGTATATATTTTTGGCAGTATTGAAACCTGAAGGTTGAGATTGGAATATTTATGATTCCGTGGATTATCCATTCACTGACAGGTCGTTCTGACATTGTCATTGGTAATCTTTCTAGTTTTTCAATGCTCAAGATTGTATAATCAGCACCCTTTTGCGCCATACCGATTTGTCTATCAGTAAGGTTAAAGATTTGGAATAGTGACGTTGTGTTGATTAAACGCCAAGGCACATAGCCTGAACGCAGATTTTGTAACGTCCAGCCAAGCTGTACAATGGAACGCAATTGTGACTGACCATGTTGTAATAACAGTAAGTCTTGCGATAATATATCGATTGCTGAAGACACAATGCTGTCCAATGAAAAAATTCTGGAGGACAGAGTCATTAACCCATTGTCCACTACAGATAGTGATTTTTCCAAATTGATACGGTCAATTTCCCGTATTCTTTCTGCTGTTTCAATTTGAGTAACCTTCCAGGCCTCATTGTATGCTGCATATACAGAGGCTGCTATGAAACGCTTTTGACGCTGTTTGCGTGGTCCCAATATGAAATCACGCAAGTCAGCACCATCAGTAAGTAAAGTTAGGTGTTGCTTAATTTCAGGCAGTGTGGAAGTCTGTAGCCATTGAAGGCATACTTTGCCCACACTGTAGGTTGTTATTATCCCTGGGTGATGTCTTTGGGGATATCTAGGGTCTGGCCTGGTCATTTTGAAACCCTGTGTTTTATTCAGGAATCTATCTTGACAGTTATTTGTATCTGTGGGCCAGATCAACCATTGTTTCCAATCAGGATGTGTTCTGTTTTGGTTAAGTATATGGTTTACGTCTATCTCTTCATCTGTATCAGAGCTATTGCTAAACATTGTTGGCTTTGGAATAGACGGTTTAATTAAATCTTTGATTTTGGCTAAGCCAAGACAGGTGGTTTGTTGAACAGTGTCATTTAAAAATATCATTTGTTCTGGGATCATGCAGGCTCTAAACAAAGCTTCTAAACCCTGTACTTGCCATTCTTTTGTACCCCAAACACTTTTCAAATCAACATTTTTGTCCCAATAATCAAATCCAAAAGTATTCATTTGTTCAAAGAATGAGTCTGAATATATCAATTTTGTGTTGGTTATCATGGTTTTCATCCCTGTCTTGTTTGACAATTTAAAATAAAATGTTTCAGCATTACTTGTGTTAAAACCTGAAAAATATGAATATTTGTCATACACGGTTCTAGAGCTCCCTTTTGGAGGTGTAGCGCAATGTTCCCATTGATTATAATTTAAAACATTTCTAGGTTGTGCCGATTTATGCAAAAAATGGTTACCATAATGGTTATAGCAATACATACTATCATAATTTGTAGAACCTTGCAAATAATCATGTTTTGTAAATTTAGCAGACATTACTAAATCAGACATCATATTGTTAATGCTTTCGAAGTCCCAATCATCAGCAAATGAGTTTGGTTTTGCAAAGTCACTCAAAGAGATCTTGATTTGGTGTGGATATTTCAGGATCTCGACCGGACCATAAATTTCATAGTCAGTGTTGTCCCAGGCTACCCCACCAGGTATCGGATTGGCTGTGAAGTTGGCTGAAGAAAGTTCTGGAGAAAGTTCTCTTTTCTCGACGTGTGAAGATGTGTGTGGTTTGAGGACCAAGTTGATGTTCTGACTTGCTGTGTCCATTTTAGCATATTTTCCCTCAATGAAGCGTCCCAAAGTAAATACCATGATGAGCCAAAGTATGAGGATAAATGCACCAAAACCCACCCAAAATTCAATCCATGGAGAAATCAGATATGTTTCTTTCAGTTGTTTCAAAAGTTCCTTCGCTTTGTCTTTAAAGGATTTTGATGATGGCTGTGTCTTTGATTCACTGAAGCCGTCAGAGGAATCATCGAAGTTGATGAAGTAACCAGATGCAGTTCTGTCAATTGTTCCAATTGGTTCAGGATTTTTGTTTTTTGCATTTTCACTTGGTACTTCAGTATAGATTGGTGTGTCTCTGCTAAATGTCTTTATTTGGGTTTTCAGAGGTCTGAGTTCTATTGCATTGTTGCATAGTCCTTGTTGTTCTTCTGTAGGCGTTTCGAATGTGATGAGCCTCTTTGTTAGGACCTCTGTACTGGTAGCAAACCTTGGTGTTCTGCTACTTATTGGGAGTCCACTTGGCCTACTGTTTGTTATCGGCCACATGTTGTGGTTTTACCAGGTCGATGGATACAACTCGGTTCTCCTTTTTTCCAGCAAGTGGCGGTAGTACAACTGATCTTGTCCCGTTGACAGACAAGACAGGAACTGCTTTTCTGTAAGAAGGCCCAAATTCCTTCTTTACCGCGATCTTCTCCCTGACTAGATCCCCGACTTTTGGAATCCAGACAGGTCTTGCTGGGACAGGTGGTGATTCTTCAGTGGTCGTTGGCTGTTGTTTCAACTGTATGTTGCTCAGGTCTTTTCTTGTTTTGTTTAAGTCCTGCAAAATAGCCAAACGGTCTTTGACATCAAAGGTTTTTTCTATTACCACTGAAGTCTGACTATCAAGGTCAGAGATCAACATCCTAGTTCCGAATAATAATTCGTACGGACTGAATCCCTTCAGAGAATTTCTTGGCAAGTTATTTAGACTACGTTGGACACTTATTAGATGTTTGACCCACCCAGCTCCCGAACCTAATATCCTTTCCATTATAGATTGTTTTCTGCCTTGGTTTTTTCTTTACACCATCCCGTACCCTCAGGAAGGAAGTGAGAAGATTCCCGCTGGGCTGTGCTCATTTGGCCATGTTTCCCCCCCAGGCTGGATTGCCTGAGTGAAAACAATGGTCGAACGTAGCATGCTCTTAGCGTATATGCCATTTAGACTCGCAAATCTTGTATAATAGTCCGGACGTCAGCCGAGTGCTGGTGATCTACATTATAAGTGGAAACTAGCCTGTATATGTTAATCGCAAGCCATTCTTTTTGCTGGTAATATTATCTGCCTTGATACGACGAGGTATTAAACTGCTTCTCTCCCCACTGCGATCTCTGTTGCAGTTTGGGCAGTTTTTTACAAACATGGTGTAGTGCAGGCTCATGCCTGGCCACCAGTATCGTGATTGTAATTCTTCCAGAGAATCTTTTTAATTTAAGGTGTCTGTGACCCTCGCCCATGTGTGCGTCTGCGATTAACAAGTTTCTCTTGTCCATGTTTGGAATCACTCTATCCCCCACTCCAGGGATTCGAGCAAAAGGGACGGAGTTTGCATCGATTATGTATGTATAATTGAGTGGATAGTTGATCGGTAACGCTGGGCAGTCGCCTTTTGATGACGTTTTCACCGCCAGCATTGTTTCACCGTCAATGTATTTTAATGTACGCTTTTTTCGATCTACGGGAGCCGGTTTAGTGGCTGCCGCTGCGGCTGTTTCAGCCAATGAATTCCCCACAACGTGAACGCCATCACGCTGATGACTCAGTGAGTGTGTCACGTGAGTCTTTGGTAGTTCTTTTTTCAAAAGAGCTACTTGTTCCCAGAGCAGTTTCTGCTTTATTGGTGCATCTGTGTCATCTTTGTAACCGTTCTGAATCCATGTCTGCAAATCCTTGTTATATGCTTTGACGCAGTAATATGAATCTGACACTATAAGTGTCGGGAATTCGCGATCCGCATTATCTAGCGCCATTTTCATAGCTATTATTTCAGTTTGTTTTTCTGAATTAGTTTCTACTGAGTGTGATTTTGTTAATAGAGATCTTAGTTTACCTCCGCGCCACACTTCTTTTGTAATCTCACATGTGGGGTTGTATGCTTGTTCTCCCCAAACGGAGGGTTGAGCATGTCCGTCTGTATAGATTACACAGGCGTAATGTCGTAGAGGCAGAATGTCGATTGGCAGAGGATACGTCTTTTCATATTTTAGATTTTTTAATTCTTCTAGTTCTTAAAAAATTGTCAACCAGGCTATACTTGATAATTCATATCCTTCGTATAGAATTTTTAGATGGGCAATTCTGGACTTTTTGAAGTTAAATTTGTAACCCTCTGCAGCGAACCCAAGTATTATGGTGTTCACTCTTTTCAAGTGAGTATCCAAGTCATCATCTGTTAAGTAAATGTCATCGACATAAGATAATGCTTCATCATCATATAGTTGTAGTAATTCTGTTACTCTCGCTGAGAATACCCCCGGGCTGTTCTTGTACCCCTGGGCTAACCGACAGAATTGTTTTTGAGTGCCATTTACTGAGAATGCAGTTAAAGATCTGCTCTCTGGTGCTATGTTTTGACAAAAGAATCCATTGGAGATGTCCAAGGTTGTTTTGTATTTTTTGCGCACTATGTTATTCATTAGTGCAGCACTGTGTGAGTTTTGCACTGCAAAGGTTTTGCAACATGTGTTAAGGTGTCGGTAATCCAAAACTAGACGATATGAATTGTCTGGTTTGGAGACCGGAAACAAAGGATTGTTCATTTGTGAGGTGCAAGTTTCAATCACCCCCTGGTATTCTAGCTGATCTAGTATTTCATTTACCTGTTTTTTAGCTTCTTGCTTAATTGGGTACTGCCTTTGTGCAGTAGGTTGTGATTTTAACTGGATTTTGTGAGGAGGGGAGTCCTCATCCCATCCTACATGATTTTTATATAAAGCAGGTGCTAAGGCCACTGCCCACTTTCTAGCAAGTGTATATTTTTTATGAATCGGGATTTGATTCGAGAAGGCAGGCATAATTACTTCTTCGCCATGAGGGCACTCCCTGACAAACTCTGGTGGCCAGTCTTTTTCAGCTAGAAGGATGTCATAGCCTTTGGAGAGGTTATCCCAAAATAGTCCCCTTATTTTCCTAGTCTTATCTCCCTCTATACGTAATGTTATCTCGTATATCTTGTGGGGCTTGCTAACTCTGGTGTCTGCAGTTTCCACTTGAAGGTATTCATTCGTGTCCACTGTCTCCAGATGATTCATAAGGACTTTGCGAGCTATGCTCACCTCTGCTGCGCTGTCTAGCATTGTCTGAGCCCACTCTCCGTTTTTCAGTTGTGTCCTCAGTATTCTCGGCATTGTTAACTACCTTGATACTGGCTACCTTCTTTTTTGGAAATTGTAATTTCTTTTTTAGCTGAGCAGGTTCCTTGTCTTTGGACTTGGCGTGCTCTTCTGATCGTCCTCTTCTTTCCGATTTCTGCGAGGAATTCTGAAAAGATTGAGAGGGACGTGTATCAATGTCTTGATATCTATCAGGTTTTTTAATATTATCCCTATTTCTAAGGTTATATCTATTCCCAGAGGGGTCACTCTGCGGTGACCTCTGTCTTTGGTTTGGAGATTTCTCTCTTCGCCTTCCTCTGGACTGGAATTTCTTTTCTTTAGGATTGGATTGTTTGTTTCCATCCCAGTTCTTTTTTGGTGAATTATTATTATTAAAAAATATTTTTTCTGGACTTGTAGTCAGTTGCGGTTTTACTGGTATTCCACCTAGACTATCTCTGCCTAGTTCTTCATAGGATTTTTCTATGATTCTGGCTATTTCAGCTGGTTGGTCTGCTATATCTGTCTCTTTTAACCTCTGGCGGATCGCCACGTTTGCTGCTTCACCTTTTATGTTGGCTAATAATATAGCCGAGACCTGCTTGAAGTCTTTTAGTAATTTCATACCAAGAGTTAAAGCAGGTTCTGGACCGTATTCATCTTGAATTTGTTTGAGCACATCTGGTATTACCGAAATGGATGGAACACCGTGCGTTTTTGTGTAGATGGAAGCAAAGACTGTACCCCAAGTGTCACAGTCCTCAATGTGTGGTGCGATTCCCATTGGGAGACATATAGTCAGAATCCTGTGTTTTTCTAATGGGGTGGTGTCAGGAAACACCGCCTCTATTTGGGTCATTTTCTGTGCCAACCAGAATGGTATTTGTTCCCGTTTAGCTGGAACTTTACCTAGGCAGGATTGGATGTTCTGTGGTGTGATTTTATTTGTGTTCCCCTGGTGAGGGGTCAGCTGTGGAAGTTTAATCGCTGGCTGAATTGTTGAAGTCCGCATTACATACTGAACTAATTGTCTATGAATTTTTAGTAGTTGTTTTAGCTGTATTAACAGCTCTGCTGCAGGCATTCTTTCGATGTCTGGATGTGGTGTGTATCCGGCTAAGACCGGCCACGTTGCTCCTGGTCTTCCTAAAGGACCGAGCCTTGTAATGTGATTGTTATGTTTTAGGGCACCATCAAATAAGAGCAAATGCTCTTGGAATTTGAGTGGTACTTCCACCTCCTCGAAAGGAGTGTACGTTTCAGGAGGTTCCTCTACTTTGTAATAGTGGAAGTACTTTGTTACAGCATTTGCTGCTGGAAAATGTATCCATGAATAGTATACCTCTGTCTGCCGATATTCGTGTGCCTCAATTAAGAATATGACTGTGCCACCTCTAGGTGTCAGTCCATTTTCTATAAGTTTTAAGGTTATAGATCTCCTTTTAATGACCGGAATGAGTATTATATCCGCGTCTGCTGCTTGCATGGTAGCATCAGCATCTGCGAGTTCAGTTGCTAATCTAACGGCCTCTCTTTCATCATCACTCTCTGCCATTTTACAGACAGGATGGTATTATGTTTGTTTGCAGATCAGGTTTCTTTATGGAACAAAGATTAAGATGTACAATATTTTGGAACTGTTTATCCTTCAACGTTGACTATACCAAGAACCATACATAGGAGTTCCCTCCTGCGAGGTTTTGGAGGATATAACCTTTCACCCACTCCAGACGTCTTTGGAGTATTTGGGAAAAGGGGTCTGAGTGAGAAAGCACGACTGAGTTACTCTAAATGTCTTACGTTAGTTTTATCGCCCTTTCCAAACGCGTTGGGCGCCATGTAGTGTAGTTCCTATGTTCCCAATAGGCTCTGCGCATTGGAATAGTACCTACAGCAGTAAAGGCCTAGGCCAGACGTTAACTAGGTCTACTACTGTCGATACTAGACTTAATTTTTGGGTTTGCCAGCTAAGCTCAGAGTTCGCTAGAAACTTTCTCGAATGTTCAAGGAAGGATTAACTTCCCTGATTAGACAAGAAGGGATTTAGTTTCTGACAACCATAGAACATGACAACTTTGCTCTCCCCTAATCAAGAGTCAATCTCAAGAGTCGTGTGAGCACAAGGCAATTATTTTACTCAGTCAGTACGTGCATTCTTAGTCTCATCAGAATGTAGAGAAAAGGAAGAGACGGGCGTGTTCAAAAGGTGTTATTTATTGATCAGTCTCTTTTCTCATACATGAGAAATGGATCGATATTATTGCAATACTTATAGTTAAGTAAAGTGCATACATTAAAAGCAATAGTATAAAATAATACTGTAAAAACATTGATATGGTTTCTGAGCCATATGATGTTTAAAATGATTAAAATATATTTACATACACATATACATTTGACTAAACGTACTCAACTGGTGTTTCTAAATACGCCTACCCCGTGTACCTGACCTAAGTCTAATGCGTGGGCGGGAATAGAAAGTTACAGTTTAAGTTAAGTTTGTTTTTGCCAAGTGAATAACTAAAGAATTATCTGTGAGGGGTTATTCAGTTCTGTACCTGGAATTTAGGATGGATGAGGAATAGTATCTCTTTCTCTGCTCTCGATATTCCAGGCTGCCTGCGAGGGCTGCCCGAAAGCGCCGGTGCTGGGTCTCTCGGCTTGAGATAGCAGCGCGTCTCTCAGCGCGTCAGGAAGGCGGGGCTGCGCCAGCGGGGTCTGCTTCTGCTCTCGGCTTCGGCAAGTATGGCTGCTCCGTCTTGTCACCACGCGTGTGTTTGCATAGGGCAAGGTCGGCAATATTTATACCTTAAAGGTGCCGAGATTGACGTAAGGATGGACATAGGTACGTCAATAAAGATGTCATACGACTTGCTCGTTAGCACATTCTTTTGCAAAAGTTCTCTGTGAAATCAAAACAATGGCCGCACGGATTATCCAGGTTGTCATAGGTTTGATTTGTTATGAGAACGTCGTATGCCTTATCAGGGGCTGGAGGAATGTCGCTTGTCTAATTAGATCTCAAGCGTTATGACCTAATCAGATAACACGTTCCTGTGCCGTAGTGTGACTGCGTCAGATAACGGTATCTGCATCATGGGGGTTTTCTTGCCTCATGGGCTGACTGTTAGTTAACTTGATAGTTAGTTTACCCAGAATAGGGTCAGGAATAGGGGGACTGATTCAGAACCTATAGAAATACACGACAGGCCTGGTGCACTTCTTTGAATCCCCGGCGGAGGTGTGGGAGTGGCTGGAGATAAGGGGTGATGACCTGCCCCCGGGAGAACGTGGGGGGCCCCGTGAGACATGGGGGACCCGTCCTCAGGGATGACGTCGCGGAAGAAGAAGACACCGGTCTGGATCGGAGGGCTCCAAGGGGCCTAGAGTCACGGTGGGAGAAGATGGTGTAGTGTAGTTCCTATTATCCCAATAGGCTCTGCGCATTGGAATAATACCTTCAATAGTATAGGCCTAGACCAGACGTTAACTAGGTCTACTACTGTCGATATTAGACTTAAAGTTTTGGGTTTGCCAGCTAGCTCAGAGTTCACTAGAAACTTTCTCGAATAGGCAAGGAGGAGTTGAACCTCCCTGCATAGACAAGAAGGGATTTAGTTTCTGACAACCATAGAACACGACAACTTTGCTCTCCCCTAATCAAGAGTGTATCTCGAGAGTCGTGTGAACAAAAGGCAATTTATTTTACTCAGTCAGTACGTGCATTCTTAGTCTCATCAGATTGTAGAGAAAAGGAAGAGACGGGTGTGTTCAATAAAAGATGTTATTTATTGATCAGTCTCTTTTCTCATACAAGAGAAATGGATCGATATTATTGCAATACTTATGGTTAAGTAAAGTGCATACATTAAAAGCAGAAGTATAAAATAATACTGTAAAAACATTGATATGGTTTCTAAGCCATATGAAGGTTTAAAATGAATAAGATATATTACATACACATATACATTTGACTAATCGTACTCAACTGGTGTTTCTAACTACGCCTACCCCGTGTACCTGACCTAAGTCTAATGCGTGGGCGGGAATAGAAAGTTACCGTTTGAGTTAAGTTTGTTTTGCCAAGTGACTGACTAAAGAATTCTCTGTGAGGGGTTATTCAGTTCTGTACCTGGAATCTAGGATGGATGAGGGATGGTATCTCTCGTCTCTGGTCTCGATATTCCAGGCTGCCTGCGAGGGCTACCCGGAAGCGCCGGAGCTGGATTTCTCGGCAGGAGAATAGACAGCTTCTCGTTCTCAGCGCGTCAGGAAGGCGGGGCTGCGCCAGCGGGGTCTGCTCTGCTCTGGGCTTCGGCAAGTCTGGCTGCTCCGATCTCGTCACCACCGCGTGTGTTTGCATAGGGCAATATCGGTAATATTTATACCTTTAAGGTGCCGAGATTGACGTAAGGATGGACATAGATACGTCAATAAGGATGTCATACGACCAGGTCGTTAGCACATTCTTTTGCTGAAGTTCTCGGTGAAATCAAAACAATGGCCGCAGGGTTTTTCCCAGGTTGTCATAGGTTTGATTTGTTTTGAGAACTCCGTATGCCTTATCAGGGGCTGGAGGAATATCGCTTGTCTAATTAGATGGCAAGCGTTATGACCTAATCAGATAACACGTTCCTGTGCCGTAGTGTGGCTTTATCAGATAACGGTTCCTGCATCATGGGGGTTTTCTGCCTCATGGGATGGCTGCTAGTTAACTTGTTAGTTTGTTAACCAGAATAGGGTCAGGAATAGGGGGATCGATACAGAACCTATAGGAATACATCACACCCACTCCACGCTAACTATGGACATATTTACTAACCTATGCATAGTAAAACATACTGTAGAGTATCGTGTATACCTTACCACCCCAAAATACATAAATGCATTTCGAAATTATCAAATATACGGAAAAAAGCATTTACATGTATTGTATGCACTCAAGCTGTGAAATAATGCTAAAGTAATCACGCATTTGTATACATTATTGCTAAATGGTATATGAGAATTTACACATGAAATGGCTCTTAATACAGAAAAAAGTTCGAGACCATTCCATCACAGAATAAAATAATTATGAACATACCAGCGGGCAGCTAATGTCTATAAGCTATCTAAAATTAGAAATTTTAGTTCTCTAAGAATAGTTCTTACTTTAAGCAGAAGATAGTGTCCCGAAAAATATGCAAAAATATTTTGGGGCTGCTGAAAAAATTGCCGTCCGTGAACTGGAGGGAAAAATGTTCATGGTATTTTGCTATTCTAGTTGAAGGCCAAATTCAGGGAACGCCGTGTACGAGCTTGCTCAAAAGTCTCTATTTCTGCTCTGGTGAGAACATCATATCATTTAGACTCTCGAAAAAGTTGTCAACAGCTTCCTGGGAGAGTTCCACTAACTCGGAAATAGGTGTAACCATGCATTCGTGCGCATGATTGTCTCCATTGACATTCTGATTTGGATTGCTGACAGAAGGTCGTACCTGATCGATGCTGCTTTCATCTTGAACTTCACTACCCCTTAATCGTAGTGGTGAAGCTTCCACGAATGCCGTCATCAGGATTGGTAGCCGTTGAGGGCAGCACAAAGCATGAGCCTTTGTTGGACTCAACAATGTTTCTGCATCCATTGGCGCATCCGATTGTAGCGTCAGACAGGTGTCTAACACGCATTCTTCTCCGCATAGCAGGCACCTTAATACAGGTAAAACACATCGATGCCACATTGGTCGAAATGAAAGAAACCAAGTCATGTTCAGGTCTCTAAGCCGGGGTAGTCCCAGGATTTTTGATATCCGGTCCCGGTATCCAATGGCTAGGATTGTTTCTTCCCTTGTCGCAGGTGTTTTGTCTGTGACATGGTTTGCCATAACGAAATATAAGGACTAAGAATAGGATTCCTGCAATTAGTCCTAAAATGAGGGGAAGTCCGCCAAAAATCGAATGGACGAAATCTGGAAAAATACCCAGTATGGCTTTGAATGGTGTTAATGCCATCGAAAATACTGTCTTAAATACTTTTGAGACTCCACTGGTATCAGAAATATTTAAGATTTCATTCAGGATTTCTGCGAAATGTATGGGGGAATTAGTCGATAACAATGAATGTATCTCTGCAGTCGTCCTTGCGACGAGGAGATCATACGTTTCTTTTGATGACGTGAGCCTTGTCGGCGTCTGAAGAAGCACTGTTTTCATTCTGCTTAAAGTATCTATTCGAATAGAAGTAATTTTCAAGTTGGGCCATGCCCTTGCCTCCCTGTCTGGAAAGGAGCTGGGGAACAATAAGCGTCCACAGCACTTGACCTTCGCAGTCGTAGTTACGAGATAAGGAGTCCCGGGCATGAGACTACAGCATCTGCGGTCCACAATTAGAATGTAACTCCCATTATAGAGTCTTTGAAAGAATGGTTCTATCTCTGTAGCAGGTGTGCCTAGCTGGTGACATGAAAGGTTATTTGAGTTCCCTTCACAGGCTCCATGCAAACTAATTCCGTTACACAGAAGTGTACCGCTTAGTGACATCGCACAATTATTGCCACTAAGAAACACTTTCTGTCCTTTATTACTGACACATGCATGTGAATAGGGCAGGTTCCATGTTGTTTTAATGTACCCTTTTCCCAATTTTTCGTACATGCCAGCCTGTATATATTTTTGGCAGTATTGAAACCTGAAGGTTGATATAGGAATATTAATTATCCCATGTATTATCCATTCACTGACAGGTCGTTCTGACATTGTCACTGGTAATCTTTCGAGTTTCTCAATGCTCAGGATTGTATAATCAGCACCCTTCTGGGCCATACTGATTTGTTTATCAGTAAGGTTAAAGATATTGAAAAGTGACGTTGTGTTGATTAAACGCCAAGGCACATAGCCTGAACGCAGATTTTGTAACGTCCAGCCAAGCTGTACAATAGAACGCAATTGAGACTGACCGTGTTGTAACAACAGTAAGTCTTGCGATATTATGTCGATTGCTGAAGACACAATGCTGTCCAGAGAAAAAATTCTGGAGGACAGAGTCATTAACCCATTGTCCACTACAGAAAGTGATTTTTCCAAATTAATACGGTCAATTTCCCGTATCCTTTCTGCTGTCTCAATTTGAGTAACCTTCCAGGCCTCATTGTATGCTGCATATACAGAGGCTGCTATGAAACGCTTTTGACGCTGTTTGCGTGGTCCCATAGTGAAATCACGCAAGTCAGCACCATCAGTAAGTAAAGTTAGGTGTTGCTTAATTTCTGCCAGTGTGGAAGTTTGTAGCCATTGAAGGGATAATTTGCCCACACTGTAGGTGGTTATTATCCCTGGGTGATGTCTTTGGGGATATCTAGGGTCTGGCCTGGTCATTTTGAACCCCTGTGTTTTGTTCAGGAATCTGTCTTGACAGTTATTAGTATCTGTGGGCCAGATCAACCACTGTTTCCAATCAGGATGTGTTCTGTTTTGGTTTAATACATAATTTACGTCTATCTCTTCATCTGTAGAGCTATTGCTGTTCATTGTTGGTTTTGGAATAGACGGTTTACTTAAGTCTTTGATTTTGGCTAAGCCAAGACAGGTAGTTTGTTGAACAGTGTCATTTAAAAATATAATTTGTTCTGGGATCATGCAGGCTCTAAACAAAGATTCTATACCCTGTACTTGCCATTCTTTTGTGCCCCAAACACTTTTTACTTCAACATTTTTGTCCCAATACTCAAAACAAAAGGATTCATTTGTTCAAAGAATGAGTCTGAATATATCAATTTTGTGTTTGTTATCATGGTCTTTGTCCCTGTCTTATTTGACAATTTGAAATAAAATGTTTCAGCATTACTTATGTTAAAACCTGAAAAGTATGAATATTTGTCATAAACGGTTCTTGAGCTTCCTTTTGGAGGGGTTGCACAATGTTCCCATTGATTATAATTTAAAACATTTCTAGGTTGTGCAGATCTATGTAAAAAATGGCCATAGTGGTTGTAGCAATACATACTATCATAATTTGTCGAACCTTGCAAATAATCATGTTTGGTAAATTTAGCAGACATCACTAAGTCAGACATCATATTGTTTATGCTTTCAAAGTCCCAATCATCAGCAAATGTGCTTGGTTTTACGAAGTCACTCAAAGAGATTTTAATTTGGTGTGGATATTTCAGGATTTCAACCGGACCATAGATTTCGTAGTCAGTGTTGTCCCATGCTACCCCACCCGGTATAGGATTGGCTGTGAAGTTGACTGAAGAAAGTTCTCTTTTCTCGACGTGTGAAGATGTGTGTGGTTTGAGGATCAAGTTGATTTTCTGACTTGCTGTGTCCATTTTAGCATATTTTCCCTCAATGAAGCGTCCCAAAGTTAGTATCATGATGAGCCAAAGTATGAGGATAAATGCACCAAAACCCACCCAAAATTCAATCCATGGAGAAATCAGATATGTTTCTTTTAGTTGTTTCAAAAGTTCTTTAGCTTTATCTTTAAAGGTTTTTGATGATGGCTGTGTTTTTGATTCAGCGAAGCCTTCGGAGGAATCATCGAAGTTTATGAAGTAGCCGGATGCAGTTCTGTCAATTGTTCCAATTGTTTCAGGATTACTGTTTCTTGCATAGTCGTTTGTTACTTCATTATAGGTTGGTGTGTCTCTGCTAAATGTTTTTATTTGGGTGTTCAGAGGTCTAAGTTCCATTGCATTGTTGCATAGTCCTTGTCGTTCTTCAGTAGGTGTTTCGAATGTGATTAGCCTCTTTGCTAGGACCTCTGTACTGGTAGCGAACCTTGGTGTTCTGCTACTTATGGGGAGTCCACTTGGCCTACTATTTGTTATCGGCCACATGATTGTGGTTTTACCAGGTCGATGGATACAACTCGGTTCTCCTTTTTACCAGCAAGCGGCGGTAGTACTACTGATCTTGTCCCGTTGACAGACAAGACAGGAACTGCTTTTCTGTAAGAAGGCCCAAATTCCTTCTTTACCGCGATCTTTTCTCTGACTAGATCCCCGACTTTTGGAATCCAGACAGGTCTTGCTGGGACAGGTGGTGGTTCTTCAGTGGTTGTTGGCTGCTGTTTCAACTTTATGTTGCTCAGGTCTTCTCTTGTTTCGTTTAAGTCCTGTAAAATAGCCAAACGATCTTTGATATCAAAGCTTTTTTCCTTTACCATTGAAGTCTGACTGTCAAGGTCAGAGATTAACATCCTAGTTCCAAATAATAATTCGTACGGACTGAATCCCTTCAGAGAATTTCTTGGCAGGTTATTTAGACTACGTTGGACACTTATTAGATGTTTGACCCACCCAGCTCCCGAACCTAATATCCTTTCCGTTATAGATTGCTTTATGCCTTGGTTTTTTCTTTACACCATCCCGTATCCCTCAGGAAGGAAGTGAGAAGATTCCCGCTGTGCTATGCTCATTTGGCCATGTTTCCCCTCAGGCTGGAGGGCTAGAGTGAAAACAATGGTCAAACGTAGCATGCTCTTAGCATATATGCCATTTAGACTCGCAAATCTTTGTATAACAGTCCAGACGTCAGCCGAGTGCTGATGATCTACATTATAAGTGGAAACTAGCCTGTATATGTTAATCGCAAGCCTTGCTTTTTACTGTTGATTTTTTCTGGAGTGAAACGACACGGTATTACACCGTTTCTCTCACCACTGCGATTCCTGTTGCAGTTGGGGCACTTTTTTACAAACATGGTGTGATGCAGGCTCATGCCTGGCCACCAGTACCTTGATTGTAATTCTTCCAGAGAATCTTTTAGTTTGAGGTGTCTGAGACCCTCGCCCATATGTGCGTCTGCGATTAACAAGTTTCTCCTGTCCATGTTTGGAATCACTCTATCCCCCACTCCAGGGATTCGAGCAAAAGGGACGGAGTTTGCATCGATTATGTATGTATAATTGAGTGGATAGTTGATCGGTAGCGCTGAGCAGTCACCTTTTGATGACGTTTTCACTGCCAGCACTGTTTCACCGTCAATATACTTCACTGTACGCTTTTTTCGAACTACGGAAGCCGATTTAGTTGCTACTGCTGTGGCTGTCTCAGCCAATGAATTCCCTGCAACGTGAACGCCATCACGCTGATGACTCAGTGAGTGTGTCACGTGAGTCTTTGGTAGTTCTTTTTGTAAAAGAGCTATTTGTTCCCAAAGCAGTTTTTGCTTTATTGTTGCATCTGTGTCATCTTTGTAACCGTTTTGAATCCATGTCTGCAAATCGTTGTTATATGATTTGACGCAGTAATATGAATCGGACACTATAATCCGCATTATCTAGCGCCATTTTCAATGCTATTATTTCAGTCTGTTGTTCTGAATTAGTTTCTACTGAGTGTGTTTTTGTTAATAGAGGTCTTAGTTTACCTCCGCGCCACACTTCTTTTGTAATCTCACATGTTGGGTTGTATGCTTGTTCTCCCCAAACGGAGGGTTGAGCATGTCCGTCTGTATAGATTACACAAGCGTATTGTCGTAAGGGCAGAATGTCGATTGGCAGAGAGAATGTTCTTTCATATTCTAGATTTTTTAGTTCCTCTAGTTCTGGATCAAAGTAGTAGTATACTTTGTCCGTTGTAATGGAATTCACCCATTGTATCCATTCCGGATTCAATGTTGTTGTTGGTAAATTACACGGTGTTGTTAATGCCTCAAAGGCTGATTCTGCTGTTCTGACTGTGATACGTCTACCGTCAGCTTGATCTTTTTCTCTAGCTATTGCGGTTTGAACTGCATGAACAATTTTTTTTTAATGCTGAATTTCTGTTCAGCTTCTGTGTACAAGTGTGATTTGAATGCAATTGGTACCTTTTCTCCCTCATTAGAGGTCAGGTATGTGAATCCGCATCTTCCTGGGATGACTCGAATCACAAGATTGCGTGTGTTATCATATGTTTCTAATTTTGTTTTAATTAGCATGTCTGTTTGTAAGGATCTCAGAATTTCTGTGTGTATTTGAGTCCAATTGGTTCTTTTAAAATCTGGTTTTATTAGATCATAAAGGGGTTTGACCCTTTCTGCGTAATTTGCAATGTATGTTCTTCCGAAATTTAGGAAGCCTAGAATTGACTGTAGGTTTTTTAGTGTTCTAGGTGCTTGGAGTACGGCACATTTCTCTAGAAAATTGTCAGCCAGGCTTTTGCCTTCACTTGATAATTCATATCCTAAGAACAGGACTGTCAGATGGGCAATTCTGGATTTTTTAAAGTTGAATTTGTAACCCTCTGCTGCGAACCCAAGTATTATGGTGTTCACTCTCTTCAAGTGAGTCTCCAAGTCATCATCTGTTAAGTATATGTCGTCGACATACGATAATGCTTCGTCGTCATATGTTTGTAGTAATTCTGTTACTCTCGCTGAGAATACTCCCGGGCTGTTCTTGTACCCCTGGGCTAACCGACAGAATTGTTTTTGAGTGCCATTTATTGAGAATGCAGACAAATATCTGCTCTCTGGTGCTATGTTTTGACAAAAGAATCCATTAGAGATGTCTAATGTTGTTTTGTATTTTTTGCGCACTATGTTATTCATTAGTGCAGCACTATCCGAGTTTTGCACTGCAAAAGTTTTGCAACATGAGTTAAGGTGTCGGTAATCCAAAACTAGACAATATGAATTGTCTGGTTTGGAGACCGGAAACAAAGGGTTGTTCATTTGTGAGGTGCAAGTTTCAATCACCCCCTGGTATTCTAGCTGATCTAGGATTTCTTTTACCGTTTTTTTAGCTTCTTGCTTAATTGGGTACTGCCTCTGTGCAGTAGGTTGTGATTTTAACTGGATTTTGTGAGGAGGAGAGTCCTCATCCCATCCTACGTGATTTTTATATAAAGCAGGAGCTAGGGCTACTGCCCACTTTCTAGCAAGTGTGTATTTTTTATGAATTGGGATGTGATTTGAGAAGGCAGGCATAATTATTTCTTCGCCATGAGGGCAATCCCTGACAAACTCTGCTGGCCAGTCTTTTTCAGCTAGAAGGATGTCATAGCCCTTGGAGAGATTATCCCAAAATAGTCCCCTTATTTTTCTAGTCTTATCCCCCTCTATACGTAAAGTTATTTCATATATTTTGTGAGGTTTGCTAACTCTGGTGTCTGCAGTTTCCACTTGAAGATATTCATTCGTGTCCACTGTCTCCAGATGATTCATAAGGACTTTGCGAGCTATGCTCACTTCTGCTGCGCTGTCTAGCATTGTCTGAGCCCATTCTCCGTTTTTCAGTTGTGTCCTCAGTATTCTCGGCATTGTTAACTACCTTGATACTGGCTACCTTCTTTTTTGGAAATTGTAATTTCTTTTTTAGCTGAGCAGGTTCCTTGTCTTTGGACTTGGCGTGCTCTTCTCTTTGTTCTGATCGTCCTCTTCTTTCCGATTTCTGCGAGGAAGTCTGAAAAGATTGAGAGGGACGTGTATCAATGTCTTGATATCTATCAGGCTTCTTTATATTATTCCTATTTCTAAGGTTATATCTTTTCCCAGAGGGGTCACTTTGGGGTGACCTGTGTCTCTGGTTCGGAGATTTTTCTCTCCGCCGAGGAGACCTTCCTCTGGACTGGAATTTCTTTTCTTTAGGATTGGATTGTTTGTTTCCATCCCAGCTCTTTTTTTGTGATGTTGAATTATTATTAAAAAATATTTTTTCAGGACTTTCAATCAGTTGTGGTTTTACTGGTATTCCACCTAAACTATCTCTACCTAGTTCCTCATAGGATTTTTCTATGATTCTGGCAATTTCAGCTGGTTGGTCTGCTATATCTGTCTCTTTTAGCCTCTGGCGGATCGCCACGTTTGCTGCTTCTCCCTTTATGTTGGCTAATAATATAGCCGAGACCTGCTTGAAGTCTTTTAGTAATTTCATACCAAGAGTTAAAGCGGGTTCTGGACCATATTCGTCTTGAATTTGTTTTAGCACATCTGGTATTACCGAAATGGATGGAACACCGTGCGTTTTTGTGTAGATGGAAGCAAAGACTGTACCCCAAGTGTCACAGTCCTCAATGTGTGGTGCGATTCCCATTGGAAGACAGATAGTCAGAATCCTGTGTTTTTCTAACGGGGTGGTGTCTGGAAACACAGCCTCTATTTGGGTGATTTTTTGTGCTAACCAGAATGGCATTTGTTCCCGTTTAGCTGGTACTTTACCTAGGCAGGATTGTATGTTCTGTGGTGTAATTTTATTTGTGTTCCCCTGGTGAGGGGTCAGCTGTGGAATTTTAATTGCTGGCTGAATTGTTGAAGTCCGCATCACATATTGGACTAATTGTCTATGTATCTTTATTAATTGTTTTAGTTGTACTAAAAGATCTGCTGCAGGCATTCTTTCGAACTCTGGATGTGGTGTGTATCCGGCTGGGACCGGCCACGTTGCTCCTGGTCTCCCTAAGGGACCGAGCCTGGTGATGTGATTATTATGTTTTAGGGCGCCATTAAATAAGAGCAGGTGCTCTTGAAATTTAAGTGGTACTTCCACCTCCTCGAAAGGAGTGTACTCATTAGGAGGTTCCTCTGTTTTGTAATAGTGGAAGTACTTTGTTACAGCATTTGCTGCTGGAAAATGTATCCATGAATAGTATACCTCTGTCTGCCGATATTCGTGTGCCTCAATTACGAATATGACTGTACCACCTCTAGGTGTCAGTCCATTTTCTATAAGTTTTAAGGTTATGGATTTCCTTTTGATGACCGGGATGAGTATTATATCCTGGTCTGCTTCTTGCAGTGCAGTATCATCTGCTGCGAGTTCAGTTGCTAATCTAACTGCCTCTCTTTCATCATCACTGTCTACCATTTTACCGACAGGATGGTTACTTTGTTTGTTTGCAGATCAGGTTTCTTATGGAAACAAAGATTAGATGCACAATATTTTGGAACGGTTTATCCTTCAACGTTGACTAAACCAAGTACCATACATAGGAGTTTCCTCCTGCGAGGTTTGGCGGATATTACCTTTCACCCACTCCAGACGTCTTTGGAGTATTATGGGAAAAGGGGTCTGAGTGAGAAAGCACGACTGAGTTACTCTAAATGTCTTACGTTAGTTTTATCGCCCTTCCAAACGCGTTGGGCGCCATGTAGTGTAGTTCCTATTATCCCAATAGGCTCTGCGCATTGGAATAATACCTTCAATAGTACAGGCCTAGACCAGACGTTAACTAGGTCTACTACTGTCGATATTAGACTTAAAGTTTTGGGTTTGCCAGCTAGCTCAGAGTTCACTAGAAACTTTCTCGAATAGGCAAGGAGGAGTTGAACCTCCCTGGATAGACAAGAAGGGATTTAGTTTCTGACAACCATAGAACATGACAACTTTGCTCTCCCCTAATCAAGAGTGTATCTCGAGAGTCGTGTGAACAAAAGGCAATTTATTTTACTCAGTCAGTACGTGCATTCTTAGTCTCATCAGATTGTAGAGAAAAGCAAGAGACGGGCGTGTTCAATAAAAGATGTTATTTATTGATCAGTCTCTTTTCTCATACAAGAGAAATGGATCGATATTATTGCAATACTTATGGTTAAGTAAAGTGCATACATTAAAAGCAGAAGTATAAAATAATACTGTAAAAACATTGATATGGTTTCTAAGCCATATGAAGGTTTAAAATGAATAAGATATATTACATACACATATACATTTGACTAATCGTACTCAACTGGTGTTTCTAACTACGCCTACCCCGTGTACCTGACCTAAGTCTAATGCGTGGGCGGGAAGAGAAAGTTACCGTTTAAGTTAAGTTTGTTTTGCCAAGTGACTGACTAAAGAATTCTCTGTGAGGGGTTATTAAGTTCTGTACCTGGAATCTAGGATGGATGAGGGATGGTATCTCTCGTCTCTGGTCTCGATATTCCAGGCTGCCTGCGAGGGCTACCCGGAAGCGCCGGAGCTGGATTTCTCGGCAGGAGAATAGACAGCTTCTCGTTCTCAGCGCGTCAGGAAGGCGGGGCTGCGCCAGCGGGGTCTGCTCTGCTCTGGGCTTCGGCAAGTCTGGCTGCTCCGATCTCGTCACCACCGCGTGTGTTTTCATAGGGCAATATCGGTAATATTTATACCTTTAAGGTGCCGAGATTGACGTAAGGATGGACATAGATACGTCAATAAGGATGTCATACGACCAGGTCGTTAGCACATTCTTTTGCTGAAGTTCTCGGTGAAATCAAAACAATGGCCGCAGGGTTTTTCCCAGGTTGTCATAGGGTTGATTTGTTTTGAGAACTCCGTATGCCTTATCAGGGGCTGGAGGAATATCGCTTGTCTAATTAGATGGCAAGCGTTATGACCTAATCAGATAACACGTTCCTGTGCCGTAGTGTGGCTTTATCAGATAACGGTTCCTGCATCATGGGGGTTTTCTGCCTCATGGGATGGCTGCTAGTTAACTTGTTAGTTTGTTAACCAGAATAGGGTCAGGAATAGGGGGATCGATACAGAACCTATAGGAATACATCACAATGGTGCTCTGCTTTTGGGACCTTCATTGGCGGTGGCTAGCCCAGAGTTCTCGGGCGCGTCCCCTCTGGGGAAATTTTGGTTCCGGACACCTTGCAGGACACTGTGCCAGGTACAGACTCTACGACTCCGGTGATCCCGGAGACTGGACTTTCTGAGCCACTGCCGGAGACGGCTCCGTCTTGAGGTACTGTCTGGTTTATGGAATGTTGTCCTCCGCTTTGGGGGGGCCTCCTGTAGGGTCTCTGGACTGTGAAGGATGCTTGTGACCCGTACTATTTTGCCCTTGGATGGTTGGGTGGAGCGAAGGACTTGCATCCTATTGAAGGGGGTCTGTGAGATGGAGACCATATATATTTGGATGGAGGGGAGCCCGACCTGGGGCTGATACCAGTAGCCATGCCTAGGGACTGTCATGTAAGCTTGGGTCCCGTGGGGAGCTGGAAGGGGGGGGTGGGTGGTGTTGGTTTGGTTGTTTTGTGGGTGAGTGTTGTGTGGGTCGAATGGGGTGGCTGTGTACGTCCTGGCACCGTCAGGGGGAGGGCAGGGTAGCATGTTTTGTTGTTGCTGTTATCTTGCTCGTGGGTGGGGTGAGATGTTCTGGGGGGGTTGTGGGATCGGGGTTTTCGGAGGGTGGGTTGGGTTGGGAGCGGGAGTTGTTGCTGGCATCAAGTGTACTGTGATTCAGGTTTCTGTGTGGCTGTTCAGGCGGGCTGGACCTTCCGGCCTGGATAATGTTCGGGCCCGAGGGTGGCAGATCACAATGTGTGTATCATATGGCCCGGATGGGCCTAATTACCGACTATGGGTTTTAAATTCTTAACCTGGAACGTGCGCGGATTGGGCACTTGCACCAAAAGACACAGGGTCCTTTCCTTCCTCAGGCGACATGGGGTCTCCGTTGCGTGTCTCCAGGAGACCCACCTGAACGAGGAGGGTGCTCAGAGGCTGTCCAAGAAATGGAGGGGCCAGATGTTCCACTCCTCCTTCTCCACTTATGGCAGGGGGATCCTAATTTGGGTGGCGCCTGGGGTTCCCTGTGCCGTTCAGTATGTTGAGGCGGACATCGAAGGCAGGTACCTGCTGCTGCGGATCAAGTTGGATGGTAGGGATTTCCTGCTCTTAAATTCCTATGCACCGAATGTCGATGACCCTGTTTTTTTTCCCATCTTCAGGAACTCATTGTCTCGGACCTAGATGCCCCCTACCTCTGGTTTGGGGATTTTAACTGCGTGTTAGATCCAGATCTGGATCGACATCCTCCTCGCTCTGGCACGAAGCTGCGCATGACGGCGCGCCTCAGGGAAGTGATGCATAATTTGGGGGCTGTAGATGTGTGGCGCATGGGCCACCCCACTCAGAGGCTATATACTTGTTATACCCCGATGCACGACATCCATAGTAGGCTAGACCGCATCCTTGCTGCCAATATTGCCGCGTCTCTCTCCCTGGGCTGACCAGGCTGCGCGTCCCCGTACTTGGTGGATGCCAATTGACCTTCTACAGGACCAGGTGGGGAGGGACCATGTGGTGACTGCCCTGACTGATTATATAGATATGAACTGGGAAGGCGGTGATTTGCCCTACTCCACCAAATGGGAGGCCCTGAAAGCGGTGGTGCGCGGTGCCTGTATGGGCCTCACATATGGGGTCCGGAAGCAATTGCTCTGTGACTTACGGGATGCGGAGGATATACTCCGGCGCTGTCAGTCTCTGCCAGATCCCGTCGCCTCGGACCGGGAGGCGGAAAGGGAGGCCCAGGTGTCCGTTCATGACATTCTTACCCGTCTAGATAAGTATACTTTGGGCCAGTATAGGCAGCGTCTCCACCGCGAGGGAGGCAAGTCTGGTCGACTGCTGGCCTGGATTCTTCGGCGAGAATTCGCACCGGAGCGGATAGTTGCCCTACGGGCTCCTGCGGGTGGTATGGTGCACTCGGAGTCTGATATTCTTGAGGTCCTCCGCTCTCACCTGTGTATACGGCAGACCCCTCGATCACGGAGGCCTCCTACTGGCCTTACCTCCAGGGATTGGCTCTCCAGGTCCTCTCGGAGGAGGCGGCGGAGGAATTGGATGCGGCGGTAACACCCCGGGAGGTCAGAGTGGCGTTGGTCGCCCTACCACGGGCTAAGGCGCCAGGCGGAGACGGTTTCCCGCCTGAATTCTACCATTCATTTGGTGATGTCCTGGGCCCCCTCCTCTTGCAGGTTTATAATGAGGCCCTGGGGTCTGGCGTTCTTCCGCCCACCATGAATCAGGGAGAGGTCTGTATGACTTCCGGGTCGGGGACGCCTGTTACAACGAGGGTGATTGTACCAAGAATCTGGAAACCACACGTACCCATGTGGTGTTCCGTCACGAATTTTATCTGAATACATATTTTGGACCCATATACAATTATTCTTTGGATGGCACTGACGTGCATTACCTGGGCGTCCTCTATATAAAGGGCGATTGGATACTTACGGCATCAATTTGTCGTCTTCGTCATAATATTGGTTACCCTGCCGGGTTGGAATTATCACCGGACTTGGGCCCTTAAAAGATAAAGATTCAGCCATTGAGCCCTGAAGAGTTATAGTGTCTATGATTGTATTGACCTATAACGAAACACGTGTCGGCTGGCTGTCAATTTCTATTGGTGTGACCATCTAATAAAAGGAGTGACACATCAAAAAATTTAAAGAATCGACGTTGGATTATTGTTTTCGTAAAATACATATATGAGTACTATACTTGTTGAAACTTAAATCTGTGTGCGCGGGACTTTGTTGCAGAGGTCTGTATGATCTTGAAACCGGGTGGAGATAGTTGCGACCCCGCAGCGTTCCGGCCTATCACTCTGATCAATACAGACGTAAAGATCCTTACCAGACTATTGGCCACTCGCCTGGCCCCACACATGTCACACTTGGTCTATTAGGACCAGTGTGGGTTTATCCCTGGTCGTAACGCTGCGATGAACCTGCGGCGTCTGTACCATATACTCCACGAGGTGCGTGGTAGCGGGGATCCTCAAATCCTGGTGTCAATTGACCTGGCACGGTCAGCTGGAGGTATCTATTGGAGGTGCTCCAGATGGCAGGGCTAGGGCCAGTGTTCTGCAATTGGATCCGAGTGCTCTACGGGGCGCCCCGGGCTAGAGTTCGGCTTGGGTCGGCCCGCTCCGAGGAGTGGTCCTTGGGGAGGGGCACTCGTCAGGGGTGCCCCCTGTCGCCGCTCCTATTTGCCCTGGCGATAGAACCCTTGGCGGTCTCCATCCGGGCTGAGATGGAGCAATGGGGCATTAGGGTGGGCGATCCCGTGAACGTGATCTCCCTCTATGCAGACGACGCTCTGTTCTATTTGACCTCCCCGAGTGACTCGCTCCCCGCTTTGCTGCGGTTGCTGGACCGCTTTGGTGCGGCCTCCGGGCTACGCATTAACCCTGGGAAGTCCATGATTTTTCCGCTGGCGGGATGTGCTGTCGATCCGGGCGTGAGCCTCCTGTGCCTAGGGTTGAGATGGGAGTTGGAGGCCTTCCGGTATCTGGGCATTCAGGTGGCTTCGTCTGACGAACACCTGCTGGTCCGCAACGCTGAACGGGTGCTCTGCTCTCTGCACCAGTCTGTGTCCTTCTGGAATACGCTTCCTCTCTCCCTTATGGGGTGGTTAGCGGTTGCTAAGATGGTGATGCTGCCTAGAATACTGTACGTCCTGCAAAATACCCTATGCCCGCTCCCCCGCGAATATTTTGCACGCTCAACTCGCTGCTCACATCTTTACTCTGGGCGGGCGGATGTAGTAGAGTTGCTCTGCATACTGTGGTCCGGAGTTGGGAGGAGGGAGGCCTGGAGGCCCCGAGGTTTGACCTCTATTATTACGCAGCGCAGCTCCTGCCAGTCGCGAGGTGGTTCGCGGACACAGATAACTGGGAGCTGCAGCTCCTGGCGGGCAGAGTGGACGAGTAGGCTTTGCGGGTGGCTTTGATGCAGGGACGGGGGGCGGACGAGGCCCTGCCCAATGTGCTGCGCCATGCGGTGGTAGTCTGGCAGCGGTTTGTGGAGAAGGTCTTGCAGCGGGCCCCCTTTCATAGGGAGCTGCCGGTGTGGATCTTGGCCCCGGTGCTGCTGATGGAGGAGAATGTGTCCTTCCGGGAATGGCGGGACGGCGGGTGTGAGCCTCTGGAAGACCTTTATCCGGATGACTCCTTCGTGTCTTTCGAGCGAGCCACAGATGCCTTTGACCTGAGCAGGGGACAGTACCTCCACTACAGGGGACTCCAGGAGATGGCAAGGGCGACCTGGCCCTAGTTCCTGGAGGCACCTCCGCTGACACACACCCTCAACATCCTCCTCTCTTGCGGTGGAGGAAAGCGGCTGATCTCTCTATTGTACTCAGCCATGTGACGGGATTCAGCCCCGCCGGTCGCGCCGTCCTGGGAGGCCTGGGAGGCGGACCTGGACAGCGCAAACATATTGGGCTCCTGACCTGGAAAGTCTCGTATAATGCACGGTTCAAGTTGATCCACTTTAATTTTGTGCATCGTACCTACATGACCCCGGTCTCCCTGAATCGCATCTCGGCAGATAGGCGGGACGACTGCCCTAGGTGTGGGGCGGAGAGAGCTGGATTCTTCCATTTGGCCTGGGAGTGCCCGCAGGTCGGTAGCTTTTGGAGGGAGGTGGTGGAGCATATTGGCCGTGTTACGGGCCTCCGGATTGCCCTGGATCCGCTTCATTGTCTCTTGGCCCTGGTACCCAAGCCCAAAAAGAGGAATTTGTCCTACAAGTTTCTACAGTTGTTACTGGTGTTGGCAAGGCAGCGCGTGGCTATCACTTGGATGGGGCAGAGGGCCCCCGAGTTATCCCTGTGGCTTAGGGATGTTAGAGAGTGGTCCTTGGTGACTACAATGAAACCCTGCACTCGGGCGCATGTGCAGAGGTCGGACGCTATCCGAGAGTTTCCACTGCCACAAAGTTCACCGTCCGCTAGAGCCAGAGCTAGAGCCGTCTGAGCTAGAGCCGACCACCGCCTCATAGAGAACCCTGACCGCTGACAGCCACCGTGGCCCGTCGGAGGCGGCTTCCAGGTGCAGGCGGTGGTTTGCCGGAGGCGGCTTCCAGGTTCCAGGTGCAGGTGGCGTGCCCTGTAGAGACTGCGGGAACGGTCCGAGAGAGGCGGGAGCCGTAGCGAGTAGCCTAGGGAGCTGTGGTAGCAATTTTGGCGGGACTGCGGGAACGGCCCGACAGAGGCGGGACCCGGGAGCCGCAGCGAGCCATCCTGTGAGTCACCCTGTGAGTCGGACCCCCCCCCCGTAATACCTGAATACCAGACTAACGTCCCACTCCAGATTGTTGCCCGCACTAAGCCAGCCAGCGGTGGAGGAGCCGTTAACTGCACCTTGGAACAGGTGAGCAGGTGCCAGCAAGGCCAGCAAGGTAGGAGGCGGTGGCTGGAGGGGGAGACGATAGCAGCACGGTAGCCGTTAGAGGCCACCGCAAAGTAAGAGCCGGGGGTGGACCCAGAGAGGCTGGTCGACTAGGTCCTCCCAGCCGGAGGCCTGAGGCCCCCGTGTGCTCTACTTGCTACCTTGCTCACTGCTGCCACTCGCAGTCTACTGCCATTTGCCACTTGCCTTCCTCTATCACTCCACCACTCCTGTTACAAGTGGCAAAACCAAAACAGCAGCAAATCAGCTAAACCAGCAACAGTAACAGTAACAGACTAACAACGCCATTCACTACAACTCATTACAAACTTTCTATAAAGTAAACAGAGTTAACAAAAAAGCCAACTACTAACAGTTATAAAAGTTACAAAGAAGGCGAACATTGTTTTATCAGCGCAGCCAGCATACCGCGTCACCTCACTACCGACCAAAGGGACAATTTGCACCGCCCGCTTTGAAGCAGCATGAGGTCGGGGAAACTACGGGGCGAGGACGCCATAGCAGTGACATCACAGGGGAAGACAAAGAAGGTCAAGGGTGGTCTCCCAAGTATGACCAACGAGGTGGTAGAAGAGGTGGAGGAGGAAGTCGAAGGGTCAGCTGTGGGTAGGGGTAAGATTCCCACAAAGTCAACCCAGGAAGACCAAGGCTTTAGTACAACAGCCCCTGCCACTGTTTCAGCAGACCTCGCAAACCTCGCAAAAAAACCCCAAGGTTTGTCACACCAATCTGTCAATCCTGGTCCACAAAGCTTGGACGAGGGAGCCAATAGGATTAACCAGGACAGTACGACCAGCAGCCCCGTAGAGAAGTACGAGGGTAAAAACTTGAGAGATGTAACACCACTCCCGGTACACAGAGAACAGGCCCCGCATCCAAAAGCAAGCAAAAGGGCACTGATCACAGACTTTCTCAAAGTTTGTCAAAGACTTTCTACTGGGAGTGGGAGCGGGAAGGTATCCCCACTACATGACGACTCCGGCTCCAAATGCAACAGCACACAATACAACGCTTAAATGGAGGGAACAAATAAGGAAGCCCCACGGTCCGCATCACCACCATACCGGCCAAGGTGTTACAGTGAATCCTGCAACGCCCATACCATAAAGTCAAGAAGGAACTCCGGGTGCAAGGGGCCTGGCCCCCTCTGGTCAAACGTTTTAAAGACCCAACAAATAGCTAAAGACTCAGAGCAAGTTAAGGGGGAACTACCCTCCCAGCCACCACAAACGACACAAACGACCCATTCACTACCGGCGCGTGCCCTAGTACACTGGGCCCCGGACGCAACTGACTAGTCAGTTTTTCTAGAGCAGAGTCTGCAGAGCGTACATCTAATTCAGAATATGTCCCCGACTATAATTGAGGAATCCCTTCTGTCGCCTCAGGTGCAATCCTGTGTTGAAAAACCGTGCCCAATGCAACAGACAAATTCTCACAGTCCAGCGTCTAGCCAGCTCACGCCGGGATTGGAAAAAAAGCGCAGCTCTTCCTCAACCGGACGAGATACTGAAGACACCGATGCCATCAAAGATAGCTTGACACCGAAGCCACAGGTACTAAATCTAACAGCAACTGAGTCTGCAACACTCGAACGAAGCACACGCGAGTTATCAGCTCAAAACAATCAAGGTCCTGGGAAGGAAGAGAGCACCGATAAAAGGCCAGGGAGCGACCAACTGCGTGAGCATCTCATCCTTTCAGACCCCTGGTATATCCTGCTATATCACCCATTCCCATCCACAGGCATTCTCAGGGGGAATCGCCAGAGAACAGTCAAACGGTTTCCATTTGGCCACAATTATTAAAGACAATGGAAACCATAGGAGCGGAAATGTCCTATCACGCGGACAAATTGGATACTCAAGTCGATTTGCTCCACCTCCTGGCGTTTCACGTCCAGGGGATCGAAGCAAACCTACAAGACTTGAATACCATGATCACCAAGGTTCAATAAAATAAGGACCATACTTTCTATACTTGTCACTGCTCCAACATAGTAGACAAACTGGCCACAGTACCCAGCCTGATGACCCAGATACTGGGGGCTGTCAAGGACTCGCCAAAAGACTCTCCCATGGAAATAACTACAACATCAAGTGAATTAATCGGCAATCAGCATTCCATAGAGGGCCCCGGCAGGGTGACAAGGCAGACAAATGTTAGTAGAGGTGAAAAGAGCCTGGAATCTCTAGACCATCTACACTCTCCCCCAGCAAAGGAAAACAGGTCGCCAGCAAGATTAGACGAACATAACCCGGTTAACCGCACAGAGGTAGCCGAGTTAATTCAGGGGCCAATTCCCAACGTCGCGCTAATTGCTAATCACACCAAACAGGCTCCAACGCTTACAAAGAGAGAACGGAAGCGACTAAGGAAAGCCAGAAATGCAAAAGCACACAATCGATGGGTTCAACAAACCTCCTCGGAAAAATCCATCAACAATCCAGAGATTAAGGAAGCCAAACAGCACTCAGAGAGCGTTTCACTCCAAACTAGACCAATGTCAGAGCAAGGGTCTACGCCGACGGTTCACCTACCTAACAAGGAACTCTCACCTTCGTTAGTAGCAAAAGGTCAAACAATGATAAATCAGAACGCATTAAAAGTGTTCAGCATTTTTAAACCCGCGGGACAAAAACCAGATTGTAAGGTCCCACTTCAAGCGCCAGGAATAAACATAAACATTAACCAAAGGAAGGAATTAAGCGACAATAACTCACCCAGTCAAGTCCCAGACATTAAAAGTCAAGTCAACTTAAAGAATGCCGCAAAGACCAAGGGAATCGATTTTCGAGACACACAGGCCGGAGAGTCTCTTGTATCATCAGCTCCAGTCACCAACGGACAAGATTTTGCCAACAGCGCACAGAGGGCAAACACACATATACTAGAGCCAGCGGCGGACCAGGCAGGAACGGCCTCTCAATTTAATGAAGAGAGCAGACGACCAAAAACCCAAAAGCGGCCCATGACAAGTAATAAAATCGAGTTCAACCCACAATACAGTTCAAGAGGGTCTTATGACATCCTGAACAGAGGGGCCATTTTAAGACTTTTCGAAGAACTACCAGGTCTGCAACACTTAAAATCGAGCGACCTTGAATTAATAGAGTTTAAACCAAACCCTCTTCAACCAGGCTCCGATTCGACGATCACAACGTGGACCAATCATATCACCACAGATCTAATCCTGTCCCATAGGGAGGCTTTTGCCGCTTGGGGCATTGAACTAAAAAAAGTGGCGCCCGCGCGATATCCCAGCCCGCTGTGGAAACAAAACCCCAAAATATGCCTTTTAAAAAATGCCAAAGGGCCAGATTTAAGAAGTAGTACCGAAGTGGAAGCGCAGCGACTAAGGCAAATTACAATTACTTTCGCTCACCAAGAGGCAGACATGCCCGAAAGGCCCCAACACTCTACTCGGGCACAATCACATAGGAACGTAGTTTGAACTGACTGCAGTCCAATGACGGGGGGAAAGCAGGGCTGCATGATCTGCTAATGGAACATCAATGGTTTAAATGCGAAGCTGGAGGAAGACGACTTCATTGAGTTTATAACCCAATTCAAAATACTATTGTTTCAAAAAACATGGCAGACTAAAAATTTGCCTTTAGTGGGATACAAAGAATTCTTTGTTCCAGCCCAGAAGGATGGACGCTCCGGTAGGGCCAAAGGGGGCCTATCCATTTTCACATCAACAGATTTCACCTGGTCACCAACATGCATCGATTTAGACTCTACATGGATGCAATGTATCAAAGTGGAAATTTCCCCCAACCTGGGTCTTCTGATCGTGAATCTCTACATGCACCCCGGCGGAAAACATAAAGGGAAAAGGATAAAACAACTAGTCACTACACCTGAACCTAATTCGTGGACAGGAGGGAATCCTCCCCATCCACATCGAACCACGGCAGGGCAATCAATGCAGACAAAGTGCATTGGGAAGGAAATGTGCCTCAGAATTGGAAACCCATCATCTGTACACCTTAAATGGGAGAGGCCATTTGGACAGACCAGCCGCCCTAACGAGGGTCTCCAAGAACTCAGGCTCTACCTTAGATTATACCCTGGCTGACCCCGAACTATTCCATCAAATCAGTGACTTCCAGATTCAGGAACGCGGAGAAAGCGATCATTTCCCACAGACCCTCATCCTGACTATCCAACCCACAAAGTCGGAGAAGGCTGTGCCTCTGTCCTTGAACACAAAAATCTTGAATCTAAAACAGCTAAACTGGAATGAAGGAAACCTCTCTATCCTAATGGCGTCATGCCACGCATTGCTCCAACCATCTGAAACATCAAGAGACATAGTTAAAACTTGGGATAACTTCGTAATGGAGATCAACAAGAAACACCAATCCAACAACAGAGGACGCAAACCCATAAGAAAAGGAGGTGGTGAATGGTATACACCGAAACTGCGCCTAATAAAAAGGCAAATAAACGCATTCCTTAGGGCCGAACGTAAAAAAGACCCTCAGTTATCACAAACCACGCTGAACAAAATCGAATCTCTAAAAAAAGAACTAAAAAGAGAGATCAATTTGCATAGGGAAAAACTAGCGTGCTCCATACTCCATGCAAGTAAATTGAAGAACTCAAAAGATTTTTGGACAAAAATAAACTTTATGCTAAATGGCAAACATCGCCAGTTTAACTCAGATATGACGGACCAGCTCTGGTGTAGTCACATCGACCTATTATATAACTCCTCGCACAACTCACTCACGGATAATAACGACGAGCATCCAGAGGAGCTTCTCCGGTCCAGCCTGAGTACAAAGCCAGTTCCAAATATCATTGGGAATTTACTGACACCAAAGAAAACAGGAGACATGGAATTGTTCTCATTAAAGCAGGTCTCAAACACCATAAAATCGTTGAGAACAGATGGAGCGCCTGGACCAAACGGGCTTCCCAACGCCTTATTTAGGAAAGATCCAACGTTTTGGGTCAGCCAACTTACACCCTTATGTGGTCACAGTCTAAAAACCGGGAATATTCCCGAATCATGGAGAGGCAGCATTCTTCATCCAATCCATAAATCTGGGTCCCGCTCAGACCCTAACAACTATAGGCTAATAGCCTTAATAGATGTGGAGGCTAAGATCTACGCTTCCAACTTGTTGGTAGAATTGGAATCTTGGGTGAGCAGTACAGGGATAATTCCCTGGACACAAACAGGCTTTCGGCCAGGACTGGGCACCTTGACCAACCTATCCGCGTTAACCCTCCTTATTAATAAAGCAATCAACAACTCAACCCCGCTGTACACCTGTTTCCTGGACCTAAAAGCGGCCTTTGACAAAGTGCCCAGATCCATCCTTCGGGCCAAAAGGAAAGCCTGGGGCGTGCCGCCAAAGTTGTTGGGAGCAATCATCGAGCTTTATTCAGACACTTGGGTCCAAGTGAAAAAAGGAGATGGTCGACGCCTGACAAGGAAATTCCATACACCCAACGGCCTAAAACAAGGCTGCGTACTGGCCCCCAGCCTCTTCAATATCTACACCGCGGACCTAGAAAGCGACCTACGTACCATTCAGGGAGATCCACCAAAATTGGCCAACTCACCTATAATAAGTCTTCAATATGCAGACGACATTGTGCTCCTGTCAAAAACCCCCATCGGTCTACAACGCTTGATCTCCAAACTGTCGCAGTACCTCTTGAACGCACAACTGACTATAAATCAATAAAAAAAAACATCCTATGCTTCTGCTGCTCTAGAAAGAAAAAACAAAATTTCGTCTGGAAGATAAATTCTACTTCTCTAAACCAGGTAGACCAATACAAATACCTAGGAATCTTATTGGACCATCGATTAAAGTTTAAACAGCACCTGGAACAGGGGAAATCCAAAGCTAAGCAGCTTCAATTTGCTTTTAAAACTGTTCAAAAGCAACTAAACGGACATTCCACCGGCCACATTCTCAAGATTGCAGCCGCTAAATTTCTGCCATCACTAACATACGGCTCTGAATTACTGGCAACCCGGAACTCTGCAGTGTTACACCTCGCCCAATCCAGGCTGTTTAAAAACCTTTTCTCAATTCTGCGCCACATCTCTCAAGCCCAAATTCGTTTGGAGTTTGGTCTTACTAACCAGCTCTCGGCAAGACAAGGAGCACTCGCCAAATATTATTGGCGCATGAGGGACGCAGCAGATGAATCCCTGGCCCACCTATGCTGGTCAGAAGTTGAAAAACAGGCCGGGCTACCAGACTCAACATACAAGACCTTGAGGCAAGCTCTTGAGGCATTAAAACTGGAAGAATCCTGGCTCCTGCCCATGACTTATTCCGCTTTCAAGCTGATAACCAAGAAAGCAGTCAAACAAGCATCATTACTCATGGATAAAGCAGCAGTGGCTGGCAAAAACCATGCCTGGATCGTTTTGCCATCATATACCTACTTAAAACCTCAGGAATATTATAAAAGATGCTTCAGGGACCACTACAAAAGGAAACTAAGCCTTCTAAGGCTGGACTGCTTCTCTTCCAAAGATCTTACTCCTAAATGGCTACGGTTGTGGGCAACTCCCGACTGCCACCTCTGTGGCAACGGTGCAGAGTCTTTACTGCACCTTATATGCATATGCCCGACGCTTCAGAATCTCAGAAAAACGCTTCTTCGACCACTTCTAAGAGAAGCCCAGGTGAGAACTTGCAGGGCGGCGGTGATAAGATGCCTAAATGGATCTTGGATAGAACTCTCATGCAAAACCATAAAATTTTTGAATCTCGCCGCCATAGAGCTGGAAAATAGGGTAGCCACCAAAGAGGCCACTGGACAATAGACCAGGCCCAGGCCGGCCAAGGACTCTTCCACTCTCTTCCCCTCCTCTCCAAACGGACGTCTTTTTGTATCACGAGTTAAAAATAACGTTCCCCCTGCTTGAATTACCGTTACTTTTTGTTTCTCTCCTTTTATCATGAGTTAAAAATAATGTGTATCCAGATCGAACTCACCCCATTCCTTTTAGTCTTTTTTCTTTTAGATTTTTTTCCTCGCTAATTTTGCATATTTTATGACACCAGTTTTTAACTTGATTTAAAGCTGATCTTGTGTTGCTTTTATGATGTATATGCTGTTGCATGGTGCTAAGTCCACCCTTTTATGATTTTTTTTAAATCAAATAAAGTATCATTATGGATGGTCCTTGGCTGAGGAAACACACATGCAGCGCACGCGCCGCGATGAAAGGCTTCAGGAGGACTTACTAGCTTGGAGGATGATGTGTGCTGGGGGTTGCCTGATGATGACCTGGATGCCACTAGTGCCGAATTGTTCACCCCTGAGGGGTCTGGGTCCGAGGAGGATGGGGCGAGAGGCGAGGTGGAGGGACCAGTTTCAGAGTAATGCCCTGCTGGGCGCGCACTAATGTTCCCTATTGTATAACCCTGTGATTTGTCTTGACTCCCAGAGGATTGCTTATAACTGTGATGTCTGCACCCTATCGGGCCATGAGAAGGTAACCTGACTTTTGCATGTACTCTATTACTGATGCCACGTACGGGGGGGGTTTTGTTCTGTTGATATATGTTAGACTGTGTTTCTATTGGAAAACTTATCTGTACAGACGGATGGGAGACGGGCTCCATGGAGGACGTAGAAGGTGGACTAAATGAAAAACGGCGGATACTAGAGATGCACGTGTACTGTATGCAAACGATTATGATTATCTTTGTGGCACCTTCCAACTTTACGCTGCCCGGCCTCCGGGATGTGGGCCACGTGGCTGTGTACTATCCTGAATGTTGCCTTTAGTTATTTTCACCTCTCAGTGCCTACAAGTGGTTCTATTTGATTATGTCCTTCATGTTTTCCGCAATAAACATATTTTTCAAAAAAAAAAAAAGACAAGGACAGTGCTATAGTAGTGGTGTAGCTGAGTTGCCTTGGGCCCGAGTGCAAGCAAAGTATCTGGGCCCCCTCACTAGGGAGATATCTCAGTTTGTCAGCTGCCCTCACCACACCTTAAACTCCTTCAATTTAGTCTGCATGTCCAATATCAAAACTCAGTAACATTCCTATACACACTATTGGATTTCCACTCCATGCACTGGATTTCTGCAAGTTAAAGCTATAACCCTAAAAAGCATTACCAAAGCCAATAGGTTTGACCCTTTTAAAATGCATGCGCACAAAGACATAATATGCAGGGACCCTACACTCACATTGCTGCCTTCACATAGGGACACCCCTCATGCTGCAAGCACGCAGTCTTATGCCTCACTCATCACTCACAGAGGCACAATTTTCAACCTACAGACTTGTCCTCAGCTCACAAAAGACAATGGTTATCCTGCATCCACACAGGCACATCCCTCAAAATGCATTAAAAAAACACGGGGATTGTTCTGCGCTCAGACAAGCACACTGCTCACACAAAGGTACATTTGCTTACTAGCAAGCAGCAGAGTTGGTACATTTGGTGGCATAGGAGGCACAGGTTGAATTTCTGGTGCATCGGCCAGTCCACAAGTGCAATTCAAATCTGTTGAAATAAGCTACACTGAAGCCTGAATGTCCACTGAGGTTATCAAATATCCCATCAGAGGCGCATGGACCAGCTCTGCGAGCTATGTGAGTATGATTTTTGTGGACTTTTGCTGGTAAAGGTTCTGGCATCAAACAAAAAGTCCCCCTTGCCTTAGGAAAAACAAAGTGCTTGTTTTCTTTTCTTTATAGTGCAAGGAAAGAAAGGTAGAAAGAAAGAAAAAAGGAAAAAAGAAAGGAAAGAAAGAAAAAGAAAGAAAAGACAAATGTATGCCAACTAAATGTGGAGGGAATGCGCTTCAATAAAAAAAAATGAAAGAGTAAAGCTTTGCTTTGTAAGCCAGGTGTCTCAAAGGAAGTGTCAGGAGAAGCAGGGAGAAGGCTAGAAGTCACAGTTCTGACCCCTGACTACTCACAAATGCCGTCCATGGAAACCAGTGCGGCACTGCAGGGCCAGTGCAAGCTTCCTTCAAAGATATGGAACAAATTCAGCACTATAGGTCAGTGTAACATTCATTTGAAGACATGGAACAGTGTGGCACAGCAGAGCCAGTGCACGTTTTCTTCAAAGACATGGAATAAATGCAGTACTATAAGGACAGAGCAAGTTTCATTCAAAGACATGGAACAAGTGTGGCACATCGGAGCCAGCACAAGCTTCCTTCACCGACATGGAACAAGTGTGGTACTGCAGGGCCGGCGCAAGCTAGCTTTAAAGACATGGAAAAAATATGGTACTGCACTAGCTTCATTCAAAAACATGGAACACGTGTGGCACTGGGCAGCACCATTTAACTCCTTCCTTACATAAAACGAATAAGAAGCATTTCAGAGTTGGTACAAGTGTAAAAAATAGCAATAGGGTGTATGAGTGCAAACTTGACTCTACAGTATAGCAATATTTCCTCACACAAAACAGGTATTATACTCTGTAAAGGTACACACTTCCCACAAACACCACAAACAATTACCTATCTGGCCAGAAATAATGCAAGCTTCCCTCATGTGTACACAACATGGACAGCATCTGCAGCAGCTGTGCAAGCACACACACGCAATGTGCAGCATTTGGCAGGAGTGTAAGTTATCCTCACACTCAGCACAGGTATAGGATGGTCAGCAGCAGTGAAAGAGCCTCACATACAAAATGGTATCACATTGACAGCAGCATCTAAGATTATGTCAGCCAGAGTAAAGTATAGAGGTGGGTGAGCCACTGAAAGCTTGAGCCAGATGGACACCGACTTCCAGTCCCGAGGTGATGTGTCAGGGCTCAAACGGATGTTGTAGTCGGGCCTCTTCCCATCTCTGGACCCAGGTGCATTGTACCAGCTGAAGTACTGGTAGCTAAGCCCCTGAGTGCACACAAAAAAATGAGTTGCCCCAGCGCTAGATCAATGGTCTTTGCCTCACCTCTTCCATTGGGTGATACCGGGTGTAGTCATACTCTGCCGGAGATCTTGTGGAATGAAATTCCATTGTGTCGAGGATCACCATCCCCTGCACATGATCTTTCTGCACTCTGGGGAGAAAACGAGACAGGTAATTATGAATTAAAGCTAATCTAACTGAGAAAGTAATCTCTAAGAAAGCGCAGTTAATTGACATCTACTCTACCATGTGACCAGTTACCTGAGGCCAAATTTATGAAAGGGTTTACATCACCCTGTACCATGTAAGGGGACGCAGAGTGATGCAAAACATAATATAACATTTATCAAGCCATGCAAGGGCACCTTGCATTGCTTGACATATCTAAGGTAACGCAAGGCAGCGCAAATCACTGCCTTGGGTTGCTTTGCGGCAGGGAGGTATGACATGGGGGGAGCAGGGGTTTCCCCCACCAACACCCCTGCATTCTGATACATTCCCAGATTTAATAACTCTACTAGATCTGGGAATGCATTAGAAATGTCTTATCTCCCCACCAGAGGCGAAACAAGGAGAAATATCTTTATTTCTCCTTGTTGTTTCCTCTTTCTAAGTGTGCTGCATTGTGCAGCACACGTAGAAAGAGGAAAATGCCCCTTAGGATTGAATTTGTGCAGGAACGTGTCCCTTTCTGCACAAATACAACCCTACCTACACCACAGACAGAGTGCCTGGGTTGGCGCTGGTCAGCAGTTTGTGTGCCAGTGCAGGCAGAAAGCACGAATGCTCTGTATAATGCTATATGCAGCACATTAGCACATTCCTGCCCTCTGCCTTTCATGCAGTGCAGCAAGGGGGCTTTCTGCGGTGTGTGACCATATTATGCCCTACATGATACTTACTGTTGAGGTGCAAGTGAAACATTCCATATCATAAATTACTTTCAGTTGATTTTTACTTCAAGCAAATGATCCTTTCCTTTAGATAAAAAAAGTCCTCGGTATGATCAGAGTGTATCCAAAAAGACCAACTTTTTCATATTTCTGGAAAAATGTAAATGAACATTTAAATACATCTGTGTTACTTCTGACAGTCTCACTTATGAAGTTGCTTACTGAGATTACCTTTTAAAAACAGATCCCGCTGCTGTGATATGGTCCAAATTAGATGACAGATAAAAGGCCATGGAGAAATTTTCCTCATTAGCCATTGTTATCAACCAAAAACATATTAACAAAGCCATTTTGTCCGTTTTTTCATTGTCCTATAATATATAACAAACAGTTCAGCATTGACCTGGGTAAGGTATATTTTATGGAGAAAAACTGATAGAACTCTTCGTCAGGCATTATGTTCAGTTGCATAAAATATCTCTATTATGCAATATCACTGACAGAACAGTGTGCATTTGGAAGCATGAATCAGTCAATGGTCAAAGGCAAGATGATATGTTTTTTTTATGGGAACATTACAATTCAGAGAGTCATGAAATAAGGAAAGAAGCAATGTATCGTATCAACAAGAGATTTTGTTTATTTGCAAAGTTTTATATAGCGCTGGCTAGACCCTGATGTATCAGAGCGCTTTACATGAGGTTCAGCGAATTACATGTTACATAATTTCATCAATTACACGAGCCAAGTATAGACAAACATGAGATTACACAATAATATGAATCATGGAGGGAGGAGGCGTTGGAGGTAAGGAAACACAATGGGGCTACTAGCTGCTCCTAAATAATATGTTTTAAACATTCTCAAAGGGGGAAAGGTCCCAAAGGGTTACCAAATAAGTTATGCCACTTTTGAAATAGTAAAGTATTACTGTTTTGCAACCGGTATACATACCATACCGTTATGGTATTTGGATGCCCAAAACACACCCCTTCCAAAAACTGAATCACAAATGCAAATTGTTTTGTACATCAGAAAAAGCATTTTTCTGGTTGCACCATTTGCGACCGGAAAAATGCTTTGTACATCTCGCCCATAGGTACTACCTGGCTTTTCTCAACAACCTAACATCTGCACATTTTCAATGTAAAAATTGAATATGCAAATAAAGTCGCAATCAGGAACATTTTATATATACATTGAACAAAAGAATATTCATTATGAAAACCCCCAAATAGCTCATGTTAATGAAAACTGCTTATGTAATGAAATTTTGCAGTGAGAGCATAACGATGCGCGAGAGAACTGGGTCAAAACAAAATCCATTCGTTGCATGTACATTGTGATATGGACATAGTCAAGTGCACAATCTCCTTAAGTTTGGAGAGAAGTGAAAATGAATGAATTACTCTGTATAAGTAAATGAATAAACATTGTTATCTCTAGCATAACAAAGGGAGCATGAGGCCACCCATTAGAAGGTTTGAAGGAAAGCCAGACCGACAGATTTTTCAAACTGTGAATGGTTATTCTATGGAATATGTGATAGGTAGAGTAACGAATTGGAGCCTTCGTCACTGTTGTTTTAAGGCCAGGTTGTATGAGGTTTTCATAGTCATATTTTTGGCTGGAATAAACAATGCAAGGATTTTCCATGTTCCCAGAAAAATAGAAATGTGGCCGCTGGGGTGTTCCCTTGAAATTAAACACGGCCTGTTTTCAGCCATTTGAAATAATTTCGTGCCACCACTGGGTAGTATCTGATACCTCACCCTCATGCTGTCTTACGTCTCCATATGGAAGAGTTGGGTGTTTTGGCAGGTACTATGAGCCTCATTTACTACAAAATGACGCAGTACGGCACAGCAAGCCATTTTGCTACGCCGAGCTGCGTTATTTTAAAGCACAAGGATGCATCGTATTAGCAACAATACTACACGTCCATGTGCTTTCCCCTACTCTTGCACCCAATTGGCTGCCATGCGCCAGCGCAGACATCCACGCATCATGTTGCAAGGGTGCCTGTATTGTGGGGATGATTGTTTTTGTGCAGGAAAGGACACCTTCCTGCTCAAAAACAATCACTGATGGCATTTTCCTCTTTCTATAGGTGCTACAGAATACAGCACACATAGAAAGAGGGACAATGAGGAGAAAAAAAGTATTTGTGTTACTCCACTCCTACGACTCCCCTGGGGAGGCGAAGTTTTCTGACGCAAACCCAGCTTTACAAAAGTTGTAAATCAGGAAATGTGTCAATTTCCATGGATGTTGCGTGAAAACACCAACAGCAACATCCATGGAACGCACCTTTCATGCAGAGTAATGCGTGAAGGAGCCCATATTTACAATGCCAATGAAAGTCACGAAACGTGACTTCATGTGGCCTTGTAAATATGGGCATGCCCGTTGCGTCACCGGTGCATTAGAAAACTGATGCACCGGCGGTGCAGTGGGCTTGTAAATGAGGCCCTATGTGTATACAAGAAATATTGGAGGTCGGTGGCTCACAAAAGAGTGTCGATTAATGTTTTAGGGCATAAAAAGTAATATTTTTCTTTTCCTACTTTGAAACTTGACATTTTTTATAACTTTACACTTTTATTATTACTTGTTGCACCAAGTACACATTATATTGTTGTACCAGGTTTTCTCTGTCAACTGTTCACAAGTTACAGTCTAGCATTATATCATGAGCAATTTGACTAGAGCTCTGAATGTAGTTTGCCTCACTGCCCATCCACAGACACCGCAATACCAGAGAATTTAATGATTTTTAAAGCAAAATTGAATGCAATATTTAGTTCACCTTTGTCTAATAAAGGTTAGTTATAATAAAATGTGTGTTCTTTGAAAGGGCATCAATAAAAACTTCTCCAATACATCTGGTTTGAACAGTACAGACGTTATGTTTTTAGAGACTGTGCCTAACAGTAATTTGACAGGGCATAATTATTCACACACATTATTCCAACAAGGTTTTATTTACAGGAAAATAATCTCTATTCCGAAATTTGGAGAAACAACCTTCAAATATATGATACCTCTTAACATTGGAAATATTGTGAGTGAGCAAGTATAAGTGAGCAAGTATAATAAATAAATGGAATACGAAGGTGAGTGACTCTTTTTAGTATCCTCAAGGACAACCCATGTTGAAATCATTCTCCAGTTTATACGAATGGTGAAAAGAAGGAGCGACCGCCACTGCTAAAGTAGCGCCCCTACCTAGTGATAAGTGTGCGCGCACTGAAAATAAGCTCACAGAGCAGCCCCGGCTCGATCCAGCACCCTCCTCCAATGAGCGGCCACACCAGAACTGCAAACTCCGGACCTGGGGATCAGGGTTCGAGCCTCAGCGTTGCTCAACATGTGGCCAAATCACTTAATCACCCCATGCCCACCTTTTATAATGGCACACACTTACATTAAAATGAAACACAAACGAGGCCTCGGTGCCGCAAAAGTGAAACAGTACTGAGCTAACAAGTGGGAGGGGTGGGGGGCGTGCGAGAGAACACACAGCAATTCCCTTGCGGGAGCGAGCAAACATATGTTGCCAAATTTCGCTCCTGTAAGGGAATCGCCAAACGTGCACGCATTGCCATTGAAAGCAATGCAATGCGTGCACGTTTTTGGCTGAAAAGCCGAAGCGATTTCTATGGGTCTTTTTCCTATACAGCGCATGCGCGCTGCGTAGGCGAGACCAAAAAGCCCAAAAAGATTCAAGATACAACCGAAGTTGAAAGGGATTTAAGGCTGGTAAATAAGTTAACTCTGTGTGTTAAAGCAAAGTCAATGATAACCCCAGCACACAGTTTAAGGTACACACATACACTGTCATTGATGTTATGTTATGTTATTGTGTCTTATAAAGCGCGACAGCTGCCCCAGCAAAGTGGTGTCCTGGTGCTAGTGTAGGAAAGACTCAAAAAAACTAAAAGGTCCCTAAGGAACATACACTGTGCAAGCCTCTTGTGTAGACCCCTCGTAGCTCAAATACCATCCACAACTCACATCAACAGTTGTCAAATTATTAACCAATGTTCAACATAAAGTAAGAGAAAACAGTATTAAAAGAATACACCGTTTATTTCAATAAATACAATATTGTTAAAAATATAATGGCAGCAGTGCTGCCGTACCCATTGAGTGATTAAGAAAGTATATCAATATACATATTACACATATTACACAATGCTAAAAAAATTTTTTTATACAGAATGCAAAAAAAACTTTTTTGCATTCTGTATAAATTTTTTTTAACATTGTGTAATATGTATATTGATATACTTTCTTAATCACTCAATGGGTACGGCAGCAGTGCTGCCATTATATTTTTAACAATATTGTATTTATTGAAATAAACTGTGTATTCTTTTAATACTGTTTTCTCTTACTTTATGTTGAACATTGGTTAATATTTTGACAACTGTTGATGTGAGTTGTGGATGGTATTTGAGCTACGAGGGGTCTACACAAGAGGCTTGCACAGTGTATGTTCCTTAGGGACCTTTTAGTTTTTTTGATTATTTCTCCTCGTCCCTTAATTGGATTTCTAAGGAGATCTCCCTTTTCTTTCTTGCTACTCACAGTGTAGGAAAGACTGACATAGCAACAGAGCAGGCACAAACTAAAATGAAGGGAAGGGAAAAGTCTTAATGGCCTTCCTAAATTCTAAGTAATTATTGAGGCCATGAATCTGCACAGGGAGTGTGTTTCAAAGAGTGGCAGCTCTGTAGTGAAAGGAGCGGCTGCCGGCACAAGCTCTACGTATCCGGGAAACCACCACCAAGTGCTGGCCCTGTGAGCGGAGAAGCCGTGGTGGGGCATATGGCGAAAGGAGATTTGCCAGAATAGAAGGGGTGGCCAGTTTCAAAACCTTAAAGGAAGTGCATAACGTTTTTAATTCGATACGCCTGGCCACAGGTAACCAATGAAGGTGGCGCATGGCGGATGGCGTTGGACACAGAGCAAGACTTGCGCAGGCTTAAAAGGAATCTTGCTGCTGCATTCTGTGCCTTTTGCAACCTCACAACCTCCGGCCTTAGTGGACCCTAGATAGAGGGAGCAGGCATAATGAAGTCTGGACAAAACCGACGCCTGAATGATGACCTGATGCGTAGATGGGTCAAAGAAGCCCAGCAATGGTGTGAGCCCCCATAAAAGTCCAAAACAGGTCCCTGCAGTTTTTTTGGTTTGGACTCGATAGTTTAACTATGAGTCCAACCAAACCCTTACATTTTTTACAGCTTGTTTGGGTAGGGGGGCTTTAAGGCACAGACACACACACACACACACACACATATATATATATATATATATATATATTACCTACTGGCGGTCGCCAGTAGGTATATATAGTTAGGATTTTTTCTCTATGGGATTTTTGAAAATTCTATGTCTAATAACTTTGGCGTTTGTGGACGGAATTGGCTGAAATTTTCAGGAAAATGGCACATTTTGTTTCTGAGCAGCCCCTGAAAATTTTGGGGGGGGTTCGTCAAGGGGGGGCCGAGAAAAAAGGGGGGTCCCAAAACGTGTTTTTAACATTGAGTTTTCCATAGGGCGGTTGGCCTCACTTTTAGCCCGAACGGCTGAATGGATTTGCACGAAACTTGGCAAAATTGTAGGGACTGGTAGCCCGATGTGCCTTTTGTAGGTCTCAATATATGTGCTTCAGTGGATTTTGAGAAATTAACGTTCAAAAAAAGATATATATCTGTAACAGCGGACCGGGCAGCGCTCCGGTTCGCGGACTTTACGCGGTACGGAGCTTTGTGAAGCGAAGCTGATTGGTTCTCCGGCGTCTGTAAACATTCCAAACAGTCCGTAGCGGCCACCATCTTGTCTCTCGGTAGGATCGAGAGACAAGCGGAGGCCAAACCGAAGGGGCAAATGACCATAAGGGGGCATAGTAGATCCTCCCTGACCCTCTAGGTTTGATGTGGAGGTTTTAAAAGGGCCCCGCGGGGCAAAAAAAAATAAAATAATAATAATGGAACGGCTGAATGGATTTGCACGAAATTGGCAAAATTGTAGGGACTGGTAGCCCGATGTGCCTTTGCTAGGTCTCAATATATGTGCTCCAGTGGATTTTGAGAAATTAATGTTCAAAAAAAGATATATATCTGTAACAGCGCTCCGCTTCGCGTACTTTTCGCGTTACGGAGCTTTGCGAAGCTGATTGGTTCTTCGGCGTCTGTAAACATTCCAAACAGTCCGTAGCGGCCGCCATCTTGTCTCTCGGTAGGATCGAGAGACAAGAGGAGGCCAAAGCGAAGGGGCAAATGACCATAAGGGGGCATAGTAGATCCTCCCTGACCCCCTAGGTTTGATGTGGAGGCTTTAAAAGGGTCTCGCAGGGCAAAAAAAAAAATATCGTTTTTTTAGTTTTTTTGCGTGGAGTGCGCCCGGTTCGCGAACCGGGAAGCGTTCTGGGGAGCGTACTTTCTTGAAAATTAGTGAAAAAAGTTAGAGTAAAATAATAATTGTGAGTGATCAGATGTAGGGTAGCTCTGAGAAGAGCTTTTGGGTTTATGGTACATTTAGGTACTTATAAGTAGGTACCAATGCACAGTCTTAAATTCAGAGTGAAAATTCTGTTGCCCTCATCTGAGAAGTGAACTCCATCTCCTCTGTAGATATCTTGCATGTAGTAACGCAAGTTATTGTTGTACAGGGAGCCCATTCCATGGTCTCTCATGTAAGCTGAAACAGATTTGTTTACATGCTTCCTCGATTTCTCAATTTGTGGACAAAATTGGTTCGACCACCTCCATTTTTGTCTTTGGCATATATTTGAATATACCAAGGCAGTCTGAGGAAAAAGTGCCATCAATTGCTCAAAGGTGTCCTTTAAAAGCATTTCCAGACCTACCCCAGTCAAAGTGCCCAAATCATTACCTCCACAGTGGACAATTAACAGGTCAGGTTTTGGCAAATGCATAAAGGTTTTCACCAATGGTATCAATTGGTGACATTTTAATCCTCTGTGGCCAAACCACTTAATTTCCACATCTTGTAAATTGAGGTTAGGTAAATTCCTGTTTTCAGCATACCTCTGAGCCCAATAGATGTAACTATGTCCAACAATCCAGACAGAAAACATGGCGAGAGAAGGTTCTCCTGCAGTCAGATGAAGTGTGGCAATGAAATGGCAGTTGAAAAAATGAGAGTGTAAAATGAAAAAAACTGAGGAGTTTCTGTGTTAATGAAGCAGTAAGAGTGATTGGTGGATTTTGATTGCTGAAAACAGAAAGTTAGGGTGCATGGATGAGTTCGTTGAAAGATGTATTTTGAGTGGCGAAGAAAAAATCATTAAATGAAAGATTGCACTGGATATGCAGGTGCACTGAGAGTTCAGAGTTCAATTGCAACATTGTTGTGTGAACTTGGAAACACCAGAGGTCTTGCAAGAGGTGGTTGCTATGCAGAAAAAGCAGAGGGGGGCAGAGGGGGGAAGGGTTTTGATTTGAAAAAAAGTGAGGGAAGAGTTTTGATTGGGTGACATGAGAGATATGTGTGAAGAATTACAGCATTTCTGTGCTTTTGATAGCTGCAGACTCTGGAGTGCATACCTTTTGCTCTGCTGAAGACAAATTGGTGTGTTTCTGAGACTGTTTTGAAACTCAAAGTATTTGCTAAGGTGAGAAAAGATTTCTTTAATTTAGATAGAAAATAGTGTGCTTTAAGGAGAAAATTATGAAGAAAGTTGTGTTTTTCAAATGTTGGTTTGTCTCAAGTGTTTTACAAATAGATTTTGTTTCTTTGAGAAATTGTAATTGGAGAAAATGTGAAGTATTAGTACTGACAGGGTTTTTATGTGCATAGGAGCTGTGGAGTGTTTTCAAATTATGACTTGTAAATCGTTTTTGAAGAAAAGCAATGGTTTTAATATTGATGACAATGACATAATGGTGTCTGCTTCTTTATAAGGTAATTGAGAGTCTCTGATGTTATTTTTCCCATTTCAATGTAAGAAGTTTGTCTGTGGAGCAAATTGCTTGTAAATATGCTCCCACCTGTGCATGGCAAATTTAGATTTTGAATGTTTGCGTTACATAGGCATGTTAAAGGTGACTGAAACATGCTGCAAAGGCAATCAAAAAACGCTTTTATGTGTCTTAAGGACATTTTAAGTCATTTCCCCATGTGCAGTGTTTTCAAATTATGAGTTGAAAATCGTTTTTGAGGTAAAGGAATGTTTTCAAAATTTATGTGCGCCATATGCCCCCAAATTTCTTTTTCAGGGGTGCAGCAGGGTGTTCTTGAGACACCCCTGCACCCTCGGAAAAATTCGTAATTTGCGATGAGGTAATTGCTAATCGCAAATTGCACCTTCATTCCTATGGGCCTCCTGCTGCATGGAAATGAATGGGTCATTTGTAATTAGCAAATAGCTCATCGCAAACTAGGAATGGTAAAGAATCGCTATTTATTCCTTAAAGTTCGCTATTTAGGAAATGCAAAAAACTTTGATGATACATATGGCGGTTCATCTCTAACAAGATAAGAAGCATAGGGATAGATTTATGATGACTGGCGCATCACCAGGGATGTGTTAGTCATTCTGTGCCGCTGTTCCGCCACCTATGGTGTGCTGCATTTACAATGCGGCGCATCATGGGGCAAAAACAGCACAGATGCGTGACGTATCTGTGCCGTAAAGGTGGCGCATTGCTGGAGTTGTATCGCAAGTGTGATGAAGCTCCAGCAAGGCTCAGGGGTGCCCCTGTCGCAGGGTTTCTGTTCTCACACAGAACTGTGGACAGAGGATTGGAACCTCGGCGAATTAGGGTGCCCCAAAACTCACCTTAGTAATCAAAAACCCCTTAGCAAGCTAGGTACAGTGTCACATTGGATATAACAAACTCTCAATGTTTAGACAATCAAGAATATGAACTTATAGTACCTCAGGATACGTGGAACTCATGAACACTCGGTCGTTATATATTTCTTAGAAACCAGAACATGGAGTTAAGAAGAACACATGTGTATTTGAAATGTTTATTTACTAATGCCGTCTTCTCAGGCGTAGTATCTTAGATAATACAAGTACACATATTATCAGTAGCAAAATTACCAGCATAGTTACTAGTACATAAAAAGCGAATGGTGACAGTATGTTAACATGCTGTAAATGAATAAGAGTTAGCAACACTTATAAGCAGCCGCGGGCCGTGGAGGGAGTTACGGTGGGGCAGGGAGGCGGGGAGGGGGAGGGGCAGGGTGGAGAGGGCTCCACCCTGCCCCTCCCCCTCCCCGCCTCCCTGCCCCACCGTAACTCCCTCCACAGCCCGCGGCTGCTTATATCTCACCCTCCCTAATACACATATTATATTATTTGCTAAGAAGGTCTCTTTGTGTTGGTTTAGGGCGTGCCCATACTTTAGTGTCTTAGATTTGAAGGAATCACATCAGCATACACCAGCTCTCTCTTCATGTGAACCGCATCAAGTGTTGTGTATGTGTGTTCGGCAAAGCAATATAAAACCCGCCTCATGCCCAGAATTGGCAGAAGCTGCACTTATGTTATGAGTATGAAGTCGTGGAGATCAGACCTCATAACAATTCTGTATCGTGTTGTTCTTGAAACTTCAGCACTCGCTGTACAGATATAGTTTAACAAGTAAAGCAGATAGTAGAGCAATAACATATTATTCTCATGTAAATCACGATGAACTATTAGGTTGAAAGCTAAAGCAACAACTAAGTGTCGTGTGCAGAAGTTGCAAAAAAGGAAAAATGGCGTTTAAACCGGTAATGAGCCCATGCTAACTTAACACGGTGTAAAGATATTCAGGATCTAGATGACACCTCCCCATGATCCGGAAACGAACTGAATAAGATAATAGAAGTGCCATCTCATGAGAGCAGATTGCAACTTTATATGTGGACGGTCCGCAAGGTAAAACATTAAAAACTAGGAAAATTTAATGCTAAAGAAAAATAAAACAGCCAACTACTTTATCGAGGCTTAAGCCAATAGGCAAGCTAAATAATAAAAACTTGACAAATAAGTCAATGAATTGTCAATGAAATGCTAGTACTCAGCATATCAAACATGAAAAAGGTCTATGAAATAACTGTGTATGCAAAATAAGCTGCAACAGCCTCTAATAGGAAGTCACCGTCTTCATCCGAAAAGAGTTCAGCCATCCAATTTCAAAGCGGAAAAGAACATACGTTCTCTCCCAGCACCGGATCCTCTATCACCATCAGAGGACAGCTCGGTGGGTTTTCAAGAAAGCTCTGTTCCAAGAAAGACTGTGTTGCCGCCAGTAAATTCCAGGGACCAATTAGTCCATGCATCAATGCCACAGCCATAATCCTTTCGCCAGGACAAACCAACTCGTGAGTAATGATAGCACTCATCAGCTGATTAAAGTCGACGTCAGGAGAAACCGGTCCGCAGAGACACAAATCAATGGCCCAATCGAAATCACAGGTCAGGCAGTGAAATACAGGCTGGGCACAGGTGAAGTAGGAGAATCGAAAAGATAATCCATATGCCGTGCTTAATATCGCCAATGGCATTGTGCCATAATATTCAAGCATGCGATTGCGGAACAGCGTCAGCAGCTGCAGGGCGGGAGCTTGCACAGGAGCGACATCCATATTTAAAAATGTAAAAAAGCACAAGAGCGTCCGCTGGTAATGCAAGTAAAAATGGGAATCCACCAAGCACAGTGGAAAAAATAGAATGAAAGAAAGCAGGGATGACTCCAAAGATTTTCTCAAATGAAGTCACGAGACCACTGGTAACAACCTTTGTGGAGGACGCGTTAAAGATAGTCCGAACCATGTCGCTGAAATGCAAAGGCGAATCAGTATTTAAAAGGGTCTGCACCTCTGTACGGGTGTTCGCTATGTGAAGCACGAAAGTTTCACAGGCCGAACTCAAGGCCACCTCTCTCTGAGACAAAAGAGCTCTTATTCTTGCCATGCCGTTGAAATCTGCTCCCAAGGTTGGTATTTGTGGCCAGATTGAAAACTCCCTATGTTCATGTGTGGGAGGAAATAGAACATTTCTGCAGCAAATAACCCGTTCACTTACTGTTACGATAAAAGGAATACTTTTAATTAACCCAGAACAATCTTCATTATTGAGCATCAAATAACTACCATTTTCCAACAACTTGAACGTGGGGATGATAGCAGGAACTGGCGTGCCTTGCAACACGCAAGCCATATTTGGTCGGTGTTTGTTGCATGAACCGTGTAACTGTATGTGCCTACACATTAGTGAATGATCTGGCGTCTTAGTGCATTCCTCTCCATTCAGATAAACTTCTTGATCATCTTTGAAAATCTGTATGTGTATGGAAGCGACCAGACCTCATGAAGAAAACCACTACCTAAAGGTTCATAACGACCTATTGGTATATATTTCATACAATTTGAAAACTTATATAAAGCAAAAGGCAGCGTTATTAAACCGTGGATAAGGCACGTTGCCAAAGCAGCCAACCTTTTGGATTTATACTGGAAATGTTAAAGGAAGAATTACGGAGTAGGGCCTGTAAATCTTTAATGGACAACCGAGTAAAATTACTCCAAGCATCATATTCCTCTAACTCCGGGATAGTAGGGGTGTTTAATTTTTTAGAAGTAGCCAATCCAAAGCATTTGGTCTGGGAAATTGTTTCATTCACAAACAACATATGATTTGGGATGAGACATGCACGGTGCAAAGCCTCAGTGCCTTGTACCTGCCAGGTTCGTGAACCCCAAACTGATGTAGATCCTGGATATCTTTACACTGTGTTAAGTTAGCATGGGCTCATTACTGGTTTAAACGCCATTTTTCCTTTTTTGCAACTTCTGCACACGACACTTAGTTGTTGCTTTAGCTTTCAGCCTACCTGCGTCAAGATCTATGCCTGCTTCAGGCAGGCGCAGGGTTTTGATGCAGCTTTGTCCTATCTGATTGTAAATGCGGCACACCGTGGGTGGCAGAGCAGCGGTGCACGTTAACTGGTGCATCCCTGGGGATGTGCTAGTTAATATAAATCTGCCCCTTTACATTTAATTATGTGCAGGGGACACAGAGTCGGTGAGGTTTATCCAAGGTTAAGAAGAGATGAGTCCTGTTCAGTGAAAAATTGGAGATAGGCTTCACCTCCTCAGCATCGTTGGACATGGTTAAATAATAGCTGCAAAATGTTACTCTTGTTAAACAATTTTACTATTATAATCTCTGAGATTTGTCTCTTACTCTGCAACATCTCATTGTTGTTATCTTTCTTTAAAGATAAAGACAACATCAACATGAGCGACAATCAGCAATCAGTTGATTTCGACCTCATCATTGAACTCGTAATTGAAACATCAGTGGATGTTGATCCCTTGGATGATTTCAATCCTGAGGATGAAGAAGAACGTGATGAGGATGCAGATTTGTCAGAATTGTATGACATAGGATGGGAAGCTGACGTGCTTGAGCCTATGGAACTATAAACATTTATTTTATAAATTTATAATAAATAAAAAGTAAATATTTAAACCGTTTAATTTAAAAATAAAGACACCTTCAAAAACAGGTTATGTGTAGTGTCTTCAATAAAATATTAAAATATGGTCATAAAATTAGATCAGATTCATATATAAAACAGCACAGGTAAAATGAATATAAATTCCATTTCTTTTCTGCTATTTCTGTATTCTAAATTTGCCATGTACAAAAAAATGTTCTATGTAAAAATGTTAAGTAATGTGTTAAGTTTTTGATGACTGTTATTAATTTACTGTTGGGTAATAGTGGTTAATAACATTTTTTATTATATTTTACCACAGATTCAACTGCAGATTATTTCAAGATTTTAGGATGCCAAGCAAAGAAAGAGTGAGAAAGGCTGCAAAACGTCAAAGACAGCAGGTGAATGAAAAAAAGCAGCAAACAAACAAACAAGATTTGTCAAGTCACCAAGAAAGCACCGGGTAAGAGTACAAAAACATTCATAAGAAATATCTGTAGTAAAAAAAATATTACTACAGAAAATGTTTCAGTCCAGAAAAGGAGAAGCAATTCAAACGGTAAGGAAAGGCCAATGAAAAATGTTACTGCTAGAGTAAGAGATAACTCTATGCATGAAAGTAGAAGGAAACAACAGTTTAGGGACATTCATAAACGAATGTTCCGCAACAGGATAATTGGCAATTTGTTAAAAAATATTAAGAAAGGTCAACAGAAAGTGGTTTTTTATAAGAGAAAAAAAATAGTTGAGAAAGTTATTGATCAGGCATTTGAAATTAAACGTAAGTTATTTATTTTGACAATCAATAGAATTAGGAAGCTAAACAAGGCAATTTATGATTTCAAAAGAAATAGTAGATGGAAGAGAATAGTTAATCGTAGTAATTTTTGTGAAGTTTTTTCTGGAGAATGGATGCATAGTTCAAGCTCTGAGGCATTTTTTAATGAGGAGAGTTATTTCCAGGATAATGATATGGTGCATGCAGTTGACACCAGTGGTCGAGCTTATGAAGTGAAAGATGGTTGTCCAGTTGAAAAAGAAAAACTTGTGACAACAGAGATAGAAGAGGTGTTAGGTAATGAGGTTTTAGGGAGACGTCCTAAGGGTCCTGTGTACACCTGGAAGTGTAGTAGTATTTGCAGTGTACGACAGGATTCCATCAATTTGCTTTGTGATTTTATACGGTCATTTAATAAGAAAAGTTTGAAGCAGAAAATGAAGTTGTTGCAAGAATTAGATCCTTGCAGAGTGAGAGAAGTGATAGGTTTGCATGGTCATTCACTGGCTTGTCTTTCCAGGAGAGTATGCCAGAGTGTTTTTCATTATTTCAGGATGCTAGCAGTGCATCATAATAAAGTGAGGAAATTAGTTAGAATGTTGTATTATGCTAAGAGTCCAGCAATTATGCTTAAACAATTATGCGCTGCTCTTTTGCATGGTTCTGAAATAGATGTGAAGAATATATGTGAAGAAATTGAGTTTTGTTACTTTGGAAGTAAAGAGGAGAATGTTGAAATTGACCAAGAAGAAGAGAGTAATGTGGAAGATAGTGTACAGGTTTCCAGTACAGATAATTTCCAGAGGGAAATTGCGACGTTTGAGGTGAAATCAAGTGAGAGGCCAAATTTCACTTGTGTGTGTTGTCGACGCACTTATTATAAGAATCAGACTAAGTTAGTGGATTTATATGGAAAAAGTGAAAGGGAAAATAATAGTGAATGGAAGGATTTTACAACATACTTGATGGTAGAAAATTGTTTTGATTTGGGATTGGATCAACGTGTGTGTACTTATTGTTGTAACAAATTAAATCAAAACCAGATGCCTGCTAGAGCAGTTCATAATAATCTGGAATTGGTTGAGATTCCTTCTGAATTGAAGGATTTAAATACTTATGAATCTATTTTGATTCAAAGTATCCATCCCTTTCAGGCTATTGTAAGAATGGAGCCAAAGACAGGGAAATTGCCTCCATCAGATTTACAGAGAGGATTAAAGGGAAGAGTTGTTTATTTGCCTCTAGATTTGAAGAAAAACATTAACACAATTGGAGTAGAAAAAGTGGAAGAGGAACCTCTTGTTATCTTAGTTAATGGGGTTCCGACAAAGAATAAGAAAATATGGCAAGATTTAGTAGATGTTAGGAAAGTCAAAAGGGCAACATTGTATTTGAAAAAATATAATAAATACTATAAAAATGTATATGTTGCAGAAGAGGAAGTAAGTGAGGAAGAGGATAGCGATTTGTGTGCTGGTCAAATTGAGAAAGTAGAACCCTGTACTAGTGAAGAAATATATGAACATTATAGTGTTCATCCTTTGCATTCCAAGGAAGTCATGGGGAATGCTATTGAGTTGTTTCAAATGAAACAAGCGAAAGGGAGTCCCATTAGTGTTTGGGAGGAAAGTTTGGAAGCTCGGTGTTTCCCACAGCTTTTTCCAACAGGTCAGGGAGGAAGATATGATGAGCGACCTCATCAAATTCCTGCTTCTGAATACCGGACTTTGCGATTGTATGCAGGAGATCCTAGGTTTCGACAATGCATTCCTTATTGGTTTCATCTCCTGTTTGAAAGCGATCTGTCTGGACTGTCATATGCAGTGAACCACATCTTGAAAAGTGGTATACACATGCAAAACATCTCGGCAAGTGACTTTATGGATAAAGTCAATGTCCAAGACAGTATTTTGGATTCTCACCTGATTAATCTCATGGCGTGTCAGCGTGGTACTAATGAGTACTGGTACCGTCGTCATGGTGATTTAAAATGTATGCTGAGGAACTTAGGAACTCCCACATGGTTCCTCACTTTGAGCTGTGCTGAGTATGGCTGGGAAGACTTACTTGAATTTCTACGAGAGGCAAATCCTAAAGTAGAAAACATCGAATTCAAGACACCCGGAGAACTGTGCTCTTTGGATCCAGTCAATGTATGTAGGTACTTCAATCATAGATTTGAAGGTATGATGTCTTTCATCATGAATAAGAAGAATCCACCTCTTGGAGAGGTGTTGGATTTCTTCTGGAGGAAGGAGTACCCAGCAAGAGGTGCTCCTCATATACATATGTTGCTGTGGATCAAGGATGCACCTAAATTTGGAACGGATGCAGAAGACTCAGTGATGAGTTTCATAGAACAGTATTCTACGTGTGCTGTTCCAAACGCTAAGGAGAAAAAAAGCCTAAGAGAAAAAGTTCTACGTTTCCAAAGCCATCGATGTGGAAAGTACTGTCGTCGTAAATTCCGGAACAAAGACAAGTTCTACACCAAATGTCGTTTCGGCTTTCCACGACCGGTGATTTCTAAAGGAAGAGTGAACAGTTTGATGTCTTCGCTGCGACATAATGTGATGAAGAAATCACCTAAAAACACATACAATTTGAAGAGGAACGAAGAGTCTAAGTACATCAACGACTACAACCCGGTGATTTTGTCCATGTGGAATGCTAACATGGATATACAGTTTGTGGTTGATAACTGTATGGCTGTGGCTCGGTTATGACATCTTACATCACCAAAAAAGAGAAGACAGAATTGAAGGATATGTGGGAGGACATTTCCCATGAAAAGAGCCTCAGCAAGAAGTTGTACAGTTTCAGTCTGAAGATGTTGTCGCATCGAGAAATTGGAGCTTACGAATGTTCTGACCGGTTGTCTTCAGCAAGTCTCTATGCCAAGTCCAGGAGTATCGTTTGGGCGAGTGTTGGTCTTGCTGCAACGCGTAATCGAGTTCTCAAACCTGTGCGGGAAATTGAGTATTTGGCGGAAAAGGAGCCAAACAGTACCGACATTTTGAAGAGCAACATGTTGGATACATATTATCCAAATCGAAGCAGTCACCTCGAGAATGTTTGTCTGTATGAGGTTCTGCAAAATTACATATTCAAGAGGAACATCAAAGAAGATACTGAGAAAGGAGTGTATGCTGTAATAGGAAGTGAGGGATGTCTGGTCAAGCAAAGAAAATGCCACTTGATAAACCATCGAAAATTGAGTGGCGAATCTCCTGAAAAAAAGGAGTTTTTCTATTTAGCACTTTTGCAACTTTTTAAGCCTTGGCGTGCAGAAGAGGAACTGCTTGGAGATTTCCTTTGTTACGAAGACTCATTCAATGCTGCCAAGGAGACCATAGAATGTCCTGCTTTTCCCAAATATGTAGAAATGTTGAATGTGGAAATTGAGCAGGAAGCAACGATTGCAGCCGAGATTGCCAGAGACAGTTCTCAGGACAGTCAGAGTTCTGCTTCATTGAGTCAGGATCCACTAGGAGGACCTCTTATCGAAAATGAAGCTGCCACTGCTATGAATGAAGTGGAAAGAGCCATGGCACATGCTCAGGAGGATGCGGTTAACTTAGAAGAGTTGAAAAGACAACTCAACGTTGAGCAGAGGAAAATATATGACGAACTTACCATGGAAATTGATCATGGATTAAGTCATGACAAGAAAGAGTGCTCATGTACGTCGTTGAAGCCTGTCCGACTGTACATGAGTGGAGAAGCGGGAACTGGAAAAAGTTTCCTTATTAAAGCAATTTCATGTTATTTGCAGGAAAGGACAGAGTCATCGCTGTCTTGTGTTGTCACCGCTCCAACTGGACTGGCAGCACATAACATTAAAGGGATTACTTTACATCGTTTACTGATGCTGCCAGTGGAGCATGACAACAAATTATTATATCACAAGCTATCTGGAGATGCTTGTTTTGAAGTTTCAAGAGTCTTGAGGAAAATGAAACTTCTTATCATTGACGAAGTAAGCATGGTTTCCAATGTCATGCTTGCCTTTGTGCATTTGAGAATGCAAGAAGTTCTCAAAACAGAGTATGATGTGTTATTTGGTGGCAAACACATCATTGTTTTCGGAGATCTTCTGCAGCTGACACCAGTGAAAGGGCAACCTGTGTTCAAAATGCTCACGCATGAAGATACCAGGAAGTGCTTAGGGAGCATTGGCAACGTCAATATATGGTTAAACTTCAATTATGCTGAACTGCATGAAAATATGCGTCAGGCAAAGGATGAAGTTTACAAGACTATTCTACAAGATGTTAGAATTGGAAAAGTGACCGAGCATGGGAAAGAAGCTTTACATGCACGATTACTGACAAATTTATATCCAGACGAAGATGTTGTGCCTGAGAATATTTTTCAGAAAATTACTGAGAAAAAATCTGGAATATGTTTGATGCCAACTCTTGCAGAATGTGCCAAATTCAACAACAAAATGTTGCATTTAGAAAAGCAAGAGATTGTGAAACTGGAAGCTATTGACAGAGTAGAGCATATGGGATCAACAATTATTTTGTCTGAGAATCTGAAAACAAAATTGGATTCATTAGAGAAGAGTATATCTAAAACTGCGGGTTTTGAAAAGACTCTGAATGTGTGCTTGAACTGCCGTATAATTTTAAGAAGGAATTTACATGTTGAAAGAGGTCTGGTAAATGGATCAATGGGTAATGTTGTTGATTTTGTGAAATACAGAAATAGAGATGGAATTGAATTTTTAAAAATTAAATTTGATGGCATTGAGGAAGTACAGCTAATTGGTCGTTGTTCTGCTAGATTTTTGCTTGTAAAAGACTTATATGTTCGTCGTAAGCAGTTTCCTGTTTGCTTGGCATATGCAGTGACAATCCATAAATCGCAAGGTTTAAGTGTAGACTGTGCATTGGTGAATATTGGCAGTTCTGTGTTCAAGGAGGGTATGGCATATGTGGCATTGTCACGAGTTCGAACTTTATCGGGATTGTACTTGATTGAGTGTGATGTCACAAACATTTGTGCGGATCTAGATTGTGTTAAGGAATACAATAGGTTAAGAAGAGAGTATGCGCCACATTTGCCTCAGTATCCTTTGTTTGAGAAACGTGTGGTAGGCCGGAAACGAAGAAATGTGACCAATACTGGGGATGGTTGTAGCAAAAAGACGAAAAGTCGATGAACCTGAAATTATAAGCAGAAACAAAAAGGATTCTGTTAAAGATGTTGTTGGTTTTCAATTTGAAAACAGTTCTGGTGTCAACTGCTATGCTAATGCAGTGGTTAATGTTTTGTTTTCTCTAGAAAATGTAAAAGAAGAGATTGTGGTCAATTCTGATCAAAGATTTTGCAGTTTGTTAAATTCTGTGTTAGAGAAATGTAGCACTGATAGAAGAAACATAGAAAGTGTGTCTGAAATTCGAAATCTGTTAGACAGATGTTCAGGCCAAACACAATTCTCTCAAAATAGTCAGCAAGATTGTCAGGAGTTTTTAATGTATATGCTTGATGTATTGCATGATGAAGGTGTAGATGTAGATCACCTGTTTGGGCTTTCTTATCAATGGCAGCATGACTGCGAGAACTGTAGGGTATCAAGTACTACTAGTGTGGACTCAGAAAGATTTATATATTTAACTTTGCCAGACAGTAAATCAGTCTCTTTTAATAAGCTAGTAAAAGCAGCTGATCACAACATGGAGTGTAGCCAATGTAAATCTGAAATGATGTCCACATTATTTATACGAACATATGGCCAGTATGTCATTTTAATGTTCCAACGATGTAGGCCTGATGGAACAAAATTGACAACTTTAATTAAAAATTTTGTGGCTTCACAGTTGTCAATATCAGGAAGGACTTTTGTAACTGTAGCAATTATATATCATGATGGTCCTTCAATAACATCAGGACATTATACAGCTTATTTAAAGTGTAGAAATGGCTGGTCATTCTGCAATGATTCTGTTTTAATTTTCAAAAAAAAATTGCCGTATGACCTTAAAAACTCTTACCTGGTGTTTTTAAAACCCAAATTTTAGGGAAAGAATCTCGGGATGTGCTCTGAGGAATTTCAAGAAGTTCTAATGGCTCCTACACGATTTGGCCTTGAGGATAAGTGTAGTACAGAGACATAACTTCTTACCATAACACTGGACGTCATGGAGAAATACGTGCACTTTGAATGAGTTCAGAAAATCTGTTTCTTTTTATAAGCTAATTGAAGCAGCCAATCAAAACATGGAGTAGAGGGAATGTAAGTCTGCAATGCTGTCTACTGTTTTACATTGCTTTGTGATTAAAAGTGATGTAGAGAATTAAATAATTGTACTAGTCATAAAGGTAGTGTAAGTCTGCTTCATAGTAAGCAGTATCAGTGTGATAGGAAATGTAGAACATGATTGAGCAAGAAGGGGAAGATATTAGTAGTCCAGGATTGTGAAAATGATCTTCAACATTTTAATTGTGAAAGTTGCGGAAATACAACATGACGGGATTGGCTTAAAAGAATTCTAAGAGTTATAAATGGCTCAGACACGATTTGGCCTTGTGGAAACGTGTGGTAGAGAGCGAGAAGTCATTTATTGTATGTAACATGTTTTTGAAAACGATGGAGGTTTTCTTTCAGAAAGTGGCGGGTTGAAAGTAATAACAGCACAACAGAGTGTAAGCTGTTCATAGGACATCCTTGGCCGTCATGGAAAGTAAGTTAACTTTAAGGAGTTCTGAATTCTGATTTGTTATATTGTATGGGTTTTTTAAACACAATCATTTTGATTGTGTTTTTTTTCCCCGCTGTTATATGATGAATACCTTCAAGTCACTGTTTTAGTGAAATTTGATACATTCTGAGAACAGCAAAAATAAACCATTTAACATGTATAATTAATTCTGTTCTGTTTGCATTTATGATGTACATGTAGAACTGTGTAGGAGGCATGGAGAAGGTGAGGCTTCTGTAAGTGTCAAAGTTGTTGCATACAGTGCTCATATTCTACGTAGTCTTTTATATTTCATTACTTTCACTGTTTCTGACTGATCTAAAACATTTTTTTTTAAAAGAACAGTAAGTATAAGGGAAGGAAACAGACAGTTATGTTAAAAGAAAGACAGCTATAGGGAATAAACTAGGGATACTGTTACCCGCAATCCTCTGCTGATGATGTCACTGAGCATTTGCAAAAACAACAAGTGATGGACTGAATGTGGATCAATGTCACACACTCCCCCAGTCAAAAGATCTGGGCCCAAATCCATCGTTTTTTTGCACTCCACACCACCCTGGGTTAGACAATGGCGATATGCAAATCAGCTCTGACCCTGTTGCCCCATGGGAACAGTCCAGTCCGAACTACAAAAGCCATGTCCTTCCCAGAACGGAATCAAGCATCCGAGGACCGGACCGGTTTCGAGGTAACACCTCTCTTCAGCCCGGCTAGCTTGACTCCAAGTGGTGTGGAGTGCCTGGGACCCACGTATGGGCATCCCCAGCGCACTTAGGGCGGCAATTGCAAAAACAACAAGTGATGGACTGAATGTGGATCAATGTCACACACTCCCCCAGTCAAAAGATCTGGGCCCAAATCCATCGTTTTTTTGCACTCCACACCACCCTGGGTTAGACAATGGCGATATGCAAATCAGCTCTGACCCTGTTGCCCCATGGGAACAGTCCAGTCCGAACTACAAAAGCCATGTCCTTCCCAGAACGGAATCAAGCATCCGAGGACCGGACCGGTTTCGAGGTAACACCTCTCTTCAGCCCGGCTAGCTTGACTCCAAGTGGTGTGGAGTGCCTGGGACCCACGTCTGGGCATCCCCAGCGCACTTAGGGCGGCAATTGCAAAAACAACAAGTGATGGACTGAATGTGGATCAATGTCACACACTCCCCCAGTCAAAAGATCTGGGCCCAAATCCATCATTTTTTGCACTCCACACCACCCTGGGTTAGACAATGGCGATATGCAAATCAGCTCTGACCCTGTTGCCCCATGGGAACAGTCCAGTCCGAACTACAAAAGCCATGTCCTTCCCAGAACGGAATCAAGCATCCGAGGACCGGACCGGTTTCGAGGTAACACCTCTCTTCAGCCCGGCTAGCTTGACTCCAAGTGGTGTGGAGTGCCTGGGACCCACGTCTGGGCATCCCCAGCGCACTTAGGGCGGCAATTGCAAAAACAACAAGTGATGGACTGAATGTGGATCAATGTCACACACTCCCCCAGTCAAAAGATCTGGGCCCAAATCCATCGTTTTTTTGCACTCCACACCACCCTGGGTTAGACAATGGCGATATGCAAATCAGCTCTGACCCTGTTGCCCCATGGGAACATTCCAGTCCGAACTACAAAAGCCATGTCCTTCCCAGAACGGAATCAAGCATCCGAGGACCGGACCGGTTTCGAGGTAACACCTCTCTTCAGCCCGGCTAGCTTGACTCCAAGTGGTGTGGAGTGCCTGGGACCCACGTCTGGCATCCCCAGCGCACTTAGGGCGGCAATTGCAAAAACAACAAGTGATGGACTCGACTCTCTTGTACCCCTGCGATGGTCTAAATGCCACGCTAAGACCCGCAGTCCTTGGTACAATGAGAGTCTTGCCGAGCTTAAAAGAGCTTGCCGGCAAGCTGAGAGGGCCTGGAGGAAGTCCTTCGATCCCATACTAAAATCGCTGTACTTTGCCCAGCTCAAGAACTACCATAGAGCCATCTGTCAAACCCGGGCTGCCTATTATGCAACTGAGTTCTCCAATAGTCCTAATCCTTCCAAACTTATCTTCAAGGTACTTAAGGAGCTGATGGGGAAACGTGCTACCTCGATAGTAATCTGCACGGACTCCCATTGTGAGAGTTTGGCATCCTTCTTTGTGGAGAAGGTGCAGGCAATCTACCGAGGTTTTACATCTTCCGTTCCCGAGGAGGCTCCTAGCGCTGTGAAGACTTTGGCTGTGGAAACTTTGTCCTCCCTGCCGGCTATGTCTACCGAGGTATTTGAGACTTTGAGCCTTAAAGTTAAATCGGGCTCTCCTCTAGATCCACTGAAGCCGGAGCTTTTTGCACTTCTTCCACCGATGTGTCGTGAGCCCATCCTGGATCTTATTAATCTCTCCCTCACCGAGGGCGTGGTTCCTCCCTCCTGGAAGCAAGCTGTGGTCAGCCCTATCCTGAAGAAACCCAATCTTGACCCCTTGCTCCCGGAAAACTACCGGCCCATCTCCCTCCTGCCTTGGCCCGCTAAGGTCATTGAGGCTCACGTGAACACCGTTTTGTCTACCCATCTCTCTCGCAATAACATTCTTGACGAGAGTCAAAATGGGTTCCGCTCTCAACACAGCACTGAAACGGCTCTGCTCTTTATGACCGAGCATTTGCGGTCAGTGCTGGATGTAGGGCAGACTGCGGCGCTCCTATTGTTAGATCTGAGCGCCGCATTCGACACGGTGTCTCATGACATTTTGTTGCGGCGTCTGGAGGAGGTGGGTATTGGTGGGAAGGCCCTTGAGTGGTTCCGCTCCTTCCTTTCGGACCGGTTTTTTAAAGTAGCCATACCACCAGGCCAGTCCTCGTTCCATTCTCTGGGTCTGGGAGTCCCTCAGGGCTCCGCTTTAAGCCCTACATTGTTCAACCTGTATGTGAAACCGCTGGCTGCTGTCGTCAGGGAATGTGGCCTTACCATGACATCGTACGCCGACGACACGCAGCTTGCGGTGACACTCAGCGGGGACCCTGAGGTGAATGCTCCCAGATTCCGGGCAGGACTTATAGCTGTGGCTAAGTGGATGCGTAGCAACTGCTTACAGCTTAACGCTAAAAAAACCGAGGTCCTGATTTTAGGGAAGCAGGCGGAGCTTTGGGGAGACCAGTGGTGGCCTCCCGAATTGGGGGCGTCCCCCACTCCAGCGGCCGAAGTTAAAAATCTGGGGGTCTGGCTGGATTCCCATCTTTCTTTCGCCAGTCATACAAAGAAGACAGCAGCTACCTGTTTTGGTATATTGCGAGGACTACGACCTGTCCTTAAATTCTTCGACCCCCCCACGCGGCAACTGGTGGTCCAGGCCTCCATCTTGTCGCGTCTGGACTACGGGAGTGCTTTGTTACTTGGAGTGAACCAGGCTGAGGCATCTAGGCTTCAGATTGTCCAAAACGCTGCTGCACGCGCCATCGTGGGCCTCCCGAGACGTTGTTCTGTCTCCCCGGTCCTGACCTCCCTCCATTGGCTTCCGGTCAGACAGAGATTCAAATTTAAAGCTCTCTGTCTGACATTTAAGATTCTGAAGCTTTCCTCTCCTCCTGCTCTTGCGGGCCTCATCTCCTCGTACCTCCCCACACGGTCCCTCAGGTCGGAATCTCAACATCTGGCGATTAAGCCTAGGTTCAGACTGAGTAGGATGGGAGGGCGCTCTTTTCGTGTTCTGGCGGCCGATTTATGGAACTCCCTCCCTGTACACATCCGTGCCCTGGATAGCCTTATTCTTTTCAGACGCGCCATAAAAACTCACCTGTTCGCTTCTGTTTAACTGATCTTTTTCTTCTCAGTTTTGATCTGTTGTGTTGTGCTGTGTGATCAGGCGCCAGGACGCCCCTTCGCTGGGGCAGCTGTGCGCCAAATAAAAGTTATTAACATAACATAACATAACATAACATGGACTGAATGTGGATCAATGTCACACACTCCCCCAGTCAAAAGATCTGGGCCCAAATCCATCGTTTTTTTGCACTCCACACCACCCTGGGTTAGACAATGGCGATATGCAAATCAGCTCTGACCCTGTTGCCCCATGGGAACAGTCCAGTCCGAACTACAAAAGCCATGTCCTTCCCAGAACGGAATCAAGCATCAGAGGACCGGACCGGTTTCGAGGTAACACCTCTCTTCAGCCCGGCTAGCTTGACTCCAAGTGGTGTGGAGTGCCTGGGACCCAAGTGTACTGGGAATGCTCAGACGTGAGTCCCAGGCACTCCACACCACTGGAGTCAAGCTAGCCGGGCTGATGAGAGGTGTTACCTCGAAACCGGGCCGGTCCTCGGATGCTTGTTTCCGTTCTGGGAAGGACATGGCTTTTGTAGTTCGGACTGGACTGTTCCCATGGGGCACAGGGTCAGTGCTGATTTGCATATCGCCATTGTCTAACCCAGGGTGGTGTGGGGTGGAAAAACGATGGATTTGGGCCCAGATCTTTGGACTGGGGTGAATGTGTGACATTGATCCACATTCTGTCCATCACTGTTGTGTTTGCAATTACCGCTCTAAGTGTACTGGGGATGCTCAGACGTGAGTCCCAGGCACTCCACACCACTGGAGTCAAGCTAGCCGGGCTGATGAGAGGTGTTACCTCGAAACCGGGCCGGTCCTCGGATGCTTGTTTCCGTTCTGGGAAGGACATGGCTTTTGTAGTTCGGACTGGACTGTTCCCATGGGGCACAGGGTCAGTGCTGATTTGCATATCGCCATTGTCTAACCCAGGGTGGTGTGGGGTGGAAAAACGATGGATTTGGGCCCAGATCTTTGGACTGGGGTGAATGTGTGACATTGATCCACATTCTGTCCATCACTGTTGTGTTTGCAATTACCGCTCTAAGTGTACTGGGGATGCTCAGACGTGAGTCCCAGGCACTCCACACCACTGGAGTCAAGCTAGCCGGGCTGATGAGAGGTGTTACCTCGAAACCGGGCCGGTCCTCGGATGCTTGTTTCCGTTCTGGGAAGGACATGGCTTTTGTAGTTCGGACTGGACTGTTCCCATGGGGCACAGGGTCAGTGCTGATTTGCATATCGCCATTGTCTAACCCAGGGTGGTGTGGGGTGGAAAAACGATGGATTTGGGCCCAGATCTTTGGACTGGGGTGAATGTGTGACATTGATCCACATTCTGTCCATCACTGTTGTGTTTGCAATTACCGCTCTAAGTGTACTGGGGATGCTCAGACGTGAGTCCCAGGCACTCCACACCACTGGAGTCAAGCTAGCCGGGCTGATGAGAGGTGTTACCTCGAAACCGGGCCGGTCCTCGGATGCTTGTTTCCGTTCTGGGAAGGACATGGCTTTTGTAGTTCGGACTGGACTGTTCCCATGGGGCACAGGGTCAGTGCTGATTTGCATATCGCCATTGTCTAACCCAGGGTGGTGTGGGGTGGTAAAACGATGGATTGGGGCCCAGATCTTTGGACTGGGGTGAATGTGTGACATTGATCCACATTCTGTCCATCACTGTTGTGTTTGCAATTACCGCTCTAAGTGTACTGGGGATGCTCAGACGTGAGTCCCAGGCACTCCACACCACTGGAGTCAAGCTAGCCGGGCTGATGAGAGGTGTTACCTCGAAACCGGGCCGGTCCTCGGATGCTTGTTTCCGTTCTGGGAAGGACATGGCTTTTGTAGTTCGGACTGGACTGTTCCCATGGGGCACAGGGTCAGTGCTGATTTGCATATCGCCATTGTCTAACCCAGGGTGGTGTGGGGTGGAAAAACGATGGATTTGGGCCCAGATCTTTGGACTGGGGTGAATGTGTGACATTGATCCACATTCTGTCCATCACTGTTGTGTTTGCAATTACCGCTTTAAGTGTACTGGGGATGCTCAGACGTGAGTCCCAGGCACTCCACACCACTGGAGTCAAGCTAGCCGGGCTGATGAGAGGTGTTACCTCGAAACCGGGCCGGTCCTCGGATGCTTGTTTCCGTTCTGGGAAGGACATGGCTTTTGTAGTTCGGACTGGACTGTTCCCATGGGGCACAGGGTCAGTGCTGATTTGCATATCGCCATTGTCTAACCCAGGGTGGTGTGGGGTGGAAAAACTATGGATTTGGGCCCAGATCTTTGGACTGGGGTGAATGTGTGACATTGATCCACATTCTGTCCATCACTGTTGTGTTTGCAATTACCGCTCTAAGTGTACTGGGGATGCTCAGACGTGAGTCCCAGGCACTCCACACCACTGGAGTCAAGCTAGCCGGGCTGATGAGAGGTGTTACCTCGAAACCGGGCCGGTCCTCGGATGCTTGTTTCCGTTCTGGGAAGGACATGGCTTTTGTAGTTTGGACTGGACTGTTCCCATGGGGCACAGGGTCAGTGCTGATTTGCATATCGCCATTGTCTAACCCAGGGTGGTGTGGGGTGGAAAAACGATGGATTTGGGCCCAGATCTTTGGACTGGGGTGAATGTGTGACATTGATCCACATTCTGTCCATCACTGTTGTGTTTGCAATTACCGCTCTAAGTGTACTGGGGATGCTCAGACGTGAGTCCCAGGCACTCCACACCACTGGAGTCAAGCTAGCCGGGCTGATGAGAGGTGTTACCTCGAAACCGGGCCGGTCCTCGGATGCTTGTTTCCGTTCTGGGAAGGACATGGCTTTTGTAGTTCGGACTGGACTGTTCCCATGGGGCACAGGGTCAGTGCTGATTTGCATATCGCCATTGTCTAACCCAGGGTGGTGTGGGGTGGAAAAACGATGGATTTGGGCCCAGATCTTTGGACTGGGGTGAATGTGTGACATTGATCCACATTCTGTCCATCACTGTTGTGTTTGCAATTACCGCTCTAAGTGTACTGGGGATGCTCAGACGTGAGTCCCAGGCACTCCACACCACTGGAGTCAAGCTAGCCGGGCTGATGAGAGGTGTTACCTCGAAACCGGGCCGGTCCTCGGATGCTTGTTTCCGTTCTGGGAAGGACATGGCTTTTGTAGTTCGGACTGGACTGTTCCCATGGGGCACAGGGTCAGTGCTGATTTGCATATCGCCATTGTCTAACCCAGGGTGGTGTGGGGTGGAAAAACGATGGATTTGGGCCCAGATCTTTGGACTGGGGTGAATGTGTGACATTGATCCACATTCTGTCCATCACTGTTGTGTTTGCAATTACCGCTCTAAGTGTACTGGGGATGCTCAGACGTGAGTCCCAGGCACTCCACACCTCTGGAGTCAAGCTAGCCGGGCTGATGAGAGGTGTTACCTCAAAACCGGGCCGGTCCTCGGATGCTTGTTTCCGTTCTGGGAAGGACATGGCTTTTGTAGTTCGGACTGGACTGTTCCCATGGGGCACAGGGTCAGTGCTGATTTGCATATCGCCATTGTCTAACCCAGGGTGGTGTGGGGTGGAAAAACGATGGATTTGGGCCCAGATCTTTGGACTGGGGTGAATGTGTGACATTGATCCACATTCTGTCCATCACTGTTGTGTTTGCAATTACCGTCACTGAGCATGTCATGAATGATGTAATATGTGACATCATCAGCAGTGGATTACGGGTAATAGTATCTCTAGTTTACTCCCCTATAGCTGTCTTTCTTTTAACATAACTGTCTGTTTCCTTCCCTTATACTTACTGTTCTTTTTTTTAAAAAAAAATTTTGGGTTCGCTTCCGGTTCGCGCACCGGCGAGCGAACTGGGAAGCGAACTAAGAGAAATAGAGGTTGGCACAGTTCCAAATATTGTACCAATTTTTTAATAACGGGGAGGTAGTTCTGAAAAGAACTTTTTTTTTATTGTTTTTGTTGTTTTATATTTTTTTTATTTTTTTTTGAACATTTTTGTACTTTTTTTGAATTTTTCTGAACAGTTTTATATTTTTTTTGGTTTTTTTCGGAGGGGGCAACGAAAACGATTCATTGTAAAGGGCTCAACAGGAGCAACAAAAAAAAAAAAAAGAATTTATTATTTGGGGCGTTTCGTACAAACTTGCATATGATAGTCAATAGCTCTGTTGATCAGAGTGATGCTACTTTCTCCGTAGCAAATGATACCACTGCAATGTACGCAGACTTGTTTTACTTCACGAAATCTCGTTTGTATATTTGGCACCATCTCCCTGCCCTCTGGTCCCGTTACTTCCGGTACAACAGATCTTCTGGCCATAATAGGGAGATTATCTAGGTCGTTACGAAACTGTGCAGCACTGTAGTTGTTAGGATGCCACCTAGTCATATGGCGATGCATTGTGTAGTTTCCGAAACTGTATTTTTTGTCGGTCCCTCTGGACAGTCTATCTTGACATATAAGGCAAGTTACGTATCTTGCATTTACTTTTTTCTGACCTTTGGGAATTTTAAAAAATTGCCAAATGAAGTTTTCTTTCCGGTGAGACGTCCTGGGCTCCTCAGGCAAAAAGTGCCTCTCTTCGTGCTCTTCCTCCTGTTCCTCTTCTTCCTCTTCTTGCTGAATTATAACTTCAGCAGGTGGTCCACTCTTCCTTGGATGTGGTGGAGGTGGTGGGGAAGCACCAGCTGAAGCTACTAAAGAAGCCATTGCTCACTGGTAACAAAGGGTCTTTCTCTCACAATGATGAAAGTCAGAGTGAGGAAAGAAGGAGGGATTTTCATCATTTGGGAAAACAATAGTTCTCAACCAATGAAAAGTGTTCATTTTAGATTATATGACCTAGTCTTACATCATTAGGAAACCAAAAGTGAAATGAACCAATGAAAAGTGTTATTACCAAGTCACATGACCTGCTGTGTTTACGTTACGCGCTTTGCAGGGCCTCCCGGTTTGCTTCCAGAAACCTGCGCTTTGCGCCTCGGTAAGCGTACCAGTTCGCTAACGTAGCACGTCATATGACGTATCACGCGACAACGCGAAACGTCATGCGGACGGGAGGCGTCACAATGTTGTTTTCTAACGCGACAGTTGCGGTAAAGGAACGTTTACCGGCTCGCGGTCTATTTCGCGGCATCAAGGTCAGCTAACGGGAAGCTTCCCGATTCGCGAAGCGGGAACGAAGAAAAAAAAATATAAAAAAAATAAATTATTCATAAACATATAAAATATATTTTTGGATTTAAAGAAGAATACATTTTACAGCTACAGATATTAGCTGTTAAAAAACCAATGAAATTCACTGAAAAAACCATAGGTTATAGACCATATATAGTTAGGAATTAGCATTTACAAAACCTTGAAAATTCACTGAAAAAACCATAGGTTATAGACCATATATAGTTAGGAATTAGCATTTAAAAAACCTTATTTTACTCACACAAAACCATTGAAATTTCATATATAGTTAGTTGCACTAACTATATATCGCGCACCCGCAATCCACTGCTGATGATGTCACATATTACATCATTCATGACATGGTCAGTGACATCACTGATGACATCACTGATGACATCTCAAATGACATCACTGATGACATCACTGATGACATCTCAAATGACATCACTGATGACATCATGACACACCAATACCATGTTACTACATTCGCACTCACTGATTCCTACGTCTACACACACATTCACTCATTCACCCATACAATCACTCATACATACAGTCACTCATTATTACAATACTATCATATGCACTCATACACCTATGCAGACAGTCACACACTGCCACTCATCCATGGAGTTACTCACACACCAAGTCAGTCCTGTAAAGAATCAATCACACTTCCATTTCCTCATCTATACAGTTAAACACAGAACACCATACTTCAGTGACATCACTGATGACATCACTAATGACATCTCAAATGACATCACTGATGACATCTCACATGACATCACTGATGACATCATGACACACCAATACCAGTTACTACATACGCACTCACTGATTCCTACGTCTACACACACATTCACTCATTCACCCATACAATCACTCATACATACAGTCACTCATTATTACAACACTATCATATGCACTCATACACCTAGTCAGTCCTGTGAAGAATCAATCACACTTCGATTTCCTCATCTATAGTTAAACACAGAACACCATACTTTTCACACATATACTAACACATACTTACTCTCTTATACAATCACTGATACAAGTACACATTGATATGCACAGTCACACACCTCCCAGCCAGCCACACACACACTCAGTCTTCCATACATCCACTCATTCTTCAATATGTAAAACGTATTTAAACTTTACAAAAACACACAGACTCTAGATGATGTCATCAGTGATGTCATTTGAGATGTCATCAGTGATGTCATCAGTGATGTCACTGACCATGTCATGAATGATGTAATATGTGACATCATCAGCAGTGGATTGCGGGTGCGCGATATATAGTTAGTGCAACTAACTATATATGGAATTTCAATGGTTTTGTGTGAGTAAAATAAGGTTTTTTAAATGCTAATTCCTAACTATATATGGTCTATAACCTATGTTTTTTTCAGTGAATATATATATATATATATATATATATATATCCCTTTTCCCCACTTCCGCCACGGCCACCGCTTTCAAGCACAGCGGGTGCATCCAACACGCGATGACGGAATTGCATTACCACATCATTACTCCAAAGACGCTGGGCACTCGGGGCTTAATAGAAATTAATATTTATTTGTCAATACAATATGTGTCACCCTGGCTGACAAACGCGTTTAGGCTCTCTGGCCTTTCTCAATGTTTAGGACCCGAGAGAGCATCGTAAATTGCCGTCACTGTAGCACAAAGAGCAGGCCAGGCTTCACGGGCTGTCTTTGGTATATCACAAAGAGCCGGTCAGGCATCGTCGATAGTCATTTCTGATAGTCAGAAATGACTATCGACGATGCCTTACCGGCTCTTTGTGAGTCACTGTGGGCTGTTGTTGCTGTAGCATGGAAGGCATAACCTGATTTGTCAATTGTTGTTGGTGGTTGCTATTGCGCAAAGAGCAGGTCTCACAGGAGCCTCAAGTTGGTGGTCGTTGTGGGCAGCAAAGTCTCAGAGAAAAGGGGCCTCTTTGCTGTTGCAAAAGGCCCGAATTTCAGGATTTCTCCTCTTCTTCTTTGGAGGATCTCAGACTGATGCCAGCCAAGGGTCCAGGTACTAGTGGGCACCTTTTGGGAATTAGGGGCTCACTCCAGCAGAGGCCAGATGGGCTTGGGCAGGTCCTGTTGCAGGTCCGGGCAGTCCAGTGCAGCAGGTCAGCTGGGCAGTTGCAGGGAGGGTACTGGAGCTTGTTATGCCCCTGTAGCTCACATAGGAGGTCAGCCAACTGACCCTTGGAATCACTCACGTTAGCTTGGGATGAAGGCACACAAGTTCAATCTTCGTTCTCAGACAACAACGCCATCCTCAGCAGCAGGGTAGTACTCTGGGACCAGGGCAGTCCTTCTTCTGTAATGTCCACAGCTCCAGGAGTGTTCTGATGAGTGACCCTGGAGGTCCAAATGTAATACCTGATGCCAGCCTTTGTGTGGGGGACTCCATGTCCTACCCCCACATCTGGTTCTGGAAAGACAGGGTAGGCCTCGTGCCAGATTCATTTGTCTATGCATTCCTGCCAGGAAGTTCACATCTAAGCCTCCTTTGTGTACTCAATTGAAGCAATACACAAACACCAACAGCAGCGCCATTCACAGACATGTGACCCCAGACACTGGCTGAAGGCACACATGGATAGACAACAAATTGCTAACTTTCTTAAAAAGTCATGTTCAGGATTGTGACCTGAAATGTGATGTTACCATTAAAAAGGATTTTAAATGACATTTTATTTGAATGTAAATAGTGTATTTCTATCTGCTCCCAATCCAAAGTTATCACTTGTCAATGGTAGAGATAGGCAGTGAAAAATGACTTTCTGAGTTTTTCACTTCCAGGACATGTAAAATGTAAGCACACAGGTCTTCCTCTTTAAATACAATACTCCCTGTCCTAAATAGACAAATAGAGATAAAGGGTCAGATGTAGGTATCCAAATACCGGTCGGTAATGGCCGAAAATACCGATTTTTGGCCGTTACCAACCGGTATTTGGATACTGCGATGTAGGGCATGAAACAATACAGAATCGGTAATTTTACAGAATCGGTAATTTTACCGAATCGGTACATTTACTGATTCTGTAAAAGTACAGATTCTGTATTTTGAAATGTAGGTAGCACTGTAAACAGTGCTACAGGGCTTTAAGGATTCGTTATTTACCACCAACTATTAGTTGGTGGTAAATACCGAATTCCTATGTAAGTGCAAATATGTGCATTTACACCTGTGCCATGTGGCACACATACATGCCCTTAGGACATATATGGGTACCACATGTGCACACCAGCACTAATCAGGGATGCAACGGGGTGTCAAAGTGACACCCTGCCACCCTTGTCTTTTTCCCTATATTACCGAATCGGTATTTACCGATTCGGTAATTGACATTCATTCCTATGGGCCTCCTGGCCCAGAGGAATGAATGGCAATTACCGAATCGGTAAATACCGATTCGGTAATTACCGAATCTTAACAATTCGGTAATTTTTACCCAATTTTTATCTACATTGCAATTACCGATTCGAAAATACCGAATCGGTAAAATTCGGTATTTTCGAATCGGTAATTTGCAATTACCTACATCTAGCCCGAAGTGTTTTATTACATTTTGTAGGTATTTGTCAGAAGAACTGTTTGTTTTAGTTTTTTGGTATTTTCTTTGGATTTGTTTTTCTGAACGTTGGTGCATCTCTAAAGGCAAATGGCCACTTTTAACTGTAAATATTTGTTTTAAATGTTTGGGGGTATATTTTGGAGTGTCTCCCAATTTGTCTTTTTCAATCTCAGGATTACAATTTCCGCACCAAATATTTGTTTGTAACTTCATACAATGCTGCACGAAGATGAAGAAGTAGGGATTGTTCTCCTCTTCTATTTCCTGCAGCAACCGTCCACATTTTGTGTTGTTTCAGTGCCTTGACTGGCTGATGTTTGTATTTTTTCTCTACTCAAATTTCATGTACTCCTTTTCATACTTCAACTTCAAATATCTTGTCTCTATATAAGTTCCACAGGAATACATACCTCTCTGTTCCTTGCTCAGCGTCTGTCCTCAGGGTTTGCAGGCTACACTCTTTGCATTTACTTACTTAGATACCCCAACTATGGAAACCTAGTTGTGTATTTCAGGTTCCACAGTCTCCCGAGTGCACATGCCTTCTTCCTCCTCTTTATCAAGTAAATAAGTGAATGTTGGTCCTGGAAATTCCTATTTAGTTGTGTCAGAAATTACAGTGAGTGCTGTGCAGATGGTGCTGCCTGCATAATCATGTCTGTGTGTTGATAAACTGTCTGACACATTGAATAAACAACATTATTATATGTTACAGCAACCTGCAACTCAGAACTGCTCTCACCCTGGGCGCCGTGCTGCAGCAGGCTGGGCTCAGCTGATTGTATTGTACACAGCTGGAGAGTTTCACCCCACTGTCTGACTCAGAGCCAGCAAATGAAAAATAAAATGTCATTGTTTTATTTTTAATTTTCTGGCTCTGAGCCAGCTAGCGCAGGTAGGGGCAGGGTATTGGGAGGTGGAGTGCTATGCGCACTCCCTAAGTGGACATATGTGTTTAGCCGGCTGTCTCAGGCCGACCAAAACACACATGCGCTCTTAGGTTTGTCCAGCCCGGCTGCATTGAACAGCCGGGCTGGAGAAACCCCCACAGACTCCCTGGTCTGAGCACAGCATTTTTCCAGTCTGCTCAGGCCAATCCCCACGCTGCTCTTATAGTATGAGAGCAGTCTGGGAATTGCAGGGCGTCCGTGACATGGCCCCAGTGCTTGATGGGACCAGGAAGGATGAGGCGTGACGCAGGAGGTAGGCTTAAGCTCCACGTGTTTATTTTTAATTTTTTCATTATTAAATCCCCCCTTGCATGCTTCACCTCACGCGCATCCCTCCACCCGCCCCCCCACCTCTTCATTGTGGCGGCCTCCAATACAGCTGAGACCTCACCAGGGCTGCCTCAGAGGTGACACCATCTTGCACTTCATCCCATAATTTAACTCCAGTACCAGTTGTCAGCAGCAATTCCTGGGGCCCGGGCTGGCTGGAAGTTGAAATTAATAACTTCTTGCCACAGCCTGTGCTGACTGGACTCTCGTTGGCATCGTGATCGTAAAGGTCCTGTCCACGTGGAAGTGACCTGAGAGAGGCGCCAGTGCCCCCACTCTGGAGCAAGGCGCTGAAGATAATAAAACGGTAGCGGTAATGCCCATCATAATCTCCATCACACTGCCTGAAGCCGCCAAAATGACTGGTCACTGACAGTGAGGCTGGGCTGCCATCCCTCCCCCCATAATTGACTCAGCTGTCAACTACTAGCACAGGATAAAAGGAACTACAGGCCAAGTGACATGGTGTGGCCTCTGAGGGCGCCGTGGCGGGGTCTCAGCTGCTTACAGTACAACAGCTGAGCCCAGCCCACTGCAGCACGGCGTCCGGGGTAAGAGCAGTTCTGAGTTGCAGGCCGCTATAACTGATAATAATGTTTAATCAATGTGTCAGCCAATATGTTAACACATAGACCTGATTATGCAGCCAGTACGAGTTTTGCAGCACAGTCTGCACAGCACTCACTCTGGTGCTGTATGAAGAACTGTAATCTTCATTCTCAGGGAATACTTACTAATAAAAAAAAAGAACTTGGCACAGAAGCTGAAAATATGAAAAGACATCTTTATTAAATTTAATAAGTGAGGCCACGTCACACAGAAGCCGTAGCAACTGAATGAGGTAGTCTGAGGAATACCGAAAACAGAGGCCTTTTATATGCTTAGGGTTACAAACTTCAGCATACAAGTAAGGGGCAGTCCTAGCTTTTGCAAGCATGCAAAAAATGCCTAACATGGACATGCAAGGTCTGCCAAACGACAAACCCATTTTACAGTTGTCCGGCCTATAATCAATCATTGAGCAAACCCAACATTCTTCTTTAGACAAGCTGGACAAACCCATAATAAAAGGACCACAACCCATATCATAATCAGACCATAAAAGAAGGAACAGAAAACAGATAAGAAGCAGGATAAGGGGTGTGTGTGTGCATACCAAACTCTACAATGTCCTGTGCTTTGATCCTCAATCTTGATCAGCTAAAGGGCAGGAACTGGTTTAACAAGGTCAGCTTCAGGCAACAGGGTCAGTTCACTCAGGTCAAACAGGAGTCAGCATGAACTCGAGCTAGGGTGTACATGTCCTCAATAGACTAGTTTCAGCCACAATCATGGCCTATGTGAGGGCAACCACAAAATGGCTGCCATACACAAAATGGAACCCATGGGTTCAGAATTCACAGAACCTCACACCCTCCTTTTGCCCTTACATAGGCAATCACTCAGTCTGTATCTGAATCGATGTCAATATTATCCGTTATTCCCTTCACTAAGGCATTATTCCTTGAGTTATCTTTCATGGAACGCAAGGGATAGACTTCGTTGGCATAAATAAACATCGTCTGATATGCCCATACAGACCCATTGTAACTAAATGACAGAACCAAATAGGGAATACCTCTATCTGTAGTATGTGGCATAAGACCACACACCCAACAATTAGTGGTGTTCATTACTAACTGGTATTGATGCTGAAACTGTACAAAGGAATTATTCACAAATTCCGACCTTCTAATCTGCTCGTGTTCAGGTAAGATATGAAAAGAATGCAAAGAAGTAGTAGTAGGAAAAGACATAGGTTGGGAGGTGGGTGCAGAAGTCAATTGGGTAGTGAAAACAATCCAACCCACAAAAGACAACGTCATGCTTAAAAATACTAGAAAACATGTTATTAAGAACATATGGACAACAGGAGAAAATAAGGACCACTATTACAAATAAAATTATCATTTTTCACAACTCTAAGCAGAAAGCAAATCCTAAAATTATCTAGTAACATTTTTTATGGCTCCTATGCATTTCAGTAATTTATTATATGTTCAGGTGAAACAGTGGTGATCCTTATTAATGCTCTCAGATGAAAAGGGATACTCTTCCACAGAGAATGGACTTTATTCTGCTTTTACTAAACAGAATACTACTTTAAAACAATGCCAGCAAAACAACAAAAATCAGTCTCCTAATACCCATTTTATGCAATCGCACGGGAAATACTCAGAGTCCGTCCAAGCCTCTCCGGCAGGCTTCTATTGTTCATAAAATCCTTTTCTGTTGTTTTCTTCCGCATGGGCCTCTTCGATCAGGCCTTTCATGAAAATGGTCCTTCTCAGTATCTGTTGGAGTGCCCTCTTGGCAAACACTCGCAGCTTATTTGACAGTCTCAATGTCTCAAGGCAGTGCACCAATATCTCTCCTCTGCGGCAGGCACTACAGATAGTGTGCTCTCCATTGATCATGGGCACAGATCATCTCATGCAGACCCAAGTACTATTAATCAGGAAAGAGCAACAGGCTTTCATACTCAGCAACACTTTCAGACTCCAACACTCGCTTTTCAGTGTCAGAGGATGCTCGGGCTGCTCTTCCATTTAATCATAGGTACCACAATGTAGTGCCTTTTTCCAATCCTGGATCCTCTGGTGCACTGCCTTTCCGTTGGAGCAAAGAAAAGGGGGCGGGGTGGCCAAAACTCAGGCCATGGGGCTCAATGGACTGCCTACTGTCAGAGGTTACCAGCACATGACAGGTGAAAAACTAAAAACTTAAAATAACTGGAATCCTTCTCTTTCGCTCTTTTGCACTGAAACTCTGGTTCTGTGGAAAAACCAGCTCCTCCTTCTTTTCTGATGTTCAACGCCTTCTGATGAAGCAAGTACAATATGTTGGAGATATCACTGATGACACGCTGGCGATTACTGTCTGGGTGCTGGGACTGTCACTGATGGGAATTAGCTTTTCATCAAAGGTCCGCAGGTTATTATGATTTAATCCTGCAGAACCTAGTGACGTAGGAAATGGGACACATTTGTTATTTTCCTTCAATTTAGTACAAAAACAGTTTGTTTTTAACAAGAGGATTGCCAGCAGGTGGCCTGCAATCTGCGAGGGAGTGGCCATACGCCATGAGACAATTCTGGTCTAGAACACACTGTCATTCTCATAGAGTACAAAGACAAAGGCAATAAGCAAAACAGTGCCTCTAATTTCTTCAATTGGGTTTCCATGTGAGAGCATATCCTCTACCATCTAAGGGTAGATAACTATATGAGAATTGTATCTAAATGGATGTCCTCACACATAGTTACATCGTCTAATGGGGTAAACACATTTGTTCTCTCAATGATTAAGTCTAGGTGTTCCTAAATTCCTTATCTAGAACATCTCAAAAGAAAAATCGCATAATCCAGATTATCAGGGACATGAAGTAGGCCTAAAGAAAATTCTTAAAAACCAGTCTGGTCATACAAAAGGGAATTAAACATAATATAGGGGTTTCTGGTATATTACTGTAATCTGGAAGTGAGAACCTAATACAATAATAATAATAAAAGAAGGCTAACTGGTGAAAGGAATATGGAAAAGGGAAAATGGGACTAGGACACAGCTAAAATCCCCAATTACTAGGCACGATGCAACATCAATCAGGGGAGAAGTGACGAAAGAAAAATCTATAGGAAGAACAAGAAATTACTTGAGTGAATGTTAGCTCTACCGCTGGCCGCTACACCATATACGGTAATCTCAGCTAATGTTCCAGTTCCTTTTTCAGGGAAAAAATTAAACCTTGTTTCCTTTATGGTACAAGGCCATACACTATTCAGGAAGCAGAACAAAACTGACTAAAGTAATATAAAAATTAAGTCACCATGCGCAAAAGTCACAGATCTATAATTTATCCTTACGTCCAATCAGGATACATAAATGTAGGGCTGCCTGTTCCTTAAGGGGAGGGGCAGTACGTGACTAACAGCATGTGACACACTTTGATTCTGTATATCTCTTTTTTTATTTTCCTTCAAATACCATTAAAGCCAAATTTGACATACACTGATGAAGTGTTGTCTGTCTTTCTGTGAAATTTAGTGTCAAAGCAAATCTACCCAACTGTTTGCAGGATACACATCGTCATGTATATCCCTTCACAACACAGGTAAACTTGTAATAGTATCAAAAGCAACAACATAAACGCAAAACGCACATGTTAAGCCATCAGATATACTTGCTGTGTATCAAGCACAAAAAACATAGACAAAACAATAGCATATGTAAAATGAGCGGCGACGCACACACTTCAAGTCCTTTACTTTATGCACTGTGAACCTGCAGCCCAAAACTCAATATTTGGGCTTGCTTAATTTGTCAGGTTTAAAATCCTTACCCTCCTTTTTGACAGTAGATCACCAATTAGTGGATATCTGCTGTCAAATACAACTTTCAGACACACAGAACCAGCAAGTACAATTCATGATAGAACCAAATACACAAACATGAAAAACGCATGGACATTTCTTTCCAAAGGAGTTACGCAAAAACACATCTCATTTCAACCAACCAAACTCACGTGTCTTGTCAGCCTTAGAATCACCCAGAACAATCCATGAATGATCTGTGGGCAGAAGCAAAAAAAAATACACAACACACAAAAGAGAGACATTTCTCATAACAAACAGACATAAATTATAACGTTTAATCAGAAGACAAAACATAATACACATGAACAGACACAAAAATAAAATTCCATTACTTAACTGTTACCATCTTGTCAGTCAGCTTCAACATTAAGCCATTTTAACTTTCCAAAAGTAAAATTCTTTCACTGACACTCCATGTTATCTTTGGGCCACAATTTACACTGTAAAAAATAATTCTTAATTGGAAAATCGTTTTCACTTAGGCATGTAGCCTTCAAAATTTCAATAAAAAGCTTTGTCTTATTTTCTGTCCAAGACTTAATGCAATGCTTCATTTTCGGTCAAATAAAAGCAACTAGCAGACATTATTTTTTAGAGGCAGAGATACAAATATATCATTTCTGCAAGGCATTTAGCATGTGTTGGGACTTTCAAAGAAACCTTTTTCATATTTTCCCTTTGGAATTAAGTTCTTTAATTTTGTGGAGAAACCAGAAACCCCTCCTTTTAGAGGCCTGTTTAGCAAGGTCATTCTGCATTTCACAGAGACAAGTCCTTAATTTAAAAGGTCACGAATGTCAGCATGACAGCCGCCTTCCATTGTTTACAGGGAAACTAAAGATAACACCTCAGCGCGACTCGAGCCAGCCTCTGCAGCTGTCCTAGCCCCCAGCTTCTGCTCACTAAGAAGTTTGTCAAAGACAAAGGGCCTTCCCGATTCCTCCTAACCTGCAATATTTCACTCTATTTAAAACACATGTTACATATATTACTCCTGTTAGGGGCAATAATTTATTTCTATACTTATATTATTAAAACATTTACTGTGAATAATTTGCAGAACATAATAACACACATACCAGTTTTTAGAACAAATGCTTGTTTGCAATGGTACTCATTTCATCAACCTTAAATAGATGAAGGTCTCAGTTAGGCCCAGCCAAAGTTAAAAACCTTCAACCCTGATATTAAACTCAAACCTCTGCACCAGGCACATTGGCTCACTGAGCCATTAAACGCAACCCCAAATGGGAACAACCTGCAAATTTGTGTTTTATACCTAAATGTATGCATTTACTGAAGCCTAAGGCACTTTAAAGCTATTTTAAATGGCAAAAATACCCAAATTCGACTTTGATATTTGGGGCACTTAAAAATAAATATCCTATAAGTATGTTACATATTAATCATCCTCAGAATGTTCTTTACACATTACAGATATTAGACATTAGACATATCTCGTGTAAATCCTTAGAAAAATGAGTTTTTTACGCCTGCGCTAAATGAGATGTCATATGCTAATGTCCTCATTATGCAGTGCAACACAACTCAAATTAAATTATAATGCTAGGAGGTCACAGTATGAGCATTAAGCTTCATTAATAGTAAAAAACAAACTTTGTATCACTTATTTTTAATAATTATTTTTCATAATTTAATAATTATTTTTAATAAACCCAATCATTTTGGCTAATTTCACATATAAAAGCAAGCTGCATCCCTTATTTCAGACATAAACAGAAAGGGGTGAAACACTCAGGACACACAATACGGCACGCTTTAGCCATGCATTTCATAAATAGCGCCAACGCTATTCACTTACAGAAATTGCACTAATGGGAAAACCACATAGACATTTAAACACACATGTTGGACAGGCCGCATGGTCGGGCTGCCCCCTCCCCGCAATGGGACCTGGACCCTGGCTCTCCCTGCATCCCCCAGCCAGAGTCCCCGACGACCACCCGAAGTACACTGCCATTCCTCACCCACAAGACACCAGCTCCGAACCCAGCTGGCCCGGGTCACCATCCACACCACGGCCTCGGCCCAGCCGCCATCTTGGACCACTACAGCACGAGGCCGCGTGGCCTCAACTCGACCCTCACCCCGGGCCCGGCCGGGCCCGACATCGAGGCACCAACCTCCCCCCGGGAGGCAGAGTGACCACTTGGCGAGTCAATGGGAGAAAGGAATCGTCAACGGCTCTCCTCCGCCAGGTGTCGATCACCCCCGGCCGCCTGGGCGCTGGCTCCACCCCCATGCTGGGTGTCTGGACTCCCTCATCCCGGACCTCCCGGCCCCCCAGGCGCGAGGGTCCGGACATCAAAGGGGACCAGACCTATAACTGGGGCAGGACCAGACCAGGAAGGCAGTTGTATCCTGGAGTCGAGAGACCCGAGAAGAACTCATCCGTGACTTGGCCTGCTGGCGCTGCCGCGGCCCTCTGCCTCGTGAAACCATCGTCTTGGCCTGCTGGCGCTGCCGCGGCCCTCTGCCTCGTGAAACCATCGTCTTGGCCTGCTGGCGCTGCCGCGGCCCTCTGCCTCGTGAAACCATCGTCTTGGCCTGCTGGCGCTGCCGCGGCCCTCTGCCTCGTGAAACCATCGTCTTGGCCTGCTGGCGCTGCCGCGGCCCTCTGCCTCGTGAAACCATCGTCTTGGCCTGCTGGCACTGCCGCGGCCCTCTGCCTCGTGAAACCATCGTCTTGGCCTGCTGGCGCTGCCGCGGCCCGCTGCTTTAAGAGACTATCACCTTGGCCTGCTGGCGCTGCCGCGGCCCGATCCCCAGACACTCCAGCTCGAGGATTGTGAGCTCGCCTGTTACCACTACCTGTACCGATCCGGTACCAAGACTGTCCCGCTACCCCCTTTCCCTACAGAGACTAGAAGTGAGAGGACCCCCGGGTCCAAGATCTCCTGTATCGCTGATATCCTTGCCTTAAGAACCCTATATAAAGCCTTGAACTCGACTTGGTGTGGTGCCTGTTTGTGGGGAGGGAGGTAACTTGTCTGTACGATCGCCGGAGACGGTCCCCCTCGGGGATCTCTCCCTCGGTATCCGGCCGACCCTCAGGGTCCCCGTCTAACATTGGTGGCCAGCGGCGGGATCCGAACCTACGCATAATCGTACAGAAAGTCACTCGCCCCACCACACACAACAACCATGTCAATAGAGAGCGGAACAACGGAGAAATTTCAGATGGAAAAATTGGAAGACTACAACCACCGGGAACTGAAGCAATATTGTATAGAACTTGGACTTCCAACCACAGGTCTTAGCACAAAGGAAGACTTCAAACGAGCCCTAGAAGCTTGGGCGGAAACGGGTACGGCCGTACCCCGAACACAAACAACCGAGACGAGCCCCGCACCAACTAAAGAAAGAGCGGATCTCTCCCTGGAAGAGATCCGAGAAAGAGAAAAAACCAGACTCCACGAATTAGAACTTGCCCGACTTCGCTTGGATGGGGAACTCAAGCTGGCAGAACAAAAAATAACCCTGGAACACTTACGGCTCAGGGAAGAGCGGGAAGACAAGCAAAGACAGAGGGAGCTAGAGGAAAAGAGACTAGAGTACGAACATGAGCGCAATCTCAAAGCACTGGAGGTCCAGAAACAGAATAAAGACCTCGGGCTCCCCGAACGACCGACCCCGTCTGCCTCGACCGAACCCAAGGTTCACATCCCCAAAGATGTCATCCGGGAATACCACAAGAACGATGATATACAGCAGTGGTTTAAAGCCTATGAGGTGGCAATGACCTCCCACCGGATTCCCCGAAGCGATTGGGGGGCCGGTTTATGGGGGAGGTTTGTCAACGAAGGGCGGGACGCCCTGCTACAACTCCCGGACCAGCTGATGACCTCCTACGACCACATGAAGGCCGCCCTCCTCACTCGATACGGGCTCACACCGGAGATGTACCGCCAACGGTTCCGCGACTGCAAACGGATTCCGGGTACAACTTGGGTGGAGTACGTGAACTTTTTTAGCCGAGCCTTCGAGGGGTGGATCAAGGGCAACAAAGTAACCACCTACGAACAACTCTTTGACCTTATCGTATGGGAGCACCTGTCGAACAACTGCTTCGTGGAGCTCCGGCAACACCTCCTGGACAGTAAGCTAACCGACCCTCGACAACTAGCCGTCGAAGCCGACCGGTGGGAAAGCACCCGAGTTGGCAGGAACGCACCCAGCGAATTATCCAGACCGTATCGCCCCCGAGGGGGAGGAGGAAGTCAGGGTCGGGGGAGAGACCCCGGCCCCTCGTCACCCCCCAGAAACCCCTCGACCCCGGTTGGCCGAGGAAGCCCTGCCGTCCGGGCCGGTTTCCGGGCCAACATTACGTGCCACAGGTGCCAGCGACCCGGCCACTACGCCAGTGATCCCAATTGCCCAAAAAACCCGAACACTGCCCCCCGCCAAGTTGCAGCGGCGGCCCTAGGGGAAGAACTAATCCCGGAAGACCAGGAAGAGTACGAGACCGATCCCTCTGAATGGGCACCCGCCGCCATGGCACTGGTCTGCTTAGGGGAGAGAGACATGATTCCGCGGGCCCCCCTTCCCGCCAACACCCAGAAGTACGGTCAATGGGTCAACATTAATGGCCGCCGGGCGGAAGCCCTCCGCGACACCGGGGCCAGTGTAACGGCGGTCCGACGCCACCTCGTCACTCCAGACCAAATCTTGCCGAACATTCTTTGCCCTGTCCGATCAGCCGACAATTCCGAAAGCCTATGCCACATGGCCTGCGTCCCCTTCGAGTGGGGGGGAGTAACAGGGATGTTAAAAGTAACTGTCCGCGATGATGCCCCCGTGGACTGCCTCCTAGGAAACGACCTTGAAAGCTCTCCCTGGGCAGCTGTCGAACGGAGGGAGCACCTGGGGATGCTTGGCCTCCCCGAATGGGTCTGCGTCACGACCCGGTCCATGACCGCCCGCGCGGTCCCCAGCCCAGAAGAGCCCGAGTGGCCAGAACCTCCTCCCGCGCTCATCCCCGAGGAGGCCGCCCCAGAAGCCAGTCCATTGACCCAAACCGAAGAAGGATCCGACCAGCTTCGGGACGTCCCTGACCTGGCACAATGGCGGCAGGAGGGAGGCCCCACGCAGGAACAATTCCGGGCCGAACAGAAAACCTGTCCCTCTCTCGAAGGACTCCGGCAGCAAGCCCTGGCCCAGAGCGCCGGGGATACCTCGGGGGCCCACTGGATCTACTGGGACCAAGACCTGCTCTACAGCGAGCAGAAAGTTGCAGAACTAGGGGCCAGTCGGGTGCTGGTGGTGCCCCTTCGCTTCCGAGACTTCCTCCTGAACTTAGCCCACGATGTCCCCCTTGCCGGACACCTGGGGCAGGATAAAACCTACGACCGCCTGGTGACCCATTTTTTCTGGCCCCACATGCGGAAGGATGTCACCAACCACTGCAAGGCCTGCCCCACCTGCCAGGCCAGCGGAAAAAGTGGCCGAAAAATCAAAGCACCATTACAACCCTTTCCTGTCGTCACCACCCCGTTTGAACGAGTAGGAATAGACATTGTGGGGCCCCTCGACCCTCGAACAGCCCAAGGACACCGGTTCATCCTGGTCCTGGTAGACCACGCCACCCGCTATCCCGAAGCCATCCCCCTTCGGACTGTGACGGCCCCCGTGGTGGGCCGGGCCCTGATGGGGATCTTCTCCCGGGTGGGGTTCCCCCGGGAGGTCGTCAGTGACAGGGGCACGAACTTTATCTCCAGATATATGAAGTCCCTCTGGCAGCAATGCGGGGTCACCTACAAATTCACGACCCCCTATCACCCGCAAGGAAACGGACTGGTCGAGAGATTCAACCGCACCCTCAAGGGGATGATTATGGGTCTAGAAGAACCCCTTCGACGCCAGTGGGACGTACTGCTTCCATGCCTCCTGTTTGCCTATCGGGAGGTCCCGCAGAAGTCCCTCGGCTTCAGCCCCTTTGAACTACTGTACGGACACCCCGTCCGGGGCCCCCTCAGCCTAGTCAAGGAAGGTTGGGAGCAGCCTCCCCAGAAAACTCCCCCGGACATCTACCGATATCTCCTGGCTCTCCGCAACCAGACCCGGCGGTTCCGAGACACCGCCAAAGCCAACCTCGAGGCCAGTCAGGAGGACATGAAGAGGTGGTACGATCAGCACACGTCCTCCATTGAGTTCGAACCTGGACAACAGGTCTGGGTGATGTCCCCGGTTGAGCCCTGTGCCCTCCAAGACAGATGGTCCGGGCCCTTCAAGGTAATCGAACGCAAGGGGCCCGTCACCTATTTAATCGACATGGAGACTGCCCGGAACCCCCTACGGGTCCTCCATGCCAACAGGCTCAAACCCCATTTTGTGCGATCCGAACTCAGCCTCCTGATGGCTACCGATACTGGGACAGAAGAAGACTCCGAACCCCTTCCAGACTTACTGAGGGCCCTCGAGAAGGATGGCTCGGTGGAAGGGGTCCAGCTCTCCGAGGCCCTGTCCCCGGAGCAACGCCAAGACTGCCAAACGCTCCTGAGGCAGTTCGCCTCCCTGTTCTCCCTCACCCCCGGAGTCACCCCCTGGTGCCTCCACGATGTGGACACCGGGGACAGCCCTCCTATTCGACACCGGGCATACCGCGTACCAGACCGGGTACGAGCCTGCATCCAGACCGAGGTGTCCAAGATGCTGACCCTAGGAGTGATCGAACCCTCAGACAGTCCCTGGGCGAGCCCAGTCGTCCTGGTTCCCAAGGCAGCTGCCCCGGGCGTTGCCCCTGAGCTCCGGTTCTGCGTGGACTATCGAGGGCTGAATGCAGTTACCCGGACCGACGCTCATCCCATCCCCCGGGCAGACGAGCTAATTGACCGGATGGGGGCCGCCCGCTACCTGAGCATCTTCGACCTAACAGCGGGCTACTGGCAGATCGGCCTCACCCCTAGGGCCCAAGAACGATCCGCCTTCTCTACCCCAGACGGGCACTACCACTTTAAAGTCATGCCCTTCGGCATGAAAAACGCCCCGGCAACGTTCCAACGGCTGGTAAACCAGGTACTGGCGGGCCTGGAAGACTTCAGCGCCGCCTACCTGGACGACATTGCTGTGTACAGCCACCAGTGGACCGACCACCTCCGCCACCTGCGGGAGGTTCTACACGCCCTCCAGCAAGCAGGGCTCACCATCAAGGCCAGCAAGTGCCAAGTTGGCCAAGGGTCCGTGACCTACCTGGGACACCAAGTGGGAAGCGGGCTGGTGGCCCCTCTCCAACTCAAGATTGCTGCCATCCAGGCCTGGCAACCCCCGACGAGCCAAACGGAGGTCCGGGCCTTCCTGGGGCTCACCGGATACTACCGGCGGTTCGTGAAGGACTATGGCAGCATCGTGGGGCCCCTCACAGAGCTCACCCCCAAAAAGAGCCCCAAAACCGTCAACTGGACCCCGGACTGCCAATCAGCCTTCGAGAAGCTAAAGACCGCCATGTGCACGGCCCCCGTGCTCCAGGCTCCCGACTACAGCCGGGAATTCCTTGTGCAAACGGACGCCTCCGATCATGGTGTGGGGGCCGTCCTCTCCCAACTCAACGCCGAAGGGGTCGACCATCCGGTGGTCTTCATCAGCAGACGCCTCTTGCCCCGAGAACAGCGCTGGAGCACCATTGAGAGGGAGGCCTTCGCCGTAGTCTGGGCACTCAAGAAGCTCCGGCCATACCTCTTCGGCACCCACTTCCGGGTGCAAACAGACCACCGACCCCTGCAATGGCTGATGCAAATGCGGGGGGAGAACCCGAAGCTGTTGCGCTGGTCCATCTCCCTGCAGGGGATGGACTTCACGGTGGAACATCGTCCAGGCCAGGACCACGCCAACGCCGACGGCCTGTCACGCTTTTTCCGCCTCAGCGAGGAGAGTCCCCAGGAAGATGGCTGACTCTCCCCGCCTTCAGCTGGGGGGGACGCATGTTGGACAGGCCGCATGGTCGGGCTGCCCCCTCCCCGCAATGGGACCTGGACCCTGGCTCTCCCTGCATCCCCCAGCCAGAGTCCCCGACGACCACCCGAAGTACACTGCCATTCCTCACCCACAAGACACCAGCTCCGAACCCAGCTGGCCCGGGTCACCATCCACACCACGGCCTCGGCCCAGCCGCCATCTTGGACCACTACAGCACGAGGCCGCGTGGCCTCAACTCGACCCTCACCCCGGGCCCGGCCGGGCCCGACATCGAGGCACCAACCTCCCCCCGGGAGGCAGAGTGACCACTTGGCGAGTCAATGGGAGAAAGGAATCGTCAACGGCTCTCCTCCGCCAGGTGTCGATCACCCCCGGCCGCCTGGGCGCTGGCTCCACCCCCATGCTGGGTGTCTGGACTCCCTCATCCCGGACCTCCCGGCCCCCCAGGCGCGAGGGTCCGGACATCAAAGGGGACCAGACCTATAACTGGGGCAGGACCAGACCAGGAAGGCAGTTGTATCCTGGAGTCGAGAGACCCGAGAAGAACTCATCCGTGACTTGGCCTGCTGGCGCTGCCGCGGCCCTCTGCCTCATGAAACCATCGTCTTGGCCTGCTGGCGCTGCCGCGGCCCTCTGCCTCGTGAAACCATCGTCTTGGCCTGCTGGCGCTGCCGCGGCCCTCTGCCTCGTGAAACCATCGTCTTGGCCTGCTGGCGCTGCCGCGGCCCTCTGCCTCGTGAAACCATCGTCTTGGCCTGCTGGCGCTGCCGCGGCCCTCTGCCTCGTGAAACCATCGTCTTGGCCTGCTGGCGCTGCCGCGGCCCGCTGCTTTAAGAGACTATCACCTTGGCCTGCTGGCGCTGCCGCGGCCCGATCCCCAGACACTCCAGCTCGAGGATTGTGAGCTCGCCTGTTACCACTACCTGTACCGATCCGGTACCAAGACTGTCCCGCTACCCCCTTTCCCTACAGAGACTAGAAGTGAGAGGACCCCCGGGTCCAAGATCTCCTGTATCGCTGATATCCTTGCCTTAAGAACCCTATATAAAGCCTTGAACTCGACTTGGTGTGGTGCCTGTTTGTGGGGAGGGAGGTAACTTGTCTGTACGATCGCCGGAGACGGTCCCCCTCGGGGATCTCTCCCTCGGTATCCGGCCGACCCTCAGGGTCCCCGTCTAACAACACATTTAACCCACAAACCAATACTCAGAACAAAAACAAAGGACAGCCCACAGACTGTACTTAAACCAAACCATTTGTAAATACTAGTTGTAAGTCATATTTACAAGAAACGCTTCTCAATTGTGTTTCAAAAGACTGCAAAAACAGCCCAACAGACTGATGTATGTCCAAGAAGCGAAAATACACTCAATTCACTAGCTTTGGCTAGCAGAACACCAAAAAATTGCTCTGTATATCTTCCTTCATAACATTGCGCAGAACAAAGGATCCTTATATGTATTATGTCATATTTTAATTCCCTGGGGATACAAAATCACCAAGGAAGAAATATGTTTGTAAATCTAAACCTATTTAGATATTCCCTCTAGGGAAGCCGGCTAATTTACTTCACATCACACTATGGTACCTTCCAAATAAAGTCACACATTCTTCGTATGTGAGCTTTTAAACAGGCATGCCAAAAATATTGCAAAATATACAATATTATAATCAATTTAGTGCTTAATGTACTTTTCGTACGTGCACCGTTCAACTAAACCAAATAGAGAAAATTCTCCTCATTACCTGTTCTACACAAATTGCAATTCGCATATACAAACCTATACAAATCCAAAGTTGGCCAACACAAATTCCAAAGTTCCAAAGTTACAGTACTAAATTTGCTAAGACCAGGCATCTTATAGCTCACTAATCTAGCTTCAAACTTCAAGGGGTTATCAAAAACTATATACTCGCAAATATACGAGACTCTCAGCTTTGGGAATTGCAATAACCAAATCAAAACCAAGAAACCAAACCCTCGGCTTTGGTAATTGCAATAACCAAATCAAAACCAAGAAACCAAACAAAGTCGTGGGAGCGACCCACTTGTACTTCTTATTCTTACTAATCAAAAGGTTATCCAAATTCTAACTGTCAAGTTCTACATGACCTAACGGTCTTTTTTAGAATACTCATGCCAAAAAGGTTCTCAGTCAGGAGTGACATCATGTGGAGGATCAAAATCAGGAAGATCAGAAATATACCGGGCTGCGAAGACAGAGAATCTCCAGAATCCTTGTGCACAAAGTAGCAGAGTCCCATCCTCTCCTCCTCAGTAGATTTCAGTCTCCTGTCAAGATCACTCCTTCAGAAAGTCACTTCTCTGATGAAGCCCCATGTTGGGCGCCATTTGAAGAACTGAGAATATGAAAAGACATCTTTATTAAATTTAATAAGTGAGGCCACGTCACACAGAAGTCGTAGCAACTGAATGAGGTAGTCTGAGGAATACAGAAAACAGAGGCCTTTTATATGCTTAGGGTTACAAACTTCAGCATACAAGTAAGGGGCAGTCCTAGCTTTTGCAAGCATGCAAAAAATGCCTAACATGGACATGCAAGGTCTGCCAAACGACAAACCCATTTTACAGTTGTACTGCCCATAATCAATCATTGAACAAACCCAACATTCTTCTTTAGACAAGCCGGACAAACCCATAATAAAAGGACCACAACCCATATCATAATCAGACCATAAAAGAAGGAACAGAAAACAGATAAGAAGCAGGATAAGGGGTGTGTGTGTGCATACCAAACTCTACCATGTCCTGTGCTTTGATCCTCAATCTTGATCAGCTAAAGGGCAGGAACTGGTTTAACAAGGTCAGCTTCAGGCAACAGGGTCAGTTCACTCAGGTCAAACAGGAGTCAGCATGAACTCGAGCTAAGGTGTACATGTCCTCAAAAGACTAGTTTCAGCCACAATCATGGCCTATGTGAGGGCAACCACAAAATGGCTGCCATACACAAAATGTAACCCATGGGTTCAGAATTCACAGAACCTCAGTAATAAAGTTCTAACAGTCGCAGTCACTCCTAGCTTCTTTCTCACGGCGTGCAAGTGGTGTCAATGCGCTAAAAATGCACGATTAATGAATTTTAGTGCGATGTTGAGGACTAACACACTAATATGCGTTAGTCTAATGCACGGGTACTAATAGTATGGCTCGTGGACCACCAGCGGCCCGGCAAACCTTCCTTGGCGGCCCGCGGACCTTGCAGACCTGTGTTTTAAAAAAAAATGTTTTAAAGAGTGACAGCAAACACCCCACAGCAGCACGGACTCCGAGACACTCTGCTCTATGGGGGCCGGGCTCTTCACAACAAAGCCTCATTAACAAGTGAATTGTCTTTTAAAGACCTGTGAAGTACTCTGGTGTGGCTGTGTGTGTGCCCAGGAAGCTGGGGTGAGGTGACAGACAGGGCCGAGCTGGGAACCAAAACTGGCCCTGGCAAAGAGCTCGACCGGCCCCCTTGGGAGCGGCCACGTTGTTTGCAAGGGCCGATTTTGTTACAGGGGATGATTTTGCAGCTATGCTGCAAAAACACTCCTGTAATAAAAACGGCCCACAGGGGTCCGAAATCGGTCCCCACCCTAGTGGCCCACTGGGGAAACGCCCGTGCCTGCTAAAGCCAGTCCGGCCCCGGTGACAGAGGGAGATAGAGGGAGGAAGAAAGAGGGAGGGAAACAGAGGGAGGGAGACAGAGGTAGGGAGACAGAGAGAGAGAGAGAGGGAGGGAGATAGAGAGAGGGAGACAGAGAGAGAGATAGAGACAGACAGATTGTGTGAGACAGAGGGAGACAGTGAGAGAGAGAGAGAGGGAGAGAGATAGAGAGAGGGAGGGAGACAAAGAGAGAGAGAGAGAGAGACAGAGAGAGAGAGAGAGATGGAGACAGAGACAGACAAAGATAGAGACAGAGACAGACATAGACAGGGACAGACAGAGGCAGGGACAGGGATAGACAGATAGAGGAAGAGACTGAGACAGACAGAGACAGAGAGACAGAGAGGGAGACAGGGAGTGAGACGGAGGGAGACAGAGGGAGAGAGAGAGGGGGAGAGAGAGGGAGGGAGACAGAGGGTGACAGAGGCAGGGAGAAGGAGGGAGACAGAGAGAGAGGGAGACAGAGAGAGGGAAACAGAAGGAGGGAGATAGAGGGAGGCAGAGGGAGACAGGGAGGGAGTCAGGGGGAGACAGAGGGAGACAGCCAGATGGAGACAGATGAAGGGAGAGAGACAGAGGGAGCGAGACAGAGGGAGACAGAGAGAGGGGGACAGATAGCGAGAGGGAGACAGACAGAGGGAGGGAGACAGAGGGAGGGAGACAGAGGGAGGGAGACAGAGGGAGAGAGATAGAGGGAGACAGAGGGAGGGAGACAGAGGGAGGGAGAGGGAGGAAGACAGAGGGAGGGAGACAGCGAGAGGAAGGGAGGGAGACAGAAAGAGAGGGAGACAGAGAGAGAGAGGGGGGGAGGGAGACAGAGACAAACAGAGATAGAGATAGAGACAGACATAGACAGGGACAGACAGAGGCAGAGACAGGGATAGGGGCAGTCAGATGGAGGCAGAGTCAGACAGAGTCGGACAGAGATAGAGAGACAGAGAGGTAGACAGAGGGAGGAAGACAGGGCCTGACAGGGACAGACAGACAGATAGAGGCAGAGACAGGGGCAGGGACAGACAGATAGAGGCAGAGACTGAGACAGACAGAGACAGAGAGGCAGAGAGACAGAGAGGGAGACGGAGAGGGAGTCGGAGGGAGACAGAGGGAGAGAGAGATGGGAGAGAGAGGGAGGGAGACAGAGGGTGACAGAGGGAGGGAGAGGTAGGGAGACAGAGAGAGAGAGGGAGACGGAGAGAGGGAGAATGAGAGAGAGGGAGGCAGAGGGAGGGAGATAAAGGGAGTCAGAGGGAGACAGTGAGGGAGTCAGGGGGAGACGAACAGAGGGAGACAGACAGAGGGAGGGAGACAGAGGGAGACAGAAAGAGAGAGAGAGGGAGACAGACATCGAGAGGGAGACAGAGAAAGGGAAACAGAGGGAGAGAGACAGAGGGAGAGAGACAGAGGGACACAGACAGAGGGAGACAGGGAGCGAGAGAGAGGGAGGGAGACAGAGGAAGGGAGGCAGCGGGAGGGAGACAGAGAGAGGGAGATAGCCAGAGAGAGAGAGAGGTAGACAGACAAAGTGAGTGAGACAGAGGGAGACAGAGAGAGAGAGAGAGAGAAAGTGAGATAGAGAGCGGGAATGCGACAGAGAGAGAGAGAGGGAGGGAGACAGAGAGAGATAGATAGAGAGAGAGAGAGAGAAAGAGAGAGAGATAAAAAGATGTGTGTATGTCGGGTCTGGTGGCTCAGTGGACGAAGGCGTCCGCTGCAGGGGCCTGTGTTCAACCTCATGGTCACAGGTTCTTTTTATCGAGCCCGCCCCCCTTCCCCTACTGACCTTGACCCGACCAGTAAGGCCCCCCGCCTCAAATCACACTATAAATTTGGACCCGAGGGAAAGTTTGTGAGTACCCATGGTCTAATGCCTGATGTATGGTATTTGGCAGGGCAGATTATAATTAGGGCTCCCGGTTTCCCGTTTAAACGGATTTTTACATATAAATACAGACAGAAAACAATTTTTCCTTTGTCTGTATTTATATGTAAAAACGGCAAAATACTAGTAAATTTTGCCGGGCTGCCGTGAGTTGCCACGCCCCTGTTCCTTTTGTTGCTCCCCCAGCCCTTCTTTTGCATCTGTTTGGCAAGTGTATTTCTGGGGCCTCGGGGGAAAGATTAATGGCGCGCACCGCCATTGGGCACAAAGAGCTTCAGTCCCCCCCCCCCCTCTCTTGTGTGTCAGCCGGGCTGAGACAGTTTCCCGGGCACACAGACAGCCGCACCCCAGCACTCCACAAGTCTTTAAAAGACCATTTATTTGCTAACGAGGCTTTGTTGTCTTTTCTCACACCTTCTTAGCTTCCCTGCATCTACGCTCTGCATATTGCTGGGAGAATCAGCCCCCCACTTGGCACTGTTTGGCATTACAGATAAGTGGATAGAACTTAGGTTATAGACATTAGCATATGCACGCGACACAGAAGGTCAGGAAAACCCGCAACTCTTGAAACTGCACTAGGTCAGCACTCTTAAACTAGCGAGGCGCGGTTATGTAATTGTAAATAATCGAAGGCTCATTCAGAATCGAAAAGTTGGAGAAACGTATAGAACACTTAGGGGCAGATTTATGAAGGCCTTGCGCCGCCGGTGCGTCATTTTTAACATGGGTAAAAGTGACGCACCGGCGGCGCAAGGCCTTCATAAATCTGCCCCTCAATGTATTATAAAGAAACAGATTAATTGAATTATAAAATGCATTTTACACATTTTAAATGCAATAAAACATTAGTACTAAACGTAACCTTAGTCTACCAAAACGTGTACAATAGGTTTAAGGTAGCATCCTAATGTACACATTTTATTTTTCTCACAATGACTGTAAAGACTCCCGTATTCAGTAGTGAAAAATTCGGTTTCGATATGGCACACATGCGGTGTGCTAACCTGGAAGCAGCATCCTTTCCGTGATGCTAGTGCTGCACAGCTACCCAGGCTGGGACTGTCGTGCTGCTCGAGCTGATACTGATAGTCTGAGAACTCCTGACAGTGCGAGTGTGAGCATTACTGCTACCACTATGCACTAGGCCAGTGGTAGTTTTGTGGTTTTCTTTGCTCGCCTGCCTCCTTGCCATCTATCACATGTCCCTGTGTCTCTGAGAGAGCGCTAGACAGAAGTGAAAAATTGTAGGGGTGCATCATATGTACAAGTAGTCAGCACCCGCATATGTAAAGGGTTTACTAATCATGTTCAAATGCAATGTAGGGTTGAGAACTGAAGTATTTGATGTTAGAACTACTTGCAGAACAAATGTTAAGGTTTTTGAAATATTAGTGATGCTGTTTAATTAGAACACCATTGTATGTTTAGGTCTCCTTTATTAAAATTCATATTTGCATACTTTTATAAGTGATTAGCTGCTCGAAGTAGAAAATGTATTTGATTTAAAGTTGGAGGCCTAAAGAACGGAGAGATTATTCATGTAGAATGTGGGGCCTATGAAACGTGCAAAGGTCCAGTCCATGGAAATCGAGTAGGCCTGACTGGAAATGTTTTCTTCGCATTAAATGGTAGAATTATTTTGTAAAAGCGGCCTTTGGCTAAAATGTATCAACGCTAAAGAATGTGTGAGCCGATTCTCATGTATTTCCTTGCAGGTGCCTGGCCATGTAGACAGTAGAGTAGAAGGGCCTATTGTGTACGAGTGTTAGGATGCTAGACTCAGACATGGAGGAGTAGCTGAGGAATTTAAAGATACAACTTGAAGCGACGGAGAGTCTGGGACCCAAGGACGTTTTAACAGACAAGGATGGAAGGGTGCCATGATGGAAAATTTTGGAAACCAACACCTTCGAGAGGGGCGTACCTGAAGGCGTGTCACCAGTATTGTGGGGTTTTGTATTAGGGACAGCACCCCGAGGGTGGAGGCAGAGCAGATGGGCTGAGGAGCTAGAGAGAGCGGTTGGATGGACAAAGAGCTTAGCTAGGTTTGAGAATCACACCAGACTTAAGAGAAAGTGAGTGAACTTCTTTGGAAGTCACAACGGCTGACACCTGTTGCTAGGAATGGGCTATTGTTGAGTAGGGATGTCACTTAGTACAGGGTAGGGATAGCTTAACTTGACTTTTCTTTCCAATGCATACTAGAACTCAAGTTACAGCAATTTTTATTAGCCTGATGGTTCTGGAACTGATTCTCGTATTATTCATAAGCCGCCTAAGACTTTTCTGTAGGATTATGTTTGTATTAGTGCCCGTTTATCTTTTGAACCTCGTGTTGAGGTGTATGTATCTTCAGCTGTTTTCATTTCTGTAATAAATCTTCAAACTTGGTTTTTAGTCAGTGGTCCTTTGGGGAAAGTAAATGGGAATTAATGCAAGTATTAATGGCTGGTAAATAGGTTGCCTAATTCACTTTATGACAGGTAAAAAGGTCCAGTCGACCTGTGACGGGATTTTGGAAAATGGTAAGCAGACTCTAGAAGAAAAATCCCGCCTTTCCAGTTGGTAGCAGAGTAGGATGGTTTATCTTCTGGAGTGAGGGTAATCTAGAAGTAGGTTGAGATTTTCCCGAGGCCCATAGAGAACAAATGAAGAGTGTCCAGAGAGTCGCGGACGGGGGATGGCGATCCATGGAAACTGACGGAGAGTGACGGTGCGGCAGAAAGCAGCAGGTCGGAAGAGAGTGAGTATGAAAAGGGTCATGCGTTGTTAGATTGCGGTTATGTCGTGTTGTTGTGTTGTGTTGTCTTGCGGAGTTGAATGCCTGTAGTGTGAAAGGAAGTCAGGTTGTGAGCGCGCGCAACCGAAGAAAATCTTAAGCTCAGAGGAGAGTTTAAGTTGTTTGGGTGTATCGAACACCCATAGTAATTGTCGACCATTGTTAAGGGGGTCAAGAGGTAACATTGACCGCCCACAAGACCGAGATAGGGGGAATGTGTGTGTGAGTGCGTGGGTAACGGATGCTGGTCGGAAGTTGCCGCGAGTTTGTAACCTATCAGTTGAGGCGATTTGTCTAGCCGTTAGCGGACAGGCAGTTGCCAGTTCAGGTGACAATTACAGTCAGACTGTGGACGTACAGTCAAGGAAGTGGTTGCTTGATCGGAAGTGATCATTTCTAGTGTATGAATGGGACGCATGCGTGACCGGGAGACGAGCGGAGAGAGGAGGGGAACTGCTGTGAAACGGAGGCGAGTGACGTCAGAAGGAGCCGCGCTGGGATAGGGCGGTTAGTGAGAAGCCGCGCTGAGATTGGTGGATTGTCGTCAGGAAGTAAACAAGCGCCGTAGAACAAGGAAACGTTGTGGTTTTCATCATGAAATGTTTTAAAGTGTTGCGAAATTGTTTCAAGGGTGAAAAGATGATAGAACCGAGGGATGGGGAGGAGGCTCCACCCGAGGATACTCCAGCTTACTATATGGCAACGAATGTTGGGTTATATACCATATTGTGGCTTGATAATTGGTGCAAGATGACAGACGGAAAGGAAGAATTGACATTTCCTAAATATGGAACGTTTAGACTAGAAGTGTTGTATCAGTTGAAAGCGATTATGGCTGCGTTGCGACCTCTGCCCAGACCAACACAGTTTGAAGCGTTAAATGCATGGATCAAGGCGGCCCATGAAAAGAACAGAGATAGGAGACAGGAAAGAGTGTAACGATCAGTTAGGGCGGTTCAAGATGCGAGATGGGATGCCATGGCCAAGAGGTGGAGGGTACAGACCATTGAAGGGGATAGGTTGTACCCGTTGCTGGAAAATACAGGGGATGCGCCGAGGAAAAGTACGGAGGATGAAGACAGTGAGACAGACGACAGCCTGATAGAGAGACTGTTGTCAGAGAGACCCCCTCCATACAATCCTAAGTTGGAGGGAACGCCACGAACTCTGGCCCAATTCACGCCAAACGCTGTCTGGTCTATTCCCGCTCTGTCTTGATGGACCTCCGACCGCCCATAATTCCTGGCTGTCCTACACTAGATTTAACCACTACTCCAAAGGAAGTTGCACGGTGTTGTACACACTGTCATAGTGGGATATTATCCAACCTTGATAGATTGTACTCCAAGGTGCACACTAAGTGCACAGATATCCCTATAGCTATGGCCCTTATTAACGCGCGATCCCTATGTAAACATAGTCAGGAAATAGCAGACCTTATAATCGATTTTAATCTGGACATCCTTTTTATAACGGAGACTTGGACTGACGATTCCTCAGAGCCGGACTTAGTGATCGCCACACCCAATGGTTACAAAGTTCACAGATAGGACAGACTTAGGAAAAAAGGTGGAGGGATTGCTATCATAGCTAGGGATAGGTTTGTTGTTACAACCTCACATATCCCGGACACCTCATGTGAAGCCCTGTTGTTTGCAATTAAGCTCAGGGCTCTATATAATTTTAAGGGGGTTTTTATATATCGACCCCCAGGAGCCAAGACAGGCTTTTTAGCTAGCCTAAGCACAATACTGGAATCACTCGCTATTGAGGACTCCATCACGATTCTGGGTGACATGAACTTCCACCTAGAAGACATTAACCAGAAAGACACCTTGGCCCTTATCTCAGACATGGAAACCCTGGGGCTTAAACAACTGGTCGCCTCGGCCACTCATCTGGCGGGGCACACCTTAGACGGCATTTTTTCCAACGTCGTGGGTTTACAGGTATCGGATATTCTACCGATGCCATGGACAGACCACCATGCCGTATTTTGTACTATGACAATAAATACACCCTCAACAAGGCAACCATCCCCTCAGGCCTCGGCTCTTTTAAAGCATGGAATAATATTAAACAACCAGACCTAAGAAAACAGCTCGATAGTACACGCCCGCTGATCTCCACTGACGCGATTATGGCAACACAACAATTCCAGGACTGGTTGGGCCATGCTATTAATTTGCTGGTCCCTATTAAGGCAATATCTAAGAATAGGTCTACTCCAACTACTCCGTGGTATACGGATGAATTAAAATAGCAAAAACAACAAAACAGGAACCGCGAAAGGCATTGGAGGAAAACATACGACCTAGTAAGCAGGACCCGCTATAAAGAATCATTGGCTGTTTACAAAACCATGATTGTAAAGGCCAAAAAGTCCTTTTATTCAGATCAAATTGAACAGGCAAAGAATTCCAGCAAAAAGTTATATGAAATCACCAAATCCCTTTCAGGTAACATTCCTGATTGGACGCCACCTCCATCCCAAGCTATATGCGATGCACTGGCTAACTTTTTCTTTGCCAAAGTGGACGACATCTACCAAGTCTTCACTTCCAAATCTACCTCCAAATCCACCATAGCAAATCCCTCTCTCTCCAACACACTTCCAGCTACAGCTTTTATTACTTTTAAACCACTAACTAACGATCACACACTAAATATCGTCTCCACCATTAAAACAGGATCAACATTGGACCCTTGTCCTTTCTCGGTCCTTCCTCCTGTGATGGACTCGATCATCCCGGTCCTCACACAAGTATGCAATTCCATCTTGAGCTCCGGGATATATCCTATGTCCTTAAAAACCACACTGCTCAAACCTCTTCTAAAAAAACCTTGTCTTGATAAGACCGAGCTAAAAAACTACCGGCCAATTGCCAGCCTTCTTTTCATAGCCAAAGTGGTTGAAAAGGCCATGAACAAACAACTATCGGAGCACATCGAGACACATCGACTGCTTGACGACACTCAGTTCGGATTTCGGAAATATCATGGTACCGAAACTGCCTTAATTAAAGCCTCCGATGATGTTAGATTAATTCGAGACCAGGGAAGGACAGCAATTCTGGTACTGTTGGACCTTTCAGCCGCTTTCGACACGGTCGACCATAGGATCTTGGTCGACCTTGTCGAAAAGATGGGCATTTGCCCTACAGCAAAAGACCTGCTCGCCTCGTTTCTCACAGACAGAACCCAGGCCGTCACCCTTGGACCTTACCAATCTGCTAAGCTCTCGTTACCATGTGGGCTGCCTCAAGGCTCATCCTTGAGTCCGACACTATTTAATATCTATGTGTTGGACCTTGCTAATGTCATCAAAGCACACGGGATGAGCCTAACCTCATATGCGGACGACACGCAATTGGTATTGGCCATTAAGGGTGACGGAGGGGAAGTCGCCCAACGCTTCCAAAAGGGAATGACGGAGATAGGAGAGTGGATGGCAACAAATTGCCTGAAACTCAACTCAGAAAAAACTGAGGTAGTTATTTTTGGACCTCTTTCACCAGACTGGTCATGTCGTTGGTGGCCTTCCACATTTGGAGCACTTCCAAAGCCAGTAACCAAGGTTAGAAATTTGGGAGTCACCTTTGATGACGGCCTAAATTTCATGGATCATGCAAATAAAGTTGCCTCCACAGCCCACCATAAATTACGCATGATAAAAAAATCAGTCCGTTCCTGCCAGCAGTCACCATAAAAACCTTGGTTAGCTCCTTGGTCTTGTCATCACTGGATTACTGCAACGGCTTATTTTTAAATACGCAGGTTAGGGTTACAAGAAAGTTGCAGTCGATACAAAATGCGGCAGCACGCCTGCTCTCTGGAATCCCCAGATTTGCGGCCATTTCGGACACTATTAAAAGACTTCACTGGCTGAAGATCCAGAATAGGATCAAGTTTAAGTCACTATGCATAGTTTACAAAGCGCTAAATAAGCAAGGCACGCATTTTTTAACAGACCAATTGGTCCCATATCAACCGTCCCGTCAGCTTCGTTCCTCTAATCGTAACCACCTAGTGATTCCCGCTCTAAAACAGTGTCATGGGGTGATCGTCGCTTCTTGGTCGCTGCCCCAAAACTTTGGAATACCCTGCCCCAAGACATCAGATCAAGCTCTACACTCATCCAGTTTCGGAAAAGACTTAAGACTTGGCTGTTCTCCCAATAGTCCCTATGAAACGAAGGTAACTTGCTTGAGTAAATAACACTGATCTGAATCTATGCAAATTGACTAGCGCCAAGACGCCTGCGGGTATTTCTCGCGCTTTATAAATGGCAACAAATAAATAAATAAATAAATAAATAAACGCCAACATCAGCAAAGAACCGGGAAGACTCTGTCGGGGATGGTGGGGTTCAAATGGTGAGTGGTCTGAGCACCTCAGGGGACAAGTTTGGCCCAGCGGAGGGAGAAAAGGCACCTCCACCTTCCCCAGTGACGAGAGTAGTGGGAAGATTTACAGTACAAAAAGTTCGGGTAGAAGAGGGTGTCAACTCTCAGAAACTGCCAGATGCTCTTACAGTACCAGTCACCATAGGTCCCATAGTATCAGTGTACAATCCAGAACAGAAACAAGGCGAGAGTCCGCCACGAATGGGAAGTGAGAGATGTACCAGCGAAGACAGGAGTAATGTGGTGGAAGGGTGGAGGCAGTTGCCAAGGCCTGTAGAAAGGAGCACTCCTTTGGCAGCATCGGCAGACTCCTCTGAAGAGCAGGGAGGTTGGAGGGGACCAATGGACCTGAGGGGACCACGGCCGAGGTCGATGAAAGAATTAAGGCCAGATTTGAGAGATTGGGACACAATTGTGGACACTCAGAGCAACAGATCGATGAATGATTCTGGGTCTGGAAATCAGGAGAGTAGGATGGTGTCTCACTGCGTGCCTAGCGAAAGCAGGCAGGAATGGGAACGTAGAGGGGTGGGGAATAGGGGGGCGTCCCACCACACCTCTAGGGACAGTAGACAGGAGTGGGACAGAGGAGGTTGGGAAAACGGAAGGGTTCCCCCTAACACACCTGAAGAAAACAGACGAGAGAGTCAGTGGAGGAAATAGTGGAAGGTACATTGTCACTAGAAAGGATCGAACTCTACGAACCAGACGAGCTGTTGTTTGTGGCGAAGGATGTTACACGGAGAGCTAGGACAACTCATGAGAAACTCTCTGAATTAGCGAATAAGTATACTGTGGATTTGACAAAGACAAAAGCACTACAGGGTGGCCATAGGTTGCAGTACTCGGACCAAGAACTAGAAGAGAAGAGGGTGATCGGATTAAAAACCCACATCAGAGAACTGATTGTGGGAATCCGAACATGGTCCCAGTTGGAGAAATGGGAGGAAAGGTGGTCAAAGAAAAAGAGTGTTAGACGGAGTGTTATTGAGACATCCCCGGGAGGAGGGTTGATGCATACAGAGGCGTACCCCTTGCGGGAGGTGGCTCATGGGGGATATGTACATGTACCCTGGAGTAGGGGAGATCTGGCTGCCTTTACGAACACATTTCCAAAGTTGCGTGAGAGTCCAGTGGAATGGTACAAACAGGTAGAGAGGTTCGTTAAAATCTCAATGGTGCTGTGGATTGATTTAAACAAGCTGTTTGACATTGTGGTTCCAGGGGATTTGTGGATAGCATGTAAAGTCAGCGTTGAATGGCCCACAGCAGAGCCAGAGCGAGATGCTGCCACAAATGGACCGTCGCCCAGGGTGATGGCAAAGTATGAGCAGGCGATCACGTGGTTAAAGACTAAGGTACCACCACAGGACATTGACTGGGTAAAAATAGATCGGACTAGGCAAGAACCAAAGGAGACAGTACATGAATATTATGAGAGGCTATTGCAGATTTTCAAACAGTATAGTGGATTAGATGTGATGGATCCAAAAGACATGGGACAGTTTGTATCCAAGTTTGTCCTGGGACTGAGGCCTGATATCTGTCTCATGATACAGCAACATTTAATTTGTTGGCAGAACAAGCCTGTGGATGAGATCTTGAGGTACGCGAGGTATTGCAGTGATGAGATAGACTCGAAGACAAGGAAGCTTAAGGATAAACTGATGTTAGTACAGATGCAATCGGGAGGACAGGGTCAGTCAGGAAGTGGCACACTGGGGAGGAAAACAGGGGGACAGAAAAGGGACAACGAGGAAGGTCCGAGACCAAGGATAGATATAGCGACCCTGAAAAAGACGACCAAGTGCCATCAATGTCATGAGGTCGGGCATTGGAGACGCGAGTGTCCCCGTAATCCTGACAATCAGGTACAAGAGGAAGAGGAGGAGGAAGTCCAAGCCCCTCCGGTACGGAAGGTAACAGTAGCAAAATTCCAGACAACAAAAGGGGGGACGTCAGCCCCTAGGGCTCCGGTTCCCCAGCCGCCGAAGATTTCAGCAGGGAACAAGGTTTACAAGCAGATGCCTTTCATAGTCGAAGGGGACGAGTGCTATTACTTTGACCCAGTGACAGGGCGATACATGGATGGGGAGGAGGGCTGTACTCTTGGAGCAGTGCTGGAGGTAGATCAGAGGGGACCATTTGTGGAGGCAGATGTGGATGGACATCCCACCACCTTTTTGGTCGATACTGGTGCTTCTCGTTCTACTGTGCGGTCTGCGGTAGTCCCCAACTTACCTCTTTCAGGACAGACCATACAAGTTGTAGGAGTCGCAAACAGAAGAATGACAAACCCCCTGACTGAGCCAGTCCCAGTGAAGATCGGGAGTTTCCGGGACAGACATCAGTTTGTAGTGTGTGATTCCAGTCCCGTGTGCCTGTTAGGAAGAGATCTTTTGTGCAAACTCAATTGCACCATCTATTGTACCCCCAAGGGAGTAGAATTACAGACAAACGATGACGACGCTGACTTTAAGGTTGCAAATACGCATGTGTCCATTGAATTATACCCTGCTTTAACTGTGGAAGAACTCCCTTGGGATTTGAGGGACTCTGTCTCACCGCAGGTGTGGGACTTTACAGGGGAAGAGATCGGACTGATCAAAGGAGTAGAGCCCGTCAGGATTCAAGTAAGACCGAATGCTGAATTCCAGAGAACACCCCAGTACAAGTTGACTCCGGAAACACTTGCAGGTATAAAACCTGTGATTGAGTCCATGATTAGACAGGGAATTCTAAAGGAGGTCATGGGCAGTCCCTGTAACTCTCCGATCATGGGTTTGCAGAAGCCAAGTGGGAAGTTCAGGATAGTGCAGGATTTGCGAAAGGTGAACAACATAGTCGTTCCATGCTGTCCAGTGGTACCGAATCCATCAGTGATACTGTTTCAGATACCGTTCCAAGCTGAATGGTTTTCTGTGATTGATTTGTGTCAGGCTTTCTTCTCAATCCCATTGCACGAGGAGAGCCAATTTCTTTTTGCGTTCAAAATAGAGAGCCGCGTCCTAACATGGTGTCGTATCCCTCAAGGGTATACAGAGAGTCCATCGATTTTTAATCAGTTGTTGAAAAGGAATCTCGAGAGTCTGGTACTGCCGCAGAACTCCGTTCTTGTGCAGTACATAGACGACCTCCTTGTTGCGTCAGACACCGAAGATGCTTGTAGGATTGACACCATTGCCTTGCTGAACCATTTGGCAGAGAATGGACACAAGGTATCCCCAACAAGTTACAGTACTGCCTGCCTGAAGTGCAGTATCTGGGTCACAGAATAGAGAAGGGAAAGAGAAGTGTCGCCTGACAGGATTGAGACGATCATGAGAATGACGGTGCCTTCGACCCAAAGAGAGGTTAGGATGTTCCTAGGCATGGTTGGCTATTGCCGACAGTGGATTGCTAACTTTTCCCTGAAGGCGAAGCCATTGCAGAAACTGACGCACAAGGACGTAAGTGATCCGGTACCATGGGACACGGATTGTATGATGGCTTTTCTCGAGTTGCGAAAGGACTTGTGTCGCGCTCCGGCTCTGGGAATGCCCGATTACACCAAGTCATTTGCACTGTTCTGCTGTGAGAGAGAGGGGTGTGCTTTGGCAGTGCTAGTGCAGGATCATGGAGGAGTCCGTAGACCACTTGCCTACTTCTTGGCTACTTTAGATCCAGTAGCCGCAGCGTTGCCCGGATGTCTCAAATCCGTTGCTGCAACAGGTGTCAGCATTGAAAGATGTGAAAGCATTGTAATAGGATACCCACTGACCGTGCACGTACCACACTCTGTGGAATTGTTGATGACCAGGACCAAGACTCAGCACTTGACTAATAATAGGCTCACACGCTACGAGCAGGTTATACTTGCTGCGGAGAATGTGACTCTCAGGAGGTGCTCTGTCTTGAATCCTGCTACCTTGTTGCCATTACCAAATGATGTAGAAGATGATTGGGAAGACCATGATTGCCTTGATGTGACTGAACTATGCACCAAACCTAGACCGGATATTGTTGATGAGCCATTGGTGGACCCTGATGAAATTTACTTTGTGGATGGCTCATGTGTAAGAGACAATACTGGTCAGTTGAGAGCAGCGTTTGCTGTCTGTACTATTTCTGGAATAATTGAAGCGGCCTGCTTGGAAGGAGTACACTCCGCGCAAGTGGCTGAGATAATTGCGTTGACGCGTGCCTGTTTGGCAGCCAACGGGATTCGGATCACCATATTCACTGACAGTCAATATGGGTTTGGGGTAGTCCATGACTTCGGTCAATTGTGGTCTCAAAGGGGTTATATGACATCATCGGGCTCCCCAATCAGGAATGGAGAATTTATCAGGCTATTGCTGGAGGCTTTGCAAGGTCCAGCAGAGATAGCCGTGGTAAAATGCACAGCCCATACCAAAGGTACTGATTTCGTGTCAATGGGGAATCGTTATGCTGATGAAGTTGCACGCTACTGTGCGGAGCAGGGATATTCATTTACCGAACAAACAATCGAAGGGCCCAGGGAAAGAATCAAGTTAAGCATGATGCTTGAGGTGGCGGATACCTGGGAAGAGTTGAAGAGCATGCAGGACCAGGCGTCAGACTTTGAGAAAAGGGTGTGGGAATTGGCAGGCTGTGTCAAAGGAGACTTGGAAATGTGGGTTTCGGCTGATGGAAGAGCTGTGTTGCTGAATGAGCTGGTGAGTTCGATGGCACGACAGATACATGGTCCGGTGCATCTGGGAAGAGATGCGATGATGCGTGTGTTCAGGCAAACGTGGTACAATCCGAAATTTAGACAGGCTGCTGAAGCGGTATGTCAGAGGTGTGTAACATGTCAACAGATGAATGTTGGGAAAAGAACACCAGTTACATTGAGTCACATTGGAAGGTCCGGTGGACCTTTCTATAGGATGCAATTGGATTTCATCGAGATGCCGAGGTGTAATCGCCTCAGGTATGTCTTGGTGATTGTGTGTGTGTTTTCTAGATGGGTTGAGGCATACCCAACTCGTAGGTGCGATACACTCACAGTAGCCAAACTGTTGTTGAGGGAATTGGTGCCACGATTCGGGGTTCCGACCTCTTTGGAATTGGACAGAGGGAAGCATTTCAACAGCGAAGTTGTGAAAATGCTCTGCTCTGCACTGAACATTGACCAGAGACTGCATTGTAGCTACCGCCCAGAGGCTTCTGGCATAGTGGAGCAAATAAATGGAACTCTTAAGGCTCGAATGGCAAAAGTATGCTCATCCACATCCTTGAAGTGGCCCGATGCATTGCCGTTGGTACTGATGAGTATGCGTAGTACACCAGACAGGAGGACAGGGCTCTCACCACACGAAGTACTGATGGGTAGGGCTATGAGACTGCCATCTATTCCTACAACTGCCTTGCTGAATATCACAGATGATCTGATTCTTGATTACTGCAGGGGACTTTCTGATGTCATCCGTTCTGTGTCTCTTCAGGTGCAGGCTGCTGAAATTCCGGCTTCTAGCGACCTTTGTCACGATTTGTGCCCGGGTGACTGGGTCCTGGTGCAGAAGCACGTCCGAAAAAGCTGCCTGGATGTGCGCTGGAGAGGACCTTTCCAAGTTATTTTGGTGACAAACACTGCTGTGAAGTGTGGTGGATTGCCAAACTGGATCCATGCTTCTCATACCCGACGAGTCCCAGCACCCCTGGAAGGGACAGCTCCTCTAGAAGAGAGAGATCCTGACGAGGAAGAAGATCCACAAGAGGAGGCGAGTCAAGCCGTGGGGGTGCCGGTGGAAGTTGGTGATTCTCCTGATCGAGCAGAAGGTGACCACGACAACAGTGACACTGAGTCTGCCTCGGAAAGGGAAAGTGGCGACGAAGGTGATCTGAGCGCAGAAGAGGCTGACAGTGAGGACGAACAGGGTGTACAAACAAGGAGCAGGAGGGCAAGAAGTGCAGAGGCTCATTGGCCCAAGAGACGGAGGCGAATGAATGTGAGATTAGCTTCCGAAAGAGATCTTGTCCCTGTGTCCGAAGAATCAGACCCGGAAGAAGGAGAACAAGAACAAGAGCAAGGAGGTCCAAGGAGGTCAAGGAGGGTGAGAGTACCTTGTCGAAGATATGCCACTCCCGAGTGGACCTACCCTCTGATAAATGCCCGGTGTACTGAGATCAGGGAGGGTGAGGTCAGTGGTGGTGACCAGTACAATCCCAAATGTTAAGTTGGAAGTGATATTGTTGGTACCTGGACTAGAGATTGAAGGCCTACTGACACTTACCATTCCTAATCCCCCTTACCTAAGCAAGATACATGATTTACTCCTGGATAGACTGATTTTTCCTACATTTGGTCCGGATATACCATCTTATGACGCAGTTGTGCTCCGCATGGAACTTTTGGACTATGTGTTACAGGCAATCGGAGCAAGTGTGATCATAGATTATTAAAGACTTTGAAAGGACTTTGTAAATAGCGGTTGAAACTAACCTAGAGCCGAGTGGAAGAAGAACAAATTTAGGGAATTTCCACAGATGACGGAGAAGGGTTAGGGCTGTCCGAGGCTGATACAATTGAAGAACTGAATGGGATTTCTGCTTCCAGGTGGTTCGGGACTCAAGTAACCAAGAAGGAGACTTTGGGTGATTTCCGAGAACGAACTAGTCTGTGCTGAGACCATGGCGGCTGGAGACCCGAATCGTAGAGCTAAGTGTATAGTAGGCACCCTTTTAGGAAGAGTGATACTCCTTATATTTGTAGTAGTTCTAGTTTCCTACTTTGCACCACACGAGCAGGTAGCGAAGGTTGAGGGGACACCGACACCTACTACCCCTAGCAAGAAGGAAGACAGAGCAAGAGCAGAGAAGGCTTGGCTGGCTGCAGAAAGTCGTAGGTTACATGCAGATCTGTCTAAAGGAAATTTTGGACAGAATGCGTATGCAAAGTTGTTATATGAGTACATTGATGCAATGGATGCGAAAGACTGTTATGTGTGCATGCAATTGCCAGCTTCAGTAGATGAGGGTATTAGATACCATCACCTTCCATTGACATATGGAATCTCATGTAGTCTGCTGCTTAGCATATTTTATGGGCGAAACCATTTCGAATATTTCTTTTCGAATTATGATGCTGTGTTACCAGAAGTCCCTGCTTATAAACACTTGAACAAGTGGGATTATTATAAGTCAGAGGACAGATATTTCTTCATTCCCACACAAGAATTGGACACCCCGTATGCACACCGACACAATTTGACATGCTTATTATCTGAGACAGAGAAGAAGTTCATTGAGCAAGTGGAAGATAGGTACAAGAAACAAAAAAAGTTGCGAGATTCAGGGCAAGGCAGAGTAGATTGGACCGAAGAAGAGAAGCAGCACAGGTCAAGAGGGAGTTATGGTCCAATAGCATTAGACGCAGTACAGAAAGGGAAGTTGTGCATCCATAGACCACAGACCTACTATGAAAACGTGTATGTGGGTCATACTACATGTGAACACACTTTTACATTGGAGTATTACACGAAAGATTTCTTGAAGAGCGTGGTGCAGGTGATCCCTACTGTATATTTTGTCTGTGGAAGGAATGCTTATGTGAGACTGCCGGAAAAATGGTATGGGACATGCTACCTAGCGATTATTTTTCCCAAGATTTATCATACTGAAGACTTTGCTCTCTTAGAAGGAGGGCAGCAGAAGAGGGTAAAGCGAGGGGAAAGTGCTGGAGCAATTGGTGGAGATGTGTTTGGAGCAGCGATACCTATGTTGGGAGTCATTTTGAATGACATCAAAATACGGAGATTGGCCACTGTAGTGGATGAACTGTCAATGAATACAGCAAAGTCATTAGTGTTGGTCGAGGGTGAGATGCTGTCGATAAGGACAATGGTTTTACAGAACCGTCTTGCCCTAGACGTCATTCTAGCAAAAGGGGGAGGGGTCTGTAAACGTTTGAAGGTCCAAGAATGTTGTACTTATATTCCAGATAACTCTAAAGATCTGGAGAAATATATAAGCAACATTACTGCGATCCATTATGAAATTGAAGATTTGACCCAAGAGAATGCATGGGAGACGGTTGGCAAGGGATTTGGCAAGGTTGGAAATTGGTTTGCAAATCTAGGACGAAGTTTCCTTGGGTTTGTACTGAAACCCCTCATCATAGTGGTGGCATGTGTGATTGGATTGTGGGGTTTAGTAAGAGTGTGCAAGTGGTACAAGTCCACTAGATTGTCGAGATCAATGAGAATGCAAGAGCAGCGAATGGAAAGGCTGCAAGACAGTCAATATCGTAGCTTGAGAGCGTTGGAGATGCTTAAGCGAGGGCAAGTGGCCACAAGTTCTGTTTAGTCCGGTTCTTACCCTGAGGGATGGTGTGGTGGTGATGACACAGGTCATCAAAGGGGGGAACTGAGAGAGCGCTAGACAGAAGTGAAAAATTGTAGGGGTGCATCATATGTACAAGTAGTCAGCACCCGCATATGTAAAGGGTTTACTAATCATGTTCAAATGCAATGTAGGGTTGAGAACTGAAGTATTTGATGTTAGAACTACTTGCAGAACAAATGTTAAGGGTTTTGAAATATTAGTGATGCTGTTTAATTAGAACACCATTGTATGTTTAGGTCTGCTTTATTAAAATTCATATTTGCATTCTTTTATAAGTGATTAGCTGCTCGAAGTAGAAAATGTATTTGCTTTAAAGTTGGAGGCCTAAAGAACGGAGAGATTATTCATGTAGAATGTTGGGCCTATGAAACGTGCAAAGGTCCAGTCCATGGAAATCGAGTAGGCCTGACTGGAAATGTTTTCTTCACATTAAATGGTAGAATTATTTTGTAAAAGCGGCCTTTGGCTAAAATTTATCAACGCTAAAGAATGTGTGAGCCGATTCTCATGTATTTCCTTGCAGGTGCCTGGCCATGTAGACAGTAGAGTAGAAGGGCCTATTGTGTATGCGTGTTAGGATGCTAGACTCAGACATGGAGGAGTAGCTGAGGAATTTAAAGATACAACTTGAAGCGACGGAGAGTCTGGGACCCAAGGACGTTTTAACAGACAAGGATGGAAGGGTGCCATGATGGAAAATTTTGGAAACCAACACCTTCGAGAGGGGCGTACCTGAAGGCGTGTCACCAGTATTGTGGGGTTTTGTATTAGGGACAGCACCCCGAGGGTGGAGGCAGAGCAGATGGGCTGAGGAGCTAGAGAGAGCGGTTGGATGGACAAAGAGCTTAGCTAGGTTTGAGAATCACACCAGACTTAAGAGAAAGTGAGTGAACTTCTTTGGAAGTCACCACGGCTGACACCTTTTGCTTGCTGTTGAGTAGGGATGTCACTTAGTACAGGGTAGGGATAGCTTAACTTGACTTTTCTTTCCAATGCATACTAGAACTCAAGTTACAGCAATTTTTATTAGCCTGATGGTTCTGGAACTGATTCTTGTATTATTCATAAGCCGCCTAAGACTTTTCCGTAGGATTATGTTTGTATTAGTGCCCATTTATCTTTTGAACCTCGTGTTGAGGTGTTTGTATCTTCAGCTGTTTCCATTTCTGTAATAAATCTTCAAACTTGGTTTTTAGTCAGTGGTCCTTTGGGGAAAGTAAATGGGAATTAATGCAAGTATTAATGGCTGGTAAATAGGTTGCCTAATTCACTTTATGACAGGTAAAAAGGTCCAGTCGACCTGTGACGGGATTTTGGAAAATGGTAAGCAGACTCTAGAAGAAAAATCCCGCCTTTCCATCTCCTTGGAGGTACATGGGCGCCCTCGGTGTCCGGAGCATGGCACGTGCCTACTAAATAGGGCATAGAATGGGGTGCTACTTTTGTGCTAATACCTGTCCAAAGAAAAAAAATTTGTGCTGACCGGCCTCTTGCATCACACCTGTTCAGAGCATGGACCAGCTTACCCCAAACACCAGGCATGCCCCAACATACCTGCTGTTCAGTACGTGTATGAAGAGGCCTCTCTTCAAGACCACTGAACTGTATTTCCGACCGGGTCAGCATTTTGTTGTTTGATGCACCTGATGCAATGAGAAGTTGTCTCCAAGTGCATAGAGGGCACTATTTGTGTTTTTTCCTGCCTGTAACCATCAGGCCTTTCATGGCGATCGTGGGCAGGAAGAGCAACGTTGGGACACTTTCCCTAAGTGGGCTAATTTGCCTTCCTAAAGTTCCTCCACCATGATGTGACGTGAAGGTGTTGTGGTACTGCTGAACGGGACAGGGTTTTTCGACTGTGGAACTGGTTTAGGTCCCCCTACTTTAAATGAGGCAGGACAGTGCTTATATACACAATAATAAGTGCCAGGGTCCGAACCAGGAGGCCACTGCAGCTTGCAACACCCATCGTCCCAATCTCTCTTGCCTGCATGTGAGACAGTTCAGATTATTGAAATTTCAGTTTAACATATTGTTTCTCTGCAGCCTCGCACAGCAACAGGTGTCCGACCTAGGCTGTGGGCTTTGCCATGCTACTGCTAACTATGGGTGGCATTATACTGTTCGCAAGAAAGTGTCACTCATAGTTGCTGAATATCACTCATAATTTCACTGAAATTATGAAACTGTCACACATAAGAAATCTGAAACCTTGGCATCTATGTATATTCTATAAGGTAGTTCAGCGGGATGAGTGCCTGCTCCCTAGATAACAAACAGTGCAACAATCTGAATCGAGACAGGGCGAACAGCATTTGTTATACTTGTGAGTGGTTGTAACGAGCGTCATCTGAATGTACAGCACAATTTATAATGTTCCTGCTGAAATGTTGGAGTTTTGTCTACTGGCCTTTTTGACTCACCATGTACTAGTACAGAGGGTTAATACCCCTGCTGCAAAGAACATGTAGCACGTATATTTGCAAAACCATATTATGTAAGGAGAGCAGCGAATTATTGCTTTCCTCACAGATATCCTTTTGTATACTTGTGGAACTTCTGCTGCACAGTGCATAATTCCTTTTGCATCTGAGAGTTTTCCTGCAACAATAAAAATGTCAAGTTAACTCTTCTGAATAATGTACCTGCTGTTGTGAGATCAGCATTTTGTCTAGTGGTAGTTTTCACTCATGTTAAAATAGTGCAGATGATTAATATGCCCACTGCAAAGAACGTGGATCAGGTTACAGGGGCACGACACTAGGATAGTGGCTTTCCATTTCTGGCGCTTTTCAGCAGTTTCAAGATCTTCTTTGAGTTTCTCAGTGCTCAAATGGGATTCATTTCTGATATTTATCTGTTTCCCTGGACTTCATTGCTTGATTTAGTATGCTAGAAAGTGTTACTCATGATTGTTGAATGTCACTCTTAATAACACTGAAATAGAAAAATGTCACACATAAGTGATCTGAAACCTTGCCAGCTATGGAGGACTCATAATGTGTGAGTGTGGTCTGCAAACTCTACTTGGAGCTCTCGAACTTTGACATCTGCTCCAACATTATTTCACAAATGCACAAACTTTGACAGGGGATCCAAAATCATGCCATGAGTTTTTTTAGCATACAAACTCGGCTCAGAGTTTGCAAACCATGAACTTAGTTTGGGCACACCAAGTTAATTACCTGCCTTGAGCTCAGAAACCCTGAACAAAGGTTTATTTAATTTATCAATTTTTTTTTTAAACATTTAAATTGTGTGGGGAGTGGGATTCTTGGAGTCCCCCTTTAAGGGGCGGCGTTTGCTCACCCAGCTCCCCTTACGTGCCCTTTTACGCTTTTTTCCAGGTGCTCGCACCATGTACCGCTTCCTATAATGGAAGCACCAATTACATTTTTTTGTGGTTAGGCAAAGACAGTTTGGGTTTGAAAATCTGTCTTGGGGTTCAAAGACCCAAAGTGGATGAAGGTATTAAAAGCTTCCTTGTACAATCAGATGTGCTTACTTTATTTATTTGCATATGCAGATAGTTCATGAACTTAGGTTTATGAGCCATCCGAGGTTTAAATCTCCAAATTCCTGTTAATCTTTCCTGTGGCGGCCAGCACAGGTGAGAGCGGTGAGTGGCGTGACGGGGTGGGGGGCAGGTTGGGGGTTGAAGAACCGGGTTTTAGAACCCAGCGGCGCCAGGGGCACGCCCAAAGTCTTCGGGTTTTCCTGTCTTGGTATACAGAGACACGGAGTACTTCTGGATGGCGTCAAAGATCAAATTTATTAGCTGCAGCTAGTAACAGTAAACCAAGCAATACAACACGGTGTACAACTCAGGAGACTGCTCAATTTTCGTAGAGCAAGACATCTCTTTTTATACATATTTTGCTCATTACAAATGCACACCCACCGCGCAAAATTCTGACCAATAGGACACATTTTCTGAGTATCACATTAACAAAAACCCAATTTACAGGAACCCAACCCAAAAGTTAATTATTAGGAATGTCCCAAATTCAATCTTTGCAAGCCGGCCACATTATAATTGAAAAGCACAACCCATGTAACGTCAGAACATAAAGGAAACAGTAATAGATGCTGAACAAGATAAAACATGTGCAAGGAAACTAAAGGTTAACGAGGTCCTGAACATTAAGTGGCAATTTTAGACAAGGATCAAACCAAGGGAAATTGGCTTTGCGAGGTCAGTTTCAGGTGAAGAGGTCAGTTTCTCTGCAGTTCTTTCAGAGTCGAAAGAAACCTAATTAATGTTTACATGAACTCAGAAGGCCAGGCCACTTGTTCGCCGGGCCTCTTTCACAGACCTACGTGAGGGCAACACAAAATGGAGTCAGGCTCGAGAATTACAGAACCTCAGACCCTCCTTTTGCCATTACGTAGGCAATAACCTAAACTCATGTCAATCTGAATCCAGGTCTATGTCTATTCTCATCAGGTCATCAAGGTGTTGCTGCAGCATCATCTTATTATCCTTTGCTTCTCTCGGCATAGGTCTTCTCACACAGATTGTAGCACAAAGGCCACAAATGGCGGGACTACACTGGATGCATAAGCAACACGAGAAAAGGATTCCTAAAGCCATACCAAGGAACATCAGAATCTTCCATCCCCATTTAGACAACAGTCCCCACAACCATCCTATCAATGACCAGCTCCCTTCGTCTACATGTATAGACTCAGCAAACTTATGTAACTTCAAGATGGCTTGGTACACTGTCAGGGCGTTATCTGGAATGAAAACACAGCAACTAGACCCGATCAATTTACATACCCCACCTCTATCTGCTAATATAATATCTAAAACTATACGGTTTTGTAACGTCATAAGACGATCCGCCTGAAGCTCAGCTGTAATATTGCTAAGGGCACCTGCAGTTTCATTTATAGTGGCCTCAACCACTCTCGTAAGCTGACGAATATTTCTACTATTAGCCATAGGACCCCAAAAGGGCAGAAAACCCTTAAAGAAGTCCCCAACTTCTTGTGCGACAGTATCTTTCGCATCGATAACACCTCTACCATATCTTGTCTTATGGTAATTGAAAGCAGCTGTGTATGTAGGAGGAAGCAAAAATGCCACATAACATGTGCCTGAAAAATCAGAAGGCAACCATGTATAGGCTCTTTCGTGACAAACAAAATACGTACCTTTAGCTGGCACGAACGGTGGAGAACTCTGGGATGCATAGACATAGGTGTGAACACACGCACTCTTACCAAGCTGAGCTCTCGGATTCTGACCATTACCTTGTAGACAAAAATGACCTCGGTGGGGTACAATCCAAATAGGGGAAGACCTTTTTCGTCACTCCTTCTCTGTCAGACTAATACTATATCCAGTCTTGTTCCAACAAAAATATGCTTGTACCTCATCTTTAGGGATAGCATTATATGCATCAATATCTCTGATCATATCTACTATTCCCTGTATCAAGGCATTATTACTCGCATTTTCTTTGACGGAACGTACAGGAGATGCTTCATTCACATAGATAAACATTGCTTGGAGTGCCCATACTGACCCATGAGGCGAAAAAGGCAAAACCAAATATGGCATTCCCTTATCTGTCGTATGTGGCATAAGACCACAAACCCAACAATTTGTGGTATTTACGACTAGCTGATGCTGATGCAACATCTGTATAAACGAATTGTTCACAAATTCTGATCTTCGATTCTGTTCATGTTCAGGCAACGTATGAAACTCATGTGGGGAAACAGTAGGAAAAGAAAGAGTAGGTTTGGATGTAGATGCAAGCGTCTGTTGTGTAACATAGACAATCCAACCCACACAAGCCAACATAATATTCAAAAGCATTAAAAAACACAATATCAAAAAACATTTGCTACGGACCAATGTACACATTTTCATTTTAAAATCAATTCTCTCAACACTTTTCTCAGATACAAAAGACTCCATCCTCTAACGTGCTGCTCACGGCTATTACCTTCTTCACTTAAGTGTGCGTCAAGATCGTACTAACGACCATGAACCACAGATCTTTCGTCAATTCGCGGCTCACCCCTTAAGGCTGTACCGCGACCCTGCAGCTGAGTCCGGATGGTGACTCGAAAAAGAAAAAAGTAAAAAAAGTCTCTTGATCTGACAAGGTGTAATTCACTACATAAAAAAATTCAATCTTTATTTGTCCATTGATTCAGTCTTTCTCGGTCTTAGATTGTAGCGCTCTTTACCAGGCACAGTTTGCTCTTGAAAAAGGATTTTTGGATTCGTTGTGTCGAGTTTCAGATGGGAAGGCACAGCAGCTTGCAGAATGTCATCATCCTCGCGTTCTGACTGAGTCCATGTCAAATGTGCATCACTAAAAGGTACAAATCTAGGAATCCTTTCACATTCAGAGTCGGCTATACCATCCCTCGCCCACTTATCATACGGTAGGGGAAAAGGAACTTTTTTACAATGGGTGACATGCACCCAGTTTTTTTTACCAGCTACCCTAACTGTAGTTCTAGTAACCAATAACACTAAGTGCGGTCCAGTCCATCTCGGCTCCAAGTTCTTAGTTCGTTGAAAATTCTTGGTCAAGATGTACTCTCCAGGTTGGATCGTATGGCCTGGATCTGCAGTAGATGTCGGCAAACTGTCATAGACCTGTTGGTGCAGAACACGTAATTTAGCAGTCAAGTCATGTAAGTAATCCACCAACATAGGGTACTCGATGTCACTATACTTCTTAGGCCTTGGCACACCCCAAACATTGTCCGGATGACCAAAGACGATTTCGTATGGGCTAAGTCCCACACGAGAATGCACTGTCGTCCTTGTTGACAAAAGAGCCAACGGCAAGGCATCTGGCCATGTAATACCAGAGTTCGCTTGTATCTTAGCTAGCTTCAACTTCAACGTGCCATTATAGCATTCGACCGGGCCTGCTGACTGGGGGTGATTCGCAGTATGGAATTTCTGATTAATACCCAAACCCGCACACACTTTCTTCATGATCTGGCCCACAAATTCACTCCCATTGTCGCTCCATACAATTCTAGGCAAACCATACCTAGGGAAATACTCTATTAGCAAAACCTTGGCTGGGGACAAGGCAGTATTATCCTTTAGGGGGTAGGCCTCTATCCATCTGGAAAAGGCACAAACAACCACAAGGACATACTTCAAATTGCTGCATCTCTCCATGTGAATGTAATCTAGCTGTATCACTTCAAACGGATAAGTTGGAGGAGCAAAATGACCAGCTGGAGTTGGAGTTCCCTTTCCAGGATTGTACTTCAAACAAATCATACAATGTTTCACCACATTCTCAGCACATTTCGGAATTCCAGTATTCTGCCATACTGGGGCAAACAACTTGCATATCCCTTTCGAGCTAATGTGAGCCATTCCATGAGCCATAGTAACCACTGGGAGCACATACGCATCAGGCAACAACCATCGCTGGTGTTCCGACAACTCAACCCAACAACCTGTCGAATCCAACATACCCGTAGTTTCTCTCCACACACTTACTTCTTTTTCCGTAGCTTCAGCCTGAATCAACTTCACGCTTTCTATTGTGTCTTCACACATTCCACCAGCCATAACCCAATTAGCAGGGCCCGCAACATGCATTCGACTCATCATATCTTTTACCGTTTCCTTCGCAACTTCATCCGCAAACGCATTTCCTCCGCCCACATCATCCACAACCTTCTTATGCGCACTACACTTCACAATTGCAATCTATTTTGGCGGGGTGAGTGATTCAAGAAGTTCATTCACCAATTGCCCATGCTGAATTTTCGTACCATGAGAAGTAAAAAAATTCTCTCTCTCTCCACAAACGCCGAAAACTGTGGGCCACACCAAACGCATACTGGCTATCAGTATAAACATTCACTCGCTTTCCTCTGACAACACACACGCTCTAGTTAATGCAATCAACTCTGCTGCTTGCGCAGAATTCTGTGCTATACGTGCTGTCTCAACATCTGTATGTAAAGTTGTGACGGCATATGCCACAGTCGCCTCTCCATTCGAAAGCTTAAAACATGAACCATCTACCCATAGGGTACCATCATCATTCGAAAGAGGAGTATCTTTTAAATCAACTCTAGCCTTTGTTTCCTCCTCTGTCCGGAGAACACAATCATGCTGTTCCTGAACATCTGTCTCTACAGAAATCGGCAACAACGTAGCTGGATTCAACACATTGCACCTTTTGATGTGCACATGGCTAGCCAAAAGCGTCAACTCATATCCTGACAGACGTGCACTAGTAAGGTGCAGAGTCTTCGTCCTATTCAGTAGAGTATCCACTGCATGTGGGACCATCACAATCAATGTATTATCCAATGCCAAACCAGCAGACTGTCGAATAGAAACAGCCGCCGCCGCTGTAGCTCTCAGGCAACTCGGCAACGCTCTGGCTACTGGATCTAACGTCGCTGAAAAATACGCACATGGGCGTTGCTTGTCTCCAAATTGTTGCGTCAACACTGACAATGCACAACCTTCTCTCTCGTGTACATACAGTGTGAAAGGTTTACTGTAGTCATGAGTACCCAATACCGGAGCAGAACACAATGCATCACTTAATTCAGAAAAACTTTTCTGACAATCATCAGACCAAGGGAGAGGATACGGAGTATCTTTAAGAGTCAATGCCAACAGAGGTTTTGCTAGCAGGGAAAAATTGTGGATCCACTGTCTACAATACGAGGTGATACCTAAAAAGGCACGCACTTCTCTCTGTGTGGATGGTACAGTCATTTGGGCAATCGCTTGAATTCGTTCTGGGGTCAATCTTCTTCCCTCCTTCGACAAGAGATGACCTAAGTAGGTTACTTCTTGTCGGCAATACTGTAACTTTGAAGGTGACACTTTATGATGAAGGTCAGACAAATGTCGTAACAAGGAAAGAGTAGCTTCTTTACAAATCTCTTCATCATCGGCAGCGACCAGTAGATCATCAACATACTGTATAAGAGTAGCACCAGAAGGCAACACAAAATTATCAAGCTGAGTTTTCAACGCCAGCCTATAGATGGAGGGACATTCACAATAACCTTGAGGAGCTCTCTTAAACCGGAAGCTGCGGCCTCCTAAAGAGAAGCCGAAAATATCTCTACTTTCCTCAGCGATCGGAATGCTAAAAAAAAGCATTCTTCAGATCGATAACTGAAAACCAAGCAGCTGAAGCAGGAATCAGAGTCAACAAAGCAGTGATATCCGGGACAACAGGAAACTGTGGCGTCACAATCCTATTCACTTCTCGAAGATCGATCACAAACCGATACACAGGTGGCTGAGAAGCATCAGTACGCTTAAGGACAGGCAGAACAGGACTGTTACACACGTTACCTCTCGTTTCTTCAATTACACCCTTCTCAACCAAATCATAAATGATTGCCAAAAGAGCTGTCTCGCCATCACTAGATATTTTATATTGCGGAATACGAGGTAGCCTAGCATTTGACTTAAGGGTAACAACATAGGGTGGAATCTGCAAAAGTCCAACATCATTGGGACCTGTAGCCCAAAGTGTATCAGGAAGAGTACGCAATTCCAGTGGAAGGCAATCTTTAGACAAATACATCGGAGAAATCACTTTCTTACCCAAGGTAAGATGTACTCCCGAAGGAGAGCAATGTAATGTCGCATGCAATCTTTTCAGCAAGTCCAAACCCAGCAGATTCTCACCACAACCAGTCGTTAGAATAAGTGGAGCTTCCAATTCACAAGGACCGATAGAAAGGGACAAAGGACTAGAAACCGGATTACGAACTGGGGCGCCTGAAAATCCTACGGAAACATTGGTCAAGCCAGACAAAGGTGCGCCAGGAAGTTTAGAGTGCATAATAGAACTCTTCGTCGCACCAGTATCCAAAAGAAAAGGTTCTGCCACACCTAATGTAATCACTTCAACATAAGGTCCACTCTGGTCTACTGGAACTGACACTACTCCCTCTCTTTGCCCATGGCTGTCCTAACTATCATTATAACCAGCACTCTCACTCTCGACATAATAATCATCAACGTAGTACTGTGCAGACTGAACAGTCGGAACATTCTGTCCGTCAAAACAATTCATAGAATTCTGAGGGGGAAAGGAACGCTCATTCCGAGGAAACACACCACGTCCCCTACCCCTAGGAACTTGTTGGAAACCACCACGACCTCTCTGACCAGATACACCATTCGCACGCTGTAGCAAAATCGGACAACTACTCTTGAAGTGACCTTCTTCTCTGCAATAAGCACACTGATTAGGTTCTAGCGGCAATCGCGGAGCGAAATACTCAGGTTTCTGTAATAATCTCTGAAACTGTGGAGGTTGCTGGAACTGAGGTTGATTCGGACGAGGCGGATAAGCTTGCTGCAAAAGAACTTTCGTCTTTAATTCTTTAGTTTTCTTCTCTACTTTATCCTTCTCATCTTTATCCCTATTCTCATAACATTGTGCAGTAGCCAATATCTGGGCTGACGAAGAAACAGCCCATGAACTCTCAGAATCCTTTAACTTATTAGAAAGTTCGGGAAGTAAATTAAAGACAAATGTGTCCACGAACAACCTTTGACCACCTTCAGTGCTCATATCCTGACCACTATGATCAATAAACGTTTCTTCAGACCTCGTGAAGAATCAGACACACTCTCGTCTTTCTTTTGTTTGCATGCGGCTAACTTGTCCCAATTCACTCGCAAAGGAGGCATCATAGTTTTAATTAAATTAATAATCCTACCAGGTCATTCTGCAACTAAGGGTTCAGGTTTGGCACCTCCTACTTGCCGAGCATCTGCAGCAACAATATTAGCCCACGTATCTCCTAATTCTTGCGCATGATTCTCATGACGAATCTTCGCCCACAAAGGTTGAGGAACTACATTACCCATCAACATATCTATGTCAGCTAAATTCATAATACACGCATCAACTGTCTGAGACAACTCCTTGTAATAACCAGCAGGATTTTTACGGGGATCAGGTAAGGTCTGCTTAAGAGCCAAGACCTCTGCTCTCTTCCAAGGAACATGTACCCATACTCGCTGAAAATGAGCCGGTACACCCTGAATACCCTGATTAACATTAGCAACAACTTCCTCTCTCCATACAGGGGGAACCTCGCTCATGGGATACTGCTTCACTTTCCTCCTAACAGAAGAATCAGGTTCGTACAATGTCTGAGGCAGTAGTCTAGACCTGAAAACAAGTATCGTCTCTACGGCGTCTGCAAAATCAGATTCCACTATCGTCCCTTTAGCAAATTCGGACTGAACATCAAGCACTTCCTGCGGAATCGGACCCAACTCATTATCTTACCATTCCTGACGAAGAAAAGTACACATTACATCAAAAACATACCTTTGCTTAGGCGGCTCCCACTGTAAGAAAACATCCATAACCGCTTGTAAATTATACCTGGAAACATTTAAAATCCATCTACGAGCCAAAAGATCCAACACTGCCCGCTCTTCGGGACCAGGAAACTGACTACGACTCTGCTTACGTTCCAAAACAGGGGTCATATTTAGTGACCCAAAAAGTGAAGACAAAAGACCAGCAACAGTCTCAGTCATTCTTTGTCGAACAGAAGGAGAAGTAGTTACCATAAGGACAGGAGAAAGAGTGTTTTGAGGCAAAAGAGGCGTAGGGACAAAAGTAACAGAAGTCGGAGATACAGGAGTGGAAGGCAAAGGAGTTTGAGGCAAAGTTGGTGACAAAGCTGGCAGCCCTAGAGGGGGCTGCGCAGTAGGAGGCAAAACCATCTGTGGAGCACCGGGTGGCTGAACAACAGCAGGAGGCTGAGCAACAAAGGGTGCAACAACTGGGGGTAATGGAGGCGCAGTAGCACCTTGCACATAAGGGGGTGGTAATCTCAGTAAATGAGACATCAAAGGATCTTTTTCAGAGTCTTCAGTCACTTTTGAAAGGGAAGGTGGCAAGGCCGGATAACATTTATCGATGGCCATGCAACGTTGCCTATCTGAGACTTCACTTGCACGCTCTTCTCCATCTTCCTTAAACTGCCTAGCAGCTTGTAGTACTGACATATTCTTATCTTTCCTATCTCTTTTTGCTTGCTTAATTTCCCGCTGTTTGGCTTCCTTACGCCAAAGGCGGAAAGAGTCAAACATTGCCGGCCGGGCTTTCTTCCTAAATAGTGCAACTTCCAGATTATCTAAAATATTTAATTCGAAACTACCATGTTGGGGCCATCATAAAACACCATCTTTCTTCGTATAGCGAAACCACACTTCATTATAAGTGATAGGACCAACTCCGTGTTTTGAATAGAGCTCGGAGTTCCAACCGGAGGTATCGGACACGAATCCTCCAATCGGGAATCCCTGTTGCAACCAAAACTAAACCATTTCCCAAATCTGCTAAGACCAGGCATCTTATAGCTCACTAGTCTAGCTTCAAACTTCAAGGAGTTATCAACTATCGATACACCCGTAAATATACGAGCCCCTCGGCTTCGACTATTGCAATAACCGAATCAAAACCAAGATCCAAAACAAAGTCGTGGGAGCGACCTACTTATACTTAACCAAAGTATCTGTCACGCCACCAGAAGACCGTCTATCGTCTCGCTTTACAAAGGATCAATCAAGGGTCCAAGACAGGGCGACAGTCAGGGCAGCATTCCTTCGTAGCCGTCGGAAAGCGGGAGGCCTCGCAGTAAAATCTTTCGGTCCACGTTTACATACAGGGGTCGATGAAGTGGTTGGCCTTCCTCCGGAATTTCCGCACGGGGCTCCTCACGATCCTCAGGCTTGGACCGGTACCGCTGTAGTCGCCCCACCGTTGGGCGCCAACTGAAGAACCGGGTTTTAGAACCCAGCGGCGCCAGGGGCACGCCCAAAGTCTTCGGGTTCTCCTGTCTTGGTATACAGAGACACGGAATACTTCTGGATGGCGCCAAAGATCAAATTTATTAGCTGCAGCTAGTAACAGTAAACCAAGCAATACAACACGGTGTACAACTCAGGAGACTGCTCAATTTTCGTAGAGCAAGACATCTCTTTTTATACATATTTTGCTCATTACAAATGCACACCCACTGCGCAAAATTCTGACCAATAGGACACATTTTCTAACTGAGTATCACATTAACAAAAACCCAATTTACAGTAACCCAACCCAAAAGTTAATTATTAGGAATGTCCCAAATTCAATCTTTGCAAGCCGGACAAATTTATAATTGAAAAGCACAACCCATGTAATGTCAGAACATAAAGGAAACAGTAATAGATGCTGAACAAGATAAAACATGTGCAAGGAAACTAAAGGTTAACGAGGTCCTGAACATTAAGTGGCAATTTTAGACAAGGATCAAACCAAGGGAAATTGGCTTTGCAAGGTCAGTTTCAGGTGAAGAGGTCAGTTTCTCTGCAGTTCTTTCAGAGTCGAAAGAAACTTAATTAATGTTTACATGAACTCAGAAGGCCAGGCCACTTGTTCGCCGTGCCTCTTTCACAGGCCTACGTGAGGGCAACACAAAATGGAGTCAGGCTCGAGAATTACAGAACCTCAGGGTTGGGTAAGTCGACATACGACAGGAGAAGTACATTTAAATAAAAAAACAACACTTACCTTGCGCTCGCCACATCGGCAAGTTGTCGATGCGGCGAGCGCAAGGTAAGTGGTTTTATTATTTTTTTATTTAATTTTACTTCTCCTGTTGTATGTCGACTTACCTAACACCCACCCCGCCCCCGCCTCACCGCCGCACCGCTCTTACCTGTGCCCGCCGCTACGGGATCTTCCATAGCCCACTGACTCATTTTTGAAAAACCAATTTCTTAAAAACGTATTTTTCTGCAGTGGAGAGCAAAGTTTCATAAAGGAGTTAAAGTAGTGTCTTTTTCACCCAGCCCTTTTCACTAATACATACCTAGAGCTGCTAATGCCGATTCTGTATGCGTATATATTCACTGTATGTGGGTTGAAAATGGATGTTATGCCTAAGCCCGGGCGTAGTGGGAGTAGTGGGGCTCCGCGGAGCTACGCGGAATGGGCGAGAAGCTACGCCCACTCCCGCACTCCGCGTAGCCCCACTACGCACCTCCCTCCCGCTCTCCTCTACATACATTATTTAAGCAAAATACCCTTAATAAAGCAATTTTAAAGCATTTACCGTGTCCGGGGCTCCCTCTTGGAATCGCGTCATCATGGATACCAATGCGCATGCGCGGGCGGCTGCGCATGCGCATTTCTCCCGAGAAATGCGCATGCGCGGCCGCCCGCGCATGCGCATTGGTATCTATGAAGGGACGCTATTCCAAGAGGGAGCCCCGGACGAGCCCCGGACGCGGTAAATGCTTTAAAATTGCTTTATTAAGGGTATTTTGCTTAAATAATGTATGTAGGGGAGGGCGGGAAGGAGGCGGGTGGCGGCCGACTCGGCTACGCACACGGAGTGGGCGTAGTGTTGCCGGCTACGCTGTCTACGCAAAATGCGTAGGAGGCAACACTACGCCTACTCCGTGGGCGTAGCCGATTCGGACGCCCAGGGTTAGTTATGCCCACTCTACCCTGTTCCTCATTATATCTCATTATAATTTCTGATAGCTTCCCCCTTGTGTCATAAATTTGGGGAAGGGCTACATGATGGTGACTCTACATTGTGAGAATATTTGGCTAATAGGTAGCAATAATGTTATTATGTGTTTATGTAAGCCCATTAAACAAGCTTGAAGCCACTTCACAGAGCGCTGGTCTTGGACGTGTGCGTGCTTTGAAATTCCGATACCTTTTCTGTAACACCCTAGGATTCATACATAGATGTCACAGTAGGTTTGCTTTTTACGGGAGTCATATTTTTCTTCTGATTTTGAAAGCCAATAAACTGTAACATCTGTCTATAATTCTAATAAAACTCGCATTGGAGACTTCAGCCTCGAGAAAAATTCTGGGTTATGAAAATACGATTCAAATGTATACAGGAAGATAATCGAAACAATGACTCTATTTGCTGTATTGGCAAATTAAGCTAGTTTTCAACTATCCGCCTCTAGAGTTAAAAGAATTTATTTTTTTGTTCCAGGTTTTATCATATCTTGAAAATAGATCTGAGTTCTTCCTGGAGCTGTGACCAAAACAAACGCAGGAGTTGCAAAATGTCCAAAAGCTGAAATATATTGAATCCAGCTGTGACCCTGCACAGAGGGCTCCAGCACAAACTCATAATGCTTGCATGGACTTTGAAGAACTTGATAATCAGAGTGTCTAAACGAATGTCTACAGCATCTCCTGGGGAGCACAAGAAGACATAGCTACCACCTGTTGACAGACACTATCTTTTAAGATATTTGATCTGCTGTGAGATCGGTTGGGCGGGACTCTAAGTTGACTGCTTTCAGGCGGACAGGAAGGGGAGAGGACAACCTCTCTCTACATTAGGACGAGAAATTTGTACTCAGGTGGAACCCATCTTCTTCCCAGATGCATTCATATGATGTCAGACATGCATAATGTATGTTCATGCATGACATTTGCCTCGGGCAGATCAATAACATTTCCAAACTATGGGTATGGGAGATACTACCAATCAATTTCAAAAAGACATTAAAAAGGTGCATTGTAAGTATAGTATTGAAAACTTAACCAAGGATGATAAGCATTGGTGTATTATAACTTTGTAGACAATAGAGAAGAAATTGTGAAAGAGGCCACACTGCTGAAGTACAAGTCTTATAGTATTGGCAAGGATTCCTGAAAAATAGAGCTAAACTGGAATTGAGAAAGTCCACGGTGACACCAACGGTATGAGTTTGTTATTTAAGCCAGTCCAGGGCACGGGATACGAGTAAATGACAGGACGTTATATATTGGCTTAGCTGCTAACCACTGGATGAATATGGCAAGAAGAATGGGGCTTTGCGGGGGGTGGCCGACCGGAGGGAGGCACGCCCCCCGGGGAATTTGGGGCCCCGGGAGGAAGGGTGGGGGGAAGGATTAGGCTAGGGGACAGGAAGCGAGATTGGGCTGGTTGGGCTGGTTAGGGGGATTTGGGCTGCCTTTGGGCTCTTTTTGGGCTGGGGGCTATAAGATCGGCCATTTTGGGTCACTGTGCACCATTTCGTGGGACAGTGGCCCAGCAGCCGAAGGGCAGGAAAAGTGTTGTCTGTAAATCGATATAGTTGTGGTTAGCTAGGTATTTGTGGAATTTTGTGGCAGCTTACAGGACCTGCAAAAAACACAGTTGATGGACAGAATGTAGAACAATGTCATACATTCATCCCAGTACAAGGATCTGGGCCTAAATCCATCGTTTTTTTGCACTCCACACCACCCTGGGTTAGACACTGGCTATATGCAAATCAGCTCTGACCCTGTGCCTCATGGGAACAGTCCAGTCCGAACTACCAAGCCATGTCTTTCCCAGACCGGAATCAAGCATCCAAGGACCGGTTTCTGGCTATCAGCGTTCATTCAGCCTGGATAGCTTGACTCCAGTGGTGTGGAGAGCCTGGGACTCACGTCTGAGCATACCCAGCCCACTCAGGGTGAAAATTGCAAAAAACACAGTTGATGGACAGAATGTAGAACAATGTCATACATTCTTCCCAGTACAAGGATCTGGGCCTAAATCCGTCGTTTTTTTGCACTCCACACCACCCTGGGTTAGACACTGGCTATATGCAAATCAGCTCTGACCCTGTGCCTCATGGGAACAGTCCAGTCCGAACTACCAAGCCATGTCTTCCCCAGACCGGAATCAAGCATCCAAGGACCGGTTTCTGGCTATCAGCCTTCATTCAGCCTGGATAGCTTGACTCCAGTGGTGTGGAGAGCCTGGGACTCACGTCTGAGCATACCCAGCCCACTCAGGGTGAAAATTGCAAAAAACACAGTTGATGGACAGAATGTAGAACAATGTCATACATTCTTCCCAGTACAAGGATCTGGGCCTAAATCCATCGTTTTTTTGCACTCCACACCACCCTGGGTTAGACACTGGCTATATGCAAATCAGCTCTGACCCTGTGCCTCATGGGAACAGTCCAGTCCGAACTACTAAGCCATGTCTTTCCCAGACCGGAATCAAGCATCCAAGGACCGGTTTCTGGCTATCAGCCTTCATTCAGCCTGGATAGCTTGACTCCAGTGGTGTGGAGAGCCTGGGACTCACGTCTGAGCATACCCAGCCCACTCAGGGTGAAAATTGCAAAAAACACAGTTGATGGACAGAATGTAGAACAATGTCATACATTCATCCCAGTACAAGGATCTGGGCCTAAATCCATCGTTTTTTTGCACTCAACACCACCCTGGGTTAGACACTGGCTATATGCAAATCAGCTCTGACCCTGTGCCTCATGGGAACAGTCCAGTCCGAACTACCAAGCCATGTCTTTCCCAGACCGGAATCAAGCATCCAAGGACCGGTTTCTGGCTATCAGCCTTCATTAAGCCTGGATAGCTTGACTCCAATGTCATGCAAAAAAAACGATGGACCAGATCCTTGTACTGGAGTGAATGTATGACATTGTTCTACATTCTGTCCATCAACTGTGTTTTTTGCAATTTTCACCCCGAGTGGGCTGGGTATGCTCAGACTTGAGTCCCAGGCTCTCCACACCACTGGAGTCAAGCTATCCAGGCTGAATGAAGGCTGATAGCCAGAAACCGGTCCCTGGATGCTCTATTCCGGTCTGGGAAAGACATGGCTTGGTAGTTCGGACTGGACTGTTCCCATGAGGCACAGGGTCAGAGCTGATTTGCATATAGCCAGTGTCTGACGCAGGGTGGTGTGGAGTGCAAAAAAAACCGATGGATTTAGGCCCAGATCCTTGTACTGGGGTGAATGTATGACATTGTTCTACATTCTGTCCATCAACTGTGTTTTTTGCTGCTTACAGGACCTGGGCGGGGGTAGCGAGCGTCGGGAACTCGCAGGACCTGGTGTGCGCTGTGTCGAGCAGCGGAGCGGAGGTTCGGCGGCTGCGGTGCGGACGGTTGGAGAGGCTTGCACTCGGCATGGCGGCAGAGGCAATGGCGGACCCCCGTGTGAGGGAGGCTCTACGCCTCTTGGGGGACGCGGGCAGGCTGGACTTGATCCGGGAAGAGCTGCGGGTAAGGCCCCTGTGGCCCGCTGCCGATGGCGCAGTGGCGGCTTGCGAGCCGCCACGCTCTCGTGTGAGGAGGGGGCGGGGGCGAGTGGAGGAGCGGCACGCGGTGGCAGCCAGCGGGTGGCTGGAGCCGCGAAGCGGGGAAGGGGGTCGGGGAAGAGGCGTGGAGGTGTGAGGAAGGCGCCGCTGCAGTTTGTGGAGGGGCGGAGGGGCTGGGAGGGGCGGGTGGAGCCGGGGAGGCGGTCGGGACGCCAGCGGGAGGCGCTGTGGTGGAGAAGGGGACTGCCAAGCGGAGGAAGGTTGGGGGGTGCCCAGAAGTCGAGAAGGAGTGACAGGTTGGGGGAGTTGGCAGGGGGAGAAGGGGGCCCAGTGCCGGTACAGCATGAAGGGGGGGTGCCCGGGGGGGGGGAAGGGGTGATGCAGGTGTGCCTATATGCCAGGATGTGGGGAATGGAGGGGTGGGTGGGGACGGGCTTGGGTTTGGATGGTTAGGGAGGGAGGGCCGGGGGGGCACCAGGGAGGAGAGTGGGGCTCGCCGTTGTTGATTGACGAATCGGAGGTGGAGGAGGGGGCGGGGGGGGAGAGCAAGCTGGATTGGGGGCCGTCATCAGAGGGGGAGGGGGACATGGTGGGTCCTAGCAGGCCGGTGTCGCCGCAGGGGGTGAGGGGTGGTGCGGGGCAGGGGGGGGACCGGCAGGTGGGGAGGGGTTGGGGCAGGGGAGAGGAGATGCCATGGGGGTTGGGGGCGGATGGGGGGTGGGGGAGGGGGGAGGGATGGGGTGTTTCGGAGTTTGGAGTCACGAAGAAGGGGGGCGGTGGGGGGTAGCGGGGGTGGGTCGCGGGGTTGCGGGGCTTGTGGGGGTTTGGGGGTGGGCGCGAGGGGCGGCCAGGGTGGCACGGGGGTTTGGGGTTGGGGGTGGGGGGAGGGGGGTGGGGAGATGACCGGCGCGGCGGGGAGGGCATTCAGCGGCATGGGGGAGAGGCGCGTCGGGATTTTGGGGGGGTGAAGGGGTGAATTTCCCTCGGCATGCTGGACTTCCCCGCTTTTTTCTTGGCAGGAGCAGTTGGCAGGGGGCTCGGGTGAGCAGCATGCGGCTCCAACCCGCCGAGAGGATGGGCCGGCTCTGCCTACTACGGGCGGTCGCGCTCCAACGAGGGACCATGTACATGATGGAAGCGGATGGCAGGGTCCTAGGTCTCCAACGCCCCCCTCCCGATGGGTCGAGCCGGCCGCCGGGGGACGGGGATTGAGTACCAATGTGGCAGGCTATACTGATTACCAAGTGGAGTGTGGGAGGAGGGGGAGCGTGGATTTGGGGGCACTGATGAAGGCGTGCAGGGACAATGCAGGATTGAGCAGGGTGACCACAGGAGGGGTCCAGGCAGGGCGATGGGGGGATGGATTTGGAGGGATGGAGTCAGAGGAGGAAGGGGAGCTGCGGGAGGGGGAGGGGAAACGAGTAATGCTGTTGGCAGTGTTTTACAGGTACGCCCCCGGCAGACGGTGCCGCGAGTGACGGCCCCCCCAGCGGAACTGGTGAGGCGGCGGGATCCGGTGCAGACGCCAGCCTTGGCGCCAGGTAAGGCCGGTGCACGGTTGGGGAGTGGCTTAGGAGGGCCTCATGGAGACCAGGCGTCTGGGGCTGCGGATGGCGGATGCCAGGTGTCTGTAGGAACGGATGCTGAGGGAGGGGACGTGGTGAGATTGGTGAAGGGCAGGTATGTGGTGGATGCCGGGGTGGGAACGGAGGCGGCAGGTGACGCGGCATCGGTGAGCACGGGGACGGGAGAAGTGGGGAAGTCCGGAGGGCCGGCGGCGGCCAGTGTCGGGGCAAAGGAGAGTTGTGAGGTGCTGGTCAGGAAGCTGCCTTATATGGGGGTAGCAAAAAGCCGTTAGGGGCGCATCTGTCACTGGCGACTAAAGAGAAGATATGGAAAGGGGAGTACGTGGAGATTTTGAAGTTGCTCCACAGGGAATTTATGGCCAAGGAGGGTTCGAAGGAGGAGGAGCAGGAGTTGGCCAGGCGACCTAAGGTGCCGGTTACCATTGGGAATTGGTCGGCGGCGTTTCTGATATACGCCAGTGTGTACTGCGAAAAGTACCCCGACAGGTCGGTCGCGCTGTTCAAATATATGGATGTGGTGCGGCGGGCGCAAGTGACGTACGGAGGTAATGGGTGGTCGCATTACGACGAGGAGTTTCGGGCTCGCATGGCATCGGATCCGGAGGCCAAGTGGGGAGAGTTGGATGCAGACTTGTACCAGCAGACGATGAGTGGGGCAAAGTTTGGCCGCACCATCTACACGGCCAGTGGTTTGCCGCTGGCGCCGCCCCCCTTTACAGCCCGCACCACCCGTGGGGCGGTGGGGTCGGTGGACACTGGGAGTTCCCACAGCATCGGGGCCTGCTGGGACTTTAACAGGGGTTCCTGTCTTAGGCAGGTGTGCCGTTTCCGGCACGAATGCTCCAAGTGCGGGAGAAGACACCCGGTGGTGCGCTGCTGGGGGTTGGGGGGAGGCCCCGCACAGGGCCAGCAGCCGGCGGCAGCGCCAGGTGGGGGGAGAGGGGGCAGCAGAGGGGGGGGAGTGCCCTGGGAAAAGGCTCGTACACCGGTTAGGTTAGACAGACTTGAACCTCTTTTGGCGGCTTATCCGCGGACGGACGATGCGGCCGTGCTGCGTCGGAGTTTCAGGGAAGGTTTTTGGTTGGGTTATGAGGGTCCGTGGATCGCTCGGTGGGCAGAGAACCTGAAGTCCGTGAACGCGCTCAGAGCTATCGTCCGGGAGAAGCTTTTCAGGGAGGTGAAGGAAGGGAGGATTGTGGGGCCTTTTCAGGAGCCGCCATTGCCGGATTTGATCATTTCCCCGATTGGGGTGGTCCCGAAAAAGGAGCCGGGTCAATTTCGGCTAATTCAGCACCTATCGTGGCCGGAGGGCACGTCAGTGAACGACTATATCTCGGCGGAGTTGGCGTCGGTGTCGTACTTGTCCGTGGACATCGCGCGGCGGTTGGTGACGACGGCGGGTCGGGGTGCACTCATGGCGAAATGCGATGTGAAGTCGGCGTTTCGGTTGTTGCCAGTACATCCGGCGGATCATCAGTTGCTGGGGATCCAGTTTGACGGCTGCATTTTCATTGATAGAGCGCTTCCCATGGGGTGCCCCGTGTCGTGTGCATTGTTTGAGAGGTTCAGCTCCTTCTTGCAGTGGGCTTTTTCCTGGCGCACAGGCTCTGAGGCGATGACGCATTACCTGGATGACTTCTTCCTGGTGGGTCGGCCCAGTTCGACGGACTGCCAGCAGCGACTGGACAGTTTTACGGACTTGATGAATTCCCTTGGGGTGCCTTTGGCGCCAGAGAAGACTCAAGGTCCCAGCACGGTGCTGCCGTTCCTCGGGATAGAGCTCGACTCAGCTGCCATGGAAGCATGCCTACCGGAGGAAAAGCGAGTTGTAATGATGGACCTGGTGAGGGGCATGTTGGCCAGACGCAAGGTGACGGTGCGAGAGGTGCAGGTGTTGCTGGGTCATTTGAACTTCACGTGCCACGTGGTGCGGGTAGGGGCGGACCTTTTGTCGTCGACTGGGGTTGGCTTTGTCCGGGTTGTCGTTGCCGCATCACCACGTACGCCTATCGGCGGGCTCGAGAGAGGACCTGAGCATGTGGCTGGCTTTTCTGGGGCGGTTCAATGGGGTGCCCATGGCACCCCCAGAGGACTGGGAGTGGGACGTTACGATGTCGTCGGACGCGGCAGGGGTCGGAGGTTTCGGCCTGTACTGGGCAGGCAGATGGTGTGCGGAGCAATGGCCGGATCAGTGGCAGGTGGGGGCAGGAGCATTGCATTCCTGGAGCTGTTCCCTTTGGTGGTGGCTGTGACAGTGTGGGCGCAGGATTTGGCGCCCAAGCGTGTTTTGTTCAAGGTGGACAATATGTCGGTGGTGCAGGTGGTGAATCGGCAGTCCGCAAGGGAACCTCAGGTACTGAAGTTGATGCGCGTTTTCGTCTTGAGGTGTTTGGAACATGATAATTTGTTCCAGGCGCAACATGTGCCGGGAGTGGACAATGACATTGCGGATGCTTTGTCTCGTTCACAGTGGCAGAGGTTCCTTGGGCTAGCCACGGAGGCGGCGGCGGTCAAGATACAGGTGCCGGAGGAGCTTTGGTTGGTGGGAGAGCGCGGGTCGTTCAGTTGGTGAAGACGTCCCTGGCCGCGTCCACGTGGAGGAATTATGAGCAGGCTTGGCTGGAGTTCCTACGTTTTGGAGCGGTAAGGCAGCGCGGCAAGTGGCGTCGGGAAGAGCAGGTGGTGCAGTTCATGCTTGGTTTGATGGACAAAGGGCTGGCAAGAGTGACGATTGCGGGAAAATTGGCGGGGGTGGCCTACATGGGCAAGCTCTGGTGGGGTTATGCACCTTCGGCGGGAGAGTTGGGGGGGCGTCTGCTGGAGGGTTGGGAGCGGGAAAAGGGGGCAAGGGTGCGGCAGAGACAGCCAATTACGGAGGCGATGTTGGTGGTCTTAGTGCGACGCTTACCGGAGGTGTGCAGGGACCAGAGGGAGACGGTGTTGTTCTCCACGCTGATGTCGTGGATGTTTTTTGGAGCCTTCCGAGTGTCTGAGCTGGTGGGGTTGAAAGGACGTTCGGGTGTGACATGGGGGGAGGTGGAGTTGTGTGGCCGGGAGGTGGCGGTGCGGCTGCGACGGTCAAAGACAGATCAGCGTGGGGAGGGTACTTAGGTGGTGTTGGGTCCCGGGGGATCGGAGGCGGTGTGTCCGGCGGCATGGGGAAGACGGCTGGTGGACGGACAGGTACAGGATGGTGAGGAGGTCTTTGGCAGGAGAGAGGTCGGTCGGGTGACGGCTGCCCAGTTGCTGTGGGTCCTGAGGCACGCCCTACGGTCTATGGGTGAGGACCCGAAGGCATTCCGGATGCATTCCTTTTGCATCGGGGCGGCGACGGAGGCGGCTCGTAAGGGTTGGGGGAAGGAGGACATTAAGAGGCTGGGATGCTGGAAATCGGATTGCTATAAGACATACGTCAGGATGCGGGGGGTAGGTGTGGAATAGACTGGACATGTTAGGCCCGTTGCTTACATATGTATCTTTGCAGGTGCGGTGGCGGGGCCTACTGCGACAGCGATGAGCATATACGTGGTGGGCCATTCCTTTGTTAAGAGAGCGGAGAGGGCCGAATTGGAGAAACACAGGACCCTCAATTTGGAATTGGACGTGCAGTTGTTTAGGTGTCATTGGAGGGGAAAAGGGGGCATGCGTTGGCACGAGTTGGTGCCGGTTTTCAACAATGTTGTGCCGGGGGGGGGGGGTTTGTCCGGATGTGGTAGTCATCCATTTGGTTGAAAATGATTTGGTACAGTGTAAGGGACTGACACTGGTGAAACAAATGAAGAGGGATTTGCTGGAGATTAGGAAAAAGTGGGCGGGATGTTACGTATTTGGTCCGAATTCATCCCCAGGAGGTGCTGGAGAGGGGCGGAGAGGCCAGGGGCCATTGACAGGACTCTGAGGAAGATTAACAGGGAGATGCGGGCCTTTTATGAGAAGGAAGGTTTGGGTAGAATGGAGCACCCGGAGCTGAGATATGGGGCAACATACTTTTTCATGGAAGATGGGGTGCATTTATCAAGATATGGGATGGAGCTCTATATTGTACAGCTGAAGGAGGCAGTAGATCGGGCAGTGGGGGTGCGCAGGTATCCAAAGGTGCAGGGGCCCTAGGAGGGGGTCGAAAGCCGTATGGGGCTTTCGAGTGGCGCTTTTTCCTAGTTAGAGGGGGGGTAGGATAGGAGGAATGAGTTGTCCTGGATAGAGGGGGAGGGAGTGTACATAGGGCAGGTGTTTAAACAGTTGGGGCAGGCGTTTTGGTACTTGGTACTTATGTTTATGTTGTTGACGGGGGAACTGTTTAGGGGTGGGGGTGGGGGTGTTGGTCAGGTATGTGTATATTTAGTTAGGCCTAGTTTTGTACGCCAAAGGCCAAGGATGGGGTATGTTTTTCAGGATGCACCTGTTTCCCAATAAAGCGGCCTTTATCACACCTTATATTGTCTCCAGTCGGTTCTTCCTCCCCCCGTCTCCCGATGGGCCCCAATGGGGCTTTGCGGGGTGTGGCCGACCTGAGGGAGGCTCGCCCCCCCCGGGGAATTTGGGGCCCCGGGAGGAAGGATGGGGGGAAGGATTAGGCTAGGGGACAAGAAGCGAGATTGGGCTGATTGGGCTGGTTAGGGGGATTTGGGCTGCCTTTGGGCTCTTTTTGGGCTGGGGGCTATAAGATCGGCCATTTTGGGTCACTGTGCACCATTTCGTGGAACAGTGATACAGCAGCCGAAGGGCAGGAAAAGTGTTGTCCCGCCCGCCCTCCCTTAGGACTTGTGGTGGGGAGGGTTTTGGAAAGGGGGGTCCCTTCATGGGTCCTGAGGGTTTTTTGGTGGTGTAGGGTTTTTTTGGGGAGCAGGTGCTTTTTCTGGTTAGGTTGGCTGGAGTTGATGTCGCTGGGAGCAGGTGCTGGAAAGTTGTTATTAGAGTGGCGCTTTTTCCTAGTTAGGGGGGTAGGATAGGAAGAATGAGTTGTCCTGGATAGAGGGGGAGGGAGTGTACATAGGGCAGGTGTTTAAACAGTTGGGGCAGGCGTTTTGGTACTTGGTACTTATGTTTATGTTGTTGACGGGGGAACTGTTTAGGGGTGGGGGTGGGGGTGTTGGTCAGGGATGTGTATATTTAGTTAGGCCTAGTTTTGTACGGCAAAGGCCAAGGATTGGGTATGTTTTTCAGGATGCACCTGTTTCCCAATAAAGCGGCCTTTATCACACCTTATATTGTCTCCAGTCGGTTCTTCCCCCCCCCCCCCGTCTCCCGATGGGCCCCAATGCAATCAGAAGGCTGGAAATGCCATCAATAGGGTCTGCGGGTGTGCTATATATGAAGCACCACTTGCAGAGGATTCTACGATTGTTGGAAACACTGAAGAGGTGGTGGTAGGAATCAAACAAAGGAGAAACGGCGGCAAACCTAATTAGCACAAGTGGCACCACGTTTACACGGTAAGGCACCCAAAGAACATATATTTTCATTAGAGCGGTAAGAGAGGGGTTCAGATCCTGGGATATATGGTGAATGGAACAGGAATGGAAAGATTAAAGGAGATTGACGAATAGTTTGCACTTTGCAGTATTGATAATTGACTGTTGAAACTACCTTTCAGTTCGACTCTCCCTAGAAATATCACTGGGATTAGAAATGAAAGTTGGACCCAAACCCCATTGGAAAGAGTCTTATTATGGGCACGGAAGTACAGAATAAAAAGTTATTCATAGGCTACTCCTAGTCTTTCTCAGGTAACTCCCCCTATAAACATATTAAAAATGGTAGTTTGATCGGGTTAACAGTCGCAAGGGATGCAGAACTGAGAAAGGTACTAAAAAGTGGCAAAGAGATTTGAGGTAGCCTGGGGCATATTTATGAGAGCCTTGGCTTCATGTTTGCACCAGGCAAAGTGATACATGCATGAATGCAAGACTCTGAGTCAAATTTATGAAGCCACACAAAGCTACCTTTAAAATCTTGACTGAGGTAACCCAGCACAAATCGCTGCTTTGCCTTACTCTGCACAAGGGGGGCGTTCCATGGGTGTTGCTGTGGGTGTTCCCCTCGGAACTCCCACTTTTTTTTACACATTCCCAGATTTACAAGAGGTGTAACAAGGAGAAATATCTCTATTTCTCCTAATATTTTCCTTTCTATGTGTACTGCATTCTGCAGCACACATAGAAAGCACAAAAATGCCTCCCAGAATTGATTTTGTGCAGGCAGGTGACCCTACCTGCACAGAACAATACTGCTGCAACACAAGCACCCTTGCACCATGGTGTAAGGGTGCCTGCATTGGCGCTAGACTTCCGAATTGGCACCAGCACAGGGGGAAAGGACAGGAATGCCCAGTACTGGACAAGTATAGTGCATTCCTGCCCTTTAACTTTGGCGTAGGGCAGCGCAGCAAGGTGAATTGCTGTGCTGCCCTCTGCCACATACCCATAAATGAGGAGGGCCTGAGTACCTACAAACAAGTTGAGCACTGGAACTCTTTAGATTATCAGGGGTGTAACTATTAATAATGGAGTAGGTGCATTAGCATAGGGTCCCAAAGGTCTCCGGGCACCTCCAAACCTAAATTATGACTGTATTTGAACCGTTTTGGAAAATGACGTAGGCCATATAGAAAATGATGAGTGGATAGAGGCCATGCAGGGTTGGAGAGAGGTAACAATAAGTTCTCAATCGGCTGGTTCAACTAAAAATATTCCACCGAACATACTACCCCTGAATTCTGCTGCATCGCCTGGGCCGCGTGGAGAATGCCTGGAGTCACAGGGGTGTGGGTGGGAGGGAAACTTGTACCACCTGCTGTGGAATTTCGGGAAATGGAGAAATACTGGAAGGCAATTGGGAGGATTATGGCACAGGTTGGGGGGGGGTAGAGGTTCAAGTAAAGCCAAAGAGGCTCCTGCTACTGATTCCTGGAGAGGAGGCCTGGCCAAAATACAGAAGGCTGTGGCTGGCACTGGCTCCAGTAGTGGCAAAGCGTAACATTGCAAGGATTTGGGGGGCCGAGGCCTATCCGAAAACAGAGGACAGGGAAAAGGATCTTGATTGGTGTTGGCAAGCAGAACACACAATTTATTTGAGTGGAGGTTGCCCGAAGAAATGGGGGAGGTTTTGGGGTAACTGGCAGGGTTATAGAGGAGAATGAGTGAAGACTAAAGCCCCATTATGTGGATTTGTCATTATCAACCTAAAGTATGACTAAGATGCGTTGACATTGTATTTTGATATATTGTTGTTCGAATACACTGCAATAAAAAGAATTTTAAAAAAACAATTATGGCTGTATTTTACTACCCAACCAGCAGACAGGGGGCCCAGTTTCCTTGCTTTTACTAGGGTCCATTGCACCCTTGCTGCACCACTGGTGATGAATGATTGCTCACTATTGATAGGACGTTTGGGTAATAGAGTAATTAACTTAACATTCCCATCATGCATGCAAGTGTATGTTAAAGTGTAGGGTCTTTTTGGTGACTTGGATGAGTAGAAGTGGGAAAGACCTCTGGAGAAAATGAGATAACTTTAGAAAAGTTCTTCATAGTTCCTGAAGCAATAAAAATATGAAAAAATCAAATACAAGAGTAGTGGTAAGATGGGAGAAGGATGATTAGAAAAGCCCTGGGTGCAAAGATCTGAAATCTTACAATCATGGTTTGGGACATCAAGTCAAGTAGCCCCACATAAATATGTCATAAGAGTGAGAGAACTCAAATTGTTAATGTTTCACATTTCTGTTGGGTGTTATTTCCTCTGTGTAAGATGGAAACATAAAAAACACTGTATCCACCATCCTATCTAAGGATCTTTAAATTAACCCTTTAGGTGGTGCAGGACTTTCCAAAGTGAGATTTTGTAAAATATTTGCTGGGTGGCAAAACCTCGCTCAGTGCTTACCATGGCATGGACATCTCTAGAGTGAGTGACTCTGCCCCTGTGTTATTTATTACCCTTCCGCTGCAATCCTCTAGCTCAGAGGTTCCAGGAGTCCACAAACACCTACTCTGGGGGTATGGGACGGCTTAGAAAAATAAATAATATTAACATATTATTAAAGTGAATATAAATAAAGAAGTAAAATGGAAAGATGGAAATTCTAAAATATTCCGTAAATATGAAGACATTTTAAATTGAAGGCTAAAAATTAAGTTAACATCCTCAGATGGATCCGTAGGAACAGTGCAAGTGCATCAAACAGAATATAGTATGGATGATCACTGGCCTCAATTAAATTTAGAAAAGCTTCAACCTTCCCATTAAAATGTACATTTTGATTTCTTATTATTTGTTTGTAAATTAAATAAAAAATTCGGCATTTGTGTATTTGTTTGATAAATGCTAGTGTTGTTTTGTGGTGGAAATCATCAATAGACCGGAGTTGCTGGCTTCCAGTAATGATTCAGTGGGGGTTCCCTGATTCTAATAATGATTCAGTGGAGGCCCTTGTGTTTCAGTAATGATTAATTGGGAATACACAGACATCAAAAGGTTAAGAACCACTGCAAAGTCCAACCTTTTCTGCTTTACATTCATCTCCCACCATCTCGTCTTCGCACCTCTCGGCTTATGCGCACTTTCGATTTCCATGACCCCCAAATAAATGAACCTACCATCTACTGCGCTTAATTGTCAGTGAATCCCACCTAGTTGTAAAGACCAGCATGCACAAGGGAACATAGAATAAATCCATGTTATCTTTCTTATTCTAGTTGTAAAATATAGTAAATCTCTAAATGCTATAGGGATTAGACCGCAGTATGCAAAATCTGCACTGAATTGTGTGCACAAGGTCACATTTGTACTGAAAATAATGGGTCAAATAAATCCCCTTGTCCTTTGGGGGAATCAATTGAGAACTGTTGGAATTTGCTGTTCTAATTTTTTATATGCATGTTTTGGTATTTAACCTTCGCTGCGCCTGGGGCTAGATCACAAAATATTTTTGATTGGCGCTCTTTCATGTCCGTGATGTTAAGTAAGGTAGTGCTTGGTGCAAACCCCTTTAACAATCGCATTATGAAAGTAGTTTCTGGAGGTGGCAATGGGTGACAAGATGTTTGTGTAATTTTTTGTGGCATTTAGCTCTGGTGATGATGTGTATTTTTGTGCTGTGTCTGTGCTACATTATTGCACTGTGATGTTGTTGTGTTGTACTTTAGTTATTGTGTTATTTTAACTCTTATATTGTGGTGTGCCCTGCTATGTTGTAATTGTCTTGAACCGCTTTGATGCGGTGCAGATTTGCCCGCTGTGCGGGCCAGACCCGGTCTGGCCATAGCGGGCACCGGGCAATCCCCCGGTGCGCCGCAAGGGTGGGGGCCGGTTTTGTTACAGGGCCGTTTTTGCAGCATAGCTGCAAAATCGGCCCTGCAACAAAATCGGCCGAAAACCGGCCCTAGCAAAGTGCTCGGCGGCACCTCCAACGCCCCCCCGAGTGGGGGGGGGGCCGGCCGAGCACTTTGCCAGGCCCGGTTTTGGTTCCCAGTCCGGCCCTGGTGCGGGCGAATTCTACGTGTGCGCAAATGAGATGGCCCCCAGCCTTCCGACGCACACGCCCACCTTGACATCAGACGGCCGGAGGCCATCCGACGCACGGACGAGGTTAATGTTCCTCTGTGTAAGCTATTGTGTTATGTTATTTTCTTTAATTTAGTTGACTCAACAAATGCTGCTATATTTGAGCAGCTGCAACAACAACAACAAGGTGATGTATGGAATGCTTGAATCAGCAGGGTCAAGACTCATTTGTCTGTGGCTGGGTTCAAACTGAGGTGGTTAAGTGGGCAAAATGCAATGGATTCTGATGCGGCCTGAGCGATCGCCCGTGGTTGAGATTAATTCAAGCATTATATCCATCATCTTGTTTTTTAAAAAATATTTTCAGGCACAGCAGCAGATCTTGAAAGTTCCAGTGAAAAGCAACCTCTTACCACTGTCATAGGTAGCAAAATAGTACTACTCCAGGTCTTCCACTACTTATCATATCAGCTAGTCCAAAACCATGGCCCAAAACCAGTGTCTTACCTTGGCACTGCCAGCGCTCACTTTATGTTCTACTGCCCTTGTTCTCTTTGTGAGCCTGATTTACAAAGGGGCAGTGCACATTTAGGATGAAATAACGAGGATTGTTGAGAATAATCACGTGTTTGCTATTCAAAAAACATCAATTTACACTTGTAATTGGTTTAACTCTGAGGCAAAAGTACATCAGCATTACATGCATGGAAATCAGCTCTTAGCATCATATGTGGGTGATAAAGGACATAAATGCCTGTGTAAATAAGTGAACACCTACAACCTTGCATTTTTGGGGGGCATTGACAAATATTTACCAGTCCTTTTGCCACCCTGGATCTGGTTGGCTATTTACCACTGTCAAGGGTAGGAGTAAAACAATTTACAGGGTAGGAATAGGAAGAGAGCAGTCCTATAATTTTTGGGGGTGTCGTGGAAGGTCTGTGTTCATAGGAAAAAGTATTTTCCCAATGTAAGAACAACAAGAGTAAGAAAGTGATGTTGTACTTGGGTGGCTTATTTACACGTGTCAAAGAGCTTCATCATATGAGTTGCTTGGAATTCATGAAGAATTCTAGGAAACCCGGTGGATGTTCTGCTCTGTGAAATCAAAGGTAAACAGAAATTTACACCTAACGCCTAAGGAACTTTTCGATTTTCTGGTGAATTTAGCCTTATGCGAGTTTCCTTTTTTTGATGCAAAGGTGAATTCAATATCACTGAGCTCAGCGTGTAAAATTCTTCGAAATATATCATTAAATACATTTCTGTATGAAAGCAACAGCTGCACATATATGGAAAAATTAACCCGCACCTCTGATAGCGTTACTTTGGTCGGCTCGAAAGAAGCTACAGGCCTCGGATGTCGAAGTATTAATAGGAGAGGTTTAAACCTGTCTCTGGAATGCAACTGAATATGAATTCAATATTTAGCCTTGCTGCATATATTTTTGTCTAGGCCCTCTTTATGGCGTGTTTGACCTTGGAAAATGTTCTGCTGTGCATTTAATCTGCTCTCCCGTCTTAAATGAGCCGGCGCTGGTATTCTGCGCACAAATCAATCGGGAAGCGTGTTTTGTGTGGGAGGCCTCGGAGGGCACAATTAATATTCTCAGCTCTTGAAAAAGAGCTTAAATCTAAGTCTCTCTGCTGTTCCACAGAGGATATGGTTTAACTGGTCTCTTTGACTCAGCAATTTAAAGGCATTAGTAGATATTCACTGTAATTCTCAGGGCTACAAAGTGGTGATAAAACAGACATGTTACTTTTATGCTTGAAAAATTAAAGCAGGCTCCGGATCAAAACACTCGCGGTGCCAAATCGCCCGGGTTATGAGAATATTCACTCGTACAGGCAATGAACAATTCTCTCACTGAAAAACACGAGAGCCGATTACAAATGTCCAAGGAGGGTGGGTGGGAGGGTCAAAGGACCCGAAACAAAACGACTTGCGGAAATTACATCAATGGAAGTCAAATCTCTAGTATAATGCTGCAGAAAGTGTATCTGGGCACTACAATAATTATCGGCAGGCATTACAAGATACTTTTTGGGCAGATTAGTGTATTGGTGCAACCAGTGGAGGGGTTGATGCAGACTCGACCCTTTCAGCCAAGGAAGTGCTCACTCTGGTCTTTCCCAACCCCATCAAGCTTTTAGCTCTCTGGAGTCAGTGTGGTACAGAAGCAAAAAGCATTTGCAATGCAATAGGTCTGGCGTTTAAGAGAGTTTCATAAATGCAGCACCTATTGCATTAGAAAGGCTAGCCACACCGCTTTCTTTAGATGAGCCATGTGTAAAGAAAGGGGTGTGGCCTCCATTAAAGTGAAAGCGGGATATGGGGCGCAAAAAAAAGCATGTTTGTCAAGTTGACAAACAAATGCTTTTTTTTAAAAAGCACCCCATGCCGCGCTTTCACTTTAATGGCAGCCACCCCCTTTTTCTTAGATTCAGCTTGTTAAATAAAAGGGGCGCGGCCGACATTAAAGTGTAAGTGCGGCACGGGGCATTAAAAATTAATAATTAAATAAATATTTTTAAAAAGGTGTGGCCGCATTTGGCGCTGCAAGTAAAGAAAGGCACGCCGCCACTATCCGTGTTATAAATCTACAAGTGGTACAGTTGGGTAAGTAACAACAAAAGATATACGCTGTTCCCTGGGGAGAAAAAGAGAGAAAGAGGGCGTAACCAAGCCCAACCAAACCGGTAAGGCACGAAGGGGGGAAGGGGAGGGGGATTCCCCTTCCAGAACTAAAACCCTCACACACCCAGCAAGCTAGGTGTCATGCTTCATCATTTGGGTTTTGCTCCTCGTCAAACTGGAGCAGCAATGTTTGACGGGCTCCCATAAAGGGGCTCTTTATCAGAGATCTTTTGTTCCTGCCAATTGGTGCATGTGGGTATGAGGGTTTTAGGGAGAGTGTAGACGTGTATGTGATAGTGGGAATATTTAAAAAAAAGTCAGTAAATCCATGGGGATTTTTAATGGTGTGGTTCACTACTTTATTAAAAACAGTGAGTAGAATGTGACACGCTAGTGCTATGATCCAGCGGTGTCTAAATCTACCTGAAGGTCAACATGTTTCATGCTCTGAAGAGCAATTCGTCAGGACCTAAAAATCAAGTGGTGGGTGCTACACAGCAAGGGAAGGGGAGATACTACCTTCCACTTGGAAAATTCAATGCAGCCCAGGTGGTCCTGCCGTCTCTAAGTGGGACCTAAGAAAGGGCGACAAAAAGGTGCATCTTACTGCCCATAGTGCATACTGTAATTAAACTAGGTCACCACCGTTGGTTACATACTCATTCATAACAAAAGTAGTTGGGGAAGGGGGGCTGACTATAATTTAAAGAATAAGGGCCTACTGAATTACTCAGGTTAAGGCAATGCAAACAATCCAATGTAGGAGTAAATACGGGCCAGATTAAATGACTGAAACAAGGGTCACCAGGGTCTACAACTGTAAGAAGGGTTAAAAGAAATACAAGGTTCGCTGGAATTCTCACCGTACTTAGGAATAAGAAAGGCTTCAACGGTCATCTCCTGTGTGCTTGATACCCTAAAGTTGAGGTACCTAAGTGGGGGGAGAGAGAGACAGGAGTAAAAGAAGTAGTTAAAACCAGGGAGTGGCCGTAAGGTGACCAGAATACACTGTGTCATCATGAGGATGGGGAAGCGTTGAGCCTCAAGGCAAGCAATCCCGGGGGAGCAGTTCAGTCTCCCGTTCAATGACCATAGAGATGTGAATAAGCGTCCCACGTCATCACGTGGGCAGCGAGGTCACCCGGCCCCATTCGTTGTAAGGGGGCAGTGGTAAGGCAGCATGGCCACACAAGACCCGTGGAAGCACCACAACACACCCGTGGCCTACAAGAAGAGCCGACTACACCGGCCGCAAGTACATAGGCAAGCAAGCGCAACAGCCCAGCCTCATTTGAAAGTAGGCTGACCGTGCGAATGTCCAAACGAGGCCATCACGAGACTGCGCCACGATTGAGACCGTTTCGAAGATTCACAATTTGGAACAAATACGCTGTGGAGACGCTGATTTTAAAGGCACATCCCATCATCTTTTCTTGTTTGAATCTTTCACAAGAGAAGGACTCCTGGAAAACGCTAATCCTTAGATATCGCAAAAAGCTGATTCCATCATTTTCTCTTATGTTAAATAGGAAAAGGGGGTCTCTACTCTCTAAAGATTGAATTGTCCTGATGATGGCCTTAAGGATATAACAACTACAAGGCCGAAACGTCGACTTTCCTTTGTCCACATCCTTAAAGTTGAAATAATTTCTACAATTGAATCATTGTTTTAGGTTGTACAAGATTCATTGTTATTTACTTACTAAGAGTGGACTACAGCACAAGTGGATCTTACGAATAATTTGTTTATTTCTAATCCATTTGTTTTTGATGAATTTTCTTATTTTTAACAGTACCCTTTTAATACAAATTTTTATAAAGAGATATCATTTAACAAACATAAAATCCGTGTAGCCTTTCTTCTTCCTGAGTATTTTGATTACTGTGTCCAAACTAATGGGACAAAATATAATAACAGCAGGTATCAATCTAATTTAGTTGATCAGAAATACATAAGTTTGTGCGATCAATTGCCTGTGATTCGATTTTGAATAAATTCCCTTGCAGGCATCTTTATTATATTGAATTATAGCCCAAGCTCGCAAGGGTATATTGGGTCACCCACCTCTTCTTAACTCGTTTGAAAGTACGCGGACCGTGCAAATATCCAAACGAGGCCATCACGGGGCGGGAATTATGCATTCTTACCTGTCCGCAGTCCGGACTTGCCTGTAGAACCTACCCGCATGTCGGAGGGAGGAAGAGAGACCGGAGCAGCGTCTTGGTGGTAGCTTCCATCTTTTAAACGCTCCTGATCCAAATCTCGCAGGCCCCCGTCACGTGATAGGGGTACCAGCAGGAAAAATCGCGCATGCGCGGTAGCGTTAAAAACCGGCCAGGTTCGGGCACTTATTGTGTCGGCCATATTGTAGTGTATTCAGAGTAACCCCAGGGTCATATGCCCGATATACCTCTATGGATGGAGAAACAGAAAGTGTAGGGTAAAAATCTGTTCTAGTCCATTGGTTTACCAACATCAGAAAACGGGACACTAAGAGGGTGTACACAGCCAGGGTAGACTCTGGCAGGATAAAAGGGACAGGGATGAAACTAACAATACCCGTAACCTGTATATGACTCAGAGGTATCTCCTGGGATGACCTAGTTGTGTGGTTGACTCTAAGTTAGGTAACCAAAGTGGAAATCAATGTAGTTTACAGTTAGCGAAACTAGGGCCAATAGGGTGTTCCAGGTAGGAGGTGTAACAAAAGACTCAAGAATTCTACAAAGTTGGCGGGTATCCGGATCAAGTCATGGACAGACAGCCCCAGGGGATGGAGTCATTGAGACCGGTGCTATCTGTGGCCAGGCGATGGACCCATCTCTGTTTGATTTTAAAGAGTGCCTGGTGTGTGATCTGTTTGTGTGACTCTAATATAGTCCACCAGAGAGATTATCTGGGCCGCGAGTCTCAGTGTGTGGTCAGCAGCGAGGGGAGCGTAGTGTGCGATGTTAGAGAGCTGACGTTTACACGCTGCTGACCCCACACCGAGACTCGTTGGCCAGATAATCTCTCTGGTTACGGAAGGTGAAGCTAACAGGTGGATCAGCAAACATGAGGCTTCCTTTCTGGTATCCGACAACCCTAGGATACCATACTTCTACACCTTACCGAAGATTCACAAGGGCACCTCACCTGTCCCCGGTAGGCCCATAGTTTCAGGGATTGGGTCGTTCCTCGAACCCTTGTCCAAATTCATTGACAAGTTCCTACAACCCCTAGTGAAAAAAATAACTTCCTTTCTCCAGGACATCAGGGACATCTTACGTCTGATTAACAACATCAATGGGACGGACAGAGTGGACCTCTTAGTCACTCTAGATGTAGAGGCATTGTATACTAATATCCCTCAACAAGCTACCCTAGAGGCAGTAGAAGTGGCCCTATGAAAAGACGATTGGTCCTCTCCGACTCCTATTCCCTTTATCATGGACTGTGCATCTTTGGCCCTCACTGAAAATTTCTTCGAATATGAGGCCCAAATCTACCACCAAATACAGGGGACTGCGATGGGCAGTACTTTCGCCCCCAGTGTGGCCTGTATTTACATGGCTACCTTCGAAGAGACCTGTATTTGGGGCGATAGCAACCCCTACAAAGATAACCTCTCCCTGTGGCGCAGGTATAACGATGATATCCTGATACTGTGGAAGGGTGACCTCGATACCTGTCAAGCATTTTGTGAGTGGATCAACACACAGAATCCCTTCCTCAAATTCACGAGCAATATCTCAGACTCTAACATCCCCTTCCTTGATCTACGGATTTGGTTATCACCAGAAGATGGTCTCAGTACCAATCTTCATAGGAAGGAGACAGACAGGAACAGTCTCCTTCTGTACAACAGCTACCACCCTAAATCCCTCAGGGATAATCTTCCATTTGGACAGTTTCTCCGTATCCGGAGAAACTGTTCTACCTTGGAGGATTACAAAAAAGAAGCCAAACACCTCCAAATTAACTTCAGGAGAGAGGATACCCACAGAGGCTAGTCCAAAACTCCTACAAGAGGGCTATGAACAATCCACGAGAGACGCTCCTTGAAACCAAAACAAATGAACAATCCGAAACCATCACATGTGTGACCTCCTTTAGCAAGTTTTCTACACACATTAAAAAGACCATTAACAAACACTGGGGCACTGTCAACTCTTGTGGCTTATCCTTTCCCCGTCCTAGGTTCGCTTTTAAACGTACCATCAACTTTAAAGACCAGCTTGTATACACGAGACCCAGGGTCAAAGAATTAGGCACACAAAGAACCCTGTGAGACCTCCCTCCTGTGACAGCCCACTATCCTTGCGGTGGCTGCTCAGTGTGTGGCCAGACTAGTGCCAGCAAAGAGATCCAACTCACGGATACCTTAATTTGGCACCGCAGGCATCACACGAATTGCAACACCACCAGGTGCATTTACCTTCTTACTTGCCCTTGCGGGATGATATACGTTGGAATGACCATGAGGCAAGTGAAGCTACGCATCACTGAACACAGAAGCAATATTAGATGCCATAAAACACACACCAAATTTTACACACACTGTCTAGAAATGAACCACTCTGCAGACAGTCTACAATGGACTATATTAGAGTCACACAAACAGATCACACACTAGGCACTCTTTAAAATCGAACAGAGATGGGTCCATCGCCTGGCAACAGATAGCACCGGTCTCAATGACTCCATCCCCTGGGGCTGTCTGACCATGACTTGATCCGGACAGCCGCCAACCCTGTAGAATTCTTGAGTCTTTTGTTACACCTCCTACCTGGACTACCCTATTGGCCCTAGTTTCGCTGACTGTAAACTACATTGATTTCCACTTTGGTTACCTAACTTAGAGTAACACCTACATTACAGTCAACAACACAACTAGGTCATCTCAGGAGATACCTCTGAGTCATATACAGGTTACGGGTATTGATAATTTCATCCCTGTCCCTTTTATCCTGCCAGAGTCTACCCTGGCTGTGTACACCCTCTTAGTGTCCCGTTTTCTGATGTTGGTAAACCAATGGACTAGAACAGATTTTTACCCTAAACTTTCTGTTTCTCCATCCATAGAGGTATATCGGGCACATGACCCTGGGGTTACTCTGAATACACTACAATATGGCCGACACAATTGAGTGCCCGAACCTGGCCGGTTTTTAACGCTACCGCGCATGAGCGATTTTTCCTGCTGGTACCCCTTTCACGTGACGGGGGCCTGCGAGATTTGGATCAGGAACGTTTAAAAGATGGAAGCTGCCACCGAGACGTTGCTCTGGTCTCTCTTCCTCCCCCCGACGTGCGGGTAGGTTCTACAGGCAAGTCCGGACTGCGGACAGGTAAGAATGCATAATTCCCGCCCCGTGATGGCCTCGTTTGGACATTCGCACGGTCAGCCTACTTTCAAATGAGGCTGGGCTGTTGCGCTTGCTTGCCTATGTACTTGCGGCCGGTGTAGTCGGCTCTTCTTGTAGGCCACGGGTGTGTTGTAGTGCTTCCACGGGTCTTGTGTGGCCACTGCCCCCTTACAACGAACAGGGCCTTGTGACCTCGCTGCCCACGTGATGACGTGGGACACTTATTCACATCTTTATGGTCATTGAACGGGAGACTGAACTGCTCCCCCGGGATTGCTTGCCTTGAGGCTCAATGCTTCCCCATCCTCATGATGACACAATGTATTCTAGTCACCTTACGGCCACTCCCCGGTTTTAACTACTTTTTTTACTCCTGTCTCTCTCTCCCCCCACTTAGGTCCCTTAACTTTAGGGTATCAAGCACACAGGAGATGACCGTTGAAGCCTTTCTTATTCCTAAGTAGCGTGAGAATTCCAGCGAACCTTGTATTTCTTTTAACCCTTATTTCTTTTAACCCTTCTTACAGTTGTAGGCCCAGGTGACCCTGGTTTCAGTCATTTAATCTGGCCCGTATTTACTCCCACATTGGATTGTTTGCATTGCCGTAACCTGAGTAATTCACTAGGCCCTTATTCTTTAAATTATAGTCAACCCCCCTTCCCCAACTACTTTTGTTATGAATAAGTATGTAACCAACGGTAGTGACCTAGTTTAATTACTGTATGCACTATGGGCAGTAAGATGTACCTTTTTGACGCCCTTTCTTAGGTCCCACTTAGAGACGGCAGGACCACCTGGCCTGCATTGAATTTTCCAAGTGGAAGGTAGTATCTCCCCTTCTCTTGCTGTGTAGCACCCACCACTTGATTTTTAGGTCCTGACGAATTGCTCTTCTGAGCATGAAACATGTTGACCTTCAGGTAGATTTAGACACCGCTGGATCATAGCACTAGCGTGTCACATTCTACTCACTGTTTTTAATAAAGTAGTCAATCAATCAATCAATCAAAGCATTTATATAGCGCACTACTCACCCGGAGGGTCTCAAGGCGCTGGGGGGAGGGGGTCCGCTACTGCTCGAACAGCCAGGTCTTGAGCTGCTTCCTGAAGGCGAGGTGGTCTTGGGTCAGGCGGAGGTGGGTCGGAAGGGAGTTCCAAGTTTTGGCGGCCAGGTAGGAGAAGGACCTTCCTCCTGTGGTGGCTCTTCGGATGCGGGGGACGGCGGCGAGGGCGTGGTTGGTTGATCGAAGCTGGCGTTTGGGAGCGTAGAAGTTGAGGCGGCTGTTGAGGTATCCTGGGCCTTGGTTGTGTAGGGCTTTGTGTGCGTGGGTGAGGAGCCGGAAGGTGATTCTCTTGTTGACCGGGAGCCAGTGCAGGTCTCTCAGGTGTCCGGAGATGTGGCTGCGGCGGGGGATGTCCAGGATGAGTCGTGCTGAGGTGTTCTGGATCCGCTGGAGTTTCTTCTGGAGTTTGGCGGTGGTTCCGGCATAGAGGGAGTTGCCGTTGTCCAGACGGCTGGTGACGAGGGCCTGGGTGACCGTCTTCCTGGTCTCGGTGGGGATCCACCGGAAGATCTTGCGTAGCATGCGCAGGATGTTGAAGCACGACGAGGAGACGGCGTTGACTTGTCTGGTCATGGAGAGGGAGGAGTCCAGGATGAAGCCCAGGTTACGTGCGTGGTCTGTGGGTTTGGGTGCGCTGCCCAGGGTGGGGGGCCACCAGAAGTCGTCCCAGGCAGAGGGTGAAGATCCCAGGATGAGGACTTCCGTCTTGTCCGAGTTCAGTTTCAGGCGACTGTTCATCATCCACTTGGCAACGTCTGTCATCCCTTTGTGTAGGTTGGCTCTGGCGGTGGCGGGGTCATTGGTGAGGGAGAGGATCAGCTGGGTGTCGTCGGCGTAGGAGATGATGTTGAGGTTGTGCTGGCGTGCGATGGCTGCGAGGGGGCTCATGTAGACGTTGAAGAGTGTTGGGCTGAGCGAGGAGCCTTGAGGAACGCCGCAGATGACTTCGGTGGCCTCCGATCTGAACGGGGGAGGCGGACCCTCTGTGTCCTTCTGGCGAGGAAGGAGATGATCCACTTCAGTGGCTTCTCCTGGATTCCGACGTTGCTGAGGCGCTGTACTAGGGTACGGTGGCAGACAGTGTCGAAGGCCGCGGAGAGGTCCAGGAGGATGAGGGCCGCCGTTTCTCCGTTGTCGAGCAGGGCTCGGATGTCATCGGTAGCTGCGATCAGGGCGGTCTCGGTGCTGTGGTTGGCCCGGAAGCCAGACTGTGAGGGGTCGAGGGAGCCGTTCGTCTCGAGTAAGGCGGCCAGTTGCTTGTTGACGGTCTTCTCGATGACTTTTGCCGGAAACGGGAGCAGCGAGATGGGGTGGTAGTTCTTGAGGTCGGTGGGGTCGGCTGATGGCTTCTTAAGTAGGGCGCTGAGTTTGGCGTGCTTCCAGCTCTCCGGGAAGGTAGCGGTGTCGAAGGAGGTGTTGATGATGTCCTGCAGGTGGGGTGCAATGACAGCGTCGGCCTTGTTGAAGATGTGGTGAGGGCAGGGGTCTGTCGGAGATCCGGAGTGGATGGAGTTCATCGTGTTGACGGTGTCTTCGGTGCTGATCGGGGTCCAGGCGCGGAGGGTGGTTGTGGGGGGCGGTGGTTCGGTCGTGGCGTGCGTCGGTTGAGTGCTGAAGCTGTTGTGTATGTCCGCGATCCTGTTGTGGAAGTAGGAGGCGAGGGAGTTGCAGAGGTCTTGCGAAGGGGTGATGTCGTTGTTTCCGGCGTTGGGGTTGGAGAGCTCTTTCACGATGTTGAAGAGTTCTTTGCTGTTGAGTGCGTTGTTGTCCAGTCGTTCCTTGAATGCGTTTTTCTTGGTGGCGTGGATCAGTTGGTGGTGTTTTCGGGTGGCGAGCTTGAGGGCAGTCATGTTGTCCGGTGTTGGGTCTCTGCTCCAGGTTTTCTCGAGTGCTCTGCAGTTCTTCTTGGAGCTCTTGAGTTCGTTGTTAAACCATGGTGCTTTCTTGCTGCCGGGTCTGCTCGGCGGGGTTTTCAGCGGGGCGAGGTCATCTGCGCAGTCGCTGATCCATTTCGTGAGGTTTGTGGCCGCTTGGCTGGGGTTCGTTGTGCTGGTGGGAGGGTACTTGCTCAGGGAAGTAGCGAGCTGGTCTGCAGTGATCTTGTTCCAGTTTCTGCGGGGAACCTGTTGCTAGTGGTGGTGGAGCGTGGTCCTTCTGAAGCTGAAGTGGACGCAGCTGTGGTCCGTCCAGTGGAGTCCCGTGGCGTGGCTGAAGGCGATGTCCTTGCTGGAAGAGAAGACCGGGTCGAGTGTGTGTCCGGCGTAGTGGGTGGGGGTGGTCACCAGTTGCTTGAGTCTGAGGTTGGCGAGGTTGTCCAGCAGGGTGGTGGTGTTGCGGTCGCTGTTGTTCTCCAGGTGGAAGTTGAGGTCCCCGAGGAGGATGTAGTCGGCGGAGGGGAGGGCGTGCGGGCTGATGAAGTCGGCGATGTCTTCGCTGAAATGTGTACGTGGTCCTGGGGGTCTGTAGATGAGGGTGCCTCTGAGGGTGGTCCTGGGGTTGACGTGGATCTGGAAGTGCAGGTGTTCGGCGGGTGCAAGGGTATCGTTGCTGTCGGTCGTGATGCGGATGGTGTTCCTGTGGACGATGGCGATGCCTCCTCCTGTCTGGTTGATGCGGTCCCTCCGGATGATCTTGTAGCCGTCCGGGATGGCGATGGCGATGTCGGGCGCTGAGGAGGCGTTCATCCAGGTTTCCGTGAGGAAGGCGACGTCGGGGGCTGTGGTGTCGAGCAGGTTCCAGAGCTCGACGGCGTGCCTGTGGACGGAGCGGGTGTTGAGCAGGATGCACTTCAGGTGGGTGCTGCTGGAGTTCGGCTTGGTGGGTGCTGGTGTGGCGTGGGTCCGGTTGCAGGTGAACTTGCAGGAGTGGCAGCTGAAGGGTCCGTGGGTGCGTCTCGGTGTGGCTCGGTAGCAGGCCGGGGATCGGCCGGTGTTGAGTGCGTTGAGTTCGGTGGCGTTGTAGGTCCGTCGGGTCGGCTTCCGTTGGTGGGGGCCAGGGATCCTGGCGCTGGGCGCGGGCCAGGCGCAGACGGGCGCAGACGGGCTTACCTTTGGCGCACCTTCGGCGCTCAATCAGTGCTCCCGCTGCGCGCGTCCGCTGCACGGTCGCTCTGGGGGCGTCATAAGTGAGGAGCCGGGAGGGCGGGTCAGCTGGGTGGCGGGAGCGGGGCGGCCAATGGGCAGAAGGGGGGCGGAGGCGCCAGAGGGCAGTGGCGGGAAGAAGGCGGCAAGAGCACCCCGGAGGGGGAGGGCAGCCGAAGCGGGGGAGAGGGTAGCAGAAGGAGAGGGTGAACAGGCGGCGGGCAGGGGAGGCAACAGGCACACAGCAGGGGTACAGAAAAAAAACGGGGTGACAACAGGCGACAGGGGAACCAGGCACGCAGTGGATGGCAGGCAGGCAGCGGCGAAAACGGAGGTAACAGGAGAGCGCAGCCGTCAGCAGGGCAGCAGGGCAGGGTGCTGGCAGCAGCAGGCAGGAGCGGCGTAGGTGGGGCGACCTCGCCTGGGCAGGCTCGAGCGGTCACCACACCATTAAAAATCCACGTGGATTTACTAACTTTTTAAAATATTCCCACTATCACATACGCGTCTACACTCTCCCTAAAACCATCATACCCACATGCACCAATTGGCAGGAACAAAAGATCTCCGATAAAGAGCCACTTTATGGGAGCCCGTCAAACATTGCAGCGCCAGTTTGACGAGGAGCAAAACCCAAATGATGAAGCATGACACCTAGCTTGCTGGGTGTGTGAGGGTTTTAGTTCTGGAAGGGGAATCCCCCTCCCCTTCCCCCCTTCGTGCCTTACCGGTTTGGTTGGGCTTGGTTACGCCCTCTTTCTCTCTTTTTACCCCCAGGGAACAGCGTATATCTTTTGTTGTTGCAGTTCTCGGGCCCTTACGCTGGACCCCATTAAACAGTCGCCCTTTCAATCCCTTTGATTGTTAATTACTCCGTTGGGTAAGTACCACAGGATACTGGTGCAGACCCTGATTATTTCTTTCAAAATCTATAGTGATTTTGTACTAGACTTTTATGAACGTACCACACCTCAGTAAGTTTTAATCAAAAATATGTATATTTATTAAAAATTTTGGTTTGTTTCTCTATTTTTCTCGCCAATTGTGTAAACAAATATATACAAACAGATAATACCGATGGGGGCTGTCTGACAAAGAAAACACAATAACAAATACACCGACAATTTAATGGGTGACTGTGGTGACATATAGTGCAAATGGGTGATCTTTCAAATTCAAACAATAAACAAAACAATAACATAAATTATCCATCCTTTTCAGGTCTTGCACTTTAGCTAGTCCTAGTTTTTTAAAATAAATGCTACAGTGAGCCAGGACATGAGATGGTTGTACGTAGACGTTTCGACCCTGTATATATATATGTGTTTGTATATACATCAAGTAGGGTATTTTTCAGGACAAAAGAAGGAAGTGCGACAGCCGTGGTTGTTGGAAAATCACAAGATTAAATCTATTAACTCCTGTGAGCCCTGAAGGAGTTCTTATTTGAGGATCATCAATCAACCAGCTTTTCAAACTTTAGCTGTGTACTTCTCTGGATGTGCTCATCGGCCTGCAGGGGGTAGTGGGTTTAAAATGTTGGTAGTATTCAGTCCTTAGAGATCGTCATGTATTGATGCCAATGTCCATCAGTACTTGCTTCCCAAACCTCCTGAAATACTTAAATACCTTAAATACTGTGTTCTCAAGTGTCTCTCACCAACTCACGGTCAAGTAAAGCAACCACTGATGGATTTTGGCATCAATACAGACGATCTCTAAGGACTGAATACTACTAACATTTTAAAATGAAGACAAGGTGGTACTAAGGAGGGACTAACAAGCCTATTTACGAATCAGAAGCCAGCATTTACGAAGGACAATGACACATGCCAATGACAATATGCGTCGGGAGTCGGCGGGGCTTCAAGTACATACTCCAATAAAGCATGCCTCGCAGAGCAGCGCATGCGCTACCCACGCTCAACCTAAACAATGTACCCTGACTGATGGCCCACTTAAGGGGTGCTAGTTAGAATTATTTGTGATGTTAGAAGACTGCTTTCCTTCTTTGTGTTATTAAAGGGCCAGCTTATTAGGGGATGGAGAATGGAGAGGCCAGAATAGGGTCATACACAATGCCTAGATTTAAAGTTTGATTTTTCTGTTTTTTGCTGTGTCTGAGGTGCGGGAAGGGTATGTAAGTGGAAACCGAATTCCATCAGTCCTCTGTGCATTTCACATTTTTTGGTTTGGGTGACTGTAAGAAATGAGAGGAAAAAAATATACTTTAAAGGCTTCATTCTGTTTTTATTTTTTAGTGGGGAAGAAGGGAAAGTGACTAGAACCTTAAATATATTTATTTGCCCATACCTTTCTGCTGCCAGTTGAAACTAATTTGCACTGAAGTCTTATTTACCACAATATTCTATGTTGTAAGGTTGTGCTTTTTTTGTTTTTTTTTGTTGAAAAAACCTTTATTGTACCTTTAAATTTCACACAGCCGTTGGCCTACAACCCGTAGGGCCGGCCGCCATCACATTCTTAAAGTTACCAAACTATAGGTTAAAGCTTGATACTAAATGCGATTCTCATGCAGTACTTATTACAATATTGAATTTAAGAAAAAAAAGGGTTCATTGCTCGCGATACTCTGCTGATCAATACAGGTTTTTTTGTTTTCTATTTTTTAACAAAAACAACAACAAAAAACAGAAGGAATCCCATTGCGGTCATCATTTTTGGTTATTTTTCGCATCATCTGAGTCAAGAAGTGCCCCACCAGTGCACACCAACACTAATCCCCTCCAATGCCACACACAATCGCGATGATAGGAGTAGTTGGGCTCTCCTGGATGTAGCTCCCCAGTTGTCCCTTCCTTCAGGTCCCTGCAGTACTCCGTCCAAGACCCAGGTCAACCCTGTGCCCCGCGGTCACCATTCATTTTGGAAGTCAGCGGAGTCTATTAGTCCACTTCCCCCTCCTCATCCGATATTGTTTGATCGTCCTCCAGTAAGGGATCACAGATCTCCCCTCTATAGACGTTCCACGGAGTCCAAATTTTATTCCATTTCCCTGGACAGGCCCGACTAGGGTACACTGCCCTTTCCGTCACCATCACCCTGTCCATGTTTAAGCACCATTGTGATTTCGCTGGTACTTCCGCCGCCCCCCAGCGCTGCGCGATGTCTCGCTTGGCTACTATCATACCTAAAGTAGCCCAGAGTTGACCGTGCCTGGACAAATCGTTGGGGTCCCATACATTTAGCAAGCATTTTCGTGGCTCGGGAACTAGGGAGGTCTCTAGTGTTTGCGATATAGTGCGCATTATTTACCTCCAGTATTCCTGGATGTGTGGGCAGTCCCATAACGTGTGGAAGAACGTGCCCTCCTCCCCACACCCGCGGAGGCATTAAGGATGTTGTGCTCTATGTATGCGGTGCAGTGTCGTCCTTGTGTAATATACCCTATGTAAAACTTTCAGTTGTACGAGTCTTAATCTTGCGGAGATACCCACTTCTTTTGGTGACGCCTTCGCCTCATTCCACTCGTGTTCGTCCATTGCATTTATGTCCCCCTCCCACTTCTCTTTCAATGGAGTCATTGGGTCCGGCAAGTTGTTGAGTAATTTACGATATGTAAGTGATGTTGCACGCTCAATCATGAAGTCCATGAGGAGGCGATCCTCAAGCGGGGATGATTCCGGCACTTCCGTATCGGGGGGATGGCAGCGAGCAGTGCGTGCCGTATCTGGACATATCTATATGACTCCCTCACTCCCATGTCGTATAATTCCCTCAGTCTGACAAATGGAACCACCTCTCCCCTCTCCCACAGGTCGCCTACCGCCGATATCCCTATTGCATCCCATTGTGAGAAGCCTCTGCTGTTTCTCAGGTTTCCCAGGGCTCGAGAGTCCCATAGTGGTGTAAGCTTGGTTATTCTCCCCTTCCAGCCTAGTGCCGCTGTCGCTGTATGCCATAGCGCTGCAGTAAGTCTAGTGGGTCCCTACAGTCGACGCACTCGTCTTTGATCATACAGTGGGGCCAGCAGGCTATTAGCGCCGATTTGCGCCCTATCAGCCTTGAATGCAGGTTCGTTTTGCGGAGCATGGATCCATTGGTTAATGGGTTTCAACTGTGCCGCCCAATAATACAATTTCAAATTAGGCAACGCAATTCCGCCATCAAACCAGTCCCTATGTAGTTTGGCCTGCGCGACGCACAAAAGACTTGACACCGATGCCGCTATCTTCCTGAAGTATCTCGGTGGCACCGGGTATGGCGTGTTCTCTAGTATATATAAAAAGCGGGGCAAAGACATCATTTTATAAAGCGCAGCCTTTCCCAACAGCGTCAGAGGCAGCCCCGCCCAAAACTTAACGTCCTGCTGAAGTCGCTCCATGGGAGGCATCAGATTTTTACACATAAATTCCGTTGGGTCCCTTGTAACATGGATACCCAAGTATTTAAAGGAGGAGCCAGCTGCCCTTAGCGGGCATTCCGTGCTCAAAGCCGGGGCAGGACCCTTCAGAACATACATTTCCGATTTGTTCCAATTTAACGTGTAACCCGATACCTTACCATGGCTATCACAGAGAGTCAGGAGCGCCGGCACCCCATGTTCTGGGTCTGTTAGGTACACCAGCATGTCGTCCGCATAGAGGGAGAGCCAGTTCTCCCAGCCCTCCGCCCAGCGTATTCCTTTCAGCAGCGGTGTTGTTCTTATCAAGGTAGCTAGTGGTTCCAATGCGATTGCAAAGAGCAATGGTGAGAGGGGGCACCCCTGACGGGTACCCCTCCCCAGATGGAATGGTCGCGAGATGTGCCCGTTTGCCACCACCTGTGCAACCGGGTTAGCGTACAGTAGCCTAACCCATGCGATAAACTTGGATCCAAAGCCCAGACGGGTCAGGACCTCAAACAGATAGTTCCACTCTACCAGATCGAAGGCCATCTTTGCATCGAGAGCCAGTATAACCGCTTGGTCAGGGATTGATTCCGCCTTCGCCAGCACCCCGTGTAATCGGCGCAGATTCAGCGCCGTATTTCTGTGAGGCATAAATCCAGATTGGTCTGGGTGTATGAGACCGGGCAGATGAGGCACAAGTCGGGCAGCAAGGAGTTTGACCAGGATCTTAACTTCGAATAAACAAAACTGGTTGTCAGTACTGTGCAACAAATTGAACCTTTCTCACATAAATGAGCTAGCAATCGCTCATCCTAAAAGACCACTCTTTCCGTCACATATCTTGTAAAAATATATCAATTTATTAATTTTTACAGTTCAAAGGACATGACTTATTTTATCTTTTTGTATTTTTCATTTTGTTTTTTATCGATCTACATTGAGCTAAGTGAACATTTAAGGAATGTAGTACAGTGGAGGAGGGTAACTTAGATACTTGTCTCTGGGGGAACGATCTCACAAGGACATAAGACGTTGTGATGGACAACATAAATTGACATAAAACGTTAGACACACATGAGTTGATGGTATGGGGGAAATTGGAAATGGGATTGGTTGGGGGGATAAGAGCTGTTGGTGGGTTTTTGGTTTTTTTTGAGCGAGAGAACTTGTTATTCAGTTCTTCGGAGAAAGGCTATTTGCTAGTCCTAATTCTGATTACAGTTGAAGCCTAATACATTCAATGAAGATTCAACATTTCTATAACCTTATCATATTCTAGACCATCAGTATTTCATAAATTTACAATCATATTCCAAAATGGGAAAACGAAGATTGGTCTAGTCACTCAAAAAGTACAATAATTGGACACCACAAATAACAAAAATCGGTCGACGCGTTTCGAATCCTTTTAGAATCGAAGGATTCTCATCAGGACCACACACAATGAATCTGTAAGACACAAATATAATAGCATACTGTCAGTCTTTGCCATGAGACACTCTCAACTTTTATTCGGTCCAACACACACTCTCTGGTTTACCTGTGTCACTTGCGGGAGGTTGGGGCTTGGTTGACTGTGAATCAAAACAGGGGAGAGCCTATGTTACATCAGAGATGAACTTCCGAGCTGTTGTGATTGTTAATCTAATGGAGTATTTTTAATTATTGTACTCACATTAAGGTGTTTGAAATTGGACCCATATGTAATACTAGGTCTCCGTTGTCACCATGTCCATTGTTAGTTGTTTCGTGAATTGATTCTGTGAAAAATGAAATAGGCAGTTATCTATTTGCTTACTGTAGATGTTTGTCGCAACTATATTCCACTTGGCTGAATCTAATATTGAAACATGTTTGTGAAAAGGTAACGTGCAAGCCTCTTAATCAGGCAATCAATTCCTGCTTCTAAGTCTAGTGTTAAACAAATCTTGCCTCACGATAGGGTGGCGTGTCAGCCTCTAACTCAGGCGTTCATTCCCCAATGGCTCCACATTTGGGGAACCGGTGGCTCGCTCGAGTGTGATCCCTTAAATACTAAAGCCGCGTATTTGGTTCGCGGGGGTTTACTTTCTACCTGGAAGGCCAATTAAACGGGTGGCGTCGGAATTACCTTTCACGAGACTGCACTGATCTTAACTTCAGCATTGAGTAAGGAGATAGGGCGGTATGAGGAACATTCCTCTGGCGGTTTCCCCGGTTTGGGGATTGCTACTATGGTGGCCAGTCTCTTCCGGTGGAAGCATGCCCTTTTCTAAACACTCCTTGTACATCGCCAGTAGGTATTTACCCAACCCCTCCGGCGCTGTCTGATACCATTCTATAGGAATGCCATTTGGCCCGGGCGCCTTGCCGGGCTGCAGTGCACGTATAGCCAAGTGGATCTCTTCTGTGGTTATGTCTGCATCTAACTCAGCAGCAGCCTCTGGATGTAGTGTCTGGACCCTGATCGGCTCCAATGCCGCCCTAGCCATTTCTGCTGTTACTTCCCGCTCCGGGGTGTATACCTCTTCGAAGTGCGCCGCGAGTGCCTCTACTATCCGTTCCGGGCTAGTGTGTACCTCTCCTAGTCTGTCCCTCACGGGCTGTATACCTCTGGAACTCCCCCCCTCTTGTCCAGCCATGCCAACATCCTACCCGCCTTATCCCCTACCTCATAAATCCTGTTCTGTGTGTCAGTTATGTGTCCCTTAACTTGGTTCCGGACATGGTCCGTGTATATTTGTTGTTGGAGGTGTAGTGCATGCGATGTGTCTGGAGTGGGGTGTGTTTCATGCGCTGTTGTCATATCTCGCAGTGTCAATTCCAGTCTAGTGAGCTCGTCAGCTTTCTCCCTTTTGTAACCCGTGATCGAGTTTATGGCTTGTCCCCTTAGTACCGTCTTATATGCTTCCCATAAGACCTCTGAGGAGCGTACCGAGGCAACATTTTCCGTGAAATACTGTGTTGTCGTCGTTTTGAGGGCTCTCCTAACCTGAGGGACCTTGAAGCATGCAGCATGTATGGGGTATAGTCGTTTGCGGGACTTCTCTTGAGTGGAAATTGTTTGGGTGATTGGGGAGTGATCTGATATTCCCCTTGGATGAATATCTATGGTGTCCACGTGTTGTATACCCTCACCCAGTGCTAAAAAGTAGTCGATTCTTGACAGGCTACCATGGACGGTGGAGTGGAAGGTGTATTGCTTAGCCTGAGGGTGGGCATGCCGCCATATATCGATTAGACCCATAGCTGTCAGAAAACGCTGGAAACGGGATGGTCCTCCAGTGGGCACCGTCGTTGGGAATCTATCCATCTGCATATCTATAGTGGCATTAAAGTCTCCCCCAAGAATGACATCCCCCTCGGGAAGGGTCAGTAAAAATTCAGCTAGTGCCGGGAGCTTCACTGAATGGAGCGCCGGGGGGATGTATACATAAACTAGGTTCAGGAGCCTCCCCTCCCACTGTCCATGCAGGGCTGCGAAACACCCCTGTCCGTCCGTCTTGGTGCTCAGTGGAATGAAGTGGGAGGATTTCTGAATTAAAATGCCAGTCCCCCGCGACCCTGACGTAAATTCTGAATGAACTAACATTTTGTACCCTCTCCTGTCCATGGCTTTGGATGCCCCACCCGTTAAGTGTGTCTCCTGCAGGAGTGCTAGGACAGGCCTCTGCCTCTTCAGCGCGGTCAATACCAGTCCACGTTTCACCTTATCTCCCAGGCCTCTTACATTCCATGTCAAGATTCGCAGGGGGGAACCCCAGGAGTGTGGCTCTACCACCTCTGTTCTACGTGTCGGGTCGTCCGCCATATGCAGTTATGTAGTCATTTGCGTGTCTATCATGATCCGTGACCTGAAAGCTACGTCTATTCCCCTCGGCTAAGTGGCGCTGATGTGGAACATCATATCTCGACCTTACTTGTGAATCCCGAACTCTCGCTAAGCATCTCGAAGTTAAGACAATATATCTTGACCTTACACATGTATTCCTAACATAACCAAAACATCCCCCCCTCTGTCCCCCCCTCCCTGCCCCCCTGCTTAACGGACCTTCAACTGCCCGCCTCCCCAACTGAGCAGAGTGCTTAACCCATCCCAAAACCAGAGTACTTGCGTGTTGGGGGAGAGCGTCTCCCCGGGCAGGCGGCATCCCTGCTCACATCCGGGCTACCCAGGCCAGCGTCCAGCCGCGACTGTAAAATACTTAGTTCAACTAGCAAAAGACAGCGGTCATTTGCGCCCCATTCATTCCGGATCATTCTCCTCTGTCGGCCTCAGTGAGTTCTTGTGTCGGGGATCTTCCCGCGCCCCCTCTGCCTGATATCTGTGACCAGGGCCGGCTGTCGTCTCGGTGTCCATGGTTCGTTCTGCTAGTTCCGCGTGGAGGTCCCACGGTGTGCCATCCCTCAAGCCAGTCCCTGGCCGCATCGGGGGTGTCGAAGAACCAAACCTTTTTGTCAGCTACTACCCGAAGTCGGGCTGGAAAGAGCATTGAGTAGGGCAGTTCTTTGTCTCGTAACGTCTTTTTAACCTCGAGAAAAGTCCTCCTTCTCCGCGATACTTCCGCCGTGTAGTCTGGGAAAAAGAATACTTTAGAGTTCTGAACTTGGATGGCAGGCGCCACTCTAGCCGCCTGCAAAATGGCATCACGGTCCCGAAAGTTAAAGAGTCTCGCCAATATCGGTCTCGGCGGGCCTCCCGTTTTTGGCTTCCTACCTGGCACTCTGTGGGCCCTTTCCACTGAGAAGAAGTGTGAGAGACCCTTGGGTTGGAGTTGGTTTTTGATCATATCTTTCACGTAGAGGTCCATAGCTCCTGTGGTTTCAGACTCCGGCACTCCCAAAATACGGACGTTGTTCCTCCGGGAGCGCCCTTCCTGATCGTCCAGCTTCTCTCTGAGTGTTTTGTTGTCCGCTTGCAATTTACCCATTTCTATTTGTAACTGTGACACATCTTCGACTAAGGACTTGGTCACAACTTCTACTTGCTTCACTCTTTCGTTCATCTTCTGGAGGTCCGCGCGTATAAGGGTTACTTCGGTCGCCGTCGCCCCCACCGTCGCTTGCACCTGAGCCAACGCTGCCAGGACATCCTCCAGCGTGGCTTTCTTCACCCCTTCGGCCTCCGCTGTTCTCCCCGTAGACTTACGTTGTTCCGTCAGGGGGGGAGTCTGTTTGTCGTAGGCGAATTTATCAAGCTTGGCCTGCGTGGAGTTGTGTTTGGGGCCTCTGCCTGCCATGTTTTATGGCCTAGGAAGTGACTCGTCCTTAAGAGGTGTGTTGCTCAACAGGAGATGGGAGACCATTCGCTTCTTCTGGTCGATTTCTGCTTGATTTCTGCATTGCTCTGCAGTCCTTGCGAGTCCACCCCAAGGTGTTGGGTGTCACAAGCCTCCCCTCGTGTGTGCACGGTAGCCGGCAAAGCCGCCGTGGTCAATGTCCGTTTGGGCAGGGCCCCTCACGAGGTGTCCGTCGCCGGGGTGGCTTTCCTCCCCCTACAGCGCGTCCAGCGTGGTGCACCTTGTCCGCTGCTCCTCAGTGCAGTCCGGGGGCCCTTGGCCTACTGTTTGAAAGGGGAGGGTGGGAGACATCCCGTCCTCCTCTCGCCCATCATAGTACCCCCGCAAGCTGACACATATGCTGAAGTTGTTGCACGTTGCCTGTGCCTGTTTACGCACTGCGGACCGATCCTCCGTTTGCCCAGAGCGCACTTCCCCAGATCCTCTGATCCACTATCCTGCGGCCGGGTGCCGCCGCATTTCCATCGGTAGGGGAGGGGGCGCCTGCGTTCGGGCAGCTCAGTGCTCTCAAGGCGCCAGTCTTTATACAGCTGACGATGTGCCCTGGTGCTCGGCAGGGGGGCGCAGATCGTGCTTTTTACCCCCGTACCCAGTGACTTCTCCCAACGATGTCTCCCCGGGGTCTCCAGCACATGGGTCCAGTACTTGCCCTCTCTGGTTGATCCTCCCGGAACGTCACAACCTCGCAAGATGGCGGTTCCAGCCCCTGTGTCGCTGCGTCTGCCACGCCATCCCTTCGCTGTCTCCCGTGGCGATTTTCAACAGATTGGCCACCCGCAGGCCTCTCCGGTGTATCTCGAGGCCCCTCGGGCTTTTGTGTGGTATCCGCCGATGGTCCCCCGCATCCAGCGAACGGCGCCCGCCGAAGCCTCACTTCCGCCCGGACTTTATCTTAACTCTACGTCGCTGCGCGAAGGAGGATACTAGGCCCCTCCCTTCGCGCCACTGTTTCGCTGATTGCCGGGGCGCCGCTGTCCCTAAACCGCACCTCCTGCTGCCGCTCGGTCGCCAGACCCAGTGTGCCTTGTCTGGGTGATAAATTTGTCGGATTTAACATGCGGATTTATGCGGGATGCCGCCTTACATCGGGAGCCTCCCTAGGTTGCTGCAGCCATCGTTGGCCCCTAGCCACGCCCCCCAAGGTTGTGCTTTTTTACTGTTCTTCATTTTGCAGTGCTACGCACTGTTCTTTGCAGGAATATTTTTTATTTGACCTCTATTGTCAATTAGGAGAACATTGATATTTGCTGCTTCATAACAGCACAGCCCACTACAAACTGAAATAGAACAAAATATCACATCTCGGTGGGTATCTTAGTGCTGGGACACAATATCATGCCGCAGGTGAGTATATAATTGTATTCATGAGAGCTTCGGTGTTTCAGTACCTACAGCCCATCTTATGATGCAGTCTAGGTACTTGCGTGACAAGCCAGGATAGAGGTGCACTCGGAGGGTTCTATGAATGTGGGATAGCTAATAGAGGTGTACTGTAAGAGCTCTCTGGATGAAGTCGGTACTGAGCCAGAAGGGTGTCTGATAGGACATGACAGTGACTGGAGATCAGGTCATGATGCTGTTCCGATAGAGGTGCATTATGAAAGATGAAACAGGCACGTAATTATCATGGACTAAGCATATTACTAAATGTCATATTCTGAGAATACACATCTTGTAAGATTATATGACCTCGATGTAACATACAATTCATTTACACAGCAACATTGCTTTGCCCTATAAATATTGATTGGATTTCACTGCTCTGCACCACATATTCATCTCTATGCCTAAACCCCTTGGAAATGAACACCTTTTCCTGACAGACAACCTGTCACAAAAGAGAACCAGCTCATTCCAAATATATGTGAAGCAGCAGTTCCTTTATGCATCTCCCCCTTTGGGTTGTCTAAACTTCATGTGATTCATCTGGTGGTCTCCTCTAACCCCCAACATTCCAACTGTGGTTGCCATCCTGGCTATCTTGAATTATTACCACCTGGCTAATATTCCATCAGCACAACTGAAACTTCCATCACAGATGCTCTTACCAATTAACTCGCTTTTTAAATGTCACATCACTGAGAATAGAAGAGCCAAACTCTCTTGATGCAACCATACTTTGTTTAGCTTCCTTCAGAAAAAGTATTTGTGAGAGACATGCATCATGATGTGACCTTGGCACCACCACTCTCCTATACATTAATTAGTTCCAATCTCTATCTTGATGGAAAAGAGACATAATGTGACTGAGCTTTTTGGTAAGGACTGCTGCATGGCCTACTAGACCTGAAAGCCTAAGTGGGCCACTTCACATTCGCCGGCTACTTTCAGCTGAGCTGAGCTGAGCTCAGCTAGCCTCTAGACTGTCTGCCACCCTCCAGCGAGCATCGGTGTCCTGAATCAACTCCCCAGAGTATGGCTCTGGCTGCTGCAAGGATTACATGTATACTGCCAGGGCACAGACTCAAGTATTTATGTTTATTTAATTGTTTGAAGTATGTTTATACCACAAACCAATTCACAAGCATAGTGGAGCACTTTACCACTAACGCAGTTAACATTGAAAGATAGGCACAAAAGTAGAGATGAAGGAGAAAACCGAGGATGAGATTTACACTGGAAGGCGTAATCTGAAGAAGTGAGTTTTTAGATCCAGTCTGAATGCAAGTTTGGGATCCCGTGTGATGTAATCCGAAATCAGATTCCCCCGTCTGCAAGCTACGTAGGAGAAGGTTTGATTAGACGTTTTGCTTTGAGTTTTTGGATTTCCGATTTAGATGTCTTGTTTTGAGTTTTGGGATTTGTAGAAATAGGTGTTTTTGTTGTTTCTTTCCCCACTAGTAATTTGAAGTTTTCCTTTCATGTAGGACGGTAGACCTGTTGGAAGTGTCTTGTGAGTTTTAAATGCCGATGATACAGCACTATTTTACTTGAACTTTAATGGTACTCTCCAGAGTTTTTTTAATGCTGGAAACTTATTTAAACAAACAAGCTAGGATTACTTTTCAATAAGATGAAAGATTCAAAAGGACTTTGCATATATAGCGAAGATCTAAACCACTATGAAGCAGTATGGTTTATCTCATAAACAAAAACAAGAGTATTCCAAGGAAGGATAGGAGACCATCAATATGGAGCAAGGAACGACTTCACTTAAGGCGTTTTTTTTGAAAGAAAGCCCTCACTCACCACCTAGTGATGACATGCTTCATCATCGGGCCCCACAGAGGGAATCTAGCATCCCCTCTGTGTGCTGCAACGCCAGAACTACTGCGGAGCGGGTAGTGGGTAAGGACAGTGATGTGCAAAGAATATTAAGTGAGTGATGTGAGGTTTAAAATCAGTCTGTAGTGTATCAAAACAATTTTATTAGGATCACTAAGGACTTATCAATAAAATGATGTGTCGGAAATGCGTCCACAATTATTCAAGTGGTAGTTTCCTTAAGTCAGTCGACATGTTTCAGCCACGAAACGGTGTGAATCTACCTGGCATTCTTCAGGACTTTGTGTGAATAAACCCTGGCGGCATGGACTCGCTAAGGTCCACCCTAACCTAGGGACGTGAAAGTGAAAATAATTAATGAAAAAGTGCAAAAAATTAGAAAGAAAAACTGTCTTTCTAATAACTCCTGGTTTAGGAGGCTTCCGATTTTACGGTTTCTGCACTTTGACACATTTCCGACACATCATTTTATTGATAAGTCCTTAGTGATCCTAATAAAATTGTTTTGATACACTACAGACTGATTTTAAACCTCACATCACTCACTTAATATTCTTTGCACATCACTGTCCTTACCCACTACCCGCTCCGCAGTAGTTCTGGCGTTGCAGCACACAGAGGGGATGCTAGATTCCCTCTGTGGGGCCCGATGATGAAGCATGTCATCACTAGGTGGTGAGTGAGGGCTTTCTTTAAAAAAAAACGCCTTAAGTGAAGTCGTTCCTTGCTCCATATTGATGGTCTCCTATCCTTCCTTGGAATACTCTTGTTTTTGTTTATGAGATTGACACTGGGGTGCGAGAGTATCCCACTACCCTGTCTCTCTTTTTGTTGTGATATGCAGTATGGTTTATAGCAAACCCCTTGCACACCCTGAGCCTAGTATCAAGAGATACAATATACATAATACACCCTGAATACAGTTCCATGGGGAAACTAGGAAAAGACAAAACTCGGAAAGGGGATATAGTAAAACACCCTGCAGTGACTTAACTGCAGTAGCTAAAATTAATAACAGACAGCCAGATCATGCATCCAAGCAGAAATACACACACACCAATGAAAATGAAATAATATAAGGGATTAGCACTCCCTTGACTCCAGGACAGGCGACAGGTCAAATGTACCAGTGGAGAAATAAAAGTAGTAGCTTCACTGTACACAGATAGAAAACAAAATTACAGGAGCAAAAAACGTGATTCAGACTTTGCAAATTATGCAGAAACAACCCACAATGTTCTTTCATCACACACTATGGGAGGCCAAGGTGGGCAGATTACAGTCCAAATATTACAAGACCAAAGCAAGGGTAGCCTCGTATGTAAGGTAGGGGAGACAAAGGTTCTCTTGATAGTCCAAAAACTGTTCTTTATAATTCCAGTGATCTGCTGTATTAGTGACATTACACATCCTTGGTCTAAGCCCTGGCAATTAAGAAGCTAAAATATTGGGCTCAAATGCAGAATTTGAAAGAGATTGTGTAGGGTCATACTCAAGTCTTCAGGGATGGTAGGATTACTTTTCAATGAACTATTATTCATCCAGCACTAAAGCATGAAACAGAGTGTAAATATTGATGACACTTAAGCATCATTAACTGGAAAGCAAAGAGTGGGTCAGGGAAGTCACATGCAGTGAACAGGTTTCCAGTCTCCATAAGATAAGGAAGAGCCGTGTGCAACTCCTGAGGTCGAGATTCTAGACGTGGAAACAAAAGGCGTATGTGTTACTGTATATGTTTGGGTGTATAGAACAAATATAGCCCAATCAAGGACCATCTAATGTTAGAAAATAAATCCAATCCACCAAAAAGACGTGATTGATCAATACCAAGGCTGCTGTTTTCTAGTCAGCATTTATTCTAGGATAGTTTAATGTTGAAATAAGTACTGGCTCACTGTGTTTGTGAGGACAAACTCCTGCCTTCTGCAGGGCAAAGATTGTGTTACTGTCCACAGTGGTCTGCGGATTCTGAATAACCACTCTCACCAATGACATAGGAGGATACAGGAGATTCATACTAGATCTATAAAGAGTAAGCTCTTTTGGATCCAGTATGGGCTTCTTCAGGATTGTATTATCCAGGCCTGTGCATCAGTTTTGCATCATTGCCATATCCTGGGATCCATGGAAGGCGATGATTCATGAGCCCCCCAGGACAGTGAGTTTCAGTGACTGGGTTTGGCAGCTACATTCTAGCACGATTTTTGCTTCAGATTAGCATCTTCTGCTTTCTGGTGCCATTGCTCTGATGGATCTGTCAGCCTGCCTGGGGTACAATTCCACCCTATTTTAATGACTCGGTTTTTGTTGCTTTTCCCTCTGGTGTGCTTCCAGGCTGTTCTCTTTACCTTCCCCTGTAGTGGGGGAGCCTCTTCTGTGGTGAGCTGGCGGGTTTATCATGCTTGCTAGTGGTGCCCACCCTCTGGGGAGTGGAGTTTGAGGTTTAGATCTGGCCTTTCTGCTCACTTTTCTTTCTTAGGGTTGGATGATTCTTTTGTTGTGTAAGTTGTGTGTTTTTGCAGCACATTTCTTTTGCCCTACTGGTTCAAGCCCTCGCTTCTCCACTTGGTTGTTAGGAGTATCAACCCTGCTGCCGCTATAGGTCTCCAACCAGGCTTTTTGTGTCCTTTTTGTCACCCTGCTGGTTGGCCTATTATCTGGCCCTGCTTGGGGAATTTGTGCTTTGGCATGTAGGGGGAGGGTCTTCCAAAGGGTTTGACAAGTCTGTCTTCTAGCCTTATCGCAATGTGCTGCTCTGGGATGCTGGTTTAGCTGTTGTCCCCAGTGGATGAATATGTCAGTTTATTCTGCTCTTAGGCAGTGCTCCAGCCTCAGGGGGTTGTCCCAGGTGATGGATGCTAGCCTGGTGATGTTGGAGGATTTGAACCTTGTTTTTTAGTTCAAATCTGCAGCAGCGCATGCATTGCATGCGCTATCACTTGCAAGATGTACTGCTGAAAATTAATTGTCAGCAGTCCAATTTGTCAGCAGTCCTTTGGGCGGGGTCCAAACCCTTAAGGTTTGGACCCCACCAAAAGCTTACTGTTCTTTAGCTTCATTGTCACTCTTCTTTGCTGACTCATAATTGGTCAATGCTTGCCAAGCATCACTACCATTTCTTTCAGTGAAGCATGGACTAAACACAGATTGATTCAACTTAACTAGTGGCCATCTGCTGCTTGCGTGGTGATTGAGATACTATTTCTTTTCTCCCTTGTGCATGGTGCTTCTTTCACTTCACACATACACAATGATGTGTTGCTTCTCCTCTTCTGATACTACATCCCTCTCACCGCACCTCCCTCATTTTGCTTTCCCCATACTCCGTCCTCCCACTATCAGTTATTGCTGCTCCCTCCCCCTCCCCAGATCTCCATTGCGTTGCTTTTCCCCTCTCGTTGTTGCTGCTCTTACTCTCCTCCCGCTCCTCCTACATGTTGCTTTCCATCCCCTGTTGTTTATTGTTGTTGCTCACTCCCTCCTTCACCATACCTTCCTTGTGTGGCTTGTGTCTGTACACTTTTTTTAACATATTGCTCAGCAGCACGGGCTACTGTGCAACATCTTTAAAAAAGTGCTATGACTTGATCAATGCTGGCCGACTCACGCTGCTGTGCAACATGTATAAAAAAATTGACGAAGCCAATAAATCTCACATAGGTGAGACCTATTAGCTTTGTCAATGCTTGTCTTTTACACTTTGGAAATCATCCTTCTTTAGTGGGTGTGTTTGCTAAGGACCCTGCCTTCGCTATTCCTTGGTTTAGTGCTTGTCCTTTGATCTGGTGTAGTCTGTTTAGCCATGTTTAGTATAGTCAAGCAACGACTGCCTGATCTTGGTTTTCCTACCACTGGCATTCAGTGAATAGTAATATGTTGGTTGGTCCCCGGTGTTGTCCTCAGATATCTCTGAGATTTCCTGGCACATGCTGCTACTTCCATGCATCCATTTGCAATTGATCAGGGGTTGCTCTGACCTAAATGTGGTTCTCTGAGTGGGTATTTCATCATCTTGAAACTTTGTTTTTATTCCTACTGACAGGCTGATCTGAGTTGCCTGGGGTCCAGCCTCTTGTCAGTGTTGTTATGTTGTTATATTGTTAAGGTGCCTGGCACCTTGACACATATCAGACATAAGTCTGCTATTTGCAACCCACCGTAAAGTGTCTCCATGGAATTTTCTGGGGGCTTGCATTGTGGGACATTCTTTTATGCTCAGGGAGTTTCTTGGTGGCTGGACTTACTATGACTTCCTGTCTTTACTGTGAGGGGGTGGGTCTGCCAAGAGAAATTGTTCTTTGTATTGCTTGTGTTACATGTGCCCAGGATGGCTCTTCTTTATATTTGGCTGTCCTCTGGTTCCTTCGATAATGTTTTGGCTGTGTTCTAGTCCTTTGTGGCCCGACCTGATTCTCATTTGCATTTTCTACCTGGTTGTAGTCTTTTCTTGTCTGTTAACCTTTACTTGTGCATCAGCATTTTTTGGTCTTCCACCAGAGCCATTTGTAGGAAATTGGGTTTCTGTTACAGTAACCCCCCCTCTCCACTTTTTACCTGACACTTGATGCACTTTGACTTGATGTGCCCTGAGTCCATGCCTATCAGGTTCCCAGGGCCTGTGTTCTTTCCCAAACCTGTATCTTTGTACCCACAATTGTCACATCTCTGGCCACAGGTAAGCCCCTTGTAAGGGGTACCAAGGGCACTGTAACCAGCGAAGGCCTACAAGGCCTGCAGCACCAATTGTGCCACCCTTAGATGCCCAGCACCTTCCCATCCACACTGCCATTGCAGGCTGCATGTTTTAGTGCAGAGAAAAGTGAAAAGTCAACATGGCACACATGCCTGTGTGCCACACCTGCAACCCACTTTCTGGGACCTAGGTAAGTCACCCCTCGAGCAGGGTGAACTAGCCCCCAGGTGAGGGCACAGTTGCATGAGCACTGTACCTCTACAGTGTGTAAGTCCATTCTTAGACATTGTAAGTGCAGTAAAGCCATAAAAAGTATTCAAACTCCATAGCTCCATAATGGCTTTACTAAAACCTGGGAAGTTTGGTGGCAAGCGTCTCGGCACATTAAACTCACACTGATGCCAGTGTGGGATTTAATGTAAAATGTACTCAGAGGGCATCTTAGAGATGCTCCCTGCAAAAATTAACAGCCCTGGTGTAGTTCCTGATGGATGCCCGACATTTGCAACCACCAGCCAGGTTATTGGGTCCCTGGGTAAAGAGCCTACGCTTTTTGCTGGCTTAGATGCTTTGGGCACTTTGCAGTTCAGTCTCCCGTTCAATGACCATAGAGATGTGAATAAGCGTCCCACGTCATCACGTGGGCAGCGAGGTCACCCGGCCCCATTCGTTGTAAGGGGGCAGTGGTAAGGCAGCATGGCCACACAAGACCCGTGGAAGCACCACAACACACCCGTGGCCTACAAGAAGAGCCGACTACACCGGCCGCAAGTACATAGGCAAGCAAGCGCAACAGCCCAGCCTCATTTGAAAGTAGGCTGACCGTGCGAATGTCCAAACGAGGCCATCACGAGACTGCGCCACGATTGAGACCGTTTCGAAGATTCACAATTTGGAACAAATACGCTGTGGAGACGCTGATTTTAAAGGCACATCCCATCATCTTTTCTTGTTTGAATCTTTCACAAGAGAAGGACTCCTGGAAAACGCTAATCCTTAGATATCGCAAAAAGCTGATTCCATCATTTTCTCTTATGTTAAATAGGAAAAGGGGGTCTCTACTCTCTAAAGATTGAATTGTCCTGATGATGGCCTTAAGGATATAACAACTACAAGGCCGAAACGTCGACTTTCCTTTGTCCACATCCTTAAAGTTGAAATAATTTCTACAATTGAATCATTGTTTTAGGTTGTACAAGATTCATTGTTATTTACTTACTAAGAGTGGACTACAGCACAAGTGGATCTTACGAATAATTTGTTTATTTCTAATCCATTTGTTTTTGATGAATTTTCTTATTGTAACAGTACCCTTTTAATACAAATTTTTATAAAGAGATATCATTTAACAAACATAAAATCCGTGTAGCCTTTCTTCTTCCTGAGTATTTTGATTACTGTGTCCAAACTAATGGGACAAAATATAATAACAGCAGGTATCAATCTAATTTAGTTGATCAGAAATACATAAGTTTGTGCGATCAATTGCCTGTGATTCGATTTTGAATAAATTCCCTTGCAGGCATCTTTATTATATTGAATTATAGCCCAAGCTCGCAAGGGTATATTGGGTCACCCACCTCTTCTTAACTCGTTTGAAAGTAGGCGGACCGTGCAAATATCCAAACGAGGCCATCACGGGGCGGGAATTATGCATTCTTACCTGTCCGCAGTCCGGACTTGCCTGTAGAACCTACCCGCATGTCGGAGGGAGGAAGAGAGACCGGAGCAGCGTCTTGGTGGTAGCTTCCATCTTTTAAACGCTCCTGATCCAAATCTCGCAGGCCCCCGTCACGTGATAGGGGTACCAGCAGGAAAAATCGCGCATGCGCGGTAGCGTTAAAAACCGGCCAGGTTCGGGCACTTATTGTGTCGGCCATATTGTAGTGTATTCAGAGTAACCCCAGGGTCATATGCCCGATATACCTCTATGGATGGAGAAACAGAAAGTGTAGGGTAAAAATCTGTTCTAGTCCATTGGTTTACCAACATCAGAAAACGGGACACTAAGAGGGTGTACACAGCCAGGGTAGACTCTGGCAGGATAAAAGGGACAGGGATGAAACTAACAATACCCGTAACCTGTATATGACTCAGAGGTATCTCCTGGGATGACCTAGTTGTGTGGTTGACTCTAAGTTAGGTAACCAAAGTGGAAATCAATGTAGTTTACAGTTAGCGAAACTAGGGCCAATAGGGTGTTCCAGGTAGGAGGTGTAACAAAAGACTCAAGAATTCTACAAAGTTGGCGGGTATCCGGATCAAGTCATGGACAGACAGCCCCAGGGGATGGAGTCATTGAGACCGGTGCTATCTGTGGCCAGGCGATGGACCCATCTCTGTTTGATTTTAAAGAGTGCCTGGTGTGTGATCTGTTTGTGTGACTCTAATATAGTCCACCAGAGAGATTATCTGGGCCGCGAGTCTCAGTGTGTGGTCAGCAGCGAGGGGAGCGTAGTGTGCGATGTTAGAGAGCTGACGTTTACACGCTGCTGACCCCACACCGAGACTCGTTGGCCAGATAATCTCTCTGGTTACGGAAGGTGAAGCTAACAGGTGGATCAGCAAACATGAGGCTTCCTTTCTGGTATCCGACAACCCTAGGATACCATACTTCTACACCTTACCGAAGATTCACAAGGGCACCTCACCTGTCCCCGGTAGGCCCATAGTTTCAGGGATTGGGTCGTTCCTCGAACCCTTGTCCAAATTCATTGACAAGTTCCTACAACCCCTAGTGAAAAAAATAACTTCCTTTCTCCAGGACATCAGGGACATCTTACGTCTGATTAACAACATCAATGGGACGGACAGAGTGGACCTCTTAGTCACTCTAGATGTAGAGGCATTGTATACTAATATCCCTCAACAAGCTACCCTAGAGGCAGTAGAAGTGGCCCTATGAAAAGACGATTGGTCCTCTCCGACTCCTATTCCCTTTATCATGGACTGTGCATCTTTGGCCCTCACTGAAAATTTCTTCGAATATGAGGCCCAAATCTACCACCAAATACAGGGGACTGCGATGGGCAGTACTTTCGCCCCCAGTGTGGCCTGTATTTACATGGCTACCTTCGAAGAGACCTGTATTTGGGGCGATAGCAACCCCTACAAAGATAACCTCTCCCTGTGGCGCAGGTATAACGATGATATCCTGATACTGTGGAAGGGTGACCTCGATACCTGTCAAGCATTTTGTGAGTGGATCAACACACAGAATCCCTTCCTCAAATTCACGAGCAATATCTCAGACTCTAACATCCCCTTCCTTGATCTACGGATTTGGTTATCACCAGAAGATGGTCTCAGTACCAATCTTCATAGGAAGGAGACAGACAGGAACAGTCTCCTTCTGTACAACAGCTACCACCCTAAATCCCTCAGGGATAATCTTCCATTTGGACAGTTTCTCCGTATCCGGAGAAACTGTTCTACCTTGGAGGATTACAAAAAAGAAGCCAAACACCTCCAAATTAACTTCAGGAGAGAGGATACCCACAGAGGCTAGTCCAAAACTCCTACAAGAGGGCTATGAACAATCCACGAGAGACGCTCCTTGAAACCAAAACAAATGAACAATCCGAAACCATCACATGTGTGACCTCCTTTAGCAAGTTTTCTACACACATTAAAAAGACCATTAACAAACACTGGGGCACTGTCAACTCTTGTGGCTTATCCTTTCCCCGTCCTAGGTTCGCTTTTAAACGTACCATCAACTTTAAAGACCAGCTTGTATACACGAGACCCAGGGTCAAAGAATTAGGCACACAAAGAACCCTGTGAGACCTCCCTCCTGTGACAGCCCACTATCCTTGCGGTGGCTGCTCAGTGTGTGGCCAGACTAGTGCCAGCAAAGAGATCCAACTCACGGATACCTTAATTTGGCACCGCAGGCATCACACGAATTGCAACACCACCAGGTGCATTTACCTTCTTACTTGCCCTTGCGGGATGATATACGTTGGAATGACCATGAGGCAAGTGAAGCTACGCATCACTGAACACAGAAGCAATATTAGATGCCATAAAACACACACCAAATTTTACACACACTGTCTAGAAATGAACCACTCTGCAGACAGTCTACAATGGACTATATTAGAGTCACACAAACAGATCACACACTAGGCACTCTTTAAAATCGAACAGAGATGGGTCCATCGCCTGGCAACAGATAGCACCGGTCTCAATGACTCCATCCCCTGGGGCTGTCTGACCATGACTTGATCCGGACAGCCGCCAACCCTGTAGAATTCTTGAGTCTTTTGTTACACCTCCTACCTGGACTACCCTATTGGCCCTAGTTTCGCTGACTGTAAACTACATTGATTTCCACTTTGGTTACCTAACTTAGAGTAACACCTACATTACAGTCAACAACACAACTAGGTCATCTCAGGAGATACCTCTGAGTCATATACAGGTTACGGGTATTGATAATTTCATCCCTGTCCCTTTTATCCTGCCAGAGTCTACCCTGGCTGTGTACACCCTCTTAGTGTCCCGTTTTCTGATGTTGGTAAACCAATGGACTAGAACAGATTTTTACCCTAAACTTTCTGTTTCTCCATCCATAGAGGTATATCGGGCACATGACCCTGGGGTTACTCTGAATACACTACAATATGGCCGACACAATTGAGTGCCCGAACCTGGCCGGTTTTTAACGCTACCGCGCATGAGCGATTTTTCCTGCTGGTACCCCTTTCACGTGACGGGGGCCTGCGAGATTTGGATCAGGAACGTTTAAAAGATGGAAGCTGCCACCGAGACGTTGCTCTGGTCTCTCTTCCTTCCCCCGACGTGCGGGTAGGTTCTACAGGCAAGTCCGGACTGCGGACAGGTAAGAATGCATAATTCCCGCCCCGTGATGGCCTCGTTTGGACATTCGCACGGTCAGCCTACTTTCAAATGAGGCTGGGCTGTTGCGCTTGCTTGCCTATGTACTTGCGGCCGGTGTAGTCGGCTCTTCTTGTAGGCCACGGGTGTGTTGTAGTGCTTCCACGGGTCTTGTGTGGCCACTGCCCCCTTACAACGAACAGGGCCTTGTGACCTCGCTGCCCACGTGATGACGTGGGACACTTATTCACATCTTTATGGTCATTGAACGGGAGACTGAACTGCTCCCCCGGGATTGCTTGCCTTGAGGCTCAATGCTTCCCCATCCTCATGATGACACAATGTATTCTAGTCACCTTACGGCCACTCCCCGGTTTTAACTACTTTTTTTACTCCTGTCTCTCTCTCCCCCCACTTAGGTCCCTTAACTTTAGGGTATCAAGCACACAGGAGATGACCGTTGAAGCCTTTCTTATTCCTAAGTAGCGTGAGAATTCCAGCGAACCTTGTATTTCTTTTAACCCTTATTTCTTTTAACCCTTCTTACAGTTGTAGGCCCAGGTGACCCTGGTTTCAGTCATTTAATCTGGCCCGTATTTACTCCCACATTGGATTGTTTGCATTGCCGTAACCTGAGTAATTCACTAGGCCCTTATTCTTTAAATTATAGTCAACCCCCCTTCCCCAACTACTTTTGTTATGAATAAGTATGTAACCAACGGTAGTGACCTAGTTTAATTACTGTATGCACTATGGGCAGTAAGATGTACCTTTTTGACGCCCTTTCTTAGGTCCCACTTAGAGACGGCAGGACCACCTGGCCTGCATTGAATTTTCCAAGTGGAAGGTAGTATCTCCCCTTCTCTTGCTGTGTAGCACCCACCACTTGATTTTTAGGTCCTGACGAATTGCTCTTCTGAGCATGAAACATGTTGACCTTCAGGTAGATTTAGACACCGCTGGATCATAGCACTAGCGTGTCACATTCTACTCACTGTTTTTAATAAAGTAGTCAATCAATCAATCAATCAAAGCATTTATATAGCGCACTACTCACCCGGAGGGTCTCAAGGCGCTGGGGGGAGGGGGTCCGCTACTGCTCGAACAGCCAGGTCTTGAGCTGCTTCCTGAAGGCGAGGTGGTCTTGGGTCAGGCGGAGGTGGGTCGGAAGGGAGTTCCAAGTTTTGGCGGCCAGGTAGGAGAAGGACCTTCCTCCTGTGGTGGCTCTTCGGATGCGGGGGACGGCGGCGAGGGCGTGGTTGGTTGATCGAAGCTGGCGTTTGGGAGCGTAGAAGTTGAGGCGGCTGTTGAGGTATCCTGGGCCTTGGTTGTGTAGGGCTTTGTGTGCGTGGGTGAGGAGCCGGAAGGTGATTCTCTTGTTGACCGGGAGCCAGTGCAGGTCTCTCAGGTGTCCGGAGATGTGGCTGCGGCGGGGGATGTCCAGGATGAGTCGTGCTGAGGTGTTCTGGATCCGCTGGAGTTTCTTCTGGAGTTTGGCGGTGGTTCCGGCGTAGAGGGAGTTGCCGTAGTCCAGACGGCTGGTGACGAGGGCCTGGGTGACCGTCTTCCTGGTCTCGGTGGGGATCCACCGGAAGATCTTGCGTAGCATGCGCAGGATGTTGAAGCACGACGAGGAGACGGCGTTGACTTGTCTGGTCATGGAGAGGGAGGAGTCCAGGATGAAGCCCAGGTTACGTGCGTGGTCTGTGGGTTTGGGTGCGCTGCCCAGGGTGGGGGGCCACCAGAAGTCGTCCCAGGCGGAGGGTGAAGATCCCAGGATGAGGACTTCCGTCTTGTCCGAGTTCAGTTTCAGGCGACTGTTCATCATCCACTTGGCAACGTCTGTCATCCCTTTGTGTAGGTTGGCTCTGGCGGTGGCGGGGTCATTGGTGAGGGAGAGGATCAGCTGGGTGTCGTCGGCGTAGGAGATGATGTTGAGGTTGTGCTGGCGTGCGATGGCTGCGAGGGGGCTCATGTAGACGTTGAAGAGTGTTGGGCTGAGCGAGGAGCCTTGAGGAACGCCGCAGATGACTTCGGTGGCCTCCGATCTGAACGGGGGAGGCGGACCCTCTGTGTCCTTCTGGCGAGGAAGGAGATGATCCACTTCAGTGGCTTCTCCTGGATTCCGACGTTGCTGAGGCGCTGTACTAGGGTACGGTGGCAGACAGTGTCGAAGGCCGCGGAGAGGTCCAGGAGGATGAGGGCCGCCGTTTCTCCGTTGTCGAGCAGGGCTCGGATGTCATCGGTAGCTGCGATCAGGGCGGTCTCGGTGCTGTGGTTGGCCCGGAAGCCAGACTGTGAGGGGTCGAGGGAGCCGTTCGTCTCGAGTAAGGCGGCCAGTTGCTTGTTGACGGTCTTCTCGATGACTTTTGCCGGAAACGGGAGCAGCGAGATGGGGTGGTAGTTCTTGAGGTCGGTGGGGTCGGCTGATGGCTTCTTAAGTAGGGCGCTGAGTTTGGCGTGCTTCCAGCTCTCCGGGAAGGTAGCGGTGTCGAAGGAGGTGTTGATGATGTCCTGCAGGTGGGGTGCAATGACAGCGTCGGCCTTGTTGAAGATGTGGTGAGGGCAGGGGTCTGTCGGAGATCCGGAGTGGATGGAGTTCATCGTGTTGACGGTGTCTTCGGTGCTGATCGGGGTCCAGGCGCGGAGGGTGGTTGTGGGGGGCGGTGGTTCGGTCGTGGCGTGCGTCGGTTGAGTGCTGAAGCTGTTGTGTATGTCCGCGATCCTGTTGTGGAAGTAGGAGGCGAGGGAGTTGCAGAGGTCTTGCGAAGGGGTGATGTCGTTGTTTCCGGCGTTGGGGTTGGAGAGCTCTTTCACGATGTTGAAGAGTTCTTTGCTGTTGAGTGCGTTGTTGTCCAGTCGTTCCTTGAATGCGTTTTTCTTGGTGGCGTGGATCAGTTGGTGGTGTTTTCGGGTGGCGAGCTTGAGGGCAGTCATGTTGTCCGGTGTTGGGTCTCTGCTCCAGGTTTTCTCGAGTGCTCTGCAGTTCTTCTTGGAGCTCTTGAGTTCGTTGTTAAACCATGGTGCTTTCTTGCTGCCGGGTCTGCTCGGCGGGGTTTTCAGCGGGGCGAGGTCATCTGCGCAGTCGCTGATCCATTTCGTGAGGTTTGTGGCCGCTTGGCTGGGGTTCGTTGTGCTGGTGGGAGGGTACTTGCTCAGGGAAGTAGCGAGCTGGTCTGCAGTGATCTTGTTCCAGTTTCTGCGGGGAACCTGTTGCTAGTGGTGGTGGAGCGTGGTCCTTCTGAAGCTGAAGTGGACGCAGCTGTGGTCCGTCCAGTGGAGTCCCGTGGCGTGGCTGAAGGCGATGTCCTTGCTGGAAGAGAAGACCGGGTCGAGTGTGTGTCCGGCGTAGTGGGTGGGGGTGGTCACCAGTTGCTTGAGTCTGAGGTTGGCGAGGTTGTCCAGCAGGGTGGTGGTGTTGCGGTCGCTGTTGTTCTCCAGGTGGAAGTTGAGGTCCCCGAGGAGGATGTAGTCGGCGGAGGGGAGGGCGTGCGGGCTGATGAAGTCGGCGATGTCTTCGCTGAAATGTGTACGTGGTCCTGGGGGTCTGTAGATGAGGGTGCCTCTGAGGGTGGTCCTGGGGTTGACGTGGATCTGGAAGTGCAGGTGTTCGGCGGGTGCAAGGGTATCGTTGCTGTCGGTCGTGATGCGGATGGTGTTCCTGTGGACGATGGCGATGCCTCCTCCTGTCTGGTTGATGCGGTCCCTCCGGATGATCTTGTAGCCGTCCGGGATGGCGATGGCGATGTCGGGCGCTGAGGAGGCGTTCATCCAGGTTTCCGTGAGGAAGGCGACGTCGGGGGCTGTGGTGTCGAGCAGGTTCCAGAGCTCGACGGCGTGCCTGTGGACGGAGCGGGTGTTGAGCAGGATGCACTTCAGGTGGGTGCTGCTGGAGTTCGGCTTGGTGGGTGCTGGTGTGGCGTGGGTCCGGTTGCAGGTGAACTTGCAGGAGTGGCAGCTGAAGGGTCCGTGGGTGCGTCTCGGTGTGGCTCGGTAGCAGGCCGGGGATCGGCCGGTGTTGAGTGCGTTGAGTTCGGTGGCGTTGTAGGTCCGTCGGGTCGGCTTCCGTTGGTGGGGGCCAGGGATCCTGGCGCTGGGCGCGGGCCAGGCGCAGACGGGCGCAGACGGGCTTACCTTTGGCGCACCTTCGGCGCTCAATCAGTGCTCCCGCTGCGCGCGTCCGCTGCACGGTCGCTCTGGGGGCGTCATAAGTGAGGAGCCGGGAGGGCGGGTCAGCTGGGTGGCGGGAGCGGGGCGGCCAATGGGCAGAAGGGGGGCGGAGGCGCCAGAGGGCAGTGGCGGGAAGAAGGCGGCAAGAGCACCCCGGAGGGGGAGGGCAGCCGAAGCGGGGGAGAGGGTAGCAGAAGGAGAGGGTGAACAGGCGGCGGGCAGGGGAGGCAACAGGCACACAGCAGGGGTACAGAAAAAAAACGGGGTGACAACAGGCGACAGGGGAACCAGGCACGCAGTGGATGGCAGGCAGGCAGCGGCGAAAACGGAGGTAACAGGAGAGCGCAGCCGTCAGCAGGGCAGCAGGGCAGGGTGCTGGCAGCAGCAGGCAGGAGCGGCGTAGGTGGGGCGACCTCGCCTGGGCAGGCTCGAGCGGTCACCACACCATTAAAAATCCACGTGGATTTACTAACTTTTTAAAATATTCCCACTATCACATACGCGTCTACACTCTCCCTAAAACCATCATACCCACATGCACCAATTGGCAGGAACAAAAGATCTCCGATAAAGAGCCACTTTATGGGAGCCCGTCAAACATTGCAGCGCCAGTTTGACGAGGAGCAAAACCCAAATGATGAAGCATGACACCTAGCTTGCTGGGTGTGTGAGGGTTTTAGTTCTGGAAGGGGAATCCCCCTCCCCTTCCCCCCTTCGTGCCTTACCGGTTTGGTTGGGCTTGGTTACGCCCTCTTTCTCTCTTTTTACCCCCAGGGAACAGCGTATATCTTTTGTTGTTGCAGTTCTCGGGCCCTTACGCTGGACCCCATTAAACAGTCGCCCTTTCAATCCCTTTGATTGTTAATTACTCCGTTGGGTAAGTACCACAGGATACTGGTGCAGACCCTGATTATTTCTTTCAAAATCTATAGTGATTTTGTACTAGACTTTTATGAACGTACCACACCTCAGTAAGTTTTAATCAAAAATATGTATATTTATTAAAAATTTTGGTTTGTTTCTCTATTTTTCTCGCCAATTGTGTAAACAAATATATACAAACAGATAATACCGATGGGGGCTGTCTGACAAAGAAAACACAATAACAAATACACCGACAATTTAATGGGTGACTGTGGTGACATATAGTGCAAATGGGTGATCTTTCAAATTCAAACAATAAACAAAACAATAACATAAATTATCCATCCTTTTCAGGTCTTGCACTTTAGCTAGTCCTAGTTTTTTAAAATAAATGCTACAGTGAGCCAGGACATGAGATGGTTGTACGTAGACGTTTCGACCCTGTATATATATATGTGTTTGTATATACATCAAGTAGGGTATTTTTCAGGACAAAAGAAGGAAGTGCGACAGCCGTGGTTGTTGGAAATTCACAAGATTAAATCTATTAACTCCTGTGAGCCCTGAAGGAGTTCTTATTTGAGGATCATCAATCAACCAGCTTTTCAAACTTTAGCTGTGTACTTCTCTGGATGTGCTCATCGGCCTGCAGGGGGTAGTGGGTTTAAAATGTTGGTAGTATTCAGTCCTTAGAGATCGTCATGTATTGATGCCAATGTCCATCAGTACTTGCTTCCCAAACCTCCTGAAATACTTAAATACCTTAAATACTGTGTTCTCAAGTGTCTCTCACCAACTCACGGTCAAGTAAAGCAACCACTGATGGATTTTGGCATCAATACAGACGATCTCTAAGGACTGAATACTACTAACATTTTAAAATGAAGACAAGGTGGTACTAAGGAGGGACTAACAAGCCTATTTACGAATCAGAAGCCAGCATTTACGAAGGACAATGACACATGCCAATGACAATATGCGTCGGGAGTCGGCGGGGCTTCAAGTACATACTCCAATAAAGCATGCCTCGCAGAGCAGCGCATGCGCTACCCACGCTCAACCTAAACAATGTACCCTGACTGATGGCCCACTTAAGGGGTGCTAGTTAGAATTATTTGTGATGTTAGAAGACTGCTTTCCTTCTTTGTGTTATTAAAGGGCCAGCTTATTAGGGGATGGAGAATGGAGAGGCCAGAATAGGGTCATACACAATGCCTAGATTTAAAGTTTGATTTTTCTGTTTTTTGCTGTGTCTGAGGTTCGGGAAGGGTATGTAAGTGGAAACCGAATTCCATCAGTCCTCTGTGCATTTCACATTTTTTGGTTTGGGTGACTGTAAGAAATGAGAGGAAAAAAATATACTTTAAAGGCTTCATTCTGTTTTTATTTTTTAGTGGGGAAGAAGGGAAAGTGACTAGAACCTTAAATATATTTATTTGCCCATACCTTTCTGCTGCCAGTTGAAACTAATTTGCACTGAAGTCTTATTTACCACAATATTCTATGTTGTAAGGTTGTGCTTTTTTTGTTTTTTTTTGTTGAAAAAACCTTTATTGTACCTTTAAATTTCACACAGCCGTTGGCCTACAACCCGTAGGGCCGGCCGCCATCACATTCTTAAAGTTACCAAACTATAGGTTAAAGCTTGATACTAAATGCGATTCTCATGCAGTACTTATTACAATATTGAATTTAAGAAAAAAAAGGGTTCATTGCTCGCGATACTCTGCTGATCAATACAGGTTTTTTTGTTTTCTATTTTTTAACAAAAACAACAACAAAAAACAGAAGGAATCCCATTGCGGTCATCATTTTTGGTTATTTTTCGCATCATCTGAGTCAAGAAGTGCCCCACCAGTGCACACCAACACTAATCCCCTCCAATGCCACACACAATCGCGATGATAGGAGTAGTTGGGCTCTCCTGGATGTAGCTCCCCAGTTGTCCCTTCCTTCAGGTCCCTGCAGTACTCCGTCCAAGACCCAGGTCAACCCTGTGCCCCGCGGTCACCATTCATTTTGGAAGTCAGCGGAGTCTATTAGTCCACTTCCCCCTCCTCATCCGATATTGTTTGATCGTCCTCCAGTAAGGGATCACAGATCTCCCCTCTATAGACGTTCCACGGAGTCCAAATTTTATTCCATTTCCCTGGACAGGCCCGACTAGGGTACACTGCCCTTTCCGTCACCATCACCCTGTCCATGTTTAAGCACCATTGTGATTTCGCTGGTACTTCCGCCGCCCCCCAGCGCTGCGCGATGTCTCGCTTGGCTACTATCATACCTAAAGTAGCCCAGAGTTGACCGTGCCTGGACAAATCGTTGGGGTCCCATACATTTAGCAAGCATTTTCGTGGCTCGGGAACTAGGGAGGTCTCTAGTGTTTGCGATATAGTGCGCATTATTTACCTCCAGTATTCCTGGATGTGTGGGCAGTCCCATAACGTGTGGAAGAACGTGCCCTCCTCCCCACACCCGCGGAGGCATTAAGGATGTTGTGCTCTATGTATGCGGTGCAGTGTCGTCCTTGTGTAATATACCCTATGTAAAACTTTCAGTTGTACGAGTCTTAATCTTGCGGAGATACCCACTTCTTTTGGTGACGCCTTCGCCTCATTCCACTCGTGTTCGTCCATTGCATTTATGTCCCCCTCCCACTTCTCTTTCAATGGAGTCATTGGGTCCGGCAAGTTGTTGAGTAATTTACGATATGTAAGTGATGTTGCACGCTCAATCATGAAGTCCATGAGGAGGCGATCCTCAAGCGGGGATGATTCCGGCACTTCCGTATCGGGGGGATGGCAGCGAGCAGTGCGTGCCGTATCTGGACATATCTATATGACTCCCTCACTCCCATGTCGTATAATTCCCTCAGTCTGACAAATGGAACCACCTCTCCCCTCTCCCACAGGTCGCCTACCGCCGATATCCCTATTGCATCCCATTGTGAGAAGCCTCTGCTGTTTCTCAGGTTTCCCAGGGCTCGAGAGTCCCATAGTGGTGTAAGCTTGGTTATTCTCCCCTTCCAGCCTAGTGCCGCTGTCGCTGTATGCCATAGCGCTGCAGTAAGTCTAGTGGGTCCCTACAGTCGACGCACTCGTCTTTGATCATACAGTGGGGCCAGCAGGCTATTAGCGCCGATTTGCGCCCTATCAGCCTTGAATGCAGGTTCGTTTTGCGGAGCATGGATCCATTGGTTAATGGGTTTCAACTGTGCCGCCCAATAATACAATTTCAAATTAGGCAACGCAATTCCGCCATCAAACCAGTCCCTATGTAGTTTGGCCTGCGCGACGCACAAAAGACTTGACACCGATGCCGCTATCTTCCTGAAGTATCTCGGTGGCACCGGGTATGGCGTGTTCTCTAGTATATATAAAAAGCGGGGCAAAGACATCATTTTATAAAGCGCAGCCTTTCCCAACAGCGTCAGAGGCAGCCCCGCCCAAAACTTAACGTCCTGCTGAAGTCGCTCCATGGGAGGCATCAGATTTTTACACATAAATTCCGTTGGGTCCCTTGTAACATGGATACCCAAGTATTTAAAGGAGGAGCCAGCTGCCCTTAGCGGGCATTCCGTGCTCAAAGCCGGGGCAGGACCCTTCAGAACATACATTTCCGATTTGTTCCAATTTAACGTGTAACCCGATACCTTACCATGGCTATCACAGAGAGTCAGGAGCGCCGGCACCCCATGTTCTGGGTCTGTTAGGTACACCAGCATGTCGTCCGCATAGAGGGAGAGCCAGTTCTCCCAGCCCTCCGCCCAGCGTATTCCTTTCAGCAGCGGTGTTGTTCTTATCAAGGTAGCTAGTGGTTCCAATGCGATTGCAAAGAGCAATGGTGAGAGGGGGCACCCCTGACGGGTACCCCTCCCCAGATGGAATGGTCGCGAGATGTGCCCGTTTGCCACCACCTGTGCAACCGGGTTAGCGTACAGTAGCCTAACCCATGCGATAAACTTGGATCCAAAGCCCAGACGGGTCAGGACCTCAAACAGATAGTTCCACTCTACCAGATCGAAGGCCATCTTTGCATCGAGAGCCAGTATAACCGCTTGGTCAGGGATTGATTCCGCCTTCGCCAGCACCCCGTGTAATCGGCGCAGATTCAGCGCCGTATTTCTGTGAGGCATAAATCCAGATTGGTCTGGGTGTATGAGACCGGGCAGATGAGGCACAAGTCGGGCAGCAAGGAGTTTGACCAGGATCTTAACTTCGAATAAACAAAACTGGTTGTCAGTACTGTGCAACAAATTGAACCTTTCTCACATAAATGAGCTAGCAATCGCTCATCCTAAAAGACCACTCTTTCCGTCACATATCTTGTAAAAATATATCAATTTATTAATTTTTACAGTTCAAAGGACATGACTTATTTTATCTTTTTGTATTTTTCATTTTGTTTTTTATCGATCTACATTGAGCTAAGTGAACATTTAAGGAATGTAGTACAGTGGAGGAGGGTAACTTAGATACTTGTCTCTGGGGGAACGATCTCACAAGGACATAAGACGTTGTGATGGACAACATAAATTGACATAAAACGTTAGACACACATGAGTTGATGGTATGGGGGAAATTGGAAATGGGATTGGTTGGGGGGATAAGAGCTGTTGGTGGGTTTTTGGTTTTTTTTGAGCGAGAGAACTTGTTATTCAGTTCTTCGGAGAAAGGCTATTTGCTAGTCCTAATTCTGATTACAGTTGAAGCCTAATACATTCAATGAAGATTCAACATTTCTATAACCGTATCATATTCTAGACCATCAGTATTTCATAAATTTACAATCATATTCCAAAATGGGAAAACGAAGATTGGTCTAGTCACTCAAAAAGTACAATAATTGGACACCACAAATAACAAAAATCGGTCGACGCGTTTCGAATCCTTTTAGAATCGAAGGATTCTCATCAGGACCACACACAATGAATCTGTAAGACACAAATATAATAGCATACTGTCAGTCTTTGCCATGAGACACTCTCAACTTTTATTCGGTCCAACACACACTCTCTGGTTTACCTGTGTCACTTGCGGGAGGTTGGGGCTTGGTTGACTGTGAATCAAAACAGGGGAGAGCCTATGTTACATCAGAGATGAACTTCCGAGCTGTTGTGATTGTTAATCTAATGGAGTATTTTTAATTATTGTACTCACATTAAGGTGTTTGAAATTGGACCCATATGTAATACTAGGTCTCCGTTGTCACCATGTCCATTGTTAGTTGTTTCGTGAATTGATTCTGTGAAAAATGAAATAGGCAGTTATCTATTTGCTTACTGTAGATGTTTGTCGCAACTATATTCCACTTGGCTGAATCTAATATTGAAACATGTTTGTGAAAAGGTAACGTGCAAGCCTCTTAATCAGGCAATCAATTCCTGCTTCTAAGTCTAGTGTTAAACAAATCTTGCCTCACGATAGGGTGGCGTGTCAGCCTCTAACTCAGGCGTTCATTCCCCAATGGCTCCACATTTGGGGAACCGGTGGCTCGCTCGAGTGTGATCCCTTAAATACTAAAGCCGCGTATTTGGTTCGCGGGGGTTTACTTTCTACCTGGAAGGCCAATTAAACGGGTGGCGTCGGAATTACCTTTCACGAGACTGCACTGATCTTAACTTCAGCATTGAGTAAGGAGATAGGGCGGTATGAGGAACATTCCTCTGGCGGTTTCCCCGGTTTGGGGATTGCTACTATGGTGGCCAGTCTCTTCCGGTGGAAGCATGCCCTTTTCTAAACACTCCTTGTACATCGCCAGTAGGTATTTACCCAACCCCTCCGGCGCTGTCTGATACCATTCTATAGGAATGCCATTTGGCCCGGGCGCCTTGCCGGGCTGCAGTGCACGTATAGCCAAGTGGATCTCTTCTGTGGTTATGTCTGCATCTAACTCAGCAGCAGCCTCTGGATGTAGTGTCTGGACCCTGATCGGCTCCAATGCCGCCCTAGCCATTTCTGCTGTTACTTCCCGCTCCGGGGTGTATACCTCTTCGAAGTGCGCCGCGAGTGCCTCTACTATCCGTTCCGGGCTAGTGTGTACCTCTCCTAGTCTGTCCCTCACGGGCTGTATACCTCTGGAACTCCCCCCCTCTTGTCCAGCCATGCCAACATCCTACCCGCCTTATCCCCTACCTCATAAATCCTGTTCTGTGTGTCAGTTATGTGTCCCTTAACTTGGTTCCGGACATGGTCCGTGTATATTTGTTGTTGGAGGTGTAGTGCATGCGATGTGTCTGGAGTGGGGTGTGTTTCATGCGCTGTTGTCATATCTCGCAGTGTCAATTCCAGTCTAGTGAGCTCGTCAGCTTTCTCCCTTTTGTAACCCGTGATCGAGTTTATGGCTTGTCCCCTTAGTACCGTCTTATATGCTTCCCATAAGACCTCTGAGGAGCGTACCGAGGCAACATTTTCCGTGAAATACTGTGTTGTCGTCGTTTTGAGGGCTCTCCTAACCTGAGGGACCTTGAAGCATGCAGCATGTATGGGGTATAGTCGTTTGCGGGACTTCTCTTGAGTGGAAATTGTTTGGGTGATTGGGGAGTGATCTGATATTCCCCTTGGATGAATATCTATGGTGTCCACGTGTTGTATACCCTCACCCAGTGCTAAAAAGTAGTCGATTCTTGACAGGCTATCATGGACGGTGGAGTGGAAGGTGTATTGCTTAGCCTGAGGGTGGGCATGCCGCCATATATCGATTAGACCCATAGCTGTCAGAAAACGCTGGAAACGGGATGGTCCTCCAGTGGGCACCGTCGTTGGGAATCTATCCATCTGCATATCTATAGTGGCATTAAAGTCTCCCCCAAGAATGACATCCCCCTCGGGAAGGGTCAGTAAAAATTCAGCTAGTGCCGGGAGCTTCACTGAATGGAGCGCCGGGGGGATGTATACATAAACTAGGTTCAGGAGCCTCCCCTCCCACTGTCCATGCAGGGCTGCGAAACACCCCTGTCCGTCCGTCTTGGTGCTCAGTGGAATGAAGTGGGAGGATTTCTGAATTAAAATGCCAGTCCCCCGCGACCCTGACGTAAATTCTGAATGAACTAACATTTTGTACCCTCTCCTGTCCATGGCTTTGGATGCCCCACCCGTTAAGTGTGTCTCCTGCAGGAGTGCTAGGACAGGCCTCTGCCTCTTCAGCGCGGTCAATACCAGTCCACGTTTCACCTTATCTCCCAGGCCTCTTACATTCCATGTCAAGATTCGCAGGGGGGAACCCCAGGAGTGTGGCTCTACCACCTCTGTTCTACGTGTCGGGTCGTCCGCCATATGCAGTTATGTAGTCATTTGCGTGTCTATCATGATCCGTGACCTGAAAGCTACGTCTATTCCCCTCGGCTAAGTGGCGCTGATGTGGAACATCATATCTCGACCTTACTTGTGAATCCCGAACTCTCGCTAAGCATCTCGAAGTTAAGACAATATATCTTGACCTTACACATGTATTCCTAACATAACCAAAACATCCCCCCCTCTGTCCCCCCCTCCCTGCCCCCCTGCTTAACGGACCTTCAACTGCCCGCCTCCCCAACTGAGCAGAGTGCTTAACCCATCCCAAAACCAGAGTACTTGCGTGTTGGGGGAGAGCGTCTCCCCGGGCAGGCGGCATCCCTGCTCACATCCGGGCTACCCAGGCCAGCGTCCAGCCGCGACTGTAAAATACTTAGTTCAACTAGCAAAAGACAGCGGTCATTTGCGCCCCATTCATTCCGGATCATTCTCCTCTGTCGGCCTCAGTGAGTTCTTGTGTCGGGGATCTTCCCGCGCCCCCTCTGCCTGATATCTGTGACCAGGGCCGGCTGTCGTCTCGGTGTCCATGGTTCGTTCTGCTAGTTCCGCGTGGAGGTCCCACGGTGTGCCATCCCTCAAGCCAGTCCCTGGCCGCATCGGGGGTGTCGAAGAACCAAACCTTTTTGTCAGCTACTACCCGAAGTCGGGCTGGAAAGAGCATTGAGTAGGGCAGTTCTTTGTCTCGTAACGTCTTTTTAACCTCGAGAAAAGTCCTCCTTCTCCGCGATACTTCCGCCGTGTAGTCTGGGAAAAAGAATACTTTAGAGTTCTGAACTTGGATGGCAGGCGCCACTCTAGCCGCCTGCAAAATGGCATCACGGTCCCGAAAGTTAAAGAGTCTCGCCAATATCGGTCTCGGCGGGCCTCCCGTTTTTGGCTTCCTAACTGGCACTCTGTGGGCCCTTTCCACTGAGAAGAAGTGTGAGAGACCCTTGGGTTGGAGTTGGTTTTTGATCATATCTTTCACGTAGAGGTCCATAGCTCCTGTGGTTTCAGACTCCGGCACTCCCAAAATACGGACGTTGTTCCTCCGGGAGCGCCCTTCCTGATCGTCCAGCTTCTCTCTGAGTGTTTTGTTGTCCGCTTGCAATTTACCCATTTCTATTTGTAACTGTGACACATCTTCGACTAAGGACTTGGTCACAACTTCTACTTGCTTCACTCTTTCGTTCATCTTCTGGAGGTCCGCGCGTATAAGGGTTACTTCGGTCGCCGTCGCCCCCACCGTCGCTTGCACCTGAGCCAACGCTGCCAGGACATCCTCCAGCGTGGCTTTCTTCACCCCTTCGGCCTCCGCTGTTCTCCCCGTAGACTTACGTTGTTCCGTCAGGGGGGGAGTCTGTTTGTCGTAGGCGAATTTATCAAGCTTGGCCTGCGTGGAGTTGTGTTTGGGGCCTCTGCCTGCCATGTTTTATGGCCTAGGAAGTGACTCGTCCTTAAGAGGTGTGTTGCTCAACAGGAGATGGGAGACCATTCGCTTCTTCTGGTCGATTTCTGCTTGATTTCTGCATTGCTCTGCAGTCCTTGCGAGTCCACCCCAAGGTGTTGGGTGTCACAAGCCTCCCCTCGTGTGTGCACGGTAGCCGGCAAAGCCGCCGTGGTCAATGTCCGTTTGGGCAGGGCCCCTCACGAGGTGTCCGTCGCCGGGGTGGCTTTCCTCCCCCTACAGCGCGTCCAGCGTGGTGCACCTTGTCCGCTGCTCCTCAGTGCAGTCCGGGGGCCCTTGGCCTACTGTTTGAAAGGGGAGGGTGGGAGACATCCCGTCCTCCTCTCGCCCATCATAGTACCCCCGCAAGCTGACACATATGCTGAAGTTGTTGCACGTTGCCTGTGCCTGTTTACGCACTGCGGACCGATCCTCCGTTTGCCCAGAGCGCACTTCCCCAGATCCTCTGATCCACTATCCTGCGGCCGGGTGCCGCCGCATTTCCATCGGTAGGGGAGGGGGCGCCTGCGTTCGGGCAGCTCAGTGCTCTCAAGGCGCCAGTCTTTATACAGCTGACGATGTGCCCTGGTGCTCGGCAGGGGGGCGCAGATCGTGCTTTTTACCCCCGTACCCAGTGACTTCTCCCAACGATGTCTCCCCGGGGTCTCCAGCACATGGGTCCAGTACTTGCCCTCTCTGGTTGATCCTCCCGGAACGTCACAACCTCGCAAGATGGCGGTTCCAGCCCCTGTGTCGCTGCGTCTGCCACGCCATCCCTTCGCTGTCTCCCGTGGCGATTTTCAACAGATTGGCCACCCGCAGGCCTCTCCGGTGTATCTCGAGGCCCCTCGGGCTTTTGTGTGGTATCCGCCGATGGTCCCCCGCATCCAGCGAACGGCGCCCGCCGAAGCCTCACTTCCGCCCGGACTTTATCTTAACTCTACGTCGCTGCGCGAAGGAGGATACTAGGCCCCTCCCTTCGCGCCACTGTTTCGCTGATTGCCGGGGCGCCGCTGTCCCTAAACCGCACCTCCTGCTGCCGCTCGGTCGCCAGACCCAGTGTGCCTTGTCTGGGTGATAAATTTGTCGGATTTAACATGCGGATTTATGCGGGATGCCGCCTTACATCGGGAGCCTCCCTAGGTTGCTGCAGCCATCGTTGGCCCCTAGCCACGCCCCCCAAGGTTGTGCTTTTTTACTGTTCTTCATTTTGCAGTGCTACGCACTGTTCTTTGCAGGAATATTTTTTATTTGACCTCTATTGTCAATTAGGAGAACATTGATATTTGCTGCTTCATAACAGCACAGCCCACTACAAACTGAAATAGAACAAAATATCACATCTCGGTGGGTATCTTAGTGCTGGGACACAATATCATGCCGCAGGTGAGTATATAATTGTATTCATGAGAGCTTCGGTGTTTCAGTACCTACAGCCCATCTTATGATGCAGTCTAGGTACTTGCGTGACAAGCCAGGATAGAGGTGCACTCGGAGGGTTCTATGAATGTGGGATAGCTAATAGAGGTGTACTGTAAGAGCTCTCTGGATGAAGTCGGTACTGAGCCAGAAGGGTGTCTGATAGGACATGACAGTGACTGGAGATCAGGTCATGATGCTGTTCCGATAGAGGTGCATTATGAAAGATGAAACAGGCACGTAATTATCATGGACTAAGCATATTACTAAATGTCATATTCTGAGAATACACATCTTGTAAGATTATATGACCTCGATGTAACATACAATTCATTTACACAGCAACATTGCTTTGCCCTATAAATATTGATTGGATTTCACTGCTCTGCACCACATATTCATCTCTATGCCTAAACCCCTTGGAAATGAACACCTTTTCCTGACAGACAACCTGTCACAAAAGAGAACCAGCTCATTCCAAATATATGTGAAGCAGCAGTTCCTTTATGCATCTCCCCCTTTGGGTTGTCTAAACTTCATGTGATTCATCTGGTGGTCTCCTCTAACCCCCAACATTCCAACTGTGGTTGCCATCCTGGCTATCTTGAATTATTACCACCTGGCTAATATTCCATCAGCACAACTGAAACTTCCATCACAGATGCTCTTACCAATTAACTCGCTTTTTAAATGTCACATCACTGAGAATAGAAGAGCCAAACTCTCTTGATGCAACCATACTTTGTTTAGCTTCCTTCAGAAAAAGTATTTGTGAGAGACATGCATCATGATGTGACCTTGGCACCACCACTCTCCTATACATTAATTAGTTCCAATCTCTATCTTGATGGAAAAGAGACATAATGTGACTGAGCTTTTTGGTAAGGACTGCTGCATGGCCTACTAGACCTGAAAGCCTAAGTGGGCCACTTCACATTCGCCGGCTACTTTCAGCTGAGCTGAGCTGAGCTCAGCTAGCCTCTAGACTGTCTGCCACCCTCCAGCGAGCATCGGTGTCCTGAATCAACTCCCCAGAGTATGGCTCTGGCTGCTGCAAGGATTACATGTATACTGCCAGGGCACAGACTCAAGTATTTATGTTTATTTAATTGTTTGAAGTATGTTTATACCACAAACCAATTCACAAGCATAGTGGAGCACTTTACCACTAACGCAGTTAACATTGAAAGATAGGCACAAAAGTAGAGATGAAGGAGAAAACCGAGGATGAGATTTACACTGGAAGGCGTAATCTGAAGAAGTGAGTTTTTAGATCCAGTCTGAATGCAAGTTTGGGATCCCGTGTGATGTAATCCGAAATCAGATTCCCCCGTCTGCAAGCTACGTAGGAGAAGGTTTGATTAGACGTTTTGCTTTGAGTTTTTGGATTTCCGATTTAGATGTCTTGTTTTGAGTTTTGGGATTTGTAGAAATAGGTGTTTTTGTTGTTTCTTTCCCCACTAGTAATTTGAAGTTTTCCTTTCATGTAGGACGGTAGACCTGTTGGAAGTGTCCTGTGAGTTTTAAATGCCGATGATACAGCACTATTTTACTTGAACTTTAATGGTACTCTCCAGAGTTTTTTTAATGCTGGAAACTTATTTAAACAAACAAGCTAGGATTACTTTTCAATAAGATGAAAGATTCAAAAGGACTTTGCATATATAGCGAAGATCTAAACCACTATGAAGCAGTATGGTTTATCTCATAAACAAAAACAAGAGTATTCCAAGGAAGGATAGGAGACCATCAATATGGAGCAAGGAACGACTTCACTTAAGGCGTTTTTTTTTAAAGAAAGCCCTCACTCACCACCTAGTAATGACATGCTTCATCATCGGGCCCCACAGAGGGAATCTAGCATCCCCTCTGTGTGCTGCAACGCCAGAACTACTGCGGAGCGGGTAGTGGGTAAGGACAGTGATGTGCAAAGAATATTAAGTGAGTGATGTGAGGTTTAAAATCAGTCTGTAGTGTATCAAAACAATTTTATTAGGATCACTAAGGACTTATCAATAAAATGATGTGTCGGAAATGCGTCCACAATTATTCAAGTGGTAGTTTCCTTAAGTCAGTCGACATGTTTCAGCCACGAAACGGTGTGAATTTACCTGGCATTCTTCAGGACTTTGTGTGAATAAACCCTGGCGGCATGGACTCGCTAAGGTCCACCCTAACCTAGGGACGTGAAAGTGAAAATAATTAATGAAAAAGTGCAAAAAATTAGAAAGAAAAACTGTCTTTCTAATAACTCCTGGTTTAGGAGGCTTCCGATTTTACGGTTTCTGCACTTTGACACATTTCCGACACATCATTTTATTGATAAGTCCTTAGTGATCCTAATAAAATTGTTTTGATACACTACAGACTGATTTTAAACCTCACATCACTCACTTAATATTCTTTGCACATCACTGTCCTTACCCACTACCCGCTCCGCAGTAGTTCTGGCGTTGCAGCACACAGAGGGGATGCTAGATTCCCTCTGTGGGGCCCGATGATGAAGCATGTCATCACTAGGTGGTGAGTGAGGGCTTTCTTTAAAAAAAAACGCCTTAAGTGAAGTCGTTCCTTGCTCCATATTGATGGTCTCCTATCCTTCCTTGGAATACTCTTGTTTTTGTTTATGAGATTGACACTGGGGTGCGAGAGTATCCCACTACCCTGTCTCTCTTTTTGTTGTGATATGCAGTATGGTTTATAGCAAACCCCTTGCACACCCTGAGCCTAGTATCAAGAGATACAATATACATAATACACCCTGAATACAGTTCCATGGGGAAACTAGGAAAAGACAAAACTCGGAAAGGGGATATAGTAAAACACCCTGCAGTGACTTAACTGCAGTAGCTAAAATTAATAACAGACAGCCAGATCATGCATCCAAGCAGAAATACACACACACCAATGAAAATGAAATAATATAAGGGATTAGCACTCCCTTGACTCCAGGACAGGCGACAGGTCAAATGTACCAGTGGAGAAATAAAAGTAGTAGCTTCACTGTACACAGATAGAAAACAAAATTACAGGAGCAAAAAACGTGATTCAGACTTTGCAAATTATGCAGAAACAACCCACAATGTTCTTTCATCACACACTATGGGAGGCCAAGGTGGGCAGATTACAGTCCAAATATTACAAGACCAAAGCAAGGGTAGCCTCGTATGTAAGGTAGGGGAGACAAAGGTTCTCTTGATAGTCCAAAAACTGTTCTTTATAATTCCAGTGATCTGCTGTATTAGTGACATTACACATCCTTGGTCTAAGCCCTGGCAATTAAGAAGCTAAAATATTGGGCTCAAATGCAGAATTTGAAAGAGATTGTGTAGGGTCATACTCAAGTCTTCAGGGATGGTAGGATTACTTTTCAATGAACTATTATTCATCCAGCACTAAAGCATGAAACAGAGTGTAAATATTGATGACACTTAAGCATCAATAACTGGAAAGCAAAGAGTGGGTCAGGGAAGTCACATGCAGTGAACAGGTTTCCAGTCTCCATAAGATAAGGAAGAGCCGTGTGCAACTCCTGAGGTCGAGATTCTAGACGTGGAAACAAAAGGCGTATGTGTTACTGTATATGTTTGGGTGTATAGAACAAATATAGCCCAATCAAGGACCATCTAATGTTAGAAAATAAATCCAATCCACCAAAAAGACGTGATTGATCAATACCAAGGCTGCTGTTTTCTAGTCAGCATTTATTCTAGGATAGTTTAATGTTGAAATAAGTACTGGCTCACTGTGTTTGTGAGGACAAACTCCTGCCTTCTGCAGGGCAAAGATTGTGTTACTGTCCACAGTGGTCTGCGGATTCTGAATAACCACTCTCACCAATGACATAGGAGGATACAGGAGATTCATACTAGATCTATAAAGAGTAAGCTCTTTTGGATCCAGTATGGGCTTCTTCAGGATTGTATTATCCAGGCCTGTGCATCAGTTTTGCATCATTGCCATATCCTGGGATCCATGGAAGGCGATGATTCATGAGCCCCCCAGGACAGTGAGTTTCAGTGACTGGGTTTGGCAGCTACATTCTAGCACGATTTTTGCTTCAGATTAGCATCTTCTGCTTTCTGGTGCCCTTGCTCTGATGGATCTGTCAGCCTGCCTGGGGTACAATTCCGCCCTATTTTAACGACTCGGTTTTTGTTGCTTTTCCCTCTGGTGTGCTTCCAGGCTGTTCTCTTTACCTTCCCCTGTAGTGGGGGAGCCTCTTCTGTGGTGAGCTGGCAGGTTTATCATGCTTGCTAGTGGTGCCCACCCTCTGGGGAGTGGAGTTTGAGGTTTAGATCTGGCCTTTCTGCTCACTTTTCTTTCTTAGGGTTGGATGATTCTTTTGTTGTGTAAGTTGTGTGTTTTTGCAGCACATTTCTTTTGCCCTACTGGTTCAAGCCCTCGCTTCTCCACTTGGTTGTTAGGAGTATCAACCCTGCTGCCGCTATAGGTCTCCAACCAGGCTTTTTGTGTCCTTTTTGTCACCCTGCTGGTTGGCCTATTATCTGGCCCTGCTTGGGGAATTTGTGCTTTGGCATGTAGGGGGAGGGTCTTCCAAAGGGTTTGACAAGTCTGTCTTCTAGCCTTATCGCAATGTGCTGCTCTGGGATGCTGGTTTAGCTGTTGTCCCCAGTGGATGAATATGTCAGTTTATTCTGCTCTTAGGCAGTGCTCCAGCCTCAGGGGGTTGTCCCAGGTGATGGATGCTAGCCTGGTGATGTTGGAGGATTTGAACCTTGTTTTTTAGTTCAAATCTGCAGCAGCGCATGCATTGCATGCGCTATCACTTGCAAGATGTACTGCTGAAAATTAATTGTCAGCAGTCCAATTTGTCAGCAGTCCTTTGGGCGGGGTCCAAACCCTTAAGGTTTGGACCCCACCAAAAGCTTACTGTTCTTTAGCTTCATTGTCACTCTTCTTTGCTGACTCATAATTGGTCAATGCTTGCCAAGCATCACTACCATTTCTTTCAGTGAAGCATGGACTAAACACAGATTGATTCAACTTAACTAGTGGCCATCTGCTGCTTGCGTGGTGATTGAGATACTATTTCTTTTCTCCCTTGTGCATGGTGCTTCTTTCACTTCACACATACACAATGATGTGTTGCTTCTCCTCTTCTGATACTACATCCCTCTCACCGCACCTCCCTCATTTTGCTTTCCCCATACTCCGTCCTCCCACTATCAGTTATTGCTGCTCCCTCCCCCTCCCCAGATCTCCATTGCGTTGCTTTTCCCCTCTCGTTGTTGCTGCTCTTACTCTCCTCCCGCTCCTCCTACATGTTGCTTTCCATCCCCTGTTGTTTATTGTTGTTGCTCACTCCCTCCTTCACCATACCTTCCTTGTGTGGCTTGTGTCTGTACACTTTTTTTAACATATTGCTCAGCAGCACGGGCTACTGTGCAACATCTTTAAAAAAGTGCTATGACTTGATCAATGCTGGCCGACTCACGCTGCTGTGCAACATGTATAAAAAAATTGACGAAGCCAATAAATCTCACATAGGTGAGACCTATTAGCTTTGTCAATGCTTGTCTTTTACACTTTGGAAATCATCCTTCTTTAGTGGGTGTGTTTGCTAAGGACCCTGCCTTCGCTATTCCTTGGTTTAGTGCTTGTCCTTTGATCTGGTGTAGTCTGTTTAGCCATGTTTAGTATAGTCAAGCAACGACTGCCTGATCTTGGTTTTCCTACCACTGGCATTCAGTGAATAGTAATATGTTGGTTGGTCCCCGGTGTTGTCCTCAGATATCTCTGAGATTTCCTGGCACATGCTGCTACTTCCATGCATCCATTTGCAATTGATCAGGGGTTGCTCTGACCTAAATGTGGTTCTCTGAGTGGGTATTTCATCATCTTGAAACTTTGTTTTTATTCCTACTGACAGGCTGATCTGAGTTGCCTGGGGTCCAGCCTCTTGTCAGTGTTGTTATGTTGTTATATTGTTAAGGTGCCTGGCACCTTGACACATATCAGACATAAGTCTGCTATTTGCAACCCACCGTAAAGTGTCTCCATGGAATTTTCTGGGGGCTTGCATTGTGGGACATTCTTTTATGCTCAGGGAGTTTCTTGGTGGCTGGACTTACTATGACTTCCTGTCTTTACTGTGAGGGGGTGGGTCTGCCAAGAGAAATTGTTCTTTGTATTGCTTGTGTTACATGTGCCCAGGATGGCTCTTCTTTATATTTGGCTGTCCTCTGGTTCCTTCGATAATGTTTTGGCTGTGTTCTAGTCCTTTGTGGCCCGACCTGATTCTCATTTGCATTTTCTACCTGGTTGTAGTCTTTTCTTGTCTGTTAACCTTTACTTGTGCATCAGCATTTTTTGGTCTTCCACCAGAGCCATTTGTAGGAAATTGGGTTTCTGTTACAGTAACCCCCCCTCTCCACTTTTTACCTGACACTTGATGCACTTTGACTTGATGTGCCCTGAGTCCATGCCTATCAGGTTCCCAGGGCCTGTGTTCTTTCCCAAACCTGTATCTTTGTACCCACAATTGTCACATCTCTGGCCACAGGTAAGCCCCTTGTAAGGGGTACCAAGGGCACTGTAACCAGCGAAGGCCTACAAGGCCTGCAGCACCAATTGTGCCACCCTTAGATGCCCAGCACCTTCCCATCCACACTGCCATTGCAGGCTGCATGTTTTAGTGCAGAGAAAAGTGAAAAGTCAACATGGCACACATGCCTGTGTGCCACACCTGCAACCCACTTTCTGGGACCTAGGTAAGTCACCCCTCGAGCAGGGTGAACTAGCCCCCAGGTGAGGGCACAGTTGCATGAGCACTGTACCTCTACAGTGTGTAAGTCCATTCTTAGACATTGTAAGTGCAGTAAAGCCATAAAAAGTATTCAAACTCCATAGCTCCATAATGGCTTTACTAAAACCTGGGAAGTTTGGTGGCAAGCGTCTCGGCACATTAAACTCACACTGATGCCAGTGTGGGATTTAATGTAAAATGTACTCAGAGGGCATCTTAGAGATGCTCCCTGCAAAAATTAACAGCCCTGGTGTAGTTCCTGATGGATGCCCGACATTTGCAACCACCAGCCAGGTTATTGGGTCCCTGGGTAAAGAGCCTACGCTTTTTGCTGGCTTAGATGCTTTGGGCACTTTGCCACTGCTGATTAGTGTCAAAGTGCAAGTGCTCCCTGTACAAATTGTTATTATGATTGGTTATCCATGATTGGCATATTTGATTTACTAGTAAGTCCTTAGTAAAGTGCACCGAGTGTGCCAGGGCCAATAAATCAAATGCTACTAGTGGGCCTGCAGCACTGTTGGTGCCACCCACACAAACAGCCTTTCAAAGATATCTCAGACCTGCCACTGCAGTGTCTGCATGCAGTTTTTACTGCCATGTCGACCTGGCAAGTGCACCAACTTGCCAGCCCTATCCTTCCCTTTTCTTACATGTAAGAGACCCCTCAGGCTGGCCCAAGGTACTCTCATGGGCAGGTTGTAGTGTGTGTGATAGGTAGGGCATGTGCTGGTGTGTTTGACATGTTCTAATAGTGAAATACTGCCAATTTAAATGTTCACTTTTAAATGGCTATCTGTCCCATAGGCTAGCATGAAAGTTACTTTGTAACATCTTAGAAGCACAACTTTCCATTGGGACAAGATAGACATGAAGTTTAGGCACTCTGTACTCAGAATGTAATAATACATCTTTTTAGGGAGATGGGTTTTAAATTGTGTGTTTGAAAATGCCACTTTTAGAAAGTACCGATTTTTCTATTTGACCATTCTGTGTGCGTCTGCTGGTTTGTCTATTGACTGTCTGGTTTTAGAGTGACAGTGGCTGGGGATGTGCATGCATTGTAAACAACCAACGGGGGGAGTTGAGGTGTGTCCTGCCTTTCTGGGTGACTCAGAGCTGAGCTGAATATACCTTGGCTGCATTTAGAGTGGTGGGAGGAATTTCACTTGCACCTGAATAAGTAGTGTCTCCTCTGCACAATGCTGTCTCCACCTCCTCGGGTCATGCTGCACCAGAGGGGACAGAACTGGTTTGGACTGGGCTCAGGGATCCTTGCCACAAAGAAAACAAATACAAAATGGGGTTTAAGTATTGGACCTTAAACCCCAGAGAATTTGTTCACTTCAAGAAGAACCTCTTGCCAAGGAGAAGATCTGGAGACCTGTGAGGAGGAGTACTGCCCCTTTGCTGAGTGCTTTGCTGGAATGACCTGCAGTTGCTGCTTCTGCCAAGGAAGAGGACAAAGGTTGGAACTTTGCTGTAAACCTGCTTGAAGAAGAATCTCCAAGGACTTGTGTGTGCTGGCCTGCTGTTCTGAAGTCTCAGGGACACAAAGCCTTCACCACCAGCTCTCCTGAACTCCAATGCTGGGAGTTCTGACCTACCAGGAGGTGCCTGTTCACGTCCTGGGCCTCTGAAGGTTGTTCCTGGTGTTGAGAGCTGGAAAAAACTTAAAGAAAGCAAGAAAAACAAATCAAATGCTATCAGTGACACTGCTAGTGACTTCTCAACCTGCACCAAGGCCAGGGGCACTGCTTGTGAAGTACACAATTCACAGCCTCCCCTACACCGCAGCTCCCACGCCCTTCAGCGTTTGCAGTTATCCGTCTACCGAATGCCAGTACTCGCACCGACGCTGTAACCGCCAGCGCCTGCATCCCATAATTGCAGAGCTGATAAATTATGGTGACTCTACAAACTCACATTGCCTCACTGGAACCAATGCCTCACCACCACCGCCACCGTCACCCTTGTCCTGGACTCAACACTTTACCTCCTCGTGGACACAATGCACGCCTCCCCTGTTGAAATCAGGGAAATGGCCTTGACCTCAGCACCGACGTCTCACCTTCATGATGCCGTGCATCATCAATAGACTTCATTTTCCAAGGTACTGTTGTATGGGTGTCTGTGTGACTCAGTGCCTGATGCCGCGCATCTCATGGTTGCTGTCGTACTTTGGCTTTATGCCTGTCACAACACTGCTGACACCTATGCTCCAAATGATAGCTGGGTATCAAACAACAAACTCAGATTTCTGGCTACCGCAGTTGGAGGAGGCAGCAGAGGAACACTGTCGGGCCAGGCCCCAAACCAGCCGGGGAGGGGATCCTGCCCGACCAATAAGCTTCTGTCCTATCAGAGTTGCACTGCAATCTATTGGTCTTCAGCCAATGTAGCAGTGGCACCAGACAATTGATCAAAGGCTGCCCTTGCCCTCTCAGACTCCCCATTATACAAGAGCAGAAGTTGGGTTTCATCAGCATAAGAGATGATCTTAATATAGGATTCCACCAAATATGCCAAGGGAGACATATAGATGTTAAAGAGTGCGGGACTAAAGGGGCGATTACGATGGCGGGCGGATCGACACCGCCGGCGGGGGAGATCCACCCACCATCCAGACAGCAAAGACCTCCCGCCATATCATGATGGCTGGGGGGTCCACAGCGGATGGAAAGACCGTCCGCCGGTCGAAAACAAGGTTAATATAGTGGCGGTGTCTGCAAGATAACGCCATCCATATTACAATGCAGGCGGTCACTCGCATTTCCATGGCGGCATTGCTTCCATGGAAAGGCTCGCAGTCCTTGCTATTGGGGGCTACCTATGGTGCCCCCCTACATTGGCATGGACAAAGTGGCAGGCACCGCGTGGTGGCTGTTACCTTGTGCATGCCAATGCTGGGAATAGGTGATGCCACCGCCAAGGTGGCGGTGGCATCCTGATTGCAGGTGCGGGACCGCACCGCCTGCCGCAATGTTAAAAGTGCAGGATGCGCCCGCCAGTGTAGCGGGCAAATCGCAATGTCACCCACAGGACCCCCGCACATATGACGGGTGGTCCCTTTTACCGTCAGGATGGCAGACGGACAAAGACCGCCCACCATCCTAATGATGCCCTTAGTTGGGAGCATAGTGACTGACTAGGTTCACCTCAGTGTGGACCAAGCCATAAGCAAAACAGTCTTCACCCTGCTCCAAATCCGGCTCAGGTCGGATCAGGCCTGGCAGTTTGGTCTAGAGTATTCCTATTGGAGCAGGGTCAAGACTGATTTGCATATGACTGGGTTCAAACTGAGGTAGCATAGTGGGCAAAGGAATGATTGGTTGAAATGCTATTCTGAGCAATTGACTGTGATTAGATAAATTGCAAGCATTCTTCCCGCCACATGCTGGGTGTTCTATGTACTGCCCCAAGGGGTAGGGGTATTCCCAGATGTGGGTCCCTTGCTCGCTGGAACCGAGTTATGGTGAGCAGTCAAAATATCGATTTTTTTATATCTACCTACACAAATATGGGTTTTTTAATATTGTGGGGACAGAATATCGATGTCAAGGATATCGTTGACCAAAATATCGACCTTTAGGTAAGTAATATAGTTTTTTTATATCGAAGTAAGTAATATCGAAGTTAGTAATATCGAAGTAAGTAATATCCTTAGCAAAAATATCGTTGTTAATAATATCGATATTTATATTAGTGTTATGTATTTTAGTATGTATTTTATATGTATGTTTAACTTTTTTGTAATGTATATTTATTATTTTTAAATATATGTATTAAATGTTTACAATTAGTAATTTGTTTAAGTAAATTTTGCGTTTTAGTATCAGAGCGGGTTGTGGGTTTATATTGGAAAAGGATGGAAAGTAATTTAATTATAAATAATTAATTAATATGCTTTTCTTAATTATTATTGATTATTAATGTATTCATAGGTAATTAGTAATTAATTGGTATTAATTGATTAATATAGAATTATATTCATTATGATTAATGTATTTTTTTATTTTATTTATTCTTATTGTTAAATAATTTATTGTTAGTTTATTATTAATTGGTAATACATTTTTATTAATTGATTAATTGACATTTACATTATTTGTGCTTTGTTATGTGTAGCGAGTTGTGTGTTTATGGGAGAATAGGGTGGGAAGCATTTTAATGTTATTTAAGTAAATTTTAATTTTATTTTATTGGTATTTTGTATAAAAAATTTTAGGTAATTAATTATTTATTTTACTAAAAATATTTAGTTAATAAGTATGGTAATTTAACCCCTACTCTACCCTACATTTTCCACACTGTTACATTCACTGGAGTTGGAATAGTAATTTTCACCCCTACGCTATCCAATACTTTCCCTACTGTTGCACTCCTTGGAGTGGGAAGAGTCATTTTAAACCCTACGCTATCCAACACTTTCCCTACTGTTGCACTCCCAGAAGTGGAAATAGTCATTTTCACCCCTATGCTATCCAACACTTTTCCTACTGTTGCACTCACTGGAGTGGGAATAGTCATTTTTACCACTACGCTATCCAACACTTTCCCTACTGTTGCACTCACTGGGGTGGGAATAGAAATTTTTACCCCTACGCTATCCAACATTTTCCCTACTGTTGCACTGTTTGGAGTTGGAATAGTAATTTTATTACCTCCGCTATCTAATAATCTTGGTATTATTTATGTTAATGTAGTATATAATTAATATTAAAAAGATTAACACTATTTAAATTATTTTAATTTGTTATGTATATTTTTTTTATATTATTCTTTTATTTGTATAGATGTATGTATAATTTATATGATATTTTTTAACAATTATAAGGTAATTCAAATAATTATTTAATTATTAGTAAGCATATATAAATTATATATTATATGTATATGTTTCATTTATTTATACAATATATATATTACTTATAACTTTTAAACATTCTAAAACATTTTTTACTGTGTTTATTTTAATTATATGTATTATTTACTTTATTTCACATGCATTTTTAAGTTAAATAAAAAACGATATTTTTAACAACAATATTTTTGTACTTACCATAATGTAGATAGGATGTCGATATTCTTGACTTAGATATTCTGGCTGCAATATTTTTGTAGGTCAATATTCTGACCTTCGATATTTTGTTAGTGATTCCCAAGCTACACCTGAATTACGAACCCCAATCAAAGCAAAATCCATCTTGGGTTGCTTGTGTTCTGGTATCGGGAGTACTTGAACTGGAAGATAGGGCTGCACTGTTCCTGTTGGAGCTCGGTGAATACTTATTTGCATATGTCTCGGTCAAAATTGAGGTGGCACTGTGGGCAAAAGAATGATGGGTATGAACGCTACTGGAATGATTGCCAATGGTTCGGACAAATTGCAAGCATTGCTCCCATCACTTTTTGTATTTAGTATAAGCTGTCATGCCTACTCAATTGCATACATTTATATAGGGTATCACATAACCATTTTGAGTGAGTGACCCAATCTTTAATGCAGTAAAAATGCTCTTGTGAAGTTGGTATTGTGTTGTGTTATGATTTTTACATAGCTCCCCTGGACCAAAAGGGCATTAGGTGCTTCACAAGGAAGGGTATTTCATAAGGAATAATTAGATACATTTGTGGGTACTAGTATTTAAACATGACTAAAACAGTGATCAAGGAACAGGGCAAAGTTTACATTTGTAAGTTTTCTGTAACCTATTTCTTGAGGCAACCTGAGCCACCAAAGATGGAAATGGTTGAAGCTGACGATTCTCACTGTTAAAGGGAGTCGATGGGGGGTCAAGAAGTAAGGGTGTGATGTGGTCAAATTAGCTAGCAGTGCTGGCAAGCTAAGCCACTGAATGCAGTACTGCATTTTAGGTCTCACCTACGCAACGCACATGCGTTGCATTGGAAAAAGACCTTTTGAAATCGATTTAGTTTTGCAGTCAAAAACGTGCACGCATTGCATTGCTTTGAATGGCAACGCGTGCATGTTTGGCTAATCCCTTGCGGAAGCGGGCTTTCAAACCATCTGTATGTAATTAACAGATGGTTCCTGCTCGCTCCCCCAAGGGAAACAGGCGCAGGCCCCCTCCTCTCTCCCCTCCCTCTGCTGCTCGTCAAACTTTTATTTTTTTTACTTTGAGCGTGAGGTGCGCGCGTTTGTTTTTTATTTAATCGGAAAAGGCTGTTATTCATGGCAGAGCCGCGCTTTGGGGTGCAGATACAGACGGCTGCCTGTGGAGATGCGTCGGTGCAGCAGGCAGTTCGCTGCGCCCCAGACATCAATACACAAGACCGCCAGGAGCTATATTACCTCATTAAGGGAATTTTACACAGGTCGCATTGCAGATAAGGAATGACATCATCTATGTCGTTGGCAAAAAAAAGTTAAGGAACTGAAATATCACTCTCCATCTCCAGCAATCATGTGACAGCAGGAGGAGGAGGTGGGGCCTTGCTGCATCATCCCTCCCCTCCGTGCATCAGAGCTAATGGAGCTTGCGTGTACCGTGTAAGCTGCTCACACCAGGGCCAGGCGCATCACCGAGACAGCCACAGGCAGCAGACTTACTGCTACTGTCGGGGCAGGCTGGGTCTGGGAAAATAGGGCTGAGAAGGAGGGCGGGGGCAAGCCGACATGCTATGAGCACTTTTCAAAGGAGGAAGTGGGCGAAGAACATACGCTTTGGGGCAGAATGCTAATTAGAGAGAATATTGGATTCATTGGTCTATTCCTAGCAACCAGACACGTGCCTGAGATTGTGACCCAGGGCAAATAGTCCTCACCTAGGTGTGCGCTTCGACCCTCATCAGGCCGAAGGTGGGTGCTGAGCACAGGCAGCATGTTGGCACTGAAGTAACACAACCAGAGGCCCTGAGCAGCTACTAGGGATCGTGAGCTGAGCCACTTTGGTATTGTTTTGGTACATGCGTCACTCTCCTCAATCACTGGTTCACCCACAATTCAGTGCAAATGGCAAATCAAATAATGATAGTGAGCATTTATACAACTCACTACACAACCTTTCCAGCTTTTGCTATTATTTTTTGCCCAACTCTGTGTAACTAATTTTATCGACATTCATAAGGATAAAATGCTGAGTCGCCGATTGCATTCGAAACTGGTGCATTACGATTCCTACAGCAGGTGGGCAATGCCCTGAGCTACAAGGTGCATTTTTCTTCCCTTCTGGTAAGATTTCCTTTGCATTTTTCCTACTGAAGTAGTAGATGGATGCAGTTCAGCTTGTAGAGTTTGCATTCCAAGCAGCCAAGTATACGAAGGCTTGTGTCAGATAACTCCACATCACCCTGAACCAAACTCCAATCAAGGATCTTTCTTTAACAAGACAGCACCAGACCTGAAAGCAACTCTGTGCTAAACACCAAGGCCAGAAGCAGTTGTGTCGAAGTGATGTGGAGCCATATGCTACCCCTAACAGCAACACGGCCTCCAAGGTCAAGTGCCTTCACCTAAATGCACAATCACTGCTTCTTGTCATTTTCTTTTTCAGTTCGATTGCATATTTTATTGACTTAAGACTGAGGACTTGTTTGCCCAATACATGGTTTGTGTGAGTGGAAAGTGTTTTTTTCAATTTACTACAACCACATGTGGGAGCTCAGGTGCTATTTTTTTAAATGATTTTTAAAGCAGCTTTAGACGTGTCAAACATGGAAAGCCCAATATTGCTGGAAAAAGAGAATGAAGTGAGTTGTACCTGAGTCTAATCCTGCTTAGGCCCGCAGTGCACTAGGGATGGTGGAAGCCGGATCTCAACCACAACGGGTGGGAGACACTGTGAAGATGCAACATATGGCAACCCTGTGCAACTTACTCATCAGGCTGTGTAGTATTTACTGTGAGGTTAAAGGACTTTCTCTTCTCATAAAAGGTAAGCATTGAGCCGGACGTTACGTCATTGCATCTATTGGTCGGCTTTGCATTCTCGGTCTTGCCCCACACATTAGTCTCTGTGAAGCCTCTGACTGCTCTCCCTCGCCTGAGTCCATGGTGGAAAGGGCTGTACTCGGTCCAGTCTGCAGAGCCATAGTAGGACAGATCCCAGGACACCAGTGAGAAATTACCTCATCCACCAGGGTTGGGTCCCTGTAAACTCTGTCTGCCCTGTGGCCTCCTGAAGGGGTCTGAGAGCATCTTTTCAATGTAGCCGCAATAACACAACACAGCTAGAAAACCTTGTGTATTTTTTGCAGTCTCTAAATTAAAATGACTTAATTTTGTATAGCTCTTAATACCAAATATTTACAATTTGTAAATGACCAATTTTACGGGTACACAATTTAACAACACTCAATTTAATAAACTCAAGTTTGTAATGTTGAAAGACTCGGTTGAGCTCGACAGGTTTTTAACTTGTGACCAAGTCAAGCTAGACCTCTGAAGCAATATCTGGGAGAATATTTAAATTAGCATTATATTCCAGCAATATATTAATATAATATTGATTCTATAAAACATCTACCATGTTCACATTTTAAACGGATCCAGGAAGTACTAAATAGTCATATAGAACTGTAATTTCTGCTAAAGATTGCATGACAGCTTTCTAAATGCTCCTCTTTCCTGATTAAGGCCATGCCAGTGGTTTGAAATAGGGCCAAAACGAATGTCATCTTTGGTATGCAAATTTAATCTGCATATGTAAGGATGAAAAATCCGTTATGTCGTAACTGTTTTGCTTCTTTAGTGAACCGATCCAACAGCCACCTGTTCTCGATAAACATTTCAGGCCCATGTTTCTTCAAAGCACTTCTTTCTGTTATCAATCAATCAATCAATCAGAGGATTTGTAAAGCGCACTACTTACCCGCGAGGGTCTCAAGGCACTGGGGGGTGGGGGCTGCTAGTGGTCGAAGAGCCAGGTCTTGAGTAGACTCCTGAAAGTCTGCTGTCCTCAGTTTGTCGTAGGAAGAGAGGGAGGGTGTTCCAAGTCTTGGCGGCGCGGTGGGAGAAGGACCTGCCCCCGGAATTGGTTCTGAGGATGCGTGGGACGGCGGCCAGTGAGAGGTCAGCGGAGCAGAGTTTCCTGTTGGGTACGTAGAATGAGAGTCGGTTGTGGAGGTAGGCTGGGCCGGTGTTGTGGAGTGCCCTGTGTGCGTGGGTCAGTAGTTTGAAACAGATTCTTCTGTTGACGGGGAGCCAGTGCAGGTTTCTCAGGTGGGGGGTGATGTGATATCGGCGCGGGACGTCGAGGATCAGGCGTGCAGAGGCGTTCTGGATTCTTTGAAGTCTGTTGACGAGCTTGGATGGGGCTCCGGCATAGAGGGTGTTTCCGTAATCGAGTCTGCCTCTGACGAGGGCGTGGGTGACGGTTTTCCGTGTGTCTGTTGGGATCCATCTGTAGATCATGCGGAGGGTGTAGAAGCAGGTGGAGGAGACTGCGTTGACTTGGCTGGTCATGCTGAGTTTCGAGTCAAGGATGAATCCTAGGTTGTGTGCGTGGTTGGTTGGTGCCGGGGGTGCCCAGTGATGCAGGCCACCAGGAGTCGTCCCAGGCTGAGGGGTTAGGCCCGAGGATTAGGATCTCCGTCTTGTCCGTGTTCAGTTTGAGTCGGCTTTCTTCCATCCAGTCGGTGATGGCCTTCATACCACGGTGGAGGTTGGATTTGGCGGTGAGGCGGCCCTTGGTGAGGGAGAAGATCAGCTGGGTGTCGTCGGCGTAGGAGATTATGTTCAGGTCGTGTTGTCTGGCGATGCGTGCGAGTGGTGCCATGTAGATGTTGAATAGCGTCGGGCTGAGGGATGATCCTTGCGGGACACCGCAGAGTGTCTTGGTGATTCCGGAGTGGAACAGGGGGAGGCGGACTCTTTGGGTTCTATCGGAGAGGAAGGAGGTAGTCCAGTCCAGGGCCTTGCCTCTGATCCCTGCGTCGTAGAGGCGTGTGCGTAGTGTGTGATGACAGACCGTGTTGAAGGCGGCGGAGAGGTCCAGGAGGATGAGGGCTGCTGTCTCGCCATTGTCAAGTAGGATTCTGATGTCGTCTGTGGCGTCGATGAGGTCGGTCTCGGTGCTGTGGTTCCTGCGGAAGCCTGACTGGGAGGGGTCAAGGATGATGTTGTCTTCTAGGTAGCGGGTGAGTTGGGTGTTGACGATCTTCTCGATGACTTTGGCTGGGAACGGAAGCAGGGAGATGGGCCGGAAGTTCTTGAGGTCGCTCAGGTCCGCCTTGGGTTTCTTCAGTAGGGCATTGATCTCGGCGTGTTTCCAGCTCTCAGGGAAGGTCGCGGTCTCGAAGGAGAGGTTGATGATGTTACATAGGTGGGGTGCGATGGAGCTGTCGGTTTTGTTGATGTGGTGGGGAAGAGGGTCGGATGGGGCACCTGAGTCGATGGTGCTCATGGTTTTGATAGTGTCCTCGGTGTTCATGTTGGTCCAAGTAGTGAGGAGGTCATGGTCAGTGGGGATCGGTGGGTCCGGTGTGGTGGGGTCAGCAGGGTTTATCCAAGGGTTGAAGCTGTCGTGGATGTAGTTGATCTTGCGGTGGAAGAAGGAAGCGAGGGCGTCGCACAGGGCTTGTGATGGTGGGATGTTGTTGGTGCAGGAGCTGGGGTTTGAGAGTTCCTTCACGATGTTGAAAAGCTCCTTGCTGTTGTGTGCGTTGTTGTCGAGGCGGTCTTTGAAGGAGGCCTTCTTGGTAGTCCTGATGAGGTGGTGATGATTGCGGATGGCATCTTTGTGGGCTGCGCGGCTGTCGGGCGTGTTCTCGTTGTGCCAGATGTTTTCCAGTTTCCGACAGGTGCGCTTAGAGGCTAGGAGTTCCGGGGTGAACCAGCTGGCTCTCTGGCTGGTGTCGCTGTTGGTGTGCTGTCTCATTGGGGCTAAGGTTTTGTTGCAGTCTTCCATCCAGAGTCTGAGGGTGCGGACCCCCTCCTCGGGGTTGGTGGGGTTGGTCAGTGGGTTGAGTGCGAGGTGTGTTTGTAGTAGTTCCTTGGTGACTTTGCCCCAGCGACGTTGAGGGATCTGTAGGGTGAGGTGATGTGTGACGGGTTTCTGGAAGGTGAAGTGGATGCAGTGATGGTCGGTCCAGGTGAGTTCGGAAGCGTGGTTGAAGGCAACGTGGGGGCTGGAAGAGAAGATGGCATCATCGAGTGTGTGGCCAGCAATGTGGGTCGGTGTCGTGACGATCTGTTTCAGTCCGAGGGTGGCGAGGTTATTAATCAGGGTGGAGGAGTTGCTGTCGTTGTTGTTTTCCAGGTGGTAGTTCAGGTCGCCAAGGAGGATGTAGTCGGTGGAGGTCAGTGCGTGCGTGCTGATGAAGTCGGCAATGGAGTTGCAGAATTGGGGAAGGGGTCCTGGTGGTCTGTAGACGAGGGTGCCTTTTAGGGTGGTCTTGGGGTCCGTATGGATCTGGAAGTGCATGTGTTCGGCGGTGTTGAGGGTGTCGACGGTGTTTGTAGAGACCTTGATGGTGTTCTTGTGGATGATGGCGATTACTCCTCCGACTCCATTTCTACGGTCTCTGCGGGTGATCTTGTATCCGTCGGGGATGGCCACTGCGATGTCCTGGGAGGAAGCTTCGTTCATCCAGGTTTCGGTCAGGAAGGAGATGTCTGGTGATGTGGTGTCGAGTAGTTCCCAGAGCTCGACGGCGTGTTTGCGTGCGGAGCGGGTGATGAGCAGGATACATAGAAGCTGGTTGGGTTTTGTCGTAGCGGGTGTCTCAGCGTCTTTGATGCAGGAGAAAATGCAGTTCCTGCAGGTGAAAGGGCCGTGGGTGCGCTTAGAGGCGGCCATGTGGCAGCTGAGGGGCCGTCCGTGGTTGAGTGCGATGAGTGTGTTGGCATCGTACCGGATGCAGGCTTCATGGATGGTACACGGTCCAGGGGTTATGACGCTGGGCGCGGTCCAGCCGCGGACGGGCGCAGACGGGCTTGCCTTAGGCGCACGTTCGCTGCGCGGCCTGCAGCGGCCGCCATTTATGGGGAGGTGGGGAGGGAGGCTCAGCTGGGAGGCGGGAGGTGGAAGGACGAGCAGCGAATGAGCACCGGAGAGGGCAGGGCCACAGGGGAGGCAGCGGCGGGAACTGGTGAAGCACGGGCGCTAGGGAGGGGGAAGCGGGGGTAAAGATTAGGTGGTAATCCATGGGGTCGCACACTGCTCCACCCACCAGCGGGTTCGCCCCTAAGCATTATGGTCAATGCGGTTCCATTCAGCGTGTGTGCGTCTTGTGAAGTCCCGAGTGTGTTCACCGTTGTGCTGGCCCTCCCTGGACACGTGTTTCTGGGTCGTTACCCTTCATCAGCAGGGAATAGGCGTACGTATGGGGTTGCTGTGTAGGCTGCCAAAAGTGTTCTCAGGTCTGGTACCTCTCCACGGCGTGCAGGTGCGTGATCCCGAGCTCGTCAGCTCAACCGGCTCAAGGGAGCCTTAATAAACAGTAATCCATGGGGTCGCACACTGCTCCACCCACCAGCGGGTTTGCCCCTAAGCATTATGGTCAATGCGGTTCGATTCAGCGTGTGTGCTTCTTGTAAAGTCCAGAGTGTGTTCACCGTTGTGCTGGCCATCCTTGGACACGTGTTTCTGGGTCGTTACCCTTCATCAGCAGGGAATAGGCATACGTATGGGGTTGCTGTATAGGCTGCGGGGGCAAAGATCACCTGGGATAACGGGCACAGTCACACAACCGGGCAGGGGTACCGAAGAAAAGGGGCAGAGTCATACAGAATCAGGCAGGGAGGCAAACAAACCAGGCAGAGCGGCAAAACAGCGGCGGAGCAGACCTCAGGAGCAGAGCGGCACACAGGCGGCAATACAGCGGTGGAGCTGCAGCGGGGGGGAGCGACCTACCTAGACAAGGTCAAGGGTCGCTCGACTTACCATGCAGCGGCCGCCATTTATAGGGAGGTGGGGAGGGAGGCTCAGCTGGGAAGTGGGAGGTGGAGGGACGGGCTGCGAATAAGCACCGGGGGGGGCGGGGCCGCAGGGGAGGCAGCGGCGGGAACTGGTGAAGCATGGGGCATGAGGGGGGGAGCGAGGGCAAAGATCACCGGGGATAACGGGCACAGTCACACAACCGGGCAGGGGTACAGAAGGAAACAGGGGCACAGTCACACAACCGGGCAGGGGTACAGAAGGAAAATGGGCAGAGTCATACAGAACCGGGCAGGGGGCAAACAAACCAGGCAGAGCGGCAAAACAGTGGCAGAGCAGACCTCCGGAGCAGAGAGGCACACAGGCGGCAAAACAGCGGTGGAGCTGCAGCGGGGGGGTGGCGACCTACCTAGACAAGGTCAAGGGTCGCTCACTTAGTAATTTTTACCACCACTGTAACTTGCGCTTAATACGTTTTAGGTTTATGTTTTGCCAAAGCTTTTTGTTGTACAGTATTTTACACTAAATATATTTTAATGGATTACCTATAATTTTGGGTTAATGAATAAAAAATCCTTTTAGAGACACTCTACTTGAATGATTCACGGCTGCACTATATGATTGGAACTTCCAAACTTATCAAGGTGTTGTTGAAAATCTTTATGCATTGATTAATTGTACGGACATTCTTTGATTCAGGGCATATCACTTTATCTCCCTGTGCCTAAAAAACAGAAAACAAAATGTGTCCTTGTGGAGTGTAATTGGTGCTCATGTGAAGCGTTCCAATCCCTTCAGATCGAATTCACGCTTTATAAAACTGCAAGAAAAACCCCACACATTACCTACCTGTACATGTTTATTGATTTCTAGCATGGCATGGTGTCCTAGAAGCTGGTCCATGCGTAAACTGCATTCTTTTAGACCAAGCACTGGCATAGCCAATCGGTCTCGCCTTTGGTACATTATAAGGGGCAGATTTACAAGCCCCGTGCGCCCCTTTTGCGTCACTTTTCCCATGTTAAAAGTGATGCAAAAGTGGCGCAAGGGGTTTGTAAATCTGCCCGTAAGTGTTTAGCCATGCAACAGTTGATGTTGCACCAAGGATATTGTGCTGTATGATTAAATACTTGTAAGGTCCCCAAAGGCGAGACCTATTGGCTATGCCAATGCTTTTTAGTGTGGCAATTGATGTTCGGTGGTCTCCTGTCAGGATGGCATTTCTAAAGTCTAATCTGGCTATGAACAAGACATTGACAACTGTTTTCAGTAGTTCCGGAGGAGCAAGCTGGTGGAGTTTCACTGAACATAAATATATGGACTGGTGCAGCTTTAGCAATCTTATTATTGTGTGAGGTTCAGTTTGAGGGCTGGATCAATCTTGAATCAGAGGAGTTTTATGGTGGGAACAAGAGAAGGAGTCTAGCCCTCGGGATTCAGAGTGTCTAGAATAGATTGGTCTAATTTGTCCTAGAGCGAGGAGGAATTCAGTTGTAATGTAATGTTATGTTATACTATTTTATGCTATGCTAAATTATGTTATGATAAGTTATGGTATGGAGATATGAATTCTGCCATACGTGAGTGAACTTACAGAATACCAATAAAATAAATGCCAGCTTTTAGGGTACACGGAAGTGATTTATAAGAGTTAATTTTGTAATGCCAGCATTGGCTTATCTACGAAACACTGCACATTTGAAAAAGTCACATTTTAAAATGATTGACATATTTTTGCCTTAAACAACAATGAAAAGTAAACAAGCAATGGCCTCATGAACTCAAAGACATCCTCTAGGGCCGTGTGTCGAAAAAAGTGAAAAAGAGAACTGCACTCATCAAAAAAGTCCTCTTACTGAGTTGAGAGATGAGCTCATAATGAAGACTTGTGCCTTTTGCTGCAGAGGGGATTTTTAAAAGGAAGTGCCCCAGGTTGCACTTCTTCAAATCCATAACCTGATTCAGTGTACCATATCGGATAATTATAAGCATCCTGTTTAATTGAAGGAGTATTTGTTGCACGGCATTTCATGTGAAAGGGACGATACTGCATGTTGCAAATCCATTCATTGCAGCAACAAGGATATACCCGAGACAAAGGAAGGGCTGTGACTTAGAAATACTTACACCTGTGGAGGACAAATCTGTTTAATCTCATTTGGCGTGTGAGGACAGCCATTTCACTGCCTAAAAGGAAGTGCCACCACAAAACTTCCCAGGAGAGTTTCCCTCCTAAACATGTCATCCTATTGAGGAACCTAACTTTTGTATAAAACAGTGTTTCATCTGCAACACCTCCTTCTCCATAATTGAGCTGCAAAATAGCTCTCTTGTTTGTGTACTACAATGATGCAGTGAGGTTTTAATAGTTTCTGTTTTTGGGAAGAGGGACAGCTGAATTTGGAAGATTATACGTATAATCCTTGCAGTTTCATATAGCTAGCGGACATTTAGAGTGCTGTACGTGAGAACTAGACATTACACATATTTTTGTATAAAGCAAGAGAGTATTGCCCAGAATGATGAATTAAGGATTAGATTCGAACCAGGTCCAAAGTTAGTTTCTCTAACCGTTAGGCCACATCTCTATTGTAGGCAGTTATGTAGCAAAGCGGAAATACATTATGAAAGTTATGCATGAATTTTGCAGCTGGGAGTAAACCTTTGATTGTATTATTGGAGGGAACACACCTTGCAAAGATTTACGGATATCTGCAAACACAGACGTGATCCTCATGTAACGCCTACTCACTGTGAGCAGATTTGTTAACATGTAATGCCATACCACAATGATGTGATAGCATGATTGAGTAAATCACTTTGTGAATATATACAGGGCCAGATGTATGGCCAAGATATGCAGTGCAGGGCAGCATGTCACCTTGCTTCGCTGAGCTGCACTGCGTGACAGGGAAAGGGCAGGAACGCCCTGTATTTAAGTCAATATGGCACATCCCTGCCTTTCCCCCGAGCGGATGCCCTTTCGCTGCCTAACGCCAACACAAACACCCTTGTACCATGGCGCAAGAGTCCCTGCGTTGTAAGAAGGATTATTTTGTGCTGGAAGGGGCATCTTCCTGCACAAAACAATCCCAGGAGGATTTTTTACTCTTTCTATGTGGGCTACAGAATGCAGCACACCTTGAAAGAGGAAAAAACGAGGAGAAATAAACATATTTCTCCTCATTACACCTCACTTGGGGAGGCGTACATTTTTGGAGCATTCCCAGGTCTACCACTCGTGGTAAAACTGTGAATAAGTCAAAATCTGTGGATGTTGCTTGGGAACACCTACGCAATGCCCATGGGAACGCCTCCATGCCGCTGAGTAATGCAACGCAGTAATTTGAGCTGCGTTGTATTACTCAAGAGGTATGAAGCCACTCAGGGCCAGGCAAGGTGGCCTTGCATTTCTTCATAAATCTCATTTTTTATTTGCATTGCTTTTGCACCACATTACATGGTGCAAGAGCAGTGCAAAGAAGCCCGTAAATATGCCCCGAAGTCCCTTAGCGCATTTACGTCAGGTAAATGTATGGTATGTTTGTGTTCAGCTGGGAAGAACCGCAAGATTCACGAAGGGATTAAGAGGAGAAGTGTAAAAACGTAGTATTTTCAAATCCTAATTTTTATGTTAGAATCGGAAGCAAAATGACACTTGTAAAGGCATAAGAATGGCATCATTTTAAAACAGACCAAATATAACAGGGTCCAATGCAATGGATGTTCACCTGTGAATAGGGTGTATACAGCTCATGTTTTTTATTTGTTATTATATCTTTTATTGGTTAATTTAATCGTTTTCTTCATCCTGCTCTAAATGTATATACCTTGCTTTTTAGGTTTAATTTTGTCCAGGTTCTTTTACCCCCACAAAATCGTTAAAAATGCATACATGCTCTTGCAGCACTTTTCAGTCGGTCCTTTTCATTCATAGATAGGTTGTACTGTAATTCACATTTTGCTTTCGCCAGCCACAGCATACAGCAAGAGCAGCAGGTTATCCTATTCCAGCAATTTGCTCCCTTCTATGTGAGTAACGGCATTCTCCCTAAGCACAATGTAATCATTCAAATAGAAACAACTCCCCTTTGGTGATAGGGATTGGTGGCTACTGATTTTTATTTCAAAAGAAATAATTTTGCTCTTCTTGAATTATTATTAAGAACAATTTAGAGGTCAGGCAACTCAGAAGCTGATACTAAACCATGCTGGATGATGCAGTGCACCTTATCTTTAAATAAACACACATCTTCAAATGATCTTTAAAACTGTGCAAAAATGTATTCAGATGCCCATGAATACACACATGAGAGCAGCCATCTTTGAATAGTTTTTGCAGCACTTTAATAAAAACACAATCAAAGATAGCTGCTCATACATGCACATGCACTTTTACACACAGGTGGCAACCTAAGTGAGGTATTTTGTCCTACTTTTTAATGAAAACCATTGTAAAATGACCACCAGTTTATAACAAAATCCACTGAAAGATGGCCACGTAACAAACACCATAACAAGATGGCCGCCTATGCATCTGTATACTTATGCATGTGTCGTGATGTCACTGCCTGACCTCTGTCTGCGACAGGGCAGGCAGGAAGGGAAGGGGCGGAGTAAGGAAAGGAAGAAAGGGGAAAGAGGGCAGTTAGGAGGTATGCACGCAAAATAAAGACGTGTCCACCTTACCTCCTCGGCTCCCGTGTATCATTTGGGGTGCAAAGCGACAATGGCGGCGAGGATGGGATCTCTGCATTAAATCCCACGTCGCTCTAGCACCCTGCTGCCTGCGAGCAGCCGAACACCCCGAGCCTGCAGCCCTCGTCGGAGCGGTGAGCGAGCAGCCGAAGACGCGCTCACTCGCTGCCTGGCTGCCATCAAAGCGGCGCCAAAGTAAGAAACCCTGGTGCCCAACAATCCTGCGGCCGTGACCAGGAAAGAGCGCGAAAGACGCTGAAAGCGCTCCATAGACGCGAAAGAGCGCGAAAGACGCTGCGGCCGCGAAGGAGAGAAAAGGATACGCGTTGTGGCCACAAACGGACTGGGTGAGTCCCTGAAGCAAAGCGACTGCCCCATATACTGTAGTTCACCTAAAAACTACTAGCGAGCACGCTCCTGCAACTAAACTAGTCCTTCACAAGCAGAGCCACGTGTCACCAGCGGCGGCCATCTTAAGGTCAGGCGTCGCCTATAGACCTGCATGCACACCTTCTGTGTCGGCCATGTTGAGGTCAGGCAACTGAAAATAAGTGCAACAAGCACCCAGACGAAGGGATGTCTGTGCAACCCAGCTCGTCCAGTGACACGGGAGGGTCGTCAGCAACAGCAGCCCCACCAAATAATCCTACAGCAATGGCTCAAGGGCTCCCAGCCATAATGGGACTGTCATACCTCAGACCACCTGAGCCTCTAGAACTCACCTCCGGCAGCAGCATGGGCCCCAAATGGAAAAGCTGGTCCGAGGACTTTGAGGACTACATGACTGGGTCGCAAGTACAGGACCCCAAACAGAAGCTATTTGCCCTAAGGAACCTAGTGGGAAAAGATATAGCCCAAATCATCAAAGAGCTGCCTGACGCAGCTACAGCCTCATATGATGACGTCAAAGGAACTCTAGACCGGCAATTCTTACCCAAGTACAACCTTGACTATGAACGGTACACGTTCAATCTAGCCGCGCAGGAGAAAGAGGAACGAATGTGTGACTTCATACTGCGCATACGACGGCTAGCCCGACACTGCAGCTTTGACGACTTCAACACTGAGGATGCCCTACGGCTCCGCATAATCGCAGGATGTCAGTCTGAATCTTTACGACGGCGCCTACTGAAGAAGCGCTATTCATTAGAAGAAATTGAAGAAATGACACGCATAAACGATCAGGCGGAAGACCACGCCAAGAAGATGGAGACAAATAAATCGGACAAGACGGAACAAGCGTTCCGACTCCAAGCTCACAAGGATCCAAAACGCAAGTCTGATCACCGAAAATCGAGCAAGTCATCATACCACATGTCATCTCGGAGAAGATCCCGAGAAGCACGACATGCCAAACCCAACAAGTCCACGTCAGCCTGCTACCGGTGCGGACAAGACTATCCACACTCCGGCCAATGCCCAGCTATGGGGCAGCGCTGCCACCGCTGTGGCAGGGACAATCACTTCGAAAACGTTTGCCAGTCTAGGTCATCAAGACAAAGTTCACCGCACTCGGGACGCCGTTCGTCACAGCCTCGATCTTCGGCACGTCATCATGCACGAGCAGTAAGAGAGCGGGAAAGACGCTCGACCAGCTCCTCCCGATCCAGCTACCACTCACTCAGATCACATCGGTCACGACGATCCAGGTCAACATCCCGTGACTCAGTGACACATACACCGGTGTCCCAAGACAGTGATGAGTACATCTGTATGGTCTCGGATCCAGACCGCCTACGGAAATACCCAAAACTGGACATCCGGATAGGCGATCATCCAGCCAAGTTTGTCCTAGATTCAGGCGCCTCGCTGAACTACATCTGCGCTCTAGAATACCAAAGCATGAAACCACGGCCCGCGCTGGAACCGGCAGCGGTAAGAATATTCACATGGATGTCCCGGAAACCACTGCCATGTCTCGGTCGTTTTCACACGACCCTATCATTCAGGGACCGAGCGATTCCAGCCTACATTCACGTAGTGGAGGGGCCTGATGTAGCCGACTGCCTACTCAGTCTGCCAACAGCAGAATGACTTAAACTGGTGGAACTCCTCTACATGACCGAAGATGCCCCGGATATCGTGGCCAAGTTTCCAAACTGATTCAAAGGACTTGGAAAATTAAATCACTTCAAAGTCAAACTACACATAGATGAGCGGGTAACGCCAGTGGCACAACACCATAGAAAAGTACCGTTTCACCTGCAACAAGCAGTAGACGAAGAACTGCAAGAATTACTCAGAACGGACATCATTGAACGCACCTCTGGCCCCACTCCGTGGATATCACCTGTAGTGGTAGTCCCAAAAAAAGGTCAAAACAACAAAGTGCGCCTGCGTGTGGACATGCGTGCGGCCAACGTAGCAATCGAACGAGAACGTCACCCTGGACCACACATTAGTGACATGATTGCCCGCCTCAATGGAGCCACCATCTTCTCGAAGCTGGACCTTAATAAGGGCTACCACCAGCTTGAACTTCATGAAAAATCCCGCTACATCACCACGTTTACCACTCACCAGGGACTCTTCCGCTACCAACGCCTCAACTTCGGCATATCATCTGCCGACGAAATCTTCCAAGAGACCATCAGGCGCGTAATTCAAGGGATACCTAACTCCTTCAATTACAGCGATGATCTACTGGTGTATGGCAAGGATCAAACCGAACATGACACTGTCCTTGACAGAGTGTGCCATGCCCTCCTCAATGCAAACCTGACGCTGAACTCAGCCAAATGTGAATTTCACAAATCGAACTTAAAGTTCTATGGTCACATATTCTCTAAGGACGGCATGACTCCAGATCCTGAGAAAGTCTCCGCCCTTGCAGACACACCAACACCACAGGACGTGAGCGACCTTCGTTCATTCCTAGGCATGGCAAGCTACTTCGCCCGTTACATTCAGGACTTTGCCACACTCAGTCACCCCCTGCAAGAACTCACCCGCCAAGGGCAGCCATTTGAATGGACGGACGCATGCCATCACTCGTTCCAAAAGATCAAAAAGGCTGTCAGCTCTGCGATCAACCTGGCTTACTTTGATGCAAAAAAACGCACGGAGCTCACTGTAGATGCCAGCCCGGTGGGCCTTGGTGCCATTCTTGCACAATACACAGAGGACTCCGACCAACGCCACATCATCGCATATGCCAGCCGCAGTCTCTCCGATACTGAAACCCGGTACTCCCAACCTGAGAAAGAAAGCCTGGCAGTGGTCTGGGCATGCGAACACTCCCATCTCTTTGTTTACGGTAAACATTTCACCATCGTCACGGACCACCAAGCCCTCCTCACCATCTTCGGCAATCCCAAGGCCAAGATGCCTCCACGTATTGAGCGATGGGGTCTCCGTCTTCAGGACTACATCTACACCATTGTCCACAAGCCTGGGAAGTCGGAGAACCCAGCCGACTATATGTCCCGTCACCCCATAGTCACCACCGCTGCACCGCAATCGGTTGCGGAAGAATACTTACATTGGAGAAGCGTGGCTCAGTGGTTAGAGGCGGCAGACCCGGAAGCTGAGATCGGCCGTGGACCAGGGTTCGATTCCCCGCCTCGGCGGGTCTCGGGCTCAAAAATTCCACGGACTCGATAATTCTCGCTCCGGTGCCTACTCGACTCACTGGGTCACACTCTGCGACTCTGGGCAATAGCTTGCTTAATCTCCACTACGGCCCCTCGCGGCGGGATGCCTGGCTTTCACCTTGTGGATACCCTGCCGGGGTATCTCACAGGGGAATACCAGGACGGGTTCCCTAAGCAAGCGCCTTGATACCTTCGGGTGATACGTGCGCTATATAAGTCGCAATACAATACAATTTTGTCATTGACGCGGCGTGTCCTCCCACGGTCCCGCTCGCAGCCATTGTAGAAGCCTCCATCCAAGACCCAACCATTCGGAGTGTGACTGAACGCATTCGCACCAACTCCTGGCGCCACGTGACGGAAGACCAAAGTACCCAGTCTCGCGAACTCCTCGCCTTCAAACACGTCCACGACGAACTGTCCATCAGCACTGACGGTCTGATTTTGAGAGGGGGGAGGATTGTCATTCCCCAAAGACTGAGACAAGGAGTAATCAACCTTGCCCACGAGGGTCACCGAGGGATAAGCGCCACCAAGAAAGCGCTACGGGAACGCGTCTGGTTCCCGACATTAGACCAGATGGTAGAAGCCACCCTCAAGGACTGCATATCATGTCAATTGGTAAGCCGAGACGAACCACCAGCTCCACTACAGATGTCGGAATTACCCGAGGGAGTGTGGCAACAAGTTGCTGTAGACCTCTTTGGACCCCTGAAGTCAGGCCAGTACATATTCGTCATCATGGACGAATACTCCCGGTTTCCGTTTGCACACCTCATATCATCCACCAAGGCCACTGCAGTAATTCCAATACTAGACGAGGTATTTGCGGCATGGGGTATCCCACTACGTGTCAAGTCAGACAATGGACCCCCATTCAATGGCCATGAATTCGCAGACTTTGCCAAGCATTTAGACTTCAAACACCAAAAGATCACACCACTCTGGCCGCAAGCCAACGGCATGGTGGAAAGATTCATGGGCACATTGAAGAAAGCTGTACAACAAGCGGAACTGGCTCACAGAGACATCCAACAAGCACTGAACGAAGTGTTACGAGCCTACCGCACCACGCCTCACAATACCATAGACCAATGTCCAGCTACTCTCATGCTAGGAAGCATTCCACGCACTCGACTGCCCACTCTAAGCAGTGTGAGTCAGTCCAGACCTCCGAACATTGATCATGAAACATTAGTCAACATCGATCAAGAAAAGAAACTAAAAATGAAAGCGTACGCTGATCAGCGCAGACATGCCAAGCACACCGACATCCGAGAGGGAGACTGGGTGGTAGTCCGACGGGATCGAGGAACAAAAGCAGACAGTCGCTACCTTGCCCATCCCTTAAAAGTCAGCCGCCGGAAAGGAACCATGATCACGGCGCAAGGTGATCACAAGAGAATTACACGAAATGTGTCGCATTTCAAAAAGTACAGTCCCCAAGAACCTGACGATCGTCACCCTTGGGAATCATCTACGGACTCTGAAAGCCAAAGCAGAAGCAGCGACCGCAGTCAGTCCAGCCCAGCTAGGCATGATCACCACTCACATCACCGACGCACCTCGGAACCATCTGAGAGACCAAGACGCCAAACTCGACGGCCAGAACGCCTCATCGAAGTCATCTGAGATACAGTAAGACTTTATACAAAAGGGGGAGATGTCGTGATGTCACTGCCTGACCTCTGTCTGCGACAGGGCAGGCAGGAAGGGAAGGGGCGGAGTAAGGAAAGGAAGAAAGGGGAAAGAGGGCAGTTAGGAGGTATGCACGCAAAATAAAGACGTGTCCACCTTACCTCCTCGGCTCCTGTGTATCATTTGGGGTGCAAAGCGACAGCATGCATGCATGGCCATCATTGAATGGTTGTTGTTATACTTTCATCAAATGCAGAAAGGAAACCATATTATGCTGCATAACGTGGTTTAAGGTATGTTATCTGTATATTCTGTTTCTATTTCCTCCAGCTCTTTTGAAATTTAACACACATAACCATTGCTATGGGAAAATACAGTAGCTTCTGAATGCCACAAATTCAACAGATGGAATTCAAAATGTTTTTTCAAACAATAATAACCCTACATTACAGTGCAAGAACATTGGGGGATATTATCAAGAAAGGTGTTAAAAATGATCGCCTTTCTAGCGGCAGGAAACTGCAGATAAAGCGGCGATAATGGGCTTGATAATATGCTCTTGAGAATTCCAATAGAAGTCCATGTTCTGGTGTGAACATGCCGCTAAACCGGCGATAATTTTAACGCCGCCCTTGATAATATGCACGATTGTTTTATAAACATTGTTCTTTCAGTCGCCCACAGTATTTTGTGGAAAACGTATGTAGTGTTCCTCTTAGCAGAAAACAAGCCTATATGTACATTTTACATAGTGAAACGATGCCTCTGTTTTTTGGGCATCCCAACTATGCTTTCACTCCTGTTTTCTGGGGCTTAGTTTTGAGTTTTTATTCAGATCTTAATATTTTTTCATTTGGAAGGGATTATTTTCGAAAAGAAACAACACTGGTGAAGGGCACTGTAACCTGAACACACATTAAGCCAGTGTCAAACTAGGGGTCACAGAAAGACTTAAAAAATCAGGCCTTAAAATGCATGTAATTTCTTTTGTGGCCTTTTAAATTCAGAGCACTAATTTGAAATGCCTGCTGCTTTGTAAACAATGCAAATTAAACTTGGATTTGCAGAAAAATGTAAAGAAAACATTTTCGTAAAAAGGAAGAAATCATTATTTCCAACCTGTTTGACGTAACGTTTAATATGTGATATTTAATGTCTGCAGATGTTGGTAAAGGACATTTCTGAGTTCAACAATTTAGGATGATCTACCCATTTGGGATAATTTGCGCATCCTTAGGGATTCAATATTGGAATGAATTGGTCAAAGGTGATCAGTGAATCTTTTCACAGTGATGAGTTTCATGTAGTGTCTCAGTAAAATGTGTTTCAGTTGAATTACAAACATTATTTTATTGACATCTGAACATTTGCACAGATGGTGGATTATCTAGCTAGTGCAGCAGATGCATAAAACTATTTGTAAAATGCAGCACTTGCAGAATCATATAATTCTTGTAGTTTTGCTTATGAGATGCTCCGTCCATCACCACCCCCTTTTGTACCGCTTTGGCCGCCATAAGTGTGGCAGGGTATGCTCAGACATGAGTCCCTTGCTCACTTTGCCACTGGATTCAAGCAAGCCGGGCTGAAGACGGCTGTAATGCCAGAAACCGGTCCTCGGAAGCTTGTTTCCGGTCCAGGGAAGGCATGGCTTGGCAGTTCGGGCTGGACTGTTCCCATGAGGCACAGGGTCAGACTGATTTGCATATAGCCATGTCTGAACTGGGGTGGCAGAGTGGGCTAAAGAACAGTGATGGATCAAACCCAGATCTTTTGACTGGGTGTGAGTGTTTGATTGGTTCAGATGCTCCGTCCATCACTACCCCCTTTTGTACCGCTTTGGCCGCCATAAGTGTGGCAGGGTATGCTCAGACGTGAGTCCCTTGCTCACTTTGCAACTGGATTCAAGCAAGCCGGGCTGAAGATGGCTGTTAATACCAGAAACCGGTCCTCGGAAGCTTGTTTCCGGTCCAGGGAAGGCATGGCTTGGCAGTTCGGGCTGGACTGTTCCCATGAGGCACATGGTCAGACTGATTTGCATATAGCCATGTCTGAACTGATATGATAATGATAATAATACTTTTATTTGATTTGATTTGTAAAAAAAATCATAAAAGGGTGGAACTTACCACCATGTGGTCAACATTTGCATCTTTAAAACAATACAAAGTAAACAACAAGTCGGAATTAAAAATAGTAACGTAAAAGTACACAAACTTTGCAGAGTTGATCTAAGAGGGAAAGTAAAACTTAAAAGAGTCGTGTAAGTTGGATCACATTACACTTTTTAACTCAAAAGAATAATTGTATTATACTAGTGAGTGGAGGGAAGAATATCCATTGAGCAAAATAAAGGAGGGTCCGTGACCGGCTATTGCCAAGCCTGTTATCCTGAGTCCTCTTTGGTTGGTACCTTGTTTTCCAGCTCTTGGGCGGTGTACTCCAGAAATGTTATAGTATTACAGGATAATTGGATCCAAGACCCACTAAGGCATTTAATAACGGCCGCCCTGCAGGTTCTCACCTGAGCGTCTCTTAAAAGTGGTAGCAGGAGCGTTTTCCTTAGTTCTCGGAGTGCCGGACATATGCATATTAAGTGCAGTAGTGACTCCGCGCCATTTCCACAAAGGCGACAGTCGTGTGTTGGCCACGACCGTAGCCATTTGGAGGTGAGGTCTTTACTTGAAAAGCAACCCAGCCTTAACAGGCTAAATTTCCTTTTGTAGTAGTCCCTGAAGCAGTCTTGCAGATATGGATGGGGTTTCAGATAGATGTATGATGGCAAGACGATCAAGGCATGGCTTTTACCAGCCACTGCAGCTTTGTCCATTAGGTAGTGACGCTTGTTTAATTGCTTTGTTGGTTAACTGTTTGAAAGCGGTGTAAGTCATGGGTAAAAGCCAGGATTCTTACAATGCTAACGCATGAAGCATTTGCCTAAGGGACTTGTATATGGAATTGGGGAGCCCTGCCTGTTTTTCGACTTCCAGCCAGCTCAGATGAGCCAGGGAGTGATCTTCTGCGTCCCTCATTCGCCAGTAGTATTTGGCAAGGGCTCCTTGTCTTGCCGGAAAATGATTTGTGAGACCATAGAATTGCAAGATGTTGGGTAAGGCCGAATTCAAACCTGGATAAATAGACCTAAGGTCAGCAGTAATAGCTGCTAGCCCAAATCATGTCGCCGTTCTTAAGGGTTGGGGGAACGATGTCACCTTTCATCCCCCTACTTATGTGTTGTGCACAAATGCTAAGTTGTTATCCATGTAGGGCGTGCAGTTATATAGCACCACAAGTAATTTGATATGACTATTACACAATATATAGGTACTCGACTTATCAACCTCAGAAGGATGAAAGGCTTAGTAGTCACGGTTAGTAAATGGAGCTTAACTGTCTGAAAGATTTGACCAACTAAGATGAAATGCATGCAAGTTAAAGTCGTACTATTTGGATAACCTGGTCTTAACATGGTGCAAAGAGGAATAATGATTAATTTCTCCTCGTTTTTGCTGTTTCCATGTGTGCTACATTGTGTAGCACACATGGAAACAGCAAAACGCCATTGATTGTTTATGTGCAGAAAGGTGTCCCTTTCTGTACAAAAACAATCATTAAAAAAAATGTGTTTTGCAACTTCTATGTGTGCTCTATTAAGTAGGACACATAGAAGTTACAAAACGCCATTTAAAGATTGTTTATGTGTGGGAAGAGACACCCTCCTGCACATAAAAAAAATCTTCTCTTATAACACAGACACCCTTGAACTCTGCGTTGGCTCTAGGCAGATAAGTTTAGTGCCAGTGCAGGGGGAAATGCAGGGCTGCACCATATTGTTGTAAATATGGTGCAGCCCTGCGTTTCAGAAGTGGTGGAGCGCTGTATGATAAAATCACACCGAAGAGACCCGTAACTAATACTAGTATTTTCCCTCAAATAAAGTAACTGTTACATGCAATCTGTGAGGCCGAAAAAAGTGTTTTCCTCTTGTCAGCTTTGCTCTGGTGTGAAAGTTAACTCGAATTTTACATTTGAACTGTGGTAACAAATGCCTGAACGTATGATTAGAAGTACAGTTGCTCTAAATAACATGTTATTGGGCCACATTTATCTTCACTACCATAGCAAAATAAATACATTTTAATGTCTCTTGTAAAAAAAAAAAGACATAAAACAATTTGGCGACTTGCCAAGGTCAGAACTCGCCGTGGTTTGCCGATGCTTCTTTGATATGGTGTTCATAAAGGCACACTCACCCATCACATTGCACTTGTCGACAGAGAATCTCATGAGCCAGTATCCCGAGGAAGGAAATAAGCCACAGGCGCAGCATCACCCCTCTGGAAGTAGAATCATATGGACAGCATGAAATAAGGCTTACAAGTAATATACTGTGGAAATATTAAAGAACACTGACTCTGTTACACATGACTGAGGCTATATTTTCCTAGGTTACCTTTGCCATAATATTATACACCGTATAGCAATTTCTTCCCTTACTACGAGCACATCCATTATGACATGTTCTTGATGTACTATGGTTACTTCTTGAGTGTTTTGCATAATATTGAATTGAACGTCGGAGATATTGACCAAAGCAACAGTTATGAGTGGCAGTCAGAAGGCCATGTGCAAATGTATGCAGGCAACCTGTTTCAGTGATGAAAAGAGATGAAAATGCATGGTGGGCGCAGAAGGATATGAGAGGGAGCAGTCCAGACTGAACTGCCAAGCCATGTCTTCCCTGGACCGGAATCACGCATCCTAGGACCGGTTTCTGGCTATCAGCCTTCATCAGCCAGGTTAGCTTGACTCCAGTGGCTTAGTGAGCATGGGACCCACGTCTGGGCATACCCTTCCCATATAGGGTGAACAGCAAAACACACAAGATGTTGGACGGAATGTAGCACAATGGCAAAACATTCACCCCTACTCACAGATCTGGGTTTAATCCATCGTTATTTTGCTCACCAAGCCACCTCAGTTCCGACATGGCCATATGCAAATGAGTCTAGACCCTGTGCCTCATGGGAACAGTCCAGACCGAGCTGCCAAGCCATGTCTTCCCTGGACCAGAATCAAGCATCCTCGGACCGGTTTCTGGCTATCAGCCTTCATCAGCCAGGATAGCTTGACTCCAGTGGCTTAGTGAGCACAGGACCCACGTCTGGGCATACCCTTCCCACATAGGGTGAACAGCAAAACACACAAGATGATGGACGGAATGTAGCACAATGACAAAACATTCACCTCCAGTCACAGATCTGGGTTTAATCCATCGTTATTTTGCTCACCAAGCCACCCCAGTTCAGACATGGCCATATGCAAAACAATGTTGGATTTAGGCCCAGATCTCTGTACTGGGGTGAATGTATGACATTGTTCTGCATTCTGTCCATCAATTGTTGTTTTTGCATTTGTCACCCCGAGTGGGACGGGTATGCTCAGATGCGAGTCCCGTGCTCTCCACCCCACTGGAGTCAAGCTATCCTGGCTGATGGCGGCTGATAGCCGGAAACCGGTCCTAGGATGCTTGATTCTGGTCCAGGGAAGACATGGCTTGGTAGTTCAGGCTGGACTGTTCTCATGAGGCATAGGGTCAAGGCTGATTTGCATCTGGCCATGTCTGAACTGGGGTGGTGTGGAGTGCAAAAAAACGATGGATGGATTTAGGCCCACATCTCTATACTGGGGTGAATGTATGACATTGTTCTGCATTCTGTCCATCAATTGTTGTTTTTGCATATATACCAGAACACATGGTATTCCTTCATTAGCTGTTATACCTGATGTATTAAGACAAATACAGAACAAGTACAGAGCAGAGCCTGCTCTGAACTTAGGGATGAAATTCTTAAATAACTACGACCAGGTTTAAGCCATATTACAAGCTAATATTAAAGAGGAAGCAGCGTCAGTGGCAATCCGCCAATGCCTAAGGGAGTTCGGTCCATTGGATCAACCACACGAACTGCTCAAAATAATCAAACTGCATATGCAAAATTAGGCAGAGACAGTTTGGGTGGGAAAGCTTTAAAACCATAACTGAAGGGCAGTCGTGAAAAGGACACTTCTAAGCAAACTCCAGCTTCTTCTAAAAATAAGTGGGATAATAAAAAACAACAAAACTTTACAGTAAAAAGATCTCAATCCCGAGGTATAATCTCAGGAATAAGGATATTATTAGGAAACTGGACAGGTATCAGGATACTGATACACGTTCCTCTCGTTCCTTTCAGGGCTCGACGAAAACGTCCGAAAGAGAAGAACGGTCAGAACACAAAGAAGAGCGTACAAAGTCCAGAGACAAGCAGCACGCTCAAGACTATACTTCCAAAAAAGAAGATGAGCCAAAATCAAATTCTCAATTTAAGAAAAAGAAAGTTGCAGGTCTGAAGATCAGACATGCCTAGAATACTGAGGATGCACCTTCTGAATGGGGAATGGGCTCAGCCGATGCTAGACAGCGTGGCAGAAGTAACAATAGCTTGTCAGAACATGAAGGAATATCTGGTGACTGCGGACTTGAATGATTACAACACGGTAGAAACACCAGACACAAGGATCAGCGTCTCACATAAGTTACATGAAATAACACTCCAGATGGAGGGGGACAAGCCCAGAAAAGTTAAAGGTCTCTTTTGGGAAAATCTGTCATCTGGGTATGACATCCTATTAGCAGAACAAGATTGGCCGCCAGCATTCGTTATGGAGTGCCCAAGGGGGGAAAACGTAATTTTCCCAGCATTCTCTGCCCTCGTTACCATGCATCCTAAACCTGCATATGCACGGGTGTGGGTTGTAGCCCTAGCTCCAGCATTGTATAAAAATCATGCAGGGTGGGATGAGGAGTCAACCCACTATGTAATCCCGTCAAAAGTTTCACCAAATGCTCATAGGCAATATCCATTAAAGCAAGAAGCTAAAAACCATGCCAGGGAGATCTTAGATCAACTTGAATATCAGGGGGTGATTGAAAATTGCACCTCACCAATGAAAAATCATTTGTTTCCCGAATCAAAATCGGACAACTCATATCATCTAGTTTTAGATGACAGTCATTTAAACATTCACTGTCCAAAATGCACACAGTGCCGCATTGATGAATAACATTGTGCGGAAAAAATATAAAATAACACTTTATATCTCAAATGGATTTTTCTGCCAAAATATAGCAACTGAAAGCAGGTACTTGGCCGCATTCTCAGCGTTAGGGTCCCAGCCACAATTTTTTTGTCTCCCCTAGGGGTATAAGAACAGGCCAGAGGGTATTCTCAGCAAGAGTAACTGAGTTACTCCAAATTTTTGATGAGGAAGCATTGTCCTATGTGGATGATATTTATCTAACGTATGATGACTTAAAGAGGCACTTGACCAGAGTGAGCACCATTATTATGGGATTCGCTTCTGAGGGCTACAAATTTAACTTCCCACCTCAGCGTCCTGTTTTTAGGATAAGAGCTTTCAAGTGAAGGAAAAAGCCTGGTAGCTATCTTTTTAGAAAAGTGTGCGCTGCTCAAACTCCAAAAACATTAAAAAAACTTACAATCAATATTAGGATTCCTAAATTTCAACAGAACATACATTTTGGATTACGCAGAAAGAGTAAAAACTTTCTACAACTAAATAAAACCTGACTTTTCAGTTAGACATTGGACACAGGAACATTCCAATATCCGACGTTCATTACAAGAAGACATGATTGCTTTCAAATACTTACAGACACGCGTAAACGTATGCAACATGGTGATCCATGTAATAGCGGTTCAATGCGGGTACACTTACTTAACCTTCAATGAAGGTGAAATGGTACCAATCGCATACAAATCACACCAGTACACAAATGCAGAAATGCTTTTCACTTCAACAGAAAAAAATCCTGACAGCAGTTCAGACCGCAAGAGAAAGAGCACTGGCACTGGCTCAGGGGAAGTGCATAATCGTCGTCACCCTGGTACCAGCATTAGAGGCTGTTACAAAGGCTAGCATTCCAAATGATAAAAACCTTACATCCGAGATGGATACAATGGGCTAATTCTCTTACTGCAAAGGATGTTGAATATAGGTTTGACTCAAGTCTAAAAACACAAGCATTTCTGCAATTCGAACAAGAATATCCTCTACCAAATGAACTCTTGCCTCTAGATCAGTATGAATATATTATTTACACTGACAAATCTGCTCAAACCGGCCATAGGAAGGAAGCAACAATACAGGGCAGCATGTGCTATCATTAGAGATTGCATACAGGATGGAAAGTTCCATCTAAGTTCCACTAAATCGCAATCTCCAGGAGACTGCACTGCTCAGTTGGCAGAACTAAAAGCACTAATACTGTCACTTGTAAGTACGGATCACGAATTCCCCACACTATCTGTGTGTGATTCCTTTTACTGTGTACAGTCGCATGACGAGTAGTTACATAATTGAGAACTGAACAGGTTTAAAGATGCAAACGTTGGCACAATTAAACATAGAAATATATGGGAACAGGTAGTAGAGTTGAAAAATGAACTACCACGGGGTCACGTGACACACACATTGAGTCATCAACGTGATGGTGTTCACGTTGAAGGGAATTTATTGGCTGGTGAAGCCTCAAAGGGGGCTGTACGCACGGCTTCTGTAGCTGCAATCACTCGCTCTAAAACGAGAATAGACGGTGATATAATGATGGCTTTCTTTGCTTCACGCAGAGCGATACCAAAGGGGATGATGGACGGAGCGTTTGAGCAAATCAAACACTCACCCTCAGTCAACTGATCTGGGTTTAATCCATCATCATTCTTTAGCTCACTTCACCACCCCAGTTCAGACATGGCCATATGCCAATCGGGCTGACCCTGTGCCTCATGGTAACAATCCAGCCCAAACTGTCAAGCCATGTCTTCCCTGGACCGGAAACAAGAATCCTGGGACCGGTTTCTGGTTCAAAACCCTCATCAGCCTGGCTATTTTGAATCCAGTCGCAGAGTGAGCAAGGGACCCATGTCTGGGCATACCCTGCCAACTCAAGGCGAACAAAGCTTCACGCAAAGGAAGCTCAGCAGTGCCTAAAAGATTTCCACTCAAGTACTCCTACAAGTTGGATGCACACAACATTCCATATGCTCAAATTCCTCTAGTGGGGGATAGAGTAATCCCACATATGGATCATAGACAAGGTTTAATACTAGCGGCACACAAGGGTTTGGGCTCTGCGCAGACAGGCATTGCAGCGACTATTTCTTTATTGAAACAGTGCTATTGGGAGCCAGGACTGACCAAACAAACTAAACACTACATCTTGAAATGTGACATCTGCCAACAGATGAAAGGCTCAACCATAGCATTCCTGGCACAGACACCATTATTAAAATCAGACTAACCTCTCGTGTGTGTATATTTAGACCACTGCGGTCCCTTACAATCTGATGGGGTTTACAAATATATCTTGGTGGCAGTGGATCCATGCTCAAGATTCCTATGGGTATGGCCTCAGCTCTCGGCTGACGCTCGAACTGTTATAAAAGATTTGCGAGAATTTATAGGGACATACACAGTTGGCACGTTCTGACCGTGGCCTGGCGTTTAGCTCGCAGGCTTACAAGGACGCCATGGAAAGTATGGGTGTAGTGAAGAACCGGGTTTTCTTAGAACCCATCGGTGCCAGGGACACACCCGAAGTCTTCAGATTCTCCTGTCTTGGAATACAGAGACACGGAATACTTCTGGTTGGCGTCAGAGATCAAATTTATTAGCTGCAGCTAGTAACAGTAAACCAAGCAATACAACACGGTGTAAGACTCAGGAAACTGCTCAATTTTCGTAGAGCAAGACATCACTTTTTATGCTGTTTTCAGTTAATTACAAATGCACACCCACTGCGGCAAATTCTGACCAATGAAATACATTTTACACACTTTGTTACATTCCAAAAAGCTCACTTTACATCGTACCAACCCACAAGTTAATTATTAGGACTGTCCCAAATTCGATTACCACAAGCCGGACAAACCCATAATTGAAAGCACTACCCATGTAATGAAAAGTCATAAGGAAAGGAACAATTCAGATGTTGAGTAGGATAAGATATGTGCAAGAACACTAAAAGTTAACGATATCCTGAACATTGATTAGTAATTTCAGACCACGATCAGTTAAAGAAACTGGCTTCGTGGAAGGGTCAGTTTCAGGTGACTGGGTCAGCATCTTGCAGTTCACTCGTAAGTCGAAAAGGCCAAGTTAATACGTACATGAACAACGAGGCCCATGCAACTTTGTTCGTTCGTTTACCTCTACGGCCTACGTGACGGCAACACAAAATGGCGTCTCGAACAACGCAAACATAATGGAGTCCGATCCCGAAAACCACGGAACCTCAGACCCTCCTTTTGCCATTACGTAGGCAATAACCTAAACTCACGTCAATCTGAATCCAGGTCTATATCTATTCTCATCAGGTCATCAAGGTGTTTCTGTAACATCATCTTATTATCCTTCACTTCTCTCGGGACAGGTCTTCTCACACAGATTGTAGCACAAAGGCCACAAATGGTGGGACCACGCTGGATGCATAAGCAACACGAGAAAAGGACTGCTAAAGCCATACCAAGAAACATCAGAATCTTCCATCCCCATGTGGACAGCAATTCCCAAAACCATCCTATCAATGACCAGTTCCCTTCGTCTACATGTATAGACTCAGTGGACTTATGCAACTTCAAGATGGCTTGGTACACTGTCGGAGCATTATCAGGTATGAAAACGCAGCAACTAGACCCCATCAATTTAGATACTCCACCTCTATCTGCAAGTATAATATCTAAAACAAAGCGGTTCTGTAATGTCATAAGGCGATCCGCTTGAAGCTCAGCTGTAATATTGCTTAGAGCACCTGCAGTTTCATTTATAGTGGCCTCGACCACTTTCGTAAGCTGACAAATATTCCTGCTATTAGCCATAGTGATAAAGATCAATTCAAAATGGTCAGGCTATTCTGTTGATGTTTCCTAAGTTAAATTTGCCTGGCGTTAGACGCCTCTAATACCATACGAAGTTATCCAATAAAGAGGCAGGCGCTGGAGACAGGAAGACAGGAAACAAGTTTTATTCCGACGGAGTAGAACACATCAGATCGGACAACAAGGTATCGTCTCGAGGTGCTCTCTCAGCCTCTCTGAGACCTGGTCTTTTATACACTGGTTTAAGACATGTGGACGTGCTTTATTACAACAAAGACATTGTGAAGCATGAGGATGACATCCCCGGCACCCCCCCAGTTCCGGCCCATTTCAACACATGACAACATTAGAGGCCCTTACCCCTCATACCATGGGAGGGGGCTATCACGCAGCTGAGTGTTCTGCCGATTCCTTTGGAATGTGTGCGCCTGATCGAATCTCAGGGGGTGGGGAGGTCATGATCAATAGTGGCTCCTTTCAAGAGAGGCGAGTGCATACAGTAGTGGGCAATAAACTGTATCCTCAGGCTAAGGGAGGACCATCGGTTCGTACAGACAATCGGGCTCAGAGGAAGGGGTCATCAAAGGAGAGATAGTCATGAAAGGAAGGATCAGTGTGGACAATCGAGCGTGGTGGAAGGGTTTATCCACAGAGGGGTATTCATGGAAGGAGAGGAGGTGCTGGTCAGGCGCGGGGTGTGATTCATTCATGAAAGCATCATGCAGAAGGAGAAGGGTTCATGACTTGTGCATGTGAGAGCGGGGGCGGTCAGGGTGCATGGGGGATGCTTGCAGGGTCAGGGAAGTGTGCTGACGGGTGATCGTGAACAGGGAGACCATGGTACCTAAAATGGCTGTCGTGTATGTTCATACGTGAGTCTGCAAGATGGCGTAGATGATGTTCAATACACGAACTAAAATTCCACAGTCCTCCCTTTTAACATGTCTCGCCAGCTTGTCAGTTCGGATCGATCCCCATGAGACCTCGCACCTCTATCTCGTATAGGGGACTCATGTGCTCAGTTTTAAAGTCCAAAGTCTTAGGGCACATACAGTTGGAAATGAGTGCACATAAAGGTGGTAAACATTGAATACCTAAGCAACACCCACATAGCATCATGATTGGTATTAATATAAACGTAAACAATCTCCATCCCCAGTCCTTTAAAGTGTCCCAGAACCAGCCTCCAAGCGACCATCCTTCCTGCTCCTGGTGAACCTCTGAGGACAGTTGAAGAGCCACAAGGCGGACTGCCTGAAGCTCAGCCGTGTTGTTGGCGAGGATTCCAGCGGTGATGTTAATGGTTGTTTCTACTGCCTGAGTCAGGTGTCGGATAGCGCGGCTATTTGCCATTGGGCCCCACAGAGGAACAAGTCCCTTCGCCGCATCCAGGAACTGTGCTCCGGTGGAGTCGGCTTGTCCAATGTCTCCGGCGCGCTTTTGCCGGTGATGGTAGGCTGGAGCCACATACGTGGGAGGAAGAATGAAGGCGATGTAGCACGTACCCCTACAGCCTTTTGGGAGCCAAGTGTAAGCTTTGGTGCCACAAACAAAGTACATATTCGGAGAAGCAACAAAGGAAGGAGGATCAACTGAGACCAATGTTCTGGTGATGCGGCAGGAGCTGTGACCCACCAGCTGCGTTCCCTGGCCTTCAAGACACACAAGTCCTGTGACATTGATGACAGACAGAGCCACGGTCAGGGTGGCAGCCGTTTGTTTCCGCAGGTGGGAGAAGGTGGGTCTGGCTGGATTGTGGAGCACTTGCATTTCGACCCTCTCTTTGGCAGGGATGTTCGTAAGGAAGGTTGAACCTGAAATTGCAGGACAAAAGGGGGCAGACGTCTTTCCTGTTTTGTTCAGCCAGAACCCATAGTAGAAGTGTGACACTGCTTGACCGGAAGCGGCGTTGTCCTTGTGGCTTTCCTGCATGAGGATCAACCAGGCGAGGCAGGAGCCGTGAACTGAGAAAGGAGAAGGGATGAAGGGGATGGAGTGTCCGGTAGCATGTAGGAGCAACCCACAGATCCAGCAGTTTGTGGCATTTGCAGCAAGGTTGTGCTGGTGCAACAGTTGTACGAAGGAATTGTTCCAGAACTCCTTACGCCTTTCTCGGAGCTGAGGTGAAAGGGTGATCAGGTGGTGCTCTTTCATGGTGGTTGGCTGGACAGTGGTTGGCAACATCTGGTGAGCGGGTGTGCTTTCCTCCAAGATCCAGAAGGAAGTCATGAGGAGGAGGCAAAAGAGGAAGACAATGAAGAAAGCGATTGTCTTTGATTTGTGCAAATTATCAGTCTTTGGGTTCCTGTAGTGGGTATTTCCTGTTGCTTCCGACGTCTTCTTATCTGGCGCTTCCATCATCTTCTTATCTGGCGCTTCCATCATCTTCATCTTCAAGGTGCTCGGTAGTGGGCAGAACCACAGACTTCGTTTAGCTTCTCTCCGGGTAACCCTTGGTTGCTTTGGGTCACCGTTCTGAGATTTTTAACTTAGTCAGTGGCCTACTTAGCCGAAGCTCCCTCCTTTCGATGCAGGAAATACCCTTCTCGGGATGGCACAGTGGGATCAGAGTGTTTTGCAAGTTCAAGTGCCTCGGTATCAGGATAGCAGTTCAGTGATGGTCGGTCTTTGTTCAGGAGCTCCTCTTGGGTGCTGACGTTGTCTGTCGTGGCCAGGGTCGAGGAAACCTTCTTGCAGTGGTGTGCGCGCAGCCAGTGCTTCTTCTCCTCCACTCGAAGAGCCGTCCGAGTGGTGATCAGTACTTGCCAGGGGCCCGTCCACCGGGGTTCCAGACTCTTCGCCCGTTGAAAATTCCGGACTAGGACGTACTCTCCCGGTTGGATATCGTGACCGGGACCCCTGGAAGCATCGGGGATGGCCTGCTGCACCTGTTGATGAATGACAGACAATGTTTTAGTCAACTTGTATAAATAATCTGACAGCAGGACGTCGGGGACGTCGTGAATGGAGGTCGGCTTGGGGGCAGTCCAGAGGTTCATTGGTCGCCCAAATACAACTTCGTAGGGGGTCAAGTGGTGCTTAGTGGGAGTGGAGCGCATCGATAGTAATGCCAGTGGAAGGGCATCTGGCCACTTAAGTCCTGTGGTGGCCACTATTTTTGACAGTTTCAGTTTCAGTGTAGCGTTGTGTCGTTCAACCAGGCCAGCGGATTGGGGGTGGAAGACTGCATGGAATCTCTGTTTTACCCCCAACCCCTTCAGAATCAGTTGGATAACTTCAGCTATGAAGTGGGGGCCATTGTCGCTCCATAAAATTCGACAAAGGCCGTAGCGAGGGAAAAACTCTTTCAGTAGTACTTTGGCAGTAGTCATGGCAGTGTTATCTCGGGTCGGATAGGCTTCCACCCATTTGCTGAAGGCACATACAATGACTAATACGTACTTCAAGCCTTGGCACCTCCCTAACTGGATGTAATCCATCTGGAGGACCTCAAAGGGGTGGTCGGGGATCCCAAACCCTCCCCGGGGTACTACAGTTCCTTTCCCGGGGTTGTGTTGTAGGCAAATAAGGCACTGCTGGACCAGGCGTTTGGCTGAGTCGGGGATCTTGTTGTTGTGCCAGACTTTGGAAATTAGTTCAATCATGGGGGCAGAACCTATGTGTGCAGGGGAGTGTGCCATTGTCAGTATGGGGATCAAGTATGAGTCGGGCAGCAACCATTTGTTCGTGTCTTTTGTCCGCCAGCAGCCTTCATCGTCCCTTAGACCCACCCGTGCCCATTCAGTCAGTTCGAGAGGTGTGCTAGCCGACTGGATGTCCCTAATTGTTTCCCTAGCGTCAGTCCATTTTTCTGCTTGTGACCTGGTCACATACATGCGTGTCGTTGTCCTATTCTCAGCTGTGGTTCGGGCAGTGATGTCGGCTAGTGCGTTTCCCTGTCCAACTAAATCTGTCACCTTCCTGTGTGCCTGGCATTTGATCACTGCTAATCGTTTGGGGAGAAGAACTCCTACAATCAGGGCGGAGACTAGATCTCCGTGAAGGATGGGCGTACCGTGGGATGTCAGGAATCCCCTTTCCCTCCACAGGAGCCCAAAATGATGAACCACCCCGAAGGCATACTGGCTGTCCGTGTAAATGTTTGCCGTGGTTCCTGCTGCTATGATACATGCTTGTGTGAGGGCAATTAGTTCGGCCGCCTGTGCGGATCGTTGTGTGATGCGAGCTGTTTCAACTACTGTTCGGGCTGTAGTCACCGCATAGGCCGCTGAAGTGGTGCCGTCTGGGAGTTTGATACAAGAGCCATCTACCCATAGTTCTCCATCAGGATCTGTAAAAGCAATGTCTCGGAGGTCAATTCTACTCCTGGTCTGTTCGTCCGTGAGGGTCACACAGTCGTGTATAGGGGGCACATCGGGGTCATTTTCAGGCAAGGGCAGCAGTGTAGCAGGATTCAATGTCGTGCATCTCTTCAGGGTGATGTGGGGTGCAAGTAGAGTCAATTCGTACCCTGTCAGTCGTGCACTAGTCAGGTGTTGAGTCTTGGTCTGGTTCAAAAGGGTGTCGACTGCATGGGGTACTAACACCGTGAGAGAGTTCGAAAGTACAATTCCCTCACTCTGGCGGATAGAGACAGCAGCAGCGGCTACTGCTCGAAGGCAGGCAGGTAGAGCTCTGGCGACTGGATCAAGAGTGGCAGAAAAATAGGCACAAGGGCGTTGTTTGGCGCCGATGGGTTGAGTTAGAACAGACAATACGCATCCCTCCCTTTCGTGAGTGAAGAGGGAGAAGGGCTTGGAGTAATCTGGTGTTCCTAGAACGGGTGCGGAGCAAAGGGCATCCCGCAACTCCTTAAAGGATGCTTGGCATTCGGGAGTCCAAGGGAGTGGGAAAGGGACATCTTTGGTCAACAGGGAAAGTAGGGGTTTTATGATGAGACTGAAATTCGGTAACCATTGTCGGCAGAAAGAGGTAAGGCCCACTAATGAACGGACTTGCTTCTGTGTTTTTGGAATGGGGGTGTCTAGGATGGTTTGGATTCGGTCGGGCGTAAGTTTCCTCCCTTCTTTGGACAGTTGATGGCCTAGGTATGTCACTTGGGGCTGGCAGAACTGCAGTTTCTTTTTGGAGACTTTGTGGCCATTCTCCGCAAGAAAGTGCAAGAGTTGGATAGTGGCTGTTATTGCAAGTGGAGTGGTGTCGGCCGCCAAAAGGATATCATCGACATATTGGATCAACACCACTCCATCTGGTAGCTGGACGGCGTCCAGCTGTCTTTTGAGGGCCTGGCTGTAAATGCTGGGACTTTCAGTGTAGCCCTGGGGAGCTCTACAAAATCGGTATGAACGGTTTTTTAAAGTGAAGCCGAAGAGATAACGGCTGTCTGGATGGATGGGGATAGAGAAAAATGCATTTTTAAGATCAATAACGGTGAAGGTGGTGGCAGTGGACGGGTTGAGAGTCAGAATGGTGGCGATGTCTGAGACTACGGGGTACTGTGGCACCACCACTTTGTTGACTTCTCGCAGGTCGATGATGAAGCGGTACGCTTTCTCATCTCCCTCACCTTGCTTCTTAACAATGGGTAGGATAGGGCTATTGCAGACATTACTAACCACTTCCTCTACCACTCCTGCATCTACCAAGGACTGAATAATCGCTACCAATGCCTTCTCGCCTTCGGGCGATATCCGGTACTGTGGGAGTTTCGGGAGTATTGCATCTGGTCGAACAGTTATGTGTACAGGATCGATCATCATTCGTCCTACATCCGAGTCGTTTCTGGCCCATAGGTACAGGGGTAGGGTATCGAGCAAGGATAGGTCAGCATCTGTTATGGTGTACATATGTCGTGCGGGGTAGGGTCTGGACATGCTCGGGTTATCGTACAGGATGACTCGGACTCCATCCGGGGAACACCTAATAGTAGCTCGGAAATGTTTCAGTAAATCAATACCCATAATGGCGTCAGGGGAGTTGGAGGAGAGCAGAAATGTTGTGTCAGTGGGATTGTTTCCTAGGTCAAAGGAGATAGGTACAGACAGGGGATTAGTGGAGGGCGTTCCATCGAAACCTATCGATGTAATGTGTGAGCCAGACAAGGGTGCCCTTGGAATCAGTCGCTTTGATAATACACTACGTGTCGCTCCAATGTCTACCAAGAATGGAGACTTTGTACCCAGGACCTTAGCAGTGACGTAAGGACCTTGCTGGTCAACACAGAGCTCGACTGGATCCCTCCCTTGCCCCTGGCAGTCCTATGCAGAGTCGTGAGCATTGTTGCAGTCGGACTGTTGGCACTGATTTTGTCGTGGTCGGTCAAATGTGTTTGGTCTGCCAGGTCTGTCATTGGTGGTGTCGTAGGTCTGCCCTCGCCCCTGCCCTCCAGTTTTGGGCCATTTGTCATGTCCCTTGTCTCTTTATTTTTAATCATTTCCCGAAGGGCCGGGAATTGAGACTTCCAATGTCCAAATTCTTTGCAAAATGCACACTGGTTCTCATCGAGGTCGGTTCGTGGAGCGCCAGGTGTGGGGTTGCGGTCTCTAGGGGGCGAATTCCTAGGGGCATTCGACTGGTAGTTTCCCCTATACCGTTCCCTTCCTGTAGTCACTCCCTGCAATTGAGCAATCATCACTCGTTCCTTTAAGTCCTTTTTCTTTCTCTCAGTCGCCCTCTCGTTCTCGTTCTTTTGGTGTTCGTAATACTGAGCCATCTGAAGGATAGCTGCAGGTTTGGAGGCTCCCCAACTACTCTCACTCGTCTGTAACTTTTGGGAGACCTCTTGCGATAGCCCTTTTACGTAGTTTTGCACGAATAGGTGTTGTCCGGTTGCGGTGGTCATGTCTTGGCCACTGTAGTCGGAGAACACCGTTTCAAATCGGGAGAAATATTCTGATACGTCTTCCTGGGGTTTCTGACGGCAAGCCGTGACTACCGACCAGTCTACCTTCTTCTCTGGGATCAGCGTCTTTAGCTTCTGCACTATTTTGTCGGGGAGTTCCAGTATGTCTTTTACAGGTTTCTTTCCGGGCTCTCGCTGCCTATCTAGTTCATTGAGTTGTTTCCAGGTGTGTCCGAACAGGTCTGTGTGGTCGGCTTTCCGGATTTGCTTCCACACATCGGCCGGCAGACACAACCCGAAAAACAAATCAATGTCCGATAGAGTCATTATGGTTGAGCCCAAGGCTGTGCCTAGTCCTGTATAAAATGCTGTAGGGTTCTTTCTTAAATCGGGCAGGGTTTGCCTAAAAGTTAAAATATCTTGCCGATCCCATGGTTGGTAAACCCAGTTGTACACAACCCTCCCTTTTGCATCTGCGTGGTTGATATCATCGTTTGTTCCCTGACCTCTTGGGGGAACCCAGTAGGGGGCGGCTTCTCTGATAGGCATCATAGTGTTGGCTGCTTCTAATGGGGGTTCAATCGTCTCAGGGACTTTGATCTTGACCTCTGGTTTCTGTTCCGCGAGGTGGCGGAAAACCTCAAGCGTTTGCATGAAGAGGTCCGTCACATCGCTCTCAGTCCCATCTCCAACATCGACCCTTCTATATAGAGCCGTCAGTTTAGCAGGACCCTTATTCTGGTACCTATCCTCATAGGCGTTCAGGGTGTGGTAGCTGAACCGTAAAATGAAATGCCGTCTGTGACTACCGGCATGTGAATTGTGCATATTCATCGTATATTCTTCGCTCTCCTTCCGTTCTACCAGGGTCTTTGCTATCTGGTTGATTCCATCCCGCTCATCTTTGCTCAACCTATTTGGCCTGGCTGTTAGCTGCCTGCTAGTCTCATGTTCATCTGCTGTTGTTACCAATGCGGCTGGTGCGAAGGCCGTAAGAGCCGGGGCACTAGCGCTAGGGTCACCCACGCCTGCACTTTGAACTGGTGAGTGTTGTGCTAGAGGCTGGCAGGGAGCATAAGGAGGGGGCATGTAGATAATTGGAGGACCGAGCAGTAACTCGTCATTTGCCCGCTGTTTGGAGGGCATCTCCGGGTAGAGCGTAGGGGGGGTCCTGACAGGGCATTGGCCTGTCAGCCCTGATTCTTGTGTTTGTTTAACTTCCTCTTTTCTTCTTATTTCTTCATCTAGTTCTTTTGCGGCCAGATGGGCTGCTTTTCGTAACTCTTTCACTATTTTTGCTTCTTCTCTTTTCCTTCGCTGTTCTGCTTCTTTGCGCCACATGCCGATACTATCGAGCATAGTGGGCGTTGCCTTATTTATTTTTACAGCTGCTTCTAGTGTTTTTATTTTATTTTCATCAAAAGAACCTATCAGTGGCCACTGACTTTCAGGATCCTTTTTTGTATATTTATGCCATAACTTACTATAAGCTATAGCGACTAGTCCTTGCTTAGTAAACATGTCCTTATTAGGGGTGCCTTCCAGTGGAGCTGGATGGTTCATCTCTAATAAGCGGTCCGGGTTGACCCAACTACTAACCAATGGGGAGAAGATAGGCATGACGGGTTACAATGGGGGACAAAAGCCTGCACTACCTATCTTTTCACTACTTGCAAAAACTGGACAGAATATTCTATTCTACGCTATTTGCAAACAGAGAATACCTCCAGAAGGAACCAATTCCAAACAGTCAATGTTTGGATAAACAATCAATCAATGAGGAATGAAATAGGCACGACGGGTTAAAAGCTTGCGTTACCTACCCTTCACTATCTGCAAAGGGAGAGAGAATATTCCTATTCTTCCCCGTTTGTAGGCAGAGAAGATCCTTAAGAGAACCAACTTCGAACAATTAAATGCCCGATTCAAACAATCAATCAATGGGGAGAAAAATAGGCACGGCAGATTACAATGGGGGACAAAAGTCCGCGTTACCTATCCTTCACTATCTGCAAAGACTAAACAGAGTATGGCGACTCTGTGCTTGTTTGCAAATAGAGAATCTCTCAGAGACAATAAGACGAGTAATACTAGTATTTTCAAACAATCAAACAATCAATTTCGCAATTTGTCGTGTGTCACGACCTTACCCGGACCGCACGGACCGTTTCTCGTCTTCCGCTTCCAGCGCCCGATCGTCCTCTATTCTCTGTTGCTATCGCGGCACTCCTGGTGGTTCCCAGTCAGGACCGTAGATCACTCGGGAGAGGTCTGCTCGGAATCAGTGAAGTTCAGATGATCGGCTGTCAGACGAGGGTCTATCGGACAGGAGCTCTCCCGATCGTTGCAGTCGTTCACTCTGTCGTCGGGACCTCTCCCACTGGATCCACGTGTCGCTGATGGGCCCCGCGTTTGGGACGCCAATTGATAAAGATCAATTCAAAATGGTCAGGCTATTCTGTTGATGTTTCCTAAGTTAAATTTGCCCGGCGTTAGACGCCTCTAATACCATACGAAGTTATCCAATAAAGAGGCAGGCGCTGGAGAAAGGAAGACAGGAAACAAGTTTTATTCCGACGGAGTAGAACACATCAGATCGGACAACAAGGTATCGTCTAGAGGTGCTCTCTCAGCCTCTCTGAGACCTGGTCTTTTATACACTGGTTTAAGACATGTGGACGTGCTTTATTACAACAAAGACATTGTGAAGCATGAGGATAACATCCCCGGCACCCCCCCAGTTCCGGCCCATTTCAACACATGACAACAGTAGAGGCCCTTACCCCTCATACCATGGGAGGGGGCTATCACGCAGCTGAGTGTTCTGCCGATTCCCTTGGAATGTGTGCGCCTGATCGAATCTCAGGGGGTGGGGAGGTCATGATCAATAGTGGCTCCTTTCAAGAGAGGCGAGTGCATACAGTAGTGGGCAATAAACTGTATCCTCAGGCTAAGGGATGACCATCGGTTCGTACAGACAATCGGGCTCAGAGGAAGGGGTCATCAAAGGAGAGATAGTCATGAAAGGAAGGATCGGTGTGGACAATCGAGCGTGGTGGAAGGGTTTATCCACAGAGGGGTATTCATGGAAGGAGAGGAGGTGCTGGTCAGGCGCGGGGTGTGATTCATTCATGAAAGCATCATGCAGAAGGAGAAGGGTTCATGACTTGTGCATGTGAGAGCAGGGGCGGTCAGGGTACATGGGGGATGCCTGCAGGGTCAGGGAAGTGTGCTGACGGGTGATCGTGAACAGGGAGACCATGGTACCTAAAATGGCTGTCGTGTATGTTCATACGTGAGTCTGCCAGATGGCGTAGATGATGTTCAATACACGAACTAAAATTCCACAATAGGACCCCAAAAGGGCAGAAAACCCTTAAAGAAGTCTCCAGCTTCTTGTGCGACAGTATCTTTCGCATCGATAACACCTCTACCATATCTTGTCTTATGGTAGTTGAAAGCAGTTGTATACGTAGGGGGAAGCAAAAATGCCACATAACATGTGCCTGAAAAATCAGAAGGCAACCATGTATATGCTCTGTCGTAACAAACAAAGTACGTGCCTTTAGCTGGCACGAACGGTGGAGATTTCTGGGACGTATAGACATAGGTGTGAACACACACACTCTTACCAAGCTGAGCTCTCGGATTTTGACCATTACCTTGCAGACAAAAATTACCTTGGTGGGGTACAATCCAAATAGGAGGAGACCTTTTCTGTCTCTCTTTTTCTGTCAGACTAATGCTATATCTCGTCTTGTTCCAACCAACATATGCTCGTACCTCATCTTTAGGGATAGCATTATATGCATCAATATCTCTGACCATATCTACTATTCCCTTAATCAAGGCATTATTATTCGCATTATCTTTGACAGAACGTACAGGAGATGCTTCATTCGCATAGATAAACATCAATTGGAGTGCCCATACTGACCCATTAGGCGAAAAAGGCAAAACCAAATATGGCATTCCCTTATCTGTTATATGTGGCATAAGACCACACACCCAACAGTTTGTGGTATTTACAACTAGCTGATGCTGATGCAACATCTGTATAAACGAATTGTTCACAAATTCTGATCTTCGTGTCTCTTCATGTTCAGGCAACGTATGAAAGTCATGTGGAGAAACAGTAGAAAAAGAAAGAGTAGGTTGGGAGGTAGATGCAAGCGTCTGTTGTTTAACATAGGTGATCCAACCCACACAAGCTAACGTAATATTCAAAAGCATTAGAAAACACAGTATCAAAAAACATTTGTTACGAATCAATGTACACATTTTTGCTCTAAAATCGACTCTCTTAACACCCTTATCAGACTCAAAAGACTCCATCCTCTATCGTGCTGCTCACGGCTATTACCTTCTTCACTTAAGTGTGCGTCAAGATCGTACTAACGACCCTGAACCACAGACCTTGTGTCAATACGCGGCTCACCCCTTAAGGCTGTACCGCGACCCTGCAGCTGAGTCCAGATAGTGACTCGAAAAAGAAAAAAAGTAAAAAAGTCTCTTGATCTGACAAGGTGTATTTCACTACATGAAAAAAAATTCAATCTTTATTTGTCCATAGATTCAGTCTTTCTCGATCTTAGATCGTAGCGTTCTTTACCAGACACGGTTTGTTCTTGGAAAAGGACCTCTGGATTCGTTGTGTCGATTCTTAGATGGGAAGGCACAGCAGCTTGCAAAATGTCATCATCCTCGCGCTCTGACTGAGTCCATGTCAAATGTGCATCACTAAAAGGTACAAATCTAGGAATCCTTTCACATTCGGAATCGGCTATACCATCCTTCACCCACTTTTCGTACGGTAAGGGCAAAGGAACTTTCTTGCAATGGGTGGCATGCACCCAGTTCTTTTTACCAGCTACTCTAACAGCAGTTCTAGTGGCCAAGAGGACCAAATGCGGTCCAGTCCATCTCGGTTCCAAGTTTTTGGCTCGTTGGAAATTCTTCGTCAAGATGTAATTTCCAGGTTGAATCGTATGGCCTGGATCTGCAGTCGCTGTCGGCAAACTGTCATAGACCTGTTGGTGGAGAACACGTAATTTAGCAGTCAAGTCATGTAAGTAATCCACCAACATAGGGTACTTAATCTCGCTATATTTCTTAGGACGAGGCACACCCCAAACATTCGCTGGACGACCAAAAACTATTTCGTATGGGCTAAATCCCACACGAGAATGCACTGTTGTCCTTGTTGACAAAAGAGCCAACGGCAAGGCATCTGGCCATGTAAGACCAGTGCTCGCTTGTATCTTAGCTAAATTCAGCTTCAAAGTGCCATTACAGCACTCAACAAGTCCAGCTGACTGGGGGTGATTCGCAGCATGAAATTTCTGATTAATACCCAAACCAGCACACACTTTCTTCATAATTTGACCCACAAATTCACTTCCATTGTCCGAACATACAATTCTCGGTAAACCATACCTAGTGAAATACTTTTTGAGCAAAACCTTGGCTGTAGACAAGGCAGTATTATCCTTTAGGGGGTAAGCCTCTATCCATCTGGAAAAGGCACAAACAACCACAAGGACATACTTCAAGTTATTGCAACTCTCCATATGTATGTAATCTAACTGTATCACTTCAAACGGATACATCGGAGGAGCAAAATGACCAGCTGGAGTTGGAGTTCCCTATCCAGGATTATACGTCAAACAAATCATGCAATGCTTCACCACGTTCTCAGCACATTTCGGAATTCCAGCATTCTGCCATACTGGAGCCAACAACTTGCATATCCCTTTCGAGCTATTGTGAGCCATTCCATGAGCCATAGTAACCACTGGGAGCACATACGCATCTGGCAACAACCATCGCTGGTGTTCTGACAACTCAACAACATGTCGGATCCAGCATACCCGTAGTTTCTCTCCACACACTCACTTCTTTTTCCGTAGCTTCAGCCTGAATCAACTTCACACTTTCTATTGTGTCTTCACACATTCCACCAGCCATGACCCAATTAGCAGGGCCCGCAACATACATACGGTTCATCATATCTTTCACCGTTTCCTTCGCAACTTCATCCGCAAACGCATTCCCTTGACCTACATCGTCCACAACTTTCTTATGCGCACTACACTTCACAATTGCAATCTGCTTTGGGAGAGTAAGTGATTCCAGAAGTTCATTCACCAACTGCTCATGCTGAATTTTCGTCCCTATGAGAAGTAAGGAATCCTCTTTCTCTCCACAAACGTCCAAAACTCTGGACAACACCAAATGCATACTGGCTATCGGTATAGACATTCACTCGCTTTCCCTCTGACAACACACACGCTCTAGTCAATGCAATCAACTCTGCTGCTTGCGCAGAATTCTGTGCTACGCGTGCTGTTTCAACAACTGTATGCAAAGTTGTGACAGCATATGCCGCAGTCGTCTCACCATTCGGAAGCTTGAAACACGAACCATCTACCCATAAGGTACCATCAACATTCGTAAGAGGAGTATCTTTTAAATCAACTCTAGCCTTCGTTTCTTCCTCTGTCCGAAGGAAGCAATCATGCTGTTCTTGAGCATCTGTCTCTACAGAAATCGGTAACAACGTAGCTGGATTCAGCACATTACATCTCTTGATATGTACATGGCTAGCCAAAAGCGTCAACTCGTAACCTGACAGACGTGCACTAGTAAGGTGCTGGGTCTTAGTTCTGTTCAATAAGGTATCCACTGCATGTGGGACCATTACAATGAACGTATTATCCAATACCAAACCAGCAGACTGTCGAATAGAAACAGCCGCTGCCGATGTAGCTCTCAAGCAACTCGGCAACGCTTTAGCTACCGGATCTAACGTCTCTGAAAAATACGCACATGGGTGTTGCTTGTCTCCGAATCGTTGCGTCAATACTGACAATGCACACCTTCTCTCTCGTGCACATACCATGTGAAAGGTTTACTGTAGTCAGGACTACCCAACACCGGGGCAGAACACAATGCATCACGTAATTCAGAAAAAAAAATTCTGACAATCATCAGACCAAGGGAGAGGATGCGGAGTATCTTTAAGAGTCAGAGCTAACAGAGGTTTCGCTAGCAGGGAAAAATTAGGGATCCATTGCCTACAATACGAGGTGATACCTAAGAAAGCACGCACTTCTCTCTGTGTGGATGGTAAAGTCATTTGGGCAATCGCTTGAATTCGTTCTGGGGTCAAACTTCTTCCCTCCTTCGACAAGAGATGACCTAAGTAGGTTACTTCTTGGCGGCAATACTGTAACTTTGAAGGTGACACTTTATGATGAAGGTCAGACAAATGTCGTAACAAAGAAAGAGTAGCCTCTTTACAAATCTTTTCGTCATCAGCAGCAACCAACAAATCATCAACATACTGGATAAGAGTAGCACCAATGGCAACACAAAACTATCAACCTGAGTTTTCAACGCCTGACTATAGATTGAGGGACTTTCACAATAACCTTGAGGAGCTCTCTTAAACCGGAAGCTTTGGCCTCAAAAACAGACCCTCCAGCTTATCGTGATTTCGCGATTTGCCAAAAAATCGCGAAATCGGCCGATCTGTTGAAATGCCGCGATATTTGGGCAAAAGCCAGCTAAATTTGCCGTTTCTGCCGTAAGGAGCGAGAGGAGGTCGAGGACGGCGGCCGAGAGAGGGAGAAGATCAGCAAGAAGCGGCAGCGACACACACACGAAGACTCTTCCTCTTCTCCAGAGACCAGGGAAGCGGACTCGGAGCAGGAGAACAGCCGGCCGGCGAACACAGACAGGAGGTACGTCCGTCCCTGCCAGGATCCCGTTAGCAGGGAACAAGAAGGTGTTCGGAAGTCATTTCCGACCCACAGCAATACTAAAATAAAAGATTAATGTCCCCCGAGGCCCGAGCTGCGGGATGAAGGCGGCCCAGAGTTGCGGGGCGGCCTCGGCGGCGACCGGCGCTGGAATGAAGGTCTGAGCGCCTCGGATCGCTGCAATCCTCCCTCACGAACCTGTCTGCAGTGTGTGTTTTCCCCAGGCTGGGCTTGAGGCTGAGGCAGGCCAGGCCAAGGCCCGAGGAGGGCCCGGCCTTCACTGCACAGTCACCCTGTGAGCACAACACACGGGTCAAGGGGGGTGACCCGGTCAGCCCGAGGCCTGCTCTCCAGGACAGGTGACCCTGGGACAGTCCCTTCGTTTCCTGGCGACTCGGTGTCCTTATCTGCCGGGGGCGAGGGGTGGGTGCCTCGAAACTGGCTTAACCACGGCGATAGGCGCTATCACTTGCATCATACCTTGCTTTCCCCTAAATTGTGTCATACAATGCTGCGAGAACTCGTCTCGAGCAGAAAATAATACATGCCCAGTGGAATAATACGGAATGTCCAAGCGCCCTGGATCGTTTTTTTCAAATCATTTGTGTGTTTGTATTTCCATAACAAGCATGGTGCACGTCAGCTTGATTTCTACAGACAAGTTGTTTTCTTTTTTCTTTTACATGTTTATATAGCACGAATAGACCCGGCAGTATCAGTGCCCTTTACCTAAAAAAATGAAGTGTGTTTTCTTAACTCTGACCTAGGATCAGTCTACAGGGAAGCACCTGAGTCATGTGGACATGCCATGTGACAAGGCCTTGTGCCTCCTCTGTAAACGCATCAAAATTCAATTTATATTGTTAGCAAAATCTTATTTTCCCCTTAATTCTTTCTCTAAGTAGTTAAAGTTTCTTTGTCTGCCCTGAGAACGTGTCTGGACTCGAATCTTAACCCAGAAGAGAAATTGTCAGAATACTTTTAGAACTTACAAGGGTTTTTTTTGGGGTGGGGGGACTGGCCACAAGACCGCCCTCCATTGTAGCACCTCAGATTCAACTTTAGTACATTTTATTGACTGTGATTAATTACAATTATTACAAAAATAAAAAACAGTTAAAAATGCACTTGCTTAAAAGACGTTGGCTACAAGACAATGAAGAAAACCACTGCCTAGGTGATGCTGTCCTAAAACATCTACAGTGCTTACCTGTAACGCACTTGGCGAATTTTATATAACCCAACAATATAATAGCATAATTTGACGGACGTTCTTAAAACAGGTCTGCTCCATGTTGTCAAATAACTCAAACAGTAAGATATCTGTGTTTGGTGTTGCAAAAAACCCAAAATAAAATGCCGCTAAATGCCACTAAATTTCCATTTTTGTGCCGCTAAATTTTCATTTTTGTGCCGCTAAATTTGCCAATCCATGCCGCTATATCCTGGGGGGTCTGCCTAAAGAGAAACCAAATATATCTCTACTCTCCTAAGCAATCGGAATACTGAAGAAAGCATTCTTCAAGTCGATAACTGAAAACCAAGCAGCCGAAGCAGGAATCAGAGTCAACAAAGCAGTGATATCCGGGACAACAGGATACTGTGGTACCACAATCTTATTCACTTCTCGAAGATCGATCACAAACCGGTACACAGGTGGCTGAGAAGCATCAGTACGTTTAAGGACAGGCAAAACAGGACTGTTACACACATTACCTCTCGTTTCTTCAACTACACCCTTCTCAACCAAATCATAAATGATCGCTAAAAGAGCTCTCTCGCCATCGCTAGATATTTTATATTGGGGAATACGAGGTAGCCTAGCATTCGATTTGAGGTTAACAACATAGGGTGGAATCTGCAAAAGGCCAACATCATTGGGACCCGTAGCCCAAAGCGTATTAGGAAGACAACGCAATTCCAGTGGAAGACAATCTTTGGACAAATACATTGGAGAAATCACTTTCTTACCGAGGGTAAGATATACTCCCGAAGGAGAACAATGTAATGTCGCATGCAGTCTTTTCAGCAAGTCCAAACCCAACAGATTCTCACCACAACCAGTCGTTAGAATAAGAGGAGCTTCTAATTCACAAGTACCAATAGAAAGGGGCAAAGGACTAGAAACCGGATTACGAACTGGGGCGCCTGAAAATCCTACGGAAACATTGGTCAAGCCAGACAAAGGTGCGCCAGGAAGTTTAGAGTGCATAATAGAACTCTTCATCGCACCAGTATCCAAACGAAAAGGTTCTACCACACCTGATGTAATCACTTCAACATAAGGTCCACTCTGGTCTACTGGAACTGACACTACTCCCTCTCTTTGCCCATGGCTGTCTTAACTATCATTATAACCAGCACTCTCACTCTCGACGCAATAATCCTCAAAATAGTACTGTGCAGACTGACCACTCTGAACATTCTGTCTGTCAAAATAATTTGCAGAATTCTGAAAGGAAGAGGAACGCTCATTCTGGGGTAACACACCACGTCCCCTACCTCTAGAAGCTTGCTGGAAACCACCACGACCTCTCTGACCAGATATGCCATTCGCACGCTGTAACAAAGCCGGGCAATTATTCTTGAAATGACCTTCCTCTCTACAATAAGCACACTGATTAGGACCAGGAAAGAATCGCGCAGCATAAGGCTCAGCCTTCTGTAACAATCTCTGAAACTGTGGAGATTGCTGAAACTGAGGCTGATTCTGGCGAGGCGGATAAGCTTGCTGTAAAAGAACTTTCATCTTTAATTCTTTAGTCTTCTTCTCTACTTTATCCTTCTCATCTTTATCCCTATTCTCGTAATATTGTGCAGTAGCCAATATCTGGGCTGATGAAGAAACAGCCCATGAACTCTCAGAGTCCTTTAACTTATTAGAAAGCTTGGGAAGCAAATTAAAGGCAAATTTGTCCACGAACAACCGTTGACCACCTTCCGTACTCATGTCCTGACCACTATGATCGAGAAACGTTTCTTCAAACCTAGTGAAGAAATCAGACACACTCTCGTCTTTCTTTTGTTTGCATGCTGCCAACTTATCCCAATTCACTCGCAAAGCAGGCATCATAGCCTCATCAAATTAATAATTCTACCAGGTAATTCTGCAACCACAGGCTCAGGTTTGGCACCTCCTACCTGCCGACCATCTGCAGCAACAATATTAGCCCATGTATCGCCTAATTCTGCCGCATGATTCTCATGACGAATCTTCGCCCACAAAGGTTGCGGAACTACATTACCCATCAACATATCTATATCTGCTAAATTCATAATACAAGCTTCAACTGTCTGAGACAACTCATAATAACCAGCAGGATTCTTACGGGGGTCAGGTAAGGTCTGCTTAAGAGCCAAGACCTCTGCCCTCTTCCAAGGAACATGCACCCATACTCACTGAAAATGTACCGGTACGGCATCAATGTTATGAGCGGCATCAGCCTGTACTGCGTCTCTCCATACAGGAGGAACCTCTCTCATAGGATACTGCTTCACTTTCCTCCTAACGGAAGAATCAGGTTCGTACAATGGCTGAGGCGGTAAGCTAGATCTGAAAGCAAGTATCGTCTCTACGGCATCTGTAACAATCAGACTCCACTATCATCCCTTTAGCAAATTCTGACTGAACTTCGAGCACTTTCTGCAGAATCGGACCCAACTCATTATCTTCCCATTCCTGACGAAGGAACGTACACATTACATCAAAAACGTACCTTTGCTTAGGCGGTTCCCACTGAAAGAAAACATCCATAACCGCGGGCAAATTATACCTGGAAGCATTTAAAATCCATCTACGAGCCAATAAATCCAACATTGCCCGTTCCTCGGAACTAGGAAGCTGACTACGACTCTGCTTTCGTTCCGAAACAGGGATCATATTCAATGCCCCAAAAAGTGGACACAACAAATTAGCAACAGTCTCAGTCATTCGTTTTCGAGCAGAAGGAGAAGTAGGCGTAAAACAGGAAAATGAATATCTTGAGGAACAAGAGCAGTAAGAGTCTGAGATGCAGAAGTAGAAGGCAAAGGAGTTTGAGGCAAAGCTGGTAGCAAAGCTTGCGACCCTAGAGTAGGTTGCACAGTAGGAGGCAAAACCATCTGTGGAGCACCGGGTGGTTGAACAACAGCAGGAAGTTGAACAACAAAGGGTGGAACAACCAGGGGTAATGGAGGCGCAGTAGCACCCTGCACATAAGGGGGTGGCAATCTCAGTAAATGGGAGATCAAAGGATCTTTTTCAAGGTCTTCAATTACTTTCGGAGGAGAAGACGGCAAGGCCGGATAACATTTATCTATGGCCATGCAACGCTGTCTATCTGAAACGTCACTTGCACGCTCTTCTCTATCTTCTCTAAAGTGCCTAGCAGCTTGTAGTACTGACATATTCTTATCTTTCCTATCTCTTTTTGCTTGCTTAATTTCTCGCTGTTTGGCTTCTTTTCGCCAGAGGCGGAAAGAGTCAAACATTGCCGGCCGGGCTTTCTTCTTAAATAGCGCAACTTCCAGATTATCTAAAATATTTACTTCAAAACTACCATGTTGGGGCCATCGTAAAACACCATCTTTCTTCGTATAGCGGACCCACACTACATTATAAGTAATAGGACCCACTCCGTGTTTTGAATAGAGCTCATAAGTCGGAGTTCCAACCGGAGGTATCGGACACAAATCCTCCAATCGGAAATCCCTGTTGCAACCACAACTAAACCATTTTCTAATTTTGCTAAGACCAGGCATCTTATAGCTCACTAATCTAGCTTCAAACTTCAAGGGGTTATCAACTATCAATACACTCGCAAATATACGAGCCCCTCGGCTTCGACTATTGCAATAACCGAATCAAAACCAAGAACCAAAACAAAGTCGTGGGAGCGACCTACTTATACTTAACCAAAGTATCTGTCACGCCACCAGAAGACCGTCTATCGTCCCGCTTTACAAAGGATCAATCAAGGGTCCAAGACAGGGCGACAGTCAGGGCAGCAGTCCTTCGTAGCCGTCGGAAAGTGGGGAGGCCTCGCAGTAAAGACTTTCGGTCCACGTCGACATACAGGGGTCGATGAAGTGGCGGCCTTCCTCCGAATATTCTCACGTGGCTCCTCACGATCCTCGGGCTTGGACCGGTACCGCTTGATGTCGCCCACGCTGGGCGCCAACTGAAGAACCGGGTTTTATTAGAACCCAGCGGTGCCAGGGACACACCCGAAGTCTTCGGATTCTCCTGTCTTGGAATACAGAGACACGGACTACTTCTGGTTGGCGTCAGAGATCAAATTTATTAGCTGCAGCTAGCAACAGTAAACCAAGCAATACAACACGGTGTAAGACTCAGGAAACTGCTCAATTTTCATAGAGCAAGACATCACTTTTTATGCTGTTTTCAGTTAATTACAAATGCACACCCACTGCGGCAAATTCTGACCAATGAAATACATTGTACACACTTTGTTACATTCCAAAAAGCTCACTTTACATCGTACCAACCCACAAGTTAATTATTAGGACTGTCCCAAATTCGATTACCACAAGCCGGACAAACCCATAATTGAAAGCACTACCCATGTAATGAAAAGTCGTAAGGAAAGGAACAATTCAGATGTTGAGTAGGATAAGATATGTGCAAGAACACTAAAAGTTAACGATATCCTGAACATTGATTAATAATTTCAGACCACGATCAGTTAAAGAAACTGGCTTCGTGGAAGGGTCAGTTTCAGGTGACAGGGTCAGCATCTTGCAGTTCACTCGTAAGTCGAAAAGGCCAAGTTAATACGTACATGAACAACGAAGCCCATGCAACTTTGTTTGTTCGTTTACCTCTATGGCCTACGTGAGGGCAACACAAAATGGCGTCTCGAACAACGCAAACAAAATGGAGTCCGGTCCTGAAAACCACGGAACGTCAGTAGCATTGTGATACTCCTCTCTGCACCATCCTGAGGGAAATTCAGTTGTGGAGAGGAAAAACAGGACTTAAAGCAATCTTTAACAGCTAGTGTACTAGGCAAGGGTGGTAGTTGGGTCAATCACGTATATGGGGTATAGAGAGCCCTCAATAACCAGCCATGAAGTTCTGTAGGGGGTGTCACTCCATATGAGGTCCTATTTGGGATGAGAATGTGGGTACCTGATCTTGATTGTGAAGGCACAGTGGCGGATGGGAAACCATTTGCTATCCATGATTGTTTGGCTGTTTTACAGGATCTAAATGAATCCAGGCCAAGACAAAGTAACGTCCTCACAAAACCGACCGCCACTGGGGAAGTCAAGGCACTCACAGCAACACATGTCTGGATCCCAAAAGTCAGGGATCTGGTCAGAGAGAAAATAGCGCACAAGAAAGAATTTGGGCCATCATACAGAAAGCCTGTACCGGTCCTAGCAGTACAAGCAACAAGAACTGTACTTTTGCAGCCTCTTGCCAGAAAAAAAAGAAATAAGATTTGTCTCAATTGACCTAATCATACCACACTATGTGCCCAATACTCAACAGTAGGCATTGTGGACTCCACAGTAGCAGACTCCCTCCTCTAGGCACAATCCAAGAAGTTCAAACAGAAAGACTCATCAAGTTTGAAGAGACTCCTGTACGGAATGAAGGACTATGCAACAATGCCATGGAACTCATTCCTCTTGAACCCAAACTTCAAAATCAAAATTAAAATTATAACCAGGTTGCAATTAGATCTAATACAGATGTTTACATCAACATGCCTCAAAGAGAGTAAAATGCAATTTCGACAAATCCCGATGCAAATACAATTGATTGAACTGCTTCTGGCTACTTCATGAACTTTGATACATTTTCTTTGGATCCAAGTGAACCTGAAACAACGCCAGACTAAAAATCACTCAAGCAACAAATCAAGAACTATCATCACTTTCTTCAAAAGACATACCTGGTATCGCCTTGGGTAGAACTCTGGGTAATTACTGGGATACTGTTTTTATTTTTTGGCTAGGCTTAGTTATAACTTTTAGCATGCTAATTAATGGAAGATACCTTCAGCAAAGCTCTACAGCCCAAAAGGTCAACTTGATTTTAAAGCCACATCAATCATCACATCGTGACCAAGGAGGCTTGTCATCAGTGAACATTACAGCAGCTCCTATACCAGACGGTATAGTTTGGGACAGGGTTGATTTAAATATATTCAGCCCGACCGAACTTTTAAAAATATCTCATGTATTTAAAATTTCATTAAGTGATGTCATTATCTGATTATTGGGACGTTGAAACTGTGAATAACATGTTGTCTGATTTAGAAAAATCTGCTGCATTTTTGAATACTTTGTACTGTTACCAACATTATGGTCATCATTTCTTGAACAAATCTATTTCACCTAGAAATGTTTTTGAATACCATCAATGGGAACATTGTACTACACCACCAAAAAGTAGTTCGCAAACTTTTGCACAGAAATGTTCATATTTTTCAAGGTTTAACACTACGGATCCGACCTCATATTATTATAAGTTCGTACCGACATCGGCACTGAAAATTAAGCTGACTAACAACAAACAGATTTACTCTGCTTCCTTTATTTCCCACTATCTGAACAGGGTTTTGACCTATGGAAGGACACAATAGACTTAAAATCAGTCTGGGGATCTAGGGACTGGCAAGTCCAGGGAACAGAAGCACTATTTAGAGCATGCCTCATTCCAGAGCAGATGATATTATCTTTCTAAACAAAACTCTGCAACAGACATCCTGTCTTGGATTAGCCAAGATAAAGGACCTTAACACACCTCGGCTTTCAACACCATCACAGGGATGGCAAAATTCGACCACGCAAAATGGGGCGACAGTAGATGTCATTTTACAGTACAATAGATCAGACCCTAATTGGAAAGAATGGGTGGTTTGGTCCTTAGACAGGAACATGTGTCATAAGAGATTCTTGGGTATTACCGAAGGGTACACTATCAACAGGCCAGACCCATGCTGTGTACAAAGAGAACACCCAAGGGAAGTGACATCCTATAGTGTTGGGAGGTTGTGCCTTGATTGGCTAGAAACCTCAACACTCACAGAAGTGAAACAACACTTAACCTTACTCACACAAGATATGGATCTTAGTTTTTTTTTTTACTAGATCCCAGAAAGACACATCAGAAACGTTACATAAATACTGGCATTTATGCTGCCTACAATGAAATCTGGAAAATATTCAAACAAGAGGCTGCAGAGAGAATACGGGAAATAGACTGTACTAACTTAGAAAAATCGTTAGCTGTGATAGACAATGGGTTAACAACTTTGGCCTCCAGAATATATTCCTTAGGCAACATTGTATCTTCTGCAATAGACATCGTAGAACAAGATTTGGCCATATACAACTTGGGCAATCTCAATTATGTTCTATCATGTTATTGAGCTGGACACTGTAATCTTTGCGTACAGGCTATGTGCCTTGGCGTTTTTTAAACAGTACGTCTCTGTTTTCTGAATATAATCTAACAGATAAACAGGTTGAAATGGCACAACGGGGAGCTAAATATACAATGCTGCGTATTGAACAACTGGAGCGACTACCATTGACAGTACCGGAAGCTCCATCTACTGAGTGGCTAATCCATGGCGACATAATCCTACCGGTCACTACTTTTCAGTTTCAATATTGCCTTGAGCAAAGGCAGGCGGGCAAATGTGAAAAGATGGGTAAAGAATACATTAAGGAATGTTGGGATTTACCATATAGATTTCGATGCTGGAGTGGGGACCGATAAGTGATTCTGAGTGGTACCAACTGCAAGAACGCTTTCAGCGGTTCTCTCATGTGCTAGGACATTTCATTGCACAGGCTTGTAATGGGTCAGTAGCAAACTTGTCCTGCTACATGAAAGGGACTCCAGCTGCCGTGATTAAACCGGTGTTCGAGCTTCTCTCGAATGAGAGATACTTGATGCTGAACTATCAAGGTTGCTGTGGTATGCTTCCGGGCATTGCCTATCTGGTCACTCTGAACTCCAGGGTTACATGCTGTATGCAAGTATTGTTTCCCCCAACAAGTACAGTCAGGGAGGCACCATTATGGTTTTAATTGAATGTTTCTTTTATACAATTTGATACTTTGAGCAGACTGAAAGCCATGCTTTTACAGCAAACCGTACCCTTAACCTCCGCTCGAGAGACCTTTGATCTTCAAATCACAAGGACCTCGACTGGGATACAGGCACTTATATGTACAAACTGCCTCATTCATTTCACAGAAATGGTGGTTCGTATCTTTAATATGTCTTATACAAGTGGTATTGTGCACCTTTTTAAGACCATAGGGTCAGGATTCCATAGCACCTTTCAGACAATCCTTGTTATTCCAAACTTTACACACTCCGTATTTGGAAGCATTTTTGGAGGTCTACCTCTGATCCTGCTGTCAATAGTGGGAATCCTGATTGTCATTTATCTGCTACACAATGGACGGCCCAATTACCAACGAGATGGCAAAAGCGCTCCTGGAGCGCAGATACACTGAACGCATGGTACAGCATCTGGGCACACCTCGCTTACGGGAACTGAGCGCCTCTTGGTTCCTATTGTTTAGGCCAGTCTAGATGGACTGCATCCAACCAGTTCTTCGATGCTTGTTTTGCGGTGACGAGTGCGTGTTGGACTTCAGTCTGACACTTGCAACGGACCCGCCTGCCGACTTGAATACCAGGCTGGAACCCTTGAGGCCTCATGCTCGGCAATGACCCCAGCATAATCATATACTGATGACTGCATTCCTCGAGAACCTGCAGGTGCCTTTCACAACTGGGGTGAGCTTCAGCTCCACCACTAGCACCACTAGCACCCAGGTATAGACAACAGTATCAGCTGCCTTTACACCAGCTATTGGCAGCACTGAATATCATCTATGATCCATTGACATACTCTGCGAGGTGTTACAAGGACCATCTCCTGCAGCAGCAAGTAAGGATAATGTTTCGTCTCCCAGGCGGAACATTTAATCTATAATTGGCTCATCGTCTGCTGGGAAAAATTCAGGTTTTCCTTTTTTCTAAAACTTAACTAAATTTGGAACATTTCCTAAAAATTGACACTTTCTCGCTGAAAAGCATGGCCTTTTGACGCTTGTAGAAATTCAACTTATATAAACGAACTCAATTAGGACTGTGGCTTAAGTAGCAATTCCAAACAACTGATTTTTGTAGTAAAAAAATGTTTCCCTCTTTCTTTTTTTTAAAACTGATTTTGAAATGATTTTAAAACAAGGGGCCATATTATCACGAAAGGCTGATACATTATCGCCACTTTTATCGGCAGGAAACTGCCGCTAAAGCGGCGATAATGGGCTTGATAATATGCCCTTGTGAATTCCCATAGAAGCCCAGATTGTATTGTAGTTCCAATATTCCCAATAGGGTCTGCGCATTGGAATAACATAAACGATAGTTTAGACGTAGGACTGAGGTCGACTAGGTCTCTACTGAATATGTTAGACTTAATTATGAATGCCAGCTAGCTCAGAGGTCACTAGAAACTTTCTTGAGTGAACAGGAAGGAGTTAACTTTCCTGAATAGACAAGAAGGGATTAGTTTCTGACAACCGCATTAACATGACAACTTTGCTCCCTCCAGAATAAGGAGTATATCTCCAGAGTCGCGAAAACAATAGATGACTATTTCAGTCAATCGCAAGAACAATACAGTGGCCAATACTGGACTTGATTTTATGTATTCAGACCTTAACCTTTATGAATGAAACATACCGGTCCGTTTTTAACTTACGTCATTAGTTAAATTTGTATTTTTCTCACTAGTAGAGCATTTTTAATTTTTGATCATATCATGATATATTTATGCATGTACAAACATTTACAAAACTATACATGTCAAAACAGACAGATTTACATATATTTACAAAAACAAAATTCTGCACATCCTACGAACAGCATTCATACTTCACTCATACAGCTATACACAGAAGAAAATATAATGTGGCCCTTTGTAAAAAAAAAACAAATCCTATATCCCAAAAAAATGGTATTATCTATATACATTAGCAGTTTTGTTTTGTCATCAATGTACTTTGAAGGTAAATCCTTGTTTTAAAACAAAAACAAATCCATTGTTATTTCTAATTGACAAAGAGTCCGATCAGGTCGACACGTTTCAAACCCCTAATTGTGGGGTTCTCATCAGGACCAACTCTTTCTACAACAAAAAACAACAAAACAGAACCATTAAAAAAGTCTGCTAGCACCAAATCAAATTTAACGTGAACATGCCACCAGTCGGCAAAACCGCCATACCTTATAAATGTGGTCTGGCACCACTGGCTAACACAGTAGTGGTAGGGAATCACCAATTTCCGGTGTCAAACTAGACAAAAAGACATAACAAAAGACTGTGTCTCACAAACATTGTATGGAAATGTTGTTTGACTATTCGATAAATGCATTGGCACTGACCTGGTTTAGATGTGTGCAGATAAATGAACCTAATGAAGGCGAAAGACAGCGTTTCAGTCACTTAATGTGAACAGTGGTGGAGAAACAAGTGTGGAAGGGCTTCGAGTCTCAACTTACTGGGCTATGTGAAAGCATTGTTTTTTGCGCCCATTGGGTATTTCAATTTGACAAAGTCAGAAGTACTCCTGCAACGAAAGGCAGAAACCGGAGTATAAGCAAATGTAAATGCATAAAAAATCTAAACCGGTATGCCCGTAAAAATTTATATCTTTACCTTAATCAGAAGCGCCGGTCGCGTCTAACAGTGTAGTGCAAGTACAAGCGTGGTCCTTCTTCTATATCTACCCGGGACAAAGTTCCGATCACGTGACGGGCGGATGACGCGGCGGGTCTTTTTTTCTTTCTGTTGTATTTATTGTTTGTTATGCGGTCCGCGAACTGACAGAATAACTAGAATACCTCGAGCAGTTCGACTAAAATGTATAAACCATAAGTGAAAATGCGTGTAAAAAATGTGTAATTTTATTAAAAGCAAACCTTAGTGGGGATAAAAAAGAAACTGCTTGGTCCTGTTTAATCAAACATCTTTGCAAAAAACTGGAGTACAATGCTAAAGTCGAACGATGAAAGAAGTTGAAAAGCTAATGGTGATTTTTATACATGAAAATCAGGGGTTCATTCTAAATATCTCTGAAATTTCATTCAGGCCCTTTACTGCGGTGTTATATTTCATTATGAGTATTGCCTCACGCTGACTCAATCTTCATTCAATATCTCCGCCTCGTGGATCTTTATCAATTTTTGAAATGATAGTCCATCTTAGGTCCTTTTCCTGATGATTCTGTGTCTGCCAATGTAAAACCAGTGGCGCATTTGGCGTTGCATTTCTTATACGCGATTTATGCTGCGTGATGCGCTGTCATGCCTCCTGAGTTGTCTTCCCTATATACAGCTTTGGACTGGGACACACAATTCCATAAACTACATTTTTTGTCTGGCAGTTAGTAAATGTGTCATGCTTCCAGTGGATCCCATTGAATGTGAATAAGGACCCTTCATCCGTTTGTGCGCAGCATGAACAGTTGCCGCACTTGTGGTGCCCTATGACTGGGGGTAAACCCAGCATGCCTCTTAAAGTAGGTTTGGGAGTGCTTGTCAGTCCTGCCCTGACAATATGATTGGCCACACTTTTTTCTTTTTTATAAGCAAAAAGAGGTAAATCATCAAAGTCAATGTGAAGGTCCTTAACCAGATGCCAGTTTTGCGTAACCAACTTGCGCAGCTGGTGAGTTTGCGGTCCGAACGTTGTAACACAGACAATACTACTTCGTTCAGCTTGTCTTTTCTTTTGGAGTAGCGTTTCTCTGGGCACCTACCAGGCTCTCCTTACTGAATTTTTTAACAATTCTTTGGGCACCCTCTTAGAATTAATCGTTCCATTAGTTGAAATGAAATGAAATGAATGAAATGAATGAAATGAAATGAAGTAAATCTTATATCGCGCTACTAAGCCCAAAGGCATTAAGGCGCCTACCAAACGATATCAAAATGACCAGATAACCAGCACTACGGGTACGCCTTTGAGAATAGCCACGTTTTCAAAGCTTTCCGAAACTCCAGGACCGACAGTTGGGATTTAATTTCTAGGGGAAGGCTGTTTCACAGTTTGGGGGCTACCGTTGAGAACGCCCTACCACCCCATTTACTTCTTCGGACACGAGGCACCACCAACAAGCTCTTAGTTGATGAACGGAGGTCTCTGCTCGGTGGATAAGGAAGCAACAATTTCCTCACACTACCAGCCCCCTTATCAGAGAGTGCCCCATATGTCAGGCACAGAGTCTTGAAGGCAATCCTGGATTCAATGGGAAGCCAGTGCAGGCTTTTCCTAGCAGCCGTGGCAGAGAAGCGTCTGGGAGCATCCAGTACAAATTTGGCCGCCGCATTCTGGGCAGTCTGAAGGCGCTGCACCAGACCTTTATTAACGCCGGCGTACAGAGCGTTGCAATAATCAAGTCGCGAAGCGACAAGTGCAACAACAACCTGCTTGCGAGCCTGAGGGGACAAATAATGTTTGATTTTCTGAAGAATTTTGATAATACCCCAACAAGTCGCGACTGTCCTGTTTACCTGCTGTGCCATTGAGAGAGCTGGATCGATCATCACTCCCAGATTCCTCGCAGAGTCTCAGCATACTGTTCTCCCAAACATTTTCTAATGTACACTTCAATGCCAATGCCGACACGTGTTTCGTCTACCTTCGCATAATATTTATGATGGTCGCTAGGCTAGACGCCGAGCTGCCATGGACTATTGATGCTGCACTAATATAACTTTAAACGGGGTTATAAAGAAGAAGATAGTTTCTTACTTCAATTGAAAAATACCTGTCTTTCCTAGCGACCATCATAAATATTATGCGAAGGTAGTAAAGAAGAAGATAACCTCTACTTCTACTGAAAAATACCCGTTTTTTCTAGAGATCTTCATAATACTATTTGAAGGTTAATGACGATACTCAAAGAACAAAATTTATTCGAATTTTCCCTTTGAAAAGTTTTACCAAAATTGCCCTGACGAAGTCCTCAGGCTTATTAGCCAGACGAAACACGTGTCGGCATTGGCATTGAAGTGTACATTAGAAAATGTTTGGGAGAACTGTATGCTGCAACTGCTTATGAACTTTGAAGAAATAAAGGAAAAGAAAATATTCCTCAGAGACACTTTTTTTCTTTGAAGAATCTTTATTCTGATTTGACACTTTGTACTATTATATCTAGATTTGCTCAGGTTGTGAATTGTGTATGAATTTGACATAACAAGTATAAAAAGGTTTCCCCCTTTTTGGCCTGTTTTATTACAACTATTGACAAGAGTTGTATCTCCACCTTTGAGCATATACTAGAAGCTTGGATAACTTTCTACAATACCACAACACCTCCTATGCGCATAAGTTTCCCTCTTGTCAAGTTTGTTTATAAAGTCCTCGCAGAGTCTGTTGGTGTGGGGCAGACTCCCAACGAGGGGGGCCACCATTCGGCCGCCAGATGTTAGTGTTTCCGCCGAAGACCAGAATCTCGGTCTTCTCCCCATTCAATTTTAGTGAATTGTAAATCATCCACTTAGAAACCGCATCCATGCAGCTTCTAAAATTATGAATGGGAGCGTTAACCGAGGGAGAGAGGGACACCAGGATCTGAGTATCATCAGCGTAGGAGACTACCTCCATCCCAAACGATCTCACCAGCCTGGCAAGTGGGGCCACATAGATGTTGAACAGGGTCGGACTTAATGCCGACCCTTGTAGAACCCCACATTGCACCGGTGTGGGTGGAGATAGGTAGGTGGAGATAGGTATTCTCCCAGCTTGACCCTCTGCTCCCTCTGATCCAGGAAAGAGGCCAGTAAACTCAAGGCTGCGCCCTCTACCCCTATCTTCCTCAGACGAGATGTAAGTAGTTCATTAGCATGATGGAAATACTCCTCCTTGTTAGAACTATTTTTCATTATTCTAAGGAGTTGTCCAAATGGTAAATTTTGTTTAAGGCTTCTGGGGTGATGGCTGGTGAAATGAAGCGCTTTGTTTCGGTCAGTAGGTTTTCGGAAAAGTGTGGTACCCAGAGTCCCATCCACTGCATATACTTGTACATCTAGAAAAGTGATGTTGTTATTTGAAGAATTAAAGCTAAACTTTATATCTTCCATTCTCTGGTTTAACCAAATCATAAATTCATTCAACTTTTCTTTAGTACCAGACCAGATCATAAATACATCATCGATTTATCTCATGTATTTTGTGATGTATTCTGCGTATGGATTCATGTTGTAAATGAATTTGTTTTCATAAAGACCCATAAACAAAACCGCCAATTCTGGCGCAAAAGGGTAGCCATCTTTAATCTGATAGAAAAAATCACCGTCAAACTGGAAGTAATTTCTTTCCAAAGCAAATTTGGCTAATTGAACTATAAAGTTCAAGGGGACTCTAGCTGGCCGTTCTCTTTGGTCTAAGAAAAATGTTATGGTTTCCAGTGCTAGATCCTGAGGAATCTGCGTATATAGTGAAACTACGTCCATAGTCACTAATAGTTGTTTAGTGGCATCGAATTGTACTGATGTAATTTGGTTAAGGAATGCTGTAGTGTCTTTCAGGTGTGCTGGAATTTTTTCAATAAATGGTTTAAGAAAGTGGTCAATGTATTTTGAAACCGGTTCAATCAATGAAGAACATCCCGAGACTATCGGTCGGCCCGGAGGGTTTGTTTCGTCCTTATGCATCTTAGGAAGGACATACAACAATGGTATCCTTGGATGTTTGTTCTGGAGAAATGTGAATTCCTTTGGTCCTTTTGTCCCTCCAAAAGAATACCAAATAGTTCCTTTAGTAAATCATCAGTGGGGTCTTTGTTGATCCTCTTGTAGCAATTTGGGTCATCCAGTTGGCGGTGGACTTCCTTTTTATATTTGTTAATGTCCAAAATTACTACCGCCCCTCCTTTGTCCGCCTGTTTTATCACTATATAGTGGTCGTTTTTTAAGGAGAAAATAGCCTCTTTCTCTTCCATGGATATATTATAGTGAACAAATTGTCTTTTACTTTCAAGGGCTGTTATTCCTGACAGTATAGCTCTTTCAAACGTGATTATCTCCTTAGGGGTCTTAGAAGCAGGTGGGCAAAATGTAGATTTATTATGGAGGCCTGTGGTCTCGTTGGCAGTTTGTGTCGGTGTATCCTTGAAAAACATTTTCAGGCGAATTTTTCGACAAAATTCAAGGATTTCTAATTTCATTTTAACGAAATCAGTTGGTCTTACCGGAACATATGACAATCCTTTCCTAAGAATTGATATTTCTGAAGTTGATAGTACTCGGTCTGACAGGTTGAATAAAGGTAATGGTTCTAACTCCTGTAATACTGCCGCCTGGTTCTCATTTCCCATGGCTGGAAAGTTGAGCGGGTGCGACCTCATGTTCTTCGTTGGCCCCTTCCTAAAGAAGGCTGTGGGCTTGATTGTTGATAAGGAAACAAAGATTAGGTGCACAATATTTTGGAACACTGTATCCTTCAACGTTGACTAAACCAGAAACTAATACATAGGATTCTCATCCTACTAAGTTTCGGCGGATATTATCCTTTCACCCACTCCAGACGTCTATTGGAGTATTGACGGGAGAAAGGGGTCTGTGTGAAAAGCACGACTGAGTTACTCTAGCATCTAGCGTTAAATTATTGCCTTACCAAACGTTAGGCGCCATGTAGTGTAGTTCCTATATTCCCAATAGGCTCTGTGCATTGGAATAACATAAACGATAGTTTAGACGTAGGACTAAGGTCGACTAGGTCTCTACTGAATATGCTAGACTTAATTATGAATGCCAGCTAGCTCAGAGGTCACTAGAAACTTTCTCGAGTGAACAGGAAGGAGTTAACTTTACTGAATAGACAAGAAGGGATTAGTTTCTGACAACTGCATTAACATGACAACTTTGCTCCCTCCAGAATAAGGAGTATATCTCCAGAGTCGCGGAAACAATAGATGACTATTTCACTCAGTCAATCGTGCATACTTAGTTTCACCAGAAGCGCAGAGAAATAGAGAGACGGGCGTTTTCAATAGAAGTGGTTATTTATTGAACAGTCTTCTTTCTCATGCAAGAGAAGTGAGTTGCCACAATTGCAATACTTGTTATAAAGTAAAGTGCGTACAGTAAAAGGAGTATTATTAAATAATACTGTAAAAGCATGGTACAGTTTCTAAGCCATACCGTGTTTAAAATAGATAAAATATATACATATATAAAACCATGACTAAACGTACTCAACTGGTGCTTCTAAGATACGCCTACCCCGGTGTACCTAACCTAAGCCTAGTACGTGGGAAGGAGTAAGTGAGCTGCAGTTTAAGTTAAGATAGTTTTGCCAAGAATCTGAATCAAGAATTCTCTAAGGATCTAATCAGCTCCGTACCTTGGTTATAGAATGAAGGAGGTCTTGTATCTCGTTCTCAGGACTCGATCTCCCAGCAACCCGCAAGGGTGACTGGAAACACTGGAGCTGGATTTCTCGGCAGGAGAAAAGACAGCGTCTCTCTCAGTGCGTCAATGGGTGGGTCGGCTTCCTTCGGCTCTTGCCACAGCAGGGCGTCTGGCAAGTAGATAGTCGATCTGCTCCAAAACCACTGTGTGTTTGCTAGGGCAGCTGTTGGTATATTTATACCTGGAAGGTGCCGAGTTTGACGTAAGGTTGGACATAAGACGTCACTAAGAACTTACAGTTCTTTCAGGACTCCAGGAGTTCTTGGACAAATCAAACCAAAAGCAGGGGGGATTTCCCGGGCTGCTGGAGGCTTGGTTTGTTTAAAGAACGCGTTGTAATTTCTAGGAGTCTATGGGAGTAGCCTTGCCGTATTTGGACTGCATTGGCTATTACTAAATATGGATATGATTCTTATGCCTTTATAAGGATATGATATGTTATAACCACATAAGGGCATAAATCGGGAATGTCTAAATAGGGTCCTAGATACGTTCACAACAAGATTAACACCACAACCTGGGCTTCTATGAGAATTCACAAGGGCATATTATCAAGCCCATTATCGCCGCTTTAGCTGCAGTTTCCTGCCAATAAAAGTGGTGATAACGTATCACCCTTTCTTGATAATATGGCCCAAGGTTTTTATAAAACTCATTGATAAATGTTTTATGCACTACTATCTAGTAAAGAGTTCACTAGCATTTTTATTATTGTTGACTGTTCGGAAGATGAGTGGGTATTATGTTTCATATAGGCACCCTAATATAGGCCAGAGTAACATCATGCCCCTTCACCTACATTACCTCCCCTACACTACACTGTAACAAACCTTTTAGGGTTGAACCTTTACCTAGTTCTCGTCCTGGTTGCAGACGGAGGGTTTCTCATAAACAATAGAGTCCTATAACTCCATAAATAGACTCAAACAGTACTAATAAATATTAACAAGGGCTCATTGAAACCAGGCTGTGGCTACACCACCTTCCTCCCATACCTACGTACATGATTCATCCCATACGTCATCCTCAAATCCAACAATGGCTAATACAAGCAACAAGGGACAAAGGAGCCCTAGATACTTTCTGAATACATATAGCACCTCTTGATCTTATTAGTTACAAGGAACCAAGACTTCCAGACTGACACACTGATCAGAGATGCTGAGGCTCCTACATGCAGATGCTCCAGCTGACAGTGGTCTGAACAGCCCTTGCTCGGTGTCCAATCCCTGACACTAAGAAGGGCTCCTACATTCTCACACTTCAGGTTATGGGGTCGACTAAATCCTACAGGGATTCTTGGCTTCACACCTACTCACATGCTAGGTACACTTAGTTACATCTAGATAGGCATCGTAGGAGTAGGCACACTTTTATCATGCATTTTATATTCATGTATTTATTCATGCTTATTGCAAGATGGTAGAACAGTACTATCCTTTTATATTCACTGTACTGCAAATCATATATCTCTGCTACTGTCTAATGGTTGTTGCACCTCATATATTTTACACGAGAATAACAACTGTTCAATAAACCCTTAATGAAATGCCCAGACTGTTTAGTCTGTGTAACTCTGAGATAAACGAAGTGAGCACGAGTGACTGAGTGAAAAGTAGTACATTGTTTCCACGATCCTGAGGGGTCAAGGTGGTCATGTTCTAAAGGTTACCAGAAACTATTCTCTCCCCGATAAGAGGAGACACTAGTGGCACTGTGAGCTAGCTAAATGCAAACAGGCTAACATTTCACTGTGGGGGTGTACAGAACCAGTCTTCCACCAATCCCACAGTTTATGTTATCCAAATGTGCAGGTCCTGCATGGGTACTATAGGAACTACACAACAGTACGCTTATAAAACTCTTGATTGATTGATTGATCCAGCAACCTGGGGCTGCAAAAGGGCAAGATGATCCCGATGCTTCTAATTTCGGCTTCTAAAGGGCTGGAAACAGAAAAGGAGGGACGGGACATAGATAACTGCAAAGATTGGGGTACAGTACAGTATGAGGGGAAATGAGGTGTAGGACTACCTGGTTAGGGCCAAGTCTATTTCTGCTGTGGATATGATGCATTGAAACGTCAATTTTACCGTGCCTTGGTGTGTATTCAATGCCATGAGGCCTTTTTTAGCCCCAGCCTGAGGCAGTGGTTCAAGCAGTGGCCGATAGATACCCATTTTCGTGCTTCTTTTTTCCTTCTTGTGTTCCAGTCCTGAACTAATAATCCCTGGGTGCAAGGAAAAGACGTGTGGTACTTTTTCAAAATACAGATATCTTCCTACCTGGCCAGCATATGATGCTGGTGGCTAACAGGAACAAGAACTTGGTTGAGGTGCAAGAACAATTAGATATAATTACAGAGGAAAGAAAGGAGAACATTCCTGGTTAAATGTGTGGACAAATGCAGTTGATAACGGAATGAGGAGAGTCAGTGTTGTAACAAGTAAAGAGTGGAAGGAGATATCCCGTGATGTAGTAAGAGGTGTTGGAGGAAACTAGCATGGAGTATGAGGGATGTTTAATAATGAAAGAAGCCCCCTATAAGCACAATGGTAAAGGCAAGCAACCACTCAGAATCATTGGGATAGACGAAGAGGTGATTGAGTTTCTGCAACGAGGATCATCAGGAAATGTCTAATTTAGTCAAAGGAGAACAGGCAGTAAAGAGAGGGAGAGCTGGATTACTTTGAACAGAGTTAGCGGTACATTGTCACAAAATATAAAGAAGAAATGTGAGATGGGGTGGGGTGGTGAGGAATGAGGAAAGAGCTGGAGCAGAAATGGAGGGGTCAGAGGGAATGTACGGATAGTAAGTGGAAGTGGGGGAGAATTATGAGGGGCTTAAGAAAAGGAAGATGAAGAAGAGGATGAAGTTGATATCTTTTGTAGAAAGTTGGTGGGGATGTTGAAGAGCGGTGAAGGGGAGAAGCAGCATAAACCAAAATACCAGGTATGTAAGAGGAGACTGGATCTAGACAGCATGTGGTAAAAGGGCGAAGGGAATGCTAGGGAAGTAGCCACAGCGGCAGAGAGAGCAGGTAAATGCAGTCAGGAAGAAACAGCAGGGCACAGAAGGTAGGCATTGTGGAAAAGTTGTGAGCTATATGCAGGAACGATAAGTTACATTAAAAAGGGCAAGGTACAGAATGTGTATAGGATGGTGGTAATGGCTTGGTAGTAGCTCAGGTAGAAGTCAGGGTGCTAAAGCTGGAGGAGGTGGACTGAGAGGTGATTATGGATGGCCAGCAGCCTCCATGACTGAAGACAAAAAGCGATGCTTTCAATATTTGAACTGATCTCTTACCAGACCAGTACCTTTTTCCTCCCGGTACCACTACAAAGACCTAGGATAGGAAAATGATCTTGAGAGTTCCACAATTATGTGATTGCTTGGGGTAGTAAATCTAACAGTGGGTTGAAGGCCAAGTCTGACTTTGCTCCCACTATTTCTAATGATCAAGCTATCAAAATGTTGCAGTATTTGGTTTAGAAGGATTTCTTATTCAAACTATGGTAGGATAACACCTATAAGGATTTCAATAGAAAAAGACAGATGATAAAATCATTATATGGGCACTAAAGAATATGGTACTGAAGGTACTGAAGTCACTGACATATCCTAGTGGGATCCAACCTTGAGATCTATGTTTCTATAGAGGTGATTAAATGGCCTGATATTGTCCAGCGAGGAATTTGGATATTTAAAAGGCAGCTCTTCAATAATTCCATAATTTTTATTCATTATCTAATACTTTTAAATCTATATATAGGGCTATAGACAGGGATTTACTATTCCATATGTTTTCCCAAGTGAGCTCCTTCATAGGAATACTGAACGTTGCTCCTGCCGTGGGATGAAGTCTGAAAACCTCTCTCTGCAATAAGAAATGCTCAGTCTCCCGACCTCTTCTGCTTTCATCCGAGGTGACGTTTCATGTCACATGGATGCCACATCCTTGGAGTCAGATAGATGAAGAGGCATAGATGCCAAAGGTGCAGCCAGTGCTGTGCGCACCCAGACCATGAAATGGCGGTGGTGTCCCACCTTCAGTCCATCTCTAGTCATTTATTACTGACCTGCTCAGATTTCTTTTTCGCGGTAGTACAAGCGTGGGTGTAATTGTGAAGGGCGTCCTGCTCATACGTCACCTGCTGCGACTCCCGCAGACTGCGACAAGCACAGTGCCCGCGGGAGTGAGAAACGACGTGGCTCGGTGACGGGCTAGGGCACGGTGGCTCTCATGCGTAATTGGCACCTGTCCTGAGCCTCCAGAAATCCCTGGCGTCCATCCACCGCTCCTGTGCCCTGTGCCCTGGCGAGGGACGCCACCTTTAGCGGGCTAAAGCCCAAAGTCCACGAAAACTCTTCACGCCTGTCATGTCTGTCTCTAAGCGTCGAGACAAAGATGAAGCCGCGCCGCTCTGCTGCCGCTGACAGTTTTAGCACACTCCAGCGACCTTTATCACCCTGACCTACTTACTTCCGCCCACACTTTGCAGTAGGAGAGCAGGGTGGCAAACACGTCTTGAGTTTGTTAAAGCTGTCAGCAGTTCTGCCTTTGCGATAACATCATGACTCTCACATCATAATTAACGTTTTATTTTTTAACCTCACTTCCATTCTAAAATACAAATGGAGGTCTTACTTTACTGTAGGTCAGAGTTTTGTACGTTTTTTTCCCGTTACATCGTTTGCGAGGAAGCGTCTCTTGTTTATGGTCGACACTGCCCTTCTACTGGAAATCTGTTCACTGTGTGATGAGGAGGAGCGTCAAAATCTAACTTACAGGAAGCATTTGTGGTTGTTCCTTTGTCGTACTTGTAATTGTATACTAGATTTTTATATCAGTACATTGAAACACAAATGAGAAGTCATTTCATTTTACCTTATTACATAATTAACATAAAGAAGCACACATTGGGGATAGAGTTCTGTGGTCTATCATAACTGCCTTCCTGTGATCAGTAAATCAGAAGGAATGAGACTTCCTAGGAGAACAAAACATCATTCAACATCTAATCACAAATCCTGTTGTGTCATTCACCACAATCCTAAAAACATGTGCATTTGCGCATTCATTGCTTAAGACTTTAGAAAATATAAATATTGCTTTTAATAGTCCGTGACAACCTCCTTTCACTGGAATGCTCCCACATACATAAAACTAATTCAAACAGACAAAAGAATGATAAAAACAAGACCCATAATTCGATAAAGCAATTGCAAGCCAATCCTTAGTGGCCCTTTCTGGCTTCCTTCTTGCTTTCGTTTAAATGATTGTTCACGAATTTTCGCATAAAGGACAAATTGCAAAATGGATTCCCTATAGATTCTCCAGATATCGGAACCAAAGGAATTTGCACAGGACCACATTATTTGTTTGAGTGTGGGGTGAGGGATTCAAATGTAGGTCTCTGGTTACTGAAGTTTTCAACTAACTCATTCTGCTCTCTAGATTAATACTTGCTGCCCAATATCATGATGTAGGAAAAGTGTGGAACAGAAAGGTCATTATCTGGATGTGTGCAATAATGTGTTACTGAGTGTAACAGCAGAGAAGAGGAAGAGGGACTAATATGAGTGTGTAATTGGTGCAGGTGGTTCTCATTTTTGAGGACCTTCACTTAGTTTTCATCATCCGGTAGGAGGTAACTTAGCTGTTTTGTGCTGAGATCTGAACATGGAATGTGCTGATTATTTGTGTGTTCTGTGACAGAAGCCATAGCGTGTTAATGTTGATGTACAGGGGGCACAAGTGTATATGACTGTATTTACACAGTGACCACCCCCAAACAATATACTTTTCCACAAGATCAGAAGCATGCTACTCCATAGACAATCTTGCGAACCCCATGATAGGACCTTGTCTTAGAGGGGCCAGTATGTATGTCTAAATGCAGTTGAACAGTATTCCAACTTTTCCCTTTTATTAATATGATGCTCTTGAAATGAAAGGACTCATTAGTCAGTCTTTTCCAGCTCAAATGGGATCATTTTAAGATGAACTCCCTTCAGGGAGAAACATGGTGACTTTCCAGTGGACGTGTGTACTGAATTATTATAGGAAATATTGTTATACTTAACGCTTCCACTTAATCAGAAGTCACAGTGGATAGTAAACAACGAATTGTTCAAGTATCTGATTCACTGTCTCCGTTTGACTATCTTTTGTGGATCAAAGGCGGGTGAGAGACGAGCATCAATGTCTAGGAAAGTACACAAATGTTTCCAAGATTTGGAAACAAACTGTGGTCCCCAATTCTAAATGATTACAGATGGAAGACCATGTAATTAAACCACGTTACTTAGAAAGAAATCTGCTAGTTCTTTAGAGGTTGGACGTTTCCTCATGGGAACAAAAAGACTAATGTTTGACAAAACATCTACTACTATCGTAATGATAGCATAACCTTGAGTTTTAGGTAAATCTGTAGTGAAACGTATGGTGTTAGTATGCCAAGATTTAAAAGGAATTGGCATATGCAAAGCATCAAAGCTGGATGGCCATGGTATCTTTTATTTTGGGTACAAATTGCAAACTCTGGAAGAAAGTGGTGCACACTATCAATATATTTTCCCACCAAAACCAGCATTTTTTGTTGCCCAAAATCTTGCGTTCCAAGCTTGTTTCTGAAGTTCTTTAGTAGGTAAGTACACTGTCTTACCTCTTGCTAACAATGTGTTTTCAATGTTATATTCAGGCCCCCTTTTACCCATTCCTGAGGATTTTGTTTTACCCATTCATCCTGAGCTTCTTGCAATAAGACATGCAAATCTATTATTCGAATAACAGACCTTTCGGGTAATATTGTTTGGGTGCCACTGTTCCATTTCACTATCAAGTTCCCCAAGTCTGGTAACGCATCTCCATTGGCGTTCTAATTTCCAGGTACATATGTAATGTCAAAATCATATTGACTAAAGAAGGTCATTCAACCAAATTAAAATTTTACGATAGACCATGTGCAGCCCTTAGAAACTGAACATTTTTACCATCAGAATATATCAACAAGGTATATTTAGCTCCTAGTAGGCAATGTCTCAGTTCTCGATAAGCTGTCTTGACTTCTAACAACTCATGATCAGTAATCTCTGTTCTCTGTTTGAGAAAAAAATAAATACTTCATCATATATACTATGACACAAGACTCTAGATATTCTCTTATGACCCCATTGATAAAAAATGTAATGCTGTGGTGTCTGAAGGGCATGACGCAATAGTTGTACATTCCAAACTTTGTACAGAATGCTGTTTGCCACTCATCGCCCTCTCCTACACTGACAGGATAGTAAGCTCCCTACAGATCGCGTTCTGTAAACAATTTAGCCTGTTGTACCTGATTTAGTAATAATGGTATCACAAGCAAACAATACCTATTTTTGAATGTGACCAGCAGATAACTCTGTGCCATCAACAGTCCAAACCTTTTCTGGTTTCTGTTTTCTAATTATGCATCAACTCAGGTGTACAGACAAAATCAAATTGAAGAATTACCTGTAGCACCAGAATCTAGTAGCATTTGAAGTGGTACATGACGCTGAAGGGAAACCTGTAAGGGTACAGTCAGGGATAAATGCATGCAATTAATGTTGGATATTCCCAACAGATTATGAGAGGCTGTATGAATAGGAACACCTGACTACCTCGTCTCCATCTCAGGGTCATTGGTTTTCTGCATATTGTAACTCTTCTTTAACTCCCCCAATTATTCGAGGATGCTTAGGATTTAAGTAGCCTTTCACTAAAATTAATATTTATGTTCCCATGTCCCCTACTACTACCAGCTATCTTATTAATTACATTGAACCCCACCTTCGGCTAACCTCCAATCTACCCCACAAACTGTTCCAGTTGTTCTATACCTTCCTCTGTGTCAATTGTAGCATTAAAAGATAAATCAGTTCCTACCCATAGTTTGTTCTGCACCATTTTACTTTTAGTTTTCCTTAAAATTTGATCTATTAAAACCTGGTCATAAAAGATATTCTCAAAGTTACAGCTAGTATTGAGTGATCTTAATGCTGCTACATATTCTTCTAATTTCTTCTAATTTCTAATTTTTCCTTTTGACTGAGCACTGATCTCCTTCCAAAACCTCCATTTAAATCAAGAAGACTTCAAACCATATGTATAATCTACAGGTAGTTCGCCCACTACTGGCAAAAAAAGGGGAAGGCAGAAGTGGACTGGACATGTTGTAAAAGTTAAATAAATATTATAGTCACCGTAGTGCACTGATACCCATGATCTCAACAGATGACAAATTGTGTTGAAGAATGTTCTGTTTTAAACAACAAATTGAAGTAATAAAAGTGGTCTCTCTGGTCTGCTAATACTGGACTAGTGACCAATTGGATGGAAATGATAAATACCACCAGGTTAACATGATGTGACAATCAGAATAATGCAAGAATCAAAATAACATATTTAGGGCCATATGTATCATGCCCAAATGCATTCGCAAATGCCGAAATTCGCAGAATTTCTTCGTTTGCGAACGCATTTTCGCAAAATGGTATGTATCACCCAAATCTGCATGCAAAATAAGGAATCGCAAAAATTGCGATTCCTTATTTTGCAATTGCATTTAAGGAATCGCAAATTTTGCTAAATGGCCTTAAGGAATAAATTGCTAAATGGCCTTAAGGAATCGCAAATTACAGCCAACTTCTAGTTGATGGTAAGTTGCGAATTCCTTGAAAAATGCAAATTTTTGCCTTTTTCAAAGTGCCATGTGACGCATATACATGCCCTTAGGGCATGTATGTGTGCCACATGTGCACCCATGCATATTTCAGGGGTGCAACAGGGTGTCCTTTGGACACCCCTGCACCCTTGAAATTATTCTCAATTTGCGATTAGCAAATTGCGAATCGCAAATTGAGAATAACTTCTCATTCATTCCTATGGGCCTCTTGGCCCATAGAAATGAATGGGAAAGTATTCCTTAATTGCGAATGCGCAATTTGCAAAATCGCAATTAAGGAATATCAAAAAATCGCTAAAAAAGAGCAATTTTCTTGATACATACCAATTAGCGATTCTGAAATAGCGATTTCTTAAAAATCGCTATTGCAGAATCGCTAATTGGTACCTTGATACATATGGCCCAAAGTCTCACAGTAAATAATAAAACACACTTCAAGGATAAAATGGAAACTTTAAATTGTTTCACTCTTTTTCTTATTGAATCAATTTCCTGAAGCACTGTATTCTGATAATATACTTGATTCCATAAAATAATATCACCAAAGCTTCTTCACAGGCCCAGCTCCCATTCCAGTACTGCAACTGATCAGCCGTGGCTCCTCCATTAAGGCAGAGGAGCGTTGACCAACTCCTCTCGGTAGTGCAAACTGGAAAAATAAAATGATAATAAAACAATTTTATTCTCATTTTATTTTTCAGCACTGAGGCAGCCTAGGGTGGGGCGGGGCTGTGCTGTGCTAAGCTAATGTGACGGAGCAGGGAGAAGGAGTGGGCATCATAAGAGCGCATGCCGGTTTGCCGGTCGTCTTAGGACGGCCAAACCAACATACGCACTTAGCATTTCTCTAACTGGCTGTGTTGCACAGCCGGGTGGAGAACAATTTCAATCTCCCAAGCACTGAGTGAGTGGCAAACCAGGCCGCTCACACCAATCATCATTACCATTATCAGCAATACAGCAGCGTCATGATTGGCTTAGAGGAGTCTGGGAGCCTTTGTGCTGCAGGGAGTAGGCAGGAACAGAAGAGGACAGAGGCAGCGGCTTGCAGGTAAGTAATCTTTTCTTTTTTTATCCCCTGTACTGCCCCACCACTTCTGTTCTGCCACAGCCACCAATGCAACTGAGAGTGACATTACAAAGAAACTAATAGCATGCAAATATCCTGCAGCAAGATGGCTGCCCTGTGGAGACACGCTGATGGCAAAAGAAGAAGAGAGCACACTGCCTGGCAATACAGCACACAATGAGCCAAAATGCATTGTGGTAAATGCAGGGCATGATACACTCACTTCAGTTGAAAGTCTTTAGTTTGAACTACTGTCGATGCAGCCAGTGCTGTGTATTCCTAGACACATGTTTCAGGATTGTTGTCCTTCTTCAGTAGAGCATAGCAAGTGAAATTTGCAGGTGCAGGTAATGCTGCTCACAGTCTTCTCAGAGTTAGTACCACTCCCTGATCACCGGTGCATGCCAAAGATCATCGGCTCAATAACTCAGCAAGGAGCCAATCACAAAAGGAGGAGGGAGCACATTGCCAGGCATACCAGCACACAGTTAGCCACGGTGCATTGTGGTAAATGGAGTTCATGATAACACTTACTCCAGTTGAAAGTCTCTAGTATTCACCATTGTTGGTGCAGCCATAGCTGTGTATCTCTAGACATGCATTTCAGGATTGTTGTCCTTCTTTAGTAGAGAGTAATAAGTGAAATTTGCAGGTACTGGCAATGCTTCTCACAGTCTTCTCAGGTTCAGACAAATAGTGCATTCCAGACCTTCTTTGCCTTATAACTCAGAAAAGAGCCAATCACAAAAAGAGGAGTGAATGAATGAATTAATGTAATTTATAAAGCGCAAACTACTGTCCGTGAGTGTCTAGGCGCTATAGAAAATGGATAAAGCTGCGGAGCTGTTAGAAATGAATCTAGCAGTTAGTACTGGTTCCTCCTAGTCCTGTGAGAAAAAGCCAAAATTTCAAGGCCTTTCTGAGAGCAAGTATAGAGGGAGTGGCTTTTAGCGTCAGTGGAAGGCTATTCCAGAGCACAGCTGTGGTCCTGAAGAAACTCGTCCAACCCCAGGTGGTCCTCCTAAATGAGGGGACAGTCAGGTTCATGGCAGAGCCTGAACGAAGCATCCTCCCGGGGACATACCATTTGAGCTTCTCCTTGAAACGGGCTGGCCCCAGTCGTGCAGCAATTTATAGGCCAGACAGAGAGCCCTAAACCTACAGCCTTGTCTGACTGGCAACCAGTGTACCAATCTGATGATCACAGTTTTCATAAGGTCAGGAGGAAAAAAAAATTCTATCTTTTTAATGAGCCTTAAGGAACAAAATGAGGCGGATGTAATTTTGTTCACTTGGTCCTTGAACTCCAACTCTTTATCTAGCAGAAAGCCAAGGTTTTTTACTTTGTTTGAGGGTTCTGGAAGTAGGCCCAACTCAGGCGGCCACCATTCCAGCGTCCAGAATAAGAGGTTGTTGCCAAAAATGATGACCTCAGTTTTTGCGGCATTCAGTTTAAGGCAATTGTTGTCCATACAGCCACTCACATTGGTCATGCAGGTCCTAAAGGCCATGCCAAAATTGTTATGTGGTTTTGTTAGTGACACCATAATATGGGTGTCGTTAGTGTATGACGTTAAGGAGAAACCAGAATTTTTGATAATTGTCGCATATGGCGAAACGTAAGATTAAACAGTGTTAGGCTCAATGCCGAGCCCTGGGGGACCCCACAGGGCAGGGGCAAAAGGCATTGATTTAAAATTACCCAGCGCCACACTGTGCTGTCTATTGGGCAAGAAAGATTGTAGGAGATCTAGTGCTGTATCGTCTATCCCCAGACTTCACACATGTTCAATCAAAATCTCGTGGTTGACTGTTTCAGATGCAGCGGAGAGATCCAGCAAAATCAGAGGTGCTGACCCTCCCCTATCAATCAATTCCCAGATATCCTCAGTTTCTACCACCAGAGCAGACTCTGTACTCCGGTTTTCCTTGAACCAGTGTTGTGTATCATCCAGTAGTGAGTTTTCCTTTAGATACTCTGAGAGTTGTTCATTCATTACTTTCCCTCCAGCTTGGCGAGGGAAGTCTTGATGTAGGACGATAGTTGCTCAGGTCCAAAGCGTTCAGGTTGTCTTTTTTTAGAAGGGTTGAACAGAGGCAAGTTTCCAGTGTATAAGGAAAGGTCCCCCTGCAAACATATTGTTGAAAATTTGCCCCAGAAAATGTGCCACTTGTGCTGGGATCATTTGCTTTATTTTTGGAGGACAGTGGTCTTCTGGGACACCAGATTTAATTAAAGGAATTAACCTTGTAAATTGTTCTTCCAAAGGGGCCCGAAAGGTTAGAGAATCTGATTTTACCTGATGTGGTATTTGAGAATTGCCCATCCTGTTGAACGGCTGTTGCAACCTTTTCTTGAAAGATGTTTTCCAGAGCATCACAAAAATTTTGATTTATTACTGCAGAGTTGGGGCTAGCTGGCAATACCAGTTTTTTTTATAACTCGAAAAAGGGTTTTGTTTGCATCACAGGCTGATTTTATCTGCTCAGAATAATAGGAGGTTTTGCTGCTAGGATACGTTTATTATGTTCAGCTATTTTATTTTTGTAGATAGTTTTCTTCTCAACCTCATACTTTTTTCTCAATTTCTGTTGTTGCCTATGACAATCCTGCCTTGATATCCTGAGGTTTTCATTGTACCATGGCTGGGATACTTTCTTTGCTGTCGTTTTTTGTTTTATCGGTGCTATAATGTCTAGAGCAGGGTTTAGCCAGAGCGACAAATTTTCGACGCTCTTCTCCAGGTTGTCGACTGGTTGCCAGGGTTCAGGGGTAATGGCAGCTCTCAATTCGGCCAGCCGTATTTTGTGCCAAGCTCTACTTGGACTTTGTTGGATAGTATCTATGTGCATGGTGATTTTCTCAATCTTTATCTGGCAGTTGACTGCCCAATGATCGGAACAGGTGAGAGGAACGGATGGTAATAGAGTGATAGCTGGGTAGTTGGAAAATATCCCATCTAACATGTGTCCAGCCCTGTGCGTCGGACCTCTGAAGATTAAAGATAGTTCAAACGCATTCATTACATCAATCAACTTTAGGGGATCTGGGTCAAATGGAAATTGAAATCAACTTACACCAAGAAATTAGCACTAAAGATAGAAGATTCAAGAATCATGCTGAATCATGCGGAACACCAGGACGGCGTGCTGGATGCTCAACCCAAACCTCAGGAACATCCGGAAATAGGCATAGGTGAGTCACTCCCTGTCACAAAACCGGGAGACATCCTCCAGCCCCGGGCCCCTCTCCTAGGTGCTTTCTGGGTAAACCGGACCTCCTCTCTTCGCCAAGGCTCTCTCCTCCTGTCCCTAATTGGTTACGGAGTGAGCACCTTCCACAGTGACTACTCACTGTCTGCGGAGAGACCGCAGCCCCACGTCATAGCTAGCACCTGACCCAGTTAACACTCCCCCCTCGGAGTTTCCCCAGCATCACTGACGAACCTCTGTCTGGGAGGCAAGCGCACCTCGAACCCTAAACGCACTGGTCATCACCATTAATCCACTCCCCTGCAGACTCTAAGCGGACCCAAGATCCCCCATTCCCTATCTCCCCTTTATCTCCTAGATCGCGTCTCACCTGCAGACTCTAAGCGGACCCAAGGTTCCCCCATTCCCTATCTCCCCATGATCTCCTAGATCGCGTCTCAAGTCCCTCCAACACACTAGTTAGAGAGACCAGTCTCCCCTAAAGCCCGCCGGGAAGGACTTCCGCCACGTCCACTAGGTTACTAGAAGAACCCGCCCTAAAGTTACCACCCTCACTGACACCTAACAATAATGCCTTCACTCACAACAAGGACTTGGCCCCGCCCCCTGTTAAAGGCCATCCGCCAGAATTACCCCCTATGCTCAACATCCCCTATCTGCTCCAGACAATCGCAATACATCCCCCGTGGCACCCAACCCCCAGCTTCAACCCCCCTCAAATCTCTTGCTGCCCTTGGCATTGGCAACAAAGCATTGGACAGGCTTGCAGCTTTTTTGTCTGACCGCACCTTTCAAATTTTTCTAAGTTATCATCCTCTAAGAGTCACTCCTCCCCCCATGGGGTACCCCAAGGGTCTATCCTTAGCCCTCTGCTTTTTAATTTGTATGTTACACCTTTGGCTTGTGTTGCACAATGTTCGGGACTAAATCTTTTTTCATATGCCGATGATTCACAAATTGTTTTTTCACTCTCCCAAACTGACCCCACGGTCCCCTCCCCTTTGCAAACTGGACTCAGCAAGATAGCTGAATGGATGAACAACAACCTACTCAAGTTAAACGGCGGGAAGACGGAGGTCCTGATTCTTGGTAACAAACCCGATCTCTGGAACCTGACTCATTGGCCTACTTCCATGGGTCCCCTTCCAACTCCATCTGAACTAGTGCGAAACTTGGGAGTAACTATCGACAGAGGTCTTACCATGAAAGATCAGGTCCACAGAGTTACAGCCATCTGTTTTACCATCCTACGATGGCTGCGAAAAATCTTCTGGATGATCCCTAAAAACACCCAGAGATCTGTCGTGAACACCTTGGTGACCTCCAGATTGGATTACGGCAACGTGCTCTATCTGGGGTCTCCAAAGGCCGTCATACGTCGCCTTCAGCTAGTCCAAAATGCTGCAGCTCGGCTCCTCTGTGGCTGTCATAAACGTGATCACATCACAGAACGCTTGCGAGAGCTACACTGGCTTCGTGTTGAAAACCGGATCAAGTTTAAAGCGTTGTGCTTTATGCACAAGAACAAAGCCGGATCAGCACCCCTCTACCTTCAAGCCCTTGTCAGCCCTTACCTTCCAGCTCGCTCTCTTCGTTCCTCATCTCACCATCTTTTTAATGTACCTAGGTTCAAATTTACCAGAATGGGCGGTAGCTCCTTTTCGAACTTAGGTCCCAGACTGTGGAATTCACTTCCACTGGCCCTACGGATGGAAAATAGTCACACGCGATTTCGCAGAGCAGTGAAGACCTGGCTCTTTGACCTCTAATTCTTCTGTCTTATGTTGTTGATCTGTCGCTTAGCGCCGGGAAACCCTTATGGGTAGCTGTCGCGCTCAATAAAATCAATTAATAAATAAATAAAACCCTTCTCCAAGACTAAATGACCACCACACCCTGATCCCCACACTATACTATGCTTAACATCCCCCTATCTGCTCCAGACGAGCGCAATACATCCCCCGTGGTTTCCAACCCCCAGCCTCGACCCTTCTCCAAGAATAAACGACCACCACACCCTGATCCCCCACACCATACGACCTACTCCAGTACCCTATTTGATAACGTAATAAACACCAAAAGACAACACATCTCCAGTAACGCACCAACAGGCCGTAGTGACTCCTTCCAGAAGCAACCCCCCCCAAAAGATGAGACGGACTGCCACCTCGCCTGTATCGAAAATCAAGTCGCCTTTATAATACAAGGACTGAATCTCGTCCTATCCAACCTCTTGATGCTTCACAACCTCCCCTAAACACCCACCCCCACTCCCACCGCTCTTCACCTCACTCGCCCTAGGCATACAAAGCCCCTGCCCCTTGCCAGGCACCTTATCCCTCCCCACACTATGCCACGAGACCAAGGAGAACTGCAGAAGCCATGTCCCCGGGGGAAGTGCTCGAGCTGGCCTCCTCATACACCACCCTTCGGATCGGGCAATCTACAATCCAGGTAATCACCGGTTTCAGAAGCGATCAACCCCCCCCCAAACCCCTAGACCACCAGCCTTCCTCATCAACATCCCTATTGAATCTAAAGTAGAAAGATCCAACACAAACTGCATGCTTATGAACTGCAGATCCGCCTCGAAGCATGCCACAGAGCTGGCAGAAACCATACTCAATCATGACATAGACATAGCCTTCATCACCGAAACCTGGCTAAACGACTGCTCCCCTCCCATCCTGGATATGCTCGTACCCCCGGGCTTCTCTATCATCAACAAAGATAGGAAGGACCAAAAAGGTGGTGGCTTGGCAATTATCCACAACAATAACATATTGATTTCAGAAATAGATTCCATTAACCACAACTGCTTTGAATGCCTAACCGCCAACATCAGTACCGCCATCAACACTGTACTCCAGTGTAACCTCCTGGAACATCCACCAGGCAACACCACCTCGTTCACGGAACGCCTGTCAGACCTGATAGCCCACTGCTCCCTCCTAAGCACCAACATCATTTTAGGCGACCTCAATCTCCACTGGAACGATGAGAATAGTGTTCCAGTACAAGCCCTGAATGATCTATTACACTCCAACAAGCTTACCCAGCACTGCTCAAAAGAAACCCCCAACAAAGGGGCAATCCTGGACGCCATCATCGCCCAACAGGACGCAATCACTATAGACCACATCCTTCCAGTCGACTGGTCGGATCATCACTTAATCCTATTCCACCTATCTCAACTGTTCATGTGTCAACCCTCCATCAGAGACCCCCCTACGTGGTCCATGAACCTATTGCAGATCAACACTGTTGACTTAGAAGAAAAAATATCCTCCCTCCTGCCCATCTCCCCAGACGGCCTCTAAACTGCAGAACTCACAGCACATTACAACACAACGATGTCCTCCATCTTAGACCAACTGGCCCCCGTGAAACTGAAAAAAACCAGGAGCATCCCCTCCAGAACCTGGTTCAACAAGGACATCAACAAGGAAAGCCAAGCAACTCAGAGCCTCAGAACTGCTCTGGAGAAAGAACCCCTCCTCTAGCCACTGCGAAAAGCTCAAATCAGCAAGAAGAAAGTACAAAAATCATATCAACAATGAAAAAACCAACTTCTTCTGTACTGCGCTCGACAAGGTAAAAAACAGACCAAGAGAACTATTTGACATCATTAAAAAACAATCATCCAAGCCATCGAATACCCTTGTCCAGCCCTCTAAAGCCTTATGTGATAACTTCGCCAACTTCTTTAACGATAAAATCGACAAGATCAAACTTTCCCTTGACATCAACCCACATCCTCCTGGCAACAACTGCACAGCAATCGAAACCACCTCGAGCAGGCAACCCGCAATTACCTGGTCCGCCTTCGACCCCGTCACGGAAGCTGAGATTCTCAACTTAATTGCCACATCCAAGCCCTCATCCCACAACTTGGACCCTATACAATTGGCCAAAGATCTGAAATTCACCCTTGCCCCACTCTGGTGCGAACTCATAATCAGCTCCCTAAAAACGGGCACCATACCTGACTGCCTCAAGGTCGGACAAGTAACACTTCTCTTGAAAAAACCAGGCCTAGACTCTAACGACCTGAATAACTTTAGACCGGTCTCCAACCTTCCCTTCTTGGCCAAAATTCTGGAAAAATGCGTTCTCCGTCAACTGAACAAACATATTGACACTATCAACCTGCTAGACCAGCACCAAACAGGTTTTAGAAAAGGTTGTAGCACCGAAACTGCAATCCTTAACATTGTGGATGACATCTGTAACTCCCTTGACTCAGACCATTGCAGTTTACTCATCCACCTTGACCTGTCAGCAGCCTCCGATACAGTAGATCATAGTCTTCTCATCAAGGCTCTTGAGCGGGTAGGTGCAGATGATCAGGTTCTTCAATGGTTCTCATCCTTCTTCCAGAATCGCTCCCAGAAAGTCAAAATCAAATCCTTTACTTCTGACCTTCTACCCGTAAACAGAGTCGTCCCCCAAGGATCCGTTCTCTCCCGCAATCGTTCAACATATACATGGTACCCCTCACCTCCATTCTGAATAAAGCCAACATCCCCTTCCATCTATACGCAGATGACACCCAGATATACCTGGAATCCTCCTCCCTCAATGACATTCTAAGACTGAATAATACTCTCAAAGAAGTCCAAGAGTGGCCATCATCGAACCACCTTAAACTCAATCAAGGTAAAACCGAGATCCTCCTCATCTCCAACAAGGAAGAAAACCCGCAAATGACGGAGTGGCTGAAAGCCATTGATGCACTCAACGCGAATCTCACCCTGAAAAACTCAGTAAAATCACTGGGAATCACCATGGACCACAAATTATCCATGACTAACCACATCAAGAACTCCGCTCCATGACTAACCACATCAAGAACTCCGGTAAGAGCGCCTTCTTCAATCTGAAGCTACTCAACAAAATCAAACCCTACATTCCACCTACGGATCTCAAGCACGCCACCCAATCTCTGGTGTTACCCAGACTGGGCTACGGGAACGCAATCCTCTCTGGTACTCCTCTCTCCCTCCTAGCACCCCTAAAAACCACCCTCAATGCAGCGGCCAGAATGGTCACCGGAGTAAAAAAATGTGACCACATTTCTCCCGCACTCAGAGATCTAAAATGGCTCCCAGTGGAAATGCGGGCCAGCTTCAGAACGGCCTACCTGACACACTAAGCCTTGCACACAGGGAAACCAGAATACCTAGCCTCTAAACTCATGAAAGCCGGTCAATCTAGAAGTCTCAGAAGTTCCAACTCCCTCCTTCTCATCCCCCTGAAAACACGCAAACATAAAACAGCAATTCGTTCCTTTGCAGGGAATGCTCCAAAAATCTGGAACGCCATCTCCGTGGACATCAGAACTATTCCTTCCTTTCTAAAGTTCAAAAGCCACCTAATAGCCCTCTACCTCAACCGTGCCTTCCCGAACCCAATTACGTAACTCTCAAGCTCCAACTTGTGAGCCATCAGACCGCTCGCACCCTCAACCTATCTCATCTCCTCTATCCTCCCCATCGCATGGGGTCTACACCACTAGGAGAATCTCTCAGGATAATACTTTGCCGCGTCAGCAAGAATTCACCCTGACCGCTCTACCTCAACGAGGACCTCCGATCCCCTGAGCCCTATTCCTCAGCGTCACACTTCAGCCCTCATTGCCTGTGGACTCTCCGAACGCTAATATTTGTTTGTATTTTACTCGTTAACTCTGTATTTGACTTCTACACATCCTGATGTGAAGCGCTTCAATACCCTCGGGTCTGGCCAGCGCTATAGAAAACTCCTAAAATAAAAAATAAAAAATAAATAAATCTAGGGTCCTGGTGGGAGATAGATTAGTAGTCCCTTAACAGACTGCGAGTCTGGTGGCTGCACCGAGGAAACTAGGGCCTCAAAACCAGAAGTTGCTATTGGCTCAAAAGTAGTTTTTAAATGATTACGATGAAAGACAGCCAGCCCCCCCTTTTTTAATTGTCTGTCTAGTCGATAGATGGCATATCGGGGGTGAAGGGATGGCCGTGACAATTTCTGGGCCAGAGCTAGGATCTGCACACATTTCAGTTACAAATGCCACATCCACGCGCTGCGCTTGAACTAGATTGGAAAACTCCAAGTGATGTTTCACTAGGGACCTAGCGTTTAGTGGCATACATGAGATGTTTGAGAGTATTGGAGCATAGTATTTCCTATTTTGCTGGGCAAATGCACCCGTATCAACTGAGTTGCTTGCTAGATTGGGTCTAGGGCACCCAATTTGGTTGCGGCGAGAGATGTGAGGAGGGGCCCAGGCGGGAATGGTAAAACTGATGTCCTGGGGGCCTTTACCATAGGATCTTAGTGCCAATACAGCATCCTGAAAGTACCTGATGAGTCCTGCTGTGTCTTGGAGCAGTCGACTAGGGGAACTGGTGCTGGGCACAGTCCAGGTTCGGATGGGCACAGACAGGCTTGCCTTTGGTGCACCTTCGGCACACCCGCTGCGTGCATCCGCTGCGCGTCAGCGCCATCCTCTCTTTTTATGGTCAGAGGCAAAGGGCTCAGGAAGGAGATTAGACCATCTCACTTCCAATATGGAGCCTAGGGAATGGCCCAGCTGAAGTGAGTGCAAGTCAAGCCAAACCTAAACCCCCCCTCCACTCAATCTGCTGCGGTGGACCGGGGAGAAAAGGAGGCAAGATAGCTATCCTATGAGAAGGTGAGCACACACGGAGAGCACATTGCCTGGCATACCAACACACAATTAGCCCTGATGCAATGTGGTGAATGCAGTGAATGATAACACCACTTCAGTTGGAAGTCTTTTGTATTCACCATTTTGGTGCAGCCAATGCTGTGAATCTCTAGAAACATGTTTCACAATAGTTGTTTTCCTACAGTATGAAGTAACAAGTGAAATTTGCGAGTGCTGACAATGCTGCTCACAGTCTTTTCAGGTTCAGTACCACAGCAGCGCACAGGTGTATCCCAGAGCTTGTATGCCCAATAACACACTGCCTAGTATTACCAGCACACAATGAGCCCAGATGCATTGTGGTAAATGCAGTACATGATAACACGCACTTCAGTTTAAAGTCTTTAGTACTCACCATTGTTGGTGCAGCCAGTGAGGGGAATCTCTAGATATGTGTTTCAGGATTGTTGTTCTTCTTCAGTAGAGAGTAAGAAGGTGCTAGCAATGCTGTTCATAGTCTTCTCAGGTTTAGTACCACTCCGTAAGCTCAGGTGCAATAACCCAACAGCCCAATAACTCATCAAGCAGCCAATCACGAAAGAAGGAGGAAGCGTCAGCCATGATGTTTGCTCCTGGTCCTGTAGACCCCGTCAAAAGAGGAAGCCTGCCTTCTGCTCCTGCTCTGCTTCTGTTCCTGTTTCCCACTCATCACCAGTGAAGGATATTCAGGAACACGATGTGCAATGCTTCAAAACAGTACCTTTATTCCAACGAAAAGATGATAGTCCATATAGGAATGGACCGTATTCTACTGATCAGCCTCAACACCACTGTCCTAAGTGACTTGATTGCATGCGCTTGACATTCCACCACTCCATTTAACCTATACCATGCACATCTTCATCACTCACACATGCCAATATTTCAATACACACACAGACAGATCACCACATTTCATCATTCATCATGCCCCGTAGCCCATGGCTCCTTATTTCCAGACGTTTGCCAGCTTAAAAAATGTAGATACATTTTCAGAAGTTGTGAGATGTTTGTCCTAACAGCTTCACACGTCCCCAACCATAATGTCTACTGTTTTTTTAGTCAGTTGGAGAAATGCCCACTATGTTACAAGCTACCCTATAGAAGGAACATGAGCTAATGAGCCAGCTTGTACCTTGTGACTGATTGAATAAGAGTCTTTTTTTTTTCTATTAGGGTTGGTTAGTTGGAAAGGGAATGGTGAATTCCATCTGTCATGCATTGTACTTTGAATGGAGTGTTGTTAATGATGGTTAATGTGTATGGTAACATTCCTTGAAGTACATGAACCTAGATATAGTAGTTTACCGAAAACCAACATAAAACAAATGCACTTGTGTTATATTTAACAAACAGTGTTTGCATGAAGTACCAGTTGGCTTACAAAGCCTATGTTGGATCACATTTGGTGTAAAATATTTTTGGTATCCTTATTGTATTCAACAAATAGTGGTGTCTATTGATCCAAGCAGTGCAAGTTCCAAGGGTCACATGGGATTGTTTACGTAGTCGCACAAACTTCACATTTCTTGCGTTGTAAGTTTTTGCAAATGTGCTTTGATTCAAATGGGGTTTTATGTCTAACCAAGTTGGAGCATTGGGTTGGGAAGGCGGGCAGTCGGACATTGGCCGATGGGCCAATGGTCACCTGTGGGTCGGTTTTTGTTAACTCTATCAAGCCGTGTTGTCTCTTCCCCACCAAGCCACTGTAATGAAGAGCCAGCATCATGGTCAGGCATGGTCAGAGGGGGTAGCTTGCAGCAACATCGCTCTGTCAGTATTCTGGCCACTGCAGACTTTAGCTTGGCCCCCGTTGGGCCGGGGCAGACGCTCAGAAGTAGTGTCTCACTTCCCTGCTGTGGTATTAAACTGAGGTGCCTGGCTGGGAGCAGGTTATGAACCTGTTGGGCCATTATCACCTCAGCTTCCCTGTAGCAGCAGCAGATCTGTGCTTTACTTCCACCCTCACTTGCCAGGCCATAGCCCTCAGGCTATACTTGGCTGGGCAGGGGAAAGAGTAAGTGAAGGGGCCCGCTTGGAGCCTTTTGTTGGCACCTTAGCGCCAGAGTCTTTCAGGCCTTGGCAGAGGCGGGTGTATGTTTTCATAGTCCTCGCTGTGAGGCATCTTTCACAGAGAGAAAACTTGAGAGGATGTAATGTTAGGGTCAGAGCTGCTGAATTTGGAAATAGGTTCGAGTCCCAGCCTCAGCTCGACATCATGTGATTCTTGGAAAATGACTTAATTGCCAAATGCCTAAATTTAATTTTATCTTCTGTAATGTGGCTGGCGCTCATATAATCACTGCCCTTGGGCCTAGTTCAGGCTAAAACTATGATACAAAATATTCTTCTGTTTGCAAATGTTTTAAGAGTCTGCAAAGGCTGGAATAAAAATAAAAGAGGATTCTTTATACAATAATAAAACTGTCCCTATTCCTTCTTAACATGAATTTTGTGCCTTTGTTTAGCTTTTAACTATCTGTCATGGATCGTTAAAGCAGCTTTGGACTCCATTTTAAACTCCGTTCACCTTATGTTTATTGTTTAAAGTACATATTGATCAGAGGAGAAAACACTAGCATTACGTGATTTTCTTCATTATCCTGTGACCAGGACATTAAAATACCAGTAATGCTGGTTAAAAAGTTGGCAGGTGGCAAACATACTCACATCAAGAGTTGTGGGATTTGGGCCACTTTATTTCACCTCACTCGCCCAGCCAAATTGTAGTGCTTCTAGCTTTCACCAATGTTTCTGGCTCTATGAGAATAAAATGTGTAATTTATCAAACATAACTCTAAAAATTAGCCCAATGAGACTAGCCAAATACTGTTTTATAAATGGGTCGAATCCCGGAATGGGGGCCACTTTTTTAAGAGGTGCCTGGCCAAATTGTGATCCCAATCCAACCATGCCAAGTTGTAAAAGAACATGAACACATATCTGACACTTGTTTCATTACCTTGCAGAACTTTTTCAAGGCTGTAAAAGGCAAGTACATAGGTCAGAATCCATGCAAGCGTCATGTCAGGTAGGGTGTTAAATTAACGCATATCAAAAGATACACAGAAGAAAGATGAAAATGCAAACAATGGTAAAGTGATCATTAAGGAAATCTTAGTCTCCACATTTAGAGATTACATCTAAATAGTTCACTTCAGAGACCAACATCATGTGCAATTTACAACAAAATTGCAACAAGCTAGGAAAGATATGAAAGTCCCAAAAAGTCAAATTGATATGTTCAGAAATGGATCTAGATTATCAGAAAGAAAAGGAAATATTATTTTAATAATAAGTGAGACTTATGAAGTCAACTTCTTGACTTAATACTGATCTAATACCAATCCAAAAATGGTAATGTCAAGGGAAAGAAAGAGTAAGTCAAATTGTGGTATAAGATAATGATTTCTTAATGACATTTTCATAGATTGTTACAATAAGATCTGTTCTTGCGGTATTGTGGCATGTATGACTTCACAGGGACAAAAGACTGGTTGATGCATGCATATTTGTGGACAGGACCAATAAAAAAAATGTTAGATGCAGGATAAAATTAATAGGAGTAGTGAGATAAGATTGATGGATAAGGTACCTTGGTGAGTACCAATTTGTTATGGGTCCAGTAAATAGTTACCTGAACGCAGAACTTTAGGCCAGATGTTCGTACCTGTTCTGTGGTTGCAAACGCAACCACAAAGACTCTAGTTCAGAGTTTGCAACCACAAAAATGCTTTTTGCAATGCACTAAATGCATTTCAGGAGCATGTAACATTTTAACACTCCTTAAAGTGTGTAAATAGAAAAGGAATCTCTATTTGAAAGGAGCATGTTGTGGGTGCCCCTTCCAGACAGCAAATCGTATTTGTATGCATCAATGATTTAGGACCAAACTAGAAGTGGTTACTTTTTTGGGGGAGTAGGCGGTGCCATGCAAACAAACGTTTTAAAAAAAGTGAACTATTTTTTTAAGCATTAGACCGGATTCCTGCATTAAAAAAAAGAGCACTATGTTGAAAGGCAATGACCGACATGTAGGCTGCTGACCTGAGCAGTCCACTCAACATTCCACCCCAATCAGCCTCCGATTAGCCTCTAATCAGAGACAATGTCAATTTGCAACCTACTGCATGAATATTAATGAGTTAGTTCAGATTACGACCCACTCCGAATCTGAATTTTCCAAACTGAGTTATTTGAACATCGGTCACATCAAAAAATTATTTACTGGTCACAAACTACTGGTCACAAATTCTATAAAAAAAGACATTTTGTTCTGTTTCTTATGCATCCTTTGAAAGTACTTTTGCAAAAAGTACAACATATGTCAGAAGGGGTCAGATAAAAATTTGCTATCTAGAGTGTGAACAAGTGGCATCATTAGGGTCAGAGTACCACCAGCCTTCAGAGAGCAATTGGCCTATGAGTTGATAAAGGCCCCTTACATGAGATAAATATCACATATCGATAGAATCTATCATTGTAATGTAATGTATGGTACACTTATATAGCGCAGCTGTCATCCCAAGGGTATCCTGGCAATTAGATTACTGAGCAGCGAGTGTCAGACAAAGAAAGGCACGGTCTACTCTCTAGGAAACAGTCTTGTTTTCAGTTCCTTCCTGAAGCAGGACAAGGTGTTAAGTTGTCTAAGCTCCAGGGGAAACGCGTTCCAAAGTCTAGATGCTGTGAAACTAAAGGATCTACCTCCCATTCGAACTTTCTTAACATGGGGAACACAAACCAGATGTGCAGAAGAGGAGCGTAGGGATCTAACAGGAGAGTACCATACAAATTTCCTTTGAAGTACCCTAGGTCCAATGTTGTGTGCTGCCCTGTAGACAATACAAAGTGCCTTAAATTGTACTCTTTGTACAACAGGCAGCCAGTGGAGATCCTTAAGGATTGCACTTATGTGCTGAATCTAATTTGCTTTAATTTAGGAAGTGTCTTAAGACTTGGTTATTTCCTTTTCTGCAGCTAGATGTTCTGGTTTGATTTGGTATCCTTGTGCTTGTACAAAGTTTTGGATTTTTGGATTTTCAGTCATGGTGCCCTGATCTGGGTGTTTGCTGTGCTCCAAATATAGTGCCAAATAACAATATCTGGCAACTAACCGGGTCCTGCTAAAGCATTAACTTGCCTATACGCCAAAGCGATAAGTAGCACAGACAGACAATTTTTTAAGGTAAACATTTTTTTCAAACATTTCCGCACCTACACACAACTAGATAACATACAATGACAGGTAGTCATTGACTGTGTAGGTAAAAGGAAACCACCGTCCTGAAGAATACCCCTGATCAGTAGAGTTCAGTGATGGAAAACATGTTGACAGAAAGGAAACTCAGGGTCTTAAGAAGTTGTCTTGTTTGAACTTTTGAAAGAGAGAGACAATAATAAAATATAATTTGTCTGTTATGTGGCAGTTATATCCTTTTGGTGTTGAAGGTTTTATTAATTTGCAACATAGAGTACCCCAAAAATACGTCCCATCAAATAAGAGTCCGAACATTTAAACTTGAGGTACTTGAGTGACATTCCACAGACCCCAGCAAAGATCCCTACTCATGATGAGCCCTCCAAGATCAACAAATCTAGAATGCAGTGAGGATTGAAACAAATGATGAAGCATGCCATCTGCGTGGATGAGGGCTCGATATCTTTTTACTTGATAATTCTAAATGGTATGACTTTCAATGAAGTTTAAGTGAATAATCCCATTCCAGTGGTCAGTAGTTAATGTTTGTTGTGTTAGCTGGCTTTGTAAGTCACCATGCCAGAAGAAAATCTAGATGAGGGGTTGGGATTGGTTGTAAGTTTATTTTTCAACTGAGAATAAGACCGGGCAGAGCCACCAGGCAGACACAACAGTAAGTACACCTTCCCTGCCAGCCTTCTCGCAGACAACCGGCTTTGTGTAAGGTGCTTCCAAATGTATACTAATAAGAGACATTTACTCCTTTCATGTGCTTTTTTTGCCCCAAAATGTTTAAAGATAGGTTGAGCCCAAACTTGTAGCATCTTTATTGTCTCTCATGTACAGTTTTTGCATGTCTCAAAGTTATGGTATGGTAGCTGGAGGTCAGGACACGGAGAACTCATACTAACGGTCGATAAATCCTGACTTTTTATAGAGGGGAGGTTACCTCGGTGATAGTTCACATATTAACATCCATGTATTGCATAATGCATAAAGCACAACTATGGGTTTTGTACAATAAAGGACCCGGTCCGGAGAGCTACCCTCGGTCTTCCCAACACAAAGTTTTGGGTTTTTGTATAGTAGTTAGCTACTCAAAAGATTGTTCCAGTGCTATGAACTGTTAGCCACTAGTCATAACAAGTTTTTCAAAAAGTGAGTAAAACCTCCAGGTCTTAAGGCTCCATTTGACGGAACCTTCATCTTTGGTGGGCTTCAGATCAAGGGGAGGAGAATTACAGTTTTTGGTACCACTGCCAACAAATCATCAGGAATGCAAAGTTCTTGTTGATAGGTAGAGTACAACTCTTTTAGCTAGGTAACTGGTATCTGGCTTTTAGAAGGCTCTGTGGGCCTGCATTAGCAACCAACCAATGCAAAGGTGCACACAAATGGGATTGTATTTACAGAGTGAGAGAGGAAGTGTTCCGCACCAACTAGAGTCTCTTAAGTTGATACTCTGGGAGACCCCAGTATGGAGCAATGGTGGAATCCAGGCGTGAGATTATGAGAGCATGAATTACCGCCATTTGGCAATGGGAGAGGAGATGAAAAAAATGTTTTTAAGGATCTGAGAAGGCCAAAGCACACTCCTATCACACTATCCACTTGGGAGCGAAATGATAGCCTATTGTCAAATTTACTGCCATGTTGTGTACAACTGTGGTCCGTGGGGCGGGGGGAGGGTGAACGGGCAGAGCTGTGCGAAGCTTCCTCTCCCCAAGAAGGGAGGGGAGTGGGCGGCTAAAAAGTAATATTCCAGTTTTGCTGGTGTTACATTGAAGATTGCTCTTACACATCCATTGGAAAATTGCTGACAGACACACAACAATTCTGTTCTGGATATTAGGAATGTTACCGTCCCAGGTCAGAAGAATCTGTGTGCTGTCAGCATACAACACAACTTGCACACCAAATGATTCCACCATGACTGTCACGGGAGTCATATGAACATTAAACAGTGTTGGGCTCAGGACAGAGTCCTGTGTAACACCTAAAGGATTGCTACGTAAAAAAACAAGGACTCCTGATGTGGATCAAGCTCCTGGGTCAGGGTAAACAATATATGTAAACTAGCACACCCAGGCACGCAAGCTAGCTACTGGCACAATTCAAAAGGCAAAACAAACGATAATTAATAATGATATCCAACTGCTTTAGAGTATAAAGTACATTTTAATTCCATACAATCAAAACATCATTTGATAAAATCATTAACTCATTAATAAGATTTGATAAAAACATCATTGCATCGTTGCATGTGCATACATAGATAAAAAACGAAAAAATATAATATAAATAATGGATGGTTTCCTGTCTAAAGGTTTGGACACAGAAGCAAAAGTGTTATATTCCCAGGTTAGACCCATGCAGCTTATTTCTTACATTGTCCTCACAAATAACATTTCTAAGCTGTGACCTTTTGCATACATTTGCATGCACAACAGTGTTGGATTAGTTTCTCTGAAGCTAAACTTGGTTCACATTCAACAATTTATTAGACCCAACACAATATGGATTCAAAGCTGAACACAGCACTGAGCTGGCCCTGATTAAATCTACAGAGGAAGTTAGAGAGGCCCTGGACCATGGAGGCAATGCGGTGCTGGTCATGCTGGACCTCTCGGCGGCCTTCGATATGGTTCATCATAAAGTGCAAGGCAATGCTTGGAACCTTTTGAAATCCTTCCTCACACATAGAAATCAAATGGTGGACCTAGATAAAGACAGCTCCAAACCTTTTTCCCTTCCATGTGGAGTCCCACAGGGTTCCTCACTCAGCCCAACACTTTTCAATGTTTACATGTCAACATTGGTGGCTCTGATAAGATCTTTTGGGTTTCAACTGACATCTGATACGGGTGACATGCAAATAGTGCTGCCTCTCCAGTGTGGGCAAGAGGCTGAAACAGGAAAAAGATTTCATGACTGCATGAAAGCCATCTCAGGGTGGATGTCCTCAAATTGCCTGAAACTCAACTCAGGCAAAACGGAGGTCATCATATTTGGCAGCAACTTGAGCATCTGGAGGCCCGATCGGTGGCCGGAAGAAATGGGAATTCTCCCCGTACTGACCCAGAAAGGAAAGAACTTTGGGGTTATAGTGGACAACAGACTCACCTTCGGGGACAAGATAAGTGGGGTTGTCTCTGTGAGTTTCTACCTCCACAGAATCATAAGGAAAAGAAAGTTTTTTCTACCAGAAAACAGTCTTAGGACAGTAGTCACGGCCCTCATCATGTCACGGCTTGACTACTGTAATAGTCTTTATTTGAACATCCAAAAAACCACCTAAAAAGACTCCAAACCATGCAAAATGCGGCAGCCAGATTGTTGACGGGGACACCAAAGTTTGTCTTGGTCAAGAAAGAACTAAAGCAACTACACTGGCTCCCAGTGAAACAACGGACACAATTTAAAGCTCTTTGCACGGTCTTCAAGGCCCTCAAGGGAGTGGGCCCTGACTTCCTTAAACAACAGTTGCAATGGCATGTTCCCAGAAAAATCCTTCACTCCACGGGAGCAAAAAAAGTGATAGTTCCCTCAGTCAAAAAAGCAAGCTGGGTTGGTGGGAACTTTATCACATGTGTGCCACAAAGGCCTGGAACAATCTACCATTCCACCTCAGAAACTCTACTGAGCTCCTCTCTTTCAGGGAGGGGCTGAAAACTTGGTTATTTACTTCATAGGCACCCTTCTCCACGGGGAACCAAATAGGCAGTGCTTAGTGCCAGGACACCCCAGGGTAACCGTTGCGCTTAAGATAATAACATAACATAACATCTAACTTTGCCATTATTATCACAATGTCCTGAACATCATGTACAAGATCTCGTTCCTTACTATGTACAAATGTCATCACTATCTTCATCCACGGGCGGTAGGGCTATCTACATTATCCACAACATCATTAATCTATTCGTGCATCGCAAGGCTTCTATAAAAGATGAGCATCCCGATAGATTAGCAGAGTAGGTCCTTCTGCTGACACTGAGGGTCCTTGTATGCTGAGAAAATACCACGCAGCAACCTGACATCTCGTGAGGGGTGTCCAGTTTGTGACCAAGAAGGGGTCCTTCACTCTATCCCATCAGGTAATGGGGTTGTATCGTCCCTTGGGGGGATTCTTGGCTCTACACATACACACACTCTAGGTTCACTCAGAGTAGGGTTCACATTGTAGGAGTACACTAGATTACTACCTTGTTAATATGCCTGCATATATACAACTATTTAGCACCATGGTAGAACTATATCTACTACTTATGTTGTTGGTGCTTGTAATCGTGCTTATCCGCTTCTGTCTACTACTCATTCTGGCATACGTATTTTATACACAAATAACTTTTGTTCAATAAATATTATTGAAAACGTTCCACTGTATTCTCTGTATATTCTTCCAAGAATAAATAAGCATGAGTGACTGAGCGAAAAGTTCTGTACTGTTTCCATGATTCCTGAGGAATCAGGGTTGTCATGTTCAGAGGTTGTCAGAAACTATTCGCTCCCTGATAGGTTAGGGGGGCTTAGGGTGGTACTGTGAGCTAGCTGGTCTATAGGCTAACATTTCCTGCAGGGTTTTCTGGTATCAGTCTTGACACCAAGCCCTTAGTTTATGTTGTCCAAACAATGTGCAGGCCCTATGGATTGATAAGAACTACACAACATGGCACTGCCAATATTGGTTAAGCTCTAATTTAAAGGTCAATTCTGAGTAGTTTAGTCGTGCTTTCTCAGAGATCCTTACAAACATTTTAACCGGAGAAGTCCGTAGTGGGAAGGGAAACAAATCCGCCTCAGCTGAGTAGGCATACCCTATATGTTAGATGTAGATTAAAATCAAGCTTGAAGAATTAGAAGTTCACACACTGTGCAAACAATATGCCTATAACAATTTGTGTAAATACTACTGGTCTGACAATGACTGAACAGGATGAGAACATTGGGCAAGAGATAGACACACTGAAAATTTCAGAAAACTGCAGACAAGAGGTTACTATGAAATTATTACAACATGGCCTCCCGGCACACAAAGCATTGAGAACAGAGGTATTCTATTCTTGTTTAAAATTCCCGCCTGCAGATGCACACACACAGTTATTTCATTAATACATTGAAAATAAACCACCTAATGAGTATTTTCCATACGTGGACTAAGAAGAACCATTAAATTACCAAGAGCACATTAATTGGTTTGAAGGCGCTCTACCCTATGCAACAGAACACATGAGACTTGGTCTGGTCAGTAGAGAAGGAGCGACTTGGCTAGCCTTAGCATCATACACACCAGCAGGAATTTGCAAAATTTACAGAGATTTAGTAAAAATGTACAAGACTCTGACACAATATTTAATGAGTACATCAACAGTCCAACCTGTGGGGCCTGCTCAGGTCACACAAGCACACATGGCTACCTCAGATATTAGCCCAAAACACTAAATGCAATTATGGGAATCCTGTTTTGGATAGCACAAAAAACAGCATAGCTTGAAACAGTCTTTCCCCTTACAGCCCATTGGAAAAACACAGAATTTTGACAATTTGCTTGCCCATGTGGATGGCTCCCCACGTAGAAGATTGTGCCACCTGGGGTTCGGTCTTCACTGCTGTATACACCAGAACGCATGGTACCCCTTCAATAGCAGTCATACCAGATGTTCTGAAACAGAATGAGTATGGGGCATAGCCTGCCTTAGATCTGGGAATGAAACTGATGGGCAATGTTGCCCAGGTATCTACCTGTATGTTGAGTAATATGAAAGGGGAGGCAGCAGCAGTGGCTCTACGCCAATGCCTGAGGGAATTCACTCCCATACAGCAGGTGCGTGAATTACCTAAAATTATCAAAGAAACATTTGCCTCTTTAGGCAGAGATAAACTGGGAGCCAAATTTGGGAAACCAACAGTTAAGAGTAGTTCTGAAAGGGATAACTCTAAGCAAGCACCCAACACTTTAAAGAAGAAATGGGATAACAACAAAAAATTTAACAAAACAAACCACAGTCATGGGGTGGGTCACCTCAACAGGAACACACCCACCGGAGATTTAGCGTACCAAACAGTGACAATATTAGAAAGCTTGATAGGTATTAGGATACTGATACACGCTTATTTTGTTCCTTTCAGGAAACATCCGAAAAGCGTTTGGAGAGAGACAGTCGGTCAGAGTACAGATCGGAGGAGCGAATCAAGCCAAAAGGGGAGACACAGCGCACTGCAGATTACATCATTGAACAGCAAGATAAGCCAAAGACTTCAAAACCTCAATTTAACAAGAAAAAGGTAGCCAGATTTAAAATCAGAAATGCCCAGGCTGCTGGGGACACTGCTTCTGAATGGAGAATGGACAGTGACGATGCTGGACAGCGTGGCTGAAGTCACCATAGCTTACCAGAACCTGATGGACTTTCAGATGGTAGTAGCGCTGAGTAAGCATGCCACGGTAGAAACACCTGATACAAGGGTAGGTGTTCCACATTATTTCGTTTATACCAAATAACGCTCCAAATGGAAGGGGACATTGCCAGGAAAGTGTAGGGTCTCTTTCGGGAGAACCTTACCTATGTTTACGACATTCTTTTGGCCGAAAAGAATTGGATATATGAGTTTGTAATGGATTGCACAATGGGAGAAGTCATTTTTCCTGCTTTTTCTGACCTGGTTCAAGAATCAGTTAAAAATTAATATGCGAAGGAGTAGGCGTTAGCGGTAGCTCCTGCACTTTACTGCAGCCATGTTGGGTGGGATAATGAGTCACCTCATCACAAAATTCTATTAAAACCAATTCCTCTACTACAGAGACAAATACCCGATCAAACATGAGGCAAGAAACAAGTCAGGGAGATCTTGGATCAACTTGAATTCCAAGGTGTGGTAGAGAATTGCACCTCACCTATGTATATTCCTTTGTTTCCCGTAATGAAACCCAATAATTCAAATCCGCTAGTCTTAGATTATAGACATTTAATTGCATCCACATGCACATTTTCAGTACAGAATGTGCAGTGCCGCACTACTGAATAACATCATGCGGCAGAAGTACAAAACAACACTGGACATCTCAAATGGATTTTTCTTCCAAACTACAGTGCCTTGAAAGGAGATATTTGACAGCATTCTCAGTGCTAGGCGCTCAACGCCAATTTTGTCGATTACCCCAGGAGTATAGGAACAGCCCGAGTTGTTTTCAGCCAATGTAACAGAGTTACTTCAAACATTTGATGAGGATGCATTGTCCTATGTAGATGATATCTATCTGATGGATGATGAATCAATGGAACACATGGCCAGAGTGGAACACATAATCCTTGGGTTTGCTCACCTGGGTTACAAATTCAAGTTTAGAAAAAATCTAAAATTGCCCACCTCAGTGTCCTATTTCTAGGGTACAAGTTGCCAAGTGAAGGCAAAAGCCTGGCAGCACAATTTTTAGAAAAATGTGCACTGTTCCAACCTCTGACGTCTTTGAAAAGACTACAATCCATTTTAGGATTCTTGAATTTTGGCAGAACATGCATTTTGAATTACACAGAAAGGTAAAACCTTTCTATGACTTGAACAGACCTGATTTTTCAGTGCTCTATTGGGCACAGGAACATACTGATATCCTATGTTCCGGACAAGCTGACATGATAGCTTCCAAACATTTACACACACGTGTCAACACGACTAACCTGGTGATCCACGTAGTCGCTGGATCTACTGGGTACACCTACATCACTTTCAATTAAGGTGATACAGTAGCTATTGCACACAAATCACATTTGTACACAAAAGCTGAAATGCATTTTGTACCAACTGAAAAAATACTCACAGCAGTACAGACTGCTGTAGTGAGGGATAAAGTGCTAGCACTAGGAAAATGCATAACTGTTGTAAAGCACTGCGCCCATGATGGATTCAATGGGCTAACTCTCTCACTGTAAAAGATGTAGATTACAGATTTGATTACATCACAAACACAAGCATTCTTGCAATACGAACAAGAATACCCTCTGTCAAATGAAATAATGCCTCTAGAGTGATATGAATATATCATTCATACCGATGGATCTGTCCAGCCACCGGTAGGAACAAAACAGCGATATTCTACGACTTGCACAATTGTAAAAGGGCCCATTCAGAACAGGAAGTTTCTTCCTGGGAAGACACACATAAGCAGTCTCTAGGAGACTGTATGACACATCTGGTGGAACTAAAAGCCCTAATACTGGTGCTACAAAATACGGATTACTAATTCATACGCTCTTAGTGTGTGCTTCATTTTACTGCATCCAGTCCTATAACGAATATTTACATTATTGGCGCGAGAATGGATTTAGGGATTCTGAAGGTTGCACATTGAAGCACAAGAGGCTCTGGGAACAAGTGGCAAAGCTGAAAGAAGTCCTACTACGGGCTCATGTTATTCATACATTGCATTGAGTCATCAACGTGTTGGCATTCATGTTGAAGGGATGAAGCCACCAAGGCAACAGTTTGTACTGCTGCCATTGCTGCAATAACTTGCTCTAGTACGAGAATAGACAGAGCAACTATGATAGCTGTCAATGCCCCGCGCAACAGCTCAGCACTGCTGAAAGGCTTTCCACTCAAGTACTCCTACAAATTAGATGTGCAAAACATTGTGTATTCTCAAATTCCAGGTTTGGGGATAGAGTAATACCAAACACTAATTGCAGATTGGGATTAATACTAGCTGTACATGAGTGTCTGGGTTCAGCACATGCAGGGATCACTGCTACAGTTTCATTACTAAAGCAGCACTAGTGGCGGCCAGGTCTAACTAAACAGACCAAGGACTTTGCTCTAAAATGTGACACCTGCCAGCAGATGAAGGGCTCCCACATAGCACGTCCACCCCAAACACCTTTATTGATCTCAGACAAACCTCACTCATGTGTCTATTTGGATCACTGCAGACCCTTACACTCTGACTGGGCTTACAAGTACATCTTGGTGGCAGTGGATTCATGCTCAGATTCCTGCGGTTTGGCCCCAGCGTTCAGCTGATGCTCAAACTGTAATAAAGGGTTTGCAAGTCTTTATCGGGACACACGCAATTGGCACTCTACATTCTGACCAGGGCCCAGCGTTTAGCTCTTGGGCTTACAAAGAAGCCATGGGAGGTTTGGGTATGGCCTTGTGGTACTCCTCCCCCTTTTATCTTTAGGGAAATTAGGTAGCCGAGAGGAAAAACCTTGACTAAAAGCAGTATTTAACAGCAAACGTATCAGGCTCGGGCGGCAGGTGGGTCAATCACCTATATGGGGTCCAAAGGGCACTTAACAACATGCCAAGAAAATACCTGGGGTGTCACTCCTGTTTGGGGTAAGCATCTGGGTACCCAACCTCGATAGTGCCAGCACAGTGGTGGCTGACACACCGTTTGACCTCAATGATCGTTTGGATGTCTTATAGGACCTTAAGGAATACCAAGCTTTACCAAGCAACGTCCAAGCAAGATCACCACCACAGGAGAAGTGAAAACAGTAACAGCAAGATCTGCCTGGGTCTGGAAGATTGGGGACCCTGTTAGAGAGAAAACTGTGGACAAAAGCCTGTACCTGTCCTAGCTGTCGGAGGAACCAAAACTGTTCTTCTTCTGCCTCTTGCTGGCCGTCAAGATAAAAGTTTTCTCTCAATTGGCCTGATCAAACCACATTATGTGGCCGATTCTCAACAGTAGGCCACGTGGGCTCCTGGGTAGCCGCCACACTCCTCTCACGACCGTACTGTTCAGATGGAAGCTTTATTGATGACTGAAGAATCCACTTTTCAAAGAGAAGCTGTTAGCAAAAATTAGATGATGCTTCTCTCCATTGAAACAACTACAACTGTACAGTCATGTCAATTAAAAAAATTGACTACATCTATGTCAATAGGCCACAGATTGAGTCATCTCCCAGTTCTAGAAAACCTGCTGAGCTGGCAAGAATAGACCGGACAGCGTCTGGCTACTATGGACATTATGACGATTTCTCATTACCTCCAGGTTTATCTGAACTGCCAACACCACCTCTTCTTTTCAAGCTTCAAGTTTATGCTTTCTATCTTTGACTGAAAAAGATTTACTTTGTTGTTCCCTGGATACGTCTAAGGATTACAATTGGCTCACTTTTCCTGATACTTTAGATTGGTATGGTAACTGTCTTTTTCCTACTTCTGAATGGACGCTTTCTCCCAGAATGCTCTGCAGTACATCTTGTAAACTTGGGGGCATATTACAAGCCACTATTGCCACAGGAACGTCACTTTTAGTGACGTTAAAGTGACATAGGGGCTTCGCCTTATTTACAAGCAAGCGTTAAGCAACTTAATGTGGCTTAACACTGCCTTGTAAATAAGGCCTCCTTTCACACTACACTTAGCTTGAAAGAGGCGGGCAATGCGTGTTGTGGTGGGCGTTCCACTGCAACACCCATTGATTTTGATGCAGCTCCAATTTTACAAGGGTGGCCTAAATATTATTATTATTATTATTATTAGGTTTTGTAGAGCGCGTAGTCACCCGTAAGTATCCCAGCGCTAAGATCCGAACAACCTGAGGGTGGCAGAGGGGGAAAGAGAGGAAACAGGAGGTTAGGGAAACAGGTGAGTTTTCAGTCGCTTCCTGAATCGGAGGTAATCTGGTTCTGTCCTAAGATCCCGAGGGAGGGAATTCCAGAGGCGGGCGGCGTTGACAGAGAAACGCCATCCACCCGTGCGCACCCTCTTCACTCTGGGAACCGTGATGAGGTATTCATGGTCAGATCGGAGGGATCTTAAGGCTTTATAAGGCCTGATGAATTTTTTTAAGATGGAGGGGCCTTTGTCCTGAAGGAGTTTGTGTGACAAACAGAGAGCAAGGACAAAATTAAGACCAGGGAAAACCTGTTCTTAAACAGGCGCAATGAGGAGAAATGCTTCATTTCTCCTCGTTGTTGCTGTTTCTGTGTGCTGCATTGTGCAGCACACATAGAAACAGCAAAAGGCCATTGAATGTTTATGTGCAGGAAGGTGATCCTTCCTGCACATGAATAATCACAGAAAAAAATGATGTTTTGCAACTTCTATGTATGCTGCAGCACACATAGAATTAAAAAAATTATATTTCCAATTGTTTATGTGCAGGGAAGGACACCCTTGTGCACATAAACAATCTTCTCCTACAATGCAGGCACCCTTGCACTATGGTGCACAGGTGTCTGTGTTTGCACTAGACAGCCAAAATTAGCGCTAGCACAGGGGGAAACACAGGGCTGCAGCGTATTCATCTAAATACGGTGCAGCCCTGCGTTTTGGAAGTGGCGTAGCATGGAGTTAAGCCAAGGTGGCTAACGCTGCGCTCTGCCACTTCCTAGTAAATATGCCCCTTGGTTCTTAAACCACATGCATCATCACACCATGAAGTGAGAGACTTGTACCTGGTTAATATTACAGCAGTTCCAGTTCCTGAAGGACATGGTATCGTATGATGTATATGGTCCTACTGAACTTTAAAAAATTCCTTATTTGTTCAAAATTTCTTTAAATGACATTATCACCTATAGTACTTTCTCTGATGATTGGGACATTAAAACTGTGCATAACTTGCTTTCAGATTTAGAGCAATCAGCTGCATTTTCAAATGATGAATTGTATGATGATACAAGTAATTTTGGTGACATATTCTGTTACAAGCATTATGGTCACCATTTTTTACATAACACCAGTATCCCACGCAGTCGTTACAGTTATGCACAATGGGAACACTACCCAACAACGCCAAAAGGTAGTTCGAAGTTTTTTGCACAGAGGTTTGCTTGTTTTTCAGGTTTTGAAAAAAATCAGACCCAGCCTCATTTAACCTTAAGCTTGCACCTACACCTGCAAAGAAAAATATGTTAACAAACACCAAGCTGATATACTCTGCTTCCTTTATTTCCCAGCTGTCTTCACAGGGTTTCGGCTTTTGGAGAGACACAATAGACACAAAGTCTATCTGGGGGACAAAAGATTGGCAGGTTCAGGGGACAGAGGGCTTATTTAGAGCATGCCTCATACCACATCAAATGATTTTCCTGAACAAGACAGTGCAACAAACTTAATGGCTAGGTATAGGAAAAACAGAGGCTTTGAACACACCTTGTATTCCAGCATTCTCACATTTTGAGAATTGGAAGCACTTTAGATACTTTAGTGGGGATACACTTGCTACCATGATACGTAATGATTCTTTCAATTCATCGGACCCCAATTCGAAGGGTTAGTTGGTTTGGCCTGTGGACACAAATGTGTGCCAATCTGCATTCCTGGGTAACACTGAAGGGATTAGGATCAATAGGACTGATCAAATGATATGTACAAACAGAACATTCTGGGTGATAACGATATATAGTGTTGGGAAGTTATGCTTAGATTGGCTAAAACCTCAACACCCTCACAGGTGAAACAACACTTGTCCCTTCTTTCTGACGACATGATCTCAGTGATTTTTAACTAGTTCCCTGGAACCCACGTCAAAGGCGTTTTTTGTATGGAATATACAATGAACTGTGGACAATATCTCAACAGGAAGCTGCTGAAAGATTGCGTGAGATTGATAGTGTTAATTTAGAAAAGGCTTTGACTGTGGTTGATAATGGTATGACCACATTTACAGCCAGAATGTATCTACTGGGCAACATAGTGTCTTCTGCAATTGACATAATACATCAAGACATGTCTATATTACAACATGGACAGTCGGAATTACGGTCAGTAGTAATACTGAGCTGGACGTTACAGACATTACATTCTGTCCACGTACCATGGAGTTACATTAACAGTACAAATCTGTTTTCAGCATATGATCTAATAGAAAAACAGTTGACAATAGCGCGTAGAGATGCGTAATATACCATGTTTCATATTGAAAAATTAGACCAATTATCTTTCACTGTGGCTGAAACACCATCCACTGTTTAGATAATCCATTGTTACATCACCCTAAGGGTCACAACCTTTCAATTCCAATATTGTCTCCAATACCAACAGGTGGGCAGATATGAAGCACTAGAGGAAGGATATGTTCACGAGTATTGGGAATTAGCGTTCAGGTTCAGATGCAGGAATGGGGACACAGACGTTTTTCTTAGTGGCTCTGACAGTGAAGACACCTTAAATGGTACCTTGGTTTGCAAAGACATTTCTCTCCATGGAGCATGAAATGCTTCAATTGCGAACTTCTCTGGTTATCTGAAGGGTTCCCCAGCTGCTGTGATTCATCCTGTCTTCAGGCTGCTCTTGAATTGAAGCTATTTGATGCTGAATGATCATGGTTTCTGTTGAATAGAACTGGGCATCCTTTTTCTGGTGACAGTTAATTCCATTGTGACTTATTGTACACAAGTACTGTTTCCACCTGCCCGCAAAGTTATGGAGGCAGCACTATGGCCTTTGATAAATGTTTCCTACATAATATTTGACTCCCTGAGCAAACTGAAAGTCATGCTTTTACAGAAGGATGAGGCCTTAACTTCAGCCAAAGAGACGTTTGATCTCCAGGTTGCAAGGTCCCCATCTGAGATACAGACACTACTCAACACTAACATCCGGCTGCATTTTGGGCAGCTGGCCCATCATATCTTTAACATGTCTGATATGAAAGGAATAGTGCACCTTTTGAAATGTATTGGTTCTGGTTTGGTTAGCACCTTTCAGACAATATTCGGAGTTATACCATCATTCATACACTCCGTGTTGGGAAGCGTTTTTGGAGAGCTCCCGCTTGCCCTGCTACTTGTGGCAGGAATGTTTATTTTATTCTGTCTGCTCCACAGTGGACGTCCTAGTTCAACTTGGAATGGAGACAGCACTGCTGGTGCTACATTGCCTTGAGCACATGATACCCTGCTTCGGCACACCTCAGCTTGAGGAACTAAATGAGCACTGGTTCATGTTGTTCAGGCCTGTCTGGCTTGACTGCATTCAACCTGAATTCCACTGCCTGCTTTGCAGCCAAGAATGCATCCTGGATATGTCTCAGATCTGAATTGGTTGCGCCACTGAACACTGAAGTACTGATGGATCCCTTAAAGGCCCATGCATATTGCTGGCCCCAGCGTATTCCATTGATGATGAATGGATTCTTAGAGCCACCCTGGGATGCTTCAGTGATGTGAATATCAACACCTCCCTCAGCAGCTGCTGTGGAAACTGCATAGAATCACCTTTGCCCCACAAACATGATATGAAGTGCGCCTCTGGAAACCTCTGCAGATGTGGGCAACCACAATCTTACGCCTACCACTCAGAACTTATAAACAATTGGCATTTTTCTGTGCGGGAACAATTTACCAAAACAGTTTTTCTTTTTCTAGGCACCATGGCTTTCTGAGTGCTTCAGATCTCAAATAATATAAAGACTTATACAATGTTTTACATGTTAAATTGGGAAGCCCGCTTTATATATTTTAAAGAGTATTTTAAAAAAAAACGTTTTTAAACTGTCTGCTGACTTTTTAGATAGCGACCGTTAATATGAGGAGTGAGTTTTATATTCTCGGGTTAGGCCCATGTAGCGAAGCAGCTTATTTCTTACATTGTCCTCACAAATACCATTTCCAATCTGTGACCTTTTGCATACATTTGCACACCCGACAATTTTGGATTTGTCTCTCTGAATCTAAACTTGTTTTACATCTAGCTACACACAACATGATCACAATGCCCTGAACATCGTTTACAAGTCTCATTCTTTACTACGTACAAATGTCATCACTATCTCCATCCACGGGCGACATGGCTATCTACATTCCCCACAACATCACTAATCCATGCATACATCGTAAGACTGCTTTATATTATAAAAGATGAGCATCCCAATAGATTAGCAGAGGAGGTACTTCCGCTGAATCCGAGGGTCCTTGCATGCTGAGAAATCACCACACATTAACCTGACATCTCATGAGCGGTGTCCAGTATGTGACCATGCCGGGGTCCTTCACTCTATACCATCACGTAAAGGGGTTGGATCGTCCCTTGGGGAGATTCTTGGCTCTACAGCTACACACGCTGTAGGTAAACTCAGAGTAGCATTTGCATAATAGGAGTACACTGGATTACTACCTTGTTTATATGCCTGCATATATACAACTATTTAGCACCATGGTAGAACTATTTCTAGTATTTACGTTGGTGGTGCTTGTAATCACATTTATCTGTTTCAGTCTACAAATCATTACACGTATTTTATACAAGAATAGCGTTGGTTCAATAAATATTATTAAAAACGTCCCACTGTGTATTCTCTGTAAATTTCTCAGAGAATAAAGAAGCACGAGTGACTGAGCGAAAGGTTCTGTTCTATTTCCACGATTCATGTTCAGTGGTTGCAAGAAACTCTTCGGTCCCTTGTGGGTTTGGGGGGCTTACGGTGGTACTGTGAGCTAGCTGGTCTATTGCCCAACATATCCTGTGGGGGTGGCTGGAATCAGTTTTGACATCAAGCCCTTAGTGTATGTTACCTGAACAATGCGTAGGTCCTACGGATTGGTAGGAACTACACAACAAAAGGTGGCATCCATACTGACTGGTTTCTGTTGGATAGAAAAGACTCAAACCAACCCAGGGCAACCCCACCTATTCCAATATTACTTGGTTCTTGTAAGAGGTTAGGGTGGGAAACAGTAGCAAATGCCACCAATAGATCTAAAAGGAGAATGGCCACCTGTCCTGATGGAGCAAGGTTGCACACGTAAAGTGACTTGCTTGTATTCAACCCTCTCAAAAATAGTATTAATTTACTAACTAACATGTTTGTCATATTAATATTGCATTACACTACATATTAGGTATCTAGGGGAAGCTTGTCAATGTGCATTCATTTTATTCTGTGTCTCTAAAACTGTTTCTTTTCTATTGTTGCAGGTATCGTATTTGGGGGCCTAAATGTACTGCTGAACTCCATCTTTGGAGAGACTGCGCCTGTGCGAAAGAAACCCTGAGCCACTGAAGCTGTGGCATTGAACCCATGCCAATCTGACAGGGATGGCAAGAACTATGAGAAGAGTGAACTCCTCACCCTGCCAGAGGAAGCTGAAATTGAATAATTTGTTTGAATATCTTATTGTTCCATTTCACTACCGAGCGGAATAAAAGTACATGGGAAGATAAAGTTATGGGAGGGAACATTTGAATAAATGATTGACAAGTTACCTCATATTAATATGGTGTGATGACTACTCCTTGTCCTATTGTCCAATAAAATTGTGGGATTCACACATTTGCAACATTTGGGGGTGGTACACTGACCTGGAAAATAGTATAACTAGGGTAGGCTTAGCTAGTTAGATTGTCCGACTTGTCCGAATAGCTGACCTGTCACTGACCCAACGCACTCAATAGGTGATCAAGAGCAGAGTTGCTGGTGGAGCACTCTGTCAGAAGATTCGATAACCCAATCGGGGTTCTGCAAAGCAGTTCAATGACCCAATCGGAGTTCGACTGTTCGCTGCAGAGAGGGTTTACAATGCTGGCGTTTGAACTTTAGCTGTGGTGCTGGTCTTAGCCTGTGGTGGTCCTGTCCTGATCCAATTTGGTCTGAAACCTGTCCTGATTCTGATCTGCACCTGTTCTTTCCTGCTGGCACCTGTATTTTGGAATTCTTATTCTTTGACTCAGCCCGTGGCCAGGGTTGGTCACTACACCTTTCTAGGTAACTATAAAGTGTGGGTTTGTCATTGTATTGTTTCCCTTTTTCTCTTTACCCACCCTTTGTCGAAATACTTAATGATATTTCTCTAAAATGATTGCATACGTTGTTCTTGATCTTCATTGTTCTAAATTGAATAAGAAATTATTGATCTCATGGTTTCAAATATTCAAAAGATTTACTTAGATAAAGAACTTTAACTTTTTTCCGAGTTTGTGGTTATTTACAAAATGCTAAATGGTATTTTACTGCCGATTTTCTTGCTAACTCCCTTGATCCTTTAGGACTATAGGTATAGATGACTTGGATTGGTAAGAAAAATGGTATAGATCCTGAATGGTAAAATCTAAATTGATTGAGTGTAGGTTTACCTGTTTTAATATATATATAAATATATGGGCCCAGGTGAGCCTGCGCTCTATCAGTCCCTTGATAGACGTCAAGTTTGATGGTGTCAGAAACTTCTACCAGTGTGGAATCAGTGCTATGTCTTGGACAGAAGCCTAATTGGGATGATGCAGAAACTGATTAAAGCCCAAATACCTGGAAAATTGGGCATTAATCAGTTTCTCTAAGATTTTAGAAAAGGCAGGCAGTAATGAGATAGGCATCTAATTGGCCAAGTAATGAGATAGGCGTCTAATTGGCCAAGATGGACTTGTCAGCTGAAGGTTTTTTCAGCATTGGGATTAGCTTGGCCCTTTCTTAACAACTAGGAACAGTGGACTAGCGCAGGGCGTCATTTAGAAGAGAGTTTAGAGTGGGTTTAATAGCAACATGTTTGGCAGCGTTATGTGGGGGTGAGCAGGGATCTTCCCGATTACTATGATTATCACTAGGTACTATGGCTTTAGAGGGCCACGCAGCTCTTGTTACACGTGTTGTTACGCCCACAAATCTGTTGTTTTTACTTCTTCTTGGTCTAAAACCCGTAAATCTCAGAAATAAAAAAATCCTCTGAATCCCGTGCATTGAGACAAGAGTCATTAGTATTATAACAATATTCCCATACAAAAATCTAATCTGACTAAAAATATGATACAAACAAACAAGACTTTTGCAGTAGCTACGGCGCCCCCCTGCTGTTGCCACGTGTTACAGCATATGTAACATCCAGCTGGAGCGAGAGATAAGAATTGTAATAAACTTCCCCTAGACTTAAACATGACGAGCACATACGTGTCAGTGCCTAGATAGCCAAGCCCTGTATTTTACATTTTTTCACAGGCCCGTTCATATCGGGACATGGGAGTTACACCAGGTTAAACAGAGAGCTGAACTTAATTCGTACCTCATGAGCAGATGCATGCTGTCCTCACGCCTCCACGCACATGCTCTGTAAATACTGCTTGGTCTTTTGTTTCAATTGAATTACTTCATTTCTTTGGCCCCTAATGTCTGTCATCCCTTACTCTCTTTCGCTGGTCGTGTTTTGGGGTCTCCTATGTTGTCATTGACCTGGCGCTGGTATTAGGGCCTTGACTGACCGCTAAGTCCAGAAGAACAGAGCTGAATGCCTGCCCAGGTGTGTGTCGTGTGCCATTGTTCTGTTGCCACGGCAACCATTCATTTAATATGACATGCTGGTTTCTACATGTTGGTGGAGAAATATCTGAAAGGGTTACACCTCCCTGTTGCTGTCTTTCTTTGCCCTCTCCCAGTGTGACACCTTTCTGTGGGGCATAAACTGCGACAACACAGGCTTTATCTCCGGTAGGTATTCTATATGATGTTAAACTGGATGTAATGTTTGTTTGCGTAGGTTTGTTTTTAAGACTGCTACGCTCCCTGGGATGATGGATTGCATCTGGTACAGAGGCAGAGCCCTTGTTCCTGATGCTTGCACTGTTCAAAAGCTGTATGTAAATACATCAAATTAGCCGGTGAAAAATATGGACAGATTTCCGAAGACGAAAGAGAAAACCTCTGTTACCAGCTCCTTCCCGGCCTCCAACATTAAGAAAATCATGAGCAAGATTTCTGAAATCTTTCTCACCTGCTCTGGCATTACAAGAAGTCCCCAAGCCCCCTTGACTTCCTTTTGTTTTCATACACTATTGTCTGTATTGTATTGTATGTAATCCTAGAATTATTTTCAATAAACCTTTTCTCGAAAAGAAAATCATGAGCGTATATTGCAGATATCAATTCGGATTTACAGTGTGTTCTGCGTAGAATTATTACGTAATAACCATATGCTAACTGGGCTTCTAATGTTGTATATATGAAGACAATTTAAAAGATCTACATTAAAGAGAATCTTTTGCTCAAAGGTAATAAAATATTTAGAGAGATTGTATGCTGCCTTAAATTCGTATAGATGGATAGATTTTCCATAGACGCAGGATTTTTGGGTTTGCTAATAACTTTGGCCCCATATGACAAATCGTCATAAAACTTTCCCAGAACACGTTCATCCACCCCAACTCCTTCCTGAAAAGGTTTGGGGTGATCAGTCCAGCGGGCCAGAAAAAATAGGGATGTCCCAAAACGCAAACTCTACCTGCATTTTCCATACACTTCTTTAGACAAGCCTACAGCAAAAACTGCCAAACCTAATTGCACCGGATTTGCGAGGGAACCTAGATCTTGTTCCGCAGAGTGTGCTTTTTTCTGATTTGGTGTAAATCTGTTCAGTACTTTTTGAAATATTAAGGGTAAAAAATAATTGTATATTTTGGCAGTTGGGCTAGCGAGAGTCCCATGAGCATCCTGCCAGAGCGCAAAATAAAAAATTGGAGCCCTATGATTAATCCGCAAGAGCTCTGATTGGCTAGCTTTTGGAATTTTACAAATTAAATCGCCGCCATTACTGTTTACTGTGAAAAAGTGGAGGTATTGTAGAAATGAAGTGAAAAAGGCCATTTAAGGGGGCTGCAGAAAGGCATGTTGTCCCTCTAGATTAAGAGAGGAGGTGTATAAGAGATAATTAATGTGACGAAAATAAATGTATATTTTTTTTATTTAATGTTTACAATCTCGCGGGACCGTGAATAGTAAAAAGGAGTAGATGCGTTTTTAATGCATCTACTAGTAGGAGTGCATATTGTGGTCCTTGGTTTTGAGAAGAAGTGTATAACAGACAAGTACTGTGATGAGAAGAAGGTTCATTCTTTTTTTTAAGCATTACGATCTTGCAAGACTTTCACAGGATCTTGAAAAGTAAGAAGGAGTAGGCGATGTTTGAATATACTCTGCTATTCATACTTGATACAATAGGAGGGAGTCTTACTTGAGATGATGTTTCTCAGACTCAATTATTTATGCTTATTGGTTTGAGAAGTGTTGTGAGTAGAGTTATGGCTCATCCACACAACCTACTTAGCACACCAATTATCTGAGATAGAGGTCTGAAAGGAGAGGCTAGTCTCTCCCCACACCCTATTACACACACCCAACAACTGAGAGAGATAGCTGAAAGGAGAGCCCAGGCCCTCCTCAGCCCCTACTATGCACACCCTTCATTACAGAGAGAGGTCTCAGCAGAAAGGCCAGTCCCTCCACACAACCTATTACACACACCTGTCATCTGAGAGAGAGGTTTGAAAAGAGTCTCTTGTCCCTCCCTGCACCCCACTATGTACACACGACACCTGAAACAGGTGTATGAAAGCAGAGGCGTGTCCCTCCCCACACACTACTATGCACACCTGTCATCCAAGAGAGAGTTCTGAATTGACAGGCTCCTCACCTATCTGCACCCATAATATGCACACCTGTCACCTTAGAGAGTGGTCTGAAAGGAGAGGCCAGTCCCTCCCGATACCCTGTGAAGCATACCTGTTATCTGATAGAGAGGTCTGAAAGGAAAGCCAAGTCCCTCCCCAAACTCTACTATGCACACCCATCATTACTGAGAGAACTCTCACCAGAGACTGGTCCCTCCATACAACCTACTATACACACCCATCACCTAAAAGGCTGGTCCTTCCCCGCACCCTACTATGCACACACGTCACCTGAGAGAGGGGTCAGAAAGGAGAGGCTAGTCCCTCCCCTCATTCTAATAGACATACTCATCGACTGAGAGAGGCATCTGAAAGGAGAGTGCAATCCCTTCCCGTACCCTACTATACACATCAATCATCTGAGATAGGGGTCTAAAAGGAGAAGGCAGACCCTTCCTACACCTTACTCTGCCACCTGTCAGCTGAGAGAGAGGTCTGAAAGGAGTGCCCACTTCCTCCCCATACCCAACTATGCACACGCATCATTACAGAGAGAGGTCCCAGCAGAGAGGCCAATCTACACATCATACTATGCACACCCGTCATCTGAAAGAGAGGTCTGAAAGGAAAGTTTAGTCCCTCTCAACATTCTATTATTACCTAATATGAATATTTTCACTGAAAAAAACAGAGGTTAAAGTATAAGGGTATAGTTAAGAGAATATATTAGTTAGAAAAACAGAGAAATTCACCAGTTATAGTTAACAGAGCTAACTATAACTTGGGCACCCGCTATGCAATGCGTATGACCTCACATATGGCATTACTTATGATATGTTCTGTGAAATCATTTATGACATCACTGATAACATCTCAAATGACATCGCTGATGACATCATCCAATGAGCGTGCTAGTTTGTATTACAGTTTACATAATGGTGGGTAAGTGCCATATTACTTGACTACCTAATTGTGTACAGTATGGGTGTGTTTACAAAACACATCTGCTCCAATGCACCATAGATATGTAGCGATATTGAACACTTTATAAATCTTTATATTCAAAAGTAACTCTATGGAGCGTGGTCTGGCACCAGCCAAGATGGCTGCCTAGTCCGAGGGCTCCACTGCACCCATCCCGCCGTTAACTAAAATCTGAAAATATACAGAGGACTTTGCACAGCAGAATCCGCCTGGACACCCACAAGGCAGCGGGGCATCGTGCTGTGTCACAGCTGGGCCCGTGATCGGGGGCATGAGAGGTCTGATGGCAGAGAGGTCTGATGGCAGCGAGGCCATGCAGCCGAGGTGTGCCGCAGAGCGCTCATGGAGGGAGGAGCCTTCCGTGAATCAGCTGAGCCCCGCGGCGCTGGACTGAAAACGAGAGAGGCCAAAGACTGGGGTCGTGAAGCCTGATCAGCCCCCCCATGGCAGTGCCCTCCTGGACCCTGGGCTCTGTGTGGCCGACGGCAGGAGAGACGGACTGCAAGAATCTGGAGTGCAATGTGGGAGTTGGTTCGGCTCTGCGGCGGGGGATGCGGAATGTCCCTTTGAACTGGTGATCTCTATTACTCGCGTCCACCATCCAAACAAAGATCTGTCCACTTCGGAGCCTTCCTCCACCAACTGAGAGGTGCCGAGTGGAGCGGACAATGTTGCCTGAGGTTGAGCTGCGAGTGGGGCCCTGATGTTGCAGCGTAGACCATAAAACGGTTGTCAGGACTGGTGGCCCCTCGTTTCCTAGGGGACCACAAACGGCAATAGCAGGCTCATTGTGGGGCCCCATCTACCCCGGAGGCTAGGCCACTGCACAGGGACACTGCCAAAGTACATGGGAACCAGGCTGCAGAAGTGAGGACCTTGATTTGCGGGGCCCTTAGGGTGTTGATTAAGTGACATGGCCCGGGGCTGGGGCCACAACCAAACCATACCAGGATAGGCTGGAGTGCCCGACTGGATGGTCCTTGGGTAGGGACCACCCCTGGAAAATGATATGTTCACCTTCCCTGAAATAAGAACTTGAAGACTGTGGGGGGAATACCCCACGCTTGGTGAGAGATCGTGCTGCGGGCCTGAAGATCACGCGAACCGTTGAGCCAGGACAACTGTGCAGGGAGATCCGCAGCAGTGACAGAAGGGTCTCCTGTAGCTCTGTGGGGGGAGGCCCTGGGGATCATTGAAGGAGGTTGGCCCAGACTGAGATTCTGCAATGCCTTTTGAGCCACTCGTCTCAGTGGAAGGACACACAATGCTCCCCAAGAGTGCCCCGCCGCAGCAGACTAATAAACTTGATAAATATACAGTACCCAGGGTACCGGAGTCGGAGGAGGCAGCGGCGCACGAAGCCCGGCACAGAGTGGAGCCTTCATTAGGGGCTATTATGACAGCGGTACATACATGAACTAGGGACAACACTCAAATCCAAAATGGATAAGGCCACAATCGAAGTGACCCTGCTGAGAGTAGATCTGAATAAAACCTCTGAAAAAGTGGGCACAGCAGAAACAAATATCACTGATCAGCAAACTGTTTCCCAAAGTATTGAGAAACAGATACAGCATCTCACACAGCAACACAGAGTGATGGCGGCGAAGCTCAAAGACCAGGAAGGGCGAGCCCAGAGAAATAACATCAGAGTGGTGGGGGTGCCATAGGGGGCTAAGGGCCCAGACGAGGGACTCTTTTGGAAGATCTCATACTTATTCACCTCAAACCCAAGCGCCTTTCGAACTTCTTCTCTGTAGACAGAGCGCATTGAACACTGGCCCCACCGCTGAAACCAGGGGCCCCGCCGCGGACAATAATTGCATGCCTCCTTAACTTCCGAGATCGTGACATAATACTACAGACAGCTCGCACAAGGAGCGACCTACCCTTTGAAAACTCTGTAATCCGGATCTTCCCATACTTCACCCTCATGGTACAGGGGCAACAACGCACCTTTGATGAGGTAAAGAGAACCCTGAGATCAAAAAAGCTCAAATATATGATGCTATTTCCCGCTAAACTTAGAGTTATTGACCAAGACAAATCTCACTGGGCCCAATTCACAAAAGTAATCTGAGACAAAAACCTAACTTTACGACTTTCGGTATTCACAAAAGGCATTTAGTAGTAGTAAACTTTACTACTACTAAACTGAGAAAAATCCTAACTTTATAACTTTCTGTATTCACAAAAGGCAATTAGTAGTAGAAAAGTTAGGAATCCTAACATTTCTACTACTAAATGCCTTTTGTGAATACCGAAAGTAGTAAAGTTAGGGTTTTGTCTTATATTACTTTTGTGAAATGGGCCCTATATTTCACAACACCTGATGAAGTATGGAAGTGGCTTGAAGGAGGCAAAAAATTAACCTCCAGCAGAGACAGGACCAAGGCCGGAAACAGGAAGATCGAAGGCGCTCTTCTCCTGGTGGAACCTAGACCGACAAAACAGAAGCACACATACACTCCGGACACGCCGCTAGATGCCGAGCAGCAGGGGATGGGGGGGAGAGTGTGGCCTTATCTGAATATCAACAATGAAAATGCAACCCGGCCCGGCAGATAAGTAAGCACAGGAACGGAGGACTTTGTAAGGTAAGCAGGGCCTATCTGATATGGTAAAAGACTACTGAGGAGAGGGTTATGACTTTGGGCAACATGCATATATGGCTAACCCTCAGACGCATAAGGGCGGGAGGGCGGCTGCGGGAACACACTTAGCGGAGTCAGCCAACCCCAAGTTGTAGGTAAATGGTTTTATTGGGGCGACAGTCGCTCTGCAAAATGGGGAGGTGTGTAGTTTTAAACTAACAGTACAGGGAGGGGGAAAATTACATTGGGGATTTATTTTCTGAATATGAGACTATGTTTGTTATATGTTATTGTTGCGCTATACATCGACCCATCGTTTCAGACCAAATGTACCTGGTGGCAATTGGGGAAGTGAGGGTTGGAAAAGGGGGTGGGAATGGACTCACATGCATAACACTCAGACATGGCTACAACAACACAGTCCACAACCACACTGAAAATCTTGACCTGGAATGTGAATGGCCTGATCGACAGAATTAAAAGGATGATGGTCATGCAGTATCTACGTAGGCACTCCCCCAACTTAGTCCTTCTCCAGGAGATGCACTTGAAAGGCAACCAGTGTGTGGCACTTAACAGATACGGCTACACGTAATTAGCCCACTGGGCTTTACAACAGGATCCCAAGGAGTGAAATGAAATGAAATGAAAGGTTTTATAAAGCACATGTATGCCGAGGCGTCTTAGCACTATCTGTCATTGATCTATACAAGAGGGAAAGATAAATGATTATGGTTTTGGCGTGTAAAGCCATATTTTTAATGTTATCTTGAAAGATAATCTGTTAGTTTGATTTCTAAGGCTGATGGGCAGTGCGTTCTATAATTTGGGGGCCAAGTGGAAAAAGCTTCTGCCACCCCATTTTTTCATCCTTATCCTGGGAACCAGGAGTAGAGAGGCCGATGATGAACAGGTTTCGTTGTGGGGTGTGGCATCTAATATGCTTACTAAGAAAGGCGGGCCCAGCCCCGTTCAATGTCTTATGCACGATGCACATTGATTTAAATTGGATCCTTGCCTGGACTGGGAGCCAGTGCAGGTCTCGAATGCTTTGGGTTATAGGACTGAATTTAGGAATCTTAAGCAGCAGTTGTGCAGCTGCGCTTTATAGTGCTTGCAACTTGCATATTGTTCTCTTGGTTGCCCCTAAGTAGAGAGCATTACAATAATCGATTTTTGATAGTACCAGAGCAACCATAACTGTTTTTCTAAGATCCATAGGAATGAAAGGTAACATTTTTCATTGAGTCTTCAGCACAAAGAAGCACGATGGGGTGATGCTATTGACCTGGTCAGATAGTGATAGATGGTCATCTAGAATGACACTGAGGTTTTCTACCTTTTTTTACTGGCAGTGGGCATTTTCCGGCTGCTTCCGGCCACCATGAGGAGTTCCAGAAGGAGATATTCCTACCAAACAAAACCACTTCTGTTTTGTCAGTATTTAGCTTTAAGCAGTTATCTCACATCCACCTAATAATGTGAACCATACAATCCGCCGTTGAAGATAGGGGCACCATGATTTGCGTGTCATCAGCATAACAAATGGCGGTGAAGCTGTGGGAGCGTATGAGTCTGGCCAGTGGGGTGACGTATACATTGAACAATGTTGGAGATGTGGAGGTTTTCTGGGGCACTCCAGGAGTGGCGATACTAGTTAAAAACTCTGTGCCATAGATAAGAGACCGCATCTGGCAAGACCCACTGGGCAGATTTGTGACACTTGCCGGAATATGGGAGGGGTGAAACCTCAATATTTCTTCAGTATACATTCACCAAAACTTCATGCAGGCACCTTCCCTGAATGCTTGATACATCTTTCCCCTACTGTATTATAGCAGCTATCCCAAAAAAAGAAGGCAAATGCAAATCTGAAAAGAGAGAAATATATACATATTCTATCAATTAAAACTACTGTACTACAAAAACCTTAGTGACAGGTTGGAGGGCATTCACACTGTTTTGTTTTTTCTTTTTACCCTTTCTTTCTATATCTTTTTTCTTTTCTCACTTTTTGGTTCTTCTTTTTTCACAATTGTGACTATAATTCTTCATCCATATTTACACCTGTATGGGCCATGCTGTTAAATCTCAAGATGTAACTAGATTCTAGTTTTTGTAAATTCCTTTCTTGATCACCTCCTCTCAATGAACTTGTCATCTTATTAATCACAAAGTAGCTCAAGAGCCTATCCTCCTTATTATGTGTGATTGAGAAATGTCACGCTAGTGCATAAGAGGTATTTTGGTTTTTTATAGTTCTCATGTGCTGCAAAATGCATTTATGATTTGAGAGTTTGGTACTACCTATGTGTTGGCATCCGCATGGTTATTCCAAGACATAGATAGCATAATCTGTTTTACAATTCAAGGCTTCTTTGATTTTATGTGGCCATGGTTCTAACGATGTGTTCTATTGGTTCCATATTCACATACCTTGCATTTGTTACAGTTACGGAAGCCTTGACTAGCCCTCAACCAGATACCTGCATTCGACTCTGTTAGAGTGTTTCTTACTAGGTAAATAAATAATAATAATAATAAATAATAAATAAATCCACATTTGTAAAGCGCACAATCACGCGCAAGGGTCTCTAGGCGCTGGGGGCCGTCGGGAAGATTAAGCAAGCTATTGCCCAGAGTCACATGGTGCTGGGCTAACCTGCCACCGGCGCCGGGGATCGAACCGTGATCCCCAGATTCCAGCGTCAGTCGCCCTGGCCGCGGCGCCACACCTCTTCCTATTATTATTATTTATTATTATTATTTATTTATTTATTTGCATAACTGGGGGCAAACATGGGCCCATGGCTGTACCTCTCATTTGTTTGTACAATTGTTTAACAAACAAGAAACAGTTATTTTAAAGACACTTTTGACCATTCCTAATAACATTTTGGTATGGTTCTGAAAAGCCAGTCGTCTCATTCTTAGAAAATGTTCTAAAACCCTTATATATATTCTTCTGTAAAAAAAAAACACGTAGTACACCAGTGCAAGACTTGTAGTTGAAACGCATCAGTGTCTGGCTGAGACATGGCTGTTTGTTAGCAATTAAAATGCCTGGATTTCAAAAGTCCCTTGAGTGCTACATGTTATTTTTGCAGACGAATACATAGTGAATTGAATTGAATTGAAGGGGGTCTTATCATGCGCAAACTTAGCCCAATGGGCGTCAAGGCGCCTAGTGGAGACAGATTGGTCTCTGACATAAGCACCGGCTGGAGTGTGCACACCACATCAGACTGCTTTGTTTACTTATATATATGGGTAATATATATATGTATGTATGTATGTATGTATATATATATATATATATATATATATATGCACACACTCCTGGTCACTATTTCTCCATGAAAAAACCAGAGTCGGAGCCCAAATGCATTCCGGTGCTGTCAGTTTATTTGGCAGAGAAAACCCAACGCGTTTCGAGATCCGCCGATCTCTTGGTCACGGGTGGGGCTTTGCTGGTACTGACATTCATTTAAAGGAACATACTGTTTACAAAGTTGTGCACGTGATTATGGACATAAAGAAAATACCATTTCAGGCTAAGTCTGTCAAATTAGAAACACTGTTTCAAGTAAACAATTGTATCAGTTCCAAACAGGAAATTAGATTACATTAGGAAGCCACCTTCTTGACTTATTTTTCGACTTCTTAAAAATTATCAGAACAATGTTCGTAATCGTAGACAGTTCAAATTAATTTAGACTGTCTGATTTAACATGCGCCCAAGTGCCGGGCATCGTTTACGGTACTGTGTTATATTCACACAAATACACAAGTCATTGTTTATGAGTTATGTTGCCCCAGTGGGCCAAAATCCATCTGTTAATCACTCTGGGGTGACTTCCAATATTGCCCCTGTGGGCGGTGGTGTATTCCATATTCCTGCAACGGGAAAGAAAAGAAAAAAGACTATAGCCATGCATGTGAATATTTACATTTTAGATCAGTGCAAAATTTTAAACCAATTAAAATTTAAACTTCAGATACCAAAGAAGCAGCAGCATATTTTACATCGCAGAAAACCGTACTTCATGTGTGGAGGTGAATGGCTAACTCTTCACCCAAGTTATGTCCTGTAGGCTGCAGGGTATTGTACATTATAATGTATTTCGATTCGAGTTTCCGTAACTCAAGCCACCTGTTACCTCCCCTTTCATTTAGTTCAACGCTGTCCAGAACACAGAATTTCATCAAATTAGGGTTTTTGTTATGTACCAACGCAAAATGCCTGGCTACAGGATATTGCTGATTCTCATTTCTTATTGCTCTCTGATGCTCCAAAATTCTCAATTTCGCCTGTTTTGTAGTACAGCCTATGTAAAATTTCTTACACGGACACTCTAGAGCATAAACAACATACTGGGTTGTGCAACTGAGATGCTTAGTGATTTTATGGGCACTTCTGTCTTTAGACAATTCAATTGATTTCCGAGTACTACTGTGTTTACAGGCTTTGCATTTGTAACAGGGAAAGAAACCTTGAATAGAATTGATTTTTTTACTTTCTTTTATCAGTGTACTGCTCAATGTGTCCTTGAGCGATTTAGCCTTTCTGTACGTCAGTGATGGAATTTCATGGATTACTTCTTTAACATCATTGTCCAATTTTAATGTCTCCCAATACTTAGTTAAGCACTTACGTAGTTTCCATGATTGACTGCTATAGGTAGTGATAAAACGTACCTTCTCATCTTTCTTGTGCTCCTTGGGGACTAACAGATCTTTCCTATCCATCGCATTGACTTTGGTCAATGCCTGCTGTATTATTGTCTCACTGTGTCCCCTCTCAGAGAATCGCTGCATCATAATTTTGCTTTCCTCAGAGAAACCCTCTGCAGAGCTACAGTTTCTTTTGGCCCTTATTAGTTCACCCATGGGAATACTACGTATAAGGCTTTGGGGATGACCGCTCCCTGCATGGAGCAGGCTATTACCAGCTGTCAATTTGCGGAATAAGGTGCTTGTGAGATTTCCATCCTCGGTTACAAGTTTGATGTCTAAGAATTCCAATTGATCTTTGCTGATTACACTGGTGAATTTTAGATTAAGAGAGTTGTTATTCAAGATAGATTCAAATTCGTGTATTTGGTCCGAGGTGTCATTCCAACACAGAAAATGTCGTCTATGTACCTCTTCCAGAGGATGACGTGGGCACTATAGTGGGAGATCTTCTTCACCACTTGCTCCTCCCACCAGCCCAGATATAAACAAGCTAGGCTGGGGGCAAAGCAAGTACCCATCGCCACCCCCCGGATTTGTTTAAACATTGATTTATTGAAAATGAAAAAGTTGTTATTCATACACTCCCAAATCATGTCAAGTAACATGTTGGTGTGTGATAGATGGGAAACCGATCTGTTTCTGAGATAGAATTTACATGCTTCTACTCCTAGCTCCTGTGGGATACTGGTGTACAAACTAGCCACGTCAAAGCTAACCAGCCAATATTGAGGACTCCACATGATATCATTGATGATACGTAAAAAATCAGATGAATCCCTGACATACGAGGGTAAGCTAGTCACAGAAGGCTGCAGAAAGTGGTCTACATATCTGCTAGTTTTTTCATATAGACTACCAACCGACGAAACAATAGGTCTGCCGGGAGGTGCCTGTAGATTTTTGTGTAGCTTAGGGAGCAAATATAGTGCCAGTATTTTTGGATATTTCACCTGTAGGTAATTGAACTCATCATCCTCAAGTATACCTCTGGCTTTCCAGTCACACAATTTGTCAAAATAAGTACATTTGGATACATTGTAGTCCTCTCTGGTTGCTTTCATGTAATTATGTTCATCAGACAGTTGCATTAAACCTTCTTTTAGGTACATGTCAGTGGGCCAGACCACCACATTCCCACCCTTGTCGCTATTCTTTATCACCACATCTACCCAACCTTCCATTTCCTTAAGAGCAAGAAACTGTTTTTTGTTTAGATTCCAGTTCATTTTAGGCTTCATTCTGTCCAAACGTCTCATTTCTTGTATCATTCCACGTTCAAAGCTATCAATGTAGCTGTTGGTAATTTGTGGAACAAACACCGATTTTGGTTTAAAACCACTGCCACTGCTCATGTAGACTGTATCCTCCGTGTCAACCAAGTTAAGCACAGCATTATCATACACATTATCGCAACCCGCTAATAATTGTACAGATTGCAACAGATCTGCGTCATTGACACTTAAAGTACTGGGTTTCTCAGTCATTGCATCTTTTCTGAGTCGAGGTTTATTGGCAAACCACTTTCTTAGTTTTAGTTTGCGTGTGAAACAAAAAAGATCAATGCGAGCATTGGTGAAATTAAAGGTGGAGGTTGGACAGAATGAAAGCCCTCTGGAAAGTACTTCAATTTGTACAGGTGTTAAAGTACGGTTAGAAAGATTTACCACTGTCATGGAGTTTATTTTCTCGCCGCCTTGCCTCTGGTTACCACTCCTATTGGGCTTGGAGCCGCTTCGGAAGATCTGTTGCCTCTTCCGCGCCCTCCTCTGCCGCCTCTTCCACGCCCTTTTGATGGGGTGCCTGTCTGGCGTTCCTTGGTCATCAGGGCTACTTCCTTTAAAATTAAATCTTTTACCGGAATTTGTTCCAATGGCTCGGAAATATCACTCTCAATTGACCCCGTATCGTCTTCCAAGGTCACATTTTCACTCGGAATCGTTGTGCCTGGGTTTGGCACCATTGTCTTTTTTCCGGGTGTAGTATGACTTTTAGTTGTCGTTTTTTTGGCGGCATCCCTGATTACATCATACCGCTTGGCAAAGGTCAGGATTTGGCCCTTGCTGTAGTCAACCTCATCGCGGTAAAATTTCCGTTGTTATTTCTCCTTGATTTCACCCTCTATTTTATCAAGGCGTTTCTGCATTTTCTCCATTTCAGTGGTAAACTCGCTGTCTGTATACTTAGTTTTTAGTTTCACAATTAATGCTTCATTCTCTGTATTGATTTTGGCACACTCCTTCTCAGCGTTTTTAACAAGCATTTTTAACATATTGATTGAGCAGATATGGTTGTTTTCCATCCAATTGCTAATCAACTCGGGGTCTGGATCTTGAAATGTGGGTATAATAAAGATCCTCAGACCACGCGGTATTCTGTTGCACTCCAACAAAGCAAAATTATGATGCAGCGATTCTCTGAGAGGGGATACAGTGAGACAATAATACAGCAGGCATTGACCAAAGTCAATGCGATGGATAGGAAAGATCTGTTAGTCCCCAAGGAGCACAAGAAAGATGAGAAGGTACGTTTTATCACTACCTATAGCAGTCAATCATGGAAACTACGTAAGTGCTTAACTAAGTATTGGGAGACATTAAAATTGGACAATGATGTTAAAGAAGTAATCCATGAAATTCCATCACTGACGTACAGAAAGGCTAAATCGCTCAAGGACACATTGAGCAGTACACAGATAAAAGAAAGTAAAAAAATCAATTCTATTCAAGGTTTCTTTCCCTGTTACAAATGCAAAGCCTGTAAACACAGTAGTACTCGGAAATCAATTGAATTGTCTAAAGACAGAAGTGCCCATAAAATCACTAAGCATCTCAGTTGCACAACCCAGTATGTTGTTTATGCTCTAGAGTGTCCGTGTAAGAAATTTTACATAGGCTGTACTACAAAACAGGCGAAATTGAGAATTTTGGAGCATCAGAGAGCAATAAGAAATGAGAATCAGCAATATCCTGTAGCCAGGCATTTTGCGTTGGTACATAACAAAAACCCTAATTTGATGAAATTCTGTGTTCTGGACAGCGTTGAACTAAATGAAAGGGGAGGTAACAGGTGGCTTGAGTTACGGAAACTCGAATCGAAATACATTATAATGTACAATACCCTGCAGCCTACAGGACATAACTTGGGTGAAGAGTTAGCCATTCACCTCCACACATGAAGTACGGTTTTCTGCGATGTAAAATATGCTGCTGCTTCTTTGGTATCTGAAGTTTAAATTTTAATTGGTTTTAAATTTTGCACTGATCTAAAATGTAAATATTCACATGCATGGCTATAGTCTTTTTTCTTTTCTTTCCCGTTGCAGGAATATGGAATACACCACCGCCCACAGGGGCAATATTGGAAGTCACCCCAGAGTGATTAACAGATGGATTTTGGCCCACTGGGGCAACATAACTCATAAACAATGACTTGTGTATTTGTGTGAATATAACACAGTACCGTAAACGATGCCCGGCACTTGGGCGCATGTTAAATCAGACAGTCTAAATTAATTTGAACTGTCTACGATTACGAACATTGTTCTGATAATTTTTAAGAAGTCGAAAAATAAGTCAAGAAGGTGGCTTCCTAATGTAATCTAATTTCCTGTTTGGAACTGATACAATTGTTTACTTGAAACAATGTTTCTAATTTGACAGACTTAGCCTGAAATGGTATTTTCTTTATGTCCATAATCACGTGCACAACTTTGTAAACAGTATGTTCCTTTAAATGAATGTCAGTACCAGCAAAGCCCCACCCGTGACCAAGAGATCGGCGGATCTCGAAACGCGTTGGGTTTTCTCTGCCAAATAAACTGACAGCACCGGAATGCATTTGGGCTCCGACTCTGGTTTTTTCATGGAGAAATAGTGACCAGGAGTGTGTGCATATATAGGGGTTGGCGTACCCCGTCGTGAGCCCTCCGTCCTAGAGGCTTAAGCACGCTAACCTTGTGTGTTTAATTTTTGAAATAATTGCTTTTGCCCGCCTGACTCACGGCTGCACTGAATTGAGGAATCGTATTGGAAAAAAGAAACACGCAAGCTTTGAACTCACGAAAGCTTTCAACGGATATCCGACAATCTGTGATTTGATCGGAGTTGACAAAATGTGAACAACGATTTCCCGCCAAGGATTGGGTAACAGTGACAGCCAGTGGCAGTGCTATACGGAGAACTACGGTGCAACAACAACATACCGGCTGGTTTGTTGTGTCAGAACAGAATGGCAGAATCTCGGAATAGTAGGAGGGCGGAAGCAGCAGCCAAACTTTTTATATCAAAAGAAACCAGTGAAGGCGAATCCACACGACCACCCGGTAAGCAAGTTAATGAAGTGAAAATGCTTTGGGATGCACTCTGGAAAAACCTGAAACGCGAGCAATCGCGCTGGTGGGAGGCGGCTGCCTTAACCAAATACCTGGAGTGCAACAGAATACCGCGTGGTCGGAGGATCTTTATTATACCCACATTTCAAGATCCAGACCCCGAGTTGATTAGCAAATGGATGGAAAACAACCATATCTGCTCAATCAATATGTTAAAAATGCTTGTTAAAAACGCTGAGAAGGAGTGTGCCAAAATCAATACAGAGAATGAAGCATTAATTGTGAAACTAAAAACTAAGTATACAGACAGCGAGTTTACCACTGAAATGGAGAAAATGCAGAAACGCCTTGATAAAATAGAGGATGAAATCAAGGAGAAAAAACAACGGAAATTTTACCGCGATGAGGTTGACTACAGCAAGGGCCAAATCCTGACCTTTGCCAAGCGGTATGATGTAATCAGGGATGCCGCCAAAAAAACGACAACTAAAAGTCATACTACACCCGGAAAAAAGACAATGGTGCCAAACCCAGGCACAACGATTCCGAGTGAAAATGTGACCTTGGAAGACGATACGGGGTCAATTGAGAGTGATATTTCCGAGCCATTGGAACAAATTCCGGTAAAAGATTTAATTTTAAAGGAAGTAGCCCTGATGACCAAGGAACGCCAGACAGGCACCCCATCAAAAGGGCGTGGAAGAGGCGGCAGAGGAGGGCGCGGAAGAGGCAACAGATCTTCCGAAGCGGCTCCAAGCCCAATAGGAGTGGTAACCAGAGGCAAGGCGGCGAGAAAATAAACTCCATGACAGTGGTAAATCTTTCTAACCGTACTTTAACACCTGTACAAATTGAAGTACTTTCCAGAGGGCTTTCATTCTGTCCAACCTCCACCTTTAATTTCACCAATGCTCGCATTGATCTTTTTTGTTTCACACGCAAACTAAAACTAAGAAAGTGGTTTGCCAATAAACCTCGACTCAGAAAAGATGCAATGACTGAGAAACCCAGTACTTTAAGTGTCAATGACGCAGATCTGTTGCAATCTGTACAATTATTAGCGGGTTGCGATAATGTGTATGATAATGCTGTGCTTAACTTGGTTGACACGGAGGATACAGTCTACATGAGCAGTGGCAGTGGTTTTAAACCAAAATCGGTGTTTGTTCCACAAATTACCAACAGCTACATTGATAGCTTTGAACGTGGAATGATACAAGAAATGAGACGTTTGGACAGAATGAAGCCTAAAATGAACTGGAATCTAAACAAAAAACAGTTTCTTGCTCTTAAGGAAATGGAAGGTTGGGTAGATGTGGTGATAAAGAATAGCGACAAGGGTGGGAATGTGGTGGTCTGGCCCACTGACATGTACCTAAAAGAAGGTTTAATGCAACTGTCTGATGAACATAATTACATGAAAGCAACCAGAGAGGACTACAATGTATCCAAATGTACTTATTTTGACAAATTGTGTGACTGGAAAGCCAGAGGTATACTTGAGGATGATGAGTTCAATTACCTACAGGTGAAATATCCAAAAATACCGGCACTATATTTGCTCCCTAAGCTACACAAAAATCTACAGGCACCTCCCGGCAGACCTATTGTTTCGTCGGTTGGTAGTCTATATGAAAAAACTAGCAGATATGTAGACCACTTTCTGCAGCCTTATGTGACTAGCTTACCCTCGTATGTCAGGGATTCATCTGATTTTTTACGTATCATCAATGATATCGTGTGGAGTCCTCAATATTGGCTGGCTAGCTTTGACGTGGCTAGTTTGTACACCAGTATCCCACAGGAGCTAGGAGTAGAAGCATGTAAATTCTATCTCAGAAACAGATCGGTTTCCCATCAATCACACACCAACATGTTACTTGACATGATTTGGGAGTGTATGAATAACAACTTTTTCATTTTCAATAAATCAATGTTTAAACAAATCCGGGGGGGGGGGCGATGGGTACTTGCTTTGCCCCCAGCCTAGCTTGTTTATATCTGGGCTGGTGGGAGGAGCAAGTGGTGAAGAAGATCTCCCACTATAGTGCCCACGTCATCCTCTGGAAGAGGTACATAGACGACATTTTCTGTGTTTGGAATGGCACCTTGGACCAAATACACGAATTTGAACCTATCTTGAATAACAACTCTCTTAATCTAAAATTCACCAGTGTAATCAGCAAAGATCAATTGGAATTCTTAGACATCAAACTTGTAACCGAGGATGGAAATCTCACAAGCACCTTATTCCGCAAATTGACAGCTGGTAATAGCCTGCTCCATGCAGGGAGCGGTCATCCCCAAAGCCTTATACGTAGTATTCCCATGGGTGAACTAATAAGGGCCAAAAGAAACTGTAGCTCTGCAGAGGGTTTCTCTGAGGAAAGCAAAATTATGATGCAGCGATTCTCTGAGAGGGGATACAGTGAGACAATAATACAGCAGGCATTGACCAAAGTCAATGCGATGGATAGGAAAGATCTGTTAGTCCCCAGGGAGCACAAGAAAGATGAGAAGGTACGTTTTATCACTACCTATAGCAGTCAATCATGGAAACTACGTAAGTGCTTAACTAAGTATTGGGAGACATTAAAATTGGACAATGATGTTAAAGAAGTAATCCATGAAATTCCATCACTGACGTACAGAAAGGCTAAATCGCTCAAGGACACATTGAGCAGTACACTGATAAAAGAAAGTAAAAAAATCAATTCTATTCAGGTTTCTTTCCCTGTTACAAATGCAAAGCCTGTAAACACAGTAGTACTCGGAAATCAATTGAATTGTCTAAAGACAGAAGTGCCCATAAAATCACTAAGCATCTCAGTTGCACAACCCAGTATGTTGTTTATGCTCTAGAGTGTCCGTGTAAGAAATTTTACATAGGCTGTACTACAAAACAGGCGAAATTGAGAATTTTGGAGCATCAGAGAGCAATAAGAAATGAGAATCAGCAATATCCTGTAGCCAGGCATTTTGCGTTGGTACATAACAAAAACCCTAATTTTATGAAATTCTGTGTTCTGGACAGCGTTGAACTAAATGAAAGGGGAGGTAACAGGTGGCTTGAGTTACGGAAACTCGAATCGAAATACATTATAACGTACAATACCCTGCAGCCTACAGGACATAACTTGGGTGAAGAGTTAGCCATTCACCTCCACACATGAAGTACGGTTTTCTGCGATGTAAAATATGCTGCTGCTTCTTTGGTATCTGAAGTTTAAATTTTAATTGGTTTTAAATTTTGCACTGATCTAAAGTGTAAATATTCACATGCATGGCTATAGTCTTTTTTCTTTTCTTTTCTTTCCCGTTGCAGGAATATGGAATACACCACCGCCCACAGGGGCAATATTGGAAGTCACCCCAGAGTGATTAACAGATGGATTTTGGCCCACTGGGGCAACATAACTCATAAACAATGACTTGTGTATTTGTGTGAATATAACACAGTACCGTAAACGATGCCCGGCACTTGGGCGCATGTTAAATCAGACAGTCTAAATTAATTTGAACTGTCTACGATTACGAACATTGTTCTGATAATTTTTAAGAAGTCGAAAAATAAGTCAAGAAGGTGGCTTCCTAATGTAATCTAATTTCCTGTTTGGAACTGATACAATTGTTTACTTGAAACAATGTTTCTAATTTGACAGACTTAGCCTGAAATTGTATTTTCTTTATGTCCATTATCACGTGCACAACTTTGTAAACAGTATGTTCCTTTAAATGAATGTCAGTACCAGCAAAGCCCCACCCGTGACCAAGAGATCGGCGGATCTCGAAACGCGTTGGGTTTTCTCTGCCAAATAAACTGACAGCACCGGAATGCATTTGGGCTCCGACTCTGGTTTTTTCATGGAGAAATAGTGACCAGGAGTGTGTGCATATATAGGGGTTGGCGTACCCCGTCGTGAGCCCGCCGTCCTAGAGGCTTAAGCACGCTAACCTTGTGTGTTTAATATATATATATATATATATATATATATATATATATATATATATATATATACTAGCAGCCCGTCCCGAAGTTGTCCGGGTATGAAATAGAATGTGTGTAATGTGTGTATTTGACACGGGCAATTTATTTTAAAATCACGCGGTAGACAACAATTTTTGTTTCATTAGAATAGGGACGGAGAAGGCCCAGCTGCAGCCCTGGTTGATGTTAGCAGGCGCGCGTAATTGGTGTAGTGATCCGCCGCCTGAGCCCGGCTACAGCCCTGGTTGATGTTAGCAGGCGCGTGTAATGTCGTTGAATGGGAGAGTTATCAGCCGCGGGTAAATCAGTTTAATGAGAGAGTTGAGTGACAGCGAGTAGGAGAGGCTGCAGTAATTGTCCCCGCAGACACGCTCATTTGCGTGTCCCCCCGCTTGAGGCCCAGATGCAGGCCTGTTTGATATTAGCAGGCGCGTGTTCCCCCGCTTGAGGCCCAGCTGCAGCCCTGGTTGATGTTATCAGGCACGTGTAATTAGTGTACTGATCGGCCGCCTGAGCCCGGCTAGAGCCCTGGTTGATGGTAGCAGGCGCGTGTAATTTCGTTGAATGAGAGAGTTCAGTAACAGCGCGCAGGAGAGGCTGCAGTAACGTTACTTACCGGGCTCCAGGTGAATGCGTTTGTCATGCCCCCAGCACACGGCCACAGCAGACGATCTTCTGATGAATGTACGACCCACATGGCATGAAGGGCGGAACGTAGCACACGCCCCCAGCGTGCCCCTTGATGCGGCGCAATTTCGTTCACATGGCATGAAGGCCGGACACATGCCCCCAGCGTTTCTCAAGCCCCCAGCGTGTCACGCCCCCAGTGTGCCACGCCCCCAGCGTGTCACGCCCCCAGCGTGCCCCTTGATGCTGCGCAGCAACGTAATTGGCACTTGTATGTACGACTCACATAGCATGAAGGGCGGACACACGCCCCCAGCGTTTGTCATGCCCCCAGCATTTGTCACGCCCACAGCCCACGATGTGATGGCCGTACCACACGCCCCCAGCGTTAGTCACGCCCACAGCACAACGCAGACATGCCCACAAGGGACTACTTTGCTGGCACGGTTCTTTTACCTTTTAAATGTATAGAGGAGTTGGCCTAACGGCTAAGGCGCTCAACCTCAGACCTGGGGATCTGGGTTTGAGTCTTGGTAACGACGTCAAACATCCTGTGATTCTGGGCAAATCACTTAATCTTCCCATGCCTAACAAAAATGAATGTGTGTCCTCAAGTAACGTAACTGGTGCTATGTAAAGCCCTCTGATATCTGATTCAGTTCGGGTCAAGTTTGTGCTATATAAAACTCTGCAAAAAAATAAATAAATAATAATAATATGGTGGCTATCTGCATAGCCTATGTCCTTCTGCTGCAACTGCCCTTTCCAACGCTGTATTGGGTGTTGTGATTGGTGCTGTGGTTACTGAGATTACCCGCCTCAAAGGTTTGGGCTCTCTCTTTATAATATTAGTATATATATATATATATATATATTCACTGAAAAAACCATAGGTTATAGACCATATATAGTTAGGAATTAGCATTTAAAAAACCTTATTTTACTCACACAAAACCATTGAAATTCCATATATAGTTAGTTGCACTAACTATATATCGCGCACCCGCAATCCACTGCTGATCATGTCACATATTACATCATTCATGACATGGTCAGTGACATCACTGATGACATCACTGATGACATCTCAAATGACATCACTGATGACATCACTGATGACAACATCCAGTGACTGTATGTTTCTGTAAAGTTAAAATATGTCTTACATATTGAAGAATGAGTGGATGTATAAGTGTCTGGATGAAGGATTTAGTAGGTGCGTGACTGACTGTATGAGTGAGTGATTAAATGTGTCTCACTGAATGCATGGGTTAGTGACTAAACTGTCTTAATTTGTGCATCATTATGTCTGTTGTTCTGTAAACTGCTGCATGTGTTGATCATTAGCTATACGAGAGGCTATATGTGTTATTAATTGGTTGCCCAAGTATTTCTATGGGAGATTGAGTTTGTGTGGGGGTGGCTGGAAGGTGTGTGACTCTATGCATAGATGTGTGAGCAGTTTATTCACTAGGTGTATGAGTTCAAGAGTGCATGTGGAAACAGCTACATGGGCAATTGACTGTGTGCATGAGTGTATTGATGAGTGAATGGATATCTCAATGCTACATGTCATAGTAAGTACATATGTAAAACACAGTACATGTGAGAGTTGGCATATATAAATAACTGTGCATGAGAGCCACTGAATGAGTGAGTGGTTGTATCGATCATTGTGAACTTGTATCAGGGATTGTATAAGAGAGTAAATATGTGTTAGTATATGTTTCAATAAGTAAGGTGTGTTTAACTATATAGTTGAAGAAATGGAGGTGAGATTGTTTCTTTGCATGACTGACTGGGTGTGTGAGTAACTCCATGGATGAGTGGCAGTGTGTGAGTGTCTGTATACACTGAGTGTATCTAAGGTTATATTAGAGTCTGAAGAGGTTTATCGTATTAGCACAAGAATGATGTCAAATGAGATGTCATCAGTGATGTCATCAGTGATGTCATTTGAGATGTCATCAGTGATGTCATCAGTGATGTCACTGACCATGTCATGAATGATGTAATATGTGACATGATCAGCAGTGGATTGCGGGTGCGCGATATATAGTTAGTGCAACTAACTATATATGGAATTTCAATGGTTTTGTGTGAGTAAAATAAGGTTTTTTAAATGCTAATTCCTAACTATATATGGTCTATAACCTATGGTTTTTTCAGTGAATTTTCAAGGTTTTGTAAATGCTAATTCCTAACTATATATGGTCTATAACCTATGGTTTTTTCAGTGAATTTCAATGGTTTTTTAATAGCAAATATCATAAGCTGTCGAATGTCAAGTACGTGGTAAGTGAAAACATTTTCGTGTTTATGCACACTGATCTGCTTTGAATGGTGCCCCCTCCCCCTCATTTCTATTAGGAGTACTCTCTCTTTGCAGATAGTGAAAGGTAGTTAACGCAGGCCTTTGCCCCCGTTGTAATCCGTCGTGCCTGCTTCTCTCTCCATTTGATTGATTGTTATCCAAGTATTTACTATTTTAGAATTAGTTCTCTTTGGTTCATTCTCTATTTACAAACAAACACAGAGTCGCAATACTCTGTTTAGTCTTTGCAGATAACGAAAAATCGTGTAAAAAAAAAGAAAAGGAATCGAGCAAAATCAGTAGGCCACTAATGGGATCTCTTTTTGACCTCGCTAAAATAGAAACATTAGGAACAACCCCTCATGACAAATACAAAACTAGTGAGATGAACTGAACTCCACACAATGATGGCTGCAAAACAGCTCGGCTCCGCCACCCACCCCGCCCAAAATAACGATAAAGAGCGGCTGCCATGATTGGTTGCGGAATGGCCACGACGGAGCTACGAAATGGTGCTGCTCTCATGCTAACCCCAGCTTCAGTCTGAAACATCCAGAAACACTGTAGACTACCAATTCGATCAGTTCCGGTAGCGCCCCAATGTAACCCGGTAGAGAAGAACTAGCCCTCCCCTCTTTGACTGATGGTTCTTGTTGCCTGTCCCTTCTGTTGTCATTTAACAGAACTATTTAGCCTGCTGAAAGGGGTTGTGTTTCGACCGCTGGTTGGTGGAGACATTTTGACTATATTCTGGACCTGCGTTGTCGCGTAATGCGTCATATGACGCGCCGCGTTAGCGCATCCGGAAGTCATCCGGGGCGCGCAGCGCGTAACGTAAGCATAACAAGTCATGTGACTTGTTAATAAAACTTTTCATTGGTTCATTTTACTTTTCTTATTCTAATGATGAAAGCCTTGGTCATATCACCTAAAAATTACGCTTTTAATTACTTCCGAACATTATTTTTTCTTAAATATATGTTATAATGTTCCAGGCTAATGTACTTTCCCGGAAATTTTACAACTGTCCTGCAAGTAAAATATATTCTTTTTTCGAGAAAAAGAGCGTTTCTTCGTCCCATGACGGAGCCGTTGAGCAAAAGAGGGTCGACCTGCTGTCTTAGTCACCGATACGCCTGAATATGAGATTCTTATCGATCACTTTATGTTGCAGGAATAGAAAACACAACAGCCCTTGACCATTTATCTTTACTGCGTTCCTTCGTATTATACCTTTTACCCTTCATGTAATTGGTCTGCTTTATTTCACTTGCCTTTTAATGATTCTAAAACAGTGACTATTATTAAAAACTTTACCAATGTATATACTACTACCATGTTTTCTTTTAAAAACCTTTATTGTGAAAATTTCATTATACAAATACGAGCCTATAACCACGTGGGCCTGCCACGGAGCAAACTGTAATCGTATATGATGAATAGACATTTACACTGTAGAGGAACGTAACGGGCGGGCCATTAGGTTGCAAGAACTAAGGTGTCTAACAGTTACGGAATCGGTGGACGTACATTTTATAATTAAAATACGACAGGGCCAGTTACAATAAAATTATCTAGATATACATTTGCGGGCAAGTACCATGGGTGACGTTAATTCGAACTTTCAACAGTACAGTAATCAATAACACATCAGAACTTAATATCAATAGGGATGTCGAAATATTCAATCAATTCTCGTCCCCGCCCGCCATGTGCTTCAAAACTGCATACGTATCTCGTGATTTCAAGGTTCTGCAACCAGTACACAACAAGGAGTTACGAGTCCCATTTATTCTGGCGCCATTTTGGGCGAGGACGGGCAGGTCCAGGATATAGTCAAAATGTCTCTACCAACCATCGACTATGATGATGTTCATATGCTGTATTTATTAGAGTAACACTCATCTGTCCACATGAAATTAATTTACCACAATCTAAACATGTCATTTTAATCTTTCCAAAGTTCTTCTAAATATTTGGGACCGTTTCCCTTGCCTCTGAAGCTCTCAGTGCCACTTCTTTGATGAATGTACTAGCAGGTCAGGGGTTCTCCTCCAAATCTCTCTTTTATGCAGCACTATAATTAATTGGTGCCACCTCTCCATATGACGATGCATGGTATAGTTACCACAACTATATTTTTTTTCGGTTCCTCTGGAGAGTTCATCGTGGCAGATGAAGCGTGTAACGTACCGGGCATTTACCTTTTTTTGCATGTACAGGAAAGGAAAAAAAAATCGAGCGTCCAAGTTCTAAGGTGTCCCAGGGCCATTTTAGTGGACCAGGCCCAAATCCAAAGAACAGGCCGCCATTTTGAGAGTCCTCTTGCAGCCGCCTGTCGCTGTAGCATCAAGAGCAGCCGAAACTCAGCTGAATGGCAACTGAAACGGTAAATGGGCGCCCCACTACATTTCAGCATTGTAGGATGACCACACCAGTACAGAAACTTGCTAGACATCACCTCGGTGCCATCCGGATCTCGGCGCCCCACTGCAGATGAAGAGCCTCTCAACTATGAAACCACCACGGTGACATCCGGATCTTGGCGCGTTGTGCTGCCTTCGGCCTATTCGCACATCGGTCCGCTACTGACGCCATCTCACAGGCTAATGGGGTGACCCACGCCGAGTTTCAGCATTGTAGGATGACCACACCAACTTGCTAGACATCACCTCGGTGCCATCCGAATCTTGGCATCTCAACGCCTAGTGGTATCTTCCATACAGAAAATATTGTTACGCTGCCTTTGGCCCCATTCGCACATCAGTCCGCAACTTAGACATCACCTCGGTGCCATCCGGATCTTGGCATCTCAGCGCCTTGTGGTGTCAGTCAGAAAATATTGTTGCGCTGCCTTTGGCCCCATTCGCACATCAGTCCGCTACTGACACCATCTCACAGGCCAATAGGGCGCCCCACGCCGACTTTTACCATTGTACGATGGCCACACCAGTGGCACAACTTGCTAGACATCACCTCGGTGCCATCCGAATCTTGGCATCTCAACGCCTAGTGGTATCTTCCATACAGAAAATCTTGTTACGCTACCTTTGGCCCCATTCGCACATCGGTCCGCAACTTAGACATCACCTCGGTGCCATCCGGATCTTGGCATCTCAGCGCCTTGTGGTGTCTTCTACTCCGAAAATATTGTAGAAAATATTGTTGCGCTGCCTTTGGCCCCATTCACACATCAGTCCGCTACTGACACCATCTCACAGGCCAACAGGGCGCCCCACGCCGACTTTTACCATTGTACGATGGCCACACCAGTGCCACAACTTGCTAGACACCACCTCGGTGCCATCCGGATCTTGGCATCTCAGCGCCTTGTGGTGTCTTCAAATCAGAAAATATTGTTGCGCTGCCTTTGGCCCCATTCGCACATCGGTCCGCTACTGACGCCATCTCACAGGCCAACGGGGCGCCCCACGCCGACTTTCAACATTGTAGGATGGCCACAGAAGTGCGACAACTTACTAGACACCACCTCGGTGCCATCCGGATCTTGGCATCTCAGCGCCTTGTGGTGTCTTCTATTCAGAAAATATTGTTGCGCTGCCTTTGGCCCCATTCGCACATCGGTCCGCTACTGACGCCATCTCACAGGCCAACGGGGCGCCCCACGCCGACTTTCAACATTGTAGGATGGCCACACCAGTGCGGCAACTTACTAGACACCACCTCGGTGCCATCCGGATCTTGGCGCGTTGTGCTGCCTTCGGCCTATTCGCACATCGGTCCGCTACTGACGCAAACTCACAGGCCAACGGGGCACCCCACGCCGACTTTCAGCATTGTAGGATGGCCACAACAGTGCTGCAACTTGCTGGACACCACCTCGGTGCCATCCGGATCTTGGCGCGTTGTGTTGCCTTCGGCCTATTCGCACATCGGTCCGCTACTGACGCCGCCTCACGTGCCAACGGGGCGCCCCACGCCGACTTTCAGCATTGTAGGATGGCCACACCAGTGCTGCAACTTGCTGGACACCACCTCGGTGCCATCCGGATCTTGGCGCGTTGTGTTGCCTTCGGCCTATTCGCACATCGGTCCGCTACTGACGCCGCCTCACGTGCCAACGTATTTTCTCCGCATTTTACACCCTATGCCGCATAACAGGTCATGTGACTTGTTTATAAAACTTTTCATTGGTTCATTTTACTTTTGGTTTCCTAATGATGGAAGGCTTGATCATGTGACCTAAAAACAACACTTTTCATTGGATGAAAACTTTTTTTTTTTCCCAAACGATGAAAGCCCCACCTTGTTTCTGGATGTGTCAGACTGAAGCTGGCGTCAGCATGAGAGCACCACCATCTCGTAGCTCAGTCGTGGTCATTCCGCGAGCAATCATGGCAGCCGCTCCCCACCAGAAGCCTGCAGGAGTCGGAGCCCCCAAAACTTTTGATGAATTCTCAAGGCGGAGGGGACGCTTTCGAGAATGGGGTCCAAGACCTAGCAGACAAGCGTCCGATTTCCAAGGTGTCCCAGGGCCATTTCAGTGGACCAGGCCCAAAAAGGAAACAGCCTGCCGCCATTTTGAGAGTCCTGTGACAGCCGCCTATCGCTGCACCGCAAGAGTGGGCGCAACTCAGCTGAATTGCGGCTTTTGACACAGTGGACCAAAAACGGACGGAATGGCAACTGAAACGGTAAAGGGGCGCCCCACTACAACAGATGACACTCCACCTGGACAGGCCCGTTCACCGCCTCCCCCGGGGCGCCCCGCGCCGTTATTCGGAGCAGCATTGTAGGATACCAAAACCAGTGCGGCAACTTACTGGACATCACCTTGGTGCCATCGTTCTGCTGCCTTGGAACTATTCGCGCAACAGTTTGCTACTGATGACCCACCCCCGCGACGCCCCATGCCGTTATTTGCTGGGTGGCAACTTACTAGACATCACTTTAGTGTCATCTAGATTTCAGCGCGTTCTGCTGCCTTGGAACTATTCGCACAACAGTTTGCTACTGATGACCCACCCCCCGCGACGCCCCACGCCGGAAATCTGGACGTTGTGCTGCGTTGGGACTATTCGCACAGCCGACCGCTACTTCGTTGTTTTTCCCTAAAAATGTTTATATGTTATTACTATTTTTGTTTTCTTGTATATATTTATAAATTATTAAAGTTTTATAATCTTACTACTTTGTCGGAGTGCTATATATTTTTAATGTGACACATAATTGTAAAAACTTTGATGTACAAAGAGTCATCCCTGGAATCTTCCGCTTCAGGCTCGGTCCCCTCCCCAATCACAATACAGGATGGTTTTCAGATAATAGCAACGCTTCTGCTGTGACGGATCTCATCGAGTGTGGGCCTTGATCTACTATAACTCCTTTGAAGAGGGGTGATTCTTTACAGCTGTGGCCATAAACTACATCTGCAGGGCTAGCTGATACCCTAGGACCAGCCTGGACAATCGGACACAGAGGAAAAGGAGTATCAGAGGGTGCGGTAGTGAATAGGGCGAAAGGGAGGTGTCGGGCGGGCACAGGGTGTGATTCTCAGGGAAGAGCAGCGCAGATGGGGGGAGGTTTATTACCCATGCATAAGACAGAGAGCGGGGGTGACCACTGCCTGGGGGAGATGCTTGCGAGGGTGGGGAGCCATGCTAAGGATCGACAGCGTGCACAGAGTGGGTCTGGTCAAGGCATCTAAAATGGCTGCCGTGCACGACAAAAGTGTGGCATTTGAAAAAAGACAAGATGGCGCAGACAATGTTTTTCAACACTTCCTGATTTCCTTCGAATCGAACGTTAACAGACGTTGGGGCATATTACCAAAGTTAAGCGATATTTATCCCTAACGATGCTTAGCAACGATTTTTTTACCGTCAGAAATTATCGCAGATAAACCTTGCTATTATCAAGGTTTATCGGAAATACGATAAAAAACGACCGCAATGCATTAATATCGCTGAAAACTCAGCGATATTCATGCATTACCGAGCTAATGCTCTTAGCCATGTTATCCACCTCCCATTGGATAACATGGCTAAGAACTGCTCAGGGCAGGTGGTAGCTTTTGGAGATATTCGCGCTTATCTCGAATATTTCCAAAAGTTGATAATAGGAGATAGCGATGTTAGCGACTGTTTCCAGTCGCTAACATCTTGGCATGCCCACTTTGCATGTCATTAGTGATAAATATCACTCACATGCAAAGTGGGGCCCAAGATGGTCGCTATCTTCTACTAGCCGTCGCTAACTGGTGTTAGCAACAGCTAGGTAATACACATATAATTTTATCTCCGCGAAGCGGAGCGCTGTTACAGATATATATCTTGTTTCTGAACGTTAATTTCTCAAAATGCACTGAAGCACATATATTGAGACCTAGCAAAGGCACATCGGGCTACCAGTCCCTACAATTTTGCCAAGTTTCGTGCAAATCCATTCAGCTGTTCGATCCTACCGAGAGACAAGATGGCGGCCGCTACGGACTGTTTGGAATGTTTACAGACACCGGAGAGCCAATCAGCTTCGCTTCGCAAAGCTCCGTAACGTGAAAAGTACGCGAAGCGGTGCGCTGTTACAGATATATATCTTTTTTTGAACGTTAATTTCTCAAAATCCACTGGAGCACATATATTGAGATCTAGCAAAGGCACATCGGGCTACCAGTCCCTACAATTTTGCCAAGTTTCGTGCAAATCCATTCAGCTGTTCGATTATTATTATTTTTATTTTTTTTTGCCCCGCGGGGCCCTTTTAAAACCTCCACATCAAACCTAGGGGGTGAGCGACAATGTACTATGCCCCCTTATGGTCATTTGCCCCTTCGCTTTGGCCTCCTCTTGTCTCTCGATCCTACCGAGAGACAAGATGGCGGCCGCTACGGACTGTTTGGAATGTTGACAGACGCCGGAGAACCAATCAGCTTCGCTTCACAAAGCTCCGTTGCGCGTAAAGTACGCGTCCTGGGACGCTGCCAGGTCCGCTGTTACAGATATATATCTTTTTTTAAACGTTAATTTCTCAAAATCCACTGGAGCACATATATTGAGACCTACAAAAGGCACATCGGGCTACCAGTCCCTACAATTTTGCCAAGTTTCGTGCAAATCTCTCTCGATCCTACCGAGAGACAAGATGGCGGCCGCTACGGACTGTTTGGAATGTTGACAGACGCCGGAGAACCAATCAGCTTCGCTTCACAAAGCTCCGTTGCGCGTAAAGTACGCGTCCTGGGACGCTGCCAGGTCCGCTGTTACAGATATATATCTTTTTTTAAACGTTAATTTCTCAAAATCCACTGGAGCACATATATTGAGACCTACAAAAGGCACATCGGGCTACCAGTCCCTACAATTTTGCCAAGTTTCGTGCAAATCCATTCAGCCGTTCGGGCTAAAAGTGAGGCTAACCGCCCTATGGAAAACTCAATGTTAAAAACACGTTTTGGGACCCCCCTTTTTTCTCGGCCCCCCCTTGACGAACCCCCCCCAAATTTTCAAGGGCTGCTCAGAAACAAAATGTGCCATTTTCCTGAAAATTTCAGCCAATTCCGTCCACAAACGCCAAAGTTATTAGACATAGAATTTTCAAAAATCCCATAGAGAAAAAATCCTAACTATATATACCTACTGGCGACCGCCAGTAGGTAATATATATATATATATATATATATATATATATATATATATATATATATATATATATAAACGCTCCAATTCTCTTTCGGTTTGACGAAAGAAGACAAAGCAGCACTCGAGGGTTACATATCAGCCACGCTAGATTCTATTCGCGAGGAGACTCACACAGACGCGTTTCGGCGTGCTGCCTTCGTCAGTGTATGTTACACAGAAAACGAGCACCGGCATGTTAAAACAGTTTTCAAAGATCATGACAATTGACAAAGGACTAACCCCATTCTGATCATGGTGCGCGCCATCTTTGAATGGTGTATAATACACCATATTAATCAGCAATTTAATGCTTTTAGATGTTATTGAGCCCACTGATGGGCAAAGCACCTAAGACAGGGTGGGATATAGATGTTATTCAAATTGTTAGCAACATAAGCTAAAAATATATATAAACACACACACAAATCCTCTCCTTCTTACTTCAAGGAAATTCTTGAGGCCAAATTAGTTTTCAGGCTTTGATTTATTCCATAAGCATATGTTAGCCAAATGCCCGACACGTTTCGGTGCAGCCGCACCTTGGTCTCGGGTCGAGGGAACGTTTGTAAAACATGATTACATACAGTGCACTATAGACATAAACATGAATGTATGACTACATATCCCAACTGCTGTAATTTGGTGGTGAAAATACCGCAGCCATTATATAATGGTGAAAAATCGTATAATATTCACCCAACAATTCATGGTTATAGGATAGTATAAATTCAAACTATAATCCCAACTGGTATAATAACATAAAATCTGCAGTAATCACTTGAACTGAATTGTTTCCCAAATATACTAAATTTTTTGATAATTGGTAAAACACAAATACAATTCCGCCCCAGAGGGCAATCACTCCATTAAAGGTGCACTTTCTTTGTTCATATATATATACATATTGACAAAGGCGCTTGTAGAAATGCATCTGTTCATCTACTCATGGTGATTAAATGAGAATTTTTCCTTTCCTTGTGAATGTTGACTGTTCTTCCTTTGGCGAGTGAACCACCAGTAGGTAGTTATAGTTAGGATCACTGTTTCCATGGGAGAATTTTTTTTATTTTGCCAGTAACTTTGGCACCACTTGACAAATCTCCATGAAATTTCCACAAACCTTCCCCTTGTTGGTTCAGCTGCTGTGTTGAAAGTTTTGGGGGTAATCGGTCAAGCGGGTGTTGAGAAAAAAGGAGGGCCTCAAAACACGTTTCCCCCACGTTATCCCTATTGGGGTTTTTCACTTTTTGAACACGACTACAGCCCGTACTGCTGTACGGAGCTACACCGAATTTGGCAGAAAGCTGGCTGTTGGTCAGGAAAGTGTGCTTTTTGTGATTTGATTAAAATCATTTCAGTAGTTTTTGACATGTCTAACTTAAAAAAATATCGTTATCTGGGGACACGAGTCCCTGCTACAGTCTTGTGCCTCCTACTAAAATTTGATTAGCTGCCAACACTACAACTTGGAAGTGTTGGCAGCCATCCTAGGACTTCCTACAAACAAAGTAAAAAAGAAAGAAAAGGGGGCAGGGTAGGAATACCCACACACCCCGGAAATGGTGGAGGGGTCCCTCAGGAATCCTGCCAGTACTAAAAAGCATTTTTTGTCTCATTTTGCTGTTGACTTATTTGTCTTTTTTTTAATCCGCTCGGTGGGCCAAATCCCAGGGAGGGGGGTTCATGGAGCACTCCTGTTAGGCTTATAAAAAGCTCTGGGGATGCCACCTCCCTGGGGCTGTAAACAATAAATATAATGGGGGTCCGCTTGGCCACCCCGCATCCCAAGGAACACCACCTCCCCAGGGCAATTACCACTGAATGCAGTTGGGGCTCGCTTGGACCCCCCACAACACCAGGGACGACCACCTCCCCGGGGCACTTAATAGGAATGCGGAGCCTGCCTGTCCCCCTCACAACCCCAGGGAGCACCACCTCCCTGGGGCACAAACACAACAATGAAGGGTATCCCTTGCGGCCTCAAGGTCCACCACTTCCCCTCACCAAGCTCTAGCAATGTCCCGGTGTGCCCACCCATGTGCCATTGCAGTTTACTTTGGCTTGATAGGACCACCGTTCCTGCCAAGCCATAGCAAACCTGCTCCGCTTTCAGCAAATGAGAGCTGAAAATGCTCTCGCTGGCTTAAAGAAGAGCATGTCTGTTTCCCTGCCCGCTGTCAAGTGAGCAGGAAAACTGGCACATTGCTTTGAGATCCAGGAGCTGCATGTAACTCGTGCCCCTGCAATGCATTCCTTATCCCCTCACATATTACATCACTCATGACATGGTCAGTGGCATCACTGATGACATCACTGGTGACATCTCAAGTGACATCACTGATGACATCATCCATAGAATCTCTGACGTACCCTATCACACCCTAAAATAACCTTTCATACACCCACTCCAACTTCCACACTACCATTCTCAAAACCATTGACACACCCATACCAGTACTAATACACCCACTCACTGATTCATAGGTCTATACACACATCCACTCAATCATGCAGCCACTCATACAACAACTCACTCATTAATACAGCCAATGATTTATCCATCCATACAGCCACTCAAACACTCTCAGTCACCCATAGAGCTACTCACACACATACTCAATCACCCATAAAGTCAATCATACTGCAACTTACTCACTGATACAGTTATACACACACCCACTCACTTATTCATACAGATACTAACACATACTCACTCACCTATACAGTCACTGACACACACACACACTCACCAATCTAACAATCACTCAATCACACATAGTCACTCATATACTCCAACACTCTCCTATACTGCCTTTCACATATACAGTTACTCACCCATATACCACTGACACATCTATTCACTTACTGACACAACCATACACACACTCAGTCACCCATAAAGCCCTTCACATACGCACTCACTCGCTCATACAGCCACTGACTCACCCACGTACTCATCCATGCAGGCAGTCACCCACCATCTCACCCACCCTCACGGACACTCATACAGCATACAGGTCCTCAAGCAACCAATCAGTTACCCATACATCCAATCATGTACCCACTCACCAACCCATAGAGCCACTTTGACATCAACTGACAGACATTCACACAACCTAGTCATTCATCCACACCCAAATCACTTACTTATACAGTCAGTCATGCATCCACTGAATCATCCATACAGGCACTCATACACCCACAAATATATATACCTTGGAATATATAATTAACACCGATAAACTTTTTTAAAACACTCACAGTCACTGGATGATGTCATGAGTGATGTAATTTGTGAGGTCATAAGCAGTGCATTGCGGGGCGCTAGTTATAGTTAGCTCAGCTAACACTCTTGAGTTTGTCTGGTTTTGTGTGAGTCAACCCTAAGCCTAACTACAACGTATCTGTAACCTTTCGTTTTTCTGTGAATTTCTACGTTTTTTTGGTCCATTTCCATACTATAACATTCTAGTTTTTTTTATTTCACGTGTGCAAACCATCCACAACACCTGACAGACACGTTTTGGCCCGATGGCCTTTGTCAATGGCAATTAAACACACATAACTTCAGTGTTAAATAATACATCGAATTCCATTGGTAGACAGCAGTGCTAAGTAAACAAACAATGCACTTATGCTGTGCATCGGCTGGATCCCCCTTTACACAGCAGACATATTGGAAGGGTTGTAATATTTAACATATTTTGATACTCATGCTTTTTACATCATCAATTACACTTGGTATATTTATGCCTGTACACATTCTCATAGTGATGTATCTTCCATTGAAAACTATTAACATACAAAAAGAAGATGCTTTCATAGTTCCTTCTCTAAAATATGTTGCCATGACAAACAGTTTGCTAAATTCGCTGTGGAAAATAAAACATTTTGTGAAATGTCTTTGGGTATGAACACCAAGTAGCCCTCCCCTTTAATAATAATTTCAGTATAAACGTGTTTACATTTTTCAATATGAAACACAACGTTGTTTTTTCTTTTGATTTAGAAATGCTTCTTATCTTACTTTGGGTGTGCGAGCATGAGGCCTTTGGTAGATGTCATGCCTTCAGTACATATCATGGTCTTGGCCTCCATCTGTAAATTTTTCAAATCAAGGTTGCTCAGAATCTACTAACCATTTGCCCAGCCTGGTACAAAACATTAGGTGAAGGGTGCTTTTCTGCCCTGGTTCTGTGCTTCTGAAGGCCATTCCTCAGATTGTGAAAAAACTCCCATAATTGCAGAGTCATTCTGCTTCTAGCTAGGAGGTAAACCTGATAATCCCAGATAGACTTCCCCCACTTCAACAGTCCCTCTACTTATCCTGACATATTAGTTGCAACTCATTCCAATCGTAGCCCATGTTAGATGTCTTCACATCTAACATGGGCTACGATTGGAATTCATAGAGCATATTATCAAGCCCATTATCGCCGCTTTATCGGCAGTTTCCTGCCGATAAAGCGGCGATAATGGGCTTGATAATATGCTCTATGAATTCCAATCGTAGCCCATGTTAGATGTCTTCACATCTAACATGGGCTACGATTGGAATTCATAGAGCATATTATCAAGGCCATTATCTCCGCTTTATCGGCAGTTTCCTGCAGATAAAAGCGGCGATAATGTAACGCCCTTTCTTGATAATATGCCCCATGGTTCTGTCCTCCCCTCTCCCTAGCACTGGCACACAATTAGGTATCCCTGCACCAAGCGCACACCTTTGAGGGTGTTTGTGTGACTCTAGCATAGATTTTTTACTGGAAGGGCACCCTTCCAATTCAAATGCTACTCCTAGATAAAATGTACAACTTTTCCTACTTTATAAGGCTGCTGTACAGTGCATCACACTTGCAAAGTCAGAAAAGAAAGTAGAAATTAAACTATTTCTCTGTTATTAGCATCAAAACCATGGGTGATTGCATGGTAATGCCCATGTACCACCCATGAGATGTCCCCTGGATTCAGAACGATGCAAAGCAGTACCTTGCGATGGTTTGTGTTACTTTTCTTTCAAACCAACTTGAATATCAATTTGCGTTGGTTTGTAAATTCCCAACGGATTTTGCTTTGGGTCAGCCCCTACATCCAACTCTCTACTGCGCATGGTCAAAAGATATGTTCAGTGAGACAGTTAGGGAATTATAATTAAAAAAAGATAGAATTTAGTAAATAACATAGGTTAAAGTGATGTTATAGTTAGGTATGGTAGAATTATGTAATTCTAGTTTTTTTAAATCCCTAGGAATTCACAGAAAAAAGCAAATGTTAAAGTGCTGTTATAGTTAGGCCTTGTAATAAAATAAAACGATTGTTGTAAAACGAAAAAAAACACTGACATTCACTAGTTACAGTTTACTCAGCTAAATATAAATTGCACCCTTGCCATGCACTGCTTATAACCTTACATACTAAATTACTCATAACATTTTAAATGACATCATTTATGACAAACACTGATGATATTTTACTTAAAATGTTTAAATCTGGCTTTGTATGTGTATAGATATATATGTAAAAACATATAGCTATATATAGACACCCTCTTGTTTTTGCCAAAAATGCAATATCCTTATTTGGTAAATCTGGTACATATCGAACGTAGAGTTGAAGGAGACCAAGTGAAATGGTGTTACAATGTATTTCTTTATTAAAGAATTGTGATATGTAAAAACATATAGCTATATATAGACACATATATAACGTCAGATGTATACAACTTGCACCCTTGCCATGCACTGCTTATAACCTTGCATACTACATTACTCATAACATTTTAAATGACATCATTTATGACAAACACTGATGATATTTTACTTAAAATGTTTAAATCTGGTTTTGTATGTGTATAGATATATATGTAAAAACATATAGCTATATATAGACACATATATAAAGTCAGATTTATATAACTTGCACCCTTGCCATGCACTGCTTATAACCTTGCATACTACATTACTCATAACATTTTAAATGACATCATTTATGACAAACACTGATGATATTTTACTTAAAATGTTTAAATCTGGCTTTGTATGTGTATAGATATATATGTAAAAACATATAGCTATATATAGACACATATATAAAGTCAGATTTATATAACTTGCACCCTTGCCATGCACTGCTTATAACCTTGCATACTACATTACTCATACCATTTTAAATGACATCATTTATGACAAACACTGATGATATTTTACTTAAAATGTTTAAATCTGGCTTTGTATGTGTATAGATATATATGTAAAAACATATAGCTATATATAGACACATATATAAAGTCAGATTTAAACATTTTAGGTAAAGTACACTTCTTTGCAATGAGAAGTTATGAAAATTATTGTGTATGGAAAGGTAGTGTCTTTTTTTTTCTTCAGTATCACCTCCTGCTACATTCAGCAACTGTGGTGGTGGCAGTTATGCTGGAACCATTTTCAGAGTGGGGGTGCCATCAAAGTTACATCACAAAAGTCGTAGGATTGTGAAAAATCCAAACGTCACGCAAATAACAAGTGTAGCAAATGAGCCATGGCCATTCAGCTGGAGAGTGGTATGGGTGTGGAATGTGTCCAGTGATGCAGTTTGCGAGTTTGGAGCACAGTCTCAAACATATCACTAAAACAGCACAATTTCCCCTAAATTTGAACAGACATACAGTTTTACTGATAAGACTATATCGCTCACAAGTGAAGTGTGGAAAAGAGATTTCAATGAATATCATTTGTGCACCACCAAGTAAAGTGTCTTGATTTATTTGAGTCCTAATTATATCTTTATTTTCATCACACTTCAAAATTAAAAATGTGCCTGGTTTTCCTAGCTGCTGATCCACATTCCTGCTCTTTCCCTGTATCGCAGTGCATCAAGGTGTCTTGCTGCGCTACTTTACTTTTTAATAAATAGGCCCTTGGTTTGTTAGGTAGGGTTAGTGCACATTTAAGCACTATGCGTATATCCAGGGTTGAGAGAATGGTTATAGAGTGGTCCATGATAGGACGCATGATTTGAAGGCTGAAAAGATCAGAAGTTGCGCAAAAGGTGGTTTGCTTTTTTAAATGTGAGGTTTAACTCAACAAGTTAAGTTAGTGTGAAACATATGGGGGGGGCTGAGGAAGATAAGGCAAAATCCGGTTTTGGCAGTAGATACTGGGTGGTAGAGAGGAAAGATGTGGAGAAAGGATTGTTGATTGTAGGGGCAAATTGTAGTAGGTGTGAGCATACGGACATCTTGGTAGTAGCTGCTTATTGCTTTCTAAAGTGCATAAATGTACTGGTGCATGTTAGACCTGGCATTTCTTGGCATGGTTACCCCAGACTTTTCGCCTCTACCTCCTCTATTTTCGATGCTGTGATGGATTGCGTTTTGCTGGATTAGGTGCTTTGGGCACTTTGACATTGCTGATCAGTGTCAAAGTGCAAGTGTTCCCTGTATAAAGTGTTATGGTATAATTGGTATGCTTGTCTTACTAGTAAAGGCCCTAGTAAAGTGAACTATGTGTGCCAGGGCTGGTAATGCAAATGCAACTTGTGGGCCTGCAGCGCTAATTGTGCCACCCTCACAAGTAGCCTAAACGCGATCTCAAGCCTGCCACTGCAGTGCCTGCATGCAGTTTGTTAACTGCCTTGTTGTCATGACAAGTGCACCCACTTGCCAGGCCTTACCTTCCATTTGTATGCACATCAGACAACCCTATGGTAACCTCAAGGTACCCCGTGGGCATGGTGCAGTGTATGTGAAAGGTAGGACATGTACTGTGGTATGTACCATGTGCTGACAGTGAAATAATGCCAAATTCGTTTTTCACTGTTGCAAGGCAATCTTGCCCACAGGACAGGAATGCTGTGTCACATGTTTCCAGCATATCTTCCCATAGGCATAAGATGGAGGGATGGAGTTTAGTGTACTTGAACTCAAAATTTAATAGCACATCTTTTTGTGAAGATGATTTTTGAATTGTGTGCTTAGAAACCACACTTTTAGAAGTGGCTGGTTTCTTGTCTTAAACTATCATGTGTGCCTCTGCCTGTTTGTGTATTGACAATCTGGGTTTGGATGTTACAGGGTCTGGCGAGTGTCTGGACCTCAGAGAGGGGTAGGTGAGACAGCAACAAGCTGGCCTGCATTTGATGTGAGGGGGAAGAGTAGCCCTCCCTGGATGTGAAGAGGGCTGTGTTGCTGCCACAAAAGGATGGCTTTGCCTCCTGCTGTGCATCTGGGGCCCAGACCTGCACTATCAAAGGAAGAGGGTTGCACTGGCAGGAAGACACTCAGGTCTGGTTTGGACTGGAGTCAGAGCCCCCTGAACACATAAACTTCAAAGGCATTTAGGGGTATAAGTGTGAGAGCTGAAACCCCTGAACTCAAGACTGAAATCCAGATTGAAAAATTATTTGAATCTACTTTGTGATCAAGAGGAACCTCTGACAAAGAAGAACAGCTGAAGAGACTGAAGAGAAGGACTGCCCTTGCTTTGTGTTCTGGGGCTAGCCTGCAATTTGCTGATTTGACTAAGGAGAGGACAAGAGACGTTGCTGTGTGCTGTGTCCCCATGTTTGTGAGGACTTTGCTGTGTGCTGAGTCCTTAAGTAGCGTGTCTCCAAGGGCCCGAGGAGAGCTGGTCCCCTTTTGTGGAAACTCAGGAACATAAAAGTTTCCAACCGTGTTTCAGCACCGATTGGTGTGTGGTGCTTTTGCACGCCTGAGACTGCTGTGTGGTCCGTGGTACTGTTTACGAGGGGCCCCATGATCGCATTGCCCCCGAAGCGTGAATCATCGTCCACGCTGCTGTATTGCTGTTTGTGGCCTGAGCCGTCATTGTAACTGTTGCTGTGAGTACGGATCACCGCCGCCGGCCTGAATGCAACGTGCTAAATGATTTCTTGAAGCTAAGAGAGCTGCAAGGTGAAAGGGATCGTGATCGTTGTTTACCGAGAGGAATCTGCCCAAGATCATCAATGAAGGAGAAGGCAGCCCCGTAACCCGGTTACAGCGTTGCCTGACACCGAAGCTGCAACCTCATCTGGGCTGCCCAGCAGGCTGTCTGACGAACGGGGAGAGAAAGAGAGCGAGAGGTAGCGCAGCACCCCAGGTAAGGCTTGGACTCCGGTCGGGAGCTGCAAGCATGTGTGGCCTGGGGAGGCATGCAGGAGGAGAACAGGAGTGCTCCGAGCTTTCTCCCACTGCACCGCGTTAGATGCGCTGGGTCCTCGAGCGGCCCGTACCTGCCCAGCAGTACTGGGGCCGCCCTTTTAAGCGTATGACCATTGTCTCTGTTGTTGGGGCCTAGTAGGGGCCCGAGTTGACCGCGCAGATTGGCGTACGCATTATTCCTTGCATTACGAACTGCCTGATTCTTGCATTAAGAATCGCATTATTCTTTGCATTATGAACTGCCTGATTCTTGCATTATGAATCACATTATTTCTTGCATTACGAAGTGCCTGATTCTTGCATTACGAATCGCATTATTCTTGCATTACGAATCGCATTATTCTTGCAGTATGAATCGCATTATTCCTGCGTTACGAACTGCATTAGTACGTGCATTAAGGACTGTGATATTGCTACATTACGAACTGCATAGCATTGCATTAGGACTGCATTAGATCATTGTGAACTGCTCATTAATACCACAAGAACCTATAAGTTATTGCTGGCCTATTAACCGGGAAAGTGAAAGATTACGAATAAGCATATGTTGGATTTCTATTGTTTGGTCTCATTGTATTCCTTTTGATAAAGATACCGCTATTTTTATAAAAAACAGTGTGATGTCCATTTGTGGTATTATCACTGTGTTACTGGGAGAGTGGTTGCAAATACTTTACACATTGCCTTGGAGATGAGCCTGGCTGCTCGTGCCAAGCTACCAGGGGGTGAGCAGTGGTTATCTTAGAGTGTGTCACTCCTTTGCCTGACTAGAAGCAAAGATCTCTATTTGGACCAAGGTACCTACCTCAGCCAACTAGAGACCCCCAGTTCTAACAGTCCACAAATCATTTTTATTCATCCACACATTGAGACATTGCTGGTTTATGCCATTTGTAGGAAGCAGACACATTTTTACTTTAATAGAATGAATGCTAAGAGTTTTCCAAGGCGGAGGAGAGGATACACTTGATGTGAAATTGTACAAAGCGTTGTGTAAATTGAAAAAATTTCTCGGGGTGTTGTTGAATTAATTGAGGCCAGGGTTCAAGGGTTCTAAATCATTGTGCAGTTGGTTGAGGAGCAAAGGTAAGAACTTCGAAGGATGTTTTTGTTTAAGGATGGGGTGCTTGTTAGTTTGCTCATTTGGTAGTGGGGAGGTTATTGACATGCAGGATGGCACGGGTTAAAGGAAATGTACTAATGCTGGGTTGGGAGGGAGGGAGAGAGAGATTTGTGGATCTGAACAAGATAACGTTTTTCATCAAGAGTGTGTTGGAAGAGAATGAGTATTCAACAGTGAGTGGTGGAACAGAAACATGAGCAAAGAGATTTGGTGCATCTAATGGTTGATCTGGTGGGTCATCGACAAGTTCAAAGCCTCATAAAAGGATGCGTGGGGTATTGGATGATAAGGTTTGTAATACAGAGTCATAGATACTCATCGCTGAATGGCCCTATGATTCCAGGTAATGGCCATATTGCCATAGATCAGTATTTTAAAGCAGGTTGTGAAGGGTCTAATATTCTGGTAGGAATAATTGTGATAGGCTTTTGAGGCAGAAACATACCTTGTTGCATTTTTAGATGGAATGTGGTTGTGGTAATTGCAATTTATGTGTCAAATGAATCTGGTGTCGCTGAGCTTGTGTGACTTTTTATCTTACAGAAATTGCTCTAAATAGGGGATGGAGCATCAAAGTGTTAAGTAATATCAATGATCTCATTGTATTTTCAATAGGTGTTTTATAAGCAAAAGGAGGAAGTAGTGATTTTTCAAATGGTTTGTTCGAGACACTCAGCTGAAGGGGCTTGTTGTGCCGCTGGTGGCACGGAACTCCAAGGGGGCATGGAGTGTGTATTTGGGAGAGTGGCTGTGGCAGGCAGGGGCATAATGCAGGAGCCTTCATCCCCTGAGTTGGAGGGGGTCCATAACCCTTCAGAAGCCCCCAACCATTCGAGGGCTTCATTCATCTCAAGGCCAACTAATGTCTGTGAGATATGGGAGACTAAGGGGCCCCACGTCACATTCGGCAGGAGGGAGCATCAGTGTGTGTTACGCCACTTGGTTTTGAGAGTATGTTTGGACACCTGTAACTAATAGTGATAGCAGGAGAAAGGTGCACAAAGCAGTGTGCAACACTGAATATACTTGTGGACGTACTGTTACTCAACGAGTCATTGAAATTACATACATAATAGAGATTGATGTAATATTGCACAGAGTGTGCTCTAATTCTGGGATGTGCAATGCAACACGTGTGGGGCGGGCAATACATTGAAAATGGATCAATTGAGGTATCTGTCTGGAGAGGTTTATTTAACACATATTGTACATATTACAATAATCAGTTTAGTACAGGGGGAGGGAAAGCTTGTTGTTTATAATCAAGAATGGCTGAGTGCAGTGGTTAATATGGAGTGTAGTGTCCTGTGGCGCCGGGTAGTGTTCCAGCCTACCCGCGCCTGCGAGGGCACATCAGTGTGAGCGGGTGTCGTCACGCGTGCAGTATAAAAATAAAGGGGGCGTGGCTGACGAGTCAGTCGGGAGCCACGAGTTAAGCATATCCTGGCTCACGAGTTTTCATTGATATTACGGCGCCGCTAATTATCGCGCTAGCGCCAATTAAAACATCACATTGGTGACGAGGGGCTCATCGACCCTATGCTGTGCTGTGTGCCCCCCCTCTGCTGTATAGTTGGGCCATTTTTGTGAGCTGTGGGGTTCAGGCTCAGGGAGACCATGAGGGCCTCATGTGAACCTGCTGCTGGCTCAGGGTATTGCATGCTGCTGCCAGAAAGCCTGAGAAGCCCCATTTGTGCATACTGCCGTGGAGAACTGCAGAGAACACCAGGAGTACGCCCTCATCACACCCTGCAGCTAGCCCACGCCGGAGTGCCACGTAAGCCCACCACTGAAGTCAGGGCTGTGCACCAAGCAGGCGACCAGCTGAGAAGGAGGGAGGGAGGACGAGCCACTCGAGTTCTACCCGACACAGTCGCCGGCGCGCCCAAGAGGTGGGTGAGCAGCACACGTGCCGCAGAGCGCACCACGCACGCGTCAAAATGGCGCTAATTCTAGCCATAGAACCATTCGTCGTAGACGGAGCTCCGTCGTCCCTCGCTCCGTGGCGGAGAGACTGGGTTGATCGCCTCCAGATCTACTTCGAAGGGGCGGGCACGGCCCGGGAGAAGCGCAGAGCATTACTTCTTCACCTGGGAGGAAAATATATCCACCGTATTTACAAAACGATAGTGGAAGCCACGCCGAAGACGTACCACACCCTCCTCAACGCTTTAAACGCGCACTTCGAACCTATGGAAAGTAAAGACTATGAGAGGTTCATCTTCCGCCAGGCTAAGCAGGAAGCAGAGGAGTCATTGGACGTGTTCCATGAGAGATTGAAAGAGTTGGCTATTACATGTGGATTCCGTAATGAACAGGAAGAAATCCGAGGACAGATAATTCAAGGGTGTTACTCTTCCAAACTCAGAGTCACCATCCTCCAGGAAGACGGCAAGCCGCTAGCGGATATCCTCAAGCTGGGGCGAACTGTCGCAGGCAAGAGCTTCCCACATGGAAGCAGCCCTCAATCGGCCCATCAAAACGTAGCAAGTCAACATGGCGGAGACGGCGAACGTCGTGAGACCAAAAGCGCACCAATATGCAGGCAAGAAACAGCAGGACAGGCGTAAGGAGTGTGGGTACTGTGGGGGACCACCTCACCACATGCAGGATTGCCCGGCAAAAGGAAAAAGGTGCAGGGCATGTGGGTGGATGGACCACTATGCGGCGGTATGCCGGTCGACTAAGTCAAAGAAGGAAGCTGCATAAGCAGTCGTGGAGGAACAAGACAGTGAAGACATGGACGATGACACAAGTGACTATCCGGTTCACTATGTGTTTGCGATTGATCAGCCACGGCGGAAGAAGCGACGCCTGCCAAAATGCCGAATCAAGATCCATCAGCAAGAGGTGAGAGCCACTATCAACACAGGAGCATCCATTGAACTGATGGCGGCCAACGTGTACAACCAGCTTATTAACAAGCCCCCCCTCCGCGAAGCGAAGATCAGGGTATTCGCATATGGCCAAAAGACGCCAATTCCACTCATAGGGTGTTTCAAAATGGAGCTGCAACATCACAGCCTCACAGTCCCCACCACTGTATACGTCACCAAGGAAGGCAGCGGCATGCTACTTAGTCGACATTCAGCAGAAGAGCTGAGGCTCATATCGTTCGCCATGGCAGTGCTGGAAGATGAACTAGAAGCCATCTTAGAAGAATTCCGAGACGTCTTCAAAGGCATCGGATACCTGAAAGGGAAAGAAATCTCCCTCCATATCGACCCATCGGTCCAACCGGTGGCACTCAGACACAGACGTATCGCGTTCCATTTGAGGAAGAAGGTCGAGGAAGCACTGAAGGCGCTGGAGAAACAGGGCATCATCGAGAAAGTCAGTGGACCCACCCCATGGGTGTACCCGATCGTGGTGGCTCGGAAACCGAAACAGCCAGGAGAAGTCTGAATCTTTGTGGACATGCGCCTCCCAAACGCAGCAGTAAAGAGGGAACATCACCTAACCCCAACCATCGACGACATACTGGGAGTGCTGAACGGAGCAAAATGGTTCTCAAAGATGGACCTCCGGTCGGGGTATCACCAACTGCCACTACACCCGGACTTTCGATACCTGACCACTTTCTCCACGCACGTAGGCCTCTGTAGGTACCGACGCCTCAATTTTGGGATCTCGAGTGCCGCTGAGGTGTTCCAAAACACCATCCGTGAAGTCCTCAGTGGGCTCCCAGGAGTTTTAAATGTGAGTGATGATCTGCTCATCTATGCATCATCCGTTGAAGATCACCATTAGAGGCTGAGGGGAGTCCTACAAAGGATCAAAGAGTCCGGCCTGACCATACACCGGGAGAAGTGTCGATTCCTGAGAAACAAGATTAGCTTTTTTGGTTATACTTTCTCAGACCAAGGAATCGCCCCGGACCCCGAAAAGGTGAGGGATGTCTAAGAAGCCCCTGCCCCCACCAACATCTCAGAAACCAGGAGTTTCCTAGGCATGGTGAACTTTTGCGGACGCTTCGTCCCCGATCTTTCCAACCTCACCAAACCCTTGAGGGAGCTGACAAAGTCCACCACGATGTGGCAGTGGGGCCCAGAACAGGAACAAGCCTTCAAAGCCACAAAACGGGCTCTATCAGCGGACACAACCCTGTCCTATTTTGACCCGACCAGATCCACCAACGTTGCAGTGGATGCCAGCCCCTATGGACTAGGAGCAGTACTCACTCAACTACAAAGCAATGGAGAATGGGCCCCGATTGCATATGCAAGCCGCTCTTTAACAGACACAGACCAGAGATATTCGCAGATATAGCGGGAAGCAATCGCCATCCACTGGGCCTGTCGGCACTTTCATGTCTATGTGTATGGTCATCCCTTCACAATGTTGACGGACCACAAACCACTCATACCCCTATTCTAAGGCTCAGTGTCCAAACCTCCACCACGGATTGAGAAGTGTATACTTCAGCTCCAGGGCTATGACTACCGGGTAGAGTACAAACCCGGCTCGTCGAATCCCGCAGACTACCTCTCGAGACATCCCCAAACGGCAACACAAGCGGAAAGAGAGGAGGCAGAAGATACCGAAGAATACGTCCGGCTGGTACTGGAGAGAGCTCGGCCCCTGCCAATGAGCCTGGAATCTATCATCAAAGCCACCCGGGGAGATGAGTGTCTACAACTGGTCGCCGAAGCTGTCCAAATGAATGACTGGCGCCCGATCCAAGCCACCCTGAACAGGCGAACGCCGCAAGTGAAAGGAGCACTAGAGTCCATGATGCGGGTCAAAGACGAACTGTCGGTTGACAGCCAAGGCTGCCTCCTGCGAGGACCATGATTGGTGATGCCCTTCAGTCTAGCTCAGCAAGCCATTGACCTGGCGCACCGGGGCACCAAGGCATGGTGAAAATCAAGAGTCGGCTGAGAGCCAAAGTATGGTTTCCGGGAATGGACGCAATGGTCGAACAGACCATCCGGACCTGCACCTGGTGTCAAGCAGCAGGGCCGTCAGATCGCCCTCACCTAGTCATCACTGAGGATAACCCTAAAAGGCCGTGGGAATGTGTAAGCGCAGACTTTGGACATCTTCCCGATGGGTGCTATGCACTGGTGGTCATCGATGACTTCACAAAGTATCCAGAAGTGGAGATTGTAGGGAGCCAGGCACCAGGCGGCCACGGAGGTCATTGCCATGTTCAAAAAAACCATTGCTACGCACGGAATATTCGAGGTGGTCAAAACAGACAATGGTTCCAGGGACAGGAGTTTGTGGAATACCTAAGGAGCTGGGGGATCAACCACAGAAAAATGACTCCCCGCTGGCCCCAAGCCAACGGGGAGTGGAGAGATTTATGCGTATGCTCAACAAAACAATACGCATTGCCCATGCCGACGGATCACCCGTAGAAAGAGCCAGATACGGTTTCTTAAAAGAGTACCGGCTGACACCTCATTTCACAACCGAGACAGCCCCCGGTCCAGCAACCATGGGCCGAGTAGTGATTGACACCATCCCGAACCACCCAAACTGGGTCCCAGCTCGAGTGGATGTGGGGAGAACTCTGGCTAACCGAACCCAATCCAACAACCAAGCCAGCGCCAGGAGATGGGCTAAAGAATCGGACATCCAAGAAGGAGACAATGTATTCATCAAAGACCAACATCCAGGGAGCAAATTCCGGCTCCCGTTCGAGCACCAGCCCTGGACCATTCTCCGCCGAACTGGCACCATGGTGACCGCCCAGGGGGGGTCTGAAGTTGCCACCCGAAACATTTCGTTTTTCAAGAAGGCACACCCTGGAGCACCGGATCGTCATGAGCCAGATTGCTCGACAACCAGGCCCAGCCAATCAACAGATGAAGACGACTATGAACTGCCAGAGTGTTGCCCCGCTGGGAGTGAGAACCAAATGGACCAGGACACTCGCCCAACGCCGGAGGCACCGGGGGAGAGCCTGCCGAGCTCTCCCGTGTGGTCTCCGACAAGTGAAACCTCGCCGAGAGTAACAACGTCAGTGCCATCGTCAAGGGGGGAGCATTCCAGGTATAGTCTGCACCAGAATCCAGCACCATCCTCCCGGCTAGCTGATTTCATGGTGTGACCATCCAGAGACTGGAAGCCAAGAAACTGGTAACAGACCCTCGTTGTTTCTATGATGCTAGTTATATTTTGTTAAAATAAAGGGTAGAAGGAATGTAGTGTCCTGCGGCGCCGGGTAGCGTTCCAGTCTACCCGCGCCTGCGAGGGCACGTCAGCGTGAGTATAAAAATAAAGGGGGCGTGGCCAACGAGTCAGCCGGGAGCCACGAGTTAAGCATATCCTGGCTCACGAGTTTTCATTGATGTTACGGCGCGGCTAATTATCGCGCTAGCGCCAATTAAAACATCACAATGGAGAAATAAAATTAGTGCTGGTGCCCAAAGCTCTGCTCAGAGGGCTGCGGCCGGTACTATTAAATGCTGGTGTGACAAATACCAAGGCTGCATAGACCTGAATCCACTGCATGCTTCTTTAATCAACTTCCAGACACACCCTGCCCACTTATCTCAGTCTTACCTGTCTCCTACACCCTTATCCCACTATTCCCTGTCTATGCTTTCACCCTTTGCTTTCCTGTCTTTCTCTCCTTTCGTCATTCTACTTTGTCTGTATTTCCCTTTCTTGCGCTCTGTAAATGTCTGATGAGAGAAAATAAGTGCCGGTCCCCAAATATTAGTGCCAGTAGCCCCCACCGGCACCCACTGGCTCTGCAGCACTGGGATTGGATGGGAGTCTGTCACAGGGGCTGCTTGGACCAGGAAGAGGACGGTAGGAGCAACGTGACACAGGAAGTGGCTGGTGGCTTCAGGTAAGTTCTTTTTTTATTATTACTTACATGCCCACCACATGCTGCTTCCGCATTCCCCCCACCTGAACCACCACCCTTTGTTAGTGGTATCAGCCACTGGCCCTGTTTTGTTAGCCAGCTAGCTAAAAAAGTTACCCAGATTTGCAAATTAGGCAATTTTGTACATTCAAATGCATACCGTGTAAGAGTTTTGCAAGTATGGGCGTCAAAATGCATGTGTGCTTGTTGGAGGCAATGTGTGGTAATAAATAGCGGGGAGATCGACAGTAAGAACAGGTCACTAGATCATCAAACAGGCCCACAAGCAGCCAATGATACGGCCCACACATTGAGCTGTGAGATCAGCTCGTCGGAAACTACCAGATTACCTTTTAGGCCAGTTTGACCCTGAATGCTATGCTGAGTAAAGATTATGGCAGGGACAATTCGGACTCAGAGCAAAAATGATCACCAGAAAGTAATCACGAACTTCTCAGTTTACCTTTTACAATTGTGTTATTTGCCCTTCATTGCTGTCTGTGCTTTCCGCATTATTTCTTGTGATTTTGCATCGAAAATGTCCCTTTCACTGAGGGTCACACGACAATGCAAAATTAAACATTATTCAGGAAATTTGAAAGCTTGCCCCTGAGTCCACCTGAGTCACACTGCAAGCGGTAAACTGTTCTATACAAAAGCGGTAATAAATACATTAAATAAACAAGTGATGCCAATACCAATAGGTCTCCTCTGTGAAAGAACTGTAGGCTTTGGCAATGTGTTTTAGCCATTCTGCGCACCAGTTTGGCTGCTGTTTAGCATGGCATAAAGTTAGTGATGTGAGGTGAGGTAGATTGGAAAGGGGTAGGATGGGGTTGAGTGGAGTGGGGTAGATTGAGGTAATGTGGAGCGAGGTAGATTGGGGTAGGGTAGAGTGGTGTAGATTGGGGTATATTGTAGTGGAGTTGAGTGAGGTTGATTGGATTAGGGTGAAGTGGGATACATTGGGGTAGAGTAAAGTGGGTAAAATGGAGGGTACAAGGGATGGATTGGAGTGGGATGGATTGGGGTAGATTGGAGTGGGTAAGAACTGAGCAGGGGAGTCATGTAGGTTAGAGTGTGGTAGATTGGACTGGGGTAGATTGGGGTGGATGGTTGGATTATAAAGGACTGGAGTGGAGAAGGGTAGATTGGAGTAGAGTGGAGAAGGGTAGATTGGAGTTGAATGGGGAAGATTGGAGTGGGGAAGTCTTGAGTAGGATCGATTGGAGTGGGGTAGATTGAAGTGGAGTGGGTAGATTGGGATAGAATGGAGTGTGAAGGATTGGCTTAGATCGTAGTGGGTTAGATTGGAGTGGGGTAGACTGAGGTAGATTGGAGTAGACTGTAGTGGGATACATTTGAGCGGATTGGGGTAGATTGCAGTGGGGTACATTGGAGTGGTGGGATAGATTGAATTGGGCTAGATTGGGGTTGAGTGGGGTCTGTAGTTTGCAGTGGGTGCAGTGGGGTGGATTGGAGTAGATTAGAGGAGCGGGTTAGATTGGAGTGGAGTGGGTTCGATTGGAGTGGAGTGGAGTAGAGTAGATTGGGGTAGAGTGGAGTAGGGTAAATAGGAGTAGAGTAGATTGTGGTAGATTAGGGAGATTGGAGTGGGGTCGATTGGAGTAGATTAGATGGGAGTGGGGTGGAATAGATTGGACTGGAGTGGGCTAGATTGGACTGCGGTAGATTGAGTGGTATAGGTTGGATTGGGGTGGATTGGGGTAGAGTGGGGTGCAGTGAGTTATGTTGGAGTGGAGTGGGGTATATTGGAGTGGAGTGGAGTAGATTGGAGTGGGTTTGATTGGCGTGAAGTGAGATAGACTGTAGGAGAATGGAGGGGGGGCAGAATGGGGTAGAGTAGACTGAGGTAGACTGGGGTAGAGTTGAATAGATTGTATGGATTGCAGTGGGGTACACTTGAGTGGACTGGGGTAGCTTGGAGTGAGTAGGGCAGATTGTGGTAGACTGGAGTGGAGTAGACTGTGGTAGATTGGATTGGTGTTGATTGGGATTGGGTAGAGTGGGGTACATAGGGGTTGAGTGGAGTTTGGAGTGGAATAGGGTAGATTGAAGTGGAATGAAGTAGATTGGAGTATGGTAGATTGGAGTGAGGAATGTTGGGGTGGAGTGGAGATGGATAGATTGGAGTAGAGTGGAGTAGATTAGGGTAGATTGAAGGAGAGTGGGGTAGATTGGAGTGGAGTGGGTTAGATTGAGGTGCAGTGGGTTGACTTGGAATAGACTGAAGTATGTGGATTGGGGTAGATTGAAGTGGAGTGGAGTAGATTGAGTGAATTGGATTACAGTGGTGTAGATTGGAGTGCAATGAGGTAGTTTGGGGTATAGTGGAGTAGGGCAGACTGGAGTGGAGTGAAGTAGATTGGAGCAGAGTGGGGTAGGTTGTGGTAGATTATAGTGAAGTGGAATGTGGTAAATTGGTGTGGATAATAGTGAAGTTGAATGGGGTAGATTGGAGTAGATTGGAGTGGGGTGGGTTGGGTGGGGTAAGTGGTGTGGAGTGTGCAGAATGGAGGGGTGTAGGGTGGAGGCCGTAGAGTAGGGTGGCATAGAGTGGAGTGGAATGGCATAGCACGGAGTGGAGTGTACTGTCATGTCAGACAGTGCAGTGGAGAGACATGGAGTGTCAGAGAATGGAGTGGCATGTAGTAGAATGGAATGTTGGAGAACGAAGTGCCGTGGCTTAGAATGGAGGGCATAGATTGGAGTAGAGTGTTGTACAGTGGAGAGGTGTAGTGTGGTGTTTGCATGGTGTGGTAGCGACTGCCATTACAGACAACAGACTTTAAATTTAAATGACCTTGACGTTTGCACAGACATGCAATTTTACTGCACACAAAAGATAATATGTGGAAATGTATTAACCTAGGGGCACATTATCAAGGATGTATTGCCGAGTTAACAGCACTTTATCGCAGCCAAAGTCATGGTAAATGTATCGCCTCATTCACAAGCTGGTGCTGACAGCCCATATCACAAGTTTACCTGCGATAGCAGCTACAAAAAACATTGCCACAGATGACCCTGGCAACTATCGCTAATGAGATCCAGAGTGGGAGTTCCCGTGCAAAAAGCCGCAACAACACCGCTCCGCAACATTCTCAACGACCAGCGATAAGAACCCAAAACAGCCAATAAGCCACTTTAGCAGCAGACCAGCGTTACACTTGAAGGTAAGGGTGGGTGTAGTTGGCAGAGTACCACTACATGGAACTCTGCAGAATTGATCAAAAATCCGTGAATTTCTCTTCGCGCCTCCATTACATCTACCCACAATTTATAAACCAGAAACCTTACAAGTAACTCTAATATTACATGCTAAAATGCATATAACCATCTCACAAAAGTGGGAATGAAAATACAGACAGCAGTGAGAGAGGTGATGATTTTGATGTCCTTACTAACCTAGGGAGAGAACCAAGAAGATGCCTTGAACACAAAGAGCATATCACGCTGAAATGATTCGGTGGTGGTCCAATCCTCCCAGGACCACCCCAAGCACAGTTATGGACAAAAATACAATCCCAACCAAAGGCCCTGCAAAGCATTATGGGACGATATTCTAGAGTGCAGTGAATAATATAGTATGCAATATCAAATCATTCCTCAAGGGGCAGGCTCTCAGGCTCAGCTGAGAGCTAATACTATAATATTCACTAAACTCTAGAATCTCGCCCCATAATGCTTTGCTGGGCCTTTGGTTAGCATTGTATTTTTGCCATAATTTTGCTTGGGGTGGTTGGAGGAGGATGGGACCACCACTGAATCATTCAGCATGCTGTGCTCTTTGTGTTTAAGGCATCTGCCTGCCCACCCCCTAGGTAAGGGGTGACCTCAAAATCATCACATCTCTCATTGCCTGATGTTTATCAAAGTTCACTTTAGTGATTTTTTTTATATGCTTTTGAGCATGTAAAGGTAAAGTTGATTTACCAAAGGGTGGTGGGTACAGTAGATAATTCCATTGTGTATTGGAGTGGGAGTTCCTGCATGAATTCTGTGCTTTTAATGAAATGTAGTTATTAAATCTCTGTGACTTCCGCTATTGGAGGTAATTTATTGTCCAGGTTTACCTGAAGGGTAACAGATGCCATGGTGCCACTAACCATGCAGATGGGCCCCAACACCCACCGCCAGGACCCCCACCTCCCCGGGCAAAGACATGTCACATCAACTTTACAAACTTTACGAACTCATGTACAAAATAATTTGCCTTATGTCGCACAATCACAACATGTAACATGCTTGTGTCATCACAAAAATGAGCATCACACATTCACCTTTGAAATACCAAACAAAACATTTTATTCCAAAAAAGTCAAAACAACAATTTTGAAGACTCATGGCTGGTCTCCTCAGGACAATCTGTAGGTCACAACCGCAAGACAAAATTCCAGAATAGAAGGTGTGTCCTTCACACATCAGAGGACAGAGAGAGAGCGAAAGAGAGAGAGAGAAAGATACAGAGAGAGAGAGAAAGAGAGGGAGAGAGAAAGACGGAAAGAGAGGGAGAGAGAGGGAGAAAGAGAAAGACGGAAAGAGAGGGTGAGAGGGAGGGAGAAAGATGGAAAGAGAGGGAGAGAGAGAGAGAAAGACAGAAAGAGAGGGAGAGAGTAAGATGGAGAGAGAGGAGAGAGAGAGAGAAAGACGCAAAGAAAGGGAGAGAGAGAAAGATGGAAAGGGAGGGAGAGAGAGAAAGACGGAAAGAGAGGGAGAGAGAAAGACGGAAAGAGAGGGAGAGAGAGATACAGTGAAAAGAAGAGAGGGATAGGGAGAGAGAGTGCCGACGCTGTGCACCCAGGCCTCACTGCTCACCTGCTGGCACTGGTTTGTCTCTAACCACATACCGGTAAGCACTGCAGCTCACCAGGTCCCTCATCTGAAACAGATCCCTCATATGAAACAGAATACAGATACATGAATGGCAGAGTACATACAATTGCACACACAATCATCTCCGGTCCGCCCCTGCGCACCCAGGCAGCTGCACCCCAGCCCCTCCCGCTGCCCAGCAGTGCATGCCCCCCTGCACATCCAGGCCTCACTGCTTTCCTTCTGCCCCCGGCATGACTCCAAGAGGGCCCACCACGTGTCGGTGCCCCAATCCCAGGGCCCGTGAACATGGCACCCTCCACAACATGTGGCCCCGCTCTGCGGGCCACCAAGTCTTACACTTGATTCTGGTTCTTGATTTCGCTATGGCAAAAGACATATCAGTGCACACTGCATCAGCGCAGGCTACACACCCGCTCAGACTTTGAGGTGCCTCTAACTCTGTGACCCGCAAGGCAACGCCACATGGCGGCAGGCCAGCACAGCCAACTGGCTCATGCCTACACTGCGGTCCAGCAGAGCTCACAACAATCAACACCAGTCCGGGCCGCCAGGACAGGGCATCATCGCAGGCTGCACACCCGCTCAGCACTAAAGGTGCCCCTACCTCAGTGCACCGAAAGTCACCATCCCATGGCGGTGTGCCTGTGCCTGACGCAGTGCATCCGGTGCCACCAAGTCTGTGCCACGCAAGTCATGATTGAGTATTGTGGTGCGGACGCCATCATGTCACGTCCCGCCCTTGGGAATGTGATGTTGCAGGGCCATAGGCCCTCATGCACAAATGACAACCACTCGGATACACCCAGAGAGACAGTGGAAATGGCGTCGAGCACATGCACCAAGCCCTTTTTATTGGCAGTGTCACATGTCCTGTGACGCGTGTGCTGGATGGGTGTGGTGTGGGTATAAACCAGCCGTGAGGGAGTGGCTGTGGCATGCTGACAACTAGACCTGTGATCAGCAGATCATTACAGGGTAGACCTGGGACATGTAGCGTTGTCATCCCCCCTATGAGCGTAAGCAGAGTGGGCTGGCCTGGCGTATGCCAGTGCAGCGTAAGAGTTTGAACAATGACCCTGAGACTCTGGGAGTGGTTCCATTCTGGGCTGGATAAGGAAGTAACTAATGCGGGTGTCCCTGTTGTTGTGTCGGTGCCACCTGGACCACAATTGGCAATGTGTCACACTGTGACCCAAGTCCAACGACATGAGCAACATGGACGTAAGGGGGAATCAATGACCCTACATTCATCCATACTTCCACACTTGAAAGATCATAGACAGGACACCTGTGTGATAATGTTTGTTTAATGCACATTCAGTGGAGTGTCGCAGCTAGAGCATTACAGGGCCATGCTAACCCCACTTTACAATGTTGGCCCGTGGAGGGACAGCCAGGGTCCTTCAGGGAATGACAAGTCCAAAGATGAGGAAGAGTTCAGTCCACAGTCTGATTGCTGTGTCATTGGCGATCAAACAGAATATGGTAGTCCATTGTGAGGTCCAAGGTGAGTGTCGCAGAGTGTATCGGGGGACAGAGGAAGGTGATGAGGCAGAGGGCCGAACCAAGCAGAAACAGGCCATATGGCAGTGATGAATGCTACTGGGTCCTTCTAACCACGATGGCAGATTCATTCGCACCTTCGTCCTCTGCTGTTTCATGTGCCTCACGTGTGGGTGGTGGTATTCTGTCTCCAGCACTGTGTGGCAGTGACACATCAGTGGCCAGAGGTGGAATGTGTGCCGCACTCTGTGGCACTGACACTTCAGGGGGAGGAGATGCGCATGGAGTGGTAGCAGCAGCATGCATCAGCGCCAGGCTTTGCTGCAGGAATGCCATGAGGATGTTCCTGAAGTCATTGAGGAACCCAGCTACCTCTCGCTGATGTGCAGCTGTGGCAGCCGCTCTTTCCACCTGCGTCTGCTCCATGGTCTCTGTTAACCTTCGCATGTGTCCCAACTCCTCTGTGACATCTCTAGAGCCGCTCTGACTGGACAGTTGTTATAGTCTCTGAGTCAGGGCTCCAGCAATGTCAGCCATGGTCCGTTGGAGAGCATGGAGCGGACTGTTTGTGTCCGTTAGAGACTGTGAGTGGTCCCTGATGAGACTTAGACACCCACGTATGGTATCTAGTTTGGCTGCCATGCGGTCGAACCCCACCTGTACCTGTTCAGCCAGATTCTCCTGGCACCCCAACACACAGTGTTGGAAGGCCATGTGTTCTTCGTGGGGGTCCTGGGAGACAGCCGTAGTGGTGGGTGCTGCCAGCTATGTGGTCTGTGCAGGAGGTGGGGTCTCCTCGTAGCAGCTGAGCTGCCCTGCTCCTGGAGATGGGGTGCGGTGGCTCTCCACGAGCTGTTGGAGGGCGTCCGATTCGAAGGTGTGGTGGTCCTCTTCGTCATCAGAGAAGAGAAGTTCGGGCTGCTCTGCAGGAGGTGTTGGATTTCCCTCCGCAACGTGAAGGGGAGATGCAGTTTAACATTGTGTTCACATGTATGTTGTTTCTTTGTACATGTTTTTTATGCAGACTGCGTGACTGTGTGCATTGTGGCTGTTTGGGAGGAGCTGCCTATTTGATGCGAGACAGTGGAAATTTCGACAACATCACGCATGTGTGTTAGTACTTGTACATTATCAACTCACATTTCCCTGCAATGCCAAATGTGATTGGTCAATTTCTACACACATGCAGCACCAGTTGTGTCCTGTGTTCTGTTGTGGATGTGTTGCGTTTTGTACCACATCATTGTCAATGTTGATGTGCTCTGCATGTTATGTGTGTGTGCTGCATTTTGGGGGAGTCACCCCTGCAACTCTGCTTTTGCTGCCCCTTCTCCCTTACATACGGTGTGCCTTTGACTCATATGCTTATATGGTGCTGAGATGTTGCATACTTGGGTACATTGGTCTGTTGGTGGGAGTTGGGGGTCTGGGGCATGGTTTGTCTGCAAATATGCTCTACTCCATTGTGCATGTGTGCCATTGTGCCCATCTCCCGCAGTCCCCCCAGTCCCTGGTCATTACTCACCCTGGTGCTGTTGTGTCCGGGCATGTTGAGCAGTGTCCGGTACCCAAACTCCTCCCACTGTCTCCCTAATGATGACTGTGGACACCATTTCCTCCATATCGTCGAGCTCCTCCTGTGGCGCAGGACTCCCTCCTCCAGTCGGCATTGCTGCCTTCCAGTTGTTGGCGAGTTTCTGCTTGGTTTTGTGCTTGACATTTTTCCAGCGCCTCTTGACCTCTTCCATTGTCCTCTTCAGCACTACGAATGCATTCACCTTGTCCACGATGCACTGCCATATTCCATTTTTTGTTGCCAATGACAAAGTGGAGGTGACGAATAGTTGTTGATGGTGTTCGACCACCTTCGTTATCGGGATCCTGGTGTCCTGCGGATTGAACTGCATCTTCCTACTCTTCTTCTCCTTGTCCTTCCCTGACCCTGAGGTCCCAGGCTGGTCCTCTGGGGGGGTTTGTGGCGTTCTGGTTGTCCTCTGTACTTGCTGCGGCAACCTCCATTGTGCTTCGCTGTTGTTTGCCCTTTTTAAAAAAAAATGTTCTACTTTTATGGTGATTTTTCCTGCCTAACGTGTGTGAATTAATAGGCCTGTCACTGGTTTTCACTGATTTTTGTATTGCGATTGCCCTCATTTTTTTTTGTTTGAATATGTTTATTTGCATTTTGTCATAGTACATCAGTATCCATATACATACAGAAATAATAGATGTCACTGTAACGTGAGGCATTGTGTACAAGCCGTTGCAAGCATCTACTCCTGTGCGAAAACATGGCAACAAGGAATACGAGCAGAGAAGGAGTGCACAATTAAACAGCGTGACAGTTTCTCATTACATCGTTCAGTAATGTTAGTGCTCCACTACAGAGAAAAGCAATATCCGCAGTGGGGCTGCATAACATAGATTTGTTCAGTACGGTGCATAGGCTATACTATGGCTGGAAAACCAAAGGAGTTAGTCACAACGACAGTATATCACATATCCAAAGCTGTTTCCGAAAAACAATTGAAGTTAAAGAACAATCTAAAGTATACAGAAAACAAGGGATTTGGTGGTGGCTAACAGTAATCGTGTGGGTTTGTGTGAAGACATCAATGTGGACAGAGAGCAGGTCCATAGTGCTCCGTGACAGTGGTATGGTGTACGTCGTGGGGTTCATCTCGCGTGCGGCAAAGCGCAGGGGGGGTCCCACAGAAAAAGAGAAGAAGGAGGAGGGCACACAGGGAGGGAGGGAAAAGAGGAAGGGGGGGAGAGAGCGGCAGTAGAAGTGGGAGTGGGCATATAGGCGAGGACATTTACACAATGTTATGCAGCAAGCACACTCGATGGTAGGTCGTCAGGGCCTCATCCCAATCCAGCGCTATGGGGTACTTCCTGAGCCCCACCGTCTCCTCCCTATGCAGCGCCACACTTTCCGCTCTCGCCCAGTTATCCAGCGAGTTACGCCACAGTAGCGCCCTGGGAGGTACTCTATGTTTCCAACGCCTCGTAATGAGTCGTTTCGCTGTGATAAGTCCCAGATCCCAGAATCTCGCTTGGACCTTCGTCTGCTTAGTTCTTTTGAATAAACCTAACAGGCAGGCTTCCCAAGTGCTCGGTAAGGAACCCCCTGTCGTGTTTGCCAATACAGTTGATACTGCAGTCCAGTAGGGCTGTTGCGAAGAGCACGTCCAAAGGACATGCAGGAACTGCGCGTCCACTAGTCCGCATCTGGGACACGCTGTTGTAGTAAGCCCAAAGTATCGGTTGATTTTGTCAGGAGACAGATACGCACGATGTATAATGTAATACTGTATAATCTTAAAGGGTGCATTACGCGGTACATTTAAAGCTCCAGCCAGTATCAGCGTCCACTCCCTGTCCGTCCAGTCCCGACCTCTGTCGGCCGTCCATTTGTCTCGCAAGCGCTGGGGGGAGAACTGTGTATGAATGTGTAGTGCTTGGGCAAGCCAATGTATTAGGTGACTGCCATCCCCCATCACATGTAGATATTGAATGAGTAGGTGCGTAGGCGGTTCCTCTGTCAACGGACCCCAGGCCCTCGTTAGTGTATGTAAAAGCTGTGCATGGGTCAGGAACTGTCCAGCCGGCAATCCCGAAGTGTCCGCTAGTGTCTCAAAAGGAAGCAATGCGCCCTCCGCAAACAAGTCGCCCAAACTGTCCAAATCGGCCGTCCCCCAACAGTCAAGTACAGGTGTCGTGAGTGAGCCAGTGCTCCAAGGTGTAACTGGCTCGGAATACGGGTCGTAGCTAAAGGGTGAAACAGTGCATGTATCTGCGGAACCGACATGATTGACTCCGCTGTGGCAGTATCTCCCAAATTTCTCCCACTCAGCCAGTAAGCGACCCATTGTAACTGAGCAGCCAAGTAATAAAGCTCGTGGTTGGGGACCGCCTGCCCGCCACTCTCCGTTGCAGCATGAAGGGTTCTCAGGGCCACTCTGGGACGCCCCTTGTTCCAGATCAATCGCCTGGTTAGAGAGTCCAGTTCGCGAAAGGTGCGGACCGGAACATATAACGGCAAATTTGCATAGTAGTACAGCAACCTGGGCAGAACGATCGCCTTTGCCAGTGTGATGCGGCTTGGTACGTTTAGCGGAAGAGTATTCCAAAAGGATACTTGGGCCGTGAGCGATGATATCGCTCTCGTGAGATTGCCATCCAATAGGTCGGCAGGGTCTCGGTAAACACGGACTCCCAGGTAACGAAAGGTTGTTGGATACCAGAGGAGTCGTTCGCCCATCACCGTGATATGCACTCCGGGGAATCCGCAGCAAAAGAGTCCACCCCCGACTTAGCCCAATTGACATGCAACCCAGACATTTCGCCAAAATTACGGAATATGTCTGTCAGCACATGCGGGAAGCAGGTCAAGTCTTTGATATAGATCAATAAATCATCGGCATACAGAAATACCGAATGTATGCCATCAAGTAATGGAATACCCCAGTCCCCACTAGAGGCGCGCAGTTGGGCCGCTAGGGGCTCCATTATGAGAGCAAATATTAGGGGAGAGAGGGGACACCCTTGCCTCGTGCCTCTGCGGACACGGATTGGGTCTGAGTAAAGCCTGTTCGTTCGCACACGCACCACGGGGACGGAGTAGAGGAGTTCCACCATTTGGAGGTAGGGTGCACCCAGAACAAATTTTTCTAACACTAGTGCCAAGTAGGGCCACTCCACCGAATCAAACGCTTTCTCAAGGTCAAGTACAACACACCCCGAACGGGGCCACTGGGATACCGCCAAGCTCTGCACACGAAACAGTCGCCGCAGATTATGTGAAGTGCTACGGGTGGGGACAAATCCATTCTGGTCTGCATGCACCAGGGCAGGGACCAAAGGTGCCAGCCTGTGGGCCAGCGCGGATGCCATGATCTTATAGTCCGTATTGAGGAAGGCAAGGGGTCTGTATGAACCCATGCTTAACGCATCCCTGTCAGGTTTCAAGAGTGAAACCACATTGGCCTCATTCAGAGAGAAGGGAAGGACAGCATCGTGTATCGCAGCCGCGTACACCCGAAGGAGCTCAGGGATGAGGATAGCGGAGTAAGCCTTGCAGAACTCTGCCGGCAGGCCATTTGGGCCTGGGGCCTTGCCATTCGAAAGAGAGAATATTACAGCTCGGATTTCTTCCGCTGTGAATGGGGCGCCCAGTTCCTCACTCTGCGCATTAGTGATCGTTGGTAGTGGGAGGTCTAATAAATACTCAGCGATGTCCTCCGCGGTGACCCTCAATCGGGAGCAGTACAGGCTCTCGTAATGATTCGTGAACGCCTCATGAATAGCCCTCTGGGTGTAAACCACAGCCCCGTGCGTGGTACGGATCGACATCACAGGCAATGTTTGGGTGTCTCTCCGCGTCAGCCAAGTTAGCAGCCTGCCCGAATTATCCCCGGTGTGGTGCGTACGTGCCGAGTGCGCTGCATAATTTAAGTTCTTTAATCTATCAAGAAGCTGGGCATGTCTCCCACGAGCGTCCAGTAACCGCGTATCGTCCCCCTCCACTGCCTCCCGCTCGCCCGCTAAGAGTTCTGTCTCCGTCTGTGTTAGTTCCCTATCCACCTGACGCCTCAGTCCCGCCTGCGCCCCCAGACAATGGCCTCTCGCAACTACTTTAAATGCGTCCCATTCAACCTGTGGGGTGGATGCAGTATCAGTATTCTCATCAAAATAATGTAAAATACGGGCCGATAGCAATTCCCGGAACGGGGCGTCCAGTAAAACGTCTGGCTGGAGCCGCCACGTGGGAATCGGTGGGTGTGGGCGTTCCCAGGCGAAGTCAAGTGTGTGTGGATTGTGATCTGAGTGGGTGCGTCCCAGGTAACAGGAGTCGGTGACCAAGGGCAGAAGGTCACCAGTCAGCATAAATCTATCGAGCCTAACATGGAGTGCGTGAGCGCCCGAGTAGTATGAATAAACCCTTATGTTGGGGTTACGGCTACGCCAAGCATCAACGAGATCCCACTGCATCGCCCAGTCAGTGAGGGCTCTCGAAGTACTGTGTATCATCGCATTTGCCAAAGGGGGGAAGGATCTGTCCAGCGTAACATCAAGAACACAATTATAATCACCCCCCAGCAAAAGCGGCACGCCCGGCCATGCTGCCATCGCTGTCGACAATCGTGTGAGGAAACGCCCCTGGTCGATGTTGGGAGCGTAAACAGAGGCTATGACGATGTGTTGGCCATCTAGTCGGCCCTGAAGTAGTGTGTACCTGCCATTGGCATCAATGTTGCTGTGTGCTATGCTGAAAGGGACCCCCGGGCGAATCCAGACCAGGGTCCCACGCGCGAATGCAGAGTAGCCTGTAGCATATACTTGCCCCCTCCATCGACGGCGCAGAGTCTGTACCTCTGCATCTGTACCTCTGCAAACACACCTCTTCCCCTAATTCCGTCCCCCCCAGGCCCCCCTCGTTGAACCTCAGTTGTATTGATCTTAGCGCTGGGATACTCATGGGTGACTACGCGCTCTATAAATTAAATAATAATAATAATAATAATAATCCGTCAGGTGTGTCTCCTGTAAGAGCGCAATTTGTACCTGGTGACGCTTGAGATAGGAGTATACCTGATAACGGCGGGAGGGGGTGTGCATACCACGTACATTCCATGTGCAAAATTTAATCGCAGACATCTCGACATTGCCTCCCCACCATCCACACCCCCCGCCCATCCACCACCCCACAGCCAGCAACCCCACAGATCAGTTCGGTACAAAGTGCACTAAACGTGGACCGCATTATCACAGCATCTTGCCAACACACATCAAAGGTAAGGGAGAAAAACACCAGATCCATAACTAAGGAACTCTGAACCATAATGCCAAAAGGTCGACTGCGGAACATGCCGTCGTCCAAACACTCTAAAGAGCACTAACTGTTCGTAAGTTCTGTGGGGGGGTTCACTGAGCTTGTGAACTAAATGTACAATCAAGTCATGCAGGCATGGCGGGGGAGTGCCACCCCCACCACAGGCATCCGTTGTCTCACAGCCCTGTTTCAATGGGAATACGTGGTATCAGGTACAGACAGAGCAGCTGATGATCCATAACCGCACCGGACAGGTCGCGGGTAAGAACTTACCGCCAGGGGGTGTTACCCCCGTGTCTCCCGTGGAGACTCACCAGTCAAATGACCATCCTCTGCGGGGCACTAACACTCGCCCCAGCATCCAGTATCGGGGCCCTTAAGTCTGGACCTCTCCGCAGTACCTGCAGAATCCCAGACGCACTCCCTCCGGCCAGTAATGGCGCAGGTGCGCAAGGGCCACAGGCGGGCGCTGCATGCTTTCCACCAGTGATTGGTGAGGTCATGGCAATGTCAGTGAAGCAAATCAGCCGTCTGCGGTGTGACATCGGGGAGGTCGGCCGATGCCTGAGAGTCAGGTAGGCCATATATATACTCATCGTCGCTCACCAGGTCCTCAGGGCTAGCGCCTGGAGTTGGGACTTCCATCTGCGAGCCGCTAATCTCTGCCACTCTACGGATAGCCTCCTGTTGCTCTTCATGGCGATGTTCAGGGGTTGGGCCCACAGGTGCCTCAGGATGTACCGATCTCGCCGCCGAATGTCTCCTGCGTCTCCTCCGCCGGGCTCCTCCGCCACGACGCGGTCTCGGGGGCAGGCCATCCGGTTCTGGGACAACACCCGAGTCGAGCCAGGACTCAGCAGCCTCCGGAGTGTTGAAAAAATGAGTTTTGTCCTGAGCCACCACTCGCAGGCGAGCAGGGAACAGCAGTGAATACTTGAGTGGCAGTCGGCGAAGCCGCTGTTTGACCCCCAGGAAGGAGTGTCGTTGCCGCTGCACTTGTATCGTGTAGTCCGGGAAGAACATAATTGTTGCATTATCTATCCTGACCTCTGACAGCTTTCTGACCTCTCGCAGGATAGTGTCCCGGTCACGATAGTTCAATATGCGAATAAGCATGGGTCTGGGAGTGGAGCCCTCAGGGGGAGGTTTAGCCGGAACGCGATGGGCGCGCTCCACCACAAAATGCTGCGAGAGGGTGCCATCCGGGAGAATGTTTCTGAGCCACTGTTCCACGTGTTCCGGCGCCTCTCTTGGTTCCCAGCGTTCCAGCAAGCCCACGATGCGGATGTTGTTCCGTCTCGCCCGTCCTTCCGCATCCTCCGCACGGTCTTCTAGGAACTCCACCCTGTTAAGGAGATCCTGGACATGTTTATCCATCTGCGAGATTTTGGGAGTTAACTCCGTCACCGCGGACTCCAGGGTCGACGTCTTCTCAGAAAGTTTTTTGTGATCGGCTCGGAGATGCGTCATATCTATGGCTACGCTGTCAATTTTGGTCTCCAGGGAGGCGCGGGTCAGCTGCATCGATTCCTCAAGTCTTTCCATGGCCGCCAACATCGTGTCGAGCTTGGAGGCCGTTTGATCCATTTCTGCCTGCTTCGCCATTTTCCCCTTCACCGACGTGTGGCTTGTGACGGCTCTCGTTTTAGGTCCCCCCGACATGGGCGACGACAGCATAAGCAGCCAGAGGTGTACGGTAAAGATAGTTACTACGGCACTCCGGAAAGGAGACCCGGTATCAGAGCAGGGTGGAGCAGCCAAACGTAGCGCAATCAGGAGGTCCTGAAGATCTCTGTAGTGCCCACCCACGGTGGGGGCCTGTCACCAGCCGTCTCAGGTGGTCCGCGGCTATATCTGCGTGCAGGTGTCTTTTGAGCGGCAGCAAAGAGAAGGCCGCTGCTCAGGCGTGCCAGTGATCCTGGCGGTGCAGTGCGACCTCGCAATCGCCAATACAGTCACCAGGTAGTATGTGGGGGAGGAAGCGCAAGGCCACCAGGTAGGTCCGAGGCAGTTGTCTTGGCCTGGAGTGGGTGGCCGCGCTCAGGGACGCCCACCCAACAATTGGATGGGCAGATTGCTAAGGAAGTCTCAGTGTGGGCCCTCCGATGATAGTCCTCTCCTCAACGTCCTCATTCGCAGGGACCCAGCTCCAAGTCCCGTCCCCCGAGAGGCAGCGGAGGGAGGGGAAGGGGAGTCCTCTCTTCAGTGAAGCTCACCGTGCCCCCCGTCGTGTACAGTTCAGTCTCCTGGTGGCCCTGGAGCGCCTCCGCCGCACTGCAGTCAGCGGCTTGCCATCGGCGGGTGTGGCCCCATGCAGGAAACGGTGCACAATGTCACTATCGTAGATGGCCCACAGCACTCCTCCGCACTGTGAGAACAGGTAGGGGGTCCGCCACCCCGTTCTCAGTTGTGCCCAATGGGCCGCCAGGAGGAGGTCTTGGACAGGCTTATCGCAGCCGGGGCCCGGAGACGCAGAGGAGAGCAGCAAGCCGGTCCGGTCCCCAGTCTCCGAAGGGGGCACACCTCAGGGCGCTCCGGGGAATCTCCAGGTCAACCCCAGCTCCCGGGCTCGTGTCAGCCGTCCAGAAAGGGTCCTGGCAGCATCCGGAGTAAAGCCAGGTCCGGCCGGCTAAGCAGGGTCACCACAGGGCACCTCGGAGAAGTCCTCCTGCCAACCACCCCACCGGGTCTCGATACAGACGTCCAGGGAGAGTCTCTGCAGCACCCAGGATTCACCAGAAGCCGCCAGAAGCTGCAGGGCGGCAATCTGCGCAGTTGGGCCTAGTCGGCCGGTCGGATCCCCGGCCTCGAGTAGCCTCTCACGCCGGCCCGCAGGAGCAGAGGGTCGGGCAGACTGCGACGGCCACCACCGGAGCGGCTGGGAATGACGCAGCCTCACCAAACTTTGCTGGCCGTTAGAAGGGTGCCCTGCGCTCACTCGCTGAAAACGGCAAGCGGTTACGGGCAAAAATGACGGAGAAGCGGCCTGCGGTAGGGGAGCTTCTCACGGAGCTCTACCCAGGCGCGTCCGTCTCCATTGCGTGCTCAGCCACGCCCCCATTGCGATTGCCCTCTTTGCAACATTTTTTGTGTTCCTGTTTCGCATTTCTGCTGTGCCGCTTGACTTTATTGCGGACATTTGATAGGTTATCGTGGGCCTATCGCATGGTACCGCCGTGTTGTCAATACAAAGTTAACACAGCGTTATTTTCCAGCGATGGATTGCGATGTGAAGAGCTGCGTTAAGCTAATTTTATGGTAATTGTCACCCGTTCTTGAGAATATCCCGCCTAATGTATTGATGTGTTTTGATCGTATTCAAATATGTGTTTCCCCCATACTTCGGAAATACAAATAGATAAACGTAATTTGTACTTTCATAGTTCTGATATATTCTGAAATATTGGCACTGTTCATTTTGTTTTGTGCTAGAAAAAAGGTTTTCCATTTCACAGCAAGATTGTCACATAAATTCTCCCACTTTGAAGTCAGATGAAGAAATGAAAACACCAAGATCCCTGGAAGACTGAGCCTGACCTTTGACCTTTGTCTGTGAATGAACAGCAAATGTCACAAGATAAGAACAAGATTTAAAGTCCTGTTAACAGAAAACAAGGACTCAGAAGAATACAGCAAACAATATGTGCTCTACCAGATGAAGGAACTCAAGCTGGACAGCCTAAAGCAAATACATTCAGCAATTAGAAGACAAGCAATTGTGATTTGCAAACCACAAAAGCAATGGTCAGTAACGGGCGGGATGCATTCACAGAGAATGCTCACAAAAAGTCGTTACCACCAGACCAGCCAGCTGCGTTGTCCGTCGGGTTTCGACCTAAAAATGGTACGCTTCATCAATTTAAATCTCCAGCTGCCAGTAGATGGCAACACAAGCCTAGACTTGGTATGGAAAGGAGCTGTCGTTCAGTGAGACTCTGATAGGAATTTCTTCTTTTTTTATCTCTTTTCGTGAAAAAGGCTCAGTTTCAGAGGCTTTCTTACTTCGGCTACACAGCTTGGAAAATATTTCTAGAATTGCACCACAAATACCGTAAAGGCTTTTTACCAGCTATGCGGTCGCTGACGAAAAAAAAAAAGTTGGCTCTTTTGATTTGCGAATGCGTGATTAGAATGAGTGGTTTATGCAGTCTTAAACATTGAGGCAGCCTGATTTGCTCTACTAGACAACACCATTTTGTTGCGTGTGGAAACGTGAATCCATCGAAGAGGTGCTGTGTGCACCCTCAGAAAAATACAACCACTGGACTACATCTTCTAAGCATCTCTTTGTCATGTGCCTCATATGTGTCATACTTTGTAATACTACTTAGAAATTAGCTTATGTGTACAATTACTCATTGGATCTTGTACACATATATCATATCCGTGCAATACACTTGTCCTATGCATAGGCAGGTGCATTTTTTCTTTTCTGATGCTCTTTGCTTATTCAGATGGTATTATTCCTTTATAATGAAATACACATTTGTTTGATATTTCATGGTAAAACATGCGTCATTGCATTCCGAAATGTGATTTCAAGTCTTGGCGAGGTGTTATGTTTTTTGATCTGGGGAAGCATCTGCGAGTCAGACCAGAGCTTTCCCAGTCTGCTAATTCGCCATTCTGCTAATCAGAATTATTTCGCTGTTTCCAATTTGCAGTGTGGGTCGGGTAATTTAATTTGTGTATCACTTCTGTTTTTGCAGCTAATGCATTCGTTATTGTCTGAAACCGATTTTTCTTTGTCATGAATGATTCTCTTTTTATAAAATTCTCCAGTGTCAAATTTTTTGCCAAACTGGGATTTGTTACTAATTTGCCAAAAGCCAAATGTATTCCTATTCCGCCTGTTCATCATTTGGGTGAAGTAAATCATTCCGTCTGCATCGTGACATAAATATTCTTGTCCCAAGACATCTTGCTCTCCACGTGGTGAGTGAAACCTTCTGATGTCTGGAGCAGTGTTGCTGCCAGCTGCCAATGTTGGACCCTTCAACCACGTCAGTCACGGCGCTGGGTTTAGTAGGTGACTGATAGTTTGGAAGCTTCTAGATCTCACATTTCAGTACTGCACAGGGTCTACTCGACCCTTTTACCTTCCCCTGCCTGACTTCATGAACCACGGACCTACAGAATTGTGTGCACTTTGCACATACCGGCGCTCGGCTTTTTTGCACTGATGCAGCAAGATGCTCAAATTAAGGTGAATGGGACCTGGTGTTCCCGTTTTATATATTTGCGTGTGTCAGGAACGTACATGCCCGAAATTTTAAGCAAAAACTTTTTTGTCCCTAGAATTTCTAGTGCTGATGCCGAGGCCGACTTCTTCTCTTCACCGTGGGGAATTCATTGGATGTCGACACATCAGAATGAATTCCCCATGGTGAATTTAGCACATCAACTGGGGACCTTAGAGAGAGGTTAGCTTTTGTCAGGCTGTTCTTGTATTTTTTTTCTTGGCAGCTGGACTTCAGGCCTCTTCCTGGCCACTCCTGTTGTCTTTCTGCTGCGCCCCAGTACCGGCAGGAAGGAGGCGCTACGACTGGCAGGTGGCCGCAGACCAAGTGGGCCTCCTAGCTTAGCAAAACCACCCAGAAGGGCATGAGTGATCACTCAGAGCACAGAGGCCCATGGGATGCACCCACCATTGCTGACTCACCCTACATCACTGAGGGGCATATTATCAAGGGGTTTATATCCGCTTTTTTGGCTTTAAAAGCCAAGAAAGCGGAGATAAAATTATCTCCCTATTACCTAGCTGTCGCTAACACCAGTTAGCGACAGCTAGTTGGAGATAGCGACCATCTTGGGCCCCACTTTGCATGTCAGTGATATTTATCACTAATGACATGCAAAGTGGGCGTGCCAAGATGTTAGCGACTGGAAACAGTCGCTAACATCGCTATCTCCTATTACCAACTTTTGGAGATATTCGCGCTTAGCGCGAATATCTCCAAAAGCTAACACCTGCCCTGAGCAGTTCTTAGCCATGTTATCCAATGGGAGGTGGATAACATGGCTAAGAGCATTAGCTCGGTAATGCATGAATATCGCTGACTTTTCAGCGATATTCATGCATTGCAGCAGTTTTTTATCGCATTTGCGATAAACCTTGGTAATACCAAGGTTTATCTGCGATAAAAATTGCCGCAGCTCAGCGGTAAAGTTTTGTCTCTAGCCAAGCAATAGCGATAATTATCGCTATTGCTTGGTAATATGCCCTTTAATCTCTAGGATGACTCATTGGTGTTCAACTAGGTGCCTCATTTACAGGAGCCCAGCGCCACTAGAACGTTATATTTTTGATGCTCCGGTGGTGCAGGCCTCTCAATCATATCTATGAGGTGACACAAAGCAGTGGCTTTGCATGGGTTCATAGATATGGAGTAAGACAAGGTAGCGCAAAGCACACCGTTACCTTACTCTATGTCAAGGAGTGATTCTGGTGGGTTTCCCAGTCAACACCAATGGGCTTTGAAACATTCCCAGATTTACAAGGATCTATAAGCCTGGGCATGCGTCAAACCTGTACAGCTCCCAGGGAGGCATAACAAGGATAAATACTTTTATTTCTCCTTGTTTTTTCTTCTTTCTATGCGAGCTGCATTCTTCAGCACACATACAAAGAGGGAAAAACCTCCATTTATTGTTTTTGAGCAGGAAGGTGTCCGTTTCTGCACAAAAACAATTGTGACAACAACACAGAGACCCTTGCACATGGTGCAAGGATGCCTGCGGTGGCGCTAGGCACGAATATGTACACTGGCACAAGCAGAAAGGACAGGAATACGCCATATTTCATCAATACGGCATATACCTGCCCTTTCCTTTTGACAAAGGCCATTACAGCAAGACGCCTTGCGGTGCTGTCCTGCACCAAAAAGTTTTAAATGAGGTCCTAGACGTGTTCACCTATACTCCACATACACTTGGTACCAAGAGACTTTCCATGAAAAATGCCCTGCCAGAGAAACTTAACTGAGGGTGCACCTGTCAACTAATCCAGTATGCTTTTGTTAACGGGGAATGTAGCTTCTGGACTGCACTTCATATCCATAATTAACATCCTTAATTATGCCTCAAACCTTGCCTGCCAACTACTATCAAGAGCACAAAGTAAGACTATGAAATGTGATCACTGCAGAACTATTTGTATGAAAAATATAACATTCAGCAAAGCCCTATCTTCCTTCCTAGTTACTGCAGGTTCACAAAGTACTCAACGGGCTTTCAAGGCACAGGAACGTTTACAAAATATCTTGAATCTTCAATGTCTACCATCTTTACTCACTCTTCAAGATGCATCGTTGAGGTCAGATGCAAATAATGCGCTGTCTCTGTTAATTCATATGACTTCTAGCTATAGGCATCGAAGCATACCTAAATAAAAGCAACTTCCAAGTATGCCCACATGGCTGACATTGGCATTAGCAGATGTATAGTCATAACAACCCATGAGATGACTGGTAACCCCACCGCCCTGACAGTTTTTAGTCCAAAAGTCTGTGACTAAGTCGTTGAGTGTGTTGAGCTCTTGCATTGAGGTTCCCTATGTATCGAAAGGCTTCCAGTCTTGAATCTCATTTAACCTTCCATACTTAAATGAAATTAGTACCATTGAGTTGGCCAACAGAGTTTGTGTTTCAGAGAGAAAGGCAACATTGCATTAGAATAAATCCTCCATTGCTGGTTCCTTCTTTAGTGACATATTTGGCTGCAGAGCTCCTCAAGAGGTTCCAGGCAAATGCTTAACTCCTTCAAACTTTAAGTGTTCCCTGAAATCACAAACTGCTCAAAAAATGGCTTCATTCACAACATCCTGCGTCCTTACTTTCAAATGACCATATCACTATTAAGAGACGTTGTAGCTTTAAGTACTCTTCAGACTGATTAATTTGCTGACTCAGAAGGTGCAAGTGCAATACTATGTTTTTGATCTTGTTCTTTGTTTGAATTCTGTGATCGTGTGCATGCAGTGATACTACATGCTCACTCGGTATCCATCCCACTGAATTTGAACTTCTACAATTCCTTGATTGTTCTTGTAGCAATGTTGGCAACTCAAATATTTTATGGAATCTGTTTTGACTGTAACAACAGAGGTGATTTGACGCGCTCCAGGTCCCCAGACCCTTGTTTGAATACAACTTTCAAACATAAAGAAAACTAAAACTTTAGGGCATCATCCAGAGAGAGAAGTAACACTTTATTACGCCTTTTCTATTGACGAAACAGATTGTGATTATTGGTGTTCAAGTCAATTGCCTATGAAGTGAAATTATACAGCACACTAGTGCATTCAATGTTCATTCCTCCTACGGGTCCCTGTTGGCCAAGGCTAAGCAATTTCTGCCTATGGAAACATTGATTTTAATTAGCTTCTGTCCTTACTTGTAGGTTGTCAGCACAATCCTGGAGCTCAGATGGGGCAATGATCAATGAACGTCTTGTGCACCACACAAACACCAGCGCCAAGCAGTTACCGGCAATACCGGTTGTAATCAGCATATCTTTTAAATATGCTGTAGTAATAAACAATAAATCATTAAAAAAAAATCTAGCCCCTTTTATATGAAGTTAAACACTGCTGGCGGTGTGCCGGATTGAAACACTAGAGTTTACTCTCAACTACTCACACCTGAGTATCAGCTGTGCCCGAGTGAGGACAGAGAGAAGCGTTCTCTTGCTCACTTGGCCTTTCTGCTGCGACTAGCAACATGGTGGCTCTTCAGTGCAAAATGTGGTGTTGGCTTGGTAGCTAGAGTCCACACAATGGCAATGGAAATGAGGGCACTAACTCATCAAACCAGCCACCAATGATGTATTGAGTACTACTGATAAGCTTTGAAATAAAATACTCTATCCTCGTGAGAAACCCCTGTGCCTATCAATTCGTTGTAGCTTAGTTTATTGAAAAATGTTTTTCCTGTTTTGTTTATAACTAGTTAGCCTGAAATTGTACAGGGAGTAATCTCTAAAAACCAAACCTTAATCTGATATTTTCTGCGCTGCTCTTGAATTATTCTGGCTTCTGTGAGGCATGGTAGGAGCAATTTTCTCCATGTTGTAATTTCCTTGGATACACAAAAAGTAATGCATAGAATGCTTGAATTTATCTCTGGCTCTAATTACTCAGTACAGCATTCCAATCCATAGTTATTTTGCATACCATGTCACCTTAGCTTTGACCAGCTATATGGAAATCAGTCTTGATACTGCTCCAATGGGAATAGTCAATCCCCAACTGCCAAGCCAGGTCCTCCCTGAACCAGAACACAAGCAATCCAGGATCAGTTGTGCCCTTGTTATGGCTCATCAGCCAGGCCTAGCTAGTTTCAGTGACACAGTATGTACAGGATCCATGGCTGGGCATACCTGTCCCACTTAGAGCAACACACTAAAGTGTACAAGTGATGGATGGAAAGCTTGAATTTATCTCAGCCACTAGTGATTACTCAGTGCCTCATCTCAATTCATTGTAATTTTGTACTCCATGCCACCTCAGTTTAGGACCCACTTATATGCGAATCAGTCTTTATCAATGGGAATAGGCAAGCCTGAACTGCCAAGACAGGGCCTCTCTGAATCAGGACACAAGCAAACCAAGAAATACAATATTATCAAGACAAGGAGAAAGAAATATCAGCTATAACCTACACGTTAAAAGTAAAGAACATAACCACTCTGGAAAATCGACATTATTCTACATAAAACAAATTATATATATATATACGTGTTTTATATATATATATATTCACTGAAAAAACCATAGGTTATAGACCATATATAGTTAGGGATTAGCATTTAAAAAACCTTATTTTACTCACACAAAACCATTGAAATTCCATATATAGTTAGTTGCACTAACTATATATCGCGCACCCGCAATCCACTGCTGATGATGTCACATATTACATCATTCATGACATGGTCAGTGACATCACTGATGACATCACTGATGACATCTCAAATGACATCACTGATGACATCATCCAGTGACTGTGTGTTTCTGTAAAATTTAAATATGTTTTACATATTGAAGAATGAGTAGATGTAGAAGTGTCTGGATGAAGGATTTAGTAGGTGCGTGACTGACTGTATGAGTGAGTGATTAAATATGTCTCACTGAGTGCATGGGTTAGTGACTAAACTGTCTTAATTTGTGCATCATTATGTCTGTTGTTCTGTAAACTGCTGCATGTGTTGGTCAGTAGCTATATGAGTAACTATATGGGTTATTGATTGATTGCCCAAGTATTTGTATGGGAGACTGAGTGTGTGTGGCTGGCTGGGAGGTGTGTGACTCTGTGCAGATCAATGTGTACTTGTATCAATGATTGTATAAGAGAGTAAGTATGTGTTAGTATATGTTTCAAAATGTAAGGTGCTCTATGTTTAACTGTATAGATTAGAAAATGGAAGTGTGATTGATTATTTACAGGACTGACTAGGTGTATGAGTAACTCCATGGATGAGTGACAGAGTGTGAGAGTCTGTATAGGTGTATGAGTGCATATGATAGTGTTGTAAAGATGAGTGATTGTATGTATGAATGATTGTATGGGTAAATGAGTGAATGTGTGTGTAAACATAGGAATCACTGAGTGCGTATGTAGTAACTAGTATTGGTGTGTCAATGGTTTCAAAAATTATACTCTGTATTTAACACTGGGTGTAACAGAGATTATATTAAAGTGTGAGGAGATGCATTGTATTGTCACATGAATGATATCATCAGTGATGTGGTCATTGATGTCAAATGAGATGTCATCAGTGATGTCATTTGAGATGTCATCAGTGATGTCATTTGAGATGTTATCAGTGATGTCATTTGAGATGTCATCAGTGATGTCATTTGAGATGTCATCAGTGATGTCATCAGTGATGTCACTGACCATGTCATGAATGATGTAATATGTGACATCATCAGCAGTGGATTGCGGGTGCGCGATATATAGTTAGTGCAACTAACTATATATGGAATTTCAATGGTTTTGTGTGAGTAAAATAAGGTTTTTTAAATGCTAATCCCTATAACCTATGGTTTTTTCAGTGAATTTTCAAGGTTTTTTAAATGCTAATTCCTAACTATATATGGTCTCTAACCTATGGTTTTTTCAGTGAATTTCAATGGTTTTTTAATAGCAAATAACATAAGCTGTCGAATGTCAAGTACGTGGTAAGTAAAAACATTTTCGTGTTTATGCACACTGATCTGCTTTGAATGCTGCCCCCCCCCTCCCCCTCATTTCTATTAGGAGTACTCTCTCTTTGCAGATAGTGAAGGGTAGTTAACGCAGGCCTTTGCCCCCGTTGTAATCCGTCGTGCCTGCTTCTCTCTCCATTTGATTGATTGTTATCCAAGCATTTACTGTTTTAGAATTGGTTCTCTTTGGTTCATTCTCTATTTACAAACAAGCACAGAGTCGCAATACTCTGTTTAGTCTTTGGAGATAGCGAAAAATCGTGTAAACAAACTAAAGGAATCGAGCAAAATCAGTAGGCCACTAATGGGATCTCTTTTTGACCTCGCTAAAATAGAAACATTAGGAACAACCCCTCATGACAAACACGAAACTATTGAGATGAACTGAACTCCACACCATGATGGCTGCAATACAGCTCGGCTCCGCCACCCACCCCGCCCAAAATAACGATAAACTCTATGCAAATATTACAAATATATACAACACACCAGCAAAGTAACAGGGTAAAACATTTTATTAAACAACTATTTACATAACTATTTTATACTTTTTGTTGCCCGATCCGGCTAGCTCAATCGATCGAGCATGAAACTCATGCACTCTGATGGTTCAAAGTTTTGAGGAGTGCTTGTAACACTGTCTGAAGCCTATTTGCACTTGCTTCAGCTTCACTATTCTCAAAGTAAAGTGGGGGCTGTTTGAGGACGTGACTGCATTTGTGAACAATGTAATGCGGTGCCACCCTGAACCGCTTGACGGAGGCCCCCGAGGGACGGTGTGATGGTGCGGACTCGGAGGGGGCGCTTGGCTCCGGCTCCCTCCCCAAGTCGTGTTCTCCTGGTGTAGCCTGAGATCGCCCCCGACATAGGTGGCCGGCTCCCGGGATCAAGCGGAACTTTTTGCCTTTTGGTAACTCTTCCATTCTTGACCTTGTCCCACAATCCGTTTCACCTAAAGACACGCTGTAGTGGGGCGCCCCTTTACCATTTCAGTTGCCATTCCGCCCGCTTTTGCTACACTGTGCCTCTTCCGCTATTCAGCTGTTTACCGCCCGCTCTTTCGACTACAGCGTCTCGCTCACCATGTAGTTGAGTTGCTCCTGCTCTTGCGGTGCAGCGATAGCCGGCTGCCACAGTACTCTCAAAATGGCGGCCGGCTCTTCAGATTTGGGCGTGGTCCATTAAAATTGCCCTGCAACACCTTGGAACTCGGACGCTTGTCTGCTAGAGATTGGGCTCCATTCTCGAAAGCGTCCCCTCAGCCTTGAAGATTCTACAAAAGTCTTGGGGGCCCCCGACTCCCGCAGGCTTCTGGTGGAGAGCGGCTAGCATTATTGCTCGTCGAATGGCCACGACGGAGCTACGAAATGGTGGTGCTCTCATGCTAACGCCAGCTTCAGTCTGAAACATCCAGAAACACTGTAGACTACCAATTCGATCAGTTCCGGTAGCGCACCAACGTGACCCGGTAGAGAAGAACTAGCCCTCCCCTCTTTCACTGATGGTTCTTGTTGCCTGTCCCTTCTGTTGTCATTTAACAGAACTATTTAGCCTGCTGAAAGGGGTTGTGTTCCGACCGCTGGTTGGTGGAGACATTTTGACTATATTCTAGACCTGCGTTGTCGCGTAATGCGTCATATGACGCGCCGCGTTAGCGCATCCGGAAGTGATCCGGGGCGCGACGCGCAGCGCGTAACGTAAGCATAACAGGTCATGTGACTTGTTAATAAAACTTTTCATTGGTTCATTTTACTTTTCTTATTCTAATGATGAAAGGCTTGGTCATATGACCTAAAAATTACGCTTTTTATTACTTTCGAACATTATTTTTTCTTAAATATATGTTATAATGTTCCAGGCTAATATACTTTCCCGGAAAATTTACAACTGTCCTGCAAGTAAAATATATTCCTTTTTCGAGAAAAAGGGCGTTTCTTCGTCCCATGACGGAGCCGTTGAGCAAAAGAGGGTCGGCCTGCTGTCTTAGTCGCCGATACGCCTGAATATGAGATTCTTATCGATCACTTTATGTTGCAGGAGTAGAAAACACAACAGCCCTTGACCATTTATCTTTACTGCGTTCCTGCGTATTATACCTTTTACCCTTCATGTAATTGGTCTGCTTTATTTCACTTGCCTTTTACTGATTCTAAAACAGTGACTATTATTAAAAACGTTACCAATGTATATACTACTACCATGTTTTCTTTTAAAAACCTTTATTGTGAAAATGTCATTATACAAATACGGGCCTATAACCACGTGGGCCGGCCACGGAGCAAACTGTAATCGTATATGATGAGTAGACATTTACACTGTAGAGGAACGTAACGGGCGGGCCATTAGGTTGCAAGAACTAAAGTGTCTAACAGTTGCGGAATCGGTGGACGTACATTTTATAATTAAAATACGACAGGGCCAGTTACAATAAAATTATCTAGATATACATTTGCGGGCAAGTACCATGGGTGACGTTAATTCGAACTTTCAATAGTACAGTAATCAATAACACATCAGAACTTAATATCAATAGGGATATCGAAATATTCAATCTATTCTCGTCCCCGCCCGCCATGTGCTTCAAAACTGCATACGAATCTTGTGATATCAAGGTTGTGCAACCAGTACACAACAAGGAGTTACGAGTCCCATTTATTCCGGCGCCATTTTGGGCGAGGACGGGCAGGTCCAGGATATAGTCAAAATGTCTCTACCAACCATCGACTATGATGATGTTCATATGCTGTATTTATTAGAGTAACACTCATCTGTCCACATGAAATTAATTTGCCACAATCTAAACATGTCATTTTAATCTTTCCAAAGTTCTTCTAAATATTTGGAACCGTTTCCCTTGCCTCTGATGCTGTCAGTGCCACTTCTTTGATGAATGTACTGGCAGGTCGGGGGTTCTCCTCCAAATCTCTCTTTTATGCAGCACTATAATTAATCGGTGCCACCTCTCCATATGACGATGCATGGTATAGTTACCATAACTATATTTTTTTTCGGTTCCTCTGGAGAGTTCATCGTGGCAGATGAAGCGTGTAACGTACCGGGCATTTACCTTTTTTTGCATGTACAGGAAAGGAAAAAAAAATCGAGCGTCCGAGTTCTAAGGTGTCCCAGGGCCATTTTAGTGGACCAGGCCCAAATCCAAAGAACAGGCCGCCATTTTGAGAGTCCTGTTGCAGCCGCCTGTCGCTGTAGCATCAAGAGCAGCCGAAACTCAGCTGAATGGCAACTGAAACGGTAAAGGGGCGCCCCACTACAGCAGACGAGCCTCCACCTAAGAAGGCCCGTTCACGCCGCCTCCCCCCCCCCCCCTTCGGGCACCCCACGCCGTTATTCGGAGCAGGATTGTAGGATGGCCACACCAGTACGGCAACTTGCTAGACACCACCTCGGTGCCTACCGAATCTCAGCGCCTTGTGGTGTCTTCTATTCAGAAAATATTGTTGTGCTGCCTTCGACCTATTCGCCGCAAGTGCGCACGCAACTCAGCTGCATAGCTTGCTAGACACCACCTCGGTGCTAACCGAATCTCAGCGCCTTGTGGTGTCTTCTATTCCGAAAATATTGTTGCGCTGCCTTTGGCCCCATTCGCACATCGGTCCGCTACTGCCGCCATCTCACAGGCCAACGGGGCGCCCCACGCCGACTTTCAGCATTGTAGGATGGCCACACCAGTGCGACAACTTGCTAGACACCACCTCGGTGCCATCCGGATCTTGGCATCTCAGCGCCTTGTGGTGTCTTCTATTCAGAAAATATTGTTGCGCTGCCTTTGGCCCCATTCGCACATCGGTCCGCTACTGCCGCCATCTCACAGGCCAACGGGGCACCCCACGCCGACTTTCAGCATTGTAGGATGGCCACACCAGTGCGACAACTTGCTGGACACCACCTCAGTGCCATCCGGATCTTGGCGCGTTGTGCTGCCTTCGGCCTATTCGCACATCGGTCCGCTACTGACGCCGCCTCACGTGCCAACGGATTTTCTACGCTTTTTATACCCTATGCCGCATAACAGGTCATGTGACTTGTTTATAAAACTTTTCATTGGTTCATTTTACTTTTGGTTTCCTAATGATGGAAGGCTTGATCATATGACCTAAAAATAACACTTTTCATTGGATGAAAACTATTTTTTTTTCCCAAACGATGAAAGCCCCACCTTGTTTCTGGATGTTTCAGACTGAAGCTGGCGTCAGCATGAAAGCACCACCATCTCGTGGCTCCGTCGTGGTCATTCCGCGAGCAATCATGGCAGCCGCTCCCCACCGGAAGCCTGCAGGAGTCGGGGGCCCCCAAGACTTTTGTAGAATCCTCAAGGCGGAGGGGACGCTTTCGAGAATGGGGTCCAAGACCTAGCAGACAAGCGTCCGATTTCCAAGGTGTCCCAGGGCCATTTCAGTGGACCAGGCCCAAAAAGGAAAGAGCCTGCCGCCATTTTGAGAGTCCTGTGACAGCCGCCTATCGCTGCACCGCAAGAGGGGCGCCCCACTACAGCAGACGAGGCTCCACCTGGGGAGGCCCGTTCACGCCGCCTCCCCCCCCCCCGGGGCGCCCCACGCCGTTATTCGGAGGAAGGCAACTCAGCTGAATTGCGGATTTTGACACAGTGGACCAAAAGCGGACGGAATGGCAACTGAAACGGTAAAGGGGCGCCCCACTACAGCAGACGAGGCTCCACCTGGGGAGGCCCGTTCACGCCGCCTCTCCCCCTCCCCCCCGGGGCGCCCCATGCCGTTATTCGGAGGGCGGCAACTTACTGGACATCACCTTGGTGCCATCGTTCTGCTGCCTTGGAACTATTCGCACAACAGACCGCTACTGAAGACCCACCCCCCGCGACGCCCCACGCCGGATACCGAAATCAGTGCGGCACCCAGCCAACATCACCTGGGTGCCGTCCAGAAATCTGAACGTTGTGCTGCCTTGGGACTATTCGCACAACCGACCGCTACTTCCTTCTTTTTCCCTAAAAATGTTTAAATGTTTTTACTGTTTTTGTTTTGTTGTATATATTTATAAGTTATTAAAGTTTTATAATCCTACTACTTTGTTGGAGTGCTATATATTTTTAATGTGACACATAATTGTAAAAACTTTGATGTACAAAGAGTCATCCCTGGAATCTTCCGCTTCAGGCTCGGTCCCCTCCCCAATCACAATACAGGATGGTTTTCAGATAGTAGGAACGCGTGTGGTGTGACGGATCTCATCGGGTGTGGGCCTTGATCTACTATAACTCCTTTGAAGAGGGGTAATTATTTACAGCTGGGGCCATAAACTACATCTGCAGGGCTAGATGATAGCCTGGGACCGGCCTGGACAATCGGACACAGAGGAAGAGGAGTGTCAGAGGGTGCGGTAGTGAATAGGGCGAAAGGGAGGTGTCGGGCGGGCACAGGGTGTGATTCTCAGGGAAGAGCAGCGCAGATGGGGGGAGGTTTATTGCCCATGCATAAGACAGAGAGCGGGGGTGACCAGTGCCTGGGGGAGATGCTTGCGAGGGTGGGGAGCCATGCTAAGGATCGACAGCGTGCAGAGAGTGGGTCTGGTCAAGTCATCTAAAATGGCTGCCGTGCACGACAAAAGTGTGGCATTTGAAAAAAGGCAAGATGGCGCAGACAATGTTTTTCAACACTTCCTGATTTCCTTCGAATCGAACGTTAACAGACGTTGGGGCATATTACCAAAGTTAAGCGATATTTATCCCTAACGATGCTTAGCAACGAATTTTTTACCGCTAAGCATCGTCAGAAATTATCGCAGATAAACCTTGCTATTATCAAGGTTTATCGCAAATGCGATAAAAAACGGCCGCAATGCATTAATATCGCTGAAAAGTCAGCGATATTCATGCATTACCGAGCTAATGCTCTTAGCCATGTTATCCACCTCCCATTGGATAACATGGCTAAGAACTGCTCAGGGCAGGTGTTACTTTTTGGAGATATTAGCGCTTAGCGCGAATATCTCCAAAAGTTGGTAATAGGAGATAGCGATGTTAGCGACTGTTTCCAGTCGCTAACATCTTGGCATGCCCACTTTGCATGTCATTAGTGATAAATATCACTGACATGCAAAGTGGGGCCCAAGATGGTCGCTATCTCCTACTAGCGGTCGCTAACTGGTGTTAGCGACAGCTAGGTAATACGGAGATAATTTTATCTCCGCTTTCTTGGCTTTTAAAGCCAAAAAAGCGGAGATAAACCCCCTTGATAATATGCCCCGTTATCTCTCCCACACTACCGGTCCCCCTGGGCTTAAACGCCGAGATGGTAGGGACTGCATCCCGTGAAGATAGGCCGAGACGTCACTCAGCAGAAAAAAAAGTTTAAAAAAAAGTCTATAAACATACAATAAGTTAAAAGTCAATCATTCTTCATTCCTTGTAGTACGCTCCCCAGGCCGCTTCCCGTTACGCTAACCGAGCGCACCCCACCCAAAAAACGATTTTTTTTGCCCCGCGGAGCCCTTTTAAAGCCTCCACATCAAACCTATGGGGTCAGGGAGGATCTACTATGCACCCTTATGGTCATTTGCCCCTTCGCTTTGGCCTCCTCTTGTCTCTCGATCCTACAGAGAGACAAGATGGCGGCCGCTACGGACTGTTTGGAATGTTTACAGACGCCGGAGAACCAATCAGCTTCGCTTCACAAAGCTCCGTAACGCGAAAAGTACGCGAACTGGAGCGCTGCCCGTTCCGCTGTTACAGATATATATCTTTTTTTGAACGTTAATTTCTCAAAATCCACTGGAGCACATATATTGAGACCTAGCAAAGGCACATCGGGCTACCAGTCCCTACAATTTTGCCAAGTTTTGTGCAAATCCATTCAGCCGTTCGATTATTATTATTATTTTTTTTTTTTGCCCCGCGGGGCCCTTTTAAAACCTCCACATCAAACCTAGGGGGTCAGGGAGGATCTACTATGCCCCCTTATGGTCATTTTCCCCTTCGCTTTGGCCTCCTCTTGTCTCTCGATCCTACCGAGAGACAAGATGGCGGCCGCTACGGACTGTTTGGAATGTTTACAGACGCCGGAGAACCAATCAGCTTCGCTTCACAAAGCTCCGTAACGCGAAAAGTACGCGAACTGGAGCGCTGCCCGGTCCGCTGTTACAGATATATATCTTTTTTGAACGTTAATTTCTCAAAATCCACTGGAGCACATATATTGAGACCTAGCAAAGGCACATCGGGCTACCAGTCCCTACAATTTTGCCAAGTTTCGTGCAAATCCATTCAGCCGTTCGGGCTAATAGTGAGGCCAACCGCCCTATGGAAAACTCAATGTTAAAAACACGTTTTGGGACCCCCCTTTTTTCTCGGCCCCCCCTTGACGAACCCCCCCCAAATTTTCAAGGGATGCTCAGAAACAAAATGTGCCATTTTCCAGAAAATTAAAGCCAATTCCGTCCACAAACGCCAAAGTTATTAGACATAGAATTTTCAAAAAACCCATAGAGAAAAAATCCTAACTATATATACCTACTGGCGACCGCCAGTAGGTAATATATATATATATTACCTACTGGCGGTCGCCAGTAGGTATATATAGTTAGGATTTTTTCTCTATGGGATTTTTGAAAATTCTATGTCTAATAACTTTGGCGTTTGTGGACGGAATTGTTTCGTGCAAATCCATTCAGCCGTTCGATTATTATTATTATTATTTTTTTTTGCCCCGCGGGGCCCTTTTAAAACCTCCACATCAAACCTAGGGGGTCAGCGAGGATCTACTATGCCCCCTTATAGTTATTTCCCCCTTTGTTTTGACCTCCTCTTGTCTCTCGATCCTACCGAGAGACAATATATATATATTACCTACTGGCGGTCGCCAGTAGGTATATATAGTTAGGATTTTTTCTCTATGGGATTTTTGAAAATTCTATGTCTAATAACTTTGGCGTTTGTGGACGGAATTGGCTGAAATTTTCAGGAAAATGGCACATTTTGTTTCTGAGCATCCCTTGAAAATTTGGGGGGGGTTCGTCAAGGGGGGGCCGAGAAAAAAGGGGGGTCCCAAAACGTGTTTTTAACATTGAGTTTTCCATAGGGCGGTTGGCCTCACTTTTAGCCCGAACGGCTGAATGGATTTGCACGAAACTTGGCAAAATTGTAGGGACTGGTAGCCCGATGTGCCTTTTGTAGGTCTCAATATATGTGCTCCAGTGGATTTTGAGAAATTAACGTTTAAAAAAAGATATATATCTGTAACAGCGGACTGGGCAGCGGCCCAGGACGCGTACTTGTCGCGCAACGGAGCTTTGTGAAGCGAAGCTGATTGGTTCTCCGGCGTCTGTCAACATTCCGAACAGTCCGTAGCGGCCGCCATCTTGTCTCTCAGTAGGATCGAGAGACAAGAGGAGGTCAAAACAAAGGGGGAAATAACTATAAGGGGGCATAGTAGATCCTCGCTGACCCCCTAGGTTTGATGTGGAGGTTTTAAAAGGGCCCCGCGGGGCAAAAAAAAATAATAATAATAATAATCGAACGGCTGAATGGATTTGCACGAAACTTGGCAAAATATTAGGGACTGGTAGCCCGATGTGCCTTTGCTAGGTCTCAATATATGTGCTCCAGTGGATTTTGAGAAATTAACGTTCAAAAAAAGATATATATCTGTAACAGCGCTCCGCTTCGCGTAACGGAGGTTTGCGAAGCTGATTGGTCATTCTGTCACTGGGCTATAGTTGGGCTACATCTGGCTGATATTTGGGCTACATTTGTTTTTTTGTGTGTCTGGCGGCCATCTTTGGGCTACATTGGGCTACATTGGGCTTCATTGGGCTACATTCGGCTAATTAGCAAATAGCTCATCGCAAACTAGGAATGGTAAAGAATCGCTATTTATTCCTTAAAGTTCGCTATTTAGGAAATGCAAAAAACTTTGATGATACATATGGCGGTTCATCTCTAACAAGATAAGAAGCATAGGGATACATTTATGATGACTGGTGCATCACCAGGGATGTGTTAGTCATTCTGTGCCGCTGTTCCGTCACCTATGGTGTGCTGCATTTACAATGCGGCGCATCATGGGGCAAAAACAGCACAGATGCGTGATGTATCTGTGCCGTAAAGGTGGCGCATTGCTGGAGTTGTATCGCAAGTGTGATGAAGCTCCAGCAAGGGTCGGGGGTGCCCCTGTCGCAGGGTTTCTGTTCTCACACAGAACTGTGGGCAGAGGATTGGAACCTCGGCGAATGCATTGCTGGAGTTGTATCGCAAGTGTGATGAAGCTCCAGCAAGGGTCGGGGGTGCCCCTGTCGCAGGGTTTCTGTTCTCACACAGAACTGTGGACAGAGGATTGGAACCTCGGCGAATTAGGGTGTCCCAAAACTCACGTTAGTAATCAAAAACTCCTTAGCAAGCTAGGTACAGTGTCACATTGGATATAACAAACTCTCAATGTTTAGACAATCCAGAATATGAACTTATAGTACCTCAGGATACGTGGAACTCATGAACAGTCGGTCGTTATAGATTTCTTAGAAACCAGAACATGGAGTTAAGAAGAACAGATGTGTATTTGAAATGTTTATTTACTAATGCCGTCTTCTCAGGCGTAGTACCTTAGATAATAAAAGTACACATATTATCAGTAGCAAAATTACCAGCATAGTTACTAGTACATAAAAAGTGAATGGTGATAGTATGTTAACATGCTGTAAATGAATAAGAGTTAGCAACACTTATAAGCAGCCGCGGGCCGTGGAGGGAGTTACGGTGAGGCAGGGAGGCGGGGAGGGGGAGAAGCAGGGTGGAGAATACAAGTACACATATTATCAGTAGCAAAATTACCAGCATAGTTACTAGTACATAAAAAGCGAATGGTGACAGTATGTTAACATGCTGTAAATGAATAAGAGTTAGCAACACTTATAAGCAGCCGCGGGCCGTGGAGGGAGTTACGGTGGGGCAGGGAGGCGGGGAGGGGGAGGGGCAAGGTAGAGAGGGCTCCACCCTGCTTCTCCCCCTCCCCGCCTCCCTGCCCCATCGTAACTCCCTCCACGGCCCGCGGCTGCTTATATCTCACCCTCCCTAATACACATATTATATTATTTGCTAAGAAGGTCTCTTTGTGTTGGTTTAGGGCGTGCCCATACTTTAGTGTCTTAGATTTGAAGGAATCACATCAGCATACACCAGCTCTCTCTTCATGTGAACCGCATCAACTATTGTGTATGTGTGTTCGGCAAAGCAATATAAAACCCGCCTCATGCCCAGAATTGGCAGAAGTTGCACTTATGTTATGAGTATGAAGTCGTGGAGATCAGACCTCATAACAATTCTGTATCGTGTTGTTCTTGAAACTTTAGCACTCGCTGTACAGATATAGTTTAACAAGTAAAGCAGATAGTAGACCAATAACATATTATTCTCATGTAAACCACGATGAACTACTAGGTGGAAAGCTAAAGCAACAACTAAGTGTCTTGTGCAGAAGTTGCAAAAAAGGAAAAATGGCGTTTAAACCGGTAATGAGCCCATGCTAACTTAACACGGTGTAAAGATATCCAGGACCTAGATGACACCTCCCCATGATCCGGAAACGAACTGAATAAGATAATAGAAGTGCCATCTCATGAGAGCAGATTGCAAGTTTATATGTGGACGGTCCGCAAGGTAAAGCATTAAAAACTAGGAAAATTTAATGCTAAAGAAAAATAAAACAGCCAAGTACTTTATCGAGTCTTAAGCCAATAGGCAAGGTAAATAATAAAAACTTGACAAATAAGTCAATGAATTGTCAATGAAATGCTAGTACTCAGCATATCAAACATGAAAAAGGTCTATGACATAACTGTGTATGCAAAATAAGCTGCAACAGCCTCCAATAGGAAGTCACCGTCTTCATCCGAAAACAGTTCAGCCATCCAATTTAAAAGCGGAAAAGAACATACGTGCTCTCCCAGCACCGGATCCTCTATCACCATCAGAGGACAGCTCGGTGGGTTTTCAAGAAAGCTCTGTTCCAAGAAAGACTGTGCTGCCGCCAGTAAATTCCAGGGACCAAGTAGTCCATGCATCAATGCCACAGCCATAATCCTTTCGCCAGGACAAACCAACTCGTGAGTAATGATAGGAGTCATCAGCTGATTAAAGTCGACGTCAGGAGAAACCGGTCCGCAGAGACACAAATCAATGGCCCAATCGAAATCACAGGTCAGGCAGTGAAATACAGGCTGGACACAGGTGAAGTAGGAGAATCGAAAAGATAATCCATATGCCGTGCTTAATATCGCCAACGGCATTGTGCCATAATATTCTAGCATGCGATTGCGGAACAGTGTCAGCAGCTGCAGGGTGTGAGGTTGCATAGGAGGGACATCCATATTTAAAAATGTAAAAAAGCACAAGAGCGTCCGCTGGTAATGCAAGTAAAAATGGGAATCCACGAAGCACAGTGGAAAAAAATAGAATGAAAGAAAGCAGGGATGACTCCAAAGATTTTCTCAAATGAAGTCACGAGACCACTGGTAACAACTTTAAAAAAGTGCGCCAGGGACTTTGTGGAGGATGCGTTAAAGATAGTCGGAAACATGTTGCTGAAATTGAAAGGCAAATCTTAATTTAAAAGGGTGTGCACCTCTGTACGGGTGTTCGCTATGTGAAGTACGAAAGTTTCACGGGCCGAACTCAAGGCCACCTCTCTCTGAGACAAAAGAGCTCTTATTCTTGCCATGCCGTTGAAACGTGTCCCAAGGTTGGTATTTGTGGCCAGATTGAAAACTCCCTATGTTCATGTGTGGGAGGAAATAGAACATTTCTGCAGCAAATAACCCGTTCACTTACTGTTACGATAAAAGGAATACTTTTAATTAACTCAGAACAATCTTCATTATTGAGCATCAAATAACTACCATTTTCCAACAACTTGAACGTGGGGATGATAGCAGGAACTGGCGTGCCTTGCAACACGCAAGCCATATTTGGTCGGTGTTTGTTGCATGAACCGTGTAACTGTATGTGCCTACACATTAGTGAATGATCTGGCGTCTCAGTGCATTCCTCTCCATTCAGATAAACTTCTTGATCATCTTTGAAACATCTGTATGTGTATGGAAGCGACCAGACCTCATGAAGAAAAGCACTACCTAAAGAATACATTTTACAGCTACAGATATTAGCTGTTAAAAAAACAATGAAATTCACAGAAAAAACCATAGGTTATAGACCATATATAGTTAGGAATTAGCATTTACAAAACCTTGAAAATTCACTGAAAAAACCATAGGTTATAGACCATATATAGTTAGGAATTAGCATTTAGAAAACCTTATTTTACTCACACAAAACCATTGAAATTCCATATATAGTTAGTTGCACTAACTATATATCGCGCACCCGCAATCCACTGCTGATGATGTCACATATTACATCATTCATGACATGGTCAGTGACATCACTGATGACATCACTGATGACATCTCAAATGACATCACTGATGACATCATCTAGTGTCTGTGTGTTTTTGTAAAGTTTAAATACGTTTTACATATTGAAGAATGAGTGGATGTATGGAAGACTGAGTGTGTGTGTGGCTGGCTGGGAGGTGTGTGACTCTGTGCATATCAATGTGTACTTGTATCAGTGATTGTATAAGAGAGTAAGTATGTGTTAGTATATGTGTGAAAAGTATGGTGTTCTGTGTTTAACTATAGATGAGGAAATCGAAGTGTGATTGATTCTTCACAGGACTGACTAGGTGTATGAGTGCATATGATAGTGTTCTAATAATAACTGACTGTATGTATGAGTAATTGTATGGGTGAATGAGTGAATGTGTGTGTAGACGTACGAATCAGTGAGTGCGTATGTAGTAACTGGTATTGGTGTGTCATGATGTCATCAGTGATGTCATTTGAGATGTCATCAGTGATGTCATTTGAGATGTCATCAGTGATGTCATCAGTGATGTCACTGAAGTATGGTGTTCTGTGTTTAACTGTATAGATGAAGAAATGGAAGTGTGATTGATTCTTTACAGGACTGACTTGGTGTGTGAGTAACTCCATGGATGAGTGGCAGTGTGTGACTGTCTGCATAGGTGTATGATTGCATATGATAGTGTTGTAATAATGAGTGACTGTATGTATGAGTGATTGTATGGGTGAATGAGTGAATGTGTGTGTAGACGTAGGAATCAGTGAGTGCGTATGTAGTAACTGGTATTGGTGTGTCATGATGTCATCAGTGATGTCATTTGAGATGTCATCAGTGATGTCATCAGTGATGTCATTTGAGATGTCATCAGTGATGTCATCAGTGATGTCACTGACCATGTCATGAATGATGTAATATGTGACATCATCAGCAGTGGATTGCGGGTGCGCGATATATAGTTAGTGCAACTAACTATATATGGAATTTCAATGGTTTTGTGTGAGTAAAATAAGGTTTTCTAAATGCTAATTCCTAACTATATATGGTCTATAACCTATGGTTTTTTCAGTGAATATATATATATATATATATATATATTCACTGAAAAAACCATAGGTTATAGACCATATATAGTTAGGAATTTGCATTTACAAAACCTTGAAAATTCACTGAAAAAACCATAGGTTAGAGACCATATATAGTTAGCTGGACATTTTATTGACATAAAACCAATGAAATTCCATATATAGTTAGTTGCACTAACTATATATCGCGCACCCGCTATCCACTGCTGATGATGTCACATATTACATCATTCATGACATGGTCAGTGACATCACTGATGACATCACTGATGACATCTCAAATGACATCACTGATGACATCATCTAGTGTCTGTGTGTTTTTGTAAAGTTTAAATATGTTTTACATATTGAAGAATGAGTGGATGTATGGAAGACTGAGTGTGTGTGTGGCTGGCTGGGAGGTGTGTGACTCTGTGCATATCAATGTGTACTTGTATCAGTGATTGTATAAGAGAGTAAGTATGTGTTAGTATATGTGTGAAAAGTATGGTGTTCTGTGTTTAACTGTATAGATGAGGAAATCGAAGTGTGATTGATTCTTCACAGGACTGACTAGGTGTATGAGTGCATATGATGGTGTTGTACTAATGAGTGACTGTATGTATGAGTGATTGTATGGGTGAATGAGTGAATGTGTGTGTAGACGTAGGAATCAGTGAGTGCGTATGTAGTAACTGGTATTGGTGTGTCATGATGTCATCAGTGATGTCATTTGAGATGTCATCAGTAATGTCATTTGAGATGTCATCAGTGATGTCATCAGTGATGTCACTGAAGTATGGTGTTCTGTGTTTAACTGTATAGATGAGGAAATGGAAGTGTGATTGATTCTTTACAGGACTGACTAGGTGTGTGAGTAACTCCAGGGATGAGTGGCAGTGTGTGAGTGTCTGCATAGGTGTATGAGTGCATATGATAGTGTTGTAATAATGAGTGACTGTATGTATGAGTGATTGTATGGGTGAATGAGTGAATGTGTGTGTAGACGTAGGAATCAGTGAGTGCGTATGTAGTAACTGGTATTGGTGTGTCATGATGTCATCAGTGATGTCATTTGAGATGTCATCAGTGATGTCATCAGTGATGTCATTTGAGATGTCATCAGTGATGTCATCAGTGATGTCACTGACCATGTCATGAATGATGTAATATGTGACATCATCAGCAGTGGATTGCGGGTGCGCGATATATAGTTAGTGCAACTAACTATATATGGAATTTCATTGGTTTTATGTCAATAAAATGTCCAGCTAACTATATATGGTCTCTAACCTATGGTTTTTTCAGTGAATTTTCAAGGTTTTGTAAATGCAAATTCCTAACTATATATGGTCTATAACCTATGGTTTTTTCAGTGAATTTCATTGGTTTTTTAAAAGCTAATATCTATAGCTGTAAAATATATTCTTTATTACGTGACGTATCACGTAGCCACGTGAGACGCCTCATGGCGCGTCGCATAACCGTGACGTATCGGCTCTGCAGCGCAAACAAAACCCGTAACGTAAGCATGCCGGAGCACGCTTACAGATATATATATATATTTTAACCTTAATTAGACAAAATCCACACGTGCACATATCTTGAGGCCTTGCAAAGGCACATCAAACAAACAGTCCCTACAATTTTGCCAAGTTTGCTGGAAATCTATTCCCTTAATTTTTTTTTTACTGTTTCTCTTGGTTTTCCCCTTGTTACGCTTACCGGGACGCTACCCGGTACGCGAACCGGACGCTCCAAAAACACAAGATGGCGGACTCCCGTTACGCTGCCGGTTAGCTGCCCGGTTCGCGTACCGGGAAGCGCCTCTACCGCGAAAAATCGCGGGGGACTTTAATATCCCCCTCATCAATCCTAGGGGGTCAGGAGGGGTTTACCTTGCCCTCTTTCCTTCATTTCCCCCTTCTTTTTTCACCACATCTTGTCTCTCGAACCTACCGAGAGACAAGATGGCGGCCGCTCCGGACTGTTTACAATGTTGACAGCTACGCTGGTTAGCTGCCCGGTTAGCTGCCCGGTGAGCTGCCCGGTGAGCTGCCCGGTGAGCTGCCCGGCTCGCGTACCGGGACGCGCCTCTACGGCGTAAAATCGCGTACCGAGAGACAAGATGGCGGCCGCTCCGGACTGTTTAGAATGTTGACAGACACCGGAGAGCCAATCAGCTTCGCTTCGCGAAGTTCCGTTACGCGTCAGGTACGCGAACCGGGGCGCTAACCGGAGCGCTGTCACAGATATATATATTTTTTTAAACGTTCATTTCTCAAAATCCACTGGAGCACATATATTGAGACATAGCAAAGGCACGTCGGGCAAACCATATCTACAATTTTGCCAAGTTTCATGTAAATCTATTCAGCCGTTCGAGCTAAAAGTGAGTCCAACCGCCCTATGGAAAAATGAATGGGAAAAACGCGTTTTGGGACCCCCCTTTTTTCTCGGCCCCCCTTGACGAAACCCCCCCCCCAAATTTTCAGGGGCTGCTCAGAAACAAAATGTGCCATTTTCCTGAAAATTTCAGCCAATTCCGTCCACAAACGCCAAAGTTATTAGGCATAGAATTTTCAGAAATCCCATAGAGAAAAAATCCTAACTATCGCCAGTAGGTAATATACATATATATGGAGTAGTGTGGCTCACTGGTTAGAGGCGGCAGGCCTGAGAGCAGAAGTCAGCCCGGGACCAGGGTTCAATTCCCAACGCGGCAGGGTCGTGGACCTTGGCCAGCGGACTCGATAATTCTCGCTTCGGTGCTTACTCTAATCAGGGGTTCCACTCGGCAACTCTAGGCATTAGCTTGCCTAATCTCCACAACGGCCCCACCAATTCCGGGGATGCCTGGCTCCACCTTGGGGACTCCCAGCAAGGGACCATCCCACAGGGAAAGCCAGGACGGGTTCCCCAGAGTTATACAGCGCCGGGACGCCCCGTTGCTGGGGCAGCTGTGCGCTTCACAAGTATACTACATTTACATTTACATAAACATATATAATCTGCATATCTATATAAATATAAATGCATGCATACATATACATATATGCATACATATGCATGTTATTTACATGAAAGTTTTAAAAACACTAATAAAAGCAAAGCTAAAAAGCCACCTCATTACAAACAGAATGGCTTTAACTTAAACGAGGGCGAGATCTGTTGCATTTTCAATGCTTGTTTACTTTGGTTCTACCAAGAAGGCATTCAGATGTGTCACACATTTGCCATAAATTCTGAATGTTAGCACTCTAGTTGCTCATTAGATCACTGTAGTAAAGCTAGTGCTCACCAGGGAAGTCTGCTGCTAATCATGGTTTGCAGCCATTTTCCCCCATTTTTTATCCCGCAGACTTTCAGTCCGCATACCATTATCCCGCAAGGTCATTGACCTCGCATACCATTATCCCGCATTGTTTCAAAACGCATGTGCATTTATCGCGCATGCCTTTACAAAGAATTACGTTTTAAAGACATGTATGGTAAATGCATTTGCGTTGTGAAAACCACGATGACGAGAGAGGTAAGTGGGTTTGTGTTAATTTTTTCGTGGGTTAGTGATTGTGTAGTGTAGTGTAGTGTTGTGTAGTGTTGTGTTAGTGTAGTGTAGAGTTTTGGTGGTTGTTTAGTGTAGGGTCATGCTGGGGGTAGTGTTTTAGGGTTTAGGGTTGTGTTGTAGTGTTTGCGTAGTGTAGGGTCATGCTGGGGGTAGTGTTTTAGGGTTTAGGGTAGTGTTGTAGTGTTTGCGTAGTGTAGGGTCATGCTGGGGGTAGTGTTTTAGGGTTTAGGGTTGTGTTGTAGTGTTTGCGTAGTGTAGGGTCATGCTGGGGCTAGTGTTTTAGGGTTTAGGGTAGTGTTGTAGTGTTTGCGTAGTGTAGGGTCATGCTGGGCGTAGTGTTTTAGGGTTTAGGGTAGTGTTGTAGTGTTTGCGTAGTGTAGGGTCATGCTGGGGGTAGTGTTTTAGGGTTTTGGGTAGTGTTGTAGTGTTTGCGTAGTGTAGGGTCATGCTGGGGGGTAGTATTTTAGGGTTTAGGGTAGTGTTGTAGTGTTTGCGTAGTGTAGGGTCATGCTGGGGGTAGTGTTTTAGGGTTTTGGGTAGTGTTGTAGTGTTTGCGTAGTGTAGTGTCATGCTGGGGGTAGTGTTTTAGGGTTTTGGGTAGTGTTGTAGTGTTTGCGTAGTGTAGGGTCATGCTGGGGTGTAGTGTTTTAGGGTTTTGGGTAGTGTTGTAGTGTTTGCGTAGTGTAGGGTCATGCTGGGGTGTAGTGTTTTAGGGTTTTGGGTAGTGTTGTAGTGTTTGCGTAGTGTAGGGTCATGCTGGGGGTAGTGTTTTAGGGTTTTGGGTAGTGTTGTAGTGTTTGCGTAGTGTAGGGTCATGCTGGGGGTAGTGTTTTAGGGTTTTGGGTAGTGTTGTAGTGTTTGCGTAGTGTAGGGTCATGCTGGGGGGTAGTGTTTTAGGGTTTTGGGTAGTGTTGTAGTGTTTGCGTAGTGTAGGGTCATGCTGGGGGTAGTGTTTTAGGGTTTAGGGTAGTGTTGTAGTGTTTGCGTAGTGTAGGGTCATGCTGGGGGTAGTGTTTTAGGGTTTAGGGTAGTGTTGTAGTGTTTGCGTAGTGTAGGGTCATGCTGGGGGTAGTGTTTTAGGGTTTAGGGTAGTGTTGTAGTGTTTGCGTAGTGTAGGGTCATGCTGGGGGTAGTGTTTTAGGGTTTAGGGTAGTGTTGTAGTGTTTGCGTAGTGTAGGGTCATGCTGGGGGTAGTGTTTTAGGGTTTAGGGTAGTGTTGTAGTGTTTGCGTAGTGTAGGGTCATGCTGGGGTGTAGTGTTTTAGGGTTTTGGGTAGTGTTGTAGTGTTTGCGTAGTGTAGGGTCATGCTGGGGGTAGTGTTTTAGGGTTTAGGGTAGTGTTGTAGTGTTTGCGTAGTGTAGGGTCATGCTGGGGTGTAGTGTTTTAGGGTTTTGGGTAGTGTTGTAGTGTTTGCGTAGTGTAGGGTCATGCTGGGGGTAGTGTTTTAGGGTTTACGGTAGTGTTGTAGTGTTTGCGTAGTGTAGGGTCATGCTGGGGGTAGTGTTTTAGGGTTTAGGGTTGTGTTGTAGTGTTTGCGTAGTGTAGGGTCATGCTGGGGGTAGTGTTTTAGGGTTTAGGGTTGTGTTGTAGTGTTTGTGTAGTGTAGGGTCATGCTGGGGGTAGTGTTTTAGGGTTTAGGGTAGTGTTGTAGTGTTTGCGTAGTGTAGGGTCATGCTGGGGTGTAGTGTTTTAGGGTTTTGGGTAGTGTTGTAGTGTTTGCGTAGTGTAGGGTCATGCTGGGGGTAGTGTTTTAGGGTTTAGGGTAGTGTTGTAGTGTTTGTGTAGTGTAGGGTCATGCTGGGGGTAGTGTTTTAGGGATTAGGGTAGTGTTGTACTGTTTGTGTAGTGTAGGGTCATGCTGGGGGCAGTGTTTTAGGGTTTAGGGTAGTTTAGTTGTTTTGTGTATGCTAAAGGCATATTCGTTCTAAAAGTTTTCGTTATTTTAATTTGCGGCCTAATAGTACATGCGGGATTTCGTCATATATTCGCTAATCATACTTTCTATGGCAAAATGAACCCCCTCATTTTGTTCCTTTTTAAATTAAATGTTTTAAGAGTTACCACTTTATTCCAATCAAGATGGCTTCAGGTGTGCCATACCTTTGTAATAAGTAGGACTGTTAGCACTCTAGTTGTTCTTTAGAACACTCTGGGACATTCTGTCATTGGGCTATAGTTGGGCTACATCTGGCTGATATTTGGGCTACATTTGTTTTTTTTGTCTCTGGTGGCCATCTTTGGGCTACATTGGGCTACATTGGGCTACATTGGGCTACATTTGGGCTCCAACATATATATAGCCCAATGTAGCCCAATATATATTTTTCAAAGTTAATTTTCGTAAAAACCACTGGAGCCTATATCTTGGGACATAGCAAAGGCACATCGGGCTACCAGTCCCTACAATTTTGCCAAGTTTGGTGTAAATCCATTCAGCCGTTCAGGCTAAAAGTGAGGCCAACCGCCCTATGGAAAATTGCATGGGAAAAACACGTTTTGGGACCCCCCTTTTTTCTCGCCCCCCCCTTGACGAAACCCCCCCAAATTTTCAGGGGCTGCTCAGAAACAAAATGTTCCATTTTCCTGAAAATTTCAGCCAATTCTGTCCTCAAACGCCAAAGTTATTCGACATAGAATTTTCAAAAATCCCATAGGAAAAAAATCCTAACTATATATACCTACTGGCTATCGCCAGTAGGTAATATATATATATATATATATATATACATATACATATATATACATATACACTTTAAATTAGTCAAGTAAAAAGTCAATCAAACTGCTATTAAATCCTCCATCCAGATATTTATATTTATATATCCACTCATTCTTCAATGCAAATTGCTATATATATGATACATATTAAAATAAAAAAGCAAACCACATTCACTGATGACATCACTGATGTGATAAATTGACGCATCTTCTCACACCCTAATATAACCTTTGATACACCCACTCTAAATTACAGACTGCCATTCTCAAAACCATTGACACTTCAACAGCAATAACTACATACACACTCACTGATTCTTAGGTTTACACACACATCCACTCACTACAGTCACTCGTACTTATGGTCACTCAGTACAGGACTATCATATGCACTCATACACCTATATTAAACACACACACACCACCACTCATCCATAGAGGTACTCACACACCTAGTCAGTCATGCAAATAATTAATCACACTACCATTTACTCACCTATACAGTTATACACACACCAGCTCAAATACTCATACAAATACTAGCACATTCTTACGCTCTTATACAATCACTGATACAAGCACACACCCATCCATACGGCCACTCTCAGAATCACACACTCTTACTTATAGCCATTTATATACTCCAATACACATATATCCTGCCTTTCACCTATGTACTTACCCACACATGTACCACTGAGATATATATTCACTCACTAACATGGCCATACACAGAGTCACCCACCCATATAGTCCATCACAGATGCACTCTTGAAACCATGCACCCAGTGAATCACTCACTCACACATCTATGCACAGAGTCACACACACTCCACCAACATAAACACTCAGGCACCCTTACAGATACTCAGACAACCAATCAATAACACATATAGACACTCATGTAGCTATTCACAAACCCATGTAGCCGGTTACACACCAACAGACAAACGGATAAAGACATTCACACAGTTTAGTCACTAACCCATGCATTCAGTAAGATACGTTTAATCACTCTAGTATAGTCAGTAATGCACCTACTAAATCATCCATTCAGACAGCTATACACCCACTCATTCTTCAATATGCCTTTCCCTATATATATTAAATATATTTAAACTTTACAGAAACACACAGTCACTGGGTGATGTCATCAGTGATGTCATGAGTGATGTCATCAGTGATGTCACTGACCATGTCATGAGTGATGTAATATGTGATGTCATCAGCAGTGCATTGCAGGCGTGTGAGTTATAGTTAGCAGAACTAACTATAACTTGAGGAATTTCTATGGTTTTGTATGAGTGAAATGTCCAGCTAACTATACCACCCCTGAAATCTATGGTTTTTTCAGTGAATTTCTAAGGTTTTTTTTAAATGCTAATTTCTAACTATAACATGCCTGAAACCTATGTTTTTTTCAGTCAATATATACTTTGCATTGGGTACAATAGTGCTGTGAACCCGCTGCTATTTGTTTGTCCACTGGGGCTATATTGGATGTGACACCCCTGTTGGAACTAACAAATGAATTATTGAATTCTTTTTTGTTTAGTCGGAAATTAAGGTGCAATTTTGGATGTACAAAATATGTGCTTCAGGCATTTTTTAATCCGTTATCTAGACTGCAATGAAGTTGGTAGTCTGTGATTTAAGAAAGGTGTCTATAATCTATATGCTTTGAAAGTGGGGTTAAATGCATTTGAATATCGCAATCGTACTAAAGGATGCAGATCTGTAATAGAACTACAAGTCTGTTGTTGAGCTCTATCACTGTGTAGTTTCACGTGATCATGTCACATGTGGAAAGTTTAAAAAGGGTGCTTTTTGTAAAGAAAACTTTATTCGTGAGCAAGCCTGCTGGGACAGGCAAAATGCGTTGAAGAGCGACATTAAATATTGAATTATACGACCACATGGCATCATCTTTTCTCTCATGGGGTTGAGGTTGGATATGCGCGTGTAAGGTACGCGTACTGTAGTACGCGTACCCCGCGATTAAAAAAAATAAAATAAAATAATTTTTTGGCCTTGGGGGTCCTTGTGGGACCCCCTGAGCAGGCCTACGGGATCAGGGTGCTTCTTCCCTGCCCCCTTTTTGAGTTCTAAACCTTTCCGATCACAAGCTGCATGCTCATTGGCTTTCAACACTTCAAACCAGGAAGTGTTGGCAGCCATCTTGTGCTCGGTAGACCGAGGCACAAGAAATCAGAAAAACAACGTGTAGAACACAAAAAGGGGGCAGGGTAGAAAAACCCTGACCCCCTAGGCCGGCCCCAAAGGCCCACATTTTTTTTTTTTAACCCGGTCTGTTTTTTTTCAAATTACCCCCCGGGGGGACCAAATTGCGGAGGCATAGTGATAAAGAAGTATGGGGGGGCCCCAATCCCCCCCCCACACTGCCACTGCCACCCGGGGCAAAGCAAGGCAGCACCCTGGCGCATACTGGAGGCTCCTGGTGGGACCCCCAGTATGCAAGGGGAATTAGTTCCCCCTCTGCAAATGGGCCAGGGGGCTGCGTTGCAGAGAGGTGTAAAAAGGGGCATGGCTTCATTACACCTCTCTGCAATGCAGCCCCCTGGTGCATACTGGATGTTCCAGGTGGGCTAGTTGGCCCCCAGGGACTCCCAGTATGCAAGGGGAATTAGTTCCCCCTCTGCAAACGCGCCCGGGGGCTGCGTTGCAGAGAGGCGTAAAAAGGGGCATAGCCTCATTACACCTCTCTGCAATGCAGCCCCCTGGTGCATACTGGAGATTCCAGGTGGGCTAGTTGGCCCCCAGGGACCCCCAGTATGCAAGGGGAAATAGTTCCCCTTTCTGCAAACGTGCCAGGGGGCTGCGTTGCAGATAGGTGTAAAAACATTTTTTTTCAATTTATCTTAAAAATATGTAATGTAATTTAAAAAATTAAATATCTAAAAATAAATAATTTAAAATAATGTAGTAAATCAGTATAAAAAATATAACAATTAATACATTTAATTTATCATTTACCAAACTATTGAAATTCACTGAAAAAACCATAGGTTTCAGCCACGTTATAGTTAGGAATTACCATTAAAAAAACCTTTGAAATTCACTGAAAAAACCATAGGTTTCAGCCACGTTATAGTTAGGAATTAGCATTTAAAAAACCTTGCAAATTCACTGAAAAAACCATAGGTTTCACACACGTTACAGTTAGGAATTAGCATTTTTAAAACCTTTGAAATTCACTGAAAACACCATAAATTTCAGGCCTGATATAGTTAGGAATTAGCATTTAAAAAACCTTAGAAACTCACTGAAAAAACTGTAGATTTTAGGGGTGTTATAGTTAGCTGGACATTTCACTCATACAAAACCATTGAAATTCCTCCGATATAGTTAGTTGTACTAACTATATCTCGCGGGCCCGCAATCCACTGCTGATGATGTCACATATTACATCATTCATGACATGGTCAGTGACATCACTGATGACATCTCAAATGACATCACTGATGACATCACTGATGACATCATCCAGTGAATGTGGTTTGCTTTTTTATTTTAATATGTATCATATATATAGCAATTTGCATTGAAGAATGAGTGGATATATAAATATAAATATCTGGATGGAGGATTTAATAGCAGTTTGATTGACTTTTTACTTGACTAATTTAAAGTGTCTCTCTAAATATATTGGATAGTGACTAAACTGTGTGAACATCTGTATCACTTTGTCAATTGTTGTAAAAACTACTTCTCCAGTTGGTTACTAGCTATTTGAAAGTCTATATTAGTTAATGATTAGTTAACTGAGTATTTGTATGGGAGAGTGAATGTGTGTGTGGTTCGGTGGGAGGTGTGTGACTGCCCAAAGATGTGTGAATAGTTGACTTAGTAGGTATATGACGTTAAGACTACATGTTATAACAGTTGTTTGGGTTAGTGAATATCTTTATGGGTGTGGTGATGAGCAAATATCTCTCTTAATGGTACATGTCCAACAAAGTAGAAGAATAAAAGGCAATGTATGTGTCAGTTGTTGTTTATAAATAGGTATACGTAAGACTAAATGATTGTATGCGTGACTGTATCCATAACTGTATACTTGTAATAGTGATTTATTAATACACTAAGTATAATTTACTATCTATATGAATGGATAAAGTGGTGTTTGTATAAGTGTATAGCTAAGTAAATGTAAGTATGATCCATTGTTTGCATAAGTGAATAGGATGACTTTATAAGTGAATAGGATGTGTGCTGGTGTGTAATGTCGATATAGGTGTATAAGTATATTTGATAGTGTTCTATTGATCATTGACTGCATGTATGAGTGAATCTGTAGGTAAGTGATTAGATGTGTGTATAGATCTAGGAATCACTGAGTGGATTTTTAGAAACTTGTATCGGTGTGTCAATGGATTTAAATACGGTACTCTGTATTTTACAGTGAGTGACGAAAGGTTATACTAGTGTATGATGAGGTGTATCGTCACGTGGATGATGTCATCAGTGATGTAATTTGAGATGTCATCAGTGATGTCACTGACCATGTCATGAATGATGTAATATGTGGCATCATCAGCAGTAGATTGCGGGCGCGCGAGATATAGTTAGTACAACTAACTATATCGGAGGAATTTCAATGGTGTTGTATGAGTGAAATGTCCAGCTAACTATAACACCCCTAAAATCTACAGTTTTTTCAGTGAATATATATATATATATATATATATATGTATATATATATATATATATATATATATATATATATATATATATATATATATATATATGTATATATATGTATATGTATATATATATATATATATATATATTACCTACTGGCGATAGCCAGTAGGTATATATAGTTAGGATTTTTTTCCTATGGGATTTTTGAAAATTCTATGTCGAATAACTTTGGCGTTTGAGGACAGAATTGGCTGAAATTTTCAGGAAAATGGAACATTTTGTTTCTGAGCAGCCCCTGAAAATTTGGGGGGGTTTCGTCAAGGGGGGGGCGAGAAAAAAGGGGGGTCCCAAAACGTGTTTTTCCCATGCAATTTTCCATAGGGCGGTTGGCCTCACTTTTAGCCTGAACGGCTGAATGGATTTACACCAAACTTGGCAAAATTGTAGGGACTGGTAGCCCGATGTGCCTTTGCTATGTCCCAAGATATAGGCTCCAGTGGTTTTTACGAAAATTAACTTTGAAAAATATATATTGGGCTACATTGGGCTATATATATGTTGGAGCCCAAATGTAGCCCAATGTAGCCCAATGTAGCCCAATGTAGCCCAAAGATGGCCACCAGAGACAAAAAAAACAAATGTAGCCCAAATATCAGCCAGATGTAGCCCAACTATAGCCCAATGACAGAATGTCCCAGAGTGTTCTAAAGAACAACTAGAGTGCTAACAGTCCTACTTATTACAAAGGTATGGCACACCTGAAGCCATCTTGATTGGAATAAAGTGGTAACTCTTAAAACATTTAATTTAAAAAGGAACAAAATGAGGGGGTTCATTTTGCCATAGAAAGTATGATTAGCGAATATATGACGAAATCCCGCATGTACTATTAGGCCGCAAATTAAAATAACGAAAACTTTTAGAACGAATATGCCTTTAGCATACACAAAACAACTAAACTACCCTAAACCCTAAAACACTGCCCCCAGCATGACCCTACACTACACAAACAGTACAACACTACCCTAATCCCTAAAACACTACCCCCAGCATGACCCTACACTACACAAACACTACAACACTACCCTAAACCCTAAAACACTACCCCCAGCATGACCCTACACTACGCAAACACTACAACACTACCCAAAACCCTAAAACACTACACCCCAGCATGACCCTACACTACGCAAACACTACAACACAACCCTAAACCCTAAAACACTACCCCCAGCATGACCCTACACTACGCAAACACTACAACACAACCCTAAACCTACTACATCTCCCACAAGCACAATATGTGTTTTCATACAGGGAGATGGTAGACGTCATGCACTTTACTGCTGGCCCCTGATGAGGAAAATAAATTTCCGAAACGCGTCGGGCCTATTTCAAACACGCAACTGCCCATACCAACTAACGCTTTGGGGAAGGCGCATGCAGGCTCGGGTGCTACCCGCTACTTGGACAACCCCATGGAGCGTAATATATATATATATATATACATATATATATATATATATATATATATATATATATATATATATATATATATATATATATATATATATATATATATATATATATATGTGTGTGTTCACTTAAAAAAACAAAGGTTACAGGTACATTGTAGTTAGGAAACAACATTAAAAAAACCTTCGAAATTTACTGAAGATACCAAAGGTTGAAGGGACGTTATAGTTAGCCTCAGATTTTACTCATACAAAACCAGTGAAATTCAGCCGTTATTGTTATCTGGGCTAACATCACTTACACCTCCACATTGCACTGTAGTGAAGTTCCTATATTCCCAATAGGCTCTGCGCATTGGAATAATATATCCTATAGATTTAACGTAGGACTGAGGTCGACTAGGTCTCTATTGAATATACTAAACTGAATAGTGAGTGCCAGCTAGCTCGGAGGTCACTAGAACTTTCTCGAATTCACAAGAAGGGATTCGTTTCTGACAACCACATAAACATGACAACTTTGTTTCCCAAGCATAAGAAATATATCTCTAGAGTTGCGGAAACAATAGATAAGTATTTCACTCAGTCAATCGTGCCTGCTTTGTTTCAACAGTGTTTGTAGAGAAATAAAGAGACAGGCGTTTTCAATGAAAAGATTTATTGAACAGTGTTCTTTCCATTACAAGAGAAGTGAACTGCTACAATTGTTAAGCAGACAGCAAAGTATAATGCGTACAGCGAGAATAGTATTATAAAATAATACTGTAAAAGCATTGTATGGTTTCTAAGCCATATACAAATACATACATAAATAACATTGACTAAAAATACTCAACTGGTGCTTCTAGATACGCCTACCCCAATGTACCTAACCTAAGTCTAGTACGTGGGAAGTAGTAAGTATTGTGTAGCATAGGTTTAGTTGTTTTTGCCAAGAATCTACCAAAGGTTTCTCTAGGTTCTAATCAGCTCCATACCTTGGTTTAGAATGAAGGAGGTCTGGTAACTCTGTCTCAGGTCTCGATTTCCGAACACCCTGCAAGGGGAGCTTGGAAACACTGGAGCTGGATTCTTGGTGAGGGAAAGGCAGCTTCTTGATCAGTGCGTCAGCTGGAGGGGTGGCTTCCTTCTGCACTTGCTGTAGCAAGCTGCGTTGGGCAAGTATATAGTCGATCTGCTACGAACCACCGTAGTTTGCTATAGCAAGTGAAGGTATATTTATACCTTGAAGGTGTTTAGGAATGCTATAGATTGACGTAAAGTCGGGCCTAATAACGTCAGGAAAGAACCCCTAGGGAATTGTTGTTCTTTGCAAAGTACATGAGTTATTGGACAAATCAATATTCAAGCAAGGGAAAGTTCCCTAACTGCTTAAGCCGATTTTCCAAGAAACCGTTGTGACGTTGGTGGAAGTAGCCATGCCTGTATTTGGTCTACATGGGCTATGTCTAAATAAGGAATTGATTTCTATGCCTATATAAGGGTAATGTGAATTGTACCTACATAAGGGCATGAAAAGCTAAAATTCACTCAGAGCTCTAAACTCCACACAACAGCACTGCTTATACCTCATATATTAAATCACTAATGACATGTTCAGTGACATCACTGATGACATCACCAATGACATCTCATATGACATTGATCCAGCCAAGCGAGAGGAAACAGCTAAGTCCCTGGTTCTCACCTCCGGGACATAGGTAGTTCTGCAATCTGCATGGATCCACAAATTTACTCCCACCCAGCGTCCCCCCAAGTCTCCCGATAAAAATGATACCTCACTCGCGTGAGTGGGTCAAGGACCCGCAACAGGCAAGGGCCCAAAACCTAATGAGGCAAAAGCTAAATTACTTATCACAAACCAACCTGGTTTTGCAAGGGGGGTCCCATGAGTTTTTGGGCGTGGCTCGGCAGCCATCTAGGGCCAAAAACTCATGGGACCCCCCCCTTGCAAAACCATGTTGGTTTGTGATAGGTAATTTTGATGTCGCCTCAATAGGTTTTGGGGATATCCCCCGGCGGGGATATCCCATACAAGTGAGGTACCATTGCTATTGGGATACTTGGAGAAATGCTGGGGGCTATAAATTTGCTGTTACTTTCTGCAGCGTGAACATTTGAGCACAATAATGCAAGGAAAATGTGACAGTCACATTTTGAGGTTTGCAGGACATTGTGGGGAAGATAACTTGTTGGGATCCACAAGAGAGACATCACCATGTACTCCCATTGGTATTTAGTTTACAACAAAATCTACAGTTGGTAGGTTATTCTTAGATGAAATGTACACCTTGGCAGAGAGACAAAATAGACAAAGATTACTGCACAGCCATCTATTCCTCAAGCAAACACATATACTGGCTGGATTTGGCATGAGGGCGAGTGATGGTTCAGTATATAATATTTTATTAACAAGAGATTTCCCAAAAATGAAATGCACTGTCCATAACTGAAAGGACAAAAAACTGACCCATTGACTCACAGCTCGTGAGCTGTAAAGCCATGACAAGGCAACAACCGCTTTACATGCCATTCACACACCTTTCATACATGATACACACAAGACCATTCACACCACCAGGCACAAATCCAACACATTACAACATTTACAAAAAGGGACAAGGTACACCCTGCTTGACAAAATAAGAAAAGACAAATATTTCTGCACAACCCTATTCCTCAAGCACACATACATACTGGTTGGATTTGGCATGAGGGTGAGTGATGGTTCAGTATATACAGTTGTATTGACCAGAGATTTCACAAAAATGAAATGCACTGTTAAAAATTAATAGGACGAGAAACGGAACCATTGACTCACAGCTCGTGAGCTGTAAAGCCACGACAAGGCACCAACCTCTTTACAGGTCATTCATACACCTGTCATACGTGTGACACATACAAAACCATTCACACCGTCAGCCGCGGGCCCAGCACATTGCAACACTCACACCAGCAGACAGCGCCATTCAAGGGCCCATTACTTTCACACACCCACATTCCTGACACAGCAACCACACCAGATCACAGATTGCGTGGAGTGGTGTTTGGCTAGCAGTGTGTGTAGTGACCAGCAGCAAGTCACTACTCACACACCTCCAGCCAAGCACCACTCTACCCACACCACCAGCCAAGCGCTAGTCCACCCACACCGCCCACCAAGCACCAGTCCACGCACACCGCCAGCCAAGCGCCAGTCCACTCATACCGCCAGCCAAATGCAAGTCCACCAACACCGACAGACAATCGCTAGTCCATGCACACCTCCAGTCCACTCACACCGCCAGCCAAGCGCAAGTCCACCCACACCACCAGCCAATTGCCAGTCCACGCACACAGTCAGCCAAGCACCAGTCCACTCACACCACCAGCCAAGCGCAAGTCCACCCACACCACCAGCCAAGCACCAGTCCACTCAGACCGCCAGCCAAGCGTCAGTCCACGCACACCGCCAGCCAAGTGCCAGTCCACGCACACTGCCAGCCATGTGCCAGTCCATGCACACCACCAGCCAAACGCCAGTCCAAACACACTGCCAGACAAGTGCCAGTCCACGCACACCACCAGCCAGTGCCAGCCTACACACACCGCCATCACATTTAGGATTTTTTTATACAAAAAAGAGAACACAAACAAATTGCAAATAGATACAAACCTATTAACACAAAATCTGAAACTAAATACATTGCACAAATGCCGACCTTGAAACTGAACAAAACGTATAAAACAATAGAGACCAGGCAGTTCACTGATGGATGTTCCCCAAAAATATTCTGCGTGTGGTACATTCTAAAACAAGCAGGCACACACAGCCCAGGGTTAGAAGGACACTCGGGGCAGTACATACGAGTCTCCTTCCGCGTACCTCATTGCCAACAGACTCTACATTTCCTACTAGGAAAGTCTTTTGAGGGTGTGGGAGGAATGTGATCAGGAAAGTGGCAATCTTTCAATACAGCCACGTCCTCTACCACTCCAACTCTAGGAACACTTGCCTGTTCCACTAAAACAAGCCTGCCTATTACAGACTCCTGAAACTTGGCAAAAGTCATCTTTGACCCGGGACGAGAATCCTTGAATACCACAAAACCATTAAAGGTTGCCAAGTGGAAAAGATGGATAGCCAACTTCTTAACCAAATGTAAGCTTTACGAAGAGCAGCGTAAGCTTCCAACCTCTGATCTACTCTGTCAACACCACCCATGTGCCTATTATAGTCTAAAATGCACACAGGTTTGTGTGCTTCAGCAACCTGACCCCAAACAGTCACAGGTGAAGTGTTTTTATCATGGATGGTAGTCAGCATGTACACATCTCTCCTATTTGAAAGCTTCACAGCTAGAAGTTCCTCGCAACTCAACGCACTGCACTGTCCACGCATAGGCTTTTGACAAACTAGTTCTTTAGGGAAACCTTTACGGTTAGAGCAGATTGTGCCACAAGCAACAGTGTCCACTTTGGCCAATTACCTGAACAACCACACACCTTTGTAGAAGTTATCTACATATAAATAGTGACCTTTGTTAAAAAGTCTTAATACTAAGTTCCCACACAATTTTCTCAGTCACTCTAAAAGTGGACCGACAACCAGGGGGGTTAATCCTGGATTCCTTACCGGTGTACACCCTGAAATTAGAGACATATTTAGTCCTACTGTCACAGAGCATATACAGCTTAATTCCATAGCGTGCCCTTTTACTAAGAATGTATTGCCTAAAAACTAAGCGGACCTTGAACAAGACCAAAGACTCATCCACTGCTATTTCTTTTCCTGGAGCATAGATCTCAGAAAATTAATCTACAAAGTGATCAATGACCGGCCGAATCTAAAAAAGACGGTCACACTCAGGGTGATCTTGTAGCAACGCAAATCCATTATCGACAAAATGCAGCATCCGAAGCAGAAGAAAATACCTATCACGACTCATGACTGCCGGAAATATAGTCGTTGCCATCAAGGGACTAGTAGACCAATATGAAGACATTGATTGCTTCCTTAGCAAGCTCATCAAAAAAGTTAAACCCAAGAACTTCTTCATCTCATCTAGATTTGTGGGAGTCCGCCGGGTAGCTCTAGAATGGAGCTTAAGGCTAGCACCGTTGTCCCTCAAAAACTGTTCGGCAGACAAATTAGTCTGCTCAACAATCTCTTCCAAAAACACATCGTCCTTAAGAACTGAAAAAAATGTCTTGGCAAAAAGTTTTCTGTATTCACTCTACACCCTGAACACCAGTAAAGTCTGGCAATGCCAGCTGCACCATGCCTGGGGCAATCCAGAGGTCATCCCTTCCAATGGAAGTCTTGCAGCCCAAGGCTGCAAACCAGATGCCTCTTGCCACACTATACCAACACGAAGCCTTGCAGCCCCAGGCTGCAGCCCCGATGCCTCTTGGCGCACTTTCAGCACATCAATGTCCTCCTCTAACACAGACACTTCATCTGCACTAAGAGTAGCTTTATCCGCACTGAGAGTAGCTTCATGTGTAATGATTCCATGTGGAGAGAAAACTCACTGCCTGAATCTTCCCCTCCCATCTCTGTCTCAGTTGCAGAGTCAGTCTCTGAACCATGGTCAGAGGAAGACTGAAAAAGCATACCATCAACTTGCTGAGCAGTAATCCTGCGGCTAGCCATTATCCTTACTAAGAAAGGAGGCTGCACAAACAAGTCAACAACAACCTACACTGTACCAAATAAGTTAAGTTAAAAAAATGTGTGCCTTTATCACAAAGATCTATATACTCGAAAACTATACGATTCACTTCCAAGAGACAGCTACACTCACCAGAACCTACTCTGCACAGAGACAGCAAAAACGATATCCCACTAGAAATAAAAAAACAAAACCAATTACTCACAAGACGACAAAATACAAATCGAGGACAAATGCAGGGGGCGTGGCAGGAACACCGATGTGAACAGAAGCGGTCCTCGGAGCCCCTCTGCGGCCGCCCTCTGAAGTCATTGATCCTGCGGCTTAATCAGGGGCCCAAGTACGGCAATCAATTGCGGAACAGTTGGTGCCTGACTGGAGACAAGTTAGGGGTGTTGGCGAGGATGGAGGGGGAGAAAAACAAGGATTTCCCTCTTGCTGGAGCCCGCCTGGATGTGACTCAAAATTGTGGCCTGCACAGAAGAGCAGACACCTGACGGAGAGACTGGCGGCTGCAGACTGTGAGTGCCCCAGGACTGTCTCTGCCTGAACGCGCCATTGTCTGGGAGGTGGAAGCGCTTTACCTGGGCGTTTGATGAGAGGTGGCAGCTGAGAGCAACGGGAGAGATCGCACGATCCCTGGCCAGCTGGCCATGATTGCCTGGTCTCACAATGGCAGCGTGCTGGACATCGTCCACGCTGAGGTGAGGCAGCCCGCATTTGAGGCCAGAGCTGTGCAGAGCCCACCGAGCTGAATTGAGGAGGTCACTGAACTGTGCACCTGGTGGCAGTATTACTGAGGAGCAGAGGGTTGGCCAGGTGAGAAACGCTGCAGCTGACTGTGCACCCCTGAGCTCTGCAGAGAGGTGGGAGCGCAAAGCGCGCAAAAGGCCTGGGGACTGGTGAGCGACCCTGGATGGCCTGGAGCTGCCAGAGACTTCATTGAGGACACTGAGGAGAGAGCGCTCAGTGTTGTGTGGCACATCGTTGGGGGCGCTGGTAGACACTGAGCAGACCACCTTTGAACCCCTTTGGACCGTGTGATAAACGGGGGAGCGGACTGATGCTCATCTTTAGAGGCATGCGTTGAGGTTTGCTCTGCTGTCAGCGTGGAGGCCCAGTGCCTTGGAGAGTGGAGAACTGGGACTGACAGCTGCATGGGTGGAGGGAACAACAACTTTAGAAGCTTGGGAGCATCCTGATGGTGTGACTGAGCACACAGCGCACGACTGGGGCAAGCAAGGAGACCTGCCTACACGTAGAGAGGACGAGTCTGGCTTTTAACAGTGCTGTTCCTATATAAAGACAAGGGTCGTTGACCCTGGAGGGCCAGCTCCCAGTCAACTTGAGGCACTGGGGGTATCTATTTGGAGAAACTGGGAGGGGGGACCAGCGGCCCAACAGGTTTCTGGCGGGGACTGGGTGGCTACGCCGTCTAGCTGGAGAGGGGGGTGCTCGTAAACCCCATTTACATTGTTAACTTCTGCTGCCCACGGACCCCAAGATGGGCAGAGTATCCAAAAAAAGGGTTTTGAGGTCCTGCGGATGTAGGAGTCAGAACAGCATACAGATGATGACGACGCTGCCACTGGGGGGCGAGGGCCTGGACAAACCGGAGAACCGACATTAGGAGATATTATGCAGGCCATTGTAGCTTCTCGGGAGGCGCTGGGGGCGAGTATGGCCGCCATCGGCTTGGACCTCACCCTATTGAAGGATGACCACCGAAAACTCAAAGACAGAGTGGCGACCAATGAAATTAACATGAACGATGTACCGGACATGGTAGCCAATCTTCGAGACTCACTGAAAGAAGTGGTGAGTAGGGTCAAAGTGCTGGAGATGAGGGCTGTGGACAGTGAGGAGTGCTCATGGCAAAATAACCCCTGTATCGTAGGAGTTCCGGAGTGTGAGGAGGGGAATGATGCGGTCCAGGTTTTGGAAACCTGTCTGAAAACTGAGGTGGCGCCGGAGGGCTTATCCTCCTTTTATGCGATGGAACGTGCACACAGGGTCCCGGCTTGCACGCCTAAACCTGGGGCTCTGCCCCGCCGTTTGGTGGTTAGACTGCTGCATTACAGAGATCGAGACTTCATATTGCAGAGAGCCCGGGAACACCAGAACCTACAGATTGGGAATAATGAGGTGATGATATTCCCGGATCACACTCGGGAAGTACAGCGGCAGAGGGCCTCTTTCATGGCAGTCAAGTGAAAGTTACGCCAGCTACATCTCCCTAATGCCATGCTGTTCCCAGCCCGCCTCAGGGTAACTGCAGACTCAGACGTGCACTTCTTTCTTATCCCACAGGCTGCATGGGACTGGTTGGAAACCCGGGGTAATGCTGGAGCACGCTCACCAAGATCAACTTCTCCTCGGCTCGGTTGTCCAATTCATCATCGTTACAGAGACCCATCTCCCCTGTTGAACGTCAACAGGAACGAGACAGAGCAGTCCGGGCAGTGGTGGACATTAGTCAAGGTGAAGTCTGTCCGAATAGCACTGGCACGGATAGTGAGAGAGCTGGGGTGGAGAGCTCGGGATCAAGCAGTGTTCTGGGACTTTCTGATACTGAACTTCCGGATGTTACTCCACAGACAGTGGATGGGTTATTTGGGTGAACAGATAGCAGGGGTTAGGAGGCACAAGATGATAGGCTACCAGAAGTAATACTGGGGCCTAGGGACCCGACTGATGCACGGCAGAGAGAACCTACAAGAGTTACGGGGCCCCGAAGGGTGCTTTAGTTATAACGGGGGAGACCGAGGTGGGTCCTAGGGCCATCGGATGCAAATTATACGCCACCTTCTTTCTTTGGTTATTTGTATGAATATCTTTGTTTGGATGGGGGCCTGTTCTTGTGTACCTGTCCTGGGAAATGGGAGTTGGGTAAAGTTTGAAGTTTGGGGTGAATGGGGAGGTCAGACATGTCGCTATGGGGGCCATCGGGGTCAGGACCTAGATTTGGAGCCATGGGTACCTCCGTAGGAATCAAAATTATGTCCTGGAATATAAGGGGGATGCACAATATGGGCCGGCGGCACAAAATTCATGCCTACCTGGTGCGGAGAGGGGTGCAAATTGCACTGCTACAAGAAACCCACTTGACGAAGTCAGAAGGGGCGGCGCTACAGAGTCGTTGGAGGGGGCAGGTATTTCACACCACATATTCGGCCTATGCAAGAGGGACCTTGGTGTGGGTGAGGGCAGGGGTGCCATTTCAATGTGCTAGGCAGATTATTGATACCGAAGACTGATTTACGGTAGTAGCAGGGCGGCTTGGTGGCCGGGATATTACGTTAGGAAACATGTATGCTCCTAATATTGAACAACCTGCTTTCTTTGCACAGTTATTGCAGAAATTGGCAATGGTATTGAAAGGCCCTATACTCCTGGGGGAGGTTTCAATTACATTACTGACATAGACCTGGACCGCTCCCATCCTCCGCTCCCTGACGCTCCCACTCATAGGATTGCAGAAGCCCTATGGGACTGGCAAAGGCACTGGGGACTGACAGACACTTGGCGGTCTTTTCACCCAGGGGAATGGGACTATTCTTATTTTTCAGCTGTGCATGCGCTGCACATCCGGTTGGATGTTATCCTTTGCTCCCCTGATGTGCATATGACGGTCACGTTGAGTGAGTACTTAGCAAGGACGAAATCTGATCACAACCCGTTACTGGTGTCGTTGAATTGGGTTCAAATTAGGTCCACTATCCCTAGCTGGCGTCTACGCTCGGAAACACTGGAAGACCAGGTCTTCAGAACCACCATAGGTAATGCTATTGAGGAATACTTTCAGCACAACACCAACACGTCCAATAGTCTACATAACGAGTGGGATACATTTAAAGTAGTGATGCAAGGTCGTTAGATTGGGGAAGCAGTGGGAGTTCGTAAAACCTTACTGAATGATGTGCAGAAGGTGGAACAAAGGCTCAGAGATATAGAACAGGAAAGACCTGGACGGGAGGATGAACAAGAGGAACTTTTGGTGGCTAGAGAAGAGATGACGGCATAAGTAGAGCGGCTAAGGTGTTACGATTACAGGGCATATGCGGCAAGGGCACCCGCTCAGAGGGATAAATCTGGGGCACTATTGGCTTGGCTGGCCAACCCAGAGTTGAGTTTCACGGTGAGGGTGGCGCAGTGTACTATGGACAACAGGCTACCAACACGCAGTTTCTGGAATACTATGCTACTCGATGTCAAAGTCAGCTCGATCCCAGAGTTCTGGAGGAGGGGGTTTCCTGGACATTGAACTGCCGCAGCTTGAGGCGGATGATGCAGAGAGCTTGGGTCGGCCAGTGGAGCTGGGAGAGATCGGGGAGCCATAAAGTGTATGGCCAGGAACACAACCCCAGACACTGATGGGCTACCGTATGAGTTTTATGCCACGTATATAGACCTGTTGGCCCCCCAGCTGTTAACCTTCTACAATTGATCAAAGCAAGATGGCTACCTGCCTAGCTCAACAAGGGAAGCATTAATTATACCCCTCCTCAAGCCGGACAAACCGGCGAGGGACCGGACAGCCTATTGCCCTCTCGCGATGCTTAATCTTGATTAAAAGATCTTAAGTAGTATTTTGGCCAGCCGACTGATGGCCCACATGACATCACTTGTACACGGGGAACAGGCTGGGTTTATTCCTTCCCGGAATACGGCCGTGAATATACGAAGGCTGTGCCAACTGGTACATGGCTCGGTGGGTTAGGGGGGAGAGGCGTGCGTACTATCGATTGACATTGAAAAGGCCTTCAATAGTCTTGAGTGGCCATAGCTGTTCAGGGTCTTGAGGGCATTTGGCCTGGGCGAGGGGTTTGTGGCCTGGATGAAGATTCTGTATAACCGCTCGACGGCCAGGAATCGAACAGGGGGTGTGATTTACGAAGCCTGCAGTGTGGGTAGGGGAACAAGACAGGGATGCCTATTGTCTCTCCTCCTGTGCGCCCTGGCAATAGAACCATTAGTTGTCCATGCATGGTCGGACAGTGTTACAGGGGCTTGGGAGGGATGGGTCAGGCACACTACATTGCTCTATATGCAGACAACCTTTTAATGTTCCTCACCAATGCTGCTGAAGTGTTACAGGGTGCCCTAGAATTGCTGGCTAGACTGGGGTGGATGGCGGGGCTCAAAGTTAACTGGAACAAAACGTGCCTTTTCCCGGTACGTGGGGGTAGAGCTGAACTGCCAGATGGTCTGGATGTTATGTTATGTTATGTTATGTTATGTTATGTTATATTTACTTTTGTATAGCGCACGGCTACTCAAAAAGAGTGTCCCGGCGCTTTGAGTAAGGAGGACTACAGTACAACAACATAACACAGTTAAAAAAGAAGGAGACAACAATAAAAAGGGCAAACCAAATATATGCAGCCTACTGGGTGAACAACCAGGTTTTAAGACCTTTTCTAAAAGCAAGTAGGCTGGTGGCTCCCCGAAGTGTGAGCGGCAGAGAGTTCCACAACTGTGGCGCCAGTAGTCCAAAGGAGCGACCTCCCAGGCGAGCTCTCTTCACTCGCGGGACCACCGCCAAGAACAGAAATTCCGATCTCAAAGAACGAGCAGGGTGGTAAAATGCAAGTCTCTTTTGGAGGTACTTTGCTCCAACCGCATGGAGGGCCTTGTAGGCCAAGGTCAAAGCCTTGAAGGCGATCCGCTTGCGGATTGGAAGCCAGTGCAAAGTCTGCAGCAAGCCTGCTGCACTGGCACGTCTATTCAAGCCAAAGATAGCTCTCGCAGCAGCATTTTGCACCACTTGGAGCCGCTGTAGCAAATACTCTGGCAGGCCCAAGTAGAGCGCGTTCGAATAATCTAGCCTAGAGCCGATCAGGGCCTGCACAGTCAGCTTCCTGTGCTCCTCAGACAAAAGAGGAAGAAACCTCCTCAGCATCCTAAGGAGGCCAAAGCCCATCCCTGACACCCCGAGGATCTGGGATTTCAACGTAAGCCCCTTATCCATCTTGACCTCCAAGTTCTTCGCAATCTGGGATGAACAAGACGGAGGGAACATATTGATGGGCCACCAAGCCTGCCAGTCTGGCTCCGTGTCGCACCCAAAGAAGAGTACCTCGGACTTATCGGAATTGCACTTGAGGCTGTTCAGTTGGAACCATTGAAAAACAGCCCCAAGGCAATCCCGGATACTCTCCCCATCAAAGTCTCCTCCTCTCTTACACGAGAAGAGGAGCTGGGTGTCGTCTGCGTAGGATACGATCTGGGCCCCGAACGACTCCGCCAACGCCGCCAAAGGGGTCATAAAGATGTTAAAAAGGGTCGGGCTCAAAATAGAGCCCTGAGGGACCCCGACTCCCAAAGGCGGCATCACGGCGGAATCTGGCGAGGCCCAGACCGTTTGCCGGCGGCCAGCTAGAAAGGAGGAAAACCAGCTGAGCACCGTCCCCCGTAGTCCTATCTCATAGAGTCTTGCGAGAAGGCCATCATGGGGGACGGTGTCAAAAGCCGCCGACAAATCCAGCAACACCAGCATGGCTTTGCCTCCCGAGTCCAGAACCCCTTTAATGGTCTCTGATACCTCAAGGAGCGCGGTCTCAGTGCTGAAATTTGGACGGAAGCCAGACTGAGTGGCATGCAGGATCTCATTTGTCTCCAGAAAATTGGAAAGCAATGTCTGAACGTGCTTTTCCACAATTTTCGTGAGAGCCGGCAACAGAGAAATAGGCCTGTAGTTGACTGGGGCCTTCGGGTCCAGGCCAGGCTTCTTAAGCAGCGGGATGACCATTGCCTGCTTCCAGGCCTGCGTAACCACCCCCCGGCTCAGCGAGAGATTCAATAGCGGGTTCGTCAGGGGAATAATCACCTCCGCAATTTTCGCCAGAAACTTAGCGGGGCACGGGTCAAGCAGCGAGCCCGATTTGAGATTGCCCATGAGTGCTAAAGAGGCAGGGGCAGAAATAGGTGGAAACACGCCCAATGTCAAACCGGGCGAGGCCAGAAGGGACCGGTTAGCCTCAGGGTTAACCAGCCCCACGGGTACACCCGATGGGAAGGAATCCTGTATCAGTTGGATCTTGCTAGTAAAAAAGTTAGCAAGATCCGAAGCCCAGGAATCAGCTGGCCTCTCATCAGAGGAATTGGACCGTGGAGATGTAAATTCTCTCACAATGGAGAAAATCTCCTTACAGGAGTTAGAGGCGGCCTCTATCCTCCCTGCCAAATAGGCTTTTTTTCCCAGGCGGATGTCCCAGTGATAGGCCTTGACCGCCGTCTTATAAGTCAGCTTGGCCACTGTGTCGTATTGTGCCCGCCAGGCTCTTTCGGCCACCTTACACTGCTGTCGCGTAGCCGACAGTGCTGCGGTGAACCACGGAGCGGAGACCCGTTTCGGTGTCAAGCAGGGGGTCAGTTCCGGGGCAAGATCGTTCAGCCTGACTACAAGCCACGCATGCAAGGACTCCAGATCCTTCTCTAGGTCGCCAGAGAGGGGGCAGGGGTGATCCAGGGCAGCCTGGGCCAGCATCGCAGGGGTGACTCGATGGTAAGCCCTATGGACTCGACCCTGCTGCTGTGACAGAGCAACAGCCGCTTTAACTGTGCCTTTGATTGAAAATTTAGCAAGCAGATGGTCAGACCATAGTACCGGGACGATCTCTATCACCTCAAGAGGGGATGACGAGAAAACCTGGTCAAGCGTATGCCCCTTATCATGCGTAGGCCCCTGCAGATAAGGGATCAGTCCCAGCGGGACCATAGCCTCTGAGAGTTTAGTAGCGGCAGGGTCCGACGGATCATCCATCCGGAAGTTGAAATCCCCAGCCACAATGCAATGTTCCGCTTTCAGGGCCAGTCCCAGCAGAACGGATTCAAGATCTTCAAAGAACGTACCCGATGGACCAGGCGGTCTATAGACCAGTAATCCCTTGACTGATTGGTGCGGTGCCAAAGTGATAGAGAAAGCAAGGGTCTCACTGGCAAAATAGCACAAGGCGTGCCTTTCTTCACCACCAGTGCCACTCCACCACCCCTTCCCTTCGTTCTATCCTTCCTGAAGATGTTATAATCAGGCGGGATTGCCATGGCGACATCTGGATTAGAGAATTCACCCCACCACGTCTCGGTGAGCATAAGACAAAGTGGCTTTAACGTATCAAGGAGCTCAAAAATGTCCTGAGCATGTCTACATGCCGATCTCGTGTTTAATAACATGCAGAGATATCCAACGCTGGCGATGTTATTATTAGGAGACGATGACAAAGCGCGGGAGGGGCACCAGCCACAGGCAGGGCAGGTGGACTTACCTCGGTGGCAACCAGGGAAGACAGTGCAACAGCCACTGGCTGGAGTAAAGAGAGCGCGAAGCTCCCCAGAAGTATATCGCCGCACAGGTGACCCTGTATGGCACATGCCTGGTAGCAGGATGTGAGATGGGAAAGAAGCTGATTGTCTTATTTAGGAGTCAGAATTTATCATGAGCCTTCTGACTTATTCGAGGGCAACATAAGATGTCCACTGAGAGCTACCAGGAGTAATTTTGATTTTTGGGGGACCCTGCCTTTGTCAGTAGCGGGGAGAGTGGGGTTGCTAAAAATGGTAACCCTGCCTCGCCTACTTTACTATTTTGGAGTGCTGCCACTTTGGGTCCCTGGAAAATATTTTGCCCAACTAAATACCATGGCTATGGGTATTCTGCGGGGCTCAGGGAGGCTTAGAGTGGCGCTGAACACTATGATGCGCCCTAGGCAAGAGGGAGGGTTAGCAGCCCCTGATTTTCAGGCATATTATCATGCGGCCCAATTTCAATGGTTCACGCAGTGGATGGCGGGGAGGCCGAGGGTAGAGGCGGACCGAGGGGTATGGACCTGGGCCTTCACCAGCTCGCTCGGACTCTCCACCAGCTGGCGTTACGCAAAAGAGAGGTGCAGAGGGATCTGTGGGGGGTGCGTCAATGCTGGAATCGCGCCAATAGGAGAATTAAGATGGGACCCTCGTACGCACCTGAGATTCCATTATGGCTCTGTGTGGTGTTATCGCATGGAGGGGATAGGCAAAGGTTGCGAGACTGGGAAGACCTGGGGATCTCCAATATCTGGGATCTCTATGAAGATGGTATCCTCATACCCTTTCAAGACCTCATGGAAAGATATGAAATACCCGACAAGACTTTCTCTTGCATGCAGCATTGACGGCAGCCATTTGTAAACACTGGAAGAAAGGAGTAGAGGAGCCATAGACCTTTCTCCCCTGTCAGTATGTGGTCACTTTAGTGGGGAAGGTCAAGGCGGTTACCTGTCGATATAGGAGAATTACGCAGGGGTCCAGAACTCCTTTAGAGGGGCTGCACATTAAATGGGAAGCGGATCTGGGGACACCTATAGAAGAAAAGCCGTGGGAGATGTTGATCGAACGGGCATGGAAATGCTCCCGGAACATGAGATTTCAACTCATACAATTTTATGTGTTCCATAGAACGTACCTCACTCCTCTCAAAATTAATGAGTTTTTCGGATCCCATGCAGCCTGTCCACAGTGCAAACTGGAAAATGCTGCATTTCTTCACATGCTCTGGACATGTCCACTGTTATACGGGTTTTATGGGGAAGTCATGACCAGACTAAAAGAGGTAACAGATAGGGATATGCAGCTGACCCCAGGTGTTTGTCTGCTACATTGGTTTCCCCACAATGCCAGTAATAAGATTACCAGTAAATTCATAAATTTAGGATTAGTCCTAGCTAAAAGAGATATTACTAGCCATTGGAAAGCAGTCACTATACCTAATGCAGCGCGATGGCTGCGGGAATTTATAAAGTGGGCAGATTGTGAGGGGATTTTCCAACTACAAATGGCTCAGAGAACCAATAATGACAAATTGCTGGATGCGGCTAGGGCCTGGGTAGCGATGGTGGACCTGCTCAAGAGTCTGACTGACGATGATGACTGACCTTCTGAAGGGGGGGACCTATCCTCCTGCTCTGGAACATTACCTTTGCAGGATATTTGGGACGGATGATGGGTGAGACGATTATTATGAGAGCACCCTCCTAGATGGAACCCTGATTACTGACACAATGATTTTAATTGGGTGGCAGGATTGCATGTTGTGTGACGTAGGAGATAAGGGGGAGCGACCTGTCTGACGGGAGGGGGGTAGGGCCTGTGGGGAGAAGAAGGAAGGTGGAGTTGTTTTTTTTAGTTGCTTTATCAGGTATGGGGAGGAATTAGACTAAGAACAAGCCTAGAGCAGCATGGGCTTGACGTCCAGGATAGAATTGAAGGTTGTAACAACCTAGACAAATATACTAAGTGGACAACACTAATGAAGAAGTGGGTGATGAAGATCTGGACGGGGCTGAACGGATTGCGAATATGACATGATATTCTCTCAATATGTTAAACAATGTATATCTGAATGCACTATGTAATTGAAATATAGTGGCTCATGTGATTGAAAAAATGAATGAAGTTTGTTTACAAAAAAAACCGAGCACAAATGCAAAAAGATTTTGACACTCAAAAACAGAAGCCAAACATACTGCTATTATTACACCATTTCCAAAAAACACATTCATGCAGAGAAATGAAAACATTTACATTGTACAAAAAAAGTCTCTTACCAAACACATGCAACTACACAAACAGCAGAACCACCAGCAACAAACCTGCAACATGGAACAGTCTAAAGAGCAAAAGCCTTGAACTAGAACAAAAACGGAGAAATAAAGCATTACATTGCAATTCACAAGAAATAAAACAATTAACATTATAACATGCTACGTCACTTCTCAAATGGGGGCAGAAAGGCCAAATAAATGGACACTCGCTGGTGTCTATTGGGGTTTTAGGCCAAATAAACTAACCGATCTGACCCTAGGGGGGCAGAATATACTTTAAAAAACAAATATGGCCCCTGGAAGCGACCCTTGCCCATGGGGTCGCTTCCAATTTAATAAAAACAAATTCCCTGGCTCTAGTGGGCTTTTTTGCCCCCCCCCCTGGGGCCAGAAACGCCAAAATAAATCGGGCGACCTGTCCCCAGGTGTGGTAGAAAAGTCTTAAAAATATTTATCCTCCATAGGAAGCGACCCTTGCCCTAGGGGTCACTTCCATTTAAAAATTTAAAAACTCCCTGGTGTCTAGTGGGGTTTTCTGCTCCCCTGGGGCCAGAAAGGTCAAATAAAAAAACGATCTGCCCAAAGGGGGTGCAGAATATAGTTTTTAAATAAATATGGCCCCTGCAAGTGACCCTTGCCCCCCAAGGGATAACTTCCAATTTAATTAAAAAAAAATCCCTAGCACTAGTGGACTTTTCTACCTCCCCTGGGCCAGAAACACCCAACAAATCAGCCGATCTGTCCCTAGGAGAGCAGGAAAGTCTTAAAATTCATTTGCCCCCATAGGAGGTGACCCTTGCCCAAGGGGTCCCTTCCTTGTTGCAAAAAATCCCTGGTGTCTAGTGGGGGCATTCCTGCTGCATGATCGCAACGCTGTGCGCGATCATGCAGCAGGAATGCCCTGCTTTGAGACATCAGGGGAGAGGAAACACTCTTTCCTCTCCCCCGATGCCTCAATGCATGTGCATCTGAGCCCCACCGGAGAAACAAACACTCACCATCCTCCTTGGGACACCTGGAAGCAAATGGCTTCTAGGTGTCCCAGCGCTTCCTGATGACGTCGGCGTGCGCTGTCGTCACAGGATCGCCGAGGGGAGGTCGGGGTGGCAACTGAAGCTCTCCCGCTGCCATCCCCCTTTGTGGCACGATTTTGGGCTGCTAATGGGGGCAGCACCAGTGCTTCACCCATGGGTGGGTGCCATGGCGTCATGAGCACAGCCCAACCGATGCTCATGACGGAACCACTCCATCATGAGCATCGAAGGGGTTAATGATTAACCATATCAAAGGCTGCTGATAAGTCTAAAAGGATCAGGGCAGCGCTCCCCCCACTACGCAAAGTTAGCCTCAACTTCTCAGTACCTGTGATAAGGGCCAGCTCGGTGCTATGGTAAGCATGAAATCCAAACTGGCAAGGATCGAGAATATCATTATCACCAATAAAGGAAGACAATTCAGTGTTAATGGCCTTCTCGACCACTTTAGCTGGAAAGTAAGGCCGCAGTGAGAGCTATGCGATATGCCCTGAGCTGAGTAGGGAGCAAAGCATGTACCAGGACAGGTCTTAGCTGACCCTTTCAGATTCATTATAATGTCTCTCGTATACTGAAGTTTAGGCTTCATGAGGGTGATGTCTGGCTCAGAACCTGCAGCGTGGCTGACGCTGAGCGCGGTCCGATCACTGATGGGTGCAGATGGCCTTGCCTTTGGCGCGCTGCTACACCCAGATTTCTATCCCATTTAATGAAAGTAACCGAAAATGCCATAGAAAGGCAGAGAGAAAGGCTTGGCCGTCATCTTCCTACAATGGCGGACAGCCGGAAACAGAGGCAAGTAAGAGCCACTCTCTCCACAACAAACGGGACACCCCGCGGCAGACCGGAGAGTTCGAAGAACAGCAGCAGGTAGGAACGCAATATGTTTAGCTAATGAAGAATATGCTATGAAGAATATTTGAGAATCTGTGGGAATGTTGATGGAAGCCTGTGTCAACTTTGCATGCCTTGAAAATGGATGGAGTTGGGCCTAATTCTGGTATCAGATGAGTGTCTTGATCTATGACCTGACTGACTTTAGCGAACAACACAAGGATCTGGTTTAGAGATTGACCATAATTTTAAACCTTCTTATTTGTGGACAAAATTGCAGCAGTGGAATTTCCTTCCGGTTGAGCGGTTCATACAGAAGCCTTAAAACTACCTGAAGTGAGCACGGGAGGGGCTATCCTCAAAGAGCAGGATAGTGTACGATGTCAGGAAAGGACAGCATTTCTCCTGTTCAGAAGAGCTTTCTATATACCATTTCAAATATTTTGGGGTGTACTTGGGCCCACCTGAATTTGTGTGGTGGGTTGGCCTGTATGGATCTGTTTCCTGATCAAGTAGAGTAATTTAGATGAGACAAATGTTCTGTGCAAATGTGTATAATATGAATTATGGAACTTCCTTTAGCATGAGGCTTGAAGGTGCTAGAGGACAAAAGCTGCCCTGTGCAGAGTGGTACTTTCATCCGCTCCTAGTCTTCATTGAGCAAATTCAATTGCACGCTCTTATCTGTCCAATAAATATTCTGTCTCTGAAACCTCTGATCAGCAGACATCTTAAAGGGCTAGGTCACATCATGTTTTAGTGGAAATGGTACAACTTGACTTAGCATGCTTCTGCACTGTTTGAGAAAGCTTGTGAACTTGTGAAGTTACTGACAAGCCCCAGGGGACAACCTATTGCTAGAGCACATTAGGTGAAGATGTGCTTGAATGTGCCCTTTGGCTAATAATCTGGCATCCATGCCAATCAGGTCAAATGCGGAAATTAAATTAGACTCTCAAACAAGGTCTAAATTGTTTTTGAAAAATCCACAGATGAGCAGTATGTATTACAAATGTCAGCAATTAATTTTTGCCAAGGTATTTGCTTTGCTTAAGTCGAAAGTACTAGAAAAGAACGACAGATGAACTGTATCCTACCCACAGACTCATTGAGCTCACCCCAGTATTTTTTTCCTATCAGCACAAGCACTTTATACCTTGCCGGAGGAATAGACAAGCTTAAGAACAATCTTACAGAATACTGGCTGAAGTGTCTTATCACAAAAATGTTGGTCCTTAGAATCAATTACATCATGTATGGTTCACTATTTCGAATATGTTTTTATTGTAATTTTAATCCAGATTACTTGTGTTACATTGTACATATCATGGCGGTTTGTTCTACCCTTTTATGATTTTAAGAAAATCATGTAAAAGTAATTTTTTTCAGCTTTGGTTAAGTCTACTTCTGTAAATATGAACAAATCAATCCTGCTAGAGTCCCTTTGTGTATAGTAGGTAAAAGAAGAGATCACAACAGAGGAAGTGATTTTTACCATAGTGACGTCAGTTTAGCTATCTAGGGGCTAGATGTAGGTAATTGACATATACCAATTCGAAAATACCGAATTTTACCGATTCGGTATTTTCGAATCGGTAAATGCTATGTAGATAATTTTTCGGTAAAAATACAGAATCGTTAAGATTCGGTATTTACGGAATCGGTAATTACCGATTCGGTATTTGCAATTCATTCCTATGGGCCTGGAGGCCCATAGGAAAGAATGTCAATTACTGAATCGGTAAATACCGATTCGGTAAAATTGTGAAAAAGTCAAGGGTGGAAGGGTGTCACTTTGACACCCTGTTGCACCCCTGATTAGTGCTTGTGTGCACATATGGCACACATACATGCCCTAAGGGCATGTATGCCTGTCACATGGCACAGGTGTAAATGCACATATTTGCATTTACATAGGAATTCGTTATTTACCACCAACTAATAGTTGGTGGTAAATAACGAATCCTTTGAGCCCAGAAGCACTGTTTGAAGTGCTTCCTACATTTCATTTACCGATTCGGTAAATACCGAATCGGTAAATGATGATTAGGTAAATACCGAATCGGTGAATACCGATTCGTTATTTACCGAATCGGACATAGGAAAAGTCAATTTCGAGTTACGTCGAGTTACATGGAGTCCTTGGCTAATGTGTGAGTCAACTGTTCAAGCAGGATAATCTCGACCCACTGATATGCCTCCATAAACAATTATTGTCCAGAGATTTTAATTTTGGATTTGTGTCTGTGGATCATTACAGAATTATTTTAGCTTGGGTAGACTTGCTGATCCGGGCCAATTTTTTCTGGATGACATTTTTAAAAATGTCAGGTGTTTTGTAGTGACTGTGCAATATTTCAGGAGCCATGAGACAGATATACTTTATTTTGGTGTCAAATAATCATTTTGCTGGTCAAGTGGACTTATGGAGACAGAAAATAACTCCTCAGAGCAACCCATCCATCATTTTCCAAAATGGTGGTTCGAATACAAGAATAAGAGGCATATATTGAAATGAAACAAATAATAATGATTTTTAATCCTTTTATGTGTGCACCAAACAATATTTATGATCTAAATATGAAAAAGAAAAAATATTTATCACCCCTTTTTTAGACGTATTTTCACATTTCACTTTATTTATTTGTTTTGGCAATCACTTGTGGTACATTTGCAGAATTTTTAACATTTGAGAAGAGCATATCGACAAGGACCTCTTTTTTTGCAACTGCATGTAAGTGTAAGTTCTGTGGGTAGGGGCTTTAGAACATTCGTAGTCTTTAGCACCCCATCATTATCTTCCGAACCAAATTCACACGGATCTTTCTCTACATTTGCATGATCCAAAACATTTACACATTCTGTGATCAAGTAGAACGCTCTTTTAATGTGTCCATGCACAGAATATCATCACCATTGCGTCCCTTCCAATTAAGGGGCGACCCTATGGGCGCAGCTGAAAATAAATGATCGCAAACGTGTGCTTCTCAATATAATGTAGATAATCCAATTTTTACTTTTTAATCATACAATTGAGTTCGTGTTTGTTTGTAATTGAAGTATTTATTCCATCTTCTTCAAATATCAAATTGTATTGTTGTACTTCACATACAATTCTATTCCATATATTTCAAATTTCGCAAAATCCCAAAATCCCAATGCATTTCGTGCCTAGTGGCACTTCGTCAGGGGAATCTGTAAAGCAATTCACATTATGAGGACCCACTTTCAGATTAATCAATAGAAAAAACAAGTTCAAACATTTATCTAATGAATAAAGAGAGGTTCTATACTATTTAAACTCTTATGTATCTCCTGTTCACATTTCATGCTTAGAATAGTGATAGTGCAACTGTGCAACATATAAACAACCCATGGGTTGCCAGTTCGTGATTTAAACTCTCATTAGTAACAAAATAAAGCGCAACATGAGTGAACTGAAAAAGGTGGTATACGCTATTCAGTGCTCGCAAGTTAAGGACCAGTGGTGACCGTGAGGAACACTACAATCGTGTTTAAACGAGTGAATACCTTATCGCTTAGAAGCGCAACAATTAAAACTATTACGTGGGTCATAAGGTCTATAGAATTACCGCAAGGCTACAGTGCTGCCGGGTGTTTAAGCACCGAGCAGCGGTGTCAACAAGCTCTTACCATTTGAATCGCTTAACGTCCAAATAGCTGTCTGAAACGCTGTGTCGCGATGTTCGTGTACCGCCATTAAAAGGCGTGTGATTCTAGTATAGTGGAAATAGATGATGGCGTTTAAGTCATTGTGAAAATGTTCTAAACGATAGCGGCCATTTTGAAAGGTGGAATGTAGTGAAGTGTTATGTCGATCTATTTGCCATGAATGTGTGTTACAAAGAACAATGTGCAAAGACTCTGTAAATAATTAATAAATAAAGACTTATTGAATGAACTCAAGTGAGCACAATTTTACAGAATTGCAGATAAAAAATATATATAAAAAAAATAATAAGAATAAATAATAAGAATTGAAATAAATAAATCACTATCATCGTATTCTATTACCAGTCATTGTTCATAATGATGTTCTTCATCATAGGTAACATGAGAATTCCATACGGTCGTTAAGCCCATGGGGCTTCAGGGCATCCAGTTTAAATATCCATTCATTTTCTTTTTGTAGTAGTTTACGATTTAGATCAACGTGTTCATCAGCATCAAGTGTTTCTAAAACTAGAAATTTCAATTGTGAAGGATTGTGCCGATTTTCATTGAAGTGTGATGCTACTGTCGATTTCTCATCTTTTCTCCTGATACTGCTCTTGTGTTCAAAAAGTCTGGTCTTAATCTTTCTGATTGTTTTTCCAACGTATACAAGGCCATAGGGGCACTTTAGTAGATAAACTAAATTTTTGGAGTCGCAAGTAGCTGTCACTTTTAGTGCTATGGCTTTTCCACTTCGAGGGTGGTTGATTATAGTACCTTTGATGATTGCATTGCAATTATTGCAGTTCAAGCAGGGCTGTGTACCTTTGAATTGAATAGTAGGTTTGATTTTGTCTGGACTTTTTAGTATGTCTAAAATTTTACGACTACTTGTGAAAGCAAATCTGGGATTTTCTTCAAAGATGCCTTTAAAGTCTGGCTCACAAGCCAGAATTTGCCAGTGTCTCAATAATATCTTTTTGAATGCATGACTCTTTGTAGAGTATTTTGAAACCACTACCATTCTTTTAGAATCTACTTTGTAAACTGGTTGAAGGAGATCTCTCCTTGTTTTCGTGGAACATTTTGCTTCTGCTTTCTGTAAAATTTCTGCAGGGTAACTTCGTTCTTGGAATCTTTCCAACATTTGTTTAACTTGTCTTTCAGATTCTTCTGGATCTGAAACCATTCTCTTGGTTCGATATAGTTGCGAAAGTGGAAGATTGTTTTTCAAAGATGTTTGATGAAAGCTGCGATAGTGTAACAGGGTATTGTGGTCTGTAGTTTTCTTGTAGAGTGTAGTGGTGATTTGATTCTGTTCAATTTTTAATAAGACATCCAGATAAGCTAGCGTAGATTTGTCAATCTGATATGTGAATTGTATGCGATCATTGATGTTATTGAGATTTTCCAGTTCTTGTATGAGAATATCATGTGGGCCTTGCCATAACACAAAAATATCATCAATGAACCGTAAATAAATAGGTGCATGTTCTTTCCATTTTTCTCCATTCAATATGTAATTTGTGTCAAAATTACTCATGAAAATATTAGCGTAACTTGGAGCCATACAGTTACCCATTGAGGTACCACTCAACTGTAAGTAGTGTTCTTCTTTCCATTTGAAGTAACTATTTAAACTCATATGTATCTCCTGTTCACATTTCATGCTTAGAATAGTGATAGTGCAACTGTGCAACATATAAACAACCCATGGGTTGCCAGTTCGTGATTTAAACTCTCATTAGTAACAAAATAAAGCGCAACATGAGTGAACTGAAAAAGGTGGTATACGCTATTCAGTGCTCCACCACTACGTCCCATTGTCAACACCAGAGAAAGCATTCATGAACCGATAGGTCAATTCTTGGATTTGCATTTAAAAGAATTTGTGATCAAAGCCTCATTGTACATTCAAGACACCACCGATTTCCTGAAAAAAATGGCTCAAGTGACACTCGTGGAAGATCAAGAAGTATGGCTTTGCACCATTGACGTGAAAACACTGTATACTTCCATCCCACATGATTTAGGCATCGAAGCAGTTGAATCCATGTTATTACAATCTACATTGGATCTTGATTTTCAAGTGTTTTTGATACAATTATTACACTTTTCTCTATATCAGAGTTACTTCAAATGGTAAGAAGAACACTACTTACAGTTGAGTGGTACCTCAATGGGTAACTGTATGGCTCCAAGTTACGCTAATATTTTCATGAGTAATTTTGAAACAAATTACAAATTGAATGGAGAAAAATGGATAGAACATGCACGTATTTATTTACGGTTCATTGATGATATTTTTGTGTTATGGCAAGGCCCACATGATATTCTCATACAAGAACTGGAAAATCTCAATAACATCAATGATCGCATACAATTCACATATCAGATTGACAAATCTACGCTAGCTTATCTGGATGTCTTATTGAAAATTGAACAGAATCAAATCACCACTACACTCTACAAGAAAACTACAGACCGCAATAACCTGTTCCACTATCGCAGCTTTCATCAAACATCTTTGAAAAACAATCTTCCACTTTTGCACTATATCGAACCAAGAGAATTGTTTCAGATCCAGAAGAATCTGAAAGACAAGTTAAACAAATGTTGGAAAAATACCAAGAATGAAGTTACCCTTCAGAAATTTTACAGAAAGCAGAAGCGAAATGTTCCACGAAAACAAGGAGAGATCTCCTTCAACCGGTTTACAAAGTAGATTCTAAAAGAATGGTAGTGGTTTCAAAATACTCTACAAAGAGTCATGCATTCAAAAAGATATTATTGAGACACTGGCAAATTCTGGCTTGTGAGCCAGACTTTAAAGGCATCTTTGAAGAAAATCCCAGATTTGCTTTCACAAGAAGTTGTAACATTTTAGACATACTAAAAAGTCCAGACAAAATCAAACCTACTATTCAATTCAAAGGTACACAGCCCTGCTTGAACTGCAATAATTGCAATGCAATCATCAAAGGTACTATAATCAACCACCCTCGAAGTGGAAAAGCCATAGCACTAAAAGTGACAGCTACTTGAGACTCCCAAAATTTAATTTATCTACTAAAGTGCCCCTGTGGCCTTGTATACGTTGGAAAAACAATCAGAAAGATTAAGACCAGACTTTTTGAACACAAGAGCAGTATCAGGAGAAAAGATGAGAAATCGACAGTAGCATCACACTTCAATGAAAATCGGCACAATGCTTCACAATTGAAATTTCTAGTTTTAGAAACACTAGAAGCTGATGAACACGTTGATCTAAATCGGAAACTACTACAAAAAGAAAACGAATGGATATTTAAACTGGATGCCCTGAAGCCCCATGGCCTTAACGACCGTATGGAATTCTCATGTTACCTATGATGAAGAACATCATTATGAACAATGACTGTTAATAGAATACGATGATAGTGATTTATTTATTTCAATTCTTATTATTTATTATTTATTATTTTTTTATATATATTTTTTATCTGCAATTCTATAAAATTGTGCTCACTTGAGTTCATTCAATAAGTTTTTATTTATTAATTATTTACAGAGTCTTTGCACATTGTTCTTTGTAACACACATTCATGGCAAATAGATCGACATAACACTTCACTACATTCCACCTTTCAAAATGGCCGCTATCGTTTAGAACATTTTCACAATGACTTAAACGCCATCATCTATTTCCACTATACTAGAATCACACGCCTTTTAATGGCGGTACACGAACATCGCGCCACAGCGTTTCAGACAGCTATTTGGACGTTAAGCGACAGCCTCGCGATTCAAATGGTAAGAGCTTGTTGACACCGCTGCTCGGTGTTTAAACACCCAGCAGCACTGTAGCCTCGCGGTAATTCTATAGACCTTACGACCCACGTAATAGTTTTAATTGTTGCGCTTCTAAGCGATAAGGTATTCACTCGTTTGAACACGATTGTAGTGTTCCTCACGGTCACCACTGGTCCTTAACTTGCGAGCACTGAATACCGTATACCACCTTTTTCAGTTCACTCATGTTGCGCTTTATTTTGTTACTAATGAGAGTTTAAATCACGAACTGGCAACCCATGGGTTGTTTATATGTTGCACAGTTGCACTATCACTATTCTAAGCATGAAATGTGAACAGGAGATACATAAGAGTTTAAATAGTATAGAACCTCTCTTTATTCATTAGATAAATGTTTGAACTTGTTTTTTCTATTGATTAATCTGAAAGTGGGTCCTCATAATGTGAATTGATTTACAGATTCCCCAGACGAAGTGCCACTAGGCACGAAATGCATTGGGATTTTGGGATTTTGCGAAATTTGAAATGTATGAATAGAATTGTATGTGAAGTACAACAATACAATTTGATATTTGAAGAAGATGGAATAAATACTTCAATTACAAACAAACACGAACTCAATCGTATGATTAAAAAGTAAAAATTGGATTATCTACATTATATTGAGAAGCACGCGTTTGCGATCATTTATTTTCAGCTGCGCCCATAGGGTCGCCCCTTAATTGGAAGGGACGCAATGGTGATGATTTGATTTTAACACCTCAAAAACGACGAGGTGATACCTTTGTGGCACGCTACAACAGAGTATTATTGAATTAAAAAGCCTGTGCACAGACAAATTTTATCTATGCATGCACAGAATATGACATCAATAGAAGGTCACTTAGCGGGACTGATCTCTTAAACTCACTGTACCGAAGATCGTCAAATGTGTGACAGTCAGAACTCATTTTCCACGCACGCACAAGGTATTTTTCTACATCTTTAAAGTCACAGTCTTCTTCTGTCACATCAAATCCTTTTAGAAACTTCACAGGTTCAGCAGTTAAAGCTCCAAGAGTTGTTCCAATTTTGCTAGTATCATCACCCATAAGAATGTGTCTCTTGATAAGAACACTGGGCATCTCTTGGTCAGGTTTCTTGTATGGAATGTGAAGCGGGATTAAGTGTCTTTTCTCTCCTGTGCCATAATGTATCCATAACTCTGACAATCCTTAACTTATGAACACTACAACAAATCTAAGTAGCACAATAACATCTGTTTCATTTGACAGTACAATGACTCAATTTGAACCATTTCGAACGGCCCACACAACATGTGGAATGGTCAGCTTCCTCCAATTTGCTGTTAACATCCTGTACAATATGGCCCGTACTTTTTGAATATATCTCTGCAGGCACCAACTCCTCATTGACAATCATTTCACTTGCAATTATTGGAAATTCAGTGTTCACTGAAGCAATATCAATGTTTTGGCGAGTTAACTTCTCCAAGTTCATTTTGTTGTTTATGGCCAGAATTTATCAAGTTGCACATGGATAGGTGTAGAATTTTTGATGCAGGCTAGGTCAATTGTTCCACTTTAGACAATCCTCTGGTTCTTTCACATTCATTGACAAATAGTACAAGGTAACTGTCAAAGACCATGTGCAGTTCTCGCAAAGTGCACACTGACTTTGATATCTGTAAAACAGTCTGAATGACCTTTCTGAAGGTTTGCATGGATGAAATCTTTACCATTTTCAATTGTGACATATAGTTCACAACAACAGCGGTTTTCAATGAGGGCACCCTTTCCAATTGAAATTCTTCAGGTGCAAGGTTTTTTTAAGCCCTTGTACGAGTTTATGCTTCATTGGTTTATTTGCAGCATCTCAGTCAAAGAATGTGTTTGTTGTAAGATCATGCGACAGAATGTCCTTGATAAATTCATGCTTTTCTTTTGCTACGTCCATCTCTATATGTGATTGCAAAAGTTGGTTTTTTGTAACCATTCTGTAGTCGCTTGTTGGACTAAACTCTTACAATAGCAATTAAAGTGCGGAAGTTTAGCTTTAGTGATTATAACAGATTTTTCTCTTTCAATACAAATCTCACCTGCTTCAGTTCTGCGTATATTTCGATCCATGTTCCAGGACACCTAGTGAACGTGTCTTTATATTGTGATCCACATATTGTTTGTTCATGAAGTTATGTAATTGCACAGGCTGTCATTCAAAAGGGGTTTCCTTGCTGCTGCATTAAATGAGGAAGGCTGTTAACTTGGCAATTAAAAACATGTTCCACAAATTCATGGTGAGGAACAGTTTCACAATGGTCCATTAATTTTGAATTTGTCATCTCTCTGAAAACTTGCAAATAGAAAGAACTTCATGGTAAACTGGCTACCATTGAGCAACATATTCACTTTTACATATCAGACCGACAATTCCTATGGAGCTGTTCTGTGATCTCTGGATCGGCTATTCCTGTTTCAAAACTGGAGCCACAGCATTAAGCCTTCCCTCTATGTTTTTCACCACATAGGGGCCGATTCCGATGTCGGCCGGAAGGGCTCCAAACCATGTTCGGAGCCCTTCCGACCGAATCGGTCATTGCCGGCCGGATTCGTTCCTGCCCGATCCATTCCGATGGACTCGGTCGGGAGTGAATCCGACTCGGATTTCCAGATTGTGGTTGACAGGATCGGAGAGCCTGTCCGCAGTCCGGAAACCCTCCAGTACTCTCCCGGTCACCTCTTTCCGACCAAGGGAGTACGATGGCAGCTTTTCACTGCCTTTTTTGTGTCAGTGTGTCCGGCACGAAAAGGCAGTCGGACGCTGTCTCTGGTGGCCCCCAGCAGGGCCCCTATGGGTGTGAGGCCGCAGGATGGTAGCCTGGGGGGCACCGCCTGGGGGATCCCCGCACCTGGTGGCAGGCACCTTGGGGTGCCGGCCACAGGGTGCAGGGATGAACTGCACCCCTGCTTTCAGCAATGCAAGCATGCTTTCCGACCGGAAAGCATGCTTGCATTGTCAGGTACACAAATGCGACCGAACCCTGTTCGGTCACATTGTACTACCAGGGCTGTAACCGACGACAGCAGGTCGGTCGGTTACACCACATCGCCAACAAGGCCGACAGCTCCATCGCACCCCACCTGCGGAACATCACCAACCTCTCATTCGAGACCGCAACCTTCCCTGCGTGCTGGAAACACACCGATATCAACACCCTACTGAAGAAACCCAAGGCGAACTTCCGGCCCATCTCCCTGCTCCCGTTCCTGGCGAAGGTCATCGAAAGGATCGTCAACACCCAGCTCACCCGGCACCTGGAAGAGAACAAGATCCTTGACCCCTCCTTGTCAGGCTTCCGCAAGAACCACAGCACTGAGACCGCCCTCATCGCCGCCACAGACGACGTCAGAGTCCTACTCGACAACAGCGAGCCAGAAGCCCTCATCCTCCTGGACCTCTGCCTTCGACACCGTCTGTCATCGCACACTACGCATGCGCCTCCACGACGCAGGGATCCGCGACAAGGCCCTGGAATGGATCACCTCCTTCCTCTCCGACAGAACCCAAAGAGTGCACCTCCCCCGTTCCACTCAGGAATCACCAAGACCATCTGCGGCATCCCGCAAGGATCATCCCTCAGCCCGACACTCTTCAACATCTACATGGCTCCACTCGCACGCATCGCCAGATTCCACGACCTCAACTTGATCTCGTATGCCGACGACACCCAGTTGATCCTCTCCCTCACCAAAGACCCCCTCACCGCCAAAGCCAACCTCCACCGTGGTATGAGGGCCGTCGCCAACTGGATGGAAGACAGCCGACTCAAACCGAACACGGACAAAACAGAGATCCTCCTCCTGGGACCCAACCCCTCCGCCTGGGATGACTCCTGGTGTCCGACCTCCCTGGGCGCCGCCCCAACACCAACCAACCACGCATGCAACCTGGGAGTCATCCTCGACTCGAAACTCACCATGGCCAACCAAATCAATGCAGTCTCCTCAATCTGCTTCTACACCTTCCGCATGCTCCGAAAGATCTTCAGATGGATCCCTACAGGTACACAGAAAACCGCCACCCATGCCCTCATCATCAGCAGACTCGACAACGGCAACGCCCTCTATGCCGGAGCCCCGGCCAAGCTCATCAGCAGACTTCAAAGAATCCAGAACGCCTCGGCACGCCTGGTCCTTTTTTTTTTTTTTTTTTTAAACCTTTATTAGTGATTAAAGAACTGTACACAGCTATTCGCCTACAACCTGCGTCCGCAGGCCGGCAGCTATCGTGGTCCGAATCATGCGTGTATGTAGATCTAGCATGGGGACACGACAATCGTTTAAACACAGCATGTCGCCTACAACCCAGTTGGGCCGGCCGCAATGTAAAGGCAAGGTAAGCTGTCAACGGATGCATTATCTAGCAAGCGAGCTAGCAAGGTACATTCAAACAACGGCTACTTGAGGTTCCTTTTTTAATTTACAACGAACTAAACATATTGAAAGAAACAGTTCCCTCCCATGGTTCCCATCATACTCAGAAAATGGCAAGAAAAATCTTGAGGTGCAGAGCTGCAAGCAGCACTGCCATGTCAGAAGTCAGTCCACTCCTAGGAGAATGGCAATCTGCACCCAATTGTCTATTCAGGCTGAGATGGGAGGGGAGAGGCGGGGGGGGGGGCGGTCCATGATCCGATCTGTGAGCACAACATTGTGTGGTGTGTCGAATGCTGCGCTACTTGGGACATGCTAGTGTGGTATAGAAACTATCTGGTGATGGTAATGAACGGCACTCAAGCCATCCGCTGGGGAGCTGTGGCTGTTACGTCCTGTGTTCCAATCATTTGTAATGGCTAAAACAGCAAAGTGTATCAAACTATTTACCCATGGGCTAATCATGCGGGCTGTCAGAAAGTGAGATGATGTATAGGGGGGAGGGGGGGGGAGCCTACCAGTTTTTTTCCGGTGCTTCTAGATCCTCGTCCCAGTCGCTTCGCGCTCTTAGTGACGGGGGGGATGGGGCAGCTTGCGCATGTTTATATAGCATAGACACTACATGTTTCAGGGAATCCGTTTGCAGGAGGGCGTGTAGTGGTGCCATAGTTTCCGGCTCATCAGGGAAATTGGGCGTGACCACCTTGACATTCTGACGCAGCCGAGTATAAAGGAACGTGTCCATTACTGAGGGGGTATTATCCCCAAAGAGCTGAGCCGATGAGCGAAATCGCCCTTGGAGATATAGATCGCCCCATGTACGGAGCGCATATTTCGCGAGCATTTGACGACCAATTTCCTCACAGGGGACACTTAGCCAGGGGTCATGCACAAGGGGCATACATGGCGAGTAGAAGAACGTGACTCCCATACTGTCAGCTATGCGCTGCCAAGCTAGCACCGTACAGTCCACCGTGGTAGGGTCACGATCCACGATACGGGCCGGGGCATATAAATAACCCGATGGTTGTGCGGGCCTCATATAGCCGTCCTCCACCGCAAGGTGAGCCATGAAGGGAGGAGGGTGTAACCAGTACATCGCAAAGTGTCCCTGAGCGCAGTCATAATAACGTTGAAAATTGGGAACATCAAATCCTCCTTGGTGATAGGGTAGCATGAGAGTCTTCAGACTGATCCGAGCTTGCTTGCCTCCCCAGATAAGTCTAGACAGCTGGGAATTGAGGGAACGAAAAAAGTAGGAGCCTGGGCTGTATGGTATAATAGTAAAAAGATACAAGATCTTGGGGAGAACCACCATCTTAATCAGGGAGATGCGCCCTGCCATTGACAGTGGGAGATGGATCCATTTAGTGATGGTGTCAGTCAGTCTGTCCAGGAAAGTACCATAATTAGCCCTAATAAGAGCTTCCCGGTTTCTAGTCACTATGATGCCCAGGTATTTTATTTCGTCCGTCTCCCACAGTGGGGGTATTCCAGAGGGAAGTGTAGGGTCTTGTCTGTCAGGGGGAATAGAGCGGACTTCGACCAGTTAATCTGTATCCCTGATATGGCTCCGAATTTTGTGATCTCACGCAGCAGAGGGTTAAGGTTCTCCTGCGGTTTGTGTACATATAAAGTCAGGTCATCAGCATATAACGCAATGAGCAATTGGCGTTCCGGGTATATTAAGGAGCGGTGTTTGTGATGTTGCCGGAGTTTGGCCGCCAGGGGCTCAATGGCGATCGCGAAGAGGACCGGGAGAGCGGGCAGCCTTGCCGGGTACCTCTACGGATCGCAAATGGAGCTGAACGGGAGCCATTTAACAGGGCTGAAGCTTGCGGTTTGCAATACAGCAGTCGAATCCAATCAAGAAAGTTATAGGGAATTCCCATTCGTTCCAGTAGGGCCAGAAGGTAGTCCCATTCGAGAGAATCGAACGCCTTTGTGGCGTCTAGGAAAACCGCAGCAGCTTCGCATCGGGGATTAATGTCCTGCAGCACAGCCTGAAGTGTGCGTAGATTATGTGACGTCGCCCTATTTGGGACAAAGCCCGCTTGGTCAGGCAAGACCAAACGCTCCATCAGTAGATTAAGGCGTGTTGCAAGTACTTTCGCCAAGATTTTTACATCAGAATTTAGCAGTGAGAGAGGCCTGTAAGAGTCGTAGTGTTCTGGAGACTTGCCTGGTTTCAACAGGGATGCTATCAGAGCTTCACGCATAGTGGTCGGCAAAGTTCCCTCCTCTAGGGCCGAATAGTAAATTTGTTTCAGCAGTGGGGCGAGTAGATGAATATAGGCCTTATAAAAGTCTATCGGCAACCCATCAGACCCAGGTGATTTGCCCGATTTCATAGACATGATAGCGTCTTTTATTTCATCCAGCTCAATTTCATGATGTAGAAATTTCTGCTGTGAGGTGCCAAGCCACGAAATAGTGGTGTCATCTAGGTATGACTGTAAGTCAATAGGTGTCGATCTATGAGAGGTGTATAGTGTGGAATAGTGAGCAGTGAGGATACGAAGTTGGTCTTTGAGGTCTCTCTGCGGGACTTGATGTTCGTCCAGTAAAGCAGCGACATAGTTGTGATATCTCGGGGGCCTGATAGCAAAGGCAAGTGCCCTGCCAGGCCTATCTCCCTCGCCATAGAGGCGCGCAGTGTATGGTTTCCCAAGAAACTTACATTCCTTTTCCGCCACTTCCGCATATTCATTCAGCTTTTCCCTGAGGAGCGCTTTAGAAGTATGCCCCATCGTGTCACAGGTCATGCCACGCTCAAGGTCCCGGAGCTCGGTTTCTAGCTTGCGCAGTTCGCCACGTAGTGACTTGAGGACACCACCTCCCTTCGCGATGCACCACCCTCTGACCGTGACCTTGAAGGCCTCCCACACCGTCGTAAGGTTCGACACTGACCCCACGTTACGCTCGAAGAAGTCTTGTATGTCATGTTCAAGTTCTGCCCTAAAGGCCGAATCAGTGAGGTGTGCGGGATTTAGACGCCAACTTAAGTATGGAGAGGCATCGATGGGTATGCGTAATGTGAGGAGGACTGGCGAGTGGTCTGAGAATGTCCTGGCAAGGTGGAGGGCGCCTACCAGCCAAGGAAGGAGGCCCGCCGATAGGAACACTTAATCAATCCGCGCCCATGTGGAATGCACTGCAGAGTGATGTGTACCCTGGTGGAGAGAGGGGTGTAAGTGCCGCCATGCATCAATGTAGTGGTGTTCTACAACAATATTCGATAGTGTACGCTGGGTGTGAGTGTAGTGCACCGCCTGGGGGTGGGATTTATCCCGGCCTGGTTCCAATGCTGTATTGAAGTCACCACCCAATATGACATGGCCTATGCCCAGAGTTTGAATCTTACCCCACATCGTAAGGAGTGCAGACGGGTCATCCGTATTGGGACCATAATAGCAGGCGAAAAGGACTGTATGCGAGTATAGTGTCCCCCAGACCATGCAGTATCTACCCCCTGAATCTATCTCTGTCCCAGCAGGTATAAACCGCATCCCTCTCCTGACCACAATTGTCACTCCTCTAGCATAGTTGGAATAAGAAGAGAACACCTTGCACGAGGCCCATCTAGATGCAAACAGAGGGGAACCTTCAGGCCTTAAGTGAGTTTCCTGAAGCATAGCAATTGATACCTTCTGTCTATCCAGGTAACCCAGAATCTGTCTCTTCTTTCGCGGGTCGTTCAGCCCCCGAACATTCCATGAGACTAGCCGAAATTGCTGTGACTCCTGTGAGTCCGCTACGTCACCCATTCAAACAAGTAAAGATTAGTGTAGCATATAGGTGCAGCATCACAGATCACGGAACAATCAATTACATAGAAACAACAGTTCCACCCCACCATCCCCTCCCCCCAGACCAGCCCCGAACTTGCGGTACCATGTCTTGAATAACTCCAACTTTAAATCGGATTGTCATCCCGCCCACACCGGCAACCCCAACCAGCCGGGTACATGTCTCCCACCCCCCCACCCAGAACCTAAACAAAACCAAGTCCAAAAAAAACACTACATATGTTCCAGCCCTCAGAAGGGGAGAGGAATCTAGGGGTTCACCCATTGGGGGTCAGAACTAGGGGCACCAGACTTGCCAACCACCTCCCTACTTACACCCACAATCAACCAGGCTTACCCCGGTCGATTCATGCGGGACGGAGGTGGGCGATCGAGCACTTAATTAAACCTTAGACCAGTAAGACTTAAAGCAGAATGAGTATCTCACCAGTATATGCAGGCATCAGTTTCCACATACCCGTTGTCCAGGGATTAGTTTGCCCCCCGGGGGGTCAGCATAACATTACATCAGATTAATCCTGTTGTGACAATGGTGATTGTGACCTGGAGCGCCGACGAGCCGACTCCTCCCTGCACTGTTCTTTTCTGCATTGCTTGAGGAAGTCGTCCACCTGCTGCGGATTCTGAAAAAAGTGGTGCTTGCCCTCATGGGAGATTTTTTATTTCGCCGGATAGAGCATGGCATACTGTATCTCCTGTGCTTGAAGTTTCTTTTTCACCCCTGCAAACTTGCGTCTGGCTTCTTGGACCGAAGGGGTGAAATCAGGGAAAAAGGATAGTGTTGTGTTGTTATAGTTCACCGTCCCCAGTTCCCTCGCGCGTCTCAGCACCGCATCACGGTCTCTATAGTTGAGAAAACGCGCAATGATGGGCCTTGGTTGGGCACCAGGAGGAGGATGAGCGGCCAAGGACCTATGGGCTCTCTCAACGATGAGGTGTGAGGAGAATGAGTCTTTCCCAAACAGTTCTACCACGAGGTTTTCAACAAAGATCTCCATCCTTCCGGTGTTGGTGGATTCCGCAAGGCCTAAGATGCGGACGTTATTTCGGCGGGACCTCGCCTCCAAATCCTCATTGATCCGCTATGATTTTCAGCAGCCTGTCCATTTGAGTGACTTGTCTGGTGGAAGAGGTAGCTCCATCCTCTAAGCCAGAAATTCTGTCTTCGTCCTCCTTAATGCGAGTGTCATGATGCTCCAATTTAGCGACCACACTGTCCATGCGGGTATTTATGGTGTCGATTTTGGAGTCAATGGTTGACAGGCTCTGCTTTATGCCCAACAAGAGTGTCTTCCAGTCGTCTTCTTGAGGGGCCGAGGTGGTAGGACTTCCACCCTCCTCCGGCGTTGTTTTTGAAGTCTTTTTGGATTCAAATGGAATTTTCGACTGTCTGGCATCACTGCGCCCCATGTCCCTCCTCGGGGTCCGCGATACAGTAGAGAAAGTGGCCGCCAGGTCTCAGGAGGTTCCAGGCGGATGAGGGGCTGATGCACGCCAGGCGGGAATGACAGGGTATAAGCTGAAGGCCTCCCGACGTTTCTAGCTCCAGTCGAGTGGGGAGGTACAGGGACCAAAGGCTTCCGGCAGCACGTTGATAAAATGCGGCCCATTGTCGGTTGACGGTAGGACGAAATAGGCACCAAGACTAGGAGGTGGACGCGGGCAGGCACTGAAGTTGCAGTTCCGCTGACAGCGCTGGGCAAGCAGGGGCTCCTGGCGCCCCGGGGCGGCTCCGCGCGCCACAGGCGGAGCTAGTGGCGAAAGCGTGGGCAGTACCACAGTCAGATTCCTCCCGCCGATGGCCGGAGCCACGGTGATGTGTCCAAGGAGTGGGGCAGCAGAGCAAATGGGTATAGGGGAAGCAGGGACAAATAGATACCCCCCAATAATCGTTATATGACAAGTCGCAGAAAGACACCTGTATGAAAGGCGGGAAGGGTCAGTACCAGATGTCACCTGCTCAGGGAGGGCTTCGTAGGACCCAGCTGCGCTGTAGGTAGAATGGGCTATCGGGTCCTTGTAAATAGGAACCTCAGCAAAGGTTCATCTCCAGGTTGGGGGTGGGGGGAGCATGCATCCATCGATCGGCCCGTGATAGTGTCAGGGCGGACAGCGCTCCCAAAAGGCGCGCCAGGCTCAAAAAAGGCGCAGGAAGCAGTGATATTGCGGACCGATGTCCCACGCAATATTCGCCTGTTAAAAGGGAAGCTTGGCTGCCCCAACAAGAGAAAGCTGTGCGAGTGGTGTGCCAGTCCAGAGGGAGGGGAGCTCCTTCCTGATGATCCCCTGCTGGCAGGTAGGGGGGGAGTAGCAGGCGTGGAAGGTCGCAGCAATGTCGGAGCCCCCCAGGGAAAAGGTTCACAAATCCTCAGATGGGGTTCTCAGCAGGAGCACGGGGGGGAGGGCTAGCAGCTCGGTGTAGATGCTCACGGAGCCCTACCGCTCCATGCAACAGGCGTGACAGCCAGGTCCCAGCGCGGCACCGGGGTATCGTGGGCGGCCCTCCTGCAGATCAAAGAGTCTCCGGGGAAGCGGCGGAGGATGGAAGCAGCCGCACCGGCCAGGTATGCAATTGCGGGGGCTGTGCAGGGAGGCATGGTGCGCAAGTGTCACCAGCAAACACACTGCTCAGCGCGTCCTCCAAGACGCCAGGTCGCAGCCCCCACCCGGCGTCCGGACCGCAGGAGCAAAAACGCGGTCAGGTTTGTTCGTAGCGCCAGGGTACCAGTTCAACAGCGCCGCTCAGCTTCTCAGCAGCTAGGGTCACTATAACGGCAGCAGCCCCCTCCGGACCTCCAAGTGTCTCTACTCCAACGGCCTCCCTCAGCCTCCACGCATAGGCCGCAAAGCCACGGCCTTTCCCAGCGGGTGGAGCCGACGGCAGGGAGCGAGCCCACCAAGGCAACAGTCCGTTTCTAGTTTGTCGGCAGATATCTCCGCAGCCGAGCAGGCCCCCCCAGCAAGAGAGGTGTCGCTGGATTCGGCTCGGCGTCCCGGTCACTGTGGGGTGGTGATCAGTCGGGTATCTCCGGTCAGGATCCCTGAAGGATGGGAGACAGTGCTCGATCAGGCAGGAGCCTCACTACAGTGCGGCCATCTTGGTCTGGCTCCGCCTAGCGCCCCCCACGCCTGGTCCTTGACGTCCCCCGCCGAGACCACATCACCCCCCACCTGAGAGACCTGCACTGGCTCCCCGTCAACAAAAGAATCACTTTCAAACTCCTGACCCATGCACACAAAGCACTCCACAACACCAGCCCTGAATACCTCAACAGCCGACTGTCATTCTACGTACGCAACAGAGAACTTCGCTCAGCCGACCTCTCACTGGCCACCGTCCCACACATCCACAGAACTTTCTCCGGGGGAAGATCCTTCTCCCACCTAGGCGCCAAGACCTAGAACGCCCTCCCTCTACACCTACGGCAGACAGACGACCCACAGACCTTCAGGAGACTACTCAAAACCTGGCTCTACGACCGCTAGCTGCAGCCACCCTCCCCAGCGCCTTGAGACCCTCACGGGTATGTAGTGCGCTCTATAAATCCTTGATTGATTGATTTTTTATTGATTGATTGAGCTCCTGCCCGATGTCGGGCGGACTTATGTCCGTCCGACATCGGAATAGGCCCCATAATGTCTTTAAATGAATTCTCTCTAGAGGCATGGTTTTTCTACCTCCAGCTTCTTCACTCTTTCTAAATACCAGGACCCATATCTCCGGTTGTTTATCCCATCAAATTCATGAAACACAGTAATCAGTGATTATACAGTCTTTATGTTCAGCTCCCAATCACCTTCCCGATCAGCGTGTACCAAGTTTTTCACTAGAGCTATCATGTATAAAACATCTCCCCAGTACTGCAAAGTTCAGATTTTTTTTGCATTCTTTGACAAGCTCTATGAACTTAGGGGCATATTAGCAAGAACCTCGTTAAAATGATCTAACCTGGGCTTCTATTGGAATTCTATAATGCATATTAGCAAGCCCATTATCGCCGTTTTAGCGGTAGTTTCCTGCCACTGCTAAAACGGCAATAATTTTAACGAGGTTCTTGCTAATATGCCCCTTAGTTTTCAGGTTTTCTGATTTTGAACTGAGTGTATTTAACATTGCCTGCCTTTGCATTATGTCTTTTGAATGAAGAGCACCCTGGGCCGAGTTCACTTCTGAGATAAGATATACGAAACCTAATTTGTCATTCTTGTTTCAGAATGCATTCCAATGCAATGTTTCTATAGCCTCCGATTTGATGAGCATACCTTGTTAAGAACTAACATAATGAGTTCCGCTCATTACCGACTGGACAGTTTTGCTTCCAAAGATTTCTGCCTCAATAAGTGCATTGTCTATACCACATGCATTGAGGGGGAACATCTTTTTCAACGCGGATGTTACCCCGCAGTGCTTTTACGACGCGTCCTTTACAACGCAAGTCGTAACCACGACTTGCGCTGGAGGGCGCTAAAGGATAAAGAATATTCCAACACCTTCCCTACTATCCACGGGGACTGGTGTTAGAATAGTAAATTATACTATTCACTATCCGTGCCCAACAGCGCAAGTCGTTGTAACGACTTGCGTTGTTAAAGACGCATTGTAAAGGCACGCGTTGCAACGGTACGCGTTGTACCGTCATACATCCGCATTGAGATAACTTCCTACACACCACCTTGTTTTTCCTGCCATTCCTGCCGCAGGCCTCTACTTAGAGGGCACCTGTATCACAGGACTACCTTGACCCTCCCCAGTGAGACCATAGCTCCCAGCAGCCTCTGTGACTGGGAGTAGGACTGCCTTGTTTTTCCTGCTGTTCCTGCCACCGACCCCTACTTATAGTATGCTCACTCCTGCATCGCCCACCATAGCCCAGAGGAGGCTGGGCTGAGCCACCCCGCTTTCACCTGACCCCCAGTTAAGGTATTGCGCCCCCTGTCCCTGCGCTGCCTGATGTCTCTGCACTGCCCCTGTCCCTGCACTGCCTGCTGTCCCTGTGCTTTCTGCTGTTCCTGCATTGTTGGCTGTCCCTATCCTTGTGCTGCCTGCTGTCCCTGCACTGCTGCTATCTGTCCCTGCATGCTGTCCCTGCATGCTGTCCCTGCACTGCCCACTCCAGACTCTTGCCTGGCACCCAGGACCACTAAGACCACCCACCAGGACCTCCAGTGGAGACCGCCGCATGGTCACGCAGTGGACACATGCAGCGGAACTGCTGCCAATGCACTGGCAGTTGGACAATGCCCAGCGCCAGGACCCCTAGCCCTCCCACCACCCAATGGTAGACCCCCAAGGAAATCCTGAACCACGGATGCCAAAACAGCAGTGTCACCTCCTTCCCACGATCCACTAAAGGGCCCTTCATCTGCTGACACTGCCACTTCTCCTCTGACACAACTTAAGAAAGATCTCGCCCCACTCCTGCCCACAAGACCAAGAACACCCCACAACCGGCCCACTGAATCCTGCTCAATGCCCGCTAACTCTGAAAACACACCACGGAAATCTGGTACACCATCACCACCCTCTCCACGGATGTTGCCTTCATCACTGAAACATGACTCAACCGCTCCTTGAACCCCGACATCACCTCTGCCACTTCCAAAGGCTACAAGATGATTCACATCTTCAAGGAAACCATCAGATGCATCATCACGAACGACGACCCCACACTTCTCATGGAACACCTCAACTTCCTACTACAAACTTATGCAAAGACCACCATAAGTGGCACCCTCCCCTACATAGCACTGGAACCCCAAGCAACTTTATGCAAGGCCACCCCCAACCTTATTGCCTCTCTAGCAATAGGCTCTCACCACTACATCCTTCTCGGCAACCTCAACTTCCACATAGATGAACCCAAAAATGCCAACTCCATCACCCTTCTGTAGAACATGTGCAACACCGGCCTCACCCAACTGGTCACCGAAACCTCGCTCAAAGCCCGAAACATACTCAACACCCTTTTTACCTCCAGCAACAGAAGCAAATTCAGCCACACCACAGAATTCACCTTGACTGATCACACCATCGCACACTACCATCACCAGTGACCAGCACACCATCACCAGGCATCAGATCTCCTCCCACCACAGCTGGAACAAGGTCACCAAAACACGTGTGGTCACAGGCCCTCACCACCGCCTAACCGGAGGTCTCAACAGACCTCAACCAGGCTGTCAAGAACTTTGCCGCCAAGAACCCCGCTGACAGCGCAGCTCACAAAACAGCCCTCAGCTACTATCATCGGTACATCAAAGAAGCCAAGAAAGCATCCAACCCCACACAGGAACTTCTTAAAATAGTGAAAGAGTTTGCCAATCCGACAGACTTAGAGAACACCATCCACCCCTCCCAGGAACTCTGTCACACCGTCTCACACTACTTCCAAAGCAGGATCATCAACATCTACAATAACTTCAACATCCAACCCGCCTCCCTCAACCCAGACAAACTCAAGAAACTAGCACACACCAGCCAAACCATTACCACCTGGTCAACGCTCACCACCCTGACCATCTCAGCTATTACATCTTCCATCCACTCCAGGGCATCCACCAACCCCTGTCCCGCCCCACCTCTTCAACATTACAATGAACCCTATCTGCACACGACTCACCAGCATGCTCAACACCTCTATCTCTACAGCAACCTTCCCCGATGAATGGAAACACACAGACATCAGAACCTTTCTAAAGAAATCCTCCGCCAACCCCACCAACCTCAAAAGCTATTGTCTGAGCTACCTGCTCCTCTAACTGGCCAAAGTACTCAAGAAATCAACCAGCAGTCTCCAAATTCATGGAACTGAACCTCCTATTGGACGACTCTCATTCAGGATTCTGCGCCAACCAGAGAACCGAGACCGTGCTGGTTGCCTCCACAGACATCATAAGAACACTCCTCGACCGCAGAGAAACTGTGACCCTGAAACTTCTCGACCTCTCTGTGGCGTTGGACACAGTCTACCACAACACCCTTATCAACAGACTCTACAACATAGGTATGCAGCAAGAAGTCCTCAAATGTATTGCTTCCTTCCTTACAGGATTCACACAGAGCATCTGACTACCTCCCGTCACCTCCACACGCAAAGACATCATATGCGGAGTACCACAAGGATCATCCCTCAGCCCCACCCTGTTCAACATCTACATGACCCCCCTCAGAGACGTTGCTAGATCCCACGGACTCAACATAATCTACGCAGACATCTGTGAGAAAAAGGAAACAAATTTGGCCAGAATACCTTTTATGGAAAAAACCTTCTGAATCTTAGGCGCTAAGTATCCCAAACATCAAAAAAGGATCTGCACTGGTGCTGATAAAGCCTCAACTGCTATGGGGTTTTTGGGCACTTGGCCTTATGAGTAGGCTGAGCAAAGGATGTAACTGACCACAAAACACTGGTGAGATTGACTCCTTTTTTGCAGTTTAAGAAAAAGGTAGCTCTGACCTCCAGTGCTGTTCAAAAGACTAAGGGGCATATTACCAACAACTAACGATAATTATCGCTATGTTGGTTTAGCGGCGATATTTTTATCGCCGAGCTGCGGTGATTTTTATCGCTTAGGAGCCTTGATATTATCAAGGTATATCTCCTAAGCGATAAAAATCGGCCGAAATGCATGAATATCGCTGTAAAGTCAGCGATATTCATGCATTACCGAGCTAATGCTCTTAACCATGTTATCCACCTCCCATTGGATAACATGGCTAAGAGCTGCTCAGGGGCAGGTGTTAGCTTTTGGAGATATTCGCGCTTAGCGCGAATATCTCCAAAAGTTGGTAATAGGAGATAGCGTTGTTAGCGACTGTTTCCAGTCGCTAACATCTTGGCACGCCCACTTTGCATGTCATTAGTGATAAATATCACTGGCATGCAAAGCGGGGCCCAAGATGGTCGCTATCTCCTACTAGCTGCCGCTAACTGGTGTTAGCGACAGCTAGGTAATAGGGAGATCATTTTATCTCCGCTTTCTTGGCTTTTAAAGCCAAAAAAGCAGAGATAAACCCCCTTGATAATATGCCCCTAAAATATTAATATTTCAAAATATTTGGAACACTTTTTCTGCTTGTGTGGACGAGGTGGTGCTGTCCGAACCAGCAGGAACATATAAGGCTTGGTTCAAAAAGGTAAACATACACTTTTGTGTAAGTTTCTGATTGTTTGCTATTCACAAAGGTATTTTACTAGTAGTGTATGTATGACTGCAGAGTCTTGTGGAGAGTTTGCAGTTGTAAAGATACTACTAGTAGGCACACGGAGAGCCCACAATGGAAACCTGAAGGCCATTCACAGGGTTGGATTGGGGCCACAATTTGGCCCGGGCAGCCAAAAGAAAAGTGGCCCACATTTGCAGATCTTAACCTTTCACAACACACTGCTTCGTTAGGATCATGGAGCAAAATATTGTCAAACATTTGCTGTAATGAAAGTAATTTAGGGTTTATAGGTCCAGTACTTACATTGGAAATTAACATTCCAATGGAAAAAGTATACCTTAAAAGCTCAGAGTTATGAAAAATACTAGGAACTCATGTTAAATGTAACCCTAAGTTTGCTGTGGATAGTTTGATTAATGTCCTCTGGGGAACAGAACATGGCACAGACCTTGACTGCATTTTACATTCACCTTGGGCTTTTTAGATATTCACTTTATTTTTACAGCACTTAAAAGAGGCCCTTCAATGCTCAGAGACTGGTGAAAGGTGCATCAGTTATTTTGTTTTAGCAGCTGCTAGCATCACGCGTAAATTTCAACAAATTCCGACAAATGGAATGATGCTAGTGTGTAAATTTAAAAATAAAAACAAGTAGTGTCACTTTACTGACATACATACAATTTTATATAGCATGAAATTGCCCCAGAGGCAGTGGAGCACTTTACATGAGCACAAGATAACACTACAGAGGGTGAGATAAAATAAATCTGGCCTTGTAGATTAAGTGATTTGCCCAGTATCACAGGATGTTGAACTGTCACTGGGAATCAAACCTGGTTACCCAGTTTCAAAGTGGGTTAAGGCCACAAACGCTTCTTTTTGACGGATCACTGACATAATATCGACGACACAAATATCGAGATACACAAATATCGAGTCAAAAATATCGATTGACAAAATATCGACTCCCTATCTTCAAACAGGTAAGTACCAAAATATCGACTCCAAAATATCGACTTACAAAAATATAGACTGTCAAAATATCGATTTTTTAAAATGTCTTAAAATTAAGTTAAAACTAATATAGTAATAAATATATTTAATATAAACTTAGAAATAATTATTAAAAAAATATAATTTTAATAAATAATTTATATAATTAAAAAAATTATATCACCAAAAATTACACACACACATATATATATATATATATATATATATATATATATATATATATATATATATATATATATATATATATTTAAACATATTATTAAATAAACATATATAACATTTTAGAAAATGTTTAAAATTTATTGTTACAACTATAGTGAGTTCAACATTAGCAAAAGTGTTGGATAGCGTAGAGGTAAAATTTACTACTCCCACTCCAGTGGGTGCAACAGTAGGGAAAGCGCTGGGTAGCGTAGAGGTTAAAATTACTATTCCCACTCCAGGGATGTATGACGTTACAACGCATACTTTTACAACGCCTACCATTACAACAAAACTTTTACAACGCAAAAACTTTTACAACGCATACATTTACAACGCAAGATTTTACAACGCATATACCTTTACAACGCATACCATTACAACATAAGTATTGGTAAGTATATAATAATTTTTTGAATATAAATTAATAAAAAATATTCTAATATAATTTAATATAATTTAATTTTATTAAATAAATGTAATTTAAATGTAATTTTACTTTATTTTTACAAAGTACCCCTGTACCCCAAAAACCCAAAACTGACCCTGAACCCTAAAAATACCCCTTTACCCATAAACTGAAAACTGACCCTGAACCCTAAAAATACCCCTTTACCCGAAAACTGAAAACTGACCCTGAACCCTAAAAATACCCCTTTACCTACAAACTGAAAACTGACCCTGAACCCTAAAAATACCCCTTTACCCCAAAAACTGAAAACTGACCCTGAACCCTAAAAATACCCCTTTACCCAAAAACTGAAAACTGACCCTGAACCCTAAAAATACCCCTTTACCTACAAACTGAAAACTGACCCTGAACCCTAAAAATACCCCTTTACCCCAAAAACTGAAAACTGACCCTGAACCCTAAAAATACCCCTTTACCCAAAAACTGAAAACTGACCCTGAACCCTAAAAATACCCCTTTAACCAAAAACTGAAAACTGACCCTGAACCCTAAAAATACCCCTTTACCTACAAACTGAAAACTGACCCTGAACCCTAAAAATACCCCTTTACCCCAAAAACTGAAAACTGACCCTGAATCCTAAAAATACCCCTTTACCCAAAAACTGAAAACTGACCCTGAACCCTAAAAATACCCCTTTACCCAAAAACTGAAAACTGACCCTGAACCCTAAAATTAAAATATTTATCAATTAATCAATTATAATTAATTACCAATTATATTTTAATTAATTACCAATTAATAATTAATTAACAATTAATTAAAAAAATATCAATAAATAAATTAACATATTTAATTAATTATAATTAAATTACTTCCCACCCTATTCCCCTATAAACCCACAACCCGCTACAGAAAATAAATTACTAAAATTAAAATATTTATCAATTAATCAATTATAATTAATTACCAATTATATTTTAATTAATTACCAATTAATAATTAATTAACAATTAATTCTAAATTATTATCAATAAATAAATTAACATATTTAATTAATTATAATTAAATTACTTCCCACCCTATTCCCCTATAAACCCACAACCCGCTACAGAAAATAAATTACTAAAATTAAAATATTTATCAATTAATCAATTATAATTAATTACCAATTATATTTTAATTAATTACCAATTAATAATTAATTAACAATTAATTCTAAATATATATCAATAAATAAATTAACATATTTAATTAATTAGAATTAAATTACTTCCCACCCTATTCCCCTATAAACCCACAACCCGCTACAGACTTATATTACACAAAAAATAAAAATTATTATTAACTTACCTTAAATTCGATATTTTTGTTGTCTATATTATGTCTAGTCGATATTATGTCCATTCTATATTTTTGATTCGATATTATGTCCATTCTATTCGATATTAATTTTCTCTAGTCGATATTTTTGTTGTCTATATTATGTCTAGTCGATATTATGTCCATTCTATATTTTTTACTCGATATTCTGTCCAGTCGAAATAATTGACTCGACATTATGACTGTACACCCTTTTTGACTGCAGGAACTGATTTCTGGCAGGAAAAGGAGAATAGCAGAGACTAATTTTTCTCTGCCTGTTCCATGCAGAAGAGAGAGACAAAAAAAACGAAGACCCTCCTTGCTGGCCCACACCCCCCCCCCCACCCGTTCTGGTCATCTCACGTTCCCCAGTGCCTTGCAAAGCAAGTGCTAATGATTTCCCATCAGCAGCTCCTTGAGGCAGCTGTCACACCTGAAGGGAACCACTGCGCAGACACACCTCATGCTGTGACAGCCGGAGCAGCCCATTGTCATTCTGCATCTGACAGTGAGACGGTCTGACCTAATGTGCTTTGTGTAAAGATGCTTAGAAGTATGCAAAGGCTTTAACTACAGCCTTTGATGTGCCCTTGCAGTGGGGACTGAGACAGACACACAAACAACAGCCCACCAACGAACCTCAACCTCAGCCCCATCGGCCGATGGCCGATTGCCCGCCTTGTAATCCCAACCTGGCCATTCCAGACAAGCCAAACCCCCAGCATGCTACCTGCAAGTTAATTCCAATGAAGTGACAAGGTCACCCTCTGGGGCATTTCAATTAGGTCGATGTGGAATCAGATAGCACTTTCTAAAAAAAGGAGGTGCACCACAGTGCAGTCAGCTAGTCGACTACACCCCCTCTTTTCGATATTCTAAGCCCAGTCAGGAATGAAAGTTAAGAGCTAAAGATAAATACATACTGTATTTATCTTTTCCATTAGAAGCTTTGCAAATCAAAGTATTTCAAATAATCATAATCTTTATAAGGTAACTATTTGAATGAATGAATTAGTCAGTATGCAAGTTAAACAGCAAGTGGTGAAAGAATGAGAAATAGAGCGAATGTATGAGTGAATGGGCAAGTGAATGGATTTGTGGGTTTTAGAATGACCATATGACTGACTTTCAAATAGTAAGGGAATGAAAAAGTGAGTACATAAGTGAAACATTGCTTGAACAGGTTAATGAATGAGGAGTGAGTGTTCAAGTGATTGAGCAAGTGAGTTGGCAAGCAGGTGAATGTGGGAATGAGTATGTGAAGGAAGCAGTGTGATTGGATTCGCAAGTGTGAAAATTAGTCAGTGAGTAAACAAGCAAATAATCAATTAAAGGGTGAGCTGCAAATACGTGAGTGGGAAAGCAAGCAAAAGAAAAAGGATGTTAGTAAGTGACTGAACGATTATGCAATTGATTGAGGTGAGTGAAGGAGTAAGAAAGTGAATAACAAGTAAGTGAGTGAAGCATGAAGTGAGTGAGTGAACAAATGATGACCAAGATTTTGAAGTGGTGACTGAGAAAATTCTCATCTGAGAGGACAAGTGAGGCAATAGGAAGCTAAGTGAATTAGTGCAGAAACGTTTGAATGATTAATTAAATCAATGAATGAAAATTAATATATCTGCAGTGGAGATCCAAGGCAGTGTAACACAGTGAATCCCTTAGTCAGACTGCCTCTACTTCTCCCCAAAACACGAAATGTTATGTGACTCAGAATATTCTTCAGAGAAGAATAAATAATTATTTTCCAGAAACAATATCCTTTTATTCATTATTTGGCACTATGTTTTGGATTGGGACCTTTTGGCTAATTCATTTTGCAGCAAACTCCCTAGCCACCCCCAAAACAAACAAAACAATTTCTTTGGAAAATCAAACCTGACATGTTTAATTGTCTGCTTTTATGAGATATATTGTACTATACATATAAATAATTAGGAGATTTTGGGCAGACCTCGTTTGCCGCTGGTCTGAAGGGTTATCATTTACACTATCCTCCTTCTGTCCTTGACAGCATTGGGTCTCTTGACCTGTAAGTGACGAAATTTGTCTGATCACAAGTGCACATCTGTCTGAAAATGAGTGTGCTTCAGTATCAAATCTGGTTGGCCTTTCTTTTAGTCTTCAATTTGCTATCTATAGGTGCCTTTTTATTTCTTTCTTCTCCTCTTTGGAGCTCAGCTCCAAAGACAGTGCTAACTTACTACTTGGGCACCTCTCATGGAATGATATTATCCACACTGTATCTTGTGCTTTACTCCTCTCTATTGCACTGGAGGACGATTGCAGTGGTACGTCCTCTATTAACCTCTATTAGCCTTTTAAGGACCAACACCTCATCTTGTATTGTATCTAATTTTATGCGAAATTCACTCATGGATACATGAGTGTCTATTGTCTCAGTTTGAGTCCCAACTTCCTTGTTGCCGACTAGCAACAACGTGCTACATTGAACCTGTTGAGGATGTCCTCCAACGTTTTTCTTTCCTCTTGCAAAGTTGATAACAATGAGTATCTATTAAAGGATTCTGCAGTCATGCGCTCACTATTTGTGGGCCTATCTTGACTTGTAGAAACTATAGCCAAGTCAGATGAGATGGTTCCAGTGGGCTTACTCATAACAGGGTTTGTAGAGCCACTTGGGGGATAGGGAACGGTCTCACTATGATTTTGGTGAACAACAATTGTGGCGAGAGGTGATCTTTCGGCACTGGTTTTATCCTGTGTAGTGTAGTAAGAAGAAATCTTTTTTGTACCCTTAGATACAAGCTGCTTCCCATTAGCTAATATAGTTTCCACCTCCTCAATTAGAACATCAATTGCAGCTAGAGTACATTTATCTGCTGCAGATTTAGCTGTAAGATGACAGAGGAGATGATAGAGGCAGTGGTCCGCCCGCTAGGCAAGCTCGTTTTCGTGGTCCTCCATGGCCACCAGGTGCAGCAGCAGCAGGAATAGTACAGCAGAACAGGCTTCTGTATCATTGTTTTTACCATTGCTAGGAGGCCAATATAGTTCTAATGGATGGTAAGCTGGGACTATACACAATGGCCCATATTTATCGTACTTTTACGCAGCACAGCGCAGCAAGCCACCTTTCAGTAGTGGCTGTCACAGACCTGGGGTGGCGGGGTGAGGGGGTAAGGGATTTAAACCAAAAACCAAAATACACTTATCTCCTCACCACTCTGTCCCATGTCGTCTCTCCTCCAAACAGGAAGTAGCCAGGCTCCCATGAGTCTATCACAATGCTGCAAAATAGCATTGTGATTTGGGGCCTGGGCATGTTTTCCACCCAGGCTATAATGCAGCCTGGGTGGAGAACATGCTAAGTGCGCATGACTGTTTGGACAGCCCGAGACGGCCGGCCAAAACAACATGTGCTCTTCAGTGTGCTCACCACTCCGCCCCTGCACTGCTCTGTGAGCAGAGCAGCCCATTCCCGCCCCCATGCTGCCACAGCAGGAACAAATAAAATGATAACAATTATGTTATTATCATTTTATGTTTCCTTTCCTTCACTGCTGCAATGCACTGGGACAATGCTCCTCCACCTTAGGGGAGGAGCCGCCACTGCCATCTTCACCTTGATGCGCTGCGTGAAAGGGCAGGAATATTTAACATTATATACGCACATTCCTGTCCTTTCCTTGCACTGGCACACTTTGGCTGCTTAATGCCAATGCAGGCACCCTTACACCATGGTGCAAGGGTGCATGTGTTGCAGGCAGAATTTTTTTGGAGCAGGAAGGGACACTTTTCTGCACAAAATCAATCCTCTGAAGCATTTTTCTCATTCTGTAGCACATATTGAAAGAGGAAAAAACAAGGAGAAATAAAGATATTTCACCTCATTACTCCTCCTCTTGGGAGGCATTTTGATGCATCCCCAGGTCTACTACTAATGGTCAATCTGGGAATGCGCCAAAATCCTTGGGTGGATGTGTGTGCCAATGCTTGTTATTTACCTTTAAGTGGTAGCTGGTCGACTTGCCTTGTTGCACATCTTATCATTCAATTGCGCACACAAGCAAGAAAAGAGCACACACCAAAATTCTATTGCCGCTCATGAGAAAGAAAAATTAGAGGGAACATTGGTCACCATCCCATCTGACTTTGTGTCACAAAGGCATTCATTTAGTAAATTGTCAGGGGTTCAAAAATATCTCAAAGTGGCGTAAGGTGTCTCATTTGAAGAAGTGCAGTCGCGCTATTCACGCATATGCCAAAGCATAGAAACTGCATTATATACAAAGAAAGCAAACAATGTAGCAGGGGCCAGAAAAGGCTATCAGATGGTTGCAGGAATGAGCATTATGCAGTGAATATGTTTCATTTCTGCTAATACAAATTTAGTTTTCTAGTTGTGTGGTGCATGTGATTTGTGGAGTATGAAGCTGGTAGGGTATTTAAAACTGATCCCTCTGTTGTAAAGAGCTGTATTAACACCACTACCCAACCCTGTCTTACTGGCTCTGATGAGAGGTTTAACTCCTTTGCTCCAGTACTGGAGGTCCAGGGGTAGATATTTCAGCAGTGGTCCTCATCTGTGGCATAGCCCACATCTGGCTAGGAGGATTACATCCATGAGGAGTTCACATGTGTCCTCTATATCCAAGGGGCTGTAGATGCCGGTGAAGACATAGTCCACAGATAGTGCCATCAGGGCTTCTGCATCCACCCGCCACCAGACACCGGCCCGCATTGGCTGCCGTGCATTTGGTAAAGCTAGTCCCAGAAAAATGTGCAATGAGGCTACCTGGCTGCAGCATGCTAGGACTTCACACCCATGGGGAACAGAGCAGTGATTTAACAGACAGTGAGATATGGGTGAGGTGAACATGCAGAAGGCTCTGCCCAAAGAGACTGTGTTCATATTATGGGATGGGCGCTTAAAGAGTATGTGGCAATGAATTCCTGGAGAGCAAAACTGCATCTTCCAGATGTTTTGGTGAGCTGTCATGACGCATATTCCAGTTTGAGAAGTTCCCACGTTGTAATTGGCAGGTATGTGTTTTTGCTAGCCATGAATGCATGTCAATCAGCCAGCTCAAAGGTCTTGTTTGTTTTTAAACAGCGGCCCATGATGCGATGGAAACTCCCTCCTCCATCAGGGCTTCACGCAGTATCTCCCCTTCAACTTCGTCAGCGAGTCGGCTCCAAAGTGAGACGAGCAGAGCTATCATAACAAGAATGAGCCCACAGAGAACTATTTTCTTAGTACTCAGCAGTATAAACTAAGTATGGAAAAACCTTCACATCCGCAGAATGCTTATGGGTGGTGCTAAATGTAATGGAAATCCCAGCAAAGTCATGGTTGAAGTAGGTTCACCAAAACAAGTCACAGGCTGAAAAGGGCTGACCCAAAGTCCTCTTCATTGTACTTCTATGTTTACAGTGTATGTTGTATGCCGTGCTGTTTTTTGTGAGCTGTATGGGGTGGAAGTGGTGACACAAGGTCTTGCCAGACAGCTTAAGCTGTCTAGCTCAATTTAAAGAGGGTTTTTTTACAACAGAATACAAGGTGCATTCTCTAGAAATAAAAGTGAAAGATTAATATTTGCACAGCAATAAATGTATTTTTTAGATAAAATATAAACGTAGCAACATGTCATGAACTACTGAGCAAATAGTTCATTTTATGCTCTGCGCAATATAAACGTGAGGCCAAATTTGTTAGTATTTATTGCAACACAGCAAGACAACTTGCTGGGCTGCGTGAAAAGGAGAGGGCAGGTAGGCATCATATTTACCAATATGTGGTTCATTTCTACTCTCTGCCTGCACTGGTGCACAATCTGCTGCCTGGTGCCAACCTAGGCACCCTTGAGTCATGGTGCAAGGGTGCCTGTATTGCAGGTAGGATTGCTTTTGTGCAGTAAGGTACACACACACTCCACACATGGAATGCCTTCTTAGGGAAAAGTAACACAAGGTAGTGGCTTGCGCTATGTGGCTATACTCCAGATTTACCAAGCAATGCAGGGCCACACAAGGTGGCCTGCGTAGCTTGACAAAACTGACTTAAATATTGCGTTGCCCCGCAACACCATGCATGATGCAAGAGCAGTGCAATACAATGCTAAGTATGGATCCTGGTCTTCTATTTGAAGCCTTAACTCCTGACTGAACTTTGTGAGCATAATATCCAACAACCTGACAGATTTAGGTGGGCAGAATTAACATTTCTGGTCGGTATCTCCACATAGAAATGTGGCATTTATGAGCTATTCCACCAGGAATGGGATTATATTTAGGGTTTGTTTCACTGCCTAAAATAACAAATGCAGGTTCATATTCCGATCCTATTTAATGGGCCATTTCTGGACCTAATTACCAGTACATCCTGCAGAAAATGTTCTTAATGAGGTTTTTTGTTACATTTCATCAAAGGATAACAATTTTCTTCTGTCTCGCTTAGACATAATTATGTCAGTGTTGGAGGTGATCCAACATGTATTTCCCTGAGCCTCTCTTAACTTTAGAGTTTACTTTAAAGGAACAGGCTGTATTAAAAAATAGGTCTTCTTTATTGAAAAACAATCAAAGACAAATTGAGACCTACCACAATAATATTAATGAGGCAGGTTGATTTTCGACCCACTAGGAATCCCTAAATTACATGTAACACTTTAATACATTAGGAATTGCATTTTTCAAATAGCGATTCGATAAGAATCACAATTTGGAAATCGCAATTCCTAATGTTAGTACATCTGGCCCATAGAGTGCCGCTGTTGGTTGCACGTCGCAATATTGATCCCCAAAATATCAACATGCACATATACCGTGACCATGATATCGACTCTCACTTCATCGTCAAAATAAGGGTAGATTTACCATAATTAACTCTGGAATGCCGTTACGTGTAAAGTTGATATTATAGGCACACTATATCTGTAGGTCAATATTTCGACTGCGATATTGTAGTACATCTACATATTCCTGATCCTTGGTCTCTATCACGTGAGAGTGAAAATGGGTCTCGCTGTTTCTATTTCCGCTTTTATTGCTGTGTACAAGAGCGCCCTGAAACTGGCGTTTTGCAAGGAAGGCGCTTTTTCACAAGACAGGGGCCCAGATTCATCAAACAAAAATCCGCTCGCAAAGGGGCAGATTCTCAGAATCTGCCGCTCGCGCAAAGGGCCAGATTCTCAGAATCTGCCCCTTTGCAAGCGGTATTTTTGCATTTGGGATGCATCATCCCAAATGCAAAAATCGCAATTTTAGAAATCGCTAAATTGCGATTAATTGCATTTAAGGAATCTCAAATTGAGATTCCATAAATGCAATGCATGAAAGTTTTTAAAATAGCGAAATCGCTAATAGGGCACGCAAATTACCATGAAGTACAACTTCATGGTAATTTGCAAAAACTTTGAAAAATGCACTAAAGTGCATTTTTCAAAGTTTCATGTTATTATTTTATTTATTTATTATTTAAAATACTTATATAGCGCAGCTATCACCTTACAGGCATCCTGGCGCTGAGGGCATGTGTGTGTGCAACATATGTGCACATATCAATTTCAGGGGTGCAACAGGGTGTCCTTTGGACACCCCTGCCCCCTTCAAATCGCAATCTCAATTAGCGAATCGCTAATTGCGATTCGCAAATTGAGATTGTCTTCCCATTCATTCCTGCCCAGTCGCGAGTCGCAATTAAGGAATTCTAAGAAATCGCTATTTTTTAAGTGATTTCTTGATTCATTCCATTTTGCAATTCCTTAATAGCGAATTGGTATTTTTCGCTATTAAGGAATCGCAAATTGGGTTGTTGATGCATCTGGGGGAGTGGGGGGGGTTTATTTGGCCCTGCAAAGGAATGCATAAAATAACACGAGGCAATCCTTCCTATAATCTCTATTCCGAATTTAGGGAAAATGCGGTTACTTTTCTTGTTTCCCAGCCCAGTATCTTCCATTAAATGCATGTGAATTAATTCATGGCCTCTTGCATTTACCCTTTGCTATAAAGATGCTGCTTGTGACAGGCTGGCAGCTCAGTACTGTGAACATCATTGGTTCGTGTATTTATTCGGTGTATAGACCTTTGAGAATGATCAGCTCACGAGGGCCTTGGAAAATGCTTCCTATATATTGTGAAGGGGACAGCTAGCATTAATGGCAACCGTCCTTCCCTTCCAGACCTCCATTAATGGATTATAAATGTAATTAACACAACGGAATACCAAAAGCAAAGTTAGCAGGAACTGGAATTTCTGCTTTCAGCGACATCCTGGCAATCAGGTATTCTGAGCACCAAGCCGCGGAATTAATGGAGACCCCGAGGGTGCAAACGAAGCTAAAGGTTAATAGTCCAAATGTATGCAAAGCAGCCTGGACAATTTTTAATTTAATTCAGAGCTCAGCTATTTTACAGGTCTTAAATTAGGCAACCCGTCTGTCGCCTTTGTTGCTGGGTGGCAAAGGGCCAGGCTTGCTGACATTAGCAAAGAAATCTGCCTTGACAGAGTCAAACTCCTCAGGGCTACATTTTGCCATTTGGTGGGGTAGACGGGCGAGCACACCACTGAAGAGCACGAGCACGAGTCTGCGAACGTTCGTTTTAAGCAACATCGGAAAATGTAGGAAAAACTAATAAAATCTGGGGAAAATATTTTCAGGTTACAATACATTTTGATGAAGCACTCAGGACTCAAGGAAGGAAATTAATTACAGGAAATCAGCGAATTTGATTTTTTTCTGCCATTTAGCTACTTTCACATTTATTTTCTAATAGCGTTCATATCTATTGGCAGCAGCTTGTTAAGAATGCTAGATAAACAGGGGAGACTTTAAATGGCTACGAGACTGATCACAAGTGTAACCTTTAAGCCCTGCAGAGTGACCCATATCCCGCCCAAGCCTAAACTTCCACATGAGCCCTCTCCACACCACTTGACACAACCAGTGTTGAGATACAGACCTACTGTACACCCCAACTGGGAAACAGCAAATACCATGACCGCCGAACAACCCGCTGCCTTTGCAACGCGGGTGGAACAGCGAATGCGCCTGCACCACGCATTCCATTTACAACGCAATTCATTACGACATGCGTTAGGTAAAGCGGCATTGGACTTTAAAGTATGACGCTTTCCCTACTTTTGCAGGGATTAGAGTTGGAATAGTAAATTATACTATTCCAAAGTCAAGTCATTGTAACAACTTGTGTTGTAAAGGGAATGCATGGTTCAGAAGCATTCGTTGTTCCCCCCGCGTTGTTAAGGAACACATGGAAAAGGAAAGCGTGGTGGTGGCATACAACCACCCCAACCTCCTTCCTGTCCTGCAGCTTTTCTGTGAACAGTAGTTCATGGCTGAGGCATTGTTTAGGGAGTCAAAAATAGGTCCAAAATTGTAACCCCGAACTTACCCTTTCTGATCTCAAACATAGATTTTTAAATAAGGACTGAAGCTTCCCTTTTCAAAGGGCTCTCAATGACTCAGGAACTGTTAGCAACCCGTATATGATGCAATTGTGGGGTCAAGGGACCACTTTGGTGGCATAATATGCATATTACATGTTCTGTAGCAGAAACCTAGAATGAAGATGTCCTATAGGGGTACCCTTGCACCTTACTATTGCATGTCGTCACAGATTTTTGAAAGTATATCTACAATTGTAAAAGAAAAAACACATGACTAGCTCCATCAATCCAGTTTGGACCCTAGGATATGTACCATTTATAGGTATTATTTATAGATAAAGGGTCTGATTCACAAAGGAACTTCCACATTTATTGTAGTGTCTCCACAGTTGTGGGGCAGTCCAGCACTCAGAGCAGAATCCATTCTAAATGAAATTATTATTGCAGGGATTCTGCCTGAGTGTGGAGACTCCCCGACGACGGTGTAGCTTCTACCACGAGTGCCGAGACCCTAAGTGACTCAGGCCCACAATCTTTTAAATGAAGGAAATACCCTCAGGGGTGGGTCCATGTGTGTAATATTCAATAAAGTGACTGAATCTTCCTGCTGATATCAAAGTTTTTCTATAACACATTTTATTATATTTTTTAGCAAAAATTGGAAAATCTGAAGAAACAGACAACATGATACATCAAACATCCTATCTTTCATTTGTACATGTCGACCTCTCCCTCCCATTACACCTCTTCCGCACACCCCATGCCCCACCAGTGATGTCACATTCATCCTATTATCCAAGGTGAAGGTGTAAATCTCCGAATTCGAGTTTGAATGTCTCTGTGTGCAAAGTTCTAAAAGTATGCCCTGTATTCCCCCAGTCACCCCATAGCTGTTGATCATTTTGTGGGCATCCTATGGCCAGAAAGATGGGCCTCTCTAATGCAATACAATGGTCTAAACCTCGGGTACTCATAGTACGGCCTGCGGGCCGCCAGCAGCCCGGCAAGCCTTCTGTGGTGGCCCGCGGACCTTGCAGACCTCGTACCCGTGTTTAAAAACACAAACATTTAAAGAGTGTCTGCAAACACTGCGTGCGACTCTGAGAGACTCTGCTGCTCTGTGGGGGACCGGCATTCCAGTGATAGTCAGAGTGGAGCTGCAGGGGCGCTAAGAAGAGGTGAAATACAAAAGCCTCATTAACATACAAATGGTCTTTTAAAGACCTGTGAAGTGCTTGGGAGTGGCTGTGTGTGGGTGTGCGCGTAAAGCTGTCTCATCCTGGGCACACACAGGCAGGGTGAGTTGACAAAGGGAGGTAGAGGGAGGGAGACAGAGGAAGGGAGGGAAAGGGACGGAGACAGAGGCAGACAGAGGGAGAGGGAGGGAGGGAAAGAGAGGGAGACAGAGGGGGAGGGAGGGAGAGGGAGGGAAAGGGAAGGAGACAGAGGTAGACAGAGGGAGGGAGGGAAAGGGAGGAATACAGAGGGAGAGGGAGGGAGGGAGAGGCTGGGAGGGAAAGGGAGGGAGAGGGACACAGAGAGAGGGAGACAGAGAGAGGGAGAGGGAGACAGAAAAAGGGAGAGGGAGGGAGACACACAGAGGGAGGAGGGAGACAGAGGGAGGAGGGAGACAGAGGGAGGGAGACCAAGGGAGGGAGAGGGTGACAGAGGGAGGGAGACAGACAGATGGAGACTGAGGGAGGGAGACAGAGGGAGAGGGAGGGAGACAGACAGAGGGAGGAGAGAGACAGAGAGAGGGAGACAGACAGAGGGAGGAGGGAGACAGAGAGAGGGAGACAGAAAAAGGGAGGGAGACAGACAGAGGGAGACAGACAGACGGAGGAGGGAGGCAGAGGGAGGAGGAAGTCAGAGGGAGGAGGGAGACATAGGGAGGAGGGAGACAGAGAGAGGGAGAAGGAGACAGAGAGAGGGAGACAGAGAGAGGGAGACAGAGGGAGACAGAAAGAGGGAGACAGAATGAGACAGACGGAGGGAGACAGACGGAGGGATACCGAGAGAGGGAGGAGTCAGACGGAGGGAGGGTGTCAGAGGGAGGGAGACAGAGGGAGGGAGACAGAGGGAGGGAGACAGAGGGTGGGAGACAGAGGGGGGAGATAGAGGGAGGGAGACAGAGGGTGACAGACAGAGGGAGACAGAGGGAGGGAGACACAGGGACGGAGACAGAGGGACGGAAACAGATAGAGAGAGGGAGACAGACAGAGGGAGGGAGACAAACAGAGGCAGGGAGACAGACAGAGGGAGGGAGACAGACAAAGGGAGGAGGGTGACAGAGGGAGGAGGGCGACAGAGGGAGGAGGGCAACAGGGGGTGGGAGACAGATAGAGGGAGACAGAGGGAGGGAGACAGAGTGAGGGAGACAGAGTGAGGGAGACTGAGAGGGGGAGAGGGAAGGAGAGAGAGGGAGAAAGAGAGAGAGAAAGGGAGACAGAGAGAGAGCGAGGGTGACAGAGAGAGAGAGAGAGAGAGAGAGAAAAAAAGAAAGAGAGAGAGAGATGTGTGTATGCCGGGTCTGGTGGCTCAGTGGACGAACGCGTCCGCTGCAGGGACCTGTGTTCAACCTCATGGTCACAGTTTTTTTGTTGCTCTAATCCTGCCCCTCCCCCACTGACCCCGCCCCCACCGTTGCGGCCCTTGGACACAAACCACACTGTAAATTTGGCCCCTGAGAGAAAGTTTGTGAGTACCCATGGTCTAAACATTTTTTCCATCCCTCAAGGGGTGGTTACCTGGCTCCTTCCATTGTTGAGTGATCTCTATTTGTGCAACCAGAAGGTATTTGTTTTCTGGGTCGGCAAACCACCATACTTCTAAACGCCACCCTGTATCTCATTTCCCATTAGCCATCTCATTTCTAGTGACGAGTAATCAGAAAGGCCAGCATGTGGACCTCCACCACCTCATTCAATTCGGAATTGAACACTACAAAAATAGTCAAGACATAAGAACGTCAAATGCGCTTCAGACTAATAGGTGAAATTCCTTTCACAAGGATGAAGAGCCCTCTTGGCATCCAAGATCCTGTGAGCACCCAGGAACCTGGCCAGAACCTTTAGGCCCCCGTACTCAAGTGGTTTCAAATCCAATCTACTACTCCATTCATACCTCCCCCAAAATCCATTGTCCCAGGGATCATTTTTGAGTAATTTCCCTAGAGTCTCTAGAACAGACAAAGTCAAAGTAGAGGCACAAACACACTAATCAAGGATATCACCTTGCCCTGCAGCATTCCTGTCACAACTACGTACCTACGTATGTTATCTTGCCAGGCCTAAGTAACCTTAAGAGGGAGATTTTTTCTGATGAGTCCCTGAGAAGTAGGTTGTTCTCATAAAGAAAGGAGGGAGTTTATTGACTCCTCGCAAAGATGTCCGAAATGAATCCACAAGGGTCTTATTACAAGAGGGCCTTTTTCTTGAGATTTATTTCATCTTCAAACATTGGAGACTTCAAGTACTTCTTCCTCAATTAGAAACACATGCTCCTCCTTAGATGCCATAAGCATGGTAGACTTCACAAAAAATTGCTCTTATCAGCCAGAGCACCGATTGTGAGTGAAATATGTTGAAAACAAGGCCTATTAGGCCCCACCTACAGGTCCACGCCTACAATCAGTTTCTTATAGAGGTCCGCAAATTTGTTTATGGCAGTATCCATAGCACTAGATGTTGCAAAAATTGTCTACACCTAGAACCTAACCCCAATCACTGTCCTGCCACAGGTAAGTCCTAAGAGGCACAGTCACCGGTCACCTTCTTCCCTCAACAAAAATCAACATCATATGGTCACTTACTGCAAATTACTTTAGTGCAAACTTCACTTCAAAGATAACGCCACTCAGATTCCAAAGACTCTCACTTCTCTTCTGTTTACTCCTGCCCTAAGACTACACTAGCCTATATCTTCATCTTCTCTGATTACCACGATTACCTGTCTTCCATTCTTATTCTGCTCAATCTCTTGGTGTCTTTCAATACTGTTGAACACCCCACATTGATCTCCACCCTATCCTCGCTCTTCATCACATGCCTTGCACTTGACTGTTCATGCTCCTGCCTAACTGACTACTCCCTCTAATCACTATCCTAACGTTTACCAGTTGGTGTCCCCGGGGCTCCATACAGTGTACCCCCAACTTCTATCTCTACACCACCTCTCTTGGTGACTTGGGGGCATATTACCAACAAGTAGCGATATTTATCACTAAATACGCTTAGCGACCATTTTTTTATCGCTGCCTATCGCTGGATATGTTAGCGGAGAAAATATGCTATTAGCAACGTTTTTCTCCATTGTGCTAAAATATCCAGTGATAGCGGGGAAATGCGTGAATATCGCTGAGAATACAGCGATATTCACGCATTACCGACGAAAGGCTCTTAGCCATGTTATCCACCTCCCATTGGATAACATGGCTAAGAACTGGTCTGAGCAGCCGTTGGTTTTTGGTGAAAGTGGGAATATTTCCATCGCTACACCTGCCTTGCTAAGAGGCGATAGCGACGTTAGCGACTGCTTTCAGTCGCTAACAGGTTGGGTACGCCCACTTTGCATGTCATTAGCGATAAATATCGCTGACATGCAAAGCGGGCCCTAAACCGCTCGCTATCGCCTAAAAGCTGTTGCTAACATCAGTTAGTGACAGCTTGCTAATAAAGCGATAAATTATCGCCACTTAGCGGCCGAAAACGGCCGCTAAACCGGCGATAATTGCCTATCGCCACCCTTGGTAATATGCCCCTTCATCTTTTCATCGGGACTTCCCCCGTCAGATTCAGGATGGCTACGCCTGCACCGTATTCTCTTTCCTGCTTTCATCCCCACCCCAGACACAAATCTCAGACTGCCTGACTGTCCGACTGCCATCCACTACTACATGCCTCTCTGACTACTCATGCCAAGCTACTGCGATACTCAGCTCCTCTCTCATACCACCCTCTCTCCTCCTGACTCTCCGTATTCCTCCCCATGTGAAAGAAAACTGCAATATGTTTTTCATTCTACATCCTATTTATACTGATAATTTTGTCTCGTTGTTTACCATTTATAAAACTTGCTTGTATAATTTACGTTCATTTTAGCCAAGAATAGGGTTGTGTTTTGTCTGTTTAATGTTTCATTTGTATATGAAGGTCCCCACTGGTAGCCTAGGCGAATTATGAAAAGTTTTATGATTAGTTTAACATTTATATGCGTAATATTTCTATGAGACAAGAGAACTCTGCATTTTTTCATTTATCATTTCATTGCAAACACCCGGCTGAAATGCTTTACACGTTTTTAATCAATCAATCAATCAATCCATAAGTACTTTAATTGTACTGTAGCAAAATTATTTTTCTTTTTGGGCAATAGGAATGATTGCTCTCGTATTTTTGTTCATTCCTAGGAAGAACTCCGGGGCATATTACCAACAACTAGCGATAATTATCGCTATGTTGGCTTAGCGGCAATAATTTTATCGCCGTGTTGCGGCGATTTTTATCGCTTAGGAGCCTTGCTATTATCAGGGTTTATCTCCTAAGCTATAAAAATCGGCCGAAATGCATGAATATCGCTGTAAAGTCAGCGATATTCATGCATTACCGAGCTAATGCTCTTAGCCATGTTATCCATCTCCCATTGGATAACATGGCTAAGAACTGCTCAGGGCAGGTGTTAGCTTTTAGATATATTTGCGCTTAGCGCGAATATCTCCAAAAGTTGGTAATAGGAGATAGCGATGTTAGCGACTGTTTCCAGTTGCTAACATCTTGGCACGCCCACTTTGCATGTCATTAGTGATAAATATCTCTGACATGCAAAGCGGGGCCCAAGATGGTCGCTATCTCCTACTAGCTGTCGCTAACTGGTGTTAGCGACAGCTAGGTAATAGGGAGATAATTTTATCTCCGCTTTCTTGGTTGTTAAAGCCAAAAAAGCGGAGATAAATCCCTTGATAATATGCCCCTCCTTTCTTTATAACGTTTAAAATATCATATAAGCGTGAACACCTTGCTTAGCCAATATCGTGTCTCTACTTTATTTTGATTTGTTTTAGCGCGAAACACTAGATTCCAAGCAAGACGTACTTCTGGAAATGATTGTGAAAAATAAACGTTGTAATACGTTGATGCACAGCTTTAGTGCCTTATAAATTTGTATTTGTTATTTGGCATGGGAGCTATACCACATCATGGTCCCCGGAGAGTAGCCTCCTGGGTAGTGATGGAAAGGGTACCAGTAGAGCTCTTCAAGCTCTGGTAGCTTTATGACAGTATAAATTGATATGGACAGTGTTTTTTACAGAAACGCAATCTGTACTCCAACAAACACATCATAAGTCACAGACAACTGACGTCCTCTTCAGAGTTAGCTGGCACACTAATCTTAGTTACTTTTAGTGAGTTTTTTCTGATTTTCAATTTTCAGGAATTTATCTTACTGACTCACTGTATTTTGTTTTTTGTATAGGTAATTTTTGTGTATGATATTTATATAACATTACCTGAAGGGGAGCGGAGCGTTGTAACAGATCAACAATGCGTGCCTGGCCCCCTTGAAGTGAGCCTGCTCGCTCAATCTGGGCCTGTCCTCATACCGTAAATTGAATTTTTCCGCCTTTGAGGTATAGACAGTTGGTTTATATCCTTTTTTTGTGGCCATATATTCACCGCTGTGTGCCGTTTTATCTACTGTAAGGGCACTCAAATGCAGGAACATGTTTGGTTATCATCGGGATAGGTATGGCAATCTAAATCTATTGATCGAATTAGTAGCCATTGATGCAAAGGATTAACAGAAAATTTGAAACGCAAAGGGGATGGAGGTAAATAAGGTGGTACCTACAACCCTGATGTTACAGTAGTGCATAACATCCTTCTCTATAAACCTGTGACCTATGTAACCAAATCATGATGTAGAGGGTGTATCGAGTTTAAAATGTCGACATACACAAATACCGAGTTTTAAATATCGTGATACAGAAATATCGACAGGAAGAATACCGTGATCGTGGTCAAGAATATCGACTTGCAGGTAAGAAATATCGTTTTTGGAAATATTGAATTAGTTAATATCATTTGCAAAAATGTAGTTGTTTAAAATATCGGTGTTTCAATTAGTGTGATGTATTTTAGTATGTATTTTAAAAGTATGTGATCTATTTTTTTGTATAAGAATTTGTTTTGTTTTTTAATATATGTGTTACATTTTTAGTAGGTATTAATGTTACCTTAATTACATTTTGCGTTTTTAAGTTCAGCAGCAGGTTGTGGGTTTATAGGGGACTAGGGTGGGAAGTAATTTAATTATAATAAATTAATGATTATTTTTTATGTATTAGTATTTATTTAATTTAGATTTTATAGTGGTAATTGTGGGAATTCATTTATTATCAATTATTTATTAATTATTTTTAATTAATCGATTGGCAATTATGTTAATTATGTTATTTTTTTAGGAACGGGTTGTGGGTTCATAGAGGAATTGGTTGGGAAGTAATTTAATAATAATAAGTTAATTATAATTTTTGATGTATTAGTATTTATTTAGTATTATTTAAGATTTTATAGTGTTATTTTATTATTATTAATATTATGTTATTATGGGAATGAATGTATTATTAATTATTAGTTATTTGGTTGTTTAACATAATTAATTATTAATTAGCAATTATGTTAACTGTCATTTTTTTGAGGAGCGGGTTTTGGGTTTATGGGGGAATTGACGGGGGAAGTAATCTAATTATAGTAAATGTATTAATATGTTTAATTTATTAATATTTATTAATTGGTTGTTCATTATTATTAATTAGTTATTTTTGTAATTAATTATGTAAATGGTGTCATTTTTTTAGGAGTGGGTGGTGGGGTTTTAGGAGAATAGGGTGAGAAGTGATTTATTTATAATTAATTAATAATTGTTGTTAATTAATGCTAATTAATTAATAAAAATTCAAATATGGCAATTGTGTATTTATTTTTGATGTAAGTTGTGGGGTTTCGAGTGGTAAAGGGTTTGGAAGTAAATTATTTTAAATTAATTAATACCTTGTTGTTATTTGATATTCATTTACTAATGTAAAATTAGTTATGGAGATTGTGTAATGATTTGTAGGTGTGGGTTGTGGTTTTTATTGGGGTAGAGGGTGGAAAGTAATTTATAATTAGTTGATTATTAATATTCATTTATCAATTGATACAGATTTATGGTAAGTGCTTATTGTTATTTTGTGTGTGTGTATTGTTTTTATAAGGGGTAACATTTGGGGAGTAAATACATGTTTATTTGTTTTAAATTTTTCAAAATTAATATTATTCGTTTAATTGATAATTACTTATGTTAATTATGGAGGTACATTATTTAAAAAAAAAAAGTGGGTTTAAATTGTGTGGTGTTATAGGGTATGAAATAAAAAATATTACAGTTATACAGACGCGTAAACAATCACCTGCTCCATTGCTTAGAGTGCCGTGAGGAGAACGGTCCCTCTGCCCCAGCTCCAGCTCCTGGCTGCAGGCTAAGGACACGCTTCTTTGGGCCACCGCAAGGGGAATTGTGGACCTAATGTACAAACTACAAATCCCAGCAGCCTCTTGTGGCGCCTGTCGTGGGCGTCATTAGGGGGCGCAGAGCGTCTACTTCTGGCCACCTCGCCTCCCGCAGCACGGGACGCGCGCGGGCAAAGCCCGGGCCAAGGGCAGACCCATCCTTGCCCGTCATCGACCGGAATAGGCTGGACTGGGCCACATCTCTTTCATCTACTATAACAGAAGGTACCTGTTACTCATTTACCATTTTAATTGTCAGGAACGTAGGCAAGGAGAAGGGGCCCTAAGGATAAGGTTTCGGGGGGGGGGGGTTTACAACCTTGGATTCCTATCTCACCAGCGCAGCAAGTGTGCTATCTCACGAAATTGAAATGACTGAAAGGCGTTTATCGTTGGGAACGGGGGAATTGCCTGTGCCTCCAAGATTATCATCTGGTTCTATCATTTCACCGTCCCCGCTTTGCAAATCCTCATCACCTGGCATTCCTCATGATTTGATTCAACCCCCTAGTGTTCCCCTTTTACCCAGCTCGGTCACAAGTGCCTTACCAGATGGATGAATAGTGGCAATTTCGCAAGACGAATCCGAGGAGTAACTATCACCACCACGGATTTGGAAACGCACAAGAGCTGGAGACCCATTTGAGCTTGGGAAAGCCAAGCCTCAGAAACCATGAGTTGTCAGGCCCAAGACTCAATCAAAAAAACTAACATCAATAGCTGTTAATAATTCTATCTCTGCAAAGCCCCGCGCTTTTTCGGCCCAGAACCTGACATCTATATGGGCGGACATTGCACTAAAAATCGATTCTGTTATGGCACCTTTACTGGGAAAACTTTCCCTTATTGAGAAGCGGATAACGAACTTGGAGACAAGCCGACGCGATCCCAAGGTTACCCCATCAATGGCTGAACTCTCTAGACCACTGGTCCGTGAGCCCCAAACATGTCCCCAGAGTACAGATGTGTCAGCAGTAGTTCGGGCAGCTCTTAACAGCCCTCTGCCCTTAGTCACTCAGCAAGGACAGGATCAACCAAATATGCCCATGGCATCAAGCACTAATGTTTCTACTACGATCTCAACCCTTACCTACCCATAGTTGTTGACAATCCCAGCCGCAAAGGGTCTAGTCCAGCAAAATCCATTGCTCCTTACAATCAACCTGAACAACAATCGTCTGTGACTCTATATCCTCCACTAGCAGCTGCCCCACTCGCCTTAGTTCTGGCAAATGTACCTCCCCTCAGAAGAGAGCAGACTGAGACTACTACTAATTTGATGAATAAATGTCTCCATTGGTTTTCGTACAATACTAATATAACTGAAAAGGGGACACATATGATGGCCAGTGAAATAATTATGGCAAGGAGAGTGCACTGGGTTGGAAATCAAAACAAATTGTTCTATGGGATTGTAATATTATACATTTCGCCCATTTTGATGTATTGCCTAATTTGTTGCCCAACCTCTATCCCCCTCAGCACGGGAATTCCCGGATAATCCCCCTAACACTAGAGTTTTTCTATGATAACTCCACGCCCCAAAGGCCTAGAATGAACAGGGACATCAACCCACAGCCTCGGCATGGAGGGAGGGGGCGTGTAACTCCAGCAATATCAGGGGGCATTCCTCTGGGCAACATATTTCAGCCCGTATCATCCCTTGAGGAATGCGATTGACTGCTAGTGGGTAGCAGATGCAGACCCCTAGCGCACGCACATTTGGTTTACTCCCCAACAAAACAAAGTATTCACAAATCACCATGCCCAAGTATTTATTTATTTTATTTATTTATTTAAAGAGTTTTATATAGCGCTGGCTAGACCCAAAGGTATCAAAGCGCTTTACATGAGAATCAACAATGTAACAGAAAAAGTACAACAATTACACTATACATCTAAAAAAATAGGCAATACAATTAGGAGAGGAGAGAAAGGAGAGAGAAGAGTAGTGGAGGGGGCAGGGGGCAGGGGAGGTGACAAAGGGAGGATAAGAGAAGAGACAATAAGGAGAGACGAAAAGAAGTCTGTCAAAAGACCGACTTCTTAGGTGACGACCAAGGAGGGAATCCACGGCCCATCTCCCCTATAGTTAAACCAAGTAGCTCCATCGGGCATCAGACAAAATAGTTCAGTCTCAATACATTGAGAGAGGAGAGAAGAAGAGACATAAATAGAGGGAAGATGCGGGAGGAGAGGACAGGTGAGACGAAAGGAAGTGCAACAATATGGTTCAACAATATACTAGAAAAAGATTAACAAGTAAACATATCAAACAATCAGCAATACATTAAGAGAGGAGAGAAAGGAGAGAGAAAGTAGTGGGGGGTAGGGGAGGTGAGAAAGTGAGGATAAGGGAAGAGACAACCGTAGAGACGAAAGTAAGTCTGTCTAAAGACCAACTGGGTAGGTGCCGACCAAGGAGGGAATCCACGGCCCATCTCCCCTATAGCTAAACCAGGTAGCTCCATCGGGCACCAGACAAAATAGTTCGGTCTCAAGTGGCGAGGGAAGAGGTTCACAGAAAAACAGGGTGGGGACAAAGGGCAAGGGCAGGTGAGGGTAGAGGACAGAAGCTGGAAAGAGTAGGAGCGGAGAGTGGAGAGAGTTGGGGGAAGGGAGAGGGGGGAGATAAGAGACGCCGGAGTAGAGACCCGGGAGCGTTTGCCTGAAGTCCGGCGGGGTAGGTGATAGTCAAAGGAGGGAGCCAAAAGTCAATCTCCACTATAGCTCGCGAGGTAGCTCCACCGGGCATCATACAAAAGTAGCTAGGTTTCAGCTTTCTAGGGAAGTAAGCAGGGAAAAGGACCAGGTGGGTGGGCGGGGACAGGGACGGGTGAAGGCTGGTTGAGTTCCTGGGGAGATCAATGATTAACGACCAGGGAAGGAAAGAAAACATCATAGAGGGTCCCGCTCCTCAGCTCGTGGGATGGGTGCTGGCTCAGCAATACATGCAGGAGTTCTTCGTAAGGGAGCGGCTCCTCCAACGCATGACTGTCATAGTCGCCATCATGGGATGTTACAGCCTAGATGAGTTTGCAGCATTGGATCTCCCAACGAGGGTGGTGTGCACGCAGGGTCAGATCAAAGCTGAAATGAGCAAGAGGGTCTCAGGAGATCAGGTCTTATGCGTCAGTTTTCAAGAGAATGGAGACAGCAGGATGTCAATTGCCTCAAGCGGTGGGCCCTCCAACCTGGAAGAAGAGGTCAGTCCTAGTGCACAAAACGGGAGTATCGGCGATCGCCGCCTATTAAGTAAACGCGGCCACCATATTAGAGTCACGCAGAGGCGAAGGGAGAAAAGTCCTGCCGAGCAGGATCCGGTCTTCACTGCCGCACGACATCGGCGTCCAATCTCATGTTCAAGCCTTCAGATTGGAGCTCACCCCTCGTAGAACAGCGCTGGCACCGCCAATTATCGAGCGGCAGGATGGACCTATGTTTCGCATCAGCCGCCAGCCGCCGCTGCCATCTTACATCGGGCACAGCTCCGGTGCTCGTCAATATTTCTTACACATACTGCGGGTCTGCGCATATAATCCAGCATGCCCGCCACAGTTAAACAATATGCCTCATTTCAGATCCACCAGATCGTTCACCATTGATGAGTGCACGGTGCAGGCGGCAGGCGGCAGGAGACAACAGGTTTTTACTCACTGTGAAGCAGGCGCGATAGCCGCCATTTTGTTCCGATCGTTCAACCCGTTTCTCGCCAGCTTCAGATATAGTTTTACCGCCGACATAGGGCACTCAGCAGATATCTAGGCATCCAAACAGGTAGCGCTGAGGTTCCGGAAAGCTAATTTAGGCAATAATCATATTTTACCGTGCTGACTGTGCGTACGAATACGGTTCCCGTAGGTCGGATTTCATACAGAACTTATACCTGAAGTGCTGGTCTATGAGCAGGTGCCTAAATTGCAATTAGATTATTTGTTGAGTGCAAACTATAGAATTCTTACAATTGAGCATTGAACCAGGTACCCTTGTGGTTCCATTCACATTTGAATCTCCTCTAACGACTGATCCATCTGGGAGACATAAAAACATATATAACTCAAGAAAACTTTCATTATTATCATGGAACATGGCCTGACTACTAGGGCGAACTCTCCCGATTGGCAACAATTCATAGAATTATATGACATACGTCTCTTTCAGGAGACGTGTTTACTTACCCCAATGTACCACTTAAGCTATCTTAACTTTCATAAAGTGGCTACAAAGGAAAGCAAGGGTCGCCCGGCAGGAGGACTCACTATCTGGGTACAGCAGGATCTTGGTTTCGAAATTCTTCCTTTAGTAACCCAGAGTAATGATATCCTTGCTGTATGCCTTACCGTGAGTCCTACAATTAGCATAGATACTTATAATGTATATGCTAGGGGCATGGTCGGGGGAAAAAGCTCAAATGTTTAATTGACTTTGGAGGAACTACTTGATGGATATTCCCAGGACCCAATGGTTGTGGTTGCCAGAGATTTTAACACAACCTTCGAACCACTGGGTCCTGGTGAATCTGATCTTGCAGGTGATGAGGATGAAAGGTGGGGTATTCGTAGGTTGAATTTACTTCCGGTGAAAAAATGGACGGATGCAGCCATACAACTAAAGGGGTTCTGCTTAGAGAAAGGGTTAAGGGCAGCAAATGGGCGCACGCCCTCGGACCTTCATAGAGCTCATACCTTTAATAATGGCTGTTTTAACAGCAGAATAGATTATCTGTTTGTTAATCTTAAATTTTGGCATTTCATAAAGGATGTAATCATAGAGGAGCTCATGGAAAGTGATCACAACCCTCTATGCTCTAATTTTGAATTCCGGGGCGAGCTTAATGCAAGTAACCACGGAGAGAGAATAACTACTCTTGATTTGGTTTGTTCGAATAACACACGCCATTTGAAATGGGCAAAACTTGTTGAGAACCCAGAAACATTGACTGCTATTAATGAAGATATGATTGGCACCCTAGCCAGTCTTGAGGCTGGATTGCAACACAGTCCTGACTTCTGGATGGAAATCACAACTCTTTTTTTTCAAGGTTACGTACCCACTTTGTTAGGCGTATGTCAAGACCAAGAACTATTGCTCAGACGCAGACCTCATGGTTCAATAGGGCTTGTAGAGTGGCACGGAATAGACTAGGGATGGAGCTTAAATCAAGGAATCCTGAGAGAGTCCGTGGGCACGAAATAATTATAGGAGGACTATATTTTTGGTTAAAAAAGAGTACGACGAGAATAGGTGGCTGGACCTAAAAGTGGCATGTACAAACAGAGATACTAAACGGTTTTGGAATCTCGTGAAATGGGGCAATGGGGGCTATCCGGAACGCCCACAGAACCATGTTGACAAACATCAGTGGGTAGATTTCTTTAAATCTCATTATGCCAGTAAGGATAATAATGCGAGGGCACTTGAGGAACGTAAGTACACATTTTTTAGAGATGCACCCTTTCTACCAGCAGACACAGAGAGAGCTTTGGGAGCTTTAATGGAGGGTAAAGCTCCAGGCATTAATGGAATTCCAGCTGACTTATTTTTAAATGATAAACCTAACTGGGTCCAGTATATTACCATTATGGCTAATGCCATTGCTCAAGGTGCACCAGTCCCAACATCATTGAAAGGGGCTGAAATTGTACCCATATTTAAAAAGGGGGACAAGTTGAGACCAGAAAATTACAGGCCTATAAGCCTGATAGATTGCTTGCAAAAAGTCGTGGGCCGTATGGTTCTGAATATTGTCCAGGTGTGGATTGACAAGCACGTAATCTTGTCACCCTTTCAGGTGGGTTTTCGGTCAAAAACTAGCACAGTGGATCAAATGTTTCGATTTATAACGCTATATTGGCGTAACGTGGTCCTGGGGAAAGGGTCACTTTACGTTGCTTTTGTTGACCTTACGTCAGCTTTTGACCTAGTCCCTCACAGCAAGTTATGGTCTGTGCTATCTGAGTTGGGGATGGCAGCAGATCTATTAACACTAATTATTCACCTACATGAGGACAACTTTGCTCACATCAGATGGGATGATCAGGGCAGTGTCACAGATTCGATCCCAGTGGGCAGAGGAGTCCGCCAGGGATGCGTGGTAGCGCCAACATTATTTTCCCTTTATTTAATGGTATAGTGGATTCCTTTATGCACATAGTCAATGATGCACCAGTGGTGGCCGGTATCCGCACACCCATTTTATTGTTTGTGGATGACAGGTTTATTTTATCCAAAACCCCCAGTGACCTCCAACGCGCCCTGAAGTGTTTTAACGACTTCTGTACTTTGCGGGGCCTGGAAGTGAATAATAACAAAACTAAATACATGTCCTTCAATCAGCACAGATCATTTAGGGGCGGCATAACAATGAATAACCTTGCCTTGGAACAGGTTAGGTCTTTTGTATATCTGGGCATAACTATACAAAAAGACATGGGATGGAAGAGCTAATTGGATGTTTTTCTTTTTTTTAAATTTTGCCAAAATGCAGGGCTGTTTATACCCAGCATAGGTTGTCATATACTAAACCTATAAGTCCGGTCATACAAATGTATAAATCAAACATTTTGAGTTCCACGTTGTATGGGGCCGAGTTGTGGGGCTATGAAACGATCAGGTCAATCTCTGTTGTAGAAACAAAGTTTTTAAGGAAAATTATAGGTGTTCCACAAAGTACCCCCTCGGGCCCCTTGTTGTATGACCTTGGTAGGAAATCCGTAGTGGACCTGGCTAGACTTCGCCCACTTTTATATTGGCGGAGGCTTTGGTCCACAAAGGAACTAAAACATTATGCATTAGGCCTCATGGATGTAATTCTGACAGATAGCCAACATAGAATCAAATGGCTTCGGGAAATTAAGACCCTTCTCGAAATGATGGGCATGAGTGTACTATGGGCCGATCCTGCTAATGCGTCCTTTCCCTCTTAAGAAGCTCTAAAGGCAAAATATTGGGAAATGGTGTTCTGCAATACATACCGCAGCCACTCCTCCTCATTATTAACGGGCAAATTTATGGAATTTAAATCTTTCCCCAGTCTTGAGCAGTATTGGGATATTAAAACAAAACCCTTTGACCGGAAATTATATTTCCAGTTAAGGGTAGGTACCTTGCCAACTAGATCCTTCACTGCAAAGTGGGGTAAGGATGAGAGTGATAAATGCCCTTTCTGCCCAGATCAAATTGAAACAGTAGCCCATGTTCTTTTAGCTTGCCCTCCATACATTACCCCTCGGCGAGCATGGCTGAGATTGATAAGTAAATCACTGGGTTTGAGAAACTGTGTTGAGGCAATGAGAGTATACTGCTCTGAACCCGCACCACCTATTGCCATAGCAATGGCTACATTTTTAAGCTGGTCATAGAGCATACGTATGCGTCATTTTGGTGGAACCCAAGGCTGATTAATATTTAAATTCTCTTGCCGACAATAACAGTCCTAATTGATTATCTTTGTATCATGATTAGATCCTTTTAAATAAATTTTTAACTAAATGGTTTATATGTCTTTTTTTCTTCCTTTTTTTAAATATATATATATATTGTATAACTTAATGTTTTGTAATTCATGGTTTTTAATGTATCTGATTTGTTATGCTGTTATAAGTATGTGCTTTAAGACTTAATTGTCGTAATAAAGCTTTTGATGATGATGATGTAATAAAAATGTTTTTGTTGACAAACAATTTCTATTAAAAATATTTTTTTGTTTTCAAATTATTTTTTAATTTCTTTACATAGTTTTTCTAGGTATTTGTTAGATCTGTTTAACATTCTAATCTATTTCTATCTTTTGTAATATTTAAAACTTGTATATATGTTTTATTTTTTTGTTTTTTGAAATCTTTTGTGTTGTTATTAATTTGTTTGTTTTTAATTTTGAACTGACTCCAGTGGAAATATTAATTTTTACCACTCCCCACTCCAACACTTTCCCTACTGTTGCACAAACTGGGGTGGGCATAGTACTTTTTACCCCTCCGCTATCCAACACTTTCCCTACTGTTGCACTCACTGGATTGGGAATAGTATTTTTACCCCTCCGCTATCCAACACTTTCCCTAATGTTGCACCCACTGGAGTGGGAATAGTAATTTTTACCCCTCTGCTATCCAGCACTTTTTCTACGGTTGCACCCACTGGAGTGGGAATAGTAATTTTTACCTCTCCGCTATCCAACACTGTCCCTACTGTTGCATCCACTGGAGTGGGAATAGTAATTTGTACCACTCCACTATCCAACATTTTCCCTACTGTTGCACTCACTGGAGTGTGAATATTAAGTTTTACCCCCTCCTCTATCCAACACTTTCCCTACTGTTGCACCCACTGGAGTGGGAATAGCAATTTTTACCCCTCCTCTATCCAACACTTTCCCTACAGTTGCACCCACTGGAGTGGGAATAGTAATGTTTACCACTCCTCTATCCAACACTTTCCCTACTGTTGCACTCAATGGAGTGCAAAATTTAATTTGAAAGACTATTAAATGTTGTAATTTATAATATAATGTATTTTTAATTAGATTTTATGCTATAAGTGTATACAAATATACATATATGTATTTGTAATTTGTTATATATTTATAAAATGATAACATGAATTAAAATGAAAATTTATTAACTGTTGTAAAGGAAATATATATATATACCGTGACCAAGCTGTGACTGGCGAAAAGCGTCAGTACGAAGCTTTCAATTCTGCAATAAAGAAGAGTTAAGCATCCTGGGGTGTCCTGCGTTTTCTTTTGCAAAAGGAAAGAATTTGGATTTGGATACATATATATCCATATATAGATATATATATATATATATCTATATCTATATATATATATATATATATATATATATATATATATATATATATATATATTAGACAGCAAGAATTCGTCTCAAAGAAGACACCGCACACCACTTCGCATTAAACCTCGATTTAATTCTCTGTAGGTTCCCCACCTACGCGTTTCGGACAGGAACTGTCCCTGATCACGGTACAAACAATTGTCCATCATTGCTGTTAGTTATTTAACTGATTACACCACTTGGCAGATTAGGATGCATTGTGGGCTCAGTAGTTTGAATGTGCATTACACATTAACTGGATATTTGTTCAAACCGACTGTTGCAGCTTACAACAATTTTGAAAAACAAAGGTTTCTTTTTATTTAATCACAAAACTGTGTATACATTACGCATTATGTAGACAGATCTGATTTTGTCGACATATATATTATTTCTATATGTAAAGCGTATTTTATGTGTGAGATCACGGGCTAAGTGCCCAAAATTGTTGTGGCTTAGTGCCTGTTTCCAAGATGTGTTGTCAGTGCCCCAATCAAGGTATGAACAATACCAGCGAATGATTCATTTTAGAATACTCTTTTACTTTTTTCCTTCACATAAGTTTCAAATTTTGTTAAGTAATTCACCAATGGTGTATCAGACATTCTGTATAAATTCATTGCATTTCAACTGTTATCCAATTATATCATACACTAGAAAGACAGCAATTAGGTGAATTCATTATAAATGAATTTCAACTGTTATCCAATTATATCATACACTGGAAAGACAGCAATTAGGGGAATTCATTATAAATGAACATAAAGTTCTTCATCAGCGTTCAAGCCCCAAGTGCTTCATGTCTTGAATCTTATTATGAGTTTCGATTCCAAACGTCTTAAGTTCTTAATACGGTCTCCACCTCTTTCGTTGTCATTCACTAAAGCAATCCCAGCATATTTCATGTCCTTCCATGATTTTCCTGGATGAGTTCGCAGATGTTTTGCAGTTGCATAACTCAAGTCATTGTTCTGAATTGCTCGGGTATGCTCTAGTATTCTTTTCTTTAGCGGGCAGACTGTTGACCCGATATATTTCTTGCCACAAAAACATTGTATTTGATATACCACAAATTGTGAGTCACAAGTTATTTTATCTCTGATTTCGAAAGTCCTGCCTTTTGGATCTTTTAGAGTTTTGATGTTTTGTCCAATTCTTAACGGTCTCTCACCCTATTATGCCAACGATGTATTTTCTACCGAAAATTCATAAGACTCTAATAAAACCACCCGCACGTCCAATCATATCCAGTTGTGGATCACTGTGCGAAAATGTCGCTTCCTATGTTCACTACTTTCTGGCCCCAATTGTTCCATCCCTAAACTCGTATATAAGAGATACTGGCGACTTCCTAAGAATAATTATGGGAGTAGAATGGCAACCTGAATATTGGCTAGTCACCATTGATGTAGTATCATTGTATACTTCAATCCAACACAACATAGGCTTGACTGCAATCAAGTACTTTTTGAGTCAAAGACCTCTATCTGAACTACGACATACAAACATGTTGATAGACATGATAACTTTCTGTCTCGAAAATAGTGTCTTTGTTTTCGATAAATCATTTTACTCTCAAATTTGTGGCTGTGCCATGGGTGTCTCATTCTCTCCAAGCTATGCTAATCTCACCATGGGGTGGTTGGAGAAAAACATAGCTTGCGGAGATCAGAATGAGCCATATACCACGGATGTGGTACTATGGCTTAGATTTATCGACGATTTATTCCTCTTATGGAAAGGCTCCAGACAAAAACTGAATGAATACATTGACATCCTAAATAACAACAATATAGGATTAAAATTCACTTCCAATATTCAGAAACAAGAAATTGACTTTCTGGATACCAAAATCTACATAATGAACAACAAACTGGAAAGCACAGTATTTAGAAAAAAAACAGCGACCAACAGTGTTCTTTACGGAACAAGCTTTCCTCCGGTATCACTGAAACAAAGTATCCCCTTTGGAGAATTTTTACGAATGAAACGTAATTGCTCTGAAACAAGCGAAATGGAAAATAAATTCAAAGAAACCAGAAACCGCTTTACTAAACGAGGATACAAATATACAGATATAACGAAAGGTGAACTAAAAGTAAGAGCAAAAACTAGAGCAGAAACTTTGATACCCAAAATTAAATCCACAGGAAAAAACGAGGATGAGAAACCACGACTAATTTTGACATATTCAAAAGAAAGTCACAAAATACGACAGATCCTGACAAAATACTGGAGTGTATTGAAAAAAGACACTGAGATAGGCACACTAATTGGTGATGGTCCACTTGTCACATATCGGAAAGCACCTTCACTCCAAGACACCTTGGTCAAAAGCCATTTCAAACATGTAAAAACTTTAACATGGCTAGAAAAACATCAAAGAGGCTTCACCAAATGCCTAAATTGCAAAGCTTTCAAGATTGGACAAAACATCAAAACTCTAAAAGATCCAAAAGGCAGGACTTTCGAAATCAGATATAAAATAACTTGTGACTCACAATTTGTGGTATATCAAATACAATGTTTTTGTGGCAAGAAATATATCGGGTCAACAGTCTGCCCGCTAAAGAAAAGAATACTAGAGCATACCGAGCAATTCAGAACAATGACTTGAGTTATGCAACTGCAAAACATCTGCGAACTCATCCAGGAAAATCATGGAAGGACATGAAATATGCTGGGATTGCTTTAGTGAATGACAACGAAAGAGGTGGAGACTGTATTAAGAACTTAAGACGTTTGGAATCGAAACTCATAATAAGATTCAAGACAAGAAGCCCTTGGGGCTTGAACGCTGATGAAGAACTTTATGTTCATTTATAATGAATTCACCTAATTGCTGTCTTTCCAGTGTATGATATAATTGGATAACAGTTGAAATTCATTTATAATGAATTCACCTAATTGCTGTCTTTCTAGTGTATGATATAATTGGATAACAGTTGAAATGCAATGAATTTATACAGAATGTCTGATACACGATTCGTGAATTGCTTAACAAAATTTGAAACTTATGTGAAGGAAAAAAGTAAAAGAGTATTCTAAAATGAATCATTCGCTGGTATTGTTCATACCTTGATTGGGGCACTGACAACACATCTTGGAAACAGGCACTAAGCCACAACAATTTTGGGCACTTAGCCCGTGTTCTCACACATAAAATACGCTTTACATATAGAAATAATATATATGTCGACAAAATCAGATCTGTCTACATAATGCGTAATGTATACACAGTTTTGTGATTAAATAAAAAGAAACCTTTGTTTTTCAAAATTGTTGTAAGCTGCAACAGTCGGTTTGAACAAATATCCAGTTAATGTGTAATGCACATTCAAACTACTGAGCCCACAATGCTTCCTAATCTGCCAAGTGGTGTCATCAGTTAAATAACTAACAGCAATGATGGACAATTGTTTGTACCGTGATCAGGGACAGTTCCTGTCCGAAACGCGTAGGTGGGGAACCTACAGAGAATTAAATCGAGGTGTAATGCGAAGTGGTGTGTGGTGTCTACTTTGAGAAGAATTCTTGCTGTCTAACATTAATTGCGAGGGCGTCCCGGACCCCGCCGCCAGCACCAGCCATAAAGTTGCTCCTCTCGTACTGGGACATTTGCTGCAACGATATATATATATATATATATATATATATATATATATATATATATATATATATATATATATATATATATATATATATATATATATCCATCAATCAGCGCAGGAAACCCATTTGGAGAGAGACCACACACGAAATGGATCCAAAAACTCCTTTACTATCGTCAGCTTGCCAGCAAGCTTCCATCATCGGGGTCATCAAAAAGTTATTTGCCAGACGCGTTTCGGATGCTGATGCTACATGCAGGTGAATGACTCTTTGCCTCTGAAGAAATGCTTTTGTTAGCATGAAACGCGTCAGGCAGCTATAAACAATTGGGTGTTCGTTTCAGCGACTTTGCTGCAACTTCACAGAATAAACAGGATTTGTACCTACCTACGTTTGTGGCTCTCCTGAATGGGAAAACTTTGTTGGTTTATGGAAAACGGATGGTCCCGGTCGTGGGAGAAGCCCAGCGCATTGAGTGCGGAGTGTGCTGCCGTCACACGGCGGGCGGCGCTGTGGTTGAGAGGTCGTTTTTGTGAAGAACTATTATGCATCTGAGTTTGAATGGAACTTTCCCCTACCAACTGTGGCTTTATCATTTTGAAAAGTGTCACCGCATGCAGCAACTCACTGGAGGAATACTAAAACTACAAGGACCATCATGCTTAGTGAGGATCAGCGTGAGCCGTCGCCCACTGAGGGAGGTGGAACTAAGTTAAAATCGATGCTGATGCTACATGCAGGTGAATGACTCTTTGCCTCTGAAGAAATGCTTTTGTTAGCATGAAACGCGTCAGGCAGCTATGAACAATTGGGTGTTCGTTTCATCGACTTTGCTGTAACTTCACATAATAAACAGGATTTGTACCTACCTACCTGCGTGGCTCTCCTGAATGGGAAAAACTTTGTTGGTTTATGGAAAACGGCTGGTCCCGGTCGTGGGAGAAACCCAGCCGCATTGAGTGCGGAGTGTGCTGCCGTCACATGGCGGGCGGCGCTGTGGTAGAGAGGTCGTTTTTGTGAAGAACTATTGTGCATCTGAGTTTGAATGGAACTTTCCCCTACCAACTGTGGCTTTATCATTTTGAAAAGTGTCACCGCAAGCAGCAACTCACTGGAGGAATACTAAAACTACAAGGACCATCATGCTTAGTGAGGCTCAGCGTGAGCCGACGCCCACTGAGGGAGGTGGAACTAAGTTAAAATGGATGCTGATGCTACATGCAGGTGAATGACTCTTTGCCTCTGAAGGAATGCTTTTGTTAGCATGAAACGCGCCAGGCAGCTATGAACAATTGGGTGTTCGTTTCATCGACTTTGCTGCAACTTCACATAATAAACAGGATTTGTACCTACCTACATGCGTGGCTCTCCTGAATGGGAAAAACTTTGTTGGTATATATATATATATATATATATATATATATATATATATATATATATAAAAACACCTCACATTTTATATATGCATGTTTAAATATTTTTTAAATTAAATTAATATTATTATATTTGTTAAAATGTATATTATATCTAAATAATTTTGTTAACCGCTTCCGTGCGGCGCCGATTCCGCCCCTGTGCTGGACATTCCAGAACAGGGGGCGGTCGTGACGGAACCGTTCCGTCATCAGCACAGCTCAGCCGTGACTGATGACGGAACGGTTCCGTCACAAGCATCGAAGGGGTTAAAGTTAATTTTACTATTCAATATATTTAACATTGATGTTTATTTAAATATAAAAATCGATATTTGTACATCAATATTTTTCACATCAATATTTTGTTTAGATATTTTTGCACTTACAATTTTAAATATAGGATGTCGATATTTTTGACATCAATATTTTTGCATCAATATTTGTGTTTGGGGATATTTTGGGAATCGATATTCTAACAGTGAGCCTATGTAGAGGGAAATTGATGGCACAGTTTCTGCTGGTGTCAATGCACTAAATGCATTGGTTCCCACAAATGACATCATGCACCCTTTGACTCCACTGATGACGCTATGGTAGTGGAGTGTTGCCCCACTGCTTTTAAGCAGTGAGAAACAGCAGCAGAGTTTTTGTCATTTTATGTTTCATGTCCTGCTGCTTTGCGGCGGGCGAGTGGGTGGGGCTGCTCTGCTCTCTTAGCAGGGCAGGGAAGGAGTGGTTTGCCCACTCCTGAATGCGCAATTAGTTTTTGGTCGGCACTCTCGGGTCGGTCAAGCCAGTCATGTGCACTTTCCCCTTCTCCATGTATGCATTGCAGCCTGCATGGAGAACAAACCCACCCCCCCAGCCCATGGCTGAGCGCCGTGTCACGGCTCTCAGACCAATCACAACGCTTCTTTGCAGCGTTATGATTGGTCAGTGGAGGGAGCCTGGCTGCCTGCTTCCTGTTCCTGACAGGGAAAGAAGAGCAGGAATAGAGAAGATGCGGGACCAAGCTTGAGGTTAGAAGTTTTTTTTAAATGTAATTCCGAACCCCCCGCACGATCCCCCAGCAACTCCCCCCAGAAAACCCTGTGCCCGCCCCCCCCCACCCACCAGCCACAATCACAATAATAAAGTGAACATTAACATAAGTATAAACTGAAGCAAAAAGAAAAGAAACATACACAAGCAGACCAAATCTGTTTTAGTCAGGACCACTGGAATTTTTGCAGCTGTGGAGGAGCAAACTAAGCAGCAGAGCCTGCAAAATTTTGCTGCAAGAAAAGTGAAACTAAAGGGGTATAATGCAGCACATTCTGTAGCAGAATTATTTTTTATGATTTTGTCATTTTAGCAGCTACTAAACACTGTCTGGGCAAAGCTGCACCCTAAAATCTGCAAATTATGCAGCAGATGCTGGATTATGTGGCAAATGCTTCAAATCCCTGAATATGTGGAAAATACTCCAGCCACAGAATAGCATAGTTAACAACTATGTATAGGGTGCTGCTCTGATATGCCATGAATAAACCATTGATATTCTGGAGCAAGGCTACTTGCGAACTTGTTTCCTGGGGCTAAAAAGTATGGTCTGTGAAGTGACCATTGATGCCAGCAGGGTGGGAGCTGAGGAGGTGGGTGTAGATTGGGCATAAGGTGAGCAAACCATGTATAGGATGGACTGTGAGTCACGGAGCTATTTTGATAGTTTCAGTTCATACTGAAATTAAACCCTTAAGGGTCTATTAGGATGGCGGGCGGACTCTAGTCCGCCCGCCACCCTAGCAGTGCTGGGACTGGCCGCAAGTGATGCAGCGGTCTCGCTGTGCCCATTAGGATGTGACCGCCACTATGGCAGTCACATCCTGTATATTTAACATTGTGGCGGGCGATGCTGTATTCGTCCCGCCACAATGTTAAAAGGGCATGTGTGTGTTTGCATGCACAGCGTGACAGGCACCGCGTGGTACCTGCCACCTTGTGCATGCAAATGTCGGCGGTACCATGGGTACCCCCCAAGTGCAGCCACCCACACTCCCAACCCCCTGGGGGCCCGCAACGGGCCCCCAAAGTCATTCTCCACACTCCTTTCCATGCAGAGTCTTTGAAATGGAAAGGCATGAGACCGCCATCATCGTAATATGGATGGCGGTGCCGGGAAGGCACCGCCACCATATTGCAGGACTTTGCTGCCCGGTAGGCAATCGGGCAGATTGCCTACCGGCAGGAAACTGGCAGACGGTGTTTCCGTCCACCTGGGTCCCCACCGCCATCGTAATGTGGAGGGGGGAAATGTTAGGCGGGCGGACGGAAATGGCAGGCAGATCGCCCCCGCCCGCCATCCTAATAGACACCCAAGTCTCTAGAAGAGACATAGATTTAACAATAATGTGTTAATCTGTACCTGAGTTACTATACCTCTACCGTACCCTGGAGAAAACCTTCACTGCTTGCTATTGCTGCCTTCAGCGAGTCATGTGCATAAAAGAATGAAATAGAATCATAGGCCTCTCAATCTCATTATGCCTATATAACCTTATCCTGAAACCATAAGAGTGATTAGAAACAGGCTCAATTAAGATGATGAGTGCTATAAAAAACCTTGACAAACACCCCTAACAAGGTTTAATCCACTGAGGTGGGCAGGCACAAAGACCCAACCTCCACCGCAATGTGCGATACAATTGGAAAGTATTAGCCATGGCACTAGGAGATTTGACATATAATCTTGGCTTTACCACTTTGCCAAAATAGGCTGCTTGTGAACTCTGTATTAAAAGTCTAGACAGGTTCCAGAACAAAGTGGAATGTCTTTAATGAGAGTAGTCCCTGAGTCTCACAGCTAGAACCACCACAGGTGTTGTGTAATAAGTAGGATGGAAGCTTTGGAACCAGAAGCATGTTTTTTGTTAATCCCAGAATCCCCTTTAACAAATTGTGTACTCTTGAGCAGCTACAAACATATTCGTCTTTTCTATTTTTTATCTTTCACAGATTGTAAGACTTAAATTACACTATACACTGATTGTAAGTATGTGATCAGAAAACAGGACTGTAACAATACAAACATTTGATTTTACCTATGGATGAGAGAACAACTAATCTTATAATCCATAACATACCTTTCTTTAGTATGTCTTTATTAACAGTTTTAAATAACAAACAACAGTGTAAAGACATAGGATGGTGACAGCAGATTTCTACATTAATTATACGTGAGGATACATTACGTACATTCTATTGTCAAGGAAATATATCATATCATTCTAGGAGAGGTACAAGAAGGGGTGAGAAGAGGGGGGGTACAGAATCAATTGAAACAATAATAGGATGTCCACCAACTGTGGAATGAAAGAAGGACCCATTTTGTGGCCCAAGTAAAGATCCCATACAGAAGAGCAAAAAGGGTCCAATGCCACAACTATCAATATATGAACCATGACTACATCCCACAGTTGCAGCAAGGTATACGTTCGCCAATGCAGAGCATAAAGTAGCCACATATCTCCCACATCATCAACCATAATCTTAAAAAAGCAGTGGAGGAGGGGGAGGAGTCACCGTCAGAGTCCTGCAACAGCCCATTCTAATATGTCTTATCTCCATTTTTCGTGTGTTGGGGGTGTCAGTTGAGCCCAATGAATAGCTATCTAGTGCCTGGCATCTACCAGGGCTAAGAGTGAAAATGTATAACCTATCTTGCATCCCCCCCTAGGGAGGGGTAGAAGGCCCAACAGACAGTGCTCAATAGTGAGAGCCAAAGAGACCCCTGTCACCCAGATCACCGTGGAACTAAACTCTCCCCAATACGGCCTCAACAGTCTACAGTCCCATGTAACATGGGTAAATCCGGCTGGGGAAAACCCACATCTAACACAATCCACCACTTGTGCAGGGTAAATACGACTCAGGTGCTCAGGTGTCAAGTAAGCTCTATGGAGGCAATAAAAATGCATACATTTAAATCTCGCATTACTTACAGTCTCTTGTAACTGTGCCCTCACTCTATGCTATTCTGCATTAGTCGGAGGGACCTCAAGATCCGCGTCCCAATTACAACGCAACTATAATATATTCCTATCTCCTTTCATGGCCACATACAGATGGGAAATTATGCCCTTCTGTGAACCTGGGTCCAACATGATATCTAGAGTCTGGGATTCCATCGGTTCATCTAAATATCCAGTCCACACCTCGCGGGCTGTGCACGATAGTGTTGCATATTGTAAGAATTACCCCAGGCCTATCCCAAACAGTTTGCCCACCTCGTCCAATGTAATGTAGATGCCATTAAGATATAAAGCACCAATGGTTTGACAATTCCCTTCAATCCAGGGCTGTACGTCCATAGTGGCCCTTACGCATAAAAAGGGCTTAAGCCAAATATGGGGAAGCATTGTTGAGTACGATGCAGTTTTCAGCATAATTGTCACCACCCTCCCCTAAATCGATGTCACCTGTACAACTATGAATGGTATGCCCACCGGGGTTCGCCGCCCTCCCATCAGGAGCCATAGGAGATTGGACAAGGGCACTAATCCTTCCAGAAGCCGTTTCTTCCAGTTAGCTACCTCCTCACACCACAATGCAGCATATTGAAGCAGTCCAGCAAAGTAGTACATTTGGAGGTCAGGGAGTCTCCGCCCACCTTATCCATAACATATACCTTAACATTAGCTACAATTGAAAGTTCTGATAACCAACATGCTGTATCACCCAAGTTGAAACACACATCTTCATATCAACAGAAAACACCCCCCTCTTAGACAATATCACTTGTCACCTTGAAAACTCTTCAAATGATTCTTTGAATTTAGCTACAAATATTGCCAACAGCTTTTCCCTCCTTGCAAGGACACTGTTGTTCAAAATAACAATTTAGAACAAGCCAAACCGACTGATACTGGTAACACATCTTCCATATCACCCAATTCGTTAAAACGCTTTCCATCTGTCACCGCCATGAACATGACTACCATGCTCTAATATGGTAAAGATATACCACATGCCCAAAATTAATTCAATCGGGATATTGTGAGTTTAGAATTATGGCCTGATTTAGATCTTACAATTCCAAAAGAACAAGGGAAATCTACAGGTAGTCAAGGACCAAGGGTAACAGTTTTATCAAGTAACAGGGGTCCTTGATTAAGCAAGATAAACAAAAACACTAAATAAATTATAGAGAAGAATCTGTTCTATAATAAGGGAGGGGTCCAGCCGGACACTGATTTAATTGTATGCAAAAAATGACAAAAAATTAAAGACAGACAATTACACAGTGGAATACAATCCTGTATCCAGTACATATAACAAGGAGAAGAAATTAACAGGCAATTACATATAGAGCTACTAGTGAAAAATAATACATTAGCCTAGCTTAGCTCATGCAGTAAACACAGTTGTGTAACACATTGGAAAGCTAGTGTGTTACTATATAGATAGTCGACGGCGTTTCGATCCTACACAGATTAAGGGATCATCATCAGGGCTACATATAACATTGCCTTATTTACAAGCCTGCAAGAATGGGGGAGAGAAAAGAGACATGGGACAAGAGCATAAATGAATACCTGTATCCTCCGAATTAGTGCATAGCATAGCAACTTTATATACCATGCTTAAGGTGAGGACCTTTCAACCGTGCGTGGAATGTGCAGAGTGACAGTCAAATCCATAAATTTATTAAAATCGTGATATGGGGAGTGCGTTGTGGTGCACGGTGAGCTTAAGGAAGGGAGTGGGCATTATTGGGCTGGGCCGTAATTGGCAGAGTGAGCATACAAAAATAGGCTCAGATGAAGAGGCACGCGAGAAGGCACAGCGTGATAGGTCAACGTGTACAAGGAGCAGGGAATTCTCGGTGGTATATTGTAACTATGCTTCTGGAAGAGAAGTCAAGGTGCAAGCGATTTCATAAGCATTGGCATTGGGATTGCCAATCAGGTGGTATTTATCCACGAGGATTACCTTAAACTGGAGGGACTAGTGTCCATAATTCAGGTTCGGTCAAGTGCGGCGTCTTGGTCCGGGGACTAGGGGGGAAAAGGGGGAGAGAAGGGTAGGGCGTCGGTTAATAATTGCGTAACGGCCATAAAATGAGGGTTGAGGGGTGTGCAATAGTGAGGCTTACCCTGTATGTGGAGACTGGGCCAGCGCAAAATGGAGATCACTCGTGGCGAGTTGTCACGGTGCTGGCGCTTGAAGGAAGGGTAGAATGGTTTATCGTAGGCTAGATGGCAGTGATGGAGTTAACCGCATAATCACGGTGCTGGACCCTGAAAGAACGGTTGTCTGGGTTATCGTAGGCTAAATGGCAGTGAAGGGGTTGGCACACGGAAAACTATGGTGGGGCTTACCATGTTAGCGTTTTTTAAGAATCCACAATGGCTCTTAATCCTGGCTTATCGGGGAACCGTGAGTTGGAATTCCCGTTTCTAGTCAATATTGTGTCTGAAAAGATTAAAATTAATTAAATGACCAACTGTTTGGGCATAATACCCTGACTAGGGCGTACTAGGTCAAGGGAATAAGGCAAGGCTTACCCGTGTTGTTCGCGCTCGAACATCATCCGGTACTGCTGGGCACAATCGCTTCTAACAGTGGGGGAGCCGTGTGTAAACCGTGAAGATATCCAGTGTCAACCGCCATCTCTGTTGGGGCGGATTGCGTTCAGGGCGCATGCGCGGCAGTTACAGCGGCCATGTTTGATGTGGCTAGTCCGCGTTTACCCGTATAGTCCAAGGGTGCTAGTGATGGCCAAGGAGGAGGGGACAGAGATGTAATAGTGAGGGGAATTTGACTGAATGAGGTCAGCCGAAAAACGAACAATAAGTGCAATCGGCCAGAATTGTCGCTAATGGCGGCCAGCTTGGTTTGGGGTGATTGATCATGTGAAAATTAAAGGTGACAAGGGGGTGAAGAAACCATGATTATTACGAGAAAAGAGATAAAAAGAAGAATTAAAGCCACCCAAATTGATTCTCTTATAGTGGGTAACTCCACTCGAATCACAAGGTTTAAAAAATAATTATCATAAGTAAACAATTATTTACAAGACTGAACGCGATTCAGAAGAAACAGTCAGAAATTTCATAACAGTGACGTCCAATCCACATTCCTGTTGAGGCCACTTCTAATGCTGTCCATTAAAATGATCATTTTCAATTCTTCCTTGTTGAGAAGGAGAGCCATGTCACTGCCACGTGGTGGTAACTTCAATGCTTTGAGTACAGTCCATTTGATATCATTTTTGTTGTGGCCTTCCTGCAGAAAGTGCTCCACCAATGGGGCATTCGGAGTTTTACATCGCACCCTGCTGCGGTGTTGTCCAATTCTGGTTTTGATCTTTTGTTTAGTCTGACCAATATAAACTTTGGAGCAAGGGCATTGAAAGAGATAAATAACATCACTAGTGTTACAATTCGTGAATGAATTACATTTTATCTGCACATTATTGAACGTGAAGGATTTGCCTTCCATAGTAGAAACACATACATTGCATGAGCCACATTTGATGTGTCCTATCAGAGGTGTTTGATTCCAGTGTGAATTTATAGTTGGCGCTGTGATGAACTAGGTAGCGCCGCCCTGACCAGATGATCTTTCAGGTTAGAAATTTTTCAATAAGCGAAAACAGGGCGTTCAATATGCAGGGAGCCAGCATTGAGGAAGGGCCAATGTCTGAGTATAGATTTTCTCACAGCATTGGACGGCGGCGAAAAGGTAGTCACACAAGCAATCTTTTGCGAAGGATCTTTTTGTTTTGGGCAGAGAAGGGCCTCTCTGGGACAATACCAGGCTCTTTTAAGATCCCTACGCACTAATCTTTTGGGGTAAGCCCTGTCTTTCAGCTTATTGGATAATACAGTGGCTTCCCTAAAGTAGTCCTCTTTGGCAAAACAATTCCTCTTTTTCCTCAAAAATTGGGAGTAAGGCAGTGAGTCCCTCAGTGCTCTGGGATGGTTACTTGCGTAATTCAGCAAAGTATTCCGATCAGTAGGTTTGCGGTATAGTCTAGTGTGGAGGTGGCCTTCTAAGTGGTAGATAGTCAAATCTAAAAAGGAAATGGAAGATTTATCAACTGTGCTGGTAAAGGACAGGCCCGAGCAGTTGTTGTTGAGCCAGTGGATACATTGTTGGAGAAAATCTTGGTCACTGAGCCATATCAGAAAAATATCGTCAATGTACCGTCTCCATAAGGAGATGGCAGAGGTGAAAGGGTTGGTTATGACGAGGATAGTGTGTGTCTCGATGTGGTCCATGAAGAGTATAGCTAGATTGGGGGCAAAAATAGCCCCGATGGACGTACCGATAACTTGTTGGTAAAACTGTTGGTCGAATGTAAAAATATTTCGTGTGAGACACAACTCCAATAGTTGGAGAATAAAGAATGACGGCACTCTGTGGGGTCTAGGTCTAGAGTCAAGGATATTCTGTATGATAAATATGGCATCAACTTGAGGTATATTCGTGTATAGTGACTCTACGTCAAATGTACACAATAGTTGGCTATCTTCAGTGAATGGGATGTCCTCAATGAGATTCACCATTTCCATACGATCCCTCACATATCATTGGGTCAGGGGGACATAATCTTTAATGAAAAAGTTGACAAAGTGTCCGAGGGGCTCAATTATAGAGCCACAGCCCGAAACAATCGGTCGGCCGGGTGGGATGGTAGCATTTTTGTGGACCTTGGGGAGGGTATAGATTACAGAAGTTCTAGGAGATTTCACATTCAAAAACAAAAATTCCTTTTGACTAATAAAGCCAGATTCTAGTGCCTCAGTGGTTACTGAGTCCTTGTAATTCTTTTGTGGGATTGGTTGGGAGTCTCATGTAATGATCGGTATTGCCAAGTTGTCTTAGTATTTCAGTTGTGTAATTATTTCTGTCCTGCAGGACAATACCTCCACCCTTGTCTGCACTTTTTATTACAAGTGTTTCGACAGACTTCAAGGTTTTAATGGCTTTCTTTTCCTCCAATGGGAGGTTATAAGGAACATATTTTTTGGTTTCCTTAAGAGATGTCAAATCTTTGGTGACCATTTTCTCGAATGTAATGACCTCCGGTGGTATCATACCCGCTGTGGGGAGAACGTGGATGGTGGCCTGAATGGGGTATTAGAAATAGTCATGGGTGAAGGATTGACCTGGAAAAAGGCCTCGAGTCTAATCCTTCGAAAAAATCTCAATAGTTCGGTGTGTAAGTCGAGAAAGTTAGTTGGTATAGTGGGCACAAAGGATAGTCCTTTACTTAAAAGGGCTGTTTCGGCAATGAATAGATTATGCGTCGATAAATTAAATATCAGGATAATCCGTGAATTGGGTGGAGAAGCAGAGGCACTGCTCACCATTGGTAACATTTCAGGTGGGTCTGTCTCTCGCGTGGTGGATTGTACCAGCGCGGTACCCGCTTCACTCTGCCACGGGTTGGCGTTTCTGATTGACCTCACACTAAAAAATTACTCCTATTTGGGCCCGGGTTCTTTACTGAGGTACCCGGATTCTCAGTGGAGTCAGATTGGTCTGATGAGTCACAGGAAGAGTCGGAAAATCCTACTAGGGTTGCCGTTGGTTGAAACGATCCCAAGGTCTATTATTACGAGGATTTGAATAAGTTCGATTTGTATAAAAATCCTTCTGTAAGTATGGGTAAGTGGTTTCAATATGGTAGGCCTTGATGTCTTTTTTTACTTTATTAGTTTTTTTTTATTTTGTTCAATTCTCTGGAAATCATCCACAGTTTTTTTAACTTGATCTAGTAACTTCTTGGCCTCAGTTACCGGATTAGTTTCCTCAAGTTTCTTCTCAATGGAGTCTATCTCAATGGCAAGGGCTGCGAAGGTCTCAGTGGCTATCTCGATCCCTAAAACTAACCAATGCCTTGAACAAGTGGTGCCTATATGGCTGAAATTATGAATATATTTGGGGTTATCCGTAAATATCCTAGGGACGTTACGAACTTGAAGACCGACAGGAATTGTATCTGCCTTCAAGTATTGTCTTAACATAAGAGTCATCAACTGTAGACGGACTTGTTTCTTCATCAGTTTCAGTTTCTCTAGCTGATCAGGAAGTGTCGAAGTTAGGTTGGGGGCGGTAGTGTCAGTGTAGTCGGAGAAAAGTGAGGGTCCTTCACAGATCTTTTTGATGTATTCATCAGAATACAACAGGGCAAGGTCGGACATACTATGTTAACAGGGAGGTGTTTTAACAGGCAAGAGTGTGGTAAGAAACAATATGTACAAGGTACAGGAACCCACTTCACTAGGGAGCGGAAGGTAGCTAAACCCTCGCAATCCAGCGATTGCGCATCATACAATTCCAAAAGAACAAGGGAACCCTACAGGTAGTCAAGGACCAAGGGTAACAGTTTTATAAAGTAACAGGGGTCCTTGATTAAGCAAGATAAACAAAAACACTAAATAAATTATAGACAAGAATCTGTTCTATAATAAGGGAGGTGTCCAGCCGGAAACTGATTTAATTGAATGCAAAAAATTAAAAAAAATTCAAGACAGACAATTACACATTGGGATACAATCCTGTATCCAGTACATATAACAAGAGGGTGTTTGATTCCAGTGTGAATCTATAGATAGGCGCTGTGATGGACTAAGTAGCGCCGCCCTGACCAGATGATCTTTCAGGTTAGAACTTTTTCGAAAAGTGAAACCAGGACGTTCAATATGCAGGGAGCCAGCATTGAGTAAGGGCCAATGTCTGAGTATAGATTTTCTCACAGCATTGGACGCCGGCGAAAAGGTAGTCACAGAAGCAATCTTTTGCGAACGATCTTTTTGTTTTGGGCAGAGAAGGGCCTCTCTGGGACAATACCAGGCTGTTTTAAGAGCCCTGCGCACTAACCTTTTGGGGTAACCCCTGTCTTTGAGCTTAATGGATAATACAGTGGCTTCCCTAAAGTAGTCCTCTTTGGCAAAACAATTCTTCCTTATCCTCTAAAATTGGGAGTACGGCAAAAGCACGGTTACAATATACCACCGAGAATTCCCTGCTCCTTGTACACGTTGACCTATAACGCTGTGCCTTCTCGCGTGCCTCTACATCTGAGCCTAATTAGGTATGCTCACTCTGCCAATTACGGCACAGCCCATTAATGCCCACTCCCTTCCTTAAGCTCACTGTGCACCACAACGCACTCCCCATATCACGATTTTAATAAATTGATGGATTTGACTGTCACTCTGCACATTCCACGCACGGTTGAAAGGTCCTCACCTTAAGCATGGTATGTAAAGTTGCTATGCTATGCACTAATTCGGAGGATACAGGTATTAATTTATGCTCTTGTCCCATGTCACTTTGCTCTCCCCCATTCTTGCAGGCTTGTAAATAAGGCAATGTTATATGTAGTCCTGATGATGATCCCTTTCATCTGTGTAGGATCGAAATGCTGTTGACTGTCTATGTAGTAACACACTAGCTTTCCAATGTGTTACACAACTGTGTTTACTGCATGAGCTAAGCTAGGCTAATGTATTATTTTTCACTAGTAGCTCTATATGTAATTGCCTGTTAATCTATTCTCCTTGTTATATGTACTGGATACAGGATTGTATCCCACTGTGTAATTGTCTGTCTTTAATTTGTTGTCATTTTTTGCATTCAATTAAATCAGTGTCCGGCTGGACACCTCTCTTATTATAGAACAGATTCTTGTCTATAATTTATTTAGTGTTTTTGTTTATCTTGCTTAATCAAGGACCCCTGTTACTTGATAAAACTGATTCAGATCTTGGCAGACAAGTTACTCCCTCACAAAGGTGATGGATATCCCGTCTGCCAAAATATAAATCCCATTATATCCTATGGGATTTATATTTAGGCGGATGGGATATCCATCACCACTGTGATGGAGTAACCAACCAGCTAAGATCTCAATCAGGCCCTTAATCTCCAATTAAGGATCATAAAGCAATCAAGATATTCTAAGCCGTCAGACCATTCTGAAAGTATTTAAACAGTTCCCGGAGTTAGAAAAACTAGATTTGAGTCACTTAATTAGCATTAGGTTTATTAGGGGTATAAACTTTGAAGGTGATGTTACTAGAACAGCCTGGACAACAGACACTGTTCCTTTAAATACTTGGGCTAGATGAACTGATGTCACCGCATGGGGAATCTCAGCCTCAAAAGTAGCAAAAACAAAATATCCACATATCTTAAGACACTCAGACCAGACACAAGACTTTGACATGTCTCTTAAGTCGTTGAACACAGCAACCCTCTTTAACATTCCTACAGACACTAATACATTTAGAAATGTGCTTATTCACATCAATAATAATCATTGATGCTCTTGTCCCATGCCTCTTTTCTCTCCCCCATTCTTGCAGGCTTGCAAATAAGGCAATGTTATATGTAGTCCTGATGATGATCCCTTAATCTGTGCAGGATCGAAACGCCGTCGACTGTCTAAGTAGTAACACACTAGCTTTCCAATGTGTTACACAACTGTGTTTACTGCATGAGCTCAGCTAGGCTAATGTATTATTTTTCACAAGTAGCTCTATATGTAATTGCCTGTTAATCTCTTCTCCTTGTTATATGTACTGGATACAGGATTGTATCCCACGGTGTAATTGTCTGTCTTTAATTTTTTGTGATTTTTTGCATTCAATTAAATCAGTGTCCGGCTGGACACGTCCCTTATTATAGAACAGATTCGTGTCTATAATGTATTTAGTGTTTTTGTTTATCTTGCTTAATCAAGGACCCCTGTTATGTGATAAAACTTTCACCCTAGGTCCTTGACTACCTGTAGGGTTCCCTTGTTCTTTTGGAATTGTATGATGCGCAATCGCTGGATTGCAAGGGTTTAGCTACCTTCCGCTCCCTAGTGAAGTGGGTTCCTGTACCTTGTACATATTGTTTCTTACCACACTCTTGCCTGTTAAAACACCTCCCTGTTAACATAGTATGTCCGACCTTGCACCGTTGTATTCTGATGAATACATCCAAAGATCTGTGAAGGACCCTCACTTTTCTCCGACTCCACTGACACTACCGCCCCCAACCTAACTTCGACACTTCCTGATCAGCTAGAGAAACTGAAGAAGAAACAGGTCCGCCTACAGTTGATGACTCTTATGTTAAGACAATACTTGAAGGCAGATACAATTCCTGTCGGTCTTCAAGTTCGTAACGTCCCTGGGATATTTACGGATAACCCCAAATATATTAATAATTTCAGCCATATAGGCACCACTTGGTCAAGACATTGGTTAGTTTTAGGGATCGAGATAGCCACTGAGACCTTCGCAGCCCTTGCCATTGAGATAAACTCCATTGAGAAGAAACTTGAGGAAACGAATCCGGTAACTGAGGCCAAGGAGTAACTAGATCAAGAAAACTGTGGATGATTTCCTGAGAATTGAACAAAATAAAAAACATAATAAAGTAAAAAAAGACATCAAGGCCTACCATATTGAAACCACTACCCATACTTACAGAAGGATTTTTATACAAATCGAAATTATTCAAATCCTCGTAATAATAGACCTTGGGGTCGTTTCAACCAACGGCAAACCCTAGTAGGATTTTCCGACTCTTCCTGTGACTCATCAGACCAATCTGACTCCACTGAGAATCTGGGTATCTCAGTAAGGAACCCGGGCCCAAATAGGAGTAATTTTTTAGTGCGAGGTCAATCAGAAACACCAACCCATGGCAGAGCGTAGCGGGTACCACGCTGGTACAATCCACCAGGCGAGAGACAGACCCGCCAGAAATTTTACCAATGGTGAGCAGTGCCTCTGCTCCTCCACCCAATTCACGGATTATCCCGATATTTAATTTATTGACGCATAATCTGTCCATTGCCGAAACAGCCCTTTTACGTAAAGGACTATCCTTTGTGGCCACTATACCAACTAACTTTCTCGACTTACACACCGAACTATTGAGATTTTTTCGAAGGATTAGACTAGAGGCCTTTCTACAGGTCAATCCTTCACCCATGACTATTTCTAATACCCAATTCAGGCCACCATCCACTTTCTCCCCCACAGCGGGTTTGATACCACCGGAGGTCATTACATTCGAGAAAATGGTCACCAAAGATTTGACATCTCTTAAGGAAACCAAAAAATATGTCCCTTATAACCTCCCATTGGAGGAAAAGAAAGCCATTAAAACCTTGAAGTCTGTCGAAACACTTGTAATAAAAAGTGCAGACAAGGGTGGAGGTATTGTCCTGCAGGACAGAAATAATTACACTACTGAAATACTTCGACAACTTGCCAATACCGATCATTACATGAAACTCCCAACCAATCCCACAAAAGAATTACAAAGACTCAGTAACCACTGAGGCACTAGAATCTGGCTTTATTAGTCAAAAGGAATTTTTGTTTTTGAATGTGAAATCTCCTAGAACTCCTGTAATCTATACCCTCCCCAAGGTCCACAAAAATGCTACCACCCCACCCGACCGACCGATTGTTTCGGGCTGTGGCTCCATACTTGAGCCCCTCGGACACTTTGTCAACTTTTTTCATTAAAGATTATGTCCCCCTGATGCTATGTGAGGGATAGTATGGAAATGGTGAATCTCATTGAGGACCTCACATTCACTGAAGATAGCCAACTATTGTGTACACTTGATGTAGAGTCACTATACACGAATATACCTCAAGTTGATGCCATATTTATCATACAGAATATCCTTGATGCTAGACCTAGACCCCACAGAGTGCCATCATTCTTTATTCTCCAACTATTGGAGTTGTCTCTCACACGAATTTTTTTTACATTCGACCAACAGTTTTACAAACAAGTTAAGGGTATGTCCATGGGGGCTATTTTTGCCCCCAATCTAGCTATACTCTTCATGGACCACATCAAGACACACACTATCCTCACCATAACCAACCCTTTCGCCTCTGCCATCTCCTTATGGAGACGGTACATTAACGGCATTTTTCTGATATGACTCAGTGACCAAGACAGTCTCCATCAATGTATCCACTGGCTCAACAACAACTGCTCGGGCCTGTCCTTTACCAGCACAGTTGATAAATTTTCCATTTCCTTTTTAGATTTGACTATCTACCACTTAGAAGGCCACCTCCACACTAGACTATACCGCAAACCTACTGAACGGAATACTTTGCTGAATTACGCAAGTAACCATCCCAGAGCACTGAGGGACTCACTGCCTTACTCCCAATTTTTGAGGATAAGGAGGAATTGTTTTGCCAAAGAGGACTACTTTAGGGAAGCCACTGTATTATCCAATAAGCTCAAAGACAGGGGTTACCCCAAAAGATTAGTGTGCAGGGCTCTTAAAAGAGCCTGGCATTGTCCTAGAGAGGCCCTTCTCTGCCCAAAACAAAAAGATCCTCACAAAAGATTGCTTGTGTGACTACCTTTTCGCCGGCGTCCAATGCTGTGAGAAAATCTATACTCAGACATTGGCCCTTACTCAATGCTGGCTCCCTGGATATTGAACGTCCTGTTTTCGCTTTTCGAAAAAGTTCTAAACTGAAAGATCATCTGATCAGGGCGGGGCTACCTAGTCCATCACAGCGCCTAACTATAGATTCACACTGGAATCAAATACCTCTGATAGGACACGTCAAATGTGGCTCATGCAATGTATGCATTTCTACTATGGAAGGCAAATCCTTCACGTTCAATAATGTGCAGATAAAATGTAATTCATTCACGAATTGTAACACTAGTGATGTTATTTATCTCATTCAATGCCTTTGCTCCAAAGTTTATATTGGTCACACTAAACAAAAGGTCAAAACCAGAATTGGACAACACCGCAGAAGGGTGCGATGTAAAACCCCGAATGCCCCATTGGTGGAGCACTTTCTGCAGGAAGGCCACAACGAAAATGATATCAAATGGACTGTACTCAAAGCATTGAAGTTACCACCACGTGGCGGTGACATGGCTCTCCTTCTCAACAAGGAAGAATTGAAAATGATCATTTTAATGGACAGCATTAGAAGTGGCCTCAACAGGAATGAGGATTGGACGTCACTGTTATGAAATTTCTGACTGTTTCTTCTGAATCGCGTTCAGTCTTGTAAATAATTGTTTACTTATGATAATTGTTTTTTAAACCTTGTAATTCGAGTGGAGTTACCCACTATAAGAGAATCAATTTGGGTGGCTTTAATTCTTCTTTTTATCTCTTTTCTCGTAATAATCATGGTTTCTTCACCCCCTTGTCACCTTTAATTTTTACATGATCAATCACCCCAAACCAAGATGGCCGCCATTAGCGACAATTCTGGCCGATTGCACTTATTGTTCGTTTTTTGGCTGACCTCATTCAGTCAAATTCCCCTCAGTATTACATCTCTGTCCCCTCCTCCTTGGCCATCACTAGCACCCTTGGACTATACGGGTAAACGCGGACTAGCCACATCCAACATGGCCGCTGTAACTGCCGCGCATGCGCCCTGAACGCAATCTGCCCCAACAGAGATGGCGGTTGACACTGGTTATCATCACGGTATACACACGGCTCCCCCACTGTTAGGAGCGATTGTGCCCAGCAGTACCGGATGATGTTCGAGCGCGAACAACACGGGTAAGCCTTGCCTTATTCCCTTGACCTAGTACGCCCTAGTCAGGGTATTATGCCCAAACAGTCGGTCATTTAATTAATTTGAATCTTTTCAGACACAATATTGACTAGAAACGGGAATTCCAACTCACGGTTCCCCGATAAGCCAGGATTAAGACCCATTGTGGATTCTTAAAAAATGCTAACATGGTAAGCCCCACCATAGTTTTCCGTATGCCAACGCCTTCACTGCCATTTAGCCTACGATAACCCAGACAACCGTTCTTTCAGGGTCCAGCACCGTGAGTATGCGGTTAACTCCATCACTGCCATCTAGCCTACGATAAACCATTCTACCCTTCCCTCAAGCGCCAGCACCGTGACAACTTGCCACGAGTGATCTCCATTATGCGCTGGCCCCGTCTCCACATACAGGGTAAGCCTCACTTTTGCACACCCCTCAACCCTCGTTTTATGGCCGTTACACCGTCATTAACCAACACCCTACCCTTCTCTCTCCCTTTTTCCCCCCCAGTCCCCGGACCAAGATGCCGCACTTGACCTAACCTGAATTACGGGTACTAGTCCCTCCAGTTTAAGGTAATCCTCGTGGATAAATACCACCTGATTGGCAATCCCAATGCCAACGCTTATGAAATCGCTTACACCTTGACTTCTCTTCCAGAAGCACGGTTACAATATACCACAGAGAATTCCCTGCTCCTTGTACACGTTGACCTATAACGCTGTGCCTTCTCGCGTGCCTCTTCATCTGAGCCTAATTAGGTATGCTCACTCTGCCAATTACGGCACAGCCCATTAATGCCCACTCCCTTCCTTAAGCTCACCGTGCACCACAACGCACTCCCCATATCACGATTTTAATAAATTGATGGATTTGACTGTCACTCTGCACATTCCACGCACGGTTGAAAGGTCCTCACCTTAAGCATGGTATGTAAAGTTGCTATGCTATGCACTAATTCGGAGGATACAGGTATTAATGTATGCTCTTGTCCCATGTCTCTTTGCTCTCCCCCATTCTTGCAGGCTTGTAAATAAGGCAATGTTATATGTAGTCCTGATGATGATCCCTTTCATCTGTGTAGGATCGAAATGCCGTCGACTGTCTATGTAGTAACACACTAGCTTTCCAATGTGTTACACAACTGTGTTTACTGCATGAGCTAAGCTAGGCTAATGTATTATTTTTCACTAGTAGCTCTATATGTAATTGCCTGTTAATCTCTTCTCCTTGTTACATGTACTTGATACAGGATTGTATCCCACTGTGTAATTGTCTGTCTTTAATTTGTTGTCATTTTTTGCATTCAATTAAATCAGTGTCCGGCTGGACACCTCCCTTATTATAGAACAGATTCTTGTCTATAATTTATTTAGTGTTTTTGTTTATCTTGCTTAATCAAGGACCCCTGTTACTTGATAAAACTGATTTAGATCTTGGAAGACGAGTTACACCCTCACAAAGGTGATGGATATCCCGTCTGCCAAAATATAAATCCCATTATATCCTATGGGATTTATATTTAGGCGGATGGGATGTCCATCACCACTGTGATGGAGTAACCAATCAGCTAAGATCTCAATCAGGCCCTTAATCTCCAATTAAAGATCAGAAAGCAATCAAGATATTCTAAGCCGTCAGACCATTCTGAAAGTATTTAAACAGTTCCCGGAGTTAGAAAAACAAGATTTGAGTCACTTAATTAGCGTTAGGTTTATTAGGGGTATAAACTCTGAAGGTGATGTTACTCGAACAGCCTGCACAACAGACACTGTTCCTTTAAATACTTGGGCTAGATGAACTGATGTCACCGCATGGGGAATCTCAGCCTCAAAAGTAGCAAAAACTAAATATCCACATATCTTAAGACACTCAGACCAGACACAAGACTTTGACATGTCTCTTAAGTCGTTGAACACAGCAACCCTCTTTAACAGTCCTACAGACACTAATACATTTAGAAATGTGCTTATTCACATCAATAATAATCATCACGTGAGAGTAAACCCTACTTCGAGGATTATAGTAATTTGAACCTAACTGCATTACTACATTCCTAGTATTAGATAAAAAACTAAAACACCACAAATGGATGCACTTCACCTTTTTTCCTTGAATATCTCTGGCATTGAGTGACATACAATTCCAGCAGCAAAAATATAATAGCATTCATGAATCAACATCACTTAATTTGACTTTAAGAAACTTTGGAAACTGAGCATTACACCATATCAAATTTTCTTTCATATGAAATACAAACTTCAAGAAGCACAATTGGCCATCCTAGTGGTGGACTATCAATTCTAATAAACAACCATTTGAATATAAAATCTCTAGAATCTAAACAAGATCAAATTACATGCTTATATTCCTCTTTGGAACTAGGAACCAAATCCAGCTATTGCTAGTAAATGTGTACTTTTCACCTAATTAACTAAAAGCAAAGTAAAATTTCACCCACCCTCAATGAGTTACAGAAGATTTTGTAACTATATGCTCAATGTGTGATTACAACAACAAGTAACTTTAATGATAATTTATTTTATCAATCTAAGGGAAATTCACCAGCAGATTCATCTGGAATATCTATCTGCCTCAAACCCCTGACTTTGTTAATAAAATATAGAATTCTAATTGGGTAGCCATCAATTACAGGGGTGTTTTTCATCGAGGGTTTATGAGCGAGGTTATAGACAATGAGAGCAAAGCTCGAGTTGTCTATGTCACACTGAAATCCAGGTAAGAAACATCCTCTTAATTGATAGCTATCCTATATAATGTTATGTTATGTTAGCGTCTAAAACCCTTTTACTATCATGAACTGCTTTCAGTTTGTCATTTTTTGTAGCTGAAGATATATGCATTTGAAATATTTCTTTTTATGTAGATTTCATATTTTAACAGCTTTTTTGGTGCCTTTATTCTGGTAGGTTCTTTATATGTTACATTTTTTCAAAATAAAACTTCATAGCCTTTCCATTTATGTCATTTCCTACTAAAACGCACTTTGCTAATTAATGTATTTACTCTTGTTTGACCCCTTTCATGAGAGTGTGCCCTATTTTTAAAGACACATCTGGTTGTTGTCTGAGTCAACATTGTCACAATCCACCAAAGTATTCACAGTTTGCCTTTTAAGTGCAGTGTTAGAAAGTAGGCATGGTGGTGATTTGTTTAGTCTTTGGGGTCCATTAGGATGGTGGGCGGACTTTGTCCACCCGCCATCCCGACGCAAAAAGGGACCACCCGCCATAAGGGAGGGGGTCCCATTTGTGCCATTAAGATGCGCCCGCCACTGTGGCGGGCGCATCCCGTATTTGTAACATTGCGGCGGGTGGTGCTACCAGCACCACCCGCCACAATGCTAAAAATGCACATCAAGCAGTTCAATGTACAAAGTGACAGGCACCGCATGGTGCCTGCCACTTTGTATATTGAAATGATGGTACCCCCCCATGTACACCCCCAACCCCCAAAATCCTTGGGGGCCCGCAACGGGCCCCCACAAGTGATTCCCGCATGCCTTTCCGTGGGGGCGTTGCCACCACGGAAAGGCATGTGACCGCCCCCATCATAATATGGTTGCGGTGTCTAACAGACACCGCCACCATATTAAACTCTTTTCTGCCCGGTCAACTTGTTGACGGGGCGGAAAAGAGGTCCCCCCTGCCATAGTAATATGGCGGGGGAAATGGGTGGGGGGTGGGGGCGGATGTCGGACGGATTGCCACCGCCATGCGGGCGGTAGCGATCGGCTCAACATCCTAATGGGGCCCTTTGTTGGCTCCCTTTTTTTGGCTGCCAACAGTCCAATGAATGAGGCCGTGGAATTGTAGTACATCACAACGGTTTATGAGTTTTGTTAACTAGTGTTGTGATGCACTTGCAATGAGTTATCGCTTTCAGAAAGCATGGTTCATGATATTGAAATGGTATTAGATGTATACATGACAATGTAATAAACAACAAACATATGCTAAATGTATTACATGAATTAAGCTATCGCTCGTTGAAAGGTAGGTTCCCACATAATCAACCAGCAAGACTAACATTCGTCCCAACCCAATTGAAAAATATAATTTGCTTCACTATTATTAACTACTCAAGATTCCACTACCATAAACGTTTTGAGACATTTTCAAAGAAAGAGATTGACCGCAATCTCAAGGAAATTAATGTATGGTTTACTCATGAGAAATATCAATCATACAAATACCTCAACAATATTAACATAACTTCAATTAATTGCAAAGCAATTATATTGAACTCAGCATTTGATCATAAATTAGCATCCTTGATCAATCAAGAATTTATAGTTGCAACATTCAAAAAACATAATTATTTTACTGATAAGCCATCTGACTGGCTCGACAAAAGAGAAGCATTATTACACTTAACTCTTCAAATTATTTCTACAAATCATTTAATAGACACAATATCATAATGTTTTCTGTGAATTGATTCTTTATTAACCATTCAATTACGTTAGCAAAAAGACAGCACAGGAAACAAATGCGAGACCTTCTGAAAAAATCATGTTCATCATATCAAGCCTGTTCGAACCACTTCTCAGTATGCTGAACAGTTATTTGCACTCACATGCATGGATCTTCCTTTCCATTTCTAGACTGAAGTTACCTTTAAGGACTACTGAATACCAATTAGTACCCAATATTCACTCACACGCAGAAACACAGGCACACAACCTCATATGTATATATATATGAATATGTATGTTTGCGTAATTAATTATTTGGTATAGTATCTTGCTTTGTCCATTCCATTGTCTCCTTACTAATAAATGTATCCATGAAAGCAGGGACAGGGGACGAAAGAGGGCTAAGTGTCATCCTAATCAGAAAGGCAGAGCTAAGGAAACCCCATGGCAGGCTTAGAGGAGGTGCATGTACCCTTCAATTTTTTTTATGTGAAGTGCAATTGTAAACAACTCTCCTATAAGCTCATATTCCGAAGCAAATTGCCCCTTTCCAAGCACCTTTCATGATCTTTTCACACAGTTGGCACCATTCCTTGCCCAACGCACATCATATAATAGTTTTGACCCCAGGCCACTTATCTGGGGTGGTTCTCTACCCTTTAATGTTTGAAGTTTTCATCCCATTATCACTCGGTGTATTACACCATCTCGCCTCTCTCGCTGGCCTGGAAAGCGAAATCACGTATTGTGTGTAGTTATCACCTTGTCACACCTCCTGAATCTTCGGGAAACACTGTAAACAGTGGCAGGATGTAGTATTTACCCGTGCATAAATAAAAACAGCTCCCTTAAACTCTATTGAACCCGTGTCAACAAAAAGAGATGAAGACACACCAGTTGAGGTGCGCACTGTGTATCCAAGTATGACAGCATATTTAATTCACACTATATCAAAGGTTCAGCAGCAGGGAGATAGCCCTCTTTCTCCTGGATCATCAGATTATGAGCCCTTTTCATTATATAGAAAGAAAACCTTACCTGCTGCAATTGCATTCAATTCTTTGGCCTTATGATGAAAAAAAGTGTGACTCGCAAACCAGTGCAAACTGGTTTGTGACCACTAAAATGTTGTAGCAGTATGTTCGAAGTGTTAAATCGTAAAATTTCTTATGTTAGTTTTGCGAATGTAATGTTTACTGATTCACGTTTTTACTGCGTCAAGATTTTGAGATTCGCAAAGAGGTAATCGCAAAGTCAATTTAGCGATTTAGTATTTGCACGTTCAAAGCCATTACAATTTGCGATTAGTTGCAAAACAAGCTTTTTGCACTCGCAATTGATCACCCAGGGGATTCAGGCAAGAACCAGGTGCACACCAGTAGCTGTCGGTGGTGGGAATAGCTGCCGAGCGGTGACGTGGGGAGGGGGAGGGGCAGGGTGGGGGGTAGTAATCTATGGATTACAGAGGATTACAGGTAAGTAAACATATAAATAAATAAAATGAATTTCGTTGCGTGCACTGCATCGTATTTGGGGATGTAGTGCGTGCAACAAAATCTGTTTTATTTATTTATTTTTACGTTTATTTACCTGTAATCCGCCGTAATCCATAGATTACTACCCCCCCCCACTCTGCCCCTCCCCACGTCACCGCCCGACAGCTACTCCCACCACCGACCGCTACTGGTGCATTCTTTTGGCAGCAGTACAAAGGAAAAGGAACAGGTAAGAAAGGATCTATAATGTCAAAGTTACAATCCTTGACCAAACAGAGCAGGAGATTTATACAAAGTACAGAACTACTCGTTTTAGATTTAACAAATGAACTGCATCCTTAGAAAGAGACACACATATAACCCAGGCCATTCCCTCATACATTCACGTGTCGGCATTAGGGAGTTACCAAGGCATTAGGACTGAGGCAGGAGGCATTTCACCGAGTGTACTCTCTCGGGTTTTCAGACATTTTCTTGAAGCCATGTTGCTCAAAATCAACATCTACATTGTGTTTCTTCATACACCAGGTGAACTACTAGACACCATATTACCATTTTTCAGAGTAGCACAATTTCCGCAGGTAATTGGATGCATAGATGGAACACAAATTGAAATGTATCAGCCATCTTTGACTGAATTTTTGTACAGAAATATGAAAAATTACCACTTCTTAAATATACAGGTAGCGAGTAATAGTGAATGGATAATAACTGACACTGTAGCACGCTATCCAGGCAGTAACCATGACTGCTATGTGTTCCACCAATGTGGATGTACACCTGTCTGGCTACAGGACAGCTTGGAGAGGGTTTTCTTTTCGGTATGTAATACACTATAAATTTAAAAGTATTTCTATAGCGTTATGATTCAGGTGCCTACATAAGAATGGGGGAGCACCACAGTATACACCAGATGCTTCTTCTAAAATCATTGCATTTTATGCTATGTTGCATAATGTAGCAACACAAAGAGGCCTTTTTATTGAAATGATTAAGGGCAATAGTGATGATGACGATATACCTCAACCTCGTGCACAACATCAAGATGCAGATGCCAACAGAGCCATTTATGGAGCAATGTTAGAACTTAAATTACCGCTGGCAACAACTTTTAAAGTACGTTTTTTAAGATTGACATTTTTGCCTTCCACAAAGTATCATTTTTGAATTGTAAATAATATTTTTTCACAGATCAATGAAGTACAAAGTTATGTTTTCCTTTCAAATAACGTTTTGCAAATGAGAATGTAACTGAAAACAAATCAAAGTAGTTATACAACAACAGTTATAACTTTTCTGCCTTGCTCTTTTTTGCATTTCATTTCTGTAAATCTGGCACTAAATATTGGTGAATTATCTGCATGTACATCTGGGGTTTATCTAGAATTGCATTTGTCTGTCTTTGCACAGGCAAACTGCTGTGGTTTGATACCTCTTCACTTATTTCAAGTACACTTGGCTCAGCACTTCTTGCATGTCTTTTTTCCATTTTTTCAAGCACATTACTACTTTTTTCTAGGCCTTTAGCAACATCTGCATTAAAATGTCCTGCTTCTATTTATAAATTTAGGGACCGTAGAGATAGAAGACATGTAGTGGTAGCAAGGTGATCTACGGACCTACCAAGGCATTGCAGTCTAATAGTCAAATGTTTATTCTGATTTCTGTCAGCACATCTATTAGCATTCATTATTCCGCATTGTTTGAAAACGGCCGCTGATAAGGCACTGATTTTAATACATATAGGGGCATATTCACAAGGACTTACCTCTAATTTATCTCCACCTTAATGCATCAAAAGTGGAGATAGAACTAACACCCCATTCACAAGCTGGTGCAAACAGCAGACATCGTCCGTATTCCCGCGATAAGTGCCCTAAAACACCATAGCAGACACCACCAACTAACCCTAATGCGATGCAGAGTAGGCGTTCCCATGCAAAAACACACGAAAAAACAACAACACCACTTTCACAATGAACTGACATATCAGCGAAGCAAACCAAAAACAGGCAATAAGCTTCGGTAGCCGTAGGTATTTAACACCTGCCTCAAGCAGGTGTAAAGACGAACGACTACCTGCAGTAGGTAACGGAGCCCCACACACAGCCATACCCAAAGAACAACAACACCATGGAGCTACTCATCATGCAGCTCAGAGCCCCAACAAGGCCACAACACCCACCATCACCCCCCCGCACCACCACAGAGGCAGCGCAGAGTAAGACAGCGGACTTATCGAAAACGTACCACTCTCACAGACCTAACGCCCGAGGAAGTCATTGCCCACTACAGGCTCAAAAGGACAATCATTCTCTGCATCATGAGCCACATCATCGGTCCCAACACAGCGGAGAACCAACATCCCTTTGCAGACAAAGCTGCTGGCTGAGCTGCACCTGTTGACCTCTGGTACCTTCCAATCAACAACTGCCTGAGTCAGAGGGGTCTCACAGCCAGCCCTATCAAAGTTCATCACACCTGTCCTGGATGCCAACCTCAACTTCAAAACCCAGTACCTTCACTTCCCCAAAACTGCGCAGGAACAGCTGGAGACAAAGCAAGGCTTCTACGTGATAGCCGGATTCCCGGCCGTGTTGGGGGCAATCAACAGCACACATGTCCCACTTGTGCCCCCTGCGGATACAGCACACCACTACCACAACAGAAAGCACACGCATTCCATCAATGTGCAGGCAATAGTGGACCACCGGAGACTCTTCACCAATGTCGTCGCCAACTACCCAGGCAGTGTGCATGATTCCTTCAACTTCCGACAGTCCATCATGAACCAGCGGTTCTAGGATGGCACATATGGAATGGGAGTGCTCGTTGGTAAGTACCAAATCAACACACCACACATCCCAAAGGCTTCAACGCACAAAGCACAACTGTGGGGAGGCACACGTGACCAACCCACATTCAACATGTCAAACTACACGACGACCTACCAGACACGACCACACCACTCCATGGTCATCCTGGGCTACCCCTGCACCCAATATAGAGCTTTAATGGCACCGCAGCCACACAACAGCTGAATGTGTGGAGTTGCGGAATGCAGCCACAACACATTTGAAGCACTGCTCTACCCTCATGACCCTACCCCAGTCTCCCGCAGGTCAGCATCCCGTGGCAGTGGGCCGGTGTCGGCCGCTGTGCATCCGGGGCCACTAGCCATGTGCCACTTGAGTCATCCCCCCTTGTAGTTCTGACATTGCATTTCAGAGTGCCTGATGACTGTTGGTGTAGTTGCCAGCACCAGTTACTTCCAGAGGGCTGGCTTACACTCACCCCACACACAGCCAGCACAGGCGTCACTGGAGTGGTGGACCTGCCATCACATCATGCTGAACCAAGTATTGACTCTTTTCTCACTGCACTGTCACAGGTGATCAAGGATATGCACTCTGCCCTTGGATGATGACACCCCTCCGAGACCAAGCCACACCCTCCCAGAGGCAGTACAATGCAGCCACCATTCGCACCATGGGCATCGTTGAACGCACATTTGGCGTGTTGAAGTCATGTTTTGGGTGCCTGGACGGCACAGGTGGGAAGCTCCTGTTCAGCCAGGACATCGTGTGCAAGATGATCATTGCATGTTGTGTGTTGCACAACATCTGTGTTCGCACCAGGGCCCCATGGATCCCAGTTCCAGAGGTAACGGACGATGAGGTGGTGATGGGGCAGTTGGCCCACAACCCACTGCAGCTGCAGCAGGAATGGCCCATAGTAATACCATAATTGACACTTACTTCTCATGAGCACGTCACATTGTGACCGGCCATGGCAATCATGCGACAGTAGAAGATGTCCAACTGCACTGCATGTGTGATAAAAACATATTTGCAGGTTACAGGTTGTACTTGTACATTGTCATGTTACATTTCCCTGCGGTTTCAGATGTGATTTGCCAGGTTGTGCACATTTGCGGAAACAGTTGTGTCCTGTGTTCAATTGTGGAGGGGTTGCTGTTTGTACCGGGATGTTGTCAATGTTGAGGTGCCCTTCTGCTTATGTGCGTATGCTGCACAGTGGGTGTGTCGCTCCTGCGGCTCTGATTTGTCTGCCACTGGTCTCTTTCATGCGGTGTGCCTGTCGGTACTGTTCTTCCACGGTGCTTGGATGTTGTGGTTGACATGTTGTCCTCTGCAGTTGGCCAGGGTGCATCCGCGGTACTCCACTGTTGATGAATTTTGTTCTGTGGCATTTTCCGTATGCTGTTCTTGTGCTTTTTCCCGCATTGCGCGTGAGTATTGCTGCCCTCGCACTGGTTGCCAATGTTTTCTTATTGCGCTTTAGCCCATTGCAGGTTGTTTTGCGTTGGGGTATGTGTTTTTATCTTCATCGAGGTGGTTGTACCGCGGGCATTGGCCGCGGTTTTGGCAAACTATTGCATGCTACCGCCGTGTTGTGAATTCCACGTTGTCACAGGTTTTTTTCCAGTGATAGGCTGCGATGTTGAAAGTTGTGTTACGCTACTCTTGCGGTAGTTATCACACGTTCTTGTGAAAATATCCCTAAGCTTCATTTGACTCATAAATGTTTATGGAATCAGATGTCAGGGTTTCCTCATTAGCACGTATTTTGGTCCCAAAAGAACACATTACCCGTATTTTCTGTACTTTGTTTTTGTACTTGCAACAAAGATTTCTCAATATTTTGAAATGCTTGAGCAGATTGTAATTCTGTTTCTAAATTAAAAGACATCGCTGCATTAACTCTGCAATTTCAGAACAATCTGCTTTGCATAATGTGTCTTGTTGAAGGAGTAATTTTTAAAATTATCTGCATAGTTGGATGTATTGTAAATCTCATACGTCTGTGTGGTTAATCTGAAATTTCTGATGGTTCTTCTGCTTGTAAAGGGCTACTGAGATGTTAGACAGGAGATGTTTCACCCATTTCTTCATCATTAATATTTTCAATATTGTCTTCGTCATTTTCAACACTCTCTAGCGCAGGAGTGTTTTCTAGTGAGAAATACGATATATACTGTGTAGGTGTGGAGAAAATTATGGTATGGTTTTACTTGTAAAGTGTAAAAATGCATGACCCATAATGCATTGTTGTGCATCGAAAAATACACAAAGAGGCATATTTTGAGAGCATTTTTTATATTTGAACTCTTTAAAGTATTAGACTTAGTAGAACATTGAAAAAGGTCTATTTGTTACAAATGTTTGCTTTAGCATTGCATTATGGGATTTGCTGTTCTCATTTTGTGGCTATTGGTAATAAGAATTTACCTCTACATTTATGTTCAAAATATGTCTCACAAAGGGAATAAACATTATTTTATGATAAAAACAACCCAATTAAGTGTGTTTTTATTTAATAAATAAATTGACTTTCTAACCTCTGTTTGATGGTGAATGATTTGGTGTGTCAATGTTTTTACTCCTAACACTGCTTCTGGTCAAAGAGTACTTTCTATAATCTCCTTTATGAGATTTGCAGGAAGGGACAGGTGAAGAACCACCTTAAAACGCCGAGCATCAGACATACTTTACACCTGCTTCTCTTTTGTGCAAGACTGTAAATCATAACAGTGCTTACGAATTACATTGATGGTGCGCTCGGTGACATCAACAGCATTAATTCTGAAACCCATATGTTCTATTTTCTTGACTCCGGCGCAGTCAAGGATGTTTCCCAAAAAGCGTTTCATTGTTGGAGGCACATTCTTCCACCAAAATCTTCAAATCAACATCAGAAAACTTTGTTTTCGCTCTTCATCATCCTTGCCTTTATCCTGGCTGGACATTGTAACAACCCTGCAATACTCTCCTGCTCCATAGAGATGTGTGCCTTGAAAGTGCTAGCCAAGCAATGTGAAACAGCTCCTGGTACCTGCTTATGGGGCATTAAATGCAGACAGTGTGACTTACGGAATTTGAGATTGTCTAGTTGCGACTACTTCCGATTCGTAAATACAGAATCGTTATTTGGAATTATGAATCCCAAGCAATCGCTATTTGAGAACACTAACTTTTCGAACGAATCTCTGACAGAATATCGAGGCTGAAAATATCGACAGACAAAATATCGACGTTGGAATATCGAAGGCAAGTATATCGACACCCTATCTACAACATGGTAAGTACGAAAATATCGAAACAAAAATATCGATGTTAAAAATATCGTAATTAAAAATATCGTTTTTTTAAAACAAAGGTAAAATTAAGTAAATAGTACTTATATATATTTTAAACTTATTTTAAAATGTGTTATAATGTATAAAATGAATAAATAATACATATTTACTATTAAACATTTAATTAAAATTAATAATTAAATATATAATATATACTTAAACAATTATAATATATACATTATTTCTTAAATAATTATAAAATATTAACAAATACTACAATTTAAAAATACATCAACACTCATAAAATAATAACATAAATAATAATAAATAATTATATTTAATAAATAACAACAATTAAATATACTTTCTATATTTTTAAAATTAATTAAATACAACATTATGTAACATCTTAAATACATAAATAAATATAAATAATATTGAATAGCATAAGTGTAAAAATTACTATTCAAACTCCAGAGGGTGCAACAGTAGATAAAGCGTTGGATAGCGTAGGTGTAAAAATTACTATTCCAACTCCAGTGAGTGCAACAGTAGGGAAAGCGTTGGATCGCGGGTGGGTAAAAATTACTATTCCAACTCCAGTGAGTGGAACAGTAGGGAAAGCGTTGGATAGCGTAAGAGTAAAAATGATTATTCCCACTCCAATGAGTACAACATTAGTGAAAGCATTGGATAGCGTAAGAGTAAAAATTACTATTCCCACTCCAGAGAGTGCAACAGTAGGGAAAGTGTTGGATAGCGGGTGGGTAAAAATTACTATTCCAACTCCAGTGAGTGGAACAGTAGGGAAAGCGTTGGATAGCGGGTGGGTAAAAATTACTATTCCAACTTCAGTGAGTGGAACAGTAGGGAAAGCGTTGGATAGCGGGTATGTACAAATGACTATTCCCACTCCAATGAGTGCAACATTAGGGAAAACGTTGGATAGCGTAAGAGTAAAAATTACTATGCCAACTCCAAAGGGTGCAACAGTATGGAAAGTGTTGGATAGCGTAGATTGGCTAATTACTATTCCAACTCCAGAGGGTGCAACAATAGGGAAAGTGTTGGATAGCGTAGGGAGAAAAATTACTATCCCCACTCCAATGAGTGCAACATTAGGGAAAGTGTTGGATAGCGTAAGGGTAAAAATTACTATTCCAACTCCAGTGAGTGGAACAGTATGGAAAGCATTGGATAGCGTATGGGTAAAAAATAATATTCCAACTCCAAAGGGTGCAACAGTATTGAAAGCGTTGGATAGCGTAGGTGTGAAAATTACTATTCCAACTCAAGAGGGTGCAACAGTAGGGAGAACATTGGATAGCGTAGGGGGAAAAATTACTATTCCCACTCCAGAGAGTGCAACATTAGGGAAAGCGTTGGATAGCGTAAGGGTAAAAATTACTATTCCAACTCCAGTGAGTGGAAAAGTAGGGAAAGCATTGGATAGCGTATGGGTAAAAAATAATATTCCAACTCCAAAGGGTGCAAATGTATTGAAAGCGTTGGATAGCGTAGGTGGGAAAATTACTATTCCAACTCCAGAGAGTGCAACAGTAGGGAAAACATTAGATAGCGTAGGGGGGAAAATTACTATTCCCACTCCTGAGAGTGCAACATTAGGGAAAGCGTTGGATAGCGTAAAAGTAAAAATTACTATTCCCACTCCAGAGAGTGCAACAGTAGATAAAACGTTGGATAGCGGGTGGGTAAAAATTACTATTCCAACTCCAGTGAGTGGAACAGTAGGGAAAGCGTTGGATAGCGGGTATGTAAAAATGACTATTCCCACTCCAATGAGTGCAACATTAGGGAAAACATTGGATAGCGTAAGAGTAACAATTATTATTCCCACTCCAGAGAGTGCAACAGTAGGGAAAACGTTGGATAACGGGTGGATAAAAATTACTATTCCCATTCCAGTTAGTGGAACAGTAGGGAAAGCGTTGGATAGCGTATGGGTAAAAATTACTATTCCAACTCCAGTGAGTGGAACAGTAGGGAAAGCGTTGGATAGCATATGGGTAAAAATTACTATTCCAACTCCAGAGGGTGCAACAGTAGGGAAAGCATTGGATAGCGTAGGGAGAAAAATTACTATTCCAACTCGAAAGGGTTCAACAGTAGGGAATGCCAATTAATAAATATTTACAAAATATATTACACATAAGAAATTGTAATTATTTACAATTAAATTACTTCCCACACTATTCCCCTATAAACCCACAACCCGCTCTGGTACTAAAACATAACATTTAATAAAAATTAACATTAATTGCCAATTAAATAATTATTTATCAAATAAAATAATTAATTGCCAATTAATAATTACTATTAAATTACTTCCCACCCTATTCTCCTATAAACCCGCAACCCACTCTTGTTCTAAAACATAACATTTAATAATAATTAACATTAATTACCAATTAATTAATTAATTTATCAATTAAAATAATTAACTGCCAATTAATAATTAAATAAAAAAATTAATTAATTACAATTAAATTACTTCCCACCCTATTCCCCTATAAACCCACAACCCGCTCTGGTGCAGAAACATAACATTTAATAAAAATGAACATTAATTACCAATTAAATAATTAATTTATCAAATAAAATAATTAATTGTTAATTAATAATTACAATTAAATTACTTCCCACCCTATTCCCCTATAAACCCACAACCCGCTCTGGTACTAAAACATAGCATTTATTAAAAATTAACATTAATTACCAATTAAATAATTAATTTATCAATTAAAATAATTAATTACCAATTAATTATTACAATTAAATTACTTCCCACCCTATTCCCCTATAAACCCACAACCCGCTCCAGTACTAAAACTTATAATTTACTTAAAAATAAATTTATTAATATATAAAAATAATACACATATAATATAAAATAATTTAAATACTTTACAAAAACATATAACACATACATAATAAAAATCTAAAAAATAATACAAATATCGATATTAATAACATCGAAATTAGTTACATCGATATATATGCTATCGATATTACTAACTTCGATATTACTTACATCGATATAAATGAATTCGATATTACTTACCTCAGGGTCGATATTCTGTCCTACGATATTCTTGACATCGATATTCTGTACCTTCGAAATTTTAAACACAATATTTTGGTAGGTCGAAATTTTCAACTCGATATTTTTACTGTATACCTTTTCGAACATATAATTTACTGATTTGATATTTGTGATTCGTTATGTATTGGTAAATTGTATGTACGACCTATATGTCTTATGAGTAAATTCCCTGCCAGTAACATAGAAACATCAGAAGCATAATTATACAAACCAGTTATACAAAGCTACAACAATATGTTTTATATTTCTATTTCAGCACTTGGGAAAGATAATGTATAGATCAAAGGAATGTATAATTACAAAAAAGCAGAATGCAGAATTAAAATGGACTGTGTGAAGAAACATTGTGGATTTATAGCCGTAAATGCTAAATGTGACTTCTCCTCTTCTATGAAATACACAGCACAGTGATGTATGTAGAATTTACAACCGTCAAAAAGAAGGGAGGTCTCCTTACAAATTCAATCTAGGACAAGGAGTGATATATCATCAAAGAGGAAAGAGGTCCCAAAGTTTTCCAAAGGGAAAAACCTATTTTATATGTCCCCTCATAACTCAAAATCTCAACAAATCAGCAACCATATTTCAAAAAATAAGTACAATAAAAATTAAATCGATATGAAAATTGTACAATTTATTACATCCAATGTATTAATAACTACAAAATACAAAATTAATGTGCCATACAAAAGAATTTAAAATGTGTCAATTCACATGAAGAACAATTAAAAACAAGTTGTCGACGCAGCGTTTCGGTTTGTGTAATGACACCTTCATCAGGACAAAGTTCTTATTGGTTAAAAAGGAATGAGTTCCACTTCTATAGTCAATTGGAGTGGTTTCTTCACCAAATCACCCTTTTGTTTGGTACTTGGGTGCTTTTCCAGCACCGTCCTTCTCATCAATTCTGTTTTGGCCACTTGTCCCTCGTTTTCACTTAATCAGATTAAGATAAAACGAGTGACAAGTGGAGCAGGGAGGCAGACAAGATCGAGAAAGAGTTGGTCAATTAAAAAAGAGTGCCAAAACAGAATTGATGAGAAGGACGGTGCTGGAATTATTGAAGAGATCCAGTCACAGCCCCATAATCCCTATATTAGGGCAACCTGCCCACAAAATCCGGTGGCTCCCTTGACCTCAGATTAACCACAGAATATAAGAAATCTGAAGGAATTTGTGTTAAGATGCGAAACTTACATTGGACCATACCAGCAAAAAGCACCCAAGTACCAAACAAAAGGGTGATTTGGTGAAGAAACCACTCCAATTGACTATAGAAGTGGAACTCATTCCTTTTTAACCAATAAGAACTTTGTCCTGATGAAGGTGTCATTACACAAACCGAAACGCTGCGTCGACAACTTGTTTTTAATTGTTCTTTATGTGAATTGACACATTTTTAATTCTTTTGTATGGCACATTAATTTTGTATTTTGTAGTTATTAATACATTGGATGTAATAAATTGTACAATTTTCATATCGATTTAATTTTTATTGTACTTATTTTTTGAAATATGGTTGCTGATTTGTTGAGATTTTGAGTTATGAGGGGACATATAAAATAGGTTTTTCCCTTTGGAAAACTTTGGGACCTCTTTCCTCTTTGATGATAGAATATACAACCAACATTGGAAGTATTAAGTGGTGTGTTTATTTTCTTTCCTTTTTGTCAATAAACTTCAGTTTGTTAAATAAATATGGACCTCTGCACCTCAATGTCAAATTACGAACCAAATTTCCCAAACTGTTGTCAGATTCTCTAAAACTGTGGTTTCACAAGGTGTCAAATATGGGACCTCCAGATCAGGAACACTTGCCTTCGGTGACAGGATTACATCCCTACCCCTAACAAGGGACCACCACTCGCACATCATGCAATGAAGGGCCTGCAAACTCCCTTCCAGGGCTAATGCACCTGAAGCACAGCAAGCACAGGAGATGAAATACAAGGAGAGTGAATGGATAAACAAGAATGGAACCTAAAAAAGCTAGCATTACCTATCATTCTTCCACATACCTTACAGGACCTTTTTAGAAATATGAGACTGACCTTTTTGAAGGTCCCAGATTTAGAATCAGCAATCTCAAAGGAATCTGAGAGAGTAAACTCAGGGAAGGTTCTCATAGGGGATGCTCACCAGCGGCGTCCGGTAGTATCAATATCGAGGTCGAAAATAGTGACTTTGATGAAATACAGGGAAGAAAACATGGAGTTAATAATAGTATGTCATAACTTACATCTATAAACTTACTTGACAATATGATTCCAGTCTATATTCTGGAGTCGATAGTCTTATGGCTCAATCTTAAACATAAGGGCCTTATTTATAGTTTGGTGGATGGGATATCCCTTCCGCTTTATTAAAAGTGTCATAGGTTATAATGCACTTATAATACAGTGGACAGGATTTGCAGAACATTTTTGGTGGATCATCCCTTTCACCAAATGCTGAATAAGGCAAATATTTACAAACCCTTATCATCATGGGAACTTCACTTTTAAGGACGTTCCTGTGGCGATAGGGTCTTCGCCTTATATGCAAGGCAGTGTTAAGCCACTTAACATGGCTTAACGCTGCCTTGTAAGTAAGACCCCCTTTCATGCTATGCTTAATGTGGTTTAACGCTGCCTTGTAAATAAGGCCCCCTTTCGTGCTATGCTTAGTTTGAAAGGGGAAAGCAATGGGTGTTGCTGTGGGGGGTCCACCATAACACCCATTGAGTCTGAGGCTGCCCCCTATTTAAAAGGGCTGCGTAAATAGGAGCCAGTGCCAAAATTAAGGCCAGGGAAGACCTGGTATTACCCTGGTGCAACGATGAGACCTTTAAGTTCTCCTCGTTTTTGCTGTTTTCATGTGTGCTGCATTGTGAAGCACACATGAAAAAAGCAAAAGGCCAATGATTGTTCATATACAGGAAGCCTGCACATAAACATTTTGTTTAAATACTGTTTGGTATCTTCTATTGTGCTGATTAAGCAGCGCACATAGAAGTTACAAAACAGCATATAAAAAATCTTCCCCTGCATGTAGACACCCTTGCACTATGGTGTAAGGGTGCCCGCATTGGCGCTAGGCTGCTAAGTGTAGCACCAGCGCAGAGGGAAACGCCATATTCTTGTAAATGTGGTGCAGTCCTGTGTTTTTGAGGTGGGGGAGTGAGGCGTTAAGCCAGGAAGGCTAACGCCTCACTCCGCCACTTCCCTTGTTAAGATGCCCCCCGGTGCTTAATTCCCTGTATGTCCCCTGAGGTCATCTTGTTAATGAGCTTGAGTCCTGAGCCTCACAGTCTAACACATTGCCTGTCCTTATCAGAGTTGTCAATTAAGAACCAAGTCATTTTGTGGCACATTTGGCACCTGTTTTATGTTTCTTACGTATGCTAATGCAACCCTATTTATTGTAAAGTAGTTGCAAATTGCACACTGACTTTTTTAGAACTAACTCTTATTTTGCAATGCAACCTGTGTACCAATAGTTTGCATCACAATATCTCCAGCTGCAGGGTGATCGCAGATGCAATGAGCACCTGAATCACTGCCTACTCCTCTGAGGCTGCCAACACAATGTCCCTGTGCAAATCATTTGCCAGCACCTTATTGTATTAGTCAGTCACCAGACCTTCTAGATATAGGTCGTTACCTGTGGAAATCTTTACTTCACTGGCTGTGACCAGCCTGTACTCAATTGCTGTTCAATGACAATTAAGCACATGGTACTATGATATTTCTAATTCTTCCACCCCTACATAACAAGCATCTAAAACCTTCTGTGATTACAACCCGGCTCATTGAAGCTAAGAGCTATGCACATCATTATTTCTTCATACATTCTGAGGAGTACACACAATCATTAATAGGAATAATGACAGTGATTACCATAGTGGGCACTTTGCAGGGGTATCCATATTGTGTAAATTGTACAGTGCTAAACATATCATAGTCAGATTAAAAGAGTGCAACACTAATGCACAACCTGCAAACCCAGGTGTAAGCAGAAGACCCCAGATAGCATCTAGGGAAAGCCAAATAATATTTCAAGCTTCTGCTAAGCGCACACCCATGCTCGTAAATGTCCTTCTAAAAGAAAGACAGTTAAAACAGACATTTAGACACAAAACCTAATAAAATTACATTTCTTCTTTGCAGATTTTATGATGCCAACACATGCGTCCTACTTAAGACTGATGAACTTTTTCTAGGCTTTTAGGGAGCAGATGTATGAACGGATTGCAATGCGGTAACTGGTCGCAAATAGGTTAGTGACCGGAAATAGATAAGTTTCAAATGTATCAAAGTGTTTTTTGTTTCCAGTTGCAAAAATAGTAATGCAAACTGAATCTTATCAATATGGTATGCTTGTGACTGGAATTTGAAATGATCTATTACTGATTACCAGCTTGCATTTCTTATTTTAAATTGTATTGTTGGTTCACTACTTGTGAACAGTCGCAAAAACAGGTTTTTGCACTTGCAAACTAGCATCAAGTGAGAGCAAGTGGTAATGATGTGCAAAATATAAATAAAGTCAGGGTGACTTTATTTCAGTAGACTGGGGAAGAACTATGTAGCATGTATAGACTAAGCAACACTGTTATTTTAGATGTAATTACTGAGTTAAACCCTGTCTTGTGTAGGGACACGCACAGGAGTATTGCTATACTAACCCAAATTTAGATACTTCTCATCCTTAGGACGTTATCAAGATGTTGTTACTTTGGTAGTAGGGGTTTCCTTAAGTGTTCTTTTGCCATTTTTAAAATGCAGTGCTGCGAAATATTCATAGATATTTCATTTTTTCCAATCTCACAACAAGACTTACAGCAAACCAAATCTGATTTTCTTTATTTGACACATATCCTACGGGTTATATAGGCTGTGTTGATGAGACATATCTTAATTTGCCTTCCAAGTGTTACCGAGCCTTGTATAGGAATTTGAAGACACAGCACTCCTGAAATATTCAAAAAGCTTGCAATGTTGGCTCTATATTTACTGACCATGTGGCTAAATTTCCAGGTTCCACCAATGACTCTTACATATATCTGCACTGTGTCGCATACAATTGGCTTGCAATTGGGGACTTTCTGGATGGTTATCATCTAGGTATTTCTACATTTCATATGTATATATAATAATTTCAAACTATATAGGAGTGGTTTTCATTGTATTTTTCATTTGTATACTAGATGACAGTGCTTATGCATTAATTGCAAGGGCTTTCAACCCATACTTCAATGCAAGTACAAGGAGTTAACACTGCTTAGGAATTTCGGGAATACAGAAAGTTGTTACACCCAAAGCATTGATCCTTTCTTGGATACAACTCCAAATCTGCAATTTTTTGTGGCATCATGAACAGTTTGAGAGGCTATTCCAAAAAGCTATCTTATCATGTGAGAACTTGTGTTTCCGCTTTATTGAGGAGTCCTCTGTTTACCGTGCGTGTTTCAGAAAAAGTAGATTGAAGTCAAAACAGGTCCTCACTGCAAGCTCCTGTGTTTCAGAATGGCAGTATAATCATGTGTTTCTGATTGTGATGTCCTCTGTATGTGTCTGGGTGTTGGTTGCAATTTTTGAACAAAAAGAAATAGCTTTTAGGAATGTTGTGTTTTTAAGAAGCGAATCCTAAGAAACGAGAAGTAGGAAAATAAATGTGATCGTGCATTCCATTTAGCGAACCGCAAAATGTGATTTCTCAAGTATCGATTTGGTAAAACAGACAATAGTACATTTAGCTCTAGGTTATATAAAGATATATGCACCTTTAATCAGTTTGAAGTTGTGGTTCAACTGAATCAAGCATTCTTTAAAGAGTCAATGGGTGAGAGCGGGTTGAATATGACAGTGCCTTCTTTCTGCTGGGTTCTAATAGGGTCTGAGGTTTCTGTGAGTAGTGACGTTTAGAGGTCTGAGAAAAAGCAGGCCAAAAATGGATGCTTTGTAACCACTCTACACAACGCTGCTGAGCCTCATCTCAAGTGTTGTGTCCCATTCTTGAGGCCACATTCCCCAGTGATAAAGAAAGACTAGACTGTGTCCCTCTAAGATGGGCTGCTTAAATGAATACCACTAGAAGTCACAAGTCTTGGTGGTCAGAATGACGAATCACAAGTTTACACTCAAAGGAAAGGATGAGCGGAAAATATGCCGGGCGTATCAATTAGCTACAAGTTGCATGACACAAGCACTGTTTTGTATGAGAGTAATCCTAGAATGTGTAAACAACTTTATTTCGTTTTGTGGTAATAACTCAGCACAGTGAACAGGGCATTCAGTCGCAGATACGTTATTTTTTCAGGTTGCCGGTGGTGGCAGAAAGATACATCCTTCAGACGGTCGAGTGGAGGGGTGTATATTACTTTCACGTCTTTGGCGTCATCGTTTTCTCGTCAAGGAGACGTTTCACATCTTTAAGAGACAGATGTATCTCCCCCCTAACATCTGGGATCGCCTCATCTGGGTGAAAAACGGAAGCCATAAATGTTTTAACGGAAATAGCTGAATAGCTGAAGTAGTTAAAATAATGTAAAGCACGTGGAGCAGTCCCAGTTTCTTGCACACATAGACGGCATTCTGCACTATCGCAGGGAGCCCTAAATTATCAACAGAGACTTCCCAAAAAGGAAGCTGGCAAAGAAGGAACAGCATTTAAGTGCATTTGTTGTTGAAAGGTTAACGATCTTAGAGGTATTTTCACTTTAGCCGCAGCTTTGCATGGTTTAAGCAGAAAGAGTACGATTTCAAGGATTTTAAACCTGCAAAGACAGTCTCAGTGCACTCTCGTAGCGCAAACGTTCTGATGTGCACAATCTTTAACTTCACTGTAAAAATACAGGAAATACTCCCCTAATAAACGAATCATAGGCAGTGCTTAACTTGAGTCACTGCTTGCAAGTGGGTCTATTTTCCTCATCGGACTTTTTCCCAGAGCAAGATAGAAAAGCACAGCCAGGGAAAGCAGCAGGAAGGGAAAGACGGGAACACGTGGCCAAGGGCGAGAGAAGGGACGAGAAAGAAACCTATGAGAGTGAGATGAAGGGACAGGGAGTCACTCGTGGTGGATGAAAGAGGCATGAGCTGGAATTAACTCTACTTCTTAGCAAAACTTTGGGACCAGCAGTTAAGAGGATTATAAAAAAAATTTTCAGGAAACAAACCAAAAAGGATGACTAATGAGGCAAATCTTATATCAAACAAGTCCAGCGCTGACCTAATGGAGCAGTGTGCTGCATTATGCAGCACACACAGAAAGAGGAAAACGCCTCTCAGGATTGTTTTTGTGCAGGAAGGTTTCCCTTCCTTCCAAAAACAATTCTGCATGCAACATAGGTACCATGGTGATACAGTGCCTACGTTGGCAGTAGGCTGCCGAAGCTGTGCCAGCGCAGGCAGAAAGGACAGGAATGCACTGCAGTGCATAAATACAGTGCACTCCTGCCCTTTCACTTTGGCGCAGGGCAGCACAGCAAGGTCCCCTGCTGTTCTGCCCTACACCAAAATGCCATAAATGAGGACGTCAGGCTTGGAAATGACCGGAAAAGGCTCAGCAGTTACATCCATAGGAACCTTGATGCAATTTAATTCACTGGAACCCTCAATCCTCCATATAGGTACACCATAGGTTAAAGCAGAGGTCTTCAAACTGAATGGCGGACACCCTGGGGAGCCTTAAGTGATCCCAGAGGGGTGGAGAGGTGGGAGGGGGCGAGAGCCAGGCTCTCGCCAAGAGAAGCATCATGCCTTGTTTTTAGTGATAAAAAAATTAGAGGTAGTAAGCCGCTTTGCAATGGGCCATCACTAACATCTTTTGTCATTTATATCCTGACTGGTAGTATATGTAACAAGTATTGGAAATGCATCGGTTTCTTGAAAGTGATTAATAAAAAGCTGTTTTTAGCAATCATCATCCGGGACGAAGGAAAGAGCTCCCTAAAAAGTAACACACAAGTGGAGAGGATGAGGTGCAGCAGACAGAACTGCAGAGATGAGAGCTGGAGATCTGGTTCGAGCCTGCGATCCGACATCCTGTGATTCTGGGCAGATCACTTAACCTCTCCTGCTGATACGTTGCTATATAAATCTGCTGCAAGATGAAAACGCAAATAGAGGCAAAACTTTATGAACAAATTGTTAACACTATTTCAGCTACAGGAAACTGATAAGAGAAGCAGATGAGGAACAAGCCTTGGTAAATGCAGGAAAATATGCTACAGGCAACAGAAACGGAAGCAATGTAAGTGGCATGTACAGGAACCAATGAAAAGCCAGGAAAGAGAGGAAATGTAAGCCCCTTTTTTAAGTTTATATTAAAAAAATATATTGTACAAGCACTGTTCAGGGAAACCTAACAAGCACAGCGCAAGTGATGTGCAGGCGAAACCTAAAAAATGAACAATACTCCCATAGACCCAAGATGCGTTCATCCGAAAGGGCTCTTGGTTACACCCATAACCAGTTGAAAACACTAATGGAGCAGGGGAGTGACAAAAATGTGTGTGTACCCCTTGTGAAGTTAATCTCCCATAACCATAACATGTATTAATCGAGTGGAGTGTTAAACTAATCAATAAAAAGAAAAGTACACACAGAAAAAGTACACGTGGGATACTAATTTGCTAATATTGCAAACCATAATACATTAATCATGTGAAATTGTCATACTAATATAGTGCAGTAATGCTTTTAATTAAGCAGAGCTATTTATGTATGCTTATTGTGAGTATTTTCATGGCAAAATGAACAAATTTGGTAAGCTAACCATGCATTTTTATCGCTTTCTGCTAGGTAACCTCTAACAGGGTAAAACTTAGAATGGTGTGAGGTAAACAGAAGGGCTTTACTTCAAAATCTTATGTTTGTTGTGTTTGTTTCTGTATTAGTTCCCATTGAGGCCCGTGCGGCCTAAAATAAAATGGCGGATTTGCGAGACTCCGAAAGAGTATGGCTCTACGCATGCGCGACTGGGTGCGAGAGATGTATGAATAGCCTGTGCCTGGGTTACTGGTGTCAAGGTCAGCGTGGTCCGGAAAAGCAGATTGATGCCAAAGAGATGCTCGAGTTTGTGAGCCTGGGAATATTGAGTGAAGTAGCGACATAAAGGACAGGATGATGAGTATCGAAAAATTAACTATTATGACCACATGAGAAACGTGGAATTGACTGTGCAAAATTTGGACAATGAGGAGATGAGGTGATCTTTACCACCTCTCTAATGGACCAATGAGTGATGAGTATGGACCCTAAAGTTTAAAAAAATAGTTAGATAGTTAGTGAAAAAGGGTATAAAAGACCCAGCTCGAAAGAGAGAAAAAAGCTGTTCCTGAATTTATTTTTCGCACCACGACATGCTGTCGAACTGAATGATTTTTGGGTGCAAAAGACTTTGAAACTTTTTTGACTAACTTTTGATGGGGTAAAGAATTGAATGTGGAGTCCTGATGGGAGGTAGACATCGAGGAAGATAGAGAGGCAGATTTAGGAACCTGTGTTGTTTATTCCTGTTCTTTTTCTTCTTCCAAAGAAGATCGGTAATGTATTGTATTGTATTGTGACTTATATAGCGCACCTATCACCCGAAGGCATCAAGGCGCTTGCCTTGGGAACCCGTCCTGGCTTTTTCCCTGTGAGATCACCCCTACTGGGTATCCCCAGGGTGAAAGCCAGGCATCCCGCAGCAGGTGGGCCGCCGTAGTGAAGATTAAGCAACTATTGCCCAGAGTTGCAGCGTGGGACCCCATGATTAGAATAGGCACCAAGGCAAGAATTATCGAGTCCGTGGACATTTTGGGCTCAGGACCCTGCCGCATCGGGAATTGAACCCTGGTCCCGGGCCAGACCTCTGCATCAGGGTCTGCCGCTCTAATCAGTGAGCCACACTCCTCCACTTGACATTCAAGTGACATGTGACATTCAAATACTGTTTACTAATAAATGTCAAATTTATTGAAATCATTCTTCTTCTTTTTTAATATGTCTTATAGAAATATTTTTAAAAACCTATGAATAAAACTTAGAAATTTAAAATTAAAGTAATGACAAAATAATTGAAATAATGAGAAAAATAAAGATAAATGAGAAATAGTAAATTAAGCTGGTCTTGATTTCCATCAACTAAATTCTACTAGCTGGTCCAGCGACTGAAACAGTGGGGTGCCTTGATGTTATTTCTTATGAATCTAAAGACAATGGAGACATCCATAAAATGCATATGTATATAATGAATTGAAATTAAAATTGTAGATTTAATAAGGGTACTCCGCTGTCCAGCAGCTCATCCTCTAGTTTTCACTGATCTTGGGAGCAGTATGTTCTGTGTGAATGAGTGACTCTCGGTGCTATGGGCCCCACCGACGAGTGAAGTGTGATAGCTCCTGAGTATTTCCATGATAGTTTTGGAGGGTTGTTTGAGAGCAGCGCTGGAACAACACAATGGTGCCCAGCTCTTCTTAGTGACAGTTCCTCAGCTCTCACATAACCAACAAATGGAGCTCTGCCACACCCAACCATTGATGCACTCTAGAGCAAATCTAAGGCACATCAGCTCTAAATCGAGGAATCTGCATCCCAGCAGCCCATTATTCTCGGACATGTCTCCTTATTACACTGCCACCTTTTTCCGCATAATGCACCCCTAGATAGTAGACATGCTGAAGATTTGTACTGCGCCACTATGGCCATTTCCCTGCTTTCATCACGGTGTTCACCTCCTGGAAACTTTTTTTTAACCTTTTCAGTGTACATTTGCATCCCAGCTGCCCATTATTCTCGGACATGTCTCCTTATGACACTGCCACCCGTTTCCGCCATACCGGCACTGCTGCGACTCTGTGGTGATTTGCACTTCTGTGGCCCTTTCCCTTGCTGCACAACTATGGCCTCACTCCTCGAGCTGTTTAAGAGTTTAAGAAGTACAGTAGAAATATAACGATTAGGCCCTGGATCAAGAGCAGAGTTAGAGGGGAGAGCAGGAGGAGGGATGTTTTCATTTGTGAATGGATGGAGGATGAAGAGGGGAGGTAGTATGAATTCAGACTCACTGAAACAGAAGGATGGGCGAGTTCAGTGGATTTGAAAAGAAGCTGGATGGATGGACTGAGAGGTGGACAGAAGAATGGATGGAGAAATTTTCATTCAATGGAAGGATGGATGGTTGGTCCGTTGGATGCGTGGGTAGGTAGATGGATGGAGGGATGGCTGGCTGGCTTGCAGGCAGGTTTGGACGGGCAGATAATGGACTGGCTGGTCAACAGGTGGATGGGTGAATAGAGTCACTGATAAATGCAAAAGGCATTTAAGTACATTAACAGATACGTTCAATAACTGAAAGGAGAGACAAGCTGAACTTGAAACATATGAGTTATCTAGCATGATGACGATTTGAAGCACTTTAGATATATTGTGTTCGTTCTGAATAAATAATACATCGGTCGGGTGGTGTACGGTTCAGAATCGTGGTTTGTGCAGTGAAGTAGTGTCACATCCACCATCATGGAATGGGGGGCAGTTATCCAGTGCCACAAATTATATGTGTTTGCGAGCTCTGTGTAACAGTGTAACAGTTTCAAAAGAGAACAAATATCATGGGAGTGGATCAGAACTGGTGCAGCAGCCAGAGCTGCTGACTTGAGAGTGGGGGTAAAGTTTGAGTCTCAGTGGCGCAACATTCTGTGATTCTGGGCAAATCACGTAATCTCTCTTTGTGATAAACGGCACTATAAAACTTTATGAAAAAATAGTTCCACCAAAGTGGATGTTAACAGTATTTTGGCTACGGGAAACTGATAAGAGAAGCAGATGAGGAAGAAGCACTGGTAAATGCAGGAAAATATGATACAGCAATAGAAATGGAGGAAAAGTAAGTGGTGCGCATAACTTTCTTATAGATGTGCCAGCATGTGGTTATTTAAGCATGTAAGAGTGCTGTAAATATCCATTTTTGGCTTAAGGTTTTGAGCAGCTCTGATGTACAAACTGAGGGTGTTTTGCCGGGGGTTTTTGAAGAGCACTGCTGGGCATGGTTAGACAGCCTCATTGGAAGCTTTAATTTTACCTGCTTCCTGTTAAACCAGGAGAACCTACATGAGTTGGACAGCAGGCAAGCTTGGAGAGCAGAGTCTGTAATTGTGTGGGGTAAGGCACAGGATTAGGGTCAGCATGCTTGCCATAATGTATTTTTAGAATCTTGGGACCTCATTTACAATATTTTGTTGCACGCAGTGCAGCAAGTCTTCCCGTTGCGCTGCAGTTCATCAAATGAAAAGGGCAGGAATGCGCCGTATCAACAAGATATGAAGGTTCCTGTCCTTTTCCCTGCACTGGCACACAATGGGCTGCCATGCCCCAGCCCAGGCACCCTTGCACCATGGTGCCTGTGTTGAAGGTAAACCACCTGCATAAAAACAATCACGAGAGGTATTTTCCTCTTTCTAAGTGTGCTGAAAAAGGAGGAGAAATAAAGGTATTTCTCCTCGTAGCGCCTCCCTTATGCTTCCCTGGGGAGGCATAGGAATCTAATGCATTCTTAGGTTTACGAAACCTTGTAAATCTTGGAATGCGTCACGTTCCATGGATGTTGCTTGCTTGTTGACTTTCTGCATTTCTTTTGGTAATAGAGCGCAGCACACAATCTGGTCCGCTTTATCACCAAAATAAATGCAGCAAATCTACAAGCACACATGTTTTTTCAGAATCGCTGCGTGCTGCAGCTCCAAGAAACACCGGCCTTCAGGGATGTGCAAACGAGATGCTCGCACCATTAAAAAAAAAGCAACTCGGTGTTCACAGCAAAGCGCTATGAAAGTGGGGCACCTTTATTTTAGTGTCAGCACTGGTCAGTGCCTATGAAATGCCTGTGCATGCTAATTACCCTGGGTCAATGGCCAAATGTACAGAAGTGGTGGAAAAAACGCCCCCACAAACATTTGCATCCTACCTATTGCACGTCATGCACCCTGATACAGATCTCCCCAGGACATCTGGCCCAGGTGGGAAGGTGGGACATTCATTGTGTGTTTTTTAAAACAAAACTTGGGTTTCTTGGGAAGGCGGTGAGATAGCTAATGGAATCGAGTGCCCGCTGGAGAGAACGATATGCCAAATGCAGCAATTCTGGTTGGGCTGACTCAGCCTTTCATCTTTCCATGGATGAAAAAATATGTGGGACTTGGTGGATTATTCCCAACATGTTTTATCTGTATTTATGAATTTCGTGAGGTAGAATCATAAAAATATTTGTTTGTTTATTCTGCCTATCTATATATTAATGACGGTCTCATTAATATATAGCCCTCAACTTACGAGAACATGGAATAAAAGATCTTGTGTACATCCTACAGTCATTAATGTTATTTAATGCTTTGAAAATATATGACCTCAAGTCCCAGCATTTTATAAATCTTAAAAGATCCGAGTATGATTCTTAGGGCATGTAATCACTGTGGACTTCAGCAGCTGCGGCTATTCAATAGTGAATCTCTTGCCAATCCTCAAATCAGGATCTTAGTTACTTAAGGACATCATCCTTTGTCTATTTTGAGCCTCACAGAGAAAACACAAGCCCCATACACCCATAAAACCTTCTATATGTACCCGGAGCTGTATTCCCTATTGTCTACACTGTCCAGGGTGCACTCAATTACAGAAGTCGTATGTCAGAATCCTGACTACAGAAACTTTGTGCTATGAGAATATTGTCGCAAAAATATTGACAACCAAATCACAAATTATATAAATGTATATTGGTAGCTTTAGATTTACTATTTTTTTTCAAAACATAATTTTATTTTTGACAACCAAAGCAGAAAGGATGCCTCACACAGCACCCACTGTCCACATAAAATATACCAAAAATGGATATCAACATTTTCAGCATGAACATGACAATGGTCATACACAACATTAATTAATTACAAAGAAAAATATAATCAAAAATAAATAACTGTGCCACATTGTATCCGCCAAACAAGGAGACATTCCGCACAGATAGAGAGTCCATGCCACTTGTATTTACATACGGCATTGATATCACGCATAGTCCAGTGCACTTGAGTAACTGCAAACAGTCTGCACTATCAGGTGGGGGGGGGCTCTAGATACAAACCCCTATAGTCGGCCCACCTCTTCCAAATGGTATAATGTTTCCGAGGGCACCCCCTCGCTCCAAAGACAGGAATTTCAAGGCCCGTACAGAAGTTTAAGCCCTTTTTCCATACTCCAAGCAAAGGCGGGGATTCCGCCTTCCAGACTGTCTTTGCCAACATAAGGCCTAAGAATAAAAGGTGGGTTTGTACCTGTTGCCACCCAAGTCATCTGTGATGTGCAGCATCGCCAGCCTCAGGAAGGAGAGAACCTCCCGCCCCAATACTTCAGAGAGGCATGCAAGCACTCCCCTCCAAAAACTTGCCAGGGTAGGGCAGGACCACACAGTATGCAGGAAGGTGCCCTCCATTGACCCACAGCGCAGACAAGGCAGAGATGCAATTAACCCAGCACACCACAATCTGTCTTGTATAATAGACTCTGTGAAGATATTTCAACTAGATAAAGCGCAGGCAGGCCACAATGGTTGCACTACGTGGGGATTCCAGGGCCTCCGCCCAGTTATCCTCTTCTAAGGGACCCAGATCCTGCTGCCATGCCTCTCTAGTTCTGTGTAGGGTGGTAGGTGTGTTATTAATAATCATACGGTATATTTTAGTTATCTTGTGATCACCCAACTCCTCCATGAAACTTTGGCTACAACAGGGTTAAACTCGGATATCTCCATAAGTCGGGATATGCACCGGGTAAAGGCATGTCTGAATTGTAGGTAGCGCTAGAATTGCGTGTGGGGCATATCATATTCTGCTTGGATATTGAGGAAGGACTGGAGGGTACAGCCACGTGCAACCGTCCACACCGTGTCAATTCCAATGGCGCCCCAGCCCCAAAAACCAGATAGTCTTGCCAGCCCCGGAAGTTGCCCATTATTCCATAATTGAGTTTCTCTAGTGAGTCTCCCCACCAACCCATGTGGCTAAGTGTGGATTTCCAGACTCTAAGGATCGTGACGTGGCAAGCAGTAGCTCCTTCAGCAGCACCGCTGAATAGAGAAGCATGTGTAAGGCATTGTTTCCCAAAAGCCAACGTTCTAAGGTCTCCTATCGCCATACCACCACTCGTTGAGGACGAGGAGGTGCGAAGCAAGATAATAAGCATGTACATCTGGAGTAGCCACCCCAACAGAGTAGGTAGATGGAAAGCAACTCGCAATGCACCACCGCCTCAAATGACTCAGGCAAGAACAGCATTCAACTGACGAAACCAGGTCTGCTTGATTGGATAAGTGTGATTTAGTAATTGGTAAAGAAGGCGGGGTAAGGAAACCATTTTAAAGATGGCGTATCTACCAAAAAGAGACATGGGCATATTGGACAATACAAATGTCTGGTCGCTCACCTGAGTCCATAGAGGGGCAAGGTTCTTGTTCCAAGCCACAGACTGGGACGCAGAGAGAAATACACCCAAATATTTGAAACCGTCCGGAACCACAAACACCTCCTGCGACCAAGCTCCCAACTGTTCCCCGCCCTGCAACGGCCACATAAATGACTTCTCCGGATTCATGCGTAATCCAGAGGTCTCGCCAAATATTTGCTTAATGCGAAGGAGGCGAGGATCAGTCCAGTTGAGATTAGTGAGAAAGAATAAGACATCGCCCGCATATAACACTATGCAATCAGAGATTCCTGGGGCCAATTCAAATCCACGCATCTGCACGTCCGCCCAAATCCAGGCCGCCAATGGCTCCATGGTGAGTACAAAGAGATAAGGGGAGAGTGGACAGCCCTGGCATGTCCCCCGTCTGATAGGAAAGCGTCCAGAAACCGAGTCAGCCACCCTAACCGATGCAGTGATATTCGTATACAGAAGGCGAATAAGCTTCAGTAGTCGGGGCCTATGTTATGGCGGTTGAGCACGGCAAAGAAGTAGGTCCAGCTCAGGGAATCAAAGGCTTTATTCATGCCCGCCAGAAGGAGGGCAGCAGGGCACCCAAGTCTGGCAATCACAGCTATAGCATTATGTGCACGGCGGATATTTTGCCACGCGGCATGACCAGGCATAAAGCCTGGCTGGTCCGGATAAATCAAATCTGTGATGTGAGGGAGCAGGCGATTGGCAATCACTTTGGCCAAGAGTTTGGTCTCTACATTGAGGAGAGAGATCGGATGGTAGGGCGAGAATTGCTCCGGAGGACGACCGGGCTTAAAAAAACATGACAAGTTCGGCATGTAGCCAATCAGGAGGAAGACCGCCTCTCTCCGTGGAAGCCTCAAGAGCCGCTAAATACGGTTTTAGGAGTTGCGGATGATGTTTCTGGAAGAACTCGCTGGGGAAACCATTTGGGCCCGGTGCCTTACCCACGTGCATGCTGAGCAGGGCAGTCAACAGTTCCTTTATGGACAAAGGTAACATTTCTCGTACCCCATCAGATAAGGCCAGAGGTGGAAAGTTGTCTATAAATTTCCGAACGAGTGACGCAGGCAGGACCTCATGAGGAGCATACTGGTCTGTGTAGTAGGAAGCAAAACAATCAGCGATGGAGGAAGGGTCCGTAAGAATGGTCTCGTCAGAGCTACGTATACATGGGAGCGACTGGGGGCGCAGCGTCTGTTGACGCAGACAATGCAATAAGGCACTAGACTTGTCCCCCCCACTGGTACACCCGGCTGGGAGTGGCGACCCAGTACAATCGGGCTTCATCAAGAAGTTCACTGGCAGACGTCTGTTGCATATTCATCAGTTGCCTACACACAACACTGCCCTCCGAGCCACTACTTCGCACATTCCAGGTCGAGCAGCTGAGCCTCAAGTCTTATTAGTTTATTGCGGCGCTGTCGGAGCCTCGCCGTACGAAAGGCAATGTTTGCTCCCTGAGGGTGGGTTTCAATGCCTCCTATAAGGTAACAGGAGCCCATGTTGAGGTAGAGATATTCTGCGAGAGATTGATGGCTGTGTGTTCTATACTCATTGTCTCGTAGTAGCCACTGTGACAATCGCCACCGGAACTGGGAACGCCTGGGCTCTCGAGACAAGAGAAGGGAAATCGGCGAGTGATCCAATAAACCCCGAGAATGTCGGCTGCGAGTAATCTATGGGAATGTGTCCCGGAGAGAAAAAGGTAATCTAGCAGTGAGAAGGACTCGTGTGCGCCGCAGAAAAATGTGTACGCCCAGGTAGTAGGGTGTAGAGTTCTCCATGAGTCAATCCAACCCAATCCCTGACCAGGGGTAACAGTTTAGAAACATGGATCTCCGTCATATGGGCAGCAGCATGCCACTTAACTTGCAATGGGGAAAGAATATCATTCCAGTCACCACCAACCAGAGTTAATACCGACGGAAGTTAAGTCCAGAGTGTCATCAACCTTTCAAGAAAGGAATATGAGAGGGGGGCATAGACACTACCCAGAACAACAGGTTCCCCATATAGAGTCCCATAAATCACTACAAACTTACCCTGAGGGTTCGACCATGTCTTGCCATGAACAAAAGGGGACACAGAGGTGTATAAGGATCGCAACCCCCTGCGATCCTCTAGAATAGCCAGCGTGATAGATGTGTGCATATTCGAACCTCCCTAAGCAAGGTGTCTTGGTTCCCGCTAAATGGGTCTCTTGGAGAAAGAGAATATCCGCCCTATGGTGCTTAGCTTGGCGCAGCACCTCTTCCCACTTAATTGTATGAAGCAGGCCATTCTTATTCCAACTGAGGACTCAGAGCTCTCTACCCCCTGCCCTATCTACCTCTGGTGGCATGACTGATAGTGACGCAGGAGCGCACAAGACTCGTAAATCAATGGCAGCCTGCAATAAAAATATACCATAAGTGACATATAGCATATATAGTTACAGTTCTCGGAGCTATATCAATCAGGACGCTGAGTTTTCTGGTTGATCGTCGGAAAGTCTATTGGCGGATTTGCTGAAGGTCTTGGACCTCATCTTTGAACGCGATCGATGCCGATGACCACCACCCTCTCCCAGTGGACCATGCCCGGGCCCACTAGACAATGAGTCAGAGTCAATCCTGGGTGGAGTGTGGGGCTTAAGCAGGACTCTCTCCTCCAGCCACTGAAACACTTTCCCCGGGACTCAAAGAAATGGGTGCACTATTCATATATAACCTGCAGGCGGGCCGGGTATAGCAGTGAGTATGGAAGCTTAAGACTTCGAAGGTGAGCCTTGGGGTCCAGGAAAGACTGCCTACGCTGTTGAACGAGGCTGTTATAGTCCAGAAATATAAGTATGCGTTGCAAGTCATACAGAAGAGAGTCCTGTACTCGCACCTGTTGAAGGATGACATTTCTGTCTTTGTAGTTAAGGAGACAGGCAATGACAGGGCAGGGGCAGCCGCTGGGAGATGGTACCTGTAACAGCGCACGGTGCACGTGCTCGTGGACGAAACATGGGGAGAGCGATTCGGGCGTTAGCCAACTCCTGAAGCGGTACAAAAGGGGGTGGTGATGGACGGAGCATCTGAATCAATCAAACACTCACACCTAGTCAATCCCCTTTTGTATGAGCCAACTCCTGAGCCATCTAGTGAGGCATTCCACCACGTTGTTACCCTCGCAGCCCTCAGGAAGTCCAATAAGATGAAGGATGTTGCTACGAACACGTCCCTCCGCATCCACGACCCGCGTTGCCAGGCCCTGCGTAACGGATTCAAGGGTAGACACCTTCTTCGCCAGCATGCCCACTGAGTCCTCTACATCAGATATGAGGGATTCCACCGCTGTAATCCGCTGCACCGCATTGCGGAGATCCTTCCGAATCAACATGATGTCAGCGCCCACCGCATCTATCTTAGATTCCAATGTTTCCCGTGACTGCATGATCGCCGCCAGCTGAGTTGAGTTGTCTGGCATCTGGGTCTCCAGGACTCCCAGCGATGGTCCCGAGGCCGCAGCCCCAACAAACTTGTCCATAGTGCTTTGCTTGGCGGATACACCAGGCAGCTTAACCTTGGCAATGACAGCGCCTCACAGGGCCAGAGAAGGCAACCAGCTGTATGGGCACTGCAGTTTCTCTCAGCGTGCGCCCACGGTCATGGGTGCCGCAAGCCCAGGATCTCAGCCACAGTGGGGGGAATGGGGAGCACCCGGCCAGGTTGGGCAACAGTGCCCACAAGCCGCACCAAGCCTGCTCTTTTCCGCTTCCGCATGCTAGGTACCCCAGCCTCCCATAATGGGTGTCCAAGCACAGCTCCTAGTCCACGCTGCTTCCAGTGGGTAGACTATAGCCACTGTCGCCCAGTCGCTGGTGCCGCCATCATATTCAGATGTAGGGCAGCAACGCAGTTAGCAGGCCAGAGAGGAAAAGGACCAGGGAGAGCATCGTCGGTGGTCAGCACCACATGCCGTGTAAATCCCCCAGAAGGCAACAATGGGCGGCTGCACCAGAGTTCCAAATAGGCCCAGGCTCTACTAAAGCGACTCCGGGAATTCAAGGACCGGAGCGAGTGATGTCAGCATTAGGGCACACACCAACAAAAGGGGGGGTCTCGGTGTCCACACTCCCAGCTCCGGAGCCGAGTCCAGTCCAAGCAGCAGGACCTGTAGCTGGGACCCCCGTGAGGCTACACGGCTCCCGCGCCACAGCTGATCACCAGCCTAGGACGTGCTGAAGCATGCGCGGCCCGTCTCGCCACCCCCCGGCCGTGCAGCCACTGCATGGCCTGGGACGGGAACCGCACCGCAGTGCTAGACCATCACCTACCGGGTCAGCTGTGATGTCTGGGTGGAGCTGGACACCCCTAGGCTCGATCTGTTCACCGGGGCAGGGGCTCACAAGTTTGTGTCCCCAGCTTCACTAATTGGGCGCCAGCCATCTCTGCACAACAAGAGCATGCAGGCCTCCAGAAAGGGAGGTCCGCTGCAGCAAGTAGCCGGACGTAAGCAGGAGGCAGCCCGCTATTATGGCCTCGCTCCTCCTAAGCTATCGTCATCGGCCAGGTTCCGGCCGCTTAGCCCAGCAGCCACCGCGCCGCCTCTCAAGGCCTCGCAGAGGATGTAGTGATAGGGGCCCACGGGGCAGGAGTGCAACCCACCACTCCCGGGTCACCACGCCGTCGATTCACCATCCCGGATCGTCGAGCAGATAGGTACCAGGGAGTTCTCGCCCACCACTCCTAACTAGCTCCAGAAAATGAGGGGTTCCCAAGCAGGAGGGCAGACGGGACGACGAGCAGGCGTTGTCAGAGTAGCAGCATGGCCCACAAGCACCAGGCTGCCACACCGCCGTCACACAGGGATCTGGGCACGTTGAGCTCGATAACCGCACTGGAGTTGCAGTATGCCCTCAACAACCTTTTAGGGCCTCCAAGATACTAGGTGGGTCACTTAAGGGCAGGATACACGGCGGATGTTAGGCAGGCTGCCAGAGCTGTGCTATAGCACATTTTGCCATTCTAGATGGCTAAGCCACGCCCCTAGATTTGCTATTCTTAACTATACATCTATGTACCTTGAAGTTATGTACATGTGAGATACTGGTATATAATGAACTTGTTGATATATTGGTTGTTGATGCTATTCTAATTTGAAAACAACCACAGAGGCACTTGAAGTAACCGCGGCAGCAGGATTTCAGAGAACTGCGGCTGTCTGTTAAAACGGGCAAATAATTGACAAGCCCCTGTTGGAGGACTGAATTTCGATCTCCTCCCGACCTAAATTTTACCCTTCAGGAACATTCCCATTAGTTTTATTGTTATCTTCTTTTTAAAAAAAATTTTGTATACCTAGATCTACTGTAACGTAAATGGTTTTTAGTGCCAGATGTTAATATGTATGAAATATTTTAAACTCTTGTATGAAATGTTTTTTAAATTCTTTGTATGACTTGTAAAGGAGTCGAATAAAGATATTCTGACTGACTGACTGACCCTTCAGGAATAAGCTGAGTGGTATTCACATTATTTAGGAATTTTAATTGTTTTTTAATAATTCGAATTTGGAAATTCTTCGAAGTACACGAAATAAGAACGTGATAGCTACGCTTTGTATTTTAAAATAACTTTGACGCTCAATGAACTATTCTTGTCCTGATGATGACCGCAATCTCTGAAAGCGGTTGAAACGCCGTCGACGTATCTGTGGCTCATAAATTTTAGTGGACACATAAATCTTGTATATGTTGTACCCCTCTGTTTGTAACATAATTATTGTTTGCCACATGCTTGGTTTTCTTTTGTATGTTATGTATTGTTGTATAAACCAGACATTATTTTCTTTGAGCGCACTATTTATAATAAATTTGTGATAATAATTTTTTAATCTTTTGTTGATTATTCTTATTTGTGCCTCCCTTTCTTTTTGCCCTTCTCCTTTCTTTCCTTTTTTCTAACCTGTTTATAAAAGTGAAATTTAATTGCAATTGATTTTTTCTAAATTGTGATTTGCTGATTTGTTATTTGTTTCCTGAACTGTTGTTTGGAATACCTATTCTATTTTTGAAGCACAATATTTAAAAGTCCATCAATCACTCAATCAGGGTTGTTGTAGAGCATGACTAATCACCTGTAATGATCTCAAGGCGCTGGTGTGGGAAGGTGGGGGTGAGGATGAGGGGAATGGGGGTTCTACAGTTCAGTCAAAGAGCCAGGTCTTGAGGTCCTTCCTAAATGAGGTAGTGATGGTGATTGCATGAGATGCAGAGGTAGGGAGTTCCAGGTCTTCGCAGCAAGGTAGGAGAAGGATCTTCCTCCAGCCGAGGTCTTGTGGATCGTAGGACAGTGGCCAGGGCCAGATGGGTGAAGTGGAGATGGCTGGCCAGTGTGTAAAAGGAGAGGTGGTTGTTTAGGTATTTGGGTCCTGGAGTGAGATCAGAGTTTTGATTAGTGGACGTTTTGACGCAACCAAAAGTAGCGCAGTGGGTTAATATGCTTGATGCAAAGTACGTGTATCGTGTAAATCACAAAGTGCATATAACGTAAAGAGGTCACTGCTTTTGTCAGAGAGTTCCCTTTGTTCCTTGCAGTGTATACGTCTAAAATCCTAATATAGAACATTGAGTTAATAACTGACATCAAAGAGTTGCATGCAAACAGCAAGGTATATTATTATTATTATAGCGTTATGCTTTTCCTCCCAGCCTTTCATTATTCTAACCTTGCAAAATAGGTTAATCTCTGTAAAAAAAAGAAAAAACAATTCTTACTATTAAATGTAACCCCCAACTATGGTATTATGTTTGCAATTCTAAGTTAGGGCTTCTCCAGATCAAGCACTCTTAAACTATACTGTCCACCAGTATGAATGAAATGTGACTCCTACACCTTGTATTCCTCTGTCTGATGTAACATTTACTGTACACTGATTTACACACGTGTGATTGATTGTCTCTATGTAATATGTGTGTGATGTAAAGTGCTTTGACACCCTACCCTGGCATGAGCGGCACTATAAACCTAATTAAATGCATCTCAGAGAGTGTGGTAATGGAGGCTTGAGGGACATTATTGAAGGGTAGTAGTGAGGGAATCACTGGCAGAGGTGGTCATTGGGGGGCGCTGACAAACCCTGTCGCACAGGCCGCCACCAACGCTAAGGCCTTCCCTGTGGGAACATATTGTGTGCCTCTGAGAAGGTATTCATATCAATTGCAGCACTTGACTGCGATTAACATGAATACTCTCACAATCTGCACTTGATATTTGTCGCTGCACCCACGCACGCAGACGGGTTCCTCCCGCACATAGCCTTGGCTGCAGGGCACAGAGACGTTACCCTGCCGCACACAGAGGAAAAAAATTAGAGGGAACATTGTTTACAAGGCACTTCAACTGCAATGTCCTTTTTTATCAAACTCAGGCCTAGATTCTTAAAAGAATGAGGAACGCAGCACACCAGCCAAAAATGCTGCTCTGAGTGACAGGGAGGGTACTGGAGAGCACCATATATACAGAGATATGGATCTCTCCTCCCCTCTCCCTAGTGCCGGTGCTGAATTCAGCTTCCATGCGCCAGGTAGTGCAATAGTGTTAGGGTGTGTTCCTGAGTTTACCACAGGTTTTGTACAGGAAGAGTACTCTTCCTGTATAAAACACAATGGATAGACAAGTTTAAAACATTTTCCTACTGTGTAGTGTGCTGTACAGTGCAGCACACATGCAAAGTCGGAAAAGCAAGGAGAAATGAAAACATTTGTCCTTTTAATTCCTGATTTTCAGAGGTGTTCATTTCTGGTGCTAAACCCTATTTACTAATGTTAGTAGATAAGGTTTAGTATCGAAAAGCATGGGTGGTTGCATGGGAACACTCATGTACCACCCATGTAATGCCCCCTGATGCAAAGTAATGCAAAGCAGCGTTATACGCTGCTTTGTGTTACTTTTCCATACTAACAAACACAAATAACAATTTGCATTGGTTTGATAATCCCCAAAATATTTTAGCATCAGTTTAGTGACGCCAAACCTTTGTGAAACTTGGCCTTGGTGCCTTGTATACGTCTTCCTGCTACAGCATTACACTGAAAATTAAAGAAGTACCAATATTGCTTTCTCAACAAAGAAACAACATTTCTCATGGTTCAGACTTACTCCATCTTTGAAAACAAGGGCAATTAATAGAGAGGAAAGATCTTGATCACTTTAGGATATCAAGAAGCATTCAAAAACGATATCTCTTCGAAAATGCAGACACTATTTCGCCACATTAGATCAGGGAAGACATCTGTACATCCAGAGCATTAGTCTCCTTCAGACATTGTTGAAAAAAGTAGCTTCACTCAAAAATGCTTATGCAGAAAATCAGGAGATCCCGGAACAAATAATGCAGGAAGGAGGTGATTGCTGAAAACTAATAGCCAGCATTAAGTAACAATCTAGATTTCTTTCAGATGTGATGAGCTGAAAACGTCTTCTCATGCTGCAGGGGAGTGATTCTAGCCAGAAGTCAACTATGGTTAAGACACAGTGAAGTGGATAATGTAATAAAAATTTCATTTTCAGGACTGAATTTACAGGAGAGTAGTTGAAGCCTATAGTCACTAAAGCATTCAGATCAGGTAACACGAGTTTCCATATAGAGCTAAGAATTAGCTATATTCTTTTAATGCTTCAAATCACAGTAAGCCGAAGCAAGATAAAAGGACAACATATTTTTAACTTCGGGTCCATCTAAGAAGAGTTCCCATTCAGAAGAATCTGTGCTGCTGATTATTCGCCTGAGGGAGATGTAGAAGAGCAGGCTGGGGGGCATATCAGGTACCTTTTCACAACTGTGTGACAAATGTATCAGATTAGTTGGTATTGACCATAGTTCAGCATAGTTATGTGATAGAATTCATACCCCGGCCTCTATATCGGACTTTCATGCCTACACCTATCCCAAAAGATCTAAACAAGGAGACTGCACTTTGGCTGTTTTTGAAAAGGACAATTGTGTCAGTTCCAAAACACAAAAAATAAGTATGTGATCATATTCAGTCCTCTTTTTGGTGAAAATTCCTTAAAGGGCTTTTACCCAGTAATTAACTGGTGCCCTACAGTAACTATAAAATTCTCGCTCACCATGCACAGCGTTGTCATCAATGATGTAATTTCCTAAGTTGCAGTCATTATATCCATGACATCATAGAACACATCATGAGTGATATAATATGTGAGGTCAGAAGCATTACATGGCAAGTGCATGAGTTATAGTTACTATAGGGCACAAGTTATAGTTGCTTGATATAACTATAGCTAGTGAATTTCAGTGTTTGCTAGTTTAAAACTGTATGTTTTAACTGACATTTTCACATTACTATAACGTCCCTTTAACAATTGTTTTTTCAGTGACTTTCTAAGTTTTTTCAATGTAAATGAGTGGGGAACATCCTTCACAACGCAACCGCTACAACGCGGTTGCGTTACGACGCAGCTTTAACAAAGAAAGTCGTTACCACAACTTTTGCTGGAGGGCGCTCTAGGATAGGGGATAGTTTAATTTACTATCCAACACCTTCCCTACTATCCACGGGGACTGGTGCTAAAAAAGTAAATTAAACTATTCACTATCAGCGCCCCCCAACGCAAGTCATTGTAACGACTTGCGTTGTTAAAACTGCGTGGTAAAGGGACGCGTTGTAATGGTACGCGTCGTACCGTCATACATCCAAATGAACATATGATTACAATTTCTAACTATGACGTCACTCTAATCTTTGATTTTTTCACTTAATTTCTAGTTTTTCTTTAACCCTGGGCGTAAAACTCCACTCCGCTCGTGGAGTTTCAGGATTTTTGGCAACTCTGCGTTCCACGTAGAACGCGGAGTTGCCGAAAACTCTGCGCCACGCACTAGAGCTCAGTTTGTTGTGTGTTTGCGTGCCCAAAATGCATTTTCACGTGTGCAGGAGTGACTTACCTGGTGCCTGTGATTGCCGATGAGATTTCCCATCTGTTTGTGAGCACCACGAGATTTGCTAGGTGGCCACGTCGTCCTGCGAGAGTTTGCGATCACGAACACGTCTTTCGGGCGCGCCATCGGACTTCTGGCAGACGTTTTGTGAAGATCGCGATCCTCAACATGCAGAATTTGCATTCCGGAGAAGAATCTCTCTCAAGCAGCTTCAAAACCTTCTCGAAATGATGATTTGGATTAAAAAAACTCCTCAAATTGACATTTGGCTGTCCTTTTTTTGCAAGGAGTCCTTTTTCTTTTTTTACATTTTTTTTAAGAGGGAGGAAGTATCCCAGAGTATCCAACTTCCTGTTCCTGTCCAGCAGGCTCCTCCCGGTGTTTTGTCCATCTCCTGTTCACTTTTCATTTAGATTTGGACTGGAAGGATCGCTCTTTGTGTCTGCTGCATCATGTATCATTGGATTTGAGGACTTTTGAATTTGAGATTTCACAATAAGTTTGAAAATTGGTGTTGTTTGTTTGATTGGATTGTGGTGGGTGGCCTGTAGTTTCACTAGGGGCCTAGGTGTTTGTTTGTAAGTAATTTATCTTCTTTTGTAAAGGAAACACTCCAACTTTTGAAATCAATTTGCAATATTTATTTCATTCACTAGCCGGCAAATAGTCTGCCCATGGGCCTTCTCCACCAGTAGGCCCAGAGCTACCCATGGGTGTATGAAACAACTGTTTCTACAACTGTACTGTCTGTTAAATGTAAACATCATTTAGGGCATGGATGGCATTGGATTGAAAAGCAAAATGTGTTTTTTGGGGGTATTTCACATTTTTTCATGTGTCTTAAATAAATGCCTTTGTTGGATGTGTGTGGTTGTTGTGTAACTTGCAAACCTTTTTTAGCCCTGTGGATTTTCGTTTTTGGCATTGTTGTATGAAAGCTGTATTGTTTAGCATGCCTCCTTTGTCTGGCCAGGTTGTGTGAGTGTGTTTGTAATAGTGGGCCAGCATTTGCCTTGGCTGAGCCTCCACATGCGGCCAGGGGCCATTTTGTAAAGTCTGTGTCCATATAGGCCTGCTTGAGGTCATGGTTTTCCAGGCCTCCTGCTTGTTGCTGTTGTGAGTGACTGACCATGTGGCTGGTGGCCATTTTGTGGTGGTGGTAGTGCTTTTGCCATAGACCTGCTTGTCTTCTTTCCTTGGTTCCTCTTGGCTTATTGCTTCTGTTCGTGGTAGCCTGGCTATGTGACTGGCAACCATTTTGTAAAGGCAGTCAGTGTGCTTTTGCCATAGGCCTGCATTGTCTGTCTTCCGTTTATTGTTGTTGTAGTCTGGCTATGTGACTGGAGGCCGTTTTGTGAAGGCAGCCAGTGTGCTTCTGAATTAGGCCTGCATGTCCTTCCTTTGTTCCTTTTGGCTTATTGCTACTATCCATTGTCAGCTGCAGCTCCCTGAATGCTAAATCCCGCGTGATGTACAATGCCAAAATAGGTCTGTTACATTTGTATTTTTGTTCTTCTTGTTTCCTATCCCTCCTGAGTGTACTGCACACTAGCACACCAACCGTTAATGCCCTTGTTTTTGTCAAAGTCTCACAAATGTCTACACTGTATTGTTATATTTTCTTAATAACTGAGGTCATATATTTAATACTATTAATAACACTAAAAAGTGTGACCACTCGCTATGTTATATATTATATTTGTTTGTTTGTACCAGTAGTAATTGAACCACAACAATGAATGCCACGTTTCACTGATGTTCTTCTTGTATTTTTTGCTTTTAGGTGCACAAAAGAAGAGGAGACGTCATCACCCATTATACTGCCAGACATATTATTATTATAGCGTTATGCTTTTCCTCCCAGCCTTTCATTATTCTAACCTTGCAAAATAGGTTAATCTCTGTAAAAAAAAGAAAAAACAATTCTTACTATTAAATGTAACCCCCAACTATGGTATTATGTTTGCAATTCTAAGTTAGGGCTTCTCCAGATCAAGCACTCTTAAACTATACTGTCCACCAGTATGAATGAAATGTGACTCCTACACCTTGTATTCCTCTGTCTGATGTAACATTTACTGTACACTGATTTACACACGTGTGATTGATTGTCTCTATGTAATATGTGTGTGATGTAAAGTGCTTTGACACCCTACCCTGGCATGAGCGGCACTATAAACCTAATTAAATGCATCTCAGAGAGTGTGGTAATGGAGGCTTGAGGGACATTATTGAAGGGTAGTAGTGAGGGAATCACTGGCAGAGGTGGTCATTGGGGGGCGCTGACAAACCCTGTCGCACAGGCCGCCACCAACGCTAAGGCCTTCCCTGTGGGAACATATTGTGTGCCTCTGAGAAGGTATTCATATCAATTGCAGCACTTGACTGCGATTAACATGAATACTCTCACAATCTGCACTTGATATTTGTCGCTGCACCCACGCACGCAGACGGGTTCCTCCCGCACATAGCCTTGGCTGCAGGGCACAGAGACGTTACCCTGCCGCACACAGAGGAAAAAAATTAGAGGGAACATTGTTTACAAGGCACTTCAACTGCAATGTCCTTTTTTATCAAACTCAGGCCTAGATTCTTAAAAGAATGAGGAACGCAGCACACCAGCCAAAAATGCTGCTCTGAGTGACAGGGAGGGTACTGGAGAGCACCATATATACAGAGATATGGATCTCTCCTCCCCTCTCCCTAGTGCCGGTGCTGAATTCAGCTTCCATGCGCCAGGTAGTGCAATAGTGTTAGGGTGTGTTCCTGAGTTTACCACAGGTTTTGTACAGGAAGAGTACTCTTCCTGTATAAAACACAATGGAAAGACAAGTTTAAAACATTTTCCTACTGTGTAGTGTGCTGTTCAGTGCAGCACACATGCAAAGTCGGAAAAGCAAGGAGAAATGAAAACATTTGTCCTTTTAATTCCTGATTTTCAGAGGTGTTCATTTCTGGTGCTAAACCCTATTTACTAATGTTAGTAGATAAGGTTTAGTATCGAAAAGCATGGGTGGTTGCATGGGAACACTCATGTACCACCCATGTAATGCCCCCTGATGCAAAGTAATGCAAAGCAGCGTTATACGCTGCTTTGTGTTACTTTTCCATACTAACAAACACAAATAACAATTTGCATTGGTTTGATAATCCCCAAAATATTTTAGCATCAGTTTAGTGACGCCAAACCTTTGTGAAACTTGGCCTTGGTGCCTTGTATACGTCTTCCTGCTACAGCATTACACTGAAAATTAAAGAAGTACCAATATTGCTTTCTCAACAAAGAAACAACATTTCTCATGGTTCAGACTTACTCCATCTTTGAAAACAAGGGCAATTAATAGAGAGGAAAGATCTTGATCACTTTAGGATATCAAGAAGCATTCAAAAACGATATCTCTTCGAAAATGCAGACACTATTTCGCCACATTAGATCAGGGAAGACATCTGTACATCCAGAGCATTAGTCTCCTTCAGACATTGTTGAAAAAAGTAGCTTCACTCAAAAATGCTTATGCAGAAAATCAGGAGATCCCGGAACAAATAATGCAGGAAGGAGGTGATTGCTGAAAACTAATAGCCAGCATTAAGTAACAATCTAGATTTCTTTCAGATGTGATGAGCTGAAAACGTCTTCTCATGCTGCAGGGGAGTGATTCTAGCCAGAAGTCAACTATGGTTAAGACACAGTGAAGTGGATAATGTAATAAAAATTTCATTTTCAGGACTGAATTTACAGGAGAGTAGTTGAAGCCTATAGTCACTAAAGCATTCAGATCAGGTAACACGAGTTTCCATATAGAGCTAAGAATTAGCTATATTCTTTTAATGCTTCAAATTACAGTAAGCCGAAGCAAGATAAAAGGACAACATATTTTTAACTTCGGGTCCATCTAAGAAGAGTTCCCATTCAGAAGAATCTGTGCTGCTGATTATTCGCCTGAGGGAGATGTAGAAGAGCAGGCTGGGGGGCATATCAGGTACCTTTTCACAACTGTGTGACAAATGTATCAGATTAGTTGGTATTGACCATAGTTCAGCATAGTTATGTGATAGAATTCATACCCCGGCCTCTATATCGGACTTTCATGCCTACACCTATCCCAAAAGATCTAAACAAGGAGACTGCACTTTGGCTGTTTTTGAAAAGGACAATTGTGTCAGTTCCAAAACACAAAAAATAAGTATATGATCATATTCAGTCCTCTTTTTGGTGGAAATTCCTTAAAGGGCTTTTACCCAGTAATTAACTGGTGCCCTACAGTAACTATAAAATTCTCGCTCACCATGCACAGCGTTGTCATCAATGATGTAATTTCCTAAGTTGCAGTCATTATATCCATGACATCATAGAACACATCATGAGTGATATAATATGTGAGGTCAGAAGCATTACATGGCAAGTGCATGAGTTATAGTTACTATAGGGCACAAGTTATAGTTGCTTGATATAACTATAGCTAGTGAATTTCAGTGTTTGCTAGTTTAAAACTGTATGTTTTAACTGACATTTTCACATTACTATAACGTCCCTTTAACAATTGTTTTTTCAGTGACTTTCTAAGTTTTTTCAATGTAAATGAGTGGGGAACATCCTTCACAACGCAACCGCTACAACGTGGTTGCGTTACGACGCAGCTTTAACAAAGAAAGTCGTTACCACAACTTTTGCTGGAGGGCGCTCTAGGATAGGGGATAGTTTAATTTACTATCCAACACCTTCCCTACTATCCACGGGGACTGGTGCTAAAAAAGTAAATTAAACTATTCACTATCAGCGCCCCCCAACGCAAGTCATTGTAACGACTTGCGTTGTAAAAACTGCGTGGTAAAGGGACGCGTTGTAATGGTACGCGTCGTACCGTCATACATCCAAATGAACATATGATTACAATTTCTAACTATGACGTCACTCTAATCTTTGATTTTTTCACTTAATTTCTAGTTTTTCTTTAACCCTGGGCGTAAAACTCCACTCCGCTCGTGGAGTTTCAGGATTTTTGGCAACTCTGCGTTCCACGTAGAACGCGGAGTTGCCGAAAACTCTGCGCCACGCACTAGAGCTCAGTTTGTTGTGTGTTTGCGTGCCCAAAATGCATTTTCACGTGTGCAGGAGTGACTTACCTGGTGCCTGTGATTGCCGATGAGATTTCCCATCTGTTTGTGAGCACCACGAGATTTGCTAGGTGGCCACGTCGTCCTGCGAGAGTTTGCGATCACGAACACGTCTTTCGGGCGCGCCATCGGACTTCTGGCAGACGTTTTGTGAAGATCGCGATCCTCAACATGCAGAATTTGCATTCCGGAGAAGAATCTCTCTCAAGCAGCTTCAAAACCTTCTCGAAATGATGATTTGGATTAAAAAAACTCCTCAAATTGACATTTGGCTGTCCTTTTTTTGCAAGGAGTCCTTTTTCTTTTTTTACATTTTTTTTAAGAGGGAGGAAGTATCCCAGAGTATCCAACTTCCTGTTCCTGTCCAGCAGGCTCCTCCCGGTGTTTTGTCCATCTCCTGTTCACTTTTCATTTAGATTTGGACTGGAAGGATCGCTCTTTGTGTCTGCTGCATCATGTATCATTGGATTTGAGGACTTTTGAATTTGAGATTTCACAAGTAAGTTTGAAAATTGGTGTTGTTTGTTTGATTGGATTGTGGTGGGTGGCCTGTAGTTTCACTAGGGGCCTAGGTGTTTGTTTGTAAGTAATTTATCTTCTTTTGTAAAGGAAACACTCCAACTTTTGAAATCAATTTGCAATATTTATTTCATTCACTAGCCGGCAAATAGTCTGCCCATGGGCCTTCTCCACCAGTAGGCCCAGAGCTACCCATGGGTGTATGAAACAACTGTTTCTACAACTGTACTGTCTGTTAAATGTAAACATCATTTAGGGCATGGATGGCATTGGATTGAAAAGCAAAATGTGTTTTTTGGGGGTATTTCACATTTTTTCATGTGTCTTAAATAAATGCCTTTGTTGGATGTGTGTGGTTGTTGTGTAACTTGCAAACCTTTTTTAGCCCTGTGGATTTTCGTTTTTGGCATTGTTGTATGAAAGCTGTATTGTTTAGCATGCCTCCTTTGTCTGGCCAGGTTGTGTGAGTGTGTTTGTAATAGTGGGCCAGCATTTGCCTTGGCTGAGCCTCCACATGCGGCCAGGGGCCATTTTGTAAAGTCTGTGTCCATATAGGCCTGCTTGAGGTCATGGTTTTCCAGGCCTCCTGCTTGTTGCTGTTGTGAGTGACTGACCATGTGGCTGGTGGCCATTTTGTGGTGGTGGTAGTGCTTTTGCCATAGACCTGCTTGTCTTCTTTCCTTGGTTCCTCTTGGCTTATTGCTTCTGTTCGTGGTAGCCTGGCTATGTGACTGGCAACCATTTTGTAAAGGCAGTCAGTGTGCTTTTGCCATAGGCCTGCATTGTCTGTCTTCCGTTTATTGTTGTTGTAGTCTGGCTATGTGACTGGAGGCCGTTTTGTGAAGGCAGCCAGTGTGCTTCTGAATTAGGCCTGCATGTCCTTCCTTTGTTCCTTTTGGCTTATTGCTACTATCCATTGTCAGCTGCAGCTCCCTGAATGCTAAATCCCGCGTGATGTACAATGCCAAAATAGGTCTGTTACATTTGTATTTTTGTTCTTCTTGTTTCCTATCCCTCCTGAGTGTACTGCACACTAGCACACCAACCGTTAATGCCCTTGTTTTTGTCAAAGTCTCACAAATGTCTACACTGTATTGTTATATTTTCTTAATAACTGAGGTCATATATTTAATACTATTAATAACACTAAAAAGTGTGACCACTCGCTATGTTATATATTATATTTGTTTGTTTGTACCAGTAGTAATTGAACCACAACAATGAATGCCACGTTTCACTGATGTTCTTCTTGTTTTTTTGCTTTTAGGTGCACAAAAGAAGAGGAGACGTCATCACCCATTATACTGCCAGACAGAATTCCTGCTGCGCACAACGTCACATGATGTTTGACCACAGACATCTCTTCAACTTGTGTCACTGTGTGCTGCTGACATCTTCAAGATGGTCCAAAGAAAGTTACCACTGAGAAGAAGACACTCCCATTTACCAAGAACGGTAAGTCAACCAAGACATTTTTGGGAAACCAAAAATTGTGCCTCCAGCAGCGGTGTCCGGAGAGCAAGCTAGGAGCAGCAACCCTGCATCAGTGGACACACCCCACCAACCTAGGTCCAAGCCCATGTCTGTTGCAGAGGCAGCCAGTCTAATCACGACTCCATTGCCTACGAGCAGTGATGTTGAAATTGACTTATCGTTATCGCAAAGTAGTACCCAATCAATGCAGGGTACTCAGATAAGTGGGCAAGCAACAACAGCCGCAACCACCCCCAATAGTAGTTGTTCCTCCCAAAGAAGGGGGCAGTTCAGGAGATCAAGCTTCCTGCAGAGCGAGAAGAAGAGCAAGCCACTCTTTTAGAAGATTCATTGTCCTCCAAATCCCCAGCAAGAAAAAAGAGGGTTAGTCCATCAAGTTCTCATCCAAGCCCTCCTTCTGATGACCTAGACACCAGTTGGATCCTACCTCCATCTGAGTTGGAGACACACCACGCCCACAAGACAAGGCTAGGGAAAAGGAAGGTTCCAGAAAGCCTTAGCGTTATGGAGGTAGATTCAAAAGAAGAGGATGATGACGATGAGCCAGTCATCATGGACATTAGTCCCGCCCCAGTAGAGACCGACATTATCCTATCCCAAATCACTCTGAGGGATGTGGCATGAATACCACCAACACAGATGATACCACCAACACAACCACCATCTTCCATATTTCGCTGGCAGCGATCTACATCCTCCACAACCACCTCAGTAAAAGTAGGTACTGCAGAGAGTCAAACTTCACACCCACCTACCAGTTTATCTGGCATTGCAAGTGGCACCAGCAGCACCAGAAAGTTGACCTCCCCAGTTTGGTACTTCTTTTCGGTTAGCAGGAAGGATGTGAACATTGCTATATGCTCCATTTGTGGAAAAGGTGTTAGTCGGGGGAAGCTTGGTACAAACTATGGTACTGGAGGCCAAACAACCCATTTGAAAAAACACCACTTGATCCAGTGGGAGGCGCAGCTTAGCGGCCAAAAAACCGATTGTTGTTGGTGGGGATGAAGAAGTAGAAGATCCGATCATGGTGGAAGGTGAATAAAAGGGAGGCATTTTCTCTGGTAGACAAAGTAGCCCTGTCCCCAGCAGTGCAGTGATACCGCCCACATCCTCATCAGCAACATCTCAGTGGACCAAAGGGTCTCAGGCAAGAATCTACCGCAACAAAAAAATGTGCGTTAAACCTAATAACACCTGGCATCAAGAAGTCACCTGCCTCAGTGGCACCAGAAAAGAAAAAAATCCAGGCTACCATTCTCAGCACATTGAGGTCAGAGGGGCAGTATGAACGCAACCACCCAATGGCATGTTTGTACAATGCGAAGCTGGCTAAAATGTTAGCACTGGACCTCCTCCCTTATTCTTTTGTGGAAGGGATGGGTTTTCTTGAATTTGTTACAGCCATCTGCCCAAAATGGAAGGTTCCTAGCTGGTCCCATTTCACCAGAGTTGCTGTACCAGACTTCCAGCACTACATCACAACGTGATGGAATTGCTTGTACAAGCTTTGCAGCAGAGTGCTGTTCACACTATCCACCTGACAACAGACATGTGGACCAGTTGCCCAGCAACTGATTACAAGTGCAACACTGCACACTGGGTCTCTCTTAGGTTAGAGAAAAGATATCTGAAGCAGGTGTTGACACTGCTGAGATTTTTAATGCCACTCAGAAACATGCAACTGTAGCCATGTTCACCATGAACAAATCTCATACTGCTGCAAACATTTTGGAAAACTTTGACAGCAAGGTATTTTAATGGCTGCGAACAAGAGGGCTTACCATTGGTTTTGTTGCCATGGACAATGGCAGTAATATAGTTAAGACCATGGCAGATGGTGGCTATTTCAGGATCCTGTGTTTGGGGCACTGCATTAACATCATAGTTCAAGACTTTCTGAAAAAAGAAGACCGAGTCAGCAACTTACTACCTGGAGGAGAATCTGCACACATTTCAGCCTTTCTTTTAAAGCCCGGAAGCAGCTGAGGATCATTCAACGTGATAATAGAATGCCAGTTAAAGCACTCATCCAGGAGGTGCCAACATGTTGGAACTCAACTTATTGCATGTCTGAATGTCTGTTTGAGCAGTACAAACCAATCAATGAATATGTCATGCAAAGAGCTTGCCTGTCTGATGAGGGCTGTTAGCTTCAAACCGGTCCAAGGATGCTTGTTTACGCTCCAGGGAAGACATGGGTTAGGTAGTTTGGGCTGGACTGTTCCCATGAGGCACAGGGTGGAGAGTGATTTGCATATTGCCATGTCTGAACTGGGGTGGCGAAGTGAGCTAAAGAATGATGATGGAGTCAACCCAGATCTGTGACTGGGGGTGAGTGTCTGATAAGTTTCAGTGCAGCCTTTATCATATCCTAAGTTGGCAGGGTATGCCCAGATGTGGGTCCCTTTCTCACTTTGCCACTGGATTAAAGCTAGCCTGGCTGATGATGGCTGTTAGCTCGAAACCGGTCCAAGGATGCTTGTTTCCAGTCCAGGGAAGACATGGCTTGGCATTTCGGGCTGGACTGTTTCCATTAGGCACAGGGTCAAGACTGATTTGCAGCTAGTCGTGTCTGAACTGGAGTGGCGAAGTGAGGTAAAGAAGGATGATGAATTCGAACCAGATCTGTGACTGGGAGTGAGTTTCTGAAAGGTTTCAGCGCTCCATCATCATCTCCTTGTGTTTGCTTTGTTCACCCTAGGTTGGCAGGGTATGCCCAGACGTAGATCCCATGCTCACGCTGCCACTGGATTCAAGCTCGCCTGTCTGACGAGGGCTGTCAGCACAAAACCGGTCACAGGATGCTTGTTTCTGGTCCAGGGAAGACATGGCTTCGAAGTTCAGGCTGGACTGTTCCCATGAGTCACAGGGTCGAGACTGATTTGCATATAGCCATGTTTGAACTGGGGTGGCGAAGTGAGCTAAAGAATGATGATGGATTCAACCCAGATCTGTGACTGGGGGTGAGCGTCTGAAAAGTTTCAGCGCTCCGTCCATCATCTCCTTGTGTTTGCTTTGTTCGCCCTAAGTTGGCAGGGTATGCCCAGACGTGGGTCCCTTGCTCACTTTGCCACTGGATTCAAGGTAGCCTGGCTGGTGAGGGCTGTTAGCCCAAAACCAGTCCCAGGATGTTTGTTTCTGGTCCAGGGAAGACATGGCTTTGGCAGTTCGGGCTGGACTGTTCCCATGTGGCACGGTCGAGTCTGATTTGCATATAGCTGTGTCTGAACTGGGATGGCGAAGTAAGCTAAAGAATGATAATGGATTCAACCCAGATTTGTGACTGGGAGTGAGTGTCTGAAAAGTTTCAGCGCTCCATCCATCATCTCCTTGTGTTTGCTTTGTTCGCCCTAAGTTGGCAGGGTATGCCCAGACGTGGGTCCCTTGCTCACTTTGCCACTGGATTCAAGCTAGGCATGCACCATGTGGTTACGACATTACAAATAACTAATTACAGAACGTCTTTCATAATCATTACTAATCACATCAGCCCAAGCAAGTAGCAACAAGTACGATTTAATAACTAGGTTAGGTGGGTAGCACCAAGTAAGCTAAGCACCTGTCTGGAATAACATATTATTACATAATATTTGAAAACTTAACTTTCCTGCATGTAAGCAGCTTGCTTGCCATTATTTGGGAAATAAATATTATCTATAGCATAGATCACAGGTAATAATAACAATTATTAATTTTAATAAATACTTACCTTGCCCCGCAACCTCAACTCCTAGCAGGTCCAGCAGGTCCTGCTCTAGGTCCAGGATGTCGAACCAGTGGTGTGCCAACTAACCCAGAGCAGCGCACCCTCGCCCAGCGCTGTTGGCGCTCTCGCAACCCGTACCCAGACCCAGGCCTGCCGCCTGCTGCCAGGTTGGAGGGGAATTGGCACTGGATATAAAAAACCAGCGCTGCCACCTCCACCTCGGAAAACAGGGCACGGGCTGCACCCCTGCTTGGCGCCGCCTTCTGCAAGGAAGGTGGCCAAGCCTTGGTGAGCCCTTATCTGTCATGGGGCTGAGGGGAAGAGAGAAAAAAAAGAAATGGGGAAAAGAAGGAAGTAATGGGAAGTAATAAGGAAGTAGGAAAGCTAAACAATAAACACAAATACACACTTAGAAAGACAAAGGATAAGATAATAAATAAAAAAGAAGGGAAAAACGTTTTAAAAGCCAACAATTACAGAGATTAAGGAAGGAAGAAAAAGTAGGCTCCAGCACCACAAACAGAGTAAGAAACAAGATGGACGTGCCCATGTGCAACTGCGTGATGCAGTTTGCTCGACATTTCCATCCGAACACACAATCCATGTTGACTTACGGCAGGCAACGTCACACGAGCAGGCGGGACAAGCAACTTGTGCACTTGCAGAACTCCGTGTAGCACAGCGGAGTTTTTTTGCAACTTCGCGGGGTTCCACGTAGCAGAGCTATGCGAACTCCGCCCAGGCTTAGTCTTTTTTACATAAAGCATTTTATTACAGAACGAAATGTCAACCCCATTCCGTACACAGCCTGTGGACATGCAGATCATTTGGTTGGTCACAGGGCCTGGCTTGTGACTAGGCCCTGCATTCAACCCCCCCCCCCCCCCCCATGAGCAGACAATCCCACAATGCACACTGCCGCTGTGGCCAGGCCCTGCGCCCAACACCCTGCTGCCAGGCGCAGTTAGGGATTGGGCATAGGGCCTGCCGCCAAACCCCACCGGAGTGTACGTCTGGCTATTAGATATTACAACATAAATGGAGGAATCATTTCAAATAAGGCAGACCCACTGGCAGAACACCAAAATATAAACATTGGGCTGATTGACTTTATGAAGGGGTCAACATATAAACATAGACATATTGTTTTTGTCCAAACATCATCAATACTGTTATTCAAATGTATATTTCAATATCCATACAATGCAATGTTTAATAAAAAGTGATTATCATAAATTAATAAAGTTTTATTAAAAAAAAATCAACATGCCTCAGGTTTTTTTAAAGATTTTGCAGCCCACAAAATGCAGCCGTAAAAACAACCACAAGAGGCCCCTGCACTCCAACTGTAGAGCATAAAGCTCCAGCTAGGAGTGCTGTAAACAATTATGGTAAGCTCTCCTGGTGTCATGGAAGACTTACCATTTTTTTTAAATATTGCTTGGGGCTGCAGCACTGCTTGCAGCCCCTAACAACAATAAAGAAAATGGACACCACCAGGATTGAAAAATAAAAACAAAGTGGCATATTATCAAGGACAGGCGATACATAAACGCCGCTTTTATCGGCAGGACACTGCCGATAAAGCGGCGATAATGGCCTTGATAATATGCTCTATGAATTCCAATCGAAGCCCATGTTAGATGTGTCCGGCTTTCATCGACCACAGGTCGGTATATGGAGTATCATTTTATTGTGTAATAATAACACTTACTTAATTATAGCATTTTGAAAATGAAGTGATATAAGTAGCACCGTTTAAATAGTTGTTTACAAAAAAATCCCCTGTGCATTCAGATTCCTAAAGAACTCCTTCTCAATGAGGTTAGGATATTTCCAGATATTGCCAGTGTGTGTGATAAAAACACATGGGCCGAGGATCATACTTACCCCGGGCTCCCTTGTATCTGCCCTTTCACCTTTACCCGTCACATGAACTTTTCGTTTTTACTTTAAGAGTACTTTTTCTGTGAGTAAAAGTACAAATGTGTTGTTGAAATGACAATAGGGTGTTTTCTGGTTTATTCAGATTTCAGGGTGTAGTTAATATGAAAGGAAAATCGAATACGCTCAATATAATTTATTAATGATGTCATTACATTGCATGCATTGCATGATGAGGATAGTGCTGAAAATGGAAAATAAATGCACTCTAGGACCCGGAACAGTGTGGCGATAGCAGAAAGTGAGTCCAGAGCACCAGAGTCAGTGTCAGTCAGTTTATTGGTTATTTTTACAAATTCTCCTCTACAAGGAGAAAAAAACCACAGTAAAACTTTCTGGCTTACTTTATGGGTTACAACCAGAACACATTTTCACCCCTGTCCCATCTCCCTCCACCCGCCCTCGTATGTGTTTCTTCTCCCCAAATCCTCTTGTCCCTGGTTCTTGTTCTCCCAAGGTATTTACAATATTTATTTATTTATTTATAAAGTTTTATATGAGGACAAAGCTTGATTAAACTCATGCGCTAGCCGGAATCCGCCATTTGTTTATTTTGCTTGTAACCTCGGGAGAACTTCATTTTTCTCCAGAGGCTCGTGGTCATCGCCCATGGTTTTGTTAAGGGAGCAAGGGTGCAATGCAATGGTGCATTGGCCGGATCCTTCCTTCTTTCTTCTTTAATGCGGTCGTGAGAAAGGTTTATAACTTTCTCCTGAGACTCGTGTTCATCATATTCAGGACCACTGGTATTATGCAGCAGGGAAGCACTAATGGGGGTTAGTAAATACATTAATTAAAGGCACATTAGATGCTGGAGGAAAGTGTGCGGTGATTACGATAGACCTATCAGCAGCCTTTGATACTTCCCCCCTCTCTAGTCTCCTGGGTGTCTGCAATCAATTGGAATAGTGGGTCAAGCTCTGAATTGGCTCTCTCCCTTTTTGGAACTCTCCTTGGAGTCACATGAGTAGACAGTCAGAGTGCCCCAGGGCTATACTTTGAGCACTACAGTATTTAATGTATATCTCCTCCCTCTAGCTCAGTTAGCAGAAGCCCTGGGTGCAAACGTCATATCTTATGATGATAATACTCAGCTGTTGTTCTAGGGTGGCAAGGGAGAAGTGTTTCCAGGGAGTTTGATCAAAATTTGACCGATGGCTATCTTCCATTGATTGGCTTTACACCAGCTTAAATGTAATGTGGAAAAGAGTGAGATTCTTTTTTTGTTGGCAATACCCCTTATGATATTTAACAGACATATTGGCCCAAAAATGCCCGGCCTCCAGGTCCTCGGAATGGCATTGCTGAGAACTTAGGGGTTAAGTTTGATGACTGCATGTCAATTAGGCCACAAATTAAGTCAGTGGTGTGCACTTGTTTCGGGGTATTGCGCTCTGTGATAAAGTTTTTACATGTTCTGTTCTTTTCTGCAAACAAAACAGACATCCAGGCCCTGGTAACATCAAGGCTGGTGTATAGTGATGTTCTTTATTTTGGCCTGCCATACTACTTGTTGGAGAAGCTTAAGATGGTTCAGAATGCAGCAGCTCGTATCCAGTAGAAACAGCCAACAAACATAATTGCGCTTCCCCTGGACCCTGGCCCATCCTTTTAGGATTTTATAATAAAAGGCGGGAGACTATGCATTTTTTTTAAATGCCACCATGGATCTGCGGCATCAATAAACACTGCTTAGCGGGGCAGTGTATCTCTATCCTGCTCCCCTATATGTTTTCTTTTGTACTTTGATCTAGCAGAAGAGACTGTGTCCCTGAGTCCCAAGATGGCTGCTGCCACATCTTTCTTTATGAGGTGGCAGCAATTCAGATCTCATGTAGAGATCGGTCGGCTCCGCAGATCCTACACAGCATGAAATATACAAACTTTATGAACCTTAATTTTTCAAATATAACTGAACCGGTTGACACCGAATCACAGACAGCACACTTTCTGCAATCAGATCTAGCTTTCTGTCAAATTTGATTTCATTCAGTACAGCTGTTTTAGCTGTAGCCACTCCACTCTACATCACTACATTGCACACCAGTAGCAATCAACATTATTTCACTCTACGCCACTCCACTGTATGCTATTCCACTGTATGACATTGCACTCTACGCCGCTACACTCCACCACTACACTCTAAGCTATTCCAGTGTACGCCACTCCATTCTGCAACACTTCACTCTACACCACTCCACAATACACTATCACACTGTTCGCCACTACACTTTACCCACTACGCTCTATACCCAGTTCCACTCTACAATACTCCACTCAACGGCTTTCCACTCTACAATACTCCGCTCTACACCACTCCACTCTAAACCACTCCAGTCTATGCTATTCCACTGTATGCCATTACACTGTACCTCACTTCATTCTATGCCAGTCCACTCTAAACGCTCCAATGTACACCACTCCACTGTACGCCACTCCACTCTAACACGCTCCACTGTACGCCACTGCATTGTAAATCACTCCACTATATGATATTTCACAGTATGCTAATCCTCCAGTCCAAGCCCTCCACTTATTGCCACTGTACACAACTCAACTGTATGACATTATACTCTATGCGTTTCCACTCTGTGACACTCCACTCTATGTCACTCCACAGTACGCCATTCTAATATATGGTATTCCACTGTACACCATTCCAGTGTATGCCACTCCACTCTATACTACTCTTCTCTACCCCACTACACTCTAGGCCACTCCATTCTAGCCCACTCCACTCTATGCCACTCAACTCTATGTGGCTCCAATCTACACCGCTGCACACTGCGCCACTCCACTCTACACTATTCCACTGTATGCAGCTCCACCCTCACCACTCCACTATACGCTTTTCTTCTCTATGCCACTCCACTTTATTCAACTCGGCTATACCCTATTCTACTCTATTCCACTCTTCGCCACTCCACTGTACACCACTCTACTTTACGAAATTTCATGGTAAACCACTCCACTTTACACTACTCCACTCCACACTACTCCACTCTATGCTATTGTACTTTATGCCACTCTACTGTACCTCACTTCACTGTATGGTGCTCCACTCTACGCCATTGCACTCTACGCTACTCCACTGTAAGCTATTACACTCTACCTCACTACACTGTACGCCATTTCTTTCTTCATCACACAAGTGTACACTGGTCTCCTTCACACCACTTCCCTGTATACCACTCCACTCTATGCCACTCCACGGTACGCCACTCCACATTACGGCACTCCACTATATCATATTCCACTGTATGCAACTACACTCAACGCCACTCAAGTCTACGCTATTCGACACTATGCCACTCCACTCTACCCCACTCCACTGTTTACCACTCCACTGTATGCTAGTCCACTGCACGCTGCTACTCTATACATCCCGTCTATGCCAATTCATTCCACTCCACTCTTTACACCACTCAAATGTGCACTATTCGAACCTATGCAACTCCACTGTATGCCACTTCACGCTACTCCAGTGTATGATCCATACTGTACGATATTCCACTGTATACCTGTCCACTCTAATCACTCCCTTCTACCCCACTCCACTGTACGCTATTCCACTGTATGCAACTCCACTCTACCCCACTTCACCTTATACCACTCCACTCTACCCCACTCCCCTGTAAGCCACTAAATTTTATGCTATTCCACTTTATTCCATTCCACTCTACGTCACTACACTGTACGCCAGTAACACTCAACATTATTTCACTCTACACCACTCCATTGTAAGCTACTCCATTGTATGCCAAACCTCTCTACACCACTCCACTCTGCACCACTCCACTCTACAATATTCCACTGTATGCCACTTCACTCACAACACTTCACACTATGCCACTTCACAGTACGCTATTACACTGTGTGCTACAAAAGTCTACACCACTACACTACACACCTCTAAACTGTACAACACTCCACTCTATGATATTCCACTCTACAACACTCCACTCTGTGCCACTACACTGTAGGCCATTCCACTCTACGCCACTTCAGTCTACGCTACTCCAGTGTATGCCACTCCAGTTTATGCCACTCCACTCTATGCCACTCCATTCTATGCTGTTCCACAGTACACCCCTACACTGTACCTCACTACACTCTACACTATTCCACACTACAATACTCCAATGTACGCCGCTCCACTCAATGCCACTTCACTGTATGCCACTCCACTCCACTTTATGTTCTTCCAATGTACGCCACTTTACTCTAACACACCGCTCTGCAACACTACACTGTACCTCACTCCACTCTATGCTACTGTACGCCACTCCACCGGACTGAAGTGTACACTATTCTGGTTTATGCCACTTCAGTCTACACTAGTCCACTCTATAACACTCCACTGTACACCTCTCCACTCAATGTCACTCCACTGTACGCCACCTCACTCTATGCTATTTTACTTTATGCCACTCTACTCTAACACACTCCACTGTATGCCATGGCACTGTACACCATTCCACTGTATGCTATTTTACTGTATGCTGCTCAACTGTATGGCACTCCAGTCTATGCCACTCCACTGAATGCCAGTCCACTGTACACTATTCCACTGTATGCTACTCCACTGTACACCGATCCGCTTTAAGCTGTACCACTTAGTGACACTGCACTTTACTCCTCTCTATGCCACTCCACTCTACGCCACTCTACGGTATTGTACTGTATGCCACTACGCTGTGCCTCACTGGACTGCACTGTGCTCCACTCTATGCCACTGCACTTTACGCTGCTCCACTCTTCGCCACTCCACTGTATGCTATTCTCCTGTATACCACTCCACTCCAGAACACTCAACTGACTCTATTCCATTCTACTTCACTCCACTGTGTGCCACTCCACCCTATGCCACTCCACTATACCCTCCTCCAGTCTACGCAATTTCAGAATATGCCTCTATGCTGTGTGCTATTTCAGTTTATTACACTCCATTCTACGCCCCTCCCCTGTACGTCACTCCACTGTACGGTAGGCCACTGTACGCCCCTCTACTGTACTCTACCCCAATTCACTCTGCACCACGCACCTCTATTCCACTCCCCTCTATGCCACTCCACTGTATGCTACTCCACAGTACGTCACATCACTGTACACCACTCCACTCTATGCTACTCTAATATATGCCCTTCACTCCACTCAACTCCACTGCATGCAACTCCAGTATGATCCGCTCAACAACACTATGGTGGTGTGTACATTATATATGTAAGGTATAACTATAACTTGAGAATGTGTAATGTTTGTGTATTTTAAGTTTGGTTTGTATAGAAAGAATAAATAAAGTTTTCCTCACTGTAACAAAGGTTTAACCTTTGATGTTTTTCATTAAAAATATGTTTATATATTTTCACTGAAAAAAACAAACGTTAAAGTAACGTTATACTTAGGTGTGATAAAAAGATCTGTGTTGGTGAAATTCACCAGTTATAGTTAGTTAGCAGTGCTACTTATAACTTGCGCCCCCGCCATGCACTTCTAATGACCACACATGGTCGTCTCAACATAATTAACAGATTGTGCCCCAGTGGATGGGATCCCTGGGGCCAAAAACAGTTCAGGCAGGGGGATGCCAAGCACCCCCTCCTCACTTCTCTAGGCCCAGAGGAACCAATCCCCCTGGGCCATATTTTTTTCAAAAGGGTGGGGCTTCATGTCCCCCCTCCCGGAACTTTTTTTGCCCCAGGGATCCCATCCCATGGGGCCCAATCTGTTAATTAAGGGTAGGTGGTCATGTGGACCCCTCCCTGAACCTTAAAAAGACCCTGCAGACCCCATCTCACATGGCTGTGTTTTTCAAGGGGATGGGGGTTGAGCAGTCTCCCTCCCCAGGCCTAATCTGGACCTGCGGCATCTATCTTAAATAGGTGGGTGCCCCGGTGTCTATCCAGGGCACCCGCAATTAATATGTGGGGTGCTGCAGGGGGAGCATCAGGCCCCCACGGCCCCAGTCGCCTCACTGCATACTGCAGGAAACAGCATTGCCCACGTCCACATGGAGCAGCTATTTATGCAGCTCCCTGCAGGCAGACAGGAGCAATATCTTCATCTGTTTCCCATCCTGCATCAGTGTGGGCAGGGAATCAGATGTCAAGTGTGCTCTCAGTCGGCAGGAGCATTTTTAAAACTCCCCCAGGCTAGGAGCAGACTTTGTGTTTGCTCCAGTTTGGAGGATGTTTTTAAAATGCTCCCAACAGGAGGGAGCGAACACAAGTTTCCCTGTCCTCGCAAGTACAGGCAGAGAAACTGCTGTGCCCTGGGGATGGGCTTCCCAGGGCACAGTATGTGAGCTAGCCCCGGGGCATGGGGATCTTGGGGCCATTATTTGCTCAGGAAGGGAGCTGTGTGGCCCCCCGCTTTTATATTTAAAGTCACAGGCCAGGGGGATGCGGTCCTCGGCCTTTTAAAAGCTCAGGGATGGGGGCTGTGCGGTCCCTCTCCCCTTAAAAATACATTGGGCCCGGTGGAAGTGCTCGCTCCCGTGGAAGTCTAATTCCTGCATTAGCAAGATGGCCCAAGGGAAAAAAGGTACCTGGACTAATGAGAACGCTCTATGTTACAAAATTGGGTATGAGGGACTCCAGATATACAAATATATTCTAAACTTAATTTCTCAAAAACTTCTGCATGGATATACACCAAACCACAAAAAGCACAATCTGTTGACCAAGATCTAGCTTCCTGTCAAATTTGATGTAATTCTGTTCTGCAGTTTTTGCGGTAGCACTTCTTGAAGATATCTTTGTAAAATGCATAGGAATTTAGGGGTATATTATCAAGAAACAGCTTTAAAATTATTGCTGATTTAGCGGCAGGAAACTGCCGCTAAAGCGGCGATAATGGGCTTGATAATATGCACTTGTGAATTTCCATAAAAGCCCATGTTCTGGTGTGAACATGGGCTTCTATTGGAATTCTCAAGGGCATATTATCAAGCCCATTATCGCCGCTTTAGTGTCAGTTTCCTGCCGCTAAAGCGGCGATAATTTAAACGCTGGTCTTGATAATATGCCCCACAGTGTTTTGGGACTGCCTTTTGTCTCGGTTTCTGCTGTTTGACAGATCACCCCGAAACTTTGCATGTCCAAACTAGTCAAACAGTAGCATCTTTTCGGAACATTTTGTGGATTTCGTCAAATAGTGGCAAAGTTATTAGCAACACAATAAAATGCCTTTCCCTTTGGAATGCTGGCCTAACTATAACTATCCAGTGGTGACTTCCACATATATATATATATATATATATATATATATATATATATATATCCACACACAAGAGTTGCCTCAAAGATGGAGCCCACACGGGTGAAGTTTTCTGCATCTTTAATGGAGACTGCAACAAGGTAAAAGCACCGCCAGCAGCACAGGATTTCATCAAAGTCAAACGCCGACGCGTTTCGGGCTCCTGCCCTTCGTCTCAGGCTGACTTGAACACCTGAGCGCACGCCATCAAAATGCACCTAAATACTGCCGTACCGGCCCGATTGGGCGTGGCTGCTCCTGCAGCCTGATGGTACTTGTAGTGCGATGTGTTCCTCGAGTGAGTATGGCATGCGCTCAGTCCGTAAAATAATTAATATTCCCCAGTGGGTGGCCAACTGTACGATGTAGTTCACAGTGTTGGCTTAATCAGTCCACATTGCAGCACCTCGTCCCAACAGCAACCCCCTCATAGGAATCGCCTGGGTCCAAAACACTGGCAGGGCTCTCATCGCGGCTGGGCTCGCCGCTAAAAATCCACACACAAGAGTTGCCTCAAAGATGGAGCCCACACGGGTGAAGTTTTCTGCATCTTTAATGGAGACTGCAACAAGGTAAAAGCACCGCCAGCAGCACAGGATTTCATCAAAGTCAAACGCCGACGCGTTTCGGGCTCCTGCCCTTCGTCTCAGGCTGACTTGAACACCTGAGCGCACGCCATCAAAATGCACCTAAATACTGCCGTACCGGCCCGATTGGGCGTGGCTGCTCCTGCAGCCTGATGGTACTTGTAGTGCGATGTGTTCCTCGAGTGAGTATGGCATGCGCTCAGTCCGTAAAATAATTAATATTCCCCAGTGGGTGGCCAACTGTACGATGTAGTTCACAGTGTTGGCTTAATCAGTCCACATTGCAGCACCTCGTCCCAACAGCAACCCCCTCATAGGAATCGCCTGGGTCCAAAACACTGGCAGGGCTCTCATCGCGGCTGGGCTCGCCGCTAAAAATCCACACACAAGAGTTGCCTCAAAGATGGAGCCCACACGGGTGAAGTTTTCTGCATCTTTAATGGAGACTGCAACAAGGTAAAAGCACCGCCAGCAGCACAGGATTTCATCAAAGTCAAACGCCGACGCGTTTCGGGCTCCTGCCCTTCGTCTCAGGCTGACTTGAACACCTGAGCGCACGCCATCAAAATGCACCTAAATACTGCCGTACCGGCCCGATTGGGCGTGGCTGCTCCTGCAGCCTGATGGTACTTGTAGTGCGATGTGTTCCTCGAGTGAGTATGGCATGCGCTCAGTCCGTAAAATAATTAATATTCCCCAGTGGGTGGCCAACTGTACGATGTAGTTCACAGTGTTGGCTTAATCAGTCCACATTGCAGCACCTCGACCCAACAGCAACCCCCTCATAGGAATCGCCTGGGTCCAAAACACTGGCAGGGCTCTCATCGCGGCTGGGCTCGCCGCTAAAAATCCACACACAAGAGTTGCCTCAAAGATGGAGCCCACACGGGTGAAGTTTTCTGCATCTTTAATGGAGACTGCAACAAGGTAAAAGCACCGCCAGCAGCACAGGATTTCATCAAAGTCAAACGCCGACGCGTTTCGGGCTCCTGCCCTTCGTCTCAGGCTGACTTGAACACCTGAGCGCACGCCATCAAAATGCACCTAAATACTGCCGTACCGGCCCGATTGGGCGTGGCTGCTCCTGCAGCCTGATGGTACTTGTAGTGCGATGTGTTCCTCGAGTGAGTATGGCATGCGCTCAGTCCGTAAAATAATTAATATTCCCCAGTGGGTGGCCAACTGTACGATGTAGTTCACAGTGTTGGCTTAATCAGTCCACATTGCAGCACCTCGTCCCAACAGCAACCCCCTCATAGGAATCGCCTGGGTCCAAAACACTGGCAGGGCTCTCATCGCGGCTGGGCTCGCCGCTAAAAATCCACACACAAGAGTTGCCTCAAAGATGGAGCCCACACGGGTGAAGTTTTCTGCATCTTTAATGGAGACTGCAACAAGGTAAAAGCACCGCCAGCAGCACAGGATTTCATCAAAGTCAAACGCCGACGCGTTTCGGGCTCCTGCCCTTCGTCTCAGGCTGACTTGAACACCTGAGCGCACGCCATCAAAATGCACCTAAATACTGCCGTACCGGCCCGATTGGGCGTGGCTGCTCCTGCAGCCTGATGGTACTTGTAGTGCGATGTGTTCCTCGAGTGAGTATGGCATGCGCTCAGTCCGTAAAATAATTAATATTCCCCAGTGGGTGGCCAACTGTACGATGTAGTTCACAGTGTTGGCTTAATCAGTCCACATTGCAGCACCTCGTCCCAACAGCAACCCCCTCATAGGAATCGCCTGGGTCCAAAACACTGGCAGGGCTCTCATCGCGGCTGGGCTCGCCGCTAAAAATCCACACACAAGAGTTGCCTCAAAGATGGAGCCCACACGGGTGAAGTTTTCTGCATCTTTAATGGAGACTGCAACAAGGTAAAAGCACCGTCAGCAGCACAGGATTTCATCAAAGTCAAACGCCGACGCGTTTCGGGCTCCTGCCCTTCGTCTCAGGCTGACTTGAACACCTGAGCGCACGCCATCAAAATGCACCTAAATACTACCGTACCGGCCCGATTGGGCGTGGCTGCTCCTGCAGCCTGATGGTACTTGTAGTGCGATGTGTTCCTCGAGTGAGTATGGCATGCGCTCAGTCCGTAAAATAATTAATATTCCCCAGTGGGTGGCCAACTGTACGATGTAGTTCACAGTGTTGGCTTAATCAGTCCACATTGCAGCACCTCGTCCCAACAGCAACCCCCTCATAGGAATCGCCTGGGTCCAAAACACTGGCAGGGCTCTCATCGCGGCTGGGCTCGCCGCTAAAAATCCACACACAAGAGTTGCCTCAAAGATGGAGCCCACACGGGTGAAGTTTTCTGCATCTTTAATGGGACTGCAACAAGGTAAAAGCACCGCCAGCAGCACAGGATTTCATCAAAGTCAAACGCCGACGCGTTTCGGGCTCCTGCCCTTCGTCTCAGGCTGACTTGAACACCTGAGCGCACGCCATCAAAATGCACCTAAATACTGCCGTACCGGCCCGAATGGGCGTGGCTGCTCCTGCAGCCTGATGGTACTTGTAGTGCGATGTGTTCCTCGAGTGAGTATGGCATGCGCTCAGTCCGTAAAATAATTAATATTCCCCAGTGGGTGGCCAACTGTACGATGTAGTTCACAGTGTTGGCTTAATCAGTCCACATTGCAGCACCTCGTCCCAACAGCAACCCCCTCATAGGAATCGCCTGGGTCCAAAACACTGGCAGGGCTCTCATCGCGGCTGGGCTCGCCGCTAAAAATCCACACACAAGAGTTGCCTCAAAGATGGAGCCCACACGGGTGAAGTTTTCTGCATCTTTAATGGAGACTGCAACAAGGTAAAAGCACCGCCAGCAGCACAGGATTTCATCAAAGTCAAACGCCGACGCGTTTCGGGCTCCTGCCCTTCGTCTCAGGCTGACTTGAACACCTGAGCGCACGCCATCAAAATGCACCTAAATACTGCCGTACCGGCCCGATTGGGCGTGGCTGCTCCTGCAGCCTGATGGTACTTGTAGTGCGATGTGTTCCTCGAGTGAGTATGGCATGCGCTCAGTCCGTAAAATAATTAATATTCCCCAGTGGGTGGCCAACTGTACGATGTAGTTCACAGTGTTGGCTTAATCAGTCCACATTGCAGCACCTCGTCCCAACAGCAACCCCCTCATAGGAATCGCCTGGGTCCAAAACACTGGCAGGGCTCTCATCGCGGCTGGGCTCGCCATCAAAATTTAGTTGCATTTTGATGGCGTGCGCTCAGGTGTTCAAGTCAGCCTGAGACGAAGGGCAGGAGCCCGAAACGCGTCGGCGTTTGACTTTGATGAAATCCTGTGCTGCTGGCGGTGCTTTTACCTTGTTGCAGTCTCCATTAAAGATGCAGAAAACTTCACCCGTGTGGGCTCCATCTTTGAGGCAACTCTTGTGTGTGGATTTTTAGCTGCGAGCCCAGCCGCGATGAGAGCCCTGCCAGTGTTTTGGACCCAGGCGATTCCTATGAGGGGGTTGCTGTTGGGACGAGGTGCTGCAATGTGGACTGATTAAGCCAACACTGTGAACTACATCGTACAGTTGGCCACCCACTGGGGAATATTAATTATTTTACGGACTGAGCGCATGCCATACTCACTCGAGGAACACATCGCACTACAAGTACCATCAGGCTGCAGGAGCAGCCACGCCCAATCGGGCCGGTACGGCAGTATTTAGGTGCATTTTGATGGCGTGCGCTCAGGTGTTCAATTCAGCCTGAGACGAAGGGCAGGAGCCCGAAACGCGTCGGCGTTTGACTTTGATGAAATCCTGTGCTGCTGGCGGTGCTTTTACCTTGTTGCAGTCTCCATTAAAGATGCAGAAAACTTCGCCCGTGTGGGCTCCATCTTTGAGGCAACTCTTGTGTGTGGATTTTTAGCGGCGAGCCCAGCCGCGATGAGAGCCCTGCCAGTGTTTTGGACCCAGGCGATTCCTATGAGGGGGTTGCTGTTGGGACGAGGTGCTGCAATGTGGACTGATTAAGCCAACACTGTGAACTACATCGTACAGTTGGCCACCCACTGGGGAATATTAATTATTTTACGGACTGAGCGCATGCCATACTCACTCGAGGAACACATCGCACTACAAGTACCATCAGGCTGCAGGAGCAGCCACGCCCAATCGGGCCGGTACGGCAGTATTTAGGTGCATTTTGATGGCGTGCGCTCAGGTGTTCAAGTCAGCCTGAGACGAAGGGCAGGAGCCCGAAACGCGTCGGCGTTTGACTTTGATGAAATCCTGTGCTGCTGGCGGTGCTTTTACCTTGTTGCAGTCTCCATTAAAGATGCAGAAAACTTCACCCGTGTGGGCTCCATCTTTGAGGCAACTCTTGTGTGTGGATTTTTAGCGGCGAGCCCAGCCGCGATGAGAGCCCTGCCAGTGTTTTGGACCCAGGCGATTCCTATGAGGGGGTTGCTGTTGGGACGAGGTGCTGCAATGTGGACTGATTAAGCCAACACTGTGAACTACATCGTACAGTTGGCCACCCACTGGGGAATATTAATTATTTTACGGACTGAGCGCATGCCATACTCACTCGAGGAACACATCGCACTACAAGTACCATCAGGCTGCAGGAGCAGCCACGCCCAATCGGGCCGGTACGGCAGTATTTAGGTGCATTTTGATGGCGTGCGCTCAGGTGTTCAAGTCAGCCTGAGACGAAGGGCAGGAGCCCGAAACGCGTCGGCGTTTGACTTTGATGAAATCCTGTGCTGCTGGCGGTGCTTTTACCTTGTTGCAGTCTCCATTAAAGATGCAGAAAACTTCACCCGTGTGGGCTCCATCTTTGAGGCAACTCTTGTGTGTGGATTTTTAGCGGCGAGCCCAGCCGCGATGAGAGCCCTGCCAGTGTTTTGGACCCAGGCGATTCCTATGAGGGGGTTGCTGTTGGGACGAGGTGCTGCAATGTGGACTGATTAAGCCAACACTGTGAACTACATCGTACAGTTGGCCACCCACTGGGGAATATTAATTATTTTACGGACTGAGCGCATGCCATACTCACTCGAGGAACACATCGCACTACAAGTACCATCAGGCTGCAGGAGCAGCCACGCCCAATCGGGCCGGTACGGCAGTATTTAGGTGCATTTTGATGGCGTGCGCTCAGGTGTTCAAGTCAGCCTGAGACGAAGGGCAGGAGCCCGAAACGCGTCGGCGTTTGACTTTGATGAAATCCTGTGCTGCTGGCGGTGCTTTTACCTTGTTGCAGTCTCCATTAAAGATGCAGAAAACTTCACCCGTGTGGGCTCCATCTTTGAGGCAACTCTTGTGTGTGGATTTTTAGCGGCGAGCCCAGCCGCGATGAGAGCCCTGCCAGTGTTTTGGACCCAGGCGATTCCTATGAGGGGGTTGCTGTTGGGACGAGGTGCTGCAATGTGGACTGATTAAGCCAACACTGTGAACTACATCGTACAGTTGGCCACCCACTGGGGAATATTAATTATTTTACGGACTGAGCGCATGCCATACTCACTCGAGGAACACATCGCACTACAAGTACCATCAGGCTGCAGGAGCAGCCACGCCCAATCGGGCCGGTACGGCAGTATTTAGGTGCATTTTGATGGCGTGCGCTCAGGTGTTCAAGTCAGCCTGAGACGAAGGGCAGGAGCCCGAAACGCGTCGGCGTTTGACTTTGATGAAATCCTGTGCTGCTGGCGGTGCTTTTACCTTGTTGCAGTCTCCATTAAAGATGCAGAAAACTTCACCCGTGTGGGCTCCATCTTTGAGGCAACTCTTGTGTGTGGATATATATATATATATATATATATATATATATATATATATATATATATATATATATATATATATATATATATATATATATATATATATATATATATATATATATATATATTCACTGAAAAAACCATAGGTTATAGACCATATATAGTTAGGAATTAGCATTTACAAAACCTTGAAAATTCACTGAAAAAAACATAGGTTATAGACCATATATAGTTAGGAATTAGCATTTAAAAAACCTTATTTTACTCACACAAAACCATTGAAATTCCATATATAGTTAGTTGCACTAACTATATATCGCGCACCCGCAATCCACTGCTGATGATGTCACATATTACATCATTCATGACATGGTCAGTGACATCACTGATGACATCACTGATGACATCTCAAATGACATCACTGATGACATCATCCAGTGACTGTGTGTTTCTGTAAAGTTTAAATATGTTTTACATATTGAAGAATGAGTAGATGTAGAAGTGTCTGGATGAAGGATTTAGTAGGTGCGTGACTGACTGTATGAGTGAGTGATTAAATGTGTCTCACTGAGTGCATGGGTTAGTGACTAAACTGTCTTAATTTGTGCATCATTATGTCTGTTGTTCTGTAAACTGCTGCATGTGTTGATCAGTAGCTATATGAGTAACTATATGGGTTATTGATTGATTGCCCAAGTATTTGTATGGGAGACTGAGTGTGTGTGTGGCTGGCTGGGAGGTGTGTGACTCTGTGCAGATCAATGTGTACTTGTATCAATGATTGTATAAGAGAGTAATTATGTGTTAGTATATGTTTCAAAATGTAAGGTGCTCTATGTTTAACTGTATAGATTAGAAAATGGAAGTGTGATTGATTCTTTACAGGACTGACTAGGTGTGTGAGTAACTCCATGGATGAGTGACAGAGTGTGAGAGTCTGTATAGGTGTATGAGTGCATATGATAGTGTTGTAAAGATGAGTGATTGTATGTATGAATGATTGTATGGGTAAATGAGTGAATGTGTGTGTAAACATAGGAATCACTGAGTGCGTATGTAGTAACTAGTATTGGTGTGTCAATGGTTTCAAAAATTATACTCTGTATTTAACACTGGGTGTAACAGAGGTTATATTAAAGTGTGAGGAGATGCATTGTATTGTCACATGAATGATATCATCAGTGATGTGGTCATTGATGTCAAATGAGATGTCATCAGTGATGTCATCAGTGATGTCATTTGAGATGTCATCAGTGATGTCATCAGTGATGTCACTGACCATGTCATGAATGATGTAATATGTGACATCATCAGCAGTGGATTGCGGGTGCGCGATATATAGTTAGTGCAACTAACTATATATGGAATTTCAATGGTTTTGTGTGAGTAAAATAAGGTTTTTTAAATGCTAATTCCTAACTATATATGGTCTATAACCTATGGTTTTTTCAGTGAATTTTCAAGGTTTTGTAAATGCTAATTCCTAACTATATATGGTCTATAACCTATGGTTTTTTCAGTGAATTTTCAAGGTTTTGTAAATTCTAATTCCTAACTATATATGGTCTATAACCTATGGTTTTTTCAGTGAATTTCAATGGTTTTTTAATAGCAAATATCATAAGCTGTCGAATGTCAAGTACGTGGTAAGTGTAAACATTTTCGTGTTTATGCACACTGATCTGCTTTGAATGCTGCCCCCCACCCCTCATTTCTATTAGGAGTACTCTCTCTTTACAGATAGTGAAGGGTAGTTAACGCAGCCCTTTGCCCCCTTTGTAATCCGTCGTGCCTGCTTCTCTCTCCATTTGATTGATTGTTCTCTTTGGTTCATTCTCTATTTACAAACAAGCACAGAGTCGCAATACTCTGTTTAGTCTTTGCAGATAGCGAAAAATCGTGTAAAAAAGGAATCGAGCAAAATCAGTAGGCCACTAATGGGATCTCTTTTTGACCTCGCTAAAATAGAAACATTAGGAACAACCTGTTGAAAATAGCAATGCGTATGTATATAAGCGGCGTTCATTTGTGTTCACAGTACCCCTTGTTGATTGTTTCAATCGAGCATTGAATTGTTCGAAGTTAATTCTCTTAAGGATCTTCTCTACCTGCAAACGAGGAAGAATAGGAATATTCTCTCTCCCTTTGCAGATAGTGAAGGGTAGGTAACGCAAGCCTTTAACACGTCGTACCTATTTCATTCCTCATTGATTGATTGATTGTCCGAACATTGACTGTTTGGGAATTAGTTCTTTTTGGAGGTATTCCCTGTTTGCAAATAAACGTAGGAAAATCTTTGCAAGTAGTGAAAGGGTACGTAATGCGGACCGTTCTCCCCCGTTGTAATCTGTCATGCCTATCTACTCCCCACTGATTGATGCACCTTTTTCACCCGGACCATTTACTAAAGATACGTCATCTGGCCCGACCAGAGAGCACCCCTAGTGAAAAGGACATATGCAATAATAACGAAGTGATCACTGTATCCTGTTAACAGAAACTTTACCATGAAACAACCTGGAAAGAAAAAAATAGGAAAACGAAAATCAGTAGGCCACTGATGAACATGAACTTTTATTAAACAACGAACAAAGAAACGATAACATAACGTAATGATAAAACCTATTAATGTCCTAGAAACAAGAAAACGTTAAAATATGCCAGTGGTGAGAGACCAGAAAAACAGTAAGAGAAACCAAATCACCCCTCGCTGTCCCACCGCCTGCCACGCCAAAAAAATCGATAGACTAGGGAAAATGCAAGTCAGTAGAACATCCACCCCCACTCTGGAAACTTCCAAGGTGGGGCAGGGTTCCGGCTACGCCCAGCCGGGAGCAGCCCATATAAGGCAGGTCCTGCTGCCACGCCTCGGCCAGGAGATCCTAACGTAGGGTGTAGCCGGAGGAGAGGCCGAGGCCAGCGGGACCCGGCCAGGGGATTGCCTTTACAACGCTGAACAGTTGCAGGGGGGGGGAATGTCTCCTCGACCCTCCCCTCTCTCTCCCAGTCCGGCCGCGGTGGCCCTTGAGAGTTGCAGGTAGTCCCGCCACATGCTCTTCCGGTCCGACCACCAACGGTCGGGGGGCCGAGGCCGACGGGATCCGGCTGCAGCCGATAAACCAAGAAACCCGTTCATGGGGCCAGAGCCAGGGGCGTCCGGCCGACATCCACCGGAAGCCCGGCCCGAAGACGGACGGGACACTTCTTTCTTTTATAATGGCTGCGACAACACTGCGGCAAGAGCGGGCCCAGCATAAAGAAATGGCCCGGTCACTGGTTGACTCCACCACCGTAGTCCTCCACGACCTTGAAGATTCTAGAGGAGCCGCAGGAGTCTCCGACCCCCGATGGGGAATGACTGCCATGATCGCCCGTGGAGTGACGAAACTGTATCCGCGGGACGTCGGCGCTCCCATGCTGGCGCCAGCCTCACTTTGAATTACTAGAATCCTGCAGACCTCACTTCCGGTGAAAGCACAGTGTGACCCGGTAGGAAAAATTATTGCACCCCCTCCCCTTTTTGACTGATAGTTCAAACCACCGATCCTTTCCTTTGCCCTTTTAACGGAACTTTGGACTGCCTCCCCCTCTTTTACATTTTCTAGAGAAAACAAAACATTAACCACTACATTAGCATAGCAGTTGACACCAGAACTGTTTTCAAATTGAAAACCAACAACATCTTCAACAGAATCCTTTTTGTTTCTGCTGTGACCCTGCTACAGCACAGGCATTGTCCCCAGCAGTAATTCTGCAATGCCGGTAAGAATAGCTGTGGTGCCTACTGGACTCACTCACCCCCGCGGCGCCCCACGCCGTTTTTTGCTGGGCGGCAACTTACTAGACATCACTTTCGTGCCATCTAGATTTCAGCGCGTTCTGCTGCCTTGGAACTATTCGCACAACAGACCGCTACTGACAAGAATATTTCATTATTGGTGCTGTCAATTTCAATAAATCTATTGGATAATTCAAAAGAAATTGCCACGGTCTCTTCGTTGTTTAAATGTTTTTACTGTTTTTGTTTTCTTGTATATATTTATATGTTATTAAAGTTTTATATTCCTACTACTTTGTTGGAGTGCTATATATTTTTAATGTGACACATAATTGTAAAAACTTTGATGTACAAAGAGTCATTCCTGGAATCTTCCGCTTCAGGCTCGGTCCCCTCCCCAATCACAATACAGGATGGTTTTCAGATAGTAGGAACACGTGTGGTGTGACCGATCTCATCGGGTGTGTGCCTTGATCTACTATAACTCCTTTGAAGAGGGGTGATTCTTTACAGCTGGGGCCATAAACTACATCTGCAGGGCTAGCTGATAGCCTGGACAATCGGACACAGAGAAAGAGGAGTGTCAGAGGGTGCGGTAGTGAATAGGGCGAAAGGGAGGTGTCGGGCGGGCACAGAGTGTGATTCTCAGGGAAGAGCAGCGCAGATGGGGGGAGGTTTATTGCCCATGCATAAGACAGAGAGCGGTGGTGACCAGTGCCTAGGGAAGATGCTTGCGTGGGTGAGGAGCCATGCTACGAATCGACAGCGTGCAGAGAGTGGGTCTGGTCAAGACATCTAAAATGGCTGCCGTGCACGACAAAAGTGTGGCATTTCAAAAAAGGCAAGATGGCGCAGACAATGTTTTTCAACACTTCCTCATTTCCTTCGAATCGAACGTTAACAGACGTTGGGGCATATTACCAAAGTTAAGCGATATTTATCGCTAACGATGCTTACCAACCAATTTTTTACCACTAAGCATCGTCAGAAATTATCGAAGATAAACCTTGCTATTATCAAGGTTTATCGCAAATGCGATAATAAACGGCCGCAATGCATGAATATCGCTAAAAACTCAGCGATATTCATGCATTACCGAGCTAATGCTCTTAGCCATGTTATCCACCTCCCATTGAATAACATGGCTAAGAACTGCTCAGGGCAGGTGTTACTTTTTGGAGATATTCGCGCTTAGCGCGAATATCTCCAAAAGTTGGTAATAGGAGATAGATATCTTGCATGTTGTAATGCAAGTTATTGTGGTATATGGAACTCATACCATAATCTCTCAGGAAAGCAGAAACTGATCCTTTTGGGACCGCCTAAAAAGGCCTAGGGGGTGAGGAGTACTCTACTTTGCCCCCTTTTCACGTTCCGAACTATTTTATTTTACTCTCTTCTGTAATTACACAAAATAGCAGCGATAAGATGCATCGGAGACACACAGTGAGAGAAAGGAGGCCGGAGATGAAGAAGAGATGTCAAATACACATTGGAGATAATATAGTGGCAGAAGGGAAGTAAATATGAGTAAACTTACCATGTAACATAAAAATGTTGCACTCTATACTATAAGTCTCATTTTATACTACAATCACTTCGCTACAACCTCATAAATTAAAAATAAAAATGAATAATGTCTCAAACAATTTTTGATTTCTAAATATAAATTTATTCTTCAGAATTTTCTAAATTTGAAAGAACTAGTAACATGTCCTCATCAGCAATGTCCTCATTAAAAGTCTCCAATGATGATTCTTGTAACTCTATGGTCTCCAAACACTCGATAAATTCGCCATCAAGAGATTGATCAAAAAAATCATTCAAGTCATCTCCTCCTTGTGACAATATTTCATTATTGGTGCTGTCAATTTCAATCAATGTAGTGGAATCATTCAAGTCATCTCCTCGTGACAATATTTCATTATTGGTGCTCTCAATTTCAATCAATGTAGTGGAATCATTCAAGTCATCTCCTCCTTGTGACAATATTTCATTATTGGTGCTGTCCATTTCAATCAATCTAATGGAATCATACAAGTCATCTCCTCCTTGTGACAATATTTCATTATTGGTGCTCTCAATTTCAATCAATGTAGTGGAATCATTCAAGTCATCTCCTTGTGACAATATTTCATTCTTGGTGCTGTCCATTTCAATCAATCTAATGGAATCATACAAGTCATGTCCTCCTTGTGACAATATTTCATTATTGGTGCTCTCAATTTCAATCAATGTGTTGGACAATTCAAAAGAAATTGCCACGGTCTCTTCATTGTGAGCCATTTTATTTTGAAATTGCTTGCTGTAAATTGCAGAAAAAAATAATCACTTTCATTTATCGTTTTTAGTAATACATAATATAAAACTAACTTTATCAAGTATTTAGTATAACAGAAGGACTGCAAATAAATAACAGAAAACATTTTTCAAATTATCTTCAAGTGTACAACATAGTTCCCCTTACAAATTAACAACTCACCTTTTTAAAAGTAGCAGAAGTGTTAGTACTGTGTAAATCAAACACCAGAAATTCACCACCAAAAATTCCTCACAAATGTACCTCAGACAGTAGTATCACAAAATGGCTGTGGTTTCCTCTCATTTGACATATATACATAACCAATTAACTTTCATCACACACAAATACAAAACCAAAGTAACATTTTAATTGGTTCTAAATTTCAACACTTTCAAATGTGTTTTCCCCATGCAATTTTCCATAGGACATTTACATACGTCTACAGCCTGAATGGCTGAACGGAATTACACCAAACTTGGCAAAATGGTACATCAAACCTAAGAGGTCAGGAAGGATCTACTATGCCCCCTTATGGTCTTTTCCCCCTTCGCTTTGGCCTCCTCTTGTCTCTCAATCCTACCGAGAGACAAGATGGCGGCCGCTACGGACTGTTTGGAATGTTGACAGACGCCGGAGAACCAATCAGCTTCGCAAAGCTCCGTAACGCGAAAAGTACGCGAAGCGGAGCGCTGTTACAGATATATATCTTTTTTTGAACGTTAATTTCTCAAAATCCACTGGAGCACATATATTGAGACCTAGCAAAGGCACATCGGGCTACCAGTCCCTAATATTTTGCCAAGTTTCGTGCAAATCCATTCAGCCGTTCGATTATTATTATTTTGGTTTTTTTTTGCCCCGCGGGGCCCTTTTAAAACCTCCACATCAAACCTAGGGGGTCAGCGAGGATCTACTATGCCCCCTTATAGTTATTTCCCCCTTTGTTTTGACCTCCTCTTGTCTCTCGATCCTACCGAGAGACAAGATGGCGGCCGCTACGGACTTTTTGGAATGTTGACAGACGCCGGAGAACCAATCAGCTTCGCTTCACAAAGCTCCGTTGCGCGTAAAGTACGCGTCCTGGGACGCTGCCAGGTCCGCTGTTACAGATATATATCTTTTTTTAAACGTTAATTTCTCAAAATCCACTGGAGCACATATATTGAGACCTACAAAAGGCACATCGGGCTACCAGTCCCTACAATTTTGCCAAGTTTCGTGCAAATCCATTCAGCCGTTCGGGCTAAAAGTGAGGCCAACCGCCCTATGGAAAACTCAATGTTAAAAACACGTTTTGGGACCCCCCTTTTTTCTCGGCCCCCCCTTGACGAACCCCCCCCAAATTTTCAAGGGCTGCTCAGAAACAAAATGTGCCATTTCCCTGAAAATTTCAGCCAATTCCGTCCACAAACGCCAAAGTTATTAGACATAGAATTTTCAAAAATCCCATAGAGAAAAAATCCTAACTATATATACCTACTGGCGACCGCCAGTAGGTAATATATATATATATATAGATAGCTAAGAGGAATTGCAGCACTATACAATCCTATCACACAGAAGAGAGGAGGATGGTGGAAGGATTTCTTAGCAGGGGGTACACACACAAAGTGATTGAGGCAGCAGTTAAAAAAGCAAGAGGAGTGGACAGGAGTAGCCTCCTTAGCATTCCTTTAACATTAGCACATCATAAGAGGGGCGGAGCCGGGAGCCGAGCGGACGTGGATTGTCTCGGCTCCCGGGTCACGAGCTGCTCAACCCCGGCTCTGGGCTGCTACGGCCCTTCTGCTGTGCGCACCTTTTCTCCACACGTGAAGCGGAGCGAGTGGGGCTTCTGCAGAGCATCGGGGATTGCCCCATGATAAGCGGACAGGTCCGATCTCAGGATGAGCATGAGGAGAGGACGGTGGCGCTCAAGATGGCGGCCGGCACCTCGCCTTCGACTCCGCCGACTGCGGCCGCCGTTGGGAGGTAGGATTGAGACCTGCGCTCCCCCGGCCTGGCCAGACTCTCGCTGACTGTAGCGGCGGCTGCTGATGGGAGATGGCACCATCTAGCCCTACCGGGACGGCGACACTCACCGGGGGAATCATCCCAGCGCCTGCCTGACTCCAAGATGGCGGCTGGCGGCGACTTTAGAATGTCGATCGCCGCTTCCTCTGGCTCACCCCTGCCTCTCCCCGGCCTCTGGTCTAGCCCCGATTTCTCCGCCTGATTCCAGGCTGTCCCCCAGGGTGGGTCCTTGCTCCATCAACTCTGCCGACTGGACCCAGCAATACTTGCCTCCAGCCCCGAACAGCGTTGCGGTAAAGCAACTTCCGAGGGGGGGCCCTGCTCGAGGGGACCCTGGCCCTCGCGCCCCGCAGCGCCAGCGACTACTTCTGCTGGGCACAGGTCTCCCGAGCCGATCCACCACCTTCTTCTGCCTGTGGCTGTGTCCGGTACGCTGTGAGGACAGTGCCTCTGGTGAACTCTGATGATCGCAAGCTCTCCAAGATGGCGATGCGACTGCAGCTGGCCTCCATCTCCCCCCTGGGTTCCCACCTTCTCTCCGGGACTTCTCGACTTGCGTGCTATCCTGATTGACACTTTGCTGCTGTTTTTCGGACAGTTTTCGCTGGACTCTAGCCCTTCCCTCCATACCTTGCATCCCACCCACCATTCCTCTATACTGTGACTGCATCTTGGACCTATTGCTATAATGCTAAGCTTTGGTATTCGCTGAAGTCCTTATACCATATACCACCCCTATGCGTCTCTTAGAGTTTAACCAGTCATATCCCTTCCTATGTGTATGTAGTTGACTCTTATCACTAGTGTTTGCAGTGGACCTTTATACTCTCTACCACTCCTATGTGACCCTTAGAGTACTTCCAGTCATATCCCTCCTGTGTAGATAGAAGATAACTCTATGACTAGTATCCTATGTGACTTTTAGATTGTATCCATGTGTATCCCCTCCCTGTGTTTAGAGATATAGCTTTAACAGCTAGGCGCCTGTGTGACTGTTGGAGTATAGCCAGGTGTATCCCTTCCCTCGTGTGAAGAGATAACCCTATTCACTAGAACAAAAAGAAATGTGTTCCTTATGTAACGTAACTGATTCTATGTAAAGTGCTCTGATAACATGTAACGGAACTGGTGCTATGTAAAGCGCTCTGATAACCTAATCGGTTCAAGTTCGCGCTATATAAAACTCTAAAAATAAATAAATAAATAAATAAAAATATTATAGCTTTGCACTGAGAAGTCATTATTAAAAGTAATAGTGTTTGAACATGAATTTAGATTCATTCTGTCCCTGTGTTTTTGTACAGTTGGGATTCTAAATGAAATGCACTTAAATATGAAATTGTGAAGAAAACAGGAAGATCGGTAACATTTAATATTTCATATTTTGAACCTACCTTATCTGGCAACTTCTGTTTGAGGGCCTCTGTCCCAGACAGTCCTGCAGGTTAATAAGATGAGTCCAGGGTTGGTGTGCTGCCTGTGGCTGTCAGTGAGGGAGGTGTCCGAGTCCCAGCCACAGTTCCCAGAGGAGCTGAAAGTGAAAGCTCTACTCTGCGAATCAGGTTTAAATACTATAAACAGAAATACACGGAGCAGGAGCTTGTGCATGCAGGATGTAACTTGACTCTACAGGGTGATGAGTTGAGTCTCATGATTCTATGAGGTTATGTTAATATTGGTTTTAATGCAAGTGCTGGGTTACTACAGTAAAAACAGCACAATGCAAAGTGCAGTGATTATTCTAGTAATGTTGCTCAGGCAGTAAAAAATAATAATAAAGGAACTCTCCCTTTCCCATCTCGTCACCGAGATGGATGAGGTCAGTTATGCTTCATGACCCCACCAAATCCAGTGACGACTTTGGAAAGGGCGGGGTTGTCAGGCAGCTTTACAAATTAGCAGCATCTGGAGGTACAGGTCTTATAACGTACCCGCTCAAGCCTGCTTGGAAATATGACGTTGCTTGATTCTATTTGTGGGGGGTTTCCAAGGGCCCCTAAACAATGAATTCAGGGCTGGCACCAAATTAGCCCGATTTGCGGAGCTCAGTTTAAATCTTTTTATGTGACAAATGCTCACTTGCCTGACTGCCTGCCCTGTCTGACACCTGTGTCTGACTCGAAGCGTTATCCAAGAGGCAGGCAGGCAGTAGTGCAGCAGGACTGGTGCAAGGCTTCCACACTTCGTTTAATATGCTAAGTAATATTGCCACTGGTGTTACTTAGCATTTTAAAAGAAATCGGATTCCTATAGATGCTATTTGCAAATACCATCATATGTGCATGTTATCCATGCACACTGTCAAATAGGGTGGGAGTAGCCCCTGCACCCAGTATAAGAAACCGCTGCTCATATATATATGTATAATACCTACTTGCAGTCGCCAGTAGGTAGTTATAGTTAGGACCTTGTTTCTATTCAAAAAGCGTTTTATTTTTTGCCAATATCTTTCGCTCCGGTTAATGAATCTTCGCCAAATTTTTAAAACTAATGGGGCGCTCCGGTCAGCTCCTGTCTTGAAAGTTTTCAGCTGATTTTTAAAGCTGGGCCAAGAAAAAAAAAAAATATATATATATATATATATTCCCTGAAAAAACCATAGGTTTCACACCAGTTATAGTTAGGTGGAAATTTTACTTGCATAAAACCATTGAAATTCCCACGTTATAGTTAGTTGGACTCACTATAACTTGCGCGTGCAATGCACTGCTGATGATGTCACATATTACATCACTCATGACATGGTCAGTGACATCACTCATGACATCACTGATGACATCTCAAATGACATCACTGATGACATCATCCAGTGAATGTGTATCTTTCTGAAAAATAATTTTTTTTATATATGTATATCTAAAGGTTGATGGAAGAATAAATGGGTAATTAAATGTCTTAATGGATGTTTTTTTGTGTAAAATTGATTGGTTAACTGACTTATTAAATGTATCTTAGTGAATACATATATTAGCGAGTTGGGCTACATCTGGCTGATATTTGGGCTACATTTGTTTTTTTGTCTCTGGTGGCCATCTTTGGGCTACATTGGGCTACATTGGGCTACATTGGGCTACATTGGGCTACATTTGGGCTCTAACATATATATAGCCCAATGTAGCCCAATATATATTTTTTCAAAGTTAATTTTCATAAAAACCACTGGAGCATATATCTTGAGACATAGCAAAGGCACATCGGGGTACCAGTCCCTACAATTTTGCCAAGTTTGGTGGAAATCCATTCAGCCGTTCGGGCTAAAAGTGAGTCCAACCGCCCTATGGAAATTCACATGGGGAAAACACGTTTTGGGACTCCCCTTTTATCTCGGCCCCCGCTTGACGGATCCCCCTGAAACTTTCAGGGAAGGAGCGGAGCGCAGCGAGGCAAAGTTAAGGAGAATTACAGGCAGATCCCTCATTCGGCGCCAAAGTTATTCCCAATAGAATGTTGCGGATTTCCTATGGAAAACGATCCTAACTATAACTACCTACTGGCGACCGCCAGTAGGTAATAAACACACACACACACACATATATATATATATATATATATATATATATATATATATATATATATATATATATTTATATATATATATATATATATATATATATATATATATATATTACCTACTGGCCGTCGCCAGTAGGTATATATAGTTAGGATTTTTTCTCTATGGGTTTTTTGAAAATTCTATGTCTAATAACTTTGGCGTTTGTGGACGGAATTGGCTGAAATTTTCAGGAAAATGGCACATTTTGTTTCTGAGCAGCCCTTGAAAATTTGGGGGGGTTCGTCCAGTGGGGGCCGAGAAAAAAGGGGGGTCCCAAAACGTGTTTTTAACATTGAGTTGTCCATAGGGCGGTTGGCCTCACTTTTAGCCCGAACGGCTGAATGGATTTGCACGAAACTTGGCAAAATTGTAGGGACTGGTAGCCCGATGTGCCTTTTGTAGGTCTCAATATATGTGCTCCAGTGGATTTTGAGAAATTAACGTTTAAAAAAAGATATATATCTGTAACAGCGGACCGGGCAGCGCTCTGGTTCGCGGACTTTTCGCGCAACGGAGCTTTGTGAAGCGAAGCTGATTGGTTCTCCGGCGTCTGTCAACATTCCAAACAGTCCGTAGCGGCCGCCATCTTGTCTCTCGGTAGGATCGAGAGACAAGAGGAGGCCGAAGCGAAGGGGCAAATGACCATAAGGGGGCATAGTACATTGTCGCTCACCCCCTAGGTTTGATGTGGAGGTTTTAAAAGGGCCCCGCGGGGCAAAAAAAATAAATAAATAATAATAATCGAACAGCTGAATGGATTTGCACGAAACTTGGCAAAATTGTAGGGACTGGTAGCCCGATGTGCCTTTGCTAGATCTCAATATATGTGCTCCAGTGGATTTTGAGAAATTAACGTTCAAAAAAAGGTATATATCTGTAACAGCGCACCGCTTCGCGTACTTTTCGCGTTACGGAGCTTTGCGAAGCGAAGCTGATTGGCTCTCCGGTGTCTGTAAACATTCCAAACAGTCCGTAGCGGCCGCCATCTTGTCTCTCGGTAGGATCGAACAGCTGAATGGATTTGCACGAAACTTGGCAAAATTGTAGGGACTGGTAGCCCGATGTGCCTTTGCTAGGTCTCAATATATGTGCTTCAGTGCATTTTGAGAAATTAACGTTCAGAAACAAGATATATATCTGTAACAGCGCTCCGCTTCGCGGAGATAAAATTATCTCTGTATTACCTAGCTGTTGCTAACACCAGTTAGCGACGGCTAGTAGGAGATAGCGACCATCTTGGGCCCCACTTTGCATGTGAGTGATATTTATCACTAATGACATGCAAAGTGGGCATGCCAAGATGTTAGCGACTGGAAACAGTCGCTAACATCGCTATCTCCTATTATCAACTTTTGGAAATATTCGAGATAAGGGCGAATATCTCTAAAAGCTACCACCTGCCCTGAGCAGTTCTTAGCCATGTTATCCAATGGGAGGTGGATAACATGGCTAAGAGCATTAGCTCGGTAATGCATGAATATCGCTGAGTTTTCAGCGATATTAATGCATTGCGGTCGTTTTTTATCGTATTTCCGATAAACCTTGATAATAGCAAGGTTTATCTGCGATAATTTCTGACGGTAAAAAAATCGTTGCTAAGCATCGTTAGGGATAAATATCGCTTAACTTTGGTAATATGCCCCAACGTCTGTTAACGTTCGATTTGAAGGAAATCAGGAAGTGTTGAAAAACATTGTCTGCGCCATCTTGTCTTTTTTCAAATGCCACACTTTTGTCGTGCACGGCAGCCATTTTAGATGCCTTGACCAGACCCACTCTGTGCACGCTGTCGATCCTTAGCATGGCTCCCCACCCTCGCAAACATCTCCCCCAGGCAGTGGTCACCCCCGCTCTCTGTCCTATGCATGGGTAATAAACCTCCCCCATCTGCGCTGCTGTTCCCTGAGAATCACACCCTGTGCCCGCCCGACACCTCCCTTTCGCCCTATTCACTACCGCACCCTCTGACACTCCTTTTCCTCTGTGTCCGATTGTCCAGGCTGGTCCTAGGGTATCAGCTAGCCCTGCAGATGTAGTTTATGGCCACAGCTGTAAAGAATCACCCCTCTTCAAAGGAGTTATAGTAGATCAAGGCCCACACTCGATGAGATTCGTCACAGCAGAAGCGTTGCTATTATCTGAAAACCATCCTGTATTGTGATTGGGGAGGGGACCGAGCCTGAAGCGGAAGATTCCAGGGATGACTGTTTGTACATCAAAGTTTTTACAATTATGTGTCACATTAAAAATATATAGCACTCCGACAAAGTAGTAAGATTATAAAACTTTAATAATTTATAAATATATACAAGAAAACAAAAATAGTAATAACATATAAACATTTTTAGGGAAAAACAACGAAGTAGCGGTCGGCTGTGCGAATAGTCCCAACGCAGCACAACGTCCAGATTTCCGGCGTGGGGCGTCGCGGGGGGTGGGTCATCAGTAGCAAACTGTTGTGCGAATAGTTCCAAGGCAGCAGAACGCGTTGAAATCTAGATGACACGAAAGTGATGTCTAGTAAGTTGCCACCCAGCAAATAACGGCATGGGGCGTCGCGGGGGGTGGGTCATCAGTAGCAAACTGTTGCGCGAATAGTTCCAAGGCAGCAGAACGATGGCACCAAGGTGATGTCCAGTAAGTTGCCGCACTGGTTTTGGTATCCTACAATGCTGCTCCGAATAACGGCGTGGAGCGCCCCGGGGGAGGCGGCGTGAACGGGCCTCTCCAGGTGGAGTGTCATCTGTTGTAGTGGGGCGCCCCTTTACCGTTTCAGTTGCCATTCCGTCCGTTTTTGGTCCACTGTGTCAAAAGCCGCAATTCAGCTGAGTTGCGCCCACTCTTGCGGTGCAGCGATAGGCGGCTGTCACAGGACTCTCAAAATGGCGGCAGGCTGTTTCCTTTTTGGGCCTGGTCCACTGAAATGGCCCTGGGACACCTTGGAAATCGGACGCTTGTCTGCTAGGTCTTGGACCTCATTCTCGAAAGCGTCCCCTCCGCCTTGAGAATTCATCAAAAGTTTTGGGGGCTCCGACTCCTGCAGGCTTCTGGTGGGGAGCGGCTGCCATGATTGCTCGCGGAATGACCACGACTGAGCTACGAGATGGTGGTGCTTTCATGCTGACGCCAGCTTCAGTCTGAAACATCCAGAAACAAGGTGGGGCTTTCATCGTTTGGGGAAAAAAAAAAGTTTTCATCCCATGAAAAGTGTTGTTTTTAGGTCACATGATCAAGCCTTCCATCATTAGGAAACCAAAAGTAAAATGAACCAATGAAAAGTTTTATAAACAAGTCACATGACCTGTTATGCGGCATAGGGTGTAAAATTAGGAGAAAATACGTTGGCACGTGAGGCGGCGTCAGTAGCGGACCGATGTGCGAATAGGCCGAAGGCAACACAACGCGCCAAGATCTGGATGGCACCGAGGTGGTGTCCAGCAAGTTGCAGCACTGGTGTGGCCATCCTACAATGCTGAAAGTCGGCGTGGGGCGCCCCGTTGGCCTGTGAGTTTGCGTCAGTAGCGGACCGATGTGCGAATAGGCCGAAGGCAGCACAACGCGCCAAGATCCGGATGGCACCGAGGTGGTGTCTAGTAAGTTGTCGCACTGTTGTGGCCATCCAACAATGCTGAAAGTCGGCGTGGGGCGCCCCGTTGGCCTGTGAGTTTGCGTCAGTAGCGGACCGATGTGCGAATAGGCCGAAGGCAGCACAACGCGCCAAGATCCGGATGGCACCGAGGTGGTGTCCAGCAAGTTGCAGCACTGGTGTGGCCATCCTACAATGCTGAAAGTCGGCGTGGGGCGCCCCGTTGGCCTGTGAGTTTGCGTCAGTAGCGGACCGATGTGCGAATAGGCCGAAGGCAGCACAACGCGCCAAGATCCGGATGGCACCGAGGTGGTGTCTAGTAAGTTGCCGCACTGGTGTGGCCATCCTACAATGCTGAAAGTCGGCGTGGGGCGCCCCGTTGGCCTGTGAGTTTGCGTCAGTAGCGGACCGATGTGCGAATAGGTCGAAGGCAGCACAACGCGCCAAGATCCGGATGGCACCGAGGTGGTGTCTAGTAAGTTGTCGCACTTCTGTGGCCATCCTACAATGTTGAAAGTCGGCGTGGGGCGCCCCGTTGGCCTGTGAGATGGCGTCAGTAGCGGACCGATGTGCGAATGGGGCCAAAGGCAGCGCAACAATATTTTCTGATTTGAAGACACCACAAGGCGCTGAGATGCCAAGATCCGGATGGCACCGAGGTGGTGTCTAGCAAGTTGTGGCACTGGTGTGGCCATCGTACAATGGTAAAAGTCGGCGTGGGGCGCCCTGTTGGCCTGTGAGATGGTGTCAGTAGCGGACTGATGTGTGAATGGGGCCAAAGGCAGCGCAACAATATTTTCTACTATATTTTCGGAGTAGAAGACACCACAAGGCGCTGAGATGCCAAGATCCGGATGGCACCGAGGTGATGTGTAAGTTGCGGACGGATGTGCGAATGGGGCCAAAGGCAGCTCAACAATATTTTCTGAAGAGAATACACCACAAGGCGCTGAGATGCCAAGATCCGGATGGCACCGAGGTGATGTCTAAGTTGCGGACCGATGTGCGAATGGGGCCAAAGGTAGCGTAACAAGATTTTCTGTATGGAAGATACCACTAGGCGTTGAGATGCCAAGATTCGGATGGCACCGAGGTGATGTCTAGCAAGTTGTGCCACTGGTGTGGCCATCGTACAATGGTAAAAGTCGGCGTGGGGCGCCCTATTGGCCTGTGAGATGGTGTCAGTAGCGGACTGATGTGCGAATGGGGCCAAAGGCAGCGCAACAATATTTTCTGACTGACACCACAAGGCGCTGAGATGCCAAGATCCGGATGGCATCGAGGTGATGTCTAAGTTGCGGACTGATGTGCGAATGGGGCCAAAGGCAGCGTAACAATATTTTCTGTATGGAAGATACCACTAGGCGTTGAGATGCCAAGATTCGGATGGCACCGAGGTGATGTCTAGCAAGTTGGTGTGGTCATCCTACAATGCTGAAACTCGGCGTGGGTCACCCCATTAGCCTGTGAGATGGCGTCAGTAGCGGACCGATGTGCGAATAGGCCGAAGGCAGCACAACGCGCCAAGATCCGGATGTCACCGTGGTGGTTTCATAGTTGAGAGGCACTTCATCTGCAGTGGGGCGCCGAGATCCGGATGGCACCGAGGTGATGTCTAGCAAGTTGCTGTACTTGTGTGGTCATCCTACAATGCTGAAACTCGGCGTGGGTCGCCCCATTAGCCTGTGAGATAGCTGTTCTTTGGATTTGGGCCTGGTCCACTAAAATGGCCCTGGGACACCTAAGAACTCGAACGCTCGATTTTTTTTCCCTTTCCTGTACATGCAAAAAAAGGTAAATGCCCGGTATGTTACACGCTTCATCTGCCACGATGAACTCTCCAGAGGAACCGAAAAAATATATAGTTGTGGTAACTATACCATGCATCGTCATATGGAGAGGTGGCACCAATTAATTATAGTGCTGCATAAAAGAGAGATTTGGAGGAGAACCCCTGACCTGCTAGTACATTCATCAAAGAAGTGGCACTGAGAGCTTCAGAGGCAAGGGAAACGGTCCCAAATATTTAGAAGAACTTTGGAAAGATTAAAATGACATGTTTAGATTGTGGTAAATTAATTTCATGTGGGCAGATGAGTGTTACTCTAATAAATACAGCATATGAACATCATCATAGTCGATGGTTGGTAGAGACATTTTGACTATATCCTGGACCTGCCCGTCCTCGCCCAAAATGGCGCCGGAATAAATGGGACTCGTAACTCCTTGTTGTGTACTGGTTGCAGAACCTTGAAATCACGAGATACGTATGCAGTTTTGAAGCACATGGCGGGCGGGGACGAGAATTGATTGAATATTTCGACATCCCTATTGATATTAAGTTCTGATGTGTTATTGATTACTGTACTGTTGAAAATTCAAATTAACGTCACCCATGGTACTTGCCCGCAAATGTATATCTAGATAATTTTATTGTAACTGGCCCTGTCGTATTTTAATTATAAAATGTACGTCCACCGATTCCGTAACTGTTAGACACCTTAGTTTTTGCAACCTAATGGCCCGCCCGTTACGTTCCTCTACAGTGTAAATGTCTATTCATCATATACGATTACAGTTTGCTCCGTGGCAGGCCCACGTGGTTATAGGCTCGTATTTGTATAATGAAATTTTCACAATAAAGGTTTTTAAAAGAAAACATGGTAGTAGTGTATACATTGGTAAAGTTTTTAATAATAGTCACTGTTTTAGAATCATTAAAAGGCAAGTGAAATAAAGCAGACCAATTACATGAAGGGTAAAAGGTATAATACGAAGGAACGCAGTAAAGATAAATGGTCAAGGGCTGTTGTGTTTTCTATTCCTGCAACATAAAGTGATCGATAAGAATCTCATATTCAGGCGTATCGGCGACTAAGACAGCAGGTCGACCCTCTTTTGCTCAACGGCTCCGTCATGGGACGAAGAAACGCTCTTTTTCTCGAAAAAAGAATATATTTTACTTGCAGGACAGTTGTAAAATTTCCGGGAAAGTACATTAGCCTGGAACATTATAACATATATTTAAGAGAAAATAATGTTCGGAAGTAATTAAAAGCGTAATTTTTAGGTGATATGATCAAGGCTTTCATCATTAGAATAAGAAAAGTAAAATGAACCAATGAAAAGTTTTATTAACAAGTCACATGACTTGTTATGCTTACGTTACGCGCTGCGCGCCCCGGATGACTTCCGGATGCGCTAACGCGGCGCGTCATATGACGCATTACGCGACAACGCAGGTCCAGAATATAGTCAAAATGTCTCCACCAACCAGCGGTCGAAACACAACCCCTTTCAGCAGGCTAAATAGTTCTGTTAAATGACAACAGAAAGGACAGGCAACAAGAACCATCAGTCAAAGAGGGGAGGGCTAGTTCTTCTCTACCGGGTTACATTGGGGCGCTACCGGAACTGATCGAATTGGTAGTCTACAGTGTTTCTGGATGTTTCAGACCGAAGCTGGGGTTAGCATGAGAGCAGCACCATTTCGTAGCTCTGTTGTGGCCATTCCGCAACCAATCATGGCAGCCGCTCTTTATCGTTATTTTGGGCGGGGTGGGTGGCGGAGCCGAGCTGTTTTGCAGCCATCATTGTGTGGAGTTCAGTTCATCTCACTAGTTTTGTATTTGTCATGAGGGGTTGTTCCTAATGTTTCTATTTTAGCGAGGTCAAAAAGAGATCCCATTAGTGGCCTACTGATTTTGCTCGATTCCTTTTCTTTTTTTTTACACGATTTTTCGTTATCTGCAAAGACTAAACAGAGTATTGCGACTCTGTGTTTGTTTGTAAATAGAGAATGAACCAAAGAGAACTAATTCTAAAACAGTAAATACTTGGATAACAATCAATCAAATGGAGAGAGAAGCAGGCACGACGGATTACAACGGGGGCAAAGGCCTGCGTTAACTACCTTTCACTATCTGCAAAGAGAGAGTACTCCTAATAGAAATGAGGGGGGGGGGCACCATTCAAAGCAGATCAGTGTGCATAAACGCGAAAATGTTTTCACTTACCACGTACTTGACATTCGACAGCTTATGATATTTGCTATTAAAAAACCATTGAAATTCACTGAAAAAACCATAGGTTATAGACCATATATAGTTAGGAATTAGCATTTACAAAACCTTGAAAATTCACTGAAAAAACCATAGGTTATAGACCATATATAGTTAGGAATTAGCATTTAAAAAACCTTATTTTACTCACACAAAACCATTGAAATTCCATATATAGTTAGTTGCACTAACTATATATCGCGCACCCGCAATCCACTGCTGATCATGTCACATATTACATCATTCATGACATGGTCAGTGACATCACTGATGACATCTCAAATGACATCATTCTTGTGCTAATACGATAAACCTCTTCAGACTCTAATATAACCTTAGATACACTCAGTGTATACAGACACTCACACACTGCCACTCATCCATGGAGTTACTCACACACCCAGTCAGTCATGCAAAGAAACAATCTCACCTCCATTTCTTCAACTATACAGTTAAACACACCTTACTTATTGAAACATATACTAACACATATTTACTCTCTTATACAATCCCTGATACAAGTTCACAATGATCGATACAACCACTCACTCATTCAGTGGCTCTCATGCACAGTTATTTATATATGCCAACTCTCACATGCATATATACATATATATATATATTCACTGAAAAAACCATAGGTTATAGACCATATATAGTTAGGAATTAGCATTTACAAAACCTTGAAAATTCACTGAAAAAACCATAGGTTATAGACCATATATAGTTAGGAATTAGCATTTAAAAAACCTTATTTTACTCACACAAAACCATTGAAATTCCATATATAGTTAGTTGCACTAACTATATATCGCGCACCCGCAATCCACTGCTGATCATGTCACATATTACATCATTCATGACATGGTCAGTGACATCACTGATGACATCACTGATGACATCTCAAATGACATCACTGATGACATCACTGATGACAACATCCAGTGACTGTATGTTTCTGTAAAGTTAAAATATGTCTTACATATTGAAGAATGAGTGGATGTATAAGTGTCTGGATGAAGGATTTAGTAGGTGCGTGACTGACTGTATGAGTGAGTGATTAAATGTGTCTCACTGAATGCATGGGTTAGTGACTAAACTGTCTTAATTTGTGCATCATTATGTCTGTTGTTCTGTAAACTGCTGCATGTGTTGATCATTAGCTATACGAGAGGCTATATGTGTTATTAATTGGTTGCCCAAGTATTTCTATGGGAGATTGAGTTTGTGTGGGGGTGGCTGGAAGGTGTGTGACTCTATGCATAGATGTGTGAGCAGTTTATTCACTAGGTGTATGAGTTCAAGAGTGCATGTGGAAACAGCTACATGGGCAGTTGACTGTGTGCATGAGTGTATTGATGAGTGAATGGATATCTCAATGCTACATGTCATAGTAAGTACATATGTAAAACACAGTACATGTGAGAGTTGGCATATATAAATAACTGTGCATGAGAGCCACTGAATGAGTGAGTGGTTGTATCGATCATTGTGAACTTGTATCAGGGATTGTATAAGAGAGTAAATATGTGTTAGTATATGTTTCAATAAGTAAGGTGTGTTTAACTGTATAGTTGAAGAAATGGAGGTGAGATTGTTTCTTTGCATGACTGACTGGGTGTGTGAGTAACTCCATGGATGAGTGGCAGTGTGTGAGTGTCTGTATACACTGAGTGTATCTAAGGTTATATTAGAGTCTGAAGAGGTTTATCGTATTAGCACAAGAATGATGTCAAATGAGATGTCATCAGTGATGTCATCAGTGATGTCATTTGAGATGTCATCAGTGATGTCATCAGTGATGTCCCTGACCATGTCATGAATGATGTAATATGTGACATGATCAGCAGTGGATTGCGGGTGCGCGATATATAGTTAGTGCAACTAACTATATATGGAATTTCAATGGTTTTGTGTGAGTAAAATAAGGTTTTTTAAATGCTAATTCCTAACTATATATGGTCTATAACCTATGGTTTTTTCAGTGAATTTTCAAGGTTTTGTAAATGCTAATTCCTAACTATATATGGTCTATAACCTATGGTTTTTTCAGTGAATTTCAATGGTTTTTTAATAGCAAATATCATAAGCTGTCGAATGTCAAGTACGTGGTAAGTGAAAACATTTTCGTGTTTATGCACACTGATCTGCTTTGAATGGTGCCCCCCCCCCTCATTTCTATTAGGAGTACTCTCTCTTTGCAGATAGTGAAAGGTAGTTAACGCAGGCCTTTGCCCCCGTTGTAATCCGTCGTGCCTGCTTCTCTCTCCATTTGATTGATTGTTATCCAAGTATTTACTGTTTTAGAATTAGTTCTCTTTGGTTCATTCTCTATTTACAAACAAACACAGAGTCGCAATACTCTGTTTAGTCTTTGCAGATAACGAAAAATCGTGTAAAAAAAAAGAAAAGGAATCGAGCAAAATCAGTAGGCCACTAATGGGATCTCTTTTTGACCTCGCTAAAATAGAAACATTAGGAACAACCCCTCATGACAAATACAAAACTAGTGAGATGAACTGAACTCCACACAATGATGGCTGCAAAACAGCTCGGCTCCGCCACCCACCCCGCCCAAAATAACGATAAAGAACGGCTGCCATGATTGGTTGCGGAATGACCACGACGGAGCTACGAAATGGTGCTGCTCTCATGCTAACCCCAGCTTCAGTCTGAAACATCCAGAAACACTGTAGACTACCAATTCGATCAGTTCCGGTAGCGCCCCAATGTAACCCGGTAGAGAAGAACTAGCCCTCCCCTCTTTGACTGATGGTTCTTGTTGCCTGTCCCTTCTGTTGTCATTTAACAGAACTATTTAGCCTGCTGAAAGGGGTTGTGTTCCGACCGCTGGTTGGTGGAGACATTTTGACTATATTCTGTACCTGCGTTGTCGCGTAATGCGTCATATGACGCGCCGCGTTAGCGCATCCGGAAGTCATCCGGGGCGCGCAGCGCGTAACGTAAGCATAACAAGTCATGTGACTTGTTAATAAAACTTTTCATTGGTTCATTTTACTTTTCTTATTGTAATGATGAAAGGCTTGGTCATATGACCTAAAAATTACGCTTTTCATTACTTCCGAACATTATTTTTTCTTAAATATATGTTATAATGTTCCAGGCTAATGTACTTTCCCGGAAATTTTACAACTGTCCTGCAAGTAAAATACATTCTTTTTTCGAGAAAAAGAGCGTTTCTTCGTCCCATGACGGAGCCGTTGAGCAAAAGAGGGTCGACCTGCTGTCTTAGTCGCCGATACGCCTGAATATGAGATTCTTATCGATCACTTTATGTTGCAGGAATAGAAAACACAACAGCCCTTGACCATTTATCTTTACTGCGTTCCTTCGTATTATACCTTTTACCCTTCATGTAATTGGTCTGCTTTATTTCACTTGCCTTTTAATGATTCTAAAACAGTCACTATTATTAAAAACTTTACCAATGTATATACTACTACCATGTTTTCTTTTAAAAACCTTTATTGTGAAAATTGCATTATACAAATACGAGCCTATAACCACGTGGGCCTGCCACAGAGCAAACTGTAATCGTATATGATGAATAGACATTTACACTGTAGAGGAACGTAACGGGCGGGCCATTAGGTTGCAAGAACTAAGGTGTCTAACAGTTACGGAATCGGTGGACGTACATTTTATAATTAAAATACGACAGGGCCAGTTACAATAAAATTATCTAGATATACATTTGCGGGCAAGTACCATGGGTGACGTTAATTCGAACTTTCAACAGTACAGTAATCAATAACACATCAGAACTTAATATCAATAGGGATGTCGAAATATTCAATCAATTCTCGTCCCCGCCCGCCATGTGCTTCAAAACTGCATACGTATCATGTGATTTCAAGGTTCTGCAACCAGTACACAACAAGGAGTTACGAGTCCCATTTATTCCGGCGCCATTTTGGGCGAGGACGGGCAGGTCCAGGATATAGTCAAAATGTCTCTACCAACCATCGACTATGATGATGTTCATATGCTGTATTTATTAGAGTAACACTCATCTGTCCACATGAAATTAATTTGCCACAATCTAAACATGTCATTTTAATCTTTCCAAAGTTCTTCTAAATATTTGGGACCGTTTCCCTTGCCTCTGAAGCTCTCAGTGCCACTTCTTTGATGAATGTACTAGCAGGTATGGGGTTCTCCTCCAAATCTCTCTTTTATGCAGCACTATAATTAATTGGTGCCACCTCTCCATATGACGATGCATGGTATAGTTACCACAACTATATTTTTTTTCGGTTCCTCTGGAGAGTTCATCGTGGCAGATGAAGCGTGTAACGTACCGGGCATTTACCTTTTTTTGCATGTACAGGAAAGGAAAAAAAAATCGAGCGTCCGAGTTCTAAGGTGTCCCAGGGCCATTTTAGTGGACCAGGCCCAAATCCAAAGAACAGGCCGCCATTTTGAGAGTCCTCTTGCAGCCGCCTGTCGCTGTAGCATCAAGAGCAGCCGAAACTCAGCTGAATGGCAACTGAAACGGTAAAGGGGCGCCCCACTACAGCAGACGAGCCTCCACCTAGGAAGGCCCATTCACGCCGGCTCCCCCCCCCTTCGGGCACCCCACGCCGTTATTCGGAGCAGTATTGTAGGATGGCCACACCAGTGCGGCAACTTGCTAGACATCACCTCGGTGGTAACCGAATCTCAACGCCTTGTGGTGTCTTCTATTCAAAAAACATTGTTATGCTGCCTTCGACCTATTCGCCGCAAGTGCGCACACAACTCAACTGCATAGCTTGCTAGACACCACCTCGGTGCCATCCGGATCTTGGAATGTCAGCACCTTTTGGTGTCTTCTCTTCAGAAAATATTGTTGCGCTGCCTTTGGCCCCATTCGCACATCAGTCCGCTACTGACGCCATCTCACAGGCTAATGGGGCGCCCCACGCCGACTTTCAGCATTGTAGAATGACCACACCAGTACAGCAACTTGCTAGACATCACCTCGGTGCCATCCGGATCTCGGCGCCCCACTGCAGATGAAGTGCCTCTCAACTATGAAACCACCACGGTGACATCCGGATCTTGGCGCGTTGTGCTGCCTTCGGCCTATTCGCACATCGGTCCGCTACTGACGCCATCTCACAGGCTAATGGGGCGACCCACGCCGAGTTTCAGCATTGTAGGATGACCACACCAGTACAGCAACTTGCTAGACATCACCTCGGTGCCATCCGAATCTTGGCATCTCAACGCCTAGTGGTATCTTCCATACAAAAAATATTGTTACGCTGCCTTTGGCCCCATTCGCACATCAGTCCGCAACTTAGACATCACCTCGGTGCCATCCGGATCTTGGCATCTCAGCGCCTTGTGGTGTCAGTCAGAAAATATTGTTGCGCTGCCTTTGGCCCCATTCGCACATCGGTCCGCTACTGACGCCATCTCACAGGCCAACGGGGCGCCCCACGCTGACTTTCAACATTGTAGGATGGCCACAGAAGTGCGACAACTTACTAGACACCACCTCGGTGCCATCCGGATCTTGGCGCGTTGTGCTGCCTTCGGCCTATTCGCACATCGGTCCGCTACTGACGCCATCTCACAGGCCAACGGGGCGCCCCACGCCGACTTTCAGCATTGTTGGATGGCCACACCAGTGCGGCAACTTACTAGACACCACCTCAGTGCCATCCGGATCTTGGCGCGTTGTGCTGCCTTCGGCCTATTCGCACATCGGTCCGCTACTGACGCAAACTCACAGGCCAACGGGGCGCCCCACGCCGACTTTCAGCATTGTAGGATGGCCACACCAGTGCAGCAACTTGCTGGACACCACCTCGGTGCCATCCGGATCTTGGCGCGTTGTATTGCCTTCGGCCTATTCGCACATCGGTCCGCTACTGACGCCGCCTCACGTGACAACGTATTTTCTCCGCATTTTATACCCTATGCCGCATAACAGGTCATGTGACTTGTTTATAAAACTTTTCATTGGTTCATTTTACTTTTGATTTCCTAATGATGGAAGGCTTGATCATATGACCTAAAAGCAACACTTTTCATTGGATGAAAACTTTTTTTTTTTCCCAAACGATGAAAGCCCCACCTTGTTTCTGGATGTTTCAGACTAAACTGGCGTCAGCAGGAGAGCACCACCATCTCGTAGCTCCGTCGTGGTCATTCCGCGAGCAATCATGGCAGCCGCTCCCCACCAGAAGCCTGCAGGAGTCGGGGCCCCCAAAACTTTTGATGAATTCTCAAGGCGGAGGGGACGCTTTCGAGAATGGGGTCCAAGACCTAGCAGACAAGCGTCCGATTTCCAAGGTGTCCCAGGGCCATTTCAGTGGACCAGGCCCAAAAAGGAAAGAGCCTGCCGCCATTTTGAGAGTCCTGTGACAGCCGCCTATCGCTGCACCGCAAGAGTGGGCGCAACTCAGCTGAATTGCGGCTTTTGACACAGTGGACCAAAAACGGACGGAATGGCAACTGAAACGGTAAAGGGGCGCCCCACTACAACAGATGACACTCCACCTGGAGAGGCCCGTTCACGCCGCCTCCCCCGGGGCGCCCCACGCCGTTATTCGGAGCAGCATTGTAGGATACCAAAACCAGTGCGGCAACTTACTGGACATCACCTTGGTGCCATCGTTCTGCTGCCTTGGAACTATTCGCACAACAGTTTGCTACTGATGACCCACCCCCCGCGACGCCCCACGCCGTTATTTGCTGGGTGGCAACTTACTAGACATCACTTTCGTGTCATCTAGATTTCGGCGCGTTCTGCTGCCTTGGAACTATTCGCACAACAGTTTGCTACTGATGACCCACCCCCCGCGACGCCCCACGCCGGAAATCTGGACGTTGTGCTGCGTTGGGACTATTCGCACAGCCGACCGCTACTTCGTTGTTTTTCCCTAAAAATGTTTATATGTTATTACTATTTTTGTTTTCTTGTATATATTTATAAATTATTAAAGTTTTATAATCTTACTACTTTGTCGGAGTGCTATATATTTTTAATGTGACACATAATTGTAAAAACTTTGATGTACAAAGAGTCATCCCTGGAATCTTCTGCTTCACGCTCGGTCCCCTCCCCAATCACAATACAGGATGGTTTTCAGATAATAGCAACGCTTCTGCTGTGACGGATCTCATCGAGTGTGGGCCTTGATCTACTATAACTCCTTTGAAGAGGGGTGATTCTTTACAGCTGTGGCCATAAACTACATCTGCAGGGCTAGCTGATAGCCTAGGACCGGCCTGGACAACCGGACACAGAGGAAAAGGAGTGTCAGAGGGTGCGGTAGTGAATAGGGCGAAAGGGAGGTGTCGGGCGGGCACAGGGTGTGATTCTCAGGGAAGAGCAGCGCAGATGGGGGGAGGTTTATTACCCATGCATAAGACAGAGAGCGGGGGTGACCACTGCCTGGGTGAGATGCTTGCGAGGGTGGGGAGCCATGCTAAGGATCGAGAGCGTGCACAGAGTGGGTCTGGTCAAGGCATCTAAAATGGCTGCCATGCACGACAAAAGTGTGGCATTTGAAAAAAGACAAGATGGCGCAGACAATGTTTTTCAACACTTCCTGATTTCCTTCGAATCGAACGTTAACAGACGTTGGGGCATATTACCAAAGTTAAGCGATATTTATCCCTAACGATGCATTGCAAAGATTTTTTTACCGTCAGAAATTATCGCAGATAAACCTTGCTATTATCAAGGTTTATCGCAAATACGATAAAAAACGACCGCAATGCATTAATATCGCTGAAAACTCAGCGATATTCATGCATTACCGAGCTAATGCTCTTAGCCATGTTATCCACCTCCCATTGGATAACATGGCTAAGAACTGCTCAGGGCAGCTGTTACTTTTTGGAGATATTCGCGCTTATCTCGAATATTTCCAAAAGTTGATAATAGGAGATAGCGATGTTAGCGACTGTTTCCAGTCGCTAACATCTTGGCATGCCCACTTTGCATGTCATTAGTGATAAATATCACTCACATGCAAAGTGGGGCCCAAGATGGTCGCTATCTCCTACTAGCCGTCGCTAACTGGTGTTAGCAACAGCTAGGTAATACAGATATAATTTTATCTCCGCGAAGCGGAGCGCTGTTACAGATATATATCTTGTTTTTGAACGTTAATTTCTCAAAATGCACTGAAGTACATATATTGAGACCTAGCAAAGGCACATCGGGCTACCAGTCCCTAATATTTTACCAAGTTTCGTGCAAATCCATTCAGCCGTTCGATTATTATTATTATTTTTTTTTTTTGCCCCGCGGGGCCCTTTTAAAACCTCCACATCAAACCTAGGGGGTCAGCGAGGATCTACTATGCCCCCTTATGGTCATTTGCCCCTTCGCTTTGGCCTCCTCTTGTCTCTCGATCCTACCGAGAGACAAGATGGCGGCCGCTACGTACTGTTTGGAATGTTTACAGACACCGGAGAGCCAATCAGCTTCGCTTCGCAAAGCTCCGTAACGCGAAAAGTACGCGAAGCGGTGCGCTGTTACAGATATATATCTTTTTTTGAACGTTAATTTCTCAAAATCCACTGAAGCACATATATTGAGACCTAGCAAAGGCACATCGGGCTACCAGTCCCTACAATTTTGCCAAGTTTCGTGCAAATCCATTCAGCCGTTCGATTATTATTATTATTTTTTTTTTTTGCCCCGCGGGGCCCTTTTAAAACCTCCACATCAAACCTAGGGGGTCAGCGAGGATCTACTATTCCCCCTTATGGTCATTTGCCCCTTCGCTTTGGCCTCCTCATGTCTCTCGATCCTACCGAGAGACAAGATGGCGGCCGCTACGGACTGTTTGGAATGTTGACAGACGCCGGAGAACCAATCAGCTTCGCTTCACAAAGCTCCGTTGCGCGAAAAGTACGCGTCCTGGAGCGCTGCCCGGTCCGCTGTTACAGATATATATCTTTTTTTAAACGTTAATTTCTCAAAATCCACTGGAGCACATATATTGAGACCTACAAAAGGCACATCGGGCTACCAGTCCCTACAATTTTGCCAAGTTTCGTGCAAATCCATTCAGCCGTTCGGGCTAAAAGAGAGGCCAACCGCCCTATGGAAAACTCAATGTTAAAAACACGTTTTGGGACCCCCCTTTTTTCTCGACCCCCCCTGGACGAACCCCCCCCAATTTTCAGGGGCTGCTCAGAAACAAAATGTGCCATTTTCCTGAAAATTTCAGCCAATTCCGTCCACAAACGCCAAAGTTATTAGACATAGAATTTTCAAAAAACCCATAGAGAAAAAATCCTAACTATATATACCTACTGGCGACCGCCAGTAGGTAATATATATATATATACATATATATAATATATATATTTATATCTGCTCAGGGGTTTATCACAAATACAGGAAGCACTCCAATGGCAAATACACCCCCTGGTGCATTTGAAGAAGGGGAACTAATTCCCCTTGAATACTGGGGCTGTGTTGCAGAGAGGTGTAATGAGGTTACACCCCATTTTACACCTCTCTGCAACGCAGCCCCCTGGCGCATACTGGAGATTCCTGGTGGGCTAGTTGGCCTCCAGGGACCCCCATTATGCAAGGGGACTTAATCCCCCAACTTAGAATGTGCTACGGTGCGCCTTTGCACAGTGGTGAAGGTAGGGGGCGGGGCTTGAGGTGATATGTGCGTAAACATGCCCTGTGGTGCGTTTTAAGTTGGGGAATTAATTCCTCTTCAATCCAGAGGTTCCCTAGGGGCCAACTAGTCCAACAGGTACCTCCATTAAGCGCCACGGAGCTGCGTTGCAGCGTGTTGTAAAAAGGGGTGTGCCCTCTGAACACCTCTCTGCAACACAGCTCCCTGGCGCATACTGGAGGTACCTGGTGGGCTAGTTGGCTCACAGGGGACCTCAGGATTGAAGAGGAATTATTTCCCCAATCTAAAACGCGTCACAGGGCGTGTTTGCACACATGTCACCTCAGGCCCGCCCCCTTCCTACACTATTGAGCACAATATTCCTCTAAGATCAGCGGAACTACGAATTCCGATTTACTCACCTGTTATCACGAGAGACGTCAGTGCTGCATCTTTGAGCCCACTACTGATCCTGAAAAGTAATTCTAACCATACTTACAGTAACTTGAATTTCCTTTCATAGGCTAACATTGACTGGTTTCACTTGGACATTCATTTAAGTGTGGAGTTTCGAAACTTAAAAAAATCCTCAAAAATCCGCCGAACTACGAATTCCGATTTACTCACCTGTTATCAGGAGAGACCTCAGTGCTGCATCTTTCAGCCCACTACTGATCATGAAAAGTAATTCTAATTGTAGTTACAGTAACTTGAATTTCCTTCCGTAGGGTAACATTGACTGGTTTCACTTCGAAATTCTTCTAAGTGTGGAGCTTTGGAACTTAAAAAAATCCTAAAAAATCAGTTGAACTACGAATTCCAATTTACTCACCTGTTATCAGGAGATACCTCAGTGTTGCATCTTTCAGCTCACTACTATTCCTGAAAAGTAAATTTAACTGTACTTACCAGTAACTTGAATTTCCTTCCATAGGATATCATTGCCTGCTATATAAAATATATATAAATTTAAAAAAAATTAAATTAAAAAAACATATATTACAATTTCAATATTTTTAAAAACATTTTTTTTCTATTTATATTAAAAATATGTAATGTAATTTTAAAAATAAAATATCTAAAAATAAATACTTTAAAACAATGTAGTAAATTAGTATAAAAAAATATAACAACTAATACATTTAAAAATTATCATTTACAAAACCTTTGAAATTCACTGAAAAAAACCATAGGCTTCAGCCACGTTATAGCTAGGAATTAGCATTTAAAAAACCTTTGAAATTCACTGAAAAAAACATAGGTTTTAGCCACGTTATAGTTAGAAATTAGCATTTAAAAACCTTAGAAATTCACTGAAAAAACTATAGGTTTCACACATGTTATAGTTAGCTGGGCATTTCACTCATACAAAACCATTGAAATTCCCCCGTTATAGTTAGTTCAGCTAACTATAACTCGCACGCCCGCAATGCACTGGTGATGACGTCACATATTACATCACTCATGACATTATCAGTGACATCACTCATGACATCACTCATGACATCTCAATGACATCACTGATGACATCACTGATGACATCATCCAGTGAAAGAGTGGCAGACCGCCTCTCACCCTAATATGACCTTTGATACACACATTCAAAAATAGAACCTAACATTTTCAAAAAAATGGAGATACCAATACCAGTTATAACAACCTATTCAGTAATTCCAAAATCTACATACACAACTACTCATTCACAAATAGTTCTATATAGTCACTCATACATGTACACACTCATCATATGCACTCATAAACCTATACATCCTGTTACACACCTACACTTATACATAGAGTTATTCACACATACTTACACATGCAAATAAACTATCAAACATCGATTTACTTGCATATACAGCTCTACACACACCACTACACTTATTTCTACAGAATCGTACACATACTTACTCTCTTAAACAATTAGTTATAGAAACACATACTTATTTATACAGGAACTCTTCCAACCTGTCACTGTCATATATCCTTACTTATATACATCAATACTCACATATACTAGTTTAAAACATATGTACTTACTCATAAAGACACTATTGAGGCAGTCATTCACTCACTAACACGCCCATACACACACTCATCCACCCATACAGACAGTTTTCAAAACACATACAAGCAGTGAGTCAGTCATTCATGCATCTTTGCGCTAAGTAATACCCCCATCAAACCATACAGACACTCATTCTGATACTCAAAAAAACAACTAATAACCCATATAGACACTCCTGTGGCCTGAGGTACGTGGGCAGCACAATTCTTCAGGTGCACAAGCAAGTGGTACAGCACCTGCGAGCCATCAAAAATGCAGACAAAGCATATCCAGTTGCCCGCAACTTTGAGTTTTGCCGCAACAAAGATGTAAGTGGACTTACATACTTTGTTATTGATGCTGTACCGGCCAACACAAGGGGGTGACAGGCAGAGAATGTTAGGTAGGCTGGAATCAAACTGAGTAACAAGACCCCCATGGGCCGAATATGGAAGAAGATTTGTACACATATCTGTAAGCATAAATTTGATTCAGATATATATGCGTTGCTATCCATCTCGATCCTTGATTTTTAACAGATTTTAATATTTTGCACAATTCACAATTGACACTAGGGTGTGGAAGATATCTCAGGAGGTTGCACTATTACATTTTGTATTTAGCAGTAATGCATGTGATCATGCTCACTGAGGCGTCATTAGGCATGAATAAAGGCTCTAAGCGCACAAGCGCATAACCTGAAAGGCATGCACAGTGTGCACCATGCGGTAACTCAACACATATGAACATATAAAGAAAGTGTGCACTCTAGCATGAGAATCCTGGCCAACATGGGTGCAATTAGTGAAACAAGAGAAAGCGGCAATATTAGATTCACAGGTGCGAATAATATTTTTGCAAAATTTGTCGTAATATGTAAAGTTTTTTAATTTACTATCTTTATCAATTGGTGACAGGACAATGTGCGCTCTTAAGATTGAATAGAGTGTACAAGGAAATGATTATGAAATGCGTGTAAATATAATCCATCAAAGCTGCATGGTTTTTTAATCTTGTTTAAAACAATGAATAATGTTTTAGGCAAAGTAAATACTGCAGTACAGTAACAATCGATTGATGAAATGTTTTGAATTGTAAAGAAATACAAGTATGTCTTCACTTTCAATTGTTTGTAGTTTTACACATGACACGTAACTCAACACAGTTAAATTGATGGAAAACTTTATTCAAGTTGTTAGTGAGCAAGCCTGCTGGGCAGGCGAAACCCATCTGACACTTGATGACATTAAAGAATTAACGAAACGACACGGCGTCGACTTTCCGTTCTTTGGAAGAGTGAGCATATATATATATATATATATATATATATATATATATATATATATATATACACACATACATATACATATATATATATATATATACATATATATATATATATATATATATATATAGTTTCCAATCCTGGATCCAAACATGCAAAAACAGGCGCTGACACCGTGGGATCACTTTCTCAAGGAAAAGTTTTCTTTATTCCATTAGGATGTTTGACACGTTTCGGCGGCAAAACCACCTTGCTCACAACAGTTAAACATACAGTGACAGTGCTATATATACAAAGACAACAGTGATTGGTTTGGTGGTGGGAGAGTGTGTTGCCATGACAACTTCCTGACACATAGGCATGGAAGATTTGTCATGTGTACTCATGTAGTCTGTCTTCCGAATTAATATATCATGGTGACACATATTTGGCTTTGACTGTGCGTAATTTGTTAAAACATATGGCAGTCTTATGTGGACAACTAAATTAATGAAAACGTTATACATGTTAACTAGCACAATGTATATCAACCAAATAATAACGTCATGGCGAGTTCAGAATTGAAACGGCTTAGAATAGAGTGAAACCCGTGATTGTAAAACTATTTGCGGCACAAATGCGGCAGTGTACTTAAAATAGGAACGTCCACGACTAGACACATCTCAAATGTACAGTGCTAGCAAAGTGTTACCCAGATGTTTGCGGGTCAGTATTGCAATGGTTTGTCTTGCTTAAATGCTGCGTCTTTGAGCACTTAAATGCGCAATCAGTGCCTTGTGGGTCTGACCGAAATAGAGGAAAAGGAATAGTATCCTTGACGAATGTGTCTACTGTACGATAGTAGTTATCTATTCGGGCTATGAACTGTTATGGAGGGACTAGAGCCCATTCCAAACCATGTGCAATGGCTCCACCATTCGACATATCTGTGGAAAGGGCAGTGGGGAGGTTCCTGTTAATGTCAGAAATAGTGGTGGGTGGGGAGGTGAAAAAACCTAATTGAGAGTGATGCCGTATTTATTAAAAAACCATCTCTCACCTATTATTGGAGTGAATATACGTAAATAACAAAATTGGATGGTAGTGTGTTGTTCCTAGTGACGAGGTAATTTAATCACACTTGGAGTTAATACTGTTCTGGAGGAATGGGTTTGTGTCTGGGGAGGCTGCAAAGAGTCTAATGGCGTAATCAAAGGTGCACACTGAAACGGCTTAGAATAGAGTGAAACCCGTGATTGTAAAACTATTTGCGGCACAAATGCGGCAGTATACTTAAAATAGGAACCTCAACGACTAGACACATCTCAAATGTACAGTGCTAGCAAAGTGTTACCCAGATGTTTCCGGGTCAGTATTGCAATGGTCTGTCTTGCTTAAACGTTGCGTCTTTGAGCATACAAATTCGCAATCAGTGTCTTGTGGGTCTGACCGAAATAGAGGAAAAGGAATATATATATAAATATTCACTGAAAAAACCATAGATTGCGGGCGCGCGAGATATAATTAGTACAACTAACTATATCGGAGGAATTTCAATGGTTTTGTACAAGTGAAATGTCCAGCTAACTATAACACCCCTAAAACCTACAGTTTTCTCAGTGAATTTCTAAGGTTTTTTAAATGCTAATTCCTAACTATATCAGGCCTGAAACCTATGTTTTTTTCAGTGAATTTCAAAGGTTTTTTAAATGCTAATTCCTAACTATATCAGTCCTGAAACCTATGGTTTTTTCAGTGAATTTCAAACGTTTTTTAAATGCTAATTCCTAACTATATCAGGCCTGAAACCTTTGGTTTTTTCAGTGAATTTCGAAGGTTTTGTAAATGAAAATTTTTACATGTATTAATTGTTATCTTTTTTTATACTGATTTACTATATTTCTTAAACTATTTATTTTTAGATATTTTATTTTTTTAATTACATTGTAATTACATTATACATTACATTACAAAATATACTTTATCAGAATGAATTACTTTAGTTTAAATACTTTGCAAATAGGCAATAGACTTTTAAGTACAGTAGTTACAGTTGTTGCAATGGGCAACACAATTTCAAACACAGAGCAACATTGGCCTCAATGTGTTTTTCTAGTTAAATGCAATTAGTTACTTTATGGATTACTTTTCTAACCACAGGACTGGATCGTAGATTCAGTCCTCGGATACCTCCTGTAAACGGTTGAGTAAAACTGTTTTAGTTACAGTAGTGACTTTTAAGGAATATTATTGCATTTTAAAAGTTGACAGAATTTTTTTCACATAGAATCACCAATGTTATCCTATGGGAGGAAAATCACTTAGCAGGTAAGTAGTATTATCATAACTTTTTCTTACTCAGTCGTGGATCCTGGTTCCAGCACTGGTGCATCTCCTGTAAACAGTTGAAAGAATGTGTTTAAGTCATACAGGCGATTTTTTAGAAATATTTTTAGTTTGTGAAAATAGACACAAACATTTCTTGTGAAAACCAGACAATGGATTCCTATGGTAGGAAATTCAAGTTACCTGTAACTACGATTAGAATTACTTTTCAGGATCAGTATTGGGCTTAAAGATGCAGCACTGAGGTCTCTCCTGATAACAGGTGAGTAAATCGGAATTCAGAGTTCGGCTGATTTTAGAGGAATTTTTTAAAGTTCCAAAACTCCACACAAAAATAATTCCAAGTGGAAACTAGTCAATGTTAGCCTATGGAAGGAAATTCAAGTTACTGTAACTACGATTAGAATTACTTTGCAGGATCAGTATTGGGCTGAAATATGCAGCACTGAGGTCTCTCCTGATAACAGGTGAGTAAATCGGAATTCAGAGTTCGGCTGATTTTAAAGGAATTTTTTAAAGTTCCACAACTCCACACTTAAAAAAAATTCCAAGTGAAAGAAGTCAATGTTAGCCTATGGAAGGAAATTCAAGTTACCGTAAGTATTGTTAGAATTACTTTTCAGGATCAGTAGTGGGCTGAAAGATGCAGCACCCTGATAACAGGTGAGTAAATCGGAATTCGTAGTTAGGATGATTTTACAGGAATATTTGTATGTTTCAAAAATAGACACTTAGAAACTTTTCTGGTGAAAACCACACAATAGATTCCTACGGAAGGAAATACACGTTACTGGTAAGTACGGTTAGATTTACTTTTCAGGGTCTGTGCTGGGCTCAAAGATGCAGCACTGACGTCTCTCGTGATAACAGGTGAGTAAATCGGAATTCGTAGTTCCGCTGATTTTAGAGGAATATTGTGCTCAATAGTGAAGGAAGGGGGCGGGGACTGAGGTGACATGTGTGGAAACACGCCCTGTGCCGCGTTTTACGCTGGGGAATTAATTCCTCTTCAATCCTGAGGTACCCTGTGAGCAAACTAGCCCACCAGGTACATTCAGTATGCGCCAGAGAGCTATGTTGCAGAGAGGTGTTCAGAGGGCACGCCCCCTTTTAACAACACTCTGCAATGCAGCTCCATGGCGCTTACTGGAGGTACCTCTTGGACTAATTGGCCCCAAGGGGACCTATGGATTGAAGAGGAATAAATTCCCCAACTTAAAACGTGCCACAGGGTGTGATTTCACTCGAGGTACACAGGGCATGTTTGCACACATATCACCTCAAGCCCCGTTCCCTACCTTCACCACTGTGCAAACGTGCCCCGTAGCACATTCTAAGTTGGGGGATTAAGTCCCATTCCATACAGGGGGTCCCTGGGGGCCAACTAGCCCACCAGGAATCTCCAGTATGCGCCAGGGGGCTGTGTTGCAGAGAGGTGTAAAAAGGGACGTGGCCTCATTACTCCTCTTTGCAACGCAGCCCCCTGGCACGTTTGCAGAGGGGAAACTAATTCCCCTTGCAGACTGGGGGTCCCTGGGGGCCAACTAGCCCACCAGGAACCTCCAGTATGTGCCATGGGGCTATGTTGCAGAGAGGTGTAATGAGGCCACACCCCTTTTTACACCTCTCTGCAACGCAGCCCCCTGGCGCGGTTGCAGAGGGGGAACTAATTCCCCTTGCATACTGGTGGTCCCTGGGGGGGCAACTCGCCCACCAGGAACCTCCAGTACGTGCCAGAGGGCTGCTTTGTAGAGAGGTGTAATGAGGCCATGCCCCTTTTTACACCTCTCTGCAAGGCAGCCCCCTGGTGCGTTTGCAGAGGGGGAACTAATTCCCCTTGCATACTGGGGGTCCCTGGGGGCCAACTAGCCCACCAGGAACCTCCATTATGCTCAGGGGGCTGTGTTGCAGAGAGGTGTTCTGAGGCCACGCCCCTATTTACACCTCTCTGCAACGCAGCCCCCTGGCGCATTTGCAGAGGGGGGAATAATTCCCCTTGCATATTTGGGGTCCCTGGGGCCAACTAGCCCACCAGGAACCTCCAGTATGCGCCAGGGGGCTGCATTGCAGAGAGGTGTAATGAGACCACGCCCCTTTTTACAACACTCTGCAACACAGCTCTGTGGCGCGTACTGGAGGTACCTGGTGGGCTAGTTGGCCCCAGGTACCCCCAGTATTCAATGGGAATTATTTCCCCCTCTGCAAACGCACCAGGGGGCGCGTTTGCAGAGTGGTGCAGGGAGGGGGCGGGGCTTGAGGTAACGGATTGCGCCACTCTCAAACGCGCCCCCTGGCGAGTATGCAGAGGGGGCACTAATTCCCCTTGAATACTGGGGGTCCCCGGGGGCCAACTAGCCCACCAGGAACCTCCAGTATGCGCCAGGGGGCTACCTTGCAGAGAGGTGTAAAAAGGGGGTGGCCTCTTTACACATCTCTGCAAGGCAGCCCCCTGGCGCGTTTGCAGAGGGGGAACTAATTCCCCTTGAATACTGGGGGTCCCTGGGGGCCAACTAGTCCACCAGGAACCTCCAATTTGCGCCAGGGTGCTGCGTTGCAGAGAGGTGTAAAAAGGGGAGTGGCCTCTTTACACATCTCTGCAAGGCAGCCCCCTGGCGCATACTGGAGGTTCCTGGTGGGCTACTTGGCCCCCAGGGATCCCCAGTATTCAAGGGGAATTATTTCCCCCTCTGCAAATGCACCAGGGGGCACGTTTGCAGAGTGGTGCCTTCTTAAGTTTTTTTGGGGGGATCGGCAAGGTACGCGTACTCCGTGATTTTTTCAAAAAAAGAAATAAAAATTGGGGGTCCTTGGGGGTCCTTGTGGGACCCCCTAAGCAGGCCTAGGGGAGCAGGGTGTTTTTACCCTGCCCCCTTATCATGTTTTTCACGTTTTTCGCGTTTCCTTTTCTGTTTTCTTGTGCCTCGGTTCTACCGAGGCACAAGATGGCTGCCAACACTTCCTGTTTTGGAGTGTTGACAGACAGTTGACAGCCAATCAGCATGCAGCTCGTGTTTGGGAAGGTACGCTTACTGTACAGACTTCTGAAATCTGTGCCTAGATATTGCTATGATTTTACTTTTGGTTTTCTCAGGAACTACTGAACGGATTTACACCATTTAACAAAAAGCACAATCTCTGAACCGAACTCTACCTTTCTGCCAAATTTGGTGTAATTCCGTTCAGCTGTTCGGGCTGTAGCCCTGGCTAAATGTCCCTATGGAAAATTGCATGGGAAAAACATGTTTTGGGACCCCCCTTTTTTCTCGGCCCCCACTTGACGAATCACCCCCAAACTTTCAGGGAAGGAGCGGAGCCGAGCAGGCCCTTTTCTTGGAGAAATTCACGAAGATTCGTCCACCGGCGCCAAAGTTATTCCAAATAGAATGTTGCGGATTTCCTATGGAAACTAGGTCCTAACTATATCTACCTGAATGAGAGGAATCGGCACACCAATTCTATCCACAAGTATTTTATTTGTGCAAAACAAAGTGTTTCAGCTGAGGTGACCTTTGTCACACACACACACACATATCAAGAAAGTAAAAACGTTGTTATTAATATTGCTTCAATATTGCCATTCGGTACTTTGTAGTATAAGAAAAAAGGTCACATTATTATATATTTTTTGATGCATTGAATCATTTGAACATGTTTTAAGTCTCAAAGCAGACTTTGTCTCCTGTTCACAGCATTTATAGGCATGTGCACTTCCAATCTGTGCTTTACTTGGTCAGAAATCTGATAGTCATCTTTGATGCAGGGTTAGCCCTACCCCTACAGATCAGCTCTGTGATCTTCTTGGAGTTCCCATTTCTAAGGCGGCCTATAATGCACCTTCCCATTGATTTCCATTTTCCCTATTGTAGTTACAGCCATAACAAATAGCCCCTTGACTATGCGCTTTTAAGAATATCCATGGCTCAAGCCACCCAAGCCACCCAGGTGGGTCTGCTTCTGCAAGCCAATTCAAAGTCCTCAGAATTGAGTGTGAGCCTTTATTATTTATTTATTTATAAAGTTTTGTATAGCCATAGGCTACCCCGCTGAGTCAATGCACATGCCAAGGGTAAAATTAAGATCTGCGGTGTTTTATAAATGGGGCGGTAGGGTCTCAGTTCAAAATAGATATCCTGTCCCTTCCAAACTGGTGAGCTATCGAAACACCATTGGAGTTGCCCAACCTGCTATGATAGGTTGAGATGGATTATGGTCTCCATCTTTAGAGGCAAGTCCTTCTTCTACAATCAACCATGAGACGAACGGAGCCGCCCAGCCTGTTCCAGCTCATGGATATAGCTCGCAAGGCTGTTTGTGACTTATAATGACAGGAGCGTGCTCTCTTCCAATGAGAAACCAGCATGTGGAGATCGATTGACTCAAAACATCGTTCCTGCAGATACATCCCATGTCAGAAAAAAATTATATTGGCCAGGTCTCTCTGGGCCTAGGTTAAACAGTCATGGTCATGGCTTCTGGTTTTGAACACTGTTATGGTTTACTGAACCTACTGTTTCCCAGTCACAAAAAAAAGCTTTCAAACTGGCCAGAGAAAAAGCCATCGCTGGATCAAACACTGACCTTGATGTTAAGAATACACACTGAACTTTCATTTCTTACTAAATTACTCAGGTTTTGTTTTCTTTTCTCTCTGTTCCAATTTTTCCAGCCAGACATTTCCAAAACTGGATTTAGCGCCAAGCCATTTGTACCTGCCCCATTTGTTTTTAAGTAGGGAGGCGTTTATTTGAGAGGAAGCAGCAGGGAGCGCGGGAATAAATGCGTCCTCGCTCGTTAGGGGGAGAATGAATGGCTCATCAACACATAAACTAAATACTCGACAGAATGCCAAGAACCCCAAACGGCTGTTTTTTAAAACAGTAATTGAATATATTAAATTCAATGATTCCTTTCTGAGGCCCTGCATAAAGCGACTCATCAATCTCTATTACGGGGCATTTCTTTTCCCCGGGAGCCAATGGGCTATTTGTCTTCCGCCCGGGTATTTCGGCTCATTTCCCCGAGCATTCTTCAGTTTCAGTGCTGAAGCTTGGGCTGGAATTGCACGGAGGCAAAAACGTCCAGAGCTAAGACAAATAGAGCAATGAAAAGAAGTGTTAACAGAGAATGCAAGAGTGCAAGCAGGAGGCGCTTAGAGAAGGGACACGGGCAGGCAGGAAAAATCCATAACACGATCCCTTCTTTTGCAAGAGACCTGATTGCGTTAAAATATTTGTCTGTAGCGTGTTTATGTAAAAGTGGATGTATTCTATTTGGGCTAAGAAAGCTCTGGGAAAATCTTACAGTAAGATCAAGCAAGCATTGGTACGGCCAAGAGGTCTGTCTTTAATTTGATAAGGAAAGCAAACTAAGGCATGCACAAATACACACAGACTATGTGCGTCTCAATGCATTCTGCCGTTTTCTGTGCCACCTATATATGTGCAATATTTTTTTCCAAAGGCTTTCCCGTGCTTCATGGAAGCATCCTTGCAAACCCGGGGAATAAACAACAGCAGGACGGTTAACACGAGGAATAACACGGGCAGGGCAGGGCTGACCTGACAATAGCCGAGTCTTGTTTAGCCAGAGACTAAACACCAAATCCTTCTTTCTGGACTAAATGATTGTACATCCTCCAAGTAAAAATCATCTTGGCTCACTTTCATTTACCAAGGTCATGTGACACCATTTCAGGCATAGGAGAACTAGATACAAACCTGGAAACAACATGTAAACCCCATGACTGCGGATGACACTTTAAACTTCCATGTACAAAAACTGGGTAAAATAACACTGCAATATTAGCAGCAACCTACGCACGATGTGTGTATTACCGAAAGAATGAGCAGATAAAGGAAAGGAGTGGCAGAAAGGATGGAAGAAGAAAAAATGGAGGATGAATGGGGAAGGAGGGATGGAAAAACAAATGAATAAACAAACTAAAGATTAAAAGTAGAAAAGGAAGGAAGGGAACCAGAAAGGAAGAAACAATATGTGACCAATATTACTCCTCTGGTTATAATCCTCCAGCAGGTAGGCAGTCCACAGCCAAAGACAGGAATGAAGCTGCACCAATTAACCACCCAGCCACTGTGATTGCGGTGCTAATGACATCCTTAGCAACCGTCCTGTCTCTATGGTAGCAGTTTCAGCACCAGCTGAATCCACTTCTGTCCATTCCCGAGAGGTTCATCTATGTATATATGCATGTGTTGCTATATGTAAACATGTATATTCGCACCCGCGTCATCTGCGATTTAATTACAGGACATCGGTTTACGCGCCATGATTCTGCAAATTAATAGTGGTGTCATCTGCAGGGATCACGGTCATAATTCTAGATATAAGAGAAAACGACTCCATGTGAAATGTATATTTTGTATTGCCACCATCTTTATAAACTGAAATGTTTGTCCTAGTTTGAAAATAGCAATAATTCAAAGTATCACAGCCAGGATAGCATCGTCACTTCCCTTCAGATGGAGGGAACCAGAAGGATAATAATAGCATGTTTGCATAGCTGGTGGTGTCACTGACTGGCAGCTTGAACATGTCGAACTCCCAAGGCAATGGCACTCGTTTGATAAAAAGGATTAACAAGCATTGGCATAGCCAATAGGTCTCGCCTTTGGGACCTAATAAGCATTTAGACTATAATACAGCAATTCATACAGCCTAACTTCCCTCCTCCCATCTGTGTCTTTCACCTTCCGGTAACTACATATCAAATAACACACAGTCACACATCATAGTGCAGGAATGTTTACATAAGACCATGAGGGTTACAAGGTATTGGAGTTGTCTGGAGAAACACCTACTGAGGATTTTAAAAGTATGGACGTGGTTGGGGTTGTCTGTACTGATATGATTAATACTACCCAAAGTAATCCTTTTTAACAACATTAGGAAAAAGACAGATTGAGGAAAAAAACGTGCCTTGCAGTTTATATGCAACTCCTTGAGGTTGGCTCATAGCTCGCTGTGCTAAATTAGAAACATTGCAACTTGTGAACTGCAAGTGACTAAAGGATCTGTGTGTCAAAAGCAGTAACCCACTTCCCTAGCTACGTAGAATACAAAGCTGTAATCTGTATGTTATGCAAAGCCCTTTGTAGCAGGCACACTAACCCTATATACTACTTTATGAGTCAAAACAGTGACTAGACAAAACACAAATCTCTCCAGTAAGTACATTAGCCACCCGAATTTGGTACCATTATTTTTAACCCCTGAAAATTGCTTGGTATACAAAGTTCTCTGCAGCAGATGCTTTAACACAAAGAGATATTTTGAAATGGAGCCTCTGTGATCAGTGGCGGCTGGTACGGAACGGGGGTGTCGGGTAAAATAAAATCACTTATCTGTCCACGGCCGCCGTCTTCCTCCATCGTCTGTACTCCTCTTCTCTTCTGAGAGCACACAGGCACCCCTAAGCCAAACATGACACTGCTGTCAACAGAATGACAGCAGACCTGAGTGGTCTGAGCGCTGTGGTTCAGTGCCCAGACAGGGACTGGGAACTCATGCTTGTTCTCCACCCAGGCTGTACAATACAGCCAAGTGGAGAACATACTAAGTTTGCATGACTGTTTGGCACAACTTCTTTGTGATGACACAGGAGAGAACACCTTTTATTTTGTACGGGATTCTTTAAAGGCTGCCTCTAGAGGATTCATAAAAGCTATGAAGAAGGAATCAGCTTACATTATATCTGCCATAAAACAATTACAACACAATTACTACACTTCTGAAAACAACAAAGCTGACTTGGATGCTCTAGTAGCCACAAAGATTCAATTCAATAAATCAACCACAGACAAAGCATGTGGCACACTTTTAAAAATCAATACTAGATATTATGTGGCAAAAACAAGATGGGTACGCTGTTGGCCAACTACTTGAAATGTAGAGAAGAAAAACCCTCCATCAAATCAGTAACTAATCAATCGGGTAAGAACCTGTTTCATGATGCAGGCATTGCTAGTTGCTTTGCTGATCACTATCAAGTCCTTTATACTTCTGAATTCATGCCTTCCGAAGAGTCCATTAAGTCATTCTTTTCTCACTTCACCTTGCAAAAGTCCACACACACCGATTTTACCTTTCTCAAGCAAACATTGCGCATAGAAGAATTGTTTTCAGAAGTCAAACGTCTTCCTATAGGTAAAGCGCCTTTTCCACATGGCTTCACCATTGAATTCTATCAGCATTTTTCCAAATTACTGTTCTCTAAATTATTTAAATACTCAATCACTTTCGCACCATGAAAAACTTCTCGGGTTCCTTTACCGAAGCTATGATTTGTCTCATTCCCAAAAAAGATTGTGACTTAACTCAATTTAAAAATTATCATCCCATCTCTGATAAATACTGATTGTAAAATGTGTGCTATGCATTAGCCCTTCATCTTAATGATCTCACGCTCTATCTCGTATATATTCAACAATCTGGCTTTGTTAAAAATAGAAATATTGTAGACAATTAGAATAGTTTTTTGAATACTCTAAGCAAAGCCTCAAACTTAAGCAATCTATTGCAACTAATGTTTTAGTCCCTGTAAAAAGCCTTGATATAGTTAATTGAGTATTCCTAATGCTTGCCCTTCCTTGGCATGAATTTGGCCCACGTTTTCTACAACTACTCTCCTTATTATATTATTCACCCCATTCTTCTGTTATGGTTAATGGAGATCAAGCCCCATACTTCCCTTTACATAGAGGCAAGGTTGCCCCTTATTACTGTTGATATTCATTCTTGACATTGAACCCTTTCGGTGTTGACTAAAACATTCTAATTACTTTTCTTGTTTTCACCTAAACAACGTGCACATTAAATTTACAACACATGTGGACAATATCATCCTTAATACCTCCAAGCCAGAATCTTCCCCCCCCCCATTTCTTTAAAGAGTTAAACAGGTATTCCGAGGTGTCTGGTTATAAACTTAATGGAGAGAGCCAAAGGGATGCCTTTGAGTACGTTTTATTTTGAAACCCTCTTAGCTTGAATGGGCTTTCCTGAAACCCTGAGAAAATAAAATGCGTGGGGGTCATAACAGCCTCAGAGATACCTTAAAATCAAATATGGATGCTCTTCTCTCCAAAATCACTAATCTGACACAGGGTTGGTGACCACTATTTTTGTCATGGTGGGGTCGCCTTGATACACTCAAAATGATGATTCTTCCTATTATCAATCATCAGTTTTTATCTTATGATGATACCTGTTAAAGTTCCTGTAAAATATTTCATTGCTATCAATGAGCTCTTGTCACGATTTCTCTGACATTCTCTGAATAAACCCTCCTCATATTTCACTACATAAACTGAAGTTATCAAAGTCTTTAGGTGGGGTTAATTTTCCTGATTTTTCCCATTACCACAAAGCAGAGTCAGGGCTGATTTCACGGTCACTCTGATTCTTTTAAAGATTGCCACGATTTCTCCCTTCACTTTGAAGCACATCTCTCATTTGTCCCATCCCTCTGAGATACATTCACTTATTTCCCACACCTGTTCATTACTCAATCCATATTTGGTAGCTCACCCATCCTCATTGAGCACTTGGTATGGCTCTCGAAAAATGGTAAATAACTGGTTTGCCGAGATTGGTTGAGCAAAGGTTTATTAACGATCTCTCAAATGCTACATCATGGCATGGTAGTCATCCCTTTTGAGAACTTTTCCTCATCCTTTAAGCTACCACCTAATTGCCTGTAACAATATCAGTTTTTGGAAGCTATATTAACGACTACATCCCATTCCTTTTCATCCTCTCCTATATCTGGTCATGGGCCACAGATTTCCCCCATCTCCATTACCAATCCTACCACAGCTACTTTTTTATATGTAAAACATTGAACAATATTCCAACTGACAGACCCGAATAGAAAACAGAACTCACCTGGGAATCATATTTACAATTTAATTGGCCTATAACCTTATGAGAAAAAGTTTGGGACAAATTCACACCACTGCATGCCCTGTTAACCTTAGTCAAACTCTATACTATTTTTATAATAGACTTTATTATATCCCTGGCACATCTCTTCAAACTAAAGAGATCTGCATTGACATTGCAATATAAAGTCTGTAACATACATTCACATGTTTTTAATGCCTTATTTTTAAACTTTCTCAAGTCTGGGATCTCATTGTCTGCTTTATTTCTAGGTGGTTTGAGTAATCTTTTGTCTCATAACAGATTGCATGGCAAATTAGTAAACCTTATGATCGCAATCTGGTTACAGATAATCGCCTCTAACAGGAAATCTACATACTCTATTACTCTCCAACAGAGGTGGAACTCGGTCTGTCATAACCACCATCTGGATCGGCACAATTTACATTCTACTGGTGTATTTGCCAAACATGAAGCATCATGGGAACCACTTACTGGAGACTTGTGCCTTCATGCAAGTAGTAAAGCCTAATTAATTGCCTGGTTACAGTTTATGCTTTGAATATATTACACTGCATATCTTCCATGTTGTTTTCTTCACGTTTTCATTATCGATTAACACCCACACTATTTATTTACTATTGACTCTTGCCTGCTTCTCTTTTCCTCTTTCCCCTCGCTCTATTCCCTCTTTTCATCTTTTTCTTCTTCCTTTACTTATTCCCTTTTATCCTGTTATACTGCTTCTCATAAGCACTTTCCGTTAACACATGTTATAAGCCAGGCATTATTATCTTTATTTATTGTTTTGAATGTGTTGCATTATTTGACTTCTTAGGGCATGATTAGGATCCTGGCGGAAGGTTTACTCCATCACAATGGTGACAGATATCCCATCTGCTGAAATATAAATCCCACAGGATATAATAGGATTTATATTTCGCAGGATGGATATCTGTCACCCTTATGATGTAGTAACTCAACCACCAAGATCATAAGCAGGCCCTTAGTCTAATGATATCCTACACATGGATTAGCTTGTCGAATTTGTGTATTATGCTGTTCCTCCTTTAATAAAAATATTAAACAAAAAAAAAAGAGGCAGTAATTTCTGTAATGTTGCAAGACCATCTGCAAAGGACCTCAACCTCTCGAGAGGTCAGCATACAAGCTGGACATGTGACACTACTTCCGGGCATGGAAAAGGAACACTGAAAGTGTGTGGACCGAAAGGAAGAGGGGATACAAACAATAAAGACTAGCCTCTAATGTATGGATACATAAGTGTAACATACTCGGGGTTCATCTGCAATACGGAAACAAATGCCAAAACCTGCAGACTGCGTATTATGCATGGCAGGGCTTATCATGGTTTCCACCAGGAAGTGTTTCTTTTTTCAAAAAGAAAACAGTTCCAAATCGTTATAAGAATAGATAAGTTTTATAAGAAAATTGCAAGTGGATGTCCTCAGACCTCAGTTACTTGTTATCATTGAAATAGCTACAAATTAAGCCTGGGTGGAGTTCACGTAGTGGCGCTATGCGGAACCCTGCAAAGTTGCAAAAAACTCTACTGCGCTGCGTGGAGTTGTGTGAGTGCACGGAGTTGCTTGTCCCACCCTTCACGTGACATTTTCCGCCGTACATTTGGGTGGAAATACCACGCAAACTGCCCCACGTGGTCGCACATGGGCATAGTCATCTTGTTTCTTACTATGTTTATGGTGTTGGGGCCTACTTTTTCATCCTTCCTTAATCTCTGTAATACTTGGCTTTTAAACCTTTTTTCCCATCTTTTTTATTTATTATCTTACCCTTTGTCTTTCTAGGTGTACATTTGTGTTATTTTTCTAATTTACTGCATGTTTTTAGTGAGTTTTGTACTTTATTTTTTAGCTTTCCTACTTCCTTATTACTTCCCAGTCCTTCCTTCTTTTTCCCTGTTTCTTTTTTTCTCTCTTTCCTCCCCGGCCCCATGGCAGAAAAGGGCGCAGCTAGGCATGGCCACCTTCCTTCCTTCCTGATATTTTTTATAGAAGATGCTGTCTGTAATATATTAAAATTGTAGTGAATGATGTGTGTGTGCAAACTCATCAGAATTGAAGCAAGGATCCGCTCCCTCATTGGCAAACTAGAACTGTAGGATAAGGACTCGGAGAGTGGGGACTATTTATCAAAAAGGAAGTTAACAAATTGAAATAAAAAAAACTAGGTTAATGCCATTATTATTATATGCAAGCTCGATGACAGTCACCAGAGACTAGACTACTAGAACAGACTCAATCTCAAACATAAGAAGAGTGTATGATAAGCAATGAAAAATGTAATAAAACAGATCAATGTTTAGCTACTATGAACTGCACGAAGTGGGCAAGCTTAACCGGCTTAGATGCAAATTAATACAGTGCCTGAATGTTGATGCTGGCAATGAGATGTTCCTCTGAAAAAAAATATCATACACTGTGCTGGTTGGAATGGATATTGTATAATATATACAGCCAGTGTGGGCTATATGAGCTTAGTTAAGAATAAGATCCTCCTCACCCTGCACTGAGTTGTTGCTTTCACCACATCCGCCCCACCAAGTATGTGATCAATTAATGGTGTAAAAATTGTTAAGTCACACCTCAATAAATCACACAGCCTGGGTAAGAGGGTTAGGGGTTTGATGAATGGTTGGGAAAGGGGATTAAGGGAAAGGTTTGACAAAGACATATACTACACATGGACAACACTCATCTTGGCATCCGACCATCATAAATCTGTTATGGAAGGAAAAGGAAATGCATGCATGATGATGAGTGGTACTAAACAAGTACAGGGAAGAATATTAATTATGCAATTGTCTGTCTGACCCCAGAGAGACCTAAGTTACATACATTATATTGATGTTCTGTTGTACCAGGCTTAGAAAAATAGTAAATACAATTTAATTATCGGTAGGAGTAAAAAGCAAACATACACTACACACACAGCTGTAATGACTGAAGAAAAAAAAGATACTGTGTAAATTGGGAGTTGCATCTCTGTTATGTTATGTTATGTTATGTAACTTTTATATAGCGTACGGCTACTCGATATGAGTGTCCCGACGCTTTCCACCTGCAACTCAGAGTAGAAATAACACAACACAGCTAAAATAAGACAAAAGACAGCAGAGGAAAACAATACAAGCAGAAAACAGTAAAACAGACTAAAGATTAAAAAGCCAGGTCTTCAGGCTCTTCCTGAACTGGAGCAAATTGGCAGTGCTGCGGAGCGAAAGAGGAAGCAGATTCCAAAGCTGGGGAGCTCTGCAGCTGAAAGACCGCCCTCCCACGCGGGCCTTCCTCACCCGCGGGACCACCGCTTTAAAGAGGGATTCCGAACGCAGGGAGCGGACTGGACGATAGAAAGCCAGTCTCCGCTGCAGATATCCCGCCCCTGATCCATACAGGGCTTTGTGCATCAGAGTCAGGGATTTGAACTGGATCCGCTTCCTGATAGGGAGCCAGTGAAGCGTCTGAAGCAGCCCGGAGGCTCGAGCTCGTCTGGGTAGGCCAAAAATAGCCCGGGCGGCAGAGTTCTGCACCACCTGAAGGCGCTGAACCAGGTAGTCAGGGAGGCCCAAAAAGAGGGCATTGGCATAGTCAAGCCTTGAGCCGACAAGAGCCTGCACAGTAATCCTCCTGTGCTCCTCAGACAGTAGAGGCAGAAATTTACGGAGCATTTTCAGGATTCCGTAGCAGGTGCCAGCTAGGCCGAGAATATGAATTCGCAGCGACAGCTGGTCGTCTAATTTGACGCCCAAATTTTTGTCCGCCTGTTAATCTTGGGTGCCTGGACAATGCGGTTTGGTATGGTAAGTGTGGGTTGTTTATCCAGTAAGGCGCAGGGTAAAGAACCTATACATGGACAAACAAAAAGAATATTGAAAAATCAAGGAGAAAAAAAAGTTAAACTGCATTAGGAGGAGTGCAACAAGAAGACTTTCAGAGGCAGCATGGCTAAATCGGACTCTGTTTTTGGCAGTTACCTCCAACAACAGGTCACCCCCACCCAAACTCCACTTAGCTTTAGATTTGAGCAAGACAGCACTGAGCACACATACATAGTATCCACACAACAACATAGAATTTTCCAAATGAAGTAAAAAATGAATGCATCACTGCCAGTCACACCACACTTGCCGCCCACCACCACTACACAGACATGTTGGTCTGGTCACTTTTGTTGTTTACATTTAGGCCTCTTCAAAGTCATCATCAGTCATCCAAATCGGTTGGTTTGAGTGTATTTGAAAAAATCCATCTCATTCTGGTGGCATGCCCTGAGTTATTCCATCAATCATCTCTGAATTTCCGGACAGGAATCTGTCTGCGAGTATGGTGGTCATGGTGTCAAACTCCGAGTCCATACCAACAGTGTCCTACTTCCGACTGAGTCCACCAGACTTGTCCACACCCAAGTCAAAATGCAATCGGCGTGTATTAGTACAATTTTGTTATTGAACAAAAAGAAGGGAAAGATTGACTTTTGTAACTTTGTCGAATAGACGTTCACAACAAACAATAATCACTCATCATGCAATGTGTCATGTCTGGGAAGCGGTAAAATAGGAGAGGCTTTATTTTTTCATTCTCCCTGTCCTCTTTCTATGCTGGTGTTCTTGCCGCTTTCTCTGTTGTGGGAGGGCTGATCACAGTTGCCCAACAGCTCGCTCTGTATTTAATCCAAGCTCGCTAGTGCTTCCGTGCTTGGTTATGTTTCTGGTCTTTGGCCCCCCGGAAAGACTTTTCCTTCGGCATCGCTGGAACACGCTGACATTTTCCCGTGGGACTTGTACGTATTAAGAGCGCATTGCTTAGCGCTCCACAGAGACTGGAGTTGGGTTCTTTTTCCTTCTCCTGGAACTTCTATCGGACACTGGAATTTTGCTTCACCAGCTGTGGTAAATAAATAAATAATACCTCTCTTTTTGGATGTGTAAATGAATAACAGATAGCTCAATAAATAAGAGTCAAGATTCGAGGTAGTAGGAGTTTTACAGGTTTAATACAGCATAAGGATAGGAACAGGACAACCTGCACAGGAATAGGATGGCAGGGCCCGACAGCGCTGCCGGGGTCAGGATCGGGACAAGGGGATCACTTTTTAATAACAGTACATGGGCATATATACATATTGCAAACACATAGCATTACATTGCAATGGGCGTAGCAGTGGGTGGAGCAATAGGCGTGACGCGTAGCAGTCGCGAAAGATAAGGGTGAAAAGAGGTGTAACAGGGCGTATACATAGACATGTGATGTAAACGTAACAGAATATGTCATGAATGGGGCGGAAACCATGGAGGGGGCTACCTGAGGAGCCGGGACCTCTAACCTGATAGTGCGCGCAAACTGGCAATGACGTATCACTAGGAGAAGCTGGGGGCTATGAACTCTGTGCTAGGAGCAGAGACTGAAGTCTGGAGAGTCAGGGCGACATGTACCTAAACCCTATCTAGTATCTGATGTTTAGGGAACATGTTGATATAAACTAGAAGTCAGGAGGGGAAAAGCTAACAGACTCTAAGACTGGAGCATGCATTATTCTACATGTAGTGCGTGATGAAGAATATTAAATGACCATTAATACAGTATTTCTCTAACATGGGGACGTGAAGGCTAGACAATGACGGAAACTATTGATGCGATTCAGTAGCTTTAGGAATGCAGAGAAGGAGGGCTGGACTGATAGCTAGAATCATAACATACTCTTGGCAGACTCAGAGGCAGAGCCAAGCTGAGCCGGGCACTGCGAGGCAGGAAGTAAGTGAAGGGTCGAGGATACAGGTGGGGGCTGTATCGCTCCTCAGCGAGGGCTTCAGGAAACAGGAGCTGAATCTGGTGTCCAGGCCCTTTTGAGGCCTAGAAACGGGGACTTTACAATGGAATAACGTGCACACTGAGAAACGTGGCAACGTAGCTTTACATAGGCCTGATATTCGTAGTATTCACGAGAACTAGGAACTGACATACTAAAGGTGGACACAACTATAATTGCGTCATTAATCGAACATGGGGAATAACATATGCATATTAATCATGCACAGATAACATATGATGGATGACACGTAGGGACACAGAACATGGCAAAATTTACTTTTCCACATTCCCTCCTTGTCACTACGTTTCCATCAGGAAACATCAATATTCATGATACCATCTATCATTTCATACAGTATCATTTGCTCGTCTTGAATTTTCTGGGAACGTGTTTTAGAACGGGGCTTGGGACTAGGAATACAAGAGGTAGCACAAATGCCGCAAATCGCAGGGCCACATTGTATACAGAGGCAGCAGCTAAATATGATCGCTACTGCAATACCTAGAAAAGACAAGACTTTCCATCCCCAAGCGGAAATTATATCCCAGAACCAACTGGACCATGTCCAGGTGCCTGGATTTTGGTGTAACAGATGGGCAATTTTATGGAGTCTGGTTATAGCTGAATAAACAGACGGCGCGTTATTTGGAATGAAAATGCAGCAACTAGATCCGATGACTCTACAGGCCCCGCCCCTATCGGCCAATATGACGTCAAGGACGAGACGATTCTGTAAAACGACAAATCTCATAGCAGATTGCTCTTCGGTTAAGTTACCTAGGGCAGAGGCAGTCTCATTGACTACTACTTCAAGGGTTCTTGTTAACCTACGGATTAGCTTACTATTCTGGATAGGTCCTATAAAGAAGAAGAAACCTCTATTGAAATCTGTATACTGTTCTAGAGCAGTTTCAGTATAATCGACAATTGGGGACTCGATCTCCCTTCTATGTTTAATGTGTACTAGATGTGTGTTTCTATGATAATCAGGTGGGGCTAGGAAAACTGGTGGCAGTAGGAAGGCTATGTAACAGGTTCCCTCCCAATCGAGGGGCAGACGAACATATGCGGTCTGACCACAAATAAAATAAGAATGACGTGAAGCTTTGAAAATAGATTTCCCACTGTCACTATACTTGACAATAGTAGTACAATCGCTATGTCCTACGTGTACGGAACCATTATTTCGGACACATAATTCGCCTTTGACTGGTAGTACTGAAATAGCAGGTAAATCTGGAGTGGAATCAGACTGAACATTCAAGACCATGAAATTCGAAGAATAATTACCTAAATTATACACTTCATTTTCTAGATCTAACCCGGTTCTGTGGGGGAGACCTTGCTTGTCTGGAAAACATGTACTGTTAAGAAAAGACATATCTGTTGAGGATGACGTTAACGTGGACCATGCTCCACACGAACCATTATGTGAAAAAGGGTAAGGAAAGAGTGGCAGAACTCCCTTCGGTGTCTGGAAAGGGGGGAGTCGACCACACACCCAACAATTAGTGGCATTGCTGGTCTGGTGTGAATAATGTAACATGCGGATGAAAGAATTATTTCGCATAGCGAGGCGGTAGGAGAGTTCATGAGGAGGCAGATCACTAAACGTATGCTCTACTGTAGCATTGGCAGACTTATTTACATGAGAAACTAGAAAATACAGGTAAAACGCATAACTGGTGCAGGAAATCATAATACTGAGAAATAATATGAAACATAGAAAAACGATACATCGGATGGAGTTTTGACTATTTCTCTCACTATGGGGGTCTATTTTATACATGTCAGAAACAGTCTAACCGTTTCACCTAGGGGAGGACTTAGACAATCAAACTGGCTGACTTATTTTACTAGACCGGAGTTTCAACTTATACTCCTGCTGTGGAGTTTTCTCTAACAGGGAGGGTGCAGTATCATTGTTCTTTGCGGGACAGTCCTTGAGAATAGTACTTTGGTAATCCTTCAAATCCTGGGAAATGTTCTTTGAGACGGGTTTCAGTCCATAAAAGTTCTTTACGTGCGAAAGGTGCACCCAGCCTTTGCGACCCTCCAACTTCACGGCTGTACGGGTGGCGAGGAGGACCTGTCGGGGCTCCTTCCAGCGAGGCTCCAGCGGACTTGAGCGGTCAAAATTCCGGACAAGGACCATGGATCCTGGAACAATTTCATGCGGTGCCACCTCGGTATTGTCTGGAAATGCGGCGGCAACCTGTGAACGACAAGAGTTGAGGGCAGACATCAAGGAAGCTAGGTAATCTGTCAGCATATTACTTGAAACATCGGTAATACTTCGAGGTCTAGGTGTACCCCACATGTTAGGGGGACGGCCGAAAACGACCTCATACGGGGACAGACCTGATCTGGAATGTGCGACCATGCGCATATAGAACAAAGCGACTGGCAGAGCTACTAGCCAGTCCACACCTTTCTCTTTACATACTTTGGCGATGCGAATTTTCAGGGTCTGGTTATGTCTCTCTACGAGACCGGCTGCTTCAGGATGGCGTACACAATGGAACTTCCACTGGTACCCTAACAAAAGGGAAACATGCTTCATTAACTCTGAGGAGAATGGCTGGCCGTTATCAGAATATACGACTCTAGGGAGTCCATAACGGGGGATGAACTCACGAACCAACTGCTTGGCAGTGGTCGCGGCTGTGTAATCTGGGACTGGATATGCTTCTGTCCACCTGGACAAAGCGCATACAACTACAAGGACATACTTGAAACCTCGACATCGCTCCATCTGAATATAATCCATCTGGAGGACTTCAAAAGGGTGGTCAGGGGGCTGGAATCCACCTTGTTCCACCGGGACACTTTTACCTGGATTGAACTGACAACATATCATACAGGTACGGACTTTCTGCTTGGCTGCAGCTCGTAAATGCTTGTTGAACCAAATGTTCTGGATACTGTCTAACATAGCTTTTTCTCCTAAATGTGCTGGACTATGTGCGGTATTAATAATGACTTGAACCATAGAGTCGGGGAGAAACCAAGTGGTTTTTCCTTTCGTTACCCATCCCTGATCTGTCTGGACTCCTCCTTGTTCGGACCATTTCTTGATTTCTTCGGGAGTAGCATGTAACTGGATATCTATGACATCTTGAGAAGGGTCCTTAACTGTCATACATGTAGTCGGATCTGGAGTGTGTGTCATGTTAACTGGAATGTCTGGAGTCTGTGCTGTAAGCTTGGCTGTGCGATCTGCTAGATCGTTACCCTGGGAAATAATGTCAGTAACTTTCGTATGTGCTTTGCACTTCATGATAGCGATAGATGTCGGTAAATGTATGGCATCTAACAGAGCTTGAATAAGGAGACCATGCTGAATCTTGGTTCCATGAGAAGTCATGAAACCTCTCTCCTGCCAGAGCACTCCAAAGTCGTGTACGACTCCAAATGCATAACGTGAATCTGTGTAAACATTAACTTTCCGGTTCTTAGCGTGTATGCAGGCTTGTGTCAGAGCAACTAGCTCTGCTGCTTGAGCGGACAGGGTGTCAATGCGGTGTGTTTCAATAACTTCGGTGTCGGTAGTCACTGCATACGCGGCGACTAGTTCTCCTGTACTTGTTCTCATACATGAACCATCCACATAAAGTGTCAGGTCGGGATCTGGTAACGGAATATCTGTCAGATCTTGTCTTGGCTTTGTCGTAATATTAACTACTTCCACACAGTCGTGTGTGTCAGGATTTGGATTAGCTGATGGTAACAGTGTAGCAGGATTGAGAACGTTGCAGCGTCTGATTTCTATGTGTGGCTGGAACAGTGTCAATTCATAACCTGTTAAACGTGCAATTGTCAAGTGCTGAGTCTGTGTTCGATTTAAAAGAACTTCCACGGAGTGTGGAACTTGTACTGTCAAGGAGTGTCCTAATACTATGGAATCACTTTGTCTGATAGCTAGTGCTGTGGCTGCAACTGACTTGAGGCACGCAGGCAGAGCCTGGGCTACAGGATCTAATGTGCTCGAAAAATAAGCACATGGCTTGTATTGTCCTGCTTGATCTTGTGTGAGAACAGATAATGCTGTACCTTCGCGTTCTGTGACAAAAAGTGTAAAAGGCTTACTGTAGTTTGGTGTAGCTAGAACTGGAGCTTGGCATAAAGCTTTCTTTAACTCATTGAAACAGAGTGTATGTTCAGATGTCCAAGGGAGGACAGTCGGTACGGCTGCCTCCTGTGTCGTTAACTGTATCAGTGGTTTGGCTAGAAATGCATACTGAGGAATCCATTGTCGGCAGTAAGAAGTAAGGCCGATAAAAGCACGTACCTCCTTCTGGGTCTTGGGCTGAGGAAGACTCGCTATTAACTGGATACGGTCTGGTGTCAACTGCCTACCCCTCTTGGACAGTAAGTGTCCTAAGTATACCACTTGCTGGACACAGAATTGAAGCTTCGAAGGGGACACCTTGTGCCCCATCTCGGCTAGGAAATACAGAACCGTCAGTGACGCTCGCTCGCAGTCACGTTCAGAACGGGCTGTGATCAGGAGGTCATCGACATACTGGAGCAGGGCAGTGTCAGTTGGCATGTGAATGTTGTCTAGTTGTCTCTTGAGTGCTTGACTGTAAATACTAGGACTTTCTGTGAAACCTTGAGGAGCTCGTGTGAACATATAGCTCCTTCCATTTAAACAAAATCCGAAAAGGAACTGGCTGTCTGGATGAATGGGGACACTAAAAAATGCGTTCTTGAGGTCGATTACAGTAAAGAACGCGGCTTCGGAATCAATGGCTGTCAATAGGGAAGAGATATCTGGAACGACTGGGTACTGAGGAATAATACATTTATTAAGTTCTCGTAGGTCAATCACTAATCGATATACTGGGGGTGCATTTGGATCAGTACGTTTCATGACTGGAATGATCGGAGAATTGCATACATTGGAGTCAGTTTCTACAACCACTCCTTGAGCGATGAGCTCGTCAATAATTTTGGATAAGGCTGCTACAGCCTCAGGTGGCAATCTGTACTGTCTGATTCGTGGTAACACTACACCTGGCTTGAGAGTCACACGATGGGGTGTGATTTGCATGTAACCTACATCAGTTGGACCTTGCGCCCATAAATGTTGCGGAACATTAGACAATCTGGGATCAAAATCTCGTAATACATAGTGACCCTTGAAGTCACGCAGGAACAGACGTATTCCCTCTGGGGAACAGCATATAACTGCACCTAACTCTTTCAGTGTTTTAATGCCTAACAGATTTTCTGGACATGACTTAGTAAGTAACAGATCAGTAGTACGGGACAATGGACCTACTTCTAGAGTAACTGGCTTTGATATTTCATTTACGATAGGTTTTCCTGAAAATCCAAGGGAAACATTTCTTGAGCCTGAGAGCGGAGCCCCTGGAACTTCGGCGTGGCTAATTGTGGTCCTACTTGCCCCTGTATCAATCAAAAACTTTCTGTCTTTCCCTAATACTTGACTGTGAACATAGGGACCTTCTTGATCTACAGGTATCTCGATGAGAGGCAAGCCTACCTCCCTCTCTAGGCTGTTTCATGAATACTGCTGGTACTCTGGATACTCGGACTGTGCATACTGGTACATCTGCTGTGTAACATGCTGTGTTGCAGCGATGGGCTGCGGTGTTGTAACTGTCTGTGGTGCATTCTGTGGCTGAGGAGTCTGTGAAACTTGTTCTTGTCTAGGCGGACGTGGTCTTTCTTTAGTCTTACCAGTAGCTATGTTGTGTTTCAGAACTGCACACTCGTTTATAAAATGACCTGGCTGTTTACAATAATTGCAGTTCCCTTTAACGGGAGCTGCAGGATGACTGACTTGATTCGGACCCCTCTTCTGACTGTCTTGAGGGACAGATTGTGCAACTAGTACTTTCATTTTAGTGTCTTTCATACGTTTTCTCTCGTGTTCTTGCTCTTCCCTGATTCTATTTTGGTGGTATTGGAGCATCTGTAACATCTGGGACGGGGTATTAGCTTGCCAGGTACTTTCGACTTTCAAAACTCGATTTTTAATTGGTGGACTTGAATTCTCGACTAATTTAGTAACAAAAAGATGAGGGTATGACTCACTACTTGTCTTGAGGCCACTGTTGATGCTAAAACATTTCTCAAATCTAGAATAAAAATCACTAATGTCTTCGTCTTGTTTCTGTTTACAGGCTGAGATTGCATCCCAGTCTTCCTTTTTCGTTGTTAACAATCTGGGTAAAACTTGAATCAATAATTCAGGTAATTCTTTACATTTCGCTCCAAGACCGGTACCTGGTACTCGTGCCTTATCTTCAGCTTCTAGAACTGCCCAATCGATCTTTTTCTCTCCCACCTCCCATTCTTTTTCCTTGAGCTTTTCATACACCCCTGCGGGCAACAGGACCTTTAACATTTTAATTATATCTGGATACGTGTATTCTCCCATACGGAGCATGTCTTTTAATTCTCGATGGAACCCTGCTGGATCTTTATCATGACAGGGGATTAATTTTTTCATCTCTAAGAGTTCCATCTTTGTAATCGGAGTGTAAACAAACACTCGTTCTAGTTCGCCACCCGTTCCTCTAACTGGGTGGACTTCTCGTAACGGATTCTGTCTCTCCATGTAAAATGGTTTACTTTCTGGGGGTGAGACATGAACAAAATGCGGGTTCAAAAACGTTCTATATTTGTGACGCTGTTCTAGAATGACACTAATTAAATCGGTACCTAGACCTTTCCATCTATACTGGAGTAACTCGTTCAGGATATCATGTAACGGGCCTGGATCAGAATGTTGACCCTCATACAATGTAATGAGGTGCTGAATCATATACATACCCGCCAGTCGTTGCTCGGCTGGGGGCATTTTCAGAAACATTTGTGCCACTATTTCGTCTGGAAAAGTGGTAGAATCAGTAGTCCATCGGACTGCTGATCGGGCTAGTCCTTGTTCATGCATAGTACTTAACTCACTGTAACCGATTCGTGATTTCAGAATGTGATCGGTAGCTTGAAACACTTGTTCTAGAGAACCTTGTTCTGGTGCTGGATGATGGAAAGTTGACTTGTGTTCTAGGCGTAAATGGTGATCTGGGAATCTAGATTTTCCTACATACGCTATTCTGGCGGAATTCTCGTCGTCTACCTCTTCAGTATCAGAGTTACTTTCTTTCTCGCTTACTTGTGCTGCTTTACGCTGTTCGTGTAACTTTATTATTTCTTTACGGATTTTCTTGTACATACTCTCCATAGCACCGACGGTCTTGTGCTTACCCTCGGCTATATTATCACTCCACCTTGTCAGGGTTCTCATTTCGGCTTGATCTTTAGACGGGTAATCTTGTTCTCTTATTAAACAATTAATCAAAAACTTTAGTATCATGAGCTGGATCTCGGCTTTCCTTTGAGACATGACTTCGCCAATACTTTCTGGATCATCCCCTGTACGGATGAAACGATATATTCTGTCTAGGTCTTCTTTCATATTCGGTAGGGTGACTAGATACTCGGCCACCTTTCTTACGCGGAATGAATATAAAACCATATTATCCTCGCCGGGGACTGGATCATAGCCGCATTCATTAAGGGCTTTTCTTATTTCTGCTACAGACTGATGTCTGGGCGTACGCTGTGACGCTTGTGCATGTAATTCGGCTGACGTTAAACGCTTATGTGGCGGCGGGGTCTGAGGAGGACCTCCCCCTGCGGCCCCTAAACTAGAGTCGTCTACTGATGCTCTTCGTCCTGGCAGAGTGGGAAATGGAAATGTAGGCTGGACTTGTATGGCGGGCTGGACCGGGGGTACCGTAACAGGTACTCCGGTGTCTGGAGGAGCGGGAAGTGCCTGATTTACAGGGACTGGCGGAGCGCGAACAGGATTTGCATATTCTGGGACTGTGTCGTCCAAATAGGACGAAATAAAAATATCAGCTGTGGTCGGTTTGTGACGTAGCTTGGTCGGAACTAATGGTGGCGGGGAATTACTGGATGCCTCCGGGGTCGCTTTTGGCAAGCCCTCGGCAAGAAGAGGATACATACCCCTAATAAGAGCATGCCTCTGTCTGTCTGACTGTTTGGCTTTAACTTGTTCACCTATCTTGATTAGTTCTTTTTCTTGTGCTCGTTCTAAGGATTCTCTACTTAATTCTGACTTTCTGATTTCTTTTTCGGTTCTTTTATGAGATTCTTTGCGCCATAACTCGATGGCATCTTTCTGTGACTGTCTGGCTTTCTTTTTCCATAATGCTTCTTCTACTCTCATGATGCACTCGGCATCCCATGTACCCGATACGGGCCATCTATACTTTTCTTCTAACTGTTTGGTATACTCTACCTATAAATCTAGATATAATATGGCACTTATGCCATGCTTCTGATACATAAAATGACCTGGACTGTCCCTAGGCGGAACTGGAACTGCTGCTTCCAGCAGACCCTTTCTAGTTTGTAACTGTCGTAACTTAGAAAACAAGGGCATGACTGGACTGTAATCTAGACACAATACAATACACAATGAACACGATACTTATTCCCCATTCATACCACGACATTAAAATACATGAAGAACATTTAAAATAACAGTTCGAACAGAATACTACCTGGAATACGGAACACAGAATACATGAATTTTCTCGAGAACAGAACTGACTGGAACAGAAACTAGATGCACTGCTGAAACAGTACGAAACTTACCGGTCTCATAAAGAGACACGTCAGGACCCGCATCCACCGAAGTGGACACTTCGTTTGTGGGTCTGTGTACCACCAACCCACGGACCAGAGTCAATTAAATTGACCCTGTCTAGATACTACCCCAGTAATGGTACTCACCGGGCAGTAAGAACGGAAGGCCTCAGACTGGACGGGACTGCTTGGACGCCGGACGGACGAACTTCGGACTTCTGTTACGGGTGGACCTCCGGATACCTCGGACCTTGGACTCTCGGCTTGGGCTCTGGTCGGGACTCGCCGTGTTCCTCCACCGTCTCGTCTGGATGCTGGACCGCCTCCTCCGTCTCCTCCGTGGGCCTGAGGGATACTTGAAGCAGAAATATCTGCCGGTGCGCAGAAGAGTTCCATCACGACTGCAGAGGGTCAGGGGGCCGGCGTGGCTTCGCCGACGCGTGGGGAAAGGGCAAGTCCCTATTCGGGCGCCATTATGTGGTAAATAAATAAATAATACCTCTCTTTTTGGATGTGTAAATGAATAACAGATAGCTCAATAAATAAGAGTCAAGATTCGAGGTAGTAGGAGTTTTACAGGTTTAATACAGCATAAGGATAGGAACAGGACAACCTGCACAGGAATAGGATGGCAGGGCCCGACAGCGCTGCCGGGGTCAGGATCGGGACAAGGGGATCACTTTTTAATAACAGTACATGGGCATATATACATATTGCAAACACATAGCATTACATTGCAATGGGCGTAGCAGTGGGTGGAGCAATAGGCGTGACGCGTAGCAGTCGCGAAAGATAAGGGTGAAAAGAGGTGTAACAGGGCGTATACATAGACATGTGATGCAAACGTAACAGAATATGTCATGAATGGGGCGGAAACCATGGAGGGGGCTACCTGAGGAGCCGGGACCTCTAACCTGATAGTGCGCGCAAACTGGCAATGACGTATCACTAGGAGAAGCTGGGGGCTATGAACTCTGTGCTAGGAGCAGAGACTGAAGTCTGGAGAGTCAGGGCGACATGTACCTAAACCCTATCTAGTATCTGATGTTTAGGGAACATGTTGATATAAACTAGAAGTCAGGAGGGGAAAAGCTAACAGACTCTAAGACTGGAGCATGCATTATTCTACATGTAGTGCGTGATGAAGAATATTAAATGACCATTAATACAGTATTTCTCTAACATGGGGACGTGAAGGCTAGACAATGACGGAAACTATTGATGCGATTCAGTAGCTTTAGGAATGCAGAGAAGGAGGGCTGGACTGATAGCTAGAATCATAACATACTCTTGGCAGACTCAGAGGCAGAGCCAAGCTGAGCCGGGCACTGCGAGGCAGGAAGTAAGTGAAGGGTCGAGGATACAGGTGGGGGCTGTATCGCTCCTCAGCGAGGGCTTCAGGAAACAGGAGCTGAATCTGGTGTCCAGGCCCTTTTGAGGCCTAGAAACGGGGACTTTACAATGGAATAACGTGCACACTGAGAAACGTGGCAACGTAGCTTTACATAGGCCTGATATTCGTAGTATTCACGAGAACTAGGAACTGACATACTAAAGGTGGACACAACTATAATTGCGTCATTAATCGAACATGGGGAATAACATATGCATATTAATCATGCACAGATAACATATGATGGATGACACGTAGGGACACAGAACATGGCAAAATTTACTTTTCCTGACAATCGCTGAGTGCAAGGTGCATTTGGTAATAGTAAAGGAGCAGAGGAAGTCCCGCCCTTCGGGCACCTCAAGGCATATATTATCTTTGTTACCCAAGATTGGGTTTTCTATAGCTTTTGTTTAACTATATAAGGGATCCCTTGCATTTTTTGGATATTGTTTTCACTGGTGTTTTGTCCCAATTTGTTTTTTTTCCGAGAAATTGGTACGGAACAGATCTGCTATTTGGTTCCCTGACTGCTAATCCTTGAAAATTCTGCAATACGGAGCTTGTGGATATTTGTCAGTCTACGAAGATACTTTTATTTCTGTTGAGATAAGCCATGGTTTGAGAGAGCCGTGTGGAAGGATCTGTTCCTTGTATCATTCTCCTAATACTTTTTGATATTTCTTTTTCTTTCCCTGCTGCAGTTGCGAGTGTTGTCCTCAGCCAGACTGAAGAGTCTGTTGCTTGTGGGTCCTTGTTTTCCCTCCTATTTTTTTCCTCCCTTCTCCCAAGGTATTCCTTTTCTCTTATCTGAATACTATATTGGGTAGGAGTGTTGAATGAGTGGGTAGAGGATTGGCATGATCTTTGCTCCTGCAGTGTTTGGTATTTGATTTTGGCTAGGGGGACGGGACACAGTTCATGCCATCATTTACCTGTTCTTCAGGGGCAGTACCTCTAGGTTAGGAAAGGATAGATAGATAGTCAGGGCCCAGGGTTGGAGGCAGTCACACATTTGTTTGAATTCTCCATCCAATGTCTGGCTTGAGAGAAATGGCTTTTGGGAGAGTCAGGAGTGGACTTTACTTCTTCATTGACTGCACACAGATGCAACGCTGATCCGGCAATAAAAAGAGTAAGACTGTAGGATGGATTTGTGAACCAGAAAGACAGTCACACACACAAATAAATAATATAGTTAATAATGTTCCTTAGCTATAACTTGGGCGTCAAAGAAAGAAAGAAACTGGAAATTGAAAGAGCCTAGTTATCAGGGAAGTAGAGCTCATCCTCAAACTCTGGTAGTTCGCCCAGAATGAGGTCACCCAACACACTACATCCATGACCTGAGTCGAAGTAATCATCTTCCTGCTGTGCTACTATAGGCATGGAGTAATCCGGTGAGATAAAGTGCTGATTCATTTTGATCATGGTCAACCTCTCTATGTTTTGGGGCGAGAGACTGGTCCTTCTCACTGTAAGAATGGCACCAGCAGCCCTGAAAACATGCTCAGAAGAGACACTAGCGACAGGGCAAGCCAGATTGTCCATCACCACCCCTGCTGAGCACTGGCACCATTTCCCATACCAATACAGCAATGGGCTTTGATCAAAGTAGACCTCTGTTGGGTCATCCAGATAAGCTTAGACCATGCCCTCAATGCTCATGGATGCTCCGCTTTGCTCTGCCTCTGTTGCCTTTGCCTTAGCACTGAACTTAAGCCCTTGCTGTAGAAACCATTCCTGTGCCGATTTTGGGTCTGATGCTCTTGTTCTTGTAGTTGTTGTTGATGTTGTTCTTGGCGTTGTTGGTGGTTTTGGCTGCTGTAAGCCAACCGCACTGCCCTCAGGCTTTGAAGTTGAACTTGAAGCCTGCTGCCCTGCAGTAATTGTTGTGCCCTCGTGTAGCAGGCATCTAATTCTCGGACGTTCTTTTTCTAGCTGACTGGCTTCCACAGCTTTACAAGTTTTGTAATTGGCAACATCCCCATCTGAAAAATGATTGAAAGTGTGCAGTAATGGTTTGTACCATGGATACCAAATTTTGGCACAAATGTAATTGTTGGATGACACAATGCCTCTTTGCACCCTTGTATTTCAGATAAGCAAAGTGTTAAAGCTCTCTACCAACTCATATGCTTCTTTTTTCCTCCATACCTGCGTACATTGCAGAAACCCCCTTCTGCTGTTCCTATACCATATGCAACAATGGGATAGCTTGGCCCATAGTACAGTCCTCCTTGCTGACTTCATGTGTGAAGACCTCGAAAGGAAATAGCATCTCTGTCAGGTATTTAACAGGGCCTCATTGGTCCATATCAATGATCATGCCTTTCACCGTAGCATCCTCTCTTTGCATGACATATTCATTGATTGGTCTGTACTACTCAAACAGACATTCAAGCATATAATAAGTTGAATTCCAACGTGTTGGCACCTCCTGGATGATTGCTTTTACTGGCATTCTAGTATCACATTGAATGATCCCCTGCTGCTTTCGCGCTTTAAAAGAATGGCTGAAATGTGTGCAGATTCTTCTGCAAGTTGTCAGTAAGTTGCTGACTCTGTCTTCTTCTTTCAGAAAGTCTTGAACAATGATGTTAATGCAGTGCGCCAAACACAGGACCCTGAAATAGCCACCATCGGCCATGGTCTTAACCATATTACTGCCATTGTCCGTGGCAACAAAACCAATGTTAAGCCCTCTTGGTCGCAGCCATCCAAAGACCTTGCTGTCAAAGTCTTCCAAAATGTTTGCAGCAGTATGAGATTTCTCCATGGCGAACATGGCTACAGTTGCATGTTTCCAAGCGCCATTAAAAATCTCAGCAGTGTCAACAACACCCGCTGTAGATATCTTTTCTCTTGCCCCTACAAAAGAGATCCTGTGTGCAGTAATGCACATGTAATCAGTGGCATAGCATCTGATCCACATGTCTGTTGTCAGGTGGATAGTGTGAATAGCTCTCTCCTGCAAAGCTTGCCCAACAATTCCAGCATGTCGTGGTGTAGTGCTGAAACAGCAACTCTGCTGAAATAGGACCGGCTGGGAACCTTCCATTTCGGGCAGATGACTGTCACAAATTCAAGAAAACTCACCCCTTCCACAAAAGAAAAAGTGAGGTCCAGCATTAACATTTTAGCCAGCTTCGCATTTTACAAACGTGCTGTTGGGTGGTTGCGTTCGTATTGCCCCTCTGACCTAAACATGATAAGAATGGTAGCCTGGATTTTTTTCTTTTCTGGTACCACTGATGCACATGACTTTTTGACGCCAGAAGTTAGGCTCAGCACATGTTTTTTCATTGCAGTACTCTCTTGCCGGGGACCCCTTGGTGTCTCAGCCTGACTCTTGTGCCGTTGCGATGTTACTGATGATGATGTGGGCGGTAACACTGCACTGCTGGGGAGAGGGCTGCTTTGTGTTACTACGAAAATGTCTTCCTCTTGGTCACCTTCCACCATGATCAAATCTTCTTCTTCATTCCCTCCACCAACAACACGTGCAGTTTTTTGGCCGCGAAGGTGTGCCTTCCACTGGATCAATTGTTGTTTTCTTAGATGGGTTGTTTGGCCTCCGGTACCATAGTTTGTACCAAGCTTACCCCAACTAACACCTTCTCCACAAATGGAGCATATAGCAATGTTCACTTACTTTTGCTAACCGAAAAGAAGCCCAAATTGAGGAGGTCAACATTCTGACGTTGCTGGTGCCACTTGCAATGTCGGATGAACTGGTAGGTGGCGTGAAGTTTGACTCTCTGCAGTACCTACTTCTACTGAGGTGGTTTTTGTGGATGTATGTAGCTGCCGGCGAAATATGGAAGCTGGAGGTGGTGGTGGTATCATATGTGTTGGTGGTATCCATCCCACATCCCTCACAGCAATTTGGGATGGGGTAATGTCAGTCTCCACTGGGACGGGACTAATGTCCATGAAGACTGGCTAGTCATCAGCCACCGCTTCTAAATCTACCTCCGTAATTCTGAGGCTTTCTGGAAACTTCCTTTTCCAGAGCCTTGTCTTGTGGGCATGGTGTGCCTCCAATTCGGACGGAAGCGGGATCCAAGTGGTGTCAGAAGGGAGGCTTGGAGAAGAAATGGATGGACTAACCCTCCTTTTCCTTGCTAGGGGTCTGGAAGACAATGGATCTTCTGAAAGAGTGGCTTGCTCTTCTTTCTCCTCTGCTGTAAGCTCTATCTCCTGAACCGCCCCTACTTCGGGAGGAACAACTACTATTGGGGGTGGTTGCGGCTGTTGTTGCACACTTATCTGAGTTTCCTGCATTGATTGGGTACTACTTTGCGATAATGATAAGTCAATTTCAACATTACTGCTCGTCGGCGGTCAACTCGTGATTAGACTGGCAGCCTCTGCAACCGACATGGGCTAGGACCTAGGTTGGTGGGGAGGGTCCACTGATGCTGGGGTACTGCCCCCAGCTTGCTCTCCAGACACCGCTGCTGCAGGCACAATTTTTGGTTTCCTAAAAAAGGTCTTGGGCAACATACTGGTCTTGGTTAGTGGCAGTGCCTTCTTCTCACTAGCAGCTTTCTAGGTACTGGACCTGGTATCTTTCTTTGGGGGCATCTTGAAGATGTCAGCAGCACGCAGTGGCACAAGTTGAAGAGATGTCTGTGGTAACACGTCATGTGACATTGTGCGCAGCAGGACTTCTGTCTGGCAGTACTTTGGGTGATGTCGTCTCCTCCTCTTTTATGCACCTAAAAGCAAAGATGCAAGAAGAACATCAGTAAAATGTGGCATTCATAGTTGTGGTTCAATTACTAGTAGTACAAACAAACAAATATAAAATATATAACTTAGTGTGTAGTCACACTTGTTAGTTTTATTAATATTATAAATTGTATTACCTCAGTTATTAAAAAAACATAACAATACAGTGTAGCCATTTGTGAGACTTTGACAACAACAAGGGCTTTAATGGTTGGTGTACTGTACAGTACACTCAGGAAGGATATGAAAGTAGAAGAACAACAACAAAAATACAAATGTAACGGACCTGGTTTGACATTGTGCATCACATGGGATTCGTAAGTAAGCAATATGTTTATTGTATATTTAATTAAAACCTTTACAAAGTTAGCCGTCTCCTATAAACAGTAAAACATCATTTTTAAAGGCTGATAGCCACGGTTAAGAACACACATTAAAATTACAGAAGATCCACTCCCCCGGCCTTGGTGACCCCTAGACCAGTTTCTTCATTTTTGTTTTCGAAGGTTTAGCAGCAGTTCATGAGCTAGAATTACCCCCTGGTCAGAGTCTTGACTACAGATTGAAGGTAGGCGAATAAGTGCAAGTTTAAAGTGCATAGTGCAGACTCAGCATTAATTGCTTAGTAGAAAATGTCCGATGTTAGCTGATTGGTGCTTTTTCTTGAGGCTTGGATGTGAAAAAATGCTTAGTTCTTGATGTGCAAAGCACTGTTACGGCTATTACGTAATGAGTTAACAGGCCGGCTCCATCCCGGTTCCAGTGCAACTTCTCTGATGGTCTGGCGGTGTTCGTTTAAGTCGAAGATTAGCAGCAGTTAAAATTTTTAACAGGCAGCAGCTTAGTTGTATATCTTCACCAGAGAAGCTTGCGAGCACCGCTTGTCTACACGACCATATTTTTTTCTTGTTAAAGATAGGTCTAAGTAGAGACCGGCACTCCTGCATCAGTTCCCGGCATATGGTTATGATGTGGACTATGTCCTCCTCTCCTTCCCCGCAGAGACGGCACATTGCTGGCTTCGGAGGGTGGAACCATGGGGGCAGATGGTATGCAGATGGCAATAAGCCCAACCGGAGTTTCAGAAACCTATCTTTGGTTGTTTGGAGAAGTTAGAAAGGAGGTTTGCTTGACGAATCACTTTACTGTAGGAGTGTACAGTGAGCTAGCCATGTGTCCGTTCTGCCAGGACCGCTTTGTCTTGTATGATAGATTAGTTTTTGACAATGTTGTTTACAATTTTTTTGAAGCTTGCCACGGACCCTGACGATGCCCAGAGTTGCCGTAACTACAAAAATTAAAGAGCACCCTTTCCATGCTTTTGTACAAAATGAGGCTGAGTGCCTCTTACAGTTCTTAATGTGAGATATTCACCATTCTATTTTTTATTTAGTCGGTCTAAAGTAGGTTACCAAAAAGGAATTTATTCTGTATTTCAAATCAACATTAATAACAATTAAAACAGGAAAAACCCGGACATTTAGAGTCTATTCGTTATCTATTTTATTTGCTAAAAAGCATGAATTCATTTCACATAACACATCATTACAAACATATAAATGTTCATATTATAAAAATAAAGCAATTACAATAAAATACAAAGTTGTTAAAAAAGTTCTGTCAACGCGGCGTTTCGGTGTTCAGATGTAGATCGTCACCTTCTTCAGGACTATACTTTCAAATTAAAACATCTAAGTGGGAACATAAATATGGTGTTATTCTCTATCTTCACCTAATGTTCATATTACTATACAATGACATTCACATTAAAGCTCTAAGTCACAGGGTCTTTTCCTGATACAAACATCTAAGTTACAGAGTTTTCTCCAACCCATCCACAAGATTCTCTTCTACATTACCCAGGATTGTTACATTATAATATCGTTCATTAAGCTTCACATATTGCAGTGTTTTCAAAAAGAATTTACTTCTACACAATACAAAATCTCAAAACTATCTGCTTTTGGTAATCTCAATAGACGGCCTGGTTGTTACTACTAGAACAATCCCATTTAAAAAAAAAACGTATTAATAATGCAGTTTCGATATACCTTATTAGACTGGGTGTAGAAACTGCTTCAATTGGGTTCTTGAATATTCGCTTGGGTTCTTCGTTCATATAAATTAGAAGAAAAACTAAGACAAAAGAAAACAATTTTTATCTCCTTTCCTTCTTTTATGTCTTGTTGCTTCTGTTGCTATATGCATATGCAGTACAAGTCACTCATAGGAGAAGGGCAACTTTATATAGTTCTTTCTTTCCTTATGCCTACCTGGTTAATTAAATTCTCCTGCCTTTATCAATGGGCTTCAGAGTCTCATATAATCCAATGTGTCAGTTTCAATCTTATTGAGTCAATACTGTTAAAAAAGAAGCATATTATAGATGTATTATGCTCTAATTATACTATTTATTGCCTTATTCTTTATATATTATAGCTCTGCATTTCTTATCTTACCCTTTCCACTTAAGATAAGACTTGGGCGCAGGACGGCTCTGTAAACAATCTTTTCCTTCTGGTCTTTTTGACCTCAAATTCTAGGAAATTGGAAACAGGAAACATATTGCTATTGCCTCTGTGTGTACACTCCTACTTAAAAAAACTTTTTTTTTAAACGTATCCTTGCTTGTTGTTACATTATTCCATAAAGTTACCTTCTTTAAAAGATGGCCAAGGTATTTAATCACTCTCCCTCTTATAAATTGTCTCTCCTGGTCTGGGAGCCTTCAACTGGGGAAAAAAAAGGAACCTCCTGTCAGTTTAATCTAATTTCCTTTTGGTTAAAGTGAAAGAAACCTTTAATCTAACTCCCTTTCCTACTCGAACTACTTACTTGGTAGAGAAATCCCTGGTGTGGACCGTCCTGCAGCGTGTTCCTTTTCAATCTGATGTTCTGAAGGCTGCTTGCCCCTCTTCTTATACTCTACTTAATTGGTAATTAATTCTATACCGAGTTCACATTAAGCTCGTCATCTGCTGGCTTCCCTTTGCTTGCTTGGGAAAACATCCTCACAGTGTCGCCCATCTTGGAGTGATACTCCTTAATCTATGTTTGCCACCAATCGCATTATTCTCAAGGTTCTTTTGATCCCTTCGTTATTATTTGTCTCTTAATTCTTTCTTCTGGGGTTTAAGCCTATTTTCCATATTTAATAATATTGAAAATTTCCGATTTTTAACTTACGGATTTTCGATCTTTATTGTTTATTTAATTACACTACAAGTCTTCTTTGCAACTTATTTTTATATTATGCTCCCATTCACAATCATACGGGTATCAGGGTGTCCTATCTTTATATTTGAGATATAAGATATGATGCTCGAATTTTCCTTCATTTGTCCGGCCCGCTCGCACTCGATTGGCCTTTACTTTGCTTGCTTGTTAAAAATGGTGGCCATCTTGGAGAAGTACTCCTTACTCTATGCCTACCACCGGGTTCATTGATCTCATTGTTCTATTAATCCCTTCACGATTGTTTTATTGTAAATGCTATCCTCTAAGTTTGTAAACATTTGAGGCCATGTTTAACATGGCAAATAGCATATACTTTACTTCCCGGTTTTTAACACACAATTTTTAGAACTTAATTGTTTATACAAAATGCGAGCCCCAACTTGTTTTATTTCCACCCTCCTATGTCCTATTTTGTTGTTTAAGGTGTAGAAACATCCCGCTTAGTATTTGGGACATGAAAAAAACACAGATTGCTTAACTCTTCCGGTGCACAGTTTAACAGCGGCCATTTTGGGGTGGGACAATTTTATTAATAATTGTAACTCTACTTTCAGCAACAAAAGCTTAACTTAAACTTACAAGGGACTCATCATATTATCAGTTTCATTTCTTTTTAAATTTATTTATATCCTTTGTGTCTCCCTTGTTTTTAAAGGCTTATTTTACAGATGTATATACTGCCCCATTTTGTTTCTTATTCCTGGATCATAGTTTTTCATCGGCCATTTTGCAATGGTCTTGTTATGTCTTTACAGTCATCCTTACTTAGAAGTCATTGTGGTGAGTGTATACCGCTTGTCACACTGATGATCTATACACACTTCTTATCGATCTATGATTACTATTTCTGTTAGTGATTTTATAAAATCACTAGCCCCTTATTCATTTAGATCTACATTTTTTGGGAAATCAGGGTATCTGGTCTATATCTGTTTCACTAGGAGTATGGAGGTCTACAATATTCTCTCCCATTCCTCCCTACTATTCAGCCCACTTCTGTATGTATTGAACTTAGACATGAAATATTGTTCTCTCTTCTTGCGTTTAGATGTTAAGTCTCCCCCTCTATTATTTATATTTACTGCTTCAAGGATGCACCATTTAAAATCATATACTAGATGTTTCTTTTCTTTCCAATGCTCCACCAAGGGTGCATTCTGTCGTTGGGTGCGGTTGGCCGACCTGTGCTCATTAAGCCTCGCCCTTATTTCTCTAGATGTTTCCCCAATATATGCTTTCTCACATGGACATTTTATCAAATAGATGACGTTTCTATTTGATAAAATGTCCATGTGAGAAAGCATATATCGGGGAAACATCTAGAGAAATAAGGGTGAGGCCTTGGTGGAGCATTGGAAGGAAAAGAAACATCTAGTAGATGATTTTTAATGGTGCATCCTTGAAGCGATATAGATCGGCTTTACAACTGAAGCCCAAAATTCTGGTTCTTGTTTAAATAGTATAGGCGGGATCCTGTTTGGGCCAGGGGCTCCTTCACCTATGCCTTTCAAGATTCTTTTACAAACTTGTGTATTCGTGATAGTAAAGTCCTGTCCCAATTCTGCTTTGGAGTTTAACTGGGATGATTGAGATTCCAGAGTAGACGCAGGGTTAATTAAGCCAATTTGGGGAGACTGTTCTTTATTAAAGTGTAATTCTAGGTAAGTTATCCAAGCTTCTTCTGTGACGTTGGAGCTGATGCACTGGCCTTGCGGGTTAGACAGAACGTTAATCTTTTTCCAAAATTATGCGCTATTGTTGTTTTTAATGTCGTACAGAAGTCTGGCCCAGCGAGACTCTTCGGCTTCCTTTTTGTTTTGCCAGATTAGTTTTTTGTGGGTGGCTTTTAGCTGCCTCAGTTCTTGCAATGCTGTTGGGTCCTTCTTCAGCCTCCGTAGTGTGTAGTTTATCAGTGCTTTTAGCTTTTTTATTTCCGCATTATTCCGTCGGTTGGAGCCTGGCCGTTGGTTTGGGGGGCAGGTTGTTCTCCAATTTCGAGAGCGTCCCTTTGTGTCTCTGTAGCTGTTCCGTAGGGCTTTTGTAAATGCCTCCCAGCCTCCTACTGTATCGGGGTTGGCTGTTTCAACTTCTCAAAGGAAAGGAGGTCTTCGGGGTCATTGGTGCTCCGTTTTACTCTTTTCTCATTATTGGTGAATTCTAAACAGAGTGTATTTACTGGGGGCAGTTTGCATATTGATGGCTATTCTACAGTGGTTTCCTGGGGTAACTGATTGCTAAAATCCACGCTACCAATGCAATTGTCTTTTACTTTTGAGAATATGCAGCGAGAGCAGAAAGTATAGTCAATTGTGGACCTTGTTATTGCGTTGTTAAATGTTGCTGTCTTTGGGCGATCTCTGGGAAATCTACCATTTAATATGTGGTAGTTCAGTTGCTCTAAGAACGCCAGTAGATTTTTTGAAGTTTTTGTGGGTCTTCCATCAGTGTTGTTATCTTGAGGCATTTCCTTCCAAGCAAATGGATTCTCTTCTGGATAGATGTCATCAGCTCTTTTACTGAGCATGTTTAGATTAAAATCCCCTGTGATTATCCAACTATTTGCTTTCTCTTCTGTTATTATTTTTACTAGTTCTTCCTTCAATTGTTGACTCCGTCTGATTTTATCGCATGGGTGCAGAGAAATGTTTACGAGTATTATAAACTCTTTGTTTGTCTTCCCCTGTAAGGTAATTCAAATTACTTGCATTGCATTGGGTGGAGCTAAGTTATATGGCAGCGATTCTGCTGCATAAATGCTACTTATGGAGCTGTATGTCGCTAGGCATCCCATGTTGTGGCCGAATTTGGCGCTTCTTGTTGCCGGTAGATAGAGCAAGTTAAAACCATGCAGTGCAGTTGGTACTCCGCTCCATGTTTCTTGGAGCGAAATGATGTCAAATTTCTGCAGATAAGTTTGCAGTTCCGAGGTCTTATCTCCCAGGCCATTAATGTTCAAGGAACAGATTTTCAGGGAGTTCTTCCATGAGCATGCATTGAGATTGGAGTGTCACGGTCTTTCAGGTTTGATGTTTATTGTCCTGGAAACCCTGCTTCACTCTAGTGTGGCTTTGCTTCTAGCAGCGTGTGCCCTTTGTTCATTATGTTCTCCATTTTCCCTGCACTCAGTGCTATTGCTGCGTGCCCCTCTCAGTACTGAGAATAATCATGGGCTCGGTTGTCCAGAGCTAGGTATTCTTCTTGGCTCTTTAATTCGGCCAATAAAGGATCAGGATACCTTGGTTTTGCAAGTGGTCGAATGTAATGCCCCTGCATTAAATCTGGTTTGTTCCTTTAGGACTCTCTCAGCTAGGTCTGGTGTAGCTCAGACTGTTTTCGTTGACTCTGTTCCAGGTCGATCAGGTGATTCATTAAACTCGACTGACTCCAGGTCAGTGGTTTTTATATTCTTTTGGCTGTTTATGGACCTTAGTAGTCGCAGAATGTTGCCCCTGTTTAATGTGTCGACCCGTCCCTTTGATATATACTCTGGATGAAACATGATTGTTGTTGTTGTGCCTGAGAGCACTGTTTGTTGGTCCAAGGTGTTCTCTGTCGCTATTGAGACTTCTGTTAACGATGATGGCCCCGTGATGGTTTCCTCCGGCCGAGTAGCTGATTGTCGCTTGCTGAGACTTTCTCTGTGCTTGAAGCTGATGTTATGATTATCTCCCCCATTTGTGCATATGCTACTCTGTAGAGCTATTTGTTTACCCGCTGAATCCATAGGATCTCTTGTTGATGATGTTGCTATGCCTTGTGGTGCCTTACTGAGTGCCCAGTCCGTTATTGTTGTAATTGATGGTTCCCCTGTCGAGCGCCATCTTTTGTTCTCCGGTTTCTGCTCCAGAATGACAGTTATGGATTTATTGGGAGATATTCGCTCTATCTTTTCTTGTGCTTTTTCCTTGATTTGCCTCTTTTTTCTTTCCCGGCCTGGGTCTGTCACTTCTTCCTCCCTGCTAGAGGAATCTTGTTGGTTGTCCATTGGTGCATTAGGGGGGCTATGAATTCCATCCCTGCTATGTGACAAAGCATGAGTTGGTTTTTGATTTCGCCCCTTCCTCCTTTGTTTTCTCTGCTGTTTGGAGGATAATTGTGCATCTTCGGTCGGAGCCTGTTTTTCCGGGAGTTTATTGGATTGTGAGGTGTTGCTCGTTGGCGGTGCTGTGGCTCCTTGGCTCAGTGAGCTGTTGTTTGTCCCTGATGTGGGTAGGTCTCCATCCTCCCAGAGCTGCCTACCATCTGATGTCTGTGCTGTGGTTGCAATTTGCTGTGCCTGTGCCTGGGGTCTTGGGTTTTTACTTAGGCTTATTGTTGGTTGCTCGCCGTTGCTGGTATGAACCAAGCCCAAGGCTGGTTTGACTGACACTGCCTTCCTTATGTCAACAAGGAGGTTATCCATTGCTGATGGTAATGTCGCTAGCTTGTCCACAATTGTTATGCAGGGGCAGCTAGCCTGAGTAAATTGTGTCTCTGACTGTGCCCTCTTGATCAGATTGTTAAGGTCTGCCAGCTTATCGTCTATATTGCCAACGAAGATGGAGAGCGAGTTGAGGACTGACAACTCTAGGTACATCTTGTCTGATGGGTATTGCATTGCATTCACTGACATTTGCATTGTGTGCAGCAGGGTGGACTAGATATAATCTTTGTCTTGCAGTTTGTCTTTTTCGATGTTAGGTTTCGGGGAGCTGTTGTTTCTTCCTTCTGGCTCACCTCCGGTGGCAGTGGAATATGGCACGACCAGTTCCTCCCATTCTTCAGGTGTGAGGTATGATGACTCTGGTTCAATTTCTTGAGATGTTAGTGATCGTGTTGGAGCCCGTTGTGTGTTACTTTTGGGTTGAGCTAGGGCAATACCGAGAACATGTTGGGTTTTAAGTTGTCCCAAGGTTAATTGAACGTGCTCATCTTGTGCTGGTAAGTGAAGTGTAGGTGGTACTTTTCCGGCTTCAATGTTTGTAGTCATATTGTGGGAGTCTTTGCTGTCTACTTTGCCCACATTGGCCGTGCTTGCGTCCTTATGCTCACATGTCCCAAGTCTCTCAAGTGTCTCAGGTGACACCTGGACAAGAGTGCCCGCGGAGAAAGGATTTTCTTTAGGGATATCTTCTACTTTGGCCTTTGGCAGAGTATTAGGTCGCAGTAAGGATCCAGGAAGAGCTGTGCTACACTTATGTTCTTCCGAATCTTCCTCCTCTTCTCCCAGTTGATGTAATGGCATTTTATCCAAGGATCCATCCTTGACATGCCTGTGGGGGTGCAGTTGTTAGTGCTTTCCCTTTTTTCTTTCTTTCTATTTCTTCTTCTCTAGTTGTTGCTCCGCGACTCACTGCCAGTCCAACCGTATCATGCCTACTCTCATTATCTGTTGCAGTGTTTATGGGCAGGTCTACCTCCCATCGCCTCAAGTCGTCGTGTCTTAGGTGTTCATTTACCTCGATTCTTTGGGTCTTTGCCTCTTTGTTTGAATCAGTCACGTCTGTTCCCTCTATAGGGCTTGCATCAGCCCTACCCTGGCTTTTTCCAGAGACTGATGGGCCCCAGCAGTCCTGTCCCTGATGCTGCCATTGCTGCTGTTGTGCCAACTGGTGTTCTGTTTGGTGGGCCTTGAGAGGTTGGAGTGGATCGGGGAGATTAGTTACTTTGCTACTATTTAAGCATAGTACCGGCCTAGCGTCCTTTATAAATGAGAATTTTGTGTATATTTTAGGTTGATAACTAGACTTGGGTAAGATATGCTCACTACTTGAACTACTAGCCGTGTCGTTTGGTGAGGGCTGTGGGCTAGTGATAAATGTAGAAATCAGATTGAAGGCTTCGTCTTTGTCTTTTGTCCTCGCATTTGCTTCGGTGCTTCCCTTGTTTGGTGTCTTCTTGGTTGTCCTCCTCGTTCTTTTGGCAGGGTTCACTGCTGCCTGCTACCTTGACTTCCCGGACCGCATTATTGTGTACAAGATGTTATGGGTTGATTGAGTTGAATTAGCTGTCTTGGCAGTCTTAGCTGTCTTTAGCTTTATTTAGCTGTTGTGACCTGCCGCTTTTCGTATATAGTGTTTTCTGAAGTTGAAGTTCTCTTTTTTTTTAACCTTAATTGTTGCAGGGCTATTGCCTGCCTTGAAGTCTTTCTCTGGCTTTAGCTATCTTTTTCACTATCATTTTGCTGTCCTTTGTTATCTTTTGACGTCCACTTTTAATTACAGAGGGAAATTTCCTTTTTAACCACCGTTATTTTCCCTTTCCTTGTATCCAGAAGAGTCCAGGCAGGCTTTTTTTCTTTCCCTTTTCCTTCCCCTTTGCTACCGCCCAACTGGGTTGGATGGACTAAATAGGATGAATGGGTTGAGTGTGACAGACTGTGTTCATCAGCTCTCTGCTCTCTGTAAGCCACTCTGAGTGCAAAGCTGAGCATGCTTCTACCAGCGTAGGCTGGCCACCAGTCTTAATGGCCGTGAGGCCTGCGCTGCTCCTGCCCTGATACTGCAGCCACTGCTAACTGCTACTGCTTCCCCTCTATCTCCACTGCCAACTGCTGCTACTCCCCCTCTAACTCCGCGCCCTCCAGGCTTCCCCAAAGGGTCTCAAGCACCACAATAGACAAGAACAGCACAGAGACCTGAGAGATAGGGAGATAGGGGGAAATGGGGAGAAACAGAGAGACAGGAAACAAGCAAGAGGCAAATAGGGCCAATTGAGCTAGTGGGCAGAACGGGTAGCCAGCAACAAGCAGTTGAGGAGTTAACAATCACCATGGCAGTCTGCAGCCACGCCACGCCAGCCGTGCCAATCAAGCCACACTGCACCATCTTACCTCGTCTGCACCCGCCGCACCCTTCGCCCGCCACAACCCGCGGCCGCCAACCGCACTGCAGCCCACTGGTTGCTGGTTGTAATCTTACCGCAGCAAAGGGGGGGGCAGTCGCATCGGTGATGCGGTGGCTGATTCTGTTACAGCGTACAGCAGCAACGGTGAACGGCTACGGCAAACGGAAGCAGACAGTCTGATGCTCAGGGTCCGGTGCTCAAGTGCTCAGGCCCCCACGGGTTCGATGGGCAAACGCGGCTTCACCACCTCAGCCGCAGAAATTCAGCTGCAGAAACTCTAGGCTCCAGGCTCTGGCCCTCAGCTCTCAGTACGGGAACAGCTGGCGGGTGGTGGCGAATGCGGATGCTGAACGACACTAGAAGCGAAAACAATCAAAACACATGGGATTCAGCATTCAAGGAGCATGCAGGTGACAATGGATAGAAGCAATAAGGCAAGCGGACCAGAGGAGAGGCATGCAGACCTATGGCAAAAGCACCCTAACTATCACCACAAAATGGCCACAAGCCACATAGTCACTCACATCAAGCAGGAGGCCTGGAAGACAATGAACTCAAGCAGGCCTATATGGACACAGACTTTACAAAATGACCTGTGGCCACATGGGGAGGCTCAGCTCAGCTCAGCCAAAATCGAAAAAACCACAGGGCTAAAAAAGGTTTGCAAGTTACCACCTCACACATCCAACAAAGGCATTTATTTAATACACATGAAAAAAGTGAAATACCAAAAAAAAAACATTTTGCATTTCAATCCAATGCCATCCATGCCCTAAATGATGTTTAAATTCAACAGACGCCACAGAAGCAGTTGTTTCATGCACTCATGAGTAGCTCTGGTCCTATTAGTTGGAGAACCCATTGGCAGATTAGGCCAGATAATGAATCAATTCAAATCAATAATATTGTAAATATATTAGAAAATGCAGTGAACTGTGCTACATTTTTTGCTGGATAAAAGAAGAAAAGTTGCATGCTAAACAACAACCAGCAAGACGGCATTGCCACCACAAAGAAGGCTTGCAGGCCTAATTCAGAAGCACTCTGTCTGCCCCTTCACAAAATGGCTGCCAGCCACATGGCCAGGCCACAACAACGAGAAGAGAAGACAAACAATGCAGGCCTATTGCAAACGCACAATGGCTGCCTTAACAAAATGGCTGCCAGCCACATGGCCAGTCCACAACAACAAGAAAGGGAAGACCGAAAATGCAGGCCTATGGCAAAAGCTCACTGCCTGTCCACAAAATGTCCGCCAGCCACATGGCCAGGCTACCACAACAAGAAGTCATAAGCCAAGAGGAACAAAGGAAAGAAGACATGCAGGTCTATTATCCTAAAGGCCTAAGTAATCATATATGTTTATGCCATCAAAGTAAAATATTTGGGCCCAAAACCCCATGTTATCTAGAGCAACTGGACTAAGAAACATGCATTCACACATTTGTCACTACAGTACAAAGGTCAATGTTGAGTTTATTACCACAGTACAGAAAATCCAACTTTTATTATCACATACATTCCGGGGTGTTCACCCGCAAGAAAGGTTCGTAGGAGTGGCGCAGTGAAATCCATAAGATTTCACTGTGCCACTTCTAGAACGCCAATGCGTCAATATCGTACGCCTGCATCATGGCAGGCATAAGGGTGACGCAGGCCCTTTCACATGGGGCTTATCCCATGTGAAAGGAACATTGCTGTAGTTGTGTCACGCTTCTGACAAAACTCCAGCACTGTGCCACTTTTGGGCTGACAGATACGTCCGTAACACGGACGAACCTGTCATTCCTTGCGACATGATGCGTCATACAGTAGGTATGACGCATCCATCATGTCCCAAGGAGGGCGCACTGGGAAGTGTTGCATCACTGCTTTCACACAGTGATGCAACACTTCTCATAAATGAGGCCCATGATTTTTTCGTTCTACATGATGTTGCCAGAACATGTTGGGTGTTCGGAAGTCTAGGGGTCGTCGCAAGTATGCGTCATGAGTATTGTGGTTCAATTGTGGGTAGGGAGATCTGGTGTCTGCGCTGGGGCTCAGTGTTGTCGCAAGGTAGGGCAGTGAAGGCCGATAACTTGGTGAGAGTATGTAGCTTGAGGAAGTATCAAACTCTGTGGGGCTTCTCAGTGATTCCCCTGGGTCCTTCAAGCCCCCGGGAGAGGGCTCCAGTCATTGTGACATCCTGCTAGTGTATAGGCCTGGGTTGTGTCCTAGTGCAGCTGACAGGTAATTTTCTCACTAGTCTATGGGAGCGTGTCCCTTTGCAACTGAAAATGGTGTGTCTATCAGGGAGGGCAGGTGAGGTTTTTCACTTCAATGTTCTCTATGTAAGTCTCCCAGCACCCTCCTTCTGCCCTGCTGTCTGCCCTTGTGCTCAGCAGCTTGATAGCATCTGCTTCAGTACATGCCCATTTCAATAGCATGGATAGTCAACTTTGGGCAGTTGGGGCCATGGGTGCCTTCCATGACTTTGCAATTTGTCTCTTAAACAGGAGACAAAGTAGGTCCCAGTAGGCAGGTCTTAGGAGTGGGTGTGAGGGTGTTTTCTGCAGGTTTTGTGATGATGCCCATGACCTCACTCCAGACTAACAGTAAAAGCAGGCTCTCCCCGACAGTTTTCGGTGGTCTGCCCTAGTATCTTCACATCAAGGGAGACAACGTCAATTTTAGCCTCCAGCTTTGTTTTGGTGGCCAAAATTTCATGAAGCACTTTTTCAAACTGAGTAGTGTGTGCATTAAGAGTGGCTTCTAGGTGGCTCAAGGCGCCCAGGGCATGGTCTGCAGAAACAGGAGACAGCGTGGTACCTGGGGCCTGGAGCCCAGTACTTGGTAGGGTTAGGTTTCACCATCATGATACTGTTGGGTATGGCACTGCCGCGAAGGGGAGGTCACCTTCCCTTTGGCTTGGTTCCTGCCCGAGGTACCGACGGATAGAGCGGGGCCTCATTTACCGAGCAGTTGCCCGGGTGAGGTGAGGCGTACTCCCACACAAAGATGGGAAAGAACCTGCACCCCCAGTAAAATGAAAACCTATGTGCATCAGTGCTATACAGGTTCTGGTAGGGTGTATTGTAACAACAATCTTAAGAGTTTCTCTCATTTGAATTAATGTTCTCTTTTTTCACATAACGTATGTAGTACCTTTGCAGTAGAGTAAACATTTCTTGGTCCTGACGAAAGCCGGGTTATTATCACCTATATGGCTGAAACATGTTGACCTTTGTCCTATTGCTATAAGATAGTTATTTTTTCAAACTATCAGCCCATGTTTTTAATCTTGACACTAGGACCATCTTTATTAAACTTTCCTTTTGTGTCCCAGTAATCATTTTTATTCTTCACACTTATCTTCTTTTGCACTGCAAATTATCAGCACCACTGAATGAAATCAGACTTGGGTCGGACCGATCATCAGTTATGAATTGAGTGCAGTTTGGTTCCCACTAGCAAGGTGTGGACTGCATCAAATTCGTACAACCACTCCCAGATGACGATACTCCGCCAGTGTGGTGGGCTGATGGGATTGATTTCAACACAGTGAGGCTGAATTTTTGTTGCTCTCAGTTCTCCTTTTTTCTATACAAGTTCTTCTGTCTCTGTATGTTTTGACCGGTAGTCCCTTCTTATGTTGTTTCAATGGTAGTTGGTGATTGGAGACTACAGGGTCGGTACAGGGTCGGTAAAAATCATTTCCCCAGGACCCCCTTTTGTAAATATGTGTTTTAGTTTCTTCAGGCCTCCACCCTCTACAGCACCCCACAAGTACAGACTCTTGGCAGGGGAATGAGTGATGGGTCCTAGCTACTCGTAGGACCTTGGGGCTGATAGACGAGCCAGCCAGCTGCACACAGCTAAGTGCACCGAGGTGTGGATCAGTTTACCACTCTGGAAGACTCCAAAGGTCAGTGCTCCACACTGCCTCAATCCAATGGGCCCTAATCCAATGGTCAAGGAGGAGCAGGGGGAAGGGGCCACCCAGGAAGAGCCACATGTGATCAGTCGTCCACAGTAGGTTAAAGATGTACGAGTCAGTGTCGTAAGGGCCCCCCGTTAAAATTGTGAGTTGTGAACGCAGTCTCCAGGGCCCCTCCTAATAAGATAGGCCCTTCTGGGCCAGCCTTGTCAGGGCAGGGGAGGGAGCAGGCATGAGGGAAGTGGTAAAGGGAGGCCCCAGTGAACTCAGTTCCTGATGCGGCCTCCCGTATGCTGGCATTAGAGCAGTTCCAAGTCAGTCTCCTTTCCAGTGGGAGTCGGCAGATGCAGGGCCTAGCAGAGGGGCCCATCCATATCCCAGATGTCACTGGCCTGCTCATGTGCCCAGGCAATGTGGATCAGGTCTCGGGGCCTCAGGAAGGCACCTAGTACAGTGCTAATCATACCCAATGTCATGCGGGCCTCTACGACCACCACGTTAGTCAGGCATCATAGGAGGGGTTGCATTCATCCCTGAAGCGTACTCCCCCAACAGTCACCTCAAATACGGGGCTCTGAAGCAGCAGGGCACCCCTCAAGGCAGGAAGGGATTTAATGTCAGGCCGGGGCACAGCAGGTAAGTTCCTTGGGATGGTCTGGTCGCCCTGTGCCCTGAGCACGCCTGCTCCCCAATCTTGACCACCGCACGGCACAGTCAGAGTGGAAACAGACTGGCTTAGTTGAATGTCTCACCATGGCCCTGCAGGCCGGCCGCACTCTCAGGTCCTCTGGTTTGACGGCTGAGCGCTTTCATGTCCCCTCTAACCTGTGTTGCCCTGGGAGAGGTAGCTTTGGCAATCTGTGGAGTCTGCCCGATGAACTAGACGAATTGAGGATGTTGAGCGGGCCCAGGATGGGGCTTGCTAAAATGTGTCCAATGTGGCTGCCACCTTGGCCACGTCCCCTAATAATTTCTACATATGACAAAAATAGGCCTCTGCCAATACTTGTCTTACTTTCTTTCCCAACCTCGGGGGAAAAGACATACAGCAAGCAGGTATATAGAGATGCCAACAGACAGCTGTGTAATTCCTGGCAAATCACAGTAAATTTAGGAATGGCTCAGCAACAGTTACAGATGTAAGCATACCAGGATAGGATGCTCTCAGTAGTGTGGCAAATACATTTACAAATGCACAGACTTGCTATTCCAATAGCAACGCACTGGATCTCCTTTTTTAAACATTTCTCCTTTTAGGTTTAACAATAATGAAAGTTACAAGAGCAAATAATTACATATAGTACAATTTAATATTTTTCAATGTGTTACATAATTTAAGTAAAAATATTGACCAAATGTAGAATATACATCTCTGAAACATAGGACGATTCGAGAATTGGGTTGTTAAATGAGCAAAGAAAGTGGTTCTAGATGAAGGTCCTGGAATAGACACAGTGCAATCGTTGAGCAATGCCGAAGTGAATGAGTTTGTTGGACAATACATGCCCTTCTTTATGTTAGGTTACTGTAATATACAAATCTTTAACAGTAAAGGCTTCACCAGTACGAGTAGCCATAATTCCCTGGTCTTCCTGTCCCAGATAAAATGAATTCTATTACTGTGGCCCTTTTATATATATATATGTATGCAAAGTGAGGTAGTGGTGTTAAATAAATAAATGATATTTTATTCTACAGGCTATGTTGGGCTGTTTAAAGAACTACAGTTGGATGCGATGAGAATGTGTAATGGCAGAGCCATTTATGGTCACAAGAGATAGAATTGGATTTAGTATTATGATCATTTCCAGGCCAGCTGATCATTCTGATGTTCAAGAATATGCTCTTTCTTTCGCTACATAAATCCATACACTTTAAGCCTTTTGGATATTTAGAACCGATATATAAGTGTCTCCAGACCTTAGCATAAAATTTCTATAGATTTTAAATAGGCCTGGGTGGAAATAAAGTTCCACTCATGGAGTTGGCAAGATTCGGAAACTCTGCACTATGCTTGTAACGTGGAGTTCCTGCTAAGTTCCGCCACCAGGCGCGTGGCGGAATATTTTTCGGCTGGCGCACAGGAATATTATTTTGGTGCGTGCTGGCAAGCGCAATGAGATTTGCCAGCCGCTATTGAGTGCATGCGAGATTTGTTCGCTACCATGGCTTACGGTTGCCAGTGAGCCTTTCAGTGCCATTTTCATGACACTGGCGAGCGCAAGCGGGCACAGCTGCATTTCGAGCAGATTCTATACTCAAGAAACAGTTAAATCTACTCAAAAAGATGTTTTCGAGTTAATATACCACTCCAACAGACCAATCAGCTTGTTTTTTAGTGCAAGAAGCATTTTTTTCATTTTACTTTTTTTTCAACAAGAAGGAAGTGCCACAGAGACTCCAACTTCCTCTTTCTGCCCAGCGGGCTCCTCCCAGTCCATCTCCTGGTCACTTTTCATTTGGATTCCAAGGTGGTAGAATCACTCTATTTGCCTGCTGCATATACCATTGGATTTAACAACTTTGTTTTTGTGGTATCACAAGTAAGTTGAAAAACTTTTGTATAAGAGTGGTGTTTGTTTGATAGAGGGCATGAACCAGTATTTATTTGTACTTGTATTTGATTTTAAAATTTGAGTGTGGTGGGTGGCCTGGAGTTTCAGTTAGGGCCTAACTATTTTACTGCATTATATCTTTTATCTTTTGTAAGGGAAATGTTGCACAATTCAGTATATTTGCTCCATGTTTGCTAAATTTGCATTATTAATTTATTGTACAAAATGGCCTAGTCTGCCCACAGGCCATCCAGCCAGGAGACCAAGTAATAGTCATGGGTACATGAAACAAATGTTTCTGTGTTATATGTTGTTTTAGAACATTATTTGGGGCAGGGATGGCATTGAATTACATTAAAAATGTGGTTTTCTTTGCGCTTCATGTTTTATTCTACAAAAAGTGTATTTTGGTTGGTTAATATTTGATTCCTTGGGAATTGTTGTAAACTTTGTATTGCTCACTTTTATTTTCGCTTTTGACATTGCTTAATTAATGGTAGTGTTGTCTTCAGTATTACCAGGCCTCCTTTGTCTGGCAAGTGTGCTTGTGTGTTTGCCATAGGCCGACATTTATCTTTGTTCTACATGCATGTGGCAAGGGCCCATTGTGTGGAGTCAGTGTCCATAGACCTCCATGTGTTCTTTGTTTTCCATGCCTCCTTGCTTGTTGTTTGACCACTTAGTCGTCGACCATATTGTTTAGCCAGCCACTGTGCTTTTGATATAGGCCTGCATGTGTTCTTTGTTGGGGCCATGCCTCCTTGCTTCTTCTTGTTGTTTGACCATGTGACTGGCAGCCATATTTTGCAGCCAGCCAGTGTTGTTTTGCCATAGGTCTGCATTTGTACTTTGTTGTCCATGGCTCCTTGCATCTTGTTGTGTGACCATGTGTCCTTGTGCCAATTTTGTGTAGCCAGACAATGTGCTTTTGCCGTAGGCCTGCATGTGTTCTTTGTAGGGGCATGTCTCCTTGATTGCTGTTGTTGATTGACCATGTGGTTGATGGCCCTTTTGTGTAGCCAGCCAGTGTGTTCTTTGTTTTGGTCATGCCTTCTTGCTTGTTGTTGTATGACCATATGGCCAGTGACCATTTTATGTAGTCAGCCAGTGTGCTTTTGCCATAAGCCTGCATGTGTTCTTTGTTGTGTCCATGCCTCCTTGATTGCTGTTGTTGTTTGACCATGTGTCCAGGGGCCATTTTAGTAGCCAACCAGTGTGGTTTTGCCATAGGCCTGGATATGTTCTTTGTTTTGGCCATGCCTTCTTGCTTGTTGTTGTTGTTTGACCATTTGGCCATTTTGTGTGCATTTGTCATAGGCCTGCATACGTTCTTTGTTGTCCATGCCACCTTGTTTGTTTCTGTTGTTTGACCATGTGGCCTTTGGATGCAACCAGCCAGTGTGTGTTTGCCATAGGCCTGCATACGCTCTTTATTGTGGCGATGCCTCTTTGCTCGTTGATGTTGGTTAAATATTTTGTACAGTCAGACACTGTGTAAATCCTTATTTTCCAGTTTTCAAAGGCACTTTCTAGGGAGAGTGATAGGAGAGGGCTATGCCTTTTTTTTTTTACTTTTGCCTGATATCAGTTTAATATGTTTGAGGATCATTGTAGTATATGTATATATGAACAGTGTTTAATAGTATATGCATTTTTTCCCATTTTTCCCCTGCACCTCTTTGCCTCTCAATGGGTTTCTCATAGTCCCCTAATACACCAATAACATTATTTTTTTCTGTAATTTGTTTCTATTTATCTTTTATTTTTTACATCTTTTTCCATCTACCTCCTGCCTGCCATAGGCATCTGCCGCACACTGGCATTACCTTTTTAGATTGTCATTACTCATTTTCTCCTGGACCCCCTGCCTGCCACAGGTGCACAACTGCACACTAGCATGAATTCTTTTTAAGGATTATTCCATTTTCCATTGGACCCCCATTTTCCCTTGGATTATTCCATTTTTCCTTGGACTGTTCCTTAATTTTTTAAGGAACAGTCCATTTCCTTCTGTTCCTCCCTGACTGACACAGGTGTGTCCCCTTAGAAGCACATAAAGCAAACAGTTACACCCTTATGTTGTTATCCTGAATGAAACTGAAATATTATGTTATGGTGGGGTGGTTTGACTTTGGAATGGATACACTATTGTTAATTATTTGGGATACTACATAACCAAACTAAATTATAGTGTCTATACTATAAATAATTCAAACTGCAAAAATGCCTGTTTGTTTTTAGGTGCACAAGATACATCACCCACAGTACTGCCAGACAGAAGGCTGGGCCAAAGTGATATGACCTCAGCACGTGAGGCCTCCCATCTCTTTCACTTGTGCAGCTATGTTCCACTGTCAACTGACATATTTCAAGATTGCCCCCAAAGGAAGTTGTTGCCAAGAAAGTGGCCATTGAGGAGGAGGAGAAGAAGAAAATTTCCACCACAGGCATATCGCCCCAACCCTTTTTCAGGAGATGGGTGCCTGCCACACCGTCCTCCAGGCAGCAAGCTTTGAGAAGCATTCCCGCATCAATTGTGACCACCCCGTCCTAAGCCCAAGACCAGGGCTCTCAGCGAGTCAGCCACTGCAATCATGGCAGCAAGCAGTGAGTCTGAATTTGATTTGTCTCAGCTGCAAACCAGTGCCCAGTCATCACAGAGAACTGAGAAAAGGGAATAGCAATAGTAGATCTTCCTGAAGTAGGAGCTGAACTGGAGGTTGAGCTTCCTGCTGAGCAAGGTGGACATCTTCTTGATCCATTGGCTTCCACATCTACAGAAAGGAAAAGGAAGGGTACGCAATCATTTTCTCCAAGCCCCCTTCTGATGATCTGGACATGGATTGGGCCCGACTAACTTAGATGACCCACCAGGAGAGTCAGGGTAAAAGGGAAGTTCCTGAAAGCCTTACGATTATGGAAGGGGATGAGGAGGACAAGCCAGTCATTGTCATGGAAGCTGGCACAGAGGACATAGACATTAACCCTCCTATTCAACCTGCTCTGAGGCATGTAGCACTGGTACCACCATCACCCCCACTGCCAGCTTCCATATTTGTAAGGCTTCCACTGAGACCTGCATCCATCACTAGCTCAGTCGAAGTAAACACTGCAGAGAGGCAATCGATGATACACCCACCTGCCTTAGTTCTTCAGGCATTGGCAGTGGCACCAGTGCCCCACTAAAATAGTTCTACTCCCCAGTTTGGTACTTCTTTACGATTGACAAGAAGGATGATAACTGCGATATGCTCCATTTGCCATGCATGTGTTGGTTGAGGTAAGCATGGTTCACACTATGGTTATGGAGGCCAAACGACCCATATGAAAAAACAGCCCACAATCGGGTGGAAGGCGCACCATAAATAAATTGCTGCAGATGGTGATGAGAGAAGGGAATCAGCTCCGATCACTGTGGGAGGTAGAAGTGATGAGGAAGAAGAGGATACAGCTTAACACAAAGCAGCCTGTCTCCAGCAATACGCCAGCATCACCCGTCTCAGAAACCTCGAATTGACACAAGAGTCATATGGAGACACCACAGAATACATTGACTGCCCCAAGATGCACATTGAGTCTACCACCTTCTGGTTCTTCTCACTGGAAGTTGTCTACATCAGTGGCATCAGAAAAGAAAAATGTCTAGGCTTGTTTAGGCAGGAAGGGCCCTACGAAGGTAACCACTCAACGGCATGTTTGTACAGCAGGAAGCTGGTTAAATATTAGCACTGGACCTCCTTCCTTTTTCTTTGGTGGAAGTAGAATTTGTGGCGCCCATCTGCCCAAAATGGAAGGTTCCCAGCCAGACCTATTTTGCCAGAGTTGCTGTACCAGCATTCCATCACGATGTGCTGCAATTGGTTTGACAAGTTTTGCAGCAAAATGCATTTCACACTATCCTCCTGACGACAAACATGTGGACCAGTTGTGAAGCCACTGAGTAAATGTGTATTACTTTACGCTGGATCTCTCTTACGGGTGTTCGGCAACATCTATCTACAGGTCTCACAACTGAAGAAACTTCTAAGGGCATTCGGCGGCATGCAACAGTAGCTATGTTCGACATGGAGAAATCCCATACAACTGCAAACATCTTGGAAGACTTTAACAGCAAAGTTTTGAATGGCTGAGACCCAGAGATTCCAGATTTGGATTTGTTGCCACGGACAATGGCAGTAATATAATTAAGGCCATGACAGATGACGGCTATTTCAGGGTCCTACGTTTTGCACATTGCATCAACCTGATTGTGCAGGGCTTTCTCAAAGAAGAAGACATAGTTAGAAACATACAGACCACCTGCAGAAAAATCTGCACTAATTTCTGCCATTCTTTTAAACCACGGACGCAGTAGAGGATCATTCAGTGTGCCTTTAGAGTACCAGTTCAAGCACTCACACAGGAGGTGATAGCACGCTGGAACTCAACGTATTAATTGTTGCAATGTCTGTTTAAGCAGAACAAACAGATCAATGACTGTATCATTCAAAGAGAAGGGGATACAATCAAGAAAAGAATGACCATGGAGGTGGAAAATGGGACCTAGTCAAATGCCTGATACAGATTCTACTTCCTTTTGAGGTTTTCACACGGGAAGTCAGCAAGGAGGTTAGTATGATGATTCAAGCTATTATCCAGTTGTTGCATTTGCTACAGGACCAGTTAAAAAATGTGTTGTAAAGGTTCACAGGTGAGAACGGCAATGGAGAAGTGCATGGCTTGCTTGAGAGCTGAATCCTTCATTTGGCTGTTAATACAAGGCTGCAAAGAGACATTGTGTAGTCCAAAGAGTACATACATCTGTACCACAATACCTGATACACAGTACAAACAATGACTGGCCACTTTCATTCCTTTGTCAGATATAGATTTTTCACTATAAAAGTCGTGGATTGCTGCTCAAGCGAGAGACCTGGAAGGAGAATGGCTGAAAATTAGAGTCCTGAGCAGAAGTTCCAGGGTGCAGCCTTCACCTTCCAGAGAGGGTGGTGCTGTTGTTTCAGCAGCTACTACCAGAAACAAGAACACTGGCAAAAGAGGAACAGAAGAATTGGGCCCATCCTCTGCATTGGTGTGGTGTAAAGTAGCAGGGCTTAAGTCAAGTGCAGCAGCAAATGCAAAAGAGGTCAAGCAAGTGGCATCACCAATGACTATTCAAAGGATGTTGCAATACTATTTGGATGACCCCAAATAGGCCCATGTGGATCAAAACCCATTGTTCTGCTGGTATGGGAAGATGCACCAATGGCTAGAGCTCATCAGACTGGCCATAAAGTATCTGCCTTGTCCAGTAGCAAGTGTGTCTGCTGAGCCTATGTTCATAGCAGCCGGTGCAGTTGTCACAGTGAAAAGGATCAGTCTCTTGCCTCAAAACGTGGAGATATTGACCATGATCCAAATTAGCAAACACTTTAACCCACACAATTCCATTGTTCCTGAAATAGCACAGGAGGAAGAAAGAGGATGCGGGTGATTCGTTAGACTGAAATGTTTTAGCTGACCAACATCTGGGTGAGCAGCCTGAGTTTGAGAACAAACTCTACTTCCCTGTCTGAGTAGGCCACCATAGAACTTTTTAATTATTTACAGTCAAATTGCTTTGCTAAAATAAAAAAAAAACAGATATAGCTAGAGGAACATTCTATATTTTGTTTGTGTCTAAGTTATGCAGTCTCACCATTTTAGGCACATGTATGGCCGAATTGAAGTTGGACCAGTGTGCAGTGAAGAAGCCTCCCTATTCCCTTCAAGGATATTGGAGACAGTGTCTGCTTCTGTTATGCCTATCTTTGTTTGTTTCATTCCCTAGCAGGACTGCCCCAGTAAAGATCATTTGATTTACAAGACTGCCAATATGTAGCTGCCATCAAAAGAAGAGATACACGTGTATACCATCATGCTTGGATTGGAAGAGGTTACTATTGCACCAATGAGTGATATATTATTGAGTGATTGTGAGTGATGATTGGTGATTCATGTGGTGGCAGACAGTGAGGGATGGTGTTTAACTAATTTGTAAACTTAATTTCAATGATTTGCAAAGTTGTGGGCCTGATTTTTCCAGTAGGTGGTTGGCCCTTTCACACTTAGCAAGATTTGCCTGCAGGGTCCACTCTTTCCTGTACTTTTTTCTGGTTCTTCAGTGCCCAGACACAAATCTACAAAACCTTTTTCTCTTCTTGTTTATCAATAGCAGTGCACTACAGATCTGTCTCTCTCAATCTCATTTCGGTTGGGACGGAGTCGAACTGATTTATTACTCGATAACAGGGAGGACTCAGGGTGGATTACCTCAACAACCAGAAGAAGGAATGTATCGACTTTAAAGGGAAACCAACAAGATGATGATTCTAAGAGGCCTGATGATTTGGGAAATGCTGCTGAGTGTGTGTGATGACTCAAACTCAAAACTCCTCAATTAGGTGGTTATGGTATTCGTTGAGGGGCCTGTTGCAACTGAAGACAGTCTCACACATGTGATGTTGCATCATCCCATGATGCACGCACCCAGCAAAATATTATCATGACAGTCGTGAGATTGATGAGCCCGTTACATGCAGCTACTTGCCTGGGATTGGTTGTATATTTAACAAAGCATTATATGAAAGACAACAAATAATTACCTAAAATGTAATAAATACAAATTGCCAAATACATGTATGAATTCTATAAAAAAACAATTTTCTGAACCAAAGCACAACAGCAACAATTTCAAGATTTAAGAATAAAAATAATAAATCATTTTTTTTAAAAACATGAATAAATTAAAAAAATACCCACTTTTAAAAATAATTCATTCAAATTTAAATAAATATAAACAAAATAAATCAAACTACAAACTGTTAAAAAATAATACGGAAAAATAAAAAATAACAAAAAATAAATTACAAAAATTGCAACATAATTTAGAAGTCTTATATAGGCTAAAATATATTCAATTCAACATGTAAAATATAAACAAAAATAACTAAATATCTAAAAAGAAAATGCTAAAACATATCCCACCCTACTACGGTCAAAATACCTCAAGTAAAAAATAAATAAATAAAACAGTTCTACTGCTAGCCACAATATGTACAACAACATTAAAAAAATGTATAATTAGGCTATTTTGTTTTAAGTTTAAACGTATAAAAACTGGTACCCTCACCCATTAAACATATAAACACTGAAAAAACACCTTTGCAACCACAAACTAAATGCCATTCAAAGAAAGGAAAAGATGAGTGAGTCATTTTTATTTCTTCCTGAAGGTGGCAATGCAAAGTATGTTTGCTATACAAGGCAGCAGCAAGAAAGACTGGGCTAACAATGTTCTATTTGAGTTTTGTTGTTTAGGGATGTCACTAAAATATTGTTTCTTCTTCCTTTTGCTTTTTCAGTTTTGTGGACTTTGGTGTAAAGATGCAGCGTTTAGAAGCATATTTTAGGTCTTATTTAATTATGTTAGAAACTTCAGAGACTCAGGAAATATCAAAATCATATTTGATAATTTGACTACGTATGATTCTTTCACTGATAGGTAAAATTAGTGGTTTCATAAAAATCTTTCCCAGTATGTACCATCACATTTACCCCTAAGACAGAGAATGGGTGAAACCCTATGATACAGAAGCCCCCTTTTCTAGCGAGTCAGCATTGATAGTAGGTGAATTGCCAAAAACCCCAGGCTTTAAACATTCAATGCAAGGCGTAGTGACAGGTATATGTGAAAAGAGTACTGTCACCAAGCATCTGGGATAGTATTGAAAACATGACACCGGACGTTTGAAAAACATGAAACGCAGTGTCCCTTGGAACGCTGCTGCAAAAAGTCCTTACCAAGTTCCACAAAGATTGGAATAATATTGTTTGTATTTGCAGTAATTCAGCTACATATATGACAAAAGTGTGTGGTAACCTGTCAAAATCGATACCTGAGCTGTAGTGTTTCCCCGTAAGAGATTCTAGCCACTTGCTAGATGGTATGCTGAAAGCATCTTTACAATCTTCAGCATTAATGAAGAATGTGATTGACTATGTAGTCTGTTCTGGCGCTTTGTTTCATTATGTGCCAGAACTAAAACTCAAATATTTCTAATTTTGTGCTTTGTGTGGCATCAAAGAAAAGAGTCATCCCAACTGTGTCATTTAGCGGGTTGTTCTCAGTCCTAGAGGCTGTGAATGCTATTTTACCCATGTGGCGACCGTTTAAAGAATTTGTGCTTAGTGATGATGCCAAAGGAAAGAAATCAAAGGATTTTTACAGGACAACATAACTGCTGTTGTGGACAAAATAAAAAAGCTGGAGTATGACAACACCCTTCTCTACCAAGTGTTCAGCGTAATTGGTGTGGATGTGAAACATCTCATTGAGAGTAGGCTGGGCCACACTTTTAGTGACTTTGGCACTGCAACATGTTCCATGTTAGAATTCTTGCCACTTGGTAAGCAAACAAATATTGAGAAGCAATTCAGGAGTTTTTATTTTACAGTGCATGAGAAATGGCTTGAAATGATGCATAGAAATGGCCCGTCACCAACCATGGCACTTGAAGTCAATTAAGGTCAATAAAGCCTCACTGAGGTACTCGGCACAAGCTCTAGATCCCTTCGGTAAAGGGGAATTTTCTCCAGAGTTTAAAAAGTACTGCTTCATTTTTGACCGCTTAAATAACTGTGGCAGCCGCGGTCCATGCAGGTAACAGAGGTGGGACGGTAGGGCGCATGAGGGGGATTTCCAGGGATGATGCCGAGGGGAAATTATTTATTTATTTAATTTTTCCCCAACCCAGCCCCTCCACCCCACCGCTGTTACCTGCACGGACCACGGCTGAACTGTGGGCATATGTGTCCTGATCAATGCATATGTTGCTGAATCTGTTCCAGAAAATCGTGATTTTCAGGTGCACCAGTATTGGTATGGAAAGCTATGTCAGTGGCCAGAGTTAGCAAATTGTGTACTGGATGTTTTGCGGTCGCCCGTCTCAAGTGGCAATGTTGCAAGGGCCTTTTCGCAGATAAACGTTTACATGGGAAGAAAAGAGTGAGTGCACTTGGCCAAAGACTCACTAAAGTACTATTGTATGGTATACTATAATATGTTTCATTTGTCAAAATGTATTTGGACCTCATATACCCTGTAGGCACACTGTCTATACACATGCGCTATCAGTGACGAAAGCAAGCAATAATAAAAGCAAAACTTTCCACAAACACCAGAAAAACACAGTCTCCGTTGTTTTTAATTGCACGGAAATGTGTAACCACTGATAGACAATGAAAAATCCTCATCAGAATTTACAAAAAATAGAAACTGAAAACAGGAAATCCTAATTATAATAAATACAGTATCTTCTTACCTCCGATATAATATCCTAGGATATAAATGACATCACAATGTTACAGTAACAATATTAAAGACTGACACTATTGTTTAATCAGTATTAAGGTAGACCGGCTCATGGGTAATATTTTTAGACCTAGTTTGACCTCACAGATGTTTACTTGACATTTTGTTATCAGTTCTTCAAAATATCCATAAATTGGCCTTTGGCATCAACTCTCACAGCTTATCCTATTGGGTCTTTGGTATATCATTCCACCTTGCAAAAAGTGCTTCCATTATACAGTGTGAAGGAGTATTGGACATCTGAAAAGTACAATTCATCATTCTTTTTGTCACATGCACTTCTTTAACTCCTGTATATGTTCTCTACTATGGCAATCATTTTTGCTACTTTAATCCAGCATAGGCAAAGTATTCGGAAAGGCTGTAATCTGATGAATAGCATGTATGCACGCAACACATGTAAATATTTGTGAATGGCTGTACAGTGGCACGTTAGATCCAGAGCTATTGTCTTTGCCATTGCTCAATTTGTTTACTCTTTATATGTGTCCTATATTGTTTACTTGTAATAACACGAACGTGTTTGGCGTCAAACCCTTCAGTTCTTCCCCTTCTCAAAGTGTACTCACCACAGCCCACCCAAGAGTTCCTAACAAAATAAGAGTGTTGAAAACATTTTACAGATGCTAAAATGCTGACTTTATCTAAGCTTTTACTCTATAGTTCTATCCTTATAATTTGAATAGTCTTACATTCGTAGTCTATGATGAAATCCAGCGTTAAGGGGTTGGTGGGAGGTAACCTGTGGCCACGTGGTGTACAGAAAATAAAGAGGACCTTATTTTGAATTACACATGTGTTTGCTTACGCTCTCCCAGCTTTGAGGCAGTGCTGCTGTATAGACAACATCTGCATTAGACGTCAATGACCCAATGACACTGTGCTTGAACCTCACCCGCAGGTCATTCAATGTGAATGAAACAAAGGAAGCTGACAGCACTGCCATTTCCTTCATTGAGGTCACGCCCCGTGAAGGGCAGCATTCTTTGAGAGTCAAGGCCCCGAGGTGTCATGGCTTCTGGCCCGGGAACAGCCCGTCTGCAGTGTCACAACTCCGCCATGCTCACCGCCTTGGATGCCACCCAAGAAGTCCCCTGTCCCGTACCTCCTCGCCTCAGCGGGTCCCTGGAGCCACCCTGAATAGAGAGCACACTGCGTGCAAATGTCAATTGATTAAAGCAGACTGGAGCCATAAAAACATTATTGTCTCCCTAGGTTAAACAAAGACTGCGAGAGAACAGGTTTCTCCGCCCTGTGTGAGCCTCTCTGGGGACAAAGGCCGCGTCTTCCAGAACGGTTTTACGCACGATGACACGTCTTTGGCTCTCTGCCTGTGCCATTCAGGGAAGTTATAATGACCTACCAGACTGCCGTCACAACATATATCACTTTAAATGTTTCAGCGTGTACTTATTTGAAATTAAACAGGCAGGCGGTGCGGTCATTTGCACAAACTGCACGTGAGGGCTTGTGACACGCTGGATGATAAACAAAGAGGCGTGACGTGTGCTGTGACCTGAGCCATGTACCGTACAGAGTGAGGCAACCTACATACTGGGGTGAGACTTCTGACGTACTGCACACTGAAATGAGACATCTAACATACTGCACACTGACTGAGGCATTTGACATAGTCACACAGAGACAAGATGTGCAGCGTTGTGAGACATCTGTTACATTATATACACGGGCAAGATGACTGGTAAACACTACACACTGGCGTGAGACATATCACATACTGTAAACCGTGACAAGATGACTGGAAGATGGATGCTGTAGAAAAGTGTAAGACAGCTGACATATTAGACAATAAACACGACAACTGGCACATGCTAAACACTGCTGTGAGACTGAGACAACATGCACACTGGTGTGAGATAACTGACTGATGATGTGCACTGGTGTGACACATTTGCATACTATATGCAAGGACAAGCGACTGATAGATGATGTACTTTGTCGTGAGACATCTTGACAATGGAACAAAAGACATGATGGATACTGTACAATTGTGTAAATGTGTGACGTTCTCTGGGACAGTTCATGTTGTACCGCACGTAGGATCCGTACCAGATTATAGCTACTGGACCCGCCCACGTCCAAGGGGAAAGGACCAGGTAACGTTGTTTCTATCATGCCTTTGGAAGAGACTGCCTCCCACGCGTTTATTCCTCAGTTTTGAAAGAAAATGACAATCTCTATTTCCAAAGTCTCTTTTTCAAACTGTAGTCTAATTCTTGTTTTTAATAAGATTGCCCAAATAGCTTATGTTATGATAGATAGATAGATAGATAGATAGATAGATAGATAGATAGATAGATAGATAGATAGATAGATAGATAGATAGATAGATAGATAGATAGATAGATAGATAGCTGACTTATATTAGGGACACCTGTGTTAGGTTAGGTAGGCCTACTTTATTTGATTTACCCTCATCCATCTCTAAAGCTGTTATTGCCTGTAACAGGAATACCTTTTTTATTGTGGAGAGGGAAACTGTTGAGTTGGAGAAGCCTGGAATGCGTGGCCATGCATTAATAAGAACAGGCCCTGCTATTCAGTCGTATCTGCTCTCTACTATTAATGTGCATCATAGATTTCTCCTTACCAGGTGGTCGATTAGGATGGTGGACGGACTTGTGTCCGTCCGCCACCCCGAGGTGGAGGGACCGACCGCAGGGGCAGCGGCGGTCCCTCCGTAGCAATTAGGACGTGACCGCCACCCTGGTGGTCACATCCTGTATATTTTGCATTGCGGCGGCGCCGCAATGTAAAATATGCATGTTTAACTTTGGCATGCACAACTTGGCAGGCACCACGTGGTGCCTGCCACCTTGTGCATGCCAAAGCAGGGGGGTACCATAGGTACCCCCCATGTGCACCCCCCACCCCCCAACACCCTGGGGGCTCGCAACGGGCCCCCAAACACAAAAGACCACATGCTTTTCCACGGCGGAAAAGCCTCCGTGGAAAAGCATGTTTCCGCCTACATCATAATATGGCTGGCGGTGTCTGGCAGACACCGCCACCATATTTGGGTACACACACCGCGGATCAGCGGCGGACGGACTTGCCGTCCGCCGCTGATCACACCGCCATCCTAATGTGGCTGGTGGTGTTTTCGCAGACCAAGGTGAAGAACTGTAATCTTCATTCTCAGGGGTCTCACTAATACAAAGAACTTAGCACAGAAGCTGAAATATGAAAAGACATCTTTATTAAACTTAATTAAGTGAGACTACGTCACACAGGAACCTTCGCAACTGAATAAGGCAGTCTAAAGAGTACAGAACACAGAGGCCTTTTATATGCTTAGGGTTACAAACTCAGCACAAAAGTAAGGGGCAGTCCTAGCTTTTGCAAGCATGCAAAATACCTAATATAGACATACAAGATCTGCAAAATATTAGCCAATAGGAAAACAGTCAAAACAAGGCATCATATAACCAGAACGTCCCCCTTACGTTGTGTTTCTGCCCAACCCACAAGTAAATCAATTACAGCACCTATAGGTCAATCAGTAATGGCAGGACATGCCTGTATGCAGTTAGGCCAGCTGGTGTCTGAGATTGATTTCAAAGCAAGGACAGAGGGGGGTTTTCAACACGTTGCAGTCCAAAGGGCAGAGACACTTCATGAATAGAGTAGCCTGTGTAAAGGCAACACAAATTGACGACAAATGTAAGATGGAGTCAAAATTAAAGAACCTCAGTCCCTCCTTTTGCCATTACACAGGCAAATCCTAAAATTATTTTGTAAACATTTTCAGGGCTCCTAGTTATTTCAGCGACTATTGACAATGCCAGTAAAACAATAAGAATCAGTCTCCAAACACCCATTCTATGCAATCGCACGGGAAATACCCAGAGTCCGTCCAAGCCTCTCTGGCAGGCTTCTATTGTCCATCAAATCTGCTTCTGTTGTTTTCTTCCGCATGGGCCTCTTCATTCAGACCTTTCATGAAAATGGTACTTCTCAGTATCCGTTGGAGTGCCTTCCTGGCAAACACTCACAGCTTACTTGAAAGTCTCAATGTCTCAATGCAGTGCACCAATATTTCCTGTGCTGCAGGCACTACAGATATTGTGCTCTTCGTTAGTCATGGGCACAGGTCATCTCATGCAGACCCAAGTACTATTAATCGGGAAAGAGCCACAGACTTTCACACTCAGCAACACTTTCAGGCTCCAACACTCATTTCAGTGTCAGAGGATGCTCGGGCTGCTCTTTCATTTAATCATAGGTACCACAATGTAGTGCCTTTTGCCAATCTTGGATCCTCCGGTGCACTGCCTTTCCGTTGGAGCAAAGAAAAGGGGGTGTGTGGCCAAAACTCAGGCCAAGGGGCTCAAGGGACTGCACACTGTCAGAGGTTACCAGCACATGACAGGTGGAAAACTGAAGCCTCAAAACAACAAGAATCCTTCTCTTTCGCTCTTTTGCACTGAAATTCTGGTTCTGTGATGTCCAATGCCATCTGATGGAGCAAGTGCGATGCTTTAGAGATACCATTGATGGCGCGCTGGCGATCGCTATTCAGCCTTGCTTCTTTTCTGGGTGCTGGGACTTTTCATCTATAGCTGTCACTGATGGGATTGTGGGGGAGTTCCGCAGGTTATTATGCCTTAACCCCGCAGAACCTAGTGACATAGAAAATGTGACACAGTTGTTAGTTTCCTTCAATTAAGTACAAAAACAGTTCATTGTATAACAAGGGGACTGCAAGCAGGTGGCCTGCAATCTTTAAAGGAGTGGCCATACGTCATGGGACATTTCTGGTCTAGAACACACTGTCATTCTCAAAGGCAATACAACGACAAAGGCAGTAGACAAAACAGTGCCTCTAGCCTCTTCAATTGGTTTCCATGTGAGAGCATATCCTCTACCATCTAAGGGTATGTAGCTACATGGGAATTCTATCTGAATGGATGTCCTCACACATGGTGGCATCATCTAATGGGCCAAACATTTCTTTCCCTCAATCATTACGTCTAGGTGTTCCTAAATTCCTTATCTAGAACACCTCAAAAGAGAAATCACATGATACAGATGATCAGGGACATGTAGATACCTCCCTTTTAATAATTGTGCATCAGGTGGACTATGCAATACAAAGGCTAATGATCAAAATGTGGAAACAAAAGACAAGAACTAGAGATTCCTGGTATTTCCATGATTTAGAACACATCTAATCCACCAAAAATTAAAGCAGCAGAAAAAAGGAACTAATAACCAAATTAGAATAGGCATTGAATTTGTCATATTCAAAAAAAGTAAGGTTTCTCCTATTGAGGTGGAAAACTTATCTTACTATAGTATTGAGTCAGTTAACCAGTCCATCACTACCATGACGGTCAGACTGGAAAACATCAGAGTAGGCCTAAAGAAAATTCTTGAAAACCAGTCTGGTCATACAAAAGGGAATTATACATAATATGGGTGTCTCTAGTACATTACTGCAATCTGGAAGTGTGAACCTGAACAATACAAAAATAATAAAAGGGCTAACGTGAAAGGAATATGGAAAAGAGAAATGGGACTAGGACACAGCTGAAATCCCCCATAACTAGGCACGATGCGACATCAATCAGGGGAGAAGTAACAAAAGAAAAATCTATAGGAAGAACAAGGAATTACTTGGTGAACAAAAATCAAAAATAGTTCACAAATGTTAGCTCTACCACTGGCCGCTAAACCATATACAGTAATCTCAGCTAATGTTCCAGTTCCTTCTTCAGGAAAAAAAAATGAAAAGTTTAGGTCACCTTTAGCAAGAGCCACAAATCTATAATTTCATCCTTATGTCCAATGAAGGAAACATAAATTTAGGGCTGCCTGTTCCTTAAGGAAGAGGACAGTATCGTGACTAATTGCAGGTAACACACTTTGATCATGTATATCTCTTTTATTTTACTTCAATACTATATAGCCAAATTTGACATACACTGGTGAAGTGTTGTCTGTCTTGTTCACAGCATAAAAAATCATATCTGTGAAATTTAGTATCAGCGCAAATTCACCCAACTGTTGTGCAGCGATATACATCGTCATGTAGAACCCTTCACAACACAGGTGAACTTGTAATAGTATCTAAAGCAGCAACATAAAACAAAAACATACATAAAAAAAACACATACACATGCCAAGCCATCAGATATACACACTGTATATCAAGCACAAAAAGCATAGACAAAGTACAAATAGCATATGTAAATAAGCGGTGACACACAACACCATTGCATGCACTTTATGCACTGTGAACCTGCAGCCCAAAACCCAATATTCAGGCCTGCCTAATTTGTCAGGTTTAAAATCAAAATTACACTGTCTTTTACGCACTTTCTTTTACTTTCCTCACACTTTCTTTTACTTTCCTTACCCTCCTTTTGACAGCTGGTCACTAGTCAGTTGTGATCTGCTGTCAATACACTCTACTGTGTCACTTCTGACATACAGGACCAGCAAGAACAATTCATGATAGGACCAAATACACAAACATGAAAATCACATGAACATTCCTTTCCAAAGGAGTTACGCAAAAACACATCTCTTTTCAACCAACCAAACTCACGTGTCTTGTCAGCCTTAAAATCACCCAGAACAATCCATGAATGGTCTGTGGGCAGATGCAAAAAAAATACACAACACATAAAAGAGAGACATTTCTCATAACAAACAAATATACTTTATAACTTTTAATCAGAAGACAAAACATGATACACATTAATAAACACAAAAATAAATTTCCATTACTTAACTGTTACCATCTTGTCAGTCAGCTTACAACATTAAACTAAAAGTAAAATTGTTTCACTGACACTCCATGTTAGCTTTGTGCCACAATTTCCACTGTGAAAAATAATTCTTAATTGGCAAATCGTTCTCACTTAGGCATGTAGCCTTCACAATTTTAATAAAGAGCTTTGTCTTATTTTCTGTCTAAGACTTAATGCAATACCTCATTTTGTTTGTCAAATAAAAGCAACTAGCGGACATTATTTTTTAGAGCAGAGATACAAATGTATCATTTCTGCAGAGCATTTAGCATGATGTTGGGACTTTCAAAGAAACCCTTTTTTCATATTTTCCCTTTGTAATTAAGTTCTTTAATGTATTGAGAACAAATGCTTGTTGCAATGGTACTTATTTCATCAACCTTAAATAGATAAAGCTCTCAGTACGTCCAGCTAAAGTTAAAACCTTCCACCCTGATATTAAACTCAAACCTCTGCACCGGGCACATTGGCTCGCTGAGCCATTTAAAAGCAAACCCAAATGGGAACAACCTGCAAATTTGTATTATACCTAAATGTATGCATTTACTGAAGCCTAAAGCACTTTAAAGCTATTGTAAATGGCAAGAATGCCCACATTTTACCCAAATTCGACTTTGATATTTGGGGCACTTAAAAATAAAGATCCTACAATTGCATTACTTATTAATCATCCTCAGAATGTTCTTTACAGATTGCAGAAATTGGACATTAGACATATCTCATGTAATTCCTTAGAAAAATGAGTTTGTCACGCCTGCGCCAAGTGAAATCCTATATGCTAATGTCCTCATTATGCAGTATAACATAACTTAAATTAAATTATAATGCTAGGATGTCACAGTATAAGTATTAAGCTTCATGAATAGTAAAAAACACATTTTGTAGCACTTATTTTTAATATTTAAATTGCTTAATTAATAATTATTTTTAATAAACCCAATCATTTTTGATAATTCCACATATTAAGGTTCTGTAATTCCTCGAATCTGACTTCATTTTATTTTTTTTTTTGCTCTGTGCCACGTAGGCCTGTGAAGGTAGGCTGGCGAACAAGGTGGCCTGGCCTCCCCAGTTCATGTACACATTAACCAGGTTTACTCTGAAATAAACTGTAAGAAACTGACCTCGCAAAGCCAATTTTTTCTGATTGATCTTTATCTGAGATTGCCAATCAATGTTCAAGACATCGTTAACTTTTTAGTTTCCTTGCACATGCCTTATCTTGTTTCAGCATCTGTTACTGTTTCTTTCTTTTTAAATGTTTCTTCATTACATGGGTTAATTATTATTTAGCAACAGAGCCAAGAATATGCTTACAGAAATGCTTAAAGAGAGGAAAACCCTTAATGGAAATGTCTTCCTATAATACAAAATAATGAACCTTAGTTTTGGAACCTTTTTAAAACAACATTCTGAAATGCAAAGATTCACCCGTGCAACTGAGGGCGAAGTCCTGAGATTGGTAAATATTCCTGTTTATTTAGCTTGTCTCTCAATGTTTGTAACATGAGCACGGTGGCAATCTTTTTCAAACTAAAACATATCAATGCGTGTTCTATAATATGTGTTTGAATTCAGCAAAAATGTACTTCAGCTGAAGTGTTTGCCTGTTAATATCTAACACAATGTATGTAAGTAAAAAATACTATAAGTTTATTTTTCTACAAAACACACAATTTCGATTTTGAGGCTTTTTTATTCCAAGTGAATGTGAATTTACATTTTAGTTTTTAAGCATTTAGACATTGCTTAATAGACTGAAAACATGAAGAAAAACCACGAACAGACATTGAGCTCATTTCAGACATAAACAGAAAGGGGTCAAACACTCAGGACACACAATACGGCGCGCTTTAGCCATTTATTTCGTGAATAGCGCCATCGCTATTCACTTACAGAAATTGCACTAATGGGAAAACCACATAGACATTTAAACACATATTCAACCCACATATCAATACTCAGGACAAAAACGAAGGACAGCCCACAGACTGTACTTAAACCAAACCATTTGTAAATACTAGTTGTAAGTCATATTTACAGGAAACGCTTCTCAATTGTGTTCCAAAAGACTGCAAAAACCGCCCAACAGACTGATGTATGTCCAAGAAGCGAAAATACAATCAATTCACTAGCTTTGGCTAACAGAACACCAAAAATCGCTCTGCATATCTTCATTCATAAAATTGCACAGAACAAAGGATCCTTGTATGTATTATGTCCATATTTTAATTCCCTGGGGATACAGAATCACCAAGGAAGAAATATGTTTGTATACATAAACCTCTTTAGGTATTCCTTCTAGGAGAGCCGGCTAATTAATTTCACATCACACTATGGTACCTTTCAAATAAAGCAACACATTCTTCTATGTGAGCTTGAAACAGGCATGCCAAAAATATTGCAGAATATACAATATTATAATCAAAGTAGTGCTTAATGTACTTTTCGTACGTGCACCGTTCAACAAAACCAAAAGTTGGCCAACACAAATTCCAAAATTCCAAAGCTACAGTAAGCGTCACTAAACTACCTTACTTTTACTAATCAAAAGGTTGTCCAAATTCTAACTGCCAAGTTCTAAATGACCTAACGGTCCTTTTTTAGAATACTCACGCCAAAAAGGTTCTCAGTCAGGAGTGACATCATGTGGAGGATCAAAATCGGGAAGATCAGAAATATACTGGGCTACAAAGACAAAGAATCTCCAGAATCCTTGTGCACAGAGTAGTAGAGTCCCGTCCTGTCCTCCTCAGTAGATTTCAGTCTCCTGACAAGATCACTCCTTCAGAAAGTCACTTCTCTGATGAGGCCCGCATTGTAGGGCGCCATTTGAAGAACTGTAATCTTCATTCTCAGGGGTCTCACTAATACTAAGAACTTGGCACAGAAGCTGAAATATGAAAAGACATCTTTATTAAACTTAATTAAGTGAGACTACGTCACACAGGAGCCTTCGCAACTGAATGAGGCAGTCTAAAGAGTACAGAACACAGAGGCCTTTTATATGCGTAGGGTTACAAACTCAGCACAAAAGTAAGGGGCAGTCCTAGCTTTTGCAAGAATGCAAAATACCTAATATGGACATACAAGATCTGCAAAATATTAGCCAATAGGAAAACATTCAAAACAAGGCATCATATAACCAGAACGTCCCCCTTACGTCGTGTTTCTGCCCAACCCACAAGTAAATCAATTACAGCACCTATAGGTCAATCAGTAATGGAAGGACATGTCTGTATGCAGTTAGGCCAGCTGGTGTCTGAGATTGATTTCAAAGCAAGGACAGAGGGGGGTTTTCAACACGTTGCAGTCCAAAGGGCAGAGACACTTCATGAATAGAGCAGCCTGTGTAAAGGCAACACAAATTGACGACAAATGTAAGATGGAGTCAAAATTAAAGAACCTCAAAAGCGGTGAATCCGCATCCTCCAGGCCGGCGGTGGCTTCCGCCGGCCCGGAGGATGTGGATTCACCGCCATCCTAATCGGCCCCCAGATTCGGTTTAACCAGTTTCATATGTTGGTAGCTTTTCCTAAAACTGCTGACTGGAGTACAAAGGTAAGTCCCTGTACTTTTGATCATTTTTCTCCCCAGGACCGATCACACTTTCTGTTTTTTTCTGTGGCTATTATGAAACGCCCCCGAAGAATGTATCTAATCCCATTATTAAGAGCTTTGCATTCTGTACAAGTAAAACCTTCACTATTGGATGGTTTTTTCACGTATGCTATAGCTCGCTTTCTTGCCTCGTCTCTGAGGTTGAGAAAGTCGCTTGATGAAGGGAGTGTTGACATGTAATTGCTGTTAGTCATTCTGGGAATACATTGTTTATGGATATGTAATTTATATTATTACTGTCCTTTGTAGTTGTATTTTAAGATATGCTTCTTTTAATTTTGTAGATGAGATGTATAGTTTTTTTTGTGTAATTTTTATTGACATAACTCACCTACCGATAAAGTTCCTGGTACACTATTTGAATTTTATATTTTCTATGGACATAAGGAGCTTATTGCCATAGCACTTGGAATGCTTTATACTTTGTGTGAACTGTGTGTATTTATTTATGTCTATTGCATTTTCTATGGTCTTATTTAGACCGGATAAAGTTACGTTGGCTGACTACATACTTAGCGAATCCTTAATCAGACCCCAACAAAATGTCCCCAAAAGCCTATATAATGCTGAAGAGAGTGACAATAACACTTATGAATGATATTGTTAAGCTTGCCAACACGTAGCCAAAAGACCTTCAAAAGGGAAATCAAACACTTACTACAACCTTTATTTTCTCTCCCACTGGAAGCACTGGAAAACATTAAAACTTAATCTCAGTGTTAAGCATCATGGATCAATGGTTTGCAGTAAAAATGTTCGGGGGGAGTAGAAAGATAGAAAGTTATGTCAAAAATGTCATCTATTGAAAACATAGAATGAAAAAAAGTTGTGGCTCCAAAAATAAATGTTGTGCTTTGTAGGATAAAGATAAGTGTCCAGGAAGCCGAGCATTGGGCATCCTCCCATTAAAGGAGAGAGGAGTGTTTAGAGTGAAAGGGCCGGACCCATATGTTCTGGACTTATTCTAGAATCACATTCCACTGGTTCTTTTTAGCAGCAAGTAAGCGTATACAGGGGAAATCCTCATTCTAACAGACACCCCTCCCAGATCTGAGTACCTAGATCCCAACTTCTCCACTGGAGAAGTCCATTTGTCAGATCAGCAAAATCAGCTAGAAACTTGACCTGCATTTCCATGATTCAACGTGGCTCTGTACTCCACTGTAAATTCTATGTCTTATAATGAGCAAGGCCATCTCAGTAATTTGGATTTTTCACCCTTCATTGTCATCAATTTCTTGAGCATTGCCAAACTATTGTAAAGCATTATTTTTAAATGGCTGCCCAATACTGTTCCTTAGGAATCACTCTATGGCTGCTAAAGACCACTGGAAACCCTCTATATTTGTCATCAAATCGAGCTAGTACCACTACAAGCATCAGTCTATCCATTGAAAGATTGAATATAGTAAAAAGCCTTCAGTACAGGGGAATTACCTAGTGCTGTCTTTAGGTCCTCAAAGGCCTTCTGATACTACTCAGTTCAGTTAAAAATCTCTGACTGTATGCACGCCTGGACTTAGTCAGACTTCCTGTAAACCTTGCTCCCTGTGCCTACACCATACACACAAAGAGATGTAGATCCTGAAGTCAGAAAACAACTACTGGAAAATCATCCTAGTACCTCTCTATACGCTCTTTACTGCTTAGAGTTTGTTCAGGCGCAAGGTGTACCCAATCCACCAAATCATCCTCTATAAAACCATGCAGTTGCCCCGGAAGTGGCTTTCTGTCTTCCTCACCGTCCTCACCATCCTCAGTTCTTCCCATGATGCTTACTGTGAAGTTTGTGCAGAGGTGTGATTTAAGTTGGTTTTCATGAAACATCCTTTTTGGCCCCCTTATGACACCTCTGTTCACCAAGTTGTTAACCTCAGAACACGTCTGTGCTACATTGTATGCCCCAACCACTTTTCCTCCAGCACCATTTGTATAAAAGGTCTTCAGCATCAACACTTTCTGACCTTTCTGGAACCCAGTCAGTGTCACATTCTGGTCATTCCATTTCTTCATCAGATGTTGGCTAACCTGAAAGTTTTGCTTTACCTGAATTGTATGCTGCACCATCAACCTCCGAAGGCCAATCACATAGTCGACTGCATCCTTGTGACGTGACTCTGAAGTTCCTTTCCACCTTTCTTTGTTTTAGGTGATTGGGACACTCATTGACTCATGAGAGTAGCTGCCTTGGACACATTCAAAGTAAGAGCCTTAGGAGAAACCTCTAAGTTCTCAAAACATTCCAAAATATATTGTCTCTTTGCATATATATGCACAAGTTTTTTTGGAACATTGGCAGGAACTCTTGAAGAGTTAGACCTTTAATCACTTTTCCCAGATGTGCTGTCTCAGCTGCCATTCTGAGCATCTCGTTCTCTAAACCTACCCTCTCTCTCGCACTCCTTTTCTCTAAAATTCTCTTCTATACCACTCCTCACATTCTCTTTCTCGTTTTCTTCTTCCTGTCTCTACCTCCTCATATTCTCTTGTTCCTGGTGTGCTCATTTCAGCTTTTACCTCTCAAACTCCCAGACCTTCTTCTGTACTTCACCTATGGCTTTCTGAAGGATTAACTGCACGTTCAGGGTTTAGCTGTTATAGACATAGGAAGACAAGGCCTACCCCAGCAAACTTTTATCAGGCATGTTGCTGTTTAGGTTTTAGAGTGTAAAAGCAGAGCTTATAACTGTTGTTGAAACCTGGAAGTAGCTTAGAAGGATCTCACTCCTCTTGCCTCCAACTGCTAGACCCAATTCAGGGGCCAGAGGGCAAACAAGGGTTACTGGGCCTCAATCTTGGAGGATGGGTTTATTTGCCACTGATGTCCTTAGGGTACATCCTACTATCGCTCTACGAACTGGGCTAAGCAGAAACCCTTCAGCACTTTACTCTCAGCAGTAGCAATGGCTAGATGTCACAGATTTCTGAGGGAGTTAGTGTGGGGGTGCTCAAGATCAGCACTTAGCAAACAAACCTTAGTATATTAAATGATTGTCCCACCAGTGCTTGGCTTTCAAGAAGAAAAGGACTTTAGGCACACTGGAACTAAATTCCACACATATGAAATGTACACAATGCAATTTCGGGCCCTAGAGCTGAAGTATATCTGCTCCTTTTTCCGCTATTGACCCTGGCCCCCACCCCCTAATGGCCCAGGTGATTCCCTTCCTTTTATTTATTATTTATTTATTTTAATTTGTGGTATTTATAAAGTGCACGGTGACCAGACTGGTATTGTGGCACTGAGCATAGATTGTGCAAGGAGAATGATAGCAGAGAGATACTACATCCAATACATGCATCTAGTGTTTTGGGAATGACCAGGTCTTCAGGTCTTTCCTAAATTTCAACAGCCCCATATGCACTCTCAGAGTAGGTGGAAGCCTATTCCATGACTGAGCAGCTTTCACTGAGAAGGCTCATCCACCTTGTTGAACATATCGGAACCTGTGTTTCTGAATACGATGAGCCATGACCGTATCTACTCAATCTGCATTGCTGCAGTACAGGACCAAAACACATGGATTTGAAATTAATCTTCTTCTCCACGGGGAACCAATGAAGTTCCCTAAGGGCATTGGATGTAGAGGATCTTTGAAGTCTATTTAGTACCTGTTTAGCCTCAGCTATCTGGACTCTTTGCAATCTCTTAGATAGTCAGGGGCTCGAAAGAGAAGAGCATTGCAGTAGTCGAGTCTACTGAGTGTAGCACTCCGTGCAATTAAGGACTTAGCATGTGCAAGTAGCACTGGGAACAACTTTCTGAAACCACAAATTAATGCAAAGCAAACCCCGGCCACTTTAGTGACATGCTTTTCAAGGGAAAGATGTTCATCGAAGGTAAATCCGAGGCTACGTAAAGTTTCCATTGAGCACAGCTCAATCTCAGTAGGTAGTGGGCAAAAGTTTGGGTTGGAAAGGCATTGGAATCTTATATGTCGAGCAGCAGAGAAATTCTGTTTTATTCCTATTTAATTTAAGGGAGTTTGCGTTTATCTATTTTACGATATCTACTAAACAATTCTGAAAGATCTTTACAGCATCCTGTTGATTGTTGTTAAGTGACAGGATCAGCTGTGTATCATCCACATAGTTAATCAAAGTATTGTTGAACGATGTTATTAGGGAGATTAGTGGCTTCATATAGATATTGAACAGCACTGGGCTAAGCGCCGACCATTGTGCACTCCGTGTTGAATGCATCTTTTTTTTTTAATTAATTTTTAGTCCTCATACATGCCACCAGAACAAGTAAACTGTAGATGGGATCCCTCTGCGCCTTCCACACAAACATATTCGATAGCCGCCCTGGATGTCTGTGCCAAGCAAACAGGGTTCGCCCAGAGGTAAGGCTGTCTCCTGGTCCCACTCCCGTTCGCCAGACTAGACAGACCACAAGTTACTAGGGAGGACCGGACAGCAAACCTCTGGCATAATCATTGGACCAATATTAGTTCTTCCTCCAGGCCTCTAAAGCTGTCCAGATCTTATTGGTACTAGATTCATCGCAGGCCATATCTGACTGGCTAGTTATAATGATGTTTTTAAGGCAATCGGCGAATGTGGGTGGGACCTCAGATTTCCAAGCCCTACAAATTTCCCTCCTGGCAATAACTATTACGTAAAATATAAATTTTGAGGCAGGAGTACTTCTCCAAGAAGTCACATACGTCAGCCCAATATGGAGTAATCTTTGGGCAACCCATGAACATATGTTGGTTGTCTGCAGCCTGGTGTTTATATCTAGGGCAGTAATATATCCTTGTGGTCACCTTAGATAGTTTTCCTGGAGTCCAATATACTCTATAAGCAGTATATAGATGGTTCCTCCTAAGATTCGCTTGTTTCACCACTGTCTGGGACATAGTAAAGGAGTCACACAAGATTTTCTGTATCTCCTCTCCGTTATCTGAAAGAGCATTGCCCCATAGATTCTCCAACTCGGAGTCCAAACAATCCCCTGCTCCAATGAGGGCACTATACCAGAAAGAAACCTCACGTTTCCATAGGCCAGCTCTAGAGATGGAATCGACGGGCATACTATATTCTTCATTGCCCCAGGATTCTGTCGCCCGCCAAGCTGAAAGCTGGTAGAACTTAAATCTTGTTAGAGTCCCGTTTGTGAAATTAGAAAGGGACTCCAAATCCATGAGTTGTGAGTTCTTACAAAGGTCACCCCACACAGTAATACCAGCTAGCTTGAGTGGCTGACACAATTGACCCAGGAGGCATTCAGGAGTGCCAGGGGAATTCCAGATCGGAGCCTGTGAAGTGTAGTACCATATCCCCGAAACTCTCCTGATATATCCCCAGTTCTTAAGTGCAGCCAGCAAAATCTTAATGCAGACTTTTTTTGTAAAATTTGGGGTCACCAAATTTAAAAAGAAAAAATTCCTGTCCCTGCGGCACATCATGTAGCATTGACCGAAATAGGAGGCCCTGCGAGGAAAAATCAAATTTATTGGCTAATATTCTAAAATTATTAAAATAAAAGGCATGACAGTAGGAAAATAAATCAGGTAAGGCCAAGCCTCCGATCTTCAACCCTCTCCTTAGTTTTTTCCAGGATATTCTGGGGGTTATTGTGGCCCGTATGAAAGAACTGATCTTCCCTTGGAGAGTAGCAAGATCCTTAAAATTAAAAGGAAGTGGAATTGTGTTGAACAGGAAGGTTATTTTGGGCAAAATCGTTATTTTTACGAGATTAACTCTCCCATAAATGTTCAACGGCAGGCTTCCCCATCTTAATAATAACTTGCAGACCTCCTTAGATACCTTCTCCCAACTGATCTTAGGTATGCCTTTCAATTTCTGGGTTAGATGAATCCCTAGGTATCTCATCTGCTCCCTTGTCCCCTGTATAGTGCCCGAGCTGTTCTACCTCATTATATTAGTTTTTTCTCTGTTGATCTTATAACCAGAGATTTTACCGAATTCCTCAGCTAGTTCGAATAACCGGGGAATTGCATCTGTATCATTTGAGGTGTACAGAAGAAGATCGTCTGCATATAGAGCGGTCTTAAGCTCCAAATCCGCAATTTTGAAGGGTATAACAATATGATCCTCTCTAAGTGCAAATACAAAGGGTTCAATATATACATTAAATAATAAGGGGGACAGGGGACAACCTTGCCTGGTGCCTCTAAGAATACTAAACCACTCCGTTAGGGACCCATTGACTAGAAATTTTGCCCTGGGATTCAAATAGAGAGACTTAACAGCTCCAATTAAATTAAATGGGAAACCAAACGTGTTCATAGTCTCGCAGAGATACTCCCAGTTAACCTGGTCAAATGCCTTAGTGGCAACTTCTTTTCCTTCGCAAAGTCAATTGCTCCAATTACCTGAAAAGTAAGCTCATTGAGCTGCCTCCCTGGTATAAACCCTCTCTGATCAGGGTGTATGATTGTTTTAATAATTTTGGCCATCCTGGTGGCCAATATCCCCGAAAAATCTTCAAATCAGAGTTTAATAACGAAATTGGTCTATACGACTAAATTTTTTGAGGGTCTTTATTTTGTTTAGGGATCAGTGATACTTTCGCTTCAGACCAAGATGGGGGGGATACATTCACCTTGTAGGAATATTTTATTAAAAAGTACTTTTAATACCGGCACAACTCTCTCTAGAAAGCCTAAATAGACTTCAATTGGTAACCCGTCGGGCCAGCAGCCTTTCCCCGACTCATTTTCCTAATTTGCTCTCTAATTTCCCCCTCCGAAATGCAGGTAGCTAGGTATTTCTTCTCAGATTCAGACAGTTGAGGTAGATCCCTAAGGTCTAACCAAGTCCTAACTTCGTCTGGCCTATGCATAATATCCTCTTGATATAGACTCTGCATAAAAATAATAAAGCCTCCTCTCTGATTTTATCATCTTCAAATAACAGGACCCCTGACCCCCTTTGTATCATACTCTTAATATTATTTCTCACCCTTTCTGTTCTTGATTTCCACGCCAAAAGGGAGCCACATTTCTCACCATATGCGAAGTTCTGTAATTTACTGGTGTCCCACCTATCCTTCATAATCTTATTCCATCTAGCATTAAAATCCGATTGAAGGCTCACCAGTTCCGTCTCCAGCCGAGGGATAAGTCCCCTGGCCTTCAGGGCAGCTTGTTGCAACTCTAACTTCTTCTCCTTGATACTCTTAAGACCCTCTATTTCTGTCTCTTAACTAGATTTTCTCTTATGGATCATAAGATAACTCAGAAGCCCCCTCAACTCTGCTTTAAGGGTCTCCCAAACCATCTGTTCAGTGGAGGAGCCTATGTTGCGGTTAAAAAAATTACCTATTTTATCATTTAGCTCCACCCTCACTCTCTCATCCAGTAACAAAGTCCTCTCTAGGGTCCACCTTTTCTCTATCATCTTAAGCCCAAGATTAATAACTAACACCACAACAGAGTGCTCTGATATAATCGCTGGGATATAACTAATGGATCCTACATCTGAGAGCAAACATTGATCTACTAAAAAATAGTCTATGCTTGAGTATTTTTATACTTCTTACTATAGAATGAAAACTCTCCAGCAGTATTATGTTTTACTCCCCAAATATCAAGCAAATTAAACTCCTTCATAACGTTCCTAAGTGTAGAAAATGTTCTAACTGGAACGCAGTATTTCACTTTAGAAGTCCGATCCAGTAGCTTGTCCAACACTAAATTAAAATCCCCGCCTAGTATGATGATATATGCATCTGCAGTCCGAACAGTAGGAGCGGGTAGGACCACTGCCTGACAGCGATCCTGTAAATAAGATTTCATCCACTCTTATACGGTCCCACCAGCATCCAGGGATGCTAGTCTTGCTAGCAGGGTTCTGTGGTTAACTGTATCAAAGGCTGCCAACAGGTCGAGCAAAATTAATATTGTAGATTGGCTGCTATCTACTTCCATGACACTGAATAGAGCTGCCTCTGTGCCGTGGTCAGGTCTAAAGCCAAATTGCTCTTCTTCTAACAAGGAATGTGACTCCAAATTCTGAGATAAAATCCTGCTGACATGGCATTCTAGTATTTTTCTTGGAAAAGGGAGGAGAAAATAGGCCTATAATTGCGTAGAACTGCTGGATCTGCTGACAACTTTTTCAGCAAGGGCCTAACTTAGGGGCCGAATAGGATGGCGGTGGGACCAGCGGCAGACGGCAGGTCCGTCCGCCGCTGATCCGCGGGGTGTGGAGGGCTATTTGGTGGCAGTGTCTGCAAGACACCGTCAGCCAAATTACGTTGTGCATTTAAACATGTTTTTCCATGTCGGCTTTTCCGCCGTGGAAAAGCATGTGGTCTTTGGTGTTTGGGGGCCCGTTGCGGGCCCCCAGGGTGTGGGGGGTGCACATGGGGGGTACCTGTGGTACCCCCCAGCATTTACATGCACAAAGCGGCAGGCACCGCGCGGTCCCTGCCGCTTTGTGCATGTAAATGTAAAACATGCATTTTTAACCTTGCGGCGGGTGCTGCTTTAAGCAGCACCCACCGCAAGGTTAAAGATACGGGATGTGACCGCCAGGGTGGCAGTCACATCCTAATTGCACCGGAGGGACCGCCACTGCCCCTGCGGATGGTCCCTCCACCTCAGGGATGGCAGACGGACGCAGGTCCGTCCGCCATCCTAATAGGCCCCTATGTACCAGCCTGGGTTTCAGGGATTGGTTTTAAAGTTGGAAAAGTGGTAGCATCAGCTTGCCCACCCACTTTTTCCATTCTGCTCATCCGCCCACTTTTTCCATTCTCCTCGTCCGTCCACTTTTTCCATTCTCTGGGGGGAGAAAGTCTAGAGGAGATCCAGACATCGAAGCCATAGCAATATTGCAGACGCTTTCCTCAGAGATTGGATCAAAACATTCAAATCGATAAAAGAGTCTAGTCTGCTGCTATATTTGGGGCTAGAAGTCCCTAAGTCATGTATATGAGACTGGGGGATAGGAAAACCCTGTCTATTCCCATTCTTGGGACTATGCATCTCCAAGTCATCTATATTGGGTTAAGAGAACACAACCATATGACTGCTTTAGTTGGGAGATGGCTGATATGCCTTAAGAGGGACTCCGTGCTAATCTTCTTTCAAAGAAGACCATCAGATCATCACATAGTTTCTGTGAGGGTATTATTTCGAACCTCACTTTAAAAGTCAGTCATTCAAGGCAGTCTTTAGCTTTAGCTTGCTGTATAGTGCCTGTGCCATTTTCTTTCCATGTGAATCCACACTAACTTTGCTGTTTTCAGAGACTCATTAGACCATGGGGCGGATAATTGGTGGCAGGGTTTTTGATAAGTAAAGGGAATCATTTTATCTATAATTGCAGTCATTTATTTATCAAAAATTGAGCAACTAATTTCTATTGATTTCATAAGGTCCATAAAATGGGAGGCAGCAAAAACAGGCCTATTAGAAGGTCTGGTGAGTTTATGCCATGCCCTACTCTTAGCCTCAGGCATTGTAGTTTTTTCATGGGATGCAATTTCTGAATATGTAAATTGATGGAAATTAATTAATGGTAAGTCCAATACAGAGAATAACCTCATTTATCGCTATCAGACTATCAGGGGAAAAATAAGGGCTGTAGTATGTCCCCCTCGATGGGTGGGACCATGCACCTGTTGTTCCTTAAAGGATCAATAAGTGTAATTAGGCTCATTTGCAGATTACCCCTTATTATTGTGTAGTCTTTCTTTCTGATCAGTTTCTCACCCAATGAGTCTCTCACTCTGTGATTGACCGGGGCTCTCAGATGTCTGCCCGACTCCTCCTCTGCTATCTGCTCGCTGCTTGTGTACTTGTGGGGTGAGCACAGAACAGCAGTTCCTCTTGGCCTCGGTGGTGAATGATGCAGCAGCCCTGACTGTTGGGGAGGTAGCTCCAGGATATGCAGGATCTCTCACTGCTTATCTAGTGCGTGCTCAGTGCAGCCCTACTTGGGTGATCGGATCCTAAGAAGGCTCATGTTGGGTTCGAGCAAGAGGTAAGGCCTCACACACACCTCCTTGGCTGAATGGGTTCCATAGTCAGGTCACACTGAGGTTGTCTTGCAAACACTCAGGTCACACTGCAGCTTCACAATTTGTGCTCAAGTCAAACCACAGCTTCACGATTCTGGCACAGTGGCTCAGGTCAAAGCGCAACTTCATAATTCCCAGAAGAAACTACAAAGGAGAGTCTGCCAACAAAGAGGCATGCAGTTCACTCTTCACAGTCTTCTCCTGCAGACCCACTGCGCTGGATTCACGCTGCATCTTGCTGCTTCTGGACAGTCACTTATCGTCTAAGGTTGCAAGCTCTTTCCCTCTCTCAGCAACCAGGCAGGCTTGCTGAACTTGGTGCAAGGCTCTTCAGCAAGAGGTAGTCTTAGATGATGTCCCCTCATCTCTGGGAAGTTGGCTGCAGGCAGACACTGGTTCTGGTGTCATAACAGTTCTCAGAGTGCTCTTAATAGCACTCTCTTCTTTTGTAATAGAGAATTTGGAACTGGAACAAGAAGTGGGCAAATGGGGCACACTTTTATACTGTAAAAAGAAATAAAATAGTGTATTCACTGTTTGTACTTTCATGACCGGTTCGAGGTAGTACTTCTTTCCAGGCTGCTCTCCAGACAGCTTCTGTGTAGAGTGGTGCTTTTCACAATGGAGTACCCACAACAGAGGCACAAAGACGTCTGATGTTTCTGCACCTGACTGTCATTAGCCAAGCTGAAGGAGTGTTCAGGGAAGCCAAAATGCTGGCTGACCTAAGGGGTCCCCTTCACTTTGTACAACAGAGCCAATAGACCCACTAATCACCCCGAATATGACTTGTTACTACGCGAGTCATTACATCGCATGCCTTCACAACGCGGTCGTTACAACAACCACGTTGTTACCACGCAATGCCATTACTACGCAAGTCATTACATCGACTTGCAGTACATGACACGCTAACATTAGAAATTTATAATTTACTATTCCAACTCCAGCCTACGCAACAGTAGGGAAGGTTTTGGAATAGTAAACTATTCTATTCCTTATGTTAGCGCGCCATCTACTGCTAGTCGATGGAATTACTTGCATAGTAATGGTATTGCGTGGTAACAACGCGGTCGTTGTAACGACCACATTGTAATAGCATGGGGGTGTAATGACAGCAATGTAAAGGTCGTTTGCCATTCACCCCACCATCTACCTAACAGCAGTGCTTCAGGGAGACTAATCAGCCGATTCTTGCTCAGTGAAAGGATAATCTAATATCTAAAGGAGTTTAGTATAATTCTCCCTCACTTGAGTGTCAAGGTTTCCTCTCTCTACCTAAAGGAATCTCAGCAGAACACAGGCACTGGGAAAGCATCCTCACTTGCAGCTTGGACAAAATTACAGGCATCCAAAATGAATCCCACAGGCCTCCACAACTCTGTGTCACTCACACACTATATGTGTACCACACAAACATACGCAACATGCAATTAAGATGGGGGTAAGCACATTAAAACAGAACTTTATACAAGTCAGCCAGTAGATATCCACTCCTTTGGAACGCACAGTGTGCTGCCACCACGATACTTTGCACTAAACCCATGGCACGGACAGTAGTCCATTGCATGCACAATGAGGCCACGCCCCTCCAGGTTACACGACAGGTCTAAGTGCCACTCATTTTAGGAGCAGGTCTAGGCCTCTGCGCATTCAGTACATTAGTGTGCGGCTGGGGCTGAAATCAAACACCAGCATACCATATACACGCAGTTGGGCACTCACAGCAGGGGAACACACCTGTGCACCACACAGGTGATATTTCTGTACCAACACAAAACCACAGGAAATATGCTGCGCGAGAACAAGAAATATGTGGCAGAACACATACTATTGTCGTATTATGTTATTTTAACATATCATAATATTGTTTGTGTAAAAGATTCAGCTCATTGGCATCAGTTTAACATTATTTCTGCAATAAGCAACTGAAAGGTGACTAGTGGATATTTGTAAATAGTCTTCCACGGTGTGGCACTGACCCATTTTGAGGTACATTTCATCCATTTGAGCTAGAAAAATATTTTTTTATTGAAATACTTAAATTAGGATTCAGATGGTGGATTATTTTCCAAGTGTGGCAAATCCATCACTAGGCAGAAAACATTGAAACAAAAGAATCACATTATTCCAGGGTCCCTGACTGACCGGACAGTAAAAAGACAGCACAAAGACCACCAAATGAGGAGGCGGAGGAACCTTCCACTAAAGGGGTACATTTTGTAGACGCCTCTCAGGCACTGGGTGTCCTTTCTTCCGACTCCCTCAGAGCATCGACAGCAGAAGTGCATCTATCTCTCTGGGGGGGCGCCATTGCTCCCTTTTCCTAATTGATTTCAACACCGGGAGTGCTGTTTACTCTCTGCTGAATGTGAGGCAAACAATACCGAATTGTCAATATTGGTTCTTGTCTGTTATTCCATCATCTTTGAAAGTGTTTGTAATTCATCTGGGAAAACGCTTGTTGCATGTTTCGGAAAGAGGTAAAGACAGATACAAACAGACTGAAGGAGGGAGCGAGAGGCGGGTGACCCGCGCCGCACAGGGTTTACTAGAAGGGAAGGCTCACAGGCCGTAGATAGATGCTAACAGACAGGAAGTCCTCGATCCCACTCAGAGATGCAGGCAGGTCCATTGACAGAGTATGACAGGTAGGTGAGGCAGCTTTACCGAGAGACCGATCAGCAGAGACTGAAAGAAAAGCGCTTCCACAAACACACCGAGACACCTTGGATTACAGAAGATTTTTTAGTGTGACATTTGGCTTTCTCTGTTCTCTCTCTCTCTGTCTTGTTGTCTTACTGCTGCTCGCTTTCTCCCCTGTCTGTGCCACCGTCTCTCTCTGTCCCTGCCGTTCTCTCTCTCTCTCTCTGCCCTCTATCTGTCTTGTCCACCACATGTCACTGTGCCCCTACCTTTTCGTTTTATGTCTTCCTTGCGCTCTCTCGTTCTCATTCTCCATCTCCCTTCCTCTCCTTTTCCTCTCTCTATCGCGTACCCCCATCACCTCATGCTGGTTCTTTCCAAATCCCACCTCAGATTTCACACTGCACATTCTCACTTCTCTCTTTCCTCAGAGCATCTCCTTACCATGCCTTGCCTAATGTCTCTTCTCTTCGTCTAGTAAGCCCTTTACTTCTTGCTCATGTATAGTATTATAACACTTTATAGAACATATCACCCCTATGTGGGGCTCTGAAGCACTTATCCAAACACTACGTTTGCTACTCTGTGTAGGGTGTGTGGTTGCAAGGATGTTGTTAGGTCGAGTCTGCTAAACAGCACATTCACTGTCTGTAGTGAGGCATATTTTGGTTTACCATGAACACAGAGGGGCTTGTAGCCCTCCCATTGCTTACCATTGGTTATCTTTTCAATTTAACTTACCTGCTTTTTATTTGTGTCCCACAGTGTCAATCTTGTGTTTGTCCCTCCAACAGAGTTCTGCTCTTTGCCATCTGTGGTTCTGCCTGGTGTCTGTGCTCAATGTCAGAGAACCACTTTTTTATTTTTGTATAAGCACTCCCAGCGATTGAGTATGTTTTTGAGTCTTCTCGCTCATGTATTTCTCTCCACACTTGTGCTGCAGCTTGTTCTCGTGTGCTTCTCCTCCCTACCTTCACTCTAGCGCTTGCCCAAGTTGTCCATGCTGCATCCACTCCCCCTCCCCTGTGTTGCTTCTGTAACCCTGCCCTCCCCCATGTTGCTCCCTCATCTCCCATCTTTACAGAGTTAGTTGCGTATCTCCCTGCCCTCCCCTTGTTGCTTCTGTGAACTCCAGCCTCACCTGTACTGCTTCCTAACCACGTTGCTCCTCAGCCCCCATTGCCTCCAATCCCCCACCTGCTTTAAAAAATCTTTTAAAATGCTGTCCCATAATCTGTTTTGTTTTTAGTAACTGATCTGCTTCTGATCAGGGAAAAAAATGGCTGTGTCATTTTGTTGGCGTGCATATGCATTGTACATGCACCCACAAAAGGACATGGATGGCTACATGGAAGTGGTTTTTGTTGGTTTTACTTTGACCATGCTGCACTGCATCAGTGTGGCCAGCAAGTATTGGCAAAGCCAGTAGGTCACAATGGAGAGACCTATTGGCTTTGCCAATGCTTGTTTTCGCTTCGAGCCTTTGTCTGTAGTGCTTTTGTTATGTTATGTTATTAAATTATTTATTAAGCGCACTAACACTGATTAGTTTCTTGGCGCTAATTTAACAGTAACACAAACAGAGAAGGGGAAGTAGATTTTAAAAAGTTTGTTTAAAAAGCCAGGTCTTCAGTGCTTTCCGGAAAGGTAAGAGATCTTGGCAGGATCGGATTTCCAGGGAAAAAGTGTTCCATAAGCAGGGGGCAAGTGTTGCAAACCTACGTCCGCCAGAACGTTTAAGTTTGAAGGGAAGGGTCTGGAGAAGGCCTAGATGAGATGAGCGAAGGTTGCGGGAGGGAACGTATCTGGTGATTAATTGAGTGATGAATTTAGGGCTTTTGCCATGTAGCGACTTGAAGATCATGCAGCCAACTTTAAAGACACAGCGTTGCATGACCAGAAGCCAGTGCAACTTGACAAGAAGAGGAGTCGCTGCCTGCCACCTTGGTTGCTTCAGGATCACCCTAGCAGCATAGTTCTGCACCATCTGGAGACGCTTGAGTAAGTAATTAGGGAGACCCAGATAGATGGCAATTGCGTAATCCAGATGGGACAGAACAGTGGCGATCACAATCTGGGTAGTAGCTTCTGGCGTTAGTAGCCGCCGGACCTTCCTAATTTTTTTTAGCTGAAAAAAGCATTTGGAGACCACCTGTCCCACTTGTGCTTTTAAAGAAAGGTCACTGTCCACAGTGACTCCAAGCGTTTTGGCCGATGGTGATGGTTGCGGAGCTTGACCCAGATCTAAAGGCCAGTAGTGAGGACCCCAATGCTTAGCACTATCCCCAGTCAGTACCAGTTCGGTTTTACCTGGATTTAGTTTGAGCTGATTTTGATCCATCCAGGATTTAATAAACCTCATGGTTGACTGGAAATGACTAATAGATTTTTCGGAGTTGTCGATGGTAAAAAGTAGCTGCAGGTCATCTGCGTAGTTGAAAACTCTCACCTGTTTGTCCCTCAAAGTTTGTATAAGGGGGAGTATGTATATGTTAAAGAGATGGGGCGACAGGGAGGAGCCCTGTGGCACACCACATGGGATGGACTGTTTGACACCAGTCAGATCCCCCAGGCGCACCGCCTGGGAGCGATCCTCCAAGAAGGACCTCAACCAGCAGGCCGCTACGTCCTGTATTCCGGCCTGTCCGACACGGTCGACCAAGATGTTATGGTCGACCGTGTCGAACGCGGCCGACAGGTCCAAGAGCACCAGGGCCTGGGGAGAGCGTCTATCTGCACAGTCTCGGAGTGTGACTAAAACTGCAGTGACCACTGCCTCTGTGGAATGTGCAGGGCGGAATCCGGCCTGATGAGGGTCAAAGCAGGAGGACTCCTCCAAGAAGTTAGAGAGGATTTTAGCCACATGTGCCTCTAAAATATTTGTCAGGTAAGGCAGTAAGGAGATGGGCCTATAGTTTGCCTTGCATCCAGGGTCCGCCCCGGGTTTTTTTAATAGGGGTATGACCGTGGCTTCTTTAAAGGCAGACGGAAATATGCCCGACAAGAGGGAGTCATTTAAGAGGGCAAGAGCAGGAGTTGGGTAGGTGGAAAAACATTCTTTCAAAATACGAGGGGGGCAGATATCCAGTGGGGAGCCAGATTTGACTCTCATCATTAATTCCAAGAGCTGGCAATGGGTTATGAGTTGAAAATTGGTAAGGGTAGCGGAACCAGTCTTTATTGCCATGCCGGTCGTGATTGGAGTCTTTGATTGGGGAATGCTGTTTTTTATGTCTGTGATTTTGTCACTAAAGTAGCTATTGAGTGAGTCACACAGACCCTGAGGAGGGATTACTTTAGGACGAACATTCTCCAAGTTGGTCAGTTCATTAAAGACAGAAAAGATATCCTTAGATTTGTTTGACGAGTCTAGGATACGAGAAGAGAAATACTCCACCTTTGCAGCAGAGATGGCATTCATATATTCCTTCCTCGCCCTAGTATATTTAAGTTTACCCTCAAATGTCATAATCACGGCGCCACAGACGCTCAAGGTGGCGGAGAGCCAGTTTCCTGTTTTTCAAGTCGACAGAAAACCATCTGTTGGCATCCGTGCGCCGTGCGAGTTTAATTCTTTTGTAGGGGGCATGGAAATTGCTGGCCGCTTGTAGCCAGTCGGTTAGAGAGGAAACTGACAAGTTTATGTCGTTGCCCAAGGAAGGGACATCATTAGCTAATGACTGTAGAAAAGCAGTCTTATCCATGGCGTTCCAATTTCTAGAAACTCTGCCGACGATTGGCACCGTGGTTCTGATGTGAGTAACACAAATCTTAAATTTAAGGATAAGATGGTCTGACCATAGGCAAGACAGGGTTAGCGGAGAGGACACGCAGGCAGTATTAGACCACACCTGGTCCAATATGTGTCCTTTATCGTGGGTGGGAGAGAGCACCAATTGCTTAAAGTTGAGATTAGACAGAAGGTCAGTCAATTCCGCCGATTGAGGGCCCTCAGAAGGATCCCTGCACCAGTAGTTAAAATCGCCTACTAACATGACCCTGGCGTGATCCAAAGCTAAGTTAGCAACTTGCTCACTAAAAGCCATGGGAAACAGTGGCATTGAGGTGGGCGGTCTATACAAGAGGACACATGCTATAGGCATGTGAGGGGTGGCAATTTTTAGTACGAGGTTATCTGTGTTGGCTAACGTCAAACAAGTAAGAGTGGTGACATCCAGGCTGGAATGGATAATCGCCGCGACTCCACCTCCTCCTTTCCCGTTTGCGCGATCTGCTTGGATAATATGGTAGTCAGGTGGCAGGGCTGCTATAATATCAGGTGCTGAGGTAGGAGATAGCCAAGTTTCTGTCAGCAGAAGGATATCAGGTTTCTCCGTGTCAAGCAGCAGAAAGATGTCCATCTGATGCTTGACAAGGGAACGGGTATTGAGGTAGAGAATAGCGAGCGAATCAAGGGGTGAATTAAGCTGAGTCAAACATGCTGCCCGAGTGGAAAGGTGACAGCCTTGGCTCAGAATACCATGTTTACAGAGCTGGTGAAGTGTGTCCTTAGGTAGAAGTAATAGATCTTTATTCTTATTGCACTCTAAAAGGTCGGCCCTGGAATAGTGGATGGTTTGGGTATTATGAGGTGCCCCTGGTCCCGGTCGGTCGCGGACGGGCGCAGACGGGCTTTCCTTTGGCGCGCCTTTGGCGCGCAATCGTCACGCCCGCTGCGCTCGTCCGCTGCGCTTCCGGGGGAAGCACATGATTTATAGAGGAGTGGACTGACGGTCGGTGGGCGTGGCCTCTGAAGGGGCGTGGCCTGCAGGCTGAGCGAGGCGCTGGAAGCGTTCCACGCCTAGTTTGCAAGACAGCGCTGAGTCCGCTTTCCAAGCGGGAGAAATAAGGGTAGGTAAGTTTTAAAAACACATAAGTAATGGCAACAACAGTTTTAAAAAGGCTTCCTCCCGGCTTTCCGCCTCAGGAGTGTGTCACAACAAAATGGGAGTGCTCGTAGTCAGCTTCCCCTTTGTAGTGACGGTCGGTGGGCGTGGCCTCTGAAGGGGGCGTGGCCTGCGGGCTGAGCGAGGCGCTGGAAGCTTTCCACGCCTAGTTTGCAAGACAGCGCTGAGTCCGCTTTCCAAGCGGGAGAAATAAGGATAGGTAAGTTTTAAAAACACATAAGTAATGGCAACAACAGTTTTAAAAAGGCTTCCTCCCGGCTTTCCGCCTCAGGAGTGTGTCACAACAAAATGGGAGTGCTCGTAGTCAGCTTCCCCTTTGTAGTGACGGTCGGTGGGCGTGGCCTCTGAAGGGGGCGTGGCCTGCGGGCTGAGCGAGGCGCTGGAAGCGTTCCACGCCTAGTTTGCAAGACAGCGCTGAGTCGGCTTTCCAAGCGGGAGAAATAAGGGTAGGTAAGTTTTAAAAACACATAAGTAATGGCAACAACAGTTTTAAAAAGGCTTCCTCCCGGCTTTCCGCCTCAGGAGTGTGTCACAACAAAATGGGAGTGCTCGTAGTCAGCTTCCCCTTTGTAGTGACGGTCGGTGGGCGTGGCCTCTGAAGGGGGCGTGGCCTGCGGGCTGAGCGAGGCGCTGGAAGCGTTCCACGCCTAGTTTGCAAGACAGCGCTGAGTCCGCTTTCCAAGCGGGAGAAATAAGGGTAGGTAAGTTTTAAAAACACATAAGTAATGGCAACAACAGTTTTAAAAAGGCTTCCTCCCGGCTTTCCGCCTCAGGAGTGTGTCACAACAAAATGGGAGTGCTCGTAGTCAGCTTCCCCTTTGTAGTGACGGTCGGTGGGCGTGGCCTCTGAAGGGGGCGTGGCCTGCGGGCTGAGCGAGGCGCTGGAAGCGTTCCACGCCTAGTTTGCAAGACAGCGCTGAGTCCGCTTTCCAAGCGGGAGAAATAAGGGTAGGTAAGTTTTAAAAACACATAAGTAATGGCAACAACAGTTTTAAAAAGGCTTCCTCCCGGCTTTCCGCCTCAGGAGTGTGTCACAACAAAATGCTTTTGTGTTCTGCATGATGACTACCAAGGTGTAATATTTTGGTTTGGGAAATTAACCACGGCCTCTTGTACCTGTATGTGTGTTTATACTACCAAATGCATGTATTTGTTGGTACTTCTAAAGCTCAAACCAAATTAGTGGACACAATCAGTGCTGCAGGCCCACTAGTAGCATTTGTCATCACCAGCCCTGGCACACCCAGTGCACTTTACTAGGGACTTCATGGTGATACAAATATGCCAAACTTGTATATCCAATCAGAATAACAATTTACATAGGGAGCACTTACACTCTGGCACTGTTCAGCAGTGGCAGAGTGTCCAAAGCATCTAAACCAGCAAAAACGAAATACAGCACAGCATCAAAAATACAGGAGGTAGAGGCAAAAAGATAGGGGAAACCACGCCAAAGATGCCAGGTCTAACAATCACCAATGTGGGTTTTCTGTGAATCACTCAGACCAGATCCTTACTACGAAAAGGGTCAACTGGATAGGAAACTCAAAAAAGAGCATTAGGGGTGATTGTATTATTATTAACTTAAAAAAAAAACATTACGCCACAACCTCTTTGATAAGAGCGGCATCGCTACCCTACAATCAGCAAGGTATTACCTTACGCCCACTTGGTTATTTTTATAGCCATCTAACAGACCAATCTAATGATAGAATAAATAGAGATACATATTTAAACAACAGGTCCCCAACATTTCTTCCTGTATCTGAAGTACCCGTATCGAATCGGTTTGGTGTACTGAGTGGCCCGGATGTAAATGATTGACAGGACCTGGACCGCCGTGTAATCAAAGTGGCGGTCATATCCAGGCCTGATGCTTCAGCGGGGGGAATTTTAGATGATCAAGGAACCACACTGGTAGATAATTCAAGCAATGAGTTAGATATTGGTGAAGGGGGGGGGGCATTCCGATAGGTAATCCTACTCAAGATCAGGATATTACTGGTAACAACAAAGGGATATCCATTGTCAGTTGGAACACAGCCGGGTTGGCCTCGAAAGGGGGGACACAGGGATGGTCGGATTTTTTTAGTTTACATGTTATTCTGTGTTTTCAAGAAACCTGGAGCACAGAAAAGACCAGTTATGAAGGTTTCGCTTCTTATAATTTAGAAGCACAGAGCTTGCTGCATGGAAGAGCAAAGGGTGGCCTATTGACTTTGGTCTCCCAAAGTATAACACTTACAGTGGAAAGACACCTGAATGTAGGGGCTCATTCCCAGATCCTTTGGCTACACGAGAAACAAGTTCATGATGTCGTTTTAATTAACTATTATAATAACATATTTGACAACACGTGTCATAGAGCTATTAATGAATTAGAAATCGGTATTGAGAAGCTGCTAGCAGAGGAAAATGTTATTTTTGATTTTATATGGGTGGGTGATTTTAATATTTCCACTTGTCCTATGTCCACATCTAGGGTATGTGGGGTTCAAAGTAACACAGGTGACGATGATTTCCATTTCCCTCACAGTATATATGGTGAGTCGCTAAACAAAATCATAGCGGATTATGACCTGGAACTTTTTCAGTATGTTAAAGATGAATGCGGTAATATGATCCCTACCTACACTGGTAGGAACACAAATTCTATTATTGATCATGTCATGGTTTCGTCTAATATTGCATAGTTTTGTATGGCCCCCAGGTTCGAAGAGTCCACATTAAGTGACCACAATTGTATTATACTAAAAACTGTTATTTGGGAATGTAGGCCCGTGTCCATTATAAGAACTGTAGAAAATATTGAATCGCACAGACCCAATAGTTTCAGATTAAGATGGAAAGGGTAAAATCTGAGACAGTTATAAGAACAATTGTAACAGGTTGTGAAGAGGAAATTAATGTCATCCTGAATACTGACAACAACTCAGAAACTATTTTAGGGAATTCATAGATACCACTTTTACTGGGTCTGGTAAAGGGAAAAAAAACATATTAAGGGATGGTTTGACCATGCCTGCACCTTATTACTTTCACAATTAAAGCAGGCATTAGCTTTTAGACCTAGGGACCAGAAGATGGTAAAGCAGTTGAGAATTGATTACAAACTAGCTCTTAAGAGAAGGAAAGGTGAGCTGCAAAAAGAGGTATGGGATAATTTAGCACAAGTGACTGAGACATCTAATTGCTGCCTGTTCTAGGCAACAGTTAATTCCCCCTTCCTTAAAGATGATAAGATCCCACAGCTTATATCCCATGTTAGCAGTGAGGCGTGGGTAACCCATTTCTCGGCTATTTTCAAAGCCAACGGCCCGTATAATTTTAACTTTAGGCCCTGGCCCATTGTACCTCTTAATTTCACCTTAGCAGAGGTAGAACAAGGAATCAGAGCAAGTAAGGGGGGAAAAGCCCAGGGGCCCGATGGGGTCCCCATAGATGTTATTAAGGCTGTTCCATTGTTATGGTGTCCCGTATGTACTATTGTTTTCAACGCGGCTGTAAGCAACGGTGTCCCATCAACATGGGGGGAATCTGTTATTATTCCGATTCATAAGAAGCGGGACAGGTCAGATGCAAAAAATTACCGCCCTATCTCCCTACCTGACTCTTCGGTGAAAATCATGAGTAGGATACTGTTGGTTAGGTTGGAAGAATGGGCAGAGGCTTAGGGGATTTTAGCTAGTACTCAGTACGACTTTAGGAAATGGCGCGGTACACTTGACCAGTGTATAAACCTAGATTTGTTAATTGGAAAATATACCCTGGCCAAACAAGGCTCCCTTTATCTCTGCTTCGCAGATTTAAGTAGTGCCTTTGATCTGGTGGATCATTCCATCCTATGGATAACGCTGTTAGAACTTGGGGCCCCAGAAGGAATAATCTTCTTTTTAGCTCGACTGTATGAAAAATTACAAACTTGTGTCCGCTATGGGGTGAGCGGGAAGAGTACCCCCAATTTTAACGTAAGATGTGGCATAAGACAAGGCTGCAACCTCGCCCCCCTGCTTTTTACTCTTTTTATCAATGAGGTGGATGCAATTTTAAAATCAGTAAGAGCAGATGCCCCCCAGGTAAAAGGGATAGACGTTCCGGTACTGCTTTATGCAGATGATGTTGTGTTATTGTCTAGGACCCGTATTGGCCTTCAGCGTTTGATGGATCGTTTCACTGACTTTATAAAGGATAGGAAACTGCAGATCAATAAGAATAAAACACATACAATGAGCTGCGGGGTAAGGTGTAAAAAATCTCATGCCTTTTTTATAGACAGAGAGAGAGTGCAACAAGTGGATACATTTTGCTATTTAGATGTCATCTTCGCCAGGGATAGAACTTGGTCACAGGAATTTATAAATGTTCGGGCGAAGATGGCCACGGCGTTTTTAGATTTGCCTCAAAAATTGGCGATAGAAGAATCAGTGACATGATGCAGATCTATTGGGCGAGATGTGTATTGATCGCCCTATATGGGGCTGGGGTGTGGGGATATTATACTGATGGCTGCTTACAAATTGAGGAAAATATCTTCCTCAAAAAATTACTCTGCCTACCAACCTCAGCCCCAACTGACTTAATTCACAGAGAAGTTGGGGCCGATCATCTACCAGATTTAATTTCTCGGAGGCCCCTAATGATTTGGCGATCTATCTGGCAAAAGGAGGAGACAGCTTTTAATAGACTTGTAATTAATGATTGCCTTGATTTGGACAACTATTTAAGGATTCCTTGGTTAAAATATATTGTATATAGCTTTCAGGAAATGTATGTTATAAACATCGTGGCCGACCCTTGTGCTGCTGTGGATATCCCAAAGGTTGAGATGAAAAGAAAATTCATGTTACACAGAGCGCAAAGGCGATCGAACATTAGTGGCCATTTGTCTACTTGTAAGTTTTATAATAGATATACAGACCGCGAAGGCTTTCAGTCATATTTGAGTCAGGTGTCTAGACCCTCCCACAGACTTAGGCTCGGGCTGGTACATCATCTGGTGGCTTTCCCACATCTTAAAAAGCACCCGGCCGGCCCTTGCCCGTGTGACGGTCAATCTAAACAAGGCACATTGCACTTTCTTCTTATCTGTAATCTCTACTTGAATTTTCAGATTGTTTATTTAAAACCTATGTTCGTAAAAAATGGTATCTATGCTGTAGATGAAGCAATGAAGCTGATTTTTAATATGCAAAACCCTGACAATTGTTTTTTTATTGCTACCTTTTTATGTAAATCAATTAATGCCAGGAAAAGTATGATGTTTTAATAACGTGTATATTTGATAATCTCTGCATCTGTTGCCTAAATATGTATGTTTTATGTGCTTTTATGGTCATTTTTTATATGTACCGAATAACGCTTCATTAAATGAAAATGAAATGAAATGGTAGGACATGTACTGGTGGGTTTTACATGTCCTGATAGTGAAATACAGTCAGTTTCATTTTTCACTTTTGAAAGATATCTCTCCTATAGGCTAACATGGGAGTTGCTTTGTAACATCTTACAAGTATAACTTTCCACTGGGACAAGATGGAGAAATAGAGTTTAGGCTTTCTGAACACAGAATTTAAAAACGCATCTTTTTAGGGAGATGGGTTTTAAATTGTGTGTTTGAAAATGCCACTTGTAGGCATTGTCTTATTTCATCATTCTGTGTGCCTCTGCTGTTTAGTGTATTTACTGTCTGGTTTTGGAGTGACAGGTGCTAGGGAGGTGCATTCACTGTCGACAGCCACAAGGGGGGGTTGAGGTGTGTCCTGCATTTCCTGGGTGACTCATAGTTGGGCTAAATAGGCCTGTTCTACATTTAGAGTGGTGGGAGGAGTTTTCAGTAGCTTACCAATGGACGCTGGATGGCAGTGGTACACATCGGCCAGCACCTCTGTAAAAGTTTGTTTACAAGTTCTAATAAACAATAAGGATATTCTCCTCCAATGTCAGACACCGTGCCATCCACAGTGTTACAAAGTATGCAAGAAAACCCGTGGCGTGGCGCTTCGGGGAAACATCGAGGATACGGCTCCCGTAAAGGTTACTCAAACCCTGGGGGTGTCATCTTTATATCATTATCAAGTGGCTCAATCGTGTTTGGATGTTTCACCGCTTATCGACTTTACTTTCTACAATTTGTTTTAATCCTCACCACTTGTCAGAAAATACAATGGTTCACTCATCTTAATATAAAAGCATTTTCACTCAGGCGGCTAGCATTTTCTGGCAAACTGCTGTATGACTACCACATCATAAAAAAGCTGTGAACCTTTGCTTTCTTTAATAAAAAATCGCTACTTGTCGAAACTGACTGCGAACGTTCTGATTTAGACCTTACCGACTTCCATTTACACAGAAGCCTGGGCCTCTGTACACACGTTTGTTTTCATCATTCAGGAAGCGTTGCACTACTACAAGTTTAGACAGCTTTTTCCTAGCCTTGAAAAAGTCGTTTGAAGGCGAAACACGTGTCGGCTGTGTATGTTTCTATGTCTACGGGTCAACAATGATGGAGATTTGAAAATAAAAGACTTCTTGACTATGCATAACAATTGGGCTGTGCCATTAATGTTTATATAACTGTTTGACTTACTGAAGTCACTTATATAACTTACTTTGGGTTGTGCTCTGTCAATCAAAGAGTTTTCACTAGCACCTGAACAGGCAATGTCTCCTCTGCACAATGCTGTCTCCGACTCCTTTAGTGAAGCTGTGCCAGAAAGGGCAGAACTGGTTTGGACTGGGCTCAGAGACCCTTGCCACACAGAGAACAAAGAGAAAATGAGGTATAAGTACTGGACCTTAAACCACAGAGAATCAGATTACTTCTGTTCTCAAGAGGAACCTCTGCCAAGGAGAAGGGCTGAGGAGCAGTAAGAAGTACTGCTACTTTACTGTGTGTGCTTTGCTGGGTTGGCCTGCAGTTGCTGCTTTTGCCAAGAAGAGGACAAAGACAGGAACTTTGCTGTGAGCCTGCATGAAGAAGAATCTCCAAGGGTCTGTGTGGGCTGGCCTCCTGTTCTGAAGTTTTAGGGGCATAAAGACTTCACCTGCAATCCACTGACCAACATTCCTCTGTGTACTCCTGCATTCAAAAGGGCACCAATTCCAGTTCCTGGGCCCTGGGAATTGTGTGGTTGGCTTTGCAAAGTGACACCGCAACCTGCACCGAGACTGGGGACACCACTTGTGAAGTGCACAACAACCCATCCCACCTACACTGCAGATCCGGCACCTGTCAATGCCTGCCAATGCCTACAATTATCGGCCTCCCTAACGCCAGTGGTCACACCAATGCCGTCACCGCCAGAGGCTGCATCCCATTATCGCTGGGCCAATAACCGATGAGGTTGACTTCATAAACTCTTCGACTTTGCATCGCTTCACTGGAACTGATGCCTCACAGCTGATGCAGCCTAACTTCCACTGTTCTTGCCTCCTCATGGGCTCGATGCCTCGCCTCCCTTGTGGCTACCAAGGAACTGGCTTTGCTCCAGCACTGACACCTCACCCTCATGACACAATGCATCGTCCCTAGACTTCTTTTCAGGGTACTGTTGTTTGGGGGTCTGTGTGACTCTGTGCCCGACTCCGTTTACCTTGCGGTGGGTGCCTTACTCTGGATTTATGCCTGTCTCGATGTCGCAATAGCCCCAGGTGGAGGTATTCATTTTTACAAGTGCTATTTTTGAAGCAACTGTTCTAAAAGTCACATCTTGATACATGTATGTTGGATTTTTGTTGTTTTGGTCTTGTTTAGTTTAGATAAAGATAGTCTGGTGTGGTGTTCATTTGTGGTGTTTTCACGGTGTTACTGTGTGTTTGGAGTACAAATAGTTTACACATTGCCTTTGGCATAATCCTGTGTGCTTGTGCCTAGCTACTAAGGGGGTGAGCAGGGGTTATCTAAAGTGTCCCTACTTGGACAAAGGAGCATACCTCTGCCAAAAAGAGATCCCTATTTCTAACAAACACATTATCTGAGTTAGTTCAAAGCACTTAGTTCAATAGCTGGTGATGAAGTTCAGTTAATAGTTTCTGAGTGCAGTTCTTTTTTTCCTCCAATTCAGAGAATCCTTAGCCCTACTCTGTGTTTTTCTAAAATGTTATCCCTATCCTTCTATAACTTTCACCTCAGACTTAGGTTACTCTCCAATAAAATACTAAACTAAAATAACAAATATCTAATAGACACAGTTCACTTCTTTTTCTTCTTCTGTTCAGTCAATTCTCAATTATTTTTCCCATGGCTTTATTACATTTTCCCTTCCGGGAGGTTTAAATAGTTCAGGATTCCTGTTGCATAAATCTTACAATGTAACATTCAAAGCAGTCTTCATAAACTACGACCATTCTAGTGCTAAGTACCTTTGACAAGGCACCTGTTCTCTTTATGATCTTCTGATTTGGGTCTAGGCTACTCTCATCACTAGACTCAGTCTCTTCAGGTATTGTTTCTGGAATTAGAGCAATTGAAACACTTTTCAGATTTTTGTTTTCATAGCCTTGTCTCCATTCTGTTGCCAATTGCTTTTCCTTATTTTAATACTAGTTCCTTTGCCTGAAACTTCATCTCTCAACGCCACATTTGAAGCACTTCCTTTTGGTGACTCAATCTCTGCTTCTCTTTCATTAGAGATCTCCACACCACTCTAGGTTATTTCTGATACTTGCAATTGATTTTCTGTCCACTGTTCTTCACCACTTTGGTCCCTGTCTTGCTGAGCTGGCAACATGGCTGCTGGTCTAGGTGGTCTCTCAAATGGTGGTGCAACCACCAATCAGGGCCGGACTGGCCATAGCGGGCACCAGGCAATCCCCCGGTACGCCACACAGGTCAGGGTCGGTTTTGGGCCCCTGGGAGCCGTTTTTGCAGCATAGCTGCAAAATCGGCCCTGTACCAAAATCGGCTGAAAACTGGCCCCGGCAAAGAGCTTGGCAGCACCTCCAACCCCCCGAGTGGGGGGGGCGGCCGAGCACTTTGCCAGGGCCGGTTGTGGTTCCCAGTCCGGCCCTGCCACCAATGCTCTTCGCTCAGGGTCAAAGACCAAAGGCGCTTCTTCTGGATTGCTCACTCTTTGGTGTGCTAGGCTTGAATCCATTTAGGGACTTCAACACACTTAACAATAGTATGTGTAGTAAGGATTGTCTAAAAGGGGCCTTTCCATCTGGGTTCAGGGCAAGTCTTCCTAATTTGCTTCTTGATCCCATCCCAATCACCAGGATTGAGGTACTGGCACTGTTTATGCGAAGCTTGTGTGGCAACTGAGACCCGATAAGAGACAGAACAGACTACATCAGCCAGTTCCTCACAATAATTCAAGACAATATCAGTAATGTTCAAGAAAGCACTTGCCAAGGACAGCAGGTAATCTCATTGCCCTGCCCATAAATATTTCTTGAGGAGACAGCCCTGTCTACCTGTCAGGTGTAATCCGAATACTGATCAGAACCAATAGTAAAGCATCAGGACATTTCAGAAAAGTGGATGCACAGACTTTGTACAATCTAGAGTTGATGGTACCATTTAGCTGTTCAACAAAACCAGAGACTGCTGGCCTTTAACTGCTGTGTAATCCTTGTTCGATATGTATGGCTGTGCAGATCATCTTCATGAGTTTTTTTAGAAGTGTGTTCCTCTATCTGACTGGAGAGAAATTGGCATGCCGAACCTGGGGATCAATTCACACAATAACAATTTTGCTACAGCGAGGCCGTTGCATCTTCTAGTTGGGTAAGCTTCCACTCATCTTGAGAAGACACACACTATCATCCGAATATTTCTCAGGCCATTATAGATAGGCAACTCAATAAAATACATCTGCATCCTGTTAAATGGGTCACCTAATCTCCCTAAGTGTGCCACTGTGACATGTGGTTGTTTCCCCATGTTGAGCTGCTGACAAGTTATGCACCTATGGCAAACCTCTTTTGCCAACATCCTGAATGAACCAATTCTGTCTGAAAAGTCTCACCATTGCTTCTCACCCCAAATGTGTGTATCCATGGTAATATTATGTCAAACAACAAGCTGTCTTGTAGTACAGGTCTCTCATCTGCTGATATTCAGATATCATTTTTCATTTTTCTCACATCCTGATTTTTCCCAACTGTTCTATTCTGCTTCTGACACATTTTCCTGCACCCTCCTCAGTTCATCCCACCTATCAGAGACTTTCATTAACATGGCACAAGAAGTCTCCTCCTCAGACTCACATGTGAAACCTTCATTAAATGAATAGGCTGGCAGAGCACAGTATCTGAGTAGTGAGTCAGCATATCGGTTGCCCATGGCAAAGTATCCACTTCCTCCTTGATGTGCTAAGCACTTTACCACAGCAATTTCTCCTGGCAACTGTAGTTCATCCAGTAGGTTCTTGGCGTGCATCCCATTTTTGAAGGCGGGTGTCATTCATGGCCCTTTTAGTTTGTTTGATAAGGCTTTTTAAGGTGGGTATTGATAGTTACTGGCCTGTTATATGTGAAGTGCACCGCACAATTAGTATTCGAAAATATTGATCCAATTCCGTTCTGTTTTGTTCGAAGTATTTTTAATTTTTTTTGCAAAAGAAGCAGAACAACCAAAGTGTTTTGTTCACTACATGTGAACTTCATCAGGGCTTGAGTAATATCCTTCAAGGTATGTGTATAATAGGAATGTAATTCCAATGTACGTAATTAATTCATTTTGAATTAGACCTCTCCATAAGACCACCGTACTCTCGATGGCAGTCTGACCACAGCCACACTGCGGCACCTTGCGCCACATTCTACGTGTGGCGGTCAGACCCCCCATTACAGCCACGAGGATCCAGAATCCTGCAGTGTGGCAGTCTGAGGCAGGAATATGCTGTTGGTGCAGCAGCGTCGCCGCCAAGCATATTCTGAGTTGCCAAACCACCACCCTTTCAAAGGCGGTGACCCTACTATGAAAAGGGTGTCGGCGAGGCAACCAAGGGGCCCTAATTGGGCTCAATTATGTCTCTGGCTCAGGAGGTGTGTGCGGGGGCACATGTGCTGCCCCCCTGGAATTGCACCTCCAATTCCTGCATGGTGTGGCATGTATGCCACACCTTGCAGAAAGGTACAGTCAGAGCTCTGACAGTGGCAGTCGGCATGTTAGGCTCTTCTATGAACCTAATAGACCGCCGCTGTCAGACCGGTGCAGCACTGCCCACTAGACCAGAATTTAACTCGTAATCGTAAAAAAAAAAAAAAAAAAATCTGACAGGCAGCAGCGCTACGGCTTTAGTGGTCCTACAGCAGATTGTGCACTGCACCATCTGCTTACGGACCACCAAAGTCATAATCAGGCCCTTAGTATGTTTAAAGCAGTATTTCCGATATAGTTACTTTTTTGTGGTCTTCGATGTATACTTGTTGATGAAATTTACTTGAAGTGGTATGTTTCGTAAGGTACCCAAATATAGGTATGAGTGGCCACCTAACCCTTCACCTACATTGATGTAATACATCTGAAAAGGCAAGCTGATGTCACCAATCAAAGCATGCTGCTAGAAAGTCCATTGTTGATGATTGTTATCGAACTAGGTCAAGAGAATTGTGTGTTTTTCTCTATGCTGGATTGGACCTTTAGGAGCCAAACAAACCATATGTCTTGAGAAATTCTTCAAACCCTATCTGCCATATGTATCATCAAACCATTTTGCATTTCCTAAATAGCGAATTTTAAGGAATCGCTATTTAGGAAATGCAAAACGGTATGTATGTACAAAATCGCTTTTCAATAGCGATTCCTTAGCATTCCTAATTTGCGATTAGCAAATTGCTAATTGCAAATTGCACTTTCATTCCTATGGGCCTCCTGGCAGTGCACTCTTGTACTGTCAAATCCATAAATCTCCTCTACATTTGCTAGCTACGCTTCTGAGTGAGGGTTAAATGGTCTGACTGAACAGTTGGGAAGACAGCATAAGAAAAGCGAGAGGTGATTGACAGGAGAGACAGTGGGGAGGAGAGGTCTGACCAAGGAGGAGACATCTTAAATGCCATCCTCTACAGGACCAGACTGGAAATCAAATGTATCCCATGTACAAAATAATCAAACAAGCCCCATGCTGCAATTAAAATTGGGCCAAGGAGAGATAGTTAGATCACTGCAGCCCATCCTGCTCTGAACCCTGCTTTCTAGCACGCAGGCAACCAGGAAAATGCCAAAGCAGTACAAAGTCTTGTCCACCTTGTGTTCTTCCTAGAACCTCATAAGCATTGATCCCTTAGTGCCAGGCATTGTTCAACAAATCTTTTCATTGTAGGGTTGCCACCTCAAATAAAGATACTGACTTTTTCTTCCAGTTTTTAGTTTCTTGAAGTAGCAGGAGCTGGTACTTAAATACACATTTCTGAAAAAAAGTATCTGTATACTTTTTAACATAGCAGTTCTGGTTAGTTTTTGTTTACAAATCATTTCAAATCATGTATGTGTAGTTTTAAGCTTAGGTCTCAAAGGAGGAAAATACTGACTTTTGTAGATTTTCACAATTTTTATTTACCAGACATATGTTGAAAATGCAGGGAATACCAGTAACCTACTGTCAGGATAGCAATCCTATTTAATTGGGAGTCTGACAGCTTCATAATGCTTTCTAGAATACGTGTGATGATAAAACTCAACCTCTGAAAGTTCCAAGACTCAGTCGACCGATTGAATTTACGCATACAGCACATCTGCATTTCAATTGTTCTATGGGATTTTATTTCGTATTTTATTCTATTGTTACTCCACCTGCTGTGACATGAACCCTGGAAGACTGCCGCTTCCATAGAGGAAGTAGTGTGTGTGAAGCACTGAGGCTGTGGGAAGTGACTCAGTCAGTAACTATTCCTGTGTGCCTTCCCCCTAGCAGGCTGGACATGGAGCATTCCAAGGACGTGACATCACACTGCACCGAGATTTAGGGCCTTCGCAGCCTGTGAGAGCTGGAGAGCACAAATGTTCCCAGACGCCGGTGACATCTCATGGGGGAAGCTCAGAGACTTTGTTAATTAAGCATAGTCTCTGTTTGTCGTGTTCCTTTAACATAGCTAATGCATCACATGTGCAAACAGTTTATACATGCCATATTATTCAGAAGGGCATTATTTGACTGCACGCCCGGCACAGCAGGAAGAATACCAACAGGCGATCGATGGAGCCCGCCATCGCTTAGTCTGTCATCTAGGGGCCATATGTATCAAGCAAAATTCCATTGGCAAACGCCGAAATTCGCAAAATGCAATTTTGCCAAATGGTATGCATTAAGGCAAAATAAGGAATCGCAAATTTTGCGATTCCTTATTTTGCGATTGCATTTAAGGAATCGCAAATTTTGCCATTCCTTAAATGCAATGTAAGAAGCACCAAAAAAGTGCAATCTGGCCTTAAGGAATCACAAATTACCACCAACTTCAAGTTGGTGGTAATTTGCGATTTCTATGAAAAACGCACTTTTTTGCATTTTTCAAAGTGCAATGTGAAGCACATACATGCCCTTAGGGCATGTATGTGCTCCACATGTGCTCCAATGCTTATTTCAGGGGTGCAACAGGGTGTCCTTTTGACACCCCTGCACCCTTGAAATTGCATTCTCAATTTGCGATTCACTAATTGCTAATCGCAAATTGAGAATGTCTCCCCAGTCATTCCTATGGCCCTCTAGGCCCATAGGAATGAATGCGGAGGGGGGCGTGGCTTGACCACCGGCGAGCATGGACGCGTGAGCAGAGGGCTCCGCGCTTGCTTTGCTGCTTATCCTGAATTAACTGTTACCCCGGTGCTGCCTTCGGCTCGGAGTAGCCCCCTGGGATTGTGTGGACCCCGTGCGCTGCCTAGGGGCTGTGGGCATAGACCGCCGGCGCCGCTGACACGGAGATCCTTGTCAGCCCTTTCGGAAGGTGCCAGCCATCCTGGTGAGGCCTACGCTGGAGCCTGCATCCCCGACATCAGGTGACTGGAGGGCCGCTGTGGGAGTGGAGTGGGCCGGAAGGGGCGCTGCGCCTGTCGCCGCTAACTTGAAGCGGGACTGCTGCCGGCTGGACCTTGGCTCACGTTATCGGGCCGGCTTACAGAAGATCCTTGTGCTGGCGAACACGGCGCCTGGGGTCTGGCGAAACCACGAGGGGACCAGCGCGGTGCGTGGGCCTGCTGCAGAGGCGGTAGTCACCTGGGCGCTAGCAGGATCGACTGGCTTGGAGAGGCCCACATACCCCCGTTGGAGAGACATGGCCGCAGCGGCGGCGGTGACCCTCCCCGCCGTGGCAGATCTGGTAATGCCGGTGGGCTGCAGTTGAAGACCCCTGCGGCTGGTGAGGTGGTCGGAGGGGACGCAGTGGTGTAGGCACCTGTAGCAAGGGCGCGTGCATCCTACCACCGCCGGAGAGCTGCAGCCGGAGATCCCCGTGGCTGATGTGGTGACCAGAAGGAGGCAGGCGATGAGCGGGACCGAGCGGTAGTGTGTTGGCGGACCCCTCCTCTCCTGGGGGGTGTCGCCGCTGGAGTGTGTCCCTGAATGGCCGAGATCTAGATGAGCGATGGCACGGGAGTGCTAGTGAGTGCGGCGGAGGACACGGAACCGAACCCCCCCCCAGTCCAATTACCAGGCGGTTAAGGAGGTGTTATGAGAGGCGGCCTGCGGTGTCTGGAGCTAAGGGGATGCGGCTGTTGTGAGGACACATTGTGTTGATGGGGTCACAGTCCTGCTGGAATTGTCCTGCCTCTGGTACTGTTTGGGGAGCCGTCCGGTGGCACTGACCTTGGGCTGTTGCACCTGGTCTCCTTGGTGGCCCATTGGTGGCTGGGACTGACCAGCAGGCGAGAGCTTGGTGCTATTGGTGGCCGGCTGGGATAGAGTGCTGACAGCGAGCCCCCCGTACCTGCGCCCGTGCTCCTGGGGACCGCCGCTGGGGGCTCCCGATTGCGACCACCATGGGCAGTAGCTGGGGCTTCGACCATGGGAAAGCCATGACCGAGACCTGGGACGGTGCCCCTTGACCCAGCTGAGGAACTGCCGGAGGGTCAAGATCAAGGTCCATCTGGAGCACTGGGGCTACAATAACAGCAGATGGATCAAATACTGAAGGCCATTTCAGACACGAAGGATGCACTGCGTCAAGACATAGCGCATGTATCAACGAGTTTGGGGCTGTTGCGAGCAGACGACGCAAAGCTGTCCGACCGCGTCAAACACGCGGATCTTACCCTGGAGGTACTGGAGCCGGCCCAGAAGGTGACTGATGCAGCAGTGGGAGACTTGATGCGCAGGGTGCAGCACCTGGAGAAAAGAGTCGAAGATGCCGAAGGGCGCAATCGGCACAATAATACACGGGTGGTGGGCCTGCCCGAACAAGTTGAAGGGGACAGTATGATCATCTACCTGGAGAACTGGTTGCGCGATGTGGTCGCTCCTGATGGCTTGTCGCAGTTCTATACGTTGGAGCAGGCTCATCGGGTGCCAGCCCGCCCTCCGGCTCTTGGTCGGCCGCCTCGACCTGTGGTGGCGCGTCTCTTGCACTTCAAAGACCGTGACGCCATCCTGCAGAAAGCACGGACAGTAGGCCCCTACCGGGTGGACAATGCCTCTGTCTCCATCTACCCTGATTACTCTTATGGAGTCCAGCGCAGCCGGTCCTCGTTTCTGGCAGTCAAAAAGGCCCGCCGCGATGAGGGAATACGGTATTCTCTTCTGTTCCCGGCCCGCCAGAAAGTGATGGTCGATGGTAAGGCGTCCTTCTATACTACACCGGAAGATGTATGGCAGTGGCTAGAGATGTATCGAGCCTGGACTGATGGTCATGCGGGCAAGGAGAAGATGGCAGAGAACCGACCGAAACCATGCAGGAGCCGCCGAGCTAGGAAACAGGCAGGCTAGCCAGACGCCGTCGACATCACAGACAGACTTGGAACGATGGGCGGCCCTTCAAGCGGTCTCCGTCATATCGGGGGCGACGGCCACTGCTTCATTGGTGGACTCAGGATCTCAGCAGGGATTGGAGGAGTTGGTGTCGGAGGGCTCTGAGGAGGGCTCCCAAAACCTACCTCATGTCACCCGAGGACTGCTGATGGCCTCCTGGGCGAATGAACATTTCTTGTTCCAGTATATATGCAGTAAGAGAGTGTACTCCTAACTACAGCCTGTGATGGGAGGGGGTGCGGAGATGGGCCTGGGGACGATGGTGGGAGGTCTCCTGCACTGTATCCTGACCTAGGGGGATGAGATTGGCTATTGTTTGGCGGGGGCTCGGCTGGGACGGGGCAGCACTAGGGGGGATTCCCTTTTTTGAGGCAGAGCGTGGGTGGGCAGGCGGTGAGATCGTTGTCCAGCTTGTCCTGGTGTAGGGTCGCCCCCTCGACCTCACGCTAGCTGTGAGACTCTGGTAGCTACCAGAGAGTTCCCGTCATTTGGGACTGGGGTTTGGATGGGTACCTACGGTTTATCACCTGTTCTTGGGAGGGGAGGGATGAGGGTTTGTTGGGGATGTTTTGGGCTTCTGGGGAATGTTAGTGTGCCTGCTATGCTACGGGGGAGATTTTTCTGTTGTATGCTTTGCTATGGGGACCCAACTTGAATTGAAATGTATCACCTGGACTGTGCGGGGGCTGAACTCCATGACAAAACGTTACAAGGTACAGGCATATTTAGTACGCAGAGGGATTCAGGTGGCCATTTTGCAGGAAACTCACATTGATCAAGCTGATGGGTGGGCACTACAGCGCAGATGGAGGGGCCAACTGTTCTATACCACCTATTATGCATATGCAAGGGGGACGTTGGTTTGGGTAAGGTCAGGGGTTCCCTTCCATCCTTTGAGTACAGTGGCAGACCCGGAGGGGATGTTTGTGGCAGTAATGAGGCGACTAGATGGGAGAGATATAGCACTATGTAGTGTGTACGCTCCGAACATAGATCAGTCCGCTTTCTTCTCACGGTTATCTGAGAAGCTGGTGTCGCTCCTTATGGGTACGGTGTTTCTGGGGGGCGATTTTAATTCAATCGCTGATGTGGACATCCCGCGTTGGCCCAGTCTGCGGTTCACCGACTAGCGAAGGCGAGACGGGAGAGGCAAGACACCTGGGGGCTGGTTGATGTTTGGCAGACACACCATCCCATGGCTAGAGATTATTCATATTATTCGGTACTGCATGATTTACATGTATGACTTGACAGCATTTTGTGTTCCCCGGGGGCTCAGGAGCTGACGTACCATAGCGAATACTTAGTGAAGACGATCTCTGATCACAACCCTTGTCTGATAGCGGTGCGGTGGTCCAGGCAACGACAGGCGAGCCCTACATGGCGCTTGAACCCTGTGACACTGGAGGACCCAGTTTGTAGTGCCGAGGTCCGGGATGGTATTGAGCATTACTTCATGGAGAATTCGGGGACGGCGTTGAGCAGGGCCCAGGAGTGGGATGCTTTCAAAGTTGTAGTGCGGGGAGTGTGCATTTCGTCCACTACGAGAGTTCGCAAAACGTTACTGCAAGATGTAGAGCAGGAGGAGGACCGCCTGTGGCAGGCAGAGAAGGATAGTCACACGGACTCGCAGGGGCAAGAGGCAGTTCTAGCAGCGCGCGAAAAAGTGGCCGCTCAGACTGAACGGCTGCGCTGTTTTGATTATAAGGAGTACTTGGTGCGGGCGCATGCAGAGAGAGACAGGGTGGGGTCTTTACTGGCCTGGCTGGCTAATCCGGCAACCCGGGGTACTCTGATTTTATCGCTGAATACGGCAGTAGGGGATCTAGTACACTCTCAAAAGGAGATTAATGATCAATTCCTGCTCTATTACACATCGCTCTACCGGAGTACGATGCAGGATCTGCCGGATGGACTCAATGACTTCCTATCAACAGCGCAACTCCCACGGTTAGACCCTGCACAAGGGAACAAGCTGGGAGAGGACATCTCGCTAGGAGAGACCGGAATAGAGATGAAACATATGGCTAGGCAGAAGACGCTGGGAGTCAATGGCCTCCCGGTGGAGTTTTATGCGGCGTATGTGGACCTCCTAGCGCCGCAATTGCAGTCAGTGTACAGAGAGGCATGGGAACTGGGTAGGTTGCCGTCGACTACCAGAGAAGCGACCATAGTGCCGCTGTTGAAGAGAGGTGGGGATCCCTGTTCTCGCTCGGCATATTGGCCACTTTCGATGTTCACGGTGGATTGCAAAATCCTAAGTAAGATTCTTGCAACGAGACTTTTGGAACATATATGTGCTTTGGTACACCCGGACCGAACGGGTTTCATCCCCACCAGGAACACGGCGGTGTGTATACGTCGGCTGATTAGGGTTATGGGGGATGGACACGATAGGACACCGGGCGCAGTGGTGTTATCGGTCGACATTGAGAAGGCCTTCGACAGCATGGAATGGCCATATCTGTTTCAAATGCTGAGGGAGTTTGGCCTTGGGGATCAGTTTGTACGGTGGACTCAACTGTTATACTACTCGGCCACAGCTAGGGTTAAGACTGGGCATACCATCTCAGTGGCATATCAGGTAGGGAGGGGCACCCATCAGGGCTGTTCTTTATCTGCATTATTGTTTGCCCTGGCAATCGAGCCGCTGGCGGCGCATGCGAGACAGGGACAGTCATATGAGGGCTTGTTGCTACGAGGGGAGGTCCACTACATATCTCTGTATGCGGACGATTTATTGCTGTATCTGGCGGATGTGGACGACTCGCTTCGGGGTGCCAAAGCCCTGCTTCGGGAGTTCAGCCGTCTTTCAGGGTTAAGGTTGAACTGGGGTAAGACCTGTTTGTTCCCTTTGGTCCCGGATGGCCAGGTACCTCTGAGAGTGGGGATCTGCGATCGGAACCTCAATGTTTACCCTACCTGGGTGCCCGCATCTATCACACTCAGTTCAACCTCTTGGAAGGCAATATAGGCGGGGCGGTGAGAGGGCTCCGGGGCATCATGGAGTTCTGGCGAACCCTCCCCTGTCAGTGGCTGGGAGGGTGGCATTGTTGAAGATGGTAGCACTTCCACGTTTGCTCTACTTTTTTCGTACGCTACCGGTGTGGATACGGCGTCATTCTTTCAGAAGCTCAGGGCCCTGACCACAGGGTTTATATGGTGCTCTGGTAGACGGTAGGTTGCCCTAAACACCCTGCTGCGGCCGAGGGCAGAGGAGGGACTGGCGGTCCCCGATTTTGGATGGTACTATCTGGCGGCGCAGCTGCAGTGGCTCACCCAGGTGGTGGCTCGTGTGTTTAGAGGCCCGGAGGGGCCACAAGGAAGAGTGATTCCCCGGCATGTCTTGTCATTTATAGTTTTCCAGCAGAAGATAGGTCTCGATCAGCTCACAATTGAAGAGGGCACTCTACGCTCATGCTGGAACCGGAGCCAGAAACGAGCAGGATTTCCCCGTCCTTATGCTCCGGAGATCCCTTGGGCATGTGCACAGCCTTTCCGCATGGAGGGGATTGGTCTGCGCTGACAGTTTGGGAGGAGCTTGGAATCCACATGCTAGGGGATTTATACAGGGACGGAGCTCTGTTGTCATTTCAAGACTTACAGAGCACTTTTGAACTACTGCGGGGGGACTATTTGTTGCATGCTGTCTTAATGGTAGGAATTCAACGGCAGTGGAAGATGGGGTTGTTGGAACCCCTGACATCATTGGGCTGCCAATATGTAACCATGGTGGCAGATACGTTTAAGGCTATTACGTGCCTATACAGGCGACTGTCGACTGAGCAGCTTCCACCCCTTGACGCTATAAAAGGTAAATGGGAGGCGGATATTGGTAAACCCATACCGGAGACGACGTGGCCTTATTTGCTGCAACGGGCTTGGAAGGGTACGCGCAATGCCAGGTTCCAATTAGTACAATTCTTTACTTTGCATAGGGCTTATTTGACACTGGTTAAAATCCTACAGTATTTCGGGGGCTCCCAGTCACCGTGACCAAGGTGTAGCGCCGACATAGCTGATTTTAGTCACATGTTCTGGTCTTGTACGGGGCTGGGGTCCTACTGGGAGGATGTGGTGGCGTGTCTAAATCATGCAATAGGACGGGCGATGGCAGCAGAAATAGGGACTTGTTTATTACTTTGGCTCCCACATACCCCCAGCACTAAGATTACTAGTAAATTCTATGATCTAGGGTTGATAATGGCGAAACGGGAGCTTACCATGCACTGGAAGTCGAAAACAGGGCCTAATTATTCGAGATGGAGAGCGCGTTTCCTCAACTGGGCGGGAAGTGAAGGGACACTTCGCTTGCAACTAGCTAGGTGCACTGCTAATGAAAAAGGATTGGAGGCTGCAAGGGCTTGGGGAGATTTGGTGGCAGAACTCCAAATTCCTACCAGGGAAGATGAGGAGGAGGAAGAGGGTGTGGAGTTAGATCAAGGGGAGAGAGTGAGAGGGGTGAGCCTATAAGAAATACAGCGAGGAATGGAGTACCAAATAGCAATGAGAGGAGGGGCTGTTCTGCATATTCCCAGGTTTAGTGGTGTTAGCGGAATACTGCAGAGACACATAGAACATACACGCTATTACTGGGATTTCCCAGTTGGTTTTTTACTTTATTTTTTTTTCCCCCTGTTTGATGGGTTGGGAGACAGGACCAACCAATGGCTACAGAATTGGGCTGGTTAAGCAGGGCACACTGACAGGGGGTGGGGGTAGAGGGGTGGGGGATTAGGAATGTTGGGATAGACACCAATTAAGTGAATTTGAATGGCATATACAGTGCTGGTTGGGCCATCTGCGTACTGGCTGTAAAAGAGCTGAATAATTGGTATGTCATGCATGTTACAAGAAACAATAAAAATTCTGTTTAAAAAAAAAAATGGAATGAATGGGGAGGTATTCCTTAATTGCGAATCGCAATTTGCGATTCGCAATTAAGGAATATGTAGGATTCGCAAACTTTATTGCAAATCCTACATACATAAATTTTGCGATTCTCGAATAGCGATTCGCAAACAATCGCTATTTGAGAATCACAAAATGACTTTTTGATACATATGGCCCATGGTCACTTTGGCCCATATGTATCAAGCAAATTCGCATTCGCAAAAGCCGAAATTCGCAGAATTTCGGCCTTTGCGAATGCAAATTTGCTACATGCTATTAAGCAAAATCTGGTGCAAAACAAGGAATCACAAAATTTGCGATTCCTTATTTTGCAATTGCATTTAGGAATCGCACATTTTGTGATTCCTTAAATGCAATGTATGAAGCAAAACAAATTTGCAAAATGTCCTTAAGGAATTGCAAACTACCACCAACTTCTAGTTGGTGGTAAGTTGCGAATTCCTTGAAAAATTCAAATTTTTGCATTCTTCAAAGTGCCATGTGACGCACATACATGCCCTTGAGCATGTATGTGCGCCACATGTGCACCCATGCATATTTCAGGGGTGCAACAGGGTGTCCTTTGGACACCCCTGCTCCCTTGAAATTATTCTCAATTAGCGATTAGCAAATTGCGAATCGCAAATTGAGAATAATTTCCCATTCATTCCTATGGGCCTCCTGGCCCATAGAAATGAATGGGAAAGTATTCCTTAATTGCGATTCGCAATTTGCTAATCGCAATTAAGGAATTTTAAGTAATCGCTAAAAAAATGCGATTTTGTACATACATACCCATTTGCGATTCTCAAATAGCGATTTCTTAAAAATCGCTATTTGAGAATCGCAAATGAGTATCTAGACCCTGGAAGAGGTAATAGGGAGAACAGGACTATTAGCTATGTTGTACACTAACCTGTTGTAGATTGAAGTGGCGTAGATTGGATTAGAGTGGCATAGAGTGGAATGGAGTGGCGTGGAGTAGGTTAGAGTAGAGTAGTGCAGAGTGGAGTAGAGTGACGTGGAGTGGTGTAGGGTGTTGTAGAGTGGACTCGCATAGAGGGGAGTAGAGAAGAGTCGAGTAGAGTAAGTGAGTGACATTACTTGTACCCTCACTAGCGCTGATCGCAGTTTTAAAGCATTGTTTTTTGTTAAATTGCATGAGTGTTCTTATTTTTACTTATAACAACTGTCTTGTGTGATATTGCACTCGCACTTTAAATGCCAACATTGCTGGGGGCAGCAAACACTGGAGACATTCTTTTCTGTGTTTGACTACCCGGCCGTGTTGAGTGATGGAAGTCTGTCTTCAATTGTTACTAGTTCGCCTTTCTGGTAGTGCCCTAGTTCATTGGAAAGCCATATTATTTAATGGTGGTTGGGGCATTGACGTGCCAACTAGCAGAGTGAGTGCCTTATTACTTTTACCCACACTAGCACCGATCTTATTTTTAAAACATAGCTTTTAGCAAATTGCATGAGTGTTCTTATTTTTACTCCTAACAACTGTTTTGAATATTATTGCACTTGCACTTTAACCCCTTTAGTGCTGCCGTCGGCCGTTGGACGTTGAGAGCACTACCTCCGTAGTGCTGCGCACGTCCAACGGCCGACGCGGCCCCACCCATTTCTTAGAACGTTCAGCACTGGCGCTGAACGTTCGACGCAAGAAACGGGTTAAATGTCAGTACTGCTGGGGGGAGTAAACACTGGGGACATCCTTTCTGACTTTGGGCCTTATTATAACTTTGATGGTGTGGCAGCGGGCCACCATGTCAGTGTCTCGCTGCCATGCCACCAAAGCCATAATGCGACTGCTCAGCGGATTCAGACAGGAATCCAGCTCGGGTGGTCAGGCGGTCCTGTTGCAGCTGGCTCACTGCATGCAGTGCCAAGGCTCATACGTGAGCCTTAGCAAGGTGCACCATTGGGAACGCCATTGCACATTACTGCAAGGCATGGACAGACAAGTCCATGCCCTGCAGGAAATGGGGGCACATGCAGGCAGGGGGTATACCATGTGCCCCCCTGCATGCATCCTGTGGTGCAGAGGCACCAGGGGGCCCTTTGTTTCTTCACAGCCACACTATTTTTAACAGCAGGCTCACTGCCATGAAAACCGTGGAGGTGAGTAAGCTCCTAATATGCTTGGTTTTGCTGTAGCGACACTGTCAGTATATTAGGGGCCTTAGACTGCTTCAAGACCACAGGGATCCCTGGCGGCAGCAGTGGTCTTATGGTGGTCTAACCACCCAACTTGTTATAGGGTGGTTGGACTACCGGTATGGCGGTAACCGCACTGCCACTTTGGGGGTCGATCATAGCACCATACTCAAATAAGGCCCTTTGACTTCCCAGCTTTGTTCAGTGCCGGTAGTCTGTCTTCAGTTGTTACCAATTTGCCTTTCTGGTATCGCTCTAGTCTTTTGGAAGGCCATATTGTTTAATGGCGGTTGAGGCGCAGGCGTGCCAACTAGAAGAGTGAGTTACTTATTACTTTTAACCGCACTAGCACTTTTCCACATTTTAAAACATAGGTTTGATTAAATTACATGAGAGTCTTCTCATTTTTACTTAATGACTGTCATGCGTGAGATTGCACTTGCACTTTAAATGCTAATAATGATGGGGGAACTAAATGCTCGGGTCATATTCTCTGATTTTGACTGCCCGGCCATGTCCAGAGCAGGTAGTCTGTCTTCAATTGTTACCAGTTCGCCTTTTTGGTAGCTCTCTAGTCTATTGGAAGGACATATCATTTAATGGCGGCCGGGGTGCGGATGCGCCAAAGGTGTGCCAAAGGCCCGTCTGCGCCTACGCATTCTGGGCTAGGAGCCAGGACCCCTTCCCACCACATTTTGGAGATAATTAGATACTCATCCGTAGACCTGAAGAATTTTAACTAGATTCCCGGGGTAAAGTGACGTCACTCTCTGGACCCATATACCCCACCGAGTGTGTGCACTCTCTGTAAATGCACATTAAACACAGCTTTAACAGAGACAGCACTGGAACCTTGCACTATGTCCAATAGAGACAATCTGGCAGTGCGAAGTGAGTCAACTGATAGATGGCACTTGTATTTAGTCAATTGCAGATCCCTCCCTAAGCATAAAAGTGAACAGTTCACCTTTTCAAACGATGCTCAGCCAGACGTCCTCTTTCTAGCTGAAACATTGCTCAATGAGGATAGCTAGCCAGATTTTGAAATAGACTTGCCACCAGCCTACACAATTGGTAGGAGTAAGCATGCCAACAAAATGGGGGGAGGGGTAGCCATTATGCTAAAAAAAAGATCTAGGCTGCAAGTTTGCTCCAACCTCAGTCCCAGACAGCGAAAGCCTGCCATTCTCCATCAAACTGTCCCAGATCTATACATTTTCAGGGCTGCTGGTCTATTGCCCATGAGGCTCAGCCACAGATTTGATGAAGAGCATGCCAGATGTATTGGCAGCCCATACTCTCCATACAGCCAATGTCATGCTGCTGGGTGACTTAAAACATTCATGTTGAGGAAGCAGTTCTGGCCAGGCATCCAGTTTTCTGCAGGACCTGCCAGTGATTCAGTTTTCTCAGTTGGTTAGCTCTCCAAAGTATAATAATCGTCACACACTCGACACCATTTTTACGAACATAACTAAGATGAGAGTAGATCTCCCTCTGACAGCTGTCTGGGCAGACCATTCCATTATTTCATTCTCCATCTCTAAAAAAGGAGAGTCCATACCTAAAGTTATCTACTCCAAGACTACACGACATTGGTCCAAACTGGATACGAAGCAAACACAAGGAGATGATGGACGGAGCAATGCCACTTTTCAGACTCTCACCCTCAATCAAAGATCTAAGTTGAATCCATCATCGTTCTTTAGCTCACTTGGCCACCCCAGTTTAGACCCAGCTATATGCAAATAAGTCTTGGCCCTGTGTCTCATGGGAACAGTCCAGCCCGAACTGCTAAGCTAGGTCTTCCCTGGACCGGAAACAAGCATCCTGAGACCAGTTTCGGGGTAACACCCCTCATCAGCCAGGCTAGCTTGAATCCAGTGGCAAAGTGAGCAAGGGACCCATGTATGGGCATACCCTGCCAACACAAAAGCAGGATAACATTCAGTGGCTCTCCTGGGTACTAAAACATCTAATAAGAGAATGTAAAAAATGTGAAAGAGAGTGGAGACTTAAGTATGACGATGAATGAAAACAGGTCAACAAAACTTGAAAAAATAATAGCATGTCATCCGCAGGGTATGAATGAACGACTTCACAGAAAGGATTAAGCAATCCTCAAACTCTTCAAAAGAAATGTACAATATTGTAAATCCATTCTTAAAGCCTGATATACCAGACGTTGGTCCTTCCCTATCTGTGAAATGCTGTGAATTACTTGCAAACCATTTTCTCGGAAAAGTGAGGAATATCTATCATGCTCAATCAGAGAGGTGTTGAAACTTCTTTACTCTGAGCCCTGTAACCAAAATGTTTGGAAGACAGCCCCCTCCAAAAATGTACAGCAAGAATAGGGAGAGTGGAAGGAGCAGGGGTCAGGTCCGGGACGACGCTTATGAGGTCATTTCAGGGGTATTTTTCTGTTGCTCATAATCCATGATATATGTGAGATTTGCAAAAGTACAAATATAGCAAAAAAAACAGATATAGACAAAAAAAACTAGGCCCCATAATTGGGGTGGTGTGAGCCTGATTTCCAATGCAACTACACTTGCTGTACTAAAAGCCCTTAAAAATATTTTTTACAATCATACAGCCTTTGACCTGCAAGTAACACAGCATTACAATCTTTTCATATGGCTGTTCAGTAATATCAACAAATAAATGTATTTATCATGAATTCATAATACGTATTCAAGGGTCCATCTGCACTTCCTCCCTGCTGCCCGATATTATTGGTACAGAGGCATCCACGTTGTAGCTTCACAATGTGGTACAACCTATTGGTAGTACGATTTTAAGTCCTGAAAGACTGTCAATGTCCAATGAATTGCAAGAGTAATCTCAGGTGTAAATCCTTGTGTAACGCCCTAATCGTAGTGGTGCTTCTATGTGTATGTGTTGATGAGTTTCAGCCAATGTGTAGCATCCTCCTCTGGAAAAACAATCAGGTCACGTATCACTGAATACGAGTATACCCTGGTCAAAAGGGAAAGTCTCCTGTGAAGCCATCATATTTGAAGCTTATGGGTTTGTCAGGGGGCTCTTAGGGTTATTGGGCACTTGTGTGTACACCATCAATTGTGAAGCATGCTCCTTGAATGGTAGGGACATGCCCACGCATATGCTGGTGATGAACGCCATATTACCACCGTCACGATAATGTCAAACTAGATCCTCACCATCACCTAATAAGGTATAGGATTATAGCGGACAACAGCATGGACCATGCTACAATTGATGTACATCCATTGTAGTGTCTTCCGTCCAGCTGCACCTCTTAATAAGGCATAGGATTAGTGGTGCAGCAGCACAGGAGATGCTCTACACCACTCTATACCACTCCACCCCACACCTACAACACTCTACTCCACTCCATAATACTCTATTCCACTCTTCGCCACTATATGCCACTCCATTCTATGACTCTTTAATCTACTCTGCCACTCTGCGCCTCTAAACTTTATGGCACTCTACACCACTCCTCTCTAAACCACTCCACTTAACACCACTCCAGTCTAAGAAACACCATTCTACTCCACTCTACGACACTCCACTCTATGCCACTCTACTCCACTACACTCTACGGCACTTTATACTACTAACCACTATGCTAATCTACTCTGTGATGCTCTACTCCATTCCAGTCTCTGGTACTCTACTCAAGGTCACTCCACACCACACCACTCTACAACACTTCACTCTATGATATTCTACTCCATAACACTCTACTCTACAACAGTCCTCCCCACTCCACTATACAATACTATTTTATTCACCTGTTTAATAAACTGCATGGCTACACGATAAAAGGCTTCCCAGTGTTGTCAGAACTAGCTAGAGTGAGGATGGTTAATGTGAATTGAGGGAAAAAATAGGTTTTAGTTTGTATGTATCAGAAACCCAATACAATATTCTTTGTCTAAATAAGAATGCTGGTCCAATGAAATATGATTATTGTTAACAAAAATAATTGTTGACTCTATCCAAAAAGAGAACTCCATTTTCTGTAACACAACTTCACCTCTCAGCACAGTTGTTACCATTGCCTATAACATACTCATATACGGACTGGCATCTTCCCAGACATAAGAGGCATGGCTCTTGCATGGTTTTCCACTCTTGTTGAGAAGCACACACTCAAAGTAAAACTGGGCCCATTTCTTTCTATTAGAGTCAAAATCAGTTGTGGTGTGCCCCAGGGATCAGTCCTGTCTCCCATCCTATTTGACATTTGCATAGCCCCATTGGCTGGCATCCTGCACTCCTATAAAATTGGGTACCATACGTATGCAGACGACACCCAGATCATCTTCAAATTTGATGAGAATCCAACATCCTCATGCTTTCTCAAGGCCTCTCAAACATTCACAGTTGAATGCAAAATAACTCTCTGTATCTCAACCAACTGGGTCAAATCCAAAATGTTGCCTTTCCTTTCGATCAGACCCCCACTACCCTTTGCCTGCCCTGACACACTAGGCTCCCCACCCATTTGGGTGATGCAAGTATGCAACATGGGTGTTATGTTTGACAGCGATCTCTCCTTTGCCCCACAGATAAATACAATCTGCAGAAATGTTTTTTTTTCACCTATGCCAAATGAAGGGGATCTTTTCCCTGCTGAACTGTACTCAGAAAATTGCCTCAATACTTGCATTGGTGACGTCATGCTTGGATTACTGCAACAGTCTCTACATTGGCCTTCTAATCACCTCCACCAAGAAACTCCACAAGTACAGAACTTTGCCACTCAACTGGTCTACAACTTCCCTTGACACAACCATGTTACCCCTGCTCTCATAAACCTCCATTGGCTCCCAATACAACCAATATATCCATAGAGCATTAAATAACCGTGCTCCACACCACAGCTCCAGGCTTTTTGTTCCCTACCAGACTCTCAGATCTGCTGATAAAAGGCTACTGACACCTCACACCTTCAGATATAAAAGATAAAGCAGTTGACCTCTTCTTCACCAATGTATCTCCCTGGAATGATCTACCTACTCACCTTAGACAGGAACACGTTCACAACGAATTCAGGAAGTTTTTAAAGAGCTAACTCTTCTCCCTGGCTTTCAGATAGCTTCAGCACCTAGATCATTTACTCAATCTTCAACAAGTCTACCACTAAGAATCTTGACAGCCCACTGCCCTTTAAACCAGCCACAAATACTTCCAGCTCTCGAGGAAATGCCTGATGGTCTAAAAAGGACAGCCAAGACCTGCTTGAAAGAGGCATCCCAATCATTTCCCGGGTGACAGGCGCTGGTAGCAGTTTGTGAATACCAACAAACGTACTCATATTTTTTTGTGTTGAAACGTTTGTAGGCAAACTGCCCCATGGCGTGGCATTTTCATTCTCCTGCATAATGTTCCACCATTGGCACAATAGTGTACAGGTGCGAAATGGTTTCCTACTGCAATATTCCTTTTGTGAATAATTTGCTATAGGAAACCTAGCCTTTTGCAAGTGTAAGTGAAACATAAACGTGCATAAAGTATTCTGATCAGACCCAACGACTTTAAAATTTTAAAAAGTGGTTTTCTGATGATCGCTGTAGAGAACGATGTATGTTTTCACTGCTGTTATGAAGCAAGTACCCATATATTTTCACATATGAATATGGTCTCCCCAAAAAATAGTATTTTCAAGCTATAACAGCATTGGTAAAGCCAACCGGTCGCGCTTACATTTTGAGTCCTAACTAAATATTTAAAACAAGCATTTATAATGCATTGGGTCTCGCCTTTGGGGCCTTATATGTATTTAGCTGTGCAGCATATTAGTATGGGTGCTGAAACATCTACTGTTTTTTAACATGAAGGGAAAGTAATAACCAAACTGCGTGACACGCCAGGTATTGGAACACATGGAGAGATGTATTGCCTTTCAGCTGGAAATGGTATAGTCCAAAGCTCTGTTTTTAATATAAAATCGGGGTTTTCAGAAGTCATATCGCTGAAAATACAAGATTTGAAAAAAATATTATTGTCTACGGGTGCTCATGGAAGACAATTTCTATGGAATGGAATCTAAAGAATGCTAAAGTGGTTCTGGTATTTTACTGACCTCAGCTGGTCGTTTTCTATCAAGAAAGTTAAATGGAGGCAGTTGCCAGAATAAAAAAAAAAAAGAAAGTCCCTCAGCAGAAAGCAATTCTGGTATTTCACTGACCTCTGCTGGTCGTTTTTCATCAAGACAGTTAAATAGAGCCAGTTGAACATAAAAAAAAGTCCCTAAGCGGAAGCAGACAAGTCCTAGGGCTGATCTCCAGAGCCCACATAGTACATACACATATAATTATATAATAAGTATATACTAAAGTATATACAAGAGGTATTGAATGCTCGACCTAAAGAGATTGAGTCATCACACTTCAGCTATTGGTTCTCTTGACTTTTAACGACTGCATTTTACTTGTGCACATTGTGCACTTCCACCTAAAAAGTAATTTTCTCTGCCAGGGACAGTGAGACACCATCTCTTTTGTTTTTGTTGTGAAGTTGTTGTTTTTTTTGGCTGAAACAATGTTTTTTCCGTTTTTCACTTTTGTGAGAGTCTGGCATTACATAGGTAAGTCATCTGCTCACCACCCGCCTGCTGCTTTGTGGCTGTTCTTTGTCCTAAACCTTGCCTGCATTGGCACTTTTGAATTTTTCAAGGAGGCACTCTGTGGGAATGAAATTATACTTTGGGAAACTTGGACAAACAGAGCTGCAGTAGGGAATGCACGTCCCTCTTAATTACTTTTATCTTTTGTAGCTGTCAAAGTGACAAAGATGAAAGAATGTGTTTTAGTGCAAAGCAGACCTGGTCCTTTGTGTACTGGGTTTGCTTTAATCAAACAGTGAAACCTTTTAATAGCCTTTTTCCAGAGTTTCTCATTAAGAGTTAAATTATTAGTGCATGAGTAAAACTTAGTTCAAGCTACAAATCTGTTGCCTTTGTGATCTCTTCTCTTATTAACATAGTTGCACTCACACATTTGAAACGGAAGAAAAACAATGACCTCTCCTTCTTTTGGACCCAAATGAGCCCCTCACGCTTCCTTGAGTGTTTATTCTTTAATACAAATCAGAAATATGTTTATTGCTTTTGGAAAGGAAGACTAGGCTTCTTTTTCATGATACATCGTGTTATGAAATAAAATAGATTATAAATTAAGTTTGATTTTATGAAGATGGTGGAGGGCAGAGAGCATTGTACTGGGTTGGGTGTCAATAAGCACAGACCTCCCTATCAGAAAGTGTTCTTATAGCCACATGTACCAGGATAAAACGTCAGCACCCCTGCAACCTAATCCATCACTACTACAACCTGCACTGTCACCTTTAATACCAATGCTACTACTATAACCACTAATGCCAGTACCACCCCATCACCACTATCATCACTACTACTGTCACCATCATGAACACCACTACCACCCGCACAATCAATATTACCACATTCTCATGTGTTTCTGTGTGTAAAAGCATTGTTCGTTCAACAGTGTTATATGAGTGTAAGAGAAAGGGTGATGTGGGCATGTAAGAGATCTATGGGCTATTCGCAAAGATAACTTACACTTTACACATAAAAATCTGCTCTTACACTTTTGAATAGCTTTACTACCTTTGGCTATTCACAAAATCAGAGTGTAAAGTTACTCAAAAGTGTAAACTTGCACGTCTCCACCCCTTAAAAAAGAGTGCCAGGTCAAATTAACAAGTGTAAGTTACTATTGTCAAAAACAAACAGCAGTCAGTCCAGCACCACACATGGCCAATCACTGATACTACAACATTGTACGATAGAAGAAAATGCAGGTACCCCATAAAAAAATGTATTTAAATGATTTAAAATAGTTACAACTATTAGTACATATTATGAAATGTAAAAAAATATCTAGATATAAAACATATTTATCATTGAAATATAAAATATTTTAACAATAATTTGGGAATTTATAAATTAATATGCCATTACGTTTATAAAAATGTAATTACACTACTTAGAATGTATTCTGTACAGTACTTTTAAAAAGTATTAATGCATAATAAATGCATGACATTTTAATTCAAAATTAAGTTAATAGTGCTGCAACACTTTTTTTTGTTCTAAATTTGAAATAAATATATAGTACTCATTTACAATAAAATTAAACATAGAAATATTTTTACTAACATATAAAGTTAATAAACGTATTAAATTGTTCCTATACTTTACTACATTATTTCCCTATACGGTTTTAAGTCTCTACCTCCATTATTTCCTATGCCATTGTGCTGCATTATCAGTTGTCAACCATGTGTAGTGCTGGACTAACTCCAGCTCTGAGCTGGAGTAATTTACTACTGTTTTGGTCCCTTTTTGGCTGTAATACTATAGAGTTTCAGTTTTTAATAGCAATGGGCTTATCCTTTTGTGGGTGGGTGTATGTCCTTCCTTAAACCCCTTCCTAAACTCCTCCTTACTCCTTTCTAAACCCCTCCCATTTAACAGTAAACATGCCCCTTTTCTAGCCCCTCCACGGTCCCTCTCACATTTACTACTAAGGGCCTAATTATGAGTCTGGCGGTCCGCTAGATTTGCAGTGTCGGTCCAGCCACCGCCAAACTGGCGTTCCAACCGCCCAATTACAACTTTGCTCTGCCACAATCATCAATGAACGGTCCCTGACGGTGGCGAGACAGTCAGGGACACAGCAATATGCTGGTGGTGCCTCTGCAGCACCGCCATGCATAGTAGGAGTTTCAGGACCAACATCAGTGTCATGTAAGTCTTTACTGACTGGTGTTCCTGACCCAAGGGTGTCCTTGCACCCAGGGCCGGACTGGGAATCCAAAGCAGCCCTGGCAATTTTGTTGGGCCGGTCCCCACCCCCGGGAGTGCTGGGCAAGTGTGAAGCACTGCTGCTTAACAAAAATGCCCCCCAGCACTGCTGCTTTTGTTACTGGGAGCTGATAATGCAACATCGCTGCAAAACTGGCCCCCAGTATCAAAACCGGCCCCCACCCTCCTAGCCTCCAGGGCAAATGCCCGATGCCCACTACGGCCAGTCCGGTCCTGCATGCACTTTACCCTCCATACCATGCAAGAACTGTTTTTAGTGTTCCCATTGCAGTCAGAAGCAATTCTGTGGGGCTGCCAAAAAAAGCCTGCCATACATGAGAAAGCTTGTTATCTGGTGGACGGTGTGAATGCGAGTTTGGCAGTGTGGGAGAGGACCGCCGGTGTGGCAGTCCGCTCATGCACTGCCAAACTTATAATCAGGCCCTAATTAGTAAACTTATATCTGTGAGGATCTCCGAGTCCTCACAGAAAAGAGGGGAGAGGTGGATATGGAGGAATGCATTTGTATGTGTGGGAATAGCACTTTGTTGTGCTTTAGTTGTAAATGTCTACAAAAGACAGTTGTGAATAGGCCCCGTAGCATGAACAACCTTTAAACATCAATATTTGCAGCTTTGCATGAAGTATTTTTTTCCACAGCGTCTGTTGCCCTTCTTGGGAAAGGGAAGGGGGAGGATTATTTCCTGCAATTCTTGGATAATGCTGTCAAGGAAGAGAGTTCAGGAAACCTGCACAAGGGGTTATAGTTGATTACAAACACATCAGCTTCCCTTAACTTTTGCAGCTTTTGAAAGAAGAATCCGTTATACGCCTCCCGGTGGAGTAGCACCAGGAAATAGGACACTTTCCAAGCCATAGTAAATATTAGTTAAAGTTGAAAAATAAACATTGGAATCTTACAAATTGGCAAAGTAAGGCACTGAACAGTGTACTTTTTCGACTCTGCAAAATGTGCACTGTAGGACAATTTCCTATTTTTTGCTCTTGTGTTAGCAAGAAGGGCGTGTTTTTGGCTGCATATGAGCACCAGAATATGAATTAGAGTTTGCAGTACAAGGGAAGGACAGTTAAAAGTGCGTCAAGGTGCCCTCTAGATTGCTAGTTTATACGGATTGTGTGCTGCTGATGCTCATAGTTTGCTGCTGTTGATTCACGTTCTGTGCCTTTTTCAATTTACATTGTTTCTTTTGCTTTTACAGATTTTATATAGCATGAACTTGACCCAGTATTGGGTATCAGAGTGCTTTACATAGCACCAATTGCGGTACGTGGGGACACGTTAATTTATTTGTTAGGCACGGGACGATTAAGTGATTTGCCCAGAATCACAGGATGTTTAGTGTCATTGCAGAGGCTCAAACCCGGTTCTCCAGATTCGAAGTAGACCGCCCTAGCCGTTAGGCCAACTTTCTGTCCCTCTTCATGGTCTGCTTTGTTCCGCTTTACAGTCCAGCTCTCATCACCTCCGACTTTTCCGTGTTGCTCCCACCTCATAGCTAATCTTGCTTCCCCACCCCATACATTCCTACACATCTTTTAATTAATGATTCCCCTCCCCGACTCTGCCATTGTCCTTCGTCCCTCCCAGATGCTCGTCGGTGGTGTTGCCTTCTGACCCAACTGCACCCCAACTCATATGGCCTGGTACTAGCTATACCCCCTCCTCCCCTGTCAAGACCCACATAACATCAAGAACAAGAGTTTCTTTGGAAAAGGGGGTCGTAGATAACCCCCTGGCTGTATTAATTAACCAAACAATTAAACAATTAATAATAACAATATTCACAAACAATTACGCAGAAAACATACAATTGACATTGATTACATTGATAGATACAGATGTCAGATGGCTAACCTTAACATAACTCTAATACAAGTTATTCCTATCCGAGTCTAAACATATCATCATTAATAATCATAATGGCAACTACTTTTCTGCGTATCCATATTTGGGCCTACAGCAAGGTCAATAACTGGTGTCAGATCCTTATCAACTAAGCCCGCACTTCAGCCGGAGTGCGCATGCGCAGAGGTCCCGTTCACCGTGAGGGTACTTCCCCCCCAGTTACCCCCGTACGCCCTGTATACTACCTCCATACGGGGCCCTTGCAGTTCTGCGCCATTTACTGGCGCCATTGTGCACGTGCGGGGTGGCCAACCAGCCTAGGAAAAGCGTAACTCCCCACTCCCCCGCACCCATCCATCCATAAAGGCTGTAACTGCCCTTGGAGTTCTAGGAGGGACACTTGTCCCTCCCCCTTGGGCGACCCCATTCAAGAATGGCACCGCCCTCTAAGGACCTTAAATTTATTGCTCTCTAATCATGACCTTCCCGCCACAGGCCAGCATAGTTGCCCGACTATCTGCCCCTCCCCCCCCACTATGCTAACGAGAAGGTCATGCCCTAGTTCTGAAGCCCCCTAACCATGCCAGCAAATTCTCTGAGAGGATTGCATAACCTACCTTTAGTAAGTGGACACCGTCTTTTAAGAATCACGGATCCCCCCGGATGCACCCATGATCGATCGTCTGTAACTGAGGAAACCTAAACAACCTCCCTAAACAACCTTCCTATTTTGTTATTGATCCTTCTTACTGAGTGGGTCAGTGCCCTCAGAGACTCCCCCCCTCTATACACATCTAGGTACCATCTGGTACCATGCTAAGGTGCATCCCTGGCATGTTTTGGCTAACCAACCCACTTCCATGATTATGGATTCCACTAGCCCTCTTCTACCCAGTTTCAGTGTAAGATAATGATACTAGGGCGAGGCCCCCCCTTGCTCAGTACGTCCTGTACAAAACCCCTTAACTGATTCCAGCAAAGCCCCCTCTTACCATGCAGTAAGACCCTAAAGCCAGCCTGCTCAGCACTGTTACTGTAATTCCCTGAAAAGAAAAATGCCTACAAACGTCTCACATATGAATGGCCTATAATCCAAACAACATGTGGTCCAGGTTCCGTTGTCGCTGCATGTCTTTGCTTTGGTGGTAGTTGCTGATGAGCCGACGCCAGTTTCCCCCCTGCATGACAGGTTCGAGAAACTGTAGAGATAAGCAGAAAAAGACTGCATCAGTACTTTGCTAACGTTCCACTCACAACATGTGCAGTCGCACATAGCGTTTGTAACAATTGGAGGACCACCTCCCAATTCTTTTGACATTGCAGCTGTACAAACCTCTTGTTGTTGCCTCTGTGGCAGCTCCTATTCTGAAAGAATGAGTTCCAAAGCAACTAGGATCCAAACCTGCTTACAGTACTGCCATATCTATGACTCTCTCGAACTGAAACCTGGTGAGCGGGGTACCATCTGCATGAATTAATAAAGTTCCCCCCCTTGTATTAGGTCTCTGCTGTAAGAATGCCTCTACTTGTGCTACGGGACTGAAAGGACTACCATGTGCCCGATGCAGTACTAACCCTTCACCACGGGCCTCATGTTCAGTTTTGGACTTCCTAATGGATATCAAGAAGGTGTTGCCTTGTATTTTTGCATGATCTAACTGTCGACCCCTTTTAGATCTTGCTTATTCTGGGCCACCAGTTCCCCTATGCGAAAAGCACCATAAAAGGCTAATGAAAAGGCCGCCCTGAATAGCAGGGCTTCCCCCTTTGTGTTGCAAACAGTGTCCAGTGTCCCCACTAAGGATGTTAGCAGTTTCACTCCTATTGGACGTCTTGCATCCAGTGCTGACACTTGTGTGCGTTGGTAACCCTTTAAAGCCTTCCTGACTGTGAAGTTATTGGTGGGATCTCTCCTGTCTCTGGTTAGGGCGAAGAAAGATATGGCTGCTACGTGGCGCCTGGTTGCTGCTGCTGAGCGCCCCTCCTCATGTAAAGCACCTAAGTAACGCAGGAGGGACCCTCTGTCATGCCACTCCCCTGCCCAATCCTTTCCCAAAAATGCAAAATATGCCCAAAACGCCCCTTCATAAGCTTTCCTGGCCCTGGGAGCTAGGCTAGCTGCCACGAGGTTCGGTAGTTGGGGGCACCAATCAGCCAAAGAACTTCTGGAAAGGATGTTGGATTCACTGTTGCAGAGGGGAGGTGTGTTCTGAAGACCTGCATCTAGAAGCGAGAGAGTGCATTAGCAGCATGATTTAACACTCCTGGCACATGTTTAGCTCTAAACAGTATGTTTTCTTTCATATACAACAGCACTATCTCTTTTAACAGGCGGAGAATCATTTTACACCTTGCTGCCTGATGGTTGATGCATTCGACTACAGTCATGTTGTCAGACCAAAACACCACAGATTGATGACGCAATCTTTCGGGCCAAACTGTTAAGGCCACCCAAATAGGGAATCATTCCAAGAAACCAATGGGTATACACCCGTTACGACGCAACTTTTACTCCGCACTACCATTACAACGCGGGCATTACAACGCATGGCATTACAACGCATTGCGCTGGGGGGCGCTCTAGGATAAGAGGTAAGTTTAATTTACTATCCAACACCTTCCCTAGGGTCCACGGGGACTGGAGTTAGAATAGTAAATTATACTTACCACTATCCAGCACCCCAAAGCGCTATGCGTTGTAACGGTATTCGTTGTAAATACCGCGTTGTAATGGTACGCGGAGTAAAAGTATGCGTTGTAACGTCATACATCCAAACCAATGTTAGCTGTTAAATCATTCTGCACCCTTGAAGCGGGCCACTGCTGTGCCACCCAGTCATTACCAAGTATGGCGCCAAATCCCACACTACCCGCAGCATCAGTCCATAAACCCAACTCTGCAGAGGTAGTGGGTGGACCGGGCCACACTACTCTGCTGTTGAAGTCCTGCAGGAATGCCATCCAAATTTGCATGTCCTGCCTAACCTCAGCCGACAGCCTGGTGTGGTGGTGCTTTTCCTTTAGGCCGGTCATGGCCTGGGAGATGGAGCGGGAGAAAGGTCATGCCATTGGAATCACTCTCAGAGCAAAGTTCAACTGCCCTACTGTCTGCTGTAACTGATGCAAGGTAACCTTATCCTTGGTGAGGCATTGCTGCAGTGCTGCCCTGAATTTTGTAATCTTGTCTGCTGGTAATCAGAAACACCCTTGGACTGAATCTAACTCAATACCTAGGAACTCTATTGTAGTTGTTGGTTCAACTGTCTTTCCTGGTGCTAGGGGGACCCCAAAAGCCCGCATGAGCCTGCAGAATTCCTGCAGTGCCCACACACACTTCCGTGAGCCCGCTGACCCCAGGATAAGAAAGTCATCTAGATAGTGCATGACAAACTGATGCCCGGTCATCTGTCTAAAAACCCATTCCAAAAATGGACTGAATTGTTCAAAGTAAGCGCAGGAGAATGAGCACCCCATGGGCATACATATATCCTTGTTTTATCCTGAAACTTAAATCCTAGCAAGTGAAAATCCGCTGGGTGAACTGGCAACAAACGAAAAGCAGATTCACTATCTGATGTTGGCAGCAATGCACCAGGACCCAGCGCCCTAAGCATGTCCACCGCTTGGTCAAATGATGCGTATTTTACACTACACATCTCGTCACTGATGTTATGTTATGTTTTGTTATGTTATGTTATACTTTTATTTATATAGCGCACGGCTACTCAGAAAGAGTGTCCCGGCGCTTTACGTAGACAGCTCAGCAGTTAAAAAACATAACACCAGTAAAACAGAAACAAAGGAAAAAAAGGAGCACCCTAGAGGTTAAAGAGCCAGGTCTTAAGGCTCTTCCTAAACAGGAACAGATTGGGAATACTGCGTAAGGCGAGAGGCAGGGAATTCCACAGCTGGGGGGCCCTGAGACTGAAGGAGCGACCCCCAGTGCGAGCATCATTCAGTGAGTTACCCCTAGGTGCAGATTGTGAATTATCATGAACTCCCCCTGTTCCTTTTTGGGGACTACCCTCAAAGGGGAGTAGGCAAAATTGGTTACCGGGATGCAGTCAAAAGGCCCCATTACTCTGCCCAGGCATAGTTCTTTAGTAATCTTCTTCACCGCCATGCCTGGCTTAGTCCTAACTGAAAGTTGATTTTTGCATTCAGGTGCCCCCACATAGTCAAGTGCGGGGATCCTAAAACCATACATGAAACCTTCTTGCAGAGTCCTAGCAGTAGAATGACATGGGTACCTGTTCAGCCAAAAAGTCATAGCCATTATGTCAATGGGTGAATGTGCCACTTTGTGTACCCCACCTTCATTCCTGTTTGCACTCTGGGTGTGATGGTTTAGCGCAAATTGAGCAGGCGTGTTTGAATTTACACGTGCCTGGCGTCCTGGTGCATGTCCGCTATTAAAATCCCAACATGTCCCTTTCCGTCCTCCCCCATTACTTCGGCTGTTAACAGGGCCTGTGTTTTGGGGGGCCGAAAGGGTTGAAAAGGCTTAACAGTTTGTACTGCCTGTCCCCTGTTATTAGATTGCACTGTACCAAACTGATTATTGGACTGTGCTGCCCCAAACTGATCCAACCAGGATATCGTGTCTACCTGGTCCCAGGAGAGAGCTGGGTCAGCTGACTTAGCCCTCATGTAGTCAATGTCATACTGCTTCCAACCCCCTCCCTCATATTTGCCGTGGGCCAAAGTAATGCGTTTCTGATAACATGCCATCTGCGCCTGTATGTTAGGAAATCTTTCTGCCATTACTGCCATGAATACTGAGAAACCCCTGATCCAGTTATTCAAACACTCTTCGACCCTGAATTTTAAACACTCAGTTGCCCATTCTCTAGGGAGCATCCAGTCTTTCTGTTTCTTGGCTTCCTCTCTTCCCCTCTCATCCAAGAGCAAAGAAAACATGCTAACATAACTGTCTGACCATATGAGTTCTTTTACCTCAGGTGTCACTTGTCTAGCCACATTCTCTCTCCCGGTGCAGGATTCACCCACACCTAACATTGGCAGTGTCACCTGCTTACCTGCTGAAATCGCACCAGCAGGCTCCATCAACTTCTCCGACGCCTGGCTGACCACCGGCCCCTCTTGTTGACTTCAGACTGAGAAACCCCACTGTTTGGATTGGGAAGAGATGGAGTACCCTGTCCCCCACTTAGCGATCCCCCAGGTGGTGATAAAAACTGCTCTTTCTTGCTTCAGCCACTGGGTCTACCCCTATTTCTTTTGCTCCCACTGATGCTGGCAGCATCCCTGCATCCCTGCTCTCCCTAACCAAGGAAGAACTGCCGCTAAATTTGCCACCAAATCGGATGGGACTGGGTTAGTGCAGGCGGAGCATCCGTGGGTACCCCCCAGTAGTCAATGGGACCTATGTTGCGCTGCCAACTGGAACCACCCCTCCAGACATAACTTCCTGAGGGGCCTCTCCTGCCGAAACGACCGGTACCTGGGTCACCAAAGGAACACCTCCCAAAGGAACCACTCCTAATGGACCTCCCAGAGAGACCACCCCCTTGGGGGCAGGCTGGACCGGGACATCTAGTAGGACCCCACCTAATGGCACTACTTCTGATGGACCCGGCACCTCCTATAATCCCCGGGCTGAGAGACTGTCCCCGGTGTTTTTCGGTTTGTACCTCCTTTTTTGGGCCTAACCTGCTTAGGAGGAGGATCTAACCCCGTTGGGTTTAGGAGGTACTATGGTTTGCTTCGGCCTCTCCAAAACCCCTCCTTCCACCCTCTCTCTAAGGTCTGAAAGGTTCTGCCCTAGCTTATCTACCTTCTTCCATCTCTTGTCCATGGTGACCATCTTACGCATCATTGTCTCCATCATATATTCCATGCGAGAGCGCTTCTCACCCCGCTTCGTTTTACTGACTCAAACGTTTGCAGATTACTTTTGACAGTGCTTAAATACTAACACCGCATTTACAATGCTAGCCCTAAATAAACACATTCAATCTTGCAATGGCACACAACAGCAACAATCTCCCCACACTGCTTCCAGGCCTGGTACTACTGTCCAGGCCCTTACCTTATGTTGTTGGAGGTACACAACTGGCCGTAAGCACCCAAGCAACCAGAGCCGCGCCACACCAGCTAATCCGGCGGGTTAGGTGAGTAATCTCAGCCCGTGCGGCTCACAGAAGCGGTGGAATGCAGGCCTGTCCGTGTCCCCTTATATTGCGCTACAGATACTCCTGTGTTACTCCCCTTGGATGAATTGGACTGCCTCCGAATCTTGTCTCGGTTGATGTGGTCTTTGGTTTCCACTGTAAAACAATAAACAAAATTACGTGCATACCCTCCCACCCCACTGAATAACACCACACCTGGGTGTGAGACACAAATTGGCAACAACTAATCTAGTTATCTTCAATAACTAGCGGAGTGCTAATATCCTGCACAGTGTTCTAAATACAGCTTGATATAGTCATAAGTTGCTGCCCACACCTTAGGCCTTTGCTGTTTACCTCAGTTAATTTGAATGCGCAAATGGTGGACAGAAAAACGGTGTTGAGCTCCCCACAATCACTTGTTAATTTTTTTTTACCTGGGAACACTTTTATAACATCGGCCGGATTCGAACTCTGGCCTGTGAGGGCTGGCGCAACAAAAAGGTACAAGCCCTCCCCACATGCGGGGCAACACCAGCAGCCAGAGCGCTGTCCTGATGCTGTGCATGATAAACTAAACAGGCAGATTAGCAAGGTTTCATGCGCCCTGCTCTACCCATTTTTACGGCACAATAAGCGGTTAAAAAACACACCAAGGAAGCGATCCCGATAATCGCCGCTCCCCGCCCGCTTGTACCACACGCCCGCTCCGCCCGCTTCTCTGCCACAATCACAATGTGGGGTTATCAAATGCAGAAAGGAAGCGCTCCCGTTAGTCGCCGCTCCCCGCCTGCACTACGACGGTTCGCCCGCCCAACTTCCGTTGCTACAGCAGCACTCACACGATCCCTGGATCGCGACCGCACCAGCAGATTTGTCCTGACCACGTTTGATATCTGCTCCTCAGACAAGTCTTGGCACGGTGCTCTCCAGTCCGCAGCTCAACACGAAGCGGTGAACCTGTAGGACAGGAAATAAAAACACCACTCGAGTCCGGATCTGATGCACTCACTCCAAGGTCTGTATAACAGGGAATAAAGACGCCGCTCAGGATCCTCACTCCGTGATCTGTATAACAGAAAAGAAATTAAATAGCAGCCTCCTAGCAAGGCTGGTTTGCTGGGGAGCGCAGGTGGCAAAGAGGAAGATTCCTCTGCTTCCCAGCGTTTTATGCACAATTTCCCCCAGACCGGTTCTAACCGGCCTAGTGCTGGCCACTTGCGTGACCAGGAAGTGATTCTTTCCACTTCCGGGTCATGACCCATGACCCTATGACCACTCATGCTGGGGGCGCCTGTCCGTCATTGCTGTGTGCGGCAGGCACGCCCCCCAAGTTGTCAGGGGCCGGCAGGAGCGCGATATTCTCGATGTGTCTGATGCCGGCCCGCCTTTTCTAATCTTTGCTCTTCTTCCCTCATGTCCCATTTTTTTGTTTTCAGGAATGCTCAGCAGATGCAATTTGCATCTAGGCTGCCCCTTTCTTCAAAATGTACATTTGCTGCTCCAAGATGGGCTCCTGCAAATTTGGAACAGTAAATAAGAAAACAAAGTGTCCACTGCATCATACATAACACAAGCATTCAAATGCCTGACTTTGCCTGCAGGTGTACGTGTAATCACATTGTGGGCTCCCATAGTATCACCAGGCATATGGGCATGCCTAGTGATTCATACTCACATATACGTTGTCATGCTGGATTTTCTTTTCCTTTTACCAATGATAAATGGCATCTGCAAAAAAGCATTGGTAAAGTCAAATGGCGAGACCAGTTATGCCAATTGCCTAAATATGCTTGATCTCTGTATGTTTAATAGGTGATTTGGGCCACTAATACCAAAGAAGTGTACCATTCACTCTCATATGGGCAAAACTACTGCAGACTACGTATTTTCAGTATGCTAAAATATGTATGTTGTGCAGTTCCTTTTAAATTGCATGTTGGTTGGAATTAAAGTTAATCTGTGTTGTCCGAAAATCTGAAAGATTTCGCATACCAGTGATCTGTAACTGATAGATCGATTTCCAATTGAAGAGTAGGGACAATTAAATGAAGTTTCTGGCGTGGAGAGAGTTTCATGTTCTGAATGCAAGGTTAGCAGTTTGTGAAGCCAGGGGATCTTTATTTGGAAAATATTGGGCGGCAATGATAAAGTATCTCAATATACGATTGAGCAAATCACTCAAGGGGATGGTGAGTTTTTAGGTTTCTTTACACAGGTTACTGGATTGTGAACAATCAGCAAATTATAGAAACATAGATTTAAATAAAAAAGTGATCGATTAATAAGCATCCTATTTGTATTATGTTGGTATGTCAAGGAAGAAAAGAAATATAAGAATTAGACACAAAAACTGAAACATACCATATATACATTGGAGGAAATGTTGGATGCTGTTACAGGCAGAAACTGTAAGCTATTTTGAGCTTTTGTGCTAAATGGATAACAAGTGGTTTTCACGAGGACCAGCTGATTGTATTCTTGAAAGCTGCAGAAACGTTTCTGATTAAGCAATGTCACTTAAATGCGTCTTATGAAATTCAACTAGAACGCAGGGAGACTCACGAAATCTGTGTTATCGAGTAGGAAGTTAAAAAAAACATTGAATTCTGTGAAACTAACCAATGCCCTAGATAAATGGTTTAGACTACTGCCTCCTTTGCTTACACTGATTGGGAACTGGATACACAACTACGACTATTGAAATAATGGATTTTTAAAACACTTTAGAGAAGGATGAGAAACAAAATCAATTAAACTGTTTTTTGATCGCCTTGTCAGATCTTGAGGCAAAAGTATTTGCAAACATTTCATATAGAAATAGGCAAATTAGGCAACTGATAAAGAGACCTTTGCCGGTTTTTTTCAGACAAGCTTTTGTCGAGCTAAGTCTAAGGGCCTTATTACGAGTACTGCGGTCCAAAGGACTGCTGTACTCGGGGTGGCGGTGATGCCACACTGCAGGCCCACCTGCAGTATTATGAGTGTGGTGGTCGGACCGCCACAGGACCAATGCATTTGCTGGGGATCCAGGACTACCAATATGCTGGCGGTGCTGCTGGTGCACCGCCGAGCATATTAGGAGTTGCCTGTCTACCTCCCTTATCATGGTGGTGAGCCCGCCATGAAAAGGTGGCGGAGATGCTGCCGCTCCTGGGCCTGGAGGTGCATGCAGGGGGTCACATATTGTGCCTTGGGCAGAGTTTGCGGAGTTGTACTACGCAAAGCTACGCGAAGTGCAAAAAAAACCTACGCCACGCTATGCGGAGCTCTGCAAGCGGCTGAGTACGGTAGAAAAATGCCGTTCGCGGTGATTGCACAGTGCCAGATGGTTGACTACACTGAGCAATCATTGCGAACACCACCATGCACAGCGCAAACTTACCTTTTCTGCCACTCAAGTACATTTTCTAACTCAAGTGGCAGCTTTCTCAACGTGAACGGGCAGTGTCTCAATGCAAGTGGTTGCGAGCATATGCGACCACTCGCAATGAGAAACCTGACCCCCGAGTGTTGAGAAATCCCGCCGGGAGGTTTATTTTCCAAGCTCGCCGACTTGATGTTGGCAAACGAGGAAAAATCTTGCCGGGAGGTAGATTTTCCTCGCTCGTGCTGCCCAACTTGACGTTGGAGAACACAAGCGAGGAAGAAAACTCTGTTCCGATGCGCAAAGCAGAGGTTTTCGGAGCTCCGCGTAATGCAGAGTGCGGGAAACTCCGCAAACTCCGCGAGCAGAGTGGAGATCACCACCCGGGGTTAGGAATTGAACCCCAGTTCCTGCTCAGAGTGGCGTGCACATCATGGTGCATACTACATCATGCAGGAATGTGCTGCAAGCGCTCTCACGGCAGTAGTCTGCATGCTAGGCTCTCTTATGAGCCTAACAGATCACTACCGTGAGACTGCAGTAGCATCAACCGCCCAACCTGGAGTAAACTGAATATCCAGCGGGCGGGCAGAGCACAGCTTTGGCAGTCCTGCAGGGGACAGCACAATGGCGATGCCGCTGGAGGACTGCCAAACTTGTAATAAGGCCCTAAGTCTACGTTAGATAATTTGAGACCAAATATCGCAAATAGGTCTCAGTTAAAAAATAATTATAATAAATCCACAAATTTATCATCCCTAAGGGTATCCAGGCGCTGCAGAGATTAAGTGAACTATTACCCAGAGTCACATGATGCTTAGCTGCCACTGGCGATGGGGATCGAGCCATGAGCCCCGTGCTTCTGAGTCAACCGCTCTGGCCACATCCCACACCTCTCCCACTTAGAACACTACAGCTGCTTTGTTGATCATAGCACAGCCTTTATATTCATTGTTATCGGCTTGTTATGATTTAACCAATGTGCGATGGGAAGAGGGTTTTTTAACTCTGTTAATTGTATTTCACTTAAGAACTTATTAACAGTTGAAGGTACAAAATGGAGACAAGTACATTTTGCAAATTAAGTCATTTATTTGGGTTTTAACACCATTAGTGCTGCAGCAATTCCCTCTCTGTGCTGAAGACCATTATTTACCATTGTTCATGACGAGCTCAGCTCGTCATGAGCACACGAGCAGTGTACTGCATGACGAGCTGAGCTCGTCATGAGCATGGAAGGGGTTAAACAGATACTACTGCCACTTCTGTTTAATTTATTTAAGGCCTATTTGAAAAATAATTTATCAGAAGTACATTTTATGCTGAAAATGAAGGGTCTAATTCTCAAAAGCAATTTTGAGTAGCGGATGTAGTACTTTAGTAGTCTTGTATGTACGTTTACGCTCCTAGTGAACTGCCCCAAAACATCTAAACGATGCTAGACGAGTGAGGGGACGAGTTAGTATGCTGTACTCGATTGTACCCGGTAAGGAGTACGGGCGGGGGATCTCTAGCAGGATCCTTTCAGAGGTACCAGATGGGATAGGTTGTTTTAACTAACGCAGGACAGACAGCAGTGAGGGGCAGGCTATCGAGTCCTAACACATTGTTTTCCTGGCAGCAACCGGTACCTATGTATAAGTTCTTAAAGTTTTCACATTGATAACTATTACCTTAGGGAGATATCAACACCGAAGTAGGATTACGGGCACATCCTTGTAATACATGTATTTTCCCTGCAGGCTAACAAGAAATAGCGTGGGGAACAGACTGCTACAGTGATAAAGAAAGGGGGTCACCCGTTTGCCCAAGGAGGGCACCTAAGCGGTAATTATACAGTGGCTGCTCGTGTGGACAACAGGGTGGTGATGGGATCCAATGTCCCAGGGTGTTGTACTGATAATGTGTTGTTTGTGTTTTTTTTTTAAATATGTTCCCCAGGTATTCATGTACATACAAAACTAATGCCGAGTGGTGAGAACTGACCCTTGCCCTGAAGAAATTGCCTGAAAACAACCCATAGCAATGAAACATGTTGGCCCTCTACGGAGATAGAAGGCAACAGAGTGTCTTTTAATGTGAGCAAACCCACGGCACAGAATAAAATAGGACAGCCAGTGTAGGTTTAGCTCGTTTTTATTGTAAATAACGTGGTCCTAAAGTCTCAGGTTCTACTTTATTTGGGGTCAGGAATCATAAGCAATAGGGAGACATGTCCTAGCGCTTATATCACCAGTACTCTTTTGACTGGTTCACTGTTTGTTCACTATACCTGCACATTTTGTTTACATTTAGTTTTGGTTTGGTATGGTTGTGCTAATGATGAGAACCTGAGCCCCCTGGTGAGAACCTGCCAGTGGACTCCCATGGTGTTACTTCCGTGAGGCACTCCATACCTGTTCACACATTTTTTCACATTAGCTCATTTCAGTAGTAATTGTGTTGCACCACACGTCAGGGAGTGTACATGAGGGGAACATAACAATCAAGTGAACAGGGATTCATGGTGGGATAAAGGATACAAGCAATTGCCCATGTAGCACACAAAGTTGTGGTAGCTATAGATATACATGACGTCCAAATGAGTCTGTTCTTGTAGTAGGGTCAAGTCACATTGTGTTTTGTACTTCTATAGTTACCCTTTGCTTTTGTACATCAGCACCATGGTATTGGTAAAAGGAAGCGTTTTTGAGTGTGGAGAACTGAGGAACCTGTATTGTTAAATGAATTGTGAATCATTTGGAAGCTTAGTAGTTCCAGTCCTTTATGTACATTGGGCAAAGAGTTTGCCAGTTATTTTATATGCTGGGCCTATCTAGTAGGAAAGTCTAACCAAAGCAGATATAAACTTTGGCTACCAAGTACATTTAGTGTCCTGAGCAGGTCAATTCTACAGGCTGTGATAGGACTTGAATTTGGAAGAAAACAGGTTACAGTAAAAGCCAAACATGTCTCACTGAATTATGTTGATGGTGGGAGATATTCTAAATGTTTACATCTGTGCCGTGGCCTATTAAAAGCAATAGTGACTCGATACAAAAGTGATGCGGAAGAGGTATGCAAATATTTTTGGGCATTAAATGGACAACATGAGGTTAAAGAGCAATCTGAATCCATGAATATGGCTGAACCCCAGTTTAAAGATTGACTAAATAATGTTCTATCTAGACTCTTTTTCATTAGGATACTATTGAAGCAGCCCACAGTTGCAACTGTATTGATTATGTTAGCAAAATTACTTCCATGATCCTCAGATATCTAGGTCCTTATCATTAAACCTTAACTATCATTATAAATCCCTGGATTATACACAATATATGCAATTCTCGTTTTACGGAGATGACCGAGGGCCGTGCTTGAAAGACCTTTAAATTCATTTAACATAGAAAGAAATGCAATATGGAAAAATGTAGCCCAATGTTTAAGCTTTATGTTTTTTTAAAGATTTATATATGATCATGGTAAGAGTATTTGACAAATTGCATTGTTTATTCATAAGCCCATGACAAAAGGATTTTATATCCTTGTAATTATAGATTGTGTACCAAAGCAGTAAAGTATTTAATTTATTTGCAATTAAAAAACTATCTCGTCCACATTATTGCAATTCGGAAGTAAATTATGTTACTGCATCAAGCTAAAATTAGCACTGCTTCATGGCACATGGGACATGCTATAGCTTAATGGCAAGCCATGTGAAAGAATTGTTCCCCAGGGTGCAGGAAAAACCTGCATCTCATCCGTATTCATGACATTGGTTATCGCGCCACACACACTCATCAAGAGCAACACATAGTATAACAGAGGAGTGTAATGCATGGTCTGTTGCTTACAGCTTGCATCTGTAGGCCTCCACTACCCCTGTTTTTTTTAGGTCTGGTTTGACAGCACAGCTGTCTGTAACGCCTATTGTTACACATTCTTCAAAATATACATAAAGTGTTATTTGGCTCCACTCAAGAGTACACCTCTCTCACCTCCTGCTATCTGATGTTTGGTGTATTATTAAGCTTGCTATGGAGTGCTTGCACCGATAATGCATGAAGAACTATTTTACTTCTAAAGCTACATTGAAACATTGTGCCACAAAGTCTTTATCACACAGGCACATTGTATTCAGAAAGCAATTGTAATTTCTTTGTGTTTTTTTATTTATTTATTTATTTTTATTTTATTATAAAGTTTTATATAGCGCGAACTTGTTCCCGAAGGATATCAGAGCGCTTTACAATTTGAGGCAAAGGTAACAAATCAGAACATAAGTCTAACATTGGGAATCTAATGGGCATTGAATCAACTAGAACAAACATAGCATTTTAGTGAAATAAAGAAAACATGTTTTCCCTTTTTTGCTTGTTAGTCAGTACTCAAAATGCTGCCCAAACATATTGGCTTTGCCAGTGCATGTTTTGCTTTGGATTCCTTCCAGCCCTTGGTATCGCCACGTGCACCTGGGGTTCTAGTGGGTCATCTAGGCCTCCCCAAAGGTGCTTGGAAAGCTACTGAGGACTAGTCACAGTCCCATTGCCCATCACAATGGACACAATAGACAATTAAATAAGGGTGCGTCCTGGTAGCACCTCTTCATAGAATCTCATGTACATTCCTCAGGGAGGTCCTCTGTGATGCGTGATAGCCCACTGCTTGCTGGAGGGGCCTACAGGTCACAGATTCAAATTCCACGTTTGCAGACTCATCCTTTTATTCTTCTGGTGTTGTAAAAATGAACAACTTGGGACTGAGTAGCACGCTTTTCAATGTGCAAAGAGGTGACTAAAGCTGCAAGTGGGTATTGTGTTAAAAATAAGTCATGATTACCTTCTAGATGGGATTCATCTCATGAGAACAATATTATGCATGACAGCAAGATTAGTCATTATGTTTTCTGATAAGAACACAGATGCCTGAAGTTGGTCAGTGGTGCTGCGACATGCAATGAGTTTATTAAAGTGGCTCTGCAGTGAAGCCTATGTACAACTAGGTGATTTGAGCGGCCCACTCAGAAACAATGTGTAATCTGCGACATGCAGGATTTCTGACAAATTCCCAGCTTTATTGTTTTAATATCAAATTTCCCACATGTGATTTGGCTAATGTATGTTTTTTTATTCATTCATTCACCTATTTATGTCACAGTTTATATCGTTCTTCGAGTCTTCTTACTGACAATACAAACATACAAGTGCATGTTTTTGGAGGGCCAGCCAATGGTTTAGAATGACCCCTACTCTATACTTTTTGCTCTTTTAACACCATGTTACTTATTAGAAAGAATACTGTTCATATTATGGTGCTTTATGCACTGACTAGTTATTCAGTACTCGTTTTTTCAGCCAGTCATTGTTTTATTTATTATTTGCCACAAAGGTTTAACAGTTCTACGTCCACGCCGAGGCCTTGCTACTCTAGGTGGGAAGGAAATGACTCGATGGATGCTAATGGCGCATAATTAGCTATCATCAATTCTTTTCCTGTACGCGAGCACTGCCAGTGTTTGGCTGCAGATGGCCGCCATTGTTGTTTGTATGTGTCAGAGGATTACGTTCTTTCATCTCCGGCTCCAGCCACAAAACTCTGACAACAAAACAGGACTTGAGTCAACTAGTCTCCAGCAGAGCATTATCCTTCCTTTCCTCGAATTAGCAAGCACACACTTCCTGTGTCCTTGAATGGCCACTCAGGCAAGAGGGCTTCCAAGGTCAAAGGAAATGATGATAAATCTTGTACACCATACAGAGTGAAACATTTCTCCCATATTATCTGGAAAGCTTTTCCCAGCATCTGCTTTAGCCTGGCCATATCCTAAGATAAGTCACATCCCTTCCATATCTGGGGTACGCATAGTTACTGCAGGCCAAAAAGGCCCTAAAAAGGTCCTTTACTATTTGTTTTACTGATGTTAGCACTGCAAACCATGCACTGGTAAAGCCAATAGTTATAGGTTTGAATTAGAAACCAGAGGAGTAAGGCAGGTCCCTGCAGCCCCAGTTCACCTGGGAGGGAGGAGGGGTGGGGGGTTGGGGGGCACAACCCTTCAAGGGCCCCTGACGCTTCCAGGAGTCCCCATTTAGCCCAAGGCCAATGTATATCTCCAACAAATGGGTTAGTTGGGGGGGGGGGGGGGGGGTCACTCATCATATTCTGCAGGGGAGACATCATTTTGTATTACACCACTGTAGAAACATTAAACCTGACAACACCTTACAGGAGTGTCCTGGCAAGTAAAAAGAACACTGAAGCAGCTCTCTCCACCTTTTCCTTCCGATCGGACATGTAAGAAGTATGGAGAAAGCAAAAATATTTGGGAAAGGGCAGTTGGTAAATGAAATGCCCCTGCTCACAGAAGGAGCCATGAAGTCCAATGGGACAATATCTGGAATGGCATTCCAGAATAACTGGAAATGAATGATCTCACAAACCAATACTCAGAGAACATTTCAAAACTCAGATACAAAATGTCGCCTACATCCTGAAAAAGGTAAAAAGTTAAAAAATCTGCAACATGATTCTCAAAGGAACTCATGGCCATATGTATCAACCTAATTGTTAGTTGCTAAGGCTGCGATTCGCAAAAAACAGCGTTTGCGAATAATAAATCGCTATTTCCTATGTATGAGGCACAATCACATCGCAAAAGTAGAAATATAGCGATTCCGTACGTTGCGAGAACCAGAATTCTGCGAATTCCCTAGCGATTTCTTATTTTGCGATTTCCTCCGTTTGCGAAATTCGCAAATGGAATATCGCAAATTAAGAAATCGCTATGCAATGTATGAAAAAATCGCAAATAGCGATTTCACAAAATTCGCTGATTAGATGATCGCTATTACCACCAAGTATGAGCAGATGGTAACCAGGTGCGAACTATTTAAGGAGTCCCACAATACAACACATTTTTACACAATGGCTGGGCTGTACATGATAGCCAGGAGGCTGTGCCTCAGAGCTGCTGCACAAAGGAGGAGACGCCAGGAGAGGATATTCGTGCGCGCATTACCCTCTTCCAGCGTATGTGATTTGTACCAGGGCCCTTGCCACATCCTGGCTGTTGTGTGCCACTTCACGCTGCATGCAGATGCTGCGCCTTGATAGCACATTTGTTACAGAGGACAGGCGGTTCACCGCCCGGGTGTACAGATCTAGGTGCTGCATTTCCCTGCACCTAGCAGCACAGTCGGCCTTAAGTTCCACACAGCGTGCCTCCAGGGCTCCCGTCATGCCGCTGAAGCCTACCCTGACTTCCCTCAGTAGTAATTTTATTTTTTTGGCCTGCAGGCACTGTACTTGCAACATGTGATTCTCCAGTCCGCCGAACACTGTGTCATCTCCTGGGTTTGCAGCACTGGTGGATGCACGAGCCCTGCGCCTGGTTGGAACTGTTGGGATCAGATCAGCACGTGCACGGTGTTGTGACTCTGGCTTTGTTGGGACAGGTTGGACATCGCCATCGGTGTCTTGGCCCTCGTCCTCCAATGGGGGCAGTGGTGGCACTACATTCCTCCTGCGGCGCTTTGGAGGGTTTACTGGGCTGTCCTCCTGCTCTCTTTCCTCCTCTTGCCCTGCTGCTTGTGTGTTAGGGGAATCATCCTGTCTTCCACTACCTGTTGCCTGTGTTCCAGATGGTGCTGTGGACGTAAAACCACACATTAATTTACTGTTCTGACTTGCACTTGTCATGTATTAAATATCACTGTTTGGGATTACATGTGTCTTGTATTTGCCTTTCCTGCTGTGCACATGCTATTGGGGCCTGGCTGGGTGTAAATTCACCACTGTGATGTGCATGTGACTACATCTCCCATAATGCATTGCTGTGTGTGCTTGTGTACCTGCACTGGACTTCTTGTTTTGTCCTGCCCTGGGTCGCTGCTGGGTGTGTGGGGGTAGTTGGGGGGTATCAGGGGTGTGATGGCATGCTTCTTACCTTGTCCTGGTACCGGGGGTCAGGGCTGTCAAGGTCGGCCACGCCCATTACACTTTCTGGAAGCAGGGTCCCCTCGACCAGTTCCTCTAGAGGTGTGGAGTCAGTGGCAGTGGAGGTCCCTCCACCAGTCTTCCTGGCCTGCTCCAACCTGGCAGCCATCTTATCCTTGGAGCGCTGGCGCATATCGTACCAGCGTTTAAATCTTCCACACTCCGGTGTGTGACCCCAACAGCGTTCACTTTGCTCTGGATTTCAGACCATATACGCCGCTTGCGTGTCTCAGGCACCCGGAGTGATTTTTTCCCAAATAGGTGCTCTTGGCTTATCACCATTTCTTGGATCAGGACCTCCAACTCAGCTTCAGAGAACTTTTGTTTTCTTTTCCTCTGTGTTTCCCCCTGCTGTTGCTGTGTGTCCTGGCTGGCCATGTCTCCAGTGTCTTCCATTGTTTGCAGCACCTCAGAGTTCCCTCTCCTCCACTTCTTCTATCTGACTGCTTCCGAAACTCAGGTGCAGCATGGGTAGTCACACTTCCTGGTTCTGATGTCATCAAGCTGCACCTGAGCTTCCGATTCTCAGATTTGCGAAATACGCAAAATTGCGATTTTTTTCAGTTAAGGAATCGCTATTTTGGGTGTCGCAATGAAAATAGCGATTTTTACTGAATCGCTATTTTTTGTGATTTTTTATATACATACAGTTTTCGCGATTCTCAAATGGCGATACGTGAAAAATCGCAAATTGAGAAACGCGAAAGGGGAGCTTGATACATATGGCCCTCTATGATGAAATGAGACACCTTTCAACTACAAAACAAATATGGTGCAAGATTTCCACTTTAACCTCACGCACTGACTTACAGACTGACTCAGGTATGTACTCACAGACCCACTCAGACACTTACACACCCACTGACAGACCCACTGAGACACTCATACACTCATTCATAGATCCACTCAGACACTCATATACCCATTCACATGCCCATACAGTCACTCACACACTCAGTCACAGACCCTCTTAGAGACTTCTGCATCTAGTCACTCACTCAAAGACTCACACACCCACTCACAGACTCACTCAGATATACATGCAACTACTCACTCACCCACTCAAAGACTCATGCATCCACTCACAGACCCACCCAGCCACTCTCCCTCCCAGTAACAGACCCACTCAGAAATCTCATGGATCCACCCATCCACTCACCCACTCAGAGACTTTTACTCACAGACCCATTGAGACACTCATACACCCGGTCACAGATCCACTCACACACTCATACAGCTACTCACAGACCCATTCAGATACTCACACACAGATACAGTCACTCACATACCTAATCACAGACCTACTCACAGGCTTATGCACCCAGTCACTGATATACTCAGAGACTGACACACCCGCTCACAGTCCCACTCAGAGACCTATGCACACATTCACAGAACCACGCGGACACTCACGCTCCCAGTCAATGACCCCGAGAAACTCATGCACTCACTCACAAACCTTAGAAATTCACTGAAAAAACCAAAGGTTAAAGGGACGTTATAGTTAGGCTGAAATTTCACTGATACCAAACCAGAGAAATTCAGCAGTTATAGTTAGCTGAGCAAACTATAACTCATGTCTCCGCAATGAGCAGCTTATGATCTCATATATGACAGCACTCATGGCATTTCAAATGCCATCTCTAATGACATCACTGATGACATCATCCACAGAATCTCTGATGCACCCACTTACACCCCCATACAACCTTTCATACTCCCACTCCAAATTCAACACTACCATTCTCAAACCCATTCACACACTCAATTTCAATTTCAATTTCAAAAGCTTTTATTCGATTTGTACATACAAATCATACAAGCATACTAAGATACATAGTTAAAAATTTTAAAATCGCAATATGAACACAAATAAGAAAGGAGGTAGGAAAATGTGCAAAGGCTAGTGTGCAACAATTAAAAGATAATCTTGCCTTTTTAGATCAACAGACTGTTACAGAAATACAAGACATTCATAAATGAACAGACAGGAAATCTGTAGGTTTTACTTGATAGACATTTCCTGGCAGCTGTACATTTCAATTTAAATAATCATAGCATACTGTGGACATCAACAGGTAAAAAATAATACCTTAGTTACAAAAATTAATATAAAACTTGGAAACATATATATACAGACAGGAATGTAAAAGGTAATAGCAGCATAATACAATTCCTGGCAGCTGTATAACATAGGTACAGACAGGTAAGTGAAATAGATATTATAGTACAATACTTTTCCTGGCAGCTGTACACTTCAAAATAAAAGTAGCCAGAAAGAAGCAGATCTCCTCATTCTCCAATGAGGATAAGAGTATCAATGCGGTTTCTGTGGTACGAATATTATACTTTTTAAAAATCGGTTTAAGGTATTTTAACCTAAGAAAATGAAAAAATTTACAAAAAAGTAAAAAATGGCAACTACTCTGGCGGGAAGTACTGTCGCACGGGCAGGGTGTCTCTGATCTGGCTCTCGGGTTTGGAAATGCTACTAAATGGTGAACAATACCCAATCTGACACGTGTTAATACATACTGATGAGAGGGACGGGTCACGTACACAAGGTAGGGTTGGAGCCCCGAAGTTAAATTCAGGTCTTTATAAAATTTCACGGTAATTAGATTACCAGAAATTTTATCTCGCTCTGCCTTTTGAAAATTTAGAAACGTTGTCTTAATTTCTTTTTTTGAAATAGAAACAACCTCTTCTGGCTCACGGAACACATCAATATTAAAAAGAAGGAGATACCAGCGATGAATGTATCTCAACCACTGTATGCGTGAAGAATGGTGCAAACCTATACAGTCAAGAATAATATCTTGAGTGAATCGAGTCTCTGGCTTAGCCCAAATAGAGCGCCACAATAAAAGTGGCCGAACTGCTGCTAAGTCAGAAATAAACTCGACCCCGACCTCTTCGTGGATCAGTTGAACAGAGGCAGAAGGGGGAACACATAACAACCTCCTTAGAAACTTATTTTCCTCCTTCTGCAGGGATGTGCCCTCGCTGTGGCCCCATACACCTGCCCCATACAGTGCAGAAGAGACACAACAAACATTGTATATGTTCATCATGTCTAGAATGCTTCGTGAGCCAAGTTTAGAGGCAAATCGAAAAATACTGCTGGTAGACCGCAGCATTTTTAATCTAATGGAATCAAATTCGGAGGTCCAGGTCCCACTATTATTGAATGTAATACCCAGATAACAAAAGGATTTGACATGAGTCAGTTTTTCTTTATCCAGGAAAAAGGTATGCTTTGACTGTTTTGCTGCCTGACCGCATGACATAACATACGTCTTGGTTTTGTTCACTCGGAGCCTCCTAACTTGGATAAACTGCATAAAATTATCAATTAAGCGCTGGAGGCCAATCTGTGTTCGAGATAAAAGAACAGCGTCATCCGCATAAAGTAACAGCGGGACAGGTTTACCTCCAATCAGTGGAGCATCTGCTGGGATGTCAGCCAAAGAACGGTCGACATCATTGATAAAAAGGGAGAATAAAAGGGGGGCCAGAACACATCCCTGGCGTATGCCCCGTGACACTTTAAAAAACGGGGTGCATTCGCCTAGGGTGCCATAACGGACCTTACAGGAGAGTTTTTCATAAAGTCTGGCTAAGAAATGGACGATTTCCCTCGGCGCCCCTGCATCAAGCAAAACCTCCCAAAGAATAGCGTGGTTAACCAAATCAAAAGCGCTACTCAAATCAGCAAAACATAAAAAGAGGTTGCCATTTTTAGCCACAGTATATTTATTAATTAAAAGGTCCAAATTTACACATTGATCCAATGTGCCCAAACCTTTCCGGAAGCCGTATTGGACTCTAGTTAAAATATTCGAATCAGTTGCCCAATTTTCTAGCCTTTTGAGCAAAATCCTACTCATTACCTTTACAGAGGCGTCCAACAAGGAAATTGGCCGATAATTGGAGGCCTCTGATTTATTACCTTTCTTATGTAAGGGGATAATAACTGATTGACCCCAGGTAGATGGGAAATTAGTTTCTGCCGCGCAATTAAATATCCTCGTCAGGATGGGAGCCCACAGATCTGGTTCATCTTTGTATAAATCCAGCGGGACCCCATCAGGGCCAGGGGCCTTGCCTCCTTTGCTAATAGAAATTCCTTCATGGCTTTCCTCTAGTGTTATTCCCAATGGGAGGAGTAGCCAAGGGGTAGACTCAGGAGACAGTGACTCAAGGAATAACCCTTCCGGATTAAAAATTTTAGAAAAGTGACTGACCCAATCGCTGCATGCCACATATGATGTTAGTTCTGGAACATCTTCTTTATTGAGAAAAGGGCTGTTAATTGTTTCCCAATAAAGTTTGCAGTTTTTGGTCTCCGCTGCTTCTTTCAATTTGTCCCACGCCTCAGTCTGTAATACCCTTTTCCTATTATTAATTGCTATTTTATATCTAGCCCTGAGGTATTGTATATCCTCCTTATCACGTGGTTTGGTACCTAAAGCGTTCTTGAGTTCTCGGAGGGCGGCTATACAGGTCTTATCAAACCACCCCTGCTTCGGACCACTATTGGATGACGGGGTCTTAGTAAAAATACCATCAATAATACTATTCATGGAGACAAAGTGGACTAATAAGCAACCTGGTTCACAGTCATTATCTAAACAGGAACTAATTTGGTTCTTACAGCTAGTAAGAACCTCCTTCTGCTTTGCCTTAGAATTAATTCCAGTCCATTTAATCCTTAGACCCTTCGGTCTCAAAGGTACAAGGTCAGTAGAGCATTTTTCACCTGAAACTGTCGGGGTACCATGCCCTAGGAGGGTAACACGAATGCTGTTATGGTCGCTGAGACTTTCTTCATTTACATACAAATCGGTAAAGTCTCCACTGCTGGACAAAAGAATATGATCTATAAAAGATCCTGCGTCTCTCCCTGTAAATGTAGGGCAAGTTATTGCCTGGTTATTTATGTTACAATTTAACAGGGTCAAATCAAGTGTGACTAGCATGTTATTTAGTGTAGAACCATAACTGCAGTGTTGGAAGTGAGGAAAGTCCTCCCTCACGCCCGAACCCCCCCAGTGACTACTCAAAGCCACTCCGAAGCCACAAATATTCCCATTAGACAAGAGGCAGGGCTGCAAATTAAAATCCCCTGCCCAAACAACCTCGGCCTTTCTTTTCGAAATGCCCAAGGCCTTGGCGATTTCCTTTTCTAAAGGCGGTAAAATATCTCCTCTGGTAGCATCAAAAATGTTATTGTAGAAATTTACAACAACTAGATCAATACTCCTCCTACACTCCACCCTTATAACTTGACTATGGGTCCCAACTGTCGTACTACTTTTGACTGTACAATCACACAGCTTAGTAGACAAAAGCATCAAAAGGCCCCCCTTGGCCCTGCCCGAGCTAGATTTAGTGGCTTTAAGGCAGTAAGATGCGTACCCTTCGATATTAATATGATCCAGACACCACGTTTCCTGCAGAAGGATTAGGTCCAATCCCTCCCCAATAAATCTGGTCCAGAAGGATGAACCTATTTTACTGGCAAGGCCAGCAATGTTCCAGGAAATAAGAGAGAGTCCTGCTGGCTTACCAGTGTCGCCAACGATAGTCGACTCTGGCTGGATTACACGTGGTGGAATAGAACCAACTTCCTGGAGGTTGGTATCTAGGCCTAATCTGGGGGTAACGATAGGTGTACATGCATCAAGGCTATCCCTATTTAACATATGCGAAAGGGGTATTAGCGATGGCACTATTGGGGATTCAGGGGGTGTAAGGAAAGGTATGGCTGGAAGAACACTCTCCATATCTATTTTAGACGTAGAGATGCTTGAGTCTGAAGCTTTAATAAGGCTGAGTCAATCTACCTCGTCTAACACAGCATATCTGTTAGGATGGGCGAATTGTGAGTACGAGGGATCAAGAGAAGGAGGCATGTCCTGCCATAATTGTTTCCGCTGGGGTTTAACTGGTTGTAGGGGCTGAAAAGGTTGCTGCCACTGATGAGCAAACTGATATGAAGGTGGTGGATAATGGGGAGGTTGTTGCCACTGAGGACTAACAAGGTGTGGGGGAAAAGATAAGGGATGTGATGGCTGCTGCTGAAAACTAGCATAATGTGGAAAAAAAGAGGAAAGGTGAGGTGGTTGCTGCCAAGGTTTGGTGTTATGTTGCGGGGGATACACAGATCCTCTGTTACTAGGAAGAGTGGAACGAGGAGGATTTGGTCTTGATGGCATGGGAAGAAAATAAGACAAAGGGAGTGTATTGATTTGAGTAGCAGGACCACTGTTGGGTGCATTACAAATGTAACTAGCTGCCCCTATATCCCTAAAATTAACTGTGATTACATCCCCTACTATTGTTTTCTTACTTCTGCCCACCCAGTCCCCTCTACGCACAGTAAGAATTTCACCATTCATATTATTAGGTAGAGGTTTGTGTAAGTGGAGCCACTGAGCGCATTTATTTCTTAACTCAACAAAAGTTTCTTTTGCACCCTCCTTCAGTGGGGGAACTGCTGTCAACACGACCACAAAAGGGGAGACTTCTGGTGGCAGGCTGATTGACTTGAAACGCGCCTGCTTTGGCTTAGAACCTTCAGTCTTGTTTGTAGGGAGAGGTACTAAAGGGGTGCTAGACTTTCCTACGACATCTTTTACTTGAGGAGTGGTGGTTTTGTTTCCAACAACAGAGTGTTGATGAGTCGGAATAGAACCCACCACCTTCGGAGTTGATAGAACTGTGGATTGGACAGAATTATTCCCTGTTTGGGACAGTTGAGATAAAGCTGGATTCCCGGGGACTATAGGTACTTGTGCATTATTTGATACATCTTTAGGAAGCTGGACACAGGATGCGCATTTAGGAGCTGCTTCTGTGATCCCTTGTGGCTGAACAGGCCCAGGCCCGTTCGTCTTATTGGGCCATTTCGAGTGCACTAAAGACGTGAGCCTGTCAAGTTTGGAAATTAAAGGCTTAATTTGTGCTGCTATTGTGGCCTCAAGGTCCAATTTAAGATCTATTACCATATTTTGCACCCAGCAGGGTATACCTGGTGCCAGTTGCGGAGTAGGTGATATCAGGTTATGGTTCCTAACTGCAACTTTTGGTTTTTCCTTGTTCTTACTCTTGGACGTAACTTTTGGAGGAATAATAACCCTTCCCCCAGAATCTATTAGTACAGGAGCTGTTTCCACATCAATTAGCCCATCCAGACTCGGCTCCGCTTTGCCAGGTGACTGACAGGCTTCTAGGTCTGGGGTGGCCTCCAGATCGACAAAAGACGGATCCGAGTCTGATAGGGCGACCGATAAATCAACAGCATTCGGTACAGTCAGTGCGCTAGTAGTAGGCAGGGTTAAGGGTAAAGAACAATTATTCAGTAACTGCTGGGCGGGTGATTTAGCATTTGCAAGAGAACCCAAAGACGAGCGCTTTGCGTTCGCAAGATCCAAGGAGACTCTTTTTTCCAATAAAACAATGCTTTTGTCAATAGTCTCATTCACCCGTGAAATGAAAAGATCTATGGGTCCAGTCACCTGTGCTACTGCCGTAGCTTTTTTTGTACAACTTCTAGTTCTGTTACGCATGGCCGACATCTGTAGCGCAAGGACAATAGACGTTGGTGATAGAGCTGGAAGGCGGCTGCCGGTGTTTCAAGACAAAAAAGGAGACACAGTTCCGCCTACCTTAGCTATTATAGGGGAGCAATAAGACAGGGGTTCAGGGCCAGGGCCGTCCTCTGCCGTCCTTGAACGGCCTTAAACGGCCCGCTCTTTGCCCGGTCTTCGCCCCGGCCGTTGCCCCGCGCGCGTCCCGCGTGCGCGTTGCTATAACTGCTTATCAAAGAGTGAGGGAGGTGGAGGGGGCGGGAAGAGGACCAGCTGCGGCCGATCAGCGCCGCTGAGCACGCTGGTCCTCGCAGTCCCTCCTCTGTTCCTGGGTCAGCTGCAAAGACCCTCGATGCGCGTTGGTGCCCTAGGGCACGAGTAGAAGCCCAGGAGTTGGCTCTTTAGCAAAGTCTCAAGCCTCCGAGCAGCACCCGCGAAGCGGGGGCCGCGAGGCGTGGCAAAGTGGCCGGACAGGCGAACAGAAAAGCTGGCGATGCACCCACAGCAAGGTCAGTGTTGAATCCCAGGGAAGACTCTCTCCGTGCTGGTTTTACTGGTGGAGGGGGCGGGAAGAGGACCAGCTGCGGCCGATCAGCGCCGCTGAGCACGCTGGTCCTCGCAGTCCCGCCTCTGTTCCTGGGTCAGCTGCAAAGACCCTCGATGCGCGTTGGTGCCCTGGGGCACGAGTAGAAGCCCAGGAGTTGGCTCTTTAGCAAAGTCTCAAGCCTCCGAGCGGCTCCCGCGAAGCGGGGGCCGCGAGGCGTGGCAAAGTGGCCGGACAGGCGAACAGAAAAGCTGGCGATGCACCCACAGCAAGGTCAGTGTTGAATCCCACACACTCATAGTCGTACTTAAACAGCTACTCACTGATTAATAGATCAAAACGCACATCAACTCACTCACCCATACAGGCACTCACACATCCACTAACTCACTAATACAGCCACTCATATACTCATACAGCCAGTCACACACTGAGTTAGTCACCCATACAGTTACTCACACACCTACTCACTCATCCAGTTAATACACACTGACTCACTTACTTATACAGATACTAGTATGTAGTCACTCACCTACACAGTCATTGACACAAGCACATGCTCGAGAAAAAACAAAAATTTGAAAAGGGGTCCCTGGGGAAGAAAGTTTAAAGACCTACAAGCACCCTATCCCCTAATCTAGCTATTGAAACAACACACAGGGGTACTAGTGGTCTGGAAACTGTTAATGAAAAAATTGTTCAGAAGAATTGTGTGCGTGTGAGAAGACTACTAAGTGAAGAAAACCCATCAGCCCACCCGTTGGCGGAGCTTCATCATTTGGGATTTTAGGTGTAGACTGGTATCCACCAGGTATCTTGCTTATAAAGATTGCAAGGAAACGACTGGTTTTGTTGGGAATAAATTACATAAGCAATGAAACCATGTAGTGTCTTGTGTCATCATTACCCACCTTAAAAATAATTCTGTGTTATTCCTGCACGTCTCTGTCTCCCCTCTGCTGCACTCGGCCCGGGTGCTGCTTGTGGCGGTTGTCCTGGCTGATTGTCTTCCTCAGGCTTGCTGTCTGATAGTTACAGGGGTATGCCTCTTGAAGACGCACAACATGGCACAAGTGGCTGCAATTTTGCATCAGGTATCTGGCCTGTGCTGGAATGCACAACAAGTTTTGTGTAGGCAGCGGAGCCTACTTTTCAGTGCGCCAAAGCTTCTCTCTATCACATTGCACGTAGAAATGTGCACTGCATTGTAACACTGCTCACTTGGTGTATTTGGATTTCGGTATGGCGTCAGTGTGAAGGAGCGCACAGCATATGCGCTGTCACCTACAGGGTAGAAGGCAACAGATAACTCACTGCTTTGTTTCACAATGACCAGAGAGTCCGCAAGACAGTGTTACATATACTTACCGGGCAGCAATCCTTCGCCAAATTCACCCTAAGGAAATGAGTATGTATGCCACTGTGTCAGAAGATGTAGGAATAATGCGTAACACCTGGGAATCTTGCCACTATGTCTGTGATTATATTTTTGGAATTGCATATGACTTGTATATACAGTGAATGGTAAGATTTCATGTTCCTGTAAATGTACTCATTCACTGACAGGGGACATATAGCTACAAATGTCCCATCAATGCAACCAATTACATGGGGAAATTAGGCTGTTTGATAGAAGTCAAATTTGGTTTGCTGCAATGTCAGGAGAACAAAAACCAACATGGTAATTATGGATTTTTCAAAAGAATCAGAAGAGATAACGTCCATTTTGCAAAAAAATTGGAAAATACTACAAATGGACAACACTGTGGGTAAATTGGTTGGTAAACATCCAAACATCACATACCGGAGGACTAGCAATTTAAAACACCTTCCCTACTATCCACGGGGACTGGAGTTGGAATAGAAAATTAAACTATTCCACTATCCAGCGCCCCCCCAACGCAAGTCGTTGTAATGACTTGCATTGTAATACCTGCGTTGTAAAGGCATGCGTGGTAAAAGCATGCGTTGAAACATCATACATCCAATTGAGACAGTGCCACAAACCATTCGTGGTGGAAATAAAGAAAAAAATTTACGGCAAAAAGAATCACACCATAACCTAAACTTGAGAACTCTCGCAGCAAATGGACTGAACCAAAGCAAAGAGATGTATATTCATCTGTAAATCTTTAAATAAAATCTGATCCATAATGTAAATTTCTCCCTTACTTGCCAAAATTCCCCTGTAAAACTGTAACAAATTTCTGTGATAGAAAGAAAAAGATAGCACGTTTACAGAAATACATATGAAACCAAACACTGACAATAATGGGCCAATGAATACCCAATGGAGGGTAGAAAAAGGAAGAAGAAATTGGAATTCAAACACAGACAAATTGAAGAACATTGTAAAGAAAAGAGAAAAATAATAATTTGTCAAAAATATGGACATAGAAATGACATTGAACTGATAAACAAATTGGTCGGAATCGAGAGTAAAAAAAGAAAAGATCTCGATTTCAAGGATGAAGCTTTGAAATCAAGGCTTTTGTTTTCATATGTAATTAACTTACACTGACTGTTTAGTTTAGTTTAAGTTAAATCATTTGTTTTCACTGTGCACAGCGAAATAGAGAAATTAAGTTATGAGGACTACATATTCCATTATGCTAAGAGGTTGACACAAAATGAAACAGGAAATGACATCAGTAAATTTAAAAAAAGTACTAATACTGTTATTGCCAATTGTCATCTTGATCGTGAACAAGGTCTTATGCTAAGACCGAAACGCGTAGATCGTCTGTCCATGCCTTAATGATGAACTTACAACTTAAAATAAAAATCTAAAAATTGCAAAATACAACAGACGTGAGTGTGAACCAATTATTCCCTTCCGTGCTGAAGGGAGCTTTGATGGATATATATATATATATATATATTCACTGAAAAAACCATAGGTTTCACACCAGTTATAGTTAGGAATTAGCATTTAAAAATCCTATTAAATTCACTGAAAAAACTATAGGTTTCACACCAGTTATAGTCAGCTGGAAATTTTACTCGCATAAAACCATTGAAATTCCCACGTTATAGTTAGTTGGACTCACTATAACTTGCGCGTGCAATGTACTGCTGATGACGTCATATATTACATCACTCATGACATGGTCAGTGACATCACTCATGATATCACTCATGACACCATCCAGTGAATGTGTGTCTTTTTAAAAAATAAATATGTGTTATATATGTATATGTAAAAGTTGATGGAAGAATAAATGTTTAAATAAGTGTTTACATGGATGTTTTAAAAAAAAAAATTGATTGGTTAACTGATTTATTAAGTGTATCTTAGTGAATACATATATTAGAGAGTAATGTTTAAATATTCAAATATATGTATTAGTGTTTCACTTTGTGTATAAGTGCCTGCATGGGTTGGTGAGTTGCTACATGTGTATGTATATGGGTTATTAGATGTTTTTCTTAGTATCAGTATGAGTGTTTGTATGGTTTGGTGGGGGTATTACTTAGCACATAGATGCATGAATGACTGACTCTCTGTTTGTATGTGTTTTGAAGACAGCATATGTGCAGGACTGTATGGGTGGATGAGTGTGTATATGTGTGTGTTAGTGAGTGAATGACTGTCTCACTAGTGTGTTTATCAGTAACTACATATGTTTTAATCTAGTATATGTGAAGATTGATGTATATAAGTGAGTATATGTGAGAGTGAGGAATTGTAAGAGTTCCTGTTTAAATTAGTATGTGTTTCTATAAGTGATTGTTTAAGAAAGTAAGTATGTGTAAGTTTCCTTAGAAGTAAAGTGGTAGTGTGTGTATAGCTGTATATGCAAATAAATGGATGTTCAATAGTTTATTTACATGTGTGAGTATGTGTGTGAGTAACTTATGGATAACTGTCGGTGTGTAACAGGATGTATAGGTGTATCACTACATATGATGAGTGAGTATATGTATGAGTGACTATATAGAACTGTTTGTCAATGAGTGGATGTGTATATAGATGGTGGAATTACTGAATTGGTTGTTGTAACTGATATGGGTATCTCCATTTTTTGGAAAATTTTTGTTTCTATTTTTGAATATGTGTTTCAAGGGTTACATTATAGTGAAAGTTGGTCTGTCACTCTGTCACAAGGATGGTGTCATCAGTGATTCATGAGTGATGTCACTGACCATGTCATGAGTGATGTAATATGTGACGTCATCAGGAGTGCATTGCACGCGCAGGTTATAGTGAGTCCAACTAACTATAACGTGGGAATTTCAATGGTTTTATGCGAGTAAAATTTCCAGCTGACTATAACTGGTGTGAAACCTATGGTTTTTTCAGTGAATATATATATATATATATATTTCTTTTTTTTTTCTTTTTCTTTTTTTTTTTGGTACAAAGGACGCCGCACACAGCAACTTCAGTTCACAGATTTATTGAGCAAGGCCGTCAGGCTGAAACGCGTTGGTGTTAGACTAGGCACTGAAAAAAAATCTGTGAACTGAAGTTGCTGTGTGCGGCGTCCTTTGTACCAAAAATTGTTTTTTGGCCATTGGTCTGGCCCAACGCCGGCACCCGCTGGAGAGCGATCCTGTTACAAGACCACATTGCACCAAAAAAATCTATCTATCTATCTATCTATCTATCTATCTATCTATCTATCTATCTATCTATCTATCTATCTATCTATCTATCTATCTATCTATCTATCTATCTATCTATCTATCTATCTATCTATCTTCGGTTGCCAGTAGGTAGTTATAGTTTCCTAGTTTCCCCAGGGCGCGTAGCGTAAGCGCATCAAGCCATGTGACTTCAAAATAACACTTTTCATTGGTTCAGAACTTTTTTTTTTCCAAATTGTGTGAAACCCACCCATTTCTCTCACTATTGCTTTGTACTTGGAGAGAGCAAGAGCTGTTCTGTGTACTGTCTTCATCTCCTACTTTCCTGATCTACAGCAATGGATGGAAGGGAGTCATCCAGCAGTGATTCCGACGATTTTTTTGGATGAGGACCCTCCTCACCAGAAGAAAAAGGACCATTTCATCTGGAAATTCTATGACATCCCTGAAGGACAAAAAAAAGTCAATGCTCCATGTTAGAAAGGCGACCCCGGGGAGGCAGAAGATGTCTGACTGACCACCCCTAGGTCCACCCCTCCGTCGAGAAGTAGCCGAGCGTTATCGAGAGGCCTCCTGGGTGAGGGTCCTCTCCTAGGATCGTACAGCAGGGTAACCACAACACTACAAACGGACACCACACAAGAGGTTAAGTTCTTAGGCTTTATCAAGAATAAAGGTTGCTGGGTCTCAGCGGTATATACAGGCAGATCGAGGGATCTGTAGAGTCTCGTGAAAGGGATAGGGTAGCGGGACAGTCTCGGTATGGATACAGGAAGGGATACCCTGCGCACAGCTCTCAATCCTCGAGCCGGGGGTTCCGAGAGGTCGAGCCGCGGCAGCGCCAGCAGGACTCGACAGGTGGTCTTAACGGAGAGGAGGCCGCGGCAGCGCCAGCAGGCTCTCAAGATAGTTCAGCCGCGGCAGCGCCAGCAGGCTCTCAAGATGGTTCAGCCGCGGCAGCGCCAGCAGGCTCTCAAGATGGTTCAGCCGCAGCAGCGCCAGCAGGCTCTCAAGATGGTTCAGCCACGGCAGCGCCAGCAGGCTCTCAAGATGGTACAGCAAAGGTGGGCCTCGGCAGCGCCAGCAGGCTCTCAGGGTCTCTTCAGGTTACAGGCAAGGAGTTCTTCTGGTGTTGGCCGTGACAGCGTCAGCAGGGCTTCCAGTCCAGGATACAACTGACGTCCTAATCCAGGGCTGGCCCAGATATAGGACTGGAGTCCTTTGATGTCCGGACCCTCGCGCCTGGGGGTCAGAGGGGCCGGGATGATGGTGTCCAGACACCCAGCAGGGGGGTGGAGCCAGCGCCCAGGGAGGCCGGAGGGCGATCGAAACCAGGCGTCCGGGGACGGCTGGAGGCCCATCGAAACACCCTTTTCTCCGGGATCTGTCGAGTGGCCACTCGACCACCTGGGTGGATCCTGGTGCCTCAATGTCTGGTCTTCGCTGGGGCCTGGGCCGGGGCCGAGGCCACGTGGTCGTGACGCGGTGGGCCCAAGATGGAGTCGGGCGCGGCCTCGTGCTTAGGTCGTGAGGGGCCCACGATGGAGCCAGGTCGGTAGTGGGGGTCCGGGATGGTGGCCCGACCAGCAATGTTGGGGCGTGCAGTGTCGGGCAAAAGGGCTGCCCGATGCTGGGTGGAGGGCCGATGTCGTCCTGGGCCCGCCATGCGGGAGGGGTAGGACCACGCCATGAGGCCGGGTCCAACACGCGTCCCCCCAGCTGAAGGCAGGGGAGAGTCTCCCATCTTCTTGGGGGTTCTCCTCGCCGAGGCGGAAGAATCGGGACAGGCCGTCAGCATTGGCGTGGTCGTTGCCGGGGCGATGCTCCACAGTGAAGTCCATCCCTTGCAGGGAGATGGACCATCGCAACAGTTTCGGGTTTTCTCCCCGCATCTGCATCAACCACCGCAGGGGTCGGTGGTCGGTCTGGACCCGGAAGTGGGTGCCGAAGAGGTAGGGTCGGAGCTTCTTTAGTGCCCACACGACGGCGAAGGCTACCCTCTCGATGGTGCTCCAGCGCTGTTCTCTGGCCAGCAGCCGCCGGCTGATGAAGGCAACGGGAAGGTCGATTCCCTCAGGGTTCACTTGTGAGAGGACCGCCCCAATGCTGTGTTCCGAGGCGTCGGTTTGGACCACAAACTCTCGGCTGTAGTCGGGGGCCTGGAGCACAGGGGCGGTGCAAATGGCAGTCTTTAGAGCCTCGAAGGCTGTTTGGCACTCTGGGGTCCAGCGCACCTTTTGGGGTAGCCTCTTGGAGGTCAGTTCTGTGAGGGGCCCCACAATGCTTCCATAGTCTTTTATGAGGCGCCGATAGTATCCAGTGAGCCCCAAGAAGGCTCGGACGGCGGTCTGGGTGACGGGGGGCTCCCAGGCCCGGATGGTGTCAATCTTTGGCTGGAGGGGAGCCACCAGGCCGCTCCCCACTTGGTGTCCCAGATACGTCACGGACCCTTGGCCGATCTGGCACTTGCTGGCCTTTATTGTTAGTCCGGCCTGTCGGAGGGCCGACAGGACCTCCCGGAGGTGGGTCAGGTGCTCACCCCAGTGGCGGCTGTACACCGCAATGTCGTCGAGATAGGCGGCACTGAATTCTTCGAGTCCGGCCAGTACCCGGTTCACGAGTCTCTGGAAGGTGGCCGGGGCGTTTTTTATGCCGAAGGGCATCACTTTGAAGTGGTAGTGGCCATCAGGGGTCGAGAAGGCCGATCGCTCTTGTGCTCCAGGGGTGAGGCCGATCTGCCAATACCCCGCCGTGAGGTCGAAGATGCTGAGATATTTGGCGGCCCCCAGGCGATCGATCAGTTCATCCGCCCGGGGGATGGGATGGGCGTCGGTCCGGGTGACTGCATTCAGCCCCCGGTAGTCAACACAGAACCGGAGCTCCGGGGGTGTGCCAGGGACGGTGGTTTTGGGGACCAGGACAACCGGACTGGCCCAGGGACTGTCGGAGGGTTCCACTACCCCCAGAGCTAGCATCTTGGCCACTTCGGATTGAATGCAGGCCCGAACTCGGTCGGGCACTCGGAAAGCTCGGTGTCTTACAGGCGGGTTGTCTCCGGTGTCCACATCGTGGACACACCACCCGGTGACTTCAGGGGTGAGGGAAAACAGGTCTGCAAATTGCCCCAGCAGCTCCCGGCAGTCTTGATGCTGTTCTGGGGTCAGGGTAGAGGAGAGCGTGACCCCTTCGACGGAGCCGTCTTTCTCGGTGATGCTCATGAGATCTGGTACGGGTTCGGAGTCGTCTTCAGCTCCGTCATCGGTCGCTAGCAGCAGACTCAGTTCCGTGCGGGCGAAGTGTGGCTTGAGCCGGTTAGCGTGCAGAACCCGGAGGGGGTTCCGGGGGGATTCCAGATCCACCAGGTAAGTGACGGGGCTCGTGCGCTCCACCACTTTGAAGGGCCCCGTCCATTTGTCCTGGAGGGCGCAAGGTTCAACTGGGGACATGACCCAGACTTGCTGGCCTGGCTCGAATTCGATGGACGAGGCGTTCTGGTCATACCAGTGTTTCATCTCCTCCTGACTGGCCTCGAGGTTGGCCTCGGCAAGTTCCCGGAACTTCCGAGTCTGGTTGCGGAGTGTCAGGAGGTACTGGTAGACATCTGGTGGGGCACCTCGGACAGCCGTCTCCCAGCCTTCTTTGACCAGGCTGAGGGGGCCTCGGACCGGGTGCCCATACAATAGTTCGAAGGGGCTGAACCCCAGGGACTTCTGGGATACCTCTCGATACGCAAACAGGAGGCAGGGCAGCAGGACGTCCCATCTGCGTCGTAGGGGCTTGTCTAAGCCCTTGATCATTCCCTTCAGTGTTCGGTTAAACCGTTCTACAAGTCCATTTCCTTGGGGGTGATACGGGGTGGTGAACTTATATGTGACCCCGCACTGTTGCCACAGGGATCGCATATGCTTGGAGATAAAGTTTGTACCCCGATCACTCACGACTTCCCGGGGGAAGCCGACTCTGGAGAAGATCCCCATCAGCGCTCGGCCTACTACTGGGGCCGTGATGGTCCGGAGGGGGATGGCCTCAGGATAGCGGGTGGCATGGTCCACCAGAACGAGGATGAAGCGGTGCCCTTGAGAGGTGCGGGGGTCCAAGGGCCCCACAATGTCGATCCCCACTCTTTCGAAGGGGGTGGTGACCACAGGAAAGGGCTGGAGTGGGGCCTTGACTTTTCCCCCGCTCTTCCCGCTGGCTTGACACGTCGGACAGGATCGGCAGTGGTTGTGCACATCGTTGCGCATCTTTGGCCAGTAGAAATGGGTCACTAGGCGGCTGTAAGTTTGATCCTACCCCAGGTGCCCGGCGAGGGGCACGTCGTGTGCCAAGTTCAAGAGGAAGTCTCTGAAACGGAGGGGAACGACCAGTACTCGGCTGGCCCCTAGTTCGGCAACTTTCTGCTCGCTGTAGAGAAGGTCGTGGTCCCAATAGACCCAGTGGGACCCCGAGGGGCCTCCAGCGGCTTGAGTGGCAGCTTGCTGTCAGATTCCCTCGAGGGAGGGACAGGCTTTCTGTTCCTGCCAGAATTGTTCGCGGGTGGGGCCACCTTCTTGGCGCCATTGAGCTAGTTCTGCAAGGTGGCCGAGCTCGGTGAGGTCTTCATGGTTGGGCCCCCGAGGGCCAGGTTCAAGGTTGGCGTCCTCAGGGACGGCGGGCGGTGGCAGTGCGGGCCACTCTGGTTCCTCGGTCGGAGCATCCTCCGGTGGGGCGAAGGCTCGGGCGGACATGGAGCGGGTGGTCGCACAGACCCACTCTGGAAGGCCTAGCATCCCCAGATGCTCTCTCCGCTCGACGCTGGCCCAGGGGGAACTTTCCAGGTCGTTCCCGAGGAGGCAGTCCACGGGGACATCGTCCCGGACGGTCACCTTCAGTATACCCGACACCCCTCCCCATTCGAAGGGGATGCGGGCCATCTGGCACAACTTCTCGGAGTTGTCCGCCGTCCGCACCGGGCACATGATATTGGGGAGAACTTGCTCTGGGGTCACCAAGTGGCGTCGGACCGCTGTTACGCTGGCTCCAGTGTCTCGGAGGGCTTCGGCCCGGCGGCCGTTGATGGTGACCCATTGGCGATATTTCTGGGTGTTGCCTGGAATTGGGTCTCGGGGGACCATGTCTCGATCACCCAGGCATGCCAAGATCATGGCGACGGGCTCCCACTCGGCCTGTTCGTGGTCGTTGTCGTCGTCCTCGCCTCTTACTTCCCCCAGGGCGGTGGCCGCGATCTGGCGGTTGGGAGGACCGGTGGTGCCGGGTCGCTGGTTCATCGGGCAGAGGGGGTAATTCGCGTACTGACCCTGTCGCTGGCATCTGTGGCACGTCACATTCGGGCAGGGCCCGGGTCGGGCTAGGGGAACCCCCCTTCGGCCCAGGGCTGGTGAAGTGGAGGTAGGGGACGACCCCGTGGGGGTGTCTCGTCCCCTGCTCGGGCCTCCTCCGCCGCCCCGTGGTCGGTGGATCCCCGGGGATCCCCGGCCGTAGTCTCCCATCGGACTCCGGGGGACTCGGGTGCTCACCCATCTATCCGCCTCGACAGCGAGTTTTCGGGGCTCAGTTAGTTTGATGTCGAGGAGGTGCTGCCGGAGTTCGATGAAGCAGTTGTTGGACAAATGTTCCATATAATGAGGTCAACCAACTGCTGGTAGGTGGTGACCTTGCTGCCTTTGATCCACCCCTCGAAGGCTCTGCTGTAAAAGTTCACGTATTCCACCCAAGTGGTACCGGGGATTTTTTTACAGTCTCGGAATCGCTGCCGGTACATCTCGGGGGTGAGTCCATAGCGAGTGAGGAGAGCGGTTTTCATGTGCTCGTACGAGGTCATCTCGGCGTCGGGGAGCTCTAGCAGGGCGTCTCTCCCCTCTTTGACGAACTTCCCCCACAGGCCGGCGCCCCAGCCCTTGAGGGGTACTCGATGGGCGGTCATGGCGACCTCGTAGGCTTTGAACCACTGTTGGATGTCGTCGTTCTTGTAATATTCCTTGACGATATCCTTGGGTATGTGCACCTTTGTGTCCAAGGGCGGGGGCGAGGTCTTGCCCCCGGAGGCGTTGTCATCATTCGTTTTGGCTTTGAGTTCTAGTTCTTTTAGGCCGCGCTCATGCTCGAGCATGAGTCTCTTTTCATCGAGGTCTCTTTGTCTTCTCTTCTCTTCCAGGTCTCCTTCTAGCCGTCGTTGCTCGAGTGCGATTTTCCTTTCCTCCAGCTGTAGTTCTCCATCCAACCGGAGTCGGGCGAGCTCCAACTCGTGGAGCCGGTTCCTCTCTCGCTCTCGGGCGTCTTCGTGGGGGCTCGTGCTTGGATTGGCGGGTCTCTCCCCCGCTGGGGTCGTGTCGGTCTCCGGGCGTCCGCTCGGGCCCGGGTTCTCTTCATTCCGGGGTGGTGTGTCATCGGTGTCCACCCATGCTTGTAGGGCTGATTTAAAGTCTTCCTTGGTGCTTAGCCCAGTGGTAGCAATGCCCAGATCTTTTCAGAATTGTTTTAATTCTTTGTGACTGTAATCTTCCATTTTCTCTTTCTGGAATTCCGTAGTCGGTCTTGTCTCTTGCGTAGTCATGGTCGTGGTGTGTTTTTCTCGGTAGTGAGTGAATCACTCTCTGTACGATCTGCGTCGGCTCGGATCCCGTCGCTTGCCACCAATGTTAGAAAGACGACCCCGGGGGAGGCAGAAGATGTCTGACTGACCACCCCTAGGTCCACCCCTCCGTCGAGAAGTAGCCGAGCATTATCGAGAGGCCTCCTGGGTGAGGGTCCTCTCCTAGGATCGTACAGCAGGGTAACCACAACACTACAAACGGACACCACACAAGAGGTTAAGTTCTTAGGCTTTATCAAGAATAAAGGTTGCTGGGTCTCAGCGGTATATACAGGCAGATCGAGGGATCTGTAGAGTCTCGTGAAAGGGATAGGGTAGCGGGACAGTCTCGGTATGGATACAGGAAGGGATACCCTGCGCACAGCTCTCAATCCTCGAGCCGGGGGTTCCGAGAGGTCGAGCCGCGGCAGCGCCAGCAGGACTCGACAGGTGGTCTTAACGGAGAGGAGGCCGCGGCAGTGCCAGCAGGCTCTCAAGATGGTTCCACCGCGGCAGCGCCAGCAGGCTCTCAAGATGGTTCAGCCGCGGCAGCGCCAGCAGGCTCTCAAGATGGTTCAGCCGCGGCAGCACCAGCAGGCTCTCAAGATGGTTCAGCCGCGGCAGCGCCAGCAGGCTCTCAAGATGGTACAGCAAAGGTGGGCCTCGGCAGCGCCAGCAGGCTCTCAGGGTCTCTTCAGGTTACAGGCAAGGAGTTCTTCTGGTGTCGGCCGTGACAGCGTCAGCAGGGCTTCCAGTCCAGGATACAACTGACGTCCTAATCCAGGGCTGGCCCAGATATAGGACTGGAGTCCTTTGATGTCCGGACCCTCGCGCCTGGGGGTCAGAGGGGCCGGGATGATGGTGTCCAGACACCCAGCAGGGGGGTGGAGCCAGCGCCCAGGGAGGCCGGAGGGCGATCGAAATCAGGCGTGCGCGGACGGCTGGAGGCCCATCGAAACACCCTTTTCTCCGGGATCTGTCGAGTGGCCACTCGACCACCTGGGTGGATCCTGGTGCCTCGATGTCTGGGCTTCGCTGGGGCCTGGGCCGGGGCCGAGGCCACGTGGTCGTGACGTGGTGGGCCCAAGATTGAGTCGGGCGCGGCCTCGTGCTTAGGTCGTGATGGGCCCACGATTGAGCCAGGTCGGTAGTGGGGGTCCGGGATGGTGGCCGGACCAGCAATGTTGGGGCGTGCAGTGTCGGGCAAAAGGGCTGCCCGATGCTGGGTGGAGGGCCGATGTCGTCCTGGGCCCGCCATGCGGGAGGGGTAGGACCACGCCATGAGGCCGGGTCCAACACTCCAAAAGTAACCTGCAAAATATGTGGCAGTACTTTATCCAGAGGCAATCCTCTAAAAAAATATAGCTTCGGAAATGCCAATTTAATCAGGCATGTCAAAAGAAGACACCCAAAAAACTTTGCCAGGGAGAGTGTCAGGGAGCTGGCACGGAATTTACCCACAGATGGCGGCAGCACCTCCACTGGTGGAGCAACACCTTCGGGACCACCCCGTAGAAGAATGGTCCCTAAGATACAGCCGGTGTTTGCAGGCATCAAATTTCTGTGCACGCAGTGTGACGAACTGCTCTGCTATAGGAGCAGAGTGTTGAACTCATTGCCATAAAGAAACAGGAACACCGCTGCCCTGCCAGTCCCTAAATGTTCACATTTTTTTGCTCCTGTTGAGCAGTTTTGGAATCCCTGTTTTTGTTTTTCCCCTGAAAAAAATCCCAAATAAATATAAAATCGTTTTAAAAAGTCTAAAAAAATATAAAACAACAAAAACAAAAAAAAGTTCTTTTCAGAACTACCTCCAATTTATAAAAAAAAATGCTTTTTTTTTTTTTTAAATCTGTCATTTTTTATCTCCATGGTACGCTCCCCGGTACGCTCCCCGGGCGCTCCTCCCTTTTTTTACCCGCGGGACCCTTTTATGGCCCCCACATCAAACCTAGGGGGGGTGTACCCTGCCCCCTTTTGCTCATTTCCCCCTTTGATTTTTGCCACCTCTTGTGTCTCAATCCTACCGAGACACAAGATGGCGGCTGCAGCGGAGTGTTTCGAATGTTTACAGACACCCGAGAACCAATCAGCTTGCCGTGCGCAAGTCGCGTGGCGCACCCGGAGCGCTCCCCGGTACGCGTACCGGGGCGCGGCTCTAGATATATAAATTTTTTTGAACCTAAATTACTCAAAATCCTCTGGAGCACATATCTTGAGACATAGCAAAGGCACATCGGGCTACCAGTCCCTACAATTTTGCCAAGTTTGGTGAAAATCCATTGAAAATCCATTCAGCCGTTCGAGCTAAAAGTGCGACAGACCGCCCTATGGAAATTAACATGGGGAAAACACGTTTTGGGACCCCCCTTTTATTTCGGCCCCCGCTTTACGAATGCCCCCCAAACTTTCAGGGAAGGAGCGGAGTGCCGCGAGGCAAAGTTGCTTAAAAATTCAGGCTGATTCCTCAACTGGCGCCAAAGTTATTCCAAATAGAATGTTGCGATTTCCCTATGGAAATCGATCCTAACTATAACTACCTACTGGCGACCGCCAGTAGGTAATATATATATATATATGTGTATATATATATATATATGTCCATCAACGCAGGAACCCACAAGTGAAACTGAGCCGCACGAGGATCGAAATGAAGGCTCATGTGTTGAGGAAGCAGCCTGCCAGCAGGACCCTTCCCAGGAACAGCAATGTTCAGATTAAAAATCGCCAGACGCGTTTCAAGGTACTCCTCTCTTCAGTGGCGAGAATTGTAAAATGGCAGTGAGAGCGCTGTTGAAAAGAATCACTCAGTCATAGCATCACCTGCTCAAGTGGGCGTGACCTCTCGCAAGGTCTTGTGGGTGATGTAGTGTTCTTTCTTGTAATCCCAAGTGGGCGCGCCTTCACTGTCTGTTACTGCAAAAGTTAATGTGCCTGTCCAAGGCGGGACCTGCCCCGCTTTGTGGTTGCCTCCTGAGCACAGAAGCGGCTCCCTCCCTGCACGGGAACAGCTTCATCCTCGTTCATAGTAGGCCGCCCCAACGTGGAGCTGCCAATGACCCGCTACGCTGCGGTGAGCTCGTTTCGCGACCGGGTAGGCCGCTAAAATCCATCAACGCAGGAACCCACAAGTGAAACTGAGCCGCACGAGGATCGAAATGAAGGCTCATGTGTTGAGGAAGCAGCCTGCCAGCAGGACCCTTCCCAGGAACAGCAATGTTCAGATTAAAAATCGCCAGACGCGTTTCAAGGTACTCCTCTCTTCAGTGGCGAGAATTGTAAAATGGCAGTGAGAGCGCTGTTGAAAAGAATCACTCAGTCATAGCATCACCTGCTCAAGTGGGCGTGACCTCTCGCAAGGTCTTGTGGGTGATGTAGTGTTCTTTCTTGTAATCCCAAGTGGGCGCGCCTTCACTGTCTGTTACTGCAAAAGTTAATGTGCCTGTCCAAGGCGGGACCTGCCCCGCTTTGTGGTTGCCTCCTGAGCACAGAAGCGGCTCCCTCCCTGCACGGGAACAGCTTCATCCTCGTTCATAGTAGGCCGCCCCAACGTGGAGCTGCCAATGACCCGCTACGCTGCGGTGAGCTCGTTTCGCGACCGGGTAGGCCGCTAAAATCCATCAACGCAGGAACCCACAAGTGAAACTGAGCCGCACGAGGATCGAAATGAAGGCTCATGTGTTGAGGAAGCAGCCTGCCAGCAGGACCCTTCCCAGGAACAGCAATGTTCAGATTAAAAATCGCCAGACGCGTTTCAAGGTACTCCTCTCTTCAGTGGCGAGAATTGTAAAATGGCAGTGAGAGCGCTGTTGAAAAGAATCACTCAGTCATAGCATCACCTGCTCAAGTGGGCGTGACCTCTCGCAAGGTCTTGTGGGTGATGTAGTGTTCTTTCTTGTAATCCCAAGTGGGCGCGCCTTCACTGTCTGTTACTGCAAAAGTTAATGTGCCTGTCCAAGGCGGGACCTGCCCCGCTTTGTGGTTGCCTCCTGAGCACAGAAGCGGCTCCCTCCCTGCACGGGAACAGCTTCATCCTCGTTCATAGTAGGCCGCCCCAACGTGGAGCTGCCAATGACCCGCTACGCTGCGGTGAGCTCGTTTCGCGACCGGGTAGGCCGCTAAAATCCATCAACGCAGGAACCCACAAGTGAAACTGAGCCGCACGAGGATCGAAATGAAGGCTCATGTGTTGAGGAAGCAGCCTGCCAGCAGGACCCTTCCCAGGAACAGCAATGTTCAGATTAAAAATCGCCAGACGCGTTTCAAGGTACTCCTCTCTTCAGTGGCGAGAATTGTAAAATGGCAGTGAGAGCGCTGTTGAAAAGAATCACTCAGTCATAGCATCACCTGCTCAAGTGGGCGTGACCTCTCGCAAGGTCTTGTGGGTGATGTAGTGTTCTTTCTTGTAATCCCAAGTGGGCGCGCCTTCACTGTCTGTTACTGCAAAAGTTAATGTGCCTGTCCAAGGCGGGACCTGCCCCGCTTTGTGGTTGCCTCCTGAGCACAGAAGCGGCTCCCTCCCTGCACGGGAACAGCTTCATCCTCGTTCATAGTAGGCCGCCCCAACGTGGAGCTGCCAATGACCCGCTACGCTGCGGTGAGCTCGTTTCGCGACCGGGTAGGCCGCTAAAATCCATCAACGCAGGAACCCACAAGTGAAACTGAGCCGCACGAGGATCGAAATGAAGGCTCATGTGTTGAGGAAGCAGCCTGCCAGCAGGACCCATCCCAGGAACAGCAATGTTCAGATTAAAAATCGCCAGACGCGTTTCAAGGTACTCCTCTCTTCAGTGGCGAGAATTGTAAAATGGCAGTGAGAGCGCTGTTGAAAAGAATCACTCAGTTTAGCGGCCTACCCGGTTGCGAAACGAGCTCACTTGTGGGTTCCTGCGTTGATGGATATATATATATGTATATATATATATCACAAGAAATCTTCAGACCTCCACTTGCGCGGCGAAAGAAGAGGCGGACCCCACGATATCCAGGCAAGTTAATTTTATTCACAAGCCTTCAAAATGCAACGTTTCGAGTATTTGAATTTGAATTTAAAATTATTTATTTAGCGCGCTTTTACCGAGCGGTTTCATGGCGCTTTTGAGTTACGACCAGCAACAGCAGCAGGGGAGATTTAGGCAGCAAAAGCACGGGAAAAAAGAAAGGTTTTAAGGTTCTTTCGGAACTCTATATAGGAAGATAAAGTGCGGAGTCGCACCGGAAGAGAGTTCCAAAAGGCTGGGGCAAGGACCGCAAATTTTGCTCCACCAGCTTTTTTCTTTTTGAAACGGGGGGTGACCAGACGTGCCATATGAGTGGAGCGAAGATCTCTGCCCGGCAAGTAAGGCTTGATGGCTGAGCATATGAACGCATGGGCGGTGCCCATTCTGGCCTGAAAAGTGAGGCAGCCAAGTTTGAATAAGGCTCGCTCTCTCACAGGCAGCCAGTGTAATGCCTGCAACAAAGGAGTAACACGATGAAATTTGGGCAGGCCATAGATCAGGCGAGCAGCCTGGTTCTGCACTAGTTGCAGGCGGTGAATGGCATAGGTCGGCGCGCCATTGTAGATTATGTTACCATAATCAAGGCGCGAGAGCACCATTGCCATCATGATGACTTTTAGAGCCGGGAGAGAAAAAAAGCGGGAGATCTTCCTGATTGTCCTAAGGGAAAAGAAACAAGAGGACACCACGGAACTAACTTGGGAGTGAACAGAAAGTTGTGAATTAAGAAAAATCCAGAGGGTTTTAATTTTGGGGACCGGGAGTGGTGGAACACCAAGTGATGAAGGCCAATAAGAGGGAGACCAGGGACTGCAACCACCTCCGGTCAAGACCAACTCTGTCTTGTCCGGGTTGAGTTTGAGGTGGTTGCAGTTCATCCAGTCCTGAATGAACAACATAACTGTTTGAACATTCAGGGCGGATGAAGGGGGGTGGGAAAGGTTAAAAATTAGCTGGAGGTAATTAAACACCGTGACCTCGAGCTGCTGCAACATAAAAATGAGGGGGTAGATATATAAATTAAACAAAAGAGGGGAGAGTGAAGAACCCTGGGGAACCCCACACTCAACCTTGCGGGAGGCAGCAATGAAACCAGTGAGATGGACCGCCTGGGCCCTCTCACTCAGGAAGGACTCGAGCCAGGCAAAGGCTAAACCCTCTACGCCCGCCGCCCTGACACGGGTGAGGAGGATGAAGTGGTCCACCGTGTCAAAAGTGGTGGACAGATCTAAGAGAATGAGGGCTTGCGAGAGGTTGGTGTCGATGCCTTCACGTAGCCCATCCATCACTGAGATCACCGCCTTCTCCGTAGAGTGGAGGGGCCGAAAGCCCACCTGGCAAGGGGAGAGGCAGTGATTTGTCTCCACGTGAGTGCTCAGGGTCCTGGTGGCATGTGTTTCTAAAACCTTTCCCAGGTAAGGCAAGAGGGAGATGGGGCGATAATTGGAAGGGGATGAGGGATCGGCGCCAGCCTTTTTTAGAATTGGGATGACAGCCGCAAACTTGTGAAAATTAGGAACAACACCATTACTGAGTGAGTCATTGAGGAGTGTGAGGGGCGGGGTAGGACAGGCTAGAAAGATTTCTCTAAGAATGTGAGCAGGAGCGAAGTCCAGGGGGGAACCTGACTTCACCCGTTGGAGCAGTGGAAAGAGTGTGGCCTTGGTTAAGAGGGGAAAATTGGTTAATTTGGAAGTGGTGGAAGGGGGAGAGAAATTGATAAATGTAGGTGAAGGGAGAGGGATGTTGGTTTTGATCTGTGCGACCTTCTCAATGAAGAACGCATTGAGCGAGTCGCATAAAGATTGGGAGGGGGGAATTGTAGCCGTAGCTCTGTCGGATGAGGCAAGTTCATGCACCGTGGCAAAAATTTCTTTAGATTGGGACTCCGCTGTCAGAATCCTATAAGAGTAGTACTCAGTTTTAGCGTCAAGAATGCCTTTTTTGTAGATCCGAAGAACAGATAGGTAGGTGGTTTTAAGCGCTGGACAGTATGCTTTTCTCCATGCACGCTCGGATCTCCGTGCAGCCAACTTCTTCTCCTTAAGATTTGAGGTGAACCATCGGTTGGCTGCATGGGCTCGCTTGACGGTGATTCGTCTCAAAGGAGCGAATTCATCGCCCGCTTGAGTCAGCCAGTTGTTGATGGAGGCCAGCTGAGCCGGGGCTGCAAGACCTAAAAGATCAGGGCTGGTTTTAGCCAGAGACGAGCAGAGGGACGGCATACTGACGTACTCTTGTTCACACACCACATTTGTATTTTTGATTTTCTTTTATGTTGTTGGTTCTGACCCCACCTGTGGGCCACACCTCCCACACATGCATCACATGATCCAACCTGTGGCCCGGATTAAGTAATTTAAAGCAACAGTGCACCACTGTGTATATAATGAAAATCACAGATGTTGGACAATGTCGCAATAGTACATTTAAACTCAATAGCAATAAAAATAATGCCGCTGATGTCAATTTCACCACAGTGAACACTGTTGGATAGATACAAATATATATTACTGTATGAATACATTAATAACTTTTATATCTTTGCTGCCTAAATGCAGAAAATGATCCACTAACTGATTTAAAATGATATGCCTACATGCATAATTCATAACTCAATAAGCTAAATATATAATGGATTAATCAAATGTATAGACATATACTGACATTATAAGCAAATTTAAATGCTAGGCCTGACGCAGTGCTGTTGAAACTTAAAACAGAGCTCAGCTGGATTATGTGCAGAAAAGGAATTGCCCCTAAATGCACCTTAGTGTACAACCGTGACTATAAGCTACAGTCCTATATATTTATTAAAATTTATACATTTATAAATTTCATACTGCATAAATATTAAGACCTATTTACGAAAAATTATTAACAATAATAAAAAAGTGCTCCTATATATTCACAGTGTAAAATAACCACCAAAAAGTAACCAAATACTATTTACAAGACCGCATTGTTTGAAAACATAAACAACCAATCTAAAAACGGTAGTAGGACTGCAAGTCACCATATTAGAGTACATTATTGTTTATGTCATAATATATATCTTGTAGATTGCTCATATGTACTCCGTTGTAATGTGCACAGTGAAAATTGCTGAAACCTCCAACATGGAGGTATGGCGGCCTGATTGTAGTGTCGATGCAATGGAACAGTAGTTCTACAAAAAATTGTGCAAATCCTCCGTCGCATTCAACCCATTAGGTTGTTTGCTGTCAAGCTTGATTATATACCGCGTCTCCAATCTACGTAGTAATTTATCGCGGTCGCCACCGCGTCTGAGAGGGGCAACAGCATCAATTACATAATATGTAAGACAAGACAGATCCCTGTTATGTCTGATGTTAAAATGACGCGCCACTGGATACGCCCCATCGTGATTGACAATGGCACGTAAGTGCTGCAATATCCTGACATGCACCTGGGCGCCGGTACTGCCCACATAGCGCAGACCGCAGGTGCATGTCAGGACGTACACAGCGAACTCCGTCCGGCAATTGTAATTGCCATGAATGGGTATTAACGTGTTGGAGAATGGAGTGCTGTAATGGTTGATGTTTTGGCCATATTTACAAGCTCGACAGGAGAAACATTTATGGAAGCCTTTGCCTCCAAACCACTCATTGGCCCTGGGAAGTTCAGGGCTGGATTTGACCAGCTTATTGTGCATACTAAATGCACGTCTGAATGTCACCACTGGTCTATCAGGGGTCCTATCACGAAGAACACCATCTGTCTTGAGTATTGCCCAGTGTTTGTTGACAATGGATTGGATCTGGCGATGTTGCCTGCTGTAAGTTGTTATTAGTCTAACAGTGTCTGCACTGGCGTTAACGTCATGGGGTTTGGGTGCCAGCAGAGAGACTCTTGACCGTCCTCTGCTCTTTTCTAATGCGTTGGATAAGCAACTTTTGCTGTAACCCCTAACTTGGAGTCTTGCCATATATATATATATATATATATATATATATATATATATATATATATTACCTACTGGCGGTCGCCGGTAGGTCGTTATAGTCAGGACCTAGTTTCCATAGGAAATCGGCAACATTCTATTGGGAATAACTTTGGCGCCGGTTGATAATTCTTTGCGAATTTCTCAAAGAAGATGGCACGCTCCGCTTCTTCCCTGATAGTTTTGGGCAGATCCGTCAAGTGGGGGCTGAGAAAAAAGGGGGGTCCCAAAACGTGTTTTCCCCATGTTATTTTCCATAGGACATTTAGACACGGCTACAGCCCTAACGGCTGAACGGAATTACAAGAAATTTGGCAAAATGGTAGAGTCTGATTCGCAGATCACGCTTTTGCTCAAATGGTGTAAATCCCTCCAGTAATTCCTGAGAAAATCATAAGAAACAAATATATATATCTATAAGCGCGCACCGTACGCGCACCGTGCGCGTACGGTGCGCGCACCTTCCCGTGCACGAGCTGCATGCTGATTGGCTGTCAACTGTCTGTCAACATTCCTAACCAGAAATTGTTGGCAGCCATCTTGTGCCTCGGTAGACTGATGCACAAGAAAGCAGAAAAACAAACATTTAGAACTCAAAAAGGGGGCAGGGTAGAAGCACCCTGACCCCCTAAGCCTGCTCAGGGGGTCCCACAAGGGCCCCCAAGGCCCAAATTTTTTTTTTAAAAATTCGAAAAATCGCGGGATGCGTACCATACACGTACGGTGTGCGTACACCCTGACCCCTTAGGCCTGCTCAGGTGGTCCCACACGGACCCCCAAGGCCCCAAAATGTTTTTTCAAAAAAAAGATCTGCTTTTTTTTCAAATTACCCCCCGAGGGGACCAAATCCCGGGGGCATAGTGAAAAAGAAGTGTGGGGGGACCCCAACCCCTACCACAATGCCCCGAGGACCGCCACCACCCGGGGCAAAGCAACGCAGCCCCCTGGCGCATACTGGAGGGACCAAGGGTAATTGGTTCCCCCTCTGCAAATGCGCCAGGGGGCTGCGTTGCAGAGAGGTGTAAAAAGGGGCGTGGCCTCATTACACCTCTCTGCTCACTGCAATGCAGTACCCTGGCGCATACTGGAGATTCCTTGTCCCAGTATGCAAGGGGAATTAGTTCCCCCTCTGCAAACGCGCCCGGGGGTTCGTTGCAGAGAGGTGTAAAAAGGGGCGTGGCCTCATTACACCTCTCTGCAATGCAGTTCCCTGGCGCATACTGGAGATTCCTGGAGGGCTAGTTGGCCCCCAGGGACCCCCAGTATGCAAGGGGAATTACTTCCCCCTCTGCAATCACGCCCGGGGGCTGCGTTGCAGAGAGGTCTAAAAAGGGGCGTGGCCTCATTACACCTCTCTGCAACGTAGCCTCCTGGCGTATACTGGAGGTTTCCCGTTGGGCTAGTTGGCCCCAAGGGACCCCCAGTATGTAAGGGGACTTAATAAAATATAACAATTAATACATTTAATAATGATCATTTACAAAACCTTTGAAATTCACTAAAAAACCATAGGTTTCACACACGTTATAGTCAGGAATTAGCATTTAAAAAACCTTGCAAATTTGCTGAAAAAACCATAGGTTTCACACACGTTATATTTAGGAATTAGCATTTAAAAAAACTTGCAAATTCATTGAAAAAAACATAGGTTTCACACATGTTATAGTTAGCTGGACATTTCACTCATACAAAACCTTTGAAATTTCCCCGTTATAGTTAGTTCAGCTAACTATAACTCGCGCGCCCGCAATGCACTGCTGATGACGTTACATATTACATCACTCATGACATGGTCAGTGACATCGCTCATATCACCTTTGATACGCACATTCAAAAATAGAAAGTAAAATTTTCAAAAAAATGGAGATACCAATACCAGTTACAACAACCTATTCAGTAATTCCACCATCTATATACAGATCCACTCATTCAATAACAGTTCAATATAGTCACTCATACATGTACTCACTCATCATATGTACTGATACACCTATACATCCTGTTACACACCGACAGTCATCCATAGAGTTACTCACACACATACTCACACATGCAAATAAACTATCAAACATCCATTTATTTGCATATACAGCTATACACACACTACCACACTTACTTCTACGGAAACTTACACATACTTACTCTCTTAAACAATCACTTATAGAAACATATACTTATTTAAAAAGGAACTCTTCCAATCTCTCACTCTCACATATACTCACTTATGTACATCAATACTCATATAAACTAGATTAAAACATATGTAGTTACTCATAAAGATACTATTGAGACAGTCATTCACTCAGTAACACACCCATACACACTCATCCACCGATACAGTCCTGCACAAATGCTGTCTTCAAAACACATACAAACAGTGAGTCAGTCATTCATGCATCTATGCGCTAAGTAATACCCCCCACCAAACCATACAGCCACTCATACTGATACTCAAAAAAACAATTAATAACCCATATACACATTCATGTAGCTACTCACCAACCCATGCAGCCACTTATACACAAAGTGAGACACTGATACATATATTTAAATATTTAAACATTACTTGCTAATATATGTATTCACTAAGATACACTTAATAAGTCAGTTAACAAATCAATTTTACAAAACAAATCAATTTAAACACTTATTTACCCATTTATTCTTCCATCGACCTTTAGATGTACATATAGAAAAAATATTTATTTTTCAGAAAGGCACACATTCACTGGATGATGTCATCAGTGATGTCATCAGTGATGTCATGAGTGATGTCACTGACCATGTCATGAGTGATGTAATATGTGACGTCATCAGTAGTGCATTGCGGGCGCCCGAGTTATAGTTAGCTGAACTAACTATAACGGGGGAATTTCAAAGGTTTTGTATGAGTGAAATGTCCAGCTAACTATAACATGTGTGAAACCTATGTTTTTTTCAATGAATATATATATATATATATATATATATACACAGCAGTCTTCAAAACTTCCACACCTCCACACAGGCAAAATGAAGAGGCGGACCCCACGGCTTCAGGCAAGGAATGTTTTTATTGTTCCAACCTTTCTAGATGACGCGTTTCAAGCATCAAGTGCTATATATATATACAAGTTTATGAAGAATGAATTCCCTGTAACACCAGTGATTTACTTTATTCCCAAAATTCACAAAAGCAACACAAAGCCACCTGGTCGACCCATTAACTCTGCCTGCAACAGTATCCTTGAAAAATTTGCAAATATGTAGATTTTTTTCTTCAAGTACATGTCACAAATTTACCTTCGTTTGTATTGGATACTAGTGACTTTTTAGGAAAACTGTCTGATTTTAGGTGGGAACCCACTTACCTACTAATTTCTTTGGATGTCACGTCCCTTTACACAAGCATATACCATAGGGACGGTACCAAACAGTTCAGCATTTCTTAAGTTCAAGACCTGTTTGTTTGAATGAACATACGAGAATGATTTTATCCATGATCAATTTGTGTTTAGAAAATAATTTCTTTTTGTTTGCCAATCAGCTCTTACAACAGATTAGGGGAGTGGCTATGGGGGCCTGCTTCTCTCCCAGTTATGCCTGTTTACATATGGGATACTGGGAGGAGCAGGTCCTCATGACCAACTACCATACCATCATGAATTCCAAAGTCAAGAAATGGATGAGGTACATAGATGATCTATTCATTGTATGGGACGGGTTACAAAGTGAAGCTGAACAGTTCATTGAGAGTTTCAATGTGAACAATTTGAATCTTGAGTTCACTAGCAGCATCAGTGCTACTACTATTTGTTTTCTTGATGTGGAAATATTTGTTAACAATGGTAGATTAGAGACCAAACTGTACCGTAAACCCACAGCAGGGAATTCAGTTTTACATGCTGCAAGTCACCACCCAGCGCACCTTATATGAAGTATTCCATTTGGTGAAATGCTCCGAATCAGGCGCATATGCAGCACTGAAACAGATTGTAGACAGGCCCAAATGGAGTGTAAAGCCAGGTTCCCGAGGAGAGGTTATAAAGCACAAATCATAGATAAAGCTATGTGTAGAGCCAACTCCAAGGACAGACTGACACTTCTGGCTACTCATACACCGAGAGAGGGAACAACTGACACAGTGGAGCAGGGTGTTACCAGGCTCATTTTTGCATATAGTAACCAAAATCAGATTATAAACAAGATTGTGAAACGCAATTGGTCGCTTATAACAAGTGATCCAGTTGTGGGAACTTTGGTTACAAAGGCACCCAGTATAACATACAAGAGAGCAAGAACTATGAGCAATTGTCTAGTTTCTGGTAGTCCAGAGGTACGAACCACAGGATTCTGGTTGAACAGCAGTAAAGGGTTTTTGAAATGCTCTTCCTGTAAGGCATGTAGAAATGGAGTAAGTAAGTCTGAATATATGGCTCCTTTTAATACCAAACCCGTGACCATCAAACACAAGTTGACGTGCAGGACCGAGTACGCAGTTTATGTGCTGGAATGTCCCTGTGGCCTTAGGTATGTGGGAAGTACAAGGCCACAGGTGCACAAAAGAATATTACAGCACCTCAGAGCTATTACTAATGGAGACAATGCGTACCCGGTTGTACGTCATTTTGAGGAGTGCCATAACAAGAATGCTGCTGAGCTGAGATATTTCGTTATAGATACGGTACCACCACAGAGGAGGGGAGGTGACCGTGAATCTCAGCTGCGTAAACTCGAAACTAGACACATAATATTGCTCGACACCAAAACTCCTAATGGTCTCAATGCAAGTGAGGATTGTTTTACATATATATGAATTTGCACTAACTTGGGAGTTTGTAATTTTCTGTGTACATTGTATATATTAGCTGTATCTCCGCATTTTATACATTTATTCATTTATTTTAAGTCGTATTCACTTTTTATTATCACGAATTTTATCACTGGGTTGCACTAAATTTTGCCATTATTAATTTACGCAATTTGCACTGCTAACTTTGCACAGCAACATGAGCTTGCCCACTCGGGCTTTATTATCTCAATGAATTTGGCTAGTCTAAGATGTGTATTTCCTAGTTTTGTACTTTTAAACCGTATTTATTAATTAAACAAGATTTTAGCCATACATTGACACATTTTAGGATGTGTATAATCTTTTGCATTTTAGCGGCAATGATATGGAGTATTTATATTTTAAGCATATTTATTTATTTATTTATTTATATGTTTTTATAATTATTCTAAATTGCTTCTAAATACATTGTCTCAATAGCTGTGCCTTGTTTTATTTTGTGAATTCCCATAACTTGGTACAAGGATTAGCCTGTAATAGGAAAATATTGCGTTTGTTGATAATTAGACATGACATTTGTTTTCTATGTCTATTGTAATTAATGGCATGTTGCACTTTAAAAGGATGATATCCGCCCCTTTAACGCTGACATGTGATCAAGGCCTCATTAGGCCGAAACGCGTAATGGCGGAATGGTGTAGAGCAAATTAAAAAACTTCACAAGCACTAAAATTGGGTTTGCCTCGTCTCTTCAAGCTGGAAATCTGCTGTAAGACGTTTGTTTACCTGCTATATATATATATATATATATATATATATATATATATTCACTGAAAAAACCATAGGTTATAGACCATATATAGTTAGGAATTAGCATTTACAAAACCTTGAAAATTCACTGAAAAAACCATAGGTTATAGACCATATATCGTTAGGAATTAGCATTTAAAAAACCTTATTTTACCCACACAAAACCATTGAAATTCCATATATAGTTAGTTGCACTAACTATATATCGCGCACCCGCAATCCACTGCTGATGATGTCACATATTACATCATTCATGACATGGTCAGTGACATCACTGATGACATCACTGATGACATCTCAAATGACATCACTGATGACATGACTGATAACAACATCCAGTGATTTTTTGTTTCTGTAAAGTTTAAATATGTCTTACATATTGAAGAATGAGTGGATGTGTAAGTGTCTGGACGAAGGATTTAGTAGGTGCATGACTGACTGTATGACTGAGTGATTAAATGTGTCTCACTGAGTGCATGGGTTAGTGACTAAACTGTCTTAATTTGTGCATCATTATGTCTGTTGTTCTATAAACTGCTGCATGTGTTGATCAGTAGCTATATGAGTAACTATATGGGTTATTGATTGATTGCCCAAGTATTTGTATGGGAGACTGAGTGTGTGTGTGGCTGGCTGGGAGGTGTATGACTCTGTGCAGATCAATGTGTACTTGTATCAATGATTGTATAAGAAGGTAAGTATGTGTTAGTATATGTTTGAAAATGTAAGGTGCTCTATGTTTAACTGTATAGACAAGAAAATGGAAGTGTCATTGATTCTTTACAGGACTGACTAGGTGTGTGAGTAACTCCATGGATGAGTGGCAGACTGTGAGTGTCTGTATAGGTGTATGAGTGCATATGATAGTGTTGTAAAGATGAGTGATTGTATGTATGAATGATTGTATGGGTGAATGAGTGAAGGTGTGTGTAGACGTAGGAATCAGTGAGTGCGTATGTAGTAACTAGTATTGGTGTGTCAATGGTTTCAAAAATTATACTCTGTATTTAACACTGGGTGAAACAGAGGTTATATTAAAATGTGAGGAGATGCATTGTATTGTCACATGAATGATATCATCAGTGATGTGGTCATTGATGTCAAATGAGATGTCATCAGTGATGTCATCAGTGATGTCATTTGAGATGTCATCAGTGATGTCATCAGTGATGTCACTGACCATGTCATGAATGATGTAATATGTGACATCATCAGCAGTGGATTGCGGGTGCGCGATATATAGTTAGTGCAACTAACTATATATGGAATTTCAATGGTTTTGTGTGGGTAAAATAAGGTTTTTTAAATGCTAATTCCTAATGATATATGGTCTATAACCTATGGTTTTTTCAGTGAATTTTCAAGGTTTTGTAAATGCTTATTCCTAACTATATATGGTCTATAACCTATGGTTTTTTCAGTGAACTTTCAAGGTTTTGTAAATGCTAATTCCTAACTATATATGGGCTATAACCTATGGTTTTTTCAGTGAATTTCAATGGTTTTTTAATAGCAAATATCATAAGCTGTCGAATGTCAAGTACGTGGTAAGTAAAAACATTTTCGTGTTTATGCACACTGATCTGCTTTGAATGCTGCCCCCCCCCCTCATTTCTATTAGGAGTACTCTCTCTTTGCAGATAGTGAAAGGTAGTTAACGCAGGCCTTTGCCCCCGTTGTAATACGTCGTGCCTGCTTCTCTCTCCATTTGATTGATTGTTATCCAAGCATTTACTGTTTTAGAATTGGTTCTCTTTGGTTCATTCTCTATTTACAAACAAACACAGAGTCGCAATACTCTGTTTAGTCTTTGCAGATAACGAAAAATCGTGTAAAAAAACAAAAGGAATCGAGCAAAATCAGTAGGCCACTAATGGGATCTCTTTTTGACCTCGCTAAAATAGAAACATTAAGAACAACCCCTCATGACAAATACGAAACTAGTGAGATGAACTGAACTCCACACCATGATGGCTACAATACAGCTCGGCTCCGCCACCCACCCCGCCCAAAATAACGATAAAGAGCGGCTGCCATGATTACTCGCGGAATGGCCACGACGGAGCTACGAAATGGTGGTGCTCTCATGCTAACGCCAGCTTCAGTCTGAAACATCCAGAAACACTGTAGACTACCAATTCGATCAGTTCCGGTAGCGCCCCAATGTAACCCGGTAGAGAAGAACTAGCCCTCCCCTCTTTGACTGATGGTTCTTGTTGCCTGTCCCTTCTGTTGTCATTTAACAGAACTATTTAGCCTGCTGAAAGGGGTTGTGTTCCGACCGCTGGTTGGTGGAGACATTTTGACTATATTCTGGACCTGCGTTGTCGCGTAATGCGTCATATGACGCGCCGCGTTAGCGCATCCGGAAGTCATCCGGGGCGCGACGCGCAGCGCGTAACGTAAGCATAACAGGTCATGTGACTTGTTAATAAAACTTTTCATTGGTTCATTTTACTTTTCTTATTCTAATGATGAAAGGCTTGGTCATATGACCTAAAAATTACGCTTTTTATTACTTCCGAACATTATTTTTTCTTAAATATATGTTATAATGTTCCAGGCTAATGTACTTTCCCGGAAAATTTACAACTGTCCTGCAAGTAAAATATATTCTTTTTTCGAGAAAAAGGACGTTTCTTCGTCCCATGACGGAGCCGTTGAGCAAAAGAGGGTCGACCTGCTGTCTTAGTCGCCGATACGCCTGAATATGAGATTCTTATCGATCACTTTATGTTGCAGGAGTAGAAAACACAACAGCCCTTGACCATTTATCTTTACTGCGTTCCTGCGTATTATACCTTTTACCCTTCATGTAATTGGTCTGCTTTATTTCACTTGCCTTTTAATGATTCTAAAACAGTGACTATTATTAAAAACTTTACCAATGTATATACTACTACCATGTTTTCTTTTAAAAACCTTTATTGTGAAAATTTCATTATACAAATACGAGCCTATAACCACGTGGGCCGGCCACGGAGCAAACTGTAATCGTATATGATGAGTAGACATTTACACTGTAGAGGAACGTAACGGGCGGGCCATTAGGTTGCAAGAACTAAGGTGTCTAACAGTTGCGGAATCGGTGGACGTACATTTTATAATTAAAATACGACAGGGCCAGTTACAATAAAATTATCTAGATATACATTTGCGGGCAAGTACCATGCGTGACGTTAATTCGAACTTTCAATAGTACAGTAATCAATAACACATCAGAACTTAATATCAATAGGGATGTCGAAATACTCAATCAATTCTCGTCCCCGCCCGCCATGTGCTTCAAAACTGCATACGTATCTCGTGATTTCAAGGTTCTGCAACCAGTACACAACAAGGAGTTACGAGTCCCATTTATTCCGGCGCCATTTTGGGCGAGGACGGGCAGGTCCAGGATATAGTCAAAATGTCTCTACCAACCATCGACTATGATGATGTTCATATGCTGTATTTATAGAGTAACACTCATCTGTCCACATGAAATTAATTTGCCACAATCTAAACATGTCATTTTAATCTTTCCAAAGTTCTTCTAAATATTTGGGACCGTTTCCCTTGCCTCTGATGCTGTCAGTGCCACTTCTTTGATGAATGTACTGGCAGGTCGGGGGTTCTCCTCCAAATCTCTCTTTTATGCAGCACTATAATTAATTGGTGCCACCTCTCCATATGACGATGCATGGTATAGTTACCATAACTATATATTTTTTCGGTTCCTCTGGAGAGTACATCGTGGCAGATGAAGCGTATAACGTACCGGGCATTTACCTTTTTTTGCATGTAGAGGAAAGGAAAAAAAAATCGAGCGTCCGAGTTCTAAGGTGTCCCAGGGCCATTTTAGTGGACCAGGCCCAAATCCAAAGAACAGGCCGCCATTTTGAGAGTCCTGTTGCAGCCGCCTGTCGCTGTAGCATCAAGAGCGGCCAAAACTCAGCTGAATGGCAACTGAAACGGTAAAGGGGCGCCCCACTACAGCAGACGAGCCTCCACCTAGGAAGGCCCGTTCACGCCGCCTCCCCCCCCCTTCGGGCACCCCACGCCGTTATTCGGAGCAGTATTGTAGGATGGCCACACCAGTGCAGCAACTTGCTAGACACCACCTCGGTGGTAACCGAATCTCAGCGCCTTGTGGTGTCTTCTATTCAGAAAACATTGTTGTGCTGCCTTCGACCTATTCGCCGCAAGTGCGCACGCAACTCAGCTGCATAGCTTGCTAGACACCACCTCGGTGCTAACCGAATCTCAGCGCCTTGTGGTGTCTTCTATTCCAAAAATATTGTTGCGCTGCCTTTGGCCCCATTCGCACATCGGTCCGCTACTGCCGCCATCTCACAGGCCAAAGGGCGCCCCACGCCGACTTTCAGCATTGTAGGATGGCCACACCAGTGCACCTTACTAGACACCACCTCGGTGCCATCCGGATCTTGGCATCTCAGCGCCTTGTGGTGTCTTCTATTCAGAAAATATTGTTGCGCTGCCTTTGGCCCCATTCGCACATCGGTCCGCTACTGACGCCATCTCACAGGCTAATGGGGCGCCCCACGCCGAGTTTCAGCATTGTAGGATGGCCACACCAGTACAGCAACTTGCTAGACATCACCTCGGTGCCATCCGGATCTTGGCATCTCAGCGCCTTGTGGTGTCTTCTAGTCAGAAAATATTGTTGCGCTGCCTTTGGCCCCATTCGCACATCGGTCCGCTACTGACACCATCTCACAGGCCAACAGGGCGCCCCACGCCGACTTTTACCATTGTAGGATGGCCACACCAGTGCCACAACTTGCTAGACACCACCTCGGTGCCATCCGGATCTTGGCATCTCAGCGCCTTGTGGTGTCTTCTATTCCGAAAATATTGTTGCGCTGCCTTTGGCCCCATTCGCACATCGGTCCGCTACTGACGCCATCTCACAGGCCAACGGGGCGCCCCACGCCGACTTTCAACATTGTAAGATGGCCACACCAGTGCGGCAACTTACTAGACACCACCTCGGTGCCATCCGGATCTTGGCGCGTTGTGCTGCCTTCGGCCTATTCGCACATCGGTCCGCTACTGACGCGAACTCACAGGCCAACGGGGCGCCCCACGCCGACTTTCAGCATTGTAGGATGGCCACACCAGTGCTGCAACTTGCTGGACACCACCTCGGTGCCATCCGGATCTTGGCGCGTTGTGTTGCCTTCGGCCTATTCGCACATCGGTCCGCTACTGACGCCGCCTCACGTGCCAACGTATTTTCTCCGCATTTTATACCCTATGCCGCATAACAGGTCATGTGACTTGTTTATAAAACTTTTCATTGGTTCATTTTACTTTTGGTTTCCTAATGATGGAAGGCTTGATCATATGACCTAAAAATAACACTTTTCATTGGATGAAAACTTTTTTTTTTCCCAAACGATGAAAGCCCCACCTTGTTTCTGGATGTTTCACACTGAAGCTGGCGTCACCATGAAAGCACCACCATCTCGTGGCTCCGTCGTGGTCATTCCGCGAGCAATCATGGCAGCCGCTCCCCACCAGAAGCCTGCAGGAGTCGGGGGCCCCCAAAACTTTTGTTGAATCCTCAAGGCGGAGGGGACGCTTTCGAGAATGGGGTCCAAGACCTAGCAGACAAGCGTCCGATTTCCAAGGTGTCCCAGGGCCATTTCAGTGGACCAGGCCCAAAAAGAAAAGAGCCTGTCGCCATTTTGAGAGTCCTGTGGCAGCCGCCTATCGCTGCACCGCAAGAGTGGGCGCAACTCAGCTGAATTGCGGCTTTTGACACAGTGGACCAAAAGCGGACGGAATGGCAACTGAAACGGTAAAGGGGCGCCCCACTACAACAGACGAGACTCCACCTGGAGAGGGCCGTTCACGCCGCCTCCCCCCCCCCCGGGGCGCCCCACGCCGTTATTCGGAGCAGCATTGTAGGATACCAAAACCAGTGCGGCAACTTACTGGACATCACCTTGGTGCCATCGTTCTGCTGCCTTGGAACTATTCGCACAACAGTTTGCTACTGATGACCCACCCCCCGCGACGCCCCACGCCGGATGCCGAAATCAGTGCGGCACCCAGGCAACATCACCTGGGTGCCGTCCAGAAATCTGGACGTTGTGCTGCGTTGGGACTATTCGCACAGCCGACCGCTACTTCGTTGTTTTTCCCTAAAAATGTTTATATGTTTTTACTGTTTTTGTTTTGTTGTATATATTTATAAGTTATTAAAGTTTTATAATCTTACTACTTTGTTGGAGTGCTATATATTTTTAATATGACACATAATTGTAAAAACTTTGATGTACAAAGAGTCATCCCTGGAATCTTCCGCTTCAGGCTCGGTCCCCTCCCCAATCACAATACAGGATGGTTTTCAGATAGTAGGAACGCGTGTGCTGTGACGGATCTCATCGAGTGTGGGCCTTGATCTACTATAACTCCTTTGAAGAGGGGTGATTCTTTACAGCTGGGGCCATAAACTACATCTGCAGGGCTAGCTGATAGCCTAGGACCGGCCTGGACAATCGGACACAGAGGAAAAGGAGTGTCAGAGGGTGCGGTAGTGAATAGGGCGAAAGGGAGGTGTCGGGCGGGCACAGGGTGTGATTCTTAGGGAAGAGCAGCGCAGATGGGGGGAGGTTTATTACCCATGCATAAGACAGAGAACGAGGGTGACCAGTGCCTGGGGGAGATGCTTGCGAGGGTGGGGAGCCATGCTAAGGATCGACAGCGTGCAGAGAGTGGGTCTGGTCAAGGCATCTAAAATGACTGCCGTGCACGACAAAAGTGTGGCATTTGAAAAAAGGCAAGATGGCGCAGACAATGTTTTTCAACACTTCCTGATTTCCTTCGAATCGAACGTTAACAGACGTTGGGGCATATTACCAAAGTTAAGCGATATTTATCCCTAACGATGCTTAGCAACGAAATTTTTACCGCTAAGCATCGTCAGAAATTATCGCAGATAAACCTTGCTATTATCAAGGTTTATCGCAAATGCCATAAAAAACGACCGCAATGCATTAATATCGCTGAAAACTCAGCGATATTCATGCATTACCGAGCTAATGCTCTTAGCCATGTTATCCACCTCCCATTGGATAACATGGCTAAGAACTGCTCAGGGCAGGTGGTAGCTTTTGGAGATATTCGCGCTTAGCGCGAATATCTCCAAAAGTTGGTAATAGGAGATAGCGATGTTAGCGACTGTTTCCAGTCGCTAACATCTTGGCATGCCCACTTTGCATGTCATTAGTGATAAATATCACTGACATGCAAAGAGGGGCCCAAGATGGTCACTATCTCCTACTAGCGGTCGCTAACTGGTGTTAGCAACAGCTAGGTAATACAGAGATAATTTTATCTCCGCGAAGCGGAGCGCTGTTACAGATATATATCTTTTTTTGAACGTTAATTTCTCAAAATCCACTGAAGCACATATATTGAGACCTAGCAAAGGCACATCGAGCTACCAGTCCCTACAATTTTGCCAAGTTTCGTGCAAATCCATTTAGCCGTTCGATTATTATTATAAATTTTTTTTTTGCCCCGCGGGGCCCTTTTAAAACCTCCACATCAAACCTAGGGGGTCAGGGAGGATCTACTATGCCCCCTTATGGTCATTTGCCCCTTCGCTTTGGCCTCCTCTTGTCTCTCGATCCTACCGAGAGACAAGATGGCGGCCGCTACGGACTGTTTGGAATGTTTACAGACGCCGGAGAACCAATCAGCTTCGCAAAGCTCCGTTACGCGAAAAGTACGCGAAGCGGAGCGCTGTTACAGATATATATCTTTTTTTGAACGTTAATTTCTCAAAATCCACTGGAGCACATATATTGAGACCTAGCAAAGGCACATCGGGCTACCAGTCCCTACAATTTTGCCAAGTTTCGTGCAAATCCATTCAGCCGTTCGATTATTATTATTATTTGTTTTTTTGCCCCGCGGGGCCCTTTTAAAACCTCCACATCAAACCTAGAGGGTCAGGGAGGATCTACTATGCCCCCTTATGGTCATTTGCCCCTTCGCTTTGGCCTCCTCTTGTCTCTCGATCCTACCGAGAGACAAGATGGCGGCCGCTACGGACTGTTTGGAATGTTTACAGACGCCGGAGAACCAATCAGCTTCGCTTCACAAAGCTCCGTAACGCGTAAAGTCCGCGAACCGGAGCGCTGCCTGGTCCGCTGTTACAGATATATATCTTTTTTTGAACGTTAATTTCTCAAAATCCACTGGAGCACATATATTGAGACCTAGCAAAGGCACATCGGGCTACCAGTCCCTACAATTTTGCCAAGTTTCGTGCAAATCCATTCAGCCGTTCGGGCTAAAAGTGAGGCCAACCGCCCTATGGAAAACTCAATGTTAAAAACACGTTTTGGGACCCCCCTTTTTTCTCGGCCCCCCCTTGACGAACCCCCCCCAAATTTGCAGGGGCTGCTCAGAAACAAAATGTTCCATTTTCCTGAAAATTTCAGCCAATTCCGTCCACAAACGCCAAAGTTATTAGACATAGAATTTTCAAAAATCCCATAGAGAAAAAATCCTAACTATATATACCTACTGGCGACCGCCAGTAGGTAATATATATGTATATATATATATATATATATATATACATATATATATATATATATATATTTTTTTTTCAAGAGCAATGCGCCAAGCGCTTCAGGAAGGCTCACCACGGCGCATCTGGACCCTCCGGTCTCTGTTGCTTCCGAAAAACTCACAGCCACCCTCCACAATGTTTAAAAAGAAGTCCGACGCGTTTCAGGGAAGACACGCCCCTTCTTCATGGATGTTTTCACAAAGGCACAGTCAAGCTCACCCTGGTGATTTAAATGCAGTTTATTTAAGTCTGGTCCGCCCTAAGTGGGTGTGGCTCACGATGCTGTGTTGCCAGGAATGCTGGTAACTGTAGTCATAGGGTGAGTATGTTCATAGTCCTTAAGTAGGTTGTGTTCCTTTGTGCTGTATAAGTCATCTGGTTTGTTGCCTTGAGTATGATCATGGGGGCAGGATGTGAGCTTGTAGTTTTTTCATGATGTGTCGCGCTGGCATGCAAGGATCTGTATCCTCACCACAGTCCTCACCAGGTGCAGAATTTCTAGCCGCCTGACGAGGTGGAGCACCTTCCACGGTTAAGGCTAACCGTTAGTAATTTTCAAGAGCAATGCGCCAAGCGCTTCAGGAAGGCTCACCACGGCGCATCTGGACCCTCCGGTCTCTGTTGCTTTTCGGTCGCCAGTAGGTATATATAGTTAGGATTGATTTCCATAGGGAAATCGCAACATTCTATTGGGAATAACTTTGGCGCCGGTTGAGGAATCTGCCTGAATTTTTCAGCAACTTTGCCTCGCGGCGCTCCGGTCCTTCCCTGAAAGTTTGGGGGGGGTTCGTCAAGCGGGGGCCGAGATAAAAGGGGGGTCCCAAAACGTGTTTTCCCCATGTTAATTTCCATAGGGCGGTCTGTCGCACTTTTAGCTCGAACGGCTGAATGGATTTTCACCAAACTTGGCAAAATTGTAGGGACTGGTAGCCCGATGTGCCTTTGCTATGTCTCAAGATATGTGCTCCAGAGGATTTTGAGTAATTTAGGTTCAAAAAAATTTATATATCTATGGCCGCGCCCCGGTACGCGCACCGGGGAGCGCTCCGGGCTTGCCACGCGACTTGCGCGCGGGAAGCTGATTGGTTCTCGGGTGTCTGTAAACATTCGAAACAGTCCGCAGCGGCCGCCATCTTGCGTCTCGGTAGGATTGAGACACAAGAGGTGGCAAAAATCAAAGGGGGAAATGACCAAAAGGGGGCAGGGTAGACCCCCCCTGACCCCTTAGGTTTGATGTGGGGGCCATTAAAGGGTCCCGCGGGGCAAAAAATATATTTAACAAGTGACAGCTCAATTAAAGTAACAACAAATCTGGGACAAGGCATTCGCTCTTACTCAATTAAGGGGAATACCAGCGAAGACTGGTCTAGGATGTCAAGGTCCTTAAATCCCAATCCCTAACACCTGTCCCCCTGCAAGCAAGGGAACCACATCACATCTGCTAAAAGATGGCCCAGTCAAGCATAGTAACCAGATGGCCAGCATTCAAAGCTTAATCATTATGACCTGGAATGTCACAGGGATTTTAAAGCTTGTGCAAAACCCAGCGACATTGGCTTTTTTAGAAGGAGCCGATATAATCTGCACTCAAGAAACATGGGCAACTAAAGCAATATCAATAAGAGGCTATGCAGAATACTGCAAACCAGTGATTAAGGACAACATATTTGGAAGACCATATGGAGGGATTTCTATATATATCAAGCATTCCCGGAAAATACAATTTACAGAAACAAAAACAACGTCAAGTATGTTTCTGGCAGGCACCCTGAAAGGCCTATCTACAACTAATGGTCTGCTCCCAATACTCTTAATTAACGTTTATCACAATCCTCATGGGCCGGGTGCCAAGGACAAGCTGACTCAGCTGACAAGTCAGATAGACAATCTTCTCCTACAGTTTGCTCCTATGGAATCAATTATCCTTGGGGACTTTAACACACATAACATAGGGGTTTCTACAGTAAAATGTAAACATTCTATGGCTACAGACGTTATTAACGCCGTAATGCACTCTTATAATCTGCTAACAGCCCACTCTCTGTTTTTAAGGAATGCACCCGGGGCACGCTGCCCTCCCACATACAGCAATCAAACGATTAAGCGGATACAAAATCTCATGGTAAACTATACACTAGACCAAAAAACAAAAAAGATTACGTTAAATCTCACAGCAGACATTCGCCACACTTTACGATGCATTGGGGCATCAAATGGAGAAGAACTGTTTACACTATTAAGAAGAATCAAATAGGGGCCAGCGCCAATTAACAAGTTTGAGAAATGGAAAAAAATATGGGCTGGCTGGCAACAAACGAAAACAACAGGGGTGCCATAGATGAATGGGATTGGTCTGCCCGCAAATTAACTTCACTGCTCCAAGGAGGCACAACAAACAGAACCCCTCCATATCCATCATACACTTTTGGACACGTCCCAGCAATTAAAGAGAGTGCCAAACAATTAAATGCCAAACGTAGGGCCTACCAGAAAACTGCCTCAGTATCTGCTAAAAGGCTACTTAAAGAAGCCGCAAAAATCCATTCGAAGGAGGTCTGGGCCGCGAAACGCGAAGGTATTGAAGCGAAATGGCTGAAGATCTTCGACTTACTGAGACCCTGTTAGTCCCAAGAGTTCTGGCGATATCTAAATACGTTCACCTCGTGGAACTCTTCGGAGTCCCGCTGTTACATTCACACGAAGTAATTCCCCTGACGACGGGCCATGCCCGAAATGCATTGGGTTGTGTGATGTGATAACACACCCGAACATACGTGTGGAATACAGATTACTGACATGTACCATCTATATTGAAATCCTGATATGGATATGAATAAATCATACATTTGAACATTCTTTCATCTTGAGTACGAATATCCTCACAGTTGAAGTAATGAATCAGACCTTTGGTCCTTTGAAAGTAGTGCGTTGGGTTGTTCTCTCCCTAGGCGGGAGAGCTTCTTCTACGATATCTAAATACTCTAACCCAAGGAGACAACCATAGAGAGGACTCACTTGACGCTGGCACCTGGGCCGCTCATGTGAAAACATTGTATAAAGAGGATTGAAGCATAACTTTGACGAATAAAGACCTTAACGAGGGCAGAGAAATAGACCCCATTGCCCACACCTCAAAAACTTTGGAAGATCAAGCACCTCCAGGAAAAACATTAGTTCAAACAACCTTAAAAAAGATCAGACACAATGGGGCACCGGGACTTAACGGCCTGCCTGGCTCCCTCTTCAGGGCCAACATAGACTTCTGGACGGACAACTTGACCAAGTTATATGCTGAATGACGGTTCTTGGGGGACGTTCCAGACTCCTGGAGAGGGTCGTTATTGCACCCAATACAAAAGAAAGGGCCAAAATCTAACCCACAAAATTATTGCATGATTGCCCAGCTTGACATTGAAGGCAAGGCCTATGCAAGCACCCTTCTTGTGGAGCTTTCAAACTGGGCTAGTACTGAAGGCCTTCTGCCCTTCTTTCAAACAAGATTTAGACCTGGAGGATTCACAGTGGTCAATATAACAGTGCTCTCATATCTAGCTCAAAAAGCTGTGTCACGACAAAGCCTGCCGCTTTTTGCTTGTTTTATTGACTACTCGGCAGCTTTTGACAGCGTAGACTGTTCCATCCTCTGGCAGAAGTTGGCACGATGGAACATCAATCCATCTTTACTACAACCCATTCGCTCATTATGCTCAAGAACCTGGGTAAGAATCAAACTTTCGAGCGTATCTGCTACAGGGAAAATTGACACAGATCGCGGCCTAAAGCAAGGGTGCGTTTTAGCTCTGATGCTTTTCAATCTATACACCGCAGACATGGGTCAAGCCCTGATTGGAGCCACATTAGCAACACCTAAGATTATGCACACTAAGATTCAACTAATGCAATACGCCGACGACCTGGTACTCGAAGACTATACTAAAATAGGCTTACAAAAAGCACTTATGGCCCTGGCAACCTACAATGCCAAAAATAAACTGGTTGCCAACCCATCCAAATCGAAAATAATAATTTTTGGGCAATACCCTAAGAAAAAACTGGTAAAATGGAGGCTAGGCCAGCTGACGTTGGATTGCACACAACACTACAGCTTCTTGGGAGTTTGGTTCAGTGAAACAGGTTGCCCAGGAGTCCATCTTGAAAAAATGCGCGCGAAAGGGAAAAGCATTACTTACGCCCTCTGCAAGCTATAGACAACTCTACACAGTCCCGCAACAACGGCAATTCAAAGAGTCTTGAGGGTGAACCTAATACCATCACTTAATTACGCACAACAGGCATTTCCAGGGAAACTAGCGAGAGACCTAGAAAAAATCCACTGTTTAGCCTACAAAAAGTTATTCCACCTACCCGCAAGCACCAGGAACAATCTAGTGCGGTTAGAATTTAACCTGAACCAACAAAAGTTGGAAGAGATGGCCTCTCTGAACAAATACTTCTATCTTACCATGGTGGCACCAGAGAACACAATGAAGTCTATTATAAAAAATATATTTCTGGAACCCGGCAATCCCTGGTCAGCCAGCCTGTCCGCCGCCAAAGATGTTTTGAAACTTTGCAATAGAAAACTGGGACCCCAAGATAATCAAGTACACTGTTATCAAAAGTACAATTAAAAAACAAGTCCGCCTTTGCTCTCGCATTTCAGACTTGGAATCATTGGAATCAAGAGGCTTTCACGAGTCCCAAAGCCTCCCACATACAGAATGCAACCCCAAACTTCATCTCACGCAGGCGGTGGGGAGACAAGCCCTACACAGGATCATAGCACTTAGATTACACCCTCTCCCCCTTAAAGAATTATACCCCTCCGGGTCGACAAAAATGGCGATCATGGAGTGTCGACTCTGCAAATACAAACGTGAGACCTTGGCCCATATCCTATTTTGCTGCCCGGCCTTGCGCCTAGATCGCAGTCTTTACCTAAGGCCCATCTTGCTACAACGGGGGAGTAGAACTGTAAAGGAGGCTGTTCATCAATTGTACACATTGGACACATTAAAACATATGGCTATGTTTGGTAAATTTGTACAACAGACCCGTATGAAGCTGATGGACCCTCCCAGCTAAACAATCGGCAAGTACCTGTGCTGAGCTTCTATACCGTCTGGAACTAACTGCTGAGCTCAATGAGAGCATGCACAACTGTTGGCCGAGTTAAAAAAAGCCTTCCTGGACTTAATGATCACTGAATTTTAGATTTTATACTTTATTTGCAATGCTTATGGTTTTAAATCGTTCAATTTAAAACAAAAAAAATGGAATGTTCTTTTTCTACTTCGTAGTTTTATTGTAATGGTTTTGAGTAACCACACAAATAAAATGTATTCATTCATGGTGCCGCGATTGTAAGCTTACAAGCCCCCTTTTGTATGTCTATGTTTGATGACGAATTATGATTTAAATGGCTCCTCTCAGTGTGGATGGTAGACACTGAAGAAGGAGTTTCCGAAATGCGTTTGTTGTGGCAATAAATTTGCAGAGTGAAACTTTCCCCGTGAAACTTTCCCCGTGACTGCTGTACTCTTTTCAAAGGAGATTGTGAGAGTCTGGATCTGGGATATTACATGGGGCACCACCACGGTAAAAGCACCCGTTCGAGATTGATCCGAAATATATGGTGCAAAGCGGGGCGTTTTATATATATACAGACATGCCAACACTCCCGATTCAGGCGTGAGACTACCGATTTCAGGGCTAATCTCCCGCCTCCCGATTCCTGCAAGCAAAAACCCGATTCCTCGGAGTTTCAGCTGACAGCGCTTGGTATTGTTTAAAGTACCAATTCTTCCAGCAATAGTCAGTGACCATGCAGGGGCTCTAGAAGGAGTGAAAAATCAACAAAGCGTAATTAACAAGTGAATGGTCTTTTAAAGACCTGTGAAGTAGGGGGAGGAGGGGGCGGCCGTGTGTGCGCGCAAAAAGCTGTTTCAGCCCGGGCTGTCACAAGGGGGGAGGGGGGAGAGGCAGGGGGTAGCATGCACTGCCAGCAACCTGCCAGGCCAGTGCACAACACTTGCATCACCCTCTCTCTGCCTGCCATTGCGCTGCATGCTTCGGAAAGGTAAAAACAAAACGTGCATTTGGGTTTCAAATGTCCAATCCTGCAGCAGCACACTTCCAAAGCCCTTACATCCCAGTAACCCGATTCAAGGCCCCATTCTCCCGATTTTTTTTTTTAAATCTCCCTATTTGCTCTTCTGAAATGTTGGCATGTATGTATATATATATATATATATATATATATATATATATATATATATATATATATATATATATATATATATATATATATATATATATATATATGCGTGCTGCTCACTCCAAAACTCCGCACCCCCTCTCCCAGAGGCCACACGAGAATCAGGAACAAGGAGCCAACCACGATGTGCAGGTGAGCAGTAATGTCTTTATTTAAAAAGAGCGCCCTACCAGCATGACGTTTCGGCCTACCCAGAGGCCTTGATCACATGACGCCACGTAGGGAGCAGTCTGCTTTTAAAGTGCAAGTGCTAATATAAAATCGCAAACCATTGGTTGGCCCAGCCATGACACAATCATAATAGAAAGGGGACTTCACAAAGCAGGGTAATACAGTATATTACAGCCTATGGTAAAAAACAGTGCAATATATTTTAGTTTAAGATAAAACAGCGCTATGGGAAAAATGTGACTGAGTCAATTCATTTTGGAACATGTGCAAAATGCTATTGTGCAAATACCCGCTAAAGAGAAGGGGATGCTAGCCAATGCTGTTCCCTTACTGCTCTATTTAACATGCGTTTGATTTATAGAAAGAGTTGTAAATTCAATACATCGTCTTACTTGCACATCACAAATTGCATATTTGAATTCAAGATGCTCAAAATAAAAACTGTTATATACGCGAGACTTGCACATAGGGGATAAAGATAAATAAATATAAATACAAATTGAATAACTCTACCCATCTCATGTGCCAGATATTCGAATTACATATACCCAACATAGCGACATAATAGCTGTAAAATACATTATTGCACATTCAAGTTTGACCAAATTACAAAAGCAAAATGAGAAATCAATTGGCCCTGGATAAGAATAATGTCGTGGCCGATGGCCAAAGATTACCCTGTTAAGCCTAAGATAGTAGCTGTAGGCATAATTCATGACACGGTAGTCCTATGTGTCAAATCAATGGTGTGCAACAAAGGTGCAGCCGGTGAAAAAAACTGTGAATTAAAATATAACTGAAAATGTACATGTGTGATCAACGCAGAGATGCCAGGAGCGGTGGCCTTAAGCAACCGTTGCCAATAAAATTCGGATAATGATTTAAGGACCTGAAAGACCTGTTCTGAAACACTACCATGTGGCCTTGGTCGGGTGTAAATCCAATGTATGGAATAAAGACAGTTGATGGCAATTGAAGACTATGGCTACGAATCACCTACAGGCAAGTATGGAAATCCTCTGTAGCGTTGAGGCCAGTAGGAGTCTTACTGTCTAATTCCAGGATATACCTGGTTTCCAAGGCTCTTAAAGTAGCCTCCCTGTCACCTCCTCTTTTTTGGGGATACACAGCATCTATTACGAAATATCGTAACAGCTCACTTTTGTTCTCATGTTTTTCCTTGAAGTGCCGTGCGACCGGGTACGATGCATCGGTGGAATTGATGGCCCTAATGTGCTGGAGTATCCGTTTGTGGACCTGCAACTTGGTGCTACCCATATATTGCAGGCCACATGGACACTCCAGAACATAAACTGCGTACTCGGTCTTACAAGTAAGCTGTTTCATGATAGTGCGGGGGACATCGGAAAATGGGGTGGTAAAGCTGCTTTTATTGACTCCCTGCTTGCAAGCCTTGCAACTAGCACACCTCCTGAATCCTTTACTGCCATGTTACCTAGTTTTTCATAATAGCCATCTCCGGACTGGATTTAACCAATGCATCGCTCAACGAGCGTGCTTTACGGAAGGTGATGGCTGGCTTGGATGTCAACAGATGACCAATAATAGGATCATTACGTACAAGGCACCAATGTTTTTTGATTATCTTACGGAGTGCCCCATGTTGTTTATTGTACGTCCAGATTAACCTGGTTGGTTGCTGATCATCTGCTGCACTGACCTTTTGACTCTTTTTGTGTACAAGGGCCTCCTGCCTAGAAAATGCATTGGCCTTTCTTATGGCATTCGTGATGTCAGACTCCTTGTACCCTCTTGCTAGGAACCTAATGTTGCTGCCCTCCTGTGCCTTCTGACACAGTACCTCTGTACTGGAGATTCGCCTGATACGCAACATCTCCCGTAGGGGATGCTGCGTATCAGATGCGCCGGATGGTAGCTGGTGGCGTGCAGCACAGTGTTGCCAGCTGTAGGTTTCCTAAAGAGCCGAGTTTGCAGTTTGCCATCAATGATCATAATTTCAACATCCAAAAAGAATGCTTTCTGCTGGCTAATACTGGAAGTGAAAGACAAATTGTAGTCATTGGAGTTGATGACATCAACAAATGCTGCTGCTTGTTCATAGAAACCTTGCCAAATTAAGAATATATAATCGATATATCTATACCAATGCACTATATGTTCTTTACAGATCTCACTGTGCTCACCATGGAGGACCTGCCTCTCCCAGTAGCCCATATGGAGACAGGCATAACTGGGAGAAAAGCAGGCCCCCATAGCAACACCCCTAATCTGTATATATGTATATATATATATATAAAAAACTGAAAAAAAAGATAGGTTTCAGGGGTGTTATAGTTAGCTGGACATTTCACTCATACAAAACCATTGAAATTCCTCTGTGACCTACTTATGCAGTTGTTTACACAAAAGAAACAGAGTGAAACAAATATTCACACACTTAAATCACTATCCCATATATTTAGTGAGACACTTTAAATTACTCACTTACACAGTAAATCACAGTAGTAGTAAATTCTCCATCCAGACAATTCTACAATCACTCAGTCTTCAATTCAGATTCCTATATATATATAATAATTATATAAATAACAAACCAAACCACATTCACTGGATGATGTCATCAGTGATGTCATTTGAGATGTCATCAGTGATGTCATCAGTGATGTCACTGCCCATGTCATGAATGATGTAATATGTGACATCATCAGCAGTGGATTGCGGGCACGCAAGTTATACTTAGTACAACTAACTATAACAGAGGAATTTCAATGGTTTCGTATGAGTGAAATGTCCAGCTAACTGATAAATCCTAACTATAACCTGCCTGAAACTTATGGTTTTTTCAGTAAATTTCAAAAGTTTTTTTTTTTATCAAATATATTTTATTGACAGTTGCATTCAAGTAAAACATTTCAGCCAACAGATAGACAAAGCCCTAGTGCAGTGCCGCCCCAAAATCCAATGCATTTAGCAGGAAGCCAGTTACGGAGCAGAGTACCTTGAGTCCGCGCAAGAGGGCTGTGTTGGAAAGGCGACCCCAGGGGAGACAGAAGGTGTCTGACTGTCTGCCCGAGTCCCACCTTTCTCTATGGAATAGGCCGAGCGCCGTAAGGAGGCCTCCTTGGCGAGGCTCCGCTCCTACAATCGTACCAGCAGAGTAATCCCACTACTTACAGATAGACACCACACAGGAAGGATATTCACAAGAATCTTTATATAAGTAATCAACGCAAGTTCTTGGCAGGGTAGCAGCAAGGATCGAGGGATCCGTAATGTCGTGGTCTCGGGGAAAGGGGGTAGCGGGACAGTCTTGGCACCCACTGGTGGGTGGATAGTTCAAGGGTGTAGGCCGCGACCGCGTCAGCAGGGCCTCGGAGATAGTTCAGCTTGGTCAGGCCGCGACAGCGTCAGCAGGGCCTTGAAGGTGGTTCAGCTTGGTCAGGCCGCGACAGCGTCAGCAGGGCCTCGAAGATGGTTCAGCTTGGTCAGGCCGCGACAGCGTCAGCAGGGCCTCGAAGATGGTTCAGCTTGGTCAGGCCGCGACAGCGTCAGCAGGGCCTCGAAGATAGTTCCAGGTGCAAGAGTTCGGATCAGGATCAGCCGCGACGAGGTCAGCAGGGCTTCGTCTCCAAGATACAACTCCCGCCCTAATCCAGGGCTGGCCCAGATATAGGCCTGGAGGGCTTTGATGTCCGGACCCTCGCGCCTGGGGGTCAGAGGGGCCGGGATGAAGGGGTCCAGACACCCAGCAGGGGGGCGGAGCCAGCGCCCAGGGAGCCGGGAGAGCGATCGATACCAGGCGTCCGGGGGCGGTGGGAGGCCCATCGAGACTCTCCTCCTCCGGGATCTGGTCGAGTGGCCACTTTACCACCTAGGAGGATCCTGGTGCCTCAATGTCTGGGCTTCGTTGGGGCCGGGCCCGGGATGGCTGTGGCCACGTGTTCGGGGCGTGAGGGTCCCAAGATGGAGTCGGCCCGGAAAGGGTGGCCTGGTCAGGGTGCCAGGCTGGCAGCGTTGGCGAGCAGGTTCGGCCGGGGTACCCGGGAGGGGGAGAGCTGTAGGTGGCCGGGGAGGCTGCTCGCGCCGAGGGTTCGTGCATGTGCGTGTCAGGGGGGTCGATAGTAGGTAAATGGAGGGCCGATGTCGTCCGGGGCCCTCCAGGCGGACGGGGTCGGACCACGCCACGAGGCCGTGTCCAACACACGTCCCCTCCAGCTGAAGGCGGGGAGAGTCACCCATCTTCCTGGGGGCTCTCTTCGTCGAGGCGTAAAAACCGGGACAGGCCGTCCGCGTTGGCATGGTCACTGCCAGGGCGATGCTCCACAGTGAAATCCATGCCTTGGAGGGAGATGGACCATCGCAGCAGTTTGGGATTTTCGCCACGCATGTGCATCAGCCATCTGAGGGGCCGGTGGTCAGTCTGCACCCGGAAGTGGGTGCCGAAGAGGTAGGCCCTGAGTTTCTTGAGGGCCCACACGACAGCGAACGCTTCTCTCTTGATGGTGCTCCATCGCTGTTCTCGGGCCAGCAGCCGCCGGCTGATGAAGGCCACAGGATGGTCAGTTCCCGCGGAGTCCAATTGCGATAGGACCGCCCGATGCCGTGTTCTGAGGCGTCGGTCTGGACCACAAACTCTCGGCTGTAGTCGGGGGCCTGGAGCACAGGGGCGGTACACATGGCTGCTTTCAAGGTCTCGAAGGCCACCTGACACGAGGGTGTCCACTGCACTTTCTGTGGCCGGTTCTTCGAGGTCAGTTCCGTGAGGGGCCCCACAATGCTCCCATAGTCCTTGATAAAACGCCGATAGTACCCCGTGAGCCCCAGGAAGGCTCGGACGGCGGTCTGGTTGACAGGAGGTTCCCAGGCTAGGATGGCGTCGATCTTGGGTTGGAGGGGAGCCACTTGGCCGCTCCCCACTTGGTGTCCCAGATAGGTCACGGACCCTTGGCCTATCTGGCATTTGCTGGCCTTCACAGTTAGCCCGGCCCGGCGGAGGGCTGACAGGACTTCCCAGAGGTGTTTCAGGTGCTCAGCCCAGTGGAGGCTGTAGACCGCAATGTCGTCTAGGTAGGCGGTACTGAACTCTTCTAGCCCCGCCAGTACTTTGTTTACTAGTCTCTGGAAGGTGGCCGGGGCGTTTTTCATGCCGAAGGGCATCACTTTGAACTGGAAGTGGCCGTCGGGCGTGGAGAAGGCTGAGCGCTCCTGGGCGCCAGGGGTGAGGCCGATCTGCCAATACCCGGCGGTGAGGTCGAAGGTACTGAGGTACTTGGCGGCCCCCAGGCGGTCGATCAGTTCATCGGCCCGGGGGATGGGATGTGCGTCGGTTCTCGTAACAGCATTCAGCCCCCGGTTGTCGACGCAAAACCGGAGTTCTGGCGGGGTGCCAGGCGCGGCGGCCTTGGGGACCAGGACCACGGGGCTGGCCCAGGGACTGTCGGAGGGTTCGACTACCCCCAGGGCCAGCATCTTGGTGACTTCCGTCTGGATGCAGGCCCGAACTCGGTCGGGGACCCGGTAGGCCCGGTGTCGTACTGGCTGACTGTCCCCGGTGTCGACATCGTGGACACACCATTGGGTGACCCCGGGGGTGAGGGAGAACAGATCTGTGAATTGTCCCAACAGTTCTTGACAGTCTCGGCGCTGGGCGAGGGTCAGGTCGGGGGAGAGCGAGATCCCTTCGACAGAGCCGTCCTTCTCAGTGCACTTTAGGAGGTCGGGCAAGGGCTCGGAGTCGTCTTCGGTCCCATCGTCGGTAGCGAGTAGCAGGCTCAGTTCGGTGCGGGCAAAATGAGGTTTGAGCCGGTTGGCGTGCAGAACCCAGAGGGGGTTCCGGGGAGACTCCATATCCACGAGGTAAGTGACGGGGCTCTTGCGCTCGATCACCTTGAAGGGCCCCGACCATTTGTCCTGGAGGGCACATGGTTCGACCGGGGACATGACCCAGACCCGCTGGCCCGGCTCGAACTCGATGGAGGAGGAGTGCTGGTCGTACCAGCGTTTCATGTCCTCCTGACTGGCCTCCAGGTTGGCCTCTGCAAGGGCCCGGAACTTCCGAGTCTGGTTTCGGAGGGTCAGGAGGTACCGGTAGACATCCGGTGGTGCGCCTTGGACGGTCGTTTCCCAGCCTTCTTTGACTAGGCTGAGCGGACCTCGGACAGGGTGTCCGTACAAGAGTTCAAAGGGGCTGAACCCCAGGGATTTCTGTGGTACCTCCCGATAGGCAAACAGGAGGCAGGGCAGCAGGACATCCCATTTGCGTCGTAGTGGCTCTTCTAGACCCTGGATCATCCCCTTGAGTGTCCGGTTGAACCGCTCCACAAGTCCATTCCCTTGGGGATGATACGGGGTGGTGAACTTGTATGTGACCCCGCACTGTTGCCACAGGGACCGCATATACTTAGATATAAAGTTCGTGCCCCGATCGCTCACGACCTCCCGGGGGAATCCTACTCGGGAGAAGATCCCCATCAAGGCTCGCCCCACCACGGGAGCGGTTATGGTTCTGAGGGGGATGGCCTCAGGATAGCGGGTGGCGTGGTCCACCAGGACAAGTATGAAGCGATGCCCTTGCGAGGTTTGAGGGTCCAGGGGCCCCACAATGTCCATTCCCACTCGCTCGAAGGGGGTGGTCACTACGGGAAAAGGTTGGAGCGGGGCCTTCACCTTCCCCCCGCTCTTTCCGCTGGCTTGGCATGTCGGGCAGGTGCGGCAGTGGTTATGCACATCGTTGCGCATTTTCGGCCAGTAGAAATGGGTCACCAGGCGGCTGTAAGTTTTGTCCTGCCCCAGGTGCCCGGCGAGGGGCACATCGTGCGCCAGGTTCAAAAGGAAGTCTCTGAATCGCAGGGGAACCACTAACACTCGGCTGGCCCCCAGCTCGGCAATTTTCTGTTCACTATATAGGAGGTCGTGGTCCCAGTAGACCCAGTGGGACCCTGAGGTATCCCCGGTAGCTTGGGCAGCGGCTTGTTGGCGGGTCCCCTCGAGGGAAGGGCAGGTCTTCTGTTCCTGCCAAAACTGTTCTCGGGTGGGACCACCCTCTTGGCGCCATTGGGCGAGTTCGGGGATGTCGCTGAGCTCGTGGTGGTTTCCGGGCTCCGAGGGCCTGGTCTCGGAGTCGCATTCTTCAGGGATGGCAGAGGGTGGTGGCTCGGGCCACTCCGGTTCTTCGGTCGGGGCGGCCTCGGTCGCTGCCGGGGTTCGGGCCGCCATAGATCGGGTCGTTGCACAGACCCACTCTGGTAATCCCATCATTCCCAGGTGCTCTCTCCGCTCGACTTGGTCCCAGGGAGAGCTCTCGAGGTCGTTCCCAAGGAGGCAGTCCACGGGGGCGTCGTCCCGGACGGTTACCTTGAGGGTGCCCGACACTCCCCCCCATTCGAAGGGAATTCGGGCCATCTGGCATAGAGTTTCGGAGTTGTCGGCGGCCCTCACGGGGCAGCGTATGTTCGGGATGATCTGTTCGGGGGTCACCAAGTGGCAGCGGACGGCCGTCACACTGGCTCCCGTGTCCCGGAGGGCCTCGGTCCGTCGTCCATTGATGTGGACCCACTGACGGTATTTACGAGTGTTGCTCGGTAGCGGGGCCTAGGGGACCAGGTCTCTACTGCCCAGGCAGGCTAGGGCCATGGAGGCCGGTTCATACTCGGTTTGATCTTCTTCGTAGATCCCTACGTCTTCTTCTCCCTCTTCTCCCAGAGCTGCAGCAGCGAACTGGCGGGTCGGAGGCCCAGTGGTGCCGGGACGCTGGTTCATGGGGCAGAGGGGGTCACTGGCATAGTGACCGGTCCGCTGGCACCTGTGGCAAGTAATGTTCGGGTGGGGCCCCGGCCGGGCCGGGGGGTCCCTCTTCAGGGACGGCAACGTGTTACTCGGGGGGGACCCGGGAAGGGGGCCCCGGCTCGAGGCCGGCGGGAAGCTTCGGCTCTGGTTCTGTCCTCCTCCGCCTCCCCGCTGGCAGGGGTGCCCCCGGCCGCCCGGACCGGTTTCTCCTATCGGTGTTCGGGGGACCCGGGTGTTCACCCATCGATCTGCCTCGACGGCGAGTTTCCGGGGCTCGGTTAGCTTGCTGTCGAGTAGATGCTGTCTGAGCTCGACAAAGCAGTTGTTGGAGAGGTGTTCCCAAACGATGAGGTCGAACAGCTGCTCGTAGGTGGACACTTTGCTGCCCTTTATCCATCCTTCCAGGGCCCTGCTATAAAAGTTCACGTACTCGACCCACGTGGTGCCGGGGATTTTCTTGCAATCTCTGAATCTCTGCCGGTACATCTCGGGGGTGAGGCCATACCGGACAAGCAGGGCGTCCTTCATGTGGTCATAGGAGGACATTACGTCGTCGGCCAGCTCCAGCAGGGTGTCTCTTCCTTCGCTGATGAATCTCCCCCATAAGCCGGCACCCCAGTCCCTTCGCGGAATGCGGTGCGCGGTCATGGCAACCTCGTACGCCTTGAACCATTGCTGGATATCGTCATTCTTGTAGTACTCCTTGACGATATCCTTCGGGATGTGGACCTTTGTGTCGGCAGGAGGTGGGGGGTTCCGGGCTACCGTGGCGCCAGCCTCTTCGAGTTTGGCTTTGATTTCGAGTTCTTTGAGGCCACGCTCGTGTTCGTATGCGAGTTTTTTTTCTTCTAACTCTCTTTGCCGCCGCCTCTCTTCCAGATCTCCCTCTAATCGCAGTTGTTCGAGGGCCATTTTCTTTTCGGCTAATTGGAGTTCTCCGTCCAGCCGGAGTCGGGCGAGCTCTAGTTCATGGAGCCGACTCCTCTCCCGCTCCCGGGCGTCTTCGTGGGAGAGGCCCGGGTCCCCGTTGGTGGTTCTTTCTTCTATGGGGGCTATGACGGTACTCACGGGTACTTCTCGGACAATGTCATCGTCCGTTTGGGGTGGGGTCTCTCTGGTCTCCACCCAGGTTTGCAGCGCTTCTTTGAAATCGTCCTTTGTGCTTAGTCCGGTGGTAGCGATACCCAAGTCTTTGCAAAATTGTTTAAGTTCTTTAAGGGTATACTCCTCTAACAGGTTTTTCTGGAATTCTGCGGTCGTTCCGGCTTCCTTAGTAGTCATCGTGGCTGTGGGTCTCTGTCAGTAGTGACGTGTTACTTGCTGTACGATTTGCGTGGGCTCGGATCCCGTCGCTTGCCACCAATGTTGGAAAGGCGACCCCAGGGGAGACAGAAGGTGTCTGACTGTCTGCCCGAGTCCCACCTCTCTCTATGGAATAGGCCGAGCGCCGTAGGGAGGCCTCCTTGGCGAGGCTCCGCTCCTACAATCGTACCAGCAGAGTAATCCCACTACTTACAGATAGACACCACACAGGAAGGATATTCACAAGTAATCAACGCAAGTTCTTGGCAGGGTAGCAGCAAGGATCGAGGGATCCGTAATGTCGTGGTCTCGGGGAAAGGGGGTAGCGGGACAGTCTTGGCACCCACTGGTGCGTGGATAGTTCAAGGGTGTAGGCCGCGACCGCGTCAGCAGGGCCTCTGAGATAGTTCAGCTTGGTCAGGCCGCGACAGCGTCAGCAGGGCCTTGAAGGTGGTTCAGCTTGGTCAGGCCGCGACAGCGTCAGCAGGGCCTCGAAGATGGTTCAGCTTGGTCAGGCTGCGACAGCGTCAGCAGGGCCTCGAAGATGGTTCAGCTTGGTCAGGCCGCGACAGCTTCAGCAGGGCCTCGAAGATGGTTCAGCTTGGTCAGGCCGCGACAGCGTCAGCAGGGCCTCGAAGATAGTTCCAGGTGCAAGAGTTCGGATCAGGATCAGCCGCGACGAGGTCAGCAGGGCTTCGTCTCCAAGATACAACTCCCGCCCTAATCCAGGGCTGGCCCAGATATAGGCCTGGAGGGCTTTGATGTCCGGACCCTCGCGCCTGGGGGTCAGAGGGGCCGGGATGAAGGGGTCCAGACACCCAGCAGGGGGGCGGAGCCAGCGCCCAGGGAGCCGGGAGAGCGATCGATACCAGGCGTCCGGGGGCGGTGGGAGGCCCATCGAGACTCTCCTCCTCCGGGATCTGGTCGAGTGGCCACTTTACCACCTAGGAGGATCCTGGTGCCTCAATGTCTGGGCTTCGTTGGGGCCGGGCCCGGGATGGCTGTGGCCACGTGTTCGGGGCGTGAGGGTCCCAAGATGGAGTCGGCCCGGAAAGGGTGGCCTGGTCAGGGTGCCAGGCTGGCAGCGTTGGCGAGCAGGTTCGGCCGGGGTACCCGGGAGGGGGAGAGCTGTAGGTGGCCGGGGAGGCTGCTCGCGCCGAGGGTTCGTGCATGTGCGTGTCAGGGGGGTCGATAGTAGGTAAATGGAGGGCCGATGTCGTCCGGGGCCCTCCAGGCGGACGGGGTCGGACCACGCCACGAGGCCGTGTCCAACAGGCTGGAGTCCCGCACCTTATTTAACTGTCTTTCAAACCCCCCCTTACCCCGCCTCCCAGAGGACCTCCCTAACCCCAACTACCCCGTTCTCAGAACTAACCCTTACCCCCCCCCTTCCGTCCGGTGTGTATAGCTATGTAGGTGTATGGTGTACAAGTGTGTCCTCCACTGACTCCTCACGTCCCATCTCCTGGCGGCGTATGGAAGTCATCAACTAGTCTAAGGACTCTAAGATTCTTGGGGCAGGTGAGTTCTCGGAATTCTTGGGACAACAGGGAGATCAAAGGTGCCCATGTTTCTTTAAAGACGTCTGAGGACTGTGTGAGGGACGCCTGTATCCGCTCCATCCCCAGTGTATACCACAATCTATGGAGCCACCCTGTGTGAGTGGGTTTCCTAGGGGTACCCCAAAGAGAAAGAATATGTTGCGATGCTGCCCCTATAGCCAGTCCCATTTGGCGACCCCGAATAGATTTGAGTGGAAAGGTGAGTTTGTTGGGCAGGCCCAGGATCGCATACGCAGGAAAGCGGGGGATCTCTGTATCGAAGCAGTCATCCACATCCCGAAGGACCTCCACCCAGTAGTCCAGCACCATCGGGCATTCCCATAGCAGGTGAAGCATGGTCCCTATGTGTCCACAGCCCCTCCAGCACAAGGGGTCCCTGCGGGGGTTGCTTTTGTGTAGGCGCTCTGGCGTCAGGTGCCAGTAATAGGCAACCTTCACCGCCGCTTCCCGGCTGGCTACATTACGGGCCGTATGATGCGCCCGATAGTAGATGTCCTGCCATTCCCTGTGTGAGAGCTCGCGTCCCAGTTACCTCTCCCATCGCTGCTGGCCCGCGGATTTATTCGGTGGCTGGGGCGGAGTTAAAATCTTGTACAGTTCAGTGATCACCCTTTTATCCGAGGTCTTGGCAAGAAGCCATCTCTCATAAGGACTGAGAGCACGGCCCACGTGCGGTATGATGTCCTTTCCAGTGAGCCAATGCCTCAGTTGGAAATATTGATAATTGTGCGGGTTATTGATTGAGTACCCTTCCTGTACGTCCCTAAGTGACATAAAGCCCTGTGTGTCGAATAGGTGGCCTGCGGAACTGCACTCGGTCAGTCTCCACTGCGGGAAGGAGCCAGGGACCCTTCCCGGAGGAAATGCTGGATTTCCGAACAGTGGCGTCATTGGAGAGGGGAAGGATGTGAGGCCGTGCGTCACTGCAACCGCATCCCAGACCTGTAGAAGCGTTTTGGTGATGGGTGATTTCTTAATGTATGCTGGTCTGTCCGTTCGAGCTAAGAATGGGATATTCCAAAGCGGCATCCCAGCCATGGCCCGGTCCTGGAATAGCCAGCGCTTCTCTGACATTGGCCTGGACCACTCCAGGAAGTATCGCATCTGTGTAGCCTGAAAGTACCTCCGCAGGTCGGGGACCCCCAACCCTCCCTCCGTGGGAACGCGTGTGAGCAGGTCTCGCCGCATCCTTGGGCGTTTGCGTGCCCATACATATTGCTGTATGGTGTCTTGCAACTTCTTGATCATGCCTAGCGGGGGGGTGATTGGGATGGTTTGAAACAAATACAGTATCTTTGGTAGCAGGGACATTTTAACTGCTGCTACCCGACCAAGCCACGAGAGCGGCTGTTGTTTCCAACGCCGAATATCCTCCTGGACGTTTGTGAGCAGTTTAGTATAGTTCAGCTCCACTGTTTGCGCCGTATTAGGTGTTAGCTCGATCCCCAAATATGGGAGCGCGGTACGTGTGGTTAGCCCACCTATGTTAAACAAGCCCCTGTGGGCTTGGTGGGCGTTGCACCCCAGGGGGAGAACGATCGATTTGCTAACATTCATCTTAAAGCCCGACACCTCACCGAAACGTTCCATCTCTTCCAGGAACGCTGGGATCGAGACCCTGGGGTCGTTAACAGCCACCAAGACGTCGTCTGCATATAAGCTGATCGTATGTTCTTCGCCCCCAAAAGTAATGCCCTTGATGGCCCGATTGTCCCTCACTCGTTGGGCAAACGGTTCTATGTAGAGGGCAAACAGTAGGGGCGAGAGCGGGCAGCCCTGCCTCGTGCCGCGGCCTATGGCGAATGGTGTGGAGCTCGTTCCGTTTACCTTAACCGTTGCCTGAGGGGAGGTGTAGCAACTAGCCACCCATGCCCTGAACCTCTCGCCCATTCCAAATCTCCCAAGCGTCCGGTCAAGGTGGATCCAGTCAACCCGGTCGAACGCCTTTTCAGAGTCGACCGATAGAAGGGCTGCATCCGAGGCGTTAAAACACGCTTTATCGATCAGGTGCAACAGGCGTTTGGTGTTATCTGCGCTTTGGCGGGTTGGGACAAAGCCCGCCTGATCTGGCTCTATTATACCGGGGAGACAAGGGCCCAGTCTTGCAGCCAGGATCCCCGTGAAAAGTTTCAGGTCTATGTTCAGGAGGGAGATCGGCCGGTAAGCCGCGCAATTAGTTTTGTCCTTGCCCGGTTTGGGTAGGACGATAACCGCCGCTTCCAGCATCTCTGAAGGGATCGATCCCGGCCCCTGGAAGGAGTTGAACAGCTTTGTTAGCACCGGGGCCAGGAGGGGGAAAAAGGACTTATAGAAGCCCGCAGAGAATCCATCCGGGCCCGGCGCCTTTAGCGGCTTGAGGCGGGCGATAGCGGAGATCACCTCGTCCAAGCGGATAGGAGCGTCTAACGCCAGGGCGCTTGCCTCGTTGAGGGCCATCACATTAGCTCCCTCCAGGTATGCTGTTCCCGCATCCGCAGCCGCGATGGGGTCAGCCGCATACAGTGTAGCATAGAATGTCTGAAATGCTTTGGCTATAAGGTCGTCGTCCCGAAGCTCCCGGCCCCCATCCTCGCGTATGAGTGGGATTTTGGCCCGGACCGTTTTCGCCTTGAGCTTATTGGCTAGTAACCGACCCGTCCTGTCTCCCCCTACGTAGTACATATGTTTAAGGCGCAGTGCGGCGTATTCCGCCCGGTCAAGATCCAGGCTCGCCAACTGTGCCCTGGCCGCTTTTAGCTTGCGCCAGATTCTAGGGGCCCCCGTGCGACTATGCGCTTGTTCTAACTCCAGCACCTGTGCCGATAGCTCCTGGCGGCGGTCCTTCCGTTCCCTGTTGTCTGCTGCCGAGATTGCAATCAACTCCCCCCTAATAACCGCTTTGAGCGCCCCCCAGACCGCTGTTTGAGCCACCTCCCCCGTGTCGTTCTGGGTAAGGTAGTCCTTGATTCTTTGGCTAATCTGCTCGGTGACTCCCTTGCAGGAGAGTAAGGTTTCGCGGAGCCGCCAACTGCCCTTGTGCGCCCGCTGTCGTGGTACCCGCATGCGCAGCACCACTGCATCATGGTCCGATAGGGCGGCCGGGACAACTTCTACATCCAGTGTCATGGGGGCCAAGTCAGTGGAGCTAAGGAAATGATCAATTCTAGCATACGTGTGGTGCACATGAGAGTAGAAGGTATACCCTGGGGCTGTATGGTGAGCCTCCCTCCAGGTGTCCAGAAACCCCCGGTCAGTGAGCCACCGCTTCCCTGCAGTGGACAGTGCCCCTGAATCGCCAAATCTACGACCTGACCTGTGCTTGACATTATCCATGACCAAGTTGATGTCCCCGCCAATTAATATGTGTCGTGAGCTAGTGCCGAGAACCTCCGAGAGTGCCCCCGTAAGAAACGCCTCCTATTTTGCGTTAGGCGCATAGATGGTCCCTATGGTAAGTGATAAGCTCCCAATGTGTATCGTGTGAGCTAGCAGCCTGCCCTTAATCTCCGCCACTTTGTCCCCCACCCTGCCTTTGAAGTGTTTAGCAAACAGTAGGGCCACTCCTGCTTTTTTCTCCGTGGTGGAGGAGTAGAGCTGAGTTGGAAACGCTTTGGATCTCATGCGATGCCAGTCTTTAGCCAATAAATGTGTCTCCTGTAGGAGACACACCGCTGCCCCAGAGTGTTCTAAATATGAGATCACCGCTCTCCTCTTTATTGGGTTGTTGAGCCCTTTAACATTGAGAGTGAGGATCTGGAGAGCCTCCTCAGCCATGAGAGTGTGTGTAGTCACCTGCGTTCTGCCAGCAGTCCAGCGGAGGAACACCCCCCCATCCGTTCTCTGTGTCTGAGCCAATGAGACCCACCCGTACGGAACCCCGGAACCTACCCCCCATCCCCCATCCTCCCTCCCCGCCCCAACCCCCCTTCTTCCAAACTTGAAACCCCAACTGGTGAACATTGTCCCAGGCCTTTAAAATGTCTATCCAGGCCTGTGGTGAACGAGTTTATGTGTGGGTGTGTGGCAGTGGCGGCTCCGGACCCCCCGCCCCCGACCGTGGTGCCACAACTTAGCTGAGTACGACCACCGTCACTGTCTCAGGAGTCGGCGCCAGTGTCCTTGGAGACCTCATGGATTGCTGCAGCCTGTTCCTGCGCCACTGTCTCCGGATTTGGCTTGAGGCTTTTCTTAGGAGGTCGGCCCCTGCGCACCATTTGCCAGCCGTCACTAGTCGCCCTTGGTGACCTGGAGGAAGCCCCGGGCTGTTTCTCCTCGCCGTTATCATCTGGCTGATCCTGCTCTTGCTGAATGCCCAGCAGGGCGCAGGTGTCACTTAAAGAACGCAGCTGGTGCAGAGCCCCGTTCCACCTGAAGATCAGTCGAAATGGATGCCCCCAAGAGTAGGGGACCCCCTCGTTGTGAAGAAAGGCGGTGGCTACCTTGAACGACCTCCGCTTTTGAAGGGTGATAGCTGAAAGGTCCTGGAACAGTTCCACTGCGTGGCCTTGGAAGCGAAGAGGTTGCTTGAGACGTGCCGCCTTCAGTATGCGCTCCTTAAGAGGGAAGTCCGGCAGGAAAGCCAAGATGTCTGGCGGGGGACCCTGAGCCCGACGAGCTGGACCCACCCGGTGGGCTCTATCAATACGGATATCGAAGTCTTCGTCTTCGTCAAGCACCGATCTAAACAGGGTCCGCAGGTATCCTGCCATGTCGTCCCCTTCTGCTTTGGATGGCACGTTGCGGACCCGAATGTTGTTTCGCCTTGAGCGGTTTTCCAGGTCCTCCGCGTGAGATTGTAGGTCCTTTTATTGCTCGTTGAGCCAAATGATTTCTTGCCGCAAGAGCTCTATCTCTTCGCCTCTGGCTTGTCCCGTGAGCTCATTCGCGGGCACCCTCACTCCAAGGTCGTCGACATCTCGCCGGAGTTCTTTATAGTCCCCGGCCATTTCTTGCCGGAAGGTTTGGATGTCCTCCTTAAGAGAAGTGAAGAGGGCCTCCATGAACGCTTTGGTCGCCGGGGCCTCTCCTTCTGGGAGGTCCTTACCCTTAGGAGGGGGCGTCGAAGCCGGCTTGTCTGGGCTTTTGTCGACCTTAAGAGTCCCTTTGGTCAGCATCTCAGATATGTTGCGGTTCCCTTTTCGGCTGGAAGCCATCTCTCACCCCTTTGTCGGCCTAAAGACCCAGTCGAGTTCCAGCCCTGGGCGGGACCGCCGTCAGTCCGTGATGGGCGCGTAATGGAGTGTCGCGAGGCAGGATGGCTTTGTGACTCCACGAAGGCCGTAGGCCGTTAGGCCCTGGATCTTGGAACGTGCCGTCTCCGGGTGTCCGGCCGTGGGCTGAGCTGTGCCCCACGCCGCTACTGCTGCTGCCCAGTCCCTCTGCCCCTTCTGTTCCGCCGCAGATCGCCGGGCCCCTCCTGGGGCGGCCCCCGGCACGTTGAACTATCGTGGGCACTCCCCAGGGTCCCAGGCTCTGCTCCCGGTGCTCTCCCTTGTATGCTGCAGTGCCCTCGGCTCCTGACGTCCTCTCCTCCCATGCAAGCGGACCTGGGGATCAATGGGGTGCACGCTTCGTCTCCGTCAGTAGTTCAGGGCCCCCACCAGACTCGCAGAGCACCCTTTGACCTCTCCTATCCGCCCTGAGACCGGCTCCCTCTCACCTCCCGGGCTATGTGTCCGCTGATCTCGTTCGCGGCCTCGTACCACCAGGCCTCGTGACGGCTCCGTGTAGGCTGAGGCAACGTCGCCTTGGGCCCTGCGGTGTCTCCCGGTGTTGTTGGGCACTGGGGACTCGTGAGTCCGCTCCCCAGAGCCACCCCCTCTGATCCGCTGTGCCGTCCCCACCTGCGGCCGGGCAACAAATATCAGCCACACCTCCGGCGATTAGGCCCAAGCCGGGGCCTCACATGAGTTCCAGGCCACTCCCTCAGGGCCCGTCGCGGATTTCTTGTTGTGGGGGCTCCCAGCGCAGTGGTGCAGTTGTCCTGTGGCGTTGCGCGGGGCTTCCAAGCCCCAAGTCACTTCGGGGGGCCCAGGCCGCCCAGCCAGCCTCCACCGCTCCTCCGGCGACCAGGCCCAAGCCGGGGCCTCGCGTGATCCGTAGCGCCGGCCCCGCGGGCACCTCACATCTCAGGTCGTACTTTCTTCTTTGCCGTCCGCCCCGGGCATTCACCTTTCTCCCGGACCGCTGCGCCCGCCGAGGGAAACTCCGGTTTAATGTTGCCGGTCCCAGGGCGCCGCGCTAGGTCCGTAAGCTCCTTCCCCTGCCGGAGTCGGGATCGCGGGTTTCGCGCCTTTGGACCGCTGCGGCCGGCACCCGCACTCCGCGGCCCCCTTTCTTCGCCACCAAATCACACCAGGGGCCCAGCCTGCCCAGCTAGTGTCCCGTTTGCTTACTGCGGTCAGTGGCGGGGGTTCGGTATGGGGTAGGTCCGCTTTTAATCCCGGTCGGGGATCGGGAACGGGGAGCCCTCACAGGACACGTCTTACTGTGCCGCCATCTCGGCCACGCCCCTTCAAAAGTTTTTTAAAAGATAATTCCTTAGTATAACTTAATAATTGTATGTGTATTTACCAATATATATTTTGAGTTTTGTAAAAAAAAAAAAAGTGAATCTGAAATTAGTATATTTCCACATTTACTTTACTGAAAAATATGCACTCATGGCTGAAAGACTAACCGTTTTCACTTGTGTAAACACTCTTAGATGATAAACTATACACAACCTTCATCTTAAAATGTGCAAGTTTTCTTATACCAGGATATATATTGCTCTTTAAGGCTCATTACAAAAAGTCTTTTATTGTTTTTACCCTTTTACTTTTAGAACGACAGACCTATTGGCCTACTACTCATCATTGACAGCATTTACAAACGCTCAAAAAATAACCCAATTTCCGTATTTATCCACGCTTTAAAATAAATACAGAGAGGAAAATACTTTTCTGCCTGTATTTATCTGTAAAAATCAATAAAAACATAAATCAAGGAGCCCTACTTATAATTTTAGAATATTTTCAACTTAATTAGCAGTAATTAACATATAAGTGTGGTAAAAGCATGACGCTGCACCTTTAATACCTCACTTTCAAGAACAGCGTTCACAGTGCGATTCTAAACTCCATCAGCATCTTAGCCCACCTCTATCTCACTGTAGGTAACACCTTGCTTAATCTTCCCAACGCTCCAAATGCCAGCACATCTTTCCAGGGGTAGCTTTATGCTTTACAAATGCTGGCATTTTTTTAATTAAAAAGCATAGTGATAACAAATATTAATACGTTCTTTTTTTTCTTCTATTGTAAACGATATTTTCTTATATCTTCTATTTACATGTTTTTAATCATGAGAATGCAAAGAACACTTTTTAAACTCTCCAACGAATGTAGATAATAAGGACCTTATACGTGTTACTATGGAAATCAAAACCTTTAGAGTTTCACAGTTTGTAACTTTTCCCAACACGTGCACATGTAAAACAGTTAAAACGTGAGCACGTGTAAACTGTAAAACGTGACAACTACATAGGCGTAGCTGAATCTTCCTTCTATAGACTACTAAACAACCAAAGACTATATAAACCACACCTATCGTGCAATTAGTTCCGTTTTCGTGAGTTATTTCTGCATCACCAATCTGTGATGCAGGTTTACTTTTCTAGCATCGGATTCTTGCTTTGCGTCAACAAACATATCCCAGAGTTGTAAGTTGTTTCATTATGGCATAGTAGATAGTTATAATTTGTGGCTATTTGTCAATATTTAAACATTTATATCTAGAAAAAAGTGTTATTGCATGTTTTCCCCTTTTTCTCTGTAGCGTCAGCAGGTTGTTTTCAGAAACAGATAGATTACAACAAACATTGCTCCTTTTCTGCCTCCTTTCAGCTTATATATTGTGACTTTCTATATTATAATATTGACACTGTACTTCACTTCAGAGGTGTTGGTGACCCGTCGGCGCAAACCCTAAACATTTACAATCAACGTCACCACCTTCCAGTTGTTAGTGTGTTTTGCCCTAGGGAATATATACTGTTAATATGTATATTATAATATTAACAGTTTTGCTAATCTCATTGGACTTCATGACCCGTCGTCACAAAGAGTAAAGATATTTAATCAACGTCAACAGCTTCTGGTTTTTAGTCTGCTCCCGCATTTTGATCATATACTGTGAATATATATAATATTATTTTAACAGTCATGATCTCAGAGGAGTTTATGACCCGTCGCCACGAAGATCAAACTTTTTGACCTCCCGAAGAAAAAAAGCTCAGAAAATAATTACTGCTCGAAAGTTTTTCGTTATGGCTGTTCTGTTAAATAGATAACTTTATTTTCCTTTTCTTTTTACTGTAACAATGGTATTATTTATTTTTTGCATTTGTATGGCGCGCAGCTACCCAACAAGGGTTTCCCGGCGCCGATGACAGGGTTGAAGCAATTTTAGGAGGATGGTAAATGATGGTGGATTATTTCTGGAAGAGCCAGGTCTTTAGGTGTTTTCTGAAGATGTTATACCTGTCTTCTTTGCGGATATGGAGGGGGAGTTTGTTCCAGAGTGTGGGCCCCAGGACAGCGAAAGATCTTCCTCCCATTCTTGCAAGTCTGAACTTTGGGGTGGAAAAGTTTGCAGCACTTTGAGAACGTAGTGCTCTAGCCGGGGTGTAGGGAGTGGCGAGGGTTTGGAGATATTTAGGGGCGGTACCAGATTTGATCCTAAACATATAGCTCAGGGCTTTGAACTTAATGCGGCTTTCCACCCTGAGCCAATGTAGGTCTTTTAAGTGGCTGGACACACTGGAGGTTTTTGGAATATTACAGAGTAGCCTAGCCGCTGAGTTCTGGACCACTTGTAGTCGGTTAATGACAGCTTTGTTTGATCCAAGGTAGAGAATGTTGCCGTAGTCAAGCCTAGATGTAATAAGTGCATTGACTACGGACTTTTGGGTGTCAAGGGGCAACATCCAAAGGATCTTCTTTAACCATTTCAGGATGGTGAAGCAGAGGCCAACTACTTTGTTAGCCTGCTGCTTCATGGACAAGGTGTTGTCGATGGTGACCCCCAGATTTCTAACTTGGGTAGCGGGGGTGGGAATGGAACCAAGCTCGGAGGGCCAGTGAGATGCGTTCCAAAGATCTTTGTTTTTCCCCAGAAGGAGGACCTCGGTCTTGTCTCCGTTCAGTTTCAGCTGGTGTGTGGACATCCAGCTGAAGATGTTTTGGAGACCTTGTTTAAGACGAGATGGGATCAGTGGGTTTGATTCTGACAGGGAGAAGATGATTTGGGAATCATCTGCGTATGTCATGTGTGTCAATCGTTATATTTTAATAGATTGTCCTATTGTTACAGAAGAGGAATAGGAGATTTTTCAGCGCCATCTGTAACACAGCTTAGAAAACATTACAACGTAATTGATCAGATATTTTTTTCAGGGAGCATATTTTACGAAATTGCAGAATAAAAAATATAGCTTGCATACATACTTTGTTACTTTAAATATTTGATATACCCTACATTTCTGAATGTTATTTTCTAATTTCTGTTCTTCTCATTAGCGGTTCCTATATAATAGAACCATCCTATATATTATAATAATAGTGCCATCCTATATATTTTTAAGTGAGTATGTGATTTGTTAGTGGAACAGTGTGTGACCTCTAAGCACTATGACAGAACGTTCCTGAATTCTACAGAATACAAATTTGAAAAATAATAATGCACACATTTCTATGTAATATGAAGTCACTTGTATTTAACTGTTTTTTACTTGTTCTCCTCACCTCAGATAATGTAGTGCAGGAATGTTTGTTGTAGCACTTATATTCTACTTTATCTAAACGTAACTGATGCTCTCTTACATTATCAAAAAAATGGGGAACACTTTTACAAACTATAGCAGAAAAAAGGAGGGTATGGCCATGCTTAACTGATATTTTATGAAATTGCATTTTTTATTGTAATCCCTTTCATATATACAGCATCAGTTTCTGAAGAAAGGTTATTTGTATTTGCTAAATAAAAACTGTTTCAAACCTAGACTGAAATTTTTGCTGCGCAACCACATCTCCCCATCAGAAAAGCAAACACCAATTTATAAGTAAATAGTGCTCCTGGGAAGTATCCCACCCGCAAACTTGATAAAAAAAACACTGCAAGACACTTTCATTTTTCTGCCGTGATTGGTACACCACACGGCAATTATATAAATGGCCCTTAAAACATATTAGAACAATTTGTACCCTTCATAATCCCTGTCCACCACCTTGTGACCACTGTACAGAGTTAATACTGTCCCTAACCTCCCCTCTACTTCTTTCTTTTCCCATACTCCTTTGCAAGTGCGTCACAAACTCACTAACAACAGTGAACCGTTCCCACTCAATGAGGAGCAAACTTGTGCTCGAAACACTTTAGCCAATAAAATGCCCATGTTGTTCTGCAGAGGAGAAAGGAATGACTGCCAAAACTTCTACTTTTAATGCTTCATAGCCAATGAACATTAAGCTACATAAGGTCCCGCTTGGAACACGTTACACAATGAAATGTCCCTAATACTCCGCGAAGAGGGAAGGAATCGCTGACAACACTTCTACTTTCAACAGTTTTCAGCCAATCAACATTAAGCTTGGGAAAGTCCTCCTCGGAGCACGTCAGCAAATCAGATGTCCCTAGTACTCCGCAGAGCGGAAGTGAATAGCTGGCAACACTTCTACTTTCAATAGTTCGCAACCAACCAACATTTAGCTGTGGAAGCTCCTCCTTACAACATGTAAGCCAATTAGATGTCCTTTCTATTCTCCGGAGCAGAAGTCAATTGCAGAAAACACTTCTACTTTCAAAAGTTCGCACCCAATGAACATTAAGCTTTTTGTTGGAACACACGCACACATACAGAACACGCCGTCCTACATAATAATAAATTTCCTGTAACAAAGTGACTCTATCCGTAACAAAAATGAACACTATTAAAGAAATGCCTCAATAAGCCGCATTGTTATTTTCCCAATATAATTTACACAGCCTACTGCACCCCCTCCCAACAAGAGTGAAGCCCCAGGACTGTGGGGGCCCCAGAGAACCCCACTATTATTTTTATTATATTTTCCACTGACTTCTTCTTCGACTAACGATTCCTATGGAAAACTTTTAAAACTCCAGCACAGTAACTTTTTTGATTAGCAACATAGTGTGGTGAGCTTCCAACCTCTGTGCTCACATAAGTATTCCATAAACTATTACTATGGTAACAGGCAGAAAGCGTTATATTTACCCAGGATCTTCAACATGACAGAAAGGAAAGCAAAGTAAAACAGAACACTGTGTACCAGATTTACAACCACCTTGCGCCACTTTCGCGTCACTTTTCACATCTTGAAAGTAATACAATAGTAACGCAATGAACTTGTAAATCTGCCCCTAGGCACATTATGTGCAAAATAAGTACACAACTCATTCAATTCTTGATCGATCACACTTAGACAGTGTTGCTTCACGATTCACAATGAACTTCAATAAATACTTCCTGCCTATTTAAATGGAAGACAAGATTGTCGACATTACAGAACTTAGCTGCATATTTACAAAGACTGAGTTAGAATTGTCGTCGCTTTGACGCCTGCAAACTACAACAAAAACGCCAAAAATGGCCTTCAAAATCCTTTGTTATCTTACCGGAAGATTTTCTCAACATTGCTCTTTCCTATACAAGACTGAAAGCCACCCCTGGGGCTATAAAACACATGGTTGTGGGGGGCTCCAAGGCCCCCCCTGCAAAATAAAAAGTGTGGGGACCTCAAGACCCCCCTCAAGCCCCGGGAACCACCACCCCTGGGTATTTGTGTATTGAGGGAAGCAGACTGCATGGCCCTCCGCCTGGACCCCTCGAAGACCCTGGAAACCGCCACGCCCCAGGGCGGACTCCTGCAGTGTCCCGGGGTGCCTACCCCTGGGACACTGCTGTTTGCTATGAGAGGGCGGGAGTCTTGCGGCTCCCACCTTCCCATAGCAAACTTAGTTTGCATTTTGAAAGACACAGCAGTGAAATCTGTTCTCACTTTCCAAATCCAAACCAGATTGCTTTTCCACATGCAAGTTAGCATCTCCCAATGCGGAAAAGCAATGTAGGCTCCCGAAGAACGCGGGGAGCCGGCGGGACCGTGGGGGCATTGTGGCTCCTCCCACAGTCCCCAACATTTTTTTATAACACCCGAGGGATAGGGTCCCCGGGAATATTAGAAATTACTGATAGGGGCAATTTTTTTACAGTAAAATTAAAAGTTGCGCACCCAGCGCAGCGCTCAGTGTGGCCCCCTGGTGTGCACGCGCTGGATACACGACTCATAATATGTAGGGTGCGCGACTCCAGCCCTTTAGTGCACAACTTCTACGTATTTGGGAGCCGGCATTGCTTTTCCACATGGGGACCTACACAATGCAGCTCCCCATGTGGAAAAGCAATCTGTTTTAGTTTTTGAGAGAGCAGATTTCCTTGCTATGGGAGGGCAGGATGAACACCCCGGGACACTGTAACAGCCGGCCCTCCCACAATACATAAAGCCCCTGGGAGTGGTGGTCCCCGGGGCTTTGGAGACCTTGCAGCCCCCCCAACCTTTTTTGTTTTTTGTAGCCCCGATGGGTAACGGGGCCCTTAAGTGCTCCAGGAGGGGGAACTTGCAGTCCCCCTGCCACAATACATAAAGCCCGGGGGGTTGGTCCCCGCATCTTTGGGGACCTTGGACCCCTACCCCCACCATTTTTATCTTTTTAGCCCCCGGGGTGATGATCCCTGAGGCTGGGGAGCCCCCCTGGGCCCCACAAAAAGTTTAATAATTTTGCCCCCGGTATTTAACCCCCCGGCGACTAATTATAAAAAAACCTCTGTTTTATTTTATTTATTTTATGGCACAGTCCACGCACCCTACACGCACCTGTGGGGTTTTAAAAAAAAGAAAATGTGGACCCTGGAGGTCCTTGTGGGACCCCCCTAAGCAGGTCTATAGGGTAAAATGATTTCTACCCTGCCTCCTGTTATGCACACATATTCCATTGACTTCTTCAGCCTCGCTTCTACCGAGGCACAAAATGGCTGCCAACAGTTCCTGGTTTTGAATGTTGACAACCACTTGACAGCCAATTAGCATTCAGCGTGTGATCGGAATGGTACGCTTATGGTACAATGCCAATCCTCGCACACTCCGCGGATCCATAGATATATAAATGACTTTAACTGTAATTTTCTCAGGAACTACTGAACAGATTGACACCATTAAGCAAAAGGCACAAGTCTGAACTGAGGGCTACCTCTTTGCCAAATTTGATGTAATTCCGTTAAGCCGGTCGGGCTGTAGCTTTTTTCTCGGCCCCACTTGATGAATCACCCCGAAACTTTTAGGATAGCAGCGGACCAGAGCTGGCCAAAAGTTTCGAAAATTTCGCAAAGATTCATCAATCGGCGCCAAAGTTATTGGGAATAGAATGTTGCGGATTTCCTATGCATAATAGGTCCTAACTATAAGTACCTACTGGCGACTGCCAGTAGGTAATATATGTATGTATGTATATATATATATATGCCTTTATGGTTGCCCGAAGCGAGCGGCTGAAGCGGTGTTTGGGGACTCAAGGAGACGGTGGGAGTCCATTTCACACAGGACATTGGCAACTTGAAGCACTATCGTGTGACCAGCATTCCGCATTTCCACTTGGACAGAATATCCCCACCGCAGCATCTAACCAACTACAGGTGCATTTTGGGACCTGAAGTACCGACAAACTTTTGGTTGGTGAGCAAGCACTTGGGAAAGGGGGCGGAGCGGAATCCCACCTATGGAGAAGCAGCTGGACAGATATATCTAGGTATTTCGAGTGCCTCCTGAAAACTTCAGGCATCCGAAGAAGGCCAACTGAGGACGAAATGCATTATGCCGTTTCCTTTTATTAAAGCGTCTCCAACCTGTCCCCCGTTTGGCCTCCGCTTTTTCCTTGGGAGGAGGTGTTTGGATTTGTATATATATATATATATTACGTTCCATGGGGTTGTCCAAGTAGCGGGTAGCACCCGAGCCTGCGTGCGCCTTCCCCAAAGCGTTAGTTGGTATGGGCAGTTGCGTGTTTGAAATAGGCCAGACGCGTTTCAGAAATGTATTTTCCTCATCAGGGGCCAGCAGTAAAGTGCACGACTTCTACCATCTCCCTATATGAAAACACACATTGTGCTTGTGGGAGATGTAGTCCATATATCCTGGATGGATGCACTTTCAAATTACTGCTCGTTCCAAAGGCTCTACCATGAGCCCCAAACATCACTCCTGTCCTCATCCATCGCGCAGCTCCACATACGAGACTCCTTGGATAGCGAATCTCGTGGCCCCCGTTTCTTCGAGGTGGTGCAACCCGGCGGCAGGACCGACGCTAATGTATTACGCTCCATGGGGTTGTCCAAGTAGCGGGTAGCACCCGAGCATGCGTGCGCCTTCCCCAAAGCGTTAGTTGGTATGGGCAGTTGCGTGTTTGAAATAGGCCCGACACGTTTCGGAAATTTATTTTCCTCATCAGGGGCCAGCAGTAAAGTGCACGACTTCTACCATCTCCCTATATGAAAACACACATTGTGCTTGTGGGAGATGTAGTCCATATATCCTGGATGGATGCACTTTCAAATTACTGTTCGTTCCAAAGGCTCTACCATGAGCCCCAAACATCACTCCTGTCCTCATCCATCGCGCAGCTCCACATACGAGACTCCTTGGATAGCGAATCTCGTGGCCCCCGTTTCTTCGAGGTGGTGCAACCCAGCGGCAGGACCGCCGCTAATGTATTACGCTCCATGGGGTTGTCCAAGTAGCGGGTAGCACCCAAGCCTGCGTGCGCCTTCCCCAAAGCGTTAGTTGGTATGGGCAGTTGCGTGTTTGAAATAGGCCCGACGCGTTTCGGAAATGTATTTTCCTCATCAGGGGCCAGCAGTAAAGTGCACGACTTCTACTATCTCCCTATATGAAAACACACATTGTGCTTGTGGGAGATGTAGTCCATATATCCTGGATGGATGCACTTTCAAATTACTGCTCGTTCCAAAGGCTCTACCATGAGCCCCAAACATCACTCCTGTCCTCATCCATCGCGCAGCTCCACATACAAGACTCCTTGGATAGCGAATCTCGTGGCCCCCGTTTCTTCGAGGTGGTGCAACCCAGCGGCAGGACCGCCGCTAATGTATTACGCTCCATGGGGTTGTCCAAGTAGCGGGTAGCACCCGAGCCAGCGTGTGCCTTCCCCAAAGCGTTAGTTGGTATGGGCAGTTGCGTGTTTGAAATAGGCCCGACGCGTTTCGGAAATGTATTTTCCTCATCAGGGGCCAGCAGTAAAGTGCACGACTCCTACCATCTCCCTATATGAAAACACACATTGTGCTTGTGGGAGATGTAGTCCATATATCCTGGATGATTGCACTTTCAAATTACTGCTCGTTCCAAAGGCTCTACCGTGAGCCCCAAACATCACTCCTGTCCTCATCCATCGCGCAGCTCCACATACGAGACTCCTTGGATAGCGAATCTCGTGGCCCCCGTTTCTTCGAGGTGGTGCAAACCAGCGGCAGGACCGCCGCTAATGTATTACGCTCCATGGGGTTGTCCAAGTAGCGGGTAGCACCCGAGCCTGCGTGCGCCTTCCCCAAAGCGTTAGTTGGTATGGGCAACCGCAGCTTGAGTGCCGCTTGTTTTTGGACAAACTAGGAGCGGTAATTGATACACGGCAGTCCGGCCGTGAAGCGTGCACCACCTCAAGACGCTGGGGCCGTGCGGCTCGTTATTCAACCAAGTCGTGCTTACGGAACAGCAGCGTGGGATTTAGGAGTGTCTCACTAGCAGGGGTTCTATTCAAGGACTTTTTGAGCAGCATCATTACTTCAGTGCATCCATTTGAGGATTGATTAGTGGCACCACAGTTCCCACAATGCATCTGGGCGCAACATAGTTAAATTTGAACTGTGGGGATCACGCAATGCACTTCATCCCGTCATTGCCTCTGAGGAAGAAGACTACGGACTTCGAAACATGTCAGGCTATAATTTTGACGAGAGACTGCCTAAGTTACTGCTGGAGTGACAACGATCCAAACCCAATAAATGAGGTTGTTTTATACGCCGCTGCTTGAGTGCCGCTTGTTTTTGGACAACATTCTATTGGGAATAACTTTGGCGCCGGTTGAGGAATCTGCCTGAATTTTTCAGCAACTTTGCCTCGCGGCGCTCCGGTCCTTCCCTGAAAGATTGGGGGGGATTCATCAAGCGGGGCCCGAGATAAAAGGGGGGTCCCAAAAGGTGTTTTCCCCATGTTAATTTCCATAGGGCGGTCTGTCGCACTTTTAGCTCGAACGGCTGAATGGATTTTCACCAAACTTGGCAAAATTGTAGGGACTGGTAGTCCGATGTCCCTTTGCTATGTCTCAAGATATGTGCTCCAGAGGATTTTGAGTAATTTAGGTTCAAAAAAATGTATATATCTATGGCCGCGCCCCGGTACGCGCACCGGGGAGCACTCCGGGCGCGCCACGCGACTTGCGCATGGGAAGCTGATTGGTTCTCGGGTGTCTGTAAACATTCTAAACAGTCCGCAGCGGCCGCCATCTTGTGTCTCGGTAGGATTGAGACACAAGAGGTGGCAAAAATCAAAGGAGGAAATGACCAAAAGGGGGCAGGGTAGACCCCCCTGACCCCCTAGGTTTGATGTGGGGGCCATTAAAGGGTCCCGCGGGGCAAAAAAAAAATTACTTTTTTTCCCGTTTTTCGCGGGGGGAGCGCCCGGTACGCGCACCAGGGAGCGTACCGGGGAGCGTACCATGGGGAAAAATAGTGAAAAAATTATATAATCATAATAATAAATAATAAAATAATCAATTTGAGTGATTACAGGTAGGGTAGCTCTGAAAAGAGCTTTTGGTTCTGTGGCTGTTTTAGGTACCTACAAGTATGTCCCACACACACCCACACGCACACAACCCCACACCTCCACACAAACACACTCCCCACACACACCTCACACACGCACACCTCCACCCACACCCAAACACCCCACACCCCCACACCGACACCTTACACATCCACACCCACACCCACACATCCCACACACACACACTCACACACACACCTCACCCCCCAACACACACACACGCACACTTAGATACCTCACAGACACACCTCACACATCCCACACACACACCTCCCCCCCACACACACACACACGCACACCTCACAGACACACCCACACATCCCACACATACACACACATCCTACACACATACCCCACACACCCCACACACACCTCACACACCCACACCCACACCCCCACCTACACCCAAACACCCCACACACCCACACCCACACACACACCTTATACACCCACATCCCCACCCACACCCACATACCCCACACACCTACACACACCTATACACCTCATCCCCCTCAGACACACACACACACCTCACAGACACACCCCACACATCCCCCACACACACCTCACCCCTTCCCCACACACACACACCTCTGACACACACCTCACACACACACCTCACACACACACACCACACACACCTCACACACACACACTCACACACACACTCCTCTCACACACACACCCACACACACACCCCACACACACACCCACACATCCTACCCACCCACCCCCACACACACACACCACACACACACACACACTCATTATTTTTTTTATTTTTTTGAGGGGGTGCCCCACACACATACCCCGACACACACACACCCCACACCACCCCCCCACACACACACCCCACCATACCTCATACACCCACACCTCCACCCACACCCAAACACCCCACACACCCACACCCACACACTCACCATACACCCCCACACCCCCACCTACACCCACACACACCCCCACACCCCCACACTGACACCTTACACATCCACACCCACACCCACACATCCCACACACACACTCACACACACACCTCACCCCCCCAACACACACACACGCACACACAGATACCTCACAGACACACCTCACACATCCCCCCCACACACCTCCCCCCCCACACACACACACACGCACACCTCACAGACACATCCACACATCCCACACATACACACACATCCTACACACATACCCCCTACACCCACACACACCCCACACACACCTCACACACCCACACCCCCACCTACACCCAAACACCCCACACACCCACACGGACACACACACACCTTACACACCCATATCCCCACCCACACCCACATACCCCACACACCTACACACACCTATACACCTGATCCCCCCTCAGACACACACACACACACACACCTCACAGACACACCCCATGCATCCCCCACACACACCTCACCCCTTCCCCACACACACACACCTCTGACACACACACACACACACACACACACACACACACCACACACACCTCACACACACACACACACCCACACACACACTCCTCTCACACACACACCCACACACACCCCCCACACACACACCCACACACACACCCCACACACACACCCATACCTCCACACCCACACACTCCCCACACACACCTCACACACGCACACCTCCACCCACACCCAAACACCCCACACCCCCACACCGACACCTTACACATCCACACCCACACCCACACATCCCACACACACACACTCACACACACACCTCACCCCCCAACACACACACACGCACACACAGATACCTCACAGACACACCTCACACATCCCACAGACACACACCTCCCCCCCCCCACACACACACACACGCATACCTCACAGACACACCCACACATCCCACACATACACACACATCCTACACACATACCCCCCACACCCACACACACCCCACACACACCTCACACACCCACACCCCCACCTACACCCAAACACCCCACACACCCACACACACACCTTACACACCCACATCCCCACCCACACCCACATACCCCACACACCTACACACACCTATACACCTCATCCCCCCTCAGAAACACACACACACACACACCTCACAGACACACCCCACGCATCCCCCACACACACCTCACCCCTTCCCCACACACACACACCTCTGACACACACCTCACACACACACACACACACACACCACACACACCTCACACACACACACACACCCACACACACACTCCTCTCACACACACACCCACACACACCCCCCCACACACACACCCACACACACACCCCACACACACACCCACACATCCTACACACACACACCCCACACACATACCCCCCACACACACACACCCCACACCCACACCCCACACACACACACACCACACACACACACTCATTATTATTTTTATTTTTTTGAGGGGGTGCCCCACACACATACCCCGACACACACACACCCCACACCCACCCCCCCACACACCCCCCACCATACCTCATACACCCACACCTCCACCCACACCCAAACACCCCACACACCCACACCCACACACACACCATACACCCCCACACCCCCACCTACACCCACACACCCCACACACCCCCACCCACACACACCTCACTCCCCCCCCACACACACACCCCCACACCGACACCTCACACATCCACACCCACACCCACACATACCACACACACACACTCACACACACACCTCACCCCCCCAACACACACACACAGATACCTCACAGACACACATCCCACACACACACCTCCCCCCCACACACACACACATGCACACCTCACAGACACACCCACACATCCCACACATACACACACATCCTACACATATACCCCCCACACCCACACACACCCCACACACACCTCACACACCCACACCCCCACCTACACCCAAACACCCCCCACACCCACACACACACCTTACACACCCATATCCCCACCCACACCCACATACCCCACACACCTACACACACCTATACACCTCATCCCCCCTCAGACACACACACACACACACACCTCACAGACACACCCCACACATCCCCCACACACACCTCACCCCTTCCCCACACACACACACCTCTGACACACACCTCACACACACACACACACACCACACACCTCACACACACACTCACACACACACTCCTCTCACACACACACCCACACACACCCCCCACACACACACCCACACACACACCCCACACACACACACACACATCCTACACACACACACCCCACACACATACCCCCCACACACACCCCACCCCCCCCCCCCACACACACACACACACCACACACACACACACAATCATTATTTTGTTTCTTTTTTTGAGGGGGTGTCCCACACACATACCCCGACACACACACACCCCACACCCCCCCCCACACACACACCCCACCATACCTCATACACCCACACCTCCACCCACACCCAAACACCCCACACACCCACACCCACACCCACACACACACCATACACCCCCACACCCCCACCTACACCCACACACCCCACACCCCCCCACCCACACACACCTCACTCCCCCCCACACACGCACACACACACCCCCACACCGACACCTTACACCTCCACACCCACACCCACACATCCCACACACACACACACTCACACACACACCTCACGCCCCCCAACACACACACATGCACACACAGATACCTCACAGACACACCTCACACATCCCACACACACACCTCCCCCCACACACACACACACAGTCACACCTCACAGACACACCCACACATCCCACACATACACACACATCCTACACACATACCCCCTACACCCACACACACCCCACACACACCTCACACACCCACACCCCCACCTACACCCAAACACCCCACACACCCACACCCACACACACACCTTACACACCCATATCCCCACCCACACCCACATACCCCACACACCTACACACACCTATACACCTCATCCCCCCTCAGACACACACACACACACACACACCTCACAGACACACCCCACGCATCCCCCACACACACCTCACCCCTTCCCCACACACACACACCTCTGACACACACCTCACACACACACACACACCACACACACCTCACACACACACACCCACACACACACTCCTCTTACACACACACCCCCCACACACACACCCACACACACACCCCACACACACACCCACACCTCCACACCCACACACTCCCCACACACACCTCACACACGCACACCTCCACCCACACCCAAACACCCAACACCCCCACACCGACACCTTACACATCCACACCCACATCCACACATCCCACACACACACACTCACACACACACCTCACCCCCCCAAAACACACACACACAGATACCTCACAGACACACCTCACACATCCCACACACACACATACACACGCACACCTCACAGACACACCCACACATCCCACACATACACACACATCCTACACACATTCCCCCACACCCACACACACCCCACACACACCTCACACACCCACACCCACACCCCCACCTACACCCAAACACCCCACACACCCACACCCACACACACACCTTACACACCCACATCCCCACCCACACCCACATACCCCACACACCTACACACACCTATACACCTCATCCCCCTCAGACACACACACACACACACACCTCACAGACACACCCCACACATCCCCCACACACACCTCACCCCTTCCCCACACACACACACCTCTGACACACACCTCTCACACACACACACACACCACACACACCTCACACACACACACACACACACCCACATACACACTCCTCACACACACCCACACATCCTACACACACACACCCACACACACACCCCCCACACACACCCACACATCCTACACACACACACCCCACACACATACCCCCCCACACACACACACCCCACACACACCCCCCCACACACACACACACCACACACACACACACACTCATTATTTTTTTTATTTTTTTGAGGGGGTGCCCCACACACATACCCCGACACACACACACCCCACACCCACCCCCCACACACCCCCCACCATACCTCATACACCCACACCTCCACCCACACCCAAACACCCCACACACCCACACCCACACACACACCATACACCCCCACACCCCCACCTATACCCACACACCCCACACACCCCCACCCACACACACCTCACTCCCCCCCCCACACACACACACCCCCACACCAACACCTCAGACATCCACACCCACACCCACACATACCACACACACACACTCACACACACACCTCACCCCCCCAACACACACACACGCACACACAGATACCTCACAGACACACCTCAAACATCCCACACACACACCTCCCCCCCACACACACACACACCTCACAGACACACCCACACATCCCACACATACACACACATCCTACACACATACCCCCCACACCCACACACAACCCACACACACCTCACACACCCACACCCCCACCTACACCCAAACACCCCCCACACCCACACACACACCTTACACACCCATATCCCCACCCACACGAACATACCCCACACACCTACACACACCTATACACCTCATCCCCCCTCAGACACACACACACACCTCACAGACACACCCCACACATCCCCCACACACACCTCACCCCTTCTCCACACACACACACCTCTGACACACACCTCACACACACACACACACACACACACACACACACACCACACACCTCACACACACACACACACACACCCCCACACACACACCCACACACACACCCCACACACACACCCACACATCCTACACACACACCCCACACACATACCCCCCACACACCCCCCCACACACACACACCACACACACACACACAATCATTATTTTTTTTCTTTTTTTGAGGGTGTGTCCCACACACATACCCCGACACACACACCCCACACCCACCCACCCCACACACACACCCCACCATACCTCATACACCCACACCTCCATCCACACCCAAACACCCCACACACCCACACACACACCATACACCCCCACCATACACCCCCACCTACACCCACACACCCCACACACCCCCACCCACACACACCTCACCCCCACACACACACACACACCTCACAGACACACCCCACACATCCCCCCACACCTCACCCCCCCACACACACACACCTCTGACACCCCCCCACACACACACACCCCCACACACACACCTCACACACACCTACACCCACACACACATTCCTCACCCCCACACACACCCCCACACACACACGCACCCACACACACCCCCCACACACACACCCACACATCCTACACACACACACCCCACACACATACCCCCCCACACACACACCCCACACCCACCCCCCCCACACACACACCACTCACACACACACTCATTATTTAGTTTTTCTTTTTTTAAGGGGGTGCACGTCCCGGTACACGTATCGGTACACGTACCGGTACGCGTACCCTGGAGAAAAAAAGAAAGACAGAGTTTTTTTTTTAAATGTAGCATTTTTATAAAAATTGGATGTAGTTCTGAAAAGAACTGTTTTTTTATTATTATTGTTGTTTTATATTTTTTTTATTGTTTTTTTGTACCCCGCGACTTTTTAAAAAAAATATATAACAATTTTTTTTGCCTTGGGGGTCCTTGTTGGACCCCCTGAGCAGGCCTATGGGGTCAGGGTGTTTCTACTCTGGCCCCTTTGCGAGTTTCACACCTTTGTTTCACTGCTTTCTTGTGCCTTGGTTCGAACAAGGCACAAGATGGCTGCCAGGGACACCCAGTATGCAAGGGGAATTAGTTCCCCCTCTTCAAACATGCACGGGGCTGCGTTGCAGAGAGGTGTAAAAAAGGGTGTGGCCTCATTACACCTCTATGCAATGCAGCCATCTGGCGCATACTGGAGGCTCCTGGTGGGCTAGTTGGCCCCCAGGGACCCCCATTATGCAAGGGGAATTAGTTCCCCCTCTGCAAACGCGCCAGGCGGCTGCGTTGCAGAGAGGTGTAACAAGGGGCATAGCCTCATTACACCTCTGCAATGCAGCCCCCTGGCGCATACTGGAGGTTCCAGGTGGGCTAGTTGGCCCCCAGGGGCCCCCAGTATGCAGGGGGAATGAGTTCCCCCTCTTCAAACATGCACGGGGGCTGCGTTGCAGAGAGGTGTAAAAAGGGCCGTGGCTTAATTACACCTCTCTGCAATGCAGTCCCCTGGTGCATACTGGAGATTCCTGGTGGGCTTTCAGGTCTTATATAGTTAGGAATTAGCATTTAAAAAAACCTTGCAAATTCACTGAAAAAAACATAGGTTTCAGGCCTTATATAGTTAGGAATTAGCATTTAAAAAACCTTGCAAATTCAATGAAAAAAACCATAGGTTTCAGGCCTTATATAGTTAGGAATTAGCATTTAAAAAACCTTGCAAATTCACTGAAAAAAGCATAGGTTTCAGGCCTTATATAGTTAGGAATTAGGCACAAGAAAGCAGAAAAACAAACGTGTAGAACACAAAAAGGGGGCAGGGTAGGAACACTCTGACCCCCTAGGGCTGCTCAGGTGGTCCCAATAGGATATTAATATATTTAAACGTTATCCGCTAATAGAATTAGCATTTAAAAACCTTTGAAATTCACTGAAAAAAACCATAGGTTTCAGGCCTTATATAGTTAGGAATTAGCATTTAAAAAACCTTTGAAATTCACTGAAAAAACCATAGGTTTCAGACCTTATATAGTTAGGAATTAGCATTTTTTTAAAACCTTTGAAATTCACTGAAAAAACCATAGGTTTCAGGCCTTATATAGTTAGGAATTAGCATTTAAAAAAACCTTTGAAATTCACTGAAAAAACCATAGGTTTCAGGAGTTATATAGTTAGGAATTAGCTTTTACAAAACCTTTGAAATTCACTCAAAAAACCATAAGTTTTAGTGGTGTTATAGTTAGCTGGACATTTTACTCATACAAAACCATTGAAATTGCTCCTATATAGTTAGTTGTACTAAGTATATATCGCGCACCCGCAATTCACTGCTGATGATGTCACATATTAGATCATTCATGACATGGTCAGTGACATCACTGATGACATCTCAAATGACATCACTGATGACATCACTGATGACATCATCCAGTGAATGTGGTTTGCTTCGTTATTTAAATATGCATTATATATATAGCAATTTGCATTGAAGAATGAGTGGATATATAAATAAATATTTGGATGGAGGATTTAGTAGCAGTGTAATTGACTGTTTACTTGACCAATTTATAATGTCTCACTAAATATAGTGGATAGTGACTAAACTGTGTGAATATCTGTATCACTTTGTCAGTTGTTGTGTAAACTGATTCTACAGTTGGTTACTAGATATGTGAAAGTCTATATTAGTTATTGATTAGTTAACTGAGTATTTGTATGGGAGTGTGAAAGTGTGTGTGGTTCGGTGGAGGGTGCGTGACTGTCCAAAGATGTGTGAATAGTTTATTCAGTAGATATATGAAGGTAAAACTACATGTTCTAACAGTTTGGGTGAGGGAATCTCTTTATGGGTGTGGTGATGAGCAAATATATTTCTCAAAGGTACAGGTCCAACAAACTAGAAAAATAAAAGGCAGTGTATGTGTCAGTTGTTGTATATAAATAAGTATACATAAGGCACAATGATTGTGTGAGTGACTGTATGGATAACTGTATACTTGTAATAATGATTTTATAATTCACTAAGTATGACTTACTATCTAAATGAATAGAAGAAGTGGTGTTTGTATAAGTGTTTTGCTAAGTAAATATGTAAGTATGATCCATTGTTTGCATAAGTGAGTAGGATGACTTCATATGTGAATAGGATGTGTGCTGTTGTTTAATGTCGATATAGATGTATAAGTATTTTTGATAGTGTTCTATTGTTCATTGACAGCATGTATGAGTGAATCCATAGGTAAGGGATTAGATGTGTGTATACATGTATAAATCACTGAGTGGATTTTTAGATACTTGTATTGCTGTGACAATGGATTTAAATATGATACTCTGTATTTTACAAAGAGTGATGAAAAATTGTAATAGTGTATGAAAAGGTGTATGTGATTGTCACGTGGATGATGTCATCAGTGATGTCATCAGTGATGTCATTTGAGATGTCATCAGTGATGTCACTGACCATGTCATGAATGATCTAATATGTGACATCATCAGCAGTGGATTGCGGGTGCGCGATATATACTTAGTACAACTAACTATATAGGAGCAATTTCAATGGTTTTGTATGAGTAAAATGTCGAGCTAACTATAACACCACTAAAACTTATAGTTTTTTGAGTGAATTTCAAAGGTTTTGTAAAAGCTAATTCCTAACTATATAACTCCTGAAACCTATGTTTTTTTCAGTGAATATATATATATATATACATACATACATACACACACACACACACACACACACAAAGAAATCACCCTGAGGCAAGGACGCGCAGCAGCATTAGAATGATTCAAAAATCCTTTATTGAAACAAACCAGCGTGTCCGATCTGATTAATGTCAATTCCTGCCGTTTTAGAGCTACATATTTATTTATTATTATTTATTTATTTGCTTATATAGCGCCGGACTCGACCCCCGAAGGGGTATCTCCGCGCTTGTGTTGCCCTGTGTGCTCAAATTGGAACTGAGAGGTGCACTGAAGAGATTAGACTGCCTGTAAAAAATGCGTTTTTAGGGATTTCCTAAAGGCCAGAAGGTTGGTGTTTTGCCTCAGGATTTCGCCCTAAGTGTGGCAGGGTATGCTCAGACGTGAGTCCCTCACTTGGCCACTGGATTCAAGATAGCCTGGCTGATGAGGATTATGAATCCGAAACCGGTCCTAGGATGCTTGTTTCCGGTCCAGGGAAGACATGGCTTGGCAGTTCGGGCTGGACTGTTGCCATGAGGCACAGGGTCAGACTGATTTCCATATTGCCATGTCTGAACTGGCGTGGCCGAGTGAGCTAAAGAATGGAGATGGATTAAACCCAGATCAGTTGACTGGGGGTGAGTGTTTGATTTGCTCAAACACTCCGTCCATCATCCCCTTTTGTATCGCTTTGTTCGCCCTAAGTGTGGCAGGGTATGCTCAGACGTGAGTCTCTTGCTCACTTGGCCACTGGATTCAAGATAGCCTGGCTGATGAGGATTATGAATCCGAAACCGGTCCTAGGATGCTTGTTTCCGGTCCAGTGAAGACATGGCTTGGCAGTTCGGGCTGGACTGTTGCCATGAGGCACAGGGTCAGACTGATTTGCATATTGCCATGTCTGAACTGGGGTGGCCGAGTGAGCTAAAGAATGGTGATGGATTAAACCCAGATTAGTTGACTGGGGGTGAGTGTTTGATTTGCTCAAATGCTCCGTCCATCATCCCGTTTTGTATCGCTTTGTTCGCCCTAAGTGTGGCAGGGTATGCTCAGACGTGAGTCCCTTGCTCACTTGGCCACTGTATTCAAGATAGCCTGGCTGATGAGGATTATGAATTCGAAACCGGTCCTAGGATGCTTGTTTCCGGTCCAGGGAAAACATGGCTTGGCAGTTCGGGCTGGACTGTTGCCATGAGGCACAGGGTCAGACTGATTTGCATATTGCCATGTCTGAACTGGGGTGGCCGAGTGAGCTAAAGAATGGTGATGGATTAAACCCAGATCAGTTGACTGGGAGTGAGTGTTTGATTTGCTCAAACGCTCCGTCCATCATCCCCTTTTGTATCGCTTTGTTCGCCCTAAGTGTGGCAGGGTATGCTCAGACGTGAGTCCCTTGCTCACTTGGCCACTGGATTCAAGATAGCCTGGCTGATGAGGATTATGAATCCGAAACCGGTCTTAGGATGCTTGTTTCTGGTCCAGGGAAGACATGGCTTGGCAGTTCGGGCTGGACTGTTGCCATGAGGCACAGGGTCAGACTGATTTGCATATTGCCATGTCTGAACTGGGGTGGCCGAGTGAGCTAAAGAATGGTGATGGATTAAACCCAGATCAGTTGACTGGGGTGAGTGTTTGATTTGCTCAAACGCTCCGTCCATCATCCCCTTTTGTATCGTCAGGATGAGGGGGAGCGTGTTCCAAAGGGCAGGACCCTTGTAGGACAGTGCTCGGCCACCCTGTCTTGCCTTTCTAATGTGGGGAATCTGAAGTAGCAGTTGGTTGCTGGAACGCAGAAGACGTCCAGGCTTATACATACTGAACTTTTCAGCCAAGTATTTAGGGCCCGAGCCAAAAAGGCTTTTGTGTATTACACAGCAGACCTTAAACTTTACCCCTGTCGACGAATGGGCAACCAGTGGATTTTCTCCAGCAGGGGGCGTGAGGGTGATCTAGCCGGGGCATTAAGGTCCAGTCTTCATTGGCAGATATAAAGAGGCCGTTACAGTAATCCAGCCGACTGATCACAAGGGTCTGGACAAGAGTCCTTCTGTATCTGTCTGGTAGAAACAGAAAAACGCGTCTCAGTAATCCGATGACCCGGAGACAGGACCCAGTCACCTGATTTGCGTGCTCTTTTAGCAGCAGTGCCTGGTCTAGCCGCACCCCTAAATTCTTTACTGTCTGCTTGGGACTTGGAACAGGACCTAAATCCGGTGGCCACCATTCCGGCGACCACAGGAGAGGAGCCTCCCCAAAAAGCATGACCTCTGTTTTGCCCACATTGCATTGTAGGCAATTAGAGGCCATCCAGTTCGACACCGCTCTCATGCTTTCAGCAAAGGATTGTTTGATTGCGGGTGTGAGGGTCTGGAATGGGAACATAAGCTGAGTGTTGTCAGCATACGACACCGGAGTGAACCCATGCGCTCTCACGATGTCAGCTAAGGGGGCCACATACACATTAAAGAGTGTGGGGCTTAGACATGAGCCCTGGGGAACCCCCTTAGTGAGCTCCCTGGAGATGGAATGGTGGGAGCCCAGTCTGACGCTTTGCGAACTTCCCGAGAGAAAACTCTCAAGCCAGGACAGAACCAGACCTCCTATCCCCAACTTCTGCAGACGACCGAGAAGAATATCATGTGATAGCGTGTCAAAGGCGGCGGATAGATCTAACAGTACTAGAATCATAGAGCCCCCTCTATCCTATGCCATCCTGATGGTGTCGGTCACAGAGAGGAGGGCTGATTCGGTGCTGTAGTTGGGTCTAAAACCCGATTGGGTATAATCGAGACCTTCCGTCGCCTCGATGAAATTAGACAAGTGGGTATTCACATGCTTCTCGGTCAGTTTGCTTAAATATGGGAAATGGGGCGGAGGTTGGAAAGGTCTGTCCAAGGCAAACTGCGTTCTTACGAATGGGGTTCACCATAGCTTTCTTCCATTCTTGGGGTACTTGTCCTTTCTTGAGGGAGAGATTTATGACTGTCTGGATCGCAGGCCAGAGCAGATTACCTAAGGAGGCGGTCATTTTGGCAGGAAGAAGGTCTGCGGGGGACCCTGTTTTAATGTGGCCAGTGAGGGAGGTGATATCAGAGTAGCTAATCTCCGGGAAAGCAGTCAGGGAGCCACTGTTATGAGTTAGTGGTGATGGAGGGTGGCTAGTAGCATTACTTTGGTGTCTAGTGGCCTTTGTGATTTTTTCATAGATCAACTCTATTTTGTTTTTAAAAAAACGGAGAGATATCATCACACAAGGATTGTGAGAAATCATCAGGACTCTCACAAGCTATAGGCTTCACTAAAGTCTGGAGAATCTTGTAAAGTTCTTTTGAGGAGTTGCCCGCTTCTGCCAGCTGTGAGGTAAGACAGTTCCTCCTAGCCAACCTGATGCTTTTGTAATTGGTGCACATAGCATCAGAGTACTTTTTCTTACATTCATAGGTGCGGGTTTTTATCCAGATTTTTTCAAGTTTCCTACATCCCTGTTTCTCCAGTCTAAGTTGTTCAGTATTCCACACCTCCTGTTTAGAGGTAGGATGCTGTTTGCATAGTTTCAAAGGAGCCAGCAATTCAACCGCCTCTAAGAGTAATGCATTAAACTTGGAAAGAGCGGACTCTACATTATCTGTCCTGGAAACTGTGGGTTCCTTCCATACCCTCTACAGTTCCTCCGATGTCACCTTGTGCCATTGCCTACGCCACTCGGGAGGAAGGGGGACCTTTGGTTAGGTTTGTCCAGGCCCAAGAGAGAGAATTCTACCATAAAGTGGTCTGACCAGCTCATTTGGGTCGTAGGACGACACCTAATTTTGGGACAGTTGGAGAAAACTAAATCTAAGGTATGTCCTCCTATGTGTGTGGGGCCACTGTTCTGTATTTCAAGCCCTAACATGGAGAGATCAGAGAGCAGGGACAACGTGTCTGGATGATTAGGAATATCTACATGAACATTAAAGTCCCCCAGAAGAATAAAATCTTCTTTGGCTTTGAAGTGCGGGGCCAGTAATTCTGTTAGGGATAATGAAAAGCCTGTGCTAGGCCCAGGAGGGCGGTAAACAAGTGCTCCCTTCCAATGAGCTTTGGATGTCGAGCTGATCTTAAAGATCGTGATTTCCATCAGCGAGCAACTTCGTTGTTCAATTATGGAAATCTTTAATCCTTCTTTATATACTATCGCAATGCCACCTCCAATTTTGACCGGACGGTCAAGCTTTAAAATCTTATACCCCGTAGGGACCCCTAAGGTAATGACAGGGACCGTATGGGGTTTGAGCCAGGTTTCCGTTAAAAAGCAGATATCTGGTTTTACCGTAGTAATGAGATCCCATAATTCATGATGGTGTTTGAGTAGGGAGCGAATATTTAGGAGAAAAAGTTTGAGGCCATTTGATGCTATAATTTCTCCTCTGTTGCAGCCAATATATGTGGTGATATGAGATGCTTGAGATCGACAAAAAAAGCAGGAGAAAGGGCCTTCAGGACATGGCTAGGAGTCCCTAGCACAGCCCACTAGAGGCGCCAGCTGTAGATTTTTTAGCATTAAGGCAGTATACCTGATGCGATGCACCCCAGTGTGGTTCGCGTCCATTTGAGCAGAGTCCATAGGCCCTAGGCCCGTCCTGTCGCGGACGGGCGCAGACGGGCTGCTCTTTGGCTACTCTTCGGCGTGTCTTCGGCTCAGCTGCGCGCGATGGCTGCGCGCTCGAAGGCAGGCGCGGGCTAAATAGCCCCGGAAATGCAGCCACTAGAGCGCTAACCGCTGCAGTGCTGAGAGCTGCCCTGAAGATACCGTCCCCCCTCTCAAATCAGGTTAGGGAAGGTGTTTGGCAAGAGGGCGATTTTATATAGCACCATGCAAGCTAGCACAGGTCAATTTGCAGTTTCAAATTATTTCCAGTTTTTTAAAATCACAAACAAATAACAATTTTTAAAATATCATAGGCACAGCATAGAGCACGAATTTAGGCACCTGGGGCAAACAAGCGGGTCGGGAACCCTGCCACAGTCACCCTACCGCAGCTCGCCGGTGTTCAGGCTCCGCCTAAATAGCCCCGGAAATGCAGCCACTAGAGCGTTAACCGCTCCAGTGCTGAGAGCTGCCCTGAAGATACCGTCCCCCCTCTCAAATCAGGTTAGGGAAGGTGTTTGGCAAGAGCGCAATTTTATGTAGCGCGATGCAAGCTAGCACAGGTCAATTTGCAGTTTCAAATTATTTCCAGTTTTTTAAAATCACAAACAAATAACAATTTTTAAAATATCATAGGCACAGCATAGAGCACGAATTTAGGCACCTGGGGCAAACAAGCGGGTCGGGAACCCTGCCACAGTCAACCTACCACAGCTCGCCGGTGTTCAGGCTCTGCCTAAATAGCCCCGGAAATGCAGCCACTAGAGCGCTAACCGCTCCAGTGTTGAGAGCTGCCGTGAAGATACCGTTCCCCCTCTCAAATCAGGTTAGGAAAGGTGTTTGGCAAGAGCACGATTTTATATAGCGTGATGCAAGCTAGCACAGGTCAATTTGCAGTTTCAAATTATTTCCAGTTTTTTAAAATCACAAACAAATAACGATTTTTAAAATATCATAGGCACAGCTTAGAGCACGAATTTAGGCACCTGGGGCAAACAAGCGGGTCGGGAACCCTGCCACAGTCACCCTGCCACAGTCACATAGCTCCCTAATCATAGGATGACAACTGCAGTCCACTGAAAGCTCGGCGGTGCCATTACTGCATGCTGGTTCAATTTATACCTTTACAGTGGGTTCTCAAGTGAGTTAATAATCAAAGCATGCTGGTAACTGTAGTGTTTCTTTTCTCGAGCAACAAATTACCCAGCAGTGGGTTCAGTGTATGGTAAACAGAACCATTATTAATTTGACTCAAAGAAGAGAGCGGTGATTATTAAACAGTGCTAACTGAATATCCATTCAGATCATGTTTTATTTTTTCACAGGGTACGCGTTGTAATGGAGCACTCTTAACCGAAACTTGGTTTCCATCCCTGTGAGATAGCTAAGAGAGGGCGTGGTGCTTACATGGTTTTCAGTTCCCTTAAAAGTTTCTTAGGAAGGGATGAACCCGTTGTCAGAAGGATTCAAATTCCGGATTCTGGAAGCACATTCAAAGAATGATGGCTTTTTTACTTCTGAATGACTGATGCTTCGAGGAGAAGTGTGTCAGTGCTTCTCGGTTGTATATGGCCCCCAAAGACGCAAAGTTTCTGGTTGAGGTCTTTTTTATATATGACCTTTTGCATTACGATGAAAGTTTGAAGATGTTCTTTGGTTCAATAGGGAGACAATTCTGGGAAATTAGGATGAGGGGTTGTGATCTAAGAATTCTGAAACCAGTGAACAATTTGTCAGCTGCATGTAGAGCTACAGTGAGGAGAGACGGTGGATTTTCTGAATTTTTACTAGTAGGGAGTTTCCATTGTCAGGTTCTGATAGAACTAGGTCTGCGAACACTTGTTTGAAGTAAGGGACTTACAGCCTGATTCATCAAGGTACCGTTTTGCGAGTCTCTAATAGAGATTCATAAGGAATCGCTATTAGAGACTCGCAAAACGGTATTCATGTAGGAATTGCTAAATAAATAGCGATTCCTACACATTCCTTATTTGCGAGTAGCAAATTGCTACTCGCAAATAAGGAATAACTCCCCATTCATTCCTATGAATGGGGAGTATTCCTTATTTGCGAGTAGCAATTTGATACTCGCAAATAAGATAGCGATTTAAAGGGTGCCAGGGGTGTCCAAAGGACACCCAGTAGCACCCCTTAAATGCAAATTGGAACAGGTGTTGCGCACACACATGTCCAAAGGACATGTGTGTGTGCAACATGCAACTTAGAAAAATGCTTTTAAAAGCATTTTTCTAAGTTTTTGCTATTTACCGAGAGGTCTGACCTCTCGGTAAATAGCGGCCCGAAATTGCGAATTAGCAATTTAAAATTGGTTGATGGATTGCATTTAAGGAATCTCTAATAGAGATTCCTTAAATGCAATTCCTCGCACAATAGCGAATTCTGTAATAGCGATTATTGCATTTGGGATGATGAATCCCAAATGCAATAATTGCGCTCGCAAAGGGCCAGATTCTCAGAATCTGGCCCTTTGCGAGCCGATTTTCGTTTCATGAATCAGGCTGATAGGAGCTGCTTGATACCAAGGTGAATTCAAAGGTAGAATAGTGCTCCCATCACGAGGTTATTTCTGTGTTGTTGGTGGAGGTACAGGTGCTTGTCAAGAATGAAGCCAAATGATTTCCCAGAGTCTACAATGTTCGGATTGTTGTTCAAATATTATCACTGCTAAAGTCAATTCTTATCTAGTATGTTGCACATGGGGGACGTCGAGATGAGAAGAAATTATGTTTTGGGGGAGATTCATTTATTGTGCTGGTATTCAATACAAAACTGAATATCTTTGAAAAATTAGGACAGACATTTGATATATTTTCACTATGAGAATTTGAGATAGAGCTGAGTGCTATCTACATAGGAGTTTTAAGTGATGTTCATTTGTTTTAAAAATGTTGCTAGTGGTTCCATGTATATACTGAGTAGAATGGGTGTGATTACCGAGTACCAAGTACACATCGAAGTCTATCTGTGTTGGGCACTGAATTTGTGATTCTGACAGATTGCTTCTGCTTGTCCAGGAATTATGAGAATAAGTTCAGGATTGCTTAACCCCATTTTTATTATGGTGCAGCCACACAGGTGTCGCCAGACAATTATGTGAGATTCACCAGAAGGGCTATGGCTCAGCCGACATGTCGGGAGCCAGGAGAACATGTTTTGATTGGGCAGAAGTTGTATATTTCAACAAGAAAGTACTTGCCCTCCACACAGTTGGAATCATTTGTTTATTTATCCAGCTTCCTGAGCCTGAACTTTTAAATTACACACATGACATTGTAATGCTATTAATGTGTCTTAGATAAAAAGATAATTTACGGTATTTTCCTCTGACAGCAGCACAGATGGGAGCGGGGCAGTCCTTAACCTACATGGAGTTTTAGGTCTCGTTTGAAAGTACAACTTTCACTCGAACTTATATGATCAACAAAAAATAGCTGTCAGAGACCTACTGATGGAGGGCCTTCAGCTCCACTCACATGTTGGTACAGCTCAGTAGAGGGTTAGAATGGACTGAATATGTTTACTTCCATTGAACAGACAGGTAGCCACTGTGAGTTCCTGTCACCGCTGTTGGAGGAAGCTATTCTGGGAGAGGAGTTTTGCTAGGGGAACTACATGTCCCAGCACCCTCTGCATCAACTCCCTCCCACCATGCGCTCTTTGGTGCTATGCGGTCCCATGGTTGGCGTAGCCACTGGGAGTTCCTGTCACCGCTGTTGGGGGAAGCTACACTGGGAGGACTGTTTTCCCAGGGGAACCACAATTCCCAGCACCCTTAGCTTTAACTCCCTACCGCTATTCACTCTAAAGCGCAATGCAGTCCAGTGGTTGGCGTAGTTGCTGTGAGTTCCTGTCCCTGCTGTTGGAGGAAGCTACTCTGAGAGGACAGTTTTGCCGGGGGAATCACAAGTACGAGGACTCTCTGCTTTAACTCCCTCCCACTATGCGCTCTTAAATGGGACACTGTCGCAGTAGGGACCCATGCAGGCCAATCCCGGGTGAAGGGATGGCGTGTCCCTGCCTGTCATAGCCTGTAAGAGGCTGAGCTGGGCCATCTTTCTAATGCCTAAAGCCCCTGTCTGCTTCAAACAAGATCTATGGGGAAGAAAAAGGATAAGTGCCAGTAAGGAGGAGAAATAATAAATACCCTTGATTCCTTCTAGATTAGAGTAGCCAATGTACTATGTAAGGAGATGGAGTTTATGGAGAGGAGGCTCTCAATCAAGGAGGTAAGGAATGGCCAGCTTATTATGAGGTGAGGTTGCTATGGAGGCTGAGATGGATAAGGCTCCAAATGACTGTCCCCGGATAACTGTTTGACTTTACCAACAAGGCCACCGGAGAGTTCAAGAGTCCCTTAAGGAAAGAGGTAAAGGATGGGGAACTAAGCAAAGTACTGTACCTAAATCGAAGAAACCAAAGAAGATGGCTTTTCACGATCATAATTTACAATCACCATATACTGCAAACATTGACGAGCTTTGTCGTAGACCTGAGACCATCCTGTATATACACTTACATCTCATATTGAGCAGGTTGGATGTAATAGAGCAGCGCTTATCTCAATCTCACAATCATAATGGGTCTCTTCTGAACCCGCTCTCCAAGCCCTTAATACCAACTTTAGGACAGAGTGAAGTAATAAGGGGTGTGAATGTAATTGTTCAACCCCAGCAACATAATTTGGAACACCCTAGTGAGGGTAATTTACACTCCAAGACGGCCACGTGGCTCAAAAACACACAGAGGTCGAGATAGTGCCATTGCATCTCTGTCAATACCCCAACCTAATGAAGGCCAAAACCGTAATCTAGCCAATGCCTACCCAGCACAGGTAGACCTACACCCCATACCACGGTTAGAAGAAAAAGGTCTTGGGGTTTTAGAGCTACAAGGGGGAGCTGTAGGGGAGAGGAGGAGGGAACCTTTTTTAGATTTACCTCCAGTCAGCTGCCCATATGTAGTGGTTTTGGCAAATGTTCCAGAGCTCACACAAAAGCAGGTTGAGACTACAGAGCAACTAATGGGGAAGGTATTACACTGGCTTTTAAAGTTTACAAGAGGGGATTTTCAACTGCATAGGCATATTCTCATGGCTAAAAGATTGACGTGGGTGGGACCATCACCAAATAACATACTGGGGGGTTATGTACTGATAAATCTAGATAGCTCAATATTAGTGAAAAATATTTTTTACTAAATTATGATTGCACCATCCCTGAACTCCCAGGTATTTGCTCTGTCATTAGCCCACTTTTACAAACCCTTTTTTGTAAAGAAAGCCCCATTAGGTTTAATGAAGCCCACGGGTTATCCTGAGAAGCATTGTAAACCTTCAAAGAGTAGCAATGATATACTGACAGAGAAAGTGAACGCTCCTTTATCAAATTCTGAGGTCTGCGATTGACTGGCCACTAATGTCAAAAAGTATAATGAAGCTAGGGAAATTAGGGTAGTTCCCTGGAGGCATTGGGCTAAAGTGGGCAGTTGTTCTGATTCTATAAGGTTGGCAACCTGGAATATTGCAAGCTTTAGAAGGAAAAGGACAATCTAGATTGGATAAGGGAGATAGAATTTTTTTATTTAATCTGCCTCCAAGAAACATGGGATGTAGGCTCTATCTTCATGGACCGTTTCTGCTCTTTTCCATCACCAGCCATACCTTCCATTTCGGGGAGGGCCAAAAAGGTTTTTTTTACATTAATTGCTAATACACTCAAGATTAAAATAACAAAATTCTTAACGCCATCCACATATTTCCATCTGTTGGTATGCAAGGGGAATTGGGATAGCGACATTATACATTTTTACAAAAATTTTGAATGGTATAAAGCCCAAGTGGTGGTAAATTTGGAAAAGGCATTGAGCAACATCATGTCTTACCACCGTAAGGTGTGGATATTATGTGAATGGGAGATTTTAATGTCAGAACCTGTTTAAACAAAGACAGACCTGTGTTTGGAGTAACAGATTCTGAAGGAGAACATATGACCCACCATGAGCATAGTTCACATGGAAATGCTATAAATAAATTCTTGATGAAGTGGAATTTGGGGATTTTAAATTCTATTAATCCTATAACTGATACTATGGATGCAACATGTGTTAGCTCATTTTGTTATATCGTATCTCGCATATTACTGCAGTAGGCAACGGGGGCTTGGTCACGCAGGCTACGATGGCGTTCATGCCGTGCTGTTGCTCCACACACAAGAGCGCATTTTATTTTATTTTATTTATTTATTTTATTTGATAGTTTTATAGAGTGTGGACCTGACCCGTGAGGGTATCAGAGTGCTTTTCAGGATTAAGGGTGGTATACAAAGCGTTAGAAAGGGAGGGACCACTTGGGTAAAATAGGTGGATACATTATACAAGAAAAAAAAGCACGCAGTCTAAGGTCCCGGCTACATATGGGATAAAAATCAAAACAAGTGGATGCATTATAAAAGAAGGCACGCCATCTCATCTCTTGGGTGGGATGCCCAGGAGTGCAGGAATAGGTATCATCCGTAGAAGCCGTGGATAATGCCGAGGTGGAGGGTGGAGCATTCTGATATTCACAGCCGAAAATCGGCTGAAAAGTGGTCCGACAACCTGGAGAGCCTGATGCTTCTGGCTGAATCCTGCACTTGAGTGGGTTTCCGAAAAACCAAAGCCCTATTACGGGAGAAGGCCTAGAGGACAAGATGGCGCCGCAAACACCCAGAGACTGTTCCAGCTTGGATGAGCCCGCAACTGGGTGTAGAGCTCCTGAGATAAAGACTGCGGGGATCAAGCCACGCCCAGCAGTGAAAACACCGATGCTGGCACCCCAATACTGGCAGAGAATGACAGCCCACAGTCAGTAGGGGCTGTTGTACCGGGTTGCCGGCCTGCCCGCCATCTTCCCCACCGAAAAGCCTCAGAAGACGGTGGCAATTGAGTCCTGAGCCCAGTGATACATAGTGGATGAGAGGGAAGTCAGCGCCACAAAGCAGAGGGCAGCGGATGCCCCCATCAATTAAGGATTGCAGACTCACGTTGGCGCCAAAACAACGAGAATGCCTGACCTCAATATGGCCAAAACTGGAGCTAGCCTCGCACCAAGAGCACACTGAGCCTCTGCGCCAATCTTCATCACTTAATGACTGTGGAACTCGAAGCCCGCCTTGGAGTGGAGAAGTGGATGCGGAAGGCCAGGGGGTGGCAGTGTTGGCCCCTCCTCCGTGCGACACAAGTGAGCGCCGGCACGGCATCCCAACAGTCTGGCCCCTTCCTTCCCCACTAGACAACAACAGAGACGGACAGCGGCTTTGACCATCATCGGATGGCCCCTGCAAAACGTACAGAGGCCCAGAACCACTAAACAGAGGTGAGCGGGGCACCCTCCTCGGGCACTGGCAAGACCTCTGGAGGTGCCTTGGAACCCCGGATGCCTGACCTTAACATGGTGCTTGAAGGGGCCCAAAATCGGTCCGGGGGAGAGTGAACGCTGGAGCCCAGCATCGGCCTGCATAACCAACGCACTGGGAGCGGGCAGATATAGTGCAGGATTGCCTCGAGTGAGCTGCAGCGGGTGGGGAGATCAGGGATATAGAATCAGGTGAACCACCCTCCCCCCACCTACGCATCCACAACAGGGAAGAGAAGTGCCAGCATCGCATCCTGCCAGCCGCTCACACCCAGAATAAACCCTGAGTGGGGTCCCAGGCCCTAAGCAAGTAAGCAAAGCTGTAAGCAAGGCCGTAAGCAAGGCCATATTGAGCTCAAGAAGGCACACATACAGATGGGGGCACTAATGCTGTAGATACAACCCCAGCACTGAAAGTACACAACAGTTGTTGAAGGATGGTCTCTGCAGTGGGGGAGACACCGGAACTCCCAGCCGCCAGCTACCAAAAATATCCCCAGAGCGTTTATAGAGGCCCTAGGGACTGGAAGCTGCACAGTGGCCTAGAGACAGTGACTGGACAAATCTAGTACCGGCCCTCACGAACCGGGGAAGCACCACAAACCGGCAGTCCCGTGGCACGTTGGTGCATCCATCGACAGACTTAAGGGCATTGAGGGCATACTGAGTCCTGAACAGCACTCCATTCAAAAATAAAATGGGAAAACAATGTGTCACAACAACTGCAGCTAGGCTGGGATCTTCACAAGACACTCTCACAAGCACCAAACTACCGCCCAAAGAAGCAGCGGCCCCATCAGATCAATCCCTCTATGACAAGCTGGACAAAGGGCTTGCAGCAATTTAACACTCCTGGCTGTCCATGGAGGAGCGGTTGGGCACCCTGACAACAGACATCACCTTGCTCAGGGACGACCATCGCAAGTTGGCAGATAAGGTGTTGGATGGTGAGAAACGAATAGCCACCAAGAGACGCAGCAAACCCTACTAGGCCTCATGTCCACAATGGAGGAGCGCATAGACGATTTGGAGTGCCGCTCGCGACGCTGCAACATCCGAGTGTTGGGGCTCCCGGGGGGTATTGATGGCACTAACCCCATGGAGTACATGGAGACATGGACCAAATCCTTCACCCCGAGTACGGACCATACCGCATTCTTCTCTATTGAAAGAGCCCATCGGATCCCGGCCCGTAGAACCCCGCCTGGCGCACCGCCCCAGCAGATGCTGGAAAAATTTCTACGCTTCAGAGACTGCAACTCGGTTCTTAGAGCCTCCCAACAGCATGGCCCCATCCACGTAGAAAATAAACAGATAATGCTCTTCCCAGACTACTCCCAGGCAGTACGACAGCGATCTACATTCCTGGAGGTAAAGCACCACCTACGATTAGAGAACATACAATATTCCATGCTGTTCCCCGCTCGCCTCAAAATCACGCATCAGGGTTCCACAGTCTTTTTATTCACCGAAGCAGAAGAAGCCCACGATTGGGCGGATCAACATTATAAGCAGCCAAGAGTATATGGCATCCGGAAGAGCAGTGCCCCAAGAGATGCCGCAAAAGACAACAAAACCAAAGAAAAGACACAGAGGCGCTCCTTCACTCCGTAGGGTCACCATCCCTGGGAACAAATTGTACGGGAATGCCGCAAAGCCCTGCAGGCCGCCACGGAACTGAAACGTTCCTCCCTACAACAGATATAGATAGAGGCCCACACCTCTTCTTGTCAGATGGAAAAGACAGTAGCGAAGAGACACAGTCGTGAGCGGACTCGATGACACCGCCAGTGGTCACGCCACAGACAGCAGACACCCTGATATGAACTGGATTTCTGTAGGCCATGAACACAGGGGGTCCCCCTACAAGCTGAACTGTGACATAGCTTATGATGTGGTAAGTATAGTGATGCCTGCTCTATAGCCGCATCTTTTTACCACAGGTCAGTAGGCGCACAATGATTTTCACAAATGCCCTCGCGGATCACCACCTCGCTGGCATGCGACACCACCCCCACACTATGGTACAGCACTCTTCTTGTATAAGAGTACGTTTGGACGTATCGCTTGTTGCGATGGGTCCCCAGTATTGGGGCTGTTCCCCTAACCCAGTTATCCCCTCCCATGTGGCTACAATACTACACTGCACCATCACATCTACACCGTCATAGGACCGTGGCTGACTGCAGTGTGCAAAGTTGGTTGGAGCGGCTTTTCCTGCCCTTCCTCCATATTCTTTCTCATGCCCAGTTGCACATAAAGGAAACATAATTATCCTCACACTAAACGTGCGAGGTATGCACACAACATGCAAGCAATACTCAGTCTACGCTTATATAAAAAGGTAGAATGCGCAGATCGCGCTGCTGCCGGAAACCCACCTCACTGCAGAAGAACTGGTAAAATTACATAAACGCTGGAGTGGTATAATTTGCGCTACCACATATTCAGCCTATGCACGAGGGACTCTTATATTGGTACGCCCAGGGGTTCCATTTCAAGAACTATCCCAAATGCGCAGACCCAGAGGGCAGATATGCCCTTATGCAGGGCCTCCTGGATGGTCAGCCGGTAGTCCTCAGCAGCATTTATGCATCTAACATGGATGACAGTAGATTCTGGGACACGCTCTCAATCCCACTAAGCTCTCACACCCAAGTATCATGAATCCTAGGAGGGGACTATAATTGTGTGTAAAACACAGTATTGGACAGATCCTATTCCACCCACCCAGCCTCTCCAATAATAGTACAAGCCAAACGCTTTGCAGCATGGGCAGCACACTGGTCACTTACAGATGCCTGGTGATCCAAACATCCAAAGGCACGGCTCTATTCATTTCACTCAATCCCAAAGAATCTCAGGGTCCGACTGGACGGTTTGCTCTGTTCACCCTTCATCTTGCCCACAATTAAGGAGGCCGAGAACCTGGGTAGGGTCTTGTTGGATCATGACGCTCATATGATCACTCTTGCGTGGCGCCCACCCAGACCCCCATTCCCTACCTGGCGCTTACCCAAGGAATATTTGGATGATCCAATATTTAGACAAATCTAAGCAGAACACATTCAAAACGATTTCCGCAAGAATGTACACATGGCCACTACCCTCGCGACTGAATGGAACACCTTTAAAGTTGTTATTAGGGGCGCATGTATACAACATATTACAGGAGTGTGCCAAACCCTTGAGCGTAGTACCTGCGAAAAAGAGTGCACACTGGCCACGTTGACACAAGCAGCTGACAAAAATGAGGCCACGCCAATCCAAGTAGCGGAAGCCAAAACCGCATATGTGGAGACCCTAGCGGATCTCTGCAGATACAATTTTCGGGCGCATGTGGCCAGGGTTCTCTTATAGTCTAGGTTTATTATTATATTTATATGAAAAGCCCTATGTATGTTACTGGAGATCTAATGCTTAGCTGATGTTAATGGAACTGTGATGTCACTGTATATGGAATGTTACTATTTCAATGCTGGGTGGTCAACTGGGACAGTGGGAGATTGCTGGCAGATGATAAGCTGTGTAGATCAAATGCTCTACATTAAACTCAATTGAAGCTCATCCTGAATCCAGTATTTTTTTGAGTTTACAACATTGATTTGGCGACGGGACTTTACACAGCTGAACCCACGCTTTTCAAGTCTCTACTTTCAAAGTTTTTAAAGTTCAACAATCAACATCATCTGCTGCATCTTTAATTCAAGACAAGACTTCTTATGGATATTGGACTCTTGTGTTTTCTACTTCAATCAACGGCCCACGTTTCTCGAGATAAGTTTATAATTCTTTACTTGAATTTATTTCTTTTTCTGGTATTGGGCAAGACTCTACGCTATTGATATTTTTGGTGTGGTTGGCTAATATTCTATTTTAACAAAGAGTCGAACTTAGTGGTTGGTTGGCACTTCCAAGTCTCATTAACTGATTTTTTGCATTTCTTTCAACATTCTTCGTGTGACTTCAGTCTCAATTGGCGCTGGGTTTATCCACGTGTTCTCCAGGATCTGTTTTTTTTATTTTTTTCTACCCTTCGTCCTATCAAGTTGGCAGATATCGGGACATTGTTGTTGTTTTTTTTCAAGTTAAAGAAAACGCTTCGTTTGGCTGTGATATTTAAAAAAAAAATTATCGCTTACCTGACTGTTGTTACTCGCGCTTGACTCCCAAGCTCGAGGGAGATCGCGCTCACAGCTACGGCGTTATTGCTGACTTTGTTTGCTCATTGACACGAGATCTTGATGCGAGATTTGAATGTTTTAGTCTCGCGCATGCCCAAATATGATTCTACCAACCACATCATTGTCAAGCAGTCTGTTGCGCGTCATCGCGATATCTCAGGAATTTGCACATGCGCAAAGGATTATTTTTTTTTTGCCAACCATCTTGGAACTTCCCGGTTTTGCCAACCATGATGTCATAGTCGCTCATTCCAGACGCTGTATTAAAGTAAGGTACATTCTAAGAAGAATTTCTGGGAGGATTTCGATTGTTTTTGTATGGAGATTTCATTCCATTTAATATTCAAGGTCGTTCTCAGTGTCACAAAGGTCATTGTTCAATTTACAAGCACAAGGAGAACAATTCTTTTCTTCTACACAAGAACTTCAGAACTATTTGGTCAAATTTGATAATTGTTCACCTATTCAAGTTTTATCTACCACAACAATACTTCTGTGATTCGCACACTATTCAAGTATCCAAGGGTTAGTGGCGATTCATATTTTTGATACTTCAGTGATTCGCACACTACTGTGATTCGCACACTTTTCCTTTTCAAGCAATGTTTTGGTAATTGTTTGTATTTATTGTCTTTCTTTCAACTTTTTGTTTACTATTGTACAAACTATGTCCTCCATGCAATCTATCAACGCCCCTCCTTCATTCCTTGAGACTCCTGGTGAACCCCCAGTAAAGTGGGATATCTGGTTCGATGCGTTTGAAACATATTTAGGTGCAATTAGTGCATCTAGATTTAGGCCAGAGAGGAAAAAGTGTCTTCTATTACATTCACTGGGATTTGAGGGTAGATCGATCTTTAAACACTTACCTGATCTATCTAATGGGGATGAAGTTTTAGATGAATATCTGTGTACTGTGGGTAAACTTAAGGCACGTTTTGATAAGCAACCAAATTTGATTGTATTAAGGCACAAGTTCTTCAAGAGAAAACAATCTGATAGTGAGGTTGTAGATGATTACATCTCTGTCCTCAGGAAATTAGCGTCTGTGTGCTTATTTGAAAATTTCACGCAACAATTGATGTGTGATCAGTTCATTGGGAACTCTAAAGATAAGCATATCAGACAGAAGTTGCTATCTATGGATAACCCTCCACTCGATGAAACAATTAAAATAGCAAAAAGCATTGAAACATCAAATATATCTCTAAAGGAACTAGAAGAAAAACCAGCTGACTCCATTTCAGTTAATTATGTAGGTTCGTCTAAAAACTCTAAAGCTCTAAATATCAAGAAAAGTGTGTTCAACTCCTTCAAGAAAAAGTCTGATAGCCCCATACCTTCTAATGTATGTTTGCGCTGTGGCAGTCCTCCTCATAACAAGGGTATCAAGTGTCCTGCTTTCAATGTCACGTGCAACTACTGTAGAAAGACAGGTCATTTTGCTGCTGTGTGTTTAAAAAAGAAATTTCAAAAGAAACCTGTGGCATGTGTCTTGGAGTCTGATGATTGTGAATCGGATGAAGAGATTGTTTCTGTTATTCGTGACTGCAGTTGTTCTGATGAGTCATCCATTCCACTTACAGGTGATCCATCTACATGTGTTGATCCTATTGTCGAAATCGGAGTTGGTGACAAAGTTATCAATTTACTAGTTGACTCTGGAGCCAGGATTACTATGATAACCCAAACGTTGTTCCAAGAAACATGGGGAGAGAGAAAGCTCTTTCCTCCTGATCGATTACTGGTATCCTATGAAGGGCGGAAGATCGATCTACAGGGTTTCTTTGAGGATTTTCTGGTTTTCAAAGGCAGGAAGATTAGGGGAAAGATCTATGTGGCTGTTAAAGGCCTTAATATTCTAGGGTGTTTCCATCAGGGGTTATTTGGAATGCAATTAAGACCAGGGACAAAGGACCAAATTATGCTCATCACCTGTGAAGAAGCAAACACCAGATGGATCAATGAGTTCCCCACTGTTTTCAGTAATGAGTTAGGGAAGATCTCTGGTTTCAAGCATAAAATTATTGTTAAAAGGGCGCTACTCCCATCAAACACAAACTCAGGAGCGTTCCGTTTAGTGTCAGGGAAGATCTTGATAAAGAGCTTACTTCATTGTGTGAAAAAGGAGTCATTGAGCCCACCGACTCTTCACTCTGGTTATCTCCCTTAGTCGTTGCTTGAAAACGGGATGTAAGTTGAGGGTATGTGTAGATCTTAGATCCTCAACAAGGAAATTTGGGTTGATTCACACCCATTACCCAAAATCACTGATTTGTTCTCGAGCATCAAAGGCACTAGTGTTTTTTCTAAACTTGACTTGGCTAGCGCCTATCACCAAATTGAACTGCATCCTGAGTCGTGCTCTTTGACAGCTTTTGTTTCCCCTTGGTACCTTTCGTTATAAAAGAATGCCTTTCGGACTAGCCTCCGCGGCATCAGTCTTTCAGAGAGGGATGCAGAACATGTTGAGGGGTGTCGAAGGAGTGCTTGTACTTCAGAATGATGTTCTTGTATATGCCAAGAATAACCAAATCCACGATGACATTATCAGAAGAGTGCTCGAAATTTTCAAAAAAAAAGGTGTGGTGTTAAAGAATGAGAAGTGTAAGTTTGCATGTGATGAGATAGAGTATCTAGGTCATCTTTTGTCTAAGGATGGCATTAAACCCAGGCAGGGACTCATTGATGCTATAATGAATGCCCCTGTACCCAGTGATAAGACAGGAGTTAAGTCTTTATTAGGGTTCTTAGAATATTATTCTAGATTCGTGTGGAATTATGCGTCCATCGTTAGACCCATCAGTAAACCTTCTCAAGAGTTCCACAAAATTCATTTGGTCTTCTGATTGTGATTGTGCTTTCTGGGAGATTAAAAATGCTCTTAAGGAGAGCAATGCACTTACGCCGTTTGACCCAGAACTGCCTTGCTTTATCACCGTGGATGCATGCAAAAGTGGGTTAGGTGCTATTCTTACGCAAAGTTCTTTTGAAAAAGAGTATACTGTTGCGTTTGCGTCAAGAGTTTTGAGAGGTGTGAAAGAACAGTGCTCCGTAATTGAAAAAGAATTATTAGCTTGCTTGTGGGCTATCGACAAGTTTCGCCCATATGTTTGGGGAAGGCGTTTCAATTTAGTCACAGATCACAAACCTCTGGTGTCAATACTATCTTCTGGTCCCAGCAAATGTTGTACCCCAAGGATCATTAGAACGGTTAGCAAATTGCTACAGTATCAGTTTGACATTACACACATTTCTGGTGGTAAGAATGTCAGAGCTAACTATTCGTCACGTGTTCCTCAATCTTCTGATCTAGGTGAAGGCACAGGGTTTCAAGATGTGTGTGATGAGGATGAAGAAGACTGTTATGTGGCTTTGATCGACATTGCTATTTTGGCAGTTGGGCCAGAAGGTGAGTGGAGATTAGCTTTTTCAGAGGACAACGTTCTTCAGGATGTGTGTAAGTTTATGTTCAATGGTTGGCCAAATGAAAAAGCTCTCTCTTCTGAACTCCAGCCGTATTGGAAAGTTGAATCTGACATATATCGTTAGAAGATGGGTTATTGATGAGGTGTGACAAGTTGATTCCTCCTTATTCACTCACATCAACTATTGTCAGGAAAGCTCATGATGGACATCTGGGTATTTCTCTTACCACACGACGTGTTCGTGAAAATTTTTGGTGGCCAAGTATGGACAATGAGATCAAGAATGCTGTGGAAAATTGTTTATTGTGTTGTTCCTCAGATAAGACGCTTAAGGTCAACACGCCCCCGTTATCTCCTGTTGAGTGTCCGACCGGACCATGGATAAAAGTAGGTTTGGATATAATGGGTCCTTACGAGGTATCACCTCAGAACATGAGGTTTATTATAGTTATGATAGATTATGCTCCCAAGTGGCCTGAGGTCAAAGTTGTTAGAGAAGCCACTGCTACCAGTGTTATCAAGTTTATGAAAGAGATGTTTTTGAGCGAAGGTTTTCCCCAATTTCTTGTTTCAGACAATGGTAGTCAATTTGTGAGCAATGAATTCCAGATGTTTCTTACATCTTGTGGTATTAAGCATCTCAGGAGTTCTCTTTACTATCCACAGGGAAATAGACTTGTGGAGAGGATGAACAGAGTGGTAGGTGAATGTGTCAAGTGGGCTGTCAAGGGAAGACCTGATGTGTTGTCTTCGTTAGATAGTATGTTGTGGTCATATAGGATCCCTCCTCATTCTACCACTAAGTGTTTTGAGAGGAAGGAAAGCCAATACGACTTTTTGTCCAGGGTGGATGAACAAATGGTTTGACTCATTAATTGATGTTGAGGTTATGATGGACAATGTAAAATCCAATGTTTGTCTCATGCAAGGAAAGGAAAAGGAGTGGTTTGATAGTAGAAGAAATCTTAAAGTTGTACCGTTGAGTGTTGGTAATTTGGTTAGGATCAAGAAACCTGTGCATGACAAGAAAGGTAGGGGTAAGTTTAGTGATCCTGTGAAGGTGATCAAGATTGGTAATAACTCGATTCAAGTAGAAGGGGGTAATTGGTGGAATGTGTCAAAGGTTGTTAAAACTAAATCTAGCTTGGGGAACTGTTCCAATAGTAACGGTTCAGAGTGTCATGATGGAAGTACTTTTCATCAATCTACATCTCTTTTACAGAATAGGAGAAGCACGAGAGTTAAAGTTGTCCCACGAAGATTTAATGATTAACCCTTTGCACTGTCATTCTTTTTAAGTTTCCGTCTTCTTTTTGTTTCTTGAGTTTGTTCTTTTGTTTTATGTTTTAAGAAAAGGAGATATGTTATATTCTAGGTTTATTATTATAGTTATATGAAAAGCCCTATGTATGTTACTGGAGATCTAATGCTTAGCTGATGTTAATGGAACTGTGATGTCACTGTATATGGAATGTTATTATTTCAATGCTGGGTGGTCAACTGGGACAGTGGGAGATTGCTGGCAGATGATAAGCTGTGTAGATCAAATGCTCTATATTAAACTGAATTGAAGCTCATCCTGAATCCAGTATTTATTGAGTTTACAACAGGTTAATAGAGGGGGAGATAAAGCGGGTGCGTTACTAGCATGGATGGTGAAACAGGACACAACCCTCCCACCAATAACGGCGATACAGACGCACACGGGCGTGTTAATGCATTCACAGACTTCCATCCTAGATGCTTTTAGACAACACTATACATAGCTATATGCAGCCCCAGCAACGGTAGATACGGAGCGATTCACCAGGTTCCTAAACAAATTTCCCATAACCCGCGTACCACGCAGCGATAGGCCTGCCCAAAATGAGCCCATATCCTCAACTGAGACTAAGCAAGCACTGCAAGCACTGGCCACGTGTAAGGCCCCTGGGCTAGACAGCCTCCCACTAGAATTTTTCTGCACCTTTGCGGCGCAGCGGGTTCCCCAACTTGTGGCGCAGTTTCAGGCAGCTCTGGATGAGGGTGAGTTATCACAATCTATGTGCGAGTCGGTTATAGTATCGTTCCCCAAACTGGACCGTGATCCGTGGCTGGTGGGCTCATACAGGCCCATAGCTCTTTTACCAGCGGACTATAAAATATTTGGGAAAATACTAGTGGATAGATACACAACAGTCTTCCCTAAGCTAAAAATACCCCGATCAGTGTGGGTTTGTACCGGGGAGAAATACATCCTCTAACATTGGGTGCCTTTTCCACATCCAGGATCAGATCCGGGATCACTTCCCTAGTGTGGTGTGTCTGGTACTGGATGTGAAGAAGGCATTTGACACCCTGCAGTGGCCCTACGTGTTGCGGCTCATACAGCGGATGGGAGTGGAACCCTGTTTACTTGCATACACCAAGCTAATATACTCCACGCCAACCTCCAGGGTGAAACTCGGGCGTCATATGTCGCCCTTATTCCCTATACTCAGGGGTACACACCAGGGTTGCCTACTCTCCCCTCTGCTTTTCGCCATGGCAATGGAGCCGCTGGCGATCCATCTCCGCAAAGAGGGGTAGAGCTGGGGTATCTCCATTGCAAACATGATACATGCGGTGTCACTATATGCGGACGACTTGCTCATCTACATTACTATAGATCGCACCCCCATACTTACCGTGCTGCGAGAATTCGAAGGAGTGGCCGATCTCAGAGTAAACTGGTCTAAGTCATTGGTGTACCCTCTCACAGGTGACCTTCCCCGACACGCAATACATTTGGGTAGAGTTAATATATTGTGGAGTCCCCAGGCAGTTAGATACCTGGGCGTCCGCCTATATCACAAGTCACAAGATATATATGAAGGGAATTACTGTCACGCAATGACCGGGATCAGATCATCCGTGAAATTCTGGAAAGATCTCCTGCTAGCTCTCATTGGCAAAATTGCAGTTTCCAAGATGATATTAGTCCCGAGATTGCTTTACTTCAAAGAATTAGACGCCCTTCTCTAGACCCTCATCTGGAGATCGAGGACATAGACGAATATCCCTCGCCAAGCTGCAACTACCTATGGATCAGGGAGGGTTGGACGCCCCATCATTCAAATGGCTCAGTTGTCAAGTTGGACAGTGAGCCGAGCATTAGGGGAAACCTGTATAGACTCCGAGATAATTCCGACCACCCGTCATGTTCCGTATGCTGCTGCCAGGGGCGGGACCCATACAGGAGTGCCCACTACAGGTTTCGGTAGCACTTTCTTGCCTAAAACTGATACACAGACTGAACCGCGAGGCACCTATGTATTCCCCTAACCTGCCGATAGTGGGGTTCTCAAGAGGTCGCGCACACTACACAGAGTGGGCACTACGTGAGTGGATGGCACAATCGGTCACGAAGGCGGGCTCCCTTTCCGCGAATGGGCAACTACAGACATTTGCAGAACTGATAACCGATATGGATCTCCCCAGAGGACAATTTATTTTACATAGACAAATGTCAGGAGACTGTCGCTGCATGTGGCATACAATAGACACTGAGCCACCCACACACCCGGTGATACACACGATCCTACAGATGGGCCCAGGGCGCCATCTAATTACATGGCTATGCAAAGAGGTGCGTGCACTAAACCTGATCACCCTTGTGTCCCTCAGGAAGCTGGGATCCAGAGACCACTTCATGACAAAGACTGGGAACGAGCACTGGAGTTACCCAAAAGTGTCCGGCAGCTATCGCTGTAAGAACATACAACTTAACATTCTACACCATGCCTCTCTGACCCCAGAGAAGCTCCAGGATTACTACCCAGACACGCTTTTTACCGATTCAAGGTGCCCAGAGCCCCAGGCATCAGTCCATAGTAGACGTGCACGCTTGGCATTGCCAAACGCCGCAAGCACCAGAAGGTGAAGACACTATTTGTGTCCCTGGCGCTCCTTCTGGATAAACACTGGATAGCAATGCACTGGGGGCCACCCTAGTGGCCACCGATAGCGGCCTAAATGGGGCACCTCGGAAGAGGAGACGCTCTGACTAGAGGAAACTAAGGGTTCACGTAAACATCTCATCTCCATGCAATGGGACATCCTACTACATTCTATCAAGCAGGAAACTATTGAGACACCCCGATTACAAGCCGCCCGATCCCCTGCTGCAGGGCATGACCTGGGATGACTCATCCTAATGCCCCTGCGGAGCAGACACATTACAGGTGTGGGGTGGATAGCCATGCAACATATTTCATACTCTGGGATTGGCACACCTGCCTTCTCATCTAACAGACGCACAGTTCATAGCCGAACAACTACATATCAACCCATCGGTCTCTGTTGGTTGATATAGCCATAGGTGCAGTGAACCCCAGTTATGTTACCCCGGTTGAAGAGTTTATATTGTTACCATAACTACAGCAAGATGTTAACCATGGTGCCAGCCCTGCCGGCAGGCGCTGAACACACCGTGCATGCGATAGACGATCATTCACAGACACATGTTGCATGCGTGTATACTTCCTTATGTGGACAGAAACAGTTGAGGAATGTACCTTACACTGTCCCGTTGTACGATCTGTAAAATGTTTTTTTGTTTTTTTTTCATGCATACGATAGACGATCATTCACAGACGCATGCTTCAAACATGTATACGTCCTTAGGTTGACAGTGACATATGGGGAAGTAGGGTATGTATCTTAAACTTTCTCGAAATACGATTTGCTAAATGTTTTGTCCTGAAATATATGTAATGTATGTACGGTGTGAAAACAAAAAATGCCAATGAAAACGATTTTGCAAAAAAAATTACTGTAGTAGGCCAGGGGTTTGGTGCTGGTGACCCATTTCAACAAACCGTGGGGATAAATGATTTACACTACCTGGACATGGTATCCCAGACACAGAGCACAAATGTAACATGCTACTGAAAGCACACAACTGACCACACATCAGGGGAGAAACATAGTACTCATGTTAACTGGAGATGAATACATGTTGCAAGAGAAAGTCAAGTAGGTCCTCCTTCCATCTGTCAAAGGGCTTGTGTCACTAGGACTGTGATCAGCTGTCCCTAGCCCTTACCTTTCTTTTAGTCCGTATAAGGGGTTTTGAAATATCCACCCACCACAGATTATGGTATTTTCTGTGCACCTGCTGGCAAGAGGAGCCTATTGGTTTACTGGTGAAAGGCATCAAAATCTTGAAGCTTTTTAAGTGAAAAAAGGCCCAGTGTCACAGCTTTCTAGCTATCCATAGAAGATTCGTTCCTAGAAAATATAAATGTGATCAACAAACATATTTATCTGGAGTAATATGAAGAAGAAAGCCATTCAGGAGGAGCATTACATCTAATTCAATTCTAATGGAGTGCATGATTTCTCTTTAACACAGATTCAGAAAAGGGCCTCATCAAATTGAGCATATTTATTATGTAATGTGCAGTGCTTTCTTTATTTATATTGCAACATGGATGGAAAAAACAACCATACATAGTTAAAAATCATTCGCATATAAGCACAGACCAAATTCTTTACGTCACTGTTTTCCACGAGCTTCTTAAATAACCTAAGGACAAAACGCAAGCCCTTTAAAAGAAATTTGTGACATTTCAGTATCACAAACTCCAAGAGAGTCAAAACCTCCACCACTAGAAGTAGAATGGTGTAAATGCTGACATTTTAGTCTTAAACATGCACTATAACATTCAAACATATATTTTACTAGCTCTAATAATAATCAGCTAGAAAGTGCTCAACCAATACTTTGAGACAAAAAAACAATATTGACTATAAGCTTTACATGTTAAAACAAAGCTAGCAAATTAAACAGCGATTCCATTGAGCAAACGATACATTACAGGAGGAAAAAGTGATATGTGTGCAGGTTACAAAAGCGTACAAATTACAATTAGAGGTATAATACTGCAATAAATGGAGGACACTCAAACACAAGAACAAACGTTACATGAGGCAATGGTGGCACTTGCGCAAGTATCGAGAGCAAACAAAATGTAAGAGGTAGCAAACAGTATGTTACAAGAGAAAAGTGATGTGTGCATGTTACAAAAGAGTACCAGTACTGGAGAGATGGCTCAGTGGGCTGTAGGCCACCGGTTCGATTTAAGGCAGGCTGAAGCAGCAATGTAATCCTTAGGCGGGTGATAAAATGCATGCAGATTTCGTGCATACAACCTTGGCACGGTCATGTCCCTTGTGCCGCCGGTGCATCAATTTAACCATGCAAACCAGCCCCCTTAGGTGGTTTGGGCTCGCTCGCTGCGCTCGCTCGCGTTACCGTGTCCCTGAATTTTTTTTTGCAAAAAAGTTTGTCCCCAACATGAAAAGATTCTACTTTTGTTCTTTCCTGCCAGACTTCTCGAGGCATCTTACCTTCTTGTGCAGCGGCCGGGCTTGGCTCCGCCATACCCCTTCTGCAGCTGACCGTCCGGGCTTGGCTCCTCCACACCCCTTCTGCTGTTGACCGGCCGGGCTTGGCTCCGCCATAACCCTCCTGCTGCTGACCGGCCGGGCTTGGCTCTGCCCCACCCTTGCTGCAATCGACCGACCGGGCTTGGCTCCGCCGGTCGAACTTCAATTCCCAGCAGCCTTCAGGGGAATTGACGACGCGTGTATCCAGCGCGCCAGGAGGCGCATAAAGCACCGTCAGGGGCCGAGTTCCCCATTCTACTTTTGTTCTTCCCTGCCAGACGTCTCGAGGCATCTTACCTTCTTGTGCAGCGGCCGGGCTTGGCTCCGCCATACCCCTTCTGCAGCTGACCGGCCGGGCTTGGCTCCGCCACACCCCTTCTGCTGTTGACCGGCCGGGCTTGGCTCCGCCATAACCCTCCTGCTGCTGACCGGCCAGGCTTGGCTCCGCCCCACCCTTGCTGCAATCGACCGGCCGGGCTTGACTCCGCCGGTCGAACTTCAATTCCCAGCAGCCTTCAGGGGAATTGACGACGCGTGTATCCAGCGCGCCAGGAGGCGCATAAAGCACCGTCAGGGGCCGAGTTCCCCATTCTACTTTTGTTCTTCCCTGCCAGACGTCTCGAGGCATCTTACCTTCTTGTGCAGCGGCCGGGCTTGGCTCCGCCATACCCCTTCTGCTGTTGACCGGCCGGGCTTGGCTCCGCCATAACCCTCCTGCTGCTGACCGGCCGGGCTTGGCTCCGCCCCACCCTTGCTGCAATCGACCGGCCGGGCTTGGCTCCGCCGGTCGAACTTCAATTCCCAGCAGCCTTCAGGGGAATTGACGACGCGTGTATCCAGCGCGCCAGGAGGCGCATAAAGCACCGTCAGGTCCCTCGTCCCGCGAGGACACGCGCGGGACGCGCCGGGCTAAGCCCGGGCAAAGGGCGGGCCCTCTGTGGCCCTCGGTGACTGAGGTAGGCTGGGCTGGGCCAAGTTATTGACATTGTACAATCGAACATTCAAAGCTATTTGCTTTGTAGTTGCACCTTATATCGTATAAACTGACGGTTTCTGACACTATCTCTGGCAGGATTATTTCTCCAGACACACCTTCATTGTTTCAATATTATTATGGACCAATTTTAATTGTATATTTTATGTTTAGTTTCTTTTTTCTTTTTTGAGGTTTTTAAGTCTTAACTGCTCATTTCGGTTTTTGCTAAGGATGACGGCAAAGAAACTTCGATCTGGAAGATTATTGGGGGGAAGGTCTTGCGTAAAGACAAGATCCAACCCCCTGAGAAATAAGTCTACTAATAACTTTCTATTGAAGGGACAAAGTCAGTTTTTGAAATTGTGGGAAAAACCCATTGATAAGGTTTTGCCTGCCGATGGAACTGTAGGCTCTGATATTGCTCCATCTGTGGAGCCTACAGGGGTGGAAGATAAAATAGATTCCTCTGTGGTTGTGATGGACTCTACCCATGCAGGGCCTGCTGGGAAGAATTTCCTTGTGTACTCCGAAACAAATAGTGACAGTAGGTATTCTGTACCAAACTCTGAGGGAGAGCAATATAATAATATGACATCAGCTCTTAAAGCTACTGTGCCTAATACTCCGATTGGAGGTCTGTGTCCTGTGGTGGGTACTAAGGGTGATTCTTCTATGTCAAGTATTGACCTTGAGCTTTGTGGGCGCTATTTGGATGGTGGTATCCTGAAACTACCAGAGGATATTAAGTCCACAGTAGGAGTTACTCCCTCTGGTCTATTGTTGTACAGTAGTACTCCCTCCATAAATTCTCAAGATATGCCCTCCTCACTTAATGACTCCAGGAGCCATATGCTTAATTTGTCAGGCATTTGTCCTCTTGCCCCTTCTGGGTATCATAAAGATGAAAAACCTATTTCTGAATCCTTGATTGCACTGGAACACTTATTGGCTTCTATACTGTCATTATTGGGCAAATTTGTCGGAAGCTCTGATTGCATTCTGGATTCAGTTACAAAAATATTGCATGCTATGTTGCTAAAAATTCCGGAAAAGGTTTCTGATCCTGCTTTTAAGGCGGATTCCCGTGGGGCAAAGGAGGATGGTAAAGCTTCCGCGGTAAATGCTGACACAAATATTCCAGTGGTAGTTCAAGAAAATGAGCCTACTGGAATACCTATTTCTTCCGCGTTTAATTGTGTAAAGGTTTCTGACCTCGAAATAGAGGATGAAAGTATGATTGCTCCAAACGCGAAAACTGGAAATGAGCTATTTCTAATTTTTGCGCCGAAAAAAAAAGGGTTTCAGGACGGAGATAAAGTGAAAGAAAATGAGAAAAAAAGTGATAGTCCTAAAAAGAACAAAGGGAAAAAAGGAAACCTGTGCGTAAATACAGGAAGAAAAGACAGAGGCAAATAATCTTCCATGATCCTATTGCTTTAGCTGGTAACGATGAAATTGTTATTGAGACCATAACTGGGTCCCTGAGTCCGGATGTTGTTACTCTTGCCTTTGCCTTTGGAGAGGAGGTCCCTTCTAATGGATCTCCCGTTCATTTGGGAGTCCTTCCCCATGACGAGGGAGGAAGGTTGATTTTTCCTCCAACAACAGAGATAATAGGACCTATTCCGGTGGTATCAGGGTCTCTTAACCCTCGAGCTTCTCCTTTCTTGTTACCAGAAGATTTTGTTGTACGTTCCCGAGATTCGATGATAAAGGAATCAAAAATGTATGTTGATACCTTAATTGTGGACTTTTTACCATTGTTTGATTCTGACCTGCATTTAAATAGGTCATGGTTGCTCAATTGTTTCAAAGATTTTGAGTCCTTAAAACTTATTCAATCGAGCGATATTGATTTGGTTACCCTGTTAGGTGGTGACAATGTGTCTAGTATAAGGGTGAAATTCTATTCTAAAATTATTGTAAACCTTATACTACAACAGGTCGAGAACTTTCAATGTAGAGGAATTGATGTTTTACCTATATTCTCTTTAGGAAAGACTACTTTACCACAAAATGGGTTCGTTCAACAGGGCAATGGGCAAGAGAGGACCCTTCCTTCTTTCAATGACCTAAAGATTTGGGTTTCAAAAGGCAAACGTCTGGTTTCCCAGGTTTTGCCTTCTCCGTTAAATCAGAATGCGCTCCTTCTAGAGGACAATCAACGGTGGAATTGGCTCCCCGGTGCTTTGTCTAATAAAATCACAGACAACCCCAAATTGTTTCAGCATCTTTAACAATAATTTGAAAATTATATCTTGGAATGCAGCAGGGATACATAATAGCCCAGAGAAACTACAGTTTTTGTTTTCTCTGGAGGCTAGTGTGATTTGCATCCAAGAAACATGGTGTGTAAATAATCTATGTGCAGGGAAATACTACTTTGTGCTTGAGGCTGCTGCCTCCCCTTCAAAGAAAGGGCATGCAAAAGGGGGAATTGCTTGCTTTTTGTCTAATAGTTTGCAGTGGAAATTTTCCCATTATGTAGATTCAAGTAATATTTTTCAAGCAATTACAATAGATAATTTTGATAGTATTGGTAATAAGCACTCGTCGTAATTATTAATGCTTACATCCCCCCTGAAGAATGTTTTAATATTTTATTGAAGCAAGTGTTTCTCTATATTAAACAGATTAAAGAGGTTTATCCATCCCCTGAAATTATATTAGTTGGGGATCTGAATTGTAAAGTATCTAATTCAAGTATAGATTTATTTAGAAATAGACCTAAAGAAGAGGCCTACCTGATTCCACAATTACTCTTCCCAGATAAAATAAAAACTAACAAAAGAGGGAAGATATTGTTGGAAGAACTGTTTGCGGTGGAGGGGCTTATCCTAAACGGTAGGCTTCCCTCTGATTTCCCTGCTAAATTCACTCATAGGTCTTCTCATAGCGAGTCAATTCTGGATTATGCGATTTCTGATTATGGTTTTTTCTCGCTGGTCCAGGATCTGATGGTATTCCCAACAGCATTGAGTGACCACAATGTAATTCGTATAAGCATCTCTTTACACCCGCCCCCTACTGACACCTGGTCATTTAATAATAAAGAAGTTAATTTCCATAAAAACTCGGGTAGATGCTTTTGGAATCCAAGTGCCAAGAAGGGTGTGCAGTTTATTCTCCATAAAACCATACTAGAACTAAGTGATTGGCTGGGTTTTGAAATTATTTGCTTTGAAAAATTTATGAGGGAGATTACCTCGGTTGCAAAAAACTCTAGTCTACCAAAGAAAAAGTTTTACTATCCTAGTGCAATGCTCCGCCTAAATAAGGAAATAAATAAATTAGTGCGGGAGCAATTTTTATGTAGATCTAGTGAATTAGCAAATAAAATATCCCTGCTGAAAAGAAGGAGAAGTAGACTAAGAATAAAACTTAAAAAAGAAAAAGAGGACTCACTGTGGATAAATCTAAGGGAAGCGGTTGTGCATGGTAAGGCTAGAGAATTTTGGTCTATAATTGGTAAAGGATGTGGAGTAAGAGCTAGCCCCCTTCCTATCCCCATTTCTGAAGAGGTATGGACTTCTTTTATTTCAAAGTTATATGATGGGAATGGCACAATGTCAGAGGATAGTAGGTTTGGGCGAGAAGTTGAGCTCCCTATTGATTTCCCCTCGGAGAAAACAATTGAAATGGCTATTAAAAACATGCGCTCCTCGGGAGCTATGGGACCTGATGAGTTACCCATATCTGTTTTGAAGCAGGATCCGACTCTATGGAGCAAGATACTTTTTCCATTGTTTAGATCTTGCTTCATCTCTAAAGTGGTGCCTGCTTCATGGAGGGGAAGCATACTGGTCCCAATATTTAAGAAGGGAGATAGGGACAAACCTATGAATTACCGTTTGATAGCCCTTCTTGACTCAATCGGAAAAGTCTTTGCAAAATGTCTTTTAATATTAATTAATGATTGGGTTGAAATAAATAACATCTTACCATTGGAACAGACAGGCTTCCGCAAAGGGCACGGCACACTAGATAACCTCACCGCCCTTCAGGTGATCTCGGACAAATACATACATGTTCGAGGGGGGGGGTGTTCGCTGCTTTTATCGATTTCTCCACGGCGTTCGACAAAGTGGCTCGTTTTACGCTGTGGAGAAAATTAGCAGCATTGGGTATGCCGTCTCATTTATTGGATCTTGTACGGTCATTACATACGGATACCTGGTGTCGTGTGCTGCAAGGCGGAGAGAGGGGTCTCTCACAACCAATTCCATCCTTAAACGGACTTAAACAGGGTTGCCTTTTGGCCCCACTATTGTTCTCCCTGTACATTGCTGACCTCCCAGCTTCTCTGTCTGCTTGTGCGGGCATTGCCCCGGTTGTTGGGGGCTCTACTATCTCCTGTTTGATGTATGCAGACGATATCCTCATACTTGACCTAACACCCAAGGGTTTGGCTAATCGTCTGCAAGCTTTACATCTATTCGCTGAGTCCCATTTTATGAGGATAAATGCGTCAAAAAGTAAAATTATGTGCATTTCAGGAAAGAAGAAATCTAGGTCAGAAAACTTCGGATGGTCCATTGGTGGTCAGAAATTAGAGGTAGTTAAATCTTACACTTTTTTAGGTAAAATAATTTCGGCCAATATGAGCGAGAAGCCCCATATAGATTATAACTCTCGTAAAGCCCTTGCACATGGCAGAGGTTTGTGTTCCCTTTACTGTGCTACAGGGAAAAGACATTTTGCTTGCTTATTGGAGGTGTTTAAGGCAAAAATTCCTGCAACGCTACTATATGGAATAGAACTTGTAGAGTTGAAGCATTGGGGTTTTTGTCACACAGTTGAAAGAAAAGTATTGAGATCTCTATCTACTCTTAACACAGCCTGTTCGCTGGCCGCATGTAGGCTTGAATTCGGTCTTAGGAGTAGCTGGGTACAGGGATTATGTGCTTTAGTTAGATGGGTGGCCAGTTTGGCCAGAGGCGAACCGGGATCATTGAGAGCTCTCCTTAAAGGAGAATTATTGGGCAACTTTAAAGAGTTTTCTCAAATAGTTAGGAATTTTAGAAAAGTTGTGACTCTCTTAGAGTTGGATGAAAGTACTCTTTTTTCAAATTCCCCGACTCAGCTAAAATCCGTGCTGAAACAGGCTTCATGGAAACTCTGTTTTAAATTAGATAAGAATGCCCTTCAAGAAAAGAGGGGATGTGATCTCCTTCTTAATACTTTTTCCTTAAAGCTTGCTCAACCGTATGTGACATGGAATATTCCACATGGAGTTCGAAGACTATGGTTTCTTTTAAGACATGATCTATTACCTTTAAATCTTCTTTTATCAAAATAGTATGGATCGTCTTCGTTATGTGACCTATGTAATATGGCCGTACAGGATCGAACTCATGTATTATTCTTATGCCCTGCACTGTGCTCTTTGCGACTGAAATGGTTAAAGTCGATTTGTCTTCAATTGGGTATCCTTAATGTGAATATCTTTTGGCAGGCTTTGTATTTCCCTCCTAATGAAATGTTTTGCTTCCAAATTTGTAACTTTTTTAAAGGTTTTTTAGCTATTTATTAATGAAATATGGAGGTGTTGCTGCTGATTATCTTGCATGTTGTTAATTGTTGTAAATTGCCTATGGATTTTCTTTGTATTCAAATATATCTGCATTTATGTATTTCTATTATGTATTTTATGTGGCCCTCTTTTGAGAGCCAAAACATAATAAATAAATTGTGTATGAAAAGTTCGGAAAGCTGTGCCCTAAGGGCATGTATGTCTGTCACATGGCACAGGTGTAAATGCACAGATTTGTCTTTACATAGGAATTCGTTATTTACCACCAACTAATAGTTGGTGGTAAATAACGAATCCTTAAAGCCCAGAAGCACTCTTTGCAGTGCTTCCTACATTTCACTTACCGGTTCGTTATTTACCGAATCGGTAAATGTGCCTCCTACATAGGAAAAGTCTATTACCGGTTTACCAACCGGTAATAGCCTTCCTACATCTGGACCTATGTTTTTATTCAGATGAGGAAGATCAATCAAGGGTTAGCTGGTCCACACCCGTCCAAAACCATAGATGGTACAAAGCAAGTTAACAACATTGTGGAAACTTACCAGCTCTAACTGGCCATGCCCCTCGCAGACACTGTGCACTCACAGAAAGAACTAAACAACTGGACCTGGTCCTCAGAACCCCCTGGGTGCAAAAGGGATTTACAAATTGTGACTCTACAAATGTCGTATGTCTTCTCAAATGCACCTGTGATGAAAGATATGTGGTTGTGACCACAAGGAAGACCAAAGTGCTGATCATTGAACATAGGAGCACTTTTTGGTGTAAAAACACTACAGCAAGATTGATGAGACATTTTGCGGAGAACAATCACTTTAAGTGGACAATCATTGAACAGATTACATCAAAGGATGTCAACATAAAAAACTGTTTGTGGATCTCTCGAGTGTGCACTTCAACTGAAGTACAATGGACACAACTTTAGCTCTAGTACCACCATGCAGTTCCATCTAAGAGAATATATTTTAAATTAAAAACCCTAGTGATATTTTCACTGTGCGCTATTTCCTTCCGTCCATTTTCCCCGACAGTTAGCATACTCCTACTTTCAAATATAACAAACTCTTTAGTGTACTGCAGTAAGGGTATCATATATATATTTTACTTGAAATGGCAGTACCTGGGTCGGACACCCTATAAAAAGTTGTGATGCTTTTTTAATAAACGGCACACTAAGATTGAAATATGTGTATATATTTTTCTGCACTAATCAACATATAACAGCTTTTGAGGAGTGGCTTCCCTCATATAGACAACTTGTCCTTTGAGAGCATTGTAATAATGGAACACACAATTTTTATGACACTTTTTATAGCAATTCGCCCACACTACTCAGTTATTTTCCTCATATACACCGTTGTTTTGGTCTAACGGGGCTATGGAGATTGGCAGGTTTCATTTGAGTCCCATTGAACTACAACTCCCATCCGCGTTGTAGTCTGTCTGCGATCTGCCGCATGGATAAGGCGTCAGGTAGAATGCACCTGCGAAGACATGGAAGTGTTAACGCGGGGTTTCTGGTCTCTAGTTACCTTACCAGATCCCTAATCATGTCGACTGAATCGTTGGTACCTGTCATTGAGTAAAAGACAATCTACTACTAGGTTAGTCAATTAGGAACTTAAACCACTCTAAAGAACCACCTACCACTGGGAAAGGTTAAAAAGTTTTAATTCAAAGCCAAAAGTATCTGGAGATACAAACATCTCAGAATAAGATTCAAAAGGTATTAATACAAAAAGGTACTCTCTGAATATTCTCAATCGGCAAAAGGAAATTATCAAAACTATCTCAAAAAGCATAAGTGTTGCAAGAATCGCTGTGAGTTGCAACCTGAGAGTCATTTACAGAAAGGAAAAGTACAAGTTAAATCTGTCTCTACACTAGACTAAGTGACATCCCTACTTAACAAGATCTTTACCTAAAAAGGTGTCAGCAGTGGTGACTTCCAAAGAAGATCACACACTTCCCTTAGTCTTTGTCTCCAAATTGAAGTCTGTTAGTTCTCTATCTGCCTACCCATCCGCTCTCTTAGGCTCCTCAGATCATCTGCTCTAACTCCACCCCGGGGTGCTATCCCTAATACCAAATCACATTTCCAATAGGAACGCCCATGTCGACGCCTCTCACGTGGTGCAGTTTTGAGCGGCAAATTCCGTCCTGGTGCTCCTCTGGACTCTTCATTAAAGTTGACCTTGCTTCCCAGGCTTCTCTCCGTCCAAGCGGTACCCCCTAAAATTCCTGAAGACTCCTACAGGCCTGTGCCTGGCACTTCTGAACAAGGGCCTATTCATTATTTCTGATTTAAGTTCCCCTTGCACCTGCAAACAGACACTCTCTCGGTAGGCCCCAAATTCCAGTCTCTACCATATCTAAGAGTCATAAAACATTTTGAACAGACCTATCGTTCGTGCTCTGTGCGACTTCTCCTTAACGAGCTCTGGCAGATCAAAGAAGCAACTTTCTCTATTCAGGCCTACTAAAATTACATGAAACGGGCCTCTGCAATATGCACATTTAATTTCTTTGTTCAAACGATATTTAACTAACACACATATACTAAAATATAACCCATCTATGTAAAACATATATTTCAATACTATGCCTAATAATACATTTGCACTCAAATGACATTAGAATCCACGTCACTAAAAGTGTAGCAGCATCTTTCGTTTCCTGTGAAATGCCATGTGGCCTACACATTTTCATGGTTTGCAGAATTACATTTCGTTTTCACTTAGTCATCTAACGTGTGACTCCAACATCATTTTAACATTTCTACAACCTCTACATTAGTTTTCCACACTTATATATGTATCTATTCTAATTAAAACAAACACTCATATATTTTCACTATATAAATTGACACTCTTGTGTAATACAATTTAAACTAACACTACGTGCTTGTAAATATGGTGTACTTATACATTGTTCAGATTTGTGCTCTCTCAGTCCCCCCTTTGATGACTTTCAGGAGTCATCACCATCAAAACACCATCTCTAAAATGTAGGATCTTTCAGACTGAAGTTGTTGCAATACCCCCACGTTTCATTGTCTCTAGAGCCTTCAGACTCTTATATTGTGTATCCTGCATCGCAGTCAGTCTTTTCTCCTGTTCCCTCATGGATCTCTGCAACCTGTTTGCTCTATACCATTGGTACAGTCGCACCAATCCCCACAAAGTGATTACACAAATCACAATTATGATGATGGGTTTCAATATGTACCAAACGATACCCTTTCCTAGGTTGGCAAACCAACCTCCAACATTACCCATTCCTTGGCCTACTTTTTCCCACACATTTATCTTTGTCAGATCCTCAATTTCATGATGAATCGCAGTAATATTTTGTATGTACTTCTCTAAAGGTTTTGAATTGTCTGGAATGTAAGTACAACATTCCTGGACCTTCAAGGCCTTACAGACTCCGCCCTCTTTGGCTAACAGAACATCTAAAGCAAGTCGGTTCTGAAGAACCATTGCTCTTATCGATTGCATCTCTCCCTCCACCAGCATTAAGGATCTAGCAGTACTGGCAGATAACCTATCTACGACTGTAGCCAATCTTCTAATTTTTATGTCATTCAGTATCAATCCCAAGAGAGGGAATGCAGCACCGAATACATCCCCAACTACCTCTTCAGCACCTAGATCTCTTCTCCCTCTTGTTGGTATTCCTCTCTTTGTTGTTTCTAAATTCTCAACATGGTATATTTTGGGGAATACAATTGCTAAATAGCATGATCCGTACCAATTATCTGGTAGCTTCACATATGCATTTCTTCCACATACAAAATATACATTTGGAATTGCTTGCATCTCCTTCAAAAAATCTTTGGAGTAGTACTCCAATTGGAAAGCATGTTCACAACTGACTTGACCTACATACATATTCTCATAATAGGAGTAACTCCTGTGAATGCACAGTTTCCCCCGTTTCTCCTTGTCTAAAGCAATTGGACCAAGGCTACCCTTTCTTTGATGTATCCTTTCTTCCTTAGTCCAATCTGTTTCCCACTGTCCTGAAGCTTTTAGAATCTTTTGCCTCCTGTATCTAGTATCCACCTGCCCTATAAACTTTTTCTCAATTTCTGACACTTGACAAGTCAGATTATTTCTTCGGGCATGTGAAGTATCTAACGTTTTCCATGGAATGAAAAATTTCTGTAACCTGTCCTCGCACTTGTAATAGTCCCACTTATTCAGATGCTTATAATTTGGGACCTCTGGCAATGTCGAGTCAAAATTCGAGAAATAATACTCGAACCCCTCTCGTCCATAGAATATGCTCAACAACAAACTACATGTGATTCCATACGTCAATGGAAGATGATGGTATCTGATACCCTCCTCCACAAAAGCTGGTAATTGCATACAAACGTAGCAATTCTTCGCCTCCATGACATCAATGTATTCGTAGAGCAACTTGGCATAAGCATTTGACCTAAAGTTCCCCTGTGATTCGTCTACATGTAATCTTTTGATCTCAGCATCTAGCAAAGCCTTTTCTTTCTCAGTGTTTTCTCCTTTTACCCCAGCAACAGTGGTAGGCTTTTGTGTTGATGCTTTCTTTGTTTCTGATTTTATCTTTGTTTCGTTCTCATGTCCCACTATATATGATACAGTAACTACTAAAACTATAAGAGAAATCACTACCACTAAAAGTGTACCTACTATGCATTTTGCCCTGCGGTTCGGGTTGCCAGTCTCCATGATCTCAAACAGTGTAGCTCTGTTTGTCGTTCTCAGCAAAGTCCCTTACTTCTTCTCAATGTCCTTTTTGCTTTGCACAAAGACTCTCTTCATTTGCACCACAATGTCTTTCTTTGAACCACACTTGGAAGCTGACAATTCTCTCCCGCAAGAACAGTCATTAAGTTCTGTAGCAATAGACAACTCTAGCCCTTCTCCATTCACTAAAATGGAAGTCCATAGTTTCTGTCTTCTTACATTTGGCACTAGGTTATCCTTTGATCTGTATTAACAAATGTTCTTTATCAAAGTCTTTTTAGCAATCTGAAACTATGCGTGTTCCCAGAAGTTCCACCACTAGCTCAAATATTTCCATACGGAGAAGGACTCCCTCCAGTATTGGACTCCTTGAACAGCAACACGGAAACTCAACAGTCTCAAATATCAATTTTCTTATTCCACTCAGGAGAGGAGGATAGACGATGTTGAGTGTCAGCAGTCTTTCGACCTCCAATCCTGGCAACAGGAATCTTATTTCCACTGTGATGATTGGGTCAGTTCTGGTCAGGGTCACTTCCCTCACCCTCCCAGCTCTGCGTCCCTCGGACATCTGCAGCGAGGTAGGTCCACTCAGGTGTAGAGTATCTTCTGCTAGGCACTCGTACTCTCCTTGATCTCCTTAGACCCTCCTGCTCTTGGTCCGATACACCTTCTTCCACATCCGAATCTTCGGATATAGGAGCAAGAGTTTCTTCTCGAGCTAGCTTCAGGCTCGGCCTCCTTCTTCTTTCAGGCCAAGTAGCTGCCCCACTTCTTGTTCTCCTATTGCTTTCCCTCCTGCTCGGTTCCTGATCACTCTGTTCCTGATCTGTTTCCAAGTCACATTCACAACTGCTCTCTCCTTCTGTTGCAGCTTCAGTTTCGCTACCGCCTTGCCCTTCTTCTTCTGGATCTGCAACGCTCCCAACTTCTTCAGACACCCCCACAGCTTGACTGATCCCCTCTAATGGTTCACCATCTTCAGCTGGATTCTCATCTGTGAGAGGAGCTGTTTCTTCCAGGGGTGCTGGAACTCTTCGGGTGTGGGAAGCGTGTATCCAATTCGGCAGGCCTCCACACTTGATAGCCGTATTCGTGGTCAGTATGACCTGAAAAGGTCCTCTCCAGCGCACGTCTAGGCAGTTTTTCCGGACGTGTTTCTTCACCAGCACCCACTCTCCTGGGCACAGGTCATGACACAACTCTCTTGAAGATGGGACCTCAGCAGCCTGCACCTGGAAGGACACAGAATGAATGGCGTCAGACAGTCCTTTGCAGTAATCCAGGATCAGGTCATCTGTAATGTTTAATAGCGTCGCAGTTGGTACAGAAGGAAGCCTCATTGCCCTCCCCATCAGCAACTCGTGTGGAGAGAGACCTGTCCTCCGGTCGGGTGTGCTGCGCATGCTCATCAACACTAAAGGCAAAGCATCTGGCCAACTCAAGGAAGTTGAAGAACACACTTTGGCAATTCGACACTTTAGTGTCCCATTTATCTGCTCCACAATTCCTGAAGCCTCTGGTCGATAGCTACAGTGCAACTTCTGATCAATGTTCAATGCGGCACAGAGCATCTTCACAATTTCACTGTTAAAATGTGTTCCTCGATCAGATTCCAGAGAGCCTGGCACCCCGTAGCGCGGGATCAATTCTCTAAGTAACAGTTTTGCTACGGTGAGTGTATCGCACCTACGTGTAGGGTATGCCTCGACCCACCTGGAAAATATGCATACGACCACCAACACATACCTAAGGCGGTTGACTCTAGGCATTTCAATGAAATCTAATTGCATTCTGTTGAAAGGCCCCCCAGACCTCCCAATGTGACTCATGGTAACTGGTGTTCTTTCCCTACATTCAGTTGCTGACATGTGACACATCTCCTACAGACTGCTTCTGCTGCAATCCTGAATTTTGGGCAATACCAAGTTTGCCTAAATACTCTCAGCATGGCATCCCTTCCTAAGTGTGTCGGACCATGTATTTGTCGTGCCATTGGACTTACTAATTCCTCTGGTAACACTGCTCTTCCATCTGCTGAAACCCAAAAATCCATTTCACTTCTCACACAACCTGCTGCTTCCCAGGACCTTTTCTCTGACTCAGGTGCATTTTCTTGCATTTGTTTCAGATCTTCCCATGTATCTACGGTCTCTAATATCATATTGACTTCTGTTTTTTCCTTTGCCCCGCCTACTTCCACCTCCGTGAAAGTATACCCTTGCTCCGCACAATAGCGGGCAACTTCATCTGCATATCTGTTTCCTTGTGACACAAAATCTGTATTTTTAGTGTGAGCTGTACACTTGACCACTGCAATTTCAGCTGGACCTTGCAATGCTTCTAACAGCAGTCGTACAAATTCCCCATTTCTGATTGGCGAACCAGAGGAGGTCATGTAACCCCTCTGAGACCACAATTGCCCGAAATCATGAACTACACCGAAACCATATTGGCTATCGGTATAGATGGTGACTCTCTTTTTGCTACCTGCTATACAGGCACGTGTCAATGCAATGATTTCTGCTACCTGAGCGGAGTGTACTCCTTCCAGGCAAGCGGCTTCCACAACTCCAGTAATGGTGCAAACAGCATAAGCTGCTCTCAACCGACCAGTATCGTTTCTTAAGCATGAGCCATCAACAAAGTAAATTTCATCAGGGTCGATCAATGGCTCATCCACAATATCTGGTCTGGGCTTCGTGCATAGTTCAGTCACATCTAGGCAATCGTGATCTTCACATTCTTCGCCTTCTATATCATTAGGAAGTGGCATCAATGTAGCAGGATTCAAGACCGAGCACCTCTTAAGGGTCACGTTCTCTGCAGCAAGAATAACTTGCTCATAGGGCGTGAGCCTACTATTGGTCAAGTGCTGCGTCTTGGTCCTTGTCATTAACAATTCTACCGAATGCGGTACATACACCACTAATTGATGTCCCATTACTATGTTCTCACACCTCTCAATGCTGACACCTGTTGCAGCAACGGATTTGAGACATCCGGGCAACGCTGCGGCTACCGGATCTAATGTAGCCGAAAAATATGCAACTGGTCTACGGGCATTTCCGTGTACTTGCACCAACACTGATAACGCACATCCTTCTCTTTCACAGCAGTATAATGAAAAAATCCTCTCATAATCTGGCATTCCCAAAGCCGGAGCACGACACAAGTCCTCTCTCAGCTGTAGGAACGCCATTAGGCACTCGTTGTCCCATGGTACCGGATCACTCACCTCCTTGTGCGTCAGTTTCTGTAAAGGTTTTGCTTTCAGTGAAAAGTTAGCTATCCACTGTCGGCAGAAACCAACCATTCCTAAGAACATCCTAACTTCTCTCTGTGTCGTTGGCGCATTCATTTTCATGATGGCCTCTATCCTGTCTGGAGACACCTTGCGCTTCCCCTTCCCTATTCGGTGACCCAGATACTGTACTTCTGTCAGACAGTACTGTAATTTGTTCGGAGATACCTTATGTCCATTCTCAGGTAAATGATTCAATAAAGCAATGGTGTCTTCCTTACAAGCTTCCTCTGTTTCTGACGCAACAAGTAGGTCGTCTATGTACTGGACCAGAACCGAGTTCTGTGGCAATACCAGACTTTCAAGGTTCTTCTTCAACAGCTGACTGAAGATCGAAGGGCTATCTGTGAACCCTTGTGGGATTCGACACCATGTTAAGGCGCGATCTTCCATTTTAAATGCGAAAAGATACTGACTGTCCTCATCTAATGGGATGGAAAAGAAGGCTTGACAAAGGTCTATCACTGTAAACCACTCAGCTTGGAATGGTATTTGAAACAGTATCACTGATGGATTCGGTACCACTGGACAACATGAAACCACAATGTTGTTAATCTTTCGAAGGTCCTGAACTATTCTGAACTTCCCACTAGGTTTCTGCAAACCCATAATCGGGGAGTTACATGGACTACCCACGATTTCTTTCAGTATTCCCTGTTGAATCATTGAGTCAATCACAGGTCTTATTCCTGCAATCGTTTCCTGGGACAGTTTATACTGAGGCGTTCTTGGAAATTCAGCGTTTGGTTTTTATCATGATCTTCACTGGTTCCACCCCTTTGATCAGTCCTATCTCTTCCCCAGTAAAATCCCATACTTCAGCTGAGACAGCATCTCTTAGGTCACAAGGAAGGTCTTCCACAGTCAGAGTAGGATACAGTTCTATACATGTTCTCTCATTGGCAATCTTAAAGGTAGCATCATCATCTGCGGTCTGTACCTCCACACCCTGAGGGGTGCAGTATATGGTGCAATTCAATTTGAACAACAAATCCCTCCCTAACAGACATACAGGACTAGAATCACATACCACAAACTGATGTTCATTTGTGTAATTCCCTATTTTCACTGACACTGGTTCTGTCAAAGGACTAGTCATTCTTCCATTTGCGACTCCAACCACCTGAATTGTTTCCCCCGACATTGGTAGGTCAGGAACCACTGCTGATCTCAGAGTTGATCGAGTAGCTCCAGTATCCACCAAGAATGTCATCGGGCACCCTGCTACCTCTGCCTCAACAAATGGCCCTCTCTGATCTACTTCTAGAACTGCCCCGAGGGTACAGTCCTCTTCTCTGTTCACACGTTGACCGGTCATTGGGTCAATGTAATAACATTGTTCTTCTTCAATAAAAAGAGGCATTTGTTTATAGACTTTTCCCCCTGTCGCAATCTTCGGTGGCTGTGGAAACTGAGCTCGTGGAGCCGAAGTCCCCCCTTTGACCACCTTGCTTCCTGAGACTGTCGCCCTTTGAACTGGAACCTCCTGAACTTCCTGTTCTAATTCTAGTTCTCCACTTTCAGGGTTAAAGGGACACTCGCGTCTCCAATGTCCCACCTGGTGACACTGGTGGCACTTTGTCGTTTTCTTTAAAGTGGCAAAATCTATTCTAGGTCTCTGACTTTCTTCACTATCCTTGTTCTGACCATTCGACTTCCGTCCCATTGTCCCCGTTCCCTGTTTCTGCTGTCCGCCCTTTCCGGCGGACTGCATCTGTACCACCATCAGCTTCTCCTTCATTTTCTTTGTCTTGGAATCTATCTCATCGCTACAGTATCTGGCATACCTCAAAATTTCATCTAGTGGTTTGTTTTGCCAACAAATTAGATGTTGTTGAATCATCAAACAAATATCAGGTCTCAACCCCAAAACAAACTTTGACACAAACTGTCCTATATCTTTGGGATCCATTACATCGAGTCCACTGTATTGTTTGAATGTTTTCAACAACCTTTCATAGAACTCATGAACTGTCTCCTTTGGTTCTTGTCTTGTTCGGTCTATTTTTACCCAATCTATGTCCTGGGGTGGTACCTTATCTTTCAGCCAAGTTATTACCCTTTCATACTTTTGCATGACAATTTCAGACGGTCCATTTGTCTGAGCATCCCTCACTGGTTCAGTAGTTGGCCATTCAACACTAGTCTTGCACGATGTCCACAAGTCAGATGGGACCACAATGTCAAACAAAGTGTTCAAATCAATCCACAATACTTTCGAGATCTTTACAAACCTTTCTACCTGCTTATACCACTCTACTGGATTATCCCTTAACTTCGGGAATGAGTTGGTAAATGCAGCTAAATCTCCTCTACTCCAGGGCACATGTACATAATTCCCATTTGATATTTCTCTCAAAGGAAATGCCTCCATCTGCATCAACCTTCCCTCAGGAGACGTCCCATTCGCACACCGCCTAACAGTTCCCCTTTTGGACCATCTCTCCTCCCATTTGTCCAGATCCCTCCACGCTCTTATTCCTGCTATTAGTTCCCTTATGTGTGTCTTTAACCCTGTAGTTCTTTTCTCATCTAAGTCTTGATCTGAGTATTGTAACCTATGGTTACTCTGTAGGGTCTTTGTTCTGGACAAATCTACCATGTACCTGTCTGCCAGTTCAGACAGTTTCTCATGAGTCGCTCTCCCCTTCCGAGTAACATCCTTTGCTATGAACAGCAGCTCATCTTGCTCGTATAACTCAATCCTTTCTAATGGCAACGTACCATCTATAATCTCATCCAAATCAGATTTTAAACTGGTGACATCAAGTCTTTTCGCCTTTATTGTAGCTTTCAGTACGCTAGCTCTAGGGAGTCCATTTCCATCTTTCCCATCCCAGCTCCGAGTCCTACGTCTGGGCTCAGGTGAGTTACGTGGAGTCCTCCCATGCTCCCACCCCTCCAGGTCCGATGCTGTTCCGTCCTCTCTGGGTGGATGATGAAACACTCCATTGTGCCTCATAGTCCCACCTTCCCCTTCATGCCTGGATTCTCTGGGTTCATGGTAAGACATTCCATTACTCCCCCTTTCTTCACAATTGGTCTGTGACCTCTGATCACCCGATGTATGGCAAGATCTTTCATTGTTCCCCCTATTCCAGTGTTGCACATTCTCCCCTGGCGCGTGATGAGTGCACCTAACCCTATCTCTGTATGCTAGTACCATTTGGTCTCCACCCTTTTCAAAGAGCCGAGACATCTCTTCACACTCCATGCTTCTACCATCTCGCTCCTGCTGGTCCCTCCCATCATTAGGACGTATTACTCCTCTGTTCTCCTGGCTTTGACCCTCACATCCCTGACTGCTTTCGCTAGCCCCGCAGTGAGATACTGTCCCATTGCCTCGATTTCCCCACTCAGCTTCTGCTCTTGACCTATTGCTCTGCGTTTCTGCGGACCCATCCCATTCTCTCAAGTCAACTCTTAACTCTTTAAAGGATTTCGGACGTGGTCCCCTTAGGTCCATCGGTCCTCTTTGACCCCCCTGCTCTGTTGCGGGGCTCACTGTCGGTTCGAATGGGGTGTTCCACGTTACCGGTCCTGGCAATTGCTTCCAGGCATTTGTCGTGTTATTCCTCCTTTCCATCTCAACCCTTTCTCTGTCTAACCGTATCTGTTCTTCCTCTCTCCCATTCTCTGGGTTGTAAATCGATACTATGGGTCCTATGGTAACGGGTACTTGGAGAGCATCTGGCAATCTACAAGGTTCCGCCCTCTGTGCGGTTGGCGTTTTCTGTACCACAAACCTTCCGACTACACTCTGTGCTGTATTATGTTGAGGTGTCTCCCCACCTTTGATAGGTGTCCATTCCGATATAGGAAGTGGTACATACCCCTCTATGGCAGCCCCATCTTCCCTTGCGAGTCCTCTACTTTCTATCTCCCCAACTCTCGGAGGCGGTCTATCTATCAATAATCTATTTATCAAGTTGTCCTCCGAGTCGCTCTCCTCATCTTCTTCCATGAGTGTCTTTTCACCTGCCACCTCTCTCACTGGGTACAACTTAGCCCCCTCAATAGCCTGTACCCTCCATCTCTTGGCGTCCTCATCCCATTTGGAATCTCGCACTGCTCTTACCGATCGCGTCAGTCTTTCTTGACGCCTAATCAGATTCCTGTCATGCGCCGCCCTAATCCATGCGTTAAGGGCCTCAAACTGGGTCGGTCTAGGCGGGGGTTTCAATGCGGACATGGTTGCTTTTAGCCGATGTAACACCTCTAACTTAAACCATACAATGGACCAGGTACTTAGATGAAGGGGGCTCTGCGCACCAACGTGTACTTGGAATGTATTCTGCAGTGGTTATGTTGAAGTGGTGCTTCTAGGCAAAAGGGTGACCTGTACAACCCCTTAACAATGCACTGTGCCAAGCACATACATATAAATTTGTGAGGAGAAAAACCTGAGCACACACACATGGGTTTTTGATGTTGGAAATGTCACTGATATTATGGTAGCGCTGTTTAGGATTCCGTCACTATTTAATTGATGAATAGGTGCACACACGGTCACCACCTTTCCCTTTTGGCTCTTTTGGGCTTTCTTTTCACCTATCACCCCGTGTTTTATCTGTGCACCACATTCAGTACCGTCATGGTTGCAGTGTAACTATTTACCAAAAGAGTATAGAGTTTTGACAATGATGTTTTGAGGTGCGTCTGTGGTCATTAATTCTGTTACATGTGTATTTTGGTTATATAAGTTAATTTTCATCCGTGTTTTTATAATAAAACTAAATTTACAATCAATCTATCAAATGAACAAAGGTCCAATCAGATCAGATTTTGAATAACTTTTTGACCTATGGCCCATGGGTATCGATAAGACTATAATATGTGCGCCAACTGTATTATCAGTCACAAGGAATTCTGCTCTCTTTCAACACATTTTCCTTTCGTCACTTCACTTAGAGTCGCTCTTCTTCACTTTGTCTTTTTCGTTGGTGCTGAATTGTGAAATTTGAGCCTTCTAATGTCATTTTTATTGTGCATGTTTTAGATAACTTGTATCAAAGAGTGGTGATGAATACCACCAGTAAAGTTTCGTTTGTGTGTTATGTTTGTTTTCCAGCCCTGAAGATTTGGAGTGCATCCCACTCCAATGAAACACGTGTCGGCTGGCGCAATAAATCTTATTGCTGCACTTAACAACTGTCCCTCGTTGATGTTATATAATCAGGATCAAAGACTTTTTCATTGAAAATTGTACCAAGTTTGTGTGTGCTCAGGTTTTTCTCCTCACCTCTAACTTAAACGTCCCATACTTTGGGAACGACATTTCCTCATTCCCTTCCGTAAGCTTGTTCCAATCCCCAATCCATAATATAGTGTGCAGCCCAACATTCGCTGCCATATAATGAGCTGGTGTACCCTCTGGCGGTGCCTCTTGCCCGTAAAAAGACTCTCTCCTTTTTCTTTTAAAAATATCCTTCAAACATTTAAAACACTTCATTTTCAATCTACTAGTTTCTGTTTTCTCCGGTTTGTTTACTTCCTGATGACAATCCACCAATCTCAGCACTGTTCTTCGCTAACTGGCCTATCAGAGCGCGACTTCTCACTGACGTCGCGCCAGCCCAATCGCGTCGCGGCTCTTGCTGACGTCACACCAACCGCCCTATCGCGTCGCGGCTCTTGCCTATCCACCCTATCTCAGCGCGGCTCTTGCCAACGTCACTCGTCCCCCTTCGCAGCAGTTCCCCTCCTTTTTCAGCTCGTCTCCGCGTTTATGCATGCGTCCCATTCATACTTCGAAAAATGATTACTTCCGTCCAAGCGATCACTTTTCTTTGACTGTACGCCCACAGTCAATCTGTAATTGTCACCTTAACTGGCGAAATGTCTTTCCGTTTACGTCCAGACAATCGCCTTCTCTGATAGGTTACTTACACACAGTAACTTTCGACCAGCGTCCGTTACTCACACACTCACTCTTGCACTCCCCCTATCTTGGTTCTGCGGCGGTCAATGGTACCTCATGACCTCCTTACTCTGGTCGACAATTACTCTGGATGTTCGATACACCCGAACCACTTAAGCTCTACCCCGAACTTAAGATTTTACCAGGTTGCGCGCGCTCACAACCTTCTCACAATCACGCTACAGGCATTCAACTCCGCAAGACATTACAATACAAATACAACACAAAACACCGCAATCTGTTCACGCATGACCCTTGTTATACTCACTCTCCTCCGATACTGCTGCTTTTCTCGCACCGTCAGCACCCTCTTCGGCACGCGATTCTTCCGCTGCTCATCTCTCGATGTCTAGCTCTAGGGGCCTTGGGGTAAGCTAACCTAGTCTAGATTACCTTCCTCAAGAAGATAACCATCCTACACTGCTACCAACTGTTAACGCGGGGTTTCTGGTCTCTAGTTACCTTACCAGATCCCTAATCATGTCGACTGAATCGTTGGTACCTGTCATTGAGTAAAAGACAATCTACTACTAGGTTAGTCAATTAGGAACTTAAACCACTCTAAAGAACCACTTACCACTGGGAAAGGTTAAAAAGTTTTAATTCAAAGCCAAAAGTATCTGGAGATACAAACATCTCAGAATAAGATTCAAAAGGTATACAGGTATTAATACAAAAAGGTACTCTCTGAATATTCTCAATCGGCAAAAGGAAATTATCAAAACTATCTCAAAAAGCATAAGTGTTGCAAGAATCGCTGTGAGTTGCAACCTGAGAGTCATTTACAGAAAGGAAAAGTACAAGTTAAATCTGTCCCTACACTAGACTAAGTGACATCCCTACTTAACAAGATCTTTACCTAAAAAGGTGTCAGCAGTGGTGACTTCCAAAGAAGATCACACACTTCCCTTAGTCTTTGTCTCCAAATTGAAGTCTGTTAGTTCTCTATCTGCCTACCCATCCGCTCTCTTAGGCTCCTCAGATCATCTGCTCTAACTCCACCCCGGGGTGCTATCCCTAATACCAAATCACATTTCCAATAGGAACGCCCATGTCGACGCCTCTCACGTGGTGCAGTTTTGAGCGGCAAATTCTGTCCTGGTGCTCCTCTGGACTCTTCATTAAAGTTGACCTTGCTTCCCAGGCTTCTCTCCGTCCAAGCGGTACCCCCTAAAATTCCTGAAGACTCCTACAGGCCTGTGCCTGGCACTTCTGAACAAGGGCCTATTCATTATTTCTGATTTAAGTTCCCCTTGCACCTGCAAACAGACACTCTCTCGGTAGGCCCCAAATTCCAGTCTCTACCATATCTAAGAGTCATAAAACATTTTGAACAGACCTATCGTTCGTGCTCTGTGCGACTTCTCCTTAACGAGCTCTGGCAGATCAAAGAAGCAACTTTCTCTATTCAGGCCTACTAAAATTACATGAAACGGGCCTCTGCAATATGCACATTTAATTTCTTCGTTCAAACGATATTTAACTAACACACATATACTAAAATATAACCCATCTATGTAAAACATATATTTCAATACTATGCCTAATAATACCTTTGCACTCAAATGACATTAGAATCCACGTCACTAAAAGTGTAGCAGCATCTTTCGTTTCCTGTGAAATGCCATGTGGCCTACACATTTTCATGGTTTGCAGAATTACATTTCGTTTTCACTTAGTCATCTAACGTGTGACTCCAACATCATTTTAACATTTCTACAACCTCTACATTAGTTTTCCACACTTATATATGTATCTATTCTAATTAAAACAAACACTCATATATTTTCACTATATAAATTGACACTCTTGTGTAATACAATTTAAACTAACACTACGTGCTTGTAAATATGGTGTACTTATACATTGTTCAGATTTGTGCTCTCTCAGAAGCTATTCAAACAGTTCATTTGCAGAGTCCGCCTCCCACAGTACAGCAGTGGAGGGGGCTCCGCTAGGTGTCTTTCATGAAGCGCCATCCTTCTGACGAAGTAAGGGATGATTAGTTAGCTTTGGGAAGTGCATGGTTTCTTAGCTCAGTGTTACGCGTAGGCAATTTGCAGGTTCAGAATGTTCCATATCGGCATATACTCATTTGGTTTGGCAGTGTCTGGAGAATGATCTGGCCTCCTCGTTAAGAACCCCCTAAAGGGCTAATATACTTGCACTTTATGATGGTGCACTAAGCATTTTTTTCCGAACACAAAACTGGCTGCCACCCCTCTCACCCTACTCATATGGAGTATTATTGTACGTGTGTAAATAACTACATAGTATATCATCACGGCGCGTTATTAAAACTCATCATATTGAGACACATCATCCCCTCACCCGCCTCCGATGAAGTATCTGTTTATGGGTGAGATACACGAGTCACATTGCAATTCCAGCTTGCGCCATGTTAGAAGCCACACTTGTCCTGCTCAAATCCATGGGTAAGAGCCAGTGCATGTTTAATTATTACCATGATACGCATATCTTGGTAGTATCCTGGCATGATACATGTAAGACACCTATTAGCATGTATGTGTGTATGGCATTAACTCATGAGTGTGCCTATGTGCATTAGTTGTTATAACCATGATGCAAAATATTCACACAAGCACTAATGATGGATTAAGGACACCAAATACTATGTGATTGCTATGTTGAACGTTTTCGAGCAGATCTGCTTCAGACACACTATATTAAAAGAATGCTACACTGGCATTGGTAATACCTGAGCCTTGATTTTCTTTGTGCGAAAACAATTTTATATTATTAGTGTGACTATGAAAGAGACGTCTCCCATACTTTGCCATGAAGTTCGTAGTTTAGTATGACTAGGGTAAGTGACAATCTACATATGCATTCATATGCAGGATGCATTTTAAAAAAAAGGTTTTTTTGATCCAAAAAAAATCATGTTTTGGATCAGTTTTGACTTATATACATATATTATTATTAAACAAAATGCTACTGTTAGTGCATTAGGGTTATCCCAGTTCCTACCACATTATGGCGCAGTGAATAATCAGACGTTGACAGTCTACCCTGTGTCGACTGGCTATATGGTTGTTTGATTTATTTTGTTGTTTAATTTCTTATCTTTTGTTTACAATAAATTGGTGCACTACAATGTTTTGTCAAAACGTATATTTCTAACACCGTTTTGGGTTAGGCTATTGGGAGTGGCTCACATATACTTGCCTTTGTCCCTTGTGCACCTTTCTTTTTAGGCTCTTGTGTCCGATTGAGGGAGTTTTAAGGTTTAATTCTTTACCTTATCTGCATGGTTTGAGTGTATACCATAGCTGTAAATTCCTTTACACTGAAGAAGACCTGTAACCTTTAGAGGCAAATACAGATGTCGAAACATGTTGGTAATTATAGGATGCTTTCAGGACAAGGGATTCATTGCATTTCATCTTATGACCAACTTTTAATGTTTTTAATCATACCAGAGGTACTTGCTGATAAAGAAACTCTTTGAGCATACCTCTAGGTATTTAATTTATTTCTTCTAGCCAAAAAAGAGGACCCAAGAAATTGTCCTGAAAATAGATTTATAAGGACGCCCAGAGTAAAAAATAGTTTCCCTCGGTTGAGACCGCTGGGATGGCATTACTCCGACAACAATGTAAGAAGTCATCAAATTATGAATCATGTCTTGATACGTTAAGGGGGAGACGACCTCTCCAAAATCTTTTGATGATCCTCTGCCTTAATGAGTCAAAAACGCAATAGGACGGTTTGATGTTACCTTCCTTAAATAGTTTTTGGTGTTTCTAAAAATCAGAATCACCAGGGAGAATGACGCATTCATCGACAGTACCTACGGAGTGAGTACTCAGAACAATGGCGCTGTACCATAAACGTGGGGTACCACCAGAATGACTCCTTTAGTCCCAGCTAAGACAGCCCCACCGTATAATGCCTATGCATCTTTGAAGTTAGGACCAGTAGGACTCACACCTATCGGGGATCCTGCCCTATACCTCACCACTGTGTCTTCCAAATAGTAGCCCCAGAGGCGGAATAACGTTTTATACTCCCAGAACTCAAAACAGTGATAGTTCACAGGATATGGATGTTTGGTCTGATTCTTTAATGTGTACACTTGAGGCTGTGCAATTCATAGATCTGGTCAGGTTAAAGTTGGAATTAGACTAATTAATTACAGGAAATCTTGATTTCTCCAGCATAGACATGTACTTGTATATAAACGTAAAGACGCTACACGACATGCAGGCCAGGCCCATGACAAACTTTTAGAACTGGCCCGAGTTTTTGACATAGACCTCAACAAAAATAACTCCTTACAGAAGAGTTATCATGTGTGCTTGAGGATGAAGCCATAATGATTATGTGAGTGTCAGGATGAAGCTGCAAATCATGGAACTGACTGGAAGTATACTGAAATGGATTGAGTTGGACAAGTGGGAAGGCAGATGGGCCAAAAAGGACCAAAGGAGAACAAAGGTAGGGTCTACCACAGGAAAGAAGGAAGAACCACCCCTATTTTCCCAGATGAAGTGGGAATGTGGAATTTCCCATTGCAGAAAGTGCCAGGTGGAAGTTATGTACATGTGCCTTGGAGTCAGAGTGATCTTACACCATTTAAAATGATTTCCCAGAGTTAAGAGAGAATCCTGTGCAGTGGTACACTCAAGGTGAAAGTATTATTTCAACTCTTCCAGGTGTAGTGGGTTGATTTTAATACCTTTTTCAGCATTGTGGTACTTACTGAGTGACCCATGGGCCAAATGTAAAGTGGCTATTCAGTGGCCAGAAAAAGAGCCTCACCAGAATCCAATATATCATGCGCATCTGAGGTGATGAAATAAGCATCAACAGGTGATTACATTTCTGAAATGGAAAATGCCTGCCAAGGATATTGATTAAGTAAAAATTGAGAGACCACACAAGAACCTATAGAGACAGCGCATGCTTATTATGAGAGGTTGTTGCTAGTGTTTAATGGATGAATAACCCAGAACGGAAAGATATGGGAGGTTTTGTGTAAGCATGGGCCGAGTTTGAGGAGTGGTGCCCCGCGTAGTTCCACAAAGTTAAAAAATAAACTCAGTGGTACTACACTCCGCACCCTCCCCCCTCCCAAAGCAATTAAAAATAATTAAAAAGGCACTTACCTGCCGCGTTTTACCCAGCTGCCTCCTCCTCGCAATGGCTGCTCTCTCCTGCCTCCTCCTTGCACTGAATAACCCCTACGTTGTACGTCTTGTTCTTGCGCATGCACATTCGCAAGATGTACATGTAGGGGTTATTCAGTGCGATGAGGAAGCAGGACAGAGCAGCCATTGCGAGTAAGATTCAGAAAAGGGGGTGGTGATGAACAGAGTGTCTGAATTAAGCAGACCACTCTTACCCAGTCCAAAGATCAGGGCTTGATCCATCACCGTTATTTAGCTCACTGCCCCATCCCAGCTCAGAACCTGGCTATATGCAAATTAGTCTGTCCCTGGCCCAGTGCATCATGGGAACAGGGCAGACCAAACTACCAAGCCAATTCTTCACCAGAAAGGAGACAAGCTTCCGGGGACCGGTTTCTGCCATTTCAGGCGTCGTCGGCCCGGCTTGCTTGAATCCTGATGGAGCAGTGAGCAAGGGACTCATGTCTGAGTATACCCTTCCACGCTTATGGTGGACAAAATGATTCAGAAAAGGGGGTGGTGATGAACAGAGTGTCTGAATTAAGCAGACCACTCTTACCCAGTCCAAAGATCAGGGCTTGATCCATCACCGTTATTTAGCTCACTGCCCCATCCCAGCTCAGAACCTGGCTATATGCAAATTAGTCTGTCCCTGGCCCAGTGCATCATGGGAACAGGGCAGACCAAACTACCAAGCCAATTCTTCACCAGAAAGGAGACAAGCTTCCGGGGACCGGTTTCTGCCATTTCAGGCGTCGTCGGCCCGGCTTGCTTGAATCCTGATGGAGCAGTGAGCAAGGGACTCATGTCTGAGTATACCCTTCCACGCTTATGGTGGACAAAATGATTCAGAAAAGGGGGTGGTGATGAACAGAGTGTCTGAATTAAGCAGACCACTCTTACCCAGTCCAAAGATCAGGGCTTGATCCATCACCGTTATTTAGCTCACTGCCCCATCCCAGCTCAGAACCTGGCTATATGCAAATTAGTCTGTCCCTGGCCCAGTGCATCATGGGAACAGGGCAGACCAAACTACCAAGCCAATTCTTCACCAGAAAGGAGACAAGCTTCCGGGGACCGGTTTCTGCCATTTCAGGCGTCGTCGGCCCGGCTTGCTGGAATCCTGATGGAGCAGTGAGCAAGGGACTCATGTCTGAGTATACCCTTCCACGCTTATGGTGGACAAAATGATTCAGAAAAGGGGGTGGTGATGAACAGAGTGTCTGAATTAAGCAGACCACTCTTACCCAGCCCAAAGATCAGGGCTTGATCCATCACCGTTATTTATCTCACTGCCCCATCCCAGCTCAGAACCTGGCTATATGCAAATTAGTCTGTCCCTGGCCCAGTGCATCATGGGAACAGGGCAGACCAAACTACCAAGCCAATTCTTCACCAGAAAGGAGACAAGCTTCCGGGGACCGGTTTCTGCCATTTCAGGCGTCGTCGGCCCGGCTTGCTTGAATCCTGATGGAGCAGTGAGCAAGGGACTCATGTCTGAGTATACCCTTCCACGCTTATGGTGGACAAAATGATTCAGAAAAGGGGGATGGATCAAGCCCTGATCTTTGGACTGGGTAAGAGTGGTCTGCTTAATTCAGGCACTCTGTTCATCACCACCCCCTTTTCCGAATCATTTTGTCCACCATAAGCGTGGAAGGGTATACTCAGATGTGAGTCCCTTGCTCATTGCACCATCAGGATTCAAGCAAGCCGGGCCGACGACGCCTGAAATGGCAGAAATCGGTCCGCAGAAGCTTGTTTCCTTCCCAGTACAAGAATTGGCTTGGTAGTTTGGTTTGCCCTGTTCCCATCATGCACTGGGACAGGAACAGACTAATTTGCATATAGCCAAGTTCTGAGCTGGGATGGTGCAGTGAGCTAAAAAACGGTGATGGATCAAGCCCTGATCTTTGGACTGGGTAAGAGTGGTCTGCTTAATTCAGGCACTCTGTTCATCACCACCCCCTTTTCTGAATCATTTTGTCCACCATAAGCGTGGAAGGGTATACTCAGATGAAAGTCCCTTGCTCATTGCACCATCAGGATTCAAGCAAGCCGGGCCGACGACGCCTGAAATGGCAGAAACCGGTCCCCGGAAGCTTGTTTCCTTCCCAGTACAAGAATTGGCTTGGTAGTTTGGTTTGCCCTGTTCCCATCATGCACTGGGACAGGAACAGACTAATTTGCATATAGCCAAGTTCTGAGCTGGGATGGTGCAGTGAGCTAAAAAACGGTGATGGATCAAACCCTGATCTTTGGACTGGGTAAGAGTGGTCTGCTTAATTCAGGCACTCTGTTCATCACCACCCCCTTTTCTGAATCATTTTGTCCACCATAAGCGTGGAAGGGTATACTCAGATGTGAGTCCCTTGCTCATTGCACCATCAGGATTCAAGCAAGCCGGGCCGACGACGCCTGAAATGGCAGAAACCGGTCCCCGGAAGCTTGTTTCCTTCCCAGTACAAGAATTGGCTTGGTAGTTTGGTTTGCCCTGTTCCCATCATGCACTAGGACAGGAACAGACTAATTTGCATATAGCCAAGTTCTGAGCTGGGATGGTGCAGTGAGCTAAAAAACGGTGATGGATCAAGCCCTGATCTTTGGACTGGGTAAGAGTGGTCTGCTTAATTCAGGCACTCTGTTCATCACCACCCCCTTTTCTGAATCATTGCGAGTAAGAGGCAGCGGATGAAGACGCGCAGGTAAGTGCCTTTTTAATTTTTTTATAACTTTGGGAAGGTCGGGGGACCGGCTAACTACCCTCCGCCACGGAGATGTAGTTTTGCCTGAACTCCACGTTTGCAGCGGAGTAGGCAAAACTACGCAAACTCTGCAGGCAGTTACATGTCCGGGGTTAGTTTTGTGTCTAGGTTTGGAATAGGACACTTTACAACGCAAACATTTACAACACATGCCTTTACAACGCGGCCTTTACACCGCAACATCCATTACAACGCATGATTTTACAACGCAAACCATTACAACGCATAATACTTTTAGGGCAACAGTAGGGTAAGTGTTGGATGGTGTAGTGGTAAAAATCACTATTCCCACTCCAGTGAGTGCAACAGTAGGGCTAAGTGTTGGATAGTGTAGGGGTAAAAATTACTATTCCCACTCCGCAACTCCTCTTCACATGCGGGAAAGATCAAGAGTTTGATGGAGAGAGAATCCGGGACTGCCTTGCGCTGGTCTTCGACTGGTTCCAGCGGAACAGTCTGAGGGCCAACTCGGGCAAGTCCGAGATTTTATTTTTTGGTTGCGTTGCCGATCCGGAGTGGCAGCATTGGTGGCCGTCCGACATGAGCCCTCCTGCACAGTCCTCCGTGGTGGCCAAAAATTTGGGCGTCAAGCTGGACAACCAGCTGTCGCTACGAATTCACATTCTTGGCCTGGCCGGCACCTGCTATGGAATACTAAAAATGCTCCGCCAATTTTTGCCTCTGTTGTCTGAGGAGCACAGGAGGATTACTGTGCAGGCTCTTGTCGGCTCGAGGCTAGACTATGCCAATGCTCTCTTTCTTGGCCTCCCCGATTACCTGGTCCAGCGCCTTCAGGTGGTGCAGAACTCTGCTGCCCGGGCGATCTTTGGCCTAGGGAGACGAGCTCGAGCTTCTGGGTTGCTTCAGACGCTTCACTGGCTCCCCATTAGGAAGCGGATCCAGTTTAAATCCCTGACCCTGATGCATAAAGCTCTGCATGGATCAGGAGCTGGATATCTGCAGCGGAGATTGACTTTCTATCGTCCAGTTCGTTCTCTCCGTTCGGAATCCCTCTTTAAAGCTGTGGTCCCGCGGGTGAGGAAGGCCCGCGCTGGAGGGCGGTCTTTTAGTTGCAGAGCCCCCCAGCTTTGGAATCTGCTTCCACTTCCTCTCCGTAGCACTGCCAACTTGCTCCAGTTTAGGAAGGGCCTGAAGACTTGGCTTTTTAATTCTTAGTCTGTTTTACTGCCTACTGTTTTTTTGTTTTTTTCTGATGTCTGTTTTTAGCTGTGTTGTGTTATTTCATTATGAGTTGATGGTGGAAAGCGTCGGGACACTCCTACCGAGTAGCCGTACGCTATATAAAAGCTATATAACATAACATAACATAGTGTAGGGGTAAAAATTACTATTCCCACTCCAGTGAGTGCAACAGTATGGTAAGTGTTGGATAGTGAAGGGTTAAAAATTACTGTTCCCCATTACTTACCTTATAATGCATTGTAATGGCATGCGTTGTAGTGACATGTGTTGTAATGACTGTGTTGTAATGGCATGGGATGTAAAAGCAGTTGCGTTGTAATGACTGCATTGTAAATGTAGTGCATTATAATGACTGTGTTGTAATGGTTGTTTCCCCTAGGTTTGTGATGGGATTGCTGCCTGAGATCAGTATGATGATCGAGCAGTATTTGGTTTATTGGCAGAAAAGGTCTATTGTTGAAATTTTGAGGTATGTCAGATATTGTAGTGATGAATTAGACATGAAACAAAAGTGATTGAAGGAAAAGTTCATGTTTGCCCAATGGAGGCGGCACAAAGGGGAGGCAAGAATCAGTTGTATGTAGGAAATATGGGGGGAATGCAACGAGTGGCATACCCACAGGGAGGACATGTGATGCAGGGTAGAAATTGTGTTCCACAGGGTAAAGGTTGTGGTGTTCTGATTGACCTGAGTACTGGGATTGATACTGCAGGTTGAACTGATCTTATTCTTGTCATTATTGCACAATTTGGGGCATTAGAAGTGTCTTCTGAACCCCAATGGGGGAATGAACGAAAATCAAGGTCAAAATTAGGAGTTTGCACAGACTCAAAATGGTAATTCAGCCCAGCCAAGGTTAAAACAGAACTCCTTTTAAAATCAAAACACGTTCCAACAGTTCCCCATGTTTGACACATTTGAGGGCTAAATCTCTGACCATTCACAATGACGGTGCCTAAAGGGGGAGGTAGACTGCGTACTTGGCTCAGTCTTAGAGGTAGACCAGAGAGGTCCATTTGTAAAAGACGAGGTGAATGTCCACCCGTGTCATTCCTTTTGACACAGGTGCTACCCGTTCTACTGTTAGAACAGCGGACGTTCCAAACATACCCCTCTCTGGAAAAAGATTCCAAATTGTAGAAGTTCCTAATATACAAATGACACACATTGTTACACAGGAAGTTCCAGTTAAAATAGGATAATTTGAAGAGAGCTACTAGTTTGTGGTGTGCAATTCCAATCCTGTTAATTTCTTGGGATTCGATTTGTTGTGTAAATCAAACTGCTTTATCTATTACATGCCTAAAGGTTTGGAGTTTCAGACTCATAATGAGGATATTGAATTTAAACTGGCAAGCCAAGGGACAGCCATTGAAGCCTTGATGACTACAGATGATCTACTGCCGGATCTTAAGGATACGGTAAAGCTTGAAGTCTGGGAAGTCTCATAAAAGGAGTTGCACCTGATCAAATAAGTGTTCAAACCACTGCTGTGTCCTTTAGAACACCTACAATTTAACCCCTGAAATGATAGCTGGATTACTTCAGTAATTGAGTCAATGATACAACCAGGCATTTTAAAAGAGAAACTGGTAGGTCTATGTAACTCACCCATTATGGGCCTGTGGAAGCCAAACAGTGGATACTAGATGAACAACTTTGCTGACTTCTTCCACAACAAGATCTCAGTCATCTACGGAAACTTCAAACGCCAACCCTCTGCTGCCGACAGCATCAACCAGCTCACACTCACAAATACAAACCGCAAGCAACTGCTTACCCACTGGAACCTCCTCACCACGTAAGACACTATCCCCATCAAGAATTTCGTGCACTTGGGCGAACCCACGGACCCCTGTACCCCACATCTTCAACCTTGGAAGCGAGACAATCGACATTAAGCTCCGGGAGGTCATGGACAACTCTTTCACATTCTACTAAACAGACGCCACCACAGCGAGATCCAGGGAGATCCTTTGGGTTCTACCTCACTGGCAGAACCCAAAGGATCCATATCCCACCATTTATCTCAGAGCCCAAGAAGATCATATGCAGAGTTCCCCAAGGATCCTCCCTCAGCCCCACCCTCTTTAACACCTCCATGACCCCCCTTGGCCGACATTGTCAGATTGCCGGAATCAACATATTCTCCTACGCCGATGATACCCAGCTCATCGCCTTCACCACCAAATCCATCTTCCATAGATGCATGATGAACGTCGCAGACTGGATGAAGGACAACTATCTCAAACTCAACTTGGACAAGATGGAATTCCTCATCTCTGGGAAAGATGTATGATGCCTTCAGAACTCTGCCCACCCCTGGCCCCAACAAACCACACCTGCAACCTCAACATCAACCTGGAAAGCAAGCTATCCATGAAGAAACAAGTCAACGCAGTCACTTCCGCCTGCTTTCATACACTGCATGCCCTTCAAGGACTTCATGTGGCTCCCAGTCAACACCAGAAGGACCGTCACACAGGCCGTCATAACCAGCAGACTGGACTATGGAAACACACCCAAAAGACTCCAGAAAATACAAAACTCAGTGGCAAGAACCATACTTGACCTCCCCAGTAGGAGCCACATCACACCACATCTCAAGAAACTTTCCTCGCTCCCGTTTCAGAAGAGATACTAGTTCAAGATTTTGGCACAAGCAATCAATGCATACATCAATGAACGCCTGACCTTTCACCAACTGACCAGACACCTTCAATCCTCTTCCCTTTTCCTCACATATAACTCACAAATTGGCTGAACCAACAGCGGAGGTTGCACTTTCTCAAACCTGGCAGCCAAGACATGGAACAACCTCCCCTGCACTTCAGGACCACACCATCGCTCCAGCAATTCAGTAAAGAGCTAAAGGCATGGATGTTCAAATGATCATACCATCACACAGCAGCCAACATTTTGAGTGACTCAAGACCCTCAGGGGTGATTTGCCATGCTTTAAAAATGATTATTTGATTGATTGAGATCATGAATGACCTTTGGAAGATTAATAACATTGTTATCTCTAGCTGTCCTGTGGTACTGAATCTAGCTGGGATACTGTTTTAGATTCCATGTGAATCCAAGAGGTTCACTGTGATAGTTTGTATCAGGCTTTCTTTGCTATACCTTAGCATGAGGACAGTCAGGACCTTTTTGCCTTCCGGTTCTAGAACCGCCTTTTGGCATGGTGCTGAGTCCCACAAGGGTATACATAGAGCCTCTCGATCATTAATCAGAATCTCAAGAATTATTTATTTTTATTTATTTATTTTAACGACTTGTAGAGCGCCTGGTGACCCGAAGGCATCCCCGCGCTGTAATGATTTTGATATCCAGATGAGATGGAGGAGAGAAAAGGAAGAAAAAAAAAAGGGGGGGGACGTTATTTCGGAAATAGAAGTGTTTTCAATTTTTTTCTAAAGATAAGATAGCTGGGTTCCAGTCTGAGGGAACGGGGGAGTGAGTTCCATCTGGTGGAAGCTTTCACAGAGAAGCGTCGGCCACCAGTGCGTGTCTTTTTAAATTTGGGGATGATGGCTAGATGTTCATTCTCGGACCGCAGGGATCTGGGAGCTATATAAGGCGTTACCAGGTCGCTGAGAATCGGGGGGCCAGCTCCATTAATCAGTTTGTAAGCCGTGCACATGGCTTTGAATTCCACTCTTTGACGCACCGGGAGCCAGTGCAGGGCTTTGAGGGCAGGTTTAGCTGACACTCTGGAGGGAAGGTTCATGAGTAGTCGGGCTGCAGCGTTCTGTGTTCGTTGTATTTTAGCCAAGATGACCTCAGGGGCACCCAGGTAAACCATGTTACTGTAGTCCAGCCGTGACAATATTAGCCCTTGGACTAGGAGTTTTCTGGAGGTGGGCGGGAGTAGGGGAAGAATCTTGCGGGTGGTGCGCATAAGCCCAAAACAGGTTCCTGCAGTTTTGGCCGCTTGTGTTTTCATTGATAACTCGGGTTCTAGCCAGACTCCTAGGGTCTTAATTTCTTTTTTCGGGGTGGGAATTTCCCCGAACACGTCTGGCCAGGCTGATGGGGGGATGGTCACCCATTGCTTTCCCATGAGCATCACTTCGGTCTTCGACCCGTTTAATTTGAGTGAAGATTCACACATCCAGCTGTAGATTTTCGTAAGGCAATTTGCCAAATTGTCTGGGTGATCGTCTAGTTGGGATAGGGAGACGACCAGCTGTGTGTCATCCGCGTAACTCACAATTTTGATGCCGAAGGGTGTCACCACGTCTTCAAGGGGGGCCATATAAGCATTGAAAAGCGTAGGGCTTAGAGATGATCCCTGGGGGACTCCGCTCGTGAGGGGGAGGGTGGACGAGTGGTGATTGCTGTCCCATACCTGGAACGTGCGCCCGTCAAGGAAGGACTCTATCCACCTGAGCGCCATCCCGGTGAGCCCTGCTGCCGCCAGCCGTTGGATGAGGACACGATGGTTGACTGTGTCGAAGGCTGCACTAAGATCCAGGAGGATCACTGCCACTGACCCTCCTGAATCCAAAATGCGCCTTGCCTCCTCGATAACGGTCAGAAGGGCGGTGTCAGTGCCATGACCCGGGCGAAACCCAGTTTGGGATTGCCGTAAGATGTTATTTGCCTCGAGAAACTGAGACAATTGTCCGTTGACCAATTTCTCAGCTACCTTGCTGATGCCAGGGAGGAGTGAGATTGGCCGGTAGTTTGCCATGTCTGCTGGGTCTAGCTGGGGTTTTTTAAGGAGTGCTTTCACGACTGCGCTCTTCCAGCTATCGGGGACAGATCCTTGGGCAAGCGAGCTGTTAATAAGCTCTGTGATCGTGGGAACTATTATATCAAAAAGGGGGGAACAAAACCGGACAATTTTTCACGGGGTCCAATGTACATGTCCTTCGGTAGAAAACAACAACAAATTGTACAGAGTTCCCCTGATTAAGTCAACTATATCTAACCTCTCTCACGTAGAGTTTTGACCAGAAAGGTGAAGGTGCTACACCCTTTTGCGGAATTAAGGATACCTCACACAAGTCACCGGTTGGACGACCACTGTCATCCCACCCGATGATCGTACAGTGTCATCATTGGTGTCCCGCTCCTACGGCAGGCTGGCGATGCAATGCCTGTCGGGCAGCCCTAGGTGCTGCACTTCTTTTATTCCTTAGCCAATGGGTGTGTGAGTGTGAGGGGCCTAGAAAAGGTGCAATAGTGAGCGTGAGTGAAGTTTAAAAAAAGTCAGTAGGGTCCATTAGGCCAGTCTTTCCTCCATAGCCGTTCGGCTTTCTTGCATTTTTTACGTAGTAATCGAAGTTCCGGGGTATACCACGGGGCGGAACCTGGTTTCCCGTTTTTGTCCTCCCGGGTTCTAAATGGGAGTACGGAATCCAGGGAGGTAGTAATCCAGTCTCTGAATTTACTATCGGCGATAGCCGGGTCTTCTGCATGGGCGGGGATAGTGGACTCTAGGGTCCTGGCCCAGTCTTCGGTGGGGAGCTTGGACCAGGCCCTGTCCCTGGTGTAAGAGGAAGGTTTTTGAGATTTCCTGAAAGGTCCTAGTAGTTGGAAAGAGACTAAAAAGTGGTCCGTCCAGGGGAGGGGGAGGGACTCGTTGAATTGCATGGTGGGGGTGCTTGTAAACACCGGGTCCAGCAAGTGACCTTTGTTGTGTGTAGCTCCGGAGTTTAGGAGGTGGAGGTCGAGAGCCGCTAGATCGGTGATCAAGTCGGCTGCCCCAGTATCTAAAGGGTCATTGAAATGAATGTTCAGGTCTCCTAGTATCATGAAGTTGGTGATGGAGTGGGCCTGAGTTGCTACCGTGTCCAGGAGAGCGCTAGAAAAGGAACCAGGGTGACCGGGGGGGCGGTACAGTAGGATGCCTGTGAGAGAGTTAGTCGGGTCTAACTTAATTGTGAACTGTAGGCTTTCAGAGTCGGGAACCTGCGCGTCGTTGAATTTGCAGGGGAGATAGTCCCGGTGAATAATGGCGACCCCACCACCTCTGCCTAAAGGGCGAGGTAGGGACTGAATGAGGAAGCCCGGAGGGGTGGCTAGAACCATGTCTGATGCCGAGTGTGGGGAAAGCCACGTTTCCGTCAGAAATAGAACGTCGATCTCATGGTCTTCTATAAGATGGTTGATAAGCGTTGCATGTTTAGGGAGAGAACGACAGTTCAGAGACGCAAGTTTGAGGGCTGAGGGTTTGTAGGGTTGGATGGGGAGTTTGAGTAGGACTGGGTGGCAGTTAGTGCAGCTGATAAATGGTCCCTCTAGATCGTGAACAAACTCACAAGAGGAGGCGATGGGGGGTCTGAGACTTAGGAGGTCCCGACGAGAGTAGGTTATCTTAGGGGCAGTTTTATCCGACAGGGGTTCTGGCCCTAGGCCCGGCTGTGCGCAGACGGGCGCAGACGGGATTGCCTTAGGCGCGTCTCCCAAGAAGAATCTTGAGTCCGTGGTAATGCCCTGTAATTTTGTTTTAGTCCAGTATATTGATGACTTGCTGGTGGCATTGGATACTCTACTGGCCTGTAAACAAGGCACCATTGCGTTGTTGAATCACTGGCTGAGAATGGACATAGTGTCCCTGAGTAAATTACAATATAATCAAAGGGAAGTCCTGTGTCTCGGAAACCACATTGAAAAGGGAGCAAGGAAGGAGTCATAAGAAAGAATCTCTGTCATTCTAAAAATGAACCCATCAACTACTTAAAGGGAAATCAAGATTTTTGTGGGAATGGTGGGCTACTGTTGCCAGTGGATACCCAACGTTTTGCTAGTGATACCAAAGGGGGTGATGGATGGAGCGTTTGAGAAAATCAAACACTCACCCCCAGTCAACTGATCTGCGTTTAATCCATCACCATTCTTTAGCTCACTGCACCACCCCAGTTCAGACATGGTGAAATGCAAATCAGTCTGACCCTGTGCCTCATGGGAACAGTCCAGCCCGAACGGCCTAGCCATGTCTTCCCTGGACCGGAAGGAAGAATCCTGGGACCGATTTCGGGTTCATAGCCCCCATCAGCCAGGCTATCTTGAATCCAGTGGCAGAGTGAGCAAGGGACCCACGTCTGGGCATACCCTGCCAACGTAGGGCAAAAAAAAGTGATAGTAGCTAAACCTTTACAGAGGATGATACACAAGGATGCATCTGATCCACCACCATGGGACAACAAATGCTTGGTTGCGTTCCTGCGTTTCTGCAGTGAGAGGGAGAGATGTGCTCCCTCAGTGTTTACACAAATGCATTTGGTTGCTTGAAGACCTGTGGCTTCTTTTTCTGCTACTCTTGCTCCTGTAGCCACAGGACTGCCTGGTTGCCTTAAAGCTGTAGCAGCAATAGGTGTCAGCATTGAAAGATGTGAGAGCATTGTTATTGGACATCCTCTTACAGTGTTAGTACCCCACTCAGTAAGATCTTGTTGGCACATAATCGCACCCAACATTTGACAAATATCAGGTTGACCAAGTATAAACAGATTATTCTAGAAGCTGATAATATCACCCTCAATAGGTGATCCTCACTGAATTCTGCAAACTTATTGCCATTGCCCTGAGATGAAAATGATGATGGGGAAGTGTATTATGACTGTTTAGACATCATGGAACTATGCACCAAGCCGAGACCAGATATTCAAGATGAACCTGTGGTAGCGTCAGACTATATATTGTTTGTTACAAAAGGGGATGATGGACGGAGCGTTTGAGCAAATCAAACACTCACCCCCAGTCAACTGATCTGGGTTTAATCCATCACCTTTCTTTAGCCCACTCAGCCACCCCATTTCAGACATGGCTATATGCAAATCAGTCTGACCCTGTGCCCCATGGGAACAGTCCAGCCCGAACTGCCAAGCCATGTCTTCCATGGACCGGAAACAAGCATCCTGGGACCGGTTTCGGATTCATAATCCTCATCAGCCAGGCTATCTTGAATCCAGTGGCCAAGTGAGCAAGGGACTCACGTCTGAGCATACCCTGCCACACTTAGGGCGAACAAAGCGATACAAAAGGGGATGATGGACGGAGCGTTTGAGCAAATCAAACACTCACCCCCAGTCAACTGATCTGGGTTTAATCCATCACCTTTCTTTAGCCCACTCAGCCACCCCATTTCAGACATGGCTATATGCAAATCAGTCTGACCCTGTGCCCCATGGGAACAGTCCAGCCCGAACTGCCAAGCCATGTCTTCCATGGACCGGAAACAAGCATCCTGGGACCGGTTTCGGATTCATAATCCTCATCAGCCAGGCTATCTTGAATCCAGTGGCCAAGTGAGCAAGGGACTCACGTCTGAGCATACCCTGCCACACTTAGGGCGAACAAAGCGATACAAAAGGGGATGATGGACGGAGCGTTTGAGCAAATCAAACACTCACCCCCAGTCAACTGATCTGGGTTTAATCCATCACCTTTCTTTAGCCCACTCAGCCACCCCATATATATTGTTTGTTGATGGCTCTTGCCTGAGAGATGACGGGGGGCCGCTGAGAGCTGCTTATGTGGGTTGTACTTAGGTCTGGGCAGAGTCCGCGGAGAAGTGACCAAAAAACTCCGCCACACTACACGGTGTTCCCCAAGTGGCATAGTGCGTTAGGTCGGGTCTTTGTCCTATGCTGGATAATCAGCATGAACATGAACAGCACCATGTGCAGCACAAGAGGGCTCTGCTACTTTCTGCCGCTTGAGTAGGTGTTCCGGTCTTGGCTGTGATGTAGGAGCAGGATCCCTCCACCGCTCTGGCCCTGCGAATGCATGGGATTTCGGCTAGGGCCAGATCGGCAGATCGGAGGCTTCTGTTGGGTGAGTTGAAAGAGATTCTTTCATTGAGGTATTGGGTCCGATGTTGTTCAGGGATTTGAAGGCATGAGTGAGGAGCTTGAAGGTCACTCTTTTTGATGGAGACCGTGTGTAGTTCTCGTAGGTGTTGGGTGATGTGGTGTTGTCGCGTGATGCTGAGGACCTGTCTAGCTGCGGCATTCTGGATTGTCTGGAGTTTGAGAAGTAGAGATTTGTTTATTCCAGTGTAGTGTAGAGGGCGTCTCCAAAGTCAACTCTGCTGGTTATGAGTGCATGGGTGACGATCCTTCTGGATTTGGAGGGTGTCCATTTTAAGGTCTTGCAGAGGATGCACAGGGTGTTGAAGCAAGTGGAGGATACAGCGTTGAACTGTTGGTGCATGGTGAGGGAGGAGTCGAGTGTGATGCTGAGGTTGCAAGCATGGTCTGTGCGTGTGGGAGGTTCTCCGAGGGTTGGGCCCACCAGGTATTGTCTCATGCTGAGGGGGTGGGTCTGAGAACGAGGACTTCCGTTTTCTCTGAGTTGATCTTTAGGCAGCTGTTGCTCATCCAAGAGGCGACATCTTTCATACCCACCTGAGATCTGTGTCTGGTGATGTTGGGTTTGTTGGTGAGGGACGGTATGAGTTGGGTGTCGTTCAGAGTAGGATACTATGCTGAGTCCATGTTTTCTGATGATGGTGGCGAGAGGGGTCATGTAAATATTCAAGAGCGTGGGGCTGAGTGAGGATCCTTGTGGTACTGTGCAGCTGATCTGTGTGGGTTCAGAGAGGAAGGGTGAGGGTGGGAACAGCTGGGAGCGGGAGGGGCCTTTGGGGGAGCAGCGTCAGGAAAGCTGAGGCAGAGCTGTGTGCTGAGAGAGCAGAGCCCAGGGGGTATTGCTTGATCTCAGAACGTAGTGGCCGCCATTAAGTAGGGGTTGGGGGAGGGTGGGAACAGCTGCAAGGCAGGAGGGTCCACAGGGGTAGTAGCAGTGGGAAAACAGAAAAAAAGGCACAGCAAAAGAAATAAATGAAATAACAAGAAAAGAAAGCAAAAGCACAATTTTTGTAGTTCGTTGGCAGCAGAGTTGGCCTCAGTTGTGATGGGGGAGGAGTGCGGTTGTGGGCGGAATTGAGGTGCTCCTCAGTGATCTTGTTCCAGTTCCTGTGTGAGAGCGTGGTAGGCCTGTGTGCGGTGTGCTTGGGGAAGGAGAAATTAACGCAGTGGTGGTCCATCCACATGGGTTGCGTGGTGTGGCTCAAGTGAATGTTGTGTCCTCCAGGGTATGTCCGGCCTTGTGGGCCGGTGTGCTGACAAGCTGTCTCAGACCGATTCTGGTGAGGTTGTCTAGGAGGGCGATGAAGTTGGGGTAGATGGGGTTGTCGAGGTGGACGTTCAGGTCTCCGAGGAATACGTTGTCCATGGATGCGATGGAGTGGGGTGAGATGATGTCTGCGATGGTGGTGGTTAAAGTGTCACGCGGTCTGGGAGGTCTGTAGGCAGGATGCCGCGTAGAGTCATTCTGGGGTTGATCTGGATCTGGAAATGGGGGACGTGGAGTCATGTGTGCTGGATGTGGTGAGTCAGAGGCAGTTTTTGTGTACGATGGCGAGTCCGCCTCCAGGGTGATTGGGGCAGTCCTTCCTCTGGATCTTGTATCTATCGGGGACGGTGGTTGCGATGTCGGTGTGGAGCTGGCGTTGGTCCAGGTTTCTGAGAGGAAGGCGACGTTGGGCGAGAGGGTGCTGAGGAGGTCCTAGATTTCTACTGCGTGTCTGTGCAGGGAGCGAACATTGAGGAGGTTGAAGCTCAGGGGTTTGGGTGCTCTGGCGCCTGGTAGGTTGGTGGTGGCAGTGGGTCTCCGGAGGTGGGTGAAAGTGCGGCGTCAGTGTTGACAGGAGAACTGGCCTTGGGTGGTGTTCGGTGTTTGCATCTGGCATATGTTGTTTCTTCCGGGGTTGAGTGAGTGGAGTGTTGCTGAGTCGTAGCACTGGCAGGTTGGAGGACCAGAGTTCCTGGCGGGTCGCGGACAGGCGCAGACGTGCTTGCCCTATGTGTCAGAGACTATAAGGCCCAGAAAACTTACAGAAACTGAATCCGGAAGAGCAATCACTTCCTGTATGACGGGCAGGAGGTGGAGTAGGGCAGGAACTGGGGAGCAGTCTAGGGACATGAATTATAAAAGCAGCAGTGTGCTGCGAGGCAAGCTCTTTCATTAATAGAAGAACAAGAGCAATAACTCAGGGAAATGATGAATAAGGAATAGTGAGAAAGGCTTGGCATGCAAGCCATCTTTCTTCCTTGTGTGCATATGGTTGTTCTGCCGTTGGTGCTACACAACTTGAAAGTAGTTGGGCTTCAAAAATAGAGGAGTGATCTTCAAAAATGTAGTCATGGAATTTCATGACCTCTAACCCAGAAAACGTGATAATCAGTTTATTGATCAGGAGTCTCAGGGGTGTTCTTTTAACCCCTCCGTGTTAAAGAATCCTTTACCCCACAAATCATTTTTGGATGCTTTTAAATGTGGGCATTCAAACTAGAATCGACTTTTAAATGAATGATACACAAATAAATATAGTACTGTTATAATCCTTTTATGGCTCTCAGTTAACAAATGATGCAGTGCTTCATTGCGAAGGTGGTTATAGGTGGTGGGCGCCAGCATTTATTTTTGGGGACTGAGACTTATCTTCCGTCATCAGACTCTTGTCCTGAGCAAGAAAGAGAGGTAGAAATAAGGAGAAAGAGAAAGAAACTTAGACAAAAGATGTGAATATTAACCTACCAGAGTGAAATGAAGAGACAAGAAGATTAGGGTGCAGAATTAAAGCATAATTGGCAGATTCAAGACTAGTCAGTCTTGGTATTCAGTCACCCTGGCACTCTGAAGCAGGACAATAACAACAAATAGCATTGTTTTTTTAAATGAGCACTGCAGCACTATGGTTCAGCTATCTGTAGAAAGACCTGCACGTCTTCGGTTGAAGGATGGAAAGGTCAGGTCGTCCAGCAAAATTATCTGTCTTTTTTTCTCCTGTGCTTGATGTAATGAATACGACTGAGCATGATTATAACCACATTCATGCCCCTAGGAAAATTGTAGGGCCTCATTTACTATATTTTGACAAAGTGCAGCAAGAACTCCTGCTGCACTGCCGTGCATCAAAATAAAAGAGAAGGAAAGCGCTGTATCCACAAGATATGGCACATTCCTGTCCTTCTCCCCTGCGCTGGTGCACAAACAGCAGCCGTGCGCCAACACAGACACTGTTACACCATTGTGCAAGGGTGCCTGCGTTGCAGGACTGATTGTTGTTGTGCAGGAGGGATATCTTCCTACACAAAAACAATCCCTAATAGTGTTTTGCTCCTTCTATGTGTGCTGCAGAATGCATCAGACCGGTCGCTTGTTTTCTTATTTGGGTCCTATCTTCTCGAACACGCGGACTGAGAAGCTGAGAAGTTGTCAAGCCTTGATTGCCTTTTGTAAACTTCTTAAAACTTGGCTTTTCTAACTCTTGCTTGTGTCTGGCTAAGTCACCTACCTTATATGTGTAATGCTGGGAAACCCTGCCAGGAAGCTATGCACTCAATAAACCCATATATTAATAATAGAAAAACTCCATATGCATCAATCAAAAGGTGCCTAATGTCGCACATACAAAATGCTGCTTAAACTTTTTGATGTTAACATCTTACAAAACTCAGCTTTGACTCGGCAAAAACTTGTAATAAAAAGATGAAACACTTAAATCACAAATTAGAAACAATATATCTTTCTGTGAATGTGACCTTTATGCATATATCATGTATTCTTTCATTCATTCATAGCATTGTCAGACTTGAATCTGTACATCTTTTAAACTATATAATGATCTTTTGCACGAGATATTCATTTTTCATATTTGGCTGATTGCCCACAGCTGTGCTAAACTGCTGAAAGGAGTAGAAGGTAAAAGCTAGATATTCCGCAACTGTGGACACAAATCAAAATTCAACAAGAGGTCACTTCCATATCGCCTTCACCAAGCCCTGTGCTATCAGCCTGAGGGCCCCACATAGGACAGAGCATCATTGACTGCAGCAGAAGGACACAAGGTCATTCAGGTAAAAGAAGTCGTAGTTCATGGCTCCCTCTCCCCCTAGCCCCGCCCCTTCATTTTAGAGAGAAATCAAAGCCACGTGGATGGGAACACCTGTGCGATGCTTCTTGTCCCTCTTGGGTTCAACCACTAACAATGGTGGCTCGTGGATTTAAACGGAAGCTGCCAGACTTTGGATCTAAGTCGATACTGGTGGAACCTGGATTTAAATATGCAAATCATGCTTCCATCACATGTTCTTGCCCGGTGTCTCGAGGATCACACCGTCTCACTATTCTTTTTGCCGTGTTGTTGGCATTGGGGTAACTTTACGGATTCAGTTACATTTCCAGGTGCTTCTTTTGCATCTTACCGTCAGGGCCGGCGCTAGGCATGGGCAGTGTGGGCAGCTGCCCAGGGCCTCGCGCTCAGCACAATAACAGGGGGCCCCGCTTTCACACTCTCACAGGCAGATCACCTACTCCCCGAGGCCCCCCTCCCCAACCCGATCACATTGCTAAAGTATTTGTGAGCAGAGCGAGGTGTCTTGACCTCGCGGTTCAGGGCGGCATTCCTGGGTGTGAAAGGAGGGGGGAGGGTAAACAAGGGGTACAGGATGTGAGAGCAACAAAGCCAATAATTACGGCAGCTCTCCAGAACAAGGACGGGGCAGCACCTCTGTTAACATCCTGCGGTGAAGAACTTGTCTGCCTTTGTCTATTTCCTCTCCAGGCGATAGATGGCCCTTTTGTTTCCACGATTAACCAGACATCAGAAGATAAGGAGAGGTTGATGAGGGGAGGGGGGAGCATCTAGCTCAGACTGCCACAGTATGGCAGTGTTTATTTATTTTATGCGTTTTTATATAGCGCTGACTTTACCCAAAGGTGTCAGAGCGCTTCACAATAGGAACTGTACTGATACACGAGGAGAAAATTCCAAGCAAACAAATTACAAAAGCAAACGTTAAGTTACGTGAGGCAAAAGTGACAATTGTGAGCAAACAAAATACAAGAGGTAGCAAACGGTACATTACAGGAGAAAAAAGTGACATGGGTGCACATTACAAAAGCGTACAGAGTACAAGAAGAGGTATAGTACTGCAATAAATGGCAGACACTCAAACACAATAACAAACGTTACATAGGCAACGGTGGAACTTGTGCTCAGCAAAGTGTCTCACTACTGCTTTGAGGCACAGGAGAGGTGGTCCTTATCCCCTGGGCCTCAAAGCACTAAATCATGCTGCAAGGTTAGGCGTGGGGCCCCTTTCACTGGGACGTGGCTATTATCTAATGCTTCGAAGTCCAGGGCAGGGGGCCCTCACAGCTCTCGACCAGGCTGCAAGGTGCAGATGTGGGGCCCCCTTTGCAGGGCTTTGTAGCCATTATTTTGTGCTGGGAGGCCCAGGACAGAGGGCCCTGTCCTTGGCCTCACAGTGCTACTGTTAGATCATTAATTTCTATTTTCCAGAGAGACTAGCATGTTTGCTTCCCAGTCTAGGCCACCAGTGATAAACTTAGAGGGTTGTCTAGTAAATACAGCTAAGTGCGTACAAATGGATTACCACCCAATTTCCCGAGCAGGAAGCTCCGTGGCCCCTCTTATCGCGAATTAAGCAGATTGACATGGGCGTCCGCAGGGGGGGCAAGGAGGGGCGCTTGCCCCCCCCTGGAGCACCCCTCCTTGCCCCCCTCCCAGGGCCGGCTCTAGGGTGGTGTGACCGGTGCCACCTTGGGGCGCCGTGTTTACAATTTAATTATGATTTTAAAAGCACCTGCTGCACGTTCCTTTCCTCCTGCAATTACGGGGCCTCACAAAAATGTCAAGATAACTCCTGTGATTAATGTTCTTCCTGGCCAGAGATCAGAGTTTTGTGTAGTTGAGGTTTTTGACGTATGTGAAGGTAGTACAGAGGGTTAATATGCCTGCTGCAAAGAACGTGTGCCAAGTAGATTAAAGAGTGCATTTAATGTAAATAGATCAGCAGGTTACTTCTTTTAAAAGAGACATCCTTTTCTTACTTGCAATTAATAACTTAAAGTCCTAATATAGAATAGTGAGGTATTAACTTTCATCATAGAAGTGCATACACTCTGCTAAGTATAGAACATTGATTAATTTAGCAAAAAGGGGTAATTTGGGTAGAAATGGAGTCTTACTATTAAAGAAAACTCCCAACTATGCTGTTTCTTTTTCGACTCTGAGTTTGTGCTTGTCCACACCAAGCACTCCTAAACTATACTGCCTACCAATTATGGATGACATGTGACTCCTACACTTTTAGGGGCATATCATCAACGACCAGCGATAATTATCGCTGGCTGTGTGTAGCGCTCAAAAAATTAACGCCGCATATCGCCGGATTCTATCGCCTGGTGACGCACTATCAGCAAGGCACATCGCCCAGGCAATAGAAATTCAGGCAACCGCGGCGGAAAGAGTCGAAATCGCCAAAATTCCAGCGATATAAAACCGTGTTAAGGAAAACCTAATCTATAATGGGAGACGTGGACTCAGTATTACAATCCATCTCCCATTATAGATATGGCTTAGTAAGGAAAATATCAGGCCTTACAAAGCGGCGAAAAACCCGGTTAGCGCTGATTATGATATCGCTATGTATGTTAGCGATACACCTGAAAATAGAGAGAACCAGTGTTAGTGATGATATCCCATGTTGTTTCACCGGACATGCCTCCCTTGCATCTCATTAGCGATGCAAGGCGATGCGATGTTGAAACCAGCGCTAATCCCATTGAACACGCTTTAGCGTGCTCTTGTAAATAAAGCAATATTTTTATTGTCATATTTCATCCGAAAACGGACGCAAGCGTCGCGATAAAAATATCGCTAGGCCTTGATAATATGGCCCTTTGTCCTTTGACTTATGTAACATTTCCTATACACTGATTTACACAAGTATGATTGATTGTCTGTGTAATGTGTGTGTGATGCAAAGTGCTCTGACATACTTTAATGGTATGAGTAGCGCTATATAACGAATTCAATGCATCTGAGAGAGAGTGGTTATTGACTCTTGGTCACTGTTAAAGGGTGCTTGTGAGAGAATCCGTGGTGGAGGTGGTCATTGGGGGCGCCAACTAACATTGTCACACTGGGTGCCACCAGCGCTAAAGCTGGCCCTGCCCCCTGCAGACGCCCATGCAGATTGACTGCTTTGTGACACACTTTGAGCCCCTCACTTATGTTCGAGGGGCTGTGAAATTCTTGTCCTTTTAATTACTTGTAGGGGATTTCATAGATACTGTTTTGACAGCCCATGTTTGTGCTGCACCTGTGTCTTGTTTAACAGGGCAGGGAAGGTGGGGTGTGGTGGAAGGCAGAAGGGAAGTACTGTAGCTAGACAAGGTTTCTCGTAGTGAAAGAGTGTGACACACTGTCAGCTACTAACCATGAAAACATGTTGTCTGCCTTTTCAGATGTAGAAATGACAAGCAACTTCATTGATATTATGAGTTGAAAGACATTGAAAAACCTATTCAGTCTAATGAGCAAAGGAATAAATGCATTCCGATGAACTACTCCCGGCAGAGCCACCCTTTATCCGTAGGCCCTTGTCCCCAATTAGTTCCTCAGAAAAGCCCTTAAGGGTCCTTACACATCCCTCTTTTCTAGCTCCTCCTTTTGATCTCTGAAGATAGCAAAATGCGGCTGCGCACGTGATTGTTGAAAATCTTTTAGTGCTACTCTGACCCTTTTTAGGGTAGTGCCTGCAAGAGCATGCGCTACTGCATGCGTCTTGTTTGCGAGACACTGTTGTATGCATAAAAGAGCTTGGAGCCAGCCCGTTGCTTACCACATGTTGCTTTGCGTGGTACTCTTCTTTACAGCCTGATAATTGGTCAAGGCAGATCTAACATCACTTCCGTTCCTCTCTGTCGAGCAGGGACCAGGCACTGATTGATTCAACTTAATCAGTGCACGTTTGCTACTCCCGATGTGATTGAGGTACTATTTTATTCTGTTCAACTTTTAGTGTCCTGCAAACAGAAGACGTGAGACTGGTAAAATCGAGCCTAGCAGGACAAAAAAAGTTGCAAAGATTTATTTTCTATAGTTAAGTTGCTTTTATTTTGCCAAGTCTTCTTTTCTTACTGTTCACTAATATTTTCTTTTGTTTTTGCCTGTGTACGCTTCTCTCGAATATTATTGCAAATTGACAATGTTTCTTTCTTATGTGTTTTTTCTGAAAAATGCTTTAACACATAATAGTTCAGTACACCTCCAATCGGGCCCACTCTAATGCATGCCAATCCACCCCACACCAATCCACTCCACTTAATCCGGGACGCTTACGGGCAGCTGTGCGCTTTACAAATCCAACACATTTACATTTAATCCAATCCACCATAGACCAATCCAAACCACCCCACTCCACCACACTCCAATCCTCTCACCCCACACCAATCTGCCCCACTTCAATCCAAAACAATCTGCCCCACTTAAGTCCAAAACAATCTGCCCCACTTCAGTCCAAAACAATCTGCCCCACTTCAGTCCAAAACAATCTGCCCCACTTCAGTCCAAAACAATCTGCCCCACTTCAGTCCAAAACAATCTGCCCCACTTCAGTCCAAAACAATCTGCCTCACTTCAGTCCAAAACAATCTGCCCCACTTCAATCCAAAACAATCTGCCCCACTTCAATCCAAAACAATCTGCCCCATTTCAATCCAAAACAATCTGCCCCACTTCAATCCAAAACAATCTGCCCACTCCAATCCAAATCAATCTGCCCCACTCCAATCTCCACACTCCAATCTCCACACAAAAATCTGGCCCACTCCAATCCAAAACAATCTGCCACACTCCAATCCAAAACAATCTGGCCCACTCCAACCCAAAACAATATACCCCACCCCAATCTCCGCACTCCAATCTGCCCCACTCCAAGCTGCCCCACTCCAAGCTCCGCACGCCAATCTGGCCCACTCCAACCCGAAACAATCTGCCCCACTCCAACCCGAAACAATCTGCCCCACTCCAATCCAAAACCATGTGCTCCAACTCAATCAGCGCCACTCCAATCCAAAACAATCTGCCCCACTCCTGTCTGCCCCACTCCAATCCAAAACAGTCTTCCCCACTCACGTCCATCCCACTCCAATCCAATCCACCTCACCCTTATCCAATCCAACCCACTCCAATCCAATCCACCCAACTTCAATCTAATCCACCCAAATCCAATTCAATCCACCCAAATCCAATGTATCCCACTCCAATCTGACCCACCACACTCTAACCCAACCCACCCCAATTCAATCCAATCCACCTCACCCCAATCCATTTCACCCCAATCCAATTCACCTCAATCCAAGCCACCCCACTGCAATTCAATCTACTCCACTCAAATCCACCCACCCCACCCCAATTCACCACAACCCATTCCACCCCACCTCACTACATTCTACCCCACTCTAGTCCTCCACCCCACACCCCTCCAGTCCACCCCACTCCTGTTCACTCTTCTTCACTCCAATCCACCTCACCCCAATCCAGTCCTACCTCCCCATTTTAATCCACCCCACTCCAGTCTAATCTACCACATTCATTCCACCCCACTCCACTGCAGTTCAATCCACCTCACTTTAATCCAATCCACCCAACTCTACCCCAATCCAATCCACCCGCCCTAGTTCAGACCACCCCACTCAGTCCAATCCCTCCAGCCCACCACACTCTAATCCACCCCACCACAAACCAATTTAACACACCCTACTCCATTTCAATCCATACCACTCCAATCCACCCCACCTACCCAGTCTAACTCACTCCACTCACTCCAACTCGCTCTATCCCAATCCACCCCAATCTACTCCAATCCACTCACTACCTCAGTCCAGCCAACCTACTCAACCCGATTCCACCCTACTCCAATCTACGGCACTCCACTCTATGACGCTGCACTCAAAAAGAATAAAACATTTATTTGTATCTGAATTCAACTTCATCTCGCTATACCCTGTTGCATATTTAACTAGGAGGTAGAATAGCCATCTTTGTGAGATCTGCGTCAAGCATCCAATGTGACTAATGTAATCCACTTAATACAGGTTTAAAATAGACTTGTTCCATTTGGATATTTATCTTTTAGTTCATGTTACTTATATCAACAGAATGTCTCTTCAGCAATGACAAAGATCAATAGTTTTGTGATGTCAGTTTTCTATGATGTCACGTCTTGTGACGTCACAAGCCAATTAGAGGGGCCTCACATCTTCCCTTTCGCCCAGGGCCCCACAAGTCCTAGGACCGGCCCTGCTTACCGTTGCTTGAGTTGTAAGTAATTCGAACACGAGCAAGACAGCAACAGAAAGAGCACTAAACCGCACCTGACATTCAGCCAATAGCACTGGCACGGTGCACTCGGCAGGGAAGCTTCCCGAGACATCTATGCTCTCTATTATTGAGAGAAAGGCTTTCTTTGGAAATGCAAACACCCTCCTCTTCTTTGCCCAGCTTCCACTGTGTGCCGGGCGGCTGTCTATAAATACTCCCATCACGTGCAGTCATCAGCAATGTGTACATTTGCTTTGTTGTCTTGCGCGCTTGTTCCCAAAGGTGCCTTTTTAGCCAATTATGGTGTTTGGTTTCCAAGCATGGGCCAAACAATGCAGCAGGCACTGTCTTCGTTTGTCATTATATTACACATGATACAGGCCTGGCTCCATGGCTGAACCAGGGGAGCAGGGGTCCAGCTTCACGTGCTTAAATCACTGCATCAGAGCCTCGAGCGTGTATATCATATTCTGTCTTCATTATTCACAGACAGGCTCCTAAACGCTGCCTTGACTGAGTAGCTATTCTCCCGATACTCTCTCCTGCGGTTCTGGTGGCTGCAGACACACTGTTTTCCATCATCTGTGCTGTCTAATATATCACAGATTGAGCAATCCTAGCTCGACAACAAATGACAACGACAAAAATGGATAAAATGATCATGCTAATGCTGCGGTGAGCCAGTTGTTTATATTAATTAGGATGCCATTGGAGAAGTGTAATCTTGATCCCACCAGAGATAATGTAGGGGTGCATCATACTCAAGCATAGCCAACACTCAAATATAATCTGTTGTAAGTAATGTACTAAAAGGAGTGGAGTATTGATTACCGAAAGTACTTCATTCAAAATAAATGTGTTTAGAACGTGATTAATAATGTTATGTGAAAATGTATACATTAAAGTGGCGGAAGAATTTAACATGAAATGTCTTATTGTAAAATATTTAACTAGGTTGTGTGCATATAGTATTTGACAAATTCATATGTATAAACCAAATTAATTATGTGCAGGTATGAATATAATCTCACTTTCGTAGTTTGTTGCATTATATTTATGGTTATTAGAAGCTGCATTTATTTTGTAGAAATGGGCACATGCTTACAATCCAGTGCACTAGCCAAAGTCGACAGTTAAATTGCGGCCTTATGTGTTTGTTAGCTTAACTTCACATGTTATTTCATTTTAGCTTAATTTGGACGGTTAGTTAGTGAAGTGAAAAGAATTAGAACTTGACCTAGAAAATCTGGATCTCAACCCTATTGTCCCTAGTTCGGAATCCAGGATCAAGATGTGGAGAATAGACGGAGTTCCAGTCGTGTGCGTTGTTTGGTGGAGATGTTGTGAGAGTCATGTAAATGTGGTGTTAAGTTGCTACTTGCTGTTTTGCTCTCAGGATCCACGTCGTGCACCCTGCTCTGGTGTGTCTGCTGGGCGGAGGCGGCTTCCGTGAACAACTCGCCGGACCCGCTCCGCGGGTCCCGCAGCGCGCCTGAGGCAGAGGAGGCGGTTGGGCACAGGCTGCTGAGAGTGCTGGGAGGAGCGCGAGAGAGGCGTTGGGACCAGCGGGGTTGCGAGTGCCAAGCAGGGACTCCAGTATCCAGGAGCCCCTGCGCGCCCAATCAGTGACACCTGGGCTGCTCTCCCCGCTGGCCACGCCCCCCCGCCGAGGAAGTGAAAATCGGCATCCTCCCTCACCCACCTGGGACCCTTGCTACTTGCTGTTTTGCTCTCAGGATCCACGTCGTGCACCCTGCTCTGGTGTGTCTGCTGGGCGGAGGCGGCTTCCGTGAACAACTCGCCGGACCCGCTCCGCGGGTCCCGCAGCGCGCCTGAGGCAGAGGAGGCGGTTGGGCACAGGCTGCTGAGAGTGCTGGGAGGAGCGCGAGAGAGGCGTTGGGACCAGCGGGGTTGCGAGTGCCAAGCAGGGACTCCAGTATCCAGGAGCCCCTGCGCGCCCAATCAGTGACACCTGGGCTGCTCTCCCCGCTGGCCACGCCCCCCCGCCGAGGAAGTGAAAATCGGCATCCTCCCTCACCCACCTGGGACCCTTGCTACTTGCTGTTTTGCTCTCAGGATCCACGTCGTGCACCCTGCTCTGGTGTGTCTGCTGGGCGGAGGCGGCTTCCGTGAACAACTCGCCGGACCCGCTCCGCGGGTCCCGCAGCGCGCCTGAGGCAGAGGAGGCGGTTGGGCACAGGCTGCTGAGAGTGCTGGGAGGAGCGCGAGAGAGGCGTTGGGACCAGCGGGGTTGCGAGTGCCAAGCAGGGACTCCAGTATCCAGGAGCCCCTGCGCGCCCAATCAGTGACACCTGGGCTGCTCTCCCCGCTGGCCACGCCCCCCTGCCTATCAGCCAACCAACAAACAGGCCCTGTGTACTTTGGCCTGCGTAGTAGCCGCTACGCGGGAGCGTGCGGGAGCGCGCCGGGAGAAGCCCGGGACAAGGGCGGGACCGTCTGTGGCCGTCCGGGGCCGTAGGAGGCCGGGCTGGGCCACGTCCCTTGCCCCTCAAAGGCGGTGCATCACACGGCCTGGGTGAGGCCCTGTACCGATCCTCAAACCATGTCTACCCGCTCTGGCAAACTCATCAGGAGTGAAGGCGAGAGAGGATCTACTGCTGGGAGCCCTGTGATTGGAACAATGGACCGCTTCATTACCAGGGTAGCAGCGGTGATAGAAAAGGAGATAGCGATGTCCGAGCGGCGCCTATCTGAGATCTATCTCCCCTCAAGACGATCATCATTGGGGGCTGCTGCCCAGTCGCTCACACCGACTAGTGAGAAGGCTCACTCTGTTCCCCTACCCGGTGCTTCAGGTGTTACTATAGACACTATAGATACGCCCCAGTTGGAGGAAATAGGGCAAAATATAACTAGGTTGGAAAATCTGGCTACGTCCATCCCCTCTGTTTCTGTAGAAGATGGTGACCTTAATTCCCTGTATCCAACTGTAATATTTAAATCCTTTAGTGATGCTATTAGTGTCCCTTCTTCACCAGAATCTCCTACCCCCACACTAGTCTCATTAGACGGGGTCCCAGAAGGTGCTTCTGTCAACATCCAATCTCCCGAAACTAGGCAGGACAATAGTCCTAAAAGTAAAAAGGCAAGAAAACGTAAAAAGGGTAGGCTTGTTAGGCAGGCCGCACTTTACCAAAGAGTAAGAAGGCATACTGGACAAGGTATGAGAATCACAAAGGCTGGGCTGTTAGAGAGTGAGGGCGGCATAGAAGGGCCTGCTGTGGACTCCCCTACGGGGACTTGCACAGATGTCAATATTACTAACGTTCCTGCCCTTGCTGACCCTGTAACGCTTGAAAATATCCTAGAGAAGGTAAATAGTCTCCTGAGGCCTCTTTTAGCCCAGGTTAAGGGCCTGGGGGTGAGGATTGACAAATTAGAGCAATCAACCCTTGACGGACTCCACTCACTCAAAACTACAATTAAGCAAATAGTTAGAGTGGGTGAAAACCGGGACATTGGTGCAAAGGGGAAGGAACCACCTCCTCAGAGAGACCCTAAGCCCCTAAACTGTTCAAAGAAGGTTGATCCTAATAATATAATAACTTCATCTTCTAAAACTTCTCCTCCTCCCAAAGTAGGGCTAAACCGTAAGGACTCTCCAGCATGCTCTGTGCATGTCGCAAGTAAACCCAACCCTATCCCACAAAAGCAGCCACTGACAACCAGAGGCAAAGTGGAAGATCCACAAGTGGCTGGTACATGTAATAAAACTCAAGGCCCAGTGATAGGGAAAACTCCCAGATCTAGGGTTAAGTCTACAGTCCCGGCTCCCACTCCATTGGTCCCCAGAAATCCTGTGCGTCGGATCCCGCCTGTAAACCTCCCGCCAGACTGTCAACCTTTTGTTGCTGTGATGGTAAATGTCCCCCCTCTAAAGGAAGGCCAGATGGAAAATCACCAATCACTTAAGAACAAGTGTATCCACTGGCTGAAGGCATATAAGCCTATTCCCTTGGACGTAGATGGGATTATTTTAAGCGTTCGTAGAGTTGGGTGGGTAGGGCAGGGGAGAAAAACACAGGAAGGGGACTGTATAATTATAAATTTTCAAGACCCTAGAGTAGTGCCCTCCATTTGTTCTCCTATTAAAAACATGGGGGCTCCAGGGATTAAAGTGGTAGACTTATCTTATTTTTACCCTAGGCAAGTTGTAAAACTAACTGGAGAAAGCCAAATCTCCCCTGGGCTGGGACACATTGGGGAGGTTTCCTGGGCAGGGAAAATGGGAGGCACGAGGGCTAATCACGTGTGGGCGCCAAGCTCGAACTGACTGGAACTTGGGAGTAGAGCGTACCCAACAGGAGAATTGCCCTCTCAAATCCTTTTGACTAGCGGGACGCTAGCCACTAAAACTAGCATCCATGGCCCCTGCTCCCCTAAGATATCCATGGCGAGGCCCATAGACGAGAATACTCTTGCACCCAGAGACATTCCAGCTGTGACGGACCTGGCTTTTAAGGTTTTCAGCTGGAATGTCGCAGGGATTGCAAGAAAGTTGGCCCAACCGGATTTTGCTGCTTGGGTTGATGAGCACTCTGTGTGTATTTTTCAAGAGACATGGAGTTTGGCCCCGGCCCATAGGGTGGGATTCTCCTCCCATTCTGTCCCCGCTCAAACCTCGGAAACAGGGAGAGGGCGTCCCTTGGGTGGCCTCCTTATCTGGGTTGCTGCCTCTCTAGATTGTAGAGTAGAGGAGTTCCCCACAGGCTGCCCGGATATTCAAAACATCACCTTAACAGACCAAAGGGGGAGACTGGTCCTAAATATTTATAATGTTTATGCTCGTGGGACCAAGGGTGGACGGAAGTCTCCTGTAATATCTCTTCTTGAGACCATCCTAAAAAATACTCCTCACAAGATGCGTACTTTGGTTGCAGGAGATATGAATTGTACTTTCGAGCCCTTGGGCTCGGACGTAGCCCTTGACCAAGATGAGGAGGATGCTAGAAGGGGGATTCCTGTATTGGAAATTTCTCCGATCAGGAGGTGGTCAGAAGTGGCGCTCCAGCTATATTCCTTGTGTCTCGAATTAAACTTACGGGCAGCAAATGGGAGGACAAATTCGGACAGGGTGGGGGCCCACACTTATAATAGACCAGGGCACACCTCGAGGATCGATTATTTGTTGATAGACGTACCCCTATGGCCCCATGTAAGGGACATGCTGGTGGTCCCTGCGACTGAAAGCGATCATAATTCGCTTTCCCTAAAAATGGACCAGTGGTGGCGCCCTAGAGAAAAGGGATATATTACCCCGGTACCTGCTCCTCCCGACGAGTCTGAAGTCTCCCCTTGTGGGAGAAGAATAAAATGGGCGAAATTGGTCCTCTCTGAGGCAAGGGTAGGGGAAATTTCATCTCTCCTAAACCTCGCAGTGGCAACCCTTGGGTCCCCTATTGAAGGAGTGGGCAGAGCGAGTGGGCTGTTTGTCGCCCTGATAGAGGCGTTGACTAATGTGTTTACCCCATACTCTAGTAAGCCGGGCAATAAAAGATCTATAAAGCCCGCTGATGGATGGTATACCCAATCATGTAGGGCGTATAAGTCAAAATTAGTGGAGGCTGTAAAGTTTAAATCCCCCAGTGAGATTCAGGTCGCAAGGAAGACCTATAATAAAGCCCTTAAAAATGCTAGGAGGGAGTGGGAAGATAAGTTCTGGGAAGACCTGCTCTTAGCGAGTAAAAGTAGGGACACAAGGGCTTTCTGGAATCTTATAGCTTCACGGAATAAACCCGCTGAAACTATGAGACCCTGTAATATTCCGCCCCAAAATTGGGTAAATCATTTTGGGGCGTTATACCTCCCTCCAGACGGGGACATGAACATGGGGGTAAACTTCTCACTAGTAATTGAACCTCAGTTCTATGATTTCTTCACCCCTGTAGAAATTGAGGGGGTCATAGGGTGGGTAGCTCCCCGCAAGGCAGCGGGCCCAGATGGCCTCCCGGGGGACTTAATGAAGGCTTATCCCGTAGAATGGGGAAGGGTGATAGCTGCTCTCCTCAATGACATCATGATGGGAGGAGCAGTACCAGAATCTTGGAAAGGGGCAGTGGTGGTCCCAATTTACAAAAAAGGCTGTAGGGAAACCCCGGGGAACTACCGCCCAATAAGTTTGATAGACTCCACCCAAAAGATAGCTGGTAAAGCTATTCTCGGAAGGATCCTCCACTGGGTGGAGGAAAATAAAATCCTATCAGACTTCCAGGCAGGCTTCCGGGCAGGAATGGGGACAATAGAGCAGGTGTTTAGGTTGGCACTATTGGGATGGAAGGTGGTGGATCTAGGCAGGGGTAGTCTTTACTTGGCCTTTATAGACCTGAAGACTGCCTTTGACCTGGTCCCCCGGGAAGAACTATGGAGGGTACTTTACAAACTGGGATTGCCCGATTATATCTTGTCCCTCCTCATTAGCCTCCATGCCAATACCTATGCACAGGTTCGTTGGGGTAAAAACGGAGAGGTCACTGAAAAAATACCGGTGTCTAGGGGAGTAAGACAGGGTTGCGTCTTGGCGCCCACCCTATTCTCACTTTATCTAAATGGGGTGGTGGAATATCTCCAACAAGAACCAGCCGACGCCCCCTGTCTTGGAGGAGTCCGGATCCCCACCCTGCTTTTTGCGGATGACACGCTTTTGATCTCGAAGACTCCCCAAGGCCTCCAGAAACTCCTAACGCGCTTCCAGGAGTTTTGTGCTGCAAAAGGGCTAATAATAAACGTGGACAAAACTAAATACTTAGTCCTAAACCCCCCACGGAAATTGGGCCGCCCACCTATGCTTAACTCTGTTGCCCTAGAAAAAGTATCCGAATTCGATTATCTCGGAATTCGGATCACGGATAGAATGTCCTGGGGAAATCACATAGATAAAATGGTCCTTAACCATAAGAGAGTAGGAGGAGCTCTTATGAGGGAGTACCGGGCCTCACCGAGGAGATCGCTTACCCCGGTAATTGAAATTTACAAGACCAAGGTAGTGACATCAGCCTTGTACGGGGCTGAATTGTGGGGCCACTCCCGATTGGACACTCTGGTAACAGCTGAGACCAAGCTTCTGAAATCAATCATTGCCATCCCCCTGAGCACCCCATCTGTACCTGTGCTGTTGGACACAGGCTGCAGAAGCATTAAGGATCAAGCTCTGCTTCGCCCTCTTCTTTTATGGACCCGAATCTGGAGGGGCGAGGAGTTAAAATCCTATGCTGACGGCCTGAGGGAAATTATGAGCCTGGGGGGTTGGGCAAAGATAAGATGGCTAAGGGATACCAAAAACCTGATGGAGAAAATTGGTTTGGGAGACTACTGGTCATCGCGTTCAGCTCCGCCGAAAGATGTTGTAAAGGCCCTTTTCTGGAAATGGGTCGCGGAGCAACTCATTACAAACTCGAACCATTGTAAATCTACTGCCGCCTTTTTACTTGTTAAAGACATCGTGGCATTTGAACCCTATTTGGATTTAATTACTCTTCCCCTTGATCGTGCCCTTTATTTTAAATTTAGAGTTGGTTCTCTACCTCTTGGTGCTCTGGTATCTAACTGGAGCTCCACGGCCCGTAAGTCCCCGAATTGTGCCTGTTGCCCAAGTAAGATAGAGTCCGTTGCGCATGTACTGTTTGAATGCCCGGATTATGCAAGGCCTAGGGGCACTTGGTTGAAGCCCCTTTGCCGAAATATGGGCACACGTAGCCACTTAACAGCTCTACGTATCCTAACCACGGACACATCCCCCCTGATTGTATGTGGAACTGCAAAATTTTTAAAACAGTTTTGGCTTATTCGTTGCAAGAGATTGTCAGTAGCGATTTAATTCTGTTTAGCTAATTTATCAGCGGACAATCTATGTCCTTTTATCCCTTTTAAATGTGCTTTTTATACTGACTTCTTTAAGTGATGCTTTTTGTATAATTGAAAATGTTTGTATTGCATGTGTGCTTATAAGATATCTTGCATATCGAATAAAAGCTTTTTGACTTGACTTGACTATCAACAGAATGTCTCTTCAGCAATGACAAAGATCAATAGTTTTGTGATGTCAGTTTTCTATGATGTCACGTCTTGTGACGTCACAAGCCAATTAGAGGGGCCTCACATCTTCCCTTTCGCCCAGGGCCCCACAAGTCCTAGGACCGGCCCTGCTTACCGTTGCTTGAGTTGTAAGTAATTCGAACACGAGCAAGACAGCAACAGAAAGAGCACTAAACCGCACCTGACATTCAGCCAATAGCACTGGCACGGTGCACTCGGCAGGGAAGCTTCCCGAGACATCTATGCTCTCTATTATTGAGAGAAAGGCTTTCTTTGGAAATGCAAACACCCTCCTCTTCTTTGCCCAGCTTCCACTGTGTGCCGGGCGGCTGTCTATAAATACTCCCATCACGTGCAGTCATCAGCAATGTGTACATTTGCTTTGTTGTCTTGCGCGCTTGTTCCCAAAGGTGCCTTTTTAGCCAATTATGGTGTTTGGTTTCCAAGCATGGGCCAAACAATGCAGCAGGCACTGTCTTCGTTTGTCATTATATTACACATGATACAGGCCTGGCTCCATGGCTGAACCAGGGGAGCAGGGGTCCAGCTTCACGTGCTTAAATCACTGCATCAGAGCCTCGAGCGTGTATATCATATTCTGTCTTCATTATTCACAGACAGGCTCCTAAACGCTGCCTTGACTGAGTAGCTATTCTCCCGATACTCTCTCCTGCGGTTCTGGTGGCTGCAGACACACTGTTTTCCATCATCTGTGCTGTCTAATATATCACAGATTGAGCAATCCTAGCTCGACAACAAATGACAACGACAAAAATGGATAAAATGATCATGCTAATGCTGCGGTGAGCCAGTTGTTTATATTAATTAGGATGCCATTGGAGAAGTGTAATCTTGATCCCACCAGAGATAATGTAGGGGTGCATCATACTCAAGCATAGCCAACACTCAAATATAATCTGTTGTAAGTAATGTACTAAAAGGAGTGGAGTATTGATTACCGAAAGTACTTCATTCAAAATAAATGTGTTTAGAACGTGATTAATAATGTTATGTGAAAATGTATACATTAAAGTGGCGGAAGAATTTAACATGAAATGTCTTATTGTAAAATATTTAACTAGGTTGTGTGCATATAGTATTTGACAAATTCATATGTATAAACCAAATTAATTATGTGCAGGTATGAATATAATCTCACTTTCGTAGTTTGTTGCATTATATTTATGGTTATTAGAAGCTGCATTTATTTTGTAGAAATGGGCACATGCTTACAATCCAGTGCACTAGCCAAAGTCGACAGTTAAATTGCGGCCTTATGTGTTTGTTAGCTTAACTTCACATGTTATTTCATTTTAGCTTAATTTGGACGGTTAGTTAGTGAAGTGAAAAGAATTAGAACTTGACCTAGAAAATCTGGATCTCAACCCTATTGTCCCTAGTTCGGAATCCAGGATCAAGATGTGGAGAATAGACGGAGTTCCAGTCGTGTGCGTTGTTTGGTGGAGATGTTGTGAGAGTCATGTAAATGTGGTGTTAAGTTGTAGTTGTTTGAAGATACTGGGATATATGTAAAGAGCGGAGGAGGCCGGAGAAGTTTAAAGATGGATTTATTTTAAGTTAAGTTCAAGGACCCACTGGAGCACAGAGCAAAGCGTCTAAATCAGATCAGCTCCAACCGCTTCTCTGATTTAGAACACAGCTCACAACACATTCTCCATTACATAGGTAACACTCTAAAGATAAGACAATTCCAAAAGTGACATATTAAAATTCCAACAGAGAAAGAGAAGAAGGATATTACCACATGTATCTTTTTACAGAAAACCAAAATAAAATAAAAAGAAAATAAAGCAAAAGAAAATTAAAAAACAAATGAAAGGAAAATTAATCCAAAACATAGTCATCAAATTTCTTGGGCAACTTAACACATCTCTTAAGAGCAACATGAGAATCTAGAACAGAAGAACTAGAAACAGCATCATCAACAGAAACAGGTGAATCCAAAATAGGATCAGGTAATGAACTAGGACATGAGTCACATGAGTCCACAGGTAAAGGACTAGGACACGAGTCACATGAGTCATGAAACAAGAGACCATCCTCACCATCTTCCCTTTTATATAAAAGAAAATGCCTGGCCAGGTTTTAGAACAACCACAGAACTTTTATTCCACCACCCTCTGCCCTTGAGAAAAACAGTGGAATCAGAAATTTGTTCTACCATGAAGGGCTTACTGAACCTGGACATACCTTTGGGTGTGTGAGAATGATTAACAATCCTAACCCAATCACCGACATTAATAACCTTGCTCTTACAATGATGAAACCCATCATGATAAGATTTTCCAGAGAACCGTGCAGAGGTGATGTTATCTCTAGCTTTAGAGATAGAAGACTCAAAACTTCCAGACAAACAGCTCTTGTTTGTTAATTGAGGTAAAAATAAGGATTTAGCTTGTCTGCCACTCATAAGACAAAAAGGAGAAACCCCTGTATAGGAATTAGGAGTGATATGATAACTCCAAATTTTGTCTTTTAAAAAATCAAAGACGTCCAAATTACTCTCCAAAGCAGCCTGGATACCCTCCTTAATAAATCTGTTGGCCCTCTCAACCTGACCATTTGAACGTGGACTATAAAAAGGAGCTCTCTTAGCAGACACTCCAAACTTTTTAAGAAACATTCCCATTTTACTTGAGATGAATTGAACACCATTGTCAGACCTAATGGAAATGGGTGTCCCTTCAATTCTGAAAACATTGTCCAGAAAACTAATGACCACATCAGTACTAGGATGCTCTACAAAAGAATAATGTAACCACTTAGAAAAATCATCAATGAGAACAATTAAAAACCTATGCTCCCTACCAAGACAATCATAAGGTCCAGAAAAGTCAATCGAAAGCCTTTCCCACGGACCAGTAGGAGCCTCACAAACCGACAGAGGTTCAGTAGACACCTTCCAATGCTTGTCAGACCTAACACACACCGCACAATTGTTGATAAACTTCTCGACAAAGGTATCCAATCCAGGCCACCAATAGTGACACTTAAGTATCCTCTTTGTACCAGAAACACCAGGATGTCCAGAATGTGCTAACCTAACAATCTTTTCTCTAAGGCTACCAGGTGGAACAAATAATTAATTCCTCAACAAAATACCATTTTCAATGGATAACTCGTTCGCCACTTGTGCAAAACTCCTTAAAGGAGATTCAATATTTTTAATAGAGGGCCAACCATTAACAACATAAGACTTGACCTTAGCTAATAAATTATCTTTACAAGCATGATCGTTCCATTCATTCACATCAATGCCAAAATTGCTAGACTCCACAGCATCCACAGCAGCCACCACACACTCATGTTGATCAGTGACTTCATCATCGGAAACATCAAGTGGAGGTAACCTAGATAAACAGTCAGCAGCAAAATTCTTACCACCAGGAATGTGCTGAATCTCAAAGTTAAACTCTTGCAGTCTTGGAATCAACCGAACCAACCTGGAGGAAGCACTACCGCTCCTCACGCCATCCATCATATAGACTAACGTTTATGGTCCGTCACCAAAACAAAAGGCCTACCCCACAAAAAATTCTTCAATTTCTCCACAGCCCACACACAGGCTAGAGCTTCCTTCTCGATTGTGCTATAATGAACCTCTGCACCTCTAACAGCCCTTGAGATAAATGAAATAACTCTCTCCTTGCCATTAACCATCTGCGTGAAAACAGCACCCAAACCAATCGTGCTGGCATCAACAGTTACAAAAGACTTCCCCTCAGGATCAAAAGTTTTAAGACCCGGGGCATTGGTGATACGTTTGATGACACCCTGAAAAGCAGAATCATGGACATCAGTCCAAATGAATCTAGCACCTTTTTTAAGCAACTGTCTGAGAGGTTCAACAACCAAAGCATATCCTTTAACAAATTTTGCGTAATATTTCTCCTAACCCAAGAAAGGAACGTAAAGCATCCTTGTCCTAAGGCTTGCTGGCATTTTCAAGGTTACTAATGATGTCTTTTTTAGGAAAAATCCCTTCCTGAGTGGATTTTATGACCCAAATAGTCAATTTCTTTAACAAGAAACTTACATTTGTCCTTGCTCACTGTCATACCTTTGCTGCTAAGGATCTTTAAGACTGTTTCCAAAGTGACATTGTGCTCATCAATAGACTTTGCAAAAATTAAAATGTCGTCTTGAAAAGACTGTACACCTTTAACACCACAGAACAAATTTTCAATTAATTTCTGGAAAACGCTGGCAGCCGATGCCAGGCCAAAAGGCATCCTCAAGAATCTAAATAACCCAAACGGAGTTATAAACGCCGTCCGATCTTTAGAATCCTGATCCAGAGTGACTTGATGGTACGCTGCCTTCAAATCAATAATTGAAGAAAATTTTGCTCCATTGACAGCAGCCAACATTTCCTGTATTCTAGGTAAAGGATACGTCTCTACTACAATATTTTTATTGAGAGATCGAAGATCTACACACAGCCTAATTTCTTGATTCTTTTTAAGAGCAATAACGATAGCCGAAACCCATTCTGAGCTATCAGTAGGTTCTATGATACCTTGAGAACAGAGACTATCCAAATGCGACTTAAGCTTGTCTCTCACACCCAAAGGTACCATGCGAACTTTATGTTGTACGGGTAAAGCTCCTTTTTTAAGTTTGATCCTGTGTGAAAAGCCTTTGACCTCACCCACAACATCTTCAAAGACATTCTTATACTTATTGAGAATAGGAGAAATAGGACATTCCAAAGAAATGCTGTTAATAGGCATTTCTCTCAACTGAATAGGATGATCAGATCCAGGGCATAAATTAATGCCAAGTTTACCAAGATCATACCAGCCAACAATGTTCTTCCCATCAATTGCGACATAAATTTTGGTAAAAATAACACGGGATTCAAATTTTAACGAATCTTCAAAGAAGCCTAGCATTTTGATCTTAAAATTACCAAAAGCTTTAGGATTGATATCAGATTTGTCAAGTTTGACACCTTTCCATTTTTCATAGAAGAAAACATCTGATAAAATGGTCACAGGCGAACCAGAATCAGCCATAGCTTCAAAGGCAATTTCTCCAACATGAACTATCCCCAAAGGAGCTTTGAAGGGAAGAGAAATACTATTTATGTGACTATCAAAGGAATCATCATAAATAGTAATGACCAAATTCTCAAAATCATCATGAATACAAGAAATACTGGTAACAGCGGAGTCAGATCTACCACCCTTCCTTTGAATCCTACAAGAAGATGCAAGGTGGCCAATCTTACCACACTTGGTACATTTATTCTTAAGAGCAGGGCAATCTGGAGAATTCGCCAAATGTGCCTTTGAGCCACATCTAAAACAACTTAAGATTCTACTAGTCTGAAAATTACTCTTACTACGCATTTGAACAGCACAAACAGAGGTGTCATTAGTACTCTTGTTTTCATTAGCAGCAATGACCTTAGAAGACTCAATAGATCTTTCAATCCCTTTGGCCAAGTCAATTACTTCTGCCAGGGTAGGATTGTGACAAGCTAAGAGTCGTTCTTGTACCTTTTTAGCTGCACAATTAAAAACAAATTGATCCCTTAAAGCAGTATCAACATAGGCACCAAATTCGCAGTTTGCAGCTAACACCCTTAGAGTCGCTATATAATCCTCAACGGATTCATCTGCGAACTGTTTCCTCTTATGAAAAGAATGTCTTTCAATCATAACGTTAGGTTCATCTTCAAATTGTTTTTCAAGTCTAGCAACAGCTTCAACGAAAACATTCCATCCATCGCCTCCGCCAGCTGGTGGTGCAATAGGTATAAGGTTCTTGAAAATCTCAATAGCAGCTGTGCCCAAATAACTGAAAAGAATGGCTTTTTTACTTTCAGCAGAAAACTTAGTGCCATCAATAGCAACGATGTAATTTTCAAATGTGTCAAACCATTTTTTCCACCTTAACTTAGGTTTCCCTGGTATTTGTAAAAATATAGATGGTTGATTGCATATTTGAGATGAAGCCATTTCAGCCACTTATATAAATAAACCAGCAAAACTGAAAAAAAAAAAATTTAAGTGCAGAACACAGTAGCGATAAAATAGCAATAAGTATTCCTCAAAACAAATAAATCGTGCACATCACTGAAGTAAATATCAAAGAGCACTTCTCAAAGCAAATAAAGTGTGCACATCACTGAAGTAAATAGCAATAAGCACTTCTCAAAGCAAATAAAGTGTGCACATCACTGAGAATAAGGAATAAATTGTGCACATCACTGAAGTAAATAGAGTGTGCACATCACTGAAGTAAATAGAGTGTGCACATCACTGAAGTGAATAGAGCATTGAAGAAGGAACTAGCTTACCACACCTTCACTTTCCGATTTTCAGAATTAATATTTTAAAGTAAAAGTGAGCGAATCACTGAATTTGCAAGAAATTCTCCTTGAAAATGACTTTAAATTGCTAGTTGTCACTTGACAGGCGTCGGAAGTAATTTGCTGTCAAGACTGCACGGTGAGCGCTGACGCCGCTAGCATAGAACAGGTGATCGTCCGAAAATCAACTTTAAAATGGCCGTGGGCTTGCGTGCTACGTTGCTTCCAAATGCGTTTCAGCAAATAGGAAAGTAATCTTGAGATGGCCGTGACGTTGCGTGCTCTAAGCGCTGCGTTTCAACAAAGCAATGCGTTCTAGTAGTCCGTTGTCAATCACTGACGTCATCAGACTGGAAACGTTCAGGAGCGCGAGCAGACCAACTGACTCAGAGACGCTTCTTGAAAAGCGACTCGAAGTCTTTAAATTGCTTTAAAACAACAGTACCTTGGAAGCCCAAAGAGAGCACCGCCGTTGATAGCCTCACGATCTGCTCCAGAAAAAGATCACAACGTAGGTCCGTTTCCTTAAAATTGTTTCATTTAAATGTTAAATGACGCTAGCATCGCAGTGGGTCCAATTTTTTTTTTTAAATGTCCTCGTTGCCATTGTAAAGAGCGGAGGAGGCAGGAGAAGTTTAAAGATGGATTTATTTTAAGTTAAGTTCAAGGACCCACTGGAGCACAGAGCAAAGCGTCTAAATCAGATCAGCTCCAACCGCTTCTCTGATTTAGAACACAGCTCACAACACATTCTCCATTACATAGGTAACACTCTAAAGATAGGACAATTCCAAAAGTGACATATTAAAATTCCAACAGAGAAAGAGAAGAAGGATATTACAACAATATATAATAAGAGTGTAGAGAACACCGTTCTGTAATTGTCTGCTAAGGTTTCGTGGGGTTGTTATGAGACGTCACCGACGGCCCAATTTGGACAGGGAACTTTTGTATGTATTTAAGAGCAGTTGTAATTAGTGCGGTCAAAACGTGCGCTGGTAGAGGTCTCATTTGTGAATTTGTGTTCTTTGAGGGAGTGATTCTATCAATTCTTTTAGCAGAGCAGACAATTGTTAGTTAATGTTTTAGTATAAAAAGAAGTGAAAGAGAGAAGGAGTGTGGGAAAGATTGTGAAGGAGGGTGAACTGCTGCGAGGAGTGAGAGTGATGTCTGAGTGTGCCATGCTGCGATAGGTTGGTTGGTGTAATGTCGCATTGGGCTTGGTTGAAATTGTCTCTTGGATACTGAGCTGTTATTGGTAATTGTATTGCCTTCGAACTTGAACATTGTTTAATTTGGATTGAATTGAAATTGTTGAAATAAAAAGGTTGAAAAATTTGATTTTTAGAGCAAAGGAGAAATTACACAAGGAGATGTAGGTGTGCTTACTAGAATTAACGAGGAAGCGCCACTGGAGGACACGCCAGCTAATGCATGGAGATGAAAGTAGAGCTCCATACTAATGTATGGCTTAAGAATTGGCACAATATCACAGAGAAAGAAGGTGCATTCATGTTTCCACGTGATACTACTTTCAATTTGAGAATAACTGATCATTTGAGGGGATGTTGTTTGCAATGAAACCATTTCCTAGACCTACATAGTTTGAAGCACTAAATGGATGGGAACGTGCAGCATATGTAAAGCAGAGACAGATAGCAAGGGAAGATGAAGAAGTGAGTGCATTTGCAGATGTGGATGGGATGAAGTACAAAAGAGATGGAGAGTAGATATGATTGAGGGAGTTAGATTATACACGAGTGAGGGAAATGAGGCTGAGAGAAGAAGTTGTGAAAAGAAGAAAGGAGATGCAGACAGTGATAGTGATGCAAGTGACAGTCTTTTGGATAGATTGTTAGCTGACCATTCACCTCCATTTAATCAGATGCAAATGGAAAGTAGGGGAAATACTTGTCTTACTGGTAGTTCTGGAAGTGCTTCAGCACCGGTTGCTTCTACTCTTGGTGTAATGGTCATATCAACTGGTGTGACACAAATTGTGGCTTCAGGAAATGATAGCACAAATTTGGCTTACACACTTCCAGATGCTCTTACGATACTCATTACATTTGGGCCTATAGTATCTATGTACAACCCTAGTCCTAGAGGAAATGAGAGCCTGAGGGTGGCTGCCCCTACAAAAGCTACAGCCCCGAAAAGAGGAGCAGATAATCAGAAAATACAGTTTGGTACCAATGAATGCAAGCTCACTATGCGCAGCAAGTGCAGTACCTTCTGTACTACAGAATGGGTTTAGACCCAGAAGGGTTTTTCCTGGACTAGCAGGAATTGATTCCCCTGTATGGGAAACTCTTCCAAATGCACAAAATAGTATGCCCCAAAATAGTACTGCACACAAAGCAGCATCTGAGATTCAGCATTTATTTGATGTTCAGGATTTAGAGTAATAGTTGAAAGAGTATAGCAGTAATGATTCAAAAGGTAACCAAAGTACAGAGGTGAGTCAAGGAACGATAACATCAGCTGTGAAAATGGATCCAACAGATATGGTTACATTGACAACTGAATTGGATGAAATGATAACTGGAAGTTCTGAGCTTACCAACAGAATGCACTGTTATTCATGAGTAAAGATGTGAGGAGGAGAGCAAGACAGGCTCATGAAAAATGATCTGAATTGGCTCTGAGATATGACTTTGTTTTAGAACAAACAAAGGGGCCGATTATGATGGCGGATTTCCCGCATCCACCGGGCCGGCGGAAGCCACCGCCGGCCCGGAGGATGCGGGAAATCCGCCGGGGAGCCCTGCAAGACCCACCGCCATATTAGGATGGCTGGTGGGTCTTCCTATCTGTCCGCCACCTTTCCGCCGCTGGCGGATTGCGCCCGCGGCGGAAAAGCATTAACATGGCTGGCGGTGTCTATCAGACACCGCCAGCCATATTAGGATGACAGCGGAAAGATGCCTTTACACGGCGGCATTTCTGCCGTGTAAAGGCATACGGATTTGTGTTTGGGGGCCCGTTGCGGGCCCCCAGGGGTGAAGGGGGGTGGGGGGTGCACATGGGGGGTACTTATGGTACCCCCCCTGCATTTGCCTGCACAAAGCGGCAGGCACCGCGAGGTGCCTGCCGCTTTGTGCATGCAAATGCACAACTTACTTTTTTAACATTGCGGCGGGTGCTGCTTCAAGCAGCACCCGTCGCAATGATAAAAATACAGGATGTGACCGCCAGGGTGGTGGTCACATCCTAATTAGCACGGAGGGACCGCCGCTGCCCCTGCGGACGGTCCCTCTTCCTCTAGGGTGGCGGACGGACGCAAGTCCGTCCGCCATCCTAATGAGCCCCAAAGTATTTACTGAGAAATCATAGACTTACAATTAGTGACCAGGACATAGAACATCTGAGATTGCCAAGATTAAAGACCCAGATGCATGACCTAATTCTAAACAGTAGAATTTGTAGCACATTAGACAAATGGGAAGAACGATGGGTGAAAAGAAAGAGTTCTAAAGGAATGGGTGTCAAAGCTTTCCCTTTGTAGGAAGAGCTGAGCAGAGGTTATGGGCATATGCCTTTGATTGGAGGGGATCTTGCAGCCTTTACAAATGATTTCCTGAGATGGAGAGAGAAACCTGTAGAGTGGTGCAAGCAGGTTGATCGATTTGTGAAAATCTCAAAGTTGTTGTGGATAGATTTGAACACGTTGTTTGAAATTGCGGTCCCTAATGATTTATGGTCTGCATGTAAAATAGCTATTGATTGGCTTGAAGGGACACTTGAAAGTGATCCAGTGACACATGCCCCGTCACCTGTAGTATTGAAGAAGTAGGTGATTACGTAGTTGAAAGCAAAGGTGCCACAGCAGGATATTGATTGGGTAAAGATTGATAGGATGACCCAAGAACCCAAAGAGACGATTCATGATTTTTATGAAAGATTGTTGCAGGCTTTCAAGCAGTATACTCAGATGGACAGTCTAGAATCTAAGGATATGGGACAGTTTGTATCATGATTGGTGACAGGGTTGAGAACTGAAATCAGTATGAAACAGCAGCATTTGATCTGTTGGTAGAAAAGTGCTGCGATGAAATTGAAAGGCAGCATAAAAAGCTGAAAGAGAAATTTCTGGTAGCACAGATAAAAGTATCTCAAGGGGTCAGGAACAGTCTTATGTAGGAAATGCTACCCCTATGCAGGGAGTCCAGCAGCCTGGGACTCTAATGCAGAAAAGTGGAGGATTTCAGGGGCGAGGAAGGGGAAGAGATATTTCTATAGATCCCAAGACAAGATTAGCTGTTGCCATGTTAAATAAATCAAACACATGTCACTATTGCAATAGGATGGGGCATTGGAAGCGAGAATGCCGCTTTAATCCTGCAAATCAAGAACAGAATGGGGGGGTAGAATCAGTCTCAGTGTTAAGTCATGCAACCTCAGAATGAGCCCAGGTCGAGATTCCAAAATTCAGCCAGTTCTCAAGGTCTTATGATGAAAGTGCCCCATTCCCGATGCCACAGCATACTGCAAATAATGGCGGATTTAATCAAAATATATACATGTGTGGGAATCAGAACATATCCCACCAGAATGGTCCATGCCAACAATTTCCCATATTTGAAGCAGCAAATGAGGATGGCTCGGAACAGTCCTCGTGACGGTGCCTGAGGGGGAGGAAGACTGTACGCTTAGACCGGATTTAGAGATAGACCAGAGTGGACCATACGTCGATGCTGATTGTAGATGGTCACAATGTCACCTTCTTGATTGACATTTGTGCTTCCTGCTCTACTACAACAGAGGCTCAAACCTACCCCTCTCTGGAAAAACAATCTAAGTTGTAGGAGTTGCAAATAGATAGTTGTCAAATCCCCTTCCTGAAGAAGAACCTATAAAGATACGGACATTAGAAGATAATCAGCAATTTGTGGTGTGTGAATCGAATTCAGTATGTCTTTTAGGATATTATTCAAGTTAAATTGCACCATCTATTGTACGCCCAAAGGAATAGAACTTCGAGCAAATGATGAGGACATTACCTTTAAGCCAGCAAATCAGAACTTAAGCGTCTCACTGTTCCCCATGTTGATTGTGGAAGACTTACCATTAGATTTTGGAAATGCAATGAAAGACCTAGTTTGGGACATTTCTGGAAAGGACATCAGACTCATCCGTGGGGTCCATATCCAAGTTAAGCCAAATGCAGAATATCTCAGAACATCACAGTATAATCTGATGCTAGAAACAGTTGCTGGAATTACACCTGCGATTAAAACAATTATTGAACTAGGCATTTTGAAGTAGATCCTGGGAAGTCCATGTAACTCACCGATTATGGGCTTACAGAAGCCAAAAAGGAAGAACTGCATTGTGAAGGATCTTCAAAAAGTTTCTAACATACTGGTTCCTTGCTGTCCCGTGGTACCAAATCCATCTGTGATATTGTTTCAGATTCACTGTGAGGCTGAATGGTTTACTGTCATTGATCTTTGTCAGGCCTTTTCCTCCATTCTCCTCCATTAGGAGAGCCAATTTGTGTTCGCTTTCTGGATGGGGAATTGTGTTTTTACATTGTGCCATGTCCCACAAGGGTATTCAGAGTCCTTCCATATTCAGCCAGATCGTGAACAAAAATCTTGAGTCTCTGGGTATGCCCTACAATTCTGTCTTGGTTCAACATATCGATGAACTACTGATTGCGTTGAAAACTAGAGTGGCTTGCAAAATTGATACAATAGCCCTGCTGTACCATCTGGCTGAGAATGGACATAAAATGCCCCCAAGCAAGTTGCTATAGGACAAAAATTCTTTACTTAGGATATCACATTGTGAAAAGTGCGAGAAAGGTGTCACAAGAAAGAATCTCAGCGATCATGCAAATTAATTTGCCTCACATACATAAAGAAGTCAGGATATTTCTGGGAATGGTGGGCTACTGCCATCAGTGGATACCCACATTTTCCCTAATGGCCAAGCATTTACAGAGGCTAATACACATGGATGTGTCTGATCTATAGCCTTGGTACAATGAATGTTTTAACGCCTTCCTAGAGCTGAGAGAAAGCTTCTGTTGTGCTCCTGCAATAGGAATGCCAGACTATAACAAAGCGTTTTTGCTCTTTTGTAATGAACAAGAAGGTTGTGTGCTCTCAGTATTGACATGGTAGTGCCCGTAGACCAGTGACCTATTTTTCTACTACTTTAGATCCAGTAGCATCCACATTGCTCGGATGTCTCAAATCTAATGCTGCCACAGGTGTCAGCATAGAGAGATGCAAAAGCATCCTGATGGGTCATCCTTTGACAGGATATGTTCCTCACTCAGTTGAATTTTATTAACTTGAACTCATACGAAGCACTTAACTAATAGCAGGCTCACTAGGTATGAACAATTAATCTCGGCAGAGAACATGACCCTGAAGAGATGTTGCATGCTAAATCCTGCTACTCTACTGCTTTTACCTGATTGTTATGCGGATAAAGTTGAAGTAGAACATGACTGTCTCAATGTCACTGAACTGTGCAGCAGGCCCCATTCTGACATTTCTGATGAGCCATTACCGGAATCTGATTACACCCTGTTTGTGGATGGCTCTTGTCTCAGGGATAATGTTGGAAACCTGAGAGCTGCCTATGCTATCTGTACTATTACAGGAGTGGTGCAGCTGCCAGGCTTCAAGGAGTATTCTCCACGCTGGTGGCAGAATTGATTGCCCTTACCACAGCATGCTGTGTTACAGACCAGCTAAAAGTGACAATATTTACCGATATCCAGTATGGGTTCTGTGTGGTTCACAACTACGCACAGTTATGGTCTCAGGGGGGTTTCATGACCTGATCAGGCTCCCCTATCCCCATGATTGGCTGGTTTGGTTTACTTGTCAGACCCTAGTACAGTGCACTGAGTGTGCCCAGTGTTGGTAAACCAAATGCTGCTGGTGGACTTGCAGCACTGGTAGTGCCACCCACAGAAGCAGCCTGTAAAAGTGTGTCTCAGGTCTGCCATTGCAGAGCCTTCATGCAGTCTGGTACTGCCATGCTGACTGGGCAAGTGCACCCACTTGCCAGTGCATACACCTTCCCTTTTCTGCATATTAGTCACCCCTGTGGTGGGCCCAAGTGCAGGGTGCATTGTAGGTGAAAGAAAGGACATGCCCTGGTGTGTGTGTGTGTGTGGCATGTCCTATTAGTGAATTACAGCCATTTTTGTTTTTCACTATTGCAAGGCTACCTGTTTTCCATAGGCCAGAATGGGCAGTTTGATTATCACGTCTTATAATCCTAACTGACTCAGGGAACAAGGTAGAAAACCAAGTTTAGTATGCTCTGAATGATAAAATACATCTTTTAGTGAAGTTGGTTTTAACAATCTGTGTTTGAAAATACCACTTTTAGAAAGTAGGTATTTTCTTGCCTAACTATCTAAGCCTGCCTCTGCTAGGTTGTGTATTCCTTTTCTGGAGTTTGAGTGACAGCGGCTGGGGGAATCCAGGAGACAGGGTAAGTCCGCACAGGGCTGAGATCTGCATGTAGATGGGTGGGAGGAGTTGTACCTGGGACCTGAATAGGGCTGTGCCTTCCCTCCACAATGCTGGCTCCACCTCCTGTGGAGCGTCTGATGTCCCTGGCCTACACTGTGAAAGGAAAGAAGGATTCTTGTCAACAAAGTGCTCCAGGACTGACTAGAACTGGTTTGGTCTAGGCAAAGGCCTCTCTGTCTCCAGAGAGCGAAAAGGGAAAATGAGTATAAAGAGGGGAACCAAACCCCAGAACTTTAGATCACTTTTGGGAAACAAGAAGAACCTTTGCAGAGGAGAGGAACCAGAGAAACTGAGGAGGAGACTATCCCTAAACTGAGTGCTGTTTGGGGGATTGGCTGCAGTGGTTGCCTGACTGCTAAAGAAAGGAGAAAGGACTTTGTGCTACTTTCAATTCAAATTGTGAAGGATCTACAAGGGCTTGAGATAGAGCTTGCCACGTGCTGAAGTCTCAGGGACAACCGACGTCACCCACCAGCTCCCCAAGAATTCTTTTGAAGTGCCTGCTGTGTTGTTGGGCCTTCTGAGGGACTGCGTGTCGCAAGCAGCTGGAAGCGCGACTCAGGAAGAAACGTGTTGCCACCGCAGCCGCTGTCGTCGCATCACTGAAGAAGGGTGTCGCTGCTGTCGCATCGCCAAAGCATCTCGCATCACCGGAGGAGTGTGTCGCAGGGTCTGTCGTGGCTCAGAAGAATTGTTGAGTCACTGTGCGGCCGTCGGGCGTGCACGCATCATGTTGCATCCAGAAAAGACTCCAGTTTTGTTTCATTGCACCGGATCTTCATCGCATCACGGCGCTGCTGGTTGCATAGCCACGGAATCGCAGTAGAAACCGACGCATCACCTCCCCACGAGGAGAAGAACCGACACATCACTTTCCCTGCAACACTTTCGTTGGTACATCGAACTCAAAATGCCGCATTTTACATCTAAAGAGAACTTAGCTAATTCTACTATTTTTAAAGTACAGTATTTGGGATTTTTGTCATTTGTGGTCTTGTATTAAGTTTATATAAAAATGCTTATTTCTATACTACAACTTGTATGGTGTCCATCTGTAGTGTTGTCACTGGGTTACTGTAGGTGGTCACAAATGCTTTACACACTGCCTCTGAGATAAGCCTGTCTGCTCATACCAAGCTACCAAGGGTAGAGCAGGGGTTATTTTGAGAGTGCACCCCCTTACCCTGACTAAACACAAGGGTCCCTATTTGGTCAAAGGTACCTTCTTCTGCCAATTAGAGACCCCCGAATCTAATGTGGACTAATAGTAGAGGTTCTGCTGAGACTTCTAGAGACTATATTGCACATTCTTCTTACATTTCCTCTTCCTTCACTGACAAGATTGAGTGGTTTAAGAAACTTAAGATTGAATGAAACTACATTTAAATTTGGAGGAGTTTCCTGAGCAAGTTCCTGAACTTAGAGAAATGTTATTGATGATGTTCATTAATGAACGTTATGTGAGATGATGAATGAACTTTGTATTGTTGCTTAAAAGAAAAATACCTAGGTCCAAGTGGAAGAAGAATAAAAGTGAGGAGTACATTTTGAAGAACATGGGATAGGGTTAAGGAAGCCACACGAAGATTGTACTCAGTGTAAAAAAAATTAAAATGAAGAGACTGAGTCACAAATTAAAGACTGTTTGCAATTTTCACAAGTGGAGACCGACAGAGGGGATTCTTTTGCTGCTATTTCTTTGCCCACGTAGTCCGGATCTAAATCTTTTGGAATTCAATAATAATAGTCGTAGATATAAATAATAGTTGCATCACTAATAATATTAGTGATAGGTCTGATAGCATTAGTTGTAGGATTAAGCTTGAGTCCAACAAAAATTGAAGAAAAGAAACACACAGTTGTACAGAAGCTGGAACATAAACAAGATGGTGGATTGTATTCAGTAGAAGGGTGAAATTTACATACTGATTCATCAAGAGGAGATTATACATCAAATGCATAACCTAATTTGCTTTATGAGTATATTAAGACTATGGAAGCTAGAGATTTTTATGTTTGCATGCAATTGCCTTCTTCAGTGTTTGTGGGCATTATCCATCATCACATTCCGTTGTAGTGTAGTTCCTATATTCCCAATAGGCTCTGCGCATTGGAATAATATATCCTATAGATTTGACGTAGGACTGAGGTCTACTAGGTCTCTATCGAATATACTAGACTTAATTGTGAGTGCCAGCTAGCTCAGAGATCACTAGAAACTTTCTCGAATACACAAGAAGGGATTAGTTTCTGATAACCGCATAAACATGACAACTTTGTTTCCCAAGAATAAGAAATGTATCTCTAGTGTCGCGGGAACAATAGATAGTTATTTCACTCAGTCAATTGTGCATGCTTCGTTTCACCAGAGGTGCAGAGAAATAGAGAGACGGGCGTTTTCAATAAAAGGATTTATTGAACAGTCTTCTGTCTCATGCAGGAGAAATGAACTGCTACAATCGTAATACTGGTTGCAAAGTACAATGCGTACAGTACGAAGAGTATTATAAAATAATACTGTAAAAGCATGATATGGTTTCTAAGCCATAAAATACATAGAATACATACATTAATAAATAAAGACTAAAAGTACTCAACTGGTGCTTCTAAAATACGCCTACCCCGGTGTACCTAACCTAGGTTTAGTACAAGGGAAGAAGTAAGTGAGGTGTAGCTTAGTTTCAGTATTCTTTTGCCAAGAATCTATCCAAGAATTCTCTAAGGGCCTAATCAGCTCCATACCTTGGTTTTAGAATGAAGGAGATCTGGTATCTCTCTCTCAGGACTCGAATTCCCAACAACCAGCAAGGGTAGCTTGGAAACACTGGAGCTGGATTTCTCGGCAAGAAAAAAGACAGTGTCTCTCTCAGTGCGTCTGCTGGAGGGTCGGCTTCCTTCGGCACTTGCTGCAGCGAGGCGTCGGGCAAGTAGATAGTCGAACTGCTCCAAACCACTGTGTGTTTGCTTGGGCAATTGTGGGTATATTTATACCTTGAAGGTGCCTAGTTTGACGTAAGGTTGGACATAATAATGTCATCAAGGACTCAGTTCTTTGAAAACTCCATGAGTTCTTGGATAAATCAATATTCAAGCAAGGTGAAGTCCCTGACTGCTGAAGGCAGGTTTTTCCAAGAAATCGTTGTGGATTTTCGGAACTAGTGGAAGTAGCCATGCCGTATTTGGACTGCATAGGCTAAGTCTAAATATGGTTATGATTTCTTTGCCTATATAAGGATTGGGTGATTTATACCTATATATGGGCATGAATCGGGAAAATTACACTAGGGTCCTAAATTCATATACAACAGCCACTCCACTTTATTATGTTTAGCATTACAAAATTATAAGCACTAAACATATCTAAAGCATGTGTTTACAATCCCACCCAAAATACCCAAAATGCATTTGATAAGGTTGCACACGAAAATGAGCATTTGTACAGTACGCATTTAAAAGCAATAGGCGTCATTCAAAACATGAATTATGATGTTGGCAAAGCTAACTGAATGAATCATGTAATGACATTCATGAAATGGCTCTAAGTTACAGAATAAAAGGTCGAGACCATTCCATAGCAGAAATAATATACTGTTTTGGCTTTGAGGACAAGATCAAATATTGTCTCTAGGAAGTATTTAAAGAATTCTAAGAATAGTTCTACTTTAGGCAGATTACTTTGTGCTCAAATTTTTTTTTCACGTTTTTGGGAAAAACTCAAAATTAGCCGTAGAAAAATAGAGTTCCAAAGCTTTGGAAGGATTGTTATGAAAAGTGAAGGCCAAATTGGAACGCTGTGTGCAGATTTCAAAAGTTATTCTCGGTGTCAGGAGAAAACATCAGATCGTCTAAGCTGGCAAAGAAATCATCTACCACAGTAGGTGAAAGTGGCACTACTTCATTAAGTAGATCAATTGTGCACAGATGTGAAGCATCGCCGTCAGCGTCAGTTGCCGCGTTAGCAATGTTCAGAGCAGATGGTACCTGTGTGCCTGTTGATCCGCGTATCTCACCTCCTGTTGGATTTGCCAGTGAGATCTCAATGAATGCCGTCATCAGGATAGGTAGCCGTTGGGGCAACACAACACGTGAGCCGTTACCGGACCCAGTAATGCGTCAACATCCGTTGGCAGTGCTGATGGAAGTGTAAGACAAACGTCCAACATGCATTCTTCTCCACAATAGCAGGCATCGTAGTACAGGTAAGATGCAATCTTGTCAGATTGGTCTGAATGAAAGAAACCATGTGGTATTCAGATCTCTTAAACGAGCCAAGCCAACAATCTGTGTAATTATGTCAAGGTACCGCATGGCTAGGAGAGCATGAGCATGCTCCATGGTAGTCTGGGTATCGTCGGTGACTGGACTTGCCATATCGGAGCAGAAGAAATAAAAATATAAATCCTGCTACGAGTCCCAAAAGAAGAGGCAGGCCACCGAACACTGACTGAAAGAGGTTAGGGGAAATGCCCAGGACTGCTTCAAAGGGTGCTATCAGTCCCGAAAAAATAGTCTTAAATACATGTGCAATACCTCTAGTATCAGACATGTTTAAGATTTGACCTAACATTTCTGTGAAATGTACTGGGCAGTTTGTTGATAATAATGCATGTATCTCTGCAGAAGTCCTTGCAACTTGCAGATCATACGTTTCTCTAGTTGAGGTCAGTGGCACAGTTTTTTGCAAAAGAATGGCTTTCATTCTGCTTAAAGTATCAATTCGTATAGAAGAGATATTCAGTGAAGGCTATAACGCCGACTCCCTGTCTGTCTTGCTTTTTGGATACAATACTTGCATACAATAAGTGACCCTGGCTGACACACTAACTAGATACGCTTTTCCTGGCAACATGCCACAACAGCTGTGATCATGGAGCATGACGTAGCTGCCATTGGAAAGCTGCCTGAAAACTGGTTCTATCACCACTGCTGGTGAACCGTGCAGGTGGCAAGAGAGGTTATTTGAAGAACCCTCACAGGCTCCGTGTAAATTAATACCTTCGCTAAAAGTCTACCGCTTAGCGAGTTCTTACAATTTTCATTACTAAGAAACACTTCCTTTCCTCCACTCTAACATTTGTGTGTGTATGGTAAATTCCAGGTTGACTTAATGTATCCTTTACCCAACCTTTCATACAGGCCTGCTGGTATATGTTGCAAGCAATACTGAAATTGGAAAATCGTCACTGGTATCGTGATAGTGCCATGTATTATCCATTCCAAGACTGGTTTCTCAGAAACGGTTAATGGTAATCTTTCCAGTTTTTAATGTTCAGCACCGTGTAGTCTGCTCCTCTTTGTGCCAAAGAGATTTGTTTATCTGTAAGGTTAAAGACAGTAAACAATGACGTGGTATTGATTAGACGCCATGGCACGTAGCCTGAACGCAGATTTTGTAACGTCCAGCTTAGCAGCGTTATAGAACGTAGTTGAAACTGGCCATGTTGTAACATTAGCAAGTCCTGCTCTATTATGCCAATGGCAGATGATACAATGCTGTCCAAAGAATACATACTGGAGGACAGAGTCGTTAACCAATTGTCCACTACAGAGAGAGCTTTCTTTCAATTAATACGATCAATTTCTCGTATCTTTTCTGCAGTTTCCATTTGCGTTATTTTCCATGCTTCATTGTAAGCAGAATATATACCGGCATATATGAAACGTTTTTGACGTGGTTTATGAGGTCCAAGTAAGAAGTCTCCTAAGTCAACACCTTCTTTAAGTAAAGTTAAGTGTTGTTTAATTTCTGGAAGTGTGGATTTCTGTAGCCACTCAAGGCATAGTTTTCCTACACTGTATGTTCTAACTATCCCTGGATGTTGTCTCTGGGAATATCTTGGATCTGGCCTGTTCATTTTGAACCCTTGAGTTTTGTTCAGGAATCTATCTTGACAGTTATTCGTGTCTGTGGGCCAGATTAACCATTTTTTTCCAATCAGGATAAGTTCTGTTCTGTTGTAAAATCTGTTTTACATATACCTCCTCATCTGCAGTGCCATTACTGTCAGGTGTGGCTTTAGGTATGGACGGTTTGTTTAAATCTTTTATCTTATCTAAGCCAAGACAAGATGTTTGTTGTACAGTGTCATTTAAAAACATTATTTGTTGTGGGATAATGCAGGCTCTAAATAAGGCTTCTAAACCTTGCACCTGCTAGTCTTTTGTGCCCCAAACAGTTTTTGTCTCAATGTTGTCTTTCCAAAAGTTAAAACCTAATGTAGACAGCTGAGCATCAAAGTTCGCAGAATAAATTTGTTTAGTATTAGTCAACATGTTTTTCATTCCTGTCTTATTCACATTTTTTAAATAAAACATTTCTGGATTTGTGACATTAAAACCTGAGAAGTATGGAAACTTTTCATAAAATGTTTTTGAGCTGCCCTTTGGCGGCGTTGGACAATATTCCCATTGATTATAAGTAAAAACATTTCTAGGGTTTGCAGATTTGTGCAAATAATGGTGACCATAATGATTTAAACAATGCATTTGTTCATAATCTGATGAACCTTGTAAGTATTCATATTTAGTGAATTTAGCTGACATTTCCAAATCTGTCATCATATTATTAACAGTTTCAAAGTCCCAATCATCAGAAAATGTGCTGGGTGAGACAAAGTCACTCAAAGAAACCTTATACTGGTGTGGAATCTTCAACAGTTCCACCGGGCCATAAATGTCATAATCAGTTGTGTTCCATGCTATACCACCAGGTATAGGAACGGCTGTGATGTTCACTGATGACAGGTCTCTTTCGCTCACGATGAGATAATTTGTGAGGTTTCAGGAGCAAGTTGATGTTCTTACTGTACTGTATTTTCCATCAATCATCTTTCCCAAACTTAAAACAAGAATGAGCCAGAGCAGGAGAAAAAGTACACGTAACACAGTCCAAAATTCAACCCATGGTAGAACCAGATATGTATTTTTAAGTTGATGAAAGAGTTCTGTTATTTTTTTTTGAAGGTTTTATTAACCGGCGTAGTTTCAGGTTCACTGTGATCCTCAGAAAATGTATCAAAGTTGATGAAATAGCCAGAGGCAGTTCTGTCAATGTTGGGATTGCATCTGGATTTTTTGGAATCGCTGGAGCTGTTTCTTCCTGTGTCATATCAGTATAGTCAGAGGCTATATCATTGAGGACAGGTGTTTCTTGACGAACTGTTATTTGGGTTTCAAGAGGTACAAATTCCATGGCTTTGTTGCATAGTCCTTCTTTTCTGACTGCAGGTTTATCAAAGGTGATAAGTCTTTCAGTTTGAACCTCTTGGATTCTAGCAAGATTTGGTCGTCTGCTACCTCTTGGGAGTCCACTGGGCCTACTACTTATTATCGGCCACATGATGTGGTTTGACCAGGTCGATGGACACAATTCTGTTCTCCCATTATCCAGCAAGGGGCGGTAGTAACACTGATCTTGTTCCGTGGATTGCTAAGACATGTACTGCTTTTCTGTAAGAAGGCCCAAATTCCTTCTTCACCGCGATCTTTTCCCTTACTAGATCTCCAATCTTTGGAATCCAGACAGGTCTTGCTGGGACAGGTGTTTTTTCTTCAGTGGTCGTTGGCTTTTGTGTTGTGTTACTCAGACTTCTTCTTGTTTCATTTAAGTCCTGTAAAACAGCCAAACGGTCTTTGATATCAAAGGGCTTTTGTTCCACCACTGAAGTTTGACAATCAAGATCCTGGATGAGCATTCTAGGACCAAATAGTATTTCATATGGAGTGATTCCCCCCTGAGAATTTCTTGGCAGAATATTAAGACTATGTTGGACATTTATTAGATGTTTGACCCACCCGTCACCCGAACCTAATACCCTAGCTGTTATAGATTGCTTTATGTCACTGTTTTTTCTTTCCAATACCGCTTTTCCCTTAGGATGGAATGGACTGGAGTACAGCAATGCAACGCCCAAGCTAGCCATGGCCTCCTTGTAAGTCCAAGAGCTAAATGCAGGACCCTGGTCAGAATGTAGCGTGCCAATTGCGTATGTGCCGATAAAGACTCACAAATCTTTTATAACAGTTCGGGCGTCAGCTGAGCGCTGAGGCCACATCCAAATTAATCTTGTCCTAATAGTTGTGGGAGCGCATCCGTCCATGGTGACGTCTGCGTGTAGAAAGTCTAATGCTGTCTTACAATGGTGTCTGTACTGGGCTGGCTACACTGTCAGATACCTGTTGGCTTTCAAAGCTATGATCTCTATAACAAGTATCACAGTTAATTCCGAATTTGTAAACTTCAACGCTCATTCCCGGTCACCAGTACATCTCTTCTAATTCTGTTAGAGATTTTAAGATCCCTTGATGTGTGAGACGCACTCCCATATGTGCCTCGTAAACCAAAGCACTTCTCTGGTTCCTGTTTGGAATTACTCTATACCCCACTCCAGGGATTCGAGCAAAAGGAACGGACTTTGCATCAACTTTGTATGTATTTCCGAGCGGATAATTTAGAGGTAACGCTGCATAGCTGCCTTTCATTGAGGCATTTACTGCTAGCATTGTTTCACCGTCTGTTTTTGTGTTTGAACAAGTGATTGCGGTTACGGAAGCCGTTTGCACAGCTGCCTCCGCGGCCTCATCAGCCAATGAATTCTCTGCAACGTAAACGTGTCTTTTGTAGTTCTTTTTGCAAGAGAACTACTTGTTCCCAAAGCATTGTATGCTTAATTGTGCCACCTTTTGCATCTTTGAAACCGTTTTGATCCCAGTTCCTTAGATATCCATTGTAAGACTGGACGCAGTAATACGAATCGCACACTATGAGTGTGGGGAATTTGCGATCTGTATTTTCAAGCGCCATCTTGAAAGCCTGTAGTTCAGCTCGCTGAGCTGTACAGTCTCCGAGTGATTGAGTTTTAGTGACCATAGGTCGAAATTTACCTTCGCGCCAGCGACCTTTAAAAATTGCGCACGCAGCACTATAAGCTTGTTTACCCCCAATTGTGGGCTGTGCTGATCCGTCTGTATAGATTATACATCCGTAATGTTCTAGAAGCAGAATTTCGGTCGGCAGAGGACATTCTTGTTCGTATTGGAGAAATTCTTGTGTCTTCAAGTATGGGTCAAAAACGTATTCAACGTCTGTTGCAGCAAGAGAGTTAACCCATTGTATCCATCTCGGATGTAAAGACTTAGCATTTGGAATGGTCGCTTTTGTTACTGCCTCTAAGGCAGGTACAAGTGTAACGATCATTATGCGTTTACCCTGCGCTAGAGCTCTCTCTTTTGCTTCTTCAGTTTGAACCGCTGTCAGAATCTTTTCTGTAGAAGCGAAATTCATTTCAGCTTGTGTGTACAAATGTGATTTGTACGCTATTGGTACCTTTTCACCTACATTAAAGGTCAGGTATGTGAATCCGCATCTCCCTGGGATTATTCGGATTACAAGATTGCGCATGTTGTCGCGTGTTTGTAATTGTGTTTTCGCTAATATGTCTGTTTACACTGAACGCAAAATTTCTGTGTGTTCTTGAGTCCAATTAGTTGATTTGAATCAGGTTTTATTAGTTCGTAGAGAGGTCCTATCCTTTCTGCATAATTTAGAACATAAGTTCTTCCAAAATTCAGGAAACCTAGAATTGACTGTAAGTTTTTCAGCGTTTTTGAAGGTTGTAGCAGCGCACATTTCTCTAGAAAGTTGGCTGCCTGGCTTTTGCCTTCACTTGATAACTTGTATCCTAAGAATAGGACGTTGAGGTGGGCAATTTGTGATTTCTTGAAATTCAAGTCATACCCCTCAGGAGCGAACCCAAGTATTATGGTGTTCACTCTTTTCAAGTGCATGTCCAAATCATCGTCTGTAAGATAGATGTCATCGACATAAGATAATGCCTCATCATCGTACATTTGTAGTAACTCTGTTACTCTGGCTGAAAATAACCCTGGACTATTGAATCCCTGGGGGAGACGACAAAATTTTAACTGTGTCCCCATTATTGAGAAAACGGTCAAGTACCTACTTTCTGGTGCAATATTTTGACAGAAGAAACCGTTAGAAATATCTAATGTGGTTTTATATTTTTTCCGCACAATGTTATTCATCAGTGCTGCACTCTGTGCATTTTGTACTGCAAAAGTTTTGCAACAAGAGTTTAAGTGTCTGTAGTCCAAAACTAGATGATATGTATTGTCTGGTTTGGAGACAGGAAACAAAAGATTGTTCATAGATGAGGTGCATGTTTCAATCACCCCTTGGTATTCAAATTGATCTAAGATCTCCCTGACCTGGATACTGCCTTTGTGCAGTAGGTTGATTTTTTAACTGGATTTTATGATGAGGAGAGTCCTCATCCCATCCTACGTGATTTTTTGTATAATGCCGGAGCCTGGGCATAGGTGTATTTTTTATGAATTGAATGTGATTTGAGAAGGCTGGCATAATTATCTCTTCACCATGTGGGCACTCCCTGACAAATTCAGGTGGCCAGTCTTGTTCAGCTAGAAGAATGTCATAACCCTTAGATAGCTTCTCCCAAAAGACTGCTTTTATTTTCCTAGTTATGTCCCCCTCCATCCGGAGTGTTACTTCATATAACTTATGGGGTACACTAACCCTGGTGTCGGCAGTTTCAACTTGAATGCATTCATTCAAGTCCACTGTCTCCAGATGTTCCTTCAGGATCTTGCGAGCTATGGTGACCTCTGCTGTGCTGTCTAGCATTGTCTGAGCCCACTCCCCGTTCTTGAGTTGTGTCCTCAAGATCCTCGGCATGTCTGATCTTTAGACTTGCAACCTTCTTTTTGGTGAATTGGGTCTTCTTATTTTTTGGAGCGCGCTGTTCGTTTTTGGACTTCACGCGTTCTTTTTTTTGTTCGATCGTCCTCTTCTTTTGTATTTCTGCAAGGAAGTCTGAAAGGTACGAGAAGAACGTTTATCAATATCTTGAATTCTATCAGGTTTTCTCAAATTATCCCTATTTCCAAGGTTATATCTCTTTTCAGAGTGCTCCTGTTGAGGAGACCTTCGTCTGGACTGGGAACGCTTCTCTTTAGGAAGTGTCTGTTTCGTGTTTTCCCACTTCTTCTTAGGAGTAGTGAGATTATTTTTAATAAAAACTTTTTCAGGAATTTCAGTTAGTTGGGGTTTTACTGGTTTCCCACCCAAACTATCTCTACCTAGTTCTTCATATGATAAGAATGGCAGGGCAGAGGGGGGGGAATGCGAGTTAGCCCTTAGTCAGACCGATCAATGACATTAATTAAATCAACCGAAAACCCACAAAGTATACAAAGTATACAGAGTACACAGAGACGACCAGAGACAAAGGGGTCTAAAAACAGGGAAGATAACGATATGGATAGTAAGCAATCTAGTGATAAAATGGAACTGATAGCAAAAAAGGTAAAAAGACTACAAACAATAAAAACCTGAAATCGGCCGCAAAAATTAGCGGGCAAATAACTGACGCACAGCCAAGGATTTCTAATATTTTCAGCACAATGATTAGAGAAGGATGTGACCTGGAAGGAGATGGGGGGTCGGGCAAAAAATTAAACAGTACGACCAAAATACCTGGGGCACAAGGAATGAATATTTCTGTCAAACCAGGGAGACAGATGGTTCAGAAAGACTTATCAGCAATCGAAGCAAGCGAAGCAGTCGAACTTGCAGAGGCAGAGGCATAAATGGCGGCAGGGCCAACAGTTTCATCTCTCCTGCAGAATATCGTCACAGATATAAGAACAGACATATCCGCAAGCTTAGAACCCGAACCAGGTCTAGATCGTGACCCAGGCACAATAGAGCTAATATCGGAGAGAATATCGGACGACTATATGTCACAAGAAGGCTCAGGGGGAAAATATGAATTCAACAAATGAAACTGTACTATCAACCCCCCTCTCTCATAGTAAGAGATCTCAATCCCAACTCCAAGCCAACTCAGACGAGTCTGATTCTGAAATATACGAAACAGGCGTATCTACCTCAAGCGAGGCGCAGAGACTAGATCAAGCAAGCGCAGAATCTTCAGACTTTTCCAGATCTGAATTCAAAGACTCTTAATGAGTCCATGAAAGACAACATCACAAAAAAGAAGCAAAAAAGAAGCAAGAAAAAAATAAAAGAAGACAAAAAAGACAAAGTAAACTATTGTATAAGGATACTACTGACCAGGGGAGTAATACAGATCAGATCGATCAGTTTGATCATAGATTGAGGAACCCATCTTCACAACTCACGACCGAATCTGACCATAATCTATGTTCTTCGGGAGATCTCAAAGTGAGCGTTTACAAGCAATTTGATGATGATGGTTGTACTGGAAATAAAGCAGAACCTTCTCTGGGTGATGTCCTACATTCAATTAAAAACTTCCAAGAAGACGTCAAATTGGACAAGAAGAAGAACCACCTCGCCATCCAGAAACTTCAAGGAGCAATTAAAAAAGTGGGACATACTTGTATGGAGATATCGGACAGAATGGCTTCTGTAGAACTACGTACAGAGAACCTGGAGAAAGACGTCTCCACTCTTCAAGCGCAGGGAAAAGAACCGGAGGGAATTGTCAAGGATTTGATGCTGAAGATTAAAGACCAAGAAAACAGAGCTAGGCATAACAATTTACGCTTTCTTGGAATTCCCGAGGGAGTAGAGGGAAATGACCTAAGGAGCTACATGACATCGCTTCTTAAAGAATCATTTCCAGAACTACAATCTTGGGAATGGGACAGAGAAGTACAGCGTGTTCAACGCTTTCCCTTAACTCTCCCAAAACGATCTCAAACACCAGCACAATATCCCAGAGCAATGCTGGTATATTTTATAACCGTTCTATTGCGCCAAGCTATTTTAGATCTTGCACGGCCCACAAGTAAAAGGGAGCATAAAGGCTTCATGCTTTTTAGCCGACCTGACTACGCTCATGCTACCGTGGAACGAAGGTGGAGGATGCGACAACTTTTCACTCCCTTTGAGCAAATTGGTGCTACTGTATATCTACAGAACCCGGCACGACTAAAGATAATCTTTAATGGAGTAACTCGAAGTCTTACTAGTGAAATTCAAGCACAAACATATCTAAGGGAAATTGCAGACTCAGGAAGAGACAAAACTAAAAAATAAGCAGAGTAAATAGAAAGCATAACCACAACATTTATCTAAATGTTAAGCGATAAATTAAATGTAATATTACTATATATATGTAAAGTATATTTGTAAATCTAAGTCAAAGAATATCCTAGAAGGATCATCCCCCCCCCTTTTTTTTTTCTTTTCCTTCTCCTCTCTCTTTTCCCTTTTAGTGGATACAGGGATCCGGTCGCGGAGCCGCTAGAGGCTTGCTGATTACCCGGATGCCCACACCCTGGTTCTTCCGGAACCAGGAAGCCTCAATGGGTGGTAGAGGGTGGTGGGCGGGTTCTAGGGGAGGGGGTACAGGGTTTCTTAGGGGGTGGACAGGGGAGGGGGAGAGGGGGTGGGCATACAGGCATGGAATCAGGACAGGAGCCTTAGTCAGGGTTATAACCAGGACTAATATTTCGGAATTTAACCTTGTAACAGACGGGACATTAAAAAAGGGAGGTCTATTAAATTGGGCAAAGTACTAAACATATGTAGGGCAGGATCTAATTTCATGAATGGATAAATTAAGAATATTAACCATTAATATTTGTGGCCTCAACGATCCGAAGAAAAGACAGAGAACAGCAGTAGGTCTCAAATCAATTGGGGCGGAAATTATATGTCTTCAGGAGACCCATGTGGAGGGGTCCCAAATGCATCTCCTGAAAACTCTCGGATATAGATTGGTCACAGCTACAACACAGGCAACTAAAACACGAGGGGTGGCTATTTTGGCAGGTGGAGGGGGGCTTCAATTTACGAGATCAACCACCGATAAATTTGTGCCAATACGGTGCTGGAAAAAAAGTAACTATTTGCTCTGTGTATGGTTGTGTTACAGATGATCCAGACCTCCTGGAGTTTATGTCTAATGAACTAGTACACTGGTCGTTCCCAATGATTGTATGTGGTGATTTTAATCTAAACTTACCATCTAACTGGTCGTCGGGGCACAATTATGTATACCAGGGTAGGAAACCAAAAGTATTTAGAGCCTTACAAGAATTATGCAATACACATGGGATATCCGATTGTTGGCAGTTGAAACACCCAAATAATCCTGGCTTTACTTTTTTCTCTCACCCACATTATAAGTTCGCTAGGCTGATAACATATTTGCCTCCCACACTATCATATCCAAGTGTTTTATAGATAGATTACCCAGGGTTCTATCAGATCATAATCCCCTAATTTTAAGTATCGACACCGGGAAGATACAACAGGACCACAATAGATGGACATTTGAAAGGGCTCTATTGGTAAATGAAAAATATTGTCAGCTCATTGAAAACTGGATTCCAGAATTTCTAGGGTATAATCTGGGTAGCGCTCCGTTGGAAGCGGTTTGGGACGCACTCAAGGCGGGAATCAGGGGAGAAACTCTCAGATTCTCAATTAAGAGCAACCAAGAGGCGAAACAAAATTTAAAAATATTGCAGGAGAATCTAGCAATAACGGAAGAATATCTTATAAGAGCAGTGCGGGGGCATGGATATCGAAGGGGCGGTACGAGATGTAGCCATCGCAACGAACAAAATAGTAGAGATCTTCACTGGAAAAGCAATATGCAAAGCCACTTTGAATAAAGATAAAATGTACGAATTAAGTGAGCAGGTAGGACATCAACTAGCAGTCCGAACAAGACAGCAGAGCATGGCAAATGTGATTAAAGAGATCAGAGATCCTATTAATGGTCTTCCACAAGACCCCAAAGAGATAAGGGAAGCGTTCCAGAATTATTAACAGGACTTATATACGGAGACTAACAAAAGCCAGGCCAAAATTGAGGAATACCTAGATTCTGTCATGGGGATTCAGCTCCCACAAACCGACCAAGACACTCTCGCAGAGATACCTCAATGGGTAGAAATCCTTCCATCAATAAACAGCCTTTCCCCAGGAAAAGCAGCCAGTTTAGACGGAATTCCCACAGAATTTTCTGCTAGATTTCATAAGCCATTGAAAGGAATTTTAACTGAATTAATGGCTCATGTTTACCAAGGAGGTCGGCCACCGGAATTTTGGGCTTGTGCGAAAATTATTGTATTCCCTAAGAAGAATAAAGACCCCACAGAGTTAGGGCTCTACCGCCCAATTAAGTTAATATATAGTGACTCCAAAATCTATTCTAAATTGTTAGCTAGTAGACTCACCCCAGTAATACATAAGATTATCTCAACTAGGCAACATGGATTCGTTCCAGGCAGATCTACCACCGATCATATTCATAGGGTGATCACACTCTTTGACATAGCAGAAGTAGCATTAGACCCTATGGCGCTCATATTGTTAGATGCAGAAAAGGCCTTCGATAGGGTCTCCTGGCAATATCAATGGACTGCTATGTCAAAGAGTGAGATTGGGGAACAATTTATCAATGCTGTTCGCATGTTATATGTCAATCCGAAAGCCGTGGTTATGATCAATGGGGAAATCTCAGATAACATCAAAGTGACTAGAGGGACAAGGCTGGGTTGCCCGTGCTCCCCTCTATTATTCGCTATATTTATAGACCCGTTTATTCGCAGGCTAGAAAGCAACTTAGCCATAACACCTATGAGGACCCCAAAGGGAGAAACCAAGACCCTGGCGTATGCGGGGACATCGCAATTGACACAACCAACCCAAGTGAAGCAGTTAATCTAATGGAAGAGGAAGCAAGTCATTTTGGAGAACTCTCCGGCTACAAATTGAATCAAGATAAAACCCAGATAATAATTAATAATAAAAGCACTTATAATGACGTTCGGATAGTTGATAATGCACTATATTCAGGAGTAAATATTACCTCAAACTTAGATAATCTGGTTAAAATTAATATGAACCCACTCATGAAACAGACGGAAAGAAGTCTTACCAGATTGCATAATTTACATCTAACTATTATTGGGAGATGCAATCGAATCAAAATGGTATTTTTTCCTAAATTCTTATATTTTTCTGAACTATTTGTTTAAACTTTGACCCACAGATCTTTAAAGAAATTGATAATATCTTTTCTCGTTTTATTTGGGGGTATAGCAGGTCATGAAGAGCTTATAGATACATCACTTTACCAAAGGAAAGAGGAGGTCTTGCCGTACCTAATTTTAAAGCTTATTGGTGAGCTACAATACTTAAATATAGTAGGGCACTTCTGATTCCAAATAGGGATCCCGATCAAGAGAGGGGAGTCCCAACTCCACAGGAACTTATCCTCTGTAAAGAAGCGGGAGAACATCTGTGACAATTGACATACGATTGTCATTTCAAAAAAGTTCATTTTAAAACTTTAAAAGGAATCTACACCGCATGGAATCACGTATGTAAACTTCTCGGGATCGGAAGGTTTTCTTATTATACGACTCTCCACAGAAATAATAACCTCCCAAAGATCTTTATGGACACATGTATGAAGAGATGGGTCAGGTCGGGCATCGCGCAATTTGGATCTTTTTATAACCCAACAGGCTTAAGTTCATTTGAAGTGAATTTGGTCTAGAACATCGAGATTTCTTTAAATATTTACAAACACTGTGCTCCTTCTGCGAGAGCGAGTCCAGCAGAGAGCAGCAGTGAGCAGCGAAAGCGGCGAAAGCAGTGTGAGAACAGAGAGCAGCGGGACGCAGGACGCCACGCCAATAGTCCATGCCGATTCTCCACGCCATTCTTCACGCCGAGAACGGCCAGAGCTAGAGGGAGGCGTCTAGGCGCATTTTAGCCGAGCGCTGTTCCAGCCGACGCGCTTGTCATCTGGGCCCTGTCCCCCGATATCCTGCCACCGCGATCATTAAAGAAAGATCAATGAAGGTCCTAGGTCCCGAGACAGGAGGGCCTGGGAAGTGAAGAGGAGAGCCTGCTGGGGATTGCCGCAGCGTTTTTTACCGCTGAGTGAGCAAGGGTGAGACGGGCAGCTTGGCGGCTCGGCTGCTAGCACTGGAGCTTGCAGTCTGGGGACTTGAGCATAGAGCAGAGAGTGGGGACAGCTGGAAACAGCAAAAAAAAAACGGCACAAAATCGGCAAAAGCGGAGAACAGTTGAACACCTTGCTGCAACACCGAGCGAGGTGAACCGGGCAGAAAGCGTGCTAATCAGCAACTAACAGTACTGAACAGCATTTAGCAGCATTTAATAACGGCCATATCAGCGGCCATATCATTTTATGCCTGGCATTGGGGGCACTGGGGAGTTGCCCCAGCGAGAGGTTTTCAGCTGCCAGTAAAGCATACCTGGGAACTGCAGCCACACAGCTGGCCACCGAGAAGCCCATCGAGAAGTATCTGGAGCAGCCCAGCGCCTCACAACGTGGGAGGTAAGTGGTGGAGGCGAGCGCGGCCGCCGATAGAGGCGGCTGCGAAGTAAGAGCCCGAGGAGTGGACTGTGGGGCTGTCCGACTAGGTCTCTCAGCCTGCGGTTCCCCCGTGTGCCCCGCTTGCCCTGCCCCCCCCCTCAAGACGTGCTAACAAGTACTGAAATTCATTTAAAAATCTTATAAAACCCACCCTTGACACTGCACAATCTCGCATAGATCTACAGTGTCACTCCTTGCTATTCTTGTGGCTTACCAGCAGTATCAACAGTATCAATAGCATTAACATTAACAGTGCCCCAGCCGTCTCAACAGTCACCCCTTTCAGGCCTGCTTACCGCTGCCCTTAAAACTGACCCCCCCAAAGACCCTTGAAGTCTCCGAAGCCTCGGAACCCCTTTTGTCAAGCGCACAGTTGAGTGCTCATACCGATACATAAAGTTTGGGCAGCTACCCCACGAAACTCGCCTCTAGATACAGGCGACGACGTGCCGAAACAAAGTCACAAAGATTCTGGGCGCGGCAGCCCCCCTTGCCAACTGTGTGCGCGCGTAGAGCCATACACTTACGCAAGTCTTACAACTCAAATATAGGTGAAATACTCCAACAACGAGGCTCACGAGCATTGAACCACACCGCACAGAGCCCCAGCTAACGGCACCTAAGGATGACGCTTAAAAAGACCCGTTCTAGTATGGAGGAGGAGGCGGAGGCGAATCCTGTAGGCTCGGCACAAAGAAGGATAACTAGGAGCACAAGTTCTCATAAAACCCAGGAAACAGTTAATGGCACTTCCTTCCCTCAAGGACTCATTACTCACTTTTTTCAGGCCTCCAGTGGTCCAACCGCCTGGGACGAGAGACAACGAGAGTCTGAGAGTGTCTCCACACCGAGGCCACCAAAGACCAATCAGGACCAAAGGGATCTTAACCCTAGCAAGTGTGCCACCACCGAGAAAACCGGGAGTCCCGACGCATGCCTTCAGCCTGCCGTCAGGGCGAAGAGCTCGATCAGGATTACAGCCGATATACACGTGAGACCTACAGTGGGGGCGAACGAGGCGAAAGACACTGTGGAACATAACGAGGTACACGCAGATATTTCTCCAAAGAGCACAGGCAAGCGTTGGAACACAACGGAGACACCCCAGGTAAAACAGAAGACAACCCCCCCGGGAACGGATGCATTAACATCATCATTTCTGCAAAAATTAGAACATTCCATTGAACGAACACTTGAAGCAACACCTATAAACCCAGGAAGAACTGACGTCCCGAGAACACCACAAAAGGAGGGATGGAGCCCGCTGGGCCGAACACATCAGCAAGACGTAACCGAAGAAGTCATCCTCAAAGATTTAAACCTATCTGCTATAAGAGAAGTTCAGGACACAATGGCCAGGGCACTGTTATTGCAGTCCACGAAGATGGAAGTACAAATCGACCTGCTGTACTCAATTGCCCAGCATCTGGTGTGCCAAGATGATAAGCTGGCAAAAATAGAGGTTCTTCTCGACGCCCATAACGTCAACGCGGCCAATATCAACTCCTGTGCTGCCATTATAGAAAAATGGGCAAGTTTACCTGAAGTTCTCAAGGACATGCTGACATTAGCCAAGGGTCAAGGAGAGACGATTCCTCAAGAATATGACCCACAAAAGTTATTAGCCCCAACGACAGTGCACGCTGAAACGACCAACTATTGCACTGTGGTTCGCAGCCCACCAAAGGAGCCACTGGTTGGGCCTAGTAATAATATCACTTGGGCAGGGAATGGGGACTGTGAGGTTTTGGATTTCGACATCACAAGCGAGGATTCACTCGTCGCGGCTTCTCCGGCGGCAAAGGCTGAAGGCGCACCACCAGGCGCAAAAGCTCCGCTGTCAAGGAGGGCCAAAAAAAGACTAAAGAAACAACTGAAGAAATCCAAAACCAAAAGCAGACACATACCATCGGCAATACAAACTTCTGGTGCCACAGAAATAAAAAACAGCTCAATACCACTCTTTCCCATTTTCATCCCCAAACAGGAAACTAAGGCCAGAAAGCCCAGAGATGCACCTCCCGCCCCAGGTGAGGCTCAAAGACATCAGATCCTCCATTGGGAGGATCAAACCAACAAGGAGGCTCACCCGAGGACAGCACATGTGGAAGCCGGTGCACAACCTAGCGCCTCAGGCTGGGTGCCCCAACACAAGATAGAAACAAACCCTAACTTAAACCAGGGCGTGCAGCAAGGACTGCCGAGTGCGGAAGGTCTACAAAATGAGGCGCTTAGTAGACAGCAGCCAGGTGACACATACAACAATCTTCTAAATATCAATCCAAACCTGGGCGAGTGGCAAGGACTGCCTAGTGAGGAAGGTTTACCCGAACGAGGTGTCAAATAGACAGCAGCCGGGAGACACCCACAAAAACCCTCTAAACCCAAATTATCAGAGGCATATCTTCTTGGGTGAACGGCAGACTCGGTGCTCCACTCAACACAAAAATCAATCAGAAACTTATGAGGTGCTGCTCACTCCCAGATACTTAGCTAAAGGCTCCTATGACATTCTAAACAGGTCTAACATCGTCCGTCTCCTCGGGCACATTGATTCTCTGGCATATATTACTTCTGAGAAGATTGAGTGGGTGATGTTCAAGAGTCTGAAGACTGACACCCATGGTGACTCCACCTTAGTTGGATTTGTAGAACAGCAAGTCCAACAGGCTGTTCTCAAGGAAGCAACACAACTCGCAGAATGGGGCATTGAAGTCACTGTCCTCAGGGCACCCAAATACCCACACGTTCTCATGCCCACACAGGGCTTTCAAGAACATACTTCTGTCCTCAAAGGTACAAGGCCCATCAGCCTAGATGGGCGGACGAAAATTGGGAGTCGAAGAACCCCGCTAAAAATTAATATACTGCAGAACAACAGGCAGCGGAGTGTACAGCGACCCCAGCAAGGACTGGACAATACAGTGGCTCCATGGAGACAGGGTCCCTAACCAAATATATACCCATGAAAACAGTGCATGCTTAAACCCACTTAGGGGTCAAGCTCACAAGCTAACCCTCATTTCATGGAACACAGCCGGGCTAAGTAATATTTTTAGCGACACAGTTACTCTCGACTACCTGGCACAGGGGGACATACTGTGCTTTCAGGAGACCTGGGCGAGGACAACCACCCCAATAGGCGGTTTCTACGAACACTTTAAATCAGCTTCCAAAAGGACTATCTTTGGACGCCCGTCAGGGGGCCTTTCCATCTTCGTAAGCCACGCTTGCAAATTAAAGATCACCGAACTAAAACTGGTGCTACCTGACCTGCAAGCGATCATAATAGAGGGGTTGAAATCGGGTCAAAAGTCCCGTCCCCTTCTATTAATCAATTGTTACATCAATCCGACCAAATATCAAACGCCTCAGGCTATGGAACCACTCACTACCACACTGGAAGATCTACTCATAAGCCTAGCGCACCACGATGTAATAATTGCGGGTGACTTCAACATAAGAGGCCTGGGTCTGACACCCGTTGCACCGACAAGCAAGAAGTTAGCCCCTTTGCTTGAATTTCTCTCAAATTTTAAACTGCAATCAACTCACGGAATACAAAAAATGAGCAATCCCGCATGGACCGCCAAACCGACCTTTAGAAATGTCTCCACCATAGACTACATCTTTACTAATGAAGGGCTGGCCCATAAACTTTGTGACTTCACTGTGGACGACAGAGATGAAAGTGACCACAGGCCTCTCCGTGCCACATTTATTCTGGCACAGGAACAGGTGGTATCCCAGGAAATAATCGGAGCAACCACAGGCGAGGAACATCATCTAGTCCTCAAAAGAATAAAATGGTCGATCAATCTTAGCCACAGATTGTCAGATTTTGTAGCCAGCAGGGAGGCAGAACTCAGGTCACAATATACAGAGAACATTACACACTTCTGGGAAATTCTGACTAAGGATTTATTGATGTGCCTGGGTAACATCAACCACCCAAGAAGCTGCCAAAATAACACCAGTCCAAGACGCCAACATTCGCGGAGTTTGATACAGAGTAAGCGCGCACTCAACATGGCAATCAGGGCAAAAAAGAAAGGCATTTATTTGCCAGGGAGGTCTTCCATCTCTGCCCTGCGAGCCAACTATAAAAAGAAAGCCTGGGAGCTAAAAAGGCAGCGGACAGAACAAAACTGGCTTACAGTGTTTTCATTAATTAAAGAAAAAAATAACAGTAAGTTATGGCGCTACATCAACAGCCTGACCCCCAGTGGAGCACACAAGGAAAACAGTGTTGCAGGGATTGTGTGGGAACAGTATGCCAAGGGGCTGTACACCTGCGAGCTAAACCGGGCTAACCGCAGCAGTCTAGAGTGGTCCAAGGCAGCAGCTGTAACTATCGATACTCAAAGCGTTACGATTGAAGTCCCTAGACAGAGTCGACCCGCTAAGTACACAGAGGAGGAGGTTTTAAAGTACATTAAGGCCATCAGAACCGATGGAGCCCCCGGCCCAAACGGAATCCCTGCCCAGGTTTTTAAAACCGCCTCAGCCTTTTTTGCAACCACACTTACCCCACTATTCAATCACTCCTTCGCTACTGCAACCCTGCCAACCTCCTGGAAAGGCTCAGTCCTATTTCCCATTCACAAGAAGGGTGACCACTCGAACCCGGCCAACTACAGGCTCATAGCCCTTTTAGACATAGAAGCCAAGGTATACGCCCGTCTTCTACTAAGGGACTTGGAGGCCTGGGTGGATAAGAACGGCATTCTCCCGCCCACACAGACCGGATTCAGGGCCAATAGTTCCACCCTGGACAACATCATAGCTCTTTCTTACCTTGCGAAGAAGGCTAACACGAGGAATAAGCCGCCATTGTATTGCTGTTTTATAGACTACTCTACGGCCTTTGATCGAGTGAACAGAAGTCGTCTATGGGCAAAACTCGAGTCCTGGGGGCTCCCCCAAGTCCTCCTAAAAGCCATAAAGGCACTTTACGAGGGAACATGGGTCCAGGTGAAATTAAGTCCCACAATTACAACAGCAAGAATTAACACCAACTCCGGACTTAAGCAGGGGTGTGTCCTGGCCCCCCTACTTTTCAACCTGTACACAGCGGACATGGGGCAAGCCCTGAAAGAAGCCAACTTAGTACCTCCAAGATTGGGGAAGCTGGTCTTGGGCACGCTCCAGTACGCTGACGACACGGTGGTCATGGACCACACCAGGGTGGGTCTTCAAAGAGCTTTAAATAGCCTGGCAATCTACAATAAGGAAAATGACCTACGAATCAATGTGAGTAAAACCAAGATAATAATCTTCGGCAAACACCACCATAAAAAAGAAGTAACATGGTCCCTGGGGGAGCACCGTATCATTACTGCCTCATCTTATAACTATCTAGGAGTCTGGGTGTCCGAGAGGGCCTCCGCAGCCAAACACCTAAAGGAGCTAAAACCAAGAATAGACAAAATAATTCTGTCTTTAAGACGCTTAAGCTACCGCCTGGCCAGCCCTTCAGTAGAACCGATGCTGACAGTACTTAGGGCAAAACTCATTCCCTCCATTACGTATGGCCACATTGCCTACCCTGGTGCATTCGAGAAAATGGTCAACGCGGCCCAGGCGAAAGCGTATAAGATGGTGCTACAGGCCCCCAGACAGGCCAGGAATAACAGGCTAAGGCTTGAAACAGGCCTGAAACGACCAGAGTTGGTACTACTGGGGGACCTGATAAAATACTACATCAGAGCACTGAAAGCTCCTGAAAACACCCTAAAGCACGCCTTAAAAACTGTATTTGGTGAAGTGGGCTCCCCATGGCACGCTAAGTTGGCACAAGGCATAGACCTACTGAAAATCGAGGGTAAGAGTTTGCCCCTTCATGAAATTCCATACTCTGCCTGGGCCCAAGCAATAAAGCGCCAAGTTCAGTCCATCTCGTTCGAGCTTGATCTCTCATCGCTACGGCACAATTCATTAACCTTGGCCCTGGATAAGTCTTACATCCCTGGCAAACCCCAACCATATCTGCAAGACGCACTAACAACTCATGCGAGAAAGAAAATCCTGTATCTGCGCCTCCTGGCCCTCATGATCACGGACTTCAACCCAAAATGGGCACGAATGGATGCTGCCATCGCCTGCCGATTATGTAACTACCGCAGAGAGTCTTGGTTACACCTGCTGTGTTGCTGTACAAAGTTGGCTAGCGACCGCCACCGCTTGTTGCGCCCGGCCTTACGGAACCTAGGCCATAGAACATGTAGAGAGGCCTCGGACTGGTGCTTCTCAGAAACTACGACCTGTCTATTAGCTAGGGTCGGCAAGTTCACCCACCAAGTCAAAAGGGCACTCGAAATCCATCAAAAGGTCACCGATCCTAAGGGTCCCTACACTGTGTAAGGAGCGCTATCTGGAGCCCTAACGATGTCAGCTTACGGTTAACTCATGATGTTCCCGTAAAGTAACTGGACGTATTGGATCCAGGAACTAAATCAGGGTTGGATAAGGGCCAATGAAGAACCCATCCACTGTGATCTGGCGGTGTAATGTGCACGACCACGTGGAATTTCCACACTTCTCCTAGAAGAACCCACTCACTGTCAACTGGCCGTGCAGTGTGTATGACCATGCCGAACTTCCACACCTCCCCCAGTCTCTAGAAGGGGTGAAGTTAAGGAACACACAAAACTTTGTTCTCTTTTAATAGTACTTTGTTTGGACAAAAGTGGTAAAAACAGTCAGTACTTTATTTTAATATTGCACATATGGTTTTATTGGCCTGCTTGGGGGGGGGGGGGGAGGGAGGGGATGTTCCTGTGTTTTATACTGTAAAGATTTTAAGTAATCGCACAGTTTAATAAAAAAATTGAATATTTACAAATAAGAGAATTTATCATGAAGAAGGGGGGCGGTAGAGCTGCATTCCAGAGAATCCAGACAATCGAATTAGTCGTCCAAAATACTAGTCAAAATTGGGGAAATATATAATAATCTAATTGCTGGATTGCCTGATGACTTGGACAAACATATTAAAAAATGGCAGAACAAATTAGATATACCGGAGAGCTCAATCCAGAGGGCATTCAAACTTTCCCAAATGCTATTAATGTCAACCAAATTGCAAGCTCAGTTTTATATAACTTACTTTCAATTGTATTATACCCCCAACAGAATAGCTAAATGGAGTACGGGCAAAGGCGCGCAGTGCCCACGATGCGCGATACCTGAAGCAGATTTAATACACATGTTCGCTACTTGCGAGGCACTTAACCCCATCAGACGGGACATCTCTATCTTTTTATCAGTAATCTTTGAAACAAGAATAGAGATCTCAACTGTAGAAATAATAGTTGGGGCAGAAGGGGACACTCGACCGAATAGAATGAAAGGACTTTTGTTTGTTTCAATGGCAGTGCTCACAATATGCCTGGCATCGGCCTGGCTAGACCCACACCCACCAACATTGCAGCAATGGCGGGCATGACTACTAGCAACACATAGCCTAGAGATAGCTATTTACAGTAGGAAGGGAAGGAATAAGAAAAGGAAGGGATTAGAAATATATGACCCCCTTACACAATGGATAGAACATCCCGATTAATAAATTTGCCCAGGATACTGGTATAAATATGATTGAAATTTTTTGGAATATGCCTAATACTTTGACTATGTATTTATATATAAAAGGGAAATGCCTGTATGGGGGAGTGGTGGGTGGGAGGTGGGGCTGGTTGGTTCAAATGTGAAAATACCTCAATAAAGAATTGTTAAGAACAAAAAATGAAAAACTCCATGAGTTCTTGGATAAATCAATATTCAAGAAAGGGGAAGTCCCTGACTGATGAAGGCGAGTTTTTCCAAGAAATCGTTGTGGATTTTCGGAACTAGTGGAAGTAGCCATGCCGTATTTGGACTGCATAGGCTAAGTCTAAATATGGGTATGATTTTTATGCCTATATAAGGATAGGGTGATTTATACCTATATATGGGCATGGATGGTGAAAATTACACCAGGGTCCTAAATTCATATACAACACCATTAGCGTATGGCATTACATGTAGTCTCCTGTCGAGCATCTTCTAAGACTGGAGTCATTTCCAGTACTATTACTTGAATTATGATTTGGTCTTTTTAGAAGTCCCACTGTTAAACATTTGTGCAAATATTCCTATGATCAGAATGCAGAAACAGTGGATATTTTGCACTTATTAAAACACTAGATACAGCTTATGCAACCAGATATAATTTGACTTGTGTTGTTACTGATGTGGAAAAATAATTCCTGGAATAAGTAGAAGATAGATATAGAATAGTAAAGGGAAAAGCAGCTGTAGGACTTAAGATTGTCGGTTGGTCACAAGAAGAAGTGCAGCACAAGACAGCAAGAAACACTGGAGCAATGACATTAACTTGGCAAAACCAGGGGAAATTATGCCTACATAATGATAAGAATATGCATGATAATATCCCTGTAGGAGAAAATGAGTGTAATCATACCTTTGAGGTTAACGGATCTTGGAAGTTAATTTTGGATGGCACAGATCCTGTAATTCCTGGAGCTTATTTTTTTTGTGGAAAGAATGCTTACTTAAGTTGCAGAATAAATGGTATGAATTGTGTTATTTGGGAATGGTCTTTCCAAAGATTTATCATGTGGAGAATTTTGATCATCCTGCCTTGGAGTAAAAATCTAGGTCGAAATGTGGAGCTAGTGCTGGAGAGATTGTGGGAGATATCTTTGCAGCGATCATACCAAATGTAGGGGTGATACTGAACGACAGTAAGCATAGAAACATTTCTACTGTAGTTGATAAGTTGTCTACTAATACATCTGGCTCCTTGTTGCTTGTAAATACAGAAATGGTTGCTATTAGAGCTATGGTTATGTAGAATCGGTTTGCATTATACATATTGCTTGCAAAAGAGGGTAGAGTCTGCTGGATGTTGATGGTCCAACAGTGTTGCACTTACATCCCAGACAAAAGTAAGGATTTGCAGAAGTTCATAAAGAATATTATGGACTTGCATAATTAAGTGAGTGGATAGGCAGAAGAGGGTGTATGGGACAAAGTTGGACATGGATGTAATATATAAGGAAGATGGTTTGCAGATTTAGGGAGTGGTATAGTGGGTTCTGTCTTGAGACTATTGCTGATTATTGGTCTTTTGTGCAGAATTCCTAATAGTTGAATGGAGGTGTACAAAAAATACTGGAAACAGAGAGGGATTTCAAGGAAAAGAGAGGATTTGAAAAATGAAAGGAAACAGGATGATTATTACAATGAAATGAAATGTTTGGAGGAGTTCAAGAGAACAGCAATTGCCACAACAAGGATGATTTAACTTGGTTAATCTGATAAGATAAGAGATGACTTGATTCACCATCAGTGGTGGTTTGAGAAGTGTAATCTTGATCCCATCAGAGATAATCTAGGAATGAAATTAAATGAAAAATTACACTTGTATAGCGCATGAACTACCCGGAGGCCTCGCAGCGCTTGAGACTGATTGCTTATGGCGAGCTCAGGGAAGTTCAGCAGGTTTTTGCGAACAAGTGAGTTTTTAGAGCCTTTCTAAAGGACATAAGATTGTTGTTCTCACGAAGAGAGAGCGGAAGAGAGTTCCAAAGCTTGGCCGCTTTATGGGAGAATGAGCGACCGCCCCAGCGAGCTCTGTTGACTTTGGTGGTGGTTGCTAGCTGTAAGAAGCTAGAGCGGAGGGATCTGGACGGGACATAGGGTGTGACTATGGAGTGTAGAATCGCGGGGCCTGTTCGATGAAAAGACTTTTGCAGAATACACATGGCCTTGAACTGCACTCTGGACGCAACAGGGAGCCAATGAAGTTCCTTTAGGGCTTTCCTTGCTGACTGCCAACGGGGGATGTTATACAAAAGACGGGCAGCACAGTTTTGCGTTACCTGGAGCCTATGGGTCACCGATGCCAGAGCTCCCACGTAAAGTGCATTACCATAGTCCAGGCGGGAGATTATCAGAGCCTGGACCATGATCCTCCTCGCCTGGAATGGGAGCAAAGGGAGCACTCTGCGCAACATCCTCATCAGCCCGAAACATGTGGAGGCAGTCTTGGTGGCTTGGGCCGAAAAATCAAGTGATTTATCAAGCCAAACCCCAAGGCTCTTTATCTGGGGTTTGGGGGTGGGAGGCGAGCCAAGACATGGGGGCCAGATGGATGCTAGGGCAGACGGGGGGGGGGGTTGCCCAGCAGGATGATGTCTGTCTTCTCCCCGTTAAGTTTCAAACAGGAAGATTGCATCCACCTGGCAACAGCTTCTAGACAGGGACCTAAGGTGGTAGACGATCCCTCCGAGTGGTCCAAAGAGACCACAAGTTGGGTATCGTCAGCGTAGGTGACGATTCGCACACCGAAGGGATGGACTATCCTGTCTAGGGGTTCCATGTAGGCATTAAAAAGAGTGGGACTCAGGGAGGAGCCCTGGGGGACCCCACACCTGAGTGGATGTTTGGGGGAGACTGCCTCACCCTCAAACACCTGGAAGAATCGATCATCCAGGAAGGAGGACAGCCATTCCAGGGCCGCGCCCGACACGCCCAAGCCACTCATGCGTTGTAATAGTGTGGCATGGTTAACCGTGTCGAACGCGGCACTGAGGTCAAGTAGAATGATGGCGGCTTTTCCTCCCCGGTCCAGCACGGCTCTGGCTTCTTCCGTTACCACTAGAAGGGCGGTTTCAGTTCCGTGCTGAGGACGGAACCCTGTCTGAGAGGCACGTAGCAGACTGTTGGACTCTAGGTAGTCCACTAAGATGTTATTAACGTGCCTCTCAAGCAGTTCACTGAGCCACGGAAGTAAAGAAATAGGGCGATAGTTAGCCAGGTTGTTTTGATCTAATGTGGGCTTTTTCAATAGGGCTTTCACCATCGCGCACTTTCACGAGGATGGGACGGATTTGGAAATGATAGAAGCGTTAAGGACATCCAGGATGACCGGACGGATGACGCCCAAGACCTTAGTGAGAGTCTGAGGAGGGGCTAGGTCATTAGGAGATCCAGAGATGATCTTAGGGATCAGTCTATCTAAAGCAATGGGGTCAAGGAGTGGGAATTCATCAAGCATACATGGGACAGAGGAGTCAGAGATTATAGGAAATGTAAGTTCCGTATCATCCTTAGCATTGTTAAATGAGGAATAAATGGCCTGGATTTTTTGGAAAAAGAAAGTAGCCAGGTTATTACAGCGGGTTTGTGCGCCGTCCACTGAAGGACGCTCAGAAGAAGGGGAGATTAAAGATTTAACAATTTTAAAAATTTCCTTAGGGGCATTAGCAGCCAGATTAATTTTCGAGTCATAAAAAAGAACTTGTGCAGCTTTTATCTCATTTTTATAAAGCTTTACTGCGGCTCTGTACTCGACTTTCCTAAGTTGGGAGTGGTCATGCCTCCAAGCTCTCTCGAGTTTACGGCAAGCTTGCTTCATTGTTCTGAGGGCGGGTGTGTACCAAGGAGCAACTTTGGGTCTAGTTATTGATTTCAGGGGGTGCCTTGGAAGAACCTCATCAAGAGTGCTAGAGATCCAATTGTCGAAATTAATGGTGGCAGCGTTGGGATTAGCCACCCTCTTAGGAGGATCGTTGGTGAGGGCTAATTCCCAGTCCGGAAGCGAAAGTGAAGCCCATTTCCTTCCCAAATGCTTGTTGAGATTTTGAGAGGTGGGGGGAGGATTTATAGACCATATAAAGGTATTAAAAAATGATCAGTCAAGGGTAATGGAATAGGTGTCTCAGCCGTCAGATTGTCTAGGTTACTGTAGATGTGATCCAGGAGGTGGCCCCTGGTGTGAGTCACATGAAAGCCTTTTTGGCATAGGTCAATAGCCTGAAGATTGGAGCGAAGATTGTTGGCTCATCGAGATGTAAGTTGAAGTCCCCCAGCAGAGTAAGATTAGGCGAGGTGAGCACAGCATTGGCGGCCATATCTGTCATATTAATGACAAAATTGTTAAGAGCGCCGGGTGGTCGGTAGGCTTGGATGCCAGAAAAGGTAGTAGTAGGAGAGAATTCTAAAGTAAAATGTAGGCTTTCACAAGCTGGTGTAGTGGATGAAGTGACACGACATTTACAGCTATCTCAATAGATGATGGCCAGTCCACCGCCTCTCCCAGTCTGGCGATCCAGCCGTTTAAGAGTGTAGCCTTGAGGAGTGGCCCATACAATGGTTGGGTCACTTTCTAATTGGAGCCATGTTTCTGTCAAGAAGAGAGCGTCAGGATTACGCTCTTCTATTAACATGGACAACTCAGTGTGATGTTTCGGTAGAGACCGGCAATTTAGGAGAAACATTCTCCGTTTGTATTGGGGATGCGGTTTACCGATGTGTTGAGGGGACGGGCTCCAATCACACGCATTGCAATGGGACCATGTATTAATAGGGAGGGTCGAGTGAAGAGATAGGGGGTTGGTGGGGGGTCGTAGGGCTAGAAGGGCGGAGGAACTGTAGGTAAGACGATCTCCTACCATGGTGTTGGCACAGTCTGAAGGCTGGAGGCGTCTGGACGCGGACTGGCGCAGACTGGCTTCTCTTTGGCGCCTCTTCGGCGCGTCTATGGCGCTCCCCCTGCGCGGGGGAATGAGGGAGTAAATAGATTGGGAGAGGGTGAGACTAGAACGTCACCCTCCAAAGATGGCCGCCCGGCATGGAGCAACCAGGAAGTAGGGACGCTTTACCTCCCTCCACTACAAACAGCACAGGTTGCTGCGGTGGACCGGGGAGTGAGCGTGCAAGGTAACAAGAGAAATAAACAGTAATTTTTAAAATTAGCAATAACAAGATAAAAACGCTTGCAGCAGTCGTGAGTCACCGCCGAGTGCTTGCGCAGCGATGTTTAGCAGTCAATAATCGAGCGCGAATGACTCTAAGCCCTTAAGTAGTCAGGGAGAGCGTGAGACTAGAACGTCACCCTCCAAAGATGGCCGCCCGGCATGGAGCAACCAGGAAGTAGGGACGCTTTACCTCCCTCCACTACAAACAGCACAGGTTGCTGCGGTGGACCGGGGAGTGAGCGTGCAAGGTAACAAGAGAAATAAACAGTAATTTTTATAATTAGCAATAACAAGATAAAAACGCTAGCAGCAGTCGTGAGTCACCGCCGAGCGCTTGCGCAGCGATGTTTAGCAGTCAATAATCCAATAATGCATCATACTCAAGCATAGCCATCACTTAAAAATACTCTGCTGCAATTAATATACTAAAAAAAGTGGAGTATTACATACCTTAAGTACTTCATTCGAAGTATATGTGTTTGGAACGTGATTAATAAAGTTATGTCATAATTTATATCTTAATGTGTTGGGAGAAATTAACATGAAGGGGGAGATTTACTAAGATTTTGTGCCGTGTTTGTGTCACAAAAGTGACGCTTATCGGTGCAAAATCTTTGTTCCCAATTCCCTTTCCAGCACTGAACTTGTTTGGATGAAAAAGTAATGCAAAGCAGCGCTATGCGCTGTTTTGCATTACTCTGCGCCATGGGGGTGTACCAAGGGTGGTGCATGGGCGTTCCCAAGCAATCGTGCAACGTTTCTAATGCTAAACCCCATTTACTAAATAAAGTAGATTGAGTTTAGCCTGAGAAAACTGCACCCTTTTCAAGTAGGTGCAAGAAAGGAGAAATGCTTTCCTTTCTCCTTCCTTTTCTGACTTTGTATGTGTGCTGCACTCTACAGCACACCTACAAAGTGGGCAAATGGTTAAAGTGAGTCTGTGCATAGTATTTTGTACTAGACAGGTTCCTTCCAGTACAAAACCTATACTAGACTCATGGAGACACCCTTGCACCATGGCGCAAAGGTGTCTCAGTGGCGCAGAACAGCAAATTTCAGCACACGGGCTAGTGATAGGGGAGGAGAGTGCCTTATTTTAGTAAATTGGATCATCTCCTCCTCTCTCCTTTCCACCTAGCGCAGCACAGGATTTGAGGCTGCTGCACTGCGCGACACGAAAACATAGTAAATCTGCCCCCTTATGTCTTATTGTGAGATATTTACCTGTTGTGTGTGCAAATAGTATTTAATGAATTCATATGAATAACCCAAACTAATCATGTGTAGGTATAACTATAATGTGACTTTCATAGTTTGTTGCATAATATTCATGGTTGTAAAAAGCGGCATTTATTTTGTAGAAATGGGGATGTGCTTGTAATTCAGCACAGTAGCCAACATCGACAGTTAAATCGCGGCCTAATGTGCAAGTTAGCTAAACTTCATTTGTTATTTCATCTTAGCCTGACGTTCTTTGTTTCATTGCAAGCTCACATTGTAATCTCATGTTTTGTCTGTGTTTAGCCTTTCACTGCAGAATGTTTATTCTCATTTTGTTTTCACTGCAGGTGTGGCTAAGCCTCATTAATTAGAGTAAAGAAGGTTTGTCTTAATAGACAACAAAGCCTGAGAAGAACAAGTCGGACGAGGAAATCACAGTAACAATCAAGGAGCGGAGTTCTCATTGGAGAGGAGAAGAATGACCAAGGACGAGACGAGATTGTGCCTATCTCGGTGGGAAATGTACTAAAAGTATCCAGTTGTGCCAGAGCTATAGAAATTTTCCAAAGAAGAAGTCATGCAAGAGCATCAATTTGACTGCAGTTGCTATTATGTGCTGTGCTTAGTGAGGGAGTGAGTCAATCTTAGATTTTCTCAGAGAGCAGACCTATACTTCTGCTTGGATTTTATTTATGTATTTATTTATTTTAATGTTTTATAGAGCGTGAACTTGACCCGTGAGAGTAGCAGAGCGCTTTACACAGTTACACGGTAAACAAAGCAAAATAGTCTCAAGTGCAGAAGTATACAAAGTTTGGGGTGGGTTAGGGTAGCTGAGGAGCATAGAAAAAAGAGGGCACAAATAAATGGATACAGTTATAGTGGGACCACTAAAAACAGAACAGAAGCCCCTCGATTACTTATCAGGGCTAGTTGGTAAACTGCGGAAGAGGCAATAGTCATGGATTCAAGGTCAAGGTCAAAAAGCTTTATTTCGATAAGAATTATTTACCATAAAAGCAGAACAATAAATATATAATAAAAAGAAGAATTCTATATCTTTGGACCAAGCAATAATTTCAGAACTTTTTTGGTCAGCAATACATAAAAGAAGAGGAAAGTTAAAAAACAGAATTAAACAGGTTGTTTTAGCTTTTTGGCTCGGATAGCCCAAGCCCAAGATAAAAATTTGGTTAGGGCACAGGCATAGGGTACATAAGTGTCCGAAACAAGTATCCTGATTGCCACATCATGGCTCCTGGTACCCAGCTGTCGGCATAGGTTTTTCAGCCACGCCCTTCTAGGATCAGCATATTCTTTGCAAACAAACAAAAAATGCGCCAAGGTCTCTGGGTTGGCAAGGCACGATGGGCATAAGTCGGTATTACCGATACAGGTTTTCCATTTCTTAGTAAAAGTGTTCAATGGCAGAGTACCCGTTCTGAATCTAAAATACAAGGCCCGGGCGAAGGGTTTCTCAATTATGTCCAGATAGGGTTCCCGCCTGGGGCAGTCTTTAAACAACAAGAAGGCCTCAGTTAATTTGCCAAGAGACGTGCTGAAATGTCTTTGGGAGCAAATCCAGTCCCGGTAGAGCTTTTTGAGCATTTGCTTAGGGGGTGAGGTTCTACTTGACCAAGATTCATGTAAACCCAAATTGGTCAGTAGAATTTGCATGTCTTTTAACCACTTGATTTTATACCAATTCGGGGATGCCATCATTTCTTTAAGACCTCTGGCGTATCCGCTAAGTTCTTCTACGCGCCAAATGCGGGCCCATAATAGTAGTGGACGGAATGTCGCAATTTCGCCAATCTGGGTGCAGCCAAGGTCCATAAATAAAGGGAGTAGTGGGGTACTTTGTGGAAGGGACATTAGTTGTCTGCAAAAATTGTTCTCAGATTTTTGCAGGGCTTCGATAGATGAAAAGCCCCAAAGTTCCGCACCATAAAGGGCAGAGCTGACACCTTTGGCTGCATAGATCTCAAGAACTGTTCCTATTGGTTTTGTTGAACTGGAGCGTTGCTCTCTTAAAAGGGCACCGGAGATCCTTTTGTGGTTCAGCAGCATTTTGTCCAAGTGGGGCGACCAATCCATTCTGTCTGAAAGGCGTATCCCAAGGTAATCGAACACTTTTACCCTTTCCAAGAATTCGGTGTTTAGGGTAGGGGAACGCACGTGTTGTTTTGGAGAATTGAGGACGAGGTACTTTGTTTTGTTGGTGTTTATTACCAGGCCTCGGTCGGTACAGAATGATTGGAAATTGTCCAAGAGTCGCTGGAGTCCCATAGGGGTTTTGGAGATTAGAAGCGTATCGTCCGCGAAGAGGAGGGTTGGTATACGTTCACCCGCCAGGGATGGTTCGTCAGATGGAGATTTAAGAAGATGCTCGACCACCCCATTGATGTACAGAGAAAAAAGGGTGGGAGCCAGAACACATCCCTGGCGGACCCCTCTCTCGACTGGAATACTGCCCGTTTTCTCCCCTCCAGGGCCCCACCTAACTTGGGCAAAGCTGTCCTGATGTAACCTAACCAGAAGGGACAATAAGTACTGTGGCAGCCCCATGTCAGCCAAAACCTTCCACAACAAGTCCCTAGGGACAAGGTCAAAGGCAGTCTTTAGATCGATAAATGCGAGATAAAGACTGCCCTTGCCTATAACTACGACCTTCCAGTATACCATCATGAGCCTAAATGCTTGCTCAATCGTTCCAGTGCCTACCCTGAAACCAGCCTGGAAGTCGGTGAGGATTTTGTTTTCTTCTACCCAGTTGAGGATTCTGAGTAAGAGAACTTTACCGACCACTTTTTGGCTGATATCAAGCAAGCTGATCGGCCTGTAATTAGATGGATCATCCCTTGGACCTTTCTTATGAATGGGGACCACCTCCGCCCCCTTCCATGATGAAGGAATGGGGGCACCCCTACAGATGGCAACGAGGAGGGAGTGGATCAATTTCCCCCATTTAGTACTATCAGATTTTAACAGGTCCCCCGGGATGCCATCTGGTCCAGCAGCTTTTTGTGGAATAATAGAGTTTATAGCATATTCCACTTCCTTTAATGTAAAGTCAGGGTCACTGGGGAGAAGTAGATAATTTATATAAGGAGAAGACAAAGCAAGCCCTCCATCATTAGGTCCTTTGTGGCAAGAATAAAGTTTGGAAAAGTGAGCCTCCCACGCCTGACCCGGGATATTGCACGTTATAAGGTCACTATCTGGTCTATTGCGTGCCCTTATAGTATCCCAGAAGCATTTGGAGTCTTTTTTCATACTTGCTTCCTTGAGGGTTAGCCAATAGGCATCATCCCACTCCCTTTTAGCTAGGCACAGGGTTTTTTTGTGTTTACTTCTGGCTGTTTGGATTGTTTGAAGGGACTTCCCTTTAACTGCCTCTATTAAGCATGATTTGGCCTTCCTGCAGGCTGCCGAGTACCAATCATGCCTGCCTTTAGGTTTGGATGTGGGTTTAGGTTTCCCAACAAACCCTTGCACCCAAAAAAGGTCCCCTATGGTTTTCATGGCTGCTTCAAAGATAGTAGTAACCTTATCTGCTGCCTTGGTTAGGTCAATGGTACCAATTTCATCCTGCGTGCCCTTGACCACTTCATTTATAGTGGATAGTTTATCAGTGTTACACATAATCTTGCTCCACTTAAGGCGCCTGCCGCAGGACGAGACAGTAATTTCCTGTGGACAGGTCAGTGGGGCTGACAACGCTTCAGGGAACCAAGGATTTTTTAGAGTTAAAGAAAGTGAATTGTGATCACTCTCTATAGTGGGAGTAACAACCATATCAACTACCGAGCTCCATAGTCCCATATCCAACAAAATATAGTCAATTCTTGTAGAGTGACCAACTCTGTTGAAGGTAGGGGCACCCAGCAGATCCGAACGCGTGCGTCCGTTTGCTGCTCTTAATCCGAACTCAAAAGTGAGTGCATTTAGGTGTATTGCACTACGAGTCCAGCGCTTGATAGGTGGGATAGAAAGGGTAGGAATACCCCACCTACTATCCTCTTCACCTAGGTCAGGTATCCCTTCTAGGGGGAGTGGTTCATATGTACAGTTGAAGTCCCCTGCTATTATAGTGTGACCAAGGCCACTATTCACCCCCAGTTGGGTCTCGAGCTCCGTCACTGTTGGTGAAATGCACCCATTTTTGGTACCTCTAACATAAACATTGTAAAGATCAATAGATATTCCCCCACGTGGGCCAGATAAGGAGAGACCAAGAATATCTGGGGTACCTGCCTTCTTTGTAGATATCCGGCAGTTAAGCAGAACGCTTACCCAGATAATAAGCCCCCCTGATGGCCGCCCCTTCCCTGCCTTGGGTTTTACGGCTGGTGTAAAGAAAGTAGCAAACCCAACACGGTGCAGTGGTTCCATAGCCCATGTCTCTTGGAATATACAGATCTTGTGGGCGTCAACCAAGGCATTCCACTCCGGGAGGTCTAATTTCCTAGAAATCCCTGCGAGATTCCAGCTAAGGATTTTAAGCTCACCATCTATTAGGTCACCATGTAAAGTGTCAGATGTTTGTGGATTAAGTAGAACTACACTGTCGCTAATGGGTATATTGGGATGCAGTGTAGGTGATGACGCGACAGGACAGGTGGAGAAGGATGTAGTCATGGATTCGACAGACACACTGTGGTAGATGCGAGCATGTCATTAGACTTGGAATTTACCCATGAGGAAAGTTTTAGTCTCCTTCTTGAACGTGATAGATAAGGGATTTTTCGGATGTCAGGCGGGAGAGAGTTCCAAATTCTTGGTGCTGCTCCGGAGAATGCCCTATTGTAGGTTCTTTTTTTCTGAAAGTGAGCAGCTTGGAGCAAGAGGTTTCTAGCGGACCGGGAGCTCCTAGTTCCTCCAGACATCACCAGTTTCTGTGCCAGATAGGCAGGGGAGTTTGTGTAGAGGGCCTTGTGAGCAATGCATGCAATTTTCAGCTGTATTCTAGCCTCCATAGGGAGCCAGTTTGGTGCTTTCAAATGTGGAGAGATGTGGTCAAATTTTCTAGTGCCTGTGAGTAATCTCACAGCCGCATTGAGGCAGGCTTTTAGAGGAGCCAGCGCAATTTTGGGTAAACCAGTGAGGGTGGAACACCCATATTCCAGTCTCGGTATGACTAGTGCTTGGACTGCCATTTTTAAGTCTGAAGCATAGATGAAGGGTTTTAGCTTCCACAAGTAGCTGAGGTGGAATCTGGCTGATTTAGCCATTGAGTTAATGTGGTCACGCATGTTCAAGTTACTGTAGAGGAGTATGCCCAAGGATTTGGCAGAGTTCACAATGGTCGGCAGGCAGTTTAAGGCTGTGATGGCTTTGATCCAAGTCTCGATCTCCGGGTTGGCTTTAGAGGGGGAGATCAGGAGGAATTTGGTTTTCTTTGCATTGAGTTTTAGTTGGTTAGCGGCTATCGCTTTGTTCGCCCTAAGTGTGGCAACGTATGCTCAGACGTGAGTCCCTTGTTCACTTGGCCACTGGATTCAAGATAGCCTGGCTGATGAGGATTATGAATCCGAAACCGGTCCCAGGATGCTTGTTCCCGGTCCAGGGAAGACATGGCTTGGCAGTTCGGGCTGGACTGTTCCCATGAGGCACAGGGTCAGACTGATTTGCATTTAGCCATGTCTGAACTGGGGTGGCTGAGTGAACTAAAGAATGGTGATGGATTAAACCCAGATCAGTTGACTGGGAGTGAGTGTTTGATTTGTTCAAACGCTCCGTCCATCATCCCCTTTTGTATCGCTTTGTTCGCCCTAAGTGTGGCAGGATATGCTCAGACGTGAGTCCCTTGTTCACTTGGCCACTGGATTCAAGATAGCCTGGCTGATGAGGATTATGAATCCGAAATCGGTCCCAGGATGCTTGTTTCTGGTCCAGGGAAGACATGGCTTGGCCGTTCGGGCTGGACTGTTCCCATGAGACACAGGGTCAGACTGATTTGCATATAGCCATGTCTGAACTGGGGTGGCTGAGTGAACTAAAGAATGGTGATGGATTAAACCCAGATCAGTTGACTGGGGGTGAGTGTTTGATTTGTTCAAACGCTCCGTCCATCATCCCCTTTTGTATCGCTTTGTTCGCCCTAAGTGTGGCAGGGTATGCTCAGACGTGAGTCCCTTGTTCACTTGGCCACTGGATTCAAGATAGCCTGGCTGATGAGGATTATGAATCCGAAACCGGTCCCAGGATGCTTGTTTCCGGTCCAGGGAAGACATGGCTTGGCAGTTCGGGCTGGACTGTTCCCATGAGGCACAGGTCAGACTGATTTGCATATAGCCATGTCTGAACTGGGGTGGCTGAGTGAACTAAAGAATGGTGATGGATTAAACCCAGATCAGTTGACTGGGGGTGAGTGTTTGATTTGTTCAAACGCTCCGTCCATCATCCCCTTTTGTATCGCTTTGTTCGCCCTAAGTGTGGCAGGGTATGCTCAGACGTGAGTCCCTTGTTCACTTGGCCACTGGATTCAAGATAGCCTGGCTGATGAGGATTATGAATCCGAAACCGGTCCCAGGATGCTTGTTTCCGGTCCAGGGAAGACATGGCTTGGCAGTTCGGGCTGGACTGTTCCCATGAGGCACAGGGTCAGACTGATTTGCATATAGCCATGTCTGAACTGGGGTGGCTGAGTGAACTAAAGAATGGTGATGGATTAAACCCAGATCAGTTGACTGGGGGTGAGTGTTTGATTTGTTCAAACGCTCCGTCCATCATCCCCTTTTGTATCGCTTTGTTCGCCCTAAGTGTGGCAGGGTATGCTCAGACGTGAGTCCCTTGTTCACTTGGCCACAGGATTCAAGATAGCCTGGCTGATGAGGATTATGAATCCAAAACCGGTCCCAGGATGCTTGTTTCCGGTCCAGGGAAGACATGGCTTGGCAGTTCGGGCTGGACTGTTCCCATGAGGCACAGGGTCAGACTGAATTGCATATAGCCATGTCTGAACTGGGGTGGCTGAGTGAACTAAAGAATGGTGATGGATTAAACCCAGATCAGTTGACTGGGGTGAGTGTTTGATTTGTTCAAACGCTCCGTCCATCATCCCCTTTTGTATCGCTTTGTTCACCCTAAGTGTGGCAGGGTATGCTCAGACGTGAGTCCCTTGTTCACTTGGCCACTGGATTCAAGATAGCCTGGCTGATGAGGATTATGAATCCGAAACCGGTCCCAGGATGCTTGTTTACGGTCCAGGGAAGACATGGCTTGGCAGTTCGGGCTGGATTGTTCCCATGAGGCACAGGGTCAGACTGATTTGCATATAGCCATGTCTGAACTGGGGTGGCTGAGTGAACTAAAGAATGGTGATGGATTAATCCCAGATCAGTTGACTGGGGGTGAGTGTTTGATTTGTTCAAACGCTCCGTCCATCATCCCCTTTTGTATCGCTTTGTTCGTCCTAAGTGTGGCAGGGTATGCTCAGACGTGATCCTGAGTGCCTAAGGGAGGCACAGTTCTATCTTGAGTCCCCCGAATGGTGATGGATTAAACCCAGATCAGTTGACTGGGCGTGAGTGTTTGATTTGTTCAAACGCTCCGTCCATCATCCCCGGTTGTATCGCTTTGTTCGCCCTAAGTGTGGCTGGGTATGCTCAGACGTGAGTCCCTTGTTCACTTGGCCACTGGATTCAAGATAGCCTGGCTGATGAGGATTATGAATCCGAAACCGGTCCCAGGATGCTTGTTTCCGGACCAGGGAAGACATGGCTTGGCAGTTCGGGCTGGACTGTTCCCATGAGGCACAGGGTCAGACTGATTTGCATATAGCCTTGTCTGAACTGGGGTGGCTGAGTGAACTAAAGAATTGTGATGGATTAAACCCAGATCAGTTGACTGGGGGTGAGTGTTTGATTTGTTCAAACGCTCCGTCCATCATCCCCTTTTGTATCGCGTTGGTTAGCGGCTAGCCATTGGACAGTTTGTTTCAGGGTCTCGTTCAGGGTATTGATCTCCTCAAGTGATGTAATATTGATGCATGTTTGGGTGTCATCCGCGTACATGTGGTAGGAGATGTTGGTGGTATGAAGAACTTCAGTGAGTGGCTCTCAGTAAATGTTAAAGAGGATGGGTGATAAGGTTGAACCTTGGGGGACACCAACTGTGACTGGGGTGGGAGCTGATAGGTTGTCGTTAATGAGGAATCTCTGAGATCGGTTATTTAGGAAGGACCTAAACCATTCTAGGACAACGCCATTGAGCCCCATCCTGAGATTAAGACGTTCGAGTAGTTTATCATGGTTGACCGTATCGAAGGTGGAGGATAGATCTAGTAGGATTAGAAGGCAGGCTTTGCCTTGGTCAAGGGCTTGGAGGGCATCATCCACGATGTGGAGCATAGTGGTTTCTGTGCTGTGCCTCGGTCTGAAACCAGATTGAAAGTTGTCCAATAGGTGGGAGTTATTGATGTGCTGGCTTAGTTGCTGTTGGACACACTTTTCTAACACTTTAGCTAACAGAGGGATATTGGAGATAGGTCTGAAATTGTCGGGGAAGAGGGGTCCAGCGATGGCTTTTTTAGGATAGGAAGGACTTGGCCGGCTTTCAAGGGGTTCCGGGATCGAACCCTGCTGAAGTGAGGCGTTGATTATTATAGTCTAGCAGGGAATAATGGCTTGGGTGACAGCGGCTAGGCAGTTAGATGGTAGAGGGTCATTGAAGTGGTTATTGGGGTTCAAAGTAGAGAGGATTTTGGAGATGGAGTCTTCGTCATAGTATTCGAAGTCGGTCCAGTGAGCTTGGTTTTTAGGTGAGGCCAGTGTGGGTAGTGCAGAAAGTGGGGGAGGTCAAGAAGGGGATGAGAGTAATTGCCGGTATTGAGTTCAATTTCCAGTGCCATGGTTTTATCAGTAAAGAAAGAGGATAATTCCTTCAAGGATTGTTAGAGATTTAGGGGATTCTTTCTGAGATTTGGCCAGTTTATTAGATTGGTGTTTGACCAGATCAAATAGCTTCTTCGGTTAGTATAGTTAGGTCTATGTTTTTGTTCAGGATGAGGTCAGCAATATCCGAGGCATGTTCAACTGCCGATCGGCAATTAATTAAGAGGCCTGATAGTGGGAGTCTGGGGGAGTGTCAGGGGTGTGGGCGGATACGAGCACAGGCGCGAGGTTACTTTTAACCACACTTCTGTTGTGAAGCATAGTTGGTCGCGAGATCCGTAAAGGCTGGGGGTCCTAGAGTGGAAGGGTGCATAGGTTCGGGAGCAGTGTTGGTAACACAAGGAGGTAACAGTGGAGAAGGGTTTACTTGAGATGATTCAAATGTCTTTGGAGGTGTTACCAGATCGCGGTTAAGGAAGATGGTTGGCGGGAGGTGAGCAGAGGTCCGGGGCCGACTCTGTTGGAGGAGTTAGAAGGCGAGCTGTCATGGTTAGGTTGACACAAATGGCGGGCCGGTGAAGGGCAAGTTCGAGCTGGGAACAGGGTTTTTGGGTGAGAGCCAGCCTTGTGGTTGGTGTGTGGCGTTAGGTGGGGGGGTCAGAGGTGTAGGGGAGGATCCTTGGCCAGGGTCAGTGGATAAGGTGGGGGGGTAGGATGAACAGTTGTGGAAGCCATAGGGGTGGGAGTAGGCAGAGTGGACTGGTAGGACGAAGGGCCCATTGTGCGGGAGTTGGATACCTAATCCGTGTCATGCACATGGTTTCTAAGCAGGAAGAAAAGATCAGCAAATTTATTGAGGTTATTGGATGAGGACTGGATCAGAATCATGCCATTTTTAGGTTTCGGCCTGATCCAGCGCATGCGCTGGTGTCGGCCGAGACATTCAGTAGGTGCTCTGGAAATGCTACTTTGCTGGCGATCAGCTTGCTAGAACACGCACAAGAGCGCACGCGCGCATGCGTGTTACAGCAAGCTGATCGGCAGCAAAGAAGCACTTGCGGTGATGCGTCTGCGAACCACGCGCGTGACCACTCGTGTTTTTTATTTTATTTTATTTTGCGGCTGCCAATGCTTGTTTACCTATATGTCTCCCCTTTCCCCGTCGAATTTCGCCCTTCCAGCCCCGTGTAGCCGCACACGTACAAGCACGCGCGCGACGTGCAAAGCACCTTTTTTGACGCACGTGCGCATGAGCACAAATCGCGGTTTTAAAAAATATATATATTTCTTTGTGGCCAGGCTTGTTTCTTTTACTTCAAGCACTCCATAAGAATGCATATGCTTGCATGTCCTTCTCCCCCCCTCCCTCTCTGTATTTTTGCTTGCCCTAACCGACCCCTCTCCCCGTTCCTCGTGTAGTTTGCCACCTTTCACCATCCATGGTGCTGCCTGCTCCCTTTCACTTTTCCGTGTTGTCCTTTGTTCCTACCACCGTTCTTCCGTGTTTCCACCACCTCCCTCCCTCCCATCCTACGTTTGTGTTTTCTTTGACCCTCCTCTCTGTCATCCTCCATCTGTTTTGCCATTGACCCCTAATTCATAGTTGCTGGTAATAAATTATTACAGGCCACTAGTGACGTCACCATGCTTCAGTGAACAACAAACTGTAAACTGCGTGAGGAGGCTGGTTCGGCAGACCAGACTGAGTTTGTATGCAGGCAGCAGTTAATAAAAACAAACCTGCTTCACCTGTCCTTGCAGGGTCTGAAAATATATCATAAAAGGGTTTCATCTTCTGATCACTGTAGCTCTGAAAACGGATATTATGTAAACTTCCACAGCATATTCAAAGCCTCGTGGAGCCCACCATGTTCGTTTACCAACCCACAAACCTGACCCCTCCCCCCAAACACCCCAGCGTGAGTTTCACTCAAAGGACCTCTCCTGCACTGACATGAGCTGCTGATGACGTAGTCTAATATAGAAAAACCAGTCAAAACTTTCCTTGTCTATGTGGAATTTAAGTGTAATTATCTATGAAATTACACATATTAAGAGACCGACACATAGACGGCCCTTTGTACTCGTGGAACTTTCTACTTGTACGTGGAACTGCACTCAAGTGTGTTCTTCGAGTAATTCACACACGGCATTGTAGCATCGTGCTACAAAGAAATACAGACTCTGATCACTGTCTTACTAGAGCTTTATTGTAGACGTCTGTTACTTTCCCTGTCCCTACTCTAACTGCCTCTTCCCTTGTCCGTCCCCTCCTCTTCCTGTCCACCCCTAGACTCCACCCACAACCACTAGTCTGCTAACTTCATAACATCTCCCCCCTTTGTAACAAACAAACAAACATACTGACTTCTCAGTCCATTTCTTCAATAAGTCTTTTGGGTGGACGTGTGTCGCGATGAGGTCATGGTGACCGGGCTCTCGGACTAGTATTGTTCATTGTCTCATTGACTGGACCAGTGTTATCGCGACCATCTGAACGTGGTTCTTCCGAACTGGGAGTGTCCATTTCACTCACCACGGTTCCGGTGGTGTCTCGTGATAATTTCTTGAAATGCGAGATGTTTCTCGTTACTCGCCGATGCTCCGATTCCGCAGTCAGCATCGTTCCTTTCTTTTTTGTGATTAGCAAAGGTTCATCCTTGAACAGGCAGTCGGTCTTCCTTTGCTGTTCTTGCTTGACGAGAACATGGTCCCCTTCATGTAAGGACAGTGACCTCGCTCTTCTCCGGCGGTCTGCATATGACTTCATTCTGTCCTTATTGCGTTTGTCCGTTATCATCATCTCTTGATGGTCTCGTGCGGGCGATGATGTTCGCAAGGCCCCTTCCCACGTTGGAATGCGATTCCTCATGGGACGTCCTAGCATGAGTGTCACCGGGGACTGCCCAGTCGTTGCGTGAGGGGTTGTCCTGTAAGCTCGGAGGACCTCGTTAAGAGCCACTTGCAGATCTATAGCCTCCGTGGTAGCATGTTGAAAAGTCTTCTTGAGTGTGGCCATGAATCTCTTGATTGTTCCATTAGCTTGTGGCCAGAGGGTGTGATCCTGCGATGATGAAAATCCAGGTGTTTCGCAAAGGCTGCAAAGTCTTGCCCGTTGAAAGGGGGTCCATTGTCCGTTTTCACCTTCGTGGGAACACCCCATGTGGCAAAGACTTCATCAAGGACTTTGATGGTACTAGAGGCATTTGTGGATGGTACAAAGTATGCCATGGGATAGCGAGAATGCTCGTCAATGACGGCTAGCACATATTTGCCAGATGACAAGGGTCCATAGAAATCAATGGCGATCTCTTGCCATACACCAGGTGGCAAAGTGGTCATGTGCAGTGGTGCTGGAGGATCACCCTTGCTGGTGAGCTGACAGAGGTGACAGTCCTTCAAGGTATCTTCTACCAGTTGATCCAGATACGGAAACCATACTCGTTCCCGTAGCGCACGTTTAGTCGACACAATCCCCCGATGCCCTTCATGTGCAAGGGCAACCACTCCTTGCCTTAGTTGAGTGGGGATCACGATTCGCTGGTCTCGCAGTAGTATGCCATCAGTGGTGGCTGACATTTCACCACAGATATGCCGGAAGGCTTGCATTTCTCGTTTGATAATGGGATCAGTCTCTTCATCCTGAGGATCATGTCTCCACCTGTTGTTTCGAACCCTGCGAAGGACTTTCTGCAGGACGATGTCTTGAGCCGTACTCTCCCGGATGGTATCCATGGGGATAGCTGGGGGTAGGGCTTGGTCAGTCACAAAATGTATGTACTCTTCCACGATGGATGACTTGGAGACTGACGATGCAAGTGGGTGCCGGGACATATAATCAGCCGGGTTTTCCGATTTGCCAGGCTTGTGGATAATGGTGAATGTGTACTCCTGTAGCCTTAAGCCCCATCTTTCAATCCTTGGGGGCATCTTCGATCGTGGGTTTCCGTAAATGGTGACAAGGGCCTGATGGTCTGTGATTAAAGTGAAATGTTTGCCGTATATGAAGACATGAAAGTGTTCACATGCCCACACAACGGCAAGACTTTCCTTCTCGGGCTGCGAGTAAGCCCTCTCCGGGTCTGTCAGGCTGCGGCTCGCATAAGCAATGATACGACGTTGATCTGAGTCATTGTTATACTGGGCGAGGATGGCTCCGAGCCCGACAGGGCTGGCATCCACAGTTATCTCAGTCTTTCTTTGCGGGTTGAAATATGACAAGTGATCCGCAGACTCCACCGCCTTCTTGATTTCCTTGAAGGATTGCTCACATTGAGGAGTCCACTCAAACGGTTGACCTTGTTTGGTCAAGATGCGGAGGGGATGACTGATCGTCGCATAGTCCCTGATGTAGCGAGCACAGTAACTAGCCATGCCTAAGAACGATCTGAGTTCACTGACGTCCTGGGGACTCTTGGTGTTGTTCAGGGTCATGATCTTGTCAGGATCAGGTTTCATGCCAGCGCCTGAGAAAATATGGCCAAAGAATTTCAGTGTGTTCTGGTGAAACTCACATTTCTCTTTGTTTAGAGTCAGGTTGGCCTCCAATAACGCATGAAAAACACGATTGAGTGCAATATCGTGTTCTCGTAGATCAGAACCATATACAAGGATGTCATCGCTATAGTTAAGCGTGTTGGGAATGTTTTGGATGACTTGCCGAATTGCTTCCTGAAATATTTCGACTGCGGAGGAAACTCCAAAGCTCAGTCTCTTATAGCTGAACAATCCCAGATGGGTTGCGAATGTGGTGATGTATCTTGACTTTACATCTAGTTCTAGCTGATGGTAACCTTTATTTAAATCCAACTTGGAAAACACTGTTGCACCATTGAGGGCGGAGATCATATCGCTCAGATGGGGTCCCGGATGTCGTTCTCTTTCGATTGCAGTATTGGGCAGGCGCATGTCCACACAGAGTCTGACTTTGTTGGCCGTGCCCTTCTTGGGTACGATAACTATTGGGGACACCCACGGTGTTGGACCATCTGTGCGCTCGATGATGTCAGCAGCTAACAGATCCTGGAGTTCTTCCTCAACAGCAGTCTGAAGATGGAACGGTACCCTTCGCGGATGTTGAGCGATGGGTCTGACTTGTTCATTGATATGTAATCGCACTTGGCAGTCTTTCAATTTGCCTAGTCCTTGAAATAGTCTGGGAAATTGACGGGTCACATCTTGGTTGCCGCTAACTTTGAAAAGGATTTCCACTAGGTGAAGACGTTCAGCTGTCGGAAGGCTCAGCAGGCAGTCTGCTTCTGGGCCCTTGATGACATGGATGACCGCTGATATGGTTGTGTCCTCGTACTTGAGGGTCGTCGAAAACTTCCCAAGGCAGGGAAGTGGCTTCTTTGCCATCCACGTGAAGACTCTCACTGGTGCAAATGTCAGAGGAGGACGTGGACTCATTCTTTCATATTCGGTGACTGGAATATAGTTCAAGGATGCACCGGAGTCCAGTACGAACTTTGTGTCATGATTGCCAACTGTGATGTCCAAACGAGGATATGTTTTCAGTTGGTCCGGATCTGCAGCTAGGTTCAGGTATTCAATGGTGTAAGCTGAGTCTCTGGATGAGGGTCTCGATTCTTTGGATGGTGACCTCCGTTCCCACCTGGACCGCCGTGACTCTCTGCTGGAGTGTGACGACTCAGAGGACTGCTCAGTCAGTTCTTGGACAGCTCGCGCATGGTGTCTTCGAGTGTCGGACCGGGATAATCTCGAAGTGCTGTTTCGTGTGTCAGACTGAGATGTCCTGGTTGCACTACTTCGTCTCTCCTTGTTGTATTCCCCACACATCGCTTTGAAATGATTAGTTCGACCGCACTTTCGACACCTCTGGCCCATGGCAGGGCAGCTATCCACATGGGGGTAATCATACCCACATCTGTAACATTTCCTCACTTTCTCTGATTTTCTCTCTTTCTTCCATGGCTCTCACCGCTGGTATCTTGACTGGTCTTGACGGGAGGGCGGGCGTGACCTCCATTGTCTGTCTCTCAAACTCCTTCGACTGTCACTTTTGGCGTGGACACGTCGCACTTGTTCGTGACTCCCTTTGTGTCCCGTTTCGATATCAGCGGCATACTCCTCCGCCTGGTCATAGACTCGTGTCATCTCCTCTATGTCGTCTAGGCTATGTTCTTTTCTCAATAGTCGCCTCCTCAGTTGATCGGAGTGACATCCATCTATTATTTGTGACTTAATTGCAGCATCTGTCGAGAAGTTATCAAATTCACAATGCTTGGCTAGTCTCCGCAGGCGCATCATGAAGGCACTCATGGGTTCTTCTTTCCCTTGACGAGCCGAGTGGAATGTATGGCGTTCGTAGTCCACATTTTTCTTGTGAAGAAATCTTTTGTTCAATGCGTCACGCACTTTGTCATAGGTGTCCGCCTCAGCAGCAGGAAGGTCTTTGATTATTTTGACTATTTCCCGCCCCGCCAGGTTGCGCAGGGCAATCAACTTCTTCTTGTCCACAGTCACTTCCGATCCTTCGATGTAGTCTTCAAATTCTTCCAGCCATTCTTGCCATCTGGGACCCATGCTTCCCCCAGTGGTCACTTTGAGAGGCTCGGGCGCTCGTAGGTGCGACCCACCTGCAACCTTGGGCTTGACATCACCTTGTTGCGGTGGATTGGCTTCATCGTCAGACACCATGTTGTCCGATGGGTGTCCCGCTTCCTATTTGCCTCAATGATATGTTTGTTTGCCAATGCTTATTTAGTCGTCGATGCTTGTCTATTTGTCAATGCTTGTTTTTCAGTTTCTGGTATCAATGCTTGTTTCTTGGCCAATACTTATTTGTTTGCCAATGCTTGTTTGTTTGCCACTGCTTGTTTGTTTGCCAATGCTTGTTCAACTTCAGGTGCCAATGCTTGTTTCTTTGCCAGGTGCCTGACTCCAAGATGGCCGCCGTCACACTACACAGGGGTGTCCTTCCCCAATGCCTGACTTCAAGATGGCCGCCGTCACTGCAGGCACACACGAGGCTTTCTCTCTCTCTCTGCTCATTCGGTTTCCACTTGCTCTGGACTCACCGGCAGTCAACTTCAGGCCACAGCGCCGGCCAGGATACCTTCTCTTGGTCACTGCTGGCATCAGGTGAGGTTGGGGTGGGCTCCCAGCCCACTTATTTGGTTCCCGCTCTTTTGCGCCGACAGCGCGCCAAACCTCACGCATCGGGCGTGAGGTTTTCAACCTCCGACGGCCCCCAGGCTCTGATTGTGGCGCGCTCAGCGGCGCTTGCTGGCAGTCCGTCACGGACGATGTCCGCTGCTCTGGGGGCACTTCTTCTTTGCTTTTGGGCACAACACAGGGTCGGAGTGGGCTCCCGATCTCTGTACACGGACCACTCACCCCAGGCACACGCTTCCCGCGTGAGACGCATTTTACCGCGATTAACTTCTTGGCTGTCGAGCGATTCAGCGCTCGTTTCTGCGGCCCCTCTCGGCTCCCTCGCAGCCTCTGGGGGGGCAAATTCAACAGCTGCTGGCCTCGTCCTTCTGGCGGCAGCGTGGCTCTACTCGGCAGCGTTTTCCTCTACGCTGCTTGGGACAGGGTGTTTCTTCAGGGTGTCGCAGGTAGTGGGTTTAGCATCCCACCCTCGTCGCCAGTTGTAGCATCGTGCTACAAAGAAATACAGACTCTGATCACTGTCTTACTAGAGCTTTATTGTAGACGTCTGTTATTTTCCCTGTCCCTACTCTAACTGCCTCTTCCCTTGTCCGTCCCCTCCTCTTCCTGTCCACCCCTAGACTCCACCCACAACCACTAGTCTGCTAACTTCATAACAGGCATCACTCGCTCATCTTTGTACCAAAGAGCACTGTTTAATGTTGTACAGAAAGGCATTATTTACAGAAGTGCGGCTGATGTTATCATCGGACCCCGAGTGACCCATAGTACATGCTGTGATGAGCCTTTTCTGTTGGTGCAGAGCACCACTTAAGATTTTAGGCAGCATTACTTTGTGCGACTCTTCGGAAATCTTCTCTGGACATTTATAAAGAATGGCACAAATTGAAGTTTATTTCTAGAAGTAATTCACTCCCCGCTGCTGCGCCCATGATGTGTTTGGCTGTACAGTTTTTTACTTCTGCTGACGGGTTCCCATTGGGTTGTCACTAAGTTATGGGCAGGCTGCAATGTGAAAACAAGCATTGGCAAAAACCAATCCATTTTGCTTTGCCAATGCAGTCCGAGCGACGCAAATGGCTTTGCCAATGCCCAACTGCCCATGTTAAAAATATTGAAAACAGTTTTCTCTACTTTGAAGTGACCTCCACGTTGCACATGTCAAATCAGGGGACATAGCAGCCATTTTAAAGTATGATTACAATGTTTGTGTATGTTCTACATGCGAACCGTAATCTGTGGCACCAGCGTGTGTTAATATCCTAGAACATCTGTGGGGTGAAAATTGCTTTCTGCCTGTACTGAATAAACTGTATTACTTTCCAGAGTCCATGATAGACGTAATATAATGTCCATATTTCCATTCTTAAGAATAGCGTTACGTTTCTGCTGAACATTTGGGCCAGCTTGTTGTTTTAAACCAACATACCTGGCAGGTCTTTTAATTAGGCGATAGAAGCTGCGATTCCTAGTCACATAAGGAAGGTGGGGGCTGGGCATTGAATGATTTAAAAGAACTTTCCAGGAACCTCTACACAAACGCTGCATGCATTGGTGCTGTACAGGTGGGCTGAAACCTTTAGAATTCTCCTCCAATATTAGTATCTCATAATTCACATTTTGCGAAGAGGCTCAGAAAAGTCTAAGAAAAAATAAATTCTCTCTCTAAGAACTGATACTTAAGCCCCCATTTTTTACACAATGGAGATTTGTATATGGTTTTTGTTGTCTATAAGCGGAACATAAAGAAATGCTCATGTGAGCACTGTAAAGATGCACCAAAACATTAATTTAACAAGCATTGGCATAACCAATAGGCCTCGCTTTAGGGACCTTATAAGTATTTAGTTATGCAGCACAATATCCTTGGTGCAACAGCAACTGTTGCATGGCTAAACACTTATAAGGTCCCAAAGGCGAGACCTATTGGCTATGCCAATGCTTGTTGTAGAGGGTAAAGGTGAGGTCCGCTCAGAGCGTAGAGTAGGGGGCAATTGAGAGTTTGGTGCCATATGGAATGTTTCTCGTTGAGCGAACGTTAAGGAGGTGTGTTAGGGTTTTACGCCAGGCTGCAATTCTTTTGGAATAGAAGATGAGATCATTTATGCAAGTGCCACTGTCCCTGTTAAATCGCAGGTCAGTTACCAGCATCTCTGGGTGGCTTTTTAGGGTGGTGTGTTTGAAAGATTTGGTTTTGGAGAGGTAGGGGGGTAGACCAAGGTAACAGAGTTTTCCCCAGTCCCCGTCAAAGTGGGATGTGTCATGTTGATTTAGGGAAGGGCACTAGTGTAAGTTAAAGGGGTAGTAGGGCGGCAGAGGGGAAGGAGCGTTTCTCCTAGATCATCAGGTGCTTTCTACTGAAGACTCTGATGTCTGACACAGTTCTTTCTTTCCTCTTTGCCCACACCCAAATGTTATAGTTAGGTTGCCCTTGTTAAGGTAGTGTAGGGAAAGATATTTTGCGCATACCACTTATAGAAAATCATCTTCTTCTGGTCGTCTATGCAACATTGGTGTGTTTTTAGAAGTAAATGTTTCAATTTTCTATTCAAGTTTAATCTTTTTAGCAGTCCGATACTGCTGATGTAGACCTCTCACTTGTAGTGTGTATTCTATAACTTCCAAACAGAAAAACTGAAAGTGGGGCAGGTATGTAGGGCAAGGGCAGCAATGGACGGCAGTGGCAGGACAGGGGCAGTGGCAGCCCAATGGACTAGGGAGGGAGGGCAAGGGCATGCACACAAACAATGGAGGGCAGGGAGGAGAGGGTATGGGTAGGCCCTGAGGGCAGTGGGAGCACAAGGGCAGTGGCAGCACAAAAGATCATTGAGTGAGGGGGCATGGGCATGCACATTGAGAACAGTGGGGCTGGGGGAAAGGTGTATGGGAACATGTGAAAGAGCAGCAGTAGAACAGTGGCAGTAGCAGCACAGTTGATCAGGGATGGACGGACAGGGTCACACAAATAGAGAATGTAGTTAGGGGGTCAGGGGCAGCAATAAAGGACAGTGGCAGCAGAATGGACCAGGGAGGGAGGGAGCAGGGACATGCACATGTAGAATGAGGGTGGACAGTGTGGACGGGGGCAGAGGCAGCAAAAGATGACAGTGGCAGCACCAGGTCATTGGCTGCAAAACAGCCCAGGGAAGGGTCAGGATTACACACACAGAAAAAGGTGGGTAGGTAAAGCAACAAAGAGCAGTGGCAGCACGGTGGACCAGAGAGGGAGGGCCAGGATATTGCACACTGAAAACTGGGAGCAAAGGAAGGGGGCAGGAGCAGGAAGCAGACCACAGAGGGCAGAAGTTAGGGTGCCGGGCATGCAGACTGAGAACGGAGGGTATGCGGGACAGGACGGGGACAGCAAAATGACCACAGAGGGCAATCAGTGGTAGGTCAGCTACCTGCAAGTGTTGGGCTTGGTCACCCACTTGCGGCACATGGCTGGGTGCACTCGGGGTTTTGGCTGAATATGATCATAAAACCCCACACATTTACAGTAAAAAAAACAAAGATTAAACAGATGTTATAGTTAGATATGGCAATATGATCTTCCCTTTCATAAAAGAAAACCTTAAATTCACTAGAAAAAACAAAGGTTAAAGTTATATTATAGTGAGGTATTGAAACAGGTTAAAATCTAACATTTAAAAAAAAACGGAAATTTGCTAGTTATAGTTCAATGAGCTAAATATAACTTGCACCCCGCCATGCACTACTTATGACCTCACATCACACATGACAAGCAAAATGACATCAATCATTACATCTCAAACAACATAATTCATGGTACCACTGATGACCTCTTCCAATCTACTACTCCTGGAATTACTCTAGAAACCGCAATATGATTTTAGAAAACAAAGTAGGTAATAAAGGACCCACAAACATATACAGGATAGAATGTATGCACATCTGTTCATGTACAAAATAGAAATAGTGTTGTCTTAGATTCAAGTCTGATTTAGTATGGTGAATATGGTGCACAGTTTAACTATCAGTAAAGTTTAAAATGCAAACAATACTTCATTTAAACAAGGTAGAAACTGAACACAACTAGTGTGAGTGTCTACAAATAAGTTACAAAAGGGGATGATGGACGGAGCGTTTGAACAAATCAAAAACTCACCCCCAGTCAACTGATCTGGGTTTAATCCATCACCATTCTTTAGTTCACTCAGCCACCCCAGTTCAGACATGGCTATATGCAAATCAGTCTGACCCTGTGCCTCATGGGAACAGTCCAGCCCGAACTGCCAAGCTATGTCTTCCCTGGACCGGAAACAAGCATCCTGGGACCGGTTTCGGATTCATAATCCTCATCAGCCAGGCTATCTTGAATCCAGTGGCCAAGTGAACAAGGGACTCACGTCTGAGCATACCCTGCCACACTTAGGGCGAACAAAGCGATACAAAAGGGGATGATGGACGGAGTGAATCCAGTGGCCAAGTGAACAAGGGACTCACGTCTGAGCATACCCTGCCACACTTAGGGCAAACAAAGTGATACAAAATGGGATGATGGACGGAGTCCCTTGCTCACTTTGCCACTGGATTCAAGCAAGCCGGGCTGAAGACGGCTGGAATGCCAGAAACCGGTCCTCGGAAGCTTGTTTCCGGTCCAGGGAAGGCATGGCTTGGCAGTTCGGGCTGGACTGTTCCCATAAGGCATAGGGTCAGACTGATTTGCATATAGCCAAGTCTGAACTGGGGTGGCAGAGTGGGCTAAAGAACGGTGATGGATTAAACCCAGATCTTTTGACTGGGTGTGAGTGTTTGATTGATTCAGATGCCCCGTCCATCACCACCCCCTTTTGTACTACAAATAAGTTACAGCATAAATCAAAGTCCTCTTGCCAAAATATGTGAGAAAAACATTATCCTCAAAATATAGTCTTAACCTGTGGAGTTTAGGACACATGTTGACATAAAAGAGTTTCTATATAAACTGGAGATGTATAAGGTGCAGAAATGTATTTCCAGTTGTTTAGTGAAAATTCTAAGACCTTTGTTAAAAAATGTGTAATGCTGGGTGACTCACAAACAGTTCAAGTCACAGTACGATTGTAAGCATTGTGATAACGGACTACTAATTTCAGGAATATATGTACGGTATTTTTTAGAAACTATGGATGCTTTCACAGATATTTTTCATGTCCCGGATGTTGCGAACATTTATACCCATTTCATACTAGTAGGTATTCAAGGAGATACACCTTAGATCCAAATTTCTATTAGCTCTATAGTGCTAATGGGCGTAACTTTTTGCAACAAGCAGGACGTGAAGCATATCTGTGCAATCCCCACTATTAGTATGTATTATAGATTTTTTTACAGCTTTATTTAAACCATGGGTGTCTGATTCTCCAGAACCAGACCTCTCCAATTCCCCCACCACCAGTGCTCTTTCTTAGTCTGCCTGTTCTTTTGTAGGAGTACTTCGCACCCCTGACGAGTGGCCAACTATCCTGTGAGCCACTAACACCCAGCAGAGGCACCTACGTTTGGTATCCAACCATGTCCATGCCTCATGTGGCATTGAGAAAAACAGAGCCCTGACCCCTCACAATAAAATTCCTGATTGCCAAATGGGAGGCCAGTCCCCTCCTGCAAGGAATAGCTCAATGGGGCACCATGCACTCCACTGCAGTGCACAATTCGCCCAGAAATATGTGCCTCCAGTAAGTGCGCAGGAGCCACCTTCAAACCTCGCCACACGCTTAGAGGTTGATTAAGATAATGGAACATGAAACTTTGGTTTGTGCGTAGGCGGGAGGTAATCAGGCATGGCAGTAAGGATAGAGTAGTCACCTGCCGGTGATGCTCTTACTGTAAGGAACGCTGTTTGCACCTGCTGTGCTACTGTCTTAAGCTGGCCGGAGAGTGTCATCGGATGCTCCACCCCATGTTTAGGATACGAGGACTTGCAAGGAGGCCTTGGACTGGTGCTTCTATGATATAAAGACCGTCAACCTCGCAAGAGCGGCTAAGTTCACTCCGACTGGCACTGGTGGATGCGGCACAGCCTCTAAGCCATGGGTACTCACAAACTTTCTCTCAGGGGCCAAATTTACAGTGTGGTTTGTGGCCGAGGGCTGCACCGGTGGGGGCGTGGTCAGTGAGAGAGGGGGGGCGGTGCTCGAGGCAAAAGAAATACGGTGACCATGAGGTTGAACACAGGCACCTACAGCGGATGTCTTCGTCCACTGAGCCACCAGAACCAGCATACACACATATCTCTCTCTTTCTCTCTTTCTCTCTGTCTCCCTCCCTCCCTCTCTCTCTTTCTCTCCCTCCCTCCCTCTCTCTCTTTTTCTACCTCCCTCCCTCGCTCTCTCTCTGTCTCCCTCCCTCCCTCTCTCTCTGTCTCCCTCCCTCCCTCTCTTTCTCTCCCTCTCTCTGGATCCCTCCCTCTCTCTGGCTCCCTCCCTCTCTCTGGCTCCCTCCCCCTCTCTGGCTCCCTCCCTCTCTCTGGCTCCCTCCCTCTCTCTGGCTCTCTCCCTCTCTGTCTCCCTCCCTCACTCTCTCTGTCTCTCCCCCTCTCCCTCCCTCCCTCCCTCCCTCTCTCTCCCTCCCTCTCTCTTTCTCTGTCTCCCTCCCCCTCCCTTTCTCTCCCTCTCTCTCTCCCTCCCTCTTCCTCCCCCTCTCTCTCCCTCCCGTTCTACGTCTCCCTCCCTCTCTCTGTCTCCCTCCCTCTCTCTTTCTCCCCCTCCCTCTCTCCGTCTCCCTCCCTCTCTCTTTCTCTCCCTCCCTCTCTCTGTCTCCATCCCTCCCTCTCTCTTTCTCTTCCTCCCTCTCTCTGTCTCTCTCCCCCTCTCTGTCTCCCTCCCTCTGTCTCCCTCCCTCTCTCGGTTTCCCTCCCTCTCTCTCCATATGTCTCCTTTCCTCCCTCTGTCTCTCTCCCTCTCGCTCCCTCCCTCCCTCCGTCTCCCACCCTCTCTCCGTCTCCATCCCACCCTCTCTCTGTCTCCCTCCCTCTCTCTGTTTCCCTCCCTCTCTCTCCATCTGTCTCCTTCCCTCCCTCTGTCTCTCTCCCTCTCTCTCCCTCCCTCTCTGTCTTCCTCCATCTCTCTCTGTCTCCCTCCCTCTCTCTGTCTCCCTCGCTCTCTCCGTCTCCCTCCCTCTCTCCGTCTCCTCCCTCTCTCCTTCTCCCTCCCTATCTTCCTCCCTTTCTCTCTCTGTCTCCCTCTCTCTCTCTCTGTCTTCATCTCTCTCTCCCTCCTTCTCACCCTCTGTCTCCCTCTCTCTCCCTCTGTTTCCCTCCCTCTGTCTCCCTCCCTGTCTCTCTCCCTCTCTCCCTCCCTCCTTCTGCCTCCCTCCCCATCCCCTGACTGTCCCTCTCTCTCCCTTCCCTGACTCTCCCTCTCTCTCACTCCCTCGCCCTCCCCTGACTCGCCCTCCCCTGCCTCTCCCTCCCTCTGTCTCTCCCTCCCTCCCTCTGTCTATCCCTCCCTCGTGCTCTCCTTCCCTCGCGCTCTCCCTCCCTCGCGCTCTCCCTCCCTCGCCCTCTCGTGACTCTCTCCCTCTCTCTCCATCTCCGTCTCCCTATCTCTGTCTAGGTGAGGTGTAATAAGTCTATTAGAAATATCACGAAAAGCAAGAGCTCTTTGCTGCACACATCGAACCACCTTCCCCAGCCTTGCCAAAATCTGCAGCACATTATTAATGACACCTTAATGTAGAGGGTGCACGAGAGCCAGCTGGACCGCTGCAGCAGAGATCAGGTGTAATCCGGAGGGCAGAGATTTCTAATAAGGCTGGGCTGATTCAGACTTTCATCCCTTCAGTGTCGATAAAACAAATGCTACTCAGGGGAGCACGAGCTGCGCAGAGTGATCTCCAAGTTTATCGGTTCAATCAGTCACGGGGTTTGTCTTTGAGTCCTGGTCACTGTCATTTTCCAACAATTGTCATCCCCCTCCCCCGCCCCTGTGTGGCAGCCCGGGATGAGACAGCTTGCCTGGCGCGCACAGGAGCACTTCACAGGTCTTTAAAAGACCATTAACGTGTTAAAGAGGCTTTGTTCTGTTTCACCTCTTCTGAGGCCACTGCAGCTCCACTCTATGGCTGAAATCTCCCGGCCCCCCTAGAGCAGAGCCTCTCCGAGTCCAGGCTGCATCAACCAGAGGTGTTTACTGACACTCTTGAAAACATTTTTTTTTTTTAAACTGGTACATGTCTGCAAGGTCCGTGGGCCGCCAAGGAAGGCTTGCCGGGCGCTGGCGGCCCGTGGGCCGTACTATGAGTACCCCTGCAGTCTAAGCCCTACAACTGCCCAAGACATAAATTGGAAAATATGATGGGACACTCTGTATCAAAATGAAGCTGACAGAGCCCAGGAACAGAGAACTGTCAGGAAATGCCATTGAAGCATACAATATAAGAAAGAAGAGCGGTTCTCCATATATCAGCTCATCTGGCAGACATTGGCTGGCTGTCAAGGCATCATAACAGGCACGAGGAGTGAGAACATAGCACTTTATTTCGTTGTTTTTTTGCACTAGAGCAATTAAGTGGCAGAGAACCACGTCCCAATCCTGGGAAGGGGGTCATTCCCATTAATGGCGCCCACTGATTAATTATATTTAGGTTCCCTAATTTTAATTTATTAGGGATCTGAAACAAAATATTTTCTTTTCTGTGAGAACACATGAATAACGGGTCCAAGATGCCATTGGACTTAAGGGGTCGATGTATGAGGGGGGCTGATGATGTTGAGCCTATCCATTTTTATTACTATTTTACTGTAACAATTTTCATTAATCTAACGGTCAATAAATGTATTTAGTCATGCCAGTAATTTGCAGTATCCAGCTCCCTCTAATCTAGGTCACATTCTGGCTACAATATGCTGCTAATAACCTTCGGTTTGTCACAAAATACTATGTTCAAGTCGCCTACACACCTTATGTCAATCTTTATGAAGGCAGGACCTGAGAAACAGCTTTAACAAACAGTTCTAGCATTTTGCAGTGCCCCATGTAGCTCTGATGCCCTCACGCTTCACCCACTACTCATGGGTTTATTATTCTCATGCTTATGCTCGTGTGGAGGAGCAGGCAGTTTCCAGTATCAGGCCTATGCTGCTCCTGGGCCAATGCCTCACCTTACCAACAGCTCTTTAGCACAGCACTGCCGCCACCACTGCTGCCGCCTCTGTTATTTGAATCAGGGACCACATCCATATTAAGCCCCAGTCGGCTCAGTGCTCCATGGCAGGACTGCTATACTCCTCTGGATGGTCCAGCAGGTATGGCCCATCCAGAGAGCAGCTTCCCCTCTCACCATATGCTGCAGTCACTAGCCTCCCTGCAGACCGGACCCTACCTGGCCAGAGATCAAGATCCCTGCCACCAAACTGGGGGTCCAATTTAGCATCATAATATTTGTGGCAGCCGAGCCCCATTTCCTGTCTCCACGGAGGGTTTCAGAATTGACTCAAAATCATCAAGTAAGAACCCTGTAAGTGGAGCTCACTACTATGTGACTCTGTCTGTCACCTTACTTGCTACGCACCACAATCATACTATACCTTAAACTATCTGTGACTTATTCATGCAATATACATTCTCCAAGAATGCATAATGCCTCACATTTTTTTACTGAACGTCTGCACACACATATGTATGTGCATCTTATAAATCTCCAGTTTAGGTAGAATTGTTGAAAGCACTACATTCCAACTCCTTAACATTAGCATTGCTGGAGCTTGGGCCCACTCTAACATTTATCACCAGACCAATGCTCTTGATAGCAGCATGAGAAGTTTAGGAAGAAAATAATCACTTGTTAACATCGCAATACAGTGTAAACAATGTGGTCACAAAATGATGAGTAGTATTTAGTTGTAAATTTAGAAACAAATCGACATAGACCAACCTCAACTTTATCATATATCAATCAATCAGTCAAGGCATTTGTAAAGCGCGCTACTCACCCGTGAGGGTCTCAAGGCACGGGGGGGGGAGGAGGTGCTGCTACTACTAGGACAGCCAGGTCTTGAGGTCAAGGTTAGTAGGTCTTCGGTCTGCTGCAGGAGGGTGGGGAGGGTGTTCCAGGACTTGGCGGCGAGGTAGGAGAATGATCTGCCACCGGTGGTCGCTCTCCAGATGCGGGGAACAGTGGCAAGGGCGAGGTCGGCGGAGAGGAGCTGGCGGTTCGGGGTGTAGAAGTTGATTTGTTTGTTGAGGTATGCTGACCCGGTGACTTGCAAGGCCTACATAAGGATGACACAATGGGGTGCTTTGTGTGCGTGGGTGAGGAGCTAGAAGGTGATCCTCTTGTTGACGAGAAGCCAGTGCAGGTCTCTCAGGTGGGGTGTGATGTGGCTGTGGTGAGGGATGTCGAGGATCAGGCGTGCAGAGGCGTTCTGTATACGTTGCAGTTGTTTCAGCAGTTTGGCTGGGGCTCCCGCGTAGAGGGCATTTCCGTAGTCCAGTCTGCTGCTGACGAGGGCCTGGGTGACAGTTCTTCTAGTGTCGGTGGGGATTCACCTGTAGATCTTTCAAAGCATTAAGAGGGTGTTGAAACAGGAGGATTAGATGGCGTTGACTTGCTTGTTCATAGATAGTGTAGAATTAAGGATGAATCCAAGGTTGCGTGCGTGGTCGGTGCTGCTCTCAGGGCAGTCGGCCACCCAGAGTCTTCCCAGGCTGATGGGGTGGAGCCGAGGAGGAGGACCTCCGCCTTGTCCGAGTTCAGCTACAGACAGCTATTCTTCATCCATTCGGCGACGGCTTTCATTCCTTCGTGGAGGTTAGTTTTGGCGGTGAGAGGGTCCTTGGTGAGAGAGAGAATCAGTTGTGTGTCGTCGGCGTAGGAGATGATGTTGAGGTCGTGCAGTCTGATGACGTGGGCGAGCGGGGCCATGTAGATGTTGAACAACGTCGGGCTGAGGGAGGATCCTTGGGGTATGCCGCAGATGATCTTGGTGGCTTTGAATCGGAAGGGAGGGAGGCAGACACTCTGTGTTCTGCCGGAGAGGAAGGAGATGGTCCAGTCCAGTGCTTTGCCTCGGATTCGTGCGTCGTGGAGGCGAGTGCGTAGGGTGCGGTGGCAGACTGTGTCAAACGAGGCTGATAGGTCCAGGAGGATGAGGGCCACGGTCTCGGCGCTGTCCAGCAGGGCCCTATGTCATCGGTGGCGGAGATGAGGGTCATTTCGGTGCTGTAGTTGCTGCGGAACCCGGACTGGGATGGGTCCATGATGCAGATCACCTCGAGGTTGCGGGTCAGCTCTTTGTGACAGTTTTCTCGATGACCTTCGCCGAGAACGGAAGCAGGGAGATGGGCCGGAAGTTCTTGAGGTCCCTCGGGTCTGCCTTAGGTTTCTTGAGCAGGGCGTTGATCTCGACGTGCTTCCAGCTCTCCGGGAAGGTCGCGGTCTCGAAGGAGATGTTGATGGCCTTGCGAAGGTGGGGTGCGATGGTGGTGCTGGCTTTGTCGAAGATGTGGTGATTGCACGATCTGACGGGGAACCGGAGTGGATGGTGCTCATAATTTTGATGGTGTTGTTGTTGTTGATGTTGGTCCAGGTGTGTAGGGGATCGCCGCGGGTGATGGCCGTGGGGTCTGAGGTTTCGTTGACTGACTTGGTGGACTTGCTGTCGAAGCTGTCGTGGATGTCTGCGATCTTGCGGTGGAATAAGGAGGCCAGGCAGGTGCACAGGTCTTGCGATTGTGGGATGTCGATGGTGTTGGAGCTGGGGTTGGAGAGTTCCTTCACAATGTTGAAGAGCTCTTTGCTGTTGTGTGCGTTGTTGTCGAGGCGGTCCTTGTAGGAGGTCTTTTTGGTGGATCTGATGAGGTGATGGTGTTGGCGCATGCGTCCCCTGCGTCCCCGCCCCCTTGTGGGCTGCTTGGTTCCTTGGTGTCTGTTCGTGGCGCTATTTCTGCTGCAGCTTTCGGCAGTTTTGCTTGGAGGTCTGGAGGTCCGTGGTGAACCAGCTGGCAGGTGTGTTGGTGCAACTGTTGGAGGGATTCTTGATCGGGCGAGGGTGTTGGCGCAGTCGTCGATCCAGCGTCTGAGGTTGCTGGCGGCAGCGATGGGGTCGGTGGGGTCTGTGGGCTTCGGGTGAGGGCGGTGTCTAGCTGGTCTTCGGTGATTTTGCTCCAGCATTGGCCGGGGGTCTGTTGAGTGGGGTGGTGCATGGTCGGCTTTTCGAAGGTGAAGTGGACGCAGCGATGATCGGTCCAGTGGATTTCGTTGGTGTGGCTGAAGGAGATGTGGGAGCTTGCGGAGAAGATGGGATCGAGGATGTGACCGGCGGGGTGGGTGGGCATTGTCACAAGCTGTCTGAGTCCGAGGTTGGCAAGGTTGTCGATCAGGGTGGTGGAGTTGGTGTCGTTCTTGTTCTCGAAGTGGAAGTTCAGGTCTCCGAGGAGGATGTAGTCCGTGGACGCAAGGGCGTGCGTGCTGACGAAGTCGGCGATGGAGTTGCTGAACTGTGGCCTGGGTCCAGGGGGCCAGTAGATCAGGGTTTCTCTGAGGGTGGTGTTGGGATCAGTGTGGATCTGGAAGTGCAGGTGTTCGGCGGCGTTGAGGGTGTCGTCGGAGTTGATCACGACCTTGAGGGTGGATTTGTGGATGATGGCGATTCCACCTCCTACTCCATTGGTGCAGTTTCTGCGGGTGATCTTGGAGCCATCTGGGATGGCTATGGCGATGTCGGGTGCCGAGAACTCATTCCTCCAGGTCTCTGTTAGGAAGGCGACGTCTGGGGAGGACGAGTCGAGCAGGTCCCAGAGATCGACGGCGTGTTTGCAGTGCGGAGCGGGTGTTTAGTAGTATACATCTGAGGTGGTTGCGTCCTGTCACAGTGGGCGGTGTGCTGGGTCTGCTGCTAGTGAAGCTGCAATTCCGGCAGGAGAAGGGTCCATGGGTGCACTTCGGGGCTGCCTTGAGGCAGGTGTGTGTTCCTCCGGTGTTGATTACGTGGAGGGTGCTGGCATCGTAGCGAGATGGGCGTCGTGGCGTTCTCATCGGTTTTGGTTTTGGCGCGGTCCAGACGCGGACGGGCGCAGACGGGCTTGCCTTTGGCACGCCAGCGGCGAGGCCGCGCAGGGGCCACCATAAGGAGGGGAGGTGAAATGGAGGAGCAGCTGGGAGGAGGGAGCGGGCAAATGGGGGCGGGGATGCAGGGGACACAGCGGCAGAAAGCGGGATCAGCAAACGGTACAGAAGGGAAAAGAGGGCACAACAGAAACAGGGGGAATGAAGGGGCGAAAAATGAGTACAGTAAAAACAATTAAGAACAATTACAAAACAGGCAAAACCCCAAGCAAGCAAGCAAAACCTACGGCCTACCACTGGCCATCAGGGATGAGGCGCAGGTGGTAGCCTGCGGGTGGAGGAGGATTGCCTCGAACTCACAGCAGAGTGGCAGCAGTGCTCAAGAGCGCAACACACAGGTGGTGCTGTGCGGCGTGGGGAGCGACCTGCCTAAACAGGGTCCAGAGTTGCTCCCTTCACCGCACAGTGGCCGCCATAAGAAGGGGAGGTCGGAGGGAGGAGCAGCTGGAAAGAGGGAGCGGACAAATGGGAGCGGGGGGTGGGGCCACAGCTGATGCAGTGGCGGGAAAGAGGGATCGGTGAAGGGTACAGAAGGGATAAGAGGGACACAGCAGAAGCAGGGGGAATAAACGGGAGAAAAATGAGTACAGTAAAAACAATAAAAAACAATTACAAGACAGGCAAAAAAACAAGCAAAACCTACGGCCTACCACTGGCCACCAGGGATGAGGCGCAGGTGGTTGCCTGCGGTGGAGGAGGGCCGCAAACTCACAGCAGAGCGGTAGCAGGGCTCAAGGGCGCAACACACAGGTGGTGCTGTGCGGTGTGGGGGGCGACCTGCCTAAACAGGTTCAAGGGTCGCCTGTATAGACATACAGGACGACCAAAGTGGATCCAAATCTCCTGAAGAGATTTACCCAAAAGACCACAGAGCAGACAACTAACTCTATGAGGGTGATGCAAATAATCAGGAAAAAGAATTGAGTATTAAACTGAATCAAATGATTCTCCAAAGTAAGCATGAACAAGATATCTCTCCCTACACTACCTTAAAAGGGGTAACTCTAAACTAAGAAGCATTTAGCAAACGTGAAATCATAAATATGTGTCAGCTGTCGGAGTCACTTAAAGCCACACAAGCATAGATCTGCTTTCCATGAAGTCATAAGATGTCTCTCCTGTCCCTCACTAAGTTTCAGCAAAAAGTAGCAATTGCATTCAGGGTAGATAGTCCCACGTGAATCTTGATAGTAATTTTCCAAGACAACTGGATACTTGCACCACATTTCCACATTGATAAGTTGCAACTTCATTCGTCCTTGGTCATTTTTCTCTTTCTCCATGAGAACTCTCCTCTTTGGTCATTACCGCTCTTCTTTTTGCCAAGTTCATCTTATCATACCCTGCTAATGAAAACAAAAACTCTTCTATGCTAACTAATGAGGCGTTGTCCATATCTGCAGTGAAAACAAAGTATAAGCAAATGAATTCTACGTTGAAGGTTAAATACGAATTACATTTTAGACTTCAAACGTGAGCTTGAACTGAACTGGTTTCTCGAGGCCCACTCTAGTCAACTTTAGCAGTGCACAGGGTTACAAAAAATGTGCACATTTCTACAAACATAATAAATGTAGCTTCTTAATGCATGGATAAATTGTGAAGAATTACGAAGATGTCATTCTAAATAAACCTGCATGGAAAAAATTCTTGTTACACAAATAAATGTTTAAACATTTGTTTGCACATACACATTCTATTTTGTTAACCTCACAATGGGACTCATTTTATGTTAAATTTTCCTGTCACATTAATATATTATGTTACATAGACCTTTATTAGTCAAATTCTGTACACAAATTATTCATGTGGAATATTTTAAATATGCAATACTCCATTCTCCTTAATAAGATTTACCACACAGACTATGTTTGAGGGCTTACTACTCATGATTATGATGTACTCCTACAGTATCTCTGATGGAATCAAAATCACACTTCTCCAACATGTACACAGAAATCCACAGATGAATAATGTACTGCAGGGAGAAGTTTGGTTTTCTTACATATTTGTGATAACAAGTCTTTGAAACATATGTGTGAAAGTCATACTTGTTGTGCTCAGTCCCTATCTTATTTAATTTAGTATTGTTTGCCCTTAAAACTCTACTAGTGGCTAAAGTGTACATCATCTAAATATAACCCACCTAAATCAGACTTGTCTCTAGGACAAAATTATTTCTGTTTTTGACATGCGCACATGTACATACAGTCAACTTGTGCTGTATACGACTGTGGGTCCTTCACTACCTACTTTGCTTTTTAAAACATTCTAATGGTTTATAGATTAACTTGAGAAGCAGCAGCTTCAATGTAGGCATCATCGATGTCAAAAATGATATAATTTGAGATGTCATCATTGAAATCGTCAATGATGTCATTTAACATGCCATTAGTGATGTAATATTTGAGGTCACAAACGATGGATGGTGGGGGTGTAATCTATAGTTATCTCAGTAAACTATAACTGGTGAACTTCAGTGTTTTTTGTTTTTTTTAAACATGAGTTTTTATTTTATTTCAACACCTAACTATAACATTGTCGGAAATCCACCATTACTGCATAGCAACTCCAGATATTTTACCTTTTGATGGACATTATATATTTACAGGTTTTAGAACTCTGTACTGACCATGATTAGAGTGCCTGTGCTCCCCTTTAAACATAGCTGAATTGGCTTCTTTCTAATTGGCACATTAAACTTGCCTGCAAGTACCTAGTATGTTGTGAAGAAAGTGCACCCAGGGCATGGAAGGTAAGTGCCACTAGTGGACTACTGCATCTAGTGTGCCATCCACTACAAAATGTGTAACCTCTTAATACATCTGGCGCTAGGTAACATACATTTGCATATTCCACTTTTAAGTACCATGAACCCTACCTTGTGACTTGCAAGGCCTACATAAGGATGACACAATGGGGTGACCTAGGGCTTGATGTACGAAGATAGAATTCAGTAAATGGAGTCACAAATTGCACACTGACATTTACCTACTCCATTCTGTTTTTGCCTTACCACTACATTTCAGTAAAAAACTGTTTTGGAACTAGAATTCAGTCGCAAATAACTAATACATAGCACTGCCAGTCAGTATTTGGAAGCGATGCCCTAATCACGTCCCTTCCAAATACTGATTCAGACTTTTGTTGCAAACCTAAATTATGATTCAGTAACTTGCTACCAATTTGCAATTTCGTGGTTCGTAAATATTTAAATGCCTTTTTGTGTGACCAAAAAAAGACTTTATACATCTGTTCCCATGTCCCTACAGTGAAAAGAAATAAAAAGCTATTTTCTCTGTGTCCTATGTAGATAACAAGATTAAAACATTAATAATGTATCTCTGGAATGGAACCAGCTAGAAAAATATTTAAACCACTATATGTAATAGTTATTAAACATCTAGTTCAATGGTGAAGTGGGATTTGTATTAAATATAAAGGGAAAGTAACTTTTAGTAAGTTACCCTTTATCTGCCTGAACTGTCAGGGGCTCATTAGCATAAGCCTCTGCCAGTCCTCAGCCTGCGCTCGGCCTTGAATAGGCATGAAACGCCTACTACGCACAAAAAAAAGGCTGACTGGAATATGCAGAGATGATGTCTCTGAGCTTAAGAGAATATGCAGGGTGGAGGCTTTGGGCCTCATTTTGACAGAACAGTGTTAAATTCTGCGTGACAGGCCTATTTAGAAACCTATAAAACTTGGGTCTCACTTGAAAGAGAGTGAACAGGGTGTCAAGGCAATTCTTGTGGATCCCCTGTTTGGTTGCTGAAGGACCCTGCTTTTGTCCTACCAGGTGTCTGTCATTTGTTTTCTGTCAGTTCCTGCTTCAACCTGGATTACAATGTTAGATTTTATCAACCCTGTCTAATTAAAGGTAGAACATAACCTTGAAATATATTGATTAGTGGGTATCCATGATATGTTAAATGTATACGTATCTGCAGGCTACTATTCAGCGCGTGGGCTCTGTAAGCAACTCAGTGCCTTCTGGAATGATGCACTCATGGGTTTGCACTCTAACTTATAAGAGTGATAAATGCCCAAATAATTGAGTCATGGTAGAGTCGCATCTGTTTCCATGATCTACAAATGCTCAGAGTAGCGCAATCCAATCACCATTGATCGAGGACTACAATTTGTTCTTTATGCAAATGCACCTTATTTTGTATTTAATGATGCATGCTTGCAAAATATTTTGGGGCTTATTTACAAGCCCCTAGCACTGCTGGTACGTCACTTGTTTCCATTTTAAAAGTGACAAACCGGAGGTGCCAGGGGCTTGTAAATAATCCCCATAATCTCTATATAACAACGTCCTAGATTTGTTCCTCCTTTTATTCTTTGTCACACCTTTTGAAACCTATAGAAACTGCTTCAAATTTCTGGTAATACAATTTGATCAATAACCTCTCCACTATTATCGGCTCCACAGATATGAAAAGGCTCACTAACACGCTCAGAAGTGACCATTGCCAACTAAATCCGCAAATGCCAATAGAATTTCGGCCGGCTCATTTAGCATTTAGCGGAAGGAATGCACAGGGCATTGTCACTCATTTTCTCTGCCTGTATGTATGCCAGAATTTGAAATTCCCCGATGGTTAGAGAAAAAGCTTCCCGCAAGTCATGGTCATTTCCTTTTTATTCAGAGAAAGCAAACTCCTGCTTTGAGAGTCTGTTTTCTGTAAAAAAAAAAAAAAAATCTTGCTGAGCAAGTGCTTTAAGCAAGGTTCCCACTCACCAAACCTTAAATGCTGTAAAGGGAGCTCCCGTGGCGATGGCTGTGAACTCGTTTTTCATTACAATGATTTATACTAGCTCATAATACAAATTAAAGAATTCAATGTTGTATAAACCGCAACCATGTTGTACACCAATGTCATACTTAAACCTGCTGAGCCTTCCCACTTCTGACGTATTCAGGATCTTTTTCATTCTGTCACCTTCAAGCGAGGATTTGCAAAATAACCAGCTCAGGGCATTGGATTTTTTTGTAATCTGTATTTTTTCAAGGTCTTTTTAATATTTCTCCTGAAAATGATCCGTGCACCTGCTAACACCTACTGTATAGTTACGGGTTCTCTCATGTGTATCCTTTCATTTGCTGCTTAAGAGTTGAAAGTGTATAAGTGGGTTAATTCAGGGAGAGGTTAGCATTACATGCTCAATATCTTGGGGGAGGTGAAGCACTGTCTCTCTGAGGGATTTTGTTTGCTTACTAAACAGGTTTACTTCAGCTACCTTCATAGTATAGAAATCCGTACCAGGCAAACACAGAAGCAAAGATCTCTGAATATGGCAGACCAAAGGATCATTTGCCAGGATTTACATAAGGCCCTAAGTTAAACCAGGTTTTGTGCTCTCTCCCACAAGCTTTATAGTACTTTCATTATATGTTATATATACTGTATGTCTTGCTGCCTTAATAATTTTGTTTACTGTTATGGTCCCATGAAGTGGTGTGGCTTAGCTACTGAAGATAGTGGCCGCAATGTTTTAAGCTCCATCAAGCACCCCGCTCAGATTCATCACAATCCAACAGCAAACCTAGTTTTGACTGCCACATTTACCCGCTACAGCTGGGACATAGCCTGCATCAGTAGTCATTGTTCACCCTAGCCTTGGAGCCACACCTGCCCTAAAGACCTGGAGCACAGCCTAAGTGGCGAACACAACAGAGATACGGAGGCAGCAGCGGCACAGCACTGAGCAGGCTCCCACGTCAACAAGCCCTGGACAGTGGCAACAAAGAGCCTGCTGGCACTCACAGGTTAGCCCCAGGCCCAGTAGCGGCTGCTGACGCACACCAGTGTTTTTTTAAATTGTAAGTCCAGAGACACAAAACTTAATTTTCCTATCTTTTTCCATTTGTGAGTTGCACTTGTAAAATGTTACAAAGCAGCTCCAATGCTAACCTTTGGGAGAGATAGGCTTAGCAGTGGTGAAAACTAATTTAATAGTTTCTCACTAACAGAACATGTAAAATCTAAAAGTATGTGTCCTACTTTTTCAATACACGGCATCCTGCTTTGTGGCTGCCAAAGGCCTACCTTAGGGGTGACTGATATGTGATAAAGAGTAAGATTTGGATATTAAAAGTAGGTTATCTTGTCAGGTCGAAATGGCAGTTAAAACTGCACACAGGCTCTGCAGTGGCAGGCCTGACACATGTTTGAAGGCTACTCATGTGCGTGGCACAATCAGTTCTGCAGCATCACTAGTAGCATTTGATTTACAGGCCCTGGGCACATGTAGTGCACTGTACTACGGACTTATCAGTAAATCAGAAATGCCAATCATGGAAAAACCAAATGCCATTACATTTTAGACAGAGAGAACATGCACTTTAGCACTGGTGAGAAGTGGATAAGTGCAAAGTAACTAAAGCCTGCAAAAACGAAGTTCAGCACACAGTCAAAAATAGGAGGTCAGAAGGCAAAAAGTCAGGGTACACCATACCAAAAGACAGGGACGCCTTAGGCATGTGCAAGCTGTGCACCTGCACAGGGCCACCAAACCCCAGGGGCCGCCATGCCAATATATATCCTTAATATAATAATCCTCTGAGGATGGATACATATTTGCGTGGCGGCCCCAGGCAGGGATTTGGCGGCCTCCGGCTCTGTTCTACTACCAAACACCCTGACCCCCCTCTTTACTGGCCTCTGCTCCCCGCCCCGCCCGGACCCCCTCTACCTAAGCTCCCTGCCCAGGGCCACCATGAGCCTAGAGCCGCCCTTACAAAAGAAGCCAAGTTCTAACAACGGGAAATACCAGCATATCTATTGCCGACCTACAAGAGGTCTACGGGCTTCATAAAACCCTGTTTTATTGCTTTAGTTGGATCAGACACGTACTTGCACCCTACGTCTACTGCCTGACAGAGCTGCCAGAATTCAGCCCTTTGGAAGTCCAAAATCTACTAACCCCACCTGTAAAACATAAATTACATTCTTATGTAAATCATTAGTTATATACACCATGAAGCATTACATATCCTATGAGAGTCGTGGGTACAGGAACTAGGCCGCTAGACAAGGATGATTGGCAAAAAGCTCTAGGCTCTCCAAGAGACTTTGCCATCACCGCCCAATTTAGACTCATACAATACAAATGCCTACATAGGGTCTACCTCACCCGCAGCAGGCTATGGCAAACTGGGGTGATTACCTCTCTGCTATGCCTACACCACATGGATCTCCTACACACAACTTGGCTCGTTTTGGATGGGGGGTCATGACTTGTGGCTCAGGAATTTCCTGGGGTGGCATCTACCTGATGACCCCAAACTCGTCCTCCTACACATTACGGATAACCTAGAAAGTAACAGATACAAAAGAGCTCTACTGCGGCTGGGTCTTGTGGTAGCAAAGCGAGATATGGCATTGGAAGGCAGCCCATCCCTGGCAGATTGAAAGGCAGACCCTGATAAATGCATGAACCAAGGTAAGCCTATCTATGCAGCTAGGGGCTGCCCACAAAAACACGTAAGAATTTAGGGCAACTGGGCCAATTAGAGGACCATGCCTATGTCTCCGAACACTACTTCTCTTAGGCGCTTGATAGGCGGATCATGGATCAGTGACACCTGAAGCCAAAATCCAGTTTACGAATCGAAAGGGGCAGTGGGGGGACTTGAAGAAATGTAACCCGGTGGAGAGAGAGGATCGGTGGTGACCACCGGTAACATGTTCTTACTACCTATGTACTCCTCTGTACATGAAGACGTGTCGGGGAGGGGGTTGAATGGAACTATCCTTTGGATAGTATTTTAAGTTGGAGAAAACCAATAAAATATGTTATAAACAAAAAAATGACTCCCTGAATGATTACTTCAATAGACGATAATGGAAATTTGCAGTGTTCACATGCAAAAGTAAATAACAATAGCAATACATTGAATCGATATGGTACAGTACACTGGGTGTACCCCATGCAGAAAGATGACAAACACCTCTAGGGCCGCTTACACAACGAATGCAATATAAAGCGGCGTGTACCAGCCTGCTAGTCTCACGAGAACATTCATGTGCTTGTTGGTAATGGCAGCATATTAGATTGTTGCCTTTGATCGTTAAATGGGCCTCTTATCTCGAGGGCCTATCTCTATGCCAATTTCATTAATTACTTGGATTTGCATCTCTATCACAATTTGAATCAGTAGAATATAAAATAACAAGAGAGACGACAAAAATCTTGATCTTATAATAGAGCGGGACATGTTAATGAGGATATGGAAGACAATCTGAAAGAAAGCTGCAATTAGACCATTGGAAGGAGTGAGTGCGACTGGCAGCCAAGCAGTCTTTCTGAGCCTTCTCTGCCACAAGAGACAACGAACAGAACGACGTTTTACTTGCTTGTAAGGCTGCCCCTCAGAGCTTTGTTCCCCATGCCAAGAACCAGCGTTTGCCTTATCCTGGCAACTGATTTAGCATTTACCAACACAATGAACATGCCACCTACGAAAGGCCTCATTTCAAGATGCCCATTAATTAGAGAGGCAAATACTTGGGCATCAGTTAACGATTTCATTTACAGTTAGAGATATCATTCATTCTGAATCAATTGGCTGACTTCAAATTATAATTTTTGAAACCGTGGTTAATGTAAAGTATGTTTTGTAAAGAATGCATTTTTTAAAGAATTGTTTCCCAGATTAGTGGCCTTCCTTAGGGAATGGCCCAGGCGGAGTCCTACCGTAAATTGGTTCCTCTGCCTTATTTTAAGTGTGGGGGAACAACGATGGGCTATTGTTATGATCTGGTTTTCACCAAGTTTGCACTATGCAACGTGGTGCAAGAGCGACGCAAACCTTAAGTCATTTATAAAGCCACGCAAAGCCACTTTGCGTGGCTTTAAATGGCTTAAAAAATCTGGAGTAATGTAACGAAGCGCAAATCGCTGCATTACATTACTCAGCGCAAGGGAGGCGTTGTGTGGGTGTTCCCACACAACTCCAATGGTTTTTGACATATTTCCAGATTTACCAAACCTGGGTGACCTGTTAATGTGCCAAAAAAGATACACCACCCCAGGAGATGTGTAAGGAGGAGAAATATATATATATTTCTCATCGTTTTTTCCTCTATGTGTGCCGCATTCTACAGCACACATAGAAAGAGGAAAAAGCATCTCAGAATTGTTTTTGTTCAGGAAGGTACCCTTCCTACACAAAAACAATCCTGCCCACAACGCAGGCACCTTCGCACCATGGTGCAAGGGTGCCTTGTTTGTACTTTCACACCTGGCTGTCACTGCCTTTAGCATTTTGCTTGGTATTGATGATGGCTCTCTTCCTTTGGCCTACCAAAATGGTTTCTGTTGCGCTTTTCGAATGAGCTACTCCGCAGGGCCTTCAACTTCTTTGAGGGCCACATATGGGCTGGAGCGGGGCTTCGATTCCACACACACCCCTTCAAACTGCTTCTCATCTAATTGGGCACACATAAAAATATACACGAGGAATTTGCTGTAATGTTGCAAACTTTCAGTCTTGTTTCGTTGGGGCATAGATCCGAAACTCATTGCCAGTTATTGTGTCCTTCCTAGGCCAGGAGCATGCAAACGAATACACCACATAGAGAGCTCTGGATTGTATGTCTTTATTCCTCTTCCTATAATCACACACTGGTCACACTGTTTACGCCATAACCACTGATACCCACGGCTTAACACCTATCAGCCAGTTATCTACTTCATCTAGTTAGTCTGCCCAGAACTGTAAAGGTCCTAGCACACATTGTCTCACAACACTACAACGAGGACAAAATTCGGGACTATTTATATTTCTTTGCAGGATTAAAGCTCCTGTTTTCGAGTTTGTTTCTGCAACACAAAAAATGCCAACCTGCACTATTGTTATGATAAAAGAGCTGTATAGGATGTAATTAAGACCTACAACTTGGAAATGTTGTAACTAAGACCACTTCTTCATTTCCTTCATTCAATAATTGCTAAAGGATACTACAATTTAGTACTCCTCCTCTTGAAATGATGGAAAAGGAGGATGCATGCGGGGAAACAAAAATTAAGCAAACATATTTTAAAGGGTACTTCTTTAGCCCTTAGTTACCCACTTGGGGCCAGATGTAGGTCACCAAATACCGGTCGGTAACGGCCGATTTCGGCCGTTACCGACCGATATTTGGTGATTAAGATGTAGGGGGCCTATATTTACAGAATCTGTAAATTTACCGTTTCTGTAAAATACCGAATCGGTAAATTTACCGAATCGGTAAATCTATATGTAGGTGGCACTGGAAACAGTGCCACAGGCCCTTAAGAATTCGTTATTTACCATGACATACTATGTCATGGTAAATAACGAATTCCTGTGTACATGCACATCTGTGCATGTACACCTGTGCCATGTGGCACACATGCATCATGCCCTAAGGGAATGTATGTGTCACATGGCACACAAGCCAGAATCAGGGGTGCAACAGGGTGTCAAAGTGACACCCTGTCCCCCTTGCAAAATCGGTAATTTTACCGAATCGGTATTTACCGATTCGGTAATTGACATGGATTCCTATGGGCCTCAAGGCCAGGCCCATAGGAATCAATGTCAATTACCGAATCGGTAAATACCGATTTGGTAATTACCGAATCACACAGATTCGGTAAAAAAATTGGGAAAAATACCTACATAGCATTTACCGATTTGTAAAAACCGAATCGGAAAAATTTGGTATTTACGAATCGGTAAATACTAATTACCTACATCGGACCCAAGGTGTGCACACACACTCACAAACACTCACCTCTTCACCCGTTCTCTCCATATCTTTCTTTCTCATTCTCACAGGCAGACTATACTCCTCTCTACTTATCATTGTCGCTGCACGCTGTGACAATGGATTTCTTTTCAAAGTGGTGACTACAGTTTCAGGGAAGGGGACTACGACAGTGAGTATGCAACAGAAAGTATGATTAGGCATGATGGGGACAAAGAGAGCTGAGAATACATGCAATAAAGGCACCAGGAGATTGGTGATGAGAACTAGTGGGGGAGGCTGTCTGCATTAGGATAAGAGAGTCGACGCTGAGTGGCTGATGCTACTGCATTATGGCAGAGGATGCAAACCTGGGGACTTTTGAGGAAACAAGCCTGCCTCACCAGAGTTGTAGCTGTGTGTGGGTGGTGGGAGTATATGCAGACCAGATACTGCATTATGTAGGCAGCAAGAACACAAGGATGAGACCAAGTTTCCAGTCTTGCTTGCTGCATATCAAGCTGTACAATATACAACCCACAAGATAAGGGCTGATGTGGCAGCAAATGGCCCTGTTCCAAAGTATTTTAACTTCTGTCACTATTCATGATGGAGGCTATCCACTGAACCCTGAAATCTTTTTTGAAGATGTAATTAGTCCTTGGGTCGTTTTTAAACAATTTGGCCAAGGCACAATTCCACCGTCTGTGCCTTGTTGTGTGTCACATGATCAGGCTACACTGTAGCTCTCTGCTGTCTCTGGGTTCTTTCTCAACATGCTGGCATTTATTATCCTTTCCTGCAGAGTACGCAGCCTATGAAAGACACCTTTAGTCATGGACAATGGTCGGTCCCTGGACCGTTCAGCCTGTTCATGATAACAAGCTCTGAAACCTTGTGTCTTGTACAGCCACCATCATGGCAGGAAATACTCCATACCTTTTTATATTATAAAGGTTTATAAAACAATTCTCCCATTTAATTTCTATAAATCACAAGTATTACCCAATGTAACTGTACTCAACCTACTGACTAGGAAGGATAAAACCCTGAGCTATCCTTGTCAGAATACAAACTCGTGACCTGCAGATTTAAACATTTAAAAATGCCTGTGTTCAGGTTTAACTCAATCACCCAGTTTCAAATAGTATACACAATCCCTGTATAAAAGCCCGTCCTTTATTTCCTTATCACAGGGTAATAATACAAAAGTGATGTAGCTGCTCAACTATAATAACTTATATCAGCTGTGTTTTAAAAACACAATGCCTGATGGTAGAGCTAGCAGACCAAGGGAAATGCAGATCACAGAGCATTATTAAAGTTGCAGTTTAGAAATGAAAATTAAACTGTGGCTTTTCCTTCTTCTGCTCAGTTTTTTCTTCAGATGAACAGATAAGCATAAAGGAGATATTTATGACAATATATTAATTTTCCATAATTTAGGTTATTGGAAAAATGGAATCTCTCTCCTAGTGTGTTAAACTTTACACTTGCTATCTTATTCCATCCCTCATGTGTACAGACAACCTCTCTTTTTCACATGAAAAAGCACTATACCAAGGATATAAAGGACTGCTCAGTGACTTGCAATATCCTTATAATGTACGATGGGGGTAATTTATCACATATATAACTAGTTGACAGGTTTCTCTAAAAACTCAGGCTTCTAACAGAAGGTGAGTGTTTTTTTTGTTTTGGCACATGATTTCAAGTTTGCAAAAAAAATAATTGAAAGGTGAAAAGTGAACTGAGGTCAAACACTTGGATATTGATGGACATTAACTATAGCAGGATCAAGGAAGTTTGTGGAATACTGTGATTATATCAGCCTCACAATCTAATGCTACAGGCATGGATTTATGGATTGTGTGTTTTTTTTCAAATGTTGGCATGGATAATTTCATCCACAGAGGAAAGAAAATTAATTAATAGTTTCTTCAGACCAAATACCCTTAACTTCTTATGTGCTGGTGTTGGCCAACACCCGCATTCCCTCCCAGTGCGTCTGTCAAACATCGGCTGACACTGGGGAGTGTTGTAAAGGCCCCTCTGGTTCAGAGTACCAGAAGGAATCCTTTATTTAAATTTTAGCTCAGGCTGCTCAGGAAGCGATGGGCTTGTTTTACTTTCACTGAATCAGTGCTCTGGGGCATATCTTGGCTACCGAGCACTGATTCTCCTGGGAGGAGAATCTGCCCTTTGCATTGATATCTCTGTCCCTGCTAAAGAATCACCATAGGAGAGCGATCCCCATACAGGAATCCACCACTAGACACCAGGGATTTTGGGAGTGGGACCCTTGGGCAATGGCTTGTGCTTCCACTACCCCCATCCAATCTCTCTGCCTCCACCACTATGGGGTGGATAGTGGTAATTACCCCGCTCTGCCTCGCCGTTGGGAGAGTGCCCAGAAAGCCCATTAGACACCAGGGATTTTTTTTAAATCAGAAACTGGGGGTTGGCCCACACTGGACAGGGCCATGCCCTCCCCTACTAAAAGGAGCAACAGTCTTTCTGCCCCACCTGGAAAGCGAATGGGGTGATTACCCCAATCTACCTTTCCGGGGCGGCCGAAAGCCCATTAGACACCAGGGAAATTTAACTCAGATAATATGTATAGGGGTGGGGCTGCCCACCTTAGACATGCCCATGCCCCCTCCCGAAAAATGCAGCAACAGCCTTTCTGCCCCCCTCAGGGGAGCATTGTATTGTAATTGTATTTATATGGCGTTTACTACCCCTGATGAGGCATCACTACTCCAGAACCCATAAATGATTAGTGGTGAATTAGTTTAGTGAAATAATAAAGTAATTTGAGTGGTTGGATATGTTAGTTAGTTATTTGGATTGAGAAGGAAGAGTAATAAAAGTGTCTAGAAATTGTTTTTTGTTTGGGAGTTTCTAGCAGTATGAAAGCGTTTGGTATGAGTAAAGGTGGAGGGGAGTTAGAATAGGGAAATATGAAATTAATTTGAGTGGTGGACGTGTTATTTAGTTTTTTTTGATTGAAAAGGAATAGTGGATTGATAGAAGAGAGAAGGAGAGATAGGGTCTAGAATCCTTTTTTTGTTGAGTTCATAGCAGTAGCAGGGGGTTTGGGATAAGTAAAAGGGAGATGATGGGGGAAGAGTCGGAGGAAAGGGTTTAGAAAGGCTGGTTTGGGAGATCTGAATAGTAAAAGAGTTATGAGATGATGCAAAGGGTATGTTGGGGATCATAGTAGTGGTATGGTGTTTAAGATGAATCTGAAAGTTGAGGCAGAGGATATGTTGATGGAGGTATAGGGTGATAAATAGGGTAGTGCATTGGAAAGAGTAGTAGAATGAGGTTTGAGATTAGTCAGAGAGTTGAGGTAGACAATCTATTGAGAGCAGTATAGGGTGAGAAATAGGGTATTGCATTGGATGTGCTGAATTAAAAGAAAAGTAATAAATATATAGATAAATAAGTACATGGAAGGTATATATATGCATAAGGAAGATGGTACATGTAGATTAAGATGCATATTAAAAAAACTCCAGCTTTCAAGTATTTTTTATTTATTTTGCAATTCAATAGTGAAGCAATATTTGGATAGTTATGATAAAAGATTTACTGATTTATACAGTCACTTATCCTCCACGCTGTCCAGGGAGGGGGGGGAGGAGGAGAGCAGGAATCGACTAAACACCAGGGACCTTTTTAAATAAATAAAATGTAGGGGTGGGGCTGCCTGCAATGGGCATGATCATGCTCCCACCCCACCAAAAGTGGCAACATTCATTCCGGCCCCCTGAGAGTGTATAGGGGGTGATTGCCCTCAATATGCCCCCCCCCACCCGAGGGTAGAAAGCCCACTAGATACCAGGGAAATGTAACAAAAAAATGTATAAGGGATGGGGGCTGTCCACCTTGGGTATGCCCATGTCCCACCCCAAAAATTCAGCAACAGTCTTTTTACCCCTCCCCCTGGATTTGGTGGGGGTGAATATTACCGGGCAGAAAGCTCAATAGACACCAGGGCTGTGCCAGGCCCCCACTCAATAACAATACATACAGTTTTTCTGCCCCAGAGGGGTGGAGGATTACCCCCATCTGCCCCCCAGTGGGCAGAAAGCCCTCTAAACACCAGGGCATATTATTCCAAAATTAAGGGTTGTGGGGCTGCTCACCATTTGCATGGCCATGCCCCAACTCCCAAAAATTTGCTAACAGTATTTCTGTTCCTCTTGAGATGGATGGGGTGATTACCCCCAATCTTTCCCCTGAGGGCGGGGGTAGAAAGCCCTCTGGACAAAAGGGAATTTTTTTCAAACAAAATTATTGGGCTGGGAGGTGCCTAACACAACCACCCACATTGCAAAAAAGGGTCAATTTTCAGTGCCAAAATGTGATGTGTCTATGTTTAATTTTGGGCCTCTTCCTGTAGCGGGCACGAGGCCTACCCACACAAGTGAGATACCATTTTTATCAGGGGAATTGGAGAAATGCTGGGTGGAAGGAAGTTTGTAGCTCTCCACAGATTCCAGAACTTTCCATCAGAAGAATATGAGAAAAATCGTTTTTTTTATCAATTGTTTTTAGGTGTGCAAGGGTGTTTGGTGAGAGCCACACAAGTCACCCCACCCTTGATTACTTCAGGTGCCTAGTTTTCAAAAATGTGCATGTTTGCTAAGTTTACCTTTGCAAATAAAGGGTCAGTTTTGAGTGAAAAAACATGATGTATCCATGTTGTATTTGGGCCACTTTCCATTGCAAGAATGTGAGGAAAATCTTTTTTTTTTAATCATTTTTTTTTAGGTTTGCAAGGAATTCTGGGTAAAAACCCTGGTGAGAGCTACACAAGTCATCTCACCCTGGATAATTGTAGGGTAACATGACTCAAAGTTGAACAGACTCTGATGGTTTATATTTATTCACCACAGATGATGATTACTGATCCATTGCCTACTAAAAATTAATTAAAACTTTGTTAAAAAAAAAGTCACATGCCCCTGGATTCCCCCAAATGTCTAGTTTAAAAAATGTGTATGTTTGCTAGGTTTCCCTGGGTGCTGGCTGAGCTAGGGCCTAAAATCCACAGCTACACGCCTTGCAAAAACAAAGGTCCGCTTTCTGTGGAAAAATGTGATGTGCCAAAGTTGCCATTTCAGGGCGAGCAGTTAAGGGGTTAATACTGTCCCATTTTGCCAGGAGTTTGATGTAAACTCTCAAATCTCCACTATCAGGTTCCCAGCAAACAACCTTACAAACAAAACTGTTCACTATAATCCCCCAAGGAAAATGAGGGGTACGGCAGGGAAGGAAAACACTGCTCCCATTTGATATGGTCACCTGTCAATGGTATTTTATTTATTTATAAAGTTTTATATAGCGCGAACATGATCCTGAAGGATATCAGAGAGCTTTACAATTTGAGGGAGAGGAAGGTAATAGTTGCAGTACAGTCATCAAAGGAACACCAACCCAAGCAAATCAAATATGTATATCAAACAAAAGGTTATGAACATAAGGGAAAAACAAAGGGAAATATAATTATTTAGCCAAAGACAACTGGGAGGGGAGCAAGTGACTAGAAAAGAAGAATAATACCAAAGGCAGGACTTAGGGTGTAAGTCCAGTGCATTAGAGCAGATGATCCAAGACCCTATTAAGGTAGGTACTTGTTCATGAGGAATCTTTTTACTTCCAATTTGAAGGCAACCTTGGAGGAAATTCTGCGTATTTCCGGTGGGACAGAGTTCCGGATCTTCGCCGCAGAGCCGGAAAACGCTCTTTGACATGTTCTCTTTTTGCGAAAGATCTGTGGTTTTAGGAGGTGAGAGTAAGCACTCCTAGAAGGTCTACCCCCTTCAGATAATTCTAGCTTTTGCGCTAGATAACTGGGGGTATTGAAATGGAGGGCTTTGTGAGACAGACAGGCAATCTTTAGCTGAATTCTTGCTTCATAGGGCAACCAATTTAGGGATTATAAGACTGGGGAGATGTGCTTGTTTCTTTTGGTACCCGTGACCAATCTGGCTGCCGCATTCAGAGAAGCCCTTAGTGGGGCCAAGGTATATTTGGGGGGCCCACAGAGCGTAGCACTGCCATAGTATAACCTCGGCAAAACAAGCGCTTGGACCACTTGCTTGAAGTCAGCTTGTGGGAGGAAAGGTTGTAGATTCCTGAGTATCCTCATTAGGTGATTAGCTCCCTTTCACACATTGCTGATATGATTTGTCATGTTCAGGTGCTTGTCTAGGGTGAGTCCGAGAGATTTGGCTAAGTCAACAATGTTGGGGAGCAGTTGAAGGTGGTTCATCCAAAGGTCTACTTTGGGGATGTGATTCGGGGGAGAAATGAGTAGGAATTCTGTTTTGGAGGTGTTCAGCAAAACATGGTTCTCAGTTAACCAGTTTTGAGTATTTATTAGGTTAGAGTTGAGTGATATGAGGTTATTCGGAGAGGAGATTTTCAGATAGAGTTGCGTATCATCGGCATACATATGGAAGAGAATGTCAGCGGAATTTAGGGCATTAGCTAAGGGTTCCAAGCACAGATTGAAGAGTATGGGGGATAGGGGAGAACCTTGGGGACCCCCATGAATACTGGTGATGGCTGGGAGAGAGAGTGGTTCACCTTAATTCTTTGGGATCTGTGGTGGAGGAAGGACGAGAACCATTGCAGCCACGCAACAGAAAGACCCATCCTGTGCTTCAAAATGGATAGGAGGTTGTTGTGATTAACAGTGTCAAACAGGGGGCGTGGCTTAGCTGTGCAGTGGAATGGCCGCACATTAGAGTAGCTCCGCAGGCTGAGTGAAATTAATCTGGTACAAATCCATGCCAAACACGCCATACCACAGTCCATACACAGGGGACCGCTGCTGAAACAAGCCAGCAGTCCGGAACAACCATTTTGGTGGAGGCAGAAGAGATACCGGACTACAGAGTTCCAGAGAAGACGTACGGCCTGACTGCGCAGCCGCTGACGGAAGCCGGGACCTGGATTTTGGCGCCGCCCCAAAGCTAGGTGAGGAGACACCGGGAGACGGTGAAACAGCGGAGGCCTTGGCGGTGGTGAGGAACGAGGGTGATTGGAAGGGCGTACTCCGATAACGAGGAGCGACTGTGCAGAGGGAAAAGGAGCACCCGGAGCTCAAGCAGACCGTGTAGTGGAGCAAGTCACTGCCGATGCCCGTACGTGAGGGAATCAAAGTATGGCGTTGGACCCAGGACAAGGGTACGGAGACCCGGTCATGCACACAGGGCTGGGAGACAGACGGCTTGTACAGCCCTGAAAGCGGCCGTGGTGGGGAGCATGTGCTGGTTCCCTATCTGACCAGATGGAAGCCCTAACAGAACAGTGTACATGGAGCCACCATTTTGTGGAGGTTGGAGAACATCCGTAGAGGTGGAAGGCTTGAGGAATAGACCTGCTCTGCTCAATGCTGGGAGCCGTTTTGGACAAAACACCGATCCGCATGACATGCAATGAGAGGCTGGGGTGTATCAAGGCGATTTAACAGTGGATCACCGAGGTGCAAGCAACTGAAGTAAGTGGGAGCCAGTGCACTTGATGGTAGCGGTGCTGACGTCGGGCCCACGCAGTAAGGACTGTAACTCTAGTGGGTGGCCTGTAGCGAAACAGGACAACCGTGGCGCGTCTTGCATCTGCCACGGGTGCAAGAAGCTACAACTGCTGGCACTGGAATGGGCAGCTGTGACACCTGTGTGCTATATGTTAGCACTGCCATTACTGAATAGACTACTCAACACTGCACTGTAATAGCCAAGGGTTGAAGTGCGCAGACTGATGGCAGGGATGAAAGCAGAGATTGGATGAAAGCAGAGATTCCAAGCAAGAGGCCACTAATTGGCGTTGTGGTGCATCCACACACACAGCCTCAACAACTGAGAAGCCGGATACTGTTGAGGTAGTTACATCACGCACTGTGGACCCCAATGTGGAAGGGGATTTGAAAAGTGAATGCTCACAGCACCTACCAAGCGACACAATAGAGTTTTGGAGGAAGTCTGCAAGTGGTGGTGTGACCCTCCCTCTCGGTACTGAAGGAGTGGGCTATGGGAACAGTGCCTCATCCTTCTGCATAGGTCATCATTGAGATGTCTGGGCGCAAGTCGAGAAATCAGGCCGAGAAGTGTACTGTTTATGATACTCGGAACCAGTACAGAGATTACTGCACTGAGACATCACCGTTGAGGCTATCGTACTAGTGGGAGTGGTGGGCAAACATGGGAAAGCCAGATACACGCCAGCCACGAATAAATTTCGACAAGAATACTTCCAAAGGGGCGGACAGTGACTCGGGCCACCAGGAGCAGTCTGAAGAACATGCAGCAAGTCAACCACCAGCCGAAGATATTCTAGAAATGTTTAAAGATCTGAAAACTAGTCTTCAAGGCCTAGCCACCAAGATGGACTCACTGGCGGAGAGAATGAACAGAATAACGCAACGTGTGGAAAAACAAGAGGGTCGCATGAGTATACTGGAAACGAGAGTGACGGAAACGGAAGAGGGCCAGACGGAAATGGACAAGAAACTACGGGCCATGGATTGTGTGCTCTATGCAATACAACAGAAGAATGAGGATTTGGAAGCCAGGTCTCGAAGGAACAATATATGTATCTCAGGAACTGCGGAAACTACAAATATCCAAAATATGGAGAAATACATTGAGACGATGATGACGGACCTATTTGGACCAAACCTCTCTGCCATGTTTCTGAAAGAACGAGCGCACCACACGCTGGGACCACGACCAAGACCGGGTGCGCCGGCATGGCCAATACTGGCAAGAGTACTGAATTACAGGGATCGTGACACAATACTGTGATTGGCCAAGGAAAAGGGTGATATACGGTACAAAGGTAATAACATAGCACTATAGCACTATACCCAGACTTCACACTCCAGGTACAGGCAGCCCGGAGGGTATTCATTCCTGCCAAGAACATTTTTCAACAGCTCGGAACCAAATACGCCTTGATATACCCTGCCAAATTGAGAGTTCAGGGGCCGGGAAGCCCTACCTTTTTCACGGACGCAAAAGCTGCACTAACTTACGCTAAGCAGATGGCGAAGGAGCACAAACAACGAGCGGCGATCAGCGACTCACAGACTGAAAACAATCTGAGTGACAACGAATAATGGAACTGAGCCGTACGCTGGACACGCGGATAAGTTTCACCCACTGAACACTGTGATATTATGCTTCACTGATCTTAGCAGGCAGTTGTCCTGATAGTCTTGCATAAGCCTGCGGGAGGTCAGGCTATAGGTTGATCTACATGATTTGAAGGATGACTGTTGGTGCGTGGAACGGACTGGTCCCGCGGTCTGTGGATGTGTGTTGAGTACTCGGCAGGTTGAGGACCTGCCCCCATGTCTAAAGATACAATCAAAAGCCTGGGCATCTAGTTAGATAAGTCTCTTAATTTTAACTGTCAAGCAGCTAAACTTTTAGCTACCTACTTTGGCCTACTCAGGCTTCTGTGTATAATCCTTCCCTTGCTGCCCTTCCATGCAAGACAGATAATGGTCCAGCGTCTCATTCTGTCTCGTCTGGATTTTGAAAACGCCCTTTACTTAGGGCCCCCCAGGCCACCCCGAACAAACTCCAGGTCATTCAAAATTACACAGCCAGAACCCTCTTTCAGATTCCCTGCCGACTCCCGGTCAAACCCAGGCTGACGGACCTCCATTGGCTCCCAATGAGGGAAAGAGTTGAAAGAGTTGTGATTGTTCGGACTGTCTGCTGTAGGCTTTTTTAGGATAGGTTTTACCTGAGCAGCTTTTAGGCAATCCGAGATCGTACCTTGTGAGAGAGACACATTGACGATCTTTGTCCAGATGGGGGTGACGACCTCCTTCAGTTCTTTGAAGATGGACGGTGGTAATGGATCCTTAAAATGATTAGATGGGTTGATGCTCTGAAGAATCTTGTTAGTGTCTCTTTCACTGAGGGAAGTGAAGGTGCTCCAGGAGACATTGTTCTTGGTGTTCCGGCTAGTCGGTATGATTTTCTCAGATAGGGCTGGGGTGGGTGCAGACCTACTGGATAGCAATTTTGTCTTGCTATATTGATGAGTCTGGATTTCTCAGCAAAGAATGCAGCCAGTTCATCGCATGAAGGGGGCTAATTCCAGAAACCGAGCGGTTTGATGGGTCGACTGATTGTTGTTTCACCAGCTCAAAAAGTTTCTTGGGGCGATTAGTGGCTTGATTGAGTTGGGACCTGAAGTAGTCGGCCTTCGCGATCTCGATTTGTTTGTTATAGGACCTCCTTACTGTTCTAAGGTTATTAGTTGTTCCGAAGATGGATTTGATTTCCAGGATCGTTTGATTGCCCTAAGGTTGCGGCGCTCCGTGTTTAAGTTGTCGCTGAAGCACGGTTTGGAAATTTTAGTTGGGGCATATTTTTGTTGTAATGGAGCAATGGAATCGATGATGCTAGCGATAGTAGAGTTGTAGAAATTAGTGAGTGCATGTAGCTCAGTCATGTCCACTTGTGGAGAGAGGGCAGATATACAGTGGGTTGCTAGATCTGCTGTGTTGATATTTCTGAGGTCCCTTTTACAAATCTTCGATTTTGTTGGTTGAGACTTCCTCTGGGAGACTTCCATGTTGATAAGAAAGAAGATGCAGTGATGATCGGACCAATCACACGGGGTAATGATGCCAATGTAATGGTGTGATCTTTGGTGATGATGAGGTCCAGAATATCTCCTCTATTATGGGTTGGCTGGTCAAAATGTTGAATCAGATCGTGATAAATTAGGAAGGATTTGAGGCATGTTACAGCTTGGTCATTGAGGTTGGACCAGTGAAGGTTGAAATCACTAGGCCTGGGCGGTAAGTTCCGGAATCTGTGGAATTTGGGTAATTTTGCGTTCCGCGGAGAACACAATATTGCCCAAATTTCTGCGTTCCGCGACTGCGCAAAATTTCTTGCTTGTTCGCGTTCTCCAAATGCGTGCTCGCAAGATATTTCCCCCCCCCGAGCACGCAAACAGCGATTGTGAACAGGAAAAAGCATTGCGAACAAGCAATTCCGCGTGTTCGTGGAGATTTTTTACCATTTCGCAGAGATTTGCATAACGCAATTACGCAAATTCCGCCCACCCCTAGAAATCACCAAGGAAGATTTGGGCCATGGTAGAATCCACATTGCCAGAAATGATTTCTATTAACTGCTCGATGAAGGGGAGGTTGTCCCCAGTGGGGTGATAAAATGTGTGTAGTTTGCCCACCGAAAGGTTGTGACTAAAGATATTGAGACAAAGATATTCGCATGATGATGGCATAAAGGACTCCGAGTGGGAGACCGATAGTGGGCTCCGATGTATACAGGCTAGGCCACCACCTAGTTTCAAAGCTCTGTCTAGACAGATTATGTCATGAGTAGGAGGCCCTAGGAGGTCTAGGAATGGAGTGGAAGCGGGATTGAGCCACGTTTCAGAGAGGATGATGATGTCTATCTCATTGTGTTGGATGAGGTTGAATATGTCAGAGGCGTGTTTGCTGGCTGACCTGCAGCCGAGTAGTACGCATTTAAGATGCACTGGTGTAGAAGGGGGAGGAGACTGTATGATGTTCACTCTCATAAGGTTGTCATTATTTAGGCCTCTTGGGTTGTGAGGGGGTTCTCTGTACGGGTTAGCCTGGATAGCTACAATTTGTCCCTGAACGGACTTGTTGGTATCTAAGATAAGTGAGTAAGAATTGAGTAAGTCATTGATACCGTTAGAGGCGAAATAGGCCTTAGTTCTTCTGGGGTGGGAGGGAGCATTAGGTAAGGGTATGGTTTTTAAGAAGGGGAGTGGGGGAGGCTGACCACAACGAGTTCTGTCACTAGCATTTGCTCTGGGCAACTTTGCACGGGTGAGGAGGGAACTGATCAAGGCGAGGTGTTCAATTGAGAGGGCTTTCAGATCATGAAGTTTGATTGTGAGGCGGTGCAGTAGGAGAGATAAGTCGTCCAGGCGCGCCCCCAGGTCTGAATGTTGTGAGAAGGCTGAGTGGGGAGTTCTGGCGGAGAGGAGGGTTCTCGGTGTGTACCAGAGAGGTCTAAAGTGGTATTTTGAGGTTCCTGAGGGAGGAGCCTGGTACTTTTTGAAAAGCCACCCGGTATGGGATAGTCCTCTGACCATAAGAAAAACAGTAGATCTTGTATCAGGAGAGAAATTCTGAGAGCGCTTTAATCACATCCTTCCTCCCACAGGGCTGGATGAGATCTCTACAATGCAAACATTACAGCTTTTCCTGTGCCCGATGGCAACATTTGAGAAAAGGGACCATAACAGGTTATGGGGGGTCCACTGAGACATTGAAATTCCCATATTTGTTGAAAGTTTCAAGGAATGATGTGATTATTCCTGGCTCTATTTCAGATGACTGGGGCACTGAGAATGCAAACATATGATATCTGATTTACAGGTATATACAACCCTAAACAATAAAGATCCCTATTTGAATACCATGAATTACAAAGAAATATATTATTTTCATCATTATGCACTCTATTATATACATTGAACTAGCTATCCCAGAGAAATATATAATTACACAAAGTGGGAACATCGTGAAGCTCCGCCACTCAGTAGTCAACCAAATTTCTCAAACAAATTCCCCTACTTCCAGAGTGAAGACTGGTTCCATTCCTGAGCTTTCTATTTTTCACAACGTTAACAGTAGCTCCAAGAGAATTTAATTACAAATATCAAACTGATGTATTCAGAGGAATTCAATCAGAATGTGGCTAAATAGAGATTTTAGTACTGAAAAGAAAATATAGATGAAAAGGTACTTGGGGGGACCAAATATTGGCAAGTCCAACACAAAGAAGCCCTATACATTGCGAGCATGCAGTCTACCTAAAGAAATCTTTTTTTCTGAATGAAACCATCCAGCAGATATTTCAGAATCTGAAGTAACTGCTATGACCCCAAATGGAACTTATAACTCCTCACAATTCCATCCTGATGGTTTTGTTTTATGGGCCTATGATTCCAATACATGCATGCACTGTTTCCTTTCCAACACCCCGATCCAAAAGCTAATTGCCCTGATCGCTTGTATAACAGACAAATACCTATGGTTGTTACTACATATAGTGTGGGTAAGCTGTGACAATGCTGGTTAGCTCATTCCAGTCTTCGGGCTCAGAATCAGTATTTGTCTCTAATTAAAGGAAATATGGACTATTCTGATTTCCTCTGGAGAATGTGTCCCTAATTAAGGGAAATATAGATTTTCTTATTTTCTCCAGAGATCTAAATGATTTATAGTGAAAGGAATATATGCTATTTTCAATGAGTGGATCAAAAACTCAGAAAGAGAAGCTGCTGACAATCCAATAGAAGGATAAAGAAAATATGCAAGCAGTTTTTAGGGTTATCGCCAATAGCACTCATACACCCTTCAAGAGTGCATTCATTAAATAACATCATGTCCTCAGCATTATATATCCTTAAAGGAGACACAGGTCTTCTACAACATGGCCAGACTCAATTAAGAGCTATAATACAATTACACGGGGCTTTACAAACTCTTCAATCAGGATATGTGCCCTGTTAACTTCAAAATCAAACAGAATTAAAGTTAACCCAAAAACAATGTCTAAAATGCAATCTACCTACACTTTGTTAGGAAATGAACAAATGAAAGGAACTATAAACACAAAGAGATAGGGGGGTCTATGTGGGTTGGTTTACCGACCTCGACACCTCACAACCCAATCTTTAACAGAAATAATTAACAAGAAGTGTCTGGTCATAGAAGCTGTGTGCTGTTCTGTAACTAAGTACATACAAAGATCATAGACCAACAATATGGAATTACACTAGGCTGAAAAAACTCCCATCAGTCCACCATTGTAGCGGAATTTCATCATGTGGGATACGGATGGTGGATCCAAATCTCGCCCACCCCATCTGTTGATGGTGCAGAGATGGATTACCGAGGTAACCTTCTAGCCACAGTGTATTTAAGTGGTACTGATGATGTGCAGTGCTAGGTGAAAGTGAGTGAGAAAAATAAAAATAAAAATAACTACTAGAACAGAAAATATGTTTAATGGACACTGTTATAGTGACAAGATTAAAAACGCGCCTTAATAGTTTGAAAATATAACTATATGGTGGCACACTGCACTGCGCCACCATATAGTTATATTTTCAATCTCTGCACCATCAACAGATGGGGTGGGCGAGATTTGGATCCACCATCCGTATCCCACATCATGAAATTCCGCCACAATGGTGGGCTGATGGGAGTTTTTTCAGCCTAGTGTAATTCCATATTGTTGGTCTATGATCTTTGTATGTACTTAGTTACAGAACAGCACAAATGAAAGGAACTCTATTTGATGTTAGTAAAATTTACCTGTTAGATGGCTGATACACTACATTATTTCCCATCAAAATACTTTTCATTTTTTTCATTTTCATGACTGCCAGAAATAAAAATCATTGGAATGGTACAACAAATTGCACATTTCACACCTGTTTCAAATGTGTAGATTTCCTGTATCCTAAATGCGTTTAAATAAGGATGACCCTTGGTTTCCAACTGAAGAAATCCTCCAGATGATTCACTATAGTATGATTCCATTTCTTTCCATGGAATGCTTTGATGCCTGGATTAAACTGTGTCTGATCAGTAAGTCCCAATTCGACTATCCCCACAAACTTTTAAATAATGGTTTGTATTTAATATTTACCAACATCAGCTGTGGCAGGGTGGAACCTGGCCAACTTCATGTGACTACGATTTTGAAAACAGTACGGTGATGTGGAAGAATTTTGTACCTAGCCACCTCAACATGTAATCAAAAATGTGCCTTCAGCCAGAATTGATATGAAAGCCATGCGTTTTAACAACATTTGTAAAATTGTCACAGTTTCAATGCAAAAAGAGGTTCCTTTGACTTATGTGGCAGAAAAATATGATTTGCAGACAGCAAGTACTGATTAGGAAATAAAAAAGCTGTTACAAAGACTATACCCAGCTCATTTTGCTGACATTATACACACAATCTTTAACACACCCGGTACAAGTGGTATTGTGTACTTTTCCATAAACATTGAATATGGTCTCGTGACTGTATTTAAAGTTGTATTCAAACTAATTAAATTGTTTTCCACTCCTTTTTCTCAAGTCATTCTGAGGTCTCTCCACTATCCTTTTACTTATCAAATGTGGTGTTGTCATCTTCCTCCTGATCCAATAAGGATATCGAACACATAGAGTCCATGTATCCAGCCAAACAAAAGTGCTAGGAAACCCTAGCGCGTTATCTAGGAAATAAGTTGTTTACTGAACTCAGTGCGAGCTGGATTTTGCCCATTCCCAAAATTGATGCTCTAAGAGTGACACCTTTTTGGGGGTGAATAACCGGTGCCACTGAAATCATTCTGATAACTATATCTGGAGCAGCACCCAGTGGCTTTCCTTGACAAGGAAGTGCTCCTGCAGCCATTGGAGTCAACCCAGAATCAATGTCGAGCAATGCAGCTGACTAAGCTACAAAATGCTTGCTATGAAGGTTCGGCTCCGACCTTTGAAGTGCTTCCTGAGGTTTGACTCGCACCTCTGATGTAATATGAGCCATCAATAGAAACACTCACCATCTCTGGGTGCTTTGGAACCACAACATATGTTCCAGTGCTCTGGCCTAATTTCCTCATGAGCAGTCAGTAATATGCCTGCTTTACCAATCCATCTCATCAATCACTTATATGCTACCTGAGATCCCGTTATCATGGAAACATCTTCGTCTGATGAGTAGGAGCAGTTTTCCCGGATACGACAAAGAACGTGCACCAAATCCCATATCAAGTACAGATTGTGTCATACATGAGCTTGAGATGGAAAGGTGTCAATTACCTATTTTTTCCTCTTATCATTCCTATTTTTCACAAGCCACGTTATTTTTTCAATTCACAACATTCAATATCATGCCTGGTCTACTTAATTATCACAATGTATCTCTTCCCAGATTGATGTTAATGTACTTTTATATGATACAATGTTTTATACTGCTGCTTGAATTATGCAATGCTTGAAAGTATTAGTACAATGCTTAATGAAGTCATTTTATGCTATTTTACATATATTCAATTCATGCTGTTTATGTTGATTTGATACATTTGTTTATTTTAGTTCATCTTAGATATCAAGTTTTACAATTCCATTTTGAGAGCATGGATCTTACTTAATATTTTTTGGTTTAATTTAGGTTTTCCTGTAAAATACAGTCCCTAAAATAGCATCATCCATAGGCATCAGATTCAATTACGTCATACTCAGAAGTACAAGTAGGGATGTCTTAAAACTCCCAAAGCCAGACTCCATGTTGAGCATGTTAAATTCGTCAATCTGCCTTTGGCTAACAGGCCGCAAGTCATTATCTTTTACAGAACTTGCGAAAGTGTCAATTCATCCAAACAATGACTTTGTTAACATCTAAGCCTGCTAAATGCTACCTGAAATCTACATCTCAAATTCTAGCAGTGACTGTGCAGAATAAACAAGTAGTACGAGCTGACGTATTTTCATCATGCTGGTTCATACAAGGTAGGCCTCTGACAAATGAGAAGTCCCCCAATGTAGGGTTGCAATCAGTGATCAACCCTATGTATATCTCATGAATAGAGGTTATACTGAAATCAGATACAGAGAGTAGCTGAGCCCAGCTGAATGTGTTTTCCTTCCGAGGGAACACTCTCTCCAGACTGAAGTCCAAAAATCACAGTTGCTCTTCTGTGAACAGGTATGCAGTGCACTGATTCCCAGGAAAATCTAGAGGCAAGTTATCTACTCCATGCTCTCACAGTGTAGCACACAGAAGTAGTCTTTGGAGTGTTAGACTGCTTGGAACATTTCAGTCATGCCAGAATGTTTATTCTTGTCTAGTCACATGCATTTGTGTTGTTCTAATTATATTCCGTGTGGTTATTACTCATTAACCAAACAACAGGGTGAGTCTGTTGAAATAAACACTTTCAAACATACATAGTATCCTTTCACAGTGCAGGACATGTGTGATATTCTAAAGAAAGAAATTGGGTCTCAATTTCCCATTACGTCCCTGATCCTGTTACGGTACTGATAGTTACCCAGAAAGCATGGGCACCACACCGATCGGTGTCAAGTGGGATTGTTTGGGGCTACAGTAACCTGGACTTTCACACTCAAGCATTGGTACATTGAACTAAGTCTAGGCACCGGTGGGTGGGAATGCCAAATTTTGTAGAACTAGCCCATAAACCTAGTTTACACAACTCTGCATGGTAAAGACACTGTAGCAAAAACCCAATCTCTCATGCCACCTGTCTTGTGGGTACAGGGATGGTCAAGGGCTAACAGCTGGTGAAAAGGCACCCACATTGTTTTTCTGCTTCATAGCCAAAATACAGTGAGCTATAATACATTTCTGATCCCTGTTACATATCTGTAAAAGAAGACAATACAGGGAAGAGGGGGGGCGTGTTACAGTCTGTCATTAGGCCACATTATTCATCCAGGACCACTCCATCTTTTACAGATTGCCAGTGTGTGATTTTATAGTGGGTGTGAGCGGAGGAGTAGCTGAATCCATCCCAATGATGACACAACCTGCAATGATAATGCGGATGGACTGCTTCATCACATTTGTGCTAGAGTACCCATAGGTCAAACTTTAGATCAGGCCCTAAATTTCTCTTGTGCATGTTTATTATCAAAATATACATCTTTTTTGACCATTCCCTAAAACTTGGACCAAAAATGTCTTACCTGAAAATGACCTCAAGACATCATTTTCAGTTGCAACAATTCTCCAATTGCTGACACGTATGATTCTTTAGAATGAATTGGGAGACGTTTGCTGAATATAAAATTGCCAGGAATGACAATATTTATCCTACTTATACTTATCTATATTGTAGGCTTTCTCTTCTTGTATGCTCAGTCCAGTGATACCTTCCGTGGCAATGGAGGTCCTACCTGCCAGGCCAGGGAGCATTGAGTCTATATGCACATTATCTGACAGATTTCACACTTTTCTTTCCACTGTATTATTATTTGGTAATCTCAAAACCAAAACCATTTCAGGACACTTCCATTCTCTTGTTATCCCGGTTTCTTTTTTATTTTTAAACTTTTTATTAACTTTTCTTATTTTGGTATCATGGATCAGAAACATGGCCACATGAGTCACAAGAAACAAAACCATTACCGTACCATTACATAGTACTCTCATATTTTGGAGGCATAGTTCCTATGTCAGTATCCCAAATGAATGCCTGGAGCTCACAGCCACAATTCCAAGAACATTATCTACCATATCACTGCATACACTCCCCACTCAATGTGGTGTATTATATGGAGGATCAGATAGCTTCAACAACATTGCCGCCCATACAGTGAGGTTCTCTGTTACATCGTAATAAATTTGAGTGTGAAAAACGTATTTTTATTCGTTATTATGAACATCAGTTCTTCCATTTATAATTCCCTGAATGTTTCTGATCCCGAACTTTGGTGCATTGCTGATGCGTTTTCAAGTCAGCACAAACAGTTTTTTATGCTCATGTCTCCACACACCTGATGTTGACATCTCAGCCCTTTGCCCGTCTGAGGCTAATCTAGCAATGTTTGTGCTTCATTGTTCAATCATCTGCAGTTGTAGGAGAAGGAACAAGCAATGTCAACTTGTAAATGTTTATGCTTGCTAGTCCAATTGTCTGCCAATGTCTTATGGAGCAAGCGATGTCCCCTAATCATGTTTGTGCTTGTTTGTGTCATTATCTGACAAAGTATTAAGGAGCCATCAATATCCACGGAGAATGTTTGTGCTTGTTTATTTAATTGAATGTCAGTATTTGAGGATCTGAAACAAACGTCAACCTTGTTACCTCATTATTGATTGATCATTCTGTAAATGGTTTGCCCAGCTTGTGCAAATTGTATAAAACCCTCACAAACTATGTAATTTGTTAACTCTGGTCATAGCCACCTGAGCGATGTGACTCATGTGCACCCGCACGTAATTATCAAATATGAGTTGCTTTGGAAGATCTCTGACTGCTGACCTCTTTATTTGGAATTGGTGACTAGATTGTCAGATTTATTTCACGTTTATGCGGACAGTTGGTCCACAAACAATACATATCAATAAAAGTTCATCTACAAAGTTAAATAAAACATTTCATTAACACACATAAATACATCCTCGAACATGTTTGAACTAAAACTCCACGATTATCGGTTTAAAAGTAACTAATTGTTAAAACTTGTTAAAAAGATATAAAAATCCCTTCACTTTTTGCACATATTTCCCCATAGTCACAGCAATATCTAAGTGGGCCATTTCTGTCATCAGTGTCACAGCCTGGGTCCTAGTTTTGATCTCATATTTCATAAATATTGGTTTTAAAAACCTAATACGTAAGTCCAAAAACTTCAGACAATTAAGTAAGAAATGCGGCATATCACATTTGGACCCTAAGGAGCAGGTGCACCTTACCTACTCATTGATCATAGCCCGCTTTACTGGTTTGTTCATATAACAAGGGTTTACCCCAATTCTTACCCTCAAACCCTCATTTAGTAATTGACGGTCCGGTAACTTATCAATATAGGGGAAGCATTGATCATTATTCCATGCATCAATCATAAAACGAATCGAAGTTTTACTTGTAAGATAGATTTTGTCCTGTGCATGCGATATTTCCTTCCCCATCGACCTGAGTAACTTTTTTATCAATAATAGCCGTGGTGACAGTAGGGCACACATTAACACTCATCTTATTGCATAGCTTTATTATTTTCCCCCTAGTCTCTCTTGCCCGTTTTTGTTCGCTGTCCTTTATTTCATTTTTACACCATTGGGATATTTTGGTAATTGTACCTATTTCTAGGTGTTGCCAAAAACGCAATAGGGCCATACCAACTTGCATACGCCATGAAGTCAGGCCTAGTTCCAGTCTTACGGCCTGAACCATTGCTGACTGGGGGAGTGTAAATAACTTTTTTAGGTTTTTACCTTCTTCCACATCCCAGTTTTCCTTGCCACCTAAAAATAACAGTTCTGCGCCGTACAAAAATTGCGGGGGTGCAATAGCAGCATATGCTTTTAGCACTGGTTTGTCGGTCATGGCACCATAGGCTTTATTAAACAATTTCAGACCGCTAATCGATGCAAAGGTTCTTAATTTAGATGCCTCAAAGTGTGTATTCCATTTCAAATTTTGCTCGAACCATAACCCCAAGTATCTATACTCTGTTACTGGTTCCACTTTTTCTGACCCAATCCACCATGAGAACTTAGTTTTCCTCCGGCCAAAGCTCAAGGTTTTGGTCTTATCCTTATTTATCCCAAGTTTTTTCCTTGAGGAGTAGTCATTAAATACATTCAGTTTTCTTTGCAAGCCAATCTCGGTCTGGTCCATAATCACCAGATCGTCGGCATAAAGTAAACATGCAATCTGCTTGCCATTTAATTTCGGGCTTGCCCCAGTTGTATTCCCCAACATTAATGGTAGATCTGCTAGGAACAAGGAAAACAACAGGGGAGCTAATACACATCCCTGTCGCAGACCATTTCCAATTTCTATTTTCCCAGATAAACTACCATCTATGTCTAAAATTATCTGGGCACAGTTTTTAGTGTGGAGCGTTTGTAGCAGCCGCAGTATATCATTAGGAATTCCCTGGCTAATTAGGGCCTCCCACAGCAGCTCACGATCCACTAGATCAAAGGCTGCACGGAATTCAACAAAACAACAGAATAACCCACCCCGTGTTTCCATTGACTTCCGTGCTATAGCCAAAAGAACAAAACAATGATCAATTGTGGAATGGCCGGCTTTAAACCCTCCCTGTGCCGGGGGGATGATTTGGTTTTCCTCTGCCCAATCTTTTAATATATTTAATATTGCTTTTGCAAAGACTTTTTCCCCTATATCCAGGAGGTTTATCGGCCTATAGTTTTTCGGTATTTTGTGGCTGCCCTTTTTATGAATTGGCCTTATAATTGCGCCCTTCCAACTTTCTGGAATTATTCCCGTATCCAGAATTACCAGGAACATCTTTGCAAAAAACTCTGCCCACCATTCTGAACTCGTTTTAATTATCACTGCCGGGAGGTTATCTGGTCCTGCGGCACGGGTAAGGTTCAAACTAGCTATAATTTCAGTTATATATCTTGGGGTAAAATAATCCTTTATATCATCCCTCACCCGTGGCCAATCTAGGGTTCCTGGCATTGATTGAGTCGGCCATCTTCCATAGATTTCTTCCAGATAGCCTGCCCAGTCATCTTCAGGAACCATACAGGCCAAAGAACCTGTTTTCCTACCCACGCTCTCTTGGACTACTTTCCAGAACCCTCTCACATCCTTGGTTTAAATTACTTCCAACATTTTTACCCAACATTTCTCTTCATACCTTCTTTTTTTATTCCAAATTAATGTTTTATACTTTAACCTTAGTTGCTGAAGTGCCTGGTATAGATCCACTTTAAACATGGCCCTTAATCTTCTCTCCTTCTGTCTTATCAGGGCCTTAACTACCCTGCACTCTTCGTCAAACCAGGGTTTCCTGTTTCTATTAACAACGTGGCTACCCAGTCCTGACTTTTTTAACTTAAATTCCTTCTTAAGGGAATCTGCCAGCTTACCTATGGTTAGTTCAAACCACGGAATTCCTGCATTAGATTGGATTTCTTCTGTTGGAGTCAACTGCTGAATTAGCTTAAGCTTTTCTATCTGTACATCAGATATACAGGTAGTTGATCGTTTGGGGTAGTCCACATGGACCTGAAGAACCCTCTCTCTATTTTTACATTTCGGTATGTGTAGTTCTAACTTCAAAGTGAAGTGATCATTGCTTGTCATATTCATCACCTCAAAATTTTTTATTCGATCAAAACACCAGGCCTGACAAAACACGTAGTCTATTGAACAAAGCTGCTGGCCCCTCACAAAAGTCCTTCCTGCTGGCCGGTCTGTCTCAAATCTTCCATTTGCACACACCATGCCTAAGAACCCCACTAGCAGATTGAATAACTTGTCCTGCTGTGAGAGCTCCCCCCTTGGAAAGAGTGCTACTTCAATATTATGGGCTTCTAACAATTCTTTGTGCCAACTATCCACCTTTCTGGGGTCTAATCTATGGTTAAAGTCACCTACCACTAATACTAAATCCTTCTGATACTTAACACTAGTTGAATCTAGATCTTCCTTCAGTTTACCCAAGTTCTCCTTATATTCATGGGCCTTTCCCTTTTGTATATATACATTTATGATGCATATTCCCTCCTATCGGGGTTCTACCTTCTGCAATAAGATTCTGAAACCTAGTGCCCACTCACTAAGTAATTTTAACCTTTCGACCTTCCTGACTATCTGTGAGGAGATCAGCGTTAGTTGACCCTCTGATGGCCTCCCCAGATTGTTTTTCTTTGCTGCTTTAAAGTAGTGGGCAAATCCTTCTGTAACTAAGGATTTTAGGGTATCGTCACACAGCCATGTCTCCTGTAGGCACACGATATTGTTACTCTTTATAATTTTGTCGAACTCAATCTGTGCTGATATTTTCTTATAACCATTTATATTCCATGATAGGACTGAAAGGCTGTGTGACGACCCATTCCCCTAATCGATTTCACTAAGAAATCCCTCCTCATCATACTCACTAGATTCTGGGGATGCTAGGGCTTCATATCTATTTCTAGAAAATACACCTTCTCCATACCCTGCAGATTCACAGTCAGTTACAGTAATTGCAATAGCCTCCTTATTATTCCAATTCGAATTAATTAGCCTTATCAACGTAACCCTAGACCAGCATGATTAGTCAGGAAATACTGTCCCTGTAATTCCTCCTTTCTTACCAGTCTGATCCCCTCCTTTTGTAATTCATTTTTTGCTTTTTCCACCGCTTCTTTCACCCAAGCAGAATAAAAGAGGACCTTGGTCGCCTCCCCTCCTGTGCTGCTTGTAACAAACCCTACTTCTTTGAGGTCCATTGTACCAATACTCCTAAGACTTGCACATTTTCCCATTATGAATAAAAGTTGAGATCGATTTAATGGATTTCGTTTTCTAGCTTTTTTCCCCCCTTTACCATCATTTTCGGGTTTTAGATAAATCCGATCGTTAGTGCCTGTTTGCCTGGCCCCATAGTTAACTCCCTTTGAGCTGGCTTCCCTTTTCATTAACATTTGATCTCCCTTATCGTCTTCCATCACAGCTTTGCTACACCTAGGATTTCTTCGAACTCCTGATGGCTTCCTTTTCATACTTTCCTCCTCTCTACCCTCTATCTCCCTTATTGTAGGTGCCAACCCACTTTTATTAAACTTTGGATTTACAAATCTTTTCCCTTGTTCTTCCTATTCCATCGGTGACTTTACTTTATTCTCCCTTAATCTTTGCATTTTTTCCCCTCATTACCCACTGATTCCATATTTTCTCCTTTCCCTCTTCTCAAATTCCTGGTAGGATTTTTTACTAGGCAACTTTTTGTACGAGTTGCCTTCCTTCTCTGGAGTCTGCCCGTATGATATCTCGTATCCCCCCATTTTTTCACAATCATTGGCTGCCTGGATATATATATACACTGAAGGTTCCTCTTTTTTTGAGGATGGGGCCCCTAGCACAACTTCCTCCTCCTCTTTACTACCTCCTGGCTTCCACATATCGGTCTAACCAGAGCCGGCATTAAACCTCTAATTTGGGTCAACTCACCAAAGATTGCTTTAGACTGATCCCCCTGGATTTTTAAAAGATCGTTATTTAATACGGAAACCTCTATCAAGCCTTGGAGGGTTTTTTGGAGGATCCACATAACCTAAAGCGTAGAGGTACTCGAGGCTCCTGTAACCTCAAGCCGATGCAGTGGAGAGTGCAAATGTTCATTTCCTAGATCAAAGGAACAGTCCACACCCACATTTTCCTTAGGTTGCTTCGTAGTTCCATTTTGGTCTTTTGGGCTTAGTCCATTACTGCATAAGGATAAGTCTTCCCCTTCGTCCTCTAGTTCACCTTCAAGAGACCGCTGGAACATTCTAGGGGAGGAAGACAGTCGTGGGTTCAGCGGTAACCCAGATAAATTAAGTATGGAATGATTCAAGGAGTTTAAGACATCTTCGCTCCTGGTCTCAGAGTTTATGTCTATGGCATCACTTGGCTCCTTACTAATTACATCCTTCCCCTTAAAGTGTCTTCCCTGAAAGTCTTTAATTGAATTTGATACCAATGAGCCATTGCTTATTCCTTTTGGTTTCGCAGATGTAGGTGTTAGTAACAGGGATTGGGTATTTCTTGAGACTTGTTTCTTTTTTCTTGATGGCTCACTCAACACTGAATTCGGATTGCCTGTCTCATTGCCTTCTCCGGACTCCGAGGAGTTCTTCTCTGGCTTTTTTCCAATTTTTACGGGCTCTTGGTTTAGCCGGTGCCATTTTTATTAAATTCTCTTTTTCTTTAAACCTTCTCTGGGCACGGATTAACAATGGTAAGGCCTGGTTTAATGGTATATCCTCCCACTCCCGCAGTTACTGGGGAGAACAACTCCTTTTCCCCAGGCTTGGCTTGGCTTTGTTGTTTTAAAGACCAAACTTACAGTTTTCCCGCATTTAAATTATGAGTAAATATTGGGCATACTACTCCCAACTTACCTCTGTTCCTCGGTCTGCCGTCACACACTCAAATCCACATATAAATGTCCGGTGGTTCCACAGATCCTTTGCTGTCAGAGCCTGGATATACAGATTTACCAAGGCCCTGCACTACGGGTCCTCTACCCGATTTGAATTCCTTAGCGCCGTCTTTTCCTTTGAGTATCTGCAGCCAAGATTCACCTTTCAACAGTCTCGCGGGCTAACGGGCCCTCTAAGCACCGTCCCGCGGGACCTCTGTGGATCCTCCGCCCGGCTCGGCTTGGTGATTTTGGGCAGCGTTTGGGCGGCGTTTCCTTTCTCCCCTACCGCTGCTACCAGCCGCGGAATCCTTCGCTGGTAAAAAAAAAGCTAGGAGACGCGAGAGGCGTGCAAAACTGCACCTGCACGTTGGGTCCGTACGTAAGTCTCTCTACAGCAAATGCGGGTTGCGTACTGAGTGTGCGCCGGCAGCCGGAATAGACAGAGGTTCACCCTGACTAAAAAAATATTGATTTTCATAATAGGTGACCATGAAAAGACCTCACCAAGTGACATCCAACAGGTTCAAAGACTGTGGTCATGGAGGTGCGACCTGGGACCGACTGATCGAGGGGCGCCCTGCAATTTAATGAAGCCAAGTTTCTCAAGCAGCTGCCATCTTAAGTTCCTAACTAGACTCCTGACAACAGGGTTTCCCCAGCTGAGGTCCCCGGACTGATCTTTTTGGAGTAGGCATTTTTTCTAAAGACCAGTGGCCGGACATCATCAACAGATGAAAACAATTGGTGAGATTGTTCTGCTGCATTGGTATGGAATTCTTTGTGGTATTAGAATTCTTTTGTATTGTATTGGTATTGGAATTCTTTGTGGTATTAGAACTCTTTTGTATTGGTTTTGGAATTCCTTTTGGTACTGGAATTCATTGGTACTGGCCAAGATGTCTTTGGTATGGGTTTTGAAACCAATGTTGGTATTGGTATTTGCAAATCATTGGTATTGGTACTGACCGGTAATATTGGTATTAGTTTGACTTGTCGACAAATACGGGCACTAAGTGTACCAAATTGGAGAGCTGCATTTCGAGTTATTGTGCAAATTCAGGGAATAGGTTAGATGAAGAAGTCCCCACTCCATTTGAAGGTTGGATTCTAAGGATAAAGAAAGGAATGTTCGTGAATTTGTACAACAAATTCGGGGCAAAGTATGCTAAGGAGAATGAGGAATTAAAGTTTCCTCATAATGGAACTTTTGATCTTGCAAAATTGCAGTATACACAAGAATGTTTGATGCAAGGAAAAGTATGTCCTGCAATGTTGAAAGTTTTCCAAAATATGGGAACATTATGTGTGCAAGCTTGCAATAAAGGAGAAACTAGATAGAGATAAACGACAGAATATGTTAACACAAACTAAAGTATATGAATACGATGCTAGGATAACACAAGCAAACTTAGAACAAAAAGATAGGGGGGCTTATTTACAAGCCCCTTGGCCACCCATAAGTTACTTTACCCATGTTAAAAATGATACAAAAGTGGCGCAAGAGGCTTATAAATTAGCCCCAGGGAACTTAAGATGAAAACCAAGAACGTTTTGTATGGCAAATGGGGAAATGTTTTGTATCGCAAATGGAAAAAACGGGCCAAAATGAGGAAGATCCCTTCCTCACAGACCTTTTAGATAAACCACCCAAGTATAATATGGCCCCACAACCTGCACCTCCGGTGCCCCCGCAACAAATATCGCCTCTGGTGCAGTTAGACCCACAAATGCACCTCTGGCACCTCATTTACCCCTCTTTTACCTGTCCCCATAGTGCCAAATATAGTCCAGAAGACACCCATTTTCAGGAGCATCAGCAAGTCCACAGATAGGTTTGCATATTATTAATACCCCTATACTGCAGGCAGTTGGAGGGTGTGTGCCCTCCCTGTCTAATGATTTTACTGAATGGTTACCACATTTACAGTGGTCATCAAATAAATATTAAATGCCCATGCAACGTTCCTCTTTGGTTAAAGGCACACCAATGAGCACACGTACTCGATTAGACAAACATGCAAAGAAAATAGGGATATGGCTTATGAATAGATGGAAAAGGGAAAGAAAATTATGTTCTACAATGTATGGCACATTGCCTAATTGATTTATTTAGGGAAATAGAAAGAAAAACAGAAAGTAGTTATATGCTCCCACCAAAATTGAGACCGTTATGGAGGAATAGTGATGTTTGCACCTTGTCTGAGCGTGAATGTGAAGATTGGCCTCAAGGATACTTTTGGAAATTCTAGATTTAGACTGTGATAGCGAGGAAGAAGATGCTTCCACAGCGAAAATGCTGCTAATGAGAGAAATACATCCTTTGCCCCCTCCGGCAGGGCGAGTAAACCCTGTCCCATAGTTTGTACATACTGCATGGACAAAGACCGAATTAATGGCAATAAAAAAGAATCTTCCTGACCCTAGTAAAGACCATAACGGATTCTATGAAAATTTCAAACAAGCCACTAATATTGCCCCCGTGACTGTAAAAGATATTGCAATGCTGTTTGGCTCGCGAAATATGGGATGAGGTGAGACTAAATAACCATGCACAACTAAACATGGTTTGGGCTAACTTGGAACGAGACGATAGAAATAGAAATGCAGAAAATGTGCCCCCACAAAGTATTTTACGCTGTCTCAACTATTAAGTAGGAGATTGCAATTAATTTTGCCCAGAGAAAAGGTTGATTGGGATAAATTAACAGCAGTAAACAGAAGGAAAGCGAGGAGGTAACTGATTTCTTAAGCTGACTTGAAGAAATGTTCAAGGCTCACAGTGGGCAGGATTTGGAAACAGTGGAAGGGCAATGCATAGTTGCCTTCCAGTTCATCAATAATTGATTTACAGGTTTGGGAGATAGCATAAAACATATGAAAGTATGTGGACGGCAAATAATCCAGCATAATTGTTAACAATGGCCTGAGATTATGAGTATAAAAGAAATGCAGAAAAATGGAAAACCTAAGAAAATGAAGGAGTTAAAAACAAAAGCATTGAAGCAGGAGGCATATATACACAGAGGCAGATTGCAGGAATGGAAGTAATATGAGGGGAAGATGTAGTAATAGAGGAAGGGGCCGAGCACAATCAGCTCCACCACCAAAGAGAATAGGGATGGGCTATAATATTTGTACCTACTGTTTGCAAGAAGGAGGCAGGAAAAATGAAAGTCCTTCTCTTCAGGGAAGAGGCCAACGGATACAAATTGAAGTAGGGAGAATGAGAGGCAGCGGTAAAGGCCAATGACAGACAAGAGCATAAAATGCAGAGCACAGTGTAAATGATAATTATTTTGACGGATGTAATAATGCTTTTCATGCACAAGATTAATGGGATAATGAGGATTATGATGAGGGCGCTGAATAGGGAGGCCCGAGAGAGAGAAGCGAGTACCACTACCTAGAGACCAGTCTGGTCCATATGTAAAGATGACAGTTGCTTGTGATGAGCATACATTTCTCATAGATACAGGCGCTAATAACACCTCTATTTCCCACTGCTCATTCCCTGATGCATCTCTCTCTGGAAAAATAGATAGGTCAGTGGGATTTTCTAATACCATTGTGATAAGCCCCATATAATAGCCACTTGATTTTACTGTTGGCCCTTTGACTGTACAAATGCCATTTGTACTAACTGAAAAATGTGCCCTAAATTTGCTAGGCTTGAAAGCATTAAAAATTATGTATGCCAATATATATTGTTCACCAGATAGTGCATACCTAACATGCAAAACCTATGCTCTAAGAGGCATATGTATCAAGCCCATTTCCCATTCGCAAACGGGCCGATTCTGAGAAATGGGAAAAAGCCTTTTGGGATGTATCATCCCAAAAGGCCCTCGCAAAATAGGGAATCGCAAAATTTACTATTTCTAATTTTGCAAATGCATTTAAGGAATCACAAATTGCGATTCTTTAAATGCAATGTAGGAGGCACCCAAGTTGTGCGATTTTGGCTTAAGAAATCGCAAATTACCACCAACTTCAGGTTTGTGGTAATTAGCAATTTCTTTGAAAAATGCACTTTGTTGCATTTTTCAGAGTGCCATGTGACACACATACATGCCCTTAGGACATGTATGTGCGCCACACGTTCACACATACATATTTCAGGGGTGCAACAGGGTGTCCTTTTGACACCCTTGCACCCTTGAAATTGCATTCGCAATTTGCGAGTACCTAATGGGTACTCGCAAATTGCGAATGTCTTCCCATTCATTCCTATGGGCCTCTAGGCCCATAGGAATAAATGAGAAGGTATTCCTTAATTGCGATTCGCAATTTGCGAGTTGCAATTAAGGAATATGTAGGAATCGCAACTATCATTACGATTTCTACATACATTGGATTTTGTGAGTCCTTAATAGAGTTTTTTTGCGCAAAATGATGTTTTAATACATATGCCCCTAAGTAAGAAGTCCATGGTGGCAGGAAAGAATGGCCTGCCCAAGGAATTATTGTCCATAGAACCACAATTATGGGCACATGGACTAAATGACACTGGTTATATGCAAATTGACCCAGTTCTTATACAAGTAAAAAAACAATGCTGTGATACGCCATATACCTCAGTACAAAATATCAAAGGACGGTAAACAAGGCCTAAAAGAGGTTATCTTGGATCTGTTGGATAAAGGAATAATACGAAGTTTATCAGGAAATGTATGCAACAGCCCTATTTTACCAGTGGTCAAAAGAGATGATGGTACAGGACAAATTAAATATCGTATGGATTTGCGAGCTATTAACAAAATTGTTCAGCCTCAATATCCAATGGTCCCAGATATTACTGCAATGTTTTCTTCTATCCCATTCATAAAGAGAGACAATATGTGTTTGGATTCAGTTTCCAAGGTCAATCCTCTATCTTCTGGAGAGCACCACAAGGGTATTCAGAAAGTTCAAATATTTACAAAACAGTTAGATAATTTTACAATGCCAGCAGAAACAACGTTACTGCAATATGTCACTGACATACTAATAACAGCAGAATGTTAAGGGGATTGCAAAGATGCTTCCCATAAAGTACTATTATTCTTAGCTTCAAACGGCCATAAGGTGCAATTATCAAAATTGCAATATTGGCTACAGGAGGTCACTTACTTAGGTCACCTCCAATCGAAAGGGGGGAGAACACTGTCACATGATCGTTTTAAGGTAATCCAAATCGTACCTCAATCAACCACACAAAAAAAAAGTACGTGCCTTTCTAGGCATGGTCTCATTCTGTAGACAATGGCTATCAAATGTTTCCTTAATAGCAAAACCTTTACTTTCCTTAACACATAAAGACATATCTAACCAAGTCCCATGGCATGCTGAACATCAACATAGTTTTAACACCTTGAAAAAAGTTTTTTGTATTGCACCAGGTTTGGGTTCCCCCGACTATACTAAATGCTTTTCTTTATTCCTGCATGAAAAAGATGGCCGTGCTTTAGCTGTATTAACACAAAGACAAGGAGAGAAGAATAGACCATGTGCCTATTGTTCCTCAACATTGGATCCAGTAGCTAGAGACCTGTCTGTGAAATAATGCATAAGCAGCACTAAAACAGGCAGATTCAATTATGTTTGGACATGAGGTCACAGTATATGTAGCTCATTCCGTTGACATACTATTGAACAAAGCAAAAATGCAACATTTAACTAATGCCAGAATGACAAAACATGAATTGACTCTGATGGCCCCAAATGCCACTCTGAAGCAATATACCAAAATAAACCCAGCCACTCTGATGCCTCTTCCTGGAACAGTATGAAGTACTACATGACTATGTGATTGTCACTGAAACTGAGACAAAGGTTGAGGAGACATGGTGGATGTACCAATGCCAATTGTTGAGGGCACTTTATTTGTAGATAGTTCTTGTCTACAGTAACCAGATGGGACTATTTCAGCTGCCTATCTAATAACTGCGAATTGTACTGTAGTTGAAACATGAAGAATAGAACAGACATCAGCGCACGCTGCAGAGTTGATAGCCCTAACAAGAGCTTGTGAACTGTCCGAAGGGTTAAAAGTAAACATATACACTGATAGTAAGTACACCTTTGGCATTGCCCATAACTTAGGCTGCATATGGGCTGAGATAGGATTCATTACATCTAGTGGAGCTAAAATACAGCATTGACATCTCATTTCTAGGCTTCTGAATGCTATCACTCTGCCTAAAAAGATTAGCTGTCATTAAATGCAGTTCACACAAGAAAGTGAAAGATGAGGTAGGCCAAGGAAATGCTTTTGCAGATGAAACAGCATGAAAAACTGCCTTAGCAGAACAGTCATTGATGTATGTGGTTGAGGGGACTGATGATTAAGGGGAGGACTATGATCCTCCCCTTAATCATCCTTATGCAGAAGTAAAAGAAGTACAACATTTGGCAGATGAGTAGGAAAAGAAAAGGTTGAAAGAAAAGGGTTATGTGTTTGCACAAAACTATCAGGCATGGATGGAAATTTCAAATTGGTATGGATGGACTCTACCAGACAGTTTTGTTTTGCCCATGGTCCAGCTCAAGTTGGGGCAGATGGGATAGTAAACACCATTTCAAGATAATAAATAAACAATACCATCACAAAAGTAGCTGCACATATTTGTATGAATTGTAGAGTTTGTGCCCATCATGATGTGGGGAAAAGACTTGGAGCCCCAACAGGTCAATGTTTGCATGCTAGAATATCCCTTTGAATGTTTACAGATGGATTTTATTGTGATGCCCGCAAGCATTTCGATAAAAGCATGTCTCGAGGAGGTGGCAAATTGGATGACCCGTTCCTGCTTAAAACTGAACTGAGAAAAAACTGAGCTGATGCTCCTGAGACACACCCCTTCGCTTAATGCAACCTTATTGCCACCCCCAAAAAGTACAATAAAATGTCTGGGCATCTGGTTGGACCATTCACTCAACTTCAACCATCAAGCAGTGGTGCTATCCGCCGCCTGTTATGGCCTACATAGACACTAGGTAAAATCCTTCCCCTGTTCCCATTTCAGGCGAGACAAATTATGGTCCAGGGCCTTATCATGTCTCGCTAAGACTACAGGAACGCTTTGTATTTGGGGGCTCCTGAATCCACTATCCACAAGCTTCAGATCATTCAAAACTGTGCCGCTCGAACCCTCCTTCAAACTCCCTGACGACATTCCACCAAACCTGGATTGAAAAACCTCCACTGGCTCCCAGTCAAGGCACAAATTCAGTTCAAGGCCCGGTGCATCGCTCACAGAGCCCTCTGGAAAACAGGCCCGGACATCTGCCACTCACTGATCTCTCCCTATCAGCCCCCCAAACAACTCCGATCAACTTCAGCCCATCTTGCCCTCGTTCCCAAAATCAAGAGAGCAAGATGTGGCGGCCGTTCTTTTTCCTATAATTCAGCCAAGTTGTGGAACTCTCTTCCCCTCCCGCTGCAAGCAGAGTCCAACCTGCTGCCTTTCCGCAAGCTTTTAAAAACCTTCCTCTTCAAGTAAATTGCTAGACTCTGCCTTTCCTTGCCCACGTCTACGTCTGCAGCGCTGGGACTCCTCAGGGTAGCTATCGCGCTCTACAAAAACTTTTTCAATTTCATTTCATTGGGAAGCGATATGTGCTAGTAATGAAATGCAGTTTTAGCAATTGGGTGGAGGCATTTCCCTTAAAAGACAACAGAGCTCTAAGGAAGGGAAGGGTACTTTTAAAAGAATATTTTCCCTGGTTTCGGTTGCCCCAGACTATTTGGATTGACAATTTAATACATTTTTGTAACAAAATGATGGTTTTAGTGAGTAAGGATCTAGATGTCAAGCAGAAATTCCACTCAGTGTATCATCCTGCAGCTGCAGGACTTGTGGAACGCGGCAATGGAACACTCAAAAATAAACTGCCTAAAATGTGCACATTCAGTGAATTAAGTTGGGTGGATGCCTTAACCCTAGCCTTTCTCTCCATGAGAACAGTAATAGCACAGAAAAAACTATCACCTTATGAATTAGATATGGGAAGGCCAGCCATTGTCTATAGGTTAGCATCCCCATCAAGATTGCGTGATATGCCACATCCAGTATTGTTTACTGTAAAGAAATAACTGGCTGTCTGAACTTCGTCAACAGGTCAGAGACACCTGGTCCTCGCCCCTCTAGAAGAGCAAGTCCATGACAGCAAGCCCAGGGACTGGGTGCTCACCAGAACTATTTTGAGAAAAACAAGCCTGCAGCCACGGTAGAAAAACCCCGTCCAAGTCTTGCTGGCAACCCAAACTGCAGTACGGTGTGAGGGACACAAGAACTGGTTCGATCTGTCTCACATGAAAAGGGCACCACCATTCTGGAAGGAGTAGTTTGTTGAAGGAAATGCTTCAAGCATGTGATCAACGGCTAGGACGGTCGACCTCAAATCAGAGGAACTGGGTTCGAGTCTTGGCAATGACGCTCAACATCCTGTGATTCTGGCAAATCACTTAATCTCACTGTGCCTAAAAAAAATGATTGTGTCCTTGTGTAACACAACTGGTGCTCATGTAAAGTGCTCTGATACCTTTCAAGTCAAGTTTGCGCTATATTAAACTCCCCAAAAAAATAAAGAGTCCACTCCTGGAATAACACACAACACACCTACTGCACCCCGTTACAATTTGAGACCCAGGAGATACAAAAATAGCTAGGAAAGTGCTTAGGACAAAACAAGCACCAACTGCCAGGCGCGCAAGAAAACTATTTTTGAAGGACTAACTTGTGCAGTGAAGCTAGTAAAATAAGGACACTGTAAGCTTCGATTCAGTTTGAGGATGCATCCCTTTGGCCAACCTGCCACTAAGACCGATCTGGAAAAAGAACATATAACAGGAACTGTTGTAAATAGAAATATGGAGAGGAAAAAGAAATGTATAATTGTCTTTAAGGTATTTATTATATGCATTCTGATATTTGCCTTGATTTGGTACCTTGATGTTTACCACTCTGTAAATATGATGTTAGCTAAACCCAGTTCTGTACCTACTAGTACCCGGTTACAGCAACAACATCATTTTGCTGAATATCATAACAATGTAATTGTTCAAATGGCTCACACCTATTATAAAAAATTAATAACTCTAAAAAATGTAGGATATGCATGAAACTTCTAGCACACACTGCAACAGATATGCAGTTTCTGTCACTTTCAATATCAAATAATGATTCCAGTTTTATCCTGTTCAGTGCAGTAGTACATTGGTACATAATAGATGTTTTAACCCCTTCGACGCTCATGACGAGCTGGGCTCGTCATGGCGTAGCCTCCTCGCACGCTCATGACGAGCCCAGCTCGTCACGTAAAGTGCGGTTTCGCAAAACCCAGCGTACGGGCGGAATTCCGCCCGCACGCATGCGGTTAAGGGTTGATTGTGATTGTGAAAAAAGTATTTGTATTCATTATATGAGAATCAGTTCTTCCATTTGTTATTCACTGAATGTTTCTGATCACAAACTTTGGTGCATTACTGAAGTCAGCAAAAGCAGACTTGTTTTGCCCATGTCTCTACAGACCTGGTGTTTAATAAATTTATTCTTTGACACACCTGGTGTTGACATACTTGCCCTTTGCCCGTTTGAGCAGTCGCGGCTCGTAGTGGGAGTACTGCGGGACGGTGCAGGGGATGGGCAGGGTGGCGGGTAGTAAACTTCGGCATACGGCCAACCAGAGATAAATACATAAATAAATAAAATGAATTACATCGCGCGCGCTGCAACGCAAATGGCGTTGCAGCGCGCAATGTATTTTATTTATTTATATATGTATTTACCTTCGGTCGGCCGTATGCCGGAGTTTAATAGCCCCCACTCTGCCCCTCCCCGCCCCACAGTACTCCCACTAAGAGCCGTGACTGCGTCTGAGGCTAATAATCTAGCAATGTTTGTGCTTCATTGTTCAATCATCTGCAGTTGTGAGAGAAGGAACAAGCAATGTCAGCTTGTAAATGTTTATGCTCACTTGCCAGATTTTCTACCAATGTCTTAAGGAACAAGTGATGTCCACTGATTATGTTTTCGCTTGTTTGTGTCATTATCTGGCAATGTATTAAGTAACCAGCAATATCCACGAAAAATGTGTGTGCTCGTTTGTTTCATTGTATGTCAGTATTTGAAGATATGAAACAGACGTAAACCTTGTTACAGAGTTAGTGATTTTTCATTCTGTAAATGTATTGCACAGCCCCAGCTCATGCCAACTGTATAAAGACCCTTGCATAACTATGTAATTTGCTCACTCTGCTCATAGCCACCTGAGCGCTGTATCTTATGTGCACCTGCGTGTTGTTATTAAATACGAGTTGCTTTGGAAGATCTCCGACTGCTGGCTTCTTTATTTGGAAGTGGAGACAAAAAAAAATCGATTTCCACACACCTTTTTTCATATCTTGTTGATCAGCAGGGTCCCACTTCATTAGGTCGTAATCAATTGTTTCTTGACCTGTGCCCTGGCATATGGGATGATGAGGCTTGTTCATAATAAATAAACAAGCCATCTTTCTTTGTTGTAGCTTAAACATCTGCTTAGAATTTCATAGTTTTTGTATGTATGTATGTATGTATTTAATGCTTATTAAGCGCAACTGTCACCCAAAGGGTATCCTGGCGCTGAGACCAAATCCAACCATCTGGTGAATGCATTACATCACTCTTGGAAAAAGGTGGGTCTTGAGATCCCTTTTAAAAGAGGACAGATCTTGTCTACTCCTCAACGTCAGAGGTAGGGTGTTCCATAACGTGGCGGCCGCAAAGCTAAAAGCGCGGCCGCCCATCCTCACTCTGTTTATCCTGGGAATCCTCACCAGGAACGCCGAGGAGGATCTCAAAGGTCTGGCAGCTTGGTACCAGAAAAAGAGGTTTTGGAGTGGTATCGGTCCTAGTCCGTGCAGAGCCCTAAAGACAAGGCAAAGACACTTAAAGGCAATCCTCTGCTGGACTGGTAACCAATGAAGATCAGCCAATGCTGTAGATGAAGAGGCAGAACGCGGGCGAGATAGCGCCAATTTAGCCGCCATGTTTTCAATCCTCTGCAACTTTAGGATCAAGATTTTAGGGGCTCCCAGAAGTAGTGCGTTGCAGTAGTCTAATCTACTGAGAATAGAACTACGCACTACCTCTGCTCTAGCTTCCCGGGGAAGAAGTGGCAAGATCTTATGTAGAGCACGGAGCAGGCCCATACAGGTCGCTGCAGTCCTATTCACAGAGGCGTCAAGCTGTAAGTTAGGTTCAAACAGAACTCCCAAATTACGAGCCGATTCTGCGGCCTCCACCGAGCCTGGAATAGAGGTTGGCCAAAAGTCATCCGGTAGCGCGCGGGGGAGTCGGTCTAGGGAGCAATGGAGTACCTCCGTTTTTGACCCATTAAATTGGAGTGAGTTGGCTCGCAACCCCTCTGCTGTAGCCGACATACAGCGGTGAAAGGTGTCCCTCGAGACTATCTCAGTACCCTCAAATGAAAAAATCAATTGAGTGTCATCGGCATAATTGATGACTGATATGCCAAATGACTTTATCAGATCTACCAGGGGTCGGAGATATAGGTTAAAAAGGATCGGACTAACCGCCGATCCTTGGGGGACACCTTGGCTCACCTGTCGTGTGGCTGATCGAAAAGGTGGTAACGCCACAGCTTGCTGTCTATTGCAAAGATAAGATGTTAGCCAACTTAAAGCCAGACCAGTTATTCCCACGTTCCGGAGACGACCCAATAGAACCTCATGGTCCACCGTGTCGAACGCGGCCGACATGTCAAGCAGCACTAGGAACGCTGACTTGCCCCTGTCGACACGTGTTCGTAGATCGTCCAACACGGTGACCAATGCGGTCTCGGTACCATGGGCCGGTCTGAAGCCAAATTGGGCTGCATCCAGACAGGAGTTGGTTTCCAGGAAGTTGGACAAGGCTCTCGTGACCCACTTCTCGATGATTTTTATCGCAAATGGTAAGAGCGAAATGGGCCTATAGTTGGCTGAACATAGAGGGTCCAGGGTAGCCTTTTTTAGCAAAGGTGTTACTATTGCCAACTTCCAGCTGTCTGGGACTGATGCAGTAGTCAGCGATTGGCAACAGATGGAATAGAGCGGGGGGAACAACTCATCTTGAAAGGCCTTCCAGATCTTATGTGGCATTGGGTCAAGTGGTGAACCTGAGGAGACACAGTTGGCCAGAGCGCAGAATTCCTCCAACGAGGGGGTAGGGAAGCTGAAAAGCTGGGAGGACTCTTCCTTGTTATCAACCCCTTCGGATTCCGAATGACAGGGGAATTCAGAAGGGGGAGACAAAGGCGGCACAGACTGTCCGGATACTGCGAGTCCGTTCAGAATGGTCCTAATTTTCTCCTCAAACGCGAGGGCTAAAGAGTCACAGAGTTCCTGAGAAGCCGGAATAGTTGGTACTGCGCAAGAAGGATTAGATAAGTTATTAACCAGCTTAAACAGGGTCTGCGATTTATTAGGAGCCTTCGCCAAGGTGTCTTCCAAAAACTTTGCTTTAGCACTCCTTAGGTGAAGCTTATATTCCTGCAGGGCCGCTTTGTACGCTGCCCTATCCAGCTCCCTATACCCTCTCCTCCAGGTTTGTTCCGCCTGTTTACAGCGGAGCTTGGACTGTCCAAGGTCCTCAGTAAATCAGGCATTGGCTCCTCTAGGTCTGTCCCTCACCTTTCGTAAAGGAGCCAACTCGTCCAGTGACGTCGAGATTTGCTGGCAAAGGACGGCGTAGCTCTTATCCACACTGTCCTCCACCATAAAGGTCTTGGGCAGTAATGTAGGTCGAGTCGGTTCCCTAAGAAGGCGAGTCCATTGTCGGTTGAACTTAATGCCGCCCGGGTTGCTTGGTTTTGGCAAGGCAGGCAGGACAATAGACATAATGATCAATGAGTGATCGGTCCAGCACTGATCCACGACTTCTTCCACTACAACCAACTCCTTCTCGGCAAATACCAAGTCTAGCGTATGCCCCTTCGCGTGAGTAGGTGACAGAACCAACTGTACAAGTTGAATATTACTACACGCTTGGCAAAGTTCTCTGTAGGCTAGATCTTGAGGGCCGGAAGGCCAGAGGTTAAAATCACCCAATACCAAAAATTTAGCATGGGAAATTGAGAGGTCATAGATCAGGTCAACCAGTGACTGAAGGGCCGTTGTAGTTAAAGAGGGTGGCCTGTAGCATAAGAGACCTGCTATCAGAGTACCACCCTGGGCTGTGATAGAAAAGCCCATAAGCTCGAACCCCAACACTTCCTTTACCACTAACTGCGAAAGGGAGATTGAATCTCTAAAGATGTATCCTACTCCGCCCCCCCTGCCAGAGACTCGAGGAGTATGTCTTATAAGGTAGCCCGGTGGGCAAGCCCAACCGAGTTCCACCCCACAGTCCGCCTTGACCCAAGTCTCGGTCACGAATAGTATATCCAGATGAGAAGATTCTATTACCAGAGAAATTTCAGCATAGTGCTTTACAAGGGAGCGAACATTTAATAGTCCACAAGAAAGAGTTCTAGGAGCAGATATAGTCGACAAATGTTGCTCTCCCCCCTCGGTATGACTCAATAAGACATACGAATCCTCACGAGGATCTGCCAGATGAGAGGTAGCCGTAGCGAGCACGCCGGGAGCACCCAGGACGCGAACGGGCTTACCTCTGGCGCACCTCCGGCGCGTCTACGGCGCATCCGCTGCGCGCACCCGCTGCGCACCTGATCGCCCATACCTATTTATAATATTACGCCGCGCGGGCTTCCGGCTACTAGAGCCTCTAGACCCGCCCAATATGGCGCCTGAAAGTGGCCCAAACGTCAGCCCCCACCCAAGATGGCGGTCAGAGCACCACAACCAGGGACCACACTACCTAAGTCCTGCCAAATGCTGGTGAAAACCAATTAGTATGCAGGTAAGCCTGACTATGCCCCCGATTTGCTGTGATGGCAAGCGCCTAATGAATAGGCAGAGGGATACAGCAGCACGATCACAAGCGGCGCAATTAAAAGCAAAGTGCCCAGGAGTATGCAAGTACGATTTTTAAAAATTATATGCAGCAATATTCAGCAATACGCGCGATGACGAGTTTTTCTGACAGGATATGTTATGCTCCGTATTCCAATGTTTGAGACATAAAAGTGTTAGCTTAAAGTGCCATGCCCTTGATTTCAATTTCATCTGAGGATAGTTGGGGGTGAGGCAGAATCTCTCCTGTCAGCTCTGTACCAACACACATTTCATGTATCACCACTGCCACTATAAAATCTATTATATAAATTAACTTTTCTCCACTTGGGCAGGAGAATATCTGCCATAGTCCCTGCACTCTCTTGCAGATGAATCATGCTTGGAAAGAGAGTAGGATGAGAAAGGAAAGCATGTCCATTCCTGCTCATTTTCTGGAGAATTTTCAAAAGGTTTCAATAACTTGCATTTCCGCATGCCATAAACCACGCAGAATGCCTCACACAATGATCCTCTTTAGGTAGGTGTCTTACCTGCTGCCTCTATGAAGGAACCTTTGACTTGAAGGGTGCTCTTATAAAGTTCTGCACCCCAATGACTGGAAGCAGACCCTTCACCAGCAGTAAAAGGCAGCTACCACTGACATTAAGCCCGGAAGGGCTTGCTTTCCACAAAGCTATATGCAAGTCCTAGTAACCGGCATTGACATCTTTTTTAACAGAGCTCCATATCCAATTGCAAGGTGATATGGTTCGTATGCATACGTAGAAACCAGAAGGAATAGATGTCAGCCCTCTAACCTGTAGGGCTAAGGAAACACAAGCACTGGCGTTGCCAATAGGTCTTGTAATAGGAAAGTTGGAGCTATTGGTTTTGTAAATGACAAAGCCCATTATGTTTTTAAAATGAAAACAAAAATAAAATGTATTGGTATTTGCAATTGTAATTTGCAATGCAATAGGTCTCGCATTAGGAAAGTTTGAGGTATTGGTATTGTAAATGACACAATTTTGATTTATGTTTTGGTTTTGAAAATTGCGAAATTAATAGCTTTGTCATTTACAATGCCAATAGTTTTGACTTTTGCAAACTTGACACCTATAGCATTTGTACTGAATTATGTGTTGTATTTACATGACTTAGATGTATTAATATTACAAATAACAATGGCTTTTTTTCATAATTAATACTTAAATAAAAGTTATTGTAATTTATAATGGCAATAGCTTCAACTTTTGTAAATAACTTTTGGGAAGATTATGTTCAGTGCATTTTATTGTGATGAAAATCCAAGAACAGAAATGAAATATTAACATCTTTTTGTGACATTTGTAACAAGATGGCAAGAGAGAGAAGGAAGGGGGGAGAGAGAGAGTGAGGAGAGGGAGGGAAGGGGGCGAGAGAGAAGGAAGGGCCGAGAGATGGAGGGAGGGAAGAGGGAAGGGGAGAGGGAGCAAGAGAGAGAGAAGGAAGGGGCGAGAGAGGGTAGGAAGAGAGAGAGATAGAGGGGTTGGAGGGAGGGTAGAGGAGAGAGGGAGAGAAAGAAAGAGAGGGAAGGAAGAGAGCAAGAGAGTGAGGGAAGGAGGGGCGGGAAGAGGGAGTGGGAGAGGGAGAGAAAGAGAGGGGGGGTCTAAAAAAATGACTCTCTCTCTCCATCAGAAAATACTTAGAAGGTCCCAAAAGCGAGACCTATTGTCTATGCCAATGCTTGTTTTATTTTCAGTGGGAAGAGGCTCAGAGGAAGCAGCGATGGAGGAGCTGGGTGTTGGGGATGTAAACAAATGGGGGGGGAAGCATTTGGTTGGAAGAGTAACATAGAGAGCGGGGGCAGGGATGTGAATGGGCAAGCAGCAGATGGCGAGGAAAGAGCAAAGCCAGAATTGCAGAGGAGCATACGAACTGTCCCTGAGGTGAAGCCGGGCACAGAACTCTACCATGTTTTGTCACAATCATCATCTAAGCTGGGTAGCAGTGGTTATTTATGGCGCTTAAATAGGGAGAGTCTTGCACCAGCGTTATATGTAAATACATTATTCTTTCTATAATGCTTGGTTACCGCCGGCTTCCTTTGTTAACACAGAGCACACTGTCTGCTCGTGTGCAATGGAATATTTACTAACTCATCTTATATAAACATAGCGTTAAATTCCCTTTCATCAACACATAGAAGCTGTTTCATAGGAAGTGCCTGGAAAGCAATTTTATCCATGCAAACTCTGTTTCAAAACATACTGTATTTTAGATTGTCCTTGCTGCCTCTGGGCGCTAGCAGGCGAAAGGAGATAGCTGATCTCTCTACCTTCTCCCAACCTTCCTTATATCCATATGTTAACGAGTCGTAAAAAGCGCCTAAGGTTGTCTTTAAGGCGGTTTGGGGAAGAGCGCTTGTGTACAGCAGAGTTCTTCACTGGGGGTGTCACTGTGCGGGGGAGCACACCCGCCTGGCAACATTTCACATGCAAATATGATTAGATCTGTAAGGGGCTCTTTGACAACTCCGAGCAGCGCTTGGAAGGCCTGCCAGATTCCGGGGAATTATGGGGGAGGTTAAAGACGGTTGTTGATAAATGCGTGAATGAATCAGATATCTTTTAAGGTGTGTATTATACTCTAAATAAAGGCGGCCTCTTAAATGTATTTATTCACCTATAAAGTAAAATACAGCAACAGATGTTCATACAGCCACAAACATAAAATAGGTACGTTTGTTGCATTTCCTCATGTATTCCACTGTTCAAAACATAAATGCCAAAGTATTTAGCAGTATTCGAACTGTGCCATTACTAACGAGCATAGCACGGAACAAGAATGCAGTACCAGCCGCAGACCCCTTTGAGTTTCTGACACCACAACACAAGTGACCTTCCTTCAACAAATGTCCCACAAAGAGCAGCGGAATCTGGCATTGCTGTGGGGAGGGGCGGCCGTGAAGTGTGAAACAGTGGGTGGGGAAGCAGATCCCTTTGAATCTCTCGGAGGTAGGAGGGGGGGGGGCAGGGATGTGAATCGGCAAGCAGCAGATGGCGAGGAAAGAGCAAAGCCAGAATTGCAGAGGAGCATACGAACGGTCCCTGAGGTGAAGCCGGGCATAGACACACCAGTCAGTGTGGGGGGTGTGGCGTACGTGTATTGAATTAAAGCGCTTCAAAGCCATGCCAGTGGTAGCGAGCGCTATATCAATGCAATTACAATACATGTACGTAGAATCAAATGCTGCTTTGTTTCTAGCATTTTAAACATGTACAATAACGTCGTACTGTAGGTGTGAATTATAAAAAAAGCCTGTAGGGTACAGGGTACTTACCTCCGGGTTGCAAGCCTCGCTTTGGCATTGCCCCTGTAAGGGCCTTTATGCTGTGGTGTAGCGCTCTACATATGCTCGCCTTGGAAGTTAGCCGCCCATTTAAATGGAGGTATAAAGTGAGGCCATTCATTCGATACTGGCGTGCTATTACCCACCTCGCGCCCACCGCCGTAGGCGCACAGTACAGTTGTGCTGGTGAGCTAATGGCCGGGGTCGATGTAATCACAGTATACGCTGACCTCTGGGGAGTGCAACGGGAGCCCCTCTAGGACTGTGCGTTGCTGACCCCGGTAATTACAGGAGGTCAGATCTCGGTAGCGGTGAGGAAAGAAGTTGAAGGCTGTGCTTAAAGTGAGCTAGCAGCTCGATCGGACGGACAAAAAAATATAAAATGTAAAGAAAAAAACTAGCGCTGCGCGCCTATGGATGCAGGGTCCCGAGGCACCCAGATTCCTTATGTTGCAGCACCACTGACCCATCCTAGACAATCCCTAGTGTGGGGTTGTCTTGCAGCTTGGTGAGCAGAGACCTCCTGTCTCTGTGTGTACCATTGAGCACCGATGTTGGGCTTTACCTCTGCCATGTGCAGTGCACTGCACGGCTCCGCTGTTGCGCCCGGTGCACACCGGATAACTTTATCTCTGCTAATAATTGCCTTTTTATTGCGGCGCTTTCTATGACTTCCTGTTTCCTCCTCTCCCTGGGGCCCTGTCTACAGGGCTTCTTTCAGTGACCCTGTCCAAGCAGCAGATGGCGAGGAAAGAGCAAAGCCAGAATTGCAGAGGAGCATACGAACTGTCCCTGAGGTGAAGCCGGGCATAGACACACCAGTCAGTGTGGGGGGTGTGGCTTACGTGTATTGAATTAAAGCGCTTCAAAGCCATGCCAGGGGTAGCGAGCGCTATATCAATGCAATTACAATACATGTACGTAGAAAGGCTGTGTTTGCGGGGAGAGAGAGGGGAGGTGCTGGTGTGGGAGGAGGGCTGCTAGGGCAAGGCTGTGTTTGCGGGGAGAGAGAGGGGAGGTGCTGGTGTGGGAGGGGGGAGGTGCTGGTGTGGGAGGAGTGCTGCTAGGGCAAGGCTGTGTTTGCGGGGAGAGAGAGAGGAGGTGCTGGTGTGGGAGGGGGGAGGGGCTGGTGTGGGAGGAGTGCTGCTAGGGCAAGGCTGTGTTTGCGGGGAGAGAGAGGGGAGGTGCTGGTGTGGGAGGGGGGAGGTGCTGGTGTGGGAGGAGTGCTGCTAGGGCAAGGCTGTGTTTGCGGGGAGAGAGAGGGGAGGTGCTGGTGTGGGAGGAGTGCTGCTACGGCCTGGGGGAAGCTGGCTGGGGAGGGGGAGGAGAAATGCAAGTTTAATGCTCAAAAGCGCGTGCCTGTGGCCACGTGAAATTCATGAAAACCGCAGCAAAAAGCTAGTGGTTTCATGAGGATTTTGAGCACTTGAATTCTCGATCCCTCAATGCGCTTGCGCGCATTGTAGGTCACGAGACCTAAAAAAGCGCAGCGGGTTGAAACATCGGTCGGTGCTGGAAAAAAACCCTGATCACTGTTTTAGTGTAACTAAATGAATGTCTGCAGGAATACCCAATAAATGACTGATAATTATAGTTAGACAGAAGCGAGATGAGGTTAATCAAGGTTTGTTTGATTTTCTCAGGGGAACCCACGTGTCACTTCAAATGGAAAGCACAATATTTTGCAAAGGATCTACAAGAGGCGGATTCGTGTGTCTATTATCTGAGAAATCATAGAGTGAACGGTTTTAATATTGTTGCTGAAAAGAAAAGATTGCTGAAAGTTAACAATTATATTGCTCGCTAGTTCTATACCAAGAACCCACTTTTTTTTTGCCATTTTTGTGATAGATTAAATAATTTTCCTTTGTTGACCTTCATGGTGATTACGTTTTAATTAATTAATTAATGTCATGTCTATGTCATTTGTAATGCGACTGAACGGTTATATATTTTTAAACGTCAATCTGTAAAGCAAGGTTTAAATCAATGCTTTAATAAATATAGATCACGATGCTTAAACAAAAATAAACCACAAGAAACTGCGTGTTGATTGTACTGTTTATTTATATTATACAATATTTAAATTGGAATGGGCTGTTTTTTTGCCAGGCTTCTTGTGGTTTCTGCTCCCGAAAATGTTCCCACACTGAGGTGTCTAAGGGAAGAGGCAGTTTGTCATGTCCTCTCTCTTAAAACCGTGCTGTCAGGGCACATAGTCACTAAATGAGGTTCCCGTGGGAAAAGACACTCTACATTTTTTGGAGTTATTTCTCACAAGAAAACTATCAAAAGGCCTTGCAGCCATTTAGCATCATCCACTCTGCTTTTATTCCCTACAGGCAGCCTTTGAGGGTCTGGCTTTCATATTCAGAACTGGGTTTCCCCCTCTGCAATTGCAATTCGAAAGAGCTACAGATGGACACCCCACACTTTGCACTGCTCATCTTTTGGCAGAAGTCCAAAGTGCTACCGACCAGCTATACGTCCACAAAAACTGCAGACTGGATCCTTTGACTTTCCACACCTGCTGTGTTGCGCACTAGATCATCTCAGAGGGTGTTCTTCTGCACTTCTACTTTAAGGCGTGCGACCCATGTGTGACATGAGTGCGGGTTTATGGGTATTTGTCGGTAGGAAAAACACACAAAACAAAGAGAAATGATGCAACATACACTGAAACATTCTCAGGCCAAACACATTCTACGGTTTATTACACTTATTACATTCTTAAATAAAAATGCGTCACATAACCTTTTTTGCATAGATATCTTACAATTTACCAATTTAAAAAAGAATTATGAAACAGACCGGTAACAAAAATAAATTTTTTTCTTCATTAATAATTTTTGTAACATTAACATACCAACCATCATATAATACAAATAATATTTTTTTTTAAATCTTAAGACTTTTTGTACAGCAAAAAAAGAACTGACAAAGTAATATATTTATATATAAAAAGCTTAAAAAAAATAAAATGTAAAAAAAACAACAAAAATAACCAGAGGCAGAACCAAAGAGTTATAGGACAATGTATTTCTGAGATATAGTAGAAATACCAGAAAAAGGCCTGAGAGCGTGTGACAGAGGGTCTTCTTCAAATGTGCTTGGCTGACACATCTGGCAAAAACAAAAATTATAGTGCAAAATGAATTCCTTCAAGCAACGTGTTGTTTTTCTGTTGTTTTTTTTTCCCTGCGTGGAGAACATTCACAATTTTCAAAGGTAAATAAAATTCCCTTACTTTTTTACTGGGTAGACTTGGGACTTATTCATCTGTTAAATGAGCTTTAAATGGTGTAAAATTGAAATTCAACATGAAGGATTCTATTAGCATGACATCCTTGTTTCGCATGTGTAGAATTACTACAGAGAGGAGGTTGCCCATCTAATTGCCAGCCAAACCTCATCCAGTATGTAAAAGCCTAAAATTTTGTGACTGAATAATGCAAAAAAATGGTAGAGGTAGGCATAGAGCGGAATGTTAAGCAATTATAGCAGGCTCATATTCAGTTGCATTTATGTTGACTGACAGAAGGCAGCTATCTCAAGGTAAGATCTTTCCCACAATGCCAAAGATGACATGCACTTGTTACAAGTTGATCCTACTAAGATATTTCAAAGCGGCTGATACGTGAAACTATATGGCAGTCAAGAGGATCCTTGTACATTGAAAACCCTGAGCCTGGAGGGTTGCAAGAGGATAGGGGGTGAAAAGGGAAACGGCACAGGAGCAAGAAGAATAGACTCCCGAGCATAGGGTTAAGTCTACGGAAAAGCCTGGCTACTTATAGCAAAGGAGCTCAACATATACTTTGCTAGGTAAGGTAGGGTCAAGCAAGGCTAGAAGCATTTGGTGATATCTCAAGATTTGCAATATTAGCATGCTTGTGCCTTATTTCTTCTACACAGCAGACTGGCATCAACTGCATTTGTGAGTTTCTAAAAGGCACAAGGCAAATGCAACACAAACAGGAACTATCAGTGATCTGTGTGCATGAGGCTCTTTGATAGACTGCCATCTGCATACATGTTACATGGTGCTCTAGGAAAGCACATATGGACACTGTCACTTGTGCTGTGAGGATCTAGTCCAGACTATCAAAGGACAAGCAAAATAACTTGATGCTGAGAAAGTTATATTTTAAAAGGTAGAGATGCCTTAACACTTCTTATGCTGCATGGTAAGACATTGCCTTATTTCACAGTTATCAAGTGGGCCATACCTTCTCACTGCCATTCAATTGTTAGATACTGTTAACCTTCTGTATTCTCATTCCAAGAACTTCCTGCCAACTGAGTATGGTGGATAAACATTTAAAAGAAGTGGTCTTGCCTTTATATCTAAATTCACGTGTTTAAAATATCTGACAATGTCAGAGGACCTGCAAATGCAACTGGAACTCAACCTAAAAACTGGAGAAAAAAAAGTGTTTATAATGAGTTTCTAGTGCTGGTCTATGCTTCAATACTCCATATGTACTTTTTAGGTGCTTCATGCATGTTTTACCATTAACTTTATTGAGTGGTTTATTTTTATATTTGAAAATTGTGAATGTCCTCCACTGACATTTTGTATTTTTTTGTGTTTATTTTTATGTACACACATAAACGGACTTCCTACAAGGAGTGTTAGAGGGTAAGCCATTAAGAAAAATATAAAAATCGACAACCAGAAATACAGTTCTAATGAATATGTTAGACGGCTCCACACAAGGAGCTGGTAAGAAGGCAGCAGTGTATTCCTCCTTTTTTGGATTTCTGCCTATCATGTATTAACACTACCAAAGTGAAGTGTGACATTCTATCTTTCTCATATACACAAATGCCCTCTCTCGCTCTTTCAAACCGGTTAAACAGAGGGAACTTGTGGAAATTCAGTCTCTTTCCTGCCTGTGTAAGCAATACAGAATCGAAAAAAGTGCAAAATTTGCAGAACAATACACAAGGGCTTGATCTTAAGAGGATTGTTTGGAAGGACAACACAAAAAAAACTCAGGTGGACCGGAGGCCAATATTCTGCCAATGGTAGAACTCTTACAAACGTGCGAGTTGTCCTTGCAGTTCCGCAAGGAAAATATACCCACCCAGTCTGTGCATTTTAGGATTGAGATAGGAGGAGCCAGCCAGCATCAAAATGTGAGCTGTGCAATGGATGACACGTCTCTACCTGCAGAGAAGAGGACCATCTGAAGTGTTAAGATGTGCTGCAGAAAAGAACATAAGCTAAAACCTAGACACATTTCTAGAGCAACTGGATAGAGCTATCGCGAAAGCAACAAAATTATGCCATGAGTGAACATGGGCTATCCCTGATCTCAGTCACTTAACTGAGTGCATCAGTGGGAGGAGTTTGAAATGCCTGCTTAGAAATTAATGATTCTAATTTCATAAACTAAGAAGGAGGTGAACGAGCAAAGTGAGTTAACATATTTTCTCATTACATCTCCAACTATATAAGCATGACTGCCGCCAGGGGCTGACAGTTTGCTGATGCGAAACAGAGAATATTGGCTTAGAGAGCCATACTGACAAAAACATTCACTAGTTGGTGAAGCAGACATAGTTGTGATGATCATGCCCAGTAATGACTGTTTAAAAAGTGTCCAGCCTATCTTAATGGGGTGCAGGGCCAAACTTCGATGGAATCACACAAATCTGAATCCAACCAAGAACCCTTGCAAATGTCACATTTTAGCATGACACTGTAATCCTACAGATAGACTGACCATGTCTATGTGCATTTGGGCAGAAACATGAATCAGTACTCTTGGAGCCCGCCTTCAAAAAGCCTTTTTGTGGTTTCTCCCTTACACAGCTTTTGGCACATGTTAAAATGTTGCAATGACCCAATGACAGCCCTTCAGGCAACCAACGGGCCACAAGGCCTGAATATAGAGGACTTCAAAGTATCATTGAATAACAGGGAACTAAATAAAGTAATTCAAACTGAAGAATTATTTCTTTTACAAAAAATGTCCAGACTTGCTTGCCCGCATCAGGGAATGATGATATGCACTGAATATGCTCAGAAAAAATCTACAATATCATGTTGTTAGACTTCCACAAACGAAAAGTATGTTTAATGATCTTGTTTTGACCCAATCCTAAACAAAAATGCATTTTACAGGCAGATGTCATGAATTCAAATCAGTGGCTTTGTCATGGTTTTAACCATGCTTTCAGAACATAGGCACAATACACTTGAGGTTCCCTTGTTCTTACAGGTCACCATGTGCCTCTAGTAGTTACAGCAGAAGTGGCTATATGTTATCAAGTGACCCTATATTGTTTATCTTCTCAGATCATCCAAGCGAAGTATCTTAGTCAATGTTCTTTTGATGAGGGTTTGAATAGGTTGCCCTAACCAAGCCTGCGATAAACTGTACAGTGTGCACGCCACCTCTAAAAGTCCCATGTAGAGTCAATAGACCCTCAACAAAACAAGCATTGTCACAATTCTCAAGCACTCAATGATTGATAAATATACCTGCATGTTTACAGGCTAATGGGAAGAGTGCAACAAAAATACTGAAAAGATCAATAATTTGGTTAAGGAAGTACACATTTTCCTTGTGTTCTGCAATTATATATAGGAAAGCGGGAAACGGCTGCAAAATGGCAGCAACGTAGCATGGCGGTCAGTTGCTTTCGAATGTGTTTGGTTTCCTTTTCTGCTGTTGATATTTTGTATCGCCACCCATGATGCAATTGAATTTGTATGCTGCAGAAAGCATTTCTGAAAGCATTGGTATTCAGCGCTCTAAGGGGAAGGCAGGAGGTGCCACCTTACAATCCCCGGAGACGGTGGTTGTGAGCAGGTACTGTAGGCTTACACACAAATCTTTTCAGGTGGAGCTATTCTAGTCTATCTGTAGTTCTATCTAAATGTGCTGAATAGGTTTGCTGCATTTAGACACAGCTACGGTTCAAGTACCATAGCGTTTCCATCACACATTCTCACACAATATAATTTCTATCTTCCAGTGCCAATGCCATTCCATTAGACACCCTGATGGAACGACTAACTTTTTTCGAATGCTGAAGCAGAAATCTTCGAGATTGTCAGCAAGCAGGTACTTCGGGGATTTCTAAGCACAACTATTTTTTTTTAATCTTTGGAATAAAACAGAGATTCTTTTCCTTCAATTAACATTATTTCCTTTCTGATAAAATGACAGGCAACGTCCCCCAACAGATGCTTAGATTTTGGTCCACATCTCACAGCCAGACCTCGAGAGCCCTCCCTCCCCTAAAAAAAATTCAAAGCATAAGCAGATATTCTTTAACAGATGTAACCAAGCACACCTCATATGAGATGCTGAATTCCCCGTATCATGAAAGGTTCCGGGAGGAAGCTGTTAATTCAAGTGCCAAGGATTAACTGCATGGCTCCTCTTGCATTGTTGTTTCAACAGTTCGGTTTTGCATCCCAAAGAGATATTTCTAACAGTCAAAGAGTCGAACAGTTAAAAGAAGCCAACCGGCAACTAGGAAAGAAAGGCATCCCTGGGGATACTTGTGGAGAAAGGTGCATTTGTGTCTTGTTACCAGATAGGTTATGTAGGAAGAGTCAGAGAACACACAAAACATACCACATGTTCTAAAGACCATCCCGTTAGTTTGCAAAGACCGCATCTATGGTCCCAAAGCAAACTTTGGAGACTTATAAATGCAAGTTATGAACAACTCAATATTTTGCTAATGTTTTAGTTAAAGAAGTTGACTGATTCAAACTTTAGGATCAGCATCTATCCTGCTAGTGCCTGATCTGACCAACCTATTGAACTGTCATTTCTCCATAAGCGTAGATCAGATGAAGAGTCCAACTATGTAGAGAAATACTTGTCACTAACTGCTCACCCTTCTAACATTTAGAAACATTTTAGAGTGCCCATAGTGAGTGAGAAAGGAGGTTTCTGAGTTTCTTTTATGATTGTTAAGAAATAAAGCTGTAAAGCCATTTTTAATTTGAAGGTGTCCTCATGCTTTCATTGGTGGACCGTTTAATATTTTTGGCTTTTTTCTTTTTCTTGTTTCTTGTCAGACACTTAAAGAAAATTTTAGGTACAAAATGCAGCTGCTCTGAGAACAAGTTCAAGTTTTTAAAGTCATTAATAACAAGAACAACAAAGGGATTAACGCTGGGCAAGGCCAACTTCCCATAAGTAACGAAAGAAACCTGGAGCCATGGCTGAGTCACTGGTTCAAGTTGTACATGTCTCTGCGACGCCTGGCTATGAAGTTGACTCGCCCATGGAAGAAAGAGACGGTGGCGAAGCATCTGCGTGTGAAGTTATATATTTTAGTAATGCAGCCCTGGTAAGAAGGCGGGGCCTCTGGAGGAACGCTAAAAGTTGTTGATGTCCATTTCTTGGCCCCCTTTTGTAATCAGTGCTAGCAGCTCCCAGAAATAACTAGTGCATATGGTATGCTACAGCCCAGAAAAATATAAACCATTTAAAAAACGGTAAATAAAAGAAAATCCTTCTGATGCAGAACTTTTCTCCAAGTAGCCTAAAAAAAGCAGGCCAACAAAAATAGGTGTGTGTCTTAGATATCACCTCACAGTCTGGTGCCGTTAAGGCCAAAGGTGCTGGCGGAGAAAAGATCTAGACTGCTCCATCCCATGAGAAAGGACCGCGCCAAGGAAAGCCTGAGGATTAATCTGGAATCACAGATCCTCTAGAGAACACAGACATAATGTACAAATGAACCAAGAGGTTAGGAGTGGCTACCAATTTGGTTTTCTAGTTCAAATTTGTTGTTAAAATCCTTTAAAAAGTCAATGTTAGTGCTACAAAGATGCAACCATAAGACAGTGTGGTCTCCTTCTGTCGAGCTGCATTAAAGTGAGCTAGGATGAGCCCCTCCAAGCTGTCGCCCATCAGCCGAGTCGCCTCATGCATTCTCATTGAGTTTTGTGGCCGCAGCAGCAAACAGATCCAACAAAGGTGTCATATTAAGTCTGCTGACTGGACTATAATCTTCCAGACCAATCTGCTCAGCTCTTCTATCTTCTCTCATCTTCCTACATCAGTTGGGAGGCAAGGCGTGAAACAGAATTTTTTTTTGTCCTATGGAGTGTGCGTGTTACAGTGTGCATGAACGTGCATGCACGCGTGAATGTCTTTGTGTTAAGTGGTTTGCATGTGATAGTGTGGTTGTCTCCTGCAAGGCAATGTATGACTGTGAGCTTCACTTTCGACCAATGATTACTGAGTTCAATACAGCCAAGCGAACGTGTGTGAGGATTTCAGGTGCCCTAAATGTGTCTCTTCATGTGAAGGGCAAGGTGATCAGATCTCGAAAAACACCTATAAAAAAAAGAGAAAAAAGTTTATTTACAATGAGTTATTTCTTATTTTATTTGACTTTATTGCTATTGTGTCCCATCAGATACAAAAATATTTCACATTTTTGAAAAGCCAATGTTAGACATACAACCATGAAATGACTGCATCTAGCTGTTTTTGAATTCAAATATGTTAATGTATATCAAACCTTGTTCTCAGTGTCAAAGAAGAAGAAAAGACTCGTTTATTTCCCAACACTTGTTCTTTCAAATAGCTTTAGCATTTAAAATGAACGTTTACAAAAGCTCAGAATGACAGTTCTATGTGACATAAAGAGAATGGGCAGCCCACATGCAGACCCCTCGGTTTTTAACGTACATCTAGATAAAGATAAAACAGTAATCAGAAATAGCTAATACCTCTTTTCGGGTCATGCCCTTGTGACAACTGCATTATATTTTGCAAACTAAGAAAATAAGCCAGGACAAAGGAAACTAAACAATTACATCACAAAAACCTCAATATATTGTGAAGAACGACAGATTAGGTTACTGCATACATGTATATAGACAACACAGCAGACGCTGGTGCTAAAATGAAAATGCAAAAATTGTATATGAACACCAACTGGACACAGAACTTAAGATAAGAGAGAAAAGACATAAAGAAGTAGACATAAAGTAGAAGTCAGAAGTTCTCTCCAGTATGGCAGCAAGTGAATCGCTATTCTGGGGATCATAACAAGCATTGTATGTAAACAGACATTGGAAAAGCCAATAGGTATCGCCTGTGCAAGATCTATGAGCTTTGCCAAAGTGCTTTAGCCATGCAGCGTGGCTGCTGCTCAGCATGGATAAAAGTTAGTGGCGTAGTGGAGTGTGGCGTGGAGTGTCAGAGTGGAATGGGAAAGAGAAGAGTGTTGCAGAGTGGAGTGGAAGAGAGTGGCGTGTATTGCGTGGAATTGCGTAGAATGACATACACTGGAGTGGCACAGAGTAGAGTGGACTGCTGTAGAGTGCACTGGCGTAGAGTGTTGCAGAGTATAGTGGTGTAGAGAGCTGTGGCATTGAGTGCGATAGCATTGAATTTAGTGGCATACAATGAAGCGTGGATGAACGTAGTGGCATAGATTAGAGTGGTGCATAGTAGAGTGCAGTGGTGCAGAGTATAGTGGCGTAGAGTGGAGTGACGTAGAGTGGAGTGACGTAGAGTAGAGTGTCATAGAGTGTCATAGAGTGCAGTGGTGTAGAGTGCAGTAGCCTCGAGTGCAATGGTGTAGAGTGGGTCAGAGTGGAGTGGCAGAGAGCTGAGTGAGGCAGAGGGCAGTGGCGCAGAGTAGAGACAAGTGGCACAGAATGCAATGGCCTAGAGTGCAGAGTAGAGTCGAGTGGTATTGAGTGCAATGGGGTAGAGTGGTGCAGAGTAGAATAGCATAGAGTGGTGTAGAGTAGAGAATAGAGCCGTGGAGTGCAGTAGCATAGAGTAGATTAGGACAGAGTACAGTGGAGTAGTTCAGAGTAGAGTAGAGAAGAGTGGTGTAGAGTTCAGTGGCAGAGAGTGCAGTGTTGCAGAGTAGAGTGTCAGAGTGCAGTGGTGTAGAGTGGAGAAGAGTAGCGGAGATAGAAATGGCATGGCATAGAGTACAGTGATGCGGAATAGGGTGCTGTGGCGTAGAGTGCAGTGACTTAGAGTGCACTGGCGTAGTGTGCAGTGGTTAGGGATAGAGTGGAATAGAGTGGAGTGGTACAGAGTGGTGTAGAGTGCAGTGGTGTAAGGTAGATTATTTCACAGTAAAGTGAAGTGACATAGAGGGGAGTCATGCGGGGAAGAGTGTAATGGCGTACAGTAAAGTGGTGTAAATGTAAATGTAAATGTGTTGGACTTGTAAAGCGCACGGCTACCCGTAAGCGTCCCGGCGCTGGAGACCGCTGGGGAACCCGTCCTGGCTTTCCCTGTGAGATGGTCCCTTCTGGGTATCTCCAAGGTGAAACCAGGCATCCCCGGCGTCTGTGGGGGGCCATTGTAGAGATGAGGCAAGCTTAATGCCCAGAGTTGCAGAGTGTGATCCCTGGTTAGAGTAGGCACCGAGGCGAGAATTGTCAAGTCCGCTGACCCTGGTCCACGACCCTGCCGCGTCGGGAATTGAACCCTGGTCCCGGGCCGTTCTCTGCTTCCGGGTCTGCCGCCTCTAACCAGTGAGCCACACCACTCCACTGTAGAATGCAGTGCCACAGAGTGCAGTGGTGTAGAATAGATTAGAGTGCGTACAGTGGATTGGCATAGAGTGCAGGGGCATAGAGTTGAGTGATACAGAGTAAAGTGCATTGGCGTAGCTTGGATTGGAGGAGAATGCAGTGTTGCAGAGTGGCACAGGGTACAGTGGTGTAGAGTGGAATTGTTCAGAGTAGATTGGTATGGCCTGGACTGGAGTGCTGTAGAGTGGAGTAGCAAAGAGTGCAGTGGTGTAGAGTGGTGAGGAGGGCATTAGTACAGAGTAGAGTGGTACAGGGTAGAGGAGATATGCATATAGTGCAGTGGCATAGAGTTGAATGGTGTAAAGTACAGTGGCATGCAGTGGTGTAAAGTGGAGTAGTGCAGAGTAGAGTGCATTGGCATAGAGTGGAGTAGTCATTGTGTGGTAGCAGACTGCCATTTCAGACAAAACATGTTCAATTGAAATGACCATTACCTTTGCACAGACATACAGTTTTACTAATAAAACTATACGGTGCACAGACAAAAATGTGTGTAAATTGCATCACCTAGTGTAATGATTTATTTTGATCATATTAACCCCTTCCATGCTCATGATGGAACGGTTCCGTCATCAGCGTCGGTGCTCCGGTGCTGATGACGGAACATTTCCGTCATGAGCCAATACGATTTTAAACCCTTCAGCACTGCAGCGAAATTCGCGCACCACTGAAGAGGTTAAAGTATTTGTTTCCCACACGCTTCAGAAGTAACAAAAATGTGCTTCATTTGTGTTCCTACTCCTGATATATTCTGAAATACTTACACAGTTCATGTAAATGTTGGTGTGGACTAGAAAAACAAGCACTGGCGTTGCCAATAGGTCTCGCATTAGGAAAGTTTATGTCATTTACAATACCAATAGGTTAAACTTTCCTAATGCGAGACCTATTGGCAACGCCAGTGCTTGTTTTCTTCCCTAATAAACCTGATTTGCTTCCGCGACGTTTTGATTCTAGTCTCTCCACTACACTTTTTGGCATCCGGACCACAAATGATGAAATACTCAGGGTTTCAAAAATGAATGGTGAAGGATTGTGTGGCGTCCAATTTACCCAACACGGCAGCTTGTTACCCGTTGACGTTCCTGCACGAGCAAAGCAACCACGTGCAGCGTTGTGCATCTCTGTACTATCAAGCAGGAAGCCTCAGCAGCATGCCAGTCGGACACTTAAAGAACTCATCTGCCTCACAGGATGTGTCCGGGCACTTCCAATGTAGCGGACAGCACAAGTGCAACATAAACCATATTTTTTTTACTAATGTACCGGACACGAAAACATAACATTACAAAAGTGCGACATTAACAAAACAAGGAAGAAAGCAACCAAAGGGAAGGGAAAGAGTAACACCAGAACGAAGGATAGGAGAAATGTCAGATGGGTGGATCATACATAGACATTTAAACAAGCGCCAAAGAAAGCAGGAAACAATTAAAAACAAGGGGGATTGCCTGTTGTGAGCAGAGCCTGGTGGGGGGCGGGAATGCGAGCGAGGGGAGGAGAATGGAGGGGGAGGCAAGACAGAGGCAAGGAGTGTGGCAAATGGCCGGAGGGAAGCCGGAGAGACTTGGGAGAAGCTGCTAATTAGGGGAGGAGAAGCCGAAGAGCGCACGCTGGGCGAAGCCCTTTGATGTGCTGTGCGGCCGTGAATGCGCGTGCTTGTTTGCTCACGTGATTCACGTGAACTTAATGAAAACCGCACGAACGAAACCCTTGGTTTCACGAGTTTTTTGAGCACTTGAATTCTCGCTCCCTCAATGCGCTTGCGCGCATTGATAGGTCACGAGACCTAAAAACTGTCCTATCCCTAGGCTCCAGCAAGATTGTCACATACATCCTCTCTCCTTTGAAGTCAGAGAAAGAAAAGTAAATGAGCACCCTCAGAAGACAGGTCCTTGCATTTGACCTCAGTCTTTGAATACACAGCAAATGTGATGAGATAAGAACAAGGTTCTCATGTCTGTTTACAGAAAGGGAGCTCTCTGAGCATACTGTAAAAAAAGGTTTGGGCAGGCAAAGGAAGGTATGAACGCAAGCTGGACAGCCTAAAATAAATAAAGCTAGCAAATGTAAAGCATGAAAACGTGAGTAACAAACCAAAAGGCCAATGGCAAGCAATGGGCCTAATGCATTCCTAGGTCAACTTTCTGAATGACCCCATAATGTCTTTAGCAAACCAGACAGCCGAGTTGTCTAGTAGACTGCGACCTAAAATAGATACATAGGAATAGCAGAATGGAGCTATGGATTAAAAGCAGAAGTTAACAAGGTATTTTCATAAGAATTAATGGATGGATCGATAAAACTATCAAAGCAACAAAAAAAAGTGTTGGCGTTGCATTAGAGCATGCACACAGCTGAAAGCAAAGCTCTCCAGTATGATGACACACAGTGACAATCAGTGGGCATATCTCAAACATCAGGGCATTTGACAGCGGAGTTCAATGTAATAACATCCTGTGGGGAGCTAGCAGGGATGCTTCATGTGATTCTGTGTTTAAAGTACCATCATCTTACTACCAAACTTCAATTACAATGCTTCCAACACAGCCCATGGGTAAATATGTGTCTAGTAAGGTCTGCGTTTTGTAGTCTTAATTTCATTTTAAGTGACATAGCTTTTAGATAGTTGCTTTAAATTGTAATGGGGTACGCCTACAGTAAAGCTTCCGCTCACTTTTCTCCATTGAACCTCTTCCTTGAGCCACCCCCTCACCCTACTCATGGGTACAGCATATCAGACAGGAAGTAAAGGTGCACTTAGAGGCAAGCCAGGTACATTGAGCCAGGTTTGTAGGACGAGGGACTCACGTGTACAGGGGATCTACCAAGAGCTAATACAAATGCTGTACTAGTAAGTAGGTTATGTTCAGCACGCGATTCTCACTCCGTTTTAATTTTTGTTGTGGAATTCCTGAAAAAATGCTCAGTACATAAGACCTTTCAGCATTATTAAAAAAAATGTGCAACGACCATTACTAAAGGTATTTTTAAACAATTAAGAAATGCTGTTGTTTCGCGGCCAATGAGCATAAAGACCCTCATCAAACAGGATGAGGAGACTATGTAGTTGTGTACAGGTATAGGTCTAATAAGGTTCTCCTCGTTCCTAAGAAGAAAGTGCAAATGTGTTAAGTGTTCCGCAGGTTTCTGCTTGAATCAGAGGGTTGAAACTGATGGAAAAAACTATATTTTAACAGGTCGAATCTGTGAGAGCCTTTTTGAATAACTAACATCCTAATTAGGGCAGCATTTCATGTATTGGTGTATGGGCTACAGAATGGTTTTTGGGAGGGGGCGTTGTGGGTGCACCCCAGGGGCGGTGTGGGCCAGGGATCTGCCCCTCTGCAGAAAAGTACAAAGCACGTTTGAGGATTTACCAGTAATATATTTTCTCTCTTTGCTATCCCACTTCCCTATTAGGGGCATGTCAGCAGCAGAGGGAACACCATTTTGAAGAATTGTTTATTTGCTATGGGGTACTTACTCTATGTGTTCAGACTTGTTTTTGTCAGCGGCCCAGCACATATGTATGCTATACGTAGTGATGTAAAGGGGAATATGCTATTTATTAGCATTGTTGAATGTGGGAAGAGGACAAACCCACAAGAGACGAAGCCTCAAGTGAGTCATGACACCCCTCCCCTTCCTCAACGATCTGAATAAATATCATATTTTGTCACAGTACCTTTTCATGTGAACATATTTTTAAAAAATCTACTTAATCAAATCCAGACTGCAAGCTTTTACATTTGTGAAGTATGGTAAAATCACACTGAAGAGACCATGTAACTATTAGGAGAGTTGTTTCCCAGCATAATGCAACTGTTACATGCAATCTGTGAGACAATAACACATCTTTTTCCAGTGTCTATTGTGCTGTACTGTGGTAATAACTACAATTGTGACCTTTGCACGGTAGTAATAAATATGTTAATGTGAGCTAATTAGTACAGTTGCTATAAATAAGACGTGTATTGGGCCACATTTCATTTCACTGCCATGGTCTGTTTAATTCAAATGAAATGTTATACCTGTTCATATTCATTCTCCCCAAACCAGAGTAACACTTGACTTCAGTAGGTCACAAAACAAAATCATGTATTTGTAGTGATACAAAAAACAGTGAATCTGGATATAATCCAAAGAATGAATGTACACTGGTAAAGGCAAACTTTCCAGATACTGCCTGACTGCTCAGTCATGACACAGGAGTACTTGTAAATAGGAGCCCAGTCCGCTTTACATGCTACCTTGAATGTGAATTAGAAGAGAACAGATGCTGCCTTGGCACTGATCGAAGGGGAGGGAAACCCTAAGCAGACTAGTGTTTTAACACAAAACAAGTAATTTAGCAATAGTGGATTTGGAGAACTCGACCTGGATTACAGTTATCATGTTATAGAGAGTGAAAAAGAGGACGGGCAAAGTTCAGCATGGTCAATATAAAATCTGAGTGCTCTCCTGACATCTGGATTACTGAGAAGCATCTTGACATCAGAAGAAGAGCTTCATTAAACAAGCATTGGAAATGCAATAGGTCTCGCAGCATTAGAGTTTGTGCTTTTAGAATTGTTTATGGTTTTTTTTTTTATCTTTAGCATTTTTGTTTCCTGTAGGCAATGCTAAAGAATTACAAAGAAAAAAAGCCATAAACAAATCTAAAAGCTCTAACTCAAATGCTCCGAGACCTATTGCATGCACCCATTCAGTTGTTGGCCTCTCAGCTGAGTCTGCCAACTAGACAACAAAGTGGAGGTGGGGCGGTTAACTAATGAGGCAGTAAAAAAACAAGACGGAGGGAAGGCAGAGAAGGGGAGGGGGGAGGTGCACGTCCAGTGTGTAACGCGGTTCCCAACCAGCCAACCCTGTTTTGAACTGGAGGAGAAAGCGAAAGCAACTCTAGATTGCACGTGCCTCCTTGCATTGGAAAAAGAATAAAAGTTTCTGGATTGAGGGAAGAAATACATCCGGCCTTCTTACCCAACAAACAAAATTATTTTGAAGGTACGAAAAAAACAGCTCGGGATCGTGTCCAGTTGCCTAAATAATTCATCACCAAAGAAAAGAACAACATGAAACACTTATAAAGCGTATGGCTACAAACAGCCTTTATTGCGCGAAATGCAAAGCCTGGTCCCTGGCGACGACCTTTGACCCAAACCTCGAGTTCACTGCACGGCGACCAATCAATACTAAACAGGTAATAAAATGAATTCATCCAACGCGTTCGTTTTGTCGTACCTTCTCCACAACAAAAATCCCAATACTGCTTCACATTCTACGATAAGCAACCTTATTTGCGCGCTGCACTTAAAGCCTCACTTACCAGTGTCCATGGCAACCCGCCCAACCAATGCAATATGAATATGGCTTTAAAAATTCACCCCCTCGGGAACGCTGCCAAGAACAGCAGCCAACGGTTGATCCTGGAGTGAATGAACCGAACAGCAACCCAGGAATCCGGTTCTCGGATGTCAGACCGGAAGGGGACAAACCTCGCAGCTCCAAGCCCTCCCCCTCCCTTCACCATGTTTTCTGTAGTGTGTGAAACAAAGAAGCCAAGCAGTCAGTGTAGGACTGAACTCGGCTCCGAGCAAACCGCCACTCCTTGCAATCCATGTCAGCTTTAGCATTCAGCAGTTCAAATGCAGAAAATAACGTTGCAATCTGAAAAAACATGTTTGCATGCATCCGTTGTAAACTAGGGGGAGGGGGCGGGAGGCGGAGAGTTGAGGCAGGCAGGCATGGGAGGAGAGGAGGAGGGGGGAGGAGAGTAGGGGAGGGGAAGGGGACAAACCTCGCAGCTCCAAGCCCTCCCCCTCCCTTCACCATGTTTTCTGTAGTGTGTGAAACAAAGAAGCCAAGCAGTCAGTGTAGGACTGAACTCGGCTCCGAGCAAACCGCCACTCCTTGCAATCCATGTCAGCTTTAGCATTCAGCAGTTCAAATGCAGAAAATAACGTTGCAATCTGAAAAAACATGTTTGCATGCATCCGTTGTAAACTAGGGGGAGGGGGCGGGAGGCGGAGAGTTGAGGCAGGCAGGCATGGGAGGAGAGGAGGAGGGGGGAGGAGAGTAGGGGAGGCACGGCCTAGCGGCCGTGCAATCAAGTAGTGAGGGGGCGGAGTTGTGGGAAGGCTGAGAGAGAGAGTAGGCGGCTGGGTGCATGTGCACGCGCTTTTAAGCTCAATGCACATGCGCATTGAGCTTAAAAGTCACGGGCACTGCAAGGAATCGCCACGATTCCTTGCAAGTTAGATAAAGTCTGGATGAGCCCCTATAGTCTCGCTTGCTCGATGCGCATGCGCATCGACAGGCGAGACCTAAAAAGGGGCTCGAGGTCCTGATTCACATAAAAATCAGAAAACAGTTTGCACAGGAACCATGCATGAGTTGAGAGATCCACCTTGTAACTGTGGAAACCAGTATGAGAATCTTTGAAAGAAAAAAATTAAGTTAATTAATACTCTTTCCAGGAGTACCTGCAACCAGAAACCGTTGCCTTGTCAATAGCTTCACATCACCGGAGGGCATGGTCTCAAAAAACTGTAAGGCAACACAGAACCAGGGCACTATGAACCATATTATCCTACTTTTACATTTTACTTTTATACAGGATCCTGTTAGATTGTATTGGCACTGCTTTTAGCAACCGAGTGTTATCTTTGAAAAGGCCACGGATCTCTGGATGATCATTGGGAGAACAATAGCTGGGAGTCCCACTACCTGGCCCTCAAACATAAGAATCTTCGAAGAAGATAGATCATGAACCCTTTCCTGACATAAAAGGATCTAGGGCCTTTTAACTCTAGATCTAAAGAGAAGAATAAACTGATCCTCGTCTCAGGTGGCGATTTAAACCTTCTTCTTTTGCTTTGGGCCTTGTAGAAGAGATAAAGAGGCCCATGAAGGATTGTTGGGATGTGTGCTTGAAGCCTCATTTTTAGGTCGAAGCCTATCAGACAGCAGGTGTCCGGTTTGCTAACGCCTTCTTGGGGACATTCTGAAAGCTTCCCTTGGGAATGCATTCCACTCAATGCTTACCATTGGCTTTGTGTTTGTAACTCATATTTGCTTTCTTTCTATTTTCTGGCTTTATTTGCTTTAGGCTGCCCAGTACAAGTTTGCCACTCCGGTGGAGCATAGCCTATTTACTTATTCTTTTATGAGTGCTCGCTTTCGGTAAACAGGCCTTTTTAATCTTGTTGTTATCTTGTCACATTTGCTGTGCATTCAAAGACAGGGGTCAGTCATAATGCCACTCCACTCTATACCACTGTACTCTAGCCACTCTACTCAATGACACTCTACACCACTACACTCTACTCTGCTCTATGCCACTCCAAAACACTCAATGCCACTCTACTGCACTACACTCTACAACACTTCACTGTATGCCACTCTACGCTACTCCACTCTAAGCCACTTCACTCTACTCCACTCTATGCCACTCTACTCCATACTACTCTTCGACACTCCACTCTACGACACTCCATTCTAGGACAGTGTACTTCACTCTATGACACTCCATCCTACAACACTGTTCTAATGGCAGCAGGGTCACGACTGATTTGCATACTTGTGGCTAAGATTAATTCATGTGTTCCACCAATCACTCTTTTGTATACTTCGGTTTGTTGCCTGCCCTAAGTGGGACGGGTATGCCTAGGCGTGGGTCCCGTGCACACTGTGTCACTGTTATCAAGCTGGAGCCAGTTGATGAGCTCATAACTAGGGGAAACCGGTCCTGAGTTGCTTGTGATCTGGTTCAGTGAGTACCTGGGTTGGAAGGTCGGGCTGGACTGCTCCAATTGGAGCAGGGTCAAGAATGATTTGCATATAGCTCTGTACAAACTGAGGTAGCATGTTGAGCAAAATAATGATGGTCTGGGTCGCAGCCGTGAGTAATTACCAGTGGTACGATTAATTCAAACATTCCATCCATCACTCTTTTGTATAGTTCAGTTTCTTCTTCAGAAGGCACTTTGCTCTACACATTCAGTTGTATCCATTGTTAGCCAAGGGCCTTTAGTTTGTTCTAAACTCTGTGTAAATACTCCCAGTAAGTAGTGAACTACAACTTTACTTTTGTACCCACCCTCTGCAACAGATTGTTTCTTGTGCATTCAGTACTGTATATGCCCCTGCAGGAGAGAGAGTATTCCTCTTTCACTACTGTAACCATTGCCTGTAGCTAGCTGCCAACAGTACCCCCACAGCTGCATCCTTACTCAACAAGTTCACTCCACTACATAAAGAAAATGATAGCTGAATTAACTTTTCATTTGCATTTAATTTCCTACTTGATGTCAAAAAATGTACAGCCTGATTTCTGCAGAAGAACATTACTTTTTTCATTACAATTTTAAAAACACTGCGTGTACAGAATTTCCCACAGGGCATGAACTACGAAGCAATGCCGTAGTGTCGATGACATAGAAACACAGCTAATGCTAGCAAATAATAAACATCAGCCGTTTGCCATCCTGCTACATAATGCATGGACTCCACGTGGCTTCCATTGCGGTTTCTGCTCTCACAGTAAGAACGCCCCCTATCTTTGTTCCATGCAGTGACACCACAGAGACCGGATGGCCTTACCTGTCGCAATGGTTGCATTTGAAGGGCTTGGCTCCTGTGTGCTTCCTGTAGTGCCGCGTCAGCTCGTCGCTTCGTGCAAAACGCCACTCGCAGCCTTCCCACGAGCACTTGTAGGGTTTTTCACCTGTGACACACAGAACAAGGACAGTCAGTGGACTGAAAACAGGCCCATACCTTGTAAAACGCTAATACTGCGGTTTTAAGACTTGGAAGTGGGAGCCGGAGAAAACCATTAAATGAGTTGCTGCCGGTAGCGAAAAATTAATTAAACCTGAAGAATACAAAGGGGAAAGTAGGATAGATTTGATTGTATTTCAAACCGTTAAAGTAGAAAGAGGACGGCAACTTTTTCACAATTCAAAAGTAAAAAAACAAGAACATAAAGCATCATAAACGTTTGTGTGCTCTCCACGACAATTAGTTATTCCATTAGACATGTGACCAGTTTTCTTTTAGCTGCACTTAAATCTGTAGACTGAGACTAAAAGATATGCGTCAATATGGTCCCAGATTTTCAAGGCATCAAAACGGACACCCGTTTCCATTATCCTTAGTCCCTCTTTGTCTCGGGTCCCGCCTTCCCTCTCCTCATGTACATTTCACACGCTTGACTTTACATGTTCACTTCCATCACGAGGAGAGAGTGGTATCAAAGTTTTCACAGCCTTTCCCACCCATCCTCCGTCTGTTCCTTAGACTGAGAGGTGGTGCAGGGGACCACCAAAGTACAGAGTCCTACAGACCTTCAACTATCTTTCAAAGTATTTCAGCTCTCGGATTCTTTCAATGAGACCCGAACTTCATCCCTAATTTACAATCAGTACCATCACTATGGCTAGTAGAGCACCAGCCCTCTCACACATTGGTTTTGCCAGTGCTTTGCTCTGTGTTTTCAGCTGCACCAACATGCTGACCTGAGGCACTGCAACCCATCAAAGAAGCAATGAAAGGGATAATGGAGTTCATGTAAAAGGACACAAGTCTTCATTCTAAAAAAGGATGTTGGGTTTTGCTGCCTTTTTGTTCTATTCACCAGCTCGCAATATAAATTTTCCCCAGTGGACTAAGCCTCTGTGAGCCCACTTGAGCTGCTCCATCAGCTTCTGAGTAGCACACCATCAATTCACATGGCTTTGCAGACCTGACACAAAGGGTACTCCACCCATAGCACAATGTAGCCACTGCCCCTACACTGAGCTATGGGGAAAGCGAAGGTTGGGGCAGCATCGATTCTAGGCATTTTTACTTCGATGCTGCCCACCCCTGTGAGTGCAGCCTACCACCCCTCTTGGGTACATCTGCTGAATCTCCCACAGCTGGAGTTCTTCTCTTTCTCATGCTGCCTGTTTGGACTTACATGTGGTGTGCATGGAGAGGGCTTCTCGTATGAAAGTTGTCTTCTACAAGGGAGTAGTGTAGGCAACACAAGATGATGGTTTCCTATGCAGTATAAGGAGATTCTGACATTCAAGGCTATAGAGCAGACCATAGACACTCCATAGCACATCCATCCTTGTTTGGATACTGGCTTCTTTCTGGCTGTCGCATACATTCAGCTCAGAGCAATACCATGGCACAAAAACTGGCCTAATTCAGTTTACCTGCACAAGTCGAACTGCTTTCAGACCTTCTTGGAAATGGTTCATCTCAAATCAACGTGTTTGACTTGTGTGAGACTTAAAGTCACACTCTTTTGCCATCTGTTGTTGCTCCCGTTTGTGCTCTGCTAAGGATTGTCTGGAAGTCTCAGATGCCACACTCAGGACATCAGCCAGGACCACCCTTGGAAGTTGGCTTTAGAACTTAGAAGTTTGGATCAGATTTTTGGAACCCTAAATCCACTGTACTACAGTGGGAGAGAAGTCCAGTTCACTTTTGGTTTTGGTTTGGGGTTGGGGGGAGAGCGCTTAAAACATCTGTGTGTTTTGCTATATTTTTTAGAAGATTCTCAGCTACCTGAACTCATATCCAGTGAGTCGTCCCCCTTCACCCACCCCAAAACGCATGATCTGGAAAACTAGGGAAAAGGAGAGAAAAATATCATATGATACTTGATATATTCTAACGCTGCCTGCCACCGTAATTTCCATTTACAGGCTATTGTAAACAGTCAAAGTGAGCAAAATGAAACCTAGAGGTTTAAGAGGACTTGCACACTTAAAGGAATCAACAACTGCCTCTCGTTCTACACCCCCATCCGCCAGCTACGCTCTGCCAGCCTCGCCCTCGCCACCGTCCCACGGATCTGGAAAACCACCACCGGAGGAAGATCGTTCTCCTACCTGGCAGCCAAAACATGGAACTCCCTCCCCACACACCAACGACTGACCGAGGACCATATCACCTTCAGGAAACACCTCAAGACCTGGCTCTTCGAGCAGTAGCAAAACCCTACCCCCTTGAGACCCTCACGGGTGAGTAGCGCACTCTATACATTTATTGATTGATTGATTGATAACAGTGTCACTAGTCCATAATGTTATTAGTATAGTTACAGTTTTTTTTTTACTGTGTAGGCCCTACAATTTTTTTTATATCTTGGCCCCAGGCGCTGCAACAACCTTCAGTTAATAATCACTTTACGTGCTGTATACTCCCATCTGAAATAAAGAGTTATTCCTTCTTAGAAATCTGGTTCTTTCTAGGCCATGACTTTATAGCATGCGATCTACAGGTCATCTTGTTCTGGATTTCAAACCTACTACAGATAATAAGCACTGACTGCTTATTATCAACTTACCTATCCATGGCACAAGGGGAGTTGCATGATCATCCAGATGGGGTGCAACAATGTGTGAGGCCGAGGAACATTGCTGCCCAGTGAACACTGAACTGAAAAAACTCTCATCATGAAATACAGGCTGTCGCCAGAACTAGAGTACAGTCTAAATGCTTCACACTATGTTTTATGGGTGACCCAAAGTTTCACAAACAGCCTACATGGCCAGCCTACCCAAATGAGCAATGGGCCGCTCCACGTTTTCAATAGAACAGGAGTAACATTTTTCCATTGCACACCTACTCTTGTAGGCCGAACGTACAAGGGTGGGACTCTAACCAGTCAACGGGAAAGTTCCTATGCTTGCATCTGACTACTTTACCTACTCTCCTCCTTCCTCTCCATTAACCCTCCTACGAGACAAACATTTCTCTGGTTCCAGAATTTTTTTGTGAGCCTTATCTTTGTTCAGTGGAATCCTTCTGCCCTTCTTTAAGTTAATGAAATTTGACATTTTGTTCTTCACAGTAAATTATATTTCAGATAAAGAAACCTAGAACTATGAACCTTTTAATAGAGGATAAACACAGATGGGGAAAGGAAACCTACTCTGCTTCTATTGCTCTTGCCAGGGTCACACCATGGCATGCACTTGGCAGAAAGTTAATCTCATCGAATACTGAAAAAACAATCTTCTACAGCTCAAGACTACTAGTAGTTTCTTCTTGTCTCAAGGTTTTGGTTGATGGACAGTTCGGTAGATACAGCTCCACTTGCTGTCATTTGTTGTGCAAACAATGAGACTTGCTAGTTTTTTATGGGGATTCTCATTCCTGTCACCTACCCACCTAATTAGTATTTTGGGCTAGTTTATTTTGCTCTTCAACAAACTGCTTGGCCATTCAGAGCTGCTGACCCCATTTCTGAAGCCGAGTTTGGCCTCTAGACAAATTCATTGACATATAGTTCCCAGCATGCTTCTCTGGGTCTGTGTTTTATTCTCTCTGGGTGCCTATTTCACTATTCACTCTGACTTAGAGTGAAAGGTCTACCCAGCTACTGGCATCCATCTAAGAGGGAAAGTAGTGCCTCGCTACTGACATACATCATGTCATTGTTATCAACTGATGGATTCAGTAGGCACAGAGATACACAATGCCCTAGAAGTGTAACTGCCCTGCCAGGGTACACAGAGCCAGACATCAGTGCAGCACAAATGCAGCCTACCTGGGTAGGAGCACCAACAACAAGTTCATACATGAGCCACAGTGGTCTCTTGCCTCCTGAGCTCACTGCCTCAATCCAGCTGCCAGTTCTTATAAAGGTATTAGTTTCTGTCACCACTTCCCTTGCACGATGTTACTACATTTCCAGTCCTACATGCATGGCTTCGGAGTTTGGTCACTGTTCTAATCGTATAACAGTTTTTGTTCTACAAGGAAGGGGATGCGAAAGAAATAAGCTCTTGTTAGACGTCAAACATGCTGGAAAGAGCTTTCAGCTCTCACGCGTAGTATATTTGCTATTAGCATTTAGATGTTTCTTATTCACTTCCTACCGGACATCCAGTTCCCGAGCATAGTCTTGCCAAATGTAATTATTCAATTAAAATCCAATTAGAAGGCAATGTACCCAGCACTGACTGGCAAAGGCAGGCATGAGGATGTCTTTATGAATTCATTGAGTGATTGCTTGCTAAATTACAAGGTAAATTCAGAATAAGCCGATGTTTTACGTCATTATGAAATATGTTCACCATGCACAGTAATAATAATGTAGATTAATGTCTTTCAAAGAAAGAACTAATCAGATGTAAGAGAAAACAGAACAGTCTCCTGAGAAGGAGGGAACGTGAGAACCTGCTTTACCGAAGCCACACAGGGGGGTGCAGAAAGAAGGCTTCTGAATGAGCCTTACACCCATTATCCTGTCATGCTTCGCCTTGACTGGCAAGCATCCTTCATAAACCCTGACCTTCGGCTATGTGATACCGATGATAGCGCCCCTCTGCATTTAATCTGTGGCAGCGTGGCTCGATAGTGCAGTGGAATCACATGCACCATGTTCTCCATGTCCCACCTCCAGAAGTAATTCCTAATTATCGAAGTCTGTTTTCTACAGTAAGCTCGCACATTCAACAAGTCTTTGCTGGAGGGTTCCTCTACCCTCTTGCTCTTCAGTGTGATACCTAAAACAGGCGCTATGTGACTCCGGGCAGCTATAATGCTCTTCCTGACACTAAAACACTGCACCGAGGGCACATATCTAAGGCTGAAACAGAGCATTGATCGCCGCATGGCCCTGGCATTCCCAGTCCCTGTAGAGGCATCCTTCTGATGTTACAACCAAAGCCTCTTTTGCATAATGACGCTCCCAGACTTCACCAGAGATCTGTGTTTGGGAGTATGGTGTTCTCATACCCTTATGAGGCACCTCACAGAGACAACAACCAGTCTACCTCATATCTTTAAACTTCTCTTTCTCTGTGGAAGCAATTTCTTATTTATTAGGAAATTCAACTCTTTCATTTCACTCTTTTGGCTCCAAATCTCTATTGAAGCTGCCCTCTGATGATGGCTCTCTCACCCCACGGCTTTGGCATACCAAATTCTTCTGAATGTCACCTATACGAAATCAACAGGCCCATTCACATCTAGTCTCTGATATTGAGACATGGGTCTCTTTCACTCACCCGGCATTTCAGATCTCTTCAGAGGTGGGCCAGTGATATCGTAGGAAGGGCCTGTTACTGCATCATCCAAACATTCACATGAACTGCAAAGACTTATCTTTGTTATTGTGGAAGATGTCTTTGATGTCCTAAGGTCCTTACATGTCACATTTGGTGACATATTTATGGTATGTAGATATAGGCCAATTTCAACTCCTTGACTGAATATTTCTCTGGAGGCAACACACTAAAACCAACAAAGGAACATTTTATCCAACCCTTTTGAAGCTCCAAATTCTTCTGCTGGCAGATTTCTGATATTGAAATACAAACGTATTTACCCACCTGCCCAAATGCATGGACCTGATATTTTGTCTAATTCATTGTCCTTAGGACCCACATTTTTATGAATCACCTTAATAAAACAGAAATTATTATTAGCTAGAAATCCAGGCGCTGCAAATTTCTCTTCAGAACATATTTGAAACTGAATCAGAATTTTCTTCAATTCCAGTGCTAAGGTTCTAAATTTATTTCAATTAGTCCACTTCTTTCTCACTTAAATAAAAGTGAATTAATGATCCCTGCACAGCATTTCTGGAGCAAATGTTCTGAAATTGCGCAACGAGTCTCTTTTACTTCACATGAGTGATGTTTCACATTCCTCTGCAGCGGTCTCACTGACATCAAAAAGCAACTATTTAACTTACTGAACATATGCTCCATATTCCTACAGAGACACTTCACTGACACGACGGGAGAAACACTCAGAGTCCATAAGTGCTAGAACCGTTTCATGCCACCTCACTAATATTTAGCGGAAAATCCCCTTTCTCAGAATGATATCCCTATTAGACGTGGACGCCAAATTTTGTGCATTTTTACTTTTAAATTATCTAAAGAATAGTCCACTACAAACAATATAATTCCCTGGTATCAAACCGGATACAGGAAAACAGCAGCATAATTGATAACATCATGGAATTATCAATATTAGTACATCAGTATATTAAAAAGTAAAGCCATGAAGTTTTATACTTGTTTTATCAGTTTTAAAAAGACATTGTATTAACAAGTATCGGGGTGAATTTTGCGAATCTCCAACAAATGAGCTAGCTATGGCCCAGGCTGGACCCCTGGAACTAATTGTTTGCTAATGTAATTTTTGCCTGCTTTAAACCTTGACTCAATTGTATTGCTCTGATTGTGATTGATTTCCTGACTCTGTTTTTCTCTTAATAAAATCTTGTTAAAAAAAAAAGACATTGTATTGTATTGATAAAAAATGGCTAAGGTGCAAATGTAATTCTTGGGGACAGATCCAATATTGTTAAAAGCGATCCCTGGTCTTTATACTGATATCTGGCTCCAAGTCATACTGGGTGACAATACGTCTTCAACCAGGAAAATATATACACATACAGGTTTAAAACAAGGCGGTGCCCTTGTTGCTATTTCATTTAACCTATATTATCTCAAGTATATATTATATATTTTAACTAATGCTAAGGCCTGCCCCCACCCGCCATAACTAGGTATGTTGATGCCCATTCTAATGTGTGCAGATGATACTGACATTTTAGACAGAGCTATTATGGGACTTCAACACACATTAGACCACCACGTAAACTATTGTAAAGAAAACAATGTGAGAATAAATTAAGGCAAATCAAACATGTTTGTTTATGAATTATCTAAAACCCGATGGAAACTAAATGGAGAGTACATTTAGAGGGAACAGCTTTATTGGCACCTAGGAATCTGGTTCCAAGACAATGGGAGTCTTGTTCATTATCAAGCAAAAATAAAGTGAAAAGCCCACTTATAAGTGTTTCACATGATAAAGTTGGCTAACAATCTGTCCAGTCCATTGGTTAATCCGCTGCCAGGTGTAATTAAGAAGGCTGTGAAATGTTTCAATCTACTCAAATAATCTGGATTGATGTAATGCAATTTGATCTATTGAGACATCTATTTGCTTTAACAACCTCTATGCCACAGGCACAGATAGGTTTGAATTTTGCTTGATTAAACAACTGGCCTTGTACTCATCGTCAGTTTTTGACACAGATGCAAAATTGCAAACCAAGGATCTTAAAAATCGTTGCTGTGTGCTCACCTCGAAAGGGAAGCGGAAATAAATTAGTACTAACATTTTCCCAGCTTTAGGTAGCACTAAAAACTTACATATGCAAATGGCTTGGAAAACCCAACTTCCTTGGCAGCACTCTAAAATATATTTTTTAAATGTGCACTTCTTTTTAATCTGATTTTAAAATCTGTAAATTCCTGAATCACACTGGAGTGTTATCAAACCCTTATGACGAAGAGACATTATTGCCATATTTGATAGGTAGTATCGCCATGAAACTCAAAAAAGGTTATGTGGGACTGTGTGTTGGTAAATTTGAAACTGAGGAGATACATATTTGTTGGTCTATGTAAAAGATAATCGGATGTCAGTTGATTTTGACCACAGGGTCAGGAAGGCTTGGCTCATGTTTTTTTTTTGTCATAGTCTCCTTGGTGAAAGATCATTATTATGTCCAGCTTTCTGACAATTGATATTACAACGTGCTGCAGCAGTTACAGAATTCGTTTTAAACTGTTGACATGCGACTGGACTGTGGTTTGATAAAGTGTTTAAAATTTACACTGAATTTGGATACTCACAAAGTGTATAAAATACTGTCAGAATCATTGGTTTATCTCATTAATAATTTCAACAATGTTATTTAAATATAATAACTGATGTCATCAATGATGACATTTACATGTTATGAGTGATGTAATATGTGAAGCAGTGCATGATGGGGGCATAAGTTACAGTTAGTTCATTAAACTAGAACTTGATTTTTTTACTGGTTTTGGAGTTTTTTAAGATTAGTCTGTGTCTCAATCAATCAGGTTTTTTTTTTAAAGTGTGCTACTCACCCGTGAGGGTATCAAGGCGCTGGGGAGGGGAAACTTTCAACCGAACAGCCAGGTCTTCAGTGCCTTTCTGAAGGTGTTCAGGGAGAGGGCGCGTCTGATGTCGGTCGGGAGTTCGTTCTAGGCCTTGGCCGCGATGTAGAAGAAGGATCTTCCCCCTGCTCTGGCTCTGTGGATGCATGGGGTATCGGCGAGGAAGAGGCGAAGTAGAGACTTGTTTATGCCGGCATAGAGGGTGTTTCCGTAGCCAAGCCTGCTGGTGATGACTGCTGGTGACTGTCTTTCTTGCCTCGGGGTGGATCCACTTGAAGGTTTTGCAGAGGATGCGGAGTGTGTTGAAGCAGCTGGAAGCGACGGCGTTGACCTGCCTGTTCATGGAGAGAGAGGAGTCGAGAACGATGCTGAGGTTTCTGCCGTGGCCTGTGGGGTTCGGGGGTGCCAAGGACTGTGGGCCACCAAGAGTTGTTCCATGCCGATGGGGTGGTTTTGAGGATGAGTACTTTTGTCTTCTCCAAGTTGAGCTTGAGGCAGATGTTGCTCATCCAGGCTGCGATGTCCTGCTTTCTTTTCTGGAAGTTGAGTCTGGTGGTAGTGAGGTCCTTGGTGAGGGAGAGGATGAGCTGGGTGTCGTCGGCGTAGGACACTATGCTGAGGCCGTGCTGTCAGACGATGGCGGCAAGGGGGCCATGTAGATGTTGAGGGTTGGGCTGAGCGATGACCCCTGTGGGACTCCGCAGTTGATTTCCCTGGGTTCGGAGAGGAAGGGTGGCAGTCTGATCCTTTGGCTTCTGCAGTTGAGGAATGATCAGATCCAGTCGAGGGCGGTTCATTGTTTGCCGGCGTCGTGTAGTCTGGCTGTGAGTGTGGAGTGGGAGCTGGTGTCGAATGCTGCTGACAGGTCGAGTAGAATCAGGGCTGCGGTGTGGCCTTGAAGGGCAAGGATGTCGTCTGTGGCGGTGAGTAGGGCAGTCTCGGTGCTGCGGTTGCTGCGGAATCCAGATTGAGAGGGGTTGAGGATGTTGTGGTCTTCACTGAACCTGGTCAGTTCTGCGTTGACGGTCTTCTCTGCGACTTTCGCCGTGAAGGGGAGGAGCGAGATGGACCGGTAGTTCTTGAGGTTCGTCGGGTCTGCTGAGGGTTTCTTGAGCAGGGACCTGACTTCTGCGTGCTTCCAATCATCGGGAAAAAGCCTGTCTTGAAGGTGGTGTTGATGGTGCGTTGTAGTACGAGTGCAAATCCGGTGGCGGCTCGGTGTTAGATGGGTGGTGAGCAGGGGTCTGTGGGGGCCCCCGAGTGGATGCTTTTCATGATCGAGGTGGTCTCTTCGGTCATGGGGGAGATAGTGGGCTTGCCGGCATTGCCGAAGGGCAAGCTGCCTGCGGAGTCAGGTGTGTGGTCGTTGAAATTGTTGTAGAGGTTTTTGATCTTCAGGTGGAGGTGGGATGCGAGTTTGTCGCAGAGGTCCTGGGAGGGGGCGATGTCCGTGGCTTCGCTGGGGGGCCTGGTGAATTATTGGATGACGCTGAAGAGTTCCTTGGGGTTGCAGGAGTTGGCGTGGATTTTGTTGTGGAGGAAGGTTCTTTTGGTGGTTCTGATGTGTCTCATTCCAATACCTAAGTGTAAAATCACTTTAACCATTGTTCTTTTCAGTGAATTTCTAGATATTTTAACATAATTTTAGGTCTTATCCCTTAACCTAAGTATAACGTTGCTTAACACTTTGGCTTTCGCAGTGACAACAAAAAAATGTGTGTGTTTTGTGCACTTGTGTGTCTGGATAAAGTTTTAACTTTTTGTCAAATTTGGTGAAATTTCGTTCAGTCGTTTTTTTCCTTTTTACAAAGATACAATCGGTTCTGTCGGGTAAGTATTCCTTCAAGCAATTTGTATTAGTCTAGACATTATTCATTAAAGAGACCAATCAATCAAAATAATAAACACAAACATGGAAACATATGGGGTATTACTAAGAGCTTTTATAAATGGCATCATTCATAAATACCCAATTTGCATTTGCAAGGCTGTCAAATAGTGAAATATAACAAGTGACAAAGTGAAATTTTGTGCTCAGTGGTTTAGTGATTGTGCGTAATATATACAGAGTGGCTTTTTTGGGGGGGAGAGGGGAAAAATAGGAAGGATGGCCAGAAATGTGAGTATTTCAGGTATGTCTGCAAACTGAATCAGTGAGTTATATCGCAGAATCCTTCAACTGGTCCAGGAATTAGTATGTCGACGTTTCAACCCAGAGTCTGCACCACTGTGAAGTCAGTGTGGGTCTTCATCAGGACTAGGACAGGGAAAGGACAGCCTGTAGGTATTAAGATCAATGGTACGGTTCGTGTTTATGTGGTGTTGTACTTATTAAATTGGTACACACTTAGGTACCGACTCACCTAGGAGGGCCCAGGCATGCTCAGAGAGTATTCCAACATACAATTCTTGGGTGGTGTGGCTGGTACCCAGCAGTGGCCGGAGTGATATCTAGCAGTGGCCGGAGTGAGCCTTCACCAAGTACAACCTCCTACATAAGGCTGCAGGGAAATGGGAGCATTGATTCTAGTGCTTATCCCATCTCTCTTCGTGAACTATAAAGACATAATCATCTGGAAACTCATCTAAATTCGCTTCAATGCTGAATACATACTTCAGTGGATGGGGCGTAGTTAGAGAATAGGCTCTGTGGGGAAAGTGGATTCAATTAGCCTCCCCTGCTTGGTATTAAACTCAGATTGTACTCAGATACTGGGTTACCCCATTGTTACTAACCTTGTTTTTTTCCTTTAGCCACGAGAAAAGTTTTCTATCGGAATTAATAAGGGGGAATCAACATTTTGAGATCCCTGACTTTATTTTAGCCACCCTTGACAAATCAAAGCAGAACCTTCCAGTACGGAGCTGAGCCGATGAACTTTTCTTATGGAAAGTTTCATGAAGGTTTGTCAAATTAAAACAAAGTGATTATCGAAACAAAAAAAACACCCTTCTTATGAAAACTCTGGTGACTGCCACTGTGTAATATATACATATATATAGATGTATATATTTGTATATTGCGTAGAACAGACAGTGATTGTGGGAGGTTGGAATATGATATCTGAGCAGATAACATATTTACTAAAGTAAATTGGGAGGCGCTATTTTGTGCCATTAGCTCTAAACCAAACCAGTTATAAAGTAGAGATTCCACACCTCATTCATTGGGTAGGATGCCATTGATACCCTCCACTGGTGAGAGGAATCTTCTGCCTTAGCTGGACCAGTCCTACACATGCATATTCCACAGGCATAACACTAGTACATCATTGAATCCCAAACATCTATCCTTGATCTCATTGTTTCCTCACAAATACTTTATATTTAAAACTCAATTAAAAGCCAAAAGCCGTAAACATTACTTGGATTAGAAATACATGAATAAAAAAACTGAGGACCAGGAAACAGCCTGTGTGGTTAAGTGAAAGGTATGAAACCACACTAAGGACAGGTATATTGGGGCTTCAATAATGGGACAAGTGTGTTATTTTGTACAGGGCATAGCAATAAAATGCAGCTATCATTTGTCTAACTATTGGTTTGTTCGGAGAGGTTCACATTTACAAGCAAAGGTATGCCCAGTTGAGGGCTAAGGGAAGCTAAGCCATGGGTGCTCAAGTTACACTTCATCAATGAGACTCAAAAAGTCAAAAGTAAAAAACTGTCTGGAGATCTTGCTCATAGGTGACGTGGCCTAGCAGTTTGAACTGCACTGATCTAAGCTTGCAAAAGCACCGGTGAGCTAAAGAGCAACATAATGAAATGCACCAAGTTATTACAAGTGGACACTGATGCAAGCATTACAAACCATCCCTTTTTGTTTCTGTATCTGCATGTTTTTTTGGTTTGCCGAAACTACAATCCTTCGTGTGACTAGCTTGAGGCATTGTAAGCCCCCATACCAAAAAAAGGCCACTGAGGGCATTGATATTTCACTGACCTGTACCAAGACATGCTCACTTATACAGAGTACTAGCAACATGACGGCAAGTCCAGTGTACAGATGCTGAACATCTGGACAGTTCCATCGAACCCAGATAATTGCAAATGTCCACGTTTTATGCATCCTTTTGTGGTGCTGTTTGGTCTGCTTTTGAGCACTTCTATGTCTGGTAGATGAAAGAACCACCACAAAGAGATGAAATGACCTTCCCAAGGTCACACTAATTTGATCAAGTGTTGAAGCTTGGGTATGGCCTCTTGAATGGTTGCAGTAAAGCAACATGCACTGGACCATATTCCTATCTAGGGAGTAACCGCTGTCTTTCTAAACACCAGCATTAGAAAGTTTGAACGGAGATATGCAGCAAAAAAATGTAAACGGAAACAGCACACACTAAGATCCTGAAATCTGAATGTGGCTCACTGGCTTCTCCTTCATGATCCAGGAACGTTGTGTCTTCTCGCACTGGAATAAATCTCAGAAACAGCCTGGAAATCATGGGTGGCAAAGCTAAGAGTGAATTACCAAGGCCTCCTTCATTAGCAGGATTAATTCTTTATCCCAGTGACGCTCATTAGGCATTCCAGCTCAAGCAGTGGGCAATAAACGCAATTGTAATTTCAAGGTCTAATTAAGCCATTTGACTGGAGCCCAGGTGGATGGTACTGTCGTCTGAAGGGCTCGAGGGCCGCTGGCCTCTCTCCAGGAGCAGGGACAAAGAACCGCGGCTCTGGCTTTTGGAGCAGCGCCTTCGGCTCTATTGTCTCGACTGTTTGTTTAGCATCGTTTCTCAGAGCAGAGGGGAGGGCAAGGTCTGGCGGGAGGAAGAGGGGTTACTTTAAGGGAAGGATGTGCACACCCATGTGTACAGGCAAACACCAGCACTCACACACGAGAACACACGCCCACGTCACGCGTCCAATCAATGATGAGCAGTGAAGCTCATGCATGCATTTCTTCCATCTGCTAGAGTTATACACAGTGCCCTCCTACGGAGCCTCGCTAGGATCGAACTGCCTCAAGGGGCATTACAAGTCATACCTTCAATGCACTTAACAATTACAACAATTAGTAACAATATTTACAAATGCCAGGCATATTCAATCATTGGAATAATCTATGGGTACTTAAATAAGAGGTGTTTTTATTATCCAATTCGGTGGCACTCATTCTGACAACTTAGTCAGACAAGCTCCGCTAGAACTGAAACCTGTAAATAGCAAATACTTTCTTCCGCGGTTGTTGAACCCGCTGAGTTATATTGCTTGAACCCCTTTTAGTTTGGTGAGTCGCCCTCTCTCCTCAGCCCCACCCTGGTCCTCTCAGAGTGAACTCGGGACTCCTCTTTAACCAGGCTCCTCCAAGCCTAGGCTCACGCTGCTGTGCCCGCCTGGATGACATCTCTGTACGTTATGTGTGTGTTTCTTGCGCGGTGTATAGAAGGCAGTGTTCGAAGCACCATGAATCGCCAGCTATACTTTGTTGTCAGTATGCGCTTCGTATCCTGGGCTCTGCAGAGTGTACACTGACTCCTGTGCAGTGTACCATTCAATGTGTCCCCTGCTCTGAGCATTCGTTGTGTGCTCAGAGCTTTGAAGCATGGGTTGTGTAGCACGTGCAGCAAACACTGTCCATGGTGCTGCGCCATTACCGTGAGGCAGGCTTGTTATGAATCCCACACTATGGCATGTGTTTCATTCTCTGGACCTTGATTCTGAATGTGCCTGTGTGTGTCATGTTCTTCGTGTGTTGTCATCTGTACATCTGGCTGCACATTGGCGGTCTCTTGTTCTCAGTCTGTGCTGTGTACAATGCGATTGTATTTTGAGATTCGTATACATATTTTGATGTGCAGTGCTTATGCATCATGTGTATAACGTAATGAGCACTGCGTGCTGGTCAGGATATGCTGAACACTTTCCATTATGCTATCCATACCTTGCGCAGGGTATTTTATTCTCTGCATTCAAAGGCGTGTATTATGTGGTATATATTCAGTAATGTATATTATGCCTCATTTAGGCTATCCTATGTGTGAAAATCATCTGATGTGCACCTTACATAGCACTATGTACTCAAAGCTGTATATAATGCACTTTGCATATTACCAAGAGCAGCCTGGGCATTTAGTACAGTACAGTGTGTAAATATCTTGTGCTGCACATTGTTCACTGAATGTGTACCCTGTGCTATACATTGCATGTTGTGTACTCGGCATACCTATGGATTTTCTCTATTTGCCACATAATCAAACATGCTGCATAATTTTCAGGTTTCAACATAAGTTGAACATTGACAACGTCTATAGGCCTGCCTTGGCGACTGGACTATTTTTCTTTGCAAACCTATCTAGTATGTGCGATGGATCTGGCAAAAATATAAAGGAGAGGCGCAGCAGCCCTGGCACACCAGGCCCGATACTGAAATGTTCTACTTTCAGGGGGCATGCACATGTGATCGGGCAAAATGTCATCACTCATAGGGCAAGGCAGCCAACAGATGAAGTAGCTGACCCATTGCCCCATGTTGTTTGACATGTTGGGCAGAAGCAAAATATGAATGACACCTGAACGGACTAATTGACGTTGAAGGCTGAATGAAAACCTCTGTAAGCATGCATGATTTTTTTTGCAAGTATGAGGTAGGCTAATGGCATAATTAGTCTCCAGTCCAGGCCTATAAAATTTGATTCTAGCTCAAACAAAGCAAAAATTACAAAAAAAGCCACATGTTGTCCTTTGCAAAGGTTCACTGGTAATCTTTCAGTTGCTGAGTGGTCTACACAGGTCTGAAACTTGGACAAATAAGGTATATTTCTTTATACGCATCACGATACTTGGTTTGTGCACATCCCTTTGCTATGTTCCAGTCACAACAAAGTACCAGACGACCACATTTACCCGTTACAATATATTTTTGACTACATCCTACCAACAATAACAGCAGGTGGAGAGTTGGGCTGGGAACCTGGTTTCTGCTGGCTCCGCTTGTGGGAAGAGTTCTCGAATCCTCTGTGTCGTCCTGGCGGAGTCAGCCTTCTCTTCGTTCCTGCACGGAGCCGCCACAAGGACACCCGCCAAACGCCGGGGGCCGACTGTCACAGCTGACACATCTTGTTATTGAATTCTGGAGTACGGCTCCTCATTGCATCCTGCCTAATGCTGGAATGCCCACACTTATTTCAGCTAAAAATTATATTTGAAGACAGAGGGTTTACAATGAGGGTGCCTTGTTTGACTAGAAGACACGTGTACATTTTCATGGCACCAGTAGCTGTGGAAACCCTGGAAGGATGCACATGCCATTCATTCCCTTCATGGAAGGTTTATGCGTGGCCTTTTACGGCCCTGGATTTGTAGAGCCCCAGGGATTTCATATAGCACTTGCTGCCACGGGGTCCACTCGTGACAATTACTATCACTAGTGCCTTAATTACCAATGGAAGATTCCGACCCGTGCACAAAGCCCCGCTATGCGCAGTAATGGGAATTATAAGTGAGGCTCCCTGTTTCCCGTTTTTACTGATTTTTGCAGCTAAATACACACAGAAACATTTATTTTATTGTCTGTATTTATTTTAAAATGTGGATAAAAACGGAAATTGGGTTGCTTTTTGAGTAATTCTAAATACTGTCTGCCATGACTGCTAGGCTAATAGCTGTGTAGATTAATAGTTAAGGGGGTTAAAAAAGAAAGGAATTTTAGTAGAGGCTTTAACAGCAATAGATATGCATATGGTTGATACTGAAATTTGCAAATTTTCATATAAGAGCACGGCAACCTGGCAGACATTCAAGCATGAGTGCATATTTATCGGTTAAAATGTGGAAATGTACTAATTTCAGATTGATTTTTCCACAAAACCCACAATAAATATGGATAAATACAGACCAAATTAGCAAAAGATAAATATGGATAAATACAGACGGAAATGTCAAAAAAATAAATACCATAAAACCGGGAGCCCTAATTATAAGTTACGTGGCTCTCCTCACACGCCGTAACTATGTCAAATCTGTGGGAATTTAAAAGAAGGGGGGCTGCCGGAAATTACTGGGACATGCGGATTGTAATGTGGTAAGCACTACCATCTGTGTTGTTATGCCCAATTTTCAAGGCCGTGTTCAAAAGAAACAAGGATCACCCTACTCACACGGAACCAGGCTACATATTACAATACAGAAAACCAATGGTACCTTTGGAATTGGTATGGGAATTAACTTTTTTATTTATAACAGTGATACAGATTGAGCACAATGGCAATAATCTAGGAGAAGGTTTTCGGATTTTAAAACCCCCCCACAAATAGAGCCCAGTAGGTGAAATGCATTGCGATTTGTATTACGTGAAAAAATCCTCAACAAGGGGGTTCAGAGAACTATGTTCAGTGTCCCAAGTGAAAGGTGAACCCTATAAATTAAAGTGACAATAGTGACATAGATAAAGGTTTTAAGAAAATACAAAAAAAGCAAAAAGAGACCAACCAATCAATTTACAATAAACATTCACAGTCTACTGTGACAATGACAGAGGCTGTGGACAATAGTTCACTGTGCAATAGTGTTGACGACGTTCCAACCTCTTTAGAATTATGAGGTCTCATCAGGACCTATGATTTAGGGGGGACACCTGAAATCAATTGAGAAAAAGGTTTGGATGAGTGACCTAATTTAATTTTTGAATAGTCAATGAAGTTAAGTGGGGATGGAATTTGAGCACCTGAAATGGTATGGATGGGCCCGATGTAAGTACCACTGCCCTCATTTACACTTCCTTTGGGTGCATGCACCACCATTTGACAATACATCCATACCAGTCCAGGTACTAAAGTTGTATCCCCTCATAACTTAATACAAATTGCAATGCATTTTACCTACTGGGCTGTAGATTATTGCCATTGTGCTCAATCTGTATCACTATTATAAATAACAATTTTCGAGGCCATCACCTGTAACAGCCAACAATTATCGCTTCACACAATACAGGGAAACACTAGAGAATGCCCAAAAAAAGTTATCATTCCTACCACTTCACCTGTTATTTGTCTTCCAAAGACCACATCAAAGGTGATTCAGTACTTCAGTAACCCAATATCATGGTCCACAGAAATGACCACTTGAAACAGCTACGTGACTATTTGGAAGTAAAGGTCTGGGATTTGGAGGCAGATTTGCTTGCCAATAAGTGTTCATCTCCAGACAATCTTCCTTCTCCAGCTTCACTTTTGCCATTAACCGCAAGCCCACACTTGCTGCCTTCTCTCTAATTTCTGTTTTTTTTATAGCAAACATTTTTTTATTTTCACTGCGAAAATATAGAGTACAACGAGTCAACCAAGTCACTACAGTCTCCATAGTCTCTTGTGCTTGCGGAGGCAGCCTCTGGCCACATAAACCGCTCTTCAGCTTCGCGCATGAGTCCATTGCCTTGCACCACACTTGCATCAACATAGGCTCCAGCGCAATCCTCGCACATGCAATGTTTTGCTCGGCCATGAGGATACCTAAAGCTACAAGTGCCTTCTCTGCCCTGGAACTCCTGACCTCTTCAAGTAAGCCCAACAGTGCCACCCGTGGGGAAGCTGCAATGGAACACTACAATACTTGAGATAGGGTGTGGAAGACAACCCTCCAGTATCGGGAGATCACCAGACAGACCCACGGCATGTGGTAGAAGTCCGGTCCTTCCTGCCCACATCGGGGGCAGTTTGGGTATGCATGTTGGTGGGCCTTATAGAGCATGGTCATCATCAGGTATGCATTGTGGAGGTACATTAATTGAATCAGGCATAGCCTAGATGAAATCGCTAGCTCTTTCTGTTCCATGAGAACCATCTGCCACTACTAGTCCACCAGTGTGCCCACCCACCCTTCCCATCTGGTTCTTAGTGCCTCCAAGAGGTTTGGGGAGTTAATGACCAGTGACGTGTAAATGCCGGATATCCCCCCTTTCCCCAGGGGTCCCATTGGTATCTGCTTTCCATGGGTCTGAACTCAGGAACCTCCTCTAGAGTCCCCATAAGGCTCAAGCGCCTGGTGGAGCTGAAGGATCGGAAAAACTGTCATCGTTGGATTCCAAAGTCTGTCTGTAATTCTTACAAGGATTTCAGGTGGAATCCTCCCCAGATATCCAATAGTTTTGAAATGCCAATCAGCTCCTACTTACTAAACCCCTGTGGTGAGGCCACCTCACGCAGCCATCTTCCTCTCCAGAGTCGGAGTCTATTGGCTGAGTTTGCCATCCAATCCTGTCCAGCGTACTGCTGCCTTTCATACCAAGGGGACCACCCTCGACAGATCGAGAAGAGACCGCTGAACAGGGGCCCCATGCACCATGTCCATGACAGCCTCCCACCCCATCTCACCAACCTCCCTCCTGCTCAGAGAAAGGACGGCATCACAGCCTGGACATCTGAGAACGATTTGTGTGGGAAATGTTTAAGGGTATACAAGAAAAGGGGTAAAATCATTATCTCAAAGAGAGCTGACCTGCCCAGGACACTCAACGGCAGGCTGCTCCATCTAGTCAGATCCCCCCTCACGTTGGACACCAATGAGGTTAGGTTTAAAGAACAGGCTGGTAAGAGGGAAATATGAGCCCCCTGGTATTAAAAGCTAAGGCGTCAGAAAGGCACTCACTACATAGTGCCAACTGTCCGTTGCCACTGGATCACTAATCAGGAACAGCAAAGACTTGGATCAGTTAGCTCTATGACCACAAGCCTGCCCATAAAAGTCAGGTATGAGGAGAAGTCGGGGTCCTGTGATCTTGGCCCGGGACAAGAAAAGCAGGACATTGTCAGTGTACAGTACTATGTGGTCCTAAGACACACCCTCCGCCCAGGCCCCATACTTGTGCATCGCATCTGACCCATGTTGCCAGCGGCTCCATCACAAGTGCGAAGAGCAGTGGTGATACAGAGCACCCTTGTCTAGTTCCACGCTCTATCTGGAATTCTTGAGATAGTTGAGTTACCGGACCCAAGCCATAGGAGAGGCACAGAGTACAATCACATAGGATATATACCATGTGCTCATCTCCATGCAATGGAGCACATCACACAGGAACTACCAGTTGTGAGAATCAAATGCCTTCTCAAAATCAATGAAACGAAGGGTACTTGGCCCCGTCACACAGAAACGGTAAGCCAGTGCCATATGCAATCATCGTATGCAGTGTCTGGCACCCCTTCTCTCCAATTTCACCTTCTGGAATTCAGGATCTCGCTGTCTTTTAGATTGATTCGCGCTATACAAACCAAATACCTGTTGCCAAAAATCAGGGCTTCCAGCAGGCCCATGAATGTCTGTACTATTCAATGGAATCATTGGCTCCACCTCTACTTTTGCCAAAAACATCCTCAGTAGTTCATTTGGGTTTGGAATGAATGACCGCTGCATCTCCAGACCTTTTGCAGAGAAATGCTTCATGGCCCCAGCCATCCAATGAGCAGCCTTCCTCCACCTCAAAAAAGTTAATAAAGTGCATTGACCTTCTCAAAGACCCAAAAATGCTTTCTGTTTTCCTCGATTGACAGAATCATCTTTCATCCCAACCTGGTATAACCTGGAAACAACGCAAACAGGTGGAAAGGATGCTGGACCTATCTGCCACTTTTGACACAGTCCGTTGTGACTCTCCATTTCCCACTGCGCTAGATTGATGTACAATTAACAGCTTTGGACTGGATCTTTTCGTTCTTCTCAGAGAACAGGAAACTAGAAAAGGGCCTGAAATCCTGATTCAGGCACAAGCTGGAGTTTGTGCTTGAAATGAATCAGTATTACAATTTGTGGGCTATTACAGCACTTAATTCTTGCACGGATTTTACCAGGTAAAACCTGCAGAATTTTGCAGTGAAAATATGTACGTTCTGAGTTTTGAAAACAGCCTGTTTTACAGTGGTTTCCCACACACCATGGTGAGAAACTTGCAATGGAAACATATTGCACCTGGCAAATACAACATCTGGCTGTATCAGTACTAGGCCGGGTCGAAGATCGCTTGGAACTCCGCAAAGTGACCAAAAAACTCTGTCGCGCTATGCCGAGTTCTGCAAGCAGCAGGGTGCATTAGGCTGCTCTGTTCGACTTGATTTTTAGCGCCAGATGTTTGTCCCACACTGGAAAATCAGCGTCAGTGGCGCTATGCGCAGCACAAGAGGGATCTGCTTCTTTTTGCTGCTCGAGTAGATGTTGTTCTCCATCGACAGCTTCCTCATCATGAACGGAAGGATCCTCAATGCGAGCGGTCGTGACCATCCGCGACCGCTCGCATTGAGAAATCTCGCTGGGAGGTGGCCTAGTGCTGTATTTTACTTGCTTACCAACTTAATGTTGGTGAGTGCAAGCGAGTGAAAAAGTCCGCTCTGCATTTTTGGGACTTGCGTGCTCCGCAGAGTGCAGAAAACTCAGTGAATGGAGCAGAGTTCACCGTCCAGGCCTAATCAGTACTTACAACCTGTGGAATAAGGTTTTCAATTGCAAATACTCTGAGAAGCATTGATTGTGGACTGTAGTACTCGCCACCAGTACATCTAAGACACGTATCTGTCACACTTGCATGTGCAACACAGCATTACTTAAGACAACATCTGATCTGAGCCAAGTGCACAAGAGAATACCTTACCCGCCCCCCAAAAAAAACATACAACCATGTGGGCGCTCTGAAGTAGTGAGCATGCGCGCAAAGAATTTATTGAAAGTGTCCCCCCCCCACCCCCCTTGCCCGTGAGGGGATTAGGTGCATGTTAAGTGTAAAAACAACTGAAAATGATTGATGGTGGTCGCTCTGGAGCCGGGCAATATCCGGCATTAATTAAACCTGAAATCGACTGCATGGATACCAGCGGAGGACCGAGGGCGCACAGACTCAGAAATTACCAAGGCAACCTGTCATTACAAACAAGGACGAGCGCTGTATTTGCCTGACCTCTTTACAACACGCCGCGTGGATGCGTATCCGGGTCAAGTGTTTCTTGTTCGCTAAAGACCACTGCGAGTCACGGATCCTTTGTCGCACCGTGGACCTGTCACCCGTTCAGCTGGTCAGTAATTGCCAATCAATGGCCCCGTGCACGTTCTTTGTGTTGCGGGCCCGCACGTGCTGGGAATTGGGAGGAAGTGAACGCCAGTGTCGACTAGGAAAATGTCGATCATTAAAAAATATAAGTGTAGGAAATTGTTTTCCAGTGTCTGCGGGGTGCACCAACATTTATGCAAAGGTCACTAGGGCTGGGGAAGAGTCGGTCACATGTCAAACACGTCCTTATTCTGCTTTCGCACAAAATGGCCTGTTAGGAAATCGATTGGTTTAACGAAACGCATCCCCGTCTCTCTATGCCGTTAAAATAAATGTACGTGTTTCAGAACAGTAAAGGCCATAAGAAAAAGCTCCCAAATCCTTTGTCTGAATCGTAGGGAGACGGGAAAGCCTCCAGTTCTTTAGGTTCCGAGGCGGGGGTTTAGCTTTAAGAGCGGGTGGGGGTGAGGCGCAGGTGCCAGACATTCTGTAAAATTTGCACTTATGCTCCATTAATTGCTGACATATCCTCCCCCCATCACTCCCTCCCTCCCCCAGACCGATCGAATCCCCCAGGAGAAGAGCAGAGCAGCAGGCCCAGACCGGTACCCAGCAGCACACCAGCAGAAAAAGCAGCCAATTAGCCTCTAGAATGAAGAAAAAAAAAAAGATGGGGTTGCCAGGCAACCGGAGAAATAGCAAGAGGCGAAACAGCTGAGTAGCAAGCCCGGGCTGGTACCCAGGCAGTCACAGGCCAGCCAATTAACACACTGCATTTGAGGCTGATGCGGTATCCTAGCAACACACTGTATTTGTCTGTTCTGTGCCCTCTCTCCCCATCCTCTCTGCCTTTCACGCTCTTTCTATCTCCCTCCCCCACTGCTCCCCAATCACACATGACATTACGATTTGGCCCAATTACCGTTTCAAAACTTCCATTATGGGGTCCCCGGGGGAGGCAAAAAGAACTTCACGCGCACGAAGGGAAAAAAACACATAATAACAGCTTTCAGTTTCAAAATCGGTTCATTTGCCAAGCTCAAAGCGCGGCGTAGGAAACAAAATCAATACGAGAAACACAAAGCCCCATTTCCAGGCGGACAGAGCCTGCCACGCCGAAGACCCGGTTCTCTTGATCTGCCAGCGTAGCTTTTAAAAGCACGGCGGTGAGGGCCGGTTTGAAGAAACTGAGATGCGAGTCGAGCAAAATCAACACGTGGGGCTACAAAGCACAAGAGAGTCAAACCAACTGCATAGACTTGTGTCAGGGATTTTAATTGGCCCTTGAACGTTGTAGCGCTCCATGGAAGCCCGCTGACCGGGCCGTTCTGGTGCCACTAATGTTTGCTCATCCGACGTGCTTTTTATTGGACTAACAAAGGAAGCACGAGCGTGGGATGGTGTGATGTGTGTGGTTGTGTTTAAGTACAGTACACCGCAATCTGCAATCCCTTTCCTGGCAACGCGCCTTTGTGGAAGTCAACAGCGATGCGCCCCCAGCTTGATGGCTTTTTCTTTGCTATGCCTTCTCCAGCTGCCGAGGGGACGGTGCCGAATGATGTCGTTTCAGATACAGCTGGCATTTGATAAATCGACATCCGTATCCGGCCGGCCACGGGCAGACTACGATTTTTTTTAACTAGTTTCCTACAAATCAGACATTGGTCAAGAACATTGTTGTGGAGGGTCACAGGGGAATAACTGGTCGCGCGGGGAGGGAAATGTAAATGTGAAACACATTTAATATGTGTGCGTTTCATTAGTTGCTTTCATATAACGTTGCTGCAGTTCGAGTGCCACTTCAAGGCGCTTTCCAATGAGAAAGGGATGCAAATATGGCCTGAAGGTTGTTGGAGGAGTCATGCCGTGCAGCTATGAGCTGTAAGAGTACAAGGGCCCTCTAGAAGCGAAGCTGAGGCCTGAGACGTGTAACGGCCCTCCCCTCCTCGGGTGCAGGCGAGGCACTGGCCTGTGGGAGGCGCACTGCAGAGGAGAAGGCCTGCGGGGCACATGTCAGGCGTTTTGAGGTGCAGATGTGGTCGAAGCAAGTAATGTAATGCTGTGGAGAGGCCTGTGTGCAGCGTCGACAGGAGAATCCTGAGGCCTGCAGAGAGAGGCGTCAAGCACCACAGGGGCAGGGGGTGCCACTCAACATATGCAGTTACACGAAAACCTCTGGCTGGTTGCACCATAAGCGATCGCACCGGAGAAACACCGCCTCGTGAGCCTCTTGTGACGTTATCAAAAGTGATATTAGAATGAAGTTCATACATGAGCGCCCAATGATTAGCGAATAAAGATATCATCATGGTTCACAAAAAGATCAACTTATAAAGCAGGCGAAGCAAACTAAACTAAATTCTTCCACGTTATCTTTTTACCAGTACACCGAATCCCTAAATATAAATATGCTCATGTAACGTTGGTGCCTGCAATAATGTGCACGATACTGGTTGTGGGTTTATTAAGTATTTATTAATCAAGTAATTAATATTGCTGAGGAGCGCCGGCCGGCGCTTCCGATCATTGCCTTGTCTCGGCGCGCACTGGGGGTGCGCGCGCAGCTCGCCAACATGGCCGCCGCACGTCACGTCTACGTGACGTGCATAAACTAGAATGCGCACGCTACATATCTCCCCCTTTTTATCAAACTTTACTGAGTCACTTACAGTTCATTGTCCAATTCAAAATCTCGATATCTGGAAGGTCTTACCACCTGCCTTCCACTCCTTGTGACCCTGACTGGGTTCTCCATTGTCTCTTGGCTCTGCATCTCATGGCCTACTGCTCCTTCACTCACAGCTCCCTCTTCATTCGTGCTTCTCTCCAACCTGTCCCATTCTATTCCTTGACTTCCGTTTTCTTCTTCCTCTTCACTTTCCGTTCCGGCTCTCACTCCGCCTTGCTGCTCAGCGGCATCTTGACTCCTCTCCACGTCCGAACCTTCCTTGTCTTCCCAGTCGGTTCCCTGTTGCTCCCAGCCCAAAACCTTGTTGCACCTGGCCATGCGGTCCTGGGACCACACGTTCCCATCGCTTAATAGGGCCGCTCGATCATACACTTCCACCACTTGCATCGGCTTGCTGTACTTGCTGTCTCCTTTCTTCTGTAGGGTGGCCAACTTTACTCTTACCCACTCTCCTTTCTCCAGGCCTGTACCTTTGACATTCCTTCGTTTGTTGTAGTGGTTGCTGTAAATTGTCTGCGCTCTTTCCAGGTTGGCCCACACCACTGCAGGGGACCATTCACTGGTGATGAGCTTTTCCTTCCAAATCCTGTTGTCGTGCGTGAATGGTTCACGTCCTCTCAATATTTGGAATGGGCTATACCCCGTGCCCGTGGGGGTTATTCTGTAGGCCCATACCATGTTCTCTAGCGCCTTCTCCCAGTTCTGTTCACTTGATATGGCTGCTTGTATGGCTCCCATCACTACCCTGTTAAATCTCTCCACTAAACCGTTACCGGCCGGATGGTAGATTGACGTATGTTTGACAGTGATGCCATTTCTTTGCATGAACTTGTTCCACTTTTCTGACGTGAACTGGGGTCCATTGTCACTCAAGATCGATTTTGGTATTCCTTCCCTTGTGAAAGTCTCTGACAAAAACTTAATGATGTTCTCAGTGTCCATGGACTCATCTACTCTCAACTCCGGCCACTTTGAGTATCGATCCATGAGCACACACACATATTTCTGTGTGCTTTGGTCATCTAGGACCGGTCCCAAAATGTCTATGGATAGTTCTTCCCACGGATTTGAAGGAGGGTCAAACTTCCCTATCGCTGGCCTCTTGGGTTTTAATGTCTTGTCCGCCCGTTGACATTGTGGACATTCTCTGACATGCCTTTCAGCCCTTATGTCCATGCCTGGCCACCAGTAATTTTGTTTTGCTCTTGCCTTGAGTTTCCCTATGCCCAGGTGTCCCTCATGTAGCAAGTCCACAAGTTTTGAGGTGAGGTTCCTTGGGGGGATCACCTTATCTCCCCTGTACATGAAGACCCCTTTGTCTCCTATCGACAGTTCTTCCCGCACTTCAAAGTACGGCTTGAGGCTCGCCCTCACATTTATTTTGTCCGGCCATCCTTGTACAATGTGCCCTTTCACTTCCTTCATGTCGAGGTCCTCTTCGTATGACTCTGTCCATTCTTGTAGACTGATTAGTTTCTCTTGGTCTTCTATAAGAGCTACCAACTCCCCACAGCCGGCAGGGTCTTCCTCTCCCAGCTCCATGGCAGCTGCCCTGCTCAGGTAATCCGCTACTCGGTTCCGGTTCCCGGGAATGTACTCCACGTCGTACCTGAACTCGAGTAACTTTAGAGACATTTTGGATATCCTGGGAGTGGCACTGGCGTGTCCGCTCGACGTTAGCACCTTCACCAACGGCTTGTGATCTGTTTTGAGTAGAAAGCGTGTTCCCCACAAAAATTGCCGGAATCTCGCCATGGCCCATACGACCGCCAGCATCTCCTTCTCAATCACACTGTATTTGCTCTCCGTATCTGTCAATGCTCTGGATGCAAAGCTGATGGTCTCCATTTCCCCTCTTCCTCTGTCTTGCATGAGTACAGCGCCCAGGCCCTTGTCGCTGGCATCTGTCGTCAGTACGGTGGTGCCTTGTGGGTCGTAACCTTTGAGGGGAACAGCTCCTGTAACATCCTTTTTGATAGTTTCGAACTCTGCTTGGGCTTCTGGTGTCCACTGGAACACTGTGCTTTCCCTGGTCAACAGCCTCAAGTTGTGGGTCTTGGAAGCGAAGTGTACCACAAACTTGCTGTAGTACTTCGCCATCCCCAGGAACGACCTGACCTCTTCCTTGTTCTTGGGCGGCGGTGCTTCAGCGATGGCTTTAACGTTTTCCAACTTGGGGGTAACACCCTGTTGTCCGATCTCGTGTCCTAGGTACGTTACCGACTGCAGTCCCAACCGACACTTCGTCCACTCCGCCGTAAGGCCTTTGTTCTCTAGTGTTTTCAACACTTTTCCCAGCTTCTGATCGTGATCCTGCTTGTCTCGCCCCATCACCAGGATGTCATCCTGGAAATACTGGACGTCCTTGCAGTCTCTGAATAGTTGGTGCATCATTTTCTGGAAGACTGCAGCCGCCGAGGCCAGCCCAAAAGGCATTCGACAGAACTGGTAACATCCAAACGGAGTGATGAAGGATGTGAGACGTTTGCTGTCCGGGTGAAGTGCGATTTGGTGATAGGCCGAGGTCAAGTCGATAGTGGAGTACCACTGTACCCCCCTGGTCTTGGCCAACATCTCTTCAATTCTGGGGAGGGGAAATTTCTCCACAACAATATTCTTATTCAGTTCTCTCAGATCCACACAGAGCCGGACCTTCCCATTTGGCTTCATTACGACCACCAAAGGCGCCAACCATTCTGCACAGGTTATCGGCTCTATTATTCCCTTCTTTTCCAACTCCTGGAGTTCACTCTGGACTGCTTCTCTTACCGCAATCGGCACATTCCTCACTTTGTGAGCTACCGGGATGGCCCCTTCCTTGAGCACGATCTTGTGTTGGAAGTTTTCCATCCGTCCCACCGTGCCTCCAAACACTTTCGGGTAGTTCTCCTTCCACTTGTTCAGGTCCGGCCATTCCTCTTGCTCTGTGAGTAATATTTGCTCCTTTCCTCCTGGATCCAGTTTTATTCCTAGGTCGCCCTGGTCTAGCCATCCCAGGACCGAGGGTCCCTTTTCTGCGATGTACAGCTTGCACCATGCTGACCGGCCCCTGAATTCGAACAATAGGCGGCGGAACCCCACCATTGGAATGCGGTCGCCATTGTACGTGACCGGTCGAATGTCTAGCTTTTCCAACTCCGGTCCCAACTTGGGTCTGAACGTTTCTTCCCACACTGCCCGTTGGATGATGGTAAAGGGGGATCCTGTGTCTGCCACCACAGTGATGGTGATTCCACCCATAGACATGTCCAGAATGGGTTTTGTGGATTTCCCCCCTTCTACGCTCATTACCTGGTCGCATATGCATAGGACAGTGACCACCTCTTCCTCTGCAACCTCCTCCAGATCTTCTTCGCCTTGATCGACGCATTTCACCGTTTCCTTGGGATGTTTCTTCCTACACACCTTCTCATAGTGGCCTAAGATACCACAGTGTAGGCACTTGGCTCGGAACGCGGGACATCTTCTATCGCGTGCGTCGTGGGACCAACTGCCACATCTGTAGCATGATTTCTTGCCGTCATTGCCTGTTTGCTTCCCTTGCCATCTGCTGGTTCCTTTGGTTGCTGGGTCTTTGCCTCTCTGGTCTTTACGGTGGTCTCCCTCTTGTATCCTGTTCACCATCGTTGGGGTGGTTACATCTTTCTTGGTTGCCACAGCGCACCTCCTTGCGAGTTCCGCCCTTTTTACGATGACCATTACATCTTTGAGTGTGGTGTCGCCGCTCGCCCACAACTTGTCTTGGACATTTGTGCTCGTAGTGTGCATCACGATCTGGTCCTTTATGAATTCGTCCTCCCACAGTGCGTATTTACACGGGGCCGCCAGCTTCCTCAAGGCCCCTACGTATTCCTCTATGGTTTCTCCAGCCCGTTGTTTCCTTTGCTGGAAGTTAAACCTGTCCACTGACACACAGATGGTGGGACGGTACCGTTCATCCAGATCTTCCAATGCATGGGCATAGACATCCTTATCCGTGTCCTCTCTCTTCTTGGGCACCAGACTCTTGTAAATCCTGAGGCCCTCCGGTCCCAGGTTCAGCAACAGGATACGTTTCTTTCTTTGGGGGGTGAATGTTTCTTCATTTTCATCCTCCAGGACCCCTATGAAATTATCGATATATTCTTTCCAATCTTCCCACTTCATCAGGGGGTCCCCAGGTTTCGGTAGGAATTGCACTGGTGCAATTGCATAGCCTGCCGGTGTGCTCATTCTCACCTCCCTGATCGCTGTCGCTTTGACGTCCTTGCTGGTGGGGCTCCCTGGGGCGCTGTCCTTCGCTTCTGTATTGGCGCCCTCCTGGGGACTCCTAGTGCTGGTCCCCACTTCCTCCCCTTTGGTAGCCAGCGCTGTTCCTACCTTCCGCGGTGTGGTGGGAAGGTCTGCACGGTGGTTTATCTTCTGCGGGGTGCGGTGCTGCCTGTCCGGCCACTTCGCCGCCCCTCCGGTGGTTGTGGCTCTGTCACGCTCCTCAACCTGTCGTTCCTTGGTGGGCTCAGCCATGCCCCCTTGTGCTCTCCTCAATCTGGCCTTGTGGGGCTGCTCGACGCTGTGTTCAGGTGGTCAGGGAGTTGCCTACCCTGCTGCTGCCCACGTGGTGGAGGGTTCGATTGTTCCTCTACTGAATTGGCCAGCTGGAGCCTCCCGTCCTCGTCGCCACTGTAACGTTGGTGCCTGCAATAATGTGCACGATACTGGTTGTGGGTTTATTAAGTATTTATTAATCAAGTAATTAATATTGCTGAGGAGCGCCGGCCGGCGCTTCCGATCATTGCCTTGTCTCGGCGCGCACTGGGGGTGCGCGCGCAGCTCACCAACATGGCCGCCGCACGTCACGTCTACGTGACGTGCATAAACTAGAATGCGCACGCTACAGCTCACACAAATTCTCTACAAAATAAACAATATTTGAACAAATAAAATTGATGTACTAAGCCTACCCCCAAAACATAATATTTGAGCTCCCCAACGTCGCAATTCCCATTAATATACAGCCTCCTTAACCTCGACAGCCTCGAGAAGCACTCCACTTGCTGCAGACTGCTGACCAGACAGGTACATAATAGCTGGTACCTTCTGCTCCCTCAGGCACATGCTGCCTGGATACTAGTATCCGCTAACAAACTCAGAGATAATTGCCGATGTCTCCTACCCTCACCCACCCTTGGCCACAATGCCTTTCTCTACGCATACACAGACAACATCTACTGTCATATACCACCACCCACCCACACACTCCCTAACCAGTCGCTCCGACCCAGCTACCTGGCAGGAGGGCGTAAAGCAGACATCGGACAAGTTCTCAGAGATCCGTGGCTGTAGGAGCAACAGGAACCAGCGTGAACTCTAAACCCACGGCTGTGGAGTAGAACCTCCCAACAAAGTTGGCTTTCGGGTTGTATACACCAAAGTAGGTCCTGTAGAAACACAAGACTAGCAGTCAGGAAGGCATTTACTCTACTGAGCAACGTTTGGCTCTCCTAACATCTGCCCTTCCATCAAAGGTTATCACTCAATCAAAAGCGATGGCTGATGTCACAGATGTTTACAGTTTGCAAGTTTCGCTGACCTCTTTGAGTACAGGTCCGCTTTTAACAGGTGTTGGTGTTTGGATTATTTACAATGTTTAGTGGAAATAACTCAATTTCAGTACAGAGTGTTGTATTTAATAATTACAATCCAATAAACATCATAATATGAGTTGGCTGAGATTTATTCGGGGGAGGAGGGGGTTCTCCACTTCAGCCAATTACACAATCTAGAGACGGGAGAGATGAGTTTGCGATCATTTGTTGCACTGTCCTGTTTGGAGTGCTATGAAAGATGTGTTGTTGTGCTTGCTTTTGCACTGACCATTTATATTTTCTCGTTAGCACCATTTTACTACCTATATTATTTAACTCTGTTTTGACACATTGCTTTTCAGCTTTCCTTGTAATGTTTGTATTTCTTCATAATGGTAAGGGAGCAGCAGCTTCCCATGAATAAAGTTTTACGAAATGTGACGTAAAAAATCAAGAATTGACAAAGCAGAAAGGCTGGCAACACCGCCCATTTTGATTTTCCAATGCTTGTTAAATTACATGGGACTACTACCCCTGTCTTGGGTATTTGACCTGAAGAGATGGTGGCAGTGTGACGCTTTCTGTAAATGAATAGTCCTGCCAGAATTTTATTGTCGGGAAAGAGTATGCCCTACTCTCCCCACTGAATTAAAAGTTCTCCTTCACTGTAGTGCCCCACACCCTTGCACTGTGGTCCAGTGTGTGTGTATATGTGTGTTTGTCGAGTTAACGTGTACAGTTAGTATGTGTGATAAATATATATCTATAAGATTGTGTGCAATTTGGATATGTTTGCTGTTACAAGTGGGACCCATTTTGGATGCCCTAGGTTTAGCATTGCACAAGAAGATGGACAGATAAAGCTTTACACTGACAATCGAAGTGTATTGCTTATATTCCTGAAACCAGAAGTTGGAGACCCAGAGAGTAAAGTGAGGGACGATGAAGACATAGCTATCCTTGAAAATTCGATGAGGACCTTTTAGCAAGGGATTGCGAAATAGGTTCTCCTGAGTACCATGCGGTAGATGGTGGGGGAGAAGTCGTGTTGTTAAAGGCAGGAAAGTTCATAGGCAAAGCTTAACCTTTTGTCTGGTCATGGACAGACAAAAGGTTAAGCTTTGCCTATGAACTTGAATTTAACATCAGCTTTTGATCACACGAGAATTCCTTGATTTGCTTTATCATTGTATGATTTTTATTCTATTTTCGTCATTGTCATTAAATGAGGATTTGTGTATTTAAACTTTCTCCTTTCATTTATTGTTGTGTGTTTTCAGTTATTTAGCAAGGGAAATTTACTATATATACTTATATTTTGGCTTACCTCCTTTGTTGCTCTAATTTTAGCTTTCCGGAGTGAACCAATTTTTTTGATACATTGACACTACCCTGGTTCTTAGGGTTGTTGGGTTGACCCCCTCTATTACATCAGGTGTCTGCACAACAGCCACGATCTCAGAGGTAAGGGTATTTCACCTGAAGTTTGCACCTTGCAGCAGTAGAAGTGAGGTCTGCTTAGCACCTAGAAGCCTGCCTGCTCAGAGAGGAAAAAAGGGTCTGGCCCTGCTTGAGGAGAGACTGACAATGAGGAGAAGTCCAACTGTGCCCCTGGTAAGTTGGACACATAGAAGAAGTTAAATATTTAGTGGATGTATCACCGGGATCAATCTGTGTGGTGAGAAGTCGTCCAGCCCATCGGAGCGTGGTTCAAGTGGAAAAATGCGTGAAGAAGTGCAACTGCATAACTCTGTGGAAACTGGCACTTATACAGCCAGAGGACTGATGCTGCCGTTCCAACATGTGGGGTAACCATGCAGGACAACTCACAGCCGAAGCGTGAAGTATGTCCTGGCCCTGAGGACACACCTATTAAGGACATCCATTCCCCGGAGGCCAGCTTGAAGATTGTTGCGAGAGAGAGAGAGAGAGAGCTGAGAGAGAGAGAGAGAGAGAGAGAGAGAGAGAGAGAGAGAGAGAGAGAGAGAGATTGGGAGAGAGAAGCTGGGCCACTGCCATAAAGAGGCACCATTGAAGATGCCGGCCATTTTACACCAATGCACACATCAACCAGCACCACCCAGGCTGAGTCATTTGCTGAATAGATAACAGCAAGGCACAACAAACAGAGACTGAAACACTGTACACCGAGCAAATCCAAAGCATGATAAAGATTTATCCTTATTAGTGAGAGCTTTTATGACTTAGGAGCTATATGAACTGATTCACCAGTTGCCCTGGGGCAACCACTTAATGAAGTGTGCACTTGAGTCTTATTTTGCCTAAACTTAACATATGGAAGAGGACCACCCTAGACACAGGGCTGTGGAAGAGACTGCAGAGTGGGGAACAGGGCACTGGTGCAGTTGCAGCATTTCAGTTTGAGCAGGTGGTAGGATTTTTTTAAATCTGATACCTATCTAATTGTTTATTATTTCATACTGCTGTGATATTAGAAGTACATTTAAAAAAAATAGACAAACACTGGGCTGGATAATGATTTATACGGTCTATTAGGTGATAGTTGAGTTCTGAGTCTTTGCCCCCACCATTTCTCCCTTGAGAAGTCATTGACTACTCGCTTCTTCCACCACGAGATTCAAGAGTGGAAAGGGAGTGCGTGGCCCAGTTGGCGACTCCCTAGTGGCAAACGACCCCAACCACCACGGTTAGGGCCTACAGCCCAAATCAGTCCTGTGGTCCGACAGGTTTTGTTTATTTAGTTTTATGCACTTTTTTTCACAGGGTGTTCTGGAGAATGGTTTATTTACTGTTGCGCTACTTGAGATTGTTAATAAGCTCAAGAGTAGCAAGTTGTGATTATGACTGGGTGCAATAATACTCATATTTCCAAGCAACGCAATTTAACAACAATGCCCATTTGAAATGTGTTACATTTTAATGAGTTTGGACCATTTGTGTGCCAGAGAAGAACCCACTAAAGTCCCATAATGCTAAGAATTTGAAGAGGCTTTTGTCATCTCTTTGTATCTTGACACCGACATGTCCGCAACTCTACACTCCAAATCGGAAGTTATAATAGGTTATATTAATAAATCTTGGCTTAACAAGTGGGAGGGGGTTTCCCTACGTTCCGACCTCATACCTTGTGGATCTGAGCGAAGGGTTATTGTCCTTCAAAGGAACTCAGAGCCCTTTGGGCCGATTGTCCGGTCTCAACTTTTCAATCCTGGATTTTCAATTTTTCAAACAACTTTTCATTGTGGACCTTGAGTTGCACTACCTCAGACTCAGTCTGCAGCCAGCTCTGCCACAAGTACTGTAATGCACTGTCTTATTTCATTTCTGTATATCGATGCTTTAAATGCACTGAAGCTAAGACGATGGAAAATACTTTATACGATGTATGAATAAACCATTCACTGGTAAATGTGCACTTTACAAATGTGATCTCATGATGCTGTTATGACTGCACATTGGTTACTGTGCTTTATGGGATGGCGGAGCTAATGGGGCAGTTTACAACTAGCATGCTACAAAGAAACAGCATCAATTTGACTAACAAAATACATTTAACACAAAATGTGCCATCTACCAAGCTTGATGATGCATTCAGAGGAGAAATGAGGAGGAGGAAGTGGGAAACTGTCACACAGGCCAGTGGGGTGTGCTCATCTGAGGTAAAATTGACAGTGGCTAGCAGTGAAAGCACACAGCAGCAGTGTAAGCACACAGTGCCCTGCCTAAAAATGTCCTTTGCCTGTCACAGCGTGCAGAAGATGGACCTACCTAAATGGTTGAGGCACAAGCATCACCGTCAAAGCTACTTGAAATATGCAGTTTCATAGCATCTGCATTTTTTATGTAATTATGGATTTTCCACACTTGCCGCATACTGCACCATCAGCAACATCATTTTCATGTTTCATCAAAAAAGTCTATAGATCAACTGGATCATACATGTCTAAAAAACGGAACAGGTTGAGCACTGATGCACCACACAGTTTGCAAAAGTTATCTGTTCAGCTTTCATTGTTTAATTGCTGTAATCGGGTATAAAAGTGGTGAGAGTTTTGCCCAAACGGTTCATTATGCCTCATGGATAGATTGATGGGAGGGCTTTTGTCTGCTTTGGGAAACAAAAACCTTAAATTCTTCAATGTAGTTCTGTCAGGGTAGAAATAATTACTTCATATTTGTAATAAAAGGTTTTGTTTGAGTATTCATGCCAATGTATGGTTATATCTTACTGTCCTAAATGCAGCAGCTACATTGAGATGGCTCTGAGAGGATTTACAAGAATACTAGAGACTTCGCATCTCTTTTTAATGTCTGATGTCTGCAACATTAAAGGGTCTCCTAAGTAAACATGCACTTGTAATGGGATTTTGTGGAGGGGGGAGAATATGAGAAACAAAGGCTGTGAGAGGCTGAATTGTAAGGGATGAGACCAGGATACCAAAATAGCTAATGCCTTTAGTAGGTGCTAGGAGTCCCAACCCATTCTGTGCCCAGTTTTGCACCTTAAACTTGACTTTCAGCTAAAACTGTTGGATCTGCATCCTGTGCCTTTCTCTGCTCTTGGTGAACATACACCCAGCATTTCTCTCCTTCCCCGCCTTCCTTCCGCATAGGCAGTCTTTCTTTCACACTCTCGCCCACTCATTCCTCACCGCTTATAGTCGGCCATGTGATGCGCCTTTCCAACATCTCCAAGCGATGGCACCTCCAGCACCTCCGCCATTAGACGGAGTTTATCTGCGGTGCATACATTAGCACCTCCCACACCCGCGCTACTGTTTCTTTTTATATCTTGTGGAAGGGAGTCCTGTTCACCGCCTCGTCTCCTTTCTTTTCACCTCCTTTCGTTCTTAACTCTTTGCAGAAAGCGAACCTGCAGATATGGCCTGGAAAAGGCTTCACACCGTATTCTAAGGCTGAACCATTACACTGGTCTGATACAATATATACTAACTTTGTGGTTTAGGACCCGGTTACCTCAGAAACGGACCCCTCGCTACTTCACCACCAAGACCTTAGGTCATGCTTCATCTGTGAAATTCACCAAAATTGATGGAAGATTGAGACAGGTCCCTGGGGGAGCAGTGTCTGAAACACAGTTGACCCATCTTTGAAGGCACACCGAAATCCCATGCTCGTTAGAAAAGTCTGGACAATGGACCTGGCTAAACACGCCTTTGAGGGTCAGTGTTTCTTTGCAACTTCCAGACAAACTCAGAGATATAATTTTTGGTCCCCTGCACATGTCCCCTTGTTATCATACACCACTCACCTGTCTCATCTTTGTCCCTTGCTAACCACCTCACCTAAGAGTATGCACAAGCCCACTTCATTTGTGGAGCAATGCCACGTCTATAAGGGATCATGTCTGGCGCTAAAGGAGACCAGATGAAAAAACATAACCAAACAATCCAAAATAAACATCTCAGTCCTCACTCACTGGAAGTGGGTCATAACTTAATGCTTCTCCCACAACCATTCATGTACAAAATTTTGCTTCTGCATGTAGTTTCTTTGTCCGTTACAGTGTAACTAAGATAACTCAGTATCTTAGTTTTTAAAATCAGCTTTGCTGATGTGTTTGTTGCGCCTTAAAATGTACAACTTGAAAGAGATTGAATATTTTACTTGATGTTGTGGAAACTGTGAACTTAAGACCATTCCTTTCAAAACATTAAAGAACATCGCCTCCTAGAGGACTGTATCAGAACTTTAGGAATGGCTAACATGAGTGAGATCAAAGTGGCATGCATAGTTCTTCATTTATGCAAGCATCTTGGATTGTCCGTCAGTTAACTAGAAACCTTTGCTGCCAATTATGGTAGAAAAGCCTGGAAACTGGTGGTGAGCGGAAGGTAAGCTATGGTGAATACATTATGCACGTTCATGTGAGAAAATTATAAAGCAGGAAAAAATGAATAGAAGGGAGTAGAGCAAGCTAGAATGAATATGAGGAACATGACCTGCAGTGCCGTATGTCCGTCCGGAGCATCAGCCCTGGGAGTGGTTGCCCCGTGGGCAGTGGTGTAATGCACAATGATACCCACCCCCTTCCTACCCTACCTACAGAATGGTGAGGAGCCCCTCGGACTTCCATATGTTTGAGATATTCATAGGCAGTTCTACAAAATCCAATACGGTGCAGGCCAAGTGGCTTCCTTATAAATTACTTCCAGGGCATGTGACCCTAGAAGTGGCCTGGAGTTCCCTAGGAGATGATGATGTGGCTAGGCACACCTTCCTAAGGTAAGTGGAGTGAATAATATGTGCTACTCTCCAAAAGGCAATGCCTTTCATATATGCCTATCTGCTGGCTCACACTCTTCATGAATGAAAAGCCGAGTATTTTCCTGGTTTCTTTCAGCAAGTCAAATTACATGTCCCAATTCTTTCAACAAACAAAATGTGAGTGTCTCGTGCCTGAAGGTATGTGGGAATGATAAGGTATGGAATACTTTAGGAATGATTGAGGGGTGTTCGCGTGGTACGTTAATATGGAAAGCGTATGGCTCCAGCACTTAGAGGGCACTCTTCTGGCTGCAGAGAAACCCAGTCAAAATGCGCTCTTCCAAATAGCTAGGATAACGTTACAGATAATGCTTCATATGAGAACTGCCAACATGACCAGCATATTCATATTCCACAGTGTATTGAGTTCTCTGAAAGCAGGTACAAGGGTAGCAGGCTGTGTAAATGGCACTAGCAGCCTTTCAGTAGCCACCGATCACCACCTAATAATAAGTTATTTATAGGATGTAGCCTTATGGCTAGAGCGGTCGACCTCGAAGTAGGGAAACCTGGTTCGAGTCTTGGCAACGACGCTCAACATCCTGTGATTCTGGGCAAATTACTTAATCTCCCCGTGCCTAACAAAAATGAATGTGTCCATCTGTAACGAAACTGGTGCTCATGTGAAGTGCTCTGATACCGGATATCCTCGGGTCTAGTTTGAGCTATATAAAACAAAACAAAAAAAAACTGCTTCAATACCCATGCCTATGAAAGGGGGAGCATTAGTAAAATGAAAAACGGTTAATCAACTGGTCTTCTTCAGTAGCCAATGCCAAACACAAAGCAAACTTACAACTGCATTTCGGTGAAGCTCTTCCTGGTAACCAGCATGGTTGCTAGTGTTTGTCTGACAGACTCAGAGGGCTACATACTAAAAACCCAAAGTGCAACCCTTCAAGCTCAAGAATTAAGATAAGAAGTAAATAAATCCACCTTCCCTGTCCTGAGACAGAGGCATCATCGTGCTATTATTGAATGAAAGAAAACTATAACACATGTCTGTCTGGTCTCCAATGATGTAACTGGTTTTCTCTTGCACGTGCTGTTGATCTGGATGTGTCCTGGGAGTACACCTAGTTTTGTTGATGCTCAAAGAGATCACCCTGGGGAAGTTCCCATGTAAAACCGATCCATTCTGAAACCTTTCGACTGAGCTACCATTCTGGGGGCTGTGATGTCGCCACGGGCATGGAATAAAATGATGTTGGTGATCAACAGCCACAGATTCACGATCTGTCTATACAAATGAATAGATTGGACCACTTCATGTTGGCAGGATGTGGCTGACGTGTTTGCTGCCTCTAAGAATGTTCCCCTAGAGAATCAGGAACAATAACTCTAAAGTGTTCTAGGAAACATTATCAAAGTATCTTCTCTGAAAGGCTGGGCGTATAACTAGAGTAAGCCATGGCAAAGTGATTTGACGTTGCAACCAGTTTCTCTTGTGATTAGATTCTTGTCTAGGGTCCATTAGTCCAGCAGACGGGTCACTTTCTAAAGCTGACATAATTTATGATTTTATTTGTATCCTTATTCAAAGTGAGATGATGCAACAATAATTTGATGATGCTGTTCTTCTTCCATTGGGATGAGAGCTGAAGCTACAACCCGATTGCCTGACGCTTGCCAGACTCACAAACAGTAAGTCAAAAGCCACGAGGCCAGCAGTAATCTAAAAACAAAAGGCCCAGGTGAAACGAAGGATGGTACAATGGCATTCACCAGACCAAAGGCCCATTACATAGTAAGGGTTGTGAGACCGCTGTTTAGCATAGTACCAATGAATTTGAGCTTTTGTTTTAGGATTAGGAACAAACTGAGACAATTTACAGGGATCATTAGGAAGTGAAAGTCAATGATGATAGTCAATGATGATCGTCAGATAAGTGAGTCATCCATGCAAAGTTTGACATTTAAAACCTGGCTGTGCTGGGGGCTGTCAATACGCCACCACCACCACCATACTGATATCGCTGTCCCACCCACCCCATAACCGAGATAATGCCAGTAGCGACCCCAAATTGGGATGTGGGATCCTGTAAGTCTCTTAAGTAAGTTTAGTTTCCCATTTGGATTAAATATCTGGGCCATGGTAACAGTCTTCAGAATCCATAGATGGAGGAATTTGATTAGAATAAAGGAACGATTCTCCTATCTAATTTCCACTGCCAGGTGGCTGGAATAGAAACTTTGCCCTAAGAATTACACTTGAGAGGAAAAATGGTTAGTCCATATTAGGTCAGAGAGCAGGGGGGCTGATGGAGCAACCAAACACATTTCTGGACAACACTAGTAGAAATGTGCTGTACAAATACACTTACGCAAAAGACACACAAATATGCTTAACATAACATACTATGACATAGCCAACATCTCTGATCTCCCTTCAACAGATCTCCAAGCATGACCTTCCCACAAATTCAATGGACATTTGATTATGGCCTGGTACCTTCACTCAGGTATTCCCTATCTTGTGGCACTCGCTCCGCCTCCTGGGTTTAGTTTATCTTACAAAAGGTCATCATGTGTTAAGGTAAACATTTGTTAGGACTAGCAATTATTCTGCAGGGCATCCTGGCACTGTGAAGGGTGGGAGGGAGGGTAGCAAACCAGAAGGGAAAATCAAAGTGACTTAGAAAAGACACGTTTTTAGCCGTTTCTCGAACAAGATGGTGTCAGCCACGTTAGAAAGGGACTTGAAAAAGGCAACGCCAGTTAATTTTTTCAATGCGTAAAACAAGAAAGGGAGAAAATAAAGAAAGCTCAAGGAGGCTGTTGCTGCTCCCTGCTTGTTCCCACACGCCAGGTTAACTAACCTACATTAGTTCTTCACTAGCACAGAATTAACATCTTAATAAAAACGTTGCTTTACGAACGTGAGACTGCCCAAAGGAGTTGTCCTGTAAGCAACCATACAGAAATTTCATGACCGCAACACATCTGCATAGGGGGGAGCGAGAGACCTACCAAACTTGAATCTCACTATCCACGCTCAACATATTAAGGCACTTGTTTCAACGTGCCCTGCTCATTTTTTTTAAACTTTATTTGTCCCTAAGCTGTGATCAGAGAAGACAAGCCACTCCACCCCTGACTTTGACCAATCGCATATGAGAAGCAGGCGTACGCTTTGTCAAGCAAGTTCCAGCAGGCTTCCATTCCTCTGCTCTTGTATCAGTTGTTTATATTGAGCTGGCCTTTGTGGTCTAGTCGTAAGTGAAAGAGGTCTGGAAACCCGATGTGTCATGCACCCATCAACTGAGAAACAGGGTTTCAAGCTGAATAAAATGGGAAGGACCTTTGTTTTCTGAGTAAATCCAAAATATGCTTGTTACTGCACCTAAGGATAAAGTTACTGGTTACCTTCCACTGTTTTTATTCATTAAGGGGACCTGTTAAACTAATAGATCTTTTATCCCCTACGATTCATACGACCCATCCTAACCTCTCCAAATGTGGCTGCTTGACGGATCTTCTTCGAACCCCATTGCCTTCTCCTGATAGGAACATTCGCTCTACAGAAGTTTGCATATTGGTCCAATATTGGCTTTTTCTTATTCACAATTTAGCAAACCGTTTTCATAACAGTATAGGTCAGCTAAAATACACCAAGGGAAAATAGTTCAGATGGCAAATCAAAATCCCACTTTTCTACAATAAATTTGAGCAAATACTGCCAGCCAACACAGGTCAATGTATTTGAGTCTAGTGCCGCCGAAGGAATTAAGGAGAATCTACAGCCTTATGATCAGACTGCTGGTAGCACTGATTTTCAGGGCACAGGTAATCTCCACTTTCATTCTCTGGATGAGTATTAACAGGCTTTCTTGACAAGAGGCTCTTAATCAGAACCTGCTTCATATATACAAGAATCAAGAACTTTAAAATGCTTACAACTCTATATTTGTTATCAGATTGCAGACAATGCAAATTACCGGTGCGTGTCTATTCACATTTCATGTATGATCTATAACTGGAAAGACCGCTAGTCTTTCTACATGCATACTATTGCAATTTATTTTTTATTTTAAATTTAGTAACATGATTGATTATACGATTTTTGACGGTGCTTCTATAGGTTCAGTGTAGTTTATGTCATTATTGTTGGATGCATTGCATTGAAAACATGCTTCTCATGTTCTTAATATTTACCAGTTCGCATTTCAAATTACATTCTTAGCTCATTGTTTTTTCTATGTTCCTTTTTTGAAATGTGCTTTCAAATATCCACCGGTTTAAAAGCTCTTAATTAGTTTAATGATACATTATGCATACGTTATCGGAAATTCTGCAAGTAGAGAAACTGGGAGAAAGTATACCTCTGCCATAGGGGGCTCTGGTGAAGTTCAGATAGCAAACGACGATTGCTTGTTTTTTAAGTTTAACTGTTAAATAAACTGATTTTAAATACATATTTGTCGGTGAGGGGTTGACGTTTGTCAGCTCGCAGAAAACAGCATTTATATAATTGTAATTTTTGTCCCAGCACTTGCCTGTGCAGGAAGAATTATGCGACTTTCATCAGCGTTTTGAAAAATTACAAAGAACTCTCTGGTTCAGCAAAAAACAGGAAGCACTCAAATATTCGCGAATCATGGGCCCTGTAGACCGATGGCTTTCTGTCAAGAGTCTTCCTCATCTGAGATAGCTTTTAGTAGTAAACACACATCTTGAAGACAACTCATACTTATACCTCATATGCAGATATTTCCCACTTAAAGTCCCCAAAGGGACCACCTGGCAGTCTCTATCTGTTATCTACAGTAACAGGACTGCAGAGTGGTTTTCCTGCACCTTTGCTTGAACAGAGATGTTCCACCTGATTCAGGGATTGAGTCACCTTCTCTGGTCGAGCGGGCACTAAGTACCAACAGGGCTGAGGCAGCAAACAGTAAGGATAAATTAAGGTCCAAGCAAACTTCTGGGTGATGCAGGAGGGTGCTCCAGATAGGCTTTGGATGAGTGATACCGTTGGCACTCCTCAAAGTATAGACCGCCTCGAAACTAAGATCTAGAGTTAGCAATTTGATTGCTCCTAATAAATGTTGTTGAAACTATCAGGAGCTTAGAGGGTAAAGCTAGTCATAGGTCGCCCTCCACTCATAATGCAATCAATCCAACAATGACCTAGACCTTGTAGGCACTTATAAATTCTTGTAATTCTTTTTAGGTATACCATATGTTGCATGAATATTACAAACTTACTCCCCTTTTGTTAATTATTGGGGTAGTCGGTATATCCTGAAACTGTGCCTCATTTAATAATCGCCCATTCCCTTATGGTAACAATAAACCATAGGCGGAGTCGATGCCAGATACCTTCCACCATCGGGCAAATTGAAGGGGAAGGATCAACGACCCACATTCGGGGTTGCAGTTCCATTAGGTCACTACCCTCCCGGCTGGTACGAGTACAGATGGCCGAGCGAGGTTGCGAAGACTAGTTTGTCCTTATGCAGTGGCTTTAATATGTATGACGCCCTGAAGAAATAGCCAAAAAATCGATGTCAATGAAACATGTCGGCAAGTAAAGTGGTGTTGGTTGGATAGTTAGTAACCACACTCACTTTTTTTAGGTTCCACACCCAACACAAGAGACAGAATGAAATTGCATATCTGTGTTGCTGTGTGTGTTTTATATGTGGAGAAGTGTGGCTCACTGGGTGGAGAAGTGTGGCTCACTGGTTAGAGGAGGCAGACCCTGAAGCAGAGGTCAGACCCGGTACCAGGGTTCAATTCCCGACGCATTGGTTCGATAATTCTCGTTTCGGTGCCTACTCGAATCATGGGTTCACACTCTGCAGCTCTGGGCATTAGCCTGCTTAATCTCCACTACGGCCCCCCCGTGGCGGGATGCCTGGCTTTCACCTTGGGGGAAGCCAGGACGGGTTCCCAAGGCAAGCGCCGAGATGCCTACGGGTAATCGAGCGCTATATAAGAACGCATAATAATAATAATAATAATAATAATAATGTTGTTTGGACACTTTATTGGTCGTCTTGTGGTCTTCTTTCACTGCATACTTTCACAAAATATTTTCCCTTTTTTGTGTTTCTTGGACACAATTTTCTTTTCCGAGCTTGATGGTGCCAATGATGAGAACAGGGCTATCCTGGTGAGGGATTGGTGTCACTACAACGCATGCTTTTACATCGCATGCCTTTACAACGCGGTTTTTACATCGCATACCATTACAACGCATAATGCTTTTAGGCGCTGGATAGTGAATTATTTAATTTACTATTCCAACTCCAGTCCCCGTGGATAGCAGGGAAGGTGTTGGATAGTATATTAAATACATTCCCTATCCTAGAGCGCCCCCCAGCGCATTGCGTTGTAATGGTTTGCGTTGTAATGGTTGCGATGTAATGGTAGTGCGTTGTAAAAAATTCGTTGTAAGTGATGTTCCCCCCTGGTGAGTACCTGCCAGGTTCCCGTTGGTGGTGCGCCCGTGAGGTGCCATCTCGCTCCTTCACACTTTTTTCATTGTGCTTGTGGTACAGTTCTGACACGAAGGTGTGTGTTTTTTTTTTCTCGCACTATGAATTTTATTGTTACCATAAGGGAATGGGCGATTATTAAATGAGGCACAGTTTCAGGATATACCGACTACCCCAATAATTAACGAAAGGGGAGTAAGTTTGTAATATTCATGCAACATATGGTATACCTAAAAAGAATTACAAGAATTTATAAGTGCCTACAAGGTCTAGGTCATTGTTGGATTGATTCCTAATAAATGTTAACAACAAGTAGAATCAAAAGTAGTTCTGAGGTATTTATTTCTCACACCACAGACCCCTGCCAGTCAAAGTACTGTTCCCTCTGTCTACCTATACAGGAGCCAGCGAGGGATTGACTGGGGTGTAGGACAAAAATACCGCTCATTAGCTCCACACAGCTCCTATAGCTCTGGCCAACAGCCGCAATCATAAGGTGCACGTCCAAACGAGGGACAAGCACATGAGGCATGGAGTCCCTGACGCCTGTCAGATCGAAGGTCTTTAGCTCTAAGCCCCTTCGGCATGAACTAATTGCTGGAGAAAAATAACTAGTAAATGGAACGAGAAGTACAAGCCTAAGGAAAATGAACACGAGTGAACTGTTGGACTACACATGACTACGGACTGGCCACTGTTTTGTTTTGGCCTTGTTCTCAATACTATGAACACACCGGCAATTCAAAGGACTGGGATGAGGAACATCTAACCCTTGAAAAAGAAAGTGACAGACAGTTCAGCAAACGGCAGTCCCAGAGACACATGGGAAAGCCTACCTGTTATTTTTCAAACAAGCAGTAGAGAAAGTGGCACACTATGCTAGCAGTTGCAATAGGTTGGCTGGCTCACTCCTCTATTAGCGTTAGTAGAAAGAGTAGAAGAAACCTAACCATGCAAAGACCAGATGATGGAAAAGAAGAGAAAATGCTGCTCATCAGCTGCAATAATCAAAGGCGGGACAAGGAGCGATATGTTTAGGAAACATGCTCCTCAGTGAACAGTAAATGATCACACGGGTTGCAGTTCATCATCAAAAGGGAGGGAAAGATCCTAGAAAGTGGATCAAGTGGTCTGAAGGATCCGGGAGGGGGGGTCTGAGTTATCAGCTGGAAGTGCCCTCACACACCCAGTAGGGTGTCTTGCTTCATCATAGGGCACTCTTCGTCGGGCCGGCGCTGCAATGCCCAATGGGCCCCTCAATGGGGACTCTTTGGCGAGGATCTTTTGATCTTAAAGCTGTTTGATGTGTGCAAGTGATTTGATCCCGTCACTTGCACGCATCATACAACTTTAAAATCAAAACATGAAGGAACCGCACCCTGCTGGACAATTTGCAGATTTTCTAGTCACTGGAAAACCCCTCTTTGTGACACCCAGGAGCTGGAAATGCATATTTTCAAGGAGCATTTCATTCGACTCCAACAGACAATCTCTAAGGTTCTCAGGCCCATTTCGGCATATTGTGATGAAATGTCTCCACTCCCCAACCATGTCTACCACCTGAATCATCATAACCCACCCAGCCTACCGGACACACGCTGTACATCACCAGTGGGGTCCATGCCTTATACATTTTAAAAGGCATTTCCCTTCACATAAAAATCACAGACAACTTACATTTTTTCCTTGTACCTTTCGCTTGACCTTCTCCTTTATTTCGACATATTGCCTTATGAACTAGCTTTTTTTCACATTGTACGTTGGTGCTGATCACAACTGCAAATGTCCCGATCATACATTACAGCTGGAGATTGTGGCACTTTTTGGTCTGAATCTGCCATCACTTGCCCTCGCCTTACAACTATATTACTCCTAGTCTTCACAGAAAGGGGATGATGGTTCAGCACTCGACACCTGCCTGGATAGACCATAGTGGGAAGTGCCATCTTAGTCCCGAAAGTGCGAGCTACAGACGAGCTACAGCCTCTATCTCCTTAATGATCTCTGGCATTTCAAAGCTGTATTCTATCGGGGATGAAAAAGATTACAGGAGGCATGGGAACTCTGGACATTGACAACTGTGAAAATCTACCAATCTATGAAAAGAGGCCTGAGTTTAATTTGTTTGTTTTCTCATAGGTGATGGAGTGTGGTGATAAACTGCTATTTCCTTAGTCATGCCATGTACCTTATGTTAGAGCTGCAATAAGATAAGCAATTTGTTGAGTGATGATGATAATGACAAGAAATGAATCCGCTAGTTTCACACCACCACAAAATACTGTGGCTAGCATGTTTGGACACTGTGGAGAACACATGCCTCAGAAAATATTTTGCTACTGTACTTGAAATGCCATTTGTAACTAAGGTAAGGTGTCTCTTCAATACCCCTCCCTCTTACAGTAAAGATTAATAGGCACATCTTGCAAGGAGGCCATCAACCACAAGAAAAACAAACCGAATTGATTGCAGATAAGAAGTATGGATCTCATGGCAGCAATAAAAATCTTTTTTTTTCCAAAGGGTGAGTGTTAAAAGACTATGTTGAAGACATTGCTAGATGTCTTGAAATAGCTCTTTAATTACTCGACAAAGGAATATATTGATTGTGTGTCCAGACAATGAATCAAGCTGGATTTCACGCGTATGAAACACCTTTGTGTCATTTGGAAGCATTGATTTTTTGGGTTGCTCAAGCTAAGAGGTTCTCTTCTTTTCCGTAGCTGGTCAAGCATACAACTGAAGAACCTCTAGCCAGAGCGGCGCTTAGCATGGGTACAGTGGATCCTTCAATTACTTGTCTCCGTACTCCCTTTGCTCCATTTCATGGCCATGTGGCTTTTACCATTTTGGGGTACTGCATTAATGACTTAATTACTATTTCTTGTAGAGATGTGTCAGAAGAGAGGAAAATAAACAAGCATTACTAATACCTGTGTGAGTCCTCTGGTGGGCTTTTAAATGAGAACTCTTTGTATAAACCTTCCGGCAGCCATTAAACTGGCAGCGATGGACTCTTTTCTTGTTCTCAGGGGAGTTCTCAGCCGCTGACCCGCCTTGTTCACTGTCACTTTGCCCACATGTTATGGAGCCACCCTCTGCTGGCTCTGACGCCACCATGTCAGGGCTGAGAGGTGCCTGGTCTGTCACCAGTTTCAATGTAACTGTTCCATCAAGGGCTGCCATAGTCTGAGAGCTTTTCACAAGATGGCGACCAAGTTCAGGAGAGGAAGGAGGAGTTAGAGAGGTGACTGCATTGAGCTGAGCCTGGTTCACAGCTGTGTGGTGTTCGGTGGTGGGAAGGAGACGCAGGCAGGCCTCTGACAACAGTTTATCCTGGGCGAGAAGCACTTCTGCACAAGGGCGCTTTTCGCAAGAGGCGATCTCCACAGGAATCAAAAGGGGTTCCAGTCGCCGAACACTGGCTTCTGCTGCTTGGACAAGTGAGGTGTTGAGGAAACAGTCCAAGTCATCACCAAATGTCTCTGAGATCTTCTTCGGCTCAGTTTGTAGATAGCGTTCTAGCTCAAGGCATGTCTGCAGAAAAAAAGAAACAAGCATCAGAACCACCATTTATGCAACAACCTCAAACTCATGCAAAATCCATCCATTCCTACAATTTCCATAAATAAAAACAGAGGTCAGTAACTGTAAAGGCAACCGAATCAAGCCTCGAGAACAAACTGCCTAATTTGATATATGTATGCATGTATGAATGCATGTACATGATATTTCTACAGTGCAAACCAAGCCAACAAACTGCAAAACAAGGTACGTGGTCAAAGACAACGATAAAATCAACAAGTAACAGGAGAGGAAGCTGGATTATGGATGATTAAAGAATTGTGGTGCAGTGTTCTTTAAAGAGGCGTGTCTGCAACTCTTTCTTAAACGGAAGAAGCTTAGAGGAGGACCTGAAGGATATGGGGATGATGTGCAAGAACTTAACTGGTAGCAACATACATACATAGTAACAACTCAACAAAAGTTAATCATTTCCCCTTTGTTGAGTATCACCCCCTCCACAATAGTTCCACAACATTTCCACAAAAAATGATGCATTGACATTTTATCAAGATTTCAATCCCTTGGGAAAAATATTCTCTAGGATCTGAAAAAGAGGAAATAATAAGGAAGAATAATTGTGCCTCTCTGAGTTGAAGTGGGAGCAGAACGGAAGCGTCTCAAGGGAAAGAGAACAATCAAAATACTGAGCGCCTACATAAAGTTAGGTCATTGCTTTCAACAGGAAAACTAAATTAATACAGGTCAACTTTCAACAGAAAGAATCCTGTGAGGTAAGACGTGACCCTCCTCTCCCTCCAACTCCTCTTGCATCACACACAAAACAACTGCAAGGACTGCAAAAGAGCCAAACCAGTGCATCAAAATTCCTCATGAGCACGTATTGCTGGTGAAATGATGATACACGCCAACGTCAGAATTGCACGCTGCCCAACAGAGTTATTCCTGCCAGGTGATCAGCATTGATCTAATGTTACATCTCACTGTGGCATAGAGCGTAGGCCCAGCTGCCAATCAGCATCGGATTAGGAAAGCGGGCAGTCGAGCATTGGGCGATGGGCCGCAGCATTAGGGTCACCTGTAGGCTGGTTTTCGTTAGCAGCTCTGTCAACAGGCCCACAAAGCCTTACTGTCTTCCCTGCCAGGCCACTGTAATGTGGGCAGATAGGCTCTGAGGTGGTAGTTTCAGCAGCAGTGCTAGGCCAGTATTGTGTTGACCGTTTCAGACATCTTGGCCCCCATGGGGCTGGCACAGACATCCACTCCCCTCCTGTGCTGTTAAAGTGAGGCAGGGTGTTGAGTGCAGCAGCCTGGCTGGGGGCAGGTGAAGTGGCCATTGGCCCATCATCACCTCATCTGCCCTGGAGCAGCAGCAACTCAGATTTTTTTCACCCCTCCCCTACCAGGCCATCGGCCTGAGGCTATTGTTGGCTGAGGGGGCGGAGGGGGGGGGGGAGGAGAGTAAGTGAAAGGGGCTCGCTGAGGGCCTATAGTTGGCTCCTCTGCTCCAGTACCTTAAAGGCCTGGGGGGGGGGGGGGGGGGGGGGGGGGGGAGGGGTGATGTGACTGTTGCTCACCTAATCGCTGCCCTTGGGCTGAGTTCAAGCTAAATAAAATTACAATAACAAAATAACCTTCTTTTCGCTTATGTTTTAAGTTTTTGCAAAGGCTCAAACATAATAATGAAAGAGGATTCTTTATACATTAATAAAAACGCCCATACTCCTTCTTAATATGGCTTTCTTTAGTTTTAACTATCAGTCACGGATCATTAAGGCAGCTTTAAACAATGCTTTCACCTTTCATATAGCTTTAGGTGATTTTTTTTATTTTCGTACTGGCCAGGACAATAAAATACTGATAATGTCAGTTAAAAAAACGACCAGGTGGCAAACAAAGCCTAATCTCCCCGTGCATCCTCAGCGCCAGAACAGGGAGGAAGATCCTTCTCCTACATCGCAGCCAAGACGTGGAACGAGCTCCCCACTGACATCAGACGTGTCCCCACCCTGAACACCTTCAGGAAGGCTCTAAAAACCTGGCTCTTCGACTGATAAGGAAATGCTGACCTCCCCGCCCTCAGCACCTTGAGACCCTCACGGGTGAGTAATGCGCTTATAATTCCCCTGATTGATTGATTGATTGGCCCTTGGGCCACTTTATTTCACCTAGCTCAACCGGCCAAAATGCAGTGCTTCTAGTTTTCACCAATGTTTCTGGTGCTATGAGCTTTAAAATACTTAAACATTTATCTAAAAATTAGCCAAATGAGACTAGACAAAATGCTGTTTCACGAACGGATGTGATCCAGGAATGTGGGCCACTTTTTTGGGGTTGCCCGGGCCGAATTGTGATCCCAATCTGACCCAGCTGCCACTCTTCAGCAGTTGTGGTATATCCCCTTATGATCATGTTGCATCATGATGTCGCGTGATGACATTTTCTATCTATGAGGAAGTTGAGAAACCAGACAATGTGAAAAGCAGGAAGAAAATCAACGGGACTTCTGCAAATGAATAACGAATTCCTGCAAACATAGTTTCTACTGGATGTTAGCAAAGAGTGGTGCTTGCCTTGAACTCTATGCTGCTGCTGGTCTTACACTTATGAGCAAGGTACTTGAATCAGTTAACAACAACACCTTACACCCCTTGACTCATTTCCCACTCTCAGCCAATACTATAGCACTTCACAGTGTTCTCAAGAAGTGCTTACAACGTACGATCCAAGGCAAACCTTGATGGACATCCTGCCTATCTAAAGGCGCCTTACACTGAGGACGCAAGAAGGGGATGTGGTCTAGTGGGTATGTTGGAGGCACGTTTGAATCTTCATTGTGCGCAACTGAAATGTGAGTACTTTACTATAAATGATATGCAATGTGCTATCATGCCATAGTTCAATTCATCACCAGTTGCTTTCAACACTAACACACGTAAATGTTCTGCAGCCTATGTTCTGTTAGATTGCTTGTACACGAACAACGTTTCTAATACAAATACTTTGCTTCCAAAACAATACAATTATTTGTCCAGCACCTTAAATGGGCCCTCTCTGTTGAAGGGGCAGCAGGGGTGCTGGGCTAGTTGATTCATAAGCTGCCTTCCCATCGCTCAAGACCCGTCTAGCTGCTTAAAAAGTTCTCCTCTAATCCAGATTATACAATATGTACCTATTAACTGCATCAGAGGCACTGCGTAATGATACGTGTCTTAGATACTACTAAATGCCATGCACTGTGGTGTTTATATGGCTTTCTCGAAACTGCTGGTTACAACTCCAGCTGGTTTGGCAGAAGAGCCAATGGGTCACCTAGAAAAAAGTAAAGGCTCCAGGTTTTCCTTTTTTACTATTATTTAAAAATAAATGCAGACAGAAAAACATCTATTTTCCTGCCTGTTTTTATTTTTAAATATGGAAAAACATGGAAAATAGGGTTTCTTTTGGATGAATCTCACTACTGCGTATCGTGAGGGACAGGTCAGTAGCTGTGCAGATTGACACGCAGAAAAGTTGAGAAAAAGAAATGATTACCTGTTAGAGTTTAAATAACTGCACATAAAAAGCTTTTTAACATGTTCTAAAATGTATATATTTTTCAGATGAAGTCAATGTACTATAAATGGCTAGAAACTGCAGGACATTACAATGCGAGTATACATTTATTGGTTACATAAGGTGGGAACGTACCCACTGCAGGTTCATTTTTACACTAAGCACAAAATAAAATGGATAAATACATTTAAAATTAGCAAAAACATGCATGGATAAATACAGGTGGAAAATAAAAAAACTTTAATGCCATAAAAACAGGAGTCCTATTTTTAATGAATCATACCCAAAGAAGTAAGGATTGCTACACTATTTTGACCCTTCTGGCGGGTACACCGCTGTCTTAAGTGGTGGGTTCCTTGAAGGCTGACACGTCCAACCTTCTCTTGCTACATGTATGTGTGGGTGTTGGACTTTGGCAGGAAGGGGGTTTTCCCTACATGGGTACTTCTCAGATGGGAAGGGTCTTGCAAACCTCTAGCCTAACCAATGTGAATCAGAATAATGTCATAGACGATCCATGTGTAGGGTTGTCTGTGTTAAAATGGTGGTGAGGGTGTCTAAAAAATCTGTCAAAAGTGGGTGCTAAAGCAAACTGGGATAACATCTAGGGATGTTAGCCCAGACGCCCCTTCAAGCATTGGGTCCGGCAATGACTTATACACCTGCTATGCAGGTGAAACACACAATATGAAAATACACGCTTTTTTAAGTTTATGCATTTTGATGTTTCAGCCAGATTGGCAATGATTATGCATTTTCACTAATCTGATAGAATGAGACCTCCCATGCCTGTGAAGGTGTTCCACAATGGAGCATACACAAAGGTGGAGGGATATGTGTAGTAACAGAGGTCGGTGAGCAGCGTATTTCCTTGGGAGTTCTGCAAAACAATTCCTCCCACCCCAACTCTGCCTCATGAAGCTTTGAGAAACCTCAAGAAAATAAATGTATGAGACGTCAACAATGACTGTATGAACTATGAAGGGAGGACACCGCTTCCTCTGCTTTTTTTGCAGTGTACGAAATGCACGAATGTGAACAACTACCTAGAATATCAGTATAATTGTTTTCTTAAATATTCAAATCTTTATATTGCGTTTTAACCCTTGTTGAAGAAGGTAACAGTATAATTCACCTGCATACACCAGCTATAATGATGGTACATCTGCAATCACCATACACACGTGGGAGGTACCCATAAACCACACAATCTATCAATTCTTCGCCCCATTTTTTTTTGTGTGGAGTTTTATATAGCGCAAACTAGACACAAAGGTATCAGAGCACTTTAATGAGCACCAGTTACATTACAGACTGACACATTCATTTTCGTTAGGCATGGGGAGATTAAGTGATATGCCCAGAATCACAGAATGTGGAGCGCCGTTGGCGGGACTCGAACCCGGTTCCCCAGCTCAGACGAGGTCGACCGCCCTAGCCGTTAGGCCACATTCTCTCTCCCCTTCCCTGCTTAGCTATCCATCTCTCCTGGAACATCCAGTAACTCCCCTCTTCCGGGCACTGTGATCTGACGCAGTGGCTTCGTCTCAAAGGTCCATTTATCTCCTTGCCCACTTTCACCACGAGTGTGGAGCAGTGCTCTCCCCCCTGCCTCCTCATCCTTAGCTACATCCACCTAGTGTCCCCCATAGTAATTTATCTGCCGGGAGTACGCAGCGTCTCTACACAGCTTTACCTGGAATCCTTCTGAAGCGCAGGGTGATGATGAGTTTCCACTTCCTAAGAGAAGGCTGCCTTTCACATTTTGCGGATCTGGAAATCTGTTGGAAAACTCCACCCTGACTTGTGTCACTAGACAAACAGGTGCTTGTCCACACAGCTCAAAGACAGAGATCCTGTGAAGACAGGAACCAACTGCTTCTGGCCTGTTGAGGGACTCACCCAAAGATAAAACATGGCTTTTATAGTACTGAATGGTCAACTCCTACCTTAGAACCTTAGCGGTGTGAGATGCACATACACCGTAGCACACGGATGGGAAAGAACAATAAATACTGCAATGAATTACGTAGCAGATTTTGACAAAATGGTTACAACGCAGAAAATCACAAGCATTAGCAAAGCCAAGAGATCTTGCCTATGAGCGAGCTAAAGGCTTTGGCAATGTCTTTTACCCATACTGCACAGAAGCATGACTGCTGCGCAGCATGGCTAAAATTAAAGAAAAAAAGAGCAATTACGCGGCCAATGCTTGCTATGTTATAGAGCTTTTTTTATGGGGGCAGAGGGGGAGGCAGCAAGGGGGAGGATGGGGAGCAGCAAGCAACATGGACAATGGGAGGGTGGGACGGATGGTGGCACACAACTCGGGCAACGGAAGGGTAATAAAAGTCCTATGACCTGTGCTGGCCATGTCATAGCACTTTCTTTCTAATGGAGAGTAGGGGGGCAACACAGACAAATGGAAGGAACAAGCAACAACGGACAATAAAAGGGTGGACGGTAGGAAGAAACAATCAACACAGACAATGGGAGTGTGGGAGAGAACAATCAACACAGACAATGGGAGGGTAGGGGGGGAACAAGCAACAGGGACACATAAGCAACATGGACAAACAAGCAACAAATACAATAGGAAAAAATTTACCTTGATCTTAACAACAACAGGAAAAAATAGTATCTCAATGCAGCGTGAGCAGCGGAAGGTCTTTAACCAAAATGTAACAATCGATACTTAGCCCATGCTTCACAGAAGGCAGATATGAAAGAAGAGGAAGTGACATCGCTGCACGTTAGCCAAACAAACAGTAGGTAAAGGGTGTGCTTCAAGTCCCTTTTAGTAAACAAAATGTCTTGCAAGAGACAGCAGATGCGCTATCTCAGGCAAGACCTAAAAAACAGGATGAGACAGAGAGCAGAAGCATTTGAAGGACACTACCAAAAAAGAAGGCAGTACTTGGTCAATGCTCCAGGGACAGGGGAAACATGCACAGAAAGAGAAGCCAGCACGTGCTGACCAAATCGGAGCCAGAAAATAAAACTGACAATAAAGACAATGAGTGATAAGAAATTGTTCGGATCCAAGCCCCCTTTAACCCTTTGCATGCGTCGAGCGGCCCGTGGCCGTCCGACGTCACAGTGGGCGTGTCCGGAGGACGGCAGGGGGCCGTCCGAACCTCGCCCACTCATTATTTCACCAGCACTGCAGTGGAATTTGCACCGCGGTCAAGGGGTTATGGTAACGAAATTTCATGCAACTGGCAGCACATGCACTGTCACAGGTGAGATCTGAAAAAGGGTTAACATTGGCAGTAAAATTTGGCACTTGGGTGACAAGTGGGCATCTTATAAAGGAGCACATTACCATTTTGTGGGTGCCAAAGAGCAGCACATTAATCGCTTGACAGGATTTCACAGAGGCAAGATAAAATAAACATTTGCAATGCAATCAGTCTCGCCTTTAGGACCATACATATATTTAGCTATACAGCACATTACCCTGGGTGCTGAGACATCTACTGTTCTTTAACAAGGACGGAAAGTAAGCACCAAACTGCGTGACATGCCAGGTATAGAACACATGGAAAGAAATATTGCCTTTCAGCAGGAAATGGTATAGTCCAAAGTTCTGTTTTTAATATAAATTCAGGGACTTCGGTTGTCATAACCCTGAAAATACAAGATTTGAAAAAAATATTGTCTACAGGTGCTCGTGGAAGACAATTTTTATGGACTGGAATGTAGTGAATGCTAAAATGATTCTGGTATTTTACTGAACTTTGCTGGTTGTTTTCTATCACGAAAGTTAAATAAAGGCAGTGCCAGAAAAATTAAAAAAAGAAAGTCCCTAAGCAGAAAGCAATTCTGGTATTTTACTGACCTCTACTGGTTGTTTTCTATCAAGACAGTTAAATAGAGGCAGTTGAACAGAAAAAAAGTTCCTTAGTGGAAGCAGACAAGTCCTAGGGCTGATCTCCAGAGTCCACAAAGTACATACACATATAAGTATATACTAAAGTATATACAAGAGGTCTCAAATGCTCGACCCACAAAACGTTCCTCTTAGTTACTGAGTCCCATACATGGGGGTTCAGTAAGTGAGGGCTGACCTCCTAACACTTGTATTGGTTTTGTCTTTCCTTGAAAAAACACAACGCTCATCAAATAGGAAACTGAGCTATTACGGTCCAGAAATACAAAGGTGCAAAACTGAAACTTACATGGGTCATTTGAGGTCTGAAAGCAGTAGAATAGTTCTAAGCGTTTGCCATCCCTCTCCAGCTCACCATCCTCACACGAGTTCATAGTTTGATTTTGCAGTCACTTGAGAAATTTGCTAAGAGGTCTGGAAGAACACATCCTGTGTAACCCGCAAGCTAAGTAGACATTCGTCCGTCCCTCACACGTCGCTTCCTGCTGGAGGGCCACACCCACAGACCCTCACAAAGGCAAAATGAGTTAATGTGGGCACATTTAATATAGCGCTACAGTAACTCTGCACCGCTTACACAAAAGCACGTCTCACTTACAACTCACAGAAACAACCTTTTCATCATACAGAAGCTTGGACCACTTCCAGTGCTCAGCCTGAGCACAGGCAGCTGATAATACTGCGGGATCTCCCCACGGTGCCACCATGTCATGAAATCACATCAGACAGGGCAGTGCACACGAGAACTTTTCACAAGCGTGTGCACTGCACTAACAAAATGCCTCAGAATGCTCCATATGCCCAGCCCACCACAACCTGCAAAGAAGGCTCCAAGGGTGTTACATGAAATGCCACCAACCTTTCTATCAGAGTGCCATGGCTTTGTGGCATGAACCATCTTGTTTCTTGAAACACAAAGACTGGCACAGCACGCTTTTTGATTATTTACATTAGTTTAAGGGTGTGAACAACAACATATCGTGCTTTAGCACAAGTGCAATGAAAGCCAAACATCACAGTGCAGGCTGGAGGTAAATATTCTGTGGATTCCCAACAAGAAGCACTGAGCAGAGTTTGTCCAAGGGAACTATTTGCAGTGCAGAGCAGGGGTGTTTGGTTTCCTTTGCACTCTGTTTGTGTACAGGGTGTCTCTCTGATAACAGTGAGCAGGGGTAGAAAGAACAACATCCGCAGGAACTGCTAGCTCACAATGGCTCCGTTTGAGTCGAAAGTGTCAGTGTCAGGGCCAGCCTCTTCCTAATTTCATGCTAAATTTACTGCAGCATGTAGATCATGTGCGTTTGGTTGTTTCCATTGGAATACCTCCCTAGCCCTCTCTCAATTCAGTCTGGGGAAGTGATCAGCAGCCCAGCCCTCCTCTTAGCACATGTGACGTGCCACTGACCGTCCCCGCGCTGCGTCACGAGCTCGAAGAAGCTGCCTGTCTCTGTGTATGTCAAATCTAAAGAGGGGAAACCAACATCCTACCAAACTCGTCTGGGGAGATGGCAAAAGGAAAGCAGCTACAGCTGACGAATGAAAACAAAAAGAAACGTGAGTAACGAGGAAGCCAACCAATGATAAGTAATGGGTGGGTTCTGAGCCCTTTTAAAAAAAAAAAAAAAAGAACCAATTGAATAGTAAGTGACAGTGCATGCGCTGTCTCAGGCAAGACTATAAAATGAATACTTCAATAGCAGCACACTAGCAACTCAAACATTTGGTACATTTCAATAAAAATACAAAAATATGCTAGCTACTGGAGAGCAGGTGTTATATGTATTGCGAACATAGAAAAATTGCCTCAATGCTATATAACATTTTCCACTATTCCCTGTGGCCTATGAAAGCAATAAGTTTAATCTCATATAGATAAAAACCAATTGTGTAGAAGACATAGTTATATAATAGCAGTGGCTGTTGCATCAAAACCGTCATTTATTTTTATTAGAACTCTAAAAGATATGATTCTTTAACAGAAAAGGACACCAGAGATGAATGAGACGTAATATCTATTAAATAAATGACATTAACACTCCTTTCCAGAGCCTGCAAATCTAAAACGATAAAGAATGTCTGTTAAGCAGACATATGAATATTTTAGTATGAACCAGGGGCCTAATTTACAAGTTAAGCAGGCTCATTATTTTACCATGGTGTTATTTAAACTGCACCAGCTCTGTTGTAAAATTAACATGGAGCCGGCAACAACATTTTTCATGATCTGTTGGGAGTGGATGGGACCTCAAAACAGCAGAAGCAGGTATTTATACCATGATCTAAATCAAGGAAAACAAGCAATGGAAAAGCCAAATATGTCAGGTTTATTGTTAAGGAAAGTGTTTGATAATAGTTGGATGACTTTAGCATGTTTTCTACACCTCTCCTAGAAAGAAAATCATATAACGGAGCAATGTCTTGAGCTATTACCTTTTCAAAACTGTCTCCTTTGCTAAACAGACTGCAGTATGTAGGTACTCTCAAACAAAGGATGTTATGAAAAGGAGTAAAAGAGGAAGCTGGCATTGTAAATGGTGAACTTAAAGAGCATACACTGCAAAATATTGCAAAGTAGATATTTTTAACAAAGGGACAATATTTTAGTTGCATCTTTAAGAAAGCCTCTATGCTTCTACGTTTTTTGCTTTATGAACAAAAGAAGGCATAAATCCATTATGTTATCATGACAACGAAGTAAAATAAGTAATCATGCAAGCGCATTCGTGAATACTACCCGGTCCCTATCACAGGCTAAGGCTCCAAAGAGCAGCACCTCCTAAACAAAAAAGCTATAAACTTAACAATTAAAACAGTCCTCTGTCAGCAAAGCCTATACATCAAAGAGTACACAATGGTTCTAGTCTAACAAAAAGACTACTTGAGACCCTATCACCAGATCCTAATGGAAACACATGTGCAACGAAATAAAGGTAAACAAAATGCTACGGCTTTGAAGGACAGCCCGTCCAAGCTATGGAAAACATGAAAGCCAGTGGCTTACAGCACACAAATTCCTGTTCTTCTTTTTAGAGGAATTGATTCCATAACGTTTTTCAGACAGGTAAACTGCCTGTAGTCACATTTAAAAATGGAAGTGATCCTCTATCAATACACATGAGATCAAATAAGCAAACAACACTCTGGTAGCATTCCTCTCTACCATCTGTAGAGGACTGAATATATTTGTGTTTTAGAGCAAAAGCCATGTTACCAAATGGAAATATAGAAGTGCAGGGACTAACTATTTAAAGTACTGATTGCTCATGAGAACCATAAGATTGATTGCAGCAGTGCTGAAAAGGGCAGGAACTCTCCCTTTCAATTAAAAGAAGTGCATGCACTCAGTACCAGGCAGTAACTGCCCATTTAAAGCACTGGTGAGAATGAAAGTGCTTTCGGCAGTGTAAGGTATTTTCCAACCGAGAAGAGATGATAAGAATTGCAATGAGAACGTATATATTTGCAGCAGAGATGCGCCATTTGAGCAGGGCTCTGTTGCATCTTTTCGGTGAGATATTTTTCGGTGAGAGAGGGCGTTTTTTCAGTGAAAAAAGCAAGGGCTTCAGCAAGAGGCATGCATTTCAGTAAGATGATAGATTTTCAGTGAGCGATTATATTACTTCAATAGGAGATAGCATCTTTTCAGTGAGAGGTGAACGTTAGACGTAAAGATGACAAGTTTTCCAGTGAGAGACTATATATTTTTAGTGAGGAGTGATACATTCGCCAGTGAGATACGATAGTTGTTCAGTGAAAGATGGTGATGGTATCTTGTTCAGAGGGAGATTATCTCTTTTCAGTTAGAGATGGCATGTTTCCAATGGGTGATGATTTACCTGCAGTAAGAGAGAATGGTTTCAGTGAGAGGTGATATTTTCCAACAGCGGGTGATACATTTGCAGGGCATATATTATTTTTGTGAAAGATAATATTTCATAGGGAGATTATATATATATTTATTGTACTATGGAACAATAAGAGTGTCAGTGAGCGGTTATCTATGTGTAGTGTGAGAGGTGATTTATTTCGAGCTAGCACGAATTACAGTGTTCTCAGTGGGAGATGGCATGTTTTCGGTAATGAATAAGAGTTTCAGTGAGAAGTGATGTATTTTCAGTGAGGTGTGATCTTATTTCAGTAGTGGATACCCTGCTCGTTGTGGGCTGCATCTTTTCAGAGAGAGATTAGATGTTTCAGAGGGAGATGGGTCATTTTTTTTCTTTGAGAGAGGGTACACTTCCTACAAGTGAGAGACAGGAGTAAATACCCCATAAGTGCTCTCCCTCACAGCGTCATTAACTTCTGACTCACAGTAAGACTGCTAATTTCCTAATCAATACCTCCCTTGCAGGAGCCCCTGTCTGTTGACAGGAGGTGTATTAGATCTGCAGTACTCCAGCAGGCTGATCATCTATCGGGGGCCGGGGAGTAGGAACATGGGGGGCCGGGCTGGGATGCTTCAAGAGTCTTCCTAGCCTCCCTAATACCCCATGTGTCTGCTTGGAAACCATGACAACAGGCGGAATGGTTATTATTCCCTCCATAAAGCAACATAAATGAAAGCCTCTCGTGACCTTTAACCCCAGAGGCGTAACCAAGGAAGTCAAGCAGACGATCTGATGGAGTGGTACAAAGTGCACGGAAAATTAGCAGAGATATGTAATGACGGCCCACACCGTGCGGAGAAGCCCGCCCTTCTGAAGCGGGGGCGGGGGAGCTTTTATGCACAATAATAGCTGTACTTTCATACCAGGAACTATTCCCTAGCATGCTTTACAACGCTTGTCACAAACCGGCGATTAGTGCTGTGAAGCGCCCCTGGTTTTATAAGCGCTGTACAATAACAAATAAAAATGAAGTATACATAAAATGATTGCCAAAGAGACTAGGCACAAAATAAACTGACCCTGGACGGATGTAACTCTGACAATATCTACTGAAACTTAAAGCCGCAACCTGCAGGTTGAGCACAGATGTCCATAGCAAGCACCATTTACACACTGACAAAATGTACCTTTGTTTTGTTTGCTCTCACTCTTGGGAGTTTGCTCTAAAACATAAAGACAGACCCCTTGAGAAGTGAAAAATATGGATATATCACTTTCTAGAACAGTGTGATTTTCCATTGCTTTCCCAAACCGTGCCCAACTGCCTCCCTCTTGTGTTTCCTTACCATTTGCATCATATACTGGGGCCTGCACCTTCGACTGGCTAAGATGGCTGCCCTCAAACACGGGAAAGGACAGACAATGCACCATTCCCCTCTGCCCTTCTCACTGCAGAGGAAAGACATTCCACCTTTACTTGACCAGGAAGTGTTTGGCTACTTCACTGAAGGAGACAGCAAGCAACGAAGCGTCCAGGAACAAACAGCCTGATTCATGTACGGGCCGTTTTGCGTGGCCCTAATAGCGAATCATAGCGACTCGCTATTGAGGACACGCAAAACGGCATTCATGTAGGAATTGCTAAATCAATAGCGATTCCTACATGTTCTCTATTTGCGAGTAGCAATTTGCTACTCGCAAAAAAAGGAATAACTCCCCATTCATTCCTATGGGCCAAAAGGCCCATAGGAATGAATGGGGAGTATCCCTTATTTGCGAGTAGCAATTTGCTACTCGCAAATCAGATAGCGATTTTAAGGGTGCCAGGGGTGTCCAAAGGACACCCTGTAGCACCCCTAAAATGCACATTTGAACAGGTGTTGCGCACACACATGTCCAAAGGACATGTGTGTGTGTGCAACATGCAACTTAGAAAAATGCTTTTAAAAGCATTTTTCTATGTTTTTGCTATTTCTGACCTCTCGGTAAATAGCGGCCCAATTTTGCTAAATCGCAATTTTTGCAAGTGTCATGAATAGCATTTAAGGAATCTCTAATAGAGATTCCTTAAATGCTAATCCTCGCATATTTGCTAATTCCTCATTAGCGATTTTTGCATTTGGGATTGTGAATCCCAAATGCCAAAATTGCACTCGCAAAAGGCAAGATTCTGAGAATCTTGCCCTTTGCGAGTGCAATTTTGCTTCATGAATCAGGCTGAATGTCCCTAATACAATAAGCAATGTTGCTGCAAGCGGGACACTATGCTTCTTACATTCCCTGTAGGTAGGTGGGGTGATCCGCCAAAGGGCAAACTGTCAGACCTGGATCCATTGTGCCCCCTCCAGGTAGATTTTGAAACAAGCATCTCAAGGACCCAATTTACCAATACACTCCACAGGGATCGAAAGAGAGGTTTCACTCAGGCCTGGACTATAGTGTTTCCTTAAACATTTGTCACCGTTGCCCATTGGCCGATGCCCCAAGGAGTCCAACTGATGAATACTAGACTCCATCAGCCACCAGGACATGAGCCAATGTCAATCAGAGGTTTTTAGTAGTACCCTAATATAGGCAAGAGATACAGGTCAGTGATTCAATGCACTCAAACTGGACACCTGTGTCGAAATCAAAATAGTGTAAAGAGATACCCCAAATCACTCGCAGATCTTGTTTCCAATCCTGGATTTTTTTTTTTTAAGTAAGACACCGATAAGTTAGAAAGAATCAGAGCTATCAGAGGTCCTATTATATGTTTGAAACTCAGGTAAGAGAAGGCATGTTTGAGAGGTTCATGACAAAAAAATCCTTCTTCACCACAGCAATGATCTAAGGGGTCTTAGTTAAGCCAGAATCAAAAATCATTCCTTCGTATATACTGAAAGGAGCTGTGGATGGACGGTCTCCTACAGCATCAGGTCAGATGTCATGTGGACATAGTTGCATTCATAATTTCACCTAAATGTAACTGCTAAGAAATCTTTTGTCAAACTCAAGAGTGGCCACCAAATTTACTGCACGTCAAATGAAAACTGGAAGCATTATGTTGTTAGCTACATACAGTAATCTGGTAATGCTAAACCTGATAATCACTGGTTAGAATAGAGGCTGGACTGACTCAACTATTCATCTTTTCGAGGCTGATAATTCTGACTACCACAAGTTGGTAAAAGCAATGTCCACTAACACAAATTTATGAGTTAAAGGATCTCTCACCATCTCTTTTAGCCTAATAGAAGCTACCTGTATTCCTACACATCAGTGGCAGGTCTTTTTGAGCCAAGAATTTGGGCATTGCGTGCTTTATGTATGAAATTGTTTATTTTTATGCACACTGGAAATAAACCCAGACATTAGATACATCGCAGGTTGCAAGGCCCAGTTGTCAATTTCATCACAATACAGGTATGTAAGTACTTGTACAGCACAATCCTGCCTGGAGAGCAATGGATCTCAGAGCAGTAAACATGAGCCTTGGCACACATGCCAACATCTGGAAACATGAAAGAGGGGGATTTTGAAACAAAAATTGTGACATTTATTTTCCTCGTTGACTCACACTGAAGTGGAGACTATTTTAGGAATGAGCAGAAAAAAGCTAAGGTAAAGCTGTTTATGTCTTAAAAAAATCTTGAGTCCCCCACCTGAATCCGGTGTGTTGCCATCTATGTTGAGGATACAATTCAAGGTCATTTACAAGAGTAAGGTTATGAAAGGGCACTTAATGTCAGAGCAGATAATGCTCTTTGAAGAGTGAGTCTTCCGGTTCTTCCTGGGTCGCGTGAGGAAGGAGCCATTCTGATGGAGAACGGGATGTTGTTCCAAATCCTGGAAGTTTAAATTGCGAAAGTGTGAACTGTGGTTTTGTTATTCCTGTATTCTTAAACTCACATCTGACACTGGTTTGGTGCTGTCTATCTAGGGGGACGACAATCTTCTCAGCTATTTCTGACGGCCTTGTAAATTATGCAGCTGGTCATGAACAGGATGCAAGGTTGGAGAGGGTGTTTAGTTCCCTCTGTAAATTTCTATGGATTTTTTAACATAAAGTAATATATAATTACAGAACATTAATACAACCACCACCACCACTTCGGCCGTGGGTGACGGCGGATGGCTGCAGGCCCAGGCATGTGGTCAGCTCGCCCGCACATGCACCCAACCCCATGCTGCACATTAATCAATCAACCAATCAAACATTTGTAGAGCACACTACTCACCCGTGAGGGTCTTAAGGCGCTAAGGGGGGGGGGGGCTGCTACTGCTCAAACAGCCAGGTCTTGAGAAGTCTCCTGAAGGTCAGCAGGTCCTGGGTCTGTCGCAAATGGATGGGGAGGGTGTTCCGTGTCTTGACTGTGAGGTCGGAGAATGATCTGCCACCGGTGGTCGTTTGGTGGATGTGAGGAATGGTGGCGAGGGTGAGGTTGGCGGAGCCAAGCTGGCAGTTCGGGGTGTAGAACACGAGTTGTTTATTGAGGTATGTTGGTCCGGCGTTGTGGGGTGCTTTGTGATCGTGGGTAAGTAGCTTGAAGGTAATCCTCTTGTTGACGGGGAGCCAGTGCAGGTCTCTCAGGTGGGCAGTGATGTGGCTGTGGCGGGGGATGTCGAGGATGAGGCGCGCGGATTCGTTATGTATGTGTTGGAGTCTTTTCTGGAGCTTGGCCGTGATTCCCGCGTAGAGGGCATTGTCGTAGTCCAGCCTGATGCTGACGAGGGCCTGGGTGATCGTCTTCCTGGTTCTGGTGGGGATCCATCTATAGATCTTGCGCAACATGCGGAGGGTGTTGAGGCAGGAGGAGGAGACGGCGTTGACTTACTGGATCATTGATAGCGATGAGTCCAGCCCTTTGGCCGTGCACAGTGATGGTATGGCGTGTGAGTGGATGAGGTTTTTTCTCCCCAATTGGGGAGAAAAAACCCATGGATCGATGTCCCTAGATATCTATACATTTCTTTCTGTAATGACTCTCAAACTACTGAACCGATTTACACACAATTACAAAAAGGTCTCTTTCTAGACCAAGATCTACAATTCTGCAATCTTTGGCGTAATTCTGTTCAGCAGTTCGTGCTCTAGTCATATCTAAAAACTGCAAAATCCTCATGGACTCTGCATTGGGTAAAAGCATTTTGGAACCCTGCTCTTTCTTGGACCCTGCTGGACGAATCACTCTGAAACTTTCCAGGCAGCAGCTGAAGTAAGCTGTACACTAGTTTTGAAAATTTAATGAACATTCATCAAACGGAGCCAAAGTTATTAGCAAAACAAAAAACGCTTTTTCTATGGGAAAAGTTGGTCCTAACATATATTATTATTAGCGGAAACCTGAAGTAAGAGTAAAGTACATACAATTTGAAAGGTGTGTAGTTCTAGCTGTCCAAATAATGAAAAAAGACAAAGGGTCAGAAACCTAACAGTATTCTAGTGAAATACAGTATGTAAGCATTTATAAATATACACATGCGTAATTCTATAATGATTTAAGCATGTATACATTCCTCGTGTTGGAAGTCTCCCCAGTAAACAGTGGGCAGTTGAGAACAGTCGGGTGGGAGGGGGTATGTCCTTGTATTTCCCAACATCCCCATCTCTCTTTTTGCCTATACTTTCACATCATAATTACTATGTTGCAATGTCAGAGCAGTAAACGCCGGCGCCAGAGCCGGGCCGTCTGCCCTGCGCACCAGACGCGGCGCGCGCCCCGGGGGAGAGGAATGCCATATTCAGGTGCGCGTGGCGCTTCCTTGGAAGGGCTCGCGGGTCCAGGCGCATAGTTCAACCTCGGTGCAGCTGAGGTGCAAAACACTAAATGATGCAAAGTGCAAGCAAAAGAGAAACAGTACAAATACGATATTTCTCTCAGATTTTGAGGCGTTTAAGTGAAATGTAAAAAAAAAAGTATTTTCACTGAAGGAGGGAGGAAAGAAAGGAGGGAGGAGGGGAGGGCTCGGCAGGGGCAGAGAGGAAGTACGAGCTGACTAGCTTGTCTCCAAAAAGAAGTTCTACATTTTTAACCAGCAGCTTGTTTTTACTTTAGGACACTTTCCTCTGACACATGCCTAAGAGGTTGCAATGTAAAGTCACCTTTATTTGAGGACTTTCACACAAAGAGAAGTGGTCTGAAACCATTCTCCCATCACTCATTCATCTACATTTTCTGCCTCTCCTATGTATATATAAAATGATTTTATAGTAATATTTTGAAGTTTAAAAACACAGTTGACTCTATGTTAAGACAAAACGGTGGGTTAATGTGCCTGCTGCACAATTCTGCCTATATAACCTGCAGATTGCACGGTTGACTGTTGATGGGGTTGGCAAAGCCTTTCAGCCATCGAAGGGCGTCACCGTTGAGATAGGCAATGCCAACGTCTTACTACAATGCTTGCCTCATGAGATTAAAGTGCTTTATAGTAAATGTGTTTCTCTTATAGTCATCGCTGGAGGAAAACTCTGCTGTCAGATCCTGCCAGGAAATCCAGATTATTAATTGTATGTGACTAAGGGTCTCTACCTGCCCCACAGTCCTGTAGGTTTCACCTGCAGATGGCACACCCAGAATGTGGTCTCTCCCCATTTTCCAGATGTTGATGGTCTTCCCACTCTATCCTCCATCTTCCCTGAATGCTGAGAGCTTTCTTCTTGACCGCCTCTCTTGTGCAGCCACTGGTCTCTGCGCCCCCCTCAATCACTTCTTTCATTGGTCTCCAGATTTACTGGCGGTCTAGCAGAACAATTTACACAACATTGCCGAGCTCACACCAGGGCATGTTACACAAACACTGCAGACCCATCCAGCACAGCCCAGAACTGCCACAGTTGGGTATCCTGCTCACAAGTGCACACATATCTAATCACACAGCTCACGCGCATGTTTCAATGTTCCTATGCTATGGCTTCCAGTGCATACATGTTTAACGTCTCAAGTTTCTTCTGCTGCTATGTTGGTTGTCTTTGACCACGTACAGTGCACTGCTGCCCTTTGGCTAGGTGTGCTTGGCCGAAATACCATATACGTACTTACCTTCAGTGCATGCAGGTTTAGAGCCTCACATTTGGTCTTTCTGTTCAATGCACACAAATTCTGGGATTCAAGTTTCTTCTGCCATGACTTCCGATGCATACATGCTTAGAGTCTCACTTTTTTTCTGCTATGCTCTCCATCGGGTGCATATGTTTAAATTCTCAAGTTTCTTCTGCTGTGACCTCCACTGCATGCAGGTTTAAAATCTCAAGTTTCTTTTGCAATGACTGCCAGTGCTTTTTTTGCCCCACAGAGTATACATTTTTAGAGTGTCAAGTTTTCCTGATATGATCGGGAGAGCATGCATGTTTAACGTCTCAAGTTTGTTCTGCTGTACCTCCACTGCATACATGTTTACTAAGAAGTCTCTATTATCTCCAGTACATACATCCTTAGATGAGCCCCACCTCTCAATTCCACCCTTTGGACACAATCCTTCTATCGCCTCTCTGCTGAATCTGGTGACAATGCCCCAATGTTGTGGATGGCATGTTGTGAAGGTGCCAGCTGCCATTGGGGAATCTTCCTATGCTGCACACTCTTGTCACACAGGCCCCCAACCTGTTGACAGATGGGAATGGCTCCACGGCCCTCTGCACCCCTGTCGCTGCTGGGTGGGCGAGTCAGGCGAAAGGCTCTGTGCAATATCTCTTGCAGATGAGGAGAGCAGGGGTCCACGGTACTTTGAAAAGACACAATGTCTTTCAAGTCAGCTTAATGTTGTCGAGGGCATCTGTGTACATGTCCTCCCAAAGCTAGATCACAGGTTGGAATTTCAATGGGGCCAAATAAGGCTTTCATCACACTGATAAAATGACCAGTAAAGAACACTGACTGCATAATAATGTGCGCCATCAGGCTCCAACTGGCCTTTAAGGTACGTGGCCCGATTTGTAACCCACGGAAGACAATCGTACTAATGAAGTCGACGAAAAGCGGAGTCTTTTTTAACTAAGCAGGGAGCCCTCGAACACTTTAACTGCGCGTTCTGCGCGTTCCTGCTGACGACAGTTTTTCATTCACTGACAATTCTACCCACACTGTCTCATTGAAGTTGAATTAAAGAAAGCAAAGCTGCACCATGGATACAGAATTACATGGGAACTTCACAGAGTAGCAGTTAAGATCTTTTCCAGTCCATTTCCTGAAGAGAACCCCAGAACAAGTCAGGGTTCGAAACACGTGGGCTTTGGGGCGGAGGCACAAGTAGTGCTGGGGTGTATATGGGAATCAGCGTAAAGTAATTCCTTCCCATTAGTCACACTATCCCATTTTCAATTGTGTTGCCTCATGCCCAGCATTCAAGCAGGACCTTTCAATTGCAATCGGTCCGCCTGTTTTCCATGCGTAAGGACTGGTGTCGCCTATTTATTATCAGGATTATGACAATTGAATTGGTGTTGAAGTTACTTTTTGATATGTTGTGTGTTGTTTTATGTATTTAAATAAGATGTGTATTTTGATTCTTTATATGTCACAGTGCCAATGTTTGTTGTTTCGATCACAAGTGTATCACACAACGACTTTGTGTGCTTTCTCTATGACATGAAGAAACGTTGTTGTAAATAGTGAGAATAACGTGCGCAACTAATGTGAAATAAATCACTCGCACTTGTAATTGATTGTCCAAGTGCGGATTAATGATTATGCAATAATCTATCTGGTCACTTGCTTGTTTCAGAAAATAGGGTGGTCCAGGCCAGATAAAGACATAGGACCCAAGCCTTTGTTTGGTTCAGCCTTAAGGTAACAAGCATTTGCAATGCAATAGGTCTCGCATTTGCGCGAGTTTGAGCTATTGCCATTGTAAATGACATTGCCTTTTATTTATGTGTTGATTTTAAAAACATAAATAAAAGGCATTGTTTTTTACAATGCCAATAGATTAAACTCTCGCAAATGTGAGACCTATTGATTTGCAAATGCTTGTTTCGTGTGTTTACAAGAATGTGTCCAATTTAGTATTTTTTTCTACTTTAAGTCACATTTTTTGTTCAAATTAATGATTACAGTCCAGGCAACATCAGGCAGCAAGGTATGGTGTTTTCCTTATTCATTACACGCAGATCGATTATTTCGGCGTAGGTGTTTTAGCAAGGGCGCGCGTTCCCACTTAGTTTAGGATCTTGAATGGCCCTCTTTGCAATGCCAAAGACAGAAAGCTACAGACACACATGAGCGGTGTAATCACTAACAGCCGCGTTTATCTTATATTTACATGCTCAAGTATTCTAAAGCGTGCGCAGACACCTTAACTTTAGTAATCTGAACAACATTCCCCTCTGTCCTAGTGAACATGAGGCTAGACTAGCAAATGAACACGTCATAGGAGGCAGTGGCTTACTACTACTGCTACTGCTCCTACTAGTACTACTCCTACTATACCTACTAGCACTACTACTACTAGTAGTCTTACTAACAATAATAGCAATAATCATAATGCATATTATTATTATTATTTTATATGGCGCCTCTTGCCGCACTGCTGTCGCTTCATAGGGCTATAAATAACTGAAAGGTATTCGCAAAGTTACACTTGGCAGGTGTACTTATGTGGATGTTGTAGTCATTCATATCTTCCAACCTCTCCACCCAAACACACGTACCTTGAAAACACGCCCCACTCAGACCTGTGTGTAGCCTGAATGTCACGATCTGAAAACTCAGACTTTCACACTTCTGTTGATAAAAAGCGGGCCACTGCAATGAGCGATAATAGGATTTTCCTTTACCGCCTAGACACCGCACCCCCATTCCGTCAACTTTCACTGCCAAGAAGGTTACAGTGCCAGAATGGGGTTCAGGTCAATGTGCGTTATTAGAAAAATGCACACTGACATATTCCATATGTACGTTTCCATACTGCACCGTGCACATACTAATAGTGCTGCAAGTAAAAAAAAGAAAATAAACACGAGGGCTAGATACAAACAAGAACGAGGTTTAGGTAGCGTTCTAAAAAGCTACTGTAAGTCCCCTGCTCGACGTGTAGTCTTTATTTTTGTTATTTTTGAAATGCATGACTGCCGCTGTCAAAACGGGCGACAGCAACCTAACTCCGCCCTCCCCCCCCCGTAACTGTCACACCTGGGGACAGGTTCGTTACTGATAAGTCTTAGTGGGACGCATTGACTGTAACGGGATCACACAGTAAGGCAACTCCGCTGTTACCAAATGATTAAGTTGTAGTTGGACAAACTCCCTAAGCTTCGAACGTCCTTATCTCTGAAGTGCTCCCTGCTGGGGTAGAGCGGCTCAGCTACTGCCCCGGCCTCCGCTCGCTCTGGGAGGGGGTGTGTGAGACGCGGTACACTTATAGGATTGGGCAGAGGGGGGTGGTAGGGTTGGGGGCAGAGTCACTCGCATACGAGTCCTCCGCCTGAACCGCCAGGCAGTTCCCGACGCTCCGGAGACCTTGGTCTGCATCAGCCCGCACACGGAGCTCCGAGGCGCGTTGGGTGAGCTTCGCCCGCCTTGCGCAGTTTGCAAATAAATATCAGCGGCCTGAGCGGAGGCGCCACCGAGCGGACACTGCACGCAAGTGCGCGAGGCACCAACGGCAGCCCAGCAGCCGTTCCAAAGAACCAGCAGGTTAGGGCTCACCCAAAACAGTCATGCTTTCTGTCTCCTCGTTTTCCCAGGTGCAGACAGCACCTACTTCCTGTTTGGCCGGCAATGCTTCCGGGTCGCCGCAGGCAGCGCGGCGGCCCGCCCTGCACGGGGAAGGGAGGCAGCTTTCGAGGAGGACAGCACCTGGCCGCGAGCGCGTTCTCGTGCGCGTGGCCTTAACAAATCGGCGCGCGCGGCCAGTGCTGTCCTCCTGGGAAGCTGAGCCGTTAACAATAAGGTCTCTGGCGAGAGCGAGCTTCGCTCGCTTCTAGCCGAGACCTAATAAAGCAGTGCCTGAAGGGCTGGTCTGACAGATCAGTGTGTGGGACGGTTTTTTAGCAGTCTGCGGTCTCTTTTATATTTTGTGGGTGGTTTTTACTGTTGATTTCCCTGATGTTAACACAAATATTGCCTACAGAAAGCAAGCTCACATGCATGAAGTCCCCAATACTTTCCAATCGATTCCGTAGCCTCTTTACAAGTTCAAAATCTTCCCAGTTTCCAAAGGTGGCCCACTTTGTTTTTTTAGATATCTAATTTCCTTATGGGAGGCATTTTGTTTTGGTATCCGGGCGTATAATTCCTGTCCTAGTCCGACCGTGTGCGCCCCCTCACCCTCCACTCCTCTGTGCCCAGGATCTGGGGCCAAGAACCGTCCAGAGTGGCATGCTCAAAGAAATGTGCTTCTGGGAAGGCACATGGTTTCTACACAGCACTATATACAGGGGTCAATCGGTGTATAGGTTTTCTACAAAAACAGCATTTGCGGGTTGGAGCTCCGCCAGAGGGCTTTTAGTTGACTGCAACAACAACCAGGGCAAAAGGTATTCTCTCATTCAAGATCACTTTTGTGTTCAGAACCTGCAATTTGCAATGATCCGGCCTTGGTATATTCCTAACCGTTTGCCAATTCTGGGTTACGGATAGTTTCCACTTCTCTGACCAGCACCGTTAAAATGACTGTTGATGGGCACATCTCAGCATAGTCTGATACAAGGCAGCTTGGAACTGAGGGCCACAAAAGCTCCTGCTATACCTAGTGCCATTGAAACTATGCCATTATACGCCTGGGGTTTTTCTTAGGTCGAGCCTAGTGGCAGCGCACATGCACTGCTCGCTCTGCGAGGCATGCTGTACTAGAGTATGCACTAGAAGTCCCGTCCACTCTCCACCCATATTTGTCATTGGCTTGAGTCATTGTCCTTTGTAAATGCTGGCTTCTGATTAGTAAATTGGCTTGTTAGTCCCTCCTTGGTACAGTCTTGTCCGCATTTGTTACAGCCCATAACGACTGAACCTTTTACTCCGCTTGTTCCACGGTCTGCATTATAAGTGGGTGAGCACTACTTTGTTTATTGACACTGATGGGACAATGGTGGCTGCTTTTTGTATTTGAAGAGCAACCGCACAGGACAAAGGAGTCTGCTTTTTTTTTATAGAACTCTATGCCGCTCTACCTTGCAAGCTGAGCGCAGCGCTCACTTTAAGGAAACGGCGCTCAGTTAAATTTTTTTTTAAACTTTGATGTTGAGTGTGGCGCCCACTTCAGGGACACCACGCTCTACAATACAATAGATATTGATTTTGCAAAACTTTTAACTATTGGTATTGTAAATGACAATGTCTCTTAATATTATAAAAGGCATTGCCATTTACAATGCCAATAGCTCAAAATCTCGCAATTGCGAAATCTATTGCATTGTAAATGCTTGTCTTATAATTATGGATTTGCTGTCTTTGCTATATGATCCATCCTCTGCACCATAACTTGCTTTTTATTGCCACACAATTTAATCAACCCTGTCGCCTCATTCCAGTGGCCCTGGCTATGCCCTTGTTCAGTGATATAGTTGGCATAATGGCTAGGTGCCGTGAACCTCGGATCTGGGGAAACAGGTTTGAGTCTCGGCAATGACGCTGAACATCCTATGATTCTGGGCAAATCAATTAATCTCCCTGTGCCTAAAATGAATGTGTCCTCACGTAACACAACTGGTGTTATGTAAAGCGCTCCGATACCGGGTCAAGTTTGCTCTATATAAAGCTCTGTAAAAAAAAAACTACCAATAGTTGGAATCAGTGAACTTCACAATAAGGGGGTCCAAAATGTTTTAAATTTTTTTTTAACAGGTTGGACAGCAAGGTGAATTGCTCATAGTCAGTTGCCTGTTAAAAGTGAAGGATTAAGGGTACTGGAGCTTAAAGTGCTCGGCGACTCTGCAAGAACCTTGTGCTGCCTGTGCAAATGCCCGAAAATCCTCACGCTGTCAGTCTTTGGACCCCACGCTGCTTCGTCTGTTCACGTTTCCAAAGTCTTAAGCCAGTGTTGTGGTTCAATGTCCTCACAAGGTCAAGCCTTGTTGTCCAAGCTCCTCACACTGACGATTCTTCACACTAGCCATGAGGCTCAAGCTCCTCTGTGCCTAGCCACGGGTTCAAAGTTCCTCACACTGCCTTTCCATGTGTGCTCAAAGCTTCTCAAAATCTGACTATGTACAGCAAAATCATTACACTGTTTTTCTTTGAAACCCCAAACTCTTCCCTACAGTGTCAGAGTTCTGCACTCTGTCCGTCCATGTACCTGTAGCTTCTCACATGTCCTGACCTCTGGCTTCAAGCTCCTCACTGAATAAAAAAAAAACCTAAGATCTTCAAACTCCTGTTCATGCGGCCTCCATGCGCCTCAAAGGCTGATGTTGTGCATCGGGTATTCCAACTGGTGGCCAATTTGCATGGATTTGTTGAGATTGATTACTGGCTACCAGCTAGGGCCAGATTCTGTTTTGAAATGTTAGGCTTACTTTTCAAAAGACTTCACTCCTGGGAGTAAATACATCTTGTAGAGCAAATGGTCATCTATTGCCCTGTCTGGAAACTTAGATCGGCGGGTGGAATGTAATTTACTGGTGGTTTCACGTCCAACATTTGTGGTTGATGGCTGCGGATCTTATGTAAGTGGACTCTAATTGTGTTATTTCCTGTGCCACAGCCGCCGAATACTTACTTCGCTGGGTCTATTTTAGAAGTCTGCAAGGTTTTATATACGTCTATTTACTGTAATTGGATTCTGGATTGGAAATTAATACTATTTAAAGAGAAGCTCTCTTTCGTTTATGACCCATGCCCCATGACCATACAGCCCTCACATCCAGGCGAGCTGTACTTGACACGGTCTGTGTGTGCTGCTACCAGTCCTGTGTGTTCAGTTGTGCGCTCTTTAGGTTTTGCCTGGCGAAAAGATGCGCTCTGCGCATCTTTTTCGCACAGGCGAAAACCTAATGAGAACTGTAGTGTGGGTTTGGGTCGGCCCTCGTCATTCATTGGCTGGCTCCATAAATGGAGCCTAGCCATTGGACGAGGGGCCTGTCCGTCAATGCCGGACCAGATTCGGGGGCGTTCCCGAGATTCTTTGGCTTTTGCCGACGTCACGCGACGTCAGCCGAAAGCCGGGAACGCCCCCGAATCTGGTCCGGCATTAGAAACACCGGAAGAAGATGTCCGGCCCGCCGCCTGGTTGTGGGCGGGGCCGGGAGGATGTGGTTTCGCTTCCCCCTTCCTTGGGGAAGCCATTTCCTGCCTTGCCGGTCTCCCGTGTTGTGAGGGAGACCGGAGATGCTGCCCGCAGCGAGATCCGGCCCGAAGGAAGCAGCCGTGTGCCTCCAGCCAGGGCCGCGCTGGGATTGGCCCAGCCGGCCGAGCCTCCGCCACGTCATCCGGTTAGGATTAGGTCGGCCGTTGTTTTCTTTCCCTGCCGTGGTCTTTTTCCCGCCCCCCTCCCACTGTCCGTGTTTGTTCCCGCCCTCCTCCCGCTGATTAGGTTGGCCGTTTTCTTTCCCTGCCGTGGTCTTTTTCCCGCCCCCCTCCCACTGTCCGTGTTTGTTCCCGCCCTCCTCCCGCTGATTAGGTCGGCCGTTGTTTACTCCCCCCCCACCCCCAAGCGACACCACGCTCAGAATAGCTAATATCCAAGCGGAAGTAATAAATGTGGATCTACTTTGTGAATATCAGCACACCAATAAGCGCCCTTTAATTTCTTGCAAACACTCTATTAAGCAGTCTTATTTAAAGTCTGTGTCATAGATTCATGGTCTCTGAGGTTGAAGCTGATTAGGGCAATAACGAAAGAAATGGTCGCCTAGTCAGCCAATGCATGTGTTTTCAGGTTAGAAAATTGAGAAGGGCTCGAGCTGGACAGCTGGGTGTCCCTTTAACTGTTTGAGGTACCGTAAAGTTTCTGGTTAGGGGGGTTGCCTTTATCGGTGTCAGTTGACCCTGGCAGAGGCATAACTCATTTGTAATAAACTATTCACCGGCACGCTTGTTTTTCAGTTTAGGAAAGACAAAAGGCTATGCGGACCTAGTGGCAGCAGGTGCTTTAACCCACGGAGCTATCTCCTGGCCTTAATCTCATCGAGGCCTAACCCTGAGACGAGCACGGGTCTCGGTACTGCCCCGCATCGCTATCAGAGGTGTCACCTGGGCAGGGCGCAGTGTGAGGCTGACACCTCGCACCACAGGCCTCTATCAGCCCGATAAGGACCTGAAAGGGATCAAAGGCAGACCCGCTTATCCCACACAGCTCCTTATCTGGCCGTCAGGGGCCGTGGTATCTAGGCGCAGATGAGCATTTTAAAACCGCATAATTTGTTGAATGATTTGATAAAGCGCTTAGCCTAGGTATACACAAACCCTGTCTGGCCAGTTGGCATACTCGGGCGTTGTCGCTTTTACACCATGGTCCACCATTTGGCTGCTTTCAGCGGAGTAACCCAAATCCAGACAGGCTGGTGTTTCTCAACAGCTGGGATGGCTGGGAAAGAGTCAGTCACACGCCATCTGCTCATCAGGCGCCCCCTAGCAGTCTGCTAGAAGCAACCCGACCTAGTCACAGCCCTGCCCTTGGTGGATTGCATAAATTGTTGAGGGATTGGCTGTATATATGCATCTATCCATCCACCCATCCATCTATCCATACACCCATCCATACACCCATCCATGCATGCACCCATCCATGCATCCACCAACTCATCCATGCAAGCATTACAACAACAGCCCGCAGCTCTCCTTCGTCTCTCCTCGCCCCCCCTTCCCTGAGCCCGCAGCTCTCCTTCGTCTCTCCTCTCCCCCCTTCCCTGAGCCCGCAGCTCTCCTTTGAGTTCACATCCTCCTGGCAAAGGGAGGTGCTGGGGGCTATTGGAGTTCCTCTTTGATAAGGTGATGCATCTTTTTCATGCAACTCACCTCAAATACAGACATACATGGGAAAGCAAACCTGCTCCATACCGGTTTGACACTTAATGGAACTGCTTTGCTTTGTCAACAAATGCCCCGAGCAACGTGTTTGTGACAGTGAGTGCAGAGTGACAGTGAGTGCAGAGTGACAGTGAGTGCAGAGTGACAGTGAGTGCGAGAGCGACAGTGAGTGCGAGAGCGACAGTGTGTGCAGAGTGCGTGCAAGAGTGACAGTGTGTGCAAGAGTGAGTGAGTGCAATGACAGTGAGTGCAGAGTGAGTGCAGAGTGAGTGCAGAGTGAGTGTGAGTGCCTGTGAGTGCGAGAGCGACAGTGAGTGCAGAGTGAGTGCGAGAGCGACAGTGAGTGCAGAGTGAGTGCGAGAGCGACAGTGAGTGCAGAGTGAGTGCGAGAGCGACAGTGAGTGCAGAGTGAGTGCGAGAGCGACAGTGAGTGCAGAGTGAGTGCGAGAGTGAGAGTGCAGAGTGACAGTGAGTGCAGAGTGACAGTGAGTGCAGAGTGACAGTGAGTGCAGAGTGACAGTGAGTGCAGAGTGACAGTGAGTGCAGAGTGAGTGCAGAGTGACAGTGAGTGCAGAGTGAGTGCAGAGTGACAGTGAGTGCAGACTGACTGCAGAGTGACAGTGAGTGCAGACTGACTGCAGAGTGACAGTGACTGCAGAGTGACTGCAGAGTGACAGTGACTGCAGAGTGACTGCAGAGTGACAGTGACTGCAGAGTGACAGTGACTGCAGAGTGACAGTGACTGCAGTGTGTGAGTGTGCAGGGTGCACATTGTGTGAGTTTGCAGGGTGAGCAGTGTGTGAATGTGTAGGGGAAGTGTGTGAGTGTGCAGGAAACAAACACTCAAACTAAGTCCACCACACACTACTGCATATACTAGTGAATACAGTCATCTCTTTATACAGAAAAAATGAGTTATATTTAGAGGGGTCGGAGTGGGACACAGTGGGTGGATGGATGCATGATGGATGGATGTATGCATGATGCATGGATGTATGGGTGGATGCATGGATGGGTTGTTGGTTGGATGGGTTGGTGGATTGCATAAATTGTTGAGGGATTGGCTGTATATATGCATCTATCCATCCACCCATCCATCTATCCATACACCCATCCATACACCCATCCATGCATGCACCCATCCATGCATCCACCAACTCATCCATGCAAGCATTACAACAACAGCCCGCAGCTCTCCTTCGTCTCTCCTCGCCCCCCCTTCCCTGAGCCCGCAGCTCTCCTTCGTCTCTCCTCTCCCCCCTTCCCTGAGCCCGCAGCTCTCCTTTGTCTCTCCTCGCCCCCCCTTCCCTGAGCCCGCAGCTCTCCTTCGTCTCTCCTCTCCCCCCTTCCCTGAGCCCGCAGCTCTCCTTCGTCTCTCCTCGCCCCCCCTTCCCTGAGCCCGCAGCTCTCCTTCGTCTCTCCTCTCCCCCCTTCCCTGTGCCCTGCCCTGCTATTGTAAATGACAATGCCATTTATTTATGTTAAAAAAAACATAAATAAAAAAAAATGTCAAGAGCAATGCCAATAGCTCTAACTTTAACAAAGGCAAAACCATTGCATTGTAAATGCTTGTTTTATGATACCTGATAATAGTTTAGACTCGTTGCTCTTCCTCTTTTTGCACAATAGACAATTACACGTCTTGTTCGAATGTGTTTTAATGGATTTTAAACAATATTTCAATGACCTGTCCCGGTTTTATATTTTTGTATGTGATTATTATGCTGTATTTAACAACTGCTGAAAGCGCTAAGACACAAGGTATCAAGTAAACACAATGAACTACATAAATAAACATTTTCAACCCTTTTTTTGGAAGGCCTAGAGTGAGTTACAAATGGCTCATGTGGGCCTTGACGATTTTTGAGGACAGGGCTTTTGCACAACTCCAGGCCACTTTTCAATCCCATCCACTGCTTAATTTCAACTGTTGACTCTCTACCATTGATGCCTCTGGACCTCCAAATGAGCAGATGGTGGTAACGTCCCTTGGGGTAATGTCGCTCAGTACAGCAGTATTTGAGTCGCAGTCCATTACCCAAAACAGCAAAGAGAACCATAAGCGCGTTATTTACTTTTTGCTGTTTTTGCAGTTCAGATGCTCCATCTGGGACGCTGTGTCCAGTCGCATAGGTGTAAGAGATGCTCCATATGGGGTGCTGTGCCCAGTCGCATAGGTGTAAGAGATGCTCCATCTGGGGCGCTGTGTCCAGTTGATTGGGCGTAAGAGATGCCCCATCTAAGACGCGGTGTCCAGTCGCATAGGTGTAAGAGATGCTCCATATGGGGTGCTGTGTCCAGTTGCATGGGCGTAAGAGATGATCCATCTGAGGCGCTGTGTCCAGTCGCATAGGTGTAAGAGATGCTCCATATGGGGTGCTGTGTCCAGTTGCATGGGCGTAAGAGATGATCCATCTGAGGCGCTTTGTCCAGTCGCATAGGTGTAAGAGATGCTCCATATGGGGTGCTGTGTCCAGTTGCATGGGCGTAAGAGATGATCCATCTGAGGCGCTGTGTCCAGTCGCATAGGTGTAAGAGATGCTCCATATGGGGTGCTGTGTCCAGTTGCATGGGCGTAAGAAATGCTCTATCTGAGGTGCTGTGTCCAGTTGCATGGGCGTAAGAGATGCTCTATCTGAGGTGCTGTGTCCAGTTGCATGGGCGTAAGAGATGATCCATCTGAGGCTCTGTGTCCAGTCGCATAGGTGTAAGAGATGCTCCATATGGGGTGCTGTGTCCAGTTGCATGGGCGTAAGAGATGCTCCATCTGAGGCGCTGTGTCCAGTCGCATGGGCGTAAGAGATGCTCCATATGGGGTGCTGTGTCCAGTTGCATGGGCGTAAGAGATGATCCATCTGAGGCGCTGTGTCCAGTTGCATAGGTGTACGAGATGCTCCATATGGGGTGCTGTGTCCAGTTGCATGGCCGTAAGAGATGATCCATCTAGGGCACTGTGTCCAGTTGCATAGGTGGTGTAAGAGATGCTCTATCTGAGGTGCTGTGTCCAGTTGCATGGGTGGAAGGGATGCTACATCGGGGGCGCTGTGTCCAGTTGCATGGGTGTAAGAGATGCTACATCTGGGGCGCTGTGTCCAGTCGCATGGGTGTAAGAGATGCTCCATCTAGGGCGCTGTGTCCAGTTGCATGGGTGTAAGAGATGCTCCATCTAGGGCGCTGTGTCCAGTTGCATAGGTGTAAGAGATGCTCCATCTGGGGCGCTGTGTCCAGTCGCATGGGTGTAAGAGATGCTCCATCTGGGGTGCTGTGTCCAGTTGCATAGGTGTAAGAGATGCTCCATCTGGGGCGCTGTGTCCAGTTGCATAGGTGTAAGAGATGCTCCATCTGGGGCGCTGTGTCCAGTCGCATGGGTGTAAGAGATGCTCCATCTAGGGGCTGTGTCCAGTTGCATGGGCGTAAGAGATGCTCCATCTAGGGGCTGTGTCCAGTTGCATAGGCGTAAGAGATGCTCCATCTGGGGTGCTGTGTCCAGTTGCATGGGCGTAAGAGATGCTCCATCTAGGGGCTGTGTCCAGTTGCATGGGCGTAAGAGATGCTCCATCTAGGCGCTGTGTCCAGTTGCATAGGCGTAAGAGATGCTCCATCTGGGGTGCTGTGTCCAGTTGCGTGGGTGTAAGAGAATTAAAGGCTCATGACAGAGACAGTCCAAGGGAATAAATAGGGCACACTGTAGACCTAGATGAGCGGAGAGGGTGGGGGTGTAGGCAGGAATAGTCAGTTACAAGGGAAGACGGCCAAGCTTGACACCTTCACCACCCTCTTTGAAACTGACTCCTAGACTCATTTTCGTTGCTTGAAGTATTATTTTAGGTGATTTAATTTTTAAGTCTGGCCTACAGTCAGCTTTAGCTGTCTGGAGAGAGCGGCAATACAAAGAAGCACCGTCACTTGCCCTCAAAAGGCGCGGTGTATTGGTTTTGCTAATGCTTGTTGTTAAATAGATGGAGAGGGGTTGGGAAACCATTTTAGCTCTGTGAAGTGTGTGGGTGAGGGATGTTTCCTATTCGGTTGGCACAATGTTGGCAGGGGCAAAGGCAGGGCTGTTGGGTGGCCAGCTGGCACCCTCGACTGGCACAGGTGCAGAGGTAGTGGGAAGGAGGGATATGGGTAGAGGGCAGGCACAGAATAATTGCAGGTTCCTGGTGCCTCACGGGCGGTGCCAGGGGGCTTGTGGGAAACAAATTATGAACCTGGCCCTATGACAGTTTCTACTTCTTGAAGGAATGGTTGGAGCGGTCGCATCTGCGTTGAACCTGTTTGTCAAATAACTGCAAATATCCGGGTTTTTACTGCACTTCAAACTGGTGATTGGCCCATTGCGTAGTGTCCCGAAAGTGCGCAGAGAAATAAATAAGTTACTAATTTATCCACAATAACACAGTATGCTCAAGCATCAATAAAGTTAACGCGGCTACTCTACTTATCACTTTTCCACATCTCCGTCTGCGAAGTTTGTTCCATAGTTTACACTCACAAGCAGGTATGTTAAAAGTTAGGCTGAAAACCGTCAACATTATCGGCGCCCTCTTGCTCTCCTTAAACCTTTTGTGCACGTAAAACAGCCGCCATTTTGGACACCATGGCTTCCCTGCTCTCGCCGAGAGCCAGCGCGTCTCTCACTCTCTCTCTCTCTCTCTCTCTCCTAACTTCGCTGGCAACCCCCCTGCTTGCACCTGCCTTGAGTCATAAACCCCTCTTCGGCGCTGCTCTGCCCCAGGCCCTCATCCTGTTCCCAGCGCGACACCTCCCTGCTTCCCCGTCATGACCTCCGGCCCTTTTGATGCAAACCCCTTTTCCCCGTGTGCCCGTTTGTCTTCCCCGTTCCCAGGCCGACACCTAGCTCTGCCGATACCAATCTCTTGCCCCTCCCCGTACAATAGGAAGCTTCCCTCCTCAAAGGACCCCCGAGATGATCAAAGCCCCTCCCATCCCACGAGATCCGATCGAAACCCGCACACTCCGTGAGTCGGCGGAATACCCAGCTGCGCGATGATCATCACCTGTTGTGAACGGGGCGGGGACTTCCACTGTAGCCTTGCATGGGAACGGGCTGGGAAGGGGGGGATTCTGAGGATGTCTTTCCGTACATCAAAGTATCGACGAGAATGTGTTACATGCAATAAACAGATAAACATGTGTATAAGAGGCCAGGCCTGAGGGATGCAGTTAGAGCACCTCAGAACGATACCTTCTGTCCGTTTTCGTTGTGTTCTCCTCCGGAGCGAATAAAAACCTTGTTTCCTGCCTTCCTGTCTCCAGCGCCTGCCTCTTCAATAGTTCAACTTCTTTGTGGGTTCAAGAGGCGACATCGCCGGGCAATAATTAAGGATCTTATATTCTGGTTGGTAGTGCCCCCCAGTTTGTATTTTTCCACAATTGGCGTCCCAAGCGTGGGGCCCATCAGCGACCCATGGATCCAGTGGGAGAGGTCCTGACGACAAAGTGAACGACTGCAACGATCGGGAACGCGTCTGTCCGATAGACCCTCGTCTGACAGCCGATCATCCGAACTTCACTGGTTCCGAACAGACCTCTCTCGAGTGATCTACGGTCCTGACTGGGAACCATCAGGAGTGCCGCGAGGATAACGAAGAAGAGAGGACGATCGGGCGCTGGATTCGGGAGTCAGGAAACTGTCCATGCGGTCCGGGTAAGGTCGTGTTACCACGACAAATTGCGAAAAATTGCTTGATTGCTTGTTTGTTAAATACTAGTATTGCTCTTTTTGTTTATTTGGAGATTCACTGTCTGCAAACGGAGAAACAACAGGCTCTCTCTTTGCAAGCAGTGGAGGATAGGTAGGGCAGACAACCGTGCTTATTTTTCTCCCCCAACTCAATAGTCACCTGAAACTGAGCTGTTGTTCACAAACTATTGTTTCCTGGAGATTCCCTGTCTGCAAACAGGGAAGAGACCACCCTTTTTGCAGATAGTGAAAAGGGTAGGTAACGCAGATCTTTGCGGACCTACTCATTCTCCCCATTGTTATTTATCGGTCTTTTGTTATCTTGATCTATGAGGGATTCACTGTCTGCAAACGGAGAAACAAAGGTCTCTCTCTTTGCAAGCAGTGGAGGATAGGTAGGGTAGCAGCCGTGCTTATTTTTTTCTCCCCCACCCTATAATTGCTTGAAACTGAACTGTTGTTCGCAAAATTATTGTTTCCTGGAGATTCCCTGTCTGCAAACAGGGAAGAGACCACCCTTTTTGCAGATAGTGAAAAAGGTAGGTAACGCAGATCTTTGCGGACCTACTCATTCTCCCCATTGTTATTTGTTGGTCTTTGGTTATTGTGATCCATGAGGTATTCACTGCCTGCAAACAACGTAGAATAGAAATATTCTGTCTAGTCTTTGCACCTAGTGATAAGATAGGCAGTGCTGACTTTTTAGTCCCTCGTTACGAGCCGTCATGTCTGTCTTCTCCCCACTGATTAGTAGCCTGTTTAGCCCGGACCGCTTATTAGAGATGGACCATCCAGCCCCACTGGAAGGCACCCCTAATAAGGACATGTTCATGAAGCATGGATTGACCGCTATTGCCTATAGTAAACTATGGCATAAATATACAAAACAGGGTCAAGAAAGTCAATGGCCCCTGATAGGATCCTTCGATGATGATAAAATAAAAACGCTAGAAACTGCCCTAGGTAAAAACAAGACAACACCTACTATGCTTGATAGCTTCGGCATGTGGCGAAAAGAAACTGAACAGCGTAAAAAGAAAACTGAGAGTAGGTTGGAAAAAGAGCTGCAAAAGGCAGCCCACCTAGCTGCTCAGAAACTAAAAAAGGAGATAGAGGAAAGAGAGAAAGCTAAACAGAAACTAGAAAGGGAAACGCCAAGCCAGTGTCCGGTTAGAACCCCCTCCATGCTCTACCCTGATTTACCCTCGAAACGACAAGCCAATGAGGACCTGCTGTTAGGTCCCCCTATCATCTACATGCCCCCTCCATATGCCCCTTCTCGACCCTTGGCGCAGCACGCGCCACCCCCAGGTACAAACGAAGGTACCGCCACAGCGTCGGCCCCAATGGCCCCTGTGCCAGCCGAACCCCTTGTATTAAAACCCGCATCAACGACAACGTTAGACGAGCATGAGACTCGAGGGGCTGGCCTTGCAAGAACAAACAGGCTAGACAAAGATGAGCGAGCGGGGATCGACAAAATAGCAAGGACACTGGTAGAAAGGAAGGATGATGAAGAGTACATCACAGATATGTTCAGCTCGTATACAGGGAGTCACAGACGACATTTTACCGTACGACTGTGTTATCATGTCTTGAATGCATACGAGGACCGATATCGAGACAAAGGTCCCGAGAGCCTAAGGACTCTGTACCGGAAGGTCGATATCGGGGATGAGGGCGAGTGTGATGTGTCGGACCTCCTTACGCGTACGCTTGAGGTTTTCCGCCACCTCACCGAACGAAAGCCGGGAGCTAAATCCACGGCCCCCGTAGTGACCGAACCACCAACCGAGCAATCTAACACCATGATGCCGATACGTGAGGCTGCCCCTTACTGGGTTCCCCCTCGAGGTACAGGGACTCACGATGATGCAAACAACCAAGATGCAAAGGGAAGGGTAGTATACAACTGGGTCTACCAGCCATGGGACCGGCAAGAGATACTGACATTCCGGAAATCTCTACCCGACCTACGTAAAAACCCCACTGCCTTCTATACTGAATTGGGTACAGCCCTGGGTTCAACTATCATGACCCTGGCTGACATCGACTTGTTCTTCGGGTTATGTCTACCAGCTGATGTGTGGAAGCAAATCCGGAAAGTCGACCACCTTGAGCTGTTCGGACATACCTGGCCACAACTCGATGACTTGGACAAACAACGGGGACCAGGACAAAAGCCGTTGAAATCCATTCTAGACCTCCCAGATAAAATTGTAGAGAAATTAAAAACCCTAATCCCAGAAAAGAAAGTGGACTGGTCGATAGTAACAGCCTGTCGCCAAAAACCCCAGGAGGATGTATCGGAATACTTCTCCCGGTTTGAAACGGTGTTCTCCGATTACAGCGGCCAGGACATGACCACTGCAACCGGACACCATCTGTTTGTCCAGAATTATGTTAAGGGCCTATCATTGGACATCTCCCAGAAACTACAGGCCAGCGAGAGTAGTTGGGCAGCCTCCAAACCTACAGCGATTCTCCAAATGGCCCAATATTATGAGCATCAGAAAAATGAAAACGATAGGGCGACAGAGAAAAAGAAGAAAGACTTAAAAGAGAGGGTGATGATTGCCAAACTGCAAGGGGTGACCATAGGACGAGACCAATACCGGGGAAACTACCAGACAAACGTCCCTAAGACTGCATTTCCCCAGGACCGCACTCTGACTCCCTACAGTGGACGCACAGACCTTAGAGATGACCAGTGCGCTTTCTGCAAAGGGACTGGCCATTGGAAATCCCAGTGCCCAGTTCTCCTGGAAATGATCAGGAACAGAGACCCCAGGGATGTAGCAAACGGACCGAGACCTAAGGGACCACAACGAGGGCCCCCAAATGACGCGACTAATGACAGATCAAGCAGACCGAATACGTTCGATCGACCCAGACAGAACCAATATCAACAATCTGACTACGACGACACTCACACCTTTGCATAGGACAGCCAAGGGCGAGGGAGGGATCCAGTCGAGCTCTATGTTGACCAGCAGGGCCCTTATGTCACTGCTAAGGTCCTGGGTACCAAGTCTCCATTTCTGGTAGACACTGGCGCAACACGTAGTGCGTTATCTAAACGACTGATTCCAAGGGCACCCTTGTCTGGCTCACTCATAACATCGACAGGTTTCGATGGAGCGCCCTCCACCAACCCTTTGTCTGCCCCGATTCTCTTTGACGTAGAAAACAACACCACCGACACCACGTTCTTGCTTTCCTCCAATAGCCCTGACGCCATTATGGGACTTGACTTACTGAAACACTTCCGAGCGACGATTAGGTGTTCTCAAGATGGAGTTCGAGTGTTTCTTTACGACAACCCCGTTCTGCTTAAACATTGTTCCCCCCGACACATGTTTTCCATCACCGACGTCGACGCGTCCCTGCTTGACACCCTACCTCCGTATCTGTGGGCCAAAGCGGATTCGGACGTAGGGCGTATGTTAATTGACCCAGTGCACATTACTGTCCGACCAGACGCAACACTCCCAAAACTCCCACAATATCGGATATCGCCAGAGGGCGAGAAGGCATTGGTAATGATTATCCAGTCACTGATAGACGCAGGAGTGGTAGAGGAAGTGGTTAGCAACGTTTGCAACAGCCCTATCTTGCCCATTATCAAGAAGCAGGGAGAGGGAGATGAGAAAGCATACCGTTTCATCATCGACCTCCGAGAGATCAACAAAGTGGTGGTACCCCAGTACCCTGTGGTCTCAGACATCACCACCATCCTGACCTTGATTCCATCCACTGCCACCACCTTTTCCGTCATCGACCTCAAGAACGCATTCTTCTCCATCCCCATCCACCCAGACAGCCGATATCTCTTCGGCTTTACCCTAAAATCCCGCTCATATAGGTTTTGCCGAGCCCCTCAAGGCTACACGGAGAGCCCTAGCATCTACAGCCAGGCCCTCAAAAGGCAACTAGACCAAGTCCGGTTACCCGACGGGGTGGTGTTGGTACAATATGTCGATGACATCCTTTTGGCAGCCGACACCACCCCTCTAGCGGTTACCGCCACCATTCAACTCTTGCACTTCCTTGCGGAAAATGGCCACAAGGTCTCCAAGAAGAAGTTGCAATTCTGCCTACCCCAGGTCACTTACCTGGGTCACCTTCTGTCCAAAGATGGACGGAAACTCACCCCTGATCGAATCCAGACCATTCTAGACACCCCTGTCCCTAAAACCCAGAAGCAGGTTCGCTCCCTATTAGGCCTCACCTCCTTCTGCCGACAATGGTTGCCAAACTTCAGCCTCGTTGTAAAACCACTGCTCTCTCTCCTAAACAAAGACGTCCCTTTCCCACTCCCTTGGACTCCTGAGTGTCAAACCTCCTTCACAGAACTACGAGATGCCCTTTGCTCAGCCCCTGTCCTGGGTACCCCTGATTACAGAAAGCCCTTCTCCCTTTACACTCACGAAAGGGAGGGGTGCGCTTTATCTGTCCTGACCCAGGCCATCGGTCCTAAGCAACGACCGTGCGCTTACTTCTCTGCCACTCTTGACCCTGTCGCCAGAGCCTTGCCTGCCTGCCTTCGAGCTGTAGCTGCTGCTGCAGTCTCTATCCGACAGAGTGAGGGGATTGTACTCTCGAATTCCCTCACGGTACTGGTACCCCATGCAGTCGACACCCTCCTGAACCAAACCAAGACGCAACATCTGACGAGTGCACGACTGACTGGATACGAACTAACCTTGCTTGCCCCCCATATCACCCTGAAAAGATGCACCACACTGAACCCAGCAACTCTGTTACCCTTGCCAGAGAACGACCCCAATGTGCACCCCGTACATGACTGCGTGACTCTTACGGACGAACAGACCAGGAGTAGGGTCGATCTCAGAGACACAGCTTTCCCTGACCCCGACGGGGAGTTGTGGGTGGACGGTTCTTGCATCAAACTCTCCGATGGTACCACTTCCGCTGCCTATGCAGTCACCACGGCTCGAACTGTAGTAGAAACAGCCCGCATCACCCAGCGATCTGCCCAGGCAGCGGAACTGATTGCTTTGACGAGAGCCTGCATCCTGGCAACAGGAACCACGGCGAACATTTACACCGACAGCCAGTATGCCTTCGGGGTGGTTCACCATTTTGGGCTCCTCTGGAGGGAGAGAGGATACTTGACCTCACACGGCACACCCATTCTGCACGGGGATTTAGTCTCCGCCTTAATCGAAGCTGTCCTCCTCCCCAACAAACTTGCCGTTATCAAATGCCAGGCACACAAGAAGGTGACAGACATTATTGGACAGGGAAATGCACTAGCCGACATCACCGCCCGAACGACAGCTGAAAATAGAACGACAACACGTATGTACGTGACCAGGTCACAAGCAGAAAACTGGACTGACGCCAAGGACACAATTAGAGACATACAAACGGCTAGCACACAACACGAATTGACTGAATGGGCACGGGTGGGATTGAAAGACGATGAAGGCTGCTGGCGGACAAAAGACACGAACAGATGGTTGCTACCTGATTCATACTTGATTCCCATATTAACCATGGCACACTCCCCTGCCCACATAGGATCAGCCCCCATGATCGAACTTGTCTCCAGGGTTTGGCACAATGACAAGATCCCAGATTCCGCCAAACGCCTGGTCCAACAATGCTTAATATGCCTGCAACACAACCCCGGGAAGGGAACTGTAGTACCCCGGGGGGGATTTGGGGTCCCAAACCACCCATTTGAAGTCCTGCAGATGGACTACATCCAGCTAGACAGATGCCAAGGCCTGAAATATGTACTTGTCGTGGTGTGCGCATTTAGCAAATGGGTGGAAGCATATCCAACCCGTGACAACACCGCTATGGCCACGGCGAAGGTCCTGTTAAAAGAGTTTTTCCCCCGTTATGGCCTCTGTCGTGTTTTATGGAGTGATAATGGCCCCCACTTTGTAGCCAACGTTATCCAGCTCATCCTAAATGGGCTGGGTATCAAACAAAAATTCCACGCAGTCTTCCACCCCCAATCTGCTGGGCTTGTCGAACGACACAATGCCACACTAAAGCTTAAACTGGCCAAAATAGTGGCTACGACGGGCCTGAAATGGCCAGACGCCCTCCCACTGGCATTGCTATCGATGCGCTCCACTCCCACCCGACATCACTTAACCCCTTATGAAGTTGTCTTCGGCCGACCCATGAGCGTCTGGTCTGCCCCGAAACCAACTTCCATTCATGACGTTCCGGATGTCCTAATGTCTGATTATCTGTACAAATTGACTGAAACTTTGTCTGTCCTTCATCAGCAGGTGCAGCAGGCCATCCCCGATGCTTCCAGGGGTCCGGGCCACGCCATCCAGCCGGGGGACTTCGCGCTGATCCGAAACTTTCAGCGATCAAAGAGTTTGGAACCCCGGTGGACGGGCCCCTGGCAAGTGCTGATCACCACTCGGACCGCACTTCGAGTGGAGGGGAAGAAACACTGGCTGCACGCTCATCACTGCAAGAAGGTCTCTCCAGCCCTGGCCACGACAGACACCGTCAACACCCAAGAAGAGCTCCTGAACCAGGACCGACCATCGTTGAACTGCTACCCTGATACAGAGACACTTGAACTTTCAAAACATCCTGACCCCACTGTGCCATCTCGAGAAGGGTATTTCCTGCGTCGAAAGGAGGGAGCTTCGGCTAAGTAGGCCACGGACTAGGTTAAAGAATCTCAGAACGGTGACCCAAACTACCAAGGGTTACCTGGAGAGAAGCTAAAACTAAGTCTGTGGTCCTGCCCACTACCGAGCACCTTGAAGACGAAGATGATGGAAGCGCCAGATAAGAAGATGATGGAAGCGCCAAACAAGAAGCCGACTGAGACAACAGGAAATACCCACTACAAAAATCCGAGAACAGACAGACTCCATAGCTCAAAGACAATTGCACTCTTCATCGTAATCCTCCTCTGTTTTCTCCTCATGACTACGCTCTGGATTATGGAAGAACACGCACCTGCTCACGAAACATTCCTAACCACTGCTCAGCCTACCACCATGAAGGAACATTATCTAATTTCGCTCTCTCCTCAACTAAGAGAGAGGCGAAAGGAGTTTTGGAACAACTCTTTCGTGCAACTACTTCACCAGCACAATCTTGCCACCAACGCCACCAACTGCTGGATCTGTGGGTTGCTACCCCATGCCACTGGACATTCAATACCATTCATCCCTTCACCCTTCTCCGTCCACGGCTCCTGCCTTGCCTGGCTGATCCTCCTGCAAGAGAGCTATACGGGAAATGCCACCTCCAGCAGAGCTGCAGCACATTCTTCTCATGGGGCCGGGCGAAACAAGACAAAGACACACTTCTGCCCGCTGACCCCCAGCGACTCAATCCAAATGGACATTCCGGCCAAAGAACGAATCGAAATGCAGGTGTTCAACAATCCAACCAGGCCCACCTTCTCCTATCTGCGGAAACGAACGGCTGCCACTCTGACTGTGGCCCTGACGGTCATCAACGTCACAGGCCACATGTGTGTAGAAGGACTTGGGACACAGCTGGTGGGTCACAGCGCTTGCCGCTTTACCAGAACTTTGGACTCCACGGATCCACCTTCCTTTGTGTCATCCCCAAACATGTATTTCATCTGTGGCACGAAGGCCTACACCTGGCTCCCCAAAGGCTGGGGGGGCACTTGCTACATCTCCTTCGTCCTTCCTCCAACTTATGTGGCCCCAGCGAATCACCACAGACAAAAACGAGCCAAAGACGTTGAGCAAGCCGACTCAACAGGGGCACAGTTCCTCGATGCTATGAAAGGACTCGTCCCCCTCTGGGGCCCGATGGCAAACAGCCGTGCCATCCGACATTTGACTCAGGCAGTCGAGACAACCATGAACATCACAGCGGGCATCTTTGCCAACAACACTGCCGAGCTCCAAGCGGTCCGTTTGGTGGCTCTACAGAACCGCCTCGTTCTAGATGTGGTTCTGGCGGACCGTGGAGGAGCATGCCGCATTATTGGGGCCAGCTGTTGTACATACATACCGGACAACTCACCCTCAGTGTACAAAGCCATCGAACATCTTCACAGACTCTCTTCGGAAGTTCACCAAGAGCAAGAAGAATGGTCGCTTGGTGGTTGGTTCTGGGACACCGTCAAAAGCTGGGGCTGGAGACTGCTCGCCATTATCCTGATTCCCGTAGTTGTAATATGTGGCCTATGCTTAGGAATTCAATGTTTGCCACCTATGTGTTCTTTATGTGCGAGTTGTATTTTTCCCAAAACTGTGGACATTGGAAGCGAACATATGAGGGCATTATATGATACCGAAGTTAGGAATTTGATGAAAATTGACATTGAGTAAGCAAGTTGGCTAGATATGTTGAAAAGGGAGGACTGTTAAAAGTTAGGCTGAAAACCGTCAACATTATCGGCGCCCTCTTGCTCTCCTTAAACCTTTTGTGCGCGTAAAACAGCCGCCATTTTGGACACCATGGCTTCCCTGCTCTCGCCGAGAGCCAGCGCGTCTCTCACTCTCTCTCTCTCTCTCTCTCTCCTAACTTCGCTGGCAACCCCCCTGCTTGCACCTGCCTTGAGTCATAAACCCCTCTTCGGCGCTGCTCTGCCCCAGGCCCTCATCCTGTTCCCAGCGCGACACCTCCCTGCTTCCCCGTCATGACCTCCGGCCCTTTTGATGCAAACCCCTTTTCCCCGTGTGCCCGTTTGTCTTCCCCGTTCCCAGGCCGACACCTAGCTCTGCCGATACCAATCTCTTGCCCCTCCCCGTACAATAGGAAGCTTCCCTCCTCAAAGGACCCCCGAGATGATCAAAGCCCCTCCCATCCCACGAGATCCGATCGAAACCCGCACACTCCGTGAGTCGGCGGAATACCCAGCTGCGCGATGATCATCACCTGTTGTGAACGGGGCGGGGACTTCCACTGTAGCCTTGCATGGGAACGGGCTGGGAAGGGGGGGATTCTGAGGATGTCTTTCCGTACATCAAAGTATCGACGAGAATGTGTTACATGCAATAAACAGATAAACATGTGTATAAGAGGCCAGGCCTGAGGGATGCAGTTAGAGCACCTCAGAACGATACCTTCTGTCCGTTTTCGTTGTGTTCTCCTCCGGAGCGAATAAAAACCTTGTTTCCTGCCTTCCTGTCTCCAGCGCCTGCCTCTTCAATAGTTCAACTTCTTTGTGGGTTCAAGAGGCGACATCGCCGGGCAATAATTAAGGATCTTATATTCTGGTTGGTAGTGCCCCCCAGTTTGTATTTTTCCACAGGTAGACGCTTTTTCCTTCAGCCTCAAACTACAGATCGCATCTTTGGCCAAATGTATAAAACCACTTTACTCCAATTCATCATGACCACTGCTACAAGTCCTGTACGTTTCACCAACAAATCACTGCTATCTGCGGCGTCAGTCTAGGTCGGTTGATGGAGGCAAACCAAGACTACAGCACCCAGAATGCAATAGGCTGACACCCTAAAGCCCTGGACTGGAAACCGTACCCGTAATGACATGGAGTGAGGTGGTCACCATTCATGTGCCTGTCCACGTCACGATGCTGCCTGAAGTCTAAAGAATGCCAACGTTTCTCAACAAAGAAATCCCACAAGCACAGACCTCACATCATGGAAATCGAAACTTGCTACAAACAGTTTACTTTTCATTCTGTGTATTTACAAGCAGCATCACAACTCAAGCCTTTCCAAGATTCTGGCGTCTTCGGACCGTAGACTGCAAGTGACACGAACAAGAAGCTTTCTAGAAAGCGCTGGCTGAGGTCAAACTGTAGGCATGCCATCGACCTCGGAAAGATGATAGGCCGAGTAGGCAAGGCGGCACGGCTGCTAATTGACTGCTTGTCCCGTGTGCCACCTTCAGCCTGTACTCGTTTTTCAGCCGGCAGTACTCTACATTCTTAAATCTGTAGTGCTGTATAGTGTTGTGCCCAGCCCAAGAAGGAAAATGATGCTGGTCAGAAAGTCACGACTGGACTGGGTCGATGATGTCACACAAGATCTGGTGCCCCCTCTGACGCTATGAATCACTGACCTGACGCTTGTTAATGGATCTGTGCTGTAGGCGGATTAACCCCTCAAAAACAGTCTCCCGGATCCTGGATTATTCTTGCCAACCCCACCTAGTATGTACCTGTCCACTGCTCAAATGTATGCCACTCCCCTTTTCTAGATTTAATGTGCTTTTCCTTTAACGACTTTGGGGAATTACAAAAAGCAGAAGAACGGCATTACTGTGTGTAAAACAAGGCTGCCCTCTGTGAACGCCTTGTTCTGATGTGTAATTTCCCCATGAGCGAGTCCTTGGCGAACCCTAGAAACGATGGTAAATGAGGACAAAAAATGAGAGCAAATCTTTCGACATTAACCTTCATTTTCTCCTCCTGTCGGGACCCCGGCTTCGTAGGACCTTATAGAAATCCTGGCTGAACGCAGGTCGTCAGCGCGGTGTTTATCCACGGGACTTTGGGGGACATGCTAAAAACCCAAGCAGGCACACAATGATGAAAGAAGGAAAGAGACACAAAACAAGAACAAAGCATTTTCAGCCGAAGAGTCCACAAGGGCACGAAATGAGACTCAAGAGGACACCATTACAACAGTCTTTTCGATAAGGTGTGGTAAATGCCAGGAAGAGCCCCAGAGAAGCAGCTGTAGGTGCCAGTGGGCAGGAGCAGGGCAACAACGGTACCAGCGCCTAATTTGTATATAAAAAAAAAGAACAAAAGGAAAAAAATATCAGTGCAGGTTTTTCTTAGTTGTCCTGGAAAGCTGAGGGCCCGGATTGCTGAATACAAAAGCTGTCTACCTTTAATTCCACAGATGCCTCTTTTTCCATCACTGTACACTCCCTGTCTCTATTTTTCACATTTGCAAGTTCATTCTCTTCCCTACACTCGTCCTATGCTCGTATCCCTACCTTTTCTTTCTCAATCGTTCTCCCATTTCTTCTTTCTGTCTCCTGCTCTAGGTCGAAGTCTGATGATGACGAGCAGGTTTCCAAAAAAATGGTGCCGTGTCCTCATTCTGAAACTTCCAGGACCAGTCAAACACTGGAACTGTCACTGAGGGAGCAGGTAGGGTCTTTGTGTCATAGACAGACAGGTGATCCTGGAGGTGTCTTCTGCCACATTCCATTCTTTCAGACAGCGCACAGCGTCTGTATATTAAAATAGGCCCTGCTGCACTTCAGCCGCAACAGAAAAAAGAAAAGATTAGGGCTTTAAAGAGGTTTTGGCCTTTTATGCTACCAAGGACCACTTATTCTATATGCGTTGGACAGGAAATGTCAGCTAAACAATGAGTACGTTAAAAAGGTGTCCAGAAACACCAGACTAAAGTATATGCAGTTTAAATGCCGACCCCAAAGCTACTTTACCCCAAAGCCTACAGGCTGAAGGTTTGCGGGTGCCTCGTCGGAATGCCCAATGTGTAACAAGCGAGAGGCTGACATCTCCCATATGGTTTGGTTATGTCAATAATGATGCAATTTTGGACATGGGCTGTGAAGGTGGTGGTCGCTGAGCTAATAGGAGGTCAAAGGTTACTGAGCCCTTGACATGCCTACTCAATGTAATTCCCACGCCGAAGAAATACAAAGGTATATCTACATGTTTAGAATTTATTCTGGACAAAATAGACAATACCATGGTTTAGAAATCACCCAATGCCCCGGATGTAGGAAACTTGGCTCAGGGCGCTCAAGAAAAGGGCCACAGCTGAAGAGGATATGCTTAGTAACCTACAAAAATTAAGAGGAAAATGCCCAACCAGCACAATATGGCACATATATATAATTGCACTGGAAGCTGAGACGGATATAGGATCACCATGAACGAGCTACATATAAACATGTATGTAAAGAAAGAGACAAGCATGATTGTGGAATTGGGGATTGGTTATGCGCTATGGCAACACAGTTTGGGATTGGGCACTGGGGGCGCAAAATCATGCTGCGATGGTCTCCCCTGATGGTGGCCCTTCAGGAGATTGTAGCGCGCACCACAAAACACAGGAATCGTTGTAAACTTATACTAGTGTTTATAGGAACAAATATTAATACCCATGTGAAAGTTTGCACAATGAGTGGAAATATATAAGTAGCTTCTGACATGGCCTCGATGTGAAGTTGGTTACTGTGTCACGGTGAACTTTCTTGGTGTTCTCTGTTTATCTGGTGGTATCGTGATCATACATAGTGCTTGATCACTGTGATGCTGTAATTGCTAAACTATTGTTTCTATATATGTAAGGATGTTCATAAAGAAGTACTGGTAAAAAAAGGATCATTTATTCTATCCTACTTGGCTTACGTCTTGCCCTTCGAAACGCAGGGCCGGTGCTCAAAGATCCTGCAGCTATTCAGCACGAACAACTATCCCCACAGGAGATGTAATGTGATTTGACTCCTGAAAGATTCCTGTGTTTGCCCACAGTCAGCGGAGACACAGTGATGGCTATGCACATAGATCATATTAAAGATCTCAATCAGGAGCCTCGCTTACTAGTCTGACGACAAACGGGGACATTTATATATGATGTATATCATCTATATTGTTAAAGGGTTGTATATTTATATACGATGTGACGTGTAGCCATGATATGGGGAGAAAACATATTCCCTGGAGAGGAGAGAGATGGGTTTCAAGCTAATGCAGACAGCATGCAATGTAATCCATTTCGCAAGCCATCAAAAACACTCATGTGACGTTCAAGGCATGCCATTTAGGTCTGAAAAGTTACTGCAATAACGTGTTAAGGTATCACAAGCATAAACCTCCTGCGCTGCCCAAGCATCCGTGTTATGGGTGCCACGTTGCATTCTGGGACTTTTACATTCACATATGCATGGTTACAGTGCCCCTGCAGGAACGTCCTTTTAGTTAAAAATGCCAGGCCCAGCTGTAGGTGTCTAAGACCTCTTGGTAGCGCTGCAGACCAAATGCTCACCCATCTACAGTCTTGACAGTTGCCCATATAGGACCAGTCGCACTCATTCAGATATTCCCCCCCATTTGGTTAATTAAAAGTAGAGGCAGGGATGTGTCGCTCCTTAGGATCGGGTGAGAAGAAGAGGGGTTTGGGGGGCAGCCGAACGTAGTGAGGTCTGCCCCTCGGGCAGTTTGAGAGGGGTTTGGGCTGGCCGGATCGGCCATTTTGTGGTTTTGACATTACAAAAAGGAGGGTTAGACCCATGCAGTCGCGGGGACCTGGGCGTTATGTGGTACATGTAAAGAGGGGTCCCCGCAAGGAGAAAGTGTTGTGTGAACCACACACTGACACAATTAAGAATCAAAAGAAACATAAATCAGGAAAAATCAAGATTTAACTTGTTACAAGTATTGTCATTTATTCAACAACACTACATTTAAATCAATCAAACATTACATTTATTTATTGAGAAATTAGCCCCAAGAGGAGGGGGGAAGGAAGGGAAGGGGGAATATGTGCTCAAAGCGGTGTAAAGTCAAAAAGGGAATACACAGAATCAAAGATAAAGCAATTAAATTACAAATTCAAATCACAATTAGAATTATTCCTAGAAACAAGGCCTGAACAGTTACGGCAAATGTTGTAACACTAGTAACCTAGGGACATTCAACGGTCACATACATAGTTCAATGTAATCAAGGGACTGTGCCGGAGGTCCCAAATGAAAAAGAAGGTCGTCGACGTTTCGACCCCTAACCAGTAGTAGCTGCTAGCGGAGTTTGTAGAGACGAGTCGGATTACGTTGACTTCGCCTCTTAGTGATCCAGTAAGTGATCCTGATGAAGACCCCGGTAAAGGACCTAATGTAACCTAAGGTTAGGGGTCGAAACGTCGACGACCTTCTTTTTCATTTGGGACCTCCGGCACAGTCCCTTGATTACATTGAACTATGTATGTGACCGTTGAATGTCCCTAGGTTACTAGTGTTACAACATTTGCCGTAACTGTTCAGGCCTTGTTTCTAGGAATAATTCTAATTGTGATTTGAATTTGTAATTTAATTGCTTTATCTTTGATTCTGTGTATTCCCTTTTTGACTTTACACCGCTTTGAGCACATATTCCCCCTTCCCTTCCTTCCCCCCTCCTCTTGGGGCTAATTTCTCAATAAATAAATGTAATGTTTGATTGATTTAAATTTAGTGTTGTTGAATAAATGACAATACTTGTAACAAGTTAAATCTTGATTTTTCCTGATTTATGTTTCTTTTGATTCTTAATTGTGTCAGTGTGTGGTTCACACAACACTTTCTCCTTGCGGGGACCCCTCTTTACATGTACCACATTTTGTGGTTTTGGGCTTTTTTGGGGCATAGCCCAATTATAGCCCAAGTAGCCCAATGCTTATATAATCCTATGAGAGGATTGCCAGCCACCATTTTAGGTTTTGGTGACCTGGGGGCTGGCTGCAGGGTAGCTGGTAATAGTTTTCTTGGTGTGGTTGGGTGTGAAACTTTGTGTCCGTGAATCGTTGCCTGCGGAAGTATAGTGTCCCCACCTAAGCGGCCTCTTTCCTGGGTGACTGCCTGTGTTTATTCATCTGGGAGAGCTGAGGCTGGTCCTACTGTAGCTGGAGCCCAGTGACCCACTTGAACAGGGGGGGTGGTGGTGATCAGACGATTCACAATGCAGAGCTCTGCTTGACTAGACTTCGGTCCACCCCACAGCACATTTTGTGGTGTAATTGCACAAGAGGGCCACCTGACGTGTGTTCTGAATGCACCACCTCCTACTGTTCTTCACCTCACTGTGCCTCCTGCCCGCCAAGACATAGGGCCCACCCTATGCAGACAGCAGTGCAGAGCACAGACTGAACCCCACAACTCGGGAAACGGCCACTACAACGCGGCTGTTTCCACCCATAACTTAACCACACCATGCATTACAACGCATGCGTGGTTACAACGAGTAGCCTTTACCACGCATACCTTTACTACAAAATACGTAGTTAAAGCATATGTGATAAAGGCTAAAAATAAAAAAGGGGGTTTTGGGGGGTATCCCCCCCAGGAAAAAGAAAAGCGTGAAAAAAAGGGGGCTGGGGTGGGTTCCATACATGAATTTACACTGAAAATCGTTGTAAAAGTATGCATGGTAAAGGAATATTCGTGGGAAAGGTTATGCGTGGAAAAGGTATTCCGTTGTAACGCATGCGTGGAAAAAGCATGCGTTACAACAGAATGCGTTGTAATCTCATACAATCCCACAACTCCCACCGGAACAGACCCGCTTCTACCCCAGCAACCACAACTTTAGGCTGGCAGCTATGCATGGAGATGCATGAGAGCGCGTCACGTGACTCACCCGCCAAGAGGGGCGAGCGCTGTGCCACATCTACTGCAGCTCTCTAATGGGCACCATGTGCCTGTTCTGCATGGGTAAGGGAAGCTGTAATGACCTGGTGCTTGCTACCGGAGGGGTAGTCTTGACACCATGAGAAAGTCATAAGGATCAGCATTATCGCGGTTTGCTTCAAATAATGGGTGGGGGCCTCTCCATGCGATGATACGACCATTCCGCGCCCCTCCTTTTAAGCCCCCTTTCATTTTGGTGTCCTGGTCCTGGGCCATCTGACAAGAGAGAGGCCGATTGACTGAGTTATGTGGAATACAAGTGGGATATTTACTGCGAAAAGAAAAGCGCCAATATGCTGCTGATGCAGAGGCATCTTAAGCATGTTGACGTCACTATCAGCTGAGGCTCGCGCCGTGGTTTACATTCTGTGGTGGCCACAGACGTCTTCCCACCTCCTGCACGGACGCCCCGCAGTGCAATAAATAAACACAGAGCCACAACTCTGCTCCTCTCAGCAAAAGTCTGACTTTCCAAGGTAATAGAATTCAGGAGAAAGGACGCCGTGACCCGGGCCTTCTGCACAGCGCTTGGAGCGGCTGCTGGAGATCTGGCAAGCTCCTGTCACACAGGCGAGCAGTTACATCACAACTAGACGGCAGAAGCTGGCGCACAACGCCCATTGGACTCAAAGGGCTTCAGCCCGCACCCCCCCCCCCCCAAGTCGTGTGTGGCAGCCCGGCTGAGACAGCTTCCTGGGCGCACACACAGCCGAACCCCAGTACTTCACAGGTCTTTTAAAGACATTTTGCTTGTTAATGAGGCTTTAATGGTTGTCACCCCTTCTTAGGGGCCCTGCAGCTCCACTCTGCCTTTTGGCTTAAGAATTTGCCCCCCCCCCCCGAAATTTTTTCTTAGCCCCCCCCCCCCTCTCCCCAGAAATTAGACTCTAGGTGCGCCTCTGGGTAGAGGGCATAGTAAATAATGGATTTATGTGGTTGCTGGAAACTTCCATGTACTGTAATGAACTCTGCCCCCTGAACTCACCAGACAGTAACTGTACAAGAAGAAGGGGCAAAGATAGAGGCAGCTTCAGAAGGAGAGAGAGAGTAAGAAATGGAAAGTAGAGGCGAAAGAGCAAGGGAAGGAGAAGAGATGGCAGGACAAGGCAAGAGGAAGACCAGACGAGGACAGGCTACTGTCCTCTTCCTGCAAAATATATTTTTGCAGAGGCATTAATTAGGGCTGCATCATATTTATTCCTTGAGATACTCGATGAAAAAAAATGCCCTCGTCACATTTGTTCCGACTTACAAGCTGAATATTCCAGTCCAGGCCGACTCAGGGTTTGTGTGACTTTAGCATGTCATGCAGTTGTTCTGTGTTGTGACCAGAAGACCAGAGTTCTAATCCCAAGTCTTCGATCAAGTTGTATGGAACTAGGAAGAAACGTTGTATATCCCTGTTGCTCGATTCCTTTATTTGTTCAGAAGCATTTAGAAACTAACTAGCCCCCTGCATATGATACTACAGAAAAGCAAGACATTCAGTTACATTTTTCGTATTTCTGACATCACATCTGTGAAGAGCGTCTTCAGAGAGTTTGATTTCACCCTATGGAAACAATAACCTGCCCAAAGACTAAGTCTACATCCTCAAAAACCAAGCTATACGTTACCATTCCAAAGAAAGCCAATCCAAATCATATAAATCCAACCAATCTAAGAAAAACTAAACCAAACCATAGCAAACCAAAACAACCCAAGCCAAACCGCATCAATCCAAACCAAGCTGGACAACAAAACAAAACCAAATTATACCAAACCAAAACAAGACAAGCCAAACTAATCTAAGCTAAACCACCTCAATCCAAACCAAGCCAGAAAAAAAAACAAGGCAAGACAAACTAATCCAAGCTAAACCACATCAATCCAAACCAAGCTGGGCAACAAAAATAAACAAAATTATACCGAACTAAAACAAGACAAGCCAAACCACATCAATTCAAAGAAAGCCACGAAAAACCAAACCCCCAAAAAAGACAAGACAAACTAATCCATGCCAAATCACATCAAACCAAAGCAAGCTGGGCAACAAAACCGAACCAAATCATACCAGACCAAGACAAGACAAATTAATCCAATCCAAACAACATAAATCCAAACCAAGCCCGGCAAAACCAAATCAAACCAAATTAAGACAAATCAAAACAAGATAAACCAGGCTTTTGAGGATGAGTTGATGAATACATCAATAGATCAATAGATTTGGCCGCAACGTAAAGTTGGGAGTCCATATGCAGATCCACTCTTGCTGATGTTGTGCCACAACTGCTTCCCATTTAGTCTCCTTCTTCAGTTCAAAGAAGACTAGGTGCAGGCTCTTAAACTGAATACTTGAAACAATGAGGATCACAAGCCATTGCAAGGTACAACAAAACAACATGCAATACATAATCTTGCTAGAATATTGTTTTTTTTTTTAAAAGGAGCGTTCTGCGAATTCTGAGCCTTGTCAAGATACTTGGCGCAGTTAACACTCAACGCTTCTCCACCTGGGTCTCAGTTTATAGAGTTTATATTACACTTGAGTAAGCTAACCACCACGCTTTTCTTAGCAAGGGGTACAATTTCACAGCATACCAAAGTAAAAACAGACCGCTAGCAAGACCCAAGAGCCAGAGGATGACTGCTTTACTGTAGTTATTGGAAGATTGCCCGGCAGACTGGTGCCTCCCAGGGATGGACAGATATTGCTCCATCCCTACCGGCTTCCCAGAAGCATTTATCTGTTCGTGATAGCTCTTTTTCCTTAAAGGTAAGCTGGTGTCCTTCGAAAGCAACACCAGATGTTCTCCCATTGGCACTTCACGTTCCCAATAACGGCCCTTTTAGACCCTACCCCGGCTTCCGTAGGTAGCTTAGAAATAGGAGGTAGACAGGTGAGCTGAGTTCAGAAATGGTAATGAATTAATGCATCTCCTGCAGAAATCTGTGTGCAGCATGGTTACACGTGTGAATCTCAAGGAGCCTGACTCAGCATTTTAGCCTTTCAAGGACAAAGAGTACCAATGCTTTTGGCAATTATAGCATCTCCTATTTCTAATGCTAAGAAGGGGATCAATGTGGACGCAAGTGCCACAGAAAAAAATCAAGGTATTATAATCTTTCCTTGAGTAAGTTTTATTTTAGCATGGATTCCCAGTGAGGGCATAGAAACGCGTTTCGGTGGAGGCAGCAGGCAGGCATGGAAAAGCTTGCAAAACCACAAGCTGTAGCACGTTGCAAGCAGATGCTCTACTGCGCCACAGTGATGGAGCACACGATCAGACATCAAATGGCGGAGATCCCGGTGCGCTGCATTTTCCATGACTCCATTGGCTAATTCCTCCTAAAATGTAGTTAGTGTGCGTGCGCCAGAGAAATAAGGCTGAAATCCAGAGATGGGGAAACCTCAGGGTAGGTGTGAGCGACCAGATGTGTGGATGTGAGAACTAGCTGAGCATTCAAAGGTCACTTTACGTTATTATAGGCACTGCTGCACGACAACAGAATGGATATCTAAATAATGCAACACTATTAGCACCACATGCCACGTATTATATATAGTGTATTACATAGCAGGCTTTTACTTTAGCAATTTCATATTGTATGCAAAGAATCTCAGTCATCAATGTCCCTGTATCTCTGTGGTGTGAATACAAAAGTAAAAAAGTGAGTGGACACAGCGGTCCGTGTTCAGAGTATGCAAATAATTACAAAAGTAAGCAAAATTCGGATTTACTCAATGGAAAATATTCATTCTCAAATTTCGTGGCATTATCTCTTGTAGAAATACTTCCTGCTTAATTAGTCTATTTGGTAAATCCAGCACATTGAGAGTCAATGAGCAGCACCTGTAACAGTCTGGAATACCTGGTGAACACATGCTGCCCTCAGAAATACCCAAAGTAAGGGGCTTTTGCACACACGCATAACCAAGTTGGGAGCAGCAAATACCACTACCACAGTAAATGCTTTAGACTGGTGGATGAAATAGGTCCCATGCTATTGGTACTTGTGCCTTGTGATCCGGGGCACTTTGGTATTACAGAAGGGGCCGCAGACGCTTGTGTAGCCCCTTCTGTAATGCCAATAGCTCTGTTGCTCATAAAGAGCCAGCAGTATCTTCAACGGGGCATTCGCTCATTTGCAAGATGGTGTGCCCCATGCAAAGGAGTGAATCCCTTTGCCTCTGCACCACCATGGGTGCAGATGCAAAGAAGCCCTCAGGAGGCGCAGTGACAGTGCGCCACCTAAAAGGTGGTGCACTGCCAGTGCGCCCCCTGATATCAGCTCTCTGGGAGCGGGAAATGGGATTCTATGGACCCCCAAGACATCCTCTTGTAGGTGGGTGCAGTCACTGACTGCGCACCATATTCTAAAGTTGGTCTTTGCTGATGCTGGTTTCATTGTGCTGCAGCAATACATGAAGAGCAGTAATGTTCCTATGCATGTAGAATCCTTTTTACTATCAATTGTAAACAGGCCAGCAGACGAAATAAGATAGTATGGATTGAATTTTGCCAATATGACCTCCCTATGTTGAAGGCGTTATATTATCACACTCACTCTATAGAGAGAGGTCCATGAATAAAGCCACCTGCAGGACATCACATACTGTAACCGGTTAGAGCGGGGACTTTTTATAGCTGACTCCTAACTCGGAATCTGGGTCACTTGTTTGTGTTTCAAGCCCATTTTTTACCATGGAGCATAAGTGGGACCACCAAGGACTCAAGCAGGTTGTCACACATATGCAGTTACAGAATGGCTATCGTTGGATTGGATGCTAACACTCAATGTTGCTGCTAGCTTTACCAGAAGTGAGAGCTGCAAATCTTCTGCATGCAGAGGGTTTGTACCCACCTCCCCTTCTCTACAAGCAGCAGAGCTATGTCTCTCTACCACAACAATTCATGATTTGATTTCACACTAGTACTCTGTTCATTTACCCCTGATGAGCAACTTTGCAAGGCCCTTGATCTGAGGGATGGCGCTAGTCTGTTGTTAGGACCCTGTGATTCTTAGAGCCACTTCCTTCCATCAAAGACACACAGCTATACTCATTACTATTACTTCTTGCATCAATATCTGTTGACACAATTTTCAACGTTATGATACCAAGAGATATTAATAGCAATGTATAAACATACAAATATATATCTATGTACATGGTCCATTTTGGAGGAAAGGAGCAAGTGATTATGTCTGGGCGCTTTGCAGTAGCGATCTTCCATGCACCACCTGTGTAATGGTGCTAGCCGGCAGACCGCGCTGTTGTAGAGTAGAATGGCCGGCAATCCCCCAGACCAAAAGGAGACAACATGGAGGCAGGGATGAGGCAGGAGTAGCAGCAGTCGCTGAGAGCATACGAGCTCTCGTAGCGTGGACTGCAAGGCTCCAGAGAGAAGCCCGTTCCGGGTCTTGGTGTCTGTGGGATGGCGGAGCAGGGCTCCGCGTAGGCATTGGCCGAGCAGGGATAAAGGAGGACAGGAAGGACAGTTTTAAAACACTAGCGCACTTCAACTTTCCACTGAGAAACATCTGTGTTGATTACATCTCAAGTTATATTATTAAAAAATATTTGAATACTTGCAGTGAAACAATGGACATTTTATATTGAATTACGTATATTATGAAATACATGGTCGCTATTATGAACTTCAAGAATTTTCTCCATGTCTGTGCAGGGGAGTGAGCTTAAATGGTGCATTCAACATGACGATTTTAAGAACTGAGCAAGATTGATAAAAGCAGTAAGTGCCGAAATGTGCCTCTTGATTGTGCTAAATAAAGCCTGAATGTGCACAGTCTCTTTTGGAGAAAAGGAGCAAGTGTTTATATATGTGTGTGTGTATATATATATATATATATATATATATATATATATATATATATATATATATATATATATATATATATATATATATATATATATATATATATATATATGTATATATATGTAATATATATACAGTTGTCTGAAAAAGCAAGTTAAAGGGACATTATAGTTAAGTGACAATGTCAGGTGAAACAGAACGTTTGAAACTAACAAAACCACTGAAATTCACCAGCTTTAGATATCTCAAGTAACTTTAACTCATGCCCTAAAGTAACTTTTAACTCATGCCCCACCATGCACAGTATCAATGATGTTATTTCAGATGTTGCAGTGATGGTATCAATGATGTCATAGAACATGTCATGAGTGATGTAATATGTGAGGTAACTAGCAGTGCATGGTGAGGGCGCGAGTTATAGAATGTCTCGGGAGGGGACCCCATGTCCCCCTCTCCAATTAAAAATAGGTTTTACCCCGGTGGTTTAAGCCAAATTTTGCATAAATCTGTTCAGCCATTTTTGCTGTGGGTGTATCTAATTTTCAAGTGGGTAATTGCATGGGAAAAACACGTTTTGGCACCCTCCCCCCCTTTTTTCATCCCTCTCTTCACAGATAACGCAGAAACATTCCAGGATGAGCTGCCGTGGATGAGACTTTTTTGAAAAGTTTTGTGAAGTTTTGTCAAATGGCACCACAGTTATTAGCAAACCAAAAAACTAAATTCCTATGGAAACATTTTCCTAACTATAACTGCTTACTATCGACCGCCAATGGGCAGGATATATATTCTGTTCGAACTACAAATGTTATTTAGAGTATGGATGCTATAATGTTTGCTAATTATGCTACCAACGAGTATCAGAAGTATTTTTTCCATATCCAGTGCATTAGAAGTATATAACAAGCAACCAAAATGGCAGTTTGTCAGATTGAGAAAAACTGTGGACCAGCCGAATATGCATCTCTTGTGAAAACTGGATTTTCTGTGTTGCCTGATGCATTTACAAGTAGACCTTTACTGTTCTGTCTGGTGCAATAAATAATTGGATTATCTAAAGTCTTCAAGCGCAGGCTCTCTTTGAATATGGGAGGGGTTGTAATATATCTGTATATATCACAACACCTCTCATAATCAAAGAGAGCCTGCGATTGAGGACTTTAGATAATCCGCTTATTTATTGTACCAGACAGCACAGTAAAGGTCCACTTCTAAGTGCACCAGGCAATATGTATATTCACTGACAAAAACAAAGGTTAAAGGGACATTATAGTTTGGCTTGGATTTTACTTGTACAAAACCAGTGAAATTAAGCAGTTATATTTCCCTAATCTATCCATAACTAGAGCCCCCGCAATGCACTGCTTATGACCTCACATATTACATCACTCATGACTTGGTCAGTAACATCACAGATGACATTGTGGCTCCAGGAAGGGGGGCCACATGATTCCCCTCCTTTCTAATTTGTAGGGCCTACCCTGGGGAGGTGGCGGTCCCTGGGACTTAGAACGGCTCAGGAGGGGGCTGCACAGCCCCTTCCAATTTTATTTTTTAAAGTTAGCCCCAAGGAGGTGGTGGTCCCCAGGGGTGGGTTAGAATATTTCTACCCTGCTCCTTTTTTCTGGGACTCAGCTCAAGTCAAGTACCAAGATGACTGCCAACAATTCCTGGTTTGAAGTGTTTGCAGCATATCAGATTTTCACACGATTGGGAGGGGTCATAGACCCTCTGCATCTCTATATATACAATTCGAAATTTCTTTAAATAACTCCACACCTACTGAACGGATTTACACCAAATCACAAAAAGGCTCTTCCCTAAACCAACATGTGCCTTTCTGCCAAATTTGATGTAATTCGGTTCAGCAGTTTGGGCTGTAGCCATGTCTAAAATTTCTATGGAAATGAACATGGGGAAAACACAGTTTGTAAAAAAACCTTTTCTCGGCCCCCGCTTGACGGATCACCCCAAAACATTCAAGACAGCAGCCGAAGTGAGTGGCAAACCAGTTTTGAAAATTTCACGAGGATTCATCAAATGACACCAAAGTTGTTCGCAAATGAAAAAACGCTCTTACAATGGAAACTACATCCTAACTATAACTACCTACTGGCAAGCGCCAGTAGGTGGTAGTATGTATATATATATATATATATATATATATATATATAAAATAATGCTCACTTGTGCACTGGACGCACAAAAACAGGTACGGACAACTTCTTAAGCTGGTGCCAGATATTTATTTTATTCATTTAAAGTTATGTGCAAAGCTTCTTTATGACGTGTTTCGGGCCTCTTAGCCCTTGGTCGCATGACCGCATTACGTACATGTAGAGTTTTCATTGGTGATACTACCACCACCTGACCGTGCATGTGACAATAATGGTAGAGCTATACAAAACACTCTTTTCTGTGGCTTAATTATGCTGTACAAAAGTTAGTAAAACACATTTAGGCAATTGATACATTATTATCATGTATAAAAACCTCTATTCGTATATCATTTCAATTTGTTATATATAAATGAATTGAATGCAGCATCAATATATATGTATACACACACACACAGATAGAATATAAGCAGATACACAGAATGTAATATACTACTTATTACCATTGTTGAGTGAGGGGAGGGTCTCGCGAGGTGATGCTTGGACTGGGGCACAATGTCCCTCCCGTCATGCCCAATCTCTGCTAATAAATACAAGTTCACCAATTTATTACTCTAGTGCAAAGGTCAAATTCAAATTTATTACCATACTTTTACTGCCTCGCAGATTCCATGTAACAATTGGTTTTCAAAACGAAACGATTCTCCAAGAAATCAGAAGGTTAACCCATTGCATCATAGTTTCAGTTAAATAACTTTTGTTAAAACACCTACAAAGGAAAGGTTGTATGACACAACAACGCTTTCCTTTCCTACGCGTACCTTAACAACACGGGAAGAACAACAAATGTGTCTGAACCACGCATTCCACTTACTATGCAAGTCGTTACAACGATTTGCCTGGGGGGGCTGGACTTTGGAATAGCATAATGTAATATTCCATCTCCGGTCCCCTCAACAGTAGGGAAAGTGTTGGACTTTACAGTCCAATGCCGCTTTATCTAACTCATGTTATTGTAACAACTTTGTTATAAATAGAATGCGTGGTTCAGATGCATTCGTTGTTCTGCCCGCATTGATAAGGCAAAGTGTTGTTCGGCGGTAGTGGTATTTGCTGTTTCCCCACATGAAAATATACCATGGCATAAAACACATATCCAATCTCACAGAGTATATATAATATTCTAAATATTATCATTTTTGAGGGAGGAGAGAGCATAATGACTCACTAGAGGCTCTGCCTCTCGTGATTCATGTCCACTCTTCATACTGAGCCACTCAACATTGTTGATAAAAAAAACATATTGCACTTTCTCCCTTCCTCTCCCCACTTCACTATGCATCTATGTAGCATTTCCATATACCGTCCTCATCTGCTCTAGCTACCCTTGTTTCTACAGTGCCATGAAGGCCATGACGGATGACTGTGGCACTGTACATATCCACACCTCTGGAATAAAGCGGTTAGCAGAATGTGAAAGTTCAAGTGCAGATAAGGTCTTTGGCATGGCTGGGTCAGCAGGCGCATGATGTTCACAGCAGAACCGTTTATGATGAATGTGCTGCTTTCAAATGGCACTGTATCTGTTTCGTGTCGGAATCTGTTCTTTCGGTCTTTATGCATAAAGGCTTCCGAAGTAATCGCTGTTTACAGCCGCCACGTAGCTCCAATTAGCAGCCATTAAAAGCAAAACCTATCAGCCCTTATCCTGCGGTACTTGATGACTAATTGCTGACACTTTGGAGCTAAAGAGCTGCTCTTTCGAGGCGCCTGCATGGAGACTGTTCCTAATATTCAATCCATGGTAGTTGACCATTGTCAGAAAGACGATGAGCTTATGCTGTGAGAAAGAGAAGTCGTCAAGCACACAGAATACAAGCAGAAAAAGTACAAATCCACAGCGCCTAGCAAATGAGGCCTCCCGCTTTCTGATGAGGGGTGTGCGAAAAGCATGTAACTTGCGGTAACATACTCACACGGAATTACCACAACATTACGCGAAATTATACATAATTATGCACTCGGAAAATCACCTGATCGGTCCGTTCAGGTACAATTAATGAACGTGAAAATTTAATTTCAAGTTGATTTCCGGCTGCTCATGTTCAAAACACTGCTGCTCACATTCAGAGTTGTAGTTTTGCACTCAAAAATTAACTGAATGGTCTACTTAGGTGAAAAAAAATCATCCTGAGATGTTTGCTGACCGCCCACGTTAAAGGAACTGCACTCATTTTCATTCTACTGATGCTCTCATTCAGATTTATAGCTTTGGGCTAAAAAATTACCATAAATTTACCTGAAATGCCACTTGCATTTAAAAATTACCCTAACTATACATTTTTGTGTTAAAATTACTCCCCGAAATTACGTGATGTGGAGTAATGACATCATCTCGATAATTACAAGTGAATTTTGTTACGGAAAATTACCCCAATTAAGCTGCTTATTTAAAATTTCGCATAGGCCTATCTCTGATCCCCCAAAGACACCACAGAAAAGGTCATCATAAGAACGTTAACCCCGGTAATGGACAAGTATACTGCTGCTTACCAAACCTATTTTTGCGATTTTATAACTGCATCACATTAGGAGTTAATAACAAGAGACACAATACAGAATGTTGGCCTTCTGGAGAAGGCCCTGGATAACCCCCGAATTATCCTTATTTGCTAAGGAACTTATAGAAGTTAGGGGAAGGGAAGGCTCTAATAAAATCTCATGGTTCACTAGTTTTAAAGCTTTACTCACCAATATGGGGATGAGGGACTTGTGGGATAGTCCAGAGACTGCTGAATTCCCAACTAAAGCAATCTATAGAGCAGCTTACTGGAATTTTATTAAAGATAGGAGGTATTCAGCTCTGTCTAGCTCTACCCTGACTAGTGATTTCTGTGAGTTTAAAGATGAACCTAGTATGGAAAGCTATTGGGATCTAATAATGAAACCGAGAGATCGCAAGCTTTACCATCAGTTCCGAGTCGAGAGTCTCCCATTAAGGAAGTTCACATGTAAGTGGGCATTAGGTACAGGAGATAAATGCCCGTTCTGTCCCGAGCATATTGAAAACATTGGTCATCTCCTTTACGTTTGCCCTGCTTACCAGCATCCACGAAGTATGTGGCTTAAACCCCTTGGCAGATCCCTGGGAACCAGTTCAGCCCTATGTGCCAAAAGGCTACTGAAAATTGGGCGTAACGACATCACAGTCATAGGGGTTGCCAAATTTTAGAGCTGGTCCTGGGCCATACGGGAGAAAAATAGGGGGACCTTAATAGATGGTCAGTATCACTCCTGATAATGGCATGGTATGAATTGATAGCTTCTGCCTTTTAACTTACTTATTACATGGAAAGTCTTTGTACGCGATATATTTAATCCGGTCTTATTGAGTGTTTTTAAAAATGTAATTATAGATATTTATATATTTTTTTACAAATATGTAACTTAACACAATGTTTTATGGTGTATTAGATAAAATGTGTATTTTATATATGTCTTTTAAGATGAACAATCGCAATAAAGACTTTTTTTAATTGAATTGACAAGAGACACAACCAGCTTCTGAAACTAATCGAGGCAATTGGTTTACTCATTCGCAGGCATGTCAGAAGTTTTTACGGTGCCCAGGTCACCAGACTCACATCACTAGAGCTGTGTCCTGGTAGTAGCCATGCCGGATACCTTCTTAATATTCTACCGAGCAGGCTTGCTTTACAATTTCTAAATGACTGCTGCAGCAAAAGCATGAGGCCTGGGAAATAATGACCCCGACACCTTCTGACTGGTGTGCAGTAGCAGCTGGCAGGGAATGGAGGGGAGAGGACTGGGGGTGGAGGAGGGACAAAATATATATATATATTTTTTAAATCACTTACCTGCTCGCGCCGTGGCTGCCTCCATCTTTTCTCCCTTGTTGCTGAAGAGTCTGGAAGTACACATGCTCCCCAGAGCCAATCACAACTCTGTGGTTTGGCGCTCAGACTGGGACAGGGCGCCTGTGCATGTTCCCCACCCAGGCTGTAAGCAGCTTGGGTGGGGAACACGCAAAGTGGGCAGGACTGTTTGGCTGGCCTGAGAGGGACAAGCAGTTGGGTGCACTTAGGGTGCACCGTCCACTCCTCCTCACTGAGCCACCAGGCCCGTCCTAACCCAGCCCTGCAGAGACGAAAAACAAAATGATAATGACCTTGTTATTAACATTTTATTTTTCCCTTTTCTACTGCTCTGAGAACAGTGGGGCAACACTCCTGCGCCTTAGTGATGGAGCCGCCCTGCAGGTGTGATCAGTTTCAAATTAGTTAAAATGACAGGACAGGCCACAAGAGTCGATAGCAGAAAGTATAGGACTAATTGCAATCTCCTCATACCTCAAAAGTATACCCCTCAAAAAAACATGCGAAAGGGGGAACAACAGCACCTCCCTTTCAGTGTGCCTGAAGCCAAAGAGCCAATGCCTGCCCAGGCTCGAAATGTCACAATGGCTGACTCTGCAAGCAGAGCCCGCGCGGTTTACAATCCATGTAGTGGAAATAATTTCCAAAACTGCAGCACATGGTGCAGTTTGACCCATAATTAATAAAATAGCTTCATCAAAAGCCATTCTGACAATCCAAGCAGCTTTTTTTGATGCTACAATCCTTTGGCAAGAAGCCACATTGTTCAAGTCTCTGGTGGCTAGGCACGTGGTGGGCCCCCTGTCTATGAGTAGGACAGAACTCAGATCTGCTTCTGCCACAGCCATCTAGACATTCAGCAACAACCAATTCATGAGGTCAGAGTCTTTAGAGGAGAGAGGATCGCCTTCGTGCTTCCGGAAGAAACCCACGATTTGCAGCTGTATCCTGTGCCCATCCCTGGTGGCACCATCATGTATATTGTCTTTCCAAAGGAACACTAGGTTTGCTTATGCTTTTCCATCACACTGCCTGCTGCATGTCACTTGTTTTACAGGTTGTGATCCACTAGTTAGCTGCTTCTTTTATTCGCAAAAATAAATTTATCTAATATTGCTTGCCAAATTATTGCCTTAAAACCACTTTGAAGTGCTAGCACAATAAAATGATGAGCATAGATTTTCAGTCACGTGCTGGAACCAGGATTCGCAATGAGGTCCCAGGTTACCAGCTTTTCCACTGGGCCCTCCATAGGATGGCGCAGCAATGACTGGGTTAAAGTCTGCTTATACGCCTCAAGAACAAAGTCCTGATGCAGATTCTTGAGATAAATGTCAAGCCCTGCGCAAACTCCACATTCCAATATACGTATAATCATACCTTAAAAGGAATGTTTTCTGCTTTTTTTAATAAAGAATTTCAAAACATTGTTGAGTTCTTCGTGTCTGGGTTTAATGCAGCTGCAAGGTACAAAAACACAATGTTCCTGTTGTGGACCACCACCAAAACCCAAAGCTGCATTCTGTAAACAGAAAAGCATGTCTGTTTTTTTTCTGAGGAGGGGAGAATCGCCTTCTATCTCTTTGGGAAAGACAAGGTCTATATGTAAGAAGTTTGTGATGTATCTACAACAATGCTGTGCCTTTAATGAGGATTACCTTATAACAAGGCTGAGAGACTGTCCACTCTACAATGGGATACTTAGCTTGCCAGAACCCTTGAGAAGAGGCCATGTGGATGCACTGGAGACTTTGACCCCATGCATGAACCGGTAAACTATACAAAGCCTATCACTTTCATGGTTTTCTGGTCTTAGTTCAATTAACTATGAGTACGTGTGCCTCAAACCTTACCACCATCACGAAAAGGTGCCATGTGCAACCCTGCTACAGCCTCAGCCAAGAGTCCAGGAACTGGATGAACACTGTATCAAGGCCAAACTCACAGCTTCTTGAGCCGGTGTGGTGAGCTCTGGCTGGCAGTATGTGGAAGCCCAGCACTCGTTCTACCAGCTTTAAAGAGCACCATCCTCACGGCCCACTTAAGGGAACATTCTCAGTGCCTCCAGATCAGGAACACTACAAAGATGGCTGTACCCCCAACAGCGCTATGACATTTGGCTCTGGTTGCTGAAGTACAACACTAGCAGCAAGTTGACGCTGTATAAAGTGCGTGAGTAATCCCCTAGGAATCTTCCACACGCCCAGCATTGACTGGGTTTACAGAGTGTGAAATGCAAGGACACGTCCGCTCTGCCATATCTAAGGCACTCTGGTTTGTATAGGCTGTTCTCTGCACAGCATATGCGCAATGAATAATCTAAACTAGTGTGGCACAGGAAGTGCCCCTCCGGAAGCACTGCCCAGTGCCTGGCAGCCAGCTGCCCAAACGCCCCTAAGGAGTGGATATCCCCTGCATTTCCTCTCGTGCACAATGTGTTTCGGGGAGCCCAGCCCGGGCTGCAGCCGCTGGGTTTCCTGTTTTCGCCCAAGAGCGGCGCATTTCGAACAAAGGCCTCACATCTGTTCTGGTGTCTAATTATAAATGCGCGCATCTCCCCGCGCCGCTGCACGGCGCGAGGCGCAGACAATGGCCTGCCAGGCACGCGCACGTGGCCTCCATTCAGGGCGGCCTGCAGCTGTTGTGTTTTCCATGTTTGAGATAAAGGGGGAGCGAATAAACACGACAGTCCCATGGCACAGTCTTCATCTATGCCCCGCCCCCAGTACTGTACCACTTATAGATGGAGTGACCTGCGCGGCCCTGCTCTCTGTGTCCATTGAATCCAGTACCGGACGCTGGCCCATCTCTCTGAACCGTACAGTCATACCCCATAACCAGGACTGTCTCATCTCTCTGAACATCACACTCGTGCCCAATCACCAGAACTGTCTCATCTCTCTACGTCACACTCATGCACGGTAACCAGGACTATCTCATCTCTCTGTACATCACACTCGTGCCCAATCACCAGAACTGTCTCATCTCTCTACGTCACACTCAGACACGGTCACCAGGACTGTCTCACCTCTCTGTACATCACACTCGTGCCCAATCACCAGAACTGTCTCATCTCTCTGTACATCACACTCATGCCCAATAACCAGAACTGTCTCATCTCTCTGTACATCACACTCATGCCCAATCACCAGGACTATCTCATCTCTCTGTACATCACACTCGTGCCCAATCACAAGGACTATCTAATCTCTCTGTACATCACACTCATGCCCAATCACCAGGACTGTCTCATCTCTCTGTACATCACACTCATGCCCAATCACCAGAACTGTCTCATCTCTCTACGTCACACTCAGACACGGTCACCAGGACTGTCTCACCTCTCTGTACATCACACTCATGCCCAATCACCAGAACTGTCTCATCTCTCTACGTCACACTCAGACACGGTCACCAGGACTGTCTCACCTCTCTGTACATCACACTCGTGCCCAATCACCAGAACTGTCTCATCTCTCTGTACATCACACTCATGCCCAATAACCAGAACTGTCTCATCTCTCTGTACATCACACTCATGCCCAATCACCAGGACTATCTCATCTCTCTGTACATCACACTCGTGCCCAATCACAAAGACTATCTCATCTCTCTGTACATCACACTCATGCCCAATCACCAGGACTGTCTCATCTCTCTGTACATCATACTTAAGCCCGGCCAACAGAACGGCCTCATCTCTCTGTACGTCACACCACGGCTTTAAGTGGGGTGAGAAAACTGGGGGGGGGGGGTCTCACAAAGGGGCGTGGCCAATGTAAATATGGGTGTGTCTTTAAAACACGTAAGTGAAAAAATCTGTGCTTAGCCTAGTGTGCTGCCCGACTTGTATTTTGCTGTATCTGTCATTGCATCCTTATATATGATACAAGTAACATCACACCTACAAGTCAGGACTATTTGTCAATGGTTGTTAGTTGCATAAGATAAATAAGCAGCAACTATGACTTGTATATAATATTGAAAAAGCTTCCACGTAAATGGTGACACCACGACAATGTTGCTGCTCCGAGTTTCAAAAAGAAGGGAAATCCAGGGAGAAAATTACTCTCTAAAGGATTTTCCTTGCCCTAAAACGCTCACCTGGCATGAAATGCCGTAACTTCTCCACAAGTGAGAAGTGAGCAGTGTGAGCAGCGCACATGGATGTGCTGCTGTCACTGCAGTCCGACTGTGCCAGGGCACAAAACAGAGCCCGATAGAGACCCGTTTCGAGGTCCCCTTAAAATACTGCAGGTGCTCAGCACAGGTGAGACCCGGCCCACTTAAAGCCCTGCATCACACTCATGCCCGATCACCAGGACTGTCTCATCTCTCTGTACATCACACTCGTACCCGGTCACCAGGACTGGCTCATCTCGCTGTACATCACAAGCCCGGCCAAAAGAACTCTCTCATCTCGCTGTACTGTACAGTCATATGCAGAGGTTGAAGTGAGAGGGGTCTGTGGGAACGACTCCCATACTTTTCAACAGTTGATAAAATCTGTTCCTATACATTTAAAAAAAAATGCGTCCCAGGTAGGCATTTCATAATCAGTTTGCTGAAAAAGAAAGCATCTATTCGCACACAGATGGCAACCGCTAGCCATCGGGCAGCGCAGACAGGTGAGTTTGGCGGAAAGCGCGGCATTGTACATCACTAACATGTCTACCTTGCCACTGGCGCGTCAGGAAGCAGCCTCGACAGCAGCAAGGTCGCAGGAGGGAGCGCTTTTCTTTAAAGTTCAGTCCAGCCACTGCACCGCTCAGCTCGAGTCCTGCCGCAGCTCGGCTCATGGGAGAGCAGCTACCATTGCCCAGACCCGACAGAGAGTGAATTTCAAGAGAAAGGGGAAGGTTCCCCAGCTGCAGCCCCTGCGGTTCCCTGGCAGTCACAGCGCACAGACGTACAGGCCACCTTCCTCCTTTTAGAAGGAAGACGTTATGTTCTTACCCAAAACGTCGATGCTGCTCAATCTGTAGTTTTATGGGCGTCCTCTTGCAATAGGGCATTGGGGGTAGGGGGGGATAGGGAGGGGCAGCCGACCAGCGGGAGGCCTGCCACCCCCGGGAGGTTTTGGGGCCGGGGGAGGGTGGGAGGTAGAGCCAGCACCGTACGTGGGCTGGTTTTGGGCTACTTGGTAGCCTTGGGCTGGTTTTGGGTTGTCCCCTGTAAAACCGGACATTTTGAGTCACAGGCCCCCATTTTGCATGTTATAATAAGAACAGACCGGATACAGGAGCATTACCAGTGAACGAATTGCTTATGCAAGGTTACAGTACATGAGGCATAAGTGACAAGCGTGTGCAAACGAAATACAGGAGGTGGCAATAGGTGCGTCACAGGAGGGATAGTGGCATGTGTGCGGGTTGCAAAAGCGATGTGCTCGTAGAGGTAATACTGCAGTTAATGGAGGACACTCGAACACAAGAGTGGGAGTTACGTGGGCATGGTGGCCCCTGTGAAGGTATTGGAAACAAACGAATGTAGGGGGGGCAAACGGGGTGTTACACTGGACCCGTGACGTGTGCTTGTTAGCAAGAGTCCCATTAACGGGGGCTGAGTGGTACTGCACTAATGGCAGTCTCACGGACCACGAGTACCCACTGGAACGGCACTTCCATAGTTGGGGGGACAAGGAATTTTCTATACAAAAGGGTCGGCCTGCAGGTAATAGTGGGGCATGATTTAATTTTGGAAGGGCCTTGAGGGAGGGGAACTTTGAGGCAGTTTGGAAAGAAGGGGAGGAATTGGTTGGGTCGCTAGATAGCGGGGGAGGAGGAGTGGGAGGCTTGGGGGTGGGGAGAATTGCAGCGGTCCAGCTTGGTGAGGACCAGCGATGGGACCAGGGTGTTGAGGTCATGCTGCGGGGAGAAGCGATGGATCCCACTAAGAGGGCACAGTTGGTGTCGAGCAGGCTTGGCAATGGTAGTCATAGGGGGGTGGATTGTGTTGGGTGCCGAGTAGGACTTCAGGGTTTTGCGCTGTCGACAATGATGGGTGTCGTCTCATAGATTCGGCTGGTCCATCCATGATTGCACCAGTGGGGGAGGCAGTAAGGAGGTGTGGAGGAGGAGGCGAGAGGAGAGAGGACTTGGATCGGGGGATTTGATGTGGTTGTGTCAGTAGGTGGCAGGGTGGAGTAGGACGGAGCCATGCAGGGGGGAGTGGGGGATGAGTTTATTTATTTATTTATGCGATTTTATATAGCGCGGGCTTTACCCGAAGGTGTCAGAGCGCTTCACAATAGGACCAGTAATGATACAAGAGGAAACAATTACACATGAACAAATTGCAAAAGCAAACGTTGGGTTACATGGGTCAAAGGTAACAATAGTGAGCAACCAAAATACATAAGGTAGCAATCGGTGCATTACAGGAGTAAGAAGTGATATGTGTGCAGGTTACAAAACGTACAAAGTACCAGTAGAGGTATGGTACTGCAATAAATGGTCATGAACAAGCATTACATAGGCCATGGTGGCACTTGTGCAAGTATCTAAAGCAAACAAAATGTGAAGGGTAGCAAACAGTGTGTTACAAGAGAAAGGGGAAAGGATGGGCCCAGTGCTGGGCAGGAGGCCATGGGCCGTTGGAACTTGTGGAGGATACTGAAGAGGAGGGGGAGATGCGGATAGGGGGTGAGGCCATGGGGCAATTGAACTATGTGGAGGATTCGGAGGAGGGGGAGATGCGGAAAGGGGGGGGGAGCAAAGTAACGGTGTTGGTAGTGTGTTTCAGGTATGCCCACGGCAAGGAGCGCCGAGTGTGACGGCCCCCCCGCCTCCGCTGGTAGGGCGGCGGGATCCAGTGGTGACGCCGGCCTTGACGCCAGGTAAGGATGGTGCGGAGTAGGGGAGTGGTTTGAGTAATCCTCGGCTGTCGGTTGGTGCGGATACCGGGGAACCTGGGGGGGCGCCAGGGAATGGTGCGGTATGGAGGGGGTGCCAGGGGGGGTGAAGGGAGGGGGGAAAGGGGGTCAAGGTTCTGGGCATAGGCTCGTCGCCAGTGAGGGTGGAGGAGTTGAGCCGTCAATGCGTTCACAGGGCCAGACCGGGGCAGGTGTGGAAGGAGGAGAGCGGGGCAGGGATGGGGTCCCCCCCCTCTTTTTGTTTGGAGCCGCGCGGTGGGGTTTTGAGTGTTTCCCCTATCGGGGGTGGGGGGGCTCAGGAGGGAGCCCGGTCAGTCTCGGTTGTCCCAGCAGCGTGCGGGGTCGGGGGGGGAGGTATGTCGGTCGGTGACTTTGGCGGTGGAGCTCCCGGGGGTGTTGTATACAATCAAGGACATGGCGCGGAGGAGCCCGGCGGCGGTGGGTGAAGGTTTTTGGGCAAAGTGCGAAGTTAGGTTGGCGTCCTGATGGTTCGGAGGCATCCGGGGGATCACTGGTCAGTGGGGATCCGGTTTGACCGGGGGGCACTTGTGGGGGACCATAGCATGGGGGTTCGGTTTCACGTTTGGGCGTTTCAGTTCCTTGTTGCAGTGGGATTTTTCCTGGCGGACAGGTTCTGAGACAGACGCACGTTCTGGAGGACTTCTTGCTGGTGGGACGGCCGGGTTCAGCGGACTGCCGGCGGTTGCTGGTCAGTTATGGGCCTCGTGGTTTAGCTGGGGGCGCCCCTGGCGCCAGAGAAGATGTACGGTCCCAGTACGGTGCTGTCCTTGTTTGGTATAGAGCTCGACTCCGGACCATGGAAGCACGCCTGCCAGAGGACGAGGGGGCAGCAAGGTTGGCATGGGGTGCGACAGCACTGCCCATGGGTTGTTCAAATTTGGGTGCGCTGGGTGCGCCATTCGGTGAATTTTGCAGTGGTTTTTTTCCTGGCGGACAGGCTCTGGTCGGTGACGCACTATCTGGTTGACTTCTTGCTGGTGGGACGGCCGGGTTTCGACGGACTGCCAGCGGAGCTGGACGGTTTTCCGGGCCTGCGGCTTACCTGGGGGTGCCCCGGGTGCCAGAGAAGATGCACGGTCCCAGTTCGGTGCTGTCATTCCTTGGTAGAGAGCTCGACTCCGTGGCCATGGAAGCACGCCCGCCGGAGGCCAAAGGGACGGCAACGTCGTCGTTTGGGTCTGACGCGGTACGATTTGGCGCAGCAGCATCCTCGAGTACGTTGTCGGTGGGGAGTAAAGGGGGATTGGCTTGGGACAGGCGTTCTCGGGGCATTTCCATGGTGTGCATATGAGCGGACACGGGAGGAATTGCGGCGGTCGGGAGCAGTGGGGGCAGGGGGATAGGCGGCTTCCACAGGAGCGGGTCTTGCGGTTCGGGTGGAAGTTGATGGACGGGGGCTTTCGTGGGGACGATTCGCTGTCGGCGGGGGAATGGGGGGACGCAGCTGGGGGAAGGTGGGGCGGGGGTTTGGTCGAGAGGAGGTGGCAGAGTGTAGGCGGCACAGGTGTTAGGGGTCCTGCGGCACGCCCTATGGTGTATGGGTGAGGACGCGAGGGTGTTACGGAGGCATTACGTCTGAGTGGGGTCGGCAACGGAGGCGGCGCGTCCAAGTTGGGGACGGCCTCGGGCCCTGGAGGTCCACCTGTTAGCGGGCAGCTGTCAGGCTGCGGGGGGTGGGAAGTGTACATACGACATGAAGGACATTTCTCACCTCTCACATGTGTGTCTTTTCAGGTGCAGGGGAGGGGCCAACTGCAGCAGCGCTGGAGAGTTATGTTGGTGCACACTCCTTTGTAAAGCAGGCGGAAAGGGGGACTGGGTCCAGCACCAGGATCAGTGGTTGGAGTCGGACGACAGGTTGTGTCATTGTCAGCGGCAAGGAAAAGGGGCATGAGCTGGCATGCGTTGTTGCAGGTTTTGTGTGCAGTGGAATAAGGAAGAGCGTGTCTGACGTGGGCTTGGTACAGTGCAAAGTGTTAGCGTTGGGTCAAGCAAGTGAAGGGGGATCTGTTAGAGATACGGCGGAGGCAGGCAGGGGTGTCAGGTCATTTGGTCAGAGTTCGGTCCCAGGTGGGTTGAAGGGGGGCTGAAAGGCCAGCGGCCATAGATAGGACCCGTAGGGAATTTCCAAGGAAGTGTAGGTTTCGGGGGAGATAGAAGGTGGAAAGGATGGAGCACCCAGAGCTGAGGTACGGGGCAGTGGATTTGCAGGGGTTGGGGTTCACTTGTGGGTACGAATGGAGTTATGTGCTACACTTGAGGGAGGCACTGGAGCGGGAAATTGGGGCGCAGATATCCGGAAGGGAGCAGTCCTGGTGAGGGGGGGGTCAAAAGCCGTTAGCACGCCTTTCGAGTGGCGGTTCTTCCTAATATATGGGGGAAGTGTAGGAGATCTATTGTTGGATTAGCGGGGGTAGGTCAAGCATAATAAAGGATTTAGCCAGGTGGAGAGGCAAATTGACGTTTCTGCTAATTGTTTACTGTTTGTGGATTGGGGGAACCAGTTAGGGGAGGGGGTGGGGGGTTTGTCAGGAAATTGCATATTTAGTGAGGTATAGTTTTGTACGGTGCAGGCCAAGGGTTTTCATTGTATAATGTGCACCTGCTTCCAATAAAGCGGCCTTTATCACACCTAATTTTGAGTCTCTGGTCGGTGCTTTTGCCTCCTCCCCCTCTCCCCCGATGGGCCCCAATAGGGCATTGGGGGGGGCGGCCGACCAGCGGGAGGCCTGCCACCCCCGGGAGGTTTTGGGGCCGGGGGAGGGGGGAGGTAGAGCCAGCACCGTACGTGGGCTGGTTTTGGGCTACGTGGTAGCTTTGGGCTGGTTTTGGGCTGTCCCCTGTAAAACCGGACATTTTGAGTCACAGGCCACCATTTTGGTGGCTGGTGACACCGCAGCCGGGCGGGGGTGTGGCGGAGGTAATTAATTTCCCACCCTCCCTCCCTGGGTTTCGATCAAGTTGATTGGGGGGGGTTCAAGTACGGGGCCTGGGGGGCAGGGGGAGGGGTAATTGCTTTTCTTCAGGGTGTAGGAGGGTTTTTTGTGGTGTGCGGTGGTTTGGAAGGAGTTTTCTTGGGGCCGGTGCATCTAGTTTTGCTCAATGTTTGTGGGGTTGGTTGTCGCTGGAGCAGGTGTGGGGTGATTTTCTGACTTGGGGCGGTTCTTCCTAATATATGGGGGAAGTGTAGGAGATCTGTTGTTGGATTAGCGGGGGGTAGGTCAAGCATAATAAAGGATTTAGCCAGGTGGAGAGGCAAATTGACGTTTCTGCTAATTGTTTACTGTTTGTGGATTGGGGGAACCAGTTAGGGGAGGGGGTGTGGGGTTTGTCAGGAAATTGCATATTTAGTGAGGTATAGTTTTGTACGAAGCAGGCCAAGGGTTTTCATTGTATGATGTGCTCCTGCTTCCAATAAAGCGGCCTTTATCACACCTAATTTTGAGTCTCTGGTCGGTGCTTTTGCCTCCTCCCCCCTCTCCCCCGATGGGCCCCAATAGGGCATTGGGGGGGCGGCCGACCAGCGGGAGGCCTGCCACCCCCGGGAGGTTTTGGGGCCGGGGGAGGGGGGGAGGTAGCCAGCACCGTACGTGGGCTGGTTTTGGGCTACTTGGTAGCTTTGGGCTGGTTTTGGGCTGGTTTTGGGCTGTCCCCTGTAAAACCGGACATTTTGAGTCACAGGCCACCATTTTGGTGGCTGGTGACACAGCAGCCGAGCGGGGGTGTGGCGGAGGTAATTAATTTCCCACCCTCCCTCCCTGGGTTTCGATCAAGTTGATTGGGGGGGTTCAAGTACGGAGCCTGGGGGGCAGGGGGAGGGGTAATTGCTTTTCTTCAGGGTGTAGGTTTTTTTTTTGTGGTGTGCGGTGGTTTGGAAGGAGTTTTCTTGGGGCCGATGCATCTAGTTTTGCTCAATGTTTGTGGGGTTGATTGTCGCTGGAGCAGGTGTGGGGTGATTTTCTGACTTGGGGCGGTTCTTCCTAATATATGGGGGAAGTGTAGGAGATCTGTTGTTGGATTAGCGGGGGTAGGTCAAGCATAATAAAGGATTTAGCCAGGTGGAGAGGCAAATTGACGTTTCTGCTAATTGTTTACTGTTTGTGGATTGGGGGAACCAGTTAGGGGAGGGGGTGTTGGGTTTGTCAGGAAATTGCATATTTAGTGAGGTATAGTTTTGTACGGCGCAGCCCAAGGGTTTTCATTGTATAATGTGCACCTGCTTCCAATAAAGCGGCCTTTATCACACCTAATTTTGAGTCTCTGGTCGGTGCTTTTGCCTCCTCCCCCCTCTCCCCCGATGGGCCCCAAACATGGGCGATGCAAGCCAACGGCTAAGTCTACCAAATGCCCCTCCACTGAGACGGTGAGCTACCTCCACCCCACCCATATTACGTGTCTGTCAGATGCGTGCGCGGCTCAGATACACACCGTGCACGCCCTTATGCCCTCCATCAGCGCTGACCGCGTACATACCTGGTTTAAGTGATGGACAGTATGCATGATGTGCACAGTATGGTACAAACCATATTGAATAATGCATTTATGTATTCATTTATGGGGCTTGTAAACCCACGAACAAAATTAGGCTTCATGATGCTAGGGTACCAAGAATGCAGATTACTATGAGATCTCCCACCATCCTAAACGCTAAAGAGAATTTCAGTCTATAGAATAAACCCAGAGTCTTCTTCTCGTGAAGCTAAAGTTATGCAGCACGTGTCACTCATTGTTGATCACACTGCACCCCCCTCTGCTAGATCCATCCAAAGGGGCGGGGCTTTGATTAGCCTCCCTTCGACAGGGCATCACGGATCTCAGTGACATCAAGCGGTAGGATTGCACGAGGAGTGCAATGGTATTTAGAGTTTAAAACGTTTTATTTATCAATAACAACGGCAAATGAGAGATATAGAAGGAATCTGCCACATGAAAAAAACATCATAGAGAGATAGAAAGACTTTATAACTTTCAAAGGGAGAGTAAAAGAAGGGAAGAAAAACACTGGAAATAAATTAGAAGCATACCATGAATAAGGAAAATATAGTTCTCGCAAATTGTACATCAAGTTAAAATGACCTAGATACAGTATGATAAAATGGTCCAATGACAACATATTAAAAAGGCAACAATATCTTGTAAAAATAGGAAAGACAGAGAGGTAAGTACTCATGGTGGTTGGAAGTTTTCAGATAGAGTACATACAGTAGTAGAAGCAATATTCTCATATTTGCTAAGAAAGATAGCCAATGGCGACCACAACCTATGTCTATTATTTAAAAAAGAACAGGAAGACATATAAGCCTCCACACGAGCAGAGGAGCGTCACCACACCCCGCCCCCAACAGCACACTGCTGCACAGAAAGTTGGAAAAAAATGGTAATGATTTTATTACCATTTTACATTTACAGCATTCTGCCGAACGGAGAGGGCAGAGCCAGTGCGTCACTGCTGCTGGTTTGCAGCAATGACAAGTGGCCCCTTCACTTTGAAATGCACATGTCAGTTTAGCAAGCTACCTTGCAATGGCCCAACCAACATGCACAGTTTATAGGCCCCGGACCTCCTAGTAAGATCCCTGCCCCGCTCCCTAGTTACCCACAAACACCACTTAATACTTTTAAAGTGTGGGTATGAAACGACCATGTTTAATTTTCATAACACACATAAACATGACAATTGATAATACATATTAATAACACATATCTCATACTCGAGAGCAGCGTCTGGATTGGATAAGGCATACTTTGCTTTGCTACTCGGAGGAGTAGGAGCCACGGACTGCAGAGCGTGAGGATGTGCTGCGGGCAAAGGTAATGCAACTTTTATGGCTTTTTGCCTTCCTCTATGACTGATTGTGTGTGTTTGTGTAGTTGTGTTTATGAGTACGACTGTATGTGTGTGTGTGTGTGTGTTTGTGAGCTTGACTATGTGCCCCCCATTTGTGAATGTCACCAACCGCTACTGCATACAAGTAGGATCTAGTTTTTGATGATAAACACAATCCCAGCCTTATCCAAAGCATTACAAGTTATTGTTAGTGCAACTGTATTTAGAAAAGCACACAGCCTGATGTTGTCTCTTCAAGCCTGATTTGGACGTTCATGCTACAAAGGTGCTAACACCCAGTACAGTGATTACACAGCCAGAGTGGGATGTACAGTCTTGCAAATACTTTTGTAATTTCTACACATGAATTGGGAAGAACGTGCTCGAATGACTTAAGCTGCTAATTCCTCACAAGAATGTATGTAGAGAACAGTAACTTTTTGCGTTTTTGTTGTAGTAAATGCAGTATTCTAAATGAGCAGAATTTGGTGACGGGCGGTAATCCAATAATCTCTAGCTTTGCCAAGTGTTTCCAGAACTCTCCATGAATGTTCGGAGTCACAGCCTGCCTAGATATACTTCTTGTCGCTAGTCACGCCTGTGCAACCTGCACAAGTATGAGAGATACCTGGTGGCAGCGCAGTCATTAGCAGATTTCGGGTGCTCTACAGAACAGACAAAGCCCAAAGTTCTAAAAAATGGACCTGCCGATTTATTATTCAGCTGCATGATTGGGGAGGTACTAGATTTCACTTACTGTGAATAGACACTGATTTTGTGGCAGGCACATTGTCACCACCGCAGCCCCAGTCTCTCAAAACCAGTTTCGGCAGCATAACCCCGTCACTGACTACATCCTGGGGAAAATGACAAATGTAACCACACAAAATAGTTTAGCCGGAATTTAATCCACACATCTCATTCGCAGCCTTAAATAACACCCCATGCCCAACACTCACATTGTGCAGAGTTCAACTTCTTGGCAACATTTCTGCATACTTCAGGAGATTCTTAGATTATCCAAAAGTCTTTCATCTAGTGACATGGAATCTCAGAGTTTCACCCAGGTCTAGCATGCATATTTAGGGATAAACAGAAACGTGCGCCAATGCTTCTGGCTGATTCCAGCGAAGTCTTGGAGCAAACGGAACCACAGTTTGCACTACAAATACTAACCATGCCTTCTCGGTGCTTCACTTCCATAAGAGGTTGGATGGACCCTGGCAAAGGACTATACATAATAACGGTGGTACGCGGGGTATTTAAAGATCTGGGTGATTCTATCTGGAGAGCAGTTAAAGTGGCATACAAACTCGTTGTAGAGAAGACAGGGGTAGTGACAAAACAAGCAGAGTACTTCATGGAGAGGGTTCTAGTTCTATTCGACACAACATGTCAGAGTTCACACAAATAAACTAGGGGTCATTTCAGCAAAACAAATATTAAGGGAGATTGGGAAACTAGTCTGGGCCCTTGTTACTACAGGGTTAGCTTTATTTGTGCAAATTGAGGGCCCGCTCACATGTCAATCTTGGGTTACTATACACTGCATAGGACAAAGACTGTTAAAATTAATTAAAAAATGAATAATTGTGTGTTTGTGTCACAGCAAATAATGTTATTAGAATAATTTGATAAACTAGTTTAACTAGCTGTTCCCTTCTTGCGGCTCCTCTTGCTTCTCTAAGCTGGTTCGTCTCTTTCTTTTGCTTAGTTTGTTGCTCCCCTATCCGGTCTTAGCTGACTGCTCCCTGTCCTACCTTACGGCTGCTTTCGAATGTATGACGTTACAATGAATTCCGTTGCAACGCATGCCTTTACCACGCATGCGTTACAACGGAATTCGTTTACCACGCATAACATTTACCTCGATTGCTTGCGTGGTGACGTCATACGTCGTTAAGAGAAAACGGAAGTTTATTTTCCGTTTTCTCTTAAACGACGCTGATAAAATACATAACCCGACGTGACATCAGGTGAGTTTTTTTTTTGGACCCCCCCCAAGCCTCCTTTTTTTACTTTTTACCTTTACCACATATACCTTTACTACAAACCTCGTAGTAAAGGTATGCGTGGTAAAGGCTTTCGTGGTAACCACGCATGCGTTGTACTGCATGTGTGGTTAACGATTTCGTGGAAACGGCTTCGTTGTAATGGCCGTTTCCCCTGCTTTCCGGGATGTTATGTAGTGAAGTCTGTAGATTGAGCAGGTGTAAAAGGTGAGGAAGACAAAGCAGGGGGACCTGGTGACGATAAAGGGACATTGAAGCATAGCAATAACTGTGCAGTGCTATCCAGTCACAAGAACTGCCCCATCTCAACTATCTTTCCTGCACAGCGTACTGTATCCAGTCCTGGGAGCTGTACTGCCCTGTCATCAGAAATGTCCTGTCTCTCCGTACATCAAAGTCATATATACCGTTCTGAGACAACAAGGGTCCTATCTACATGCATTGCGTAATCACAAACACCCCTCTGCTCTATTCCACCCTTTTACTATATACAGCGCCATCCTAGCTCCATGCACTAGACAATTACCCTTCAGCACTGCCCACATTGCTCTAACAGTTATATATGCATATACTTCAGCTGCATACCAGCCCCCTGCACTGTACCATCAGATACAGCCCTCTGTTGCAATGATATACACGATGCACCATAGAATTAGAGTCTTTTGTTCTGTGCCAGCCCTTGCACGACACATTCATATATAGTCTTTTGTCAGAGAAACGTATACGGTTGTCTGGCCCGTCCAAGCCTATCCAATCAGATGGTGTCTCGTGCTCTGATCGAGCCAGGGCACTATACAATCATATGCAGCCCTGGCACTGTCCCAGCCCCCTGCAGTGTGCAGTGTACCCCCACGGCCAGCCCAGGAGCGCACATCGTGTCAGAGAGCCCGCGTGCGCCGGAGACAGGGAGCGGGGAGGCACTGAACATTTCCCTTCGGGCCCTTCTCCCGTCTCCTTAAAAGGAAATACTGAAAACTGCATAAATATTTAAACCCCAGTGCATTTTCTTCGGTCGCTAATGTTTCTCCTGTGAAGTTCGCCTCTCCGTTGAGCTGTAACCATCGGCTGCCTTCGAGGGGGGTTGGGTTGGGGAGCGGGGGCTGTGGCTGTCTTTACGACCCCCTGCGCACAAAAGCTTTTCCAAATATGAAGTGTAAAAAAAAAGAAGACATTGGCACAGGCGCGAGTCACTACTCTAAAGCCTTACCTTGTATAGCAGATACGAGTTTGGACTATCGAAGGCACGCCCTTCCCGGGGTGCAGGGCACGGGGGTGAGGCTGGCTACAGGAAGGATGCGACGAGCCCTGATGTAAACAAGGAAACTGGACCCGACCCCCGAATTGGCGAGTATGAGACAGCCATTACTGCTGTGTAACGGGCCTCGGAGCCTTGCTGCATGCTGCACTAATGACCGCTATCTCTTGGAGCCAGGGCACCATTCCTTGAGATAGCAACTTCTAGGCACTCAAATGAGGTTTACACAGGCTTGCTGTACTGGCCAAAGTTGCAAGCTTTAGGAAGAAGAGCTTCTCTAATACCCTCAGATCAAGCTCAGTGCGGGCAGATCCAGGGCACGTGACACATAACACGCTACAACCCAGCAGCCCTGCTTGGGAGAGACCAGAACTATAATTCAGCCATGGGTAAGAGCCAGGTAACAATTTCTGACCTTGGGTAAAAAATCAGCAGGAATGCTGGGAGACAGACTAGGAGGATGCACCTTTGTGCTTGGTGCTACCAGCACCAGCAGTATTGCCATCTATGCGCCATTTTGTTGCCATGTCGAGGGCACAGATGCATTCCTAAGCCCTTTCTGGTGATGTGTGGGAGGCAGAGGTCCACAGGAGGGTCTAGTTCAGATCTAGTTGGCACTGGTCGGCTTGGAAGGTGCAAGAGAAGGAGCTAGAAGTTTGGCGGGTCCCTTTAGCTTTAACAGGAGGTTAGCTTTATGACCCATGGAGAACAATTCTTTGTCTTGGGTACAAGAGGAAGAGCAGGTGCAGTCCACCTCCAGGATCCAGTTCTTTTCTGATCGTTCTCAAATCCAAACCCAGGAGGGTTCTCAAGTGAGTGCTGGAGGTGCCACATTTAAGCTAGCTGGGGAAGCCCTAACTTGTATTTTTTCTAGATGGCTGCAGTCCTAGGCCTCACTAATCTTGGTGTCTGTGGTGTGTGAGTGTGTGTGTGTGTGTGTATGGCAAGAATACTATGATAATCCTAGTGTCCTTCCACATCTAACACTAAAAATCATCTGTAGGCACACCATGCATTCCCAAGAAATTCAGAGACAGAAGTCTACTCGAACAAAAGTTAAGTTAATCAGCAACCAGACAGTGGATAACCAAGAGTTGTTTTGGCATCTTGCTTCCCTCCTTTGAAATGTGCCCCAAATGTCGTATGAAAAGCCACAGCAGACCTGACAAGCAGGATCTGTTACTGTGATGCCACTAAGAGACTCACTGTGATGGGGGCCAATCTGACTGGGGGATAAAAGAAGGGTGCAGGCCTGGGTTTTAGCTACATCTGCTTGTGTCAGGCTAGGCCGCTTTGAAGTTGATCAAGTTTTCGGGACAAGAGCACAGACCATCTTGTCAATAGCACAACAATACAGCCCTAATTCTAAGGCCTTTTGTCCTTATCCCGAGAACAGGTCACACCTCACTCACACCCACTGACATGCTATTTCTGGCTAAAAGAAGGCAATGCTGGCCTGGCCAGTGGGGCAATCTGGCAATGCCAGAGGGCTGGTCTGACAGGTCATTTGTGTGGGCTGTTTTCTGGCAGTTTATGGGTCTGTTTTATGGTCTGGTGGGCCAGTGTTTACTATTAATTTCCCTAATATTGCCACAAACATTGCCTGTAGCAAGCACAAAAGCATAGTCTCCCATACCTTGCAAAACACCTATGTAGTGTTTATTTGCAAGTTCAGCACTGCCCAGATTTGCATGTGTAGGCCACGTTTTGGCTAGGTGATTCCCTATTAGGTGATACTAATATTTTGGTGCCCAGCCCTATTTTCTGTCCCAGACCAACACTGGCAGACGGAAGAGAGCAAAATGCTAATTTAACTTCCAGAGGCATAGGTCATGTTACTTTATTAAAGTAATGTTTTCAAAATGTTTATTACAAATACGACCTCACCAGTGAATTGGGCTTGTAATAAATATTTTTAAAACCCCCAAAAATAAATTTGCAGCTGTTTCCAGGGTGGACATAATGATTATACTTTATCCCAATGATTTCCTGTGGAATAGCGAACCGTGCTACAGTGAAAATAGCTTTTAGGGTTTTCACTGTAAGGAAATGTTTAACATTAAACTTTTACATGTCCTACTTTTAAATACAATGTCCCCTGCCTTTTGGACAATAAGATCTACTTAGGACTGACAATATTTTAAGAAGGTTTAGGCCAGGTCAAATTTGCAATTTTAAAACTGCAGAGCCAGACTACAATGGTAGGCGTAGAGACATGCTTTACAGTGCCATTGCAGAGGACTACACAATAGAAGCTGGTGCTCACTGGTGACATTTAACTTACAGTCCTTGGGTACACCGGGTACCGTATATTAGGGACTTAGAGGTAAGCTAAATGTGCCAAACAGGTGTATAAGAATTTCATTGTGATTAAAGGAAGAGCACAAGTACTTAACCACTGGTTAGCAGGGCCGAAATGCACCGAGTTTTCTGTCCAACAAAAACAATCAACATAAATATCGGGGGAATACCACGTAAAAGATGGTCATTTCCAACATACTCACTCCAACCAACAGTACTGTCACAGGCACCTCCTGCCATACGATCTGTGAAAACCAATATGATGTTCCAACTATGACATTTTGCACCGTAGAATACCTGGGATATTGCAAGCATGCGCTTATCAATCTCGCCACATAAAGCCAAAGTACTGTTGTAATGAATGTAGAACATGAGGAAGGCCCACTCATGTCAGTGCAAGCATAAGCAGAAAAACGTGTACAGATGTATGTGTTAAAGGTAAATACGGCCTACTCTACCTTCAATGGTAGAATAGAAAGCAGAAATGGAGTCAGGACTGAGGGGGAGGAAAGTAGACATGAGCATTAGTTAAGAAATATAATTAGACACAGCAGAAATGGAAAGTCACGGGCCCGCATTGTAAGAACACATCTCTGAGAAAATATTTAGAAAAGTAGCATAGAGGCACAGGAAGTGGGATGCTAGCCCTTGCAGAGCAGTAGATTTGTAGGAAGTAGAGCATAGCTAGGCTTTAAAGCACAAGACAAGCCACGGGTGGTGTGGAAAGATCACAATAACACGTGTAGACGAGTCACATTCCATCACCGTACGATTAGCTATATTTGCAGAAAGTATTACCTTTTGATATAATGTTGTGCTTGACTAAACGTTTGACTGACGTGTTTGCGGTTACAAATTTATTTAAAAAACTGTCCACCATGGGAAGAGCTGAGAGTGGAGTTTGTAGAAGAGGTTGCGGGGGGGGGGGGGGGTCGGTACATTGATGCATATCCTTTGGCATTGTGCTGCGATCCAGAGGTATTGGATGAAAATCCATGAGGAGTTGAGAGACGCTTTGGGTGGGGAGATGCGACCAGAGGCCCGGAGATGTTTGCTGAATGTGTGGGAGCCAACTGATTTAAATGCGCATCAGAAGCAGTGGGTGACTCTGGCCTATATGATGGCCAAACATAATATCACCCAACTCTGGGGGGCCAGTCTGCTGCCTCGTATTAATAAGTGGTCGGAAGACCTTGATTGGTGAATGTTCCGGGAAAAATCGGTGTATGTGGCCAGGGGTTGTCCGCAGAAGTGGGAGAAGGTTTGGGAGGGTGGAATAGCCACCGGGGAGGAATATGTGACCCACCCGTGACGAGATTAGACCCTGGAGCACGGGAATCCCCTTGACCCTGTTACTGATTGTTGCTATTTCATTCTGTGTTGTGTTGACCGAATTCATGCTTTGGAACCGAATGCACTCACCTGGGAGTTGATTTTTTCCTTTGTATTGTATTTTGTTTTTTCGTTTAATAAAAAGAATTAAAAAAAAAAAAAACTATCCTGACTGACCTACTGCGCGCTTCATAAAGTCTGTACAATATTGCTAACAGAAGTTGCGTTGTCTTTTTCTTTCATCCGGCAACAGTACACTACTACCGCTCCCTCAACTTGTCACTCCAGACACATCGTAATCCTTACAGGCAAATATTTTCGAATTATTTCTAAAATTGTCGACATCTGGACCACACTGGCCAGTCTGGGTGCGCTCCCCTTACTTTCCTACTCCATCGACAGTGCTATACATTCCTACCGCCAACCTCCCACACTGTCCTTCCAATTCTGTAAACAGCTAATCCTCCAAGCATCCTCTCTCAACCTATATGCCCAGAAATATCATATGCCTTGCTCTCTTCTCTGGCACCCTCACCTCACTTTCCTATTTATTCTATCTCTCGCTTTCCTATTGCTTTACTGGCCTAACACAGGCCTCAGAAAAAGGAACCATGTATTCACGCACTGTATATACCCGCATTTTATGTTAACCACCAAGGCCAACATTGCCTTATCGCTAGTTTACCATCATATCACCCTAGTCACAATCGCAAAGCAGTTCAGACACTTTGCAAAATTTAATGGGTGGCCCTTTACCTGTTCATTGAAATATTTGGCTACTACCTAGATATAAATTTAATTCATGTTGTGCTAATATCACCAACTGAGAAAATGCGAGAATCGTATTTTTAATGCATCAGGTAAAAAAACTTTACTTATTTAATTGTAATGCAGAGTTGACATAAAGATTCTTAGTTTGATAGAAAAATTATTGTTTCTCCATTCATGTAAATTCACCTCTAAGTTATTTATTTTTATTTTAGAAGTTTTATATAGCGCAAACTAGACCAGAGAAATCGGGTATCAGAACGCTTTACAGTAGCACTAGTTTTGTTACAGAAGGACACATTCATTTTTGTTAGGCACGGGGAGATTAAGTGATTTGCGCAGAATCACAGGATGTTGAGCATCGTCGCCGAGACTCGAACTCGATGCCCCAGGTGTAAGGTCGACCACTCTGCCGTTACACACTCTGTAATCAAAGCAGCAGTTAGTTCAATGGGACATAAGGAGTTTAGCAAACCCCCAAACATTTGGTATCTTCTTAAAGTCTGATATCTTCATCTTCTTGTGCCTCTCACTGGCCCACTTATGCAAAAATATGCAATGTGCAATCCTGTTTTGAAGGATTACTTTTTGTATAAAGCAGTGCTTCCTATAATGTGAACAAACAGCATAGCTAAAACGAAAGTCAAACAAAACTACAATGTGTAAATATGGAGGAGTACCTTTTATTACAAGAATTATATACTTGCAGATTCGCTATCTACCTACTATAGCATGTTTTACACAAAATCATTTACATGAGAGGTAGAAAAGATAGCGTTAATAAAATGTCACTCTTGTGCTACAATGCAAAACATACCTTTAACAAGTTGATGAACAACATTTCAAATCTGAAGCACGTTTATTTTATACAAGCTGGGATCCTCTTTGAATCAGTATGTGTTAAACACTAAAATAGATATACAATGATGCCACAGAAAAGGCAGTATCATTTGATAAAAATCCCACTAGGGACCATTTTCATAGGCATTTTGTAGCACATAAAGTAGGTCTTCTGTAGTTCTTGTTTATGTACTTCTACATGCTTTTGTAAATTGACCCACAAATATCTAAAACCAGAGTGAAATGGGAATATTCCCATAGAATCAGTGCAAATAGACCAGTATTTGTTTTTTTGCACTTTTACTAACAGGGAGATTCATATTTTGCAGTTGATTTACAAAGGCATGTAGGAGTATGTAAAATAGTAATGCTGCAGTATTACTTCCTGTACTCATAAATACTTTTTGAACCAGCCCCATAATATCATATTTTGTCTTTCTGTGCCAAGCAATTTACTTCAGTTGCTTTATAAATTAATCAGCCTGATGTACAGCTATTGGAAAAATGTTGTAGCCCTGCCTGTAAGCAGCTAACAGCAGTCATTAAAACATATTTCCATGCTGCCTGCTGCCAAATGTTCCTTTGAAAGAAGCAGGAAAGGCATCCCCTTCTTCATTTGCTGCAATGAGGGGAATATCATTTACTACACAGTCTTTTTCATCAATGACTTTACCACTTGTGCCTTTGCCAAGCAGTTGTCTTTACCACTTAACAATTTGTATATAGCAAACTCGCACCCTTGTGGGAGCATACCTATTGTCTGTCAAAAAGTCACCAATAATTATAATCAAATGTATACCTTAAACATTCACACATTGCAATGTCTAATAAAAGTGACTGTCAAAATTGTTTTCATAAAGCCTTATTAAAATAAAACACCAACATGTCTTTGAGTTTTTCTTTTAACATTTTTCAGGACACACATTGCAGCCATACAACCCACCACAAGAGGTCACATACAGCTCCAGCTCGGAGTGATTTAAAAAGAATATGATAAGCTCTCCTGGGGTCATGGATTTAATGATCCACGATTCTCACTGTGTTTTTAGAAAAAAAATTGCTTGGGGGCTGCTGTGGGACTGCGGAAGCCAGCTAGTACTTTACTGTAGGTGCACCGGCCCACCATGGGGGGTTTATCTTTAAAAAAGCCAGAGCCAGTCATATTGTTTTCTGGGCACTGCCTATCCATGGATTGTCCGTGGATCCGTCGCGTAGATAAAAAAAAAATTGAGCCCCAGGCGGTGTCTCCCGGACACCCTTCCCACTGGGCACAAGAGGGCCGGGTAACCCTGTCCCATATAATTTTTTTACTTTTTTCGTTGGATAGGGGAGTAAGTCCCTGAGTCCTAAAATGACTGCCCCCACATCTTTGCTGATGTGGTATCAGCCAATAAAATCTTATTCTGAGATCTATCAGCTCTGCAGATATCATGCGGTGTGAAATATACAGAGATTTTGAATGCTAGTTTCTTAAAACCTACCAAATGGATTTATACCAAATCACAAAAAGCACACTTCCTGGTGCGAGATCTAGTTTTCTGCCAAATTTAGTGCAATTCCGTTCAGCAGGTTTTGAGGTATCGCTGTTCAATTTTCCAATGGAAAAATTAACGGGGAAATGCGTTTTGGCGCCCATCCTTCGGGTTGCTGTTTCACCCAAAAAACTTTCCAGCAAGCATCTGAGATGGAGGACATTTTTGCGGGAAACTTTGGGGAAGGTTTTGTCAAAAAGCACCAAAGTCATAACAAACCAAAAATACTTTTCCTATGGAAACGAACGTGGTCCTAATTATAACTACTCTGTGTGACTGGCACTGGGTTTCATACACACAATTGTGTGAAGTGCCCACATCAGACATACATGCAGTTTGCATATCACAGTTGGACTCACTGACGGCCAAGTTAGCCTTTCATCCTTCTTGGGCCGACAAAAAAAGTGACAAGGTGAACAACTGCAACATCTGCTCACAAAACTAGAAGACCATGGAAACAAGCAACGCATATTCAAAAATTGTGTCTATTCTGTAGAGCTGCGTCATTAGGGATAGTTAAGTGGGAAGTCATCTGCTAAGTTTTCGCACAAATATTTCGAAGCTGGCTGCAGTGCAGCTCTCGGCATGTTAGACGTTTAATGTATGCCAGCCACGGCCTCGCCGGGAGGGTGTCAAATCTCCCTTTCTGCATATGAAAACGCATTAACAATAAAAGTATCTGCAGGGGCCCGAACACAAACCCGAAACAGCTGTGGCGCTCGCAGTGGTCGGCTATGCACACAAATGGAATGATTTCGACTTTAATTGCACATAATTTAGTATAATTTGAAAGTGCCTGAATAATCTGGCAGCAGAGGACGATGCTGTGAATACGCGCAGTGGCTGCGGTAAATCTCGGTAATTTGAAATTAACGAGCACATCCAGAGGCGAATGGGAATTCTGGGTGCTTTTTGCGCGGCACTAAATCTCGCGCCAGCCAATTGGCACTTCCCGGTAGCTCAGGTGATGCTCGCCAGCAGGCACGTGAGAGGCCTCTTCGGATGCACCTCGGGGGCTCTTTCTTACCGGAATGTGTTATGTTGTTAATTAGCCAAAGCAAACGTTACCGTCTTCTGAGAAACAAGCTTGGCGGAGCCAAGGGCTGTCCCCTCGAAGTAGCGCGAGCGCGCCACGCAGACGCACCGAGTGTTCTGTTGGCACGTCGGGTATGCGAGACCCGACAGCCCCTCTGCACCCTGTCACTTTCTAACAGGTTCCGTTTGCAGTGTGTGAGCTCAGCAGGCAGAGGGCCCAGGAAGGCACCCGCAAGTGTCATCCTTTCTCACACTTAAGAATGCAGCAGGCGGTGCATACCTGGAAAATTGTGGCTAGGGAGGCCGGTGTCTCCAGCGACATGATGGCGCCTCCAGGCTGGTCCCTCGCAGCGTGGGCAAGGGCTGCCACCTTTCTTAGAGAAAAATAACCGGCATCTATTTACGTTTTTCTATTCAGGTACAGCCAACAGCAAATATAATTTGTGTTAAATTGTCAGGATAATTTTGTAGTCCTAGGTTTGTTCTAATAATCATTCTGAAATTAATCGGGCAAATCGAAAAATGTTTCTATGCTGTTTGAGATTTCTGTTTTTATTTGGGTAAAAATACTTATTTTCTCTGCGTTTCTAAATATTTTTACCGGCCCGGACTATAAAATACGGGCCATACTGGTAAAATAAAAACCGCCCATGTGGTAATATAGGATAAAATAAAGTGCCTTGAGCATCTTCAGGGTTTAGTTAGTCTAACATAGGTTGTAAGGGCGTTGCAAGTCAACGAAAATTTCGTACAACCTTCTTGTAAAAGTATGGTGTCCGCCCAGTCCTAAAGGCTGGGTTCTCCGAACTAACCTCGATCCTTTTTTCGGATGGAAGAGGAAACTTCATCATAAATGGTCACATGCATTCCCTTTCAAAGCCTTAACTCATGCTCTCCCTGATGCAATACAGTGTGCTGACGCACTTAAGTGGAATAAAAGCGGAACTTGGAATGTAGAAATAAAACAACGCAATATGCTTCCAGTTACCGTGTCAAAAACGGTTTAAGCAGTTTAAGAGCGCCAATGTAAATTGGCTGGCTATAGTCACTCATGTGCGGAAGTGTGTATAATATTTAGGATATAGAAAACACAAGTCTACATAGTAGACACACACATATGTAATATGATATTTATTAACACTGTTGAGTGTTTTGAAGGGCCTTGACTCATGAGAGAATGCCCTCCCACATGAAAGAGGGTAATAAAAGCATAATGCACTCCGCGCATCTGCATATATGGTAGTTCATGCAATGCTGGTCTTTCATGTGCATAGTTTTAAACACAGGGCCCTATCACAAACATAACTTTGGTGGTAAATGTAAAGTGTACAGTAACATTCCGAATTTATATTTGCACTCCTGACAGGCTTAAAACCATTTAAATATGCATGCCTTGTAATGTTGTGAATGCCCACAAACATGTACATGTGTGGGCCTTCACAAACTCCTATCATTCTCCTTTCAACACTAGAAAAGGTAAAATTCTTACTGCATGGGTGGTAAATCCATTACCAGGGTAAGGAGGAGAAAGGATCATTCGACGCTTTGGTGGGGAGGAGGGGAAGGGCTTTCAACAGGTAAAACATATTTTCCCTGAGGATTAAAAAAAGGGCAAAAGTGGGTGCACAGAGGATCCTATTCCCCCTCTGAGGAGTTCAATGCAGACCATCGCACATCAGGAACAGGATCCCGAAGATGTCACATGAACTTTCTAGAAGTTCTGCTAGATTGCTGAACTTGGCTTAGCTTTCGTGGTCTACTTCTGAGAAAGGTTTGAAAATTCCAGAAAGTCTGAAAACTATGTCTAGGTGGGTACAGAAATATCCACCTGTAATTTTCCGACTTTCTTTGTGAATCAGGACCATAGTTATTTAAGCAGGCTCAGAGCACATCTTCATTGAATCAAAACATGTTCCTTGGCACTGTTAAAAGAAAAATGGGATTTGACCTTTGGGCTATAGTAATAAAAGGTTGAATCACTGCCCGGACCCCAGCGCTGCTCTGTGGTTGGCCAAGCTCCCAGGCTGATTCGACTCGTCGACCTGTTGCCGGCGGCCCCACAAGGACGAATAACATTACGGTGAGCCCCTAAACCAGCGGAGTCGGCTCCCGGACATCCTTCCCTGCCCTGGTGAGTCTGGAACCCCTAGCGTGGGAGGTCTGCCCCGTGGAGCGGAGCCTGAGGCTCTCTTGCGGGCCCGGAAAGCTCGGTAGGGGGATTCTTGCCGCCGTCCCAGCTGCCGCTCCAAGCCTAGGGAGCTGCCTTGGCCCCGCGATCAGCACCGGGGCTGGGGCCGGTTTCCGACTGCTGTGGCCGGCTCTGCCTGCGCACTTAGGCGCCGTGAATACGCCTTCTCCCGGGGGGGGCTAATGTGGTGCTCATTGTCATCGGAGGCTGCCATCGCCCCATATCCCGGGAGCTGCCTGGTTCCCGCGCCACTCCCATGACAGGCGATCAGCCCTTTATGTGCAGGTGCTCACGGGACCGAAGATGGCCTCTGTTGTGCTCCCCATGGCACCATCCGGTCCCGAAAACCAGCGCTACTCCATTTAAATTGAGCCCCACCTCAGGACTTCCTAAACCAGAAGGCACCACACTACGAGCCTTGCACATATTGAGATAAGAATAATTGCAGGGACAGAAGGCTGCCTGATCCCAAAATGGCGGTAAACTTCGGGGACACTGCTCTCTCTTCTTGGTGCAAGAGAACTTCACTTAAGCTATGAAGGCTGCTCTTCGTAATCAGACTGCTCATAATCATTCTGAGCAGTGAGTTTCTGTAATTATGTTCACAGTAACCACTTCACCAACAGACTGCATCTTGCCTGACCCTAAAATGGCGATGGTATAAAGACACTCCACTCACCTTACATTGCCTGACCATGAAATGACTGAGCTCCTAATACAAAGTGATTATCCTCACCCTCACCAGCTATCTCTCAAGATCGACCAACCACCTATCCGCACCCTCAACAGCTATTCTCTCTAGAGCTGCCAACCAGACTCCTATACTAATAGTGCGCTCCCCTGTGGCGCTGACACGGTATAACTCTGGCTCCCACACGGTGGGCAGTCACCCTTGCTGCATAGCTATCCCTATTGGTGCTCGAGCAATCTACCTGAGCCAACATGGCAAGGCCTGGCCTGTCCGCTACGGGGGAAAATTCTTACACTCTAATCTACCCCCAACCCTCTCCAAAACCGCCCCAAAATCCTTCTAACACTCCACCCTGAAAAGACACCCTGAGACACTGATCTCTGACCTACGTTACAGCGCAGACAACGGCACAGTCATGAATGACCTCATCTTCTATTCCAGAAGAACACCTGCCTGGCGCAAAACCTTTGCGCACCACTGCAATGTACGTGCTACTAAGAACATTCTGTATGGCACTAAACTAACTATAGCACCCTCTCCAATGCTGCGAGCTGATCTCACCATCACACTCTATAAAAACGGCATAGTTTTGATCCAAGCCTCGCCCAAAAACCTAAATAAATTTGCAGACCTTTTTTCCCACCTCATAAACCTCGTGCTCAATGCTAGCAGGGTATCTAACTCCCGCCCTGATGAGCCCACGTCCAGCCCACCCAACGAGGCTAACCACCCACAAACTTCTCTAAAATCCTCTATCACTGATCACTCTAACCTCTCTAGCAAGTCTCCCGGTCCTGTCAACAGAATTACTTCTAGACGCGTGGTCCCCTCCCTACTAGCTCCCCAAGTAGACCATGTCACAGTTATGCCCTCTTTGAACTACGATACAGGTCACGCTTACTTTTCCCACACTGTTGAGTCCTCACCCAGACCTTCCAGCATGGCCAGCCACCCTCTAAACCCCCTTAGGTCTCCCATCATTGACCACTCGAAACAATCCAGCACAACTCCCAGCCTCGCCAACAGAATCACCCCTTGACTTCTGGCCCCCTCTCTACTAGCTCCCCAAGTAGACTATGTCACTGTTACGCCCCTAAGTCTTCCGATACTAGTGCTGCTTGCCCTTCCTGCCCTCAATCTAACCCGCAAAGGGGCTCCAACACAGATCCTATGGCTTACAACACAGGCCATACTAGTCTTTCCCCCCTTTCACCTACTCACGCTGTCAGAACTGCTCCTAAACCATTGCCCCCCTACCCTCCAGCATCTCCTGCTTATAGGGACATTGATTCTCTGCACGCCAGAGCTACCAAACTTACCCAGAGCATACATATTTCCATCCTTGAGCCCCTGCCAAACGCCACCTCCCCACACTTGACAGAGCTCACTAAACAACCTCTTCCGCTATCCTTGAGACGTCTTCGCCCCCGCAAGCACCCATATCACCTATCAGAGGAAGAAATCCGTACTCTTGTCCTATCCTACAACTCCACCTTTGACACTCCAAATCAACTAAATCTCACTGAAATGGAAATCCTTGCCACCCTCCAAGACTACAACTCCACCCCAGGAATCCCGCCTCCTTTAGAAGCAAGTGCCGAACACGCCATCTGCACGGTCACCATCAACCCCAACAGACCAGCTACCCTCTGCAACAGAATGGTGGTCAAGAGTAATCTAGTGCCTGTTCACCTGTCTGCCCAGACTCCAGAACCTCCTTCCAATTCCTCCCTATCTAGTCTTTTAATTAATTGCCGGTCAGCAGCGAAGCATGCCTCGGACATTGCTGATCTCATCCTCTTAAAAAATCTCGACTTAGTGATCCTTACAGAATCATGGCTCTATGAATCCTCATCTCCATATCTGGACCTCCTAGTTCCTCCTAACTACAACATCGCTAGGCTAGACAGACAATCTGACAAGAAAGGAGGAGGCATTGCCTGCATCTACCGCTATAACCTTCTGGTCACAGAACTTCTAGCGGACACCACTGAGTCCTGCGAATACCTCGCCCTCGCTATTCACACCAACTTACTCTACTATGCAACCTGCACATCTTTTACCACCCCCCAGGCATGAATGAATCCTTCACCGACCACCTCATGAAAATCATCACAGCTAAGAGTCCCAATATGGCCAATTATATTTTCCTTGGTGACTTTAACTTGCACTGGAACAGCACAAAGGATTCACATGTCAACGCCATCAAGTACCTCCTGGCCGATCAAGCCCTGACCCAAGCCTACTCACTTTCAATACATTGAAAAGGGGCCACCCTTGACTGGATTATCTCCAAAGAATCAACAGTTAAGCTCATCTCTATAGATTCATGCGACTGGTCTGACCCCCACGCCATTACCTTTCTCCTACCTGGCACCCACAAGACTAGGGCATCGCAACCGGTGATTCCTAAATGCTGGATCAGAGACACAAAGAACCTAGACCGCAGAGAATTTGAGGCTCGCTGCAAATCCGCCCCCCCCCCATCTCATATAACAACAGTCAGTGCCCTCAATGATCACTATTCTGCGTCTATCTCAAACATCCAGGATGATCTAGCCCCACTAAAGTTGAAAAGAACCCAAATCAAAGACAGAAACCCCTGGTTCACGGGATCCCTTAACAACGAGAGGAGAGTCCTCCGACAAGCTGAAAGATCCTGGAGGCAGCACCCCTCTGCCGCCCATCTAAAACTCCTCCGCCAGACCAGAAATGCCTACAACAGGAACATACTCAAGTCCAAAAAAGACTTCTTCAGAACTGCACTAAAGAAGGCCAAGAACAGACCCCATAAGCTCTTCGAACTGGCCAAACACCAATCCAACAAATTGGCCAAAACATCAAAAGAAACTCCCAAGTCTCTTATATCCTCAGAGGAATTCTCCTCCTTCTTCGCTGCCAAAATCTCAGCCCTTGGAAATGAACTCAACTCCAACACATACCCTCAAACACCTCTCGAACCACATTCTCCAGACACATCACCCCCACAGGCTTCACCCAAAAACCATGCTCACTGGACTGACTTCAAACTCAATGAAGACGACTCTGTGTCTAAAATCTTCCCTAAACCTTAATAACCATTTTAATGACCCGCCTCCTTCCAACTGCCTAGCTGCCATCGCCCAATCCATTATTCCTAGCTAGACTACAATAATTAACGCCTCTCTCAGGCAAGGAACGATGCCCGACTCTCTAAAAGCCGGCCAAGTTCTCCCCATTCTAAAAAAGGCATCATTGGATCTAGACTCCCTAGACAACTTCAGCCCCATCTCCAATATCCCCCTCTTAGCCAAAGTGATGGAGAAATGTGTGCAACAGCAGCTAAGTCAACACATCAACAACTTCCACCTGCTTGATGACTTCCAATCTGGATTTAGACCAGGGCACAGCATCGAAAACAATATGCTCCACATCATTGATGATGCTCTCCAAGCCCTTGACCAAGGCAAAACCTGTCTCCTAATCCTCCTGGACCTATCATCGGCCTTCGACACGGTCAACCATGAAAAGCTACTCGAGCGCCTCAAATTCAGGATGGGTTTGGATGGCACTGTTCTAGAGTGGTTCAGATCCTTCCTACATAACCGGTCCCAGAAATTCCTTGTCAATGGCAACCTATCGGCACCATCCCCTGTCACGGTTGGAGTCCCTCAAGGATCAACACTTTCCCCCACCCTCTTCAATCTTTACCTGGAACCGCTTAGTAAAGTACTACGCACTGCTAATATCTCCTATCATATGTTCGCTGATGACAATCAGATCTACATCAAAACCTCATCTCTCGAAGAGATCCTTTCCCTGAACGAAGCCTTGAAACTCACTGTCCAATGGCTCGCATCCAATCAACTCAAACTCAACGCAAAGAAAACGGAATTTCTCCTGATCGCTCCTCCTAACACCAACCCTGAGATTCAATCATGGATTAAGGATATCACAGCCCTGAATTGCCCACCAACCATCGTGGATTCGGCCAAATCCCTGGGAATCACTCTCGACAGCAATCTGAACATGCGGGACCACATCAATTCAATGGCCAAATCAGCCAGATACCACTTGAGCTATGTGAGGAAACTGATACCCTTCCTCAATACCCTCGACCTAAAAATGGTAATCCAAGCACTTGTCATCCCTAGACTAGAATACGGCTACTCTACCCTCTCGGGCCTACCCAAGATCTCCCTGGCACCTCTAAAAACCTGCCTGAATGCGGCCGCCAGACCACTCACCGGCACGAGGAAATACGAACACATTTCCCCACACTTGAAAGCTCTCAACTGGCTTCCCCTGGAGGCAAGAATACAGCTCAAAGTAGCATGCATCACGCACAAGGCCTTATTTTCTAACTCCCCAGCATATCTGAGGCAGAAACATGTGATTTCCGGAGGAATCAGAAACTCCCGATCTGCCAGAGACCTCCTGCTCCCACCTGCACGCTTTCGGGGAAAAAAAACTACAACCAGGCTTTCTCAGGGGCTGCCCCAAGAATATGGAACTCTCTCCCACCAGAGATCAGACGAATACCCTCTCTGACTCACTTAAAAAAGGATGCCAAATCATTCCTCATGAGCAAAAATCCTGTTTAAACTTTGCCTCCACCACCACCACAACCTTGATCTACAGCCTTCTATTGCCTCCCTTCAGATTAGCTAGCTCACCCCCATCAGAAGCTTGGGGCCTTGCCGCGAACATTGGTTAACATAATCTCTAAATATGTTTTCTCATCTTGATTATTTGGATATTTATTCAGTAAATACGTGCCCTTTCTCCCTTATGTACCCTGCACCCTGTCCTCCTCCTTTCGATCCGTAACTGGATGATGCTATACCTACTCTGTACATGACTATGTTTTTCCTGTAAAGTGCTCCGATACCCTAACGGGTCAAGTTCGCGCTCTATAAAACACATAAATAAAATAAAATTTAAAAAAAAATTATTAGTACACTGCATCCAAATAACATGATTAATTGTGTCATTCATTTTCACTGGCACGATATGAATAAAATTCATACCATTCCATTGAAAATAAATGTGAGCCGTGGCCCCTACCCATACTTGGCAATAGCAATGAATAGTATATTACACTCAGTGCATCTGTATATACACTAAATATTGCAAGGGAAGCACTGCGTCAGAGGTGGAATAATACACCTAACTGGCAAGAGCATGATGGAAAGGGAAGTACTTTGGTGGGTTGATCCAGGATATCAATGATAATGTCCTCAAAGGCTGAAGGGGGCGGCAACAAGGCGTCAGCTGAAGGGGATTGACTGACGCCCATTTTCTGTGTTTTACTTACAAGATGTTGACAGACAAGATAGGTTGTTAAGCCAGACCTAAATAGAAGAGATAGTCATTACAGGCTACTTGTGATGTTACAAATAGCATGATATAGGTAAATTATGTACAGGAAACTGGAAGAATATATCAGTACTTTTCCTCCAACTGTACAAGATTAAGTCGTATCCCGCTATGCATAAAATCTGTGATATCATAGAGGATGAGCCACACCTGGACTGTGCATGCACGCACACACTTACACACACACACACACACGCACACACACACACACACACATACTTTAGCATCCTTTATGACTGTGATAAGCAGGCCACCTGTTACGGACCCAGTAAGCCAACACTCACCACATGAACCTGTGTGATAGAGAGAAAACCATTGACCAAGCAGTTCTGCTTTAACATATTCACGAATAGGACATGTGCCATAGAAGAAAGTTTCAGCATGGCCTACTGTCCATGCCCAAGAGATGCGCATCCGATTTTCTGTCTATGGGGACTTTCTTTTTGGACATGGGGAGGGCATAGTTGGCTGAAAGTAGAGCATCAGTGACCAGAGTTAACAGCCATGTTCTCGTAGGTGTATCTTCTAATATTAGCTACAGGAACAGAAATTGTCAGAAAGAAGGCACAGTATTAAGGAAGATGTTTTTTAACAACTGATTACCAGTTGTAAAGTCTGCTATGTACAATAAACATTGGGAAAGAATGGATAACAACATTTTCTATTTATTTTTGCTAAGGCACATACTACCACATTAATTACTAACAAAGTGAAAGGTTTTTATTGTAGTAGATATTAAAAGCATACTTATTCAATTGTGGTCTTTGGTTTGCACAAAGACCTCTGTACTGTAACCCTAATACGCTATTATGAGCAATAAAAGTAGAATCCATATCTAAAACACGTGTAACATTTTCACTGCTTCCAAGTTAAAGCCTGCAGAGAACCTCAATGGAGCTCAAGACAAGGGCAATGCACTTTTCACCTGTAGCCCTCAGTTTGGATCATTGACAGAATATCAGAAATAAAAATATCATGTGGACAGAATATCATGTCAACAACATCGAGGACCAAAGTAGAAGGTAAATGCAAATAGGTAAGTATAGATTTACTACTCTTAACTCCACATCTACGTACCATGAAGATATATATAAATATATATATATATATATATATATATATATATATATATATATATATATATATATATATATATATATATATATATATTGTCAAGGTACATATATTTAGAGTAATACATACTAAAATGTTGCTTAGCTATAAAAACTTACCTACACAATCCTTTTTCCTCGATATTCTTAACACAATATTTTGTCCCACATTATTTTTGTTTCCAATATTCTATCTAAGCACCCCCCAGTTTCTCAAACATTCACCTATGAAGTCTTAAACTGGATTTTGTCATTCCATTCGTTAAGCTGGTCCACAGGTTGGGAGCTCCACTCAACTATAACAATAATCTGTGCGATTCAACATCAGTGAGTAAGTAGCGGGACACAATCATGTAAACAAGGAGTCTGGTAACAATGACAAACTTGGTGCAAATCCTTACTTCAAAAAAAGAAAAATATTCGTAAGGGTTTGGGCACAATAACCTTTGCTGCAATAATCAACAGATTATGGTGGACAACTATCAACAGCCAATGAAAAAGAAATGTATGGGAGTGTCAATAATATAAAAATGGTAAATTTTGTACAAAGCAGAAGATGTCAGGCAAACTGAAAGGGACCTGGAAAAGTAGTCTAGGCAGTACAAATTAAATCAGAACTGTACTTACGAAGTGGGTAGGCCCTAGTTCTGTTGAAACTGGACTAGGGTAACTCCAAACAAGTAGGGATTTCAAGAATTTCCTTTGCATGCAGCCTTACATGATAGAAAATATTTGCCAAAATATAACCCATTCTGGTCTGAGTGAAACAGCACCCCATTATTGGTTTATGAATTTTAATATATAATTTTGTTATATACACTAACATATCTTCTAATGCCAATTTCTCAACTTTAAGTATTCTCAGTCAAACTCCTGGTTTATTTATGTATGCCTTAGATTTGGTTTACTTTTGTCTTGTACAAAAAAATTCTGGAAAAAAAAAGACTCCCAATATGAACGTTAGAATGTTGGAAGCTCCACTGAAGACAATGAAGAGGCAATAATAGATGGTACCAGCACTAAATTGAGCCAGTGGTTTCCGGTGCTCAGCACTGGGACTTAATTATTAACACTTGAACTTATGACAGTCTGCCACTTGGTGGCGCTGTTAAGTTTAAAGATGAGCACAACAACAGTTGTTTATTATTTCAATATACATTAAAATAACTCATACCTGCTGCCCAAGGCGTTCTTCTAGATTTGGGGTCCTGGAACAATCTGAATTGTCACGCTTGTTTTAGTGTGATGATTAGTAGTCAGTACTATCATTGGCAGCGCTGGCAGGGGCAATGGGTGGAGCAAACTGCAGTGGCCTCCGGACTAATGCAATGACACATTAAAATAAAAAAAAGAAGCATTGGCTGGTGTATATACCTTTTGCTTCAATAGCCCAATACTGGTCTTTTTGTTCCTCTTTTTTTATTTAAAATACTACCCTCACAGGGGTCAAAGATTTAATAATATTATAGCGCTTCCTTCTCAGGTTATGACCGTTGTTAAGGCCATTTCCCTTGTTATAACTCATCGCCTGCAGCTTGAGCCTTTAACAAGGGTACAAAGCCTTTAACAATCATAATAGGCCCTGGCAGCGGGCAATAATGCCTAATTATAGCAAAGAGCATCTTCAAACTGGAATATATCACTCATTAGGCATCAAATTAGGGCACACCAAATTATTTCACCACAGACATCAGGAAGCCACCATTAACTCAGGAGCATTGACAACCTCTTTAAATTTCACCTAGAACATGCATGTGCTGTCAGAGAAAGCTATTGTTTTTTTAATTATTTTAAATAAGCTTAAAAAACGGACTTAGAGCCCGCCCAATACCAATACTTATCAGTGGTTGGCTTTCACAGCACTCTTCTTTCCTTGCTTCCAACTGGTCACAACTCCTGCTCACCTCCTTCTGCACTCTTCATGGGCTTCTGTCCCTGCATTGACCCTGGAACTAGCACAGCTTTCTGTTTGTGGCCAGGGTCCTGTCACTGGCCGGATGCTGCACCAGGCACTTTTTTTACTTTGTGCCATGCACTCTATGAGAGGGCATGGCACTGTATGGTCTTTAAATAGAAAACTTTTATTTCTATGCACCAATAGAACTCTATATTACAAATATTTGGGGCGTGGGGTCAAGCGCGCAGCTAAGATGGCGACTTTGCCCTAAACTCCGCAGTGCCTCGGGATACCTGCTGGGAGGTTAAAAGATATATTTCAGAGGCAGAGTACAGCATGACCCCAGAGAAGTGAATGGGAACCTCCAAACACCATCTGAATCGGTGTTCTCCCGGTCCGATATCCCCGCACCAGCAGAACCAACTTGGCAGTGCCAGAGCATCTCCCGATTTGGAGAACTTCACATTTAAGTACGGTCCCATCCAAAGAAACTAGTAGTAGCCCCCTATCAGTCAGGGCCTATGAGGACCCTCTCTTTCTATGTGGTGGTAAGGCCTGAAGTCTTATCCCCTACTGCAACGCTCTTCAGAGCCGATCTGTCAGACCAGGTGCTCGGCACCTCAGCTCACCCAAATTGGTGGCCCCAACTCATTTCCTCAGTGCGGATCCCGCAATCGTCGCTACCGGCTCATCAGTAGGACACAGTTCATAAAAGCTCTCTGGTGATCCCTGCGGTGGGAGATCAGTATCTTTCCTTCCTGCCCTGCAGTGATCACTCTCGCTGTGCGCTTGCACCCGTTATGTGCACTTCAAAGGCCTGCCCACTCAGCCCGGTGTCGGAATACCAATAAAATTCTCATAAGGAAGAAGAAAAAGATGCGAGTGAGTCCCGTTAATCGTAAAAAAACATTATTGTGGGGATAGTTCTAGGCCCTTTCTGCTGGTACAACTAATGGTGGACTCAATGGGGATTACTGTGTCCAGTTGCAGTGTACACCAGCGCTACCTTCCACTTAAAATGGCGGCAACTGCTGCTGCCTAAATCCATTACGCTCCTCTGATTCATGTTTTCATCTCTGTGGCCCTGTCGCTTTGCCTATTGTGAACTCTGACAGGTCTGGATCTCATGTGCAGAGCCGTGAGCTCTTTTTTGCTGCCAACTGAGCTCCCCGAGATCACCCCTGACCTTGTGTTCCTCACAATGTACTCCGACCTTGTCGCTAACATCGATTGATTCTGATGCCACTTTTCAAGAGCCCCACGGATACAATTGTCTGTTTCTACCCCCACGGAGTATGATTGTCTGTTTGTACACAATTTTCTTTACCTGAGTTTGTGCGAAAACAGGGAGTGATATCTAGTCAAAGGTATCCATTTCTCAGTATACACACACACTTGAGTCCATCTTTCAATCATCCTACAATACCCCTGGAAAATTTCTTATCAGTGCAGCTACCAGTACAGTGTCCCAGAGAAGAGGACTAATTCGGCAAGGGTTCACTTTTGACCCCACCCGAGGTGGGACTCAGTATACCAAATTTACATCTCAAACAGGGCACTCCTTCACCTACGCCTAAGCCCAATCATCTATCTTGTGCGCCGACTCTTGGGTCACATATTCGTGCAGTGATTTCTGATATCAGAGATGAAAATAGGAAAGACAGAGGTACTAAAGCAAACCTGAAGCTCTCAAAGCAGTCGCCACCTATTCCGGAGTTGCAAGTAAAAGGCAGCCCCGAATCCTCCTCTATCTTATGGGCAATACTCCTTAAACTCAATACTCTACATGACATAGCTAAGAGAACTAAAACAAACAGGGACCTGCTTCAGGTGGAAGTGGCAGACAACAGCAAAGACCTTAAAGATTTAACAGTAAGCATCTTGAATGCTGAAACAAGATTGAGTACAGTGGAAGACTTCACAAATGTTCAAGTCAAGTATTTTCAAAATCTTGAGCGTTCTATTTCCTCCCTAAAGAGAGAGGTCATCAAACAGGAAGATCGCAACCGAAGAAGCAATCTTCGCATCTTTGGATTGCATGAAGGTATTGAAACCTCTGCCCCCTTGTTTACCAATTTCTTAAATTACTTGGATCGCAGAGGTCCTCCAAATCGCCTTCAGCAAAGACTTTCAAACCCAAAACCATATTGACTCCAAGACGTCTGATCTTCAAACCCTTACGTCATCAACACACAGAACAAATCTTGGCACATATGAGGAAGGCTCGGATGATCCAGTATGCTAGATAGGCTGTAATTTGTCAAAAGGGTTTCCTGAACTTATGGAAACAGCTCATAGAAATAGAAATTCCTTTTTCATTTACAGGCCTTTTGAAAGTTTGAATAACCTTAAGAGGCCAGACCAAAATCATTGTGGAACCGGCAGATTTAGCAGGCTTCCTTGACAACCAATCAGAGTAAAAAAGGACTCAGACTCCCATCCTAGAGCTTCCACTAGACTTCACAACCCTATATCTGCAGGAAGCTGCTCACCTGCCGAAGTTGACTCCCCAATATATCTTTTTGTTGTTGATCATATTGTTCTTGATACAAGCTCTTTGTTCTCTATTTTCAGGACAGAGAATGCGCTCTGCATTAGCACTTCCTCTTTTGGTCTATTTGTCCACATGTCGTCACATACCATAGTCAGGCCTGACACAAACTCAGAAGTCCTAAAATTAGCACACATTCCACAAGGCTCAAAACAATAGTAGGGGGAGATTTCAACCTCCCATTGGATCATATTTTAGATCAACACTCACCGTTCAAATAGAGAAAACCCAGTGCACACAAACAGTTTCTCAACCTCTGCTCTCCACATCGTCTCCTAGATGCTTGGAGACTACACAGTCGTAAAGGCTCCAACTTTACATTTTTTCCTCAGCTCATTCCAGCTTCTCCCGTTTTGATTATCTCTTTGTAGATGACCCACTCCTAAAGTCCACCTCCAAAACTAAAATTCATCCAATCCTCGTCTCTGTCCATGCTGCATCCTCAATGTCCATTTTAAATCTAGCTGACAAAGGATGTAGTCAAACCCGGCGCCTAAACACTGAGATTTTAGAGAATGAAACTGACACTGCAGACCTACAAAACAAAATAGATATTTTTTTCAGGGAAAATGAACACTCTCAAATTCCCAATAATATTATGGTACATGTATAAGTGCACTATAAGAGAGCAAATCATTAAATGAATGTCCAGGAAAAATGGAGAAATTAAGCGCACTCTTCAATCACTTGATGCTTAAATCAAAAATAAGGAAGAATTGTTTAGACATTCTAATAATAGGTCCCTGCTTCAAGACATCAAACAGTTAAAATACACCCTCAACTCCATAGTTAGTAAAAGAGCCTACCTCAATATTCATGCCCAAAAATCAACACAACCCTTATTACGTAAAAGAGCCGGCAAACTACTTGCCTCCACTCTCAAATTTAACAACTTGAACAACCAAATTACACACATTAAGGACAAAAATGGTTCTCAAAAATTCCAAAACAAAGAGATCCTTGAGGTTTTCAAAGAATTTTGTAGGAAGCTATATACTCCGTGTTAGACCTGGCATTTCTTGGTTTCATTACCCCAGACTTTTTGCCTCTACCTCCTCTATTTTTGATGCTGTGATGGATTTCATTTGACTAGCTTAGATGCTTTGGGCACCTTGTCAAATTGCAAGCGTTCCCTGTGTAAAGTGTAATGGTAATTGGTTGTCCATGATTGGTTTGTTTGCCTTACTAGTAAAGTCCCTAGTAAAGTGCACTACGTGTGCCAGGGCTAGTAATGCAAATGCTACTAGTGGACCTGCCACACTAATTGTGCCACCCACACAAGTAGCCTTAAAGAGAGAACTCAGGCCTGCCACTGCAGTGCCTGCGCGCAGTTGTTCTGACAAGTGCACCCACTTGCCAGACCTTACCCTTCCCTTTCTATGCACATCAGACACCCCTATGGTAGGTCCAAGATACCCCCTGGGCAGGGTGTAGTGTAATGTGAAAGGTAGGACATGTACTGAGGTGTGTACCATGTCCTGACAGTGAAATAATCTCCATTTCGGTTTTCACTGTTGAAAGGCCATCTTGCCCTTAGGATAGAATGGGGAGGCTGTGTAATATGTTTCCAGCCTATCTTCCCAAAGACTTAAGATGGAGAGGTGAAGTTTAGTATGCCTGAACTCACAATTCAGTAATACATCTTTTTGTAAAGGTGGTTTTTGCATTGCGTGTTTAAAAACCACTCTTTTAGAAGTGGCTCGGTTTTTGTGCTGTAACATTTCTGTGTGTCTCTGCTTGGTTGTGGATTGACTGTCTGGATCTGAAAGTGATAGGATCTGTGAAATGTCTTGATCCAGGGGAAGAGGTGACACAGCAACAGGCTGGCCTGCATCTGGAATGTAGGGGGAGGATTAGCCCCTAGAGGTGAAGAGGCCTGGGCTGCAGCCATAAAACAATGGCTCCATCCCCTGCTGAGTGATTAAGGATCCAGACCCCCACAATCAAAGGAAGAAGGTGTCACTGGCAGGGAGACACCCAGAACTCGTTTGGACAGGGGTCAGTGTCCCCTGAACACAAAGACTTCAAAGACATTTAGGGGTATAACTATGAGAGCTGAAACCCCTGAACGTGGGAATTGGATTGTTCAAGACTGAAAAGGATTGAAACTCTTCATGGTCAAGAGGAACCTCTGCCAAGGAAGAAACAGCTGAAGAGACTGAAGGAAAGGACTGACCCTTGCTGTGTGTTCTGGGGCTGGCCTGCAGTTTGTTGTATTAACCAAGGAAGGGGCTACAGGGATTTTTCTGTGTGCTGTGTCCCCCCGCTTGAAAGGACTTTCCTGTGCTGTGTCCTGAAGTAACTTAACCCCAAGGGCCCGAGGTGAGCTGGTTCCCTGTTGTGGAAACTCAGAAACACAAAAGTTTCCAGAAGTGTCCCAGCGATGCCGTGCGGGTGTGCTTTGTGCAGCCTGAGACCTTCATAAGCCGTGCCCTGTGATCGTGGGCAACTGGAGCCCAATCGAGTCTCAGCGACGCTGTGTGCGTGTGCTTTTTGCAGCCTGAGCCCTTTGTGAGGATTGTCCTGTGATCGTGTGCACCTAGCATCCAAGTGAGTCATAGTGACGCTGTGTGCGTGTGCTACGTGCAGCCTGAGACCTTTGTGAGGATTGTTCTGTTACCGTGCACACCAGAAGTTCAAGTGTGTCTCAGCGACGCTGTGTGTGTGTGCTTTTTGCAGCCTGAGACCCTCTGAAGAATTACCCGTGGGCACCAGAAGTTCAAGTGTGTCTTAGCGACGCTGTGTGTGTGTTCTTTTTGTAGCCTGAGACCCTCGGAAGAATTGCCCTGTGATCGTGGGCACCAGAAGTTCAAGTGTGTCTCAGTGATGCTGTGTGTGTGTGTGCTTTTTTGCAGCCTGAGACCCTCTGAAGAATTGCCCTGTGATCGGGGTGCCAGGAGTCCAAGTGAGTCTCAACGACACTGTGTGTGTGTGATTCGTGCAGCCTGAGACCTTCGTGAGGATTGCCCTGTGACCGTGCGCACCCGAGGCTCAAGGGAGTCTCAACGACGCTGTGTGCGTGTGCTTCGTGCAGCCTGAGACCTTCATGAGGATTGCCCTGTGACCGTGCACACCCGAGGCTCAAGGGAGTCTCAGCGACGCTGTGTGCGTGTGCCCTGTTGCAGCCTGAGTACTTTGTTATCGTCATCGCCCGGATTCAACCCAGGCGCAACGGAGGCCCAAGTCACGAGAGGCGGAGGGGAGAGCGAGGTCACACGCCCAGGTAACGTGTTTCGGCGCTTGAGGCGAGCTCGGAGAGAGACGCTCTCGGCCTCTCCCCTTCTGGTAGAGTGAGCCTCTGTCCCAGCTCGTGTTGTGGCCCGTACGTGCCAAGGAGTGGCAGTACCGGGGCCGGAGCGTGGAGCTGCACTGTGGTTTACACCAGATCTGTGTTGGGGGCATATGGTGATGGAAACTGACAGCGAGTCAGTAAGAGGGGTGGGAGACTGTCTGAAGCACCATGATCGATGCTGGAGTGTATTAGGCATTGCATTAATTTTGCATTACGAACTACCTGATTGTTGTATTAAGCATTGCATTATTTCTGCATAACGAACTGCCTGATGGTTGTATTACGCATTGCATTCGTTTGCATCACAAACTGCATTATTTTTACATTGCAAAGTGCCTAATTCTAGCATTACTAACTGCATAGCCTTACATTAGGACTGCACAGGATCACCTAGATTTGCTCATCAATACAGCCAGAACTTATAAGAGATGGCTGACCTAATAACTGGCCAGGAGGTATATTACAAATACTCATATGTTGGATCTTTATTGTGTGGTCTCATCGTATATCTTTTTATATAAACTTATACTTGTTTTTATATGAAACCTGAGTGATTTCCTTCTTTGGTGTCACCATTGGGTCACTGGGAGCGTGATTGCAAATACTTCACACATTTGCCTTGAAGATAAGCCTGGCTGCTCATGCCCAGCTACCAAGGGGGTGAGCAGGGGTTATCTGAGAAGGTGTCCTTCCTTTCCCTGACGTGGAAGCGAGGGTCCCGACTTGGCCTAAGATACCTACCTCAGCCAACTAGGGAATCCCTGTTCTAACACTCAGCAATCGTCATGTGAACAAATAAAAAACCAAGAGAAGAAATGTCACGCGTGAATAAACCAATAAAAATAGAGGAGACTGTTAAGGTAATAAAAGCCATCCATGCAGGGAAGGCACCTGGCCCGACGGCTTCCATATTGTTTTTTATAAAATGTTTACCTCCTCGATCATTAAGTACCTTAAAAATACACTCGATCTCTTTCCCCTACATGGCAATGCCTCTGGTAAGGCCGCAGGGGCCACCGTAGTAGTCATCTCCAAAGAGTGCAAGGATCATAGACCCTAAAAACCTTCAACCCATCTCTCTCTTAAAGGTGGAAGCTAATGGTTTTGCAAAAAGATGCATACCCAAACTTATCTATAACTCCCAAATGGGTTTTGCCAAAGGGCGACTTTGAGACACAACATTCACACATTCTGCCACATTATAGAAAAAGCTCACCTTTCCTCACTATCAACTGTGGCGATTGCACTTGACACTGAAAAGGCATTTGATAAAGCGTCTTGTCCTTTTCTACATGCAGTCCTTAAATCCCATAATCTGGGCGACTCTTTTATTAATATGGTACTGGCGCTCTACTCGAATCCCAAAGCAAACATTAGGATTAATGGTTCCACCTACTCATATTTTGACTTACACCAAGGTACAAGACAGGGATGCCCTCTCTCCCCCTTGCTCTTTCTACCTACTATTGACCCCTTACTTAAATTTCTTAATGCTGCACCTGGAATCAAAGGTCTCCAATTCGGGGTTAATATATATAAAACAGAAGCATAAGCTGATGACATACTTATCTTCTCAGAGGACATCAAAATTGCTATCCCATGTATCATCAATACTATCCATACGTTTTCGGAGGTCTCTGGATACACCTTAAATAAGGACAATACGAAGGTATTTCCTTTAAACCCATTATGTCTCCCTTCACTCTTAGGTGACTCAGGACTTAAGTGTCAGTCTGCACATCTTAAATATCTGGGGACTTAGTTCTGTACCAATCTTACTGACACACTAACTGCCATGGTTAACGATCTCCCGACCACATGGTCACCAAAATGTATATCTTGGTGGGGTAGGCTCCAAACACTTGATGATCACTCCTATAGTGAACTTTCTGTCATCCATGCTACCTTTAAAACTTTCCCCTTCCTTTTCCCAGGAAATAGATAAAATCACCTCAAAGTTTCTTTAGAGTGACAAGAGAGCAAGAATCTCATACAAATTCATCAGGAAGAGCGTCATGCGGGGGATGTAACCTTCCAGGTTGGAACCTCTACCAATCATTCTTCCTGGCTACCCAAAGTGCTGTATGGCTACTCCCTGAGTTGCCAAATACCCCACTCTGGTTCAATATTGAGCGCAATATGTGTTCCTCTTTTAGCAATACTCTTTTACCACAATGTTGAAATTTACCCCGCCACACTCCCACTGTATACTTACGGATACTACAAACACGCTAAAGATGCTAGAAAGATGTCTGCCAGAATCTATTCATTAACTCCAGATGCAGGTCACTGTGGCTCAATCCCAAGGTCAATGCTGAAGACGCTCCTACCATTGCACCTGTATGGGACTCCAATAGCGTTAGGCTACTCAGAGACCTTTACAACAACAACAATCCGCTCCCCTTTTCAGCTCTGGCCAAACCGTACAACCTCTCCAACTTGGACTTCTACAGTTTCCTAAAGTTCAAAATCAAACTCTCCAAACTCAATCTTTCTAAACACTCGACTCTAGTTACTCACCTTGTCCTATGGCAGCACTCTGGATATGTTGACTCCAAAATTTACAAGCTCCTATCAGACCCACAACCATCACAAAATTCAATTTTACACACCAAATGGGCTAAAGATTTTGATAAAGGGTTTTTGGGCACATCACGGCATAAGACTGGAAAACTCTTCCTGAGCAATAAAATGGCCCCCCTCTCTTATCTAGTCCAAATTCTTTACAATGAATCTCATGCATTGGACCCCAGCTCGACTGCATGAATTGAAACTACGAGATAATGACAAGTGCTGGAATTGCAACCAAGAACCGGGATCACACCAGCACATGTTATTCGAATGCCATTTACTTGACTCATACTGGCTACTGAAACAAAGCCAGTTGTCAGGTGTATTTAGCATACCCATAACCTTATCCTCTATGGTAGCATTGGGTCCCTGGGCCTCAGTAACCGGACTGCCATTAGGGAACCAATGATATAGCTCTGCTGGATATTCTTGGAGCCATTGCAGTTAAAGTTATTCTTTCAGAATGGAAACCTTTCAACCATCTATCACATCACACATGGTGGGCATACGTCTCATATCTCCGAGGGGTACACACCTTACAGTCTAAAAATCAGGCTGCACCTACGAACTATGGTGCAGTTTGGCGATCCCTAGATAAATACATTGACCTAAGCTTGCAAGGAATCACAGTACAACCTGTTACTGGTTCTTGAACCTACAATCTTGTATCCACGGCTAGTTTGCAGATATCCCCCCTTCTCTCTCCTTCCTTCCTCCTCCAAATCCCGGTTGACTTTTCTTTATTATGCATGTAATACATCATTATGACATACTCCTAGGAACAACATACACTTGTTGTCCGAACACACAAGGTACAATATTTCTGTGATAAGCTGCTCACATACCGTTCTGGAATTACTGCCAGTTATTTTTTGGAATGTGAGGCTTTTAGAACCGCAATAGTTTTCCTGTTATCTGTGACTTATGTCTCATATCAATAATTCTTTCTCATATATCCAATTGTCATTCATATTTTGACATCTAGTGTATGTCAGCCAATAGCAATTGGTATTACTGATACAGATGCACATCCTTTGTTTGTATCACAATGATGTCTTACTATATATTATATATGCCTATGAGAGAAACTGCTACTGTGTACAGCACTCTGTCATTCCTGGGTGTGTGGGCACTGTACAAAACTATGTATATTAATAATTCTGAAATAGTAGGTTGGACCTTTGCAGCCTGAGAGCCTCTAAACTGGATATCCGCTTTCTATGAGCACTTGCGCAGAGTTCCTCTTCATTGTTTTCTCCACTCGCCTTCTGACTCAGGAGGAAACCACTCCTGTTCCTGTAAACACACGTGTTCACATGCATTCCTACGCCTGCAGCAGCCCCCTCCGAGGTCGTTCTCCTCCATCTCCATTGAACATGAGTCCTCAGGGATGCGGCAGTAACGTCGGTTGCACTCCAGTAGTCTTTTCTTCCTGGTCTTTACTCTGATAACAGCTTAAATAAATGTGCAACCAGCAAAAACGGAGTTTCTTTAACTAACTTTATTCTTCAATTTGTTGACTTGTGCGTGGGTCCCCTTTCTTTTTTCCAAGTCATATTTAATTATGCCTGTTTAGAGAACAAATACCATGACTCCTTTATGCTTTACTAACCCTTTGAGGTTGTGTTTTTCTCTCAAAAAACCATCTCAAGTTACTATTTGAGCATGTGTAGTGTATACAGTATATGGTCTTCCAACCCCACCCGACGAAGATGATAAACCCCAAAAAGTGGAAGCTGTTTATCCAGACCAGAAGCGGCAGAAGTGTATCTCTTCCAGTGGTTTAAGTGGGGAAAAAAGGTAGGGGAACTGTGAGCGGAGAATCAGAGGGCGGGAATAACTGGAGGATTGGGTCAGTGAGCAAAGTCACAGGTGTGGGCAGAAAGAGCAAAACATCCCAATTTGTAATATTTGTTTGGCATTTCACTAACCAGTTACAGCTTATTACGTTATTTAATGCAACTAATGGATACATGTTTATTTAAGGTTTAATATGAGTTATTGACATTAAAATACATTCACAAAGTGGGATATGTTTCCAAATCATAGAATGTCCCAAATACACTTAAAAGTGGAATCACAATCCATTTGTCTCTGAGCCATAGTTTCTGTCATCAGCACTTCCCCTCCCTTTTACCACCATAGCAGTTCAAACATGAATGGCAAAATATTCTAGTTTGCAAATGTTTTCCACATAATTATGGCTCTGCCATATGTGCCACATAATACATCATCTGCTGCATAATCAGACGATTTCAACTAAAGAAATTGTAGCTCAAACGGATTAAAAGTTACGAAACAATGTGACGTGTTGCTGCAAAGTGGAGGGCCCTTTGCAAAGGTTGACTGGTCACCTTTCTCCCTGCTACATTTGAATGATACAATGGTGCTTAGGAGGCAAAATCTTTGCAAAAACTGTTAGTATGTGTAAAAATGTCAAAATAATTAATAAAGTATCAGAAAATGTAGAACATTACGCTGCAGCTTTTTTTTTGCTACATAATTTAGTCAACACTCCGAAAGAATTTTCTTCTCCATTGCTGCATAATTCCAGTGCCCCCAAAGCAGGCAGCACATATTAAAAGTGCATGTGCATGAAGCAGAGAGACCGTGAAGTTTGCAAACTTAGTTTGGTGTGCATGCAAATCCTGCAAATTGCACTTCTTCTGTTGAGACAAGGCCAATGGAGGTTACAAATGGGTGAAGCGGACTGGCCTCAAAGGTCTTGTGACCTCAGGGACAGAGTCCCTGTCGCTTTAGGGTGTGCTGCTTCGTAGGCCTGCCCGCAAGACTCAAAGTATACTTTAATGTGGATTGCGGTGGACAGGCCTTCAAGGTTAATCCACACTTGCCGCTGCTAGGGTCCACCTACTAGTGCTAAGACACCAGGGCTTCTAAGGTATAGAGGGGCATTCTAAGGTCTAACATGGGAATGTGATCCCTCAGGAGAGTGGTCTGGTGGACTCGTCATGAAGGCTGAACCTGTTTCCCCAGTTCCAAATTCGGCAGCTCTGGTCATAGTGCCACATCCTGTACCCCACTGAATACCATATTGCCCCGCTGAGAGAAACTAGCCCACAAATTATGCACTAGACATGAGTAATAAGCTGCCTAAAAAAAAGTAATAACATCCTATTGAAAGTAAACACTCATAGGGAATGCAAGATTAAGTAAAGCATGTGAAATGTAAGCGGGAACAACAAGGTTACCTAAAAGCTTTTTCACTCATTATTCAGAAATCAATTAATGTTTTTGGCTGAAAAGTAAAGGACATGACTACAGGGCCCGGAAGGGACCCGTTTCAATGTCCATAGATTATATCCTAACAAAACGTAAGCAGTATGGTTTAACCGTTTGAATGCGTCGGACTGCTCCAGGCCGTCCGGCGTCACGGGTGGCGTGGCGTCAGACGGCCGGGAGCTGTCCGATTTTCGCACGTGTGACATTTTTTCGCACGGCGGGAAAAATTTGCCTGCATTTAAAGGGTTAAAAAAACACATCCCTGAACACAGAGCCACAGTACACATTTTATAAACTAAAATAAGGATAACAGTAAATGTTTTCCACTCCACGCATCAACCAGGTATTGCAGTACCTACAGGAATGGTGCACTTCCCCACCCAGGGAAAACAATGTTGTAAAAAGCAAGAAAAGAAAGGCGAGAAAATAAAAGTAACACTTCGCTGGCAAACTCTGTAAAGTGGCGCAAATGTGTTTGGGTGTGAATAATACCAATCTGGCCATTTTGTGACCACTCTGTCTTGCGTTATTTAGTTATTTTTCATATTTTTTATTAGGCTGCACTTTGGAATAGAAAAATTTCAGAAAAAGATTCAATTACCAGCAAAAGCGTTTTTTTTCTTTTTTGGATCCATTTCACAGGGAACAAATTAGGTAAAGGAGAGGAAAGGGAGGGTAAAAGCCATTTCTTGAAGTCACAGTTTTCATTCAGCAAGAGAGGAGGAGCGAGACAAAGACAGAAAACGACGGAGGAAGAGGAAGAAAGAGAGGGGGGCAGCTGCCAATGGCAGTGAAGGTGAACTGGGCACTGATTGTCCTTGTCTTCTCTGGGTAAGAAGGAAGAGACAGAGTCCTTTTCCTTCTGTGCCCACCCCTCCTGTCCCCGAACAGCCGAGCCTTATCTATAGGCCACGGCTATTTCCACCATCCTGGGACAGATTTTTAAAATAAAAAAATAGGGAAACAGATTCTATTAAATTGAAAACATAGAGGTACGTCGTGCCCTGCCGCTCCTGCCCACTTCGACCACTTATCTCTTCGACTTGGAGACTGTACAAATAAACCTGCCCCCCACAGAATCCTGTCTCTGTGGACAGAGAGACCAGTTCCATTTCACCCTGGATGCCCACTTCATCACAACATAAGAAAAAAGACAATCTCGCAAGCCGTAGCCAAAGAACTACTGGAATTAAATGAAGAAATAGTATTGTACTTACTCAGCAACATCTCAGACTCAGCAACAAGACTGATGAGCCAGTTCATGGCCAAAAGCTGGTCAGAAAGAGACAAAGCGATTATGTTTGCAAAAAGTGCAGACTGCATACGGCAAAATAACAACCGCCTCAACACATCTCATGAACTCAGTGCATAAAGTTGTGCAGCAAGCCAATTTTAAAGGATATACCAAAGATGAAGAATGTCTAGGGAGAGACTATAGATGTTATTATTGCAAAGCTAACTGTTCCACAGCATTTTATGACCTACGCGCTCCACCGACCTGAATGGACACCATTTAAGACAAAACATCTGGAAGGGTGCAGATTGATTACAGAGAAAACAATGGCAAAAAACGTAGTGAAGGGAACTGTGTTAAAGATTCTCACAAATCAAAAACAACAGCACAAATATAACAAGCATTGCCAATGCCAATAGATCTGGCTTTAAAGGAATGTAGTATGGTAATGTGAAAATTACAAGTAAATAGCATGGCGATTGGATATGTGTTTGCCAGGAAGCAAAGGACTGTAGAATAATATTGGTAAGGGTTAATATGTCAGGTAACAGTTGCACTATTAAGCCAGACCTAAACATCCATAAAGGTTAATGATTACTCTCTTCCCATCTGTGCTGCTGCCAGAGATAAACACCATAAACTATCTAGTGATCTACGAAACTGAAATAGCATTACAATGCTATGTGTATGCCCTGAAAGTCCAAGTTTATGCAGCTAGATAAATAAACAAAATGATCACAGCTGTGTGGAGAGCAACCACTTTCTTGTGGTAGCACACAACTCCTGCTCAATCAAAGCAAGTACTCGGGCCTCCCAACATGTGAGAGGAGCCAAAGTCCCTCTATATAGTGATGCTCACATAATTGTCTGTTGACAGCTGCACTGTCAATTCAGGCCATAAAAAAATCCCATGAACACTATTGCTAAAAGTTTTCACACAGACTGACTATCATCCTCCTAAGGGCTTTTTTGCGTGAGAGATTATCTGAGCAAAATGAACTTGTGTCAAAGGTATTTATATAAGCTTTTCAAATTTGCCTCTGACACGGATATCAGAATAATTGGACAATACTGGTGCACCCCTGGAAAGGTAAGGGTGTTCTGATCATCCTGGTAATAATACTGTCCATGATCACTTTATCGTTCCGCGATGAGAGAGGACTTTCAGTTAGGATCTCATTGGAGAGTGGAGATTTAAGCAGCTTTGAATTTCACGTTCCAGCCTCAAAAATATATTTATTGCACTCTTTTCTGCATCACGTTGCAGGGTATGACATAGGTTTAGGGAGGGGGTCTGTCTTCAACGGTTTACAGTTGTTGGGCCTTCCCACTCCTGCCACAGGGAGCAAGTATGTTCAGGCTTCCTACATCCATGACAGAAGTCTATTGCACCATTGAAGACATCTACACAATGTCGTGAAGCAAATGCACAACCGGATGTCAGAGCAAACGAGACACTGACATCCCTGCAACAGATGTCATCTCTATTAGACAAAAAATATGTTGCCATCACCGTGAGACCGTTAAAGTGATTCACAAGACAAAAGTGAGGATACCTTCACTATAAGGAGAAAATAAATTGTATCACTGCTGTAATTCATTGCAATATAGCACGAAATGCTGTAATCGCTTCAAAAAATAGTTTCTGTCCTCCTGAGCTCGCCTTAGGACACCAGTATTATTGTCTGAAAGGTCTGACAAGACAAAGAGGATCCATCGCAAAAATACGTGATGAGATTATGTCACCATCTTCAAACACAACGTGATGTCATCAATTTAAAAGAGAAATATGATTCATCACTTCAGGTGCAATCATCAAGAAAGCTGATTGGGGTTGATATAATTTTCAAGCTAAAAGAAGTTAAAAAAAAACATGAAAACAGAAAGAGTGGAACCAGTATGCTGCAAAAGTTGTAAAAATACTCGTTCATGGTTTCTGTGAATTCGTAAATCAAATGTACTACACATCACCTGGTTTGGGAAAAATTGTACTCTAATGTTTCTTTGTAAAACTGTCCCCACTGAATTTCGCGCCTCAGCAGTTTTCATGTACATTGTTCCAATTTTTAATTTTGAGTGTTTCCTATATGTTACCGTGTGGTAGTTCATACATATATTAAGTAATTATGCAATGTTGTGTTTTTCAACGTCGTGCACTAACCTCAGGAGTTTTCTTGTCTAGTTTTGTAAACCTGTATAATAATTAAAAGGGTTAAGAAAAAAGCCCAAGAAACGTCTGGACAGTTCCACTGTGACATCCCAAAGAGGGGACAAGAAGCGGCAGTTTGGAAACGAAACACCCACAAGGCCTAAACGGGAGCATCGCAAAAATCAGGCTGAAATGCCAGAAACCGGTCCTACGAAGCTTGTTTCCGGTCCAGGGAAGGCATGGCTTGGCAGTTCGGGCTGGACTGTTCCCATGAGGCACAGGGTCAGACTGATTTGCATATGGCCATGTCTGAACTGGGGTGGCAGAGTGGGCTAAAGAACGGTGGTGGATTAAACCCAGACCTTTTGACTGGGTGTGAGTGTTTGATTGGTTCAGATGCTACGTCCCCTTTTTGTACCGCTAGGTAAAAATATTGAGATTTATACAGCCAATGACTCCAACTTTGCAGGGTGTGGTACTATATGTGGCCAAAAGAGGTCCCATGGGACCTCTTTTGGAAACATATGGTACTGCACGCTGCAACATGGCCAGGTATAAAACATTGCCATTTATAATGCCAATCACTCGAACTCCAACAAATGCAAGACTGATTGCATTTCCAATGCAATAGGTCTCGCATTTGTTAAGGTTAGAGCTGTTGGCGTTGAAAATTACAATGCTTTTTACTTTTTCTTTTTTATACCATTGGCAATAGTGCTATACAAATATAATAACTCAACTGCAAATAAAAAACAAAAATAAAAACATTTTTATTTTCAATGCCAACAGCTCTAACTTTAACAAATTCGAGACCTATTACATTGCCAACGCTTGTTGTTATCAATGTAAACCAGCCTCCAAATAAGGAAGAGGGTGAAGGAATTAGGATGTGCTCCAAACGTACTGGAACAAAATTAATTCTTGAAGCCACAGTGCTCCTGAGGGAGTGCAGCAACAGTCTTTGCAAAGCAGGGGGATCTCGGCCCTAAAAGGCTTTCCAATTCTAGTAGGTTTCTAGCATCAGTGACATTTTAAAGGCTTCTCAAATATGTTTTGCAGGGGGCATCATTCTCTGTTGCTTCGCTGGCCATATTATTCAAAGCTGTGTGGGACATGAACCAGTCTCAGCGTCTGATAAGAGATGGCCTGGGGCCCTGTACATAAGATGCAGCTGCGAGTTTCACTGTTAGAGAATAAAACATTGGTAAAGCTAATGGGTCTGGTGCTGACAGACAGACCGTCTTTTGAATTTGTCAGTGCCTGTTTCCTTTTGACATAGCTTTTTAAAACGTTATTGTTGGTGGAGCTGCTGACCTCATAACCAATATATTAAAAAAATTGTCTAAATATTTTTTGCGGTCTCAAAAAGGCTACATTGCCAAATTGGTCCCAGGCACTAAAGAGAACTACTTTGTGTGCAGACATACTCCTTGTGAAAGAGCAGCATGCAATCACACACAGTAAAGTTAGCCAATGGCTGAAATGGACTGACCCACTGCTCGATGCCATATGTTGTAGTGGGCAGAAGAAAAATGGGAATAACACAACAACAGACCAATGGATGAAGAGGGCTGGCTGAGGGCCCCTATAAAAATAATTTTTGTATATAATTTAAAAAAATCAAAAAGTTTCGAATAAGACCAGACTTAACAATTGGCAAAACCAGAAGGCCTGCCCTTGGTAAACTAGTGTGACGGTCATCACACGCATCCCAGGCACACACATAACGAAATCAGGAGGAAAGTCTTTTTCTTACATTGCTCCTAAAGAGTGGAAAGTTCTCCCTGTACACAGCAGGACCTTCTCCTCTCCTTGAATTTTGCAAGAAGCAGAAGACCTAGCTTTTCAATTAACCAACGTACCCTATCCAGGGCTAGGCACACACACCAGCTCAGCACCAGGATACCCTTGTGGGTGATAGTGTACTTTAGAAATACGCATAACAAGTACAAGCCACATAAATAAAAGAACAAAAAAAGAAAACATTCTGCTGCCTAAATATGGTAGCCACATGCTTGCAATAATAAAGTATAAAATAAAATAACAATATTATATATTTTCAAAATAACATTTTGAGTGCTATGAGGCAGATGTACTGTGTACAGGTTCAGAAATCCCTTTTAGCTTTAATGAACCTTACAGGAAATATGATTCTTACTAACACAAAAAATACATTTTCAACTTAAAATTAAGGTAACCTGAAGACAGAATTTAAACACATAACTAAGAAAAAGAAAAAAAATAGAGAGCATAGAATTGGTAAAGTATTAGCTCACCAGTCCAAGGATTGAATCGTACTACTTTTTAGGCAGATCTGCAAGAGCAAAATGCCATCACTCCCACTGCACGCAAACCACTGGCTAAAGTGGGCTGACCCATTGCCCCGTGCTTCATGTTATGATGGGTTGAAGCAAAACATGAATGGTTTCTGAAAAGATCAATGGATGAAGAGGGATGGCTCAAGCCCCTCTGTGTGTGTATTTATACGTGTATACATATTTTATTGATACTTTTTTTTATTTCGTTAGGAGGGCAAGACAATCAAATCTGTCTTAAGCCAAGCCCAAACCTAAGACAGCAGAGTTGGGTCCCCAGCACTGGTCTTCCTTGATAAGCACTGATAACCTCAAAATAAATGTAGAATGACCCCTTGGCCCACCACCTTAAGGAAGCACATATTCAATGGGATTGACTATTTGACCACCATTGCCTACAAACGGGACAGGAAGCCATTTGCAAAAGTATAAAAAGTTTGCAAACTAGAGTAAGGATGACACCCAGGCAACGTAATAGAAACAGAACTGTAAGATCCATGTTGTAAGACAGCTTGTCCTACCAGGCAGAAGTTAGTACTACTAGCTTTAGGACTCCAGGTAACACAAGCAATGTGAAGGCACGTTTACAATATTGTACATCAAGGTATATGTTTCTGTAAACATACACGTTGTCAGCAGTCTTTTTGAGAGCAGCTAAAGTTGTAACACTAAAACACAGACTAATGTTTTATACATGCTGCCAGGACAACTTCAGCAGTGGCGCTGTAAGGCCTCTCTCTTTTTCAGTACCGCTCTCCTCTGCTTCTGTTGCTGAGTTGGATCAATAAAGGCCTAGATTTTATCTCCACTGGAGAGAAGAAATTCCAGGATTCAAGGCTGCTTTCTCGTGTGTACTAAATCAGTCTCGTGAGACATGTTTTTAAGGGACTATCCCTTAACAGCAACAAAAAAGAGACCGCCTCCCTCAGGTAGCAGGTAGGTCACAACTGATTTAGATGCCTTAAAAACGATCAGCATATAATTTGTTGGGTCAGTATTATATAGCTATTGACAGTGTCCCACAACCAGGTTCACATTCTTATCTTTGCGCTGTTTTATTTGGGATTGTTTAGAGGTGTATGAAACTATCGAGTATGATGCCCATGTGCTCTCTGTGTTTGTGGTTGCCCCTTTGAGAGTTGCAGCAATGGGATTCAACTTGTCCTAGGAGAGGCAAATGCTGACATAAGCTCAGATCCAGGAAACGTTTCCAAGTGGGCTGCCTACTATCTCCAAGTCCTGCGTCCCTGCATTGATTTACAAATGAGAGTGCCACGGCAAGAAATCAATAGTACTGAAATGAACGCAGAAGTCACTTTCCATAGATATAGGTAAATTTAGAATCATTGTTTTGTGAGGGCACTGATTCAGTTAGCAGCACTGCTTTTATGAAGCATTATGCAAAATTGTTGCTTGCTGTATGCACAATATAGCCCTCACTTGTCCCGAATACATTAGGCAAATGTTTTTATTCAGGGACTAACAAATTCAATATGCCACTAAACTAAAAAGGCCGGAAATGTGTTAAAGAATCTCCACTGGGCATAGACTCAGGAAAGGAGGGAAAGAGCAAGGAAAACATTAAGGGAACAGGAATGGGGTTAGAAAAAAAGCCAGGAGGGTCTGTGATTCTGATTGGGTAGGAAGTTGTTCAAGAGTGTGCAACTACAAAAGACATTGTCAATAAGCATTGTGGATGTACCCGTCTGCATCCTCCACATTTCCACACACAGATTTCTTATACTGGTGTGTTACATGGATTTCCTCCATCTCCTGCATCGTTTTGTGTTGCTCGTTCTGTCTTTCTCTGATCTCTGTTACGTTTGTGAGCGCTGTTTATAGCAAACGATGATGGATAGATTTACCAAAAATGGTTTTACACACACCCACACTCTTACTCGTTGACTTTTAGCTATGAAAGAAATCCTGAAAAATAAGCCTTGACAACTTAAGAAACAAAGAGCCTGCTACCGGCAGAAAATGTTTTTAACTGATCCCCTAACAATTAAGGACCCCCCTCACCGCAGCAGCCAGGAACAACATATTCCAGTTGTGCTTCCTGCTTCAACAAACTATGCATGATACATAAATTATCTCTAGACCCTTGAGCCATTAGGACTACATATCTAAATATCTCGTCCCTAGCAGTAAGTAATGGGACACTATGCTTAGCAGGATATCAATTGCTAGTACGAAAAGACGTCTGCTAGAACTCCAAAACGTTGCTGCACCTCCCATTGTTCTGGAGGGATCAAGCTTCCCTGATTGTCAATTAATTAAAATAAGTTAAGTCGTGTTGGCCTGCTTTGTGGCCCGCTTGGAAGATGTGCAACTTTGAAAGTCACTCAGTATCTTTAAAGGATTTAAGCCATCTGTTTGGGATTCCTTGCCAAAATGTTCATGGCAGGTCTAAGGATCTGAAAGGACCTGTCTTGGAGGAAGAGTTCTGGAGTTCAGATGCTACTGCTCTACCATTACGAGCACGGCGGCGGTCGAATGAAATTAGATGCCGGATTTCTACCGCGACTTGTCTAGAATATGTTGAACTAAGAGATTAGACACAGATTTTGAAGGTTCTACGACCAACGCTTAATAAGACCAATGCTTAATAAGACTGGAAAATCAATTGTCAGATAATCACCATGGAGATTGGCCTCCGTTGACATTTGAGTGCCTCACATTGAAAGGGAGCTACTGGTACCCAAGCACCAAAGCCTTGAAAGTGATACTTCTCGTGCTAGCACCGGTGAGCCCGTCTGGGCCTACTTAGGCTGTTAACCCTACTCCCACGTCCTGATGAATACCCGCATTGACCTATGAAACATGCATTCCCAGGGTTGAAACGTCGACATCGTATCACTTTGACCAGCTGGGGCGTTCCGTGAAAAGGCTCATTCATTTAGCCCACGGAACGACTCAATTGATTGAACATTTCTGGCCAATTTCTTCCGTCCCCCCTATTCTTCTTCCCCCCAGTCACTGTTGTATATACGACACCGTCACATTATCACTGAGCACCAAAAATCAAGTTACTCACAAATTTCATGTCACCTTGTACTTCTAACAGTCAAAAACATTGAAATATGGTATTTATAAATGCTTGAATTTATATAAAAAGTCTGTTTCAGTACTATAGACGGTTTGGTTTCGGGTTATTGCTGATTAATTTGTCTACTTTGCTGAATAATTATCTGATGAATGCCATTGACCAGAAGAGATATGACGCACCCGACAGAACCAATTGTATACTACTCCATAACCGCCCAGGTTCTTAGGGATACTGGGTTACCACATTGTACTTAAGCTACTGCTCCTTCAGCAACAGCAAGGGTCACTGTACCATCAAAATAAAAACACAAATAAACAGAAAAGTTGCTTCTTCTTAATATTGAAAAAGTCAATGTCAATATGAATAATGATACATTCAAGCATAAAAACAAAATCACATCTTTGACGTATTCGCCCGTAGTGAACTCCACGTGAAACCCAACTCAGAAATACGTAGTTAGGCAGGTCCTGAGGCGCAGGCATGAATTCACTGATTGACAGGTCACAGGTTGGGTGGCACGTAGCAGACAGACAAACCCCTGAACAGGAAATCCCAGATCAATCCCACTGATAGGCACAGCAACACCACAATGGTCCAGGGAAATTGGCCCCAATAAATCACACCTGATCAGAGGGGTACGCGCTTTCCAAAAACACCAAACATTCCATGCCACTTGAACTTAGGAACACATAGCCAATCAAAACACAGCACACAAAGTACACACAGTGATAATAATAATAATCCGCATTTGAAAAGCGCAAACAATCACCAGTAAGGGTCTCCAGGCGCTGGGGGCCGTCGTGAAGAGTAAGCAAGCTATTGCCCAGAGTCACATGGTGCTGGGCTAATCAGCCGCTGGCACTGGGGATCGAACCGTGATCCCCAGATTCCAGCATCAGTCGCCCTGGCCGTGGTGCCACACCTCTCCACTCTGATCACACACTCCCCATGCTGGTCATCTGGGCACGTTACTCACTGGCCACATTGTTTCCACACAATGTTGAGGCCCACCAGGATTCCTCATCCAATACATTAATTTATAACTCCAAAGACACAGGTACACATTCCTCACCAAAAGAAGATGGCAGAACTATTTTATTGCATTGAATGAAATGTATAAAACCCATGTTAGATTGATTGTAAATTGAGACAGCCCTCAGACTCGATGCCTGTGACTGTGCTACCGGTCACATTGTTTATTAAACAAACTGTTCATGCTTTGCTAAACCCGTTGTCTCTTATTTTTTCAAGGTATTTTATGTTCAAGCAACAATCTTACCATTCTTCACTATTCATTCCTAAATAATAATAAATCAGCTAGTGGTCTGAGTGTACTTGTAAAGCGAAGCACTTTGAGGACGAGTATGCCCATCACAGTGTTATGTAAGGAAATGTGCACGAGAAGTGCCATGTGTAACAGAGTAAAGTATTTCCCGCTGGATCTATTACACCTCTCAAGTAATTTGGCAAATCAATCCAAAGCTAAAGTGCGGGGACTCCTTCCAACCACTGTCACGCAGTAGAGAGAAAGGAAGGCAAAGGCACTGTGAAAGGACCTTACAAGATGCTGTATGAGAAATTCGTTATTTGGCGTTTTTACTTTAAAAACAGAAAGATCCATGTATGCTGTACCTTTTGATCTCGTCTAACTTTGGCACAAAATGGTAGACATTTTTCATTCTGCTATGTTCTCTACCGATTGCACCTCCCTGAAAATGGAAAAATTTATTTTTCTACCTTTTTTCTCAACAAACTCCATCAAAAGACTCATGCCATTTATCATTTAAAATAACTTTCCTTGCTTAATATATCAAAGCGACTTTACATTTTCAGTCTTCGTTCCTCTACTAACATTCTTTTTGGTCCTTTTTAGGTCTTGCCTGGCGTTGCAGTGCAAAGCGTTGCTCGCTGGGCGAGAGATATTGTAAGGGAGTAGATTTGAGAAGGGGACTTGAAGCCCCGCCCCTCATTTCCATTGACTGGCGTCATCGTTTATGCTAAGCGGTGTCCTGCCATTGGAAATGAGTTTTTTTGTTGACGCCCGTTCGTCTCCGATCCGGACTGGGTCGCCTGCTTTGCTGCTGTCGCAAAGCAATTTCTTATCTTTATGGGGGCCATCTGTTTTCACTCAGCCCCGTGTTTATTTTTGCATGGCGCTTTCACTCAAAGTGAAAGCGGGATGCACATGTAAACAAGTGGCTGAGTGAAAACAGATGGCCAGCACTTGTTCTTCTTCCTATGCACGTCTTCAGAGGCTGCTGCGCTACTCGGGCAGTATCTGCCGCTAGGGGCATGAAGTGCGAATGAGAAGGAAAAGGGAATCTTGGCGAGCAGCAGCAGCAGGGCTTGAGTACCGAGGCAGACTTGTGGTCGGAGTCTCCAAAGTAGCCTGGGAACAAGAAACTCCGGCACCATGGAGGGCAAGAAAAGGTGGGCACTGCATCTTTTGAGCTCACATACAGGCCAACTAGGAAAAAGGTGAGGAGAGCGGTTGTTCAGCTATCCCAAGCTCACTGACAGCCATAGAAAGGCAGGCGCTGCAGCCGTGAGCTCCCTCACAGCCTGGGGAGGGGCCCGCATCCTCGAGAATAGCGACAGGGCAGCCAGGAAAGTGCAGGGGGGCTGCTGCCGTCCCGATCACACAGACAAATGCGGAAGGAGTGTGGGACAGACGAGAGGGGAAAGTGAATGCTGTCCCGGATACATACAGAAAACATCAGGGTAGGAGAGAATCTAGCTTGAAAGCCTGGGCACACTAACGTCAAATTAACGCTGACATCAGGAACAGGAGGAAGTTCTGCTGGTGAACATCCTGATGTTAATAGCAAAGCAAGGGGTGGGTCTGCTTCTTAGGGTGAGCACACTAACAGACAGGGAGGGTAGAAAAGGAGGCAGATCTGAACACCCTGAAATCAAGGGTATAGGACGAGGAAGATCTGCTGCTGCGGCCAAGGAACCTGAAGAGGAGGAGGTGCTAACCATGCAGGTGGCATCTAAGCACTCGCCCGAGTCCATAAACTGCACCTTACACCGCAGCTTCAATGCTTGCCACTTATTACCTATTCACTAATCGCAGCCTATGGTGGCGGAGCACTGCATGATCCAGGCGCTAGAATCCAGTGAGCATGGATGGGCTGCTGGTGGTCTGCTTGATTTCCCTGGCTATGTTCTTGGGGCGCATTCCAACGACACACCAAGGGCTTCTGAGGAATCCCAAACACGCAGAGGGGCAGCTGTGTGTCTGTGTGAGCCACAGCACTGCGAGAAAACTACCACTCACCCGCTACTAACGTCCAGAGCCTTATGAGGGAAATCCTTAGAGCTGGGTGACTCCCCAGGGCTTTAAGTGGGATGACAAAACTGGGGGTTCTTTCACAGGGGCGTAGCCGATGTAATTAAGAGTGTGGCTTAAAACATTTTAGCTAAAAATATGTACTTCGCATAGTGTGCCTCCCCACTGGTATTTTTCTGCTTCTGTCCATACATTCAGATGTGTAACAACACAACAAGTGAAATTACACCTAGAACAAGCCAGGACTTTTGGTTTGGTTAATGGTTGTAAGTTGCGTAAGAAAAATAAGGAGCATCTATGAATGCGCTATATAATATTGAAAATGCTTAAATTCTCGTGGGTGAGGTTGTGGCGTAAGGCTAGAGCTACCGACTTCATAGCTAAAAAAGCAGGTTTGAGCCTGCTGTCAGCTCACCATCCCGTGATTCAAAAAAGTAATATGTACTTGTTTGATGTAACTGGTGCTAGTGTAAAGCGCTCCGTCCAATACCTTCGGCCGAGTTTGCGCTATATAAAATTGAAAAAAATTAGCCTCTTTAAAGTTACATCAAAAGCAGTGATGGTCGGTACAATTGCGGAGTTAAAGGTGTTTTTTCACCCTGAGGGTGAGGGTAACAATAGAGAGCCTGATAGGGACCCATTGCAGCACCTGCTTTTAAGAACTACTGGTGCTGAGCACCGGCAAGACCCGGCCCACTTAAAGCCCTGGTTAACCCCACTGCACTGCTCGACTATCCTTCTGATGTCCAACTCTGGAACTGCTTGACTGACTGGATCCCGCAAGTGTGCCGAGTCCAGCAGCAAGTTATTAATACTGCTTATGCAGAAGAATCTTGGGCCCCAGTGCAGGTCCTGCAGAGTGGCCTCCCTGTGTGGGTACCCTGGCCCCGAATTTTAATGGGCAAAAATAATGGATGGTAACATCAAGTGCGGATCAGGCAAGGGCTGTAGGTACAAGTACGTCTTGGCCCATGGTTGACCTCTTTCCCGGAGGATCCGGGGAAAGCGTGCAACTAAAGGAAGCAAGAAAGAACGAAAATGGAAAGCAGATAAAAAAAAGAAAGGAGGGCGCAAAATAAAACAAGCATTTACAATGCAATAGGTCTCGCAGTTATGAGAGTTTGAGCTATTGGCATTGTAAATGGCAATACCTTTTATTTACGTGTTGGTTTTTAAAACATAAATAAAAGGCATTGTCATTTACAAAACCAATAGCTTAAACTCTCAAAATCTGAGACCTATTGCATTGCAAATGATTGTATTCATGTTTTGGTTTTGAAAACAGATAACTAAAAGGCATTGTCATTTGCAATGCCAACAGCTTAAACCCTAGCAAATGCGAGACCTATTGCTTTGCAAATGCTTGTTTCTTCTTATACTCCTTACTCAGTATTTGTATCACATACGATGGGCACCAACTTCCTCGCATTTTCAGTTGAATTGTTCATGTTGGTTTTATGTACAGCATTTGTTACCTTGTCTTCACCTGTTTCTTTATACCAACTTGCAAGGTCTCCTTCTGTTATCTTTCTCTTTTCTTCCTTTTCCTCCTATACTTCCTCGTTGAAATTTCAGACAGTTGTAGCACTTCTTCATTCTTGCACTGTTTAAAGGAGGCTTAACGATCATCTTCTTGCCAAAGCTTTCCAAATTGATTCTATCGTTCACTAACTTACTATGTATATTTGTGTTCATTTCTAAACTGTATTATTGTATGCATTTTTTGCAAGGGGTGTGAACATAAGTACTATTAAAATGAAAATGAATAGAGAAAGAAATGAATGTATTAGAAAGCATATTCCTGTGCATGGTAGCCCTGGACTTGCTGCATGGGGCTCAGTTTTCCACCATTTTATAGGCTAAAAACTGTTTGGTAAGCAGAAGGCAACTAGGAGGCAAAGGGGGGTTCTGAAATAAAGAAGTAGCTTCAATCATAAGTCTTCCGTCAGAGCTTACCAACAAAGGACAGATTTGTGTCTCTCAGTTTAAATCACCGCCATGGCCTTCAAGTTCCGCTCTGCTACGGGCACCCTCAAAAATTCTATCTGGACTCAAGAGATGACAGGAGACCAGATTCAAGCTCTGCAGTGAAAGTGGGTGGGATGGACTGAGCACACCTTCACCTGCTAAACAAACAGAAGCTAAACAAACAAACGAAACAGGGTGGTCATGGTCCAATAAGAGAAAAAGAGGTCTATTTCAGCATCCCATGATACTCGCTCTCTAATCAACCCACACTGAACACCAAGCCCTGTGACTAGTATAATCCGTCGCCTTCACTGGTTGCCTGTGGCTCAACGGATTGAGTTCAAGGCTCTCTGTATAGCCTTTAAGATCTTGAAGCTCGCTTCCCCTAATATCTTGACGGATCTGCTCTCTTTTTACGTTCCCTCCCATCAGCTTCACTCTATGGGCCAACGTTTGCTGGTGGTCCCTTGGGTCAGGAGAACCGGGGCTGGAGGCCGCTCCTTCCGGTACAGAGCGGCAACTCTTTGGAACTCTCTGCCCCCTCTACTCTCCCCCTCCCCTTCCCCACCCCCCTATTCGAGACCTCAGCAACTTTTTTGAATTTAGGAAAGCTATTAAAACTTTTCTCTTTCCCATTGTGTAGGCTGCTCTGGTTCCTCCCTGCGTTGTGGTTGCCTATTTGCTGTTAGCGCTGGGACGCCTCTTGGCTGGGGCAGCTGTCGCGCTCTATAAATGTTTTAAATAGAAATAGAAAAATTGACACACAAAGCTCGCTGTTTATAGTGCCTGCCCCTTTAATTTTCCCATTTCTCCGTGCTAACAGTGTCTTCGAGAGCTCTGGAGTGGCCAGAAGTCAGCATTCTAGCACAATGTAAAAAACCTTATCAAGCAGATTGAATTATGCTCAACCATAAGTGAAGGCACAGAATGGATTTCAACAAAAAAAATACTTTGTTGGTGAACTGCATCACTTATAAGCGTACTTTCAAACTATAAGTGCTTGCCCAGCATTATTACATAAAACGTAATACTGGTATAGAGTCTGTCTCTCAATTTTCTTAACTTTGAAATGAAGGATCAAAGGAGTTAGGAGACAATCTTATTTGTCCAGGGTCACACAGCTTTGGTCAAGTGGAAAATCCAGGTTTAAACCCACAATCTCCTGATTCATATTTGCGACACACAGACTTCATTCTGCACCTTCAATCCTGCTTATACTGTACCATAGTTCCTTATGCCTGGGAGTGAAATACACTGCTTTAGAACAGGTCCATTGGAATTATGCAGCTAAGGACAAAATGATGTGGCAAGAAAAGGCAGCATATGCAATCTAACACAGCACAATTTGGGATAGTATTACTTCATTATTTTGTAATTTTTCCGCATGCTAACTCTTTACCTCATTGGTACCAGTGTAACATCCAAATACAGTAATAAGCAACTGAAACATGACTAGTCAACCTTTGCATAGGGCCTTCCACTGCCCAGCAGCATGGGTCACCGCAATTGTACTAACTTTTGGTCTGTTTGAGGTAGAAACAACATTTTTGGTTAAAATCTGCAGATGATGGATTATGTGGAAGATGCAGCAGGCAAATCTATACTTATGCAGAAAATGCCATGGCCGCAGGATCTCATAATGTCAGTATGCCTGCATTCGATCAAGGTTTCAATGGTTAATCACGCCAACTTCTTTTCCATAAAAAGTACATATTTAGAAAATTAAAACCCGTTATTGCACTCTTAAGATGCCTTCCCACTTACGGGAAATAGTCAAGACTCACAAAAGGTTGTGCCCAACAAGAAAGGGCAAACCAAAAAAAAAAGAACAAAAGCTTGTAATTTTCCTAGCTAGCATGAGCATTCTCCACCAGGAGACGAAACTTCTAAAAGGAAACGAAACGCTGCTTGGTCACAAGAGGAGGCCGTGTGATCATGCCTTTGTAAAGCTTCTTGTTTAAACTCGTTTGAACAGTTGCTCCCTGAAGAGGCTCAAGGGCAAGAATGATGAGAGAGAAGGTAGTTGAGGGGCAGAGAGAGAGAGAGCCCTGTCATTTCTAAACATATATAGTTTGAGTCGGAATCGACCAGGCGACTTTGACTGAATAACGTTTTTCATTTGCTTTTGAACTCATAAAATCCAAGTGGGCAAAAGGCCCGGGTTGGTAACCTTGCCATATGCGCTGTCCTCTAATTCTGGCTCTTATTGTGAAGCACTTAAATACCACACAAGTTTGCACTATAAATATTCCGAGAACGTTTGCCCGGATTTCTGGGCCCCGCCTCCCTCACAGTCACAGAAGGCCGTAAAGGTTCACACTTTACCAAAGCAAGCAACGAACAAACACAAAATGCTTTAACGAGACGTCGCGTTGCCAGTTTTTTGGTCTGGCAGTGAAATACTGCAGAATCCCCCCCCCCCACTTCTCCCACCTTTCGCCCCTCCAACCCCCCTTCCTCCTCCCTCCATAGAAGTGGTTTTAGGGTTTGTGCTACCCCCCCCCTCCCCCCTTGCCCGCCTGAGCTCTCTTGATAGCTGTAAGACCTACTACTGTGTACAATACAAATACTTAACAGTGGGCTTTGGGTCAGCCCCTTGCTCGTGATTGGTCGGCTTTCTTGTCTATTTCATTTGCCTGCTTCTTACGCAGTAGCTCCCTTCTTCTTATTGCTTTTGACCCTCCACTGGATCAAAGCTTCTTACCCAACCTTTTGAATAGATGACTTGTATCGCTGAACTGCTTATCTTCATAGAACTACTTTTTCTTTCAGCACTCTTGTATTTTCTTGCTCTCATCGCTCTGGGTTGCTTGTCCTCTACATCCCTACCCCTCCAATCTCAGTGTTCCTCTTTTCACTACCCCGTGCATTGCTCGTCTGTTGCTTTTCCAACTTCTACCAATTTCACTCGGCTTTTTTTATTGTCTTTTTTTCCCCAACAATTTTAGCTTTTGTTCCCAATGCTATTCAACAAAGCATTTGTTTTCTTTTTGCCAAGGATGTTCAGCAACTGTAACAAGCACTGGCAAAGGCAAAATGTTGACTTGCAGACCCAATGCTTGTTAAACAAGAACTGACACCTACAGCAAAAGCAATTTTATGAACATAAACTGCAACCCCCATTTAAATCATCATGATCCAGGGTCGTGAACACAAATGGGGAAATGGTCATTTTTCGTTTGCGGAGCCAGTAGACATGGTTGTTTACACACATTTACTGATACAATTACTTTATAACAGACATTTCAACTTCAAACCAGGACAATTTGTTGCTAACATAGACTAGTATACTGGATCCCAAGACGCAAAGTGCAATGGTACATGTGGATTGGTGGATGCCTGGAGCATTCACAAGAGCCCATGAGAAGAGCAGTTGCTATAAGACAATTGCAGCAGTGGTGGTATAGAAAGGTGGGCTGTCCAAAAATGAAGGTCACTGCTTAACGTTGATTGTTTCTAGTGGAAGGGGTTGGAGTCTGGAGTTGACAGTGAATAAACCACAGGTCAATCAATCTACTTCACAGGTCTACATTCTGTGATACGCATGGGCCCAATTTGATGGTACCTAGGGGCGGGATTATAATTATGTCACCTCCCAGAATGATCAAAAGTGTCTCTGTCAAGATTATTTCTAGTATCTTCCAGCTCAACAGCCCAAATGATTCTGCATACATATTAAAATGGACACCTCTTGGCTACCAAGTAGGTGGCAACAAAGGGATGAGAATATAGTAAGCGAATGAAGCATAATGATGCTTCAGCCCTGCCCATGTTTCTACATTAGGAAAAACTGCTTTTGTGGCACAGTGAATAAAACCAATTAGTAAACGGTGGATATATAAAATCTAGCACCCACGATCATGTTGCTAGTAACAAGTGCATTCCGGGTACAGATATAGTTGTTTATTTACAAGTCATAAGCACTGACAGACGCATTCCGGCACAGCGCCTTTTTCAATAACTGTGCTGGAGTTTATCGTTTTGTAGTGGTTCACCACCGCGGAAGTGGCACCCAAGAAGTGAGGTGCGGCGGAGCGTGAAACACTTTAATGCAGACAGAGAGACACTTCTTGGTCTCAGCCTGTGCCTATAAAATAGTATGCCCTTGTTCTGAAAACTAAAAGACTGGATCAGAAGAAGTAGTAAAAACAGGATGTTGAGACCAGGCCTGAAAGCGCCATTCCCTGGCTCAGACATTTCACTGTCATGTGAGTCCAGCATAAGCTTATTTTTTTCTAAAAAAATGTGTAAATAAATGCTATTGGCTCTGTCTGCGGGGTTTAATTTTACATTTACTGTACATCTAAAAGTGGAACAGCGACTCTAAGTCTTACTTTTCCAACAGCCCCCAGCTACCTACAGCATTTAGTATTAAAAACAACAGACAAAGATGTAAAATAAATCAGTACATATAACATTCTCTTGCATGGTTTGTCTTTGTTCAAGCACTGCCATTATGGGGAGCTCATGGCGTGGAGGCAGCTGAGAGCAGTGAGTTTCTATCAAAGTCACCACGAAGGGTGGTGGTAGAAGAGGACTCTGCAGCAAACCCAATAGGAAGATCAACTCAAGAAAACGACCCCAAATATTTATAGCGTTTGTTTCCCCGATCGAGGCTATCGCAGATAGAATTACAGCTCTCTTTCACGGAATGTCCTTTCTACGCTTCTGGAGAAAGGTGTGCGTCCCATTATGTCTAAATGAAGCACATCAAAATGACTATTACTCTATTGAAAGTAGTAGGGAATCTCCCAGCCTGAGAACTGGACAACAGACTAGTACCAAACTACGCTAGGAGAAAAGTCGACCATCCACCTCATTTAAGAAACAAGGACAACGTAACTGGTATAACATGAAATAACCCAACCCAGATCACGTGCATAAATGGACTGCCACCAAACTAAAGTTGGTGGAAGAATGCAACATGCCTAAAGTAAGAGAAATATTCACAGACTTGCGAATATGGGTGAAAAGTCCACATCCTAACTAATGAAAGCTACCCATCCTAACAAACAAACGAGAATAGACCACAATCTAATTTAATCTAAAAGAAGCTGGTCGTGATTGCTTAACTACTGAGCCATCTTCAGAATAAGAGAAAAGACCGCACCAAAATAATTTATCAGAAGAATCTACCGGCTAATTCATGTAAAAAAGAACACCCCTTGGGCAGTGAAGGGTCCACAGGCTAACTAATGCAGAAGAAATGACCACACAGCAATGTTGAAGAAATGAACACAAAATAATTGCACAAACACTAGTCTGAGTCAAACCAGCAATTTGCAGAAATGACATCAAACTGTAAATTATTTTCAGTAATCCACAGGAACAATGTTATTTCCAAGGCTGATGAATTTCAAGCAATGGGAAATACAGGGTAGTTAGTGAGAAAGACCTGAAAGCAATAAGTACATACAGTCAGAGCCTCTGCAATGCAGCAGTAGGACTGTGTAAATTTCAGCCTTGCACACTGACTAGTAAATCCAGATGATAAACACATTTTGATCTCAATATTTCACACCGAATAAAAGGTATACATTTTTTTTGCATATTTCACTTGTTTAAAAAAAATATTGCGCTTAAAAATCATCTTACAGACCATTCTTCACTCGGGAATTCTTTTTCCAGACAACTGGGCTATTATTTTCAATCTACCCATGAAAGCTGCAGTGTATGGCAGCATCATTCTATCCACGCATGACTTCCATATGCTACTGACGAGTCTGCATCACCCCAGGGACCAATACCGAGTAATCAAAAAGCAATGCTGGCCTGCTGCCATGTACCCTTCATCATGAGTTTCAACATAACAACTACACAGCAATCCTTATCCTCCACCCTGTCTTTTTAACTCACATTAACACACAGGGTAGAATCAGTGCCCAAGCACGACAGGAATGCACTTATGGCCTCGTGACAAGAGGATGCTCCATCGAACTGCCCGAGGAGTGACTGCTGGCAAATGAAAACACTGTATGTTGTGGCATACATCCAATGTGCCAGTACACTGTGCATGTCACTGCGCTGGCTGCATTTGGTTTATCTCTGCAGAAGTGGGCATGCCTTCGGGTCCCAACAGATTCCACAGTGAGCTAGCCAACAGCAACCATTAGCTAGTCATCACTTCATTGAACTCAGCAGATTTTAAACCTGAGTTGACCATGCTGGGATATGAACAAATGAGTGACAGAAAAACACAAATGCATGCCACGTGGAGGCACTCATTGATGTTGAAGTCAATAATCAAATATGAAACCTAACTCATAGAAATCTTTTTAGGTCTGGCTTGACAGTGGAATGCCTGTGTGACCTGTTGTTACCAATTCCTTAAAATGTACATAGCATGGGCTTTAGCTCCAGCCAGATGACTATTTCACTTTCCCTTCATGCCACTGGATAGTGTACCACTGGTGTACCATTCTGCCTCCCTATGGAGTTCTAAAATTGCATTCACACCATGATTATTGTTATTGTATAGCTGCACTGCATACAGAAAGCAACTGTTTTTGTTATGTATTTTTTTCCTTCATGAAACCTTTCTTTAATGTTTTAGTCAGGCTTCAAATTGAGAGTCAGACCTTCTTCACCAAAGTTGTTTAAAGTATCTTTTTCTTCTGTTTGCATAGGCATCTCGTTAAGGCTGCAGTTACCTTAAAGGAAACACCGAAAATGTCAATAACTCAAAAAAAATTGTTTTTCTTAATTCCTATGTCTTAGCTGGTAAGAAAGACCTTTGACATGAGCTCTCACAGTTTCGTTCTGTATGAGGCGCAGTCGCCACAAATATATTAATACTGGGTCAGCGTTCATCTTCTTGAAATCAGAAACTGCCTACCAATACATTGCTTTCGTGGTACCACCTGTTTTTTGCAGTACTATAAGATAAATAAGCACTGGCCAATGGGTCTGCCGCTGGCTGCCACCTTTTTGGTTTTGGCAAGTCTTGCTTTATCCTGTCAGGATTTTTTGCATAACTTAATTGTTGGGGAAGCTTTTGGGACCTCATCATTGCAACAAAAAAAAAACTGACAAGGCAAAGATATATTTCTAGGTCGCCAAAAGACACACATTCGCATAGTAGTCCCTGGACCGATGGGAACTACTTTGTGTGTGGATGTGCTCTTTATGAAACTAGAGCATGTTGTAAATCCCAGTAAAGTCAGTCAATGGCTGAAGCGGATGACCCATTAGTCCATGATACATGAGGGAGTGGGTGGAAACAATATGTGAATCGCACAGCATACTAATGGATGAAGTCAGGCAGAAAACCCTTATCACTATGTTATACACATCATTTTTGTAAAAATATATGGTCTTGGCTGACACCACACCCAAAAAAGCGAATCGGTCGGATGTTGGCTAATATTCTTTTGCCTTACCTAATGCTTTCTTGCAATGTTTTTATAAATCTTTGATACAAACAGATAAAGAGGGCTGAAAATATAAATAGTGAGGCTTGCAAAGAGGGGAATAGATAGATAGATAGATAGATAGATAGATAGATAGATAGATAGATAGATAGATAGATAGATAGATAGATAGATAGATAGATAGATAGATAGATAGATAGATAGATAGATAGATAGATAGATAGATAGATAGATAGATAGATAGATAGATAGACAGACAGACAAAACTGGCTTACAAGTATAACTGCAGTCCTCAAATAAAATACTTACCAGCATGACGTACATACATGAGTGCAGTTATAAATGCACTTCATTGTGTACGTTTATTATATATATATTTCATTTTAGTAAAATCTAAAAGTCTTGGCTAATGCCAGACCTGAAAAGTGGGTACCAAGCACTATATAAGTAGACACGCTATTATTGAGTGTGATTCCTCCTTACATTTAAGGCACTTGATAGACTTACATAATTGATGTTGAACTGTCAAGCTGGAATGAGGGATCCTGCTTATTATAAAGTGATAACTCCAACAACCTTGCAACATGAAAAGAGAAGCCTCCATGTTGTTCTCCAGGGTGCGCAGGTAATTCATGGGACAGTAGCTGGAAAGGACAGAATTAAAGGATACGGCGCATACTAGCAAGGACAGGGTGGAGTTCCTTGATATTTTAATTAAAAATGACAACGACAGATTGCAGGTAGACTTATTCACCAAACCCACGGCCAGGAACACTATGTTGCACTTCAAAAGTTTCCACCCTAAGTGTCAAAAGGATAGTATTCCGTTCTCTCAATTTTTGAGAGTACGGCGTAATTGTACAGAGTTAAAGGACTACGATTTACAATCTGAGACAATGAAAATCAAATTCCTACAGAGAGGCTACCCACGCCGACTCGTACGAGAGGCCTATAAAAGGGCGAGGTTCTACGATAGAGACGCACTCCTGAACTCCAATCGAACGAAAAATGCCCCATCTTTGGTGTGTATTACAAAACACTCAACCATAGATGGAAGCATTAGGCAGATCATAAATTCCAATTGGCATTTATTAAATTTGAATGACTCACAACAAAAGATCCCCAAACCTATGTATGCGCATAGACGCAATAAAAATTTAAAAGATCAAATTGTTCGATCCCGATTCAGCAAAACTCCTGAAAATTTACCATTTGTACAAAGATCTTTTCAGAACAACAACCCGATAAAAGGTACATCCAGCTGTGGCTCTTGTAAATCCTGCAATAACATTCTTCGCGGTGAAACAATGACCCTAAACAAAGTAGAAATAAAAGCAAAAGATCTGTGGACATGCAACACACAGAATGTGGTGTATCTCATCACATGTCCTTGCCACTTAGGATACGTTGGAGAGACAGGAAGAGCCATAAAAACGAGACTGACTGAGCATCGGTCAGCAATAAAAACGAAAAAATTATCCGCACCCTTAGTCAGCCACTTTTTGGACTTCGGACACTCCCCCGAGGATATAAAGTGGCGCATTCTAGAGAAAATCCAACTACCGAATACCACAGGAGGAGAACAAGTCAGGAAAAAGCGTGAACTTTATTGGATTTTCACTCTTGATACATATAAACACGGCTTGAATTTGGATTGCCCTTGGTCAAATGCAATTATTTGATGGAATCAATACATTGAATTTATGTATTTTTTGTTAGTTGACATCACCTTGAATAATTGTTATACTGACATGCATTACAAATTCATTTATCCATGGATATACAGAGACACATTCCTAATCTAATAATTCGCTATATGAGAAGACAAAGAAACTGATGTCTTTTCATCTTCCCTGCTTCTAACAAGTCTTAAGGATAAAAGGATGGCTACACCTTTAAACAGGGGAGGAGCCTCAAAGTTAATGAGACAAAGGGGTCACAGTATAAAAGCCAATAGGATCATGACCTGTAAACTTCCGGATTTCCTGGTTTTACAAGCCGCCCGCTGATTGGTCCATCTACAGAGGGAGAAAGAGCGCGAATGAGGTAGGTGAGACGCGAAAGGTTCTCCCTCGTTTTAAATAGCTATGATTTGAGGCTAGTATATAACCCACTGGACTAATGGTAGTTCAATTTGCACTTTGATAGGCACTCTACTTAAAGGATAGAGTCCATTCACGATCAAATGCGCCCTTGCACTGCAAACCAGTCCTCGTAGTACAAAGATACCAGACGAGGTAATCCGCCGCCGGATCAGTGAGAATCATAACAGCGGAATTCTCTAGCGGCCCACGGGAAGAAAATATGACCCTTTAAAGGTATGTTTGTATGCCGTTTTCCGCATTCAACGGAAAACCCCCCTCTCTCGCCCCCATTTCTTCTTTTAAAAGTTAAGAAATGACAACACCTCTCCTAACACGGGCATATGCGCGATTCTGTATTATTTACACACAGCTGCCGCATTGCGCTGGAGGCCAGATTTACCTCAGGAAGGAAGAGCAGAGGATTCAACTCATTCTAAACGCAGCGTTATCTTGCAAGCAGCAACCTCTAGCGGTCCGGTCAGGAAACAGGAGTCCCTTAAAGGTAAAGAAGGGATTAAGAGAGGCCTTGATCTATGACCCAACCTGTTTATCTTTTGAAGGTGGAATAATAGGAAATATTTACATCTCTTAATAACTGACTATAGTCTTCTTGATCCACTTTAAATAGCTGCAATTCTACATTGGAAGCGTGGAGCTCCTGGATATGTGTTCGTTCTGAGCTGATAATTACCAGACAACTGCAAGATGCTATTTTAACTTCATTTACAATGCCTTCTTCCCACGATTAAGGTGAGGATCGATGTGAATGCTAGTTGGACTCTGTATTATTATAAAACCTTGATAATTAACAACAATAACGGGTTGGTTTTATTTTAGCGTGGAAGGAACCCGTTTTTAAGAAAATAACCACATATTGCGATAGGGATACAGTCTGATTGAGATGGGAGCCGTGAACCCTTAAGAATAAGGTAGATATAATACCCCATAGAAATATTTACGTGACCACTTAGGGTGTCATAGACCGTAAATAACAGATAGAAAGTTTCTCTTAAAAATACGCAATTATCTATTTTACAGGTAACACATGCCGAATTTGATGAAAACGAAAATAACGGTGCCTCAATCACTCTGGTTTTAAATGATAGTCTTGGCTGACAAATCCTGAAGCAATACCACAGTAAGGTAAAAACTATAGGATAACGGTTACTTAGGTAAAAGGGAATGGTACCCACTTACGAGAAGGTTAGGCATAGGAAGATAATGTCACAGATAAGGATGCTATACTAGATGCAGGAATGCAGATAGGTGAGAACTCCAGCATTTAGAGTTGGACCGAATTAACACTGAAACCCACATAAGGAATAAAAGATTTTTTGCTGTTTTTTTAGGTCTCTCTTGTTTCTTTACTCTTTCACCACTCTAATCTTTTTCTAAAACTTGAAAGTGACCTCCATTTACCTACTATGAAAATAAGGGGAAATATTGGAAAAATATGGTCATCAAATTATAATGGAAACAAGTTCTCGGCTGAACATTAATAATAAAATGTTTGCAAATCTTAGACAAAACTACCAGTATCATGCAAATGTCTAGGCCTTTTCCCCTAACGTTACCCTTAATGTATAAGAATGTCTATTGAAATGTACCATGCTTTGACGTTTATTAATACACACTGAAAGTTGAAGACTTAATGCAATAAACATTCCCATGTGAAGTTGAAAGAATCAAGCACGATATAAACAATTGAATATTGACTTTTTAACCATCAAATTAGTGTATTCTGTGCATAAAATTAAAAAATATATATCTTTTTTGTAGATGCTTGTATAAAACTGCAGACCGTGACATTATATTTTGGAACAAATATAGAAGAACTAATATTATTTTGTTCCTTGTAGACATATTGGCTGAAAGTATAAACTGTCCTGAGGAAGACACCACGTCGTGTCGAAACGCGTCGACTCAAACCCTACAGCCACAATAATTGTATTAAGGATATGTATCAGTGTCTATCCAAATTTGTCTTAAATTCATGTCTCCTATAAATTAGGAAACTCATCATTTTTGCACCAATAAGTTATTATAATTGTATTTTTATATTGTATTGATTCATCGTTGTTTTTATTAAATACTATTTTTGATATCAATATGTCTATTTATGTTATGGTTTAAGTTTCAAACTTTGGGAAATTTTCAGTGGTATACATAGCTGGTGTGTGTTCAACAGTTAGCCTGGGTGTTTACTTTCACATTGTTTATTTTCCCTGACCCAGGATTTTTATCCTAAACAGGGGGCCCTTGTTACTTCACAAAATACACCTTTGGTATTTACATAAAGGTGGGTTGGGAAGCTCACTGATCCCCATCCTTATGGCTTCTGCCGGATGCCCGGCACCTTTGCTGATAGTTATGACCAAAGACAGTGGTGGAGATTGAGCAGTAAATATTAAGATGAGAAGTCTATTGCCTCATTACAAGTTCTGGGGAACATGAAGGGGGTATTCACCACACCCAGAAAATACCATTACACCATGGTGAGGTAGTCTTCTATTCCGAGTTTTCAACTTGGAAACGAGGCATAAGGTATTTTTGATCTGACAAAATCTGTCAGGGGAATACAGCAAAGGTGATATTTACCACACAACTCAGATTTCCAATACCTGTGCAAGCTTCTGTTTGCATACTGACTGGAATGTACCCCACAACTTATGAACATGGCTTAGATGTAATCATAACAAAAGAGAATAGATTTAGATCCTCAGAACAGTAAATAGTCTTATATTCCATATATATGTAATGCATGTGTGTGGAGGGTTCCGTTTGGATAGTTTAATGCACAAAATGCAGTGCTAAAAAAGCCCTTATTTTAGGGAACTATGAAATATGGGCAATGTTTCACAGATCCCTTTAAAATAGAGCTTTCGCTATCATAATTGCCCCAGGCTGTTCTGCAGAGTTTTAGCATTGTTGGGGGGCTACTACGACTGCGTAGCTTAGTTAGCTAAATTATGCAGTAATGTTATCTAAAATTAGGCATATATACACAACAGGGGGGCCTGAGTTGATTTGATGGACCAGCGAGGGCACACTCCCCAATTATAGACTCATAAACACACAAAAAGCCCTTGGGTCCATAATCACGCAGTGGTAGTCCAGAGGTGGGAACAACTAGGCTGGAGGGGGGTTTCCCTTTTAAGGACGATTTCCCTCACACACCAGCGGTGTCATGCTTCATAATGGGGAAATCTCCTTGCATCATGCTGCCTAGTCATGATACGAGCTACAACCACCTTGCTGCGAGAGAGGAGCTCAGGGACGTTTTCAAGTAATAGGGGTTTTATAAATACCCCTATTACTTGAAAACATCATACACATGTGAGAGTGTGTATGATGGGAAAAGTGCAGTGCTGGCGAAAAGTGGTTAAAACTAGCTAGAAGGTGAGCCTAGTACAGTTTATTATTGCTACCCTGTGCTAAGGTTAAAAACAAATGACATTTAGTGCTACTGCCGTCATTAAATGCAGTTGCACTGAACAATTATCTAAAATTAAGCAACAAAAAGTTCAGATTATGCGGCACATTCTCTGGCAATATTATTTTCATCCATTTGAGATAGAAACAAAATGTTTGTGAAATCTACAAATCATGCACAGTATGTTGCAATTTATGTGGCAAGTGCTTTAAATCCAAACTATGAGGTCAAGTCTGCAGCCACATATCACTTAAATGCACTGGCCCTCACCACTGTTTATAATTTTATCAACAGTTTCTTTTGAAATATAAACTAACCCAACTATTCTAATTCCAACAGGTGGCCAATGTAGCTGCGTTTTGAAGAGAATCGTGTTTTCCAGCTAAATCCAAGAAAATAAGACAAAAGAAGAGGGCCAGTGGACCTGGACAAAATACCGCAACACACCGTTATGTCCCTAGAACTTATCTTAAGAGATATATTTTTATGGTGTGAACTCCCTGTAGGCATCCTCTATCCGAAAGGGTGGTACCCTACCATAGTGAGACAGTTCTATCTAAAATTACAACCAGAGGTGCACCACTTTCAAAATATTTACAATGATTATTAGAAATGACATTTGTCCAACCAGAAATTCGTAAATCCATAAGTGAGCTTCATTTATTGATACGTCCTAAATACATTGAAAAAGCCAGCCAACGTGTTTAATCCAAAAAACAGAAAGGACTTCTTCATGGCTTCAATATGACAAATTTACAATATATGTAAATATACACTTAACATACAACAACAGTTCTTTCTATATTTACTTAACAATGAGAGGGACAGCAATAGATAGTGACATTTGGACAAACATGACTTAAAGTCTAGTTTGACAATAGAATATGTGTACCATAAAAGTAACAATACACAACAAAAACTGTACATGGAACCAAATCATATACCTTAAGTCACAAACAAAAAACCTAGGACTTTACATTCACCCACAGTACTATTCGTAAAGCCAATCAGTGGCAGGTGTAATCGGCAACAAAAGTGCGTGGTAATAGGCAACAAAACCCCAGATAATGAAAAGAGTGAACACTAAACATATAAAAGGATATTAGTTGTGTAAACGGTAAGAGGATAACAATTAACTAAAAACATCAGAGTACATACCAATAACATGGTAATGTGAATATGGACCATGTGATTCAACAGTATGTAATGCATCTAGGTTGGCCCAAAAGGTTGTGGGGTGATATAACTACAATAGTCCGTCTGAAAGAAGAAATAGTAAGTATAAGAATACAGAGCACACAGCGATACAAAGATACGTTTTCAGTCCTATTGTAATGGTGATAAAAAAGGAATCTGAGAGAGGAGGTGGATGTATAAGAATCCTGTGTTCTGAATATTCATTAAACAAAAGGCATATCAGCCCCACGACAGACACCTGTCAATGTAATTAAATCATATAAACAACTGATAGATAGACCCATTCAAGTGGAGGTGGCCAGTTATCAAAAATTCTCCACACCAGAATATGGGTCTGTGTTATAATTCATATTCCAAAACTGATGACATGAAACTTAGATGGTTCAACATCAACTTCGTTGGTGGCTGTGGGGACTACCTTACGGTCATGTGTAATCCCAGAAATGTAACCATATTGTATCAAAAACATTAAAGGCGGTTCAGTGCTATGAGGCCCATATTATATGTAATCCATATTGTTGAATTCGTAAAATTTCAAGGTAACTATGTGGATCATGTGTTTCAAATATCCAGTAATACTTTTCAAAAGGGGGCAGTATGTACAAGCCCTATGTCCAACCACGGCTCCTTGCCGAAGGGCAATCGACAAGGAAATCTAACCGAAAACATATTAGAGAATGTCACTATGACTCAACCCAATTTCCGTAATTCCAGCAAGACAGAATCAGAGTCGCTATCCCCTAGTGAGTATCACCCGGGTCATTGTTGAACTTACTGCAAGTGGTGCAGTTGTACGGGAAACATAGTATTGATCCCGTTCTTGAGCGTGCGGTTTGATAAATATGTAACTTTAAAAATACACAATGGATAAGGTGTAATATAGTCCTATTTTGCCATCTTGGGGTCTGCTGGCATTCAAAACCCAGTAGGCCTTTGACGTTGTATATCAATTGACATTTTTTTCAACAGCAGAAGACATTCAGTTCAAAAGCGCCATTCCTTTTTAGTGAGCACATTACTCGACTGAATGCCCAATGGCAAAACTAAATTTTCTTGTCCTCTGACCTCTTTTTATAGATAAAATAATGGACTCTTAATGTGTGAACGATAATCATCACTGCTCTGTCAGGAAAATGTCAGAAATGTGGCTTTGTTGAGAGGTTTCTTTCATACCTTCTTTCAAAGCAACTTTCTGACCCTCATTGTGCTTTCAACATAAACAAAAGTCACAGACACCTAGAAAACTAACAGATATTCATATTTATCTCTAATCGATATGAATGGGTATAGATACAATGAAAAACACATTTAATAAAATGCTTACTATAGCATTTTTCTTCCTACATTTTAATAAATAAAATATGACAAATGTATTTCCCTTTTTGCCACCTACTTGGTTAAAACTGTTTTCACTTATAACCCAGTCCCATTCATTGGAATGCAGTTTGGCTTGACAAAAATCCCACAGTACTGGATTTCACTTATGAAATGTTGACTGCACATTTTGGGAACAACATGTGCGTTTACATACCCCTTGAGAGGTCACAGTGCTCATATAACACTTAGCATCTAGCCTAGGGCAACATAAACACAGTGACCTACCCCAGTGTCCACTGACATATGATATGTACCTTAGTCCATATGTCTTGTATGCATATATATATAATTACATTTTGAACAAAACAAAGACTCCCTCCTACTTCCTGGTCGGAAAGAGAGTCACGGACCCAATCTTTGTGGCAGAAAACAGTTTATTCAATTATAAGCCGTATGACGCGTTTCGGGCAGGTGAATGCCCTTGATCACATAGCGAAAGCGTGGTCCACCTTCTGTTTTTATCTTTGCATAGTGGTAAACAGCCATAGTTAAAACAAACTAAATACTTGCGTGAGATTTTACAAACAGTCTTTCTTCTAACATCTGCTAGGTTAACCACTGGAGCCATTCTACACATATTGGGTGTCATGTTTGTAAATATAGAATTTGTGAAATTGCGCTCAATTGTGTTGCACCATGTTATATGTTGCATAAATATATAGATAAATAAATATATAAATATATAAATAAATACAGGCGTGAATAAAAAGCTTAAAATCACATTGTGAAACATTATTGAGTATCAAAATGTAATAAATACAGTTTAAGCTAAATATTTTAATCCCATCTATGTAATTAGTGATAAAAACCAACTGAAACAATCTTTGCTGCATGAACGGTTTGAGGGATATAGGCATAGAACTGTGCAAAAAGCGCTGTAAACAATTATGTATCTATACAGTATGTATGTATACTAAGTGTGCTGTCAGTGCACTGACAGAGGTAAGTAATGGTATTGCAGTAGGATGGAAATGGGGCACACAAGCCAGGTTTGATGACCCTTATCTGCTAGGATTTATATTTATCTGTGTATCTGTATGCATAAAATAATCAATCAGAAACTCGGTCAGAATTGGAATCTAAGAGCCTAATTAAGTGAAGGTTGGAATTCCAGGAAGAGATTCCCGGCAGCCAGAATTATTGTTGTGGGCTGGTATCTCCCTCCCACAGTATTCCCTTTTCCAAGGGTATAAAGCCCACATTTGCCACCTGCTCTGTATAGGTGCTTAAATGTGTGTGGAGCCCTGATTTGACTCAGGAGAAGGGAGGACGGGTGGGGGGCAAGAGACGTAGAGTAATGACGGGGGAGCACTGTATGCTCCCTCTTTGCCCAAAAAAAAGTTGTCAGTGACCAGTGGATGAGTCTTGTCTTTTCTTGCAGCCGAAACCCCTAAAGCAATTTTACGTGCTGTTTTTTCTAGCAAGTAAAATTGGGCCCGGTGCTCCCGCACCTGGAAAAACAAAATGTGAAAACATAGCCGACCCGCAGTCATGGCGGGTTCACCGCACTGCACTTTCTCATTGCGGAGATTCCGCCACAACTGCAGAGCCTTTGCCACAAAAGAGTAGGGACTTTGTGAATCAGGCCCTTAGGGGCCGATTATGATGGTGGGAAGTCCGCCACTGCCGGGCCGGTGAGGACCGCTGGCCTGGCGGTGGCGGACTTCCCGCCATCACCCTGAATATTCTCACTGCCAAATTAGGATGGCGGTGGGAATGGGAAAGGTATCGCGGCGGACGGAAAGACCGTCCGCCATGGTCCCGCAAGGCGGTCCTTTTCCGCCCGCCTTGCGGGACAAGGTACTATAGGGCAATGGTGGCAGTGCCGTGCAGGCACCGCCATGTGCATTTGCATGCCTGTCTTTTTGGGCAGAGATTCCGCTGCAAAAAGACAGGTGTGAATGCCTTTGGGGGCCTGTTGCGGGCCCCCGGGGTGTGGGGTACTGCACGTGGGGGGTACCTATGGTACCCCCCCTACATATGCATGAACAAGGTGGCAGGCACCGCATGGTGCCTGCCACGTTGTACATACATATGCACAACATGTATTTTAACATTGTGCGGGTGCTGCCGCCCGCCGCAATGTAAAAATACAGGATGCGCCCGCCAATGTGGCGGGCGCATCCCAATTCGTATAGCGGGACCGCTACACCTATGGCGGGCGGTCCCATTTGCATCTGCGATGGCGGGCGAACTTTGTCCGGCCGCCATCGTAATTGGCCGCTTAGTGTTTCAAAAGACCGCAAAATGGCCCAGCGAGGTGAGGCTTGAGGTCACTGTGATTGCTATCTGCTATAATAAGAACAATGGCTGCTGATTGGATCTGGGGGCTGTGCTTTCCATGCCTGCAGGGTATCCTGATCTAGTAAAATGAGGGGTTAGTCATGATTAAAGACCTTGCCTGAAAATTGTAAAAGATGGAAAGGTCATAAACATAGGAGACCATGGAAATAATATGACCAACTGATACTTGGTGAAAGAAAATCTCCAATAACGGATTCAGAAGTTCAACATCTCCGGACCAAAGCCGTTTCTACTGCTTTACACAGTTTGGACTTAAGCATACACCTGTATTTTGTTCCTTCCTCATCTGTGCCTGCTGTTTAATTCTTCCGTTACAACAGGCATCTGTTGTTCCAATCAGTTGTTGTCTTGCCTTTTTTTTTAATAAAAACATAGAAACAATTTGTCCGAATCATACAATGTAATACCGGTCTCTCAAAGATTTTGGAGCTACCTGCGCATGCAGAATTTTCAACTTCTCTTCCATCCAGCTATTGCTTTAGTAACCCTAAGGAAAGTGCTCTTATGTCAGTATCTAACTTTCTTTACCAGGCACGTTATTCCAGTCTTTCCTCTATTTTTATACTACTTCATATCTCTGCAACTTTCGACACTGTAGATGACCCTACTCACTTCCTTTTGGGTTCCTTGCTGCCTGGTTTCTTTATGATTTGTTGGCTATGTCTCAATCTCCTCGAAGGGCTCTTCTTAAGTGCGAATTTCCTTGAGTCAGGCTTTTTCATCAGGTATGGTTGTTTGACGCCTCATTCACATGTAATATCACCCACTCAGCATCAGTGATTTGGCTCTCTGGGTTTAATGCACGTTTTGCCTTTTCTTTCTTTTAGTGATTCTCTACACTACCATCTATTTAACTACTTTACAGCTGTACATGTATAAATGTGAAAATAACATGTACGTGATAACCCACAAACCACTGAGATTATTTTCTTCCCAACTTCCTCTTCATTTGTTGCACCTTCATTTATTTCCCTCCTTCCTCCTATTCAACAAACGATTATAACTTACTGTCTAAGTAAGGCTCCTCCAACCTGGAAGCAGCCCATCCTTCTAAATTAGAAGCTGGGTGAATTAATGGATGTGCTCCAAAATTGAGTGTGTGTATTTAAGACGAAAGCATGTGCATTTTCAGCACTCGTAAGTTTATGTCTGGAGAAAAACAACTAAATTTCCAACATATATTTAAAGCTGATATTTGTGTGAAAAATAATGCGGCAGTGGGGAGGCTTATTTTTAATATTAATACCTTTGTGCCATCACATTACATTTTTTGTTGTAAATATCCCAACGCGCTAAATTTATGAATTCCAATTTATCACCCCGTTGTGTCTGTGCTCGTTTTCACCTAGTGGATGAAATATGTATAGTGTCCTGGATCCCCACCCGCAAAAACATTGCCCCTTGGGCACAAAATACCATAATAAGGCACTATATTCTAATTTCTGCAACAAAAAAAAGAAGGAAAAACTAACTGGAATGTACCAATCAAATTAGCCACTTAAATCTTAATCTTTGCCTTGTCTTTTATTTGTCTCTGATCTGAATTAGTGATAGAAGCCTCTTCCCGTGGACACATGGGATTGTTGCTATTCCGCACGAACTGTGAGAACTTACCGCTCAGCTTGTACTCATACATAAAGCTTCTCTATAAATCCTTGTTCATCAGCTTTAAGTGCGACGTATAAAGGAAGTAATTTTGTAGGGATAATTGTCTTTTCAGAGTACAAACCTAAAAATGTTGATTAGTTATTGCACATATGTCACACAATGTTACTTTACTCATTTCCCACTTCCAAATAACTTCTCCTCCTCAACTTTAACAGCTCTTAAACATCAAGACCTTAGTCAGCCAAAGAATTAGAAATATCAGAGTCAGAGCAACTGCCTTCCCTGTCGCTACCTCCACTCTGTGGAACTCCTTGACTATAATATTGGTGAATCTCGAGGACCACCTAGACATTCCAAAAGCAGCTAAAGACCATTTTATTGCATTAACTTAACAATCTCCTTGTCAAATGGTTACAGATAGCTCCATAACCGAGAGACAACTTGCAGTAAACCAGCCCTACATAACGGAGATAGCAAAACAAGACATTTTGGGGTCAGACCTAACTGTGGTAGGTCAACCTCGATCATAATTATTTCCCTTAATACAGGAAGTACGGATGCACTAGAGCCAGAGAGCTGGCTTTCCTAACCTCACTTTCTTTATAGAGTAACAGAAGATTCTACAGTGACAATAGCTAAGAAATAGGTTTCCTGAGGACGCAGTCAATATTCTATTCCAATGGTTTCTGGTCTAGCTTGTAAGAGTTCTTAGAGCTGCATGACACTATTGGCTGCTCTATAGCAATAATTGGAAATGCTAAATGAAAACCACAATCATCTTATTTAGAGAAAAGTTAAGTTTTACTTGGTTTTGGGAACAAGTTTGGCAAAGGTTGCAATTAACTTTCTTTAACCTTCGCTCATTCCCCTGCCTCGACCCAGACTGTGAATGACCACTGTTTATAACATTATACAGAAGCTGTGATTGGATGAAGTTTGCACGTTTTGATTCATTTCATTACGTCATGCTGAGTTGGCTGCTTTAAAAAGTGACTGCTACACAATGAGTCACATCTAGGAGTAGCATTCAGTGGCAAACCCCAAGCGCGGAGGGTGACACTGAAGCAGAACTTAGGAGGTGACGGTGCCTGAAATCATAGTTTGAGAGTGTGTGTAAATCAAGGGGAGATGAATCAGAGCTTGACAATGTATTCAGAGTCAGGGGACAGTGCTAGAGCGACCTGCGTCTAACAAACAGTGTGGCCAGAATGTGTAGGTGCTCAGAATGTTTGCTCCTCCACTTGCCTCGGAGTACGCGGAAAATGCATGTAATTAAGACTCTTCAGTAGGGGTGAATTTGTTTGCAAGCATGGAGGAAGGCCTTTGGTGAAGAGATGGGTACCAGTAAAATAATTTTAGTGGAGACGAGGAAGCAACAGGGGACTTTTGATAAGAAAGGTTGCTTCTGAGCTATTAGTAGCAAACTGGAAGACTGTAAGTATATCTGTCCAGGCTTAAAAAAGAATAGCGGTAGAGAGGCATGGCCACCTATCAGTCCAAGGATGCATGTAAGCGTAGAACACAGATTATGATTTTTACACCAAGCGATAAAGTACCAACATAGGGCCATTGACCTGGCGCCTACATCGACAAAGCAATCCTGGGCATTTAGGTAGTACACAAAAAAAGCTTAATCGTCTATTTGTCTCGTCATCATTTCGTCTCTTTAGTTTGGAGTCAATGTTAATGTATAAAGTAAGGATGCTCATTTTATTTACACTACTGAACAACGAAAGGCTAGCTACACTAAGCGCTCTGCAGCGAGCCCAGAGTTGTTTGTCTAGCATGTTTTGGCCAGTCCTTTAAATGGAATTGTAGAAGAGCAGGTACTCCCTAGTTAGAGTACCTGTTTGCTCCTGAGAAGTGCTGGTACTACTCTCCATTGAGAGTATTGCATTAGTGATAATCTGTGCAGTTACTCTTCCTTCCAAAATAACGTAGTGCTTGTACCTGCCCATTCAAAGCACTGGTTTATACCCTTTTCAATAGGGTTCCTGCCGCCGACGATTTTTCCGACTATTTACAGGAGGTGCAGTCGTTTTCATTTGGTGGGGGTGATGGGATGTGTTCAGTACCCAAGGGGCTACGGGGTGGGGTGTAATCTAAGTAGTGGCCGCAAAAAGTCAGGGCCGAGTGTTACTAAGACAAATGGTCCAGGTTGTGGGCTGTGACAGCGGTGGCAGCTGCAAGCGCTTTCACAGACGTGTCGAAACGCGGCCGGAAAAGGCGAGGGTTGAAGCAATGTCAGGGTTGCACACACCGCCAAGGCAAACGCAATATCCAGACGATGATGTAATCCATAACTGTAGCAAACCCCCAGCTCCCTGAGAAGCCCTTCATTAGACTACAGTGAGTGCGCACGAACAAAGGGCTGCACTCCGCACAAAAACACCACAAAGGCGGGCATAGCCCCATAATCAGAACTGGACCAGAACAAAAGGCAGGGAACAAGGTGGCACTCGAAGGTGCACATCTGGCCTCACGAATGCTTCTGGATAGCAAGCACTGACGAAATAAAGTAAAGACAGCGCAATCTAAACTTGGAGGTCTGAATCACGCCTCCGGTGGCAACGGCAACATTGTGACCTTTGTCCTTCCGGGACCCTTATAAAAGAAGCAGATTCCGCAACACGGATCCAGCACACGCCTCATTTGCGAATCGTAATGTGCATGCATATTGTACGGTTCTTCCTAACCCCCAGATGCTCGTTTTATCTTTGATCTGATCATAACTCGTTGTGTCTATGCCTGAATCCCATGAATCGGTTTCTTCTTCTCTCGTTTCACTAGAATAATCCCACCTATGACCCCAGCGTTTGAAACGCTCGCCGTTATGCTGGTTTCCACTTTCTGAGCGTTTCACCTCTGGACGCACCCCGCTGACACTAATCGTGCTCTAAGTAGGCGTCAGTTGTCCGTACTTAAAGTTGGGTGGGTAAAACCTGGGAGGGGTTCTGAGGAGTCTCTCCGGTCTACGACACCGTTCAATGCACATAAGAAGCAATGGTCCTAAGACAGTCTGCCACGAGGCCGCAAGTCTATATAATATAGACTATATGTCACGTGTCCCCTGGGCAGCTGGCTGCTGCTCTGTCCTAACCGACGGGCTGGTACCCCCTCTTACTCCTTTCTACAGGGGCAGCCCGGCACCAGGCGCCCAGAAGCTCCTCTGCAGGCACTTCCCTGCAGACAGCGAGCCGCAGAGGGAAGGCCGCGGCTCTCCACCGCCGAGCGCGTGCCTCAGCCGGAGACAAAGGCCTCCCCGGCGGGATGCGTTCCACGTGAAGCCGCGTGGAGCTTTTCCTTCCCGTTGGCACATGACTCACGCGCAAGCCCCGGCTTGGATTTTTTTATTCTGGAGTGAGTTGTATATTTTCCAGTCAGTGGACATGGAAAATTGAACCAGCTTCCAAATGGGGGGAGGGGCGCAGGAGGACGATGATGGCGAGGGTGGGGGGGGGGGGGAGTAAGACGAGAACAAAGAGAGAGGCACAGTGGAAAGAAAACTTTGATATCTCATATGATCCATGCAGGCATGACGACTCTGGTCTGCAGTGAGCAACGGCGACAATCGTTATGGAAGAAGAAAAGAAGCATGCATTGTGAGATTAGCTCCACTGGAAGAGGATGCACGTGGCTCCCTCTGAAGCAAGCAGCCTGCGCTTTGCATATCGTGCCATCGGGAGTAAGCACCATTCTTTTGTGAATGCTGCTCCATTTTAAGACGGAGGCCGGCATTGTAACCATGAGCCATCTGAAGCGGGTAGCCCGCATATCCACTCAATCTACACGAAGCATTTGTTTTGTGCACATTGCTTACATGTGACACAATAGGTAAGTATTGTGCACATCTCGGCACCTGTAGCAGGCGGTCTGTACTGCAAAGATACCTCCTTTCAAGGAGGTATCTTGTGTGCACAAAACTCCATTACAAGCGAGAAGTGCACATTTCCAATCTAGCGCCATAAGAAGGTTTCAGCCAGTAGTCGGCGCATTGTTTCATCCGAAGTATTTGCTGTCTTTTGTGCAGCAAGCAGTCTGCATTATGAGAATACATACATCCAAAGTAGCAGATGGTATTCTACCCGTCCCCCTCGCAGCAGCACGATATTGGTATTGTGCACCTGGCTTCACCGGAAGCAAGTGGCATGCACATCTGCACCAAGGAGCCTGTCTAGTCCGAGGAAGAGGTCTGCATTATGCACTTTCCACTAGAGGCCTGCATTGAGCAGATTGCTCTATCTCGTCTATGTAATAGGAACAGCCCTCCTTCGCACACAACTTGTAGCAACTTACCCCACTGCTACTAAGGTGTTTGTAATGTGGGCTCCTCACAAGGGAGAGGGGAGTACAATTACCTTCTCTGTCGGTCGCCTGTTCAACGCTCTCCCCGCTTTGGCTTGTGAAGAAGAACCAACAGTGGGTCAGGGCCCTTTCTTGTGTGAGTTGGGGGAGGCCAGGGAGGAGGTGGCTAATAGTTTCCATGTACGCATTATAAAAGTGTGATGTGTCCTTGAACGCTATTACAAATGCATAGTATGAGTCCACCGGACACCATACACAAATAGGCAGTGACAAAATTGAGCGTAGACCCATTTAGCGCAATACAAAATGATTTGGCCCCTCTGCAGAATCTGACGAGGAGCCCCTGACTCTCGCATAACTCACATAAATTCATTGGCCTTGGGATGAATGGAGGCCCCGAGCAGGGCTGGCAGCCCACCCTGCGTGGACCAGGCAAATACAAAGAACTACGCTGCTTTAAGAATACACAGAGATACAAAAAAAATTTGGGGGGGGGGTGGGGGGGGAGGTTTGTCGGTATGTGTTACTTTAAGCATGTCAGCCATTCCCGCCCTTCCATCTGTACAGCAAGAGCTGACCTGTTTGGGAGGTGGGCCAGGGTAACAGGGTATCTGTTGCCCTGGCCTAGACCGTCCCTCCCCCACCATTAGGGCTATTCCTTAGTGCCGTCAGAGAGGTCATGGCACAGGGGTGAATTCCCCCAGACATCTTTAATCCACCGCCAAACACTCCCTGCCCCTATCTCTCACACCTGCAGGCTCCTGCTTTCTGCCTTTGTGACCTTATTTTCTGTCTTTCTCCTCCTCCTCCTTTCCCGATTGTTTTCCCTCTCAGTAGCTGATGAGGAAAAATAAGTGCGCCCCCCAAAAATTAGTGCCAGTGGCCCCCACTGTCAACCACATTAGGCACTGCGCCCTGTCCATAATTGGGAAAATGATATAGGGTGACGATACAATCACTCTCCTTGTGTCGGACACACTGGAAAGGAGAGAATCCGCAGCCGGGTATGCGCACAAAGACCAGCATGGCACATTTTCTAGAAATGGAACTCTTCCCCCACCCACGCGCCTGGCTAATCAATATTTAACGAGGAGCCTGTACCACGGGGGGCACTGTGTGGATGGAAAAACGTCCCTTTCTTCCCCGGCTTTTTGTAAAGCTTCTCTGTAGAGGGCGTCTCATCCCCGACACGTGCGCGGAACAGACGGGCTATGGCGCGTGTGCGAGCCCCCTCCTCCGTGATATGAATGCATGCGCCACCCTGAGGTCACAGGTCATGCCCTAGGCTGACAGAGGACACGCGCCTTCGCCGTGTCCAGTTCAAGCCGCTCTTCACAGCTGCAGGCGCCGTAACCTCGTGCTTGGCGACTGGGTTTTTTCTGTCCTTTGCCTTTGTGATGTTGGGGAAGGCTGTGCTGACAGGCAGGCCCGCACAGAGCTTGAAAGCTACCCTGGACTTTCTTTTTTTTCCTACTTATTTACCTCTTGGCTCAGATAGGCTGCTGCTCGCGATCTGAGGTGGATGATCGGTGCTCTAGACTATAGTGTGTAATGCCCTCTCTGCGGCGTGGTAACCGAACTGCTCTGCAGTCAACGCGTGCCAAGCACAGACAGACCAGCCAGGACGCAGCATGAGGCCTCTAGCAACTGTGCATCTGGTTCGTGATTTTCAGATTTTCAGATCTGAGGTGGATGATCGGTGCTCTAGACCAGTGTTTCCCAAACTGTGGTCCGCGGACCCCCAGGGGTCCGTGACACATTCCCAGGGGGTCCGCAGGCAACAGTTTTAAAAGCACAGAAAAGTTTATTGTATAATTAGCAGCTTTCCAGCAGCAATAAAAGTGTCAAGATAAAGCCAGTGATTAATGTACCTGCTGGAGCTTGAGGAGAGTTTTGTTTAGTGGCAGCTTTGACTTAACTAATGTAGCACAGAAGGTTAATGTGCCTACTGCAAAGAACGTGTAACATGCATTTTAAAAAGCAGCATTTTATGTGCATAGGTTCGTGGTCACTGCTTTTGTCACAGAGATTCTTTTGTTACTGTGCACTTCATAAGTGACAATCGTAATGTAGCAGAGGGACCTATAAACTGTCATCAAAGAGCTGCTTGCAAACGGCATGGTACCAGTTAGTAACTTTTGTTTTTTCCCAGTTATTCATTATCCTGATGCTGCTAAAAAGATTTATTTGGGTGGAAATATATTTTTAATGTTAAAGTCAGTGCTAGCCACTGTTTTATGTTCTGAATCCTGAGTTTGTGCTTTTTCAGACCAAGCACTCTTTAAACATTTTATATACACACTTTTTTACATGTACCATTCAATGTCTCTATATGTGTGTGATGTAAAGTGCTCTGACATCCTACAATGGTATGAGCGATGCTATAAAACAAATGAAATACATGTGACAGAGGGGCTATTACTTCAATATAAAATACTAAGGGCCAGATGTACGATCCGTTTTTATATGCGTGAACGGGTTCGTGAACCCGCAATCACATGCAAAAACGTATTGGGCCATGTACATTGCCTGTTTCGCGAGTCGCAATTTGTTTGCGACTCGCTAAATAGGTTTTGCAACTTGCTATTTGGAAGGGGCATTCCCTTCCAAATAGCGAGTCTTAAAACCATGTACAAATGTTTTGCGGTCGCAAAACACTCGCAATTACCACTTACTTCAAGTAGATGGTAATGCATTTGCAAATGGGAAGGGGTCCCCAGGGGACCCCTTCCCCTTTGAAAATGCATGCAAAATATTTTTTTAAGGGCTGGCAGTGGTCCCAGAGACCTCTGCCTGCCCTTAGAAAATGAAACGAAAACGTTTCATTTTCTTCTTTTTTTAAAATGCATGGTAAATGGGCTGCATTTTTTTTTTTTAACTGCTTTATTTAAAAGCAGTCCCAGACATGGTGGCCTGCAGAGCCCAGCAGGCACCATACCCAGGAGGGCTGGCATTCCCAATAGGCTCGCAAATTGCAAGAGGCTCATTAATATTAATGAACCTCGCAATTTGCGACCCCATTGGGAATCCGAAACAGTGTTAAACACACTGTTGTACATTTCATTTAGCGACTCGCAATTTGCCACTCGCAATGTGCCGCCAATTGCGAGGCGCTAAATGAAATGGTCGTACATCTGGTTCCAAAATCCTTAAGGGCAGATTTACAAGCCCCTTGCTCCTCTTTTAGGCCACCGTTGCGTCACTTTCGTGATGCAGCGGTGACGCAAAAGATGCGCCATGGTGCAGGGTATTTACAACGTGACGCATCTGAGAGATGCGCCACGTTGTAAAGCCCTGCGCCAGAAGGAGGCGTTCCGGCGCAGGAACGCCTCCTAAAAGTGGCTGAGTGAAATCTACAAGATTTCACTCAGTCACTTTGGGGCCCATGCTGCGTCAAAACCCTGCGCCTGCTTGAAGCAGGCGTAAGGATTGACGCAGCATTAACAAGATTCGGCCCCCCAGAGCATTGCTGGAGCTGCGTCGTGCTTGCGACGCAACTCCAGCAATGCGCCACCTTTACAGCACAGATGCGTCATGCATCTGTGCTTTTTTGTCCCATGAGGCGCAGCATTGTAAATGCGGCGCATCAATGGTAGCGGAGGCATGGCGCACAATAAGTGGCACATCCCTGCTGATATGCATGGATGCGTCACTTATTGTAAATCTGCCACTAAGTACTTTGAGTATTTGTTTTGTGTGCACACGTGTGTATTTTTTTTCAAATTACTGTTTTAATATTTGAAATTTAACTCATACAAATTGCTTGGGGTCCCCGGCTTCCAGTGGTGACTCAATGGGGGTCCTCAGGAGTCAAAAGTTTGGGAACCACTGCTCTAGACTATAGTGTGTAATGCCCTCTCTGCGGCGTGGTAACCGAACTGCTCTGCAGTCAACGCGTGCCAAGCACATCTGGTTCGTGATTTTCAGCCGCATCCCCTTGCAGGAATATAACATGGACGTGCATGGCACTCGTGCATTATTTGTTATGCCATGTTATTTGAGTTGCACATAAAAACAAAGACTACGAATCCAAGTGGATAGCGCACAATGTAAGCTGAAAGGCTTCTAGCTGTTTACAGCATCCCGGTGTATACGACCAGGAAACCTCCACACCCGCCCAACGCCATATGCATGCATTACAAGACGATCGAGCAGATTGCTTCAAGCCTATGAGAGCCTCAAACAATGACCTTACTTCTGCCCTCTCTTGTAGTTGTACACAAGCCTGAAAGACGGGTTGCCACCTGGCCGCTTTTCCACCGGCACCACCGGCATAAAATTAGCACAACCCCTAAAGCCGATACTTTTAGCCCCTTTCTGTACGTACTTCAAACAGCGAATACAAATGGCTCCTTTAAATGTCTAGAAATGAATACATAAGATTTTAAATAAAGTCCTATTTAGTATCACGTCCACCCCTTGCAAACTCCTAAAACAACAACAAATAGGCGGTATTTTTATCTTGCAAAGGTGGCAACTCTACCTGAAAGAAGTACACTAGGGCCAGTGCTGAGTTTAGGATTAGGTTGGCAAACTTTTCTTCCAGAGGTCTGGAGGTGTCACCTTTCAGGGTTCTGAGCCAAACTTAACCCTTCTCTTAAAGGCAGTGGTGCGACTGAGCTCTACCAAGACAGGTCTCTGCTCCAAGACATAAAACTAACACCCAGAGCTTAAAGAGTCTCAGTTTAAAATTGCCACAGGGGATACCACCAAGAGCTATCTTCAATATTCTGCTGTTGTGCGCGATGCTGATGCAAGATTTGCAATCAGAGAGACAGCAGACTAGTCAAATGTGCATGCTAGCGAAGGAGCAATCAAACAAAGAAAAAAAAACGTTTCGCACATGTACAGAGTTGCCTCTGTATATATACACGGCTGGCGAACCCCACTTCTGAGCCAGATCTTTGTCCACGAGAAATAACGGACTTTACAAGACCCAAATGACAGACTCAGCGCCTCCCTCTCAAGGGGGAAGACAGCCTTTACACCAAACAAAAGCTTGTCACGCTAAGCTGTATGGCTCGTATGCTCTGAATAAGCAGACACTAAATATTTTAAGTGGAAGTGGCAGGCAATTATGTGCTCCCTCCCCAGAGGCCCTGTCTTCTGGGACCAGGGGCCAGCCCCTACGCCTAAGCTCATTTGGGCCCAACAAAAACAATCTCAAAATGAAACAAGAGGAAAATGCGTCGGGGGGTCCCCCAGGAATGACCGTCCCTCCCCATGCATAGCAAAGAAAATTATACATTCTGTTTATCTTATGCTGCACGCGCTAAAGTTCAATGCAGGAGGTGCCCAAAGCCTTAGCGCACCCACCCCCTCGCCTGAACTGCAAACAGCTGGTTTTGAGGAGAGAACAAAATAGCAAACTACATTGCCTGACATTCTTCGAATAGCTTTTGTGGACTATATTTATACAAGTACTCTGAAGTGGGTGTCTCTGCTGAGACTTTGTAATTTCCAAAACATTCGTGTTCTGGGGGCCTCTGGGAAACAATATTCTCATGTGCCTTTTAAAACAAAATAAAACCCCTCTAACAGGCTTGTCTATCTATTTATGCACTGATTTTTTTTTACTTTGTCCCACTAAAAATGAACCCAGTCCCTTGAGTTGTGTTGAGCAGATTTTTCTTTGAGTAATAACAATGTGCTCTTTTTAAACTCTAGATAGTGTCATTAAGACTTGTCTGGTACCCGTGTAGCAGAAACTGAGAATGGGGGGCATCCCTCTGTGGAGGAGCGGGCGAGGAGCAGGTATCAAGCTATTGTAAATCTGTACCATGATGCCTCTTGCTTTCACACCCAAGGGAAACAGCTTTAAAATAATCGTCAGAACCCTGCAAGGCTACGCATAGTCTGTGATGTGACTGCTGTATGCAGAGACAGGAAATGAAGAGCAAAGTGAGTTCTGAACTTCTTCTCTGTTATACTATGTTTCTCTTCGTTCAAAATAGTTAAGACCCTCAAAAACTTTTATGGAGGTGATCAAACATTTAAAGTGAGTAGCTCTTTAGCTAATCAAATATCACTACAGGGAGGTAGAGGCGTTCCTTGGTCAATAATATTGAGGGTGAGGTGTGTGAGCTTAAGATTTTCCAGCAATCATGCTGGCATATCCTAAAATACATTATTACATTATACAATGAGGGGGTCCTAACGGGCATGGAAAGGGAGAGGGATGTAGACTGTTAGTGGTACCAAGTGAAAGGAAACCCAATATTTTGTAAAATAACATTCTTGAAGACCTTCAAAATGGGGAGGGTGATGGGGAGTATGTGAGTATGTGTTTGTGTGTATATGTAAAAATCACAGTTAAAATCTGACATATACCTCACTGTTATCTGACTGAGAGCATATGGACCTAATCAGTCATTAGAGAATACGTTTTTGTCATGGGGAGGAACACCGCAAATAACCCCCCTGAAGCCACACCCCCACATGGAGGGTGCACAACCAGGATAGTTAACATGACCGTGGTCCTTGGTGACTGGGATATCTCCTGATTAGAGCTGACAGAGGTCTGCGGAACACTCTATCAGAATAGCTTAAAGATCCCTCCATACTCACTGAGCAGCGGAGGAAATGGCAAACATGGGCTTTTAAATGAACGTCATAGCTTGCCTAGATACTCTTGGTCACATTGTGTTTCCTCCGCGCTATCTTCTTTTGGTACTGCAAAGACTTACGTACAAGTCAGTATTTGAAAAAAGATACTGTAAGGTCTAAGATGATAGGACCAACGTCATCTACACCCACAAGATCAACATCCTCTCCTACACAGATGACACACAACTGATAATGCCCCTCTCCGACAAATTGCTCTACACATGAACAAATTCACCACCTGCATGTCCGAAGTGGATATCTAGATGCCGTCAAACTGTCTCAAGCTGAACACCAACAATACAAAAGTGGTGATCTTGGGGAAGGATACCTCACCATGGAACTCAATCTGGTGGCCCATATAGCTAAGACCTACTCCCACTCCCTGCTCATACTCCAGAAACCTCTGGATCATCATCAAAACCAAGCCAGGCGTTCCTACCCACATTAACACCATCACCATTCTGCTTCCACTCTCTAGGGATGCTTAGAACGGTTTACAAAAGGCTACTGAACAACAACAGTAAGAACATCACCCAAGCACTCATCACCAGCAGAATGGTCTATGGAAACTCCCTTTAAGCAGCAATAAACACCAAACATCTCACAAGAAGACTGCAAACCATCAAAAACATAGCAGCCATACTTTTCCTCAACCTCCCACGTAGAACCCTCAACACACCATACTTCAGGGAGCTACACTAGCTCCTCAGACACAAGCATGTACAGTTCAAGCTCCTCACCTACACATACAACACACTACACAAAACAGGCCCAGCTTAATTGAACAGCGGCATACGTTTTCACCAACAATCCAGAAGTATGCTTAGTCTCCCTCCTACAGTTGGGCACTTTAAATGTCACAATTGTGCTGCGTGTGAAATGGCAATGGATTCCAAATCCATTATGATCAATGGTAAAGAACATCACCAAAAGATCTTTTCAAATTGTAACACTAAGAACATAGTCTACTGTCTTAGGTGCCCTTGTGAATTGTTCTATGTTGGACAAACAACGCAAGCTGTAAAAACACACATCCTTCAACTTAAATCAAGAATATGAGGCAAAGTTCAGGGTGCATCTCTAGTCCAGCACTACCAACAGAACGACCATAATGAGAATGAGACACAGTGGTCTGTGTTCTCGTAGTAACCAACACAATCAGAACAAATTTACAGACCAAGCTAGACATTAGAAGCAAGCATTATTGAAAAATACAGGACGGCAACACAGGGGTTGAACGAATATGATGAAATATGGGCGTTGGTGTATTCACTCATGGAAAGAGATTTGTATTTACACCTTGACGAAAGCTGATATATTTAATCCAAGAGGGGTGAAATTGCTGTGCATTGCTACAATATTCCTGTACTAGAAATCTTTGCCTTAGGGTGATTGTTAAGTACTATACCCGTTGAGGCTGTATGTATATATCTATGTCTATGGAACTTAAGAATGTCTACCCCAGTATGTTTTTGGACCACCACGTTGTATAGTGATAACTTTTATTCGTTGGTCTGATAATACATCCATTAAGTTTACTTTGTATGAAATACCCTGTTTTGGTTTAGTTTGCCCTTTGGGTTAATTTAGGAGTGAAGGCACTTGGTATGGGCTTTCCAGTTGGGAAGAGGGATATACATTCCCACAATGGCCGTGTCTCTTCTGATATTTAGTAATTATGAAAGAACAATAAAGCTTTGGAGGCATATAGGATCAATATGCTCTTTATGGATGACCCCTGATATACGTGTATTTGTACGATGTTTACTGATACCCCCTTGAAAAAAGAGAGGGGTCGTGGAACATCGAGTATGCAACGGGGAAGCACGTCATAGGTACTCCCGGACATGCTTTGGGATATATGGGAGAAAAGAGAGCACCCGTCCCTAGTTAATCACAGGGCAGATTCGGCCCACGAGTGAACAGGAGGTAATTGATGGCTACAGGAGGCTACGCATTCTGACCACAAAGGTGAGAATATTTGCTTGAGGGACGTTGCCCTCTATGCTGGTTTACGGTGATTGTAAACCGTTTGGTGGGTCCGGGTAAAAGTTATTGAAAATATGCAGTAATGGTTTTTGGTGCTGTGTTCCTGTTTTTACAGAATGGAAAGTGCTTGATTCTAAATAAGACACATCCTTTTGACTCTTTCTTCCATTGGAAGTGTACACCTTTGAGGAGTATTGGCGATTCCCCGCCTGAGACAGGTTTAAGGTACTTGGTAAATGCCACTTTAGTATGGCACAGGGTGTGCCTATGCTTCTGCATAGGGCAGGTTGTTGACTGGAGGTATGATTTTATCCCGCTAGGTACAGACGAATAGAGGAGTCCTTTGCCAGATACGTTAAGGTGTGACTAGCTCCGCTGCGAGTAGGTTAGTTTGAATGTTTGGAATTTTGGATATTTGGCATGTGGCGCATGACGATTAACAATCGCATGGGCTAAACACTGACACAAAGCATGGCTGATGTATAAAATAAGATCTTGGTTTGTAGTAAAATAGTAGCATATGGGAACACAATGTTGGCATAATGGATGTATTATCATTCCGACGTTTTTATTTTTGTAGCATTTCCTTGTGGTGGTCACTCCCTGAATTTGGTCTCTTTCACTTTACTTGCATGGGATCATGCATATCTAATATATGGCACCTTGTGTGATAAAGGCAGAGTGGACAGGATTTTAAAGTTTGTATAATTGTTTTGTAGGTGGGATTTGTTTTGTGTTGTGTCACCCATGTCCTGATGAGGCCCGACTCAGTGGGCTGAAATGCGTCCACCAAATTGAAATGTGGACGTATGAACTTTTATAACACACACTACACAAGTGACTGACTAGAGGGGGAGTCTCTCTCTGTTTCTGTGGTGTGTTGAAAGGCTTACCTCCTCCCGATTGCTTAGATATATGCATCTGATTGCAACCGGGTTTAAATGAATGGGTACAAAAAAGTTTGCGAAATGTGTTGTTTTGTTTATGTGCTTTTGCACGTATAATGGTTGTCTTATGTGTAAAAAATTATAATTGTGTATATATCTATATAAAAAATAAAGCAAAGATATGTTAAAGAATTGAGGATGCCTTCGTGAGTAATTAAACTGTCTACAAGTTATAATTGGGGATTAGGCTCCCATGCAGGGCATCAATATTTTTGTACCTACTTGCTGTAGCAACCTTGTGTACATCATTTCCTTTTGTTGGTTTGCTTCTTCCCAGATGTATTCTTGGGGGGATTAGGGCATAACTTGTTTTCTTGATACTTCACCAACAATCCAGGCACCTCCGCTCTGCTGGACTCCTAGTAACACACATCCCACGCATTCACAGAAGCAGAACCGGGAGCCGAGCCTTTCCTTCGACACCCCCAAAGCAAGGAACAACTTCCCATATCACAACAGAGCCTCTCTTCTATTCTTGAATTCCAATTCCACAAGAATCTGAAGACGCAGCTCCTAGAATAATTCTTCTCGTCGCCCGGGGCCTAGCCTCACATACCTGCATAGCGACAGAATATCCTCACAGGTGATGGTGCGCTTTACAAATACACTAAGGGGCAGATTACGATCGCCATTTGGAAAGGCTCTGAATCGGATTCAGGTCTGCCGAATTTGTTTCGGATCCTGCTTTCTGGAATTACGAACGACAGATTACGATGTTCGGAAAGCGTTCGGACTATCTGAGTCGGTTCCGGATGGCATTCAGAGGAACCGTGTCGTTCAGAGCTAACTGGTACAGGTCTATAGACCGCATTTCTGACCGAGCGATTACGATGTCGGATTCGGACAGCCTTTCCGAATCAGTTTGACAAACAGGGATTGGCTGTCAGGATCTGACTTTTGGGGCCCATAGCAAGCCCCCCTTCACCCAGAGCCTTTTGAATGGGTCCCAGAGGAGAACCCAAGGGACCCCTCCCCCCCTTTCAGACCATGCACAGTGTGATAGGCACTAAGGGGTGCCCGCCACAGGGTGCACGATTTTCCGCACCCACCCCTTTCTTCACTGGGAGCCTGTGTATTTGGTAGGACATAGGCTCCCAGGAGTCCGAACTAATGCTATCCGAAACCATCGTAATAGGTCGGTTGGACTACCCAAATACGATTCGGTCGGAATGCTTTCCAAACGACATCGTAATCGGCCTCTTAATATAACATAACATATCAAGCCGGTATACTAGCTACTGAAATGTAACCAGGAGACCTGGCATCAAACCCCAATTTACCTCTTGAAGGATCCCTGTGATCCACTGGTGTAAATTAAAACTAGCTAAATTACATTTTAATTTATTGTTGTGCTGTGAAATGCAAAGGCTTACTTCTCAGTTCACCAGGTTTGGGATTTTACAAACAATAAAACGGTCCTTAATTCAACACTGCTTTTCCATTTGTTAGCTTGTGCATATCGCATTGAGAATACAGTATTACCACTTCCTGTTCTAAACACCATAAACATTATTTGTCAAAGGAAGACGACCATCGCACAGCGCAGGGCGGCAAATAGATACTAAAGTGAATCATTAACATACAAGCACTAAACTCAGTTTTGGGTAAAACGCAGCAGGTTTATTTTTGAAGGCTTTTGAAGCACTCCTCCCATAAAAATAGTAAGCTCTCATAGTCGAGCTGCTTTAAGACAAAAATTCAATGAAAAGAACTGTAGGCAAGAGCTGATAGGAGGTAAAATATTTGAAAATATGAAGTTCTAATTCAATTATACCTCTGTATTCTACTTTGTAGGTCGCGCACCAGAGGGAGAGTTTGACATTCATGATATGGACCCCTAGGATATGCAGAAAAGCTGAGGTCTGATTAACCTTGCTTAGAAGCTGCTGTTTCAGTGCACCCACATCTTCCACCAACTCAGGAAAGCGTCTTTCGTGGATACCTTCACACAATGATACCAAGAAGATGAACGTCTAAAGTCATCACTGCCACACGTATTCCTGTTTCGTTACGTGACTTAGTCCTACATCGACCTACATTCAACAGGTACCGAACAACAAGCATTTGTATACACAAATGCATGCCTTGATGCTTTGTCACAAACCAATCGGAATAATAATCCTCTACTTATTAGGGCTGCGTATTGATGGAAAATGTATAGTCGAAGCCAAGTAACCATTTTTGGACTTATAATGATGTATTTTCATTCTTAAACATGAAAAGTGTCACCAGAGTAATATGTGTAATCAGCAGCGGGGGCCTGCACAGCACATGTAATGACATTGGTGGATCTGTTGAGGCATGTTCCTCAGTGATGTACATATTCGGACAGAGAGATGCCTGATGTGTTGGGCATTTATGGTTTAATGGCAATCAAATTAAAAAACAAGAAAACACAAAATATTCACAAAATAGAGGCTCATGTTGTGAATATTTTGTGTTTTCTTGGAGACTCATGTTGGTATGGGAACAAAGAAGGCTGATACAACACCACTCATATGTATTACCCTTTACGTCATCCAAATCACAAGTCTGTTATGGGTTCCATAGCTAAAACAAAGTTACATATAATTAACAACAGGTGACACTCCAGTTTGAAACATAAACTTTCAAGGATTATGGCATCATCACACTTGAAATAATAATTTGTGGTGAAAGGACAGGTGGACCACATGCACAAACTCAGCAATGGCACATATGGAGTGGTGTGGCTCACTGGTTAGAGGCGGCAGACCTGTAAGCAGAGTACGGCCCGGGACCAGGGTTCAATTCCCGATGCAGCAGGATCTTGGACCAGGGTCAACGGACTTGATAATTCTCGCCTCAGTGCCTACTCTAACCAGTGAACACACTCAGTAACTCTGGGCATTAAGCTTGCCTCATCTCTACAAAGGCCCCCCACAGACGCCGGGGATGCCTGGTTTCACCCTGGAGATACCCAGAAAGGGACCATCTCACAGGGAAAACCAGGACAGGTTCCCCAGCGGTCTATAGCGCCAGGACACTCGGGTAGAGTAACAGTGCGCTTTACAAGAATCCCACATCTACATTTACATTTACATGTGCTGATCCAGTCGTATCTCTCTTATGTTCCAAAAGACATCTCTAATGCGACTTGTTCTTTCCATTATTGATCAGTATTAGTCACTGACAGCCATGGTAGCAGTGTGGGCAATTTACAAAATCACCCAGTGACTAGAAATTCATAACTGATTTGCAAACCTGCCTCTATTGAAAGGCCTTTGCCTGACTTGTCCTCCGTCATTTTGTTCATGTGGCCAAAGGTTCATTTCCCTTGGCTAATAAGGATTCAGGGTTCAAAGACTGGTGAGCCCTCGAGGAATCTGAACCACTATTCTTCGTCCTATTCTCTGAGGGTAGATGCATAACCCACATGTGCAATCGTACTGGGTTCTTCCTATGGCAAACTATAATCTCAGGCGCAAGGGCTGGACCACCTGGAGCCCTCCACTTCAAATGATCAAACCATACTTTTCCAAGGGAGTAGGAGCCTCAACAACTACTGCAGAGTAAAAGTTATTACACAACTGTAGCTTACGTAAGATTAACAGGTCGCACAAAACTGTTCCATGCTTCAATTATGAATCTGCCTATCCTGGAGACTGCAAATTGCAGATTTAAGAAGGGTCAGTAGTTTTTAAAATGGGGAGATGAAAACCAGGATTGGATATGAAAATACAGTTGGCCTCTCTATCGCATCAAAACGCCCCAGTTAGTGGTTGGGTACAAATTCAACAAGCGTGGTCTGTTCAGTATGTCATCTCTAAGGTGGCGATTGCACAGTATATCCAGAAGTATTTCTGAGTTGCCATTTATAGCTGCCACCTAATTTCAGCATCACATTTTGCATCTCCGAGAGTGAACTGCTGCTTTCAGCAAATTGGCAGGGGAAAGAGCAGAGCTATCAAATAGGACAGATTTTGGTTGTTCACTTATGGTTTATAGAAGGCCAAAAAAACAGAAGCATAAATCATGGTTTGGCATCAATTTGGTCCACACTTCCATGTGTACTCAAAAGAGCGGGAGAGACTGAGATCAGACAGCGAGAGAAGGTGGTCCTTTGTCAAGCAGATAAAACATTTCCCCAGGCTAGAATTATCACCCCTCTGGTGAAGAGGAGCAGTTACTGCTTTTGTTTATAGGTGCCAAGTTATCTTGTTTGCAGTTTTAAAATCCAGGCTTTATTCGAGCGATGGTATCTGCAGACCTGCTTGTCCTTTGAAAGATGAGTTTGTCCAAAGGCAACTGATTGAGGACTTGGCTTCTCTCCTTGACGCCCATGAGTAATTCTTGCTAGCTTGGCACTATGAATCAAAAAGGATTTCAAACAACACTTCCTTAAAGGAACAGGGACGGATGCTTACAATCTATCTGAAAGGTACAGGAACAGAAACAGCGAGCCTCTTGTTCCCATAATACAAAATATAACACAAATGTACTCCCTAGCGGGCCTACAGCCTGGTTTAAAGTGTCCTAGCTGCCTAAAATACTGTTTACTATAGATTATGCTACGACAGGCAATAACCAAAATATATTTACCGCCCATTGTCATTAATGCTTCGTGGTTGCTAAGTTTCATTCAGATCTTTTTTGCTGTTTAAGAGGTATAGGCAATGGTGAGGTGTAGAGGAGATTAAGACTTTTTTTTATAAACAAGTCAATTGAGTGAATGTTTTACTTGTAGAAAATAAATGGCTGCATCAATTTCCACCTAATGAAGTTATGGCAAAAAAGAGCACATCATGAGAGATGTACAAGCACAAAAAGAGAGTTTTTTTTAAAATGCTTGCACATAGGCCGACAAGCTTTCAGGCACTAAAATGTAATCCAGGATCTACCAGGCGCATCTGATTCAGTCGCTGCAAAAGTACAGCTCATTCTATCTGGTAACTGCATGATTGATTGAAACAGCGTGGAGTCGATACACTCTACATGTTCTATGACTCACATTAGAGATGATTCATTTTTAATGGGTGTCACATTATATTTTTCTGTAAATTGAATAATTACCCTAATGGGTCAGTGCAAGTGTCAATGTAAATTGAGTCAGATTCCAAGCAACACTTTTTTGATTAATTAAATATAGGGGTAGGTAATTGTACTTGGAGACTATCATGGAATTACTAATCATTGACAAGGGAAACGGGAAGGGCAAAGAAGAAAGGAAGAGACAAAGTGCAAGAGTCAGGTGGTGCCAGAGACAGGACAATAACCATAAAACCGACTTTCAGTTGCAGTCAAGATTTTAGCCTGCTTCAGAACTTTGCCCTTTCATATACCACGAGAGATTTCCTTGCTGATTTTGCAAATATTGCAATAAACAATTGACATAAATATTTGTCTATTTCTTGTAATAAGTAAAAAGTTACCTCCCTTACACTGGTGGGATATGCGCTTTTCCTCTGCACTGTGCTGCAGGCTGCTACATTTTATGGAAGAGTTCTGCCCTGTTCCCTAGTCCTCCAAAAAATAAAATGGAGTGCATCTCAGGGCTAAGAGACATAACCACGAATCACTGCGGAGGTGATGCCTAAAGGTCAAGCACCGGCATTGCAGACTCACTGGAGTGGTTTGATGTTGTTGCAGCCTTTTTGTGTACTATCATATCTAGCTCGAAAATGAAGGTGTGGTAGAGGGCCAGAGGAGGTGTAGTTCTTTCTCGCAGAGTGTGGAGCCGAGTTGTTTCTCCCAGTACGTGATTGTTTTGTCCAAGGTAACTTTCAAGGGATGGCTCAACTGGGTGGCGTACCTTAGAGGCGCGGACAACACTGCCCTGCGCAACTCATCATGGAGACAACCCGACAGGAGGATGTGGGCGTCCTTGGACGAACTCCTAGACCCATATGAACCACCATGAATAGTACTAACAAAACAAAACTTTTGGCTCGGTAGTACTCCCTCACTGGAGCAAGGCAACAACGAGAAGAAAGTTAACCTCTGTATGCGCTCTCCTCCTCTCTACCTTAACTCCTTCCCTTTCCTTCTCTCTTTTGTCACACTCCTCTCCTCTTACGGAGACAGTGGATAGGGGGGCAGCCAAGCTTATACAGGGCGAAACTGTACTACCATTAACACAGCCAGTCTGGGCTGCCACTGCAATGACCAAGCGTTGATGATTTTATATTATATGTTGTAAAAAAACCAAGAAAAACTATTTTGAAATTAAAAAGAAAATGAAGGCGTCGTAGTCTGATATTTAGGAGGGTGGCCCAATTTGATTCAATTAACGAGACTGAAGGATACACTTATAGTATGTATCATAAAAATGGCGACGTCGAAATTAGGAGCAAGTTATTTCAAGCTTTTCAACCTCATGCAAACATGCCACGGTGCCCTGCTCCTTTGTGCCAGCACACTCATTTCGAAAGCGAAAGCAGCTGGGTGGTCCTGAAATCAGTACCACTGCCAGCATTTTCTTATTCAGCTTTAAAAGCCGCATTTGTTAACTATCCACATCCTTTTACTGGCTCGGAAAGCGTACACATTTCAGGGCTAAGGCCGTACCATCGCAGAGCCGCAAGTTTACTAAATCAACACAATTCTCCAGAAACAGCACAAATAAGGGACTATGCCGGATAAACTACACTCAATGCTGTAGTGTGAAAGGCACATCCCTGTGGACTTCAGCCATGAGGGCAACAACAATGAGTGCTTTCACAAGTTCTCTAGGGCCATAAGTCGTGTTCCAGGATGCCACCCTGCCAAATCCCTCTACTCCAGCATAGCCCCTGCTAGTGTCCAAGGGGTCATAGGCAGTCCAAAAAAGGGAAAGACTCATTTTAGGATGAAATCAGCAAGACTGTGATGAAAATATTCAAATGTTTAGTTCCCAAGAGTGAGAGTGCCTACTAAGATGGATGGGCATGCACCTATAGCTATCTAGCTATAGCAGTTTTTTCCTTTCTGTGTGCTGCTCTGCGAGGCATGCAGTATTAGAGGATGGAATTGAAACCCCGCCCATATTTCTCATTTGCTTGTGTCATTGTCCTTCGTAAATGCTGGTTTCTGATTCGTTAATAGGCTTGTCAGTCCCTCCGTAGTACACCTTGTCTTTATTTGTAACCTCCTATGAGGACTGGCCCTTTTACTTCAGTTGTTACACCATACGTCTTCTTTAGTCTGTAAGCACTATTTTCTTTAACGGTTTCTTCGGCTGCAGGCACTACATGCTTTCCTGCAACATTCAGTGCGCCATGCGCACTTTCATGGGACGCTTTTACCAAAATAAAGCAGGTTTGTCAACTTGACGAACAAATGCTTTTTTTGGTAAACACGCCCCATACCGCATTTTCACTTTAATAGTGGCCGAGGACCTTTCTTTAGACACGGCTCGTTTAAAGAAAGGGACGTGGCCTCTATTAACGGGAAAGCGCAGCATGGGGTGCTTGTAAACAAAAAACATTTGCAATCCAATAGGTCTCGCATTTTAGAAACTTTGACCTATTGGTACTGTAACAATGTGACAATGCCTTTTATTATTGCTGGTTTTTTAAACACAAATAAAAGGCATTGTCATTTACAATGCCAGTAGCTAAAAATTTCGCAATTGCGAGACCCATTGTATTGCAAGTGCTTGTTTTGCCTTGTGTAATCACTTGTGTCACAGCAAACAACATCACATAGCACCGACCAGCAGTACCGTTCTCCATTCTCCAACACATTAAATTATAACACATAAAGGAACAACATGCTACGCAATTCTACCTCGAACTTCACCAGAAACACCTACTTCACTTGGTAATATAGCAGAGTCTAAAGCTGCAAAACACCATGCTATTTCCCACCTCACTTCACCATACAAAAACTATTAGATAAAGAGCACAGCCCATCATGCTACATCCTACCTCACTTCACCATGCAAAAACTATCAGATATAAAGCACATCCCATCATGCTACATTCCACCTCACTTCACCATACAAAAACTATTGGATAGAAAGCACATTGCATCATGCTACATCCCACCTAACTTCACCATAAAAAAGCTATTACATAAAAAGCACCTCACATCATGCTTGACCACACCAGATAGTAGTCATAAGTGACCCACCACATCACATCATAATATCACACACCACATAATACCACATAAAAAACACCACATTGGTTATGCCACAATTTGGAAAACCACACCACACCATGTATGAAGGCATCACAAGTAATAATGGAAACAAACCACTCCACCAGACCGCTTACCACAGCGGTTCTTAACTTTTTTACTTCTGTGGACTCCAGCTGAATCAGAACTAGAATCCCGGAGCCCCCACTGAGTCATTACTGGAAGCTGGGAACCTCCAAAAAATACTTAAAACTCAAAAACAAGTATACAGCAAACAAATGATCAAATATTGAAATTGTGTTTAATTCACAATCAAATATAGAAAAAGATTTCACATTTTCAATTATCCTTTTTGATTGGTATATACTTTATTCATTTTAATGTAACATTATTTAATCTTGTAACACAGTAGTGGACCTCCTGAGAAGGTCTTGTGGAGCCCAGGGGTCCTTGGGCCAAAGGTTAAGAACCACTGCCATACCACATTTCATTATACCAAGGCCACATACACCATCTGACCCCACAGCACGGCACACGATATCCATTTACATCATGCTTTTAGCCAAATAATATATCATCAAACAACAAAATAACAGACTACTTCACAGCATTGTACAACTTACACCACACATAAAAACAGCAGACTATACTATACAATACAATACCACTTCACTCAACACAACAGCTCACCACAGAACACCACATTGCAATATACCCCATTATACCATCCCACACCACAATAGACTATACCATATAACCACACAAAGAATCACACCACTACATACATTCTATATACACATACAGTAGGCCATGCCACATCATAATACACCATTCTGTATACATCACATCACTCTACACCACATCACCCCATACAGCACCATATCACACAACATACCACACCATGCCACTACTTAAGCCACACCACAGAACACACTCTTCAATGCCACCAGAATTCACCTTGCTATATGATAACACAGAGCATCACATCCTAACATACAAAACCACAACATAACACATTTCACAGCTCTGTGGTAGGGTAACGCTTTGGCCTAGGAGACGCAGGGGGCCAAGGAAACATGGGGCCAGAGGCACTGGTACCAGCAAGGCGCTCTGTGCTGGCGAGAAAATCAGGGCCGAGGAAGAACTCGTTTGGGGAGAGCCAGGTACAGTAAAGTAGCGAGATAGAGTGTGTATGGACAAGCAGCCAGGGGTTCACGGAGTCTCCAAGGGCAGGTCGTCATAAGAAAGGGAGCCTTCTGGACAATTAATCTTAGAGATGACAAATCTCAATGATAAGGAATCAAGTATACACTTAGATGGGACTGGGAATCAATGGGGACTGTGATACAGAGTGTTGCCAGGCCAAGAGAATTATTCAACACATGGAGACTGATAGGATACAGAGGGAATACATAGATGGGGTCAGGCTTGATTGTAGAACAAGGAAGCATGGAATAATAAAATAGGATGGTATTGGTACTAATAAGAGCGTAGATTGAGATCTTAAAGACCCACAGTCAAGAAATCAATGAGTCCCAAACTTTGAATAACAAAGTTTCTGACACACATGGGCGTGGTTTAGATGGAAAGGTATTGGCCCATCATCCATTAGGAGGCCTCCTAGGGTCCCAAATTGACAGACAACATTGTCGTAAATGATATGGTTAGATGGAGGGCCTAAGACTCTAGCAACGTTGATGGAAAACACAGAAAGAAAATCCACTCATTAGTTCACAACCACACCTGTTCTAGCATGAGTTAATCACCCTACACAATACATAACGTACACTCAATCGGAACAGGCAAGGGTAGATGACCAAGGATACCTACCTATCTCCACCTCTGCCCCCACTCCCCGACCGAAGCCCTGTCTGCCTTTTGTCCTTCTGAGGTCAGTACAAAGAGTTCTGCTGAGTAATAACAGCAGCTGCTATCCACAGTCCTAGCAAATAACTAAAACGTGGTAGCAAGCTTTATATAAAAACAAGTTATAAGGCCATGAGTATTAAAACAGACATATTTTCGAGCCTTTTGAAAGATGAGTACTTGATTTTCCAATGCACGAATATGTCAGGCAGACAAATTGAAGCAGTCCACTGGCCACACGATGAAACTGTTCAGAATGTGTGGTCGCCTCTGGCACGTGCAGAAAGAATGTGGTGAGTTAATAATATCTCATAATCACAGCATGCTTACTCAAAATAGCATGGGCAGGCCGGAAAGGTGAAAGCCAAGCAAGTGCCTGAGTCGAAGCTCGAAAAGATCTGAGTAGTGTACACAGTCGAGCAATATTCAAATCACAGCGGGGGCGCCCCACCCAATATCCCCTTCAAGGATGATAAACGTTTCGGGTCTACAGGCTGTCTAAAAGGTCCACTTCTGTTCGGTAATGACACGTTCAGGGATGTAAAATCCCAGTATGTGAAAGTGAGGCAGGCGGAGCGGAGGGTGAGTGTAACTGAGGAGGGGTGGTGGCGAGGCAGTGTGGGAGGTGAGGTAGAGGGGGGCGAAATTAAAGCAACATAAAATTGCAAATGTTTCCCCAAGGAGTGCAGCTGAATTTGAGGGAAAAAAACATAAACGTGGGTCATTGTTTCGGTTGACTCTCCCAATAGATAGGGTGATAAAACACGTGCGTCAGCTGCTCTGGTGCATACCTCGGCTGAGGTATTGCCTCAACCTACACGGGCCTCTGTTTATGGTGACTACAAATTTTAACCAAGAGAGATAGTAATGGCTACCGAGTCTTTACTTTCCAGGCGTCTACATAATTACACGGCAATAAAAACTCGCTCTTCATATTACTCAGACACGAAATGCATTTTCCCAGGGGCTTTCCACTTCATTATTTTTATTGGAGCTCTCAGGTGTTTATTTAGGCTCTTTAAGCCTTCCTTATATTTTACGTGACCGAAGTTAAAACTGCTTCCGTTTGCTGAGTCAAAGGACAAGTGGGGGATGGAGGTCAGAAGGACAAATGCTGCTGAAATAAGATGAACTATGCTATTTATTTCCCCTTCCCTCCCACCGCCATCTCGGGCAGCAGGAAACTGACATTGCATAAGCAGTGGAAGGTTTTTCTGCCAGCTGTATGCTGGGAAATACAATTTTCGGAGGGAGACACATTTGTGGTGCTGTTGTGATAGGAAAGTGTGGCATCTGCTTGCACCAAGCTTATGACCGGTGTTGGGATGGGAGAAGTCTGGATGTCTGGTCATGAAGGAGAGCACATGGAGGAGGCCAAGGCAGCTCACGAGTAAGTCCTGAGAGCAGAAAGCTTTGGTTAGGATACCAGGCCTCACTGTATTTAAGATCCTTACCTTGGAAGCAGGAATTTCCATTTATAAGAACTCTAAAAATATCTCATTGGAATTTACTCCTTTCCAAGTGATGTATCCTTACCATGTATCTACCTCTAGGTTAACTCTTCCACAGCCTACCCCCCATAAAACATGATCCAATTTCAAAGAAAAAGTGCATCCTGCTGCTTATATTTTATCCGGGTTGTGAAGGAGTGGACTGGTCAATGTTGAGCCATAAAGACCGGGAAGGAGACAAGAATGTTTGGATAGAACTAGGCCAGTGGACTGAGAACTTCCGAAGGCACCATCATTGTATCGTAAACTTTAAATATCAGCACCACACAAGGAGTCAAGACACTGCGCGTGTTTTATCACCCGATCACTGGAAACGAAACGGTTCAATAAAGAAAAAAAACAAAATAATATTTTTTCTCATTTTGGCACCCAGGATGTGGAACAATGTCTGTTCTGACATCAGAATGGCTCAAACCCATCCTAAAATTCAGGAAGAAACTGAAAATGCATCCCTTTAAGGAGCAATACCCTCCCTACATTACACACAAACTACCTGCTATCTGTCTCTTATTTCCTGGTCGCACATCGTTGCTCCGCTCCCCCTAGCTCGCCCACTACACACAATACACTCACACACATAAGATCACTGACACCCATAGAAACAACAAAAAAGACACTGGTAGGTCTGAAAAAAACCTTCAAAATATGAATCAAAATAGAGCTGGCTTTGCTACAATGACACATGTAGCATTTTAAAACTGCCCCTGGTTGTGGCAGCCGTACTGTCGCAAATCCCTCTGAGGGACACGCTGTTTGTTGTTCTTTTCCTATTGCTATTTTTCTTTAAGCAAGTGGAAACCTCAATTCAACTTCTCTGCTGTGAAAAGAGCGAGTGTCGTAGCCAGGAATGAGAAGGACAAGGAGATGTCCCATGCCGGAAACTGAAACACGGAAGATGATGAACCCCCAGCACCGGATGTCTTTACAGTGTTTTTTTAGCCAACAAGAAACACATCGGTTTCTGCACAGAAAATATTGAGTGCCCCAGGGGATACTAGCAGGAGACAAGATTCCCGCAGGGACTAAACATCTGCAGACAAAACACATTTGCCCTGGGCTCAGGCACAAACAGTACACTACAAATAGAAACTCAATGCAGGTGGGGTTCATGTTTTCATTGAACAGTCAAACGTGCTTTCCATTTCTATTCTAGAATGTTTCCCTGTTGCAAAGAAGAGCTTGAATTTACCACAATTTGATACATATTATGTCACAATCTCGTGCAGGATGGATTCTTCGAACAATCCTAAGAATTTATAGTTATACTTTTATTGAATGAATCTGCCAGTGTATAAGTGCTGTGGGACCGTCCCACTTGCAATGCAGATAGGCCACATAGTACTATATAACCCTGGCATGTCCCATAAAGTTCTCAAAGCAACCTATAATTCACAGATTGGCTTGTACAAAAGCGTCAGTCAATGGCCAAGCCACCCAAACCAAAGGACGTACCTTAACTTGTGGAAAATCCACTCTCATATCATCCCACTTACAGAGTGGCCTACGAACAACCAGAGGTTGCTGGTATATCAGCAGACTACCATCAGTGCTGTACAGCCTCCATCTTGTTAGGCTTGCCACTTAACATAATAATATGCTAACAGAGGGTGTGGAATCATCTTAGTTGGTAAATTATGTGACTACAACACTCACAATATTCCCACACTTGTCTTTGCAACATTTCCGAGAATGTGAGCTTCATCCAAAAGTCTTATACGTACTACCCCACAATACTTTCAGATGCAGGTTGACGCACATGTCACAGCTCAAGTCTAGATACAGAGATACACCTCAGCTCTCAATTCATCACAATAGGTGGTAGGGCCTCACAACCACCGGAAATGTGTCTCCCACCATGCAACGCTGCATAGTTAGATTACAGTAGTTTTTAATATAACTCACTACTCAAACACTGGAGAAGTGAATCACGTCATAAAGCCAACAATAAAGCAAAACAATTCAAATGAACAACGGACACATACAGAGGCAGCAAATACTACCAATTAAAAATGTAAGCACACAGCCCCAAATACGCGGGTCTTACTGGTCTCATATAATGCTCGGTAAAGTAAAGTAAAGTCCACATTTGTAAAGCGCACAATCACCCGTAAGGGTCTCTAGGCGCTGGGGGGCCGTCGGGAAGATTAAGCGAGCTATTGCCCAGAGTCACATGGTGCTGGGCTGACCTGCCGCCGGAGCCGGGGATCGAACCGTGGTCCCCAGATTCCAGCGTCAGTCGCCCTGGCCGCGGCGCCACACCTCTTCCGCTCGGTGATCATTAACAAAATGTTAGGTCTTTTGAGACTGTAGAAACCTGTCCAGCTATGCAGAATTATAAAGCATATGAGTGTCTTAATTAAGAACCGCAGAAAATGTAAATGTAAATGTAAATGTGTTGGACTTGTAAAGCGCACGGCTGCCCGTAAGCGTCCCGGCGCTGGAGACCGCTGGGGAACCCATCCTGGCTTTCCCTGTGAGATGGTCCCTTCTGAGTATCTCCAAGGTGAAACCAGGCATCCCCGGCGTCTGTGGGGGGCCGTTGTAGAGGTGAGGCAAGCTTAATGCCCAGAGTTGCCGAGTGTGATCCCTGGTTAGAGTAGGCACCGAGGCGAGAATTGTCGGGTCCGCTGACCCTGGTCCACGACCCTGCCGCGTTAGGAATTGAACCCTGGTCCCGGGCCGTTCTCTGCTTCCGGGTCTGCCGCCTCTAACCAGTGAGCCACACCACTCCACAACAAGCATAGCTCAAGCCAATAAATCTGGCCTTGGTAAGCTGGCATGGAGTTTTCCTTTTTAACGCAGCATAAGCGGCAAATATAAAAAGAAGAACAAAATACCACCATCTAAATATGGTGGCCATGTGCTTGCTATCAATAAACATTTTAAATTAAAAAAATAACAATTGCATACCATTTTATTAGAAGATCACAAGTGCTTTCAAGCAGGCAGGCTCAATTAGAATTGACAGAAAATCCTACTTTAATGCACATCACAGGAAAATATGCTTCTTATTGGTGCACATAAGATTTACTATTGCCTTTGCATTACTGCAACCATAAAGTATAGCTTAAATACACAAAGGCATTAAAACAATTAAAAAAGGATAAAGAATGAATAGAAAAAAATATTGGCAGCGTAAAGTATAGGCTCACCAACCTTGGCACTGAAATGCACTTCTTTTAAGTAGATATGCATGTGTGATCATGAACAATGCTACCACCAGTAGTGTTAGTGAGCTAATGGATGAACTAGGATAACACACTGCCCAGAGTTTTAAGGAGTGTGAGTAGAAGCAGAAAGTGAAGTACTGTTGAACATATCATTGGGTGAAAAGGGCTGACCAAAAACCACTGTATGGATGTATAATCTGGGTGTATTTTTATTTACACCTTTTTTAAAGCTGACTCTATGCCAGTCCTAAAAGTAACAGCAAATTATGCTTTCTCCCCCCACCCTTACAGACATAAAGTAATAGAGGTGGGCAAGCCAACAAATTAGCTGTGGAAGCGGAACCAAGGGTTATGACCGTGCATGAACTGAGCCCTGAAAATATTTGTCATGTAAACAGTGGAACAAAAAGCATGTACAAATATAAAAAACTCTCTTAAAAATTCAAAAAGTGAATTTGTTAATATGTATAAGTGTTTCAGCATAGTACATCAGATGAAATTACTACATTTAGAGGAGCGTATTAAAAGTAACAGTTTTGAAATATGCGAGTAGAAACAGTCATGCCCCTCCCCCACCCACATGACAATGCCAATAGTGAACAGAGGCAAGTCAGCTGTCATATACACCCTATACGTGATTCTTATTATAAGTGGAGTGACATTGTAGTTCAGTAAATCAAACACAACAGGTTTTGTACAGAGCCCATCTTAATCCCACATATTTAAGGTGCTCTCTTATATGTGACAATGAATAAAAAGGCGGTGCATAAACACAACTATTTGCCAACTATCTCAAAATGTAGTTTAGTATGAAAGCTGGGATTGATCCCAGGTTTTTGGGGATTCACTTTCTGCAATTAAGCCACTAAATCAGTATCTTGTTCTCTGTCCTTTTTACATCACATTTGAATATTGTCTTCCGTATGTAGTCTTTGCTAGACAGAGTACAGACCTTAGGTTGCGTGGGATAATATGTCCCCACCCTGATGGACTACTGTCTACCAAATTTAGAGATGACCGATGTCCCAGTGGTCATCGCTGTATGTTGAATACAACCAGCATGACAGTGGTTCCCTTCAAGGTATAAAAGATTTGGTGGATGGCCACTGTTGGTTTTTTTGACAGCTGTCCACCAAACTTTTTATATCTTTGTTTTTCAGCAACAAGCTATCAAAGTGGGAGTTTATTTAAGAAAAACAAAAAGCTAATGACCTCCACACCCAGGATGAATTCTTCCAGGGAGGGTGGGTCACTATTAATTGATCTGGTACTCACTACCAGGCTCTTCCTGTCAGTGATGGACAGAAAAAAAGGACATCAGCCCTAAATAGGCCGGATAGTGTAATGTCCATCCCTCGACAGCCCCTACTCCATCGCACAGTCGGAGGAAGCTTTCGGTCAACCGAGTCACAAAGGGCTCCATCAACAGAAAGCTTAGGGTCCGCCCATCTCTAAATGAGGCGGGATGACCAAGCGTTTGGCGTACAGTGTGCTCTGTCAGAGAGTACTCTGCCTATCAAAGTCTAAATCAGGCCTTTGTCTTTCATTCTTGGCGCATATGGTTAGAGTGTGTGTGGAAAGCAGAAGCAACATAAAAGCTTGGCTCCTTTTAGGTTAAAGGGTCCAAGAGGACCTCGAGCTGTGCCTCAGCCAGGAATTTGCCTTGAGCCTGGCTCAAGCTTTCAGTGGCTCGCCCAGCTCTACAAAGTAATGGGTATGCAAACAGTCTGAAACTTCCAATGAACCGAGGAACTTAACAAAGGGAATTACAGCAAACTCAATATTCAATATGTATTCTGAATTCTACAGATTGAACTCAATAAAGATCAGATAACATTACCCACTAAACTCAAACTTGGAACCTAAGCATGAAATCTACCAGTCCATCCAAGTACCGAGGCCGCCATCCCCTTCTACTGAAAATGGCAAAATGATCCCTCCCCTTAAAGCCATGCAGTAATGACCACCATTCATTTGCACACTTCAGTCCATGTGACTGAACAATGAGGCCATATCCTGAACGCCAGTGTCCTGGTGGTTGTAGACAGATAAAAGGGAAAAGGCAACTACATGTTACTTTATTAAGAAAATGATAAATAATGTCCATTCAGAGACATACAACAAGTGTTCATTTTAAACATTTGGTAGTACTATGTTGCACAACTCCTACCAGTAGAACACTATGTGTTGAAAGAAAGAATGACACTTGTAACCTAACCAGTTTCACTGTAAAATAGACCATTCCTGACACACAACAGGTTTTACTTCCTTTTTTTTTCACAAGCAGAGGCGCATGACCTTGCATTTTTTTCCAAACATGCACTGCGAATTTTCATTTTAAGATACCTTGCAGAACCAACTTCATCTGTGTTTACATTTTAACCTACTAATTCCTGAGGGTCTAGAGCAGTTTGACGGGTTACAAGCAGAGTAATAACAAAAATATTACTGATAATGGAAACGCCTCATGAAAAAAGTTACAAGTACATTTTTGACGAGGAAAACACTGGAAGCAATAATGTAATCTGCTACTAGATTTCAAAAGTAGCCAATTGAGTTCAGGCGAACTAGGGTGAACATAATACTAAGCACCGATATGAATGGGAAAATAACGTTCTTCAGGAGCAGTGAAAGCTACTAGGCTTAGGCATTGTAGTCCTAGCTTATGGGCAAACACGTGCAATTTGTCGTATTCTTTCTTACTGAGCCAAATCGACGTCTACAGAAGGAAGTATCACACACACTCTGCTTGCCTTAGGCTTGCTGATCACTGCCAACACATTATCGTGCATGGAGCTGTCTAGACTGTTATTAATATGGGCCTGATTCACCAGCACTGTGGAATTAAATGATTTCTTGATGGAATCATAATCAGCCTATCAGCTCAATTAGCATGATAACAACGTGACAGAAAAGAAGCAGATGTGCCAGTGCAGCACCACATAAGCAGAGGGTGTATTAACAAAAGAAAATGTGTCCTCATCTTTGTTGAAGCCAGACAATCGCATCAGACTTGTGGTTAGGAAACCACATTTTATTGTCTATGTTTCTGACACTTTTGCTCATAAAGAGAAAAAAACAGGTAACAATGCTGAATAATTGTAGGTAAATCCATTTTTTAAGAATAACAAGCACCAACCTGACTGACCAGTGAAATAAACTATCACTGTGCGAGAAAGGCCTACCATCTTTCTAGTGGAAACTGCAGTTGACTTGTATAAATGGCATTGACCAAATCCTGACGTGGTATAGGAGTATTTGGACACTATACTAATTTTTAAGAGCATATAAAATAATGATCATTGCACTGATTATTAAAAATACCAACAGAAACCACTACTCACCATTATACTGCAATAGTTCATTCTAAGATACAACTCAAATCAACTGGAATTTGTTCCATAGCCTTCAGAAGACTTCGGAAAATGCACATGCCAGAAATTAGACCCAGTAAAAGCTGTCTCACTCCAATCAACTGGAATACCAACCAAGGTGTATAGATTCATGGGAAGATGAATATAAACTCTGTGGTGCAGGGGCACCCAACCCAGTGCCCATTTTCACGCTCGATTAGATCTGAGTTGCTAAACAGTTGGCTGTAGTTGAGAAATACCCATTGGCTGTCATTTGCTTCTCATTGAATATTTCGTAATCTTGGAAGGAAGAAAACCCATGCACAACTTATAATGGGAGAAAGGATCACACACTTAGCATAGCTCATACTTGGAACAAAATATAGTTGGTATTGTTGAATGCCTATCAATGGTGCGTGTGTAACATGTAGGCCACATGTTCAAATACACCTGTCATTGTTTTGTAGGATTAAAAATTGAGTACCAAAGAATGGCGTGATTACACCTACTAGGACAAGGGACAACTCAGTTTGTGGGACACTATAGAAATGTTTAGTTTTATCACTGATACGTGTTTTTACCTTGGCAAATTGAATTTTCCAAGAGGCACGGTGCAGGGGCCCTTCATTCTTCTAGGCTGGCTCCCAAAAAACAAAGAGGTATTGGAGCTCAACCTAAACGATTTCTGCAGCAGACTGCATGGGCTGATTACGAGAAAGGTTCTCAGGAAGAGAGCCAGTGCTGCAATCACCGAAACGCATTAGCAAAGCATTAAGTCTTGGTCATTGCTTTTAAGCATCTGCAAGACAAAGGGAAAACAAAGGCAGCCTCGTGTAAAGTGGTGGGAGCGTGTTCTTTGCATTAAGGTTTAATGTATACCATTGAATTAGTGAACATGCATGTACCCAGCCACCACTGTGCTTCCCCACAACCCTCCACACACCCAGAATGCATGGGGACGATGGAGGGATAGAAAGGGGGGGGGCTTATGCAGCATTCTCACACTTGAGATATTGTATGCTGTGCCATGGGAGTTTAAAAATGGAAAATGTCCACTTTTCTTGTCAGGAGTCTTGCAGAATCTACTGTATGAAATATACTTTTCTAGCAGATAAAAAGTTAGTAATTTTAGATGACTGGCGGACGGAAGTAGAAAACAGATGTTTAAGTATGTTCTCTACGAGAAACAAAATGTATATTTGCCCTGGGAAAATAAATGAGTTTGCGGACAAACATAGCAGAAAATCATTGTTAGGAGCAATTTTCAGCACACAGAATAGATTTTTCTTACTACAGTGATTTATTTCCCCATATACACTAACCTCACCACCCAAGGAAAACGAAGGATCTAGAATATCTACAGGCTTACAGAATATAACTAAAAAATTATTTTAAGAGGTACATTTGATGGCAAGGCTTTCAACGATGCTTCTTCTCATGTCGGCTGAAAGTAATCAACAACTGGACGGGTACTGCTAGCAGTATGTCACTTGTGTATATTTATTAGTTTTCTTTAGCGGGGAGCACCTATAACTGGGCTGCTGAGCGCTTGACATCACAAATACTACACCGAGCATCAATGCCACTTTGTACAGTCAACAGGAACGTGGAACATCAAAAAGCACAATACAACCAACAATACACCTTTTACTCTCGTTTTCCTGTAATTTGCGTTGGAAAGATGATGGGATTGAGAAATACCTGGGGAAGAGTGAGGAGCGAAATGCTGAGTAAGAAACCTTGTAGGGATTTAGGGGAGGTCTCTTTTTGCCATCTAGGCATCCTCCTTGAGCAAAGACATAAATAAAATGCCCACTCTTTAAGGCTCATGCACACACCACTAAAATGAAACACTGGTATAACCCACGAATAACAATACGTGCATGTTTCCTGAGCCATTATACATGCCTGACTATTCCCTCTTTACTACACGCAAAATGGAAGACACACAGGCACCGGAGTGACGTCCCTTAAAAACACCGACTTCTCCAAGGCCACCACTCTAAGAATCGTCTGGGCTCCAGGACGCTGCTATGCTCATGCAACAGTTTCTAAGATTTGGTTGCCTATTAAACTGATCCTTTGTCAAGTTGAACAGATGTGTGGACCTGATGCTCGCATTACAGAATTACAGCAGCGAGTTGCAAGTAACTCAGCCCCGCTCAAAAGGGCAGCCAGGCATGCAGAAATCCCATTAACACGCTGCTGGGGCTCAGTCTGCTGGTTGTGTGTGATGCTGCTCTCACACAACTAAACTAGAGGAAAGTAAAGTCACGCTCACAGCCGATAAACGAAACAATATTCACCAGAAAAAGAAATAATTACACTGATAAGTACATCACATGTGCCAGTGAAAATGGAGGTGAGACAGCGTTATAATAATCACCATATAGCATGGTATGGGCACACACCAGAATGGTAAAATGTGTGTATGTCAGTGTGTCAAGTGTCTGTGTGCCATGTGTCTGTGTGCCATGTTAGGTGAGCGAATTGGTAATGTTTGTGTGTGTGAGAAAAATATTATTTACAGGTTCAATTACGTTTCACTGTACATTAAGTCATAGAAAATGGGTAATTCTGGCAAACAGGTTAGACCGAATACATTAATATGATTAATTGAAATATTTCACCTGCTGCCAGTTGTCTTCCAGGGATGGCAAGGCTGAGAAATAGCCGGTGTCGTGGACTAGCTGCAGCTCCTGGAATATACTGTAACCAGCCAACACATCCATGCTTGCTGTGCAAGACAGGCAGGGCAGCCTCTGTTCAGTGTTTAATTTCGTGCAACCCAAAAACAGCTCCAGTGTCCTTGTCTCAGCTTCCTCCGGTCAATGCATGCAGAAGGGAGGGGGTGGCTGGGGGGGCTGGATGCAGCCCTGCATGAAAAAAAATTAAAAGTCAGGAAAGGGGGAGGTTTCTCCTCTGCGCTGAGCAATAAGGTCTGTCCAGAGATCTGATGCATCCAGATTATGGACAGGACTATGGCCAAGTGCAGTGCTGTACTGGACCACAGCTGTGGGTCCAGGAAAGGAGCTGCTTCCAAAGTGGTCAGGGACGACCCAGCTTTGGTGTCTGATGGCTCCAGCTCTTGGGCAGGGAGAGGCAGTCCATCAAAGGTTGCCAGTGGCACCCCCTTTCTTGGAGTCTGATAACTCCTGCCACTGGACCAGGAAAGAAAGTCTCTCCAGGTGTCTCAGAGAAGCTCCTAACCTAGAGTTTAATGTCCCTACAACTAAGAAACCAGCCAGAAGAGGGGTTGGACTATACAACGGTCAACTGCAACCCTACTATGGCTCCAATGCCCCTCCAAATCAGAGGCAACCGAGAGTGTCGCTGCATCCTGCCATAAAGCATTCCTGACCGGCACTATCTTTCCAGCGTATAACCCGCTGTAGTTAACTGCATGCGACAATGAGCCAAAACCTCCAGCTTTTGGGGCATGCTTCAGCACTCTGGGCTAATGAACTCCAGCACAGAGTTCTGGATTCAGCAGCTTTTGAACTGTGAATGGTCTCTCGAAGTGTGGCAGATCACGGTCTGATCCCGCCACGAGGAAGGGCGCCTGCTGTCCATCCACTGTGGCAAACTACACTTCAGCACAGGTGCAAATTGTTCACGAAATTCTTAGCACGGGGTGTTCGTGCAACCTACGGCTGCTTCACTCCAGTGCAAAAGCAGAGGTTCAGGAAGCTCCTTGCTCAGTCAGGGAGAGCAGATAGTACGCTGACACTGCTCTGCTGGTAGCACGCCTTGTACACAGCTGGCGTCTCTGTAGGTCCCGGAAGAGGCGAAGATGCTCAGGCAGGGACAGCGAAATTCACCTCTATCCCAGAGCTGTGGTTCCCACAGTTCCTGGCTCTGGCTGCGGTGCTGACGAGCCGAACAGTCGGATGTCCGTCTGTCCCTTGGGAATGGGCCCCTGGAAGTCCTTGACTAGACAAAGAGCGCTCGTGTAATGTGCAGTTTCGCACTTTCCCTGCTCAGTGGGTCCTGCAGGTCAAGGGTCGAGAGTACTCGTGCATGCAGTCAGATTCACTCGTTTTCCTCCTGAGCTGTGACAGCCGACGCTCATTGACCAGACCGGGATGCTTGAACTCATGTGTCCCTTGAAAGTCCCAGGTGGGTAGGGGGTTACCATACACACTGCGCCCAATTACTCTCCCGTGCTTCGGTTCCTTCAGCTCCTGTGTCAGGCAGCGTGCTCGCGAGTTGTGCAACCAGTTGTACGTCCCGGGATAGGGTTGTGGTCCCTGCAAATTCTCGTTGAGTCAAGGGTTGTACAAAAGAGCTTCCATCCCTGCGCTAGGCGACGACTGGTCCCTGCAGATGCTCGATCAGCTGGGATGCTCGCGAACCATGCATTCGTTTGCATTACAGATACCGAACTGTTCCTGCAGGTCCTGAGGCGGAGATGTGATTATTGCGCTGACAGCAACCTGCTATCCTCCCCATGCACGGCTGCCAGCTCCACGCATATAGTCGTTGCGTCTCAATGTTTTTGTTACCACGGGAGGGGGCTGTGCATTCTTCCTCTCGCGACCTGTTTTGTTTTTTTAACCCCTCCAGCCGTGCCTGCTGTGCAATCTTTCAACACCACGCCCATTAGTCTTGACTCCTCCTAAACGCCCTCCTCCAGCTCCTTTCTCGCCGCTTCGTCTACTGCGCATGCGCCAGATTACCAGCCCTACTGGCCCCGCCCGTTAAAAGTAGCGCGTGGCCATATAGGGTAAAGAGGAGGGTGCGCGCTAGACGTCACGAGCGGCCAATAGGGACGGCGGTGGGGCGTGGCCTGCACCGGCAGTCCATGGACGCTGATTGGACGTGGTTGTGGTCTGTCCGCTCCCGTACATGGCACTGTGAATGCGAGTTATTTTTAGACCGGTATATAGTCTGTCGGCGAAGCCCGGAGAGGACTAGTCACGGGAGAGAGGCCTGGTGATGACTCTTCCCGGCATTACAGGTGCAAAGTGCCGCGCAAGACCCGGTGCGATAGTGTTGCCGGGCTGCCTACCGTACGCGCAGTACTTGTGACTGGTCTAAGAGGCGCTGAGAGGACCGGATTTAAACGGCACATTACTGTACAGACTCGGGTGTACTAGGGCTAAAAGAAAGTACAGGGCAGTGCGAGACCGGGATTGTTGCGCAGCTGTCCGTGTGTATATGTAAATATGCCTCTATTGCGCACCTCGTTTAAACCACCTCCCTCGGCCCTCCAAAATTCGCTCTGATTAAGGCTAGATAACGCAGAACAGGAGCCTCCTTAACTTGTCTGCTTTTTGGGAGAGAGGGGCGCAGCACGGACCACTGACCACTTGGATTGGGTGAAAAAAGGCCACTTTATTGAAACAGAAGCTCATCATAAAATTGTCCTGGGCAACCCACCTTACTAAACTAAAGCCTTGCTATACATATCAAATTAACTGTCTCAGTGCTTAATTTGTAAAATATGAAGTCCAGGTGCTCAAATGTTTGTCGGAGGCCACACCTACTTTCCCCGGCTCCACCCACTTCCTCAACTGGGTCCACCCACTTAAACTATTGGCTTCACCCACATCTTCAACTGGTACTGCTAACAGTTAGATGTAATACCCGATCTGAATTTTAGCAAGGAAGCCTTCCTCATAAGCAAAAGCAACAATAAACGTAATTTAACTTAAAGTAATGAAAAATTAAATTGTGATGTCGGAGTTTTTCAAAACTGTTCCTGAAGCTCACTTGGATTATACCATAAAGCAGAATGCGTGGGGACGTACTTGTCTACATACAATTAAATATCTTCAGATTTGTGATTTCGAAAGTTGCCTCTAATGGGTGTTCTACGTTTAAAAAAAGTTGGACAGGCTTGTCAGGGGCACTGAGACTGGCACTTTGGCAATGCCTGATGTGCAAGTATAACACTGCCTTTAAAAGCAGGAGTGCATTTACTAAAGCTATGGGCAACAATTTGTCTCTAGTGCAGTCTTTTAAAAAAGCAATAGTTGATGGTAAAGGCAAGTGCAAAACCAGATTAAGCCCATGTTGTGCTCAGCTTTTAGGTTCTTATGAATCAGTTATACAAAATATACTGTTAGCACCCGTTTTTGCACTCCCTACGATAACCCAAAAGTACCTTTTTTTCCAAAACAATTGCAAGGACTTTGATATTGTAAGAAAACCAAGATCTGGCGAACATAAATGTTTTCACACTCTAACATGAACAAGAGAGTAAAGTCAAAGCTGTAGGTTGAGAAACAACAATTTATCTATCATGGAAGAGAAAGCTACTGCAATTTTTTATGGATATTCTTCCTCTGGGATGATGTATACAAACTTCAGATTACATTTTTTTTTAAGTGACATATTGTATGCCAGTTTGAACGAAAACACGTTGCCATGCTTTCAATATAATAACTTGCAGAAAAAACTACCAGGCTCGTGGGAGGGCCATGCATTTCCTTAAACATAGTCTTTCACATAAAAAATAAATATGAGTCAGCCTTGATTACTGAAAATATTGTCCGGCTGTGGTGTTCTGAGAATGACAAGCATGTATTAAAAGAGAGGGAAAGGGTTCGACGGAAAAATAAAAATAAAAGGAAGCATCAAGAGGGGGCATGTAAGAGACAGAAAGATATTAAGAAAGAGAGGGGGGGAAACAAGAAGTAATAAAGAGAGAGCGAGAGTGAAAACAGTGAAAGGGACAGGGAAAGAGGGGGGGACAGAAAAAGATAGTGAAAAAAGTGTAGGAGAGACAAAGAGAGACCACTTACCAACTATATTTGCATTAAAGGTATTTTCGTGTGGTGTATTCCTAGAGAGAGCGCCTGATGCAGAGCTGGAAATACCAGTACTTTATGATATGATAATACCGGTATTTCCCTTTGGCTTCTAATTACATTAGTAATAACAGGTATTACTTTAACATCAAAATATTAACTTGTTCAACTGCAAGATCGCAAAAGGCTGTGACACCAGCCAGGCCTCAAATGTGTGCCCCTCCGGTGCTGATATGTCTCTACTGCACACTTCTAGTTCTCTAAGTTATCTTTACAAGGTTGTACGACCTTCCCGCGGCTTTAGGAGTGGAGCCAAGTTTCAAAAGAGATCTTACAAATAGGACTGGGTGTGTTGTCACGTAGCTGCAAAAACCTTACAAAGTTGGGTCATAAAACTGCTTTGTGCTCGTCTTGTAAAGAGAACGTTCTCTTCACCACCCCGCTGCAAATTGATTATATTTAACTGTAAGTGCTGGTCAGTGGCTGAGTAGACAATTAAAATCACTGCAAGACTTGGAAATCTGAAGAAAAATCTGCGCACCTGCCTGCTGCACACAGCCCGCGGAAAGAACTAAATCATCCATATTCCAGCCCGGGGCAGGGCCTTCCTTAATTTAACCGTTCCCCGGCCCTAAATTAAATCCACACAGACAACGGCAGCCTTTGTAAAATAAAATCACACTTCTACTGTGCCTGTTTGGGACCCGACAACTGGACTTACCCATGGACTCCCTGACCTCTCAATCAAACCAAGGTCTAGCCTATTTGGCACTTTTGCGTAGAATAAGATGCAGTGTGTAGAATCTGGATATTTTATTATTATCATGTGTACGGCTGACGGCCGTGGGCCGCTACTAGGCCAGTGCAAGCACTACGCACTCGAGTAGTGCATCATGGAATCTTGTGGAACTGGAGCTATCAACACGGTCCTTTACGACACCACGCTCAAAAAAGAAAAAAACAGCATTGGTATGACAATGGAATTCTTACTGTTTACTCGTGGTGGTGAGTCGGGGCACTGCGTTATTAACTTACTAGATATGCAGAGCTGTGCAGGCCTGGTGACTAGTGCCTCTGTTCCTCAACGCCGGCGGGCTGAGTGACTTGAGGGTGGGATGCGGCTGCGCGGGTGTGCCAGGGAGGGCATCACGGACAATCTGTAAAAAAAACTCTGCGCACGCTGCCTGTTGCATACAGCCCCGCAGAACCAATTACATTCAGATTCAAGGTCGATCAGTGTCCCTACTCCCGCCCACCACCGGCACTACTGAACCAAACGCTGCGACCGCCATCGTATTATAGGAATATTGGCTTTAGGCAGCTCTCACAGCTAAAACACTTCACCGGGATGCAATACCAACACTCTGCACAATAAAACAGTCACGCCGAGACTTATCAGCAATGCCTTATGTGACGTGCAGACGCCGTCATGTGTAGACCCGGCCCTGATAAGTAAGTGCCGGTGCTAAGCACCGGCACAAATTAAGCACTGAACTGTCTAATCTTCTTCCCCCACCTCTACCGTCCCACACAGTTAACGGACCCCACAACTATCAACTTCCCCCGTTCAACGGCTTTAAACTAGCTTTCCCCAAGAGCCTATGACAGCATATAATAACATCTAAGTAACTAAACTTCCTATACTTACCCTTGAACATCCTGCCTAGTCCAGGTGAGAGGTTGTTCACCCCCTCACTTTCAACTTGGTTCGCCAATGGCAAAGGCAGTCAAACTTCTGTTATCTCACGCAAAACTTTCCAGGCCACCGCCAAGTACCTATCTCAAGCGACAAAAGAGTACAAACAACAACCCCAGGCTACGCACTTGTTCCAACCAAGAATCCCAAACTGAAACTAAACAGGAAGGGGAAAAAAACAGGAAAAGCTGAAAAATTAGGAACTGGTGGGTGGGACCAAAATGATAAGGCTAAGACTCCCTGCCACCAGTATCTAGGTCACCTGTACCGAAAATGGTGCCAGGGAGCCCCAAAACAGGTCATTATAAAGCCCTTGGGCTATGCAAAAACTGACTAAATAGCCCTAAAAAGTTACCAGTCTCCTGGACTGCACCACCCTCCCAATATACTCAGAGGGCAGACCTCCATGTGGTCGGCTGCCCCGAAACCTCATTGGGAGAGAGGTGCTGTACAGACCACTAACCACTTGGATAGTGTGAAAAAGGCCGCTTTATTGAAACAGATGCACATCAAAATATTTTCCTGGGAATCTGCCTTACAAAGCGAAAGCATAGCTGTACATCAAATGAACTATCTAATCTCCTACTCCATCCCACCCACATGCCCCATGCCATAACTATGTACTTCCTATTGTACTGCAGTTCATTAGTTTGCAACCTTGACTTTCCCCTAGAGCCTATGACTGCATGTATTAACATCTAATCAACTAAATGTCTTATACTTCCCCCCCCTCTCTTTCCACATGGTTCGCCAAGGGCAACACCAATCAAACTTCTGTAAACTCATGTAAAACTTTCCAGGCCACCGCTACCCAGAAAAAGCCACCCTGCTGACTTTTTCTGCCCCATTCATGTCCCTAGTTTTTTTAGGCAGCTATACCCACGAATGTTCGATGTGATTGCCAACACTCCTTGCAGCTCTAACATGTGCAATTCCATGCCAATCCGCAATAAATGCACGCCATCTTGCTGAAAAACTCAATGTTGTCATATTTAATGCCTGTTTGACCGATGCGCCTGAAGCCAATGTCCCCACAAAACTGGCTCATCTCCTTATTTACCTGCCTGCCCCTCTCCAATTCCACCATGGCATAAAGTCCGTCCAGAGTACAAAGCAACCTGACCACTGAGCTGTGAGCTCCAATAAGTCCTTCAAGGCCCCTAACAGTACCTCTCCCTTCTCTAACACTTAACCGCGGGGGTAATTCCCCTCCTGTGAGGGGGGCCACGCGTGGCGCCGCGGTGCTCATGACGAGCCCAGCTCGTCATGATTCACAGTGTAGCTGTGCTCATGCCGAGCTGGGCTCGTCATGACTCCGCCCACTCCCATAGAACATCCGCACAGGTGTGGAATTCACCGCGCGGGGGAGTGGCGCGGCCGTTATGACAAGCCCAGCTCGTCATGAGCACAGCTCCACTGTGCCTCATGATGAGCTGCATAGGCAGGCAAGGGGTTAAGTTGCTCTTCCCCAAATGGAGAGCCACAATGTATAGACATATTCTCCCTGACATCATGCCATTCCAACACTGGATCAAATCACCCCATCTCATGCCTCATTTTCCCAGCCAGCTGACAAAAAATAATAGATGTTCTAAACCCAGATTCACACCATATCCCCTTTGCATCACTTGCTTCCCTGCCACTTAATAAACAAGTGGCCCACCACCCAAATGGCTACATCCTCCGCTGTCAGGACAGGAACAAAACTTGAGACAGAAAACAGCAGGAAATATTCAAACAGAATGCCCCGAATTGCACCTGTCCAACCCAGTCCTGCGCACATATCCCCGATAATAGTCAAAGGATCACCCCCCCAGCCGCATGATGTCCTCTCGCGCCCAGCCCCTATTGTTAGCCTCAGTCTGTGCACCAATGTGGAAAGAGTGCGATCTGTACTCTGCTGAAGGGACCCCAAAGGCAGTTAGCACTTTGCGCAAAACCGTGAGTCATTGAAAAGCAGTAACAGGCCCTGTCCTTGTGACTGAACACCATGCCACCTTGTGCCCCACAACACGCCCATCACTTGTCTCCCAATGCCAGCGGGCATTGCTCAAGCGCCAGAAAAGCCTCGCGGCCAGCTCCTGCTCCTTGCCTGCTGGTCAGTCTTTGAGCTGCACAGCCAGATCTTCAACCTGTCCTCCCTTCTCGTAACATCATCCTACAGCAACTCTCCCCAGCTCCTGCACCCCAACAACTCAAACACTCAGTTCACCCCAAAGAACATCCATGACATGATGGTGGAAAAGAAAAAGGTCTCACCAGCTCCCCGGCGCACCACAGGCAACTTCTGAATAACCCTGCAAAATTACTTGCAATTTAAAGGCTTCCTCATTCTCCCTAAGTGCTCCCATTCTCTCACCCAACCCTCAAGGATCCTCTGCCCTAATTCCCCTGCTAACGGGGCTTAACCCCCCATCAACTTTCCCATAAAGGCAATGCCCGCCAGTTTCTTTTGCAATCACCACTAAAGGAAAACCCTTCTCAGTCAAGTCCAAGATAAACTGTACCACGTCCACTGTCCTGCGCTGCGCCACAGACTCCAAAATGTTCGCCCATGCCTGGCCATATGCTTGCTGCGTCGACTTAGCCAAAGACCCTACCACCAATTGCACCATCCTGTCTTGCATCTGTCCGCCTCCTTGACCAACCCATCTAATCTCTCCCACTGTGAATGAGACAAAGCATCCACAGTGTCATTGCCCACCCTCAGAACATGCAGTGCCCTGAACAAAATGGCATGCAGTTGGCAACCAAGCACAGATACACGCATCAGTTTCAACACTTGCGCATCCCTGGCAAATTGTTTATTCATGATAAGTACCACCGCCATGTTGTCCACCATGAACAGCACATTCTGGGGTACCAACTCCACTCCCTACAGCATGACTGCCACAACCAATGGAATTGGTTGGTTCAGACTTCCCCTGTGCCGGCCATGCTTGTGCACACCAACACCCCAGCCAACACAGGCCAAATTCCAAACCCCGCCACATGTGAGATTTTCTGCACATCCAAGTCTACGTCACCCTGCATGTCTAACGGCATTCCGTTGAAGGAATTCAAGAAAAAACTCCACATCCTGAAATCTTCTTTTACCTCTGCTGCAAAGTGCACTTGGTGATATGGCAACGCGAAACCTGATAAAGCCCAACCCAACCTAGATGCCCCAACAACACACCTGAATCCTGCTCACCATCACCTTCTCTTTGTCCAATATGTCCGTCAACAGTGCCTACATCGTCTCCTTTTTTGTTCTGTGGCAACCTCGCTACTATTCCTTGGGAATCAATGTCAATTGCCAGGATTGACAACACCTTACTCTGCCCTATGGTCTTCTCGGGTGCTAAAAGGACTCTGAGGTCACCCATGAGCTCTTGAAAACGTAGAAGCATCTGCTGGTAGTCCACAAAGCCGAATTTCGCTGGACCCATTGTGTGCTTCCATAAGTCTGTGTCGAGCCCCCCCCCCCCCCCCCACTTTGGCTCAGGGTCCATCCTCAAGCATACCCTGAACTCCTCATCATGCTGCGTACAGGCATATCCCCCAAACGTGTTTAAAAAAACAAAGGAGGTGCACTCAATAATTGTTCAGGAGAGCCAATAAAGTCCAAATAATCATCTTTATTAAAAAATAGTATAGGTAAATCGGAGCACAGCCAACGCGTTTCGTTCCTGTGTGCCAAGGAACTTCGTCAGGGCTTAGTATAAATAGTAAAGTGATTGTAATAACAATCAATTTTTGATTCCGTGTTGAATAATTCCTCTATTATTTATGACAAAGGTAAATTCCAGATATAATTTTTAATATACAGTTAATATTTGCGCTTAGTCATATGTGAAAATTCAGAAGTGATAACATATCGTCCTGCAGTTAAAAGATCCAAAAAAGGATGGACAGAATACTTCAATCTTTATGGTAACTTTTGAGTGAAGTGGATGGTTGGCGAAACGGCATAGTAACCGGCAAGTATATCCCCCAAATGTGATCTGAGCTTTGTGTATGACGTCCATGTATTTAAACATCATCATGCATTGCTCCAGAAACATCTTGCAGTAGACGCTGGCTTTTATAAAAAACGCCACGGTTCAGTTCTCTATCGTCAAGGGGACCCTCGGCCGCTTAGCTAACTCATATTGCTCCTATTTAGACCCCTCTTTGGCTCACAGTTCCCTATGCAGGAGCATGAACATTTCCACATATTCCCCCTTCCAAATCTTTTCTTTTGTGGCCATCATCAACTGCACCACCATGGGCTCTGTCATACCCCTATAGGGTAACTTCTTAATTTTTAATTCCTTACTTTCCAGATCCCTTATCTCCCCTTTGCTCTCCGCACTGTCCCCACCTTTATCTTTACCCGCACTCCCTTCCTTCGCGCTCTCTTTTACCTTGTCTGTACCTACCACCACATCTGTTACATACCTACCCTTATGCAGCCACACCACCACCTCCTCTTTGTCCCCCCCCATGTCCACACCCTTGGACACCATGACAGGGCCCACGCCAGCATTGTGGCCCTTACCTGGCTCCAAAGATGGTACCCGTACAGAATGTTGCCACCTCGCAGTTGACTCTGTTTCTCCAGCACCGTACGCTGCCTCGGATCACCAGCAGCCTGTAACACACTAGACATGGCCACATTAACATGCCCCACCTTGTTGCCCTTCCTTCCCCGATGCTCTTGCACCTCACCGGGAGCATCCTCATCACGCACTTCGCCTCCTTCAAGGCTTGTTGTAAGGCTTATGCTTTATTAGTAAACATTTTCCATTTGTTGGACAACATAAACATCAAAACTGTGCAATATTGATTCTACGTACACCATCAGGATAGGTTGGTCTTATTCCTGCTAGCTCACAGTGCGCCATCTGTACCCCTAACCAGGAAAGGTCACAGGTGGAATATGCAACCTCAGAACATGACAACCCTGGCTCCGCAAGGAAATCGTGGTTGCAGATCTAGAATCTTTTTGTCTGGTTATTGATGCATACTGAAAGAGATTAACAAGAGATGACTTTTCAATATTTATTGGAGCAGTATGATTCTTGAGTAAAATACATGCGCTGGAATAATCAATTGATGGAAACCGAATAGTGTGATCAGCAATACAAGAATGGTGAAGAAGATACATAGTTCAACCATTGTGCTGTTTACAGATAATATAAGCAAGCCTATAAATACTGTTCTATTTTGCTCCTATCTAGTGCCACCTAACCTAGTGTGCCTTGGGTTGGCGACTTCTGTGGCGCCGCGGCCAGGGCGATTGACGCTGGAATCTGGGGATCACGGTTCGATCCCCGGCTCCGGCGGCAGGTTAGCCCAGCACCATGTGACTCTGTGCAATAGCTTGCTTAATCTTCCCGACGGCCCCCAGCGCCTAGAGACCCTAACGGGTGATTGTGCGCTATACAAATGTGGATTATTATTATTATTATTATTTAATCTGCCAAATCCCTGTAGGGTGATCTAACTCCTGTTACCTATGGGTAAATGTAATCCGGTAGCCCTCCTTGGTGAAGAACTGGGCCTCACCCCACGCATAAGGTAAACACAAATCAGCTGGGTTGGAATTCCAGCATGTGGTGGCCTCTCAGTGCCAGCGAAATGCTTCTTTAATGAAACAAGGGAGTGATGTTGTTTATATAATGAACTTCACCCATGTTGCCATGCCAAAGTTCCAGTTAGGCCACTATTGTTGATTCTATTGTGACAACTCAGTTGCTGAAAGGACAATAACAAACAACAACATTTTGCACAGTGAACTAACCCTGTTCAAGGTATCTGATAATATGTGTTCAAAAGGGAAATGTAAGCAAAGCTGTTTCAGAGGACATTTTCCTGCACAGGCACAGAAGCAAATGTGTGTGAAATGTCATTGTATTTAAGGAAAGAAGGCATCTTAAAAACGTGAGCATGTAGAATGGTAGTGTTCTACTCAGCCCTAAAGTGACTATATGACACCCACTGCTTGAACGTGAGCTGACTTAAAAAGCTTTGAAGTCAGCAAATAACCTAATATTTAAAATCATTGTGCTCCTTTAATATTAAAAGCATTTAGAAATCAAATTGCCTGTTAAAACGAAAATTGAAAAACAATAATAAAAAATTATTACAGGTCTAAAAGTAATTTTGCAAAATAAAAAGCATAACGCAAGTGAAAAAAATCTCCATTGCTTGAAACAGCCAGATTGTTTAAATGTTCAAATGTTCAGAGGAGTAGACAAAACATTTCTACCAACCCCTCAGCCGCCGCTGAAGGAGTGACGGCCAGAAGCACATCTGCAGTTGAGCTGGCATCCATGTCACCAGGACCTGTAGAATCCCAGGAAGGCTCATAGTATGCATTTTGAAGCAACGATAATCACAATGGGGATTGATACAAGTTGGTCTTTAGGGGATTCACTGGCAGTTCTATGTCCGTAGATTGAACCGTTTGAGTTCCAAGCATGTGTCCAGGGCAAACTTGAAAGGGCGCAGCAGACAGCAGAAGATGGGGTGCATGCAGTGTAGCTAGACATGCTGAAAGTACAAGAACTAGCTGTCATTAAGTTCTTGTAGAAAATGTGCACCAAAGGCCAGTATAATCCCCTCACACCACAGGAGCAAATGTGGTAGTGCCATTCCAATTTGCTGCAAGGCAGATCATCAATTGCGGGAAATAGAAAAATAAATCAGTGTTCCGACAAGCAGAACCAGGACCAGTAGTAAGCCTTTAAAAATGCTTCCCAGCACAGAGGTAACTTGGTGTCAGTGAGCATAGTTTTCCTAGCCCAGGAAGGTGTTAGTTTATAATAAAAGGACTCTGGGTCAGCTGGATTGTGATCAGAAAAATAGGCAACCTTCTGTGCAAATGCTTTTAAGCGACCCGTTGGCGGTGTAGGGCTGTGTTCCTATTGTGTTTAATTAAATACTGCACTTGGAGTACTTGCTGTATGTAATTAATGTTCACCATAACAGTGAAAGCCAAGCATTTTATTATAATTGGAGCTACCATCATATATTTCGTCAGTATTAAAAACAGTAGAATGCTGTAGATTGTCAAGCATTTCATGCACTGTATCATTGTCCCAATCATCAGAGATAGTACTAGGGATGATAACATCCTGTAAAGAAATTTAAATGCATATAGAATCTGTAGAGTTTCAGTCGGTCCAAATATACCATATGATACCTTATCCCAAACAATGCCATCAGAAACCGGAACAGCCAAAATGTTCACCAGGGAAAGGTCTCTTCACATTTTGTGTGATGCAGAATGATGTCCTAAAACCATGTTCAACAGCTCAACAGCAGAATTTTCAGGGAGATAGTGTTCAATCAGAAGCAGAAAAAAGACAGTCACAAAACTAATTCAGAAGAAGAGGAAAAGTGATGCAATTGTGATCCAAATGTATATCCATGGATGGATTAAGTATATCTTTTTCAGCCAAATTATAAAATTCACAAAGTCTTCCTTTTGGGTGGTAGAAGTGAGTCAGATGAATCTTAAGAGAAGTCATCAACGTCGATGAAGTAGCCAGAGGCAGGTCTGACTATTTTAGGTAATTCTGGGGGCTGTGTAGAACTGGGAGGTAATTTGAATGGTGGTATGTAACGGTAGATACCATCTTTGTCTGTTTGCAGAAGTGAAATCTGTGTGTATATACACATGTTGGTTTTATGGAAGTTTTTGATGTGATAGGAAGAAGTGATACTTCGGTGCTAGCAGTTCCCAGCTAAAGAAAAGAAGTTTAATTGGCGATCAGAGCCTCTAGCGAGACCTCCTGAAGGGTTGTGGTTGAATACAGGCTCCAGTCCAGGTGCCCTCGAGGCCTACTGTGCAGAGCTAGCCACATGATGGGGTTTGTTGAGATCTGTTGTCACAATCTCTTGTGTTTGCAGCCAACAAGGGGCGGTAAAAGTAGATCTCTAATACCTTCAACAGCCAGGGTAGGTACAGGCGCTCTGTATGATGGCCCAAATTCCCTTTATGTGAGCGATCATCTCCTGGACGAGATCCCCGTTCTTTGGAATCCAAGCAGGAGTAGCTGGCACTTCCTTCACTTCACTAGTAGCGGAATGTTTCTGCTAGACATTGCTCTGAGCATCTCAGAAAGTGTTCCGTTCCTGTAAAACATCCAAGAATTCATTGATGTCAAATTATGTTTCTGCCACCACTGTACTGGGACTGTCGAGGTCTGAAACCCACATCTTAACCACAAATACGATTTCATAGGGAGTCCATCCACCCAGGGATTTTCTAGGCAACTTATTGAGGGCTCTCTGGACACCATACAGATGGTGAATCCAACTGCGACCTGAACCTAATACCCTAGCTGTTAAAGGCTGCTTTAAGTTATGGTTCTTCCTCTCTACTGACGGGTTTCCCTCAAGATGATAGGGGGATGAGTGCTGCGCAGTCACACCCAATTTGCCCATTTTGTCCCTGTAAGCCTTCGAGGCAAATGCCAGACACTGATCCGAATGGAATGATGCTACAGCATATGTCCTGATAAAGATAGGCAGGTCTTTTATAACAGTTTGTGCGTCAGCCGATCACTGTGGCCAAACCCATAGGAATCAAGAGCAGGAATTCACTACTACCAGGATGTATTTGTGTTAGAAATGGGGTCTCTACTTGGCATTCGATATGTACCCTGTCCAAGTAGGGACCCTCTGGTCAGGGTAAGTAAGTTGCACAGCTAAGATAATCCCTGCCCCCGCCCCCCTTGGTAGCTTGGAACAGAGCAGTCAGGCTTATCCTATAGAGACAATGTGTAAAGTATTTGTACACACACACACACACAGTAACACAGCTAAAATAGTGCAAAAGGACTCCATGCCAGTTTAGAAAAAGTATCTGAGTAAAACAAGACCAAAACGACAACCATCCAACATACACAAGTCAAGATATCACTTTTAAAATTCTCAATAAGTCTTAATCCATAGAAATCCATGGATGCGGGTGTTTTAGCACAAAGTACCTGAGATGCGTTAACCTCTTCGCTGCGGGGGTAATTCCCCCACGATGGTGAGGGGGGGATCCGTGGCGCAGCAGTGCTTGTGACAAGCCCAGCTCGTCATGAGTCACAGTGGAGCTGTGCTCATGGCAAGCTGGGCTTGTCATGAGCACCGAAGGAGTTAAAAATAAAGACGATATGGGCCGTTGAGAGGTGAGGTACCAGAAAACTAGTGATGCATTGGTTCCTTACTACTCAGAGGAGGTGATGCGTCGATTCTTTACAGGCAGAGGAGGTGATACATTGATTTCTTACTGACAGATGAGTTGATGCCTTGGTTCCTTACTGCTAAGCAGGGGAGGGGTTGCGTTGTGTCCTTGCTGACCGGGAGATGATGCGTTGATTCCTTGATGACAGGAGAGGTGATGCGTCAATTCCTTGTAGGTTGTGGAGGTGATGCAGCAGATCCAGACACACAGCCTCGGTTCCTTAGTGAGGTGCGGTGTCAATGAAGAATTGGCACCCAAGGACGATGCGTTGAAAATCCGATTGCGCTGCGTCGATGTGGCTGCAGCAAAGCTGGAACTGCATCGCTTGTCCAGCCACAAACAGGCGATGCGTCAGAGTAGGAACGGATGCCATGGACATCGGTGACATGGGGCTCAGGACTCACGCTGTGGTGATTTTTCATACGCACTACGATGGCAAGCTGAGGCCTGCCTTGAAGCCGTGGACGGTGTGCTGATTGGGAACCATGATTCGGAGAAGGCAGCGGCGATGCCTCAAAACCAAGATACAAGAAAAAAAACATGGGTGGCACATCCTTCTCTGTTCAAGCAGCCAAACTATCGAACTCTTTACCCCCAAACATAAGATATACGCATAACTACCTTATCTTCAGAAAAACACTCAATAATTGGCTCTTCCCCACATAACCACCTTAAGCAAACAGAAATATACATTAAATCCCTCTGTATATAAGCATTTATTTGCACTATAGATATGTACCTATATATGTGTATTGCTTGTATAAACGTAGTTCTGCTTAACAAATGTACATACTACTGATAGTCACATTTATTCTATGTTTTTAACATGTAAATAAGTGACTGCATATATAAGTATATCTTTTATCGTAACTATTTATCTACAATTGCTTCAATATTGACATACAAAAATATTTATAAATATATAAATAAATAAATAAAATACATTTTATGTATAACAACACTTGAAAGCCTTAGTTTTTTTCCCTAATAATTCTTTTTATTCAAATTTTTCAGTAATACAGCGTTACATTCACTTTTGTTATGCACTACCTCCATAAGTAATCTGTTCACGATTTACAAAATAGTGGTCATAAGATGCGGTCTCGTTTCAAATATTGTCTCTTTGTAAGTTTGCTGCAGGGCCTTACTGCCAGAAAATTGAATCGGATCAAGTAGTGCATGAGTGCAGGATGCATTTTTAATTAAGAAAACCGTGCCATATCTACAGACCTGTGAAAGAAAAAAAAAGAGGGGAGGGGAGGGGGAAAGTGGGCGAGGGATGGGAGGAGAGGACGGAAGTCATAAACTTCTGGTCCAGAAGGGTACTGTAGATGCCATGAGAGTGTGCGGTGAGGGTTCCCTGTGTTACTTTTGATTGCCCATCCTCAGAGGAGGGGTAGATGCTTGTCTATCTGTGTTTGATTGCATATATTGTTGCAGGAGCCCCCATATGTCTCTGGGGCGGGACTGAGGTGGCTGGAGGTCTCAGTATGCAGAAAGCTGCTCCTGACAGAACGCCGCTTCCCGAGCGATTCTTTTCTATGTGGAGCTCTCCTCCTCCCCCAGTTCATTGTAATACATCTCTTTGCAAGCAAGAGAAGCAAGGCCACAAGTTTTCTGCTGTTCAGTGGAAGGTATTTTTACATACCCTAGCAGTGCAATCAGAGGGGACCTTTCTATGCACATTTCAAGCATCTGGTCTATCGCATCAAAAGTGGTCTCCCAGTAGTGGTGAATACTGGGACATTCCAAGGCAAGGTAGAGGAAGGTCGCCTCGTGGGAGTTGCATTGCTGGCAATGTGCCTCATCTATTAGTCTCGCCTTTTGGAGCCAAGCTGGTGTTCTGCATAATCTGTGATTACATTTGAAGTGAAAGAGGCGAAGCCGGTAGTTCGGGGTTAGTAAGCGCGTCTGCGCACAGCAGAATGTCCATTGTTCATGTGTGATTGAGATGCTAAGCATGGCCTCTCACTCTCAATGGGCTTGTGGAATGAGAAGAGGGGTTGTATGTTGCATGTCTGCATATAGACGCGTGATAAGCTTGAGTGGTTTGGGGTTCCTCAGGAGGTGCTTAAGGGTGTGAAATATAGAGGGCGCGGCTGGGAAGGGGGGAGGATAGCGCGCAGTGAGGCTCGCAGTTGGTAGTATGTCATCTATTGTATTGTAGACAGCTCACCCTCCTCCTCCTGTACCTGGTGTAGCTGGATAAAGTTACCCTCTGGGAATACGTCACCCATTTTAGTGAGTTACAGTTTCCTAAGTCTGGCGCCAGGACCTGCCTCCACCAGGACCTGCCTCCACCAGGAACGGTAATGCCGGGTGCCTAATAAGGGGAATCGAGGGGGTGTAGATTATCTTCAGACGCGCCCTACGGTGCAGCTCATGCCATTCCCACACCGAACAGCCCACTGTGTCCACCTCAGTGCGAGACCGGGTTTCATGTCTGATATATGGCTAAATGAAGAGGGAGCGGGCAATCTGATCATGCTCGGGTGCTGTGTGTGCCATGAAATGTGTGGGGTATATCCAGTGAAAAGCAAATTGGGCTTGGGCGCACCAGTAATATAAATCGAAATCAGGCACGCTTAGACCGCCCTGCCCAAAAGTTAGTGTGAGAGTTTCCCAGGAGATCCTGGGCTGTTTGCCTGCCCATGCCAGGGACCGTAGACATCTGCTGAAGCGATAAGTGCGGGGAGCACGAGATTTGTGAATAGGTAGAGGAGTTTTGGCAAGATCACCATTTTTGCTATAGCCAGGTGTTCAATCAGGGACAGTGGCAGCGCAATCTATCTCTTGATGCGCAGCTCCAGCCAGTCCATTAGTTTACCATAGTTGGAGTGCCAAAACTCCTCAGAGTCTCGGCTTATCCAGATGCCCAGATATTTCATCGGATCTTGTGACCATTGCAATGGGAATTCTGAGAGGACTTTAGATGTGGTATCTGTCAGTGTGAAGGTCGTTGATTTTGACCAATTTATTAATATCCCAGATAGCCCACCAAATCGAAGAAATTCCCTTATTAGAGGGTCAAGGTTGTCCGCGGGGTGTTTCACAAATAGTGTGACGTCGTCCGCATATAGCGAGAAGAGTATCACCCGGGGGTGAATGCCAGCGAGGAGAGCAAATACATTTGGCCATTCGAGCGAGTCGAATACTTTAGTGGCACCTGACAAAATTGCTGCTGCCTCCAACTGCGGGTCCACCTCTTGAAATTGTGGCGAAGAGTATTCCGAGTTTGTGAGCAGTAGCCCTGCCGGGGACAAATCCACTTTGGTCTGGGCGTAGCACCATGGGCAGCAGCGGAAGGAGCCTCGCAGCGATGAGCTTGGCCAGAATCTTATTACCTATATCTATCATGGAGAGTGGCCGAAATGAGTCGCATCTCAAGGGGTCTTTATCTGGTTTCAATATTGTGATGATTAAGACTTCATGTAGCGAAGGGAGGAGCATTCCCCGCTCCACTTATTCCGCATGGATGTTGATGGGGTGGGGGGCATGCAGACCAGCATATTCCTTATAAAATGCTGCTGTCAGGCCGTCTTGGGGTCTTGCCTCCCGGTAGAGTTTGTATGTTTCAGATCACCTTGTCTAGGTAGATCTATGCCCCACCTCCAGCCACAGCAGCTCTACAGTGTCAAAGAGTTCTGCAAGCCCAGGCAGTGAAGTTTCTTGTTGAGCACAGTAAAAGGGAGCGTAAAAGGAGACCATTGCGGATTGTACGGCCGACTGACCCACTGCCAATTTATCGTCAGCCATGCGAAGCTCAGGGATGTATTCACTGGACCAGGATTTTTGAAGGAGCCCCGCCAGAGTCCTTCCTTCCTGGTCCTCTCACTGTACCATCTAGCTCTTGCTTCCTTACCTAGGAATTAGGATGCACGAGTGACTGCCACTTGGAATTCGTCTATTTTCTCTCTAATTTTGTGAAGCGGATTTTTGTTGTAGTTGGCAGAAAACTCCTGTTCTAGCACCTGTATTTCGTTTTCCAGGTGCTTAAGAATCCGAAACCGGTCCCAGGATGCTTATTTCCGGTCCAGGGAAGACATGGCTTGGCGGTTCGGGCTGGACTGTTCCCATGAGGCACAGGGTCAGACTGATTTGCATATAGCCATGTCTGAACTGGGGTGGCCGAGTGAGCTAAAGAATGGTGATGGATTAAACCCAGATCAGTTGACTGGGGGTGAATGTTTGATTTGCTCAAACGCTCCGTCCATCATCCCCTTTTGTTTCACTTTGTTCGCCCTAAGTGTGGCAGGGTATGCTCAGACGTGAGTCCCTTGCTCACTTGACCACTGGCTTCAAAATAGCCTGGCTGATGAGGATTATGAATCCGAAACCGGTCCCAGGATGCTTGTTTCCGGTCCAGGGAAGACATGGCTTGGCAGTTCGGGCTGGACTGTTTCTATGAGGCACAGGGTCAGACTGATTTGCATATAGCCATGTCTGAACTGGGGTGGCCGAGTGAGCTAAAGAATGGTGATGGATTAAACCCAGATCAGTTGACTGGGGGTGAATGTTTGATTTGCTCAAACGCTCCGTCCATCATCCCCTTTTGTATCACTTTGTTCGCCCTAAGTGTGGCAGGGTATGCTCAGACGTGAGTCCCTTGCTCACTTGACCACTGGCTTCAAGATAGCCTGGCTGATGAGTATTATGAATCGGAAACCGGTCCCAGGATGCTTGTTTCCGGTCTAGGGAAGACATGGCTTGGCAGTTCGGGCTGGACTGTTCCCATGAGGCACAGGGTCAGACTGATTTGCATATAGCCATGTCTGAACTGGGGTGGCGAGTGAGCTAAAGAATGGTGATGGATTAAACCCAGATCAGTTGACTGGGGGTGAGTGTTTGATTTGCTCAAACGCTCCGTCCATCATCCCCTTTTGTATCACTTTGTTCGCCCTAAGTGTGGCAGGGTATGCTCAGACGTGAGTCCCTTGCTCACTTGGCCACTGGCTTCAAGATAGCCTGGCTGATGAGGATTATGAATCCGAAACCGGTCCCAGGATGCTTGTTTCCGGTCCAGGGAAGACATGGCTTGGCAGTTCGGGCTGGACTGTTCCCATGAGGCACAGGGTCAGACTGATTTGCATATAGCCATGTCTGAACTGGGGTGGCCGAGTGAGCTAAAGAATGGTGATGGATTAAACCCAGATCAGTTGACTGGGGGTGAGTGTTTGATTTGCTCAAACGCTCCGTCCATCATCCCCTTTTGTATCACTTTGTTCGCCCTAAGTGTGGCAGGGTATGCTCAGACGTGAGCCCCTTGCTCACTTGGTCACTGGCTTCAAGATAGCCTGGCTGATGAGGATTATAAATCCGAAAGCGGTCCCAGGATGCTAGTTTCCGGTCCAGGGAAGACATGGCTTGGCAGTTCGGGCTGGACTGTTCCCATGAGGCACAGGGTCAGACTGATTTGCATATAGCCATGTCTGAACTGGGGTGGCCGAGTGAGCTAAAGAATGGTGATGGATTAAACCCAGATCAGTTGACTGGGGGTGAGTGTTTGATTTGCTCAAACGCTCCGTCCATCATCCCCTTTTGTATCACTTTGTTCGCCCTAAGTGTGGCAGGGTATGCTCAGACGTGAGTCCCTTGCTCACTTGGCCACTGGCTTCAAGATAGCCTGGCTGATGAGGATTATGAATCCGAAACCGGTCCCAGAATGCTTGTTTCCGGTTCAGGGAAGACATGGCTTGGCAGTTCGGGCTGGACTGTTCCCATGAGGCACAGGGTCAGATTGATTTGCATATAGCCATGTCTGAACTGTGGTGGCTGAGTGAGCTAAAGAATGGTGATGGATTAAATCCAGATCAGTTGACTGGGGGTGAGTGTTTGATTTGCTCAAACGCTCCGTCCATCATCCCCTTTTGTATCACTTTGTTCGCCCTAAGTGTGGCAGAGTATGCTCAGACGTGAGTCCCTTGCTCACTTGGCCACTGGCTTCAAGATAGCCTGGCTGATGAGGATTATGAATCCGAAACCGGTCCCAGGATGCTTGTTTCCGGTCCAGGGAAGACATGGTTAGGCAGTTCGGGCTGGACAGTTCCCATGAGGCACAGGGTCAGACTGATTTGCATATAGCCATGTCTGAACTGGGGTGGCGAGTGAGCTAAAGAATGGTGATGGATTAAATCCAGATCAGTTGACTGGGGGTGAGTGTTTGATTTGCTCAAACGCTCCGTCCATCATCCCCTTTTGTATCACTTTGTTCGCCCTAAGTGTGGCAGGGTATGCTCAGACGTGAGTCCCTTGCTCACTTGGCCACTGGCTTCAAGATAGCCTGGCTGATGAGGATTATGAATCCGAAACCGGTCCCAGGATGCTTGTTTCCGGTCCAGGGAAGACATGGCTTGGCAGTTCGGGCTGGACTGTTCCCATGAGGCACAGGGTCAGACTGATTTGCATATAGCCATGTCTGAACTGGGGTGGCCGAGTGAGCTAAAGAATGGTGATGGATTAAACCCAGATCAGTTGACTGGGGGTGAGTGTTTGATTTGCTCAAACGCTCCGTCCATCATCCCCTTTTGTATCACTTTGTTCGCCCTAAGTGTGGCAGGGTATGCTCAGACGTGAGCCCCTTGCTCACTTGGTCACTGGCTTCAAGATAGCCTGGCTGATGAGGATTATAAATCCGAAACCGGTCCCAGGATGCTTGTTTCCGGTCCAGGGAAGACATGGCTTGGCAGTTCGGGCTGGACTGTTCCCATGAGGCACAGGGTCAGACTGATTTGCATATAGCCATGTCTGAACTGGGGTGGCCGAGTGAGCTAAAGAATGGTGATGGATTAAACCCAGATCAGTTGACTGGGGGTGAGTGTTTGATTTGCTCAAACGCTCCGTCCATCATCCCCTTTTGTATCACTTTGTTCGCCCTAAGTGTGGCAGGGTATGCTCAGACGTGAGTCCCTTGCTCACTTGGCCACTGGCTTCAAGATAGCCTGGTTGATGAGGATTATGAATCCGAAACCGGTCCCAGAATGCTTGTTTCCGGTTCAGGGAAGACATGGCTTGGCAGTTCGGGCTGGACTGTTCCCATGAGGCACAGGGTCAGATTGATTTGCATATAGCCATGTCTGAACTGTGGTGGCTGAGTGAGCTAAAGAATGGTGATGGATTAAATCCAGATCAGTTGACTGGGGGTGAGTGTTTGATTTGCTCAAACGCTCCGTCCATCATCCCCTTTTGTATCACTTTGTTCGCCCTAAGTGTGGCAGAGTATGCTCAGACGTGAGTCCCTTGCTCACTTGGCCACTGGCTTCAAGATAGCCTGGCTGATGAGGATTATGAATCCGAAACCGGTCCCAGGATGCTTGTTTCCGGTCCAGGGAAGACATGGTTAGGCAGTTCGGGCTGGACAGTTCCCATGAGGCACAGGGTCAGACTGATTTGCATATAGCCATGTCTGAACTGGGGTGGCCGAGTGAGCTAAAGAATGGTGATGGATTAAACCCAGATCAGTTGACTGGGGGTGAGTGTTTGATTTGCTCAAACGTTCTGTCCATCATCCCCTTTTGTATCACGTTGTTCGCCCTAAGTGTGGCAGGGTATGCTCAGACGTGAGTCCCTTGCTCACTTGGCCACTGGCTTCAAGATAGCCTGGCTGATGAGGATTATGAATCCGAAACCGGTCCCAGGATGCTTGTTTCCGGTCCAGGGAAGACATGGCTTGGCAGTTCGGGCTGGACTGTTCCCATGAGGCACAGGGTCAGACTGATTTGCATATAGCAATGTCTGAACTGGGGTGGCCGAGTGAGCTAAAGAATGGTGATGGATTAAACCCAGATCAGTTGACTGGGGGTGAGTGTTTGATTTGCTCAAACGCTCCGTCCATCATCCCCTTTTGTATCACTTTGTTCGCCCTAACTGTGGCAGGGTATGGTCAGACGTGAGTCCCTTGCTCACTTGGCCACTGGCTTCAAGATAGCCTGGCTGATGAGGATTATGAATCCGAAACCGGTCCCAGGATGCTTGTTTCCAGTCCAGGGAAGACATTGCTTGGCAGTTCGGGCTGGACTGTTCCCATGAGGCACAGGGTCAGATTGATTTGCATATAGCCATGTCTGAACTGTGGTGGCTGAGTGAGCTAAAGAATGGTGATGGATTAAACCCAGATCAGTTGACTGGGGGTGAGTGTTTGATTTGCTCAAACGCTCCGTCCATCATCCCCTTTTGTATCACTTTGTTCGCCCTAAGTGTGGCAGAGTATGCTCAGACGTGAGTCCCTTGCTCACTTGACCACTGGCTTCAAAATAGCCTGGCTGATGAGGATTATGAATCCGAAACCGGTCCCAGGATGCTTGTTTCCGGTCCAGGGAAGACATGGCTTGGCAGTTCGGGCTGGACTGTTTCTATGAGGCACAGGGTCAGACTGATTTGCATATAGCCATGTCTGAACTGGGGTGGCCGAGTGAGCTAAAGAATGGTGATGGATTAAACCCAGATCAGTTGACTGGGGGTGAATGTTTGATTTGCTCAAACGCTCCGTCCATCATCCCCTTTTGTATCACTTTGTTCGCCCTAAGTGTGGCAGGGTATGCTCAGACGTGAGTCCCTTGCTCACTTGACCACTGGCTTCAAGATAGCCTGGCTGATGAGTATTATGAATCGGAAACCGGTCCCAGGATGCTTGTTTCCGGTCTAGGGAAGACATGGCTTGGCAGTTCGGGCTGGACTGTTCCCATGAGGCACAGGGTCAGACTGATTTGCATATAGCCATGTCTGAACTGGGGTGGCGAGTGAGCTAAAGAATGGTGATGGATTAAACCCAGATCAGTTGACTGGGGGTGAGTGTTTGATTTGCTCAAACGCTCCGTCCATCATCCCCTTTTGTATCACTTTGTTCGCCCTAAGTGTGGCAGGGTATGCTCAGACGTGAGTCCCTTGCTCACTTGGCCACTGGCTTCAAGATAGCCTGGCTGATGAGGATTATGAATCCGAAACCGGTCCCAGGATGCTTGTTTCCGGTCCAGGGAAGACATGGCTTGGCAGTTCGGGCTGGACTGTTCCCATGAGGCACAGGGTCAGACTGATTTGCATATAGCCATGTCTGAACTGGGGTGGCCGAGTGAGCTAAAGAATGGTGATGGATTAAACCCAGATCAGTTGACTGGGGGTGAGTGTTTGATTTGCTCAAACGCTCCGTCCATCATCCCCTTTTGTATCACTTTGTTCGCCCTAAGTGTGGCAGGGTATGCTCAGACGTGAGCCCCTTGCTCACTTGGTCACTGGCTTCAAGATAGCCTGGCTGATGAGGATTATAAATCCGAAAGCGGTCCCAGGATGCTAGTTTCCGGTCCAGGGAAGACATGGCTTGGCAGTTCGGGCTGGACTGTTCCCATGAGGCACAGGGTCAGACTGATTTGCATATAGCCATGTCTGAACTGGGGTGGCCGAGTGAGCTAAAGAATGGTGATGGATTAAACCCAGATCAGTTGACTGGGGGTGAGTGTTTGATTTGCTCAAACGCTCCGTCCATCATCCCCTTTTGTATCACTTTGTTCGCCCTAAGTGTGGCAGGGTATGCTCAGACGTGAGTCCCTTGCTCACTTGGCCACTGGCTTCAAGATAGCCTGGCTGATGAGGATTATGAATCCGAAACCGGTCCCAGAATGCTTGTTTCCGGTTCAGGGAAGACATGGCTTGGCAGTTCGGGCTGGACTGTTCCCATGAGGCACAGGGTCAGATTGATTTGCATATAGCCATGTCTGAACTGTGGTGGCTGAGTGAGCTAAAGAATGGTGATGGATTAAATCCAGATCAGTTGACTGGGGGTGAGTGTTTGATTTGCTCAAACGCTCCGTCCATCATCCCCTTTTGTATCACTTTGTTCGCCCTAAGTGTGGCAGAGTATGCTCAGACGTGAGTCCCTTGCTCACTTGGCCACTGGCTTCAAGATAGCCTGGCTGATGAGGATTATGAATCCGAAACCGGTCCCAGGATGCTTGTTTCCGGTCCAGGGAAGACATGGTTAGGCAGTTCGGGCTGGACAGTTCCCATGAGGCACAGGGTCAGACTGATTTGCATATAGCCATGTCTGAACTGGGGTGGCGAGTGAGCTAAAGAATGGTGATGGATTAAATCCAGATCAGTTGACTGGGGGTGAGTGTTTGATTTGCTCAAACGCTCCGTCCATCATCCCCTTTTGTATCACTTTGTTCGCCCTAAGTGTGGCAGGGTATGCTCAGACGTGAGTCCCTTGCTCACTTGGCCACTGGCTTCAAGATAGCCTGGCTGATGAGGATTATGAATCCGAAACCGGTCCCAGGATGCTTGTTTCCGGTCCAGGGAAGACATGGCTTGGCAGTTCGGGCTGGACTGTTCCCATGAGGCACAGGGTCAGACTGATTTGCATATAGCCATGTCTGAACTGGGGTGGCCGAGTGAGCTAAAGAATGGTGATGGATTAAACCCAGATCAGTTGACTGGGGGTGAGTGTTTGATTTGCTCAAACGCTCCGTCCATCATCCCCTTTTGTATCACTTTGTTCGCCCTAAGTGTGGCAGGGTATGCTCAGACGTGAGCCCCTTGCTCACTTGGTCACTGGCTTCAAGATAGCCTGGCTGATGAGGATTATAAATCCGAAACCGGTCCCAGGATGCTTGTTTCCGGTCCAGGGAAGACATGGCTTGGCAGTTCGGGCTGGACTGTTCCCATGAGGCACAGGGTCAGACTGATTTGCATATAGCCATGTCTGAACTGGGGTGGCCGAGTGAGCTAAAGAATGGTGATGGATTAAACCCAGATCAGTTGACTGGGGGTGAGTGTTTGATTTGCTCAAACGCTCCGTCCATCATCCCCTTTTGTATCACTTTGTTCGCCCTAAGTGTGGCAGGGTATGCTCAGACGTGAGTCCCTTGCTCACTTGGCCACTGGCTTCAAGATAGCCTGGTTGATGAGGATTATGAATCCGAAACCGGTCCCAGAATGCTTGTTTCCGGTTCAGGGAAGACATGGCTTGGCAGTTCGGGCTGGACTGTTCCCATGAGGCACAGGGTCAGATTGATTTGCATATAGCCATGTCTGAACTGTGGTGGCTGAGTGAGCTAAAGAATGGTGATGGATTAAATCCAGATCAGTTGACTGGGGGTGAGTGTTTGATTTGCTCAAACGCTCCGTCCATCATCCCCTTTTGTATCACTTTGTTCGCCCTAAGTGTGGCAGAGTATGCTCAGACGTGAGTCCCTTGCTCACTTGGCCACTGGCTTCAAGATAGCCTGGCTGATGAGGATTATGAATCCGAAACCGGTCCCAGGATGCTTGTTTCCGGTCCAGGGAAGACATGGTTAGGCAGTTCGGGCTGGACAGTTCCCATGAGGCACAGGGTCAGACTGATTTGCATATAGCCATGTCTGAACTGGGGTGGCCGAGTGAGCTAAAGAATGGTGATGGATTAAACCCAGATCAGTTGACTGGGGGTGAGTGTTTGATTTGCTCAAACGTTCTGTCCATCATCCCCTTTTGTATCACGTTGTTCGCCCTAAGTGTGGCAGGGTATGCTCAGACGTGAGTCCCTTGCTCACTTGGCCACTGGCTTCAAGATAGCCTGGCTGATGAGGATTATGAATCCGAAACCGGTCCCAGGATGCTTGTTTCCGGTCCAGGGAAGACATGGCTTGGCAGTTCGGGCTGGACTGTTCCCATGAGGCACAGGGTCAGACTGATTTGCATATAGCAATGTCTGAACTGGGGTGGCCGAGTGAGCTAAAGAATGGTGATGGATTAAACCCAGATCAGTTGACTGGGGGTGAGTGTTTGATTTGCTCAAACGCTCCGTCCATCATCCCCTTTTGTATCACTTTGTTCGCCCTAACTGTGGCAGGGTATGGTCAGACGTGAGTCCCTTGCTCACTTGGCCACTGGCTTCAAGATAGCCTGGCTGATGAGGATTATGAATCCGAAACCGGTCCCAGGATGCTTGTTTCCAGTCCAGGGAAGACATTGCTTGGCAGTTCGGGCTGGACTGTTCCCATGAGGCACAGGGTCAGATTGATTTGCATATAGCCATGTCTGAACTGTGGTGGCTGAGTGAGCTAAAGAATGGTGATGGATTAAACCCAGATCAGTTGACTGGGGGTGAGTGTTTGATTTGCTCAAACGCTCCGTCCATCATCCCCTTTTGTATCACTTTGTTCGCCCTAAGTGTGGCAGAGTATGCTCAGACGTGAGTCCCTTGCTCACTTGGCCACTGGCTTCAAGATAGCCTGGCTGATGAGGATTATGAATCCGAAACCGGTCCCAGGATGCTTGTTTCCGGTCCAGGGAAGACATGGCTTGGCAGTTTGGGCTGGACTGTTCCCATGAGGCACAGGGTCAGACTGATTTGCATATAGCCATGTCTGAACTGGGGTGGCCGAGTGAGCTAAAGAATGGTGATGGATTAAACCCAGATCAGTTGACTGGGGGTGAGTGTTTGATTTGCTCAAACGCTCCGTCCATCATCCTCTTTTGTATCACTTTGTTCGCCCTAAGTGTGGCAGGGTATTCTCAGACGTGAGTCCCTTGCTCACTTGTCCACTGGCTTCAAGATAGCCTGGCTGATGAGGATTATGAATGCGAAACCGGTCCCAGGATGCTTGTTTCCGGTCCAGGGAAGACATGGCTTGGCAGTTCGGGCTGGACTGTTCCCATGAGGCACAGGGTCAGACTGATTTGCATATAGCCATGTCTGAAATGGGGTGGCCGAGTGAGCTAAAGAATGATGATGGATTAAACCCAGATCAGTTGACTGGGGGTGAATGTTTGATTTGCTCAAACGCTCCGTCCATCATCCCCTTTTGTATCACTTTGTTCGCCCTAAGTGTGGCAGGGTATGCTCAGACGTGAGTCCCTTGCTCACTTGTCCACTGGCTTCAAGATAGCCTGGCTGATGAGGATTATGAATCCGAAACCGGTCCCAGGATGCTTGTTTCCGGTCCAGGGAAGACATGGCTTGGCAGTTCGGGCTGGACTGTTCCCATGAGGCACAGGGTCAGACTGATTTGCATATAGCCATGTCTGAACAGGGGTGGCCGAGTGAGCTAAAGAATGGTGATGGATTAAACCCAGATCAGTTGACTGGGGGTGAATGTTTGATTTGCTCAAACGCTCCGTCCATCATCCCCTTTTGTATCACTTTGTTCGCCCTAAGTGTGGCAGGGTATGCTCAGACGCGAGTCCCTTGCTCACTTGACCACTGGCTTCAAGATAGCCTGGCTGATGAGGATTATCAGAAATCCGAAACCGGTCCCAGGATGCTTGTTTCCGGTCCAGGGAAGACATGGCTTGGCAGTTCGGGCTGGACTGTTCCCATGAGGCACAGGGTCAGACTGATTTGCATATAGCCATGTCTGAACTGGGGTGGCCGAGTGAGCTAAAGAATGGTGATGGATTTAACCCAGATCAGTTGACTGGGGGTGAGTGTTTGATTTGCTCAAACGCTCCGTCCATCATCCCCTTTTGTATCACTTTGTTCGCCCTAAGTGTGGCAGGGTATGCTCAGACGTGAGTCCCTTGCTCACTTGGCCACTGGCTTCAAGATAGCCTGGCTGATGAGGATTATGAATCCGAAACCGGTCCCAGGATGCTTGTTTCCGGTCCAGGGAAGACATGGCTTGGCAGTTCGGGCTGGACTGTTCCCATGAGGCACAGGGTCAGACTGATTTGCATATAGCCATGTCTGAACTGGGGTGGCAGAGTGAGCTAAAGAATGGTGATGGATTAAACCCAGATCAGTTGACTGGGGGTGAGTGTTTGATTTGCTCAAACGCTCTGTCCATCATCCCCTTTTGTATCACTTTGTTCACCCTAAGTGTGGCAGGGTATGCTCAGACGTGAGTCCCTTGCTCACTTGGTCACTGGCTTCAAGATAGCCTGGCTGATGAGGATTATAAATCCGAAACCGGTCCCAGGATGCTTGTTTCCGGTCCAGGGAAGACATGGCTTGGCAGTTCGCGCTGGACTGTTCCCATGAGGCACAGGGTCAGACTGATTTGCATATAGCCATGTCTGAACTGGGTTGGCCGAGTGAGCTAAAGAATGGTGATGGATTAAACCCAGATCAGTTGACTGGGGGTGAATGTTTGATTTGCTCAAACGCTGCGTCCATCATCCCCTTTTGTATCAGTTTGTTCGCCCTAAGTGTGGCAGGGTATGCTCAGACGTGAGTCCCTTGCTCACTTGGCCACTGGCTTCAAGATAGCCTGGCTGATGAGGATTATGAATCCGAAACCGGTCCCAGAATGCTTGTTTCCGGTCCAGGGAAGACATGGCTTGGCAGTTCGGGCTGGACTGTTCCCATGAGGCACAGGGTCAGATTGATTTGCATATAGCCATGTCTGAACTGTCGTGGCTGAGTGAGCTAAAGAATGGTGATGGATTAAACCCAGATCAGTTGACTGGGGGTGAGTGTTTGATTTGCTCAAACGCTCCGTCCATCATCCCCTTTTGTATCACTTTGTTCGCCCTAAGTGTGGCAGGGTATGCTCAGACGTGAGTCCCTTGCTCACTTGGCCACTGGCTTCAAGATAGCCTGGCTGATGAGGATTATGAATCCGAAACCGGTCCCAGGATGCTTGTTTCCGGTCCAGGGAAGACATGGCTTGGCAGTTCGGGCTGGACTGTTCCCATGAGGCACAGGGTCAGACTGATTTGCATATAGCCATGTCTGAACTGGGGTGGCCGAGTGAGCTAAAGAATGGTGATGGATTAAACCCAGATCAGTTGACTGGGGGTGAGTGTTTGATTTGCTCAAACGCTCTGTCCATCATCCCCTTTTGTATCACTTTGTTCACCCTAAGTGTGGCAGGGTATGCTCAGACGTGAGTCCCTTGCTCACTTGGTCACTGGCTTCAAGATAGCCTGGCTGATGAGGATTATAAATCCGAAACCGGTCCCAGGATGCTTGTTTCCGGTCCAGGGAAGACATGGCTTGGCAGTTCGGGCTGGACTGTTCCCATGAGGCACAGGGTCAGACTGATTTGCATATAGCCATGTCTGAACTGGGGTGGCCGAGTGAGCTAAAGAATGGTGATGGATTAAACCCAGATCAGTTGACTGGGGGTGAGTGTTTGATTTGCTCAAACGCTCCGTCCATCATCCCCTTTTGTATCACTTTGTTCGCCCTAAGTGTGGCAGGCTATGCTCAGACGTGAGTCCCTTGCTCACTTGGCCACTGGCTTCAAGATAGCCTGGTTGATGAGGATTATGAATCCGAAACCGGTCCCAGAATGCTTGTTTCCGGTTCAGGGAAGACATGGCTTGGCAGTTCGGGCTGGACTGTTCCCATGAGGCACAGGGTCAGATTGATTTGCATATAGCCATGTCTGAACTGTGGTGGCTGAGTGAGCTAAAGAATGGTGATGGATTAAATCCAGATCAGTTGACTGGGGGTGAGTGTTTGATTTGCTCAAACGCTCCGTCCATCATCCCCTTTTGTATCACTTTGTTCGCCCTAAGTGTGGCAGAGTATGCTCAGACGTGAGTCCCTTGCTCACTTGGCCACTGGCTTCAAGATAGCCTGGCTGATGAGGATTATGAATCCGAAACCGGTCCCAGGATGCTTGTTTCCGGTCCAGGGAAGACATGGTTAGGCAGTTCGGGCTGGACAGTTCCCATGAGGCACAGGGTCAGACTGATTTGCATATAGCCATGTCTGAACTGGGGTGGCCGAGTGAGCTAAAGAATGGTGATGGATTAAACCCAGATCAGTTGACTGGGGGTGAGTGTTTGATTTGCTCAAACGTTCTGTCCATCATCCCCTTTTGTATCACGTTGTTCGCCCTAAGTGTGGCAGGGTATGCTCAGACGTGAGTCCCTTGCTCACTTGGCCACTGGCTTCAAGATAGCCTGGCTGATGAGGATTATGAATCCGAAACCGGTCCCAGGATGCTTGTTTCCGGTCCAGGGAAGACATGGCTTGGCAGTTCGGGCTGGACTGTTCCCATGAGGCACAGGGTCAGACTGATTTGCATATAGCAATGTCTGAACTGGGGTGGCCGAGTGAGCTAAAGAATGGTGATGGATTAAACCCAGATCAGTTGACTGGGGGTGAGTGTTTGATTTGCTCAAACGCTCCGACCATCATCCCCTTTTGTATCACTTTGTTCGCCCTAACTGTGGCAGGGTATGGTCAGACGTGAGTCCCTTGCTCACTTGGCCACTGGCTTCAAGATAGCCTGGCTGATGAGGATTATGAATCCGAAACCGGTCCCAGGATGCTTGTTTCCAGTCCAGGGAAGACATTGCTTGGCAGTTCGGGCTGGACTGTTCCCATGAGGCACAGGGTCAGATTGATTTGCATATAGCCATGTCTGAACTGTGGTGGCTGAGTGAGCTAAAGAATGGTGATGGATTAAACCCAGATCAGTTGACTGGGGGTGAGTGTTTGATTTGCTCAAACGCTCCGTCCATCATCCCCTTTTGTATCACTTTGTTCGCCCTAAGTGTGGCAGAGTATGCTCAGACGTGAGTCCCTTGCTCACTTGACCACTGGCTTCAAAATAGCCTGGCTGATGAGGATTATGAATCCGAAACCGGTCCCAGGATGCTTGTTTCCGGTCCAGGGAAGACATGGCTTGGCAGTTCGGGCTGGACTGTTTCTATGAGGCACAGGGTCAGACTGATTTGCATATAGCCATGTCTGAACTGGGGTGGCCGAGTGAGCTAAAGAATGGTGATGGATTAAACCCAGATCAGTTGACTGGGGGTGAATGTTTGATTTGCTCAAACGCTCCGTCCATCATCCCCTTTTGTATCACTTTGTTCGCCCTAAGTGTGGCAGGGTATGCTCAGACGTGAGTCCCTTGCTCACTTGACCACTGGCTTCAAGATAGCCTGGCTGATGAGTATTATGAATCGGAAACCGGTCCCAGGATGCTTGTTTCCGGTCTAGGGAAGACATGGCTTGGCAGTTCGGGCTGGACTGTTCCCATGAGGCACAGGGTCAGACTGATTTGCATATAGCCATGTCTGAACTGGGGTGGCGAGTGAGCTAAAGAATGGTGATGGATTAAACCCAGATCAGTTGACTGGGGGTGAGTGTTTGATTTGCTCAAACGCTCCGTCCATCATCCCCTTTTGTATCACTTTGTTCGCCCTAAGTGTGGCAGGGTATGCTCAGACGTGAGTCCCTTGCTCACTTGGCCACTGGCTTCAAGATAGCCTGGCTGATGAGGATTATGAATCCGAAACCGGTCCCAGGATGCTTGTTTCCGGTCCAGGGAAGACATGGCTTGGCAGTTCGGGCTGGACTGTTCCCATGAGGCACAGGGTCAGACTGATTTGCATATAGCCATGTCTGAACTGGGGTGGCCGAGTGAGCTAAAGAATGGTGATGGATTAAACCCAGATCAGTTGACTGGGGGTGAGTGTTTGATTTGCTCAAACGCTCCGTCCATCATCCCCTTTTGTATCACTTTGTTCGCCCTAAGTGTGGCAGGGTATGCTCAGACGTGAGCCCCTTGCTCACTTGGTCACTGGCTTCAAGATAGCCTGGCTGATGAGGATTATAAATCCGAAAGCGGTCCCAGGATGCTAGTTTCCGGTCCAGGGAAGACATGGCTTGGCAGTTCGGGCTGGACTGTTCCCATGAGGCACAGGGTCAGACTGATTTGCATATAGCCATGTCTGAACTGGGGTGGCCGAGTGAGCTAAAGAATGGTGATGGATTAAACCCAGATCAGTTGACTGGGGGTGAGTGTTTGATTTGCTCAAACGCTCCGTCCATCATCCCCTTTTGTATCACTTTGTTCGCCCTAAGTGTGGCAGGGTATGCTCAGACGTGAGTCCCTTGCTCACTTGGCCACTGGCTTCAAGATAGCCTGGCTGATGAGGATTATGAATCCGAAACCGGTCCCAGAATGCTTGTTTCCGGTTCAGGGAAGACATGGCTTGGCAGTTCGGGCTGGACTGTTCCCATGAGGCACAGGGTCAGATTGATTTGCATATAGCCATGTCTGAACTGTGGTGGCTGAGTGAGCTAAAGAATGGTGATGGATTAAATCCAGATCAGTTGACTGGGGGTGAGTGTTTGATTTGCTCAAACGCTCCGTCCATCATCCCCTTTTGTATCACTTTGTTCGCCCTAAGTGTGGCAGAGTATGCTCAGACGTGAGTCCCTTGCTCACTTGGCCACTGGCTTCAAGATAGCCTGGCTGATGAGGATTATGAATCCGAAACCGGTCCCAGGATGCTTGTTTCCGGTCCAGGGAAGACATGGTTAGGCAGTTCGGGCTGGACAGTTCCCATGAGGCACAGGGTCAGACTGATTTGCATATAGCCATGTCTGAACTGGGGTGGCGAGTGAGCTAAAGAATGGTGATGGATTAAATCCAGATCAGTTGACTGGGGGTGAGTGTTTGATTTGCTCAAACGCTCCGTCCATCATCCCCTTTTGTATCACTTTGTTCGCCCTAAGTGTGGCAGGGTATGCTCAGACGTGAGTCCCTTGCTCACTTGGCCACTGGCTTCAAGATAGCCTGGCTGATGAGGATTATGAATCCGAAACCGGTCCCAGGATGCTTGTTTCCGGTCCAGGGAAGACATGGCTTGGCAGTTCGGGCTGGACTGTTCCCATGAGGCACAGGGTCAGACTGATTTGCATATAGCCATGTCTGAACTGGGGTGGCCGAGTGAGCTAAAGAATGGTGATGGATTAAACCCAGATCAGTTGACTGGGGGTGAGTGTTTGATTTGCTCAAACGCTCCGTCCATCATCCCCTTTTGTATCACTTTGTTCGCCCTAAGTGTGGCAGGGTATGCTCAGACGTGAGCCCCTTGCTCACTTGGTCACTGGCTTCAAGATAGCCTGGCTGATGAGGATTATAAATCCGAAACCGGTCCCAGGATGCTTGTTTCCGGTCCAGGGAAGACATGGCTTGGCAGTTCGGGCTGGACTGTTCCCATGAGGCACAGGGTCAGACTGATTTGCATATAGCCATGTCTGAACTGGGGTGGCCGAGTGAGCTAAAGAATGGTGATGGATTAAACCCAGATCAGTTGACTGGGGGTGAGTGTTTGATTTGCTCAAACGCTCCGTCCATCATCCCCTTTTGTATCACTTTGTTCGCCCTAAGTGTGGCAGGGTATGCTCAGACGTGAGTCCCTTGCTCACTTGGCCACTGGCTTCAAGATAGCCTGGTTGATGAGGATTATGAATCCGAAACCGGTCCCAGAATGCTTGTTTCCGGTTCAGGGAAGACATGGCTTGGCAGTTCGGGCTGGACTGTTCCCATGAGGCACAGGGTCAGATTGATTTGCATATAGCCATGTCTGAACTGTGGTGGCTGAGTGAGCTAAAGAATGGTGATGGATTAAATCCAGATCAGTTGACTGGGGGTGAGTGTTTGATTTGCTCAAACGCTCCGTCCATCATCCCCTTTTGTATCACTTTGTTCGCCCTAAGTGTGGCAGAGTATGCTCAGACGTGAGTCCCTTGCTCACTTGGCCACTGGCTTCAAGATAGCCTGGCTGATGAGGATTATGAATCCGAAACCGGTCCCAGGATGCTTGTTTCCGGTCCAGGGAAGACATGGTTAGGCAGTTCGGGCTGGACAGTTCCCATGAGGCACAGGGTCAGACTGATTTGCATATAGCCATGTCTGAACTGGGGTGGCCGAGTGAGCTAAAGAATGGTGATGGATTAAACCCAGATCAGTTGACTGGGGGTGAGTGTTTGATTTGCTCAAACGTTCTGTCCATCATCCCCTTTTGTATCACGTTGTTCGCCCTAAGTGTGGCAGGGTATGCTCAGACGTGAGTCCCTTGCTCACTTGGCCACTGGCTTCAAGATAGCCTGGCTGATGAGGATTATGAATCCGAAACCGGTCCCAGGATGCTTGTTTCCGGTCCAGGGAAGACATGGCTTGGCAGTTCGGGCTGGACTGTTCCCATGAGGCACAGGGTCAGACTGATTTGCATATAGCAATGTCTGAACTGGGGTGGCCGAGTGAGCTAAAGAATGGTGATGGATTAAACCCAGATCAGTTGACTGGGGGTGAGTGTTTGATTTGCTCAAACGCTCCGTCCATCATCCCCTTTTGTATCACTTTGTTCGCCCTAACTGTGGCAGGGTATGGTCAGACGTGAGTCCCTTGCTCACTTGGCCACTGGCTTCAAGATAGCCTGGCTGATGAGGATTATGAATCCGAAACCGGTCCCAGGATGCTTGTTTCCAGTCCAGGGAAGACATTGCTTGGCAGTTCGGGCTGGACTGTTCCCATGAGGCACAGGGTCAGATTGATTTGCATATAGCCATGTCTGAACTGTGGTGGCTGAGTGAGCTAAAGAATGGTGATGGATTAAACCCAGATCAGTTGACTGGGGGTGAGTGTTTGATTTGCTCAAACGCTCCGTCCATCATCCCCTTTTGTATCACTTTGTTCGCCCTAAGTGTGGCAGAGTATGCTCAGACGTGAGTCCCTTGCTCACTTGGCCACTGGCTTCAAGATAGCCTGGCTGATGAGGATTATGAATCCGAAACCGGTCCCAGGATGCTTGTTTCCGGTCCAGGGAAGACATGGCTTGGCAGTTTGGGCTGGACTGTTCCCATGAGGCACAGGGTCAGACTGATTTGCATATAGCCATGTCTGAACTGGGGTGGCCGAGTGAGCTAAAGAATGGTGATGGATTAAACCCAGATCAGTTGACTGGGGGTGAGTGTTTGATTTGCTCAAACGCTCCGTCCATCATCCTCTTTTGTATCACTTTGTTCGCCCTAAGTGTGGCAGGGTATTCTCAGACGTGAGTCCCTTGCTCACTTGTCCACTGGCTTCAAGATAGCCTGGCTGATGAGGATTATGAATGCGAAACCGGTCCCAGGATGCTTGTTTCCGGTCCAGGGAAGACATGGCTTGGCAGTTCGGGCTGGACTGTTCCCATGAGGCACAGGGTCAGACTGATTTGCATATAGCCATGTCTGAAATGGGGTGGCCGAGTGAGCTAAAGAATGATGATGGATTAAACCCAGATCAGTTGACTGGGGGTGAATGTTTGATTTGCTCAAACGCTCCGTCCATCATCCCCTTTTGTATCACTTTGTTCGCCCTAAGTGTGGCAGGGTATGCTCAGACGTGAGTCCCTTGCTCACTTGTCCACTGGCTTCAAGATAGCCTGGCTGATGAGGATTATGAATCCGAAACCGGTCCCAGGATGCTTGTTTCCGGTCCAGGGAAGACATGGCTTGGCAGTTCGGGCTGGACTGTTCCCATGAGGCACAGGGTCAGACTGATTTGCATATAGCCATGTCTGAACAGGGGTGGCCGAGTGAGCTAAAGAATGGTGATGGATTAAACCCAGATCAGTTGACTGGGGGTGAATGTTTGATTTGCTCAAACGCTCCGTCCATCATCCCCTTTTGTATCACTTTGTTCGCCCTAAGTGTGGCAGGGTATGCTCAGACGCGAGTCCCTTGCTCACTTGACCACTGGCTTCAAGATAGCCTGGCTGATGAGGATTATCAGAAATCCGAAACCGGTCCCAGGATGCTTGTTTCCGGTCCAGGGAAGACATGGCTTGGCAGTTCGGGCTGGACTGTTCCCATGAGGCACAGGGTCAGACTGATTTGCATATAGCCATGTCTGAACTGGGGTGGCCGAGTGAGCTAAAGAATGGTGATGGATTTAACCCAGATCAGTTGACTGGGGGTGAGTGTTTGATTTGCTCAAACGCTCCGTCCATCATCCCCTTTTGTATCACTTTGTTCGCCCTAAGTGTGGCAGGGTATGCTCAGACGTGAGTCCCTTGCTCACTTGGCCACTGGCTTCAAGATAGCCTGGCTGATGAGGATTATGAATCCGAAACCGGTCCCAGGATGCTTGTTTCCGGTCCAGGGAAGACATGGCTTGGCAGTTCGGGCTGGACTGTTCCCATGAGGCACAGGGTCAGACTGATTTGCATATAGCCATGTCTGAACTGGGGTGGCCGAGTGAGCTAAAGAATGGTGATGGATTAAACCCAGATCAGTTGACTGGGGGTGAGTGTTTGATTTGCTCAAACGCTCTGTCCATCATCCCCTTTTGTATCACTTTGTTCACCCTAAGTGTGGCAGGGTATGCTCAGACGTGAGTCCCTTGCTCACTTGGTCACTGGCTTCAAGATAGCCTGGCTGATGAGGATTATAAATCCGAAACCGGTCCCAGGATGCTTGTTTCCGGTCCAGGGAAGACATGGCTTGGCAGTTCGCGCTGGACTGTTCCCATGAGGCACAGGGTCAGACTGATTTGCATATAGCCATGTCTGAACTGGGTTGGCCGAGTGAGCTAAAGAATGGTGATGGATTAAACCCAGATCAGTTGACTGGGGGTGAATGTTTGATTTGCTCAAACGCTGCGTCCATCATCCCCTTTTGTATCAGTTTGTTCGCCCTAAGTGTGGCAGGGTATGCTCAGACGTGAGTCCCTTGCTCACTTGGCCACTGGCTTCAAGATAGCCTGGCTGATGAGGATTATGAATCCGAAACCGGTCCCAGAATGCTTGTTTCCGGTCCAGGGAAGACATGGCTTGGCAGTTCGGGCTGGACTGTTCCCATGAGGCACAGGGTCAGACTGATTTGCATATAGCCATGTCTGAACTGGGGTGGCCGAGTGAGCTAAAGAATGGTGATGGATTAAACCCAGATCAGTTGACTGGGGGTGAGTGTTTGATTTGCTCAAACGCTCCGTCCATCATCCCCTTTTGTATCACTTTGTTCGCCCTAAGTGTGGCAGGGTATGCTCAGACGTGAGTCCCTTGCTCACTTGGCCACTGGCTTCAAGATAGCCTGGCTGATGAGGATTATGAATCCGAAACCGGTCCCAGGATGCTTGTTTCCGGTCCAGGGAAGACATGGCTTGGCAGTTCGGGCTGGACTGTTCCCATGAGGCACAGGGTCAGACTGATTTGCATATAGCCATGTCTGAACTGGGGTGGCCGAGTGAGCTAAAGAATGGTGATGGATTAAACCCAGATCAGTTGACTGGGGGTGAGTGTTTGATTTGCTCAAACGCTCTGTCCATCATCCCCTTTTGTATCACTTTGTTCACCCTAAGTGTGGCAGGGTATGCTCAGACGTGAGTCCCTTGCTCACTTGGTCACTGGCTTCAAGATAGCCTGGCTGATGAGGATTATAAATCCGAAACCGGTCCCAGGATGCTTGTTTCCGGTCCAGGGAAGACATGGCTTGGCAGTTCGCGCTGGACTGTTCCCATGAGGCACAGGGTCAGACTGATTTGCATATAGCCATGTCTGAACTGGGTTGGCCGAGTGAGCTAAAGAATGGTGATGGATTAAACCCAGATCAGTTGACTGGGGGTGAATGTTTGATTTGCTCAAACGCTGCGTCCATCATCCCCTTTTGTATCAGTTTGTTCGCCCTAAGTGTGGCAGGGTATGCTCAGACGTGAGTCCCTTGCTCACTTGGCCACTGGCTTCAAGATAGCCTGGCTGATGAGGATTATGAATCCGAAACCGGTCCCAGAATGCTTGTTTCCGGTCCAGGGAAGACATGGCTTGGCAGTTCGGGCTGGACTGTTCCCATGAGGCACAGGGTCAGATTGATTTGCATATAGCCATGTCTGAACTGTCGTGGCTGAGTGAGCTAAAGAATGGTGATGGATTAAACCCAGATCAGTTGACTGGGGGTGAGTGTTTGATTTGCTCAAACGCTCCGTCCATCATCCCCTTTTGTATCACTTTGTTCGCCCTAAGTGTGGCAGGGTATGCTCAGACGTGAGTCCCTTGCTCACTTGGCCACTGGCTTCAAGATAGCCTGGCTGATGAGGATTATGAATCCGAAACCGGTCCCAGGATGCTTGTTTCCGGTCCAGGGAAGACATGGCTTGGCAGTTCGGGCTGGACTGTTCCCATGAGGCACAGGGTCAGACTGATTTGCATATAGCCATGTCTGAACTGGGGTGGCCGAGTGAGCTAAAGAATGGTGATGGATTAAACCCAGATCAGTTGACTGGGGGTGAGTGTTTGATTTGCTCAAACGCTCTGTCCATCATCCCCTTTTGTATCACTTTGTTCACCCTAAGTGTGGCAGGGTATGCTCAGACGTGAGTCCCTTGCTCACTTGGTCACTGGCTTCAAGATAGCCTGGCTGATGAGGATTATAAATCCGAAACCGGTCCCAGGATGCTTGTTTCCGGTCCAGGGAAGACATGGCTTGGCAGTTCGGGCTGGACTGTTCCCATGAGGCACAGGGTCAGACTGATTTGCATATAGCCATGTCTGAACTGGGTTGGCCGAGTGAGCTAAAGAATGGTGATGGATTAAACCCAGATCAGTTGACTGGGGGTGAATGTTTGATTTGCTCAAACGCTGCGTCCATCATCCCCTTTTGTATCAGTTTGTTCGCCCTAAGTGTGGCAGGGTATGCTCAGACGTGAGTCCCTTGCTCACTTGGCCACTGGCTTCAAGATAGCCTGGCTGATGAGGATTATGAATCCGAAACCGGTCCCAGAATGCTTGTTTCCGGTCCAGGGAAGACATGGCTTGGCAGTTCGGGCTGGAGTGTTCCCATGAGGCACAGGGTCAGATTGATTTGCATATAGCCATGTCTGAACTGTCGTGGCTGAGTGAGCTAAAGAATGGTGATGGATTAAACCCAGATCAGTTGACTGGGGGTGAGTGTTTGATTTGCTCAAACGCTCCGTCCATCATCCCCTTTTGTATCACTTTGTTCGCCCTAAGTGTGGCAGAGTATGCTCAGACATGAGTCCCTTGCTCACTTGGCCACTGGCTTCAAGATAGCCTGGCTGATGAGGATTATGAATCCGAAACCGGTCCCAGGATGCTTGTTTCCGGTCCAGGGAAGACATGGCTTGGCAGTTCGGGCTGGACTGTTCCCATGAGGCACAGGGTCAGACTGATTTGCATATAGCCATGTCTGAACTGGGGTGGCCGAGTGAGCTAAAGAATGGTGATGGATTAAACCCAGATCAGTTGACTGGGGGTGAGTGTTTGATTTGCTCAAACGCTCCGTCCATCATCCCCTTTTGTATCACTTTGTTCGCCCTAAGTGTGGCAGGGTATGCTCAGACGTGAGCCCCTTGCTCACTTGGTCACTGGCTTCAAGATAGCCTGGCTGATGAGGATTATAAATCCGAAACCGGTCCCAGGATGCTAGTTTCCGGTCCAGGGAAGACATGGCTCGGCAGTTCGGGCTGGACTGTTCCCATGAGGCACAGGGTCAGACTGATTTGCATATAGCCATGTCTGAACTGGGGTGGCCGAGTGAGCTAAAGAATGGTGATGGATTAAACCCAGATCAGTTGACTGGGGGTGAGTGTTTGATTTGCTCAAACACTCCGTCCATCATCCCCTTTTGTATCACTTTGTTCGCCCTAAGTGTAGCAGGGTATGCTCAGACGTGAGTCCCTTGCTCACTTGGCCACTGGCTTCAAGATAGCCTGGCTGATGAGGATTATGAATCCGAATCCGGTCCCAGAATGCTTGTTTCCGGTTCAGGGAAGACATGGCTTGGCAGTTCGGGCTGGACTGTTCCCATGAGGCACAGGGTCAGATTGATTTGCATATAGCCATGTCTGAACTGTGGTGGCTGAGTGAGCTAAAGAATGGTGATGGATTAAATCCAGATCAGTTGACTGGGGGTGAGTGTTTGATTTGCTCAAACGCTCCGTCCATCATCCCCTTTTGTATCACTTTGTTCGCCCTAAGTGTGGCAGAGTATGCTCAGACGTGAGTCCCTTGCTCACTTGGCCACTGGCTTCAAGATAGCCTGGCTGATGAGGATTATGAATCCGAAACCGGTCCCAGGATGCTTGTTTCCGGTCCAGGGAAGACATGGTTAGGCAGTTCGGGCTGGACAGTTCCCATGAGGCACAGGGTCAGACTGATTTGCATATAGCCATGTCTGAACTGGGGTGGCGAGTGAGCTAAAGAATGGTGATGGATTAAATCCAGATCAGTTGACTGGGGGTGAGTGTTTGATTTGCTCAAACGCTCCGTCCATCATCCCCTTTTGTATCACTTTGTTCGCCCTAAGTGTGGCAGGGTATGCTCAGACGTGAGTCCCTTGCTCACTTGGCCACTGGCTTCAAGATAGCCTGGCTGATGAGGATTATGAATCCGAAACCGGTCCCAGGATGCTTGTTTCCGGTCCAGGGAAGACATGGCTTGGCAGTTCGGGCTGGACTGTTCCCATGAGGCACAGGGTCAGACTGATTTGCATATAGCCATGTCTGAACTGGGGTGGCCGAGTGAGCTAAAGAATGGTGATGGATTAAACCCAGATCAGTTGACTGGGGGTGAGTGTTTGATTTGCTCAAACGCTCCGTCCATCATCCCCTTTTGTATCACTTTGTTCGCCCTAAGTGTGGCAGGGTATGCTCAGACGTGAGCCCCTTGCTCACTTGGTCACTGGCTTCAAGATAGCCTGGCTGATGAGGATTATAAATCCGAAACCGGTCCCAGGATGCTTGTTTCCGGTCCAGGGAAGACATGGCTTGGCAGTTCGGGCTGGACTGTTCCCATGAGGCACAGGGTCAGACTGATTTGCATATAGCCATGTCTGAACTGGGGTGGCCGAGTGAGCTAAAGAATGGTGATGGATTAAACCCAGATCAGTTGACTGGGGGTGAGTGTTTGATTTGCTCAAACGCTCCGTCCATCATCCCCTTTTGTATCACTTTGTTCGCCCTAAGTGTGGCAGGGTATGCTCAGACGTGAGTCCCTTGCTCACTTGGCCACTGGCTTCAAGATAGCCTGGTTGATGAGGATTATGAATCCGAAACCGGTCCCAGAATGCTTGTTTCCGGTTCAGGGAAGACATGGCTTGGCAGTTCGGGCTGGACTGTTCCCATGAGGCACAGGGTCAGATTGATTTGCATATAGCCATGTCTGAACTGTGGTGGCTGAGTGAGCTAAAGAATGGTGATGGATTAAATCCAGATCAGTTGACTGGGGGTGAGTGTTTGATTTGCTCAAACGCTCCGTCCATCATCCCCTTTTGTATCACTTTGTTCGCCCTAAGTGTGGCAGAGTATGCTCAGACGTGAGTCCCTTGCTCACTTGGCCACTGGCTTCAAGATAGCCTGGCTGATGAGGATTATGAATCCGAAACCGGTCCCAGGATGCTTGTTTCCGGTCCAGGGAAGACATGGTTAGGCAGTTCGGGCTGGACAGTTCCCATGAGGCACAGGGTCAGACTGATTTGCATATAGCCATGTCTGAACTGGGGTGGCCGAGTGAGCTAAAGAATGGTGATGGATTAAACCCAGATCAGTTGACTGGGGGTGAGTGTTTGATTTGCTCAAACGTTCTGTCCATCATCCCCTTTTGTATCACGTTGTTCGCCCTAAGTGTGGCAGGGTATGCTCAGACGTGAGTCCCTTGCTCACTTGGCCACTGGCTTCAAGATAGCCTGGCTGATGAGGATTATGAATCCGAAACCGGTCCCAGGATTGTTGAAAATTAGTACGTTTTGGTGAACATTATCTGCGCCATCTTGCCTCTTCCCCTGATGCCACACTTTTGTCGTGCGCGCCCGCCATTTTAAGATGCCCCGATCAGAACGAACCCTTTTGCATGCCGCTGGCCCCTGACACAGCCCTTTGCCTTCGCTAAGCCTGCATGCTGACCACCCCCTGCTTGCACCTGCCTTGAGTCATAAACCCCTCTTCGGCGCTGCTCTGCCCCAGGCCTTCATCCTGTTCCCAGCGCGACACCTCCCTGCTTCCCTTTCATGATCTCCGGCCCTTAGATGCAAACCCCCTTTTTTCCCCGTGTGCCCGTTTTGTCTTCCCCGTTCCCAGGCCGACACCCAGCTCTGCCGATACCATCTTTGCCCCTCCCCGTACAATAGAAAGCTTCCCCCATCAAAGAATCCCCGGGTTGATCAAAGCCCCCCACCCCATGAGATCCGATCAAACCCCCCACATTCCGTGAATCGGCGGATTATCCAGCTGCGCGATGTTCATCACCTGTTGTGACTAGGGTGGGGACTTCAACTGTAAATGTGTGTGGGAACGGGCCCAAAGGGGAGTTCCGAGAATGTCTTTTCCGTACATCAAAGCTTTAACATGTATGTGTAATCTACAATAAAGTCATAAATGTGTGTATAAGAGGCCAGGCCTCAGGAATACAGTTAGAGCACCTCAGAACGATACCTTCTGTCCGTTTCGTTGTGTTCTCCTCCGGAGAGAATAAAAAAAACCTTGTTTCCTGCTTTCCAGTCTCCAGCGCCTGCCTCTTCATTGATTTAAATAACTAGAGGGTCACAGAGGCAATACTGCCGGGCAAATATCGATTGTCCCTGACCCGATTGAACTTTTTACAATTGGCGTCCCAAGCGTGGGGCCCATCAGCGACTCGTGGATCCAGTGGGAGAGGTCCCGACGACAGAGTGAACGACTGCAACGATCGGGAGAGCTCTTGCCCAATAGACCCTCGTCTGGCAGCCGATCATCCGAACTTCACTAGTTCCGAACAGACCTCTCTCGAGTGATCTACGGTCCTGACTGGGAACCATCAGGAGTGCCGTGAGAAATACGAGAAAAAGAGGACGATCGGGCGCTGGATTCGGAAGACAAGAAACTGTCCACATGGTCCGGGTAAGGTCGTGTTGCCACGACAAGTTGCGAAAAAATTTGTTTGATTGCTTGATTGTTCAAAATACTAGTATTGCTCGTTTTATTTTTATTTTTTTTATTTGGAGATTCACTGTCTGCAAACAGAGAAACAACAGGCTCTCTCTCTTTGCAAGCAGTGGAGGATAGGTAGGGTAGCAGCCGTGCTTGTTTTCTTTCTCCCCCACTTAATAATTGCTTGAAACTGAACTGTTGTTCGCAAAAATATTGTTTCCTGGAGATTCCCTGTCTGCAAACAGGGAAGTGACCACCCTTTTTGCAGATAGTGAAAAGGGTAGGTAACGCAGATCTTTGCGGACCTACTCATTCTCCCCATTGTTATTTATTGGTCTTTTGGTTTTTTGGTCCATGAGGTATTCACTGCCTGCAAACAACGTAGAATAGAAATATTCTGTCTAGTCTTTGCACCTAGTGATAAGATAGGCAGTGCTGACTTTTTTTAGTCCCTCGTTACGAGCCGTCATGTCTGTCTTCTCCCCACTGATAAATAGCCTGTTTAGCCCGGACCGGGTGTTAGAGGTGGACCATATAGCTCCACTAGAAGGCACCCCTAATAAGGACATGTTCATAAACTATGGGTTAGTCACCATAGCTTATAATAAATTATGGCACAGGTATACCGAAGAGAGTCAAGACAAACAGTGGCCACTGGCAGGATCCTTTGACCTTGATAAAATAGAAACGTTAGAAATAGCCCTTCGAAATAATAAGACAACGCCAATTATGCTCGACAGTCTCGGTATGTGGCGCAGAGAGGCTACGAAACGACAGAGAAAAGACGAGGACAAACCAAGTAGAGAAATATACCGACAGGACAACCCCAGGACACCGCTACCCACAACTTATCCCCCGACACTATGCAAAGGACGACCAGACTTAGGGTCAGACCAATGCGCTTTTTGTAGGTATGTCGGACACTGGAAAGCCCAATGCCCGACTCTACTGAGCGTGAGTAAAGGCAAAGGGCCGACAAGAACGACAGACCGACAGTACGAGAAAAGGCGCGAGACAAAGAAGAACCCGACTTACATAGACAGACCAGACAGAACTACCACGTTTGATTATGCCCGATGGCACAGATTTCGCCAGGAAAATCTCAGCGGCATGCTCAAGTTCTCCTAGGTCGGGCAATGTCAAGACGGGAACCCAGCCTCGTTTAAAATTCACAGACGGAAAGAGATAATTATGACCAATAACTGTTTTTATATTTGTCTTGGGTCTTTGTATGTCGTACTTGTACTGTCCCCCGTCTGAGTTTGTGTGTATGTAATGTACAAATCTGCGTCATCCCTCTACACGTGTTTCCGTGTTACTCGACCTCTGTTAGCAGAAACTTAGCATAAAAGCAACCTGGAAAGAAAGAAATGGTAAAACAAAATCCGTAGACCATTAATGAACTTGAACTTTTAATTTAACACAACAAACAAGGAATAATAACGATAAACTGTAGAAAATGAAAGTCAAACAGAACATTCGCCCCCCCCCCCATTCTGGAACCTTCCAAAGTAGGGCAGGGTTACGGCTACGCCCAACCAACGGCAACCCATATAAGGCGAGCCCGGCCGCCAACTCTTGGTCAGGAAATCTTAACGTATGGGGGAGCCGGAGGAGAGGCAGGAGCCCGCAGCCTGGGCATTTGCAGGTAGTCCCGCCACATGTCTCCTTGGCCGGCCGCAACGGGCCTGGAAAGACTAAGGTAGTCCCGCCACATGTCCAGAGGAGAACGAGGCACCTCTTCCTTTTCTCTTCCGTCACAGCCGCAGCAGTCCTGGACGGCGGGATGTCCTGCACGTACCTCCACAACAATTTGTCCAAGTTGGGCTGGGAGGGAGAGGCGACGCGGACGAGCCTCTCCCACCTCCACCGGTAGGAGGTTTCCCAGCCCCCAGCCCGACGCCGAACACCCCCAGTCAGGCGATGGTGCCAATACTTCCACAGCACCGAACGTACAATGGTGGCACCCCAGTACTTGCGCAGCACCGAACGTACAATGGTGGCACCCCAGTACTTGCGCAGCACCGAACGTACAATGGTGGCACTTGGGGAACACCGGATGTGGAGAGGCCTTCATGCGGGGCGATGAAAAGGAGCGGCATGGAGTACACCGGGAGAAGGAGACGAGGCGAACGAGTCTCCCTTGCCCCCAGGTGGGGGCATCACAGCCGCACCCCAGCCGAACGTCCCGCTTTCACAAAACAGGGACCTCTTCCTTTCACTCCGAAGGGTCTCTTCCACTCTTGCAAACTCGACGAGAGTGGCCCCGGTAGGGCCTCAAAATGGCGTCTGGGTCCGCTGGAAGGTGGGCCCCGGCCACTAGAGTAACTTTGACCAGCAATATAACTCGAACATTTGCCCTCTGGAGCACGAGCCCCCATCTCCGACAGCATCTCCGCAGCCTTGAAGATCCTACAAGGGTCCCCGGCGGAACCTTCGGCCTTTGCAGGTTTCCGGTAAGGGACGGCTGCCTTGATCGCCAACGAAACAAACATGACATTGCCACACCTTCTGTTAGCGTGAATTCTAGAACTGCCGAAAGGGACTCTGGTCCAAACTGCCAGTAATGGAAACATTTCCCCCTGATGCTGCTTCCGGACTGAGCCGGCCCCGCCCAAAATGGCGCTGGTATCAATCGGAACTTACGAACGCCTCGTGGTGTTCCTTCGCACTAATATAAACTTGATGTTCTGAGATTTTATGTGATCCTTTGTACACTTGGCTAGAAAAGACAAGGAGAACTCACTCGACGAACAGTATGAAAGGATCCCCATTACAAATGTTGATTACAGATGTACAATGTATTATATTTTTTTATAACTGATGTGTACCTCATTTTACGACGCACACGTACGGTATGCATATAGGAAATCTGATTACAACTAATATGATTATGCTTCTAAATTATGAAAATAGATGCCCCCGAACCCCCAGCCAATTAATAGACGTTTTAGTTTCTTACAAATGAATGAGTAAAACTTTCCGATGTTTTTATTGCTGCAAACGACACCCCCCACTGTACGCACTTTAGCCATTGCCACGACCGGCCAAATACGACCGCACCCTCATAATCCATATGCTGAAATGATTTTGCAAAATAAAGTCTTTGAAACTATGGACGGGTATTGCATGCTTTATTTTAAAAAAAATATGGGATGGGTGGGAAAGTTCTTTTCTGTGCACCCTACTCTGCTCTCTCTTTAAGGTTAAAAGAAGATGGTTACCCAGCCCTGGAGGACGGATCGGATCAACAACACGACACTCCGCCTTCAAAGTACGCAACTGACCCATGAACTCTCGCGTAGAGGAAGACCTTGACTTCCAAGGATGGGTAAAACGAACGGTGTAAATGAGGGAATGTAAAAGGAGGGAGAAATAAAATAATGTAAATATTATAAAGTACCACGTTCCAAAGTATCAGGGGCCCAAGAACCGAAGAACCTTAGAACGCCACAGCGTTGATAGAGGTTTAAGGACCCCGATAGTGAGATACATCCTTTTGACTAGATACCTCGCACTAGGCACCTCTGGTTTCCTTTTTACGTTTCCCCCGCACACGACCTATATGAACACACTACCCCCCCTCGACTCCAGAAACCATATCCCCAGGGACCCTGCCCCGAGGAGGAAAGACGAGTAAGAGGTAAGTAAAGGACTTATGAATCCATGTATTTGAATGTGCGCGAATGCTGTCTCCCACCCCCCCCCCTTTTTTCCCTCCCTCTGCAGGTTACATCAGAGATTACAGCCGAGGTGTGGCGAAGATCCGAAACCTTGCCATGTCTAATGCGCGAAACGGACTAGCGCCGCAAGGTGGCGTCTAAGCATGCCTGCAGACTACTCACGTACCGAACAAACCCGAAAAATTAGCACAACCCTGATAAAAAGTGATCACCCTTAAACCAGACCGGACGAATGAACCCATGTCACGTATGATGCGAAACTATGAGGGAATGTGTGTGTGTGACTGAGGCGTCGACCCAACTGGTCGAAGGACCGAGAATGCGAGAAGTGCGACAAAATGGTACCTCCTTTCTTCTTTCCTTCTTCTCAAGGCGCGTCCCCTCTACCCTGTCTAATGCTCAAACTGCATGATTACAGGATCCTAACGCAGACCCGTGAATGCCCTTTACTGTGTAATGCACTAAATAGCCTTTCTTGAATACACTGCCACCCTCTCTGTTGCACGTGTACTATTTAGCCTGCCGTTGCACTCTCTCTCTCTCTCTCTCTCTCTCTCTCTCTCTCTCACTCTCTCTCTCTCTCTCTCTCTCTCTCTCTCTCTCTCTCTCTCTATTTCTGCACTCCCGCTCTTCCGAGTGGTTAGCCCCGAAATTGGCAGACTGCCACCCCTAGCACCCCACCTAATTGGCTTCAAATACCGTCAGTATTTGCACAAAAACTTGTCTTTAATACAATCACCCTGAGACCGCGTCGTTACCTCTCCTTTTCCGCTAGAAGACAATGAACCCAGGTGGGGCCGTAAGGGAAAGGACAGGTAAGACGACAGAGGTTCCCTAATCTGACCCGAAATAAGGGAACTACATGTCAACGGCTCCTATAGTATAAAACAAGGACCTCAGAATACGCGACCCTCCCCTCCCCGAATGGTCGCAATACCCAAACCGGAAAAGTGACCACCCCCGTTACCTCCCCTGTATATGTCCCTGGTTGTTTCCCATAAAACCCCTGTCCTTCCTAATTAAGTAATCGGGCTGTAAAAGGTTACGTAGGACCCAGAATGATGTTTTACAAGGTTAACAGACTAGTTCAAGGTAAAGAAATCATCGAAATGAACCCCGCAGTAGTTGCAAAACAGGATGCACCGATAGAAAGGAAATGTTTATCCATGTTCGTCTCTCAGCAAAATACCTGTGTAGTACCATGTTGACGACTCACTGCACCCTTTTGTAAATGTAAAACTCTAGAGAACGGCATATCTTCGCCAGATTTGTCTCACAAGGGTGGGTTACCATCAGATGAACTGCCATGCCTGTAATAAATAATTATGAAGGAAAGTCATAGTAAATCCAACAGAACCCGTCACCGGTCATTCATATGCCAGTTGTGAACACTAAAATAACGGGCATTTTTCATTCTTTGCCTGGAGCTGGGAGAGAAATAGACTTTTTGATTATCTTCATCTGCAAATTTTCTAAAGACTGTCTTTTCAAACTTGTTTAAGGGTACCGCTGTTGGAGGAGAAAAGGACCGGATGTGGGAGCACGAGGCCCGACTGCAGACTAAGGAACACCTGCGACATTAGCCAAGGCGAGACCACGACTGAAAAGAGCTGCAGGACGAGGCACTGTTTTCGACAACATGAGAAGAAAGGGTCGACCTGATGCCCCTGCTCGATGTCCAGTGCCTGTCGACAAGTCCCCGCTCTCTGAATTCGGTCACATGCTCGCCTATTTGAAGTCTCTCGTTCCCCTAGTTTGTTCCTAATTTGGCCTTGCTCCATCCCCCTTTTCCTCTGACCTACCCTATGGACTGTTTTGTACGCTCTTCTTCCATCTGAACTTTCTGACTATCACCTCAAAGGACACAGGGCGAAAAGGACCTTCCCGGCCAGAAAACGCGAGGAAAGGGTCGTGCCCTGCAACGCAGAACTCAGAACAGAGCTGGACTTGTAGCTCCACCGCCGGTGCTCAACAGCGCCAACGAAAGACCACAAAGAACAATGAGAACTCGTAAAACTTCGAACATTTGACATCTCCAATCACCGTTTTTTCTATGCCTCATTTCTCTCCCAGCCGCCATTGTATTGATCCTGCTCCAAGCCGAATCTGAAATATGTATTAACCTGCCAGTTCACGTTATGATATGTACTTGCTGCTCACTACAGAACCATTTTTTGTATTACATTCCTATGACTTTCCTGCTGAACAAGTGTATCAAAGTTTATCAAATAGGCCCACCTCCTAAAAACTAGAAATGTTAAAATGTATTGTTTACAACTTTTTCATCTAGGGTTCCTACCGTTTTCTTTCTCCCATGCCCACCACAGTAGAACCAAGTAGAAAATGAACCAGCAAGATGTCTTGAATATGTTAAAGGGAGGACTGTTGAAAATTAGTACGTTTTGGTGAACATTATCTGCGCCATCTTGCCTCTTCCCCTGATGCCACACTTTTGTCGTGCGCGCCCGCCATTTTAAGATGCCCCGATCAGAACGAACCCTTTTGCATGCCGCTGGCCCCTGACACAGCCCTTTGCCTTCGCTAAGCCTGCACGCTGACCACCCCCTGCTTGCACCTGCCTTGAGTCATAAACCCCTCTTCGGCGCTGCTCTGCCCCAGGCCTTCATCCTGTTCCCAGCGCGACACCTCCCTGCTTCCCTTTCATGATCTCCGGCCCTTAGATGCAAACCCCCTTTTTTCCCCGTGTGCCCGTTTTGTCTTCCCCGTTCCCAGGCCGACACCCAGCTCTGCCGATACCATCTTTGCCCCTCCCCGTACAATAGAAAGCTTCCCCCATCAAAGAATCCCCGGGTTGATCAAAGCCCCCCACCCCATGAGATCCGATCAAACCCCCCACATTACGTGAATCGGCGGATTATCCAGCTGCGCGATGTTCATCACCTGTTGTGACTAGGGTGGGGACTTCAACTGTAAATGTGTGTGGGAACGGGCCCAAAGGGGAGTTCCGAGAATGTCTTTTCCGTACATCAAAGCTTTAACATGTATGTGTAATCTACAATAAAGTCATAAATGTGTGTATAAGAGGCCAGGCCTCAGGAATACAGTTAGAGCACCTCAGAACGATACCTTCTGTCCGTTTCGTTGTGTTCTCCTCCGGAGAGAATAAAAAAAACCTTGTTTCCTGCTTTCCAGTCTCCAGCGCCTGCCTCTTCATTGATTTAAATAACTAGAGGGTCACAGAGGCAATACTGCCGGGCAAATATCGATTGTCCCTGACCCGATTGAACTTTTTACAATATGCTTGTTTCCGGTCCAGGGAAGACATGGCTTGGCAGTTCGGGCTGGACTGTTCCCATGAGGCACAGGGTCAGACTGATTTGCATATAGCAATGTCTGAACTGGGGTGGCCGAGTGAGCTAAAGAATGGTGATGGATTAAACCCAGATCAGTTGACTGGGGGTGAGTGTTTGATTTGCTCAAACGCTCCGTCCATCATCCCCTTTTGTATCACTTTGTTCGCCCTAACTGTGGCAGGGTATGGTCAGACGTGAGTCCCTTGCTCACTTGGCCACTGGCTTCAAGATAGCCTGGCTGATGAGGATTATGAATCCGAAACCGGTCCCAGGATGCTTGTTTCCAGTCCAGGGAAGACATTGCTTGGCAGTTCGGGCTGGACTGTTCCCATGAGGCACAGGGTCAGATTGATTTGCATATAGCCATGTCTGAACTGTGGTGGCTGAGTGAGCTAAAGAATGGTGATGGATTAAACCCAGATCAGTTGACTGGGGGTGAGTGTTTGATTTGCTCAAACGCTCCGTCCATCATCCCCTTTTGTATCACTTTGTTCGCCCTAAGTGTGGCAGAGTATGCTCAGACGTGAGTCCCTTGCTCACTTGGCCACTGGCTTCAAGATAGCCTGGCTGATGAGGATTATGAATCCGAAACCGGTCCCAGGATGCTTGTTTCCGGTCCAGGGAAGACATGGCTTGGCAGTTCGGGCTGGACTGTTCCCATGAGGCACAGGGTCAGACTGATTTGCATATAGCCATGTCTGAAATGGGGTGGCCGAGTGAGCTAAAGAATGATGATGGATTAAACCCAGATCAGTTGACTGGGGGTGAATGTTTGATTTGCTCAAACGCTCCGTCCATCATCCCCTTTTGTATCACTTTGTTCGCCCTAAGTGTGGCAGGGTATGCTCAGACGTGAGTCCCTTGCTCACTTGTCCACTGGCTTCAAGATAGCCTGGCTGATGAGGATTATGAATCCGAAACCGGTCCCAGGATGCTTGTTTCCGGTCCAGGGAAGACATGGCTTGGCAGTTCGGGCTGGACTGTTCCCATGAGGCACAGGGTCAGACTGATTTGCATATAGCCATGTCTGAACTGGGGTGGCCGAGTGAGCTAAAGAATGGTGATGGATTAAACCCAGATCAGTTGACTGGGGGTGAATGTTTGATTTGCTCAAACGCTCCGTCCATCATCCCCTTTTGTATCACTTTGTTCGCCCTAAGTGTGGCAGGGTATGCTCAGACGCGAGTCCCTTGCTCACTTGACCACTGGCTTCAAGATAGCCTGGCTGATGAGGATTATCAGAAATCCGAAACCGGTCCCAGGATGCTTGTTTCCGGTCCAGGGAAGACATGGCTTGGCAGTTCGCGCTGGACTGTTCCCATGAGGCACAGGGTCAGACTGATTTGCATATAGCCATGTCTGAACTGGGTTGGCCGAGTGAGCTAAAGAATGGTGATGGATTAAACCCAGATCAGTTGACTGGGGGTGAATGTTTGATTTGCTCAAACGCTGCGTCCATCATCCCCTTTTGTATCAGTTTGTTCGCCCTAAGTGTGGCAGGGTATGCTCAGACGTGAGTCCCTTGCTCACTTGGCCACTGGCTTCAAGATAGCCTGGCTGATGAGGATTATGAATCCGAAACCGGTCCCAGAATGCTTGTTTCCGGTCCAGGGAAGACATGGCTTGGCAGTTCGGGCTGGACTGTTCCCATGAGGCACAGGGTCAGATTGATTTGCATATAGCCATGTCTGAACTGTCGTGGCTGAGTGAGCTAAAGAATGGTGATGGATTAAACCCAGATCAGTTGACTGGGGGTGAGTGTTTGATTTGCTCAAACGCTCCGTCCATCATCCCCTTTTGTATCACTTTGTTCGCCCTAAGTGTGGCAGGGTATGCTCAGACGTGAGTCCCTTGCTCACTTGGCCACTGGCTTCAAGATAGCCTGGCTGATGAGGATTATGAATCCGAAACCGGTCCCAGGATGCTTGTTTCCGGTCCAGGGAAGACATGGCTTGGCAGTTCGGGCTGGACTGTTCCCATGAGGCACAGGGTCAGACTGATTTGCATATAGCCATGTCTGAACTGGGGTGGCCGAGTGAGCTAAAGAATGGTGATGGATTAAACCCAGATCAGTTGACTGGGGGTGAGTGTTTGATTTGCTCAAACGCTCTGTCCATCATCCCCTTTTGTATCACTTTGTTCACCCTAAGTGTGGCAGGGTATGCTCAGACGTGAGTCCCTTGTTCACTTGGTCACTGGCTTCAAGATAGCCTGGCTGATGAGGATTATAAATCCGAAACCGGTCCCAGGATGCTTGTTTCCGGTCCAGGGAAGACATGGCTTGGCAGTTCGGGCTGGACTGTTCCCATGAGGCACAGGGTCAGACTGATTTGCATATAGCCATGTCTGAACTGGGGTGGCCGAGTGAGCTAAAGAATGGTGATGGATTAAACCCAGATCAGTTGACTGGGGGTGAATGTTTGATTTGCTCAAACGCTGCGTCCATCATCCCCTTTTGTATCAGTTTGTTCGCCCTAAGTGTGGCAGGGTATGCTCAGACGTGAGTCCCTTGCTCACTTGGCCACTGGCTTCAAGATAGCCTGGCTGATGAGGATTATGAATCCGAAACCGGTCCCAGAATGCTTGTTTCCGGTCCAGGGAAGACATGGCTTGGCAGTTCGGGCTGGAGTGTTCCCATGAGGCACAGGGTCAGATTGATTTGCATATAGCCATGTCTGAACTGTCGTGGCTGAGTGAGCTAAAGAATGGTGATGGATTAAACCCAGATCAGTTGACTGGGGGTGAGTGTTTGATTTGCTCAAACGCTCCGTCCATCATCCCCTTTTGTATCACTTTGTTCGCCCTAAGTGTGGCAGAGTATGCTCAGACATGAGTCCCTTGCTCACTTGGCCACTGGCTTCAAGATAGCCTGGCTGATGAGGATTATGAATCCGAAACCGGTCCCAGGATGCTTGTTTCCGGTCCAGGGAAGACATGGCTTGGCAGTTCGGGCTGGACTGTTCCCATGAGGCACAGGGTCAGACTGATTTGCATATAGCCATGTCTGAACTGGGGTGGCCGAGTGAGCTAAAGAATGGTGATGGATTAAACCCAGATCAGTTGACTGGGGGTGAGTGTTTGATTTGCTCAAACGCTCCGTCCATCATCCCCTTTTGTATCACTTTGTTCGCCCTAAGTGTGGCAGGGTATGCTCAGACGTGAGCCCCTTGCTCACTTGGTCACTGGCTTCAAGATAGCCTGGCTGATGAGGATTATAAATCCGAAACCGGTCCCAGGATGCTAGTTTCCGGTCCAGGGAAGACATGGCTTGGCAGTTCGGGCTGGACTGTTCCCATGAGGCACAGGGTCAGACTGATTTGCATATAGCCATGTCTGAACTGGGGTGGCCGAGTGAGCTAAAGAATGGTGATGGATTAAACCCAGATCAGTTGACTGGGGGTGAGTGTTTGATTTGCTCAAACACTCCGTCCATCATCCCCTTTTGTATCACTTTGTTCGCCCTAAGTGTAGCAGGGTATGCTCAGACGTGAGTCCCTTGCTCACTTGGCCACTGGCTTCAAGATAGCCTGGCTGATGAGGATTATGAATCCGAATCCGGTCCCAGAATGCTTGTTTCCGGTTCAGGGAAGACATGGCTTGGCAGTTCGGGCTGGACTGTTCCCATGAGGCACAGGGTCAGATTGATTTGCATATAGCCATGTCTGAACTGTGGTGGCTGAGTGAGCTAAAGAATGGTGATGGATTAAATCCAGATCAGTTGACTGGGGGTGAGTGTTTGATTTGCTCAAACGCTCCGTCCATCATCCCCTTTTGTATCACTTTGTTCGCCCTAAGTGTGGCAGAGTATGCTCAGACGTGAGTCCCTTGCTCACTTGGCCACTGGCTTCAAGATAGCCTGGTTGATGAGGATTATGAATCCGAAACCGGTCCCAGAATGCTTGTTTCCGGTTCAGGGAAGACATGGCTTGGCAGTTCGGGCTGGACTGTTCCCATGAGGCACAGGGTCAGATTGATTTGCATATAGCCATGTCTGAACTGGGGTGGCCGAGTGAGCTAAAGAATGGTGATGGATTAAACCCAGATCAGTTGACTGGGGGTGAATGTTTGATTTGCTCAAACGCTCCGTCCATCATCCCCTTTTGTATCACTTTGTTCGCCCTAAGTGTGGCAGGGTATGCTCAGACGTGAGCCCCTTGCTCACTTGGTCACTGGCTTCAAGATAGCCTGGCTGATGAGGATTATAAATCCGAAACCGGTCCCAGGATGCTTGTTTCCGGTCCAGGGAAGACATGGCTTGGCAGTTCGGGCTGGACTGTTCCCATGAGGCACAGGGTCAGACTGATTTGCATATAGCCATGTCTGAACTGGGGTGGCCGAGTGAGCTAAAGAATGGTGATGGATTAAACCCAGATCAGTTGACTGGGGGTGAGTGTTTGATTTGCTCAAACGCTCCGTCCATCATCCCCTTTTGTATCACTTTGTTCGCCCTAAGTGTGGCAGGGTATGCTCAGACGTGAGTCCCTTGCTCACTTGGCCACTGGCTTCAAGATAGCCTGGCTGATGAGGATTATGAATCCGAAACCGGTCCCAGGATGCTTGTTTCCGGTCCAGGGAAGACATGGTTAGGCAGTTCGGGCTGGACAGTTCCCATGAGGCACAGGGTCAGACTGATTTGCATATAGCCATGTCTGAACTGGGGTGGCGAGTGAGCTAAAGAATGGTGATGGATTAAATCCAGATCAGTTGACTGGGGGTGAGTGTTTGATTTGCTCAAACGCTCCGTCCATCATCCCCTTTTGTATCACTTTGTTCGCCCTAAGTGTGGCAGGGTATGCTCAGACGTGAGTCCCTTGCTCACTTGGCCACTGGCTTCAAGATAGCCTGGCTGATGAGGATTATGAATCCGAAACCGGTCCCAGGATGCTTGTTTCCGGTCCAGGGAAGACATGGCTTGGCAGTTCGGGCTGGACTGTTCCCATGAGGCACAGGGTCAGACTGATTTGCATATAGCCATGTCTGAACTGTGGTGGCTGAGTGAGCTAAAGAATGGTGATGGATTAAACCCAGATCAGTTGACTGGGGGTGAGTGTTTGATTTGCTCAAACGCTCCGTCCATCATCCCCTTTTGTATCACTTTGTTCGCCCTAAGTGTGGCAGAGTATGCTCAGACGTGAGTACCTTGCTCACTTGGCCACTGGCTTCAAGATAGCCTGGCTGATGAGGATTATGAATCCGAAACCGGTCCCAGGATGCTTGTTTCCGGTCCAGGGAAGACATGGCTTGGCAGTTCGGGCTGGACTGTTCCCATGAGGCACAGGGTCAGACTGATTTGCATATAGCCATGTCTGAACTGGGGTGGCCGAGTGAGCTAAAGAATGGTGATGGATTAAACCCAGATCAGTTGACTGGGGGTGAGTGTTTGATTTGCTCAAACGCTCCGTCCATCATCCCCTTTTGTATCACTTTGTTCGCCCTAAGTGTGGCAGGGTATGCTCAGACGTGAGTCCCTTGCTCACTTGGCCACTGGCTTCAAGATAGCCTGGTTGATGAGGATTATGAATCCGAAACCAGTCCCAGAATGCTTGTTTCCGGTTCAGGGAAGACATGGCTTGGCAGTTCGGGCTGGACTGTTCCCATGAGGCACAGGGTCAGATTGATTTGCATATAGCCATGTCTGAACTGTGGTGGCTGAGTGAGCTAAAGAATGGTGATGGATTAAATCCAGATCAGTTGACTGGGGTGAGTGTTTGATTTGCTCAAACGCTCCGTCCATCATCCCCTTTTGTATCACTTTGTTCGCCCTAAGTGTGGCAGAGTATGCTCAGACGTGAGTACCTTGCTCACTTGGCCACTGGCTTCAAGATAGCCTGGCTGATGAGGATTATGAATCCGAAACCGGTCCCAGGATGCTTGTTTCCGGTCCAGGGAAGACATGGTTAGGCAGTTCGGGCTGGACAGTTCCCATGAGGCACAGGGTCAGACTGATTTGCATATAGCCATGTCTGAACTGGGGTGGCCGAGTGAGCTAAAGAATGGTGATGGATTAAACCCAGATCAGTTGACTGGGGGTGAGTGTTTGATTTGCTCAAACGTTCTGTCCATCATCCACTTTTGTATCACGTTGTTCGCCCTAAGTGTGGCAGGGTATGCTCAGACGTGAGTCCCTTGCTCACTTGGCCACTGGCTTCAAGATAGCCTGGCTGATGAGGATTATGAATCCGAAACCGGTCCCAGGATGCTTGTTTCCGGTCCAGGGAAGACATGGCTTGGCAGTTCGGGCTGGACTGTTCCCATGAGGCACAGGGTCAGACTGATTTGCATATAGCAATGTCTGAACTGGGGTGGCCGAGTGAGCTAAAGAATGGTGATGGATTAAACCCAGATCAGTTGACTGGGGGTGAGTGTTTGATTTGCTCAAACGCTCCGTCCATCATCCCCTTTTGTATCACTTTGTTCCCCCTAACTGTGGCAGGGTATGGTCAGACGTGAGTCCCTTGCTCACTTGGCCACTGGCTTCAAGATAGCCTGGCTGATGAGGATTATGAATCCGAAACCGGTCCCAGGATGCTTGTTTCCAGTCCAGGGAAGACATTGCTTGGCAGTTCGGGCTGGACTGTTCCCATGAGGCACAGGGTCAGATTGATTTGCATATAGCCATGTCTGAACTGTGGTGGCTGAGTGAGCTAAAGAATGGTGATGGATTAAACCCAGATCAGTTGACTGGGGGTGAGTGTTTGATTTGCTCAAACGCTCCGTCCATCATCCCCTTTTGTATCACTTTGTTCGCCCTAAGTGTGGCAGAGTATGCTCAGACGTGAGTCCCTTGCTCACTTGGCCACTGGCTTCAAGATAGCCTGGCTGATGAGGATTATGAATCCGAAACCGGTCCCAGGATGCTTGTTTCCGGTCCAGGGAAGACATGGCTTGGCAGTTCGGGCTGGACTGTTCCCATGAGGCACAGGGTCAGACTGATTTGCATATAGCCATGTCTGAACTGGGGTGGCCGAGTGAGCTAAAGAATGGTGATGGATTAAACCCAGATCAGTTGACTGGGGGTGAGTGTTTGATTTGCTCAAACGCTCCGTCCATCATCCCCTTTTGTATCACTTTGTTCGCCCTAAGTGTGGCAGGGTATGCTCAGACGTGAGTCCCTTGCTCACTTGGCCACTGGCTTCAAGATAGCCTGGCTGATGAGGATTATGAATCCGAAACCGGTCCCAGGATGCTTGTTTCCGGTCCAGGGAAGACATGGTTAGGCAGTTCGGGCTGGACAGTTCCCATGAGGCACAGGGTCAGACTGATTTGCATATAGCCATGTCTGAACTGGGGTGGCGAGTGAGCTAAAGAATGGTGATGGATTAAATCCAGATCAGTTGACTGGGGGTGAGTGTTTGATTTGCTCAAACGCTCCGTCCATCATCCCCTTTTGTATCACTTTGTTCGCCCTAAGTGTGGCAGGGTATGCTCAGACGTGAGTCCCTTGCTCACTTGGCCACTGGCTTCAAGATAGCCTGGCTGATGAGGATTATGAATCCGAAACCGGTCCCAGGATGCTTGTTTCCGGTCCAGGGAAGACATGGCTTGGCAGTTCGGGCTGGACTGTTCCCATGAGGCACAGGGTCAGACTGATTTGCATATAGCCATGTCTGAACTGTGGTGGCTGAGTGAGCTAAAGAATGGTGATGGATTAAACCCAGATCAGTTGACTGGGGGTGAGTGTTTGATTTGCTCAAACGCTCCGTCCATCATCCCCTTTTGTATCACTTTGTTCGCCCTAAGTGTGGCAGAGTATGCTCAGACGTGAGTACCTTGCTCACTTGGCCACTGGCTTCAAGATAGCCTGGCTGATGAGGATTATGAATCCGAAACCGGTCCCAGGATGCTTGTTTCCGGTCCAGGGAAGACATGGCTTGGCAGTTCGGGCTGGACTGTTCCCATGAGGCACAGGGTCAGACTGATTTGCATATAGCCATGTCTGAACTGGGGTGGCCGAGTGAGCTAAAGAATGGTGATGGATTAAACCCAGATCAGTTGACTGGGGGTGAGTGTTTGATTTGCTCAAACGCTCCGTCCATCATCCCCTTTTGTATCACTTTGTTCGCCCTAAGTGTGGCAGGGTATGCTCAGACGTGAGTCCCTTGCTCACTTGGCCACTGGCTTCAAGATAGCCTGGTTGATGAGGATTATGAATCCGAAACCAGTCCCAGAATGCTTGTTTCCGGTTCAGGGAAGACATGGCTTGGCAGTTCGGGCTGGACTGTTCCCATGAGGCACAGGGTCAGATTGATTTGCATATAGCCATGTCTGAACTGTGGTGGCTGAGTGAGCTAAAGAATGGTGATGGATTAAATCCAGATCAGTTGACTGGGGTGAGTGTTTGATTTGCTCAAACGCTCCGTCCATCATCCCCTTTTGTATCACTTTGTTCGCCCTAAGTGTGGCAGAGTATGCTCAGACGTGAGTACCTTGCTCACTTGGCCACTGGCTTCAAGATAGCCTGGCTGATGAGGATTATGAATCCGAAACCGGTCCCAGGATGCTTGTTTCCGGTCCAGGGAAGACATGGTTAGGCAGTTCGGGCTGGACAGTTCCCATGAGGCACAGGGTCAGACTGATTTGCATATAGCCATGTCTGAACTGGGGTGGCCGAGTGAGCTAAAGAATGGTGATGGATTAAACCCAGATCAGTTGACTGGGGGTGAGTGTTTGATTTGCTCAAACGTTCTGTCCATCATCCCCTTTTGTATCACGTTGTTCGCCCTAAGTGTGGCAGGGTATGCTCAGACGTGAGTCCCTTGCTCACTTGGCCACTGGCTTCAAGATAGCCTGGCTGATGAGGATTATGAATCCGAAACCGGTCCCAGGATGCTTGTTTCCGGTCCAGGGAAGACATGGCTTGGCAGTTCGGGCTGGACTGTTCCCATGAGGCACAGGGTCAGACTGATTTGCATATAGCAATGTCTGAACTGGGGTGGCCGAGTGAGCTAAAGAATGGTGATGGATTAAACCCAGATCAGTTGACTGGGGGTGAGTGTTTGATTTGCTCAAACGCTCCGTCCATCATCCCCTTTTGTATCACTTTGTTCGCCCTAACTGTGGCAGGGTATGGTCAGACGTGAGTCCCTTGCTCACTTGGCCACTGGCTTCAAGATAGCCTGGCTGATGAGGATTATGAATCCGAAACCGGTCCCAGGATGCTTGTTTCCAGTCCAGGGAAGACATTGCTTGGCAGTTCGGGCTGGACTGTTCCCATGAGGCACAGGGTCAGATTGATTTGCATATAGCCATGTCTGAACTGTGGTGGCTGAGTGAGCTAAAGAATGGTGATGGATTAAACCCAGATCAGTTGACTGGGGGTGAGTGTTTGATTTGCTCAAACGCTCCGTCCATCATCCCCTTTTGTATCACTTTGTTCGCCCTAAGTGTGGCAGAGTATGCTCAGACGTGAGTCCCTTGCTCACTTGGCCACTGGCTTCAAGATAGCCTGGCTGATGAGGATTATGAATCCGAAACCGGTCCCAGGATGCTTGTTTCCGGTCCAGGGAAGACATGGCTTGGCAGTTTGGGCTGGACTGTTCCCATGAGGCACAGGGTCAGACTGATTTGCATATAGCCATGTCTGAACTGGGGTGGCCGAGTGAGCTAAAGAATGGTGATGGATTAAACCCAGATCAGTTGACTGGGGGTGAGTGTTTGATTTGCTCAAACGCTCCGTCCATCATCCTCTTTTGTATCACTTTGTTCGCCCTAAGTGTGGCAGGGTATTCTCAGACGTGAGTCCCTTGCTCACTTGTCCACTGGCTTCAAGATAGCCTGGCTGATGAGGATTATGAATCCGAAACCGGACCGAGGATGCTTGTTTCCGGTCCAGGGAAGACATGGCTTGGCAGTTCGGGCTGGACTGTTCCCATGAGGCACAGGGTCAGATTGATTTGCATATAGCCATGTCTGAAATGGGGTGGCCGAGTGAGCTAAAGAATGGTGATGGATTAAACCCAGATCAGTTGACTGGGGGTGAATGTTTGATTTGCTCAAACGCTCCGTCCATCATCCCCTTTTGTATCACTTTGTTCGCCCTAAGTGTGGCAGGGTATGCTCAGACGTGAGTCCCTTGCTCACTTGTCCACTGGCTTCAAGATAGCCTGGCTGATGAGGATTATGAATCCGAAACCGGTCCCAGGATGCTTGTTTCCGGTCCAGGGAAGACATGGCTTGGCAGTTCGGGCTGGACTGTTCCCATGAGGCACAGGGTCAGACTGATTTGCAAATAGCCATGTCTGAACTGGGGTGGCCGAGTGAGCTAAAGAATGGTGATGGATTAAACCCAGATCAGTTGACTGGGGGTGAATGTTTGATTTGCTCAAACGCTCCGTCCATCATCCCCTTTTGTATCACTTTGTTCGCCCTAAGTGTGGCAGGGTATGCTCAGACGCGAGTCCCTTGCTCACTTGACCACTGGCTTCAAGATAGCCTGGCTGATGAGGATTATCAGAAATCCGAAACCGGTCCCAGGATGCTTGTTTCCGGTCCAGGGAAGACATGGCTTGGCAGTTCGGGCTGGACTGCTCCCATGAGGCACAGGGTCAGACTGATTTGCATATAGCCATGTCTGAACTGGGGTGGCCGAGTGAGCTAAAGAATGGTGATGGATTTAACCCAGATCAGTTGACTGGGGGTGAGTGTTTGATTTGCTCAAACGCTCCGTCCATCATCCCCTTTTGTATCACTTTGTTCGCCCTAAGTGTGGCAGGGTATGCTCAGACGTGAGTCCCTTGCTCACTTGGCCACTGGCTTCAAGATAGCCTGGCTGATGAGGATTATGAATCCGAAACCGGTCCCAGGATGCTTGTTTCCGGTCCAGGGAAGACATGGCTTGGCAGTTCGGGCTGGACTGTTCCCATGAGGCACAGGGTCAGACTGATTTGCATATAGCCATGTCTGAACTGGGGTGGCCGAGTGAGCTAAAGAATGGTGATGGATTAAACCCAGATCAGTTGACTGGGGGTGAGTGTTTGATTTGCTCAAACGCTCTGTCCATCATCCCCTTTTGTATCACTTTGTTCACCCTAAGTGTGGCAGGGTATGCTCAGACGTGAGTCCCTTGCTCACTTGGTCACTGGCTTCAAGATAGCCTGGCTGATGAGGATTATAAATCCGAAACCGGTCCCAGGATGCTTGTTTCCGGTCCAGGGAAGACATGGCTTGGCAGTTCGCGCTGGACTGTTCCCATGAGGCACAGGGTCAGACTGATTTGCATATAGCCATGTCTGAACTGGGTTGGCCGAGTGAGCTAAAGAATGGTGATGGATTAAACCCAGATCAGTTGACTGGGGGTGAATGTTTGATTTGCTCAAACGCTGCGTCCATCATCCCCTTTTGTATGAGTTTGTTCGCCCTAAGTGTGGCAGGGTATGCTCAGACGTGAGTCCCTTGCTCACTTGGCCACTGGCTTCAAGATAGCCTGGCTGATGAGGATTATGAATCCGAAACCGGTCCCAGAATGCTTGTTTCCGGTCCAGGGAAGACATGGCTTGGCAGTTCGGGCTGGACTGTTCCCATGAGGCACAGGGTCAGATTGATTTGCATATAGCCATGTCTGAACTGTCGTGGCTGAGTGAGCTAAAGAATGGTGATGGATTAAACCCAGATCAGTTGACTGGGGGTGAGTGTTTGATTTGCTCAAACGCTCCGTCCATCATCCCCTTTTGTATCACTTTGTTCGCCCTAAGTGTGGCAGGGTATGCTCAGACGTGAGTCCCTTGCTCACTTGGCCACTGGCTTCAAGATAGCCTGGCTGATGAGGATTATGAATCCGAAACCGGTCCCAGGATGCTTGTTTCCGGTCCAGGGAAGACATGGCTTGGCAGTTCGGGCTGGACTGTTCCCATGAGGCACAGGGTCAGACTGATTTGCATATAGCCATGTCTGAACTGGGGTGGCCGAGTGAGCTAAAGAATGGTGATGGATTAAACCCAGATCAGTTGACTGTGGGTGAGTGTTTGATTTGCTCAAACGCTCTGTCCATCATCCCCTTTTGTATCACTTTGTTCACCCTAAGTGTGGCAGGGTATGCTCAGACGTGAGTCCCTTGCTCACTTGGTCACTGGCTTCAAGATAGCCTGGCTGATGAGGATTATAAATCCGAAACCGGTCCCAGGATGCTTGTTTCCGGTCCAGGGAAGACATGGCTTGGCAGTTCGGGCTGGACTGTTCCCATGAGGCACAGGGTCAGACTGATTTGCATATAGCCATGTCTGAACTGGGTTGGCCGAGTGAGCTAAAGAATGGTGATGGATTAAACCCAGATCAGTTGACTGGGGGTGAATGTTTGATTTGCTCAAACGCTGCGTCCATCATCCCCTTTTGTATCAGTTTGTTCGCCCTAAGTGTGGCAGGGTATGCTCAGACGTGAGTCCCTTGCTCACTTGGCCACTGGCTTCAAGATAGCCTGGCTGATGAGGATTATGAATCCGAAACCGGTCCCAGAATGCTTGTTTCCGGTCCAGGGAAGACATGGCTTGGCAGTTCGGGCTGGACTGTTCCCATGAGGCACAGGGTCAGATTGATTTGCATATAGCCATGTCTGAACTGTCGTGGCTGAGTGAGCTAAAGAATGGTGATGGATTAAACCCAGATCAGTTGACTGGGGGTGAGTGTTTGATTTGCTCAAACGCTCCGTCCATCATCCCCTTTTGTATCACTTTGTTCGCCCTAAGTGTGGCAGAGTATGCTCAGACGTGAGTCCCTTGCTCACTTGGCCACTGGCTTCAAGATAGCCTGGCTGATGAGGATTATGAATCCGAAACCGGTCCCAGGATGCTTGTTTCCGGTCCAGGGAAGACATGGCTTGGCAGTTTGGGCTGAACTGTTTCCATGAGGCACAGGGTCAGACTGATTTGCATATAGCCATGTCTGAACTGGGGTGGCCGAGTGAGCTAAAGAATGGTGATGGATTAAACCCAGATCAGTTGACTGGGGGTGATTTTTTGATTTGCTAAAACGCTCCGTCCAGCATCCCTTTTGTATCACTTTGTTCGCCCTAAGTGTGGCAGGGTATGCTTAGACGTGAGTCCCTTGCTCACTTGGCCACTGGCTTCAAGATAGCCTGGCTGATGAGGATTATGAATCCGAAACCGGTCCCAGGATGCTTGTTTCCGGTCCAGGGAAGACATGGTTAGGCAGTTCGGGCTGGACAGTTCCCATGAGGCACAGGGTCAGACTGATTTGCATATAGCCATGTCTGAACTGGGGTGGCCGAGTGAGCTAAAGAATGGTGATGGATTAAACCCAGATCAGTTGACTGGTGGTGAGTGTTTGATTTTCTCAAACGCTCCGTCCATCATCCCCTTTTGTATCACTTTGTTCGCCCTAAGTGTGACAGGGTATGCTCAGACGTGAGTCCCTTGCTCACTTAGCCACTGGCTTCAAGATAGCCTGGCTGATGAGGATTATGAATCCGAAACCGGTCCCAGGATGCTTGTTTCCGGTCCAGGGAATACATGGCTTGGCAGTTCGGGCTGGACTGTTCCCATGAGGCACAGGGTCAGACTGATTTGCATATAACCATGTCTGAACTGGGGTGGCCGAGTGAGCTAAAGAATGGTGATGGATTAAACCCAGATCAGTTGACTGGGGGTGAGTGTTTGATTTGCTCAAACACTCCGTCCATCATCCCCTTTTGTATCACTAAGATCGCCCCTGAGCAAGTGAAGCACACCCTCCTGCTTGGTGATGCATTCACCACAAATGACCGTTTTGAATGCTTCCCAAAAGGTCGAAGGGGAATCGGCTAAGCCTATGTTGAGCGAGAAATATTCAGATATGGACTGCCTGATATTTTCTCGAAATGCATGGTCTCTCAACACCCCTGGCGGGAGTCTACAGCTAAACGCCCTGGCTGGATATTCGGGGATATCCAGCATGAGCTCCCCCAGGGAGTGGTCCGAGATGGTCCGGGGTAAGTGTAACGCTTCAGCGGCCCAGGCCGCTACATCATGAAAAAGCAGCCAGTAGTCGAGCCACGACCAGGAAGCCCCAGCGGACGACACATATGTGCCCTGCAATCTTTGTGGGTGTCTGTGATGCCAGACATCTATCAGGTCCCCATCTGATATTATGGCCTGCAGTTGTGCCGCAGCTTTGGGGTGGGAACGACGCGAGTCACCCAATCTGTCCGTCCTAGTGTGAAGCACAATATTGTAATCCCCTCCCCACATTATTGAACCCGGTCCGAGGGAGTCCGCCAACCTCCAAATGTTGGTAAAGAAGTCAGGATCATCAGTATTGGGACCATATATCGAAATCAGTTGAAGTGGATGCTCACACAGTAAACCAGCAAGCATTACATAGTGGCCCATCTTGTCGTAAATGGTAGTGCGTGTACACCAGCACACCCCCTTCCTGTTGAGAATGGCCACCCCACGAGGATAGTTGGAATAGCATGCAATGTGCCGCTGGCTGACCCAGCCCACCTGAAGGCACCTGCTCATGCATTCAGTGAGATGCAGCTCCTATAGAAAAAAAATATCTGACCTGTGGCGGTCTAGCTGTGCAGCAACGATTCTCGCTTTGCTCATATCATTCAGGTCCCGGACATTCCATGTGATACACTTAACTCGGGTCATGGTACCTTGCCTAACATTCTGTCTGCAGTTGCCCCTGGATGTAATGCTTGTCTGGTAGTTCGGGAGGGTGGGGGGAGGGAAGGAGAGGGGAGGAATGGCAAATCAAACAGTCAGTTTCAAAAGCTACCCTCAACAGGGCCCACCCCCCACCCACTCCAGCCCCCCAAACAGGCTGAGCATAAAAACCCAGGGGCATATTATCAAACAGGGCAATAGGCAATTATCGCCGCTTTAGCGGCCGTTTTCGGCCGCTAATCGGCGATAATTCTATCACCCTATTAGCAAGCTGTTGCTTACTGATGTTAGCGACAGCTTTTAGGCGATAGCGAGCGGTTTGGGGCCCGCTTTGCATGTCAGCGATGTTTATCGCTAATGACATGCAAAGTGGGCGTACCCAACCAGTTAGCGACTGAAAGCAGTCGCTAACGTCGCTATCGCCTATTATCAAGGCAGGTGAAGCGATGGAAATATTCGCGCTAAGCGCGAATATCTACAAATACTAACATCTGCCCAGACCAGTTCTTAGCCATGTTATCCAATGGCATTCCAAGGGGCGAGAAGTCTCGGAGCCAAACGTGCCAGCCGTCAGAAATTGGGCAGCAGGGCATGGGTTGAATATATAGAAGCGGCCGAACTTCGTACAAGTCAGATAGCTGCATTCAGCAGCGACAGATATACTCAACACCACAAAAAAAGGATACACTTGGGGAGAGTCATTGTCCAACAGTGCAGCTCCGGCTAATTGGCTGGGGCTGTATCAGCAGATGTTCATGGGACTTCAGTGATGTGTGTGTTCAGTCATTGTTGCTGGTGTGATTTCCTTCCTCTGCCTCTCTGCTCGGGTGTACTGTATTCTTAGCCAGCTGCAGATCTTTAGCAAATTGGGCTGTGCTCTTCAGGTCTGTGCAGTATGTGGTCCGTCCTGTGTGGAAGACTCACAACTTTGCTGGGTACAATAAGGCGTATTTAGCATCCAATTGTTGCACGGTGCATTTTACCGCCAAGAGGTCCCTTCGAGCAGCTTGTACTGCTAAGGTAAAATCAGGGTATAAGGACACCGGGATCCCTTGATACACCACATTTTACATGTCTCTGGCTAGCCGGAGCACCGTATCTCTGTCCCAGTAGTTCAGGAGGCACCCAAAGATTGGTCTGGCCGGTGCTCCTGACAGGGGCCGAGGGCCCAGAGATTTGTGTCCTCGTTCCACAATGCACACCGGTGACAGTGATGCTCCAAAAAGGGCACACAGCATTTCCTCTACATAGTCCTCCACTCGCGACATTGCGGTGGATTCCGGGACCCCCTACAATGTGCAAATTGTTGTGGCGCGATCTGGCCTCCAAATCTTCATTTGTTTGTCTTATCACCTCTAGTACCTTTTTCGTGCTTAGAAGCTTTTTTCGGGTGGTCCCTCCTTCATCCACCGGCACAGAGGTCCGCTGTTCTACTTGTTCGAGGTGTTCATGTTTTGCCACTTTCCCCTTGAGGTGGTTGAATCTGTCCGACAGCCGATCTATTTTGTTTTCAATGGCCGTGAGAGACTGTTTAAGGTCCCTAAACATTTCTCGGATGTCTAGTTCTGGGGGGCAGCACCACGGACTCTGAATCTGGCTGGGTGTCCTCCACGGCTGGGGAGCCACGTTGAGTTTGCGTTGCTCGAAGACCAGTTTTGATTGTTTGGTATCTGTTTTCCCCATGCTGCCCATGTATTCTTGGCCCAGGCAGAGTTACGCCATTTTCCTATTGGGGAGGTCACCCAGGGGGAGAGATTACAAACAGCCCCCCAGGTGCCACCCGCTAAATCCTTCAGGTACTTGTCTGGCTAATTAGCAACTGGTGGTGAGGTGGCACCAGCTGCTGGGGGACTCACATGCTTAACGATGATGTACCTTAAATCCACTCTCGTCTGGCAGGTCACAGCTCCAGACCCTCCCAGGCCACACCACAGGTTGATTCCTTGTGTGGGACGTGAGAGAGTGCCGATGTGGGTTTCTGGTGTAGGGACGACTACTCCTTGCTTATGGTGATTGTGTGGGCTTTTGTTCCAGCTTACTCTGTTCGTCTGGCTTATAAATGAGGTGCTTGGAGGTGCTCCCACTTTGCCTCAAAATTAGGGTTATTCTTGGGCCTGGCAGATTATGTGAAAATTTGATGGGCCGGCGTTGCAAGGCAGGGGCAGCTGGGCATCTACTATTCTCGCTCTCAACTGGTTTTTGGGTTCTTGGCGGGGGCCGTGTGCTCTGTGGCCTCACTCAACATCTACCACAGCAGGAGGACGAAGATTCACTTTTGTCGAGTCTTTGCCACCCGATTCCAGACCGGGCTGCCGGATCGCCAACCCCCGCATTTCCAGGCACCTCATTCAGCTGTCCGCAGGTCTGGTTGCGCAATGTGTCGTAGCCACCACTGGTTCTTTTGTTCAGTTGTGGCCTCCCGCAGAGTCCAGCCATCAGCACGGGCCGGCAAGCCGACTTTCACATGAGGTTTCCAGTCGATGTATGGCAGTTGCCTGAGGCAGTCCTTCACTTTGCTCACCTCCCAGGCAACAATCTGTGTTCCGCAGTCCCTGCCTCAGTCCACAAGCAGCCTTCCGTCTCTTCACTTTCTCGATGCAGGGAATGGCCCTCTTCAGCAGCACTTCATTAGGCCGCACCTCAAGGGTCGGTTGTTTGTGGGATTCCCGGGGGGCTAACGGATTTGAAAACCCATCAGTCTTGGCACTGGGCACTCTGATATACTTCCCGGTTGACTTGAGGCATTAGTGCAAGTCGCAGCGCAAGATAACTGTCGGATTATCTGTCCCGACTTCGGAGCCTCATCGTAAGGTGGCCCTCTTGGTGTCTGGCTCACTAGCGTCCTCCCAAAGCCAGAGTTTATTTAATGTACCTTTAATCTACGTATACTATCTTCCTTTATGCATCTATCTACCTTCCATTTACTTATGGATCTATATATTTATTACTTTTCTTCTAATTCAGCATATTTAAAGCACTACCCTATTTCTCATCTCAGTATACTCTCTACCTCAGCTCTGTGACTTATCTCAAACCTCTCTCTACTACTCTTTCCATCCACTACACCATTTCTCACCCTATACCTCTATCAAAATATCCACTACCTCCACTCTCTCATTCGTCCCAATCCCCATACCACTACTATGATCCCAAAAATAACCCTTTCTAGACTCTTCCCTGCTCTAACCCTCCTTGCATCATCTACCTCTACTCTCTCATTCATCCCAACCCCCATACCACTATGGTCCCCAAAATAACCCTTCCTAGACTCTTCCCTACTCTACCCCTACTTGCATCATCTAATACCGCTTTTATTATTCCAATCTCCCAATTCAAGCCTTTCTTTTTTTTAACATCTTTTTATTGCACAATAAGAAACTTTACAACAAAATAAAGAAAAGGTAAGTCTCAGGCGAAGCGTACGATATCAACTCACAGGATTAAATGGCACAATACAGAATCTAACAGATGACAATTAACACTGGGGTCAAGGGGATTCCTGTGCTACTAGGTCAGGCTCCGGCATGGGTGCCTCGCAAAGTCCCCCGCGGTAACTGTTCCAAGCTCCCCAGATCTTCCCCCATTTCTGCGGACAACCCCTGGCCACATATACTGATCTTTCTCGGAACATGCACCAGTCAAGGTCTTCCATCCACTTTCCCACTCGAGGTGGTTGACTAGCGCCCCAAAGCTGAGTCATATTACGCTTGGCCACCATATATGCTAGCGTAAACCACTGCTTTTGGTACGCATTCAAATCAGTCGGCTCCCACACGTTCAACAAACATCTCCTAGCGTCAGGCCGCACCTCCACCCCCAACACCTCTCTCAACTTATCATGAATCTTTGACTAATACATCTGTATCACTTTACAGTGCCAGAGGATATGCATCAGGGTACCCACATCTCCGCACCCTCTCCGACAGTCTCCACTCTCAGCTCTCCCCATTCACACAAGGCGCGGCCCGGTAATGTAGGACCTATGCAATACCTTCAGCTGTACCAATCGAAGCCGCATCTGGATAGCAACTACTCTGGGGAATGACACCGCCTCCGTCCAATGTTCATCATCCAGCTCTAACCCATCCACACTCCACTGAGTCCTGATCTTCAACAGCGGGTTCTCAGAGTTATTAACCAACCTCCTATATATCAATGAGATAGCCTTCTCTTGGAGATGTCCGTCCAGTACCCGGTCCTCGAGAGGAGAAGTCTCCGGGAGCTCTGTGCCCCTGGGGACGTGAGCGGCAAGAGCGTGCCTCACCTGCAGATATCGGAAGTATTCGTTCTGGTGCAGACTATATTGTTTGATAAGGGAGTCGAACGTATGTATAGAGTCTTTACCCCACACATCCTTAATCTGGGTAATACCTATAAGGTCCCACCTATCGAACCCCTTGGTCTTTCACAGACTGCCCAACCTCTCAGAATTGAACAAGGGGGTAGCAAGCGTCAATCTGCCCTCCCACCCAAGACATTTAGTGGCAGCATGCCATACTTGTACCGCATGAGCAGTCAGGCCAGTCAACAGAAACCTCCCTGGCTTAGAGTACAAAGCTCTGTCTATCATTCCACCCGGGGCTAATGACCGATCCATCGCATAGCCTGGATCTCCAGGGAGTCCATAGATTATGTGGTTTACCGCAGCTAATTGCGAGGCCCAGTAGTACTTCCGCAAGTCCGGAAGCCCAATCCCACCATCGTACCACGGGAGAGTTAATTTATTGAAAGCGATACGGGCCCCGCTGTTCCACAGGAGCTTACTCTGCAGGGCCTAAATCTCCTTGAAATACTCGGTCGGCACTGGGTCCATCGAATTCTGCAAAGCATACAAAAACCGAGGCAACGCCATCATCTTAAATAGAGTGGCCCTGTCGAGCAAAGTAAGCGGAAGGGCACTCCAGCGCTCCATATCTTTCCTGCACCTGGCCAGCGGGGAGGCCAGGTTGTAATCGTACCGCAACTTAGGATCAAGCGTGATAAATATATTCAAATACTTAAATCCTGTCATCTCAATGTGGATAGGGCACGTCTCCGGGATCACCGGCGGGTCTCCGGATAATACAAACATCACTGATTTAGTCCAGTTAATGGCTAACCCAGAATACTTCCCAAAAACAGCCAGCACATCAAGGAAGTTACGAAAAGAGGCCCCAGGGCTGGTGAGATAAAGGAGCACATTGTCAGCATATAGCGAGATCTTGTCCTCCCAGGTAGGCGTCCACTGCAAGCCGCGTATAGTAATGTCCCATCTGACCCAGGCAGCCAACGGTTCCATCGCAAGAGCGAAGAGCAACAGAGACAGCGGGCAACCCTGTCTGGTGCCCCTCCCCAGGGAGAAATCCCAGGATTTACAGTTTTTACGACCACACTCGCGAGGGGGTTCGCATACAACAAGCGCACCCAACCGATAAACCCACTTCCAAAGCCTAGCTCTGTCAATACTGCAAACAAATAGTGCCACTCCACTATATTAAAGGCCATCGTGGCGTCCAAGGACACCAGGACTGCCTGTTCCTGCAGCCACGGGGACCCTCCAAGAACACCATGCAGCCTACGCAGGTTTAGCGCCGTGTTTCGGCGCGGCATGAACCCAGATTGATCCGGGTGAATCAAAGTCGTGATCACCTTAACTAATCTAGTTGCCAACAGTTTCGCCAGTATTTTGGGCTCCGCGTTGAGAAGCGATATGGGCCTATAAGAGGAACAGGATGTCTTTAGTTTGCCTACTTTGTGTAGAACTACTATGTTTGCCACACGCTGGTCGTATGGAAGCTCCCCTCTCTCTCTACTTTCCACGAACATGGCGCGCAGGTGAGGGGCGAGCTTACTGGCGTTCAATTTGTACATTTCGATAGGTATCTCATTAGGACCTGTCGAATGCCGGACTTAACCTGCCTAATCGCCTGTGCAATTTTGTCATCCGAGAGCGTCGAATCAAGATAACGCATATCGTCATTTGATAGGCGTGGCATAATTATATCCCGAATCATGTCGCTGTTGTCCCTTTCCGTAAAGTCGCTACCCGCTGTGTACACTTTCTGGTAATAGTCAGAGAATTCATCCGCTACAGCCTGCGGGTCGGTGACCCTACTCGACCCCAGCCCCTCTAGCTCTGGCACCAGCCTAGACGCCTGCTCCCCACGCTCAAGCCAAGCAATCAACTTGCCCGCCTTATCGCCATGCTTGTATATGCGGCTCTGGACAGCATTATGCTGGCCCACCGCGCGATCCCTAACAAGAAGTCTATATTCCTCCTCACGGAGTCTCAGCAGATGAAGTTCAGCCGGCCCGTGCTACCCAGCCACCCTCTCTTCCAAAAGCAAGACCTCCGCCTCCTTTTTAGCCACTTCCGCCTGCCCCTCCTTCCTTTTCCTCGACACCAGTGATAGTACCTCACCTCTAGCTCCGTTTTATATGCTTCCCAGAGGGATTGGGCAGAATCTACTGACCCCTCGTTCTCCTGGAAGTATTGGCCCGACATCTTGAGCACCTCCTTCTTTATCAATGGGTCCTTCAACCACCAAGACCCTATTAGCGCCACTCTGCCTACAGTCGACAACCCGAGATCGAGGCTGAGCCACAGAGGGGGGTGATCTAAAATTCCCCTGCCGAGATATTTAATTTTGTGGATCCTGGACACCAGAGCCGCCAGAAGCAGGACGTAGTCCAGCCGTGATAGGCTGTAATGAGCCGCCGAAACGTGGGTGTAATGTGCAGATGCCGGATGGTGCACCCGCCAACCGTCCACCAGCCCAGGGTGCCCAGGAAATCAGAAAGCCATCTCTGTGCCGGCGCGAGCACCCGGGGCGGGCTACGGTCCATCTCCCCATCTAAGACAGAGTTAAAGTCCCCACTCAACACCAGATCACCAAGGGGTAGCGTTAGGAAGATAGTAGTGAGGTCTCGGAAAGTCTCAGTCTGTAGGCCAGGCGGCACATAAATGGACAGGAGTGTGATCGTCAGGGCCCCCCACCCGCCCCGAGACTCGGGCATATCTGCCCCTCTGATCAATCTAAGTCGACTGCACTGACAATGGAAATGGAAACTCAACACACTCATCCCCGACCCTAATTCAAGCCTTTCTAAACTCTTCCCTCTGAATGTTCCCCTCCACCTCCCTTTTACTCATCCAAGCCTCCCCCTACTTCTATGAGCTCCATATAAAACAAAAAAAAGGTTTCTAAATCCTTCCCTCTTCTATCCCTCCACTATTCTTTTCAATCCAAATAACAGACTAACATGTCCACCAGTGGTCCCTCGAAGGTGCGCGTCTGCGCGTACGTGCACCTCAGTGCCCCCAAGCGCACAGTGCTATGTGTGTGGTGCGCACACACATGACCGAGAGCTTTGCACCGCTACTGCAGCACGGAAAACAGGCATTTTGAGCTTGCAGAGGAAGAGGCATTTAGCAAGTGCTCCCTCCCAAGGAGGGAGCACTTGCTAAATTTCTTTTGTTTTCTACAATGCAGCGGTGGGGTTCTTTGTGTGCTTTTGTTTAAGTATTCATGTTAATTGCAGAGCCCATCACGAGCTGCGATTAACATGAATGCTTTAAACAAAAGCACACAATCTGCCTGCAGCCACACTCTAGAAAACAAAAGAAAGGCAGCACCAAACACAGTGTGTGCTTTTAGAATCACCTTAGAGCACACACTGTGTTTGATGGCTGGCTGCATATCTTCTCTTAATAGAACAGGGTTGCGGGGTGAATGTGGGCCTTTTAAAAAAAGTTTTCATGTTAATTGCAGCTCATGAAGGGCGCTGCCATTAACATGAAAATGTTTACAAAGGCGCACAATCACCACGCAGCTGCGCTCAATTAAGAGATGAAATGCTGTAAGCCTACAAACGCGGCACTTGCTTCCAGGCCAGGTGACATAAGCTTGAAAGTGGAAGCACACACCATTTGTTTTATTTTTTTAAGTGAAAACACATTTTTTACTACAACATTTTTATTTGCATAGTCACAAATGCATTTCACAACATTCTAAATACAGAAGTTGTGTCACATTTGTTTACATTTTTTAAAACTTTGCGTTCTTCCATTTAATTGTGTAACTTTCAGAGCTCATTGCACATCCAAAGGAGTGAGTGAAAATGACCACTGCAAACTAAGACCTGACTTGTGAAACCAGCAAGCAAGGGTTGAGAAGACTGGATTGGGCTGTCTCTGAGAGGAGATCGGAAATTGATCAGAAGATTAGGTTTTAACAGGATTTGTCCTCTAAAGGCATTTCCTCAAGCAATGTGCAACATAAGGTAGATAGAGTAGAGGATAAAGTGTTAAATGACCGAGCAAGAGGCCATTGTGGTCCTGGCCAAAATATAGAGCGCCCCTTCCTTGTGGAGCAGGTGGTAGCTGAGGTAAGTTTTGGGTAATGACCTGAATATCCTGAAGTCCATTTTCCAAGAATTTATTTTGTCTTTTTGAGAGGTAAAGCAAGGTTCATTGACAGTGAGACTAGTTAAACGACGATGATTCGAAAGGTGTGGCAAAGTAGATTATTACCAAAACAAAGCGTTTTGAAGTATATAAGCGATTATTGCTTTAAACCCAGATCAAACAAGCAGAATGTCTAAAAATATGGATTATGAGCTTGTTTTGAAAAACGCCTCCTACCTTTGCCAGTCGCACTTAAACACTTGTGTGCTGCTCTGACGACAGTCAAGTCACGATATCAAGTGTCAAGACAAATACTGTGCCTCCGGTTCACAAAAGTACACATGTTCAGAGGGCACGGCAGGGGCTGAGAAGTTCACTGTTTTGTCAACAATCTCTGTCTAGGCTGATGCGGTGGCTTAGGAGGGAATGGGAGAGGCTGTAAAACTATAACATCCTACACAAGAGGCTCAGGTAATGTGACTTCTCTGCTGGGGGTGCGGGAAGGAAAAACAAAGCTACCACCCGCCGGTGTGTCCAATCTTCGAAGCATGTGTGTGCTTCTGGTCACCAAAAGGGTGGTGTGATTGAGGGAAAACAGCAGGCAAGACCCGCTCCATGAATCACCCACGTGATGGCTGGTACCCCCAGAGTAGACTCACAGGAAGGCTGGTTAGGGCACGGCTAATTGATCTTTTAAATTCTGGCCTGCCTGCTCAGCGCTGTTCATGAATATTCAATCTCTGACGCTTAGCATTTTAAACTTGAATGCGCAGTTGCATGCGCAGATATATCTTAGACTATTTTAGCATGCTGGTGCTGCCTCAATTGCAGTATTGTCAGAGGGGCGCTGGAATATGTGACTAATGCATTTTAATGTGGTGATGCGGACACTAGCATTAAAATGCGTTAGTCGAAAGCCTGATGCGGCCCTACTCTAATCCAGTCCTGAAACTGCGAAAAGTAAAATTATAATAACGTTATTATCATTTTATTTTTCCTGCTCAAAGAGAGCATTTGTTAAAGTTTTCATGTTAACCACAGTGCCCATCATGAGCTGAAATTAACATTAAAACTTGAACAAATGCATACACAATCACCCCGCATCCCATCTGAAAAGAAATTCAGCAACATATCTGCCAAGGTTTCAAATTGCTACGTGGGACTGTTTCAAACCTGCCTTAACACCGTTCATGTGGATCTGTACGTGAAGAAATGCACCGTCTTTTCACTGTTTTAAGCAAAAGTTTGGAGTGACATTTGGCGCTGCACCTACAAGCTCATCTGGTCACTGGCGCACATCGCAGTGGTTGCAGCGCACATACCATACCTGTGAGAAATGCAGGGCGTTGAGGCCCTTGAAGTATTTGCATTGCAGGCCGAGCTTGTTTCTTTTGGAATCAGGAGCACTGGCAGGCGTTAGGTGCTGCAGTGCAGAATGTCTAAAAATATGGATTATGAGCTTGTTTTGAAAAACGCCTCCTACCTTTGCCAGTCGCACTTAAACACTTGTGTGCTGCTCTGACGACAGTCAAGTCACGATATCAAGTGTCAAGACAAATACTGTGCCTCCCGTTCACGAAAGTACACATGTTCAGAGGGCACGGCAGGGGCTGAGAAGTTCACTGTTTTGTCAACAATCTCTGTCTAGGCTGATGCGGTGGCTTAGGAGGGAATGGGAGAGGCTGTAAAACTATAACATCCTACACAAGAGGCTCAGGTAATGTGACTTCTCTGCTGGGGGTGCGGGAAGGAAAAACAAAGCTACCACCCGCCGGTGTGTCCAATCTTCGAAGCATGTGTGTGCTTCTGGTCACCATAAGGGTGGTGTGATTGAGGGAAAACAGCAGGCAAGACCCGCTCCATGAATCACCCACGTGATGGCTGGTACCCCCAGAGTAGACTCACAGGAAGGCTGGTTAGGGCACGGCTAATTGATCTTTTAAATTCTGGCCTGCCTGCTCAGCGCTGTTCATGAATATTCAATCTCTGACGCTTAGCATTTTAAACTTGAATGCGCAGTTGCATGCGCAGATATATCTTAGACTATTTTAGCATGCTGGTGCTGCCTCAATTGCAGTATTGTCAGAGGGGCGCTGGAATATGTGACTAATGCATTTTAATGTGGTGATGCGGACACTAGCATTAAAATGCGTTAGTCGAAAGCCTGATGCGGCCCTACTCTAATCCAGTCCTGAAACTGCGAAAAGTAAAATTATAATAACGTTATTATCATTTTATTTTTCCTGCTCAAAGAGAGCATTTGTTAAAGTTTTCATGTTAACCACAGTGCCCATCATGAGCTGAAATTAACATTAAAACTTGAACAAATGCATACACAATCACCCCGCATCCCATCTGAAAAGAAATTCAGCAACATATCTGCCAAGGTTTCAAATTGCTACGTGGGACTGTTTCAAACCTGCCTTAACACCGTTCATGTGGATCTGTACGTGAAGAAATGCACCGTCTTTTCACTGTTTTAAGCAAAAGTTTGGAGTGACATTTGGCGCTGCACCTACAAGCTCATCGGGTCACTGGCGCACATCGCAGTGGTTGCAGCGCACATACCATACCTGTGAGAAATGCAGGGCGTTGAGGCCCTTGAAGTATTTGCATTGCAGGCCGAGCTTGTTTCTTTTGGAATCAGGAGCACTGGCAGGCGTTAGGTGCTGCAGTGCAAGGTGCAAAAACAACAAGTGATGAACTGAATGTGGATCAATGTCACACACTCCCCCAGTCAAAAGATCTGGGCCCAAATCCATCGTTTTTTTGCACTCCACACCACCCTGGGTTAGACAATGGCGATATGCAAATCAGCTCTGACCCTGTTGCCCCATGGGAACAGTCCAGTCCGAACTACAAAAGCCATGTCCTTCCCAGAACGGAATCAAGCATCCGAGGACCGGACCGGTTTCGAGGTAACACCTCTCTTCAGCCCGGCTAGCTTGACTCCAAGTGGTGTGGAGTGCCTGGGACTCATGTCTGGGCATCCCCAGCGCACTTAGGGCGGCAATTGCAAATGGCAGTGCAAAGTGCAGCAGTGCGGCGTGCAATGCCCCAGGTCACGGTGCAATCAGCGGCTCGGTGCCTGTGTCAGATGGCGTCGTTGGTGAGACCAGGGTCACTGTTGAAAATGGCAATGTATATGCACATAAGCGGCGTTCATTTGTGTTCACTGTACCCCTTGTTGTAAGCAGAACGGATATCGCGAAACACTGACTGTGTTATCCCGCCAGCATAGACCCATGCACACACATACACGACAGCCATTTTATGCACCATGGCCTCTCTGCCCGTTTGTTAAACCCCCGGCACCCCTCCCCGCGCGCACTGCTCATGCATCGGCCATAAGACCCCCTCCCTCTGCGTGACCCTGCTCTAGAAGTAACACTCCTGCTTGACCCACACCCCCCATTTCCTCCCAAGAACACCCTTGCCCTCAGCTGATGAGCCCCCCCAGCTGCACTTGGCCTTTCGACCCGGTCCCAAGTCCTAAGACCAAGCCTCGTGGCTGTACACCCCCCCCCTTTTTCTGCCCAGCATAACAAAACCGTGATACACCAACCGAAGTGCCCGATCTTATAGCCTGCCCAACCTTTGATCTGATCATCCCCTCCTGCCCTCGTGTCCTGTAGGAATGTCCGGCTGAGAGATCACAATCTCTTGTTACATTCAGGAGGGGAGGATGACATCTGAGCGACTGGTATGGGAATAGGCCTGAAGCTGGGATTCCAAGCATGCTTTTTCCTACTTCAAAGCGTCATTATTGCAATAAGGAATGTTTGTGCATCATAAACATGTGTATAAAAGACGAAGCCTCAGAGAAACTTGTGAGAGCACCTCCTGAAGACACTATGCGAGTGTCCGAAATGACAGGCTCTCCTCATGAGAAATAAAACTCTGTTCTTGTTTTCCTGCTTCCAGCGCCCGTCCCTTTATTTGGTAATTGTTCAAGATGGGAACTAAGAGGCGTCCTGCGCCAGCAGCCTGGGCATCAGGTGCGTTATGGGCTGACTTTTCCACAATTGGCGTCCCAACGCGGGGTCCATCAGCGACATAGGGTCCGGTAAGAGAGGTCCAGACGATGGGGTGAACATCTAAACGATTGGAGTATACCTGCCTTGAGAGGGCCCTCGTCCGGCTGCCGATTGAATGAACTTCACCGATTCCGAACGGACCTCTCTCAAGTGACCTACTGTCCTGACTGGAATCCCACAGGAATGCTGCGGTAAAAACATGGAGAAAGAGAACGATTGGGCGCTGGAAAAGGGAAGGCGAAGAATTGCCCACACGGTCCGGTCCGGGTAAGGTTAAGTAGGACGTCTTTACGTCCGATTGGTAGGATGGCTTTATCCATCTGATTGATTGATTGATTGTACTTGAAGTATTGGTTCTCTTTGAGACATTTTCTATTTGCAAACAGCGATGAATAGGAACGTTCCTCTCTCTTTGCAAATAGTGAAGGATAGGTAATGCAGCCGTTTGTCCCCCATTGTAATCCGTCATGTCTATCTTTCTCCCCACTGATTGTTTGTTATCGATTTTTATCGATTATTGCTCTTTGAGATATTCCCTGTCTACAAATAGGGAAGAATAGAAATATTCTGCCCCCCCTTTGCAGATAGTGAAGGATAGGTAATGCAGATTTTTGTCCCCTATTGTAATCCGTCATGCCTATTTTTTTCTCCCCACTGATTGATTGATTACTTGGACATTTTATTGTTCAAGGAATAGTTCGTTCGAGGCATTCCCTGTTTGCAAATAACGTAGAAAAGAAATATTCTGTCTAATCTTTGCAAGTAGTGAAGGGTAGGTAATGTGGACCTTTGTCCCCCGTTGTAATCTCTCGTGCCTATCTACTCCCCACTGATTGATAAACTAGTTCCACCCGGACCATTTATTAGAGGTAGGTCATCTGGCTCGACCGGAGGGCACCCCTAATAAAAAGGACATATGCAACAATAACGAAGTAATCACCGTATCCTGTTAACAGAAACTTTAGCATGAAACACGCTAGAAAGGAAAGAAAAAAAAAAAAAAGAGAAAGAAATAAGAAAGCAAAATCAGTAGGCCACTGATGAGTTTTTGATTTCGCTACAAATAGGAAAACGTTAGATATAGCTCACGATAAAACACATGATTTCGCTAGAAATAGGAAACGTTAGAAATAAGCCCGTAATAAGAAACATGAAAATGGTGAGAGAAGCCAAGCTTGACATCGCGACGGCCACGAGGCAACTAGGCTTCGCCACCCCTCACTGCTCCAAACATGTCTGTCCCACCGCCTGCCACGCCCCAATAACGGTAACATGAGATAGATACAAGTCAGCAGATACCTACCCCCATTCTGGAAACTCCCGAAGTGCAACAGGTCCGCGGCTACGCCCATCCGGAAGACGAGATCTTCGGCACGTGTAGGGCGGGTCCTGCTGCCAGCCGTCGGCCGGGGAGGTCGTCGCATAAGGTGGGCCAGAAGAGGAGCCGAGGCCGACGGGATCCGGGCGTCCCCTCCTCTTCTCTCTTCAATAATGGCTGCGACAACACGGGGGGGACGTCTTGCCCATGCCATCAACCCCCCCCCCTCGTATATCCTGGTCCAGCCCCGGCTTGGTATGAGCTCCCCGTTCGGCCCTGAAGCGGCGCCTTGCAGGCCACCGGGGGGGGATGTCTTGCCTATGCCTCCGACTCACCCCCTCTCATCGCCTGGTCCGGCCATCATGAATATTAACGCCGAGAAAAACGGCGTGGGGTGCGCTGGGAGGGAGAGGCGGCGCGAACGAGCCTCTCCCACCTCCCCAGGTGGAGGCCCCCAGTGGCACCCCCAACGCTCCACTCACCCGACAAGGGTTCGTCCACTCGTAAAATGGCGATCGACCCTGCAGGAGCGGGCCCGGCGTGAAGGGATGGCCCGGTTGCTTGTTAATTAAGAAATGAGTCCCACAATCAGAAGTGTTCTCCTCGACTTTGAAGATTCTATAAGAGCCACGGGGGCCCCCGACCCCCGCAGACACCCCCGATGGGGAATGACTGCCATGATTGCCCGCGGAACGATGAAAATGTAGCCGCGAGACGTCGGCGCTCCCATGCTGGCGCCAGCCTCAGTTTGAATGACTAAAATCCTGCAGACTACAGTTCGGATCAGTTCCGGTGAAAACCCAGTATGACCCGGTGGAAAAAATTGTTGCCTCCCTCCCCCCTTTGACTGATGGTTCATACCGCCGATCCTTTCTGTTGCCCTTTAACGGAACTTTTGGACTGCCGAAAGAGGCTCTGGGCCAACCACGAGTTGGTGGAGATTTTGACATGCCTGGATCTGCCTGGCTGCACCCAAAATGGCGCTGGTACAAATGGAACTTTCAACTCCTTGTTGTACCCCGATTGCTCAGCCTTGGTGTCATGAGATATGTATGCAGTTTTTTTAAACACAATGAATTGATATGGGATGGGTACTGATTATGTGTTCGGGCAATGAATTGACATGAGATGGGTACTGATTGAACATTCGGACAATGAATTGTTGTTAAGTTTTGGCGCATCATGATTATTGAAAGTTCGAATTTCAACACTTATGATACTCGCTCACACTGAAGTTTCGATATGATTTTATTGCACTTGTCGCACTTTTTATTATGAAATCAACGACCACCGACTCCATTAGGTTTTCCACTAATAAGTATCCCCACATGTACAGTTCCAGCCTGCTCCGTGGCCGGCCCACGGGGTTGTAGGCCCGTATTTGTGCACCGACATTCTTATTAAAGATTTTTGGAAAAAGCAAACGTAGTTGTCACGCGTAGATTGGTAAGTTTCGAATAAATGACCACTATTTCCTATATAACTAAAATACAGGTGAAATGGCTCAACTCGATTAGTTAAGGGTTAAAAAGTATAGTACGCAGAAATATTGCAAATATGAACGGTCCAGGTTTTTGTTGTATGTGTTTTTCATTTTTGTACAGCCTAAAGCAACCGCTAAAGATCCTGGTATTTAGCCTATACTTTATATGCTACCTGTATCAGGAAAGTTGTTTTAAAATGCCCCTAAGTCCCCCCGAAGGAGTGCCACCTGACCCCCCTAGTACGAATGACAACGACCCCGTACCACTGTAGGTTATCCCTTTTCCTCAAAGGAGAGCACGAGCTCGCCCCCCACTTTGCACCGACTGCCCTTTGTTCTGACCCCCCCCCCCCCCTGCACACGATCCGTAATACCACACTTGGGCGACCTATGCTATCCACAGGCTTCCGATAATCATCTCTCCCACACTAAACGGTCCACCTGGGCTTAAACGCCAAGTTGGCAGGAACTTCATCCCGTGGAGATAGGCCGAGTATGTAGTAAGTAAAAGCCTTTTCGGGTTTATGCGCGCTAATGTGTTTTTAAATGCTGCCCCCGCCCCCTTCTTTTTCCCTCTTTCTGCAGGTCACATCGGAACGTCGATTAAAGTACGAAAAAAAAAATGGTGATCTAGCGGACAAAAAGATGGGAAAAAGGGGTTCGATTATGGTGCCTACACACGACGAGCGAACAATGACTATTTCTCTCCCTGAACTTAGCGCTTGGGAGGACAGCCTGAAGCGGAAACTACAAAATATGACTTCGCTTGGCACCCCGAATAATACAACCAAGAATGACGTGCACTAATGAATAAATTCCTACGTTTAACTAAATAGGGAAAGTTTAAGGAATATTCCGAGGTGAGGTTTACCCGAGTACCCTCCGCTTGGAGGACTAGGAATGTTGCCAGTGTTTAAAAATCTACTACCTCCTTTTCGCACCCTCATAGACGTGAAACTCAAAGCTGCCCCATTGTTCTCCCAACTGACACCCACTGTTGCCTCAGCCCACCGAGAGCATTAGCCCGACCAGGTTAGTTCTTGACCAATTGCCAAAGGCGTAAGTGTGTGCAACCAAAGCCACAAGTGAAGGCAGCCGACGATAAAAGAGAAGAAAAAGGTAAAAAGATCTTAGGATGCTAAGGATGCGCAGCATACAGGAAGAGATCATGTTGGCCAATAACTGTTCTATGTTTTGTCTTAGATTTTTGTATATAATACCAATAACTGTTCTATGTTTTGTCTTGGATTTTTATATATAATACATGTACTGTCTCCCCCGCCTGAGTTTGTGTGTACTTAATATATGGATCTACGTCGTCCCTCTGCCTGTGTTTCCGTATTACTTGACCCCTGCTGTTCTGTGTTGTGTGCGCACTGAATGGCCCATTATTGTACACGTTTCTCTCTCTCTCTCTCTCTCTCTCTCTCTCTCTCTCTCTCCATGTCATACGTGTACCGAATGGTTCGTTTAGAGTGCGGACGACTCTCTCTCTCTCTGAGGGTCCCCCTGTTCCCTCCTCCCTTGTGTGGTAACGTTGTGCCCCACCGGCACAAACCTAATTGGGTCTCTTCGAACACAAAGGTGTTCGGCAAAATTGACAGAAATCTAAAACGATTGTAACTTGCCATATTACTACCTCTCCTTTCTGCAAAACGATAGAACCCGAGTTGGTAATGAAAGAAAGGACAGGTAAGATGACTGATGTCCCCTAATCTGGCCTTTTTATAGGGGGACTATAACGTCAATGGTCTTCTGTTTTTCAGTTCGTTAGAAATGCAATCCCCGATGCCCAGATTGCCTCACTCCTCTGCACATAAGTGCGGATGTCCAAAGCGTCCTTGCTTCTCCCGATTGACCCCAGCTCCCTGTCCAAAGCGTCCTCGCTTCTCCCGATTGACCCCAGCTCCCTGTCCAAAGCATCCTTGCTTCTCCCGATTGACCCCAGCTCCATATCAGCTATCCCCGAAGCGTAATTGATGACCTTGATTAACCGTCGCTCCCCAAGAAAAGCATGTTTAACCTCTGCCCCCCTCTCATGATGATAACCCCCCTGCTTGCAAGAGTTAGCCGACCCCGAAGGGAAATGTAAGATTGTCAGTACTTGGGTTAAAAAAAAAAAGGGGCGAGTCTCTTCCTAAGGACTCGATTTCGAGTTTGATAGAATACACTGTCGATGGAAGTCCGATTTCTCTCCACGTACGTCACGAATGAACGCCAAATAGGCTTACGAATTCAGTGGAAATGCCCTCCTACATACTCCATAAGTGATGACTTCTGACTGTGACCGATGAACCTATCCCCCACCTACTTAGGATTGGGGACGGAATTGAGATGTATAAATATCTTCTCCTGTCTGTTTTTCTAAAACTTGTTTTGTACCCATTCAAAGATACAATCACCGGAGGAGAGGAGCTGGACGTGACGCACAGCCTGGCCACAGATCATGAAGCACGTGTGACCTCAACCAAAGGTGGAGTCGCAGAGCAACGAGACGCGGGACGAGGCACCACTCTCAAACTCGGCAGATGAAGGAATGAAGGGCTGCCTTGAAGCCCTCGATTTGCTGACCCACTCGTGCCTGAAGTCCCCGTCCCTTTTGAGCCCGACTGATGGGCCTGCCTGCTCGTCGTCCTTTGCTCCTTTGGTCCCTTGGTGTGTTCAAAGATCTGTTCCCACTCCGCCCTCTCTTCCCTCGATTATTCAACAACATCACCCTTTTCGCATAACTTTTGACTCAGAAAAGAAGAGCAGCATTTAGATAGAATAAGGTTTTGCCACGGAAGAAGAAAGACACGCAGGTGCCCAGCATGAGGCACCCCTAAGAAGATCAGTTAGGAAACAGGACTGTGATCTAACAGCAGAGGACTGATCGCACCCTGCAACGCGTAAGGATGAATCCGAGCTGGACCTATAGCTCCACCGCCGGTGCTCAACAGCGCCAACGAAAGAAGACGGACTACCAGAGCCTACCAGTGATGGCTCGCTGTTAAAAAGACATTGTGACGAAGACCCCCCCTTCCTGAACTTTCTACCCACCCCTTGACTAATTGCTTGTATCGAACTGAATTCCTCCCTCAATCATTTTTGTATTGCTTTCAAAAACGTTTCATCGGTCACTCATGTATTTAGTTTTCCAAAAGTCTCTTATAGCACTGACAAGACCCGAAGGTATCAGAGCACTTTTTACTGTATGTTGATGTCACCGGAGAGAAAGTCAGAACCTGAATCTATAATGTGTCGGAACCTTTTTCTTGATTGACCCCAACTAAGTATTATGCCGATCTCTAGACTTGTATGAATAACCCAACAAATGTAAATTCATATGTACCGCATTCCGCCAATCGTATCGACTGTATATGGTTACACGCAATCTGCTAGTATTGACAAACGCTATTTCATTGGCCACACATGGCTATATGTACACTCCGTCAGTTGAGGTAAACACCGAAATGATGTTACTTATGTAAAAAAGCGGCGACTGTTGAAAATGGCAATGTATATGCACATAAGCGGCGTTCATTTGTGTTCACTGTACCCCTTGTTGTAAGCAGAACGGATATCGCGAAACACTGACTGTGTTATCCCGCCAGCATAGACCCATGCACACACATACACGACAGCCATTTTATGCACCATGGCCTCTCTGCCCGTTTGTTAAACCCCCGGCACCCCTCCCCGCGCGCACTGCTCATGCATCGGCCATAAGACCCCCTCCCTCTGCGTGACCCTGCTCTAGAAGTAACACTCCTGCTTGACCCACACCCCCCATTTCCTCCCAAGAACACCCTTCCCCTCAGCTGATGAGCCCCCCCAGCTGCACTTGGCCTTTCGACCCGGTCCCAAGTCCTAAGACCAAGCCTCGTGGATGTACACCCCCCCCTTTTTCTGCCCAGCATAACAAAACCGTGATACACCAACCGAAGTGCCCGATCTTATAGCCTGCCCAACCTTTGATCTGATCATTCCCTCCTGCCCTCGTGTCCTGTAGGAATGTCCGGCTGAGAGATCGCAATCTCTTGTTACATTCAGGAGGGGAGGATGACATCTGAGCGACTGGTATGGGAATAGGCCTGAAGCTGGGATTCCAAGCATGCTTTTTCCTACTTCAAAGCGTCATTATTGCAATAAGGAATGTTTGTGCATCATAAACATGTGTATAAAAGACGAAGCCTCAGAGAAACTTGTGAGAGCACCTCCTGAAGACACTATGTGAGTGTCCGAAATGACAGGCTCTCCTCATGAGAAAGAAAACTCTGTTCCTGTTTTCCTGCTTCCAGCGCCCGTCTCTTTATTTGGTAATTGTTCAAGATGGGAACTAAGAGGCGTCCTGCGCCAGCAGCCTGGGCATCAGGTGCGTTATGGGCTGACTTTTCCACATCACAGTGCGAGTTGAAGGCGGTGCCCGCCACAGGGCTAGCAGGTCACGGTGCAAACAGCGCCGTCGTCGTTGCTAAAGCGCTATCGTCGGCTGACGAACTGGACTGGATGGCACCGACGTCGGTAGGCCAAGGCTGCGGTGCGCAATGAGGGTAGTGCGTCAGGTGACTTACGAGCGGTGCCCTTGAATCACAGTGCAAGCAGCGGTGTCGATTTTGGCATGGAGCTGCGGCATCAGGGAGGCCAAGGTGTCCTCGTGAAGCAAGACGGTGTGGAGTGCGGTGCCCACAGGTCGCGGTGCGAGCAGCGGCTCAGTGGCAGCGTCAACAGGCGTCGTCGGTGAGACCAGGGTCGCGGTTCTACCGCTGCAGTGCCATGGCATCGTCGTGAAGCGAGGCGGTACGGAGTGCAGTGCCCACAGGTCACAGTGCGAGGAGCGGCTCGGTGGTGGCGTCAACAGGCGTCATCGGTGAGGTCAAGGTCGCGGCGCGGGGGTGCTCTCTGTGGTGCCAAAGCTTTGGCGTGAAGCGAGGCTGTGCGGAGTGCGGTGCCCAGAGGTCGCGGTGCAAGCAGCGGCTCGCTGGCGGCATCAACAAGCATCGTTGGTGAGACCAAGGTTGCATTGCGGCAGGGCTCTCTGCGTTGCCAAATCTTTGGCGTGAAGCAAGGCGGTGCAGAGTGCGGGGCCCACAGGTCGCAGTGCAAGCAGCAGCTCGGTGGCGGCATCAACAGGTGTCGTCGTGAGACCAAGGTTGCGGTGTAGCGTTGCCGCGGTGCCCTCTGCGGTGCCTTCAGGACACGTATTCGGCAGCAGCGTCGCAGACGTCGTCTAGTTGCTTTCCCCTTCCCTGTACAGTGGGCACTGTTAAGATGTTGTCCCCTCCCCTTCCCTGTACAGTGGGCACTGTTAAGATGTTCCCCTCTCCTTCCCTGTACAGTGGGCACTGTTAAGATGTTATTTATATGTGTATATAAACCCCCCAAAAATGAAAAAATACAGTGAAACACGTATTGACACTATGTGAATAAACAATAGTGTGCTACAAATATAATTGCCAATGAATGTTTGTTACTAAAACTTATAGTTATTCCTAATTGGTCAGGGACCACTCTTTCTATATCACTTCCCCCTGTTTGCAGCACAAAACACACAGTCCCCAGTGCTGCGGCAAGAGATTGAAGTCTTTGTTGTTCCTGAGACTTCGTGAACAGGGGACAAGCTCACCTCAAGCCCTTGGAGAGAGTCACAATTTAGGTTGCAGAAAGTCCAATCCAGGTCTTTGACTGCCCAAGACAGAAGCAGCCACTGCAGGTCAGCCCAGCAAAGCACCCAACAAAGCAGTCATTCCTTTTCACAGCTTCTCCGGCTCTTCTTCTTGGCAGTCTTCTTGATCCGGATGAGTTCTAAAGTTAAGGGGTTCAGGCCACAGTATTTGTATCTGAAAATCATCCTTTGATCCTCTAGGCAGAGGGTGTCTGTGCCCAGCCAGAACCAATTCTGCCTTCACTGGTGTGAATTCCTGGCAGGAGGTGGAGAAGGCATTGTCAGAGGCAGACCAGGCCCTTTGACGTGCAAGGAACTCTCCTCCCCCTGCCCCCATTGCAGCCCATGTCTATTCAGCCCTTTCCTGACCCTACCTAGACTATCTGGAGCCCTCTTGCTCCCCAGCCTTCTGTCATCCGAAACCCAGACAGGCAATTCACATTCCAGCAGAGGCACACGGGATGACTGAGCAAGAAAATACTTACTTTCTAAAAGTGTTTTTTTAAAACACAGAATGTAAAAATCACCTTCACTAAAAGATGTATTTTAACATTCTGAGTTCAGGCATACTAAACGTGAAAATCTACCATGTTCCCTGGGTCAGTTTAGGATTATAAGATGTTATAATCAAACTGCCCATTCTGGCCTATGAGAACAGATAGCCTTGCAATAGTGAAAAACGGAAATTGCCTGTTATTCACTATCAGGACATGCCACACACACCTGGGCATGTCCTACCTTTCACATACACTGCACCCTGCCCACAGGTGTTCCTTGGGCCTTCCTTAGGGGTGACTGACATGTAGAAAAGGGAAGGTGTAAGACCTGGCAAGTGTGTGCACTGGCCAAGTCGACATGGCAGTTATCAACTGCACGCATACTCTGCAATGGCAGGTCTGAGTTACATTTTTAAGGCTACTCACTTGGGTGGCACAATCAGTGCTGCAGGCCCACTAGTAGCATTTGATTCACAGGTGCTGGCACACTCAGTGCAATTTATCCAATAATGGAAACACCAATCCATAATACAATTTACACACAGAGCGCATGCACTTTAGCACTGATTAGCAGTGGTAAAGTGCCCAGGATCCTAATACCAACACAAACAAGTCAGAAAGAAATAGGAGGAAGAAGCAACAAGTTTGGGGATAACCCTGAAAAAAAGGCCATTTCCAACATTCACCACTAAAATGTATTTCTTATTTAACTATACTAATTCACCACTAATCCTTTATGTGTTCCTGGAATAGCGTGCTACTCGCCGAAATAGTGCTTCAACACCTCATCTGGAGTAGCAAGATCTATATAAATATAACCCTTTTTTCAATCTTTTATCGTTCCGCTATCCTTCTCAGTCCAAATAACTGACTAACATATCCACCACTCAAATTACTTTCATATTTCACTATACTAATTCACCAATAATCCTTTATGGGTTCCGGAGTAGCGTGCTACTCGCCGAAAAAGTGCCTCAACGCCTATATAAATGCAATTACAATACAATACAATCTTGGGCCGCAGTGAGCCAAAGCGTGGATTTCCTTCTTAGATCATCAGATTCTACTTTCAAGGGTCCACAAACTGGATGTAGCACCACTTAGCAAGTCAGGACTCTCAGCAGAAGAGCCCAGGCACTGGCAGGTGAAGTCTCTGATGGCCCTGAGACTTTTTAACAGGAGGCAAGCTCAACTCAAGCCCTTGGAGAACCTTGGAAAGCAGGATACAGAAAGCTAAGTTCAGTCCTTTCACTCCCAGGACAGAAGCAGCAAGGAGCAGGCCAACACAGCAAAGTGGCAGTCCCTTCTGGCAGTTTCTCCAGCTAAATGTCCTCAGTCCAGAAGTGTTCTGAAGTTATGATGTCACAGCTCTACTACTTATAGCAGTTTCTACCTTTGAAGTGGGCAAACTTCAAAGGAAAGTCTTAGTATCGCACAAGCCCCTGCCTTTCACTCCACTGGCCCCAGACACGCTTCAGGGGGGTGGACACAGCTTTGTGTGAGGACAGGCACAGCCCTATTTAGGTGTCAGTGACAACTCCTCCCACCACTCTATTTCAGGAAGGCCCATCAGCCTGGTGACTGTCTTGAGTGAATGCACAAGAGGCTAACTGTCTACCAACCCAGACGTGGATTCCACAGACAGCCACAGCACAGAATGCTCACTTTCTAAAAGTGAAACCAATGGTGATGATGGACGGAGCGTTGACAATACAAACACTCACCCCAGTCAACTGATCTGGGTTTAATCCATCACCGTTCTTTAGCTCACTCCGCCACCCCAGTTCAGACATGGCCATATGCAAATCAGTCTGACCCTGTGCCTCATGAGAACAGTCCAGCCCGAACTGCCAAGCCATGTCTTCCCTGGACCGGAATCAAGCTCCCCAGGACCGGTTTCTGGCATTACAGCCGTCTTCAGCCGGGCTTGCTTGACTCCAGTGGCAAAGTGAGCAAGGGACTCACGTCTGAGCATACCCTGCCAACTTAGGGCGAACAAAGAATAACCAAAGGTGATGATGGACGGAGCGTTGACAATACAAACACTCACCCCCAGTCAACTGATCTGGGTTTAATCCATCACCGTTCTTTAGCTCACTCCCCCACCCCAGTTCAGACATGGCCATATGCGAATCAGTCTGACCCTGTGCCTCATGGGAACAGTCCAGCCCGAACTGCCAAGCCATGTCTTCCCTGGACCGGAATCAAGCTTCCCAGGACCGGTTTCTGGCATTACAGCCGTCTTCAGCCGGGCTTGCTTGACTCCAGTGGCAAAGTGAGCAAGGGACTCACGTCTGAGCATACCCTGCCAACTTAGGGCGAACAAAGAAAAACCAAAGGTGATGATGGACGGAGCGTTGACAATACAAACACTCACCCCCAGTCAACTGATCTGGGTTTAATCCATCACCGTTCTTTAGCTCACTCCGCCACCCCAGTTCAGACATGGCCATATGCGAATCAGTCTGACCCTGTGCCTCATGGGAACAGTCCAGCCCGAACTGCCAAGCCATGTCTTCCCTGGACCGGAATCAAGCTTCCCAGGACCGGTTTCTGGCATTACAGCAGTCTTCAGCCGGGCTTGCTTGACTCCAGTGGCAAAGTGAGCAAGGGACTCACGTCTGAGCATACCCTGCCAACTTAGGGCGAACAAAGAAAAACCAAAGGTGATGATGGACGGAGCGTTGACAATACAAACACTCACCCCCAGTCAACTGATCTGGGTTTAATCCATCACCGTTCTTTATCTCACTCCGCCACCCCAGTTCAGACATTGCCATATGCAAATCAGTCTGACCCTGTGCCTCATGGGAACAGTCCAGCCCGAACTGCCAAGCCATGTCTTCCCTGGACCGGAATCAAGCTTCCCAGGACCGGTTTCTGGCATTACAGCCGTCTTCAGCCGGGCTTGCTTGACTCCAGTGGCAAAATGAGCAAGGGACTCACGTCTGAGCATACCCTGCCAACTTAGGGCGAACAAAGAAAAACCAAAGGTGATGATGGACGGAGCGTTGACAATACAAACACTCACCCCCAGTCAACTGATCTGGGTTTAATCCATCACCGTTCTTTAGCTCACTCCGCCACCCCAGTTCAGACATGGCCATATGCAAATCAGTCTGACCCTGTGCCTCATGGGAACAGTCCAGCCCGAACTGCCAAGCCATGTCTTCCCTGGACCTTAATCAAGCTTCCCAGGACCGGTTTCTGGCATTACAGCCGTCTTCAGCCGGGCTTGCTTGACTCCAGTGGCAAAGTGAGCAAGGGACTCACGTCTGAGCATACCCTGCTCCGTCCATCACCACCCCCCTTTGTACCACTTTCTAAAAGTAGCATTTTCAAACACACAATTTCAAAAAACAACTCCACAAAAAGATGTATTTTGAAAGTGTTGTGAGTTCAGAGACCCCAAACTCCATATCTCCATCTGCTCCCAATGGCAATTTTTTTTTAAATATTTATTTTATTGAGTTTTAATACCAGCAGACAAACAAGAAAATAAATGCCAAATTAAATACATTATTAATCCATGAGTTATAAAACACAAACAGCAAGAAACACAAAACATGCGTTTTGATCAACATCAGAATCCTTACTGCCCCATCCATTTCTCAATTGGTAGCCAAACTTTATGTCCAAACATTTTCCGTCTAATACCCTTTAGTTTATTCAGAGATGATTCAAGATGATATATTGATAGCAATTTCGCTTGCCATTTTACAAAATTTGGTGGTTCCGGGTCTATCCATTGCGTGGTAATACAGGATCTGTATTCAGACATACATAAGAAAACAAGAGCTTCTTCTGCTGTCGACCTTTTATACAGTATACTTTCTTCCACACAGAAAATGACCAATTGTGCCGTTAATTTTATCCCAATTCCGAGGCTATCCTTAATATATCTCTCAATATCTCCTATAAATTTGCAGAGCTTCGGGCAGAAGAAAAAAACATAAGTCGTATCTGCTGCATTTAAATTACAACGACTACAATAGGTCCCCCGACCAGACTTCCATTTTGCGAGTTTAGCTGGGGTGTAGTACAAATCAAACACCGACATATAATGTTGGGCTTGAAGAGAGCCGTTTAATAATACACTAGTAGCTACCTCCAGGCTTCTTTCCAACATGCTTCCCTCTCCACCCAGCTTGTCTTGCCATTTCTTTTCTATAGCCGGGAGATCATCTTCCTCAGTTGCCAAGAGAAGTTGATACAGAGGCCCTATTCTAGATCTTCTTTTAATTGCTTCAAGAATCTCTATTTTATCGAGAAAGATCATATTCCTTGACAACTTCTCTTCGCAGAAGCTCCGTAGCTGGAAATATTTTTAAAAAATCAGCTCGCTGCAATTTATACTTGCCCAATAGAAAATCAAAAGAAGCAAAGCTCTTCCCCTGGAACAAATCTCCCAAATCCCGCACTGCTCGCTCTTCCCATCTTATCATCACCCGATCTTTAAATATTTCAGGGAAAAAAGGGCACTTATGAAATGGTGTATACAGTGTTAACTTGCTAGAGAATCCGAATTTTTTCTTCATAATCCTCCAAACCAGATATGCTGTGTATAAAATATTTTAAATTTAGTCTTTTTATAATAACTTAGTTCCACAATTCTGTTCAGACATTGTTTAGCCTCTTCACCCAAAAGCATCTCGTAAATAGAAGGGGCAGAGAAATCTTCAATGGGATCATCTGGTAAGATCAGGACCCCCATATGTTGAAATATTGCTATCTAATGATAGAATTGAAAATTAGGAATACCCCAACCTCCTCTCTGCCTAGATAATGTACATTTTTTAAACGATCTCCTTGCTCGATGATATCCCCATAGGAATCTTGAGCACATTCTATCAATGCGGGCAAAGTAATGCGAGGGTATTAAAAACGGAATGGCCCGAAATATATATAAAAACCTTGGAAAAATAAGCATTTTCAGTATATTAGTACGTCCTACTAACGAGAATTTTAAATTATTTAATCTCTCTAATGTTTTATTTGAGGAAGCAATTATTGGATCCAAATTGGCTGAAATAATATTATCAATGTTAGCCGTCAATTTAACACCGAGGTATGTTGCCTCTTGATCACAATTAGTATTTTCTGGTTGACCTGCTGTAGAATGTATAATTTGGGTCTTACCTACATTTAGCTTGTAGCCAGAAATTCGACCAAACGTTGCTGCCGCTTCTATAATAATAGGAAGAGAACTTGCGATATCATTTGACACAACCGCAATATCATCTGCGTAAGCACAGATTTTGAATTCGGAATTATGAATCGAAACAGGTTTGATTGCATGATTACTCTCTAATGACAAAATAAAAGGACCTATATATAAAGCAAAGAGAAGGGGGGAGCAGGGACACCCCTGCCTCGTCCCTCTTTCTATAAATACCTTCCCAGACAGTTTCCCACCTATCCTTATATATGCAGCTGGTTCTTTATATAGGGCCTTAATTGCTTTAATTAAAGCATCAGGGAACCCCTTTTTTACCAAACCTTGCCACAAGAATTTCTACGAGACCCTGTCGAACGCATTTTCAGCGTCCAACAGGGCCACTCCCACCGGTAAATTCTCTCCCTGCGCCCAGTCCAGCAAAGAAATAATTCTTCTTATGTGGTCTGTGGTTTCCCTATGTTGTATAAAACCATGTTGTCTCAATGAGACCAGACCCGGCATTATATCGTTCAACCTATTAGCAATCATCTTTGAATACATTTTGTTATCCGAATTCAATAGAGATATTGGTCTGTATGACCCCATTTCTATATCATTCTTGCCCTTCTTTTTAAAAACTACTATTATAGCATTAGACCAAGAATGAGGAGGATTCCCTTTAAAAGCTTCTTGACATATTTCAACCAGCTCAGTTTTCATACTGTTCCTGAAAAACCGATAAAATTCTAGTGGGATGTTGTCTGGACCCATTGCTTTCCCCTGAGCTAGTCCTAAAATAGCACTCTCTATTTCCCCCCAGCTAGGTAGCTCTTGTAGATTATTGGCTTCTATTTCTGTTATTGTAGTTGGGATTGCTTCATTTAAATATTCCTCAAATGAGACCTCTCCAACATCCTCCGTATAAAGGTCCTGATAATAGCCTTGACAGGCCGTCGACACGCCCTCCTTTGTTTCTTGGAGCACCCCCTGCAGATCTTTTACTTTAGAGATCTGTTTTGGAAGCTTTTTCTCTTGCTCTTTTGGCCAATATGCGTCCTGTTTTATCTCCAAATTCATAAGCTTCCTCCTTATGTAGAACAAATTGAGCAGCTATAAAGTCAGCTATAGTTGCATAAGCCCTAGACCTAAGAATAGAAAGCTCTTTCTGGATTAAATTAAGTGCAGCTACATCCGCCCGAACCCCTATTGCCTCAGCCAACTTTTTCTCAGCAAGAAACACTTTATCAAAGTCCTGTCGATGTTTTAACAAGGACTGTATCCGTTTAAATCTGGAAAAACTTAAAGTTTCACCACGAACTACCGATTTAAATGCATCCCAAACAATCGGTAAAGGGGCAGTACCTTTATTTATCTAAAAAAACTCCTGTATCTTATTAGCCATAATCTGGCGATATTCACTATCCATTAATAGTTTCCTATCGAACGACCATTGTTGAGGTTCTTCCCTCTCTCCTTGGTCAAGATCAAATACAAGTATTATCGGGTTGTGGTCGGAAACCAACTTGGGTTGGAACTCAATATTCGCACTTACCAGAAATTGAGTAGAAATAAAAAAGTAGTCCAATCGTACGAATTTTGCGTGAGGGGCAGAATAAAAAGTAAACCCATCATCCGCTGGAGATTTAAAATTCCAGACATCATTTAAACCGTGATCAATCGTAAGAGCCTGTAGTGATTTAAGCACCAACCTCTTTCTACCCTTATATACGTAGTTGGATCTAAGATCCACATCTGCTGCCAGATTGATATTCATATCTCCACATAATACCATAGGGACAGTCCATTGGGCTAATTCTAAATTTAAACAGTCAAATAATTCATCATCATCTAAATTTGGTCCATACACATTGCACAATGTAAACCTCGTCTGGCCTACTTTAATACCTGAGATAGCCCAGCGACCCCATTTATCAGCTGCTACCTTAAAAACACTTCCAAACCCTCGTCTTTTCAGGATCGCAACTCCTCTTTTCATTCCTGTTTGTTTCGAACACACTATCAGTTCCATACCCATTGTTTTTAAATACCCTTGATTGTGCCATGGAAGATGTGTTTCTTGTAGACATTATATGTCTACCTGTAGAATCTGCATAAGTTTCCCCAAAACCTGTCGCTTTTTAGGATCATTCAGGCCACAAATGTTTAAAGAACAGATTTTAATTTTCTTAAGTAATGCCATAACAAATAGGTGCTGAAACAATGGGCTGTCTCTGCAATTGATTCCTTTCACACACAGGCAAAACATCACTTAAACTTCGTGCCAACTTTATAGATATATCTAACATACTTTCTTGCTGTTTTATTTCTCTCTGCATTAACTGCCTTTCGTCTGCTGGTTTCCCCCCCCCCACACCACCAAACCCCCGTGACCCCCCCCACCCTGATGCACACATTCCCATCCTCCCCCCCCCCCATCCTATGAGGCCCAGGGACCTTCATTCCCTGTTTGCAATGGTTAACCGGGCTCCACTCCCCCGTTCCAAGGGCCAAAGCACACCAGCTTGTTTATGTACAATGTACAGTTTACTACAACGGAAAGAAAAAAGATAGAGCAGAAAAAAATGGTGAACAATACAGACACTTAAAGAACTCTATAGTTTCTCTCTCCTTAGAGCGATAACAGCACCAAAGTGGCCTCTAAGTACATATATTCGATCAGATACCAATCATTCAACACTTTATCATCCCAATGTGTCCAAAAAGTCTTTAGCCTGTACTTCAGACAAAAAGAATTTCGTCTGATCCTTAAAGACAAGCTTTAATTTATCCGGGTTCTGTAAAAAAGCCGTAGCCCCCTTTTTCTGATATTCTGGGATTAGTTGACGAAGGTGCCAGCGTTTAGAAACTGTGGCTTGACAGAAATTGGGTCTGACAAAAAAAACTACAATCTTTAGCTATGGCTTTCTTGTCTGGTCGTGCAAGTCCAAAGATGTCCTCAGGAGCTCGGAAATTATTAAAAGAGACCAATATAGCCCTCGGGAGGATCTGCTCCCCTTCGCGAGGGGTTTTAATTTTAAATGGAAACCGATGGGCCCTTTGGACCTCTTTGGACCAGTCCCAACCCGTCAAATCAGGAAATGCTTCTTGCAGTAATTCAGCAATAAATTTGCGGACATCAGGCCCTTCTTTCTTTTCTGGAATCCCCCAAAAACGTAAATTATTCCTACGGGCTTGAGTTTCCATTTCAGACAACTTATGGCTCAGGTCATCCCTATGCGCCTTGATGGCCTCTAGTTCCGTTTTTTGTGTGGTCGCTTGATCTTCCAGAGCTGATATACGGGCCTCGGCTTCGGTAACCCTCTCCGCAGTTTCAGTCCCAATTTTAATTGCGCGTCTCACGGCATTTTTGACTTTGCTACAAGTTGCCTGCATACGTGCGTTCTCCGCCTTACTCTCACTTGTATGATTCATCATAGTCTCGTATATTGTTGCTAAAGTGATTTCCTGAGGTGGATCAATTGTTGAATGCAATATAGTTGCCTGTGGATAAGTGCCATTAGCCCCCTTTTCACAGCCTGTCATGACATTGACCTCATTCGGATTCTCACCCAGAGAAATAGAGTTTTCTTGCAGGGGTTTTTTCTTATTCCTACGCTGTTTAACAGTGGTAGCCGTCTCATTTGGAGAGTTCATAGTTGCTCGTGAACCGCCTTCAGAGCTACTGACTTCGCTATCGTCATCAGAGTTATACGTCGCGTTTGACTCTTCATCCGGCGAGACCTCGGACAATGAGTAAAAATGTTCACTCAATTAGTTTGACACTACACCATCCTGTATCTGATCACTTAAGGCCAAAAAGTCCCCCTCCACAGTTGGATTGTCTTGATACTCTCTATTGATTTCATCTATAACCCCTTGCGTCTCTTGTGTTAGCTCTGACCATTCAATACAGCGCTGCTCCAAGTCTACGTTCATCATGTCTTTGGTTTGATCCATTTGTCTTAGTGTTTCAGCAGTGAGCTCCTCCACTAATAGCGAGGCACTTTGGGGGTGTTGGGGGGCCTCTGCTGTAGGGTCCGCCCTTTCATTCTCTCCCTCAGGTAGTTCAATTAATGAAGCAGATACATTGTTGTAGGCGCCCTGGGGGACTACTGCTGTCGAAATCGTACTTTCATTCTCCCCCTCAGGTAGCTCAGTCAATGAAGCAGATACATTGTTACGAGCGTTCTGCCGCTCGAACATGTTCGGGAGAGTCTGTACCCCTAGCCCAGCAGGGCCACCTTGCCTCATTGTTCGTGATGTAGCCCCCATTTTCACCCGGCTATTTTCAGCTTTTTTGACTTTATTAGTGCAGGGTTATTAACTACGATACTATCAGAAATCTCACCAGTCATTATTGTATCCTTGGGTGAAGCAGCCGGCGGGCGAACAATACCTTCTGCAGCCGGTTTTTCTCTATTCTTCCCACTCCGCGTGGTAACTTTAGGTATCTCCGTCGTCTTATTCGGCCCCTTTGGCGGCATTTTCTCTGATCTTGCGGCAGCCACGAACCACCGAAAATCTGTGGCAGAAATGGAATAGGGGCAGCCACCTCAGGCGTTCTTTGTTATGCAGTAAGAGCAGCGGACCGAACATTAGGGCACTGCTGTTCTCGATCACTTCCGACAGATTCCTCGAGGTGGCACAAACTGTAGCCAAAGCTCTGCTCTGACACCGCTGATTTTACGAGGGCGCTCTCGCGTGCAATTATGAAAGCTCTTCGGTAACAATTCCTTTCACGAAGAAGTTTAAATCCTCTGCGAGATGTTAGAAGCAATCAGCATCGATACCAAAAGCCACTACTGCGTGTTATTCAGCCTAGGCTCAGTCAGCCCAGCTCGGCTCCGCCAGGTTCACGCCCTCACTCAGGTGCAGCGCTGACATCCACACCTGCCGACTGCCGATCCGCCCAGCCGGAGAAACCGGAGAAGGTACCGTTGCTACCTTCCTTTCAACTCGGTACGGAGCTTTTTCACAGCGCCGAAAAAGAAAGGTATTTCCATCGCCATTCTGTTTTCTTCAGCAGCACGGACGCTGTGCCCCACTCCGACCCCGCCGTATTGCTTGGCCAGCAAAGAACCGGGGAGCGGACAGAGCTGCTCACACAGCCCACACCGCGGTCGCCATCTTGCCTCAAGTTGTTCCCAATGGGAAATTACACGTAAAATATATTTTAAGGCAATTCCCATGTTACCCTTTGGGAGAGATAGGCGTGACAATAATAAAATATGAATTGAGAAGAATTTCGCTACTAGGACATGTAAAACACACCAGTACATGTTCTACCTTTTATATACACTGCATCCTGCCCATGGGCTGCCTGGAGCCTACCTTAGGGGTGACCAATATGTAATATAAGGGAAGGTTTGAGCCTGGCAATGGCCAGGTTGAAATGGCAGTTTAAAACTTCACACACAGACACTGCAGTGGAAGGCCTGAGACATGTTTCAAGGGCTACTGATGTGTACTGAACAGGCCCACTAGTAGCATTTAATTAACAGACCCTGGGAACAAATTGTGCACTTTACTAGAGACTTAGAAGCAAATTAAACATGCCAATCATGGACAAACCAATTACATTTTAAATAGGGAACATTTGCACTTCAGCACTGGCCAGCATTGGGAAAGTGCCCAGCAAAATCGAAGTACAGCATACTGTAAAAAAACAGGCGACAGAACCAAAAAGACTGAGGAAATGTCAGGTCTAATAATTTGTAAGGCACATCTGATTGTAAGGGTTCGCAGTTGTTCAGATAAACTCAAGCCAGAGGCTTGTCTGAGATCAATAGAGGTGTCTGTGGTGTGCACGCTATGGTGGAACCCTTCATCTACTGGCAGATGTCGCATTTAAGGACAAAGGCCTAGGTCTGTGATCTGAATTCAATCCCCCACTCTGGGAATCTGTGCAAATGGCACACTTAACTGGTAGGAGTATTTTGTTGGAAAGTCTTGTGGCAAGTGGGTGCCATTGTGCGCAATGTTGACAGCCATCATGATGTCTCCATCTATCATTGAGTTAAAACGAGTAAGTGCAGTAGCAGTTTGCACTGTTGCTTTTGTGGCTTCATCAGTCATGGAATTATCTACAAAGTGTATTCCTCGTGTATCACATGAGTCAGTGGCAAACATGCTTTAGTTTGGTCACTTGTCCCCAAAACAGCTTGTGCTTTTTCGTGTACCGCTTGGAATCTCTGAATTCATTCTGGCTACAGTAGTGTAAGTACTCATTGTAAGATTGGACAGAATAATACGAATCACACAAAATTAGGGTGGGGAATCCTCGATCCGTATTCTCAAGAGCCAGAATATTGGTGCTTTAACCCTACGGCAGGCTGAGCAGAACTGTCAGTATATGTGAAGTAATCATACTGATCTAGAGACATTATTTCATTAGGCAGAGGATATTTGTGTTCATATTGCAGGTATGCCTGCATTTATAATGTAGATTCAAATATGTAATCTACATCTGTTTCTGTAAAAGAGTTGACCATTGTATCCATTGCAGATGTAAAGCTTTTGCGTTAGGAACGCTGGCCTTTGTAACAACCTCAAGGGCTTGAACTGTAGTCAATTCAATTATGCATTTCCCCTGAGCCAATGATCTTTCTGTGTCAGAATATTTTATCTCAGTGCAAAACGCATTTCCGTATATGTATATAAATGCAATTTGTGCAGTGTCTCCTTCATCGAATGTGGCATAGGTGTATCCTGATGTACCTGCAATTATATGGATCACCAGGTTTGTGGTGTTTACACATGTGTGTAAATTTTTTGAAGCGAACATGTCAGCTTGTAGTGAACATAGTATTTGTGTGTGTTCAGTTGTCCAATGTGAACTTGAAAATTCTGGATGAATCAAGTTTTAGAATGGCTATACCTTCTCTGTTTAGTCTGGAATGTATGTCTCCAAAAAATTAGGAAAATATTGATTGGAGTTTTTTAAGGTGTTTGATAGTTGTAGAAGTGCACACTTCTCTAAGGAATGTGTCACAAGGCTTCTGCCTTCACTTGACAACTCGTATCACAAGAACAGGACACTGAGATAGGCAAATTTGGACTTCTTGAAATTAAATTTGTAGCTCATGTGATCACATCCCCAAACGATGTGATCTACTCTTGCCAAGTGAGTTGATAGGTCATCATCCATCAAGTATATATCATTGACATACGATAATGTCTGTTTGCCAAAATGTTGTAAAAATTCTGTTACCTAAGCTGAGAACAGCCTGGGGATATTCTTATACCATTGGGGCAATTAACAGAACTGCTTTTTGGAACTTAGTGTATTAAATGCAGTCAAGTGCATGCTTTCAGGTGCTGTATTTTGGCAGATAAATCCTTTTCAAGATGTCCAATGTGGTTTTGCATTTCTTTCGCACTGTATTATTTATTAGTGCTGCGCTGTGTGCGTTTGGTATAGCAAATGTGCATGTAGCAGTGTTAAAGTGTCTGTAATCCAAGACTAAACAATATGAATGGTCTGGTTTCGTTAGTGGAAACAAAGGATTTTTCATATGGGAGGTGCAAATTTCTATTACACCTTGGTATTCAAGTTGCATGAGTACTTCTCTAACTTGGTTTTTAGCCTCATATTTAATGGGGTATTGTCTTAGTGGTTTTGGGGTTAACCTCCCAGTTATGTGATAATGGGAATTGTCATTCTACCCCACATAGTTGTGGTATAATGACAGGGCTTGCGCTAATGCCCACTCCTTGGAGTGTGAATGTTTAACTGCATCTGGGACGAGGTCGGAAAAAGTAGGTAAAATTATGGAATCTCCTCTGGGGCGATCCATCACAAACTTTGGTGTCCAATCTTTTTCAGCAAGAGAATGTCCTAGCCGAATGACAAGTTCTCCCAAATGAGAACATTTATGATATGATATGTGATATCCCCCACCATTTATAGTTGCAATTCATATAAGTAATGCAGGACACACAATCTACTATCCGGTGTTTCTACCTGGATATAGTCACTCATTGCTACTGCCGCCAGACACTCCATAACATTCCGGCAAAAATATGTGACTTCTGCCGTGCTGTATAGCGTGGTCACAGCCACTCCCTGCTCAGAAGCAGTCCTCAATATCTGCTGCATACTTGACTTTAATGCTATCTACCTTCTTCTTTTTTAATTGAGGCTTGGACTGTTTTGGTTTGTTTTCCTGTTATAATATTTAATCAGGAGGACTTTGTTAGTCCTTCTTCGGTTTCATGTACTCCTCTGTTCTGCACTCCGATTGCACCCTCTCTTCAATTGTTTTTTGGATAAATCCTGAAACGAACGAGAGGAACGTGTATCAGTATCCTGATACCTATAGGCGTTTTAATAGTATCACGGTTACGCAAATTATAGCATTTTTCAGTGCACTTCTATTGAAGAGAACCACACTGTACTTTAGTCTTTTCTTTATTTTTCTTATTAACCCACTTCTTCTTAGTAGAAGAGTCTGATGCCTGCTTCGAGTTATCCTTTTCAGAATTACCCTTAATTTGTGGTTTACTAGGTCTGGCTCCAAAATTACCTCTACCTGTTGTTGCATAGGTTTCCTGAATTTTTGTACATTCACACTCCAAATCTCCTGGAGCTAAATTTTTGATTCAGCATACAGTCAGTGCTGCTGCTTCCCCTTTAATGTTACTTAACATCATTGCGGATACAGCTGCAAAGTTTTCCATCAGTTTCAACACCAAATCCAGCTCAGAGGCTACCCATACTCATTTTGGATCTGTTTAAGCACCTCTGGCAAAACAGCTAATGAAGGTGTACCCAGAGTGGAGGCCGGTTTTTGAGACGTGGGGGCCGGTTTTGCAGCAGTGATGCAATATCGGCCCCGGTAACAAAAGCGGCAACAGTGCTTGACATTAGCACCACCCATCCTGGGCCGGGTGAATGGAACTGCCAGGGCTGGTTTCTGTTCCCAGTCCGGCCATGTGTGTACTATGTGTTTTGCTATATACTGCAGCAAAGACTGTACCCCAAGTGGTGCAGTCTTCTGCTGGGGGATCCATCCCCATTAGCAAGCATATTGTGAGAATGATATGTTTTTTGGGGGTCCCATATGGGGTAACACTGCTTCAAGCTGAAAAGTATGACGGAAACCTTATCCATGACTGATTGATAGTCAGTGGACTAATTGCAGACGTACCCAATTGTGATTGTGCAACTTGAGAAGCCCTTGCAGGATTGATTGTTATTGTTCCCATGACTAATTGTGTCAAGCATCTATATGTTCTAACCAGATCTGTGTTCATTATCCATAGTTCTGGTGCTGCCATAGTTGCTATACATGGGTAGGGTGGGTAATCCTAAGAGTGGCCATGTTGCTCCCTCATTGCTAAGGAGACCTAGTCTAACATTGTCTCATGTTTGTGGTAGGGCACCTTCAAACCAATTTTGGTGTAAGCATGAAAAAGTCTTGCTTGTGCATCTACTGCTGGTAGTGTAGAATACCTCTGTCCTGAATGCTTTGTGGGCCTCGTCCACAAAGGCAATGTCTCAACCTACAAGGGGAGGCCCATGCTATTTCAGCATTTGTGTACCCGATGTCTGCAGTTTACTGTTATGTTAATTGCTGCATCGTCAGCCATGAGAATATGTAGAATTTAGAGAGCTTACCTCTATTGGGTGATCCTTTGCAAGGTTCAAGCTTGAACAACCAACAGCCAATACATAGGAATTACCTACTCAGCTAATTTTTCCATAACACCATGGACGTCTCCAGTTAAGAGGTGAGATGGGGTCTTTGGGTATACAAAAGAATACCACTCCGGCAATCCATTAAATAAAAATCCAAGCTAAAACTTTGGCACCGCCATGTAAGGCTTACACTTTCACAGTAAAAACTGTGCGTCTGTTAGACAACATAGATGTCAAAACTGTGCAAGACTGAGTCTACGCACACCATCAGGATATGTTGGCATTAGTCCTGCTAGGTCACAATGCACCACTCAAGCACACTGATATAGTGAGGTTAAAATGTGGTCGACATGTTTCAGCCCTATTCGCCTATGTAGGTCAGTGGGCTTTCTTCAGGACCAGTGCGGGGTAGTGAATAAAGTGAAAAAGAATAGGTTTTTGACCTGTTTCTTCAGTTGGTGGGAGGTCACATTGTACCTGCAAGGAAAACAAATACGTACAAGACATATGGGGATGGAGTAGGTGGGAAGACACACAGTTAGGTACAGATAGTACAATTATCAAAATCACTCAGATTTTGTAAACACCTAAAAAATGGCATAGGGCTGAAAAATGTCGACCACATTTTAACCTCACTATATCAGTGCGCTTGAGTTTCTAATCATTCAATAGCTGCACACGAGTAACGTTTTCATTTAGCTTACTCGAATCCAGACCAATTAAAGTTTCAGTCTGATTGTTCGTGTATTTTAAAGTAACTTTCCTGAGCACTTATCACCCACCATTCACGATCACTACTGTTTCAACCAAGGGTAAACACCTCCTGGCGGAGGGTGCATAAAATACTGACCCAAGGATTATGCACACACGTGTCAATGAGAGCGGGGAGACAACATATACCGTTACGAGAACTCAAATTACACGTGCATGAGGGTCTTTTACTTGGGAGACACCCCACACCGACCTGCATACCCTGGTTATGCAGGACAAGTGATCCTTCCCCTCTTGATTTTTTGACTAATCCAAAGGAGACTGAATGGATCAGTACTCTTCCTCCCCCTATTGATTGATTGTGATTAGCAGCGTGCAGCTGTGGGAGAATTTCAAAAGAGATTCACAAGTGAGCTAGCTCACTAGTAAGACATTTCCCTTGGTAACTCACCATGGCGGAAAGTTTTGGACTCAGTTATACCACCGAGGAAATCGACGCAATACTCTCCAGACCCCCCCTACTCATGGAAGGTGACCTCTCTCAAACTCTGTCTTCCACCACAGAGTGGGATGCACTCAGCGAAGTGAAAAGAGAACAAGTCAGAACAGCCGTGCACGGCATCATAATGGCAGAATATCTTAGAGTAAATGCGGCCCCCAGAGGTCTATGGGTGACGAACGCCCCTCGCATTTTTCTGAAAGATTTAGCCTTCAGAAAAGACTGGTAAGCCATTTCTTGTAAATGCACCAGGGACTATATAGTCCTGATCATAAAAACAGCTACTAGACTGACAGATGAACTTATGGTGAAGATTGAAATTCTGGAAACGAAACTGAATAATACGGTCAATATCACCATTTATAAGAACCGCTTGGATGAAATAAACAAAGAGATGAAAGATACCCAAGAGTATCTCACGCAAACCAAGTTGCAAAAACTGGCTAAAGAACTCAAACGAGTCTCACTAGAACGTATACATCCATACAGTAGCAAGGAATATAAACCAAATGACAATTCCTCAAATTATGATTCGAACAGTGTCTCTTCAAACGAAAGCTCTGATCAAAGTGGAGACGAGTTTCCGAATTGAGGCAGAGGTCATTTCCAAAATAGAAGAGGAAATCGCATAGGCCTCAACTTTTGGCGCACTCCATATTTTCAGACGAATACTCAAGGGATACCATTTCATCCATTCAATCCCCACTTCCAAGGATGGCCTAATGCATACTTCCAGATGCCACCCCATATGAACCAACAGATGCAACAACAAGGCGGTCAGAACTACCAACAAGGGATTCCTTTTTTAGGGAATGGCCAGTCAACCCAAAGGACCAGGAAAAGAGGAGTAACATGGACCGACCAAACCAGACAAGTCCAGACAAGGAGTGTGACAAGAGCAAAAACAGGACCAGGTGCAACAACCTGATAGTAAACCTTACCAATAAGACCCTTACTGATGAGCAAGAAACTGTACTCAACAAAGGTCTGGGATACATACCCACTCCAAAAGTAGACATTTTCAAAACAAAATGTGAACTGGCGGATTTCTGTCGAACCCTGAAACTCAAAGCCTTTTTCAAAGATCAACCATTACCTACACCAGAGGGAGACACAACTTTGAGGAACAAGTCAACCTTTTGTCCTCTCAACTCTCAAGTACCTATTGAAATTTGTACATTTGAACAGGCCATAAAGAACGAAGTCGACCAACTGAACCAACAACCACACAAGCCATTTCAAAACATCACAAAAGCAGAACAACAAGCATTGACAGACTTAAAGAATGACGGTGAAATCGTCATCAAGCCGGCCGACAAAGGCGGAGGTATTGTCCTACTGACTGCTGCTGGCTATGATAAGCAATGTATGGACCTACTGGCAGACACAAAAATCTACAAAGTACTTACAACAGACCCAACTGCACGACTACAGAGAACCATCTCAATGATGGTTGAAGAAGCTGAGACCAACAATTGGGTGTCCAAAAAAGAGGCCGACTATTTGGAAACAAAATCTCCAAGAAGTCCCTATTTCTACTCTCTCCCTAAAACTCATAAAGAGAAGATACCATCACCAGGGAGACCTATAGTCTCAGGGATAGACTCAGTCTTAGAACCCCTCTCACCATTTGCGGATCAATATTTGAGACCATTGGTCCAAAAGACTCCGACATATTTGAAGGACACGCGAGACCTCCTAAATAAGCTTAAAGACTTTGAATATTCACAAGACTCAATGCTATTAGTAGGTCTCGACGTAGAGAGTCTTTATACAAGCTTGCCACAACAAAAAACTTTGGAAACCCTAGAAACAATACTATTCGATACAGATTGGCCACATAAAACTCCTAGACACTTCGTCTTAGAATGTTGCAGGCTGGCCTTAATGGAATTTTTTTTCCAATACAAAGAAACGCTCTACCTACAAAGACACGGAACATCAATGGGCAGTACATTTGCCCCCAGTGTGGCAGGGCTTTATGTCAGCACTTTTGAGAGCACTCATATTCAAAACGAGAACAATCCTTTCCAAAGTCGAATCCTTTTTTGGAAAAGGTATATAGACGATATTCTATTAATATGGAATGGAGATACAGCCAGCCTGGAAGAATTCCACTCCTGGATAAATTCATGAGACGAATGTCTTAGATTCACATATACTGCAAACAATAAGAGCCTGGATTTTCTGGACATCACAATCTATGCAGAGAGTAACACCTTACATACCCGCACCTTTTTCAAACCAACTGCAAAGAACAGTTTACTTTCCTTCAATAGCTTCAATCCTCGCCCCCTAAGGGAAAATATCCCTTACAGTCAGTTTCTCAGATTGAGGAGAAACTGCAGTAAAACCTCGGATTACAAAAAACAGGCCAACGACCTGTGTGAAAAATTGACAATCCGCCAATATCCAAAGAAAGTGATTAACAAGTGTAAGAAGCGGGCTCGGAATCAACCTAGGGAAGCCCTTTTGGAAACAACCCCCAAACTACAAGATGACAGAATCACGTGTGTCACGACCTATAGCCCTGTGACCAACAACATCAAGAAGATCATAAACAAAAACTGGAGAATTCTTACATCTAATTCCCTCAACTGGCCAAAACCGAGGTTTGCCAACAAAAGGGGCCGGAACCTGAAGGACCTGTTAGTCCACACCAGACCACCCCCCAAGAAACTGAGAGATCGACCCGGTCTGTGGGATAATCAACCAGTAACAGGCCATTATCCGTACGGGGCCTGCTCAGTCTGCAATTTGACAAAACCAACAAAAGAACTGCAACTTTTACCAGATCTCAAATGGAGGATGAGACGACACACCAATTGCAATACAAGTCACGTAATTTATATGATTACCTGTCCGTGCCAAATGCGTTACATCGGTATGACGTGCCGAAAGCCAAACAAAGACTATGTGAAAATCGAAGTAACGTCAACTGTAAAAAGATGACTACAAAAATGTCAACCCGCAATTTAGAATCAGGACATTCCACCACCGATCTACAATAGGTCATTTTAGAGACTCTTGACGTAATAGACAGGAATGCGACAAAGATTCTCTTTGAAAAAGAGCAACGTTGGATACACCGTCTTAATACTGACACTACAGGCTTGAACGACAGTATCCCTTGGCTGAGTCTAAACAAATAATAGTGGCCGCAGAATGCAGATAGCAACGTAACCACCAGTGCCTATTAGCTGTCCTGATACCAATTAATTCTGTGCTTAGTTACTTAGTCACCCTATTCATGACATCTAGCTCCAACCACAAACTGAATATCGTCTCGTTACCATATCCCACTGGAATAATTTTCCATCTTAAATATTTTCCCAATATCTAGCTGTCCTAATACCAATGAATTCTGCGCTTAGTCACTCTAACTCATGACATCCAGTTCCAATCACAAACTAAATATCGTCTCGTTACCATATCCAACTGGAATAACTTTTCCATCTTAAATATTTTTCCAATATTTTTCCATCTTAAATGCCAACATACAGACAGGTGAACTATTAATAGCGTTAATACATTGAGGCGCCATACCTATTAATCCTCTTTAAAATACCCCCTCTCCCGTTTTTACATTTTAATTTTAAATTTATGAACACACATCAATGAGCGTTTATTACTTTTTTCAACCCCCCCCCTTTTTTTACAACCCCTCGAGTATGATGCGAGTAACTCTTCGCTTTCTATCGATAATGCACAAATCACTCAGGAAACAAACCCGTGGACACATCCGGGTTGAGTTAGGCAGAGACAGCACAAGCTGCGCTGAAGGAGAAGAGTCCCAGGTAGCGACTCCTTGTTCCCGCATTCACATCGACTGAACGGCAAGTATTATGGAACCTCTTATTATTATTTTTGTTGTTATTATTCCCCGCAGTGAGGCATTCCCTTCATTGCCGCTAACCCGTTGAAGTGCCACCAGTCACTTCAAGAGGTATGTTGTTCTACAAAAACCGCCGCCTCCACCGTCTTCATCTGAGCATACTCGCTCCTACTTTTGAGCGAATATCATAGAAAACGAGCAAAGAGAGTCAACATTACCCACCTATTTAGAGATAAAACGGCATGTTATTCCTACTTAAAAGTGCACATATCGTTACAAACAATATAAAGCATAAGAAGGCATTAACACTACACTTCTGGAGAAGAGTTAAGATAAGTGAATTTAAAGGGTAGAATTACATCTATTCACATGGTATCCATAGAATCCACCAGAACGAAAGTGGTATCGATATTGATACTGAATTAGCACTGGAACATACTAACTTGAACCTTTCTCCCTCACAGCATGCAACAACTCCCACAGCATGAGAATGAGAGAGTTGACACCCCATAAGAGTATGAATCTGGATAAAGAATTGCCATTTTTTAGGTGTTTAACAAAATCTGAGTGATTTTGATAATTGTACTATTTGTACCTAACTGTGTGTCTTCCCACCTACTCCCTCCCCATATGTCTTGTACGTATTTGTTTTCCTTGCAGGTACAATGTGACCTCCCACCAACTGAAGAAACAGGTCAAAAACCTATTCTTTTTCACTTTATTCACTACCCCGCACTGGTCCTGAAGAAAGCCCACTGACCTACATAGGTGAATAGGGCTGAAACATGTCGACCACATTTTAACCTCACTATATCAGTGCGCTTGAGTTCCTAATCATTTAATAGCTGCACACGAGTAACTTTTTCATTTAGCTTACTAGAACCCAGACCAATTAAAGTTTCAGTCTGATTGTTCATGTATTTTAAAGTAACTTTCCTGAGCACTTATCACCCACCATTCACGATCACTACTGTTTCAACCAAGGGTAAACACCTCCTGGTGGAGGGTGCATAAAATACTGACCCAAGGATTATGCACACACGTGTCAATGAGGGCGGGGAGACAACATATACCGCTACGAGAACTCAAATTACACGTGCATGAGGGTCTTTTACTTGGGAGACACCCCACACCGACCTGCATACCCTGGTTATGCAGGAAAAGTGATCCTTCCCCTCTTGATTTTTTGACTAATCCAAAGGAGACTGAATGGATCAGTACTCTTCCTCCCCCTATTGATTGATTGTGATTAGCAGCGTGCAGCTGTGGGAGAATTTCAAAAGAGATTCACAAGTGAGCTAGCTCACTAGTAAGACATTTCCCTTGGTAACTCACCATGGCGGAAAATTTTGGACTCAGTTATACCACCGAGGAAATCGACGCAATACTCTCCAGACCCCCCCTACTCATGGAAGGTGACCTCTCTCAAACTCTGTCTTCCACCACAGAGTTGGATGCACTCAGCGAAGTGAAAAGAGAACAAGTCAGAACAGCCGTGCACGGCATCATAATGACAGAATATCTTAGAGTAAATGCGGCCCCCAGAGGACTATGGGTGACGAACGCCCCTCGCATTTTTCTGAAAGACTTAGCCTTCAGAAAAGACTGGTCAGCCATTTCTTGGAAATGCACCAGGGACTATTTAGTCCTGATCATAAAAACAGCTACTAGACTGACAGATGAACTTATGGTGAAGATTGAAATTCTGGAAACGAAACTGAATAATACGGTCAATATCACCATTTACAAGAACCGCTTGGATGAAATAAACAAAGAGATGAAAGATACCCAAGAGTATCTCACGCAAACCAAGTTGCAAAAACTGGCTAAAGAACTCAAACGATTCTCACTAGAACGTATACATCCATACAGTAGCAAGGACCAGGTGCAACAACCTGATAGTAAACCTTACCATTAAGATCCTTACTGATGAGCAAGAAAATGTACTCAACAAAGGCCTGGGAAACGTACCCACTCCAAAAGTAGACATTTTCAAAACAAAATGTGAACTGGCGGATTTCTGTCGAACCCTGAAATTCAAAGCCTTTTTCAAAGATCAACCATTACCTACACCAGAGGGAGACACAACTTTGAGGAACAAGTCAACTTTTTGTCCTCTCAACTCTCAAGTACCTATGAAATTTGTACATTTGAACAGGCCATAATGAACGAAATCGAACAACTGAACCAACAACCACACAAGCCATTTCAAAACATCACAAAAGCAGAACAACAAGCATTGACATACTTAAAGAATGACGGTGAAATCGTCATCAAGCCAGCCGACAAAGGCGGAGGTATTGTCCTACTGACTGCTGATGGCTATGATAAGCAATGTATGGACCTACTGGCAGACACAAAATTCTACAAAGTACTTACAACAGACCCAACTGCACGACTACAGAGAACCATCTCAATGATGGTTGAAGAAGCAGAGACCAACAACTGGGTGTCCAAAAAAGGGGCCGACTATTTGGAAACAAAATCTCCAAGAACTCCCTATTTCTACTCTCTCCCTAAAACTCATAAAGAGAAGATACCACCACCAGGGAGACCTATAGTTTCAGGGAGAGACTCAGTCTTAGAACCCCTCTCACAATTTGCGGATCAATATTTGAGACCATTGGTCCAAAAGACTCCGACATATTTGAAGGACACGCGAGACCTCCTAAATAAGCTTAAAGACTTTGAATATTCACAAGACTCAATGCTATTAGTAGGTCTCGACGTAGAGAGTCTTTATACAAGCTTGCCACAGCAAAAAACTTTGGAAACCCTAGAAACAATACTATTCGATACAGATTGGCCACATAAAACTCCTAGACACTTCGTCTTAGAATGTTGCAGGCTGGCCTTAATGGAAAAATATTTCCAATATAAAGAAACGCTCTACCTACAAAGCCACGGAACATCGATGGGCAGTACATTTGCCCCCAGTGTGGCAGGGCTTTATGTCAGCACTTTTGAGAGCACTCATATTCAAAACGAGAACAATCCTTTCCAAAGTCGAATCCTTTTTTGGAAAAGGTATATCGACGATATTCTATTAATATGGAATGGAGATACAGCCAGCCTGGAAGAATTCCACTCCTGGATAAATTCACGAGACGAATGTCTTAGATTCACATATACTGCAAACAATAAGAGCCTGGATTTTCTGGACATCACAATCTATGCAGAGAGTAACACCTTACATACCCGCACCTTTTTCAAACCAACTGCAAAGAACAGTTTACTTTCCTTCAATAGCTTCCATCCTCGCCCCCTAAGGGAGAATCTCCCTTACAGTCAGTTCCTCAGATTGAGGAGAAACTGCAGTAAAACCTTGGATTACAAAAAACAGGCCAACGACCTGTGTGAAAAATTTACAATCCGCCAATATCCAAAGAAAGTGATTAACAAGTGTAAGAAGCGGGCTCGGAATCAACCTAGAGAAGCCCTTTTGGAAACAACCCCCAAACTACAAGATGACAGAATCACGTGTGTCACGACCTATAGCCCTGTGACCAACAACATCAAGAAGATCATAAACAAAAACTGGAGAATTCTTACATCTAATTCCCTCAACTGGCCAAAACCGAGGTGTGCCAACAAAAGGGGCCGGAACCTGAAGGACCTGTTAGGCCACACCAGACCACCCCCCAAGAAACTGAAAGATCGACCCGGTCTGTGGGATAATCAACCAGTAACAGGCCATTATCCGTACGGGGCCTGCTCAGTCTGCAATTTGACAAAACCAACAAAAGAACTGCAACTTTTACCAGATCTGAAATGGAGGATGAGACGACACACCAATTGCAATACAAGTCACGTAATTTATATGATTACCTGTCCGTGCCAAATGCGTTACATCGGCATGACGTGCCGAAAAGCCAAACAAAGACTATGTGAACATCGAAGTAACGTCAACTGTAAAAAGATGACTACAAAAATGTCAACCCACTATTGAGAATCAGGACATTCCACCACGGATCTACAATGGGTCATTTTAGAGACTCTTGACGTAATAGACAGGAATACGACAAAGATGCTCTTTGAAAAAGACCAACGTTGGATACACCGTCTTAATACTGACACTACAGGCTTGAACGACAGTATCCCTTGGCTGAGTCTAAACAAATAATAGTGACAGCAGAATGCAGATAGCAACGTAACCACCAGTGCCTATTAGCTGTCCTGATACCAATGAATTATTTGCTTAGTTACTTAGTCACCCTATTCATGACATCTAGCTCCAACCACAAACTGAATATCGTCTCGTTTCCATATCCCACTGGAATAATTTTCCATCGTAAATATTTTCCCAATATCTAGCTGTCCTGATACCAATGAATTCTGCGCTTAGTCACTCTAACTCATGACATCCAGTTCCAATCACAAACTAAATATCGTCTCGTTACCATATCCAACTGGAATAACTTTTCCATCTTAAATATTTTTCCAATATTTTTCCATCTTAAATGCCAACATACAGACAGGTGAACTATTAATAGCGTTAATACATTGAGGCACCATACCTATTAATCCTCTTTAAAATACCCCCTCTCCCGTTTTTAAATTTTAATTTTAAATTTATGAACACACATAAATGAGCGTTTATTACTTTTTTCAATCCCCCCCTTTTTTTTCCAACCCCTCGAGTATGATGCGAGTAACTCTTCGCTTTCTGTCGATAATGCACAAATCACTCAGGAAACAAACCTGTGGGTACATCCGGTTTGAGTTAGGCAGAGACAGCACAAGCTGCGCTGAAGGAGAAGAGTCCCAGGTAGCGACTCCATGTTCCCACATTCACATCGACTGAACCGCAAGTATTATGGAACCTCTTATTATTATTTTTCTTGTTATTATTCCCCGCAGTGAGGCATTCCCTTCATTGCCGCTAACCCTTTGAAGTGCCACCAGTCACTTCAAGAGGTATGTTGTTCTACAAAAACCGCCGCCTCCACCGTCTTCACCTGAGCATACTCGCTCCTACTTTTGAGCGAATATCATAGAAAACGAGCAAAGAGAGTCCACATTACCCACCTATTTAGAGATAAAACGGCATGTTATTCCTACTTAAAAGTGCACATATCGTTACAAACAATATGAAGCATAAGAAGGCATTAACACTACACTTCCGGAGAAGAGTTAAGATAAGTGAATTTGAAGGGTAGAATTACATCTATTCACATGGTATCCATAGAATCCACCAGAACGAAAGTGGTATTGATATCGATACTGAATTAGCACTGGAACATACTAACTTGAACCTTTCTCCCTCACAGCATGCAACAACTCCCACAGCATGAGAATGAGAGAGTTGACACCCCATAAGAGTATGAATCTGGATAAAGAATTGCCATTTTTTAGGTGTTTTACAAAATCTGAGTGATTTTGATAATTGTACTATTTGTACCTAACTGTGTGTCTTCCCACCTACTCCCTCCCCATATGTCTTGTACGTATTTGTTTTCCTTGCAGGTACAATGTGACCTCCCACCAACTGAAGAAACAGGTCAAAAACCTATTCTTTTTCACTTTATTCACTACCCCGCACTGGTCCTGAAGAAAGCCCACTGACCTACATAGGTGAATAGGGCTGAAACATGTCGACCACATTTTAACCTCACTATATCAGTGCGCTTGAGTTCCTAATCATTCAATAGCTGCACACGAGTAACTTTTTCATTTGGCTTACTCGAACCCAGACCAATTAAAGTTTCAGTCTGATTGTTCGTGTATTTTAAAGTAACTTTCCTGAGCACTTATCACCCACCATTCACGATTACTACTGTTTCAACCAAGGGTAAACACCTCCTGGCGGAGGGTGCATAAAATACTGACCCAAGGATTATGCACACACGTGTCAAAGAGAGCGGGGAGACAACATATACCGCTACGAGAACTCAAATTACACGTGCATGAGGGTCTTTTACTTGGGAGACACCCCACACCGACCTGCATACCCTTGTTATGCAGGACAAGTGATCCTTCCCCTCTTGATTTTTTAACTAATCCAAAGGAGACTGAATGGGTTCAGTACTCTTCCTCCCCCAATTGATTGATTGTGATTAGCAGCGTGCAGCTGTGGGAGAATTTCAAAAGAGATTCAGAAGTGAGCTAGCTCACTAGTAAGACATTTCCCTTGGTAACTCACCATGCCGGAAAATTTTGGACTCAGTTATACCACCAAGGAAATCAACGCAATACTCTCCAGACCCTCCTACTCATGGAAGGTGACCTCTCTCAAACTCTGTCTTCCACCACAGAGTGGGATGCACTCAGCGAAGTGAAAAGAGAACAAGTCAGAACAGCCGTGCACGGCATCATAATGACAGAATATCTTAGAGTAAATGCGGCCCCCAGAGGACTATGGGTGACGAACGCCCCTCGCATTTTTCTGAAAGATTTAGCCTTCAGAAAAGACTGGTCAGCCATTTCTTGGAAATGCACCAGGGACTATTTAGTCCTGATCATAAAAACAGCTACTAGACTGACAGATGAACTTATGGTGAAGATTGAAATTCTGGAAACGAAACTGAATAATACGGTCAATATCACCATTTATAAGAACCGCTTGGATGAAATAAACAAAGAGATGAAAGATACCCAAGAGTATCTCACGCAAACCAAGTTGCAAAAACTGGCTAAAGAACTCAAACGATTCTCACTAGAACGTATACATCCATACAGTAGCAAGGAATATAAACCAAATGACAATTCCTCAAATTATGATTCGAACAGTGTCTCTTCAAACGAAAACTCTGATCAAAGTGGAGACGAGTTTCCGAATCGAGGCAGAGGTGATTTCCAAAATAGAACAGGAAATCGCAGAGGCCGCAACTTTTGACGCCCTCCATATTTTCAGATGAATACTCAAGGGATACCATTTCATCCATTCAATCCCCACTTCCAAGGATGGCCTAATCCATACTTCCAGATGCCACCCCATATGAACCAACAGATGCAACAACAAGGCGGTCAGAACTACCAACAAGGGATTCCTTTTTTAGGGAATGGCCAGTCAACCCAACGGACCAGGAAAAGAGGAGTAACATGGTCCGACCAAACCAGACAAGTCCAGACAAGGAGTGTGACAAGAGCAAAAACAGGACCAGGTGCAACAACCTGATAGTAAACCTTACCAATAAGATCCTTACTGATGAGCAAGAAAATGTACTCAACAAAGGCCACTCCAAAAGTAGACATTTTCAAAACAAAATGTGAACTGGCAGATTTCTGTCGAACCCTGAAACCCAAAGCCTTTTTCAAAGATCAACCATTACCTACACCAGAGGGAGACACAACTTTGAGGAACAAGTCAACTTTTTGTCCTCTCAACTCTCAAGTACCTATTGAAATTTGTACATTTGAACAGGCCATAATGAACGAAGTCGACCAACTGAACCAACAACCACACAAGCCATTTCAAAACATCACAAAAGCAGAACAACAAGCATTGACAGACTTAAAGAATGATGGTGAAATCGTCATCAAGCCGGCTGACAAAGGCGGAGGTATTGTCCTACTGACTGCTGCTGGCTATGATAAGCAATGTATGGACATACTGGCAGACAAAAAATTCTACAAAGTACTTACAACAGACCCAACTGCACGACTACAGAGAACCATCTCAATGATGGTTGAAGAAGCAGAGACCAACAATTGGGTGTCCAAAAAAGAGGCCGACTATTTGGAAACAAAATCTCCAAGAACTCCCTATTTCTACTCTCTCCCTAAAACTCATAAAGAGAAGTTACCACCACCAGGGAGACCAATAGTCTCAGGGATAGACTCAGTCTTAGAACCCCTCTCACAATTTGCGGATCAATATTTGAGACCATTGGTCCAAAAGACTCCGACATATTTGAAGGACACGCGAGACCTCCTAAATAAGCTTAAAGACTTTGAATATTCACAAGACTCAATGCTATTAGTAGGTCTCGACGTAGAGAGTCTTTATACAAGCTTGCCACAGCAAAAAACTTTGGAAACCCTAGAAACAATACTATTCGATACAGATTGGCCACATAAAACTCCTAGACACTTCGTCTTAGAATGTTGCAGGCTGGCCTTAATGGAAACATTTTTCCAATACAAAGAAACGCTCTACCTACAAAGCCACGGAACATCAAAGGCAGTACATTTGCCCCCAGTGTGGCAGGGCTTTATGTCAGCACTTTTGAGAGCACTCATATTCAAAACGAGAACAATCCTTTCCAAAGTCGAATCCTTTTTTGAAAAAGGTATATCGACGATATTCTATTAATATGGAATGGAGATACAGCCAGCCTGGAAGAATTCCACTCCTGGATAAATTCTCGAGACTAATGTCTTAGATTCACATATACTGCAAACAATAAGAGCCTGGATTTTCTGGACATCACAATCTTTGCAGAGAGGTACACCTTACATACCCACACCTTTTTCAAACCAACTGCAAAGAACAGTTTACTTTCCTTCAATAGCTTCCATCCTCGCCCCCTAAGGGAGAATCTCCCTTACAGTCAGTTCCTCAGATTGAGGAGAAACTGCAGTAAAACCTCGGATTACAAAAAACAGGCCAACGACCTGTGTGAAAAATGGACAATCCGCCAATATCCAAAGAAAGTGATTAACAAGTGTAAGAAGCGGGATCGGAATCAACCTAGAGAAGCCCTTTTGGAAAAAAAAACCAAACTACAAGATGACAGAATCACGTGTGTCACGACCTATAGCCCTGTGACCAACAACATCAAGAAGATCATAAAAAAAACTGGAGAATTCTTACATCTAATTCCCTCAACTGGCCAAAACCGAGGTTTGACAACAAAAGGGGCCGGACCCTGAACGACCTGTTAGTCCACACCAGACCACCCCCCAAGAAACTGAAAGATCGACCCGGTCTGTGGGATAATCAACCATTAACAGGCCATTATCCGTGCGGGGCCTGCTCAGTCTGCAATTTGACAAAACCAACAAAAGAACTGCAACTTATACCAGATCTCAAATGGAGGATGAGACGACACACCAATTGCAATACAAGTCACGTAATTTATATGATTACCTGTCCGTGCCAAAAGCGTTACATCATATTATATTATAAAATTGGGGTTAGACCCATACAGTCAGTAGGACCTGGGTAATTGCTCGGTATAGAAAGAAGGGGTCCCAGACAATACACAACAAATTACACAATTCAAGATTTGATGCGTTGAATTATTTCACAAAAGATCGAATCAAGGTGCAAAGTGTTTTAATTTTCACCACACCTGTGCTAAACATTCATTAGCTCATTACTCAGAACATGAATATACACACATTACACACAATTTCAATAAGCCCAAAAGGGGGGGGGGAGGGGGAAAGAACAGGGGAAAGGAATAAGCATTTCTTGATAGTTCAACATCACTATTCAATAATTTCAAATGCGTGTGACCATATTTGAGAATCACAGAAGACAAATTACACAGATCCCCAAGTGTGGGGTCAAAAGCAGTGCTTAACAATCAACATCATATTTTTTGTACAGAATCTCCTATTCAGCTATACACATTCAACTGTTCTGTAGGAGTTCAAATTAGTAGAGAAGTCTACGTTTCGACCCATAGAATGTAGGACAGTATATCCTTACTACGCGGGTCTTCGTCAGGACGTGAGGGAGGGAAGGAGTGTGGGGCTGTTCCTGCTCAGGAGTCAGGTAAAGGTTCTGGCCGTATCCGAGCGAAATGGTAGAATTTGTTGTACCTCTACAGCGGTGCTGTGTAGGATCATGGATAGGGTGTTAGTGCAGTTGGTAAATTCGGTCCATACGAGTCAAAGTTCATCAGTGAATCCGGGGTATGATTTTAAAGATAAACAGCAGGCCAGCGTCTGTCACGGTAAAGGCACAGTCACACAGTGCTGATAAATAGGGGTAGCGGTGCCGTATCTCTGATTAGATAGAAATCCTTCAACACGCTGTCATTGCGGTCGGGCGGTTTGTTTAAAACGTTATATGGGTCCGAGCTCCACCATTAGATCCGAAGTATTTTCTGTAGGCGCGCGTACGAGGCAGCGTCTGGCCCAGCCTGGAAGAATCAGGACTTCCTGATTCTTGATAGTTCAACATCACTATTCAATAATTTCAAATGCGTGTGACCATATTTGAGAATCACAGAAGACAAATTACACAGATCCCCAAGTGTGGGGTCAAAAGCAGTGCTTAACAATCAACATCATATTTTTTGTACAGAATCTCCTATTCAGCTATACACATTCAACTGTTCTGTAGGAGTTCAAATTAGTAGAGAAGTCTACGTTTCGACCCATAGAATGTAGGACAGTATATCCTTACTACGCGGGTCTTCGTCAGGACGTGAGGGAGGGAAGGAGTGTGGGGCTGTTCCTGCTCAGGAGTCAGGTAAAGGTTCTGGCCGTATCCGAGCGAAATGGTAGAATTTGTTGTACCTCTACAGCGGTGCTGTGTAGGATCATGGATAGGGTGTTAGTGCAGTTGGTAAATTCGGTCCATACGAGTCAAAGTTCATCAGTGAATCCGGGGTATGATTTTAAAGATAAACAGCAGGCCAGCGTCTGTCACGGTAAAGGCACAGTCACACAGTGCTGATAAATAGGGGTAGCGGTGCCGTATCTCTGATTAGATAGAAATCCTTCAACACGCTGTCATTGCGGTCGGGCGGTTTGTTTAAAACGTTATATGGGTCCGAGCTCCACCATTAGATCCGAAGTATTTTCTGTAGGCGCGCGTACGAGGCAGCGTCTGGCCCAGCCTGGAAGAATCAGGACTTCCTGATTCTTCCAGGCTGGGCCAGACGCTGCCTCGTACGCGCGCCTACAGAAAATACTTCGGATCTAATGGTGGAGCTCGGACCCATATAACGTTTTAAACAAACCGCCCGACCGCAATGACAGCGTGTTGAAGGATTTCTATCTAATCAGAGATACGGCACCGCTACCCCTATTTATCAGCACTGTGTGACTGTGCCTTTACCGTGACAGACGCTGGCCTGCTGTTTATCTTTAAAATCATACCCCGGATTCACTGATGAACTTTGACTCGTATGGACCGAATTTACCAACTGCACTAACACCCTATCCATGATCCTACACAGCACCGCTGTAGAGGTACAACAAATTCTACCATTTCGCTCGGATACGGCCAGAACCTTTACCTGACTCCTGAGCAGGAACAGCCCCACACTCCTTCCCTCCCTCACGTCCTGACGAAGACCCGCGTAGTAAGGATATACTGTCCTACATTCTATGGGTCGAAACGTAGACTTCTCTACTAATTTGAACTCCTACAGAACAGTTGAATGTGTATAGCTGAATAGGAGATTCTGTACAAAAAATATGATGTTGATTGTTAAGCACTGCTTTTGACCCCACACTTGGGGATCTGTGTAATTTGTCTTCTGTGATTCTCAAATATGGTCACACGCATTTGAAATTATTGAATAGTGATGTTGAACTATCAAGAAATGCTTATTCCTTTCCCCTGTTCTTTCCCCCTCCCCCCCCCTTTTGGGCTTATTGAAATTGTGTGTAATGTGTGTATATTCATGTTCTGAGTAATGAGCTAATGAATGTTTAGCACAGGTGTGGTGAAAATTAAAACACTTTGCACCTTGATTCGATCTTTTGTGAAATAATTCAACGCATCAAATCTTGAATTGTGTAATTTGTTGTGTATTGTCTGGGACCCCTTCTTTCTATACAAAAGCGTTACATCGGCATGACGTGCCGAAAAGCCAAACAAATACTATGTGAACATCGAAGTAACGTCAACTGTAAAAAGATGACTACAAAAATGTCAACCCACTATTTAGAATCAGGACATTCCACCACCGATCTACAATGGGTCATTTTAGAGACTCTTGACGCAATAGACAGGAATGCGACAAAGATTCTCTTTGAAAAAGAGCAACGTTGGATACACCGTCTTAATACTGACACTACAGGCTTGAACGACAGTATCCCTTGGCTGAGTCTAAACAAATAATAGTGGCAGCAGAATGCAGATAGCAACGTAACCACCAGTGCCTATTAGCTGTCCTGATACCAATGAATTCTGTGCTTAGTTGCTTAGTCACCCTATTCATGACATCTAGCTCCAACCACAAACTGAATATCGTCTCGTTACCATATCCCACTGGAATAATTTTCCATCTTAAATATTTTCCCAATATCTAGCTGTCCTGATACCAATGAATTCTGCGCTTAGTCACTCTAACTCATGACATCCAGTTCCAATCACAAACTAAATATCGTCTCGTTACCATATCCAACTGGAATAACTTTTCCATCTTAAATATTTTTCCAATTTTTCCATCTTAAATGCCAACATACAGACCGGTGAACTATTAATAGCGTTAATTCATTGAGGCGCCATACCTAATAATCCTCTTTAAAATACCCCCTCTCCCATTTTTAAATTTTAATTTAAAATTTATGAACACACATCAATGAGCGTTTATTACTTTTTTTCAATCCCCCCCCCCTTTTTTTCCAACCCCTCGAGTATGATGCGCGTAACTCTTCGCTTTCTATCGATAATGCACAAATCACTCAGGAAACAAACCCGTGGACACATCCGGGTTGAGTTAGGCAGAGACAGCACAAGCTGCGCTGAAGGAGAAGAGTCCCAGGTAGCGACTCCAGGTTCCCGCATTCACATCGACTGAACGGCAAGTATTATGGAACCTCTTATTATTATTTTTGTTGTTATTATTCCCCGCAGTGAGGCATTCCCTTCATTGCCGCTAACCCGTTGAAGTGCCACCAGTCACTTCAAGAGGTATGTTGTTCTACAAAAACCGCCGCCTCCCCCGTCTTCATCTGAGCATACTCGCTCCTACTTTTGAGTGAATATCGTAGAAAACGAGCAAAGAGAGTCCACATTACCCACCTATTTAGAGATAAAACGGCATGTTATTCCTACTTAAAAGTGCACATATCGTTACAAACAATATAAAGCATAAGAAGGCATTAACACTACACTTCCGGAGAAGAGTTAAGATAAGTGAATTTAAAGGGTAGAATTACATCGTCTGAAATACATTACCGTCCTGCTCCTCGCAGAAGCGGCCGCTCCCCTCACCTCCCCCTCCTGCTGGTATCGTATGCGTGACTGGTATTGTCTCTACAAGCTATCAGAGCAGCGCTCGAGAACGGTGCGCATTTGTACTCCTGGCACTTTAATTTTAATTGATTCTGTGCAGCGCTCGTGACCTGTGCTCATTTGTACTCCAGGCACTATTCTTGTAATTGACTCTGTGCAGCGCTCGTGACCTGTGCGCTTTAGTGCCTCTGCAACTGCAACTGCTTTAAATAATTATTTCGTGCAGCGCTCAATAACGCTACTTGCATCGCATTTGTCTCTGCTAGCGCTTTTATTGTTGTGCACCTCGAGATTGTTGTCGGAGCTTTGCTGATTTGTTTGTTTACTGTGCAGCCATTTTGTTGGGACCCCTTGCAGACCCTCCCTGCACCTAGATCCCGCCTCCCAGCTGACCCTGCCACGCTCCGCCCCCCTCCACTCTCCATTTATGTCAGATGTCCCAACGTGCAGCGTCCACGCGCTACGGCCGCGCCAAAGGTGCGCCAAAGGTAAGCCCGTCTACGCCCATCCGCGCCAAGACCGCGCCCAGCGCCAGACCCCCTGGCTCCCGTAATGCCCAGCCCACTCGCATCACTTACGATGCCACCACCCTCCTAGCCCTTAACCCCGACCGTTCCCCCAACTGCGTCCAAGCCGCTCCTGGACACACCCATGGACCCTTCTCTTGCAACTCCTGCAAGTTCGACGGCACCAAAACCAACTCCTCATCCACCAACACCAAACAGAGACCTGACACCAACCACCTAAAATGCATCCTGCTCAACACCCGCTCGGTCCACAGACACGCCATCGACCTCTGGAATCTACTAGACACCATCTCACCGGACGTCGCCTTCCTAACAGAAACATGGATGAATGCCTCTTCAGCCCCAGACATCACCATTGCCATCCCGGAAGGATACAAGATCATCCGTAAGGACCGCATCAAGCAAACAGGAGGAGGCATCACTATCGTCCATAAGAACTCCATCCGCATCTCAACCAGCTCAGACGTCAACCTTGCCAGCGCCGAACACCTCCACTTCCAGATCCACACCGACCCCAAGACCACACTCAGAGGCACCCTCCTCTACCGGCCTCCAGGACCCCGTGCACAATTCAGTGACGACATCACTGACTTTATCACCCCACACGCCCTCCCCTCCGAGGACTACATTCTATTGGGAGACCTCAATTTTCACCTGGAAAAGAGCAATGACTGCAGCACCACCACTCTTCTGGACAATCTCGACAACCTCGGACTCAAACAACTTGTCACCACCCCCACCCACATTGCAGGTCACACACTCGACCCCATCTTCACCTCCAGCAAACATGTCTCATTCAGTCACACCACAGCTCTTCATTGGACGGACCACAGCTGCGTTCACTTTATCTACAATAAGACCACAATCCACAGCCATCCTCAACCCACCCTGCGAAGAAACTGGAACAAAATCACCATCGACCAGATCTCCTCATTGCTTCTTCTAAACCCCCCCGCCCACTCCTCAAAATCCGACCAAGCAGCCATTAACCTCACCCAATGGCTATCCAACAACGCTGACATCCTAGCACCGTTGAAAAAACGTCAAATCAAACTAGGCAGCAAAAACGCCTCCTGGTTCAACGATGATCTTAAGAAATCGAAGAAACTCTGTCGCTCCCTCGAGAAGGCCTGGAAAAAAGACCCAAACACCAGCACCAGGGACGCCTTCAAAAACACCACCCGCATACACCACCAACTAATCTGGTCTGCCAAAAAAGCCGCATTCAAAGACCGACTAGATAACAACGCCCACAACAGCAAGGAATTATTCAACATCGTCAAAGAATTTACCAACCCATCAGCCAACTCCAACGACATCACCCCCTCCCAAGCCCTCTGCGACTCCCTAGCTTCCTTCTTCCACAACAAAATCGCAGACATCCACAACAGCTTCGACAACCGACCCGGAGACCAACCCACCCAACCCTCTGCAGAACCTTCACCCCCTTGAACATCCTTAACAACTGGAACCCAATCTCCACTGAGGACACCATCCGCCTGATGAATTCCATCCACTCAGGATCCCCAACAGACCCATGCCCTCACCACATCTTCAACAAAGCAGACTCCATCATAGCACCACACCTCCGAGACGTCATCAACTGCTCCCTCAACTCCGCCACCTTCCCGGAAAGCTGGAAACACGCAGAACTCAGCGCCCTTCTGAAAAAACCCACAGCTGACCCCACCGAACTCAAAAACTACCGCCCCATCTCGCTTCTTCCATTCCCGGCCAAAGTCATCGAGAAAGCTGTCAACAACCAGCTCGCCACCTTCCTCGAAACCAACAAATCCCTCGACTCCTCACAGTCCGGCTTCCGAGCCAAACACAGCACTGAGACCGCACTTATCGCAGCAACAGACGACATTCAAACTTTACTGGACAATGGAGACACAGTCGCCCTCATCCTCCTCGACCTCTCCGCTGCCTTCGACACAGTCTGTCATAGCACCCTTCTACAGCGCCTCAGAAACGTCGGAATCCAAGGAAAAGCACTGGAATGGATCACCTCGTTCCTCACCGGAAGAACCCAGAGAGTCCGCCTCCCACCATTCAAGTCAGAGGCCTCTGAAGTCATCTGCGGCGTGCCACAAGGATCGTCACTCAGCCCCACCCTCTTCAACGTATACATGAGCCCCCTTGCGGCCATCGCTCGCCAACACAATCTCAACATCATCTCCTACGCTGACGACACTCAACTGATCCTCTCACTCACCAAAGACCCTAACACCGGCAAAACCAACTTACACGAAGGAATGAAAGAAGTAGCCGAGTGGATGAAGCACAGCCGTCTGAAACTGAACTCAGACAAAACAGAAGTCCTCATCTTAGGCACCTCCCCCTCCGCCTGGGATGACTCTTGGTGGCCAGAGGCCCTTGGAAAAGCACCCATCCCGACGGACCACGCACGGAACCTGGGCGTCATCCTGGACTCCTCACTCTCGATGACCAGACAAGTCAACGCTGTTTCATCATCTTGCTTCAACATTCTTCGCATGCTCAAAAAAACATTTCGCTGGATCCCCACCGGAACTAGAAAAACGGTCACCCACGCACTGGTAACGAGCCGCCTGGACTACGGAAACACCCTATACGCCGGTACCACCGCAAAACTCCAGAAAAAACTCCAACGCATCCAGAACGCCTCAGCCAGGCTCATACTAGACATCCCGCGTAAAGAACACATCTCTGGTCACCTGAAAAACCTCCACTGGCTCCCCGTCAATAAAAGGATAACATTCCGCCTCCTAACCCACGCACACAAAGCACTTTACGAACTTGGACCCGAATGCCTCAACACACGACTGTCCTTCCGTCAGCTATGATCCGCCAACCAAGCCCTTGCCACTGTACCTCGCATCAACAAAACCACCATGGGAGGTAGATCCTTCTCCTACCTGGCAGCTAAAACCTGGAACTCACTTCCCACTCACCTTCGCCTTACTCAGAACCACCTAGCATTCAGAAAGCAACTTAAAACTTGGATATTCGACAAGTAATTCCCCACCCTTCCTCAAGCGCCTTGAGACCCTATGGGTATGTAGCGCGCTATATAAATCTCTTGACTTGACTTGACTTGACATCTATTCACATGGTATCCATAGAATCCACCAGAACGAAAGTGGTATCGATATCGATATTGAATTAGCACTGGAACATACTAACTTGAACCTTTCTCCCTCACAGCATGCAACAACTCCCACAGCATGAGAATGAGAGAGTTGACACCCCATAAGAGTATGAATCTGGATAAAGCATTGCCATTTTTTAGGTGTTTTACAAAATCTGAGTGATTTTTATAATTGTAATATTTGTACCTAACTGTGGGTCTTCTCACCTACTCCCTCCCCATATGTCTTGTACGTATTTGTTTTCCTTGCAGGTACAATGTGACCTCCCACCAACTGAAGAAACAGGTCAAAAACCTATTCTTTTTCACTTTATTCACTATTGGTCCTGAAGAAAGCCCACTGACCTACATAGGCGAATAGGGCTGAAACATGTCGACCACATTTTAACCTCACTATATCAGTGCGCTTGAGTTCCTAATCATTCAATAGCTGCACACGAGTAACTTTTTCATTTGGCTTACTCGAACCCAGACCAATTAAAGTTTCAGTCTGATTGTTCGTGTATTTTAAAGTAACTTTCCTGAGCACTTATCACCCACCATTCACGATCACTACTGTTTCAACCAAGGGTAAACACCTCCTGGCGGAGGGTGCATAAAATACTGACCCAAGGATTATGCACACACGTGTCAATGAGAGCGGGGAGACAACATATACCGCTACGAGAACTCAAATTACACGTGCATGAGGGTCTTTTACTTGGGAGACACCCCACACCGACCTGCATACCCTTGTTATGCAGGACAAGTGATCCTTCCCCTCTTGATTTTTTGACTAATCCAAAGGAGACTGAATGGATCAGTATTCTTCCTCCCCCTATTGATTGATTGTGATTAGCAGCGTGCAGCTGTGGGAGAATTTCAAAAGAGATTCACAAGTGAGCTAGCTCACTAGTAAGACATTTCCCTTGGTAACTCACCATGCCGGAAAATTTTGGACTCAGTTATACCACCAAGGAAATCAACGCAATACTCTCCAGACCCTCCTACTCATGGAAGGTGACCTCTCTCAAACTCTGTCTTCCACCACAGAGTGGGATGCACTCAGCGAAGTGAAAAGAGAACAAGTCAGAACAGCCGTGCACGGCATCATAATGACAGAATATCTTAGAGTAAATGCGGCCCCCAGAGGACTATGGGTGACGAACGCCCCTCGCATTTTTCAGAAAGATTTAGCCTTCAGAAAAGACTGGTCAGCCATTTCTTGGAAATGCACCAGGGACTATTTAGTCCTGATCATAAAAACAGCTACTAGACTGACAGATGAACTTATGGTGAAGATTGAAATTCTGGAAACGAAACTGAATAATACGGTCAATATCACCATTTATAAGAACCGCTTGGATGAAATAAACAAAGAGATGAAAGATACCCAAGAGTATCTCATGCAAACCAAGTTGCAAAAACTGGCTAAAGAACTCAAACGATTCTCACTAGAACGTATACATCCATACAGTAGCAAGGACCAGGTGCAACAACCTGATAGTAAACCTTACCAATAAGATCCTTACTGATGAGCAAGAAAATGTACTCAACAAAGGCCTGGGATACGTACCCACTCCAAAAGTAGACATTTTCAAAACAAAATGTGAACTGGCGGATTTCTGTCGAACCCTGAAATTCAAAGCCTTTTTCAAAGATCAACCATTACCTACACCAGAGGGAGACACAACTTTGAGGAACAAGTCAACTTTTTGTCCTCTCAACTCTCAAGTACCTATGAAATTTGTACATTTGAACAGGCCATAATGAACGAAATCGAACAACTGAACCAACAACCACACAAGCCATTTCAAAACATCACAAAAGCAGAACAACAAGCATTGACATACTTAAAGAATGATGGTGAAATCGTCATCAAGCCGGCTGACAAAGGCGGAGGTATTGTCCTACTGACTGCTGCTGGCTATGATAAGCAATGTATGGACCTACTGGCAGACAAAAAATTCTACAAAGTACTTACAACAGACCCAACTGCACGACTACAGAGAACCATCTCAATGATGGTTGAAGAAGCAGAGACCAACAATTGGGTGTCCAAAAAAGGGGCCGACTATTAGGAAACAAAATCTCCAAGAACTCCCTATTTCTACTCTCTCCCTAAAACTCATAAAGAGAAGATACCACCACCAGGGAGACCTATAGTTTCAGGGAGAGACTCAGTCTTAGAACCCCTCTCACAATTTGCGGATCAATATTTGAGACCATTGGTCCAAAAGACTCCGACATATTTGAAGGACACGCGAGACCTCCTAAATAAGCTTAAAGACTTTGAATATTGACAAGACTCAATGCTATTAGTAGGTCTCGACGTAGAGAGTCTTTATACAAGCTTGTCACAGCAAAAAACTTTGGAAACCCTAGAAACAATACTATTCGATACAGATTGGCCACATAAAACTCCTAGACACTTCGTCTTAGAATGTTGCAGGCTGGCCTTAATGGAAAAATGTTTCCAATTCAAAGAAACGCTCTACCTACAAAGCCACGGAACATCAATGGGCAGTACATTTGCCCCCAGTGTGGCAGGGCTTTATGTCAGCACTTTTGAGAGCACTCATATTCAAAACGAGAACAATCCTTTCCAAAGTCGAATCCTTTTTTGGAAAAGGTATATCGACGATATTCTATTAATATGGAATGGAGATACAGCCAGCCTGGAAGAATTCCACTCCTGGATAAATTCTCGAGACGAATGTCTTAGATTCACATATACTGCAAACAATAAGAGCCTGGATTTTCTGGACATCACAATCTATGCAGAGAGGTACACCTTACATACCCGCACCTTTTTCAAACCAACTGCAAAGAACAGTTTACTTTCCTTCAATAGCTTCCATCCTCGCCCCCTAAGGGAGAATCTCCCTTACAGTCAGTTCCTCAGATTGAGTAGAAACTGCAGTAAAACCTCGGATTACAAAAAACAGGCCAACGACCTGTGTGAAAAATTGACAATCCGCCAATATCCAAAGAAAGTGATTAACAAGTGTAAGAAGCGGGCTCGAATCAACCTAGAGAAGCCCTTTTGGAAAAAAAAACCAAACTACAAGATGACAGAATCACGTGTGTCACGACCTATAGCCCTGTGACCAACAACATCAAGAAGATCATAAAAAAAACTGGAGAATTCTTACATCTAATTCCCTCAACTGGCCAAAACCGAGGTTTGACAACAAAAGGGGCCGGAACCTGAAGGACCTGTTAGTCCACACCAGACCACCCCCCAAGAAACTGAAAGAACGACCCGGTCTGTGGGATAATCAACCAGTAACAGGCCATTATCCGTGCGGGGTCTGCTCAGTCTGCAATTTGACAAAACCAACAAAAGAACTGCAACTTATACCAGATCTCAAATGGAGGATGAGACGACACACCAATTGCAATACAAGTCACGTAATTTATATGATTACCTGTCCGTGCCAAAAGCGTTGCATCGGCATGACGTGCCGAAAAGCCAAACAAAGACTATGTGAACATCGAAGTAACGTCAACTGTAAAAAGATGACTACAAAAATGTCAACCCACTATTTAGAATCAGGACATTCCACCACCGATCTACAATGGGTCATTTTAGAGACTCTTGACGCAATAGACTGGAATGCGACAAAGATTCTCTTTGAAAAAGAGCAACGTTGGATACACCGTCTTAATACTGACACTACAGGCTTGAACGACAGTATCCCTTGGCTGAGTCTAAACAAATAATAGTGGCAGCAGAATGCAGATAGCAACGTAACCACCAGTGCCTATTAGCTGTCCTGATACCAATGAATTCTGTGCTTAGTTGCTTAGTCACCCTATTCATGACATCTAGCTCCAACCACAAACTGAATATCGTCTCGTTACTATATCCCACTGGAATAATTTTCCATCTTAAATATTTTCCCAATATCTAGCTGTCCTGATACCAATGAATTCTGCGCTTAGTCACTCTAACTCATGACATCCAGTTCCAATCACAAACTAAATATCGTCTCGTTACCATATCCAACTGGAATAACTTTTCCATCTTAAATATTTTTCAAATTTTTCCATCTTAAATGCCAACATACAGACCGGTGAACTATTAATAGCGTTAATTCATTGAGGCGCCATACCTATTAATCCTCTTTAAAATACCCCCTCTCCCGTTTTTAAATTTAAATTTTAAATTTATGAACACAAATCAATGAGCGTTTATTACTTTTTTTCAATCCCCCACCTTTTTTTCCAACCACTCGAGTATGATGCGCGTAACTCTTCGCTTTCTATCGATAATGCACAAATCACTCAGGAAACAAACCCGTGGACACATCCGGGTTGAGTTAGGCAGAGACAGCACAAGCTGCGCTGAAGGAGAAGAGTCCCAGGTAGCGACTCCAGGTTCCCGCATTCACATCGACTGAACGGCAAGTATTATGGAACCTCTTATTATTATTTTTGTTGTTATTATTCCCCGCAGTGAGGCATTCCCTTCATTGCCGCTAACCCGTTGAAGTGCCACCAGTCACTTCAAGAGGTATGTTGTTCTACAAAAACCGCCGCCTCCACCGTCTTCATCTGAGCATACTCGCTCCTACTTTTGAGCGAATATCGTAGAAAACGAGCAAAGAGAGTCCACATTACCCACCTATTTAGAGATAAAACGGCATGTTATTCCTACTTAAAAGTGCACATATCGTTACAAACAATATAAAGCATAAGAAGGCATTAACACTACACTTCCGGAGAAGAGTTAAGATAAGTGAATTTAAAGGGTAGAATTACATCTATTCACATGGTATCCATAGAATCCACCAGAACGAAAGTGGTATCGATATCGATATTGAATTAGCACTGGAACATACTAACTTGAACCTTTCTCCCTCACAGCATGCAACAACTCCCACAGCATGAGAATGAGAGAGTTGACACCCCATAAGAGTATGAATCTGGATAAAGCATTGCCATTTTTTAGGTGTTTTACAAAATCTGAGTGATTTTGATAATTGTAATATTTGTACCTAACTGTGGGTCTTCCCACCTACTCCCTCCCCATATGTCTTGTACGTATTTGTTTTCCTTGCAGGTACAATGTGACCTCCCACCAACTGAAGAAACAGGTCAAAAACCTATTCTTTTTCACTTTATTCACTATTGGTCCTGAAGAAAGCCCACTGACCTACATAGGCGAATAGGGCTGAAACATGTCGACCACATTTTAACCTCACTATATCAGTGCGCTTGAGTTCCTAATCATTCAATAGCTGCACACGAGTAACTTTTTCATTTAGCTTACTCGAACCCAGACCAATTAAAGTTTCAGTCTGATTGTTCGTGTATTTTAAAGTAACTTTCCTGAGCACTTATCACCCACCATTCATGATCACTACTGTTTCAACCAAGGGTAAACACCTCCTGGCGGAGGGTGCATAAAATACTGACCCAAGGATTATGCACACACATATCAATGAGAGCGGGGAGACAACATATACCGCTACGAGAACTCAAATTACACGTGCATGAAGGTCTTTTACTTGGGAGACACCCCACACCGACCTGCATTCCCTGGTTATGCAGGACAAGTGATCCTTCCCCTCTTGATTTTTTGACTAATCCAAAGGAGACTGAATGGATCAGTACTCTTCCTCCCCCTATTGATTGATTGTGATTAGCAGCGTGCAGCTGTGGGAGAATTTCAAAAGAGATTCACAAGTGAGCTAGCTCACTAGTAAGACATTTCCCTTGGTAACTCACCTTGGCGTAAAATTTTGGACTCAGTTATACCACCGAGGAAATCGACGCAATACTCTCCAGACCCCCCTACTCATGGAAGGTGACCTCTCTCAAACTCTGTCTTCCACCACAGAGTGGGATGCACTCAGCTAAGTGAAAAGAGATCAAGTCAGAACAGCCGTGCACGGCATCATAATGACAGAATATCTTAGAGTAAATGCGGCCCCCAGAGGACTATGGGTGACGAACGCCCCTCGCATTTTTCTGAAAGATTTAGCCTTCAGAAAAGACTGGTCAGCCATTTCTTGGAAATGCACCAGGGACTATTTAGTCCTGATCATAAAAACAGCTACTAGACTGACAGATGAACTTATGGTGAAGATTGAATTCTGGAAACGAAACTGAATAATACGGTCAATATTACCATTTATAAGAACCGCTTGGATAAAATAAACAAAGAGATGAAAGATACCCAAGAGTATCTCACACAAACCAAGTTGCAAAAACTGGCTAAAGAACTCAAACGATTCTCACTAGAACGTATACATCCATACAGTAGCAAGGAATATAAACCAAATGACAATTCCTCAAATTATGATTCAAACAGTGTCTCTTCAAACGAAAGCTCTGATCAAAGTGGAGACAAGTTTCCGAATCGAGGCAGAGGTAATTTCCAAAATAGAAGAGGAAATCGCAGAGGCCGCAACGTTTGGCGCCCTCCATATTTTCAGACGAATACTCAAGGGATACCATTTCATCCATTCAATCCCCACTTCCAAGGATGGCCTAATCCATACTTCCAGATGCCACCCCATATGAACCAACAGATGCAACATCAAGGCTCTCAGAACTACCAACAAGGGATTCCTTTTTTAGGGAATGGCCAGTCAACCCAACGGACCAGGAAAAGAGGAGTAACATGGTCCGACCAAACCAGACAAGTCCAGACAAGGAGTGTGACAAGAGCAAAAACAGGACCAGGTGCAACAACCTGATAGTAAACCTTAACAATAAGATCCTTACTGATGAGCAAGAAAATGTACTCAACAAAGGCCTGGGATACGTACCCACTCCAAAAGTAGACATTTTCAAAACAAAATGTGAACTGGCGGATTTCTGTCGAACCCTGAAACTAAAAGCCTTTTTCAAAGATCAACCATTACCTACACCAGAGGGAAACACAACTTTGAGGAACAAGTCAACTTTTTGTCCTCTCAACTCTCAAGTCAAGTCAAAGATGCTTTATTCGGTATGTAAAAATACAACCATATAGCAACAGACATAATAAAACAACATATATATATTTCGGTATGTGAGAACGTACTTCCACTAGAATATGTTCATAATGTTAAAAAAATAAAACACTATACAATTATTTCTATGTACAATATACAAAGCAGCATTTGTACAATATTAATATATATTCAAATTGACCTGATAAAATGGAAAAATTCAATAACATCCTTCCTAAAGTGCAATATGCATTTACCAGCACTAAGTCAGATATAAAAAAGGTCAAACTATGTACGAATAAAATAAAACAAAGTACAAGTGCTATACCATTCTAGCAGTGCACATACAGAGTAGCAGCAATTATACATTCATATATGTGCAAATATGCCAATAAAGTGCAAAGTGTCAGTACCGTATTAATATATGTATAAATTGACCTGAAAAAATGCAAAAATTCGATACCATCCTTCCTTAAGTGCAATATGCATTTAGCAGCACTGAGTCGAGAATTTAAAAAGGTCTAACTATGTGCAAATAAAGTAAAACAAAGTACGAGTGCTATACCATTACCATTCTGACAGTGCACAATATACAGTAGCAGCAGTTATACAGTATTCATATATTTGCAAATTAGCATGGTAAAGTGCAAAATGTCAATGCCACCTTTCCCAAAGTGCAAAATGCATTTAGCAGCTCAAAACCGGAAAAGAGATAAAGGGAATTCATATAATAATTGATTTTCTTGCAGAGATACATTTTAAAATATAAGTGGCCACATGAAAACATACATCTGGAGTCTCTAGATTAAACATCAGTTGCATCGCTGTTTGTATACTACGCGTGTTATATTTTAAAAAGATGGGTTTCAAATAAAATTTTCTAAAAGAAGTATAAAAGTTACAGGATAGCATAAAGTGACAGGTGCTCTGTTTAGATTTATCATCACAAGGACACAGACAGGTGCCGGGTTTCTTAACCACGGGAAAAGCCACTAGGTGATGCACAATTCCTAGACGGAGACGAGTCAATACAAAACGAAGGGAATTAATACTAACAACAGCAAGGTAAGTTTGGAAGCCTTCATTGATGTTATATTCCAGGTAGAGATTGAATGTACTTTGTTTTGCATATCTTTCCATTCTAATCCCAGCTGTATATTTAAGGAGTGAGACTTTCAACTCCCGCTTCGATAGGGTAGAACCTGTTGTTGGATCTTTAAAAATGTTTAGACCATACAATATTTTGTACCAGTGTTGTATATGGCTCAGCCAAGGATATTCGATCGACGGTCAAGTTTAATACAATCAGTAATTACATCCTGCGTAAACTTTGTCTCCTCCTTTGCCCAAATTGAGCGCCATAGGGACAGAGGACGGAGAATAATTAAATCATTGACATGATTCATATCTAATTCCCTGTGTATTAACTCAGTTGAAGCCATAGCCGGGGCACTAATTAAACGTTTAAAAAACGCATTCTCCTCGCGCTGGACCAGTTTGGCACTCTGGGCATCATGCCCCCAAACCCCTGCCCCGTATATTGCTGAAGATATACATCTTGCATTAAATATAGTTAACATTTCGTAAATTCTACGGGCCCCTAATTTGGCTGCAAACCTGAAAATACAACTTGTGTTCCTAACCATTTTAAAAAGAACACTTTTTTGTTCATTAACCCATCTCCCGTCTCCTGAAAAGGTAATACCTAAATAACAAAAACTACTAACTGATTCTAATCTCTCCCCGTCTAAAAAGGAGGGCTTGCATTTTCTTGGTCTCTTACCACATATCATTGTAACCGTCTTCCCTTTGTTAATTTTCAGCTTCCTACTTTCAATAAATACGTGGAATTGATTAATTAGTTGTTGCAGTCTATTATGAGTCCTAGAAAGGAGGACCGCGTCATCCGCGTATAAGAGGATTGGGATCGGGTTACCATTAATGATAGGAGCATCTGCATTAGTCTGTCTTAAAATTTGATCAACCTGATTTATAAAAAGGGAAAACAGAACAGGAGCAAGTACGCATCCTTGTCGGATACCTCTCCTGACTTTAAAAAAGGGGGTGCACTCGCCATCTGTTCCGAACCTAACTTTACTAGATAAATTATTGTACAGTCGGGCAAGCAAATGGATGATTTCAGTAGGGGACCCCATTGCCAATAGCGTAGGCCAGAGCAGTGCGTGTTCCACCAGATCGAATGCTGAACTCAAGTCGGCAAAGCACAGATAAAGATTACCAGTTTTAGCTTTGGTATACTTGCCGACTATGAGTTCCAGGTTCACGCACTGCTCCATTGTGCCCATTCCCCTACGGAACCCATACTGGACTGGAGATAAGATGTTTTTTTCCTCAGCCCAGGCTTCCAATCTCACTAATAGGGCTCGACTAAGGATTTTAACTGTCGAGTCCAAAAGTGAGATGGGACGGTAATTTCGGGCCTCCGACCTAGATCCTTTTTAGGTCTCGCGCAGCGAAGACCTTATGTCGCCCGTTTTCGGGAATGTGGACAGGAGAGGGTGCACGAGCGCAGAGCTGCTCAGTTTTGACCTCGTGAGCGCGCACGGCTCCATGCCCCTCTCCTGCCTCATTCCCTTGCGCAAACACTCACTCACGCATGCGCACATACACACACTGCATACACACACGCACCCTCCCTTAAACAAACACACGCGCACACAGACAGACACACGCACGCACAGACACACTCAAACAGACACACATGCGTACACCCCACCCCCACTCACCCCTCCTCTCCCTCAACACACTTACCTGTTCTGGCGGTGCTCGGCGGCGGTTCTGCCTCTCGGGCGGGCGGCGGTAGCGCTTCCCGGCCACTCTTCACCCGGTCCCCCATCTCGGGACCGGGACTGAATCCGGAGACTTCGTGGCTCTCTGCGCGATGGGGAGGGACTTCCGGTTGGGGCCGCGATGGGATTCGCCGGCTGCCCAACCGCTTCCGGGTCGTCGCAGGCAGCGCGGCGGCCCGGCGGGGACTTTTTCCATCTTCTCCCCCATTTCACCATCGACCTAATGCCATTGGAACGCTTTACACGAGCACCAGGTACGTTAAAAGGACACATTCATTTTTTAGTATCTATGCCGACTTTTTTCTATCCTTTCAGGCCTTGGAACTCTTGGGTGCACCCCTGCTCTTCTGTTTGTGTTCATGTTTTTTCTTTGTAGCCCTTCACCCCATATCGGAGACATTTTCGGGCTCCCCGTCGGTTCGGCAGTCTTGAGCAGCTGCCGTTTTTTACCATCTTTTCTAAATAAAAGCGCGGGCTGACACACACGAGAGGGGGGAGGGGCTGAATCCTTTGAGCCCTATGGGTATTGCGCGCCTGCTGTATATGCATGCTTCACTAATGGGTGTGCTCCGGCCTCTCTAAAAGGAAAAGTTTGCCTTAGTTTTTGGGTACAAGTTTTTCCAGTTGCTACTGCTGTGTTTTGTGTATGTTTCCTTTCTTGTACCAGCCCGTCTCACGAGTTAAAAAGGACCGAAGGAAGGAAGCACCTCAGACTTCCTGGATTATGCCTGACACTGCAGCAATACTAGTGTTGCTAGTTTTGGCTTCCCTCTAGCTCCAGCATGGTCTCTAGAGTGATGTTTCACATCCTACAGCCTCGTCCACTGTCCCTCGCTTATGCCTCAGAGAATGACCAGCCCTGGGGCACGCACATACCGCATCCTTCTATTAAGTGAGCCTGGCTCAGATTAAGGGGCAGATTTACAACCCCCTTGCACCACTTTTGCATCACTTTTAACATGGGAAAAGTGACGCAAAGGTGGTGCAAGGGGCTTGCAAATCTGCCCCTAAGTGTTTGGCGCTGCCCTGGTTCTGTAGGACTTCTGAGGCATTGCGGAGCCGATCTTGGATACTGCTTGGCCTCCTCTTCCCTTTCTAATACAGATTTGTTTAGAGAAGATGTAGCATTCTCCTAATGAAATAACAGTAGGCAGGTATGTTATGCTATGACTGAAATCTAGTCAGAAATATGATTTTTCCTAAACCGCTTTCATTTAAATTGGCTTTTATACGAAGAACAAGCAAGTGAAGGCACTTCCGCAGGATGGAGCTGCATTTCAACTGTGTCAGATTGAAGGCTTGTATATATCGTTAAAGGATGCTCAATGAGATACCTGTCCTTTGATTGGTTTATTTATTTAACTGAATTTGATTTACTTAAATAAGACGCTGGGCTTACATAATGTTTTTTTGAGTTGCGGCGGCCGTTGATGTTGCCACATAGAGTGCTCTGCCCCATACTTAAGTATGCATTGTGGACCAGAACACTGATGCAGTTTTAGTATGTGTAGTTAGCTGGATTGTTTTTTTCAAGTTTCAATATTCATCCTGTTTTACCTTTCTGTATTTACAAATATTTCTTAAAGTCTGATTGATTTATCATGCATTTTATATCTTGACTTTATTGAACAGTGTTCACTTGTTTTGTTCTTTCATGTGTGAAAATGGGGGAAAGCAGGAAATATTGCACCGTGGTTTAAATGTAATCTGTGTCACTTGGAAATCTGGGGTGCTCAAAACCCTTTAGTTATGTTTTGACTAAAGTATGTGATCCTAGACGAGTCACTTTGCTTCAGTGTGCCTCATTTTTAGGTCGAGCCTAGATAGTGCATGCGCTGTCTGCAAGATCTGTAGTAATGAATAAAACTACTTTATTCCCACCCCCTGCTCACCATTAGCTCACTACAGTGTCGCTTTCGTATGCTCTTTCCTTACTGGAAATGAAGCTGATACCTCACTTCCGTTCAGCACACAGGAGCACCGCCAAGTACAGTCTTCGTACAATTACAGTGCTTCTCGGTTGTTTGGGCGGACTCTTTTTCCTTTGTAGCCCTTGACCCCATACCAGAGACATTTTGATAAGTTACAATTCACCCTTGGTGCAGATGAGGATGCTTTCACCACTTCACTGCTACTTTTTATGTCGTGCCTAATAGACAGTGAAAGCTGTATAGTTGACAGTGACCTATGAATTTACAGCCTACCCATTCCCTACTGTTGGTTGGATTATCACTGATTTGTTTACTTCTTCAATAACATGTTTTACTTTCTCGTGTTTGTCCTTCCCTATAAACTATAGAATCCCTAACATTATTGTCATTAATTGGCAGATTTGTATCTTTCAACTATTTGCTCTCAGGAGTTCATGTTTTTTAGCTGCCCCCTTGAAGTTGCTCCTTCATCAGCCACATGCTAATGAATATTATTTGAAGAGGGGTTTTGCAATGCAATAGGTCTCGTATTTTTAAGTTTGGCCCTATTGGCATTATAAATTACAATTCCTTTTATTTATACGTTTTGAAAACCTATAAGTGGTGCGTAAAAACGCACTTTGTACTTATAGTCCTTGCTTACAAGAAGCAAAGCTGTCAGTAAAAGAGACGCTTCTGGTAACCAACGACTAAGTACAAAATTATGTTTACGCACCGCTTGATATTTTCAAAACACATAAATAAAAGGCATTGTCATTTACAATGTCAATAACTGAAGCTCTTGCAAATGCGAGACCTATTGCATTGAAAATGCTTGTTTGTAGAGGGGTACAATAATTGACTGACCCCATGTCAATGGTAAACTATCTTCCACCGCAGCATTAAAATAACGTGTTAAAATTGGGGCCCATAGGGTCATTTCATGTTTGTAGAAGTCCATGGGTACCCCATCAGGCCCGGGTGCTTTACCCCCCTTACTATTTGTAATTGCCTCTGTGACTTCATCCAGAGTTAAAAACAACTGCATTTTCTGCCATTTAAAACATGATGCTGTGTCTGTATTAAAAGTAGACCCATCTAAATTAAAATCAGAGTTAAAAATCTCTGAAAAATGAGCAATCCATGCATGGCAGCTGACTTGAGAACTGACTTCAGGGATGTTATCATTCTTTAGGAAGGGGCCGTTGATAGTTTGCCAGAATAGTTTATGATTTTTTGTTTCAGCGGCCATATCTAGTTTGTTCCAGGCATCATTTTGCAACTCTTATTTCCTAATTGCTAGAGCCAACTTATAATTAATTCGTACTTCTCTAACTCTTTCTCTGTCTCTTGGTTTATCATCAAGCGCTCTTTTTAGCTTTTTTAAAGTCTGGGCACAATGTTTATTGAACCACACAGTTTTATTTCTTTTAGGCTTTCTATTTCTTACGGCCAAAGAATTCTCAACCGTACTCGTAATTTTTAGAAAGTTAGAGAGTAAAGCGGGCGCTGTCACTTTTGGTGCTAGGCAGTAATCAACCTCTCTATTACATTTACAGATGATATCCTTCATCAGTTTGTTAGGGTCTATTTTAATCCATTTGATTCTCATGCCGTTCGGTCTCACGGCCGTGATCCCTTGGACAGGCCTGCCATACACAATTGTTTTTGGGCCCCAGCCCATTAGCTTCACTGAAATACTATTGTGGTCACTAACAGGCTGCTCTATAATCCAGACGTTGGAGTAAACAGAGCCATTAGACACCAAAATATGATCAATATTTGAGTGGGCGTCCCTCCCTCTAAACTAAATGTGGGGCACTTTTCATTGTTTTTATTTTTTGTGCATTCTAGTAGCTCCAGATTTAATTTAGCTACCAGGTTATTCAGTGCACTACCATAATTACTGTGCGGAAAATGGTTAAAAAAGATATTGTCACCCCCCGGATACTCTTCACGATGTCCACAGATCCCCTTCCGGGCGTGACTACAAGCTTGGATGTTAAAATCTCCTGTCCAGAGTATTACAAAGCTATTTTTTGAAAGTGCGATTGCTGCTTCGATTGCACACTCAACATCCGGAACGATCTTATCCCGGTTGGGACCCACAATATTATTATAAAAATTCACAATTATTAAATCCCTACCTTGGCTGTGTGTTAAGCGCAAGACTGACGCATGCTCACACACCACTGCATATCCCCAGGCATTAAATTCCGTTAATTTTGTGGAAACCAGAGTCAGTAGGCCGCCCGTTGCTCTACCAGCCTTAGATGCTACTGCTGCCACACTGTAGGAGGTGTAGCCTTCAACTTGAATTTGTTCTCTATGCCACGTCTCTTGTAGACATATTATATCATAACCACATATAATAAAATTATCCCAAAACGGGGTGCATAATTTTGCAGCAATTCCCGCTATGTTCCAGGTGGTAATTACAAGGGAGTCGGCGTAGCTGCCTCCTGTAACCTCAGGCTGGTTAGTCAAGGATGATGTTTCTAGACTCGCTGTCATATTAATCTAATGTGTAACGTTTACGTTTGTCACAATTACATAATTTTTGCATGATTCATTACTAGACAAGTTTGAATTTGACTCAGTTACAACTTTTACACAGCTTTGGACCCCCAACTCTTTTTCCATGATTACTGTATCGCCTGCTACAACAATTTCAGAATGAAGAGCCATAGATGGCACATTCAGTCAGTCATTCTCCTCTAGTGAGTTGAACAACTGAACTCTGTTGGAAATTGGGACCGTAAAGTTGTCATATATATTAAACAATAAAGGCGGAGAAATGGGGGGAGCATTAGGATTGTTGATATGGGCAGCTCTTGGATGCTGGAAGAAATGTGTAGTAATTTGTCTTCCCGACTGATTCCTATAGAAGTAATCAAGTGGAAACAGCGTGATGTTGTATTCTTGATTGGATGGCATGGGTGCATGTAAAATCGAATCTCTCGCCCATTCTATAGTCCTAAAATTTATAACTATGCAGTCCCCATTTATCTCCTTTTTGTTTGGTCCCACCCAACCTACCCTCTGTGTAGTAATAATCTCACTAGCTCCTCGTATTGGAAAACCACAATTTTTCACCAACCAATGTAGGGTTTTATTTTTTAGAGTTTCCTGATTTTCGAATTGGGTGGGCAGCAGTTTGGGAACATTTGCAAGTATCGCTATATATGGTCTACATTCCGGTGGTAAATTAATTGTGGCTGGGAAGATGTTATTTATGTGGCGCCTTGGTACTGGCAGATTCTTATTGTTATAAACGGGATCACCTGTATTCCTCTGACCCCCTGCGGCTTTCTGCCTAGTTATTATTTTAGGGGAGGTGGTTGCTGACCTATTCGTTCCACTTGTGGTTACTACCGAATTCACCGCCATAGTAGACACACTTGGAGTTCGAATTGCTATGCTTGATGTGTGTTTGCTCAGTCTCCCAGATGGTACATTAGTTGTAGGAGATCTGGCTTGCGTGCCTAGATGTTCTAGGACATCCAAGTTAGCTATACCCAAATTTTCTAGATTCTCTACTTTTTTACTTAGGATTTCTAGAGATTCCATTACTGGTGCAATATAGGATTTTATCATTTCGTCCAAATATTTCACCAGTACCTCAACATTGGTTGGAATTAGTGTTTCCTTTGGGTGTGTATCCTCTGGGTGTGTACTTCCCCTACATTGGTGTATCTCACCCTCCCTCTCATATGCTACTGGGATTTGTACTACTCTCTTCTTTTTCCTTCTATATGTTTTACCCTGCTTATTGATTATCAGCCTTTTCCTACTATGAGTATATGTCCTTTTAGGCGGGGCAGAACCACAATCGATTTCACTACTTAACAAACTGATATCACTAGTTTCTACAATGGGAATAATGCCATTAGTGTCACAACCATCCAGTTCCCCTATGTCTATAGACACATCATTTCTTGTTATGGGCTGCGGTATGGCATTAGCTGTCAGGTCAGGTGTTATTGACAGTCTACTCTCCCTAACACAGAGAACAGTGGGTTCTAAAGGTTGTGGTACATCAGATTGAATTGGGTCATACCTTGGCAAACCTGCAAAAGATTGTAACAAAAGAGAATCATGTGATATCGTTGGTTCATTTGTGAAGTTAACATGTGAAATAGCATCTTTTGGTGATTGGGTTATTAAACACATACTAGCTGGTAAAGAGAGTCTCCTTTCTGTGTTTTCAATAGCGTTAACAACAACCCCAATTGTTTGCTGCAGCATTCTGTCAATTGCGGTTAGGGTGGGTAAGGGGTTTGGCGCCAATGTTTGTTTTCTTGTAGCCGAGCGTGTATGCATAGGCGTTTTTCTTGCCACCGCTGTGCTTTTACTTTTACCCTCCATCAGGGCTGTTACAAGCTATTACTCTTTATAGTCAAGCTCAGTGGGGGATTACCTTGGTTATGCAAATGAAGACAAAGTCAAGAGGGGTGGGCCGGCCCGGTCTCCTACGGTCTCTGAGGGCCTTAGAGGGCCCACCCTTTGCCCGGGCTTCACCTGGCGCGTCCCGCGCGCGTCCTCGCGGGACGAGGAAGTAGTTGTTGCTTTATGCGCCTCCTGGCGCTGCGCACTGACGATGGGGGAGGAGACCTGGCCACAGGGCTGCTGGGGGCTGTAGTATCAGGAGCTCCCGACCGGCAGAGCCAAGCCCGGCCAGCCGGAAGAGCAGGATGATGCGCTGCAACGGCGGAGCTAAGCCCGGCCGCCCCTTGCCTCAGTGGTGCCTCGACAAGCAGGAGGTAGGCACTACCGGCGTGTCACACCCAGGGACTGCCACTCGGTCCTCGGCAGTAGTTGTTGCTTTATGCGCCTCCTGGCGCTGCGCGCTGACGATGGGGGAGGAGACCTGGCCACAGGGCTGCTGGGGGCTGTAGTATCAGGAGCTCCCGACCGGCGGAGCCAAGCCCGGCCAGCCGGAAGAGCAGGATGATGCGCTGCAACGGCGGAGCTTAGCCCGGCCGCCCCTCGCCTCAGTGGTGCCTCGACAAGCAGGAGGTAGGCACTACCGGCGTGTCACACCCAGGGACTGCCACTCGGTCCTCGGCAGTAGTTGTTGCTTTATGCGCCTCCTGGTGCTGCGCGCTGACGATGGGGGAGGAGACCTGGCCACAGGGCTGCTGTAGTATCAGGAGCTCTCGACCGGCGGAGCCAAGCCCGGCCAGCCGGAAGAGCAGGATGATGCGCTGCAACGGCGGAGCTAAGCCCGGCCACCCCTCGCCTCAGTGGTGCCTCGACAAGCAGGAGGTAGGCACTACCGGCGTGTCACACCCAGGGACTGCCACTCGCTCCTCAGCAGTAGTTGTAGCTTTATGCGCCTCCTGGCGCTGCGCGCTGACGATGGGGGAGGAGACCTGGCCACAGGGCTGCTGGGGGCTGTAGTATCAGGAGCTCCCGACCGGCGGAGCCAAGCCTGGCCAGCCGGAAGAGCAGGATGATGCGCTGCAACGGCAGAGCTAAGCCCGGCCGCCCCTCGCCTCAGTGGTGCCTCGACAAGCAGGAGGTAGGCACTACCGGCGTGTCACACCCAGGGACTGCCCTCTCAAGTACCTATTGAAATTTGTACATTTGAACAGGCCATAATGAACGAAGTCGACCAACTGAACCAACAACCACACAATCCATTTCAAAACATTACAAAAGCAGAACAACAAGCATTGACAGACTTAAAGAATGACGGTGAAATCGTCATCAAGCTGGCCGACAAAGGCGGAGGTATTGTCCTACTGACTGCTGCTGGCTATGATAAGCAATGTATGGACCTACTGGCAGACACAAAATTCTACAAAGTACTTACAACAGACCCAACTGCACGACTACAGAGAACCATCTCAATGATGGTTGAAGAAGCAGAGACCAACAATTGGGTGTCCAAAAAAGAGGCCGACTATTTGGAAACAAAATCTCCAAGAAGTCCCTATTTCTACTCTCTCCCTAAAACTCATAAAGAGAAGATACCACCACCAGGGAGACCTATAGTCTCAGGGATAGACTCAGTCTTAGAACCCCTTTCACAATTTGCGGATCAATATTTGAGACCATTGGTCCAAAAGACTCCGACATATTTGAAGGACACGCGAGACCTCCTAAATAAGCTTAAAGACTTTGAATATTCACAAGACTCAATGCTATTAGTAGGTCTCGACGTAGAGAGTCTTTATACAAGCTTGCCACAGCAAAAAACTTTGGAAACCCTGGAAACAATATTATTCGATACAGATTGGCCACATAAAACTCCTAGACACTTCGTCTTAGAATGTTGCAGGCTGGCCTTAATGGAAAATTTTGTCCAATACAAAGAAACGCTCTACCTACAAAGCCACGGAACATCGATGGGCAGTACATTTGCCCCCAGTGTGGCAGGGCTTTATGTCAGCACTTTTGAGAGCACTCATTATCAAAACAAGAACAATCCTTTCCAAAGTCGAATCCTTTTTTGGAAAAGGTATATCGACGATATTCTATTAATATTGAATGGAGATACAGCCAGCCTGGAAGAATTCCACTCCTGGATAAATTCACGAGACAAATGTCTTAGATTCACATATACTGCAAACAATAAGAGCCTGGATTTTCTGGACATCACAATCTATGCAGAGAGTAACACCTTACATACCCGCACCTTTTTCAAACCAATTGCAAAGAACAGTTTACTTTCCTTCAATAGCTTCCATCCTCGCCCCCTAAGGGAGAATCTCCCTTACAGTCAGTTCCTCAGATTGAGGAGAAACTGCAGTAAAACCTCGGATTACAAAAAACAGGCCAACGACCTGTGTGAAAAATCCGCCAATATCCAAAGAAAGTGATTAACAAGTGTAAGAAGCGGGCTCGGAATCAACCTAGAGAAGCCCTTTTGGAAACAACCCCCAAACTACAAGATGACAGAATCACGTGTGTCACGACCTATAGCCATGTGACCAACAACATCAAGAAGATCATAAACAAAAACTGGAGAATTCTTACATCTAATTCCCTCAACTGGCCAAAACCGAGGTTTGCCAACAAAAGGGGCCGGAACCTGAAGGACCTGTTAGTCCACACCAGACCACCCCCCAAGAAACTGAAAAGATCGACCCGGTCTGTGGGATAATCAACCAGTAACAGGCCATTATCCGTGCGGGGCCTGCTCAGTCTGCAATTTGACAAAACCAACAAAAGAACTGCAACTTTTACCAGATCTCAAATGGAGGATGAGACGACACACCAATTGCAATACAAGTCACGTAATTTATATGATTACCTGTCCGTGCCAAATGCGTTAAATCGGCATGACGTGCCGAAAAGCCAAACAAAGACAATGTGAACATCGAGGTAAAGTCAACTTTAAAAATATGACTACAAAAATGTCAACCCACTATTTAGAATCAGGACATTCCACCACGGATCTACAATAGGTCATTTTAGACACTCTTGACGTAATAGACAGGAATGCGACAAAGATTCTCTTTGAAAAAGAGCAACGTTGGATACACCGTCTTAATACTGACACTACAGGCTTGAACGACAGTATCCCTTGGCTGAGTCTAAACAAATAATAGTGGCAGCAGAATGCAGATAGCAACGTAACCACCAGTGCCTATTAGCTGTCCTGATACCAATGAATTCTGTGCTTAGTTACTTAGTCATCCTATTCATGACATCTAGCTCCAACCACAAACTGAATATCGTCTCGTTACCATATCCCACTGGAATAATTTTCCATCTTAAATATTTTCCCAATATCTAGCTGTCCTGATACCAATGAATTCTGCGCTTAGTCACTCTAACTCATGGCATCCAGTTCCAATCACAAACTAAATATCGTCTCGTTATCATATCCAACTGGAATAACTTTTCCATCTTAAATATTTTTCCAATATTTTTCCATCTTAAATGCCAACATACAGACAGGTGAACTATTAATAGCGTTAATACATTGAGGCGCCATACCTATTAATCCTCTTTAAAATACCCCCTCTCCCGTTTTTATTTTAATTTTAAATTTGTGAACACACATCAATGAGCGTTTATTACTTTTTTCAATCCCCTCCTTTTTTTTCCAACCCCTCGAGTATGATGCGAGTAACTCTTCGCTTTCTATCGATAATGCACAAATCACTCAGGAAACAAACCCGTGGGTACATTCGGGTTGAGTTAGGCAGAGACAGCACAAGCTGCACTGAAGGAGAAGAGTCCCAGGTAGCGACTCCAGGTTCCCGCATTCACATCGACTGAACCGCAAGTATTATGGACCCTCTTATTATTATTTTTCTTGTTATTATTCCCCGCAGTGAGGCATTCCCTTCATTGCCGCTAACCCGTTGAAGTGCCACCAGTCACTTCAAGAGGTATGTTGTTCTACAAAAACCGCCGCCTCCACCGTCTTCACCTGAGCATACTCGCTCCTACTTTTGAGCGAATATCGTAGAAAACGAGCAAAGAGAGTCCACATTACCCACCTATTTAGAGATAAAACGGCATGTTATTCCTACTTAAAAGTGCACATATCGTTACAAACAATATAAAGCATAAGAAGGCATTAACACTACACTTCCGGAGAAGAGTTAAGATAAGTGAATTTAAAGGGTAGAATTACATCTATTCACATGGTATCCATAGAATCCACCAGAACGAAAGTGGTATCGATATCGATACTGAATTAGCACTGGAACATACTAACTTGAACCTTTCTCCCTCACATCATGCAACAACTCCCACAGCATGAGAATGAGAGAGTTGACACCCCATAAGAGTATGAATCTGGATAAAGAATTGCCATTTTTTAGGTGTTTTACAAAATCTGAGTGATTTTGATAATTGTACTATTTGTACCTAACTGTGTGTCTTCCCACCTATTCCCTCCCCATATGTCTTGTACGTATTTGTTTTCCTTGCAGGTACAATGTGACCTCCTACCAACTGAAGAAACAGGTCAAAAACCTATTCTTTTTCACTTTATTCACTACCCTGCACTGGTCCTGAAGAAAGCCCACTGACCTACATAGGCGAATAGGGCTGAAACATGTCGACCACATTTTAACCTCACTATATCAGTGCGCTTGAGTTCCTAATCATTCAATAGCTGCACACGAGTAACTTTTTCATTTAGCTTACTCGAACCCAGACCAATTAAAGTTTCTGTCTGATTGTTCGTGTATTTTAAAGTAACTTTCCTGAGCACTTATCACCCACCATTCACGATCACTACTGTTTCAACCAAGGGTAAACACCTCCTGGCGGAGGGTGCATAAAAAACTGACCCAAGGATTATGCACACACGTGTCAATGAGAGCGGGGAGACAACATATACCGCTACGAGAACTCAAATTACACGTGCATGAGGGTCTTTTACTTGGGAGACACCCCACACCGACCTGCATACCCTGGTTATGCAGGACAAGTGATCCTACCCTCTTGATTTTTTGACTAATCCAAAGGAGACTGAATGGATCAGTACTCTTTCTCCCCCTATTGATTGATTGTGATTAGCAGCGTGCAGCTGAGGGAGAATTTCAAAAGAGATTCACAAGTGAGCTAGCTCACTAGTAAGACTTTTCCCTTGGTAACTCACCATGGCGGAAAATTTTGGACTCAGTTATACCACCAAGGAAATCGACGCAATACTCTCCAGACCCCCCTACTCATGGAAGGTGACCTCTCTCAAACTCTGTCTTCCACCACAGAGTGGGATGCACTCAGCGAAGTGAACAGAGAACAAGTCAGAACAGCCGTGCACGGCATCATAATGACAGAATATCTTAGAGTAAATGTGTCCCCCAGAGGACTATGGGTGACAACCGCCCCTCGCATTTTTCTGAAAGATTTAGCCTTCAGAAAAGACTGGTCAGCCATTTCTTGGAAATGCACCAGGGACTATTTAGTCCTGATCATAAAAACAGCTACTAGACTGACAGATGAACTTATGGTGAAGATTGAAATTCTGGAAACGAAACTGAATAATACGGTCAATATCACCATTTATAAGAACCGCTTGGATGAAATAAACAAAGAGATGAAAGATACCCAAGAGTATCTCACGCAAACCAAGTTGCAAAAACTGGCTAAAGAACTCAAACGATTCTCACTAGAACGTATGCATCCATACAGTAGCAAGGAATATAAACCAAATGACAATTCCTCAAATTATGATTCGAACAGTGACTCTTCAAACGAAAGCTCTGATCAAAGTGGAGACGAGTTTCCGAATCGAGGCAGAGGTAATTTCCAAAATAAAAGAGGAAATCGCAGAGGCCGCAACTTTTGGCGCCTTCCATATTTTCAGACGAATACTCAAGGGATACCATTTCATCCATTCAATCCCCACTTCCAAGGATGGCCTAATCCATACTTCCAGATGCCACCCCATATGAACCAACAGATGCAACAACAAGGCGGTCAGAACTACCAACAAGGGATTCCTTTTTTAGGGAATTGCCAGTCAACCCAACGGACCAGGAAAAGAGGAGTAACATGGTCCGACCAAACCAGACAAGTCCAGACAAGGAGTGTGACAAGAGCAAAAACAGGACCAGGTGCAACAACCTGATAGTAAACCTTACCAATAAGATCCTTACTGATGAGCAAGAAAATGTACTCAACAAAGGCCTGGGATACGTACCCACTCCAAAAGTAGACATTTTCAAAACAAAAATGTGAACTGGCGGATTTCTGTCGAACCCTGAAACTCAAAGCCTTTTTCAAAGATCAACCATTACCTACACCAGAGGGAGACACAACTTTGAGGAACAAGTCAACTTTTTGTCCTCTCAACTCTCAAGTACTTATTGAAATTTGTACATTTGAACAGGCCATAATGAACTAAGTCGACCAACTGAACCAACAACCACACAAGCCATTTCAAAACATCACAAAAGCAGAACAACAAGCATTGACAGACTTAAAGAATGACGGTGAAATCGTCATCAAGCCGGCTGACAAAGGCGGAGGTATTGTCCTACTGACTGCTGCTGGCTATGATAAGCAATGTATGGACCTACTGGCAGACACAAAATTCTACAAAGTACTTACAACAGACCCAACTGCACGACTACAGAGAACCATCTCAATGATGGTTGAAGAAGCAGGGACCAACAATTGGGTGTCCAAAAAAGAGGCCGACTATTTGGAAACAAAATCTCCAAGAACTCCCTATTTCTACTCTCTCCCTAAAACTCATAAAGAGAAGATACCACCACCAGGGAGACCAATAGTCTAAGGGATAGACTCCGTCTTAGAACCCCTCTCACAATTTGCGGATCAATATTTGAGACCATTGGTCCAAAAGACTCCGACATATTTGAAGGACACGCGAGACCTCCTAAATAAGCTTAAAGACTTTGAATATTCACAAGACTCAATGCTATTAGTAGGTCTCGACGTAGAGAGTCTTTATACAAGCTTGCCACAGCAAAAAACTTTGGAAACCCTAGAAACAATACTATTCGATACAGATTGGCCACATAAAACTCCTAGACACTTCGTCTTAGAATGTTGCAGGCTGACCTTAATGGAAACATTTTTCCAATACAAAGAAACGCTCTACCTACAAAGCCACGGAACATCAATGGGCAGTACATTTGCCCCCAGTGTGGCAGGGCTTTATGTCAGCACTTTTGAGAGCACTCATATTCAAAACGAGAACAATCCTTTCCAAAGTCACATCCTTTTTTGGAAAAGGTATATAGACGATATTCTATTAATATGGAATGGAGATACAGCCAGCCTGGAAGAATTCCCCTCCTGGATAAATTCACAAGACGAATGTCTTAGTTTCACATACACTGCAAACAATAAGAGCCTGGATTTTCTGGACATCATAATCTATGTAGAGAGTAACACCTTTTTCAAACCAACTGCAAAGAACAGTTTACTTTCCTTCAATAGCTTCCATCCTCGCCCCCTAAGGGAGAATCTCCCTTACAGTCAGTTCCTCAGATTGAGGAGAAACTGCAGTAAAACCTCGGATTATAAAAACAGGCCAACGACCTGTGTGAAAAATCCGCCAATATCCAAAGAAAGTGATTAACAAGTGTAAGAAGCGGGCTCGGAATCAACCTAGAGAAGCCCTTTTGGAAACAACCCCCAAACTACAAGATGACAGAATCACGTGTGTCACGACCTATAGCCCTGTGACCAACAACATCAAGAAGATCATAAACACAAACTGGAGAATTCTTATATCTAATTCCCTCAACTGGCCAAAACCGAGGTTTGCCAACAAAAGGGGCCGGAACCTGAAGGACCTGTTAGTCCACACCAGACCACCCCCCAAGAAACTGAAAGATCGACCCGGTCTGTGGGATAATCAACCAGTAACAGGCCATTATCCGTGCGGGGCCTGCTCAGTCTGCAATTTGACAAAACCAACAAAAGAACTGCAACTTTTACCAGATCTCAAATGGAGGATGAGACGACACACCAATTGCAATACAATTACGTAATTTATATGATTACCTGTCCGTGCCAAATGCGTTACATCGGCATGACGTGCCGAAAAGCCAAACAAAGACTATGTGAACATCGAAGTAACGTCAACTGTAAAAAGATGACTACAAAAATGTCAACCCACTATTTAGAATCAGGGCATTCCACCACCGATCTACAATGAGTCATTTTAGAGACTCTTGACGTAATAGACAGGAATGCGACAAAGATTCTCTTTGAAAAAGAGCAACGTTGGATACACCGTCTTAATACTAACACTACAGGCTTGAACGACAGTATCCCTTGGCTGAGTCTAAACAAATAATAGTGGCAGCAGAATGCAGATAGCAACGTAACCACAAGTGCCTATTAGCTGTCCTGATACCAATGATTTCTGTGCTTAGTTACTTAGTCACCCTATTCATGACATCTAGCTCCAACCACAAACTGAATATCGTCTCGTTACCATATCCCACTGGAATAATTTTCCATCTTAAATATTTTCCAAATATCTAGCTGTCCTGATAGCAATGAATTCTGCGCTTAGTCACTCTAACTTATGACATCCAGTTCCAATCACAAACTAAATATCGTCTCGTTACCATATCCAACTGAAATAACTTTTCCATCTTAAATATTTTTCCAATATTTCCATCTTAAATGCCAACATACAGACAGGTGAACTATTAATAGCGTTAATACATTGAGGCGCCATACCTATTAATCCTCTTTAAAATCCCCCCTCTCCCGTTTTTAAATTTTAATTTTAAATTTATGAACACACATCAATGAGCGTTTATTACTTTTTTTCAATCCCCCCCCCTTTTTTTCCAACCCCTTGAGTATGATGCGAGTAACTCTTCGCTTTCTATCGATAATGCACAAATCACTCAGGAAACAAACCCGTGGGCACATCCAGGTTGAGTTAGGCAGAGACAGCACAAGCTGCGCTGAAGGAGAAGAGTCCCAGGTAGCGACTTCAGGTTCCCGCATTCACATCGACTGAACGGCAAGTATTATGGAACCTCTTATTATTATTTTTGTTGTTATTATTCCCCGCAGTGAGGCATTCCCTTCATTGCCGCTAACCCGTTGAAGTGCCACCAGTCACTTCAAGAGGTATGTTGTTCTACAAAAACCGCCGCCTCCACCGACTTCACCTGAGCATACTCGCTCCTACTTTTGAGCGAATATCGTAGAAAACGAGCAAAGAGAGTCCACATTACCCACCTATTTAGAGATAAAACGGCATGTTATTCCTACTTAAAAGTGCACATATCGTTACAAACAATATAAAGCATAAGAAGGCATTAACACTACACTTCCGGAGAAGAGTTAAGATAAGTGAATTTAAAGGGTAGAATTACATCTATTCACATGGTATCCATAGAATCCACCAGAACGAAAGTGGTATCGATATCGATACTGAATTAGCACTGGAACATACTAACTTGAACCTTTCTCCCTCACAGCATGCAACATTTCCCACAGCATGAGAATGAGAGAGTTGACACCCCATAAGAGTATGAATCTGGATAAAGAATTGCCATTTTTTAGGTGTTTTACAAAATCTGAGTGATTTTGATAATTGTACTATTTGTACCTAACTGTGGGTCTTCCCACCTACTCCCTCCCCATATGTCTTGTACGTATTTGTTTTCCTTGCAGGTACAATGTGACCTCCCACCAACTGAAGAAACATGTCAAAAACCTATTCTTTTTCACTTTATTCACTATTGGTCCTGAAGAAAGCCCACTGACCTACATAGGCGAATAGGGCTGAAACATGTCGACCACATTTTAACCTCACTATATCAGTGCGCTTGAGTTCCTAATCATTCAATAGCTGCACACGAGTAACTTTTTCATTTAGCTTACTCGAACCCAGACCAATTAAAGTTTCAGTCTGATTGTTCGTGTATTTTAAAGTAACCTTCCTGAGCACTTATCACCCACCATTCACGATCACTACTGTTTCAATCAAGGGTCAACACCTCCTGGCGGAGGGTGCATAAAATACTGACCCAAGGATTATGCACACACATGTCAATGAGAGCGGGGAAACAACATATACCGCTACGAGAACTCAAATTACACGTGCATGAGGGTCTTTTACTTGGGAGACACCCCACACCGACCTGCATACCCTGGTTATGCAGGACAAGTGATCCTTCCCCTCTTGATTTTTTGACTAATCCAAAGGAGACTGAATGGATCAGTACTCTTCCTCCCCCTATTGATTGATTGTGATTGTAAATGTTATACATGTTAAAAAAATTAGCAGTTTTTTTTTACTCTTCAAATTAAAAATGAACACAGTATATATGTTTTGGTTTTACATTAGAAATGTGGGTTACTATATATATTTATTATAAATAATTTTTGTATAAAATTAAAATGTATTACTATTCTATTAATAAATATGTTTTTATGTTCAATTTTTGTTTTGAAAATGTAATGATATGTATGGAAGCAAATGTATGCATAGTAATTAATATTAATATTAAAATTGTATATGCATTATAATTTACAAATACAAAATATTTATACTAATACAATCTCATATGTTTTTAATTGTTACAAAATAGGTAATTGTGAATATAATCTATATACTTTTGTGTCATTTTAAATGATTATAGCTTATAACTATTTACATTTCTTTATACTTTATTTTATATGTAAATTTGAATAGCATTTTTATTGTAATATTTTGATTATTTATAGCTTTTTTTAGTTATATTTTTATTTTATTATAATATTAAATACCATGTATAATTAGTTTATGTTATGAAACAAAAATAATTATTTAAAATGTTAAGTTTTAATATTAAATATATAACACATTTATATCTTGTAAGTGGGTTTTAAGTAATGATTTTATTGATTTTAAAAATTAATTTTTAATATGTTTGAATATGGAACATGTTTAGTGTATGTAACCCTTCCAGTGTCCACCACCTTCTTCTAAATGGTTTAGATTAGAGTGGGAACAGTAAATGTAAACTCTTTGGTGTTTAGCACAGAGGGAGTACTATATGGTCATTAGAAAAGCTAAAAGTGACTATTTTGCCGGGAGGATTGCGCTGGCTCGGAACAACAGTAAGGAGATCTTTGCTATTGTTAAGAGCTTCCTATCGCCTTGTGCGGAACAAAGGTCTCTTCCTGTCTCCCAACAATGGTGTGAGGCGTTGTCCACTTTCTTTCTGGACAAGATATTACGGATTCAGGATAGTGTAGGCTCGCATTTCAGGACTGTGGAGACCCCTTTTTCAGGGTCCCCCTCCATTTCTCGTGTTGTTACCCCTCAGCTTACTTCATTTGTGCCTGCTGCCGAGTCAGACATTTTGGCCATTCTTAGCTCCCTTAAGTCTGGCTCACCGTCTGATCCCTGCCCGGCTCCTGTATTAGCCAGGGTAGCCGAGGAGGTTTGCCCAGCAGTAGTGGATGTCATTATTCTTTCCCTTCAGACCGCCTCGGTTCCAGCTCAATGAAAAAAAGGCTAAACTGCTACCCCTTCTTAAGAAACCTTCACTGGACCCTTCGGTCCCTGCCAATTACTGGCCTATCTCTCTGCTACCTACCTTGGAAAGGTCTGCAAAAAGGTGGTTTTTCAGCAGCTCGAGACCTTTGTGGAATCATCAGGTGCTTTACATCCAGCTCAGTAGGGGTTTAGATCTGCTTATAGCACGGAGACCGCTCTGGTGGAGATGTCGGAGGCAATCAGGGAGTGTCTAGACGGGGGCGGCAGGCCGGCCCTGATTTTACTTAACCTCTCTGCCGCCTTTGATACGGTGCCCCACCAGTTGCTCCTGGCCCGGTTATCTGCGATTGGCATTTCGGGCCTGGTTTGGGAGTGGGTTAAATCTTTTCTGGATTCCCGCTCGCAGCAGTTCTGCATGGCTCCCTGTTCATCCTCTGTTAGGAACCTCGCTACGGGGGTACCGTAGGGCTCCACTTTGAGCCCTCTGCTATTTAATATATACTTAACCCCTTTGGTTTATCTGACAGAGGAGCTTGGAGCAAAAGTTATAGCGTCTGCTGACGACACCCAGCTGCTATTTACCCGGAGGGGCTCGGATCTGGACACTAACATCGCCCACATGTGCCTAGCGTCGGTATTCTGCTGGCTGGCAAAGGCCTCTCTGAAGTACAATGAGGACAAATCTGAGGTTCTCCTGTACAGCCAGTTTCCTCTGGACTTCAGACAATCCTTATAGCCGCCAAACTTCCCCTGCCCTTATTCTGATGGAGGACCGGCAAAAAACTTGGGGGTGTGGTTTAGCGAGGAGCTACGGTTTGCTGACCATGTAAAAAAATTTACTGTGGTCTTCTTTGGCACCCTCAAAGCACTTAAAAAGATCTTCCCTCTGCTTCCCGTGAGTGTCCAATGAGACGGTTGCCCGTTCTTTGATTCTCTCTCGGCTAGATTATGCCAATGCTCTGTTTATCGGCATGCCTGGCTATTTGCTATAAAAACTACAAATTATACAGAATGCCGCTGCTAGACTCCTTTTTAACACCTCGAGGAGATCCAGTGCTCGGCAATATCTGCGGGATCTGCATTGGCTGCCGGTGGCTCAGGGAATACAATTCAAAGCCATTACCCTTGCTCACAGGGCCCTCCATGGCCATGGTCCCATTTATCTCAGGAAGCGTTTTACTTTCTATGTGCCGAATCGACCTCTTCGGTCTGCTTCCTTCCGCCGGATGGCAACTCCGCATTTCCGCAGAGCTCGTATGGGAGGCCAGTAATTTTCTGTTAAAGCAGCAGCGGCCTGGAATTCACTCCCCGCAAACCTTCAGCTTATTCAAGATTTTCAACTCTTTAAAAACCAATTAAAAACACATTTGTTTAGTCAGACCGTCTGATTGGCTCCCACCCTTACCCCAGTTCACTTCAGCGCCAGGACACTCCAGAGTATTAGTGCACGATACAAATTCTTTATCTTTGTCTTTAACATAACATACCATAACACCTTCCCCAAAATGCTTTAGATTGGAGTGGGAGTAGTAAATGTAAACCCTTTTACTGTCCAAAACATTCCCCACAATGCTTTAGATTGGAGTGGTAATAGTAAATTTAACTCTTTTAGTGTCCACCTCCTTTCCCCAAAATGGTTTCACTTGGAGTAGGAATAGTAATTGTAACCCTTTTAGTGTCCCACAGTGGTTTTAATCCAAATGGAAATAGTAAACGTATTCCTTTTAGTATCAAACATCTTTGTTAAAAGGTTTTTTCTATGAAGTAGGTATAGCAAATGTCATTTATTTAGTGCCCCAGAAGTTTGAAAAAATTGTATACATGGAAGTTGGTTTTGTCATTTCCACATAAAAAATTGTCCAACGCCTTACCCAAAATGATTTAGATTGTACGAGGAATTGTAAATGTAATAATTGTAATGTCCAACACCTTCCCCAAAATGGTTTAGCTTGGAGTGGGAATAATAAATGTAATGTCTTGTTTGTCCAACACCTTTCCAAAACGATTTAGATTAGAGTGAGAATAGTAAATGTTTCACTTTTAGTGACAACACCTTCCCCAAATGGTTTAGATAGGAGTGAGAGTAGTAAATGCAATTCCCTTTTGTTTCCACCACCTTCCCCAAAATGTTTTAATTGGAGTTGGAACAGTAAATGTAAACTCTTTGGTGTCCACCACTTACCCAAAATGGATTAGATTGGAGTTTGAATAGTAAATGTAACCTCCTCAGTGTTCAACGCCTTCCCCAAAATAGTTTAAATTGGAGTAGGTATAGTAAATGGAACACTTTTGTTTCTACCGCCTTCCCCAAAATGGTTTTAATTGGAGTGGGAACAGTAAATGTAATCTTTTTAGTGTCCAACACCTTCCCCAAAATGGTTTAGATTGGAGTAGGTATATTAAATGTAACCCTCGCCCAAAGTGGTTTAAATTTGAATGTTAATTGTGTCCAACACCTTTGTTAAAATGGCTTTATATGAAGTAGGAATAGTTAATTTAATGTATTTTTTACCAAGATTTTCCCAAAAACTGTCTACATAGAAGTTGGTTTTGTAATTTTCAAATACAAAATTAATATTTAGGCATTTTAGTGTAATAATGGTACATAACAGTTTGTAATTATATCTATTTCATATGTATTTCATGTACATATTAGCATTTTCTATTACATATATATGCTTTTAAAAACATATATAAATAATATTTTAATACAACATTTATTATTAAATAAAATATATCAATTATATTTAAACAGTTATTTTGCTATTGTTTTACATTCTTTTTATACATTTTATTAGTTATTTCAAATACATTTAAAAAAAATAGTACAGTACAGCCCCCCTCCTTGGTAGAGTGGGAACACAATTTGGACTGGTGTATGTTCAGGGAGAAAACTACATATCTAGCGAGGGGACGCCCTCGGAAATGGTCATTGATTTGGGGGTCATGGAACTGTTTCAGAGGAGACATCTGTACGCCACCTGTAAGCGATATCCCGGATGAAACCCCCTCCCCGTGAAATTCTGACATGATTTTGGATATTGTCTTTACTATGGCCCCGTGGAGTGTACTCAGCTACCATGCCTTACCCTCTGTAATGTGACTTATTGCTGATGTTTGTTTCAATAAAAAGAAATATATAAAAAAAATTGTAAGTATATTTTAAATAATACTATGGTCCTGATTACAATGCTGGTCAGACTGGCATCTGTGGTCCTCTTTGCTGACGACACTCTCCTGATGTCTAAAACCCCATCAGGTCTGCAGAAACTCGTTGATCGGTTTAGTGTGTTCTGTGATGAGCGAGGGTTAACAATTAATACCCTTAAAACAAAGCTGATGGTGCTAGCACAAAGAAAGCTTAGGAAACCAAGTCTTACCCTGAATGGGTCCACCTTGGAAGTGGTTGAAGAATTTGATTACCTGGGAGTCAGATTATGTAACAACATGAAATGGGATTCTCACCTAGCGAAAATGCTCCTGAACCTTAAAAGGGTTTCTGGAGCAATATTGAGGAATCAGCGTCTATCAATTAGCAGACCGATAGGTCCAGTCCTTACATTATATGAAGGGAAGGCATTGGCTGCAGCAGTCTATGGCTCTGAATTGTGGGGAGGCGAAAATACAATGGACCTGGTAAAAGCTGAGAACAAGTTTGTTAGAGACTTAGTCTCACTCCCTATTTCAACCCCCTTTAGGCCCCTGTATGCTAATTTGGGTAGGAGATCAATCGGGGATATAGTACGCCTTCGCCCCTTGCTGTTTTGGGTGCGTCTAAGAAGAACACCTGACTTGGCTAATTATGCCTCGGTGTTGGATGAACTAATTACTTTAAATACCTCCAATAAAATCAAATGGCTTAATAAATTAAAACAGTTGGTGATGAATCTAGGAATGAACAAATTTTGGGCCTCTCAATCATCACCTCACAAACAAATTGTTAAAAAAATCTACTGGGAGTGGGTGGAGGCCGAGGAACTGAAAAGTACAAAGCATGGTTCATTGACCAACCAATTTCTGGAATTTAAAACAACTAGGAAATTAGAGCCGCTTCTGGATTATATCCAAATTCCTAGAGATAGATCACTCTATTTGAAAATGAGATATGGCACTTTGCCGTTGAATAAGTTCACAGCAGGATGGAAAGGTGTGAGAGTTCATGATGCTAACTGCCCAGGCTGTTCATGCAAAATGGAGTCTTTACCACATTTTTTGTTTGCTTGTAGGGCTTACAGGCTCCCCCGAGCTAGGTGGTTAAAACCTGTGTGTAGAGAGATGGGTGTTAGAGACTTCAGGATCGCACTACGTATTGTGCTAACTGACACATCCTCTACGTTTATTGTTTGTGGTATTGCAAAGTACATTTCTAGCGCTTGGTTCCTAAGGTCTAGGTTGCTGGACCCTACAAAATAGAAATATTAACTCCCTTTCAATTGATCTTTCCTATTGAAAATGTATTTTAGACTTTTTAAACTATTTAATTGCAAAAATTGTTTTTAAAATTTGATTTTGATAATTTGTAATATGTATGTGATACTTTTTTGTATATTGATTGTATAATTAATGTATGTTTGCACTTTTTATGATATGAAAATATAGAATAAAAGTATTACAACAAAAAAAATAAAAAGAAATATATATAAAAAAAATTGTAAGTATATTTTAAATAATACTATGGGCCTGATTACAATGCTGGTCAGACTGGCATCTGTGGTTCCTGCCGGAAGCAGTCCTGCCACCGTGGATTCGTTGAAAGCAGTCAGTCCGACCGCCAGATTATGATGCATGCATCATGCGCTCCGACTGACCCCTCAAAGACTGCTGACTCCAACAGGCTTTCTCCGACCACCGAGATGGCGGTTGGAGAAAAACAGCATTCATAGGGCAGTACAGGGATCTCTGACTGATGTACGGATTACGATGTGTGCTTCTGACGACCCGACTGTGGTGGTTCAACTACTTGCCTTGAGTTGTCTGAAACAATGGATTTGGGGTGTACACTCACTCAAATTAGCTTCTCCCCGACAGTCTCCGGCGTGGATCCCTTTCTCCAGGTCCCCCTACACTGCAACAGCTGAACCCAAAGACTACGACCCTGTGGGCACCTGAATGCAGGTAAGTCGGTAGGTGGCATGTTTTTCCATTGACTGGACTGCGCACAGATCACAACACACTCCAGCAATGGGGTATATAGTGCCTATCCCCATGTATGCCATGAGTGTGTGTATATATCATGTTTCCTGTGATTTTGCATGCACTTGCAGCAACATATTCGGGAGTATGTCCTGCGCCGTAGATGAGACCACCACAGTAGCAGGGGTTGCAATGTAATACAGCGGGTAACTTTCCTTGTCTTGGTGGCCTGAATTGGATCACGGCTTTCAGACTGTCGGTCCCACCGGCATCGTAAGCAGGACCTATATTTTTATAGTCCTATTTATTTTATGTTATATTTTTTCCATATTGTTACAACACTTTTGACATTTTTTACATTATGTAGCATTTGTACTTTGTTTTAAATTTTTTGTAACATCTGTAAATTAAATCCACGTTGTTTTTTTTGGGGACATGGTCAACTATTTTTGCACCACTAGCTTCAATTTTGTATCCTATTTGTCTCACTTTTTTTTCTGGAAGTTAGTACCAGGAAAGTGCTCCTGTTTGTCGGAGTATGTCAGACCTTTTCTGATATTTTTTTATGAGGTTTTGAGAGTATGAGGATGTAGGGAGTACTTTTTAAATCATAGTTTTAATGTTGTATTTTGTTTTTTGTAGATTTATTCAGTTCGTTTTGGATATGTTGTTATTAAAGAGTTTTACTTTATGTTGTAGCATGTTGCACTCTATTTGTTTGTTTTCTAACTTTAGGTTTAATTTGGATTACTGATTCTTGCATTCATAGTTGTTGGTTGCTTTGTTCTTTGTTTTTGTTTTGCCTTGCTGAGCCACTGTACTGTCTTAGACTTTCAGTCATGGTATTTGTGTTGGTGTCTGTGTCCAGAGCGGTGCAGTCTACATACCTGAATACGAGAGGACGTAACTGATAATCCCCTTTTGATATATCCCATACTCTATTTTGCTTACAACAGGTTTACATTATCATGAGCTGACTGATGTTGGCAATTTTTTATTGTATTGTAAGAAGTGTATACTTTTCATTCCACAAAGTTATAGAAAGAGGAACATACCAGTAGAGAGGAAGATATAATGACAGTTTAATACAAAGAGGTACATACTGTAGAGAGTAAGATACAATGAGATATGTGATCTTAAAAATGATATCGCGATCCATACTTATCTGAATCAGGATTAATATATACATTCAGGTGATTGGATAGAGCATATAAGGAGAAGGAAGGAAAATTTAGGATTTTGAATATTGATTTGTTATACACTGATATATTAAAAGATGGCATCACCACTGACAGATTTCAGTGGTCCGTCTTCTAAGCTCTCACAGGCAATACATGTGATAATAAAAGTACCAATCAAAATGGCACCCATCACAAATGCGATACGGACGCGGAGACTGGGAAATCAGGAGCTCATTCAGGTAAGCATTATGGATTTGGCATAAGTGGAAACTAGTGCTTATACCATACACAGGAGAGATATTGGAATCGGTCTGAGTGTCTTATAACTTAAGACATGTCAAAGGGGTGTAAATAGTTTGGAAGGACGGACTTGATATTAAATTGCACCCCATATATCTTGTTACCAGGTGCAGACCTGCTCGTCGATTATCAGGCGGTGATCTCTGTGGCTCGTACATGGGTAAGATATGGAAATTGGGAATATATGGGCATACGTACTGCACAGATTTCAAACATTGAAAATAGCGGCTATGCAGTTACATTGCAGAACCTGGGAGTTAGTTTGTTTTTCATTTATGCATGACAGGTACAGAAGACCACTTGATTTACTTTATAGGGGTCAATTCCGATCTCGTCAGAAGGGCACTGAATCCGATTTGGCTTTGCCTAGACCGATCCCGAGCCCTTGTTTCTGAACAAATCATTCCCAGTTGCGAACGACCTAGTACGATGCCTGGAAACCGAATGGGTTCAGAAAGGCATTCGGACAGGTCGAGCCTTTTCTGAGCTGATACGTACAGCTCTGTGGACTTAGTTTCCGAGCGTGCAAGTACGATGAACAATTAAGACAGACTTTGCACTTCGGTTTGCCCTTAACAAAAAGTCTGCCGGAATCAGTCTTTGGGGACCAGTAGCAGGCCCCCCTTCACCCAGGGCCGTCTGGATCGGGCCCATGGTGGTACCCAATGGACTGCCCTTTCCAACCATGCACCATGTGGCAGGCACCATGGGGTGCCCTCGACAGGGTGCAGGGTTTTCCCCAGTCACCACTTTCTTCAATGGGAGCCTGTGCTCTCGTTTGGAAAACAGGTTCCCATAGAAGCCAGTGGGAGCCCGACCGAATCGTATCTGGCTGCACACAAATGCATTGTACTCGTTCAGTCAGACTCCCCTGATCCGAGTTGTATGGAAAGCATTCCGGAACCAAGTCATCCGGTATGCTTTCCAAACGAGATCAGAATCAGGCCCCTAGTCGGGAATTTAGTGCTACTTTGCCCAAATAAATTGGGAATCTGTCACACACTTGATTCAACTGGCCAATTTGAGGTATGTGACATTGCAATTAATAAGGAATTGTAGTGGTATTATGTGAGGATACACAACAAGATTATGTATTATTAATTTAAAGACAAAATCTACGGATCAGAGGTACTTTGTCTCGTTGTATTTCAACATACACTTTTTATTCATTTACGGGGAACATAGAAATGACTGGCATGTTATAAACGCATGGTCTACTTTACACGATTCACATGACCAGATGTATTATATACTAATATATCACTACTCAGCTTACAACACAAGTTATATATTTAACACACCGGATGTAGTAATAATCAAGAGATGAATGCAGAAACGCTTGACATGAAATATATCAATGCACCCTAGTGAATTAGGTGATGCTATGATTCAAATGTTGTAAATCTATATTTCCACCACTAACCAACACCTTATACTGGGAATTGTTTGGGAAACACATTGTATATAAGAAATGTTAATTTGAGAACATTGGATAATCATGTAATTTTCCTGCACTGAAGAAGTCGTAGGGTGACACACCTGTTGACGAAACACGTGTTGGCTGGCAGAAGAATTCGAATTCAATGAAAACTGAAAAACTGCAGAATACCATGATGATGGGATTACTTTTATTTGTGTTTATTTAAAATTGCGTGTTTCAGAGAAGATTAAAGATCAAACAGCCAATTATCAAATTTACTTCCTGGTGATGGCCTACCAGATAACCCGCTTTTGATGAGCACTGACCTGCATGTATACAAGAAATGAAAGAAAAACATGGTTTTGTGACTTTTTTTATCTGTATTGATGTAACACAATTACCATACAACATGTGTATTTTCAGTTGCTGACCAAAACAAATATATTAATATACACTTTTGTAGTGACCTGTTGGCTACCCTCATCCCTAGTCATGTCCTACACTCACTAATCCATGCCAGTGACGTCATTATGCCCAGGGGGCTCCTAAATTGTCTTCAATTTGAGCTCCTTCAGATCATTGCAAAACATTGTGAACTACTGAAGACTAAACAACTTGCTCATTGTTACCAGACACCCTCACAGCCATCTTCATTAACTTGATGCCTAAAGTCCATAGACCCAGATACTATGGTTTGAACTACATACTATGACTGAGGGCACTGCAAAAAAAGGGCTGAAAATGTGTGCCATTGAGATGGTGCTCTTTGGGGATGCCTGAATATGTTTATGTATGGGATAGAATTGTACGAGTGACAGAGTCTGTGTGGTATGTACTTGTAGCAGAGGACACAGCTTTTGCCATATGTGCCACTTTTACATGGATGACACAAATATAGAATTGGATGTCCTTTTGAATTGGAGGAATTAAAAAAGGGCTGTATCTTGCACAAATACCTATGGCACAGTGACTACTAGCCACTGGGAGTAAGGGGCCTGCAGTTTGGATATGAAACACTTTGAAATTAAAGTAAAATGAAATGCTGTGTTAGCTCAAGAAGTTAGGAACTCTCAATTTTTAATTTTCGTCCATTTAAAAGCATTCATGGGCATTTTGTTCCACACACCTCCAAATTTGAGTTGACAAGTAAATATTTTTATGACAGACATACCTCAGTGCTTCAGTTGTTTATCCCTTTGACTCAGCCCCAGCCTGGGCCCCAGCCTGGGCCATAATTCTGACTGAGCACTGCTCATTGTTCGGTTTATTATTTGCAGCCTGATGATCATTAACACAGCCTACCCTTAAATTTCATATGAAAATATAACCTTGTGCCAATCTAATAACTAACTCTAATGCTTTTGTACTACTCTGAAGGGGGTTTTACTCTGAAGGGCTACTTAGTAGCCCCTAATCACCTGTTTGAAGACCCCCTGATCTGGGATGAGTGATTTGTGGGACGATACGCATAGCTAACACCATTTTAATTTGGTTTGTATAGACAATATATATATGTACAGTTGTAAAGACCGTATAATGTGTTTTCTAATTTACAAATAAATAGATATCCCAACATACACACCAAATAGAATCCAGGGCTTTAAACACACAACACATACTAATGTTGTTTTCTAACATTGTAAAGTGCTTACAAATCCCAAACATCATTGTCCTATTTAAAGAACAAAATATGATACTTCATACCAATCACTACAAATCACTCAAGAATTCAAAGGGACATTGTAAACTTTGTTAATGGGAAAAAACAGTTAGTCAGATTTACATATACATTTCAAACATGTACATGTTCTTCAGATGAGCCATGCAGCTGGCCTACAGGGACAGGACCTAGTTTGCCAGCAACTCCAGCTCCTCCGGCAAGAAGGCAAGGGTGCTCTCACCTGCTCGACCTGGCATCGTCATTCCTAGAGGTCCAAACAGCAGCAAAAGTGGTGGAGGTCTTGCTGACTGCACAGTTTGAGGGCAAGGGAGTTTTTTGCGAACCACTGCGTACATATATGTGAGATAGTGATCGGAGACGTGCACTTTGTCATTGGCCTTCGTACGTTGCTTTCACACATGTTAGCTTATAGCTGTGTCTGTCGTGGATTTGAAGACCCACTACATGGTCAACTGCCACCACGGACATCTGATTACAAATGTCCTGACAGAGAGGCCAGCCGCGCACCATTTTAGAAGGTCACATTTTGTGTTTGTGACTGTTAAGTGCATCACCACAACTCAAAATGGTGGCTAATTAGCTTACATATTTAAACTTCGAAAGACAGTCTTGGAATAAAAAAAGAAAAGAGGAGATGACAGCCTCAAGTGTACTGCCCATTTCCAGACAATGCCATCATGAAATAACAGTATATTATCAAAAAGTTCTGATTGATTAATGTCATCAGCTGGAGCCAGATCTTCTGCCTCACAACAGATATTCCACATCCATCGCACCAATTGTCAAACTCATGGCAGTGTTTCATTTTGTGGCCACAGGATCATTCCAATACACTGTGGCAGTATCTGGCTGAATGTCACAACCAACTTTCAGTAGTATGCTACAAGAAGTTATTTAATCAGTGATGAGACCCATCAATAGCTTCATTCGGTTTCCACGACATGAGGATTTTGCGAATGTGAAGGGCTATTTCTATGGTTTGGGTCACCTACCACTTGTGGTTGGAGCAATTAATGGCACCCATATATACTTAGTGCCATCACATGCCAGGAAACAAGTATGCTGGAATTAGAGCAACCTCCATTCAATCAATCACATCAAAGCAACCAAGATGGAATAGGATGGCCATTTGAGTTGCAGTATGGCCTTGATTCTAGGGTTTCAGGAGGATCCTGCTCCCGATCTATGTGCATTGGGGAGGGCCCCATATCCCAACCTCTATATGAGCTCCAGCCCGCTCAGACATTTTCCCACTTGTGCGGGCAACCTCTCCCCTGATATATCGATTTCTCATATCTTGCTCCCACTCTCCTACTGTCGGGGTCCGCGCTGCTCCCCAAAGCTGTGCAATATTTTGTTTGGCTACTATAAGGTCTAATGATAGCCATATCTTGGCGTATTTTGGTGGTGGGTCAACTCCCCAATTGTGCAACATACATCTGTTTGCTGTTTCAGAGGGTGGGGGGGTTCCATTGTAACCTCCCCATGATTCTTTGTAAATATGCCCAAAAGATCTGAATTGTCCGGCATGACCATATAATGTGGAAGAAGGTGCCTCTATCGCCACAGCCCCGGGGACAAAGATCTGTTTGAGCACGGCCCATGGCTCGGCGTGCAGTGCGTGAAAAAATAAGAGTGATGCAGTATACGTAGGTAGATTAGTTGAAACCTTGTGTGGATGTCTACTTGGCGAAAAGTTCCCAATCCCTATCATCACAGTCTCTAATATCTCCCTCCTATTTATTCCTAAATCGAGTGAGAGTCTGGAGCAAGTTATTCATTCGTTTTTTATAAATCAGGGAGACCATTTTTTGGGGTAATGGTTCCGTTAGCTCTCTGTCTTCTAAAGGGGAGGAGTCCGAGATGGAAGTCCCACAAGGAATAGGAATCCTGAGGGCATGTTGGTGTTCGATGTACCTGAAAACCTCGGAGGGAGCTAGTTCGTATTGGACCTGCAACTCCCCCCCAAGTGAGCATGTTGCCCTCCCTCCATGATTTAAAGCCCTGGAGACTGCGTACCTGAGTGAGTGCATCGCTACTTCAGAGTGCGGTCAAATCAGTGAGTTTCTTCCTCCAATCCAAAAATGATGTGGCTGATCTTCAAATCCGAGCCAGTGAGTGTGTCTGTGGAAATAGATTTTTGGCCTTGGGTGAATTGTAGAATATACTTTGGTAACCTTCAGTGGAAGGCGGGATCATCCAAAGAAGCAAATGCCCAATCATTTGCAATTGCTAAATGCGATGCCCAATAATACCTTTTAATGTCCAGAAGACCAATGCCTCCATTGTACACCCTACACACCCTACTTGGAGAGGGCAATCCGTGACGGGCTGCATTCCCTATGAGTAAACGGAGGAGGGACTTGGTGGTATGGAATAATTTGTCGGGTATTTGATGAAGAGTATTTTATAGTGTGTAGAGCATTCAGGGTAGAGTCATCATTTTAAACATTGCCACTCGCCCCAAGTGTAAGAGTGGAAAAGTCTTCAAGTGTAGTATATCTGATACAAAGTGAAAGTGATTAAGGACGGGTACAAAGATTAGGCAATAGAATAAATTGGGGTCCATGGTAATGTGTATACGCAGATATCTGAAGTGTCGAGGGGACGGGGAGACAGATATTTCCAGGCAGTGTGAGCATGGGGCCTGTTATTAATGCATGAGGGACTTGTCCCAATTTACAGTGTATCTGGAGTATTTGCCAAAGATTTGCAGGATATGAGTTAGCTGGGTAATTGACGTGGGGGTATTGGTTACATAAAAGAGGATATTATCCGTGTAGCGAGAAATGCATTCTTCCTATGACATGCCTCTCACAAGCGGGTCTTGTTGGACCCATGTTGCCAGAGGCTTCAAGACGAGCGCAAATATCAATAGGGAGCGTGTGCACCCCTGTCTAGTCCCCCTGCTCAGTGCAAAATTGCAGGACACAATACCATTAACCTTACCATGGGCTATTGGGTCTTTATTGAGTGGGTGCATCGAACACAGGAAATTGTGTCCAAAACCCATGTGCTCGAGCACTCAGAACATATAGGTCCACTCCAAGGTATCATAGGCCATCGAGGCATCCATAGAGAGAACCATGGTGGATACCTTGTCATCTTGTGAGCCCACCATCACTCCATAGAGTCTGCTCAAGTTGAGGCGAGGATGGACCAAGGCGGTGATTACCTGGAGCAGCCTGCTAGCGAGGAGTGTGGCTAGTACCTTGATTTCAACATTGAGAAGGGAGACAAGCTGGTAAGAGCTGCAACGCTCCGGTGGCTTTCCTGTCTTGTGTATGACGACAATCATCACCCAGCGTTGATCTTCTGGGAGCAAGCACTTTTCCAGTGCTTCCCTCCACATGTGGAGTATTTGGGGTGCTAATTTGGAGGCGAGGTGTTTATAGAATTCAATAGAGAGACCATTGGGTCCTACAGTTTTGCCAGAGTTCAATGCTCGTTTCGCCTGTTCCACTTCGTGCAGTTCAATATCCGCTTCCAGGAATGCACAATCCTCCTCTCTCAAAATCTCACTTATGTCTGTGGGTGACCAGTGTGTTGTGGGGGAGTACAATTGTGCATAACATTGCACAAATGTTTCTGCTGTGCTCTTGGGGTTGAAAACAGTGTCTTACTGGTCCGTGCTAATCCTTGGCACCCATCCCCTTGCTCGGTCTCTCTTTTCGAGCGATGCAAGTAGATTCCCCGTTTTATTGCTCACCTCATATAAGCACCATTGGGATAGGGTATAGGAGCTTCTTTCCCTGTCTTCCATTAAGTCTATATTATTTCTGCTTGAGGTGTAGGGTGTCTTCATTTGTCTCATGTCCTACTTCCCTCTCCAAAGCTCTCATTTCACTCTCCAACATGATGAGTGTTTTTTGCTACTCTCGTTTCCTCCCTACTATTAATGAGTGCGCACTGCCCCGTATGACTGCTTTATAAGCCTCCCAGAGTGTTAGGTAAGAGGCGACTGACACCTCATTATTTTCAAAGTAGGAAGACGTGGTTTGAATCAGTTCCTTAGTGAATGTGGTGTCTTGGAGGTGCAAGGAGTTAATGGGTTGTGGGCCGTGGGTTGTGTTGGCCCGTCCTCATATCACTATTACACGGGGGAGTGGTCTGAGACTCCACTGGCCAGGTGTCGCACCTCAGCCACCCTAGCCAGGTGAATCATCTGAGTGAAAATGTAGCCTAGTCTGGGCAGACTATGATGAACCCCAGAGAGAGAGTGTACTGGCGTTCTATCAGCTGTTGTGCGCACCAGGTGACAGCTAAGCCAAGGGCAGTAACAAAGTTGGACAGCATGGGGTCCCACTGTCGGGCTTGAGAGTGCTTGTCCAGGTCAGGTGAGAGTGGTGCGTTGAAGACACCCCGAGGAGTTGGATCCCTTCTGGTCATTGGAGCAGTTGCTCTCTCACATTCGGGAGAGTAAGGTGGTGAAGCCGTGGCGGTACATAAACGGAAAATGGATTACTTGGAATCCCTTCCCGGGTGCCTGCTTGCACCACGTAATTCCCCTGTGGGTCAACCCAGGTCTTAGGCGGAATGAAAGGGACAGAGTTCCTGACAAGGATACCCACCCCTCGTGAATCAGTTGTATAGCTTAGTATGCTACCATCGTATAGCCTCCCCTAGTCATTGCATTGCATGTGTTGCCTAATAAATTTGTTTCTAGCAATAATACAACATTGGGCATACGTTTACGGATAAGTTGGTGGACCATACCTTTTGCCCAGATCATTCACATTCCATGATAGTATTGACAAATGGGACCGGGTACTAAGAGGGGATGCCATGATATGTAATACATGAGAAAGCGTCTGACATACCCATGTAGGAGGGGCCCCAGAGGGTGGCATTGAAAGGATCTTTATTGCCGCTTGAAAATGTTGCTTTAACTAACCCACAAATACCAAGAAAACCACCCACCCTGCTACCCTGACTTGTGGAAACTGAACTGCCCACCCAACCCCAACTGGGAAGGTGCCTGTTGCCCCTAGAAAAAAAGAAACATGTTAGTCAATTCACAACTGGAGGTAAAGTGACCAGGGCAGCTCTGCGCCGTCCTGCCACCCCAATGGGCCTGGTATCGGGTAGAGGTCCTCTCCAAGTCCATGGAGGTGACAAATGGTGTCCCCAACTGCTGCAGTGCCAACTTGTCTGGTAGTAGGAATATGCATTAGTTCTTTCCTCCCAGAAAGATACACCAGATTTCCTCCCTGCCCCATGCGGGCCATTGCACCCACATGTTATATTTAGGCCCCATAGATTCTAATAAGTAGAGGTATATGTCTCTGCTCTAGCCCATCTCAAAAGCCCGATGGATGTTAGGCTTCAGTGGGCTGCTTCGCACCATCTCCGTTCTTATCTGTGTCCTTTTGCGGTGAGCGATAGCTGGTGGGTCCCCTGCCAATATTGTGCTTTCGTTGTGGATTCCTTTGTCTTTTCCCATCTCCAGCCCTGCACCAGCCCACAGCAATTCCTTCACCAGTTTGGGGTAGTCAAAGAACCATGTCTAAGCTTGGCCGGGAAGAGCATCATATATTTGATTTCACGACTCCGCAACTCACGTTTCACTCCATAAAGCTCCTTCGCATTTGTTTGACTTTTAGAGTGTAGTCGGGGTAGAGGGAGACTGTAGTTCCTTCAAACTTCAGATCCGGGGCAAATCCAACCGCCTTTAGGATTGCATCTCTGTCCCCATAATTGAAGATGCGAGCCACAATGGTTCAGGGAGGCATACCCAGTTTGGGAGGGGCGGCCGGCACCCTATACGCTCTCTCTACAGAGAACATTTTTGAGAGGCCCTTGGGCTGGGGGCACTGTGGTACTGAGGTTCTCCACAGGGCTTGTCCGCTTTTTCGTGAACCCCCACTCGGCGAATATTATTGCACCTGCCTTCCATGTCCTCCAGGCACACCTGCATGGTGACATTGTCCCTGAGAAAAGAGGTTACCTGTTTCTGCCTCTGTTATCCGTGACCGTTTGTCGTGTGTCGCAGAACTGGTCATTTTCTTTATTTAATTCAGCCCACTTCAGGGTCATCTCTGCCACCAAGGTACCCTTTATACCCTGAATGGCTGCCATATTTTCTACTAGTGATGGCTCCTGGGCCCCCTCCTCCGGCTGTTGTGTGCTTGGCTTGGCCCGATGTCTGTGTGCACAGGCTGAGGGAGAACATATCATTCCATTTTGCTCTCCTGAGATCTTTTGCTCTCTTTGCCCCCTGTCATGGCTAGTTTTTCCCCCGTTCTGCTTCAGTATATGTCTGTGTCCGGAACCACTCCGTCACATCCGGACCGCCACCTGCAGGGATGGGGACCCTGGGAGCAAGGAGGGTAGGTGTGAGACCCTGTGTCTCCACCTATGGGTCCCTATCCTGCGACCTGTTGGCGCAGCTGCCCAGCGAAAAGGCCCCAGACTGCCCCTGCAGGTATTGTGTCTTTAATTGGACCCGGGGTCCCGGAGTGTCGGCATCAAGGGAGAGAGGCGGGGAAAGGAAGGGGGAACCGCCACAGACAAAGACCTTCTCCTCAGGTCTCCACTCACCTGGTCCATGGATTGCGATCCGGGCCCCTTAAGGGCTTGGCGGTACATTCAATCTCGCTCTGCCTGGACCGCCCCCTGCAGTGATGGAGACCCTGGGAGCAAGGAGGGTAGGTGTGAGACCCTGTGTCGCCAACTATGGGTCCCTATACTGCGGCCTGTTGGTGCGGCTGCCCAGTGAGTAGGCCCCAGACTGCCCCTGCTGGTAGTGTGTCTTTAATTGGACCTGGGGTCACGGAGTGTCGGCATCGAGGGAGAGAGGCGGGGGAAAGGAGGGGGCAACCGCCACAGGCAAAGCCCTTCACCTCAGGTCTCTACGCACCTGGTCCATAGATTGCGATCCGGGCCCCCACCGGGCTTGGCGGCACACTCAATCTCACTCCCTGTCTCCGTCAACACCACGCCCGCAGGTCGGGCAGGCAGGCAAGGCGGCAGGATGGGAGCTTTAAATGCGTGACAGGCCGCTTCGGCTCTCGATGGCTCTCGCAGGGGCAGCACATCGCCTGGGCCTCCGGTCCTGCTGCTCAGTTCCGGGCAAGGACCCAGCCAGATACGCCCGCTCATCACTCCCCCCCAGGCTGTACCGAAAAGTCACCACACCGAGGTGGCCACAGCCCAGGTACCTGTAGTCGTGTAGTCCCCGACAGCTCCTGCAGGGCAGCTCACCCACTGGGCCTCCCAGGCCGGCTACACAGTCCCCTGCTCCTCAGGCCAGGCGTTGGAGATGCATCCAGGTCGGGGGGATGGGCTCCACAGGGCCCAAACATGGCCGCCGCCCCCCAGGAGCAGCAATTCAATTTGGCAACGACCCTTGTTCCGGGACGAGGATTTCGCTATGGCAGCCCGTCCGGCCCTGACGAATGCTATAAGAAAACCATATGCCTGAGCGACAGGCTTGTGGATTCACTGCTAGACACAGGTTGTTACTACAGCGTTGTCTGTAAGGAGCTAGTACCCCTTAATCAAATACTGAATGAAGAAAAGATACAAGGGATACTACCTCATGTAGACATGAGGTTGTATCCCTTAGCTGAGGTTGTAATGGAAATAGATTGGAATCCCCAGATACGAAAGGTGGGGGTGGGGCCAGTACTCTCAAAGAAGGTTCACCTTGGTACCAATCTTGTACTCTTTGACGAATACTTAGCAAAAATACCTAACCAAACCCCTGACTCTGATTGGCTGAATGAAGCCCCTTTTTATACAGTAGACATACAAAACACTCAAACAAAGGTACTGAAAACCAAGGCAGGAAAGAGGAGAGAACGAGAGAAGCACAGGATTTCCTCACAATCCCCTATTACCTGTCTCCTTTCCTCACCAGAAGACAGACATGCATTATCCCGGAGTTTTAGAGCAGTGCAAAGAGAAGACAGCACCCTGATGAAGGCCTGGAGTCAAGTACAAGAATAAGGCCTCGACAAGGTAGGCCAATATTTGTGTATTAAATGGGGTCTGCTCTATAGGATCAGTGGGGCACAAATCAAAAAGAACAACGTCTGGTGCCTCTAGCATTTAGGGAACAAACTATGCACCTTGCTCATTGCCAGGCTTGGGGGGAGGGCGGGGATTAAGGACAGGAGCACACCTTTAAATATCTATTGGAGAAGTTTTATTGACCCCGGGGTATATAAGGAAGTAGCTAGGTTTTGTGCCTCGTGTACAAGGTGTCAACTGGTGAATCCCTCAAACTAAAAGAAGGAACCTTTGTACCCCTTACCTATTATTGATGTTCGATTCAAAAGGGCAGGGATGGATTTGTAGGGCCTCTCCTCCCCCCAGCCAGAGGACACCCATATATTCTAGTGGACTATGCAACCTTTTATCCTGGATCCATTCTTCTTACCAGTACTTTCTGTAGCCCATGCTAGGTTGTCCCTGTTAATGAAGGAAATCTGGAAGCTCCTGGAGGTTCACCAGATCTGAACAGCTGTATACCACCCACAGACAGACAGACTGGTGGAACGCTATAACAGAACCATAAAAACGATCCTAAAGAAAAGCATAACCGAAACCGGGAAAGACTGAGATCGTAAACTCCCCCTTGTTTTATTCACCATCAGAACCCATGAGCAAAAATACCAGGCATAGCCCCTTTGAACTCATATTTGGTTGGAAACCCTATACTCTCCTAGAAATGGTAGCTGAACAATGGACTGAGAAATAGGATGAGGGGATGCCACAGTTAGGGTTTACCACTTCACAAAAAAACCTATCCACACTCTGGGAAGAAGTACAGCAAAATATGATGAGGGCACAACAAAAGCAAAAAAAATATTATGACCAGGGTACTAAATTGAGAGAGCTGAGATAAAGCACTAATCCTTCGACCGTCCTCTGAGAAAAATCTTAAAGTGAAGTGGCAAGGGCCTTATGTAGTAATGAAAAAAATAACACCTGTTACCTACAGTGTAGCAGTTCCTCACAGAACGTAGTGTACAGGTATTTCATATCAATGGGAAGATTCTACCCGCCAGAATATCTATTCCCCGACAACAATAATCCACATAACGCTTACGAAACCTATAGAGAGGCCTTTACAACCCTTAAACGATAGAAAGACCCCATATTGGAGAAAAGCTCACTCACTCAAACCCAAAGACAACAGTTGTGCAAATTATTAGATCACAACCCAGTGCTGAGTTCTAGCAAACCCGGGCGAACCTCCCCAATCACACATGGCATTAAAACAGAAGCTCGGAAGGTAATAAAGCTGAGGCCCTATTCGATCCCTGCAGCTAGGTAGCAGGCTGTACAACAAGAGAGGGGAGGGAGAGGATGTACCCTAATGGTTAGGGCGGTCAATCTCAAATCTGGGGAACCGGGTTCGAGTCTCTGCAATGACTCTCAACATCCTGTGATTCTGGGCAAATCACTTAATCTCCCTGTGCCTCAGTAAAATAAATGTGTCATGGTGTAACACAACTGGTCTTCATGTAAAGCGCTCTGATACCTTCAGGTCAAGTTCGCACTACATAAAACTACGGGAAAAAAACACAAAAACAAGAAATAGAAACCATGCTACAAGCTGATATTATTGAGCCTTCCCAGAGCAACTGGTGTTCACCAGTCATACTTGTTCCCAAGCCTGATGGAAGCCATAGGTTCTGTATTGACTTTCGCCAACTCAACATCCACTCGAAATTTGACAGTTATACTATGCCAAGAGTAGATGTGCTTATAGAAAGGCTGAGGGGAACACAGGTAATGTCCACTATCAATCTACCAATGGATATTGGCAGATACCTCTCAGCCCCGTTGCTATAGAAAAGACAGCATTTTCCACACCCTCAGGCCTGTACCATTTTAAAGTCATACCCTTTGGCCTTCATAGCGCCCCGGCCACTTTCCAGAAGTTGATGGACATCTTTTTGAGGGCACGGTGGGGCAGAAAGACTGGGGATATGTTGGGGGAGAGGGGGGCATTGGCATTACCCATTATGGGCAGCCCCCACCCATCTTTAAAAAAAGAAATCTCTGGTGTTTAGTGGGCTTTCTGACCCCCTCGAGGCAGATCGGGGATAATAATCCCCATCCGCCCATCAAGGTGGGCAAAAAGACTGTCCCTTTTTTGTTTGGGAGTGGGGGCTATTGGCATGCCCATTTTGGGCAGCCCCCCACCCCAACATATTCAAAATAAAAAAATCCCTGGTGCCTAAAGGGCTTTCTCCGTCCCGGGGGGGCAGATCTGGGATAATAACCCCCATATGCCCCCAGGGGGGCAGAAAGACTCTCCCTTTTGTTTTGGGGTGGGGCATTGGCTTGCCCATTGTGGGGATCCCCCACCTATCTATTATAAAAAAAATAATCCCTGGTGACTAGTGGGCTTTCTGCCCCTCGGGGGAGCAGATCGTGGGCTATTGTCCACATCTGTACCCCGGGGGAAGAAAGACTGTGCCAGTTTTTGGAATGGGGCATTTAGGGCAGCCCCCACCCCTACATCTCCCCCCCAAAAAAATCCATGGTGTCTAATGTGCCTTCTGCCGCTCGGGGGGGGCAGATTGGGTACAACTCCCCCCATCTGCCCCGTGGGGGAGAAAAACTGAATATGGCCAAATAATTATGGGGCAGCAAAGGCACTTACCCATTGACTGCTCACCTCTCCCTGGTGTCTAGTGGTGGTTCTCTGCTTGAGGATTGCCTTCCTGAGGCAATCCCCAAACAGGGATACATCAGACTAGGGTAACATTGAAAAGGGGGGATTCTCCTCTTGCCACTGATACCTCTCCCGTTTTCCTATGTGCTCTGGGGGCTGAGATAGCCCAAGGAGCACGTAGGCAGCGAAAGTGAAATGAGCCGATTGACCAATTTCACTTTCAGTGTAGTGAAGTTGGCGTGGCATATGTCAATCGTCACTACGTTGAAAAACTGAAAAATGCCTCAGGCAGCTGGGGAAGGACTTCCTCAGCTCCTGAGGCTCGAGGCTAAAGGAAAAAAAGGAAAGCCCTCTGCTGTTTGCAGCTAAGGGATTTCTAAATAGTGGGCCTTGGACGTAACGGTTACGTCCTTGGCATCGGAGCGCCACAGCCTTGGAAGTAACCGTTACATCCAAGGCATGGAAGGCGTTAAACACAGCCTTGGTCTTTTTCATCCTTTTATTTGACAAAGCATTATTCAGGCAGTTATCCTGTCTTGGTTAGATTACTCCAATATTCTGTACTTGTGATCAATAGGTCTGTAACTAAGAGACTCCAGCTGGCACAAAATGCTGCGTTCAGGCTACTGTTTTCCCTTCCTAAAATTGCTCTGTCTCGGTCTACTTTGCAAACTGCATTGGCTCCCTTTGTTCCAGCGTGTGACTTTAGGACCTTATGTACCACCCATAATATTTTGCATTCCCAGGGGGCCCCTATCTTGTCGAACCTTATATATGTGTATCGACTTTTTAGACCTCTACGCTCGACTAATATTATTCTGGCCACCATCCCACGTGTTAAGAGAGTAAGAGCGGGAGGCCCCTATTTCATGCCAAGGCCCCTGCTCTCTGGATAGATCTCCCCCTTTCTATCAGGAGCATTCAGAACTATTTTCAGTTCAGAAAAACATTGAAGGCCTGGCTTTTCTCTAGGTAGAGTACCTCTCTTTTAAGCCATTGTTGCAGTCTGTTTCTAGCAATTGACTAGCGAAGCCCCGTTGATGGGGCAGCTATGTTCTTTACACATATTATAGAATATATATGTGTGTGCATATATATATATATCAGAAAACAACAGTGGAGGGAGGGTCAAAGGGATACAAAGTTTAAAGACCCCTACCTGGTTCAAATCCCCAGCTACACTATATGTTCTTTTGTGTTGTGCATATATATATATAGTCTTGAAATAAAGAATCTCTTATTAAGCATGTTTGGTGTGGCCCGTGCTGCGGTTTTCTCTTGGATATATATCTATCTATCTATCTATCTATCTATCTATCTATCTATCTATCTATCTATCTATCTATCTATCTATCTATCTATCTATCTATCTATCTATCTATCTATCTATCTATCTATCTATATAGATATATATATATATATATATATATATATATATATATATATATATATATATATCTATATAGATAGATAGATAGATAGATAGATAGATAGATAGATAGATAGATAGATATATTCCACAAACAGTCGTTCTCCTCACTCTCACAAGAACGATGTCCAGGCCACAGCTCGGTTCAGAAATTGTGTTTATTCACAACGCACTCGACAATGGGACCCAGTTCCCGAAATGGCGTTGAGTGCGTTGTGAATAAACACAATTTCTGAACCGAGCTGTGGCCTGGACATCGGTCTTGTGAGAGTGAGGATGACAACTGTTTGTGGAATACGGGGGAGTGGCGATCCCGTCCCGGCCCGCCGCTGTTAGCGGCCATCCCAGCTTCTTCGCCGATTTCGGGTGGATATATATATATATATATATATATTCATCAAAGCTCGAAGGTGTCCACCTTTGAGTAGCACGCGAACAGCAGCTTGGTTTATGTATAGGTGAGGACGGGGATCCACTCGTAGACGCCGCTCTGTACGGGATCTGCCCGACGCGTTTCGAAGCTCCATATGCTTCTCTTCAGGGGCTTTAACGGAAGCGGTGTGCGCAACCACCGACCCACTTCTCCATTTTATATGCAACACACCCACCGATGGGAGGCTCAAATGAGACTGTGCATTCTGGGAAGTGTGGTCCGGGAAGCACACAATCAAGTCCTGTATGGACTCCACAAGTGGGCCCGTCCTCGATTCCAAGTACGACTGCTGCTTCACTTTCGTGACCCCCAGGGTACCGGGGTGGTGCATACTCCGCGGCTGGACGGCCGCGTATAAATCAAAGCTCGAAGGTGTCCACCTTTGAGTAGCACGCGAACAGCAGCTTGGTTTATGTATAGGTGAGGACGGGGATCCACTCGTAGACGCCGCTCCGTACGGGATCTGCCCGACGCGTTTCGAAGCTCCATATGCTTCTCTTCAGGGGCTATAACGGAAGCGGTGTGCGCAACCACCGACCCACTTCTCCATTTTATATGCAACACACCCACCGATGGGAGGCTCAAATGAGACTGTGCATTCTGGGAAGTGTGGTCCGGGAAGCACACAATCAAGTCCTGTATGGACTCCACAAGTGGGCCCGTCCTCGATTCCAAGTACGACTGCTGCTTCACTTTCGTGACCCCCAGGGTACCGGGGTGGTGCATACTCCGCGGCTGGACGGCCGCGTATAAATCAAAGCTCGAAGGTGTCCACCTTTGAGTAGCACGCGAACAGCAGCTTGGTATATGTATAGGTGAGGACGGGGATCAACTCGTAGACGCCGCTCCGTATGGGATCTGCCCGACGCGTTTCGAAGCTCCATATGCTTCTCTTCAGGGGCTTTAACGGAAGCGGTGTGCGCAACCACCGACCCACTTCTCCATTTTATATGCAACACACCCACCGATGGGAGGCTCAAATGAGACTGTGCATTCTGGGAAGTGTGGTCCGGGAAGCACACAATCAAGTCCTGTATGGACTCCACAAGTGGGCCCGTCCTCGATTCCAAGTACGACTGCTGCTTCACTTTCGTGACCCCCAGGGTACCGGGGTGGTGCATACTCCGCGGCTGGACGGCCGCGTATAAATCAAAGCTCGAAGGTGTCCACCTTTGAGTAGCACGCAAACAGCAGCTTGGTTTATGTATAGGTGAGGACGGGGATCCACTCATAGACGCCGCTCCGTACGGGATCTGCCCGACGCGTTTCGAAGCTCCATATGCTTCTCTTCAGGGGCTTTAACGGAAGGGGTGTGCGCAACCACCGACCCACTTCTCCATTTTATATGCAACACACCCACCGATGGGAGGCTCAAATGAGACTGTGCATTCTGGGAAGTGTGGTCCGGGAAGCACACAATCAAGTCCTGTATGGACTCCACAAGTGGGCCCGTCCTCGATTCCAAGTACGACTGCTGCTTCACTTTCGTGACCCCCAGGGTACCGGGGTGGTGCATACTCCGCGGCTGGACGGCCGCGTATAAATCAAAGCTCGAAGGTGTCCACCTTTGAGTAGCACGCGAACAGCAGCTTGGTTTATGTATAGGTGAGGACGGGGATCCACTCGTAGACGCTGCTCCGTACGGGATCTGCCCGACGCGTTTCGAAGCTCCATATGCTTCTCTTCAGGGGCTTTAACCGAAGCGGTGTGCGCAACCACCGACCCACTTCTCCATTTTATATGCAACACACCCACCGATGGGAGGCTCAAATGAGACTGTGCATTCTGGGAAGTGTGGTCCGGGAAGCACACAATCAAGTCCTGTATGGACTCCACAAGTGGGCCCATCCTCGATTCCAAGTACGACTGCTGCTTCACGTTCGTGACCCCCAGGGTACCGGGGTGGTGCATACTCCACGGCTGGACGGCCGCGTATAAATCAAAGCTCGAAGGTGTCCACCTTTGAGTAGCACGCGAACAGCAGCTTGGTTTATGTATAGGTGAGGACGGGGATCCACTCGTAGACGCCGCTCCGTACGGGATCTGCCCGACGCGTTTCGAAGCTCCATATGCTTCTCTTCAGGGGCTTTAACGGAAGCGGTGTGCGCAACCACCGACCCACTTCTCCATTTTATATGCAACACACCCACCGATGGGAGGCTCAAATGAGACTGTGCATTCTGGGAAGTGTGGTCCGGGAAGCACACAATCAAGTCCTGTATGGACTCCACAAGTGGACCCGTCCTCGATTCCAAGTACGACTGCTGCTTCTCTTTCGTGACCCCCAGGGTACCGGGGTGGTGCATACTCCGCGGCTGGACGGCCGCGTATAAATCAAAGCTCGAAGGTGTCCACCTTTGAGTAGCACGCGAACAGCAGCTTGGTTTATGTATAGGTGAGGACGGGGATCCACTCGTAGACGCCGCTCCGTACGGGATCTGCCCGACGCGTTTCGAAGCTCCATATGCTTCTCTTCAGGGGCTTTAACGGAAGCGGTGTGCGCAACCACCGACCCACTTCTCCATTTTATATGCAACACACCCACCGACGGGAGGCTCAAATGAGACTGTGCATTCTGGGAAGTGTGGTCCGGGAAGCACACATTCAAGTCCTGTATGGACTCCACAAGTGGGCCCGTCCTCGATTCCAAGTACGACTGCTGCTTCACTTTCGTGACCCCAGGGTACCGGGGTGGTGCATACTCCGCGGCTGGACGGCCGCGTATAAATCAAAGCTCGAAGGTGTCCACCTTTGAGTAGCACGCGAACAGCAGCTTGGTTTATGTATAGGTGAGGACGGGGATCCACTCGTAGACGCCGCTCCGTACGGGATCTGCCCGACGCGTTTCGAAGCTCCATATGCTTCTCTTCAGGGCCTTTAACGGAAGCGGTGTGCGCAACCACCGACCCACTTCTCCATTTTATATGCAACACACCCACCGATGGGAGGCTCAAATGAGACTGTGCATTCTGGGAAGTGTGGTCCGGGAAGCACACAATCAAGTCCTATATGGACTCCACAAGTGGGCCCGTCCTCGATTCCAAGTACAACTGCTGCTTCACTTTCGTGACCCCCAGGGTACCGGGGTGGTGCATACTCCGCGGCTGGACGGCCGCGTATAAATCAAAGCTCGAAGGTGTCCACCTTTGAGTAGCACGCGAACTGCAGCATGGTTTATGTATAGGTGAGGACGGGGATCCACTCGTAGACGCCGCTCCGTACGGGATCTGCCCGACGCGTTTCGAAGCTCCATATGCTTCTCTTCAGGGGCTTTAACGGAAGCGGTGTGCGCAACCACCGACCCACTTCTCCATTTTATATGCAACACACCCACCGATGGGAGGCTCAAATGAGACTGTACATTCTGGGAAGTGTGGTCCGGGAAGCACACAATCAAGTCCTGTATGGACTCCACAAGTGGGCCCGTCCTCGATTCCAAGTACGACTGCTGCTTCACTTTCGTGACCCCCAGGGTACCGGGGTGGTGCATACTCCGTGGCTGGACGGCCGCGTATAAATCAAAGCTCGAAGGTGTCCACCTTTGAGTAGCACGCGAACAGCAGCTTGGTTTATGTATAGGTGAGGACGGGGATCCACTCGTAGACGCCGCTCTGTACGGGATCTGCCCGACGCGTTTCGAAGCTCCATATGCTTCTCTTCAGGGGCTTTAACGGAAGCGGTGTGCGCAACCACCGACCCACTTCTCCATTTTATATGCAACACACCCACCGATGGGAGGCTCAAATGAGACTGTGCATTCTGGGAAGTGTGGTCCGGGAAGCACACAATCAAGAGCGGAGTATGCACCACCCCGGCACCCTGGGGGTCACTAAGTGAAGCAGCAGTCGTACTTGGAATCGAGGACGGGCCCACTTGTGGAGTCCATACAGGACTTGATTGTGTGCTTCCCGGACCACACTTCCCAGAATCCACAGTCTCATTTGAGCCTCCCATCGGTGGGTGTGTTATATATAAAATGGGGAAGTGGGTCGGCGGTTGCGCACACCGCTTCCGTTAAAGCCCCTGAAGAGAAGCAAATGAAGCTTCGAAACGCGTCGGGCAGATCCCGTACGGAGCAGCGTCTACGAGTGGATCCCCGTCCTCACCTATACATAAACCAAGCTGCTGTTCGCGTGCTACTCAAAGGTGGACACCTTCGAGCATTGATATATATATTCATATATATATATACATCAAACAGGAACCAAAATTGAACGGAGACCGCAGGAGGCTTTTGAATTACTGCTCTTTATTCAAAAACGATCAACAAACTGTCCTGCATGGACCACTCTTTCAGTCCTGATTTAATCTCAAAGGCTGTTTATTATAAAGAGTGGTCCATGCAGGACAGTTTATTTTTTCTTTGCTCTGCAGAATTAGTTGGAATAACGAGCAGTACTGGCATTTTGTTTTGTTGATCATATTAGCGGCGTGGCCTTACTGCGCTAAAGCCAAACCCTTGTTGTTGAATGCTTTATTCAAAAACGGCAGCTTGCTGGCAGGCCCCCGCCATGCAGACATGCCCCAAATAAAACGCCAGACGCGTTTTGAGAATTGAATCTCTTCCTCAGCGGCGTAAGTTCAATGAGAGTGGCTGTGTGGGTCTATGAGTGGATATGTGAGCGTGTATTTGCCTCTGAATGGGTGTGCGAGTGGTGCAGTGGATTTTGGGTATGACATAGGAAGATCATATATAGTGGATGGTGTGTCCTCGGTGGCCCCATAATAGCTTATTAGGTGATATGTTTCTTTCCCTGTTAATATTTTTACCAACCTCCATCTAGCCCCTGGATTACACACTACCTTTAGGTCCTCTGACTGGGCTGCACATGTGATCAACATTGCTACACCTCCATGTGATGGCTGTGAAGAAACAAAAAAATGCATGCTGGATATATAAGGAAATATGAGAATTGCAGCCTTTGTCTATTAGATGTGTTTCCTGCAAAAGTACTATATCTGCATTTGAAGATTTAAACCAGGCTAAGATGTCTTGGTACTTCAATCTGTTATTTAAGCCATTCACATTGAATGATACAGTTCTCAACTTATTGCAAGACATTGCAAGATATATTTCTTTTTTCAACTGTCTGTAGCAAGCTTTCCTATTTTTCCTCTTCCTTGAGCCCTATCAACTACGACCTGCCCCCATGTCCTACCCCCTTTGACCCTGGTGCCCAACCCATCAGAGGCTTCCTCCAGCCCCATCTCCCCCTCCCGGTAGCCCCCCATACCCAACTCCCACATGCCTCCTACCACCCAAACCCTTCGAGTAGTGCCTTGACATGGCACCAGGAGATCTTCTAAGGCGCCTAGTGCATCATGCAAAAAAAAGAAAAAAAGAGAGAAGTGTGACAAAAAAATGGTTAAATCCAGTTTATGAGTCTCCATAGACTTTTTTTGCACTAGATCGGAGATGATGCTAACAGTAGTTTCACACCCTTCTGCTATGCCAGTAAACGTTTGTGAGGTGTGATCTGTTTTCAGCATCATCAATTTTAACTGCAAGTCAGCCAGCTCAATTTGAAGCTTCACAGTAGAGAAATCCTGCTGAGACCTTACATCCTCTCATCTGAAAACTGCTGATCGACCTCAGAAAAACATGTAGCTAAGTTCTACATATTATGTTTAATGAGATTCAACTGTTGTTCGGTCTTTTTGTTAGCATAATCCTGAGAAACCTTCATTGTTTTAAGATCACTTAAAATTTGAAGAAGAAGGGACTCTGTTGAAGTAATACTTGTTTCTTCAAATTTTGTCAGCTTGTGTTGCTCCTTGGAAACACCCAAGATCAGGAAAAGTCGACGTTGCTTGTGGTATTGCTATGTTAGTACCATGCATATTCTCCCACATCATTGGTGATGGTAGAGCTAGATCTGCTGTTAATACCTGATGCGATTCAGTGGTGATGCTCAATTTATAAGGGCAGAATTTCTTCTGACCTGGTGCTATGTAGAAGAATTATCGTTAGACCCCAAATGAGCTCGGTCTCTGGGGGGGGAAGGGGGGGGGGTATGTCTGACATTCTTTGCTCCCTATGAGCTATTCACTGGCTTTTTCACCCCTACTTCATTTGTTATGCCATTGCCAACTAATTCAGTTGCTGACTTGGAAGCGGAACTGGGACTGGGCAATCTTGTAGCGTTTTCTTTTTCTTTCACCTCTGCCAGAGTTGAGTATGTCATTCAAAGACCAGCTGATTCGGCAAAAAGTCGCACTATTCCCGGCCCTGCTGGAGAGCATACTGAGTGATCGAGCAAGGGCATACATTCCTGTTGCCATAGGTGGAAGCCCTTGTTCCCTTTTCACTGTAGTTATTTTGTTGCTTGTGTGTTGATTTCGTAGATGCCTTGGTTGGGGGAGTGGTGGTCCCAGGAGCACAGTGAGGTCCATGAGGCCCCCCAATTTATTTACCATTAGCCCCAGAGAGGTGGCGGTCCTGGGGGTATTGAGGGGTCTGTGCGGCCCCCTGTTACACAACAACAGCCCTGGGGAGGTGGCCGTCCCCTAAGCATACAAATGCCCAATGAGTGTGGCCTTGTATGCCCCCTTCTTTGAATTTTGTATTAGGCTGCATGTTTACAGGACCAGGCCCGCCCAGAGGTTAATTAGTAGATTAGAGCTTGAGCCCGCGCTTCCTTTTTTGGGATTTTTTGGTGGGAGCCGCAGAACCAGCATAACTCCTGCTGAATTTCTTTTTTTTTTTTTCCTGGTGGGGTCCCTGCTTGACCCCCCCCAGGAGGCCTAAGGGGTTACGGTATTCGTACCCTGCCCCTTCTCCTTTTTAAAAAAATGTTAGGGACTCGAGTCCCAAGATGGCTGCCAACATTTCCTGGTTGAAGTGTGGCAGCCAATCAGCTATGAGCACGGGTATTGTCGGGTCCTCTGAGGATCCGTGTTCCTTTGCATACAATTTTGAATTTCCCTTAATATTTTCAAAACTACTGAATGGATTTACAACAATTTACAAGAAGGTCGCTTCCTGTACCAGCAGCTACCTTTCTGCCAAATGTGGTGTAATTGCGTTCAGCAGTTTGGGCTATAGTTGTGTCTAAAATCCCTATTGAAAATTGCATGGGGAAAACCTGTATTGGGACCCCTCCTTCTTCTCAGCCCCCACTTGACAAATCACCCTAAAACTTTCAAGACAGCAAAAGAAGTGAACGGCATACTATTTTGAACATTTTGCAAGGATTCATCAGACAGCCCCAAAGTTATTGCCTTATATATATTGTGGTCACTATTATATGCAAGATGCTCAAGCCGGAAGGTTGGTTTAGATATGTTTTTGTTTAATTAATACGAAGAACACCGTCTCAATGAGACCCCGTGAAGGGAACAAAAGAAAAGGGATAATGGTGGACAACAGAAATAACAACAGTCTCTTCACTTCGGTTTCTGTCAGTTTTTTTCCTTACTGGAATACTTGGCTTCGTAAAGGGCTTATCTTCGCGTCCAGGTTCCCCCTGACCGAAGGGAGTGTCCCCTCAAAATAAAACAATAGTAATGAGAATGTAAGATTGGCGTGAAGATAAGAAAGCCTCTAGACATAACATCAGGTTGTTTGTGTTCACATGCACATTGTGGTAATGTGAATGAGTGCCACTACTGTCCTGCCCACCACTTTCCTAGTCAAAAGTATTGAAAGAAAGGCACTAGCCTGGGGCCACGGCTCTTGGGGTTGTGCCAGAGGGTGTCTCTCCATCCTCCTACCCTTTGGACGGCTGGACTGGCTAGCGGTGCCTCTATCTGAGTTCTGCTTCGAGAGGCGTGGCGTCTTTGTGTTTTTCCTCCGAGCTTGAGAAGATGGCTGGTGTGGACGGGTTTATCATTTTCCTTTGGCTGGTTGTCAGGTCACCAGAAGCACTGACCTCTGGAATGCCTGCTTCCTTTCTCCTGATGGTGTCTCCTTCCTGCTCCTTGTCTCATAACTCCAAGCTCGCTCCTCTGCCTGGGACTGTTTCTGTAGCTGACAGGATTATGTGTCCCCGGACTGCTGGGCTGACGCCTTTGTTTTCGTGAGGTGTTTTGCGGTGGCCATCATGGAAATCCCGCTTGTACAGGTTGCGGGATTACACTGCCCCTCTACCAAGTATGGACGTTCGGGCCATACAGAGACCGGACATTGAGACAGGAAATCCACGTTCCCCTGGAATTTACCTGGTGCAGAGAGGGCCTGAAAAGAGAAAGGTTGTAAGGACAAAAATCAACAAAGGATCTTTGGATTTGTGTCCTTGTGGGTGGCGAGCCAAGTTAAGGGTGCATGGTCGGTTACGAGAAAGAAGGTACAGCCCAACAGGCAATACTAGAGCACCTCCATGGCCCATTTGATGGCTAAGCACTCTTTCTCCATTTTTGTATAGTGTCTCTCTCGGGGGAACACTTTATGGCTAAGATATAAGATAGCAAACACAAGGAGATGATGGAGAGAGCGCTGAAACTTTTCATACACTCACCCCCAGTCACAGATCTGGGTTGAATCAATCATCATTCTTTAGCTCACTTCGCCACCCCAGTTCAGACACAGCTATATGCAAATCAGTCTTGGTCCTGTGCATCATGGGAACAGTCCAGCCCGATCTGTCAAGCCATGTCTTCCCTGGACCGGAAATAAGCATCCTGGGACCAGTTTCTGGCTAACAGCCCTCCAAAATGATGGATTTAGGCACAGATCTCTCTACTGGGGTGAATGTATTACATTGTTCTGCATTCTGTCCATCAATTCTTCTTTTCGCATTTGCACCTCGAGTGGGACGGGTATGCCAGACGTGGATCCCGTGCTCTCCATGACACTGGAGTCAAGCTGTCCTGGCTGAAACTGGTCCTAGGATGCTTGATTCCAGTCCAGGGAGGACCTGGCTTGGTAGTTGAGGCTGGACTGCTCCCATTGGGTGCACGGTCAAGACTGATTTGCATATGGCTGGGTCCAAACTGGAATGGAATGGTGAGCAAAAACCAATAGATTTAGGCCCAGATGTCTGTACTGAGGTGAATGTATGACATTGTTCTGCATTCTGTCCATCAATTTACATTTGTCACCCCGAGTGGGATGGATATGCCCAGATGTGGGTCCCGTGCTCTCCGTGCCACTGAAGTCAAGCTATCCTGGCTGATGAGGGCTGAAATCCTGAAACCAGTCATAGGATGCTTCTTTCCAGTCCATGGAGGACCTGGCTTAGTAGTTCGTGCTGGACTGTTCCCGTTGGGTGCAGGATCAAGTCTGATTTTCATATGGCTGTGTCCAAACTGGAATGGCATGGTGAGCAAAAAAATGTTGGATTTAAGCGCAGATGTCTTTACTGGGGTGAATGTATGACATTGTTCTGGTTTCTGTCCATCAATTGTTCTTTTTGCATTTGTCACCCCGAGTGGTACGTGTATGCCCAGATGTGGTTCCCATGCTCTCCATGCCACTGGAGTTAAGCTATCCTGGCTGATGAGGGCTGAAAGCCTGAAACCGGTCTAGGTTGCTTGTTTCCAGTCCAGTGAGGACCTGGCTTGGCATTTCGGGCTGGACTGTTCCCATTGGGTGCAGGGTCAAGACAGATTTGCATATGGCTGGGTCTAAACTGGAATGGCACGGTGATCCCAGACAAAAATATAAGGAAAATGTGATTTTTTAATCTGAATTTGTGGTTGGCAGAGGATTCTAGGTAGGAAAACGATCTACACAAGTCACACCTCCCTGGACTCTCCCGGTGTCTAATTTTCAGAAATGTTTAGGTTTAGTAGGTTTCCCTAGATAATCGCCTAGCCCGGGACCAAAAACGAAGGTGCCCCACTTGCAAAACCAGGTTGTTTTGTGATACATAATTTTGATGTCTCCACAATAGGTTTTGGGCCCTTCCCTGTCGCGGGTACTGGGCCCACTCAAAAAAGTGAGGTACCATTTTATCGGAAGACCTGGGGTAATGCTGGATGGTAAAACATTTGTGTCAACCTGATGATCCTACAACTTTACCACACAGAAATGTGAGGAAAATTAGATTTTTTGTAACCTTATTTGAGGTTTACAGGGGATTCTAGGTAAGAAAACATTGAGGGATCCAAGCAAGTCATACCTCCCTGACTCGCCCAGGTATCTAGTTTTCAGAAATGTCTTGGTTTGTTAGGTTTCTCTAAATAGCCGCCTGGCCCTGTACCAAAAACTCAGGTGCCCATGCAAAACCAGGTAGGTTTGTGACACATAATTGTTATGTCTCCACAGTATGTTTTAGGCCCTTCCTTGTCACGGGTACTTTGCCCACCCAGACAAGTGATGTACCATTTATATTGGGAGATCTAGGGGAATTCTTGGTAGTACAAAATTTGTATCAGCCTGGTGATCCCACAACTTTACCACACATAAATATGATTTCTTAAGCTAAATGTGAGGTTTGCAGGGAATTCTGGGTAAGAAAACATTAGGGATTCCATGCAACCTACACCTCCCTGGACTCCCCTGGGTGTTTAGTTTTCGGAAATGTCTAGTTTTGGTAGGTTTCCCTAGATGGCCGTGGAACCCGGGACCAAAAACATGGATGACTCCCTTGTAAAACCAGGATGTTTCAGGATAAATATGTTTTGGGCCATTTCCTGTTGAAGGCACTAGACCTACCCACACAAGTGACCCTATCCTGGATTTCCCTGGGCGACTAGTTTTAAAAAATCTACAAGTTTGCTAGGTTTCCCTAGGCACCGGCTGAGCTAGGGCCGAAAATCCATAGCTAAGCACATTTCAAAATAGGGTCAGTTTTCACCAGAAAAATGTGATGAGTCCACCTTGCGTTTTGGGACGTTTTATGTTGCGGACACTAGGCTGACCCACACAAGTGAGGTACCATTTTTATTGCAGGCATGGAGGAATGGTGGGTGGGTAGAAGTTTGTGGCTAACCGCAGATTTCAGGAGTTTCCATCACAAAAATGTGAGGGAAATATGAGTTTTTTACAAAGTGTGAAGTTTGCAAGCCATTCTGGGTAACAGAACGTGGTGAGATGCACACAAGTCAATGTATCCTGGATTCCCCTGGGTGTCTAGTTTTCAAAAATGTAAAGGTTTGCTAGGTTACCTGTTGTAATAAGTTGTAGGTATCCTTGATCTTTACCTTGGTTTTCTCCTTCTTACTTCCCCCCCTTCGCCCTTCTACCCTTGGTATCTCCTTCCTTGGAACTTTGGATGTGAAGCTCAACTTAGAGTGTTGGCAACACTGCTTGTCAGTTGGTGCTTGAGAACCAGTGAATAAAGGACGTTATTTACCCTTTGGAGTTTTGATTCTTCTTATCCCATTTTGGCGACGATTCCTTCTCTCCTTTACTGCGTTGGGGGCAGTCTCCTGGTTTCTCTCCCCTTTATACCTGCTACACCAACTACTTTTATGGATCTGCAATCACACACTGGTCTTTTCCTGCTTTTTCCTTCGACATTGTGATGAGTGCTGCGCTGTTAAAATTTTACTTGGTTCTCCATTTCAACTTTAATCTGGCGCATGGCACCATTCCGGTCGATGTGGAGTATTGGATCTGGTCTAAATGAATTCATTACAAGTGTAACCTGTTTTGTGGTGTGTGCGAATCATAGTGTGTGGGAGCGTCATGGACTTCTGCCTGAAATTAAAGCCGTTGACTCCACACGTTTCTCACTTATTTGAGGCGCTTCAATAGCTGATTCTGGAGTGTGGAATTTACAAGCTTGTCAACTGAGGAGAGTTGCGGTGCGCCTTTCTTATTTATCCAGTAGGTGGTGGCAGTGTTTCCTTAGTTGAGGAGTTGAGTGTGCTACTGGGGTGTAAGCACATCCCTGCGGTGGGCACACTTGTGTGGTTCAGTGTGCGGAAAGCAACAGTGAATTCCAGGTATAGTTCAATAAAGTTCCATAAGTTCAAAGTTTTCAAGATTTATTGAATCTTTTATGTTGTAATGTATTTCATATTTCCATCATATGAATCATCAAACGATTGATTTTAGCGACATCAAAGCGCTAAAAGGGCTCCAATGCATTTCGGACAAAAGTCCTTTTTCAAGGAGCACTGCAACAAAGAATATACAATGAATCAATAAAGGAACTGGGATAACAACGTGGCAAACGTTACGGTGGTGCCCAAGTGAGTCAACCTCATGCACCCTTAAAATAGATTAAAAAAATGAAGAAGGGTCCCCCTGGTGTTCGAGAAGTGATGGAAAAGATACGAAGGTATATGTCATGTGAGTGGGTAGAGTGTGTGGGTAAAGTGGGTGCTGGTCGTCGGCACAGAAAAAGTGAAAGTGTAAGAAACAGTAAAAAGGGAAAATGCGAAAACTGTGAAAGCAAGAGGCTGTATGAATAAATATACGTGAAGTGAAACGAACAGCTCGATAGAAACCGAGACTTACGTAGTCGTTTACGGAGATGCGGTCATGCTTAGAATCAAGAGCGGAAGATAGCGGGGTGAAAACTTACTGGGTCAGAAGATAAAACGGGAGTGCTGGAAAGCGGGTGCTGGATGCAGGAACTACGCGGAGTAAATGCGGAGTTCTGAGAAGGGTGAGGAAGAAATGGAGATGGAAGAAGGACTAATAGGGAAACTTAGAGAGAAGTGGAATGAGGGCAGCCATCTTAGAAAGGAGTCAAAGTGATGCGGGAACCAAGGGTGTGGTGTTGATGTAGAGTGAAACAAACGGCAGAACAGAAATATAATGCAACAATAAACGTCCATTTATAAGTAACAACTCAGTTCGGTGCGGTCATTGAGACCGAATGGTTTCTGCGACTGCAATCTATAAATCCATGTAGTTTCTCTTTGTAAGAGAGTTTTGTTATTGTCTCTCCCTTCGGTTTTCGGACCATTTCAAGAACCATGTACTTGAGCTGGGCCACGTTATGGTTGGCCTCGTTGAAGTGCATTGCTACGTTGGATTTGGAGTTACTGGTGCGAATATTAGACTTGTGTTCATTCAATCGAGTCTTAATTTTCCTGCTGGTTTTTCCCACATAGATTTTACCACATGGGCACTTAAGGAGGTAAATCAAGTTAGAAGAATCGCATGTCGCGTCCACATTGAGTTTGATAGTAAAGCCTCTCATGGGATGATTCAAAGTATTGCCTTTAATGATGTTATTGCAATTGTTGCAATGGTAGCAAGGACGAGTTCCAGTGTGTTGAACTGATGTGGAAGTGGTTGAGTTTTTAGACAGAATTTCTTTGAAGTTCATCGGGCGGGTGTAGGCAAAAATGGGGGGATCCTTGAAGAGGTCCCCAAAATCAGGTTCAGAAGATAAGATGCGCCAGTGTTTCAATATGATGTTTTTGTAGCTTTTGCTCGAAGTGGAGTATCTCGAGACGAGGACCATTCTTTGGTCGTTGATTTTAGGAGTGCCCTGTAGAGCTTCTGGTTGGGAGGTGGCAGAGGTTCGGTCAATGGCCTCCTTAAGTATTTCATCAGGATACCCTCTGTTGCGGAATCTTGATGCCATAGATTGGATTTGGATCGTTCTGCTGTCTGGGTCGGAGACTATTCGAGTTACTCTTAACATCTGGCTGTAGGGCAAATGTCTTTTTAAAGAGTTCTGGTGAAAACTACTGAAGAGTAAAGAGTTGTTACGATCCGTAGGTTTACGGAATAAATCAGTTTGGATTCCCTGAGCGGTCAATTTGATGAGGACGTCTAAAAATGCTATCTCCTGATGGTGAATGTTCCAAGTGAATTCGATTCTATCATCTTTGGTGTTGAGATCTGTCAGAGCGAGTTCTAAGTTCTCTTTGGAGTTTTTCCAGATGAAGAACAGATCATCGATGTAACGTACATATAGTTTAAGGTTGTCCGTCCAATTAGTATCATTATGAATGTAGTTCAGCTCAAAATTGCCCATGTATAGGTTCGCGTAGGTAGGTGCCGCACAATTTCCCATGGCCATTCCGGACATCTGTAGGTACCATTTCTCTTCATGTTTAAAGTAACTATGATACAGGGTATATATCATAAGTTCAAGGATGAAAGGTTTCAAAGAGTCGCTAATATCAGATTGAAGCAAGGCATGTTCCACAGCGTTGATCCCTCCTTCATGGGGAATGGACGTATAAAGGCTTTTTACATCAGCTGTGCATAAGATTAATTCTTCGTTTTCAAAGATCTGTATGGTGGAGAGCTTGTTCAAGAATTCTGTGGTGTCTCTGACGTAACTTGGTAAACCAGAGACCATAGGTTGCAGGTAACGGTCTATGAATTTCCCTGTGGGTTCGTGGATCGAACCTCTGGTGGAAACGATAGGGCGAAATGGGGGATCCATCAAATTTTTGTGTATTTTGGGTAACATCGTGATGGAGGGACTCCTGGGATGTTCCACAATGAGATATTTTTTTGTTCTATCATCGATAATTCCTTCAGCTGTGGCTTTGTCAATGATTTTGAGTAGTTCCATTTTATAGTCATTTGTGGGGTTGCCATCCAATGGTAAATATACGTTGGGGTCCATTACGTGTTCTTGTGTTCTGCGATCATACAGTTGTGTGTTGAGGATGACAAGGGCACCCCCCTTGTCAGCTTTCAAACATTTGATGGAGGGGTTCCTAGCAATGTTTTTGAGAATGTCCATGTCTTTGTTGGTGATGTTTTTGCGAGTCTTCTTGCGGAAATTGATCATGGAGATGTCCTGTGTTTCCTTAGTATCATCAGCCGGGAACAACGGTGTACAATGATTTAAGTAGATCTTCGTATGCCAAGTTCCGACTTACAGCAATTCTCAGCTGTTGCCGAGTGATGCGGTCCCGCTTCTTCCTCATAGCCTTGGGAGCAGAGTTGGCTGTGTATCACTCGCGCTGAGTGCTGAGTAAATTATTTTTGTTTATTTTCTCTTCCCTCACATCTCCAGCTGATTTCCAGTGTGAGGATGATACTTTGGTCAGCTGAAAGGAATTGTGTACCTTCTGGTGCACCCTTAACAAACATCTTGCTCATGTTGGTATGAGTTGGTTTATTTGGGGTGCAGTATACAGACATGGATTTTCGGTCTCTTGAAAACTCCAAAGTGAATTCTTTCTTCATCAACTGTTTGATGACTGAATTGCAGGCAATAGCCCGCTCAGCTCTGGAACGCCCTTTAAGATCTGTGTCAAATACATTCATTTTCTCTACCAAACAGGTGAGTGCGGTCTCCGTCACTTCACCAACCTTCTCATAAACCCCTTTAGCATACAAGTTATTTTCCAGAGCACAAGGGAAGAACGAGAAAGTTGTTAGTTACATAGCAGTTTTAAGAGGATTAGCTGCCACATGTGAATTTTGCACCTTAACAGAATCTATAATTAGAGACCAATTGGTACGTTGTACACGTAATAAGAAGATTCAGGAAAAATTATTGTCTGATGCACCTGATCTCAAACAAGCAATAGACATTGCAAAGAGTATTGAACATACTGCTTTCTGTATGAGCGAAATGAAAGAGAATCTTGATGTAAAACAAGTAATGGAGAAGAATGTGTGTAGAATTTCTGTTAACGATGACAAAAACAAACCGGTCATTGTAGAAAACTATAATCAAAGAATTGAACCCTACTAAATTGAAATGATATAGGCATGGGAATGCTAACCATTTAGCTAATAACATTCACTGCCCTGCCAGAGGTGTGATATGTAGGAAATACAATAAATGAGGGCATTTTTCAAAGGTTTGTAAAGATATAAAGAGCAAAGTGACACACTTAATCAACTGTGAAGAAGATCCCAGTGAAGATATACTTTTTTTCACATTGCTGCTTATTTGGGTGTTCACAACAACAATTATCCCACTTGTGACATATTGTTGAATGACGTTTCTTTTACAGTTTTTGCTGATTCTTGCTCTCCATTTACTTTGATTAATTAAAAATATTTTCTGGAAAGGTATGAAGACAAGAATTACAAATTTTTACCACCTGACATTAACCCCGGTGGCAATAACAATGATCCCATACCATTAGTTGGTATGCTAGTTATTTAAATAGAATTAGGTCTACTGTTGGAAATGTTTACATAACAAAAAGCGGTTAAAATTTGCTAGGGTGGAAACACCAAAAGGATCTTGGGATCAAATTAGATCCCAATGCCCCTGAACCAGTCTATCTTGTTGATGAGTCCATAACAGGATATGACATTTGTGAAAGATTTCCCGAAGTTTTCTCCAACAAGCTGGGGTTACTTAAAGGATAGCTCCATAAGATTAAACTCAAAGATCATATCAAACCAGTTGTTCATAAGGCTAGATCAGTCCCTTTACTTCTACGTACCCCTTTGAAAGAAGAGTTGGATACATTGAAAGCCAATGGAATTATTGAGGGAATTGAGAGTTCAGAATGGGTCGGCACCATTGATATAGCATCCAAAGAAGGGGGAAAGAGCATCAGGTTGTGTGTTGACTTAAGAGACCTTAACGCTAATATATGGGTTGATAGACATCCTCTCCCAAACATCAATGAGATGCTTAGTGTAATACAAGGTGGCAAGTACTTTAGTGTTTCGTCAGCATACCATCAGGTAGCTCTTCACCCTGACTCGTAAGCTCTCACATCTTTCATAACTCCTTTTGGAGCGTATCAGTATTGCAGGATGCCCTATAGATTAGCGTCTGCTGCAGCTGTATTCCAGCATATCATGACGCACATTTTACAGGGTATTAATAAAGTTCTGTACTTTCAGGACGATATTCTTATGTATGGTGAATCAAAGGAGGAACACAACAAGGTTTTTGAGGAGGTTCCTAAGAAATTGAGCAGAGCAGGATTTACCACACAAATTAATAAATGCAAAATTGGTGTACAATCTGTGGTTTACCTTGGCCATACTATTACCAGTGAAGGGATAAATCCCAAGTCTAGCCGTGTCGATGCAATTAGATTGGCCTCTGCACCATCCAAAAAAGAGGAACTTAATTTGTTCTTAGGTTTAATTGAATATATGTCCAAATTTGCAAAAAATGTTGCAGTGTGTACATTGTCTAAGGTCTTTGTTAAAGAAAGATACCACATTTGAATGAAATGTTGATTGCCAAAAAGAATTCACTCATATCAAACAAGCCATTTCCAATGCTCCTTTGTTAAGTATGTTTAATCCTAATGCTAAAACCTTTTTAAGCACTGACGCAAGCATGAAAGGATTAGGTACATCCCTCACTCAAAGTGTGGATGGTGAAGAGAAAGTTATAGCCTTTGCATCAAGAACCCTCAGTGTACCTGAACGCACCTACTCTACCATAGAGAAGGAGGCTCTTGCCTGTTTTTGGGCAATTAATCATTTTACATTTTTTCTGTGGGGCATTCCATTCTCTATAAAGACTGATCACAAACCCTTGATACCTCTATTCTCCACAAAGTCTATTGAGAAGGTCACACCTTGCATCTTCAAATAGGTGTTGGGTTTACAAGGGTTCAATTACAACATGATGTTTGTACCGAGAAAAGAATCTGGTTACAGACTGTCTATCCAGACTTCCTATAGAATCGGAGGATGTCTATAATGAGTTCTCAGACTGTAGCATTCTTGCCATTGACGTTCCTGCAATTAATAAAGATGAATGGATGAAATGTATCCAAGATGATGACACTTTAGCTCCTCTCAAAGAATTCATCTGATCTTTGTGGCTCCCTGCAGTTACCAGAACTTTATATAACAGAAATCTGAGGAAAATGTGTTTATTTCTTTACATGGTTTGGGGTTTGCATAGGATTTTGGGTAACAAAACCTGGTGAGAGCCACACACATCCCCCAATCTCTGGATTCCCCTAGGTGTCTAGTTTTAAAAAAATGTACAGGTTTGCTAGGTTTCCCTAGGTACCGGCTGTGCTAGGGCCCAAAATCCACAGCCAGGCACATTGCTAAATAGGGTCAGTTTTCACTAGAAAAATGTGATGTGTCCACGTCGCGTTTTGGGCCGTTTCCTGTTGCTGACACTGGGCAGACCCACACAAGTGAGGTACCATTTGTATCAGAAGACTTTGGGAAATGCTGGGTGGGTGGAAATTTGTGGCTCCCTATAGATTCCAGAACTTTCTATCACAGAAATTTTAGGAAAATTTGTTTTTTGACAATGTGTGAGGTTTGCAAGGGATTCTGGTTAACACAACCTCGTGAGAGCCACACACATTGCCCCATCATGGATGTCCCTGGGTGTCTAGGTTTAAAAAACTGTACAGGTTTGCTAGGTTTTCCTAGCTGCCGGCTGAGCCACGGCCAAAAATCCACAGCTAGGCACATTGCAAAAAAGGTGCAGTTTTCACTGGGAAAATGTGATGTGTCCATGTTGCATTTTTAGCTGTTTACTCTTGCGGACATTAAGCCTACCTACACAAGTGAGGTTCCGTTTGTATCAGTAGACTTAGAGGAATGATGGGTGGGTGGATGTGTGTGTGTGTCCATAGTTCCAGAACTTTCCATCACAGAAATGTGAGGAGATTTTTTTGGGAGGACATAGTGTGAGGTTTGCAAGGAATTCTGGGTAAGAGAACCTGGTGAGAGCCACACAAGTCAGCCCATCCTGGATTCCCCTGTGTGTCTAGTTTTAAAAAATGTACAGGTTTGCTAGGTTTCTCTAGGTGCCGGCTGAGCCAGGGCCCTGAATCCACAGCTAGGCACTTTGCAACAAAAGGGTCTGTTTTCACTGGAAAAATGTAATGTGCCACGTGTTTTTGGCCATTTTCTGTCACGGGCACTAAGCCTACCCTCACAAGTGAGATACCATTTTAATTGGCAGGCTTTGGGATGTGCTGGGTGGGTAGAAGTATGTTGCCCTCTGCAGATTCTAGAACTTTTCGTAACATAAATGTGAGGAAATTTCTTTGTTGTACAAAGTTTGAGGTTTGCAAGGAATTCCGGGTAACAGGAGCCGATGAGAGCCACACAAGTCACCCCATCCTGGATTCCCCTGGGTGTCTAGTTTTAAAAAATATACAGGTTTGCTAGGTTTCCCTAGGTGCTGGTAAGCTAGGGCCGAAAATCCACAGCTAGGCACATTGCAACAAAAGGGTTTGTTTGCATTGGAAAAAATTTGATATGTCCACGTTGTGTTTTGTTTTAGTCTGTTTTTTGTCGCAGGCACTAAGCCTACCCACACAAGTGAGATGCCATTTTTATCAGCAGACTTAGGGGAATGCTGGGAGGGTGGATATTTGTGGCTCCCTGCAGATACCAAAACTTTCTATCACAGAAATCTGAGGATTTATTTTTCTTTTTACAAAGTTTGTGGTTTTCAATGGAACCTGGGTAACAGAACCTGGTGAGAGCCACACACATCCCCCTTACTGGATTCCCCGGGTGTCTAGTTTTAAAAAATGTACAGGTGTGCTAGGTTTACCTAGGTACCAGTTGAGATAGGGCTTAAAATCCACAGCTAGGCACAATGCAAAATAGGATCAGTTTTCACTAGAAAAATGTGATGCGTCCATGTTGCGTTTTGGGCCATTTCCTATCGCAGACATTATGACTACGCACACAAGCGAGGTACCATTTTTATTGGGAGACTTAGGGAAACACAGAATAGTAGAACATGTTATTACTATTTTTCTTGCTATACATTTTTGCCTTCCAAATGTAAGACAGCGTGTAAAAAAGAAGTCATTTTGAACAATTCTCTCTAATTCCCATGCTAATATGGATACCCACAAATTCAGAGATGCACAAATAACCATTGCTTATAAACTCCCTGTCTTGTTCCAATTTCAGAAATACATAGGTTTCCTTGATACCAATTTTTCAATATTTATATTTTGCTAAATGAATTACTGTATACCCTGTAGACAATGAAAAAACATTGCAAGTTGCAACACAGTAATTGGCTCTGGGTGCCTCGGATTCTTGGTGAACCTCCAAGCCTCATATAACTCCACAACCAGAAGAGTCCAGCGGACTTAACAATGTATAGCTTTCAAAAATCTACCATAGTTAAAAGAAGTTACAGGTAAAAATGTATGCACAAATGGCTGTTTTTTTCAACAAAATCTCAATGTTCTTTTAATTTAAATGTTACTTTCCATAGGAAAACCTTGAAGGATCTACACAAATGATCCCTTGCTGAATTCAGAATTGTGTCTACTTTTCAGAAATGTATAGCTTTCTGGGATCCATTAATGGTTTCACACCCATTTCTTCAACTATCTGGAAGGAGGTTGAGAGCACAAACATTGAAAAAATAGGCTATGTCCCAGTAAAATGCCAAAACTGTGTAGAAAATATTAGTTTTCAGATAAACGTCTGCCTGTTCCTAAAAGCTGAGAAGATGGTGATTTTAGCATCACAAACCCTTTGTTGATACCATTTGCAGGGGAGAAACCAGATGCTTTCTTCTGCAGCACTTTTATCCAATTTCTGCCCTAGATTTCCGAATCAATTTATGATAGGACTTAATAGCTGATCTATATCATATTTTTAAGGAGGAGTCATATGATTTCCTCCAAGAGCATTCTAGGGCCGTACATTGCTTTCTAGCAGAGATCAGGTTTTCATTAAACCAGGGAGCAGCATGCTCTTTCTTTCTTACCACAACCTTTCTAACAGGGATGAAAACATCAAAGACTGAGGTAAGACAAGATTGCAATATGTTATTTTCTGCCTCTACATTAGAGGCAAGCTAAGGGTGGCAGGACTGTAAGTCCTCACATTTGTGGAGGTTGATCATTGGAGCAGCGGTAGGTATCTGCATTTGTTCGGGAAGGCAGATGGACACAGGGATCACAAAATGGTCAGTCCAAGGCAAAGGAAGTCTTGAACCTAATAGATTCGAGACAACAGGGTATGAAAGGTGACCCGCTGAATGTGTGGCACCAATAACTGCCTGTCTGAGCTGCAGCGCAACAAGCTCATCAATAAAATGAACACTATTGCTATTGAATTTAGCATCCATATGAATGTTAGAATCTCCCAGGATGCTGAAATTGGCTGATTTCATGATTAGTGAAGCAATAAGATCAACCAATGCCTCCTTAAAGACTTTCAAAAGGACCTGGGGGATGATAGATTAGGATCCCAGACAAAGTAAAGTTGCTATTCAAATCAATTTTGAAAAGGGCGCTTTGGCAGTCAGGAATAGTGCAGAAGTTCAGGTTACAAGTATATATGTCTCAGTTAAATCACAGCAATTTTGCCTTCTCTACCACTGGGTCTATTGAAGTTCTTCATATAATAACCAGGGGGAAGCACTAGAGCAGGTTTGGCTACTAAGGTCAGGGTCAGCCAGGTTTCTGTAAGAAACAAAATGTGTGGGGTGTTGTCTTGAATAAAGTCAAAGACCTCGGCATGATGTTTGACCATGGAACAAAAGTTAAGACTATAAAGCTTATATTTTGTGAACTGGGGAGGCAAGCTAATCATGGGCCCAGGAGGACTGATCTCAAAGCATCATGTTGGGCAGCTGAAAGAAGGCCCATCTGGAGTTCACCCTTGCTCACCACAAGACTGTGAAGAGGGCCTAAAAGCAAAATGTTTATCAGGAGAGTACACTGACCTCTAAGAGTTATGGAGTGCAGGGTGATTGGTCCCCAGGAACCATCCAGGCAAGGACGGGCGCACACAGGATTGCCTCTGGTGCAACTTTGGCGTGCCAGTGGTGCTTCCATGGCGCAGTGTTCATTAAATACCTGGGGAGCTCTAACAGGCTCCTCTCAGACCGTCACCTGTGGGTTCCCCATCGACGAAACAGAATGTAATAAATGCCATTAGTACAAGCAGTACACAAAGTGAAAGCAGGTGAGGCAAAATACTGTTAATGCCCACAGTAACCCTACATGTGCAAAACAACCTAAATAAGAGTATTTAAAACAAGGTTTCCTTCCTGTACAGAGTAAGCTAATTAAAAGAAATTAAAACAGAATGAAAATAAAGCCATTTGGCAGCGTTCAAGCATGGTCTGCGCTCCCTGCATTGGTTAAATACCTGAGGAGCTCTTACAGGCTCCTCTCAGGCCGTCACCAATTGGTTCACCCTGGACCAATCAGAACGTAGCAAATACCATCAATGCAAGCAGTACACAAATTGAAAGCAGGTGTGTCAAAAAACTGTTAAAGCCCACAGTATCCCTTTATGTGCAAAGCAAGCTAAATAGGAGGATTAATTAAATACCTAGGTTGCTCTAGCAGACTCCTCTCAGGCTGTCACCGATTGGTTCCCCCTAGACCAATTGGGACGTAGCAAATGCCGTCAGTGCAAGCAGTACACAAAGTGAAAGCAGGTGCTGCAAAATACAGTTAAAGTCCACAGTATCCGTTCATGTGCAAAGCAAGCTAAATAAGAGTATTTAAATAAAGGTGTCCTTCCTGTGCAGAGTAAGCTTAATAAACAAAATTAAAACAAAATTACAATAAAAGCCGTATGGCAGATATAAGGAATGAACGGCGCCCATTAAATACTTTAGGAGCTCTACAGGTTCTTCTCAGGCTGTCATCGATTGGTTCCCCCTACACCAATCGGAATGAAGCAAATGCAGTTAGTAAAAGTAGTACACAGTGCAAAAGCAGTGTGGCAATATCAATCAATCAATCAATCATGCCATTTGTATAGCGCACTACTCACCCGGGAGGGTCTCAAGGCACTTGGGGGGAGGGGTATGCTACTGCTCGAACAGCCAGGTCTTGAGTTGTTTCCTGAAGGCGAGATGGTCCTGGGTCAGCCGAAGGTGGATGGGGAGGGAGTTCCAAGTCTTGGCAGCCAGGTAAGAGAAGGATCTTCCTCCGGCGGTGGCTCTTCGGATGCGTGGTACGGCTGCGAGGGCGAGGCTGGTGGACCGTAGCTGGCGGGTGGGCGTGTAGAAGGTCAGGCGGTCGTTGAGGTACTTGGGGCCCAGGTCGTGGAGAGACTTGTGTGCGTGGGTGAGGAGCTGGAACGTGATCCTCTTGTCGACGGGGAGCCAGTGCAGGTTCCTCAGGTGGCTGGAGATATGGCTGCGTCGTGGGACATCCAGGATGAGTCGGGCGGAGGCGTTCTGGATGTGCTGGAGTCTTTTCTGTAGCTTGGCTGTGGTTCTGGCGTAGAGGGCGTTTCCGTAGTCCAGTCGGCTGGTGACGAGTGCCTGGGTGACAGTCTTCCTGGTCTCGGTCGGGATCCAGCGGAAGATCTTGCGAAGCATACGCAGGGTGTTGAAGCACGATGAGGAGACGGTGTTGATTTGTCTGGTCATCGAGAGGGAGGGGTCCAGGATGAAGCCCAGGTTGCGTGCGTGGTCGGTTGGCTTGGGTGCGGTGCCCAGGGCTGGGGGCCACCAGGAGTCGTCCCAGGCGGAGGGCGAAGATCCCAGGATGAGGACTTCCGTCTTGTTCGAGTTCAGTTTCAGGCGGCTGTCCTTCATCCACTCGGCGACGTCTTTCATCCCTTCGTGTAGGCAGGTTCTGGCGGTGTCGGGGTCTCTGGTGAGGGAGAGGATCAGCTGGGTGTCGTCGGCGTAAGAGATGATGTTGAGGTTGTGCTGGCGTGCGATGGCTGCGAGAGGTTTCATGTAGATGTTGAAGAGGGTGGGGCTGAGTGAAGATCCTTGCGGGACGCCGCAGATGACTTCGGTGGCCTCGGAGCGAAACGGGGGGAGGCGGACTCTTTGTGTTCTTCCGGCGAGGAACGAGATGATCCACTCCAGTGCATTCTCTTGGATACCGATGTTGCTGAGGCGCTGGACTAGGGTGCGGTGGCAGACCGCGTCGAACGCAGCGGAGAGGTCCAGGAGGATGAGGGCCACTGTTTCCCCCTTGTCGAGCAGGGTCCGGATGTCGTCGGTGGCTGCGATGAGAGCGGTCTCGGTGCTGTGGTTGGCTCTGAAGCCGGACTGCGAGGGGTCGAGGGATCCGTTCGCCTCGAGGAAGGCGGTCAGCTGTCTGTTGACGATCTTCTCGATGACTTTAGCAGGAAAAGGGAGGAGCGAGATGGGGCGGAAGTTTTTGAGATCGGTGGGGTCCGCTGTGGGTTTCTTCAGGAGGGCGCTGATCTCGGCGTGCTTCCAGCTCTCCGGGAAGGTGGCGGTGTTGAAGGAGGCGTTGATGATGTTCCGGAGTTGGGGTGCGATGGTGGAGTCGGCCTTGTTGAAGACGTGGTGTGGGCAGGGGTCGGTCGGTGATCCGGAGTGGATGGTGTTCATCGTGCGGGCTGTGTCTTTGGTGGTCACTGTGGTCCAGGTGCGAAGGGTGGCGGTGGGGGGCGTTGGTTCGACGGTTGGGTGCGTGGGTGGGGTGCCAAAGCTGTTGTGGATGTTGGCGATCTTGCGGTGGAAGAACGAGGTGAGGGAGTCGCAGAGGTCTTGTGACGGAGTGATGTTGTTGGTGCCGGTGCTGGGGTTGGAGAACTCCTTGACGATAGTGAAGAGCTCTTTGCTGTCATGGGCGTTGTTGTCCAGTCGTTCCTTCAGGGATTTCTTCTTGGTGGTGCGGATGAGCTGGTGGTGCTTGCGGGTAGCGTGTTTGAGGGCGGTCATGTTGTCGGTGGTCCGGTCGAGGAGCCAGGCTTTCTCGAGGGTGCGGCAGGTCTTCTTGGAGTCCTTGAGGTCGTCGGTGAACCAGGATGCCTTCTTGCTTCTGGGTCTGCTGGGAGGGTTCTTTAGTGGCGCGAGGTCGTCGGCGCAGGCGTACAGCCACTGTGTGAAGTTGCGGGCTGCTTCGTTGGGGTCCGTTGTGCTGGCGGGTGGGCTCTGGCTGAGGGAGGTGGTGAGCTGGTCTGCGGTGATCTTGCTCCAATTCCTGTGAGGTACCTGTTGCGGGTGGTGGTGGGTCGTGGATCTTTTGAAGCTGAGGTGGACGCAGCTGTGGTCGGTCCAGTGGAGTCCGGTGGCGTGGCTGAAGGTGATGTACTTGCTGGAAGAGAAGACGGGATCAAGCGTGTGGCCGGCGTAGTGGGTGGGGGTGTTGACCAGTTGCTTGAGTCCGAGGTTGGCGAGGTTTTCCAGCAGGGCGGTGGTGTTGCGGTCCTTGTTGTTCTCCTGGTGGAAGTTGAGGTCCCCGAGGAGGATGTAGTCGGTGGAGGGGAGGGCGTGCGGGCTGATGAAGTCTGTGATGTCTTCGCTGAATTGTGTGCGTGGTCCCGGGGGCCTGTAGACGAGGGCGCCTCTGAGGGTCGTCTTAGGGTCGGTGTGAATCTGGAAGTGGAGATGTTCGGCTGCGGCGAAGGAGTCGTTGGAGTCGGTCGTGATGCGGATGGTGTTCCTGTGGACGATGGCGATGCCACCTCCGGTCTGGTTGATGCGGTCCCTCCTGATGATCTTGTACCCGTCCGGGATGGCGATGGCGATGTCGGGTGCAGAGGAGGCGTTCATCCAGGTTTCCGTGAGGAAGGCGACGTCCGGTGATGTAGCGTCGAGGAGGTTCCAGAGTTCCACGGCGTGTCTGTGGACGGAGCGGGTGTTGATCAGGATGCACTTGATGTGGTTGCTGCTGGTGTTTGTCTTGGCGGGTGCGGGGCAGGTTCGGAGGCAGGTGAACTTGCAGGTGCAGCAGGTGAAGGGTCCGTGGGTTCGTCTCGGGGTGGCTCGGCAGCAGGCGTGGGTCCGGCCGGCATTGAGTGCGTTGAGAGTGGCGGCGTCGTAGGTCAGTTGGGTCGTCTTGCCTCGGCGGGGAGGGCCAGGGGTCCTGGCGCTGGGCGCGGGACAGGCGCGGATGGGCGCAGACGGGCTTACCTTTGGCGCACCTTCGGCGCTCAAATGGCGCTCCCGCTGCGCGCGTCCGCTGCGCGGTCGCTCTGGGGGCGTCATAAGTAAGGAGCCGGGAGGGAGGAGCAGCTGGGTGGCGGGAGCGGGCGGTGAATGGAATCACAGGGGGGTGGGGCCGCAGGGAGGCAGCGGCGGGAAATTCCAAGAAGCAGCGGGCAGCGGGAAATTCCCAGGAGCAGCGGGAAATTCCCAGGAGCAGCAGGAAATTCCCAGGAGCAGCGGGCAGTGAGCGAAGGAATCTGCAGGCAGGAGGCGGCAAAGGCAGGCAGGAGCGGCAGCAGTGAGTGGGGCGACCAAGCCCTGTGGAGGGCTGAGCGGTATATATATATATATATATATATACATACATACATACATACATACATACATACATATATATATATTTATATTATTGCTCCACTGCCAAAAAACTTGACACACCAGCACTTGCAGTAGGTTAAACCTTGTCGGGTTTATTGCACAAAAAAAACAATGAAACAGACGCGTTTCAGAACTTGCCTTCGTCAGTGTCAGCTGGCGGCGGCGAGGCGGAAGTTCATGAAGGCAATCACAATCAAAATAAAAAATGGACCACGGTCCAAATCATAAGCGCTATCTTGAAATGGCAAAAACCAAATTACAATTTCATCCATTCAAGTATATCAGTTCAGATTACTGTTGGAAAAGTACATGTGGTGTTTACTATTACATTACACCAAGTAAATAATTACATCCCTGTCTTAAGCCCTGGATGGGCAATCGTTACGGGACATTTAATTCCGTGCATCTGAATTAATTAATATATCACAATCCAACAGTCTCTAATGTGCACCTGAGTATATATATATTATCCACACGAAACACGTGCTACTCCCAGCAGCGTAATACGGACCACACCAGCAGTGCTTGTCAATTGCTTTATTCAGTGATAAAACAGGCATTACGCGTTTCGACTTCATTAGTCTTAATCATAATGCACTGGTTGTCTCACAGAGATGGGTTTGTTCAGCTTTTTATAAAAACTTAAGTCTATAGACATTGAAAGCGGACAACAGTCCATTAAATATATATATATATATATATTTCGGATTAACTCCTTCTTGACCGTGAAGAAGGAGTTAATCCAAAACGCGTCGTTATTGCCATTAAAACTGAAACTTTGCAAGCACTCTGGGTGTCTGATATTCTTCGTGCACTAGGAAGAATTGTTGCAATAATATATATATATGCGCTCCACAATCCTGAATACGACTATCAAGCCGGGAAAAACAGGTACGGACCACTTCCAAGATTCCTTAGTTTAAAGTGCTTTATTCAGTGAAACCAGCAGCATGACGCGTTTCGACCGGGAAACCCGGTCTTGATCACATGACATGCATAAAACCACGAGACTATTATATATTGTTAAGGTTGAGCAAATGCTCCTCCTTCTTTCATGAACAGTGAAAAAACACTAATTTGAGATTTATAACTGAAAATATAAAAAAAACTTCAATTAAAGGTTAATGCCATTCCACATACAAATATATCATATATTGCAATTGTAAAAATACATCAAGTATCCAAATTCCTAAGAAATAAAAGGCAAGTGCACAATACAATGCAATATAAACCCAAAAATCCCTCAAGTTTTAATTTAACTCAAGTACCAGATGGAGGAACACAGATAAATCTAAATCACAATATATAAAGGTGAAACCTGTGAAGAAGTAAAAATTAATGAATAATACATTTCTACATCCAGTTAATACAACATACTGTATAAAATGAAGACTAGAGTGTCAGACGCCAGACACATTAATATTATGGTGCCTAAAATAAAGTGCAAGTGCAAAACATTATAATTCAGAATCTGCTATACAATGAACAAGAAGTGAATACGTTTTGTCAATAAGGCAGATGATAACACAGTTAGTATATGACAAAAATAATCATTGAATTCTTAATACTAAATCCAACCCATCAGGAAATATAATATATAGTCTCCAACCGAACGATCACTACCCAATCCCTACACATCAATTTCACCAAACTTAAAATCAGTAAAACTGGAATACTAGTAAAACCAGTTAAAAATCAGGATACAAATAAGGTATTAAGGATCTCAATAAAAACCACACGGTTAAAAAGACTAAAATATATTAAGAATCAGAATAGCAGCAGTGGGAAAAGATCAAAAAGTATATGGCTTAAAATTTCAATAACATATGCAGTATATAATGGGACGAGCCTGCCCCATAAACAGATCAAAATACATACTGAATCTCAAGAACATGATACAGATTACAATCCCATAAAAAATTCCATAAATAATTTCATAATATATTCCGTGAAATTTATCTCATGAAGACTTCATAAAAAATTCTATAGAAAATTGTAAAGATCCTCCCCTGTATTAAGGCCATTGGGAATCTTTGTATCTAAGAGTAAAATGTATTGACTCTCCAGCTGACGAAGTTTCTTGTCCCTGTCGCCCCCTCTTTTTGAAGCTGGAACAGCATCAATTACAAAATATTTAAAGTCCTGTAAATTATTCTGATGGACTAGCTTAAAATGGCGAGCCACAGGGTAGCTGGAGTCCGAATTTACAATGGGCCTAAGATGTTGTAAAATCCTATTAAAAACCTGGAGCTTGGTGCTTCCAACATATTTCAACAGGCATGAGCACTCTAAAGCATAAACAGCATGATCTGTTTTGCATGTATACATCCCCTTGATTTTACACATATTCTGTGAGAAGGTATCCAAATATTCACGTGTGTTAGCTCCAAATTTGCAGTCCCTACAGGAACTGCATTTGTAAAACCCAGGTCAATTAGAGAGCCAATTAGACGGTTTGATAACTTCAGGACTCGTCTTCACCAGAGCATCCCTCATAGAGGGAGCTCTTCTAAAGGTGATATTAGGTGACTCACTAAGAAGAGGAGCTAGAGTAATATCAGTTTTTAAAATAGGCCAGTTGGACTTTAAAATATTTCTAACCTTCTTTTCATGACAACTATAAGTAGTAATCAATCTTACTGTCATGCCATCTGTAACAGGGGGAGTATCTACAGTACTCAAAACATCATCCAACACAGTACCCTGGGGAGGTTCTTCTGTATTTTTAATCATGTTGCTCATAGCTGACTTAAGATCTGATAGTTTGTATCCTCGAGCCAAAAATCTCTTAAAAGATTCATCCAAACATTCCTTCAAATCTACTTAATTTCTGCAAATTCTTTGTATCCTTAAAAACTCCCCATAGGGGATGCTTTTAATGAGGTGACGAGGATGGGCACTGGAGGCACGAAGAATTGAATTTCCAGCTGTTGCCTTTCTGTGCATTTTAGTATAGATCTCATTATTCTTGACATAAATCTCAACATCCTTTGACCCATGCCAAATTATAAAAACATCATCTATGAAACGCCACATGTGTATAATGCCTGTTCCAGTCTCACTGGTCAAGGTGTGGCCAAGGGCACGTCTCTCCCACCAGCCCACGTGTAAACACGTGTAGCTGGGGGAGAAACATGCCCCCATGTCCACACCTTCCAGCTGCTGGAAGACCTCATTATGGAAAAGAAAAAAGTTGTTACACAGGCAAATCTCAATCATTTTGACTAACATTTTGTTATTTTGAAGAAATGTAATATCTCTCTCCGATAAAAACTGCTGAACAGCCTGTAACCCATCTAGATGGTTGATAGAGGTATACAATGAGCAAATGTCCATCACAATAAACCAACAATCAGGATTCCAGGAGACCTCCTTAAGTTTTGACAAAAAATGGCCCGTATACTTAATATATGAAGGCAAAGCTTCAACATATTCACGGATAAAAAAATCAACATACTTGGACATAGGTTCCAAAATTCCATTTTGAGCAGAGATTATCAGATGCCCCGGAATAGGTGATACACATTTGTGGACTTTTGGAAGGAAATAAAGGGTAGGGGTGATAGGGTGGTCCTTTTTCAAGAAAAGCAACTCTTTTTACTAATCAATCCCTCCCTTTTCCATTGTGCCAGTTGCTTATGAACCATTTCTTTACCCTTCGATAGTTCATTATATGAGGCTCTTCTGTAGCATGTGGGATCATTAAGATGACTTTCTGCTTCTTTAATGTACATATCCCTGGGCCACAAAACTATATTTCCACCTTTGTCCGCTTTATTCACAATGATGTTTCCGTGATCATTTATTTTGCGGATAAGATTAGAGTATTGCTTTTCAGTGTAACTTCTCCGCTTGTAATTAGTGGAAATAGACCGATTAAGTTGTTTCAGATCTTCAATCATGTGATCACTAAAAACATCAATGTCGTCCCCGGGCATCATTGGTACAAAAGTTGAACGAGGGCAAAAAGGACTTTCAGCTACGCTCCCACTATAGATAACCATCTGTTGGAGTTCTTCCTGTGTGTCAAGGATAGTCTCATTGCTCACGTTGCTCTCATCTGTTAAAGAAGATACTGCTCTAAGAGTTAAAACGTCGGAGACTTGAAAATTCCTACTAGGTTGCAAAGTAGTTGTGATGTTACTAGCCATAGTACTAGCTTTATTTAATTTGAAGAATTTGATTAACTTAAGTTTACGTATAAATTTGAAGACGTCAATGCAAGACTGTACATATTTAAATCCCACCTTAGGACAAAAAGATAAACCCAGGGCTAGTAGCTGAGTCTCAGCAGCATTCAAATCCAATTCTGTAAGATTAATTACAGTGTTGGATCCACCTTCAATGGTGCTTTCTACTTGGATTGAAGATTTCCTCTCTCTCTTTTCTTTTTCGTGAAACCTCCTCTGTTTCCTCCTTTGTTTGCGGCGTTTGTTGTGTTGCCGCCGTCTTTCATTTGGGGTAATCTCAGCCTCAAGGTTTGCCGTCTGTCCTCTATCATAAACCCCAATTCCTCAGATGGGGTAAATACACTGTTGAAGAGTATTACCTTGATTATCCTCTTCTGATTCATCACTGCTAATTAATGAACTAAGATCAGTATTGCATGAGTCAGTATTTACAATTTCCGAGGTAGGAGCAGTAGATACTTTAGATATTTTAGAGGTTAGGGCCTGGCGTTTTACACTTTCAAATCTCTTTGAGAAAGTAAAAATACGTCCATTCTCGTAATCAGCCTTGTCGCGCACAAATTTAAAAACTTTGCGCGTCTTGATGACTTATTCATGTTTATCCAGGCGCTTCTTTATATCCTCTCTTGTTTTACGTATTGTTTCTTGCTGCTCCACAGAATCAAGTTCATGATTTAGAGCATCTATCTGGTGGACAATTTCAAGCCTGTCAATTTCCGCGTATTTAATGAGTATGCAAACCGTGTTCATTGATACTTCTAAATTATTAGAGGCCCATTCTTTCAGCATCAAAGGGTTTGGCTTCTCAAAAGATGGTGCTATGAGAACCCTTAAACCTCGGGGCACTCTACCTGCTTCTTTATATTTCTCTAGGGATTTCTTCACCCACAACTTAGTAAGCTCTGCACGGAGCAGTTTCTCCAATTTCTTCAGTTTTGATTTAATGTAATTTTTGGCTGTAGTGTTATTGCCTTCCTTATTCACTTCTTTCGCATCAGGCAAATTTAAAAATAAGGTGTCCGCCACAGCTCCGCGGTCTTTTAGCACGTCTGCCGCTGTTGCCATATTGGCCAATGCTTCCGAATACAGTTATGCACTAATTAAGCCCGCCTATCTATTGCAATATGCGGGCTCCCGATATCTCAAATCCAATAATCTCCACACCCGCTATGCACGTCGGAGTAGCAGCAGCACTCCCGGGTAACCTCAGACGGTGCTCCGACGGTCGCTGGGGTCCTCCGACTCCAAAACGTCCACCAAACCACGACACTCCGATCCGCCAGGGAAAACAGTGCGGCTGCCAATTTCTCCTTCTTCCGGTTGCTGGGGGCTGGTCAAACAACACCTTCCGGGTCAAACACAGATCGCAAGACACAATGTCGACTGAATTACCAACCAGCCACTTTCCGTATATATATATATATATATATTTATACATATATATATATATATAATTTATATATATCAACTCAACAGTTTGCCTGTTTAAGAGAGTCCACACAAGGAGGTAGGTGTATGCCTTTTAATGACTGAAGGATGCAGCGGAACAGCAACTCACAATGCCTCGCTCAGGATTCATCCAACCACCCGACGCGTTTCGTGCTCTTGCAGCACTTAATCATGGGTTGAAAGCGATATCTGGAGAACGGCTTAGCAGTTTTTGAAACCACCTTTGAATAGTAACAATCCCCGCCCCAGTGGGCGTGGCCACAATCGTGTGGCGTCTTGGAACTTGTAGCGCTTCTTTTCTTACCCATGTGGGTCCCAGGCCGTTCCCAAATTGTTCAAATAATATTGCCACAGTGGGTTGCGATATGCTTGGGGGCTGATGCACCGCATCCGTTTATTTCTTCAGTGGCATTCTTGTCCGTATGCTACTGCGCCGATTGACGCAGCAGCCGGGCTTCACAAAAGTTCAGCGGGTCTACTCCTGCGACTCAGGCGAGGCCGCTCAACATCAACTCAACAGTTTGCCTGTTTAAGGAGAGTCCACACAAGGAGGTAGGTATCTGCCTTTTAATGACTGAAGGATGCAACGGAACAGCAACTCACAATGCCTCGCTCAGGATTCATCCAACCACCCGACGCGTTTCGTGCTCTTGCAGCACTTAATCGTGGGTTGAAAGCGATATCTGGAGAACGGCTTAGCAGATTTTGAAGCCACCTTTGAATAGTAACAATCCCCGCCCCAGTGGGCGTGGTCACAATCGTGTGGCGTCTTGGAACTTGTAGTGCTTCTTTTCTTACCCTTGTGGGTCCCAGGCCATTCCCAAATTGTTCAAATAATAGTGCCACAGTGGGTTGCGATATGCTTGGGGCCTGATGCACCGCATCCGTTTATTTCTTCAGTGGCATCCTTGTCCGTATGCCACTGCGCCGATTGACGCAGCAGCCTTTTCAAAGTTAATTTTCGTAAAAACCACTGGAGCATATATCTTGAGACATAGCAAAGGCACATCGGGGTACCATTCCCTACAATTTTGCCAAGTTTGGTGGAAATCCATTCAGCCGTTCGGGCTAAAGGTGAGTCCAACCGCCCCATGGAAATTAACATGGGGAAAACATGTTTTGGGACCCCCCTTTTATCTCGGCCCCCGCTTGACGGATCCCCCCGAAACGTTCAGGGAAGGAGCGGAGCGCAGCAAGGCAAAGTTAAGGAAAATTACAGGCAGATCCCTCATTCGGCGCCAAAGTTATTCCCAATAGAATGTTGCGGATTTCCTATGGAAAACGATCCTAACTATAACTACCTACTGGCGACCGCCAGTAGGTAATATATATATATATATATATATATATATATATATATATATTTATATATGTGTATATACGTGTATATATATATATATATATATTATCTACTGGCGGTCACCAGTAGGTAGTTATAGTTAAGAACCAAGGGCTAGATGTAGGTAATTCCCAAATACTGATTCCTTAATATCGATTTTTACCGTGTCGGTATTATGGAATCGGTATTTGCGATTTAGGTAAATGTTCGGTAAAAAATACCGATGCAGTATAATTCGGTAAAAATTTGCGATTTCATAGAAATTGGTACAAAAATTACCAAAAACCCATTACCGAATTGGTATTACCAAATCTGTAATATCGATTCCGTAAATACCGATTTGGTAATTTAAAAAATCTGTATTTGTTGAATCAGCCAATCCTGAGCAAGCACGTGACCTCCCAACCAGGAAGTGGCCACACCCATGCAGGTGCACTGAATCTGTAGCTGTTGGAGAGACAGGGACCAGGAGCAGCAGCAGAGGAGCTGCACAGCAAACACCCAGCTCACACAGAGGAACTGCACCATAGCCACACATGAGAAAGGGAAGGATGCTGCTGGGAGGAAAAGAAAGCACACGTTTAGTGAAAGGGAGTTGGAGGTCCTCATTGAGGAAGTAGTGAAAGACCATGACCAGCTCTTTGGGAAGAGATCACTAAACGTCCCTGAGTCCCAGAAAAAGAGCATTTGGATGGCAATCCAGGAGAAGATAAATGCAATTGGGGTCACACATGGCACAACTGAGGACTTAAAAAAGCAATGGTATGACATGAGGGCACTTGCCAAGGAGAGGATGGCTGAGCGACAAAAACAAGCGGGGAAGACAGGTGGGGGAAGCTCCACAGCGCCTACTCCTACTGCCCTAGACCAACTAGTAGAATCCACCCTCCAGCCCTAGACCAACTAGTAGAATCCACCCTCCAGCCAGAGAGCGTCAGTTGCATCGGGGATGTGGATAGCTCTGCTACACCATCCAAGAGACAAGGTAACTCGCATGCGCAGCATGCTATCTCCCCTCACTAACCCCAATCCCCCTGCAACAATCCCACTCCAGACCATGTTTTATGCAAGATCAGCAATGCATCAATGCATTTGGGATGCATTTGGGAGTAGCAAATCAGCCACTCCCAAATAAGCATAGGCAAATCACACACATCAATATCATATCATATCATATCATTTGTAAAGCGCACTACTTACCCGTGAGGGTCTCAAGGTGCTGAGGGGAGGGGGTGCTGCTACTGCTTGAAGTGCCAGGTCTTGAGGAGTCTTCTGAAGGTGAGCAGGTCTTTGGTCTGTCGCAGGTGGGTAGGGAGGGTGTTCCAGGTCTTGGCAGCAAGGAAGGAGAAGGATCTGCCACCTGAGGTCATTCGTTGGATGCGGGGGACGGCGGTGAGGGCGAATTTGGCGGAGAGGAGCTGGCGGGTGGGGGTGTAGAAGGTGAGTCTGCTGTTCAGGTAGGTCCGTTGTTGTGGAGTGCTTTGTGTGCGTGGGTGAGGAGCTTGAAGGTGATCCTCTTGCTGACGGGGAGCCAGTGTAGGTCTCTCAAGTGGGGGGTGATGTGGCTGCGACAAGGGATGTCGAGGATCAGACGGGCAAAGGTGTTTTGGATGCATTGCAGTCATCGTAGGTGTTTGGCCAGGTTTCCTGCTTAGAGAGCGTTGCCATAATCCAGCCTGCTGCTGACGAGGGTTTGGGTCACCGTTCTTCTGGTATCAGTCAGGATCCACTTGTAGATCCTGCGGAGCATGCGGAGGGTGTTGTATCAGGAGGAGGAGATGGCGTTGACCTGCTACAACATGGAGAGGGAGGAGTCGTGGATGAATCCTAGGTTGCGTGCGTGGTCCGTAGGTGTCGGTGCTGGTCAATAGATGAGATAGCAGAGGACAGACAGCTAGAATGTCAGTTGTGCAATTTATTTGCACACAGTTGCTGCAAGAAAAGTGAGTAATAATACATTCTGTATCCACGGTCGGAAGAGCGCCACAGGCTGCAGAGGGGGAGACTGCTGATGCCCCCAGGGAGGAAAACAGAAGTGAGGAGGCAGTCATGTCACCTCCAGACATTGCACCAATAACCCCACCACCACCACCACGGTCAAAGAGATACACAGTGGCTCCACTCCAGGAGATAGATGCCACAGAGGAGGACAGGCAGGAAGCCCACCAGACAACACCGGGTGAAGGCACACAGCCATCTGGGTCACAGTGCCCCGTGCTGGAAAGCATCACAGGTGCCCGTCGACGGCGACAGAGGTCACAGAGTCCTGATGCTGAAGGATCAAGTGTCTTCCCAGGACTGGAGGGCCAAGTGCTGAAAGTCCAGTGCCTGCAGGGGAAGACAATGAGTGCCATTCAGAGACACATTGTGGCTAACAACAGGAAAGTGTACAACATGAAGGAAGCCATCTACTGCCTCAACAATAATGTGGCCGAGGGACTGAAGGAGGTATTGGAGGCAGTGAGGCAGTTAAGTGGCAGAATGGATGGGGAGCGCGCTGCAAGGCGGAGAGACAGGCAGGTAATTGCAGGCTTCACCAAGTCCGTGAACAGGCTGTGCAATGCGACCCACGTGCTGAGTAAGAGATCTGTGGTCATGCAACTTGAGATGGCAAAGTGCAGCCGTGAGGTTACCCAGGGCCTGGTCACAGTCACCAGTGCCGTAGAAGTCATGCAGACTAACCAGATTGCTGCCACTGGTACAGGGGATGTGGAGAAGAGTGAGGAGGCAAGCAGTTATAGCACTGAAACCCCCCCTTGCCAGAGAGTAGGAGGTGCAGTATGAGGCATGGGTCTGCTGCAGGACACAGTGCTGCTGAGGACAGTGTGCATGCAGAGCGCAGCACTGATGTGCGGGGCGCAGGAGATAGGCACGGCCCTCTAATCACATTCTGTTGTGGGTGACGTAACCCTTTTGGACACATAGCTGGTGTCATGGTGTGCTGGACAATTGCCTGTTGTAAGGTATATTAAACACCCTGACACAAATGCATTACCTGGCTTAGTCTCATTACTTACTCAGAAATAATTTTGTGTGATCTCTGACCGTCTTGGTCTCCCATCTGCTGCTGCTGCGCCGCCTGCTGCGCTGTGCTGTGGCTGTGTACCTTCCTCATCCTCATCCTCCTCTTCAGAATCACACATTTCCACAGGTGTACCCTTCTTAGTGGCAAGGTTATGCAGCATGGCACATACAGCTATGATTTTGCAACACACCAGGGGCTGGTACTGCCCTGCACTTCCACTTTTGTGTAGGCAGCGGAACCGGCTTTTGAGGAGTCCAAATGTTCTCTTAACCACACTGCGTGTCGATCTATGTGCAATATTGTATCTCCTTTCACTTGGGGTGGATGGGTGCCGGTACGGAGTCAGGATGAAAGAGTGCACCGCATAGGCACTGTCACCTGTGTGTGAGAAGTAATTCATAGTCTACAATCGCAGCAACAGGTGTATACTTCAGGGGGTGTCACATGTACTTACCTAGCAGGTAGCCTCCTCCAAATTCACCTGCAAGGAGACGGGTATAGATCCCACTGTTCCTGAATATGTATGAATCATGGGTGCTCCCTGGAAATTTTGCCACTATGTCGGTGATAATGTTAGCCGCATCACATTTGACCCTCTACATTGATGGAATGTGTGGACTTGCGATTGCGGTAGATGTATTCAGTCGCTGCAGGGGGGTAGATTGGTATATGTGTCCCGTCAATGCAACCAATGACGTGTGGGAACTGGGCCTTCTGATAAACGTCCAACTTGGTCTTCAGCAGTTCTGCCTGTGTGCTGGGGAATTTGATGTAGTGTGCCATCCTTTGCAACATGGCATCCAGGAATTTCCTAAAAAAAGCAACAGGCAACTTTGTGAGACTCCACCTGCCACAGCTATTACCCCTTGGTAACTGCCAGATGCCAGGAGGTGCAGGCAACAGAGTACCTGTACATGAGTGGTTATTGCGTTCGCCCTTGGTGTCTGATGCTCCAGGAGTGGGTGCAGGTCCCATATGAGGTCCAGGATGGTGTGTGGGTGTAGCCTGTACCGCTCATGGATTTCACAGTCTGTTGAAACAGTGTTACACGCAGTCTGGACACGCGCTACTTCCGTCTCCAGATCCTCAGTCCTGCTGCTAGCAAACGTAGTTGCCTTGCTATCACGTAGAGGGCCGCCATTGTGTTCACGCTGTTGCATTTTTGGGCTGTTTTATGCAGTGCACCTGATTACCACCTGCTTTGAGTCAGTGCTAATTACCGATTATTAAATATTGATTTTTAACAAATTCGGTATTACCGATTTGTGGTACATCGCATTTCCGATTTCCTACCAATTCCTTATTTAACGGTTCAGTATCTTTGACTGCCAATCGGTAAATAAGGAATCGGTAAATGGTTTCCCTTATTTTTACCGATTCCTTATTACCGATGCCGATCGGTAATACCTACATCGCACAAAGCTAAATACTGGTCGGTAGCGCTGAAATTTACCGAATTTCAGCGTTACCGACCGGTATTTAGCCACCTACATCTACCCCCAAGTTTCCATAGAAAAAGCATTTTTTGATTTGCTAATACCTTTGGCGTAATTTGATGAATGTTTGCGAAATTCTCCCCAAAAAAAGTCTATCCAGGTCAGCTCCTATCCTGCATGTTTGGGGGTGATTCATCAAGCGGGGGTTGAGAAAAAAAGGGGGTCCCAAAACACGTTTTCCCCCCATGTTAATTTCCACAGGAAATTTTGTGATGGGCTACAGCCCGAAATGCTGAAAGGAATCACCTCAAATTTGGCAAAAAGGTAGAGCTTCGTTCAAAAAGCGACCTTTTTGTTAAATGGTGTAAATCCGTACAGTAATTTTTGAGAAAATCAAAAAATAAGAGTCAAAAAATCAATTTCCCATAGGAAACTTTGGGCAAGGCTACAGCAGAAACTACTGAACGGATTTACCCCAAATTTGGCAAAAAGGTAGTGCTTGGATCAGAAAGCGACCTTTTTTAAATGGTGTAAATCCGTTCAGAAGTTGCTGAGAAGTTAGAAAAATAAAAGTTTTGATATCTGCGCGGAGCCTAAGTCCCAAGCATAAGCTTCATTGTGATTGGCAGCCATCTTGTGACAGCGAGTCACCAGAAAACAGAGAAACAAAGATGCAAAACAAGATAAGGGGGCGGGGTAGAAACACCCTGAACCCCTATGCCTGCTCAGGAGGTCACAGAAGGACCCCCATGGTCAAAAAAAGCATTAAAAAAAACATTTTGGCGCAACTCACACTGGGGTCGCGGGTTGCTGCATTTTATTTTAATGAAGCTCCTGGGTGGGCTAGATCCTGGGGGCATTTCTTAAAAAATAATAGTGGGAGCCCCCTGCCCCTGGGCTTCACTCATGTTGGGAGGGGGGCTGTGCAGCCCCCTCCTAGAGCCACCCATGTGCTTATATCTTTGGTGTTGCTTGACGAATCTTTACGAAATTTTCCAAAAAGTTTATCTTTTTTATCAGCTCCTATCTTGACAGTTTGGGGGTGATCGGTCAAGGGGGGCTCAGAAAAAAAGGAGGTTTCAAAACGTGTTTTCTCAATGCAATTTCCATAGGAAACTTTAGACTAGGCTACAGGTCAAACTGCTGAATGGAATTACGCCAAATGTGGCAGGGAGAAAGTTCTTGGTCCAGAAAGCACATTTTTGTTTAAATGGTGTAAATCCATTCAGTAGTTTTTGAGAAATATCACATTTTACAGATATTGATATTTGAGAATTCTGACATCTGATTGTCTGAGTGGTTATGAGCACAAGCTTGCGGCTCATTGGCTGAGAAAGGTTGAAACTAGGAAGTGTTGGCAGCCTTTTTGTGACTCAGTTGAAAGGAGTAGGGGGAAAAAAGAGAAAAATAGAATAAGACAGTATAGTAGGAACACTGTGGAGATACTTTAAGCAGTCTGTACAGTGCAAAGGCAGGGAGTTTGAATGTTGCGTTGGCCGTGGAAATCACTTTCGCAGAACAACAGTGCGCGGTATTGCGGCAACATTGCGTAGGCTCTGGAAAAACCGTCGGGAAAACAGTGCGCCGTATTGCGACAAGGAGTGTGTAGGGTGCACACACAGGTAGTGTGAATGTTACGTAAGTCGTGGAAATCACAACGATGCGCTATAGTGCGGAAATGTTCAGTAGGCTGTGGAAATTATATCGGGAAAACAACAATGCGCCGTATTGCGGCCTTCCTTTAATATAATGCGGAATAATGTTTACTTATAATGCAGTGTTCACTTTTATCACAGATAGAGTCACTTTGTTCCAGGAAATGTAATAATATGTTGGAGGGCATGTTCTCTATCTGTGCGCGGTACAAAATTAACGTTTAATTGGCTGAGGTGTTCCAACAACAAGCTTAATGTTCATTGGCTGCGAACCATTGAAAGTAGAAGTATTTCCAGCCATTCACTTCCCCTGCGCAGAGTAGCAAGGACATCTGATTGACTCTCATGTTCTAAGGAGGACCTTCCAGAGATTAATGTTCATTGGTTGCGAACCATTGAAAGTAGAACTGTTGCTAGCTATTCCCTTCTCCTCCGCCGAGTAGGAGGGACATCTGATTGGCTGACATGTTCTAAGGAGGAGCTTCCAGAGCTTAATGTTGATTGGTTGCGAACTATTGAAAGTAGAAGTGTTGCTAGCCATTCACTTTCCCTCTGTGGAGTAGGAGGGACATCTGATTGGCTGGTGTGTTCCAAGGAGGACTTTCCCGAGCTTAATGTTGATTGGCTGTAAACCATTGAAAGTAGAAGTGTTGTCAGCGATTCCTTCCCCCTCCGTGGAATATTGGGGACATCTCATTGGGTAACGTGTTCCGAGCAGGACCTTCCAAAGCTTGATGTTCATTGGCTGTGAAGCATTTAAAGTAGAAGTGTTGGCAGCCATTTCCTCCTCCTCTGCGGAACAACATGGACATTTTATTGGCTATAGTGTTCCAAGTACAAGTTTTCTCCTTATTGGATGGGAACGGTTCACTGTTGTCAGCCATTTTGTGATGCACTTCAAAGGAATACGGGGAAAAAAAGTAGTAGAGGGGAGGGTAGAAACACTATTAACTCTGTACAGTGGTCACAAGGTGGTGGACAGGGATTGTGAAGGTAAAAATAGTTTTTTATATATTTTAAGACCATTTATATAATTGCAGTGGGGTGTACAAACCACAGCGGAAAAATAACAGAGTGTCTTGCTGTCTTCTTTTTTTCAAGTTTGAGGGTGGGATACTTCCCAGGAGCACTGTTTACTTATAAGGTGGTGTTTACTTTTCTGACGGGGAGGTGTGGTTGCGCAGCAAATATTTCAGTATAGGTTTCAGTTTTTATTAAGCAATTACAAATAAACTTTCTTCGGAAACTGTATCTGTATATTTCAAAGGGGTGACAAATAATAATGGAATTTCATAAAATATCACTTAAGCGTGGCCACACCCTCCATATTTTCTGCTATAGTTTGTAAAAGTGTTGCCCCATATTGTTGATAATATAAGAGGACATGTGTTGCTTTTAGATAAAGTAGAAAAGAAGTGCTACAAGAAACACTCCCACACTACATGATCTGAGGTCAGAAGAACAAGTAAAATACAGTTAAACACAAATGACTTCATATTACATAGAAATGTACTCATTATCATTTTTTGAAATGTGCATTCTGTAGAATTTGGGAACGTACTGTTTTAGTGCTTAGAGGTCGCACACAGTTCCGCTACCAAATCACATACTCTTTCAAGAATATATAGCAAAGTGCTATTATAACATACAGTACTGGTACTATATCATCTATAGGGGGAAGGTGTATAGGAACCGCAACTGAGAAAAATATAAATTAGAAAATAACAATCAGATATGTAGGGCTTGTCAAATGTTTAAAGTAAGAAAGTATGTATGAAAGCTATATTCTTTTAGACTGAAATTTCGTAAAATATTCTCACTGAACAAATATGTGATCAAGTAAGTTATAAAGGTTAGTAAGCTGTATTTCAGATGGTACCGACAAATCTCCAATTCCTCTTCTGTAACAGTAATATTACACTCTATTACAATATAAAAAGTGACACCGTTGTTACAGTAAAAAGAAAAGGAAAATAAAGTTATGAGTACAACAGAAGATCAATAACGAAATACTTTTGAGCGGTGAATATTTTAGAGCTTGTTTTCTCCGGGACTTTGAAATGAATAATTTTCGTGGCGACCAGTCATAAACACCACTGAGATCATAATGACTGAGAAAATTATAATATACATATTCGCAGTATATGATCCCAAGGGGGAAACAGACTAAAAACCAGAAGCTGGTGACGTTGCTTATATATCTATACTCTTTGCGTCAACGGGTCATGAGCACCTCTGGGAATACAATGACTGACAATATTATAATATACATATTGACAGTATAAGATCCCCAGGGGAAAACAGACTAACAACCGGAAGCTGGTGAAGTAAATTATAAATCTTTAGGGTTTGCACCGACGGGTCACCAACACCTCTGAAGTGAAGTACCGTGTCAATATTCTAATATACAAAGTCACAATATATAAGCTCAAAGGAGCCAAAAAAGTTGCAATGTTTGCTGTAATCTGTCTGTTTCTGAAAACAAGCTGCTGATGTTACAGAAAAAAGGCAAAAACAAGCAGTAACACTTTTTTCTAAATATAAATGCTTAAATATTGACAAATAGCTATGTATTATAAAAATCTACTATGCCATATTCAAACAACTTACAACTCCGGAATATGTTTTGTTGCCGCAAAACAAGAATCTGACGCTAGAAAAGGGAACCTGCATCACAGAATGGACACGGGTAAATAACTCGCCAAAACGAAACTAATTGAACAACGGGTGTGGTTTATATACTTTTAGGTTATTGAGTAGTCTATGGAAGGAAGATGCGGCTCCGCCCATTTAGATGTCACGTTTTACAGTTTACAAATGCTCAGGTATCATAGGTGCTGTGTCACACTTTTTCTACACTTATATGTTAATTACTGCTAATTAAGTTATAAACATTGTTAAATTATAAGTAGGGTTTCCTGTTTTCAATTTTTACTGATTTTTACAGATCAATACAGACAGAAAACTATTTATTTTCCTGTCTGTATTTATTTTAAAATTATAGGTTTTAGGGACATTGTAGTTAGAAATTAGCATTTAAAAAACCTTTGAAATTCACTGAAAAAAACCATAGGTTTTACAGAAGTTTTATTTAGAAATTAGCATTTAAAAAACCTAAGAAATTCACTGAAAAAACCATAGGTTTCAGGGGCGTTATAGTTAGCTGTACATTTCACTCATACAAAACCATAGAAATTCCACCGTTATAGTTAGTTCAGCTAACTATAACTCGCACCACCCGCAATGCACTGCTCATGACGTCACATATTACATCAATCATGGCATGTTCAGTGACATCATGATAGAGGGGCCTTTTTATCGACCTTGGTAGGATGAAGGTCCGATGTGAGCCCTACTTGACAAAATCTGAAAATATGCTAAAATGAACAATTTTCACCATATAAAATCAGCAAATGAAATCCCATGGATCCCCTGAATCCCGGGTTGGAGGCCCAAGCCAAAGGCCCAAAGCCACCGGCTTATGTTAACAGAATCCACTGAGCCTAAATAGTTTTAAACGTGCATTTCTGATGTGCTGAACACAGCGAGGCAATTGAGCAAACCTGAAAGTTACAGTAGCCTTTCACAAGCCCCATTGCAAGACACCCCACACACACACGTACACAGACTCAGCCATTACAAGTTGGCACATCTTGGAATCTTGCAGAAATGTTGTTCTGAAAGATAGCTTGCATGAAATGAATGTCACAGCACCTCAGCACCTGTTGTAAGTTCCGCTCTAACACATATATTTTTAGAAATGTACAAGATGTTCGCTTTTTGAGAACACTGTGTCCTCTTTTAGAGAACAGGGTGTTCTTTGGGGGTGAGCTTCCGGTGTCCTAGAACACATGTGGCCAAATGACCTGCATCAGAAAGTGCGTCAGAAAAGGCGTCAGCACAGTGTTGGTTCTGCATTTTTCAGGTATATGAGATTCAGCCCGTCAAATCTGAAGGCGGGGTTCTGCTAATGCAACTTCTTGCATGCAGGCTCTCTGGCTAGCCGATTGTCTGACTTGGGGTGTCAATTCCTCTCTCTCTCAGGTGGTGGGCACCCTAAGCCAGATAATACTTTTGTCTTTTAAATGTCTGTCCTTGCTCTGTACTTTCCATTCACACCAAATCCCTTGCATTTTAGGTTCACTTAGGCTATTAGGTCCTGCTGGGATAGTCTCCATAGGCTAAGGGGTCTCTGGGCACTAGACTTTATAGAGTGTCCTGCTTACCCCAACTAATTTCAATTGTGCCCTTTTTGAAAGATCCCAGTCCTTTTGCACCTTGGATCTCTTTGGAATGTCAAACATGCATGGGTAATTCTCCTCAGTAAGGCACATTTCTAGGCGCTATGTTTTCATAGAATGTATCATAGAATGTATCCTGTGCCTTTTTAATAATGCTGGCCCCTCACATTAAACTATTCAATCTGCAGGAATTATTCTCTTCATGAAGGCTGGTTTCAAGTTCTCTATATGTTCATAGAATGTATTCTGTGTCCTTCTTAAATTCTAGCTCTAACTGATTTAAATGTGATTTCAATGGATCATTCCAGCTTGCCTCACAGCACTTTAGAGGCAAGTTCTATTTAGCATATACTCCTGACAGAGTGAAGCCAGATTGTCTTAAAGAATATTCACTAGAAATGCGTTTTATCGAAATACATGTGTTTTGTGCAATAAAATGTCACCCAACTGTAATCTTTGTTGCTTGTTCCTTATTCCTCAGTGAAGTATTGCGTCGGTGACATGTGCCCACGGCTCGAAACCACAGGGCAGGGTGGTTTATGGTTTGTAACTCGTGGCCACACCCTGAAGGGCTTCAATTCACCCTTCATCAATCACTGATGACATCCCAAATGACATCTCTGATGACATCATCCACGTGATAATACGATGCACCTCCTCACACCCTAATATAACCTTTGATACACCCATTCTAAAATACAGACTACCATTTATGAAACTATAGACACACCAATACCAGTTATTACATACCCACTCACTGATTCTTAGGTCTACACACACATCCACTCATTCACCCATACAATCACTTATACATGCAGTCACTCATCAATACAACACTATCATATGCACTCATACACCTATTCAGACACTCACATACCGCCACTCATCCATGGAGTTACTCACACACCTAGATAGTCATATAAAGAATCAATCACACTCCCATTTGCTCACCTATACAGTTATACACACACCACCTCACTAATTCGTGCAGATAGTAGTGCATACTTACTCTATTATATAATCACTGATACAAGTACACACTCATCCATTCAGCCACTCTCATAATCACTCACTGCCACATATAGTTATTTATATACACCATTACTCGCATAAACTGCCTTTTACTTATGTAGCTACTAACATGTACCACTGAGACCTTCATTCACTCACCAACACACCCATACACACACTCACCCAGTCATAGAGCTGTTTCTACATGCACTCTTGAACCCATACACCCAGTGAATCAACTAGGCATACATCTATGCACAGAGTCACACACCTTCAACCCACCCACACACATACGCAGGCATCCATACAAATATTCAGTCAAACAATCAATAACCCATATAAACTGTCATGTAGCTACTGACCAAACCATGTACCAGCTTACACAACAACAGACACACTGATACAGACATTCACACAGTTTAGTCACTAACACATGCATTCAGTAAGACACATTAAATCAGTCTCTTATACAATCAGTCACACACCTCGTAAATCCTTCATCCAGACTCTTATACACCCACTCTTTCTTCAATACACCTTGGCATATATATAAAACGTATTTAAACTTTACAGAAACACACAGTCACTGGACGACGTCATCAGTAATGTCATCAGTGATGTCATTTGAGATGTCATTAGTGATGTCATCAATGATGTCACTGACCATGCCATGAATGATGTAATATGTGACGCCATGAGCAGTGCATTGCGGGGGCGCGAGTTATCGGTGGATTTTCTATGTTTTGTACAAGTGAAATGTCCAGCTACCTATAACACCCCTGAAACCTATGGATTTTTCAGTGATATATATGTAACCTATTGGCGGTCGCCAGTAGGTAGCTATAGTGAGGACCAAGTTTCCATAGGAAATGCGTTTTTTGATTTGCCAATATCTTTGGCGCCGTTCCACAAATCTTTGCAACATTTTTTAAACTAATGGGGCGCTCAGGTCAGCTCCTGTCCGGAAGGTTTTGGAGTGATTCGTCAAGTGGGGACAGAGAAAAAAAGGGGGTCCCAAAACACGTTTTCTCCATGTTCATTTTTATAGGAAACTTTAGATAAGGCTACTGTCCGACTGCTGCACAGAATTACACGAAATGCGGGGTCACGTGGCCCCCCTTAGCCCTGAGGACAACCACCTCTCCGGGGTTTTAAAAAAAAATGAAGTGTGGGGGGGCCACCACCTCCAGGGCCGGCTCCAGCAATGTCCTGGGGTGCCCACTCCAAGGCATTTGCAGTTTGCTTTGGCATGGCGGGAGCAGTGCTCCCACCATGCCATTGCAAACACTGCTTCACTTCATGTAAGCGAGATCAGGAAAGATGCTCTCGCTTCCATGAAGCAAAACAGAATTACTTTTGGGCAATGGGAGCTGCTTGTTAGCAACTCCCTATGCCCAAAAGCAGTGCCAGCTCCCGCAGAATGGGTGGGGCCGGCAGGGACCACAGGGGCTTTGGGGCTCCTCCACGGTCCTCAACGTTGTGACCATGCCCTGGGGGATGGGGTTCCCAGGGCTGAACATGGCCCGGGAAGGGGGCGGTTCAACCCCCCTCCCTTAGAGAAATTAAAATATTTAAAAAAATGTCCAGGTCTTGGGGGATGGGGTACCTGGGGCCGAAATCGGCCTGGGGACAGGAGGCTACTCTGCCCCCTCTCCTTTTTTTTAAATGGCCGGGCGTCAGGGGATTGGGCCGAAATGGGCCCTTGGAATGGAACTGGGGGCAATGATTATTACTTTTTTTCTCTCCTGATAGGAGTTGTGACCCTATCATGGCTCTCAGCATGGCCCCCGTGTAATGTCGCAGTAGATCCGTTGACCCATCTTAAATAAATAATTAAATATATACAGTTCAGAAGGTAGTGTTGCAGTTGTGACGTTTTTTGTAAAGCTAGTGCGACTGAAGTTCATAATAACATTAAAATTGAGAGAGAAATAATATTAAAAAATATAAATTAAAAGTTAAAATTGAAAAGTGAAATGTGTTGTAGTACTCTGAATTTCTGCTTTTGTTTTGCGGATTCGCGAATCCAGAAAATATTTTAAAAGAGTATACACGCTGAAAAATATATATCTTTCACTGATGGGTTATAGGTTGGCTCTAACATGAGCCATTGTGTTCATTGTGACTCTGTTCCTGCTACATGTAAGTGCAGATGCACAGCTTAAGGTTTGTTGAGAAACACTGTTACCTTCATCTGTGAAGTGAACCCCATCACTTCTGTAGATGTTATGCATGTCAAAATGTAGATTGTTGCTATCGATGGAGCCCATATTCTCTGAGGTAAGCAGAAACAGCTTTATTGACATTCCTCGTAGCCTTTTCAAACTGTGGACAGAATTGATTTGACCACTTTCATTTCTGTCTTTGGCATATATTAGAGTATACAAAGACAGTGTGAGGAAGAAGTGACATCAGCTGTGCAAAGGTATCCTTCATTATGATTTCCAATCCTACCCCAGTGAAAGTGACTAGGTCATTGCCACCCCAGTGGACAAGCATGAGGTCAGGGGGTTGGAGATGCAAAAATGTTTTAACAAAAGGCAGCAATTGATGCTACTTTAATCCTCTCTGTGTAAACCATTTAATATCCACATATTGCAAAGCTAGGTTTTTGTCAATACCTCTGTGGTTTTAAAATATGAAATGCTAAGTTATATAAGGGATATGCTTCTAAAGTAAGATTTCCCAAATCAGTACTACTTTTAGAAGGGTAAACAACCTTTAAAATGATAAAAGATTTTGCAGAGTAAAAAATGTGGGGTAATGGCACACGTTGTACAAGCGTGCAGGGTAAAGTGTCCTATTTGTTTAGAAGTGGTATGTTCTTAAAAAATAATACTAGTATTATTGTAAGTAGGTTTTTGAACTCTCGTAAGGGTTCGCGGCTCCATTACGATGCTGAACTGCGGCACCGCGGTGATGTCGTGACTCCAATAAATTACAGAAACATATTAGGTAGTTTTAGAAGAGAGTAATAAAGGGTTAATATGTGTAAGCAATAGAAATGGGTTTTAGAATTTCAAAAACTGAAGGGAGCATTTTCCTTTGTTACTTAAATACGTTTGTGTGCAAAAAGAGAGGGAAAGTTTGCTATTACTGGTTTTATCTTGTTGAGAGTGGTGCAGTACATTTATTGTGTTGGAAAGAAAATCTTTAGGAGTTTCTGATATTTTCATATTCTGCAATAGTATTTCAGAGATGAGTTACATATGTGGAAGGTGTGTTATGTATTGCGTAGGAGTGCTTCCGTTTTTGTAAGGATATTTTTAACTTCGTAATGCATTATCTATAAAGCTTGCAAACCATTATAGAAATATGATGTTTGAAGTATGTTATCAAATGTACAAATGTGTATTGTCGTTTGTTCTATCGTACTGAAATAAAGATTGAAAACCGTTGTGCATAGTAATATGTGTGCCTTTTGAGTCTGTAATCAAAGTACTAGAGAAAAATGAGGTTTAGAATATGTTGGCAGATGTATTGAACTGTATCCCTGTCTATATAAGACTGTACCTTTGTGCTGTGTTTTATGAGTAGAAAGGAATATATACACTTTGATGCAGACACTGCTCTTGCATTTATCCACTCCCCCAGCACTGCCCATGAATTTGTCTAATCATTCAAGCACCATCCTTGCACTCAACTTTTCACTCAGGCACTTTGTGTGGTGTCATTCTATCATCAAGGTACTACCTACATACTTTTCCCTTCTTTATGGCAAATACCCATGCACTGATGCAGTCACCCAAGCACTACCCATGCACTCATACGATCACTAACCATGTACTAATTTAATTACACATTCACCGTGCTTCGCCTTTCTGTAGCTGTCTTTCTCTTTCTGGAATTGTTTTGCCTCTTTCTGCACCCCTCTTCCTTCTTTCTGTACCTCTGTTGCCTCTTTCTGCACCTTTCTTGCCTATTTCAGCACTTCTCTTGCCTCTTTATGCACCTCTGTTGATTCTTTCTGCACTTCTCTTGCCTCTTTCTGCACTTGTCTTGCATCTTTTAGCAACTCCCTTTGCTTTTTATGCACCTCCGTTGCTTCTTTCTGAAATTCTCTTGCTTCTTTCTGCACTTGTCTTGGTGTTTCTGCCCCTCTCTTGCTTCTTTTGGTACCCCTCTTGCCTCTTTCTGTACCCCTCCTCTCCAGCTCTCTTGCCTTTTTCTGCACCTCTCTTGCCTCTTTTTGCACTTGTCCTGCTTCTGTCTGCACCTATGTTGCTTCTCTCTGCACTTGTCTAGCTTCTTTCAGCACCTCTCTTACAAATTACATTTCAAACAGTTGGTGAATAGTGAAGGTGCAAGAAAAAAGTGATGTTTAAGACATTTTGGCAGAGGGATTACTGATTAGGCTAGTTCTTATGAGTCTGTAGAAAGGTACTTTCAAAGAAGGCCGTATAAAACTGCTTGAAATGGGAAGTTTAGTCTGTGCAGTTTAAAGTTTTGCATGCTCTCGTGACTGAGTTATGTGTCTACCTGTACATGTATTCTCACATGTTTTTTGCATCTGAAGATGATCGCGTTTGAAAAGCTTGTAGTTTCTCCTACAGGTGGAGACATCTTTTAGTTCTGTTCCGTCAGTTGGTCGCACAGGTAGACATGTCTTACATAAGCAGGTGTTATAGAGCCCCTGAAATAGACTATTGACTACCCATGTGCACTGTTATATGAGTAGAGAGGAATACATACACTCTCTTGCACACAACTTTAGAGAACATGCGGTCTGAAACACAGGCATTCAACTATTTGTATGTTTTTTTATGTATCATGGCACTAGCAAAAGGTACAGACACACATGAATGTCTTCAGGAATATGGTGAGTCTTACAAGAGTGATATGAGAAGGATTGCTGTTTTAAATTTTGCTAGACCCAACATTCAGAGTCATCGGACTCCTGAGGCGTGAGCCGGGAGCTTTGTTAGCACTCACTCGCAGTGATCTTTGCATAATTGTTATTTAAGCTTAAAGATTTTCTTCACCTAGTTTGCGCCGTTTTTTAAAGGGTAACATTTTGTTGCTGCTTTGGGGAATGCTTGTGTGGAAGGGGTGGGAGAACTCTGTCCCATTTCAGCAGGGGCTCTGACAGCCGGTCGCGGCTCTCACGGAGTGGCTGGAGTGTGTCGACCATCTTGGGGAGGTACCGCTGGGTTTGCGGGCTAGAGGTTGCAGCCTCGCCTGCCTGTCCACCTCATTCTGTATAAATGCACTCAGTTAGATGCCCGCGCAGCGGACGCGCACAGCTTCGGCGCGCCAAAGGCAAGCCCGTCTGCGCCCGTCCACGCCAGGACAACGCCAGATACCAGAGATACTGGCCATTTTACAGCAGATTCTAATCCCCCTATTCGGATTAACTATACCAGACTAGATCTTCTTTGACTACAGCCGACAGCTGCTCTGGGCTGTCTCTCAGGCACCTGACCATGTACGGAAGGCCCTTTCTCCTGCCTGCTTCTTTCTGCATCCCTCTTGCCTCCTTCTGCACCCCTCTTCTTGCTCCTCTCTTGCCTCTTTCTGCAACTCTTTTACCTCTTTCTGCAAATCTATTGCCTGTTTCTGCAGCTCTGTTGCCTTATTCAGCAGTTGTCTTGCTTCTTTCTGCCCCCTCGTGTCTCTTTCTGCACCCCTCTATCTTCTTTCTGCACCTCTCTTGCCTCTTTCTCTACTTCTCTTGACTGTTTCTGTACTTCTCCTACTTCTTTCTGCACCCATCTTGCCTCTTTCTACTGCCCTCTTCCTTCCTTCTGCACCGCTGTTGCCTCTTTCTGCAACTCTATTGCCTGTTTCAGCACATCTCTTGCTTCTTTCTACATCTCTGTTACTTTTTTCAGCACTTGTATTGCTTCTTTCTGTATTCCTTTTGCCTGTTTATGCACCCCTCTTCGTTTTTTCTGTACTTTTCCTGCCTCTTACTGCATCTCTCTTGCCTTTTTCTGAAATTCTCCGGCCTCTTTCTACACCTCTGTTGGTTCTTTCTGCACTTTTTAATTTCTTTCTGCATATGTGTTGCTTCTTTCTGTACTTTGTTTGCTTCTTTCTGCATCCCTCTTGCCTCTTTATGTAATTGACTTCCCTCTTTCTATACCTTTCGTACCTCTTTATCCATCTCTCCCACCTCATTCTGCATTTCTCTTGCTTCCATCTGCACTTCTGTTGCTTCTTTCTGCACCCCTGTTGCTTCTTTCTGCACCCCTATTCCCTCTTTCTACATCCCTATTGCCTGTTTCTGAACTTGTTTTGTTTCTTTTTGCACCTATCTTGCCTCTTTCAGCACTTCTGTTGCATGTTAGTGCACTTCTCTAACTTCTCTCTGTACCTCTGTTGTTTCTTTCTTCATCCCTCTTGCCTCCTTCTGCACCCCTCTTCCCTCTTTTTGTACCTCTCTTGCCTCTTTTTGAATCTCTCTTGCCTCTTTCCGCACTTCTCTTGCCTGTTTCTGCAGCTCTGTTGCTTCTTTCAGCAGTCTTGCTTCTTTCTACACCCCTTGTGTCTCTGTCTGCAACCATATTCCCTTTTTTTGCACATATCCTTTCTCTTTGTGCACCCCTCTTGCCTTTTTTCCTCCACTTCTCTTGCCTTTTTCTCCACTTCTCTTGCCTCTTTCTGCACTTCTATTGCCTCTTTCTGCACTTCTCTTACTTCTTTCTGCACTCATCATTCCTCTTTTTGCACCCTTCTTTTTTTGCACTTCTCTTACTTCTTTCTGCACTCATCATTCCTCTTTTTGCACCCTTCTTCCCTCTTTATGCAGCTCTGTTGCCTCTTTCTGTACTTCTCCTGCCTCTTTGAGCATATCCCTTGCCTCTTTCTGAACCTCTGTTGCTTCTTTTAGCATTTGTCTTGCTTCTTTCTGCACCCCTCTTGTCTCTTTCTGCTCCCCTCTTTCCTCTTTCTGCACCTTTGTTGCCTCTTTCTGCATTTCTCTTCCCTCTGTGTGCACTTCTCTTACCTCTTTCTTCTTCTCTGATAGTTCTTTCTGCACTTCTCTTCCTTCATTCTGCTTTTGTCGTGCTTCTTTCTGCACTTCTCCTGCTTGTTTCTGCATCCCTCTTGCCTCTTTCTGTACTCCTCTTTCTTCTTTCTGGACTTCTCTTGCAGCTTTCTACACATCTCTTTCCTCTTTCTGCACTTCTCTTGCCTCTTTCTGCACTTGTTTTGTTTCTTTGTGCACCTCTCTTGCCTCTTACGGCACTTCTGTTGCTTGTTTGTGCACTTCTCTTACTTCTCTCTATACCTCTTTTTTTCTTTCTGCCTTCCTTTTGTTTCTTTCTGCATCCGTCTTCCCTCTTTTTGTACCTTTTTTGGCTCTCTCTAAAGCTCTCCTGCTTCTTTCTGAACTTTTCTTGCTTGTTTCTGCAGCTCTGTTGATTCTTTCAGCAGCTGTCTTGCTTCTTTCTGCACCCCTTGTGTCTCTGTCTGAACCCCTGTTCCCTCTTTCTGCACCGATTTTTATTCTTTCTGCACCTCTCTTGCCTCTTTCTCCACTTCTCTTGCCTCTTTCTGTATTTATATCGCCGTCTTATGCACTTCTCTTACTTTTTTCTTCACTCCTTCTGCCTCTTTCTGCACCCCCTCTTCCCTCTTTCTGCACCTCTGCTGCCTCTTTCTACACCTCTATTGCTTGTTTCAGCACTTGTCTTGCCTCTTTCTATACCCCCTTTCAGCACTTGTTTTGCTTCTTTCTGCACTCCTTTTTCCTGTTTGTGCACCCCTCTTCCCTGTTGTGTACCTTTCTTGTCTCTTTCTGCATCTCTCTTGCCTTTCTCTGAAATCCTCTTGCCTCTTTCTACACCTCTGTTGGTTCTTTCTGCACTTTTTCCTTCTTTCTGCATTTGTGTAGCTTCTTTCTGCACTTTGCTTACTTCTTTCTGCATCCCTCTTTCCTGTTTCTGTAATTGGCTTCCCTCTTTCTGAACCTCTCTTGCCTCTTTCTACACCTCTCTTGCCTCTTTCTGTACTTCTCCTGCCTGTTTATGCACCCCTATTCTTTTTTTCTGCACTTTTCCTGCCTCTTACTGCATCTCTCTTGCCTTTTTCTGAAATTCTCCTGCCTCTTTCTACACCTCTGTTGGTTCTCTCTGCACTTTTAAAATTCTTTCTGCATATGTGTTGCTTCTCTCTGTACTTTGTTTGCTTCTTTCTGCATCCCTCTTGCCTGTTTCTGTAATTGACTTCCCTCTTTCTGAACCTCTCTTGCCTCTTTCTACACCTCTCTTACCTCTTTCTGTACTTCTCCTGCCTGTTTGTGCCCCCCTCTTCTTGCACCTTTCTTGCCTCTTTATCCACCTTTCCTGCCTCTTTATGCATATCTCTTGCTTCTATCTGCACTTCTGTTGCTTCTTTTATCACCCCCGCTGCTTCTTTCTGCACCCCTCTTCCCTCTTTCTGTAACTCTATTGCCTATTTCTGCACTTGCTTTGTTTCTTTGTGCACCTCTATTGCCTCTTAGGGCACTTCTGTTGCTTGTTTGTGCACTTCTCTTACTTCTCTCTGCACCTCTTTTGTCTCTTTCTGCATCCCTTTTGCCTCTTTCTCCTTCTTTTTGAACCTTTCTTGCCCCTTTCTGAAACTCTCTTGCCTCTTGCTGCACTTCTCTTGCCTGTTTCTGCAGCTCTGTTGCTGTTTCAGCAGTTGTCTTGCTTCTTTCTGCACCCCTTGTGTCTCTGTCTGCACCCCTGTTCCCTCTTTCTGCACCTATCTTTTATCTTTCTGCATCTCTCCTGCCTCTTTCTCTACTTCGCTTGCCACTTCCCCTCTTCTATTGCCTCCTTCTGAACTTCTATGAACTGTTTCTGCACTTCTCTTACTTCTTTCTACACTCCTCTTGCCTCTTTCTGCACACCTCTTCCCTCTTTCTGCACCTCTGTTGCCTCTTTGTGTACCTCTGTTGCCTCTTTCAGCACATCTCTTGCCTCTTTCTGCACCTCTGTTGGTTCTTTTAGCATTTGTCTTGCTTCTTTTTGCACCCCTCTTGTCGCTTTCTGCACATTTGTTGCCTCTTTCTGCATTTCTCTTCCCTCTTATTGCACTTCTCTAGCCTCTTTCTGCATCTCTGTTGGTTCTTTCTGCACTTCTCTTCCTTATTTCTGCTTTTGTCTTACTTCTTTCTGCACTTTTCTTGCTTCTTTCTACATCCCTCTTGCCTCTTTCTGCACTCCTCTTGCCTCTTTCTGCACTTGTTTTGTTTCTTTGTGCACCTCTCTTGCCTCTTTTGACACTTCAGTTGCTTGTTTGTGCACTTCTCTTACTTCTCTTTGCACCTCTTTTGTTTCTTTCTGCATCCCTTTTGTTTATTTCTGCTTCCCTCTACCCTCTTTTTGTACCTCTTTTTCCTCTTTCTGAAACTCTCTTGCCTCTTTCTGCACTTTTCTTGCCTGTTTCAGTAGCTCTGTTGCTTCTTTCAGCAGTTGTCTTGCTTCTTTCTGCACCCCTTGTGTCTCTGTCTGAACCCCTGTTCCCTCTTTCTGCACCGATTTTTATTCTTTCTGCACCTCTCTTGCCTCTTTCTCCACTTCTCTTGCCTCTTTCTGTATTTATATTGCCGTCTTCTGCACTTCTCTTACTTTTTTCTTCTCTCCTTCTGCCTCTTTCTGCACCCCCTCTTCCCTCTTTCTGTACCTCTGCTGCCTCTTTCTACACCTCTATTGCTTGTTTCAGCACTTTTCTTGCCTCTTTCTATACCTCCTTTCAGCACTTGTTTTGCTTCTTTCTGCACTCCTTTTTCCTGTTTGTGCACCTCTCTTCCCTTTTGTGTACCTTTCTTGTCTCTTTCTGCATCTCTCTTGCCTTTCTCTGAACCTCTCTTGCCTCTTTCTCCACTTCTCTTGCCTATTTCTGCACTTCTATTGCCTCTTTCTGTACTTTTCTTACTTGTTTTTATACCCTTCGTTCCTCTTTTTGCAGCTCTGCTGCTGCCTCTTTCTGTACCACTCTTGCCTCTTTCAGCACATCTCTTGCCTCTTTCTGTACCTCTGTTGATTCTTTCTGCACTTCCTTTGCCTCTTTCTTCACTACTTTTGCCTTTTAACAGCTCCCTTGCTTCTTTCTATACTTCTCTTGCTTCTTTGCATATCTCTCTTGCTTCTTTCTGATATCTGCTTAAAATGGGACCTGTAGGGGAAGGTACTTGCTTTTGAAGCTAGCCTGTTCACATGCGTAATACGTGTGAGAATACGTGTACAAATAGACACATAGCTCTGCCATGAGAGCACACAGACCTTTAAACTTTACAGTCTGCAATTTCCCTTTCAAGCAGACCCCTAAATTAATTCAGTCTACTTTGACTGTACCTTTTCACACATTCATACGAAGTAGCCTAATGACAAATCCCTCCACCAACATGTCGTAACCTCACTTTTCTCGTGCAGCTTCACTATTCACTGACTTCTCTGAATGTTGGGCATAGCCAAATTTAAAACAGCAATCCTTCCCATGTCACTGATGTAAGACTTACAATGTTCCTGAAGGCATGCATGCAAGTGTGTGTACCTTTTGCTAGTGGCGTGATGCATAAAAAGAAACATACAAATAGTTGAATATCTGAGTTTTACAGTGCATGCTATCTAAATTTGTGTACAAGAATGTGTATATATTCCTTTCTGCTCATAAAACTGAGTATGCGGGTATTGAAATGCCTATTTAAGGGGCTCTATGGCACCTAAGGTGTAAAACATGTCTGCTTGTGTAAGCGAATGACAGAGCACAACTGAGAAGCTTTGTGCACCTGTATGAGAAGCTACCTACTTTTTAAGCTAATATTTTCAGATGCATAACAGATGTGAGAAAATATGCGCAAGTGGACACATACCTCACTTTCCAGAGCACCCAAGCCTTATAAATTGACACCCTGTACTTCCCATTTCAATCAGATACCTACATTTATATGATCTACTTCGAGAGTACATTTCCAGAGATTCATACAAAGTAGCCTAATTACTAATCTCCCTGACAATATGTCTTCAAACTTACTTTTCTCTTGCAGCTTACTATTCGAAACCTCTGAATGTTGGGCCCAGCCAAATTTAAAACAGTAATCCTTCCCATTTTACTGTTTAAAGGTCTGTGTGCTACTGTGACATGTGTACTAATGTGCAAAGTATGAAATCCTACATATTTAGTTGTTAGGGACAGATTTCCAATATGATTGGAGGCAACAGGTTATCTATTATTGTGAATATTAATATATAATTATTTCTAAAGTTTAAAATTATGTAACAAAGTATTAAAACTATTGTTTGTTTTTTAGATATTTATTTTTGGGGGAATAAATTGAAGATGGCAAGAAAAGATCAAAAGAGAAGAGAAGAAAAAAGTAATACTACTTAAAGAAAAGTGAAAAGAGGAAATTAGATGATGCGCAAAACGTTAGACAGAGAAAAAAGTCTTCTGGTAGTAGAACTTAGCAATTTGCTAAAAGAGTTTTACAGAGTTTAAACAATTTGAAAATTTAGAAAAGAAAAAGAAAAGTTCTATAGCAAATCAAAAGGAATGGAAAAAGGGACATTATAAAAGATAATCATTTAATGGGAAAACAATGCATATTACAAGAAGGCTAAAAGAATATAAAGATATAAGGAGGAGAATGAGTAGAAGTAGAGTACTATAAAATGTATTGAAAGATTGTAGAAAATATAAAAAAAAGATCAGCAACTTATAAGAAAAAGCAACAGATTGAAAGTATAGTAGATAAAGCTTAAGGACATAAAGGAAAATGATTTATATTAATACTGAAGAGAAACAACAACATTGGATAAAACAATGAAGTTTATGATGGAGAAATGCAAAATAAAGAAACTTGTTAATAGAAATAACTTTTGTAAAACTTTCAGGTTGAATGGAAGCACAATTCAAGTACTGAGCCTTTCTTTAAGGAAGAAAGTTATTTTCAAGAGAACACATTAGTACATGCAGTTGATACTAGTGGTTAATGCTATGAGATGTTAGATGGTTCTCACATTCCAAAAGAAAAAATGGTTGTTAGGAATGTGGAAGAAGTAATAACTAAAGAAGATCAAGGGAGGCGTACACAAGCTCCTGCATATAAGTGGGATTGTAGCAGTATTTGCAGTATTCGACAGGAATCTATTGACATATTATGAATTTTCTCACGAGAACATACCAAAAAAAGTATTGAACAGAAGATTAAGATGTTAAAAGGACTAGATCCATATAAAATGAGAAAATATACTAAGTTGCTGGGTCATTCTCTGACTTGTCTTTCAAGAAAAGTGTGCCAAAGTACTTATCATCAATTAAGAATGTTAGCTGTACACCTCTCTGAAATATGGAAGTTAGTATGGAGAGTGTATTATGTAAAAACCCCTGCATTATGTTTAAGTGAAATGAATACAGCTCTTTTGCATGGACTCTTTATCAGATATAGAAAAAGTTTGTGATGATATACAGTTTCGTTTTTTGATTCGGAAGACAAGTGTAAAGAAACTGACAGTTTAATAAGTGCAGGTTATGAAGAATATGAGAAAGAGATAAGTATTGATGAGTTTGCAGAAGAAATTACAAAGTTTATCACAGTTTCGTCTGAAAACCCAAGTTTATTTGTATTTGGTGTTGACGTACTCACTATAAAACTCAAACTAGAAATATTGATTTATATTTTAAAAGTGAAAAGGAAAACAATGATCAGTAGCAGGATTTTGGTGTTTCTTTGTTGGTAGGTCAGTTTGATTTGGCTACTGATTTGTAAGTACTGTTACAACAAATTAGAAGAAAACAAAATGCCAGCTAGAGCAGTACCTAACAACTTAGAGTTGGTGCCTATTCCTAAGGAACTGGCAGATTTAAATGAATATGAGTCTTCAAGTCAAGTCAAAGTTATGTTTATTTAGATCGTAATCTTTAAACAAGTGCAGAGAAATGATTCAATTTTAAAATGTTCTACAACAATACAAAGAAATAATTACAGGTTAAAATACTCTACCACAATATTTATACCATTCACACAGTTAATACATATTGTAAAAAGGTACCAATAAAATCATCACTTTCTTTGGGTGGTTCTTACCCTTTAAAAATTATTATTAATTATACCCAACCTTTTCTCTTCGACGAGCTCTATAATTCATTTATTGGGCAGTTTCTAAAATTGTTACTCATGGGTTGTTAGGAATCTTTGCACTACCTTAAGTAATTCCCTAGCGCAATTGCAATTTCAATGGTAGCCATTTCCATCAGGAGATTTATCGCCTGTGTCCGTGATCTTATGTCATATTTTAAAAATATTGGATGCAGACATAGTTTACGCTGTTCTATAATAGTTGTACAATCTAACAGGATGTGCACTATGTCACCTTTAGTGCTCAGCCTGCACTTGCAACACCCTTCGTTGTTCAACATTTTTGATTTTAGATCTTTGTTTACCAGCCATGGATTAATCCCAATTTGCATTCTTAGTATCTCCTGTCTATACCAGTAATTCGGTAGGATATCGAGGTAAGGAAACCAATTATCCTTAGACCAAGCACTCCTCATATGCTCTACCGATTTTTTCTTAGCCAGGTATTCCATATAAGTTCTTCTGGACAGTTCTTGCCCATTAAACTTCAGCTCACTTTTAGTGCATTCTACCCGTAGGGATTCACGGCAAATGACCACTTTTATATGCTCACAAGCCTGCGTCAGTTTCTTCCGGCTTACTTTTGTGAATTTTAGATTACTGTATTGGATCTCTTTTCTACACCATTGTGCTACTTCCTGGCCTTTTTCATTTTCCAAACGTTTCCAGAATCTAATCACTGCTATTTGTGATTGAACCCCCCAAGCTATTGTTCCTAATTCTATTCTTATTGCTTGGACCATTGTTGATGCTGGGAGGGACAAAAGGGATTTCAGGCATTTTCCTTCCTCCTGGTCCCAGACTCCTTTACCGCTCAAATAAAGGATCTCTGCACCATAGAGTACTTGTGGTGGTAACATTGCACTGAATGCTTTTAGCAGCGGACGATGGGACATATCCCCATAGTCTCGATTAAAGATTTTTAGTCCAGAGATTGATGTATGTGCCTTAGCTTTCTGAGCTTCCAAGAGCATTTGCCACTTTAGGGACTTATCAAACCACATCCCTAGGCAGCGATATTCATTTACAGATTCCAATATAAGATCTCCTAAAAACCAGTTAAACCTAGTTACCTTTTTTCCGAAGCATAACATTTTTGTCTTATCCAAATTGACAGTTAAAAATTTCTTTGCACAATATTCACTAAAAGATTTCAACTTTCTTTGGGGGCCCAATTCGGTCTGGTCTAGTATTACCAAGTCATCCACGTATAAAAGGCCTGGTACCTTGTTGCCATCCATTCTTGGGCATGCACTAGCCTCTACTTCTAAACAAGCAGGTAAATCACATAGGAAAATAGAGAATAGCTGCGGGGCAAGTACGCAGCCCTGTCTCAGGCCGTTTTCAATTGGAATTTTTGGCGTCAATGACCCCTCTGTGTCCATAATTACTTGTGCCCAATTACCCCGGTGTAAATATTTTATTATAGCCAGCAGGTCTTGCGGTATGTTTTTATTTATTAGGGTTTCCCAGAGACAGTTCCGATCCACTGAATCAAACGCTGCCCGAAAGTCGACGAAACAACAGCAGAGTTTACCGTTTTGTTCCGTCGACTTTCGCGCCATTGCCCATAATGCAAAGCAATGGTCTATCGTGGAATGCCCTTCTCTGAAGCCTCCCTGTTCAGTGGGTATGATTGTGAACTCATCGACCCACGCATTTAGCCTATTTAATACTATTTTTGAAAATACCTTTTCTCCTATGTCTAGGAGATTAATCAATCTATAGTTTGGTGGTGCCTCCTTGCTACCTTTCTTATGGATTGGCCTGATTACAGCGCCCTTCCAATTCATTGGCATGGAGCCATCTGCTAATATTAATTTGAACATTTGGGGAAAAAAACTTGCCCACCACTTTAACTGTGACTTTAATATTATTGCTGGGAGATTGTCTGGCCCTGCTGCTCGGGTTCATTTCAAATTCCTTATTATGCTTTCTACCTTCTGTTCGGTAAAGTCTAATTTGAATTCTTCTGATATTTCCTGCCAGTGCTGTGGCTCTATACCTCCTAGGTAATCTCGCGGACCATACAGTTCCCTTATATAGTTCTCCCAGGCCTCCTTGCTTACGACACATATCATTTCTCCTGCTACGTTGGGCGCGGATGCTGCTTTTACTAGAATCCAAAATTGTCTTAGGTTTTTTGCTTCGATAGATTCTAGCAACATTTCTCTTTATAAGACCTTTTTGCATCGGTAACCATCTGTTTAAGCTCCTTTTTCAACTTACTAAGATAGTTTTGCCTCTCTAGGTTGAACTTTTTCTTTAGACTTCTTGAAACTGACCTTATCTCCCTTTTTTTAGTTTGACAGTCCATGGAAAACCATTTTAGTCGGCTGACCGGGGTTATTGTACCCTTTCTTTTACCTTTTTTTAATTCTACCCGTATGCATTGTACTACTTGGGCTATCTTCTCCTCGTACCATTCCAGATTTTTTCCCCCAGAGTCCTCCAGTTGAACCTTGTGTTGAAAGGATTTCATTTTTTCCAGATACTCCTCTGTCAGTCTTGTTCTCACTCGCTTGGGGTATTCAACCTCTTGAGGTATCACTTTCTCTCTGTGTTCCCTCCTTCATCCGTATATGTTTAATATCAACGGATTGTTGTCGCTGCTTTCGCTTTGGGATATCGTAAATTCCCAAACTAGTGGGAAATTCCAGGCTGGCATAAAGGCATAATCGATTGGGCAGTTTTGTGAGCCTATTTTAAAGGTCTTCTTTGCCGGGCAATCTGTTCTAAATCTGCCGTTCAAGCTAAACAAGCTAAAGAGACCCTTCGTTCATAGGTAATTTACCAATTCTATGTCTTGTTTCTGGAGTTCACACACAGGGAAGCTGGCATGTTTTATTCCATAGGCATCCAAAAGTTCCCTGTGCCAGATATCGATCTTCCTTGGGTTCAGCTTATGGTTGAAATCCCCTAAAATGAGAAACACATCTAAAGCATATTTTTCTAAAAAAGACTCTATATCTTCTTTAGAGTTCCCCATCTCAATTCAATACTCTGCCACATCATCCCAATTCATGTATACATTTATGAGGATTACATTTTCATAATTCTTATCCTGGGTCAGGCGAACTAATCTACATACCAATAACCATTTGCACTTCACATTCAGCAAGGTTGCATTTCTTATTACTTTTGTCGATATGAGGGTCATAAGTCCCCCCAATGGACGAATATGAGTCTATTCTTATTCAGTCTGTACACCCATTTCAGGCCTTAGTTCGTATGGAGCCTAAAACAGGTAAGCTGAAAGCAACTGATTTACAAAAGGTCTAAAATGAAGAATTGTGTACTTACCTTTAGATTTTAAGAAAAACATTGAAACTGTTGGTGTAGATAGTGAGGAAAATGAGCCAGTAGTTATTCTAGTAAATGGTGTACCAACAAAGAGTAGAAATATCTGGTAAGAGTTTGTAGATGTTAATAAACTTCAAAAGGCTCCACTATACCAACTACAGAATAATATTTATTATAAGAATGTAAATGTTGGTGAACAGGTAATTTGCTTAGAAGATGAAACATAAATTTCAAGTGGCCACATTGAAAAAGTAGACAAGTGCAGGACTGAAGAGCTTTATGAACATTATACAATGCATCCTCTGAATTCAAAAGAAATAATAGGAAACAGTATTGAATTATATCAAATGAAAGATGCAAAGGGAGCTTCCATGAGTGTATGGGGAAAAAAGGTCTAGAAGCTCGTTGTTTTCCACAGCTATTCCCCACGGGAGAAGTTGGACAATTTGATGAGCGAGCAGTACGGATTCAAGCTTCAGAATATCGATCAACAAGAATGTACTCTGAGGTCCTAGATTTCGACAGTGTATTCCATATATATTTCTTCTGCTGTTTGAAAGCAATTTATTTGCACTTTCATATGCAGTGAACCACATATTAAAAACAGGAGTTAATTTTCAACATGTCTGCACATGGGCTCATGTACAATGTTAAACAAAGAGATAAAAATTTAGAATGTCAGCTAATTAATTTGATGGTGTGCCAACCTGGTACCAATGAATATTGATATCGTCTTCATAGTGAACTCCAATGCATGCTAAGAAACAGGTACACCTACATGGTTTATAACACTCAGCTGTGCTGAATATGCATGGGAAGATTTACTTGAATGTCTACGAGAAGCAAATTCAAATGTTAAAGACATTGGACTGAAGGCACCTGGAAAACTCTGTTCTTTGGATCCTCGAAATGTGTGCAGGTATTTTAACCGTATATTACAAAGTATGTTGTTATTTATCTGCAATAAAAGTGTTCCACCACTTGGAGAGATAACTGATTTCTTTTGGCGAAAAGAGTACTAAGCCAGAAGTACTCCTCATATACACATGCTGTCATGGATAAACAATGCATCAACATTTGGAACAGATAGCAATGAAACTGTTTTGTCTTTCATCAAACAGTATGTTACATGTGTCATTCCAAGAGAAGGAGGAGAAAAGAGTTTGAGAAAGCAATTTTTACACCTTCAAAGTCATTGATGTGAAAAATACTGCAGATAGAAATACAAATGTAAAGGGAAATGTTATACAAAACGTTGTTTTGGATTCCCACGTCCTATAATTTCTAAAGGAAGAGTAAATCATGTTTTGTCATCAGTGAGACTTACAATAACTGGGAGATCTCCCAAGAATACATACAATTTGAAAAGAACAGAAGCTTCAAAGAACATTAATGACTACGATCCAGTTATTTTGAAAATGTGGAATGCAAACATGGCTATTCAGTATGTAGCAGATAATTCAAGAGATGAAAGAAATGTGGGGCGCAGATAAGAGTCTTAGCAAGAAATTGCACGGCTTCAGCTTAAAAATGCTTTCCCATAGATAGATTGGATCCCATGAATGTTCGGATCGCTTGATTGTTATATTCAAAGTCAGGAGGAATCATTTGGATAAGTCTAGGTCCTGCCTCCAAACAAATAGTATTGAAATCTTTACAAGACATTGAATACTTACCACAGTATGAGTCAGAACGTACTGATATTATTAAAACTAATATGTTAGATACCTACTATCCCAAAAGGAGTCCACATCTTTGAAAAGCTATGTCTGTATGAAATTCTTCAACATTACAGCTTTAAAAAGAAAGTTACAGAAAAATATAAAAGATGAAAAATATGCAGTAATTGGATCTTATGGATGTTTAGTGAAACAGGCAAAAGGAAATCTTAATAACCACAGAAAACTCAGTTGCAGCGTCCGTATAAGAGTGATTATTTCTATTTAGCACTTTTGCAACTGTTCAGGCCTTGGTGTATTGAAACAGAATTACTTGGAGATTTTGACTGCTATGAAGATTCTTTTAATGCAACTAAAGACAGCATTCAGTGTACAATTTTCCCAACTCTTCTACAATGATAAATGATGAGATTGAACAAGAAAGTACTATTGCAGCTGAAATAGCTAGAGAAAGTTGACAAAGCGGTCAAAGGTCTTGTCCACTGAGTCAAGATCCACTGGGACAACCAATTATTGAAAATGAAGCAGTAATAACTATGAATGAGGTAGAAACTGCATGCAACAAGCAACAGAGGGTATTACTCAGTTGGAAAGGTTAGAAGAACAACTAAACATTGAACAAAAAGAAATATATTTCTAAGTCAAACAGCAGGTAGAACATGGTTTACTGCATGAAAAAAGAATATTAATGCTCATCATTTAAACCTTTTCTTCAAGCTGGAACAGAAAAAAGTTTCTTTAGTTAGGTTTTGACTAGTTATCTACACAAAACTACAGATTCACATTTATCTTGTGTCGTAACAGCTCCAACTGGATTAGCAGGACACAACATTAAAGGTATTACTTTACATCGATTACTTATGCTACCTGTTGAACATGATAATACATTGGAATATCACAATCTATCTGGAGAAGCTTGTTATGAAGCCTCAAGAGTACTAAAGGAAATAAAACTTGTAAATATTGATGAGGTGACCATGGACTAAAACTTAATGCTTGCCTTTGTACACTTGAGAATGCAGCAGATTTTGAAAACAGATTATGATGTTCTCTTTGGAGGAAAACCTCTAATTTTATTTGGAGACTTACAACAACTAAAAGGACAACCTGTTTTTAAAACTCTTTTCCCTGATGACACAAGAACATCTTTGTGAAGTATTGGGATTGTAAATATTTGGTTACACTTTGAACATAAAGAAGTTGTTAAGAATATGCGACAAGCAAGTGATGAAGATAATGGAAATATTCTTAAAGACATAAGAATTTATGTCTTGACAGATCATGGAAAGCAAGCTTTAGAAAGTCGATTACTAAGGAACTTGTTTACAACTGGAATACCAGCTGCTGAAGTAATGTACAATATGGTTGCAGAAAACAAGTCTATTGCTTGTCTAATGTCTACACTGCAAGAGTGTTCTACATTTTATCAACAACTTCTCAAACTGGAAAAATAAGAAATTGTGGAAATTATAGCTATTGACAAAAATGAACACCACGGAGTAACAATTCTTCTTACTGAGAAACTACAGGCTAAATTGTATTCTTTGGAAAAGTCTGTATCTACAACAGCAGCATTAGAAAAGACTTTACATGCATGTAAAAACTGGCAAGTAATTTTTTGGCTTTATTAGACTGTAGAAGAAGGATTACTTAATGGAGCAATAGGAAAAGTTGTTGATTTTGTAAATTTTCAAAATAGGCATGGAATAGAATATTTGATCATAAACTTTGATCAGATAAATGAGGTGAGATAGATTGGGTGTAGTGTTGTATGTTTTCTGCTAGTAAAAGACTTGTATGTACACAGACAACAGTTTCCTCTATTTCTAGCATATGCAATAACTATTCATAAATCTCAAGATCTAAGTATAGACCGAGCTATTATAAATATTGCAAATACAGTGTTCAAAGAGGAAGACGTTGCATTGTCTCATTTGTAGTTAATGGATTTTGATGAGAAGAAGTTTAGTGCTGATGCAAATTGTGTTAGATCGTTTTAGGGAGAGGAGTTGGCCTAATGGCTAGGGTGGTTGAACTCAAATCAGGGGAACCGGGTTTGAGTCTCGGCAATGACACTGAACATCCTGTGATTCTGGGCAAATCAGTTAATCTTTCCGTGCCTAAAAAAAATGAATGTGTGTCCTCATGTAACACATGTGCTATGTAAAAAAATAAGGCTTTATGCTACTGATTTAGGTGAATATCCCATATATGAGAAACGTGCAGTTTATCCAAAATGGAAATATGTCAAACATTCAAAGGAGGTTCAAAAAAAGAAAACAATTGAAGAGAAACCTAAAGGCGTAAAGAAACAAAAAAATGGAAAGTGTTAATGACATTGTAGGATACCAGTTGGAAAATATTTCAGGTATCAACTGTTATGCTAATGTGATTCTGAATATTGTCTTTCATCTACAACATCTTCATCACGAAATCATGAAAACAATTCTGTTCTGCACTACATCATGTATTTCAACAGTTGGTAACTGACAGAAGTAAAATGCATACTGCTTCTGGCATTCAGCATATTTTAGATATATGTACTGGTTCATTGACATTTACTCTTAGCATACAACAAGATGCATAAGAATTTCTAATGCTTATGCTTGGAGTATTAGAACATGAAGGAATACACATTGAAAACATATTTGGGCTAAGTTACTGATGGGATCATAAGTGTGAAGAGTGCTCATTTATTTCTACCACTCAAATACAAACAGACGATCCCTATACTTATCAATACCAGACTGCATATCAGTTCCTTTTAACAAATTGATAAAAACAGCAAATCAAGACATGAGATGTTCACATTGTAGATCAGAGGTGTTGTCTACATTACATTTAGAAAGATTTGGAAATTATCTCAGATTTGGAAAATATCTCATTTTAATGCTACAACGTTGTAGAGTAAGTGGAAGACAATTGGAAACAAAAATTACAAATTTTAAAGGAAGTCAAATATCCATTTCAGGAAGAACTTTTACAGCAGTGGCTATTATTTTCCATGATGGGCCTACTACAACATCTGGACATTATACTGTTTATTTAAAGTGTAATAATGGATGGACGCATTGCAATGATGCCCACTTGGAATTCAGAGCTAGAGTACCTAATGAATTACCAAATTCTTATATGTTATTTCTGCAGCCAACGTTTTGAGTACATCATTAGGCCTATTGGGGAAGATATAAAGAGAAAGTAGACAGCACCCAAAACTATTAGTGTTTATAATTAGAGTTTGGATTATTATTTGCCCTAATTGATATTACATTTGGAATTGTGTTTAAAAGCAAATAGTTTATATAGTTCTTGTCTATTTTGTAGCAGATGTAAATGAGATTATACATTTTGTGAAATGTATTTGTGATAAATAATAGAGTTAATGTAGATGAAATAACTGATTAAGAATGTATAGAAAGGAGAACGCCTAGCTACACATATTAATAATGATGTTCTACGCTGATTTTTTTTTCCCGACAATTAATTTGATTTTTTTTTCCCCGCTGTTCAATGATGATCGTACATTGAAATCACTGTGTATGGTGAAGTTATGTGCAATCTGAGAACAGCAAAAAAGGGAAATTGAGAATGTAATTCTAAATTAATTTTGCGTTCTCAAAAATATGATACTATAATTTCTCTATCATTTTTTTTTTTGAAGTTCAACAACATCTTTATTGTCATGTCTTAGTTATAGTTAACACAGCCTGTGGCCTACAACCCTGGGGCCGGACGCGGTTTGCAGAAGTACAGTTTCATAATCAACACAGCCATTCAGCTGGCAGCCCGGGGGTCCAGCGGCGTATCTTCAGCGATATTACAACAATATATCTCGTAGTGCGGATCCAGCTGTATGTGCGTTCATGCGCGACTTCATTTTTTTTTGGGGTCTGAGCCCTTTTTATTTAACATTCAGAACATTAAACCTGGGAACCCCTGGTCAATTCTACACATCTCGTGTGCAGTATGATGTACGTTCGTTAAATATAGGCCTAAGTCATTGCTTAGTGCAGATTTGTTACCAGTTATGCAGCAGCCTGGGCGATTAGAATACGTGAATTCAGATCTACACCTCCACTTCCTCCCCCACCATAGTTAATAAGTAGTCTGACAAATACCCCCAATAGTTCTTTGGGCGCGAGCTTCTGAGCAACTCCTCTTCGTATGTTAGCAGGGAGTCTCTACAATACGTCAGATCCTTTAGCCATGTTTTAGAGTCTGGGACCTTCTTCCCTTCCCAACATCTGGAGGCCTGTCTCTTAGCAATTAACAGCGCCACAGCACAAAACTTCCGTTTCCCCGCTTTAATTTTGGGTAAAAGACCAAGCAGACAAATTTTCATAGTACATTCCACCTCGACCCCCACCATTTTACTCAGTGTGGTTGTGATCGTACCCCAATATGTGTTTATCTTTTGACAGTGCCAAGCCAAGTGACTAAAATCCGCCCCGTCATACCCACACCGCCTACACCTGGCGTCCTCACGTAGTCCATATTTGTGCAGTCTTTGTGGTGTATGGTATGTTTGATGCAAATATTTGAGATGTGTTATGCGCAGATTTCCATTTGAAGTGAGCAGTTTAAGGAGCGTGCAGGCATCAGACCATTCATGCTCTGTAAGCGCTTCCAACAGTGAGTTGTTCCATCTCTGCAGTGCCCTGTCCGCATTATGTGGAATTTCACTTTGAGACACTCTATATAATCTAGAGACCAGATGGGATGTGTTCGATGAGGTGATGATAAATTGCAGTGATTGCAACGTTGGCGGTTCTTCTGGGTAGGTTGGATATAATTCTTGAATTGCCCTCTGCAGTCTATAATGTGTGAATCTGAAGAGTAGTGTTGGGTTACTTACATAGGTCAGGTCGTCGGCTTTGCGAAAATTTCCTTCGTGATATAAGTCTCCAAATGTGTCAATCCCTGTGATTTTCAGTATGTCCATACCCACTTGTTCGTTAGTCACCGATATGTTCGGGTGGAAGTGTAGTGGGAGTGCCGGGGCATATAACTGTAATTTGTGAGATAACCTCCCTAGTGTTCTCCACGTGTTAGCCGTGGTATCAATTGTGTTAATGTCTTATGAGTGTAACGGCGGTCTTTTATGCGTTACTATCGCTGTTAAGGGTATCGGTGAGGCATCACCCTCCTCCACCGCTGTATGTGTTAGATACGGGGTGGGATGATACCAATGTGATGCATATTGGGCCTGTGCGCACAAGAAGTAGAGCCGAAAGTCTGGCACACAAAACCCACCTCTTTCGTAGGGCAGTGTTAACGTGCGCAAGTCTATGCGTGCCTGCTTCCCAGCCCATATAAGTTTCAGCACCAAGGAAGTGATGTGCGTAAAAACTGCTTTAGGCGGTGTGATTGGAATGTTATTGAATAAATACAAAAACTTCGGAAGTATGTTCATTTTGACTATTGCAATCCTATCCGCCAGGGACAGCGGTAGTTGTATCCATCTCGCCACTTTGCCTTCCAGTTCTGCAAAAACCCTACCATAGTTTGTCCTAATCACTTCTTCTGGGTCGCGGCTGTACCAGATACCCAGGTAGCGCGTGGGGTCTGTTTGCCAGTCTAGTGGAAAGTCAGGTGCATGTGGCTTGGTGGAATCAGTAAGTGGAATGATTAGTGACTTCTCCCAGTTAATCTGTAACCCAGAATGGCGTCCGAATTTCACATATTCACGTAATAATGGGCTGAGATTCTGTTCGGGATCCCTCACATAGAGAAGCATATCGTCCGCATACAGTGAGATATGCAGGGGCCTCTCGGGAAAATGTAAGGCTGACTGGTTATGTGTCTGTCTAATTATGCATGCGAGTGGTTCCAAGGCTAAAGCAAATATTAAAGGCGACAGTGGACAGCCCTGTCTAGTTCCTCTAGCTATATTAAATGGTGCAGATATGTATCCGTTTACTCGCACTCTCGCCACAGGTCTCGTATATAGCAGAGTTACCCAGGCCAAGTACCTCGCCGGAAAACCCATTCTCTGCAATATCGTGTTTATGTAGGACCATTCAATGGAGTCAAATGCTTTGGCTGCATCAAGCATGACGGCAGCCGCTTTTGTCTGGGGGTTTAGATAGTGAGATAGTGCAAATAGCGTTCTTGTATTGTGGGATGTGGCTCGTGCTGGGATGAATCCTGCCTGATCCGGAAGTATCAGGTTCGTCATAAGGGGTTGCAACCTCTCGGCCAAGAGCTTCGCTAATATTTTTGAGTCTACATTTAAAAGGGACAATGGACGATATGAGTCACAGAGGTCTGGTTGTTTACCTGGTTTTAGGAGAGTGATGATCATTGCCTCACGCAGCGACGGCGGTAGTATCTGTTGGTCAAAGGCCGCACCGTACATTTCAACCATGTGGGGGGCAAGGATGTCAACGAATTTTTTATAGAACTCACATGTGTAGCCATCGGGCCCTTGTGCTTTCCCGTTTGGCAGTGCATGTATAATGGCGGTTACCTCTTCTACTGTAATAGGTTGTGCCAGGTATTCACGCTGGTGATCTGACAACCACGCTATAGCTATATCATGTAAGTAATCACGTGTTTCCTGTGGTGGGGCAGGTTGATGGGATGTGTAAAGGTCTGCATAGTTACGGACAAAGCTGTCTAGTATTCCCGCAGGTTGTGTTTGTAAGGTGCCGTCCTTGTCGCGTACTTGTGTGATCATCTGCGACTCTCTCCCTTTACATATTTTCTTTGCCAACATCCTGCCGGGTCTTCCACCCTCCCCAAACTGTCTGGCTAGTGGCCGTTTGTTGACGTACTTCAGTTCGTCTTCCGCAAATTTCTGGTGTTCTACGAGTAGAGGCTTAAGTTTGCCCAGCAGTTCCACATTACCAGTGTGTGTGTACTCCCTTTCTAGGACTGTCACCTCACGTTCAAGCCTAGTCAATTGTGTCCTTATGTCTTTCAGTATCCCAGCTGTCGTGCTGATGCATATGCCCCTGAGTGTCGCCTTAAATGCCTCCCAGGTGATGCATGGGTCGTCTACTGAGCCCACATTCAGCTGGAAGTAATCTTTGATTGCTTTCGTTATGGTGTTGACATATAATGGGTCTAACAGTGCTTGTGCATTGAAACGCCAGCTGAATGGAGGGGTATGTAGCGCGGTATCTGCAGTGCAAGTTCTACTGGATTGTGGTCGGACAGCGTGCGTGGGTGCGTCATTATCTTTGTAGCCCATGGTACAGCGCTGTCTGTCCCCAGCCAGTAATCTATCCTCGACCAGCTGCCGTGTGCCATATTAACATGCGTTGCACCTGGTGTTGATGGATGTTTAACCCTCCAAATATCCTTGAGTGCTAGGTCTTCCAAAATATCGCCCAATTTGCCCCTGGCTCTTTTGTGTGGTTCCATGGAGGCTGTGGATCGGTCTACAGTGTCACATAGTGCTATATTAAAATCCCCTCCCCAAATTATTGTCGTATCAGTAAATTCCAGCAGATGATCCCATAATTCCTGAAAAAATTCCGATGAATCAACATTTGGACCATATACATTCACTATCGTCATGGCTTGCCCCCTGAGCACCCCAGACACAATTACATATCTTCCATTTTTATCGACAACTGTACGTGCAATTTTGTAGTTAGTGCCCTTTTTTACCAGTGTCATAACCCCTTTGGAGTAGGATGAGTAGGCCGCTGAGTGGTTTGACTCCGCCCAGCGTGCACCAATAGCTCTGTGCACTTTGGGGTCCATGTGGGTCTCTTGAAGCAATACTATGTCTATATGGTGCCTATCAAGACATGTAAATATCTGTCTGACCTTTTTGGGATTGGTAAGACCTCTCACATTCCACGTCAATAGTTTCAGGCTACCTCTACTCATTTTGTCCACTCGACTCTCTGTATGTGTCCCATGTAATATTCCCTCCTCTTAAGTATCAGCCCAGTGCAGTGTGGTGTCACAATGTTGGACATCAGCCTATTAGAAGTGTTCACACGTCTGTGTACAGCAGTGTATCTCGATCGACCAGGTGGTTCAAAAAACAACAAACCCCAACTGCCCCGGTTCCCACCCACTCCAGCAACCCAATTCTGCTGAAGCCATGATACCCTTATAACTGTAGTCGTCAACATAACTTTTCGGGGACTGCCCTTGTGGAGGTCCGCCGAGGGTGCATATCCCCATCCCAGTGAAAGGATGTGGGCGAATCTATGTTCTACAGACAGATCGCCCAGGTCACAAAGCCACACCAGCCCTAATAAAGGTCTTTGAAACAATAGGTGTCCAGAACAGTCTTACAATTCGTGACAAGAGGCATGGGGCCCTTCCATCATTTGTACAGGGGTTGTACACTGCATCTTAGCAAAAGTCTACACCTTTTAGCTTTTTGTGTCCTTCTGATTTGTGTAACACACCGAACTTCCCCCAATTGTCCAAGCTGCACCTCTTTACTGCACGATACCCGCATCACCCAGTGTCTCTCCATATACTTCACTCGTCAAGGGTAGGAGTCCCAAGTCGGGTCTCGTAGCTCAAGAGGTGCAGAACCTTACTCTCTGAGAGTCATCGGTCTTATATCAGGCAATGTCAGCACACCATTCATCAGCAGGTCTTACCTTTAATCTGATTCAGTATGTCTGTCTCTGCGATTGGACCGTTTACCTTTGGCAACCGCTGTTTTGATGAAATTCATAGCAGCTTTCGGGGTCGACAAGAAGATTGGTTTGTCCTCCCACGTAATCCGAAGGCGAGCAGGATACAGCATGGCATATGGGATCTGTAGGTCTCGGAGTTTGACTTTAACCTCGTTGAACTCTTTACGTGCCTGTTGTACTGCAACCGTGAAATCCGGGAAGAATGCTAATTTGTTTCCCTGATGTTGGATCTCACCTTTTTCCCTCGCCAACCTGAGCACGGTGTCCCTGTCGCGGTAATTCAGGACTCTTGCCACGATCGGTCTCGGAGGGGCTCCTGGTTTTGGCTGTGGCGCCAAAGATCTATGTGCTCTTTCGATGATGAATATCGGCGATAGATTTTCAGGGCCAAACAGGTCTTTGCACAGTTGTTCCACGTATGGCTCCATTCGGCCTGTGTTGGTCGATTCTGGCAGACCTGCTATACGTATGTTGTTCCGTCTCGACCTAGCTTCCAACTCCTCTGCCTTGGCTTTAATCACTTCTAGGACTTTCTCCATTCCCGTGCATCTGGCCGTCGTGGTTCTTGATTCGTCCTCAACGGTTGAGATCTGTTTTTGGCCGTGTCCAATCGCTCGCCCTGTTTGTCGAGCTTAGCCGCCATACTGTCCACTCGGCCTGTCAAATGATGGAGTTTGCCGTTGATATCTTGTAGGTTAGCCTGTATTGATTTCAATATGGTTTCCATGACACTACCTTCTTGTGTTTCAGTTTCTGGGTCTTCCTCAGCAGCGCCAATCTGGTTTTTCGGTGTCTTACGCGCCTCGAAAGTTCGTTTGGGCTGTTGTCTATCTGGTTTGCCCATTTTGTATGAGGAGGGGGTGCTGTATTGGTACTCTCGTGAGTCGTGTGGCTCAGTGATGTTTGGGGCGCAGAGGCTTAATGTGTAGCACCTGGGGTCGAGATGAGGAGGTTCTTCGCCTATCCACCCAGTCCGTTAATTCCAACCCTGCCTGCGGAGTCCGGACTCAAGAGTCGGAATGTGTCTCTTGGCAGTTAGTAGTGGTGTCTTGACATTGCAACAGGCTTCCGTAGATTGCCGCGCTGTTTTGAGAGCAGGGTCAGACTCAAAACGTCGAGGCTCTTGGCACTTACACGCTATGTAGTTGATGCTCGTTAGTGTTCTCCTAACCCTGTGGGGGTTAAACGGTATTAGCAGCAATTACTCCAAGCATCCAGCCTGTCTTGCGCTGAGGACGTGGCCACGCTGTTTCAGCACTATACGCCTGTGTTGGGGTTTGGCGTTACGTGCTTTACATACCGAGGCTTGTGCACACTACTCAAGGGTTCCCACCATCCCTTGACACATACCCGGCACCCTTTCCTCCTTATTGTTTGTGGGGCTGAAAGATTACAAGCGTTATGCCGTTATTTGTGTAGGTCCGTTCCCTGGAGCCCCGTTGTGTGTAGAGCGCTATCCGAGCTCATCTGTGTACGGGCGCCGCCATTTTGTTTCCCGCCGTTTCTCGGCAGTTAGTAAGCGATCCGTAGGGCTCTGGGGGGGGAACCGCTGTTTATATGGGCATTGCAAGTCTGTTCCGCTGTTATTATTTGTGAACTTTTAATCAGCCCTTCGTGTGTTAAGGATAGGTCGCGCTGGATGCCTAAACGTCGGCATTGATATCAATGCCCGGCGGTTTTCCAATACGCTGCATCAGCCTCATAACTTCAGGTCTGCCGTTACCCGTCCGGATGTCCGTGCGGTGCTTGCCGGTTCTGTACCCCTGGCAACCCTTGCTGCAATAGATCGTCACAGCTCATGCCTTGTCTCCGTGTATGCCCGCTCACCCATAGTGGTATCGCCGCGGTCAGTTTCCAAACGCCGCCAGCAGAGTGCCGTCCGCCATGTTGGATCGCGGGGCTCACCGAGACTCCCGGCTTGTGCTGTACCACCCGTGTGCCGACGGTCCTCTTCTGTCGTCCCTCGCATGCACGTTTTGTTCCGATCCGTGTTGGTGTGTCTGTCGACCCTCAGCGATCCGATTTAATACATTTTAATGGCGATTTTGAGATTCGCCCGGCGGAGCTGCACAGCTAGGCAGCCATTCCGCTGTGCGCCCCCTAGCACCTCCAATTTCTCTATCATTTTTAAATAACATTTCTTCTTTTTCTTCTTTATAGTAGTGTTGAAAAGACGAATGACACAGGAAATCTTCAATAGCAATCTTTATTGACCATCCACTCTCCAGCTTGCCAGCAGCACTCGATGGTTCCCAACATTCTAAGGTGAGCTCTAATGGGGTGTACCAAAGTGGACACAGGGTAGGGGTGGGCGGAATGTATAATTGTAAAATAACTACAACACACCTCCCTTCCTACACAAAAACAAGGTAATAGAACATATTACAACAGCGGTGTCTATAACCGGGAGAACTGTTACCATGGATTAAGAATACAACTGTTAACACAATAGCAGTATCACATTACATAGAGAAACTGTACCATGGTTAAAAACATAACAAAACACGATATCAGTATCACATTTCAGATCTTACAATTTTATCACAGCTCCACCATTGTCCATTGTCAAGTTTGACAACCTTTTTTAGAACCTTGGTAATAAGGCACGGAGAGTAAAACTTACTCTGGGTGTGCCAGTCTTTCGTGTCTCTCCTAACCTGTACCACATCTCCAACTTCCCAAATAGGTGTCTTTACACCATGCTTCTGATCGTACCGCTCCTTGTAATTGGCTTGATGGGAGACTACTCTTTCGCCCCCTCTTCTCAGTCAGGGTTAGCTTCTCTAACTCCCCCTACCCAGCTTGGGTTGAATTTGGTGTAGGGTTCTCTTCTGCGAAGAGAGACGAAAGGGGAAATACCTGAAACCATGTTTGGGGAGGTGTGATACGCCCATAGGCAGTTCCTTAGATGATTCTCTACATCGTGACCGTTGGCCACAGCCAATTGAATATGTTCGCTGATCATTCTGTTAGCACGTTCAAATAGGCCATTGGCTTTTGGGGATTACAACGCCGTTAGCTCATGCTTTATATCCATGTTGGTTAGAAAGTTCTTTATGGCCTGCGACGTGAACTGAACCCCATTGTCCGTGACGAGATTAGTCGGTATGCCCTCTTTTGAAAACACTTCTGTGAGGAATTCCACCTTCGTCACCAGCGTTGAAAAGACGAATGACACAGGAAATCTTCAGTAGCAATCTTTATTGACCATCCACTCTCCAGCTCGCCAGCAGCACTAGATGGTTCCCAACATTCTAAGGTGAGCTCTAATGGGGTGTACCAAAGTGGACACAGGGTAGGGGTGGGCAAATGTACCATTGTAAAATAACTACAACAAGTAGCTACTGTTAAAGTTTAAAAACAGATTTAATACTGTTTGGAATATTACTACTCTAAAATAGATTTACTGAATGATGTATCTAAATTATGTTAAAGGTAAGAATAGATAATACAATATGCATGATAACCTGGAAAAAAGTTTAAAATGTAATTATATGTTATTTATTTGTGAGATAAATGTTGTTCATCCTTTAGACTATTTGAAAACTCTCATCATATTTCTGAGGAGCAGTATCACACTTACGTTTTACAAAAGTGCATAAACCAATAAAAGTGCTGTTATTGCAAGTTATTTACTCCTCATTACACAGGGCATGTGTGTATTGATATCTCTATCCGAGAATTTTTCAGACACATACTTAGATAACAGAAGTCTGCTTTTGTGACTCAATACTCTGGTACCTGATAATATTTGTGCACCTGTGTGATAAACTACATAGTTTTGAAGTTAGAGTCAACAGATGGACAACATGGTTCAGAGTACATGTAGAAGCTTACATATACTAGAATATGCCTGTTTCACACCACATATTTTCGAAATTTGTGTACAAGTAGATGTAAGTATTACTTTCTCCTCCTTATGCAGGACAGGTGGGTATTGAAAGTGTTTTTTATTATATTTGAAAATGTGACACTTTTGAAGTATGATGTATCTTCTCATTTGAAAAAGTACTTTAAGATATATTATAGAGCTAATAGGACAACATTTTAATGGCTAGAATCTTCTGTATACACCACAAGTCATGCACTCATCCAATCATTCAAACACTATCCTTGCACTAATTCATTCATTCAGGCACTTGGCATACAGCCATCCAATCATCCAGATACTACTAATGCACTCATACAAGCACCCAGACACTACTCTTGCACTGTTCAAATCACTCAGGCAGTACCCATACACTCAACCATTCACCCAGGCACTACCCATGCACTCCTGTATTCGCCCAGGCACTACCTATGCACTCATGGAATTACCCAGGGACTACCCATGCACTCATTCAACCAAACATATACTATGCATGCACTCATGCAATCACCCAGGGACTACCCATACACTCATGCATTCACCCAGGAGGTATCCATGCACTCATGCAATCACCCAGGCAATTTCCCTGTACTGAACTACTCCCTAAGACACTACCCATGCACTCATACATTTACTCACACACTGTGCATGGACCTATACAGTCATCAAGACAGTAGCCATGCACTCATCCAGTCACCCAGGCACTACCCAGTGGATGAGCCACGCACTACCCAAGCACTAATCCAATCCCTCACACACTACCTATGGAGTCATACAATTACTCAGGCACTACCCATGCCCTCATGCAATCACTCGGTTACTACCTATGCACTCATTGAATCATTTAGACACTATCCTTAAACTCAACCATTCACTTATGTAGTATCCATGCACTCATGCATCCACTCAGGCAGTACCCATGCACTCATCCAATCACCATGGTACTAGCCATTCTCTCAATCATTCATCCAGGTACTATCCGTGCACTCATGGAATCACCCAGGCACTATACACGCACTCATCCATTCACTCAGGCACTACATTTGCACTCATTGTATTATTTCAATACTATGTTTTAACTCAACCGTTCACTTACACAGTACCCATGCACTCAAGCACTCACTCAGACAATATTAATGCCCTCATCCAATCACCTAGGTACTACCCATGCACTCATCCAATTACCCATGCACTACCCATACTCTCATTCATTCATGCAAGTACTATACATGCACTCATGAAATCACCCAGGCATTGCTCTTGTACTCATCCAATCTCCCAGGCACTATACATGCACTCATTCATTTACTCAGTTACTACCCATACACTCATTGATTCACTCAAGTACTATCCATTCACTGATGCAATCACCCAGGCACTGCTATTGCACTCACCCATTTATCCAAGAACTACCCATGCAGTAATGCATCCACCCAGGCAGTGTCCATGCTGTCATGCAATCATACAGGCAGTACCCATGCATTCTGTTACACTCCCCACCACACGTCAAATTTTCATAAAGGTTTTCCCTATTATGGTTGAAAACAGTTCAAATAATCATGCTCAAACAGATAAATCGTTTTGTTGACTATTCCACTCGGTTATACGTTGTTTATTCCATCATTCTTGTTTTTAAAGTAGTAAAAAACAGCCAACACGCGTTTCGTCGCAATTGGGGGGTCTGTCCCGCGACTTCCTCAAGGCTGTATAAATTTAAAACATATAAAGTGCCCATGTATTTAATGTGCCACATCGAATTTGCACATAGTACCTATTATACATTGTTAAATGGTAATTAATATTTCTGAACAAGGCACAGTTTTGAAGGTTTAACTTAAGAACTAATTATTCTGTACATCTGTTTGCTTTTTAAAGTGAATGACCAATATAACCCGAATTTGATGGAGAGATTGTGAACATGAATTTTAGTGATATGGAGATACTAAAGTGCAACCGTAAACCCAAAGAGCACGGTTCTGGGTAAATTGTGATGCTGAAATATCATGTAATTCTCTGCGTGGATTACACCGCGTGTCTATAGTGAGCTCTGGGCCGCATTCTGTTGCGACCCAGCATTGTTTTTATCAATTAATCAATCTAGAGATCTGACGTCATCCTAGATTATCGTTAAATACCCAGCTTATATGAGTCTGTTGCTTCAAGTTCGTAAAAACATCCCAGTCTAAATATAACTTGTATTGTTTTTTCCCGTAGCTGCCATTGTCACAAAAACCAGAATAGTACGCTATCAAATAGCTCAAACACATAAGTATCAGCCTCTAGGGAGGTGAACTCTATCCTGTAAACTACACGTGTCAATGGGCGTACCACGCCCCAAAAATAACAAATTACTCTCAAACCGGTAGTTGCCTCACCTCTCATAAATATCTCTTTGTGCCCAGCGCGCCGCTCCCCGTTGCTCCAGAGTTCGGTATACAACTCCAGAGTGCCGGTCCCATGTTGTGTTTTAAATCACTTCCTGATTTTAGCACAGGCCCATGAAGGTGGGTCTGCGAAAAGACCGCCATCTTGTAATGTGTAAATCTAGCGCAAATTGTGTACAAATATTGGGTTTGGTTTTAAAAATAAAACTGGGTATGTGTGTAAGTGTTCAGAAATCGGAAATCTAGTAACATGAATTTATATACGAAATATGCAGCAGTGTAATATATTTGAAGGAAATCATTGATCAAGCGATCGGAGTGCTTGCTTATACTTCTAAATTCAGGGGGTGTGCAATCTGTGTGTTCTGATTTATTTTAAAGTGTCTAAACCCGGAGTACATTTGTTTATTCAGAATTTTGGAGAATTTATGTCATTGTAAATCCAGCTACGGGGAAAAACAATACAAGTTATATTTAGACTGGGATGTTTTTACGAACTTGAAGCAGCAGGCTTGTATAAGCTGGGTATTTAACGATAATCTAGGATGACGTCAGATCTCTAGATTGATTATTTGATAAAAACAATGCTGGGTCGCAACAGAATGCAGACATATATTGTGGAACGGGGATAAGTATTTGGTATGGAGTATACCTATGGATAACATTATGAGGCATAAGGTTACTGACTCTTATACCTCTATGTGGCTTTACAGATACCTGCACTATAAGACATAATAAGGAGATACTTGTTCGTTATAAAGTTGGCGCGTCGCAAGGATTGAACCCCAATGTGGGTTGGAACTATCACCACATTTCAAGTAGGTGTTAATATGTGGAATATGGAGTGCTTATGTGGAAGTCTAGTAGATCTCTTATAGTGACTATGAATTCGTAATTAAAGTATGGCGTCCTTTTCTATTTTGTATTTACAGAAATTACGGATTTAAAGCATTAGGTATTTATCAGTTTTGGTTTGGCACAATATTAATAGCACACGAAACCTGTCATGTTGGGTTAAACACACAATTTATATTGAATTCAATACTTATCATACCACCTCATGAGAGCTCACTATAGACACTCGGCGTAATCCACGCAGAGAATTACATGATATATCGGAATCACAATTTACCCAGAACCATGCTCTTTGGGTTTAAGGTTGCACTTTAGTAGCTACATATCACTAAAATTCATGTTCACATCTCTCTCCATCAAATTCGGGTTATAGTGGTCATTCGCTTTAAAAAGCAAACAAATGTACAGAATATTTAGCTCTTAAATTAAACCTTCAAAACTGTGCCTTGTTCAGAAACATTAATTACCATTTAACAATGTATAATATGTACTATGTGCAAATTCGATGTGGCACATTAAATACATCGGCACTTTATATGTTTTACATTTATACAGCCTTGAAGAAGTCGCGGGACAGACCCCCCAATTGCGACGAAACGCGTGTTGGCTGTTTTTGACTACTTTAAAGACAAGAATGATGGAATAAACAACAAATAACCGATTGGAATTGTCAACAAAACGATTTATCTGTTTGAGCATGATTATTTGAACTGTTTTCAACCATAATAGGGAAAACCTTTATGAAAATTTGACGTGGGCTGGGGAGTGTAACAATTTGTATTTTGAGTTTAGGCTCAAGGTTTATAGAGTTTGGTGGTTCTCTATACGTTTCAGAACAGTCCCATATAAGTATCTTTACCAAATACATATGTGTAAATTCCACCCGTAAGCGCCAATAACCTAGGATTAATACCACATTTCGAGATTTGTCTATACAGTACCCATGTATTCATCCAATCACACCAACACTGCCAATACACTTACCCAACGAGCAAGGCACTGCCCTTCTACTTATCCATTCACTCAGGCACTACCCATGCACTCATCCAATTGCATGGGCACTACCTATGCACTCATTGAATCACTCAGACACTATCATTTAACTCAACCATTCACTTATGCAGTACCCATGCACTCATGCATTCACTCAGACAGAACTCAGGCACTCATCGAATCACCTATGCACTACCCATTTACTCATGGAATCACCCAGGCACTATCTATACTCTCATTCATTCATACAGGAACTATTCAGAAGTGGAGAAGTGTGGCTCAATGGTTAGAGCGGCAGACCCTGATGCAGAGGTCTAGCCCGGGACCAGGGTTCAATTCCCCGCCTCGGCGGGTCTTGGGCTCAAAATTCCACGGACTTGATAATTCTCGCCTCGGTGCCTATTCCAATCATGGAGTCCCACTCTGCAACTCTGGGCAATAGCTTGCTTAATCTCCACAACGGCCCCCACAACGCTAAGGATGCCTGGCCTCCACCTTCGGGGTGCCCAGGAGTGGACACCTCACAGGGAAAGCCAGGATGGGTTCCACAGCGGTATTCGTACAAGCGCCTTGAGACCCTTGCGGGTGAGTAGTGCGCTATACAAGTATCAATTTACAATTCATTCACTCATTGAATCACCCAAACATTGCTATTGCACTCATACAATCTCCAAGGCACTATTCATGCACCAATCCATTTACTCAGTCACTACCCATGCACTCATGCATTCACTCAGGCACTAACCATGCACTCATCCACTCACCCAGGCACTGTCCATGCAGTCATGCAATCATTGAGGCAGTACGTATTCATTCATCAAATCACAGGGACACTACCCATGCACTCACTGAATGAGCCAAGCACTACCCTTTAATTTATCCATTCACTCAGGCACTACCCGTGCACTCATCCAATCACCCAGGCATTACCCATGTACTCATTGAATCACTCAGACACTATCTTTCAACTCAACCGTTCACTTATGCAGTACCCATGCACTCATGCATTCACTCAGACAGTACTAATACACTCATCAAATAACCCTGGCACTACCCATGCACTGATCCAGTCACCCAAGTATTACCCATACCCTCCTTCATTCACCCAGGTACTACCCAAGCATTCATCCAATCACTCAGGCAGTATCCCTACACTCATTCATTCACCCAGGTGCCAGCCATGCACTCCTGCAGTCAACCAGGCAGTACCCCTGTACTCAACCATTCAGTCAGGCAGTATCCTTACACTCATGCATTCACTGACGTACTACCTATGCACTCATTCAATCATCCAGGCACATTCTTACATTCATCACACACACATTTATGCAAGTAATCAGTTTCACTACGTACAATTTTTCTATTTTTAACCAGTGTAGGTGGTTCTGTGAAAACCTTATTTTGTAAACTATTTTGATTTCTTTTGTATTTTCTAACTATTTCTTATTTTTGGGGTGTTTTTTTGACTTTTTCAAAGGGAAAAAAACTTAAGAAGTCTAACAATAGTGTTTCTAAAAAACATAGAATCACAAGGTTCAAAAACAAGAAAATAAATGATCACTTATGTGTTTTTAACAGATTAATGACGGCATCAATGGAAAGTTCACCGATGCAGGGAGTTGTCAAACACTTCCTCCAGTGTATTACTGCATCGGCGAGTTCGGGTAAAATCCAGGGTTGAGGAGTTGTAAGAACAGCTCAAGCTGATGTCGAAGGTAGATTTCCATCATCTGCTGCATCTTGCTCCCTCTTCACGTAAGCCATCACTTCCAACGCAAGACCAGTTGGATGTATCGTCTCGAGATGTTTGTGCATTGTTGATGTGCCACAAGAGTATTTCATTTCTGAACCTCTGGAGAGGACTTTGTGGAAGATGGTACATGTGACTTTTTTTGCATTCACCATTTGTTCTCCTTCAGGCATGATGAAAAACACCCAAACAATATTCTTCTCCTTTTGTTTCTTCACTGGCTGTTCAATCTCGTCAATCTCCTCCTGCTGCTCCTCTTCAGGATGTGATGTTGCCCTTTTTGCTTTTTAGGTAGTCAAAACACCTAAAAGAATTAAACAATTTGGTAGAGCCTACAAAAATTCTGTCTACACATGCAGACATCAAAGTAACACAAGAAGGGAGTGAAGACGTAATGCTCAAAAGAGCAGAAGAGGTGGATACGTCCTCCTCAAGTTATATTGTCAAAGAACAAAGGAATCCACCCTTATGGGAAAGTATAGAAGTGTTCCTCCAGACTACGTGTGTCTCCTACAATGGTTGAAGGCACACAGCTTTCTTTAAATACCCCTCACCCACCAAAAGGGCCCTTTGTGGCTTGCTTCATCATCGGGGTTTTCCCGCCCGCTGCGGGACGGGCGTGCTACAACCCACGACAACGTGGGAGCATTGGTTATGACCTATGTGTGGTGTAGGAGTGTGAGTGGAAGGGTCAAAAGTGAGTGAATGGTGAATGGTAAAAACATGTAAAATACCTGGCTCAGTGGAAAAAATTTATTTTAATGTTCCTTTGAGCTGGTATCATTAAAAGTGGGGAATGAGATGGAGATACTATGCTTTAATGAACAGTGTCTCCTGTGTCGACATGTTTCGAAGCCATCCCCTGGCTTCTCATCAAGACCTAGAAGAGATCCCTTCTACACTCAAATCAAAACAACTGTGTATTTACATATATCCTTACTAAGTGGTGCACATAAATTTAACATGCACAGTATACTATACCGCAGTAGGTACCTACTGGAAGAATAAAAACAGAGTTAAAATAACATGACACATCCAAACTGCACCATATGTGGTGCTGACCTGTAAAGAAAAGTGATATATTTATGTGATATATTTTTCTTATCGTTATCCGTTATAATTGGTAATCAGTGCTGTGTTATGCTGGCGAGATGGAACACTACAAAAACATACACACACAAAACATAAAACACACACTCTATTTCTAAGGACCACGTGGTGTGAGGATCCATATAAGTATAACTGAGAGTATCTGTTAAATATATCTCTCCTTCAAAAAACACCTTAGTGACAAATAAAAAAGCCTCCAAAGTTTAGGCTGTTCACGTACTCTTATATCGCCCGGATAATGCCCCATGAGCATTCAAAATGGGAGGGAAGGGGTAAATACAGTCACACACTGTTACAAGAATTTGAAAAAGAAAAACTTTTGGTTTTGAGATCCTTCCAAATTGAGAAGTGTTTCACTGTTGCAAATCGGCTGTGCCGTACTTACAATATCAAGGTTACCTCCTCACCAGGACACTTCCTCACCGCGGCTCCATGGAACATTGAGCCAGTGTGGGCAGTGTCCTTAAATAATGAGCATAATTGGTAGTTTTTCCACTACAAAAACTGCACTAATTGGTACTAAGACTAGACCGTCACAAAAAATCCAAGATGGTGACCTAGAATGGCACCTCCGGCTGAATGTGTCTGTTCCTCACTTTCTGTTGCTCAAGGGTGATTGTTCCTCACTTCCTGTTGCTCAAGGATGCCTGTTGTATAGCCCTAGGAGCGAAAAAGACTAGTGTGCTAACTAAAAGGACACTACCTCTTCCTAACTCTTTAAACTATCCGAGCGTAAAATGTGGACCAGCCGGATAATGAAAAAAATGATAATAATATTAAAAATAAAGTAAACCAGATCTGGGCAAGTATTTACAAATGGTACATGTAATCATGTTTATGGTAGACATTGCACCAAGGGAGTGTGCAGCCAGACATGCGGGTTACTCTGAAGTTTTTTTTATGTTTCATAATATGCACGATAAAAAGTTGCTTCAAATAATTTTTATGTAGAGGATATATAGTGGTAATGACACCTCTCTACAGAAGGGTGAGCTACAGGCCATTTTATTTGAGGGGTGTTTCTCTGCTGGCCCCAAGTGTTTAATAGAATGTTGGCTAACATAAGGGTTCTGCCCAGTCATTTCATTTCAAATCTTTATTTCGGCGTTACGCCATAAAAGAACAATTTAAACATTACGTTTCATTAAAAATTACGTTTCAATAAAATTAGAACAATCACTTAAAAATAAAGTGTAAAATACATTCTATTTAACTGTGCAACAAAAGTTGAATATTCATGGAGCATGACAATAAAAACATATGAGACGAGAGGACACCTCAATAATTCTATAAGCAAATTCAATTGTCTAATGCAGTTAGTGCTACTATAAACAAATAATTCCGTAGATAGGACAATATGAATGGAGATTAGAGGTAAAATTCACAGCTGAAGGCCCATTTTTTTCCTACGGTAGCAAATGGCAAGTAAAAATCTACTGACACTAAATATGATCTGTTGTGAAGTATTAGTAGTCAAAATTCTCAGAGCCTGGTCGCAGGACCTCAAACCTAATAAAAGGCATATCGGTTTGATCCATCTTTTCCTCTCATGGGCGTAGATAGGACAAAAAAAGAGAATGTGCTGCACATTCTCAATTTGGTTATGTTCGCAAAGTGAACAGACTTTGTCCAATTCCTCAGCCAATGGGTCACGGTTCCTTGCCCAACATGACAAAGTTGATTTCAATCGAAGATTTCCATATCTAAACTTTAGAAAAAGTGTCTTGGCAAGTGGAGGCTCTATCTCGTCCATAAAGGACTCATAAAGGGGTTCGCCCTTAAAACTTAAAAATTTTGATACTAATGAACCACTAGTACTGAGATTTACAGCCATATTTGCTACATAGGACCAAAAAGCTTTTTTCAGGACTAATTTGGGATTAGGTGGAAGCTGCTCGGGATGCTCCCAAAAGTGTTTCAGGCCTATAAAATTAAGCCAAGTCCTAACATGTGTTAGCCAGAGGATTTTTTTGTTACTATCCAACCCCATAATCTCTATCAGCCCTTCTCTGTATACCTGAAGCTCAGGAACGTGCCACAATCTTACCCAGAGCATAAGCGGTCTAATAAGAACATGATGGTCAGTTCTTTTAAAGTCAAGGTCCAATTGCAGGGGTACTAATGGGGTTCCTCTCGGAGCCCTAACCAAGCTACGCATAAAATTGTTATCGTGAATGCTAAAAGTCTCCTTGGAGCCTGGCCCCCACAGTTCGGCACCATATAGCACTGAAGATTGAACCTTGAATTTAAAAAGTTCCATGACGGGACGTACCGCTTTGCTGGTGCTTAAGCTTTGCTCTCTGAGAATTGGTTTTACGTTCTGGGCAAATAACAATTTGCTTTTTTCCATTTGAGCTTTCCAGGTAAAGTTACAATCAAGCGTCACCCCTAAATATGAAAAGTGAGGCACTGATTCCAACTTTATCCCTTTCAAGGATAGACAACCCTTGTCTGGTTTGGTTGGATTAAGGGCCATGTATTTCGTTTTTTTTACATTGATCTCTAGCCCCTTTTGACAACAATAATCGTTAAAAGTATTCAATAAAATCTGCAAGCCATTTTTAGTTTGGGATATCAGAATAGTATCGTCAGCAAACAATAGAGATGCTACCCTTTCGCCATTCAATTTAGGTGCATCATTTTTACATTTGTCTAAATAAGAGGGAATATCATTCACGAAAATAGAAAATAACGTGGGGGCCAGAACGCATCCCTGGCGAACTCCACGTTCGATTGGAATTTTCCGTGAAAGTTCGCCGTTTTGTCCCCATCTAATTCTCGCAAAGTTCCCATCATGTAATTTTATAATTTGGGCTACTATATTGTTTGGCATGCCCGCTGCACTCAGCGTCTTCCACAGAAGATCACGTGGCACCAAGTCGAATGCTGCCCTTAAATCAACAAAGGCAACATACAAGTGGGCCTTCTTTATCATTACGTACTTCCAGTAGAGGCAGCAGAATCTAAAGCACTGATCTATAGTGCTGACTTTAGATCTGAACCCGGCTTGAAATTTAGTTAAAAATGATTTTTCGTCCAACCAGTTACTCACTCGTAATAAAATATGGCGTGAGTAAATTTTCTGAAGGATGTCCATTAAGCTTATTGGACGATAATTACAGGGGTCCTTCCTGTCTCCTTTTTTAAATATTAAAACAATTTCAGCTCCTTTCCAACTTTCAGGAAATTCTAAACTTTGGGATAGTTTGTTGCATAGGTAATTGATATATGGTGCCCATATTTTCAAGTCGTGCTTGTAAAGATCCCCGGGGATTTTATCCAAACCTGGGGCTTTCCCATTTTTAACTTGGCTAATGGCCAGCTCTGTTTCCCCCAAAGTAAAGACCAGCGGATCCACTGGAAGTTCATGACTTACTACAGTAGATGCTGTATGAGGATCATCATATTTCGTATACAAATTAGTAAAGTGGGTTACCCAGGTTTGCTCGTCTAGGAATGTGTCCCTAATCACCCTTCCCACCTTGTTCCCATTTGCTATCAGCTTCCAAAATAATACAGTGTCTCGTGATCTTGCAGCTGACAGTAATTCCGCCCACTTTGCTTCCTCCCACGCAATTTTCGAAGTCCTTTGGGTAGTTTTATAGTTGCTTCTAGCTATCTTAACATCCAGTTGCGATTTGGATTTAATAGCGATTAACATTTCCCTCTTAGACTCTCTACACAGTCTGTCATACCAGGGCTTGCTGTGAGACAAGTTCTGAGTCGTCTGCTGGGGTTTTTTGGGCATTTTAGTTACCAGTAATTTTAATTTTTTGAAAAACTCCAAATGTATGGACTGAAAGGAAGTTCTTGCTTCCTCCTCAGGAGTTAAGCTTAGATATACAGCAAAGGTACCTGCAAAAAGTGAGTAAATTTCACTCAAAATATCACCATGATCCAAAATAAATGGCCATTTTAGCGATCTCCTGTTGTTACTGATATGAATATCAATGCCATCCCCAACACCCCCCTCAAAGGAGGTAAGAGGGGAGGGGTCATTTCAAGAGTTTCTAGGTAGTTTATTTATTTATTGAAGTTTTGTATAGCGCTAGCTGGACCCGAGGGTATCAGAGCGCTTCACAGCAAATACAGATATGCAGTAAATGAGAATAAGCAAGACAGGAATCAAGAACAACAACAAGAAAATAGAGTCAATACGACAGTCATAGGGACTTTGACCGTCAGACGGTCATTCTGATGTGGGGGGGGATGGCGTTCCAGATCCTGGGGGCATTCCCCGAAAGGATTTATTTGAGGTTTTGCGTTTCTGTGATTTTAGAGGGATGAGTAGTAGTGTGTTTGAGCTTCTGAGGTTCCTGCATTGACCCGCCCTTTTGAGTTTGGAGGCCAGATATTCCGGTTTGCCTGTATGCAGGGCTTTATGTGTGAGGCAAGCTGTGCGGAAGTTGGCTCGTTGGTCAATCGGGAGCCATTTCAGTTCTCTGAGTGCTGGAGAGATGTGGTGTATTTGCAGTACTTTTCTCGCCCCAGAGATAGTGACAAAAGTCACAGGGAGATACAAATCAGCTAACTTGTCCCCAGGGGATGTTGTCAGTCAGACCTGTAATGTGTGAAAAAAAGAGGACTAGAACCGGTGTTGGATCCTCCCTCCAAGAGAATGAAAAGCTTTTTAAACAATCAAAAGCTTTCTTTCCATGTCACAATGAGTCCGGTATGAGTCGCGCACCCATGGCTGTGGGTGGGTACATTTTAAGATAGTTAAAATCATGGATAGCTCACAATCTATTATTTTATGTGAGGAGTAGTTGTTTGTTTTTATTTTTATATGAATTAGTAGTTTGTAGTAAGTGCTAGATTGTTTATTGGGTAGTAGGGCATATATGAATGGTATATTAGTGTTTTGATATTCACCATGTATGGTGTATATATGAGTGAATGGCTTGGGACACATTTGAAATGTCTCATCGTGTATATCTGAGTGAATGGTTTGGGGCACATCTGAAATGTCTCATCTATCATCTATGTTTGACACTGGCCTACTTTTAATAAGTTATCTGCTGTCGAAAATATTACGATACATTTTTCATTATTATTATTATGTATAAGTACTGATTCCTTATTATTTGTGGTTGTTAAGTGTTCAGGCTTTTGAATATCTTGGTATCTTCTAGAGGCAGGAGGGATATCACTAGTGTTTTTTTAGTTTGTGAGGGCAAATATATGGATATAGATGGCTTGTGTTCGGGGACTTTAGGGAGTATATTTTTTAGTATTTTAATTGTGGGATCTTGGGGGCTAGTTCTTGCCTCTCTTAAATCTAGTAATACATGCCTTAATTCGATTTTAGTGAGATTTGGGGGTGGTTGTGTTCCCTCACATTAGTTCCAACATTTTTTGTAGTGGCCCTTCCATAGCAATGTATAATATTTAGTACATTTCCAATTGATAGTTTCCGTGCGTGTACTTTCTTGACTGTAATTGTAGCCTAAGTGAGATAATAATAGTTTCCCGTTCTTTGATGTTTCTTGCTCTTTCTGTCATTATGTTTGTAAATAGTTTAATAATATAAAGAGTTATATTTTTTAAATGCATAATGCGTTTTTTATCGACTTACAAAATTAAGTTACTCGTTTTCTATTTTATACTTACATGTGTGTTGCAGACTTATTTTCAGGTTTTCCATTGGAGGTGTATCAGTGTGGACCAGGTGGTTTCTTCTCTGTTGGGAAAAAAAAGTGCATTTGTTTAATTTTAAACATTTGATTTTTGGTTATTATTTGGGGCTTGAGGGAGTTAGTTTGTATTTTTAACTGTTTTAGTGTGAGTTGCTGTTTACTAATATTTTAAATGTACCTATTTTGTCCCAAGAACATATGAGGAAATGTGCCCCTTACAGCAGCAGGGCCTCCATTGGTGGTGGAGGAGCATTGCCCCCGCGCTGACAGTTCAGCAAGCATTAAAAAAAAATTGCTAACAACGAGATTTCATTACCATTTAATTTTTTAGTTCAGCTGAATAGAGTGGCAGCACTGGATGGGGTCATTGCTGCTGATAGGTAGCTGTGGCAATTGCTGCTCCAGTTTAAAATGTGCCTATCACTTTGGCCGGCTGTCTTGCGACGGCCAGCCTGACATGCACATGTTAAACCTCTACGCCTGGCTGTCTTAGACAGGGTGGAGAGCATCCACAGGCACCCAGTGCCTGAGGGAGCATTGAGGCAACCTGCTCCAGCCAGTACTGGTACTGCTCTCATGTGGGGCAATATTAATAGTAGCATGAGAGCAGCATCAGTATTGGAACCTCGCAACCTCCAGAAACATGTTCTCATTCCCTCTTCAGTCTTGGCAGCTAATTAGCTGAGCAGCAGGTGCTGCAATTAATCCCCAGAAATGCAGGCTGGAGGTTGTGAAGGGAGTGGGATCAAACGGCTTTGGCCCCAGAGCAGAGCAATGGAGGCGTCTTTCAAGAAACAACACACAGGTTTGAAATATTGAGTATGTGTGCACTGCGTCAAACATTTGCCTTGCCATTTTAGAAAGCAAGTGGCTGCCACAAGCCCCTTATTAGATTAAAGTTGTTGACAAATCATACAGCATAGTCAATACAAGGAGTCTTATTGAGGCTGATGAGGGCTGAAAGCCCGAAACCAGTCCTAGAATGCTTGTTTCCAGTCAGGGAGGACCTGGCCTGACAGTTTGGACTGGACTGTTACCATTGGGTGCTGGGTCAAGACTGATTTGCATATGTCTGGGTACAAACCGGAATGGCAGGATGACAAAAAAACTATGGATTTAGGCCCAGATCTCTGTACTCTGGTGAATGTGTGACATTGTTCTGCATTCTGTCCATCAATTGTTCTTTTCGCATTTGTTACCCCGAGTGGGACGGGTATGCCCAGAAGTGGGTCCCGTGCTCTTCATGCCACTGGAGTCAAGCTATCCTAGCTGATGAGAGCTGAAAGCCCGAAACCTTTCCTAGGATGCTTGTTTCCAGTCCAGGGAGAACCTGGCCTGGCAGTGCGGGCTGGATTGTTCCTATTGGGTGCAGGGTCAAGACTGATTTGCATATGGCTGGGTTCAAACTGGAATTGCATGATGAGCAAAAAAACTATGGATTTAGGCCCAGATCTCTGTACTGGGGTGAATATATGACATTGTTCTGCATTCTGTTCAGCAATTGTTCTTTTAGCATTTGTCAGCCCGAGTGGGACGGGTATGCCCAGATGGGGGTCCCGTGCTCTCCATGCAACTGGAGTCAAGCTATCCTGGCTGAGGAGGACTGAAAGGCTGAAACCGGTCCTAGGATGCTTGTTTCCAGTCCAGGAAGGACCTGGCCTGGCAATTTGGGCTGGACTGTTCCCATTGGGCCTGGGGTCAAGACTGATTTGCATATGGCTGGGTCCAAACTGGAATGGCATGGTGAGCAAAAAAACTATGGATTTAGGCCCAGATCTTTGTACTGGGGTGAATGTAAGACATTGGTCTGCATTCTGTCCATCAATTGTTCTTTTTGCAATTGTCACTCGAGTGGAACGGGTCTGCCCAGACGTGGGTCCCGTGCTCTCCATGCCACTGAAGTCAAGATAGCAAACACAAGGAGATGATGGACAGAGCGCTGAAACTTTTCAGACACTCACACCCATTCACAGATCTGGGTTGAATCTATCATCATTCTTTAGCTCACTTCGCCACCCCAGTTCAGACACAGCTACATGCAAATCAGTCTTGGCCCTGTGCCTCATGGGAACAGTCCAGCCCGAACTGCCAAGCCATGTCTTTCCTGGACCGGAAACAAGCATCCTGGGGCCAGTTTCGGGCTAACAGCCCTCATCAGCCAGGCTAGCTTGAATCCAGTGGCAAAGTAAGCAAGAGACCCGTATCTGGGCATACCCTGACAGGTTAAGGCAAACAAAACAAACACAAAATAGTTTCATGTAAGTTAATGGATTATTGAATCCACGAAAAAGTGTGGCTTGTTTAAATTGGATTAATTATCTTTCCCAAGAAATTATATTTTTACAGGAAACTCATTTTAGGTCTGATACCCCGAAAATATCCCTTCCTAAGAAATATACGCAAGCTTACTTCTCATCTGCCAGTCTAGCGGTAAGAGGTGTAGGGATTTTATTCTCTAATTCACTGGATTGGCAGGTTAAAGAAGTACGACGGGATGGTAAAGGGAGATGGGTCTGGGTAAAAGTAAAGTTAGACAAAGCAGTCTTGAACCTGGTTAATTACTACGGTCCAATAGACAATGACATGGTGGCCTTAGAGGAAATCTATCAGTTGATAGCACAAATGGAAGGTATACTAATTTTGGGTGGGGACTTTAACTTTATCCAGAATTTGGTATTGGATACATCAAATAAGGCAAAGCATCAGTTAAAGCCCAAAACCACAAAATTAATAACAGATTAACAGAAGATTTTTCTTTATCAGACCCCTGGAGGTTGGGACATCCCGGACTTCAGCAGCATACCTGCTACTCAGCTAGATTTAGATCAGCATCTCGTCTGGAGTTTTTCTTAGTAGATAAATTATTTGCTAACCGACTCACAGAAATACTTTCCAACTCCTTTTCAGACCACTCCGTAGTCTCATTTATATTAAGGATAAGAATTACTCTAAAAAACATAGAGAGTAGAGAAAGCAAGACAAAATGTCGATTTAGAAATACTACTGAGTCCACTTTTAGAATACATCAGGAATTGGTTAAAGTTTAAGGAACAGTAAAGGAACAGTTGAAGGATTTTTTTCATGGGAAGAAATATCAGGGAGTAGGGCTATTCAACAGAAACTTTATGAAGAAAGTAAACAGATTGGGAGATTCTTGGCTTGGTCCATAAAAATCGGAAAGCAACCCAAATAATTGCCCAAGTTAAGTATCCCTCATCTGGTATATTAGTTGACGATCAACAAGTTATTTCCGAGATATTCCTTTCACATTTTAACCAAATTTATGCAGAAACACAGGTGGTAGATGTAGCAGATTTGGTGGATTATTTTGAATTTTTGGAGTTACCCCAGATACCCTCACAAGCTTCTGAGATATTGAATAGCGCAATTGGGACTACAGAAATCTTAGCAGTGTTAAAAAGTATGCCCAATGCTAAGGCGAGTGGTGCAGATGGAATCCCAGTGGAAGTTTTTAAGGCATTTCAGGAAGAAATTCTCCCTTTTCTGGGAAAATTGTTTAACAAGATAAAGGAGGGTTTGGATATTCCGAAAAGTTTTAAGGAATCGGTTTTAGTAATTTTTCTTAAAAAAGATAAAGATCCCTGTGATCCTAATTCCTACCGCCCAATTAGTCTATTAAATACGGATTATAAATTATTCATGAAGATCTGGGCAAAAAGAATAGTTCCATGTGTACAACAGGTGGTACATGAGGACCAAAATGGTTTTATCCCGGGGCGATTGATGGCAGTTAATACATATTTCTTAGCACAAGCCATTGACTATTTTTACACTAATAAGATGGATGCGGTGATCATGATGACGGATGCTGAAAAGGCCTTTGATCTAGTAGAATGGAGTGCTTTATTCTTTACTATGGAGACCTTTGGGTTTCTGTCAAATTTTTTACGAATGTTAAAAGAACTTTATAGTTGTGCGGAGGCCAAAGTTGTCGTAAATGGAGAAGAGGCTGGTAGGGTAAAAATTAAGTGAGGTACACGTCAAGGTTGTCCTCTATCCCCCCTTTTGTTTTCTTTTTTTATTGATCCTTTAGCTGTTAAGATACGGAAGAGTTTGTTGATTTTGCCTCCAATTGAGGGGATGGCAAAAGTCAAACCCTATGCAAATGATATTATTTTATATCTTAAAGCTGGGGATTCCAATGGGCAAAATGCACTAGATGAAATACAGAAATTTACGCAGGTGGGGGAGTATAAAGAAAATCAAGTAAAAACTGAAATCATTTTATTTAACTCCACTTTAGCGGATATTCCTGCATCTATCGCCATAAGACCACCTCATCCAAATAGATACTTGGGGATATACATTACACAGGATTTTAGTCAACTGTTCCCCTTAAACTATAACAGAATGTTCACAAAAGTGAAAAAATGTATTGGATAAATGGACTCTGCTTAATCTATCACTAATAGGACGGATCTCGATGATTAAGATGTCGATACTCTCACTGTTTTTATTTCTTTTTAGTAATCTTCCTTTGAAAATTCCGAGCTCTTATTTTAAGGAATTAGATCAAATAATTCGGAAATTTGTTTGGAATAACAAACATCCCGACTGAAATATACCACACTACATTTGGATGTAGCTTCAGACGGTTTAGCTTTACCACATTTTCCAACATATTACCAGGCATCATTATTAAATTTGTTTTCACAATTGAGTGCGGAAAATTCAGTATTTGATCATTTTATCTTGGTGCAGATGCTGAAAGAGAGTGCAATAAGGCTCCCCAATTTCTTACGGCTGGCAAAATTGCCTAAAAGGACCAGATACAAAGTAATCTTAATATTAATAGAAAGAATGCAGCTTTTTTTAAATTACAAGATATTCCAGTATTTCATGCTTTTACTCCTATTGAGGACTGTGCAGTAGGTGGTCTATTATCTAGAAGCCTTTATCAACAGTGGCAAGAATGAGGCTTTAGTCGGCTTGGACATTTCTTTAATCATGAGACTTTAATAACTTGGGAAACAGTCCGATTACAAGCTAATTCTTTAACAACAGCCCTCTCTCTGAGCTTTTATCAGTTAATTAACTTTCTTAAAAACAATTATGTAACATTGAATAAGATGCCAGAGCAAATCGTCAGGCAAATGGCGAAAGAAATGTTGGGGGTAGGAGGCTGGTACCGGCTATTGCATCAAAAAGCCCATTCAGAAGAGATTCTGATAATAGAACTTCAAAAAATCTATTCAGAGACCGGTTGTAAGTTTAACCACATCCATGCTGGTGACGGAACCACTCTGTCACCAGCCACGGATGCGCTGTGCTGGTGACGGAATGGTTCCATCACGGCCCGGCCGCCGAGCCTGCGCGGCATCAATTTCACGCCTGCGCGGCGCGTTCTATTAAGCGGGCGGGGCCGTGACGGAACCACTCCATCACAAGCACAGTGTGCCCGTGGCTTCTGACGGAGTGGTTCCGTCATGAGCATGGCGGCGACGCACGGCCCCCCTCTGCCCCAGTGCCGCGGCGGAATTACCGCCGCGGCCAAGGGGTTAATATAAGGGAATGGCAACAACTTAATGAGTTAGCAAAAAAAGCACTCAGAGGGGCTAATTACAAGAGGATGAAATTTGTATCTAGATGGCTTGACTACTATACCCCCTGAAATTGCATAAGATGTATCCAACAAACCCAAACCGTCGCTTTAGACACAGCCAGGAGGAGGGCAGATGGGTACATATTTTCTATGAATGCAACAAGCTACGACTTTTTTGGAATGAGGTTTTTGCTAAGATCTCCTCATCTTTGTCTCTGAGAATTCAACGTTGGTTATGCTGGTTTTATTTGGCACTTCGGGGGAGGTGAAAGGGTTAACTAAACATCTGCAGTATTTCATACTAATTGCCATAGCTGTCACAAGATCTCTAGTCCTACAAAATTGGAAAACAGATAAACAACCCAGGATTGACCACTGGCTTAATAAATTGCCTATGTGGGAGCAACCAAAAGATTTAGAGCTATCTGGAATGAGTACTCCGATCAGGCTGAGAGGGAAGGAGAAGGAGCATAAAGGCAAGCTATTCCAGAGTCCCCAACAGTCCCATTTTGAAATAAGGTGGGATAGATTATATATATTAGCATTATGCTTGAGATAGTAGAGGAGCAAGGTGATTAAAATAGAGCTTAAATATCATGCACTTTATTTAAGAACTGCTGCTATTTTGCATTTTGCACTTTAAATAGCTTTTGCAAGACATTTTTCTTAAGAGCTGCTGCTATTAGCACTAATCACTTTAAATATCTTGATGCTCCACTATTTATGAAAAACAAGAACATGATACTTCTTGACTGTTTTACTTAAGGTCTAAATAATAAGCACTTTATTTAAGAACTGCTGCTAATCATTCAAAGGTCTAAATGGTGTACATAAGGCTTTTATGCTAGCTCTGTATGGTATTTTAATAACAAACTGTTGCTATTTGCATTATGCACTTTAAATAACTCCTGTCTTTATCTAAATCAAGCACGGCATGCTAGTCTATATATTTCAGGGTAGAAGTTAGGAGTGTTGCACTCTCAATATTCACTTTCTCTGTTTGTATTATGGTTATAATATAGTACTGGTTGTGACACTACTCAGATAAATAATATTACTGTTTATTACGTGTAATTTAGATGATGCCATGTGTTTTGAATGTCTATTCGTTGTCTTACTACTTTCTTGTTCAAATAAAAAATCTAAAAAAAAAAAACACAAGGAGATGATGGACGTAGTGCCGAAACTTTTCAGACACTTACCCCCAGTCACAGATCTGGGTTGAATCCATCATCATTCTTTAGCTCACTTTGCCACCCCAGTTCAGACACAGTTATATGCAAATCAGTCTTGGCACTGTGCCTCATGGATACAGTCCAACCCGAACTGCCAAGCCATGTCTTCCCTGACTGGAAACAAGCATCCTGGGACCGGTTTCTGGCAAACATCCTCCAAAACGATTGATTTAGGCCCATATCTCTGTAGTGGGGTGAATGTATTACATTGTTCTGCATTCTGTCCATCAATTGTTCTTTTTGCATTTGTCACCCCAAGTGGTACGGGTATGCACAGACGTGGATCCCGTGTTCTCCATGCCACTGGAGTCAAGCTATCCTGGCTGATGAGGGCTGAAAGCCCGAAACCGGTCTTAGGATGCTTGTTGCCAGTCCAGTGAGGACCTGGCCTGGTAGTTTGGGCTGGACTGTTCCCTTTGGGCGCAGGGTAAAAACTGATTTGTATTTGGCTGGGTCCAAACTGGAATGGCATAGTGAGCACAAAAAAACTATTAATTTAGGCCCAGATCTCTGTACTGTAGAGAATGTATGACATTGTTCTGCATTCTGTCCATCACTTGTTCTTTTTGCATTTGTCACCCGGAGCGGGAACTGGTATTTGCCCAGACGTGGGACCCGTGCTCTCCATGCCACTGGAGTCAAGCTATCCTGGCTGACAATATCTGAAAGCCCGAAACGGTCCTAGGATGCATGTCTCTAGTCCACGGAGGATCTGGCCTTGCAGTTCAGGCTGGACTGTTCCCATTGGGCTCAGGGTCAAGACTGATTTGCATATCTGGGCCCAAATTAGAATGGCATGGTGAGCAGAAAAACGATGGATTTAGACCCAGATCTCTGTACTGGGGTGAATGTATGACATTGTTCTGCATTCTGTCCATCAATTGTTCTTTTTGCATTTGTCACCATTGTGGAAAGCAAGTGGCTGCTACAAGCCCCTTATTAGATTAAAGTTGTCGACAAATCATATAGTATGGTCAATAAAAGGAGTCTTATTGAGTCTGAATAATTGTAAAAACATTGAGGGTTTATTAAAATGTATAATCATTACAGATGGCAAACATATGATTAGTCTTTCAAGAGTAAACAGGAAATTATCATAAAGCTCTAAACTCTCCCTGAGAGACACGCAAAGCAAGTTTGGCTCACCTTCAGAATGAGCCCTCTAGCAAAATGTACAGTAGAATCTTGCAGTCGGCATGAGGTGAGCAAAATGATACATAGACTTCTCATAATACAGAATACAATGCAACAATACCTACTTCCATTCCCTAAGTGAATAATAATCAGTCCCCTAGTGCCATCAAATGTGACAGTACAACTCTTGTTACACGTAAAACAATGACAGAGTTATGATGAACTGAATGAGTTCACTGAGTTTCACCAGGAAGAACCTTGAACAGTAACATGTGAGAGGACAGCCTCTTCTAGAGGTTACCAAGAACAACATCTCATTGAAGGGAAATGGCAGAATCACAACAACAAAAACAAGGTTCAGTGCACATTGTGGTGCATGTAGAGACCTCAAGAATAAAAACATGGTTACATTTTGAATCCTAAAATGGAGTCAGGCTTAGTTTGGCCAATATAAGGGAACGACATTTCTGCAGTATGCGACGAGCTGGTTACTACTGAAATCATTCAAGTTAATATTTAATATTTAGAAATATTTTTCTCATTGTCAGTGAGATAGCGTGTCTGAGAGTATGCAGTCATCTGGTAACATTCACTTTCATGGGTTTAGGGGTAGAGGCAGGTTCTGAAGGATTGGCGACATTGTTAGGAGCGATTCATTACCCTGAACAAGGTTGTGCTAATTCCCACAATGAGTCGAGGTGCTAATCAAGTCACCCCCTCACTACCCACCCCTGCTTCAGTCTCCGGAAGCTTACAGAGGGTGATGAATTATCATGCAGTTACGCCACTTTTGCAGTCTCTGTGGTGGCTAATGTTTGCGACCCGCTTAAGTGCGCCCCAGACACCATTTGACTGTGTAGAGCCCCTTTGGGTACATGATAAAGGGTTTGTTTCCCCGCACCTTTCAGTGTCTGTCCAAACAATAAAACACACTGCCAGCATTGACACACCGAATACAAATCGCTTCTCATTAAGGCAGACAGTGCTGCGCTCCCTGTCACAAAACCCGGTGGTAGATGTTCGAGGGTTTACTAAAAGCAAAATGAACGTTTGGCGAGAGAGAGGGGCTTATTTTTCCTGCCCTGAAATCCATTAGAATGGAGAACATTTTAAGGAGAGGAAGCAGATGAATTTATCATTTCTGGACACTTAATCAATCCGTCGCTCCTAAAGGGGGGAGGTGGACTTGACAACTCTGGTGAAAGCACTTTTATCAGCAGATGTGCATCTCCCTTTGTCCTTGATTAATAAAGAAACTCACTTGAAATGTTTCATGTAAGCAGCACGTGGAACTACAGGCCCGCGCCACTCTGAGGAGCCCAGCTTCGTCAAAGACAATCAGGTTTTCCAGGGCCTGCCAAAACCTCATATTGATTGTAGACACACATCCAGGCGAACAAGCCCCACAGTATTCCGAGGAGTGATGTGTTAAATCCACAGTCGCGCTGTGATTTGCTACAGCTTCAGTGTCAGCGATATACAGTGAACTGTGGGACATATTACCAAGGGGGACGATAGGCACTTATCGACCGCTAAGCGGCGATAATTCTATCGCCCTATTAGCAAGCTGTCGCTAACTGATGTTAGCGACAGCTTTTAGGCGATAGCGAGCGGTTTGGGGCCCGCTTTCATGTCAGCGATGTTTATCGCTAATGACATGCAAAGTGGGCGTACCCAACCAGTTAGCGACTGAAAGCAGTCGCTAACATCGCTATCGCCTATTAGCAAGGCAGGTGTAGCGATGGAAATATTTGCACTAAGCGCGAATATCTCCAAATACTAACACCTGCCCAGACCAGTTTTAAGCCATGTTATCCAATGGGAGGTGGATAACATGGCTAAGAGCATTCCGTTGCTAATGCGTGAATATTGCTGTATTCTCAGCGATATTCACGCATTTCGCCGCTATCGCTGGATATTTTAGCACAATGGAGAAAAACATTGCTAATAGCATGTTTTCTCCGCTAACATGTCCAGCGATAGGCAGCGATAAAAAAAATGCGCTAAGCGCATTTTGCGATTAATATCGCTATTCCTTGGTAATATGCCCCTGTGTATCATAAAGAAAGTAGGACATTGGTGGTAAAAGTCTGTAAACATGGCCAACGTCTGTATCACTGTCTAGAAAAAAATCCCTGGAAAAATGTGTGCGTCAAAACATCCTGTGGCAGCTCACTAAAATAAAAAGGCTTGCTATCACACCAGAACTGAAGCTCGGAGAAGCAAAACAGGGGCAGGGGCGAAATAAGACAACAGATGCAAATAACAGGTTACATATAATTCACCAAAACAGAGTGCAGTAGACCAATCTGGACAAAGACATGTGCAAGTGTTTCAAAAACGGGCACAAGAATGGTTGAATAGCGTTTTTACTTGCAAAAATAAAAATTAAAATAAATGGCTTTGCAGATTTGTGATTTACTATATGCGATCCTGGAGCACAATAACAAGCACTGGCCAAGTGAGAGCAAACACTCCGGTTCCAGCGGGCAGAGACTGTCAAAGTGCTCCCGCCCACCAGAAGTGGAGGTTTCATCTCTTTCCCAGCTTGCAGACATGCTGGCAGGGAAAGGGATGAAACAGATTGCTACTGTATGGTGGGAGCTGCCTTTGACAGCAATGACGGATACTGCAGGAGTCGGGAAGCCGTTTGGGACTGTGGGGCCTTGAGGCTCCACGTACTGTCCCCGGAGAAAAAGAGGCAAATAAAGGACAGAAATTAGCAGAAAAAGTAATAATAAAATTCAGAAACAAATAGAAGGAGCCCGAATAAAGGTTAGCAAAGAGCAGAAACAGGCAGAATAAAAGTCAGCAATGAGCAGAAAGAGGCAAAATAAAGGTTAGCAATGAGCACCAAAAGACAAAATAAAGGTGAGTAATGAGTAGAAAGAGAAAAATAAGGTGTGCCATAAATAGAAAGAGGCAGAACAAAGTTTAGCAATGAGCAGAACAAGGCAAAATAATGATCAGCAATAAGTAGAGAGAGGGAAAAATAAAGATGAGAAAGGGTCAGAAGGGAGCAGTAAGAGGTAGAAAAAGCCCAGAAACGAGCAGAACGAGGCAGAGTAAAGGTCGGAAACAAGTAGAAAGAAGCAAAACAAAGGTGAGAAACAAGCAGTAAGAGGCAAAATAAAGGTGAAAAACAAGCAGAAAGAGGCAAAATAGAGGTCACAAACCAGCAGCAAGAAGCAAAATAAAGGTAAGAAATGAGCAGAAAGATGTCAAATAAAGGTCAGCAACGAGCAGAAAGAGGCAAAATTAAGGTAAGAAACGAGCAGAAAGAGGCAAAATAAAGATCAGCAATGATTAGAAAGAGGCAGTGTAAAGGTCAGAAGGGAGCAGAAAGAGGCAGAATAAAGATAAAAAACGAGCAGAAAGAGGCAAAATAGAGGTCAGAAACGGGCTGAAAGAGGCAAAATAAAGATGAGAAACAAACACAAAAAGGCAAAATATAGGTCAGGAACCAGCAGCAAGATGCAAAATAAAAGTGCAAAATGAGCTTAAAGAGACAAAATAAAGGTCAGCAGTGAGCAGAAAGAGGTAAAATAGAGGTCAGAAAACAGCAGCAAGAGGCAAAATAAAGGTGAGAAATAAGAAGAGAGAAGCAAATAAAGTTCAGCAATGAACAGAAAGAGGCAAAAAAAGGTCAGAAGGGAGCAGAAAGAGGCAGAATAAAGATAAAAATCCAAGCAGAAAAGGAAAAATAAAGGTCAGAAGCAAGGGGCAAAATAAAAGTGAGAAGCGAGCAGAAAGAGGCAAAATAAAGGTCAGCAATGAGCAGTAAGATGCAAAGAAGCGGGCAGAAAAACAAATATGAAATGCAACACAGAGGCAGAAAAACAAGCTGGAAAGGCAAAACAGAGGGCAGAAACATAAGCAGAAAAGGCAAAACAAAGCAGAAGAGGGCAAAACAGGGAGCACTCAGACACTCACACACCTTCTCAGAGATCGACTCAGACACTCTCACACTGACTCACAGACCCCCTCATATAGTCACACATACCTACTCACAGACTTACTGAGATACTCATGCACTCACTCACACACTCACTGTCAAAGGATAGTGGTTACATTTAGGAAATAAAATTCAGAAAAACTTAGAAATTTGCCTAAAATAACCAAAGGTTAGAGGGATGTTATAGACAGGAAACAACATTAAACGAAAACCATAGCAATTCATTGAAAAAAATCAATGGTTACAGGGACATTATATTTAGGAAATAGAATTTTTTAAAACTTAAAAATTCTTTGAAGAAAACAATGGTTACAGGGACATTATAGTTAGACTCAGTTTTCACGTGCACAAAACCAGTGAAATTGAGCTAACTATAACTTATGCCTCTGCAATGCACTGCTTATGACCTCACATATTACCAGGGCACGAGTCAGGGGTACACGCAGGTACACGACGTTCACCCACTATTTTCACCGGGTGGACGCCATACCCCCTGCCAGGAAGTTGGGCCCCACAGAAATATGTTGAACTTGTCCCAGTGTTAGACACCGGGACAGGTACAGCAGCGCCTGCACGTTGTCTTCTTTTCATTTCCAGCAGCAACGTGCAGGCAGCGAGGAGGCTTTTTCACCTCCAGCTGGGCCGAAGTTAGGGGGCCATCAGGCCTCCTTTTATTGAATATCCTGACTTAAAATGCTTGGAACCTCACACTCAAATGTAAATGCACCGGAGGAGGCAACAAAGACACACAGCTTGCTATCTCTTCACAGGTACTTCAGGGAGGTATACGTTTGTCTTTGTTCTGTCCCTTTATATAAGTGCAGACACTGTAAGACTGTTAGATGGGGTGGTCTGTCCTAGTATTTACACAAATAATTTAAATAGTAGTATTTTTATTTTTTAAAGCGCTACGTTGTGACGTCATGGCATGCGTCATGCTGTCACTTGCATAGTGCCTGACTTGGTCAGTCCCCTCACTTCTTTTTATAGGACTTGCGCCCTGCATATAACAGCACACATGACATGATCAGAGCTGTGCATGGCTGGGTGGAGGGGGTTGCCTGTATATGTGGTACTTAAAAATTACTTTACATTTAAATAAAAAACTAGATATTCACTAAAAAGATCAATTAATTAAAGTAATGTTATAGCTAAGTGTGATAAAAAGATATTTTTTTATCTTAAAAATTCACTGAAAATAAGAATTTAAAGTAGAGTCACAGTTAGGTGAATATGTCATTGATAACATTAAAGTTTTGAACTAAAACCCCCCACAGAATTTCACCAGTTATAGTTAGCAGTGCTAACTATAACTTGCGCCCCTGTCATGCTCTGCTTATGACCTCACATATGAAAGCCCTCATGGCATGTTCTGGTACATCATTTATAACATCACTGATGACATCTCAAATTACATAATTGATGACATCATCCAGTGAGTGTGCTAGTTTGTTTTATAGTTTACATAGTGACGGGTAAGTACCATATTACTTGTCTACCTAATTTAGTACAGCATGGGTCCTGCTAATGGGTGTAAGTGTTTACAAAACACATCTGCTCCTAATGCATTATAAGTGTGTAGAGGTATTAGGGGGGCGGAGCTAACTCACAACCAAGATGGCTGCTTGAGCCGAAAGCTCCCCCGTCTCAACGAAATATCCTACATTTATCCTGCACGTGTGATGGCCTGAAGTACCCTTTAGACAGGGATTCAAGGAGCGGAACACCCGGGGGCACAATTTGGCAGAGATTCGAGCTGCGTGCCCACCTGCTGAGACCACTGCGATCACCGAGGCCTGGTACGGGGAGCTGCGCCAGAAAGCAGCAGCCTTGACTGTGAAAAACGCGGAGGTCTGCCACGGGATCTCAGCTGCCTGCACGCGCCGGAGGGGCAATCGGGGACGGAGGTGATTTGGAGGACCTACCTCACGCCTACCGTGAGCAGCGACAATCCTTTGGGGTGAGGGAGGCCATTGCGGAGAGGGCTGCGGAGTTGGGCGCCTCCCCCCGGTGAGCTGCAACAAGCTACGCCAACCTCCACTTCAGAGAGTAGAGCCGCACACACCTGGAGAAGCAAGCCGGAGGCAGGAGCATTGGAGGAGGAAGATCGTCAGGCGCGAGCCCCCGGGGTGATTGCCAGTCTGGGACCGTTACCCAGGAGGTGTGCCCGGGGAAGGAAGAGAGGCGCCTAGGTGCGGTGGAGGTGCTGGGGACCAGCGGAGGCCCCTGGCGTATGAGTGCCTCAGCGCCCTAACCACAACTGAGAGCTGCAAGACGGCGCTGCGCTGGGGGTGACGGGGAACACCCTCGAAAAACATGATTACTGGCAGGCCGCCTCTCCCTGCGCAGTGGTGGTGGACGAGACAGAGGTACACAGGGCAGCAAGTGAAGGAGCGGCGGCCGCCAGATTGGGCTCGGGGCAGCGCTGAAATATACTCGCACACAGTAAAGAGACAGTTGCTGCTGCTTGGGGACACTACGGAGGGGCCCCGCCGCTTTAACTCTCGCGCTGATCCATAGCGCAAGTACACGGGGGACATCCTGCCCCCCCTGCCTAGTTTGGGGGACAACTTCTAGTGCTGGTGGAGAGGCACTGAAGGATTGATGGGACCCGTGCTGATCGCTTGCGTTCAGGCTCGGAGAATACACTGCGAGACGAAGCTTCCTTGTGGAACAGCGCTGCACCCCAGATAAAAGAAATTTCAGCGACAATGGGTAGACAGCAGCAGAAGGGAGGAGCCCGGACGCCTCGTGCTTGCACCGACGTTGTGAGTTGTCACCGAGGGGCTAATATAGTGATTGAAGCTGCAGTGCAAAGTCCCTATCCACATACAATTTTAAACCCGTAATAAACTACAACTACGATCTTGGTCTGCGACTACTCTGCCTCCCTCCGCCGCAGAGACACACCTGGCCCTTTAGCCATGGGGCGCACAGACAGGTTGCAACCTAAATTATCATTTGACCCGAAAGGAACCAGGGCAGGTGACACCACAGTGGGGAAAGATGCGGGGGAACGAGATCCGTTGGAAGACACCTCACAACAGGATATACGAGGCTTATTGTTAGCCATGGAGAAGAGCCTGCAAGGAGAAATAGCCTTGTTAGGCACCAAGATGGACGTGCTTTTCTATCAAATGGACCGTATGGCGGAGAGACTCGATAAACAGGTGGAGAGGATGGATATGGTGAAGCGCCGCATTACAGAGGTAGAGGAAGTGCAGAATACCTTGGATACAGATAATAAACATATGAACAGAGCCATGCAGTTACTACTGGACAAGACGGAGGACTTAGAAGCCCGCTCTCGGCGGTGCAACTTACGTATGACGGGCCTGCCCGAGACCACACAGACCGGAAATATGGAGGTCTTTGTTGAAAACCTACTTAAGAAGCTACTTGGCGACTCTGCCTTCTCTGCTATGTTCGTAGTGGAAAGAGCCCACCGCTCTTTGGGCCCGAGACCTAAACCAGGAGTACCACCGAGGCCAATAATAGCCAAGTTACTCAACTACAGAGACCGCGATGTAGCACTGAGATTAGCAAGAGATAAACAGCCTCTGCAATTCGAGGGATCTACCCTTTCGCTGTTTCCGGACTTCACCACAAAGGTGCAAGAGACTAGGAGACAATTCACACCGATGAAACGGCAGCTGTGCGAAATGGGAGCGGATTATGCGATGCTATACCCTGCGAAGCTCAGGATTAACCGACAGAAGTCTGTGATTTTCACGGACCCCAAAGCACTGCAGAGAGCCCTTAAGGACTGGCGAAAAGAAGACCGACCCTCCCCGAATGGAGAGACCGGCGCAGCAGGGGGCTCCATGGACGATCAGGACTAATGTTGCTCCACACAGATAAGTCGCAGAGTCTACGCCCCTTGTGTATGAAGACACGAGTGGGGGGAGGTATTGTGGTCTGTTAGATGTAATAACAAAGATGCACCCCTTACTACTGGGTGGCTTGAAGTGGTACAGAGGGAGGTCTATGGGTGGGGGCACCCCTTGAAGAAGACTACCTTGGTCAGATACAGGTATTCTCCAGGAGACGGCTCCAGGTATGCAGGTATATAATGTACTGCTTTAGAATAGGGAGGTCCCTCTTTTATATGAACCTGTCGCGCACAGATGTCATGGTTTATTGTTGAGGGGTTGATATTTTGGATGGATATGTTTATTAATAATACGTTTCTTGAAAGAACGCTAGACATTGCCAAAGTTAATGAATCTTAAGATACGGGTTATGGTCATGCACGTTCCACTTGTATATTGAGACAGGGGAGGGGCGGGTGGCAATATGAATAAGTTCCATACAGAGCTCTAGTACTGCTTGCTACCTTTGCCCACGTGTGACTCCCACTGATTTTTTTCTTCTGATATGGGTTTGGAAATTCTTCTGTTGGGAGGGTAAATCGGGGTGGGCTTGCTGGGGAAGGGGGATGTTCGCGGCCTAGTTGGGGATGGGCAGGTGTGGGTGGGCATGGGACGGGGCAGGAAGACGCAACGGCGTCTTGTTGGGGTTGAGAGAAGAATGTTCTAACTCATATGTTGTTGTTCGCAAGTTACCACACATGGCAATAACAGGTTACTTTGAGAAGATGTATGTACAGATTTGATTGACAGGATACGTAGACAGACTATGGCAGCTGAGATGACCCAGACAGGGGAAACATTGGACACTCTGACACTGATGACCTAGAACATACGGGGTCTCAACGACCATAGGAAGGTTAGAAAGGTCCTACAATACTTTGCTAGATATAGGGTGGATATAGCACTCTTACAGGAAACGCACCTACCCACGGATAGTCACATACTGCGTTATAGGGGCTTCTTGGGTAATATACATGCAGCGGGGGTCACAACGCACGCAAGGGGAGTCCTTACGTGGGTCAATCCGAAGGCACAACTGACGATGACACCACTGGTGACAGACAGGGATGGACGATACACGATCACGAGGTGCTGTGGTAAGGGCATGGAGCTCTGCATAGTAAATACATATGGCCCCAATTACGACCACCCGGACTTCTATTCAGAGATAACTGCCAGGATCATGACACACTCAGGAGGAGAGATACTTTGGGGGGGTGACTTTAATATGACTAGACAACCACACATTGACAGGTCGGATGGCTCTGACCGTCGCCCTTCAGCCTCCCCCAGAGTTGTGAAGACACAAATGATCCGCCTGGACCTGTGTGACGTATGAAGGCACAGGCACCCCACTATAGGGGGCTACACACATTACTCGGCCCAATATAATATACACACTAGGACAGATTACTGGCTTGCCACACCACACTTAACCTCCGTAATTCAAAGATGTGAGATACTTCCTCGCACATATTCAGACCACTCATCAGTATTGGTATCAGTTGCCACGCCAGCACGGCGTATCCCGCCATTTGCTTGGCGTTTCCCCCCATACTCGTTACTGGATGCCTCTTTCAGGGAGGAACTGGCAATAGCCATTGAGACAATTTTTGATACCAATGAGAGGTCCGTGGCATCGTTTCAGAATGTCTGGGAAGCATTTAAGCTGTATATTAGGGGGATCACCATCTCTAAGCACTCGGGAGTCCTCAAATCGATCAGGGGTAGGCTGCAGAACTTAGAATCCAAGCTTAAAGAGCTGGAAAATAGGTGTCTACACGATCACAGCTAGGCTCTCACCCGGGAACTGACTACGGTACTACAGGAATACCACGAGGAAGCGGACTCTGAAGTCAAACACTTAGGATTGGCTGATGCACATAAAGCCACATAAAGACTTCAACAAACGACTATTTGATTGTTTATAAAATTGTTTACATTGTATTACCTGGCAATAGTATCAATTGCCTCTCACCTATCTTTTATGAATGATCTATTTGTGGTCAAGTGGCACTGACCATTTGAGGTGGGCAATACTTATACATCAAATGACTGATCTAGGTAGTGCAGTTGTCTATAACGCAGCTGCTCTCCTGTTTGCTGATTCATATATTATAAAAGTAGTTTATTGTTCGCAGCACAGTACCCGTGGACTGCATCAGGCAAATCTTTTGGAGGGACTCACTTACATCAGAACTTAGAACATGCTGCATATTTTTAAGAGAATGGAACAAGTATACACTGTTCTTAGTAGATATTTGTAATACTCTGAGGTCTGTTTCTTAGGAATGTTTCACTGTTTACAAACAGTATGGTATAAAGTAAACTTATAAACCACTCTATCCATAGAATAAGTAAAGTACTGTTTCCAGTACCCAATTCTCTATTGATATCAAGTTCATTTCTCAATGTAGGTTTGGTGAGTTCCAGGTTTTTGATACAGTTAAAAGCTTCCCGTAGCAGGTCATTTGTCGTGGAACTGACATTCACTATTTTTAGGATCTTGCCTTTCTCTAAACAGCTGGATATAGTTTGAACACTGTACTCAATAAGGGTTTCCCATATATCTGTGGTTGATTGTTAATATTAACTATGCTAGCTGTAAAGTGTATAGGGTCAATGCTGCATCTAATGCATGCTTTCTACATCTAAGGGAGTTATATCTGTGATGACACTAATGATAGCTGATATTGTACCAGGCTATTTTGTACTTACTGTCAGGCCTCTAATGCCATAGTAATTTATAGACCAATATGTGGGTAAATGAAGATTGGATGATGTCATCAGTGATGTAATTTGAGATGTCCAGTGATGTCATAAATAATATCACAAAACATGTCATGAGTGATGTCATATATGAGGTCTTAAGCAGTGCATGGCAAGTTATAGTTAGTGCTGCTAACCATAACTGGTGAATTTCTGTGGTTTGTTTAGTTCAAAACATTAGTGTTATCACTGACATATTCACCTAACTGTAAGGTTACTTTAACCTTTGTTTTTATCAGTGAAAATCTCTTTATCTCTCTCTCTCTCTCTCTCTCTCTCTATCTATCTATCTATCTATATGTATATCATTTGAAAAACATGCGTTGTAAAGTCTTGCATTGTAAAGTACCTGAAAATGACATATATGGTTCGTACCAGCTTTGTAAAGACTGTGTGCTAAGGGTACAATATGGTAAAGTGTGTGTGTTAAAGGTAACATACTGCTGAGACATGTAGAAAAATATGTAATCCAAGAGAACATAAGCTCAAATGTACTAAAAAGAGTTAAAACCGTTGGAATTGATGTGGTCTTGTACTTTTCTGTTACATTTCAAATGGTGATAGTAACCCAGAATTAAGTCCACCTGTCTCGCCTTTTAATGATAATCAACGGGGTATTAAAGGTACAAGCCTATACTACGATGTTCGTAATGTCTCTATACAGAAACCACAAAAAGACAGGTGGCCAAGGCCCCAGCCTCAGACAGGGCCTGGAGACTGCTGTCTCTAATTGCCATGTCCCTTGTTATGAAGAAACAGGATCACATTATCCCAGCCTTGAAATAGTGTTGTAAACGTCATACAGATAAAAGACTTTAATGAAAATTCCTGTGGTGAGTCTACAAAGTAATTTTTGAACAAGACAACTGTTCTACAAACACATGCACCAAAATACAGCTCCTTTTACTAGAGGCTTAGGCACCTGTAGAGATGAGTCATGTTGTCAGCGTCTAAAAAGGTTCATATATGCAGTATTTACATTACAAGTTACATTTACTGAAGACACTTTTCAAGGGAATTTTTTTAATAGGTAAAGGGAATAACGATTTAACCGCGTGTGTGGGAGAAGGAAAGGCAATACAATGGTTACATTTTAAAACAACTTCCTATTGTTCATAAATAACGCCTGTTCTTTTCAAAAGGTACACGGGATCCTCTTGTGCGCTTTACTGACATTGTTTACTTGTTTTTAAACATTTGATGTTCACACCGAGACAGAACTGCAAAAAGAAGAAACACATATTTACGGCTGGTATGAGGGCTGTTTACATTGTAACACTTTTGTAGAGGTGGCAACAATGCAGTAATTGAAAGAGTAAACACCTCCCTAGAAGCAGAAATGTGTTTTTTTAGCAGACGTGGATTGATTTTTGTTGTAGATCAATCTCACTGACTTGTGGTAGCAAATTTGGAACAACATTGCCAATAGAATCGTGCATTTATTAACAAACATTGACAACGGCAATAGGCCTGGCTTTGTTACATTTATGAACAGAATCCACACTACAGCCACACAGAGAGAAAAGGCATACAATCACAAATGCCAACAAAACACAGACGCACATGCAAACACAATACATATACTGACACTTCTAGGCGCTCATCAGTGAAGAAGGTGACTCCAGGCATAATGTAGCTGTCCTGAGGTAGCTGCGTTGAGTCATTGATTTGAAGGAGTTCGTACTAGCGGCCCTCTGGCTCTGGTGGTGCGCAGTGTTCCTGTCAGGGCTGTGCTGGGGCCTCCGTGCCGGTGTGCACGTTCACCACTGCTGAGCCTGTCTCCTTGGCAAGGGCGGTCTCTCTGTCAACAGCCTGTTTTGATAGGGAATACGCCATGGATTTATACTAATGTCGACATTTAAAAACACGTAACAAACGTATTTACTTTATTAAAAAGAAAGAACTGCAATTTGTTTTCTAACGACTAAATAAAAACTGGGCTCCACTGGCCTCACTTAGTGATATATTATACTTTTAGTTATTGCCGGCATGATCCCGAAATATCGTAATTATAATATCATCTGACTCAAATATTGTGTCCTAAATATATTTTGCAAAAATACTGTCCAACTGGATTCAATCAAATACATTTTACATCCAGTGGGACAATATTTTTGTAAATGTTGTTTAGAGCACAATATTTTTTTCCAGATTACATTTTTCCTAATGATTTTTTGACAGACAACCGAATTTTTTTTGTCAGCAATAAAGTAGGAGCACTAGAAATATAGAAAAGTGCTGTAAAACTAAAGGTTCACTGAGCGGTCGCGTCAAACCCTAATGTTTGCTTAAGGTAGTGTGGGCTGAAGACGCCCCTTCCTTCACGCCACCCTTATGTGTTCAGTGGCTCCCAAAAATGGAATAAACATGTTTAGCCTAAAACTGCCAGCCCAGCTGATTCTAAATGTTATGATTACTACAAAGCCATCAGTGTCATGCCTTCTCATATTGTTTACTTTTCTTTGAGCAGCTTTTTTTTTAGCGATAAGAATAGTCTCTGCGCTGCGCTACTTCCTTCCTTGGCAAGGAATGCGAGCCTTCCTCTGCATGTGTTTTCCGGCGCTCTCGTGTCACCACTCTCTGGGATCAATCGACCAGAGCTGGGTGGGGGCTGGCTTTTAAGTTGTGTTTTTTGGAGGCATGTGACCATTCGACCAGTGGGGATTTGGAGCCTTGTGGGCCAGGAAGAAGAAATCCTGAAGGCACGAGACTGCGAGGGACTGCATACGCCAGTCTTGGTATGGTTAGCCAAAGACACTTTCCATGCAGGGACTCGTGGTTAAGGAAATGGAGGGACTGTAAGCCCCAACTGGGCTGTGCTGTTGACAAAACTGCAAGACTGGCTGTGCAGAGTAAAGAGTAGCGAGTGAATGAATGCTCTAGTATTTTTGCACCTGGCAGTTGAGCACTTTATTCAGACTGTTTTCAGCAGTGCATGATGGACAATGTATGCAATGACGCACACGGTAAATGGTCAAAATATCGATTCCAAAATATAGACAAACCAAAATATTGAGTCCAAAATATAGAATGGACAAAATATCGAATGGACAGAATATAGACATCAAAAATATCGTTTTGAAGCTAAGTAATGTAATATCGATTTTAAAAATATAGACTGTCAAAATATCGAAATACATAATATAGTTTATAAAAAATATCGAATTTTTAATAATATCGAATTTTTTAAAGTGTTTTTTATGTTAGTATATGTGTGAAAAGTGTATATATTTTTGTAATTTATTTTAAGTAATTAATTTTATGTTATTTAATTATTGTGTAATCTAATTCTGTAGCGGGTTGTGGGTTTATAGGGGAATAGGGTGGGAAGTAATTTAATTATAATTAATTAAATATGTTAATTAATTAATTGGTATTTATTTAGAATAAATTGTTAAATAATTTTTAATTGGTAATTAATTAATTCTTAATTGATAATTATTTTTTATTAATTGATTAATTGATAATTATGTGAATTAAATTCATTTATTTTCTGTAGGGGGTTGTGGGTTTATAGGGGAATAGGGTGGGAAGTAATTTAATTATAAATAATTAAATATGTTAATTAATTAATTGGTATTTATTTTGATTAAATTGTTAATTAATTTTTAATTGGTAATTAATTAATTCTTAAATAATAATTTTTTATTAATTGATTAATTGATAATTATGTGAATAATGTAAATTTATTTTCTGTAGCGGGTTGTAGGTTTATAGGGGAATAGGGTGGGAAGGAATTTAATTATAAATAATTAAATATGTTAATTAATTTATTGGTATTTATTTTGAACAAATTGTTAATTCATTTTTAATTGATAATTAATTAATTCTTAATTGATAATTAATGTTTATTACTTGATTAATTGATAATTATGTGAATTATATTAATTTATTTTCACTAGAGTGGGAATAGTAAAATTTACCCCTATCCTATCCAACGCTTTCCCTACTGTTGCACTCTCTGGAGTAGGAATAGTAATTTTTACCCCTACGCTATCCAACGCTTTCCCTACTGTTGCATTCTCTGGAGTGGGAATAGTAAATTTTATCCCTACGCTATCCAACGCTTTCCCTACTGTTGCAGTCTCTGGAGTGGGAATAGTAATTTTTACCCCTACGCTATCCAACGCTTTCCCTACTGTTGCACTCTCTGGAGTTGGAATAGTAATTTTTACCCCTACGCTATCCAACGCTTTTCCCACTGTTGCACTCTCTGGAGTGGGAATAGTAATTTTTACCCCTACGCTATCCAACGCTTACCCTACTGTTGCACTCTCTGTTGTGGGAATAGTAATTTTTACCTCTTCGCTATCCAACGCTTTCCCTACTGTTGCACTCTCTGGAGTGGGAATAGTAAATTTTACCCCTACGCTATACAACGCTTTCCCTACTGTTGCTCTCTCTGGAGTGGGAATAGTAATTTTTACCCCTGCGCTATCCAACGCTTTCCCTACTGTTGCACTCTCTGTAGTGGGAATAGTAATTTTTACCCCTACGCTATCCAACGCTTTCCCCACTATTGCAATCTGTGGAGTAGGAATAGTAATGTTTACCCCTACGCTATCCAACGTTTTCATTACTGTTGCACTCTCTGGAGTGGGAATAGTAATTTTTACCCCTGCGCTATCCAACGCTTTCCCTACTGTTGCACTCTCTGGAGTGGGCATAGTAATTTTTACCCCTACGCTATCCAACGCTTTCCCTACTGTTGCACTCTCTGGAGTGAGAATAGTAATTTTTACCCCTACGCTATCCAACGCTTTCCCTACTGTTGCACTCTCTGGAGTGGGAATAGTAATTTTTACTCCTACGCTATCCAATGCTTTCCCTACTGTTGCACTCTCTGGAGTGGGAATAGTAATTTTTACCCCTGCGCTATCCAACGCTTTCCCTACTGTTGCACTCTCTGTAGTGGGAATAGTAATTTTTACCCCTACGCTATCCAACGCTTTCCCCACTATTGCAATCTGTGGAGTAGGAATAGTAATGTTTACCCCTACGCTATCCAACGTTTTCATTACTGTTGCACTCTCTGGAGTGGGAATAGTAATTTTTACCCCTGCGCTATCCAACGCTTTCCCTACTGTTGCACTCTCTGGAGTGGGCATAGTAATTTTTACCCCTACGCTATCCAACGCTTTCCCTACTGTTGCACTCTCTGGAGTGAGAATAGTAATTTTTACCCCTACGCTATCCAACGCTTTCCCTACTGTTGCACTCTCTGGAGTGGGAATAGTAATTTTTACTCCTACGCTATCCAATGCTTTCCCTACTGTTGCACTCTCTGGAGTGGGAATAGTAATTTTTACCCCTACGTTATCCAACGCTTTCCCTACTGTTGCACTCTCTGGAGTGGGAATAGTAGTTTTTACCCCTACGCTATCCAACGCTTTCTCTACTGTTGCACTCTTTGGAGTGGGAATAGTAATTTTTACCCCTACACTATCCAACGCTTTCCCTACTGTTGCACTCTCTGTAGTGGGAATAGTAATTTTTACTCCTACGCTATCCAACGCTTTCCCTACTGTTGTACTCTCTGGAGTGAGAATAGTAATTTTTACCCCTATGCTATCCAACGCTTTCCCTACTGTTGCACTCTCTGGAGTGGGAATAGTAATTTTTACTCCTACGCTATCCAACGCTTTCCCTACTGTTGCACTCTCTGGAGTGGGAATAGTAATTTTTACCCCTATGCTATCCAATGCTTTCCCTACTGTTGCACACTCTGGAGTGGGAATAGTAATTTTTACCCCTAGGCTATCCAACGCTTTCCCTACTGTTGCACTCTTTGGAGTGGGAATAGTAATTTTTACCCCTACGCTATCCAACACTTTCCCTACTGTTGCACTTCCAGGAGTGGGAATAGTCATTTTTACACCTCCGCTATCCTACGGTAATAATATTGTGTATTTTTTATTAATATCATGTTAATATATATGTATGTTTTAACAGATATGATTGTATTTTTTATTTTATATAAGTTAAATTAGTTATTTAATAATTTTAAGGTAATTTAAGCATTTTTAAGTATATTTTAGCTATTTATTTTTAATATCTTTTTATAATTTTACATTAATTTTAAGAAATTCGATATTTTTATAATGTATATATATATAAACGATATTTTGGGGTTGATATTTTGGTACTTACCTGTTTGTAGATAGGAATTCGATATTTTGTCTGTAGATATTTTGGAATCTATATTTTGGGTAGTCTATATTTTGTCCCTCGATATTTAGTCAGTGATCCGACGCACACAAGGTGCCGATATGCGCAAACGCCATAACCCTGTACAAACGGCTGCCATTTGCTCCCATAAAAACTCCATTGCAGCAGCTCTCCCTATGCGAATATTGTTCCAGTCTGTGAGTGTACCGGAGATCAAGCAAAGCATTATGGCAAACTGATAAACTAAAATAAATATGGCTGCATGAACCTTTCAGGTCTAGGTCCTGCAATCCCATTTGTTGAGGATCAAAACATGCTTTGGGCACTCTGAAGCCCCTCCAAACACCCATGAGCACGTCACTTACGGAGCTCTATGGCCCAAAACATGTTGCCCTACAGAATCTATGAAGAAAGACTCATGGTTCCCTCATTTGAACAGCAGTGCCACCTTTTAAATGTGTTCCACTGACAGAGCTGTCACTCATTAGCAATCATAGAAATGCCCCATGCAGCCCCTTCTGTAATGTGATATGCATGTATGTATGTATGTATGTATCTATCTATAGGGTTTATATAGCATGAACCCATCCTTGAGACAGAGTGCTGTTCATGGGACAGTTTTACATTGGAGTAAGAGCCGGGAGAGTGAAGAGCGGAGGCAGTTTAGATGATCAGGTGGAATTCTGTCCCAGAAGGGTGCAGAATGTAAGGACGAAGAGGAGAATGATGGAAGGTGAATGAATGGAAGGTCAGCGTAGTGTGACTGGTGTGGCCGCACTGGACGCTGACCTGGGGACGGGGCACTGACCTCAGGGGGGACGCTGTGTTTAGCAATAACTTATGATTTAAAAACACCTGCTACAGAGTTACTTGTGAGGCAAGTTTTCAGGCAGCATTAAAAATGAAATGTCGAGATAACTCTTGTGATGCTGTTCCTGCTAGAGCGATCAGACCTTTGTCTAGAGGCAGTTTTCACTTGCCATAAAGTAGCACAGCGGGTTAATAGGCCTGCTGCAAAGAACTTGTACCCTGCAGATCACAGATCTGTATTTTAGGTGGATAGCTAATTGGATTATGGCTTTTGCCACAGTGACCCTTTTGTCACCCCAGTTCTTTCATTAGATACAACCCCTAATATAGAACAGTGCCTGTTATGAACTGTAATCAAAGACCTGCAATTAAACTGCTTAAAATAGGCTAGGACGTAACTCCCGCCCCCCCCAGTGTTTCATTATCTATTCCTAATGTTACTGAAAAGGGTTTGTTTGGGTAGATATACATTCATATTATTAAAGTTAGCCTTTACCAGTGCTTTAAAACAAATTAAGTGCATGTGAGTGAGTGTGTATATAGAGATAAGGGGTACTTTTGCCCAGTGGTCATGAGGGAATCCGAGGAGGTCATGGGGGGCGCCAAAAATGATTGTCGCACAGGGCGCCAACAGTGCTAAAGCCGGCCCTGTGGAAGGTGATGGATGGTTGTATTTCTGAGGAGTGGATGTTAGGGGCTCTGAGTTACAAAAGTGCTGTTTGAACAGAGAGGAGACTTCACCTCTTCCCAGACCTGGAGAACGGCATTGGTGTTTTAGATTCTAGGTGCATAGCAGGAGAGATATGATATGCAGTCTTTTTTTTTTAGACTTCTGTTAAAAAATGGGTTTATGGATGGCAAAGGTATGCACCCTGTCTGAGCAGGAACCACCATCCTAGTCAGAGTAAGCCAAATACACACCACAAATTAACCTGTGTTCACCCTCTAGTAGCTTCGCACAGAGAGGGCAGGATTAACTTAAGAGGTAATGTGTAAAGTATTTGTGCAACACTTCAAACAGTAAAACAGTGAAAACACCACAAAAAAAAATACAAACGTCCAATAAGTAGAAGTCAAGATGTGAATTTTTAAAGATTAAAAGTGAAAAGTAGCGCTTAGAAGCAATGAGCAGCTGTGGCGTTATCTGGTCGCACTGGACTGGGGCAAAATCAAGAGTGCAGGCCAACGTGATGAAGCGCGGGCTGGATACAGGAGCCACGCAAGGTCCGCTGAACAAAAGTACCATGATCCTGGTCACAACCGTGAGATGTGGGGTGCAGACGAGCAGTGTGTCTGTGTCAAACCCACGGTCAAGATGATGTGTTGATTTTCTCCACATAGCGATAGTAATGCGCCGGTTGAGAAGATGAACTGCCGGTTCTGAGATGCATTGTTTCCAAAGCCAACGTGTTGGGTTTCTCCAAGCAGTCAAGGGGGTGCGTCGATCGTCTCTCTGCAGTGGCACATATGTGGTGGTTCCGATGCGTTGGTTCAGAGGGCAATGAGCTGGTCTCAAGTGCAATACGCAGGTTCTGTTCCAACAACAGCGGCCATGCATCAATTCTGCTTCATGCAGCAGAGGATGTTTCGGGTCCACTGGAGCAAGCACCTGGATACACTTCCAATAGACCAGGGACGTGAGCATGGGATAAGACTTTGATATCCCTGAGTCTTAAAACACTAGGTAAGCCAGCATGCCCTTTGATCTCACCCTAGGTTCAGGTTCTTCAGCAGGGAAGAGGGTAGCAGGCAGGAGGGCAGCACAGCAAAAAGCAGTTCTTCTAGAGCAGTCCAGCAGAGTGGCAGTCCTTGTAGCAGCACCACAGCAGCCCTTCCTCCTGGCAGAGCTTCTTCATAGGTCCAGTAGTGTCTGATTTGGTGCGGTCAGAGACCCGGTACTTATACCCAGCTGTGCCTTTGAAGTTGAAGTGACTTCAAAGTGGGCATTTGAAGAGCATATAGGTCCCCCTTCCCATCTCTGGCTCCAGACTCTCTACAGGGGGGGTATGCAGAACTTTGTGTTGGTAAAGGACACAGCCTATTCAGGCATATGTGTCAGCTCCTCCCTCCCTTCCTCCTCAGGATGGCCCATCAGGATATGGATGGCCACTCAGTCCCAACTAAGCTCCCTTTGTGTGTGGCTGTCTAGAGGGAATGCACAAATTCCATCTGTCACCTACCCCAGACAGGTATTGGAGACAGGCTACAGGCACACAGGGCTAAGACAAGAGCAGTAAAGTGCCATCCTTATAAAAGTGAAAAGAACAATTGATGGACAGAATGATATTTTTGATATTTGATATTTTTGGGTATTTGTAAAGCGCATGCATTCGCTCCGAAAGGAGCATCTTGGCGCTGAGATAACGTGCAAACAGGTACGTGAAAGATGAAAGAAAATAAAAAGGCTGACGCTATATAGCTGCAAATACAAAGATGTCTGATTGTTGATAGACCCATGTCTTTAGAAGTTTTCTGAAGTTACTCTCCTTGTCCGTCAATCTAAGATTGACCGGAAGGGTGTTCCATGCCCTAGCTGCCAGGACGGTGAAAGTTTTCCCGCCCCTGGTTTTATACTTGAATCTTGGGATGATGATAAGATTTTTTCCAGAGGATCTCAGACATCGCGGAGGATGATAGCATGCAAAGCGCTTTGCAAGATAAAGGGGCCCTGAGTTTTTCATAGCTCTGAAGACGGTAAGAAGGAGTTTAAAAAGGATCCTTTTATGTAAGGGTAGCCAGTGGAGAGTGTTCAGCGCCATGGAGGCTGATGACCTTCTAGGAAGTCCCAACACCAGATGGGCAGCTGCGTGTTGTATGCTTTGCAGCTTTTTAAGGGTGGACTTTTTTACTCCCGCCATTAAACCATTACAGTAATCAAGTCGGGAAAGTATAAGAGCTACCGCGACTGATTTTCTGGCTGCAATGGGGAGGAGATCAAAGAATTTCTTTAGAGACTTAATAAGTCCAAAACAGCGTCCGGCCGTGATCCTGACGTGTTCATCAAAGGAGAGGGATGAATCAAATTGCACACCCAGGTTACGTGTTGAAGGCACGGCACTGGGGGGGGCCTCAGATCCTATGGGCCACCAGTCCTTCGGACAAAAGGAAAGATCTTTACTCAAAGGAATGATTTCGGTTTTTGCGCTATTACATTTTAAATGATTTTTGTTTAGCCACTGGAAAACATCCGAAAGACAATTTTGGAAACGCCACTCTGCAGAACAATGTCATACATTCACCCCAGTTCAGAGATCTGGGCCTAAATCCATAATTTTGGTGGTGAGCAAAAGAACAATGGATTAAACCCAGATCTTTGTTACTGGGGGTGAATGTTTACATAGTTCAGCATTCCGTACATCATTTGTTCCTTTTGCATCTTTCTAAAAGTGTCATTTTTACGGGCTCGGCGACGTCACCACTTCGTCAGAAGTGGGGAGGAGCTGCGAGCCGTATTGTAGCAGCTTTTTCGTTCATGCTGGATAAATTTTTCTTTGCTCGTGCATTTTCAGTGCGCTATTTTATTATCTTAATAGTGATTGGTCGTCGCGGTGCTGTTTCTTTAGTAGTCTTGATGCCATAAGGTATATGTAATGGTCGGCGGCCATTTTTGGCATATTGTGTGCGGTTACGCGCACGGCAGACCATTAATTTTAATTAGGAGCTGTCAGAGTGCCCGTGTAATGCAATCCAGATGGTCTGAGCTGTGAGCGCGTTCAATGTAAAATGATGAGAGGCGAGGCAGCAGGCGAGGCTCACAGAAGATGACTCATACGTGCTTGTCCACACTGTAGTTCTTGTGTTTCCTGAATACTCTCATTTCCAAAGGCCGGCATTTCCTTCCTTTCCTCGCACGCTGCGCTGCACTATTTTTGTCTGTAGTTTCTGGTTCTCTGTATAAACTTGGGTTTGTGCATCAATGCAGGATTTCCGGCGCAGCACACGATAGGCCTTTCAAAAAGGGCATGCTTTTTCGTCTACGGTTTCAAAGTCAAACCAGTCAGTGTGTGGATTTTCATGTCTCAGCCGCGTAATATGTTATTAATAAAAAGGAAATAAAGGAGAACGTATCTGGAATGATTCACTCATGCAACAACACGATACGAGGCCAGTCGTCTCCTCTTCTGAACCAGCTTGAAAAGCTTATAGTGTCTACACCACCAGTGCTACCACCACCAGTACTACCACCACCAGTACTACCACTACCAGTACCACCACCTCCAGTACTACCACTACTACCACTACCAGTACCACCACCACCAGTACTACCAGTACCACCACCACCATTACTACCACTACCACCACCACCAGTACTACCACTACCAGTACCACCACCAGTACTACCAGTACTACCACCATCAGTACTACCAGTACTACCACCACCAGTACTACCACTACTACAGCCACCAGTACTACCACTACTACAGCCACCAGTACTACCACTACCACCACCACCAGTACTACCACCACCACCAGTACTAACAGTACCACCACCACCAGTACTACCACTACCAGTACTACCAGTACCACAATCACCACCAGTACTACCACTACTACAGCCACCAGTACTACCACTACCAGTACCACCACCACCACCAGTACTACCATTACCAGTACCACCACCACCACCACCACTACCACCATCAGTACTACCAGTACCACCACCACCAGTGCTACCATCACCAGTACTATCACCACCAGTACTACCACTACCAGTACCACCACCTCCAGTACTACCAGTACCACCACCACCAGTACTACCAGTACCACCACCACCAGTACTACCACCACCACCAGTACTACCACTACCAGTACCACCACCATTACTACCAGTACTACCACCATCAGTACTACCAGAACTACCACCACCAGTACTACCACTACTACAGCCACCAGTACTACCACTACTACAGCCACCAGTACTACCACTACCACCACCACCAGTACTACCACCACCACCAGTACTAACAGTACCACCACCACCAGTACTACCACTACCAGTACTACCAGTACCACAACCACCACCACTACTACCAGTACTACCACCATCAGTACTACCAGTACTACCACCATCAGTACTACCAGTACTACCACCACCAGTACTACCACTACTACAGCCACCAGTACTACCACTACCAGTACCACCACCACTACTACCAGTACTACCACCATCAGTACTACCAGTACTACCACCACCAGTACTACCACTACTACAGCCACCAGTACTACCACTACTACAGCCACCAGTACTACCACTACCACCACAACCAGTACTACCACTACCAGTACCACCACCACCACCAGTAATACCAGTACTACCACCATCAATACTACCAGTACTACCACCACCAGTACTACCACTACTACAGCCACCAGTACTACCACTACTACAGCCACCAGTACTACCACTACCACCACCACCACCAGTACTACCACCACCACCAGTACTGCCAGTACCACCACCACCAGTACTACCACTACCAGTACTACCACTACCAGTACTACCAGTACCACAACCACCACCACTACTACCAGTACTACCACCATCAGTACTACCAGTACTACCACCACCAGTACTACCACTACTACAGCCACCAGTACTACCACTACCACCATCACCACCACTACCAGCAAAACTAGTACTACCAGTACCACCACCACCAGTACTACCACTACCAGTACTACCACTACCAGTACTACCAGTACCACTACCACCACCACCAGTACCACCACCACCAGTACTACCAACACCAGTACTACCAGTACCACCACCACCACCAGTACTACCACTACCAGTACCACCACTACCACCAGTACTACCAGTAGTGTGAGTAGTGAGTAGAGTATTGAGTAGAGTAGTGAGTGCAGAGTAGTGAGTAGTGAGTAGAGTAGTGAGTAGTGAGTAGTGAGTAGTGAGTAGAGTAGTGAGTAGAGTAGTGAGTAGAGTAGTGAGTAGAGTAGTGCAGAGTAGTGAGTGCAGAGTAGTGAGTGCAGAGTAGTGAGTAGTGAGTAGTGAGTAGAGTAGTGAGTAGTGAGTGTAGAGTAGTGAGTAGAGTAGTGAGTAGAGTAGTGAGTAGAGTAGTGAGTAGAGTAGTGAGTGCAGAGTAGTGAGTAGTGAGTAGAGTAGTGAGTGCAGAGTAGTGAGTAGTGAGTAGAGTAGTGAGCAGAGTAGTGAGTAGAGTAGTGAGTAGAGTAGTGAGTAGAGTAGTGAGTGGAGAGTAGTGAGTAGTGAGTAGAGTAGTGAGTAGTGAGCAGAGTAGTGAGTAGTGAGTGCAGAGTAGTGAGTAGTGAGTAGAGCAGTGAGTAGAGTAGTGAGTAGTGAGTAGAGTAGTGAGTAGAGTAGTGAGTAGTGAATAGAGTAGTGAGTAGTGAGTAGAGTAGTGAGTAGAGTAGTGAGGTGAGTAGTGAGTAGAGTAGTGAGTAGTGAGTAGTGAGTGCAGAGTAGTGAGTAGAGTAGTGAGTAGTGAGTAGAGTAGTGAGTAGAGTAGTGAGTAGTGAGTGCAGAGTAGTGAGTAGTGAGTAGAGTAGTGAGTAGAGTAGTGAGTAGTGAGTGCAGAGTAGTGAGTAGTGAGTAGTGAGTGCAGAGTAGTGAGCGGAGTAGTGAGTAGTGAGTAGAGTAGTGAGTAGAGTAGTGAGTAGTGAGTAGAGTAGTGAGTAGAGTAGTGAGTAGTGAGTAGAGTAGTGAGTAGAGTAGTGAGTAGTGAGTGCAGAGTAGTGAGTAGAGTAGTGAGTAGAGTAGTGAGTAGTGAGTGCAGAGTAGTGAGTAGTGAGTGCAGAGTGAGTGTGCAGAGTAGTGAGTAGTGAGTGCAGAGTGAGTGTGCAGAGTAGTGAGTAGTGAGTGCAGAGTAGTGAGTGCAGAGTAGTGAGTAGTGAGTGCAGAGTAGTGAGTAGTGAGTGCAGAGTAGTGAGTGCAGAGTAGTGAGTGCAGAGTAGTGAGTAGTGAGTAGAGTAGTGAGTAGTGAGTGCAGAGTAGTGAGTAGAGTAGTGAGTAGTGAGTAGTGAGTAGAGTAGTGAGTAGTGAGTAGAGTAGTGAGGTGAGTAGTGAGTAGTGAGTAGTGAGTGCGGAGTAGTGAGTAGTGAGCAGAGTAGTGAGTAGTGAGTAGAGTAGTGAGTAGTGAGTGCAGAGTAGTGAGTAGAGTAGTGAGTAGTGAGTAGTGAGTAGAGTAGTGAGTAGTGAGTAGAGTAGTGAGTAGAGTAGTGAGTAGAGTAGTGAGTGCAGAGTAGTGAGTAGAGTAGTGAGTGCAGAGTAGTGAGTAGTGAGTAGAGTAGTGAGTAGTGAGTAGAGTAGTGAGTAGATAAGTGAGTAGAGTAGTGAGTAGAGTAGTGAGTAGTGAGTAGAGTAGTGAGTAGTGAGTGCAGAGTAGTGAGTAGTGAGTAGAGTAGTTAGTAGTGAGTAGAGTAGTGAGTAGAGTAGTGAGTAGTGAGTGCAGAGTAGTGAGTAGTGAGTAGAGTAGTGAGTAGTGAGTAGAGTAGTGAGTAGTGAGTAGAGAAGTGAGTAGAGTAGTGAGTAGTGAGTGCAGAGTAGTGAGTAGTGAGTAGAGTAGTGAGTAGAGTAGTGAGTAGTGAGTGCAGAGTAGTGAGTAGTGAGTAGTGAGTGCAGAGTAGTGAGTAGAGTAGTGAGTAGTGAGTAGTGAGTAGTGAGTAGAGTAGTGAGTAGTGAGTAGAGTAGTGAGTAGAGTAGTGAGTAGTGAGTAGAGTAGTGAGTAGAGTAGTGAGTAGTGAGTGCAGAGTAGTGAGTAGTGAGTGCAGAGTGAGTGTGCAGAGTAGTGAGTAGTGAGTGCAGAGTGAGTGTGCAGAGTAGTGAGTAGTGAGTGCAGAGTAGTGAGTGCAGAGTAGTGAGTAGTGAGTGCAGAGTAGTGAGTGCAGAGTAGTGAGTGGAATAGTGAGTAGTGAGTAGAGTAGTTAGTAGAGTAGTGAGTAGTGAGTAGAGTAGTGAGTAGAGTAGTGAGTAGTGAGTGCAGAGTAGTGAGTAGTGAGTGCAGAGTGAGTGTGCAGAGTAGTCAGTAGTGAGTGCAGAGTGAGTGTGCAGAGTAGTGAGTAGTGAGTGCAGAGTAGTGAGTGCAGAGTAGTGAGTAGTGAGTGCAGAGTAGTGAGTGCAGAGTAGTGAGTAGTGAGTGCAGAGTAGTGAGTAGTGAGTGCAGAGTAGTGAGTGCAGAGTAGTGAGTAGTGAGGAGAGTAGTGAGTAGTGAGTGCAGAGTAGTGAGTAGAGTAGTGAGTAGTGAGTAGAGTAGTGAGTAGTGAGTAGAGTAGTGAGTAGTGAGTAGAGTAGTGAGGTGAGTAGTGAGTAGTGAGTAGTGAGTGCAGAGTAGTGAGTAGTGAGTAGAGTAGTGAGTAGAGTAGTGAGTAGAGTAGTGAGTAGAGTAGTGAGTAGAGTAGTGAGGTGAGTAGAGTAGAGTAGTGAGTAAAGTAGTGAGTGCAGAGTAGTGAGTAGAGTAGTGAGTAGTGAGTAGTGAGTAGAGTAGTGAGTAGTGAGTAGAGTAGTGAGTAGAAAGTAGTGAGTAGAGTAGTGAGTAGTGAGTAGAGTAGTGAGTGGAGAGTAGTGAGTAGTGAGTAGAGTAGTGAGTAGTGAGCAGAGTAGTGAGTAGTGAGTGCAGAGTAGTGAGTAGTGAGTAGAGTAGTGAGTAGAGTAGTGAGTAGTGAGTAGAGTAGTGACTAGAGTAGTGAGTAGTGAGTAGAGTAGTGAGTAGTGAGTAGAGTAGTGAGTAGAGTAGTGAGAAGTGAGTAGAGTAGTGAGTAGTGAGTAGTGAGTGCAGAGTAGTGAGTAGAGTAGTGAGTAGTGAGTAGAGTAGTGAGTAGAGTAGTGAGTAGTGAGTGCAGAGTAGTGAGTAGTGAGTAGAGTAGTGAGTAGAGTAGTGAGTAGTGAGTGCAGAGTAGTGAGTAGTGAGTAGTGAGTGCAGAGTAGTGAGTAGAGTAGTGAGTAGTGAGTAGAGTAGTGAGTAGAGTAGTGAGTAGTGAGTAGAGTAGTGAGTAGAGTAGTGAGTAGTGAGTAGAGTAGTGAGTAGAGTAGTGAGTAGTGAGTGCAGAGTAGTGAGTAGAGTAGTGAGTAGAGTAGTGAGTAGTGAGTGCAGAGTAGTGAGTAGTGAGTGCAGAGTGAGTGTGCAGAGTAGTGAGTAGTGAGTGCAGAGTGAGTGTGGAGAGTAGTGAGTAGTGAGTGCAGAGTAGTGAGTGCAGAGTAGTGAGTAGTGAGTGCAGAGAAGTGAGTAGTGAGTGCAGAGTAGTGAGTGCAGAGTAGTGAGTGCAGAGTAGTGAGCAGTGAGTAGAGTAGTGAGTAGTGAGTGCAGAGTAGTGAGTAGAGTAGTGAGTAGTGAGTAGTGAGTAGAGTAGTGAGTAGTGAGTAGAGTAGTGAGGTGAGTAGTGAGTAGTGAGTAGTGAGTGCAGAGTAGTGAGTAGTGAGTAGTGAGTAGAGTAGTGAGTAGTGAGTAGAGTAATGATAAGAGTAGTGAGTGCAGAGTAGTGAGTAGTGAGTAGAGTAGTGAGTAGTGAGTAGTGAGTAGTGTAGTGAGTAGAGTAGTGAGTAGAGTAGTGAGTAGAGGAGTGCAGAGTAGTGAGTGCAGAGTAGTGAGTGCAGAGTAGTGAGTGCAGAGTAGTGAGTGCAGAGTAGTGAGTAGTGAGTAGTGAGTAGAGTAGTGAGTAGTGAGTGTAGAGTAGTGAGTAGAGTAGTGAGTAGAGTAGTGAGTAGAGTAGTGAGTGCAGAGTAGTGAGTAGTGAATAGAGTAGTGAGTGCAGAGTAGTGAGTAGTGAGTAGAGTAGTGAGTAGTGAGTAGAGTAGTGAGTAGTGAGTAGAGTAGTGAGTAGAGTAGTGAATAGAGTAGTGAGTAGAGTAGTGAGTAGAGTAGTGAGTGCAGAGTAGTTAGTAGTGAGTAGAGTAGTGAGTGCAGAGTAGTGAGTAGTGAGTAGAGTAATGAGTAGTGAGTAGAGTAGTGAGTAGAGTAGTGAATAGAGTAGTGAGTAGAGTAGTGAGTAGAGTAGTGAGTGCAGAGTAGTGAGTAGTGAGTAGAGTAGTGAGTGCAGAGTAGTGAGTAGTGAGTAGAGTAGTGAGTAGTGAGTAGAGTAGTGAGTAGAGTAGTGAGTAGAGTAGTGAGTAAAGTAGTGAGTAGTGAGTAGAGTAGTGAGTAGAGTAGTGAGTAGTGAGTAGAGTAGTGAGTAGTGAGTAGAGTAGTGAGTAGAGTAGTGAGTAGTGAGTGCAGAGTAGTGAGTAGTGAGTAGAGTAGTGAGTAGAGTAGTGAGTAGTGAGTGCAGAGTAGTGAGTAGTGAGTGCAGAGTAGTGAGTAGAGTAGTGAGTAGTGAGTAGAGTAGTGAGTAGAGTAGTGAGTAGTGAGTAGAGTAGTGAGCAGAGTAGTGAGTAGTGAGTGCAGAGTAGTGAGTAGAGTAGTGAGTAGAGTAGTGAGTAGTGAGTGCAGAGTAGTGAGTAGTGAGTGCAAAGTGAGTGTGCAGAGTAGTGAGTAGTGAGTGCAGAGTGAGTGTGCAGAGTAGTGAGTAGTGAGTGCAGAGTAGTGAGTGCAGAGTAGTGAGTAGTGAGTGCAGAGTAGTGAGTGCAGAGTAGTGAGTAGTGAGTAGAGTAGTGAGTAGTGAGTGCAGAGTAGTGAGTAGAGTAGTGAGTAGAGTAGTGAGTAGTGAGTAGAGTAGTGAGGTGAGTAGTGAGTAGTGAGTGCAGAGTAGTGAGTAGAGTAGTGAGTAGTGAGTAGAGTAGTGAGTAGAGTAGTGAGGTGAGTAGAGTAGAGTAGTGAGTAAAGTAGTGAGTGCAGAGTAGTGAGTAGAGTAGTGACTAGTGAGTAGAGTAGTGAGTAGTGAGTAGAGTAGTGAGTAGAAAGTAGTGAGTAGAGTAGTGAGTAGTGAGTAGAGTAGTGAGTGGAGAGTAGTGAGTAGTGAGTAGAGTAGTGAGTAGTGAGCAGAGTAGTGAGTAGTGAGTGCAGAGTAGTGAGTAGTAGTAGTGAGTAGAGTAGTGAGTAGTGAGTAGAGTAGTGAGTAGTGAGTAGAGTAGTGAGTAGAGTAGTGAGTAGTGAGTAGAGTAGTGAGTAGTGAGTAGAGTAGTGAGTAGAGTAGTGAGTAGAGTAGTGAGTAGTGAGTAGAGTAGTGAGTAGAGTAGTGAGTAGTGAGTAGAGTACTGAGTAGAGTAGTGAGTAGTGAGTGCAGAGTAGTGAGTAGAGTAGTGAGTAGTGAGTGCAGAGTAGTGAGTAGTGAGTAGAGTAGTGAGTAGAGTAGTGAGTAGTGAGTGCAGAGTAGTGAGTAGTGAGTAGTGAGTGCAGAGTAGTGAGTAGAGTAGTGAGTAGTGAGTAGAGTAGTGAGTAGTGAGTAGAGTAGTGAGTAGAGTAGTGAGTAGTGAGTAGAGTAGTGAGTAGAGTAGTGAGTAGTGAGTAGAGTAGTGAGTAGAGTAGTGAGTAGTGAGTGCAGAGTAGTAAGTAGAGTAGTGAGTAGAGTAGTGAGTAGTGAGTGCAGAGTAGTGAGTAGTGAGTGCAGAGTGAGTGTGCAGAGTAGTGAGTAGTGAGTGCAGAGTGAGTGTGGAGAGTAGTGAGTAGTGAGTGCAGAGTAGTGAGTGCAGAGTAGTGAGTAGTGAGTGCAGAGTAGTGAGTAGTGAGTGCAGAGTAGTGAGTGCAGAGTAGTGAGTGCAGAGTAGTGAGCAGTGAGTAGAGTAGTGAGTAGTGAGTGCAGAGTAGTGAGTAGAGTAGTGAGTAGTGAGTAGTGAGTAGAGTAGTGAGTAGTGAGTAGAGTAGTGAGGTGAGTAGTGAGTAGTGAGTAGTGAGTGCAGAGTAGTGAGTAGTGAGTAGTGAGTAGAGTAGTGAGTAGTGAGTAGAGTAATGATAAGAGTAGTGAGTGCAGAGTAGTGAGTAGTGAGTAGAGTAGTGAGTAGTGAGTAGTGAGTAGTGTAGTGAGTAGAGTAGTGAGTAGAGTAGTGAGTAGAGGAGTGCAGAGTAGTGAGTGCAGAGTAGTGAGTGCAGAGTAGTGAGTGCAGAGTAGTGAGTGCAGAGTAGTGAGTAGTGAGTAGTGAGTAGTGAGTAGAGTAGTGAGTAGTGAGTGTAGAGTAGTGAGTAGAGTAGTGAGTAGAGTAGTGAGTAGAGTAGTGAGTGCAGAGTAGTGAGTAGTGAATAGAGTAGTGAGTGCAGAGTAGTGAGTAGTGAGTAGAGTAGTGAGTAGTGAGTAGAGTAGTGAGTAGTGAGTAGAGTAGTGAGTAGAGTAGTGAATAGAGTAGTGAGTAGAGTAGTGAGTAGAGTAGTGAGTGCAGAGTAGTTAGTAGTGAGTAGAGTAGTGAGTGCAGAGTAGTGAGTAGTGAGTAGAGTAATGAGTAGTGAGTAGAGTAGTGAGTAGAGTAGTGAATAGAGTAGTGAGTAGAGTAGTGAGTAGAGTAGTGAGTGCAGAGTAGTGAGTAGTGAGTAGAGTAGTGAGTGCAGAGTAGTGAGTAGTGAGTAGAGTAGTGAGTAGTGAGTAGAGTAGTGAGTAGAGTAGTGAGTAGAGTAGTGAGTAAAGTAGTGAGTAGTGAGTAGAGTAGTGAGTAGAGTAGTGAGTAGTGAGTAGAGTAGTGAGTAGTGAGTAGAGTAGTGAGTAGAGTAGTGAGTAGTGAGTGCAGAGTAGTGAGTAGTGAGTAGAGTAGTGAGTAGAGTAGTGAGTAGTGAGTGCAGAGTAGTGAGTAGTGAGTGCAGAGTAGTGAGTAGAGTAGTGAGTAGTGAGTAGAGTAGTGAGTAGAGTAGTGAGTAGTGAGTAGAGTAGTGAGCAGAGTAGTGAGTAGTGAGTGCAGAGTAGTGAGTAGAGTAGTGAGTAGAGTAGTGAGTAGTGAGTGCAGAGTAGTGAGTAGTGAGTGCAAAGTGAGTGTGCAGAGTAGTGAGTAGTGAGTGCAGAGTGAGTGTGCAGAGTAGTGAGTAGTGAGTGCAGAGTAGTGAGTGCAGAGTAGTGAGTAGTGAGTGCAGAGTAGTGAGTGCAGAGTAGTGAGTAGTGAGTAGAGTAGTGAGTAGTGAGTGCAGAGTAGTGAGTAGAGTAGTGAGTAGAGTAGTGAGTAGTGAGTAGAGTAGTGAGGTGAGTAGTGAGTAGTGAGTGCAGAGTAGTGAGTAGTGAGTAGAGTAGTGAGTAGTGAGTAGAGTAGTGAGTAGAGTAGTGAGGTGAGTAGAGTAGAGTAGTGAGTAAAGTAGTGAGTGCAGAGTAGTGAGTAGAGTAGTGACTAGTGAGTAGAGTAGTGAGTAGTGAGTAGAGTAGTGAGTAGAAAGTAGTGGGTAGAGTAGTGAGTAGTGAGTAGAGTATTGAGTGGAGAGTAGTGAGTAGTGAGTAGAGTAGTGAGTAGTGAGCAGAGTAGTGAGTAGTGAGTGCAGAGTAGTGAGTAGTAGTAGTGAGTAGAGTAGTGAGTAGTGAGTAGAGTAGTGAGTAGTGAGTAGAGTAGTGAGTAGAGTAGTGAGTAGTGAGTAGAGTAGTGAGTAGTGAGTAGAGTAGTGAGTAGAGTAGTGAGTAGAGTAGTGAGTAGTGAGTAGAGTAGTGAGTAGAGTAGTGAGTAGTGAGTAGAGTACTGAGTAGAGTAGTGAGTAGTGAGTGCAGAGTAGTGAGTAGAGTAGTGAGTAGTGAGTGCAGAGTAGTGAGTAGTGAGTAGAGTAGTGAGTAGAGTAGTGAGTAGTGAGTGCAGAGTAGTGAGTAGTGAGTAGTGAGTGCAGAGTAGTGAGTAGAGTAGTGAGTAGTGAGTAGAGTAGTGAGTAGTGAGTAGAGTAGTGAGTAGAGTAGTGAGTAGTGAGTAGAGTAGTGAGTAGAGTAGTGAGTAGTGAGTAGAGTAGTGAGTAGAGTAGTGAGTAGTGAGTGCAGAGTAGTAAGTAGAGTAGTGAGTAGAGTAGTGAGTAGTGAGTGCAGAGTAGTGAGTAGTGAGTGCAGAGTGAGTGTGCAGAGTAGTGAGTAGTGAGTGCAGAGTGAGTGTGCAGAGTAGTGAGTAGTTAGTGCAGAGTAGTGAGTGCAGAGTAGTGAGTAGTGAGTGCAGAGTAGTGAGTGCAGAGTAGTGAGTAGTGAGTGCAGAGTAGTGAGTAGTGAGTGCAGAGTAGTGAGTGCAGAGTAGTGAGTGCAGAGTAGTGAGTAGTGAGTAGAGTAGTGAGTAGTGAGTGCAGAGTAGTGAGTAGAGTAGTGAGCAGTGAGTAGTGAGTAGAGTAGTGAGTAGTGAGTAGAGTAGTGAGGTGAGTAGTGAGTAGTGAGTGCAGAGTAGTGAGTAGTGAGTAGAGTAGTGAGTAGTGAGTAGAGTAGTGAGGTGAGTAGAGTAGAGTAGTGAGTAAAGTAGTGAGTGCAGAGTAGTGAGTTGAGTAGTGAGTAGAGTAGTGAGTAGAAAGTAGTGAGTAGAGTAGTGAGTAGTGAGTAGAGTAGTGAGTGGAGAGTAGTGAGTAGTGAGTAGAGTAGTGAGTAGTGAGCAGAGTAGTGAGTAGAGTAGTGAGTAGAGCAGTGAGTAGAGTAGTGAGTAGTGAGTAGAGTAGTGAGTAGTGAGTAGAGTAGTGAGTAGAGTAGTGAGTAGAGTAGTGAGTAGTGAGTAGAGTAGTGAGTAGTGAGTAGAGTAGTGAGTAGTGAGTGCAGAGTAGTGAGTAGTGAGTAGAGTAGTGAGTAGAGTAGTGAGTAGTGAGTGCAGAGTAGTGAGTAGAGTAGTGAGTAGAGTAGTGAGTAGTGAGTGCAGAGTAGTGAGTAGAGTAGTGAGTAGAGTAGTGAGTAGAGTAGAGTAGTGAGTAGGACATCACAGGCAGCAGCTGTGCAAGCTTCTTACACTCACAAGGAGACCACAGGCAGCTGAGGTGCAAGCTTCTCCCACTCACAAGAACGACATCACAGGCAGCAGCAGTGCAAGCTTCTTACACTCACAAGGAGACCACAGGCAGCAGAGGTGCAAGCTTCTCACACTCACAAGAAGGACATCACAGGCAGTAATGGTGCAATATTCTCACACTCACAAGGAGATCACTGGCAGTACACACCACATGAACACACTCCATAACACATAGCAACAATACATTGGCATTTACAATGCCATTAGCTCAAACTCAAATAAATTCCGAGCCCGATTGCATTTCTAATGCTTGTTTAAATGGTGATGATGAATTCGACTTTACCAGTAAAGATGATTTATCATGACCGTTCCAATGAAATGACACATGACAGATGTACCCCTTCTTAATCAGGTATTATAGCTTATAAGTGCAATTAGGAATTCCCACTGCTAACCTATGAGAGAGGTATGGGCTCACAGTAGTGAAAAATGAATTTGAGTGTTGTTCACTACCAGGCGTTCAAAAACGTAAAAGCACATCTTAGTCTTTGATTACACAGCACCCTGCCCTATTGATTACCTATGGCCTACCGTAGGGGTGACTTATATGCAATAAATGGAGAGTTTAAGGCTTGATTAGAGATTTGAAATGCAATGAAGTTCACGAACCTCTGGGTGAGTGCGGTTGCTTCTAGTGTTAAAATACTGGTGCTGCTCCATGTATGCAGACCGTTTTAGACCTTCATTTTATAGCCATCACTAATGGACAATTGCTAGTTATCTAGTGGAATCCTCAAGAGATCGCCCACTTAATGAGGTAGGTGCCTCGTATGTTTGGAATTAACCTGCATGTTAGGTTGCCAACCACATGTGTTTGATATTTGATTTTTAATGGCTATCTTGAGCCACTTACACTTCTCTTTAAATCAGAGATTGAGACGTGGAAGACTTTATTATTCACATTTCTGATCAAAATGGTAAGGGTGTATAGTGAAGACACACCTTCCACAACACGCAGTGCGGCTGCACTGCTGTGAGGTCAGTACTTCTCTGTACTAATGGCGATGCAAATGTTTTTAATGGGACCCACTTCAGAATTAATTAAGTGTGCCTTTTTTTAGGTTGCCCTATGTTAACCACCCACTGTCTACAGTACTAATGAAGAACTGCACGCAAGTCCTAATTTACCTCATGGAACAGTCGGTTCAAAAGGTCGACAACTTGACCATTCAAGCGGGATTGACCATATATATACCTTTGAGGGGTGTGATTTTGATTGAGTCACCACCCATTTTTGAACAAAGAGAAAAAATATTAGTGTATAAATCTCTGGCAGGCTTCTCGGCCTTGGCTATCTTTAGTTTCTCATCGCCATGGATGTTGAACTATGATTACTGTGTGAACAGTTATTAATTCTTTTTACTTTCCTTTCTGAGCACATGAGCACTTCTATAAACACTTTTCTTTTCACTTTAAGTGGAGCAACCACTGTAGAATAAACTCTAGGAGTATTGTATAGAACATGAATGATTTTTATATATAAAATTTGGTTGGATTATTCGACTCAGTATTAAGTGCGATTTATTTATAATCTTGTTTTTTCGCTCGCCTACGTTGCAAATTCAATATTGCATTTCTCTTGAATTACGGGACAATAGGACCACATTGATTTACCTACCACACATGGACTGCAGTGGCAGGTAAGAGACATGGTTAAGGTGCTACTTAAGTGGGTGTCACACTCAGTCCTGCAGGCCTCCTAGTAGCATTTCATTTACAGGCCCTGGCATGTGTGGTGCACTGTACCAGGGACTTATAAGTTTATTATATATGCCAGTTATGTATGAACCAATGTTGCCATGTTTAGAGGAGAGAGCACATGTATTTAGCACTGGTCAGCAGTGGGAAAGGGCTCAGAGTCCTAAAGCAAACAAAAGCAAGGTCACAAAAAAAGGAGGAGGAAGGCAAAAAACCTGGGGAAACCCTACAGAGAGGGCCATTTTCCAACAACTTCCTTCTGTGTTGGAGATGTTGCAGATGCTGCTGCTGTGTGTTGTATGTGTTTCGCCTGGGTGTCTTGATCTTGGTTGCAAGGTATAGGGGGTTGTTGATGTTGAAAACTTTGTAGGTGGTTTGAGTGAGATGGCTGCTTTCAGGAGTAACCAATGTTGTTCAGGGGCGTGAAATTCCAGGACATATTCTTTAAGATCAAAGACAACAAGTTTTAATGTTTATTTTGTCCACTGCACAATTAGGCCGTCACCTGCAGCACAAATCATTTAGCTACCAATTTACTATTTCACAGAATAGATCTGTGAAGGAGGATTGCTTGCTACTAAAACAAAGATTTGAATTTGTATGTATACTTTGCTCAAATTTCCATAAATGTCTCATTAATACTAATGCTTCTACTATACTCTAAGTGAATGGAGTGAGTTGTGAGCTCAGCTTGCATTACTGACAGCGATTCTAATGTAAAAACATGTATTTATTTAGCAAAATGTAACAATTTGAGGGGCATATTCACAAGGAGCCATTGCGGAATTAACTGCACTTTATCACAGCCAAAGCCGTGATAAATTTACCCCACCATTCACAAGCTGGTGCTAACAGCCCACAGCACCAGTTTACCCGTGATAGCAGCCGCAAAAAACATCGCCACAGAGGACCCCCGCACCTATCGCTAATGAGATGCAGAGTAGGCGTTCCTAAGCCAAAAGCCGCAACAACACTACACCTCAACATTCACAACGACCAGACAGATCAGCGATAAGAACACAAAACACACAATAAGGTGCCGTAGCAGCAGGAATTTTACACCTGCTCTGACCTGGTGTAAAGTCGGACCACCGTCTGCACCACAAAAGGGAGCACAGCCCAGGGCGTCATCGGAAGGGGAACAGTGCCATGGAGCAACTGAACATGCAGCACAGGCACCCGGTACCCCACAGGGGCAGCGCAGACAATTACAGCGGCCCCCAGGAAATGCACCTGCGTCACAGGCAAAACATCTGATAATGTCACTGTCTTCTGTAGGCTGAATCGGACAACCATAACACGCATCCTGGCCATTATCGCGTAACAGGCATATGGCACCAACACAGCGGACAACCAACATCTCACCCCACACCAAGCTGCTGGCCGTGCCCCACCTGTTGGCCACTGGCACACCCCAAACAACACCCACCAGAGTCTCACAGCCAGCCACATCCAAGACCCCCACGCCTGTCCTGGACATCCCCATCATCCTGGCACCCCAGTCCCTGTACGGCCAACACAATGCGCAGGAACCGCTGGAGACCAAGCAAGGACCACACCCCACAGCCGGATGCATGCACGTTTAGGGGGCAATCCAATGCACACATGTCCCACCTGTGCCCCCTGGTGACACAGAACACAATCTGCGCAACAGGAAGCACACGTCACACATCAATGTGCAGGCAACATCCGAACACCATGTGAACTTAACCAATGTCGCCTCCAAATCCACAGCCAGTGTGGGTGATCCCTTCTCCCTCTGACAGTCCAACAGCAACCAGCAGTCCCTGGAAGGCACAAATGGAAATGCACAGCCCCTTGACAACTTCCCAATTAACCCCCCACTCACCTCAACCCCTCAACCATGCAATCCACAACTCTGGCAATGCACACGTCACAAATCCACCACCAAGATGCACAACAAAATGCCCACCCATCAGACACGATAGAACAACTCACCATGGTAACTTGGGCAAGCCGTAAACATGACCAATCTACGGCATGGCACCTCAGCCCCAGAATAGACAAATGTTGGAAGAGTTGGCAACCAGGCATGTGTGAAGGATGCAGTAGAACCATGATTGGGAAAGTACACAGTGCCAAGAGTGGAGGCGAAGTGCAGAACAAACTGCAGTCTGCAGAACACACCATTATCCACGGCGACATACACCTCTGGTGAACGAAGTGCAACGGACGCAACCATGTCACCCCAGCCAGTGGGAGTTCTTTCGGAAAAGTTGCATGTTACGCCCCACTCGTAAGCATGCGCAGAGTGGGATGGGCCATCGTATGCCAGACCAGTAAAGGGGTGTGAATAAAAAGCAAGTAGCTGTGGGCGTTGTCCTCTTCCGGAAAGCCCAACGTCTCTGCCAGGGTGGCGCCTCCCACCCCTCCATGAGGCAGACGCCATCCTCATTAGCGTAATTGCTTGAGATCTTGTGCGCCTGCCATACCCCGGCACACTGGACCACAAACACGTCAAGTCTGACCCTATGCAGCCAGGCCACACTGTTCAGCATCCCACACCGGCGAGTGTCATGGAGGGCCCACCACGTGCCACTGTAAGCTCCAAGCCAGAGGCCTGCGACCCGCCCAGCCTTTCAGACCATCGATGTCCCCCCGATGCTGGCCCACATTACTCCTTTCTCACTAACATATCCTACCAGTGACCTCTGCGGCCCAGTGGGTCCCATTTGTGAGTCTGTGTCCTGGCTCCTAAATGGCAGTGACCCCAAATCTGGGACAGCGGCCACAGCACCCTTCGATCAGTGAGGCATAGTCCCATATGCGCATCTTTTTGCGGCGGGTTGGGGCTTGGACATGTAGCTTTGTCGGCACCCACTCCATTCGTGAGGGGAGTGGCCAGGGCAGTCATACGCAGAGCCAACATGGATGTGTGACTGCTAATTGCGTGCACCGGGGCGTGATTCTGTGCTTTGCATGTGCATCTGCATGTGTCTCTATGGCAGCGTGGGTCTCCTTGGTAGGGTGTGGGTGGGCCCTGTAGGATGATAGACCCCTAAGTATGTGTCCTGGTTTGCATTCCATGGGTTCGGCCCCTCCCACACCTGTTGGGCCACCTCCTTTTGGTGTGCTAACACATGCCATTGGGGTGCCATGTGTGGGACGGTGAAGTGTCATGCGCCAGCCGTCCTTGCAGGTGCTTCCTGCTGTGTGGTCTGTTGCAGGCTCGGTGTTCTCCTCTGTGTCTCTTAACTGTCCAGGTCCTGGTGTGGGGTTGCTAGGGATATCTGTGGTATTGTGTAAGGCGTCAGTGTCAACGGTGTGCTGGTACTCTCTGGCATCACTGATGTCTTGTATTATGTGCTCTGCTGCATGTGTTGTGTGGCCCTCTGTGACACATCCTGCCACAAACCCTGTCCAACGCCATCCAGCGAGCCGTGTTGCCACAAACTCTATCCAACGCCATCCGGCGAGCCGTGCTGCCACAAACCGTGTTTAATGCCATCTGGCGAGCCGTGCTGCCACAAACCCTGTCCAACGCCATCCGGTGAACTGTGGATGAGGGACCAGGACAATCTTGCGGACCAGTAGGTCTCACATCCAGCACCTAGTCGCGAATCACAAATGGCAGAGTACACACCAGTGGTCGCATGGAGAGGAGTAAGAGGAAGATGCGGCTCAGTCCGGACGAAAGCTGGGCCACAGTCAGGAGGTGACCAAACAAGTGGTGCCACTTAACCTGAACTACGTAGGCCGGTGGAGCTGCCAACCTATGCCAGCGACACTCGGTGAAGGGCCCGTGCTGTCCGCTGCCTCCGGCCTACACTGCTCTCGGCCTAGGCTGTGCTCGAGTATGCCACAGATTTGGAACTGAACATCGATGATGCAAAGGCAGATTACACATCATTGCTCGTCAGGAAAGCCCTAAGAGGATGTCGCCTTGCTACTTGGCGGAGAGAAAAGGATATTCGTTACGGAGGTGTTCGTACACTACCGACAACTGCCCTGGTGTCACTAGCGCTGTGCATCGTGAGCTGAAGATACGTAGGCTGTGGGCCACTGCTGACCACTGTCTACGGCCTACACTGCGGTCCAGCAGGTCACAGAGTCATGATTCAGTAATGGAGACTCCATATTGGTGTACCGGCATCATTGCAGTCAGCATCCCCACTCAGCCCCGGTGCCACTAAGTATGAAGTATGTTCCCCGACATTCATGGAAAACACTGTGGTCGGACAGTGGTGGCGTCTGAGCCTACGGACTATGGGGCAGTTTTCACATCCATGTAGCTGATACGGACTTGGTGGTGGCAACAGGCTGACGCATTCCACTCCTCCATTTGCTGCTTACTGATAAAATCAAACCTTTTGGCGTCTTGCCCTGGAGGACACCTTCCACTGTCCCACGAAACACTCAGAAACATACACCTCAGGCAATGATGGTTACCCCCTCAGGTCGCAAGGCCCATCTGACTGGACCGCAAGTCACCGTCCCGTGGCTGGGTTCCTGTGCTGGCCGCAGTTCATCCAGGGCCACTAACTCTGTGCTGGTCAAGTCTGGGACTCCTTCTCTGGGTCCATAGGCTGGTCCCTGAGGCGTGAGCCTTGGTCTCATCCACGCCATGACTCTGTGGCCTTGTGCTATATGCAGCCTCCCCACCCAAATGTGTCCCACCAGGGCTCACACACCAAAGAGTTGAAGCGGTGGTCCAGACAGACTTTCTTGGTTGTTCAGGCCTGTCATGGATGCCATCATTGGCCTGTTACCCTGCTCAGCACTCCAGGTGCCAGTGACTCAGTGCACCGCAGGTCATTGTCTGAAGCTGATTGTGTTTTGTGCTGTGGAGCGGTTGGTTAGGTATGTCACCTCAGACAGCATGGGGGCCCTGAGACGTTGATGGTGAAGATGATACAGGTCTGACACACCCCACTGCATCTGCATCAGGAATATATCGAAGGGACACAAACCGAGTCTTTTTCTGCACATGAGCGCGCTCATCTCTAGTGTCCACAGCCCAGTGCACTGCGACTCACCAACACTTCTGTTTGCATGTTGGCTGCCCTCTGGACTTTATCCAGATCACCCCATGTTGCTCATCAGTTGACTCTGTATTGCATGTGTTTTCTGTTTGTGTTGCACTGGTATCCAATGTCCAATTGCTTGCCAACACCAGACATTCCGTGCGGTTTGGCTTACAATCCCCCACACACATCCAGCACAGGCGTCACTGTGCATGTGGCCCTGCCAATAAAAGAGCCGGGCGCACGTGCCCGGAGCCAGTTCAACAAGATCTCTGCATGTGTCCATGTGGTCTTGTAGTATGCATCTGGTACCTGGGCCCTACTATTTTACATTGTGCAGTGTACTACGGATGCAGACATGCCACCGGAGGCAGCGGGTTGGGGCTTGGACATTTAGCTTTGTCATCACCCACTCCATTCGTGAGGGGAGTGGACAGGGCAGTCATAAGCAGAGCCAACATGGATGTGTGACTGCTAACTGCGCGCACCGGGACATGGTTCTGTGCTTTGATGTGCATCTGCATGTGTCTCTATGGTCTCTCCTTGGTGGGGGTGGGTGGACCCTGTAGGATGATAGACCCCTACGTTTGTGTCCTGGTTCGCATTCCATGGGTTCGGCCCCCTCCCACACCTGTTGGACCACCTCCTTTTAGCGTGCTAACACATGCCATTGGGGTGCCATGTGTGGGTCGGTGAAATGTCGTGCGCCAGCCGTGCTTGCGGGTGCTTCCTGCTGTGTGGTCTGTTGCAGGCTCGGTGTTCTCCTCTGTGTCTCTTGGCTGTCCAGGTCCTGGTGTGGGGTTGCGAGGGATATCCGTGGTCTTGGGTAAGGCGTCAGTGTTGACGGTGTGGTGGTCCTCTGCGGCATCACTGATGTGTTGTATTATGTGCTCTGGTGCAGGTGTTGTGTGGCCCTCTGCGATGTGAAGGGGAGGTGAGTGTTGCCTTTGTGTTGGCATATATGTTGGTGCATTGTGCTAGTTTGCATGCAGACTGTATGGCAGTGTACATTGTGACTGTTTGGGGGGTGCTGCATTCCTCTGCTAGTGGGTCAGTTGCTGGTAGTGTTCTATCACCTCTGTGACGCTTGTCATGTTTTCCTGCGGTCTGCACCCCGTCTTCCTGTCCCTCTTCTCCTTGGCCTTCCCTGAGACGGTTGATCCTTGCTGGTAGTCTTTGGGGTTGGTGGGTTTGGGTTGGGCTCTGCACTGGGTCCGGGTGCATCCATGTTTGCTATGTGCTTTGGCTTGTCTCTGGTGTATTTTTACCAGGGTTTTTATGGTGCATTGTCCCACCAGACGCATGTGATTTGCAGGCCTTTGCCCGGTTTTCGCTACTTTTTGTTCCGCGGTTGGCCTCATCGCATTTTTTTGGCGTTTGCGTATCTCATTTTAGCGGTGTGGCATTGATTTTCACATGAATATTTGCTGCAGTGTCTGGTGTCTATCGTATGCTAACGCCTTGTTGTGAATTCCACGTTGACACAGGGGTATTTTCCCACGATGGGCTGCGATGTTGAAAGTTGCATTACGCTACTCTTGCGGTAGTTATCACAGGTTCTTGTGAATATACCCCTGAGTTTGTTTATAATGCTTACTGATCAAGGGAGTAGCCAGAAAATTCCAATATCCCCCGCTTTTAACCAAACCTCTGATGAACCTGAACGACCGAAGAAAGCAAGCCTGGTCCTTCCTATATTTGTTTGCTTCACCCTTGCATCCACTCATCTGTCCACCCATCCTGCCACTCTCCCACCCATCCATCAGCCTTTTACCTTTTCATCTGTTGTTTCATTATTCGAACCAGCTACTGAAGTCACATCACTTTGTTTACATATTCATCAATCCCTTCACCCATTCATCCACCTTTTGACCTTTCCTGCCATCCAGCCAGTCAATGATCATTCACTTCAAATGAAGATCTGCTTTTCATTCATTCATTCACTCTTCTATCCCCCTTTCCATCCATCTAGCCATCTCTCTATCAATGTTTTATTCCATCCTGGCACCAACTGATCCTTTCCCCTTAAATCCATCCATTCATCCTTTCAACCATCCATCCCTGCACTCACTCTTCATTTTTACTTTTCAGCAACCATTCCTTTCACTTTGCAATTTCCTTCCTTCTTTGCACCTTTCAATACATTCACCTTCTGCATTCTCCTGTTCATCCTTTACAGTTTCTAACTACCACAATTCTTTCTTTTCTCATATTACAATTTTCTTACACGCCTTTCCAAACACTATTTTCTGCTCTCTTTGTAACTTTTTTCTTTGTTTGCAAATTTGATTTCCTCTCTTTTGCTGAACATGTCTCACAGCGTTCAGCCCCCAGTTTTTACCCGTTCCCGGGCTTTTGTCGAAAGTCCTGCAGAGGCAATTGTAAAAACGATAACAAATGTAATAGTAACCTCCCACTTAAGCTGCCAAAGTGGGGGGTTCACGACGCCAACTGTTTCTGGTTATATACAAATATATGCATAAGCATGAATGCAAGAATCATGACTGTTTGCTTTTAAAATAAGAAGCACATAACAAATTACAACTTTAATTACAATTTTTCTGAGACATCATTTAGTAAAACATACCTGAAGAACAGCAATATGAAAAAGAGGAATAATGGACAATCAGTGTAAAACCATTAAAGGCAAAACTAAGCACAGCATGAAAATAAATTAGGGGCATGATTCTTGAAAAATTAATTCAAGCATTTCATCCATCAATTTTTCTCATACATTAACATAGGCATGACATAATATGAAAATTGCCACAAGGTTTCACCTTCTTGACCGACACCAAAAGGGATAATTGGATTTTTCACAGGACAAGTAGATTTCTGAAGTAGATATTTTATAAAATTCCACTCCCCTTAAGTGTGCAATGGCAGTTGATGAGACAAGGAATCATGCGGTGGATACGACTCATGAATGTAAGGTGATTCTATGTGATGCCAGCCAACAAATCATTGCAGCCAGCATTGGTGCCAGGTGGTCTTTGTTTTGTGTGTAATGTGAGTGTTGAAGCTGAGGTTGGTTTTGATCGGAATGTCCAGGGACTCTGCAGAAATGAGGAGTCAGAGAAAAAAAGCTGCCCAGATTTGTTTTTGATATTGCTTGCTGTCATTGACAATGAGAATAAATGTTCTCTTGTTAGGATTCAGTTTCAGGAATGATGTAAACACCTTTGCTTGAATATTGGCAATTTAGTTTTAATTGGTTGATGTGGTGGGTTTGGCTTGCCGTTGGGAAGTAGTTGCTTTTTTGATGATTTTCCCCAAGAATGGTAGGTTAGTGATCAGATCAAGCTGGCGAAATTATCTGTGTTCAAGCTGGGTTTTTCCAGATAGAATGTGACTCGTCTTTATGATATCCAGCAAGATGCCTAGGCTTATTGAAGCATGACTTATGTTCAGAAGTGATGACAAGGCTTCCCACCCCCCCCCCCCCCCCGGTGCTTTGTTTGCAAAGGAAGATGAAATGAGATCCACTGCAAAGGAAGTGGATTTCGTGGATCAGAGTAGCTTGGCCAATTGATTTAAGGAGAAAGTGTTCCAGCTGGACCCTTTCTGTGCTTTGCAGATGATGTATTTTACTTGGCAGAGATAAGAGTTGAGATAGAGTAGGGTTGACACAATGCTTGACTGCTGTGAAGAGCAGCACCCACAGACCATGAGAGAAATCTAGCGATCGTCCTGGATGACAAGCTCAACATGATGGCTCAAGTGAATGCATTGTGGACCTCCTGCTTCCACTTCATACGCATGGTGCAAAAAATCTTTAAATGATTGCCTCAGAACATCAGATGGACCGTCATTCAAGCACTCATCCACAGCAGGCTGGACTACGGCCACACTCTCAATGCCCGAATCTCCAAACAACTCATACACAGACTCCAGATCATCCAAAACACTGCTGCAAGACTCATTCTGGACCTCCAATGCCACACCCACATCACACCACACCTCAGGAAGCTGCTCTGGCTTCCCAGTCACAAGTTCAGCCAATTCAAACTTCTCACACACACATACAAAGCCCTACACAACACAGAACCAGAATACCTGAACATCCGCCTACACTTTCACCAACCCACCAGATACCTACACTCTGCCTCACTCTCACTCGCTCACATTTCCTGCATCTGGAGAAGCAAAACTGGAGGTTATTAATTTCCCTACATCACGGCAAAGACATGTAACGACCTCCCTCAACACATCAGAGCCTCCTCATTTCTTGAGTTCCGCAAGAAGCTGAAGACCTGTCTCTTTGTATAAGCACCTTGAGGACCACACCTGCCCTAGCGCCTGGATACCTTTTTGGGTGGTTAGTATGCTATACAAATCAATATAACATAATATAACATAACAAAAGGGTTTTGCTTCTGTTTGAGGCTCGAATGATATTAATTATATAGTAGGAAGTTCTGGCCTCTGCAATGAATTGCTTGTGTGGTGCAAATTCCTCAATGCTGTCAGGCTGTGCTGGTTCTATTTTCTATACATTTCGTATCTCTGATCTGAGTATGTGTTTGCTCTAAGTGAGATCTTGTCTCAGACCCACAGAGATCAACTGCGGAGTACCCCTCGAATCATCGCTCAGCCACACACTCTTCAACATTTACATGGCCCCCTCGCCGCCATCGTCAGACTGCATGGGCTCAGCATAGTATCCTGCATGACTCGCTAGGTCAACGCTGTTTCAACTCCTTCCGCAAGACCTTCAAGTGTATCCCACCTGAAGCCAGAAAAACCATCACCTGCGCACTCATCATCACAAGCAAACTGGACTACGGAAACGCCCTCTTAGCGGGAATAAACAAATCCCTGCTACAGAAACTCCAGACCATCCAGACACCGCAGCCAGACTCAACCTCGGCACCCCACGACATTAACACATGACCCAACATCTGCGAGACCTACACGGGTTCCCCATCGAGAAGAGAGTAACCTTCAAGCTACTCACCCCTCCATGACATTGGACCCACATACCTCAATGAAAGAATCTCTTTCCACGCACCCAAAAGACACCTCCGCTCTGCCGACCTCACCCTAGAAACCACCCAGTGCATCCCCTGATCCAGAACCGAGGGAAGAGCCTTCTCCTACATCGCCGCCAAAACCTGGAAACTCCCAATCAACATCAGATGCTCCCCTACCCTGCACACCTTCAGAAAGAGCCTCAAGATCTGGCCCTTCGGCTGACCCAGAGCTGTTTCTCCCCTCCAGCACCTTCAGACCCTCATGGGTGAGTAGCACGCTCTACACCCCCTGATTGATTGATTGCCTGAATCAAGGTCTGGAGGGTTTGGCTTTCATGGCTTGTAATTTGAGTGGGACTGCGATGTCTGTCGTCTTAATGAGTATTTCAACATTTGTACTTAAATCAGAATGGTTGTATGTGAAGTCAGGTTAATGTTAGGTGCAGTGGTTTCCAGTTTTTGATTAATCTGATCATGGTTTTAGCTGGATATGGTTGACCTTTTAAGGTGCTTGATTTATGTACAAGATCAGATGCTATGCTGCAGTGATTGGCCTAATCAATAAATTGGGTAGAGTGGTTGGCATGTGCTGTTAGACAGAGTTGTGTTGATGGCAGGGCCGGTGCTAGGCATGGGCAGCATGGGCAGCTGCCCAGGGCCCTGAGCTCTGACCACCAACATGGGGTCTCGCAAAAGTGTTTCTCCGTCTTAGGCTCGGCACCTATGGTGCAGCACTGCGAGTCCCAGGGAAGGGCTGTTTCTTCCCTGGGCCTTGCAGGCAAGTGTAGCACTGCAAGAAATAGGGGAAGGGGCCCACTTCCACTGTGGCTGCTAAACACTGGAGAGGAGCCCCTCCTTCCCTGGGCCTTGCAACTCCAGACATAGCTGTGAGGCCCCTCTGCGTTTGGCATGCGAATGGAGATCCAGACCACTTTCTACTGAAAGGCAAAATGTGATGCCCATTATCACGCATTTTGTCGCCTGGCAGTTTTAACCATTTAAAAAGACAAGCAACTCTCTCTCTCTTTCAGCCGCTGATGAGCTGTGAAATAGATACTTGTCATAGGCAGAAAGGAAGGCATTGCAGCACAGGAGGGGGTTACGCTCATTGTGGGGTCAGGAGCACCTTCCGTTATTTATGTGCAAAGAGCCTTGAACGAGTAAATGAAACCCATTTTTCCTGCAGTTTTTATATAGAGCAAACTCAACCCAAAGGTATTGAAGTGCTTTACATGAGCACTAATTACATTTCATGAGGACATATTCCTTATTTAGATAGGGAGAGATTAAGTGATTTGCCCAGGATCACAGGATGTTGAGCCAAGACAAGACTCAAGCCTGATTCATCAGTTCCAAAGTCAGCAGCTCTGACCTCAGGCTCCATCTTCTCCCCTCCTTTACCCATGCTCAGGACCTGTCCAGGGTGCATGCTCTTAATATCCATTTCAAATATGAAGCCTGTTTTAAAGTCCTGCCATATTGTCAAATCAGTGGATGAGGCACAGGGAAATAATTATTTGCAGAGGATCAAACAGTTGGTTACATTAGTAGTACCAGGACTGCATTGCACTCCTACTTGGGGAAAGACTATATATTTACCACTGTGATGTGTTTACATGACTATTCCATGCGACTGGACACCCTCTATTGTCCTGTGAAGTGATAATAGAAAATTGGTCACCCTACTTGGCCTGCACAACATGTCTGGAGACCAAGGCTGCAGGGCCTAGGGAATGGGCCTCTCCACTTCTTGGCCTTGAAACACCAGACCATGGATGTGATGCACAGGGTAGTAGGTCACATCCAATGGGCCTTGCTGCACTAGACCACAACTGTTAAGCCAACCTTCCCTGCACTCCGCCACTCTGGATCATAGTGGAGTAGTTCAGATGAGGGAATACCTATTCCCTTGGCATACAGTGCTACACTATTGCTGCAAGGCACATGAAAGAGGGCTTCCCTATTCTGGGTCTCCTCCCCTTGATCTTGCATCACTAGACCGTGGTTGCGAGACTTAAGAGATTGAAGGCCCCTACCCTAAACCTCGTAGCCATGGTGGAGCAATGAAATACTTTGCAGAGGGCCTCTCTTCCCTGGGCCTTGCTGCCATGGTTCAGTGCTGTCAGACCTATGGGTTGTGTGCTCCCTCTCCTAATTCTCAATGTTACACCATGACTGATAGGCCCAGGGGAGGAGGGTGGCTTGTGTGGGACTCCCCCGTGGGCCCAATTGTATTTGTCTCACAGCACTTTACCCTGGCCTTGTGTATGCGTCTATGTGAGGGGTATAGCAATCGGTAGTGCCGTAGGTGCAGTGTCACCTGGCACAAGGAAAGAACAAATTCAAATCTTCCCAAATTATGGCTTTTCTACTGGGCAGCCAGTGGACGAGGGTGAAGGGACACTTACTTTTACTTTGCACTGTGGCACCATTGTTGTGGTTCTTCTCTCTGGTTCTTCTCTCTCTTTTATGGGCTTCACAACCATGTTCCAGAGCTGTGAGGCCTGGAAGAGGCCCTCCCTTCCCTGGTCCTTGCAGCCATGGCTGGAAACTCAGAGGAGGAGGCACCCACCCATGAGCTTAGCAGCTGTGGACACCCTGGTTGTGAGGCCCATGGGTCCTCTATCACCAGGTGTAGTTAACAATAGTGCAGCAGGTGCAGTTGCACCAGGGCTCAAGGATGGTAGGGACACAATGCACCCAAATTAAGGCCGTGTTTTACCATCTGGCATCATTTTCTTACATCAGGGCTGATGTCTACATTACTACTATGCCACTGGATCCTTCTCTCATTCACTGCACAGCCATGATCCAGAGCTGCGGAGTTCAGACAAGGCTGATGTCCCCTAGACCTCACAACCATAGTCCAGTGCTGGGAGGCCGAAGTGAGGGAGTCTGCTGCTTGGGGCTTTGCAGCACAGTTTCTGGATTCCATGCCAAGGGCAAGAGGGGCCCTCTGAAGGGAGTCCCTACCACTAGTGTAGGAAGTGCAATGGAACCGTTGTCTAGAAGAGTTATGGGCCCAACGCACACAACTTAGGGCTGTATTTTAATTTCCAGTCAGTGACCAGAAGGTAGTGGAAAGATACAATTAACCTTGCTTGCACGATGGTGCATGGGACTGCTGCACCACTGTTGCCGCTCACTTGCACCACGCAGCATGATTCAGTTCTGCAAGGCCCAAGAGAGTCCTCCTCTCGCCTGGACATCACAGCCATGATCCAGTGCTCAGAGGCCTACCAAAGTAGAGTGGCAGGGTGCCGGATTGTTCTTCATCTTAGATGTTGTCCTGGATCCTACTGCAAGCTCCTGTGGATGCTAAATTTCCATCTTTTTTTGCTTTCCAAGGGATTGATGTAGGCAAGCAGGATAATCAATAGGTGGTGCAAAATAAATAGATTAGCTGGTAAGCCTGGGGCAGCCCATCCCAGTGGTATGCCACAGCACTGATTCTGGGAACGACCACTATGCAGAGGTGGCCAGCATTTGCTAACATGATAACTGGGGGGCAGGACATGTACCACAGGACTAATATAATGTATTTCCATGTATTGAACTTTAAAATATCTATACTTGTTTTATTCATTTTAATATTTATGTTTTATTGTTTTACTGTACTGCGCACCAAGATAATTGCTTCTTGCAAGCCGCTCAACAATAGTCAATTGATGGGACTTCCTCTAATGTCATTTCCTGTGATTTCACACTTTATGCAAATTAATAGGGCCCCACACATTCCTAGGACGGCCCTGGTTGATGTTGCATTGAGATGGAAGATGTCAGTGGTGGCTTACACTTATTGTAGGCACCATTTCACATTCATGGATGATATATCTCCTGACAGGTGTAAGTCTTCACAAATCATGTTTCTGGGTAGAAAGCTAGTCTTTGTAGCAGGATAGTAGTTTGACGGTGTTCATAGCTGGTTGCAGCCGCAGTGCGTCCATTGGGGCGTGGGGGCCTAGCCCCCCCCCCACCCGCAGCTCCCTCGGCGTCTTTGAACTTAAGTAAACTGAATCTGTTTACTTAAGTTCAAAGACGCAGAGAGAGAACTGGCAATCATGTCAGTCAGCATGACGTCAGACCGCCCACCCCTTCAGAGTCTGAAGGGGGTGGGAGGTCTGGCATCATGTTGACTGACATGATTGTCAGACCATTGGGGGGCAACAGGCAGCAGCACAACACAAGTGCGCATGAGTGGGGACGGAGGGCGAATTTTTTGCCCGTGCCCAGTCATGCGCACTTGTGTTTACACTTGTTTGCGCATGCCCATTAGGAACCCTTCGGTCTCCTAATGGGCAGGCGGCAGGCGAAGAATAACCGTGCCCTAAGACAATCCTGAAAAGGGGGTGGTGATGAACAGAGTGTCTGAATTTAGCAGACCACTCTTACCCAGTCCAAAGATCAGGGCTTGATCCATCACGTTATTTAGCTCACTGCCCCATGCCAGCTCAGAACCTGGCTATATGCAAATTAGTCTGTCCCTGGCCCAGTGCATCATGGGAACAGGGCAGACCAAACTACCAAGCCAATTCTTCACCAGAAAGGATACAAGCTACCGGGGACCGGTTTCTGGCATTTCAGCCTCATCGGGCCGACGACGCTTGAAATGGCAGAAACCGGTCCCCGGAAGCTTGTTTCCTTCCCAGTACAAAAATTGGCTTGGTAGTTTGGTTTGCCCTGTTCCCATCATGCACTGGGACAGGAACAGACTAATTTGCATATAGCCAAGTTCTGAGCTGGGATGGTGCAGTGAGCTAAAAAACGGTGATGAATTAAGCCCTGATCTTTGGACTGGGTAAGAGTGGTCTGCTTAATTCAGGCACTCTATTCATCACCACCCCCTTTTCTGAATCACTAAGCCAATCCTGGTGCTGCTGGCAGCGCCAGGATTGGCTGTGAAGGGCTGCCAGTCTATTCCAGTGCCGACGTGAAGGCGCCAGGGGGAGCAGAGGTGGCGCGGACCGGCTGTGAGGTAAGTAAGTTTTCATTTTTATATTTAACTCCCCGCTCCCCACTGCGTGACCCCCCTGTGAGCCGTGACTGTGCTCCAGTGCTCAAATGTTCCACTCTAGAGGTCAGCCACAAGGTACACCCGATGGTGTTTTCACCTGGTGGTGTAGAAACCACATGCATTCCATATTTAGTTTATTTCAAGATGTCTAGCGCGCTTCGACTTTCACTCTCATTGAGTAATGTTTGCATTGCACAATCGGGTCACCAACTGCTTTATGGCAATCCCTAATGTTTCTGTGCCCTCTGGTTTGCTGCTACCCCTTTATAAATCTATTTGATCAATACAAATAACATCCCCCTCCTCCACGAACCATTATGTGTGTGTGCTTTTTGGGGTCCACTATACCTCACGACACACTAACTATGCCACTGGTCAGATCCTCGATTTGCATATTATGCGTAGATGAGCCCGCTGTTAACCCACTGAGCTGGCTTACAGTATCCTCAAGCAAGTGCGTCATTTGATGTGGATTGAGTTTTTGTTCTAATTAATTAAGCACCTTGGGCCGCTGTTTGCCTTTGTCTGTCCCCAAGAGACGACAGAAGCAGGGAGATTCACAAGAGAGCACAAGAGAGATGTTTGCACACGATCTGATCCCGATCACAAAGAAAGGATCAGTGTGTTTTTGTGTGTTTTTTTTTTTTAGAGTGTACACATTTCATCATGGAAATAGATTACTCGATAGCCACAAGTGACACCACTGATTCAGATTTTCAATGACTGACATTAGTTCTCCACACAGTACCTCCTACCCAACCCCAATCCACACCCCCACCACAGGTTTTAATCTCCAAGCACAAAAAGTAACTGAGACCTGAAAACAAGACTCCAACAAGACCGATGTGAAGGCGCCGAGCAGCTGAGAAGGGGGTGGGAGCAGCTTTGGTACTCTTTTCTCAACAAGAGTTTCAACGGCTGTTATTGCAGAAACTCCCCTCCAAGGATGAGATGCAAACCAGAGCAGAATAATCTTTTTTTTTGTTTTTTTTTTTTGTTGTTTTTTTAAGTTCAAGTTTATTGAAACCAAACAGAAAGTACAAATGTGAAAATGCATTAAGAAATAATAATATACAAGAAATAATGGAATGAAACAATACCAAAGAATAAGAAAGCAGAGTCAATAAACAACTCACTCTCGTTCATGAAAAAAGAAGGAGGGAGAAAAAATATAAAAATAAAAATGAGACAATAAGAATAAAAGAGACTAGAGTAGTGTGCGCACAAATTACATTGAAAGCGAAAAAGCATGTGATCATATATTAACAGTTGGAGGAATAAAACGCCAAAATGATAGGCAAAAAGACAACGTTAAACCTTCAAGGGGGTTTACGAACGTCATCAGATGGGTTAATGGGAACAGTGGTAACAGAGGGGGGAGAGGGAAAGGAAGAGGAGGAAAGGTAGTCGGTGAGTGGAAAACAGAGTAGGTCACGTTTAATGTCCAGGCCCGGACTGGCGATAGCGGGCACCGGGCAATCCCCCGGTGTGCCGCAAGGGTGGGGGCCGTTTTTGAGCTCCTGGGGGCCGATTTTGTTAGAGGGCCGTTTTTGCAGCATAGCTGCAAAATCGGCCCTGCAACAAAATCGTCCGAAAACCGTCCCTAGCAAAGCGCTCGGCGGCACCTCCAACCCCCCCCCCCCCCGAGTGGGGAGGGGGGCCGGCCGAGCACTTTGCCAGGGCCGGTTTTGGTTCCCAGTCCGGCGCTGTTAATGGCAAGGGAAACAGGGGAAACATAATTGGTATCAAGTCTGTGATTAAAACAAATAGCGTTCCACCAGGCGGAATATGTAAGTTTCGAAGAATCTTTCCAGTTGGAGGTAATCAAATGGAAGGCAATTGCAATAAAAAGATCTAATAACTTATAATGAGAAGGGGATTGAGGCAAGTCTGGGGAGAGGGAGCCTAGGAGAAGGGTGGATGGGGAAAAGGGGAGCTGAAATTGGAAGATAGTGGAAATACCCGACCAAATTGCACGCCAAAAGGAAGCAACCTTAGGGCAGTGAAATAACATATGAGATAGGTCAGCAGAGGGGAAGGAACAGGACCAACAGGCCGGGGAAAGATCAGAGGAGAAGGAGGACAATTTAGACGGCGAAAACAATAGTCTTTGATAAACAAAATAAAGGGTTTGTGTGGTGTTGGCAGCACGAGAGGTTTTGTGAATTTTAATCCAAAGTTTATCCCATAAAGAGACGGGCCATGTGATTGACAAATCCTGTTCCCAGGCCAGTTCAGTGCGTGATTTAGTGCGTTCAGAGGGCGTTATCAGACAGGAGTAAATGCGCGAAGCTGAAGGTGAGGAGTGTAAAAGAGGAGATAAAAGAGGGTAGAGAGGAGGGAAGTCAGAAGAGAACGGGAGGGACTGAAGAAATGAAAGGAGTGCAGGGAGTAATAGGTCATACTGTTTCCGAAAGGAGTTGGGGAGAAGAAATTGAGACTGAAGTTCAGGAAAGGAGAGGGGCACTCAGTCAGAAAGCAATTGCGAAATCCAGTTTAAGCCTTTGGAACTCCAGGATTTCCAGCAGAAGGAGCGATTTTTGATGCGGAGTAGTTTGTTGTGCCAAATGGATTGGTGAGATAGAGAAGCAAAGGAAGGGTAAGTAGAGGGAATAAGAGGAGCGAGGATGTGGCACGAATGTGCAATATTAGGAGATCGCATAAAAGAAGTGTGGGCTGAAAAGGCCAGGACTTCCGAAAAATCAAAGGGGGAAATGAGAGACTTCTCCATAGATAGCCATACCGGTGGATAGGTGAGAGGATCTGTAGATAACCAACGAGCCGTTTGCTTTAGGGAAAAGGAGTAATGGTAAGATTTGAAGTCAGGGAATTTCAGTCCTCCTTGAGATTTGTCTTTTTTAGGAAAGGGCAGTGCAATCCGAGGGGGTTTATTTTGCCAAAGAAATTTAGACAAGAGAGAGTCCAATCTTTTAAAATAATAGTGAGGAATGCGGACAGGAATCATGGAGAGGGAGTATAAGATGATAGGAGCCAACATCAACTTAATTGAGTCTAATCTCCCCCACCAAGAAAGGAACAGAGGATTCCATTTAGTGATAGAGTCAGAAAGTTTCTTGGAGATATAATCAAAATTAAATTTTAGAGTATCCGAAATGGAAGGGGAAAACCAGAGGCCCAAATATTTAATTTTGGAAGGTTGCCAGGAGAAACCAGTGTGAACAAAATAGTGACGAAGGCAGGAGACATTAAGGGGTAAGATCTCGCACTTATCACGATTAAGGCGATAACCAGAAACCAAGGAGAAAGCGTTGACTTGACGGAGAAAGGAGGGAATAGTGGATTCAGGGTTGGAACAATAAAAAAGGATGTCGTCTGCATAGACTGAGAGTTTGACTTGATTGGGACCAGGATTATAACCAGTAATAAGACTGTCCTGTCTGATCTTAGTTAAAAAGGGCTCTAGTGCAACAATGAACAATAAGGGGGATAAAGGGCAACCTTGGCGGACTCCCCTAGAAAGAGAGAAATAGTTTGAAACTTTGCCATTGGCGAAGATAGAAGCTCTGGGGCCAGAGTACAGGAGGGCAATGAGGGAAATCAATTTTGGAGGAAAGCCTATCCAGGAAAGAGCGCGAAACATAAACTCTCAGCTGATACGGTCAAATGCCTTTTCGGCATCTAGTGCAATAGCTGCCAAAGGATATTGAATGGTAGAAGCCTTGCTGAGGACATTAAAGAAAACTCTTGAGTTATCAGATGATAAGCGGCCTTTGACAACACCGGATTGTTCTGGGTAAATAATTTCAGGTAAAATGGGATCTATACGCAGAGCAAGTAATTTGGCAAAAATATTGTAGTCCGTGTTCACAAGGGAAATGGGTCGATAATTTTTACAGAGTGTAGGATCTTTATTGTCATTGGGGATGAGGCAGATCATTGCTTCCTGAAAGGTACCCTGGGAGGAGCCATCATTGATAAAAGAATTGAAAAGAAGAAGTAATTGGGGTAGGAGTTGTCTGGAGAAGTGGCTATAGAATTCAATAGTAAAGCCTTCAGGACCAGGGACTTTGCCACGTTTAAGCACTGAAACCGCATGGGAGATTTGCACTAGAGTAATGTCCGCTTCGAGTGGGGAAAAGTCAACATGGGAAGAAGAAGGGGGAGTGAGAGAATGGAAGTAAGAGGTCAGGTCATCAGGAAGAGGAGGGGACTCGGGAGTATAAAGTTGTTTATAAAAGGAGACAAAATTTTGTAGAATATCCTCGTCTTTAAAATGTGAATTTCCATTCGAGTCAGTTATGGAGGCAATCCGAGTCCTATCTTGACGTGTTTTTAGGTAGTTGGCTAAGAGTTTACCCATTTTGTTTTGACCCCCGTAATAGCGGGCACTGCATTTCAGTAGGTAAAAGGCTGCGGCATCAGTAGAGGATTTATTAAAAGCAACTTTTGCTGAGATAAGATCTTTAAGAGAGGAATCAGAGGGGGGTCGATAGTAGGAATATTCCAACATTGTAATGTTTGCGAGAAGAAGGGAAGATTGACGTTTAAAACCTTTCAGTTTTTTAGAAACATAATTAATTATAAATCCTCTAGCTGTTGCCTTGAAGGAATCCCAAATCATGACAGGAGAGGAATCAGGGGTGGAGTTAGTATTGAAAAAATCAGTAATGAAAGCACTGAACTGGTCGGTAAACTTGGAATCAGTCAAGAGGGAGTTGTTAAAACGCCATCTGCCAGGTGAGCGAGAGAAGGGTAGCAGTTCAAAGTCTACTAGGACAGGGGCATGATCGGATATGAGGATGGAGCCAATTTCGGATGCAAGGACACATTGGGTAAGGGATTTGCTAAGGAAGAGGTAATCGATGCGGGACTGAGTTTTGTGAGGAGGGGAAAAATAACTGTATTCTTGGAGGGCAGGGTGACAGAGTCTCCAAATATCCGTTAAGGATTTACGCCGGATAGCAGAGGTAAATTGATTATGCATTTTGGATCGAATAAAGGTAACTGGGCAGTGTCTGTCAAGGAAGGGGTCATGTATCTGATTGCAGTCGCCACCAAAGATAATATAATTGTCGTTTAGGGAAATCAATTTATCTGAGATAAGGGGCCAAAAGGAGTGATCAACAGTAAGTGGAGCGTAAACATTGAAAATGACAAGAGGTACATTATCTACATTCAGTTTTAAGATCATAAAACGACCATCAGAATCAATTTCAAGTTGAGTGTCAGTACAGCAATGTTTTTATGAACCAATATAACTACGCCATTCTTTTTCCCCAAGGAGGGGGAGGAGAAAACATGACCGACCCAAAGTCTCTTCAGTTTAGAAGATTCAATGTCGTTAAGGTGGGTCTCTTGTAACATGGCAACGTCAGATTTTTATTTAGCCAAATGAGCTAATACTCGTTGTCTTTTGATTGGACTATTTAAACCTTTAACATTCCATGAGGTAACTCTGAATGATATACAGTAAAAATATTAAATGCAAACATGACGCAAACAATGCAATAAAAAGTGCAAAAAGAAGAACCTGAACTGAAAGAAAATACAATTTATAAAAACAAGAAATGAGAAAGAGAAAGAAAGAAAAAGAGATCAAGAAGGATGAAGGAAAGGACAGGGGAAGAAGAGGAAGGAAAGAAAGAAATGGGGAGAAAAACATACTGGGGGAGAGAAGTAAAGAAAATAGATAAACTGGAAAGGGCAGCAGCTGATAAAGAGACAGAAAAGAGGGAGAGAGCAAGAGAGAACAAAGAGAGAAAGAGAGGAAAATAGAGGAGAACAACCAGATAATAACATGGAATCGAGACATACCTATAAAGGAAGGATTCAACAGAACAAGGGGAAGGGAGGAACCAAACGGAATGACGGCGCAACCGGGATCAAGCAGGACGGAGAACCGGGAGGCATCACGTGAAGGGAAGGGACGAACTGTGGAGAAAATAAGGAAACAATGGTCACAAAAGAACGACAGAGAAAACATGTGGCAACAATAAGACTAGCGAACGCAACAGGGCGAAAAGGTCAAACAATTAAGAGAAGAACACATATTCAGCCAGCGTTTGATGAGGAGGCATACATGGGATCAGTGTGATGAGCGTTAATGAAGCTGCGAAGGCGGAGAGGGTCTTCAAATGTTGTAGTCTTATTATTATAGGTAACCTTGAACAGGCACGGATGGAAAAGACCATAACGAGCACCCATGTCCCGGAGAGCAGGTCTTAAGTCCAAAAAGGCCTTCCTTCTGTTGGCAGTGGCCTTATCGTAATCCTGAGCAAAGAATAGAGTAGAGCCGGACCAAGTAACTCGTTGAGATGATTTTGCTGCTGAGAGAACTTTTAACAGGTCCGTGTACTCCAGGAAGTACAGGATTACCCCTCTAGGCTTCTGTGAGGGGGAGGTTGGTGAGGGAGGACGACCTAACCTGTGTGCTCGTTGAATATGAAGCAGGGTGCCTTCTGGCATACGGAGGACCTTGGGTATGAAGGATTTGAAGAAAGTAATGGGATCAGACCCCTCCTGTCCTTCCTCAAGGCCGTAGATACGGAGTTTATTGCGCCTGTTGCGGTTTTCAAGTTCCTCCACTTGGCGCTGAAGGGTAGAAACTTGAGAGTGAAGAGGAGAAATCTTCGCACAATCAACCGCCAGTGAAGAAAGCGATTGCTCCACAGTAGTGACTCTGCCGTCGAGTTGCGACCAAGAGTCAGTGAGAACTTGAAGTTTCGCATTAGTGTCCTCCATGAATGGACGCAGAGCTCTAATTTCCTCCAATAATAGTTCCATCGAGACAGGAGAAGACGGTTTTGGAGGAGAGGGAGGGTTTTGTCTGAGGCGTTTAGTGAAAGATTTAGCATTAATCGCTGACGATGTGTCAGACGCCGCCATGATGTCCTCAGGATGAGGGGATGGAGCAGGTTGAGTCCGGGAAAACTCAGAAAATAACTTCGAGTTTTTGATGTAAATACGTTTGGTAGGAGGAGTTGTAGACAAGGTGCCTTTAGATCTACCCATAAATAGCGGCGCGGAGATAGAGGGCAATAAATTGTCGAAAAAATGTGAGAAAGACAAAATGGCCGCCGAGTTAAAGTTAGTCAGAATAGGCACAAAAAATGCTCAAAAAATGAGCGTAGAGTGGGCATAGACCTCCAAAATCAGAAAGAATGGTGTATTTGAAAGAAAAATCGCCACAGACTTCCAGGAAAATCATTGATACGATGTCACAGCGCTGCCGGGGAAAAAAAAAATGGCGGTCTCAAGGCGGCGACGCAGCTGAGGGACTTACATAGTTCGTAATTCGAAAATGCTGCAACCAAACGAAACCACGAAGGTCGAAGAGGGAGGAGTAGATGTTCCGACGTCCTCACATCCCACAAATTGGCGCTGGACGACTCAGGAAGGATGCCGTAATCCGGGCACACTGAGGAGCTTCACCCAGACGCCGCCATTCACGTCGGGCACCAAGCCACGCCCCAGAGCAGAATATTCTTATCACACAGATTTTTTCCGAAAGAAGGGACATGTTGGTTCCGCGAAGAGATGTTCTCACAAGACTCACCCACCACTACCTTCTTTTCCCTCCTCTCTTTTGCGTGTCCTTCCTTCCTCACTCCCTATCTAAGTTTCATCCCAAAACCTCTGCCTTTCATTCCTGTCTCTCACCCACTACTTCACCTTTCCTTCCTCACCTCTCTGCCTCTCACCCACCACATCTGCCTTTCTCTCCTCGTTCTCCCACCCACCACAACCCTTTTTCTTTCTCTCCCCTCTCCCCTCTCTCTCCTCTCACCCACAACTTCTGTCTCTCTCCTCACTGCCTCACCCACCACTCCACCTTTCCTTTCTGTCCTCTCTCTGACACTCACACTCCACTTTTCTCCATTCCTCTTTCCCACCAAGTTTCCTCCTTTCATTCTCTTTCCCTTCTGTGCTTGTCACCAACTCCTTCCCCTGCCTTCGGTTAGTCTACCACTTCCCTCCTTATTTCTCTCCCTCTCACTCATCTTCTCGACCACCTGCCCCTTCCCCTCTTCTCTCACTGATCACTCCCTCTACCTTTCAATCTCTCTGCCCCAGCATCCCATTTCCTCTCTCTCCCTTCTCCTCTCATCCAACACTCCCTCTACCTTTCTCTCTGTCCACCCAGCTCCCCATTCCTTCCTCTGCACACTCTCCTCTAACCCACATCCTTTCTAGCTCCTTGTCCCTCTAGCTCCCTTTTCCTGTCTCTACATTCTCTCTCCTCTCACTCACCACTCTCTACTAGACGGATCCCATCTATATTCTATGAGCAAGAAAGTAGCACCCATTCATTGCACACGAGGGTACGTGCGGGCATCATGAAAGCAAAACATGCTTGTTTAAGTGGACTAACATGATGGGCATGTGTCTGGAATTAAAGGTGCATGCTTTTTTAAGTTACCTACACCATTATCATATAAAATCTCTTTATTTATGTCATAACTACACTTTCACAATTGCTTTATCAACTCTCTTGCTTCTTCAAAGTTACTTAAATGCACATTTGCATGCTCTTTTTTCAAACTCAAACAGGGGTTTGAGGAGAATCGCCCTGAACCCCACCATATGGTGGCTGGACTCGCTCGCTACACTCGCTCGCCTCTGGGCACTCATATAAAACGTTTACGCCCTACCACTTTCAAATGTCACCAGCCAACACTGGCTGGTTGTTGTTGGAGTGTGTAGGCTCAGGAGACTGTATGGATAACAACAAATCCCCCACAGGCTTTTGGGGCAGTTGATGTACTGTTTGTGATAATCCTGTAGCATCGGAATATAAAAGAGGTAGGTGGTGACTGGGGTGAGCTAGGTTGCATTATTTCCTTGTCAGTGTCCTTAATCCTCTCTACAGCTTCTCTCTGTCTGTTCTTCTTGTGTAACTGAGCATGTCATGGGAGCAATAAATCGTTTGTCCTTTACAGGGTGTGGTTCTTACAGAAAATCACTCAAAACCATAACTTCAATTATTTTAGCACATGTTTCTTCACAGCTCTCAAACCAGTGGCAGCTGGTGACCTTTACAAGTGGTGAGCTTAATCCTTGGTTCAAATTTCAATGAGCTTCTTCTTGAAGGACTCTCACACACTTTCTTGCGCTATGGGCCTCATTTACAAAGATTTGGCAGAGGGCAGCACCGCAAGTCTTTTTGCCGTGCTGCCCTATGCCAAATCGAAAGGGCAGGAATGCACCATATCTATGAGAAATGGTGCATTCCTGTCCTGTCAGTTAGTCCCAGTGTACAATTTGGTGCCTAGCACTAACACAGGCACCCTTGTTCTGTGTCATTGACAGGATACTTTTTGTGCAGGAAGGGCCACCTTCCTGCAAAGATACAATTCATGGAGGTGTTGTCCTTGTTCTATGTGTGCTGCATTCTGCAGCACACATGGAAAGAGGCAAAAACTAGAAGAAATAAAAATATTACTGCTCATTACGCCTGCTCTGGGGAAGCGTAAGGCTTTGGCGCTGCCCCAGTTTTACGCTACTTTGGAACACCCACCACAACACGCATGGAACGCCTCCTTGACACTGAGTAAGGCATGCAGCGCTTTGCGCTGCCTTGTCTTACTCCATATCAATGAGGCTATGCAAGGTCACACAGGGTGGCACACTGGCTGCGAACTCCAGGTCACAAAGCCATTTCTGGGCCTTAGCATTTCCACGGACAGGTGCAGACATCAGCACACACGCTAGATTAGGGTGTTTGATGGACCGGGAAAGGGTAAGTGTAGTAGCTTGAGGTTTAAGGGTCTTATTTATTATAAAGGAAGACCCATGTAGTAGCTTGGGTTTGTTTAAGAATCCTATCTTCTAGAATGTGTGTTACTGCATTCTTTGCTGAGTGTTCTCTTTGTGTCAGTTGCCAGCTTTACTTTGTAGCTACAGTTGCCCTGCTCCGATGGTCCAGCTAAACTACAATAAATCAACAAACTGGCTTTGATCTCGACTCTTCGTTGTTTAATTACAACATAATTTTTATCTTCTAGAATGTGTGTTACTGCATTCTTTGCTGAGTGTTCTCTTTGTGTCAGTTGCCAGCTTTACTTTGTAGCTACAGTTACCGTGCTCCGATGGTCCAGCTAAACTACAATAAATCAACAAACTGGCTTTGATCTTGACTCTTCGTTATTTAATTACAACAGTAAGGCTACCAGTTTCAGATGCCGTTCGGTCACTCAGGGCAGGGGTGCACACCTGTATACTATGCAGGGGACATTCCCATTCCAGTAAAGTATCTGTCATTACATTTACAAACAGCTGTCAGAAGTGACATCATCTGAAAAATATTGATCATTCCAATACTGTCAATGGCATGTTGATCTGCCAGCCAGTGACTGATGCCATAAATGGTGTTATTTTGGTAATTTCCTGTTACAAAATGTACGTAGAATTAAAGATTATGCATTTGGCTGCATCACGTAATTTCAGGGAGAATTTTTAGCATAATATGTACCGTTTGGGTAAATTTCTTTTTATCTCAAATTGTTTTTATTGAGTTTTCAAGAAAAGAACAAAGAAATTATAAATACATTAATAATTATAATAACAATATTACTGACAAATAATGATAATAACAAAGAAAAATTACAAAAAAAGAAGAAAAGACAACAAGTTATCCAAATGCGTTGCAGTAGGCGTTGCAGTTATGTTGGAGAGGTACAGGTGGTCTATGAATATCGCAGTCTTCATTTGTTCTATGATTAGAATAAAATACTTTGCAGGTGTACAATAGAGGACATAGCAGATTAAATGTGATACATTATAGGAAATTGTGAAAAAGTCCTATGCAAAACGATCTTTGCAATGAGATGGGTTTCACGGTGGGTCATATGCGAAGGAAAAGGCATCAAGGGACCTCCATAACTTCCTATGTGGAGTGCGCCAAGGAGAGAAGTATAGAGAGATGTTGTACGCCCCTCTAAGGAAGGACAGCCCTTCTTGTCATACTGAAGGAGGAATTTTGGGAATTTTTCCACTTGAGAACTATTTTGCAGGCCAATGTCAGCATAAGATGTAACAGATAGCGGTCATTCTCATCTGGAAGCATTGGGTCTAGAAAACCCAGAAGGATATAGGAAAATTCCCTTGGGGGGTCAATATTAAAGGTTTTGTTTATACACTTGTATATTTTGTCCCAATATGTTTGTAAAGTGGAGCATGTGGGCAGGGTCGCCAACAGATGTATTACAGTTCCAGCATGTAGGGCTCTGGCTAAGGTTAAGTTTAAAGATCCTTTCAGGGGTTCAGTATGTCCTGTTTATTAGCATAGGTTTTGTTTGGGATAATATTGGTGAAATTCATTTGAGAAAGGAGTTATATGTATCTTGTTCCAGTCAAAGGGAATTTCTCTGGTGTTAGATTCGGATTCCCATTTTACCTCATTCTTCAGGTGTGTTTTGCGAAGTTTAGGGGATAAAAGTTTGTAGATTTTAGAGACAGTGTGTCCTGACTTTAGCAGCTGTAGTATCCTTGTGAGGATCGATGGGTCGGTGGTTTTTATAGATCGTAGCTTGAGCTGTGACTTCAGTATTAGAAATTTCCAAAAATCTAAGGAGACTAGATCATATTGTACTTGAAGTTCGGAGAACGGAGAAGGGAGCTTCCCTGTAAAGAGGTCTTTGACAATGTTTGGGAGAATTGTGAGTGCAGAACTACAAATCTGAATGTGAGCAGCAGTGTTTTGAACACGAGAGAACAGAAATCAACCTGAAATTACATTTGTAAATTAAATTACCTGATTAATTTTGGGTTATTGTGCGTAATCTCTTGGTAATTTTGCATAAATACACTATAGCAAATTACATGAGTTTTGCACACCCCTCAAGCTTTATCCAAAATAAAACACTGATTGGCACAAATAGCTTAGATACTGTTTGGAACCTGAATCAATAACTGTATAATCCCTAACCTTCAACTCAAACTTGACACTCTCATTAGACCCAAAGCTAAATGAGATACTGTTTGGAACCTGACTCAATAACTAAAATCCCTAACCTTCAACTCAAACTTGACACTCTCATTAGATCCATAGCTAAATGAGAACTATCCACTAAGAGTCTTACGATAATAGCAAATATTTTCACTCCCCTTAGGGAAATTATTCCAAACTATGGTCATCTTCGAATTGAACCTGGTAGTATATTAATTACTGGCCCCCTTTTGATCAAACTTGCTCCCGCAAAGCAGTCCTAGACTCAGTTGCTGGGCTAATCTCCTGAATCAAGGCATTTTATCTAGAGTTTTTGGTGGTTTTATTGCAGAAGTCTGGGCATGCATTAAGCCCCTTTTATTGGCCTACCTGCAGCTTTTTCCTCAGGTTTCCTAAAGCGTAAAGCTGCACTCTTGGTAAGTTGTTTCTTCACATAAATTGGCAACATTTGCTCATAAGTGCCAAAATGTTTATGCAAGAGCTGAGTTTCATGCCAGATAACGTTAAAATTGTACTAAATGCAGAAAGCCAACGGTGGACTCCAGATGCCACACAATCCCCTGATTATTTCCCAGAGTGTCTTGCAGTATTTGTATTCATATGGTGTCCATACACAACTCCTATACCCACCGTTGAGGGGTACAACCCTGTGGCCGGGAAACAAAGTTGCAAGGAAAATGGAGTGATGCACTACCCAAATATCCAAGGATTAATAATGAAGCTCTATCAGTTCCTTTGTAGAAAGAAGTCTTTAATCATATCAATCCAAAAGCATGAGTATAAAACAACAGCCAACGTGTTTCGTTCTTGAAAAAACTTCGTCAGGGCTGGAGGAAAAGACATAAATAACAAACATAAGTGTTCAGACTCATACAACATGAACTCACAATACATATAAAACATTTAATGGTAAAAAAGACACAGACAAATAGAAACCGTGAGGAAAGTTACGATCTCAGGGATCCATACTGTACTTGCTACAAACACACAATTGACCTAAAGAATACATTATTGAAATCACACAAGATAATTCGACCCCAACTATATGCACGGTGGGTGTGGGGCCATTGGCGATGCATAGCATGTGTGTAATTGATTGTTCAAAGGAAGGAAGAAACGAAATAACAGAAGGAAAATCTATACTTAGTATCCCATGTAATTAGGTCCACGTATGGTGTAAACGCACAATTCATTGGTATATATTGGCATTTCAGGGTTGCCTATAATTTTTAATTGATGCAAGCCAAATCGGCCCTCAAGGTCAAATACATCCAACTATTTCTAGACATAAAGCAACTTCTCTCGAAATAACAATATCACCGAACTGGAAGATTCATTAGTATAAAATGGGCATTCCCGGGTTGTCTCCAAATATATTGTAAGGCAGACAGACTATGGCAACCCACAAAACCCAATACATCCACTTAAATATGGCCATGTGGCAACTTTAAACATGAATGCCTATAATAAAGAACTGGCCATCGCACATAAACATTCGAGCAATGAGAACCATCAGTGTCATAGTGTACATACCAAATATTTATGTTGCAGGAATATATAGTGTTTGTTGGCTGTTCAAAACATTGGAATACCTAGAGCCAAAAACTGAGCAACACCTTATAATGATTTGTCATTGTGTATTGACTAGCAATTCATATGGTAAAATCTAAATGAAAAATGAGTATGAAAGAAACTTAGGTATTTTTTAAATGTGTACAAAATAGTAATAATGAATATTTATTCAACTTTAAATTTACGGTTACTGCCATGATTCAGAGTGTTTTGAAAAATGTGTTTCTTCCAGCATTTTGACTTATAAGTAAAGTGAGGCACACTTCCTTTCATGGAACCCTAGAATAAACCACCCTACAATATATACATTTTTCGTTATATTAAAAAAGAAAAAAAGCTAATAGGAACTAAAAGACGAAGGAAAACATATTCTTGCCTTACCCAAAGAATAGAAATGGGTAACCATGACCAAAAGAATCCATGAACAGAATAAATTAATGAATATTATTAAAAATGAAGTCTACATTTTTTTAAATAATAAAGCTGTAAAAAAATGGTTGCTAAATAAGCATAACAAGACCAAAAGAAAACTACAAAATAAAAACATATTATTTCCTAATTTTGCTATAAAATAATGTAACAAATAAATACATTTAAAAAAAGTTACAAACATTTAAAAATATGTAAAGCAAGAACTAAATGAAATGTTTAAAATATCTTAAAGCAGTTGTTAACATATCTCAAATATATCTGAACTTTTTTTTTTAAACAAACTATTGAGTTTTGTGGTACATTACGGCTAGCACGATTGCATAGAGTTCGGATATAGTACATTAAAGAATAGTACAAATATAGCAAAACAACAATACAGCCTGTTAACATATCATTTAGTGTAGTTTGGGTGTGGGTGATCAATGTCTGGTAATTTTGCCGGAATTTGTGGGCACCAAGGTCATCCATTAATAGACGTCCCTCAAGACGGTGGAATTCCGGCAAACCCTCCAGAGAGCGGATCAGTGGGGTCAGCGCATGTCATAGTTAAAGGTATTTATAGAATAGTGTGCCGTGGAGATGATATTCTGTTTGCAACTGTTGGAAGGATTTTAGGGTGGACCCATACATTATATCACCTAATATTGAGATTCCAATGAGATCCCATGCACAGAAACCTGGGAATACAGCGACTAATCGTAGATAGTTTCCGTGCCACAGAGGAGTCGTCTGTGTCAGACGCCCCTCCCTGCCCATTTCTTCACCATGTGGCACCAGATTTGTATTACAACTCGACACTCTGGGGGTAGACAGTCCAGATTTAGAAAACCCATCACGATTCTTTCCACTGCGTACGCTGGGTCTGTGTGTGAGCTATACCATCACTCATTTATATTCAGCAGGTGGGATACTGCAGAATATGCACATATATCGGCTGCCGCCATCCAACCACAATATGTCGACTGGGTGCAAGTTCGCAGTGTGACGCATACAGCACCTCCCTTGCATTGAGACGTGCGTTTACCTGGGCAAACCAGGTCCGTGAATGGTATACAGGAAATTTTGCAGCCTGTAGAGAATACGAGGCAGAGAGACCATTTTAATGATTGCGGACTGCCCAAACAAAAGTCAAAGGCAGGGGCGATCATCCCCTCGTTTAGTCCTGGAGACGGGATAGGAGTGGGTTGATATTGCATGACCAGGATATCGTTGGGTTTGGTGAAATGTGGACCCCAAGGTATTGGAAACCCTCATGCGAATGAGCCAGTTGTGATGCCCATGAACCATGCCCCTGGTCGATGCATACTGGGAACAACACCGACTTTGCTGGGTTAGTTCCAAGGCCAGACATTTCCCCAAATACTTGGAGTATATGTGGGCCGCAGAATCCGGGATCAGTTAGAAAGAACAGCACGTCATCTGTGTATAACACAATCCTGTCGGACCTATCTGCTGACCAATCGTATGCCTTTATCAAAGGATCTCGCCTCAATCACGCCGCCACTGGCTCTATTGCTAACGCAAATAATAGCAGGGAAAGTGGGCCTCCTTGTCTCATACCACGACGGATTGGGAAGTGCACGAGCGTGTCCCTGCAACCCATACCGATGCCAAAAGCTCTGTATATAATAGCCGTATATAGGACAGAAAGCGAGGACCAAAGTTAATGGCTTGGAGGAGCTGGAATAAATAAGCCCAACTTAAGGAGTCAAACGCCTTGTCTATATTGGCCAACAGAAAGGCCTCAGGGCGGCCGAATTCTGGGGCTTTCACAATGGTGTTATTGACTCGCCAGTTATTATGACAGGTGGAACGTTGTGGCATAAAGCCAGCCTGGTCGGGATGGACAAGCTCCTGAATGTATGTGCAATTTAAAGTCGAAGTTTAAGAGGGAGATTGGGTGATAGGATGACAGCTCTTCCATTAGGACCAGGTGCGTGGCCCAGGTGTATGTTGAATAATGCTGTCCTGAACTCTTCTATCATTATAGGGGCATCTAACTGCTCGTGCATATAGTCAGGTATCTTTTGGGATGGTACATCTTTTATGAATTCTCCTATTTACTCACTTGATATGAGTTCATTCTGGGCAAAAAGGGATGTATAATAGGAAGCACGCCTGGACCACCATGTCAGTGGTAGTGCATAGGATCACTTCTGTGTTTTGTAGCACAGGCACCGGGGCCGGGGATAGTGTTGCTTCACTAAGACGGTGTAGCATCTTACTCGACTTATTCCCCATTGATAAATTCTGTGTTGAGTTGCTAACCATATTTCCTGGGCCTTATTAGTAAGGTGTTGATGTAGCTGCTGCCGTGTTTGCAGGAGGCAGCGCTGTGGCGCCGGGCCTTGACCCTCTATCACCGCAGCCTCTAGAGCCTGCTGGCGATTTTTAAGTGTCACCACTTGGGCTAGACGACAGCGTTTTTTGCCTGCCCGATAGCTGATATCTACACCACGAATTGTGGGTTTGAGGGCTTTCCACAATATTATACTGGAAGGGGCAGTTGCTACGTTGGATGTCAAATAATCTGTGATCGCCTGCCGGAGGGTAGTTTGATATGCAGGGTCATGTAAGTGCCATGGTGACATTCACCATCTGAAGAGGGTTTGTTTGGCCTGATACTTAATTTGAGGGTGACTGGGGAATGGTCTTAAAGACCTCTGGGGAGTATAGAAACTGACAAAATCCTGTGAATGTTGCTGCCTGGAAGACTAAAATAGTCTAGCTTGGATAGAGATCCATGTACTGCAGCTGCGTGGTATGCACGCCAAGTGTCAGCCCACCCCAGGGTAGAGACCAGGTGGTGTAGTTTTGAATCTCCCACTTGGGGGCTGAGGCCTGTCTCCGGCCAGCAATCTATGGGTTCCATGATGCCGTTCCAATCGCCCCCCTTCATCTTCAGACTGTCTGGGAGTTCCCCCATAGTTGTTAAATTCTGTCTACAAAAGTATGTCCCAGTGGATGGGGAGCATACAAGCTACATAAGATCAGTTTCCCCATGCAGTGTGCCTGTCACAATGGTGTAGCACCCACCGGGGACAGACCATAGTTTGGCCATAGTGTAAGGAATCCTGCGATGTATAAGGATGTCTGTGTCGCATGATCCACGAGCAAACCCTGGGTGGTATACTTAGTTGTAGCCAAATCGGGCTAGACATGGAGCTTTGTCTCCCAGCAGATGGGTTTCCTGCATTAGGAGAATGTCGGCCTTTAGTTGTTTGGCCTGTTAAATGACAGCACCCTTTTTTAAAATGTTATCAAGCATCCCCGGACATTCCGAAGTCATAATGTTGAGTCCTCCGGGCAAGGAATTATTGCGAATTTCAAATAAAATGTCAGCAGCATTTGAAAAACTCAACATCTGGGCTAACAAAAGGCAGAAATTGGAAAAACTTGGACGTAAAGAAACTCAATTTACTTCTTGAGAATACGAAACCAGTAGATTCTATTACTACCTTGGAGGAAGAAACAGTCATCTATTCTTGGCTCAGTTCATCCATCGACTCATGTCTTCCCTTTTCAACAAGGAAATACAACAAGCTCTATCTTCCTGCCCCATGGTTTTCTGAAGCTCTCAAAGAAGAAAAAACGAAGTGCAAAAATTTAGAGAGGCAGTGGCTCAAATATTATGACCCCAAAATTAAACTACTGTATAAGTCAGCTTTGAATAACTATCATCTACTCTGTCGCAATGCTCGGGCAGAACATGCAAATTGTACGTCCAAGAAGCTCAAAATTGTCCAAAAACACTGTTTAAAATTGGTAAAGAGCTTTCTGGCGCCTCATGTCACCCAAAACCCCCCTGCCTGGATGTCAAACATTGCGATGATCTAGCTGATTTCTTTGTTACAAAAATCAGCACTATCTATGCTGACTTTGAAAGGCAGTTGTCGGTAGTCTCTTCTCCCCCTAATCGACCCCCCCGCAGCGATATGGATGTCTCCAATAACAGTGCTGCGTTGAATCAATGGTCCCAACTGGATATTACCTCTTTTTGTAATATTTTAAGCAGTATTAAATCTGGTTCTCCCAATCATTGGTTCCCCCCCTCAGTTTTTCAAACTTTAAGTTTGCCGTCACTTAATTTAATCATGGAATTATTAAATACCTCCTTATTGGAGGCAAAAGTTCCAGCAACTTGGAAACACGCCATGATTATGCCTCTATTTAAGAAAGCGAATTTGGACCCGGAAATACCATCTAATTTCCGCCCTATTTCCCTTCTCCCAATCTTTTAAAAAATCTTAGAGAAGCATATCAATGTCCAAATTGCTGAATTCATTGAGGCACACAATCTCCTGTATAATTCCCAGTCTGGCTTTCGCGCAGGCTTCTCTAATAAGTCCACAATACTGGGCGTCACTGATAACATTCGCCGTCAAGTGGATAGAGGTGAAACCGTGGCACTTATTCTCCTTGATTTAAGTGCCGCATTTGACACTGTCTCTCACCCTATACTCTTGAAAACCCTCAAATCATGTGGCATCACGGGTTCGGCCCTTGAGTGGCTATCCAGTTTCCTGACAAATAGGACCTTTCAAGTTTTCTCTACCTCCTCCAAATCTGGAGATCATGTGGCTCAATATGGAGTTCCGCAGGGATCCATATTGAGGCCTCTGCCTTTTAATATCTATGTCAGCCAGCTTATTTACTCACTTTTGACCAAATCAAACAACAACTCCTCTGTGCTGAGAGCCGGGTTGATAAACATAGCAGACTGGATGCATAACAACAAATTAAAATTAAACGGTGGTTAAAGCGAGCTCCTCCTTTTTGGTAAAAATAAAACCCTCTGGGGCCCCAAACACTGGCCTTCTCAGATGGGGCCACCCCCGATTCCTGTACAATCTGTTCGGAATCTCGGATTTATGGTTGATGACCAACTAACCATGAGACAACAAGCTGGCAAGGTAGCCTCTGTATGCTTTGTCATCCTGAAATGGCTGAAAAAAATCCTGTGGATGCTTCCTTTGCCCACTCAAAGAACGGTAGTTCAAGCTCTAATAACATCTAGACTGGACTACGGTAACGTTCTGTATTTGGGAGTGGGCAAGGAAGTGCAACACAGGTTACAGGTGGTACAAAACGCTGCCGCCAGAATGCTTTGCAATCTTCCTACTAGAACATCTGTTTCAGCCGCATTACGTGATCTCCACTGGCTGAAAATTGAGAACCGCGTTAAATTTAAAACTCTATGCTATATGCATAGGATCAACGCTGGAGTAGCACCTTACTACCTTCAGGCCTTAGTGCATCAATACCGACCTACACGCTCCCTTCGATCCGCTAATCAGCAGTATTTTCAAATTCCGAGGATTTAAAGAACCTGAATGGGAGGTCGCTCTTGCTCCCATCTGGCTCCAGTACTTTGGAATTCAATGCCTCTTTTGCTTCGAACTGAGCCACAGTATCAGAAGTTCCGCAAGGATTTAAAAGCCTGGCTTTTTAATCAATAGATTTCCACCTGCACTGAGATATCTGTTCCTTTTGCGTTCCTAGCGCCTGGAAACCTTCGGGTAGCTGTTGCGCTGAATAAATTGAAATAATAAATAATAATAATAAATAATAAATAATTAGTCATACCTGACTATCACCTATGGAGGATACCAGCTAAAGTGGATGTGTGGGAATGCAATGATGTCACTGTGCCTGTGCCTGAACTGAGAGAATTCTTGCACTAACGTGCCAAGTACCCCCCACCTCACCCCACCCCGATACTTCCACCAACAGGGAGTATCTGTCACGTTCAGAAGGTACCCAATGCCCCAACGGGGAACCTCAAGGTACCTACGCCAAAGGTACCCTAACTTCCCAAGGTATTTAACCATAAGGGTACAAGGCGTGCAGTGGGTGCTGAGCCTGGGTCCTCAAGCCAACGTTGCGCCACAAATGACCCATAATCATCAAAAACAATGAATGTCTGAGTTCAAAGCCGTGCACGGTAGAGCAGCGGTGTCCCAACCACTTTACGACTCATCACCCTGCATCTGGGAGCGCCAGTTAGACCTTGATCTGTGTTGCCTTTTCGAGGTGACCTTTTTTGGGCGATTTCTGCAGGTGCATTTTTATATCGGTGTTCCAACAAGGCACTGCTTACTCTGGGGACACTCTTTTTAGGGAGAGACTATTTTACTTCTATTGTTTATCTCACCTGATTACGCTCTGCCTGTGGGTGCTCCCCTGGTTCTCCGGTCCACTACCTGGTTATTTCCAGTTTGTGTGGAGGGAGCTAGGGGGAGTTGTTCACACTCTTTTTTAATTAGACCCACTTCCGGGCAGACCGCCATCTTGGGGGTTGGCGCTCTAGTCCTCTTTCACTTCCAGCCATAAATGCAGGAGAGGGACCTGCGCGCAGCATCTGTGCCCGTCGGCGCCTGTTTTATCTACCTGCTCCACAGGGAAGGATCTCCTTGCCTTACGCCATATCGGATCTAAAAGCCACAGTCTCCCTCATGACTGGTGTGGTGGCTGAAACGAATATAGGTGTCATGTGTGTAATTTCTCCCCCAGCGTAGGTGTTGGGTCAGGGCCTGTCATCCGCAGAGTTCACATCAGCGTAATAACAAATAGGCAGATGGCCGCTAAGACCCACCACTGTATGCTCCTTAATACCCGATCACTCAATAAGAATAAATTTGAATTTGCAGATTATATGATCCAGCATGATCCGGACATTACCTTTCTTATGGAGACCTGGGCAAACAGCATGTCTGATCCAGACATTTAGACTGCTATCCCAGACGGCTTCAACATAGATAGGCTAGACAGAACAGGTAAAAGAGGGTGGGGATGGCGATTGTCTATCACAACTCACTTGAGGCTAGTTTCACTCCATTATTTCATTTGGACTGTGAAGCGCTACATTTTAGCATTAAACTGAACAAATCATATACTTTTCATGGTGTGCTAATCTGTCGTCCACCTGGCCCAGGAACGGGCTTCATTGACAAAATCCTGTTTCCATGGAATCCTCCATTACGCATATAAGCTTCACGCTGGTTGGGGATTTCAACTTTCACCTACAGTTGTCCTCCAATGCGGGCACAGGGCACCTGGTTGGCACTCTCAGTAGCTTTAACCTTCACCAACAAATTGAAGTTTCCACCCACACGGCTAACCATATGCTGGATGGACTCTTCACTAACAATGCAGACTTAGTAATAGACTAGATCCTGCCACTCCCCCTGTCAGATAATAAGGCCATTTTCTTTTCAGTTACAATCTTGTATAACAAAGCGGAATCAATTAGCGCAATTGGAACCATTAAATACAGGCCTTTCAAATAGGAGGGGGGTGGGCGTACGCTGCCTCACACTCCAGCACTCAGTTTGCCCCGATGTATCATAATAAATGCAGTGCATGATAACACTTTCTTCAGTGTCAGGCTTTAGTTTTTCACCCTTGTTGGTGCAGCCAGTGCTGCGTATCTTTACACGTGTTTCAGGATAATTGTCCTTCTTCAGAGGGGGCAACACTTTTTTTGGGGGTGCTGGAAATGCTACCCAAAGTCTTCTCAGGTCTCAGTACCACTCGCTGGGCACAGGTGCACCAACCAGAGCTCGTCAGCTCGTTAGCTCAATGGAGCCTTTTCAAATAGGAGGCGGGTGGGCGCACCCTGCCTCACACTCCAGCACTCAGTTTGCCCTGATGCATCATAATAAATGCAGAGCATGATAACACTTTCTTCGGTGTCAGGATTTAGTTTTTCACCCTTGTTGGTGCGGCCAGTGCTGTGTATCTCTAGACTCGTGTTTCAGGATAATTGTCCTTCTTCAATAGAGAACAACACTTTTTTTGGGGGGGGCTCCTATTTGAAAGGTCTGACCACTGCCCTTACACTTGTTGACAGCCATTTATTCACTAGCTGTGCAGAGCAGCTTCCCGACTGCACTCAGTGCTTGCGCGTACTGTTTCTTGAAATGGATGTTGGCATCTCAGTCTGGTGGTATACCTGCCTGTCCTTGAATCTATGACAATAACATGCTCCTGGCTCCCACAAAACTGTAATAATAAATGTGTCACACCTGGAAAACGAATAGGCTCAACCCTCAGACGAGATGGGCATAGCTAGGTACATCCCTCAAAAAGGAGTCCCTCTGTTGGTGGGGTCTCCATGGCAGAGTATTTCTAGTGTACAATAAAAACAATTGCCCCACCCACTTCTGATCACAAAATATATAATTTCTTATTTCACTGCTGGCACAACTGAAGGTAGTGTAGTATCTATCTGCCTCCCTGAGCTCACAAACCAGAAGAGTACATTTGTCCCAATAGCAGCCATTGGGCAGCAGCTGTAGTAGAATTTGGCCAATACCTTTCACTTACCTTGTAATGTCCTTTCACTTACCTTGTAATGTCTCTCTACATCAAAGATATTCTTTCTTGTATGGGTTCATTTCTCCTCTTTCTTCTGCACGCAGTAACATAGGGTTTGCTATAACTCAATTATAAGTAGTTTTTCTAGTTCGGAGCGCAGTACAAATACACGTGTAAAAAATTAGAAAGCATTTTTGAAGTGGTTTTCAAGTGTGTAAAATGTACATATATTTTAGATTCAGATTTACTGTCTGGAAGATGGCGGTCAGGCGTGGGTCTCCCTTGCGTGTAACACAGTGTTGGTTGTAGCAACCCGGAAGGCAGTTAGTTACATGGCTGAGAAATAGGCAATTCCTCTGACAACGTTGATGGGATCAAATTATGCCGTTGTAATGGCGCGCGTGCATCATGTTTGAAGATGCTTGTTATTGACTTAATGGGGATATTATTGTGGTAGTTTATTACTGGAATTGCACCTCGTAGTAATTGAAATACAATTGCATCCCGTTAATCACTCGGAGTAGGGCTTGGCGAGGGGGGGTTGCGCAGCCCTCTCTCCCAGCTATGTTGTCTTTGAGGAAGGGGTGAGGGTGAGGGCCGTGTTCCAACCCCGTAAATCAGAGCCTCGGTGGCCTCAATCCTTCTCCAACCAAATTTACTGAAGGAAGCCATCTCAGTGAATAATTAAAAATGTCTGCCACTCATTGTACAGTGTGGATCGTGGCAGCGGTGGGTTTCTTTAAATTAAAGCTCCGTTCCCGGTTCAGCAGGAGCTTGCTCTGGAGCTCAGTTATGTTATGCTGAAAGCCTTCTGTAAAGTGCGCGCACACTCTTAAACGTTTGATGTTGCTGTGGAACTTGAGCCAGCCATTTAAGGCGTGAGTTACACTGTACGGGCGTGTTTTTTTATTAAAGGGCCATGCTTTGATACATTGTCAAAAAGATAAAGGAACCAGGTCAGAAACGTGCGAAGATGTCTACGCAATTAGATTTACATTACATCTACACATGACGTGAATCTCCACCGAGGTGCAATTCAGTAACTCTGGCAGAAATGTGCACCTCGCAGCAGGAGTATGTGTGCTTACTGGTGAGGGCAGGACATGTACAACTCAAACATATGCCGGTAAAGTTACTATTTGCAACTTCAAAATTGTATTTTATAAATCTCCACCTACACTATGTAGGATTACAAATTGAAAGCATCACTTGAGGAAAATACTAACAGCGGGTAATCATCACAGATGGAAACACAGAATACAGCCCACAATCTGACCTCTGCCCTCTTCCCTTGTTCTGGTAGACACCAGCTACAGTAGTATCCTATGCCACGTGTGTTATGGAGCGTCTTTGAATAGTGTAGCATGGGAGTTAAGTTGTGTATTCTATAATTCATTGGCAACTTATATATTTGTAATCTTCAATGTGTCTCTGATGTTAACTTTTTTACATTATGACCTTTAAACCTATATGACTATTTGTAACTAATTGTCTTTCATTTATTTTTTTAATAATTATTATGTTTACAAACGGATTTGTATAGGTGCCTGCTATGTCTAAAGCAGGCTTCTCCAATGAGTAGCTCGTGAGCTGCTGGTAGCTCTCCAGCTACCTATAATTAGTTCTCCTGTGTGTAGCCACGTCTACTAAATCATAAGCTTTTGCTTATTTAACTTAATATATGCGTAGCAAAACTGAAGCATGTCTGAAGAAAAATGGATGAATTTCCAATATATTTTAAAGCTAACATTTGAGTGACAATCATGTACCGTCTTAGACGTATTGTATTACTCATATTATTACCTTGATTCCTGGGGCATTGCAGCTATGACTGTTATGTGCTATCCATGTAAAGGCATTACAAATTGATAAGGCACTTTTAAATAGGGGTGGGCGGTACTTGCAGGGTTTCACCCCTGGGAATTCTGCAGTCACAAGGAAACTCAGCGAGATTCCACAGAGTTCTGCTAACTGACTTAAATCGGCACGTCATGCTGCTTGCACTGATCTCTAGCGCTGGGAGCTTGTTTTCAGCGTGAACGGCATGCCAGAGGGTGCTGTGCCACTTGAGTAGATTGTTTACTTGCAGCAGGTTTCTCAACATGAACGGCCGCGACCACCCACATTGGGAAAATCTTGCCGGGTGCCCTCCTAGCGCCCGAAAATCATGCTAGGGGGCGCCAACTCTCACTGGCCAACTTACTGTTGAAGAGACTCATTGAGGAGAAAAACAACTCTGCCATGCAGCAGTTGGCGGAATTTGGCTGGGACTCTGCGTTACTTCGTGTAGTCACCAGAACTCTGCCAACTCTGCCAACTCTGCCTGCAGAGTGAAATTTATCGCCCACCCCAACTTTTTACATTTCTACTGGCAGCCCTGCCTGATGCACTGAGGTAGTCCCTACTGACAATCTTGCAGGGGTGGCCACCAGTGCTTAACCCCTTCCATGCTCATGACGAGCTCAGCTCGTCATGCAGCACAGTGCTCCTGTGCTCATGACGAGCTGAGCTCGTCATGACCACACCCGTTTTTATTGCTGTCCAGCACAGATGGGGAATCGTTCTAGCAGCGATGCGGTTAAATTGTGAGGATAGATGCACTTGGGGCCCCTCGACTCACATTTTTGGCTACCAGTAGTTGTTTTTCCTCAACAGACTTTGACCTAGAGCAAGATAGCAAAACACAACAGGGGGAAAGAAGGAGAAAGAGAAAGATGGAAAAACAGTGACAAATAGAGGGCACATAGATGAAAAAGAACCCACAAGGATGAAATAAGGGGAAAGACAGGATCAGGTGATGTATTAAAAAGACACGAGTTGGAATCAAGACTACGAAGCCTTGGTTTTTGTTCCCCTAAACATTGATAGTGTACGCTGTGCGCTTCTGTGTAAAACCTTTGGCCCGGCACTTATTCTTTTACAATTTAAGCACTGGTAGCTACTAACTAAATATTGTCTTATGTGGTATTACAACACTAATAATATTAGTAACTCAAGTGATTTCCATTTAACATAAGTATCTCTTATAACAGAAAAGGTTGGAGATCTCTGTGTAAGCAGTCTGCTCAGCACATGTGGTGGACAGACTTTTGGAGCTTACGTGGGACTTCAGAGTGTGTGTGAGCCTCTTAGAAGGCTGTTGTAACCAAACAAGCTTGCCAATTCCAATGTAGATGGAATTTTCTCTTTAGGGTAGGTTGGCCCTCACTGCACATTATCTGCACAGAGCCAGCATGAGATGGTGTTATATTCTTGCCATTGTACACATGTGCCTTCCAGTGCCACCACGGATGACCCCAGGATGGTGCAAAATTGCAACCAATGGCTTAATAATACCTTGTTGGAAGTGCAAATGAAAGACCACAGGATAAAATATTTATCTTGCTACAGTGAGAATTCTTGTCACTCTCCAGACACCTGGCCAATAATCCTCCATTTAAAGTGCCAAAGCATGCAAATAGCATTTTGCAGATTACTGTGTTTGCATGTGTTAGCACGTTGAAGCCAGACCACTGGCTTTGCCAATCCATATTTTAAGCTCAATCCGGCTATACTTAATTCATTACGATGGACACGATATAATGCCTTGAAAGAAATCTTGGCTTCTACTAGTGCAATTGCAAAAACCGAAGCTGAAGAACTATGTGACAGCAGTAAGTATGCCCCTGGCATTTGTCAAATAATCAATTGCTGAAGTCATACCAGTCAACACAAGACTAATCACATCATACTTACCCTGCAGTAATGTGCAGATCTGCCGGTGATACATAACTTTCATAGTTAGCTTCATTTTATTAAAGGTGTAGGGCGCTTTGTCCAATGTTTTGTACATCAACTAATACAGTACAGAAAACACTGACACAACAGCATAGACATTTGAGATGGAAAAGGGTAAGAGAGATTGGTCCTTTAGGAGGGAACAGATGATTAAAGAGGGCTGGTGCTTTTTTTTTTAAGGAAAAGTTAAGCAGCAGGCTTAGTGCGCCACCTAGTGCCTGTACCAAGTCACAAGAAACGGACATGAAAGATATCTTGAGTTGGTGATTGGGGAGAACGCTAGCTCGAAAATTCTATTTTGCCAGGAGCTCATAAATTGCTTTCACCATTCCTGCTTGGGGGCAAGCAAAGAAAATGGATGAAAGCACGACTTGCAAGCAGGTGGATAGGGAGAGACAGGAGAGGCATGGTGGGGCTGGCACATGAATAGAGATTACAGCCAAGAGTAGAGGCTGTCACAACTAAAGACAAGTAAAAGATCTAGAGCACTGGTGCATTTAAATGTTGTGCAGAGGATCCAACAGAAAAGCAAGAGTGGGCAAGGGGTCCAACGATGAGGAGGAGGAGAAAGGAGTAGCGGGAGGTAAACGCGTAAGAATGCGAACAAAAAGTTGGAAATAGACCTCAGAGCGGCTGGGGAATGAGCAGGGAGTACAAGAAGGAAGCGACTGAGATATGTGCAATTAATGTGGAGCCACACCCTGAATCTGATTGTACCCTCATGAAAAATATATATAGAGACACAAGAAAGTGATCTGTATTCTGAGAATAAGATTATTGCATCTACAACAAAGAGTAGGACGTAGCCCCATGGCATTTGTGGACTCTTGTAAGCATCTTGTTGTACACGTCATTAAAAGACTGAAGAGGCTGAGCGGTGCTTTAAAAGATGCGCTCGGAGGAATGCAGAGGGAGGGGACAAAACCAGGAAGAAAGCAAGTGCGCGTGCCTCGTGCTGAACGTTTTACAAACGCGCGCGCCTCGTGCTATGTCTGGTGAGTGGTGTGCGATGTGCGGCGCGATTAATGAGCCATGACAAGTCAGGAAAGCCTGATGGTGCCTGTGTTTTGTAACCGCACTCTCTAGGCCACACAAAAAGCATGTGGTTGGATTTTTAAAGCCCGCTTACTAAAAAACTCGCATGCACTGGCTCAGGTGAGACCTAAAAAGCAGGAGAGCATACCTTGCATAGAAACGTTACAGAAAAAAGTGTAGCACATTATTTCGAGCAGACAATGCTTGTCAATCAAATAATGCAAAATGTCACATTATGCGTATTTCAGATAACTCTAGACACTCACTCTATATAGAAATGTTAAGGCCCCATAACCTCAAGAGTGAGACGGAGAGACTGGAGGCTCTGGGAGATGGAAGAAAGAGGCAAGAGATAGAATCAAAACTAGAGTCTTCCACATTATCTGCTGTGGGCTCCTAAGAAAACCTGGGAGCTCCTGCTCTAATTGTTTTACAATTTCCCTCACTGCTGTAGTAACAGAGGACTGATCATTCATTCAATCAAATGACCAGTCAGAGGCAAATAACTTTGTATCTATCACTATTAGGTATATATGCCTAACACTAAGCTCTCTGCTTCCTCGTCACTTCTTAGCTTAATGTATACAGGAGGTAAATCTTTTCAAGACACAGGACTTTAGTACAACTTGAATATCTTTTGTCTTTTTCAAATCAGAAGTCAGACAGAAAATGATAGAGTAGCATAAATCACTCAGTCGTAACCTCCTCTTCCGAATCAAATTTTCAATTCATTTATCAGCAACGTACACATAACCTTTTCAGGGTGCTGCCAAAATATCAAGTGACTAAAATGGTTTATGTATAGAAGCATGCACTAAAACAGTATTATTGGTCATTAACTAACGTATGATTCTCTCTTAGCTGTTTGTAACTGAAAGTGTATAGCACTATCAACTAATGTATTAAAACCACCACAATTTGAATACAGCCAGGAACCAAATGAATTCCACTTTCTGATTTTAAATACACATACAAATATAGGAGATAAAGAACCCACTTTCATGCATAATAAGGATAGTACAAGTCGCCGAGGGGTTCCATAACCATATTCCTTTGTAAGGTTATAGAACACTGAGGCGACTTACAATATCCTTATCATGTACACCAGGGGTATTTACTCCCATAAAATACATGGTCACACCATCGCCTTTCCCACAAACCACTTAAAACCATGGTGTATAGCTCTTTCAAATGAAGGAGAAAGCATGTTTGTAAACATGAAAACAAATCTCTAGTGCAAGAACCTGTTAGATATTTGTTGAAAGTCAGTTTTTTTTTTAAAGAAAAAGAATCTGCAGTATCTCAGAAAATGTCGAAGCATGCAGAAAGATTGCTGGGTTTTCTAAGGAGTGAATAAAATACAATTTTCTCTCTGCTTGTCATTTTAAGCTAGACAAATAGAGAAGAAGAAAGAAAAGCAATGTTCTGTTTTATTTGCTGTAAACAGCTGCTTCAATTATGCTCTGTGGCCTGACCGGCCTTTTACCTTTGCTCCTGGCTCTTACAGCGGGTCTTGTGACGTCAGAACTTGACTGTAATGACTTATAATAGTTGAGTTTGGAAGTCTTTTCACTATAATTGGTGCCGGGGTGCATCACAAGTTGCCGATTATATAAGGGATAAAGTCTCACTTGTTATACATGATAAGGACATTGCAAGCCACCTAGGAGTTCCATAACCATATAGAGGATCAAGGCAGAAGGCTGAGTTCCTTTGTATGGTGATGGAACTCAGAGGTGACTTGCAATAATCCTTATCATGTGCACCAAGGGGTACTTTATTCCATATAATACATGGTCACAGCATCACCTTACCCTCAAACCGCTTAAACCCTTGGTGCATAGTTTTTTCATATGAAAGAGTGAGTATGTTTGCAAACATAAAGAATAAAAATAAAACCTCTAATGCAAAATTAAGCACATCAAAAACCTGTTTGTTTTTTTAAGTTGCAGTAGCTCGTAATTTGGAAACATGCAAAAAGATTCTAGCTTTCCTCTAAGAGTGCAAAAAATAAACATATTCTCTCTGCTTGTCATTGTATGCTATTAAAATAGAGCAGAAGAAAGAAAAGCAACATTCTGTTTTACAGCTTCTTCAATTATGCTCTGGGACCTAACCTGCCTTTCCCCTCCTGCTGGCTCTGGCAGCAGGCATTGTGAAGTCAGAACTCAACTGTAATAACTTATCATAGTTGTGTTCTGACATCTTTATATCCGGTGACTCGCCACAAGTCGCCGATAATAAAGAAATCAGAGGCTACCTTTTATACAGGGATTGCAAAATCATATGGTTTATAAATAAATTAGAGAATGACGTTTAAACAGGTATTACAGAATTCCATGTATTGTTCAAATAAAAAGAACACAGTATTAAATGAGTGATGTTGTAATGGCAATCAGTGATGTAACGAACTTGAGGGAGCCCCCCAGCAAAGTACATGCAGGGGGGGCCCTGATCCTCGGGGTCCAGTTCGGAGTTCTCAGGGCAGGGACCTGCAAGTGCCAGAGGGGGCCCCCAGGACCTCGGGGGGCCCCCATGCACCATGGGGGCTACAGGGGGCTTTTGTTAAGCTACTGATGGCAAATAACATGCACTGTTATTTTTTACATATACATTTTCCTCTCAATAAATAAGCAAATCAAATAATGCTTTTGAGTCATTTACAAAAAGTAGCAACTTAAGGGAAGCATGATATGATAGGACAGCAACCTGTAAATGAGAAATATGCAGCGTGAAATTTGCTGCTGTTATTTCACTCCTCCTATCCTAAGGAGTGGTCTTAAATTACATCTACAGCATACTGAAGTGAACAACTTGTACAAGTAGTAAATTGAATGAAGTACAACATAATTGAATGAATATCGTAAAGTAGAAGCATTTCTGGTACATAATAAAAATGTAAATACGACTGAAATAAAGTGAAGGGCTCAAATAAGACATATTTATAACTTCTGTAATAAAGGTGTATGTCAAAAATGTTTTTGGTATGTAACAAAATTAAGGTTGTAAAATCAAGCCGTTTCTAGATCGTAAAGAAGGAAACGGAGTAGTTCGGAAATTGTTTTATTGTGTAATGCAATGAATAATGTAAACTAGAGAGCAGGTTTCTAGGAGTGCTCTAGCAAAGAGACTCAAAATCGAAGTGTCTCCGGAGCTTGATGGAGTAAAAAGAGGATAACAGAATGTTTTCATAATACAATGTACCATATGACATGAATTATATTATTTTCAGTTACAATTACTTTTATATTAATAAGTATTGTTATAAAGGGCTTGCCCAGAGCGAGCAAACATTGTGCTTTATAAAGAAACAACACAGAGATGTGGGAGACATCCCTAACATGGAATCAGTACATTAATATAAAGTAAAAAGGCAAAGAGCGGTCTGAGGACATCTTATTCTTCTTCTAGCAAATAAGGGTTAGTGCAGTTATCACAGGGAATGAAAGAAGTACATCAGCAGAAGAGGGTCGATATTCACATTATGATACAGAGAAGTGCCGACTAGCATAACAGAGAGGACAAGGAAGATCCCTGGAGAGAGCTGGTAGGAGGTGAAAATCGATTGGTGGGCGAGATGGGAGTAAAGTATGCAAAGTGGCATTATAGTGATGTAGAAATTAATTTACAGAATTTTTATAGGGAAGTAGGCCAAAGGCAGAATTAGTTACGCAGTGGTGAGCAGGTAGGGATGGGCAGGCATTCTTTGAACCCCATAAAGGCGTTCTAATTCCAAGTGAACTACATCAGCAGTTGACCACTAGAGCTGATGATAGTTGTTGTTTAGAATCTTTCTTTATTCATTTTCAGTATAACAGGACCAACTCAACAGTCAGGTCTAATAAGTCCAGGTGTACATACATTAAGCTTGATCTAAAGAACCAAGCATGTCTTCTTACAGTTTTAAAGAATAAAGCAATACATTATTACATACATTAACACATAGGAGCAGTGTCAAGTTAGTGCATACCTAGAAATACTGCACTATCCCTATCCCTCCACCACCTGCCAGTGATCTATATCTGCCTGTGTTGGAGGGTCCTGCTTTTCCCCCAGTCTAGACATGCTTCAAGCACCTATTTTGTGTGGTGAGGACCAGCAGTGTCATATTGTCCGGTTGATACATTGCCCAACTATGCCTGTCCGTTCAGTCCCTCCCAACAGGTAGACCTGCTGGGTCAGAGTTTATGGCCCATATTTGTGTCTATAGAGAGAGTCTCAATTGAGAGTGTGGGATCATTTTATCTAGCTGTCTACACAATGAGGAGGCTTTCCGGAGTTTGCCAGTCTTAGGAATGGGCCCCTCACACATCATCAAACTGAGAAAGTTTATCCTTAACTTTGTAAACTCTTCTCTTGTACGTGGCCAGCCGAAATAATTCAGCCAATAATTCTTGGTGTGTAGGTAAAATACAGATTTTCGTGACCATCAGATCCGTCACCCTCCATCAGGGTCAGTGAGAGGGGCTGTCCTCTATGTCTGAAACATCATGTAAAATGGCTAATTTAGCTTCTTCAGTAAAATTGTAAAGGTTGGTGTTACGTAGTGTGTGCTTTACAGCCTCGCAGTACTGAGTCAAATTCAGGCAGGACCATAGTAAATGTATCAGGTCCACTTCAGATTCTGAACATCTCCAACAGTTGGCATGTGACGGGAGATGGACCTTTCTCAGTTTATATGGAGTCCAAAACCATTCAACACAGCACCTTAAAATAAGAGTACATCAACCAGACCTCCCTTAAAGTTCTGTCATGATAGTTTAGCAGGTCCCCCCAGTCTTCGCCCTATTATCCACGTTTATTCTGACCTGACAAGGTGTCCAATTCTCCTGTCTAGAGTATTTTTTTAATCTAGGTAATCAATAGTTATCTGATAGAGGTTGGAGATTGCACCCCAAAAAGTGACCCCTAAGTATATGTATTTGTGATGGGCGACTCAGGGAAGATGAGTGGGTCCAGGCCTAGGTTGCTCACCAAACAGTATCTCATTTGACGATAATACAAGTACTGTCTTGGAGTTTCACTAGTAAAGTAATCCATCTCCATCAGTTGAGCTGTATGTAGACCATCTGGGATTTGTACAGTGGCTGGAGAAGACTTTCTCAACTGTCTCTCGATTACATGGGACAAAGTATATGTATTGCCTAGTGTATTCTACTCTGCCCTTGCAGCTCTAAATGTAATTTATGTGTCAGGAAGGGCAGAAAAATGTCAAGACATATAATATTGCACTAGCTCTGCAATGCGCCAGTTGCTGTGGTTGGGTGGGGCCTAGCTTAACCTCTTCTGGCTAAGGACAGGAGGGTTATTGTCTGAGTGGCATTTTATTTGGTGGTTTATAGTATAATGTATATAGCATGCTAGATATCATTAAGAATTAAACTAGTTGTGAGCCTTGCACTAAAAACCCATAAGCATCATCAGTCTCTAAATTACTCTCTATAAATTAAGGGCCTGTTGGAGCCCTAGAAGAAAGCATTTGTGGTCTTCATCCACTTTAGGAAGTCTTTAGCGCCTTGACGCCCTCAGGCATTTGTGCACTCCTACAAGTTTATTTTATTTTATTTTCAGTCTCTAAATTAACCTTTGAATTCGATCACATAAAAAGCAGTGGAAATATCCAGAAGGATGTGCACCCTACATCCAGTATGTATAATGTGTTCCCCATTATCTTGAGTGAGATGGTTTCAGCGCTGCAGCATAGTGGACAGTCGCGGCCCATGCAGGTAAGAGGGGTGGAGCAGTGGGGCCGGGTAGGTGGGATTTCAACAGACATTTACAAGGGAATATTAAATAAATAGTCTATTGAAATCCCCGCCCCTCCCACCCCTCTTACCTGCACAGGCCGCGGCTGATAGTGGAAGCCTGATGACCAGGAGGCACTAGGTTTTTTACTTTAATGTGATTGACAAGTTGGCTATATATTTCTAAATGGTTTTTTAAATGGCTTTTCCTTTAAAATGGCTTTTTCTTTAAAATCGAAATATGACATCATGCATACGTTGTCCATGATATCGTAGTCAAGCTGCGGTTTTTGATGAATGGAATCGGTGCTTGACATTTAAAAGAGGCTTCAAACAAGCCTTGTGCTAGAGAGTAGTTTATGATTTGAAACAACAACAACATAACGATAAGGTGGGACCCAAGGGAATATTTATAGACCAAGCTCTGTGTATAACCCCAATAGTAACATAACAACAACAGAATACCAGAGGGTCTTAAAAGGAAGAAATAATTAATAGTATGTGTGAAACCGTTCAACAAATCAAATTGCAATGAGCCTTAAACAAAAAGTTTCTATGACAACCTCGTGGATGGTCAAAGATACCCATCAGTCACCACTCGGAACCGCCCTTCATCATTTGGGTTTCTTCCATCGCCATCTACCCAAGCAGGTTATTCTCAAAAAAAAGGAAAGATCAAGATGTAAATAGATCTCCTTAGTTGAGAAAACCGGTAGTATGGTGTACCACTCCTTCACAATGAATGAGTGGAATAGTGTAGGGTAACTGATGCAGTGCAGTGCTAAAGGTGAATAAATGATAATGCAAAAAAGTAAAGTGTTTATTAAAATTTGGATGAGAGAGTACAGAACAAACTTTATTCAGGTGATACTCACTCCACCAAGGTTAAAAAAAGTTTTGTGAAGACAGTTCAAAGATATATACTGCCTATAGATGGAACCAGGTCTACATGTTTCAGCAAATAAGGGACAACTGTGTCCTTGCTTTCTTCAGGACCTCACGACAAACTAATCGCTACTGCAAAATTATAAGAATCAAAATGTGTTGAAATAGTGACGAAAACAGATTACACAGACAAGTACAGAGATCACCTGTGGCTTCTAGGTGAAAAAGTCTTGTCTCCTTCTTAACAGGTTATGCCGTTCACTAAAAATATCAGAGCAAATAGATTTTAGTTGTCAAACGGGAGGATTCACACAAAATTATGCATATCACGATAGAAATGGCCATAGCCCAGTCTAGAGATTATAGACCTTAGGCTTAAGTCAGGCTCCTAATGTTGACTAACAAACGATCATTTCGATATGTATTTAAACCTCATATTTTTAGGATATAACAATTATATCTTCTAATCAGAAGGGGGGAGATGGAATGGAGGATCCTTTCAATTTCCAAAAATACATATATTAATCAAAGGAGAAAGGATCACTTGTCCTGTACAACCTTAGGTCTGCAGGAAAAACGGCCGAACATCCCAAAGTAAAAGACCCTCATGCACGTGATGGGTATGGTGGTATTCAAGCGATATATCTTGATTCTCCGCTGTACATTCATGTGTTTGCATAATCATTAGGTCATTGAGTTATGCAGCCTCCACCAGTAGTTTCTTACCCAAGGTTGGAACAGTAGTGAGCCAGTGATAGGGGATCCTTAAAAAGCCCGAAAAACCAGACGGAAAATGTATTGAGTCTGGGTTCGGGTCTGAGTAACTCTGAAAAAGTGCATCTTATGATTTATTTATGAGTCGTAGGTGCACTTAGAGTAATAGAATAAAATCTTGTGAGGGGGAGTAAAAATTGGTCGACATGTTTCTGCCTTGTCCGCCTTAATTAGGACTTACGGGCATTCATCAGGACCGTTATGTGAATAACATGAAGGGAATTGGGAGTAAAGTGCTCTCAAGAAAAGTGATTAGAAAATAGGAAAATTTGACCTGTTTCCTTATGATAAAGGTCTCAGTGTACCTGTAACAGAAAAAACACAGATTCCTTTAACATACAAAGGGGGGGGGGGGTAATTTCAATGGGACATGTACCAAACAGAAAACTGCTTAATAAGTCTAGCTATTTTGTAGACTATCTCACAACTAAAAAATGGCAATACTTCATAAACCAACAATATAATATGGCAATGTCAACTCTCTCATCTCACTCTGCACATTCATACAGAGGGCTATAGCATGCTCAGAGGTTGCTGTTTCATGCATGTATTTATCGTTATTGGTCGTCTCTCGGTGGTTCAAACAGTAATCTTTCCAAAATTATTAAAAAAACACACTTCGTTGGTAGTGGCCACCCAGTAGTAGTCTGGTCTGGCGTAAAGTGAACCCGCATGTGTGTGACCTATCGCTATGTAAAGAGTTGATCTGCACGCATGTACACACAATCGTGTCAAAACCTGGTGACCAAATACAAAAGTGTTTTGTGCCCAGTCCGTCGTCTGACAGACTACCAGTTGTTCCGGTTGTGACTAACAACATAAAAAAGATTATAAACCTCACTTGGCCAAAACCACGTTTTGCGAACAAAAGGAGTCGAAATCTAAAAGACATTCTGGTCCACACAAGACCTGCTCCAAAAACAGTCAGGGAACCCACGAATCCGTGGGGAGCCCCTCAAGTGACAGGACACTACCCATGCGGCTCGTGCTCTGTGTGTAGCCTTACCAAACCCACAAAAGAACTCCAACTACTGCCAGATTTTAAATGGACTCTACGGAGCCATACAAATTGCAACACCAGCCATGTAGTCTACATGATTACGTGCCCCTGTAATCTCAGATATGTTGGCATGACCTGCAGGAAAGCCAAACAAAGACTTTGCGAGCACAAGAGCAATGTAAAGTGCAAAAAGAGTACTACAAAGATGGCCAATCACTACCTGGAAAAAGGCCACACAATACAAGATCTGCATTGGGTTATCCTTGAGACCTTACCCAGAAAAGACAAAAATGCTGAGAAAATCCTCTTTGAAATGGAGCAAAGATGGGTACATAGACTTGGAACCGACCAGGAAGGACTGAATGATAACATCCCTTGGCTCAGTCTGTCAAAGAGATGAGGTGACATCATTGCATCACTGGATATCAATAATATACCCAATCTACCAATAGACCCTGAAAACTGAAGAATATCTCCTAAAAGTAATGAGGGTCTGCAACATATGACTAACGAGGAGTCCAAAACAGCACACAGGAAGCTATCTCCTTGAGCGCCCCTGTAAACAGAAAACCCCGAATGTAACACCAATATGGACCATGAGCAAAATACAACAATATCCCATATTACGCATTTGTCCAGTTTATAATATTTATCCAGCTAATAACCATGTCTAGGGCAAGCACGTCACCATTACCCCAGGTTACCCTGGCAACACAATGTCAGACCGCGTGATTACAAAAGAACTACCATTATAATTTTAAGCACAACACCAATGGGCGGAAAACCGGTACTAATATTTTTATAATAATAGATATAACCTATTTGCCTTTGCGTATTCATTATTAGACACGGCCAACATAATAATTTTCCCCGACATCGATCATTCCCTTCGGCGTCCTAGGAGTATTTACCTTATGTCACCTTGGTAACGCAAAGTTGGACCAATGAGATCGCCCTAAGATTACGTAGCCATAACGCCTTAAGACAGACCCGGAAACAGAATCACTGTTTCCGGGTGGTTGTGAGCAGCGTACACAGTGAAGACGCGAGGAGCGGACACAAGAGGTAGCGAGGACAGACCCGCAAGTCGCTGCTTAACCGCAAGTATACTTGTGACTGTTTGGAAAATAATTTAAGTCTTCCCTTTTTCCCCCATCAGTCTCCCTTGAGCCCTCCACCTGACTGGAGCACGTAAATTACACGCGCAAGGTAACGAACGACTCCTGACACAACCGGAACAACTGGTAGTCTGTCAGACGACGGACTGGGCACAAAACACTTTTGCTTTTGGTCACCAGGTTTCAACACGATTGTGTGTACATGCGTGCAGATCAACTCTTTACATAGCGATAGGTCACACACATGCGGGTTCACTTTACGCCAGACCAGACTACTACTGGGTGGCCACTACCAACGAAGTGTGTTTTTTGAATAATTTTGGAAAGATTACTGTTTGAACCACCGAGAGACGACCAATAACGATAAATACATGCATGAAACACCAACCTCTGAGCATGCTATAGCCCTCTGCATGAATGTGCAGAGTGAGATGAGAGAGTTGACATTGCCATATTATATTGTTGGTTTATGAAGTATTGCCATTTTTTAGTTGTGAGATAGTCTACAAAATAGCTAGACTTATTAAGCAGTTTTCTGCTTGGTACATGTCCCATTGAAATTACCCCCCACCCCCTTTGTATGTTAAAGGAATCTGTGTTTTTTCTGTTACAGGTACACTGAGACCTTTATCATAAGGAAACAGGTCAAATTTTCCTATTTTCTAATCACTTTTCTTGAGAGCACTTTACTCCCAATTCCCTTCACGTTATTCACATAACGGTCCTGATGAATGCCCGTAAGTCCTAATTAAGGCGGACAAGGCAGAAACATGTCGACCAATTTTTACTCCCCCTCACAAGATTTTATTCTATTACTCTAAGTGCACCTACGACTCATAAATAAATCATAAGATGCACTTTTTCAGAGTTACTCAGACCCGAACCCAGACTCAATACATTTTCCGTCTGGTTTTCCGGGCTTTTTAAGGATCCCCTATCACTGGCTCACTACTGTTCCAACCTTGGGTAAGAACCTCCTGGTGGAGGCTGCATAACTCAATGACCTAATGATTATGCAAACACGTGAATGTACAGCGGAGAATCAAGATATACTGCTTGAATACCACCATACCCATCACGTGCATGAGGGTCTTTTACTTTGGGATGTTCGTCCATTTTTCCTGCAGACCTAAGGTTGTACAGGACAAGTGATCCTTTCTCCTTTGATTAATATATAACAATTATATGCCATGCAAAAATAGAGTAATTCTTACCATAACTTGCAAGAAATGAAAGCCTCACCCCACCTCAGGGATAGACTGAAGCACCGCTCTAAAGAGACAAAGAACGACAGAGTCAGGAATTTGTCCCTTCATCATAAAACAGACACCCATGTAGCGTTCAACCCAGCAGAGAGGAAAGAAAAAGGGAGAAAGGCTAAGGAGAGAAAACGCCGAAGAGGCGTGTTCTGATTCAAGAGAAAGAGTCTACTTCATCTCTTGATTGTTTCCCCACTCGTGATTAAGAATGGGCCGCCAAATCCATAGGAGCAATAGCGGGTGGGCACTAGGGTTGCCGAACTTGAAAATGAGTTTATAAAACAAAATCGGAGGCCATCAAGTGCTCACCTGTCCGTCGGTACTTCAGCGCCGGCGTCTAAGCCGACTGGGGAGGTACCGGCGAAACGCCACACACAGGAATATAAGGACCGTACTGATTGGACAGACTAGTCACATGGTACCTGTATACATCATCTGATACGTTCCCCCGATCCAGGAAGTGTGACTAAACCTAACGTATAATTGGTTAAACGGTGTCTAGGTTACCAAGGTTGTATACAAACACGAATCAACGGTATAACGTGAAAATTGGGAACCTAGGAATTGGTAGTATGTGGCCGCCGTGTAAATTGTAGCCTGTTAATGACATTTTTAAGGTATAAAATGCTCGAGCTGTCATTGGTATTACGTAGGCTGCGTTTTCTCGAAAAAACGAAAAAAACACGAAAGAAACAAAAAAACAAGAAAACACCGATCAGCAGCATATCATACACGTGTCTGAACCTTGTTCACAGGAGTTCAGACTGAGTTCACTGAAGAGGAGAACAACATTTAACACAACAAAACCGTAAAGATATGATGTTAACATTTGCCTCGGCTGTGTGTAGACTATCTTACACCACTGAATTAGTGCATCTGTGAAATCCAAAATTGGGGGTCCAAGGAGCAGTTTAATCAGGCAATGATAGCAGTACGGCAGATCACCAGGTACAACAAAAGTCCTGACTGTGTGGAAATCTAAAGGTCGCCATTAAGCTAGTGCATATAGATACTAGTTATGGATGTAAGGCATGGGTTTGAGGTTTCATCAGGACCCTGATGTTTAAAGGGTTTAAATAGAAAGGAAGGGTTCAAAAAGGAGGGTTCAAAAAGAAGACCACGGAATTTCATCATTCAATCCGCTTCGGTGGGTATCAAGCCTCAGGACCCATTTCTGTTCTTTGAGCAGGAGAAATTTTGCCACATCCGTGGTATGTGAGGGAATGAACGGTTGTTCCAACACAGTCCATTGAAATGAAGTAGATGGATGGTTGACCTCTAAAAAATGTGTAGTGAGTTTAGTGGCCTGTCTTCTACAATGGATTGTGCTTCTGTGTTCAGATATTCGGATGCGGATCTTACGTTTCGTCATTCCCACGTATTTAAGCCCACAGGGGCATGTGATTAGATACACCAATCGTTCGCTGTTGCAATTAGTGAACTTGTTTTGTTTCCAAGGCCTAGATGTTCCTATGTCAACCTCAGTTGTTTTCTTAGTTTGAGGACACGCCTGACATGAGCCACACGGATGGTGTCCAGTAACAGGAGGTAGATCCGACAATGTGCCCAGGGCCCTGGACATTGTTTCTCGAGGTCTTGTGTGGACCATTCTGTCTCTCAGATTAGGACCCCTCTTAAAAGTGAACAAGGGAGTCTGAATGTTCATGTGGCCAGAGTTGAGGATCGGCCAATGTTTTCTAACCACATTCTGGATTTGGTTTGAAAGGGTCCCAAAGGTGTGTACAAACGTGAGTCTTTCAAGAGGAGGTTTAGGTTCAGTGGGCTCCAACAAGGCTGATCGATTGTTATTCATGGCCCGTTTCATGGATCGGTGCACCAGTCTAGGGGGATAATTGCGTGAGACCAGTTGTTTGGACAGTGCTGTAGAGTGTTCCTTGTATGCTGTGGTAGTGGAACAGTTTCTTTGGACCCGTAAAAATTGTCCAAAGGGGATATTCTCCCTTAGGGACCGGGGGTGGTGACTATTGAATAGTAAAAGGGAATGTCTCGATGTTGGTTTCCTATAGAGTTCGGACTGTAGGCCATCAGGGGTTGCCACAATCAAAAGGTCAAGGAAAGCCAATTTGAGGCCTCCTATCTCGATGGTAAACTTGAGAAAGGTGTTTCTGCTGTTAAGCCATTCAAGAAACTCAATACATCTTTCCTTTGATCCACGCCATATGACCAACACGTCATCGATATACCTTTTCCAGGTTCTCAGATTGTCGTTGTAGGGGTTGTTGTCGCCAAAGATGTGTTGCTGCTCAAACGAGTGGACGTACAGATTCGCCAAGCTGGGGGCGTAAACGCTCCCCATACTTGTGCCAGACACCTGTAAATAGATGTCTTCCTCGAATCTAAAGAAGTTCTGCTTCATGGCTAGAGTGGCACAAGCCATGATAAAGTGGACTGGTGTAATACTGTCCAGGTCTCTTGAGTCCAGCAGGTTATGAACGACTTCCAATGTCTCATCCTGCGGGATGGAGGTGTATAAAGCCTCAACATCGAATGATACCAATAGGTCCTTAGAGATGTCAAAGTCAATGTTCGGTAACAGGCGTAGAACATCAGTAGTATCTTTAAGATACGTGGGTATCTCTTGAACCATTGGTCGTAAGAAATGATCCGTGAAAGTAGACAATGGTTCAAGGACCGATCCTATGCCCGAGATAATCGGGCGGCCCGGAGGAGGTCTCTGATGTTTATGGACCTTAGGTAAGGCGCCAAGAAACCGCATGGTGTATGCCGCGCTCTACAAATGTTTTAAATTCAAATTCAAGGCATAAAAATAAGGCGTCACTGCATGTTCCGTATACAGATATGTTGCTTCTGCTTGGGTAATCCACCCTTCAGATGAGGCCTCTTCAATCATTGTTTTGATTATCCTTTTAAGTTCCTCTGTAGGATCTTGTGTCAGAAGATGATATGCATTTCTGTCTTGCAGTTGTCGTAGACATTCGGACCGATATACATTGGTATCCAAAAGGACGATGGAACCACCCTTATCAGCTGGTTTGATGATAAGTTCCTTATCGGCTGATAGGGATTTGAGTGCCAGATGTTCAGTTTTGGATAGATTGCAGAATGCCCTGTTGTCTACTGAGAAAAGGCTCTCAACCTCCTTTTCCATGGCTTGTTCAAAGGCTAAGACCTGAGGCGGCATCAAGTTAGTCGGTGGATTGAAAGTCGACTTACACTTAAGGCCAGTATTGGTTTCTCTTTCCTCTTGTGAAGGTGTATCTTTATCAGCAAAGAAGACATGTAATCTGATCTTTCTCAGGAAATTAGCAAGCTCCAGACGAGTCTCGAAATGATCGTTGTGATGGGTAGGGACGAACCCAAGCCCTTTATTCAGGGCTTGTTCTTCGGCCGAGGTCAAAATATGTTTTCTCAGGTTAATCACGAGTCCGGGTTCGCACTGGGCTGCGCTTGTTCCTTGGTTTTCGCAGAGTTGCTCCTCAAGTTCCTCGTCCCTGTGGAGGTTGATGGAGGACTGTAGTGGACCTGGAGCTGAGTTTGTCCTCTTCTTTGCCCACGTGACCTCCCTCGGCCAAACCCTAAAAAAAGGCTGCCCAGAAAAATTAGCTTGGAAATTCGGTTGATAATTCGGTGGGGTAATGGGCATGCATTGGCCCATATGTTGTTGAAAAGGCCCTGGTTGTTGTGGGGGGAAGAAAGGAGGAGGAATTCCTCCGAATTGCCATGGATTCGGTGGCCACCATTGTTGTTGCTGTTGCTGGTGGTTACCGCTCCAGTTGTTTCTCAAATTCCTTTTACCACGTCCTCTGCCACGCGTATTGGAGTTTGTGCTCCCAGTGTCACTGCCGGATGAATTCTCATCAGAACTGGATGTCCCATATGTAGAACCATTTTTACGGCTATTGGTATTAAAAACTGGGGGGACGTAGGATTCACTGGAATAGGGATATACTTTGTCAAATTTGAATTTGTTAAGGTCTTTTCTGAACTTTTCTATTTTGACTGAGAGTGTATATTCTTTGTAATCCCTATTGTTCTTATTACTATCTTCTAGGTTCTTCTGGAAGGCTTTAGATGAGAGAGTGGCTTTGATTTTAGTTTCCATAACTTGAATCTCAATGAGCAGAGTATTTGCTACACGTTTAGCAGTTTGGATGATCAAAATGAGCCAATCTCTTGTGCATCGCCATGCTATCATTGCCCAATTGTTCAAGAACTCCTTGTCTGATAGGAACAATCTAGGCGCATTGGTCACAATAAGACCAGTAGGTGCGCAGTTATTTCGTAGATATTGTGCCATTACGGTGCCATGTAATGCCGTGCGGGTTTGAGATTTTTTGAGGCCTAATAGCTTGCCCCACTCATCTTCATTGATGGTGATTACAGTAGGTACAGCATCAACTAAATCGGGATGTTCTGCCAGTGCTGATAATAGATCATCTTCAGTGAAAGATAGGCCATGATTTTCAGCCATGATGGAAATTAGGAGAGAAAAGAGGAAAAGAAAAGAGAAGAAAACAGGGGAACAACCACAAAAGGGGGTACAGTTTCAGGAGCAAAAGAGGTTCAACCACTCATTTGTGGTGACCTGCACACACGGTCCAGAGTGTGGCACTATCTGGGTCCGCAGCCGAAAGACTGCTCAGCAAACAACAACAACATAACGATAAGGTGGGACCCGAGGGAATATTTATAGACCGAGCTCTGTGTATAACCCCAATAGTAACATAACAACAACAGAATACCAGAGGGTCTTAAAGGAAGAAACAATTAATAGTATGTGTGAAACCGTTCAACAAATCAAATTGCAATGAGCCTTAAACAAAACGTTTCTATGACAACCTTGTGGATGGTCAAAGATACCCATCAGTCACCACTCGGAACCGCCCTTCATCATTTGGGTTTCTTCCATCGTCATCTACCCAAGCAGGTTATTCTCAAAAAAAGGAAAGATCAAGATGTAAATAGATCTCCTTAGTTGAGAAAACCGGTAGTATGGTGTACCACTCCTTCACAATGAATGAGTGGAATAGTGTAGGGTAACTGATGCAGTGCAGTGCTAATGGTGAATAAATGATAATGCAAAAAAGTAAAGTGTATATTAAAATTTGGATGAGAGAGTACAGAACAAACTTTATTCAGGTGATACTCACTTCACCAAGGTTAAAAAAAAATTGTGAAGACAGTTCAAAGATATATACTGCCTATAGATGGAACCAGGTCTACATGTTTCAGCAAATAAGGGACAACTGTGTCCTTGCTTTCTTCAGGACCTCACGACAAACTAACCGCTACAGCAAAATTATAAGAATCAAAATGTGTTGAAATAGTGACGAAAACAGATTACACAGACAAGTACAGAGATCACCTGTGGCTTCTAGGTGAAAAAGTCTTGTCTCCTTCTTAACAGGTTATGCCGTTCACTAAAAAGATCAGAGCAAATAGATTTTAGTTGTCAAACGGGAGGATTCACACAAAATTATGCATATCACGATAGAAATGGCCATAGCCCAGTCTAGAGTTTATAGACCTTAGGCTTAAGTCAGGCTCCTAATGCTGACTAACAAACGATCATTTCGTTATGTATTTAAACCTCATATTTTTAGGATATAACAATTATATGCCATGCAAAAATAGAGTAATTCTTACCATAACTTGCAAGAAATGAAAGCCTCACCCCACCTGGCAGCGGCTCAGAGATAGAGTGAAGCACCGCTCTAAAGAGACAAAGAACGACAGAGTCAGGAATTTGTCCCTTCATCATAAAACAGACACCAATGTAGCGTTCAACCCAGCAGAGAGGAAAGAAAAAGGGAGAAAGGCTAAGGAGAGAAAACGCCGAAGAGGCGTGTTCTGATTCAAGAGAAAGAGTCTACTTCATCTCTTGATTGTTTCCCCACTCGTGATTAAGAATGGGCCGCCAAATCCATAGGAGCAATAGCGGGTGGGCACTAGGGTTGCGGAACTTGAAAATGAGTTTATAAAACAAAATCGGAGGCCATCAAGTGCTCACCTGTCCGTCGGTACTTCAGCGCCGGCGTCTAAGCCGACTGGGGAGGTACCGGCGAAATGCCACACACAGGAATATCAGGACCGTACTGATTGGACAGACTAGTCACATGGTACCGGTATACATCATCTGATACGTTCCCCCGATCCAGGAAGTGTGACTAAACCTAACGTGTAATTGGTTAAACGGTGTCTAGGTTACCAAGGTTGTATACAAACACGAATCAACGGTATAACGTGAAAATTGGGAACCTAGGAATTGGTAGTATGTGGCCGCCGTGTAAATTGTAGCCTGTTAATGACATTTTTAAGGTATAAAATGCTCGAGCTGTCAATGGTATTACGGAGGCTGCGTTTTCTTGAAAAAACGAAAAAAACACGAAAGAAACAAAAAAACAAGAAAACACCGATCAGCAGCATATCATACACATGTCTGAACCTTGTTCACAGGAGTTCAGACTGAGTTCACTGAAGAGCAGAACAACATTTAACACAACAAAACCGTAAAGATACGATGTTAACATTTGCCTCGGCTGTGTGTAGACTATCTTACACCACTGAATTAGTGCATCTGTGAAATCCAAAATTGGGGGTCCAAGGAGCAGTTTAATCAGCGGTTTAATAGGAAACCAACATCGAGAAATTCCCTTTTACTATTCAATAGTCACCACCCCCGGTCCCTAAGGGAGAATATCCCCTTTGGACAATTTTTACGGGTCCAAAGAAACTGTTCCACTACCACAGCATACAAGGAACACTCTACAGCACTGTCCAAACAACTGGTCTCACGCAATTATCCCCCTAGACTGGTGCAACGATCCATGAAACGGGCCATGAATAACAATCGATCAGCCTTGTTGGAGCCCACTGAACCTAAACCTCCTCTTGAAAGACTCACGTTTGTACACACCTTTGGGACCCTTTCAAACCAAATCCAGAAGGTGGTTAGAAAACATTGGCCGATCCTCAACTCTGGCCACATGAACATTCAGACTCCCTTGTTCTCTTTTAAGAGGGGTCCTAATCTGATAGACAGAATGGTCCACACAAGACCTTGAGAAACAATGTCCAGGGCCCTGGGCACATTGTGGGATCTACCTCCTGTTACTGGACACCATCCGTGTGGCTCATGTCAGGCGTGTCCTCAAACTAAGAAAACAACTGAGGTTGACATAGGAACATCTAGGCCTTGGAAACAAAACAAGTTCACTAATTGCAACAGCGAACGATTGGTGTATCTAATCACATGCCCCTGTGGGCTTAAATACGTGGGAATGACGACACGTAAGATCCGCATCCGAATATCTGAACACAGAAGCACAATCCATTGTAGAAGACAGGCCACTAAACTCACTACACATTTTTTAGAGGTCAACCATCCATCTACTTCATTTCAATGGACTGTGTTGGAACAACCGTTCATTCCCTCACATACCACGGATGTGGCAAAATTTCTCCTGCTCAAAGAACAGAAATGGGTCCTGAGGCTTGATACCCACCGAAGCGGATTGAATGATGAAATTCCGTGGTCTTCTTTTTGAACCCTCCTTTTTGACCCCTTCCTTTCTATTTAAACCCTTTAAACATCAGGGTCCTGATGAAACCTCAAACCCATGCCTTACATCCATAACTAGTATCTATATGCACTAGCTTAATGGCGACCTTTAGATTTCCACACAGTCAGGACTTTTGTTGTACCTGGTGATCTGCCGTACTGCTATCATTGCCTGATTAAACTGCTCCTTGGACCCCCAATTTTGGATTTCACAGATGCACTAATTCAGTGGTGTAAGATAGTCTACACACAGCCGAGGCAAATGTTAACATCGTATCTTTACGGTTTTGTTGTGTTAAATGTTGTTCTGCTCTTCAGTGAACTGAGTCTGAACTCCTGTGAACAAGGTTCAGACACGTGTATGATATGCTGCTGATCGGTGTTTTCTTGTTTTTTTGTTTCTTTCGTGTTTTTTTCGTTTTTTCAAGAAAACGCAGCCTCCGTAATACCATTGACAGCTCGAGCATTTTATACCTTAAAAATGTCATTAACAGGCTACAATTTACACGGCGGTCACATACTACCAATTCCTAGGTTCCCAATTTTCACGTTATACCGTTGATTCGTGTTTGTATACAACCTTGGTAACCTAGACACCGTTTAACCAATTACACGTTAGGTTTAGTCACACTTCCTGGATCGGGGGAACGTATCAGATGATGTATACCGGTACCATGTGACTAGTCTGTCCAATGAGTACGGTCCTTATATTCCTGTGTGTGGCGTTTCGCCGGTACCTCCCCAGTCGGCTTAGACGCCGGCGCTGAAGTACCGACGGACAGGTGAGCACTTGATGGCCTCCGATTTTGTTTTATAAACTCATTTTCAAGTTCGGCAACCCTAGTGCCCACCCGCTATTGCTCCTATGGATTTGGCGGCCCATTCTTAATCACGAGTGGGGAAACAATCAAGAGATGAAGTAGACTCTTTCTCTTGAATCAGAACACGCCTCTTCGGCGTTTTCTCTCCTTAGCCTTTCTCCCTTTTTCTTTCCTCTCTGCTGGGTTGAACGCTACATGGGTGTCTGTTTTATGATGAAGGGACAATTTCCTGACTCTGTCGTTCTTTGTCTCTTTAGAGCGGTGCTTCAGTCTATCCCTGAGCCGCTGCCAGGTGGGGTGAGGCTTTCATTTCTTGCAAGTTATGGTAAGAATTACTCTATTTTTGCATGGCATATCATTGTTATATCCTAAAAATATGAGGTTTAAATACATAATGAAATAATCGTTTGTTAGTCAGCTTTAGGAGCCTGACTTAAGCCTAAGGTCTATAATCTCTAGACTGGGCTATGGCCATTTCTATCGTGATATGCATAATTTTGTGTGAATCCTCCCGTTTGACAACTAAAATCTATTTGCTCTGATCTTTTTAGTGAACGGCATAACCTGTTAAGAAGGAGACAAGACTTTTTCACCTAGAAGCCACAGGTGATCTCTGTACTTGTCTGTGTAATCTGTTTTCGTCACTATTTCAACACATTTTGATTCTTATAATTTTGCAGTAGCGGTTAGTTTGTCGTGAGGTCCTGAAGAAAGCAAGGACACAGTTGTCCCTTATTTGCTGAAACATGTAGACCTGGTTCCATCTATAGGCAGTATATATCTTTGAACTGTCTTCACAATTTTTTTTTTAACCTTGGTGGAGTGAGTATCACCTGAATAAAGTTTGTTCTGTACTCTCTCATCCAAATTTTAATATACACTTTACTTTTTTGCATTATCATTTATTCACCTTTAGCACTGCACTGCATCAGTTACCCTACACTATACCACTCATTCATTGTGAAGGAGTGGTACACCATACTACCGGTTTTTCTCAACTAAGGAGATCTATTTACATCTTGATCTTTCCTTTTTTTGAGAATAACCTGCTTGGGTAGATGGCGATGGAAGAAACCCAAATGTTGAAGGGCGGTTCCGAGTGGTGACTGATGGGTATCTTTGACCATCCACGAGGTTGTCATAGAAACTTTTTGTTTAAGGCTCATTGCAATTTGATTTGTTGAACGGTTTCACACATACTATTAATTATTTCTTCCTTTTAAGACCCTCTGGTATTCTGTTGTTGTTATGTTTATGATTTGAAGCCATGCATCAGTCAGTAAAGCCAAAGATTTGTACATTGTGGGTGGTAAAGGGTCCCCAGAAATGAATAGCATGAAACCCATTACCAACGCATTAGCATCAAAGATTTCTCAGTAAATAGGCACATTAAGAAAATCTAATACACATTCCTCAAAATCGCCTTCCTTGACCATTAGAGCACAATGGACTGAACAGGATGAGTTCATCAGGGGGATATGATAAGCCTACTATTTCTTTTATGTGAGGGATAACATCAAACTACTTCAAGAGATGATTGAGGTCCGGCAAAACATTAGTAGATTTAAGGTTTGCAGTAATTTTTGGAAGGATGGAATAAAATGGTTCAAGATTGGAAGTTTTTTCCGTGACATTGTCAGTCAAGTCAAGTCAAATAATTTATATAGCGCGCTACATACCCAGAGGGTCTCAAGGCGCTTGAGGAAGGGTGGGGAATTACTTGTCGAATATCCAAGTTTTAAGTTGCTTTCTGAATGCTAGGTGGTTCTGAGTGAGGCGAAGGTGAATGGGGAGTGAGTTCCAGGTTTTAGCTGCCAGGTAGGAGAAGGATCTTCCTCCCATGGTGATTTTGTTGATGCGGGGTACGGCAGCAAGGGCTTGGTTGGAGGAGCGTAGCTGGCGGGAGGGGGTGTAGAAGGAAAGTCGTGTGTTGAGGCATTCGGGTCCGAGTTCGTAAAGTGCTTTGTGTGCGTGGGTTAAGAGGCGGAATGTTATTCTCTTATTGACGGGGAGCCAGAGGAGGTTTTTCAGGTGACCAGAAATGTGGTCTTTACGCGGGATGTCTAGTATGAGCCTGGCTGAAGCGTTCTGGATGCGTTGGAGTTTTTTCTGAAGTTTTGCGGTGGTACCGGCGTATAGGGTGTTACCGTAGTCCAGTCGGCTCGTGACCAGTGCGTGGGTGACCGTTTTTCTAGTTTCGGTGGGGATCCAGCGAAATGTTTTTTTGAGCATGCGAAGAATGTTGAAGCACGATGATGAAACGGCGTTGACTTGTCTGTTCATCGAGAGTGAGGAGTCCAGGATGATGCCCAGGTTCCGTGCGTGGTCCGTCGGGATGGGTGCTTTTCCAAGGGCCTCTGGCCACCAAGAGTCATCCCAGGCGGAAGGGGAGGTGCCTAAGATAAGGACTTCTGTTTTGTCTGAGTTCAGTTTCAGACGGCTGTGTTTCATCCACTCGGCTACTTCTTTCATTCCTTCATGTAGGTTGGTTTTGGCGGTGTTCGGGTCTTTGGTGAGAGAGAGGATCAGTTGAGTGTCATCAGCGTAGGAGATGATGCTGAGGTTGTGTTGGCGTGCGATGGTCGCGAGAGGGGCTCATGTATACGTTGAAGAGAGTGGGGCTGAGTGAAGATCCTTGTGGTACGCCACAAATGACTTCAGTGGCTTCTGACTTGAATGGTGGAAGGCGGACTCTCCGAGTTCTTCCGGTAAGGAACGAGGTGATCCAATCCAGTGCTTTTCCTTGGATTCTGATGTTTCTGAGGCGTTGTAGATGGGTGTTATGACAGACTGTGTCGAAGGCTGCGGAGAGGTCAAGGAGGATGAGGGCGACTGTGTCTCCATTGTCCAGTAGGGTTTGAATGTCGTCTGTTGCTGCGATGAGTGCGGTCTCAGTGCTGTGTTTTGCTCGGAAGCCGGACTGTGAGGAGTCGAGGGATTTGTTGGTTTCGAGGAAGGCGGCGAGCTGGCTGTTGACGGCTTTCTCGATGACTTTGGCCGGGAATGGTAGGAGCGAGATGGGACGGTAGTTTTTGAGTTTGGTGGGGTCAGCTGTGGGTTTTTTCAGAAGGGCGCTGAGTTCGGCGTGTTTCCAGCTTTCCGGGAAGGTGGCAGAGTTGAGGGAGCAGTTGATGACGTCTCGGAGGTGTGGTGCTATGATGGAGTCAGCTTTGTTGAAGATATGGTGAGGGCATGGGTCTGTGGGGGATCCTGAGTGGATGGAGTTCATCAGGCGGATGGTGTCCTCAGTGGAGATTGGGTTCCAATCAGTAAGGATGTTCAAGGGGGGTGAGGGTACGGCAGAAGGTTGGGTGGGTTGGTCTCCGTGTTGGTTGTTGAAGCTGTTGTGGATGTCTGCGATTTTGTTGTGGAAGAACGAGGCAAGGGAGTCGCAGAGGGTTTGAGAGGGAGTGATGTCGTTGGAGTTGGCTGAGGGGTTGGTAAATTCTTTGACGATGTTGAATAATTCCTTGCTGTTGTGGGCGTTGTTGTCTAGACGTTCTTTAAGTGCAGCTTTCTTGGCAGTCCGGATCAGTTGGTGGTGTGTGCGGGTGGCGTTTTTGAGGGCGTCCTTGGTGCTGGTGTTTGGGTCTTTTTTCCAGGCCTTTACAAGGGAGCGACAGAGTTTCTTGGATGTCTTAAGATCATCGTTGAACCAGGGCGCGTTTTTGCTGCCTAGTTTGATTTGACGTTTCTTCAAAGGTGTTAGGTTGTCGGCGCCGTTGGTAAGCCATTGAGTGAGGTTAGTGGCTGCTTGGTTGGCGTTCGAAGAGTTGGCCGGGGGGTTTTGAAGAAGCGATGAGGAGATCTGGTCGATGGTGATTTTGTTCCAGTTTCTTCGCAAAGTGGGTTGAGGAAGGTTGTGGGTTGTGGTCTTTTTGTAGACAAAGTGAACACAGCTGTGGTCCGTCCAATGGAGAACTGTGGTGTGACTGAAGGAGATATGTTTGCTGGAGGTGAAGATGGGGTCGAGTGTGTGGCCTGCGTAGTGAGTGGGGGTGTTAACAAGTTGTTTGAGTCCGAGGTTGGCCAGATTGTCCAGAAGGGTGGTGGCGTTGCTGTCGTTGCTCTTTTCCAGGTGAAAATTGAGGTCTCCCAGTAGTATGTAGTCCTCGGAGGGGAGGGCGTGTGGGGTGATAAAGTCAGTGATGTCTTCACTGAATTGTGCACGGGGTCCTGGTGGCCTGTAAAGGAGGGTGCCTCGGAGTGTGGTCTTGGGGTCGGTGTGGATCTGGAAGTGAAGGTGTTCGGCGCTAGCGAGGTTGGCGTCTGAGCTGGTTGAGATGCGGATGGAATTCTTATGGACGAACTTAGTGTTTGATATGATGCAGTTAAGTTTGCCATTGACTAATGTTCAAAATTGGGTGTAGGTTTGAAAGTGACTTGAAGCATATGGTTAATTTAAGGTTTGACAATTTCCCTGAATATTTTGAATCAGGCCCTGAAGTGGGCTGAGGTGTCTAGAATTGTATTTTCAAAATAGAGAGGATTTTGAATTTTGCAACAGGGAGAGCATTTGAGAAGTTTTGAATTGGCACTGGCGCTCAAATATTCTTATAACAACGTGCTACTTTTACAGGCTCTCAGTGATTGTTTGAAGGGCGATTTTGTAGATTGTGTATTAATAATAATAATAATAATAATAATAATAATCCACATTTGTAAAGCGCACAATCACCCGTAAGGGTCTCTAGGCGCTGGGGGCTGTCGGGAAGATTAAGCAAGCTATTGCCCAGAGTCACATGGTGCTGGGCTAACCTGCCGCCGGAGCCGGGGATCGAACCCTGATCCCCAGATTCCAGCGTCAGTCGCCCTGGCCACGGCGCCACACCTCTCCCCTATTAGGTTTTAGCAATGTGTTTATTTACTGGGGAATTTTCGGTGGACATGTGTAGGGAGCCAGAAGTGTGTGGGCCTCTAGAACTTCCTGAGTATATTTTATAAAATTTATTTTCCATATTTTGAGAGGATAACGCTGAGGAACGCAGTTTAGGTGAGATGGTTTTAAGGTGACTTGTGTAAGGTGCGGCATGGACCATTAGAGCATGATGGACTTTGAACAGGATACGTTTATCAGGCAGATATGAGAGGTCTATAATTTCTTGCATGTGAAGAAAGGGGCGGGGGGTTGAATAAAATCGAAACACTTCAAGAGATGATCGAGGTTCTGTCAAATAAAATTTTCTGATGGATTGTCCACGCAATAAGTTGACCAGGGTGAAGATAATTAGGTTTGGTATTTTCCCAGCCTTGTGTGTGGTTAAGAGGGAAAGTAAAAAAATGGAACTGGGGAAAAAAGTCATCTTTCTGTTATGCTTTTTGAATCTTCCGATACACCTGCCAAACCCACAGAACTTGTTGCCTCACATGTGGAGATTCAGCTGTGTTAAAGGTGGATTTTGAAAGATTCAGACTTGTTATAATAAATATAACAATTTATACATGACAGTTGGCTCTCCATGCAATATCACAACTCCAAATTATAGTACTCAGTATAAAATAATTACAATGGCTCCAAAATATGGACAACCACATTGTGTTTGCTTAGCCTCAGAACTTAATGAAACACAACACTCTTATTTTAGAAATATTAAATTCTGCGCCCTAAAAGGAAAATTTCTCCACAAGACCGGCCAGCTGATTGCATCTATAGTGATGAGACAGCCATGACACTCAATCAGAGAAGAGATAATTCAAAGTGATAGATAAAATGCTTAATTAATCCTAGCCAAAATTAATCACTCTGGGCCCCATTTCATTACATTGATTTTACACTTATTGTGCCATTACAGATAAGGGTAATCTGCAAATCAGTCTTAACCACAGCAAAAAACAGGAGCCTGGCGTGTTAGGCTATGACCCTTCTGAACCAGAACAGAAACAACTACATACTTGCTGCAGTCATGTTGGGCCTTATTCGTGAGTCACAGCATGAGTTCCCTATGATACAATAAACTATGAAACGAATATTGCTTAAGTGAGTCATTAACACAAATTGAAAGTGACCGACCAAATGCATGAATTAGTCTTAACCACTGGTAAAGGCTTTGAGACCAACCCTATGTATGTTGGGCTCGACCATCCCTTTGGAGGTGGGGCCAAAACTGATATACACATGGTTGACTTTCGTCTATAATGGGACAGTGTGGAACGAAACATGAACTTTGGTCAAAGTAATGTCAGGTGGCTGAAATTGATTTACCACTTCCTTCTGTTATTTTTTTGTTGTTTTCCCACTCGCCCTGGACTGGCTAATGTTCCTACCTAAGCCTATGTGCATTAGCAACTGGGACATTTTTCCTTGCAGCACACAGCAGGAGTGCAGGTGATGGGTGTGAGTTTTGGCACAAGGGTCTCTGGGGCATATTACCGAGATGTGCGTTGCAAAACGCACAACGCACATCTCTGTATCGCCGGCTATCGCCGGATTTCATCGCCTAATTAGCGCGCAATTATCAATGCGCATCAGGCAGGCGATCAGAAATCTGACGATAGTCGGCAATATGGCACATTAGCGCATGAAAACAAACGTTGTTTTCATGCGCTAATGTGGGCCTTGATAATATGGGGGGGTGGAGTCAGCTTTATGATCCACACCCCCATGTTAACAATGCCTAACGCCTGGTCGGAGCAGGCGTTGGGAGACCTGCGATAAATGAGTTTATCGCAGGTTTTTGTCTCCCAAAGCCTGCCTAGGTAATATGGTGTTCCCACCTCTAACCACATTGCAAGGGGGCTCGGGCCAGACTTTAAAGTGCCCTTGGTAATAGGGCTCTAGCTGTATCGCCGCTTTCTCGGCACAATTCGCCGAGAAAGCGGCGATACAAGCCCTTGGTAATATGCCCCTCTGTGTCCTAGAAGTTGATAGTTAATGCTTTATTCATTGAGAAGCAAGAAGGATTATCGTCATCTTGCCAAAAGCAGCACCTTTCTATAATTCTTGTATTGCATACAGATGTGTTGTATGTATGTATGTATAAATTGTTTTGTAGCGCGCTCTATTACTTGAGAGTATCCTGGCGCGATGGAGAAAAAAGAGCAAGGGGATAGCATCAGGGATTAACTTATGTCACATTTCTGAACAGATGGGTTTTTAAATTCTTCTTAAACTGGGCAACATTTTGACAGGAGCGCAAATGGAAGGGGAGAGAGTTCCACGCACGGGACACCACTACAGTAATAGACTGGCCACCCAGCCTGGCCCGCCTAAACCGAGGGTGGGTCATTTTGAGCAGCGAGGCTGACCTGGGGGCTCTTGTGGGGACATAGAGAGTAAATCTCTTCTTTAAATAGGCTGGGCCTTGGTCATGCATGGCTCGAAATGCAAGCACTAAAGATTTAAAAAGAATGCGTTGCGGTACTGGGAGCCAATGCAGACCGGACATTTGAGACCGAACGCTCTTCCATCTCGGGATGTTACAGAGGAGACGGACTGCGGCATTCTGAATGACCAGCAACCGCTTGATCAAGTAGGCAGGAATGCCGCTGAACAGAGCGTTCGCATAGTCCAGCCTTGCCAGAATAAGTGCTCGTGCAACAGTCTCCCTAGCCTCTCTGGAGAGCAGTGGAAAAAAAATTCTGAGCATTCTTAAAGTGGCAAAGCAGGTCCCCGACATTTTCTTTATATGGTCCTCAAATCTTAGGTCCTCCCCAAACCAGACTCCAAGATTTTTCGCAGGGCCACCCATTACCTTAGGACACGGTATGTTAGGGGGCCACAGCGAATTCCTGAAACTGGGAGGGAAGGAGCCATAAAAGAGGACCTCTGATTTATCCTCATTACACTTTAGCTGGGCCGAGGTTAACCAGCAAAAGACTGAGGACAAACATAGCTGAACCACTGTCGTGTCTAACTGGTCATCTGGCCAGGTAAAGAGAAGCTGCGTGTCGTCAGCATACCCAATGATTTTAGCCCCGTACTGTTCTGCTAAGTAAACCAAAGGGGTAATGTATATATTGAACAGTAGGGGGCTAAGGGTAGATCCCTGTGGTACCCCAGTGAGAAGTGGCTTAGGCTCAGACGAAAAAGGTGGCATCCAGACCTGTTGTGTCCAACCAGAAAGAAACGAGGACACCCAGTCTAGGACCATGCCACCAATGCCGATTGCGGATAGCCTAGCAGTAAGGAGTGCGTGAGGGACAGTGTCGAAGGCGGCAGAGAGATCCAATAAAATCAGGACTGCTCTGCCGCCCCCGTCCAGACACTCACGAATAGACTCCGACATCTCGACCAGCGCCGTCTCCGTACTGTAGGCCGCTCTAAAGCCTGACTGGGCTGGGTGCAGAGCATTAGAAGTCTCGACAAACCGTTCCAATTGGTTAAAAACAGCTTTCTCACATATTTTTGCCAGTGCAGGCAGGAGGGAAATGGGACGATAGTTGCCTGGAACAGTAGCATCGAGGCCTGGTTTTTTTAGAAGCGGCAAGAGCTTTGCCTGTTTCCATTTGCCAGGAACCTGAGCTAGAGAGAGAGAACGGTTGACAATCTGGGTGACATCGCTACAGACAATCTCGGAAACCTCAGCAAGTACACGGGCAGGGCAAGGGTCTGAGGGGGAGCCCGATTTTAGAGACTGAAGAAGGAGCAGAATATCACCCTCTTCAATCGGTAAGAAATTAGTGAGCTGTTGAGTTACGCTCTGGCATGTCCCGGTGGAGGGGCCATCCCCTATACTTTCTGCCGGTAAAGCCGAGAGCAGGTCCCGCTGAATGTTTGCAATTTTGTCTACAAAAAAATTAGACAAATCTTCACACCATTCCGCCGAAGACGGAAGTATGGCGGCTTCAGCTACAGGGGATACAAAGCTTTTGACAATAGAGAAAATGTCTCTACTATTGTTTCCAGCTTTGGCAATTCTCTTAGCATAATACATCCCTTTGGCAGTTTTAATGGCGGCATAATAACTTTTTTGAGCAGCGCGTAGGGCGGCCTTTGACTCAGAGCTATATCCCCGCCTCCAGCTTCGCTCTAATTTTTTACAGCCGAGTTTTAACTCCCTCAGCTCGGGCGAAAACCAGGGTTGAGAGGGGCAGTGTCGCACCCTAGATACAGTAGTTTGTTTAATAGATGCGTTCGCCGCTAGCAGCACCCTGTCATTAAAGGCATCAACCGCCTTTTCTAACTCAGGGGTAGATTTTAAACAGGTTTTCAATAGCTCCTGGCCAAACCTATCCACGTTGATCCTCTGGGGGTGGCCAGCCGGTTGTGTACAAATCAATCTGGCTGCATTATCAACCACCCATGAGAATCTAACGAGGTCATGATCTGACCACGTGACCTTTTCTACATCTGATATGTTAATAGGGAAATTAGAGCACACTAAATCCAAGCGGTGGCCTCCAACATGTGTCGGGGAGGACACCCATTGCCTAAGCTGTGCCAAATCAAAAACTTCCTTCAGTCGGCGAGCTTCCGTAGAGTCAGTGTCGTCTACGTGTATATTAAAATCACCGACCAGAAGAAATTTTGGAAAACTCAAGGCCCGTGGTACTATACATTCCTCCAACATTTCAATAAAATTGCCACCAAAACCAGGAGGCCTATAAATCAGGGACCCTCCTAAAGTAAAGTGGGGACTAATAGTGAGGGAGAAGTGAAGGGCCTCTACACCAGCCCCTACTGCTAATTGCTCCGTAGAGAGACTCCATTCTTCCTTAAAAATCACTGCTACACCTCCCCCTCTCCCTACCGGTCTATCAGCTCTAACAATCTTAAGTCCCCTGGGGACAGCCAGTTCAATGGTTGGGGCACATGAATCGGTGAGCCACGTCTCCGTGATAAAAAGGAGGTCAAGCTGGCTGTCCACCAATACCTCAAAGATGTCAGCCGCGTGTTTAACCATAGATCTGGCATTAATTAGGCCGGCCCTAATCACTATATGGCCCCTATCAATAGCTGGGCAAGGGGGTATGGAGGGCTGGAGGGAAAAACCACAGCAAGAACACTCTGCCATCACACCCTCCCGTCCCAACCACTGGCGGCATCCATTTTTAACCGGAGGACACAAGTCCAGAAGCTCCCCTCGGGAATAGCTAATCATATGGGGTCCGGGGCGACTATGAAAAAGAGGGGCAGAGTACCTGGCCCTGGGCCCGTCCTTGGCACGGACAGGCACAGACGGGCCCTCCTTTGGCGCTCCTTCGGCGCGATAGCGGCACGCCCGCTGCGCGAGGCCGCTGCGCGTTCTAGGAGGCATCCCTATTTGACGCCCAAGCCCCTCCCTGAGCTGGAGCGCTAACTCCGTTCCAGTAGGGGTCCGGGACTCCCAAGAGGGCGCCCGACCTGTCCCTCCACACAATCGGCACAGGCAAGCCGCGGTGGACCGGGGAGCAGGGGGACCAGAAAGCAGCAATCAGGTAAGTTTTTTTAAAAAAGCAAACAATTTTTAACACACTACACAATTAGTAAATCAATTGGGTCAGTGACACGAAATCGTTTTTAAAAAGATTAAAAGGGTTAAGAGCGCCTGCTGCGTTAGTACTGTGCAGAAAAGGAGGGCAGAAGAGAATCACTCGCAGTCTGCTCGCCTTATTTTTCCAAGCGCTATCACAAGGCGCTGCCACCACCTCGTTCAAACGCACAGGACTGCCAGGACTGATCCTATTTGACGCCCAAGCCCCTCCCCGAGCTGGAGCGCTAACTCCGTTCCAGTAGGGGTCCGGGACTCCCAAGAGGGCGCCCGACCTGTCCCTCCACACAATCGGCACAGGCAAGCCGCGGTGGACCGGGGAGCAGGGGGACCAGAAAGCAGCAATCAGGTAAGTTTTTTTAAAAAAGCAAACAATTTATAACACACTACACAATTAGTAAATCAATTGGGTCAGTGACACAAAATCGTTTTAAAAAAGATTAAAAGGGTTAAGAGCGCCTGCTGCGTTAGTACTGTGCAGAAAAGGAGGGCAGAAGAGAATCACTCGCAGTCTGCTCGCCTTATTTTTCCAAGCGCTATCACAAGGCGCTGCCACCACCTCGTTTAAACGCACAGGACTGCCAGGACTGATCCTATTTGACGCCCAAGCCCCTCCCCGAGCTGGAGTGCTAACTCCGTTCCAGTAGGGGTCCGGGACTCCCAAGAGGGCGCCCGACCTGTCCCTCCACACAATCGGCACAGGCAAGCCGCGGTGGACCGGGGAGCAGGGGGACCAGAAAGCAGCAATCAGGTAAGTTTTTTAAAAAAGCAAACAATTTATAACACACTACACAATTAGTAAATCAATTGGGTCAGTGACACGAAATCGTTTTTAAAAAGATTAAAAGGGTTAAGAGCGCCTGCTGCGTTAGTACTGTGCAGAAAAGGAGGGCAGAAGAGAATCACTCGCAGTCAGCTCGCCTTATTTTTCCAAGCGCTATCACAAGGCGCTGCCACCACCTTGTTCAAACACCTCGTTTCTTGTTTTACATATGGAATTGCTGTCTTCTGGGAGGAGACTGTGATGAAATTCAAGGTGCTGGCACAAAGATGAGGTATGTGTCCAAAGAAAGACTAAACAAAGTGATGTTAATGGTTGAAGACCTACTCGAGTAAAAAGAGGATTTCTTCTGTTTCTGTGACCAACTCTCAGTATCCTAGATGTCGGGTCATGGGTCAGTCCAGAAGCTGTTGATGCTAGACTAGGAGTATCCGGAAGAGATACCATTTGGAGGAGGCACAATCAGGACTATTGAATCAGGAAATTGTTTCACAGTTGCCTAGTTTGTCTAGAAGGGTATCAGTGGCCACTGATGCTATTCCATTGAGAAACCCTATAGACAAGAAATATGACGCTGCTTTAAGTAAAGAATATGAAGAATCAAATCTAATACTTAGACCACGTCCTTACCCAGGGTATGTTGCTTGGTCTCTAATGGAAGGTGGATATAAAATAAGGTCTGGAAGTCTTTCTGAGCAAAAATAAAGGAAGATAGAGAGTATGGCCATTCGGAGCACATGGAGTACCAAAGAGAGATCATGGAACTAAATTAATTTAGGACAGCTGTGTATTTCCTGTAATTTAGGCAAGTTTTCAGGTGCAAATCCTGCCCAAAAAAAGTATTCTGTGGAGGAGAAGGGACATGAAATACCCTACTCCAAAGACAAGATGGTATGTATCTCAATGAGTATTCACAAATAGAGGGACAAAGGGCTTTCATACATAAGGTCCAGCACAGTTGCCCAAATGCAATATGAAAATTAAAGTTGTGCTGTTCCTGAATGATCTAGAATTGAGCAATATACGAAGGACAGTAAGCTACAGAGTCAAACAGATGAGAATCCATTTCTTTGGAATGGAATGCCCTCACACACCCAGTTGGGTGTCATGCTTCATCATCGGGCTGCTCCTCGTCTGGCCGGCGCTGCAATGCCTGACGGCTCCCGATGAGGGGCACTTTGGCGGAGATCTTTTTGCAAATAGCCGTTTGGTGCCATGGGGGCGAGAGATTTAGTGAGTGTAGATGAATAAGTGGTGTGTGATGTTTATGCGAGTTAAAACAGGATTGGGAGTACCAACAAAAATAACTTTAATTGTGAGGTCTCCAACCCCGATTAAAATATAGAGGAAAGGGGCAATGGTAAGTTAATATCTTAGGTTTGGCGCTCTTCGGTGTGGTTGGCCAACATGTTTCTTCGTAATTCTACAAGTCTAGACGCGATTCGTTAGGACTAAAAGTTAAAAAAACTATCTGCAGTAAAAACGGCACCAAACTGCTATTTGGAAAAAGATCTCTGCCAAAGTGCCCCTCATCAGGATCCCGTAAGGCATTGCCACACCAGCCAGACGAGGAGCAGCCCGATGATGAAGCATGACACCCAACCGGGTGTGTGAGGGCATTACATTCAAAAGAAATTGATTGCCATCTCTTTGACTCTGTAGCCTACTGTCCTTTGTAGATTGCTCAATTCTAGATCATTCAGGAACAGCACAACTTTGATTTTCAGAATGGATCTCAATGAACAATGACTGCAGAAGGGCCCTCAACCCACCACTGAGGCTGAGCTTGAAGGCCACTGTCAGGATGTGGACATTGCTTAACTGCACAGCCTTGTGGGGGTTTTCAGTCATTCTTCATGCTTTGCATGTACACCTGCGCAGAAACACATAATGGCCGGCTTAACTACAATTTTTTTTCTTCAATTTTATGGTTATTGGCAATGTTGCGCAGTCAAGTTGAGTTCAACTTCCCATTCGGTCACAGGCCACAAAGCACCACAGTACCAACAGGTCTCTTTGTCTGTGTGTGATATTGCAGATTCGTCTCACAAGAGTTTAAGTCTATCACGCTGCCTTTACCAAGGCCTTGGCATAAGGCTCTTATTGCTCCAGAGACTCTGGATGCTTGTCTTAGGAAGTCAAGCTCAACACCTCCTGTGGGCAATGTGTGTCGTAGTCCAAGTTTGATAGGAAAGGCTCCTTCTCATTCTTCTCCTTGACGATTAAAAGGGTAGCGCGTCCCAGTCAGCATGCCATTAGCATTAGTGCACGAAAAGCACAGAGGTAAGCCCAATACTATTGCTTCAACCCTCCCTGTTCATAAACTTAAGTCTCTGTCGTCTTTCTTGCTTTTTAATTCTGAGGTCTTCTTTCTTTTCTCCAAGTCCATTGCTAACCCTCTTAACACTTCTCCCTCTCTTTCTTGTTTGATGTACTCTTTCCCACTTTTTATAATTCTCTCTCAATCTATTTCTCTCTGTCTTCTATACACAAAAGAGACTGTAATATTTTAAAGGTTAACATATGTCAAACTGATTACAATATCAAAAATAAACAATTGCATCAACACTTGCATCAACCAAAGAATAGATCAAGCTCAAAATTCATAAAATGTCAATGTAAAGTTGGCATTTAACCATAACCACTAGAGTACAATGCTTATAGTACAATTACAGGATGTTCTGAATTACTGACCTTGAAGTTGGATGAAGTGAGAAACTAGTGTGCATAGGTGCTGTGTTAGAACTAAAACCACGTTTAGTTCCACCTCCAGCCTCTGCTTAAATTTGAACCTTTCAAACCAATCTGTATTTAATTAGCCAAGTTCAACCAATTTGATAGAGTTCCCTTATTGACAAGTTGTGTGATGAATGCTTGATTTTCAATAGAGATACTAGCAAAGGACTATTGATTTGTATTCTTTACTACATAGCCACTAGTGAGTGACTGGATGATTTTGACTTAGGGCCTGATTACGACTTTGGTGGTGAGGGAGCATGTCCACCATGCCACCACCTCGCTCCCTCACCGCCAAAGCTGTGTGAGCACTGTCCACCAGATTACGCGTTTATTTGTGTCTTGCGGGCATTTCTTTGGTGGTGCCATGGCGGTGACTCTGAAAATGGGAACAGCAATGGGAGCACCAGAGGTAATTCCGGCACAGCATGGACTCTGCAGTCCATGCTGTGGAGGAACTGGAGGTTCATGCACACAGGTGGGCACAGCATATGGCCCACTGCGTGCACCAACATGCATGGGGTAAAGGGGGTGGTGAAGAGCCCCCTTTGTTTCATGACCACCAGCAGTTTCATGGAGTAAGAACCTCCATGAAACTGCTGGGGGTCTTGAAACTCGTAATATGCATGGCTGTGCTGCAGCAGCACCGCCCGCATATTATGAACCCCTGACCTCAACGTCACCACCAGGGAATGTGGTTCCCTGGTGGTTGTGGCAGTCCAATGGTGGTCTGACCACCAAAGTTGTAATAGGGAGGTCAGACCGCTGATGCGGCTGTGGCCGCATTACCACCGCCGCGCCACCATGAGTTTGACGGTCCTCGGATAGCTAATCTCATAGTTAAGCCCTTAGTGTTTTCTGTAAGGTCGGTTAACTTGGCTGACAGATTCTCCAAAGTGATTTATGCAGGGAAAGATAACTTTCCCTCTATGGTATGCCTCACAGAAAGAAGGATCAGCTAGGAAGCCGGGACAGAATATGTAAAGAAATCTTCAAAGGAAATCTTTTTATTTAGTTAAAAGTTAATGAACCCTGACACATCACCAGGCAGTACAATCTGTAAAGCAGTGGCTGCTCCCATAAGGCGTGCTTCGGAGGGGTGTGGTAGACGGAGGAGGGGGGGGGGTTGGGGGAAGTAAACTCGGACATGCGCAAGAATGGAGGAATGTAATTATTACGTTCCTCCGTTCTGTCGTTTGTCCGCGTTTACTAGCCACTTGCCCCTCCCCCACCCCACCGCCCCCACCACCCCGCAGCATGCCCTATGCGAGCCGCCACTGCTGTAACGTCCTCCTTAGCTTAACTCCTGACTGGGCTCCCTTCTAGAGTTCGTATCCCACCAGATGCTTTATGACGAAGATGCGACATAGCTGTAAAGTGTCCTAGAAGGGACACTAACCATAAACAACATCATAACACAACTTCCTCTTTTTTAATAATGTAAACAAAATATAGTTCCATTAATAAATTACAATTGAAATGCAAAATTACTACAGTAGCTAGCTAAAATAATAAAACTTGTGTTCAATCATGCACCATACAAATAGGAGAAGGAAATAACTTTACATAAACAATAATTTGGGCAATTTGGCAGAATCAATTTTGCAGTTTTCAATATGTTATTTAATTAGTCACACGTATAATTATTCAGTTTACTTGGTTTGATCACAGCTCAACCAAACGTACTCATTGTTACCCATTCTAGAATCTGATTCCTGTCGTTCTACTCTTTCTAGATAGACATCAAGGACTTTTCCACCTACTATTGCATCCTCCTGTGCTTCCTGGTTTAACTGATTATTTAACTGTTTATGCTCTTCGCCATGAAATAACCAATCAAATCCCCTCCTTTTAAGTTCCTGGACATTATCTGGTACAGTGGACTGCTATTAACTTTACGTCCTATCCTCCCCTTTAAACAGAGATATAGAAGTGAGATGCCACACCTTGCCATCAATCAACAGCACTGAATTACAAAAACCTCTTTTTACTACTAATGTTTGTGAAAATCTACTTTGATCTTTCTTCAACAACCCACTTTGTTTTTATTCTTACCCTGTCGCCCACTTTAATGTAAACTGGCTTACACCTATGTTTCGTGTCATAATACTTCTTGTTCACTGCCTGAGCTTGTGACAATCTTTCCCTCACTGCTTCAGGTGACGATTAACCTTTTTAGACGTTATCATCCAGCCTACAGTAATCCTGTACGCCCACATTGTGAGAAGCAATTATTTCATCCATTCCAGCTTATTGTTGCTAGCTAGTTGGATGGTTCCTTTAACATCATGGTTGAACCATTCTACAGCACCATTACCTGAAGGAGATACAGTGAGGTAGTTTTATGTGTGATTCCATTCCTACATAAAAAGGACCTGACATATCTGAAGTAAACTGTGGATCATTGTCACTAAGTATATATTTAGGTAATCCCGCCTTTAAAAATACTTTATCTAGGAATCGTACAATAATACTTGAATCTGCCTTATGCACACTTTCAATTTCAGGCAACTTAGTAAAATGATCAATTACTTTTGCTCACCCTTTTTCCAGATGGGACCCATGACATGTATTCCTATTCTTTCCTAGGGCATCTTTGGGATACATATATATATATTTTTTAATATTTAAGATTTGTAATGCGCATGGCTGACTCAGCGACGAGGCATCCCAGAGCAACCAGACACCAGGAGGAAAGAGCAAGAGAGCACAGCCTAAGAAACTAAACATCAGTGAGTGGAAACAACCAAGTTTTTATAGCTTTACGAAATGCCAAAAGATTGGGAATAGCTCTAATATGTTCTGGGAGCGAGTTCCAAAGTTTTGCCGATAAAAAGCGGAAGGAACGGCCCCCTGCCCTTGCTCTCCGAACACGAGGAGCACAGACAAGCCCAAGGTCGGTAGATCTCAATGCTCGCCCCGGCACATAAGGTGTCAGCAGGCAAGAGAGCCCACCCGGGGCTTGGTGTCTCAGAATCTTGTGTGAGATACACAGCACCTTAAACTGAACGCGTTCCTCAATAGGTAACCAATGAAGCTTCGGGAGCACATGTGCCACCGAGCAGGATCTAAGTAAGGCCACCAGAAGGCGTGCTGCAGTGTTCTGGACCCTCTGCAAGCGTTTGATGCTGGCCTTGTTAGCGCCCAAATACAGAGAGTTGCCGTAGTCAAGCCTAGAGAGAATGGATGCCTGAACAATGGTTTGACGAACTCTAGGGGGAAAAAAAACAAGCAAGGGTCTCAACCGACACAAGAGCCCAAAACAGACAGCGGCAACAGCTTTTGTCTGCTTCTCAAACGTTAGTCCGTTGTCGAACCATATGCCCAGGTTCTTCACAGCCTCCCTAGGTGACCGGGGCAGGTTTCAGACAACCCGGCCACCTCTGCTCAGACCAGAGCTCTCGGTCCTTGCCAAATAGCAATATCTCAGATTTACTGGCATTTAACTGTAAACAGTTTGCTGTCATCCAATCTGAGATAGCTAGCAGATCCTCCTTAAATTTCTAAAAGTTAACACAGCAGTTTTTGGAGAAGGCGATTACCAACTGAGTGTCATCGGTGTATGACACCAAGGACAATCCCCTGTCTTTCGCCACCTCTGCCTATATGATGTACGGGTGGTTTGAATGTAGTATGCGTCTTTCCTGAGTTCTCACATTGAATGCACTTCCTTACCTTCCTCTCTAGTCCCAAATCTAATCCTAGCCATCAATACAAATTCTTCACTCTGTTATGTTATGTTATGTTAAATGGCACTTTTTGAGCGCACTAACACCCGAAGGTTTCTTGGCGCTTGCTGGAGGGACGTGTGAAAGAAAAACGAGGAGAGGATTACCCAGACAGAGTAAACAGGAGAGTTTTAAGGAGTTTCCTAAACTGGAAAAGGGAGGCACTGGATTTAATGGCCTGAGGGAGGGGGTTCCAAAATTTAGGGGCGAGAGAAACAAAACGGCGACCCCCAAATTTATTGATTTTGAATTTGGGGGTAACAAGCAGGTGATGATGAGCTGAACGGAGGGAGCGTGCGGGTCGATACAGAGTGACCAAGGATTTCAAAAAAGCAGGACAAGGGCAGTGAAGGGATTTAAATACCATGCAGCCCATCTTGAAGGCTGCCCTCTCCTTCACTGGCAGCCAATGGAGCTTGCGGAGCAAGTGCTTCGCAGATTGCCACCTAGGGATCTTAAAGATGAGGCGGGCTGCCTGATTCTGCATGACCTGAAGACGGTGCAGAAGAAATCGTGGGAGTGCATGGTAAAGGGAATTGGAAAAATCAAGGCGCGATAGGACAAGGGACATGACGACCAGACACAGAGCCGCATGTGGGAGTAGGTCCCTGATCTTCCGGATCTTTCGGAGTTGGAACATGCACGAAGAGATCGTGGCACCCACTTGAGCTTTAAGTGACAGCTCCGCGTCGATCGTCACCCCCAAGCTCCTAACTGCCTTGAGTGGTGTAGGAGGGGGACCAAAGTCAAGGGGCCAGAACTGCGGGCCCCAATATGCAGCACTTGAGCCAGGAAGGAGCAGCTCAGTCTTTCCAGGGTTAAGTTTTAACTGGTTTAGATTCATCCATTGTTGGATGTAAGTCATAACGGCGTGAAAGTTGTTAACCGCCTGTGGAGAATCAAGTGGAAAGACGAGCTGCAAGTCATCTGCATAATTGAAGACTGTAACGTCCCAATTATGGAGAGAACGAATTAAAGGGCGGAGGTAAAGATTAAATAATAAAGGGGAAAGTGAAGAGCCTTGGGGGACTCCGCAAGTGATGGAAGATTTTGACGCGGTGAAGGGACCTAGACGTACAGCTTGTGACCTGCCTGTGAGGAATGACTCGACCCACCTAAGAGCAGAACCCTGAATGCCGGCCTGTCCGACATGGTGGAGAAGGATGTCATGATCCACCGTGTCGAACGCGGCAGACAGGTCCAGAAGAACAAGGGCCTGTGGTCTCTTAGCATCTGCATTCCCTCTCAAAGTATCCATGACTGCTAAAATAACAGCTTCCGTTGAATGGGCCGGCCTAAAGCCGGCCTGATTAGGCTCAAGGAAGCAAGAACTCTCGATGAAGTTGGAAAAACACCGGGTGACATGGGCTTCGAGGAGTTTTGACAGATAAGGCAACAGGGATATTGGTCGATAGTTAGAGGGTTCAGCAGCATCCGCCCCTGGTTTTTTCAAGAGCGGCACGAGAATTGCTTCCTTAAAGGAACTGGGAACTGTGCCAGAGATGAGGGATGCATTCAGGAAAGGTAGTATGCATTCTGGCAGCTTAAGGCAGATGTCCCGCATTACCGAGGGAGGACAGTGGTCATTCGGTGAACCCGATCTTACACGGGTGGCTAATTTCACTAAGGTAGGAAAGTCTAGGATAGGGAGCAGAGTGAGGGATAGAGGGTTATCCAGGGAAGCGTCGAGGAGTGATGATGGCTGTGAGGCAGGGATAATGGAGTCTTTTATTTTAATAATCTTCTCGATAAAGAAAAGATTAAGGGCCTCACAGGTCTCCTTAGTCGGTGTTTGGGCTGGGAGAGTCCTGTCATCAGTAGTCAACTCATTCATAATCCTGAACACCTCTCGAGATTTATTAGTAGCTGAGAGAATTCTATCGGAGATATGCTCCGATTTAGCTGAGAGAATAGCTAATTTATATTCTCTGCGAGCTGTTACATATCTCTGTCTAGATGAGTTGGAGTAATCCCGCCTCCATGTACGTTCCAGTTGGCGAACCTCAAGTTTTAATTGCTTGAGGTTATCAGAGAACCACCGGTTGGCGTTAGGATGTCTGGTGCAGGGGAACTTAATTACTGGGGCAAATTGGTCACTGGCCCCTTTTAACCAGCCACCGATGTCAGTGTCCATGCTATTAACATCATCATGGGGGGAAGTAATCGGTCAGGTAGAGGCCAGGGTTGCTAAAAATCCCTTAGAGTCGTATTTATTCCATTTGCGTGAGGAACCGCCTGCCATCATGGGGGCCTTAGTCCGCCCACTAAGAGTGATGGTCGTGTCGACTATGTAGTTGTCCGACCACACACATGGAAGTGTAGAAGGTTGGGAGAGGGTTAAATTAGTGGTCCAAACCTGATCTAATATGTGACCTTTTACATGAGTGGGTGAAGAGACATGCTGACTCATGTTCAAGCTTGTCAGGGTCTCGGATAGTGCCGTGGCTTGTGCCCCTGCATTGGCGTCATTAAACCAATAATTAAAATCCCCAAAGAGGGCGAAACTGGAATATGATGGCAGAAGAGCAGTCAATTGTTCGCATAGTTTCTCAGCGAAATCCGGCATGGGTCGAGGAGGGCGATATAAAAGGGCAAAAGAGAAAGCCCCGGCTTCCGTTCCCAGACTAATAATTAGGTTCTCTACTTGTAATAATACGAATGAGGGCGAGGAAATGAGATGAAATAGTTTTGAAATGATAGCCGCCACCAGTGTGGTCAGCGATACGATCAGCATGGAGGATGAAATAATCTGGGGGAAGGGCAGCCAAGATGTCGGGGAGAGAATCCTCCGTGAGCCAAGACTCAGTCAACAAGAGTAGATCAGGGTTTTCTTGTGTCAGCAAGGTAAAGATGTCTGCCTGATGTCTCACCATTGAACGGGTGTTTAAATATAATACCCGGATGGAAATATGGTTCTTTAAAGGGACAGTCGGGGGGGTACAGAGGTCGTAAAGGGAAGGGGATTTGCGTAGGATGCCGAGTGCAGTGAGTTTCCCCATGGTAGCTAAAGAGGGAGCATGACAGGGTAAATTAAGGTCCCACAATTGCCTAGCTGTATATGGAATGATATGGCTAGTATCCCCTGCCCCTGGGCCCGTCCGGACGCGGACGGGCGCAGACGGGCTAAACTCTGGCGCGACTCCGGCGCGCCTACGACGCGCCCGCTGCGCTCGTCCACTGCGCTGACACATAGTGGGCGTTTAAATAGGAGAATGACGAGGGGGGTGTGGCGAAGCTCCAACTCGCCGGCCAACCCAACCCAAGATGGCACCAGCGGCCGCTGGGGAGCCCGTCTAAGCGGTCAACCCGCAGCAGGCAGCTTGGCCTCTAAGAAGGTAAAGTGAAGTTAGTAGCCTGTTAATTTTCAGGGCAAAAGGTTAAAAACACAAATCACAATATTTAAAAAGTAAATGTCGCTACTCGTAGTCAGCAGAACAATAGTTAAGATGATTACAACAGCGCTCCAGCTATCGCGCACTAGCCCTCTGCCACCAGGCAGCTTTGCGATCACTTGGAAGAAGAAAGGTTCACTGCTAAATAGGAGAATGACGAGGGGGGTGTGGCGAAGCTCCAACTAGCCGGCCAACCCAACCCAAGATGGCACCCGCGGCCGCTGGGGAGCCCGTCTAAGCGGTCAACCCGCAGCAGGCAGCTTGGCCTCTAAGAAGGTAAAGTGAAGTTAGTAGCCTGTTAATTTTCAGGGCAAAAGGTGAAAAACACAAATCACAATATTTAAAAAGTAAATGTCGCTACTCGTAGTCAGCAGGACAATAGTTAAAATGATTACAACAGCGCTCCAGCTATCGCGCACTAGCCCTCTGCCACCATGCAGCTTTGCGATCCGTTGGAAGAAGAAAGGTTCACTCCTAAATAGGAGAATGACGAGGGGGGTGTGGCGAAGCTCCAACTCGCCGGCCAACCCAACCCAAGATGGCACCCGCAGCCGCTGGGGAGCCCGTCTAAGCGGTCAGCCCGCAGCAGGCAGCTTGGCCTCTAAGAAGGTAAAGTGAAGTTAGTAGCCTGTTAATTTTCAGGGCAAAAGGTGAAAAACACAAATCACAATATTTAAAAAGTAAATGTCGCTACTCGTAGTCAGCAGGACAATAGTTAAAATGATTACAACAGCGCTCCAGCTATCGCGCACTGGCCCTCTGCCACCAGGTCTTTCCAATACCTAAATTACGTGATGACAAATTTCCAATACTTTTGGTCTCAGATGTTTTAGAGGAATGACCTTGTCATTCCTCATAATCAACCTTCCTTCAATAGATAAATCATGCCTTAATTCCCAATATGTTAATAAACCCTTCTCCAAATGTTTTTTTCTGGCCAACCTTCAATTATCATTTGTCTACTTTTACAAGTATTCCGCCGTTCTCTGGGCATCTGCCCAGTCCTCACCAGTAACACCAGGAATGTCATTATTAGTAATGTTTGTGACACAAATCTCATACCAATCCTTCTCACTTGCATCTCTCAAAGGTAATGGCAGACGATTAAAAAATATCAACAACAATTTTTTTTTTCCATCAGGCATATACCGTGCTTCATAATTTTAGTCTAGTAACCTGACAGACATACAATCAAGGGAGCTGATGCTTTATATAAACTCTTAGTGGTCAGGACCTTTGTGAGTGGTTTCTGGTCACTACGCAAGGGGACTTTTTCCCCCCAAATATATTGTCAGAAATGTTAAAGTCCCACACACAAGCAAATGAGTCTCGTTCAATGACAGAAAAGATTTGACATAGATGTACAGTGTTCTAGTAGGAACACCAAATACAAACAACATCATAACAGCATACATGGTCTGTTTTATCCTTGATTGAACACAAAGAAGGATGCACAGATTTTCTTAACTTTGCATTATTGAGAGGCTAGTGCTGGATAATTCACTGAATGAACACAAACACTTTGAAAATATTGTACTTTTACAAGCATTGAATTGTACTGCATTGGTATTTATACAGTCCTTTCCATACCGCTTGTGAGGTCGAAAGAGATTTCTAAATTGTTCATTAACTAACGTCCCAAAATGTACAATTTATATAGTGCTTTATGGCCATGGATAGGTTGTGGAACTGCTACAATGTACATCAGCTTCCCTGCACCCGGCATGTGTATGGTTAATGATGTACTGGTTGTAGATTGACCAACGTAGAAAATGTTGGGTGCATTGTGTAAGGTTTGGAGGCTGGGTGGTGATTATTGGTCTTGTCTGGCTTCTCCAATGAGTAGGTCATGCGCTGCTGGTGGCTCTCCAGCTACTTATAATTGGTTCTCCTGTGTGTAGCCAAGTCTACTAAATCAGAAGCTTTTCCTTATTTAACCTAATATATGCATATTAAAACTGAATTATGTGAAAAATGGATACATTTTCAATATATTTTAAAGGTAACATTTGAGTGACAATCATGTATCATTGGAGACTTCTTACTCATATTATTACCTTGATTCCTGGGGCATTGCAGCTATGACTGTTATGTGTTATCCCTGTAAAGGCATTACAAATTGATAAGGCACTTTTACCTAGGGGTGGGTGGAACTCGCAGAGTTTCACTCTGTAGAATTCTGCAGTTACATGAAAACTCAGTGAGATTCCGTGAAGCTCCACAAACAGGCTGAAATAGGCACATCGCGCTGCTTGCACTGATTTCTAGTACTGGCAGCTTGTTTTCAGTTTGAGCGGATCGTGCTGCATGCCAGAGGGCACTGTGCCTCAAGTTGAGTAGATTGTCTGCTTGAGCAGCAACTTTCTCACCGTGAACGGTCGCTACCACCCACATTGGGAAAATCTTGCTGGGTGCCCTCTTAGCACCAGAAAATCCCGCTTAAGGGCGCTATTTCTCAATTGACAACCTACAGTTGCTGAGCCACGTGTGAGAAAAAACTCAGCGGATCGGTTGGCTGAATTTGGCTTTTTGTTACTAAGCATAGTCACCAAAACTCTGCCAACTCTGCCGGTGGAGTAGGATTTGTTGCCCACCCCTACTTTTTACATTGCTACTGGCAGCCCTGCTTGATGCACTGAAGTAGCCACTGCTGACAATCTTGCAAGGGTGGCCACCAGTTCTTAAATTGTGCAGCTGGATGCAGGCGGGGCCCAACGGCACACAATTTTGGTGACCGGTGGTTATTTTTCTTCAACAGACTTTGACCGAGAGCAGGCAGAGAAAAACACAACAGGGGGAAAGAAGAAGGAAGAGAAAGATGGAAAAACAGTGACAGAGGGAGAACACATAGATGAAACATAACCCACAAGGATGAGATAATGGGACAGGAAGCATAACGTAATGGATTAAAAAGACAGGAGCTGGAATCAAGACTATAAAGTTTTGGTATCCGGTGCCCCAAACTTCAGTACTGCATGTTGTGGACTTCTGAGCAAAACATTTAGCCATGCACTTATTCTTTTACAACTCAAGCAGTGGGCACTAACTAAACCTTCTCTTATGTGGCCATTATTACAACACTAATAATCCACCAGGTGCCACAGACGGGCCCCCGCCCTCCCGCCCCCCAGAAACACCAGCCAGCCCACCATCTCCAACTGGACACCAATCACGGCCGAAGACACCGCCTCGACCATGAAAAGCATCCACTCGGGCCCCCACCGGCCCCTGCCCCCTCACATCTACAACAGAGCGGCGGGTGCCAGCACACCCGAACTACAACACACCATCAACTCCACCTTCAAAACAAACACCTTCCCGGACTACTGAAAGTGCGCAGAAGTCAGGTCTCTGCTCAAGAAGCTCACAGCTGACCCCACCGATCTCTAGAACTATCAGCCCATTTCGCACCTCCCCTTGGCAGCCAAAGTGGCAGAGAAAACACACAACAGGAAACTGACACGATTCATTGAAGAGAACAGCGTCCTCGACCCATCCCAATCCAGATTCGGAAGCAACCACAGCACAGAGACCGCCCTACTCGTCGCCACAGATGACAACCGCACCCTCCAGGACCAAGGCCACTACGCAGCCTCATCCTACTCCATCTATCAGCTGCCTTTGACACCGTCTCCCACCGCACACTAGTCGCCAGACGCAGGCATACAAGGAACAGCCCTGAACTGGATCTGATCATTCCTCACCGGAAGAAGCCAAAGGATTAGACTCCCACCCTTCCTCTCCAACCCCACGAAAATCACCTGCGGAGTCCCACAGGGTTCATCCCTGAGCCCCACCCTCTTCAACATCTACATGGCCCCCTTCGCAGCCATCGTCCGACAACAAGGCCTCAACATCGTATCCTACGCCAATGACACCCAGCTCATCCTCTCCCTCACCAAAGACCCCACCACTGTCAAACTCAACTTCCAGAAAAGAATGCAAGACGTCATCGTACTCAGTACCACCCCTTCTGCATGGGACAGCACATAGTGGCCGACCACCCTCGGAAGCCCACCTACCTCCTCAGACCACGTCAAGAACCTCGGCGTCGTACTCGACTCATCACTCACCATGAACCGACAGGTCAACGGCGTCACCTCCAGCTCCTTCAACACCCTCCGCAAGACCTTCAAGTGGATCCCCCCTGAGTCAAGGAAGACAGTCACCCACGCACTCATTACCAGCAGACTGGATTATCGAAATGCACTCAATGCTGGCATCAACAAGTCCCTACTCCGCAAACTCCAGACAATACAGAACACCGCCGCCACTCGTCCTCGGCATCCCCCGACACGATCAGATCAGTCAACACGTACGAAGTCTCCACTGGCTCCCCGTGGAGAAAAGAGTCACTTTCAAAATCCTCACTCACTCCTACAATTGCCTACACAACAACGGACCCAAATACCTAAGCGACAGAATCAACTTCCACGTACCCAAAAGAAACCCCCGATCTTCCAACCTCGCACTGGCCGCAACCCAGCGCATCCACAGAGCCAGAGCTGGCGGAAGATCCTTCTCTCACATTGCAGCCAAGACCTGGAACGAGCTACCGGCAGACATCAGACGCACTCCCTCCCTGAACACCTTCAGGAAGACCCTCAAGACCTGGCTCCTCGGCTAAACAGATCTGAGGACTCTCCCCCCTCAGTGCCTTGAGACCCTCACGGGTGAGTAGCGTGCTTACAATTCCCTGATTGATTGATTGATTGATTGATTGATTATCTCAGGGTGATTTCCATTGAACATAAGTAGCTCTTATTACAGAAAAGGTTGGAGACCCCTGTTCTACACCAATCGGACCCTGCAATAGATCTCGAGACAATTGCACCCGTTTTATTAAAGAGACCCATCAGTTGTGATAGGGCAGGAGCCCACACAGAGTCGGAAAGAGATAAAAATAACCATGGATGAAAAATCCCCCTGCGGGAGCAGTAGCAGTAATCTGAAACATGGCCTTGCTGCCTTTGGCATTTATGCGGAGGGCAGAGGTCACAAATGACTCACTCGGATGCTGCCCAGAATATTCTCGCGATGAGCTCCTGTCATTTTCCCACCAGTTTCGCTTGGCCTCAGCTGTGCGCCGCTTCATCAGCCTGCAGCGTTTACAATTCTCTCTTGATTAGCTTCACACAAATCCTCGCCAGTACCTGGCAGGCCGAGGGTCCAGGCAGCCAGAGCATCGCAAACACAGGAACACATTATGGATAGACACAGCGGCGGACCAGATAGGGAGCTGGTTGCATTGATGTAACTTACGGGAGTAATAATGTTATATATTTCACGCACTAAAACACATCTGGACTATCGTTACACATTTGCATTGTACCCCAGACACTAGATTCTGAAAATAAAGGTGTCATAATGTTAACACTAAACGCACGGACGTCTTATTGCGTATCTGAAGGCCAGTGACGCGCCAGTGAGTGGACTGTCAGTCTCGTTTCACGTTTTCTGACATCTTATTTGGCAAGGAGGGGGGGTGTTTACAGAAGACAACAAGGGGCTCAATAACCTAAGTCCCCCCCCCCAGGGATGTAAAAAATTAAGAGCAATCTCTGGAGAACTAGGAAATATCCGGATACTGTGGAATTCTCTAATTTAATATGCACCAGGAAGGCAATAAACCTGTCTTCCCTTTTGTGATTTTATGAGCATGATTTCTGTCACGCGCTCAGCTCAGCCTGTCTCTCAGTGTGTAAACGCAGCACTTTTTTTATTGTGGGATTAGGGTAGAAAATATAAATATATGTATGAATACTGCCCTATTTCTGATATATGTTTATAGCAGGTGTTTACGCAAACTGTAAAAACTCCAGTGTTCTGATCATGGGCAGATAGTTTCCTGCAAAACAGATACGACTTCGGTAGTGTATTTATTTATTTAGTTATTTATGTGCTTCAGGGTTGCTCTGTGTTTTCTGTTTATTTCAGAGCGCTGTGTGCGAGAAAAAAGTCTAGATGTCCTGCTGATGGGAAAATAAGAGTCCGGCCGGGGAGAGAATAGCTCCTGTCTTATATAATCGATCCCTCTCCCCATGAGTCTTACTTCACTTGCAGGCGGTACGGAACAGCTTCGACTTTAGGTCTTTTCTGAGGCGGGTGTAAATTGGCTCCACACAGACTTCCGCAACATGGAGCCCTAAACTTACTGGGTCCTTCTCCCATGTTTCTGTCGTTCGAAGTTTGGTTGGGTAACGAGAAGTGCCTTTTTCTAAACCGAATGTTCTGTTAGGCGCATTGGGCAGTGCTCATTTGATTAGGTATGTACTAGGCAGGTCTTTTATCCCCAAAGACCTTGAACAATGCAAAAGACTTTGAACTTAATCCACTGAGAGCTAGTGAAACAAGCATTGGCATAGTCAATAGGTCTCGCCTTTGGGACCGTGTATGTGTTTAGCCAGAGGTATTGGCTTTCCAATGTGATTTAAGAGCATTGTGGCTGCTGTGCAGCATGCTGAAAAGTTATTATAAAAAAGAGTTATAAGAATTTTTGTTACTTTATATATAACCAAAAAGACATTATGTACAACTGAACGACCCAATTAAACAAGCATTAAAAATGCAATAGGTCTCGTCTTTGATTAAGTTAAAGCCATTTGCTTTGCTAATGGTATTGTACAGCAAAGCAAATGGCTTTAACTTAATAAAAGGCGCGACCTATTGCATTTTCAATGCTTGTTCGTATTCTCTTGATATATTTCAGGGAAGTGGCATGCCCCAAATATGTAAAGATTTTGTGCTAGCTTCACCTGAGAAAAGCGGAACAGGCAGAGTCCCACCGAAAAGGCCTAGACTCCTCTCAGGGCCCTTCGGGGACCAAAGGCTGCCCGGGGAACAATGGGTATATGTTACTGTTGCAGAACAGAGGGGGGGCGGGGGGTTGAAATGTTGTTATTGATTTTTTGGCTTTGCTTTAGTCTTGTTTTTTCTTGTTTGAATGGTCCCTGCATCGCTGCCAGCCTCCCAGTTGTGGGCACACAGCTGTGTATTGAAAGTTCTCATGACATATGCTGCCGGACGCTGGTTGTAGGCAAAAGCTGTGTTATTTATGCCGTGGACCTTTATCAATAAACAGAATTGTGACATAAATCACAATGTTGGAGACTGTGGGGGGAAAAACCAATCATATTTGTCAAAATTATTAAATATCACAGAATTCAGGATTTTAAACACTTCAGATACACCGAAGTGTCATCTTTCAAGCTTACTTGGCACCTTGCTTTTTAACACTAATATTTTATAAACCACTGAATAGGTTTACAACAAATCAACAAACGTTTTGGAATAAAGTTATTTTTTTCTCTCTCTCTCTCAATGGGGGCCAACAATCCACGCAAATCAAAAGATCCCTTTTCAGTGAATAGTACACCGGGAACAAAATCTCCCCCTCAGCCCCCCACCTTCTCTCTCTACCCTCACCGCCTACCATTGAGAAACTGAATAAGTATACTTTAAAGTATAATTTGAGTGAGGGTTCCGAATAAGAACCGAATTACGGAACAACCATACACATGGAACCTACAAATCGTCAAGTAAAATGAACTTGCAAAAGGTCTACTGGTTTCAAATTAAACATGCTACGAAAATAAGATGTCGACTTAACACAGCTATAATAATATTTAACACAAATAGTGACTTTTTCAATATAAAAATTATAAATATAATTTTCAACAAAGAACGTGAATGCTTAGTGACGCTGAAAAAAGAACAACTGCAAAGAAAAAAAACTCGCCTACCTGTCAAAGCATTTCTGATTTAAAAAACACCCCAAAACCCTTTTCTGCAACAGGCCCGGACCAGGACATTTACATCAGAACCATAAGCATATACTCAACCAATTGGATAATGATGCTAGGACATGTGATCTGCTTGGTTGTTTAGCAAAACAATGACAAAAATCAGACATCTTGAAGTGGAAACCAATGAACTTTACAGATAGAAAACAACGGTTTGCTGTGTAGTGGCCGAAGAATTTAGCATTTCAAATCGGGATTTGCAGCCGATTCAAAATGTACTCGAATACCATTTCGCACACAGTGGGGAGGCTGATTTTGCTCTCAGAGAACTCATTACATTAATGCATTTTCTTGCAATAAACACTTTCATATCAGTGGTTCTCTCGATCGGAGTGTGGCCATATTGAGTAGGGTACCTAAGACAACATATGTTGGACATGGTGCAGAAATATGGACGGCAGCAGAGCTCCCTCCACACATTGATGTTAGATTGATGAACCACACATGAAATAGGTGATAAATAGATTTAATGTATACAGCAGAGCAGGTACACAGCCAGACAGGTTAGCAGTCAGGAGTAATTGACTATCTTAGAATACAGCACATAGGAACGCTCTGAGCAGAATGTAGAATGAACATAGTTAAAGCAACATGACATAATTACACAACATAACACATTCCCCTTTGAACAATAAAGAAAATAAAGTATAACTTGTGCCCAACACCACCCCCCATCAAACAGAAAAAAAAGAAAAAAATTACAAGGGAAAATTCTCAGAAATGTAATCTGCTAACCACACGGGAGGTTTTTTCTCACGCCTAGGGTTTCTGAAAGTATGAACCTCAACCTCACATGCAGATTTTGAAGAAGTAGAAGCACCCAAATCAGGTGAAACTTGGTCAGAAATGTCTGAGACAGGACAGCTGGAAGTGTTGGACGTCTGGAAAGCATTGGAAGCTTTAGGACTAAACAAGTCCTCTAGGTCAAACAAGTCAGAAGACTCTTGAGAGGAAGCTAGACAAGGAGGTACTACCTGAGGAGGAGGACATTTAGCTATTCTTTTGAGGTTCCAAACACGTCCATCAGAAAGGCGAACAGCATTGTTTAAGACTTCAACAATTTGCAAAGGTTCATAAAAACTACTTTCCTCCTTGGAAGGTTTACCAGGTTTCTTGACTCTTACCCATTGACCTACAACCAAGCTAACATCTTTCACTTTGTGCTTTGAGTCATACAACATTTTGCTTTTAAGATGAGAAGCTTGGCTTCTTTCTTTAACGACATCTTCAGACCAATTGACTACACTGGATTTAAACAACCATCCAGGAGTAAACTTAGTACGCGGATTCCTGCCACGCATAAGTACAAAAGGAGGAAAACCAGTAGCTTCGCAAATAGAGGTTCTGTAGGACCAAACCATTTTTAAAACTTGAGTTTCTCAGTCCTTACTTCTACCAGACATTTGAATTGTACTTTTGATGACGCGGTTAAACCGCTCAACCATGCCATTACTGTTTGGATTATAGAGAGCAGTAGTTTTGTGCTTGATACCTAGTGTATCAAAGTATTCTTTAGCTTTATTAGAGGTAAATTGGACGCCATTATCACTGAGTAAAACTGAAGGGATACCCTCCAACGTGAAAGAAGTATCTAAAAACTTTAAAACAGAAGTAGTATCAGCTTTGCTCACAATTTTTACACAAGGCCACCTGGAAAATAGGTCCATTAAGACCAAAATGTATTTTTGCTCATTGCCAACAGGACCCATGATATCAATGGCTAAATGTTCCCAAGGAGAACTAGGTGCAGTCATGTTGCCCATAGGAGGCTTACAGACAACTAGAGATTTGTCAGCAGTTTGACATAATTTACAGTTCCTTACAAATTGATCGATTTCAGCATCCATACCTGGCCACCAAAAGGAGGTTTTAACTGTACGTTTAGAACGGACTATGCCAAAATGCCCCTCATGGCATAAAGCCATGATGGAGGGCCGCAAAATTTTGGGAGGTATGACTCTTTCTCCAAACCAGATGCTGCCATCTTGAACACTTAAATCTAATCTAACATCCCAAAACGACTTCAAAGGATGCTTACAGTCAACTTTCCTAGGCCAGGACCCAGCTAGATGGGATTTTACTAAAGATAGTTCTTCATCTTTCGCATATTCATTAACCCACCTATGCTTCGAAATGCCTGCACCATCCATGTCTTGTACATAGGCTACTTGAAAGGAGTTCCACAATTCATCCTCACATTCATCTAGTTGCTTAGGCATTCTGGAAAGAAAATCGGCTATACAATTTTCTTTACCAGGGACGAATTCCACATTGTAACAAAAATCTTGTAGTTTTATAGCAAGTCTGGCAACTCTCGCTGAAGTGTTAACAGTACCTTCAGTGGTCAGGACTCTGAGTAGTGGCTTGTGATCACAGCGCAAAGTAAACTTAGTACCCCATACAAAAGCTCTAAAGTGATTAACAGCCCATACACATGCCAAAGTTTCTTTTTCAATGGTTGAGTATTTTTCTTCTGTGGGCGAAAGTGACCTGGAAGCATAAGCAACAATTTGCTCCTTACCACTCACACCAACTTGGGATAAAACGGAACCCAAACCTTTAATGCTGGCATCGGTGGTGATAATAGAATGAGCATCAGGATTAAAACTCTTTAAGGAAGCAATATTGGCAATGCAGCTTTTGATGTCATCAAAATCCTGTTCACATTCTACTGACCAAGCAAACTTTGTCTTGTTCTTTAACAGCTGTCTTATATTATATGTTCTGGTCGCAAAGTTGGGAATGTATTTCGAACAAAATTCAGCTAAGCCAATAAAGGATCTGACATCATCTTTTCCTTTGGGGGAAGGAGCACACCTGATAGCATCAACTAAATTGGGTTTAGGTTTAATACCATTACAGTCAATGATATGCCCTAAGTATGTTACATGATCACTGGCAAAGGTGCATTTGGTGTATTCAACAGTTAACCCTTTGTCATTGAGAATGCTCAAAACCTCATTTAAGGTATTGTCATGATCTGCCCTTTCCTTTCCAAAGATGAGGATGTCATCTTGAAAAAACTTTGTGTTTTTAACAGTGGAAAACAACTTGTGCATTAAACGCTGAAAAACAGCTGCGGCCGAAGCCAAACCAAAAGGCATCCTTTTAAATTGGTAACAACCCTGTGGGGTTATGAAAGCAGTGTATTTTCTGCTGTCTCTAAACAAGGGGATCTGATGGTACGCAGACGATAAGTCGACTGTAGTGAACCATTTAGCCCCGTCAAGCAAAGCTAACATTTCATTGATTTTTGGCAGGGGAAATTGGTCTACCACTATGTTATCGTTTAAGTGGCGAAGATCCACACATAGTCTTAATTTACCGTTGGATCGTTTCACGACCACCAAAGGGGAAACCCAAGCAGACGCTTCAATCGGTTCAATTATGTTGGATGAAACCAATTTCTCAAGTTCCGTAGCCACGTCTTTTCTTAGAGCAATTGGCACACTTCTAACTTTATGGATCTTAGGTGTGGCAGAGTCCTTCAAAATTATTTTGTGTTCGAAGTCTTTCAACTTGCCAATTGTCTTTGAAAAAACTGCAGGGAATCTTTTTAACAGTTCCTCACCGGTTTTGGTGCCCTCATCCATAACTAAAACTTTTTCCACAGAGTTGGGGTCAAGAATAATGTGTAAATCCCCTTGGTCCTTCCACCCTAAAACAGATGGACCTTTTTTTGATACATATAACTTGCCATAAGATCTACGGTTCTTGAACTCAAATTTTAGCCAACGAAAACCAACTATATCAATCTTGCCACCATCATAACCTTCAGGGTCAATATCCGAAGGAGACAGTTTTGGACCAACTCTGTCAATGAAAGTGTTACGCCATATATCTTCGTTTATGATCGTATAAGGCGAACCAGAGTCAGCATATACCTTGATGCGCACACCCCCTATATGTATCCAACATTCAGGTTTGTTATCGACAAGTAAACAACCATCCCTAATGTTGAGGAGTAATTTTTTTTTTAAAACTACAGCGCAGTCTGATGCTTGGTCATCATCACTAGAAGTGTTCTCATCAGAAACTAAGTCTTCTTGAATACATTTGACAGTCTTTGTTTTCCTTCTACATGCTTTGGTGTAGTGACCATACAGTCCACACGCACCGCATTTACTCTTTTTTGCAGGACAAGACTTCGCAAATGCCAAATGTTCAAAACTCCCACACCTATAACATTTGGGAGATTCATTACTGTACTTAGGCTTTGCCCATGTTTCGCTTTTTTGTTTAAAATTACCGTTTCTTTTTGAACTAGTATCTACTTTAGCCACAACATCTTTGCTGACATTTTCGGATTTTAGAGCACTCGCACATCTACTGGATGATTCAGCTTTACGAACTAAGGCTAGGATATCTTCTAAACAAGCATCTCCATTCATCCAAAGACGTTCCTGAATTGCAGGATTATTAGCGTGCATTACCACCTGGTCACGAATTAAATCTTCAAGTAAACCGCCAAAGGCGCAATCATCACCCATTTTTCTCAACTCACCAACGTAGTCATCTACAGACTCATTTTTAGATTGTTTCCTTTGGTAAAATTTGTAACGCGTAATACCCATACAAACCTTCGGAGAGAAATATTTGTCTAAATTGGATAGAGCCACTGTGAAGACATTACTATCACCTCCCCCTACAATAGGCTTGTTCATTTGGTTATAGCATTTAAGACCTTTTGGACCCAATGAGTGTAAAAGAATACGTTTCTTTTGATCAGCAGACATTTTTCCATCAGAATCTACAGTGTCAATATAATTGAGAAAATAGTCTTTCCATTCTAGCCATTTTAACGTTGGTTCAGAACCTTTACACCAGAATTCTTGAGGATTACTTAGAGAAAATGTTTGTTGACTCATGTTGGTGTGAAGAAAGGCAAAAATGAGTTAAATGATATGAGAGAAGATTGTAAAGGAAAGTTATCCGTAAGGTGTACAGTTTGGTGGAATTGTTCAGTGAATACAGGATCTTTCTACACACTGTCCAGTCTTCACCACCATAAAGTGAAGAAATTGCAGAAATTCTTGAAAATGTCACAAATTAGGCAAGAGGTTTTGTTCAAGGCATAAAGCAGCGATTACCTGTGACCGCGATGAAAATCCGACTTGTGGGTGTCGAAATAGGTAAATAAACAAAGAAAACGTCTTCCGTTTTTTCCTTCGTTTGACGAGTAGGCCTGCCCAATTCAAAATGGCCGCCACGCACCGTGTGATGCGTCACGTTCTCAGCGAACGTATGACGTTACAGGGATGCAACGCGAGTCGGAGCGAGAACCTCCAAGCTTGAGGACACGCGCGTTAGAAGCGCGTAATGAAGAACAACGGTAAGCGCTCGAGCGCGGTGTAGCAGCGCATCCAAGGTATCCAAAATGAGGATAGATATTTCAGTTTTAGTAAAAAAATAAGGCGTCGCTCACCAGGCTTTGTTGTGCGCAAAATCAATTATTGTCCTCCATGCGTTGTTGAATTATGGTAACGTCGTCTCTGCTCCACTTGTCGTCTCGACCATTAGGGAGGTCGGAATTACCTTGAAAGCGGTTCACAGGTTAAGAAAATCATCCCGATCGTCGCCAATTGTTAGATTGATGAACCACACATGAAATAGGTGATAAATAGATTTAATGTATACAGCAGAGCAGGTACACAGCCAGACAGGTTAGCAGTCAGGAGTAACTGACTATCTTAGAATACAGCACATAGGAACGCTCTGAGCAGAATGTAGAATGAACATAGTTAAAGCAACATGACATAATTACACAACATAACAATTGAGCGTCCCAAAATTGTTTGTAACGTTTGTATTATAATGATATTCAACTATGCGGCACACCTATTTTGAATCAAGAATAACAAAATATAATGACGAAAAGGAAAAAATATAACTAATCTGTCTAAGCATAGCGTAATTTATGAGACAAGTCTGAATTATTTTAAATTGTCACCTGAGACGCTTTTTAGAATGCAGTGCGTTTAGCCAGACAGTGAACAGGCAGCTATTTGTGTGGAGGAGTAATGACAGCCAATCCACATGGCGGCTGAGATAAAAAACAGCAAATCCACCAAGCACAGTTAAAGTGACACCGTAGTCCGGAACCAACACTCTGGAAGCAGAAGTGTGTGGCGGGTTAGAGAAACTCGAGCTGACACGAGGGCAAGGTAAAGAAGGTTTTATTGGTTTTAACAGACACCGTCGGCGGTTGTTGATTCTATAGTAACCAAAACCATAACTGACGCTATCGACAAATCGAAAGTATTATTTGGCCTGGTGAAAAACCTTGCTGGCTCCCTAACTACAGCAGAAGCTTCCCCTTTGTCGAGCCGTAAGTGTGATGAAATTGCCCAGTTTTTTACTAGCAAAGTGGACAAGATCCATCAGGATATTTCCACTCAAAACAGCCATAACAACCATGTAGTTTCTTCCACATATGCAACGGTGGCTAAACGACACTTGGTTTCCATTATTGGTCCGCTACTAACCTGGCCCGATTTACAGCCTGATGGTCTTTTTGAAATTCTGTGTAAAATAAAATCTGGCTCCCCTTCCGACCCCTTACCTATCGCTGTACTCCGGTCACTTGATCCCCCGCAACTGTCCGCAATTTGTTCCACTCTGAACCTCTCCCTCAAGACTGCTACCGTCCCAGCCAGTTGGAAACACGCCATGATCACGCCACTGCTGAAAAAGCCTACTGCAGACCCTGAGATTCTTTCAAACTATCGCCCTATTTCATTGTTGCCTGCCTTTTCTAAGGTTATAGAGCGACACATTCATCACCACCTCACCCAGTTTGTGACCACAAATAACTTATTGCATCTTCGCAATCAGGTTTTCGGACCAGGTTTCTCTATGGAAACAACACTCCTCGGCATCATGGAGAATCTTCGGTCCCTGCTTGACAGAGGTGAGACGGCCGCGCTGATATTACTTGACCTCAGCGCGGGGTTCGACACCATCTCACATAAAATTCTCCTTGACTCTCTATCCACCATGGGTATTGAAGGATCAGCCCTTGGCTGGCTGGCTTCCTTCCTCTCTGACCGCACTTTCCAAATTTTCTCTCACTCAGCCGCCTCTAATATTTATTCCCAGCCTCACGGTGTCCCCCAAGGTTCCATTCTTAGTCCTTTACTTTTCAATCGTTATGTTACCCCTGTGGCCCACATAGCAGACAACGTTGGACTTACTTTGTTCACGTATGCCGACGATTCACAGGTTGTCTTTTCCCTTACTAAATCTGACAAGGCCTCCACCTCTCTCCTTCAGTTTGGACTTGGGAAAATCGCCAAGTGGATGAACCACAATCTTCTCAAACTGAATGGGGGGAAGACGGAGGTCCTCGGACACAAACCAGATCTCTTGTCCCCCAGACACTGGCCTGCAGAGTTAGGCCCGCTTCCTTCTCCTGCGGAGCAGGTGCGTAACCTGGGTGTCATCATCGACAGGGGTCTGACAATGCAGGGTCAGGCTAATAAGGTGTCATCAACATGTTTTACCATCATACGCTGGTTCAGAAAAATCTTGTGGATGCTGCCCAGTGACGCCCAGAGATCTGTAGTTAATGCCTTGGTCACCTCCCGGTTGGATTATGGCAACATACTCTACCTAGGGGTGGCCAAGGCAGTCACTCGACACCTGCAACTTGTGCAAAATGCCGCGGCGCGCCTTCTCAGTGGCTGCCGCAAAACTGATCACATATCTAGTCGCCTTCGTGACCTTCACTGGCTGAAGGTGGAAAACCGAGTGAAGTTTAAGGCGCTTAGCTACATTCATAAGATTAGGAATAAGGTGGCACCTAGGTACTTGCAGACCTTGGTGAAGTGCTACTCTCCTACCTGTTCCCTTCACTCCTCTTCCCAAATTCTCTTTTCTGTGCCTAAGATCAAACTCTCCAGAATGGGCGGTCACTCCTTTACCTATCTGGGGCCCAAGTTATGGAACTCCCTCCCTCTGGATATTTGGTCAGAGGACTGTTACACTCGCTTTCGTAAAGCTGTGAAGACCTGGCTTTTTGATCAATAACTTAATGGCCTCTTCTATCTTCTACTAGCTGCATTATCTTAGCGCCAGGAAACCCTTTTGGGTAGCTGTCGCACTTTAAAAGCTCAAATAATAAATAAATAGTAGGGAAGTGGGGCTTCAGTTTCTTTCTTCTCTGGGGAAAGACGACCTTTCCGAAGATCCAGGTTTCGTTTTCTCCACACCAGGTTGCTCAAGGGGGGGGGGGTTAGTAGCCGGTCCGGACGTTGAGGAAACAAAAGAAAACAGAGACTGACTTCAGTCGGGTGCCCAATATATACACAGTGTCAGGGGAGGGGTAGTGAGGAGTCACTCTGTGCACAAAAAAGAAAATACAAGAAACCGCTACGAGGTGCCGATTGTGCTCAGGGTAGGGAGTGACAGGTTCGATGGTTCTTCGGGTGATTTAAACATTCTTCCTTCCCGCCCAACCCGAGATATGCAAACGTACCTGCGAAAGCCACGCTTCCCCTGAAACGTGGCTGGGTGATACGCCTTGTCGTTGACCTCCTGGCTCCTTGGGTCTCCTGGGTGATTCCGGTCTCGCTGCTCCGTCAATTCTTCTCCTCTCTTCAGCCTCCGCTCTCTCTCCGCTCACATCTTCTCCTCCTCCGGGTGTAGAACACACCGAGGTCTGTTTGTTTCCGGGATTTACTCCGTCGGCGTACTCTGTGTCACGAAAGGGGCGGGACTTGCTCCGAACTCGGCCCAGTTAAAGAAACAATGTTCGTTTTCTTCTTCGGGAACTTACAATGCTGTCTCAGATCGGCTCCAGTTTTCAGGTTGCTGTTTAAAGAGAGGGGAGAGAGGTCCGTTCACCTGTCTGGGGGTTGGATTCATACCTTCATCGGTTCTGTCCCGGCTCCCCTTGTCACATACCACCCCCCTTGGATTCTCCAGATTGGGGAGAGGAAACCGAGAAAGAAAGTCTGCACTACCGTTATCAATTCCCTTGCGATGACATACTTTAAAGGAGAAGGGTTGGGGGTGACAAAAACCATCTAAGGACTCAGAGATTTTGTGAGATGTTACGGCTCATCCACTGCAGGGGAGCATGGTTGGTGTATAGGGTGAATGGGTGACCTTCGAGGTAATATCTTAATTTGTCAACAGCCCATTTTATTGCGAGACACTCTTTTTCTATGGTTGGGTATTTCAGTTCCCTTGGATGATCCACTCCATCAGGAGACAACTGAGATAGAATGGCCCCCACCCCATAGTCAGAAGCGTCCGTGTGGAGGATAAAAAGCCTGGTGAAATCCGGGGAGGAAAACACTGGACTGGTGGTAATGGCTCTTTTAAGGGAATTAAAGGCTCTCCACATGTCGGAAGTAGGACTCTGATATGATAAGGGTTTGAAGTCTTTTTTTAGTGTTTCTGTTAATGGAGCTGCTATCTCGGAAAATGAGGGGATGAATCGGCGGTACTACCCCATTAGCCCAAGAAAGACCCTCATCTCTTTTTTGCTCGTGGAGAAGGGGGTGTCTGCTATCGCCCTGATCTTCTCTATTTGGGGTTCGATTACTCCGTGGCCTAGAACGTACCCTAGGTATTTAACTTTCTGGAAACCCATACGGGATTTCTTCGAGTTTATAAGTAGGCCAGCTTTTTGTAGACTCCCCCTTCTGGTTTGCAGGTGTTCTAGCTGGCTTTCCCATGAGGGGCTGAAAATTATAATGTCGTCGAGGTATGCGGAGCTGAAGGTTTGGTGTTCTCTCAAGACTTTGTTCATTAGGTGCTGAAAAGTCGCTGGGGCTCCATGCAGGCCAAAGGGGAGGATATTAAACTTGTATAAGCCGTCTGGGGTTACAAAGGCCGTTTTTTTCCGGTCCTCTTCTCGGAGTGGTACTTGCCAAAGACAACGGCTGTTCCCGTAATGCTCCCTCTGCACCTGGTTTCTTGTCACTAGCGCTGGGACGCTTACGGGCAGCCATGCGCTTTACAAATCTGTAAAATAAATAAAAATAAATAAAAATAATGACCTTTGGTCAAGTCCAGTGTGCTGATGTATTGCGCCTCTCCAAGCTTTTCGATCAGTTCGTCAATGCAGGGTATTGGATAGGCATCGAAGGAGGAGAGACCGTTTAGCGCGCGGAAATCCATACAAAACCTCATACTTCCGTCAGGTTTAGGCACCATTACAATCGGTGAGGACCATTCACTCCGGGAGGGCCTGATCACGCCTAGCTGTAACATTTCCTGGACTACTTTCTGTACAGCCAACCTTTTGGCTGCGGGTATTCTGTAGGGTGGTTGCTTGACTATCGCTCCTACTGGTGTTTCAATCCGGTGTTCTATCATCGTGGTCTTCCCTGGGAGATCTGAAAACAACAAAGAAAAGGGACCCAGTACTTTATGCAGGCTCTCTTGCTCTTGCTGCCTGAGATCCTCGTTAACCACCAGTTCTTCTAGTGTTGAGGAAGAGGAAGCCATTGTAGGTAAGGTGAGGTTGGTGGGCTTTGGGGCGGCCCGATCCATCTTTTTAAGGCGTTGATATGATAAGTCTGTGTCTTCCGATGGGATATCTGTATCCTTTAGCTCTTTTTACCAACGGTACTGGTCACTTTATAGGGTCCCATTCATTCTGCTTGAAATTTTTTTGTGGAGGACGGTAACAAGACCAGAGCCCAATCGTCCTCCTCGAGGCGTCTACATTTTTTTCCTTTGTCATAGTACGCCTTTTGTCTTCCCTGGTTTCTCTTCAGGTTGGAATAAGCCAACTCTCTTATTTTTCCTAGGTTGTTCTTAAGGGACTGGTTGTACTCTAGGATGCTTCGTTCTTCCCCTGCTCCTTCAGCCTCCCAGGCTTCCTTTGTCATTTCAAGTAGGGTTCTGGGCTGGCGGCCATATAACATTTCAAAGGATGAACATCCCATACTGCTTTGCGTCTGTCCCCGTATCACGTACAAAGCTAGGGGGAGCATGAGATCCCAGTCTCTTCCATTTACAGACAGCATCTTCTTGAGGGTGGATTTGAGAGTCCCGTTATAGCGCATATAGATTACCTCGACGGCTCTTAGGGAGGGGCCCTATCAGATCCATCCCTACTCTTTCGAAAGGGGTACCAATTATTGGGAGTGGCTGCTAGGGCACTGCGGGCGGACGATGGGTGTTTTTCCTTTGACATATGTCGCATGCTTGACAATGGCTTTTTATGTCCTTGTAAACCCCTGGCCAATAAAAGTATCTCAGTACATTTTGTGTGTTTTTTTCACTTCCTATATGTCCCGCTAGAAGGTGTGTGTGTGAATAGAACATTATCTGTTCTCTGAAAGAGGTAGAGACTAGGAGCTGTAGGGGGTCTTCTTTGTTTCCCTGTCGATAAAGGAGGCCCTCTTTCAATCAATCATGACATTTGTAGAGCGCACTACTCACCCGTAGGGTCTCAAGGCGCTGGGTGGGGGGGGGGTGCCGTTACTGCTCGAACAGCCAGGTCTTGAGCTTCTTCCTGAAGGAGAGGTGGTCTTGGGTCAGGCGTAGGTCGGTCGGGAGTGAGTTCCAGGTCTTGGCGGCCAGGTAGGAGAAGGATCTTCCTCCTGTTGTCGTTCTTCGGATGCGGGGGACGGCGGCGAGGGCGTGGCTGGTTGATCTGAGGAGGCGCTTAGGAGTGTAGAAGTTGATCCGGTTGTTGAGGTAGCTCGGGCCTTGGTCGTGTAGGGCTTTGTGTGCGTGGGTGAGGAGACGGAAGGTGATTCTCTTGTTGACCGGGAGCCAATGCAGATCTCTCAGGTGTCCGGAGATGTGGCTGCGTCGGGGGATGTCGAGGATGAGCCTGGCCGAGGCGTTCTGAATCCGCTGAAGTCTCTTCTGGAGCTTGGCAGTGGTTCCGGCGTAGAGGGCGTTGCCGTAGTCCAGTCGGCTGGTGACGAGGGCCTGGGTGACCGTCTTCCTTGTGTCGGTGGGGATCCACCGGAAGATCTTGCGTAGCATGCGCAGGATGTTGAAGCACGACGAGGAGACGGCGTTTACTTGTCTGGTCATGGAGAGGGAGGAGTCCATGATGAAGCCCAGGTTACGTGCGTGGTCCGTTGGTTTGGGTGCGGTGCCCAGGGTGGAGGGCCACCAGGAGTCGTCCCAGGCGGAGGGCGAGGCGCCCAGGATGAGGACCTCCGTCTTGTCCGAGTTCAGTTTCAGGTGGCTGGTCGTCATCCATTCGGCTACCTCTCTCATCCCTTCGTGCAGGTTGGCTCTGGCGGTGGCGGGGTTGTTGGTCAGGGAGAGGATCAGCTGGGTGTCGTCGGCGTAGGAGATTATGTTGAGGTTGTGATGGCGTACGATGGCCGCAAGGGGGCTCATGTAGACGTTGAAGAGGGTGGGGCTCAGTGAGGATCCTTGAGGGACGCCGCAGATGACTTCGGTAGCCTCTGACTTGTACGGTGGTAGGCGGACTCTCTGTGTTCTTCCGTCGAGGAAGGAGATGATCCATTCTAGTGCCTTGTCCTGGATTCCGATGTTGCCAAGGCGCTGTGCTAGTGTGCGGTGGCAGACCGTGTCGAACGCCGCGGAGAGGTCTAGGAGGATGAGGGCCGCTGTTTCTCCGTTGTCCATCAGAGTTCGTATGTCATCGGTGGCAGCGATGAGGGCGGTCTCGGTGCTGTGGTTCGCCCGGAAGCCCGACTGTGAGGGGTCGAGGGATCCGTTCGTCTCGAGGAAGGTTGCCAGCTGTTTGTTGACGGTCTTCTCGATGACTTTGGCCGGGAACGGGAGGAGCGAGATGGGGCGGTAGTTCTTGAGGTCGGTGGGGTCTGCTGTGGGTTTCTTGAGAAGAGCGCTGAGTTCGGCGTGCTTCCAGCTCTCAGGGAAGGTGGCGGTGTCGAAGGATGTGTTGATGATGTCCCGCAGGTGGGGTGCGATGACAGCGTCGGCCTTGTTGAAGACGTGGTGAGGGCAGGGGTCAGTTGGAGATCCGGAGTGGATGGAGTTCATAGTGCGGATGGAGTCTTCTGTGTTGATTGGAGTCCAGGTGCGGAGGGTGGTGGTGGGTGGCGTTGTTGCGGTTGTGGCTTGCGTTGGTTGGTTGCTGAAGCTGTTGTGTATGTCCGCGATCTTGTTGTGGAAGTAGGAGGCGAGGGAGTTGCAGAGGTCTTGCGACGGGGTGATGTCATTGCTTCCGGCGCTGGGGTTGGAGAGCTCTTTTACGATGGTGAAGAGTTCCTTGCAGTTGTGTGCGTTGTTGTCCAGACGATCCTTGTATGTATTTTTCTTGGTGGCGCGGATCAGTTGGTGGTGTTTCCGGGTGGCGAGCTTGAGGGTGGTCATGTTGTCCGTGGTAGGCTCCCTTCTCCAGGCTTTCTCGAGGGCTCGGCAGTTCTTCTTGGAGTTCTTTAGTTCGTCGGTGAACCATGGTGTTTTCCTGCTGCAGGGCCTGCTGGGTGGGGTTCTCAGTGGGGCGAGTTCGTCCGCGCAGTTGCTGATCCACTTCGTGAGGTTGTCGGCGGCCAGGCTGGGGCTCGCTGAGCTGGCGGGAGGGTGCTGGCTCAGGGAAGCGGCGAGCTGGTCGGCTGTGATCTTGCACCAGCTTCTGCGGGCAACCTGTTGTTGGTGGTGGTGGCTCGCCGATCTGTTGAAGGTGAAGTGGACGCAGCTGTGGTCCGTCCAGTGGAGTCCTGTTGCGTGGCTGAAGGTGACGTCGTTGCTGGATGAGAAGACGGCGTCGAGCGTGTGTCCGGCGAGGTGGGTGGGGGTGGACACCAGTTGCTTGAGTCCGAGGTTGGCGAGGTTGTCGATCAGGCTTGTGGTTTTATAAGGAACCGTGGAAACCTGGGTTCAGGGTTGTCCTGGGTAACATGCGCCTGCTCCCATGCATTAAGTAAGGTGGCGTCGTTGGCTTGGGCGAACTTAAAGCTCCGGTCGGTCACCCATGATTCTGGCGATACTAAAGCAGGGACAGGCAGGGGTTCTTTTGCTTTCAGCGGTTCTTTGGGGTCGGTAAGGTTTATGGTTTGACTGAACAGTTCAAGGAAGTTGGGGATGTCAGTCCCTATGATTAATTCTTCAAGGAGTGTCTCTAAAACCCCCACCCTGACCTCATGTGTCCTGTCTTCAGATAATACTAGGGGTACGTTAGCCACTGGATAGCTTTTTACGTCTCCATGGACACATTTGATGTATACTAGAGAGTTCAGTACCACTTGATTGGATTTTACAAAAACCCCTTGAATCACCGACTGCTTACAACCCGAGTTTAGGAGAGACTTGATTGTTTTCCCATTCACCCTTACACTTACATGGTATGCTCCTCCTAGTTCAGCCGAATAAAGAACCATCTTGGGGAGGTATCCCACTTCCATGGGTTCTTCGGCAGTCTTTCTGTGTGGACAAAGTTGAGCGATGTGCCCCCAGGCCCCACACTCCTAACACTGAGGGCCCTTAAAACTGGGGATATCGAGTTTGGAGGGGCGAGGCATATAGGACTGCATATTCTGGCGCGGTCTCTTATCAACTTTGAGAGGCTGTTTGGTAGGTTTTTCCATCTCCTAAGGATGTAGTCGTGGTTGAGCCCTGGCAAATGTGGAGGCGATTTCCATTGCTTGGGAGGTCGTCAAGTTGGAACGCTGACGTAACCATTTCTGAGTTCCGTAGGGCATGGCCTCTAAATATTTTTCTAAATAGATTTTGTCCATAATTTCTTCCTTAGAACAAACCGCGGGAGTAAGCCATTTATCCTCGGCCATCTTCAAGCGAAAGAATAAAGTCGTTGGATTCTCTCAGGCGCTCCACTCTCTTTTATAAAGCACACCCGATAGGCCTCTGTGTCGTGCCCTAAGTGGTCCAAAATGGTGGAGGACGTTGTGTTAACCTGGGCTACTATGGGAATTCACAAGGACCTATTATCAAGCCCATTATCGCCGCTTTAGGGGCAGTTTCCTGCCGATAATGCAGCGATCATTTTATCAACTTGTCTTGATAATATGCCCCAAGGACTCTTGCATAGCTCCTGGAAAACCAATCAAAAAGCTCATAGATGTTTCCGTCCTTTCCCCTTTTAAAAAGGATGGGATCTGGAGTTTCCCGAAGCCCTTTGAGGTCGAACTGGAGAGGCATGTTTTAAATTGTCAGATGAGCCGCAGTACAGACACAGCCCTAGTCGTCAGCAATGTTCTCTTTCAGACTCTGAGAGGGTTCCATGGGCAAGACCTATTTGCATGGATTCTTCTCTGGAATAGGCAGATGGTTCTTCTGGAATGGTCTCAGGTTTTCGGATCAAGATTCTAGCTCCCCCAGAACCAGAAGTTGCTTTGTCTATCAACACTGACATGGTCTCAGCCTGGGCTCAATGTACTAGTTTGTCTTTAATTTCTTCCTTGAGACCTCTGTAAAACAGGGTGACCAATGTTTGCTCAACCCAGGTGGCTTCTGCTACCAATTGACGAAAAAGGCTAATGTAGCCTAATACATCTTGACTCTCCTGCTGGATGTCACACAAGTCTTCTTCAGCAGAGGAGTTAAGGTTTGTCCTTCATACACTTGTTTAAATGTAGTCAGGAATGTCAAATAATCAGACAGGCACATATTTTCTGTGGCTACTAAAGGTGTCGTCCACGCTAATGCTGGGCCAGATAACGCACCGATCAAATATCCTACTTTTGCCTTGTCTTGTGGAAAGTAAGCTGGTCAGATGGTGAAATATGCTGTCAACAAATCTAGGAATTTCTTCAACTTAGGTGGATCCCTGAAGAGAGTGGTATAGCAGAGGATATTAAGGGAACACCAGACAATCTGTCTGCAAAGGCTTGACATAGGGCTAAGTTCTCTTCACAAAGTTACTGAACTGTCTGGACAAAGACTTGGGTTGGATCGATCCGGTCAGCTTGAGCAGTATCCATGGTATCTGACTCAGGAAAGTATTTTGGCATCACAATCTGTTGGACCTTTCTGTTGTCAAACGTTCTGGGAACAATCTCAGACTTCGACATGCTCTAGATGCCCAGTCTATAACAGTCTTGGTCTGCCAGAGGTAAGGGTGATTCCTTCCAGTAGCCACAATAACGCCAACACTTGTAAAAGCACCTGAGTAGATGGTGCCTTCCAGAAGAAGTCCCAGAGGAGGTAAAAGCCAACAGACAAACAACTCTCTCCTAATGGCTGATGGACATCACTAGTAGATGGTAACTGAAGACAGACCCCAAGGTGGATGAAACATAGGAGATTCCATCGAAAAACTGCAGGGCCGCTGAAGAGTATTCACTTGAACAGGAGCGAGGAACACACCCCACACCCACAGGAAAAAAGTGTCCCAATTAACCCTGGGCGGAGCTGGCGGAGTGTTTCTACATGAAGTTCCACGGCATTGGAAAGCAACTCCGTGGAACTTCGCTCCACACCCTCCCAATCCCAAAGTAATTATAAAGTAATTAAAAAGGCACTTACCTGCTGTGGCTGCCTCCTCCTTACCATGGCCGCTCTCTTTCCTCGTCCTCACTGTCCTTCTTCTTAGATAACCCCAGCATTGTGCATGCAAGATGTACAATGTACAACTTAGGGGTCATCTAAGAAGATCCTTCAGTCACAAAAGCTACACACAGTGCATGGTCACATGCTTTGCTTTCCTCCCTGTGGATGACAGGAAGCCTGATCTTGGGCTTTGCTCTTCACCTGTATTCCTCTGCTTGGGCTCAGCTATTCAGTTGTGTTCCTGCTTCTCAATTCGAGGTAATCCTAAATGTACTGGGATTATGTTATGCCTTCAAAGTTGTGCTGTAATAACTGTCTCTTGGGCACCCACAATGTTATATGCAGATACTGTATAAACCCATGTTTTTGATAGGCACCTCAAGTTGTAGAGCATTAAAAACCCATTCTCGTGACAATTGTTTTGGTTCTAGCAAGATAAAGGTATGGTGCCATTGATATGTTGAATGTTTCCCATAGTGCAACAGTTACTTGAGTTAATCTTGTGTGTGACATTTCCAAAAGACTGTTACCATTTGTGTGAAATCCATGTAAATGTAAAAACTGACTCTTAAGTTGATGTAAGAGCAGAGGCTAGAAATATGTTTTGTTTAGTGTAAAAAGGCCATCGCACGTGGAAGACCGCAGAATAACCAAGAGAATCTCCATCTGAGAAAACAAGCTGTGTGACTTCAAAGTGACAACGTCTCTTGTGTGCCTTCTATAACATCACTATTCCCACCTTTGCTGTATCTACTGAGCATAGCATTAGACGCTTTTGGTGTTGTTGATGGGGAAGGAGACTGGCGGGTTGCACATCACTCCCACACCAAGTTTCTTACCTACAGGTTAACGGCGACTTAAGTTGGACAACTACTCATTTCCATGCACCCGTGCCTACTTAGAAATATGATTTTAAGGGAGGAAATAGATTTCTTGCTCCCGCTTGATGGGTTCAATCTGAAACTCTCTAGGAAGGAGATTTTTTTTCAAGTTTTGTGGTGAATATTCGACAAATAGCACCAAAGCAATTAGTGAAACAAAAAATGCCCTTCCTATGGAAACTCTGGCCCAACTATAACTGCATAGTGGCGACCGCTACAATGTAATACACACAAATGCATGCACATATACATATGTTTATCTTTATTTATATCGATATACACACATATATGTATGTAAGCGCTAGAAACCAGTGTCCATGCGAAATATGATATTCCTGATGTAAAGACTTTGCGATGTAACAGTACTCCGGATGTAATGGCCGTGATGAAATGACTCCTAATGTAATCATCTGCGAAGTAACAACTGACATTCCAATGTCAGATATCAGCATGTGGAGTTGAGAATAGTGCCCATTACCTGAGCAGGTACAAAGCGAAGCATATTTAAGCTCAGGTTGGTGAGAGGGAATAGGGAAATCTCTGGAAGTTGAGAGTACTTTTTGGTAGGATTCCAACTTGAGATATCCACTTTTGGGTTAGACTTCCTAATGGATATTTTCCTTTTCTAGTTGGTGTAGGGATTTAGGTGAGTAGGAAAGAACGATTAGGTGGCAGAAATATCTCTTGCCCATTGGGGCTTTTAATGGAACAATAGGGTACACCCAGACTTACCTATGCTGCAACACAGGCACAGCCATGCCAACATTATATTCAGACTCGTAGTGGCGTCAAGTATACAATTTAATAAATAAAACGAATTTCGTAGCACACCCTGCATCACATTTTGCAATGCAGGGCGCGCTACGAAATTCTTTTTATTAATTAAATTGTTTACTTAGCTTCAATTATCCATACTCCGGTTTTTAGCACCCCCCATCCTGCCCCTCCCCCACCCCGCCTCTCTGCCCCACCGAAACACCCTCCACGGGCCGCGGCTGGTCCACGGCCCCAGCCCGGCCATACCCCGAGACCCATAATAGCAAGGCTTTTGAATTATAGGGACCGTGACGTGGCTCTGCGGGCCGCAAGAAGTAAACAGACAGACACTGTCGTATGATGGAAACCCGTTCTCTATCTATCCAGACTTCACGCCTGTGGTCCAAGAGGAACGGCGGAAATTCCTGGACGTCAAGAATAAGTTGAGAAAGGCACAGATCGACTATGCATTGTTATACCCGGCACGCTTAAGAGTTACGCATCAGGGCAGAAAGAGATTTTTCACCAAACCATGGCAAGTGGAAGATTTCCTCAAGCAAGTGAAAAGAATGAATCAGCAAGATGGCGACGCGGCGAGCTCCCAGCGGCCCCCGACGGAGGAGGCAGAAGTCGGCTCTCAATGAGAGAACGCTTGCAGCCTATGAACATCATACTAATGCATGGATGCACGTGAGTCTCTAACTGGCAGGCAGTACTGCAAGAGGACGCTAATATTATGTGACTGATGAACCATACTGTGCTAAGTTAACTGCTCACTGTGCATCCCCCGCCCGTTAGGGCCTAGCAGCTCTGTCTGCGGTGTGCTCTATGGGAGAGGGATAGTTGTGTCGCTGCCTGGAGATGGCCCCTGAAGGGAAATACCCTGGGATGGTCCTCTGCATATTGTTTGCAGGGGCTACAATGCTGTTCGGGAAACATCCTTTACAACGCAACTTTTACCACGCAGTACCTTTACGACGCAACTTTTACAACGCAAACCATTACAACGCATTGCGCTGGGGGGCGCTCTAGGATAGGGAATACGTTTAATTTACTATCCAACACCTTCCCTAGTGTCCACGGGGACTGGAGTTGGAATAATAAATTAAACTATTCACTATCCAGCACCCCAAAGCGCTATGCGTTGTAAAGGTTTGCGTTGTAAAAACCGCGTTGTAAAGGCATGCGTGGTTAAAGCATGCGTTGTAATGTCATACATCCATGCTGTTCTTGTTGGGGAAGGGGAGGGGGCGGGTGGATGGGGTCACATTACTGGCGAGTTGGGGTCGCTTTAGTGGGAGGGGAAGGGGGACAGAGGGGTCTGTTTGGTTTTCTGCATGCACAAGCTTCAGGAAGCGGCTATTTCCTTTGGTATAGGACAGTTAGTACATGAGTTGATGGGTGAACATTCAAGGAACATCACAGTGGTAACCTGCAAGAGGGTGGGTGAAGTGGACTGCTGTTGTCGGGTGATGGTGAAGCTGATGGTGGAAACTCAAGAGTATGGCTGATTTGCATCTTTGGAAATTGAATATCATTACATGAAATGTCCAAGGTTTGGGAGATGCGCGGAAGAAACGACCATATTGACATATCTGGAGAGACATGGGACACACTTAACAATGCTAAAGGAAACACACTTCTCCCCTCACAGGGCCAATCCCTTTGCTAGTAAGTGGGCTGCGCACAGAAGCTTCTCCTCCTATTCCTCATATGAGAGTGAAACGGTGATACTTATAAAAAAACAGGTGCCATTTCAACAAACAGGGGCAACATGGGACTCACAAGGCTGATACTGCCTGGGGTGGGGGAGGTTGGGTTCCGTGTCCGTCACCCTGGCGTGTTGTTATGGGCCCAACATGGATGACACGCACTTCTACACCACATTGTGGGCCAAGATATTCGAGGTTGGCTCAGATCATGATTTTTGAGTGGTGATTTCAATGTTAAACTGAACCCTGGGCTAGATAGGTCAAACCCAGTCCGCATCATCACACTAAAGCGTGCACAACCCTTTGTGACACACTTAGCGCCTATCAACTGATAGACGCCTGCGGCACACCCATCCACTCACACAGGAAGGAACACACTACATGGCGCAGGCGGCATCATGGGCGAGGCTAGACTATTGGCTACTGTCCCGTGGGCTGGGCCCTGCAATAGACCACGTGCAACACTTGGCCAGGACGTACTCGGACCATGCCCCAGTTAAGCTTACTCTACTCTCTTCAGACTTTGGTGTACCACGCAGCTCCTGGCGGCTTTATGCCCCAAGCTTGCTCGATGCGGCATTTCAGGAGGAGTTGCGGGAAGAGATACAGGATTTTTTTACACGCAATCGGGGGTCGGTGGATAGCGTAAAAGTCATTTGGGAGGCATTCAAGGTCAAGCTGCGTGGATTCTGCATTGCAAAAGGATCGGGTGTCCTTAAAGATATAATCAACTGTGGTTCTGGGAATTCTGAACCCGTTTTATAAATATCATGGTCTCGCTACGAATTTGATAGTAGCAAACCGTAACTAGCGAGTACGACAAGTACAAGTGATCCCGTTATATTAAACCGACAGATTCACTCTATATTTGGAGATTTCGTTCCGAACCATGGGTTCCATTTTGTGCATGGCAACCATTTCTTTGATTGCCCTCACATAGGCTGTTGACTGCGGCCGAAAGAGTCCCTGGTACACGTACACGTTAGCACAAGTTTGCGTTGACTTTTGGATGAACCAAGTGAACTGACCTCGTTGCCTGTAGCTGACCTTGCTGAACCCGTTACCTGCCCGATAGCTGATCAAGATTAAGGATCAGAGCACAGGACCTTGTAAAGTTTCATATGCACACACATCCCTTATCCTGCTCTGTATCGGTTTCTGTTTCTTCCTTTATGGCCTTTTTATGACATGGGTTGTGGTCCTTTCTATTGTGGGTTTGTCCGACTTATGTAAGAAGGAATGTTGTTTTTTTTTCTCCTTTTCGTATAATTTATGGTGGGCCGGACAACCGAAAAGTGGGTTTGCCGTTATGTGATACCTTTTTGTAATAATGCCTATGATTGGACAAATTTTAAATAATGGGTGTTTTTCCGGAATGTAATTTTTGGCATAAAAGGGGAAGACCCGCTTCACAAATTTGAGCAGTCTCCTACGAATATACGCGGTGTTGTACTTCGTGGACCTCTGTTTCTGGTTGCAGCCAATAACCCCGATCTTTGACGCCACCAAGAAGTATCTCGTGTCTCTGTATTCTAAGACAGGTGAACCCGAAGACTTTGGGCGTGCCCCTGGCGCCGCTGGGTACTAAAAACCTGGTTCTTCAGTTGGCGCTTCCAACGTGGGGCGACTTCAGTGGCTCCGGTCCAAGCCCGAAGATTGCGAGGATCTTTGTGAGGAAATTTCGGAAGAGGGTCCCCACTTCATTGACCCCGGTATGTCGAACATGGACTGAAGGTTTTTGCTGCAAGGCTTCCCGCTTTCCTGACGGCTACGGAGGACTGCTGCCCTGACTGTCGCCCTGTCTTGGACAGCCCCACTTGTGATGATTTGTACGGCGAGACGATAGACGGGTCTTCTGGTGGCATGACTGATACCTTAGCTAAGTATAAGTGGGTCGCTCCTGGTCCTTTGTTTTGGGTTTCTTTGGGTCTTTCATTTGGTTCTTGCAATTACCAAAGCCGAGGGACTCGTACCTTTACGAGACTATCGTTTGTGATAAATCCCTTGAAGTATGAAGCTAGATTAGTGAGCGAAGATGCCTGGTCTTAGCAAAATTAGGAAGATATTTTATTGTGGTTCTAACAGGGATTCCCGATTGGAGGACTCATGTCCGATACCTCCGGTTGGAACTCCAACTTATGAGCTCTATTCTAAACATGGCGTGGGTCCCATTACGTTTAATGAAGTATGGGTCCGCTACACTAGGAAAGATGGTGTCTTACGATGGCCTCAACATGGTAGTTTCAATACCGAGATTTTAAATAATTTGGAAGCTGTATTATTTAGGAAGAAAGCCCGGTCGGCAATGGTTGACTCTTTCCGCCTTTGGCGTAAGGAGGCCAAACAACAAGAAATTAGACAAGCTAAAAGAGATAAGAGAGAAAAGGGTGTATCAATAATGCAAGCTGCTAAGCAGTTTAAAGAAAATGAAGAATATCAAGCGATTGAGGAGTTGCATAGGCAACATAATATGGCCATCGATAAGTGTTATCCAACTTTGCCATCTCTCCTACAAGGTGCAACAAAGGACCCTGAAAAGGATCCTCTGATGTCACATTTGTTGAGATTACCACCCCCTTATGTGCAGAGTGCTACAGCACCTTCGCAACCTCCTGCTGTTGCTCAGCCGCCAGCTCCTCCTCAGCTGGTTTCTCATCCTACAGCGCAGCCTCCTCTGGGGCCGCCGCATTTGCTATCAGTTCTGCCTCAAACTTCTTTGTCTTGCTCTCCTGTACCTTCGACTTTTCTTACTGCTACTGCTACGTTGCTATCACCTCAAAATACTTTGTCTCCTGTCCTTATGACAGCTTCACCTTCCGCTCGACAAAGAATGACTGACACTGTTACCGGTCTTTTGACTCCTCTCTTTGGGTCATTGGGTATGACCCCTGTTTCTGCACGTAAACAATTACGTAGCCAGCTTCCTGGTCCCGAAGAACGGGCAGTGTTAGATCTTTTGGCTCGTAGATGGGTTTCGAATATTTTGAGATATGATCTAGAGTCAGTTATGGATGTCTTCCAGCAGTGGGAAGCACCGAAGCAAAGGTACGTTTTTGATGTTATGTGTACTTTCCTCCGTGAGGAATGGGAAGATAATGAATTGGGTGAGGTCCCATTGGAGTTACTTAATGTACAATCCGAGTTTGCGAAAGAGACGATAGTGGGTCCCGGTGTTGAGAAAGCAGTAGCGACAATACTCGCGTTTAGGAGCGAGCTTCCTCCTGAGTCTGATCCTTCTGTTAGGAGAGAAGTGAGACAGTATCCAATGAGAGAAGTTCCTCCAGTATGGCGCAATGCGGTAGCTGCTGGTGCGAATAATAATCCCCCAGCTGTACCAGCACATTTCCAAAGAGTATGGGTACATGTCCCATGGAAAAGAGTTGAGGTTTTGGCTCTTAAACAGTCTTTACCTGATCCCCGTAAGAATCCGGCTGGATATTACAAGGAGTTGTCCCAGACAGTTGACGCATGCATCATGAATTTAGCTGACATAGACATGTTGTTAGGTAACGTGGTTCCCCAACCTTATGTGGGCGAAGATTTGTCACGAGGATCATGCGCCAGAGTTAGGTGACACATGGGTGAATATCGCTGCTGCGGATGGTAGACAGGTTGGTGGAGCTAAGCCTGAGCCTTTAGTTGCAGATTTACCTGGCAGGATTATCAATCTTATGAAGACAATGATGCCGGCTTTACGAGTGAATTGGGATAAATTAGCAGCATGTAAGCAAAAGAAGGGTGAAAGTGTGTCTGATTCCTTCACTAGGTTTGAGGAGACATTCATAGATCATAGTGGTCAGGATATGAGTACGGAGGGCGGCCACAGGTTGTTTGTAGACAAATTTGTCTTTAATTTATTACCCGAGCTTTGTAATAAGTTAAAAGATTCTGAGAGTTCATGGGCTGTTTCTTCGTCGGCCCAGATATTGGCAACTGCCCAGTACTACGAGAATAGGGACAAGGATGAGAAAGATAGAGTAGAGAAAAAGACTAAAGATTTAAAGACAAAGGTTCTGTTGCAGCAGGCGTATCCGCCTCGCCCGACTCAACAAGAGTCACAGCAACGTTCGCAGTTTCAGCAACAGCCACAGTTTCAGAGGATATCACAGAAGCCTGAGTATTTTCCTCCACGGCCGCCGTTAGGTCCCAATCAGTGTGCATATTGTAGGGAGGAAGGTCATTTCAAGGGTGATTGTCCTGTCCTACGACAACGTGCGAGTGGTATACCAGGTCTGAGAGGTCGTGGCGGTTTCCAGCAAGTATCGAGGGGTAGAGGGCATGGCATGTTTTGTCAGAACGAGCGTTCCTTTCCCCCACAGAATTCTATGAATTATTTTGATCAGCAGAATTCTTCGACTGGCAGATCTGCTCAATATTATGCTGATGATTATTATGTTGAGAGTGAGAGTGCTGGTTATAATAATTGCTAGGATAGCCGAGGACAAAGGGAGGGAGTAGTGTCAGTTCCAGTAGACCAGAGTGGACCTTATGTTGCAGTAGTTACATCGGGTGTGGTAGAGCCCTTTCTTTTGGATACTGGTGTAGCGAAGAGTTCTATCATGCACTCTAAACTCCCTGGGGCACCTTTGTCTGGCTTAACTAATGTTTCGGTAGGATTCTCTGGTGCCCCAGTTCGTAATCCAGTTTCTAGTCCTTTGTCTCTTCCTATCGGGCCTTGTGAATTGGAAGCCCCCCTTATTTTAACGACAGGTTGTGGTGAGAATTTGTTGGGTTTGGATTTGTTGAAAAGGTTGAACGCGACATTGCATTGTTCTCCTTCAGGAGTGCAGCTTACGTTGGGTAAGAAAGTGATCTCCCCGATGTATTTGTCTAAAGATCGGCTTCCACCGGAATTGCGTTCTCTCCCTGATACTCTTTGGGCTACTGGTCCTAATTAAGCATGGGCGGATCTAGCGGATCTCACGTACGTGAATTTGCGTATTTACGGATTCGCAATCCGCAAAATCCGCGAACTTTCGCGGATTAGCGGATTTTTAAGTTTTTTGTGTTGGCGAGCGTTCGCGAGGATTTGTGGACCATTTCGCAATTGCGAACTTACTTTTCGGCTCGCAACGGCCGCGACTATGTTGTTTCTACGTCTGGTTTATCATCACAGGTTCACAGCACCCTCTGTTTCACCACTGCCACCCTCTGGTACACCCATGCCACCCTCTGGTACATCCTCACTGCCACCCATTAGGTTTGTTTATCACTGTAGATTATGGGGGTGAAAAAAAGCAAGCACACCTGCCCTGCTTCAACTGCCATGAATTAATTTGGGGTTGATTAATCACTTATTTTTAAACTTCCAGTCTGGCTTGCACCTGCTTCCTTCCTTATCTGTAATTTGCTTTCTGTTGCAGTGAAAGCAAGCACACCTGCCCTTCTTCAACTGCCATGAATTAATTAGGGGGTGATTAATGTGTCAGTAATTTTGAAACTTCCAGTCTGGCTGGCACCTGCTTCCTTCCTTATCTGTAATTTGCTTTCTGTTGCAGTGCAATTTTTTTTCACAGGACCTTTATGGTCTACTTGTAGCTATTCTATGAGCCTGCTGTTTGGGTCATAGCAGGGTCATGGAATAGTTGCAAATAGGCAACTGAACTCTGGAGGGGCCCCTCAGGAAGCACTAGAGTGAATGGTTACTAATGTTAAGTTTGAACTTTTGCACCTGCTGATTGCTTTCAGTTTTGCAAAAATCGTTTTTCTGCAATTTCGCGCGATTTGCGGGGCGCGAATCCGTGCGAGATCGATTTCGGAAGCCGCGAATGCGTGCGAATACACTATTTTTTTGGGGCGGCGTGTATGTTCGCGTGATTTTGTGCGTGTTCGCAAGGCGCTTGTAGCTATACGTTTGCGAAGTTACCCTAGCGGTCGTACACGGGCGCGGCCAACTTGTTTGCGTGACGTAATTCCGTTTCCGGCCGCTATGTGTAATCTCGCAAAGTGTGCTGCTCGCTAGTACAATTTCGCGCGTGATCGCGAGGGAAATCTCGCGCGAACTTACCCACACGGTCGTGAATGGGCGCGGCCATCTTGTTTCTCATTCATTGCTATGGTTCTGGGCATGCTTTCTGTATCCTCTCTGAATCTCTGCCATCCTTTGCTTGTTTGAAGTTTATTTGATCTATTTTACTTATTATCTATCCCTCTATTTTTCTAGCTCTATATTTTTGTGTTTTCTGCTACTTTTTGTTAATTTTAAACTACTTTTTGAAACTCTTTTCTTTTCTTCTTCCCTATTCTATTTCTTCTTTATTATTTAACTCATTTCTGCCCAGACCATGGTAAAGGGAGCCGGGAAGCACCCTGAGAAGGGGAAGGGTCCCGCACACCGTGCACGGCTCCCGTGCGGGCATTTGAGGGGGGAGCAAGTGATGCCACGGGAGATCTTTAGCGCGGAGGAGGTGGCCGCACTCATCTTCCACGTCCAGCGCCGCCTCCCCAAGACGATCCTGGGAGGCGGCAAGATCGCAAGCGGCTATGGCATCCGGGAGCGCCGGAAGCGGTGGGAGAAGGTGTGCCGGGCCATGTTTAAGCTCTCTGGGGTCCGGCGCACCTATAACCAGGCCACCCACCGCTGGACGGATGTCATGGACCGGGAACGGGACTTGCTGGACGCGCTCGGCGGAGAGGTCCCCGGGCTTGGTGAGTAGTAGTAGCTATTTCTAGCTATTTCATCACTAATCTGTTTTATCCGGCTCTGTTATTTGCAAATCTTTGTTCTTTACCAAGAGCAATAATGCTGCCGATTACATTGTAGGTAAATTATATTTCAAAATCTTCTATGCATTTCAGGTGCACTGCTCTCCTTCTCAGTAGCCTTGCTTGCTACTATGCTTATTTGTTTTGTATTTTGTGTTCATTTCATTGGCCTGAGAACTTATGTATGAGTGTAGTGTAAAGAACTGCGTAATGCTAGACACCAAGGGTCATATTTTCAATTACCGGCGCATCCCTGCAAAGTAGCAGGGATGCGGCAGTAATTGTGCGCCATGCCACCACCACCCATTGGCCCAAAACGTCACAGAAGCCTTACGCATCTGTGCCGTAAAGGCGGCGCATTGCTGGAGTTGCGTGCCAACGATGGCGCAGCTCCAGCAATGCTCTGGGGTGCCCTATCTCCCCAATGCTGCATCATGCCGTACGTCGGCTTCTAGCAGGCGCAGGGTTTGAGTCACGCATCATTGTCCTAAAAGTGACTGATTGACATCTTGTAGATTTCCCTCAGCCACTTTTAGGATTCGTTCCTGCGCAGGAACGCCCTCCCTTGCGCCGGAACGCCCCCTGATGGAGCAGGGCTTTACAACGTGATGCATCTCCCATATGCGTTTTTTTTTAATATATACGCCGCACCATGGCGACTCTTTTGTTCTGCCGCTGCGTCACAAAAGTCACGCAACAATGGAGGAAAATTAGCCGCAAGGTACTTCTAAATCAGCCCCAACAGACTGAAGTCCAGTCCTTCCTTTAGACACATGGCTATAAGAAGAAATAGTGGTGGTGGTCGGTGGATTGATAGTTTGAGTATTCACTGATCTGCAAGCAGGATGGACTTTGTCTGTCACTTCGCGTGCTGCGGACTGCTGCCTGCCAGGCCTAGGCAAACCTTTTTAGTAGTCTGTTTATTGAGTTACATAGGAACTTTGAAAGTCAACGGTCCGTAAATCAGGCAATACGAATAACGTAGTATACCACATGAGATAGACAACTATTCCACGGGATATATTGACCTATCTATTTGCTATTTCTCCAAAATATTTTGTTATTGTTCTTTTGAAATGTTTGATTTGGTTGACAAATCTCATCCATGTTTTCTGGTCTTTCTTTCTTTCATGTTGTACATCAGCTCCCCCCAAGGGCAAGAGGACACAGGAGGAGGAGGAGGAGGAGGGTGCTGTTCAGGAGGATGCAGGCCAGGATCGGGCAGGCGAGGGCTCCTTTGCTGGCCCCAGTAAGTTTTAATTTTAATAAAGAGTACCTATTTTTTCCTAGCGTTCCTCATTCGATTTTTCAAAATCGTCTTTGATCTTCTTGTAGACTGGATCTAAATTCTTATCCTGCCTCGACTATGACTCCCTGTGGTATTACTAGATTATTCTTATTAGTCTGTGTGTGTAGCTAACTAAGATTGGACATTTGGCAATTCCATTGGACTCCCATTCTAGTCAGCAATAGCTCTATGCACTGAGTGCAGTCCTCTGGGATTGTCCATAATGTCTTTTCAAGTCTTCTAAATGTTTATGCTTTGACAATTGCCAACAATAAAAAGGTGAATGACCACCAAGAAAGAATAAGATACTACTTTACTTTTGGTTTGGATAGGAGGACAATCCATTCTACTACTGTTGCAGGGACAAATCTGCACAAACCGAACTATGAACACTACATAGTGCATTGTTTATCAATTATAATAGGCGCAGGTAGACTTTCTTTCCACATACCTCAGTGATATCAGACTTTGAAGAACCCCCAATCTCCTTACTGACTAGATAGTGTGGCAGAGTCATTTAGCTCCCTAAGTCACCGATGATTGATCCACAATGATCATTAGATTATCCTACGCAGGACAAGAGTACGGAGTCACAGTCAAGAAGTGTCAGAGGCACTCATGCTTGCAAAAATTCCAAAACCTTTAGCTCATCCACTCTAGTCTGGAGGACCAAAAACCACAGAGTCTATTTAAGTTTAAAAGCTTTATTAAAACTAAACACATTTATTAAAATCAACTTTGTCATAAAAGTAAACGTTTAACTGCAAATGGAAAAGTGCTTAGTGCTAACGATTAATTGGACACATTTCTTGTGTTCGAGCTGAGCTCTCACCTGGTTTGAACTTGAACTTGACCCTGATCGTGTTCTTAGAAGTCAAGCTTCTGTTAGGAGAAAAAGTGTTGTGTGTTAAAAATAAAAAGCAAGCATTCATCAGTTGTGCCAAAAAGTGCAGCAAGACAACAGCCTTCCCTGGAAAAAGGGAAATTTTTACTTTAGAGTAGACAGTTACAAATTATTACATGTATTTCGTTTTTTTAACATTTCTTTATTCCTCCTAGACCAAATATTATATAGTAGTGAGTGGTGTATTCTAACATTCTTAAATGTACTTTGTAGGTGGAACATCTGGTGGCGGGGCCAGCGCGGAGGTGGTGGTGTTGGACGCGGACTCTGGGGAGGAGGCGGTGCAAGTGCCGGACGTTCCTGTGAGGGTTCGCACGGTGGTGGCGGGAAGAGGTAAGCTATATATTCCCTACTTATTGAGATTGAAGACTGCATAGTGTGCTTTCTGCACGGGTGTATTATAAATCAACCAGGTAGTAGCCTCCTCTAAATGTACTTCGACTTAGCTGTGATATATCCGGTTATTACGGTGGACACTCCGTACCTCTATTAATAACTTTAGTTTAGTAGTAGTACGTCATTCATGTGTGGGGGTATCACTGTTCACTCAATAATAAGCAAAGCTCCTAAAGTCATCCCATATGTCATCAAATACATCCCATGTGAAGTGATAGATAATCTAATTATTTAGCTTCTTCATTTTTCTTTTCTAGTACTCATTTGCACTGTAGGGTGAAAGGTAAATTAATTAAGCAGTAGCCCTTGTAACAGAGTATTCTCAGTGCCACCCGTAATAGAAAAGTAATAGCTTCACCACCTGCATGTACTGGACCGGTACAGTAACGCAAGTCTGTCTCACTCATCATGGTGTGCGTCTGTTTTTCTCGGGTGCAAGTTCACTGCGCTGGCATTCTGCCGGCTTGCATAAGATAACGTACTAATTTTCCTAAACAAGAGAGAAGAAGAAGAATAAGACTGGTTTACTGTCATAGTCGACTGTAATGGAAGTCCATAGTGGTCGTAGAATTTGTTAATTAAACTACCACTAATGTTAGAGCAAGGATGCAGAAGTGGGCGGTTAGATAGATACTTTCCTCAATAGTTATGTACTGTGCTTTCAATTTGCTACTTGTACTGTGACACAACTTTCGACTCAATCACTTTGTTTTATTAATGTTAAGGAGCATTGGTTACAGACTATGTCTTTCTTTCTTCATATAGTTGCTCCTTCCAAATCGACATCACGGAGGGAGCAGGCTCGAATGGCCCGGCAACGGAGGCTGGATGCCACTGTAGCCGAATATTGGCGGCTGGTGGCCCTGGAGGAGGAGGAGGACACGCAGTCGACCGGTGCAACCACAACATCCTCGACTGGGACAGCTGCATCCTCCTCCGTGACCCCACGGGCTGCCAGCCAGCGCAGTGCTCCAGCGGTACGGAGCCGGGCTAACAAAGCCAACCGCCACCGCCAAGCAGCAAAAAGACCAGCTGCCCCCCACAGGAGCTGCAAAGCACACCAGCGCTGCCTAGGAGTCAGAATGTCCTACCTGGAGCAGGAGGTCCTTAGGTACAAGAACTTGGTGGAGGGCCTCCGCTTCGACCTTGCCACCCTCCGCAAGGAGTATGATGCCCTGGCCGCAAAATTCACCAGCACCCTCCAGTAGTGGAGTGTCCCTTGCCCTTTTTTTAGAGACTTTTGGGGGGTGGGATTTGGGAGTTGGGTTCTTTTTGGGACTTTTCAAAGAAAATCGTTGGGGTTAGGGAGGGTCTTGAGGGAGATTATTTTGTTAGGGCTACATAAATATACTTTTTCAAACTTTATCTGGCCATACCTGTTTTTGACTGCTTTTCAGTCTGGTGGGTGGGGGTGTAACAGTAAGTTTGTTTTCCTGAAGAGTCCTAGGACTTTAGTAGTACTACCGTCAATCTCTCGTCTAGTCCTAATACTCCATTATACCACCTCCCACCAAACGCTTATCTTACCTGTAATTTGTGTTAGAAATTAGGGCTAGGCCCAGGGCTGGCTCCACGTGAAATGGGGATTAAGGTTGGCAATCCTGGGCGGATGAAATTTCCTCATTGCGGTGGTACTAGTGGTGTGACACAGTGGCAGTTGCATGCCTATGGAAAAAAAGAAAACGAAACCTGGTTTGTCCTTAATGCAGCATTACAACGGTTACGGTACGATCGAGAATATAGCAGGTGACAGTACACTAGAACAGTGCCACAATGTAGCCTAACAAATGGTAAAGTATTGCAAGTATAACTAGTACTTGCGTTGAATTTATTTGACATTGGCTCCTACTACTACAAGAAATAGTACTGAAGCTGAGTAAGTCTAGAATATATCCTCGTATTCCTTCACCAGCCTGTTGCTATGACCTTATCCTCCCCAGCAAGTGTGTGGAATTATTGATGTCATTTAGTCAGACATCAAGCAAAACCACACAGCCCGGGGGAAGAGGGTTAGGGTTTGGAAAATGGATGGGAATGGGGGTTTCTTTTTGGGTAGGTTTTGTTGAGAGAAGAAAAAAAAAGCACAGCGTGGACAAACAATAATTGAAGATAAAGAAATCTTTGGGTACAAACTAAAGCTAACCACATGCAGTCACACTCATAGAAGAAAACAATGGATACTGTATCTGTATTCTGTATGTTGTTGGAGTTGTCCTGTTGAATTTGGTAAGTAAGTTGCATGCAGCAAACAATTCCTCTTATTAGCGGCACTCCTCCATTCCAGCTGACGCTTCGTCCATCAATGTTGGTGACCACTGACAGAAGACACCCTGTCCACTGCCTGCCTGGCGGATGTTGACTGAAACCCCTGCGTCACCTGTCCATTTGGGTTTCTGCTGCCAGAGAGCCCAGCGGGGCGCATGCAGACATTTCCAGTCACCGGCTGCCCTCCCTCCCACCCGCTGCCGCCGAGGAACATCAGGGTGGCCGCTGTGTGGAGGTGGAGGTGAGGTGAACTACCTTTCCCGGCATCCCCTGCGGGCGCTGACGCCCGAGACGCGCCTGGAGGCGCTCAAAAGCAGACGGGAGGTCCGGCAGAGCGGGCTCCCCTGCGTCACCTGTCCATTTGGGTTTCTGCTGCCAGAGAGCCCAGCGGGGCGCGTGCAGACATTTCCAGTCACCGGCTGCCCTCCCTTCCACCCGCAGCCGCCGAGGAACATCAGGGTGGCCGCTGTGTGGAGGTGGAGGTGAGGTGAACTACCTTTCCCGGCATCCCCTGCGGGCGCTGACGCCCGAGACGCGCCTGGAGGCGCTCAAAAGCAGACGGGAGGTCCCGCGTCGCGGGACGCGCGCGGGACTGAGTCCGGGGCTTAGCCCGGGCAAAGGGCGGGCCCTCTGTGGCCCTCAGAGGACCTGAGGAGGACGGGGCGGGCCATCCCACTTGGCCCCATCATTAGAGGAGGTACTGAGACATATTTCTCTATTGTTTTTCGTGTTCGAACTGCCCAGTGTTGTCATCGGGCCTTTGTAGTCCAATCACTATGTCTATTTGGGAGGAGCTTAATGCCGTGTGTGGCACAAACTATGCCCCCGATATATCAACTCCCCCTTCAGTGGGGAGAGATACTGACCCCATTAACTGTACTACCCAGGATGTACCCTTATCCCCTCAAAAAATCCTGTTTCAAGCAAACACACTGTCCCGGGAGTCACCCAGTAAAAGGAACAACGAGGAGATTCCTACAAATGTTGATCAAATGTGCTGTAGCTCCTCATCTTCCCCCGCCAATCCAACTGTATCAATGCCATACAACGCGGGGACCACTTTAATTGACTCTGTTCTCCCCCTACAACCGACCCTACTGGCCCAAATTGAGCGATTGTTGAATGCAGCTCTATCACCCCTGGTCACTAAAATTAAGGATCTGGGAGACAGGTTGACCAGTGTTGAAAAAATAGTAAAAAGGATTTACCCATCCTCATGTCCTACGCTTTCTACCAACCCTGACAAGCCTAAATCCATTGAACAGAGGAAAGCACGAACAACTGATTCTTCTTTGAGCATACCCATTCCAAGGGGCCGTAATGTCACTTCTAAGCCCACCCGTGCTCCTTACAAAGCTCCTAGGTTTCCACAAGAAAGAAGGCATCGAATTAATTTACCCCCTGAAGCTGCCCCTTACGTGACTGTTCTCTCCGGGGTCCCTGAACTTAGTCAGGGTAAACTCGAAACAAGCGAGGACCTGCTGAACAAAGCCATCTTTTGGCTTAACAACAACAGACCGTTGCCGCCTGCCCTAGATGGCGGAATCCTGAGCGTCAGGAGGGTGCGGTGGCTCGGCACGTCGCCCAAAGACATTCCGGGAGACCTGATTTTAATTAGATTTAAACACAAGAACATTGTCCCGTATTTAAGATTTTCTCAGCCAAAACCTGGAGATGGCCCTATTTTCACTTGGGACTTGTTTGATTTTTACCCTGGCCCCAGAGCATTGAACAACTACACTTGGTGAAAGGGGACTCTGTCTACCACGTGTTATTACTCCGCACCAGATTGAATTTAGTTTTAAACAACTGTTGTATGTAAAAAGGAAAATCCTAATATGTTTTTAATAATTGTGTTTATGTATCCTGTCATACATCCAATGTTATTTCTGAGTATTTTATGTATGATTTTATTTTTGTTGTAGCTTTTATGATTTTTTAATTTACAAAAATCGAAATAAAGCTTAATGATACTGATACTGACTGAAACCCGGCCTGTAATTATTGAACGGAAAACAGGAAGTGCTATTACAATACCACTGATAAATAAATATAAGGTATGTACGCAGTGTGGTGCAAAAAGTCACACTTTGATTTCCCTAATAGTCAGTACAATATTTTTGAAATTGCGTACTCTGTCTGAGTCACCTTTTTAAGGATAAATAAGTATGGGCAAAATAATTTAGCGGATCTTTCCCCTCAAGCTAGGTGTACTATAAACTGTGTTTTAGAACAAAATTTGACCTTCCCAGCAATGCTCCCACCAAGACCCTTACTAAAGCCAGTCGCAAAAATGTAGAAGACCCCCAATCAGATCTCAAAAAACGAGGCCTAGCAGAAAAATGGTGACAAAACGTACTTTGAAAGTAAAATTAGGCCCAAATACACCCTTACCCACCGTGGATTGTATTCAAACCACTTGCAAGCAAGCAAAAGTATCCATAGCCAGCATCGCTCCAAGAGTGCTCTAACACCCCAGAACTGAGTTGCAATAGAACACCCCGAAACACATGCAATCCTGCTGCTAGGGCTAACCCTAACGAACCCTAAGTTACAAAAAGTGCCAAAAGGTTTTTCCTTATGGATTTTGTCCTAAACACTTCTATCCGGTATTAGACCTTCACAGGAATGCCCCAAGAGACCCGCCAACCCACCCGCAAAAAAGCACGCGACAACACCCCCAAACAGCCAAAAAGCAAAATCTCATACTTACAATATCTCTCGACCTTCGGTCCAAACGCGCTGTGCAGCTAGGTCATCATCATAACTCCTGTTTTCCACCACGGGTTTCCTGAAAAGCAAATGCAATCAAGATTAGACTGTCGCAGCAGTGCTTCGACAGAGACCCCGCAACCCACCCACAAACACCAGGAAGCCCCCCAAAACGCTACATTGAGCAAGATGTCAGAAGAAATAGCAAAAAAAAGGCTTTTCCTTATGGATTTTGTCCTAAACACTTCTATCCGGTATTAGACCTTCACAGGAATGCCCCAAGAGACCCGCAAAAAAGCACGCGACAACACCCCCAAACAGCCAAAAAGCAAAATCTCATACTTACAATATCTCTCGACCTTCGGTCCAAACGTGCTGTGCAGCTAGGTCATCATTCATCATAACTCCTGTTTTCCACCACGGGTTTCCTGAAAAGCAAATGCAATCAAGATTAGACTGTCGCAGCAGTGCTTCGACAGAGACCCCGCAACCCACCCACAAACACCAGGAAGCCCCCCAAAACGCTACATTGAGCAAGATGTCAGAAGAAATAGCAAAAAAAAGGCTTTTCCTTATGGATTTTGTCCAAACCACTTCTATCCGGTATTAGACCTTCCCAGGAATGCCCCAAGAGACCCGCCAACCCACCCGCAAACAAGCATGCGACAACACCCCCAAACAGCCAAAAAGCAAAATCTCATACTTACAATATCTCTCGGCCTTCGGTCCAAACGCGCTGTGCAGCTAGGTCATCATCATAACTCCTGTTTTCCACCACGGATTTCCTGAAAAGCAAATGCAATCAAGATTAGACATCGCAGCAGTGCTCCCAGACCCCAAAACTCACCCACAAACACCCGGAACCCCGCCAAAGAGCACCTCAAAGGCAAGCAAGTCAGCAAAAACGGCAAGAAATTTCCGCCTCATATTTGGTCCAAAACACTTTTATCCATTATTAGAGCTTCACAGCAATGGGCCCAGAGCCGTCAACTCACCCGCAAAGAAGTAGAACACCCCCACAAGTGCTGAGTCTTTCTTCATTGGGCGTAATCCAGCCCTCTGCTTTGAGGGAAATAGGAGGAGGAGGATAGAGGAGCATGTTCTTCTGAACTTGTGAACCTGAGGAATGTAGACTGCGGCACCTTCAAATCAATAATCAAACAAGTGAAGACAGTTCTGCTGATGGGCTTGTTTTTGGGATTAGGTGATTAAAGTTTGAATTAAATTAACTGTGCAAAACAAAGAAAGACAGACACACAGGAATAAAAGTGAATAAGGACGAAAAAGAAAGTTATTGATTCATTGTCTCATTTTCAGGGCTCGGTGTCAGGGAATAAGAAGAAGATTTCGTCATCATACTCTGCGAATTCAGGCAGGATGAGGTCAGCGTCACCGAACAGAGAACAAATCCCCTCATCTACGTTGCCGTCCTCCTCGTCTTCATGCGGCGTGCTTTCTCGTACTTTGTAATCTGGTGGTATGAGGTGCTGATTCATCTTGATCATTGTTAGCCTCTCCACATTTTTGGGCGAGAGGCGGCTCCGTTTGGGAGTTACAATGCCACCAGCAGCACTGAAAACACGTTCAGAAGACACACTTGCGAGTGGGCAAGACAAATGGTTTATTATTATTATTATTATTATTATGCGTTCTTATATAGCGCTCGATTACCCGTAGGCATCTCGGCGCTTGCCTTGGGAACCCGTCCTGGCTTCCCCCAAGGTGAAAGCCAGGCATCCCGCCGCGGGGGGCCGTAGTGGAGATTAAGCAGGCTAATGCCCAGAGCTGCAGAGTGTGAACCCATGATTCGAGTAGGCACCGAAACGAGAATTATCGAGTCCGTGGATATTTGGGCTCAAGACCCTGCCGCGTCGGGAATTGAACCCTGGTCCCGGGTCTGACCTCTGCTTCAGGGTCTGCCTCCTCTAACCAGTGAGCCACACTTCTCCTATAGCCAGGTTGGAGAGCTGTGGCCACAATTGTTTTTTCCCATGCCAATACTGCAATGGCTCATCATTAAGAAAGACCTCTGTTGAGTCATTCAGATAGTCCTGCACCATCGACTCAAGGTCCTCAACGGTTCCTCCACTTTGCTTACTTTTTGCTGTGCCTGTGACCTTTTTTTGAGAACCATACCCAAGCAAAGTTAGCCAATCCGCTTCAGCAGCCACTGTTACTCTTGTGTGTGGTGCAGATGATCCGGTTGCCGGTGTCTTTAACGGCTGAAAGGTCACTTGTGCCACAGCCACAGGTGCAGAAGTGGACTATTTTGACTGGGGATGGCCTGCTGATGCTGATGCTGATGTACTGCCTTCTCCTTCAATATCCTGCCGTTCTTTTTCAAACCTCTTGGCTGACCAGGCTAGCCAACGTTTGTACTTTTTAACATCTTCATCAGCAAAAGGAAAGAATGCTTGGCCTGCCAGCGCCATTTTGTAGCGTGGATCCAGAATAGTAGCACAAATGTTATGCTGTTCTGAGTTGATCTTTTTAAGACGTTCATCACCACGTAGGCGCTCTAATAATTTCTCCGACAAAAGAAAAGGGTCTTTGTTTTTTTCATCTTTTTCTAACTCAGAAGACACCGCCTTCAGTTGGTGCTCCAGCATGCACAACAATGGGATAGCTTTTCCCAAATTACAGTCCTCCTGGCTGACTGCACGCGTGAAGAACTCAAAAGGACGAAGCATGTCTGTCAGGCTTTTAACTATGTCCCATTGCGCCGCACCCATCCGCAGGTCCTTCTGAGCTGTACCCTCTTTTAAGAAATAGTGATCGAGTACCGTATACTGCTCATACAGACGCTGAAGCATGTAGAAGGTTGAGTTCCAACGTGTTGCCACCTCCTGGATGAGTGCTTTCACTGGCATTCGACGTTCAAGTAGCAGGCTCCTCAGATGCTTCCGGGCCTTAAAAGAATGGCTGAAATGGTTGCACATTTTGCGGCAGGTGGCCATTACCTCGCACGCTGGACTGTCTTTATCACTCAAGAATTTTTGAACTACCAGGTTGATACAGTGCGCCAAACACGGCACTCTGAAATAGTGACCCAGCGCCATGGCCTTAACTACATTGGCGCCATTATCCGTGGAAACATAACCAATCTGGCGTTTTTTTGGGGACAGCCAGTGAAAGACCTTTTTGTTAAACTCGTCCAAAATGTTTCGTGCTGTGTGACTTTTCTCCAAGCCAAACATGGCTAGTGTTGCATGTTTCCGAGCAGCTTTAAAAACTTGGTCCGGGTCAACACCTGCGTTTAGCTTTGCTTTAACCCCTGAAAAAGAGACCCAGTGTGTAGTGATGCACATGTAATCAGCGCCTGCGCCACTGGTTCACATGTCTGTTGTCAGATGTATTGTGTGAACAGCACTCTTCTGCAAAGCTGCCCCAATCGCCTCCAGCACATCTTCATGTAGTGCTGGAACCGCAACTCTGGCAAAATAGAACCGGCTAGGAACCTTCCATTTAGGGCAGAGCGTTGCCACTAATTCTAGAAAACCTACCGCTTCTACAAAAGAAAAAGGGAGAAGGTCCACAGCTAGCATTTTAGCCAGCTTAGTGTTATACAGACGCGTCAGTGGGTGGTTGCGTTCATATGGCGCGTCTGAAGAAAACATGGTTCTAATGTTGCCCTGGACCAAGCATTTACGGGATGATAATGACTTAGTTGACTTAATTATGCTCGCTGGTGAACTTTTGCGAGTTGGTGTCTCACTCGCTCCAACACTCTTAGTGTGCCTCACATGGGGTGTGCTGCTGACAGGGGTACTGGGTGTAAATGAAGTGTTTGACACATCTTCTTCCTCCTTGTCATCATCAGATGCAACATCAACGTTTTCTTGACTTCCAATTCGGGCTTCCTTGATCGCATTTAGGTGAGCAAACCATAGGACAGTGTGCTGTCTCTCAAGATGACCTCTCTGGCCTCCGGTACCATAGTTGGTACCTGACTTACCACGACTAACTGCAAGCTTACAAAGGGTACAAATGGCGAACTTTTCCCTTTTTGGGCAAACAGTAAAGAAGTCCCAAACTGGTGACTTGAAGTGTCTGTGGGGCCTGGAGGAGGCGGCGATACTGGTGGTGGTGGTCATGCTGCTAATGCCAGATGAAGTGGAGGATCTGGATTGCCCAACTTTTGTACGTTGTGCACTTTCACCGCCACTAATTAAGGTCGAGGTGGATGGAGGTCCCTTCTTGTGAGAAAGAAATATGGAAGCTGTACGAGTTGGTGTACTTAACTCCAATGATTGTGGTGTTTCCACTGCCTCCTCGTCGACAACATCATCATCATCACGCTCAGCAGCTTTTCGGGCTAGGGTCAAAATGTCTGTTTGCTGCATGCCCGCTGGGGCTGCAGTGACCTTTATGATGACTGGGTCGTCGTTGTCAGAGTCTTCATCAGCAGCAGTATCCCCCACTTCTTGTTGAGCCTCATCATCACACTCCATAACTCTGAGACTTTGGACGAGCTTCCTTTTACGCTTAACTACCTTTGTCAGATCATGTGCCTCACTCTCAGACGGCAGTGGTGCTGGTTCCCAATTTTGATCCGTATCATCAGAAGGAGGTGTGCTTGAAGAAGATGTAGACACCACCCTTGATCTTTTCCCTGCTAGGGGTGTGGAAGACAATGAATGATCATCAGGAGGAGTGTCTTCCTCAAATGATACCTCGCCTTGATTGTCGATTTCCTGATGTGCCCCTACTTCGGGAGGAACAACTATTGTGGGCACTTGTGACCCTCCATGCACCTCTGCTTGCGCATCTCCTTGCGCTGCCTCTCCTTCCACATGTACTTGGGCTTGTACTTGCACATGTGGTTTTTGTTGCGGCTGTGGTTGTTCAACACTCGTCAGATGAGTTACAACAACCTGTGTTGATTGAGGGACATTGCTGCTACTTTCTTGCGATGAGCCAACATCACTGGTCGATGGTGATTGAACAACTAGACTAAGTGCCTCTGCAGCACTGAAGGGCTTGGACTTAAGTTGGCGTGGTGGTGGTGGTGGCACTGAGCCCAATGGAGCGGGGGTGCTGCTCCCAGCTTGGTCCCCAGCAGATCCAGCTGCTGCTGCAGGCATACTTTTTTTTTTACTCCCAAAAAAAGGGGCGGCCGGCACACCAGTCTCCTTGGTAACTTGCTTCTTCTGCTCCTTACTGGCAACTTTCTTGCTAGAGGAGCTACGGGTAACTTTTTTTGGGGCCATCTTCTTCAGAACAGCAGGCAGCAGTTGCACGAGTTGCAGAGTTGTCTGTGTCCAGACGTGACGTCGCGTGACGTTATGCTGCACACACACACCGCTGCAGGACTTCTTCCTGGCACTGGTGGTTCATAGAGTCTTGTGCACCTAAAAGCAATGGAAGACAGAGGAACATCAGTTCAGTTATACACCCCAAAAAATGGAAAAACACAGAAAAATAAGCACAATCCCATGCCATCCATGATGTTTACATTCAAGACACCACACAGAAAGACTAGGCCCATGCAACACTGAGTCACTACCCCTGGGGATAATGGATGAAAAGTAGGCTAAATAAGTGCAGGCCTCAGACACTGCCTCTCTTCAAAATGGCCCCTTGCACCCCAAGCACATGTTGCCTGTACCAGCCAGCACTCAATATGGCCACCACCACCACCCACATGACCGCTCCACATCAACAGTACACCCCAACAAAACAGAAAAACACCCAAAAATCACCACAATCCAATGCCATCCAGGATGTTTACATTAAAGAGAGTGAGACCCCACAGGCACACTCAGTCCATGCACCACTACCCCTGGGCAAAAGGCCACACCAGCAGCCCCCAAAAAACGACAAAAACCACAAAAAACAGCACAATCCCAGCCCATCCATGGCCTCAATGGTGTTTAAATTCAAGAGGACACCCCACAGAAAGACTAGGCCCATGCAACACTCACCACCCCTGGGCAAAGGGCCCCACCAGCAGCCCCAAAAAAACGACAAAAACCAATAAAATCAGCACAATCCCAGCCCATCCATGGCCTCAATGGTGTTTAAATGAAAGAAGACACCCCACAGAAAGACTAGGCCCATGCAACACTCACTACCCCTGGGCATAATGGATGAAAAGTAGGCAAAATAAGTGCAGGCCTCAGACACTGCCTCTCTTCAAAATGGCCCCCCCTACACCCCAAGCCATTCCACATCAACAGTACACCCAAAAAAAACAGAAAAACACCCACAAATCACCACAATCCAATGCCATCCAGGATGTTTACATTAAAGAGAGTGAGACCACACTACAGGCACACTCAGTCCATGCACCACTACCCCTGGGCAAAAGGCCACACCAGCAGCCCCCAAAAAATGACAAAAACCACAAAAAACAGCACAATCCCAGCCCATCCATGGCCTCAATGGTGTTTAAATTGAAGAGGACACCCCACAGAAAGACTAGGCCCATGCAACACTCACCACCCCTGGACAAAGGGCCCCACCAGCAGCCCCAAAAAAACGACAAAAAACAATAAAATCAGCACAATCCCAGCCCATCCATGGCCTCAATGGTGTTTAAATTCAAGAAGACACCCCACAGAAAGACTAGGCCCAGGCAACACTCACTACCCCTGGGCATAATGGATGAAAAGTAGGCACAATAAGTGCAGGCCTCAGACACTGCCTCTCTTCAAAATGGCCCCCCCTTACACCCCAAGCCAGTCCACATCAACAGTACACCCCAATAAAACAGAAAAACACCCACAAATCACCACAATCCAATGCCATCCAGGATGTTTACATTAAAGAGAGTGAGACCACACTACAGGCACACTCAGTCCATGCACCACTACCCCTGGGCAAAAGGCCACACCAGCAGCCCCAAAAAAACAACAAAAACCACAAAAAAACAGCACAATCCCAGCCCATCCATGGCCTCAATGGTGTTTAAATTCAAGAAGACACCCCTCAGAAAGACTAGGCCCATGCAACACTCACTACCCCTGGGCATAATGGATGAAAAGTAGGCAAAATAAGTGCAGGCCTAGGACACTGCCTCTCTTCAAAATGGCCCCTTGCACCCCAAGCACATGTTGCCTGTACCAGCCAGCACTCAAGATGGCCACCACCACCACCCACATGGCCAGTCCACATCAACAGTACACCCCCAAAAAACAGAAAAACAGCCAAAAATCACCACAATCCAATGCCATCCATGATGTTTACATTAAAGAGAGTGAGACCACACCACAGGCACACTCAGTCCATGCACCACCACCCCTGGGCAAAAGGCCCCACCAGCAGCCCCAAAAAAACGACAAAAACAACAAAAATCAGCACAATCCCAGCCCATCCATGGCCTCAATGGTGTTTAAATTCAACAAAACAGTTGTATCATGCACCCATAACCAACCCTGGTCCTACTGGATACTGTGGCTACCCACAATATAATTTATTTAATGTTCTGAAAAAGTTCCAAAATTGTAGTTGCAGCAACTGTAATGCCCCAAACAAACTTACTTGTGAAAGTTGATTTCTAATCCAAAAGTGATCCAAAGAAAGTCAAAAAGGCCTCAAATCCAAATATCCAGCAGCACCCACAAAAAGTAATCCTTCCAGCTCCAGATCCAAATGAAAGTGACCAGGAGATGGACAAAGCACTGGGAGGAGCCTGCTGGACAGGAACAGGAAGTTGGAGACTGTGGGGCACTTCCTTCCCTCCCCCCCCAAAAAAATGGACTCCTTGCAAAAAAAAAGGCCATGCAAATGTCAACCTGAGGAGTGATTCTGATAAAAATCATCATTTTCTGAAGATTTATCCTGTTTGCTGGTGGATTTCTTGTACAGAATTGCAAAATCTCTATTTCCCAAGTGCGAGATTGTTCCTTTCCGCCGCAACTACGTGTTCGCAATTGTGAACTCTCGCGAGGTGTGCTGTGCAAGGTGGCAAGCCGCGATTACGTATTCGCGGGCGCCAAACTCCCGCGGGATCACGCAGCAAGATCCAAAATGGCGCAGCACTCGCAAAATATGATCGAGAAAAACAACTCGGCAAACGCTTAATGACGGAAAGTGAACGCCGTACACCACGCCGCGCGCCGCAACCAAGCAAAAAATCCGCCGCTAGCGGATTCACGGATTTTCGACAAATTCGCGAGAGTTCGCGGATTGCGAATTTGCCGAAAATCCGAAAAATCCGCGAGCGGAGCGGATTTTACGCCCATGCTTAGTCCTAATGACGTTGGTCTTTTGGAGATTCCACCTTATGTTGTGACGCTTAAAGCGAATGTTAAATTGCCACGCATTCCCCAATATAGGATTTCTAGCGGTGGTGAAAGAGCGCTTTTAGCAATTATTTACGATTTGATTGAGAAAGATGTGATTGAAGAGACGAGAGGTAATGTGTGTAACAGTCCTGTTTTGCCTGTTCTGAAGCATACTGACTCTTCTCAGCCGCCTGTTTACAGGTTTGTGATCGACCTTCGAGAGGTTAATAAGATTGTTGTGCCACAGTTTCCTGTTGTTCCGGACATTACTGCTTTACTGACTATGATTCCTGCTTCAGCTGCTTGGTTTTCGGTTATAGATCTGAAGAATGCTTTCTTCAGTATTCCCATTGCCGAGGAGAGTAGAGATATTTTTGGCTTCTCTTTGGGAGGCCGAAGCTTCCGGTTTAAGCGCGCTCCCCAAGGTTATTGTGAAAGTCCCTCCATCTACAGTCAGGCTTTGAAAACACAGCTTGATGCGATTGTCTTGCCTGCTGGTGTTGCTCTTATCCAGTATGTGGACGATCTATTAATTGCTGCTGATGATGAGGAAACTTGTAAAAAAGCTACTCTTTCTTTGTTGCGACATTTGTCTAACCTTCACCATAAAGTGTCGCCTTCGAAGTTGCAGTATTGTCGACAAGAGGTGACCTACTTAGGTCATCTCTTGTCGAAGGAGGGAAGAAGGTTGACCCCAGAACGAATTCAAGCGATTGGGCAAATGACTGTGCCATCCACACAGAGAGAAGTGCGTGCCTTCTTGGGTATTACCTCGTACTGTAGATAGTGGATTCTGAATTTTTCATTACTAGCAAAACCTCTGTTGGCACTTACTCTTAAAGATACTCCGAATCCTCTTCCTTGGTCTGACAATTGTCAGAAAAGTTTCTCTGAATTACGTGATGCATTATGTTCTGCTCCAGTGTTGGGTACTCCCGACTACAGTAAGCCTTTTACAGTCTATGTTCACGAAAGAGAGGGTTGTGCATTGTCAGTTTTGGCGCAACAGTTTGGTGACAAGCAGCGTCCATGTGCGTATTTCTCGTCGACTTTGGATCCGGTAGCTAGGGCATTGCCGCGTTGCTTGAGAGCTACAGCGGCAGCGGCTGTTTCTATTCGACAGTCTGCTGGTTTGGTGATGGATAATACGTTGGTTGTGATGGTTCCACATGCAGTGGATACTTTATTGAACAGAACGAACACTCAGCACTTGACTAGTGCGCGGTTTTCAGGTTATGAGGTGACACTTTTGGCGAGTCATGTGCACATAAAGCGATGCAACACGTTGAATCCAGCTACGTTGTTGCCGATCTCTGTAGAGACGGATGTTCAAGAGCAGCATGATTGCTTTCTCAGGACAGAGGAGGAAACGAAGGGTAGAATCGATCTCAAAGATACCCCTCTTTTGAATTCTGATGATACCCTATGGGTAGATGGTTCATGCTTTAAGCTTCCGAATGGCGATACGACTGCAGCGTATGGGGTTACAACTTTGCCCACGATTTTTGAAGCTTCACGTATTCCACAGAATTCAGCTCAAGCAGCAGAATTGATTGCACTGACTAGAGTGTGTGTGTTGTCAAAAGGAAGAAGAGTGACTGTGTATACCGATAGTCAATATGCGTTTGGTGTCACCCATAGCTTTGGGTGATTGTGGAAGGAACGTGGATTCCTTACTTTCCATGGTACAAAGATTCAGCATGAACAGTTGGTGAATGAACTTCTTGAGTCGCTTATGTTGCCAACGCAAGTTGCGATTGTGAAATGCAGTGCACATAAGAAAGTTACAGATGACGTTAGTCGTGGTAATGTGTTTGCGGATGAAGTAGCGAGAGAAACGGCGAAAGATGTGACGAGTCGAATGTATGTTGCAGGTCCAGTGAAATGGGTTCCGGATAAAGGAATGTGTGAAGACACAATAGAGAGTGTGAAAATGATTCAGGCTGAAGCTACTGAAAAAGAATTGAGCATGTGGAGAGAGAGTACAGGAATGTTGGATCCGACTGGCTGTTGGATTGAGTTGTCAGAACACCAGCGATGGTTGTTGCCTGATGCGTATGTGCTTGCAGTGGTTACGATGGCACACGGAATGGCGCACATTAGTGCGAAAGGAATTTGTAAGTTGTTGGCTCCAGTGTGGGAGAATGGTGGAATTCATAAGTGTGCGGAAAATCTGGTGAAGAATTGCATGGTTTGTCTGATGCATAATCCCGGCAAGGGAACCCCAACCCCAGCAGGTCACTTCGCGCCTCCGACGTATCCGTTCGAAGTGTTGCAACTGGATTTTAGCCACATGGAGACATGTAACAATCTGAAATATGTCCTTGTGGTTGTCTGTGCCTTTTCAAGATGGGTGGAGGCTTATCCCCTAAAAGATAACACTGCTTTATCCACAGCTAAAGTTTTGCTCAAGGAGTTCTTCCCTAGGTTTGGTTTGCCAAGAATGGTGTGGAGTGATAATGGAAGTGAGTTTGTGGGTCAGATCATGAAGAGAGTGTGTGAGGGTTTGGGCATAAGGCAGAAATGTCATGCTGCCAATCACCCCCAATCAGCTGGTTTAGTCGAGTGCTATAATGGTACTCTGAAGCTTAAGCTAGCCAAGATTCAGGCAAGTTCTGGTCTCCAATGGCCCGATGCGTTGCCGTTGGCACTTTTGTCCACTAGAACTACAGTGCATTCCCGAATAGGACTTAGTCCATATGAAATAGTGTTTGGTCGCCCGGCAAATGTGTGGGGAGTGCCGAGACCAACGAAGTTCAGCGACATCGAATATCCTGTGTTGGTTAATTACTTGTATGATCTGACGGCTAAATTACACGTTTTACATCAACAGGTTCATGATAACCTCCCACAAGCATCTGAAGATCCAGGTCACACCATCAATCCTGGAGATTGGATATTAGTGCGCAATTTCCAGCACACCAAGAACATTCAGCCCCGTTGGACCGGCCCATACCAAGTACTTTTATCGACACGAACGGCAGTAAGAGTGCACGGCAAGAAGAATTGGATCCAGGGCGTACATTGTAAGAAGGTACCTTTACCTCTACCGTATGACCAGTGGATCCGTGAGGGTATTGGTGATTCAGAAACAGAAAGAGTGCCAAAATTAATGCAGTTTAGTGACGCACATTTGGTAGGGACCAGGTCTGAGCGAGAGGCCGACGATATCTTGCAAGCAGCTTTGAGATTGGATACCACTGAGCCTGAATTGTTGTTTCGAGATCAGACGGTGCCTGGTAAAGGCCGTTATAATTTGCAACCAAGAAACAATGGACTAATAAAAAAATTATCTTTTTTTCACTCTCTCATCCAAGAAGCTGGTTTTTGTTTTTTTCCTTTTTCGAACCACCATCCGGGTTCAGCTGTAGGGTCGCGGTATCAAAACTTGGAGTGGCAAACCGTGTAGACACAAGGTCGATGGTTCTGGTTTGTTCTAGAGTGTTCCCTAGACTTACAGACGCACACCTGAGCGAAGAAAACCAACTGCCGCGAACAGCACGGTTAGAGGATGGAGTTTTTTGAGATTGAGAGAGCTGTTGTAAAAATGAACTTTAAGACAAAATTGTGTAAATTGATTCGTAGCAAATGTTTTTTAATAACATGCCTTGTAGTGTTTTTTAGCATGATGTTATCTCTGATGGGTGGGATTGTTTTTGCTACCCAATTGACATTTGCACCCACCTCCCAACCTTCCCTACTACTACTTCTTTGCATTCGTTCCACACTTTACCTGAACATGAACTGGTTAGAAGGTCAGAGTTTATTAATAATTCCTTTGTACAACTTTTGCATCAACACCAGTTGGTAGTGAACACCACTAATTGTTGGGTGTGTGGTCTTATGCCACATACTACGGATAGAGGTATTCCCTATTTGGTTCTGCCATTCAGTTACAATGGGTCTGTCTGGGCATATCAGACGATTTTTATTTATGCCAACGAAGTCTATTCATTGCGTTCCATGAAAGATAACTCGAGTAATAGTGCCTTAGTGAAGGGAATAACGGATATGATCAGAGATATCGATACATATGAGACTATTCCTAAGGATGAGGCATTAGCTTATATCGGAAGGAACGTGACTGGATATAGTATTAGTCTGAATGAAAAGCAGAGACGAAAAAGGTCACCTCCGATTTGGATCGTACCCCATCGTGGTCATTTTTGTCTGCAAGGTAAAGGCAAGAATCCAAGAGCTCAGTTAGGGAAGAGTGTTTGTGCTCAGACGTATGTCTTTGCGTCCCAAACTTCCCCACCGTTTTTAGCAGCTAAGGGCACGTATTTTGTTTGCTATGATAGAGCATACACATGGTTGCCCCCTGATTTTTCGGGAACCTGTTATGTTGCATATTTGTTACCTCCTACGTATACTGCTGCTGTAGATTACCACAGAACGAGAGTTGTTAGGGGTGTCTTCAATCGGGAAGATACCACGGGACAAGAAGTGGGAGACTTTCTCAAGGGTTTCCTACCATTTTGGGGACCTATGGCAAATAGTAGAAACATACGACAATTAACAAGAGTGGTTGAGTCCACCATAAATGAAACTGCCGGTGCCCTTAGTAATTTGACCGCTGAGCTTCAAGTGGATCGCCTTATGACATTACAGAATAGAATGGTTTTAGATGTCATACTTGCAGATCGAGGAGGGGTATGTAAATTGATCCAATCGAGTTGCTGCGTTTTCATACCAGATAATGCTCCGACAGTATACCAGGCCATTTCTAGGTTACATAAGATCTCCGAGTCTATATATGTGGAGAAAGGAGATTGGTCGGTGACTGGATGGTTCTGGGGACTGTTATCAACTTGGGGATGGAAGATTCTAATGATCATCGGGATGGTTTTAGCGATTCTTTTCTCGTGTTGTCTCTGTTTACAGTGTGCTCCTGCCATATGTGGCCTTTGTGCTACTACGTGTGTGAAAGGACCTGTCTCAAGAGAAGTACTGAGTAAAAGGATGATGCTCCAGCAGCATCTTGATGATCTGATGAATATTGACATCAATTCAGACACAGACTGAGTGATTGCCTATGTAAGGGCAAAAGGAGGGTCTGTGGTTCTGTGAATTCTGAACCCGTTTTATAAATATCATGGTCTCACTACGAATTTGATAGTAGCAAACCGTAACTAGCGAGTACGACAAGTACAAGTGATCCCGTTATATTAGACCGACAGATTCACTACATATTTGGAGATTACGTTCCGAACCATGGGTTCCATTTTGTGCATGGCAACCATTTCTTTGATTGCCCTCACATTGGCTGTCGACTACGGCCGAACGAGTCCCTGGTACACGTACACGTTAGTACGAGTTTGCATTGACTTTTGGATGAACCAAGTGAACTGACCTCGTTGCCTGAAGCTGACCTTGCTGAACCCGTTCCCTGCCCGATAACTGATCAAGATTTAAGGATCAGAGCACAGGACCTTGTAAAGTTTCATATGCACACACATCCCTTATCCTGCTCTGTATCTGTTTCTGTTTCTTCCTTTACGGCCTTTTTATGACATGGGTTGTGGTCCTTTCTATTGTGGGTTTGTCCGACTTATGTAAGAAGGAATGTTTTTTTTCTCTCCTTTTCGTATAATTTATGGTGGGCCGGACAACCGAAAAGTGGGTTTGCCGTTATGCGATACCTTTTTGTAATAATGCCTATGATTGGACAAATTGTAAATAATGGGTGTTTGTCCGGAATGTAATTTTTGGCATAAAAGGGGAAGACCCGCTTCACAAATTTGAGCAGTCTCCTACGAATATACGCGGTGTTGTACTTCGTGGACCTCTGTTTCTGGTTGCAGCCAATAAACCCGATCTTTGACGCCACCAAGAAGAATCTCGTGTCTCTGTATTCTAAGACAGGTGAACCTGAAGACTTTGGGCGTGCCCCTGGCGCCGCTGGGTACTAAAAACCCTGTTCTTCACAACCAAATACGGAAACTGGAGTCGGAACTAAAATCGCTGGAAACTGCACTGGCTGTGGCGCCGACCAGCTCAGCCCAAGTTAAATTTAGAGAAACACTCACAGAGTATGTAGATGCTGCACAGAGGGAAACGAGATTTCGGGGTAAGCATTGGGTGGCCCGGTGTTACGATAAAGGGGAGAGACCAGGCAAGGAAATGAAATGAAATTAAATGAAAGAGGGATTTATAAAGCGCATGGCTGCCCGGGAGCGTCCCAGCGCTAGTGAGTGTGCTGGCGGTATTGTGAAGAAGAATTATGGGAACAGCCAAGTTTTCAGAAGTTTGCGAAAGGTGGAGTGGTTGGGTTCGGCGCGCAGGGACAGGGGGAGGGAGTTCCACAGCTTGGGAGCGTTATAGGAGAAGAGACGGCCTCCTGTGCAAGCCCTCTTGATTCTGGGTATAGCGGCTAGGTGGAGGTGGGCGGACCGCAGATTTCTAACGACAGTGTGGGGTCTGATCATGTTGCTAAGGATGGGGGGGCCCTTGCCTTGGAGGATTTTGTGGGTTGTGCATAGGGTCTTAAAGTGTACTCTCTCCTGCATGGGGAGCCAATGGAGAGCTTTCAAAGCAGGTTTTGCTTAGCTCCTATTGTTTGTGCAGGTTAAAAGTCTGGCTGCAGAGTTTTGGACGACCTGCAGCTTAGTGATGACTTTCTTGGGGGCCCCCAGGTAAAGGGCTTTACAGTAATCCAATCTGGACAGTAGAAGACCCTGGATAAGGAGTTTCCAGGAGTCTGGGGGAAGGAGGGGCAGGATTTTGCGGGTAGTCCGGAGGATGCCCAATGCATTGTCGCACACGGTCCAGAAGCCTCGCTGTGCCAACTTCGTGCTGGAAATAGAGGAAATGGAAGGAGCGGTATACCGTGACACAACCAATATCCTTAATTTCTTCACACACCACTACCAACGCCTTTATACAACAAATAGGAAAGACGAGATGGACTTGGCAGGTTACCTGGGAGATGTGGCACTGGGTTGTCTAAGCGATGTGCAGCAAACTTTTTTATGTGCTCCATTTGAGCTGGATGAGGTTAGGGAAGCTATTATGAGCATGCAATCAGGGAAGGCCACGGGGACAGATGGAATCCCGATAGAATTTTATAAAACGTACATTGACCTCATGGCCCCCATTTTACGCGAGGCGTATGAAGAATCTCTAGACGTTGGCAGCCTGCCCACATCTATGAGGGAACCCTTGATTATTTCATTACTGAAACCTGGGAAATCGCCTCAACACTGTGACTCTTATAGACCGCTTTCCCTTCTAAACTGCGACGCAAAAATACTGGCTAAATTGATTGCTACCAGGCTGAGTCTGTTAATGGAGAATTTGATCCTCCCTGACCAATCGGGCTTTGTGCCTGGCAGAGCCACATCCCACAATCTGCGGACCTTATTTACTGTTCTCAATAATGTCTCGCCTGAACTACCTATGGCGGCTATTTTTTTAGATGCCACCAAGGCTTTTGATTCCATCGAGTGGGATTATATAATTGGGGTAATGCTGAGAATGGGATTCCCCCCTCTCTTTCTTTCATGGATCAGATTGTTATATCCTAAGCCAGTGGCTAAAGTACTTATTAATGGACACACGTCCCAGACATTCTCTATCACTAGGGGTACCCGAAAGGGGTGCCCGCTCTCCCCCTTGCTTTTCGCAGTTGCTGTGAAACCCCTGGCGGAGAGGCTACGGCAACACCACAATGATAAGGCCCTGCGGTGTAATATGTGACAGATCCTCATATCACTTTATGCGGATGATATCACGCTGTATGTCAGAGACCCGCAAAAAAATTTGAACCCGATCCTTTGGGAGTTTATAGTATTTGGGAATTTATCGTGGAACCAGATTAACTGGGGGAAGTCCTTTATATTCCCATTGACGATCCAGTTCCCATTGTATTACCCTTTGGAGTAGTGTGATGAGGAGTTGCGTTACTTGGGGATTCAGGTCACCAGAGATGAGCTAATGCGTCTCAACTATGGCACTGCAATGATGCAGATAGCGGACTCTGTGACCCGCTAAATTGCATTACCCTTGTCAATTGCGGGTCGAGCCTCGCTGATGAAAATGGTGGTCCTCCCTCGGCTTCTTTACTTATTTTTAAATATCCCGTACTACCCCGGGACTTTTTTCTTCACGACACTCAAGGCGGAATTGACGCGCCTTGTCTGGGGGGGAAAGCAACCGAGATTGCAATGGAACATTCTCACTAGGCCGTACTCCCGGGGTGGATTTGGCATACCGGATTTTGAATTATATTACATGAGTGCACAAACCCATTACGCATGGTTTTGAGTGAAACAGCCAAGGTATATGCCGCAAGTAGCGGCGCAACATTGGCTCGCGCATCCCCTTCCATTAGATGGAGTGATTCAGGATTCACATAGCCCTAGAGAGAAAGTGCTGACCACCATCACATGCACGGTAGCAGCATGGTAACACATTGAGCGCCTATTGCAGGCATCTATGCTATACTCCTCAGCCTTGCCTCTCACATAACACCCGAACATGCCTCTTCTCCAGGAAACACTGTTTCATGATCTCAGAAAACGAGCACATATTCATACATGGGGGGACTTGTATCATGATGGGCAATTTCGCTCATCCGACCATATATTTCAGGGATTGGAGCGGAACCCGCTGGACTTTTTCCTATATGTCAGACTCAGGCAGGGGATAAGGTCACTTACCCCGGGTTTCCCTGACGAGCCGCATAAATTACAATTGATACTCAAGAGCAAACGGCTTGTCTCCCTGATCTACAGGACAGTACATACAGAGGGAATTATCGGCTGCACCAGCTAGTGCACGTTGGGGGGAGGAACTCGGTTTTGCGCTGACAGATGATCACTGGGACTATTGTTGTCTGCAAACTGAGAGTGTCGTCCAGTAGCAGGCTTCGAATAATACATTATAAATTCTTACATAGGCTATATTACACGCCAGCTAGACTGTATAGGTATCATTTAAGGGACTTGGACAGGTGTGACAGATGTCGTGCACCTGAGGCAGACTTCCTGCATTTGGCCTGGGTATGTCCGGGTGTGAACGACTATTGGACACAGGTCATTGAAGCGATGTCGCTGATGATAAATACGCCCATAGAACCCACACCGCTGATGGCCTTACTAAGCTACGTTAAACCGATACAGGCAATACACCGTAAATATGTAGCCATTGCCTTACTAATAGCCAAGAGGCGAGTGGCCTGTAGATGGAGCAGGGGGCGTGCTCCTAAATTCAAAGACTGGATTACTGATCTGGTGACATGCCAGGAACGACTTACTACATATGCTGAGCTGCTACCCTGTGCATCTAGACCTAGTGACATCTGGGCCCCGCTGACATGCTACCTACTGGCACACCCACGGGAGACCATAGCAACAGGTGCTGAAACAGCTGTGCACTAGCAGATTTAAGGTATACCACCTATGGGATAGAATACCCTCCGCTATGCATGGGGGAGGACACAAGGGGAGACCACATGTTGTATGTAACAGTGGGATTTCTCCAACACTCTGCTATTGGACTGGACACTAGAACTAGCGGTGGGAGGGATCAGTTGAAGGAGGGACGTATTGAAGACATGTTACTTGTTACAAAGGAGGGGTTGAAATATCATTCATAAGTGAGCTCCTCAAATGTACTCTGCCTAATTGTAGATGAAAGGTATCGACTGGATGTCACAACAGGTATGCGAAAATGTAATGTCTACCAAGGAAAGAGACTGTATTTCATGCATAGATTATTGTTTGCATTGTGACTACGGAAGCTGTTTTTGTGTGTTTGAATCAAAACTCAATAAAAAGAGTTATACAAAAAAAACAAAAAAAACACAGGAGTAAGACCAAATAGGTTCAGATAAACTACTAGACCATTTAAAGAACATAAAGGTGTTAAGAGTAAAATAAAGTGTGATCTCTGCACACCAGTAGGAGATACTATTTCTATTCTAGCTTGCAGTCAGATGGACAACAGTAGTAGAAATGATTGCACTCAAGTAGCGTCCATCCACACCTTTAACCACAGTCTTCTGATTTATGCTAGTACTGTGAAGACATCTTTTTTTTCATCTAGTGTGCTTATATTTCTGATGTCTAGGATTCCTGTTTGCGCCTCCAAAATAAACGTATGATTATTCTCTAGTCTCCTCAGTTCCATAGTCCTTACCCTAGAAACATGATTTAATGGAACTAAATCATAGTTCTAAGCTCTGCAAGCGAAACAAGTACAGTATGGACAACAGTACAAAGTGCTCTCAACCAGTAGTAAACAAGCTCAGTACAAGCACCAACAGTTCAGAATTGCCCTAACTGTCCCATTGCAAGAGTGGAAGCTTTCTCGCGCAGAAAGGCACAGAAAATACAGCAGAAGTGTAAGTGTCCACCCACACAGAAAAGATGTGCAAGCCTTCTTCCTATATAAACATAGTTGTGCCTCCCTTGCAGCAAGAACAGTTGCTGTGCCAGCATCTTGCACATCAAAGTGGTACAGCACAGCCAGCAGCAATTCCATCTCACTTACAATACATAAAAGCACTGCTGCACGCCTTGTTCATAAAAGAGGAGCAGTAGAAACAACCGTGCCCTTCCATCAAACGTATTGCAACACAGAGCTTCATGATCAAGGCACAACTGATAAAGGAAGGACAGTGTAAGGAACTCACTTTCTTAACCACTGCCCCGTATTCATGTTTGCTCGTGTCCGGTCACTCCTCTTCCTCCATCGCCACTCATTCAACACCCAGCAGTTTTCTGTACCTGCCCCAACCCTGTTCTATTTAGGAGCTGCTCCTGGCCTCATTGATATTGGCTGCGTGCTTTCTGTGCCTTTCGTCGTGACGTGCTTGCTTCTGCACTATTCCAACACTCTCAGATGGCTAGTTTGTTGACTGTTGCACACCCTGTGGAGATTGGGCCCTTTAGAGAAGACTGTCTAGATTATGTGACCCTGACTAGGCAGAGTTGTTCATGATTCAAAATGACTAATTAGCAAAATATTGATGTCGCTGGAAACATCTTCAAATGATTGTTGCATCACTTGTCACTCATATGAGAGCTTCCCCGCCTCAATTCCCGATACGTGCCACAGGACGAATTGGCTAGTTTATGTTTAGAGTATTTATAACATGCTCACCACCTACTGGGAACTCTAAGTGCGTGGATAGCAATAAAGATGGCAATGTCTCGAGTGTGCACAATAACCCTAAATGTTGGGGATCAGTCTTAGGCGCGTGACCTGTCAGAGAATAAACTGAGGAAAATGCTCCATGCTGTGGAGTTATCTGAATGCCATGGTGAAGGTGAAGGTCTTTAAGGATCTCCTGGATTTGCAATGCTCCTGTTCCAATCTTAGGTGAATGGGTAAGGCGTTCCACAGAGAGGTACCTTGATGGAGGGGGTGTGACTGGCAGATCTTTTTCTGTATTTGTGAGGTGTTAGCATGTCTGAGAGACAGGTGTGGCTGGTAGGGAACAAAGAGGCTGGCGCTGATATTTGATGTACGGTTATTGAAAGGCTTTTGGATGAGACAAAGAGGTCAGAGAGTAACAGATGCATGTTTGGCAAGAGTGAGAGGGGCACAAATATTTCATGAATACATGTGATCTGCTCTCACACACATGCTCCTGATCACACAAAATCAAAGGGAATGCCTGCAGAGCATTGATAGTCAGTGGCCCTCACAAGCAGCTCTGACAGTGTGCTCAAATTGAGCACACTGTGGTCTTGGTAGCATTGCCAGTCATTGTTTTAGGTCTCCCTGCCGACTTTGCAAGAATCTAGTTTTTATTCTGTTTTTAAAACTGTGAAAGGTTGGTCACTTTATGCTCACTTAGAACTGAACTGAATTGAATTTGAAGTGCTCCAGGGAGGTGGTAGCAGCAAAAATCTTTGGGGGAATTTATTGTTTATTAGCCATTTTTCTTCTTTCTGGACATCATGAGGCGCCATTTTGAGTATTGCGCGCTCTAGTCCCTGCCCCACATATACTTAAGCAGAGGTGCTGCGCAGATGTGCGATTTGGTGGACCCCTAAGGCAATCCTGTCTGCACTTGTTAGCAACCCGAAAGCGACCAGCGCCAGCCACTCTTCCAGTTTTATAGCAGATGGCAAGTCACAGATTACCTATACTAGCTCCACGCTGTGTAGCCTCGCCCCTAAGCAGTCTTGCACACCACAATATCGGCCCATTATACTGAGCAATGCCTTTTGCTGCACTCTCTGCAACTGGACCCCTCAAACTGCAGACTTAAGTTAGTCTACGACTCATGAGCATAAAAGTATGATTGTTGCTGGCAAGCTCTTTGCAGCTCTTTTCAATGTTCGTTCCTTGCAGAAACGTGAAATACATATTTTTGAACTACTAGAAGATGAAAAGCCAGACCTCCTATTTCTAACAGAAGCTTGGCTCATCGAATTTTCTAACCCTACGTTAGCAAATGCTTTTCCCAGGGGTTATACCATCCTCTGGAAGGATCTCTTTAAGGGGAGCGGTGGAGGGGTGCCCATTATCTACAAGAGTCAATATGAGTGTGCACCGCTACCCATTGGGGAAGTAGAGAGTGCATAGAGTATGGGTTTCTGCTGCTTGCTTTCCCCGCAGCAGTCTGTGGCAGGGGGCATAATATATAGCCCCCTCACTATGCAGGCCATTTCCTGAGATCTCTAAATAAAATGTTGGTCCCATGGCCCCTGACATATGTACATTTTACGGTGGTAGGAGACTTCAATTTCCATATGGACAAGCCTTCAGATCCAGAGGTGACCTCCTTTACATATATTATGTCCTCTCTTGCTACACACAACAGGTGTCCAAATCTACCCACCAGGTCGGTCAAACTGCAGTGTTTGACCCACTCCCTTTGGCTTGGTCGGATCATTACTTGAACAGTTTCAGTTGGCCAAAATCTAATCATAAACAGGCCCCTGCTGAAGTAATAAGAACTATGACTAGAGCCTTTCATAAGGTTTCGCAGGCACATCTATGCAGTACTCTGGAAGCAGACCCCTCCTCTCTGTCTGGAGATTCTGAATTATATGCTGAGAAAACTGAAGACTATATTCTCAACAATATCAATTACCTTGCACTTCTTACTGCATCACGATCCCTTAGAACTAAACAGTTCTAAAAACCCGTGGTCCTGCAAAAAACATGGTAAACGCCTTGAAAGAAATTGGCTGAAAAACTATAATATAACGGACAAAGACATATATAGATTAGCTTTAAAGGAGTAGTATTTTCATGTACGGCTAGAGAAACAAACGTTCTTTGAAAAGAAAATTTAACAATCAGATAAAAACATCCAGAGACATTTTTAAGATCGTACAATCTTTTCTGAATCCCGAGGTGGCAAATAATCGTCTACACTATCCTGTTGAATGGTGTAAAGTTGCTCTGGCTTTCAATCCAGTTGTAAACATAGTCCTAAATGAATCACTGTCGTACAGAATGGTGCCCGATAGATGGAAACATGCTAAAATCTATGGCCAATTCCAAAGTTCAAGCCAACTATAGGCGATCTCCCTTCTCCCAGCATTTTCAAAAATCTTAGAAAAGCATGTTAACCCACACATCTCCAGTTACCTTGAAACCAACAACCTGCTTCACCCTTGTCATTCGGGCTTCAGAGCCAATTGAGCACTGATATAGCTCTGTCATAAGTAATCAACCACATCAAAGGTATGCTAGACAATTGAGGCAAGCCCATTTTGATTTTGTTAGAACTATTGGCAGCTTTTGACACTGTTCCCCAAGAAAGATTATTGGTCCACCTTCAGGCTTGGGATTGAAAGCGGAGCTCTGAAGTGCTGACCTTTCAAAACAAAAGAAGTCAAGAAGTGTGGATTCATCCATGCTCATCCCCAATTCTTCAACTGGCTGTAGGAGTCCCTCACGGGTCAGCAGTGAGTTCTACATTATTCACTGCGTACAGAAGACCCCTACACATGTTGGTGAAAATAATATGATACACGGGTGACCCTCAGCTGCTTTTTTCCTGTTAGAGGGGGGAGGAATTTAATGGAAGGGCCATTAAGTACTGTCTTTCCAATGTGTATGATTGGCTTCCATCTAACCAACTAAAATGCAATCCCGATAAAACGGAGATTGCGTTTTTTTGGTTACTCCTCACCTGAGGTGTGGAGGAATTGGTGGTCATATGACATTCCTGCCCGCAACAAAGTCTGGTAATAAAAATTCTGGGAATTAAAATTGACAGTGCCCTGTTTTTCCAACTCCAAAGGCAGACACTGGTTGGCTCCTGTTTCGGGATCCTACGCTCTCTGAAAAATGCTTTCCTTTTCTGTCAGTAGAAATTAGGAAACGGTGGTCCAAGCTGTCAGGATCGCTAGACTTCCACAGAGGAAGAGACTTTCTGTGAGTGTCATTACTCTCAAGTCCAGAGTGAAAAGAAAAGCAGGTCAAATGAGGCTAAAGTTGCGATCAATTGCCATCCTTAAAATGGCAGCTGGCAGGCGACTTCAAGAGCCACAAGTTTGCGCTCTAGTGCAAGACAGCAATCTAGAATGTCCAGGTGCGGAGCCTGCACTGTGGCACACTTCACCTGAACCGGGAAGAGAGAAAGGCGTCAGAGAGAATTCCCAGTGAAAAAGTTGCAGAGAAGATTTTTGTTGTGTCTCAGCTTAGTATTTGAGGAGCTTGCATCTGGAACTGGTGTTGATTGAGCCAGCAGTAAGACTGTTACGTTTTTTAGTTTAAGGCATGCGCAGTTCCTAAGAGAAAGTGTTTAAGTTAGGAGCATGGGCAACACTTCGTGATCTTCCTGTCACTTGTTAAAATATAGAGTCAGCACAAGTCTTTGAACAAGAATTTTTTAATCACTCCGAGGAGAAGTTAAATAAGTTTGTCTTGGCAGTATCATCAATATTTTTGGGCGCGAAATGAATTAACTTCCCAAGAGTCATAAGTAGTTTAGTTCCTGAGTTATTTTTGGTTTCGGTGAATAAAATAATTATTAAGAAAATTAAAGAAAAGAATCAAGGAAGAAACACTGCCCTAATAAGAATCCAAGTAAAGACAACAGCAGTGATTACTTGAGGTGAGGAACCTGCAATAGATAAAAGGAGTAGATTAGATAAACTACACTAGAAATAAAAGTATTAACAATCTTTAATTATTAGTTTACAGTATACAACAGCTAAGTATCACTCAATAAGAAGAGGAGCACAGGACACAGCAATTCTGTGTAGGTTAGGTATTGTTGGATATCTAAATGTATGGTCTTTTCCCCTACAGCAAAATACAGAATTGCCAGAAAAAGACGAGCAGTAGATGTCTGAAGCTGAAGGAAGAATCAGACGAGTGTGACAGTCTCTTCTCTGTTCCATCCCCTTTCCCCCCTGAGGTTTCATTGGCATTGTTTTCTTAGAATTGTGTACTGCTGAGAAATCTTGGTGGGGCTTCGGGAACATACGACATTCTGCTCCTGTGCATCATAGCAGCACAGCTACTGACACAAGCCCTGATCACCTCAATGTGTGACTATGGAAATGAACTCTATTTAGGCCTCCCAGATTATCTTTTAGTAGTTTACAGGTAGTCTAGAATGCGGCAGTCAGAATAATTGTCAGTCTTACTCCAAGAATGCATATGACCCCGCACTTGAGCTCGCTTCACCGGCTGCCCATCAAAAAGAGGATTCTTTTTATGTTTAAATTAATTTTATTAGTTTCAGTATAAATCACAGGCAGTACAAAGCAATAAGGAGGTCTACCTAGGAAAGAAAGTACAGTCCATACATTTGTGTCAAACATGGTAGCCGAATAGCTGTTGGGTGCGTAGTCCTTTGCGTGATATGAAGGAGGAAGCAATCCGCACGTAATCTGCTAAGCCAGAACAACCATAAGAGGAAAAAAACCTAAACAGAGAGTTCTGAGAGAGGGAGAAAGCCCCGCAAATCGAAGAGGTGTCCAGCCGACCTACAGGTGGAATCGCGCCATTGTGGGAAAGCGTGGGGGTCGGTGCCTGGTGGAAATTCCGGATTGTCCCAGAGGGGGGCGAGCGGGGAGGGAAAGGTCGTGAGACCCCGGGGTACGGCGACTCTGTCCCACACCCGCAGTGGGGTGCGAGTGATAGGTGAGTTCTAGATGCAGCGTGGCCTGTCTGTGCGACGGAGGAACGGTATCTTCCACAGTGACGTCTGAGCCATGGCCCTATCTTGGAAGAGCCACCTCTTCTCAGATTCCGGTCTATACCACTCCACCAGGTAGCGCAATTGCGTAGCTTGGAAGTATTGTGTGAGATTGAGAATCCACAGGCCCCCCTCGTCCATCCCCTGGTATGCCAGCTGTTTATATAGGCGCGGACGCTTCCCCCCCAGATGAAGGGATGTCTGCAGGTACGAAATAGTCCCGGTCGGCGGGAGCACTGGTACAGTCTGAAAGAGGTATAAAATCTTGGGAAGGGCTGACATTTTTACCCCCGCGATACGCCCTAGCAAGGAGAGCGGTTGCTTGGACCAGCGCACCAAATCCCTACGAATCTGGGACGTGAGGTTGGCATAGTTGAGGGCAGCCATGTGCTCCGTGGATGGGGTGAGGGTTATACCCAGGTACGGGAGCTGTGTGCATGTCTGTAGGTCCCCACCATATGCGGGTGCGCCAGACTTCAGGTGAGCATTCTTGCCTAGTGGTAGAAGAAGTGACTTCACTCTATTCATTCGGAAGTCAGACACTTCTCCAAATGCCTCTACTTCAGCAAGAAACGCGGGCACAGAACTCTCCGGTCGGTCGAGAGCAGCTAGGATATCATCGGCGTATAAGCCAATAGCATGAGATTCCCCGCCGAACTTAACGCCTTGTATGTTCGGGTTGTCACGCACCTTTTGCGCCAGTGGTTCAACATGCAGCGCGAACAGGAGCGGCGAGAGGAGACACCCCTGCCGAGTGCCACGTTGGATCTCAAAGGGTCTAGAGCGCAGGCCACCCAGGCGAACCAGCGCCAGGGGGCGATGATAGCAGCTCACAAATAATCCAGGCCTGGAGGTGCTCGCCCACCCCAAAATGCGCCAGGACCTTCTGCAGGAAAGTCCAGTCGACGCGGTTGAGTGCTTTTTCAGCATCGATCGCTAATAGAGCCGAATCCGACTGCTGGAAGTGGGTTTTGTCAATCAGATGGAGAATTCTTTTAGTGTTATCGCTGCACTGCCGTCCCGGGACAAAGCCCGATTGATCCGGCTCAATAATCCCGGGTAAGCACGGCCCAAGTCTCGCAGCCAAAATGCCAGTGAAAAGCTTCAGGTCTACGTTAAGCAGAGAAATGGGCCGAAATGACGAACATTGTGTAGCCTCCTTGCCCGGCTTCGGCAAGACCACAATCTCCGCTTCTAGCATATCTGAGGGGATGGAGCCCGGGCCTTGAAAAGAAGTAAAAAGTTTGGTGAGAGCAGGGGCGAGCAACGAGCAATATGTCTTGTAAAACCCAGCGGAGTAGCCGTCCGGGCTGGGCGATTTTAGAGGCTTAAGTCGGGAAATGGCTGCCGTCACCTCATCTAGGCGAATGGGAGCGTCAAGGGAGTCCGCATTGGCGGAAGATAGCGCAGTAGTGGCAGCGCCAGCCAGGTAGGCCTCAGGGCCTGCTGCTGGGGTGGCTTCGGCGTGGTATAGTGAGGCATAGTAATCGCGGAAGGCCTCTGCAATCTGTGTCTCCTCTCGGAGCTCAACGCCGTTCCCGTCACGCAGGGTTTTGAATTTTTGATCGTTGGACCTTCGCCTTCAGTGCACTGGCCAGGAGTCTCCCTGTCTTATTGCCGCCTACGTAGAAAGTATGGGGGAGGCGAAGGGCGGAATATCCCACTCTATCCGTGTCCAAACCTGCCAGCTGAGCCCTGGCTGCCTTAAGTTGCTTCCAGACACTAGGTGCCTCAGTGCGACCATGGACCCTCTCCAGTTCTACCACCTGGGCCATCAAGGCCTCACATTTCGCTTTGCTGTCCCTGGATTCCGCCGCCGCAATCGCAATAAATTCCCCGCTCACCACCGCCTTCAGGGCCCCCCACAATGCAGCTACTGGCATCTCAGGGTTATCGTTAGAAGTTAAATAATCGGTGATGCATTGGCGCATCTGTTGGGCTACATCTACCCGTTGCAGGAGGGGTTCCCTCAATCTCCACCCACCCGGGGGTCTCCTGATCTTGGGAACTGTGAGTGTGAGTTCCAGTGCCGAATGATCCGAGATAGCCGCTGGAACGATGTCGACGCCTGCGACCCGAGTCTCTAGTTCCGAAGACCCGATGAAGTGATCTAGCCTGGCGTACGTGTGGTGCACATGTTAATAAAAGGTGAATTGTGATGTCCCAGGATGTTTAGCCCTCCAGAGGTCCACTAGCCCCCTTTGCCGTTGCCAGTCCCTGCCTGCGCCCGTGATAGCTCCCGCGCTACCATATCTGTGTCCAGACCTGTCCATGTTAGTGTCCATCACTAAGTTGAGATCCCCTCCCAGAAGCAGAAGGGGATCAGAAGAACGCAGTGCCTCAGAAATCAAGTTCCGTAGAAATGGCTCCTGTCCCGAGTTCGGTGCGTATAAGGACCCCACTGTCAGCTGCTGGTCTCCTATCTGAATGCTGTAGGCCAGCAGTCTGCCCTTGATCTCACCCACCTTGCCCTTAAGCTGCCCATGAAATGTTTAGATACTAAAATCGCAACCCCTGCTTTCTTCTCCGGTGTGGAGGAGAAGAATCGATGCGGAAATATGCGGGACCTCATTCTGTGCCAGTCTTTCGTGAGTAGGTGAGTTTCTTGAAGTAGACATATCTCAGACCCCGAGTTTTCTAGGTAAGAAAGCACTGCCCTACTCTTAATGGGATTGATCAAGCCTTTCACATTTAGTGTCAGAATCTTCAAGATAGCATCAGTCATCACTCCTTCAGAGGGCCTTCATTGCTACGTAAGGCTGATGGTAGACCATTTCTGTGCCCAGGAAGGCACTGACCCTCGCAACCCACTGGTCCCTCGTGGCACACTGGTTCCCACCCTCGTCCCTCCCCTCCTCCCCCCCAACCAACTCCCCCCTACCGACTGTCCCCCCCAAACTCCACCACCCGCCTACCCCCTCCCTAACCCCAACTAGAAATCCCCAAATGCAAACTATAGTCCCAGGCCTAGCAGTACTCAGTCCAGGCCCGTAGAATCTTAGTGTGGAGGAGTGTGTGGCAATGGCACCTCGTTGCCCCTCCCCGCCCGTCCCCCCACCCGTGTGGATGCAGTGCGAAGAAAGCAAATCCCTTGTTGATGCTGGCTCAGTGCAGGGCCGTCGTGTCCTTGACCACCTCCTCTATGGCCGCTGCCTGCTCCTGAGCTATGGTCGTCGGGTCTGGTTTAAGCTCCACTCTAGGAGAGCGTTGTCGCCCTACTCGTTGCCATCTGCCTCTTGAATGCTGCGTAGATCCCTCCTGCTGATGTTGCGGCGGTGTCTTCCCCACTTGCTCGCCCTCCTCAAGGTCAATGCCCAGCAGGGCGCAAGTGTCCCGGAGCGAGCGGAGCTGGTGCAGGGCCCACTTCCATTTGAAGACTAACCTAAAGGGTTGGCCCCAAGAATAGGGAACCCCATTATCCTGCAAGAACGCCGTGGTCACCGGGAAGGCTTTCCTCTTTTGCAGTGATGGCCGAAAGGTCTTGAAATAAGGCCACGGGGTAGCCTTGGAATTGAAGAGGCTGTTTCTGGCGGGCTTCTTTCAGGATCCGCTCTTTCACAGGGAAATCAGGTAAAAAGGCGAAGATGTCCGGCGGGGGGGGGCAGGCGCACGATGCGCCAGGCCGACTCTGTGCGCCCTGTCTATGCGAATTTCGAAGTCGGCATGTTCACCGAGGATCTCCCTGAACGATCCCTGCAGGTAGCAAGTGACGCTGTTCCCCTCTGCCTTAGATGGCACTCCCCGGACCCGTATGTTGTTCCTTCGGGAGCGGTTCGCGAGGTCCTCCGCGTGTGCTTGGAGGTCTACTTGTTGCTCCCGGAGGCGGAGGACCTCTTGCTGCAGATGTTCTACTTCTTCGCTCCGAGACTGGTCCGCCTCCTCTACCGATGCCACTCTCTCCCTCAAACTATCCACATCCCAGTGAAGTTTGCGCTGCTCCCCGGCCAGGTCTTGTTTCAGGGTCTGAAAGTCTTCCCGCAGGGAGTTAAAGAGTGACTCCAGGAAGGCCTTAGTGATAGGGGCCCTTCCATCCTCCTGCCCCGGGTTGCTGGCCGCCGCCGCCGGGGGTGATTGATTCTTCTCCCCCTTTGGGGTGCTTTTGACCAGCATGTCAGTGATGGTGCGGCCTCCTCTACGTCCCGTGTTGGCCATACCGCTCTGGTTGCGCTATCCCCGGAGGGCCAGGTGGGCCTGTCTCCCCAAACCGGGTTTGTTGTAATAAATGTGCTCCCCCAAGGTAGCCGGATAGCGTAGTGTGCGATCGGGCATCTCCCGAATAATCTGTGTCTCCTGTGGGGACCGCTCCGTAAGGGGGCTGCCCCACCACTCGCCCCTGGAGCTCTCCCGCCGAACCCGACCGGTCCGGGCTGTGGCCTGCTGCTGGGCACCTCCGCTCCCTCCGTGCCCCTCCTCACCTTGCGGTCGCCAACCCTTCTCCTGGGCGGTGCGGTCTGTTGAGCAGTCTGTGCCCCTGGCGCTGGCTGGTGAGGCTCCTCAGGAGCGCTGGGTAAGCTACGTTCTCACCGCCAGCAGCCCAGCCCTCGTAGGCCCCAAAGCCTGGACCTCAATTTTCGTGATTGTCCTTGCTGCCTGCACCGACCTCAGCACCCCTGTACCAGGCACTCCTCAGACAAGCAAGCAATGGGGGTCAGTTCTACAACGCCAAGGTGGGGCTACACTGTAGGGCCCACTGTTCAGAGCCCCCACCTACTTCAGGGCTCTGGCGGGACCTCGCTCCTCCGCAGTTCGTAGGCCCGGGACCAGGGCCTCGATTTTCGTGACTCCCCGCTGGGCGCTCGCGGGCCGCAGCCGCCTCCGGCGCCAACCTTTATGCACTCTGCCCCGGGACCCACCTTCCTGCACCAGCTCCCGGCCTCCACGCTGATCGCTCCGTGCCCCGCCGCCGACTCGCGAAGAACACCCACCACCAGAGAGCAGCGCCCGCCTCCTCAGTTCTCGGCCGCCATTTTGCCGCGGCTCCCGGTAGGGTCTCGGGTCCCAGGGGGACTGTGGCTCCCGGGGCCGCCTCCGCAACCGTCCCTCGGCCAAAAAGTGCAGCGCCAGGAATCGCTGCTCGGCAGGATGAGTTGCCTGCTTTCTCAGGGATTTGCGGGCATATAAAGGGGCTAAACGGGGTTCAGGGCCGGGGAGCCGAGCGAGTCAGCGTCTTCTCAGGCTGCCATCTTGGCCACGCCCCCTCAAGAGGATTCTTTTTAAGACATTACTCCGGTCACATAAAGCACTCCATGAGAAGGATGCTGTGTACCTGAGGAGGAACATATGTGCGTATGCACCCCAACCCCCTGAGATCTGCAATCTTCACACAGCGATTTAGCCAGGATTCCTAAAATTCGCCGGCCCAGAACTGGTGGAAGATTTTTCTCATTTCTCAGTTCAAAGACATGGAACAAACTCCCTAATGAACTCTGTGCCTTCTCAGAGCTTCCTGTTTTCAGGAAAAAGATAAAAATCTGGCTGTTCCAACAAGCCGAATAAGACAACCACTTTTTGTGGCTGGCAGGCTTTTCAACTTTCAACACCGGGACACTCTTTGGAGTATGCATGCGCTATACTAATTACTTTCATTAATTTAAAGTGGTCTAGTCCAGATCAAGTATATCAAGGCTACAGATTCTACAATGAAGTTGTAAAACGTCCAGGATTGGTATATGTGGCCTCAGCCAGCTCCAAACCTGATCTCCTCCTGCTGCAGTAGCAAAGCTGTAACAATAACTTCGACCATTCCGACTCAGTCCTGACCTGCAGCACCAGTGCCAGGACCACTACAATCGAATCAGTCACTTTGCCTCAGTCCTAGCCTCCATCACCCTCACTGTGCTTTTCAAAAACGAATGCCCTTGTACCTAGGTGTGCCAATGCTGTCTAGCCTGAGCTGCAATACCATTACCCTGTTGTCCCGGAATCATGGCCTTGCACGCTTCTCGCAAATGTCCCTCAATCGTGACGTGCAGCATGATCACCCAGTTATTCCAGGAACCGAGGAACCGGACCCTTACATGCACAGCTGCCAATGTACCCTAATGAACTGTAGCCCTTGCACTTCCATGTCAGTCTAAGACCCTTACAAGCAGACAGGTCTTTAAATGGAAACAAATAAGTGCAGGTACTCACTAAATTGATCTGTGGAAGGGGAGAGCTTGGGGCAGAGCTAGGGGTTGAGCTGGGGGCGGTGCTATGAAGCGGGGCTCGTGGTGAATATTTAACGGAATCGAAATGTTCTTGATGTGCATCAGTGCATGATGATAAAGAGGCATTTCAAGTATCTCTGAAGTTTTGTTTTGACTTTATATGTACAAAGGTGGTCATTTAATATTTTCATTCAGATTTTATATGTGTACAGATGGTCTCTGCGCATGGCACACAAAATATATTTTGCATTGTTACATCAAGCATAGCAACGCATAATGTGGGCACTTTAAGGAAGAAACCTTGAAAATAATATACCAATACCTCATTCCTACATCTGTGGTTTTCCAATCTTGAGTGTATTAGGATTACGTTACTCAGTGCCCAAAAACCTCAGACCACCACACACTGACCACGCAGTTTTGAGGTAGGTTACTCTACTCTGTGGTCACTACATTGGGCTTGATAAAATTAGCAAAAAGCATGGTAATACCAATGGTCTTTCCCCTAGATTTAAACAAGTCACTTCCCAATCAAGGGTTGACCACCAACCTGTTACTATGCCAGACTTGCGCCACCAAGGATGACCCAGGCCGCTTTTGGCCTTAACATGAAAGGTAACCACATTTAGAAAACCAGTATCTCAGAATCGCAAACTTCTGCCAATAGATGACTTTTACCACAAGTAGAAGAGTCCAGTGAACAGACTGGTGTAGACTAACTTGTAGGGTAGGCTAAACAAAATGGGTAGTTATAAATTGATGCTTGCACAGCATTCTTATTTTTTAAATATTTTTTTTAATATAAACTGCGATTGAAACTGTGTCCCACCTTCAATGAAGCAACAGGCGCTAGATTTGCAGAGCTAACTTGTTTTCTTCATGGTTTTGACTTTTGAGTAGATTGCATGCATGCAATCATAGCCCGGCTTTGAAAGCTGAGGACCAACATAGCAGCTGCATGTGAAAATAAGTCCCACAAATGGAAAGAATCAGCGTTACCTTTTAAAAAGAATGCAAGCACACCAGTTGCCAGTTGGCAAATGTGTCTGCAACTACCCAGGCGGCGGAGGCCCTTAACATGGGTCTTGTGTTGAGCATTTTCATTGATAAGACACTTTAAATGTCTCTGGCTTGCACAAGCTATTTTCTTTGCCTTACAATTTTTAGAACTGTTTACGTGAATTCTCACTGGGGGAGAAAGTCTGTAATAAACCATGTAAGGGGAATGCCTCTTCCAACTAAGGTACCTAAATAGATATTGAGACAGTGCAGGCTTCCCAGAGAGCAAGGCAGGCCCACACTGGTGAGGTCAGGATGCCCTGCAGTGCAGTCAGTACAAGCTAACCCTCAGAAGTGCAAGTTTAGAGACAGGCTGGGCTGAGCTGGTGCAGGGCTCATGGGGCTGGAAATAAATCCCGCTGTGGTGACTGAAATAATAGCACACGGGCATGGACATGCAGGGTCTCACGCACATGTACACGGCAGTCATAACATTAGTTTTTACAAGCGCTTACTTCCGCAGATGTCTGCTGTTCTGTACCTCAATTCCCACCTGCTTTGCCTCACTGTCAGCTATATTTCAGCCCTTACACTTTAACCTAGTTATACACACGTACTGACATGCTCTGCTGTAACACCAAGTTGTCATCACCAAAACTTCCTGTAAGTCACGGCAGGCTAAACAGAGGTGCAGGGGCACTTACTTTGTGATCCTCTGTGCAGGGCCTAATTGACAGTTGTGAGTTTAAAAAATGAGTTGCCACTAAAATGTCCAGTAGCAGCATAGGTCAAGGGTAGGCCGGCAACGGACTGACGGAGTGCGGCACAAACCACTCCTCTAACAGGCTTGATGGCAGATGATGAAAAGTATCTGCAAATGCTTCTGAGCTTGCGGTGTTACTCATATAAGTGCACAAACAAAAGAAGCTTCCCTGAAATATTGGTCAGTTACATAATGTAACCATATCGCTGCAAAGCACTAAGTAGAGTGCTGAGCAGTTCAAAAAATGTTAAGGAATGTCCTCACACACCACCAGGTGTAATACTTCATCATAGGCAGTCCTCACTCTCTAAAAACCACGTTTGAGAGAGAGGGCCTACCCCTGGAGACAGGGAGGCCCTTCTAATAATCTAAGTGGGGCCCATGAAGTAGTGATTTAAAAAACAATGAATTACCCAAAATTACGTTTAATTGCAGGGTATTACTTGGTGTTAACACCTTAACCGCTGCTTTTATTTTGCCGCAGTACGGCGGTTCCGCGGAGTGGGCGGGGCCACGTTGCCGTTCGCAGCACCAGCGAGGTAATCCTCGCGACAGCCAACGGCCGACGGGAGCACGGAAAGGGTTAACAACTAGAATGTGGGGATGAGGGGAACTATTACTCCATCACCACCCTTATAATCAACATGTTTCTGCCTTTGGCCCAGGTGGGTCGATGTCAGAAGAGGAGTGGACATCTTTAAGTGGACAGCCAGGGACGCACCTTGAGGCAAGTGTGACTACAGTGGTCCCTTTACTCTCTTCCCATGGGGCAATTAGGACACTATGTTGGGTATAAAAGAATTCCAGTTTTAGTTAGAGGATGACACTGGTCACCCTAACATAGTGGTAACATCTGGAACCAAATTGGTAAGATAGGAGACCGATTTCCCTCCTAATGAATGCTGCAGACCCACCTGGGCCAACGGCAGAAATATGTTGATGATAAGGGTGGTGATGGGGTAATAGTTCCCCTCGTCCCCACATTCTAGTTGTTAACACCAGTAATACCCTGCATCTAAATGTAATTTGGGGTAATACATTGTTTTTAAATCACTACTTAACGGGCCCCACTTAGATTATTAGAAGGGCCTCCCTGTCTCCAGGTGTAGGCTCACTCTCTCTCAAACGTGGTTTTTAGAGAGTGAGGACTGCCTATGATGAAGTATTACACCTGGTGGTGTGTGAGGACAGTCCTCAACATTTTTCAAAATGCTCAGCACTCTACTGACGTAGTGCTTTGCAGGGATACAGTTACATTATGTAAGTTATCAATATTTAAGGGTAGCTTCTTTTGTGTATGCATTTGATAGGTTTGGAATGCTGCTCACCCTGACAACCTTGTAGCTCTAGTTCCCTCGCTTGGATAATTCCAAGGGTTTGTGTGTCTATGTTACTCATATGAGTATCATTACTCTCCTTGGCCAAGTGGAAGTTCAGGTACTCAAGGGGTAAAAATCCCGAAGTGCTTGTACTCAGTACTGGCGGGTACCATACCGGCCCATTTAAAGCCCTCCAAGCAGGTCTGTAAGTGAACCTCCATCCAGCTCTTGTAAAGGTTGCACTTGCAGCTGACCTTGCACGTGTCTGGTGACCCGGATGCTGTCAATCTGAAGACAGGCTGCAGTGCACCTTCTCTGTCAGAGATGACTCTGTGCACCCGTGTCCTTCACAGCAAACCACCAGCTGTACAGAGGCATTCTAAACCCAGAATCTCTTCTCTTTTCATGAGTCTCTTCGATCCTTTCTCTCCTTAATGACAGTCATTTCTTGATCTACTCTTTCATCTACTCTTTCATCTCTTGTGTTATGAGTCTCCTTTCCCCATCTTCCTGGTTTTTTCTGCCCCTCCCTCTCCATCTATTAGGACCCTCCTGTTTACACCAGGTCTTCTCTGGCTCCTCTTGCACATTCTCCTTTTCGCTCACACAGGGTCAGAGCTCCGAAAAGTGCAGAAGATGCAGTGCAGGGGCAGGAGGGGCTCTCCAAAGAGCTCTCCAACCCCAACGCCGGAAACAACGACATCACCCCATCTCAAGACCTCTGCAACTCCCTTGCCTCCTACTTCCACAACAAGATCACAGACATACACAACAGCTTCAGCACTCAACGGTCCCTCCCCACGACCGCACCAACAACCCCCACCACCACCGTCTGCGCCTGGACCCCGATCAGCACCGAAGACACCATCCGCATGATGAACTCCATCCACTCCGGATCTCAAACCGACCCCTGCCCTCACCACGTCTTCAACAAAGCTGACGCTGTCATCGCACCCCATCTACGGGACATCATCAACACCTCCTTTGACACCGCCACCTTCCCAGAGAGCTGGAAGCACGCCGAACTCAGCGCTCTACTGAAGAAACCATCAGCGGGCCCCACCGAACTCAAAAACTACCGCCCCATCTCGCTCCTCCCGTTTCCGGCCAAAGTCATCGAGAAGACCGTCAACAAGCAGCTGGCCGCCTTTCTCGAGACAAACGGATCCCTCGACCTCTCGCAGTCTGGCTTCCGGGCCAACCACAGCACCGAGACCGCCCTCATCGCAGCCACGGACGACATCCGAGCCCTACTGGACAACGGGGAAACAGCGGCCCTCATCCTCCTGGACCTCTCCGCGGCATTCAACACCATCTGCCACCGCACCCTAGTGCAGCGCCTCAGCAACGTCGGAATCCAGGAGAAGGCACTAGAATGGATCATCTCCTTCCTCGCCGGAAGGACACAGAGAGTCCGCCTACCCCCGTTCAGATCAGAAGCCACCGAAATCATCTGCGGCGTTCCTCAAGGCTCATCGCTCAGCCCCACCCTCTTCAATGTCTACATGAGCCCCCTGGCGGCCATCGCACGACAACACAACCTCAACATCATCTCCTACGCCGACGACACCCAGCTGATCCTCTCCCTCACCAACGACCCCGACACCGCCAGAACCAACCTACACGAAGGGATGAAAGACGTAGCCGAGTGGATGATGAACAGCCGCCTGAAACTGAACTCAGACAAGACGGAAGTTCTCATCCTGGGCTCCTCGCCCTCCGCCTGGGACGACTCCTGGTGGCCCCCCGCCCTGGGCTGCGCGCCCAAACCAACAGACCACGCACGCAACCTGGGATTCATCCTGGACTCCTCCCTCTCCATGACCAGACAAGTCAACGCCGTCTCCTCGTCTTGCTTCAACATCCTACGCATGCTACGTAAGATCTTCCGGTGGATCCCCACCGAGACCAGGAAGACGGTCACCCAAGCCCTCGTCACCAGCCGACTGGACTACGGCAACGCCCTCTACGCCAGAACCACCGCCAAGCTCCAGAAGAGACTCCAACGGATCCAGAACGCCTCAGCAAGACTCATCCTCGACATCCCCCGACACAGCCACATCTCCGGACACCTGAGAGACCTGCACTGGCTCCCGGTCAACAAGAGAATCACCTTCCGTCTCCTCGCCCACGCACACAAAGCCCTGCACAACCAAGGCCCAAGATACCTCAACAGCCGCCTCAACTTCTACACTCCCACTCGCCAGCTTCGATCGACCAGCCTCGCCCTCGCCGCCGTCCCCCGCATCCGAAGAGCCACCACAGGAGGAAGATCCTTCTCCTTCCTGGCCGCCAAGACCTGGAACTCCCTCCGGACCCACCTCCGCCTGACCCAAGACCACCTCGCCTTCAGGAAGCAGCTCAAGACCTGGCTGTTCGAGCAGTAGCAGACCCCCCCTTCCCCAAGCGCCTTGAGAACCTCCGGGTGAGTAGTGCGCTATATAAATGTTGTTGATTGATTGATTGACTGAGCTCCAGTTATGGCTGTAGTGTTTACTACCCAGCCAGTAGTAGATGGTGGCCCTTTCGCTGGATTGCACCTGAGCCCATGAAATTGTTCCTGCCATTCTCTGGTGCTCAGCCCTCCTTTTCACTTCTCTACTTCTCCAGTCCTGTCGTCCTCAGCTTAGGGGGACCAGGTGTCCCGGTTTTTCCCAGACGGCCCCGTTTTATCACCAGCTGTACCGGCAGATTTCATGAAATTTCGCTCCTGTCCCGGTTTTTAGAGAGGTTCGACTGAAAACGCGGGAGGTGCTTTTTTTTTTACAAAGGAGGGATAGTTAGCAGTTGTGTCAAGAAAGCAATTTAATTGACAGGCACGCTTCTGCATTTAAAAATTGCATTTTATATATGTTCAAACTGGCTGTTCTGTATTTCTCTGTTGAGGAGGGCTGTCATTCTGTGCGCTCGCTTGAAGAAAAAACTGTAATCCTTCCTCTATTTTCGTGAAATGTCCCGGTTTTTTGGCTTTATAATTCTAGTCTCCCTACCTAAGCTGGACGACCACCCTGCTCGCTGCTCTGCTTTGAGCCCTTTCACTGAATTTAGACAGGACACCAGTATTCCGGTGTGCTGATTGCGGATTTAGTAAATCTATCCATCATTACACTGGCCGTGAGGCATGAAGTGACATACACAGCGGACCACCACAGGCCCCACCACGCACCACCCCTCTCCACGCAGCAACAGGTCACCGAGATTAACACTCATATTGCCTCGTTTGTATCCGATATTTTGATCTCTTAGCTAAAGAGGCAAAAGGAAATGCTTCAGAAGGATCCAAATCTTCAAAACTTAGCTCATGTCCTGCACCCATGCTCACCACTGACATTAGGAAAGGAAAAAGATTTCAGAAAGGGATTGAAAACCTGGGTCTTTAAGTTACAGGACACCTGCGCTAGAGCACTAGTGTAATGGTTGGATAAGCTATCACCTGCAACCAACCCATTTCCTATACCTCTGGATCAGTAATTGGGCCTAGATGCTCCTTGGAGCGATAGCTGCGCGATATAAAAGACCACTTACATTACATTACATTACACTGACCCGATGTCAGAGTACTACTGGGACCGGCAGCCTCTCTGCGCACATGAACATTCTAGAAAGCCCGATTCAGATCATTAAATGCAAAGACCAGTCCAATACCAGCCTTTAGGCTACCGACGCCCTGGCATTTTACATGTTGCCCTCACCCGCTCGCCAAAGGGCCCCTCCCCAACGCGCGCACCTGGGCGCTTCCTAAAAGTAACGCATTGTTAATGCATAGACTATTCTGCACGGCCGCAATGGGGATCATTGAGTGAGTGCAGGACGGACGCATGAGCAGCTGCACGAATGAGAGCATCCAGGCACGTTCATTTGTAAACCATACTATTGGGTTTTCCGATGCTTCTTATCATTTTAATTTTGTTCTTGCTTTTTGTCACAGCATAGCACTAACGTATCCTCATACCCAATTCGCCACAATTTTTGTTGTCAGAGCTAGGACATATATATTCAGATTGTTAAGGTCTGAATAAAAAGATCAGAAGCTAAATGATTAGCGCGACCCTCTGCAAACGGTTTCAGGTCCGAGGAGGCCCCTTCGGCACACAGTGCTGTAGAAAGATTGGAGGCAACCCAGAGCCATTCATGCATGCCGGTATGAAAGACCGCGGGGGAGCCAGCGAGCAGGAGATACGCACATTTTATGGGATGGCATATATTATTAAGAGAGTTTAATTGCCCCGTTTTTGTCCACAGTATAACTCAACAATTGCCCGACGAAGCCTCGCCAATCTATCGTCCCGGCAGGGTCTTGCAGTCAAGACTGCATTATGTGGCTCGCGCCTCCGGGCACTCGAGAGAAATCTCTCTCTCCAGAGACGGTGTCAAAACAGCCAGCGATGGAGCGGAGATTTAGGGGACTGTAATATTCAGACATAAAAGAAAGAAACACAACTCCTCCTCCCTCCCCCCACCGACAACAGGAGGAGTGGAAAGGTCACCCCTCCAGAGAGAGCGACTAACTCAGCAGAGGATGTGACCCGCAAGGCCAGGAGCCGCCATGTGCCACGCAGTTACCCATAGCAACCATCATCCCCATGGCAGCTGTCAGGTATTGATTCGAACGGATGATCTAGGTGCTGCCCTTTAACAAAAACACACCAGCGCATTTATTTATCTATCCGAGGATATTGTGGTGAGCAATAGATTTTGATCCGAGCAGCAGAGCGCTTGGCGAATACCTGTCTTCTTCCATGATTGCATGTTCTGTGGCTCAGCAGTCTCCCACGTTTATCAACTTTTACTCAAGAGAGCAGTTCTTTTTTACGCCTGGGCTGACACTTTGCACCTTTTGGTGACTATATGTGACAGGGCTCAATTTGTAAAAAAACAAAAACTAAGTGCTAGGGTTTTGTCAAGAGACCCCAGAAGCCCGCACCATACCATTGCCCCTACCTGTGCTGCTAATAACCGCACCACCACAAACTACTAACCATCACACTGCTGCAAGTGTGACAATTCATATTGTTCCACGTCCCAAAAGGTATGAGAATGGCTTGGGTGTCAGATATTAATCATATTTAATGTTTACTGAATTAATAAACAACTGTTGTGCTCATCTCTAAATTATACAGACAGAGCCACCATGTGTCATAATCACGAATGTTAACACAAGGAGATGATGGACGGAGCGCTGAAACTTTTCAGACACTCAACCCCAGTCAAAGATCTGGGTTGAATCCATCATAGTTCTTTAGCTCACCTCGCCACCCCAGTTCAGACTCAGCTATATGCAAATCGGTCCTGACACTGTGCCTCAGGGGAACATTCCAGCACAAACTGACCAGAAACAAGCATCCTGGGGCCGGTTTCGGTTAAGGGACCGGTTTCGGATTAACACCTCTCGTCATCCAGGCTTGCTTGAATCCAGTGACCGATATCTGTACATACCCTGCCAACTTAGGGAAAACAAAGCAAACACAAGGAGATGATGGACAGAGTGCAGAAACTTTTCAGACACTCAGCCCCAGTCACAGATCTGGGTTGAATCCATCATCCTTCTTTAGCTCACTCCAGTTCAGACTCAGCTATATGCAAATCAGTCCTGACATTGTGCTTCATGGGGACAGCTCAGCCCAAACCGGACCGGAAACAAGCATCCTGAGTCCGGTTTCGGTTTTGGATTAACACTTCACGTCATCCAGGCTAGCTTGAATCCAGTGACCAACGTCTGGACATACCCTGCTAACTTAGGGCAAACAAAGCAAACACAAGGAGATGATGGACAGAGCGCTGAAACTTTTCAGACACTCACCCCCAGTCACAGATCTGGGTTGAATCCATCATCGTTCTTTAGCTCACATTGCCATCCCAGTTCAGACCCAGCTTTATGCAAATCAGTCTTGACACTGTGCCTCAGGGGAACAGTACAGCCCAAACTGCCAAGTCAGGTCTTCCTTGGACCAGAAACAAGCATCCTGTGACCTGTTTCGGGGTAACACCCCTCATCAGCCAGGCTAGCTTGAATCCAGTGGCAAAGTGAGCAAGGAACCCACGTCTGAGCATACCCTGCCAACTTAGGGCGAACAAACCAAACAGAAGGATGTGATGGATGGTGCGCTGAAACTTTTCAGACACTCACCCCCCAGTCACAGATCTGTGTTGAATCCATCATCATTCTTTAGCTCACTTCGCCACCCCAGTTCAGACCCAGCCATATGAATATCAGTCTTGACCCTGTGCCTCATGGGAACAGTCCAGTCTGAACTGCCAAGCCAGGTCATTCCTGGACCGGAAAAAAGACTCCTGGGACTGGGTTTGTGTTATCACCCCTCATCAGCTGGGGTGGCGAAGTGAACTAAAGAACGTTGTGGATTCAACCCAGATCTGTGACTGGGGGTGAGTGTCTAAAAGTTTCAGTGCTCCGTCTTTCATCTCCTTGTGTTCCCTTTGTCAAATACAACAGGAAGGTGTTTTATAATGTGAACACAATAACAAACACCATAGGAAGGGGCTTTACATTTTGAACGTAATGACACATGCCATAGCAGGGAATTTCTCATTGTGCATTTTCTGACAAATTCAGCAGGAAGATGTTTAGTACAAAGGTATTTTAAATTTGGCCACAGTAAATGTTTTTTCCCCCCAGAACATGCAATGTATACTGGTTGATGAGTTTTTGGAGGCAAAAACCACATGGTTATGTTTATGTTAGGGCCATTAGCCTTATTTGAAAATTTTTACATGTTTTCACAAAGGCTGAAGGCCACCCATTTTACATTATGAATGGCTTAACAAAGCCTGTAGGCCACACCTCGCTGATTGTGAATAACTTCAAGTGTTGCATTTGGCTCCTAAACCAGTGCTGGTTTTTTAGGGTTAGAGCCTGTTTGTGCACACATTGTTACCTAATACCATACAGCTAATGGGAAAAGGCTAGATGTACTATGTTAGTTTACCTCTGTGATATTTGTCTGGGGTACTTGATTTACACCCTTGATTCTACAAGGCCCCTTCGGGGGGTGGGTGGGGGGAGGTCAATTTGCAATTCGTGCATAGTATTTAGTTGTGTTTTCATTACAGTATTTTTCCTTTAAAAAAATGCCTGGAGATTGATTTACTGTTTTCATTGTGCACCCATAACCATCCCCACTCCATCATCTGCTCAGGGTGGATTTTCTTTCCAAGATGGAGGGGGAGGGCTTAAACCCGAGTCTCCAGAGTATACCCCTTTATGCGTAGAAACTGAGCAGGGACCGTTGAGTGTCTTCTTGGTGCCCGATGATGTGGTGGATGTTATCTTATGTACTCTTCGTTCCTCCACCAAACCTCTTTATTCCGGGTTTTTCACTTTATGTGCAGATCACCTGACTGACCTATTGTAAGCGAGGCAACATGACATTCTCAAGTATGTGCTCCCTCCGGACCAGGCAGGCTGTGCATCTAGTGCTTTCCTTTGCCTCCTGGATCAATGCCCATTTTCAAGAACCCCGATTTTTATTTTTTATTGAAAGTTTTAACTAATATGTTTCCTCACACTCATTTTCTGATGCAGAAGTGGGAGTTAAAGTCAGTTCCTACTTTTTTAATGGTTGCTACATTTGAGCCCCTGCATAATTGTTCATTAAGAATTCTACCCCCCAATAGAGTTTTCTAGTTTCCATTATTTTGGCTGTATGTGTCAGTTACTTAGGCTATATGTGTCAGTGAGGTGCAAGCACTAAGTGTCAGGCTTCCTTTTACCACAGTTTGTCGCAGCAAGTGTACCTCAGAACTAGAGCTGCTTTCCTCCCGAAGGAGGTGAACCCTTTCTATATGGGTCAAACAAATCTCTTCCTTCTTATTTCCCCCTCCTCACCATACACAAGAGGAGGAAAGGCTGCACAGGCTAGAACCGAAAGGAGCAGTGAGCTTTTATATTGTCAGCTTGAAGGATTTGCCGTGAACATGAGGAGCTATTCATAAGTTTTGTTGGCAACAGAAAAGAAACAGCAGTGCTGAAAAGGACCTAATCGAGGTGGATTATTTTGTGAATTCAGATCTTTTGCGTAAAGTCACTAAAAGTACAGGAGGACATTGCTGCGTACTCCTCGTGGGCCAAGTCTTCAACATCGACCTTGGGGGGAGATTCTGCAGGTGACATTCGCAGGGCAGTCACTTTGCCATCCCTCCACACCTTTGATAAGCATTATTGTCTGGAATTGGAGGTAAATGAATATTAATGATCAACTAATGATTAATTTATTCAAACTAAACTTGTTTCCACCCTCTACCCCAATAAACACCAAATCACACACCTAAAAATATTTACACAATTCCCAAGCAATTTTACATACATTTTTTATTACAATTAACAACAAATCATAAATTCCTTGTAAAAATGTGTTCCCAACATTTACAATTATAAACCCCACAACTCAGACATCACACTTATTCCACAATTAGCATTTTTAATATTTAATTAATTAATTATATATTAATTAACAAATATTTAATTAAGTAAAAATAATTTACCTCTCACCATATTCACCTATAAATGACACCACCAATGTTGTAAAACATGGCACCATTAACATAATTAATTAACAATGAATTAATTAATTGATAACAATTAACAATCAGAATATAAACCATTAATAATGAAATAATTCACACAATTAACACTTTAAAAGAACATTACTATTTTTTTATATTAAACATTTAAAAAAATGTATTACAATCAAATTACTTCCCACCCTACTCTCCTATCAACCCACAACCCGCTCGTAAAAAAACAACACAATTAACAATTAATTTATAATAATTAACAACCAATTAATAAACAAATATTAATACATTATTTACCGCAATTAACAATACAAAATATTAAATACATAAATATTAAGTACTAAAAAATATTAATTAATTAATTAATTAAAATTAAATTACTTCCCACCCATCTCCCCTATCAAACCACAACCCGCTCCCAAAAAAATTACACAATTAACATAACTACCAATTAATTAATAATAATTAACAACCAATTATCAAACAATTATTAATACATTAATTACCACAATTAACAATACAAAATAATAAATACATAATATTAATTAATACACATATTAATACATTAATTATAATTAAATTAGTTCCCACCCAACTCCCCTATCAACCCACAACCTACTCCTAAAAAAATTACACAATTAACATAATTACCAATTAAGTATTAATAATTAACCGATTACTAAATATTTAATAATAAATTAATTGTCACAATTAACAATATAAAATATTAAATGCATAAGTGTAAATTAATAAAAAATATGAATTAATTAATTATAATTACATTACTTACCACCCTATTCCCCTATAAACCTACAACCCGCTACAGAACTAAAACACATTTAATAAAAAAAAATTAATAACTTCTAAAAATGTAATACATATATTAAAAAACGAATGCACTACTTAGATACGATGTTGAGTCTGTGTGTTCTGACGATGGATGCGAGCAGGGCCATGTAGATGTTGAATAGCGTGGGGCTGATTGAGGATTCTGGGGGACTCCGCAGGTGGTTGGTGTGGGTGTCAAGAGGAAAGGAAGGAGTCTGACCCGCTGAGTTCTGCTGTAGAGGAATGAGTGGATCCAGTCGAGGGCCTTGTTCCGGATTCCTGCGTCGTGATGCCTGCGGGCTAGGGTGTGGTGTGAGACTGTGTCAAAGGTAGCAGAGAGGTCCAGGAGGATGAAGGCCACAGTCTCTCCGCTTTCAAGGAGGGAGCGGATGTCTTCTGTTCTGGCAAGAAGGGCAGTTTCCGTGCTGTGATTCTTCCTGAAGCTGATTGGGAGCAGTTGAGGATGTTATTTTCCTCTATGAAGGAGGTGAGTTGACTGTTGACAGATTTTTCCATGACCTTTGCCAGATACAGGAGTAAGCTAATCAGTCGGAAGTTCTTGAGTTAGGTGGGGTCCGCCGAGAGTTTTTTCAGGAGAGGGTTGATCTCGGCATGTGTCCAGGTGTCGATGATTCGTTGTTGATGGTTCGTCGAAGCTCGGGGCAATGATGTCCGTGGCTCTGTGGTAGATGTGGTGGGGGCAGAGCTCCATGGGGGTGGGTTCCTCGTGAAGGTTGTTGTCATCGAAGTTATCATTGATGGTCTGTATTTTGAGATGGAAGAAGGCGCTGAGTCTGTCAAAGAGGTCCTGGGAGGGTGGGATGTCGGTAGTCTCCCTGTTGGGTTGGGCAAACTCTTTGATGATGCCGAAGGTTTCCTTGCTGTTGTGTGTGTGGGTGGATATTCTATCCTGGAGTGCTTTCTTCCTTGAGTATCTGATGGGTTTGTGGTGGGTGGTGGTGGCTGCTTTGAAGTTGCAGAGGTCTGCTGTGGTTTTGGAGTTCCTCCATTAGTTTTCGAGCCGTCTGCAGGTTTGTCTAGATTCTCGAAGTCCGGAGGAGAACCAGCTGGCTTTCTTGGTGTTTGGGTTGGAAGTTTTCTTGAGGGGGGACGATGTTGTTGGTGCAGTCGGTGATCCAGTTGTGTAGGAAAATCAAAAAGGCCATCAACACCCAGCTAGCACACTCCATAAAAACCAACAGCATCCTAAATACCTCTCAATCCAGATTCCACAGCAACCACAGCACAGAGACCGCCCTCATAGCCACCACCGATGACATCCGCGCCCACCTTGACCAAGGCCCTATGGTAGCCCTCATTCTCCTGGACCTATCAGCAGCTTTTGACACCGTCTCCCAATGCACTCTAGCCACCAGGCGTCATGATGCCGGCATGCAAGGAACATCCCTAAACTGGATACTATCCTTCCTCTCAGGCAGAAAACAGAAAATAAGACTTGCACCCTTCCTCTCAGAACCAACAGAGACCGGATGCGGAGTACCCCAAGAATCCTCCCTCAGCCCCACACTCTTCAACATCTACATGGCTCCCCTCGCAACCATCGTCAGAAACAACAGACTCAACATCTTCTCCTACCCCAATGACACCCAGCTCATCCTCTCCATTACCAAGGAACCCAACATCACCAGGCACCATTTTTAAGAAGGGATGAAAGACGTTGCAACCTGGATGAGCAACAGCTGCCGGAAGCTCAACTCTGAGAAAACAGAAGTCCTCATCCTTGGCTCCACCCCCTCTGCATGGGACAACACCTGGTGGCCCCCGCCCTCGGAAACCCACCCACCCCAAGGGACCATACATGCAACCTCGGCATCATAGTCCACTCTAAACTCACCATGAATCACCAGATCAACTCTGTTTCCTCCAGATGCTTCTACCCACACCGCATACTTTGCAAGACCTTCAAGTAGATCTCCCCGACTCCAGGAAGACCATCACCCACGCACTCATTACCAGCAGACTGGACTAAGGAAACGCTCTCTATGCCAGAATCAACAAAAAACGCCTCCGCAAACTCCAGACTGTCCAGAACGCCGCAGCCAGACTTATCCCCCAATCCCACGACATGACCACAACACCTCCGCAACCTCCACTGCTTCCAGTCGAAAGAAGAATAACCTTCAAATTGTTCACACACTCCTACAAAGTCCTCCACAATACCGGACCCCAATACCACAACAAACGAATCTCCTTTCAAGCCCCGAAGAGAAACCTCCGCTCATCCGACCTCACCCTTGCTACCGTCCCCCATTTATACAGGGCCAGAGCAGGTGGTAGATCCTTCTTCTACCAGGCAGCCAAGACCTGGAATGAACTCCCCCTTTACATCCGGCGAAGCCCGACATTGCACCATTTCAGAAAGGACCTCAAGACCTGGCTCTTCGATTGACCCCAACGGAGCTGCTCACACCCCTTCCCCAGCGCCTTGAGACGCTCACAGGTGAGTAGTGTACTCTACAAACCTTGATTGATTGATGGATCTGTAGTGCATTACTCATGGAAGTATCCATCATCTTTTACATTGCTTCCATCAATAGCAACCAAAATGTCCCCATTGCTAACAATAGATACATACCTTCCTCTGTGTTATCTGTGTTCAACTTGACAGACTTTCGGCAAATAATAGGAATTATAAAAATATACTCTGGCATACATATATTATTTTAAACATTTAAAACATTTTATTTGCTGTTTATAATTTTGAAAATATGTTTTAAAATCTAAAAAAGTACTTATAATTTTTTTATTTTTGCTGATTTCTTTAAAACTGTGACACTGATCATACATGTTTATATATTTAAAAAAAAATGTATATCATACAACCAAATGTAGACAAATGTAAGGTGTGCCAATTTTAAACTGTAATATGTCCGTCAAACCTGTGTGTGAACACAGACTATTGATGCAATTGACTCATATTTTGAAGAAATGTCCATCAGTCACCACAGGGAAGACTGAGAAGAATGCCAGCTACTTCCAGTTCACAGTTAGCAACTCGACTGGGATGTTGCAGCCAACTATTTCAGTTGCTTTCAAACAGGTCCTGGATGTTATGCTCAGACGTACGAATGACAGCCCCCAATTTCCAATGGATAATGCGGGAGTGAACAATATAAAAGCTGAGTTCTATGGATTCAGAAGCATTCCCCATGTGGATAGTGCCATCGATGGTCCCCATGTTGCATTGGTGCCACCTCATGACCAGAAACAAGTGTGCCACAACAGAAAGTATTATCACTCTATCAATTTGCAGATGGTTTCCAGAGAAGATCTCTACATCATCGGTGAGTGTGCAAGATTTCCCGGTTCCACCCATGACTCACTAGTTCTACACAACAGCTGCATACCACAACAGATGGCAGACCTTCCACCAAGGAAGGGCTGCTTGTAATTTCAAATATTATGTTGATTTCAATTGTTGTTGGAAAGTTGCACCCTTACAAACATAATTTCATTTATATTTGCTTTTGTGATTATGTATATCCGGGGACTCAGGTTATCCAAGTTGTAAGTGGCTTATAACACCTCTGAGAAACTCAACACAGTGAGATGGAAGTCCACTTCAATGAGGCCCATGTGCAAAAGGGTTCTGTGGAGTGGGCGCCTGGACTCCGGAAGGCCCTGTTTAGGTGCTAGTAAAAGACTGGAGGGACTCTCCTCTATTCTCCTTGGAAAATCTGCCCAATTGTTACGCTATGTTGCATGCTTCAAAATATTGCCTTGCAGAGAAACATTCTGTTCATTCCTAATGACAATTACCAGTGGGAACCCCAGGGTGATGCTGGTGACATGTGTCAAGAAGTTGACAGTGATGAGAATGAAAGCACAGACCACAGGTGCAAACTCATTGAAAAAATCTTTGTAAGTGACTGTAATATAAATGTTATTTGTTTATTCTCCCTCTGGACACATCCTCTTCTAGAGTTGATGCTACTATGTATTCAATTAATTAGATTTCACATGTTTAGTTGTCTTTATATTCAAAGTGTGTTTGTTTTTTAAATTTGTTTTGATAATACCATACTATATTGCCAATATCTTACATCTAATGATGAGATATATGCACATTTTTGTTTTACATCTGTTAATGTTTCATTATCAGAATATGGTTAATATTAAAAAAAAACAATTTACTTAGTTAGAAAAAGTTGCACAAATATATGTATTTGTGCTTACTTCTTCGTAGGTTATGTCATCCTGTCATCTGTTGGGGCACTAGCAAGCCATAGGTAAGTACTTTTGAGTGTTGCGCAGGTGCTGGTTATCAAGAGTTTGCAATGCAAGTTTCATGACCATTAGTGGAATGTTTTTGGAAAAAAACAGTACACTTCCTCTCAGTCATGAAGTGATTCCAATTGAAATGAGTTTCCTCTAAGGTAACTGATATGTGTATGTGTCAACGTCTAGAAATCAGACTTAATCTTGTCAACTGTAGCATATTTGATTACATTTGCTGTAGTTTATGACTGTGTGTGAGCATAATGTCTGTGTAAAACATGCAGACAGAGCAATGTGTGGCTGAAGACTACCATTTGTGTGGTTTGTGTATTTGGAGGAGCAGTTGCTAGCAAAATGTAACAATGGCTTTATATTTTCCCAATATGTAGAATAATTAGATATTTCACACTGTAAAGTCATGTTTACTTTGTGATATGCCTCATGCTATATTTATTATCTGAGTGTGTATGGCCTAATGTTGTGTTTTCTATGCATGGTTTGCACATATCCTTTACTGTGCTTTTAAATACATAACACTTTCATATTAAAATGGAAATATAACAAACCACTATTGATGTGGTTGTACATAATGGAATAACAGTAATTATTTGTTTTGATAACGTGTATTGCTCATGTATATTAAATGGTCGGCAAATATGTAAACTTTATAGAGATGTATGTTGATTTTCATAACACATCAGTGCAACATTTAGTTCTTGGTATGAGAAAACGGTTGTAACACCAATTTGTATTCATTTTTATTATTTTATAACTTAGTCAGAAAAAATATAGTTTCAGATTCTCTGACAATGAGATAAATACAAGAATTTTGTGTGAAGAATTAAAAATGAGACAATGCTTAGAGCTCTTTTCAGAGCTCTTTTCTAAATAACAGTCCATGAGTTGTATTTTTTCAGACACTTTCACTAAAAGGAAGCCGAAGGTCTGTTACTGGTGGTTCGGGTTGTCAGTGGTTTGAAGAATGTCTTTTGCAGTGGAGTGCTGCAAGTGTTGTTTGTGAGCATAGTTTGTTCAGTTGTGTGTTGACAGATGTGTCTGCAGTCGGGTACCCTGTCCACCGTTGCTGTCCTCCATCTAGAGGATCGGCAGGCACACTCTGATAGTATACAGCTCTAAATATATCGATGGATGCACAGCAAACCAATGTTGAAAGGGTATTGTCAGTCGACTGTGAACAGGTGAGCTATCGACAGAAGACTTAAGGTCAGCCGACGGACTGTTCTCCATAGTGACGGAGGACGGTCAGCCAGGCCAAATCCTAAATATGGGCGGCAGATATCCGCTGACCTGAAGGATGGGCCAGAAACAACGGTCTCTCGACCATGCCCAAAGGTGGCCCCCATGGGACCTGTAACATCCAACATACCTGACCCCCCCCCCTCCATGTCTCTACACCAAATTATGCATGAGTTAGTGTTAGGAATCAGACAACTCTGATCCGCAGGGGGAGTAATATATGTAAATACTGATCATAGGTCTTAGAAATAATAGATACACACAGCAGTTGGCATTTTCCAACACTCAGTAATTAATGGGAGATTTTCATCCATAACTCTTGTGTATCAAAATTATGGGGATTATAATGGTAATATTAGTAGTCATAATTTAAAATAAAGTGAACATTTGGAAAAACCTTAGCATGTTCCATCACAAATCCCTGAATTCTCTATTTCATGAATTGTGAAAAAAACTTGCCGCACATGGCATCACATACTGTGCTTGTGTTGGCCAGCACAACAAAAAAGCTTTTTGAAGCATTTTGTGACTTTTTCATTGTAAAACGTTTTTTACGAAGCAACAGTTCACTGCCAAATGACACCACTGCACATAATGAAGGCATCTGCCTAATTAAGTTGCTGCTTTGCAACAAAGGCAGTTTGGGAGTAAGAAAAATAGGGTTATCCAAAGTAAATATGCAGAGAAAATTAAAAGTCAGCCGTTGCCTTCTTGTAATATCTAATTTTAAGCAGACAGAAAACAAGCATTTACAGCAACACATGGTAGAACTTTTAGAAGTTTGACACATTTTGGGTCCTTACATTCAGGAATCAGCACATTAAATCCAGACCTATTGGCATTGCCAATGCTCGTTTTCTATAGGCTACATTTTCCAAATGCTTTTGTCTACACTTGCACCTCGAAACACAAGCAGGTATTAGCAAAGCCAATAGAAAGCAGTCCACACATCAAACCTATTGGCTTTGCTAGTGCTTAAGGGTTCAAAAACTTTGCAGTGCACGTCCCATTTCTTCAATGAGTGTGAACGTAAGGCACCAATCACTGCTGCCACACTCCTGCAGTAATGATAGATTTTTCAATCTATGACAAAAAAAAACTTCAAAAAAATAATTCATTTTGGAGAATGTAAAGAGTAGTCATATTGTAAAACTTTTGTATTTTGAAACAGTTTGTTTTCTTGTCCCCCTCTACAGCTCAGACTTTTAATCGTTCCTTGACTTTGGTTTTCTCTAAGGCTTCTCGATTTTAACTTTAGGAGGTGGATGCATGAGTGCATTGTTGAAGGTGTTTAAGAGAGAACTGTATGAGTTGGTTTAACATTCCAAATAATAGTAACCATTAATTTACGTTTCCCCGCCTTGATCTCAGTGGTGTAACTTGGGGGTCTCCCCTGCACAATTTCACATAGGTGGCCCCCCCATGCTCCAGACCCAGTAAGGAGCTACAAGGGAATGGGGCTCCCCCGCCAGTGAACAGTGGTAGAGGAGGGGCCCCTGGAGCTATGGCACCCACAATGTGGCAGCTGCGGGTCTATTGTTACACCACTGCTTTATCTGTAAGTGCATGTTTTTCATACCAGGCATTTAATTCATAAGATATTTTACAATTGTGACTCTACAGAAAGATCAGGTTCGTAAACTGAAAGTTGAGATTTATTTTTTATCAATGCAGTTGTAATGAAAATGGAAGTTGCAATAACAAAAAATTATAGAATCAGGAATTACTGAATTTTCTAAATTCTGGAAAATCTTTCTGGTTGGTGAAGTTTCTACTTAAGTAAAGGTTGAGAAAAAAAGTTTGTAAGCGGATGATTAAGGAAGAGGCTACAATAAATGTTTGGAACACTTGCACAGTCAGAACAATATGAAAATGTATAAATATTTGTAAGAACATTTGCTTCCTGAAATGTGCATGTACTTTTGATGGAAGATGGATGAAAAAAATGGGTTGTAGTCTCGAATATAGCAGAAGGAATATTGAGTGGTCACAATATTGTGAATAAAATATTGAAAAGCAAGACATCCAAGAGGTAGGGGCACAAAGGTATAGTTATTGTTAACTTCGCAAGTACTTACCTTGACTACATATCTTTAAGGTAAGTAGATGTGCAGTTAGGTATGGAAAATCTCCACATACTCACCTGTCTATATTTGGTCCTCTATATTCGGGCCATGATATTATGACCACTCACTATTCCTTCCATGATTTTCTGGACCCACACCTGAAAAAAGACAGATGCTGCAAATTTAGTAAAATCTGTATCAAAATAGGTGATAGGTTTGTAAATCCATCCTTTGCTCTTGAAAAGGAAAACAGAAAAGGCAAACTTGACTTCAGTTTTGGCCTACAAATGTAATGGAACTGCCAAGTGTAGAAAGGAGTAGTGGTTTTTGAATTCATGCTCCAGTACAGTGATACTCTAAGTGCGGCCCGGGGTCCGCATGCGGCTCTCCTGACCTTTGTGTGCGACCTTCTGGTTTACTCGGCAGAGCACTAACATTAAAATATGTTAAATAAACAAGCAAGCATTTATTTAATGTTAATTGCAGCTAAAAAGAGAAATTCATTAGGGTGCCTTGAACAACTTTACTTCAGGAATACCTGCATTTGTAAAGACATCTTGCAGCAAATGTGCAAAAAAATGATTAAGTCTCTTCAAAATTCAAAAAGTGTATATCATTAAAATACAGAACCTTTCGAGGGGGCGTGGCTTGCGCGCCGCTACAGTATGGCGTGTTGCGCTTGAGCTCCGGGGTGAGTTGGTCCCGTCGAGCGTTTCTCTCCGTCTCTTCTTGCCCTTCTGACCGGGAAAATCATACACCAGCAGCGGAACATGTGGTGATCTCGACGGCGCTGTTTTTCCGCTGTTTTAGCCATCGGAGATATGCTTTCTGCTTCAAACCTCACAGGCGCTCGCATTCCTGAAGAGCGGCCGCCATTTTGCCGCGCATGACGTTCCTGTCATCTGTCTTCTGAGGCGCCGCCGCGGATACAATTTTGCAGTGTCAAGTGTCTGACTAAGGGTTTCTACACACGACGTCTAAACTGGTAACATTTATGCTTTTTTTCTAATGTTACTCTCTTGCTTCTTGGCTGGTTTTTAAGCTGCTCACAGTTTATTTTTTTTTTTTTTTCTTCTTCTCAAACTGTTCATGGAGGTGTTCATATCGCTTCATTGAGGTGATTTCCTGCTCAATTCTGCTCATACTTGAACCGCTAGATTATCGTAGCGTGATTTTGAGCGTGAACTGCCACTTTTTTCACTGTATTTGACTATTTTGCGCAATTTTGGTGTTATACCCTATTCCAGTGGTATTCTGTTAGGCTCCTGCTACAATACTGTCAATATGAATCGGTCCTCGAACAGCAAAGACTCTAAGGACCCGGGTACATCTTTGAAAAGACTTAAGGCAGTCTCTCCGACTCCTGAATCTCCTCAGGCAGACAATACTTCCACTTTGAACACCATATTGGCGCGCCTTAATGAGGTTCATGATATTGCGCAGTCAACAAAAACTAATACTGACTTACTACAAGTGGAAGTGTCTGCTATCAGGAATGACTTTAAAGCCCTTTCTCTACGTGTATCAGCGACAGAAACACGGATAAGTTCCGCAGAGGATGGGATGCAAAAGCAATCCAGGTCCCTTTCTCAACTGGAGCGCTCGATGGCGGCGATGCGCAGAGACCTCACGGAGCAGGAGGACCGTAATAGGAGATCTAATCTGCGTATTTTTGGCCTACCGGAGGACTCAGAGAAATCATCCTCCTCCATGATTGAGTTCTTATCTCATTGGATTCCGGATACACTTCAATTATCTTTCCACAGGGATTTTGAGATTGAAAGAGCACACCGTGTTCCAACGTTCCGTTCTAAGGCAGCCACCCAGCCAAGAGCAATCATTTTTAAGCCCTTACGTCATCAACACACTGAGCTGATTCTGTCTCATATGCGCAAGATTAAACAACTCAACTGGGAGGGTCATCGCATATCCATTTCCCAAGACTTTGCCAGAGACACGGTCATAAGACGGAAAGGATTCTTGAATCTTCGAAAACGTCTCACTGACTTGGGCATCCCTTTTTCCTTTTCTGGTCCATCCAAGTTTCGCATCACATATAAAGGGCGTTCCAGAATCTTCGATGAACCGGCGGACTTGGCAACGTTCTTAGATAACCAGGAGGAAATAGAAATGGAAATTCAAAGAGCAACTTCACAGGCTCATGGTGCCTCAGGAACCTGATTTGTTTTTCTCTCTATTTCTGGTTGTGTTTTTTTCTGGATAGTTACCTCCTCTTTTTTTCCAGCCATGTTTACATGTTGATCTAATCCTCTGCTATTGTACGTCCTATCTCTTTTCTCTTCTCCATACTACTCTTGCAACTCTCCTTCTTTCTCGTATCCGACTTCCCCATCTTTCTCTCTTGTTTATCCTTCGAGAAGACTTTTTTCAGATCCTTTCAATTTTTTCTTCTTTTTCTTTTACCCGACTTATCTGGCCTCTTTAGTTTTTGTACTTCTTTATCTTTTCCTTTTTTCTTCCTTTTACCTATTTTTGTTACGGTGTGTTTTCACTTATATTGTTGCTGTTTAAACTTCCATGCTACCTGCCTTTTTATAGCTATTGTGTGCAGATTTATTGCCTGTAATTAAAGTATTATTACTTCTTTCACTAACATTTTGTATTACATTTGCATTATACTAGGTTTCATTATATTATGGTTGTGTAGAATTCTCCTTATTCTTTCCGCTCCTTTTTATCTTCCCTCTCTGTTTCTTCCTCGTCTCTATATGCTGTTCTCATGCTCCTCTTTTTCTTTCTTATACACTTCCACTTTATAGTATAGTTCTATGCAAGTGTTTTTTATTATTAATATGTGGTCTCAGTGCATATTTGTTCCTGTAGTCACAAAATGATATATGTTATTTAGGATGTTTCGTACATAATTAAGCTTTTATTACATTTTATATTATTGTTCTTTAATATACGATCTTGTTCTCGCTGTGGTATTGCTAATCTACTCTGAGTTGTATTATTCTTCTTATAGCAATTTAGTACTTCATTGTCAAATGTATTTCTATGAGTATGGTTTTTCTATTGCTTTTTTTATCTCATTGACAGTTGTTTTTTAATAGTGGGCTATTCTCCTTTACCAACTTTTGCTCCTAGTACGGGTCTCCTACTCGCCTTTTCCACGTTCTCCCTTGCATGATATGGGTCTCTTTTAGACCTCCCCCTCTGCCTCTTCTCTTTCTCTTTTCTAGTCTTTCTTCTCCTCTTCTGTCTTTTCTTTTTTCCTGGTTCTCCCACATGGATGCTCCCGTAACATCTATTTTGATTAATGGCTGGTCTCCTATATTTTTGAACTTCGCCCTTTCTCTGTTATCAATGTTGTCTTCGTCTGTATCCCTTTCCGTTAGATGCCAGGTTTAAATGTATTATCCCTTAATGTTAAGGGTTTGAATCATCCGGTGAAACGATCTAAAATCTTAGATTATTGTAAGTCTCTCTCGGCGGACTTAGTCCTATTTCAAGAATCTAAGATCACTAGTAGAAAGCGTTATTCTTAAAGAAAGAATGGGTGTCGGATGTGTCTTGTTCGGATGCTTCTGGTAAACGCAATGGTGTGGTTACGTTAGTTTCGAGGAATTCAGGTTTATCAATTCTCTCTTCTGAGCATGATTCTGAGGGTCGCTGGCTCTTATCTAAATTGTCGGATGGACAACATGATTTGTTTGTTATGAATATCTATGCTCCGAATGTAGATAACCCTGCTTTTTGGAAATCCATTTCTAAAAAATTGCACAACACCCCACATGCTGGCAATCTCATTGTTGGTGGGGATTTTAACTTACCAATGGATCCTTTATTGGACAGGAATTCTGCATTTCAGTTTCGTCCACCTAAAGCACACAAACAGATGCTTAACATGTGTTCCATTGCTAAATTGCATGATATTTGGCGTCTCCATAATCCCACTGGTAGTGACTTTTCTTTCTTTTCCTCCCCTCATTCCTCATTCTCTCGTATTGATTATCTCCTAGTTCACTCTTCTCTTGTCTCAGCTTCTTCTTCCCCGCTTATACATCCCATTGTCATCTCGGATCATGCTGCGGTCACTTTTACTCTATCGTCCTTTGCTCCGAAACCACGTGGTCGTTCCTGGAGACTTAATACGGAAGTGTTACATGACTCTTCCCAGGTGGAAGAATTTTCATCGGATATAAACACTTTTTTCCGTGAAAATGAGGATTCTGTATCTTCTCCAATAACTTTATGGGACTCTTTTAAGTGTACTTTCCGGGGCCAAGTTATTGCATGCATGTCCAAACGTAATTTAGCGATTAAAAAAGAACTTACTGATTTATCTTCTGAAATCAAGACTCTGGAGGCTTCCTTTAGGCATACTAAAGATCCGACTATCCTGCAACAAATTAAGCTCCTCAAATACAAATATAATACAATTGTCACTAAAAGAGCTCATATTGGTTTCCAAGCACAAAAGTCCAAAAAGTTACTTTTGCAGAATCGGGCTGGCAAACTTTTGGCTGCTACCTTAAAATTCCAAGATTCTTCCTATAAATCCTCACAGATCTCTTCTATTAAGGATCATACTGGCTCTAAAAAATTCCAAACGGAGGAAATTCTTGAAGTTTTTCGCGATTTCTATAACAAATTATATACCCCCTCTCATCAAGCCTCTTTTGACAAATGCCAAGATTTTTTAAAATCGATTCCGATTCAATCAGTATCAGAAGAAGATCGCTCCACTCTGAATGAACCTATCTCACCTGAGGAAATAGTTTCTGATATCAAGGCCACCCGTTCGGGGAAAGCACCTGGCCCAGATGGATATCCGATATTATTTTATAAAACCTTTCTCCCGTTGCTTGTTCCTAAGTTACAAGCTGTCTTTGACGCTTTTGTTCGTAATGGTTCTATTTCTGGTACGGCTGCTGAAGCCACCATAGTAGTGATTCCGAAAGAGGGGAAGGACCATTCGGACCCTAAGAATTTCCGCCCTATTTCGCTTCTCAATATGGAAGCGAAGATTTTTGCTAAAATCCTGGCTAAACGTCTAGAATCTTTTAGTCCCAATCTAGTTCACCCCTCCCAAACTGGTTTTGTTAAGGGTAGGCTGGCAAGAGATAATATTCGCACTTTCTGCCATATTATTGGGGCGGCTAAGCGATCCCAATTACCTGCCGCGGCCTTGGCCCTCGATGCGGAGAAGGCCTTCGATAAGGTCTCTTGGCCTTTTCTTCGAGCTGTCTTATGTGCACATAACCTTGGGGACTCTTTTATTAACATGGTAATGTCTTTATATTCCCAACCTAAAGCTAATATTAGAGTTAATGGTTCTACATCCTCTTTTTTTAATCTTTGCCAGGGCACGAGACAAGGATGTCCCTTATCCCCTCTCTTGTTTTTGTTATCTATTGATCCTCTCCTTCGGCTGATTGATTTACACCCTGATATCAAAGGGTTTTCTTTTGGCCCTCATTGTCTTAAAACTGCAGCCTACGCTGACGATGTTCTCATTTTCTCAGACGATATCGCGTTGGCCATTACTGCTATCTCTGACACCATTTCTTTGTTTTCTAAGGTATCGGGTTATACTCTAAACAAAGATAAGACAGAAATGTTCCCTTTAAATGCCTACTGCTTTCCTGCTCATATGGGTTCGGCTGGCTTTAAATGGCAATCTACCCATCTCAAATATCTAGGCATTTATTTCTGTTCCACGCTACGTACCACGGTTGCCTATAATGAATCTCAAACTCTTACTAAAGTTCGTCGTCTTCTGGATACATGGTCTCCAAAACATATTTCATGGTGGGGTCGCCTACAAACCCTTAAAATGATGATCACGCCGATTATCAATTTTGTCTCATCCATGATTCCGATTAAATTATCTGACTCTTTTTTTCGGGAAATTGATGGTATCACCTCCAAATTTCTATGGAACGGCAAACGTGCTCGGTTAGCATATAAACATTTACGTAGACTTTGTGACATGGGGGGATGTAATTTCCCGGACTGGGAAAAATACCAGACTGCTTTTTTGGCCTCTCAAGGTGCCTTATGGTTTTCTCCCCCAACCCGTCATATTCCTCTATGGCTACTCATAGAACAGGATTTAGCTGCACCTTTACCAACTGCCTCTTTTTGTACTACTTCCACTCTGCATATTCTGTTTTCCCGCTCTATAATTATTGATACAATTGTCGCAATTAAGAAAGTGGACAGAAAGATGGCATTTCCTCTGCACAAAACTAGATGGTCTTCCATTTGGCGTAATTCCAAAATTAAACTTAATATCACTCCCACCCTCATGTCATACTGGGCGACGAAGGGTGTCTCTCTTGTACAACATTTGTATACTGATTCTGGTGAGCCCTTACCTTTCTCTACCTTAGCGCTCAAACACTCTCTAACAAATCTAGACTTCTATACCTTTCTTAAAATCAAGGTTGCGGTCTCGAAAACTCGTCTTCACCCCTCCTCTTCCACCATCTCCCTGTTTTGTATTTGGCTCAAAGCGGGTCGTGTTGCTTCCCACATATATAGGTTTCTATCCTCTACTTCGCTTCCTGATCAGACGGTTGCACAGCAAAAATGGTCGCGTCATTTTGATCACAATCTTACGGATCATATCTCTTCCGAAGCTTGGCAATCCATTGGCAAATTAGCGCTACGTAATAAAATAGCTCCTTCCTTAATACAGTCCAAGTTTTTCTCGATCAATCTACTCCACTGGACTCCTGTACGTCTTCATTCCCTCAACCTTAAAGAGGATGACCTCTGTTGGAGTTGTGGCGTAGAGGCGGGTGATTTTCCACATATGTTCTATAACTGTTCCTTACTTAAACCTTTCTGGGACCTTATTCAGCAACATTTGTCTCTTATCTTTGACATTGAACTCCGGCTCTCTTTTCCTTTAGTTATATTAGGTCCCTGGGCTGCTCCTACGCCTCTTCCCCTTGATCCGTTGCAATTACAACTATTAGACCTTCTTTTATCTGTAGCGGTCAAAGTTATCCTTATGGAATGGAAATCTTTCTCGTCGGTCTCCTACCATACATGGTGGGCATGGGTTTCCTTCTTACGCAGTGCTCACACCTCAGTAGATCTAGCACACCTGTCGCCTTCCATCTCTAATGGGGTTTGGGCTACCCTAGATGATTATATGGAACTCTCCGCGAAAGGTGTAGTCCCTCAATTTCCTGCAGTTCTGTCTACCTAATTTTTGTTTGGTAGTTGCGTTACCTTGGGTTATTCCTGTGGGATTCCTTCTTTCTTTCTTCCTCTTTCCTGGCCTCTCATCCCGTTCTTTCTTTCTGCTGTTTTTTCTCTCCTTCTTTCTTCCTTTTCTTCTTATTATCTTCCCCTGCCCCTATCCTCATCTTAGGGACTGATACGCTCTGCGTTCTGAATAATGTACTCCTTTATTGGCTCATTTCATTAACTTCATATTGATTGCCTTTTCTCCAATTTTACTTACATTGAGCTTAGTTACTGATCAAATGTTATCCATGTTTTCACGTTCTTCTCATATTGGAATGTATCACCTCTTTGTATTTTGATTGCTATTATTTGGATCATTATTTCTCTCAATAAAATCTTCTTGAAATGAAAATACAGAACCTTTCACCATAGTAAAGCAGATTCTATCAGTGCATTGAGAAGTATTTTTTTAAAAGGTTGTAGTTTTCAAACGTGAATTTAGAAACATTCATGCTACCCCACCTTCCTGGCAACAATGTCAATAGTGAACTAAGAGGCAAGTCAGTTAAACTGGTTTGCTACCATACATGAACATTATAGTTTATCATATGAAACACAGAAGAAGTTTTTGAACAGTTCGCCATTCTGAAGCCATGTATTTCGAGGGCCTCTTGTATGTGAAAATAAACGAAAAAGAGGGAAAGTAAACAAAACTATTGCCCAGGATCACACAATTTGGTCAAGCAGATTCTTTATTTCCACATTGTGCAATTAATTTCAGCCAATCGATGTTCATGCTTCACTTCCTCTCACACCCACCTTCACCCCTCCACCTGACCACTCCCCGCTGGTACCTATGTGGCCCTCGGTCACACCTGCAACCAAACTTTTTGGCCCCTGAGAAAATATTTGCGAGTACCCATGCTCTGGTATATCAGTAGGAGTGGTACCAATGGAAGTAGTCTCAGAAGGTATCAACAATTCTTTGTGCCTTCAGCAGAATCATCATTTTCCAAATTACAAATGCCAAACAAATATCTAATATATATTTAATAAATGACAAAGTCGTATTTCGGTTGCCCTACCAAAAGAAGGGAGCTTCCATGCTTACTGTTTCTGAATCCCAAACGATCGTTTCAAGGCTATGTGTTTATAAGAAACTTATCGAAAATTGTAAAAAAAAAATACTTTCTAAGCCTGAAAGATGACTGGGCAGTGTGCACTTGTACAAATCAAAAATATATACAGTCAGACAAAAACTAAAAGAGAGCGTTAAAGTATTAGAACGGAACATTAAAGGAAAATTACAATAAATAAAATAAATATTTAGGAGCAAGTTCTATGTAAAATGTAATTAAGCAGGCATTTAACATAAGCAAGTGATGCAATATGAGACATTTAGGCCAAAATATAGGACAGTTTGAAAAGGTGAACTTTCAAAGGGTGCTGGAATGTTAAGAAATTGGGTTAAGAACTCATAATAAGCTATACATTTTGGGAGAGCCAGTGCAGGCAGACTAACAGTGAGCGGTATTTGTGGTTACAGGGGTTACAGGTGCTGTGAAGAGGCACATATGGATAATTCAATCACACTTTGATTAGCTAGGAATAACTTCGGCCTGAATTTCCATGGCATGAACTGTCAAGGAGGGGCACTGTTAGCTGTCAACTTTGAGCCTGAGGCAGTAAAGTAGCAGAATGTTTATATTTACCCTTGGTGGTTTATGTTGCCACTGACATCTTAAGGATTTTAGGGGCACTGGGCCAAAAGTATTTTGGGGGGGTCCCCTGTTTAGAACAGGTTTCAATATATGATCCAATCTCAGCTCTTTCATGCTCTCTTTGGCCGGGTCCCTGGCAGTGCATACTCGTCCAAATTTTAAATGTGTTTCCATCTAGTATTCAAGAAGAGTGGCATGTGATTTCAATATTCTAACACAACAGCAGCTCACTAACATTACTGTAAATAATCTCTGTTATTCCTTCCCATTTTTCATATGTGAGGTCCTGTTTTGATCTAAAAGATTTTTTTAATGCATGTTGCTTGAAGCATAAACACAGTTCTCTGCAAAATGTAATAGCCTCTCACATATCATCCACATTAAAAATATAGAAACATGTATTTAAATCAATCAGGACAAGACTCTATGGAGAACAAAACTGGGTCTATGGGGGGGGGGGGGGGCCGGGAAGGCATGTAAGGCCGGGGCCCAGGTCCAGAGCCCACTTTGCCCAGACCTTAAAACGTCTCTGCTGACAATCGTAGGCACCTTTCCTGTTTCCTCTCGTGGACGATCTCTTAAAGGTGGGTCAAATAAAATGGAGCTCCAAAGCGATCCCTCCTGAACATTCACCCCTTTGAAGGAAATACCACTAGATCTCACAGCTAATCTGCTGCCAAAGCTACGATTTCACTTAAAATGTAATAAGCTCCCACGCCATAAACCCTCCCATATCAGGACCTCATTACCATGCACAGGGAAGATATTGCAAACCCTCGCTTTAATCTCCCCTGCAAACAAGGTGCGGGTGTTGGAGCGCCCAGGCCACTGTCGCTATGGCTGCGCCGCCATTCCTGGCATGTAAACGTGAGCTCTGCGCAACAATAACTCTAGCCCCTCCAAGGGGGGAAGGGTGCAGAAGGGGAGCCAGATGATATTAGACCAGGTGCCTCAGGTTATCACCTTTTGCCAATATTAAAAAGGTAATTCGAATTGTGAACATTTACGAGCGTCCCAGCGGCTCCTTGAGCGTACAGGTCTGATCAGAGAGCGCCAGATGGATATGAGAAACTCCCCGAGTGCACAATCCAATAAGCTAACAATGCCCTGGCAGAGTAAAGGTTGAGGGGGCTTGTCAAATATCTCGACGTGCTTTCTAGAATTTTTCTTCCTTTTTACACTGCCTGCAGCTGACTGGAGGCTTAAAAATACACCACTCTGTGTTTGCTTATTGTTTTCAGTGAATTTATCTTTATTTTTGTTATTTTTGAAAATATGGCGCAATGCTCTCTAACTTGTTTTATTCATATTTCTCAACTGTGATCCGTTCACTCTTCCAAAATACTTTATTTTACATAATACTATAATTAAGGAAACCACACTGTTTATAATGTGCCCAAGTGTTCCGGGGAGATCCTGTAACCCACCTTTAAAATGTTGTCTTGCTCGACTTCTCAATGTTGCAACATTACTTAGTGGTGCTAAATCGCTAAACAAGGCACCTATGAACTGTTACATATTACAATAAACTGCATTACCTTTGATTTTTGTGTTCGTGAAAATCAGTGGATTGTATAAAGCACTACCACTGCCTTATGTTGAAAAACGAAATTGCGATTTGGTAAGTTATTACTGAATTGCAAAATTGATTTGTGACTACATGCCAGATCGAAAATCGAAAGGGGTGTGTTTAGGGCGTTCTTTTCAATTTGCAATTTGTAAGGGAATGTACCAGTGGCTTGCGACTGCAAATCATTGATAGGTTTCCGACACCTCAATGGAGATGGTAACCCACTCACAAACAGAAAGATGTTCCCAGGACTCCTACCCCTTTATCAATGGTGTAAAAAAAATCTTTAAGGAGTAGACAGTAGTAATTCCCACTAGAGTTGTCTTTCAAGAAATAGCACAGAGTCAAGATATCCCCTAGGGATCTTCCTGTTCTGTAAGTAATAGACAGTTTGGAATTCAACTTAGGGCCTATCACAACATCTTTTTTTCAGGATGCTCCATCGTTTACTCATGATAGATCTAATTTTATTGGACTCCCCATCATAAGTGGTGATCAGGCGAATGCATTTCTTTCCTGATCTCTTGGTGTTAGGGAGCAGAAGCTGATTTTTGTCAACTGGGGTAACATTTTGATCAGCTATCTTTAAAGTGAACCTACTTTCAAGATGGGTTTTCTCCTTCTGAAACTCTATCTCCGTGGTACATACGTTTGGCTCTCAACATTTTCCCACATGGAATACTTTTAACGAGGTTCTTAGGGTTATAGCTTTTATGGTGGAGGAAACTATTCCCAGCTGTCTTCTTCCTGTGTAGGCTGGTATGTACAGCATCTCCTTCCACCCTCACTTTGCAGTCAAGAAACTCAGTTTCTTCCATAGACATATTAACTGTAAGTTTGAAGTTATAGTGATTGTGGTTGAGTAGTATATCAATAAATTCTACAGCTTTCTCTTTAGGACCATTCCAAACGAAAAAGAAATCATCAATATACCTGGTCCAGATGACACATGCTTTATGAACTCCTCCTTAGAATCTGTCCTCACCACCTGCTCCGCCCACCAGCCCATTAAGAGACTCGAGAAGATGGGGGCAAAGCAGGTGCCCATTGTGCTTCCTGTTAGTTGTCTGTAACAGACACGATCAAACAAAGCACATTTTTAAGCAGTATCTTATCATGGACAATAGCATTTTGTTATTTTCAACTTAGGGCCTAACACAACATCTTTTTTCAGGATGCTCCATTGTTTGTTCGTGATAGATCTAATTTTATTGGACTCCACATCCTAAATGGTGATCAGGCGAATGCATTTCTTTCTTGATTTCTTGGCGTTGGGGAGCAGAAGCTCATTTCTGTCAACTGGGGTAACTTTTTGATTAGCTATATTTAAAGTGAACCTACTTTCAAGATGGGTTTTCTCCTTCTGAAACTCCATCTCCGTGGTGCATACAAGTTTGGCTCTCAACATTTTCGCACATGTAATACTTTTGATGAGGTTCTTAGGGTGATAGCTTTTATGGTGGAGGAAACTATTCCCTGCCGTCTTCTTCCTGTGTAGGCTGGTATGTACAGTGCCTCCTCCCACCACTCTCACCTTGCAGTCAAGAAACTCAGTTTTTTCATACTTGTCTTAACTGTAAGTTTGAAGTTAAGAGCACCTGCTCCTCCCACCAGCCCATTAAGAGACTTGAGAAGCTGGGGGGTGAAGCAGGTGCCCAATGAGGTTCCTGTTGTCTGTAATAGACACCATCAAACAAAGCAAATCTTTTAAGCAATATCTTATCATGGACAATAGCATTTTATTATGTTCATAGAGACAAACAGGGCCCCCCAAGAAATGCCTACAGGCTTTAACACCAAAGTCATAGCCAATACACATATCAAGGAAAGTAATATTAATAGGAATCATAATACATGTATCTTCCCAGTTGATGTCCAGAATTTTAGGCAAAAAGTCAGTGTTGTCTCTGCACTATGACGGTAGGGTTAACACTCCTGCTATATATATATCAACCATTTCGTATTTCCAGCACTATGATCACTAAGGATGTTACTTCCCTTCATAAGTGTATTGACTATGACTTTCGTGTGAAAGCCTGTGAGCATTTCTTTGGGGACACTGTTTGTCTCTAGAAAGCATTGTACAGAAGCCTACATTTCCTCCAGCCACTCAAGCTCTGTTAGATGGCCACACCCCTACTGGGCACACCATTTGCCTTGTACAGAGGTTATGCCATAGAGCACATTCCCTCAAGACACCCAAGCCCCACTAGGTGACCATGCCCCTAATACTCTCACACTTTGCACTGTGCACAAGTCGTCATGGAGAGGCCATTCTCTCCAGACAGACAATCCCAATAAGGTGGCCATGCTCTGACTATGCACACCCTTAGACGTGGACCGACGTCTTCACAGAGAGCACACTCCCTCCAGACACCCAGGCCTGATTAGTGACCATGCCCCTTCTATAGTCATCCTTCGTCTTGTACAGAAGTGTTCATGGACAACTCCCGCCAGACCAAAAAGCCCATTTGGTGGCCATACCCCTACCATGCACACCCTCAGGCTCCTACAGAAGTATTCATGGAGAGCCCTATCCCTACCGCCCACGCCCAGTAAGGTGGCTATGCACCTATTATGCACAACCTAAGCCTTATACAGACGTCTTTATGGAGTGTCTACTCCCATCAGACACCCAAGCCGGTTATGTGGTCAAGTCCCTACTATGCTCAACTTTCACTTCCATATAGCCCAAGTCCTATTACCAGTTGTGCTCTCTCGATGCACTGGTGCACTTTTTACAGGCTTCTGCCAACTTGTGCTAACTATACTGCATATGTCATTTCAGGAGTTGCCTAATTCAATATTTGTTGGGGGCAGTAACTCACCTCACAGCACAACTAAATGAGTGAATCACATTACTGGGTCTCCTCTTTGAAGGAACGTCAACCTCCTCTTGAGCTTGAGACACTACTGCTTCAGATATGGTTAGGCTGACAAAGAGTGTCCTGCACAGATGTTTAATCAGAGGTCACACTGTGTTTCTTCCATCTTACTTATTCTCTTATCCGGCATTTTTGTGGCATACAACTGTCTCAGTTGCTCAAGTAATAGTGAATCCAACTTTCAGGAATCTTCTGCAGCTTGTTTGTCAGTATCTCTGTGATAGGGATGGCATGTACGTAGCCCCAGGCTTCTGTGTGGCCGTTTGGGTTCTTTGCTGGTCGGGGATTGAGGTGACTGTAGATTTGTTATATTAGTCAATTTTCATCATCTTCTGTATTTTCAATGGCAATTGACCTCTGTCCTGTATCTGGCATTAGAGGGTATTGATTCATCTCTTCTGTGGGTGCATGAATTGTTTAATGACTTCTTCTTTGTCCAACCACAGATGCCTCAGACAATTTTGTAGATAGCTTGTCATTGTTCATGGCACAAACGTCTTACCGCTGCAACTCCTCAATGCTGTATTGATTGGATAGTAGTCCATAAGTGTTTGTTGGTTTAATTTGGTACTTTTCTAGCTATCTTGTCAGAAATCTGATCTTGTTGTGCTGATACTTCTTGCAATACCATACCTAGGTGTTTATCTGAAAACGTGTCTGCTCCTCCTGAATCTCGATTCTGTGCCACCAGTGGACGTTTGCTATGGGCCTGGCCTACCTGATTCTCTGTGGAAGTGTTTTCAAGCAGAACTGTCTTTGGGTGTGGAAATGGTCTCACTTTTCTAATGTCATCCGTAGATACCAGTTAATCAGTTGCAATTTGCAACTTTTATTGAATCGTAATTTGCAATTCTCTATTTTGTTAATGTTTACAAATCGCTATTTCATTCAATTATGCATATGCTTTTACAATTTAAAAGTTTCAAATTACAGATCACAACAATGAATGTTTCTACATCTGGCAACCAGCTAACACTCTGAACAATGCAATGTAACTCAGTAAAATACATAACAATAAGGGAAGTAGGCACACTAAGAAAAAGAAAGGAAAACATTAAACAGCATGTTAAAGAACAGTTCTATACACTGTAATCAAGCTTGAGAAGGTGGACCAATAAAACATACGAATGTGGTATGGATCAAATTATGTTTGGGACATTTCCAAAAGAAGGCCTGCAATAATTGAAACAATGTTCCCATTTCATTAGTTAGCACTCCGTACTGCATGACTTGCAATGGGGTTTGAAAAAAGACGCTCCTCTGCAATGGTGGAGGAGCGTTGCCCTACTGCGTTATGCAGTGAAAAAAAAGGAAAAATAAAATGATAATGGCTTGAGGTTATTATCATTTTATTTTATCCTGTTGTGATGTCTTTGCAGGGCGGGCAGGACTGCTCTCAGAGCAGGGGGAGGAGTGGTTTGAACTCCGATGAGCTTGGCCGGCCCTCTCAGGTCAGCCAAACAGTCATGCACACATAGCATGTTTTCCATGCAGGCTGCATTATAGCCTGCATGGAGAACATGCCCCCTCCTCCAGCCCCAGGCTGATCACCGTGTCACGTTGCTCAGACCAATCATAACGCTGCATTGCAGTGTTGTGATGGCTGCGGGGAGGGTGGGAGTCCTGGTACTTCCTGTTTTCCCTAAGAAGCCAGGCAGAGGATGCATGAGAGATGGTGGGAGGTAAGTGATTTTTTTACTTGATCCCCCCCGCCCTACTGCTGCTGCCAGGTAGCAGCCTAAACTGGTGAGTTTGCTAGTTTAGGTGGTTAGTGGCCGCTGATGCTGCTCCTGCATCTCCAGAGGTCAGTGGAACTACTCATTTAAAAAAAAGTTTATACTTTCAAAAGTTATGGGAATAGTTAATGTGTTTTGCTACTACTCTTTTTAATTTCTTCATTATATGTTAGTCATTAAAAATAAGGTCTTAATTAAGGAGGCAAAGTATTCTTGCTTGTAAAACTGCAAAGTTGATTGGCATTTGAACATAACTTTTTGAATGAAAAGATCTCATGAAATATATAATGAAATATGTAAAGCTTTCTATCTCGTTACTAGAAAATGTGTTTTTTTAAATGTTAAAAAAATACGTAACTCTCTTTTTTTTCAAAATCCAAGAACAAAGACAAGGCTAACATTCGCTTCATGATTAGTGATTCCAGACATCATTGGTCAACCAAATACACATTATAATGGTAACTCGTCAGCTTTGTAATATAAAACATATCAAAGAATCATATATAACTGTGGGGTATGGCACAAACTAGTAAATACAAATTAAATCGACTGAAGACTATTCTAGATTAGACGTTACTTATTTACACTGATCATCTGCTTTCTCAGCCCACACCAAGCTATGGGTTGAATAAATATAAATTCTGAGTTTAGTGCCAAATGTACGACCCTTCCGTTTTGAGAGTTGCAAATTGCGTAGTTTTGCTACTTGTAATTTGCGACTTGCAAAATGGAATATATAACAGTGTCTCAGACATTGTTTGCGATTCCCAATTGGGTTGCAAATGACTTGGCTCATTAATATTCATGAGGTAGGTCGCAATTTGCGACCCAGTTGGGTATGGCCAATACTCACATGGATGGTGACTGCTTTTTAAATAAAGCAGTTTAAAAAAAAATGTCGCCCATTTTCCTTAGGGGAAAAGGGGGATGCATTTAAAAAAAAATGAAATGTTTCTGTTTCTATTTTTAGGAGTAGACAGTGGTCTGTGCAACCACTGCCTGTTCTTAAAAAATATTTTAGCTGCCAGTCACAAAGGGGAAGGAGTCCTCTGGGGCCCCTTCCCATTTACGAGTGGCTTACCATCCTTTTGGAATAGGTGGTAAACTGCGAGTGTTGTACGACCGTAATTGTCATCGCAAAACAATCATACATGGATGTGTGACTCGTTATTAGGAAGAAACGCCCTTGGCACGCCCCTTCCTAATTGCGATACGCAGACTAGGGTTTGTACATTGCACGGACCAATTTTGCAGGCGCAAACAACGGTCGTACATTTGGCCTTCCATTCTTTGCTTGCAAAATGGCACTTTCTGGTGCATAGATGTAACTTGATATTAGTTATGTCTCATCAATTTCTGCGACGAGTTTCTGATAACATTTTCTGTCATACAGGCAAGTCCTACTACTCACTGTATTCTGTATGTGGGTGGTAAGTCTCACCGGTAGAAGTAGGATCCCACTCTGAGGTAGGTGGGTGATTTGTCAATCCTCTAGTGGGTTTAACCACATGACTGCTGGTGTTCTGTCCACTCCTGTGCAATACATTTTCTCCGATGTAACCACAGAGTAGGTACAATCATTTGAGGGGCACTTTACATCAACTGTATTTTTCATTGCAGTATTGAATGTATAAATCGTGAGAACGTATAGTGGACACTTGTTATAATACATGCATGCGTTAACAAATTGGCCCATGCTTTCTGACATTTTTTTTCCTCCCTCTGGCCTTTTCAAGTAGCCTCAAAACTTTGTAATTCATTCTTTTTTACATCTACCTCTTGATAAAGCTTCTCTGTACTCTTCCAACATTTTGGGTAGGCTCAAATTAGACATATTGTCCTGTGATTGCAACTTTTCATAAATTTTACTGCGCAGCAAACCATCTTCTCCTTTGAAAGTCAGTGGCGCTAATTTGAGACTTTAAATTTAAAAGTTTCATCCAATTCTTTCTCGTTCATGATTAAGTGATTGCGTTCAATCTTTTTAAAGTGAACGTATTTTTACACATTTTTACACAAGCATTTCGGTGTGTTTATTAAACCTTAGATGCCTATTCAGACATGCGAGTGTAAACTGTGAGAAGCACCGTTGGCTGATGTCATCAGTCCAGTGGGTCATTCTTTTGACCCTTAATAAGCTTTCTCATGAGCAGGCTGCACACAGTTAGTTAACAGCACAGTACGTCTGCTCATTTGCTAAAACTTAGCTTCATCGTGTTCATTGATTCGCATTCTAGTAGAGCTGATTCACATAACATCACTCTTGGAAAATGGCACATTGAAGTCTGCTTGCTTAATCTTTTAAACCTGCTCAAAGGAAGTCATGTGTCAGAGAGCTAGCTGCCTCCAATATTCACAGCTGTCTGCTTCCCTAAATCTCACTCCCTGCATAAGGAGTGCTGCCTTTTCATGCCTGCTCTTCTGGTAAAGGTCACCATATAGCACATCTTCCTTTCATAGCTCGCTTTTTGTGTTCAGTGTTGTTATTGGGCCAAGCTTCTTCAACCAAAAGGCATGCACAGAGGGTTCTGCTAATATACATATTCAAAGCTCTGCATGCTTTGTTTTTTGTCCATTATGAGTATACACTTTACAGCGAGAAATTCTATGCAAAAAATCCTAAACACTCTGTGATTGAACCCTATAGGTGTTGGTGATCTAGCTATCTCCTTGCATTAGCAGTCTCCTGTGGCAGTGGATGTCTTATACATTTCAGGTCTAGTGGTCTGTATTGATGTGGTCTCCTTTGCAAATTCTCTAAAATGGAGTCAGACACATTAACATTCAAAATTGATCTGGACTACGTTTTATAAGCTATTTGTCCTAACCCTGGGAATGAGAGGTTTATTTTCATTGAGTGGTTTCTTGCCACTAGTGTCATCCCGTTGTAATACATTACACATGATTTTCCTTAGTTCTCTTTTTTGGTACTATATGTGCTTTATCCAAAGTGTTTAATGTCAGGCTGTTTAGATATCAACATTCATTTCAAAATGTCTAAACTTATGCTGCCTTTATGGGACATGGTACAATTTCCTGGGCTATTGGTACTCAGACTCAACTATTTTTGACTCTCCTTATTCACAGAGCTACAAGACATCTTCAATCACACAAGAGGAAATACATCAGACCAGGAAATAGTCCTCTATCTCTGAATAATTTCAAGTTATGTAAAGCCAGAGGATTGAAAAGTCTGTTACTGTCTGATAGGGAGTCAGAGGGCATCACTGATAAAATTTGTGAGTTTTAGATGGTGGCTAATAAGATATGTCCCAAGACAAGTAGTATCTCAAGTAGTAGATTTGTTTAGAAGGATTTTCTCAAAGAATGGAATGTGTATTGGACATTCGTACCATAGAGCCTAATGTAGAGGCATCTAAACTTCTGGCAATGCTGTTAGAGAGTGAATTCTGCTTTAAGGTCATGACAACTTTCCTTTGAAGGCTTTTAAAAGCTTGTGGCCCAAGAGAACTGTGTAAGCAACAGAAGGAAATGAGCATATGTTCTGAAATACATATATAAATAATGCACTTTATTAAGGAGTTCATACCATTTTTAAAACTCTGCCATGGCCGGTCCCAAGCCCGGCTTTGAAAGGAGGAGTGTTATGTGTGGGCTAACTACCTCACCATATAAAAAATACTAGCCACAAAAACATCGACCAAAAGCCAGAGATCCCCATAAGCCACAAAACAGATCCACCTGCTTTCAACCAAGACCATCACCATCGGGATATGGAACATGAGGATCATGCACGGGACAGGCAAGGCAGCCCAAGTGGCAGAGGAGATGGCAGCAGCGAGACCAGATGGATATAGTCCAGACAGAAAAGACTCGGCCCAAGATGAATGCTGAGGTATTCTGAACATGAGGAAGAGAATGCCCCGCACACTCAGCGAGTAGCACCGATGCTATCACCCAAGTCAACAGGCTCTGATTGGCTGAGAGGCCCACAGTACCAAAATTATCATAGTGGCCTTCCCCACAAAGAAAAAGAGGATCAACATGAATATTATCCTATTCTACAAATGACAGTGAAGAAGAAGAAAACAAACAGTTTTACAACAGACTCCAGTTCTTTATGGAGACATGGCCTTAAAAACACATCAACATACTGTTGGGGGTCATCAAAGCCAAGAAGGGAAGCAACAACAGCAAGTACGAAGAACTCTTGGCCCAACATGGCCTTGGCAGATGTCTGCAGTGGGGTGGGCTGAGCTTGCCGTGTTTTACTCCGTTGCATTCCACGAAGTTACATAAAATCTCCACGAGATTCTGTGGAGTTCCATGAGCGGGAAGATTTCAGCATGTTGCACTGCTCACGCAGGGAGTTTGTTCTGCACTGTAAAATCTATGCGAATAGCACCATACAGTGTGCCTGAGGGATCTGCTTCTTTCTGTCACTCAAGTAGACTTTCTACTCAAGAGGCAGATTTCTCAACCCGAATGGTCGAGACCAGCCTTGACCGCCTGCATTGAGAACATTTCGACTGGAGGGATTTTAGTGCCCGAAAATCGTGCGATGGGATGCAAATTCTCTCTAGTCAACTTAATGTTGGCGAGCCGCACACAAGAAAAAATTCTGCCATGCGGTGTTGGTGGAGCTTAGCCAGAACTCCACGATAGTCCTGCAGCGCAGAGTGGGCAAAACTCCACGAACTGCGCCGGCAGTGTGAGATTTTCTGCCCACATCAAGTCTGCATCCTAAACTGTCTGGTGATATGTGGCAGTGCATTCCAACACAAAAGAATATACAAGGCAACTGCAAGTCACCAGACCATTCAACAGAAAATCACATGCATCATGTCTGCATTGACAAGATTTTTTGGAGGCCCCTGAAGGATATGAGAACAATGAGGAGAGCTGATGGGGCATCAAACAATCACCTTGTCGTGGCCAGGCAGAAGCTAAAGTTGAAGAAAGCAGGGATGGAACCGACAAACCAATGCCACCAATATAACACCACCCGCCTCAAAGTTGCAAAGAAATGGAGTGAATACTCAGTCACCTTCAGCAACAAGTTTCAAGTCTTGCAAGAGCTAGAAAACAACAGAGAGCCAGTAGGAAGTGAGAGGGAGCAGATCAAAGAAACAATTACATCAAACTGTAAGGAGGTACTTAGTCCCAAGAAACACCAGCATAAAGAATGGATCTCCACCGAGACTCTCCACCGGCCGCGGTCGGTAGTGGGAGTACCTGGTGGGTGGTGACGTGGGGAGCGGGAGAGTCCGGGTGGGGGGTAGTAAACTATGGATTACGGAGGTTTACAGGTAAGTAAACATATAAACAAATAAAACAAATTTCATTGCGTGCACTGCATCCCCAAATGCGATGCAGTGCGCGCAACAAAATTTGTTTTATTTATTTATAGGTTTACTTACCTGTAAACCTCCATAATCCATAGATTACTACCCCTCACCCTGGCCCTCCCACTACCCACGTCACCGCCCGACAGGTACTGCCACTACCGACCGCGGCTGCTTTCTACAAAATCTAAGAGAGAAAGGAAAAGAAACCTGTAGTCAACATCAACCAAACAAGAGCAGAAAAAGCAAAATCTCATGGCGAGTACATTGAAACCAACAAGGAAGCTAAGAGATGCTTAAGAACAGAAAAGCAAAGATTCATCAATGGTGTTGCTACAGAAGTACAGGAAGAGGCAAGCAATGGAAACTTGAAAGAACTCTATGACATAAAGAGGAAACTCTACAGCAGATACAGCAAGCCAGAAAGACCTGTTAACGACAAAAGTTGGGTAGATAATCATGAGTAACAAAGGCCAACAACAAAGATGAGTAGAGCACTTTAAAGAACTGGTAAGAAGCATCATGATCTCTTATGAGGGAATTACCTGCATACAGGATAGCTTACAGAAACCTTCCAAGCGAAGACTAGAGCCCGCCGAGGTTGTTTGCTCTCGCCATTTTTCTTCTTCCTGCTGGCCATAGACTGGATGATGAAGAGATCCACAGCAGGGAGAAGAAATTGTATCCTTGGGTGCAGCTCAACGACCTGGACTTTGTGGCCGACCTGGACCAACTCTCTCATACCCATCAGCACTTGCAAGAGAAGACCAACAATTGGCAGCCACATCAGCAAAACATTTCCTCAACTTCAACAGGGGAAAAACCAAGATCTAGAAGACTAACACGGGCAGCACAACTGCAGTTACTCTTGCAGGCAATGCACTGGAAGAGCTTGAGGCCTTCATCTATCTGGGCAATGTCATAGACAAGCAGGATGGCACAGATGCTGAAGTCAAGGTAAGAATCAGCAAAAGAAATCTGTAGTTCAAAGGATCTAACACGGCAAAATAAGATCAGGCTTTTTAACACCAATGTAAATTCGGTCCTTTTGTATGGACCAGAAACATGGAGGACAACAGCTACTGCCACCAACAAAGTCCAGACCTTCATCAACATCTGTCTGAGGAAAATTCTCCAAGTCCGCTGGCCACACACCATCAGAAACAGCAACCTATAACAGCAGACTACCCAACTCCCTGCCCATGAAGAAATCACGAAAAGATGCTGGTGCTTGATAGATCATGTCCTCTGCAAGCTTGCGTCAAACACCACCAGGCAAGCCCCGACCTGGATCCCTCAAGGGAAAAGGATAAGTTGAAGGCCCAAAAACACCTGACGCCGAGGCCTCTAGGCTGACAGCAAGGAGAAGGTCTACACCTGGAGTCAGTGGTAGTAGGCATATGTAAGTAAGTCAGTAACGGCCACATGCATCATCCCGGCCGCTTGCGAATTCCAAATTGTGAAAAATAGCGAATCGCAATTTGGAATTCGCAAAACGGGATGCATGAATTTTTTCTAATAATATTAGCGATTCGGTAAAATTCGCATTTTTACCGATTCGCTAATATTATGCGAATTCTAATTTGCTAATTCGCATTTCCCATTGATTCCTATGGGCCAAAAGGCCCATAGGAATCAATGGGAATTGCGAATTTGCAAATTAGGATTCGCATAATGTTGATGCATTCCATGGGTGCAGGGGGGGGTCCAAAGGACCCCCCCCCGCACCCCTGAAATTTATTTTTAAGTGGATGTTTCACACACACATGTCCTATGGACATGTGTGTCTGTAACATGCAAGTTTTAAAAATGCTTTTTTTTGCTTTTTTAACAATTTTCGCAAATTAACACGAGGGTCAACCTCGTGTTAATTTGCACTTCCAATTTTCAAATTCGCTATTTTTTTAAAAAATGATGCATTGCATTTAAGGAATCGCACAAATGCGATTCCTTAAATGCATTCGCAATTTTTAGAAATGCTAAAAATAGCGAATTATGCACAAAAGTTTGATGCATCCCAAAAACGGATTTTGCATTCGCAAACGGCCGATTTTTCCGAATCGCACCGTTTGCGAATGCAAAAAACGTTGATGCATGCGGGGGTTAGTACCATTTTTAAGTCCCCATAGCTCATGTATTTATTGTAAGTTTAGTATATATTGTCAGTTACTACTATAGCTTCTAGACCTCTTCCAATGTTAGCATGAAACCTTCTAATGATTCTGCTTAAACACAGAGTTTGTTCTTGCTGCCCTTGTACTCTTTGTTCTTTTACTACAAACAGTGGCCCTGATATTATGCATGCTTTACTTCTTCAGACATGTTTGCTTTTTTACAGAGTTTCATATAGCGCAAACTTGACCCGAAGGTATCAGGTATCAGAGCCCTTAACATAGCACCAGTTGCGTTACACGAGGACACATTCATTTTTGTTAGGCACGGGGAGATTAAGTGATTTGCCCAGAATCACAGGATGTTCAGCGTCATTGCCGAGACTTGAACCCGGTTCCCCAGATTGGAGGTCGACCACCCTAGCCGTTAGGCCAACTCCTCTCGATTAGCTTGCTTCACTCTGACATTCCCTGCTTGTCTCCCTGCAACCACACTCCAGCAACCTGTTGCTACCAATCCTGCTCTCTGATATTTTCTGTGCTCTCCTCACTATCTCCACTGAGTTTCCCACAGTAGTTTATTCATGCTGTCGGTGACACCTCAGCTTCAACCTGCAGTGGTGAGTAAAACAAATAGAGCATTATTTTAAGTAGTGTGGCAAACCTAATATCAATAGATCTACTATCCACTACATCTCACCATAGAGGCTGGACGAGTATAGAGAGAGTGTTAGAGTGCATTACTCTGAAGCCATATCTGCTTTTGTCTTTCTGGTGTATGTAAAATTCCTTCGGAATACTTTTTTGAAGATTCTTGTACAATGAAAGGAAATATGCCATTCCAAAGTCATCGTATGTGCAGTAACCCAACAAAAGTAAAGAAGACTGATGAGTACTGTAGGAGTTCCCAGTCATGAGGAGACCCTGAATGCAACGAAGGTTAAAACCAGCAACACCACTCCCTAGGGACACTAAGTGTAAATATTTCCTGTGGAAGCTATTGAAAAGGACTACGATAATGAAGCACAGCTTACACTAAAGATATTGTATTGCCAAGATCCTTTGTGTATTTCTTTCCTACAGCTGTGTGATAACAAATTAAACAGAGACGCTGTCCTTAACTCTTTTACTGAATTTTTGGAACTGTATCTTATATTTTATGTTGTGGCATCACATTCATGATTTGCTATTTCTATGTAATGTTGTGTATGATCGCCAAATTTAAGTATGTTTTTACATCATTTCAAAGAAATGTTAGTTTGCAATAAGACAAAAAAATCAATCGCCTGATCAATTGAAGATTAGCTTTGACCATGTTTGTGCATTTTATCATGGGGGGTACTGTTTTGGTTGTACTTTGTACATAATTAGTGTTCTAACCTCCCATGATATAGGGGCCCATCCCCTCCTGTTCAGGGAACATTGTTACCAATAATATTTAATCACTTTAGTCAATGAATGTTGCATAACAGTCCTTTCTAGGGGTGGTTTCACATTGTTAGGTCCATTCTTCGGGGCATGTGTGACTCAAGGGCTGCATTGCTGCCGCTTAGGAAATACCAGTGCCAGATATTATTGCAACCTTTATGAATTACCAAGTAGCAAAGTCAAAAAAAAAAAGCTTACTCTTGGAAGGTGGCTGGGGTAAAGCCAGTAGTTCAAACACCGCCGAGCATATTACAGGTTACCTGTCCGCTGCCTCTTTCATGGCGGTGAGCCCACCATGAAAAGGGTGGCGGAGAGGCAATGCCCCCCTTCATTCCTGGGGGTGCATGCGGGGGGACTCAACTTGTTCCCCCATGCATTTGCACCACCAGTTCCTGCACGGTGCGGCATGCACGTCAGAGCGCCATGAGCGTGCAGTTGACACTCTCACGTGGTGGTCTGCATATTAGGCTCTACCAGGAGCCTAACAGACCACCGCCATCAGACCGCTGCTGCAACGCCCACCCACCATGGATTAGACTCAATCTGGCGGCTAGGTGCACCATTGCCCTGGCGATCCTCCAGTGGATGACGCAGTGGCAGTGTCGCTGGAGGACTGCTAAAGTTGTAATAAAGCCCTCAGTCTGATTTTGCTCCTGTGTCATTTTGGTGTTGCCCAGAGGTGGGCTAGCCTTCATTTTATGTTGATAATCCTTATACCCTGGCTGTGCCATGATGCCTTTGTTGTGAACTAAATGGTACATGAGTGACAGTGTAAACCACCACCAGTGACTGATGTATGTGAATTTAGGGGAAAACTAAAACTGAGAAACCACATTAGAGTTAACCAAATCATTGAAAAACAATTTTATGGAAAAATACAAATATATTTGAAATTAAAGGAATCATTCTAAAGCAGGGGTACTCCAAGTACGGCCCGCGGGCCTCCAGCGGCACGGCAAGCCTTCCTTGGCGGCCCGTGGACCTTTCCGACATCCTACCTGTGTTTAAAAAAAAATAATTAAGAGTGTCCACAAACACTGCGGTTGCAGCAGCGCTCTATGGGGGCCGGGCGATTCCAGCGAAGGTCAGAGAGATGCAGGGGCACTAAGAAGAGGCGAAATACAACAAAGCCTCATTAACAAGTAAGTGGTCTGTTAAAGACCTGTGAAGTACTAGGGTGCGGCCGGCAAGCTGCCTCAGCCCTGGCTGACACACACGCACGCCAGGTGAGGTGACAGAGGGAGGGAGACAAAGTGAAAGGGGGGGGGGGAGGAAGGGAGAGAGAGTCAGAGGGAGGGAGACAGAGTTACTAGTGAATGTGGGTCTGCAAAACTGCCCAGCAGCGCTGGCGTGTTTGTGCGAAGTTTATTTAGAGCACATTATTGCTCAATGTGATTAGGGGTCAAAAAGTAGTTTGTTGTGTCAGTGCTTAAGAGATTTCTTTTATTCTCTGCCATATGACTGCTGAGGAACAGCCCCGTCTGGCAACCATAGTCACTCGGTTTAAGAGTAAACCTTTTCCATAATTAAATTGAGAGTTGTATCCAGAATATTCTGTATTTGCTAGGAATGCAGATGTGAATTTTTGACCGTGGTATTAAAACGAAGATTGAGTAGCAACTTTTTTGAGCCAGTAAATGGCATTTCTGAGCTGTGCTCTCCTACACCATCCATCTAATTATGGACTTATGATATACATGAGCACTTTCACAATGTAAATGTGCCGCAACCACTGCCAAACGATTTGTAAACATCCATGTAGTTGACATTATTCCGCAACGCAAGACTAATTTGGGAATATGTTTGCTTGCCACAAAGGAAGATAAAACTGAGAAATGAATGCACTGCAATGTGAAACTATGAATCATTTAAATCAGTGGTGGTCGTGAAGTCCCTCTCCTATCTCCTTTAATACAGGATCACTTCCTGAAGGGCTATCAAGTCAAGTCATAAAGCTTTATTCGGAGCATTTAAAAACATGTCCATAAAAGCACAAACAGTTACAAATACTAACATTTCATTAAACATTACATATTTCCTTAAAGAAAACACATAATACATAATATCCAGAGGGGGATGGAATAAATATTTAAAATAATCAAGATAGTTAAAAACACATTCTTTTCCTGGCGCCAATAGCTTTAAGCAAGAATGTTGCAGTAAAAAAGCAAATGTCCGGATGATTCAAATTAAAAAGCAGTCTCATGGCATCCGTAGTTGTTCTCACTCCAAATCTATTTAACATGGGCTTCAAATAAAATTTCCGTAATTCCCTATACAATTCGCATGTTAATAAAAAGTGCTTAGTGCTCTGTTCCGTTTTGTTATCACATTCACATGGGCCAATAGGGCGCATTTTAATGTTAGGGCACGCAACAAGATAGTGTACTATTCCCATCCTCATTCTGGTTAGTACAAACTGATGCGAGACTCTAGTCACTTGTGACAAATACGGGCTAAAACCGATAAAATCATTCATGCTATTGTACAGTACACATGTGGATAATTTAGAATCCTCCAAAAAGTGCCGTTCATTGCAGTAATTCCAGAATTTTTTTTTCATATTTGATTTGGAGATATCCGAGACACTGTGAGGATCGATAATCACATTGGTCCCAAAAATCTTTTGCGAACATTCGATAATGTATTTAATCCAAGGGATCTTTAAGTGCTGGTCTAATGAGAGACAGTCCTCAATAATTGCTCTGTTCAATGAGGTACCGTCACTGAGCCAAATTGAGCGCCACAGTAATAGGGGCCTTAACATAATCATATCGCTTAGGGTTTGGGTCCCTGTTTCCTTGTGAACCAAGGAGTTGGAGGTAGACTTGGGTAAACACAGGAGCCTTTTCAGGAAGATATTCTCCTCTACCTGAAGACTCCTAGCTGGTGACACACCCCAGACGCCAGCCCCGTAAAGGGCCGCAGAAAGACATCTAGATTGGTAAATTTTTAACATGTCTTTAATACGTCTATTCCCCAGCTTCTTGGCAAATAAAAAGACCCCGTTGGCACTCCTAATCATCTTTGTTCTGACAGCATTATGTTCAGTGACCCAGCTCCCATTATTGGAAAAAGTAATTCCCAAATAGCAAAAATGTTCAACTTTTTTAACCAATTCACCATCAATAAAATAATGGGTTTTACTTTTAGTTTTAGCTATTCCGAGCCCACACTCCATGACATATGTTTTTGATTTATTGATCACCAGTTTCCTATTTTTAATAAATCGTACAAAGCAGTCCATTAAACGTTGAAGACCCAGGGGAGTCCTTGACAGTAACACCGCGTCATCCGCATAAAGTAATACAGGTATATTAAGATTATTGACTCTAGGGGCATCCGCAGTGACTGTCTGCAGGGCGGAATCAACCTCATTTATGAAAAGGGTAAAGAGCAGGGGTGCTAAAACGCACCCCTGTCTAATACCCCTTCCAATCCCAAACTTAGTCGTACACTCCCCATTTGGTCCATAACGGACACTGGTGCTAAGCTTTTCGTACAGGCGGGCAAGGAAATATATTATGCCTTCGGGTGCCCCCATTTCTAATAACTTGACCCATAATATAGCGTGGTCTACCAAATCAAAAGCGCTGCTTAGGTCAGCAAAACATAAATAAAGCGACCCTTTTTTGGCCTGGGTGTATTTCCCTACCAAGAGCTCTAAATTCAGGCACTGTTCGATGGTACCACGGCCTTTTCTAAATCCAAACTGGCAATTACTTAAGATCTCATTGGTTTCTGCCCACTCCTCTAGTCTTACTAGAAGGACCCTGCTCATGATTTTGACAGATGAGTCCAGTAAGGATATTGGTCGGTAATTTTTAGCATCCCCCCCGGTCACCTTTCTTATAAATGGGGACGATTATTGACTCTTCCCAAGTAGACGGTATTTTACAACAAATGGCTGCATTAAAGATTTTGGTCAACAATGGACCCCAAATCTCCGGTGCGGTCTTGTACACGTCTATGGGGACACCATCCGGGCCCTGAGCCTTTCCTCCTTTACTAGTTCTTATACTAGCCATGACTTCATCTGTAGTAATATCTAGGGCTATGATGGGCCAGCCTTCTCTATGAGAAACTGTTATATTACTTGAATCAAAAATACTAGAGAAGTGTTGGATCCAAGATTCCATGCTCACATTTGATGTGAGTACTGGCGCCTTATCATCTTTTAGGAATGGACTATTCACCGTGGACCAAAACAGGGTACAGTTCTTCGTATCCGCTGCTTGACTGAGGTTGTCCCACGCTTCTTGCTGTAACTCAGCTTTTCTACATTTAAGGGTCAAATTATAACCCTGCCTAAGTTGAGTCACCAGATTCTTATCCCTTGGTTTAGCTGCCAAAGCCTCTTTGAGATCAACCCGGGCAATAGAGCAAGCATGATCGAACCAACCCCTTTTACACCTATTTTTATGCCCAGCCTCTTTAGTAAACTTCCTATTAATGGTTAAATTGATTCTATTAAAGTGGTCGATACTGACTGTCGAGGTATCGTCCTGTTCTAGAATTGCCGTGATCTCCATCAGACAATTAGAAATAATGGAATCAGATGTTATGTCCGCTTTTTCTCCCTTCCACCTCAGTCTGTACCCATTCTGTCTAGGGGTTCAATATTAGCAATATTACCCTGTTCACATACATAGACATTATTCCAGAAAGTTAATTCTGTGGTCAAACAGTTATGATCACTTAACATAATATCAATCACCTTAGGCATTGGGCATAACGAAACAAGGGTTGAAGACATGCAAATAAAATCAATAACGGTATTGGCGCCCCTTCCTTTAAAAGTTGGAATATTTTCACCCACATCGTTTTTGGCATTATCCATAATTTCCAAATCGTACTGTATCAGAAAGTTATTCAAGGTTTCCCCATAGGTGTGATGAGGAAAATGGATATCAGCATCCCCCAGACGGTTATACACACCGCATCCCTTCTGAGAGGATAGTGGGCACACAGAAACATTAAAATCCCCCACAAAAATAAATTCAAATATACCATTAAAATTCTTCACAAGATTCTTCAATGTCTTATCTAATTCATTAATTGCAACATGTCTAGTGCCATCGAATATATTATTGTAGAAATTAATCAAAAGTATATTTCTACCAGCTTCTTGTGCAAGCCATAGAATTTGTGAATGAGCCCCCACTTTAACATACTTTTTCACTGAGATAGGTAGTTTAACTGAAATCAACACCAGCAACCCTCCTTTAGCTCTACCGTGGGTTGAAGGCAATGCTGGGAGTTCGTAGGATACAAAACCATCGATGCCTTTGAAATTTTTGCACCAGGTTTCCTGTAGGCAAAGAATATTGAATAAATGCACAAAATCCTTCCATCCTAACGTATCCTCCTTAGCCACTAGTCCAGCGATATTCCAGCTGGCAATCTGACAAATTACCTTTTCTCTTTCTTGACTTGCGGTAAGCTGTTCAACACTAGATATGGACATGTTATTCCCTGTATTAAAAGGCTCTATGTTACATATTGAATTTGAGACTTCTCCCCCTATCAGCGTACAGTCTAAGCATACATCATTGTCCAGTTCATCAATAGACATAATTACTTCTTCATTGATATTACTATTTACAATGTCCCTTAAAGGGTCGGTTTCATGTCAATCATTTTGGTCTAAGTAGCTCAGGGACTGATACCTGTTCTGAGTTGGGACCTGGTAGACCATCCCACTATCAAACAGAGGGGTACTACCTAAGGTTACAAATGGGTTTGGAGTATGTACTAAAGAATTATTCCCACCTGACATAGAATTCGCCATATGCATCGGTGGGGTGAATAAACCATTTTGCAAACCAGAGCAGAAGTTGGGCAACGCAGGTCTATTTACAAAAGGTGGATAAGTAAAATAGCTCGTTGCCCTCTCCTTACAATTAACGGGAGGTTGCCTGCTTAGGTGATTATAAAAGTAGCCCAGTGGTCTAGCAACTACTTCTGTCTCAGACTGTGCGATTGCGGCTGCTCTAAGCAAGACAGTCGCAACGTGTTGCGGGTGTTTGAAATTAATGATCACACAGTCCCCCCCACAGGCTTTTTTGGTGTTACCAATCCAATTGACTCTTCTGATGGAGATGATTTGATCAGAGTATCCAACTGGGTAGCCACAGTGGCGGTTTAGCCAGGAGATTGTTTTATTCCTCAAAGAGTCCGCCGTCTCATAATCGATAGGGGGCTGGGTTAGAATCGGGACGTTAGTTAAAACCACAACGTAAGGTACACAATCAGGTGGTAGATCAACTGGGCGCCTACATATTCGTATGGGTACCCCATTGGTTCCCCCTGTGAGAGCTGATGGAACTGACGCCACTGGTGCCGGTGCTGTCTTAGGAGCTGGTAATGTAGGTCTATCATTCTGTAAAGTACCCGACATAGTACATGTCACCCCAGCATTTAATTGCTTTGAAGGTCTACCTGTCTCCTGGGTTGTAGTAAGTAACGGTACGGGCAGCTCTTTAGATGGATGTTTCCTGGTATTAGTGGGGGGGGCACTAGTTGTGATTGGTGGCTGCACCCTATCTTTTGTAGAGACAGTAGCTGTGCATGCTGGTTTTTTAATATCTAATATAGATTTTTCCAATTTATCAGCATGCTGGTCCACCGCGCCCCTTAGTCTAGCTACTTCCGCCTGTAGATCTCCAATTTTAGTTAACAAAGGCTCTAACACCATGTTAAATTTACTATGAATGGTACTCAGTAGTAGCTCAATTTGATCAGGCTTAATGGAAACAAATTTATCATATGCCGAAGACCCTGTTTCCTCGATGTTCTCCGTGTGAGCGATATCTTTTTTATTCTTTCTAGTGGTGTGATTACCTCGCTTAGGAGCCGTTTTCCTGCAAGCTCGCATAAACTTGGTAGCCCTACCAGAGTGCTGAGGAGTTCCCCCAGAATGATCACATGGGTCTTCTTCCCCCCTCACCAAATTGTCTGGGACCATAGTTAGATCAACATTAACACTAGTATTGTCAGGCTCCACTACAATGTCAGTCTCATTGTCAATATTATCTATAATGTTACAGTTATTAACATCCGCAGACTGAGTCAGTGGGAGGTCTGGAACAGTACTTTTCCCCAGTGATTTCCTTCTATCACTATTAATTTTGGAGACCACTTTCAGTAAATAGTTATCCGGCAAAGTACTTTGGACAGACATTTTTGGGGTTAGTCAAAGGTCTCAAGTGATTAGTTTTTAAAATAAGGGGAACAAACTTGAATTCCACGGTACATCTCCTGCAGGTACTCACAGTTCGAACCAATAGGGGGTGGCCCTGCCCGGCCTCTTCTGGCCCCTGACGGCCACAGACGGCCCCGCCCTTGTCCCGGGCTTCTCCCGCGCGCGACTCGGGGGGGCGAGAGGGGGTGTCAGCCTTTTACAGGCGCCTCCGGGCGCTCTTCGCACGTCACGGGCGCGCTTCCGCCCCAGGGGCTGCAGGGGAGTGTAGTCCGCTGGACCGGGCTGCCTCCCGGCGTTCTACTGTTGCTGCAGTTTCCCTCACGGCTCTGGCCCGATGGCGTGACGCAGGTAAGTGAATGGTGTTCCCCCACTGGGCTCCCGGGGGGTCAGCCTTTTACAGGCGCCTCCGGGCGCTCTTCGCACGTCACGGGCGCGCTTCCGCCCCAGGGGCTGCTGGGGAGTGTAGTCCGCTGGACCGGGCTGCCTCCCGGCGTTCTGCTGTTGCTGCCGTTTCCCTCACGGCTCTGGCCCGATGGCGTGACGCAGGTAAGTGAATGGTGTTCCCCCCTGAAGGGCTATCATTTAGAAGTGTACTGTCTTTACATAAAGGTTTACTAGACAGAAGTCTATAAATGGAGACAGAGAGGGAGGGAGACAGAGCAGGAGGAAGACAGAGGGAGGGAGACGGAGGGAGGGAGACAGAGGGAGACAGACCGAGGGAGGGGGAGACCGAGGGAGGGAGGGGGAGACAGAGGGAGGAAGGGGGAAACAGAGGGAGGGAATCAGAGGGAGGAAAACAGAGGGAGGGAAACAGAGGGAAGAAAACGGAGGGAGGAAAAGAGAGGGAGGAAAACAGAGGGAGGGAAACAGAGGGAGGGAAACAGAGGGAAGAAAACAGGGAAGAAAACAGAGGGAGGAAAACAGAGGGAGGGAAACAGAGGGAGGGAAACAGAGAGAGAGGGTGACAGAGGGGGGTAAGACAGAGGGAGAATGAGACAGAGGGAAAGTGAGACAGAGGGAGAGTGAGACAGAGGGAGAGGGAGACAGAGAGAGAGGGAGACAGAGAGAGGGAGACAGATAGAGGGAGACAGGGGAGGGAAACAGAGAGAGGGAAGAAGGCAGAGAGGGAAGGAGACAGAGAGAGGGAAGGAGACAGAGAGAGGGTAGGAGACAGAGAGAGGGAGACAGGGAGGGAGACAGGGAGGAAGACAGGGAGGGAGACAGGTAGGGAGACAGAGGGAGGTTGAAAGAGGGTGGCAGAGGGAGGGAGACAGAGAGAGGGAGGGAGACAGAGAGAGGGAGGGAGACAGAGATAGGGAGGGAGACAGAGGGGGGTAGGGAGACGGAGAGAGGGAGGGAGACAGAGAGAGGGAGGGAGACAGAGAGAGGGAGGGAGACAGAGGGAGGCAGGGAGACAGAGGTAGGGAGGGAGACAGAGGGATGGAGACAGAGGGAGACAAAGGGAGGGAGGGAGGTAGGCCAACAGAGGGAGGGAGACAAAGGGAGGGAGGGAGACAGTCAGAGTGAGGGTGATAGAGGGTGTGAGAGGGAGAGAGAGAGAGAGAGAGGGAGCGAGACAGGGAGAGAGAGAGACAGAGTGAGGGTGACAGCGGGTAAGAGAGAGAGAGAGAGAGAGAGAGAGAGAGAGAGAGAGAGAGAGAGAGAGAGAGAGAGAGAGAGAGAGAGAGAGAGAGAGAGAGAGAGAGGTGTGTGTGTGTGTGAGTGTGTGTGTGTGCCGGGTCTGGTGGCTCAGTGGACAAAGGCGTCCGCTGCAGAGACCTGTGTTCAACCTCATGGTCACAGTTTTTATTTTGCTCTAGACCCGCCCCCTCCCCCACTGACCCCGCCCCCACCAGTGCGACCCTCGGCCACAAACCACACTGTAAATTTGGCCTCCGAGAGAAAGTTTGTGAGTACCCATGTTCTAAAGTATAATATTAAAGGAAAATCCAAAATTACATTAAACTAGGTGGAGTTTAGGACTACTGAGGTTTTTTTGGGTTAAGGTATGGGTAATGTTTAGGGTGATCAAGTGTTTTAGGGGTCAGAAATGGTTGGAGTTTATGCATAGAAAGAGGTTCTTAGGGTTCAGGGATGGGTGTAGTTTAGGGGTGGTGAGGTTTGTTAGGTATCAAGAATGGGTGAAATTAAGATTTGGTGAGGGGTTTTAAGGTTCACGGAAAACTAGAGTTAGGGGGTGTGAGGTGTTAGGGTTGAGTAAAGTGTATGGGTTTGGGGGTTCATGGATGGGTGGAGTTTAGGCTGGTGGGGGGTTTTAAGGTTCAGAGACTGGTAGAGTTTAAGGGTGGTGAAGAGATTTTAGGGTTCAGGATTGGGTGGTGAGCAATTTTAAGGAATCAAAGAAATGGGTGGGGTTTACTAGTAAAAGGGGTTCTTTAGGGTTCAGGAATGGGTGGAGTTTATGGATAGTGAGAGGTTTTATGTTTCAGGAATGGGTGGCATGTAGAGGTACAGAGAGGTTTTATGGTTTAGGGATAAGTGTAGTTTAGTGGTTAGGGATGAGTGTAGCTTTGGTGTATTGAGGGGTTTTAGGTTTCTGGGAAGAGTGGAGTTTAGGGGTTGAAAGTGCTTTTAGGTTCAGGGATCGGTGTAGTTAGGTGTGGTGAGGGATTTTTAGGGGACAGAGATTGATCATTTTTAGGGTTTGTGAAGGGCCAGGGATGGATGGTGTTTAGGGGTGCTGAGGGGACGGCAAATTAAAAACACCCAAAGAAATTGACAAGTAAAAGATTTAAATCTGGAATAATGTACACTCCAATAAAGGACTGAAATAAATACCTCCTAAAAAAAATGTTCTGTACGTTATATCTGCAACCAATGTATTTATACCTTAACAAAAGTACGCAAAAGCAAATTTCGAACAAAAGACATTCTATGAAATGGTAAATATCATTCATTCTGAAAGTTTCCAATAAACTGTTCTTGTGAAATGGTAACAGAGGCACCAGGAGCTTCCAAAATCGGTCTCCAAGAGCTCCAGCCCACAGGGATATGACCAGAAGAATAAAAAGCCTGCCCATCCCAGGCCATAACTGAGCATGTTATCAACCCTCTCCCTAAAAGTGCATTTAATGGGCTAAGCAAGAAAATGCCATAGCTTTTGATTATCTAGGTAACCATGCCATAATTAATTACACTTAGCTTTCTTATGCTTATAAAAGGATTCCCTAACAGAGAACTGTCAAACTGGGTGGCCAGAAAGCCAGATTCTTCTATTCTTTCTTGGAATTTTTTAAGCTTTTTTGTAATGAATCTTTTTATTGATAAACAAAACAGTGGGTATCACTTGTTGCTTAGCAGCAATATAGTCAGATAATTAGACATACATTTTCCCCTTGGTGCCATAGGCCCCTTTATGATACTCAATCCAATTGAATCATTCAGGTGTTTTTACAGCCATCTTGCTTGACTCGCTGGGCGTATCCCAACCTTCTCCTGTACCCGGGATCATCTTCCTCCCGCCCTTCCCCCTAACTCTTATAATTTTTCCAGCCCCCCCCATACTCTCTCCCATTGGATTTCTCTATTCTTTCAAGACTTCATTGGATTTGGCTTGTTTCCAAGATAGAGACAAGATTACCAAACTAGTCCTGGAAAGGATTGGGTGCAAATTACCACAAATTACATTTCTCAGTTATTTACATTAATATGGGTGCAAAGTCAAACATTTCTTTCTCATAAACATTACACTACAGAGGGGAAATAAATCCAGGATATATAACTAAGAATATACCCAGCCTACGGGTGACTGAAGGTTGTCATTCATTCTCAATAGGAGATTCGGCCAGGGGCCAGACTGGCCGTAATGGGCACTGGGCATTTCCCTGGTGGGCCGGAAGTGTGGGGGCCGGTTTTGTGGCAGCCGGAGATGGTTTTGTCACTGAGAGCCAATTTTCCAGCAATGTTGGGAAATCGCCCCCGTCACAAAAACAGGAGAGGTGCTTTTTGCTAGCGCCATACCCCCCCCCCCCCCCCAGGACGGGTGGAGCAGCAATCTGCCAAGGTTGGTTGCTATTCCCAGTCTGGCCCTGGATTCAGTAGCTGTCTCTGCCTTAAAAGGTTTAGGATTCTTTGCCCAGTTTCTTTCTGCGATACCTGCACCACAATAATTCTGCCTACTGTTGTCACCATGATTATCCTGTCCCTCTATGCTTCCCTTCTCCTCTTTCTTTTTGATAGAATAACATTTTAGCAATTACTCTTCATACGCCTGGTTACCCTCAGACTATGTACAATGAAAGTATTCTTTGCCTTAAAGGCACATATCGGAGTCGCACACACATTTTCATCAAGACAGACACAAGCACGTACTTGTACGCTTATAATTTGTAAGAAAGTATAGCTCTTTTTCTGAGTTTGAAACAATAAATGAGCCCTGTCCTATCGAGAATCTGTAATTCGCAGATGTGCGCTAAAACACAAATATGTGGCACATGGTGATAAATTCATCCTATTTTAATCTTGTGTCGGGGTTATGAAAAAAATCCAGCAACATTAAAAATCCACCTTCTGCTGCAGAGAGGTTTCAGGTTTCCTTTGATTGCCCCCTTAGCCTTGGCCTGGAGGCTGAACATGAACTAGCACTTGTGACATTCATCTCGTTCAACCAAACATTTTCCACATTTACCCTTTCCATCAAAAGCAATTGGTTCTATATCAGGGGCTGGTTCACCAAACCGACACCCTCACAGTCAGAATCTGCCTCACCCTCGTGCTACTCTTACATTTGAAATACATTTCTATTTTTTTCGCTGCGAAACCCAGGAACCTTCAAATGCTCAAAATGTAGACATACCGATAAGGAAAAAGTTTCCATGAGTAAATAATGTGGAAGAGCATTAACATGCAATATTGTTATATTCTTTATAGGGAGACTAATTTTCTACTTAGGGAAACCATTTTGTAAGTAAGTAATTTTATTCTGCACATGTAATAAAAACTGTAGCATAGATTCAGGTAATATAGCATTAAATCAGCCACAGTATCAGCAAAAACACATTAAAATAAGAGAAAGTGCAGTGTTTGTGTTGATGGAGGATTAACAAAGTTCTCTGTTCTCCAATTTCTGTGTAACTTGAATAAAACAAATTGCAAACGACGGTTGAAAATAGTATCCATTGGATCAAAACATGCAAGAGTGGATGCCTCGTTGATTGAAAGTTGCTCCTAAAAACGCTCTTTTTCCACTCGAGGTGTAAGGACCGATACAGACTAGATGTATAATGTTCTCGTCAGCCATATACAGTCTGCACATTAATGGTTCTGCTCTCCGTTGCCAAGGCAGAGTGTGGTCAAACCCAGGGAGAAGGCCAAAGTGATGTCTGATAAAAGTCTCCTTTAGCTGCCCTGGATCATCTGGCCTCCAGATACGATTGGAGTCTGAGCACTTTATACCCTTTTAAGACTGTCCAAGCATGTGATCTGGTTGTTACCGTCTCTTTACATGTAGCATCAGAATTTTTCTAGGTTACGGCATCTATAGATTTTTTAAAAGACCCTTGGGAAAGTGTTGCTTCCCATAAAGTTCGTATTTCTAAGTCGTTGAGGGCAGAGTCAAGATACTAACGAGAAGGGGCATTTGGACTTTTTTGTATTTGGTGCCAGAGAGCGTTGTATTCTATTCCATGTTTTGATGTATGCCACTTTCAAAAGACTGGCTTGGCATTAGTTTTGCTTCTATTACCTTTAAGAGAGGAGTAAAGCTTGGGCCATCCAGGAATCACTGCAATGTTCGAAATACCAGGGTTAAGGCACTGTCTTTCCGTTTGAGTTCCTGTCTTTGTTGATGAAAGGAATATTTATCACAGTAAAAACGGCAAGATATTTATAGGGTTTTGCCAATTCCAGCTGCTGTCCTTGTAAGTACCGTTTGTTCTTTTTCTGTATTCTATTACTCACAACCATGAGTTTAATTTTCTTTTGATGTATTGTCATGCAGTTACTTACTGAGTAAGTGGATAATTTGTCAATGAGGCACTAATGGCTAACTTTCGTTTGACTGAGTAGAATCACGTTGTCCGCATACAGGAAATTAGAAACATGCAGATCCCCTAACCTTGGGGCATGGGCGTTTACCTCCTGAAGGGCCAAAGGCAGGTCTGCCAAAAATATGTTGGATAGATGTGGTGCCAACACTCACCCTTGATTTAAACCCTGAGTGGTGTATATTTTTCTGGATAGTGAGGAGCCGGCCCTATTTCTCACTCTTGTCTGGGTTCCTGTGTAAAGCATCCGAATTGCTTTTAAGAGACCCAGGGGTATGTCCCAAAGTGATACATTTTGCCACATGAGATTGTACTGCACACAGTCAAAGGTGGACTTGAAGCTAAAGGAACAAAGATAACTCACTTGTTTGATTAATTTCAATTTGTCAATTATAATAGAAAGTGCAAGAACGCTGGTTGTCATACCTGCTCCTTGAGGAAACCCAGATTGGTTTGGTGGGATTATATATCTTTTTTCTGCCCAAAGTGATAGCTCTGCTAATAAAAGGCCAGCAAAATGTTTTGCCTCAGTATCTAGGAGGGTGATAAGGCAATAGTTTTCCTGTTGGTGTCAATCTCCCCTTAATAGAATGGGTTTATAATTGAGCCCTTTCATGAATCAGGGATACTCGCTGGGTCCACCGCATAATTTAAAATCCCCATCAGTCTTTTCCCAAAAGGTGGGGTTAGTTTTGGATAATGTCTGTGGAATACCATTCAGGCCAGGGGCTCCATCCCGCCGTCATTTTTTAGATAGACTTACGCATTTGGTCTTCAGAGAAGTAGAGTGTATAGTCATCTGGGAATTGATTATTTTGATTTGTTGGAATTGTACTTTCTGCCACGATCATTACATTTGAAATCTCATCTAAGAATTAATTGAAATTATTAAATTAGAACTTATACTATCTTGTTTCAGTAAGGTTTGAATTATTGATGGTGTTTTGAGCCCTATTTAGTGTGTTCATTAACTTCCAAAACTCTCTTGAATTTCTCGTCCTGCTGAGATACAGGGATTTTGCCCAGAAGGTCTGTCTTACTGCGAGTTTTTCCTTCCAGACCATTTTTCTATAAAGCTTCTTTGTACATTTCAACTTCATTTGAATCAGTGAGTTGCTAGGTTGCTGTCGCGCATTTCTCAACATTCTGTTAAAATTCCTTTTTAGGTCTCACCTACGCAGCGCACATACGCTGTACAGGAAAGAGACCTAAAGCCGTCGATTCCCTTCTTGAGGCAAACTCGTGCTCGCGTTCCATTTCCTTCAATGGCGACGCGTGCACGTGGGGCGATTGCCTCGCGCGAGCGGCGATAATTAATACCTTATGGTGCTGCGAGCGGCAGCGTCCCGCTTCCCGTGAGGCGCGTGCGCGCACTTGTTTCTTCTTGGATTTGCGACGTGGGCCTTGTGGATACTTTGCATGCTGCTGCTCTCTGCCGCTGTAGCCATCCAGTTAATCTCCACAGCAAAGATTAGTTTATTCGATTAAGCATGTTCCCTCCGGACCTTCCCCACAGCTCCCTGGAAAACATCAAGATCGCCTCTCACCAGCCGCTCAAGCTGCTACAAGGATTCAAAAAAGTAAGCGCCCCCCCCCCCTTCTTCCTTTTATATGATTGGAAAATAAATGACTAATGAATTTCGGCTATTGCTTGTGTTTTAAATAAGAGATAAAGGTCGGCTGCCTTCAGCTATCTCGATGGCAGAAGTTTAACAAGAGCATGCATGTTTCTCAGTTATAAAATCGTATTGTCGGTTTGCAGATGTGTCAGAGCGTCCACGTGTGCATAATTAGGCCGTTTGATATTTAAATCCATAAACGCTGATTTGCGTCTTGTAGTGCTGTCTAGTGCCCGGGTAGTTTTGAGAGTTTTATATAATAAGGAAGCTAATTTGCGCATATTTTTCTTCCTGTAACCAAAGTACGGTGCAGAGTGACACATCATCGTGATGTCAGCACTGACGCACTCGTCTAAAAGTGCAGCTGAATTATGAGCTAAGGCTCTGAGGCAGCCATAACTTTACTGTGCTAATGACTAACACATTTACGATAGTAAGGTTTCCGTACTTTATTCTGCTCGTATTTGGCTGTGTTCATAATAACCCTTATGTCAATCCACATCCAGTTACGGAGTGCTTAAAAACTAACTTTATTCCACTAAGCGCTAGACACATACATTTACTAGTATTTGTGCGAGGCGAGTTCGATACAACTCCAATATGCTCATTTGCACACCATTGGTATTATCAAGTGGCAAACGTCTCTAGTGTAAATTTCATTTTCGCGTGAGCTCACAGTGAGTTTTTACTGCCAAAAGTCCTCTTTGCACACACAATTAGCTCATTCCCGGTACCAACAAATGAGTCCCTGGGGTCGTGCCTGTAAACACCCGCTCAAAAAAAGCACTGCCTGTACAGTATATCTTTCTCATTTCAAGCAGTTATTCCAAACTTTTAAAAAGTTTCAGCGTGGGCTAGGCTGTTAGCTTTGGTTTCCTAGCAGGGGTCGCTTTGGGCAAGGACTGTCGTGTGGGTAGATTATTAGCCATGTCCCAGTGGGGCTCTGCCAGCACGTTGCCTACACACTATTGGCAATGAAAATAATCCCTGTGTTGTCTCTCAGAAGCCAGCGGCCGGCCTCCCCCGTGGACCCTCGTATAATTCCAACCCGGTTTTAAAAACTTTCTGCTTCTGATCAATGAGGTGTGGACATGTGGTCCTGAATTTGCTTTTTTTGTTGTGCACTTGTTTGCTGCGCCTCTAGCTTGCAGATAGATACTTTCGCTGTGATAAACGTGAAGTTTGCATAAACCATGTATCAGAGAGCATTCTCCATGGCTGTACACACCTCTGTAGGCTGTATTGTCGCTAATAGATCCGCAGAGAAACAGTTGTGCCTTTATGACTTTCTACAATGGAAATTCGCGTTTGATAAATAGCCCTGCGAGGAAACAGACGCAAGGCATTTTTGCATCTTCTAAAAACAGAGAGGCGCAGCCGTATTTACTCTTTCGAGCCGCTGCTGTTTTTCTCAAAAATAATTCTGGGACCTGATTTCAATTTAGGAGGCAATAGAGAATGATCGGATTACGTCAGAAAGTGATAGCCACTTTTACACTTCGGGATAGGAGACGCACCTCGCTCCTGAGGGCCAAACTCGTAGTCAGGGGACCAACGAGGTTTCCAACATTTGAGTCTCGGCACACTGCTATAGGAAACTCTTCATCTGACAGTCCATCTGGCACACTGCATAACACAGACTTCTGCAGTCTTTGTGGCGTAGCGGGGTCCCCAACCCTTTAAAGGGCCCCCAACACTTCATGGGGCCTCCATGCAGCACGTGAGATATGGGAAACTTAAGAGTCCCTCATCACATACACTGGGCTTAATCTTGTTGTGCTCGGTTGGCCCAACAGCTTTATATTACTGCACATAAAATATATGCTAACTACCCACTTACAAGATACCAAAAGCGAGACCTATTGGCTATGCCACTGCTGGTTACCCTTTGACATGAGGCAGATGTTACCATCTTTCTTAAACCTTGAGAGCCAGTTGTAGTTTTGCGATTCTTGGGCGGATATTTAGTTATCAAGTCTTTTGTGAAAAGTTCGGATTGTAGATCGAAGTTAGATCTGTATTATTAAAGAGTTGTAAAAAGTCTACTGTGACTTTTCCTAAGTAATCTATAGTTTCTTCAGCTCACTGTATCTTTTTTTATAGTTTACAGTTCTCATTTCTCTCGGCAGGATGCTTGCCTGCTGATGAAAGGGGCATCTATAAGTTGTGTGGCCCATGTTAAGTTTCGGCAATTCTTTCTATATGAAATGATTTTATTAAGTGAAATAGGGGAAGGGTGGCCACTGTAAAATCAATTATAGAGTGTGCATCAAACAAATTGTAGGTCCCGGCAGTGGAGTATCTGTTTGCTACCTGCCATTTAGTACCCTCAGTCCAAGAGATTCTATGTCGTTTACCAAAGAGATCGCTGTTGAGTCATGTTTACTTTTACTTTTGATAGCTTCAGCTTAATTTGGAATTAACCAAAGATGAACCTACTGTAGTCGTCACCGGGAGAGGGCAGCAACAGGTTCATATTGAAATCTGTAGTGATTAACGCCAGGTAGACGTGATGAGTATCAAGAGGATTTATTGACGAAGGTTACAGGATACAAAGATGAGTAGTACAAAACCCCACCAGAAGCAGCCAGCATGTTGCTCAGCCCACTCAACTGTTACTTCTCTAACAGATTCCCAACATTCTGAACAGCATCAACACAGCAACATTCCATTATTGGGAAAATAGTATTGCATATACAAGAACAGAATACAACATATCCCCCTTTCTTGTACTGAAAAACAAAATAGATAAAAAACGAAAGAGGAGAACCAAAGATAGAGAAGGACAAATATACAGAAGCAACAAGAAGAATGAAACAAAGAGACAACAAGAGAGAACATGAAGAATGAAACGAAGAGACAACCAGAAAGATGGAGAAACAGATAAGAATAACCATCCTCCCTTCTTCAAATAAACCGAAAAAAATGGAAAGACACAAGGAAAGAAAACAACGAGAAAGAGGAAGAAAGCAAAGGCACCAATGACAATCTCCCAAACACACCAGGTGGCCAGGCAAGCATGCAAGGAGGCAGGAAATATAACAGAAATAACACTGGGGGTGAACCCAAACACAGACAAAAATTAGGCAAACAAAAAAGGAACTAAAAACAAGCATGCAGGACAATAAGAGAAAAAAAACAGGAGACTGAGAAAAAGTAAAAGACCAGAAACTGAAAACATGAGAGTCAGATGACAGCTGAGAAAAAAAAGTGAAATAATAAGATCATAAAATTCAGTTACAAAATATAACAATGCAATGTGAAAACATGACGTCAGGAAAACAATGGAAATAGGAGTGAAAATAAGATAACACACCCATTACAAAAGTAAAGAAGTACCCAACGTATGTGAACATGAGCCGAAAAACATGCAACTATAAACCATGTTCAGGCAACATAAACTGGAGTTGACACTGAGAGCAATGACGTAATGGGACTCGGACCCATTCAACACACATGTAAAGGAACTTGTGACTAAAACCCAAAGCAGGTTATCTAATATCAACAACAAGCCTGTCTGTGCCCGCTGCGCCTGGACGTTGCCGGCTGCCAGGCTACTCTGCCCTCTCTAGCAGACACCATGACGGGGTTAAAGTACTCTACAGAAAGCTTGCTGTACTTAAGGGATACGCTCTCAAGTAAGTGCTGTAAGAGAGAAGTACTCCCCAGAGAGAACCCTCTGGGTGAGTACAAGTTGGAAGATGTGGACATTGTGGGTGGGCTGCCACGCAATCTATTCAAATAGTTGATCCTCTTTACCCCCAGACCCTAGGAAAAGGCCTAGTGCAGAGGTAGAGAAAGGAAATGGAGCAAAACCAAAAAGCTAGAGGACAAACAGGCCTTCTCAGCGTTGCATAGAGTCTATCTAAAAAACTGCAATATAGCAAGGAAAGATCATTTAGGTGTTTGATTACGAGAGGCAAACAACTCCTCTAAGGAACTCTTCAAAATACTCAAGGAGTTCACAAATCCCACAGTAAACACACCATCCATTACCCCAACACAAATGCTATGTAATGATCTAGCAAACTATTTTAAGGAAAAAATTGATAAGATATACTGCTGTTTGGCAGTAGGAAAAATGTCTAGCGAGATACCTCCTCATGGGAGAGACCCCGCACTACCCAGATTAGATTCCTTCTCAACCATTACCATAGAGCAAGTGGAAACTTTGCTGGCATTAACTAAATCCGGCGCTCTTGCAGAACCCGTGTTGCCATTCAAAATGGTTGAACTGACGCCAATCTTAGAACCCTCATTAACGGAGATCTGCAACATCTCCCTGGCTACAGCTACTTTCCCTAGAAACTGGAAAAAGGCGCATATATAACCTCTGCTTAAAAAGGCGCTGGCAGACCCAACTGAGTTGCAAAATTATAGACCAATCTCCCTTCTTCCGAGTAGTTCAAAGATCATGGAGACTTTGGTAAATAAGCCACTGATGTGATATCTGGAACAATATAGTCTACTCGACCCCTCGCAATCAGGATTTCTTTAAGCCCACAGCACGGAGGCGGCATTGGTGGAGGTCACTGATACCATCATAATGTCACTTGACAGAGGGATCCCCACTATGCTTGTGCTCCTGAATCTTTAGGCAGCCTTCGACACCATATCCCACCTTGTCATGTTGGACAGGTTGCAGGAGATTGGTGTTGGAGGCTCAGACTGGGCATGGATACAGAGTTTCTTAAACAACAGAACTCAATGTGTCCAATTGGACACATTTGTCTCTCAGACCATGGCAGTAGACAAGGGGGTCCCGCAGGGCTCAATCCTAAGCCCCACTTTATTTAACATCTATGTGGCTCCCTTGGCCTCTATTATCAGAGTCTATCGCTTTGAGATAATCTCGTATGTGGATGACACGCAGGTGATAGTCCCCATCGAGATGGACCCAGCTGAGATGAAAGCCAAGTTTAAGTCCTGTATGTTGCAATTTGCCATCTGGATGAATCAAACTTTCCTGCAGTTAAATTCTAATAAAACGGAGATCCTCCTATTTGGGAAGGCCACAGAGATATGGTCTTCGGACTGGTGGCCAACGGAACTGGGAGAGGCACCTAACCCAACGATGCAGGCACGGAACCTAGGTATACTGAGTGATAATACAATCTCGATGGAGGAGCATGTGAAAGCAGTATCAGGAATCTGCTTTGGTATCATCCGAATGCTGAGGAAAATTTTCCCATGGATCCCTGTCAGTGACAGAAAGACCTTAGTACAGGCTCTACTACTCACTAGACTAGACTTTGGTAATGCGCTCTTGGTAGGAATTAGAGAGGATATTGCAGCAAGACTACTACAAATGGTGCAAAATACAGCAGCACAACTAGTCCTTAATAAACCATGGCGTTCCCCCTCTCATCCTCTTCTGCAACAGTTGCATTGGCTACCTGTAAGGAAGAGAGCATTGTTCGAGCTACTGGTAATGGTATTTAGAGCGCGGCAGGGCATTGGCCCCCTCTATTTAAGGAGAAATATAACAGCCTACACCCCTGCGCGTGTAGTAAGATCTAGTAACCGAAATCTGCTCTGCCCATGTATAAGCAAGAAAACGAAAACGGGAGAACGCGCATTCTCGTATCTTGCTTCCCTCCATTGGGATCGGCTGCCGAATGAGTTGCGCGCATGCCCTAGCCTGGAACAATTTAAGAAGCTATTAAAAACTTGGTTGTTTTAAAGTCGTAATTCTTGTTCTAGCTGCCTGCACTGTGCCGCCAAAAGAGATCCCTTCTGGGATGATTCGTTTGCACGATATAAGTCTTAAAAACTAACAACTAAAAACTAAATACAAAACGGATGGAAATCCTTGCATAAATGAGCAGATGGGACTAAAACCCATTGTGATCACTAAAAAATAACCAGTAAAGTAGAAATAATGGACTCTTAGCAGTGAGTACCTAGGGTCCATGAACGCACAATGTAGATCCAACTGAAATCATTGTACAATCCTGTGAAGGATAAAATAAAACAATACTGTGAGCAAGTAAACTCGCACAATGGAGATCTAACTGAACTCATTGTACAATCCTATGAAGTATAAACATTAATTTTATTAAAAAATCACCGGTAGCTTTAGCTTTAGCTTCATGGGAAGGGGACTCGTACCAAAACCCATGCCCATCCCTCATGTAAGGGAAAATGTAGTACAGCTACCAACTAAAAAGCTAGAAAAGAACGCACATTGGGCAAGAAAACCTAAACCGTGGAAAGGTGCAAACGTAAACTGTAAACATGAATCCCTCAAGCATAAATACTAAATAATGCAAACTCTTTGTGCCAGCAAGGCACTGAAAACGCTTGCTGAAGTGCACACCGACTCTAAAAAGTTCAGAGAAAAAAAATACATGTGAAAGCTAGAAATTGTCACCAAATTACACTGCATAGTAAGATAGACCATAATGGATGAACGAAAATAATGTGAATCCATAGAAGTACTCTTGAAGCACAGCTTGACATAAAACTACAAGAGAAACAAACATTGCAACTTGAAATGAGTATTGGTATGGCATGTACCAAGACATGAGCAACATGCAAAACATAAGCAGATATAGTTTATTACAAAACATGTTGCTTAAAGAAACTGACAGCAAGGAACAATCGTGACCGGAAAGTTCTCCGTGGAATCACTAAGGTAACACCAAAAGATAAAATCTTAATCTGAGGCACAGTAGGAAAATGTTACCTTTTTGTGTGAAAACGCAATCGTGAACAACACGTGTTACGGCAGCCAAACATGCGGAGAAAGCCACAGCAAAAATCCATTATCCTTCATGTTCTCTGCGTAGCGTCGGATGGAAACCAACACGCAAAATGATGAAGACGCGCTGAGGATGGCGTCTGGGTTGGATGGCTTGCGGCAAAGATGTGCAGCCCAGCGCTGCTCAGCAGCAAACTGTTGCGTAAAAGGGAAAACGTCACAGAGGACCCTTCATAGGCAGCAAAAAGAAGGTAGGTGAGCGCACACTACCTGTGACTCGCGCAAAATTGCGTTCATTACTCGTCTCGTGCCATGTTATTTTCAAATGTGAAAGTGGCAGTTGAGAAGAACCGCAGATTTCATGTATGAGGGTAGACCAACAATCAGAGACAAAATAAATCTCACCTGGTTTTCCCCCTTCAGCTCGAAAGAATCCTCAGCAGTGTGGCACAAAATATGTTCCACTACTCTGCATGACTTGCAGCTGAAATGGAAAAAAAATGGCATCTTGAGTTACAATGGTTTCTCTTGTGGTGCTTCCTGTGTTGCCTCTTGTCTGCTTGATGTAGCCTTGTGAGTGCGCTAGTAAAACGTGGCTTCTTCTCACCCTGTGAGCTGGTTAAAAATGTAATCTTCTGCATCCTTAACCAACTGTGGAGACAAGTATGCAAGTGGGAAAATCTCCAACTCGTCGCCATAAATTTGTAGTGATTAACTCCAGGTAGATGTGTATCAAGAGGATTTATTGAAGAAGAATACAGGATACAAAGATGAGTAGTACAAAACCCCACCAGGAGCAGCCAGCATGCTGCTCAGCCCACTCAACTGTGACTTCTCTAACAGATTCCCAACATTCTGAACAGCATCATCACAGCTGGACTGTTCCCATGAGGCACAGGGTCAAGGCTGATTTGCATATGGCCATGTCTGAACTGCGGTGGTGTGGAGTGCAAAACAACGATGGATTTAGGCCCAGATCTCTGTACTGGGGTGAATGTATGACATTGCTCTGCATTCTGTCCATCAACTGTTGTTTTTGCAGCATCATCACAGCAACATTCCACTGGTGGTAAAATAGCATTGCATATACAAGAGCAGGATACAACAAAATCCCCAATTCCTATGATTTCCAGAAGTATTTGGTAATGTAAACTGTTTAAAAGAATATTTGATTATTTAAGTGACAGGGCTTTCCTTGTTCTTGCATCTGGGTGGATATATAGATTAATTAACAAGAGAACTTTGTCAGGTTTTACATGTCACTTTCCCAGCGTACGAATGAAAATGCTTTCATCACCCTGCTCCATCAATTTGCTCTCTATCTTAAGTGAAGCTGCCACATAAAAGTTGCAAAATCCCCCTTCAGGCAGCCAACCATCCTAGTTTTACATTCTGGGCTGAAATAGTCTACAAATTCCTCGAGAGGGAGTGGCAATATCGACCATGTTTCCTGCAGTAGTATGATTTGAAAGTTCCTAAGGTAACTTATCAAATCCATATTGCCAGTTTTATTTTGAAAGCTGTTTATGTTCCAAGAACAAAATTTCATTAGATCAGGTCAATCAATAAATCAGGATTCATATTGAGTGCATCTAATCACCCGTGTTGGAAGGGGATTCTATATACAATGCAATTTCTTTTGCCACTTCCGGGTGGTGCTGGCGGAGAGTACTCTGCTGTAGTCGAGGTTATTCAACGGAGCGGAGACTTTGGAGATTAGAGTGTCAGAACTGCTTACTGCTATGCAGAGCTGCAGAGAGCCAACCTAGTTCTAATTGGATGTTTTTGAGAGTTTCAGATGGAAGGTGCACATAGCATTTATGGGAGGAGAAATCCTTGCTTAACATGCCAATGGGGGTTCTGATAATGGAATAGATTTAGTTTGTGTCTTTTGAGACATGTGGTTCTGTGAGCTCTATTTGATGGAAGAATGGGAACAGATATGCTTTAAGTGTGTCGGTGCAAATCTTAGTTCCCCAGGACCAAAAATGATCTCTTTCCAGGAGGACTTTCCTTGCTGTTGAACCAGAAACTCATGTCATGAGGGTTGCTTCTCGCATATTGCTCTCCGTTAGATCTAGGAATTCTATTGATTCAATGTCTGCCAATGTCATATTCTTGAGGGTAGGTATGATGTATAACTGTCACGATTTAAAATGTGGTGCCTACCTCTAGACTGGTATTCTGGATTAAGGACCATGTGTTTGCTCTGTGTTGAGGTTTCAAGTGTAGATGCATGTATGGTGCACACCTTTCCATTGAATTATGGTTCCTTGGTACATTGATTGTATGCAGAACATTCGTCTTTATACGAGACATATGTACAGGAAGCTACTTGTGGATGCATTAAGGCTGCATCACTATGTTTTGTCTGCATCACAATGATTTGTGTCTCTTTTCTTAAAGAAATAGACTAGGCAGGAACCTTTTCTAAGATGAATGTATGTTTAACTCTCAGGGTTCCTTGTTTCACAGGTCATGTGTACACAGTGATGTGATGATGCCTTGGTTAAGATGGGCTCCTCTGGAACTGGTGCGGGTTGTTATTGACTCTGCAGGGGCTGGACTGGATGTTGTCGAAATGTTGGCTGCCTACTACAGCCGTTCCAAAAATCTTTGGTAGGGAGGAATTATAAGACATTAATGGGATCTCTGATTTTTTGGTTGAGTATTGGAAAGAGCTTCATTCTATTGTGGAGTCAGTGCAGGCAAAGGAGGCTGCGTGAAATGTATCTTCGCCTACCTCCATTGTGTACATTACAGATTGATTTATTCTTGTGCAAGCTACCAATGCTACGCTGTTTATTACTTTATTCACGACCTTGCGTTGCTTCTTCCTCCGTTTTTTAGTCGTTTTATTCTCCAATGGAGTTTGGGCAGCCACTTGATTTGCCACATCATACTCTTTAGAGTCTAAACTGTTTATAGATGGTGCTGATGTCGTATTTTATTAAGATCCTCATTTGCCTCATTTAGTCTGATTGCAGTCTGTGTGTGTGGGACTTTCCCCCTATTTTTAATGGGTCTGCATGACTCATTGTTCAACATTGTTGAAGAGCAGTTTTCATTTTTTTCAACGGGCCTTATTTTAGCTTTGCAGGTATCGTGATGCAGGCTATGTTGCTCTGAGAGTGTTATATTCCTTGTGGAGCAAGAAATTGCAAAACTGTGTTTTAAATCTTCAATTAAAATGCCCAGAACAACTGGAATTGTGCCTAGTTTGTTGATCAGTGGAGCACAGGAACATTCTGTCTGTTTTACTGCTGTGGTATTCTGGGCTCTGGTTAATAATTTATTTAATTCTGCCATCTTATGGTCAATGCCAGAGACGAATGCTGATAACGTGTTTAACAGGTTAACTTGCATGCCCATTTTGTTAGACTGGTAGGACAAAACATCTGGGGCCAGATGTAGGTAACTCATTTTTACCGACTCTAAAATACCGATTTTTACCGAATCGGTATTTTAGAAAAGGGAAATGAGATGTAGGTAAAAAATCGGTAAAAATACCGATTCGGTAAAATTCAGAAACCCCGACTCAGTATTTACCGAATCGGTATTTACCGATACGGCAAATACCGAATCGGTAATTCACATGCAATCCTATGGGCCCGGAGGCCCATAGGAATGCATTGAATCTACCGAATCGGTAAATACCGAATCAGTAAATACCGAGTCGGGGATACAAAATATCAGGCAGTTGATGTTACAACCAATCACGTGCCTCCACCCCGCCCCTCAGCCAACCAACAGAGCAATAGACCAATCCTGTGCATCTACCCCACTCCGCAACCAGGAAGGGGCCACACCCATGCAGGTGCAGTGTACCCGATCACACAGGAGAGCAGTTACACAGAGACAGGCTGGTGTGAAGCAGAGCCCTGCAGGACATACAAATGGATCCCCAAGACTCTCAGAGGGAAGGTGCAGAGAGGAAGAGGAAGAGGAAGTTCAGCACTGGTGAACTTCAGGTGCTGGTGGAGGAGGTCGTCAATCACTACCCCAAAATCTTTGGGAAGCAGTCCCTGCAGGTACCAGAGGCTGTCAAGAGGAACACCTGGCTGGGGATCCAGACCAAAGTACACGCTATAGGAGTGACCACCAGGGAAGTGGACGATCTCAAGAAGCGATGGTACGATCTAAGGATCGTTACCAAGAAAAAATTGGCTGCAAGAAGAAAGGAGGCCAATGCTACAGCAGGAGGGAAGAACAGGGCACCTGCTCTCACGGACCTGGAAGAGCTTGTGGAGTCCACACTGGAGCCAGAGTGCGTTGTGGGGATTGGTGATGCAGACAGCTCAGCCCGAGCTGCAGCTAAGAAAGGTAAGGGACATGTCCATCATCCCACACCCCCTGCCTGTGTCCCTCCCCCAATGTGGCTATGAGTTGAGGAAATCCAGTACTGACTTCAGTATTCACCTGCAATGCATTATGGGAGTGGTAGTCATAAGAATAGCCATATGAGCAGTCTACATGAAATGTTGTCAGGCATGCCACACAATACAATCAGAGACATGGGAGGAGCAGGAAATAGTGAAATAATAATGTTATTTAATAGTGATTTACACAGTGAAAGCACCACTAAGACACTGTCCATATCTGTCCACAGGGGAGACATCACGCAAGTCATTGCAGGTGAGGGAGAAGACACATCCCCAAAGGGATAGGAGTGAGCAAGAAGGCAGGGTTGCAGGGCCCAGTACTGCAAGACCTACAGCACCCTGCACACAAGCAGCTGACACACCAGAGGCAGACGACACCATGCACCTTGAAGCATCTCCAGTGCTCCTTGACTCACCATAAGATGAGTCACAACAACCACACACACCAACAGACACAGAGGTGTCAGACATCTGCAGGCCCGTGAGGCATGAGGGTCCCCCGCAAAGGATCCTACAAACATCCTACGATGAGGAAAGGGAGTGTGAGGAGTCAATACAGCCAATGGCAGGAAGTGCACCATGTCATACATCCACTCCTCTCAGGCGACCCGGTGGAACAAGACGTCGTAGGGCCCGGGAGTCAAACGTCAGTGGCCATGATGCGGATGTCTTCCAAGGCCTTGAGACCACAATGGTCAAGGTGCAGCGCCTGCAGGCAAAAGGAATAAGTGCAGTTCACAGACAAATGCGCCTTTTGAACACAAATTTCACAGACATGAACAAGGGAATAGCATCAATGGCAGACAGCGTGAGGGACATGGCAGATGAAGTCAGGGACATGTCTCAGTGTGTGATGACACTCTGTGAGGAACTACGAGAGGACCGTGCACAAAGGCACAGGGAGAGCCATCGTACGCACCAGCAGACATGGGGAATGCGGCAACTTGCAACTGCGACTTCACTGATGTGTCGCCGCTCAGTTGCGATGCAGGAGGGGCTGGTGCACTGCTGTACTGATCTCTCCCGGGGGATGGGGAGAGTCACTACAGCACTTGAAGTGCTGCTGACAAACCAGTCAGCCACCACAGGAGCAGAAGTTGTCGGGGACACAGATACCCCTGGTAGCAGGAGGTGCACCCCTGTCCCTGAAGTAAGGAGTAGCAGCAGACGCCAGAGTGCCGGCGCTGGCACAGCAGACTCGGAACTTATCCAACCTCAGACATCACGCGTGGCTGTTCATGGGCGCAAGCAGTGAGTCTGCCATATGCAGATGGACATGTGAGGGTGAGGTAACCCCCGTCCACACAGTAGTGCTAGGCACACTAGTATGTGTGTTTTGTGGCTTATGTCATTTCAACGTAGTGCAAATTAAACTACGTGCATTGAAGTACAAAACGTGCTTTGTCTCTATACTTACTCAGAAGTAGTTGTGTGTGATTTCTGCCCGTCTCTGTCTCCCGTCTGTGGGTGTTGGTACTCCTACTGTGTTGGCTGCTGGTAGTGCCTGCTCATCGTCATGGTCTTCATAGGCCTCCAATTCCACCTCTGTGCCCCTCTTAGTTGCGAGGTTGTGCAACATTGCACAGGTAGCAATTATTTTACAGCATGTTACAGGTGAGGACATTCGTGCCCCCCCACTTTTGTGGAGGCAGCGGAACCGGCTCTTCAGGAGCCCAAAGGTGCGCTCAATGATGTTCCGGGTGGATTTATGTGCCACATTGTAACGTCTCTGGCTGGGGGTTGTGGGGTTGAGGTAGGGTGTCAGGACGAAGGAACGGAGTGCATATGCACTATCCCCTAATGTGAAAGAAAAAAGATACATTACTCAGAGGCACACATTGACATACGTCTGCTTCATCTATCAAGGGATTGTCACCCATTTATTTACCTAGCAGGTATCCTTCCCTGAATTCACCCACTGTCAGGCGGGTATAGATCCCACTATTTTGGAATATGTATGAATCGTGGGTGCTTCCTGGGTATCTGGCCACTATATCGGTGATAATGTCTTTGTCATCACAGATTGCTTGTACATTGATTGTGTGTGAGGACTTCCTGTTCCTGTATATGTGCTCAGTGGCAGCTGGGGGGCAAATGGGGATGTGGGTCCCATCAATGCAGCCAATCACGTGTGGAAAATTTGCCATGAGGTAAAAGTCAGTCTTGGTCCTGAGCAAGTCCGCATCAGTGTCTGGGAAGTGGATGTAATGCTCCATTCTTTGCATCATGGCATCCAGGAACTTTCTGAATAAACGCGACAGGCAGCTCTGGGACACCCCACCTACCACAGCAACTACACTCTGGTAGCTCCCAGATGCAAGGAGGTGTATGCTACAGAGCACCTGCACATGGGGTGGGATGGCGTGGGCCCTTGGTCTTGGGTGGTCCAGGAGTGGGTGCAGGTCCCTGATCAGGTCCATGATGGTTTGGGGGTGTAGTCTGTATCTTTGCAGTATCTCTGGCTCTGTCAATTGGAAGAGTGTAATCCTCTGCCTGTAGACCTGCTCCTCCCTTCTCCATTCCCTCTCACCTGCTGCCTGTAGCCTTAGCCGTCTTGCTATGACGTAGAAAGCCGCCATTCTGGTTCCAGTGTTGCATTTTGGGGCCCTTTTTTATAGGCTGCACATGATTACCACCTGCTTACAATCCATGTTAAATACCGATTCATAAATACCGAATTTTGGAGAAAATCGGTTTTATTATGGCTCACCTACATCTCGATGGTGTTGTTTTTTCCATTTCTTAATTTCCGAAACGTAAATTTTACCGATTCGGAACATTTACCGACTTGGTATATTTTCCGAATCGTTAATTTTACCGATTCGGAACATTTACCGACTCGGTATATTTTCCGATTCGGTAATTTTACCGATTCGGTAATATTACCGATTCGGATTATTTACCGAGCCCGTAATCTACCGATTCGGATTTTTTTTCCGAATCTGTAAGATTTGGGCGAGCTACATCTCAATGTCCAAATACCGGTCGGTAACGGCCAAAATTACCGATTTTCGGCCGTTACCGACCGGTATTTGGCTACCTACATCTGGCCCCTGGTGTCAGCTGTGAGGTTCTAAAAAGCAGTTCCCATATGTTCCCTGACCCAGTGAATGTATCAGGCCGCTTATGTTTGAAAGTTTGATATGTGTTTGTTTGAGGGGCCTATTGCATATATTTTGCTCTCTGCTGCTGGCCCTGGTTGGATCCCTGTTACAGCGGGACCTGTAGTAATGTGTAGTAATGTATTAGCTTGGCATGAGGGTGGAATGCTATGTGTAGAACGTGATTACATCAATTGGACTGTCTTTATATGTGGGGACTGTGGAATGTTCATGTTGTTCTGCTTGTGTCCTGGTTGGCACTGCCACACCCTTTTCCATGCATTATTTAATTTAAAAAATAAAGAAGAATAAACTGGAATTGTGTGGATTATTACTACAAGTTTGGCGACGGGTTGACGAGGAACAAAGTGTGCGAGGAACCAATCATGGTATCCCTGAGGTGAACTACGGAATCAACTCTGTGGAAAGGGGTATTTCTGATGATGATTTTCAGAGGAACGTCAACAAGGAAAAATGGGAGAGGAAATTGCTGGAGTCACGGACGTGCGCATGCTGTGAGTCATGAGGTGTGGAGAACTGAATACGTCGATCTTACATTACAAGTAAGTGCAGTGCCGCTAGCAGGCCTTACTTATAGCTGGGCAACCGTCAAGTCTGCGAGACCATTTCCAGCACGCTCCATGGTCATTTCGAAAACCACATCTTCCGCGCTCTGCAGTTCCATCTCCTTCGCCTCGCAGTGTTTGTGACGTCTACGCGGTACCCTGACGCTACTGAGTCAATCTACGTCAGGGTGCGCAAAGATCACGCACAGCGGCCATTTTGATCGGTCTGGTTACCATAACAGCAGCTCATTGGCATTGGAGCAGCAATATTAGGAATCGTCGATTTCGCCTAAAGGAATTTAACTCTACTTATTTTCCTTAACCATTTATTGCAAAGGTGCTGTGCAGTAAACATTTAAAAAAAAAAATTTTTTAAAACTGTATGCTATTTTCGAGCATTAAGCTTTGTACTCTACACATAAGGAACAAGCACAGGGCAGCAACAAATTTCATTTATTTTGTGCAGTTGTGTTATTACTTTACTGCTACCACATGCCTACTACGGCGAGTACTAGTACAAGTGTTTCTTCGGGGGAAGCCTCTGGCCATGCAATGCACATTAATTCCCCTAGAGAATTCTTACCTATTCCAGGTGAACCACCTGTTGTTTGGAGCAACTGGAAGGAGTACTTCCTTAACTATATTGCAAATCTTGAAGATGTTAGTGGTACCTTTTCGCCTGAGAGAAAAAAGAATTCTCATGTTATGTTTAGGTCCTGAGGGACTTCGTGTGTATAATCAACTACAGAAGCAGGACAGACTTGAAGGAGTTGTGGATGTATTCAAAGCAGCTATTCTTGATCTGGATGACCATTTTTCGCCAAGTGTGTGTATTGCAGTTATGAGACAATCTTTTTTTCAAAGAAAACAAGACAAACATGAGAGCATCGAGGAGTATGTAGCTGCATTAAAGAAACTTGCTGTCAAATGCATATTTGCTCAACTACATGATGAATTTATACGTGATCAGGTTGTCATGTATGCAAAAAACAAAACCATACAAGATAGGCTATGGGTAGAAGGAGAGGGTACATTAAAAGACATTGTTGCAATGGTTAAAAAAGCAAAACTTTCAGAACGTTGTGCTAAGGCTTCGTTAGCTCATGAAAAAAAAGAAAGTGAATTTGCGAGTAAAATGTCAGAAGGTAAAGTCAGTCATAAGACCAGCAAAGATTTTAAGGTTGTTGGCAATAAGAAAGAAAGTGTTGAATTCAAGAAAGACACTAATATTGTATGTTACAGGTGTGGCAGTCATTTTCATTCAGCCAAATTTCCTAAGTGTCCAGCAAGATCGACCAAATGTTTAGTGTGTGGTATAATAGGACACTTTGCAAAGGTCTGTAGAAGGAAAACGTATACAAAATCAAAAGGTGAAGTATCCTGCATACAGGAAGCAGAATTTGACTTAGTTCTACTTCAAGCAAAGAGGATGTACAAACACAAACCATCATGAAAAAGAAAGTTGTTTTAAATATCTCAGACATTTCTTCCTGTATATGTTGCTAAAGAAGGACCATCCATCCTAGGGTGAAAAAACCAAAAGAACCTCAATATCATTCTTGACCCCAATAGCAAGGAACAGGTATTAATTTTGTGTGAAGGTGAAGCCACTAAGAAATGGGTTCTAGGTGAGTTTCTCAGGCCAAATGGGAAAACTCAAAAGTTTTACTCACCAAATTCGACTCAAAGATGGTGCCGTGCCAAAGATACTGAAAGCACGCAACATACCTTTCATCATAAGAGCAAAAGTCAAACCTGAATTAGATAAATTGTTAAATTCCAATGTAATTGAAACAGTTGAAGCAGCAGAGTGGGTTTCTCCATTGGTCGTTGTTAGCAAGGCCAATGGAAAGGCTTGCTTATGTGTGGATTTGAAATACTTAAACAACCACATACTTGTTGATCAATACCCACTGCCTAGGATTGATGAAATGCTGTCACTAACACGACAAGCTAAACGGTTTTCCACATTGGACTTAGCAGCAGCATATCATCAAGTTGTTCTTGATCCTGATAGCAGACATTTAACAACATTTTGTACTCCTTTTGGTTGTTTCAGGTTTAAGCGTATGCCGTTCGGCTTAGCGTCAGCGGCTGTGGTTTTCCAAAGGTTGATGTCTAGGCTCTTTGGTCATATGTATGAAGTCATTTTTTTCCAGGATGACATTTTGATCATGGGTAAAAGTAAATCACATCACAATACCATCCTCAGAGAAGTTCTTAAGATCCTAGAAGACAATGGTCTAGCTGCTGAGATAAACAAATGTAATAAGTTTGCAGAAAAATCTGTTACGTATTTAGGACACAAAATTAGTGAGATGGGCATCAAACCTAAAACAAAATTGGTTGATGCAATCGTTAATTCTCCAGCACCCAAGTCGAATGACGAACTTAGATCCTTTTTGGGATTAGTTGAATTTTATTCAAAGTTTGTCAACCAATTTTCACAGAAAACGTATGAGACGCGTGTATTGATGAAGAATAAGACCCCATTTGTTTGGAGTGATGGGTGCCAGAAAGCGTTTCATGAGATAAAGTCTGCTATTTCAAATGCGCCTACCCACAAGGCTTTGACCCATCGGCTGATACTTATCTCACCATTGATGCAAGGGGTACTGGTCTGGGAGGTGTTCTCTCACAGATGTCTACTCAGGGTGTAGCAGTTGTCATAGCCTTTGCCTCCCGCTCGCTCTCACCATGTGAGGAGAAATATTCTGTCATCGAACGTGAGACTTTGGCTTGCGCATGGGCAATGGAACACTTTCGCAAATTTATTTGGGGCAAAAAATTTACTCTCCGGTCTGATCACAAGCCTTTGACTAAATTGCTGACAACTGAAGGGCTGTGCAGAGCTGCAGTAAGAATAGCAAGGATGTCCATGAGACTTCAGGACTATGTATACGAAGTACAGTATGTTCCTGGGGTCAAGAACGTAATTACAGATTTCCTCAGCAGACTTTCCCTACCTCTCAGGGAAATTGATCAGAGTTCATGGAATGATTGTTGTGTGGCTGAAGTATTTTCTGATTCCCATGGCTTATGCAGGGATGAATGGGAACTAGAATCTGCAACTGATGAAATCCTAAAGATTGTTAAGGATAACATTACTAATGGTTGGTCTACACAATCCAAATCTGACCCACAAATTAGACCATTCTGGGAGGTCAGAAATGAATTCAGTGTTGATGACAATTTTGTGTGCCGTGGTGAGAAGCTTATTCCACCTAAGGCAATTCGTCAAAAATGTATAGATATTGGACATGAAGGTCACCCTGGGGTTTCCAGAACTAAGAGAAATATTAAAGCTTTGTACTGGTGGCCTGAGGTTGATTTAGAGATTGAAAGATGTGTTTGAGAGTGTGTAAGTTGCGTGTGTGCAGACAAAAGTCAGAAAACTCTTAATCCACCTATGTCTTCTTTAGGGTGTCCCAGACTACAATGGGAAGCATTGGTCTTAGATATTATGGGACCTATTGTGTGGCAAGATGGTATAAGTAAGCATATTCTAGTTTTAGTGGACTTATTTTCAAGGTGGATTGGGGTGAAAGTAGTTGAACGAATCCACACTGACATCGTGATCTGATTTTTGGATGAATGTTTTATCAGAGACGGGTTGCCCGCTTCTATTCTAACTGACAACGGTGTGCAATTCAAATCTGATTTTATGAATAGGTTCATGGAGACCACTGGTATAAAACAAAAGTTCACAGCTCTGTACCATCCCAGGTGAAATTCTGTTGTTGAAAGAGTCAACAGAGTCATAAAAGGAACATCACAACTGGCTAGCAAAGGAAAAAAAACTGGAATGCAGAATTAGACAAAATTATATGGTCTTACAGAATAACTTTTAATGACACATGTGGGAGAGCCCCTTTGGACTCATGAGAGGTAGATTTCCATATTGCAAAATTAATCCTGTATGGATGGGCAGAAGTAAAACGTACGCATGGGACAGCACAAAGGTTAGGGAAAACATACACAATTCGCAAAGTGAGAACAAAATGTATTTTGATGTAAAACATGACATGAAGAATGTGTTTTTGAAGGTTGGTCAATTAGTAAGAATTAAAACTCCAAAGAAGGCCGGGAAATTACAACCGCGTTTTTCTGAACCTAAGACTGTCACCAAGGTAATGCGCAATTCTGTGATGTTAGATGATTGTAGCATTCACCACATGAGCCATGTTGCCTTGGCTCGACTTTCCGGGTTGCAAAACATGCCTAAAGAGGGAGGAGTGGGTCTTGCTTTCTAGTGGTTAAGTCCTATCACAGGCTCTGATTCAGTGACTGTCAAGACACCAGGTTCAGAAATGACAACATTGAAATCACAGGCTCTGATTCAGTGACTGGCCAAGACACCAGGTTCAGAAATAGCAACATTGAAAGGGAGTCCAGTATTATTGAATTGGATTCTGGTGTTGTGCAGGGTCCTGGTTCTCAAGATACTCCTTCATCTGTGTCCATAGCAGAGTCTGTATGTGGAAAAGAAAGACTTCCTGTGTCTACCCAGTTTGGAAGACAAATTGTTGCACACACATTTGTACGAGATTTTGTGTGCAATTAAATTGTTGGTACTCTTCTGTTACTAGTACATATGATTTGTGTTTCATTTTAAAAGTTAGTTTTGTTCCTTCAATTATTAGAAAGGGGGATGTGTAGTGATGTATTAGCTTGGAATGAGGGTGGAATGCTATGTGTAGAATGTGATTATATCAATTGGAATGTCTTTATATGTGGGGACTGTGGAATGTTCATGTCATTCTGCTTGTGTCCTGGTTGGCACTGCCAGCACCCTTTTCCATGCATTAGTTAATTTAAAAAATAAAGAAGAATAAACTGGAATTATGTGGATTATTACTACAGGACCCCGGGTAGTGGCTGTTCTGCCATTTGGGTTGTTTGGCAAGCTCTGTTAAAGAGTTACAGTTGGAAAATTGACATTGGGAGGCCTTCTAAGTCGATTGTTGTAGAGAGTATAGTCTTTTAAAAAGTCTAATTTTGATGCCCCTTTTATGTACTTTCAAACATACGGGCTACAGGGGAAATTAAGCAATGTCCCTCTCAATTCATGCTAGGTAATAAAATATCAGGCAGTTGATGTTACAACCAATCACGTGCCTCCACCCCGCCCCTCAGCCAACCAACAGAGCAATAGACCAATCCTGTGCATCTACCCCACTCCGCAACCAGGAAGGGGCCACACCCATGCAGGTGCAGTGTACCCGATCACACAGGAGAGCAGTTACACAGAGACAGGCTGGTGTGAAGCAGAGCCCTGCAGGACATACAAATGGATCCCCAAGACTCTCAGAGGGAAGGTGCAGAGAGGAAGAGGAAGAGGAAGTTCAGCACTGGTGAACTTCAGGTGCTGGTGGAGGAGGTCGTCAATCACTACCCCAAAATCTTTGGGAAGCAGTCCCTGCAGGTACCAGAGGCTGTCAAGAGGAACACCTGGCTGGGGATCCAGACCAAAGTACACGCTATAGGAGTGACCACCAGGGAAGTGGACGATCTCAAGAAGCGATGGTACGATCTAAGGATCGTTACCAAGAAAAAATTGGCTGCAAGAAGAAAGGAGGCCAATGCTACAGCAGGAGGGAAGAACAGGGCACCTGCTCTCACGGACCTGGAAGAGCTTGTGGAGTCCACACTGGAGCCAGAGTGCGTTGTGGGGATTGGTGATGCAGACAGCTCAGCCCGAGCTGCAGCTAAGAAAGGTAAGGGACATGTCCATCATCCCACACCCCCTGCCTGTGTCCCTCCCCCAATGTGGCTATGAGTTGAGGAAATCCAGTACTGACTTCAGTATTCACCTGCAATGCATTATGGGAGTGGTAGTCATAAGAATAGCCATATGAGCAGTCTACATGAAATGTTGTCAGGCATGCCACACAATACAATCAGAGACATGGGAGGAGCAGGAAATAGTGAAATAATAATGTTATTTAATAGTGATTTACACAGTGAAAGCACCACTAAGACACTGTCCATATCTGTCCACAGGGGAGACATCACGCAAGTCATTGCAGGTGAGGGAGAAGACACATCCCCAAAGGGATAGGAGTGAGCAAGAAGGCAGGGTTGCAGGGCCCAGTACTGCAAGACCTACAGCACCCTGCACACAAGCAGCTGACACACCAGAGGCAGACGACACCATGCACCTTGAAGCATCTCCAGTGCTCCTTGACTCACCATAAGATGAGTCACAACAACCACACACACCAACAGACACAGAGGTGTCAGACATCTGCAGGCCCGTGAGGCTTGAGGGTCCCCCGCAAAGGATCCTACAAACATCCTCCGATGAGGAAAGGGAGTGTGAGGAGTCAATACAGCCAATGGCAGGAAGTGCACCATGTCATACATCCACTCCTCTCAGGCGACCCGGTGGAACAAGACGTCGTAGGGCCCGGGAGTCAAACGTCAGTGGCCATGATGCGGATGTCTTCCAAGGCCTTGAGACCACAATGGTCAAGGTGCAGCGCCTGCAGGCAAAAGGAATAAGTGCAGTTCACAGACAAATGCGCCTTTTGAACACAAATTTCACAGACATGAACAAGGGAATAGCATCAATGGCAGACAGCGTGAGGGACATGGCAGATGAAGTCAGGGACATGTCTCAGTGTGTGATGACACTCTGTGAGGAACTACGAGAGGACCGTGCACAAAGGCATAGGGAGAGCCATCGTACGCACCAGCAGACATGGGGAATGCGGCAACTTGCAACTGCGACTTCACTGATGTGTCGCCGCTCAGTTGCGATGCAGGAGGGGCTGGTGCACTGCTGTACTGATCTCTCCCGGGGGATGGGGAGAGTCACTACAGCACTTGAAGTGCTGCTGACAAACCAGTCAGCCACCACAGGAGCAGAAGTTGTCGGGGACACAGATACCCCTGGTAGCAGGAGGTGCACCCCTGTCCCTGAAGTAAGGAGTAGCAGCAGACGCCAGAGTGCCGGCGCTGGCACAGCAGACTCGGAACTTATCCAACCTCAGACATCACGCGTGGCTGTTCATGGGCGCAAGCAGTGAGTCTGCCATATGCAGATGGACATGTGAGGGTGAGGTAACCCCCGTCCACACAGTAGTGCTAGGCACACTAGTATGTGTGTTTTGTGGCTTATGTCATTTCAACGTAGTGCAAATTAAACTACGTGCATTGAAGTACAAAACGTGCTTTGTCTCTATACTTACTCAGAAGTAGTTGTGTGTGATTTCTGCCCGTCTCTGTCTCCCGTCTGTGGGTGTTGGTACTCCTACTGTGTTGGCTGCTGGTAGTGCCTGCTCATCGTCATGGTCTTCATAGGCCTCCAATTCCACCTCTGTGCCCCTCTTAGTTGCGAGGTTGTGCAACATTGCACAGGTAGCAATTATTTTACAGCATGTTACAGGTGAGGACATTCGTGCCCCCCCACCTTTGTGGAGGCAGCGGAACCGGCTCTTCAGGAGCCCAAAGGTGCGCTCAATGATGTTCCGGGTGGATTTATGTGCCACATTGTAACGTCTCTGGCTGGGGGTTGTGGGGTTGAGGTAGGGTGTCAGGACGAAGGAACGGAGTGCATATGCACTATCCCCTAATGTGAAAGAAAAAAGATACATTACTCAGAGGCACACATTGACATACGTCTGCTTCATCTATCAAGGGATTGTCACCCATTTATTTACCTAGCAGGTATCCTTCCCTGAATTCACCCGCTGTCAGGCGGGTATAGATCCCACTATTTTGGAATATGTATGAATCGTGGGTGCTTCCTGGGTATCTGGCCACTATATCGGTGATAATGTCTTTGTCATCACAGATTGCTTGTACATTGATTGTGTGTGAGGACTTCCTGTTCCTGTATATGTGCTCAGTGGCAGCTGGGGGGCAAATGGGGATGTGGGTCCCATCAATGCAGCCAATCACGTGTGGAAAATTTGCCATGAGGTAAAAGTCAGTCTTGGTCCTGAGCAAGTCCGCATCAGTGTCTGGGAAGTGGATGTAATGCTCCATTCTTTGCATCATGGCATCCAGGAACTTTCTGAATAAACGCGACAGGCAGCTCTGGGACACCCCACCTACCACAGCAACTACACTCTGGTAGCTCCCAGATGCAAGGAGGTGTATGCTACAGAGCACCTGCACATGGGGTGGGATGGCGTGGGCCCTTGGTCTTGGGTGGTCCAGGAGTGGGTGCAGGTCCCTGATCAGGTCCATGATGGTTTGGGGGTGTAGTCTGTATCTTTGCAGTATCTCTGGCTCTGTCAATTGGAAGAGTGTAATCCTCTGCCTGTAGACCTGCTCCTCCCTTCTCCATTCCCTCTCACCTGCTGCCTGTAGCCTTAGCCGTCTTGCTATGACGTAGAAAGCCGCCATTCTGGTTCCAGTGTTGCATTTTGGGGCCCTTTTTTATAGGCTGCACATGATTACCACCTGCTTACAATCCATGTTAAATACCGATTCATAAATACCGAATTTTGGAGAAAATCGGTTTTATTATGGCTCACCTACATCTCGATGGTGTTGTTTTTTCCATTTCTTAATTTCCGAAACGTAAATTTTACCGATTCGGAACATTTACCGACTCGGTATATTTTCCGAATCGTTAATTTTACCGATTCGGAACATTTACCGACTCGGTATATTTTCCGATTCGGTAATTTTACCGATTCGGTAATATTACCGATTCGGATTATTTACCGAGCCCGTAATCTACCGATTCAGATTTTTTTTCCGAATCTGTAAGATTTGGGCGAGCTACATCTCAATGTCCAAATACCGGTCGGTAACGGCCGAAATTACCGATTTTCGGCCGTTACCGACCGGTATTTGGCTACCTACATCTGGCCCCTGGTGTCAGCTGTGAGGTTCTAAAAAGCAGTTCCCATATGTTCCCTGACCCAGTGAATGTATCAGGCCGCTTATGTTTGAAAGTTTGATATGTGTTTGTTTGAGGGGCCTATTGCATATATTTTGCTCTCTGCTGCTGGCCCTGGTTGGATCCCTGTTACAGCGGGACCTGTAGTAATGTGTAGTAATGTATTAGCTTGGCATGAGGGTGGAATGCTATGTGTAGAACGTGATTACATCAATTGGACTGTCTTTATATGTGGGGACTGTGGAATGTTCATGTTGTTCTGCTTGTGTCCTGGTTGGCACTGCCACACCCTTTTCCATGCATTATTTAATTTAAAAAATAAAGAAGAATAAACTGGAATTGTGTGGATTATTACTACAAGTTTGGCGACGGGTTGACGAGGAACAAAGCGTGCGAGGAACCAATCATGGGATCCCTGAGGTGAACTACGGAATCAACTCTGTGGAAAGGGGTATTTCTGATGATGATTTTCAGAGGAACGTCAACAAGGAAAAATGGGAGAGGAAATTGCTGGAGTCACGGACGTGCGCATGCTGTGAGTCATGAGGTGTGGAGAACTGAATACGTCGATCTTACATTACAAGTAAGTGCAGTGCCGCTAGCAGGCCTTACTTATAGCTGGGCAACCGTCAAGTCTGCGAGACCATTTCCAGCACGCTCCATGGTCATTTCGAAAACCACATCTTCCGCGCTCTGCAGTTCCATCTCCTTCGCCTCGCAGTGTTTGTGACGTCTACGCGGTACCCTGACGCTACTGAGTCAATCTACGTCAGGGTGCGCAAAGATCACGCACAGCGGCCATTTTGATCGGTCTGGTTACCATAACAGCAGCTCATTGGCATTGGAGCAGCAATATTAGGAATCGTCGATTTCGCCTAAAGGAATTTAACTCTACTTATTTTCCTTAACCATTTATTGCAAAGGTGCTGTGCAGTAAACATTTAAAAAAAAATTTTTTTTAAAACTGTATGCTATTTTCGAGCATTAAGCTTTGTACTCTACACATAAGGAACAAGCACAGGGCAGCAACAAATTTCATTTATTTTGTGCAGTTGTGTTATTACTTTACTGCTACCACATGCCTACTACGGCGAGTACTAGTACAAGTGTTTCTTCGGGGGAAGCCTCTGGCCATGCAATGCACATTAATTCCCCTAGAGAATTCTTACCTATTCCAGGTGAACCACCTGTTGTTTGGAGCAACTGGAAGGAGTACTTCCTTAACTATATTGCAAATCTTGAAGATGTTAGTGGTACCTTTTCGCCTGAGAGAAAAAAGAATTCTCATGTTATGTTTAGGTCCTGAGGGACTTCGTGTGTATAATCAACTACAGAAGCAGGACAGACTTGAAGGAGTTGTGGATGTATTCAAAGCAGCTATTCTTGATCTGGATGACCATTTTTCGCCAAGTGTGTGTATTGCAGTTATGAGACAATCTTTTTTTCAAAGAAAACAAGACAAACATGAGAGCATCGAGGAGTATGTAGCTGCATTAAAGAAACTTGCTGTCAAATGCATATTTGCTCAACTACATGATGAATTTATACGTGATCAGGTTGTCATGTATGCAAAAAACAAAACCATACAAGATAGGCTATGGGTAGAAGGAGAGGGTACATTAAAAGACATTGTTGCAATGGTTAAAAAAGCAAAACTTTCAGAACGTTGTGCTAAGGCTTCGTTAGCTCATGAAAAAAAAGAAAGTGAATTTGCGAGTAAAATGTCAGAAGGTAAAGTCAGTCATAAGACCAGCAAAGATTTTAAGGTTGTTGGCAATAAGAAAGAAAGTGTTGAATTCAAGAAAGACACTAATATTGTATGTTACAGGTGTGGCAGTCATTTTCATTCAGCCAAATTTCCTAAGTGTCCAGCAAGATCGACCAAATGTTTAGTGTGTGGTATAATAGGACACTTTGCAAAGGTCTGTAGAAGGAAAACGTATACAAAATCAAAAGGTGAAGTATCCTGCATACAGGAAGCAGAATTTGACTTAGTTCTACTTCAAGCAAAGAGGATGTACAAACACAAACCATCATGAAAAAGAAAGTTGTTTTAAATATCTCAGACATTTCTTCCTGTATATGTTGCTAAAGAAGGACCATCCATCCTAGGGTGAAAAAACCAAAAGAACCTCAATATCATTCTTGACCCCAATAGCAAGGAACAGGTATTAATTTTGTGTGAAGGTGAAGCCACTAAGAAATGGGTTCTAGGTGAGTTTCTCAGGCCAAATGGGAAAACTCAAAAGTTTTACTCACCAAATTCGACTCAAAGATGGTGCCGTGCCAAAGATACTGAAAGCACGCAACATACCTTTCATCATAAGAGCAAAAGTCAAACCTGAATTAGATAAATTGTTAAATTCCAATGTAATTGAAACAGTTGAAGCAGCAGAGTGGGTTTCTCCATTGGTCGTTGTTAGCAAGGCCAATGGAAAGGCTTGCTTATGTGTGGATTTGAAATACTTAAACAACCACATACTTGTTGATCAATACCCACTGCCTAGGATTGATGAAATGCTGTCACTAACACGACAAGCTAAACGGTTTTCCACATTGGACTTAGCAGCAGCATATCATCAAGTTGTTCTTGATCCTGATAGCAGACATTTAACAACATTTTGTACTCCTTTTGGTTGTTTCAGGTTTAAGCGTATGCCGTTCGGCTTAGCGTCAGCGGCTGTGGTTTTCCAAAGGTTGATGTCTAGGCTCTTTGGTCATATGTATGAAGTCATTTTTTTCCAGGATGACATTTTGATCATGGGTAAAAGTAAATCACATCACAATACCATCCTCAGAGAAGTTCTTAAGATCCTAGAAGACAATGGTCTAGCTGCTGAGATAAACAAATGTAATAAGTTTGCAGAAAAATCTGTTACGTATTTAGGACACAAAATTAGTGAGATGGGCATCAAACCTAAAACAAAATTGGTTGATGCAATCGTTAATTCTCCAGCACCCAAGTCGAATGACGAACTTAGATCCTTTTTGGGATTAGTTGAATTTTATTCAAAGTTTGTCAACCAATTTTCACAGAAAACGTATGAGACGCGTGTATTGATGAAGAATAAGACCCCATTTGTTTGGAGTGATGGGTGCCAGAAAGCGTTTCATGAGATAAAGTCTGCTATTTCAAATGCGCCTACCCACAAGGCTTTGACCCATCGGCTGATACTTATCTCACCATTGATGCAAGGGGTACTGGTCTGGGAGGTGTTCTCTCACAGATGTCTACTCAGGGTGTAGCAGTTGTCATAGCCTTTGCCTCCCGCTCGCTCTCACCATGTGAGGAGAAATATTCTGTCATCGAACGTGAGACTTTGGCTTGCGCATGGGCAATGGAACACTTTCGCAAATTTATTTGGGGCAAAAAATTTACTCTCCGGTCTGATCACAAGCCTTTGACTAAATTGCTGACAACTGAAGGGCTGTGCAGAGCTGCAGTAAGAATAGCAAGGATGTCCATGAGACTTCAGGACTATGTATACGAAGTACAGTATGTTCCTGGGGTCAAGAACGTAATTACAGATTTCCTCAGCAGACTTTCCCTACCTCTCAGGGAAATTGATCAGAGTTCATGGAATGATTGTTGTGTGGCTGAAGTATTTTCTGATTCCCATGGCTTATGCAGGGATGAATGGGAACTAGAATCTGCAACTGATGAAATCCTAAAGATTGTTAAGCATAACATTACTAATGGTTGGTCTACACAATCCAAATCTGACCCACAAATTAGACCATTCTGGGAGGTCAGAAATGAATTCAGTGTTGATGACAATTTTGTGTGCCGTGGTGAGAAGCTTATTCCACCTAAGGCAATTCGTCAAAAATGTATAGATATTGGACATGAAGGTCACCCTGGGGTTTCCAGAACTAAGAGAAATATTAAAGCTTTGTACTGGTGGCCTGAGGTTGATTTAGAGATTGAAAGATGTGTTTGAGAGTGTGTAAGTTGCGTGTGTGCAGACAAAAGTCAGAAAACTCTTAATCCACCTATGTCTTCTTTAGGGTGTCCCAGACTACAATGGGAAGCATTGGTCTTAGATATTATGGGACCTATTGTGTGGCAAGATGGTATAAGTAAGCATATTCTAGTTTTAGTGGACTTATTTTCAAGGTGGATTGGGGTGAAAGTAGTTGAACGAATCCACACTGACATCGTGATCTGATTTTTGGATGAATGTTTTATCAGAGACGGGTTGCCCGCTTCTATTCTAACTGACAACGGTGTGCAATTCAAATCTGATTTTATGAATAGGTTCATGGAGACCACTGGTATAAAACAAAAGTTCACAGCTCTGTACCATCCCAGGTGAAATTCTGTTGTTGAAAGAGTCAACAGAGTCATAAAAGGAACATCACAACTGGCTAGCAAAGGAAAAAAAACTGGAATGCAGAATTAGACAAAATTATATGGTCTTACAGAATAACTTTTAATGACACATGTGGGAGAGCCCCTTTGGACTCATGAGAGGTAGATTTCCATATTGCAAAATTAATCCTGTATGGATGGGCAGAAGTAAAACGTACGCATGGGACAGCACAAAGGTTAGGGAAAACATACACAATTCGCAAAGTGAGAACAAAATGTATTTTGATGTAAAACATGACATGAAGAATGTGTTTTTGAAGGTTGGTCAATTAGTAAGAATTAAAACTCCAAAGAAGGCCGGGAAATTACAACCGCGTTTTTCTGAACCTAAGACTGTCACCAAGGTAATGCGCAATTCTGTGATGTTAGATGATTGTAGCATTCACCACATGAGCCATGTTGCCTTGGCTCGACTTTCCGGGTTGCAAAACATGCCTAAAGAGGGAGGAGTGGGTCTTGCTTTCTAGTGGTTAAGTCCTATCACAGGCTCTGATTCAGTGACTGTCAAGACACCAGGTTCAGAAATGACAACATTGAAATCACAGGCTCTGATTCAGTGACTGGCCAAGACACCAGGTTCAGAAATAGCAATATTGAAAGGGAGTCCAGTATTATTGAATTGGATTCTGGTGTTGTGCAGGGTCCTGGTTCTCAAGATACTCCTTCATCTGTGTCCATAGCAGAGTCTGTATGTGGAAAAGAAAGACTTCCTGTGTCTACCCAGTTTGGAAGACAAATTGTTGCACACACATTTGTACGAGATTTTGTGTGCAATTAAATTGTTGGTACACTTCTGTTACTAGTACATATGATTTGTGTTTCATTTTAAAAGTTAGTTTTGTTCCTTCAATTATTAGAAAGGGGGATGTGTAGTGATGTATTAGCTTGGAATGAGGGTGGAATGCTATGTGTAGAATGTGATTATATCAATTGGAATGTCTTTATATGTGGGGACTGTGGAATGTTCATGTCATTCTGCTTGTGTCCTGGTTGGCACTGCCAGCACCCTTTTCCATGCATTAGTTAATTTAAAAAATAAAGAAGAATAAACTGGAATTATGTGGATTATTACTACAGGACCCCGGGTAGTGGCTGTTCTGCCATTTGGGTTGTTTGGCAAGCTCTGTTAAAGAGTTACAGTTGGAAAATTGACATTGGGAGGCCTTCTAAGTCGATTGTTGTAGAGAGTATAGTCTTTTAAAAAGTCTAATTTTGATGCCCCTTTTATGTACTTTCAAACATACGGGCTACAGGGGAAATTAAGCAATGTCCCTCTCAATTCATGCTAGGTTTGGTGCTTTTTACCATAGAAAGAACTTGCAGCTTTTTCCTGTTCTGTACTGTGTGTTGCGGGCACCTGTCCCCGCACAGACCGCATATTGCCCCTTCAGTTGTTTTATTTGGCCTTTTCCGGGCTCTTGTAACAGGTGTCTTTAGTGTCTTTAGTAGCTCTAGTGTCCATAATATCCTCAGTGGAATTGCAGGCTGAGCTATGCTCTGGTAGGGATTTTTGCAAGGAGTTACATTGCCTGATCCTTGAACTGGCAACCAAGATTCACCAGGATTCACAACCTCTGAGGTGTTAAAGTGATGATAAAAGGGTATGGCCCATGTTATCGCCACTTGCTGTCTTAGTTAATAAACTGCTTCCCCCAGGCACAACCCACAACGGCATAACGCCGGTCGCCTGCATGCACCACAGGGGACCACAGGTGCCTAGTGCACTTTTGGAGGCGTTGACAGGGTCTTGACTGGATTTCTTGGCTCCTTTGGCTGCTTCTCGGGGACCTGCCTGTTGCCAGATTCTCCCTACCGAATGCCGGCTTCTGCCCTCTACCATCACTCACCAGCACCTTGCTGAGCTGCGCTGGGCCTGATGACAGCTCACAACCAAGGAGCCAATAAGCCTGAAACCAGCTACTCTAGGCAGCACAAAGCAGCCCACCTATTACCTGCCTGCTTGTGTCACCAAGCTCACTGAGTGGGCTTTGGCGGGCCTGGATCTGGTTGGCCTTGAGCTCCTACTTGGGCAACACTTTGGCCTTCCCTCTTCCTCCTCCGACCAGAAGCCAATATGGGGTTGTTCCCTCCATGTTACCTCCCATGAATGCCTCTTCTGTTTTACCGGAGTGCTTTTTCTGATACATTTCCAGACTTGGGAGCTAACTGCAAGTTGTAAATAACCACAAAGTTATTATTATATGATGCTCCATGCTTCAGAATCTGATGCTGACGCCATGAATTTATCAATTTCCGACCATTGAGCAGTTTCAAAGAGGTGAGGGACCGTGAGAATTAGTTAACATGGGTTTTACTCTGCTCCTTGCCAGGTAGCTACAATGGAAAACATGTTGTACCACATTATCAGTGACAAACTCTAACCATCCTTAAACACCACTGACCTGGGGGATGAACAGCATCAGAGATTCAGAATACCCAATTCCAGATAAACCTGCTCAGTTGTCATAGCAGTGGCACAAATTATTCCTGAAACACCTTCAAAGAGAAAAACTGTCAGAACCAGCACCCAGTCTAACTAGCACCAACACCACCAACATCCAAGCTTCTGTATCAGTATCTGCTGCAGGCAATGGGGTTCATCATGCCCGTCCTTCGTATGTGCAAGATGACTGCCTAGAATATTATAGTACCAGCACAGATGGAGTATAAACCACATAGGACATAGTTGGAAAGCCACACAGTGTTTCAGCAGCACTTCAACAAAGATGCATATCCATTTCATGTCTAAGGCTACCCCAAAAAGAAGAGTTACATGAACAAAGTTTCCACAACTCATCCACAGATCTGAGAAGATATTTTGTGTACGGCCCTAAAGTGGAGCTATATAGCATTGTTTCCCGAGTCTTCCACAAAAATTGGATCCAAATCAATTCCCATCCATTGCTTTAAATCAACAACCCATTCTAATGGGTGAGTGCATACTCTCCTATTAGAAAGGCCTGTCCATGTAAGGCACTTTAGCATCATCACTAGTCATGTATTCTGGTAATGATGAAGAGTCTATGGGCCAGATGTAGGTAATTCATATTTACTGACTCTTAAATACCGAATTTTACCGATTCGGTATTTAAGAGTTGGTAAATATGAAGGGGGGAGATGTAGGTATTACAGATTCTGTAAATACCGAATCATTAAAATTTGGTATTTACCGATTCTGTAATTACAGATTCGGTATTTCCCATTGATTCCTATGGGCTTTGAAGCCCATAGGAATCAATGGGAAATACCAATTCTGTAATTACAGAATCGGTAAATACCGATTTTAGCAAGGGTGCAGGGGGTGTCACTTTGACATCCTCTAGCACCCCAAAGACGGGCATGTCTGTCTGTCACATGGCTAGGTGTGCATGCACACATGTGCATGCACATCTGGATTCGGTATTTTACCACACAATTGGATTGTGTGGTAAAATACCGAATCTGTAAGGCCTGTGACACTCTCAGGAGTGCCACCTACATTTGGATATACCGAATCTAAATACCGAATCTAAATATATCGAAAATATATGCCCCTACATCTGAAAACCCAAATACCGGTCTGTAACGGCCGAATTCGGCCGTTACCGACCGGTATTTTGGCTCCTACATCTGGCCCTATATGATTATTGCAGCAGAATATGCAGGATCCTTGATTGGCCTTTTTTCCACGCTACTTATCGGTTTTACTCAGGCAACATGTGGGAAGATGCAGGATTGGCTCACCAATGTTATGTGGCACTTCCAGCAATACGTAGAACACACTGCACAGAGCTGGGGTAGACACCCCAAAGGTACAAGAGGAGAGTAGAATGCAAAGTGAGTGTCACCACACAGATGGGATGCCTTATTATTGTCAGAGCACATTAGCTTCCATGACAGCACCCAGCTTGGCGTTTATTCTGCAAAGCCACCTGTGGTACCTGTAGTTTGTGTCCAAAGACTGTGCTCTATGCAAAAACTTAATTGTGTGTTAGAACTTCGTCTTTTCATCACCACGGGGGTGACTCCCATACATTTTGAGTGAAGAACCCTAGCAAGCTGTCCCACAAGAGCAGTGCCCCAGAATATATAGTGTATTAGCCAGTCCTATTAGAACAGGTGCAAAGACATTAAACTAATAAATCAATCTGCAGCAGGTTCAATGCACCAGACCAGTCTGACCAATACATTTCAGTGGCTGAGTGACCCAAACGGATGACTAACAACCTGATTGGGCATGCTTACTTAATACTAAACTAGAAATGATGCTAACAGCGGTGCGTTTGCTATTTGAATTTGTACCACGAGACCTGGGTGCAGTTGTCGACTATCACTGGAAAAATCCTGGGTTGCTTTTGCTTTTCCACAAGGCTTTACCAGAGTTGATTTAGCTGGTGGTTATTTCAGTGCCAAAGGCATTTAAGGTCCATCAAATTCACTTGACCATGGGTAAGTAGAGCAGTTGTCTAAGCCCTGACTCTATGGTAGTAACAGATCACGGCATTACCTTCTCTTCATCTATTATGCAGGTGATCAAGACTAAGAAAGAGCAGCCTGAAGTTGCTAATCATCTATTTACTTTATATACATTTATCTTCACTTTGATGGTGAATTCCACAATTAGGGCTCCAATAAACTAAATGTTGCAAAGCGTAAATCAATTAGTGAATAATGAATCCATGAATTGAGAGTTGGAATTAGCCTCACCAAATAACGATTCCCAAAAATAGATTCAGCAAACATATGTACAAAGCCTTCACATATAATGAAGTTGCAAACGTAGCAAATTACACTCCCGCATTCCCATCTAGGGCAAGCGGTTGGTCAGCAGATGCAAACTGCAAAAGAAGACCCAAAAGGCAACATCAACTTTCAAAATTGCAGTCCTTTGTGCCATTGTGAGATGCATTCTAATTATGGCAGTGCAACAGAGGAGAAGAAGAAGAAGAGAGAGAGAGTTTTAAGGGAGAGTCACTCTCCGTGGTCAATGTTGGCACCCAGGGGAAGTGACGGTCGCACACTAATCTCCCGCCCGTGTGCTTCGTGATTAGCACAGGACAGGGTGGAGATAGATTAGCTAGTGGGAAGGGTGGTTTGAGCTTAGGTCTATATGGGCATCAAGAAGGGCATGTCCGGCCTCTTTCTGACTCTGAGCACCACCGGCAGGGCAAGATTAGTGAGGAGAAGCTGTAGGATCTTGGGTGCTACCTGGTTTTCATCAGGGCATTTCTGCACAGGTATAGCGTCTGTCATGGAGATGCCTAACAGCGATGTTGTGAGAGCGGCTATCCAGACTCTAGGGGCAGCAGGTAGGCACAACCTCCTCAGGACTGGTGTATTTGACCAGGCCTGCATTGGCATGAGGCACTCGATGCGCTCCGTCTCGTGTAGTATAGCGCGGCTGTGGAGGCATGTCTAACTGAGCAGGTTCCACGGAAGAAGGCAGAGGCCGGCCACAAGAGGAGTAACCCTGGGCGTAGTTCGCGTAGTAGCGCTACGCGAAGCTACGCGAAGTGCACTTCGCACTACGCAAACTTCACGTAGCACTACGCGAGCTGCGTAGTAGCATGTTCGCACTGTGCAAGATGCGTTTTCAATGATTGCACAGTGCGGACAAGCATACAGCACTGTGCAAGCATTGAAAATGGCATCTTGCACAGTGCGAGCTATAGTTTTCTGCTGCTCGAGTAGATTATTACTCGAGCGGCAGCTTTCTCAACGCGAACAGGTAGTTTCTCAATGAGAGCGGTCGCGAGCATGCGCAACCACTCACAATGAGAAACCTGACCTCCTCGCGTTGAGAATCTCGCCGGGATGTTATTTTGCTTCCTCGCGGTCGCGAACATGTGTTCAGGACCGCGAACAAGCAAAAAATGACCGCTGCACTACGCTACGCTGCACTACGCATGTTCGCACTGTGCTACGTGCAGCTTGCGTAATGCGAAGTTGTGAAAACTTCCCAAACTCCGCGAGCGTAGCGTAGTGCTTCGCCCAAGGTTAGAGAGGAGAGTGAAGCACATGGGGTGGCAGGCAGTGAAGCCTCCCTGAATGCCTCTCCAATGCTAAGAAGGCGATATCATTGCAGGAGGACGGGGTCAGAGGCTGAGGAAGAGGATGAGGTGCATACGAGCATGAGTCTGGAGCTGTCAGGGATAGCTGGGCCTTTAGATCTTCCTGGCAGACACCAACCTGGGAGTGTTCCTTTGAGATTGGCTAGGCCACAAGGCACAGCATTTTAAAAAGTGCAAGTTTGTGGGGGTTGGTGCTCAATTTGAGGGATCGGGGAAGGGGAGACCCTCTTTAGTTCTTTAGGCCCCCACAGAGGGCCCTGTGGGGGCCATGGGCCCGCAGGGCTCCAGAACGCACACCCCAGTAGATGGCAGGGGATTGATCTTGAGGCACGCATACTCAGCAAACTCTGAAGCGTTGGGCTAGCAACTGTGAGGCCTGGGAGAAGGCATCTGGCCCTGCCCCTGCGTATGGGGTGACTGGTTGAGGGTCCAGATTGAGGGTGCAAGAGCCCGCAGAGTGATGGGTCCTGGGCAGGAGGGGAAGTGGGTGTGGGTGCCTGAGAACAAGGAGCTAGGAGTAGATTGGCTGGGAGCCAATGTGGCTCGGGGGCCCGGTGGTGCAAGGGAGCCCCCAGGTTGGTGCAGCCCAGTGGGGGTAGGAAGCGCAAGACCAGAAACTGAGGCTGGTAGAGAGCTGGGACTGACAGTGGGGTGCAACACGGGCCCTGCCCTGAAGCAGCAGGGGAGTCCATGGTGGCCTTCCTTCCGACGAAGGCTCACACAGATGGAAACCGGCTGGAGCCCCGTTTGTCTCAGCGTGATGAATCAGTGCAGTCACAGAAGGGAGCGGGAGCAGGGGTCTGAGTGTGTAACAGCATTAGGTGATGAAGAGCTGATCCTTGACTATGATGAAGACAGTGATGAGTGGGAAGAGGGTGAGTTGCATGATGACATGGATGTGGAGTTGCATGTGGGGAGGCCTGTAAGGAAGAAGCAGGCAAAAGGCGAGGATTACAGATGTCAAGTGCAGACAAGGGAAGTACCATGAACAAAGGGGCTTGGAGCAGCGGCATATGTCGCAAGGTGATGACTGGTAGAGCTTTGTCTACAGGTAAAGGTGAATGGTGGGCAGTGTGGGTTACCGGGGACACTAGAGCTGGAGGTAAGTCTTGCAGGTTGGTGGGCATTGGGGATGGGGTTGTGGACGAATCACTGGTTGCACTGGCAGACTCTGTGGCTGCAACGGTGAAACCCAAATGGGCAGCTGCCAGCCAAACAGTTGTGGGTACCATGGTCCAGACGGACAGTATGGTTGGGCAAAATGAGGCAGATGTGACTGATGACACTGAGGAAGATAAATACAAAAAGAGGTTACCCTATATGGGATTGACGATGACATCTGTTGGACAAAACTGAGAATATAATTTGGGAACACAAATACGTCTATGTTTTCAGGCTCCCACATAGGGAAATTCAGGCAAAAGAAGGGTCTAAGGAAGAGGAGTGGGAATTGACTGTGTGGCCAAGGGTCTCCATAAATATGGAAAACTAGACTTCAACGTTTTTGATTTATTGTATTTATTTATTTATTTTATTTAAACAGTTTTATATAGAGCTGGCTATACCCAAAGGTATCAGAGCGCTTTACAAGGGTTGGGAGTGGAACAAATTGCAATATAACATTTGTACAAAAAGGAAAAGTGCAAGATAATAAGAACAAAATGCAAAGAACAGTAAATATATGGAAAAGAAAATAAGGCGTACAATTAGTCCATAATCAGAATTGGATAGTTGATCTAGCATGGGTGGTCAGCGATGGGTGGGGGGAAGTAAGGAGGTAGGTGGAAACTGAGGCGGGTGATGGGAGAGGAGATAGCATGTAGGAGTAGGCAGTGTTTATAAGAGAACTAATAGGGGGAGGGTGGAAGTATATGTGAGAATGAGAGGGGGGTAGTAAGTCAGGTATAATTTGGTGAGAACATAGCACTGTCATGGGCAGGTTGTGAAACCCTGTTAGGAGGCAGGATTAAGGACCCCAGTATTTGTTGAGAAGGTGTCGCTTGAGATCTTTTTTTAAGCTGAGGTGGGAGGGGTTGCAACGTAGATCTTAGGGGAGTGAATTCCAGACAGTAGGCGCATTTCCAGAGAAAGAGCGTAACTGGGTAGATTTCTTGATTACCAAGGGAGGTACTAGCATGAGAGTATTTGTGCTCCTCATTTCTCTAGAGCAGCCCGCTGTGTGGAGTTTGTCTGAGAGATACAATGGGTTATGATGATGCAAGGCTTTATGCAAATTGCAAGCATTCTTGTAGGTGGATCTGCCTTCGATGGGGGAGATGTGATCAAACTGCTTATAATCCGAAATAAACCTGGCCGCGAGGTTAGGGACTGATTTGATTGGGGATAGGTAGACTTTTGGTGTTCTAGAGAGAATGTCATTACCATAGTCCAATCTAGAAAGTACTAGTGGTTGAACAACTAATTTAAAGTCATCAGCAGGAATGAAGGGTTTAATTTTCTCGATGTGTTGTAGAGAGAAGAGAGCGCCTTTGGCCACATTTTTTATGTGGGGAGAAAGGCTGAGGTTCTGGTCATGCTTATTCCGAGGGATTTAACTGAGTTAGAGGTGGACAAAGAGCAGTTGAGAGCTTTAAGGCCAGAGATCCAGGGTTGAATGGGGAGCCAGTTGTTTTTAAGAGTGAAGAGAATGACCTCCGCTTTTTTAGGATTGAGTTTAAAGTGATTGTGATGAAACCATTTTTGAACCTTAGTCAGGGCATTGTTGAGGTGCAGGATGTCAGCCTGGGATTTAATTTTATAGTAAAGCTGGGTATCGTCAGCATAGAGGTGGTAGTTGATTCCTGCTTGCTTAAGAATGAGGGTGAGGGGTTCCATGAAGAAGTTAAATAGAGAGGGAGAGATAATAGAACCCTGGGGTACATCCAGGGAGACAGGAACGTGGCAATTGATGATTTTAATGTGTTGGGTTCTGTGCTGAAAGAAGGAGGTGAACCATTCAAGGACAGGACCATTGAAGCCGAACAGATCTTTGAGGGTGTTGAGTAAGGCGGAGTGGTTAACAGTATCGAAAGCAGCAGGGAGGTCAAGAAGAATGAGAAGGGAGGCCTCCCCCTTGTCGAGGGAGTGATGGATGTCATCGACAATGTTGAGCATAGCATAGATTTATGCCAGCATATATTGTGAACGACACACTGATAGGGCGATTGTGCTGCTTATGTACATGGATATTACTTGCAAGGCATGGATGCATTTTGGGGGTTATGCTCTGACTCAGCTACAACAATGAATTCAGGGCTAGGGTGAGTCATAACCCTGATAAGCCGTGGGGGAGATGGATTCTAAATAATGGATGCAGTGGATGTCGTCCACTCAATTCATGGCCTCGACACATATGGAGAGTGGACTGCCCCGTCCCGCTCCACAAGGAGCAGATTATCCACAAAAGCAAACTGGGTCCAGCACTGGGGCATTTTGGAATTTCAATAAGGGGTTCTGCTCCCGGCACACCTGCAAGTTTAAGCATGAATGTTCCAAAGGCGGAGGATGCCACCCCCTCACGCATTGTTTCACACTGGCCAGACCCGCAGAACAGTGGAAGGCCTCTAGAGGCTGGGAACAGGCGGGACCTATCGGCCCCTACACCAATTAGTGTGGTAGCCATGATACCTTGGCTCTCTGTGTAACCGGACAGGGAGGCAGCTCTGCATTTGGAATGGGGATTTACGGGAAGGGTTTCAGGTGGTGTAACAGGGCCCTAGGGGGCACGGGTCGGCTGACAATTTGAAATCAGCCAGGGAACGCCCCATCTGATAGCGACGAAACTGGAGAAGGAAGTCGCTGAGAGCATGGTGGCAAGCTCTTTCTTTGAGCGGTTCCTGACAGATTTGATTATTTCACCTCTCGGGGTGGTGCCTAAAAAGGGAGTTGGGGAATTCAGGATGATTCACCATTTATCCTGACCTGCAGGGGGTCAGTCAGTGACTTCATTGCAGAAGAGGATACCAGGGTGCAATACGCCTCTGTAGATGATGATATCCACCTGATGAGAAAGTGTGGGCGGGGGGCTGAACTGACAAAGTGCGATATCAAGTGTGCCTTTCAGTTGCTCTCCACACATCCTGCTGATTTTTCTTTGCTAGGCATGCAATTTAAGGGGGGGGTGTATCTATGTGGGCAAAGTTTTGCCTGTGAGGTGTGCTAGATGCAGAGGAGTTCAAAAAGCAGATGCCTCTCGACATCTGGGCCTGGAGGGAGAGAGAGTTGTGGGGCTGGTAGAGAGATTGTTGGCCACCAGGAGAAGCTTTCGGCTGGCATGGAGTGAGTTTGGGGAATTTACAGGACATTCACCAGAGTTGGTGCTGCTGGAGCGACAAGAAACTGAACAGGGATTGTCATGTTTTGTTTTATCTTGTATTGACAGAGGTCTGTCACCCACTACAATTGCAGGCAAGTTGACGGGGAACTCATTCTATGGCAAGCTGTATTGGGGTTTTGACCCTGCCAGGGATGAGATTCCGGGCTGGATTTTGAAAGGGTGGGGCAGGGAAAGGGGTTCGGGGAGAGAGGCTTTGCGGGAAGCTATTACATTTCAGCTGTTACAGGTTTGTTGGCTGTTTTGCTCTTTTGTTGTTATGAACTTTTGTAGGTTGCAGTGTTCTGCCTATAAATGAGTTGGATGGTTTTTTCGGCATTTAGGGTATCGGTGCTGTTTGGGTACCTCTCGAGCTGTGGGAGTGTTGTATGAGGAGGTGCGTTTGGAGCAGGGATCAATGGGCATCTGGCTGCGTCAATCAAAGATGGATCAGCAATTGGGTGACCTGTGGAAGAGTAAGGGGTTCGACAGATGGGATCTTATAGGTATCACCTGCATAGAGGACCTGTGGGCCAAAACGGATATTTAGCCCTTTGCACCGCTACAGAAACAATATCACATGGCTGAATCGGAGCGCTTCCGCTACACACAGGTTCGACACGCACTTAGTTCGTACACACCTTAAGCCTGGGACCACACTGCCGGAATCATCCCCATTGGAAGATAGAGAACTGGATGGCCATCTCCCTGATAGCACCATTTCCCTGTTATACAAAAAGTTGGTGAATAACATCTCGGATCCTCTCAAGGCTCTCCGAGAGAAATGGAACAGGAATGGTATAGAAATGGATGACGTACCAATACCAGCTCGTCTCCGCCTTGTCCAGCTAAAAGTTCTCCATCGTATTTATGTAACGGGCCCCAACTGATGCGAATGGGAAGGGTAGATGATAGCGCCAGCAGGCGGGGCTGTGGCTAGCTGGGAACCTTTTTCCATATTGTTTGGGAGTGTACACACGTCCAACCCTTCTGGCGCAAAATTCACGACATTATCAACACTGTTTTGTCTGTGCAACTTCAAGTGGAGGCCCGTAGGTGTCTCCTGAACATTTGGGAGCCAACTGATTTAAATGTTTGCATGACACAGCGGGTAACGCTGTGGCTTATGTTGGTTAAGAGGAATATCACCCAGCGGTGGGGTGCACTGACTCCGCCCACGGTCCAGGACTGGGAAAAGGACTTTGATTCGGCAATGTTTAGAGAAAAGACTGTGTATGTAGCATGTGGGTGCCCTCAGAAATGGTCCCGGGTGTGGGGCCTTGGAATTCCTACCGTGGAGGAATATGTCAGCCTCCCTTGGCCCCAGTGATGGACGAACCCCCGTCACCCTAGCCTATCCGTCGATGTGTAAGTGCATTTCTGTAAGCTCACCCACTGTACCAATGATGCCGATCAAGATGCTCCCTTTGAATTGTCATGCTTTGCTGATGTTTTTTTGTTATTTTTTTCAAAAAATGTTTTACAAAAAAAAAAATCAAAGATGGATCAGACGTGAAGAGATAGATGGGGATGGCTGTGCGAGGTAGGTAGTGGTTTGTCCAGTGCAGGAATAGTGCGGTTTACAGAACTGGCCTGGCCAGAGGCAATCGTGGATTTTTTGTCATGCCGATGGCAGTAGGGCCATTGCTTTCCAGTTGCTGGCGGTGTTGCGCATGGCCTTGTACAGACTTGGTAGGGACCCGGCTAGGCTTGCCATGCATTCTTTGTTATGTTATGCGGTTTTGTAGAGCGCACGGCTGCCCCGACAAAGGGGCGTCGCGGCGCTGAAAGCAGAAAACTTCAACAGCCTCTAACAAGAAGGAGGCCTAAAACGGAGGAAAGAGGTAAGTTTTGATTGATTTACGGAATGCAAAATAATTCTTCAGGCTGCGGATGGAAGTAGGAAGCACGTTCAAAAGATTGGCTGCCAAGGTGCGGAAGGAACGCCCCCGGCACGTACTCGCCTCACCCGGGGGATAACTGCTAACTGCCGTCCCAGCGACCGAAGTTGACGGGAAGGGGTTAAAGGAGCAAGCAAATTGTCCAGAATACCTGGGGCAGAGGAGTTCAAGATTTTAAAAGACATGCAAAGGTACTTAACTCTGTGGGGCTCACTTTTCGTGACGCACCAACGGCGTAAAAAATGTGCCTTGTTGCGCCATATTTACAAAGTAAAGCATCTAGGTAGATGCGACATTTTGTAAAGCCATGCGCCACATTATACTTGCTCCAGGTATAATGTATGCAGAGGGGCATTCTGACTCAAGTAAAGGCCATAGAAGTGATGCAGTGAAATCTATAGGATTTCACTGATTCACTTCTAGGATGCAAATGCATCAATATCTTACGCCTGCCTCATGGCATGCGTAAGACTGGCGCAGGCACATTTCACATGGGACTTGCCCATGTGTAATGACCCATTGCTAGATTTGCGTCACTTTTGTGACACACTCCAGAAATGCGTAATTTTTCTGCCTACAGATACGTCACAAATACTGACGTATCTGTAACTCCTTGCGACATAATGTGTCATACTGTAAATATGACGCATCATTAGTGTCGCAAGGAGGGTGCTATGAAAAGTGACGCATCGCTGTTTTCTCGCAGCAATGCGTCACTTTTCATAAATGAGGCCCTGTACGTTTGGCCACAAGCAGCCAGTGGAGCCAACTAATAGCACCTGACACAGAGCAAGTCCTAGGCAATCCTACGAGAGTTATGGCCGCAGCATTCTGCACCCTTTGCAGTCTCAAGATTTCAGTCTTGTTAGATACCAGATAGAGTGATCTGGCATAATCCAGTCTCGCCAGAATGGAAGCCTGAACAATAACCTGCCTGATGGAGGGGTAAAAAACCCCAAGCAGAGGTTAGAGCCCCCACAATATGCCAAAACAGGTCCCCATCACCTTCTTAGTTTGGGTCAGGAAGCTGAAGGCAGAGTCTACTCAGACACCCATGTTTTTTACCACCTGTTTAGGGGCAGGTGCATGCCCCAAAGTGGCAGGCCACCAGTGCTCACTCCACAGCTCAGAGTCTTTCCCTACCAGCAGTACCTCAGACTTACTGGCGTTGAGCTGGAGACAGTTGGCAGTCATACACTCTGCGATAGCCTCAAGGTCACTCCGGAACTTGCAAGCGTCCTGCGTGGAGTCATTCGAGAGTGCGACTACCAACTGTGTGTCACCGCATATGATACTGCTGTTAGCCCTCTGCTCTTAGCTACCATGGCTAACTGTTGTACATACAGTTTGAAGAGGGTAGGGTTCAAGGCGAGCCTTGCGGCACCCCCTGTTTGGTAGTATGGACTCTAGAGGCAAAAGGGGGATGTCTACTTGGAAGGTCCTTTCCATAAGAAAAGAGGCTAACCAATCCAGGGCCGAATCCACAATGCCCACTTCCTCCAACCATTTCAGCAGAATCGGGTGGGACACTGTCGAACGTGGCACTAAGGTCTAATAATATCAGTGCCGAAGAACGATCCTCATCCAGAGCCCACCTCAGATGTTCGGTCACAGCTAAGGGAGTGGATTCCATGCTGTGACCAGGACGGAAACCATTCTGGGAGGGGTCCAGTATATTATTTTCCTCCAGATAGCCCGTCAAGATATAATTGATATAGACCTCAGAGATCTTGGAGACCCAGGGCAGGAGTGAGATGGGGCGGAAGCTCTCTGGTTTGGGTGTGTCGGGATTGAGTTTCTTTAAGAAGGGGACCACCCTGGCTAGCTTCCATGAGCTAGGGACAACCGCCGTAGAGAAAGACAGATTGATCACCTGGCTCAGGGATGTAAGGAGCACAGTTAGGACTTTCAGGAATTGGTCAGGCTTACAGGGGTTGGTGGGGAGCCCGACTTAACATTGCTACAGAGCACAGAAAGTTCCTCTTGGGAGATCTGCGGAAAAGTGGCCAAAGTATGCAAAGGAGGAGGTCTTGGAGCGGTGATGGCAGTGGCATGTTTGGGGTGGTCTTGAGGACGGATTAGTGAGATTGGCAGGTGGAGGTAGAGGTGCTGTGAGCACTATGTGAAGAAGTAATGGGGGTTGAGGAATGGTTCAGATTCATAAGTTTGAGACATTGCTAATGTTAATAAAGTTAATAGAATGTTTGTAACCCTGTCCTAATAAATGGCCTCTTACGCTAGGATAACAACGTGGAGTGTGGCTATTGCACGATGTCGGCCCCCGGGTGAAGTGACGGTCCCAGACTAGTCTCCCCTTGGGGTGCTTAGTGCTTAGCACAGGACAGGGTGGGGATAGGCTAGCTAGGGGTAAGGGGCGAGTGGAGGTTTGTTCTATATAGGCATCAAGAAGAGCATGTCCGGCCTCTTTCTGATGCCGAGCACAACCGGGAGGGCAAGATTAATGAGGACCACCCTACATGTGGGAGATTTTCAGTTGTGGTTGTTTTTACATTGTGTTGCCAATTTAGGGCAGGTTGCAGGATGTAGGCGGTATTTTGGGGGCTGGTGGGTCACATGCAGGCGTATCCACCCCTCAGGGGGAGGAAGGGAGCACAGGTGACTGAAAGCGGTTCATGGGATGCGATGAGCAGGGGAAGTATCTTCAATGGAGGATGTTTGTAGGTCAAGTGGGGGAGTGACTGGGTATATGGAACAAGGTCAGTGAGTTAAAAAGGGGAGGATGAAGCAAAGAAATTGGACTTTGAAAATTGAAAGCGGGTGAGTTGAGAAGGGTACAGGAGAGCAATGGGTCTGTCATGTTTAAGTTTAGATTCATAAGTCTGAGACATTGTTAATGTTAATAAACTTAATAGAATGTTTGCAACCCTGTCCTAATAAATGGATTTTTACGCTAAGATAACAACGTGGAGTGTGGTTATTGCACGAACATCAAGCAGGAGGTTATGTTAGACCTAATAGTAGACATACACACACTATGCAGTGACGCAATACTCTGTTCATGCTAATTTAGAAAAACATTAATGGCACAATAGCAGGGGCAAGTGATATCTGCAAGCGTGCCTTTTCTGAAGGATTCATTTATGGGTGCTATATTGCCAAAATACACATACACAGCTTTTCCTGGCAAAGTAAGCAAATTGCATGAGTCTAATATCCAATTTTATAGACTGGGAAACTTCCTTTGAGTCTTTGGTAGTGTAGATGGGACACACTTATTGAGACCGAGGTCTCTCTGTAGGAAGAGCCTGCCCTCACTCAACATGCAAATGCTGTGCAATGTAGGGTGCCTCATTACTGACATTTCGCCACATTGTCTGGGCAACATGCATGGATCACGTATGTACCCTCAGTGTGCCATATGTGACCATATTTCAAGAGGAGTGCTAGTTCATGGGTCCAAGTGTTGGGGTGGTCACCACCACTGTACACCTAATATGTTCGCCTGTGCACCCCCAGTGCTGTTGTAACACACTAAACGACCAGATGTCTGATGGGACAAACCTTTGGAATATGATATAAGAGATTTTCCTTACTCAAGAGGAGTAAGGTTATAGAGTACTATTCAGAGACACTTTGCAAAATCATAGCCACATGTTGAATATTGCATAACAGGGTCTGACTCATTTACTAGAAGAAGAGGACTCAGATGAAGAGAACCTCTGCTCTTGGTTACTTCCAACCTTACCAGTAGGAAAGAGAACCACAAAAGGAAAAGCACTTAGGGCTGATTTTGCCGGCAACGATTTCCGAGATCAGCAAAACATGTAATTTAAAAATTAAATGCATGTGGATAGTGTATTCTATTGGTAAACACATGTATCTTTTCATTCACAGGAGCAAAACAAATATTGTTAGAGCTGACATTTTACCAGAACTCAGTGATGATGATAGCAGAGAATACTACGAATCCGAACAACTATAAATACAACATGCAACCAATAATAATTCTTAATCTTACTGAACCATAGCTTCTGTTCTCCCTCTGCCCACACTAGGCCTCTCACTCATGAGCCCTGTGGCAGTGCTTGCAACGTCCTCGCCGTGCCTCCTCCTGTGTCTTACTGTTGCATTCACCAGCCAAGCCCTCATGCTAGAGAATTCTTTTGTCAACTGGAACAGCAGTCCTCATTGAAGCTTTTGATGCTTTGAGCTCAGCAACTGCAGTAAAGACTTGCATAAGGCCCTCTGACACATCGCCACTCTAGTGTGATGACTCGACCTAGATGTTCACAGTGAGCCTGCACAAGTTGCATGTAGTAGTTACTAGTCTGTTAACCAATCTTCTAAAGCTCTGCAGGTGGCTGTCAGAAAGATGATGATTTTGTGCCACTAAATCAACTTTTTCAGCAGGGCTGGCTAGTGCTTGAGCACACTCTCAGGAGAGGAAGAGAGTAGGATGCAGTACACAAGTAGCTCAGCACAAGGACTGGCTGATTCATCAGGGTTGAGATATTTTTCATTGTTTGCACAGTGTGTGACTGCATCTGCGTTGGTCTAGATTCCCACGTGCGCCTGAGTCACAAGTGAGTGCTCTTGAATCGTGAAAGGTGCGCGCCCTGTTATCAGTGCAAGCCGTATTCTTGGCTGGGGGGAGATTATTATGTGGCCCTGGGCGAGGCCAACTCAGCGCCATAGGTTTTCTGGGCTCGATCCTCTTTTTTCACATTCTGCGCACTGTTGATTGGGCATTGCGAGTGGCTAGGGAGGAGTCCATTAGGCATTTGGACTCACTGACCTTTATGCAGCCCCTTGTAACATCCAACCAGCAGTGAGTAGAGCCTCAGCTGATGCTCAGGACAGAAGGGGTTCCTTCATTCAGGGAGTGCGCATCATTTGCAGTGCATTTGAAGCGCCCCTGTCCTGGTCTCCAGTCCTACTACTGAATGCTCTCTCTCCCCCAAAACTAATAATGACAGGAGTGCGCAGTGTGTTAGGGTGAATTACAATTTAATGAGCCTCTGACCTGCCTTCTGAGAGAGGAATCAGCTGGCATAATGTTGGTTACAAGCCGTCCTGCAGCCTTGTGACCTTCCTTCATTCAGGTCAGTGTTTAGAGAGGGGAGTTCTGTGTATGTTCCACAAAGATCCTCCCTCGTGTCCCCCATGCTCAGACCTTGGTTCAGTCTCATTTCTGTTTGACAACAAACAGATGTAGTTTATTCTTTCAGAGCCACCCAAGAGGCCTTGAAAAACAGGTTTGGACCGTACCTGGCTGCCAGACAGCTTTTAACTATATGTAATGATAACTGTTAGATACAACACATATCAGATGGCTTTGACTACAACAGTAGAAATAAAGTTCAATTAGGGAATCAATTAGTTGCTTTCTTCCGATGATACATAAGCTATAGATCGATAGATAGACAGATAAACAGATGGATATAAACTTGAAAATCTTTGACATCAGTAAGCGTTTCTCCTTCTGACAAGACATTATCATGTGTTAAAAAAACTCTAAAATTTCCTTGAAAAATGAAAACTTCTTGAAATTGGCCTGATGTGATTCTCAACTTTAATTTGAGGCCTTCAACCACTGGGCTTGTCCACTGCAAGGGGCGTCACTAGTCAGCTAGTTTTACAAAATCTTAGCCTGAGCCATAAGACTGTAGCTTCCCAGTAAGAATTGTCTGCCAGGCATGCTTGTCTCTTTTAAGTTGTTTACACATTGTTGTACATTGTGGGTGATTTCTGAGACGAGTATCTTATCTCATGACCATTGGAGGCTCAGTGAGGGGCTGTCAGTGGCAATGACCACCATATCAACATTGTGACTAGGTTGCCACAGCGTATCCTGGGACTCTGGCTCTGGTCTAAAAGGTTTGTGTTCTCTGCCCATGGGCGTCTGGACTGGGTTCAGTGAAACTTCACTTGAGCTGTGGAGTCCAAGGTATTGTAGCCTCATACAACCCCACTAAGCATACCGGCTAGGATGATGTTGATGCTTTCTGGATTACTAACAGTCATATAAAGGGATCAGGGATGCAATGGTAATTCAAAACCACTTTCATTCTTTAGAATAGCACACTCAAGCACTGCACTAAGGAAAGACACTAAGGGCCTGATTACAAAGTCAGTCAGAAAGCCTCCGACTGCTGGTCGGAGGTTTTCTGACAGACATTGTAGGTTTAAACTCTGACCGCTGTATTACAATGATGGTGGTCGGAGTTTAAACCAGCTGGGGAATCCGACTGCATACAGACAGGCTCAAGGAACCCATTGGCCAGTCAGAATGGCCTCAAAATCCCATAGGGACGGCGTTTCCCCCATCGGGATTATGATGTAAGGATTATGACAGCCTTTCATTTCGGCATTTGCGACATGGAAAGGCTGTCAGAAAGTCACTTTGGGGCCCCTAGCAGGTCCTCTTCCCCACTGGCCCTCCCAATTTGGCCCCCGGGGGGCACCCCCCTGAAAACCCCTGCACCGTGTGGCAGGCACAGTGAGGCACCTGTCACACTGTGCGGGGATTTTCACAATCTCCCATTTCTCAATGGGAGCTTGTGCTGCCGGCGGTTTCTGCCGGTTGCACAAGCTCCCATAGAAAAATGGTGAAGTCGCATTGTAATAAGGTGTGCGGAAGCGCCAACCTATGGTTGGGCGGTTAACACACTGAAACTGTTGTAATCAGGCCCTATGTATGTTTTTTTTGTTTAAGAGTTTTTATTGAGTTTTAGAGTAACATGAGAAACAGAAATAAGAAAACAAAGGAATAACATCATATATCAGAAAAATAAAACAAAGTAAAAAATATTCTATGAGCAAACGATGGAAAAATGCAATAGTATTAAATGCTACTAGAAAAAGAGGGAAGAAATAAAAGAAAAAGAAGAGAAAAAAACATAAAAGAGAAAAAGAAGGAAGGTAACATTGTGAATGATAAAATGATGGAAATGGAAAGAAAGACAGAAAAAATTAGACGTATTTAAGACAAAAATGCATGTGAAGCAAGATAAGTTGTGAAAGGTAACCAAAGAAGATCAGATTTAATTTTCTGGGGTATAGAGGAAGAGGAGACAGTAGCAATTCAATGTTCATCACAAATAAAATTCCACCAAGTCAATGATGATAATTTGGAATTGTCTTTCCAGCATGACATAATAACTTTCAAAGCTAACGCTATAAATAGGTCAAATAATTGGGATATGGGAGTACCACCTTCAAAATCAGGTGAAGAGGAACCTAGAAAAACATTTTGCAATGATAACGTTATATTACATTTGAGAACAAAACCAGCATAGGGGAGACGAGGTAGGGGAAAACGTGAATATACAAACAGGAGTTATTACTGCTCTATTATAGATAAAGTAGAACGATTGAGTAATGCGTGCAGCAGCTGAAATTTTGAAGAACTTAGAGCATAATTTATCCCAATCAGAAACAGGTATTGAGAAAGCTAAGTCAGTTTCCCAGGCTAATTCTGTGAGAGATTTAGGTCGTTCAGTAATATGAAAAGATAGCAGTTTATAAATATGAGCTGCTTTAGGTTTATGTTCTTGAGAAATATTATAAAGCGGTGTAGCTGGAATTAGTGAACTGAAAACATTGGAGAGGTCAAATGTATTTTAATGAGATTGCAGAGCTGTTGATATTAAAATATATTCATCCAGGAAAGTATCTGGTAAACAATATTGCAATTGTAACATCGAAAAGGGAATAACAGAATTCAAATGAATGAATTGATGAACAAAAATAATTCCCTTCTCCTTCCAATGTTTGTAGTAGAATGACTTACTTTTGTATTTAATGTATTTGTTGTACCAAATAGTAGAGGATAAAAAACAATGAAGGGGATCAAGGCCATCAACAAATATGTTATTTAGTAGGTTTTGGGAGTATTTCAAAATAGGATTATTAGCTATGAATGTACAATTAGACATATAAATTATATTACAAAAAAAAATCTTTTAATAAAGATCGTTCCAAAGAAATCCATTGCAGTATAGGAGTGTCACCAAAGTCAAAGGAAAGGGCATAAAATGTCTGATTAAAAATGCATGGCGATATGTTTTGAAATCAGGAAAACGCACACCTCCTTCAGATTTGGGACGTTTGAGCTTTGCAAGAGAAATGCGTGGGTGTTTTTTGTTGCAAAGAAATTTAGTACAAATAGAAGTAATTTGAGGAAAATATGATAAGGGGATTTGAAAAGGTAACATAGATAAAGTATATAGGATATGAGGGACAATCATCATTTTTTTTTTTTTATAAAATTTTTATTTTGATTTATCAGAAGGACAAAGAAAGAAACAGCGGCAATCCCGCACATCATCCCACACAGGGGGCATAAACCAGGCACTATGCAGTGGTGATAAGCAATAGCGAACCGCAACCGGACATAGCAGCAGGGCACTGCCATAGGGCAAAGGAGCAGTCTCTGCGTGAGCATAGTACTAAAAGTCCATCCACATGGAAGCTCAGCAAGAGGTGGCGTAGCCGCTTGTGCCCAGAAAGTTATCGTGTCCGGATCTGAAAGGCCTCAATCATGGGTGCCTCAAACTAACAAGTAACAAAACGCAGTATCCCTCCCCCCTATCCCCCTCCCCTCCAACCCCCCCCCCCCTATTGGTGGTGACCGCAACACTCCTCAGACATTCATGTGGCCCCTTCATTAAACCTGAAATAGGTGAAGTGCTCGTATGGAGGATGGGCAAACTGCAGATGGAAGACCTTTTGAGAGGAAGCGAACCAAGGGACCCCAGCGGTACTGAAAGTTTTTGAAGTTGCCTAGGAAGATGTCCGCCACTCGTTCCATGCTAAGCAGCTTCCATGGCTTTGCGTGCCATAAGGAGATCGCCGGAGCCTCCGGCTTTTTCCAGGCGGCGGCCAGAGTAAGCTTGGCAGCTCCAAGACAGAGCCACAAAATGTGTTTGTCCGCACGCGTTTGAAGTTCAAGGGCGGGATCTCGGAGGCCCAGTAATACATAAGCCATAGAGTCCGCCACCGGATAACCAAGGATCTCCTTAATGTGGGAGAGGATCTCTTCCCAGTACGGGCGAATAATTGGGCAGTCCCACCAAATATGGCGAAAATCCCCCAGCAGACCACAGCCCCTCCAGCATCTGTCGGAAGTAGCCGGGAATATACGATGGAGTCTGCCCGGGTACAAGTACCAGTCCATGAGCGTCTTAAGGTGGGCCTCTCTCAGATCCAATGAGTGATTGTGTGTTGCAATATCGCGCCACAGGGCTGACCATTCCTTGTCTGAAATGTCCTGCCCCAGAAGCTCCTCCCATTGCCCCATGTAGCGGGGACGAGGCGACACCGCTGAGGCAAGTAGAAGCTGGTAAAGGAAAGAAACGACACCTTTCATGGCAGAGGTCCGGAGGATAAAGGCCTCAAAGGGTGAGGGAGGTCTCGTAGCCGCATTGAGGACCTCAGGTGACATGGCCCAATGGAGCAGCTGGACATGGTGGAATCGTTCCGATGGCGGGACACCATAGTCCCTCATACAGTTATCAAAGGAAAGCGGAGCGTATCCGTGAAATAGGTGGGTTAAAGCCCTACAACCCCCCTCCCTCCACACCCTGAAGGGGCCCTCCTGTAGTGCCGGCAGAAATGCCGGATTAAAGTGTATAGGCGTGAACGGAGATGGAAATGTGGTTCAACGGTCATCAGAGGCCAACGTATCCCAGACCTTCTGAGTGGTACTGGTGGGAGTACTAATGTAAGCGTTGTGGGGCCTGTCTTTCTTGGGTTTCCAGGCCAGGTCCCAGATTGAGCTACCTGCGACACTCCTGTCCATGTGTGACCAGTGTTTCTCCGAGGTTTGTTGGGACCATTCCACCAGTACTCGTAATTGTGCTGCTTTGTAATACAGATGCATATCGGGAAGACCCACACCTCCTTCCCCCTGTGACCGTCGCAAAACTGTGAAAGAGAATCGCGCTCGACCCCCTTGCCAGACAAACCGGAGCATTTGAGTTTTAAGGCGTCAAAAGAAGTCTATGTCCATAGGGATAGGGAGCGCCTGAAAGAGGTACAGGTATTTGGGGAGGAGGACCATCTTTATGGCGTGAATTCTGCCCAGCCATGATAGGTATTTGGGCTTCCACCGATCCAAGTCAGCCCGGGTCTGTGCCAACAGCGGAGGAAAGTTTGCCGAATACAATTTCCCAATCGTGGGCGTCAAATGATCCCCCAGATAGACGATGGAGCTGGAGGCCCAAGCCAACGGGGTAAGAGGTCGCACTTGCTCCACCTCTGCAGGCGAAAGCGTGAGGTTTAACACATAGGATTTGTCATAATTGACCTTGAAGCCGACCACCTCCTCAAAGCGCAATAACACCTCTCGGACATGTGGTAGAGAGCGTGCCGGGTCCGTAATAGAGAGCAGGACATCATCCGCAAAGAGGGTTATTTTGTGCTGCTCTCCGGTAAAGGGAAGACCCCGTATCTCCTCGTGCTCCCGCACTGCTAGACAATAATCATTTTAATGGTGTTAAGTCTACCCCACCAGGATAAATGAAGAGGTGACCAGGAAAGTAACAGAGATTGAATCTTATTGACTAATGCATTAAACGTATGCTTAAGTGTGACATTCAAAGTAGCAGAAAGCCATACACCAAGGTACTTGATTTTATTAGGACACCAAGTAAAATTAGTATCTTTAAACATATATTGGTATCATAAGGAATTCAACGGTAGTACTTCTGTTTTTGAGAAGTTCAATTTATATCCCGAAATACTGGAATATAATTTAACCTCTTCTAGAAAGGGAAGAATGGATGTGATAGAGTTAGACATATAGACTAATATATCATCAGCGTGAGCTGACATTTTAGTTTCTAGAGAGTTATGAGTGAGACCAGAAATATGAGTCAACACAGATACGTTCACGGAATGTTCAAGGCATAGAACAAATAATAAGGGTGAAAGAGGGCATCCTTGGCGTGTACCTCTAGATAGGGATTTTAAAAAAAATGGTTATTTACAAAAATACTATCCCTGGGGTGGGAATATAACAGTTTAACCCTTTAACTTCTGCCGTCGGCCGCTGGCCGTCGCAAGCACTACCTCGCTGGTGCTGCGAATGTCCAACGGCCGACGCGGCCCCACCCACTCCGCGGAACCGCCGCACTGCCGCAAAAAAACGGCTGCGGCTAAAGTGTTGATATAGGACATAAAAATTGGGCGAATACAAACCTTTGAAGTGTTTTAAACATGAATTGACAATTAATTTGGTCAAAAGTCTTCTCGACATCCAAGAATAGAGCAGCTAAAGGGGATGTAATTTTCTTACATAAGAAAATGATATTAGCAAACATACGAGCATTGTCCGCAGCCAATCTGCCTTTAATAAAACCCGATTGATCAGTTTTAACCAGCAATGGGATAATACTCTCCAGGCGAGTTGCAAGAATCTTTGCGAATATCTTACAGTCATAATTGATTAATGATATAGGACGGTAATTTTTACAAAGAGAATGGTCTTCGTCGGGATTGGGTATAAGAACAATCAAGGCTTCCATGAAGGAACCAGAGGCTTTGGATTCAGCAATAAAGGAATTGAAAAGTGCCAAAAGTTTGGGAATGATAATAGAGGCAAAGGCGGAATAAAATTCAACAGAAAGGCCGTCAGGCCCTGGAGCTTTTGACTTCTTCAAGGATTTAATAGCATGAGTTATTTCTTGTAAAGTAACATCTCTCTCTAATAAGTCAAAATCATCAGGGGGGGGGGAAGGCCAGAAAAGAAGGTATCTACATTTTGAGGGGAGGGATTTGTATCATCGGAATATAGTGACTGATAGTACTCATGAAATACATGAGCAATGTCCTCATCCGATGAAGCAAGAGTATTAGTAGAGTCATTTAGAATAGGACCAATATTTTTACATTCAGATTTGATTTTTAAGTGGTTGGCCAACATCTAACCGGCTTTATGTTGACCTCCATGATATTTAGATTTAATTTTAAGAAGGACATTACCAGCATCAACGGTAGCCAACTTATTAAGCTCAGACTTGGCCTTAATCAGTTCATGCAGTGTTGAGGGGGATTTGGAGGTAAAATATGTATGTACCAAAAGTTTCAGTTGTTGCAATTTTCTTTTTGTTTGCAACATATGAAAGAGTGAAAGCACTAAAAGATGCCTCAAAAGCAACCCAAGTATTAGATGTGGAGGTGTCAGAAGAGTTATTACAGTGAAACAGTGAAAAATTCATTGATAAATTTAGTAACTGCTGTAATGAAAGGGGTATCTGACAATAAAAGAGTATTTAACTTCCATCTGTTAAATTTGGGGGAGTTTAAAGAAAGATCCAAAACAGAAAGAACAGGTGCATGATCAGAAATGAAAATAGATCCAATCTCTGATGACAAAAGCGATGGGAGTAGGGATTTACCAATCAAAATATAATCAATCCTAGAGCGAGTTTGATGAACATTCGAAAAAAAGGTAAATTCAAGCGAATCGGCCCTATGTATGTTTAAAAGTGTTTTATGTCAACTGTGTTTTCCTGTTACTTAGTACATCAGAAATAACCACACAGAAAATAATTTAAAAAGCACTTATGCATGTTACTAGCCGTGAAAATAAAATGAACAATTCTAACATAATTAGAATGTTCTAAGTAGTCTAAAAACTACTTGCGCTACAGTATGAGAGCATTGAGTAGCTAACTGGCCTCTAGAGCTTTTTGGGGCTCAGCGCGATGCACACCTTTTCACAGTGGTTCAGCTAGGGTTAGCAAACTTCAGTTGGGTGGTTTGAGACCTTTGTTTCATCTGGAAGAAGCTGACAACACCAGAGCAGATTATCAATAGAATGGTGGAGAATCCTCCAAAACGACTCCAGAACAAGATGTGAAAAAACGAAGGAATCAGTCCAAATACAGCATTAAACCCAGTCATCAGACTTTCTCCAATGTTCTTTAAAAAGTGCACAAAACCATTTCTACCAGATATGTTGAAAATCGTTGGCACAATCTCCACAATACGTGTAGGTAGTATGTAACAGCCTCTGTATCTTTGAAGCAGTAGTGGCTGTCTGCGAGTCCTAAATCTCAGCTGCAATGTCAAAGGGATTTCCTTTTGTAGTAAAAATGCCACAAGTTCACTAATTTTGACACAACACATGAGCTTCATACGAATTCTAGGCCAAGAGATACCTTTGATTACATGTTGAGGTGGGGGTACACGTTAACACCACAACACGGTATTGGTTTAGAACCTGCAATCACATAAGGCAGGTTGTGCAGCTGGGTGTATTCCAGTAATGCGTAAATGCATCAGTAAATGCGTCAATGCATTGATCAGTTCTATTATTGATCCAGCATTTGCTGGGATACACCGAGCTGCGCAACCTGGCTGCATACCTACACTGTATGATTATCTCTACGCAATCTATCACTACAATGCTGTCCCATCATAACCCTGTTAGCTACTCTATAGTTTGCAACACACAACTCGCATTGTTCTAGGAATATGTTTGTTGCACCATGTGTACTGTGAATCCATATCACTACTGACAGAGCCATATCACCAGGACATCTCATTTAGAGTCCTAGGCTTTCGTTTTGCAAATCATTGTCATCTGGTGTGTATGTTTCATTTTTTTATGTAAGCAAACCTAAAGAATAACTCTGAGATTGCACTGATAAGTTAGTAGAAAGCCTTGTGCTGGTATCTGGTGTGTCAGTGACATGGAGTACTCTAAACACAGAGCAATTCCTACCTACATTGCACCACTACTTACAGGAATTCCAGCACGTCTCATTAAGAGATAAGAATCATTCTAGAGTTGCGATGATTAGGTTCAGCACAGCGCTGAGAATCAGTACTATTGATGGCTAGTGGACATGTAAGAAAAGGTGAAGCCACAAAGAACAAAATGACTTCGCAATGCTATTATATGAATGGAAAAGTCTGAGAAAGCCGGAATAGCTTCCTCTGGCAAACAAACATAAGCATCTGAAAACGCACCAATTACTTACCCTTAATCTTCATTATTCTGATCACTCTTCCTCGGCCAAGTACATACTCCATGAGGTGCTTTCACGATTTCTCTAGGCACGTCTTCACCAAGCTAAAATTAGAAAATCACCTTCCCTCCTGTTTTCCATTTGCCTCCCATTTAGGCCCCTCCCAATCATGTGGGACACATACTCACCAAGCACTGGAGATCTAAGATGTGAACACAATAAAGGAGGTAGGCCGTACGTATTTTGTCAGAGAAGAGCAATCAGTGTAATGACGATTACCAGTAAATAATCAGTGCATTACCTCCTTGGCCCTTCCTCATCGCAGTCTTTACGCTCTGAAAATACACCAGAGCAGCAAATGCATGACTCTATCACCCAGAAAAACACACAACTTTAAAGCAAGGCAACATATTTCACAGAAAGAGAGCACATCAGCACAGCAGAAAACTGAACTGGGGAGACCAGACGTAAACATCCAGAATCAAAAAGTGCATGCTTCATGAACACCCACAGTCACCATCTGGGGGGGGAACTAAAGGACATTAGTTATACGTGGGTGAAGGCAATTTAGTGCAGATGTAGTTGGTACATTTTGATCACATGACAAAGCATGTCTGGGTAGTACGTATAAAGCATGTCCGGGTGGTACGTATAATTCTAGTTTCCATAGCTTTTATGGTACGTCAGCCTTTTTGTGCAAACCCCCAAATCCTAATGTCTGTGCAGTGAGAGATGCAACTTTTCTCTATTCATTTCTCCTATGCTTGTGCTGGTCAGGCGAAGGGTACTTGGGGCTCTGAAAGAAGAAAGCTTAAGTCAGCTCTCTCCCACTTCCTATTTCCTATTTTTTCAACAGAAAACTCCGGCATGTTACCAGTGCGTGTGCCAAGTAAGAACTGTAATAAACTGCAAAAATGAGGACTACCTGAATGTATAAATGAAAGGACTGTTATAATGCACTGTGGGAGCTGTGGTTTAAATTTACAGCCACATGACCAAATTAGTTCAGCACACATGAATGCACTTTGCAGAGAGTACTTTGACGCGTGATCAAGGCCAATTATGTGCCGAAACGTTAAGAATTACTTGCTGTGCTGCTGGCTTTCATTAAAAAAATGTCTCCAGTATTGGGCTTCATTTGGTTTTGTGCTTTTGCTGGATGGGCTGCTCCGTACCCATTGCTGAGGTCGCCCTGTAGGGTAGGGGGCTCCAGAACAGGAGGATGAACTTTATATATATATACACATATATATATACATGTATATATATTATATATATCTATACTACTGTAATAAAGGAAGAACTTTGAAGCTTTGAGGCGGGTAAACTCGGGAACCACCGCGCCAAACCACACACCCGATACATCGTTGGAATTGTCAGGGTGTGCAGATGGACATAGGCTATATAAAGTAAAAATTAAACGTTATTTAAAAAATTTAACATAAAAAAAATAGTCCCCTGGAAGTAGCGCCGGCCGCGACGTAGCGCTGGCCGCGACGTGACGTGCGTGCTGACGAGGAGGAGCGGCGGACATGAGCGCGGGGTGGAGCGGCGGACAGGCGGGGAGGAGAGGAGGACAGGCGGGGAGAAGCGGTGACGAGCGGCGAGGAGCGTCGGTGAAGTGAGGAGCACGGGGAGGAGCGGCGGCTCAGGTAAGGCTCCGGGACACAGACAATGTCGGGGCGGGAGGGGGCCGGGGCCGGGGCGGGCGGTTGGCCCTGAAGAACGGCGGCTGAGGTAAGGCTCCGGCTCCGAGACACGGACAATGTCGGGGCGGGCAGGGGCCGGGGCGGGCGGTTGGCCCTAAAGCCCCATTGTCCTCGGACGACGTCGGGAGGGCTGCTAGTATATATATATATGTATATATATATATATATGTATATATATATATACATATATATATATATATATATATTAATACTCCAAACACGCAGCAAAACACCACGCTAGACGGCACCATGTGCTGGCCAAAATGTATTCAAGTCAGCCCTTCGGACCCGTTTCGCCTGACCCGCAGGCTTGATCACCAAAGTTTTATGTCTCATAGCGGCCATTATAAACGCTGTGCAACAAACCCCATCACGTGACAGTAGAACTACAGCGTGAGGACATGAATAACAGACTTTTAGTTCCTCGCATACATTGCAATGTCGAAACACTGGACCATTAAGATCAAACATGTAATATTGTGCATTACACGGGTTATATATTCTTATGAGTGCGTATATATCACAAGTGCGTACAAATCATTATCAACACAATTATCTCAGCGCTTGTCTTTTGTAACTGGGAGAGTTATTATTTTCATTCTCCCGTGCCCGTTTTATTCACAATGCAACTTTAATAAATCTTAGTCGTCATTGCTGTTATCGCATTAACAGTTATATAAGGCGGTAAATCCATGCAGTAATTCCACGCTAGGCAATTGCGCATGTGCGCTAGAATATTACCGCGCCTAGCCTCAAAGGTTTTTTATAAATTTTAATTTAAACATCATCATATATCGCCCAAGTGGGCTAGTTGCATTTTGAAGGGCTGACTTGAATAAATTTTGGCCAGCACATGGTGTCGTCTAGCGTGGTGTTTTGCTGCGTGTTTGGAGTATTAATGTTAAGGACCTGACTACGGAGGTCCTTTTGACGACGACACACCCGCTGATTAGGCAGGTGGCGGCGCAATCTGTGGTGAGGAGTTGGCAATATATATATAGGGTCCATACACTGAAAACATCCTGAATGCTAAGTGCACAGTGCCTCTGCCCTAGCGTATATTTACACGCACTTTGAATTGTGATACAGAAACAAATGCGACTGCCGCAATTAAAACTTGCGGCGTGAGGAGGTCCCAAGTTGTATGATGAGTGAATCGGAGAAGGCCAGAACAGTCGAAGCATTGTCTCTCTTCAGTGAGGAGCAAGATATAGCTCAGAAGGGAGCCGGAAAAAGCGCCGCTCCAGCCAGTGGGGATTCCACCTTAAAACAGAAATTGGCACTTTTTGAAAGACTGAGCAAATGGGAGATCAACAAATGGTGGGAGGTAGCGTCTCTCACCAATTATGTTGAAGTTGGAAGAGTGCCGAGAGGACTCAGAATCAGCATAGTCCCAACCTATGATAACCCTAACAAAGATCTGCTGACAGAATGGGCGGAATATATGGCGAAAACCTGCAAAGGTATGTTAGAAATGCTGGTAAAATATGCCCAAATTGACCTGGAGGCAACTCGCAAAGATCTGGCTGAACTAAGAAGTGAGCTGGAGAAACTGAAAACGGATAAGAGTGTGGAACCCTTTATGAAAGCTTTACCAAAGAAGCTGCAAGATTACGAAGATACCATTAAACAGAAGAAACAGCGGAAATTCCTAAGGGACAAGCGTGACTACGCAGAAGGGCGCATATTGACATATGCTAAAAGATACGATTGGGCCCAAAAGAAACTGAGAGCAAACTGGTCAAATAAAAGAGTAGTATCAGTATCAACGGGCTCAAGCTCGGATGTGAGTGTAGAGTCTGACGAACATGGATCAGAGATCCCTTTAGGGTCACGACCGCTGACCTTCCACCACAAGTTTCAGATTTTGAAAGAGAACAAGGAGCAAGCAGTGCCAAACAGACCTCAAACCAGGGGACAAACAAGAGGCAAAGGAGCAAGAAGAGGCAAAGGAAGAGGTCACGTGACGGTGGAAGAAGACGACGATTAAAAAGGCAACACAAAAAGACAATCATGGGTAATTTCTCCAGGATAAATGTACAGGAGAATAAGACCGTCGTCAATCTCTCTGAACGTACATTAACTGATATTGAAATTTCTGTATTAGAGATGGGACTATCTTTCTGCCCAAGTACAGTACTGGATTATACAAACACTAGAATCGATCTGTTTTTGTTTATACGAAAACTAAAACTGATGAAAATATACCAAATTCGCTCCAAATCAAAAACAATGACCACCGGGTCGAGTGAGAATGCCAACATAAACCTTCAGGTTGAAGTCATGGAACTACTAAAAGATATGTATGAACTCGAAACTGGGGACATGAATGAGAGAAGTGACCATGTGATTTTGAGAACATGTGGTGTCATGAATAAAGAAGTTAAACACAGTGGACTACGTCTTAAGACCAGGTACAATCCTAATGTGCCGTATGACAATATTGAAGCCTATAACTCGGCAGTCATTGCAGATTTGAAGAGGACAAGGAACAAATTCAAGAATTCACAAAGAGAAAACCTAACCAGTGAACAAAGATTGGCACTAAAAACCCTACAGGATGACCAGAAAATTGTAATCAAGCCCTCCGATAAGGGGGGCAATGTCGTTATAATGAACTACAGGGATTACAATCAGGAAGCAATGAAACAACTAACAGATACATCCTGTTATGAATTAATTAATTGGGAAAGGTACAGGAAAACCATTAAAGACTATCATGTACTTTTAGGTGGATGGTACCATAGCGGACTTTTGGACACAGATGAATATAAATTCCTGAGGAAAGAACAGCCACGTATTCCCTATGTCTATTTCCTTCGAAAGCTCCATAAGGACCCCGCTAGACCACCAGGGCATCCTATGGTGTCATCGAATGGGGGCCTACTGGAGAATACCTCCATTTTCCTGGAATAGAATAGAATAGAATAGAAGGTGAATTTATAGAGCGCGAATTGCTGCCCAGGGGCGTCCAAGCGCTAGGAAGTAACAGAGGAGACTTCGTAGAATAGCTGGCAGAGAATTAGTGGGGAGAGGTGAATAGGAATGTCTTTAACTGCTTGCGGAATGAGGAGAGGTTGGGGTTGGCTCTAAGATTTAGCGGGAGAGTGTTCCAGGTCTTGGAGGCGTTATGGGAGAACGTCCTGCCGCCAGTCCTAGTCCTTTTTATTCTTGGGGCCATAGCCAAAAAAGACTGGCTTGAGCGGAGGTTTCTGTTGGGTTGGTAATGGGTAACTAAGTCACGAGTAATTATAGGACCTGTGTCCCAGAAGGCCTGATGGGCAATGCACATGTACCTGCACATGATTTGTACCTTGCGGAGTATTTCGAAACCTTAACTCATACTGCAAAGACAGTACTGATTTTCTGAAAAAACTACATGATATATCATGGGAGGATGGCTATGTGATGATCAGCATGGACATTTGTTCATTGTATACATGTATTGATCAGGAGAAAGGGGTGGCGGCCTGCATGTATTACTTGCGAAGTAGCGATATAGACCACTGGGACCACAACAAAATGTTGGAGGTCATGATGCTGTATTGTTTGAAAGAAAACATCTTTCTATATGAGAAATCTGCGTACCGTCAGCGGTCAGGGACCGCGATGGGAACTTGCTTTGCCCCCAGCCTAGCGAACTTGTTCCTAGGCTGGTGGGAGGAACAACAAGTCTGGTCCCATGAATCCAAAATGTACACTGACCACATTATAATGTGGGTCAGGTACATTGACGATTTATTTATAATTTGGAATGGCCCCAAAACACTAGCGAGAGATTACATCAAACACTTAGGTACCAATGATTTAAATTTACGATTCACTTACACCATGAGTGATCTTACTGCGAGTTCCTTGACATAGCTGTCGAAATCAAAGAGAGCGTCATCACAACCCGTTTGTTTCGCAAGTCCACGGCAGGGAATGCAGTACTGCACTCAGCAAGTCAACATCCCTTACCGCTGAAGAACAGCATTCCCTACGGCAAGCTCTTGAGAGCTCGCCGCAATTGCAGTACTGACACTGACTATGAAAACGAGAGGAAAACCATGATTGCACGTTTCACACAACAAGGGTACTCTGATAATACACTCATGAATGCTCAGCAAAAGGTTGAAACACTCACTCATGAGGAGGCCCTTTTTAAAGTCTCATCCAATGCTACTAAAAATGAGCAACTGTCCACTAGCAATAGGTCGTATGCCCCACGTATGATTACCAACTTCAGTAGAGGAGCACAGACACTCAACACAATAATGAAAACACACTGGAATGTACTAGTGGCGGACCCTATCATAGGGACACAAGTTGGAACTAGGCCACAAATTACATATCGCAGAGCCAGGTAATTGAGAGACAAATTAGTACACAGTTACCCTCTAGAAACTGCAAAAAGAAATTGGTTTAGTAAACCAAATGGTTTTACAACTTGTGGAAGCTGTAAAGCTGACCGCAACGGTAAAAACTGCAAGGACTACTTAATAGGGACTGGATAGAGGAAACCCATTAAGCAACTGATCAATTGCAATAGTGAGTTTACAATCTACGTATTGGAGTGCCCTTGTGGACTCCAATACGTAGGCAGCACCAAACACCAACTAAAGGTGAGAATTCTGCAACATCTTTGCGCTATAACCAACAGGGATCACAATTACCCTATGGCCCGGCACTATGCAGAGAGACATAATAGCAACAACTCAAGTCTGAAATTCTGTGGTATAGATAGGATCCCCAAACATATACGGGGGGGGGGGACCGGGAAACACGGCTTAGGGTTCTCGAGTCTAAATACATTATAGATTTGGACAGCAAAATCCAGAGGGGTTTGAACTGTGGGGAAGAACTATCCACCCATATTGGGACCTGAATGAGAGACAATATAACACGACTGCCTGTAATTAGGATGATGTGATATGCCATGTTATAATGAGATTTTAATCACTGATGTTTTTAATTAAATACTGGGGGGTTCACTGTTTATTGATTAAGGAGGATACATAACCCAAATATGGCGATGACTCATAACCACAATTGTGGAGTTATCAAGGAGCAGGCTTGCTCCGTTGCCGTATCCCGGATCATAACTCTGTTTGAACCCCAGATTATCCCCGGCGGGGACACGTTATTTAATTTATACACATTTTGAGTTTATTAAAAGGCACTACCTATCATAGATACGTAATTGGGATATAGTGGTTTCCAGCACTTTGACACCATGCAAAACAATGTAATGATGTACAAAAGGTACATCGATGACATTTTTATCCTATGGCAGGGCAACGACAAAAATGCAGAAAATTTTGCACTAGCTTTGAATGAAAACATGCTCAATTTGAAAATCACTTGTAATACCAGCGCTGTAAATATCCAATTTCTTGATCTTGAATTATATGTGCAGAATGATAAGTTACAAACACGCACATTCAGGAAACCCACTGCAGGGAACGCCCTTCTTCATGCACACATTTTTCACCCTACACCGTTGAAACAGTCAATCCCCTATGCTGAGTGCCTTAGAATGACACGCAATTGCAGCACCCCTGAAGGACTCACTAGTGCCAAACAAGATCTATTCAATAGACTCAGGAAGAGGGGATACACAGAAAACACATGCCAGAGGGCAGAAGCCAAATGTAGCGTGAAAAACAGGAAAGATTTGATTTTCCCCAAAAGTGTGGTGAAAGACACAGATCACAGTAAGAGAACTCCCCCGAGATTAATAACTGGGTATAACAGATACCACAATAATCTCCGAAAAATCCTGAGAAGACACTGGCCGTTAGTCCGGGGGGACACAAGCATAGGTGAAACAGTGGGCAAAAATCCTTTGATTACTTTCAGAAAGGCCAAATCTATGAGGAATGAACTTGTCTGCAATGCACCAATACTCAAAAAGACCAAGAACTGGCTTAATTCCCAAAAAGGTTTAAAAAAATGCAGCAAGTGCAAGGCGTGCACACACGGCGTGAACACCACCAAAGTTCACGTTCCGTTTAGAAACAAACCATACATGCTAAGGGACACGTTCTCATGCAAAACAGATTTTGCAGTATATGTATTGGTGTGTGCTTGTGGCAAGAGATATGTAGGTTCTACAATCCATCCAGCACACGTGCGGATTTTACAGCACTTGCGAGCCATTTCTAACAATGACCCGGCATACCCGGTAGCCAGACACATCCACGAGGCGCACAAAGGTAATGCGAACAACATCCAATATTTTGTGATTGACAGCATTCCGAAAAACATCTGAGGAGGTAACCGCCCATTGGCGTTGCGCCGCTTGGAATCAAGGTACATCATACTTTTGAATTCCAAGATCCCATTCGGTTTGAATGCGGACGAAGCCTTAAGTGTTCACCTCTAAACTAATGTCTGTACCCTTCTCCTAAAATACCATTCGTATAACATCTGCTGTTCACGTACTACACTAATCACGGGATTTCACATGGGCACTAAGAGCACACTACAGACAATGTTATGTCAGTAGAATACACCACCTGGTCAACAATTGAGTTTAGCACAGTCACCAATCAAGCAACACAGACTTTCTGTCGGTCCCCTGAGCCAGGTACTCTACTTAGTGCTTAATGACATGTACGACGTCCCAAAGAGACCCTATCGGTCACTGCCGATAAATAATATCCAATTGACCACTAGATTCGGAAGACCACTGTGTCAACCCGATGTGTATAATTGAGGTTATCTAACCACATTTATGTGGTTCATTCTCTCAATTTCTGCCGACTAGCAACTGACAGCCATGCATGTTTGACGCGGGAGCCATAATTGTTTGCTGGCCGCGAACAAACCTGCGGGGTTAACACAGACTCAGACAGGCCTTTTTGGTAAATATAAGAGATTGTATTTTACGGATTTCACCATGTTTGCCAACTATAACGTGGCTCCTTTAGTCACTCACCTCGAACTGAATAGGCAGTGTTGAGTGTATGTGAGCTCCAGGAGCCTTCCCCGGGTATGGCACAAGGGAACATTTCCTAGCGCGCGCCCAAAGCGTCCACATGGCGCTGCCGAAGTAACAGGATACAGGCAAACCAGAGGGGCTACTATTGCAGGACCTATATATTGGAACTTTCATGGCAGGGACCATTAGAAGTGTGTAGCAAACTGTGTAAACTCTTCTTTTCACCTCTTTTTACTTTTAAATTTACTATCACTTTTTTGGGTTTATTACAACCTTAATTCAGCTGTCAACATTGCAACATGCTGAATGACGAGAAGGTTAAGAATAGACAAACACATGTATTTGGTGATATACAAACATATACAAAATGTTTCCAATAGAATGCTCTTCATGTGTGTACATATATTTTAAATTAAAGTGTAAAAAGACTATTTAAGACAGGGTCTGCCACAATGTAACCATGGCAACATCTGGTTCAAACCTGTAACACTAATTAAGTGACACACCCATGTTTGTGTATATATGTACGCCCTCAAACACAATGGCAGATGTAGTGAACAAGGCGGTAACGCCGACACGCGTCTAAGCAGCAACTGATCTAAGAAATAAAAGTTTGGATTCAGATTCACGGAGTCAGCGCCTCTTTTTGATCGTGAAGTTTGGCATGTAAGAATATATATATATATATATATATATATATATATATATATATATATATATATATATATATATATATATTCACTGAAAAAACCATAGGTTATAGACCATATATAGTTAGGAATTAGCATTTAAAAAACCTTATTTTACTCACACAAAACCATTGAAATTCCATATATAGTTAGTTGCACTAACTATATATCGCGCACCCGCAATCCACTGCTGATCATGTCACATATTACATCATTCATGACATGGTCAGTGACATCACTGATGACATCACTGATGACATCTCAAATGACATCACTGATGACATCACTGATGACGTCATCCAGTGACTGTGTGTTTCTGTGAAGTTTAAATATGTTTTACATATTAAAGAATGAGTAGATGTATAAGTGTCTGGACGAAGGATTTAGTAGGTGCATGACTGAATGTATGAGTGAGTGATTAAATGTGTCTCACTGAGTGCATGGGTTAGTGACTAAACTGTCTTAATTTGTGCATCATTATGTCTGTTGTTCTGTAAACTGCTGCATGTGTTGATCATTAGCTATACGAGAGGCTATATGTGTTATTAATTGGTTGCCCAAGTATTTCTATGGCAGATTGAGTTTGTGTGGGGGTGGCTGGAAGGTGTGTGACTCTATGCATAGATGTGTGAGCAGTTTATTCACTAGGTGTATGAGTTCAAGAGTGCATGTGGAAACAGCTACATGGGCAGTTGACTGTGTGCATGAGTGTATTGATGAGTGAATGGATATCTCAATGCTACATGTCATAGTAAGTACATGTGTAAAACACAGTACATGTGAGAGTTGGCATATATAAATAACTGTGCATGAGAGCCACTGAATGACTGAGTGGTTGTATCGATCATTGTGAACTTGTATCAGGGATTGTATAAGAGAGTAAATATGTGTTAGTATATGTTTCAATAGGTAAGGTGTGTTTAACTGTATAGTTGAAGAAATGGAGGTGAGATTGTTTCTTTGCATGACTGACTGGGTGTGTGAGTAACTCCATGGATGAGTGGCAGTGTGTGAGTGTCTGTATACACTGAGTGTATCTAAGGTTATATTAGAGTCTGAAGAGGTTTATCGTATTAGCACAAGAATGATGTCAAATGAGATGTCATCAGTGATGTCATCAGTGATGTCATTTGAGATGTCATCAGTGATGTCATCAGTGATGTCACTGACCATGTCATGAATGATGTAATATGTGACATGATCAGCAGTGGATTGCGGGTGCGCGATATATAGTTAGTGCAACTAACTATATATGGAATTTCAATGGTTTTGTGTGAGTAAAATAAGTTTTTTTAAATGCTAATTCCTAACTATATATGGTCTATAACCTATGGTTTTTTCAGTGAATTTTCAAGGTTTTGTAAATGCTAATTCCTAACTATATATGGTCTATAACCTATGGTTTTTTCAGTGAATTTCAATGGTTTTTTAATAGCAAATATCATAAGCTGTCGAATGTCAAGTACGTGGTAAGTGAAAACATTTTCGTGTTTATGCACACTGATCTGCTTTGAATGGTGCCCCCCCCCTCATTTCTATTAGTACTCTCTCTTTGCAGATAGTGAAAGGTAGTTAACGCAGGCCTTTGCCCCCGTTGTAATCCGTCGTGCCTGCTTCTCTCTCCATTTGATTGATTGTTATCCAAGTATTTACTGTTTTAGAATTAGTTCTCTTTGGTTCATTCTCTATTTACAAACAAACACAGAGTCGCAATACTCTGTTTAGTCTTTGCAGATAACGAAAAATCGTGTAAAAAAAAAGAAAAGGAATCGAGCAAAATCAGTAGGCCACTAATGGGATCTCTTTTTGACCTCGCTAAAATAGAAACATTAGGAACAACCCCTCATGACAAATACAAAACTAGTGAGATGAACTGAACTCCACACAATGATGGCTGCAAAACAGCTCGGCTCCGCCACCCACCCCGCCCAAAATAACGATAAAGAGCGGCTGCCATGATTGGTTGCGGAATGGCCACAACGGAGCTACGAAATGGTGGTGCTCTCATGCTAACCCCAGCTTCAGTCTGAAACATCCAGAAACACTGTAGACTACCAATTCGATCAGTTCCGGTAGCGCCCCAATGTAACCCGGTAGAGAAGAACTAGCCCTCCCCTCTTTGACTGATGGTTCTTGTTGCCTGTCCCTTCTGTTGTCATTTAACAGAACTATTTAGCCTGCTGAAAGGGGTTGTGTTTCGACCGCTGGTTGGTGGAGACATTTTGACTATATTCTGGACCTGCGTTGTCGCGTAATGCGTCATATGACGCGCCGCGTTAGCGCATCCGGAAGTCATCCGGGGCGCGCAGCGCGTAACGTAAGCATAACAAGTCATGTGACTTGTTAATAAAACTTTTCATTGGTTCATTTTACTATTCTTATTCTAATGATGAAAGCCTTGGTCATATCACCTAAAAATTACGCTTTTAATTACTTCCGAACATTATTTTTTCTTAAATATATGTTATAATGTTCCAGGCTAATGTACTTTCCCGGAAATTTTACAACTGTCCTGCAAGTAAAATATATTGTTTTTTCGAGAAAAAGAGCGTTTCTTCGTCCCATGACGGAGCCGTTGAGCAAAAGAGGGTCGACCTGCTGTCTTAGTCGCCGATACGCCTGAATATGAGATTCTTATCGATCACTTTATGTTGCAGGAATAGAAAACACAACAGCCCTTGACCATTTATCTTTACTGCGTTCCTTCGTATTATACCTTTTACCCTTCATGTAATTGGTCTGCTTTATTTCACTTGCCTTTTAATGATTCTAAAACAGTGACTATTATTAAAAACTTTACCAATGTATATACTACTACCATGTTTTCTTTTAAAAACCTTTATTGTGAAAATTTCATTATACAAATACGAGCCTATAACCACGTGGGCCTGCCACGGAGCAAACTGTAATCGTATATGATGAATAGACATTTACACTGTAGAGGAACGTAACGGGCGGGCCATTAGGTTGCAAGAACTAAGGTGTCTAACAGTTACGGAATCGGTGGACGTACATTTTATAATTAAAATACGACAGGGCCAGTTACAATAAAATTATCTAGATATACATTTGCGGGCAAGTACCATGGGTGACGTTAATTCGAATTTTCAACAGTACAGTAATCAATAACACATCAGAACTTAATATCAATAGGGATGTCGAAATATTCAATCAATTCTCGTCCCCGCCCGCCATGTGCTTCAAAACTGCATACGTATCTCGTGATTTCAAGGTTCTGCAACCAGTACACAACAAGGAGTTACGAGTCCCATTTATTCCGGCGCCATTTTGGGCAAGGACGGGCAGGTCCAGGATATAGTCAAAATGTCTCTACCAACCATCGACTATGATGATGTTCATATGCTGTATTTATTAGAGTAACACTCATCTGTCCACATGAAATTAATTTACCACAATCTAAACATGTCATTTTAATCTTTCCAAAGTTCTTCTAAATATTTGGGACCGTTTCCCTTGCCTCTGAAGCTCTCAGTGCCACTTCTTTGATGAATGTACTAGCAGGTCAGGGGTTCTCCTCCAAATCTCTCTTTTATGCAGCACTATAATTAATTGGTGCCACCTCTCCATATGACGATGCATGGTATAGTTACCACAACTATATTTTTTTTTGGTTCCTCTGGAGAGTTCATCGTGGCAGATGAAGCGTGTAACGTACCGGGCATTTACCTTTTTTTGCATGTACAGGAAAGGAAAAAAAAATCGAGCGTCCGAGTTCTAAGGTGTCCCAGGGGCCATTTTAGTGGACCAGGCCCAAATCCAAAGAACAGGCCGCCATTTTGAGAGTCCTCTTGCAGCCGCGTGTCGCTGTAGCATCAAGAGCAGCCGAAACTCAGCTGAATGGCAACTGAAACGGTAAATGGGCGCCCCACTACATTTCAGCATTGTAGGATGACCACACCAGTACAGCAACTTGCTAGACATCACCTCGGTGCCATCCGGATCTCGGCGCCCCACTGCAGATGAAGTGCCTCTCAACTATGAAACCACCACGGTGACATCCGGATCTTGGCGCGTTGTGCTGCCTTCGGCCTATTCGCACATCGGTCCGCTACTGACGCCATCTCACAGGCTAATGGGGTGACCCACGCCGAGTTTCAGCATTGTAGGATGACCACACCAACTTGCTAGACATCACCTCGGTGCCATCCGAATCTTGGCATCTCAACGCCTAGTGGTATCTTCCATACAGAAAATATTGTTACGGTGCCTTTGGCCCCATTCGCACATCAGTCCGCAACTTAGACATCACCTCGGTGCCATCCGGATCTTGGCATCTCAGCGCCTTGTGGTGTCAGTCAGAAAATATTGTTGCGCTGCCTTTGGCCCCATTCGCACATCAGTCCGCTACTGACACCATCTCACAGGCCAATAGGGCGCCCCACGCCGACTTTTACCATTGTACGATGGCCACACCAGTGGCACAACTTGCTAGACATCACCTCGGTGCCATCCGAATCTTGGCATCTCAACGCCTAGTGGTATCTTCCATACAGAAAATCTTGTTACGCTACCTTTGGCCCCATTCGCACATCGGTCCGCAACTTAGACATCACCTCGGTGCCATCCGGATCTTGGCATCTCAGCGCCTTGTGGTGTCTTCTACTCCGAAAATATTGTAGAAAATATTGTTGCGCTGCCTTTGGCCCCATTCACACATCAGTCCGCTACTGACACCATCTCACAGGCCAACAGGGCGCCCCACGCCGACTTTTACCATTGTACGATGGCCACACCAGTGCCACAACTTGCTAGACACCACCTCGGTGCCATCCGGATCTTGGCATCTCAGCGCCTTGTAGTGTCTTCAAATCAGAAAATATTGTTGCGCTGCCTTTGGCCCCATTCGCACATCGGTCCGCTACTGACGCCATCTCACAGGCCAACGGGGCGCCCCACGCCGACTTTCAACATTGTAGGATGGCCACAGAAGTGCGACAACTTACTAGACACCACCTCGGTGCCATCCGGATCTTGGCGCGTTGTGCTGCCTTCGGCCTATTCGCACATCGGTCCGCTACTGACGCAAACTCACAGGCCAACGGGGCGCCCCACGCCGACTTTCAGCATTGTAGGATGGCCACACCAGTGCGGCAACTTGCTACACACCACCTCGGTGCCATCCGGATCTTGGCATCTCAGCGCCTAGTGGTGTCTTCTATTCCGAAAATATTGTTGCGCTGCCTTCGGCCCCATTCACACATCGGTCCGCTACTGACGCCATCTCACAGTCCAACGGGGCGCCCCACGCCGACTTTCAGCATTGTAGGATGGCCACACCAGTGCGGCAACTTACTAGACACCACCTCGGTGCCATCCGGATCTTGGCGCGTTGTGCTGCCTTCGGCCTATTCGCACATCGGTCCGCTACTGACGCAAACTCACATGCCAACGGGGCGCCCCACGCCGACTTTCAGCATTGTTGGATGGCCACACCAGTGCGGCAACTTACTAGACACCACCTCGGTGCCATCCGGATCTTGGCGCGTTGTGCTGCCTTCGGCCTATTCGCACATCGGTCCGCTACTGACGCAAACTCACAGGCCAACGGGGCGCCCCACGCCGACTTTCAGCATTGTAGGATGGCCACACCAGTGCTGCAACTTGCTGGACACCACCTCGGTGCCATCCGGATCTTGGCGCGTTGTGTTGCCTTCGGCCTATTCGCACATCGGTCCGCTACTGACGCCGCCTCACGTGCCAACGTATTTTCTCCGCATTTTACACCCTATGCCGCATAACAGGTCATGTGACTTGTTTATAAAACTTTTCATTGGTTCATTTTACTTTTGGTTTCCTAATGATGGAAGGCTTGATCATGTGACCTAAAAACAACACTTTTGATTGGATGAAAACTTTTTTTTTTTCCCAAACGATGAAAGCCCCACCTTGTTTCTGGATGTTTCAGACTGAAGCTGGCGTCAGCATGAGAGCACCACCATCTCGTAGCTCAGTCGTGGTCATTCCGCGAGCAATCATGGCAGCCGCTCCCCACCAGAAGCCTGCAGGAGTCGGAGCCCCCAAAACTTTTGATGAATTCTCAAGGCGGAGGGGACGCTTTCGAGAATGGGGTCCAAGACCTAGCAGACAAGCGTCCGATTTCCAAGGTGTCCCAGGGCCATTTCAGTGGACCAGGCCCAAAAAGGAAACAGCCTGCCGCCATTTTGAGAGTCCTGTGACAGCCGCCTATCGCTGCACCGCAAGAGTGGGCGCAACTCAGCTGAATTGCGGCTTTTGACACAGTGGACCAAAAACGGACGGAATGGCAACTGAAACGGTAAAGGGGCGCCCCACTACAACAGATGACACTCCACCTGGAGAGGCCCGTTCACGCCGCCTCCCCCGGAGCGCCCCACGCCGTTATTCGGAGCAGCATTGTACGATACCAAAACCAGTGCGGCAACTTACTGGACATCACCTTGGTGCCATCGTTCTGCTGCCTTGGAACTATTCGCGCAACAGTTTGCTACTGATGACCCACCCCCCGCGACGCCCCATACCGTTATTTGCTGAGTGGCAACTTACTAGACATCACTTTCGTGTCATCTAGATTTCAGCGCGTTCTGCTGCCTTGGAACTATTCGCACAACAGTTTGCTACTGATGACCCACCCCCCGCGACGCCCCACGCCGGAAATCTGGACGTTGTGCTGCGTTGGGACTATTCGCACAGCCGACCGCTACTTCGTTGTTTTTCCCTAAAAATGTTTATATGTTATTACTATTTTTGTTTTCTTGTATATATTTATAAATTATTAAAGTTTTATAATCTTACTACTTTGTCGGAGTGCTATATATTTTTAATGTGACACATAATTGTAAAAACTTTGATGTACAAAGAGTCATCCCTGGAATCTTCCGCTTCAGGCTCGATCCCCTCCCCAATCACAATACAGGATGGTTTTCAGATAATAGCAACGCTTCTGCTGTGACGGATCTCATCGAGTGTGGGCCTTGATCTACTATAACTCCTTTGAAGAGGGGTGATTCTTTACAGCTGTGGCCATAAACTACATCTGCAGGGCTAGCTGATACCCTAGGACCAGCCTGGACAATCGGACACAGAGGAAAAGGAGTGTCAGAGGGTGCGGTAGTGAATAGGGCGAAAGGGAGGTGTCGGGCGGGCACAGGGTGTGATTCTCAGGGAAGAGCAGCGCAGATGGGGGGAGGTTTATTACCCATGCATAAGACAGAGAGCGGGGGTGACCACTGCCTGGGGGAGATGCTTGCGAGGGTGGGGAGCCATGCTAAGGATCGACAGCGTGCACAGAGTGGGTCTGGTCAAGGCATCTAAAATGGCTGCCGTGCACGACAAAAGTGTGGCATTTGAAAAAAGACAAGATGGCGCAGACAATGTTTTTCAACACTTCCTGATTTCCTTCGAATCGAACGTTAACAGACGTTGGGGCATATTACCAAAGTTAAGCGATATTTATCCCTAACGATGCTTAGCAACGATTTTTTTACCGTCAGAAATTATCGCAGATAAACCTTGCTATTATCAAGGTTTATCGGAAATACGATAAAAAACGACCGCAATGCATTAATATCGCTTAAAACTCAGCGATATTCATGCATTACCGAGCTAATGCTCTTAGCCATGTTATCCACCTCCCATTGGATAACATGGCTAAGAACTGCTCAGGGCAGGTGGTAGCTTTTGGAGATATTCGCGCTTATCTCGAATATTTCCAAAAGTTGATAATAGGAGATAGCGATGTTAGCGACTGTTTCCAGTCGCTAACATCTTGGCATGCCCACTTTGCATGTCATTAGTGATAAATATCACTCACATGCAAAGTGGGGCCCAAGATGGTCGCTATCTTCTACTAGCCGTCGCTAACTGGTGTTAGCAACAGCTAGGTAATACACATATAATTTTATCTCCGTGAAGCGGAGCACTGTTACAGATATATATCTTGTTTCTGAACGTTAATTTCTCAAAATGCACTGAAGCACATATATTGAGACCTAGCAAAGGCACATCGGGCTACCAGTCCCTACAATTTTGCCAAGTTTCGTGCAAATCCATTCAGCTGTTCCATCCTACCGAGAGACAAGATGGCGGCCACTACGGACTGTTTGGAATGTTTACAGACACCGGAGAGCCAATCAGCTTCGCTTCGCAAAGCTCCGTAACGCAAAAAGTACGCGAAGCGGTGCGCTGTTACAGATATATATCTTTTTTTGAATGTTAATTTCTCAAAATCCACTGGAGCACATATATTGAGATCTAGCAAAGGCACATCGGGCTACCAGTCCCTACAATTTTGCCAACTTTCGTGCAAATCCATTCAGCTGTTCGATTATTATTATTTTTATTTTTTTTTGCCCCGCGGGGCCCTTTTAAAACCTCCACGTCAAACCTAGGGGGTGAGCGACAATGTACTATGCCCCCTTATGGTCATTTGCCCCTTCGCTTTGGCCTCCTCTTGTCTCTCGATCCTACCGAGAGACAAGATGGCGGCCGCTACGGACTGTTTGGAATGTTGACAGACGCCGGAGAACCAATCAGCTTCGCTTCACAAAGCTCCGTTGCGCGACAAGTACGCGTCCTGGGCCTCTGCCCGGTCCGCTGTTACAGATATATATCTTTTTTTAAACGTTAATTTCTCAAAATCCACTGGAGCACATATATTGAGACCTACAAAAGGCACATCGGGCTACCAGTCCCTACAATTTTGCCAAGTTTCGTGCAAATCCATTCAGCCGTTCGGGCTAAAAGTGAGGCCAACCGCCCTATGGAAATTAACATGGGAAAAATGCGTTTTGGGACCCCCCTTTTTTCTCGGCCCCCCCTTGACGAACCCCCCCAAAATTTTCAGGGGCTGCTCAGAAACAAAATGTGCCATTTTCCTGAAAATTTCAGCCAATTCCGTCCACAAACGCCAAAGTTATTAGACATAGAATTTTCAAAAATCCCATAGGGAAAAAATCCTAACTATATATACCTACTGGCGACCGCCAGTAGGTAATATATATATATATATGCATATATATATATATATATTCACTGAAAAAACCATAGGTTAGAGACCATATATAGTTAGGAATTAGCATTTACAAAACCTTATTTTACTCGCACAAAACCATTGAAATTCGCATATATAGTTAGTTGCGCTAACTATATATCGCGCACCCGCAATCCACTGCTGATGATGTCACATATTACATCATTCATGACATGGTCAGTGACATCACTGATGACATCACTGATGACGACATCCAGTGACTGTATGTTTTTGTAAAGTTAAAATATGTCTTACATATTGAAGAATGAGCGGATGTATAAGTGTCTGGATGAAGGATTTAGTAGGTGCGTGACTGACTGTATGAGTGAGTGAATAAATGTGTCGTACTAAATGCATGGGTTAGTGACTAAACTGTCTGAATGTGTGCATCAGTATGTCTGTTGTGATGTAAACTGCTGCATGTGTTGATCATTAGCTATACGAGAGGCTATATGTGTTATTGATTGGTTGCCCAAGTATTTGTATGGGAGATTGAGTTTGTGTGGGGGTGGCTGGGAGGTGTGTGACTCTGTGCATAGATGACTGAGCAGTTGATTCACTAGGTGTATGAGTTCAAGAGTGCATGTGGAAACAGCTACATGGGCGGTTGACTGTGTGCATGAGTGTATTGATGAGTGAATGGATATCTCAATGCTACATGTCATAGTAAGTACATATGTAAAACACAGTACATGTGAGAGTTGGCATATATAAATAACTGTGCATGAGAGCCACTGAATGTGTGAGTGGCTGTATGGATCATTGTGAACTTGTATCAGGGATTGTATAAGAGAGTAAATATGTGTTAGTATATGTTTGAATAAGTAAGGTGTGTATAACTGTATAGTTGAGGAAATGGAGGTGTGATTGATTCAGTGCATGACTGACTAGGTGTGTGAGTAACTCCATGGATGAGTGATAGTCTGTGAGTGTCTGTTTACTCTGAATGTATCTAAGGTTATATTAGAGTCTGAAGAGGTTGATCGTATTATCACATGATTGATGTCATCAGTGATGTCATCAGTGATGTCATTTGGGTTGTCATCAGTGATGTCTTCAGTGATGTCACTGACCATGTCATGAATGATGTAATATGTGACATCATCAGCAGTGGATTGCGGGTGCGCGATATATAGTTAGCGCAACTAACTATATATGCGAATTTCAATGGTTTTGTGCGAGTAAAATAAGGTTTTGTAAATGCTAATTCCTAACTATATATGGTCTCTAACCTATGGTTTTTTCAGCGAATTTCAATGGTTTTTTAATAGCAAATATCATAAGCTGTCGAATGTCAAGTACGTGGTAAGTAAAAACATTTTCGTGTTTATGCACACTGATCTGCTTTGAATGCTGCCCCCCCCCTCATTTCTATTAGGAGTACTCTCTCTTTGCAGATAGTGAAGGGTAGTTAACGCAGGCCTTTGCCCCCGTTGTAATCCGTCGTGCCTGCTTCTCTCTCCATTTGATTGATTGTTATCCAAGCATTTACTGTTTTAGAATTGGTTCTCTTTGGTTCATTCTCTATTTACAAACAAGCACAGAGTAGCAATACTCTGTTTAGTCTTTGCAGATAGTGAAAAATCGTGTAAAAAAACAAAAGGGATCGAGCAAAATCAGTAGGCCACTAATGGGATCTCTTTTTGACCTCGCTAAAATAGAAACATTAGGAACAACCCCTCATGAGAAATACGAAACTAGTGAGATGAACTGAGCTCCACACCATGATGGCTGCAAGACAGCTCGGCTCCGCCACCCACCCCGCCCAAAATAACGATAAACTCTATGCAAATATTACAAATATATACAACACACCAGCAAAGTAACAGGGTAAAACATTTTATTAAATAACTATTTACATAACTATTTTATACTTTTTGTTGCCCGATCCGGCTAGCTCAATCGATCGAGCATGAAACTTATGCACTCTGATAGTTCAAAGTTTTGAGGAGTGCTTGTTAGACTGTCTGAAGCTTATTTGCACCTGCTACAGCTTCACTATTCTCAATGTAAGTGGGGGCTGTTTGAGGACGTGACTGCATTTGAAAACAATGTGATGCGGTGCCTCCCTGAACCGCTTGACGGAGGCCCCCGAGGGACGGTGTGATGGCGCGGACTCGGAGGGGGCGCTTGGCTCCGGCCCCCTCCCCAAGTCGTGTTGCCCTGATGTGGCCTGAGATCGCCCCCGACATAGGTGGCCGGCTCCCGGGGTCAAGCGGAACTTTTTGCCTTTTGGTGACTCTTCCATTCTGGACCTTGTCCCACAATCCGTTTGACCTGAAGACACGCTGTAGTGGGGCGCCCCTTTACCGTTTCAGTTGCCATTCCGCCCGCTTTTGCTACACTGTGCCTCTTCTGCTATTTAGCTGTTTACCGCCCGCTCTTGCGACTACAGCGTTTCGCTCACCATGTAGTTGAGTTGCTCCCGCTCTTGCGGTGCAGCGATAAGCGGCTGCCACATGACTCTCAAAATGGCGGCCGGCTCTTCAGATTTGGGCGTGGTCCACTAAAATGGCCCTGCAACACCTTGGAACTCGGACGCTTGTCTGCTAGGGCTTGGGCTCCATTCTCGAAAGCGTCCCCTCAGCCTTGAAGATTCTACAAAAGTCTTGGGGGCCCCCGACTCCCGCAGGCTTCTGGTGGGGAGCGGCTGCCATGATTGCTCGTGGAATGGCCACGACGGAGCTACGAGATGGTGGTGCTCTCATGCTGACGCCAGCTTCAGTCTGAAACATCCAGAAACACTGTAGACTACCAATTCGATCAGTTCCGGTAGCGCCCCAACGTGACCCGGTAGAGAAGAACTTGCCCTCCCCTCTTTGACTGATGGTTCTTGTTGCCTGTCCCTTCTGTTGTCATTTAACAGAACTATTTAGCCTGCTGAAAGGGGTTGTGTTCCGACCGCTGGTTGGTGGAGACATTTTGACTATATTCTGGACCTGCGTTGTCGCGTAATGCGTCATATGACGCGCCGCGTTAGCGCATCCGGAAGTGCTCCAGTGCGCGAAGCGCAGCTTCCCGGAAGCGATCCGGGGCGCGGCGTGCAGCGCGTAACGTAAGCATAACAGGTCATGTGACTTGTTAATAAAACTTTTCATTGGTTCATTTTACTTTTTTTATTCTAATGATGAAAGGCTTGGTCATATGACCTAAAAATTACACTTTTTATTACTTTCGAACATTATTTTTTCTTAAACATATATGTTATAATGTTCCAAGCTAATGTACTTTCTCGGAAAATTTACAACTGTCCTGCAAGTAAAATATATTCCTTTTTCGAGAAAAAGGGCGTTTCTTCGTCCCATGACGGAGCCGTTGAGCAAAAGAGGCTCGGCCTGCTGTTTTAGTCGCCGATACGCCTGAATATCAGATTCTTATCGATCACTTTATGTTGCAGGAGTAGAAAACACAACAGCCCTTGACCATTTATCTTTACTGCGTTCCTGCGTATTATACCTTTTACCCTTCATGTAATTGGACTGCTTTATTTCACTTGCCTTTTACTGATTCGAAAACAGTGACTATTATTAAAAACTTTACCAATGTAAACACTACTACCAAGTTTTCTTTTAAAAACCTTTATTGTGAAAATGTCAGTATACAAATACGGGCCATAACCACGTGGGCCAGCCACGGAGCAAACTGTAATCGTATATGATGAGGAGACATTTACACTGTAGAGGAACGTAACGGGCGGGCCATTAGGTTGCAAGAACTAAGGTGTCTAACAGTTGCGGAATCGGTGGACGTACATTTTATAATTAAAATACGACAGGGCCAGTTACAATAAAATTATCTAGATATACATTTGCGGGCAAGTACCATGGGTGACGTTAATTCGAACTTTTAATAGTACAGTAATCAATAACACATCAGAACTTAATATCAATAGGGATATCGAAATATTCAATCAATTCTCGTCCCCGCCCGCCATGTGCTTCAAAACTGCATACGTATCTCGTGATATCAAGGTTGTGCAACCAGTACACAACAAGGAGTTACGAGTCCCATTTATTCCGGCGCCATTTTGGACGAGGACGGGCAGGTCCAGGATATAGTCAAAATGTTTCCACCAACCATCGACTATGATGATGTTCATATGCTGTATTTATTAGAGTAACACTCATCTGTCCACATGAAATTAATTTGCCACAATTACCATAACTATATTTTTTTTCGGTTCCTCTGGAGAGTACATCGTGGCAGATGAGGCAGGTAACGTACCGGGCATTTACCTTTTTTGCATGTAGAGGAAAGGAAAATAAATTCGAGCGTCCGAGTTCTAAGGTGTCCCAGGGCCATTTTAGTGGACCAGGCCCAAATCCAAAGAACAGGCCGCCATTTTGAGAGTCCTGTTGCAGCCGCCTGTCGCTGTAGCAGCAAGAGCGGGCGAAACTCAGCTAGACGGCGCTCCACTGAAGGAACATAGACTTGCTCTGGACCTTTCATCTTTTCAACACACACCAGTGCGGCAACTTGCTAGACACCACCTCGGTGCCATCCGGATCTCGGCGCCCCACTGCAGATGAAGTGCCACAACATGGAGGGAGAGACTCGTTTGCGCCGCCTCCCCCCCGCTTCTCAGAACTCTCAACTATGACACCACCTCGGTGCCATCCGGATCTTGGCGCCTTGTGCTGGTTCCGGCCTATTCACACATCGGTCCGCTACTGACGCCACCTCACAGGCCAACGGGGCACCCCCACGCCGACTTTCGGCGCAGCATTGTAGGATGGCCACACCAGTGCGGCAACTTGCTGGACACCACCTCGGTGCCATCCGGATCTTGGCGCGTTGTGCTGCCTTCGGCCTATTCGCCGCAAGTGCGCACGCAACTCAGCTGCATAGCGAGTGAAACACCAAGGGGCGCCCCACTGCAGCCGAGGAACCTCCATCTTGGGGGCGACGCACAGCATCACATTGCTTTCCAATGCAGTCAGATCCTCAAACAGCCCCCACTGACTGACGCGAACTCACAGGCCAACGGGGCACCCCACGCCGACTTTCGGCGCAGCATTGTAGGATGGCCACACCAGTGCAGCAACTTGCTGGACACCACCTCGGTGCCATCCGGATCTTGGCGCGTTGTGCTGCCTTCGGCCTATTCGCACATCGGTCCGCTACTGACGCCGCCTCACGTGCCAACGGATTCGGGGCACCCCACGCCGACTTTCGGCGCAGCATTGTAGGATGGCCACACCAGTGCGGCAACTTGCTGGACACCACCTCGGTGCCATGCAGATCTCGGCGCGTTGTGCTGCCTTCGGCCTATTCGCCGCAAGTGCGCACGCAACTCAGCTGCATAGCGAGTGAAACACCAAGGGGCGCCCCACTGCAGCCGAGGAACCTCCATCTTGGGGGCGACGCACAGCATCACATTGCTTTCCAATGCAGTCAGATCCTCAAACAGCCCCCACTGACTGACGCGAACTCACAGGCCAACAGGGCGCCCCACGCCGACTTTCGGCGCAGCATTGTAGGATGGCCACACCAATGCAGCAACTTGCTGGACACCACCTCGGTGCCATCCGGATCTTGGCGCGTTGTGCTGCCTTCGGCCTATTCGCACATCGGTCCGCTACTGACGCCGCCTCACGTGCCAATGGATTCGGGGCACCCCACGCCGACTTTCGGCGCAGCATTGTAGGATGGCCACACCAGTGCGGCAACTTGCTGGACACCACCTTGGTGCCATGCAGATCTCGGCGCGTTGTGCTGCCTTCGGCCTATTCGCCGCAAGTGCGCACGCAACTCAGCTGCATAGCGAGTGAAACACCAAGGGGCTCCCCACTGCAGCCGAGGAACCTCCATCTTGGGGGCGACGCACAGCATCACATTGCTTTCCAATGCAGTCAGATCCTCAAACAGCCCCCACTGACTGACGCGAACTCACAGGCCAACGGGGCGCCCCACGCCGACTTTCGGCGCAGCATTGTAGGATGGCCACACCAGTGCAGCAACTTGCTGGACACCACCTCGGTGCCATCCGGATCTTGGCGCGTTGTGCTGCCTTCGGCCTATTCGCACATCGGTCCGCTACTGACGCCGCCTCACGTGCCAACGGATTCGGGGCACCCCACGCCGACTTTCTGCGCAGCATTGTAGGATGGCCACACCAGTGCGGCAACTTGCTGGACACCACCTCGGTGCCATCCAGATCTCGGCGCGTTGTGCTGCCTTCGGCCTATTCGCACATCGGTCCGCTACTGACGCCGCCTCACGTGCCAACGGATTTTCTACGCTTTTTATAGCCCTATGACGCATAACAGGTCATGTGACTTGTTTATAAAACTTTTCATTGGTTCATTTTACTTTTGGTTTCCTAATGATGGAAGGCTTGATCATATGACCTAAAAATAACACTTTTCATTGGATTAAAACATTTTTTTTTCCCAAACGATGAAAGCCCCACCTTGTTTCTGGATGTTTCAGACTGAAGCTGGCGTCAGCATGAAAGCACCACCATCTCGTGGCTCCGTCGTGGTCATTCCGCGAGCAATCATGGCAGCCGCTCCCCACCGGAAGCCTGCAGGAGTCGGGGGCCCCCAAGACTTTTGTAGAATCTTCAAGGCTGAGGGGACGCTTTCGAGAATGGGGTCCAAGACCTAGCAGACAAGCGTCCGAGTTCCAAGGTGTCCCAGGGCCATTTCAGTGGACCACGCCCAAAAAGGAAAGAGCCTGCCGCCATTTTGAGAGTCCTGTGGCAGCCGCCTATCGCTGCACCGCAAGAGTGGGCGCAACTCAGCTGAATGGCGGATTTTGGCACAGTGTACCAAAAGCGGGCGGAATGGCAACTGAAACGGTAAAGGGGCGCCCCACTACAGCAGACGAGCCTCCACCTGGGGAGGCCCGTTCACGCCGCCTCACCCCCCCCCCCCCCCCCCCCCCCCCCCCGGGGCGCCCCACGCCGTTATTCGGAGCAGCATTGTAGGATACCAAAACCAGTGCGGCAACTTACTGGACATCACCTGGGTGCCATCCACATCTCAGCGCGTTCTGCTGCCTTGGGACTATTCGCACAACAGACCGCTACTGACGAGGCCTCCCCCCGCACCCCCCGGGACGCCCCACGCCGTTTTTCGGAGCTGCATTGTAGGATACCAAAAACCAGTGCGGCACCCAGGTAACATCACCTGGGTGCCGTCCAGAACTCAGCACGTTGTGCTGCCTTGGGACTATTCGCACAAAACACAGCTACTGACCATTGTTGCTTCTTTTTTCAAAAAAATGTTTAAATGTATTTACTGTTTTTGTTGCGTTGTATATATTTATAAGTTATTAAAGTTTTATAATCCTACTACTTTGTTGGAGTGCTATATATTTTTAATGTGACACTTAATTGTAAAAACTTTGATGTACAAAGAGGCATCCCTGGAATTTTCCGCTTCAGGCTCGGTCCCCTCCCCAATCACAATACAGGATGGTTTTCACATAGTAGGAACGCATGTGGTGTGACGGATCTCATCGGGTGGGGGCCTTGATCTACTGTAACTCCTTTGAAGAGGGGTGATTCTTTACAGCTGGGGCCATAAACTACATCTGCAAGGCTAGGTGATAGCCTGGGACCGGCCTGGACAATCGGACACAGAGGAAGAGGAGTGTCAGAGGGTGCGGTAGTGAATAGGGCGAAAGGGAGGTGTCGGGCGGGCACAGGGTGTGATTCTCAATGAAGAGCAGCGCAGATGGGGGGAGGTTTATTGCCCATGCATAAGACAGAGAGCGGGGGTGACCAGTGCCTGGGGGAGATGCTTGCGAGGGTGGGGAGCCATGCTAAGGATCGACAGCGTGCAGAGAGTGGGTCTGGTCAAGGCATCTAAAATGGCTGCCGTGCACGACAAAAGTGTGGCATTTGAAAAAAGGCAAGATGGCGCAGACAATGTTTTTCAACACTTCCTGATTTCCTTCGAATCGAACGTTAACAGACGTTATCTCTCCCTGGGCTTAAACGCCGAGATGGTAGGGACTGCATCCTGTGGAGATAGGCCGAGACGTCACTCATCAGAAAAAAAAAAAAAAAAAGTCTATAAACATACAATAAGTTAAAAGTCAATCATTCTTGTTTCCTTGTAGAACGCTCCCCAGTACGCTTTCCGTTACGCGTACCGGGCGCACCCGCGGGGCCCTTTTAAAGCCTCCACATCAAACCTAGGGGGTCAGGGAGGATCTACTATGCCCCCTTATGGTCATTTCCCCCTTTGTTTTGGCCTCCTCTTGTCTCTCGATCCTACCGAGAGACAAGATGGCGGCCACTCCGGACTGTTTAGAATGTTGACAGACACCGGAGAGCCAATCAGCTTCGCTTCTCGAAGTTCTGTTACGCGTCAAGTACGCGAACCGGAGCGCTACCCGGGACGCTGTCACAGATATATTTTTTTTTAACGTTAATTTCTCAAAATCCACTGGAGCACATATATTGAGACCTAGCAAAGGCACATCGGGCTAACAGTCCCTACAATTTTGCCAAGTTTCGTGCAAATCCATTCAGCCGTTCGGGCTAAAAGTGAGGCCAACCGCCCTATGGAAATGAACATGGGAAAAACGCGTTTTGGGACCCCCCTTTTTTCTCGGCCCCCCCTTGACAAATCCCCTCCAAATTTTCAGGGGCTGCTCAGAAACAAAATGTTCAATTTTCCTGAAAATTTCAGCCAATTCCGTCCACAAACGCCAAAGTTATTAGACATAGAATTTTCAAAAATCCCATAGAGAAAAAATCCTAACTATATATACCTACTGGCGACCGCCAGTAGGTTATATGTATATATATATATATAGATAGATATATATATATATATATATATATCTATCTATATATATATATATATAGATATATATATATATATATCTATATATATATATATATATAAAACTGTTGTGGGAATAAAATGTTGCCATTTTCCTATGGTAACTAGGTCCTAACTATAACTACCTACTGGCGACTGCCAGTAGGTAATATATATATATATATATATATATATATATATATATATATATATATATATATTACCTACTGGCGGTCGCCAGTAGGTATATATAGTTAGGATTTTTTCTCTATGGGTTTTTTGAAAATTCTATGTCTAATAACTTTGGCGTTTGTGGACGGAATTGGCTGAAATTTTCAGGAAAATGGCACATTTTGTTTCTGAGCAGCCCTTGAAAATTTGGGGGGGGTTCGTCCAGTGGGGGCCGAGAAAAAAGGGGGGTCCCAAAACGTGTTTTTAACATTGAGTTTTCCATAGGGCGGTTGGCCTCACTTTTAGCCCGAACGGCTGAATGGATTTGCACGAAACTTGGCAAAATTGTAGGGACTGGTAGCCCGATGTGCCTTTTGTAGGTCTCAATATATGTGCTCCAGTGGATTTTGAGAAATTAACGTTTAAAAAAAGATATATATCTGTAACAGCGGACCAGGCAGCGCACTGGTTCGCGGACTTTTCGCGCAACGGAGCTTTGTGAAGCGAAGCTGATTGGTTCTCCGGCGTCTGTCAACATTCCAAACAGTCCGTAGCGGCCGCCATCTTGTCTCTCGGTAGGATCGAGAGACAAGAGGAGGTCAAAACAAAGGGGGAAATAACTATAAGGGGGCATAGTAGATCCTCGCTGACCCCCTAGGTTTGATGTGGAGGTTTTAAAAGGGCCCCGCGGGGCAAAAAAAAATAATAATAATAATAATTGAACGGCTGAATGGATTTGCACGAAACTTGGCAAAATATTAGGGACTGGTAGCCCGATGTGCCTTTGCTAGGTCTCAATATATGTGCTCCAGTGGATTTTGAGAAATTAACGTTCAAAAAAAGATATATATCTGTAACAGCGCTCCGCTTCGCGTAACGGAGGTTTGCGAAGCTGATTGGTCATTCTGTCACTGGGCTATAGTTGGGCTACATCTGGCTGATATTTGGGCTACATTTGTTTTTTTGTGTGTCTGGCGGCCATCTTTGGGCTACATTGGGCTACATTGGGCTTCATTGGGCTACATTCGGCTAATTAGCAAATAGCTCATCGCAAACTAGGAATGGTAAAGAATCGCTATTTATTCCTTAAAGTTCGCTATTTAGGAAATGCAAATAACTTTGATGATACATATGGCGGTTCATCTCTAACAAGATAAGAAGCATAGGGATACATTTATGATGACTGGCGCATCACCAGGGATGTGTTAGTCATTTTGTGCCGCTGTTCCGTCACCTATGGTGTGCTGCATTTACAATGCGGCGCATCATGGGGCAAAAACAGCACAGATGCGTGATGTATCTGTGCCGTAAAGGTGGCGCATTGCTGGAGTTGTATCGCAAGTGTGATGAAGCTCCAGCAAGGGTCGGGGGTGCCCCTGTCGCAGGGTTTCTGTTCTCACACAGAACTGTGGACAGAGGATTGGAACCTCGGCGAATTAGGGTGTCCCAAAACTCACGTTAGTAATCAAAAACTCCTTAGCAAGCTAGGTACAGTGTCACATTGGATATAACAAACTCTCAATGTTTAGACAATCCAGAATATGAACTTATAGTACCTCAGGATGCGTGGAACTCATGAACAGTCGGTCGTTATAGATTTCTTAGAAACCAGAACATGGAGTTAAGAAGAACAGATGTGTATTTGAAATGTTTATTTACTAATGCCGTCTTCTCAGGCGTAGTACCTTAGATAATAAAAGTACACATATTATCAGTAGCAAAATTACCAGCATAGTTACTAGTACATAAAAAGTGAATGGTGATAGTATGTTAACATGCTGTAAATGAATAAGAGTTAGCAACACTTATAAGCAGCCGCGGGCCGTGGAGGGAGTTACGGTGAGGCAGGGAGGCGGGGAGGGGGAGAAGCAGGGTGGAGAATACAAGTACACATATTATCAGTAGCAAAATTACCAGCATAGTTACTAGTACATAAAAAGCGAATGGTGACAGTATGTTAACATGCTGTAAATGAATAAGAGTTAGCAACACTTATAAGCAGCCGCGGGCCGTGGAGGGAGTTACGGTGGGGCAGGGAGGCGGGGAGGGGGAGGGGCAAGGTAGAGAGGGCTCCACCCTGCTTCTCCCCCTCCCCGCCTCCCTGCCCCATCGTAACTCCCTCCACGGCCCGCGGCTGCTTATATCTCACCCTCCCTAATACACATATTATATTATTTGCTAAGAAGGTCTCTTTGTGTTGGTTTAGGGCGTGCCCATACTTTAGTGTCTTAGATTTGAAGGAATCACATCAGCATACACCAGCTCTCTCTTCATGTGAACCGCATCAACTGTTGTGTATGTGTGTTCGGCAAAGCAATATAAAACCCGCCTCATGCCCAGAATTGGCAGAAGTTGCACTTATGTTATGAGTATGAAGTCGTGGAGATCAGACCTCATAACAATTCTGTATCGTGTTGTTCTTGAAACTTTAGCACTCGCTGTACAGATATAGTTTAACAAGTAAAGCAGATAGTAGACCAATAACATATTATTCTCATGTAAACCACGATGAACTACTAGGTGGAAAGCTAAAGCAACAACTAAGTGTCGTGTGCAGAAGTTGCAAAAAAGGAAAAATGGCGTTTAAACCGGTAATGAGCCCATGCTAACTTAACACGGTGTAAAGATATCCAGGACCTAGATGACACCTCCTCATGATCCGGAAACGAACTGAATAAGATAATAGAAGTGCCATCTCATGAGAGCAGATTGCAAGTTTATATGTGGACGGTCCGCAAGGTAAAGCATTAAAAACTAGGAAAATTTAATGCTAAAGAAAAATAAAACAGCCAAGTACTTTATCGAGTCTTAAGCCAATAGGCAAGGTAAATAATAAAAACTTGACAAATAAGTCAATGAATTGTCAATGAAATGCTAGTACTCAGCATATCAAACATGAAAAAGGTCTATGACATAACTGTGTATGCAAAATAAGCTGCAACAGCCTCCAATAGGAAGTCACCGTCTTCATCCGAAAACAGTTCAGCCATCCAATTTAAAAGCGGAAAAGAACATACGTGCTCTCCCAGCACCGGATCCTCTATCACCATCAGAGGACAGCTCGGTGGGTTTTCAAGAAAGCTCTGTTCCAAGAAAGACTGTGCTGCCGCCAGTAAATTCCAGGGACCAAGTAGTCCATGCATCAATGCCACAGCCATAATCCTTTCGCCAGGACAAACCAACTCGTGAGTAATGATAGGAGTCATCAGCTGATTAAAGTCGACGTCAGGAGAAACCGGTCCGCAGAGACACAAATCAATGGCCCAATCGAAATCACAGGTCAGGCAGTGAAATACAGGCTGGACACAGGTGAAGTAGGAGAACCGAAAAGATAATCCATATGCCGTGCTTAATATCGCCAACGGCATTGTGCCATAATATTCTAGCATGCGATTGCGGAACAGTGTCAGCAGCTGCAGGGTCGGAGGTTGCATAGGAGGGACATCCATATTTAAAAATGTAAAAAAGCACAAGAGCGTCCGCTGGTAATGCAAGTAAAAATGCCAATCTACGAACCAGAGTGCAGAAAATACAATGAAAGGAAGCAGGGATGACTCCAAAGATTTTCTCAAATGAAGTCACGAGACCACTGGTAACAACTTTAAAAAAGTGTGCCAGGGACTTTGTGGAGGATGCGTTAAAGATAGTCGGAAACATGTTGCTGAAATTGAAAGGCAAATCTTAATTGAAAAGGGTGTGCACCTCTGTATGGGTGTTCGCTATGTGAAGTACGAAAGTTTCACGGGCCGAACTCAAGGCCACCTCTCTCTGAGACAAAAGAGCTCTTATTCTTGCCATGCCGTTGAAACGTGTCCCAAGGTTGGTATTTGTGGCCAGATTGAAAACTCCCTATGTTCATGTGTGGGAGGAAATAGAACATTTCTGCAGCAAATAACCCGTTCACTTACTGTTACGATAAAAGGAATACTTTTAATTAACTCAGAACAATCTTCATTATTGAGCATCAAATAACTACCATTTTCCAACAACTTGAACGTGGGGATGATAGCAGGAACTGGCGTGCCTTGCAACACGCAAGCCATATTTGGTCGGTGTTTGTTGCATGAACCGTGTAACTGTATGTGCCTACACATTAGTGAATGATCTGGCGTCTCAGTGCATTCCTCTCCATTCAGATAAACTTCTTGATCATCTTTGAAACATCTGTATGTGTATGGAAGCGACCAGACCTCATGAAGAAAAGCACTACCTAAAGGTTCATAACGACCTATTGGTATATATTTCATACAATTTGAAAACTTATATAAAGCAAAAGGCAGCGTTATTAAACCGTGGATAAGGCATGTTGCCAAAAAACCCGCAATCCTCTGCTGATGATGTCACTGAGCATGTCATGAATGATGTAATATGTGACATCATCAGCAGTGGATTACGGGTAATGGTATCTCTAGTTTACTCCCTTATAGCTGTGTTTCTTTTAACATAAGTGTCTGTTTCCTTCCCTTATACTTACTGTTTTTGGTTCGCTTCCGGTTCGCGTACCAGCGAGCGAACTAGGAAGCGAACTAAGAGAAATAGAGGTTGGCACAATTCCAAATATTGTACCAATTTTTTAATAACGGGGAGGTAGTTCTGAAAAGAACTTTTTTTTTTATTTTTCTGAACATTTTTTTACTGTTTTTGAATTTTTCGGAACAGTTTTATATTTTTTTGGGTTTTTCTTGGAGGGGGCAATGAAAACGATTCATTGTAAAGGGCTCAACAGGAGCAACAAAACAAAAAAAAGAAGTATTTATTATTTTGGGCGTTTCGGACAAACTTGCATATGATAGTCAATAGCTCTGTTGATCAGAGTGATGCTTTTTTCTCCGTAGGAAATGAATCCATCGCAAAATGCGCAGATGTGTTTTACATCACCAAATCTCATTTGTATATTTGGCACCATCTCCCTGCCCTCTGGTCCCGTTACTTCCGGTACAACAGATCTTCTGGCCATAATAGGGAGATTATCTAGGTCGTTCCGAAACTGTGCAGCACTGTAGTTGTTAGGATGCCACCTAGTCATATGGCGATGCATTGTGTAGTTTCCGAAACTGTATTTTTTGTCGGTCCCTCTGGACAGTCTATCTTGACATATAAGGCAAGTTACGTATCTTGCATTTACTTTTTTCTGACCTTTGGGAATTTTAAAAAATTGCCAAATGAAGTTTTCTTTCCGGTGAGACGTCCTGGGCTGCTCAGGCAAAAACTGCCTCTCTTCGTGCTCGTCCTCCTGTTCCTCTTCTTCTTCTTCTTGTTGAATTAGAACTTGAGCAGGTGGTCCACTCTTCCTTGGATGTGGTGGAGGTGGTGGGGAAGCACCAGCTGAAGCTACTAAAGAAGCCATTGCTCAGTGATCACAAAGGGTCTTTCTCTCACAATGATGAAAGTCAGAGTGAGGAAAGAAGGAGGGATTTTCATCATTTGGGAAAAACAAGAGTTCTCAACCAATCAAAAGTGTTCATTTTAGATTATATGGCCTAGTCTTACATCATTAGGAAACCAAAAGTTAAATGAACCAATGAAAAGTGTTATTACCAAGTCACATGACTTGCTGTGTTTACGTTAAGCGCTTTGCAGGGCCTCCCGGTTTGCTTCCAGAAACCTGCGCTTTGCGACTCGCTTCGCGTACCAGTTCGCTAACGTAGCACGTCATATGACGTATCACGCGACAACGTGAAACGTCATGCGGACGGGAGGCGTCACGATGTTGTTTTCTAACGCGGCACTTGCGGTAAAGAAACGTTTACCGGCTCGCGGTCTATTTCGCGGCATCAAGGTCAGCTAACGGGAAGCTTCCCGATTCGCGAAGCGGGAACGAAGAAAAAAAAATATTAAAAAAAAAAATTATTCATAAACATATAAAATATATTTTTGGATTTAAAGAAGAATACATTTTACAGCTACAGATATTAGCTGTTAAAAAACCAATGAAATTCACAGAAAAAACCATAGGTTATAGACCATATATAGTTAGGAATTAGCATTTACAAAACCTTGAAAATTCACTGAAAAAACCATAGGTTATAGACCATATATAGTTAGGAATTAGCATTTAGAAAACCTTATTTTACTCACACAAAACCATTGAAATTCCATATATAGTTAGTTGCACTAACTATATATCGCGCACCCGCAATCCACTGCTGATGATGTCACATATTACATCATTCATGACATGGTCAGTGACATCACTGATGACATCACTGATGACATCTCAAATGACATCACTGATGACATCACTGATGACGTCTCATTTGGCATCATTCTTGTGCTAATACGATAAACCTCTTCAGACTCTAATATAACCTTAGATTCACTCAGTGTATACAGACACTCACACACTGCCACTCATCCATGGAGTTACTCACACACCCAGTCAGTCATGCAAAGAAACAATCTCACCTCCATTTCTTCAACTATACAGTTATACACACCTTACTTATTGAAACATATACTAACACATATTTACTCTCTTATACAATCCCTGATACAAGTTCACAATGATCGATACAACCACTCACTCAGTGGCTCTCATGCACAGTTATTTATATATGCCAACTCTCACATGTACTGTGTTTTACATATGTACTTACTATGACATGTAGCATTGAGATATCCATTCACTCATCAATACACTCATGCACACAGTCAACTGCCCATGTAGCTGTTTCCACATGCACTCTTGAACTCATACACCTAGTGAATAAACTGCTCACACATCTATGCACAGAGTCACACACCTTCCAGCCACCCCCACACAAACTCAATCTCCCATAGAAATACTTGGGCAACCAATTAATAACACATATAGCCTCTCGTATAGCTAATGATCAACACATGCAGCAGTTTACATCACAACAGACATAATGATGCACAAATTAAGACAGTTTAGTCACTAACCCATGCATTCAGTGAGACACATTTAATCACTCACTCATACAGTCAGTCACGCACCTACTAAATCCTTCATCCAGACACTTATACATCCACTCATTCTTCAATATCTAAGACATATTTTAACTTTACAGAAACATACAGTCACTGGATGTTGTCATCAGTGATGTCATTTGAGATGTCATCAGTGATGTCATCAGTGATGTCACTGACCATGTCATGAATGATGTAATATGTGACATCATCAGCAGTGGATTGCGGGTGTGCGATATATAGTTAGTGCAACTAACTATATATGGAATTTCAATGGTTTTGTGTGAGTAAAATAAGGTTTTCTAAATGCTAATTCCTAACTATATATGGTCTATAACCTATGGTTTTTTCAGTGAATTTTCAAGGTTTTGTAAATGCTAATTCCTAACTATATATGGTCTATAACCTATGGTTTTTTCTGTGAATATATATATATATATATATATATATATATATATATATATATATATATATTACCTACTGCCAGTCGCCAGTAGGTAGTTATAGTTAGGACCTAGTTACCATAGGAAAATGGCAACATTTTATTCCCAATAACTTTGGCGCCGATTAGCGAATGTTCGTGAAATTTTCTAAACTTTATTCTTTGTTGAGATCAGCTCCTCTGTTGAAAGTTTGGGGGTGATTCGTCAAGGAGGGGGGGCGAGAAAAAAGGGGGTCCCAAAATGTGTTTTTTCAATGTTAATTTCCATAGGAAACTTTAGACAAGGCTACCGTTCGAACAGGTGAACAGAATTACCCCAAATTTGGCAGGGAGAAGGGTCTTGGTCTAGAAAGCACGCTTTTGTTTATTTGGTGTAAATCCGTTCAGTAGTTTTTGAGAAATATTGAAATTTACAGATATTGATATTTGGGAATCCTGCCATTTGATTGGCTGAGGCGTTACGAGCACAAGCTTGCTGCTGATTGGCTGCGAGCGGTTGCAACTAGGAAGTGTTGGCCGCCATTTTGTGATTCTGTTGGGGAAAAAAGGGCAAAAAATGTGGGAAAGAGGAAGGTAGGAGCACTGTAACCTCTGTGGGGTGATTAGGGTGTGCTATAGAGGGGGTGCGAAGCGAAGTATTCACCCTTACTGGTGTGAAAGTGCTGGGCTACGGAAATTAAGTGAGGTATTGCCTAGTGTGTGATGTTACTGAGGTGAGCTGGTGTGCGACTCGGGGATTAAAGCGTCAGCCCAAACTGTGTGTCTTATGATTTGAAGTCATGTGTCCTGGCACTGCAGTACAGTTGTGGAAGTAGTGTCAGCATGTATTTTTACCTACTAGGATGAACTGCTGACCCGTACTGGTGAGAATTTTACTATTTAGCACTTCTACAGCTGTTTAAACCATGGCGTAGCGAAAGTGAATTACTTGGAGAGTTCGACTGCTACGAAGATTCTTTTGATGCTTGTAAATATAGCATTGGATGTCCAATTTTCCCTACATATTTAAAAATGTTGAATGATGACGTTGAACAGGAAAAGACCATCATAGCTGAAATAGCTCATGAAAGTTCTCAAGATAGTCAAAGTAGTGGTCTATGTAGTTAATATCCTCTTGGACAACTAATTATGGAAAATAAAGCAGCGATTGCTATGCATCAAGTTGAAATTGCAATGCAACAAGCACACAAGGAGATTATAACATTGGAAACGTTAGTAGAACAAGTAAATGTTGAACAGAAAGAAATATATGTGCAAGTGAAAGAACGGATAGAACATGGTTTGTTGCATGAAAACTGAGAATGTCTGTGTTCATCTTTTAAACCTCTTCTGATGTACATCAGTGGTCAAGCTGGGACAGGTAAAACTTTTTTGTTTAAAGGTTTGACCAGTTATCTTCAAAAAAACCCTGGTATACATTTATGTTGTGTGGTAACAGCTCCAACTGGATTAGCTGCAAACAATGTCAAAGGAGTTACTTTGCATAGATTATTGATGTTACCAGTGAAGCATGATAATAAATTAGAATATCAGAAGTTGTCTGGAGAAGCTTCTTTTTTTTATTTATTATTTTATTTACTGGCATATCAAAAGGTTACAATCAATTGGCAAAAACGCTGATACCTGTATAAGAAGAATAGTACTGTACCATTGTAGCATGTGCGCATTACTCGTAGCAACAGCAAATCCCCCCGTCTGGCATATGTTTCAATCCCCCACACATCAAGTCCCCATAGTGAAGGTAACAGAAATGTTATCAGTACGGATCCCTCCCGTATCGCCGCCCACTTCTGACCCTTCAGCCCGTTGTCACAAAAAAATGCAATCAATAACATGTATAGTGGCATAACAATAAATAGTGGTAAGTATCGAATATTGTCGATACCCAAACACACACACACATCGTCGGTGTCAGTCCATTTAGTAGATCAATTATTTCCCCGCCCCGTCGCACTGTGATGTGTGCTCCCGCGCACTCCCTGTCTCTAAATCTGAACGTGTGTCTCCAGAGTCATCAACGTCCACCACAGATCTCCTCTCCAGGTACAGTGCCCAGTAGTTCTTTGGTCGTTTACGAGGGGGTAATAACTCACTGTATAATCCCATTTGTGTGCAACAGTATAACAAGTCCCGAGACCATCTGGCCAGCGTCGGGACGGGCCCTCTCATCCAGGTGAGCGCTATGCAGCGTTTGGCCACAAGGAAAGCAATATCCACCAGTCTGCGAAGTTCGGGCGCAATATCTTTGGAGTATCCTAGCAACGCAAGCAGCGGTGAGGGGGACAGCGACAAATCAGTGATCCTGTTCACCTCGGTGTAAACCGCGTGCCAAAAATCTGCGATCTTCGGGCAGTGACAGGCGAGGTGTAAAAAAATCTGCAGATTGCGCTGGGCACCTTCCACAGTTGGGAGCATCACACAGTCCATATCGGAACAAACGCTCGGGGGAATAGTACACCCTATTAGGGAATTTAAAATGCAATAGCCGGTGTCGGCTGTTAAGGGATACCCTCCTGACGTTAGCGCAACAATATCTCCACTTGTCCTCGGGGAGATCAATCTCTAAGTCCATCTGCCACGCTAATCTGGGTTTCGCGTAATGTGTTGTTTTCTCCGCCAGTGTATCACGATAGAGTCGCGATATTAGATGAGTTGGAGACTTAGCCGTGACTACATATTCGTACGCCAGTATCGTTGGAGGTTCTTTCATATCCTCCCCAAGCAAGTCCCTAAGTGCGAGCCTCACCCTATGGAACTGAAACCGAGCTAGAGGCGGAGCGTGTGGTCCGTCTCTTATGTCCACCTCTTCCCATGTGCGAGCCGTGCCATTAAGGAATAGATCTCCCATGTTGGTTAAGTTTAATTTTGCAAGCGATGACAGGACACCCCTGTCTCTACATGGACCTAGCCATGAGCACCATTCCAGTCTGGCCCCCGGGGCATACAGTAGCGAGCAAGCCTGTGCATCCATAACATGGTGCCAGGCGTGCGTCACAGCATTTAACGAGTCTAATAATCCCGTACGTCGATCTCGGGGCCATGAGTGCCGGCAACGGAGATAGATCAGCTACTATTCCTTCAAAATGTATGTGGGGAGCGTTAGCAGGACCATGCATCCAGCCATACGCGTGGGCGCCCTGTGCAGCACGATAATATAATTCCAGATCAGGAGCTTGCAGGCCCCCGTCCTCATAAGGACGTATAAGGATATCCCACGCCACTCTGGGTTGCGTACCAGCCCAAACCAGTCGCAATACCAGAGTATGTAATTGTCTAAAAAACGCACTAGACAACACCATGGGAATATTGCTAAAAAGAAATAAGAAACGGGGGAGTACGATCATTTTCAACAGTGATATGCGGCCCATTAAGGAGAGAGGAAGGTTAATCCATTTTTCTACATCTTCTTCCAGTTTGGAGATAACCACACCATAATTTTCTCGTAGAACCACCTCCGCGTCCGTGTGGAGCCGTATGCCCAGGTATCTGACCGATTCAATGGTCTATTGTATAGGGTAGTCCGAGTCTACCCTTCTCGTGGCTGGGGTGAGTGGGAACATTACGGTTTTGTTCCATTTCCCATGGATCCCAGAGAGTGATCCGAACAAGACCACTTCTCTCAGCACTCGCGAGAGGTTAGTCTCCGGGTCACGCACGTAAAGCAAGGTGTCGTCAGCGTACATGGACACTATCAAATTGTACCCGGGAAAACGAATACCGCGATGCCCATGGTACTCACGCAGTGCGCACGCAAGGGGCTCCGCAACCAAGGCGTAAAGGAGGGGAGAGAGGGGGCAGCCCTGTCTAGTGCCGCGTCCTATATTGAAGGGTTCCGTTGTAAACTCACCTATACAGACAGGTGCTGTTGGAGATGCGTAGAGCGTGTTCAGCAATTGTATGAAAAGTTCCCCAACACCCATGCGTGGTAACACCGCACGAAGAAAAGGCCATTCAACAGAATCAAATGCCTTTTCCATATCCAGGAAGACCGCTACCGCCGGCACTTCCTGTCATGTGTGCTGGAATGCTGTGAACACTGTACGCAAATTATAGGTCAAAGTGCGGCTGGGGACAAATCCCACCTGTTCGGGGGCCACAAGCGTCGGTATCAGTGGGCTGATAAGATTAGCAATGATTTTTGCGAAGATCTTCACGTCTACATTGATAAGAGATAGCGGTCGATAGGAGGCGCAGTCCTCCGGAGGCTTACCAGGTTTTAGGAGAGCTATGATAACTGCTTCTCGCATTGTTGGGAGCATCTCTCCATCTTCCGCAATCTGCTCAACAAGCCTCAATAACTTAGGGATAAGCATTTCGGAAAACATCTTGTGAAATGAGGCTGGAAAACCATCTCTACCCGGTGCACTGCCTGCCCTCATAGATGATAGCGCCCAAACAATCTCCTCCCTCTCAAACGGACGCGCGAGGAACTCACGGGGAGTGTTAGTGAGCCAAGGTAATTGGATATATGTTAGATAATCCACGATACGGTCTTCCGATATCGGCCCTCTAGAGGCGTATAGCGCAGCATAATTCTCGCAAATACGGGCCGCCATCTGAGTTTCATCCAGTTCTTCCCCAGTGAGTGGAGATCTCAGAGCGGGCATAGTCGCCTTTTGCCTGCGTTGTTTGGCCATCCCGGCCAAAACCGCACCTGGGCGCTCACTCTCTCCATACGATCTGGCAATAGCATACTTTCCGAGATGCTTTACCTCAGCGTCTGCCTCGTTGCGGTATTCACAAATCGTTTGCCTAAGCTCCTGCGTCAGATCTTCGCTCGGATCCCGCAGATGACGCGCCTTTATGGCCTTCAGCCTGTTCTTTAAGAGCAACAGGCGATCACGAATGGATGTGAGGACTCCAGCGTGTTTGGAAATAATGACTCCACGCATTTACGCTTTAAAGGTCTCCCACACCGTAAGGAAGGAGTTCACCGTGCCCTCGTTTCTGCTAAAAAAGTCATCAATGGCAGTAGCCAACTCTTCGCGGAAAGCGTCATCCAGCAGCCCATATGGAGGTAGTTGCCACGAAAATGGAGGGAACGACGCGCAGGAGCGCGGAGGGTAATAAGCACCAGGGAGTGGTCCGAGTAAGTACGTGGCAGCGTCACACACGCCTGTACCCTGGAGAGGAGATGCGCAGAGAGGAGCCAATAATCAATACGAGTGTGAATGTCATATTTTGAGGAGTAGTGTGTTTACCCCCCTTGTGATGGGTGTTTAGTCCTCCAGACGTCCTGTAATCCCAGTCGGGTCATCTCAGCATCCAGGACGCGAGATGAGGCTGAAGGACATCTGCTAGGCCCATCCGATCGGTCCAAGGCCGGGTGTCGCATCAAGTTTAGGTCACCGCCCCACAGGACCTGTCCCTCTCCCAAATCTCTAATTTTGCTAGCAAGCGTCACATAAAATGAGGGGCAGTCAAAGTTAGGGCCATATGTGTTGATCACGTGGAATGTCATACCTTTACCAGTACATTTCGTGATCACATAACGTCCTTCAGAATCCATATCAAATGGCGTAAATGTCAAAGGGGACCTCGGATTCACCCAAGTCAGCACTCCTCTGGCACTCGAGGTGAAGCCAGCAGCGTGAACGCGATTATGTAGCCCCCTATAGCGTAGTGTTGGACTGTCCGTAGGTGAATGGGTCTCCTGTAATAATGCAATGTCAATCGTGTGTCTCGAAAGGTATTGAAGTACCCGCCGGCCCTTCCTGTGGTCGTTTAGACCCCTAACATTCCAGGTCAACAAAGTGATAGTATCATTGTCCTGCAGTTGTTGTGTCATGATAGGGGATGGGGGGCATGGAGGGATTACTTCATCGCCGCGCCTGTGTTGAGCCACTGTGGGGGCAATGTGGGTATATGTCATCAAGCGCATCGTTACTTGTCAGGAAGCAACGCGCACATCCATCAACGTCTCTGCCAATAGAAGTCCTCAGCACATCATCAACAAGAATGCATTTAACCATTTGCATAAACAACAACAAAAGAAAATCATGCAGCTTTGCCCTACCCCCCCACCCACGCATGCCCAACCCCAACATGACCGCGCCCCAAGTCCCCGCCTCCCTCATCCCTCCCCCTTCTTCCAGATAACCACTAAGTCCCCCCACAGCCCCCCACCCCGCTACCCGCATCTCTGAACCAACTTCAAAAGCATACAACATAGCAAAAAAATAAAGAAAAGTGCCCTCAGCAAGGAAGGCAGGCAGGGGAAGTGTTCAACACTCAGGGGCGCAGGTAGCCTGCTCTTAAGTAGTCTACAGTAATAGACGGTATGAAAACTCACCGACCCGTCCCGCCCCCGCCCAGACAAATACAGTATCAAGTGGCAATCGGAGTCCTCTATAATGTCCAGTGTGTACCCAATGTCTACTAGGGGTTCTACCTATTCACCATAGCTGTCACCTCATACAGTTCGACCTCATTCAACACATATGTCGTGTAAAACGATCAAGTGCCTTCCCCATAGAGTACTAGCAGTACAATACCCACCAGCAGCAGGGTCATAGATAGCTTATCTCTGGTACAATAGGAGGCATAGAAATGATATGTCAAAATCTCAATCGCTTACCCCAAAAGAGAAACGCATCCCGCCCCCACCTCACTCTCGACTCACTGTTACCCAGCGACTTCACAGCAATCCACGATAAAACACTAATGCCACCAAGGCATTGTTCTGCTGCAGTGTGACAACGTTCGAAGCTATGGAAAGATGTTCACTTCACACCACAGCCACTGCAGTCAATCTGTGCAATTGGAAGCAGGTCGCAGAGTCAGTCTTGTTCATCCATGGGCCCACCCGAGGCCTCCTCCGATGGTTCATCGTCCACGAAGCGTTGTCGTTCCCTACGCCAGTCTTTCATGGCTCTCTGCAGCACTTTTGAGTCCGTGAAAATCGTAGATCTCCCCTGTCTGTTGATTCGCAGTTTAGCAGGATAAAGCATTGCGTAGTCAACCCGAGTTCTCTCAGTCGTCGCTTCATAGGAACGAATTGGCGACGTACCTCCTGCACTCTGGCTGTGAAGTCTGGAAACAGGGAAAGCGTGCTCCCCTCATAGTGCACTGATTGCTTCTCTCTGGCCAGCTTCAGAGCAATGTCCCGGTCCCTGTAATTTAGAAGCTTGGCCACAATAGGACGAGGGGGGGCCCCCGGCTTTGGTCTCGGGCCCAGCGTACGATGTGCCCTCTCTACAACAAACATCCCTGAGAATGCAGTCTCACCCAACAGTTTCTTTAGGAGGGCCTCCACAAATAGCTCCATATTGCCAGTTGGTGTACTTTCCGGTAAGCCAGTGATGCGTATATTACATCTACGTGACCTCGCTTCCAAATCCTCTGCTTTATCCTAGAGAAGTTGGATCACTTTGCCTAGCTGTTTGTGTTCTGAGTCCAGGGTCGTTTGCGCTTCCTCGACTTCACCAATGCGTCATCCGACATGTCCAGGCGTTCGGCATGTTTGTTGAGCCTTTCCACCATGTGGTCCATGCGGTACGTTAGGGCATCCATTTTGGTCCCCAGAGACGCAATGCCATCCTGCAAGTTCTTCTCCATGGCAAGCAGTATGTGACGCAGATCTGGTTCGGGATCATCCCCCCCAGTCGCCTTCTCTTGTCCAGCGTCCTCCTCACGGGCCGGGGTCTCAGTAAGTTTCAGCTTTTTGCTGGAGTCAAAAGATATTTTAGGTTGTGTTCTGTCAGGACGGCCCATATCGATTCACCTGGGTCGCACCCCCTCCTGCGGTACTCAAAAAAGAACAACTCAGATGCACTATGCCCAGCAGCGGGGTCAGGGAGGTATATTATATATGCAGAGACGATATTACAGTTCCATCAGTGTTCCCTTAGGTGTCACGCCAGGTCCTACACGTAATGACCCCCAATTATTAAACAGCCTTCAGAACAGGCTTCAGACCTCTTCAGCCCAAGCACTCACAGTCCGCAGGACCTGCACCGGCAGCGTTTTCCGAAGGAGTGGTTATGTAGCGCGGAGAGGCAAATACAGCGCTGCGTATGGGGCCTTCCCAGCTGTTAACAACACACGAGTTCCCCTCTGCCCAGGGGAACTGCGAAGGCGCGCCTAAGGCAAGCCCGTCTGCGCCCGTCCGCGCCAAGACCGCGACAGGCGCAGGAAACTCTGGACCTGAGCCTCCTATGATAAGTTATCAAGCCAGCTCTCTATTGAACCTACGCAGCGGTATTAACTGTGCCTGCAGAGTTGCCATCAATACCATCAAGGGGCCTTTCAGCTGCAAGTTATGCAGATGGACCTTCTCCCCTGGCACGACTCTGGCCCCTCAAATAAATTCTAGGGATGACAATTCATCTTTTATCGGAGGGTTGATTAATGCACGATCCATGGCCTGCCACAACCAAGACATTAAAGACCTTATCCAGGAATTAAACCTTGACTGTCTTCTCGTTACGGAGACCTGGCTCACGGATAACAGTAATCCTGACTTAGCCACTGCTCTTCCACAAGGATACTCCATATTCAGACAAGACAGATTGAAGGGGAGAGGTGGAGGAGTAGCCCTACTGCTACGCAACTCCTTCAAATGTCACACCTTCATCATTGACTCATTAAAAGGAGCGGAATCCTTGGGATTCACTATTAAACTCAATGAGTCCACCTCCTTTTCTGGAGGACTTGTCTACCGCCCCCCAGGTACCGCTACCAAATTCCTAGACTCCCTTAGCGACACCCTTGGCCAGCTCCTAACCAGATATTCTCATGTCACCCTGTTAGGCGACTTCAACCTGCACCTCGACTCTACAGGGGATGCGCAGACACTTAACTTCCATCAAACTTTGGAAATTTTCAACCTCCAGCAAAAAGTTAGACAACCCACCCACCTTGCGGGACACACTCTAGACGGAGTCTGTACTAACTTCCCCCTTCTAGAAACCTATACCCCTGTCCCACAAATCTGGACAGACCATAATCTGATCCCGTTTCTTATTAGAACACCGCAGTCCAAAAACACATCCAAACCTAGTTCATCCCCAGAGAACCATGTCAACTGGAAAAAGGTAGAAGATTCTTTCAAAATCAAACCTACCTTTGAGACCTATATCCCCAGCATGAGTGGCAACGTGGAACAAGATTCCCAACTCTTCCACAACTGGATACTACAGGAAATCAAAGTACGTGCTCCACCCAAGCGCATTAGAAAAACGGACACCATAGGCAAAAGGAACGCCCCCTGGTTTACGCCAGAAGTAGGCAAGGCTCATCTGCTTTGCAAAAAAGGGGAACGCAAATGGCGAAAAACATATGATAGTATGGACAGAAACTCCTATGTCCAACTAAGGAAAAGCTATCACTCCATCATAAAAAGCGCCAAAAAAGAGTTCTACACTATAGCCATTAATGAGGCCAAGCAAAAGCAAAAAACCCTGTTTGCAATAGTGAAGTCCTTCACTCATCCTAAAGCCTTACAGGCCGAAATACCTCCCTCTCAAGATCTCTGCAATCGAATAGCAGACTTCTTTGAAGAGAAAATCAATCTCATTCAGAAAGACTTTCCCCCATACCAAACCCCCCAGTCCCCCTTCACTCAGGAACAAGAAGGTAAAACAACTGGATACCTAAAGACCTTTTCACAGGTCTCTCTAGCACAGACCAGGGAAGTCATTCTAGCATGTAATTCAGGAGCCCCTTCTGATTCCTGCCCTCCCAGAATCCTTCACCAATTGATTGATACCGTTAATCCTATCATCAACACAATAGTGAATACCTCCCTCAGCACTGGCATTGTTCCGAGTGCATGGAAAAAAGGTATTGTCAAGCCTTTAATGAAAAAACCTAACAAATCCCCTTCTGACTTGACCAACCTCCGTCCAATCTCCCTTCTCCCAGTTTTGGGGAAAATCACTGAGCAAATGGTCTATAGGGAGCTCAAAAACCATCTTGAAACCAATAACATCCTCCACCCCCAACAATCAGGCTTCCGCCCCCAGCACTCGACTGAAACAGCCTTGATCGAACTGACTGACTCAATAAAAATGTTACAGGACCAAAGAAAGAACGCTGTATTGATCTTGTTGGACCTCACAGCAGCGTTCGACACCATTTCCCACCTTATACTCCTGGACAGACTTAGGGACATCGGCATCTCCGACCTGGCATTGGACTGGATAACACCGTTCCTAACAGAAAGATCGCAAACCATCACACTAGGACCTTTCAGTTCTGCAAAGAAAAAGATTCGATCGGGAGTGCCGCAAGGCGCCATTCTTAGCCCCTTGCTTTTCAATATCTACCTTATTCCCCTGATCTCCCTGATCGAATCATTCGGCATCACTGTTACATCATACGCCGACGATACCCAACTTATCGTCCCACTAGAGGATAACTCTACGACTGCCGAACATAATCTGAAAAACTGCCTGAAAGATGTCTTTCTATGGATGGAAACAAACCACCTTAAGTGTAACTCAAGTAAGACAGAAATCCTCCCTATGGGGAAAAATGTCAACTTCAGTCCTCATCTATGGTGGCCAGAGGATTCCATAGCCCCCCCTCAGACCGTCACAGCCGCACGCAACCTTGGAGTCACCTTCGATACTGATCTCTCCTTCGATCTGCACATCAGGAAGGTGGCAGGAAGCTGTTTCGGAATCATTAAATCCCTCAAAAAAAATTTCGACTTCCTTCCAACGGAAGCTAGAAAGGCGGTAGCTGTGGCACTAATCCTTTCGCGCATAGACTACTGTAACAGTCTGATGGCTGGTGTGAAAAAAGCCTCACTCAAAAAACTGCAAAGCGTTCATCATGCGGCTGCCAGACTGGTGCTCAAACTTCCCAGGAGGTCTTCAGCCTCTACTGCTCTGAGAAGCCTCCACTGGTTGCCCTTACACAAGAGAATCCTTTTTAAGATCCTAATTGTTACATTCCGAGCATTTAACCACACTGGCCCTCAATATCTAATCAGACGCTACCCCCATTACAACCCCCAGAGGATTTTGAGATCATCCAACAATAACCTACTAAAAGTAGCTAACTTCAACTTAAAAACTAAAGGGGGTAAAACACTTACCCACCTATCCTCCAAAGCATGGAACTCTATGCCTCAGCATTTGAGATCCCTCACCAAGGAAATCCACTTCAGGAAACAATTAAAAACATGGATCTACAGTCTATCTGACGAGTATGTGCTGCATGCCATCTAATCCTGCCTTCTTTCGACCTCTCACTCATTTTCCAGTTAGCGCCAGGATGCTCCTTCCGGAGCGACAGTTGCGCTCTACAAATACCAAATACAAATACAAATACAAATACAAACTCGTTCCGCACCGCAACATGGCATCGTAAAGAAAGCACTGAAGCAGTCCAGTTCGTGGTACACATGTATGCAATCAGCGCACCCACAGTTACACTCAAGGCTAGTGTTTGAGAGAGGGGGGGAGAGGCAGAGGATCTGCCCCTAGGATGTCCTCCCCTCACTCCGATGATGATCCCCCTAGGCCACGCCACCAGGCTGTAGCATGCTGTTGAGGCTGTGTGGAGGAGGGTGTATCAGCTCATTCAGCCTCAGTCCCCGCAGCTTCTCCTTAGAGCTTCCCCGGTGTCGCGCTGTCTCGATAGTGAAAAACCCATATCGACGGGCGACTCAGCAGGCAGAGTTGGACCCCAGCGGGAAGATGGGCCTAGGGGCGCAGATGGGTAACAAGGTCGGGCGCCACCCCCCGCACAGACTCTCCGCACTCCGGTACTCGTCCGGCCCCAGTGCGGCCGTCAACTATGCGGCAGCAACGCAGTGTTCAGTGTCGGCAGATGTCCGGAGCACTCACCACGTCCGTGGAGTTCCGGGGACAGGCAGCTCTACCATGCGGCTTTCTGGAAGGCCGCGACTCCGCTCCAGGCACCGCCCGCCGAGGCGTCTCAGAAACAGCACTTCCTGGGAGCGGAGCCAGTCGGCACTTGGTCAGTATCAGCACCTCACTCCGCAGATCAGCAAGGGGGCTTTATTTGGTCGATGGGGCACCGTTGCCTACAGGATAATTGCACAGATCTTGTCTAAGGCGGAGGAGCAAGCGGTTCAGGCGGCCATCTGCGACGCTGGCTAGCTCCGCCCCCCCCGTCTGGAGAAGCTTCTTATAAAGTGTCAAGAGTGCTGAAGAAAATGAAACTTTTAATTATTGATGAGGTGAGCATGGTCTCAAACTTAATGCTTGCTTTTGTACACTTAAGAATGCAACAGGTATTACAAACAGATTACGACGTTCTCTGTAGGGGAAAACATTTAATTGTATTTGGAGATCTACTACAACTAACCCCTGTAAAAGGAGAACCAGTGTTTAAAACTCTTCTACATGAAGACACTAAGAAATCTTTGGGAAGTATTGGAAATGTGAATCTGTGGTTACATTTTGAATATAAAGAACTCACTCAGAATATGCGTCAAGCAAGAGATGAAGATTATGCAAATATTCTAAAAGATGTAAGAATTGGTGTTCTAAGCAAACATGGTAAACAAGCTGTTCAAAGTCGTCTACAGAACGTGTTTAAAAATGAAAACTCACCTGCATAAGTAATGTACGAGAAAATGAAAGATAAAAAGTCTATAGTTTGCTTAATGCCTACAGTGGAAGAGTGTTATACATTTAATGGAGAGATTATGAAATTGGAAATAGAAAAAATAGTTCACATTGAAGCTATTGATAAAATGGAGCATCAAGGAATAACAATTGTTCTTTCAGAAAAACTACATACTACATTGGATTCTTTGGAAAAGTATGTATCAAAAACTGCTGGCTTAGAAAAAAATGTAGATGTATGTTTAAACTGTCGGGTAATTTTGAAGCATAATCTGAATGTAGTAGTGGGTTTAGTGAATGGAGCAATTGGGAAAGTAGTTGATTTTGTGAAGTATCAAACTAGAAATAGAATTGAACTTTTCAAAGTTAAATTTGATCAGATTGCAGAGGTAAGACATATAGCACGTTTTGCCGCACGTTTTTTGCTTGTAAAAGACTTGTCTGTTCATAGAAAACAGTTTCCCTTCTGTTTAGCATATGCAATAACTATTCACAAAAAACAAGGTTTAAGTGTGGATAATGCTTTGGTAAATGTTCGAAGAACTGTGGTTAAGGAGGGAATTGCGTATGTTGCATTATCTCGAGTTAGAACGTTGTCTGGTTTGTATTTAATTGCTTTTGATGAGAACAAGGTTAGTGCTGTTGTTTATTGTGTAAGAGAAGGCCTTATGCTCCTCATTTAGGTGAATATCCTATTTATGAGAAACGTGTTGTGTTGTGTGTTCAAAACGCAAACATGTTGAAGAGTTAACGATGGTTGAAAAGCAGAAAAAAAATCAACAGAAAAGAAAAGATGTAAAGAAGCAGAAAATACATGTTGGATACCAATTAGAAAATGCTTCTGGTGTCAACTGCTATGGTAATGTTATTCTAAATGTTATATTTTATCTTGAAGATGTTTGTGGTGAAATTAGCAGGAAAAAACATTATGTTCTGCACTTTACACTTTATTTCAAGAATTAAGAACTGATAGAAGTAAGATCCATTATGCTTCTGGTATTCGCCAACTGTTGGATATATGTACTGGATCTTTAATGTTCAATGCTAATATACAGCAAGATGCAAAAGAATTTCTGATGGTTATGCTTGGAGTATTAGAAGATGAAGGAATTCAGATTGAGAGTTTATTTAGACTCAGTTAAAAATGGGAACATAAATGTGAAGAGTGTTTATTATTTTCAATACTATAGTTGACAGAGAATGATTTTTATATTTAACAATACCTGACTGCAAATCTGTACCATTTTCCAAATTAGTAAAATAAGCTGATCATGAGATGATGTGTTCTCGTTGTAAATCAAGAATGCTATCTACATTATGCCTACAAAGATATGGAAAATATTTGATTATAATGCTGCAACGTTGTCGACCAAATGGAAGAAAAGTGGAAACCAATATTAAAAATGTTGTTGCTGGGGGCGTGGCCTGTAGCCATGGAAGATGGCTGCACACTAGGGGAGCAGCGTGGCATATCCTGTCTTTACACCCTAATCCGGCATAATCTGCAGCTTTTGGTGGCACCTACCACCGTCGGAAGTGGTAGAGAAGCAGCAGGTGGTGCCGTCCACTGCTTGGACCCCGTTCTGAAATCCTGTGACGGCCGCGGTATAATGCGGCTGAGGAGCTCAGCAGCGACAAAATGGCGTCCGCGGCGGCGGAGCTCTGAGACTGAGGCTCCGCACTCCGGGGGAGCAGCGAGGAGGCGGACGTTTGTTGGGGTGCGCCTGATCTTCCCCTTCCAGGCACGGAGTGAACAGCGGCAGGATCTGGGCTGATTGATTGGCGGCCGTGTGAGAGCCGGCGGCCGGCTGGCGATCTGCGTGGAGACTGCAGATGCGGCAGCAGTACACTGGGCACAGAGCTGAGAGGAGAGCAGCAGCTGCTCCCACGCTGGTCCCGGCAGCGGCGGTGTGTCTGGGGGGCACACTGCAACCTGCCCTGAGTTGCGTGATCACCAGCGGCGAGGGCGGACGGAGATCGTCGAGGCCTGCACAGTGGAGCCTGTACAGACAGCCCTGGGCCTGGTGAGGGAGTGAGGAGGGCCCTGGGCCCCATCAGCGGCAGCGCGCGGGAGGGGTGAGGACCCCCCCCAGGAGCCATCACTAGCCTGTAGAGAGGCCGGGAGTGACAGATTGCATAGGGCAGGTGGAGGCCAGGCGGGCCGGGACAGGTTGGAGGCTAATGGGCTGGTGGCTCGGCCGAGCCTAGTGTGTTACGTCAGCGGGCCCTCCACAACAAGTCGAACTGGACAAGCAGAAGCCCGCGGTGATGAGAGTAGGGCCTGGGATGTGAAACATCAGTTCGCTGTGCGCGCGGTGCTGGACGGACAGGCACGGGTCTCCCTCAGGGTCCTGGGGTTGCGTAGTCGGGATACCCAATCGGGGCCCAGCAGACCAAACCCCATACGTGGGCTCCTAAGTGCAGCGTGGACCAACAGTGAGTGCCCAACCAGCGTAGAGGTGTGGGCCTAGAGCGCCTCACTGAGAGGGCAGTGTACAGTCTGTGGAGTGGGGCCCAGCCAGCAACAGTGAGTGGCGAGGTGGGAGATTGGATCATGGGCCGCAACCGACCATTAACCCAGGGCCAAACGAACTCTATAGATAAATACAACGTCAGCATGGACAGAGAGGAGGGCCCACAACACGAACGCCTGCAGGATGGGGCGGCGGGAGACGGGCCGGATCCATCGCTCAAGGACATAATGTTCGCTATCCAAGAGATGCGTGGAGCCCTAAAAGACATGCAAGGCACCTTGGAACCTAAGCTTGACTCGGTCACCGAGGAGGTCAATCTGCTGCGTGCGGATTTCAGCAAAATGTCGGACAAGGTATCGGAGGCTGAGAGTGTTATAGGCAGTCTACAATCAAAGATGAAGAGGCTTGAGGAGCAAGTTGCGGCACTTACGAAAAACCAGGCCGACATCACCGCCCGCCTCGAGGATCAGAAAGGCCGGGCAAGGCGCAACAATATCCGAATCATGGGGGTTCTGGAGGGAATGGAGGGCCCCTCCATGGACTGCTTTGTGGAGGATCTAATACTCAAACATCTCAATCCGAAACATTTCTCCAACTTCTCGGTCGAGCGAGCCCACCGTGCACTGGGGGGGAGACCCAAGCTGGGGGCTCCCCGCGCACCATCATAGCGCAGATCCTGAACTATCGTGACCGTGATGCCATCCTGCAGGCGTCAAGCGTGTCTGGAGATCTGCAAATCGAAAAAGCCATCATCCGCTTATTCCCAGATTTCACGCTAAAAGTACAGCATCAACGTAGGTCGTTCGAGGGGGTGAAACAAGCCCTCAGGGACCAAGGAGTAAAGTATATGATGCTGTTTCCCGCACGCCTAAAGGTCCTCGATGGGGAGAAGGCGTATTTCTGCGACTCACCGGAGGAAGCGAGCGACTGAATGGAAGGATGGCAGACGGTGGGCCGCCGGGGTGGATCGCAACGTCTGTCCCAGAACGGCAGGGGCCAGGGGGCCTGGAACAACACCGCCCCATCGCATGATCTTCCTCTAGCTGGCACTCTTCAATTAAGTGACAAAAGTGAGCTGCACTGACTAAGAGGGGCCTGGTCATTGGAGGAAAGGGGGTGGTCTGCCCCCGGGGTCCTAAACTTTCAATACTTGGAGAGTATGGGGCCGAGGAACCGTGGATGACTACGAACCTGGGAGTTTTGGACTGTTATTGAGCCGTATGATGGACTTTCAGAAACTTCTGCACTAGTTTAAATATGGGGAGGAGTGGGGAGGGTGGGGCGGGCACCGTTTTTTCGGATATTCTTTATGGGGTGTGTACTCTGTCTTATCAGTATGACTTCTTTTGTGGCTGCAGCCTTACGTTCCCTGATTTGGTTGTTTGTGGGGTTTATGGGGCGACAGGCACTCTGAGTATTACGATGGTGGGTGGTTGTGGGCCACTTAGCAGGGAGGCAGGGAGGGGGGTGTGGATTGGGGGGACTGAAGGGATGTTGTGGGAATGTTTATGTTTGGCTCATGGCATTTTCACCTTGCAGTTATACAGTGTAGTAATCAGCAACCAGCAGTGGTATGAAGGGGATCCGGCACACTCTAGGATTCTGTACTTCAATGGGTGATCAGTCACGGTTAAGCATTTGGTCATGGAATGTAAATGGGTTTGGCAGTAAAATAAAGCGCACGTTGGTCCTGCAGTATCTGAAGCACCACGGCCCGGATGTAGTTCTCCTACAGGAGACTCACTTGCGAGGTAATACTTGCAGGGCATTGGACCGGTTTAGCTACAAGCTGCTGGCCCACTCGGGGTTCACGTCTGGCTCCAGGGGAGTGGGAATTCTAGTCCGCACAGCTCTTCCATTGATTGTCACGGGTAAGTGGGAGGAGGAATCGGGTTGCTTGGTGGCAATTGCGGCCAAATGGGAGGGTCGCACGCTAGTGTTTAGCTCCTGCTATATTCCACCTGGGTTGCATGCCCCGACTTACACAAAGCTTGGGTCCCATTTGGCTGATCTTCTTTAGGGTACTCTGATACTGGGAGGAGACACTAATGCGGTTATGACCTCAGACCTGGACCGCTCTGGGGAGAGGCAGGGCCATAGGGGGGAGGCTGGTTTGAGTAGTTTTACCTCAGCGTTGGGCCTCAGCGATATAATGCGAGTACATCACCCCACACAAAGGCAATACACTGTTTACTATGCTCGGCATGGGTCTTTCTCCAGGATAGACCATATCTTTGCCAGGGTGGACCACTTAGGAGACTTTGTAGACTCTTGTATTATGGCATGGGGAATATCAGACCACTCACAGGTGGGTGTCACTCTTAAAGGGGCGGTAACGGCAAGGGCGACCTACCCGTGGATAGACCCATGGTGCCTCAAAGACTATTCTATAGTGGACAAGCTGCGGGAGGGCTCCCAGCTATATTTCGATGAAAACCAGGGGTCGGCCGATTCCCAGGTAACCATATGGGAAGCATTTAAGGCCGTTATGAGGGGTCAGGTCCAGACATTGATTGGCACGCAAAAGAAGGAAGAAGCACTCCAGATGGCGCAGTTGGAGCGAGAAGTGGAGGTGTTGGAACGGGGGTGGAGGGGTCCCCATCGGCGGACCACAGTCACAAGCTTGCCCTCAGACAGCGGGAACTCCGTTCATTGGTGGAGGGTGAGGCACGGGCCAACTCCCTTGCCGCGCAACACCGGATTTACGATGCTGGGGACAAAAGTATGAATCTGCTCGCATGAATAGAACGTAGGGATCAGGATCGGTCCTGGGTTGTGGAGGTGCGGGATGGGGCGGGAACCTTGGTATCGGCGGGAGTTGACATAGCGGAGGCCTTCGCGTCGTATTATGAAGCGGTGTACACCCCGGTGTGCACCTGATCTGAATCTGATTGTCAGGAGTTCCTGCATGATTTTGCACTTCCCACGCTGTCTCAGAAGCAGACTGACAGCCTAGAGACGGACCTCACAGTCCTGGAAGTGGGTGAAGCCCTTAACGCGCTTCAAGCTGGGAAGGCGCAGGGGCCCAACGGGCTCCCAGTTGAAATTTACAAACGGCAGGCCAATGTAGTGACAGAACCCATGCGACGCATGTTCCTTGAGGTGCAGCAAGTGGGGATTCTACCGCCGTACCAGTGGGAGGCCACGATTGTGGTCATCCATGAGGTGGGGAAACCGGCGGACCAATGTTCATCATACCGACCTATCTCACTCATCAACGTGTAGGCCAAGGTCTTGGCTAAAATTTTGGCAACGCGTCTGCTCACAGTCCTGCCTGATTTGGTACATGTTGACCAGTCAGGATTCATGCCTCATAGGAGTACACAAAAAACAAATGACCTGGTCTCGATTTTATGTTGCTGCTCTTTATTTAGGCAGACTCTGTACCTAGATATATTTATTCTTAGGTACTGACGTTTTTTATCATCATTGATTTACATCATATAGATTTTAAAAAATTTGACTTTTAAAATGTCCAAGCATGACACACTACAAAGCATTTAAAAATGATAAACTATTGTTCAAGAAACAATATATGCACCAGGGTGTGTGGCAAAATAATTACAAAACAATTCAATACAATCAAAAACAATACATAACGACAGTACACTAGTACTTTTTATCATAACAGTCCTATCTACTGCTTATTTGTATCTCGGTGTATTAGGACTATTCTCAGAAGGGACGGTTTCTAAGGGATATAACTTTATTGTAAGTGGCCACCACTGGGGTGCACACTACTAGTTTGGTAGCCCTTTGTGAGCGATATGAAGAAATTCCTGAAAGAGCCGACTTCATAGGAGTACACGGCACAACCTGTCACGGCTATACAGAGTGCTGTACATGACTGAGGACATGGACGACACCCAACCGGAATGGATGGCGCTGGATTCCTCAATGGCCTTCGACAGTATCGAATGGCCATATTTATTCATGGTCCTGCAACATGTGGGCTTTGGGCCGGTCTACTGTAGTTGGGTGCATCTGTTGGATGTGAGGCCGGTGGCAAGGGTGAGAGGAAACGGAGTAATGTCCCGTGTGTTCCCCCTGCGGCGTGGTACGAGACAGGGGTTCCCATTATCCCCTCTCCTATTCGCCCTGGCACTAGAGCCGTTGGCCCATTGGGTTTGGAGAGATCAGTCATTCTGGCGCTTGGCGCTCGCGGATGACTGGTAGGAGCGTATATCTTTATACGCTGAGGATATAGTCCTATACATGGCCAGACCCTACCACTCCATGGCGCAGGCGCTCCACCTCTTTGAATTATTTGGAAGTTACTCCAGCTAAAGGATTAACTGGTCTAAATCCTTGATTTACCCTCACTCGGGGGCCCCCCAAGGGTCCCGTCTCAATGCCCGGCATTGGTGGTCACTGAGGGATTTAAATACGTTGGGGTGTATATCACTAGGGAAGGGGCGGAATTCTTTACCAAAAACCTGGAGCCGCATTTGGCACGATTAGCGTTGGATGACGCTCACTGGCAGTCCCTGCCTCTCACTCTGATGGGGCGCGCTGCACTCTTCAAAATGTTGGCTTTGCTGCCCCTCCTGTATACCCTACAGAATTCTCCATATCTGGTGCCCGACGAGGTGTTCCAGCGCCTATCCCAGGCCCTGCGGAAGCTGCTTTGGGACAGGGGCAGCCCGAGAATCAGCTGAGTAAACTCACAAAGGGGGTGTACGACGGGGGGCAGGCCCTACTGGACGTTCGGTGGTATTACTGGGCATCTCAGCTTCAAGTCATTAATGCCTGGGTTTAGGTGGCGGTCTCAGAACCGGCCTATCGGGTGGATAGAGGGTGGATAGATACGCCATGCCGAAAGGTAATTGCTCGCCTCTTCTATATTTCCGAAAGCATCAGAGGGACTTGCCTTCGCACAGAGGGGTGGTGCTGCAGTGCTGGAGAAGGGCCAATAAATTCCTGGGATGGGCAAACACCATAACCGGCAGGACCTCGCTCTGATTTGGGGACCAGTTGACGGAGGTGAATAGGCTTACTGGCTTCAAGGGCTGGAAATTGATTGGAATCGAATACCTGGGGTATGTCTGGAAGGGGGTGCCCCTAGGTCCTGTGACTACCTAACAAAAGAATACCAAATGCACGCCTCAGAGCACTACCACTACTTGCGTTTTATACACGCTCTACACTCCCATATCCCAGCAGCGACTTCAATCACTCGCCAATGGAGGACAGTCTCCTGCTTGACCCCATCTTAGAGAAGCCCACTGCTACTATCTATCGCAAACTAATAAATAATATGCCTGACCCCCTGCTGTCTCTGCGGGCGAAATGGGAGGAGGATATCGGTAGCCTAGAAGATGTTGATTGGCAGGTTGCCCTGCAGAGTCCGTGTGAGATAGCGGTACAGGTACGGTTCCGTTTGGTCCAGTTTAAAATCTTGCACCGGGTGTACTACCCGCACACTCACTTATTCTCGTGGGGCAGGTGCCAGCCTCCCCTGTGTGCGAGGGGTTGCCGAGGAGAGGGAACTTTATTCCATATTCTTTGGGACTGTCCGAACATAGTACCTTTCTGGTCAAGGGTGGCTCGCACTATGGAGCTAGTAGTGGGGTCGCCAGTTCCGGTGGAACCAAGATGGCATTTATTAATTATCAAAGGTCCGACGGCCCTAAGTGCGAGCCTCACCCTATGGAACTGAAACCGAGCTAGAGGTGGAGCGTGTGGTCCGTCTCTTATGTCCACCTCTTCCCATGTGCGAGCCGTGCCATTAAGGAATAGATCTCCCATGCTGGTTAAGTTTAATTTTGCAAGCGATGACAGGACACCCCTGTCTCTACATGGACCTAGCCATGAGCACCATTCCAGTCTAGCCCCCGGGGCATACAGTAGCGAGCAAACCTGTGCATCCATAAGATGGTGCCAGGCGTGCGGCACAGCGTTTAACGAGTCTAATAATCCCGTACGTCGATCTTGGGGCTGAGCCATGAGTGCCGGCAACGGAGTTGGATCAGCTACTATTCCTTCAATAAGTATGTGGGGAGCGTTAGCAGGACCATGCATCCAGCCATATGCGTGGGCGCCCTGTGCAGCACGATAATATAATTCCAGATCAGGAGCTTGCAGGCCCCGGTCCTCATAAGGACGTATAAGGATATCCCACGCCACCCTGGGTTGCTTACCAGCCCAAACCAGTCGCAATACCAGAGTATGCAATTGTCTAAAAAACGCACTAGACAATACCATGGGGATATTGCTAAAAGAAAATAAGAAACGGGGAGTACGATCATTTTCAACAGTGATATGCGGCCCATTAAGGAGAGAGGAAGGTTAATCCATTTTTCTACATCATCTTCCAGTTTGGAGATAGCCACACCATAATTTTCTCGTAGGACCACCTCTGCGTCCGTGTGGAGCCGTATGCCCAGGTATCTGACCGATTCAATAGTCCATTGTATAGGGTAGTCCGAGTCTACCCTTCTCATGGCTGGGGTGAGTGGGAACATTACGGTTTTGTTCCAGCTCACGTGGATCCCAGAGAGTGATCCGAACAAGACCACTTCTCTCAGCACTCGCGAGAGGTTAGTCTCCGGGTCACGCGCGTAAAGCAAGGTGTCGTCAGCGTACATGGACACTATCAAATTGTACCCGGGAAAGCGAATACCGCGATGCCCGTGGTACTCACGCAGAGCGCACGCAAGGGGCTCCGCAACCAAGGCGTAAAGGAGGGGAGAGAGGGGGCAGCCCTGTCTAGTGCCGCGTCCTATATTGAAGGGTTCCGTTGTAAACGCACCTATACAGACCCGTGCTGTTGGAGATGCGTAGAGCGTGTTCAGCAATTGTATGAAAAGTTCCCCAACACCCATGCGTGGTAACACCGCACGAAGAAAAGGCCATTCAACAAAATCAAATGCCTTTTCCATATCCAGGAAGACCGCTACCGCCGGCACTTCCTGTCGTGTGTGCTGGGATGCTGTGAACACTGTACGCAAATTATAGGTCAAAGTGCGGCTGGGGACAAATCCCGCCTGTTCGGGGGCCACAAGCGTCAGTATCAGTGGGCTGATACGATTAGCAATGATTTTTGCGAAGATCTTCGCGTCTACAGTGATAAGAGATAGCGGTCGATAGGAGGCGCAGTCCTCCGGAGGCTTACCAGGTTTTAGGAGAGCTATGATAACTGCTTCTCGCATTGTTGGGAGCATCTCTCCGTCTTCCGCAATCTGCTCAACAAGCCTCAATAACTTAGGGATAAGCAGTTCGGAAAACATCTTGTAAAATGAGGCTGGAAAACCATCTCTAACCGGTGCACTGCCTGCCCTCATAGATGACAGCGCCCAAACAATCTCCTCCCTCTCAAACGGACGCGCGAGGAACTCACGTGGAGTGTTAGTGAGCCAAGGTAATTGGATATATGTTAGATAATCCACGATACGGTCTTCCGATATCGGCCCCCTAGAGGCGTATAGCGCAGCATAATTCTCGCGAATACGGGCCGCCATCTGAGTTTCATCCAGTTCTTCCCCAGTGAGTGGCGATCTCAGAGCGGGCATAGTCGCATTTTGCCTGCGTTGTTTGGCCATCCTGGCCAAAACCGCACCTGGGCGCTCACTCTCTCCATACGATGTGGCAATAGCATACTTCCCGAGATGCTTTACCTCAGCGTCTGCCTCGTCGCGGTATTTACGAATCGTTTGCCCAAGCTCCTGCGTCAGATCTTCACTCGGATCATGCAGATGACGCCCCTCTATGTCCTTCAGCCTGTTCTCTACGAGCGATAGGCGATCACGAATGGATGTGAGGACTCCAGCGTGTTTGGAAATATTGACTCCACGCATGTACGCTTTAAAGGTCTCCCACACCGTAAGGAAGGAGTCCACCGTGCCCTCGTTTCTGCTAAAAAGTCATCAATGGCAGTAGCCAACTCTTCGCGGAAAGCGTCATCCAGCAGCGCATATGGAGGTAGTTGCCACGAAAATGGAGGAGGACGACGCGCCGGAGCGCGTAGGGTAATTAGCACCGGGGAGTGGTCCGAGTAAGTACGTGACAGCGTCACACATGCCTGTACCCTGGAGAGGAGATGCGCAGAGAGGAACCAATAATCAATAAGAGTGTGAATGTCATATTGTGAGGAGTAGTGTGTGTACCCCCCTTGTGATGGGTGTTTAGTCCTCCAGACGTCCTGTAATCCCAGTCGGGTCATCTCAGCATCCAGGACACGAGATGAGGCTGAAGGGCATCTGCTAGGCCCATCCGATCGGTCCAAGGCCAGGTGTCGCATCAAGTTTAGGTCACCGACCCACAGGACCTGTCCCTCTCCCAAATCTCTAATTTTGCTAGCAAGCGTCACATAAAACGAGGGGCAGTCAAAGTTAGGGCCATATGTGTTGATCACGTGGAATGTCATACCTTTACCAGTACATTTCGTGATCACATAACGTCCTTCAGAATCTGTATCAATTGGCGTAAATGTCAAAGGGGACCTCGGATTCACCCAAGTCAGCACTCCTCTGGCACTCGAGGTGAAGCCAGAAGCGTGAACGCGATTATGTAGCCCCCTATAGCGTAGTGTCGGACTGTCCGTACGTAAATGGGTCTCCTGTAATAATGCGATGTCAATCGTGTGTCTCGAAAGGTATTGAAGTACCCGCCGGCCCTTCCTGTGGTTGTTTAGACCCCCTACGTTCCAGGTCAACAAAGTAATAGTATCATTGTCCTGCAGTTATTGTGTCATGATAGGGGATGGGGGGCATGGAGGGATTACTTCATCGCTGCGCCTGTGTTGAGCCACTGTGGGGGCAATGTGGGTATATGTCATCAAGCGCATCGCTACTTGTCAGGAAGCAACGCGCACATCCGTCAACGTCTCTGCCAATAGAAGTCCTCAGCACATCATCAACAAGAATGCATTGTCAAGTCAAGTGAATAAATTTATATAGCGCTTGAGGAGGGGAGGGGAATTACTTCTCGAATATCCAGGTTTTAAGCTGCTTTCTGAATGCTAGGTGGTTTTGAGTGAGGCGAAGGTGCGTGGGAAGTGAGTTCCAGGTTTTGGCCGCTAGGTAGGAGAATGATCTTCCTCCCATGGTGGTTTTGTTGACGCGGGGAACAGTAGCGAGGGCTTGGTTGGAAGAGCGCAGCTGGCGTGAGGGGGTGTAGAAGGAAAGACGTGAATTGAGGCATTCGGGTCCAAGTTCGTAGAGAGCTTTGTGTGCGTGGGTGAGGAGGCGGAAAGTTATTCTCTTATTGACGGGGAGCCAGTGTAGGTTTTTCAGGTGACCAGAAATGTGTTCTTTACGCGGGATGTCTAATATGAGTCTGGCTGATACGTTCTGGATGCGTTGGAGTTTTTTCTGAAGTTTTGCGGTGGTACCGGCGTAAAGGGTGTTTCTGTAGTCAAGGCGGCTTGTAACCAGTGCGTGGGTGACCGTTTTTCTAGTTTCGGTGGGGATCCAGCGAAATGTTTTTTTGAGCATGCGAAGAATGTTGAAGCAAGATGAGGAGACGGCGTTGACTTGTCTGGTCATCGAGAGTGAGGAATCCGGGATGACGCCTAGGTTCCGTGCGTGATCCGTTGGGATGGGTGCTTTTCCAAGGGCTTCTGGCCACCAAGAGTCGTCCCAGGCAGAGGGGGAGGTTCCTAGGATAAGGACTTCTGTTTTGTCAGAATTCAGTTTCAGACGGCTGTGCTTCATCCAATCGGCTACTTCTTTCATTCCTTCATGTAGGTTTGTTTTGGTGGTGTTAGGGTCTTTGGTGAGTGAGAGGATCAGTTGAGTGTCATCAGCGTAGGAGATGATGTTGAGGTTGTGTTGGCGTGCGATGGCCGCGAGGGGGCTCATGTATACGTTGAAGAGGGTGGGACTGAGTGAAGATCCTTGTGGCACGCCACAGCTGACTTCAGTGGCCTCTGACTTGAATGGTGGGAGGCGGACTCTCTGAGTTCTTCCGGCAAGGAACGAGGTGATCCATTCCAGTGCTTTTCCTTGGATTCCGATGTTTCTGAGGCGTTGTAACAGGGCTATATGGCAGACTGTGTCGAAGGCTACGGAGAGGTCAAGGAGGATGAGGGCGACTGTGTCTCCATTGTCCAGTAGAGTTCGAATGTCGTCTGTTGCTGCGATAAGTGCGGGCTCCGTGCTGTGTTTTGCTCGGAAGCCGGACTGTGAGGCGTTGAGGGATTTGTTGGTTTCGAGGAAGGCGGCGAGTTGGTTGTTGACAGCTTTCTCGATGACTTTGGCCGGGAATGGAAGTAGCGAGATGGGGCGGTAGTTTTTGAGTTCAGAGGGGTCAGCTGTGGGTTTTTTCAGAAGGGCGCTGAGTTCGGCGTGTTTCCAGCTTTCCGGGAAGGTGGCGGAGTTGAGGGAGCAATTGATGACGTCTCGGAGGTGTGGTGCTCTGATGGAATCAGCTTTGTTGAAGATGTGGTGAGGGCATGGGTCTGTGGGGGATCCTGAGTGGATGGAGTTCATCAGGCGGATGGTGTCCTCAGTGGAGATTGTGTTCCATTCAGTAAGGATGTTCAAGGGGGGTGAAGGTACGGCGGAAGGTTGGGTGGGTTGTTCTCCGGGTTGGTTGACGAAGCTGTTGTGGATGTCTGCGATTTTGTCGTGGAAGAACGAAGCTAGGGAGTCGCAGAGGGCTTGGGAGGGAGTGATGTCGTTAGAGTTGGCGGCGGGGTTGGTAAACTCTTTGACGATGTTGAATAATTCCTTGCTGTTGTGGGCGTTGTTGTCGAGTCGGTCTTTGAAGGCGGCTTTCTTGGCAGTCCGTATCAGTTGGTGGTGTATGCGAGTGGCGTTTTTGAAGGCGTCCCTGGTACTGGTGTTTGGGTCTTTTTTCCATGCCCTCTCAAGGGAGCGGCAGAGTTTCTTGGATTTCTTAAGATCATCGTTGAACCAGGGGGCGTTTTTGTTGCCTAGTTTGATTTGACCTTTTCTCAGGGGTGCTAGGTTGTCGGCGCTGTTGGTTAGCCATTGAGTGAGGTTAATGGCTGCTTGGTTGCGGTTCGAAGAGTGGGCAGGGGGGTTTTGAAGAAGCGATGAGGAGATCTGGTCGATGGTGATTTTGTTCCAGTTTCTTCGCATAGTAGGTTGAGGATGGTTGTGGGTTGTGGGCATTTGTAGAAAAAGTGAACGCAGCTGTGGTCCGTCCAATGGAGGGTTGTGGTGTGCCGAGCTACACTGGCTCCCCTTGAAGCAACGAATAGCTTTCAAGGCTCTCTGCTTGGTCTTCAAGGCACTACACGGATTAGGACCAAGATCCCTACAACAAATGTTTTCTTGGTATATCCCAACCAGAACTCTACGATCCGCAACCGCCTGCCTTGTGATAGTGCCCAGGTTTAATAAGGCCAGGATCGGGGGAAGATCTTTTAGAGTAGCTGCGGCTAAGCTGTGGAATAGCCTGCCTGCCGACATTCGCCAAATTCCACAGCTCCTACCTTTTAGGAAACGAATAAAAACATGGCTCTTCCCCTAGCTTTTCCCCTGCCACTTCCATCCCCCACAATCACTCCCTTCTCCTGTAAATTAGGAGGAAGCTTCTTAGCGCCAGGATACCTGCCAGGTGACAGCCGCGCTCTACAAATGTTTTAAATAAATTAAATAAAATAAATAAGGAGATATGTTTGCTGGAGGTGAAGATAGGGTCGAGTGTGTGACCTGCGTCGTGAGTGGGGGTATTAACAAGTTGTTTGAGTCCGAGGTTGGCGAGATTGTCCAGAAGGGTGGTGGTGTTGCTGTCGTTGTTTTTTTCCAGGTGAAAATTGAGGTCTCCCAATAGAATGTAGTCCTCGGAGGGGAGGGCGTGAGGGGTGATAAAGTCAGTGATGTCTTCACTGAATTGAGCACGGGGTCCTGGTGGCCTGTAGAGGAGGGTGCCTCTGAGTGTAGTCTTGGGGTCAATGTGGATCTGGAAGTGAAGGTGTTCGGCGCTAGCGAGGTTGACGTCTGAGGTGGTTGAGATGCGGATGGAATTCTTATGGACGATAGCGATGCCTCCTCCTGTTTGCTTGGCGCGGTCTTTCCGGATGATCTTGTAGCCTTCCGGGATGGCAATGGTGATGTCTGGGGCTCAGGAGGCGTTCATCCATGTTTCTGTTAGGAAGGGGACGTCCGGGGAGGTGGTGTCTAGTAGATTCCAAAGGTCGATGGCATGTCTGTGGACCGAGCGGGTGTTGAGCAGGATGCATTTTAGGTGGTTGGTGTCAGGTCTCAGTTTGGTTTTAGTGGATGTGGAGTTGGACTTGGTGCCGTCGAATTTGCAGGAGTGGCAGGCGAAGGGTCCATGGGTGTGTCCTGGTGCTGCTTGGGCGCAGTTAGGGAGTCGGCCAGGATTAATTGCTAGGAGGGTGGCTGAGTCGTATGTAATGCGGGTGGGCTGGGCATTGCGTGGAACAGGGGGTCTGGCGCTGGGCGCGGTCCAGGCGCGGACGGGCGTAGACGGGCTTACCTTTGGCGCACCTTCGGCGCGGCCGCAGCGCGTGGACGCTGCGCGTTGAGGCATCAGCCATAAATGAGTGGTGGGGGGGCGGAGCGTGGGAGGGGCAGCTGGGAGGTGGGATCTGGGAGGAGCCACGGGCTGCCGAGGGTAAACAGAGCTACAATGGAGCCCGGACCCTGAATCGAAACTGGGTCACAGCCGGAGTGGGCAACACATTTCTAAACACAGTAAAATGCACTCCACACAATCGACTCTTCCCCTGATTAATTAGCAGTAGTGCGCAGCAGGAGATCAGTATAGTGCAAGCAGGCAGATACCACCAAGCGCCGAGTACAATATTGAGATAAATAATTAAATCTACTGAAAAACGATACCAAGCGCTGAGTGCACTTAAACAGCAGGCAGGCAGGCAGGCGCGGATACAGCCAGCAGTGAATGCAGCGTCTGGGGAAGGCAGAGGGCGAGGGGAGCAACCGCACAGGAGAGTGTCCACTCGGTCACAAATGGTGGGAGGTCGTGACGCGTTAGCTGTGCTTGTGGGTGGGAGGGGCAGCTGGGAGGCGGGATCTGGGAGGAGCCACGGGCTGCCGAGGGTAAACAGAGCTACAATGGAGCCCGGACCCTGAATCGAAACTGGGTCACAGCCGGAGTGGGCAACACGTTTCTAAACACAGTAAAATGCACTCCACACAATCGACTCTTCCCCTGATTAATTAGCAGTAGTGCGCAGCAGGAGATCAGTATAGTGCAAGCAGGCAGATACCACCAAGCGCCGAGTACAATATTGAGATAAATAATTAAATCTACTGAAAAACGATACCAAGCGCTGAGTGCGCTTAAACAGCAGGCAGGCAGGCAGGCAGGCGCGGATACAGCCAGCAGTGAATGCAGCGTCTGGGGAAGGCAGAGGGCGAGGGGAGCAACCGCACAGGAGAGCATTCAACCATTTGCATAAACAACAACAAAAGAAAATCATGCAGCTTTGCCCTACCGCCACCCACGCATGCCCAACCCCAACATGGCCGCGCCCCAAGTCCCCGCCTCCCTCATCCCTCCCCCTTCTTCCAGATAGCCACTAAGTCCCCCCACGGCCCCCCACCCCGCTACCCGCATCTCTGAACCAACTTCAAAAGCAAACAACAAAGCGAAACATTAAGGAAAAGTGCCCTCAGCAAGGAAGGCAGGCAGGGGAAGTATTCAACACTCAGGGGCGCAGGTAGCCTGCTCTCAAGTAGTCTACAGTAATAGACGGTATGAAAACTCACCGCCCCGTCCCGCCCCCCGCCCAGACAAATACAGTATCAAGTGGCAATCGGAGTCCTCTATAATGTCCATTGTGTACCCAATGTCTACTAGGGGTTCTACCTATTGACCATAGCTGTCAACTCATACAGTTCGACCCCATTCAACACATATGTTGTGTAAAACGATCAAGTGCCTTCCCCATAGAGTACTAGCAGTACAATACCCACCAGCAGCAGGGTCATAGATAGCTTATATCTGGTACAATAGGAGGCATAGAAATGATATGTCAAATTCTCAATCGCTTACCCCAATAGAGAAACGCATCCCTCCCCCACCTCACTCTCGACTTACTGTTACCCTGCGACTTCACAGCAATCCACGATGAAACACCAATGCCGCCAAGGCATTGTTCTGCTGCAGTGTGACAACGTTCGAAGCTATGGAAAGATGTTCACTTCACACCACAGCCACTGCAGTCAATCTGTGCAATTGGAAGCAGGTCGCAGAGTCAGTCTTGTTCATCCATGGGCCCACCCGAGGCCTCCTCCGATGGTTCGTCGTCCGCGAAGCGTTGTCGTTCCCTACGCCAGTCTTTCATGGCTTTCTGCAGCACTTTTGAGTCCGTGAAATTCGTAGATCTCCCCTGTCTGTTGATTCGCAGTTTAGCAGGATAAAGCATTGCGTAGTCAACCCGAGTTCTCTCAGTCGTCGCTTCATAGGAACGAATTGGCGACGTGCCTCCTGCACTCTGGCTGTGAAGTCTGGAAACAGGGAAAGCATGCTCCCCTCATAGTGCAGTGGTTGCTTCTCTCTGGCCAGCTTCAGAGCAATGTCCCGGTCCCTGTAATTTAGAAGCTTGGCCACAATAGGACGAGGGGGGGCCCCCGGCTTTGGTCTCGGGCCCAGCGTACGATGTGCCCTCTCTACAACAAACATCCCTGAGAATGCAGTCTCACCCAACAGTTTCTTTAGGAGGGCCTCCACAAATAGCTCCATATTGCCAGTTGGTGTACTTTCCGGTAAGCCAGTGATGCGTATATTACATCTACGTGACCTCGCTTCCAAATCCTCTGCTTTATCCTGGAGAAGTTGGATCACTTTGCCTAGCTGTTTGTGTTCTGAGTCCAGGGTCGTTTGCGCTTCCTCCACTTCACCAATGCGTCATCCGACATGTCCAGGCGTTAGGCATGTTTGTCGAGCCTTTCCACCATGCGGTCCATGCGGTACGTTAGGGCATCCATTTTGGTCCCCAGAGACGCAATGCCGTCCTGCAAGTTCTTCTCCATGGGGAGCAGTATGTGACGCAGATCTGGTTCGGGATCATCCCCCCCAGTCGCCTTCTGTTGTCCAGCGTCCTCCTCGCGGGCCGGGGTCTCAGTAGGTTTCGGCTTTTTGCTGGAGTCAAAAGATATTTTAGGTTGTGTTCTGTCAGGACGGCCCATATCGATTCACCTGGGTCGCACCCCTCCTGCGGTACTCAAAAAAGAACAACTCAGATGCACTATGCCCAGCAGCGGGGTCAGGGAGGTATATTATATATGCGGAGCCGATATTACAGTTCCATCAGTGTTCCCTTAGGTGTCACTCCAGGTCCTGCATGTAATGACCCCACAGCCTTCAGAACAGGGCCGCGTCTGACCTCTTCCGCCCAAGCACTCACAGTCCACAAGACCTGCAACGGCAGCGTTTTCCGAAGGAGTGGTTATGTAGCACGGAGAGGCAAATACAGCGCTGCGTATGGAAATCGAAAACGCCATCATCTACTTCTTCCAAGATTTCCCGCTAAAAGTACAGCATCAACGTAGGTCGTTCGAGGGGGTGAAACGAGCCCTCAGGGACCAAGGAATAAAGTATATGATGCTGTTTCCCGCACGCCTAAAGGTCCTCGATGGGGAGAAGGCGTATTTCTGCGACTCACCGGAGGAAGCGAGCGACTGAATAGAAGGATGGCAGACGGTGGGCCGCTGGGGTGGCTCGCAACGTCTGTCCCAGAACGGCAGGGGCCAGGGGGGCTGGAACAACACCACCCCATCGCATGATCTTCCTCTAGCTGGCACTCTTCAATTAAGTGACAAAATTGAGCTGCACTGACTAAGAGGGGCCTGGTCATTGGAGGAAAGGGGGTGGTCTGCCCCCGGGGCCCTGGATTTTCAATACTTGGAGAGTGTGGGGCCGAGGAACCGTGGATGACTACGAACCTGGGAGTTTTGGACTGTTATTGAGCCGTATGATGGACTTTCAGAAACTTCTGCACTAGTTTAAATATGGGGAGGAGTGGGGAGGGTGGGGCGAGGACCGTTTTTTTGGATATTCTTTATGGGGTGTGTACTCTGTCTTATCAGTATGACTTCTTTTGTGGCTGCAGCCTTACGTTCCCTGATTTGGTAGTTTGTGGGGTTTATGGGGCGACAGGCACTCTGCGTATTACGATGGTGGGTGGTTGGGGGCCACTTAGCAGGGAGGCAGGGAGGGGGGTGTGGATTGGGGGGACTGAAGGGATGTTGTGGGAATGTTTATGTTTGGCTCATGGCATTTTTACCTTGCAGTTAGACAGTGTAGTAATCAGCAACCAGTAGTGGTATGAAGGGGATCCGGCACACTCTAGGATTCTGTACTTCAATGGCTGATCAGTCACGGTTAAGTATTTGGTCATGGAATGTAAATGGGTTTGGCAATAAAATAAAGCGCACGTTGGTCCTGCAGTATCTGAAGCGCCACGGCCCGGATGTAGTTCTCCTACAGGAGACTCACTTGCGAGGTAATACTTGCAGGGCGTTGGACCGGTTTAGCTACAAGCTGCTGGCCCACTCGGGGTTCACGTGTGGCTCCAGGGGAATGGGGATTCTAGTCCGCACAGCTATTCCATTGATTGTCACGGGTAAGTGGGAGGAGGAATCGGGTTGCTTGGTGGCAATTGCGGCCAAATGGGAGGGTCGCACGCTAGTGTTTAGCTCCTGCTATATTCCACCTAGGTTGCATGCCCCGACTTACACAAAGCTTGGGTCCCATTTGGCGGATCTTCTTTGGGGTACTCTGATACTGGGAGGAGACACTAACGCGGTTATGGACTCAGACCTGGACCGCTCTGGGGAGAGGCAGGGCCATAGGGGGGAGGCTGGTTTGAGTAGTTTTACCTCAGCGTTGGGCCTCAGCGATATAATGCGAGTACATCACCCCACACAAAGGCAATACACTGTTTACTCTGCTCGGCATGGGTCCTTCTCCTGAATAGACCATATCTTTGCCAGGGTGGACCACTTAGGAGACTTTGTAGACTCTTGTATTATGGCATGGGGAATATCAGACCACTAACAGGTGGGTGTCACTCTTAAAGGGGCGGTAACGGCAAGGGCGACCTACCCTTGGATATACGCATGGTGCCTCAAAGACGATTCTATAGTGGACAAGCTGCGGGAGGGCTCCCAGCTATATTTCGATGAAAACCAGGGCTCGGTAGATTCCCAGGTAACCATATGGGAGCATTTAAGGCCGTTATGAGGGGTCAGGTCCAGACATTGATTGGCACGCAAAAGAAGGAAGAAGCACTCCAGATGGCGCAGTTGGAGCGAGAAGTGGAGATGTTGGAACGGGGGGTGGAGGGGGCCCCATCGGCGGAGTACAGTCACAAGCTTGCCCTCAAACAGCGGGAACTCCGTTCATTGGTGGAGGGTGAGGCAAGGGCCTACTCCCTAGCCGTGAAACACCGGATTTACGATGCTGGGGACAAAAGTATGAATCTGCTAGCATGGTTAGAACGTAGGGATCAGGAGCGGTCCTGGGTTGTGGAGGTGCGGGATGGGGCGGGAACCTTGGTATCGGCGGAAGTTGACATAGCGGAGGCCTTTGCGTCGTACTATGAAGCGGTGTACACCCCGGTGTGCACCAGATCTGAATCTCATTGTCAGGAGTTCCTGCATGATTTTGCACTTCCCATGCTGTCTCAGAAGTAGACTGACAGCCTAGAGACGGACCTCACAGTCCTGGAATTGGGTGAAGCCCTTAACGCGCTTCAAGCTGTGAAGGCGCAGGGGCCCAATGGGCTCCCAGTTGAAATTTACAAACGGCAGGCCAATGTAGTGACAGAACCCATGCGACGCATGTTCCTTGAGGTGCAGCAAGTGGGGATGCTACCGCGGGACCAGTGGGAGGCCACGATTGTGGTCATCCATGAGGCGGGGAAACCGGCGGACCAATGTTCATCACACCAACCTATCTCACTAATCAACATGTAGGCCAAGGTCTTGGCTAAAGTTTTGGCAACGCGTCTGCTCACAGTCCTGCCTGATTTGGTACATGTTGACCAGTCAGGATTCATGCCTCATAGGAGTACACAAAAAACAAATCACCTGGTCTCGATTTTATGTTGCTGCTCTTTATTTAGGCAGACTCTGTACCTAGATATATTTATTCTTAGGTACTGACGTTTTTTATCATCATTGATGTACATCATAAAGATTTTAAAAAATTTGACTTTCAAAATGTCTAAACATGACACACTACAAAGCATTTAAAAATGATAAACTATTGTTCAAGAAACAATATATGCACCAGGGTGTGTGACAAAATAATTACAAAACAATTCAATACAATCAAAAACAATACATAACGACAGTACACCAGTACTTTTTATCATAACAGTCCTATCTACTGCTTATTTGTATCTCGGTATATTAGGACTATTCTCAGAAGGGACGGTTTCTAAGGGATATAACTTTATTGTAAGTGGCCACCACTGGGGTGCACACTACTAGTTTGGTAGCCCTTTGTGAGCGACATGAAGAAATTCCTGAAAGAGCCGACTTCATAGGAGTACACGGCACAACCTGTGACGGCTATACAGAGTGCTGTACATGACTGAGGACATGGGCGACACCCAAACGGCATTGATGGCGCTGGATTACTCAATGGCCTTCGACAGCATCGAATGCCCAAATTTATTCATGGTCCTGCGACATGTGGGCTTTGGGCCGGTCTTCTGTAGCTGGGTGCATCTGTTGTATGTGAGGCCGGTGGCAAGGGTGAGAGTAAACGGAGCAATGTCCCGCGTGTTCCCCCTGCGGCGTGGTACGAGACAGGGGTTCCAATTATCCCCTCTCCTATTCGCCCTGGCACTAGAGCCGTTGAACCATTGGGCTTGGAGAGATCAGTCATTCTGGCGCTTGGCGCTCGCGGATGACTGGTAGGAGCGTATATCTTTATACGTTGATGATATAGTCCTATACATGGCCAGACCCTACCACTCCATGGCGCAGGCGCTCCACCTCTTTGAATTATTTGGAAGTTACTCCAGCTAAAGGATTAACTGGTCTAAATCCTTGATTTACCCTCTCTCGGGGGCCCCCAAGGGTCCCGTTCCAATGCCCGGCCTTGGTGGTCACTGAGGGATTTAAATACGTTGGGGTGTAGATCACTAGGGAAGGGGCGGAGTTCTTTACCAAAAACCTGGAGCCGCATTTGCCACGATTAGCGTTGGATGACGCTCACTGGCAGTCCCTGCCTCTCACTCTGATGGGGCGCGCTGCACTCTTCAAAATGTTGGCTTTGCCGCACCTCCTGTATACCCTACAGAATTCTGCATATCTGGTGCCCGACGGGGTGTTCCAGCGCCTATCCCAGGCCCTGCGGAAGCTGCTTTGGGACAGGGGCAGCCCAAGAATCGGTTGAGTATACTCACGAGGGGGTGTACGACGGGGGGCAGGCCATACTGGACGTTTGGTTGTATTACTGGGCATCTCAGCTTCAAGTCATTAATGACTGGGTTTAGGTGGCGGTCACAGAACCGGCCTATCGGGTAGATAGAGGGTGGATAGATACGCCATGCCGGAAGGTAATTGCACACCTCTTCTATATTTACGAAAGCATCAGAGGGACTTGCCTTCGCACAGAGGGGTGGTGCTGCAGTGCTGGAGAAGGGCCAATAAATTCCTGGGATGGGCAAACACCGTAACCGGCAGGACCTCGCTCTGATTTGGGGACCAGTTGACGGAGGTGAATAGGCTTACTGGCTTCAAGGGCTGGAAATTGATTGGAATCAAATACCTGGGGGATGTCTGGAAGGGGGTGCCCCTAGGTCCTGTGATTACCTAAAAAAAGAATTCCAAATTCACGCCTCAGAGCACTACCACTACTTGCGTTTTATACACGCTCTACACTCCCATATCCCAGCAGCGACTTCAATCTCGGAGTACTCGCCATTGGAGGACAGTCTCCTGCTTGACCCCATCTTAGAGAAGCCCACTGCTACTATCTATCGCAAACTAATAAATAATATGCCTGACCCCCTGCTGTCTCTGCGGGCGAAATGGAAGGAGGATATCGGCAGCCTAGAAGATGATGATTGGCAGGTTGCCCTGCAGAGTCTGCGTGAGATAGCGGTACAGGTATGGTTCCGTTTTGTCCAGTTTAAAATCTTGCATCTGGTGTACTACCCGCACACTCACTTATTCTCGTGGGGCAGGTGCCAGCCTCCCCTGTGTGAGGAGAGGGAACTTTCTTCCATATTCTTTGGGACTGTCCGAACGTAGTACCTTTCTGGTCAAGGGTGGCTCGCACTATGGAGATAGTAGTGGGGTCGCCAGTTCCGGTGGAACCAAGATGGCTTTTATTAATGAACAAAGGTCCGACGGACTGGTCAAGGTACAATGAGATCTGACTGGCCTTGGCGGCCGGGGTGGCAAAAAGTAATATAGCCAGGGGTGGGGGGGCGCAGGAGGCCCCACAATGGGACCAATGGCAGCGGGATTTAGATTAGTGTGAGAGGGCGGAGGAGACGATCTACAAGGCCAGGGTGTGTGTGAAGAAATGGAGGAACATCTGGAGTCCCTGGCAGAAGTACCGAGGAACGGGGGAGGCGGGTGAGGAGTGATACGGGTGGTAGTTTTTGGACACGATACGATCTGCCCTTGTATGTACAACGAATTGCCAAATATTCTCTGCTAATTGAACACTGCTATGTATTTTGCGAGTCTGTGTTTAATAAAAAGATTTTCTTTTAAATGTTGCTAATGAAAGTATCTATTTCTGGAAGAACATTTGCAACAGTTGCTATTGTTTTCCATGCTGGAAGTACTACTACAAGTGGACATTATACAGTTTACTTAAAGTATAATAATGGTTGGAGTCACTGTAACGATACACACTTGGAAATGAAACCCAGATTTCCTTATGAATTACCCAACCCATACTTGAATTTTCTGAAACAAAGATTTTAGATACACCATTCGGCTTCATGGGAAGGTACATAGATCTTTAAGGAATTCTTACTGGATGCTTTCAAAGTGACATTTTTGGTATATTATCTGTCGTATTGGGAAAATGTGCAGAGCAACTACATAGGATCTTTAAGGAATTCATACTGGATGCTTTCAGAGCGAAATCTTTTATACATTATCTGGTGTATTGGGAAAATTGTGCAGAGAAACTACGTAAGATCTTTAAGGAATTCATACTGGATGCTTTCAAAGCGTAATTTTTGATACATTATCTGGTGTATTGGGAAAATGTACAGACAAAGTACGTAGTAAAGGTAAGATTTGAACATTTGAAGTACTATTGAATGTGGTATTTGTGTTGATTTTGTATTATATTTGAGAGAATTCGTTTTTTTTTTTAACACTCTAGTTGATTGTTTTATTTTCCCCTGCTGTTTATGATGAAACTACACTGGCATCACTGTGAATAGTGAAGTTAAGTAGTAACTGATGACAGCAAAAAAAGGGAGAAAAATTGTTATCTGAATGTTAAATTATTTTGTATTATTTAAAAGCTCATTGTAATTTGTGAAATGTATTATGTTACATAGCACTTTTGTTTATTTTATGTACTTGAAAAGTTAGAAAAAAATGACAAATACACAATGTAGTTCGATATTTTAAAAACCTTTGAAATTCACTGAAAAAAACATAGGTTTTACAGACGTTATAGTTAGGAATTAGCATTTTAAAAAAACCTTAGAAATTCACCCAAAAAAAGTTTCAGGGACGTTATAGTTAGTTGGACATTTGACTCATATAAAATCAGAGAAATTCGCCTGTTACAGTTAGTTGAGCTAACTATAACTCACGCGCCCGCAATGCACTCCTGATGATGTCACATATTACATCAATCATGACATGGTCAGTGACTTCACTGATGACATCACTGATGACATCTCAAATGACATCACCCATGACATCACTCATGACATCATCAACGTGATAATCTGAAGCATATACTGATGCCCTAATATGAACTTTGATACACCAATTTTAAAATGCAGACTACTATTTTTGAAACCATACACACAAGAAAGCCATATACTACATACCACTCACTATTTCCAAGGTCTACACACACACCCAGTCACCTATAGATGTAGTTACTCATCAATATAGGACTATAATATGCACTCATACATCTATACATGCAGTCACACTCCGCCACTCATCCATAGAGTTACTCACACACCTAGTCAGTAATGCAAAGAATCAGTCACATACCCATTTACTCATGTATACAGTTATACACACCAACTCCGTTATTTATAGACATACCACATCAGTTATTTATACACTTACTAACAAATAGTTACTGTCTAATACAATCAGTGATAGAAGGAAACACTTATTTATACACCCACTCTTCAAATAATTTACTCTCACGTATAGTCATTTATATACTCCAACACTCACATATAGTGCCTTAAAACATATGACTAGTTAGTCACAGATATACCACTGAGACATTCATTCACTCACCAACACATCCATACACACACTAACTCACCCATACAGCCCTTCCCAGATGCACTTTTGAATCCATACAACCAGTGAATCAACCACTCAGACATCTATGCACAGAGTCATACGCCCCACCACCCAGCTACACAGACCCTCAGGGACCCATACAGATACTTAGGCAACAAATCAATAACCCATATAGACACTCATGTAGCTATTCAGCAACCTATGCAGTTGCTTACACACCAACTGAGAGACTAATACAAACTTTCACACAGTTTAGTCACTAACCCCTGCATTCAGTAAGACACGTTCAGTTACACACTTATACAGTCAGTCACGCACCTTCTAAATATTCCCTTCAGGTACTTGTAAATGCATTCATTCTTCAACACAACTTGGCATAGATATATATGAAAAATATTTAAACTTTATAGAACACACATTCACTGGATGATGTCATGAGGGATGTCATGAGTGATGTCATGAGTGATGTCACTGACCATGTCATGAGTGATGTAATATGTGACATCATCAGCAGTGCAGTGCATTGCTGGCGCACGAGTTACAGTTAGCTCAACTAACTATAACAGGCAAATTTCTCTGGTATTATATGTCAAATGTCCAACTAACTATAACATCCCTGAAACTTATGTTTTTTTCAGTGAATATATATATATACCACGCGGTTTACGACTACTTTTGGCACCGAGTTTCGACAAGCCAAACCCGGCAATATTAAAGGAGTGGGGTCAGAGTAATTTGGCAGCGTCCATGAATCTTGTGCACATACTCATAAAATATGCTGCCATTGACCGCGAAGAAATCTTAGAAGTGATTAAAGCAATTGAAAATGAAATTGAGACACGAACGGAAACTGATGAAATCAAAAAATTAACAGACGTAATGAATGACCATCTGTTTAAACACGAGGAGAAAATTAAACAACGAAAGGCACAAAAATTTACTCGTGATCAGGATGATTACAACAATGGCCAGATTTTTACTTTCGCTAGAAAATACAACAGTGCAAAAAGACAAGCGTATAGTAATAAAAATGGCTCCAAAGCTCCTATTACATCTAATTTAGGGGCTAGCTCTAACGTCAGTGAATCTATAAATTTAAACGATGAAGATGACGAAATCAGTTCCGACACAGTCTCACTCACCAGCGGTTCTAGTACAGACTCCACACCTATGAATGCACAAAGACCAGTGTTTTTAAACTTGGAACAGGAGATGGATTTTATCGTGGAACAGCGACTGCAGACCTTACGACCGAGACAGCAAAGACAAGCAACAAACAGAGACGAAACAGACGCAGGAAAGCAAGAAGACTCAAGCATAAACAAAAAACAGCTAACAAAGAAAAAAACATGGAAAAACAAACACCAGTAGATAACACTATAATTAATTTATCTACCGTCACGCTAAGTAAAGCAGAAGAACAACTACTTTCCTTGGGCCTCAATTTCTGTACCATTCAAAGCTTTGACTATAGCATGACCAGGATAGATGTGTATTGCTTTACCCGGATGTTAAAATTGAAAAAACACTTTTCTGCCAAGTCTGCTAATGATCTCACTGCTCCAGCAACAGACGCCAATTTGGAGGTTTTACCTACAGATCATATAAATGTTTTAAGTGCTTCTGATGCGTACACCTTTCTAGATGCACAAGATCTGGCTAGTACTTCTACTGACGTTACATCGATAGATCCTGATCTTGCTACCCAAATCAGGCTTAACAAAATTGATATCTATCAGAAAGGCGCAGGACTGAGTCCATTTAAGAGCAAATCTTCATATATGCCATTGATGCCCAGAGACGGCATCGACGTTTTCCACGATTGTGTAACGAACGACATCAAGAAGTTATACCACAGGACTAGAAGCAAAAAAGTAAGAAATTTTCTAATATTAAACGGGAATATGCTAACTTGATGAAAAAATTAAGTGACAATCATGAAATTGTTATAAAAAACTCCGATAAAGGGGGGAACTTGGTTATTTGGCTTAAGAAAGACTATATAGCAGAGGCCAACAGACAGTTAAATGATACCATGTGTTATGCAAAATCTACCTACAAAGAATATACTAATGCGAAAACAACTTTAAACAAATTACTTGGACAATGGCGCAGAGAGGGGCTAATCTCTTTTGAGGAATATAAATTTATGAATGTGGAATATCCGGTTCTTCCATCTCTATATTTAATCCCGAAAGTGCACAAAAAAGTAAGCCCAATCCCTGGTCGCCCTATTATATCAGCCATCAAGAGCATGTGTGAAAAAGTTGGAGAATACGTAGATTTTTTCTTGCAAGACATAGTAAAACATCTACCTAGCTTTGTGAGAGACACGAGTGATTTTTTAACCAAGATTGTCAATCTAAAATGTAGTCCTAATATGCTGCTTATTACTTTAGATGTAGAGTCGCTCTACACCAGCATTGATCACACCCAAGGATTATCTGCAGTTGGTCATTTTTTAGCCAAGCGCCCCATTATGTATTACGAACACAACAAAGCTATTTTAAAACTTATTGAATGGTATCTTTATAACAATTTCTTTCTTTTTGGCAAAGATGTTTTCAAACAACTACGAGGTGTTGCTATGGGGGCCTGTTTCTCCCCTAGCTATGCGTGTTTACACGTTGGTTGATGGGAGGTACAGGTCCTCGCAACAAAACACAACAAGTGGATGCATGAGCATATCAGATGTTACTTAAGATATATCGATGACATTTTTATTTTATGGGAAGGAAGTGTTGAGCTAGCTAATGATTGTATTAGAGAGATAAATACTAACTCTTTAAATTTGAACTTTACAGCTCATATTCATGCTACAAAAATGCAATTCTTGGATGTAGAGATGTATGTATCCAATTCATCTATTCATACTACACTACACAGAAAATCTACCGCTGGAAACACTACTTTACACGCGAGTAGCATGCATCCTAGACACACCATTTCCAGTATCCCCTATGGGGAAATCCTAAGACTAAAAAGGATATGCAGCACCAATACTAATTTTGAATCTTGTCTAGATGAAATGATTGTCCGTTTTAAAGCTCGAGGATACACCGATAACATGCTCAAATTGGCCATTGATAAGTCTAAACTTAGAAAAAGTTTATTCAAACAAAATGAACAAGAAAGTGATACTCAAGCTATCTCTGTCAAACATAATTCTAAATCCAACTGTCCACGCTTGATAACTACCTTCAGTAAAGAGGATAGACAGCTTAAAGCGATTATGAAAAATAATTGGCCCATAATATTAAGTGATAACATCTTAGGGCCTATGCTTCCCCAGTCCCCTGTAATCACTTTTAGAAGAGCTCAAAATATGGGTTCATCCTTGGACAAGGCAGCACCTGAGCTAAAACAGAAGAAAATATGGCTTCAGCCAGCTGGAGGTTTTCTTAAATGCTCTAGCTGTTGAGCGTGTAAATTTGGAATAAATACCTCTCGCTACTCGACCCCTTTTTGTCCTGAAGGCAGGACCATTAATGGCAGCTACACTTGTAAAACGGACCATGCTGTATATGTCCTGACTTGCACCTGCGGCTTAAACTACGTTGGTAGTACCAGGCTGCAGGTGCACGTCAGGATATTGCAGCATTTGAGAGCCGTTATCCATAGTGATCCTGCTTACCCGGTTGCCCGCCACTTCAAGACTGTCCACAATAAAGACGTGTCATGTCTCAAGTACTTCGTGGTGGGAGCTATTCCTCTATTAAGAAGAGGAGGGGATCGAGATCTTATGCTCAGACAGTTGGAAAGTAAAATGATCCTAGAATTCGACAGTAGATGGCCCAATGGATTAAATACCACGGAAGAGATGCATCATTATATATAAACGTAGTGTGTATATATATATATATTATTAGGTTCTTTGCTCTCTTCCATGTTATCCACTATGTGTATAGCTTCTTCACACCCAGTAGTTAGGATCCCTATTACTGAGTGTGATATAATTACCATTTGCTATACATTTGTCATGTCAATATATTCTTTAGATACTATAGGGGTTGCTCCCTATTTTTTCTGATTAAGTTTGCTATATGTGATTTAAATAATGATGTATATATAGAGAAAGATTGCAAATACTTTTTGATATGGATATATTTATCTATTTATCTATTTATATATACTGATCCAGCTTTTTTTAACTTCTACATCATCAATTTGTATTTTTCTTCTCTATTTTCAGATAATGACATCTTCATTCAAATTGAACATTTCCACTACTTTTTCTACTTGCTCTATTTATGCACTTTTAGATATGTGTATTTATTTATAAATGTATGATGATTCTTCTATTCTCTTTTGTTATTTATGTCAACACATGATTCGATGCATATTTTGTTGAGATTCATGGTTTACATATACTTGTATATATTTCTACTGCTTTTTAGGAACGTTTTAGTAAATTTTAATGCAACCATCTCAGGGACCAGGGAATATTGAGTTGTATATATTGAATGACTTCTTGACTATGCAGTATGCACTTTTTTGCTTTCTTTGCACAATCTTTTGCATATTCCTACATGCACTTTATCTCAATTGCTGCTTTCTCAAATATTGCACCAGTCACTTTATGGACATAATAATGGAACAATTTCGTTGACTATCAGTTTTTGCACTAAATAATATATATGTATTTATACAGAAATATTTTTTGGTTTTCAAATATCAATTCTATTGAATTTTGAAGTTATTTGGGATTCATCCCTTTTATTGCAATACATAACTGTATACCAACGAATGGTAAGAGTAGATATTTATATCCTTATCCTTTTGTCTATGTCTATGATCATGTGACTTATGACGTCATCACTAGAGGTGTGTTCACTTTTTAAAGCATGTAAAAAACGCAATTGTTTTTCAGTATAATTACAGTGTGAACAAGGGCAAGTTGGCCCGAAACGCGTAGCTGTTTCTCTGTGAAAAAATAAATTTAACATCTTGCTGTACCTGGCTGGTCTGTCTCCTTCGTTGCTGGCATGCTGATGTGGCTGCTCAAAAGCGATACTGCTAGGAGCTGATTTTCATATATATATATATATATTGTTGAGAATATCCAATAGAAATGACCTTGTTTACTGGCATTAGAGATAACCGATTTAGTGTGGAATATTTAGATGCATTTAAGCAGTTATCCAATGTTTGTGAATTACAAGAAATACGATAGTCTGTTGTTCCTTTCTATTGTCACGTGACCTGCATTTCACGGAAGCGAGGGGGCGTGCACAGTGTGTTTAAGATATATAAAAAGTATCAGTGACGTGCAACAAGCTGAATATGATCAAGGGCTCTTGAAGCCCGAAACGCGTCGTTGCAGGCTGCGGGAGAAACGCAAATAAACATACATCTTGCCTGAACTGCTGTGGTGGTCTGAGTTCCTTCTTTGCCGGAACACGGAAGTGGTCGGAGGTGGTAGGAATTGTTTGGCGTACATCGTTACAGAGGTCGGTTGCCTCTGTTTCCGGATCGCCTCCTTGCAAGTTGGAAGCTGCCCTCAACCGTAAACTTTTGGCTCCGTAGTGGAATTTGGCGGCTTCCCCCTGACTCCAGTGATTGCCACAGAAATATACCGGCGGCAGACCGTGTTCGATCGAGTCGGAGGACTCGCAAGAAGACAACTAACGCCGGTGAGTGGGTGAATTACTCCATTGTCAGGAAGGGAGATACAGCAGAAGGCAAGACAAGATACAAAATTAACTTTTGTCAGCTTGAAAAATCCAAGCGTTCGTACCGCAGCCTACCATGTCACCGGAAGTAGAAAAAGAGAGAGAACTAGCAGCAGAAAGCATGTTTTGCATACAATCAACAGGGGCGCGCAATACATCACAGCTGCCGGTCACAGAGCCTGACAAAGACAAAGATGCAAAAGCGCTTTTAAAACTCTTCGAGGCAAAATCGAAGTTGGAAATCACAAAGTTGGGGGAAAACAAATCACTTTCCGAATACAGCAAAGTGGGGTGGGTTCCTCGTGGGTTAAGAATTTTGTTGGCCCCGAGCTTTGATAGACCGAATCCGGAAATGCTCCGCGAATGGGGAGAGAACAATCTCCAGGCGTCGATGAACTCGGTAAGAATTCTGTGCAAATATGCCAAAATTGACCGCATAGAAATTCTGAAAGAGATTGATGGCATTACTAGTGAACTTGATAAATTACCACCATCGGATTATATCACTAAAACCAAAGCAGCCATCACTGAGAGACTCAAGAAACACGAAGAAAAGATTAAAGCGAGAAAAACCCATAAGTTTGCTAGAGACCTGGCGGACTACGAAAATGGTCAGATTTTCACGTTTTCAAGGAAATACGATCTGGCCAAAAGAAAACAGTATAGTGAGAAGACTTCAAACTCGACTAAATGTGCAGAGTCAGCATCAAGCCCCAATGATGATTCCTCTAATTTGGATCCATTGTCTGCGACGAGTGGTTCAAGTATTTCAAGTGCATCAGCTCAAACCATCTCTGACAAAAGACCAATTCTTAATATGAATAAGGAGCTGGATTTTTTAGTAGAGGAGAGACTCAAAACATTACGTCCGAGAATGCAAAGGAGGCCAGACGAAAACATAGAAACAAACGCAGAAAAGAGCAACGCAGAAGGCTTAAAAACCGCCACAAAAAAGAAAACCTTCTGGAGAAAGAACAAACGCAACTAGACAACAGTATCATCAATCTGACCAACGTAGTTCTTACCAAAGCGGAACAACAACTTTTAGCGCTGGGTTTGATCTTTTGTCCCGGCGAAAACTTCAATTATGCACGAACTCGAATCGATGTATTTTGTTTTATACGAAAACGTAAACTTAAAAAATATTTCGCATTAAAAGCAGGCAAAAATCAAACAGATGTTTCTGACAGTAATGTGTATGACTGTGATGGTGCCCCGTCCTTACGAGCCTCCGATGTCCCTGGTGTAATATCTATGCATGACCTTCTTGAAGAAGAAGAGTCAACTAGTAGCGATCCCATGGACCCTATTGATCTTTCCACACAAGAGAGACTACGTAAGATAGACTTTGTTCAGAAAGGAGCGGGTATGAGTCAGTTTAAGAATAAATCAAGTTTTGTCCCTCTCATGCCGAAAGACTCGATTGATACCTACCATGACATGATTATTAATGACTTGAAAAAACTAAATATGAGTGTTAAGAAAATCAAACAGCAGCGCGGTTCTTTTTTCAGGAAAATAGCATACGACAAATTGATTAAAAAACTGGGCGAAAACTGTGATATCGTGATAAAAAAATCCGATAAAGGGGGAAATCTTGTTTTATGGCCTAAAAAACAATATATAGCAGAAGCTGATAAACAACTAGGCAATGAGCAATGTTACCAAAAAGCCACATTCAAAGAATATGAAAATGCTAGAATGGCCTTGCAGAAAATGCTAGCTCAATGGAGAAGAGAGGGCCTGATATCTAACGACGAAAGTAAATTTCTATTTAAAGAACATCCAGTGTTACTTGTTTTGTATCTAATCCCTAAGGTACATAAGCAGGTAACACCGGTTCCGGGTAGGCCTATTATCTCTGCGATAGACAGCGCTAGCGAAAACATTGGTCAATACATCGACCATTTTCTGCAAGATTTGGTAAAATCTCTCCCGAGTTTTGTTAAAGACACTGGGGACTTTTTGACAAAAATAAAAGATGTTATGTGGTATGATGATCTATGTCTAATAACTTTAGACATAGAATCCTTGTATACAAGCATTAACCATACACAAGGTTTAGAAGCGATCAAACACTTTTTAGCGACTAGACCCATTGAACTTTATGCCCACAACAAAGTCATTGTTGAATTGATTAACTGGTGTTTGAACAACAATTTTTTTCTCTTTAACAATACACTGTTCAAACAATTGAGGGGAGTTGCTATGGGGGCCTGTTTTTCCCCCAGCTATGCGTCTTTACACGTAGGCTGGTGGGAGGAACAGGTCCTCAGGCGCCAATATAGGACAGTGTGTGAGCAACACATGATGTTGTATCTTAGATACATCGATGATGTTTTTATAATTTGGCGTGGCGACATCTCAATTGCACAGAAATTCATTGATGAGATCAATAACAATGACCTCAATTTAACTTTTACCTCTCACATCCACACTACACAAATAGAGTTTTTGGATGTCAAGCTTCAGGTCGAGAACAGCAGACTACAAAGTACCTTATATAGAAAATCTACGGCAGGTAATATCACATTACACGCCAATAGCTCACATCCTAGGCACCTCATCGCTAGTATACCTTATGGTGAGGTGCTTAGACTCAAGCGTATATGTAGTGATGAAAATGACTTTCGCAATTGTGTTGAAGACATGCGTACAAGGTTATTATTGAGAGGATACAGCAACAAACTCATCAATAATGCCATCAGTAAATCAGACAAACGACCAAGAGCTAGTCTGTTTAAACAGGGATCCACTAAGTCTACATCCAGAGAAGTGAATACTAACTCTGATAACCCTAGACTAATTACGACCTACTCGCGACAAGAGAGAAAAATTAGAGCGATTGTTCAAAAACACTGGCCCATTGTCCTTACAGACAATGTTCTGGGTGACCGTTTGACTTCTTCCCCTGTTGTTACCTTTAGAAAGGGTAGATCCTTGGGCAGTGATCTAGATAAAAATTCCCCTGAGACGATAAAACCAACACTTTGGTTACATTCGTCAAGGGGGTTTAAAAGATGCACTGTTTGTCGTGCTTGCAAATTCGGTTGTAACAGGACATCCTACCAGACACCATTTGATACATCCCCCATCGCTATTAAGGGCAGTTTTAATTGCAAAACTGATTTCGCTGTTTATGTCCTGACGTGCACCTGTGGCTTAAATTATGTGGGAAGCACAAAGCTACAGGTGCACCTCAGGATATTACAACACCTGAGGGCCATCCTCCACAATGATGCTGCCTATCCCGTGGCACGGCACTTTTTAAGTGCCACAACAAAGACATCAATTGCCTTTCTTATTTCGTCATTGCCGCTGTCCCCAAAAGCAAAAGAGGCGGCAATAGAGAAAGGAAACTCAGGCAGTTAAAGACCAAATTTATTTTAGAATTAGACAGCAAATGGCCACGGGGTCTCAACAATGCTGAGGATATGCATACCTTCTTGTAAATAGCACATAGCAGCGAGATCTCCAATATGCATATTTATGAAATGAAAGTATAAACTATAATGTATCTCAAATGTACCGTATTTGCACCACAATATCTTTGCCCATGTACATATTTTTATCTGCATAGTTTACTCTCTCTATTTATTCTATTTGAAATGTATAATAATTTTATATTGACATCGTTGATAAAATATATTTTTTATGGCAATTTACAATTATACTTTGAATAGAGGTTTTTAATCCGGCTGGAGAAAACCATTTTATCATTGAAGACTTATATGATTGATTTGCTATGAAATGTGATATTGTCGACTTTGTCACTATAGAATGCACACAGGACACTTTATATTTATTATCTTTGCACTGTTGCACAATTATTTCAGCACTTTATTGCATAAATTTGCACTACCTATAGACAAGTAGCACTTAAGCACTTTTGCCGGTCACTTGGACAAGAAAGATCTAGCAGCATACTGTCGCATATAAGTAACGCACACTATTGCAAACATAGTTATTGTTGAATCATAGTACACACGTTGATAGAATGTTTGTGTAAATATATCAAATAAGGATTGATCCTGTCTGATGTTGTTGAGAATATCCAATAGTAATGACCTGGCATTAGAGATAACCGATTTAGTGTGGAATATTTAGATGCATTTAAGCAGTTATCCAATGTTTGTGAATTACAAGAAATACGATAGTCTGTTGTTCCTTTCTATTGTCACGTGACCTGCATTTCACGGAAGCGAGGGGGCGTGCACAGTGTGTTTAAGATATATAAAAAGTATCAGTGACGTGCAACAAGCTGAATGTGATCAAGGGCTCTTGAAGCCCGAAATGCGTCGTTGCAGGCTGCGGGAGAAACGCAAATAAACATACATCTTGCCTGAACTGCTGTGGTGGTCTGAGTTCCTTCTTCGCCGGAACACGGAAGTGGTCGGAGGTGGTGGGAATTTGTTGGCATATATGTATATATATATATATATATATATATCAGAAGCAACAACGGGGTCCTTCCGGGATCCTTCCTCTCCAGTCAGGTGGCGTCTCACATTCGGCGGACCACACTGGCCGAAAAAGTCAATAAACAGCAGATTGCTTGTAAAGCAAAAAAAGACGCACTCAGGAGTGCTGCAGCAATGAGGATTTATTTGTCCAGGACAAATAAATCCTCATTGCTGCAGGACTCCTGAGTGCGTCTTTTTTTGCTTTACAAGCAATCTGCTGTTTATATATATATATATATATACATATATATATATATATATATATATATATATATATATATATATATATATATATATATATACCAGTAGCGTGTTAAAGGGGCCCGTTCCACTTAAGATGCCGGAGCATTGCTGGCAACAAGTTGTGGACTCACCAAGGTTTTGGTAGCTCCGGCCCGCCTCGGACTGCGGGAGCTTGGAATTGGGCTGTTTGCCAGGAGCAGCTCGACATGGTGCGAGGAGCCGGGAATCCAGGTGTCCCGACTCGCAGCCCGCCAAGCCTATGCAAGAGAGGCTGGAACGTTAGTGGGGGCCTGAGGGAGTCACAGGACACCATTCCCACACGGGACCAGCCACCGATAGAGCAATCATCTTTCTCCCCGAGTAAATAAACAACAAACAGTTACCCCCGTGCACTGCCTTCCAACCCTGGTGAACTGTGGGTGATGTAGTCGGGATTCCAAGACTACAGAAGGCACGCATCAAAACAACAGGGGGCGGAGCTCTCCGACCAATGAGGGAGCAGGAGGAGACACTTAAGATGGTAATGGAATGGCGGCTCGTGTGTGGAGGCATCTGACGAGGCGAAGGGTCGCTGAAATGCATAATGCCCAGTGTCCACATTAAAGGCTCCCCAAAGGATTCCTCCATGTGGCCTCTTACTCCTTGGAAATGTAGGGGTGTGATTGGATGTTTTACACGCTGGCCAGTAGCGTGTTAAAGGGGCCCGTTCCACTTAAGATGCCGGAGCATTGCTGGCAACAAGTTGTGGACTCACCAAGGTTTTGGTAGCTCCGGCCCGCCTCGGACTGCGGGAGCTTGGAATTGGGCTGTTTGCCAGGAGCAGCTCGACATGGTGCGAGGAGCCGGGAATCCATGTGTCCCGACTCGCAGCCCGCCAAGCCTATGCAAGAGAGGCTGGAACGTTAGTGGGGGCCTGAGGGAGTCACAGGACACCATTCCCACACGGGACCAGCCACCGATAGAGCAATCATCTTTCTCCCCGAGTAAATAAACAACAAACAGTTACCCCCGTGCACTGCCTTCCAACCCTGGTGAACTGTGGGTGATGTAGTCGGGATTCCAAGACTACAGAAGGCACACATCAAAACAACAGGGGGCGGAGCTCTCCGACCAATGAGGGAGCAGGAGGAGACACTTAAGATGGTAATGGAATGGCGGCTCGTCTGTGGAGGCATCTGACGAGGCGAAGGGTCGCTGAAATGCATAATGCCCAGTGTCCACATTAAAGGCTCCCCAAAGGATTCCTCCATGTGGCCTCTTACTCCTTGGAAATGTAGGGGTGTGATTGGATGTTTTACACGCTGGCCAGTAGCGTGTTAAAGGGGCCCGTTCCACTTAAGAGACTGGAGCATTGCTGGCAACAAGTTGTGGACTCACCAAGGTTTTGGTAGCTCCGGCCCGCCTCGGACTGCGGGAGCTTGGAATTGGGCTGTTTGCCAGGAGCAGCTCGACATGGTGCGAGGAGCCGGGAATCCATGTGTCCCGACTCGTTGCCCGCCAAGCCTATGCAAGAGAGGCTGGAACGTTAGTGGGGGCCTGAGGGAGTCACAGGACACCATTCCCACACGGGACCAGCCACCGATAGAGCAATCATCTTCTCCCCGAGTAAATAAACAACAAACAGTTACCCCCGTGCACTGCCTTCCAACCCTGGTGAACTGTGGGTGATGTAGTCGGGATTCCAAGACTACAGAAGGCGTGCATCAAAACAACAGGGGGCGGAGCTCTCCGACCAATGAGGGAGCAGGAGGAGACACTTAAGGTGGTAATGGAATGGCGGCTCGTGTGTGGAGGCATCTGACGAGGCGAAGGGTCGCTGAAATGCATAACGCCCAGTGTCCACATTAAAGGCTCCCCAAAGGTTTCCTCCGTGTGGCCTCTTACTCCTTGGAAATGTAGGGGTGTGATTGGATATATATATATATATATGTATATATATACCGTTTCACAGTTACAGACAAAATTTTGTGTCAGCCGACACAAGCAGGAGCACGCTCAAACCAGGTCTGTGAAAAATATATTTATTTCATTTCAGATCACTTCTCAGCGCTGACAGACGTGTTTCGCCACTCTGACTTTGTCAATGTCCACTGAGAGTTTATAGATTATCGATTGAGGCGGGAAACGCCTAGCCAATTGTATGACTTGGAGCCATGTTGTTTGCATCATGGTTCCAAGCGTTGTGCCTAATTGTATTGTTGGTGTAAGGTGAGGTACGAGAATACCTTCATATGGATGTGCTATTTATTGAGTTGGCAAACACTGATAACTATGTGAACTGAACCCGTTTTAAGCACATGATGGTGGCATGGGTTGTGCCTAAAGTGTACATTTGGAATCGGCGGATATGGAGGATCAGTTATATCTTGTTGACCGGGATCAAAGTGGATTGTTGTTAATGTAACATGTTGTATGTCTTTTATGTGTTGACTTATGTTGTGGGAGAGAAGCATAGACAAATGTCCAGAAAAGATTTAGGAGGGATGAAGTCTTATGATTATTGATACAACGATTGCAAAGCATTCATTTAGTTAGGATCAGGACAATAGCAAACATTGAACGAAACAAAGAGCAAATCAATTATCCTTCCACATGAAGAAAGGATAGAGGATGGAGGTCAATGAGTGAGTCCTATGATGTTGTCTGAAATTCTTCAGCTATTTCTCTGCTTGACACAGGTGTGTGATGTTTCAGTTCATGTCATGCATTCAAGAGCTGCAATGGTGTGGGTGACGAATGTGATGGAACCTTGGTAAGGATGCAGAGTCTCTCAAGGGACTAAGATGCCGCTGGTAGACAGTAGTTGAGACTGGGGAAGACTAGAGAGAATGAGAGGCCATTGGTGTCTTCCCGATTGGTTAGTCGGCATCACTAGGGTGGAGGCAACCATCTGGGTACAGGAGCAGGGGTGCTGCCTGAGATTTATGAAGTTCAGCGAGGTCCTCTAGGAAAAGGTAGAAGGACACAGCAGAGGCCATGTCCAATAGTCCCTTGGAGGTGTGTCTGGAGATTCATTAGAAAGAGGTATATGCTGAATCCACACCCCACACCGGAATACCACTACAAAACAGGAATGAGTGAAATGGCTGTTTTACTGCGAAAGTATTTTTGTTTACAAAAACATGATTAATACCCAAGTCAATTTAAATCACTACTTTCCATTAAGGCTTATAATTCACAGGACTTCACACTCCATAATATGTTTCCAAAGAAAGTAGTTTCAGGTCAAGGGCATTTGAGTGTCCACCTCAAACATTATTATACTCATTTGTAGAGCGTAGCGAATCATCTCCAGGGGGTTCTCTCGGCGCTTAGAGAAATGAGTACTAAAGAGCAGGAACTCCTAGAACAACCAAGTCTTTAGCAGTTTCTTGAATCTAGATAGATCGGTACGAGACCGAATCTTCTCAGGTAGGCTATTCCAGTGACTGGGAGCCAGATGAGAAAAAGCTCGACCCCCCCCCCCCGTTTTGGCCTTGTTTATTCTTTGCATACATAAGAAATTGCGATTACTAGACCTTAGCTGCCGTATGGGTTGCTACATGATTAGTTTCTTTTTGAGATAAGCTGGACGTTTCCCCTGGAGCCGACTTAAAGACCACATGAAGCATCTTAAAAATGGCTCATTTCTTGATCGGAAGCCAATGTATTTGGCTCAGGAGTGGTACTGAAGGGGCGCTCCCTGCTTTGCTAAGTGTGAGGCGGGCTGCAATGTTTTCCACCACCTGTAGTTTAGATAGTAGATCTTACCTCATTCCAACGAGCAGAGAGTTGCCATAATCCAGTCGACTGACCAAGAGTGACTGAATGAGGGTTTTCCTTGCTGAGAGTGGACACCAAGGGATGATCTTTCTAAGCATCCTCATGGTTCCGAAACAGGTGCCTGACAATGTTTTACTCTGCTCCTCCTTTGAAAGCTTGTTATCAATCCTGATGCCAAGATTCTTAGCCAAATTTTTTGGGGAAGGTGCCTCTCCCAGCTCCACAGGCCACCAATTGGGGGACGAAATTTCTTTAGCCTTCCCGAACAGCAGTATCTCTGTTTTAGATGAATTGAGCTATAGGAAGTACTTCCTCATCCATATCGCAATGTTGGACATGTAGTTTTTTAATTTTGATTGAGTTGCTACAACGTCATCCTCTATGGGGACAATCAACTGCGTGTCGTCCGCATACGAGATGGTCTCAAACCCACAGCTTCTGATGATTTCAGCCAACGGGGCCACATACACATTAAATAGGGTGAGACTCAGGATGGATCCCTGATGGACTCCGCTGTCCACTAATATGATCTGTGACACGAAGGAATCCAACTGGATGCTTTGGGTACGATCTGATAGACAGCTTTGTATCCATTTAAGGGCCATGCCTCTGACACCAATGCCTTGCAATCAGTCCAGCAGGATCTTATGAGAGATGGTGTCAAAGGCTGCCGACAGATCAAGGAGGACTAGCATCACTGGGGTCTCCTGTCCAGTGTCAGCCTTATGGTATCTGTAACCTCCAACAGTGCAGCCTCAGTGCTATTGGAGGCACAGAAGCCGGACTGAGTAGAGTCCAAAAGGTTATTTTGTTTCAGGTAGCGGGACAGATGCCGGTTTATTAGTGTTTCCATTACCTTCGAGCAACAGGAGAGAAGAGCAATCGGCCTATAGTTTTGTACATCAGTCGGATTCGCTAGCGCCTTTTTAAGCATTGGTTTTATATCCGCGCCTTTCCACTTCCGAGGAAACGTGGCGGTGTCTAGCAAGATGTTAGAAACCCCAGCAAGCGCGTCAGCTAAGACCGGACTGAGTTCTGACATAACGGTGGGCGGTGCAGGATCTAATGGAGATCCTGATTTCATGAGGCATAATAAGGAGCCCACTTGTTCACTCGTGATATGAGGGAAATATTCCAACCTAAGAGGGAATAGTATTTCCTGCGGTGGATCTACAAGATGGTCTGCTTCCTCCAGCTCGAAATAGCGGTAGATTATATCAATCTTGTGAGTGAAATGGGTGGCTAAGTCATCACAAAGCTCCTGGGTGGAAGGCGGCAGCGGGTTGTTGGCCTTTGGGTTGGTAAATTCCTTCAGGATCTTAAATAGCTCCTTCGAGGAGTTTTTCGCCTCCATAATGCGAGAGCCAAGATGTGCTCTTCTGGCTACATTACAGCTGTTGAGATAAGCTCTGTGAGCCCTTCGATAGCACAGTTCATCTGGCTCTACCTAGGATATACTCCATTTCCTTTCCATGTCCCTGCAAGTAGCTTTTTCTCTCTTGAGAGTGTCTGAGTACCAGGGGGCTGGGTCTGCCCTATCCTGAATTTTTACCCTCTTGAGTGGAGCTATGGTATCTAGGGCTTCTAAGATTGAGACCTCAAGCCTTCCCAAGGCTGAGTCGCAGTCTTCGCCCGTGCTGAATGAGGGGGCGCTATATACTTGGCGGAAGGCAGCAGAAGATACCTTTTTCCAGGATCTGCGGATGTCTTTGCCGCTTTGTGTACAGGCGGCAGGCTTCGGAAACAACATAGTGAAGTTTAGAGCTGTGTGGTCTGTCCAGCCCAAGGTTTGAGGGGGTTCAACCACTAGCTCGGGGATATTTGAGAATATGGTGTCCAGTATATGGCCGGCAACATGAGTGGGACTGGCGACTCTTGACGATAACTCAAGTGACTCCATCGCTTCCATTAAGCTAGCAGATTCTGCATTAGAGAGAGTCTCTAAATGATGATTGAAATCCCCAACTAGTAGAAATTTGTTTGCATTTAAAATGTATGGGGCCAACCTATCAAGTAGGGCTGTGCAAAACTCTTTCTTGCTGCCTCCAGGTGGATGATATACTAGTGCTCCTGTCCACTCAATGGTTTGGGCGCGCTCTACTCTAAATATCAGCAGCTCTAGATTTTTGGAGGAGACCGTGTCTAAGGTCTTAATATGATAGGGAGGGCGCATGGCGATAGCTAACACGCCGCCGCGCTTTATTGGACTTCCAGCTGAACAATTAAGTAATCTGCAGGGAAGGCCATTGCCAGTGCTGGAGTGGAGTCATTATTCAGCCAGGTCTCAGTAAAGAGACATATGCCTGGTTTAACGTCGTCCAGCAGATCCCAAATCTCAGCCAGATATTTTGATATGGATCTGGCATTGAGATATAGCCCCCGAAGGCAGGCTCTCTGTCCTTCCCTAGTCTGCTTCTCCGTTTTAACATTCTGCTTCCCACGTGGTTGAATGTTGCTGGCAGGGGGATGTGAGTTACGGGAAGCTTGCTGCTGCTTAGTCAGGGCCCACCCACAAAACCCACAACACTGCCGGCCCCCCAGCAGATTAACATTCTCTGCTTGAATTTTATTGTTGCCCCCGTGGCATGAAGACAGAAGTCTAAGCCTCAACAACGCTTCTCGTGGATAACTTATCCTGCGAGCGGGAGGTACCTGCTGAGGAATGGGCAGCATCACCAGGCAGCTGGCAGCTTCCCGGTGCGGACCGGCGCAGACAGGTGCAGACGGGCTTGCCTTAGGCACGCCAGCGGCGCGCCCACTGCGCGCGAACGCTGACACCGTCGTTTTTATGCCACAGGAGGGCTAGCCACTAGAGCGCTAACCACTGCAAATGGCGCCCGGTGTGCAAAAGAAACTGAATGGCAAGCTCTCTCCACTCAATCAATCACAAAGCACGATTGCGGTGGACCGGAGAGTTATGCAGGCTAAGAAGCAAAGTCAGGTAGGATTTTAAGCCCTTTGAAACAAAATACAAAACCCAATTCCCCACATTAACAAAAATTAATTTTAAAAGGTGCTCGCTATTTTAAAAACTAGTATTTATGGTTTCTGCACCTGTTACTCGGATGCGCGAACGCTGAAGCAGTCATTTTTATGCCCAGGAGGGCTAGCCACTAGCGCGCTAACTGCTGCAAATGGCTCCCGGTGTGCAAGAGAAACTGAATGGCAAGATCTCTCCACTCAATCAATCGCAAAGCGCGATTGCGGTGGACCGGAGTGTTGTGCAGGCTAAGAGGAAAAGTCAGGTAGGATGTTAAGCCTACCTGACATACAAAAAAAAACCTCAGAAATTCCCTTAAAACACAGCTTAAAAAAGTTGTTTCCTAAAGAAAAATCGGGAAGCCCTTGAAATTGGGCAGTTATGATTACCTACATGACTCCGAGATTATTACAAATTGGCCTTGCTGTAGGTTGTCTTCTGCGGGGGCCATCATTTGTCACCTAGTTTTTCAGAACTAGCCTCAAAGCGTCTAGTATGGGCTACAACTCAAAGTTCCTACAGCTTCACCTGCAGATTCTTTTCATAGAGGCTGAATGTTTTTCAGGATCTGCCAGGTGACCAATTAGAAGAGTAGACCCAACTCTTGTGTACATTTTATCTAACTCCTATCATATTAGTGGTAAATTATATTTATGACGGCCAAAATCTGTTGTGCCACACTAGCAGTCTTCAGGACCCCTATATCAACAGGAGCCCATTGATGTGGTGACCTAAAATATGTCCCATACACACTAAAGGGCCTGGGTTTAACTCTCCATCTCTAAACGATGTAAAAGGTCACCCTGTGCAAGATATTCACCAGTGTATTCTGCCTATATATTAAAGCATGCTTAAACAAGATTGGTGTGGCCACCACATGGAGTTTATCTGTGATTTTGGCGACTCCGATGAAAAAAAAACAGCGATATAGTTTCTGCGTTCTCATTTGAAACAAATGCCTAGTGCATCAATCAGACAAATCCAGATTTAAAGAACTTTAAGAATACATTCATATCCCACCCATTAACGGGTAAACACCCTTTTATACGAAAACAGATTAGCCACTGCAAAAAAGAGAATTAAATCAATAATACAAAAGTTAATGCAAAACAGCCTTTAAAGTGGCTAATTTATAAGATCGTTATCTAAGTTTCTTGGTTACATCCCATTTCCTCCATCCAGTTATTAATCAACATGCAATATTAAGAGTACTGACTTGTAACACGCACAAAGCCTCATGAAAGGTTTCGTTCAACAGGGAGAAAATACTCCATACTTCTGCACAGAAATTACAAGCACATCAATATTTTGATCCCATTCTGTATAATTGTATATTAGTCTCTTTGGGAGGCCTAACAGGGGACGGGGGCAACAGGGGGTACAACTAGAAAGACAGAAGAGGAGAGCACATACGAGCAACATAAAGGTGGGACAGAGGAGATCGCAGTGGGACGAGAGACCGCAAGGGCCTGTCATGACAAACATTGAGGAAGCCAGAGATGTCTAGTCCAGTGGTCCAAAAGGGAAAATTGAAAGTGGAAAAACATAAAGTTGGACAGTTAGCAGGTAGGATTAGTAAATCATAAGGTTCAGGCTTTCTAGGGTGGTGGGTAACACGACCAGGGAGGGCTGGGTAGGAGTGAGGGCAGAGAAGTCCAGTCAGAGAAGCATACACAGGAGCAGCAGGAGAGTGCAAAGTGATTGACTCAATCACAGCAAAAAAAATGAAATTTGTCATACAAACCCTTAGCACCAAATCAGCCATCTTCTGCCTCGCATATATTAGAGATCTTCAGCATCACTAGGAGACTAATTCAAACTTCCCTTCCCCTGCTACCCTCTCCCCATACTCCTTGACTTTCATCCCAGGAGTGAATTAAGCGTTTCCACGCCTTCTGATTCTCCTCACCTGGCACTCTGAGGTGAGGCACAATTGAACCATGTGGCAAAGAAAACCAGAGACGACTTCCTAATTCCCTATTTAATACCACCTCCCAGGCACCCACCACAGCACTCAGTGTCCACTCATTCTGTATGCACCATCCTCATACAACCCCTCCTCCATTACTCCTAAAACACAATTATCAGGTTCTTGGCATCCCCTCCAACAACAGCATCTACTTAACAAATCCATTCGAAACAATGTTTGGAAAAAAATATTGATTTAATTATATCGGGAGACAAAGATCGGAAATTAAATATTGTGACATGCAAATATTGTTGACAAGAATTTAGTTTTTTGAGGATGGGAATATTGTAAATAAAATCGATGTTTTTAATAAGGCTTTCACTAATATAGGGGCCCATTATGATGTTGGGTGTATTGCCCCCGCCAGGCTGGCGGTAGCCACCGCCAGCCTGGCGGGGGCAATCCGCCCGACATCCAGACTCTTTTTCCCCCCCTCCATATTAGTATGGCGGGGGGACCTCCGCAGACGGAAAGACCATCCGCCGCTTTTCCGCCCCGGTCGCCTTGCGGCCGGGGTGGAAAAGGAATAATATGGTGGTGGTGTCTATCAGACACCACCAGCCATATTTTGATGGTTGTTTTCAGGTGTCTTTCCGCGGCGGCGATGCCGCCACGGAAAGGCATCCAGGCCCCCAGAGTGAAGTATAGGTGGGGGTGCACACGGGGGCACCTGTGGTACCCCCCTTCATTTGCATTGACAAAGCGGCAGGCACCGCGCGGTACCTGCCGTTTTGTTAATGCAAATGCTGAAATGCATTTTTAGCATTGTGGCGGGCGGTGCAGAGAGCACCGCCCGCCACAATGCTAAAAATGCAGGATGTGCCCGCCACTGTGGCGGCACATCCTTATACCCCCCACGGGACCCCCGCCCTAATGGCGGGCGGTCCCGAATTCCGACGGGTTGGCGGGCGGACAAAGTCCGCCCGTCATCCTAATGACCCCCTTTGTGTTTTGTTTGATATATTGATTGTGTTAGTATTGTTTATATAAATGTTATTAATTGTTTTTAAAAGATAGCTTGTAATTGTAAGTGATTTCGGCTTCTCATTACTTTTAATAGTAATTTATAGTTCAGTAGCAGGTTGCTGAGTTTGTTTGAGGATAGGTTAGAAAGGTAATTAGATAATAATTACGAATTATTTAATACATTTTATTTAATTATATGATTGATACTTATGTAATTTATGTAATAATGTATTTGCATTATATTTTTTTGCAAGCTATTAGGTTTGTAGAGGTGCATGGTGCAAAGTTTATAAAGCAATTATCAATTAACAATCTATTATTAATTGTAAATTAATTATTTAATTGATTTAAAATTATATAAATTAGGGAATATTGCTTTTTTATTTATATTTTAATTGCTGGATGTTAGGTTTGTAGGGGGACTAAGGTTGGAAGTTAATAAAGTAATAATTAACTATTAATTATTATTTGTGAATCATTTATTGAATTGAGTTTTAATTATGTAGATTGTGGAATATTTCTTTAATTTCATTTTATTTTGATAACAGGATGCTAACGTTGTAGTGGTCTATGGTAGGAAGTTAATTGAGTAATAATACATTAACAATTCGGTTTTAATTTTTTATTAATTGTTTAATTAATTTTAGATATGTAAGTTATGGAATAGTGTTTTTAATTATCTTTTAGGTGCAGGCTGCTATGTTTGTAGGAGTACAAGCTGGAAAGGTAATTAGTTATTAATTGAATAACAATTAGTTATTAATTGAGCATTAATTTATTGAATAGTAATTATGTAAATTGATTATTTGTTTTTATTTTTTGGCACATTTATATTTTATGCTAATTAATATTTTCTTAATTAAGAGTTTAACATTTTTAGTACATTGATGAGGTTAATCATATATATATGTAATATGTTTGAAGTGAAGTATTTTTCCTGCACCTGCCTAGACTGCAGTAGGTAAAATGAACCTTTTTGCTATTCAACCCTTTCCCTACTGTTGTGCTGTCTAGAGTGGGTATAATGCACACTTCTGAAATCCAATGTATTCCCTACTTTTGTCCTGATTTGAGTGTGAGTAGTAAGTTTCACTCCTCCGAAATATAACGCTTCCACTACTGCCGCACAGAATGGAGTGGGAATAATACATTTTACCTGCACCAAAGTCCAATGGTTTGCCTACTGTTGGGCTGACTGGAGTGGGAATAGTAAATTTTACTCTACGAAATCAATGCTTTCTCTACTGTTGTCCTGTTTGGAGTGAGAATCTGTAATTTCAACCCCTTGAAGTTTAACACTTTACCTACGATTGTGTTGTCATAAGAGGGAATAGTACATTTTATTCCTCTGTTCAATACTTTCCCTACTGTTGCTCAGATGGGTATGAGAATAGTACATTTTACCTCTCTGAAGTCCTACACTTTCCCTACTTTTGCATTGTTTGGTGTGGGAATAGTACATTTGACACCTCCAAAGTCCAACACTTTCCCTACTGCTGCACAGACTGGGGTGGGCATTAGTACATTTCACCTCTCTACTGTTGCTTAGATGGAGTGGGAATAGTAAATTTCACCCCTCCAAAGTCCACTTTCCCTGCGGTCTCACTGACTGGTGTAGGAGTAGTAAATCTAACTACTCCGAAGTCCAACACTTTCTCTATTATTGTGATGACTGGAGTAGAGTAGGAATAGTAAATCTAACCCCTCTGAATTTCAACGCTTTTCCTACTTTTGCATAAACTAGAATATGAATGGTACATTTAATATTCTTAGACTCCAATAGTTTTGATAATATTGGTTAAGTATATTATATAACATTAATTGTCTTTTTTTATGCATTACATTGTTTTTCTTTAATGTATTTTAATGTTTAGAGTAAGTTCTGTAAATGTGTTTTTGAGATTTTTCAATTGTTAATATTTTATTTATTGTCTACATTATTTAATACTTATTTTATTATTTAATTGTTCGTAGTATTGATTTTATAGTGCGTGTATGTTATACATGTATATATAAAGATAGATCGATAGATCGATTGAGTGTAACATACTTAATAAAACATTTGTTTACATTATATTAATTTCATTATTTTAAATGTATTACTACGAATATATATCTATATATACATATGTGTACAGCTGTGTATATATATATATATATATATGTATATATATATGGATATTCATATTGATACACTTAAAATATCTGAAAAATGTAACATAATATAATTTTTTTTTTTACTAATTGTCATATATACATAGTTTCGTAGTAATAAAGTTCCAATATAGAAAATGTATTTCATGTGAAATAAATATTTTTATTAATAATAATACACTATAGATATAAATATCTTGTAATAAATATTTTTATTAATTACATGACTCCAAAAAAAAAAAAAATATATATATATATATATATATATATATATATATATATATTTTTTTTTTTTTTTTTCAATCCTCATAATACTGACACAAATGGGAAGGTTGTCAGTAAAGGTGTAAATATAAATAACTTTGATGCTTATAATCTAAATGAACTTTGAGTAAATGAAGGCATCTCTTATGAATGAGTACATCTAAATAATAATGGGGAATGGCTATGATTTTAATACATATGTTGTATTCTTACTAGGTGGCATCTAAAGGATGATTGTTGTACATGCAACCAAAACGAACTGTTAAACAATATTTTGGACAATTCAATGTTTTTAACTTCACGAGCACTTTTCATTTACCTTTTGCTCACCATTTATCCCACCATGTATATTTTTGTATAAAGGATACTTAACAGGATATTGTATATTATAAGATGGCCGCCGATTTGGCGAGATTTAGTCCTCTTTCTATGATGTGGAGGAGGTGGGGATAAAATGGTGTCTATCACAATAGTCAAGTTGACACTGACGAAGCCCTAGTGGCGAAACGCGTTTGTCGTGGGGGCAGGGGGTCTGCCTAATAAAATCCTTTTCTTGGACAAGAGACTTGGAGTGCCGTTTATCTTTCGTTTAAAAACGAAACGTGATGTACATTGAATGCGGCTCACCACTGCACGACTGAGCACCCAGGAGAAGGAGGAGCAACGGCGGTGGCGGAGCTGTTTACGAAGTTAATTTGGCCGTTTGCCCCGAGGTGGATTACAAAGATACTACATAGCATCCGTATTGCGGAAGCTCGGAAATACCGATATACGGGGAAACCTGCATGCACGGACCGGAGCTGTGAGGACGCTGAAAGCCGGCTGGCCAACGCGATACTCTGGCGAGGGTAAGTGTTGCACGCACGAATACCCGATATATGGAATATTGATTTGAAACCTCTGTCCCGCTTTTTAAGTCGTCCGAGGCAGACCCCCTAAAAACTGCTACTGCGCCCCCCCAAGCAATACCAGGAATAACAGCGCGAAGTGAGTACGCCAAACCCCTGCTTGTAACGATGTCTTGCGTAGCTGAGAGAGAGAAAGAAGCTGTGGACATTTTCAAAAGCACTAAGACAGCTGTAATAAGAACAGAAGGCGCAATTACAGCGAAAGCGCCTATGAACAATTTACAAACACTCTTCCAACAACTTGAAAGGGCTCAAGAAAGGGAAATTCGAAAGTGGTGGGAGGCTACCTCGTTTCAAAATTATGTGGAATGCAACAGGGTCCCAAGGGGGTTGAGAATTTTTACAATACCCTCCTATGAAAATCCGGACCCACAACTTTTAACAGACTGGACGGCGTACATTGCTGATATGACCAAAGGAATGTTGCTAATGTTAATAAAATACGCCTGGAGCGATAGGGAGAAAGCCCTCGCCGAGATACAGAGACTAGAGGACCTTATTGGCAAGGAAAAAGACACTAAGATGGCGGAAGATTTGCGCGAAATAATGATGAAAAGACTGAAAGACTATGAGAGTGGCATAAAGAAACGTAAACAAACTAAATTCCAAAGGGATGAACAGGATTACCTGACAGGCAGAATCCTAACCTTTGCGAAAAAATTTGACGCAACAAGGAAGAGGCTCGCGCAGGGGACCCTGGTTGCAACAGAAGTCGCAACTTCCGAGTCAGAAGCATCAATGTCGGAGGACGAATCATTGAGAGGTGACAAAGGAAAAAAGAAGGGACCACCCACTACAACTGTGGTTCCTTTTTTAGACGAGTACCAGGTCCTCAAGGAGACACGACACCGCCCCCAAGGTCCAACACCACAGAAACCTCAACAAAAAAGAGGAAAACAAGGCAGGGCAGGAGGGGTAGGAGGAAATGCGCAAGTGACGCAACCAATGATAACTCGCAGCAGGGGCAGGAGAGGGAGATGGTAAAGGAGGAGCGAACCATACTGAACCTCTCCGAAAGACAACTCAATGCCCATGAAGAAAAGGTACTGAAAAGAGGATTAACTTTTTGTCCCACATCAAAATTCGACCCGGTACAAACAAGAATAGATGTATTCAAGTTTGTAAGGAAGTTAAAACTACAAAAAATATTTGCACAAAAAATCCAATCTGGAATAGAAAGACCTCTTGAAACTACTGGGGCCACTGGTACCACTCTCAGGGACAATGACTTGCCACTTCTCGTAACCACGCATGACCTGGCAGAAACAGGGGATGTACCCAGCACTATGGAGGTACTACAAAGAGAAGAGATTACGCAAGTCAGGGATCCCAGTAATTTGAAACGCAAATCTAGAATCTTGCCCCATGTAACACATGACGCAATAGACGTCTTTAATGACGCCATCCTCCAAGATTTGGAGAAAATGTCCAACAAAAATCTGGAACTGAATAGAAAGAACTCGAATATCTCTCGGTTGGAATGGGAAGCCATTAAAACTTTGGAGGAAGACACATCAATTGAAATTAAGCCCTCGGACAAGGGAGGGAACATTGTGATCTTCAGCAAAAACCAATATAAACAAGAGGCATTACGACAATTACAGGACAGGAACTGTTATACCATCATTAACAGGAAGGACTTTGTGAAATGCACCATTGATTATCACGCACTATTGAAGGGGTGGAGGGATGAAGGGATGCTTAATAAACATGAATATGAATACTTGCATTGTGAGCACCCAATAATTCCCACATTTTATCACCTCCCCAAGGTGCATAAGGACATGAAGAACCCACCGGGGAGACCCATTGTCTCCTCAATAGGGAACCTCCTGGAGAACACTTCTAGGTTTATTGACACTTACCTAGCTCCCTTTGTCAAGGATTTACCCTCCTATGTTAGGGACACCCAAGATTTTATAAGATTGATTGACGGTATCGAGTGGGAACCGGACATGCTTCTAATTACCCTCGATGTGGCCAATCTTTATACCTGCATAGATCATCAGGAGGGTGTCTCTGCTATGAAATGGTTTCTAGGCATGAAAAACATGAAGTATCATCAACATAACTGTATGCTTTTGAGGATGGCCGAGTTTTGTCTCAACAATAACGTCTTTCTTTTTGCAGGAAATATGTACAGACAAATCAGGGGGACTGCCATGGGCACGTGCTTCGCCCCCAGCTACGCGAACTTGTTCGTGGGCTGGTGGGAGAAGCACGTGGCCTGGGGAGGGACCAATGAGAAATGGTTGGATCGGATCATGATCTGGACAAGATATATAGATGATCTGTTTGTCGTATGGCGGGGCGATAGATCCTCGGCGGAGGAGTATATTGCGGCTCTCAATGACAACAATCTCAATTTGAGATTTACCAGCACTATCAGCGACACATCTGTACATTATCTTGATCTAGAGGTCTTCGTAAAAGGGAGCTCCTTACTAACAAAACTGTATCGCAAACCCACAGCGGGCAATACCGTATTACATGCGGATAGCCACCATCCAAGGAGTATGATAAGAAATATCCCCTTTGGGGAATTACTCCGCCTGAAAAGGAACTGTACAGATCCTAAAGATTTTGCACAGGCTCAGGATGAAGCAATATACAGGTTCAAAGACAGAGGGTACTCGAAGGCAACATTAGCGAATGCAGTAAGTAGAGCTGACCTTCTGGAAAGAAAGGATCTAATGAAAACCAAAGTGAAGGATGTAAAAACGGAGGGATGTGCCAGAATGATAACCACATTCAATATTAGATCTAGTGAGTCAGTGACAATATTCAATAAAAACTGCACATTCTGAAAACTGATCCAATAATGAAACATACCTTACCCCCCAAACCCTCAGTGACTTACAGACGATGCAAGTCTTTAAGTGACCATCTGACTGATAGCCACTTTGAAGATTCACCTAAAACAACGAACAAGAAATCAGTTTGTGGCTTCTATCCTTGCATGCACTGTAAGGCGTGCAGGTATAGTAAGAAACGAACGAAATATGACGGGAGACCCAATGATCCACGCCCCATAAGAACTATCACAAAATTACTGAATTGTAATTCAGAATATGTGATTTATTGCCTGGAATGCCCGTGTTCCAAGAGGTACATTGGCAGTACAATCAATCAGGCCAAAAAACGTATCCTGGAGCACATGCGTGCTATAACAAATAGGGATAAGAGCTACCCTGTGGCGCGCCATTTTGAGACCCACCACAATAGCAATAGGGATCTATTGTCATACTTCCTTATCGATCAACTAGATAGGAAGGAACGTGGGGGTGACAAAATCAGAGCATTGCGAGCCTTGGAATCCAGGTACATTATTGACCTCCAAAGTATGCACCCGAGAGGTTTAAATAATGATGAGGAATTGTGGGTCCACCTGGAATAAAATAGGGCATCATAAATAATTATTATCGTTGTTCTGTAACATAACAGTGGTGTAGCTGTGCACAGATATTTGCCTATACAGGGCACTATTGGAAAGCAGGGATTAGTGTGTCCAAAAATATATATGCCCATATAGGGCTATATTATTCGTTTGCTTGTACATATACTACTAACCAAGGGACAGAGGAATTGAGAGAGTTATTGAACACCGAGAATTCAATTATCCAACGTCCCAATCCTCATAATACTGACACAAATGGGAAGGTTGTCAGTAAAGGTGTAAATATAAATAACTTTGATGCTTATAATCTAAATGAACTTTTAGTAAATGAAGGCATCTCTTATGAATGAGTACATCTAAATAATAATGGGGAATGGCTATGATTTTAATACATATGTTGTATTCTTACTAGGTGGCATCTAAAGGATGATTGTTGTACATGCAACCAAAACGAACTGTTAAACAATATTTTGGACAATTCAATGTTTTTAACTTCACGAGCACTTTTCATTTACCTTTTGCTCACCATTTATCCCACCATGTATATTTTTGTATAAAGGATACTTAACAGGATATTGTATATTATAAGATGGCCGCCGATTTGGCGAGATTTAGTCCTCTTTCTATGATGTGGAGGAGGTGGGGATAAAATGGTGTCTATCACAATAATCAAGTTGACACTGACGAAGCCCTAGTGGCGAAACGCGTTTGTCGTGGGGGCAGGGGGTCTGCCTAATAAAATCCTTTTCTTGGACAAGAGACTTGGAGTGCCGTTTATCTTTCGTTTAAAAACGAAACGTGATGTACATATATATATATATATATATATATATATATATATATATATATATATATATATATATGTAGGTTTATATCACTATATATTTATATACAGTATTAAATGTTTGTGGAATATATTTCATTTATATTACATTATATTTGCAACAGAGATCGGCAGTTAAGTAGTCAAAGAAATGTTCTTGAGTCTTCAGTAAAAAGAATTCTTGCACTGGGTTTAAACCCATAAAGAAGAAATCTTTTTAAGGAAGACTCAATAACATTTCTTTCACTACCCTATTTCTGTTGCCTCTCTTTTTTTTGTTTTGTATAACTTAATTGTATGGTTTAGAAGCAGCAGGCCTTAGAGTTGGGCAACAGCGTTACATGTGAATATTCGGTTTCCACTTTAATTTAAGTGACTATCTGTGCTGTGCTGCTTTAATCATCCCTAGCTGCTTGTGTTTTGAAAAGTGTTATATTTTATAAATCAATATTTTCTCTATTTTTGGACCATATTAATGTCAACGATATTTACCCCCGATATTTTTGTACATACCATTATAAGTATAGGAATGCCATATTGAGGCAAAGAATATTTGTGACACAATATTGCTTACGACAATATTGTTTACCACAATATTGTGTCAGTGATCTGTCAAAACTTCATCGACTACCTGATCCAAACTATAGTCCTCCTTATGATGGTGGGTGGACCTCCACCGACAGGCCTTTGTTGGCGTTCCACCGCCATCCCGGGCATCGGTCCGACCGCTGCATTACAATGCAGCCAGTCGGACCACAGAGGTCAGCGGGTAGGACCGCTGACTTCAAAAGGATCAAAGATCCCATCGGGACAAGGGTCGGATTCCTAACCCTACAATAAAGGCTGTGCATGTGAAGGCACTGCCTTGGGGATCAGGATATACCTTTTTGGCTGCCTGTTCATGGCAGGCCCACTGCCATGGAAAGGCAGACGAAAAGGGACTTTGGGGATCCTAGGTGGGTTTCCCACCCCATGTAGGCCACTGCTAAGTGTCCTGGGGAGCGCCCCTCACTAATCCATGCACCATGAGCCATGCACCACATGGTGCCTGGCACACAGTGCATGGATGTCCACAAAGTGCCTTTTTCTACTGTGGCTTGTACTGCTGCTCCTTTCCTAAGCTGCAGCGCAAGCCAGAGTAGAAAAGAGCACTTTCCGACCGCCTGCACAGTGGTCCTATCATAATAGAGCAGGTGGGATTCATTGTCGGACAATCACCTGCCCGATACAATGGCAGTCAGCATTCTGGCCGACCGCCATCGTAATGAGGGCCTTTGTGTCCACACTCCGCAAACCACACAAAAGCCATCAGAATGTTTCTGGAGAAGGCAACAATCTCCTGGCACAGATAAGGCGTGAGTGCTCAGCTCACCCAATATCTAAGATCTTTAAATTGCTGATCGGGTCTCAGATGTTAAGACCTCCTCTTACTTCTTTTGTGTTTTCACAAAATTAAGCCCAGAGTGTAAAGGGTCCAACTGGATTTTGTATTCAAGTATTGATACCAGACATTACAAAGGATCACTGTTGTATAAGGTGCCAGACAGGTCGACGGCGTTTCGGTCCCCCTATTAAATCATGGGGACCATCATCAGGACATACAGTAATTGCCTTAACGTTATTTAGCCTCTAGTTACCAGGACAATGCAATGGTACTAGACCAACAGGGAGAGTTGGCCTGTATTCACACCAGCAGCCCAGAGTCAGGATGCGGTTTGCCGCGTTACAATTACGTAATCGGGCGGGGCCAGGGTAGTGCCGGGTTAGTCGGCTTTCAGTCTGATACAGACCAACTCTCCCTGTCGACCTGTCTGGCACCTTATACAAAACTTGAATTCTATGTAATGTAATGGTGCCTTGTTTGACACTTCTGTATATTTGGATTTGAAACAGAAAACGTTTGTTTGCCTTGAAAAGCCCTTTTATGTTCTTAAATCTACCTTCTGTATCTGATCCGTTAGTGTTGGGCACAGGCTTGTGTACCACACTGGTGTATTGTGGAAGGTACTCTCTATGTATGGATTCATTGTGTATCGAGTAAACTTGAAAGACCTCTGTCCGGCTGGACATGTCGCTCCTAATATAGATTTGATTCTGTCTATATTTATTGGTTTGTGTATTCCCGAATGCATGGGACCACTGTTGCTCTAAAAAGCAGTTCCCAAATGAGGCTTGGACTGAACCTATGACTTGAGGATATTGGTGGAGACACCACGATGGTGGCATCCCGTCTGTCTTTTCCGGAGACCTCTACTAATAATGGTTCGTTCAACGCAAACTAGTGTGATTAAAGGGCGTCCTCCGGAATCCAGGAAACCATGGAGGCTGAGGAGTCACTGAATGTAGAAATCCTAAGGGGACCCGTTTGGCGAGCAATGCAAAATTCCTCTGATCTATGGCACACCACTGGGGGAGTTGGAGATTGAGAAGAAGGGAGATACAGCAACCTCCTTCCAGTGGAAGTCACCACACAGAAAAGTTGGTGGGGCAGGGATGTGGGGGTAGCGTGGAAGAGGGAGCAAGGGGGGGAAGGAGTTTAATAATAATTTTAAAATGAGAAAAACGTACCTGCAGCCGCCTTCCGCTTTGCGTCTCGGTCTTCCTGGTCCCAGTAGACACTGATGCTATGCCACAGACTCCCTTTGCAATCCGAGCGCTGCTCTCATAACATGAGTGGTACAAAAGGGGGAGGTGATGGACGGAGCATCTGAACCAATCAAACACTCACACCCAGTCAACAGATCTGGGTTTAATCCATCACCGTTCTTTAGCCCACTCTGCCACCCCATTTCAGACATGGCCATATGCAAATCAGTCTGACCCTGTGCCTCATGGGAACAGTCCAGCCTGAACTGCCAAACGAGAGCAGCGCAGGGATTGGCCTCAGCGGGCCACTCAGATCAGTGATTCTGTGGGGGTTCTCCAGCCTGGCTGTTCAATGCAACCAGGTTGGAGAAACCTAAGTGTGCATGTCTGTTTGGCTGGCCTTAGACGGCCTGCAAAACACACATGTTCACTTATAACTACACATAGCACTCCTCCTCACCCCTCCCAAGTCCCCTGGCCCAACCCTCCCCACTGCATGCTAGCTCAGCCAGCAACTGAAAAATAAAACAATGACATTATTTTGCAGGTGCTGGCACTAAGCCAGTGAGGGGACGCTCCCCCGGCATTGCGGAGGAGCAACCCCTGCCTCCTTCCCAACTCGGGTGTGCTTTGATGAGCCAACCCCTGCCACTGCCTAAATCCATGAATTCCCCACAGCCTACGACTTAATTTGTGCACTTCCATAAAGGAACACTGCAAACCCATTCTCCCTCATCTGCTACACCAACTCTGACCATACATTACCCAGCAGTATTTATACTGGCTGATGTATGACTCCAACTGCGTCAAGACTCCTTCAACATTCTTAATCCAGCCTTCAATCACCTCCCAGGAAAAAGACAATTGTGAACCCTGGCGGGAGTGGGGGAAGTGATGGGGGAGAGCCAGGTGCATCCAAGCCCATTAATCCTCCTCCGATCAGCCCTCACAATAACAAGCCTCAGTCTGATTGAGTGGTAGAACAAGTAGTGTCCAAAAAGCTGGTAAAGAAAAGGCACTCAAAGGTCTACTCCTCCTCCCGCCCCCATTCATCATTGACACATTTACCCCTCTCCACTGCCCATTCTCTTCAAAGACCACCTCCTTTTCTTGTGTCCAGGTATGACCACAACAAAGCCTTCTAGCATGACTCTAACTTCCTGACTCCCTCCCTTACACGCCAGGACATTTGAACAGTCTGAAAACCCCACTCCATATTGAAGCTGAGATAACTAAGTTTCCACTGACCTCTACAGACGTCCATAAATGGCAGTCACCCTATTCCATTCGAAGTTACCATTCATCCCATACACACAATATTCACACATCACACACCTCTCCGTATTATTACATCTACTCATTTGTTTTTAATATATGAGAGAGCGTACTGATGAGATGGTCCTAAAAATGATGTTGATGCAGCTTTTTGGTGGAAACTAACTCTTTATGTCTCCTTTGTCAGGACAAACATAATTTGTTAGTTTTCTCACACTGTGTGTGAGTGATATGGTGGTCTGAGGGGGTATAGAGGGTGTTGTGGTGGGGTTACGAAAGATAGAGACTCTGAAGCCCTTCGCTGGCTCTGCCCCACTGCTTCTTCATCCTGCACCAGGAGCTTCACAGTAAAGGATTTCCAGCCCAGTCATGGTAATCTTCTTTCCAAGGGTTCTTCAGTTCCTCAGCAGTCTCTAAAGGTCCAAAATGGCAGATCACACTGTGTGCCTGCACTCTCCAGCCACACAAGCCTTCAGCCTCTTGTGAGGTGACTGTGTGCAACAGCCAGAGTCTGCAGTGCTCTCTCTTTCTGGGCTCTACAGCAGGTCCAGTCCCCATTAGGCCTGGGAGGAAAATCAGTGAGCTGATACTACCAGCCCAGTACAGAGAACTCTAGAGAGTACAGGAATAAAATCCAGAAGTGGGTGCGCTACCAGACTCCCGGTGTCGACAGCTGTAATGGTCCTTTCAACTTCTTCCAAGACTTGTTTGAAGGGGATACCACACCATCCTTCCCCTTAGGATACTACAGAAACCAGCCTACGGACTCCCCCAAACCTGCATTGCATGCTAGGAAAGATTGAATGTGGGAAATCTTCCCCAATCAGAGCCCTGTCAGTTTGCACCACTCAGGCCTCCCAATTCCCTCCAGAATATCAAAGGTGCCTCCTGCTGATCACCGGTCACTAAGGTCGGCACTTTCCCTATTGCTCAGGTTTGGAAATTCCCCAGCACTATTTAACAGGAAATTGATGCTTACATCCAATGAAATTCATCACCTCTTCCTCAAGTAGCAAAATGTAATATTTCCTGGAATAGGCAGTTGGTGGTAGAGGTGGGCAAACATTTCAGTAGAATTTTGAAACAAACGGCATTTTTTGATTTGTTTCTGCCCAAGGAGCATAATTGGGGCTGATCTGCAGGTACATTAGCAGAAGAAAAAGTCCAAAGACAAAAGCATGGTTGTAGTTGCTTTTAGAAGATCTAAGGGGCTGGACAATGTATTTAGCTAAATTCTAAGTGGCTTATTTACAAACCAAATACGCCACTTTTGCATCCTTTTAAACATGGAAATAGTGACGTACCGGTGGCACAAGGGCCTTGTAAATAAGGCCCTAAGTGATTAAAGGTTTTCCTTCATTCCGCCCCTGACAGAACTCTTCAAAGCAACTTCCCAAGCAGGGTGGCTTGTGTGCCATGCCTGTCTCCTGGCTCTCAAGCGGGCAGGCGCCACACACAAGCTACTCTAATGGGAAAGTTGCTTTGAAGAGCACTGGAGCAGCCAGTGAAAATAACTTAATGTAATTACTGCTAAGGAAATTACATTGTCTGGCCACTGACAATGCTGGATGGCCTACAAATTCTTCTTCCTCTGCTTTCCTCCCTGTGTATAATGTGGCATTCTTCTTCTGCAGGGCATTTCACTAGCATTTTATTCAATCTGGGTCAGGCAGAGCCCAAAACAGCAAAAACAGAAATTTCCCACAGTTTCTCATTCACCGAAATGGTGTATTTCAATAATGGGAGACTCGGGAAATCAAGCTTTATACACAAAAGGGTAACTCTGATCTTAGATATGAACGTGGGGCCCTGGAAATTGTACACAAGGCTTCAACTTTGGCCATTCTAGTATATCAATTTAATGAGGACTTAAGTGCACAATTGTGAAATCTTCAAAGATCATACCCTTTATCCAAAAGAAAAATTACATTCCTTTATATGCTAAAGTAATGAAATAGGAGGCCTTAGAATCACTACGAATGTTATGAATTATAATTTAGACTGAGCGTATCTGTAACCAAACTATTTGTACTCAGATGGCAGGTTAGTCAAAAAATTGTATTCCTCAGTCGGCCTACAATCTATTCAGAGCTCCTTACTACAGCTGTCTACAGGCAGAACTAGAGGACTAAAAGATTTGTGTTTTTTCACTGAATTAATCCACTTAGTTACGAGCGCAAACAGTGAAAATGCTCACTATTACCATGAATGCGCTGACCCCAGGGCAGCCACAAACTCGTGCAGTGCGAACTCGCGCAGCGCATTCAGGTGAAAACTGGAACTGTGTTTGCACTGTGTAGGTGGCACCCGCCTGCACTTTTGAAAGGGATTAGAGATCCCCTTGCAGGCAGGTGCAGTCAGTGACTGCATCCACTTGCAATGGAATGTCTGGGGCGTCCATGGGACCCCCATTCCCCCCGCCAGAGGGCTGCCATCAGGAGACACACTCAGGCGTACTGTGAGTGCACCTTCTGAGGGCTTCTTTGCCTCTGCGCCCGCGACTGTAATATGGTGCAGGCACAGAGTCAGAGGGATTCCTTCGTTTACATGGGACACACCCCCATGCAAATGAGGGAACTCCCCCTGCAAATAGTGCTCGTGCTTTATGTGCACCAGCGCTATCTGTATTAAAGAAGGGTCCGCACAAGAGTCTGTAACCCATTCTGTAATACCAAAGTGCCCCGGGGGCGGACAAAGTGTGAGCAAAAGCCTGTTGCGCCCCCGTGGCACTGTATACAGTCAAACTGTCAAACTGTCTATGATGTTGTTTTATTTTAGAGCTCAGAGATTTTGGATGGAGTGTTCACAAGCATTGAAACAGTGAAAGGAAGTAAAGCAATAGACAAAGTATTTAAAAGTGGAGTTAAAAAAATAGATGGGCAAGGCAAGCACGAGTGCTCTACCACACCAACAGGCGCTCCCTGGAAAGCGCCATGTTCCCCAACGACTGGAAACACGATGAGGTCAACCTCCTCCTGAAGAAACCCTTGGCGCACCCCACCAAACTCAAAAACTACAGACCCATCTCCCTGCTCCCGTTCCCAGCGAAAGTCATTGAGAAAGCCATCAACAGCCAACTCGCCGCATTCATCGAAGAGCACAACATCCTCGACTCCTCCCAATCCGGCTTCAGAAAAAAACACAGGACGGAAACCACCCTCCTCGCTGCAACAGATGACATACGCACCCTACTGGACAAAGGAGAAACAGCAGCCCTCATCTTCCTCAACCTCTCAGCGGCTTTCGACTCAGTCTTTCACCTCACCCTAATAAGCAGACTCCACGGCACAGGGATCCAGGACAAGGCCCTCAACTGGATCAGTTCCTTCCTCTCTAGCAGAATGCAGCGGGTCAGACTCCCCCCTTTCCTCTCCGACCCTACAACTACCACCTGCGGAGTCCCTCAGGGGTCCCCCTCAGCCCTACACTCTTCAACGTCTACATGGCTCCGCTCGCCTCCATCGTCAGAACCTACGGACTCAACATTGTGTCATACGCAGACGACACCCAACTCATCCTCTCCCTATCCAACGACCCAATATCGACAGACACAATTTTTGAGAAGGCATGGAAGCTGTCGCCAAATGGATGAAAAACCGCTACCTACAACTAAACACCAACAAAACAGAAGTACTCTTCAAGGGCACAAACCCTGATGCATTGAAAAACGACACCTGGTGGCACCACGCCCTCGGAAGCCTGCCCACCCCAAAGGACCATGCACGCAACCTGGGAATCATCCTGGACTCCGAGCTCAAAATGGACAGCCAGATCAACTCCATCTTGGCCTCCTACTTCCACCCCCTCCTCCTCCTACGTAAGACCTTCAAATGCATCCACCTCGAACACAGAAAGACCATCACTCCCGCCCTGGTCACCAGCAGACTCGACTACGGCAATGCACCCTACACCGGAATAAACAGAAACCTCACCTGCAAGCTACAGAACATCCAGAACGCCTCTGCAAGACTGGTCCTCAACCTGCCAAGACACTGAAACATCTCTCAGCACCTGCACACACTCCACTGGCTCTCCATCGAAGCTACAGTCACCTTCAAGAAGCTCACCAACCCCCAAAAGGCGTTCCACGACACCGGAACAGCATTCCTGAACAGCCTAATCAAATTCCACGCACCCCAGAGTACCCTACCATCTGCCCAGCTCTCCTACGCTGTGGTCCCCTGCACCAGAAAGACCAGATCGGGAGGCCGCTCCTTCTCCTTCCTCGCGGCCTGAGCCTGGAATGCCCTGCCGCTCCACCTCAGACAGACAACATCACTCCCCATCTTCGCAAGAAACCTCAAAACCTGGACTGGAGCCTGCTAACCCACCCCCAGCCCTTGGAGACCTTTACGGGTGAGTAGTCACGCTTAAAAAATGCCTGAATCATGATTGAATGCATACACAATAATACTTCAGTTTATTCAGTATCTATTCTGTGAGTAGAGGAAGTATGTGGTGTTATGACTTGGTGTACTGTGTAGTGTGTATTGTATGTGTATGTACGTGTGTGTGTGTGTATGTGTGTGTGTGCGTGTGTGTGTAGGTATGCACACACATGTAAAGGTTGCACTGCTGTACCAGGTCTGTGTGGTTCGGGGAATGTTATACTGCTCATGCACATGCCTTACTGTGTGTGTTTATTAAGGTAGCATGATGTACGTGTGTAGTTGTGACTCTTTAGAAAACATTGTTTGCTGAATAAATGCCAAAACTGTTGTCTTTGTTAATTCTTGTTTCAAATTGCTCTCTGGAGAAGGCAACCCCCTAAACTACTCTATGGACGGCTGGACTTCCTGGCTGTGCTCCAGTAAGTCGATATTAAAATGTTTAGGATCTGGGGAAAAGGTCATTTCGTAAATGTCTATATGTTTTGTATACAATTTTGTAATTTAATGTCTTTCTCTTCCTAGCATAATTATGCTTGTATTGGAGCTTCCAGTTTCCAGTGATAGTCTTCCATTTTGTTCTTTATGGATCAAAGAAAGTCTGGCAACTTCTGCTAATGAGCAATAAACACACCAGCATTGTGATTTATCGTGCTCATCTGATGTAAAACTACGTTTTATTGCGCTAATTAAAAAAACACAAAGTTATTCATATGAAAATGCAATAAATAGTTCAGATAAAAGAGGATCCTTTGATTACATATTCACTTTTTGCTAACTGCATTTTTAAATAGAGCCAACAATATTGTTATAAATTATATGTTTTAATTGTTGAAGACAATCTGCAATTATGCATGAATTAACATTTGAACAAAACGTGTGGGTGTAATAGTAGCATAAGTGTTGGATAGTGTAGGGGTTAAATTTACTATTCTAACTCCAGGGGGGTGTAATAGTAGGGTAAGTGTTGGATAGTGTAGGGGTAAAAATTACTATTCTAACTCCAGGGGGGTATAATAGTAGGGTAAGTGTTGGATAGTGTAGGGGTAAAAATTACTATTCTAACTCCAGGGGGGTATAATAGTAGGGTAAGTGTTGGATAATGTAGGGGTAAAAACTACTATTCTAACTCCAGGGGAGTGTAATAGTAGGGTAAGTGTTGGATAGTGTAGGGGTTATATTTACTATTCTAACTCCAGGGGGGTGTAATAGTAGGGTAACTGTTGGATAGTGTAGGGCTTAACATTTATTAAATAAATTAAAATATAATTATAAAAAAATAATTTTGTAATTAAAATGTTATAATTATTTTAAATAAATTAATTAATAAAACAAAAAATTTACATTAAAATCAAAAATATTTAAACAAATATATATATATATATAATTTATGAAATTAAAAGAAATTAAAATTAAATTAATATTAATAAAATTAAATACATACCTATACTTACGTTGTAAAGGTATGCATTGTAATAGCACCTGTGTTGTAATGCCATGCGTTGTAATGGCATGCGTTGTAAATGGCACCTGCGTTGTAATAGTTGCGTTGTGATGGTACTGCGTCGTAAAAGTTGCGTTGTGATGGTTGTTCCCCGTCACATAAGCAGCTCGGGGCAAGGAAAATCACCCGGCTTCCACACGCCCCAACACTTCTCCCTTTTTTTTAATGAAACAATAACAGTCAAAAATGTATTCATAGAAATGCTTCAGAACAAACACTGTATTCCTGGATTAGATAATGACAGGAAAAACAACAAAAAATTATCTAATGTAAATCAACAAATATTATTCACGCCCTAATTACGGTAAGACTTGGAAAGGCTCTGACTGCAGGTCTGAAGCTTTCGCGGTTTCAGTTTTGAACGCCGCTTTTTGATGCAGGCGGTCGAAAGTGAAACCGGATGGTCATTCCGGTTGCATTCTGACGATCTCAAGGAGCCCGTCGGCCAGTCGGAGGCCTGCCCGTAATCCCTATGGACGTTGTTTCCGCCATAGGTATTACGATGTCAGTTTCCCACAGGCTTTCCATGTTGAGTTTTCCGACATGGAAAGCCTGTCAGAAAGCGACATTGGGGGTCCCTAGCAGGGCTCCCTTCACCTTGCAGCCTCTGGTTGGGGGCCGAGGGGGCACTTATGGTGCCCCCCTGTTAATCCCTACACGCGGTGCAGGGATGTACAGATTCTCCCATTTCTCTATGGGAGCTTGTGTTACAGCCGGTTTACGGCCACAGCACAAGCTTCTATAGAGATATGGGAGAAGGCGACCTCACCATATGCGGTTGCATTGTGTAATGTTGCCGTTGGGATCGCTGAACGAAGGTCGTCGGTCCTGATTTCGCTACAGTGTCCCATCTGACATCGTAATTAGGCCCAGAGGCTCATTAAGCAATAAGGTTAACAAAATCTTTCAACCACGATGGTGAGGTTCGTTCGCGATGACACTTTCTTGCTTCTTTTTGATCAACAGAAATGCTAGATTTCAACAGTTTGGTTGGCTTGTGTATTATCATGTTCCACACATTTTAAATCATATTTTTTTATCACATTTTCCTTGTTTACCGGGAAAACTGGATTAACACCTTTTAAATTATCTTTCTTTGCCTCATTCTCTTGTATACAGAAACCACAGGAGCAACTGAGGACTTTCCAACATTTCTCCCTGTCTACAAAAACAACAGATTTGGACACTGCAATTATTCTTTTGGGCTTGCTAACTTTTAAATGACCTAACCTAACCTAACCAGTCTGAGAATTTTAATTCTAACAATGTCACCAACTTTATAGTCATAAAACTGAACTCTATTTAAACAATTATATGTTGAACACATTTGCATTTGTTTACTTTTAACCACCTCATAGACCTTTGCTTTACACCTTTCACAATTAAAGGGAACAATATTTTTCATAAAGCAATGCGGCTCTGCTATTGTTAAAAGAGTGCACCCCTTTAATGCCTGAAAAGGAGAAATCCCTGTAGTAGAGTGAGGTATTGCTTGATAAAAATTCAACATATCATAAATTGCCACCAAAGGGTCGAAATTGTTGGATACGGCTAATCTAAAAGTGTTACCAATAGGTCTATTGGCCTTTTCCACAAGACCAATTACTTGAAGATGATAAAGACTGGTGTGTTTGTTCTCAATGTCTGATTTGTTTAAGAAATGTAATCATAGCATCAGATGTAAATTGCATACCATTGTCTGTGATTAAAACCTTGGGTATGCCCTCACAGGCAAAATCTTTCTTTAGAAAATTAGTGACAGACAGCATGTCAGGTGTTTTTGCAAATCCAACTTCAATTCATTTTGATCTATAATCAGTAACAACCAAAGCATTATGATTGTTGCAACGAGAAAAAGGACCTAAGAAATCTAGTGCAACATTCTCCAGAAAATTCACAGCTACCATGGGAGGTGTTCTAACAGATAAATACGTATCTGCTCTACAGCATATCTCACAATTCCTTACCTTCTGCTCAATGTCCTGATCCATCTTTGGACACCATTATGTCTCACATAACCTTTTCTTGTTTAAAGTCATTCCCACATGCCCTGAATGTGCTAACTCTAATAACTTGCTTCTTACACAAACTGGAGGAACAAGATTTTCATCTCTATAGATGATACCATAATTGAGAGTAAATTCTGGTGTGAGCTTAGCAAAACATTTTAATTCACCTGTGAGGTTCCTTTTTTCTGCCAACCATCAGTTATGAAGTTCAAAACTTTACGCATAACAGGGTCCGATAGTAATGCAGTACTCCAATCAAATATGGAAATACATGATTGATTTTCAAAGTCTACTGAAGCTGTATACACTCTTCCAATTTATCTTTGCATTCTGCATTATCATCAGTACTGGGAAAATAAGAAAGAAAATCTGCCCTTTTGTTGGAAAAACTTGGAACATGAACCACTGAAAAATCATATTCTATCAACTTCATAGCAAGTGCAGTTAACTTTTCAGAATGGTGTGATGATCTGTTCAAAATGTACACTAAAGATGTGTGATTTGTTTTAAGATGAAAATGTGTTCTCCATAATAGGTTTCTGAACTTATGTATTGCCCAAGTACAAGCTAACATTTCCTTGTCTATTACAGAGGAAGGTTTTTCAACATCTTTCAACACTCTGGATGCAAATGTCACAGTGCGAACCACATTGTTGAATCTTTGTGTAATAACAGCTCCCAAACCTCTGTCACTGGGATCAACAGTTATACTTACAGGGAGGCCTGGGACATAGGGTTGTTGGAGAGGGGCTTGCAATAACTCCTTCTTTTTCTGAATAAAAGCTTCCTTTTGTTCATTTTCCCATGTAAAATCCACCCTCTGTTTGAGAAGTAGAGTAATAGGTTCAGCATCCGATGCAAAATTTGGAACGACTATTGCATAAAATGTGCATAATCAAATAAGGGGCATAATGTGCTCTCTGTTACACTGCTCTGGAACATCTTCAATGGCCTAACTAAGCCTTAACTAAGCCTGGTTTAGGACTAATGCTATTTATACTGATTATGAGCCCCAGATACTCCATTTGATCTTGCAAAAAATTACATTTGTCTTGTCTTACCTGCAAACCATTGACCTTGATTTTCTCAACTACTGCATTAAACTTGTGAATATGTGCAACTTGATTCGCACGTGTTACTAATACATCATCTTGAAATACAGGAATGCCTTCTATTTCACCCAAAATTTGTTCCATAACTCTTTGAAAGACAGGAAGCAGATGCCAAACCAAATGGCAGCTTTTGGAATTGAAAGACATTATATGGAGTGACAAAAGCAGTAAGGTGTTTTGAAGACTCAGCTAAGACAATCTGGTAAGCAGACTTTAAATCTAATTTTGAGGAAGTTTTTGCACCATTACGTTTTACCATCAACTCTTCAGTTCTGGGCTGCGGGTGGGCATCCATTCAAATGTTCTTATTTAAAGATTTAAGATCAATACAAATGGGCAACTCTTTGGTATGGCAATGGGCGAAAGCCAAGGTGAACTATCCACTAATTTCTTTACACCTTGCTCTTGCAAATCTTTTAAAGCCTTGGATAGTTCACTCTAACAATTAAAGGAATGTTCCTTAACTTATACCTAACAGGTGTTACATTTTCCTTAAGTTTAATATTCAATTCAAAATTGTTTAGTTCAGCTAGCATATTTTTAAACAGAACATCATATTTTTTAAGCAGCTGTTGAAGTTGTGCAAAGAAGTTAATATCAATTTTAGTAACCTGCATGGAATTAACATTATTATTTGTTTGTTGCTGTATAACGTCCTGAATGGAGTTCAGAAAATGATATTCTTTGTCTACTTTGGCTGGCAAAAATATGATATCTAGCATGACTTGATGTACCCAACCTAAGGTTTTCTTTCCTTTGACAGTTACATAGATTTTACCAGAGAAATACACATTCTGAAAACTAATCGGGGATACAAAGTAACCAATAAGATACATTTCGATCCTTGAAAAGAATCTGTTTTGAAATCTGGATCTTCCAGTGGCTCATCTTTCCATAGCTGTTCAAACGTATCATAATTGATAACAGTCTCTCTGGCTCCTGAATCCTTTAATGATCTAACCGATCTATTCCCTATTCCTACGTCAGCCATGTGATTTCAGAGGCATCATTATCTGTGGAAGTGATATTTAGCACCAGGTCTGACAAGCTTGTTTGCAATGCATCCTCTTCTTAACAGTCAATTATTTCATTTACTTGAATTCTTCTTTTCATGCATACTTTTGCAAAATGTCCTATTGAACAACAAAAGCTGCATATTTTTTTAATTGCAGGATATAACTTGAAGTAAGCTTCATGATGGATGGATCCACAATCATTTGATGTTGGATGTTAGACCCTCTTTGGAATTAGCCTTAGTGGCCATAACTTTGCCCTCCTGCGATTGCTTCTTTACTGCCAAAATTGACTCTTCTGTGTTTTTCCTTAAAATTTCAGCTTGTGAAGACTCAATCATAGAAGCAACATCGATCGCTTCTGAGAGAAATAGCTTTTTAAACTATAGCAATTTCTCTTGGATAGTCTTATTGTGACACCTGACTACTAATTGGTCATGTATAAGTTGCTCAGTAAATTTGTCAAATTTGCAATTAGCTACTTAAATTCCTAATGCAGTCAGATAAGATTCTACTGATCCATCCTGCTTTTGTACTCTAGAAAAGTATTTTAAGTGTCTGACAGCACTACTTTTTTGAGTGTCAAATCTTTTCTGTAATCTTAGAACAGCTTCCTGAAATTCAGCAAATTCTTCTTTCTTAGGTGGCGTACAAATAGATAAGTGTTGACCTTCTCTGCCCAAACAGTGTTCTAAAATAAAAAAAATCCTTTCTGCATGAAATCACAGCCAATCAATTGCATATATATATATATATATATATATATAGATATATCTACATATATATATATATATATATATAGATATATATATATATATGTCTATATATATATATATATATATATATATATATATATATATATAAAATGTCCCGTACCAGTCTTTCCAAGCAATAACATGTTCACCAGGCAACTCTAGAAAGGGAGGAGGAGGATGCACTACTTGCATAATGATAATTTTCTTTTATAATAATAGCATAACTGTCTGAGCCTCAAGAAATCACATGAATGTGTGTAAATGTGCCATTCTGGTTATTCTAAATACAGGTGTGCACATCAAGTGTGACCGTCATAACAGACCCATCGAGCAGACGGAGTGAGCCTCACACATTGCGAGCAGGGAACTGTATTGCGTGAGCAGCTTGAGGCAAGGAAAATAGCTTGGCTGCCACATGCCACAACGCATGCTTTTGATCCAACCAACACATTAACTGAAAATAGCCAAACTCCAGGTGAAACTATAAGCAGTTGGCTTAACACATACACACCAAAACACTAGTGAACAATCACACAGGGACAACACCTTTGTTGATAAATCTATTCTCCCTATTCACCTGCCTACAACCTTTTGTGAGATTAAAATAAAGGTAGATGGGGCAGCCAATCCTCTGCCTCACACAATTTCACCGGGGAGGCACCCCCTGTATTGACTGCCATTGCCCGCGTGGAATTGCCTGGAACTTTCTCAGGCATTAGTGAATTTATCATTGTGGGGACAATTAAATTGCTTCCCCTGACACCAAGCAATAGTTGAAGAACAAGCAAGACTATTTTAGTTGAATGCCTGTTTTATTCTTTTACACAAGCTGTTGCAGATGAGGAAACTATTAGACACTTCAACACTATCTTCTTGAGCTCCTAATTAGATATTTAACCTGGAGAAGGTTATGAACAGCTCCGGGCTTGTCAGTGGCACTAAGTTCAATTGAATATTCCATTGTGGCACCATTATTAGTAACCTGAGAGGCAGGGACGTGCTTATCGGGGTTGGTGTTTGGGGTGTGATTCCGTGCAATAAATACATTTGTGGCCTGTTAGTTGGGTCACAGGCCCCTTTATTCAGGTCTGCAATGTTTATGTTCAATTTTCTCATTGTGCGCCAGAATAAAAAACAACGCAATGACCTTTGATGTAAAACAGAAGAGAGGGAGAAACACAGATATATAGCCCTATTACAATGCCGGTCAGACGAGCGTCAGACCGGCATCATGTTGGAAACGGGACCACCCGACATAGAGTCGGAGGTCCCCGTTCCCAAATTAGGTGTCCTTCACGGCAGCCAGAAAGTATATCTTTCCTATTGTGGCTTGTGCTGCGTGCTGCAGCACAAGCCACAATAGGAAATATATACCTTTTAACATCCATGCACCATGTGGCCGGACACAATGCATGGATGTTTAGACACAATGCATGGATGTTTGGACCACCATAGAAAGGCTGTGGGAAGCGTGCATCGCAATCCCCCTGGCAGTGCCTGAGCAGGCACTGCCTACATTTTGGGGATTACGATTCACCCTCTGCCCTAATGGGCTCCTTGAGCCTGTCAGAGGCGGGACGGATTCCCGCCACAGGTATTGGTCTGACCGCCCATATCATAATATGGCGGTCGGACCGATGTCTTAGATGTAGTGTGGAACGCCGCCAATGAGCTGTCAGATGGCCTTTCGCTCAACATTGTAATGGGGCCCATAGTGTTAAAACAGATAATCTGGACTCAATACTGACCGCTCTGTCAAACATTTTATTTCTCAGAGCCTCCTTTTATTTTATTATCACATATGAGAGATCTTTTAAATACTTGAGTTTGAGATGTGCTCTGTACAATCACCTCTTATGGATGATTTAATAAATTATAATATTCAATCTACAATAAGAATCTAGGCCACTTTTAGGGTTCACATGACTACTCACTTGCCTCTTAGTTCAGTAATGGCAATGTTGTTGATGAGCAAGCCATTAAATGTTTATTGGTTCATGTTTAAAAACTTTTAATATATGTGTACTTCATCAGGACAAAAAACTGTCAGTAGGTAGTACGAACTGGCACCTCTGAGTGTGGGGTAGTGTATCCACTATATATTTGAATGTTTTTTGTCCTAATGAAGTGCACCCGATCCCAAAGACCATCATAAGCGCAAAACATGTTGACAACAACACTTTTTCTGAGGTGTGACCACCATTAGGTCCCACTCACCAAACAGGAAGGGCAGTTCCCTTACCTGTCTTCACTCCTGATTGACTACCTGGTTCTTTCAAAACCTGAGGCAGCCACAACCTTGAAGAGGCTTTTTTTTTATCTCTGGGAGGGCATTCTTACCAATAAAGTGTTGTAATCATAAATCCCCTTACCTGTTTAAACTCCACACGCAATACCCCACATCCATACGGCAACCAAGAAAAGATCTCTGCGAAAGCGACCCTTTGGGGGTCCCATTGGGCATTGCAACGCCTGCCCAACGAGGAGCAACACCCGATAATGAAGCATTACGTTCTCTAGGGGAGGTGTGAGGGCAACGTGACCCGTCTTGTTGACTTTCCACTCCCATTACCCCAGTACAGGCACACTCTACAATTGTGAGAATTTGTGCCCTTCTTACTCCTCAATTTCACCAAGGAAACCAAGCCCTTTGATAATCTTTTGAACTGATCACTAGGGGCATGGGCCTCTGGACCTCCTAAACTAGCTCCCTCTCCCTCGCTCTCTGAAATGGTTTCTCGTTTGAAATGTATACAGTGATATAATGTGATGTATTGAGGTGAAATACTTTTGCATGTTAAAGAAATACACTCTGTTTTAATTTTGAAGAGATTTATCATATTTTTACATTATGTTTGTTGTGTGATATACTTGTCAACCATTTTCATGTATTGCTCATGGATGCTCTCTTAGAGCCAAGCCAGACCCTTGTCTCGGCTCTGGCTCGGCTCACCCTAATAATTTGCTGTCACACCCAGCAGTATTTGTAACGGGTTTACTACATGGGGCCACCAGTAAGTGTAATCAAATGTAATCAAATGTGTAAACTCCTCAAAAGTGAAAGTTACCTTTGTGAAACAAGCTCATATGGTTTACAAAAGAAATGGTAATTCTGCACCAATAGAAGTAGTACTCCTTGAATGGGTGCAAATTACTACTTTTTGGAGTTCACAAACATTGGCAGCAGTCGGCTTCGAAAGCTGCACAAATCTAAGGTTTCCAGGCTTACTACTGGCAATCAAACACCCAAAAGGTGATGGTATGTATGTTTGCAAATAGTCTAATCAGTGGCAATGGCTATGGATAGCATTCCAACCCTACATTTTTCATTCACTGTCCCACTCTCAACAGAGGGCCACATAATGCAAATCAGTACTGACCCTGTTCCTCGTGGAAACAGTCCATCCCAAACCTTGGTCATATTACCCATCCACCCTGCTCTCACTACTTTTTTAGTTAGGAAAATTGAGATTCACACCTCCTGAATCTTGCTGGCTAAGCTACAGTCCTGCTGAGAAGAACCCCATCTTTAGTCATCTCAGCAACACCAGAACCAATTTGAGCAGGAATCCTCAAAGGGAATAATTTAAAATATATATGATGTAGTCTCAAAAAACTCCAGTACTCATGAAATTCCTTCCTCTCCCCCCACATCTCACACAACACGCAAATCTGGGAATATCCATGTTGCAATAGTATCTATGCTTCCTCCTTTTCTAACCCCGCAGAGTGCAGTGCCTCAGGGGAATTGTATGACATAATCTCTTGCTCACAGGGTGGGGTGGAGGGGCTTGACGGCCCGACCTCCACCTTTGCTTCAAGATGTACCTCCATCATAGCAACTCTACCAGCTCGGTCCTTCGTTCGTAAATGATCCTGCAGAAGATAGAGAATCTTCAAAAATAATTCCGTCTTGCAGCGTCAACCCTCAGAGTCTAGCATGTATTTTTTTCCTTGCCACAGACGAAGTCCTGTACAAGATGGGGCACTCGATGATGTTGAGGAAGGTATATGCTCTCTGCACAGTAAGCCCAAGAAAGTGAGAATGGATGGAAGTACTGTCCTGTGTCATAACTGCACTATGATATAAAGTAGAACTGAGCAGAACTTAATTATTGCTCATATTATTATTTTAGGTTGGTAATCAAAAGCAAAACTGATTCGAACGAATCTGCTTAGAATGTTGTAGAAATGCTGAAAATTAGAACTGAGAATGCCGGTGTGTACAGAGGTATGTACGCCACAATGAACTTTATGATATTTAAAGTTGGCACTAACAAATCAGCGCATAATGTCTGCCAGAAAGTTTGCACCAATGTGCAAATGAACCTTATAAAAAAATTCCTTATTTCAGTTTGACACCAGGGTCACAATTGTTGTAAGACCCATAAGGGGGATATTCTCAAGAACGTGTGATAATCGCAAAATTAGCTTAACGCAACTCTTCACATTGCGGTCTATCGTGGGAAAATAACGCCGTGTTAACATGGTATTCTCAACACGGTGGTACCATATGATAGTCTCACGATAACGCATCAAGGGCCAGATGTAGGTAAATTTTATTTACCGACCTCTTAAATACCGAGTCATACCGACTCGGTATTTAAGAGGTCGGAAAATAAAAATACCGAGATGTAGGTAATTGCAGATGTGCAATTACCGAATCGGAAACAGTCGGTAATTTCCGATGTGGTAAATACCGACCAGTTAATGCCCATGCATTCCTACGGGCTTTGAAGCCCATAGGATTGATTGGGCATTTACCGGTCGGTATTTACCACATCGGAAAATACCGACTGTCACAAGGGTGCAGGGGGTGTCACTTTGACACCCTCTGGCACCCCCAAAAGAGGCTCGGGTGCCATGTGGCAGGCATACCTGCCCTAAGGGCAGGTCTGCCTGTCATATGGCATAGGTGTGCATGCACACATGTGCATGCACACCAGAAACGGTATTTTACCATCAAGTAGTATTTGATGGTAAAATACCGATGTTGTACTGCTTGTGGGACTCAGAAGAGTCCCACCTACATACCAATTTTCCGGAATCAGTAATGATACCGACTCGGTATTTTACATACTCGGTAAATTTACCTATCGGTAAATTTACCGAGTCTGTAAATTACAGGGACCTACATGTCAAATTGCTTTTACCGGGTGGTAACGGCCGAATTCGGCCGTTACCACCCGGTAAAAGCCTACCTACATCTGGCCCCAAATGTCTGCTATAGAATTAACGCGACGCTGAAAAAATGCAAACTATGAATGTGAAAATAGTAGTGATGAGGCCGATTCCGATACAAAAATCAGCAATAACCAGCGACAGGCCTGCAATTCCCACGCATCATGCGGGAAAATGCACCATAAAAGCAGAACAAAAAAAACAACGTAGCACCATGGATGCACCCGGGCCAAGTGCTGAGGCTAACACAAACCCCACAAGCCCCACAGACCACTAGCAGGGAACCCCTGGGTCGGTGAAGGCCAAGGAGAAGAGGAAGAGGAAGACGGGGTTCAGTCCACAGGAAAACCGGATATTAGCCACAGAGGAGATAGAACACTAACAACAACTGTTCGTCATCTCCACTGTGTCATTGGCAACACAAATGTAAACATGCCAGTCCATCGTGGACAACGTGAATGCAGTCAGACTGTTGAGGAGGTCAATGGAGGAGGTCAAGAGGCGCTGGAATGATGTGAAAAGCCAAGCCAAGCAGAAACCCGCTGCCAACCGGATGTGCAGCCACGACGACTGGAGGTGGGAGTCCTGCGCCACAGGAGGAGCTGGAGGAAATGGTGGCCACAGTCATAAGTGTGGAGACGGTGCAAGGAGTTGGTAGTACGAACACAGCTCTATATGACCTGACACAACATCAACAGGGTGAGTAATGACCAGGGACAGGGGTGACAGGGGGAGATGGGCACAATGGCACACATGCACAATCATGTGTAGCACACTGCACACCCACAATGACCCTGGATCATGTCCCTGATCCCCGTGGCACACTGAAGCACCTTTTCCAACACCAAGTAGGCCCCCGTCCACCACGTGTCCAAAGGAGTCCCACTCCACACATCATCGATCTCACAACCAATACATACACACGCGCTAAACACAGCAAAGATGCGTATTTGTGAGCCACACTGACAATGCAAGTGACACTACATGACGATCAGCATGGCTGCAGTACAATCATCATGATATTCTGCACGCCACAACACTGAGTGTGGACCACATCTGGAAAGGAGCAGGTCAAACTCTGACACATCCACGTGCACAAACAACCCTTGACGTCAACAATACATCTGCAGACAAACAATGCACAAGAGAACAAAAACCGTCCAAGAGCACAATTGACCCAAGTAGCCAACATCTCTGCACCGTAAAAGCACAAAAGTCAAAGGCACACCGCCTCAAAGGGATAAGGGGCAGCAAAATTACTGCTGCAGGGGGGAATCACCCACAATGCAGCACACACACATAGGAATAACAGCACATCCACATTGATGACAATGTGGTGAAAAGTGTAACCCTTACACTGCAGATCAGAGGACACAAGTGGGTCCGCTTGTGCGTTGAAACTGGCCAATCACACCTGACACAGCAGGAAACTGTGAGATGAAAATGTACGTGTACAACCTCACATCCGTGATGTAGTCCAAATGTCCACTGTCCCGCATCAAGTAGTCCGCTCCTCCCAAACAGTCACAATGTACATTGTCATGCAGTCTGTATATAAACGTGAACAATGCTTCAACATACATGTCAACACAATGTCAAAATGCATCTCCCCTTCACATTTCAGAGGGACAAACAACACCTCCAGCAGAATAGCCCAGACAATTCATCTGTAATGCTGAAGAGGACCTCCACCCCTTTGACACTGACGCCCTACAGCAGTTCATGGACATCTTAAGCAATCCACCTCCAGGAGCAGGGCAGCCCAGCTGCATTGAGGAGACCCCACTCCCTGCACAGACCACACAGCTGGAAGCACCCACCACCACAGATGGCTCCAAGCACCCCACCGAAGCACACATCACATATCAAGGCCAGGTGTCAGACTGCCAGAAGGAGGTGGCCGAAAGGGTGTAAGTGGGGTTTGACCTCATGGAACCCGAACTAGATCACATACCTGGGTGTCTAAGTTCAATCAGGGACCACTTACACTCCCCAACGGAGACCCACACTGTGACAGAGACACATGCATTTGCACATTTCCAGTACTGAATCACGCCCACATCCCCAGTATAATCATTCACATCCCCAACGCTGAACTTGTGTATGCTGGCCCAGTCTACTCCTCTTACGTACTGAGTGGGGGAAGACAAAGCTACATGTCCAAAGTCTTACCTGCTGCATGTGGTGACATGTTTGCATCTGCTGTACACAGCACAATGTAATGTTGTAGGGCCCGGGCCCTCATAGATACATTATCACCACATGGACACACTCAGATAGTTTGTGGAACTGGCTACGGGCACGTGCTCCCGGCACCTTTATTGTCAGGGTCACATGTTTAGTGACGCCTGTGCTGATGTGTGTGGGGTGAGTGTAAGCCAGCCCTCATGGAGTGGTTGTTGCTGGCAACAACTTGAATAGTGATCACAATCAAAGTGGAAACAGAAAACACCAGCATAACAAAAACAACTGCGAAGCATCATGGTGGTAGCCGGAGCAAGTACAGAGGTCACACAATATGCAATCAGAAGGGTCTGTGAGTTGCAGTGCACTAAGGTTAGGGCACCAGAGCAGAGCGTGCTCATGTGAACAAATTGTCTAGCATTGTGTCCTTTTGGGATATTCCTGCTGCAGCTGCAGTGGGGTGTGTTACACCTGCATCTTCTTCCTCATCATCGTCCCAGGTCTTCCACACTGCCTGAGGTGACATTGCTGCATGAGCTGTCCACAGCACAGACCTCAATCACAAAGAGTCCATGAGTTGTGGTGCACTGAGTTAGTGGCACCTGAAGAGCTGAGCAGGGTATCAAGCTGATGATGGCACCCACGACAGGTGTAAGCAACTCTGATAGTCTGGCAGTAAGACTCTTCTGAATCTGGCATTTGTTTTTTGGAGGTGGTCCTGGCCGTGGTGGCGTGTGCATCCTGCGGGCAGGTCAGGACTCGATTTGATGTTTGTGCCCAGGTGGACCTCAGTTAAGGATGGAGGCAGCGGACAGCGCAGGGCCACCGACACATGGTGTTGATGACCGCCAGGCCATCGACCCAGAGACCAATCAATATTCAATACGACAGGGCCCATGACTTGAGCTGCACAGAGTTAATGGCCCTGGATGCACTGCAGCCAGCTTATGCACACCGCCACAGGATGGTGACTTGTGGTGCACTGAGGTAGGGCCCCCAGTCCATAGACTCAGACACCACCAAAGTTCAACCAGAGAGTGTGCATGAATCTCGGGGCACAGACTTAGTGGCACCGGAGCTGAGAGGGGATGCAGTCTGCGATGAGGTCTGTACAATGATATAAACTCAGCCATAAATAAATCAAGGCTCAGTTCCAAATGTGTGACCTACTTGACTGCAGTGTAGGCCTGAGGCAGCGGTCAGCAGGGGTCCACAGCCATGTGTCACTGGCTCGCGATGCACAGAGTTAGTTACTCCAAAGTAGGTGTTGGTAGCATTTGAACACCTCCATGAAGATGATCCTTTTATCCTCCGGACTGAAACGCGTCTTCCTCCTACACCTCTCCTAGCATGCAATGATATGAACTCTGCTATTGAGAAATCAAGACTCAGTTCCAAATGTGAGACCTACTCGACCGCAGTATCGGCCGAAGGCAGTAGTCAGCAAGGGACCACAGACACATGTGGTTGGAATGCTATACACAGACCTGGTGGCACCACATTAAAGGGAGTGCAGTGATATCAAGCATCCCATGAACATATTAACTCAGCCATCAGGATATCAAGACTCATTTCCAAAAGTGTGACCTACTTGACTGTAATGTAGGCCGGAGGCAGCGGTGGAGTACGTCAATGAGACATGAGTACTGTGGGCCTGTGTTGCGGAGGCTGTGATGGTCAGAGGAGGCTGCCAAGGTCGTAGGCCTCGGGCTTGGAGCTTTCGCAGCAGCACGTGGTGGGACCTCTTTGACACACGCTGGTGTCGGCTGGTGCGCAGTGAGGCCTGGGTGCGCAGGGGCTGCCAAGACGGGTTCAGGGACCAGTGGCCCGGGGTGCAGCAGGTACACAGGATTGCAGGCAACACCACTCACGGTGATGGCAACGGCCTTGTGGCGGGGTGAGAGGCGCCGGCCTGGCAGACACGTTGGGTATTCTGGAAGAGTACGCACCCAGAGGTACATGCTTTCTAGTCACACCCCTACGCTAGCCTGGCGTACACCGGGCCAGCCCACTGCGCTCATGCTTACAGGGGGGGACGTAACAAGCTACATTTCCGCGATCTTCCCCACTGGCTGCAGTGACATGGTTGCTGCCACTGTCCACTACACTCCAAACATCAACAGTGTATGTCAACATGGATATGTCTGTGGTCTGCATACTGCAGTCTGTCCAGCACATCCATGCCACACTTGGCATTGTGTACATTCTCATTCATGGGTCACTTGCCTCTTTCGCACATGCCTAGTTCCCACCTCTCCCCACATTGTGCTATTGTGTGGTTGGGGTGCCATGCCGTTGTTGGCTCATGTACATGGGTAGCCCAGGTTACCATATTGTGTGTGAGTTTGTAACATGTGCATTCCCAGAGCTGTGAGTTGCATGCTTGTGGAGTTGGGGTGTGTGGTGTGTTAATTTGGTACTTACCAACGCGCAGAGCATTTCCGTAGAATCCATCCGGGAAGCGCTGGTTGATGTTGAACTGTCGGAAGATGTAGGAATTATGCACACTGCCTGGGTAGTTGGCGACGACATTGGTGAAGAGTCCCCGGTGGTCCAATATTACCTGCTCATTGATGGAATGTGCGTGCTTTCTGTTGTGGCAATTGTCTACAGTTTCAGCAGGGTGCACAAGTAGGACATGTGGGCAGTCAATTGCCCCCAACAAGTGCCATAGAAGCCTTGCTTGGTCTCCAGCTGTTCTTTCACAGTGTGGGATTCGTGAAGCTGCTGGGGTATCAGGCTGATGATGGCATCCAAGACAGTTGTGAGGAACTTTGATAGGGCTGGCTGTGAGACTCCTCCGACTCTGGCAGTTGTTGGTTGGAAGGTACCAGAGGCCAAAAGATGCAGCACAGCCAGAAGCTTTGTCTGCGGAGGGATGTTGGTTGTCCGTTGGGTGGGTACCGTCAGCCTGTGGGCAATGATGTTCAGGTTGCGGTGGATGGTTGTCCTTTTGAGCCTGTAGTGGGCAATGACATCCTCTTGTGTTGGGTCTGTTAGGATGTTACGTTTTCTGAAAATCTGCTGTCTTTGTCTGCGCTGCCTCTGTGGTAGCCTGGGGGTAGGGAAGAGGGTTCTGTGGGGTGGGGGGTGACGGGCCTGGGTGTGGTGGCAGTGGGTGTTATTGCCCTACTGGGGCAGCATGATCAGTAGCTCCATGGCATATGTTGTTCTTCAGATATGGCTCCGGCCTAGGCTCCATTTTCTGGTGCAGGTTGTCGTCCGACTTACACCAAGTCAGACCATGTGTTAATTTCCTGCTGCTAACATGCCTTATCGCCTGTTTTAGGATCTTATCGCCGATCTGGCTTGTCGTTGAAAATGTTGCGGAGTGTTGTTGTCGCAGCTTTTTGCACGGGAACATCTACTCTGCATCTCATTAGTGATAGTTGCCGGGGTCATATGTGGCGATGTCTTTGGCAGCTGCTATCGCAGGAAAACTGGTGATATCGTCTGTTAGCACCAGCTTGTGAATGGGGTGATGAATTTATCACCAATTTGGCTGTGATAAAGTGCAGAAAACTCGGCGATAAATCCTAGAGAATATGCCCCCATTTTTTTTACCAGGTGCAATAGGCTGGCTCGCTAATTCTCCAATATAGTCCCGGGATCCTTGAGGCTGTGATCTTTGTCAAGTCCCAGGATGGACTAGTAGAAACACTTACATCGGCCCATGTGTTGAGGACTCTGGTGCCAGTGGGATGATTGATGGACCATGGTTGAGAAATCTTTAAACGATTGCTGAGGTCTTTAAACAAGCTTCCCCTGCAATTGCTCATCATAAACTTAATTTGTTTCGTGTTCTGATGTTATGGTCTCCAGTTCTTATTTGAACTAGAGACCTTCCATTTAAATTTCTATGATTCTGTTTTGAACTTATGAAATAAAAATAGATTTGGAAACAAGTATGCCCACAACTGACATAAGCATTCCCCCACCGCAGTAAGGATGACTCATTAGACACACTTGCCGTGTATTATCTAGATCCCTTCATCGTTTTGCCTTAAAAAAGCTCCCAGGGCATATTGCAGGCCTGTCTGCTATGGTTCCTGATACTGCACACACAAATAAAATACCAAAATTGGTACAGACCTGTTTCCAAATCTATTTTGGTCTGAAAAGTTCACTAAACAATAATAGAAAATCATGGTGCTGGTGTCCTACATTTTCTGGCATGGAACAGAGCAAAAAGCTAGCCTCCTCATTGTTGAAGGGTGAGATGTTAACCTTACTGACAAAAGCTTGAGAGGGAAACCAAAGTCTGCCCCATACCTCTAAATGTGGTATACATCGACCACATGCTCCGGTGCATATTTTGTTGTAACAGACTCTTTTTAAGTCTTTAATGAGGTCTCTCTTTGTTCCTTATCAAGCAAAGCTTCTTTTTCCTTCCTGTACTACTATATATAAACGAAACTGTTATTAAACATTGGTCTATTTTTTTCAAGACGTTATTTCCCTGCCCTGTCCAAAAAGCATACAAAATATAAGCCTACCTGGGAAGGAAGCCTCAGATTACACACTTAACTTCATTTTAGTGAACAGATAGCACCTTCTCCGACAAAGCCCGACACTGCACCAATTCAGAAAGGACCTCAAGACCTGGCTCTTCGAATGACCAATGAAGCTGCTCACACCTCTCCCCCGCACCTTGTGACCCTCAGGGGTGAGTAGTGTATTCTAAAACCCCTGCTTGATTGATTGAGTGATTGCGTCTTGGTCCTGCTCCAGTAGGAATAGTCTAGCCCAAGTTGCCAAGCCAGGACCTCTCTGAACCAGAACACAAGCAACCCAAGATCCTTTCGGGCTCCTTATGACCACCTGCTGATTACCCTCCTTGGGCTTTTAGGAAACAGTGAAGGTTTTGGTTGTTTATTATTATAAGTACTAGGGGCCTCATTTATAAGGCTGTGCGTCACTTTTACGTCGTCAGTGCGTCCTTTTTGTGACGCACCAGTGGCATATAAAATGCGCCTTGTTGCGCCATATTTACAAAGTGACGCATCTAGGTGGATGCGTCACTTTGTAAACCCCTGCACCACATTATACCTGCGCCAGGTGTAATGAATGCAAGGGGGGCGTTTTGACGCAAGAAAGGGTCATGGAAGTGACGCTTCTAGGACACAAATGCGTCAATTTCTTACCCCTGCCTCACAGCAGGCGTAAGACTGACGCAGGCCCTTTCACATAGGGCTTGCCCCATGTGAAAAGACACATTGCTGGAGTTGCGTCACTTTTATGACACACTCCAGCAATGCGTAACTTTTGCGCCATACAGATACGTCAAAAATACTGACATACCTGTAACTCCTTGCGCCATGATGCGTCGTACTGTAAATATGACGCATCATTGGTGTCGCAAGGAGGGCGCAGTGAAAAGTGACGCATCGCTGTTTTCATGCAGCGATGCGTCACTTTTCATAAATGAGGCCCTAGGTTTTTGACTTTCTGTGTCAGGGAGTTGTTATGCATTCAGTCCAGTGAATACAAATAAATCCTTTGGGATGTTCAAGCTTTACAAATGTTGATTGTTGTCAACATCTAAGGATCATGAGCAAATGTTTAGTGACCTGTAAAGATAGGTCTGGTTAGGTACTCATCATGTTGAACTGTGTCTACAAAAAAAAAATATTTGGCCCTACGCTAATGCAGTCATTTAGGGCCATATGTATCAAGCAAATTTGCATTTGCAAAGGCCGAATTTCGGCCTTTGCGAATGCTAATTTGCTAAATGGTATGTATGAAACATTTTGGCTGCAAAATAAGGAATCGCAAAACTTGCCATTCCTTATTTTGCGATTGCACTTAAGGAATCGCAAATTTTGCGATTCCTTAAATGCAATGTATCAAAGAAAAAATAATTCAAAAATGCCCATAAGGATTCGCAGATTACCACCAACTTCTAGTTGTTGGTAAGTTGCGAATTCTTTTTCAGGGGTGCAGCAGGGTGTTCTTAAGACACCCCTGCACCCTTGAAAATATTTCTAAATTGCGATTAGCAAATTGCTAATCGCAAATTTCCCCTTTCATTCCTATGGGCCTCCTGGCCCATAGCTATGAATATGAAATTTGCGATTAGCAATTTGCTAATCGCAATTTAGGAATGTTAAGGAATCGTTAAAAAGAAGCGATTTACTACATACATACCATTTTGCGATTTCTAAATAGCGATTCCTAAAAAATCGCTATTTAGAATTCGCAAAACGGAACTATGATACATATGGCCCTTAGTCCAAAGGCATTTCAGGGGCAGATTTAGAATATGGCAGATGGGCTACTTAACCGCTGGGGTTGTGGGAGCCCTTCATCCAACTACCCCCCTTCCCCCCCCCCTGCAGCCTGCATTCTATATTTACAGCTCTCCTCTGGTCTCATTGGGAATGTTTGTGTTAGACTTGGCAACTTTTGATGTGTTTCCCCAGAGTTTTTACTGTCTGACCTCCCGGTTTTCACTCTGTTTTTGCTGGCTGGCGTAGTGTTTCTGCGCACTTTCCCACTGCTGACCAGTAGTAAAGTGCAAGTGCTCCTGTGGTAAAATGTGTTTTGGATTGGTGTTTCCATAATTGGCCTGTATGAATTATGTATCAGTCCCTACTAAAGTGCTCTGCATGTGCCAGGGTCTGTAAATCAAACGCTGTCAGTGGGCTGTGGCACTGAATTGTGCCACCCACACCAACAGCCCGTAAAATATAACTCTCGTCTGGCATTGCCGAGCCTGTGCAGTCTGGGAGTACCATGTCGACTTGGCAAGTGCACACACTTGCAAGTCACTAACCTTCCCTTTTCTTACATTTCAGTCCTCCCCAAGGTTGGCCTAAGGTACCCCTGTGGGTAGGGTTCAGTGTATGTGAAAGGTAGGACATGCCCTGGTGTGTGTTGCGTGTCCTGCTAGTGAATTACAGCCCATTTAGTTTTTAACTATTGCAAGACTACCGGTTCCGCTTAGGACAGATTGGGAAGTTTGTTTATAACATCTTATAAACATAACTGGCCCTGGGAACTAGGAAGGAAAACCAAGTATAGTACGCCTGGACTCAAAATCTAAAGATGCATCTTTAAGTAAAGGTGATTTTTACATTCTATGTTTGAAAATACCACTTTTACAAAGTAGGTATTTTCTTGCCTAACCATTCAGTGTGCCTCTGCTTGGTTTGTGGATTGACTGTCCGGGTTTTGGATGACAGGGGCTGGGGAGCAGGAGTGGCTCTGGAGAGTCTGGGTGGGTCAGGAAATGGCTGAATAGACTTGGGCTGCATTTAGAGTAGGGGGTGGAGATTACCTTGCACCTGAATGGGCCTAATCTGCCTCTGACAATGCTGTCTCCACCTCCTGCCAGGAAGCCACACCAGAGAGGGCAGAACAGGTTTTGGCCAGGTACAGACACTCTCTGCCTCCAGAGATCAAAGGATTTTGTGGTATAAATATGGGGGCCCAAACCCCTGAACTTTAGAACTCTTTTGGACCAAGAAGAGAAGAGCTGGAGAAGCTGTGAGGAGGAACTACCACTTTGCTTTGTGCTTTGCTGTGTTGGCCTGCAGTGGCTGCTTCTGTCTTGGGCAGTGAAAGGACTGGACTGAACTTTCTGCAATCTACGTTTGTAAGTTTCTCCAAGGGCTAGAGGTAGAGCTTGCCGCCTGTTCAAGACGTCTGAGGAACAGCAAAGACTTCAAGTTCTTCTGCCCTCAGCACTGGGGACTGTGTGTTTTGTGCTGCAACAGAAAAGAAAGCAACCCGACGACGTCTACAACGCTGCGGCCGACTCGGTGTCCTGACGGCAATGCAGAGGACACCGCAGCAATGCCACACTGCGACCCTGGTCTCACTGACGCCGCCTGCTGATGCTGCCACCGAGCCACTGCTCGTACCGCGACCTGTGAGCACTGCACACCGCATCGCCTTGCTTCATGACGACACCTTGGCCTCCACGACCACGCCGCTCCACATCGGAATCGACGACACTGCTTGCACCGTGGTTGGAGGGCACCGCTTGAAAAGTTACACGACGCACCGCCCTCATCCCACACCGCAGCCATGGCCTACCGATGCCGCAGCCATTGACTCCAGTTTGTCAGCCGACGATATCGCTTCAACAACGACGCCGCTGCTTGCACCGCGATCTGCCAGCACCGCAACGAGCACCGCATTTACTTCAGACCATGACTCTGGTCTCTCAGATTTATGTCATCTGACGCACCGCGACCTGAGGGCACCGCACGCCATAGCGCTGCACTTTGCATCGCAGCACCCGAAGCCTGCCGATGCCAGCGCTCCTGACTTCAAAAGAGAGGAGTTTGATCTGGAACTCATGTGACTTTGAGGGCCCCCACAACTCCTGCACCGACCTCCGGAACCGACACCTGCTGACGCCATGCTTTTGGAAGCCTGCGATGTCGTGTCAGCTGGAACTGTTAAGATTTGTTTGTTCACGATGCTGTGATATCCGCCAGAGGGAGCTATCAACTTCAAGGAATTGTTTTTCAAGGCTATTTTGATAACTGAGGATTTCTAAGTATTGCATTGAGGATTGTTATCGTTTTTGGTCTTGTCTTGAGTATTTAAAAATATTGGATATTTTTCTAAACTGGTGTGGTGTCCTTTTGTAGTGCTTACACTGTATTACTCTTGGTTATGTGCAAATGCTTTACACACTGCCTCTAAGATAAGCCTGACTGCTCGTGCCAAGCTACCAAGGGGGTGAGCAGGGGTTATTTTAGGAGTGTAACTACCTTATCCTGACAAGGAAGAAGGGTCCATACTTGGACAAAGGTGCAAGCCTTGCCAACTAGGGACCCCATATCTGACAGTTTAAATACAATGCTTCTGTAGTACGGCTTAAAGGTCTATTGTCGACATTTGCAACTTAAACATGAGTTTCGCTGCCATGAGTCTGCTTTTGCGCACAACACTGCATGCATATATTGCGCAAGACCCTGTTTGTGCCCCTTTCACATGAGAACAGTCTACCTTACACGTTCTCTACTGTGCTCTGAGGTTTAGTCTGCACATAATGTTCAAGGTTAAACCACAATGCCCCTTGTTATTCCGTTCTGGTCAGTCCCTTGCTCCTAGACATAACATGCTGCAAACAGCTGCACTACTGGAAATCGGCGGCTTTATTATTGCAAGTGCAACATGTTTTGAACGCACCTGGAGAGACTCCTTTCCGAAGAGAAGAGCTGTGCTTGTGCTGCGATGTGAACATTGCATCTAGGCCTTGAGGTATGGGGGTCCGCTGACAAAGCCCAGAGGTCTTCTTTTTTATAATAAGCTATCTCTTACCACGGGGAGGGTGGTTAGGTTGTTTAGCCCTTTTCCACTGATTTTTATAAAATGATATCCCCGTTTGTATTCAATTGGTATTATAACAATGTTGACTATATTGTGTTTATGCATTTTGCTGCTAGTATTGGCATGTGTACTGCACTATAGAGTGTGTTAGTTGAAATAAACATTTTAAACTATACCGCGTCTCAGATTACTCACATTGTGGACAAGTACTAGTGAGAGAACAAAAGAGTGTCTGGCCCTGCGATTCCCAAGATAGAGTGACGTGTTCTGGGTTGTCTAATCATTGGTAACTGCGCTGTAGATGGAGAACGAATGAGACACTATAGCTAGTCAGTTTGGGATTTTGGGTACTAATGTGGTAGGTTGGTTATACCCCTATTCACAGAGGTCCTGTTTTTCTGTGCATAGTTCTGTATATTTGCAGAATCCCCGCAACATGCCACCCAACGCTTGGTCTGGTTCTATTCTGCGAAATGCTAGAGAAGTGCTTGTGCTTGTCCACAATACCCTCACTTCTGTCTCTGGAGGCAGCTGTGACGGTACAACCCCCTATACTGACATTTTAATAGGTTCCTTCAATGTTGATGTTTTAAAAAAAAGGTTTCTCTCTCTCTTCTTTGCCCTTGTTTTACTGCCGACTTTTAAGTTGTCCTATATTCTTTAGTGATGAGGTATAATATTGCTATTCACAATCGGGCTCCGCTCAGGTATTACTTGAGAACATATGGTGTCCCTGATGCTGGTGTGGATCTGATTTTTGAGGTGGAAGGAGATCCTGCATAGTACCCGTTTAAGGTATTTTACTCTTGGGTCACCTTTCCAGCGGTGAACGGAGATGACAATCTGTTTCATGAATACACCGCCACAGCTGTTTCAATTGCAAATCAACCCTATCGGACCCTTAATCGGCCGATTTAATGGTGCCCTTCCTCACACTTTCACGCCGGTCCGCTGAGGTTCTTTATCGATTGAAGGGGCCACATGGCCGTTGTTGGCTGGGTATGCACCTCACTCGCGTGGGTTAATAACAGCTACGCTACAAGAGGTACGCGTGTTGCATACTTCTCTGATTCAAGTTCATAGAGCTGTTATTCAGTTTGTGTTGCGTACTTTCCAGGTGGCTCCACCTGGAGTTGTTGCACAACCTACGGGGACTGGTGGGGTGACTATCAGTCCCGTTATGGTTAATTCGGTAATGGGCAAGCGTCCAACAAATAAGGATGAATTACCTTATTGGCTTGCCGAGAAATTTGGACAGCTTGAAGCTGTTTTTCTTAAAACCTCTCCCGTAGAAAAACACCAAATTTTGAGTTCAGTTTGCCTGAAGACTTGATTCCGTAGTTAGCCGATTGTAACACCTGGGGCAAGGTGTTTGCAGCTGTGTATTTAAAGTGTTTCGCACTCCCTCTATGAAAGTCCTCCCCTCCATGATTAAGCGTGTTCTAGATGAGCATGGTGCTGAAGCGGCTGTGGAACTAGGGATGCGTCTGGTGGTAGTGTTCAACGTGGTGGCTGATATGATCATTGCCAATGTCAAGGGCGATGCAGTAAGCTTTCAAGTCGCTAACGGCTTGGCAGTAGTACCTGATGTGGACAAACCACGCAAATTACCAACAATTATTGCAGAGGCTTATAAAACCATTTGCCTCAATAATTAGGGGGTTAAACCTTTTACTCAAACGCAAACTCAGTCTCAAACACAACCGAAAGTTCCATTTGACACAGATGGACGCCCAGTCGTTTCTAAAAAGAACTAGAGGAACAAAAAAAGGGGGCAGCAACAATAACAGAAGCAAGGGTCGCGTGCTGGTTCACCGACACAAGATACTTCTGAGCGTACTTATGTCTTGCGCGACTGCACACAAATTAAGACTCCTAATAGATTTCAGGTCCCTAATCAGCATTCTCCACGTTCCTCACAGGATTCATCTGGCTTGCAGGTCGGTGGTGAGGAATACCAGGATCATGGCACGAGTGATCCTGTTCCACTGGGATGTGATCAGCCTTGCCAGTTTGACGGCAAGGGGAAGCAGGGGGAACAAAAACGCTTCCGTGCCCCTTTTCAGAAGAAAAAAGTAACCGCTTAGATGGTGAGAAACCGAATTCTGGACTGGACTTGGGTGGTCACCATGCTAGACAGCGCAGCAGAAGTTACCAGAGTTCGGGAGGCACTGCGTCTTGTCTGGAGACCTCAGCAACTGAAACTTTCTTTACTGTGGAAACAGCTGACACCCGGGTTGCCCCCTGGATCGACTGTACAATATGGTTTTTCGTATAGAGGGTGACATTGAGCGTGTAATCACAGGGATTTTTTGAGAGAATCTCACAGCTACCTATGACATTTTGCTAGCGGAGGCAGATTGACCCCACCTTTTGTTCTAGCCACGACTTGCGGGGAGGACGTGATACTTAACAAGTTTTCCGCGGTACTCCCCAAAGAGCATGCAGAGGCTTTTGCAGCTGAGTGGTCTTTGGCCTTGGCACCGGCTCCGTACCTTAATCAAGTTGGCTGGGATAAAGATTCGCCACCACATGATATTCTATTGCGGTCTTTGCCTCAACCACAACCCTAATATCCCATACGGCGGGAAGCCAAAGGTCCCATTGCTGATATTCTCACCCAGTTGGAGTATCAAGGAGTGATTGAAACATGTGTGACAACAATTAATAATCCACTTTTTACTGTATCTAAACCCGATGGGTCTTAGCGCATAGTTTTTGATTACCGGCATTTGAATTCTCATTGTCGGACCTTTGCGGTAGAGAATACCCATAGCTCTGCTTTAGTAGACAGCATAGTTTGTAAAAGATATAAAACAACACTTGGTTTTTCCAATGGTTTTTACAGCCATAACCTGTTCCCTGAATGCAGTCAATGTAGCGCATTCACGGCCGGTGGAAAACAGAAAAAATATTGACGTTTGTCTATGGCGTATAAAAATAACACTGGGGTTTTCACCACAAGTGTTGTCTCTCTGTTGGACAGCATAGAACCAGATGCATATTCGTATGTGGATGATATCTATCTCACAGACGACGAATTATGGCCGCATCTGTGCCGTGTTGACCGCATAATTCTGGAATTTGCAAACTAATGCTACAAATTTAATTTTGCCAAATCTCACATTGCGTGTTATGCGGTGCTCTTTTTGGGCTATGAGCTCAACAATGAGGGTCGGGGCTTGGCTCCCCACTTTCTGGAGAAATGCACACATTTGCAGTCTCCAACTACCTTAAAAAACTTCAGTCTTCGCTGGGATTTTTGAATTTCTCACATTCTTATATTCCGGATTACGCCCAGCGTATCAAGCCGCTTTATGCCTTGATACAACCTACATTTACAAAAGCCAGCTGGTTACTAGAACATTCTGCTATTTTACTTTATTTGCAATCTGATTTGCTTTTCTATATGAACTTTGGTCCTTGCCTTTCACTTATCGATGTTTAAGGGAAGATACAGAAGTTTACCTTAGCGGGGAGGATTGTGATTCCACAGTAGGCCATTCCCTAGTATGAAAAAACATACAATTGCATGGAGCATGTTATATGTCAGCTCCGGACCTCGCATGTGTTTTGAAAGGTAAACCAGTGCCGCAATCATTCCCATGTTCACTCTGCTTGCTAACGGTAGCTATCTTATTTTAAATAACCAGGAATGCTGCGGCTTGCTTGCTGGCATACCATACATCGTAATGGTTTCCCAGCGCTTAACTTGTTGCAATAATGTGCTTTTTCCACCCCTGCGTGGGCCGCTAGATAGTTCAGTTTGGCCTTCAATACCAACTTTGAAAGCAGACTTCAACAAGCTGAGCAGATTAAAAGTGCTTTTAACACAATAAGAAGTTGCACTGACTTCGGCATTAGAAACCTTCACCCTCCAGGTGGCTAGCTCTGCCACTGAAATTCAAACACTTTTAAATATAAACCTCCACTACATTTTGGGAGTTAACACATCACATTTTCAATGCGTCGACTACTCAAGGCCTAGCACATTTTTTTAAAGCTGTGTGTTCTGGCCTCGTGTCTTCTTCTCAGACTACATTTGGTGTAATACCTGCATTAATTCATTCTATCTTTTCCAGCGTCTTTGGTGGTTTTCCCTTAATATTGGCATTAACCTCTGGAATCCTGCTTCTGCTGTGCCTGCTAAGCAATGGCTACTCCTCTTGTGGTGCTGCACAGACCGGGTCAGCTGCAATTGCGTCGTGACCGAATGCATGAATGCTTCGGTACACTGCCACTTGCGACACTCAGCGTGTTTTATGGATTATGCTTCTGTTTTGCGTATTTCACTTGCATGCAACCTGTATATTCATGATATCTGTAGGAAGGGTTTTAGTGTAAAGGGAACAATTGCGCTCTGCAGGATAAGCAGTTGTCAAGTGGACATAGGACTAGGTAATATGGTGCTAACTGGAAAGGGGTGACCCTACTAACCCCTTTACTAGTGTTTGGAACCCCAAACCCATCTCATGAAAGCCAAAGACCTGTGCACACATAAATCAAAAACAGTGTCTGTTCATATTCAATACAATTGGACAAAAGAAGTTTGCCACGAGTTATTCTTGTTTCTTTTAATGCAATGTTTGCATAAAGACCAGCCAGCCGACACGTGTTTCGTCAAAGCACATTCCACTTTGACCCTTCAGGACCTCGTCATAATAGACGGAATCAGTAATCCCCTTGCCGGTGATAATTCTAACCCGGTCGTGGTATGAGATAACAAGAAACGGACCATATACAAGATAAAAATCAGGAATCTTCACTGATATAGCTGCTGATATGGGCTATATCCGAATTACAAAGGACGATGGGATGAGTGTATCCAGTCAATTAAAATTCCAACGTAGAAAGTACTTGACTCAATGGAGAGGTGAGGACGAGTAAATAGGTGCCGAAATGGGGTCAAAGAGGACGGATAAGTCCTTTGAGGTGATGATAGTGTTACAAAGCAATGATCATGTGACCTCAAAGATACCGGAATGCGGTCAGAATGCGAAAGGAAGAGGAGACCCCATGTCTCGGCGGTGTTTGCAAAGTTGCCCGGAAGCTAGAGTAGCGGAAGCCTGTATATTCATGCCTCTGCTGTCAATTTATGTGGGCATTGGATATATGCCTTTCCTAAACGTCATGTCCGGACCCGGATTTTGACCAGCTGATGAGCCCCTTAGTAGGTCATGAGCAGGGCTGTTCTGGGATTGGCTTAATGGCGCGTGCTGCTGCACTTGGAATTTTGGCAAAATGGGATATCTGTGAAGCTGCACAGAATCTCCTATTTCAGAGTTACATTGAATATCACGTAAGTTTTCCTGCAATGCTAATGGAGGCACCAGACTATGAAGAACACTCTAGTTCCATCAGCTTGCTAAATTGGATGGCAGCTCTTTTTTCCACAGACCTAAATGATGACTTTTTGGAGGGTATTGCATTCTTTTGCACCTACACCTTGATGGATTAGTCAGGAACATGGCCAGCTAGCATCATTTGGGTTTCAGACACCTTTTTCCCACTACATTTTTTTCTGCATCCTCCAGAACTTGTTTTTTTTATATAGACCTTCGTCTTTTCTTTTTCCAAATTTATGTACACGCCTATTGATATCTGCTCACTCTTTTTGAACTCTGTTTTCTTCCTATGCCTACATACAATGGACTTACCAGGGGGAGGGTGTAGTATGGCTTATAGGTCCATTGTCAACATTTGCTAATTTAGCATGAGCTTCGCTGCCATGAGGCTGCTTTTGCGCACGACACTGCATGAATATATTTCGTGAGACCCTGTTTGTGCCCCTTTCACATGAGAACTGTCTACCTTACACGTTCTCTGCTGTGCTCGGAGGTTGAGTCTGCACATGATGTTCAAGGTTAAACAACAATACCCCTTGTTATTCCGTTGTGGGCAGTCCCTCGCACCTAGACATAACATGCTACACACAGCTGCACTACTGGAAATCGTGTGCTTTATTATTGCAAGCGCAACATGTTTTGAACGCACTTGGAGAGACTCCTTTCCGAACAGAAGAACTGTGCTTGTCCTGAGATGTGAACATTGCATCTAGGCCTTGAGGTATGGGGGGTCTGCTGACAAAGCCCAGAGGTCTTCTTTTTATAATAAACTATCTCTTACCACGGGGAGGATGGTTAGGTCGTTTACTCCTTTTACAATGATTTTTATAAAATGATATCCCTATTTGTATTCTATGGTATTGTAACAATGCTGACTATATGTGTTTAATCATTTTGCTGCTAGTATTGGCACGTGTACTGCATCATAGCGCGCGTTAGTTGAAATAAACATTTTAAACTAAACCACATCTCAGATCACTCGCATTGTGGACAAGTACGAGTGAGCAAAAGAATATCTGGCTCCTGCGGTTCCCAAGATAGAGTGAAGTGTTCTAGGTTGTATAATGATTGGTAGCTTCACTGTAGATGGAGAACGAATGAGACACTATAGCTCGTCAGTTTGGGATTTTGGGTACTAATGTGGTAGGTTGGTACACCCCAATTCACTGAGGTCCTGTTTTCCTGTGCATAGTTCTGTATATGTGCAGAATCCCTGTAACACTTCCATCGATATAGAAGGAGCACTATCTTTCAAAACTATAACAGTGGACGTACTGATATTTTTTGCTCTCAGCTCTGCATTTTGTTTGTTCTGCAGAAACCAAACTCCAAAGGGGGGATTACCTGTTGTAGAATAAACAATTTCCCTGACATGCTGGATTTTCTTTTCCCTGTGCAGGTGTATTTTTGATGATTTTTACTGCACTAGTCCACTATGCCTTGCATCACAGATATGGGCCGGTAAAATGTGATTGGAAGGGATGAACTGACATAATCTATGGTTGTTCTTTTGCAAAAAACTCTAACTTACCCCATTTCTTACCACATTCAGAAGATCACAGGGCAGACAATGTGTTCAGGCTCTGCAAACTGGGCCAAGTACAACCTTTTCCACACTTGACTCTCACATAAGCTAGCTCGAGCAGTCCAAGGCTCTCAGGGAGGGCGTGTGGGGGACAAGAGCTCACAACCCAATATTCAACTAACAGGGATAATACTGTAATGCCCAGGACCATGCTTATCTTATATGTAAAACAAATAATCTAGGCCTTGGTAAATTAAAATAATGACGGGCATTATTTGCGTCATTTTAGAAATTTCAATGTAGCTTGTTACATTCATCTGCAGCGATGGACCTTTGGCAGTTGGAACCTCCTGGCCGATCATGTCTTCCCACTTCTTTGGTGCCACTACTTTACTCTCTCTCATGTCGGGAGCAGCAGTAGTTATTGCCCTCCCCAAACTACCAGGCATGACAGTGGTACATGATCTGTATCCATCTTAGTGTGGCTCACACAGAAATTAGGCAAGGAGACTTAAGGGACCCATTCAGGGCACAAGACATTCCTGGCTGACTCTCTGTAACAGTCAGGTTTATCTAGGTACTCCACATATGGGCAACACACTGTGTTTCTCCTCTTAGACACTCTACTACTGCCTTGCCACTACTGTCTTAGCTGACAGGCATGCTTCTAGGCACTTCAGCAGACATCTAGCTCCTCCAACAGAAAGTGCAGATTTCAAGTAGTCTCCTCATTTTTTGGAGACTGGCTGTCAGGCAGACCCTAGCTTAACTAACAAAGTGGAACATTTTAAATCCCGCTTTATACCCATTTTTCAGATGGGAATGTGGATCCACTGTTGAAGGGTTCTGAACCAATTTGTATCATGGACTAATTACCAGCCCTTTGCTGACAAAGTTTTCACTGAAAATCTAATGGTAGCCCTGTCACCATCTACCTTCACTTCACTGTCTGAGTCACCATTTCCCAGCCACACTAATGCAGGCAGTACGCTTCCATTGTCTGGGAAAGCTGTCCTCATCCACCTCTTCTTGTGCCATGCTAAACTTGTGATACTCAGAAGGAATCCCTCATGGCTCAGGTTGTATGTATGTGTGCATCTATGTATCTGGATTGTCTATAGCACAAACCTAGCTACAAAGCAACATAGCACTGTACATGGTCCAAAGCAAGCATAAGGGCAACAAGCAATAGGAAAGGTAGCAGGCTGTGGATACATAATGCACTGTGTTGTAGTGTTCTCTAAAGAGGTGAGTTTTCAACTCTTTCCAAAATTAGAGCAGTGTTGGTGCTGAGGCGCTATGGGGATATTGTTCCAGATCCTGGGTGCCTCAATGGAAAAAGCATGCTACCTTTTTTAATTTTAACACTTCTTAGTCTGCAATCTGATTGTGTCCTGACTGTGGGTGTGCTGAGAACAACTAGAGATGGTGATAAGTGGGGGTGCTGGTCGTGTTGGCTTTGTAAATGATGCAGTTGGTGTTGAAGATGGTGTGTGCTGTCAAGGGGAACCAATAGACTTCCATCAGAATAAGGGTTTTGTGATCCTATTTCGTCAGGCCCTGGTTGAGATGTAGGATGCAGAGTGTATGATGCCTCTAAGAGGTACCAGTGTGGAGTCTGGAAGGAAGCCACTTTCTAGAAGAAACAGTTTGACATTCTTTCGAAGAGAGTGCTGGCACCAGGCCATCTTTGTTTTTTACAGTGTGTTCATTGAGGGTGAGGTTGGTGCCCAGGGTGAATACAAGTGACTTGGCATTCTGTGAAAGTTGTGGTTCAAAACCGATATAGGTAATGCCATTGAGTCAGGTTTGTACTGTATCTTTTTTGTTGTTCTTGGCAAATAACAGGAATTTTGTCTTGGTTGGGTTGAGCTTACGATAGGTGCTGGACATCCAGGTCTGGATGATGAGCAAGCATTAGATATATGTAGCAGAGAAGACTTTCATTTAGAGTGGTGTATCATGGGCATAGTGGGGAATCGTGATGCTGTTATCACCAATCGGCTCCATGTAAAGAATGTAGCTGATAGGAGACAGTATGGAACCCATTGAGACTCCACAAGTCATAGGGATCTTTTATGACCTTGAGGTGCCCATGTGATCAAACAGGAAAGATAGAAGGTAAACTAGTGAAGGGCATTGCTAGTAAATCCAGTTTGAAACTCCAGGATGCATATAAGGGTGGAATGTGCGACTGTGTCGCAGGCAGCTGAGAGATCCAGCAGTATCAGGCAACAGAGGTCATCTTCATTTGTGGTCAAGCGTGACCTCAAACCAGACTGGTATGCGTGCAGGAGATCATTAGCACTGATATGATCTTGGAGATGAACATAGACTGCTTTTCCATTGATCTTGCCAATGAATGCTAGGCATGTAGTTGGTGATGTCATCAGGTTGTAGTGCAGGCTTCATTAGGAGTGGAGCATCTGCCTTGTCTTGAGAGCTTCTGGGAAAGATGCTTTGTGTGAGGCAGGCATTGACAATGGGAAGTTGCGGTAAGAGAGGATCCCAGTACTCAGGCTTACACAGAGTCTTACTACTGCACATGTGCTATGCACTCACTGCAGAAATTACACACTTAGCATAAATTCATGATGTCAGGGATAGGTTCTGGGTTTCACATACTGGCAGGGATTTACATGAGAGGAACGAGCAGGTGTGCCTCTCTTTAACACAGAGAAAAATGTCTTGTGACACTAGTGAATCACAATATTCTGGAACAACTGCTTTATAGAATACACCCAGGGCATGGAAAGCAGTACAATGTCCGGCCAATGGCAAGCTTTATACATGCCTCCAGGTCACAGAGCAGATTCTGCACTTTTCATTTCCATGGACAGGCCTAAACCTCTGATCAGTGGCGTAACGAAACTTGAGGGGGCCCCCCTCCAAACTACATGGAGGGGGCCCCCTTCCCATCCACCGTGCCATTCTAGAGCTCTCAGGCCAGCGACCCGCCATACTGCAGGGGATGTGGGGCTATTGTTATGCCACTGTCACCAATCCAGCCATTATAAGTAACACTGGATGGTGGAGTTAAAGGTTGGGCTTAGTCTGCCAGCAGGCTATCATAGGTGGTGGTCCATTCATTACAGGGTCCCTGCCATCAGTACGCCGGGGAATTTTGCCCAATTTTAGGTGGGTTTCCTGATGCAGACTCGTGTCATGATATACAACATTGGGCCCACTCATCGTTCAGTTTTGACAAAAGTGCATCCACTGCTCTTTCTCATTTCCATTTTAAAACAATGCGACAATACAGTATTTCAAAAGCAGATGAAACTACAAAGAGCACATTTTGATAATACATTTTTATTAGTAGACAATAGCAATCTTAAGAGGCATTACATAGCTTCATACACACTGTGACCCCAATTCCATCACAGTCTCTCTCTCTCTCTCTCTCTCTCTCTCTCTCTCAGTGAGTCAGCCTCTCTCTCTCAGTCAGTCAGTCGCTCTCTCTCTGTCATTCAGTCTCTCTCAGTCAGTCAGTCAGTCTCTCAGTCTCTCTCGCTCTCTGTCAGTCTGTCAGTCATTCGGTCTCTCTCTCTGTCAGTCTCTCTATCTCTCTATTTCTGTCAGTCTGTCAGTCATTCAGTCAGTCTCTCACAGTCAGTCAGTCAGTCTCTCTCTCTCTGTCAGTTTCTCAGCCAGTCAGTCTCTCCGTCAGTCAGTATTCAGTCTCTGAGTCAGTAAGTCTCTACTCTCTCTCCACTCTATCTCTCTCTCCATTCTTGCTCTCAGCTCTGTCCACTGTCTCTCTCTCCACTCTTTCTCCACTGTCTCTCCCTCCACTGTCTCTCCTTCCACTGTCTCTCTCTCCACTGTCTCTCTCTACTCTGTCTCTCTCTCCACTGTCTCTCTCCACTGTCTCTCACTCTCTCCACTCTCTCTCCACTCTCTCTCTCCCTTCTTTCTCTCTACTCTCCCTTCTCTCTCTCTACTCTCTCTCTCTCCATTCTCTCTCTCTCCACTCTCTCTCTCCTCTCTCTCTCTCTCCTCTCTCTTCTCTCTCCACTCTGTCTCCACTCTGTCTCCACTATCTCTCCACTGTCTCTCTCTCTCTCTCCCCACTGTCTCTCTCCACTGTCTCTCCCCAATGTCTCACTCTCCTCTCTCTCCACTCTCTCACTCCACTCTCTCTCATTTCACTCTCTCACTCCACTCTCTCTCACTCCACACCCTCGCACTCCACTCCCTCTCACTCCACTCCCTCTCACTCCACTCCACTCCTCCTCTCACTCCACTCTCTCTCTCACTCCACTCTCTCTCTCACTCCACTCTCTCTCTCACCCCACTCTCTCTCTCACTCCACTCTCTCTCCACTCTCTCTCACAAAGTAGTGTGCGTTGCCATGGACGTCCGCAGAAATGTTTCCAGGGGCGGGCACATTTTTTACTTCCTCACCATCCCCCTTGCACTCTTCTCCCCTCTGCCTTGCACCCTTCTCGCCCTCCCCCTTGCACCCTTCTCCCCCTCCCCCTTGCATCCTTCTCCCCTCCCCCTTGCATCCTTCTCCCCCTCTGCTTTGCACCCTTTTCTACCTTGCACCATTCTCCCCTCTGCCTTCCACCCTTCTCCCCTCTGCCTTGCACCCTTCTCCCCTCTTCCTTGCACCCTTCTCCCTTCTGCCTTGCTCCCTTCTCCCCCTCCGCCTTGCACCCTTCTCTACCTTGCACCCTTCTCCCCTCTGCCTTCCACCCTTCTCCTCTCTGCCTTGCACCCTTCTCCACTCCACCTTGCATCCTTCTCCACTCCACCTTGCACCCTTCTCCACTCCGCCTTGCACCCTTCTCGACTCCGCCTTGCACCCTTCTCCACTCCGCCTTGCACCCTTCTCTCTCCCTTGCACCCTTCTCCCCTCCCCCTTGCACTCTTCTCCCCTCTGCCTTGCACCCTTCTCCCATCTGCCTTGCATCCTTCTCCTCTCTGCCTTGCACCCTTCTCCTCTCTACCTTGCACCCTTCTCCTCTCCGCCTTGCACCCTTTTCCCCTCCGCCTTGCACCCTTCTCCCCTCCGTCTTGCACCCTTCTCCTCTCTACCTTGCACCCTTCTCCTCTCTATCTTGCACCCTTCTCCTCTCTACCTTGCACCCTTCTCTCTACCTTGCATCATTCTCTCTACCTTGCACCCTTCTCCTCTCTGCCTTGCACCCTTCTCCCCTCCTACTTGCACCCTTCTCCCCTCCTCCTTGCACCCTTCTCGCCCTCCCCTTGCACCCATCTCCTCTCTGCCTTGTACCCTTCTCCCCTCTGCCTTGCACCCTTCTCCTCTCTGCCTTGTACCCTTCTCCCCTCTGCCTTTCACCCTTCTCCCCTCTGCCTTGCACCCTTCTCCACTCTGCCTTGCACCCTTCTCCCCTCCGCCTTGCACCCTTTTCCCCTCCGTCTGTCACCCTTTTCCCCTCCACCTTGCACCCTTCTCCCCTCCGCCTTGCACCCATCTCCCCTCCGCCTTACACCCATCTCCTCTCTGCCTTGCACCCTTCTCTTCTCTACCTTGCACCCTTCTCCTCTCTACCCTGCACCCTTCTCCCCTCTGCCTTGCACCCTTTTTGGCCCCCCTTTTCCCTTCCTGCCCACATGGTGCTTCTAACAAGAGTTCTTACCTGAGGGCACCATTTTGCTGCCTCATCCCTTCTCATATGAGCTTTGCCCTGGAGAGTGCTCTCTCTGGGGGCCCCTACTCCCACCCTTGTCAGGGTCCCGAGCAGTGCTCTGTGCTACCTCCTGCTGTCTCTCTGGGCCCCCACCTCCTTGTCAGGGTCCTGAGCATTGTTCTGTGCTACCTCCTGGTCTCGCTATGGGGCCCCCATCCCCGTCCTTTTCAGGGTCCTAAGCAGTGCTCTGTGCTGCCTCCTGCTTTCTGGGGCCCCCACCCACCGTCCTTGTCAGGGTCCTGAGCAGTGCTCTGTGCTGCCTCCTGCTCTCTCTCTGGGGCCCCGACCCCCGTCCTTGTCAGGGTCCTGAGCAGTGCTCTGTGCTGTCTTCTGCTCTCTGCCCCCCCCCCACTCCTTGTCAGGGTCCCGAGCAGTGCTCTGTGCTGCCTCCTGCTCTCTCTCTGGGGCCCCCACCCCCGTCCTTGTCAGGGTCCCGAGCAGTGCTCTGTGCTGCCTCCTCTCTCTCTGGGGCCCCCAGCCCCCGTCCTTGTCAGGGTCCCGAGCAATGCTCTGTGCTGCCTCCTCTCTCTCTGGGGCCCCCAGCCCCCGTCCTTGTCAGGGTCCGAGCAGTGCTCTGTGCTGCCTCCTCTCTCTCTGGGGCCCCCTGCCCTGTCCTTGTCAGGGTCCGAGCAGTGCTCTGTGCTGCCTCCTCTCTCTCTGGGGCCCCCACCCCGTCCTTGTCAGGGTCCCGAGCAATGCTCTGTGCTGCCTCCTCTCTCTCTGGGGCCCCCAGCCCCCGTCCTTGTCAGGGTCCGAGCAGTGCTCTGTGCTGCCTCCTCTCTCTCTGGGGCCCCCAGCCCCCGTCCTTGTCAGGGTCCCGAGCAATGCTCTGTGCTGCCTCCTCTCTCTCTGGGGCCCCCAGCCCCCGTCCTTGTCAGGGTCCGAGCAGTGCTCTGTGCTGCCTCCTCTCTCTCTGGGGCCCCCAGCCCCCGTCCTTGTCAGGGTCCGAGCAGTGCTCTGTGCTGCCTCCTCTCTCTCTGGGGCCCCCACCCCCGTCCTTGTCAGGGTCCCGAGCAGTGCTCTGTGCTGCCTCCTCTCTCTCTGGGGCCCCCAGCCCCCGTCCTTGTCAGGGTCCCGAGCAATGCTCTGTGCTGCCTCCTCTCTCTCTGGGGCCCCCAGCCCCCGTCCTTGTCAGGGTCCGAGCAGTGCTCTGTGCTGCCTCCTCTCTCTCTGGGGCCCCCAGCCCCCGTCCTTGTCAGGGTCCGAGCAGTGCTCTGTGCTGCCTCCTCTCTCTCTGGGGCCCCCTGCCCTGTCCTTGTCAGGGTCCGAGCAGTGCTCTGTGCTGCCTCCTCTCTCTCTGGGGCCCCCAGCCCCCGTCCTTGTCAGGGTCCCGAGCAGTGCTCTGTGCTGCCTCCTCTCTCTCTCTGGGCCACCCAGCCCCTGTCCTTGTCAGGGTCCCGAGCAGTGCTCTGTGCTGCCTCCTACTCTCTCTCTGGGGCCCACCCCCTCCTGGTCAGGGTCCTGAGCAGTGCCCTGTGCTGCCTCCTGCTCTATGGGCCCCCCTCCCCCTGTCCTTGTCAGGGTCCCGAGTAGTGCTCTGTGCTGCCTCCTGCTCTCTGGGGCCCCCACCCCACCCTTGTCAGGGTTCCAGCAGTGCTCTGTGCTGCCTCCTGCTCTCTAGGGCCCCCACCCTCCTCTTTCCGGCCTGGCACGCTCTGACTGAAGAGAAACAATGTTGATACTTTGTTTCTCTTCAGTCAGAGGGAGGGGGTGAGGGGCTTAGAGCAGGCTGCTGACAGCCTGCACCTGCTTCAGACACAGACGGAGAGAGGCTTGCACTTAGCGCAAGCCTCTCTCACACACAGCTCTCACTGAAGAACTGAGGGGGGCCGGGACACCCTTCATTTATTGAAGGAAGTGGGGCCCCCCCGCACCGCGGGGGCTGCGGGGGCGTTTGTTACGCCCCTGCCTCTGATCACACTCTTGCTCATAATGACTCTAGAGCCAAAATAAAAGTCATGGTCCTGGTTTTCAATGCAGTTGTGCTGTTATGAAAAGGTACACACCCATTTAACATGCACAAGTCATTAGCATGCCATCACCCCCTTAGTTCTTCCAGTTTGTAGTTAGGTGTTAGTTGCTTGTTTCTGTGTGTGGTTTTAGTTGTACGTATTCTAATTTCTTCATTGTTATTTTCTCACATGAACAAACGTTAGCATTGGGCCTCAGTGGCAGCTGCTGTCAATGAAAATTGGTGGGGCTGCACCGGTGAAAATAAATTAGAACTTACCTGTTGCCTGCTGCCTCAGTGCTCTTCTGGTTCTCTGCTCCTGACTTGACAGTCCTTGGGCTGGTGCACAGGCTTCCAGACTCCCCTACGCCAATCCAGTTGCTGCTTTCATGCTGGTAATACTATTACTCAGCATGAGAGAACCGCTGGGACTGGTTTGAGCGGGTTAGTTTGGCACTCACTCAGGGACAGGAGCTTGTGCTTTTTCTCCCCCTGGCTGTGCAACATAGCTCGGATTGGTGAAATGTAAATGCATATGTCGGTTTGCCTGTCATAAAACAGCTAGCCAAACCGACATGTGCACTTGCAGTGCCCACGACGCCACATCCCTGCTGTTGTAGCTGTTGTCCGTCAGGCTGGCCTGCCCCCAAGACCCAGCTCAGAAACAGCGATGAAAAATAAAATAATACTTAAACTGTTTTATCGTCATTTTATTTTTAGGTCCAACCTAGAGTCAGCGTGCATTTGTTGCTCTGCAAGACTTGTTGTACTGGATTATGGACTAGAAACCCCGCCCACTCTCCACCCATATTTGTCACTGGCTTGTCTAATTGTCCATCATAAATGCTGGCTTCTGATTAGTAAATAGGCTTGTTAGTCCGTCCTTAGTACTGCCTTGTCTTCATTTGTAACCTCCCATGGCGACTGGTCCTTTTTACTTCAGTTGTTACACTGTATGTGTTATTTAGTCTGTAAGCACTATTTTCTTTATTGAGTTTCTCTTACTGCAGGCATGACGTGCTTTGCTTATATTCAGTGCACCATGCACGCTTTCTCTTTTCAAGCAGCTGGAACAATGGTGGACAATTTTTTCCAATGCAATAGGTCTTGCATTTAAATTACGAGACCTATTGTATTGCAAATATATATATTTTTTACTTCAATGCTGAGTGCGGTGCCTGCTTCAGGGAGCTCTGCGCTCTGTTTAAATTTTTTTATTTGCGGAATGCTGAGCTGCTTACTAAAAGCATAACATATTTAAAAAAATGTTTCTCAAGCCGCGACTTTCTTTTTACTCCACCCCTCTTGACAAACTCTGTTGGGTATTCTGCAAGCCCCTCCTCGCCCCAGTCCAACAAAAGGTGGGGCTTGCTAAACTCTATCTTTACAATATTTTATGTTTTAATAAGCTGTACGGCACAGGTGGCATGCTGCGCTGCATACTAAAAGCATTAAGGATTGAAAAAAGAGATTGGCGAGCAGTGCCTTTTTTTAACTAACCTCCTGGGTTGGAGGCAGCGGTACGGCCCACAGTTCTTGGTCACAGCAGACCGTTGCAACATCTCATGACATTAACTCTAGCTCCAAACAACACAGACACCATTCTTTGGGCACTTTGAGTATATTCTCTTTTCTCTGGACAAACCAACCCTCACTCGGAGCATTCCCTGCTTTCCCAGCCCCAGCGGCGTCCCTCCCTACAAACCACGCTAAACTTCTCCTTCTAAGCATCACATGGGACCAGGATGTGCCTGAGGAAAAAGATTCTGGAGACTAGGGGGGTGATTAGGATGGCGTAACTATTGCCACCGCCGTGCCAGCGGTGGAGACCCTCACGACATTGTAACCTGATTTACCCACCGCCAGATTACAATGGCGATGGGTATCACAGCAGAAGGAAAGTCCGTCTGCTGCTTTTCCGCAGGTCGGCAATCGTTATGATTACCGGCCGGGCGGAGCAAGGGGAACATATATATGATGGCAGTGCCTAGCAGGTACCGCCATCCATATAATGATGTTTGGTTTTCAAGGCCTTTCCATGGCAAGGCCACCGGGGATTTGCTCCGGGGGGGGTGGGAGGGTGCGGGGTGCACTTGGGGGGTTGAGAACTTGAGATAAAAGGGAAGCCTTGTTTCAAATAGCAATAGGTCTTGCATTTGCAAGTTCAAAGTATTTGCATTGTAAATGACAATGCGTTTTATTATTATTTTTTTTTTAAACATAAATAAAAAGCATTGTCTTTTACAATGCCAATAGCACTCTCAGAAATGCGAGACATATTGCATTGCAAATGCTTTTTTATTATTAAGGGGAAAAAAAGGGGGGAAAAAAAGGGGGGAAATGGAAAAAAAAATTCTTTTTTCTTCAATAAAAATATTCAACAAAAAAAAAAGCAAATGCTTTTTCGTGTTTGCATCTGCTGGCTCTCAGCAGTGGGGCGACGCCCCTCCATCCTAACGGAGGGGTCGCTGCCTCTGGGCCTGTTAAAATAATTTTTGCGGGCTACTTTCTGTTTTTCAGTTGTGCAGTGAAGTGTTTGTTGTGACATAATTTAGAAGCGCGCTGCTGCAGAACTCGCAATAAGCTGCGTTTTCGGCATACTCTTTGGCGTGTGCCCTGTAAAACCGAACAATGCTCTGAACCCGCTGTGCGTGGCAAGGCTGCAATAATAAACACTAATAACAACAAGAGGTGACCCGAGACTGCCGGGGTCAGCAGCAGAAGCACTCAAGAGGAGAATGAAACGAGGCGCGCGAGGATACGGCCGGGGCCTCTTCAGCGCGAGCTAGGCTCCAGAGCTCTGTTCATTAATCTGCGATAATTAGACTTATTTGCCGAGGTTAATGGCGGAGGCTAAGGATAATTAACCACACTTTCCTCCTGAAGAAATCATAAATGCTTCTAACCGTGACAGGCGTCCAAGCTGGACGATTTCCTCACGCCTCTCAGTAACTCATAACTCGCTCTGAATATCCACACTCTTCCAAAAAGCTCATTACAGACATTTTGTCCCCGTTGAGCTCTAAAACTTCACCTTTGCATTGCGTGGGCCCATATACATCAACTGATGTGTGATGCTTTTATCTTTATAAGCGCAAGTGGGAGTTCAGGAAAATAGCACGGACAGATGAAGATAGGCCGTGCCATAAATCCCTGTAGTGCGCATGCGCCTCCCACACTCACGAGCATCCCTACTCCACCCAAACCATTTTAGGAGCAACATCACATGACTTTTGCCCCAATGACATCACATGACGCGATGTCATGTTAAATTTAACCTTGTTCACATTACCCAAAGTGATATCACTAAAATTAAAAAATACAGTAAGTTTAAGATCAATAAGGTAACAAACAACATTCTAAAGCCGAGCTATGTATTTTTACCACCACCCATATATTATCTGGGTGTTGAAATAATAAGCCACAGAGTTAAACTGTCTACAGGCACATCGCTGCACTCATTTTACTGCAGCACCTTTAAGGCTTTATTAATTAAAGCCCTTCTAGGGGTGCTATATATCTCTTCAACATGCAGTGAAAGTTAAAATCTCATGTATAGTTTCGCAACCTTGATTTTCCATGGTGCACCTATTGAATACTGAGGGTACAGCCTCAATATGCCAGGGATTTTGCTATCACACACAGGTACTGTCAATTATGCGCCCATATATCACATCAAATACACACTTACATTACAAATGCACAGGTACAGTCTTCTATTACCAGAGACAGTTACCTGCATGCCTGCGTACAAAATTACATGAACACCACATACATCATTTGCCAGGCATAGCTTCGAATTCCCAGGCACACACTGCGTCAAACCTCACTTACAGGCAGGGTCTCAAATTGCAGCGCAGAGCCTGATATGTCCAGGCATAACCACCGCTGGAATGCATAAGGCAAGTGCCACATTACAGCATAAACTTCACATGTCTGGCTTCAAATACTGAATCATATCTCCATATACCCTGGTAGATCCACAGATGTGCAAGCACAACATCAAACATCAGGGCGCAGCTGTCATATGGCCAGGCAAAACCACTATATGCACGGTCTCAAATGTGAAGGCCTATCCTTATATGCCCAAGAACAGCCTGAAGTACCTACTATCAGATGACCAGGTGCAACCAAGACATCTGATGTTGATGAGCCCCAATATCAAGTTTATTATAGGAGCATATAAGAAGGAACCCCATGAAGGTAATGTAGGACATCTCCTTTATGATAGAATGTGGTAAAATAGTCTTAACCAAAACTTGTTCCAATTCAAAGATATTTACCTCCAGACAGTAGGCCCTTTGAGGGGCTCCGCCTTTGTTGGTAGCCTTGTGAACCTTTATACCCACTCTATTGAAACTACTAACAGCTTCAATGCCCAGATTCCCTTCCAGAAGACTGAAATGTTCTGTCATTACATGGACAACATCCTGCTAGTCCAGAATCAGAATATTTAATCCACTCTGGACGTCCTCAAGAGGTTTAACAGCCAAGATAAAATCATAAGTTCATAGCCACCATGACTAAAACTGAGGCTATCGTTTTTTTTATATTTCTTTTTATTAAACAGTTCGATCAAAACACATCTAAAGATTACAATCAGGTGTCTCCATCATTCCTCAATAACCTTTCACACATTGCACAATGATACAGATTATTGTGATAGGTGGATCACAGGGACTCAGGCGTATCCGCCTCCCTCATGTGGTCTGGTGGGATACAGATATCCCCTCTATGGCGGTTCCAAACCTCCCATACCTTATTCCATTTACCCGGGCAACCCCTGGTGACGTAGACTGACTTCTCCCTGAACATGCACCAATCCAGGTCTTCCATCCATTTCCCAATCAGAGGCGTTTGGCTAGCTCCCCACAGTTGAGCGGTTTCGCTTCGCTACCATAAATGCCAATGTTGCCCACTGCATTGTGTAAGTGTTGAGATCCGTGGGTTCCCAGACATTTAATATGCATCTACGAGCCCCTAGCTGTAATTCAATCCAGAGAACCGCCCACATTGTGTGGTGGACATCCCTCCAATATGATTGTATGTGTTGGCAGTGCCACAAGATATAGATTTAAGTCCCCTGTTTCCCACAGCCCCATCTACACTCACCACCCTCTGAATAGCCCAAACAAGGTGGGGACCCGTAACATACGTTCTATGAAGTATTTTAAGCTGCACTAATCGCAGCCTGGCCTGGATTGCAACTACTCGTGGGGAAGAAACCGCCTCCTGCCATTTTTCATCGTCTAGTTCCAGGCCATCTTCGTTCCAATTTCTTTTAAGATTTAGTAATAGATCTTCCATAGTATTTATTAAATTCCGATAGATCAGAGAGATAGTCTTTTCTGGAAGGTGTCCGTCAAGCACCCTATCTTCTAGGGGAGAGGCGTCCGGAAATACCGTGTCCCTGGGAATTTGGGAAAGTAGCGCGTGTCGAACTTGAAGGTAACGGAAGTATTCACTGTCATTCAAACTGAACTGTTGCTTAAGTGCTTCGAACGTGTGGACCGTTCCCCCTCCCCAGATGTCTTGTATTTGCGAGATCCCGATAAGGTTCCACTTGTCAAAACCTTTGGATTTCCAGAGGCTCCCTAGTTTCTCCGAATTCCAGAGTGCGGTGGCTAGTGTAAGCTTGTTTTCCCACTTTAGGTGCCTATTGACTGCCTGCCATATCTGAACAGCGTGTGCCGTGGGTGCAGTCAGCGGAAACCTACGGGACCCAGCATATAACGCTCTAGTATATTATCCCCCGGGGAAGCTGCCACCTATCCATTGCAAATTTCAGATCATTTGGCCGACCGTAGATCCCGGGATTAATAGCCGCAAGCTGGGATGCCCAGTAATATTTGTTGAGGTCAGGCAAACCGATAGCTCCATCATACCAATTGAGAGTTAACTTTGAAAATGTCATACGGGGTTTACCATCCCAAAGGAGCTGTCTCTGGAGACTCTCGATTTCTCTTAAATGGGACGCTGGGACTGGATTCATTGTGTTATGAAGTGCATTCAAGAACCGAGGCAGAGCCATCATTTGAAAAAGCACCGCTCTACCCAGCATGGAGAGCGGAAGCGATTTCCAGTGAGCGACGTCTCTCCTAAGTCTCGATAAGGGAGGGTTAGTGTAACAGAGTTTCGAATCTAATGTTATGTAGATACCGAGGTATCTAACACCTTCACAAGCAATTTGGATCGGGCAGGCATTTGGGATAACCGGTGGATCTCCCCGGAGAATGTTTAGCACCGATTTGGACCAATTTATCGCAAAGCCAGAGTATCTGCCAAAGATTGCCAGCACGTCCAGGAGGCAGATCAATGATCCTCTCGGATTGGTGAGATAGAGCAGAATGTCATCTGCGTACAGGGAGATCTTATCTTCCCACTCCAATGACCACCTCATTCCACGTATGGACCGATCCTGGCTGGTCCAAGCAGTGAGCAGCTCCAGGACTAGTGCAAAGAGAAGTGGAGATAAGGAACAACCCTACCGGGTGCCCCTGCTCAGGTGGAAATCAGGGGATTTGCGATTATACAGCACCACCCGGGCCATCAGATTTGAATACAGGAGGCGAATCCAGCCCATAAATTCCGGACCGAAGCCCAGTTTGTCTAATACCGCACACATATACGGCCATTCTACCATGTCAAATGCCATGGTGGCGTCTAAGGATACCAGGGCTGCCGGCTCCATTATTGTGGGAGTCCTGCCCAGCACCACATAGAAGCGACTCAAATTGAGGGCCATATTGCGGTGGGGCATAAAGCCCGATTGCTCTGGGTGTATCAGGGTGGTGATGACTTTTGCCAGCCGTGTCGCCAGCAATTTGGCAAGGACGTTGGGCTCCACATTAAGCAATGATATAGGCCTATTGGACGCGCAACTGGTTCTAGGTTTGACCTCCATATATATAACTACGATGTTGGCTACTCGTTGGTCGTATGGGAGCTGCCCCTTCTCCTTGTTTTCTCCAAACATGGAACGGAGGTGTGGGGCAAGCGTATTTGATCTCAATTTATAAAGTTCGATAGGGATTCCGTTGGGTCCTGAAGCTTTCCCCGAATGTACGCCTCTGATGGCCTGGGCCACTTCATCGTCTGTCAGCGGGGATTCCAAATAGTCCCGGTTTTCGCTTGATAATGTGGGTAGCTTAATATCCCTAATCATCTCCCCGTTTTCTATTTCTGCGAACCTGCCCGACATACTATACACCTCATGATTATGATCTGCAAACGTATCTGCTATGGCCTGCGGGTCTGTAATGGCTCTGGAATCTTCCCCTTGCACTTCAGGCACCAGTCTCAATGCCCATTCCCTTTTATCCAACCAAGTTATCAACTTCCCCGCTTTATCTCCGTGCTCATATATTCTACTCTGAACTTCTTTACTTTGCACCTTAGCTCTATCTCTGGCAATGCCATTGAATTCATCTTGTCCTAGCCTCAAAAGGTGAAGGCCTTCAGGGGTTACCGCTCGTGCCATCCCCTCTTCTAATTTTAACACGTCCTCTTCTGCTTTCTCAAGCTCAGCTTGTTGTTCCCTCTTTTTCCCTGCAATCAAGGAGAGGGCCTCACCCCGAATAAAAGTTTTGTATGCCTCCCACAGGGTCTGCGCTGCCTCAACCGTACCCCGGTTTTCCTGGAAGTATCTATCCGTGGCCGTAGCGATTTTCTTCTTTGTACTGGGGTCTTTCAAATACCATGGGTTGATGGGGGCGACCCTACGTGCGTTTACATGATCAAATTCCATCTTGAGCCATACAGGGGAGTGATCTGAGACACCCCGCCCCAGGTGACGTACCTCCCGCAGAGCATGGGCCTATGCAGCCAGGACTAGTATATAGTCTATTCTCGATAAACTTTGGTGTGCGCATGATATGCTCGTGTATTGTTGTCTGCCTGGGTTGTGTGCTCGCCAGCAATCTACCAGTCCCATTGTGTCCAAAAAGTCAGGGAACCACTTTTGTGCGGGCCTAAGTGTACGAGGCGGATGTTGGTCTATGTCCCCGTCCATTATTGCATTGAAATCACCACCCAGCGCTAAGAGTCCCAGTGGCAGTGTCAAGAAAATCTAACTCAGGTCTTTGAACGTATCTGTCTGCAGGCCAGGTGGGACATACACTGAGACAAACGTAACTGTTTTCCCTTCCCATTGGCCCGAAATCCCTACATATCTACCTCGCTTGTCAGTCCACGTGGCCTGTATAGTAAGGGGGAATGAGTTTTTAATCAGTATATCCACCCCTCGTGACCCAGAGGTAAATCCCGCATGTAACCGAGGCAATCTTGTTGTATCTGTGCATCATTGACAATGTAGGGACCCTGACAAGAACTGCTTACAAAGTGTGACAGCTACCAGTCCAGCCAAAAGTGATGAAAGAGAACCTACTCTATGGACAATACCTTAGAATAAGGTGTCATTGTACTCACCATAAGACGTTTGAGGAACAAGCTGGCCACCTCACCAGAAAGCTGATGACTAGAAAATACAACCAAACAGGAACAAAAATTACCACAAAATAAATTGTGGCCCGCCCTGAGACGTATTAGAAAGAAAAGCACACCAGATCACTTACTCTATGAAAAAGTGCAAAATTATCCCTGGTCTATCCAGGACTGAGAGAGTAGAATATGTGACATGTCCACTGTTGGGCAGATTCTGAAAAATGAGCAAGCCCACTGCAGATTCAAAAATCCCACACCTGAAGCTACTGCGTACCTATTGTGGTCTACCTAAAGTGCAACAACACTTTCTGTAAGGTTCACATTGAATAAGCAGATACAAAAGGGCTTCAAAGACACTAGATCTTTGTCTGCGGAAACAATGACAAACTGCGCCTTTGGCTTTGTAGCGTACTGTATCAATTGCCTATTGCGCTCAAGTGTGTGGACGTTTTTATTTGACCTACTTATCTTAAAAATAACCCTATCACAGACTATAAAAAAAATTAACTGCTCCCTGGAATATATGAAGTGAACAGGTCATGGTGAATAGGGACATCACCCTATGCACACTCACCACCCTCCCATCTCATTAAAGAGTAGAGGTTGGTAGTTAAGATGAGAACCCATGTGGTAGAGCTACGCGGTTATGTTGAGTGAAACCGAACGTGGCTACAGAAAACCTAGTACGCATTGAAAAGAAGCCTACTCCTGTTAGTTGGTGTGTAATGCTTCAGCGTTTCCTTAATCTCATTTGCAATCACTAAAACTGTACATCAGTATTTAAGATGCATATGAGTAGCTAAGGTAAGTAAGTCTTTCTTTGGCGATATTGGAAGACCTCGTTAAGGTGAGAGGTGACCCGAGCCTGCATTGTTGTTCTGAAGTCATGATGAGGGCTGTATGGATTTAGGGGCATATGTACGAGGAAGTAGCAGAGTGAGGGGTAAGTCATCATGGCTTAACGCCTCACTCCGCCATTTAAGAAACTCAAGGCTGTACCCTATTTGCAAGGATATGGTACAGCCTTACGTTTCCCCCTACTCTGGCACTGTGCATGAGAGGATTATTTATGTGTAGGAAGTTGTCCCTTCCTGCACATAAACAATCATGCAATGCCATTTTGTCACTTCTATGTGTGCTGCCTAATGCAGCGTACATGGAAGTTACAAAAAGTCATTTTATAAGAATTGTTTATGTGCCGGAAGGGCCACCTTCCTACACATAAACAATCTAAGGCTCTTTGATTTTTTCATGTGTGCTACACAAGGCAGCACACATGGAAAAAGCAAAAACAAGGAGAAATAAAGCATTTCTCACTCATTTCGCTAACTTGAGGCCAGATTTTTTCTGGTCGTAATTTTGGTACTGCCTCCTACTTCCGCTGCCTTTGTCAATAGAGGGCAGCGTCAAAATCAATAGGTGTTGTGGTGGAACGCCCACCGCAACACCCACTGCCCACCCCTTTCACGCTATGCATAGTGAAAGGGGGCCTTATTTATAAGGCAGCGTTAAGCCACGTTAAGTGGCTTAACACTGCTTTGCAAATAAGGCAAGGCACATATCGTCTTGGGAACATCACAAAAAGTTACGTTCCCATGGTGATAGGGGCTTGTACATATGCCCCACAGTTTGTTTAGTAGGACTCATAGGAAGAAAGCAGTATTCGCATGTTTCACAATATGAGGTGTCATTATGAAAATGTGTATGAAAGTGAAACCAAGCGCTTTAGCAGACTGGACCAGTTTGGAAGTGAAGAGGTATCCAAGTTGCAGAAGACATGCTTGGATAAGAGGGGATATTTCCACGAGGAGAGGAGGAGGAGAAACTCTGGTTTTTGGTCAGATTTAGTTTCAGGGATTTCATTTCTCATGGTGTGTAGGTGAGCGGACTTAGAGTTAAATAGTGCACAGCTTGCCATGCTCACTAGCTGTGCTGTGAATCGTATCTTTATCTACTCATGGCTGTACAGTCAACCTCTGGTGAGTCTGCAGGGCTGCAAAGAGAATGGGAGTGATGCGGAAGTACTGCAAGCGTAAGAATTATGAGAGAACATGACTATAAAAGAAAACCGAGTGACAATAATGTGGTTTCCCCACCACAGTGACTTATTTATTGCATCTTGTTTTAATGCCCTTCGAGGACTTCCATGTCTTGTAAGATCCTCCAGGAGGTCGAACACATTACCCAGTGAAGAAGGAATTACTCCCATGCAGAACAAAGACATTTCAGACACACTACGAGCCTTATTTATGAGGCTGTGGTTCTGAAATTCTGGACCCTACTGTTGTCCCGGTATCGAGGTCCAATACCCGTGTCCCGAAACATCAACATACCATGACGAATTTGGTGTCGACGAACCGATAATGATTAGGACATCATTCCTATGCATTTGCGTCATGATCGAGGTATGCTAACACCCCTGAATCGTAGTTTCCGTCCCGACCCCTCAGACTCCATTTTGTAAACGGTATCCATCTTGTGTCTTGCCCTCATGATAAGTCAATTAAAGGTCGAGCTTGATCTAAAAGGACACGTCCACCTTCCCTGACTTCCCCCTGACCCGTCCCAACTGACTCCATTGCCTCCAGCCGAACCTGTTTGGGCAGCTCCTCGCCCAGTGGCCGAATACGATAGCATCAATGCATAACATGCCACAAACCATTCACTACATCCAGATCGTGTTTTCTACACACATACACACCTGTCCACGCTCCCTGTTTATGACCAGTTTTATGACTAGGAGGTGCCTTCCTTTATTGGGGTTTCATCGATATCTGATGGGAGTTCCGGGACTGGCTGGGTAATCTATCACGAATTGGACGTCTAAATTACGGGCTTGCCTACATGACTTCGCTCTTTTGTATTATTGTAGAAATATGTGTATAGCCATATCATAAACTCAAGAATTCTTGCTTGCAGCTATTATTTTTGTATATAAGGAGAAGGCTGGTTCTGTAAAAACGAACAGTCTCCTGAGAACACATGACCCGTGTTTGTCGTGCTTCTAGGACACATGTTACTTGGTAGCTACCAATAAAATTCGATCTCTGACTGCGACTAGAAGACTCAGTGTTTCTGTGGTCCGGAACAAGGGAGAACTCAGAGGTCTTCGGGTGTTATCCCCTGGCACCAAACGGGTTCCTAAATACCCGTTACCTCAGTTGACGCCCAACTCGGGGCGGTATCAAGCGGCAACGGTCCAAGCCAGATGTTCATGAGGAGCTTCGTGTGAAAATTCCAGAGGACAGCCAGACACTTCAGCGACCCCTGTATGTCGACGTGGTTCCGAAGGTCTTTGCTGCGAGGTTCCCCGCGTCCCGACGGCTACGAAGGACTGCTGCCCTGACTATCGCCTTGTTTTGGACCCAGTGATCCTTGGTAGAGCGAAACGATAGACGAGTCTTCTAGCGACGTCACCGATCTTCAAATACTTCAGTTAAGTATAAGTGGAGCGTCTCCCAGTCCTTAGTTTGTCCTTAGTTTTTTGGTATCCTTGAGATACGCTTTGATTTGGTACTTGCAAGCCCCAAAGCCGAAGGACTTGTGTATTCACGAGAAATATCGTAACAGATAATCCTTTGAAGTTTGAAGCTAGACTAGTGAGCGAAGATGCCTGGTTTTAGCAGACTTGGAAACTTGTTTTGTCTTGGTTATAGTAAGGACTCCCGATTAGAGGATTCCTGTCCGGTTCCTCCGATTGGAACTCCAACATATGAGCTCTACGTGAAGCACGGCGTAGGTCCCATCACATATAATGAAGTGTGGATAAAATACACCCGCAAGGATGGTGTTTTAAAATGTCCCCAATATGGTAGTTTCGACTCAGAAATATTAGATAACCTAGAGGTCAAATTATTCAAGAGAAAAGCCCGGCCGGCGATGTTTGACTCTTTCCGCTTATGGCGCAAAGAAGCCAAACAGAAAGAAATAAAATTTGCAAAAAAGAATAAAAGAGGAATGTCGATGGTGCAAGCTGCCATAACATACAGGGATAACGAGGAAGAGCAGGAAAACGAACAAATGCTTAGGAGCAAGAAACTAGCAGTAGATAAATGCTACCCGATGTTACCAAATAAGGGACAAGGTCAAGAGGAGAGATCCGAGAAAGATCCATTAATGTCCCACTTATTAAGCTCACCTCCACCGTATGCGTTAGACGCTACTAGCCTGTTAGAGCTCTCCCTAGAGGGAGGACTAGGGCTGCGAGCTATCAGACAAGCAGCATAGACCCTCTGCTGTACCAGCGATAGTATTCTGTTTTTAGATCGTTTTTGTGATTGCAACAAATTTTATCTGAGGGGGGCTTTTATTCCTAGAATAACGTGGGAATTGTTTTTTTGAGGCACTCTGACACCCCTACACACGCTACTATCGTCGCTGACAGCCTCGCCCAGTCGTTTTTACTCCCGGTTGAGGCGGCGGCGGGCGCCATCTTGGGTGTGGGCAGGGGCTGCGCTCTAGTCGCGCCGGCCTCCCGCCCTCCCAGACTATTTCAGCAGGGATTCCTCAGCTGCTCGCTGCCTGTTAGAGCTCTCCCTAGAGGGAGGACTAGGGCTGCGAGCTATCAGACAAGCAGCATAGACCCTCTGCTGTACCAGCGATAGTATTCTGTTTTTAGATCGTTTTTGTGCTTGCAACAAATTTTATCTGAGGGGGGCTTTTATTCCTAGAATAACGTGGGAATTGGTTTTTGAGGCACTCTGACACCCCTACACACGCTACTATCGTCGCTGACAGCCTCGCCCAGCCGTTTTTACTCCCGGTTGAGGCGGCGGCGGGCGCCATCTTGGGTGTGGGCAGGGGCTGCGCTCTAGTCGCGCCGGCCTCCCGCCCTCCCAGACTATTTCAGCAGGGATTCCTCAGCTGCTCGCTGCCTGTTAGAGCTCTCCCTAGAGGGAGGACTAGGGCTGCGAGCTATCAGACAAGCAGCATAGACCCTCTGCTGTACCAGCAATAGTATTCTGTTTTTAGATCGTTTTTGTGATTGCAACACATTTTATCTGAGGGGGGCTTTTATTCCTAGAATAACGTGGGAATTGTTTTTTGAGGCACTCTGACACCCCTACACACGCTACTATCGTCGCTGACAGCCTCGCCCAGCCGTTTTTACTCCCGGTTGAGGCGGCGGCGGGCGCCATCTTGGGTGTGGGCAGGGGCTGCGCTCTAGTCGCGCCGGCCTCCCGCCCTCCCAGACTATTTCAGCAGGGATTCCTCAGCTGCTCGCTGCCTGTTAGAGCTCTCCCTAGAGGGAGGACTAGGGCTGCGAGCTATCAGACAAGCAGCATAGACCCTCTGCTGTACCAGCAATAGTATTCTGTTTTTAGATCGTTTTTGTGATTGCAACAAATTTTATCTGAGGGGGGCTTTTATTCCTAGAATAACGTGGGAATTGTTTTTTGAGGCACTCTGACACCCCTACACACGCTACTATCGTCGCTGACAGCCTCGCCCAGCCGTTTTTACTCCCGGTTGAGGCGGCGGCGGGCGCCATCTTGGGTGTGGGCAGGGGCTGCGCTCTAGTCGCGCCGGCCTCCCGCCCTCCCAGACTATTTCAGCAGGGATTCCTCAGCTGCTCGCTGCCTGTTAGAGCTCTCCCTAGAGGGAGGACTAGGGCTGCGAGCTATCAGACAAGCAGCATAGACCCTCTGCTGTACCAGCGATAGTATTCTGTTTTTAGATCGTTTTTGTGATTGCAACAAATTTTATCTGAGGGGGGCTTTTATTCCTAGAATAACGTGGGAATTGTTTTTTGAGGCACTCTGACACCCCTACACACGCTACTATCGTCGCTGACAGCCTCGCCCAGCCGTTTTTACTCTCGGTTGAGGCGGCGGCGGGTGCCATCTTGGGTGTGGGCAGGGGCTGCGCTCTAGTCGCGCCGGCCTCCCGCCCTCCCAGACTATTTCAGCAGGGATTCCTCAGCTGCTCGCTGCCTGTTAGAGCTCTCCTTAGAGGGAGGACTAGGGCTGCGAGCTATCAGACAAGCAGCATAGACCCTCTGCTGTACCAGCGATAGTATTCTGCTTTTAGATCGTTTTTGTGATTGCAACAAATTTTATCTGAGGGGGGCTTTTATTCCTAGAATAACGTGGGAATTGTTTTTTGAGGCACTCTGACACCCCTACACACGCTACTATCGTCGCTGACAGCCTCGCCCAGCCGTTTTTACTCCCGGTTGAGGCGGCGGCGGGCGCCATCTTGGGTGTGGGCAGGGGCTGCGCTCTAGTCGCGCCGGCCTCCCGCCCTCCCAGACTATTTCAGCAGGGATTCCTCAGCTGCTCGCTGCCTGTTAGAGCTCTCCCTAGAGGGAGGACTAGGGCTGCGAGCTATCAGACAAGCAGCATAGACCCTCTGCTGTACCAGCGATAGTATTCTGTTTTTAGATCGTTTTTGTGATTGCAACAAATTTTATCTGAGGGGGGCTTTTATTCCTAGAATAACGTGGGAATTGTTTTTTGAGGCACTCTGACACCCCTACACACGCTACTATCGTCGCTGACAGCCTCGCCCAGCCGTTTTTACTCCCGGTTGAGGCGGCGGCGGGCGCCATCTTGGGTGTGGGCAGGGGCTGCGCTCTAGTCGCGCCGGCCTCCCACCCTCCTCATTACCTATAAAATGTGCGTAGGGTTCAGACGGCGCAGCGGGCTGGCGCAGCGGGCGCGCCGGATGCGCGCCGAAGCCGCGCCTAAGCCAAGCCCGTCTGCGCCCGTCCGCGCCCAACCGGGGCCAGGGGCCCGAACCCCTACATCTCGCGCGAGCCACAGGCAGGCCTATACAAGTAAGAGGCTGAGAGATCTCTGCCCCGTTTCACTCACCCTATGTCGTCACACGATGGAGCCATGGGACCTAGGTCCGTGTCCTCATTGTTCATTCAGAGGAAGATCTTTAGCGCCTGTTGTCCCTAACCCTGAAGCGATTATTGCTAAAGGGGGTCTCTTAAATTGTAGATCCGTCAGCAAACATGCCCTCCAGCTGTGGGATCTCCTACTGGATGAGGACATGCAGATATTATTTTTAACTGAAACCTGGTTAGGAGAATATTCTGACCCTGATATAGTGGCTACCATTCCGCCTGGCTACACCCTCCACAGACTTGATAGAGGAAAAGGAAGGGGAGGTGGCATCGCTATCATTGTCAAACACCCTTTCGAGTGTGTCCTTAAACCAGCAAAAATTGAAGACTGCGAGGCTGGTGAATTTAGTATCAAACTGACACAACATGAGGCAATCTCGGGCATCTTAATTTATAGACCCCCTGGCTCTCTGGGCAACTTCCGTAGTAGTTTACTAGAAGGGGTTGCTCAGACTGCGATTAAACACAACAAAGTATTAGTGTTGGGTGATCTGAACCTACATATAGAGGATCCCTTACAGAAGGAGGCAGAGGATGTTCGTCTCGTCCTGCAAGAATTACAGTTCAACTTGCTAAGTGTTGCAGCCACACATCAGAGGGGTCATTGTTTGGACCCTATTTTCGCCAGCTGGGACATGATAAAAGCACTTACTCCCTGCCAGCTCCCTTGGACCGACCACTTCTTGGTCCCTTTCCAATGTTTTTACCAGTCTAGTAGGGATATTGAGAAGGGGAAGGGAAATATTATGAGACGTAAATGGAGACAGTACTCTCAAGAAAACTTCATAGGCGCCATCCAGAAAGCACAACCATTGTGGGCCACGGACAGTGATCAGGCGAACAAGGAATTTAATCTACTTGTGACTGCCACCTTGGATGCGATAGCTCCCATGAGCAAGGGTAAAGCTAGAGAAGGCAGACAACGCACTGCCCCTTGGTTCACTCCTGAACTCCAGCAAATCAAGTCCAACTGTAAAAAACTTGAAAGGAGCTGGAGAAAGAACCCGAATGAACTAGCAAAGAACTGTTATAGCTCAGCCCACCGAAGCTATCAGTATGCGGTGCGCAGAGCTAAAGCCAAATACTTCCATACACGCATTGAGGCGGCCGAGAGCTCCTCGCGTGAACTGTTCAAAATATATAAAGAAATATCCTCAGTCTCTAGCTCTAATACCCCCACAAAGGCCTCTAAGGAGGGTTGTAATAGAGTCGCTGACTTTTTCTCTAACAAAGTGAAAGCGATCTATGCCTCTTTCTCTCAACTACCAGATAAGGGCACAAATTGTACAGCAGGTAGCTCACCGGCAGCCATGTACTCCCCACTACAAACTTTCGAGGTTCCCGGAGCTGACAAGCTAATACAGATCTGTCGAAGTGTGAAGTCCGGTTCCCCCAACGACCCGGCTCCGGCCTGGGTCATCTCAGAGGGACTGACAGCCCTGGAACCCCACATCAGACACGTCTTACAAACCTCCTTTTGCACTCAACAAGTCCCTATGGAGTGGAAGAAGGCCATAGTACCTCAATAAGGAAAAAACCGAATGTCAGCATGGAGGTGCTGGAAAACCTCAGACCTATTTCCTTATTGCCGTACGTGGCGAAGGTGGCTGAGAAGGTGGTCAATGCTCAGCTTACGGAACACCTGGAGAGATGGAATTTACTTCACCCCTCTCAGTCAGGATTTAGGGCGGGCTACTCCACGGAGACGGCTCTCCTTCGAGCCACTGAGACCTTAAGAGCAGGGGCAGATGCAGGTCAAACAATGGCCCTGATCATGCTCGACCTTAGCGCGGCTTTTGACACCGTAGCACATTCCATCCTGCTACGGTGTCTGAACGAAGCCGGGGTCGTTGGTCATGCGCTGCGCTGGCTACAGTCGTTCCTCACGGAGAGATGTTTCCAGGTACAGCAAGGGACATGTCGCTCAGACGAGATGCCTTTAGATCAGGGAGTGCCTCAGGGCTCTGCCCTGAGCCCCACTCTTTTTAATCTTTATATGGCCTCTCTGGCGAAGGTTGTACAATCATTTGGGGTGGAATTGGTGTCGTACGCCGACGATACCCAGCTGCTGATCTCCCTATCGCAGAACACCTCTAACACCCCTACCAACTTTAAATCCTGCATGCAGGCACTAGGTGAGTGGATGGACTCCCATTGCTTAAAACTCAATGGCTCCAAAACAGAGGTGTTGGTGGTGGGGGGAAAAAGCGAAAACTGGTCAGCTGAGTGGTGGCCTTCATGCCTGGGCCCTACTCCTATACCCTGTGACGAGGCCAAGAATTTGGGAATCTGGATGAATCCCTCCCTCTCATATGATGGCCACATAAGGCGTCTTGTGGGTAAATGTTTTGGAATACTAAAGACCCTTAATAAAACCTTAGACCTCCTACCTCTAGCGACCAGAAGGACACTAACACAGGCACTGGTGACCTCGCGGTTGGACTATGGAAACATTTTGTTCCTAGGGGCAACCGAGGGCAGCCTGGGTCGCCTACAAGTCATACAGAACTCCGCCGCCAGGTTGGTGTTGAGAAGACCTAGGAGAGCTAACTCGCAAAAGGCGCTGGATGCGCTTCATTGGCTACCTGTGAAGAAACGCGTGCTGTTTAAGTGCCTCCTTTTCTGTCACCGAATTGTCTGGGACAGGTCGCCCGCATACCTAAAGGATCTAGTCAGCCGATATGAACCAACTAGGACCCTCCGTTCGGAGGGTGCCGGACTGCTGACAGTCCCCAGGATAAGGAAGGCTAGATTAGGTGGATGATCCTTTGCGCTCCAAGCAGCTCAACAATGGAATAAACTTCCCTTTGTTATGAGACTGGAGTGCAGTGAAGCGCGGTTTAGGGCCTTGCTTAAAACTCATCTATACACTGCGTAGAGCATTGGATCTTTATCATGCTGTTTCACTGTTAGCTTTCAGCGCGGGGACACGCCGCAATGGCGTTACTGAGCGCTTTACAAGCTCTTTTATTATTATTATTATTATTATTACTACACCGCCAAAGCATTTTACTATACCGCGCCCCGGCGCACGGAACACAGCTATTGCACAAACTCCAGCTACTGTTCAGCTGGTTCCTACTTCTCCGGCGCAGCCTTCTCAAAGGCCGCCGTCTCTGCTACCTACTCCATCTACTTCTACGACTTTGCCTACAGCTCCAGCTATTGTCTATGATACTACGACTGCTACTACTTCAACTTCCTCTGCTATTGCCTCTACTTCTTCTTTGCCTCAGCCTGTTTTTTCCGATGCACTTACCCCTCCGCAAGGTTCTCCTTCTATTAGACAAAGAGTGACAGGTACCGTCACTAGTCTGTTTTCACCTTTCTTTGGGTCGCCTAAAACAACGCCTAAAACAGAACATAGACAGTCCCGTAGTCAACTGCCTGATTACGAGGAAAGAAGAGTGCTAAATGAACTAGCCCGTAAATGGATTACGGATACTGTTAGATATGATGTTCAGTCTGTTATGGAAGTTTTCCGTCAATGGAATGCACCCACCCAGAGATACGTATTCGAAGACATGTGTGTATATCTGAGCGAAGATGTGAAGACAAATTCCAAATGCACAATGAACGAACTATGGCGTACACGCTTTAAGTTCTATGAAGGTATGATTATAGGTGCAGATGTTGAGAAAGCGATAGAGTTATTGCTCTCTTATAGGAGTAAGGGAAACATCTCTGGATCATGTCACGAAGACGATGCACCAGGTGGGAAAAGAGCGAGACAGTACCCCATGAGAGAGGTTCCTCCGGTTTGGAGGGAAGGTGATGCGAATGCGAATCCACCAATTCTGCCTCATTTCCAGCGTGTATGGGTACATGTCCCCTGGAAACGATCCGAAGTCTTAGCGCTCAAGCAGACACTGCCTGATCCTCGTAAAAACCCGACTGGGTATTATAAGGAGTTATCGCAAACTGTAAGCTCATGTATAATGAATTTAGCGGATATAGACATGTTGTTTGGGAACGTTGTTCCACATCCTTTATGGAGCAAAATCCGTCATACGAACCATGACCAAGAACTAGGTGACTCATGGGCGAACATTACCGCTATGGATGCTAGACAAATAGGTGGTTTTAAACCTGAGCCGTTAATAGCTGAACTTCCCGGTAGGATTATCGCGTACATGAAAACAATAATGCCTGAAGTACGCGTAAACTGGGACAAGCTAAGCAGAAGAAAGATGAGAATGTGTCTGACTTTTTCACAAGATTTGAGGAGACTTTCACCGATCATAGTGGTCAGGATATGACTACCGAGGGTGGTCAAAGATTGTTTGTAGACAAATTCGTACATAATTTAATTCCTGAACTGTGTAATAAGCTGAAAGATTCAGAGAGTGCTTGGGCTGTCTCTACGTCAGCGCAAATTTTAGCTACAGCCCAGTACTATGAAAATAGGCGCAAAGACGAGCTAGATAAAGTAGACAAAAAGACAAAAGATTTAAAAACTAAAGTTCTTCTCCAGCAAGCCTATCCGCCTCGTACGGCTAGTCAGCCCAATTATCAACAACAACAGCAGTATTCGAGAAACGCGCAAGGAAACGAGTTTTCCCATCAGCGTATTGCTTATGGCCCGAATCAATGTGCGTATTGCAAGGAAGAGGGTCACTTTAAAGGTAATTGTCCGGCTCTTGCGCGACGTTTGAGCGGTGCTTCAGGTGTAAGGGGAAGAGGTGTTCAACACGCCCCTAGAGGTAGGGGTTGTGGAAATTTCACCCAGAATACAACTTCTTTTCCGCCTCAGAATTCGATGAACAGCTTTGACCAACAGAATAATGCATCGTCTAGGTCAGCTCAGTACTATGCTGACGACTATTACACCGAACACGAAAATGAGGGTAACGATTGCTAGGACAGCCATGGACGAAGAGAGGGAGTTGTTTCAGTTCCAGTAGATCAGAATGGACCTTATGTCGAGGTAATTACCTCAGGAGTGTCAGAGCCATTTTTGCTGGATACTGGTGCTACAAAAAGTTCTATCATGCACTCAAAACTTCCTGGCGCACCTTTGTCTGGCGAAATGAATGTTTCAGTAGGTTTCTCTGGCGCCCCTGTTAGAAACCCGATCTCTAGTCCTATATCGCTTTCTATTGGCCCGTGCGAATTAGAAGCACCCCTCATTCTTACAACAGGTTGCGGTGAAAATTTGTTAGGTTTGGATTTGCTAAAAAGGTTATATGCGACTTTGTACTGTTCCCCCTTGGGAGTACAACTTACTTTAGGTAAGAAAGTCATTTCTCCAATGTATTTGTCAAAGGACAATATTCCAACTGAATTGTCATTGGGCTAATGGCTCTAATGATGTAGGTCGTTTGGAGATAGCACCGTATGTCATAACTTTGAAAGCCAACGTTAGGTTGCCACGTATTCCCCAATACAAAATATCTAGCGAATGCGAAAATGCATTGTTGACGATCGTTTATGATCTGATCGATAAAAATGTCATCGAAGAAACAACAGGTAATGTTTGTAACAGTCCAGTTCTGCCCGTCTTAAAGCGTACTGATCCTTTACAACCGCCTGTGTACAGGTTCGTGATTGACCTCAGAGAAGTAAATAAGGTAGTTATCCCACAGTTTCCAGTTGTCCCCGACATTACTGCTTTATTGACAATGGTTCCAGCTTTAGCAGCTTGGTTCTCGGTGATTGACCTGAAGAACGCTTTCTTCAGCATCCCGATTGCCGAGGAAAGTAGAGACATTTTTGGCTTCAATTTAGGAGGACGAAGCTTCCGCTTCAAGTGTGCTCCTCAAGGCTACTGCGAAAGCCCATCAATATTCAGTCAGGCCCTGAAAACACAACTAGACACGATTATTCTACCGAATGGCTCAACTCTGATTCAGTACGTAGACGATCTGCTGATCGCTGCAGACACTGAAGAGATTTGCAAGAAAGCTACGTTATCATTATTACGTGACTTATGTGACATGAAGCACAAAGTCTCTCTTTCCAAACTCCAATTTTGCCGACAAGAAGTAACCTACCTAGGTCACATCTTGTCGAAGGAGGGAAGGAGACTGACACCAGAAAGAATACAGGCAATTGCAGAACTGAGTGCCCCAAGGACACAGAGAGATGTTCGGGCCTTCTTGGGCATTACATCGTACTGTAGACAATGGATACCGAATTTCTCACTACTAGCTAAACCCTTGCTGGCACTACTCTGCAAAGACACGCCAAATCCTATGCCCTGGTCTGAAGATTGCTAAACGAGTTTCCACAAGTTGCGTGATGCATTATGTTCGGCTCCTGTGTTGGGAAACCCCAACTACAATAAGCCTTTTACATTATATGTCCATGAGAAGGAAGGTTGTGCATTATCAGTTTTAACACAACATTTTGGGGACAGACAGCGCCCATGCGCGTATTTTTCGGCAACTCTAGACCCTGTGGCTAAGGCACTACCAAGTTGTCTGAGAGCCACCGCCGCAGCAGCTGTCTGCATTCGACAGTCCGCTGGATTAGTCATGAATAATACTCTAATCGTTATGGTCCCGCATGCAGTAGACATTTTACTAAACAGGATGAAGACACAACATCTTACTAGCGCTCTACTATCCAGTTACGAACTTACACTGCTAGCAAGTCACATCCACATAAAGAGGTGTGATACACTGAACCCCGCAACGTTATTACCCATTCCGACAGAAACAGACAAGATTGATAACCATGACTGCTGTTTTAGGACAGAAGAAGAGACAAAAGGGAGAGTAGACTTACAGGACACTCCCCTTCCTGAATGCAGCGATACTTTATGGGTTGATGGTTCATGTTTCAAGCTGCCGAATGGTGATACGACTGCAGCATATGCCGTAACGACATTACACACCATTGTAGAGACCGCGCGTATTTCCCACAATTCTGCACAAGCTGCAGAACTGATTGCACTTACCAGAGCATGTGTGTTAGCGAAAGGAAAGCGAGTGAATGTGTACACTGACTGCCAATACGCCTTTGGCGTGGCTCACAGTTTTGGGAGATTATGGCGTGAACGTGGGTTCCTTACGTCACATGGTGCAAAGATACAACATGGTCAGTTAGTTAATGAACTCCTCGAGTCATTGACCCTGCCACTACAAGTTGCGATTGTGAAATGCAGTGCCCACAAAAAGATTCAGGATGATGTTGGCCGCGGGAATGCATTTGCAGACAAGGTTGCGAAAGAGACTGCAAGGAACACGATGAGTCGGATGTATGTTGTAGGTCCCGCTAGATGGATTACGGATGTAGGAATGTGTGAGGACACCATTGAAAGCGTGAAATCTATACAAGCCGAGGCAACTGAGAAAGAGGTGAATGAATGGAGAGAAAGTAAAGGTAGATTAGACGCGAATGGTTGTTGGGTCGAACTGTCAGAACACCAGCGATGGCTATTACCTAACGCATATGTACTTGCAGTAGTAACAATGGCTCATGGAATTGCGCACATCAGTTCGAGAGGAATCTGTAAACTATTGGCCCCAGTATGGCAAAATGGTAATATCCCTAAATATGCAGAGAATGTGGTCAGAAACTGTATGGTGTGTTTGAAGTACAATCCCGGTAGGGGAACCCCAACTCCAGCTGGTCATTTTTCGCCTCCAACGTATCCGTTCGAGGTTTTGCAGCTCGATTTCATTCACATGGAGAGGTGCAACAATCTGAAGTATGTGCTCGTTGTTGTTTGCGCTTTCTCCAGGTGGGTTGAACCGTACCCCCTTAAGGACAATACTGCCTTGTCAACTGCCAAAGCCCTTGTCAAAGAGTTCTTCCCTAGATTCGGTATGCCTAGAATCGTCTGGAGTGATAATGGAAGTGAATTCGTAGGACGCGTGATGAAGAGAGTGTGTGAGTGTTTAGGCATACAGCAAAAGTTTCACTCTGCGAATCACCCCCAATCAGCTGGATTAGTAGAGTGCTACAATGGCACTTTAAAGCTCAAATTAGCCAAGATCCAAGCCTGTACAGGTCTTAAATGGCCTGACGCCTTGCCCCTAGCACTCTTGTCAACCAGAATGACAGTCCATTCCAGGTTAGGACTTAGTCCTCATGAGATAGTGTTTGGCCGCCCAGCCAACGTCTGGGGCGTGCCAAGACCAAAGAAACTCAGCGAAATAGAGCACCCCGTACTGCTTGACTATTTGTGCGAATTAACAACTAAATTGCGTGTTTTACACCAACAGGTTCACAGTTCCTCTCCGCCAGCCTCTGACGATCCAGGTCACTCCATCGAACCAGGCACGTGGGTCTTGGTGCGGAATTTCCAGTGCACAAATAACGGACAGCCGAGGTGGACCGTACCGTACCTGGTACTTCTTTCCACGAGATCAGCTGTTCGGGTGGAAGGCAAAAAGAACTGGATGCACGGGACCCATTGTAAACGGGTCCCTCTACCCCTCCCATACGACCGGTGGGTCAAGGAAGGACTTGCCGACTCTGAGACAGAATCCATACCTCGCTTCCTCCCTTTCAGCAATGCACATTTGAAAGAAACTGATACCGAAAAGGAGAGTGATCATATTTTACAAGGACTGTGCCACCGTCTATGCAGTTGGACACTACCGAACCTGAGACATTGTTTGAAGACCACACCGTACCAGGAAAACGACGGTACAATTTAAGGTCTAAACAAAGAGACTAATAAAAGCAAACTAATGTGATTTTCTTTTCCCCATAGAACTATTTTTTATTTTTCAGCTCTCTCGCCCAGGGAACTTGCTCATTTTTGATTTTCGAACCGCCAACCGGTTCTGCTGCTAGGGTCGCGGTTGAAGTCTGGGGAGTGCAACTGGGGACGTTTAGGTCAACGGTTCTGGTTGGTCCAAGGGAGTTACCCCGGACTGAACAGAGCGCACTCCCTGGCAGAACCAACCTACCACCGCGGGCAGCAAGTAGAGGATGGAGTTTCCTAGGGTAAAGAGACCTGACAGACTCACGGACTTTGAAAGACAATTATGCACGATACTGGCCAAAAGAAGGTTTTTGATAATATGTATTTTTATGTTCTTGACTGGTTATACTCTATTCGTCTTTCAAGTTTCCTTGTTCTCAAATGACACTCGGCCAACTCCTCCTCTCACTCTCTCCACACACTCCTTTCACCCTCTACCTGAACACGAATTTGTAAATAACTCATTCATTCAACTTCTACACCAACACCAGTCCATAATGAACACATCGAACTGTTGGGTATGCGGACTCATGCCGCACACGACTGATAAGGGTATCCCATACTTCATCCTGCCTTTCAGTTATTATGGTTCTCTGTGGGCTTTCCAGACCATGTTCCTATTCGCCCTAGAACCATACCCGACCCGTTCTACTGAGAGTGATTCCAGTAACAAGGCACTAGTAGCAGGGATAAGAAATATGAGTAGAGAGTTCGACACATATCTAACGATTCCCAAAGATGAACTCACTCCGTACACTCGTTGGAACGTAACTAAATATGGGGTTTACCTGAGTAAGAGCCAGACAGCAAAGAAATCCCGCCCAGTTTGGATAGTACCCAACCGAGGTCACTTATGTTTACAAGGTATCGGCAGGGATCCCAAAGCACAATTAGGAAAGAGTATATGCACGGAAACATATGTGTTCACTTCCCGAACTTCCCCTATACTATTAGCAGCCAAAGGCACGTATTTCGTCTGCCATGACCAAGCCTACACCTGGTTGCCCCCTGACTTCTCAGGTACATGTTTTATCTCATTTCTGCTGCCTCCCACCTACACGGCCAGGGCAGATTACCATCGGACAAGGACAGCTAGGGGTGTCGTGAGCAACGACGACACCGCGGGTCAGGAATTCGCTGACTTCGCAAAGGGTTTTCTGCCATTTTGGGGGCCTATGGTGAACAGCAGGAATATTCGCCAGTTATCGAGGATAGTTGAATCCGCCGTGATTACAACGGCCGGAGCCCTTGGCAATTTGACGACCGAGCTTCAGTCGGATCGACTTATGACCCTTCAGAACCGAGTTGCCCTAGATATCATACTCGCCGATCGTGGTGGTGTGTGTAGAGTGATCCAATCCAGTTGTTGCATTTTCATCCCTGATAACGCACCGACAGTGTACCAGGCCATCTCTAAGCTACACGAGATATCTGGTTCCCTTCACGTAGAAAAAGGGGACTGGTCCTTACTAGGGTGGTTCTGGGAACTGATCGTCACCTGGGGATGGAAAACACTGATCTTCATTGGGATGATCTTAGCACTTCTGTTTATGTTCTGCCTGTGTGTACAGTGCGCTCCTGCACTATGTGGCCTCTGTGCTACCTCATGTGTACGGAAGCCTGTGTCAAGGGACGAACTGAGCAACAGAATGATGCTACAGCAGCATCTCCACGAATTCCTTCATACAGATTTAGACTCGGATTAACATGAATTATTGCCTTATATGAGGGCAAAAGGAGGGTCTGTGGTTCTGAAATTCTGGACCCTACTGTTGTCCCGGTATCGAGGTCCAATACCCGTGTCCCGAAACATCAACGTACCATGACGAATTTGGTGTCGACGAACTGATAATGATTAGGACATCATTCCTATGCATTTGCGTCATGATCGAGGTATGCTAACACCCCTGAATCGTAGTTTCCGTCCCGACCCCTCAGACTCCATTTTGTAAACGGTATCCATCTTGTGTCTTGCCCTCATGATAAGTCAATTAAAGGTCGAGCTTGATCTAAAAGGACACGTCCACCTTCCCTGACTTCCCCCTGACCCGTCCCAACTGACTCCATTGCCTCCAGCCGAACCTGTTTGGGCAGCTCCTCGCCCAGTGGCCGAATACGATAGCATCAATGCATAACATGCCACAAACCATTCACTACATCCAGATCGTGTTTTCTACACACATACACACCTGTCCACGCTCCCTGTTTATGACCAGTTTTATGACTAGGAGGTGCCTTCCTTTATTGGGGTTTCATCGATATCTGATGGGAGTTCCGGGACTGGCTGGGTAATCTATCACGAATTGGACGTCTAAATTACGGGCTTGCCTACATGACTTCGCTCTTTTGTATTATTGTAGAAATATGTGTATAGCCATGTCATAAACTCAAGAATTCTTGCTTGCAGCTATTATTTTTGTATATAAGGAGAAGGCTGGATCTGTAAAAACGAACAGTCTCCTGAGAACACATGACCCGTGTTTGTCTTGCTTCTAGGACACATGTTACTTGGTAGCTACCAATAAAATTCGATCTCTGACTGCGACTAGAAGACTCAGTGTTTCTGTGGTCCGGAACAAGGGAGAACTCAGAGGTCTTCGGGTGTTATCCCCTGGCACCAAACGGGTTCCTAAATACCCGTTACCTCAAGGCATTCAAACTCTTTTGCGCCACGAATGTGCACTTTTTGTGATAAACACCCTTGCACTGGATGTACGTCAGTACAACGCGATCAAAATGATCACGGTGCTTTACGACGCAGCCAATACAACGCAAGTCATTACAACGACGCTGGATTGTGGATTAGTTTAATTTCCCATTCCAACTACAGCCCACGTAACAGTAGGGAAGGTGTTGGAATAGAAAATCAAACTATTCCTTTAACAAGAGCGCCCTCCAGCGCAAGTCGTAGTAAGACTTGCGTTGTAATGGCTGCGTAGTAAAGGGCGCGCGGTGTAAACACTGCATTGTAAAGGATGTTTACCCTTGCACTACGGTGCAAGGGTGCCTGCATTGGCACTAATCTGCCAAGTGTAGCACCAGTGCAGGGGGAAATGCAACACTGCACCATATTCTTGGAAATATGGTACAGCCTTGCGTTTCTGAAGTGGAGAAGTGAAGCGTTAAGTCATGAAGGCTAGCACCTCACAGTGTCATACACACCGAGCTAGAGAGTAACAAAGCATTTTGGTTTTATTAATTCCAGGTTGGCTTGGATGGAATTTTACAAATCCAAAGCTAATATACTGTGAAGGGAGTGTTAAAAGAATTTGGGGGATATTCTCAAATACGTGTGATAATCAGCGCAAAATAAGCATAATGCAACATTGCCCAGACTATCGCTGGAAAAAAACGCCATGTTAACGGCATATTCACAACACGGCGGTACCATGCGTTAGGCTCACAATAACGAGTCAAATGTCCGTGTTTAAAACAACGCGACGCCGAAAAAATGCGAAACACCAACTCAAAAATAGTAGTGATGAGGCCAATCGCTATACAAACATCAGAGATAACCAGCGACAGGCCTGTGATTCCCACGCGTAATGCAGGAAAATGCTCCATAAAAGCAGAGTAAAAAATACGGTGAGATGACAACATACGAGCACAACCACACAGCTGTGACATACAACAAATTATCATTGTCCAGCAACAGACAGGCATCTCCTCACAAACAGTCACAATGTACATTGACATGAAATCTGTATGTAACCTGTGCCAATGTGGAAATATACATGGGACACACTGTGGAACCGCAACTCCTCTTCACATTGCAGAGGGACAATCAAAACCCCCTGCACACAGACATGCCATGTCCATGATCAAACAATAATGAAAGCATGGACTAATGTAGGGGCAGTGACTCCTCCTTAGGTACATGTTGCTCATGTCATGGGACTTGAGTCACAGGTGGCATCCCTGTATCATGGCGGCACATATCAGAGCCCAAAAGAACCCCTGTTGTTACTTGTAGGCCACAAATGACAGCCAAAATGGAATGAATTGGGACACATGTGAAACGTCGAAGAGTGGGATACCGTACCAACTGTGACACACAGAACTGGCAGAAGTTAGGAGTCCTAACTTTAGGACTCCTAAATGCCTTCTGTGAATACCGAAAGTCTTAAAGTTAGGATTTTTCTCAATTTAGTAGTAGTAAAGTTAGGACTCCTAACTTTAGGACTCCCAAATGCCTTCTGTGAATACCGAAAGTCTTAAAATGAGGGTTTTTCTCAATTTAGTAGTAGTAAAGTTAGGAGTCCTAACTTCTGTGAATATCGAAATGAGTAAGTGTCTTCTGTGAATACTAAAATGAGTAAGTGCCTTCTGTGAATACCAAAATGGTAGTAAGTTTAGGATTTTGTCTTAAGTTAGTTCTGTGAATCGGGCCCATAGTCACTAGCGTGCGCAGCGCGGTTGCATCACTTGCACCCCTATGGCACACCATTGTCCTGACTGCGCATGTCCACAAGCCTGACTACGACACAGTGATGATGTGCGCTGAAAGTAGCCGGCCACGTGTGTGTAGGCCCATTGTAAGGACTGGGCTGACACAGATGTAGAGCACCTGCCTGGCTGAACCCGCCATGCGGTTGAGGGTAGACATTTGGCGTATGCTGCGCTAATAGCGACAAACACAACAGTTGACATGTGTGATCCCTGACCCCGAGCGGCATGCCTTCACTCATGTACCCCTTCGGCAGAGCCCGCAGTCCGGGGGCATGCTACATAGCAACATCATCCAATCCATTGCAGGACGGTTGGCGCAGACACTACAAGAGACACAAGCATTAGTCACTTCCTTGGCACGGCCTAAACTTAACCACACCGAGATCCACATGTGGAAGAGCCACACCCTAACGCTGTACTGTTGTACGCCTGTCCACTCCGCTGACGCTCACAGTGAGGTACGACACGGCTACAAGTCCCAGGTCTACACCACTGTCTGCAGTGACATAGTTGTGCCAGCTGTACACAGCACAATGTAATGTGGTATGGCCCGGGCCCTCATGCATATACAATGACCACACGGACACACTGAATGAGTTTGTGGAACTGGCTATGGACACGTGCGCCCGGTAACTTTTATTGCCAGGGTCACATGTCCAGTGACGCCTCTGCTGGATGGGTGTTGGGTAGTGTAAGCCACCCCTCAGGGGTTGGTTGGTGGTGGCAACAACCACAACAGTGATCAGACAATCAGCAGTACAAGGTTCAAACAGCAAGGGTCCATTGCTTGAGCTGCACGGAGTTAGTGGTCCCGGATGCACTGCAGCCGCCACAGGCACACCACCACGGGACGGTGTCCCTCGTGAGCATGATGCAGAGGGCAGAAGCAAGCAGAAACAGGCAAATGACGGAGTTGAATGCTACAGACTCCTCTTTACCAACATGTCAGTACCAGCTACATGGTGATGAAGACAACCCCCAGCCTATGGACTCAGACGCCACAAAAGTTCAACCAGAGAGTGCTCATGAATTACGGGGCACATACTTAGTGGTACCAGAGCTGTATTGAGATGCAGTATGCGATGAGGCCTGTACAATGACATGAACTCTGCCATGAAGGAAGCAGGACTCAGTTCTAATTGCGTGACCTATTTCACCGCTTTGTGTGCCGGAGGCAAAAGTCAGCAGTGACTCACAGCCACGTGTCGTAGACCTGCGATGCACAGAGTTAGTGGCACCAGTGCAGTTGCTGGTAGTGTCCCATCACCTCCGTAATGGAGACCCTTTTCTCCTCCGGACTGAAGCTCGCCTTTCTCTTACTCCTCTCCTTGCGTACTGTGACATGCACACTGACATGAAGAAATCAAGGCTCAGTTCCAAATGTGTGACCTAGTTGACCACAGTGTAGGCCAGAGGCAGCGGTCAGCGCGTGTCAACCGCTGTCCAGCCATCTCCTCCTTGATTTCTAACACGCGATGTTAGAATGCCATGTGGAGGAGATTTGTGGCTGACGGAGGTAGTCGCATCAGAGCTGAGCGGGTGTGCAGCCTGTGACGATGCCGTGTCCTGCCTGATACGGACTGCATTATATCGGTCTGAGGCCTGCAGGACCGCAGTGTAGGCTGGAGGCCGAAGTCAGCAAGGGCTACAGACACATGCGGTTGGAATGCTATGCATGGCGTTGGTGGCACTAAATTGAAGGGATTATAGTGATATAAACTCAGCCATAATGAAATGTCCTCGGCCATAGTGTAATCAAGACTCAGTTCCAAATGTGTGACCTACTGGTCCGCTGTGTCAGCCGGTGGAGTATGTGAACAAGAAAGGAGTACTGCAGGCCTGTGTCGCGGAGTCCGTGATGGTCTGAGGGGGCTGCCAAGGTCGGGGGCCTCAGGCTTGGAGCTTGCAGTGGAATGTGGTGGGCCCTCCAGGACACACGCCGGTGTCAGCAGGTGAGCAGTGATGCCTGGATGCGCAGGGGCGGGCAAGACGGCTTCAAGGACCAGCGGAATGGGGTGCAGCAGTCGCACAGGATCGCAAGCACTACCGCTCACTGTGTCAGCTGCAAAGCGAGAGGTGCCTACCTGGCAGGGATGTTGGCCATCCCGGAAGAGGACCACTCCCAGGGCTACGTGCTTTTTATTCACACCCCTATGCTAGCCGGTAGTGCTCCGGGCCAGCCCATTCCGCTCATGCTTACAGGGGGGACGTAACAAGCTACGTTTCCGAGATCCCCCCCACTGGATGGGGTGAAATGGTTGCATCCACTGTCCACTACACTCCATACACCAGCCGTGTATGTAGATATGGATATGTCTGTGGTCTGCATACTGCAGTCTGTCCAGCACATTCACGCCACACTTGGCATTGTGTACATTCTCATTCATTGGTCACTTGCCTCCTTTGCACATGCCTGGTTCCCACCTCCCCCACATTCTGCGATTGTGTGGCTGAGGTGCTATGCCGTTGATGGCTTATGTACATGGCTAGCCCAGGTTCCCACAGTAAGTTGTGCTGTTGTGTTTGGTGGGTGGGCATGATGTTTGGCATGTTGTATGTGACTTTGTGACGTGTGCATTCCCAGAGTTGTGATTTGCATGATTGTGGATTTGAGATGTGTGGTGGGTTCATTTGGTTCTTAACAATGAGCAGTGCATTTCCGTAGATGCCAGCCTGGAAGCGTTGGCTGATGATGGACTGTCGGAAGATGTAGGAATCATGCACACTGCCTGGATAGTTGGCAACGACGTTGGTGAAGATTCCCCGGTTGTCCACTATTGCCTGCACATTGATGGAATGCTTGTGCTTTCTGTTATGGTAATTGTGTGCAGTGTCAGCAGGGGGCACAAGTAGGACATGTGTGCAGTCAATTGCCCCCAACATGTGCAGGAAGCCAGCTATGTTGTAGAAGCCTTGCGTGGTCCCCAGCTGTTCCTGCGCAGTGTGGGGGAAGTATAAGTACTGGGTGCCAAGCGGATGATGGCATCCAGGACAGGTTTGAGGAACTTTGATAGGGCTTGCTGTGAGACTCCTCCGACTCTGGCGTTGTTGGTTGGAAGGTACCAGAGGCCAACAGGTGGAGCACAGTCAGCAGCTTTATCTGAGGTGGGATGTTGGTTGTCCACTGTGTTGTAACCATCAGCCTGTGGGCAATGATATTCAGGATGCGGAGGATGGAGGTCCTTTAGCGCCTGTAGTGGGCAATGACATACTCTGGTGTCTGTGAGGCTGGTGCATTTTCTGAAGGTCCGCTGTCTGTGTCTGCGCTTCCTCTTTGGTGGTTCGGGGGGTGGTGTGGGTCCGGGGGTGGTGGCAGTGGGTGTTGTGGCCCTGTTGGGGCTCCGAACAGCATTGTCCGTAGCTCCATGGCTTCTGTTTGTCTTCAAGTGTGGCTGTGGGCTGGGCTCCCTTTTCTGGTGCAGGCTGTCGTTCGACTTTACACCAGGTCAGAGCAGGTGTTAATTTTCTGCTGCTAGCGCGCCTTATTGCCTGTTTTGGGATCTTATCGCCGATCAGGCTGGTCGTTGAGAATGTTGTGACGTGGTGCTGTTGTGGATTTTGGCACGGGAATGCTTACTCTGCATCTCAATAGCGATAGTTGCCGGGGTCATCTGTGGCGATGTTTTTTGCGACTGCTATCAATGTAAACTGGTGATATGGGCAGTTATCACCAGCTTGTGAATTGGACAATAGTTTTAACACCCCTTTGGCTGCGATAACGTGCCGATAGCTTGGCTTAGATGGCACTGTGCTAATCATATAGTTAAAAACTGCTTGGATATAGTATGCTCTTTATTTCAATGAGTTGATAAACACGTGTGCACGTATAAATGTAAAGGAAAAACATGGCGTTCTTTGAGTGTGAAGAAGTCAGTGTATGTGGCTGAAATGTATTACAGCAGCCTACCAATAGATACAATTCTGGTGCAGCTTTGGTGCGTTGATGCCTGTTTTGAGAGAAAGGACGGAGACCATCCGGTTTTGTTGGCTCCCCCCACCCCCCTCCGCTCAGGTTCACAGTAGGTTTGTGACTGAAAGGAGAGAGGATATATATGAATCTGTGAGGAAAGTGGAGATGATCTATAAATATCTCCACACATGCTGATTCAAAATGTTCGTAATTAAAGGTGTGTAAAGGCACTTTTGCCAGTGTTGTGTTTTACATAGTACTGTTTGCAGCTGCCACATATTGGGTCACCGATGTTCAGCCGGTGCGCTGCCAGCATCCTGCTCTGTTTAATCTCAGACTTTGGGGACACTGCCACACATCATCACAAAGTTGATTTATTCTGCTACAGACCCCCTATTCAAATCAAGATGATTACTACTGATCGCTCTCCAAAATCTTTAGAGGCCGGAGGCAATGTATTTCCTATATTCATGTCAAGACAAATGAGCATGCAGATCTATATAGTGTTGCCCTTTTCTGACAAGGTCATTGTGGTATGGGCTCAGCCTTTCAAATAACTCAAAAATAACCCAGGAGCAGCCGCATAGATTAGGCAATTCCGTAATTTAATCTCTAATGGACCCACGACGTGACGAGCTCCCATCCAGCTCCAAGGCGACAGGCAACTGACTCACCTGCCCGCTCTAGAACCGGGCAATCACTCAAAAAGACACAGTTCCAAAACAAAAGCATAGAATATTAAGCTACAATCAAATGGGAACAATACAAAAACAGTATACATACAAAAGGTGCAAAACACAAATATTAATAAATGTGAAAACATGAGCAGTGAAAACATATGAAAGCATAAGCGGTGTAACCATTTGCTTTCCAATACCACATCAACCCCCTTCCTTATAAAAATTGAACAAAGGATTAAGTGAGAATATAATCATGCAGCTTAGTAGACATTTTGATTGAGCGTTGTCTGTGAGTGGATGAAGGCTCCTAGAAAGATTTACTCTGAACAACCGACTCCGGAAGTTTGAAGTTAGTCGGCCCACTTATATGCTCTGCAACCCTGTTTTCTCAACTACTTGCACTGAGCTGGGAATTAGTTGAGGAGGTACCCAAATCAGTCACAGGTGAGGTGTGGAGTTTATGGGTTGAAGAGGCAGACACATCCCCACAATCAACATCATAATATATAACAGTCATCAACACCAGCTCAGTCAGAATACATGTGCTTAAATATGTTTACTTGCCTTTCGGTTAACCTGACTACGCTTCTTATTCCACCATCCCCTTCCATCAAGTAAGACAGAAGGTTTACTGGCCCTAACAACTTGTACTCGTAGAGAAAACTTGGATTGACCTTTACTGGCTCTACACAGCTTCCTGATACGAACCCAATCATTGACAGCTAAACCCACATCTTTGGCTCCAGACCTTCCATCATACTTAATCTTCTGCACAAGCTGTTTGACTGCCACCCTGTCTCTAGCCAATTGGGCATCTTGTCCCTGACTTCTCCCTCTGGCTAGATCTAGTCCAGCAGAAAAATTAAGAAACCACTTTGGCATAAGTTTTGATCTGGCTTCCCAGCCGCTGAGTGCTTTGAAAGGAGTAATTCCTGTAGTAGAATGAGATATGCCCAAACCTTTTCTTGTAAAAATTCTGCAACATTAATGTTAGCTGCAAGAGCAGTTGAATTCCTTCTTTCAGAAAGAAATAAGCTGTCTCAACTAATCTGTTTGAAGATGGAGTATACAATGCTACCTGAGAATACTTGACATTATACTTCTTCATAAAATGTCCCATTTGTCTAGAGACAAAGTGCATGCCATTGTCTGTAACTATGCAGCAGGGTGAACCTTCCACTTTAGAAAATGTTTTCAAGGAAAGTGATCACTGCCAAAGAGTTGGCTTGTTGAAAATAGCAATGTGTATGTACATAAGCGGCGTTCATTTGTGTTCACAGTACCCCTTGTTGTAAGCAGAACGGATATCGCTAAAACACTGACTGTGTTATCCCGCTAGCATAGACCCATGCACACACGTACACGACAGCCATTTTAGGTATCATGGTCTCCTTGTTCCCGATCGATCATCAGCCCCTTCCCTGACCCTGCAAGCTTCCCCCATGCACCCTGACTGCCCCCGCTCTCACATGTACAAGTCATGAGCACCTCCCCTCCCGCATGACTCTGTCTCTAGGGATCACACCCCGCGCCTGACCAACACCTCCTTTCCTTCCATGAATACCCCTCCTTTGACGACCCCGACCTCTGAGCCTGAATGTCTGCACGGACCGCTGGTCATCCCTTAGCCCGAGGATACAGTTTATTGCCCACTACTGTATGCACTCGCCTCTCTTGAAAGGAGCCACTATTGATCATGACCACCCCACCCCCTGAGATTCGATCAGGCACACACATTCCAATGGAATCAGCAGAACACTCAGCTGCGTGACAGCCCCCTCCTATTGCATGGAGGATAAGGGCCCCTACTGTAGCCGCGTGTTGGAATATCTTCATACTTCACAATGTCTTGATTGTAATGAAGGATGTGTGTGTGCCTTAAACCTGTGTATAAAAGACGAAGCCTCAGAGAAACTTGTTAGAGCACCTCCCGAAGACACTATGCGAGTGTCCCAAATGACATGCTCTCCTCATGAGAAATAAACCTTTTTCCTTGTCTTCCTGCTTCCAGTGCCCGTCTCTTCATTTGGTAATTATTTACGATGGAAACTAAGAGGCGCCTTGCGCCAGCAGCCTGGGCATCCGGTTCGTTATGGGCTGACTTTTCTACAATTGGCGTCCCAACGCGGGGTCCATCAGCGACATAAGGTCCGGTAAGAGAGGTCCAGACGATGAGGTGAACATCTAAATGATTGGAGTATACCTGCCTTGAGAGGGCCCTCGTCCGGCTGCCGATTGAATGAACTTCACCGATTCCGAACGGACCTCTCTCAAGTGACCTATTGTCCTGACTGGAATCCCACAGGAATGCTGCGGTAAAAACATGGAGAAAGAGAACGATCGGGCGCTGGAAAAAGGAAGGCGAAGAACTGTCCACATGGTCCGGTCCGGGTAAGGTCGTGACACACGACAAATTGCGAAATTGATTGATTGATTGTTTGAAAATACTAGTATTACTTATTGATTGTCTCTGAGAGATTCTCTATTTGCAAACAAGCACAGAGTCGCCATACTCTGTTTAGTCTTTGCAGATAGTGAAGGATAGGTAATGCAGACTTTTGTCCCCATTGTAATCCGTCATACCTATTTTTCTCCCCATTGATTGATTGTTTGAATCGAGCATTGAATTGTTCGAAGTTGGTTCTCTTAAGGATCTTCTCTGCCTGCAAACGGGGAAGAATAGGAATATTCTCTCTCCCTTTGCCGATAGTGAAGGGTAGGTAACGCAAGCTTTTAACCTGTCGTACCTATTTCGTTCCTCATTGATTGATTGTTTGTCCGAACATTTGACTGTTTGGAAATTGGTTCTTTTCTTGGAGGTATTCCCTGTTTGCAAATAACGTAGGAAAAATCTTTTGCAAGTAGTGAAGGGTAGGTAATGCGGACCTTTGTCCCCCGTTGTAATCTGTCATGCCTATCTACTCCCCACTGATTGATACGCCAGTTTCACCCGGACCATTTACTAGAGGTAGGTCATCTGGCCCGACCAGAGTGCACCCCTAGTGAAAAGGACATATACAATAATAACGAAGTGATCACTGTATCCTGTTAACAGAAACTTTAGCATGAAACAACCTGGAAAGAAAGGAATAGGAGAACGAAATCAGTAGGCCACTGATGAACTTTTTATTAAATAACGAACAAGGAAACGATAACAATACTTAATGATAAAATCTATTATTGTCCTAGAAACAAGAAACGTTAGAAATAAGCCCGTAATAAGAAACCTGAAAACAGTAAGAGAAACCAAGCGTGGCATTGCAACGGCCACAAGGCAACGAGGCTTCATCGCCCCTCACTGCCCCAAACATGTCTGTCCCACCGCCTGCCACGCCCAATAACGGCAACCTGAGAAAGATACAAAGCAACAGACATCCGCCCCCATTCTGGAAACTTCCAAAGTGCAACAGGTTTACGGCTACGCCCAGCCGGAAGCAACACATATAGGGCGGGTCCTGCTGCCAACCGTCGGCCGGAGATCATCACATAGGGTGCAGCCGGAGGAGAGGCCGAGGCCGAAGGGACCCGGCCAAGGGGACTGCTACGACAACCCTGGAGAGTTGCAAGGGGGGGGAATGTCCGTGTCCTCGACCCCCCTCTCTCTCCCAGTCTGGACCAGCATCCATGGAGGGCCTGGGAGTGGAAAGGCCACTACCCGAAAGGCCCAGGAGAGGCGCCACGCGCCAAGGTCTGTCCCAAGGATGGACCAAGGGACCCGTTCCTGGGGCCGTGGCAAGGAGCGTCCGGCCACCATCAACCAGAGGCCCGGCCCAAAGACGGACGGGACGTTTCTTTTTTCTTCCATAATGGCAGCAACAACACTGGGGGGGGGGATGTCTTGCACATGCCTCCGACCCCCCCCTCGTCCTCATCGCCTGGTTCGGCCATAACAAATGTCAAGCGAGACGCCGTGGGGTGCACTGGGAGGGAGAGACGGTGCGAACAAGTCTCTCCCGCCTCCCCAGGTGGAGGCTTCCCAGCTGCACCCTCAGCGCTCCAGGCGCCCGGAAAAGGGTTCTTCCACTGTGGCGATGCTGCAACGCCTCGCCCGGCAGGGTGGAGCCCGTCCGCTCATTTGACCCCGCGATCGCCGGTAGCTGCTGAACTCTCAAAATGGCGATCGACCTGGCAAGAGCGGGCCCAGCATGAAGGAATGGCCCGGTCACTTGTTGACTCCACCATCATAGTTCTCCACGACCTTGAAGATTCTAGAGGAGCCGCGGGAGTCCCCGACCCCCGCAGATACCCCCGATGGGGAATGACTGCCATGATTGCCCACGGAACGATGGAAATGTAGCCGCAGGACGTCGGCGCTCCCATGCTGTCGCCAGCCTCAGTTTGAATGACTAGAATCCTGCAGACTACAGTTCGGATCAGTTCCGGTGAAAGCACAGTATGACCCGGTAGGAACATTGTTGCCTCCCTCCCCTTTTGATTGATGGTTCAGACCACCGATCCCTTCTTTTACCCTTTAATGGAACTTTTGGACTGCCAAAAGAAGCTCTGGGCCAACCGCGAGTTAGTAGAGATTTAGACTATGCCTGGTTCTGCCTGACAGCACCCAAAATGGCGCCGATGCAAATGAAACTTTCAACTCCTTGTTGTACCCCGATTGTTCAGCCCTGGTGTCATGAGATACGTATGAAGGTTTTTTTTTAACCACATGAATTGATATAGGATGTGTACTGATTATATGTTCGGACAATTAATTGATTCAGGATGTGTACTGTCAGTTCGGGAGATGAATTGATATGGGATGGGTACTGGTTATATGGTCGGACAATGAATTGATATTGGATGGGTACTGATTATGTGTTCAGACAGTAAATTGACATCAGATGGGTACTGATTGAACATTCGGACAATGAATTGTTGTTAAGTTTGACGCATCATGATTATTGAAAGTCCGAAGCCCAACACTTATGACACTCGCTCACACTGAAGTCTCGACATGATTTTATTACGCTTTTCGCACTTTTTTATTATGAAATAAACGACCACCGACTCCACTAAAGTTTTTACTAATAAAGTATCCCCACATCTACAGTTCCAGCCTGCTCCGTGGCCGGCCCACGGGGTTGTAGGCCCATATTTATGCACCGACATTCTTATTAAAGATTTTTGGAAAAAGCAAACGTAGTTGTCACGTGTGAATTGGTAATTTTCGAATAAATGACCACTGTTTAAAGGATTAAAAAGTATAGTACGTAGAAATATTGCAAAAATGAAGGGTCCAAGTTTTCGTTGTGTGCGTTTTTCCTTTTTGTGCAGCCAAAAAGCAACCGCTAAAAATCCTGGTGTTTAGCCTATACTTTATGTGCTACCTGTATAAAAAGAGTCACACTAATGGTCCACCGGGGCTTAAAACGCCCAGTTGGCAGGGACTGCATCCCGTGGAGATAGGCCGTGTATGCAGTAAGTAAAAGCCTTTCTGGGTTTATGCACGCTAATGTGTCTATCAATGTAGCCCCTGCCTCCTTCTTTTTCCCTCTCTCTGCAGGTCACATCGGAATATCGATCAATGTATGAAAACGGTGATCTAACGGACGAAGAGACGGGAAAAAGGGTTTGATTATGGTACCTAACCGCAACAAGCAAACCATGACTATTTTCTCTCTCTGAACTTAGCGCCTGGGAGGGCAGCCTGAAGGGGAAACCACAAAATATAACTTCGCTTGGCACCCCGAATAGTACAACTAAAATGACGTGCGCTAATGAATAAGCACCCCACAATTAATTAAATAGGGAAAGTTTAAGGAATATTTTGGGGTGAGGTACATTTAAAATCTACTGCATCCTTCTTCGCACCCTCCTAGACATGTAACTCCAAGCTGCCCCATTGTTCTCCAACTGACACCAACCGTTGTCTCAGCCTGGAAACGCATTTGCTAAAAATGACTCGAATAAACCACCGTGAGCATTAGCCCGACCAGGTTAGTTCATGACCAATTGCCAAAGGCGTAAAGTGTGTACAATCAAAGCCACCAGTAAGGGCAGCCGACGGTTAAAAGAGAAGAAAAAGGTAAAAAGAGCTTAGGATGCTAAGAATGCACAGCATACAGAAAGGGATAATTTTGGCCAATAACTTTTTTATGTTTTGTCTTGGATTTTCGTACATAATACATGTACTGTCTTCTCCGCCTGAGTTTGTGTATACGTGATGCATGGATCTACGTCATCCCTCTGTCTGTATTTCCGTAGTACTTAATCCCTGTTGTTCTGTGTGCACTGGATGGCCCATTATTGTACACGTCTCTCTCTCTCGCTCCATGCCATGCGTGTACAGAATGGACCATTTAGAGTGCGATCTCTCTCTCTCTCTCTCTCTCTCTCTCTCTCTCTCTCTCTCTCTCTCCCTCACTCTCTCTCTCCTCTCTCTCTCTCTCTCTCTCTCTCTCTCTCTCTCTCTCTCTCTCTCCTCTCTCTCTCTCTCTCTCTCTCTCACTCTCTAAAACCCCCCTGTTCCCTCTTTTCTTGTAATGGTAACGTTGTGCCCCTCCCGGCACAACACCTAATTGGGTTTCCTCGAACACAAAGGTGTTTGGAAAAATTGACAGGAACTAAAACGACTGTAACTTGCCATATTACTACCTCTCCTTTCTGCAAAACAATAGAACCCGAGTTGGTCATGAAAGAAAGGACGGGTCAGACGACTAACGTCCCCTAATCTGGCCTTTATAGGGGGACTATAACGTCAATGGCCTCCTGTTTCTCAGTTCGCTAAAAATGCAATTCCCAATGCACAGATTACTTCGCTCCTCTGCACTTAAGTGTGGATGTCCAGAGTACCCCACTTCTCCTGATCGACCCCAGCTCCCTGCCCAAAGCGTCCCCGTTTCCCCCGATTAACCCCAGCTTCATGTCATCTACCCTCGAAAGCGAAATTGACGACCTTGATTAACGTTCACTCCCCAAGAAGAGCATGTTTTACGTGCACCCCCTCCCCCTTCTTCATGACGATAACGCCCCTGCTTGCAAGAGTTAGCCGACCCCGAAGGGAGATGTAAGATGGTCGATACTTGGGTTAAAGGGAAGGACGAGTCTCTACATAAGGACTCGATTTTGAATTTGATGTAATACACTGTGTATAAAAGTCCAACTTCTCTCATCATATGTCGCGAATGAACGCTAAGCAGGTCTATGAATTCAATAAGCAATGCCCTTCTACAGACTCCATAAGTGACGACTTCTGACTGTGACCGATGAACTTATTCCCCACCTACAGAGGAGTGGGGACGGTATTGAAATGTATAAATGTCTTCTCCTGCCAGTCTTTCTAAAACTTTGCTTTTATACTCATTTAAAGATATAATAACCGGAGGAGAGGAGCTGGACGTGACGCACAGCCTGGCCACAGATCATGAAGCACATGTGACCGCAACCAAAGGTGGAGCCGCAGAGCAACGAGACGCGGGACGAGGCACAACTCTCAAACTCGGCAGATGAAAGAATGAAGGGCTACCTTGAAGCCCTCGACTTGCTGACCCACTCGTGCCTGAAGTCCCCGTCCCCTTTTTGAGTCCGACTGATGGGCCTGCCTGCTCATTGTCCTTTGCTCCCTTGGTCTCTTGGTGTGTTCGAAGATCTGGCCCCACTCCGCCCTCTCTTCCCTCGATTATTCAACAAACTCTTTCATATAAACTTTTGACTATGGAATGGGATTTTGCCACGGAAAAAGAAAGACACGCAGGTGCCCAGCATGAGGCACCCCTAAGAAAATGAGTTAGGAAACAGGACTGTGATCTAACAGCAGAGGACTGATCGCACCCTGCAACGCGTAAGGATGATTCCGAGCTGGACTTATAGCTCCACCGCCGGTGCTCAAAAGCGCCAACGAAAAGAAAACGGACTACCAGAGTCTACCAGTGGTGGCTCGTCGTTGAAAAAGACATTTTTCACTAAGACCCCCCCTTCCTGAACTTTCTACCCACCCCTTGACTAGTTGTTTACATCGAATTGCATTCCTCCCTCAATTTTTATTGCTTATAAAAATGTTTCGTCGGTCACCCATGTATCTAGCTTCCCAAAGTACTGATAAGACCCGAAGGTATCAGATTACTCTTAATTAATGTCATCGGAGAAAAAGTCTGAACTTGATTCTGTAATGTTTCGGAACCTCTTTTCTTGACTCCGACTAAATATTATGCCGATCTCTAGGCTTGTATGAAGAACCCAACAAATGTAAACTGACATGTAGTGCATTCTGCCTATCGCATCGACAATGTAGAAATTGAACTCGCTTATGTAAAAAAAGCGGCGACTGTTGAAAATAGAAATGTGTATGTACATAAGCGGCGTTCATTTGTGTTCACAGTACCCCTTGTTGTAAGCAGAACGGATATCGCTAAAACACTGACTGTGTTATCCCGCTAGCATAGACCCATGCACACACGTACACGACAGCCATTTTAGGTATCATGGTCTCCTTGTTCCCGATCGATCATCAGCCCCTTCCCTGACCCTGCAAGCTTCCCCCATGCACCCTGACTGCCCCCGCTCTCACATGTACAAGTCATGAGCACCTCCCCTCCCGCATGACTCTGTCTCTAGGGATCACACCCCGCGCCTGACCAACACCTCCTTTCCTTCCATGAATACCCCTCCTTTGACGACCCCGACCTCTGAGCCTGAATGTCTGCACGGACCGCTGGTCATCCCTTAGCCCGAGGATACAGTTTATTGCCCACTACTGTATGCACTCGCCTCTCTTGAAAGGAGCCACTATTGATCATGACCACCCCACCCCCTGAGATTCGATCAGGCACACACATTCCAATGGAATCAGCAGAACACTCAGCTGCGTGACAGCCCCCTCCTATTGCATGGAGGATAAGGGCCCCTACTGTAGCCGCGTGTTGGAATATCTTCATACTTCACAATGTCTTGATTGTAATGAAGGATGTGTGTGTGCCTTAAACCTGTGTATAAAAGACGAAGCCTCAGAGAAACTTGTTAGAGCACCTCCCGAAGACACTATGCGAGTGTCCCAAATGACATGCTCTCCTCATGAGAAATAAACCTTTTTCCTTGTCTTCCTGCTTCCAGTGCCCGTCTCTTCATTTGGTAATTATTTACGATGGAAACTAAGAGGCGCCTTGCGCCAGCAGCCTGGGCATCCAGTTCGTTATGGGCTGACTTTTCTACAATTGGCGTCCCAACGCGGGGTCCATCAGCGACATAAGGTCCGGTAAGAGAGGTCCAGACGATGAGGTGAACATCTAAATGATTGGAGTATACCTGCCTTGAGAGGGCCCTCGTCCGGCTGCCGATTGAATGAACTTCACCGATTCCGAACGGACCTCTCTCAAGTGACCTATTGTCCTGACTGGAATCCCACAGGAATGCTGGGGTAAAAACATGGAGAAAGAGAACGATCGGGCGCTGGAAAAAGGAAGGCGAAGAACTGTCCACATGGTCCGGTCCGGGTAAGGTCGTGACACACGACAAATTGCGAAATTGATTGATTGATTGTTTGAAAATACTAGTATTACTTATTGATTGTCTCTGAGAGATTCTCTATTTGCAAACAAGCACAGAGTCGCCATACTCTGTTTAGTCTTTGCAGATAGTGAAGGATAGGTAATGCAGACTTTTGTCCCCATTGTAATCCGTCATACCTATTTTTCTCCCCATTGATTGATTGTTTGAATCGAGCATTGAATTGTTCGAAGTTGGTTCTCTTAAGGATCTTCTCTGCCTGCAAACGGGGAAGAATAGGAATATTCTCTCTCCCTTTGCCGATAGTGAAGGGTAGGTAACGCAAGCTTTTAACCTGTCGTACCTATTTCGTTCCTCATTGATTGATTGTTTGTCCGAACATTTGACTGTTTAGAAATTGGTTCTTTTCTTGGAGGTATTCCCTGTTTGCAAATAACGTAGGAAAAATCTTTGCAAGTAGTGAAGGGTAGGTAATGCGGACCTTTGTCCCCCGTTGTAATCTGTCATGCCTATCTACTCCCCACTGATTGATACGCCAGTTTCACCCGGACCATTTACTAGAGGTAGGTCATCTGGCCCGACCAGAGTGCACCCCTAGTGAAAAGGACATATACAATAATAACGAAGTGATCACTGTATCCTGTTAACAGAAACTTTAGCATGAAACAACCTGGAAAGAAAGGAATAGGAGAACGAAATCAGTAGGCCACTGATGAACTTTTTTATTAAATAACGAACAAGGAAACGATAACAATACTTAATGATAAAATCTATTATTGTCCTAGAAACAAGAAACGTTAGAAATAAGCCCGTAATAAGAAACCTGAAAACAGTAAGAGAAACCAAGCGTGGCATTGCAACGGCCACAAGGCAACGAGGCTTCATCGCCCCTCACTGCCCCAAACATGTCTGTCCCACCGCCTGCCACGCCCAATAACGGCAACCTGAGAAAGATACAAAGCAACAGACATCCGCCCCCATTCTGGAAACTTCCAAAGTGCAACAGGTTTACGGCTACGCCCAGCCGGAAGCAACACATATAGGGCGGGTCCTGCTGCCAACCGTCGGCCGGAGATCATCACATAGGGTGCAGCCGGAGGAGAGGCCGAGGCCGAAGGGACCCGGCCAAGGGGACTGCTACGACAACCCTGGAGAGTTGCAAGGGGGGGAATGTCCGTGTCCTCGACCCCCCCTCTCTCTCCCAGTCTGGACCAGCATCCATGGAGGGCCTGGGAGTGGAAAGGCCACTACCCGAAAGGCCCAGGAGAGGCGCCACGCGCCAAGGTCTGTCCCAAGGATGGACCAAGGGACCCGTTCCTGGGGCCGTGGCAAGGAGCGTCCGGCCACCATCAACCAGAGGCCCGGCCCAAAGACGGACGGGACGTTTCTTTTTTCTTCCATAATGGCAGCAACAACACTGGGGGGGGGGATGTCTTGCACATGCCTCCGACCCCCCCCTCGTCCTCATCGCCTGGTTCGGCCATAACAAATGTCAAGCGAGACGCCGTGGGGTGCACTGGGAGGGAGAGACGGTGCGAACAAGTCTCTCCCGCCTCCCCAGGTGGAGGCTTCCCAGCTGCACTCTCAGCGCTCCAGGCGCCCGGAAAAGGGTTCTTCCACTGTGGCGATGCTGCAACGCCTCGCCCGGCAGGGTGGAGCCCGTCCGCTCATTTGACCCCGCGATCGCCGGTAGCTGCTGAACTCTCAAAATCGATACTCTTACCCAGTCCAAAGATCAGGGCTTGATCCATCACCGTTATTTATCTCACTGCCCCATCCCAGCTCAGAACCTGGCTATATGCAAATTAGTCTGTCCCTGGCCCAGTGCATCATGGGAACAGGGCAGACCAAACTACCAAGCCAATTCTTCACCAGAAAGGAGACAAGCTACCGGGGACCGGTTTCTGGCATTTCAGCCTCTTCGGCCCGGCTTGCTTGAATCCTGATGGAGCAGTGAGAAAGGGACTCATGTCTGAGTATACCCTGCCACACCTATAGTGGCCAAAAACGATACAGAAAAGGGGGTGGTGATGAACAGAGTGTCTGAATTAAGCAGACCACTCTTACCCAGTCCAAAGATCAGGGCTTGATCCATCACCGTTATTTATCTCACTGCCCCATCCCAGCTCAGAACCTGGCTATATGCAAATTAGTCTGTCCCTGGCCCAGTGCATCATGGGAACAGGGCAGACCAAACTACCAAGCCAATTCTTCACCAGAAAGGAGACAAGCTACCGGGGACCGGTTTCTGGCATTTCAGCCTCTTCGGCCCGGCTTGCTTGAATCCTGATGGAGCAGTGAGAAAGGGACTCATGTCTGAGTATACCCTGCCACACCTATAGTGGCCAAAAACGATACAGAAAAGGGGGTGGTGATGAACAGAGTGTCTGAATTAAGCAGACCACTCTTACCCAGTCCAAAGATCAGGGCTTGATCCATCACCGTTATTTATCTCACTGCCCCATCCCAGCTCAGAACCTGGCTATATGCAAATTAGTCTGTCCCTGGCCCAGTGCATCATGGGAACAGGGCAGACCAAACTACCAAGCCAATTCTTCACCAGAAAGGAGACAAGCTACCGGGGACCGGTTTCTGGCATTTCAGCCTCTTCGGCCCGGCTTGCTTGAATCCTGATGGAGCAGTGAGAAAGGGACTCATGTCTGAGTATACCCTGCCACACCTATAGTGGCCAAAAACGATACAGAAAAGGGGGTGGTGATGAACAGAGTGTCTGAATTAAGCAGACCACTCTTACCCAGTCCAAAGATCAGGGCTTGATCCATCACCGTTATTTATCTCACTGCCCCATCCCAGCTCAGAACCTGGCTATATGCAAATTAGTCTGTCCCTGGCCCAGTGCATCATGGGAACAGGGCAGACCAAACTACCAAGCCAATTCTTCACCAGAAAGGAGACAAGCTACCGGGGACCGGTTTCTGGCATTTCAGCCTCTTCGGCCCGGCTTGCTTGAATCCTGATGGAGCAGTGAGAAAGGGACTCATGTCTGAGTATACCCTGCCACACCTATAGTGGCCAAAAACGATACAGAAAAGGGGGTGGTGATGAACAGAGTGTCTGAATTAAGCAGACCACTCTTACCCAGTCCAAAGATCAGGGCTTGATCCATCACCATTATTTATCTCACTGCCCCATCCCAGCTCAGAACCTGGCTATATGCAAATTAGTCTGTCCCTGGCCCAGTGCATCATGGGAACAGGGCAGACCAAACTACCAAGCCAATTCTTCACCAGAAAGGAGACAAGCTACCGGGGACCGGTTTCTGGCATTTCAGCCTCTTCGGCCCGGCTTGCTTGAATCCTGATGGAGCAGTGAGAAAGGGACTCATGTCTGAGTATACCCTGCCACACCTATAGTGGCCAAAAACGATACAGAAAAGGGGGTGGTGATGAACAGAGTGTCTGAATTAAGCAGACCACTCTTACCCAGTCCAAAGATCAGGGCTTGATCCATCACCGTTATTTATCTCACTGCCCCATCCCAGCTCAGAACCTGGCTATATGCAAATTAGTCTGTCCCTGGCCCAGTGCATCATGGGAACAGGGCAGACCAAACTACCAAGCCAATTCTTCACCAGAAAGGAGACAAGCTACCGGGGACCGGTTTCTGGCATTTCAGCCTCTTCGGCCCGGCTTGCTTGAATCCTGATGGAGCAGTGAGAAAGGGACTCATGTCTGAGTATACCCTGCCACACCTATAGTGGCCAAAAACGATACAGAAAAGGGGGTGGTGATGAACAGAGTGTCTGAATTAAGCAGACCACTCTTACCCAGTCCAAAGATCAGGGCTTGATCCATCACCGTTATTTATCTCACTGCCCCATCCCAGCTCAGAACCTGGCTATATGCAAATTAGTCTGTCCCTGGCCCAGTGCATCATGGGAACAGGGCAGACCAAACTACCAAGCCAATTCTTCACCAGAAAGGAGACAAGCTACCGGGGACCGGTTTCTGGCATTTCAGCCTCTTCGGCCCGGCTTGCTTGAATCCTGATGGAGCAGTGAGAAAGGGACTCATGTCTGAGTATACCCTGCCACACCTATAGTGGCCAAAAACGATACAGAAAAGGGGGTGGTGATGAACAGAGTGTCTGAATTAAGCAGACCACTCTTACCCAGTCCAAAGATCAGGGCTTGATCCATCACCATTATTTATCTCACTGCCCCATCCCAGCTCAGAACCTGGCTATATGCAAATTAGTCTGTCCCTGGCCCAGTGCATCATGGGAACAGGGCAGACCAAACTACCAAGCCAATTCTTCACCAGAAAGGAGACAAGCTACCGGGGACCGGTTTCTGGCATTTCAGCCTCTTCGGCCCGGCTTGCTTGAATCCTGATGGAGCAGTGAGAAAGGGACTCATGTCTGAGTATACCCTGCCACACCTATAGTGGCCAAAAACGATACAGAAAAGGGGGTGGTGATGAACAGAGTGTCTGAATTAAGCAGACCACTCTTACCCAGTCCAAAGATCAGGGCTTGATCCATCACCGTTATTTATCTCACTGCCCCATCCCAGCTCAGAACCTGGCTATATGCAAATTAGTCTGTCCCTGGCCCAGTGCATCATGGGAACAGGGCAGACCAAACTACCAAGCCAATTCTTCACCAGAAAGGAGACAAGCTACCGGGGACCGGTTTCTGGCATTTCAGCCTCTTCGGCCCGGCTTGCTTGAATCCTGATGGAGCAGTGAGAAAGGGACTCATGTCTGAGTATACCCTGCCACACCTATAGTGGCCAAAAACGATACAGAAAAGGGGGTGGTGATGAACAGAGTGTCTGAATTAAGCAGACCACTCTTACCCAGTCCAAAGATCAGGGCTTGATCCATCACCGTTATTTATCTCACTGCCCCATCCCAGATCAGAACCTGGCTATATGCAAATTAGTCTGTCCCTGGCCCAGTGCATCATGGGAACAGGGCAGACCAAACTACCAAGCCAATTCTTCACCAGAAAGGAGACAAGCTACCGGGGACCGGTTTCTGGCATTTCAGCCTCTTCGGCCCGGCTTGCTTGAATCCTGATGGAGCAGTGAGAAAGGGACTCATGTCTGAGTATACCCTGCCACACCTATAGTGGCCAAAAACGATACAGAAAAGGGGGTGGTGATGAACAGAGTGTCTGAATTAAGCAGACCACTCTTACCCAGTCCAAAGATCAGGGCTTGATCCATCACCGTTATTTATCTCACTGCCCCATCCCAGCTCAGAACCTGGCTATATGCAAATTAGTCTGTCCCTGGCCCAGTGCATCATGGGAACAGGGCAGACCAAACTACCAAGCCAATTCTTCACCAGAAAGGAGACAAGCTACCGGGGACCGGTTTCTGGCATTTCAGCCTCTTCGGCCCGGCTTGCTTGAATCCTGATGAAGCAGTGAGAAAGGGACTCATGTCTGAGTATACCCTGCCACACCTATAGTGGCCAAAAACGATACAGAAAAGGGGGTGGTGATGAACAGAGTGTCTGAATTAAGCAGACCACTCTTACCCAGTCCAAAGATCAGGGCTTGATCCATCACCGTTATTTATCTCACTATTCAGAGACTCTGTCCATCACCACCCCTTGTTGTAAATTATTTTGTCCACCCTAAGCGTGGAAGGGTATACTCAGATGTGAGTCCCTTGCTCATTGCACCATCAGGATTCAAGCAAGCCGGGCTGAAGACGCCTGAAATGGCAGAAACCGGTCCCCGGAAGCTTGTTTCCTTCCCAGTGTAAGAATTGGCTTTTGTAGTCTGGTCTGCCCTGTTCCCATGATGCACTGGGCCAGGGACAGACTAATTTGCATACAGCCAGGTTCTGAAACTGGGATGGTGCAATGAGCTAAAAAACGGTGTTGGATCTAGCCCTGATCTCTTGACTGGGTGAGAGTACTCTGCTTAATTCAGAGACTCTGTCCATCACCACCCCTTGTTGTAAATTATTTTGTCCACCCTAAGCGTGGAAGGGTATACTCAGATGTGAGTCCCTTGCTCATTGCACCATCAGGATTCAAGCAAGCCGGGCTGAAGACGCCTGAAATGGCAGAAACCGGTCCCCGGAAGCTTGTTTCCTTCCCAGTGTAAGAATTGGCTTTTGTAGTCTGGTCTGCCCTGTTCCCATGATGCACTGGGCCAGGGACAGACTAATTTGCATACAGCCAGGTTCTGAAACTGGGATGGTGCAATGAGCTAAAAAACGGTGTTGGATCTAGCCCTGATCTCTTGACTGGGTGAGAGTACTCTGCTTAATTCAGAGACTCTGTCCATCACCACCCCTTGTTGTAAATTATTTTGTCCACCCTAAGCGTGGAAGGGTATACTCAGATGTGAGTCCCTTGCTCATTGCACCATCAGGATTCAAGCAAGCCGGGCTGAAGACGCCTGAAATGGCAGAAACCGGTCCCCGGAAGCTTGTTTCCTTCCCAGTGTAAGAATTGGCTTTTGTAGTCTGGTCTGCCCTGTTCCCATGATGCACTGGGCCAGGGACAGACTAATTTGCATACAGCCAGGTTCTGAAACTGGGATGGTGCAATGAGCTAAAAAACGGTGTTGGATCTAGCCCTGATCTCTTGACTGGGTGAGAGTACTCTGCTTAATTCAGAGACTCTGTCCATCACCACCCCTTGTTGTAAATTATTTTGTCCACCCTAAGCGTGGAAGGGTATACTCAGATGTGAGTCCCTTGCTCATTGCACCATCAGGATTCAAGCAAGCCGGGCTGAAGACGCCTGAAATGGCAGAAACCGGTCCCCGGAAGCTTGTTTCCTTCCCAGTGTAAGAATTGGCTTTTGTAGTCTGGTCTGCCCTGTTCCCATGATGCACTGGGCCAGGGACAGACTAATTTGCATACAGCCAGGTTCTGAAACTGGGATGGTGCAATGAGCTAAAAAACGGTGTTGGATCTAGCCCTGATCTCTTGACTGGGTGAGAGTACTCTGCTTAATTCAGAGACTCTGTCCATCACCACCCCTTGTTGTAAATTATTTTGTCCACCCTAAGCGTGGAAGGGTATACTCAGATGTGAGTCCCTTGCTCATTGCACCATCAGGATTCAAGCAAGCCGGGCTGAAGACGCCTGAAATGGCAGAAACCGGTCCCCGGAAGCTTGTTTCCTTCCCAGTGTAAGAATTGGCTTTTGTAGTCTGGTCTGCCCTGTTCCCATGATGCACTGGGCCAGGGACAGACTAATTTGCATACAGCCAGGTTCTGAAACTGGGATGGTGCAATGAGCTAAAAAACGGTGTTGGATCTAGCCCTGATCTCTTGACTGGGTGAGAGTACTCTGCTTAATTCAGAGACTCTGTCCATCACCACCCCTTGTTGTAAACTCTCAAAATGGCGATCGACCTGGCAAGAGCGGGCCCAGCATGAAGGAATGGCCCGGTCACTTGTTGACTCCACCATCATAGTTCTCCACGACCTTGAAGATTCTAGAGGAGCCGCGGGAGTCCCCGACCCCCGCAGATACCCCCGATGGGGAATGACTGCCATGATTGCCCACGGAACGATGGAAATGTAGCCTCAGGACGTCGGCGCTCCCATGCTGTCGCCAGCCTCAGTTTGAATGACTAGAATCCTGCAGACTACAGTTCGGATCAGTTCCGGTGAAAGCACAGTATGACCCGGTAGGAACATTGTTGCCTCCCTCCCCTTTTGATTGATGGTTCAGACCACCGATCCCTTCTTTTACCCTTTAATGGAACTTTTGGACTGCCAAAAGAAGCTCTGGGCCAACCGCGAGTTAGTAGAGATTTAGACTATGCCTGGTTCTGCCTGACAGCACCCAAAATGGCGCCGATGCAAATGAAACTTTCAACTCCTTGTTGTACCCCGATTGTTCAGCCCTGGTGTCATGAGATACGTATGAAGGTTTTTTTTTAACCACATGAATTGATATAGGATGTGTACTGATTATATGTTCGGACAATTAATTGATTCAGGATGTGTACTGTCAGTTCGGGAGATGAATTGATATGGGATGGGTACTGGTTATATGGTCGGACAATGAATTGATATTGGATGGGTACTGATTATGTGTTCAGACAGTAAATTGACATCAGATGGGTACTGATTGAACATTCGGACAATGAATTGTTGTTAAGTTTGACGCATCATGATTATTGAAAGTCCGAAGCCCAACACTTATGACACTCGCTCACACTGAAGTCTCGACATGATTTTATTACGCTTTTCGCACTTTTTTTATTATGAAATAAACGACCACCGACTCCACTAAAGTTTTTACTAATAAAGTATCCCCACATCTACAGTTCCAGCCTGCTCCGTGGCCGGCCCACGGGGTTGTAGGCCCATATTTATGCACCGACATTCTTATTAAAGATTTTTGGAAAAAGCAAACGTAGTTGTCACGTGTGAATTGGTAATTTTCGAATAAATGACCACTGTTTAAAGGATTAAAAAGTATAGTACGTAGAAATATTGCAAAAATGAAGGGTCCAAGTTTTCGTTGTGTGCGTTTTTCCTTTTTGTGCAGCCAAAAAGCAACCGCTAAAAATCCTGGTGTTTAGCCTATACTGTATGTGCTACCTGTATAAAAAGAGTCACACTAATGGTCCACCGGGGCTTAAAACGCCCAGTTGGCAGGGACTGCATCCCGTGGAGATAGGCCGAGTATGCAGTAAGTAAAAGCCTTTCTGGGTTTATGCACGCCAATGTGTCTATCAATGTAGCCCCTGCCCCCTTCTTTTTCCCTCTCTCTGCAGGTCACATCGGAATATCGATCAATGTATGAAAACGGTGATCTAACGGACGAAGAGACGGGAAAAAGGGTTTGATTATGGTACCTAACCGCAACAAGCAAACCATGACTATTTTCTCTCTCTGAACTTAGCGCCTGGGAGGGCAGCCTGAAGGGGAAACCACAAAATATAACTTCGCTTGGCACCCCGAATAGTACAACTAAAATGACGTGCGCTAATGAATAAGCACCCCACAATTAATTAAATAGGGAAAGTTTAAGGAATATTTTGGGGTGAGGTACATTTAAAATCTACTGCATCCTTCTTCGCACCCTCCTAGACATGTAACTCCAAGCTGCCCCATTGTTCTCCAACTGACACCAACCGTTGTCTCAGCCTGGAAACGCATTTGCTAAAAATGACTCGAATAAACCACCGTGAGCATTAGCCCGACCAGGTTAGTTCATGACCAATTGCCAAAGGCGTAAGTGTGTACAATCAAAGCCACCAGTAAGGGCAGCCGACGGTTAAAAGAGAAGAAAAAGGTAAAAAGAGCTTAGGATGCTAAGAATGCACAGCATACAGAAAGGGATAATTTTGGCCAATAACTTTTTTATGTTTTGTCTTGGATTTTCGTACATAATACATGTACTGTCTTCTCCGCCTGAGTTTGTGTATACGTGATGCATGGATCTACGTCATCCCTCTGTCTGTATTTCCGTAGTACTTAATCCCTGTTGTTCTGTGTGCACTGGATGGCCCATTATTGTACACGTCTCTCTCTCTCGCTCCATGCCATGCGTGTACAGAATGGACCATTTAGAGTGCGATCTCTCTCTCTCTCTCTCTCTCTCTCTCTCTCTCTCTCTCTCTCTCTCTCTCTCTCTCCCTCACTCTCTCTCTCTCCCTCTCTCTCTCTCTCTCTCTCTCTCCCTCTCTCTCTCTCTCTCTCTCTCTCACTCTCTAAAACCCCCCTGTTCCCTCTTTTCTTGTAATGGTAACGTTGTGCCCCTCCCGGCACAACACCTAATTGGGTTTCCTCGAACACAAAGGTGTTTGGAAAAATTGACAGGAACTAAAACGACTGTAACTTGCCATATTACTACCTCTCCTTTCTGCAAAACAATAGAACCCGAATTGGTCATGAAAGAAAGGACGGGTCAGACGACTAACGTCCCCTAATCTGGCCTTTATAGGGGGACTATAACGTCAATGGCCTCCTGTTTCTCAGTTCGCTAAAAATGCAATTCCCAATGCACAGATTACTTCGCTCCTCTGCACTTAAGTGTGGATGTCCAGAGTACCCCACTTCTCCTGATCGACCCCAGCTCCCTGCCCAAAGCGTCCCCGTTTCCCCCGATTAACCCCAGCTTCATGTCATCTACCCTCGAAAGCGAAATTGACGACCTTGATTAACGTTCACTCCCCAAGAAGAGCATGTTTTACGTGCACCCCCTCCCCCTTCTTCATGACGATAACGCCCCTGCTTGCAAGAGTTAGCCGACCCCGAAGGGAGATGTAAGATGGTCGATACTTGGGTTAAAGGGAAGGACGAGTCTCTACATAAGGACTCGATTTTGAATTTGATGTAATACACTGTGTATAAAAGTCCAACTTCTCTCATCATATGTCGCGAATGAACGCTAAGCAGGTCTATGAATTCAATAAGCAATGCCCTTCTACAGACTCCATAAGTGACGACTTCTGACTGTGACCGATGAACTTATTCCCCACCTACAGAGGAGTGGGGACGGTATTGAAATGTATAAATGTCTTCTCCTGCCAGTCTTTCTAAAACTTTGCTTTTATACTCATTTAAAGATATAATAACCGGAGGAGAGGAGCTGGACGTGACGCACAGCCTGGCCACAGATCATGAAGCACATGTGACCGCAACCAAAGGTGGAGCCGCAGAGCAACGAGACGCGGGACGAGGCACAACTCTCAAACTCGGCAGATGAAAGAATGAAGGGCTACCTTGAAGCCCTCGACTTGCTGACCCACTCGTGCCTGAAGTCCCCGTCCCCTTTTTGAGTCCGACTGATGGGCCTGCCTGCTCATTGTCCTTTGCTCCCTTGGTCTCTTGGTGTGTTCGAAGATCTGGCCCCACTCCGCCCTCTCTTCCCTCGATTATTCAACAAACTCTTTCATATAAACTTTTGACTATGGAATGGGATTTTGCCACGGAAAAAGAAAGACACGCAGGTGCCCAGCATGAGGCACCCCTAAGAAAATGAGTTAGGAAACAGGACTGTGATCTAACAGCAGAGGACTGATCGCACCCTGCAACGCGTAAGGATGATTCCGAGCTGGACTTATAGCTCCACCGCCGGTGCTCAAAAGCGCCAACGAAAAGAAAACGGACTACCAGAGTCTACCAGTGGTGGCTCGTCGTTGAAAAAGACATTTTTCACTAAGACCCCCCCTTCCTGAACTTTCTACCCACCCCTTGACTAGTTGTTTACATCGAATTGCATTCCTCCCTCAATTTTTATTGCTTATAAAAATGTTTCGTCGGTCACCCATGTATCTAGCTTCCCAAAGTACTGATAAGACCCGAAGGTATCAGATTACTCTTAATTAATGTCATCGGAGAAAAAGTCTGAACTTGATTCTGTAATGTTTCGGAACCTCTTTTCTTGACTCCGACTAAATATTATGCCGATCTCTAGGCTTGTATGAAGAACCCAACAAATGTAAACTGACATGTAGTGCATTCTGCCTATCGCATCGACTATGTAGAAATTGAACTCGCTTATGTAAAAAAAGCGGCGACTGTTGAAAATAGCAATGTGTATGTACATAAGCGGCGTTCATTTGTGTTCACAGTACCCCTTGTTGTAAGCAGAACGGATATCGCTAAAACACTGACTGTGTTATCCCGCTAGCATAGACCCATGCACACACATACACGACAGCCATTTTAGGTATCATGGTCTCCTTGTTCCCGATCGATCATCAGCCCCTTCCCTGACCCTGCAAGCTTCCCCCATGCACCCTGACTGCCCCCGCTCTCACATGTACAAGTCATGAGCACCTCCCCTCCCGCATGACTCTGTCTCTAGGGATCACACCCCGCGCCTGACCAACACCTCCTTTGCTTCCATGAATACCCCTCCTTTGACGACCCCGACCTCTGAGCCTGAATGTCTGCACGGACCGCTGGTCATCCCTTAGCCCGAGGATACAGTTTATTGCCCACTACTGTATGCACTCGCCTCTCTTGAAAGGAGCCACTATTGATCATGACCACCCCACCCCCTGAGATTCGACCAGGCACACACATTCCAATGGAATCAGCAGAACACTCAGCTGCGTGACAGCCCCCTCCTATTGCATGGAGGATAAGGGCCCCTACTGTAGCCACGTGTTGGAATATCTTCATACTTCACAATGTCTTGATTGTAATGAAGGATGTGTGTGTGCCTTAAACCTGTGTATAAAAGACGAAGCCTCAGAGAAACTTCCCGAAGACACTATGCGAGTGTCCCAAATGACATGCTCTCCTCATGAGAAATAAACCTTTTTCCTTGTCTTCCTGCTGCCAGTGCCCGTCTCTTCATTTGGTAATTATTTACGATGGAAACTAAGAGGCGCCTTGCGCCAGCAGCCTGGGCATCCGGTTCGTTATGGGCTGACTTTTCTACAGGCTACTTCTACAAAGGAGTAATACAACCACTTCAAGAAGAAATCGATGGCTACTAGAAGATACGTCTAGTCAGACGTAAACTGGTTTAAACGGTCCAGAAAAATCAAAGGGAATCTTCTCCCATGCTTTTTCTGGGAAAGGGAACAGGAAATAATAGTTTCTTAGACAATTTCCAATCTTAGTCTGAAACATCACCCACAAAAATGGACACTTGTTTATCTAAGCCTGGCCACAAATAAAATGGTTTTATCTACTTACAGGTAGCTGATATTCCCGATATTCCCATATGTCCCTCATGAGCCATGCAAATAATTCTCTCTCTCAGCCATGTTGAAGGAACAAATAGACCATTTCTGATGCAAATCCCATTTTCAAATGTTAACTCCTCAGCAATTTGAGCAAAACATCTAGGCCCAGATGTAGGTAAATCTGATTCACCGACTCTAGAATACCGAATTTTACCGATTCGGTTTTCTAGATGCGGTAAATCAGATGTAGGTAAAAATTCGGGAATTTTTACCGAATCTGTATGATTCGGTAATTGCCATTGATTCCTATGGGCTACAGGCCCATAGGAATCAATGGCAATTACCGAATCGGTATATACCGATTCGGTAATATTACCGATTTTGCACGGGGAACAAGGTGTCACTTTGACACCCTGTTGCACCCCTGATTTTGGTTTGTGTGCCATGTGACACACATACATGCCCTTAGGGCATGTATGTGTGTCACATGGCACAGGTGTACATGCACCAAGGGGGTATCTTCATTCAATGGCCCCGGAACAGGAACAGGAACACATTTTGGCCATCCACCCCCGAATGGTTAAACAACAAAACCATTTTTCTAGGAGGTGAATATTTATCCGCATCAATGGCAGTCAGGTAGATTAAAAAATTTTTGAGCCACTCCCCCCACTTGATATCAGGTTTCCCAGCTTTTTGTAAAACGGTGGTGGTTAAGTGACTCCTTGACTGGTAGCCATACTTTAACAAGTGATGCAGCAATACAGTCAAAGTTACCTCAGTGAAGGCAAACTAGATCTCAAGAACTGGGCACTGAGCAGAGATGACCAGTAAATCAAAGAAAGTTACCTTGTTGAAGAAGCACGCAGTGTGGGCAAAGCTTGTGAAACAACCAATGGTGAAGCCAAAGACAACCAAATGTAAAGCCCAGAAAGCATTGTCAATACAGTTAGAAAAGCGTTCACTGAGCCGTGAAACACAGTGAAATCCGATCATCCCAATTCAATATGGCTGCACGCTGGCGTGACGAGGTGACATCACCCAGCATGCATGCTAAATGACATCAGTTACGAGGCTTAGTAGCCTTCCACATACGTCAGACGCCTCACCAAGTAGCTCAGCCATGACACAGCAGGACATCTAACAGTTCCTCACGACAACGTAGAACAGACTTCAAGTCGTGGGCACGAGTGATGGACTCGGTAGAGACACACAGATAGAGTCCTGTGTCTCGTGCGGTGAGTCAGTTGAACAGAATCCCCGCCCCGCAGCATGCGCCGGTTGGCCCTGCAAAATAGATACATTTGGGGTAGATTGTCAGTCTTTCCTTGCTTCGGAGGAAGCGTCTCAGAAGGGAAACCTTGATATGGAGCAATCATGCGGCAGTTGGTTGGTCCATGAACAACAAAGAGCACCAAATGTTTTTTGCTGACCCACTCCTGGTACCAAAAATGTGGTATGGCCTCCACATTTAAAATAACTCAAAAAATAAGCAAGGAGCAGCCCCATAGATTAGGCAATTCCGTAGTTTATTCTCTAATGTACCCATGTGGTGACAAGTTCCCATCCAGCTCCAAGGCGGCAGGCAACTGACTCACCTGTCCACTCTAGAACCAGGCGGTCACTTGAAAAGACACAGTTCCAAAAGGAACGCATAGATTATTAAGCTACAATCAAATCAAAACAATACAAGAACAGGATACATACAATAGGTGCAAACCACAAATATTAATAAATGTGAAAACATAAGCAGTGCAAACATATGAAAGAATAAGCGGTGTAACCATGTGCTTGCCAATACCACAGTCATGCTGAGCAGTGACCGTGGCCACCACTTGTAAATCTAGGGTGTGCAGGTTGCACTCTACCTGAGTCATTAGAGCATGCACGGCTGTGCGGACCCAAGAAGTGGGCTTAATTCAGACCCCCTCATATTTACACCTTGAAGGCATCCCACTCAGTCAGCAGGTCAGAGCAGTACCTGAGTTAACATCAAAGTAGTTTTGATCTCCCCCCGATGGCTCCTATGTATGCAGCACCTTCAAGGACGGGGGTCTGCAGGCGCCATGTGGGTATCTTTGTTCCAACCGATCCACAGTGCAGTCAGTAGTAGGGGGCAGTGGTCAAGGTAACTCACTGCAAGGTATGTTTGGATATGCATAGAGCCAGCAAGAAGGTGTTAGGCCAAGAACATGTCAATCCATGTGTGTAATGGGTGAAGAGTGGAGAAGTAGGAGTATTCTTTGTCCGACAGATGGATTATCTCCATTTGTCAAAAGTGACCCACTTCCTACCCTTTTCCTCATTTCTTCACCTGCTCTGTGTGCTTGTGCACCTTCTAAGTGAGGTGTGTTCTCCTCATTCCTGGGTACAACACAAAGTTCAAATCTCCTCCCACAAGCCTGGGTTCATGGGGGTCTTTTTACATGATGCTATCAGTGCATGAAAGCATGTGCTTTGGCCCGAGTTGGGGTGAATTCAGCCCTAATATATGCATCTGTATGCTGTTTAGCAGACACGATAACAATGCAAACCAACCCTCGGTATAAACCCGATGCAACTCTGGCTGGAAGGGAACTCCCGGGCAAAGCCAGATGAGAACCCCTTGGGAGTAAAGAGAGAATGTGATGTAGAAGAGCTGGTCTCCAGTGAGCCTGTAGCTACTGACCTCATATTTTGTGATGTGTGTTTTCTGGAATATTACATCTATAAAGAATCACACATTCCCAGTATTCCAGTCTTGCATGGAATCATATTCAATTTGTAGCATGCATAAAGGGTTTCACTCTCTGCTCATAGAGTGTAAAAAATAGTAATGAACAGCAGCGTTCCCCAATTGTGGTTCGTCCCATTTAGCACTGCTAATATCCCTATCACACGGGGTATACAATCTTCATTGATGTCCTCCCCACAGCTCTCCAGTGTGGGGGATACTCAGTGCTGACAGGGATATTGGCAGAAGGGAGTGGCAGCCGAGCGGAGCTCATTCAAGCTACAGCTGTCATCTAGTCTTGGTACAAGCTCATGCCACATTAATTCACCACCTGACACTCCGTCTCTCTTTATCTCAACCTTCCACATCCTTTTTCATCCCTACTTTCTCCTGTTGTCACTGTTTTTATTTGACCCTATGTTTCGTTTATCTTCCTCTCTTTTGTGTTTTCCTTTCTCTTGCTCTGGATCAAAGTCTGTTGAGGAAACAGAAGTGCCAGTCCCCAAAAATGAATACCAGTGGGCCCCACCTACACCCACTTGCTCAAATTAAGCACTGGGTCAACTGCTATGGGTGGGGATGACTAGCCTTCCCTTTCATTTGTAGTTTTTTGGTAGAGATACAACACAAGATGGCCGGGGAGCAATACCTCCAGAGGGCATAGCCTGTATGGGACACTTTGGCACATGTGTCACGCAGTATATCTGGTAGTCTTGGAACCTGAGGTGTAGCCAGGGGAATACTACACACTGTCTCTACTCCCTCGATTTCTAGCATTTGCCCCGGCCTTCATCATTCCCAGAGACCCCTAGGTCTTTACTGAGGGACTAGGGCAGGCACCTAACAGCTGTGTGAGTTATGTCTCTCTTAGGCAGCCTGGGACCCCTGACACCATGATTCCTGTTGCAGATTCTCTGCGCACAGATCCACAAAATGTAGAAGTCACTGCTTCCTGCCAGTGTTGGGATGTTCAAGTCATGTGGGATGCTCACCTGTGATTAGAGGCGAGGGCGTCATACAGAGGGATACTGGAATGAAGCTATGCCTGGCTGATGAGCCCTTATCAGGGTGACTCTGGTCCTAGTTCTTTGTATTCTGGTTCAGGGAGGACCTGGCTTGGCAGTTCAGGCTGGACTGTCACTATTGGAGCAGGGCCAAGACTGATTTGCATATGGCTGTGTCCAAACTGAGGTGGCATGGTAGGCAAAACACAATGGATTGGAGTGCGGAACGAGCAATATTCAGTGGCTGAGATTATTTTAAGCATTCCATCCATCACCTTTTGCATTGCAGTTGATGCCCTAAGTGTGACGGGAATGCCCAGATATTGAACCCATGTTCACTATGCCACTGGAATCAAGTTATACCTGGCTGATGAGTCCATATCAGGGTGAAACCCAGTGGCGTAACATAGACCCCCTCAGACCCTGCGATACAGCGGGCCCCCTCATCACAGTACCCTGGCATGAGAGCTCCTGATAAGCCCGGGGTGGTGCGGGTAGCTCTCCATGTACCTTGCAGGGGAGGCCCCCTCAAGTTTCGTTACGCCACTGGCGAAACCAGTCCTGGGTTGCTTGTATTCCAGTTCAGGGAGGGCCTGCTGGCTTGACAGTTCAGGCTGGACTGTACCCATTTGAGCAGGCTCAAGTCTGATTTGCATGTGACAGTGTCCGAACTGAGGTGGCATGGTGGGCACAATAGATGGATTAGGATGCAGCCCCAGCGATTGCCAGTGGCTGAGATTAATTCAAGCATTCCATCTATCACTTTGTTGTTGTTTCTCATTGCTTTAGGGACAGCAGACTCAGTCAATGTCATTTAATTAAAAAAAATGCCAACAGGCAAAGGCTGAAGGGGGCTGTACAAAGCCCACTATCTTATGTCTGTATGTGTTACCGGCAACATGAGGCATTTGACAACAGCAACAGCTTCCTGTAGTTGAGACCTAAATAAAAAAAAAGGGTGAAGGCCCAATCATGTGACTGGAGAAATGTAAGAGGGTAAAATGTGCTTTTGTAAGATGGACCATTTTATGCTCCTAGGATCGGGCAAGTTAAATACCGTTTGTGCTGATGTGTGCGTACGAATCTGTCCTACCCGGTGAAATGCTGTGTTTTGTTTTCTCGTACGGTATTTTTTTAATTAACAGCAACACTATTTTCAGTGGGTTCAGCGTGTTTACCTCTGCAGTTTGTGCAGCCATGGCTGTAAGGTCAGGAATTTACACTCTTTCAGACACTTGCAGCCCAATAAGTGATTCGCCTTCAGTGTGAGTTCTGCATTAGTATCCACCGTCAATTAAAAAAGCTGTATAGGATTATTTGATGTATATTCACTCTGTCGAATCAGTCAGTCAGTCAAAAATACTTTATTCGGTTCATATCAAAAACCAGAAAAGTATACTACATAATACATCGAAGTCAAGACCACTTTTTTAAAAATACAATGGGAAAAATTGTGCAAATTTTGCGAGCCATAGAATACAATTACATATGTGTATAAAAAACATACATTATAAATATCAATAAAAGAATAATACAAGCACGAAAGACAATTTAAGAAAGCAAAGCGCTCGATCATGATTCATGAGTTTACCGTTATGTACAATATATCCAGTAGATTTTCCTCCTAAGTCTCATTGCTATTGTCAAAAAATTTTGCTATGTTAAAAATTTCCCAGGTATTAGACAACAGCTGTAGATACAAAAGGGTAGGTTTAACTTGTCTGAAGCCTTTATTTTTATTAAGAGGAATAATGAACATGTTTACGAATGGGGCACAGATGCTTACAGAAAAAAATAAAGTGCACAGTGTCTTTAATAGAGAATCCGTCACAAGAACAAATCTCCAATTCCATCTCCTTAGTCCAACCTGGGCGTTCTGTAAGAAGAAGGTGGAATTTGTTCAATCTAAACTTAGTCAATAAGTATCGATGATTAATATTATTGACGATTCTCAGATAGGGGTCTATACCACTGGTGGTTATTAACCGCATGCGTGCGGGCGGAATTCCGCCCGTACGCTGAGATTTGCGGTATCGCATGTTACGTGACGAGCTGGGCTCGTCATGAGCGTGCGAGGAGGCTACCTCATGACGAGCCCAGCTCGTCATGAGCGTCGAAGGGGTTAACAGCTGGTGAGCCCTTACTGTTGGTTTGCATAATTCCTTTTCTTCTCTTGCTAGATATGCAAACTGCTTGTGTGTGTCCTTTACCGATATCAAATCCCCCTTTAATAAATTATTTGGGTGGTTAAACAGTTCTGGACGACCCAGTTTAGTTGCTCATTTTATAACATAATTCAACCACGGGATAGTATTGCCGTACTCAAGGGCTAGACAATCCCTGAGAATCTCATGATTCAACTTTAATTCAGGGTTCAACCATATTGAAATCCATTTCAATAGCGGGGCTAAGGCTATGCGGTCTTCTAGATATTCTACCCCACACTCTTGGTGAACAATGTATCCAGGTGTTGACTGGGGGACGGATAAGATAGATTTCATCAACTTATCCTCTGCCACCTGCAAGGCCTTTACATTTTTAAACCCCCACAGATCAGCTCCGTACATAGCTATTGAGATGCATTTGGCGTTATAGGTTTTCAACACAGCCTGTAGTGGCTTCACCCCTACTTTACGGGCGAAGTCCAAGACAGCCAAAATAGACCTAGCAAAGGCATTCCGTTTAGCAACTAATTGGGGCAACCAGGCGAACTTATCGTAAAAAATGACCCCCAGGTAAGGAAATCTTGTGACCCTAGTGAAAACATTCCCTTCACAGTGCTGGTCTTAATTATTTTTGGGTTACTGCCCACAATCATTACATGCGATTTTGAAAAATTCACACTTAAATCCAGCGCTTTCATAAAATTGGCGAATAAATTTAAAAGACATTGCAACCCCACTGCTGTGCGTGCTATTAAAGCGGCGTCATCCGCATAAAGTAATGCCGGAATAGAATGCTTGCCAGCCCTTGGTATGTCTTTGCACGCCTCAGTTAAAACAGCGCCCAGGTCGTTAATATAAAGGATAAAAAGCAGGGGGGCTAAAATACACCCCTGCCTGACCCCGTTAGTGATCCCAATCTTGCCTGTACAATTCCCCAGGCGATCATATCTGACTGTGGCCGAAAGGTCCCTATGTAAATCTGCGAGAAAATACACAATATTTTTATCAATGCCGAGCTTAAGGAGATGTCCCCAAAGTTTGGACCTATTCACTCGGTCAAAATCCGAGGAAAGGTCCATAAAGGCTAAATAGAGCGTGCCCCTTTTGGCAATAGTGTATTTACCAATTAGTCGTTGAAGGTTGAGGCATTGATCTATAGTGCCTCGTCCCTTCCGGAACCCATATTGTAGGCAAGGAAGAGTGTCTGTCTCCTCCAGCCAAGCTGTTACTTTTCCTAAGACCACTCGCCCTAGCACTTTCACTGCAGAGTCAATGAGAGAGATAGGGCAATAACAACTGGGATCACCTCTGTTTCCTTTCTTAAAAATGGGTACGATGACAGATTCAGACCAGGTGTCCGGAATGCCTGCCATACATACCCTGTTAAAAACATTTGTTAAAACTATGGACCAGGTCTTGACGTCTGATTTAAAGAGGTCGGCTGGGACGCCATCGGGACCCGGAGCCTTATTACTCATCATCTTCCTGATGGCGTCTGCCACCTTCGTCTCAGTAACCGTTAAAGTATAGGGATCTATAATAGGGGTAGGTATAATCACTTCCCCAGAGTTTTCCCCTTCATAGACTGACTTAAAATAAGAGCACCACGCCTGTTCCTGAATACCACAATATAGTTGGTTATTACAAGGGTCATGGAAAAAGGGTTTGTTTACAACAGCCCAGGATTTAGCACTATTCCTGAGTACGTCTACGGAGGTTAATTCTTCCCAGGCCGCCTCCCTAATCTCCCGTCTTCTGGTTTCCAGAGCTCTATTATAACTTTTCCTTAGTAAGGCCACAGTAGCCTTATTCACTGGATTACATTTCAGGGCAGCCTTTAGCTTTTGATTGGCTGACGAACAGTTTTGGTCAAACCACCCCAACTCAGCAGGGTTCTTAGCTCTCCCTGTACGTCTAAGGTCTGCTGAAACCTGGGTACAAATTATTGAATAAGCCTCTAGGACCTCCTCATTCCCTGCTTCCAAGTTCAAACACGTGTCCAACTCAGATCCTACTTTCGTTATTAGGTTGGTATGGAAGTATGACTCTACTCCATCTAATTCTGCGGGTCTGATCTGTCAGACGGATATCAGATTTGTCCGTTCTTTTTTGGACTATCACAGGCTTTATGATCAAGTCCGAAACACTGAGGACCACTGGATTATGATCGCTAAAATGTGACCAAACCGTCGAATATACATAAATCTTATCCCCCAGTGCTAAACAGATGAAGATATAGTCAATAACTGAGTGACTACCATTCCCTTTGAAGGTAGGTGTCCCCTCATCCTGCATGGATGGAAGCATCAGGCCATTATCTGCCAATATTGTTTCAAGGAGACCTCCTTGTGCAGAATGTTCAAAATGAGTGTCCCCTTGCTCTACAGGACCTAATAAATCTAATGACATACATTTGTCTGGACAGCAATGAATATTAAAGTCACCCATAACTATGATAAAACATTGATTTTTATTGACCTCCTTATATTCAACCAAAAAAAGAATTAATAAGGCCAGGTGATCGGTCGTGGTGACCCTATCATAAGAGTTATAAAAATTGATAGTTAAAATATTTCCCACCCCACTCAAAGAGATTTGTACTGCCAGGCAATATCGTGAACCTGTATCTATTTGGGTGTAAGTACTGGGAATGGTAGTCGAAATAATAGTGACCAAGCCACTCTTCGCACTCCCCATATTAGATTGAACCGCAGGAATAAAATAACACGAATAGCCATCGAGGCTCAGAATATTCCTTGTGTCCCAAGTTTCCTGCAGTCCTATGATATCACCCGTACAAATGAATTCTCTCCATGCTGGGTCATCTAATTTATTTTTAAGACCCGCAACATTCCAGGTTACCAACTTTATGGATGTACCCCTGGGCCCATGAGCCCGACCAGCTACGAGATGGACATTTCTTACCGGTATGACTGCTCCAGGGGCTCTAGCTGGGGTGACAGGGGTAATAGTAGCTTTTTGGGTCCCTAGTCACTCATTTTCTCCCAGATTAGAAAAAATGTCAAATGTATTAAAAACTGGGACAGAAAAATCATGAGTACCCCTCCCTTTGTATAGTTCACTATGAACTGGCCTGATGTTATGTGGGGGGTAGAAAAAGCCCAATGGGAGTATATTTACATACTTATCTTGGATTCTAACTGACCCAGCCTGCCTCAATATGTCATCAACCAGCCTGGGGGATCTAAAGCTTATGACGACACAGTCGCCTTCTAAACTTTTCTTGGTCTTACCCACCCACGGCACCCTTCTAATCATCTTGAAGTTGTTATCCAAATGTTCTCCCAAAACTGTTTTATTGGACAAATAATGGAGGGCTTTATTTTTTAATGAAGTCCAATGTTCATTTTGTCCGCCCTCAATTTTGGGAACATTTGCAAGAATTATTGTATAAGGGCATGCCTCTACTGGTAGATGTAATGATAACTCTCTCTTGGGGGGCTGTCTCTGTGGGCTTAAACTCCCCACTGGGCCCCAGGGACCCTGTTTCTCTCCCATGAGTGGCTCCAGAGGTTTTTAACACTAACGTTGGGATACCAGGTACTACGCCCTGGGGAGTCACTTGAGGTACCGGTAACTCTCTATCACATGCACCACTACCAGGGGGGAGAACTTGGTATTCACTGCAATTCTTAGTTGGAGCAGTTAAACTACCTACTGCATCCATATACTTGTTCAGTAGTCCTCCTAATCTATTAACCTCCGCAGACATCCAATCAAGTTTTGCCACTAGAGGTTTAATAACACCCTTTATCTTTAAGTCAATAATGCTAACTAGGTGATTAAGTTGTTCATCATCCAGTTTTACAGTGCCAGCTTCCACTGAAGCATCATCTACCTTGTCTAGACTTTTAAGGGGTGTAGCTACTTTTTTCCTGGTAGTACGGGTGCCCCCGCGTTTGGTCTGAGCTTTTCTGCATGCTCTAACCACTCTGGTCCCAGGGGTCGGAGGATGCTGTACTATGGTGTCTATAGAATCATCCAACTCAACTTGGGTGGAAGTAGACTGCTCAGGCATTTCCCTGTCAGATACATCGAAGTTATAGGGATTGCTACAGTCATCCTGTGCCAGTACGACGGGGGAAGTGTGCATAATGGGGGTAAAGGGTCACTACTCAATCCTAGCGATTGTCGCCTTTCACTATTAATTTTGTTAACAACCTTAACTAAATAGTTGTCCAAAGTGCCAAGCGCTGGTGGGGCAATATGTTTAGACATGTTTAGACACTAATCACGCAAAGATTTTAAAAAAAGAAAACCAAATTAAGCTCTCATGAATCGCACAATATACACTACGCACTGACCCTCCACCTAGTGACACATAGCTGTGAATGAGACACAACAGTTATACACAAACCAAATATGTGGAAAAGTCTCACTGTATGTAGAGTGGGGGGCTACGTCAATGTCTGTTGGCCAAGGTCTATGGCCCTGCCCCGCCCCGTTCTGCCCCGGACTGCCACAGACTGTCCCGCCCTTGTCCCGGGCTTCTCCCGGCGCCTCCCGCACGCGTCCCGCGGTGCGGGAGGCGTTCCTTGTTTTTCAAGCGCCTCTGGGCGCTCCGATGTCGTCACTCGTGCGCCGAGGCCTCAGGGGCACCTGGGGATTGCAGTCCCTCGCGGCGGCGTAGTAGGCAGGAGAAAGCCGTTCCCCTCACGGCAGTAAGGACACGACCAGGGCTTCTGGGCACCAACAAGCCGTTCCCCTCACGACAGAAAAACGATATGTAGCAGCTTTATTTCGCCCTCCTGCGCTTTCTAAAGGGCTCACTGTCGAATCATAAATGCATTCTATAACCCGACTGTTCTCCACATTAAACAGCGGTTAGTTGCGCTTATGTTGTGTTTTGTTCTTTTTGATGCATATTAACACTGTGGAATCATCAATGTATTTTACATCCTTACTTTCCTCTATTTTAAACGGTGACTATTTTACTTTGCAGTTTTATCTTTTTGTTGCATATGTTGAAATCACTTGATCATTTTGAATTGCTAAAAACAAATGTAAGTATATATCTGCATTCGCATGGGAAATTAAACTGATTCAAAATAATCGTCTCAATGAAGTTTGAATCTCAATTATTTTTTAAAGATGTGTTTTTTCCCTGGGGATGCGCAGAAGAGTTTTCAACGGACAGGTAGCAGTTTACTTAGTACGTTTTGGGCCATAATATAGAAAGACCAGTCAACATCTTGATGCACTGGCATAGATACCACATAAAACTGCTAGGCTAAGTATCCTGTGCCTGTTTGGAATCAGTGGTCCGTAACTCATAAAGTGAACAATGGGGGGCATATTTACAAGTGGGTATTGCCACCAAAACGTCACTTTTTGCGATGTTCTAGTGGCGATATGCCCTTCTCCATATTTACAAAGCTGCACTAAGCCACTTTTTGTGGCTTAACGCCTCCTTGTAAATAAGGCCCCTTTAAACACCTCACTTAGGGGTCTATTAGGATGGCGATCGCCACCGATCTGCCCAACCAATCACCCCCCCGGACGGCCTTTTACCCCCCCCCCGCCCATTAGCATGGCGGGGCGTACCCCGGCGGACGGAAAGACCGGCCGCCTCTTTTCCGCCAGAAGGCAATCATCCCCATTCTGCAGCACACATAGAAAGAGCAAATCACCATTAGTGATTGTTTATGTAAAGGAAGTTGTGCCTTCCTGCACATAAGAAATCATTCCCTGCAACACAAGCTCCCCTGCATTATTGTGCATGGGTTCCTGCATTGGGGCTCAGTAGCAAAATTTAGCATCATTGCTAGGGTAAACAATGGGGTGCGCTGTATTCTTGTGAATAGGGCACGTCCCTGCATTTTGAAAATGTCGAAGCACGGCGTTGCCAAATTTGGCGCAGCTCCGCACTCAGACTTTTTTTGTAACTTTGCCCCTGGGAGTGCTAATTTAGGATGTGGTCTAAACCATGGTTTCATACTGATTTATGTCTTTTAGTGTGGTAGTGCTGTAATGGTTTTATGTTATTACCTTTAGCAGAGATAAATGACCTAGTTACTTAATGTTAATGTTTAATAGCTCCAAGTCATCATCTCATTCATCACAGTTCTGACTAAATTAGGCTTGGTTCACAGTACAGACATAATTCACACATCCAAGAATATAACTTTCTCCAGTAGTGAGTTCAATTTCCCTCTGAACCCTTCGATACCTCCTGTTCCTGACAGCGTAAAAACGTGGAGCCACTTGAAGCCTTTCCTGTCATATCCAAGAAAGATTAGATACCTCAATGCATTACATTCCGGAGTGGGACGGCTGGGAGTTTGGGACTACAAGAGACCACCAGAAGAACCTGTGCATGAGGGTTGTATATCTTCCTCAGGACTTTGTACGCCAGAGGAAGCCCAGGAAAAGTGTAATAAAAACTTATTGGCCACCATAGAAAAAACACATCCAGCCCCCATGCTGTGTTTCACAGATTCAGGAGGCAAAAAATGGGAAGCATAATGTTCTGCTTTATGGCAAACAGGTTCAGTCATGGTGGACTAGACCACATTGTTATCACCTGAAATACATTTGAATACAAGCAGATGGTTACTGAGGATGGGAAACCCCTCTCAATCAATCCACAAGCCCATTTTCACTCTCTGGGAAGAGAGCTGTCATTGACAAGAGACTAGCCACTAATTCGGCACTTGAGCACCTCCTTAATGGTATATGTAGGCTCTCAGTTGCTTGCTGTCTATCCTGATCAAAACAGATTTATTGCTGGCTGGACATTGCTAGTTCCTTTCAGTTGTAAGAGTTAACCTATGCTTCCAGAAATCAAAGATCTGAATTGAGGCTTGACTCGGGCAACTCCCCAAATTATTCCACTTGCGTCCATTGTGATGATTTATAAAGAGTAAGATTTAAAAGACAGCCCTGTTCTAGATTTTCTTGCTTCATCCACCACTGGAGCTTTGGTTTTACAGAAATCATTGACTTATACTCCCCGATGCTGGACAATACCAATGAAGAAGATGATGAGCCAATACATCGCTGTCACCGACAGCACCCTCATCAACAGACATCTCCATACAGCAAGACACCCTCAAGTGGATTCCCTCCTTCCTTACAGGATGCACACAGAGCATTCGGCAGCTTCCCCTTAACTCTGCACCCAAGAACATCTTATGCAGCGTACCCAAAGGATCATCCCTCAGTTCCACCTGTGGTTCTGAAAATCTGGATTCATATAATAGTTCTGGACTCGAGAATTAAAACTTCGTCGAAACATGACGAATTTGGTATCAAAAGACCGAGAATGACGAGTACATCATGTACATGTATTTTCAGCATACTCGAGTGACGATTTCACCTCGAAATCGTCATTTACATTCTGAACCCTTGGCTCCCATGTATATGTTGCCCTTTAGATAGGCCTTAATCCAGTTGAATTTGATTCCACAAGGACACATACTCCTTAATCGACTTTTCCCTGACCTCAGTACAAGTTGGAACCATTGCCCCAGGCCAAACTCGTTAGGTCAGTTCCCTCCCAGTGGCCAAGCAAGATAGCATCTAGGCTCAACAAACCATAAAACCATTTCAGCGCGCACACCTGCCATATCTCGCTCACATCTATCTCCACTCTTTTGCTTCACTTACTTTATGGTGGGGAGGTGCCCGTTTTTATTAGGGGTCCAGTGTTATCTGATGAAATGTTGGGCCTTGCCAAATGATTTGTTGTCGGCAGCACGAAGTGAAATATGGACATGTCATCATGACTCTGCTTTTTCTTTGAACCAGAATATGTTAGCTATTTACTTTACAACCAAGAATGTTTTGCCTAGGGCCTAGAATCGTGTATAAAAAGAGAAGCCTGGCTTTGTAAAAGTGTACAGTCTCCTGAGAACATACCAGTATTGTACTTCTAGGACACCTGTTACCTTGGTTGCAGCCAATAAACTAATCTTTGACTTCACCTAGAAGACTCCGAGTTTCTGTAGGTCTGGATCAGGAAGAACCCGAGGTCTCTGGGTGTTGATTCCCTGGCACCGCTGGGTTACCGGTTCTGTGCCGGTTCTTAAAAACCCAGTACCTCAGTTGGCGCCCAACGTGGGGCGATTCCAGTGGTACCAGTCAGCCAGAAGATCGTGAGGAGCTTCATGTGGAAATTCCGGAGGACGGCCAACCACCTCATCGACCCCTGCATGTCAACGTGGTCCGAAGGTCTTTGCTGCGAGGTTCCCCGCTTCCCGACGGCTACAAGGACTGCTGCCCTGGCTATCGCCCTGATTTGGACCCTTGAAGTTTTTGGTAGAGTGAAACACTGAGACGAGTCTTCTGGTGACGTCATCGATATTTTCAGTTAAGTATAAGTGGAGCGTCTCCCAGTCCTTAGGTGGACTTACTTTGTGGTATCTTTTAGATACAAGGTTTTGTATTGGTACTTGCAAGCACCATAACCGAAGGACTCGTGTATTCATGAGAAATATCGTAATCGATAATCCTTTGAAGTTTGGAACTAGACTAGAGAGCGAGGATGCCTAGTCTTAGACTTGGGAATTTGTTTTGTCTTGGTAATAATAGGGACTCCCGACTGGAGGACTCATGTCCGGTTCCTCCAGTTGGAACTCCGACTTACGAGCTATATGTAAAACATGGGGTAGGCCCCATCACCTACAACGAAGTATGGATTAAATACACCAGGAAAGAATGTGTTTTAAAATGGCCCCAATATGGTAGCTTTAATTCTGAAATCTTAGACAACCTTGAAGTAAAACTCTTTAAAAAGAAAGCCCGGCCGGCGATGTTTGACTCTTTTCGCTTATGGCGTAAAGAAGCCAAACAAAAAGAAATTAAAATAGCTAAGAAAAATAAGAGAGAAGGAGGACTTTCAGTAATGCAAGCTGCTGTGCAGTTTAAAGATAATGAGGAAAAGCAGATGAATGAGCAGTTGCACAGGCAACGTAAAATGGCAATAGATAAGTGTTATCCAGTTTTACTGTCTCTTCAGCAAGAGGCAGCAAAAGAGCGTGAAAAAGACCCATTAATGTCGCAATTATTAAATTCGCCACCCCCCTATGCGCAGAATGCCACAGCACCCCCGCAACCTTTAGTTGCGCAAACTACGCTTCCTGCTCCTCAACAGCACTCACCAGCTGTTCTTCAGCTGGCTCCTACTTCTTCGGTGCAGCCTTCTCCAGGCCCACCAACCACCTCTGTTTCACCTGTGTTTTCTACGATTTTGCCTACTGTACCTTTTACGTCTTCTAATGCTCCCTCTAGTACCCCCTCTATTTCCCCTGATACCTCTTCTGATATCTCTACCCCTACCTTATCTCACCCCGTTCTTCTACCTGTTTGTCCTTCAGTTTCACCTTCCATTCGGCAGAAAATGGCCAGCACTGTTACTAACTTTCTTTTACCACTTTTCAGGTCGCCTACTACGACCCCTAACATGGGAAGAAGACAGTTGCGAAGTCGACTGCCTGATTATCAGGAGAGAGATTCACTGAATAGTTTAGCACGGAAATGGGTCATGGACACTGTAAGATATGATTTACAGTCTGTTATGGAAGTCTTCCATCAATGGGAAGCAGCGACCCAGAGATATGTTTTCGAACAGATGTGTGTTTTCCTTTGCGAGGATTTAGAAGACAACGATCAGGAATGCATCCCGCAAGAGATGTGTCGTGTACGGTTTAAGTTTGGAGAGGATATGATTGTAGGTCCCGAAGTGGAAAAAGCAGTTGAAATGTTGTTATCATACCGAAGTAAGGGAAGCAGTTCTGGGTCACCATCTGAATATAATACATCCAGTAGGAAAAAGGCACGACAATACCCTATGAGAGAAGTTCCCCCACAATGGAGAGAGGGTGACACAACCGCTAACCCACCTATTCCGCCACATTTCCAGCGTGTATGGGTACATGTCCCATGGAAGCGAGCTGAAGTTTTAGCACTCAAACAAACATCACCAGATCCGCGTAAAAATCCTGCAGGGTACTATAAAGAGTTGTCACAAACTGCTGGGTCATGTATAATGAATCTAGCCGATATCGATATGTTATTTGGGAATGTTGTTCCACAGCCTTTATGGGGAAAAATTTGTCATATGGATCATGACCAGGAATTAGGTGACACATGGGCTAATATTACTGCTACAGATGCCCGACAAGTTGGTGGTGCCAAGCCTGAGCCTTTGATAGCAGAACTCCCTGGTAAAATAGTAGATTACATGAAAACGATAATGCCTGCAATACGCGTAAATTGGGATAAGTTGTCGGCACGCAAGCAAAAGAAGGAAGAAACTGTTTCAGATTTCTTCACCAGATTTGAAGAAACATTCATTGACCACAGCGGTCAAGATATGACCACAGAAGGTGGTCAGAGATTATTTGTTGATAAATTCGTGCACAATCTGCTTCCAGAATTGTGTAAAAAATTAAAAGATTCAGAAAGTTCTTGGGCAGTCTCATCTTCAGCGCAGATATTGGCTACTGCGCAATATTACGAAAATAGAGACAAAGATGAGAAAGATAAAGTAGAAAAGAAAACTAGAGAACTAAAAACTAAGGTTTTGCTACAGCAAGCCTATCCGCCACGTGGTGGTGGTAATCAAAATAATAATGGTCAGAATCACTACCAAAATACTTTTCAGCAGCCTCAACAGTATCAGAGAAACTGGCAAAGATTCGATTACACTAAACCCCGTGTAGGCCTCAACCAGTGTTTATATTGCAAACAAGAGGGTCATTACAAGTATAATTGTCCTGCCCTGCCACAACGTGCAACTGGTGTTTCTGGTGTTAGAGGTCGTGGCAGTCAGCAAGCGCCTAGAGGTAGAGGGCGTGGAAACGCCCCTCAGGACACACGTCCCCTTCCACCACAAAACTCTATGAACAGGTTCGATCAGCAAAATAACGTATCTGACAGGACAGCTCAATACTACGTTGATGAGTATTACACAGAAAATGAGCAGTGGGAGAATAATGACTGCTAGGACAGCCATAGACAAAGAGAGGGAGTTGTTTCAGTTCCAGTAGATAAGAGTGGACCTTACGTTGAGGTGATTACATCAGGTGTGTCAGAACCTTTTCTGTTGGATACTGGTGCTACAAAGAGTTCTATTATGCACTCCAAACTCCCTGGCGCACCTTTGTCTGGCAAAATGAAGTTTCTGTAGGTTTTTCTGGCGCCCCAGTTAGAAATCCGATTTCTGACCCTTTATCTCTTTCTGTTGGTCCTTGTGAATTCGAAGCCCCCCTTATGCTGACAACAGGTTGTGGTGAAAATTTGCTAGGATTAGATTTGCTAAAAAGATTGTATGCGACTTTGTACTGTTCTCCTTCAGGAGTACAACTTACTTTAGGTAAGAAAGTGGTCTCTCCCATTTATTTGTCGAGAGATGCACTTCCAGCAGAATTGTCGGTTCTCCAAGATATTCTTTGGGCTACTGGTCCTAATGATGTAGGTCTTTTAGAAATTCCACCATATGTTGTAACATTGAAGTCGAATGTCAAAATGCCACGAATTCCCCAATACAGAATATCTAACGAGGGTGAAAAAGCTTTGCTAGCGATTGTTTACGAATTGATTGAAAAGGATGTGATTGAGGAAACACGAGGCAATATTTGCAATAGTCCTGTTCTGCCTGTTTTAAAATGAACGGACCCTTCTCAGCCACCTGTGTACAGATTCGTGATTGATCTTCGAGAAGTAAATAAGATAGTTGTGCCACAATTTCCAGTTGTCCCCGACATTACCACATTATTGACTATGATTCCAGCTTCTGCTTCGTAGTTTTCAGTGATTGACCCAAAGAATGCTTTCTTCAGCATCCCAATTGCTGAGGAGAGCAGGGAAATTTTTTCCTTCAGTTTAGGAGGTCGAAGCTTCCGCTTTAAATGCGCTCCTCAAGGCTACTGTGAAAGCCCCTCAATATACAGTCAAGCTCTGAAAACACAGCTTGACACGATTGTTTTGCCTAAAGGTGCCACTCTTGTACATTATGTGGACGATTTGCTCATTGCTACGGATACTGAGAAAATTAGTAAAAAGGCCACGTTGACATTATTGCGTCATCTGTGTGATCTGCATCACAAGGTGTCACTTTCCAAGCTTCAATATTGCCGACAAGAAGTGACCTACTTAGGTCACCTCTTATCGAAGGAGGGAAGGAAACCGACCCCAGAAAGAATTCAGGCAATAGCGAAATTGAGTGTGCCAAGAACACAGAGAGAAGTGCGTGCTTTCTTGGGCATTACATCGTACTGTAGACAGTGGATTCCAAATTTTTCGTTATTTGCCAAACCCTTGGTGGCATTAACGTGTAAAAATACACCCAATCCCATCCCTTGGTCTGAAGAGTGTCAGAAAAGTTTTCTCGAATTACGCACAGCATTATGTTCGGCTCCTGTGTTAGGTAACCCCAACTACAGTAAGCCTTTCACATTGTATGTCCACGAGAAGGAGGGCTGTGCATTGTCTGTGCTGACTCAGTTATTCGGAGATAGACAGCGGCCATGCGCCTATTTTTCGTCAACTTTGGATCCGGTAGCACGAGCATTGCCAAGTTGTTTAAGGGCCACAGCAGCAGCAGATGTTTCTATTCGACAGTCTGCTGGTCTAGTAATGAATAATACACTAATCGTGATGGTCCCGCATGCAGTAGACACATTGTTAAATAGGACCAAGACACAGCACTTAACTAGTGCTCGACTGTCCAGCTATGAATTGACGCTGCTAGCGAGCCATGTGCAAAAAAAAAGGTGCAGTACCTTGAATCTAGCCACGTTGTTACCAATTGCAGAGGAATCGGATGCTTTAGAACAGCACGATTGTTTCCTCACAACAGAGGAAGAGACAAAAGGGAGAGTGGATTTATTTGACACTCCTCTTGCTGAATGTGATGGTACATTATGGGTAGATGGTTCATGCTTTAAGCTCCCAAATGGGAATGTGACTGCAGCATATGCTGTCACAACTTTGCACACAGTCGTTGAAACTGCGCGAATACCACATGGTTCAGCTCAAGCCGCAGAACTAGTCGCACTTACGAGAGCATGTGTATTGTCTAGAGGAATGAGAGTGACTGTCTACACTGATAGTCAGTATGCGTTTGGAGTGGCTCACAGTTTTGGACGATTGTGGAGAGAACGTGGATTCCTGACTTCACATGGAGCTAAGATTCAGCATGGTCAGTTGGTGAATGAGCTTCTTGAATCACTGACCTTGCCCCTGCAAATGGCGTTTGTGAAATGTAGTGCTCACAAGAAAGTGACTGATGATGTTGGCCGCGGAAATGCATTTGCTGATGAGACCGCTAAGGAAACGGCAAAGAATATGATGAGCCGAATGTATGTTGCAAGCCCTGAAAGATGGACTGGTGAGGTTGGAATATGTGAGGACACGATAGAGAGTGTGAAGTCCATCCAAGCCGAGGCCACAGAGAAAGAGCTAAGCACGTGGAGAGAGAGTACAGGAAGAATGGATGCAAATGGTTGTTGGGTTGAATTGACAGAGCACCAGAGATGGTTGTTACCCGATGCATATGTCCTTGCAGTAGTTACAATGGCTCACGGAATGGCTCATATCAGCGTGAAAGGGATTTGCGAGTTGTTGGCCCCAGTATGGAAGAATTCAGGGATTCCCAAGTGTGCAGAGAATGTTGTCAAGAATTGCATGGTATGTCTGAAGCACAATCCTGGTAGGGGAACCCCAACTCCAGCTGGTCATTTTGCACCTTCTACGTATCCGTTCGAGGTTTTGCAGCTAGATTTCATACATATGGAGAGGTGCAACAACCTAAAATACGTGCTCGTTGTTGTGTTTGTGCCTTCTCAAGATGGGTAGAAGCCTATCCCCTAAAAGACAATACTGCCTTGTCCACAGCAAAAGCCCTTGTAAAAGAGTACTTCCCCAGGTTCGGAATGCCGAGAATGGTCTGGTCTGACAACGGAAGTGAATTTGTGGGTCGTGTGATGAAAAGAGTGTGTGAAGGGCTAGGCATTAGACAGAAGTTCCACTCTGCAAATCACCCCCAATCAGCTGGATTAGTAGAATGTTACAATGGCACGCTAAAACTTAAATTGGCCAAAATCCAAGCGAGCACAGGTCTTAAATGGCCTGACGCTCTACCCTTAGCACTCCTATCCACCAGAATGACTGTGCATTCGCGAGTGAAGCTCAGCCCGTACGAAATTGTCTTTGGCCGGCCAGCCAACATATGGGGAGTGCCTAGGCCCACGAAGTTCAGCGAGCTGCAACACCCTATTTTGCTTGATTATTTGTATGAATTGACGGCTAAATTGCGTGTTTTGCATCAACAGGTCCACAACACCCTGCCTCCGGTCTCTGAGACTCCAGGTGACTCCATTGTCCCTGGATCCTGGATCCTCATAAAGAACTTTCAAAGGACAAAGAACGACCAGCCCAGGTGGAACGGGCCGCACCTCGTCCTTCTTTCCACGAGGTCAGCAGTTCGAGTGGAGGGGAAGGCCAACTGGATCCACGGGGTCCATTGTAAGAGAATCCCTTCACCTCCGCCACATGACCAATGGGTCCAGAAAGGTGGCACTGACTCAGAGCTTACAACTGATGACCATGTAAAAGAAACTAACCCTGATTGTGAAAGCGAGAACATTTTTCAAGAAGCTGTGCCACCACCAGAACAGTTGAACTCTTTGGAACCTGAACTCCTGTTTCAGGACCAGACAGTACCAGGGAAAAGACGTTACAATCTAAGACCGAGAAAAACGAACTGAGAAAAGTGATTCCTTTTTAAGATTTTAAAAAGACCTATGGACTAAATAAAGACCTTTTTTTCTCCCAAACACTTTTTGTGCAGCTCTCCCATTTAGGAAACTTGCTTATTTTTGTTTTTCGAACCGCCATCCGGGTTCCGCTGCTAGGGCCGCGATTGGTTAAAGTCTTCGGAAGTGCAGCCAACGACGTTAGGTCGGTGGTTCTGGTCGGTCCAAGGGAGTTGCCCTAGACTGACAGAAGCACTCCTTAGCAGAATCAACCTCCTCGTCGCGGGCAGCACCTTAGAGAGGATGGAGTTTCCTGATGTGGAGAGACCTGCTAAACAAATGGACTTTAAGCAGAGACTTTGTAACACGATGACGAAGAAAAGTTTTATAATATTGTGTATTTTTATGCTATCCAGCGTAATGATCTTTTTGATAAGTTATGTTTTATTCTCTTTCAATGTAACATTTGCGCCCACTGCACCACCCATACCTCCTCCTACTGTTTTCTCTCATTCTTTCCACCCTCTGCCTGACGACGAATCCAATAGAAGGTTAGAATTCATTAATAACTCCTTCGTTCAGTTATTACACCAACACCAACTTGTAATGAACACAACTAACTGTTGGGTGTGTGGTCTCATGCCTCACACAACGGATAAAGGTATCCCCTATTTGGTCCTGCCATTTAGTCACAATGGTTCAGTATGGGCATATAGGACAATGTTCATATATGCACGAGAAATCCAACCACTACGTTCTGTAAAAGACAACCTCAAGACTAGCGCCCTAGTCAAAGGTATAGTTGACATGATCAAGGAAGTAACTTCTTATGAAGATACCCCAGATGATGAGATACTTGCATATGTAGGTTGGAACGTGACCGGATATGGCACTACTTTAAGTGAGAAACAGCAAGCCAAAAGATCATCCCCTATCTGGATCGTACCCCATCAAGGTCACCTGTGTCTGCAAGGTATTGGCAAGAATCCCAGAGCTCAGCTAGGGAAGAGTATCTGTACAGAAACGTATGTTTTTGGATCTCAAACTTCCCCTGCGTTTTTAGCCGCTAAGGGTACTTATTTCATCTGCCATGATAGAGCCTATACATGGTTGCCCCCTGACTTCTCGGGCTCATGTTTTGTTTCATTCCTGTTACCTCCCACCTACACAGCAGCGGCGGATTACCATCGGACAAGGGTAGTTAGAGGTGTTTTGAGTAAAGAAGACACTGTAGGTCAAGAATTTGGGGACTTTGCAAAGGGTTTTCTGCCGTTCTGGGGATCCATGGCTAACAGTAGAAACATAAGGCAATTAACAAGGGTAGTTGAATCCACCGTGATTGAAACTGCTGGTGCCCTTAGTAACCTGACTGCTGAGCTCCAGTCGGATCGACTTATGACCCTTCAGAACCGGGTCGCTTTGGATGTAATACTTGCGGACCGAGGTGGAGTATGCAAATTGATCCAGTCTAGTTGTTGCATTTTCATCCCAGATAATGCTCCAACCGTGTACAGGGCCATCTCCAAATTACATAAGATTTCTGAATCTATCCATGTGGATAAAGGAGATTGGTCGTTAATGGGATGGTTCTGGGAACTGATATCTGCCTGGGGATGGAAAATTCTGATGGTCATTGGGATGGTCTTAGCCATTCTTTTCCTGTTCTGTCTATGCATACAGTGTGCTCCTGCAATATGTGGCCTCTGTGTTACATCATGTGTAAGGAAGCCTGTGTCAAGAGATGAACTAAGCACTAGAATGATGTTACAGCAACATCTCAATGACTTTACGAATATCGATCTGGACTCAGACTAACACGAGGATAGATTAATTGCCTATGTAAGGGCAAAAGGAGGGTTTGTGGTTCTGAAAATCTGGATTCATATAATAGTTCTGGACTCGAGAATTAAAACTTCGTCGAAACATGACGAATTTGGTATCAAAAGACCGAGAATGACGAGTACATCATGTACATGTATTTTCAGCATACTCGAGTGACAATTTCACCTCGAAATCGTCATTTACATTCTGAACCCTTGGCTCCCATTTATATGTTGCCCTTTACATAGGCCTTAATCCAGTTGAATTTGATTCCACAAGGACACATACTCCTTAATCGACTTTTCCCTGACCTCAGTACAAGTTGGAACCATTGCCCCAGGCTGAACTCGTTAGGTCAGTTCCCTCCCAGTGGCCAAGCAAGATAGCATCTAGGCTCAACAAACCATAAACCCATTTCAGCGCGCACACCTGCCATATCTCGCTCACATCTATCTCCACTCTTTTGCTTCACTTACTTTATGGTGGGGAGGTGCCCGTTTTTATTAGGGGTCCAGTGTTATCTTATGAAATGTTGGGCCTTGCCAAATGATTTGTTGTCGGCAGCACGAAGTGAAATATGGACATGTCATCATGACTCTGCTTTTTCTTTGAACCAGAATATGTTAGCTATTTACTTTACAACCAAGAATGTTTTGCCTAGAGCCTAGAGTCGTGTATAAAAAGAGAAGCCTGACTTTGTAAAAGTGTACAGTCTCCTGAGAACATACCCGCATTGTACTTCTAGGACACCTGTTACCTTGGTTGCAGCCAATAAACTAATCTTTGACTTCACCTAGAAGACTCCGAGTTTCTGTAGGTCTGGATCACGAAGAACCCGAGGTCTCTGGGTGTTGATTCCCTGGCACCGCTGGCACCGCTGGGTTACCGGTTCTGTGCCGGTTCTTAAAAACCCAGTACCTCACACCCTGTTCAACACCTACATGACCCCCCTCACATCTGACGTCTTCAGATCCCACAGCCTCAACATAACCTCCTTTGCAGATGACACTCAACTTATCCTCTCGTTAATCGAGGACCCCGCCAATGCCAGACCAATTTCTCCAGTGCTATAATAATGTAGCAAACTGGATGAGAGATAATTGCCTTCGATTCAACTCAGGCACAACAGAAACAACTTTGAGAACAACACCTCTGCCTGGGATCACAGCTGGTGACCCGACAAACTTGGACCCACACCAACAGACCATGCGAGCAACCTATGGATCATCTTTGAAAGCCAACTGACCATGAAACGACAAGTCAACATAGTTGCCTGCTCCTGCTTCTACACACTCTGCATGCTCCTCAGAGTATTCAGATGGATCCCTATTGACAAAAGAAAGCCCATCACTCAGGCCCTCGTCACCAGCCTCCTCGATTATGACAATGCTCTCTACACCGGCATCTCCACCCAGCTCCTAAGAAAACTTCAGACCATACAGTACGCTGCAGCCATACTCATCCTGAACCTTCCATACTGTCCCACATCACCACCACCTTAGAAACCTCCACTGGCTCCTCACCCAGAAGAGATGACAGTTCAAAATCCTCATGCATACCTTCAAAGCCCTACACAGTCAAGGACCATCCTACATCAACAATCAACTGAACCCCTATCAACTTTCTGGACACCTGCAGTCCTCCTCTCCAGCCCTTGCACACATCCCGCACTTCTGCAGCCGTTACCATTCATTCTCCTACATCGCCACCAAGACCTGTAACGTCCTGCCCCTCCACCTCCGTACACCACCCACTCTGGTGGACTTCAGAAAGAGACTTAAGACTTGGCTTTTTAACTGAGACATACCTCCCTCAGCACTCAGATACCCCCAGGGGTGACAGTGCAGGGCTAAACAAATATTGATTGATTGATTGATTGATTGATTGATTGATTGATTGATTGATTGATTGATCGTAAACATGAAAATGCAACCTGGACCATGGCACTATCATCACACGGGCTGCCATATGCCTATGTACTGTTGGCTAGTATTTTCCTTATCTCTATTGCTGGGTTCTGTAGACATTTAAAGATGTAAAACATTAGTTATTGTTTTCTTTTGTTTTGAATGAACATCTGGTCTACATCTGTTAGGAAAAGTTCTCTAATAAATTGTAGTTGCTGAGTTTGAGGAAGTTAAGATTGTCTTTGGTTGAGATGCAATCCATGTGACTAGGAAGGGTTGCAAATGGTTGTCACATCCTCACACACTTTAGAGAAAGAAGAGGAACAAATTAGATGGTCATCTAGATACAAATATACTTAGATTGTTCTACAATGTAGGATGCCCACCAGGGGTGCCAGAATCTTTGTACTCACTCTATGAACTGAAGATATGTCAAATGAGTTTCATTAAGGGGAGAAGCTAGGATTCGAACCGTGTTGCATTGAATCTTTAGGGCCCGATTTGGAGTTTAGCAGATGGTTATTCTGTGACAAACGTGATGGATATCCCATCCACCATATTACAAGTGCCATTGGATATATTGAGGTTGCAATACGGTAGATTGGCTATCCATCACGTTTGTGGCGGAATAACCTGTCTGCTGAACTCTAAGTCAAGCCCTTAGTCAGCATATCGATATTATTTCCAGCGGTGGCCGGCAATGATCGGAGGTAGGGGCCCGCGGGCTGGAGGAGGGAGGATGCAGGAGGTAGGGTAAAGGAGTGGGAGGAAGCGGGGTAAGGGGGAATAAAAACGTACCTTCTCGCCGCTTAAGCAGTGTTGTGATTGGTGTGAGTGCCATATTTCAGCACTAAGGCGCTGACTTGGGGCCTGGGCATGTTCTCCATGTAGGCTGTAATGCAGCCTGGATGGAGAACATGCGAAGTTCGCAAGACTGTTTTGAGCGGATTGAAAGGGCTGGCCAAGTAGTCACTGCGCACTTTAGGAGGGTGCTTCCACTCCTTCCCTGCCCCCTAATGCTAAGTGGGCAGAAGTAGGAGAAAATAAAATGATAATAACACAAGTTATTATCATTTAATTTTCCCTTTGTGTCACGGCAAATGAGGAGTGCGGCGACGCACCTCCGCCTTAGCAGAGGAGCCGCCACAGATTTTTCCCTGTCCTGTCTCTGTCCTTAAGGGGAGTGCAGTGAGGAGAGCAATAGATCCACTCCAGTAGACTGCACTGCAAATGTTGACAATTGGTACTGTTCACATATGGCCCATTATCTGACAAGTAAGACTTCCTTAGTAAGCTCCAGATGCGAATATGTCTATAAGCCCCCCATTTAGGAGATTGTATCGTAGGCCATTTCTATGAAAAGCTGATCGAGCTGGGGCACAGTCAGTCATGCTTTGTAAGCATGTAACTAAATGTTGAGATTTCCTGATACGCCTATGGTTTGGAGAACCATCTACTCCCTCACAAGCCAGACACTCCAAGTGACAGAACTTGTTCTGTTGTATTGGGGTTGCCCATTTGTGAACAAACGGGAATTGTATTGTTTATTAGGAGGTCCCTTTACCATCTGCTAGACCTCAGCGCTTTTCATTTTGTCTGGAGTCATTTTTTTTTTTTATCTTCAACATGGTGTGTTTCTACCCATGCAGCAAGCATTCTATGCTTCTTTTTATTACTGCACCCTTAGCAAGAAAGGAATTCAGCATAAACTTTTAAAGTGAAAACAAGTTTAACAAGTGCCACTGTTCTGTGTTAAATCAGCACAGGGAATTAAACAGCTGCCAAAAAGTATCTTCAAAAGCCAGTGCTCCTCTTGGCTGCGGCAGAGGGCCTGACTCACCAAATGTAGAGATTGTCATCAGGCCAGCTGAGCCTTTTACGCATCTGAGGGAAGTAAAATGACTATAATAAATTCGTGTTACAGATTCTGTGGTTTTTGCAGCAGTTAAAAATACCAAAAACTACAATATTAAGTCATAAATAAATGTAAAATATCATTATTATACATTCAAGCCTCATTGTATTGGTGTTTGTTCCGTTGTTTATACATGTAATTCTTATAGAATGACTCTGTATTCCTTTGTCGGTTTATCTAAATGTAGTTGTAGTAGTACTACTATTAACACTACTACCACTAGTACAATTTAGTATGCTCCTTTGCCCGTAAATTCAATCTAATGATATGGCTCTATAATATTCCTTTGTCTATTTAACCATGCAGAGGTATCTTTATATTCACCTCTTACACTCCTTTGTCTAGATTTCCAAGTACAGTACTATGAATTTTCTTTTGTCGAGATAACCATCCCGGAGGCATGATGGTTATGTATTTCCTTTTGTCTGTTCCTTCTACCACACTAATTTATCAAGGATTATGTGTTTATACACATATAAAGTAGATTCGGGTATCAGAAAGCAATAATTATTTCAAAATCTGTGGTAAGAAGTTAAATGCATACATTTTTGTTTTTTATACTCATTAATGAAACGGTTAATCTGTGCCAATTGTTGAATTATTGCCAAATGCTAACCTTCCATTCTGTAACCAGCTTTAGGCATAATAATCGAAAAAGTCCCAGCCTCTCTTGGACACCTTGGTCGTATAATTCCAACAAGACTGTTTTGCAAATAGCTTTAACCCTGTAGGTTAGTGCTTAAGGCACACTTAATTACAAGTGCTAGTAGGACCCTAACTTTAAAATCAGTGGGTGCCTCCACTATATGAGAATCCCATCTTCCACAAGCCACTCTATGCGTCACACACGTTCTCTCCTAGGGTAGCTAACGTGACCATGGTCAAAATGTAGCCCCTCTTGTTCCTCTGTACCCCTCCCTCCAACACTTAAGAGGTTGATTGTTGAGGTTTTCACAATGTGAGCTGTCTCAGGTTAAACCAACTAAGTTGGCCTTTCTTGCTTCTGGGGCTTCTGGTATATTACTTAAAAACAGTGGCAGCTGGTGGCATTTAAAAGTAGTGAGGTGTAAAAGTTTGGGGTGAGTGCACGGCAGCCTGACTGTCATAAGAGGGGTTCTCCCCCCGAGATAATTTTGAAAAAATATTGGGCAACTTGTGCATTTGCAAGCTTATTTGAGAGAACAAGAAAGTTAATAAAGCAATAATTAAAGTGTGTTATGACATCGATAAAGAGATGTTATACATAGGTAGTTGCCTATTCAATTTAACAACAGAACTTCATAACAAACCTTGAGATTTCTTTATCAATATACAATGAACTCTACAGAGGAAATGCAAGTTATTGTGATTTGGCAGACGGGACACAAAGTTCATTCCCTGACAAAGTCCTTGAAAATTTTGTGTGCATTTGGGAGGAGCTGAAAAGGGTGCTTTCCCCAAACCACTAGACATGTGTCAGGTCATAAACACTGGGCTCAGGGCATTTAAACACATAATATTAGCGTGACGGTGGCCTGCCTGGAACATTCTGTCCTAGAGTGCCTCTGCCCTGAGGCCATGCCTGGAAATTCTAGAGTGAAAGATTACGAGGTCATAAACAAACCCCCTCTCTGACTCCCCCACCTCACTTCCTCCTTGTGGGCGGTGTGCCCGCTGAAGCGCTGACACTGCCTGTGATCTGAGGCAGGCTGGATTCATGCAGCAGGGCCGTTCAGCAGGAACACTGCCGTCCAGCTGTTCCTACATTCCTCACTGGACCTGGGCCATTCACTCCCGACTGACACTCTGCAATCAGTGCAAAGCTGTGGCAGTGGCAATTGGCCTAATGCGCAAGAAGAGTCTTTTGACAGACAAGCAAACCTAGAACAGAAATTCCACATCTTTTTTATGATGCGCAGTCGCGGCCGGCATTACGGGCGGGTGGGGGGTGAAAATGGGGTTGTCGCGCCATGGAGGGGATGGGGAGCGGGAGGGGTTCAAGGAAAAAAATAAAAATAAAATAAAAAAGTAAAACTTACCGCCCGCTTTTAGTGATGTCCCGAGACTCCCGCCTCCCGCCGTCGCTGCGTTTGAATTCCTCTGGGCTGAGCTCATCCTCAGGAAGGCTGCAGGCAGCCTCACTCCCCTCCACCACAGCATTTTTGATTGGTCAGGCCGCTGTCCCACCCGGGTCCTTTTCTCTCTGTATGCTGCAGCATACAGAGAGAACAGGGAGAGTGGGCGGTGTTGCTCGAAGGCTGGGGGGAGTGGCTTGCCCACTGTTGTTAATACTGACTGTTTGGGCGGCCTCAGGCTGCCCAAACAGTCAGTATTAACAACAGTGAACAAGCCACTCCCCCCTGACCTTGAGCAGGACCGCCCACCCCCAACCAGGAACTTCTGCTTTCTCGCCGTGCGAGAAGGCAGTAACAAATGGTAGTTATTACGGTAATAACTACCATTTGTTTCTGCCTTCTGGAACGGCGAGAAAGTAGGGGGCGGCACCCAAACGCCCGTATAGAGGAGCCGCCACTGCTTAAAAAGTAACACAAGAAATGTCCGTAGTAACATAAAAGGACCCAGAGCCTAGCAGAGGACTTGTAACCTCTGACCTGTTGACAGACATTGCCCGTACACTCCAAAGTTAGTTGTGTGATAGTGCCTTCGTAAGCAAGTACAATGAAGCTGCTTAGGATCATATTTTTGCCACAAAAGAAACTATGGCCTTGTCTTTTGTGCCTGTCTTATTTTCTTTTTTTGTACTTTTTACCATTGTAACTAACGTTTTTTATATGTTTTTATTGGCATACTCTTTCTTAAATGAAGTGGAAATAGTATATATAACCACTCCAAAGTCCAACACTTTCCTTACTATTGCTTAGCCTAGAGTAGGAAAAGTAATTCTAAACCCTATGAAGTCCAGCACCTTCCCGGTTGCTGCTCAGACTGGAGTGGTAATAGTAAATCTAACCCCTCTGAAGTGAAACACTTTCCCTACTGTTGCTTAGACTGGAGTGGGAATAGTAAATCGAATCCCTCTAAAGTCCAACACTCTCCCTACTATTGTTTAGACTAGAAGTCCAAGTCTAATTCTTCTATTGTTGGTTAGATTGCAGTTAGAATAGTAAATCTAACCCCTCTGACTTCCAACTCTTTCCTTACTGTTGCTTAGTTTGGAGTAGGAATAACAAATCTAACCCCTGTGAAGTGCAATGCCATGTGTATTGTTGCTTACATTAGAGTCAGAGTAGTAAATGCAACACCTCCAAAGTCCAGCACTTTCTCTACCGCTGCTTAAACTTGTGTGGTAATAGTAAATGTTACTGCTCAGAAGTCCAACGCTTTCCCTACTGTTGCTTACATTGAGCTGAGAATAGTAAATCTAACCCCTCCGAAGTCCAACGCTTTCCCTACTGTTGCTTACATTGGGCTGAGAATAGTAAATCTAACCCCTTCGAAGTTCAATGCCTTCCCTACTGTTACTTAAATTGGGGTGGGAATAGTAAATCTAACCCCTCCAAAGTCAAGTAATTTCCTAATGTTGGTTAAACTGGATTTATATTATTGCTTTTTGAAATGTTCACATTATAAACATATTACTGTTAATATTCTTTTTGTAATTTTTCAATTGTTATAATGTATGTATATATATTTAAATATGTATATACATATAAATATGTTTTTGTGTGTGTATTATATATATATTATTTGTATGCTTAGTTTGAAGTCTTAAATAAAACATTATTTATAAATTGTAATATTTTAATTAAGCTCCATGTTATTATTGTTTGTATATGTTTGCTAATTTTAACTTTACTTGTGATGTTTTAAATTAAACAACAATAATTAATAATGTATTAAAAAACATTGCTTAATTACTGTTATATTTTGTTGGCTATGCTTGTATAGCGCAACTTATCTCTCTCACAGCAGTATCCCTGTGCTAATACTTCAGACTCTAAAAGGGTGGCTGATGATACTTGGAAGAGCAATTTTTCAGCAGTTTCCTACACCTACCAGTACCCTGACAGGATAGAATTTGTAGGGGTAGCCTGTTCCAGTGATGAGGGGGTAAGTATATGAACAAATGGCCCACCATTTCGGGTCATAGGTATGCCTTGACGGGTTAACATTGCTTTATTCTTAGATTTCTACCCGGGTGGTACCATGATACCCTTAGGCGAAAGTAGGGAAGGCCATTGCCAAATAGTGCTCTATGTGTGAAGCACATGAGTTTAAACAAATTGCACTTCCTTTCAGTTAGCCAGTGCAAGCCAATTAAGGTGGGTTCAAAAGGAGAACTGGGATGGATTTTACATACCAAATGGGCTGCAGTATTTTGTACGACCTGTAGTTTGAACAGGAGAGGTTTGTTTACTGCTACCCTAAATGCGTTATCATAGACCAGGTGACTCACTATGGGGTCCTGGACTATCGTTATCCTTGAGCTGAAAGGAAGCCAAGGGAACACTCCCCTGTGCAGTCACAGGGTGCTGAAACTGGTACCACAGATGGAAATCACATGTTCCTATATTGTGTAAGAATATGTATGTGTGTGTATATATATATATATATATATATAGATATACATATTACCTACTGGCGGTCACCAGTAGATAGTTATAGTTAGGACCTAGTTTCCATAGGAAATCCGCAACATTCTATTGGGAATAACTTTGGCGCCGGTTGTTGAATCTTCACGAATTTCTCAAAGAAGATTGTCCGCTCCACTCCGCTCCGCTCCTTCCCTGAAAGTTTTGGGGGGTTCGTCAAGTGGGGGCTGAGAAAAAAGGGGGGTCTCAAAATGTGTTTTCCCCATGTTATTTTCCATAGGACGATTAGACACGGCTACAGCCCGAACGGCTGAACGGAATTACAAGAAATTTGGCAAAATGGTAGAGTCTGATTCGCAGATCACGCTTTTGCTCAAATGGTGTAAATCCCTCCAGTAGTTCCTGAGAAAATCAAAAGGAAAAAAATATATATATCTAGGCGCACGCACCGTACTCTTACCATACGCGTACGGTAAGAGTACCTTCCCGTGCACGAGCTGCATGCTGATTGGCTGTCAACTGTCTGTCAACACTCCTAACCAAAAATTGTTGGCAGCCATCTTGTGCCTCGGTAGACTGAGGCACAAGAAAGTAGAAAAACAAACGTTTAGAACTCAAAAAGGGGGCAGGGTAGAAGCACCCTGACCCCCTAGGCCTGCTCAGGGGGTCCCACAAGGACCCCAAAGGCCCCAAATCTTTTTTCAAAAAACCCGGTCAGCTTTTTTTCAAATTACCCCCCGGGGTTACCAAATCCAGGGGGCATAGTGAAAAAGAAGTGTGGGGGGACCCCAACCCCCCCACACTGCCCCGGGGACCGCCACCCGCCGGGGCAAAGCAACGCAGCCCCCTGGCGCATACTGGAGGTTCCAAGGGGAATTGGTTCCCCCTCTGTAAACGTGCCAGGGGGCTGCGTTGCAGAGAGGTGTAAAAAGGGGCGTGGCCTCATTACACCTCTCTACAATGCAGTTCCCTGGCGCATACTGGAGGTTCCTGGTGGGCTAGTTGGCCCCCATGGACCCCCAGTATGCAAGGGGAATTAGTTCCCCCTCTGCAAACGCGCCCGGGGGCTGCGTTGCACAGAGGTGTAAAAAGGGGCGTGACCTCATTACACCTCTCGCCTCCTGGCGTATACTGGAGGTTCCCGGTGGGCTAGTTGGCCCCCAGGGACCTCCAGTATGTAAGGGGACTTAATCCCCCAACTTAGAACACTTTACAGGGCGCGTTAGCACAGTGGTGCAGGTAGGGGGCGGGGCTTGAGGTGATGTGAGTGCAAACATGCCCTGAGGCGCGTTTTAAGTTGGGGAATTAATTCCTGTTCAATCCAGAGGTCCCCTAGGGGGCAACTCGTCCAACAGGTCTCTCCAGTAAGAGCCACAGAGCTGTGTTGCAGAGTGTTGTAAAAAGGGGGCGTGCCCTTTGAACACTTCTCTGCAACACAGCTGCGTGGCGCATACTGGAGGTACCTGGTGGGCTAGTTGGCTCACAGTGGACCTCAGGATTGAAGAGGAATTAATTCCCCAATCTAGCTCACTACTATTCCTGAAAAGTAAATTTAACTGTACTTACCAGTAACTTGAATTTCCTTCCATAGAATATCATTGCCTGCTATATAAAATACATATAAATTAAAAAAATATTAAATTAAAAAAATATATATTACAATTTATATATTTTTTAAAACATTTTTTTTCAATTTATATTAAAAAATATGTAAATAAAATATCTAAAAATGAATAGTTTAAAATAATGTAGTAAATCGGTATAAAAAAAATAACAATTAATACATTTAATAATTATCATTTACAAAACATTTGAAATTCACTGAAAAAACCATAGGTTTCACACACGTTATAGTTAGGAATTAGCATTTAAAAAACCTTGCAAATTTTATTGAAAAAACCATAGGTTTCACACATGTTATAGTTAGCTGGACATTTCACTCATACAAAACCTTTGAAATTCCCCCATTATAGTTAGTTCAGTTAACTATAACTCACGCGCCCGCAATGCACTGCTGATGACGTCACATATTACATCACTCATGCCATAGTCAGTGACATCACTCATGACATCACTGATGACATCTCAAATGACATCACTGATGACATCACTGATGACATCATCCTTGTGAAAGAGTGGCAGACCTCCTCTCAGCGTAATATAACCTTTGATACACACATTCAAAAATAGAAACAAAAATTTCCAACAAAAAGGAGATACCAATACCAGTTACAACAACCTATTCAGTAATTCCACCATCTATATACACATCCACTCATTCACTAACAGTTCTATATAGTCACTCATACATGTACTCACTCATCATATGTACTGCTACACCTATACATCCTGTTAAACACCGACAGTCATCAATAGAGTTACTCACACATGCAAATAAACTATCAAACATCCATTTATTTGCATATACAGCTATACACACACTACCACACTTACTTCTACGGAAACTTACACATACTTACTCTCTTAAACAATCAATTATAGAAACACATACTTATTTAAACAGGAACTCTTCCAATCTCTCACTCTCACATATACTCACTTATATACATCAATACTCACATATACTAGATTAAAACATATGTAATTACTTATAAAGATACTATTGAGACAGTCATTCACTCATTAACACACCCATACACACACTCATCCACCCATACAGTCCTGCACACATGCTGTCTTCAAAACACATACAAACAGTGAGTCAGTCATTCATGCATCTATGCGCTAAGTAATACCCCCCACCAAACCATACAGACACTCATACTGATACTCAAAAAAACAACTAATAACCCATATACACACTCATGTAGCTACTCACCAACCCATGCAGACACTTATACACAAAGTGAGACACTGATACAAATATTTAAACATTACTCACTAATATATGTATTCACTAAGATACATTTTACAAAAAAAACATCCATTTAGACACTTATTTACCCATTTATTCTTCCATCGACCTTTAGATATACATATTGTATTTTTCAGAAAGACACACATTCACTGGATGATGTCATCAGTGATGTCATGAGTGATGTCATTTGAGATGTCATCAGTGATGTCATGAGGTATGTCACTGACTATGTCATGAGTGATGTAATATGTGACGTCATCAGCAGTGCATTGCGGGCGCGCGAGTTATAGTTAGCTGAACTAACTATAACGGGGGAATTTCAAAGGTTTTGTATGAGTGAAATGTCCAGCTAACTATAACATGTGTGAAACCTATGGTTTTTTTCAATGAAAATATATATATATATATATATTATATATATATATATATATATATATATATATATATATATATATATATATATATATATATATATATATATATATATGCAAAAGTGTATTGAAGAATGAATGGATGTATAAGAGTCAGGATGGATGATTAAGTATGTGTGTGACAGACTATAACTGAGTGATTAATTATATCTTACTTAATGCATGTGTTAGCGACTGATACAGACATTCACACAGTTTAGGTTGTCAGTTGGTGTGTAAGCAGTTGCACAGGTTGGTTAGCAACTAAATGAGGATCTATATGGGCTATTGATTGGTTGTCTGAGTATCTGTATGGGTGCCTGAGTGTCTGTGTGAGTGGGGGGTGTAACTGTGCATAGATGTGTAAGTGGATAATTCACTGGGTATATGTGTTCAAGTCTGTATCTGTGAAGGGCCGTATGGCTGGGAGAGTGTGTGTATGGGTGTGTTGGTGAGTAAATGGATGCCTCAGTGGAACATGTGTGAGTGACTGCATATGTGAAAGGCAATATATGTGAGTGTTGGGCGGTATAAATGACTATATGTGAGAGTGACTGATTGTGAGAGTACCTGTATGGATCATTACGTGCTTGTATTTGTTATTGTATTAGCGTGTAAGTATGTGTTAGTATATGTTCAAATAAGTGATGTGGTATGTGTATAACTGTACAGGTGAGTAAATAAAAGTGTGATTGATTATTTCCATTACTGACTAAGTGTGTGAATGACTCTATGAATGAGAGGCAGTGTCTGAGTGTCTGTATTGATATGTGACTGGATATGAAAATGCTGTATTGATGGCTAACTATAAATATATGAGTGACTGTATGGGTCAATGAATGGATTTGTGTGTAGACCTAGGAATTAGTGAGTGGATATGTAACAACTGGTATTGGTGTGTTCATGGTTTTGAAAAATATAGTCTGTATTTTAGAGTGGGTGTATCAAGTGTTATATTAGGGTCTGATGAGGTGCATCAGATTTTCATGTCGATTATGTCATCAGTGATGTCATTTGAGATGTCAATAGTGATGTCATCAGTGATGTCACTGACCATGTCATGAATGATGTAATATGTGACGTCATCAGCAGTGAATTGCGGGGGCGCGAGTTATAGTTAGCTCAACTAACTATAACAGCGGAATTTCTACTGTTTTGTATGAGTGAAATGTCCAACTAACTATTACATCCCTAAAACCTATGTTTTCTTCTGTGAATTTCTAAGGTTTTTTAAATGCTAATTCCTAACTATAACATCTGTAAAACTTATGTTTTTTCAGTGAATTTCAAAGGTTTTTTAAATGCTAATTTCTAACTATAACGTACCTGAAACCTATGTTTTTTTCAGTGAATATCTATACTACTAGTATAAAGAGAGAACAGAAACCTTTTGGCAAGGTAAACTCGAGAACCACAGCGCCAATCCACACACCCAATACATTGTTGGAATCCTCAGGGTGTGTAGATGGACATAGGCGACTTAAAATAAAAATAAAACGTAAATTTGAAAAAAATTATAAACAAAGTAGTCCCCTAAAACTAGCGCCGGCCGCGACGTAGCGCTGACCTCAACCTACACCTGCGTGATGACGACAGGCGGGGAGGAGCAGTGACGAGCGGCGAGGAGTGGCGCAGCGGCTCCGAGCGGCGAGGAGGCTCAGGTAAGGCGGGAGGCGGGAGGCGGTAGGCGGTCCGGGCAATGTCGGGGCAGGCGGGGGCCCGGGAATGGCGGTGAAGTCCTGTGCGCGGCTGAGGTAAGGCAGAGGCGGGAGGCAGGCGGGCGGGAGGCGGGCGGGAGGCGGGAGGCAGGCGGGCAGGCGGGGGGCGGTTTATGCAATGTCGGGCCGGGCAGGCAGGGGGCGGTATAGGCAATGTCGGGGCGGGCGGGCGGGCTGGCGGAGGCCCGGTTGGAACTGCACAAAGCCCAAAATGCTGCCCCCAGCCCCCTTCTGCCCCGGGCAACGCCGGGGCGGGCTGTTAGTATATATATATACATATATAGATATAGATTTAAGTATAAAATAAATAAATGTTTTAAATTATTTTTTACAAAATAATATTTGTAACTAATTTAATATTGTACATACATTACTTTAACATCCATATTTAATTAAAAAAATACAATATTCTTACCTTTTTTGGGGTGATAATCTCTTCCACAATATTTTTGACTCAATATTTTTGTCATTCACATCATAAGCGTAGAAACACTATATTTTGGTAAACCATATTTTTGACATAATATTAATCTCTGACAATTTTGTTCATAGTAGTCCCAAATCAGGTGGTCCCACTGATTCAGAAGTAATAAGAATGAGGAATCATTTACTATTAATTCTATGAGGTGGCAAATCAGGATATTACTATTGGATAATCGCTAAATGCCCCTCCTGGAGGAATTTATTCTTTTTGTGTGTGTAATTGATCCACCACCAAGTTCACCTTAAACTGCCAATCCAGGAAAAGGCTGTCTTGTTTTACTCTGGCATCCTCTCTCTTCATCAGGGACCAAACACAGACCTATGATGGGCGTGCATTCCCCAGACTGAATCTGAAGTACCGAAGGAACTAGACAGAGAAGAGAGCCAGAGTTCTCATTTTCTCATTTGTCGCAGATTGATGTAACCTATTTGATTTCCAAAGGCAGAGGGATTTGTTATAATGAACCGAGGTAGGGAGCATTCTGTTCAAATCAAGTGTCTGTTTTGCTGCTAAACTTGAGAGATTAATTTTTGTTTTGCTTTTACTGTTTTCTCACCGTATCTTCTTTCTGTAGCAGAAACCTCTTTTTATTGAGCTTTAGTGTCACATTTAGAAGAAATTACGGTATTCCTGAAGTTTGGACCACAAGTTTGCCAGAGATAGGATCGTCTGCAAAGATGAGCATAACAGATGACAAAACCTATTTGCTTGCTACACTGGCAAACGCACCATACTCAAGCGTGTCCTGAATATGGCCCCTGTACATATCAGATATTGTTACAAATTAATACCAGTTCATTGCTTCTTTTAGGCGCGCATTTTGCCAGTAAAACCAGTAAACAGACCTATTGTATCAAATATGGGTAACCTGTTGTTTTTGTTCACTCCTTTCAAGCACTGTTTTGTTTTTCCCAGCCTCTTTCTGCCACTGGAATGAGACTTTGTGAATCACAACTTGAGTCTGCCCAGATTAGTATTTCTCTCTCACCTGATGATATTGACTTAAAGGGTTTATCTCTCCATCGCCACTGGGATGCTTGCATCAAACTAGTTGAGGGGGTATGGTACAAGACAATAGCGGCTGCTACCGGAAGGGGGTGGTGAGACGGGAGGATATGGGTTAATTAGCAAACAAAACACCTTAAAACAGCCGGCCACCACCTCCCCTGCGTCCTCTTCATCTTCCTATCTCCAATCCTGGTTGACAGCAGCAGCAGAAAGCACCCAGCACACAGGCTCTCCTGAGCCAATCACAACGCTGGTCTGAGTGTCGTGGATAAGCGCTCAGACTCGAACAGGAAGCCTGTGCATATTCCTCACCAGGCTGTGTAATTCATCCTGGTAGGAACATGCAAAGTGCAAACCACTCCTCCCCTGCTTTGGCCAGCCCCATCCCGCCCCACATTGCACACAGGCCACTGACTGCATGCAACAGGAAAAATAAAATGTCAGAGTATATAAACTGCAGGTATCGTAGCTATTTGATCGTCCCCGCACAGTGGCTAGGCTTCTGGCCAATGCCTTTTAAGACGGTTGCTCCCCCTTCTTTTTCTTTTCTCCCTTGTCCCTTATCCCCCTTTGGTCTCCTCTCGCATGTCCTCCTTAGCAATATCGGATGTAATTCTCACCTGGCACTTTAAACCAGGCTTAGATGTAGTTTTATTGTGGCAGCAATTGTTTTATTGTTGTGGGGTTGGTTTGGGGGGTGGGTTGGAGTAGGGGTGGTATTCCGGCTATTAAGCATTCTACACCTCAGACGCATGACATGGGTTGTTATTACACAACGGAAATATGCATAAATTCCTTATATGTCAAGGTCCAAAAATGGTAAAAGGTCTGTACACACAGCAGCTATGATTATATATCAATATAGGGCGACACTTAGGCCCCACCTAATACTTACTAATAACAACAAAATATATGATGGATGGACTGTACAATTGTATTAAATTTGCTGAACAACTCAATAAAGTTTGTGTTAAAAAAAAGAAATTAAAAAAAGACGTTCTGTGATGAAACCTCTCTTGCTAGTCCATCTTTGTTTGCCATTGGAACAGAAACACAGCTGTATGAAAAGCAAGGTGTTTTGAATATAGAACGACTTTTGTTCTCAAATTTGTCTGACTTTAATGCACTTATACTACATGCAGTAGCATAGTAAACCTAGACCTATTGGCTTTACTAATGTATGTTTGTGCTAGGCCCTGCACTATATATTCTATTACAAATTTTACGAACATACTGATTTTACTTGCACAGACTAGGCAATGATGTGCACATACAGTGACTCGCGTCATGTGATGTCGATACGTCATCTGACTCAGTATGCGGAGAAAGTTTTTGTAGGTTATGCATGTACAACAGACAGCTTTTTCCATCCTAAGGTGCATAAGAAGAGCAGCCGATGCATAGCAGAGTAAGGGATTGGGTGATGGCGCAGTAAATTGCTCTTGAATAAAGCGCATTTACTTCCCCAGCTGGTTAAAGAGAAACAGGTCAGGCTCCTGGCATACCTGTGGGTAGTGATAAGCCTGGGCATTTGCAGGGTGGGCTGCAGTGGTGATGTAGTAGGGATAACCCTCAGAGAAACCAAACTCAATTGTTAGGGAGGTGGAGATACAGAGTCAGTAGCTGTCTTCAGCTCTCTGAAAAGGAGGGTCCTTCACCCTCCATTGTGATTGCTGGATTCATCAACGCAGCACAGATGGGCAGAGCCGCTGGCGAGACTGCGAGCGTCAATCAGTGTATGTGACTAGTTTACTGAGGTATCGGGGCAAACTGACATTTTTGGACTGTGACAACTCAGACATGTAACATGCACTAACTATTGAGGGCTTCTACTAAGTGAACAATTAACGAACAAAGGGACAATTAAGAGCTGTTTTCCTCATGGCTTCTCTTTGAAGTGTCCTGGAGCTGCAGGAACAAACGAGCGAGGGCCCCATGGGCTTTGTCATTCCTAAATAACTCTGACATGAAGGTACAAATGTCCTTGTGTCTCTCACAGGACTCTCTCCATGCTTGGGACACTCGACTGTCCTGCTGCAGCCGGCAGAGCAAACCCACAAGAGGTGTCTTCATCAATCGCCCGCCTAATTCATCCTAGACTACCATAAACTCCAAAGAGGGCCCTCCTTTACAAATCCTAAAAAGGCCAGAGTCTTCTCTCAGCACCAATTATCAAACAAAGCCACATAGGCAGGAGCCTTCAGTCCTGCACAGCTCCGCGGCCTGTTTCTGTGAACACTGTGGTCCACTGCTTGCACCCAACCCCACATTCTCAAAGAAATTCTGGACAGTTACAGTGATTATTCTCATAGTAGGGTTAGGTATAGTGGCCAAGGGTCACCAGCGTTATAATAAGGCATGCTGTAGAATCCAATTCCCCAATGCACATAATGGGAGCCATCAGCGTTCCTTCTTTTGCATAGGGCCCTGGCACAGACTGGTGTCTAAAAAAAGCAGTGCTAAGGCTTTGCTAACTGTTTTGTATTTCACTTGCAGATCCCATTTTAGATCGACAAATCTGGGGACTTCTGAACTGTTGTTTACTGGTGCACATTGTAGATTTTAATGAAAACAATATTTGTGCGTGTGTATGTAGTATTCCAAATCCCTATAAAAAGGCTGACCTTGCATATTATTGTAGCACTTCCTAGTAGTTTCTCGCGTCTCTGCATTCAGGAGAATCCCAACAATAAAACACTAATAGAAGGATACATGCATGACCTTTTTTATATTCTTTTTCGGTTAATGGATTAAAACTATTTTGTTGTACAGTAGGGGCTTCGAGGAGACATCCCAGGTCTGCCGGCGTGTGTGCTAGTAAGAGAGCGATAGAGGGGAGAGAGAAAGAGAAAGAGTAGGAGAAAAGGAGATGTGTCTGCACCAAGATTCAATTTCTAGATGTAAACACAACAATGCTGCTGCCTTGAAGGGATTCCTCCTTCTCTTACAGGGAAAGGCTCTGATTAAAGAATAAAACAAATAAAAATGAATTCTGTATCTGCTTTATGATTCTCTCACACTTTAATCCCAAGGCACACATTTTATTTGCATTGTGATTATAATGGGATTTGATCTGCATTACCATGTAATGCCTTCTTTATTAGCTCTCGCTTTTTTACACTGCGGGGATTGCAGGAATTGTGTGCGTTATTCTCCTCTCAGGCAGTGTGAGACAGGAGTCTGCGCGGAATCGTGAAAACCCTCAGTCAGGTCCCGACTGACTGTCTGTTAGTGCTTTCATTGTCAGATCATATCAGATACGCCTCAGTAGTTTAAAGTAATATGCACTGACTTCAATGGCTGCTAATCTCACTCTATTCTTTAAAAAAACACTGCTAAACGTATTCGATTTACAAGGTAAACTACTTGTTATTTTCCATGTAAACCTCTTTAAAAATCATCTGGTACCATGCAATGAGGTTATATGTTTCCACGTAGAAGAATAATTCAATTAATGTATGAACGATGTGCTTATAATCTCCTCAACAGTACTAGATGATATTTCCTGATAAAAAAGGGAAAGTCACACCATGAAAACGAATAGAAGTCACAATGAATAATCTTTTATAGTCCTCACAACATGTGTGTCTGTTTGTAATTCTCTTTTGAACTAGAGTTCCACAGGTCATATGGTCATACTTTACATAATGACTTGGACATGTAGCTGATATTTAATGTATGTGAGCCTACTCTCCGTAGTGTACATTGCAGATGAGCCAAGTACTGAAAGTAGCAAGAATATGCCCAGTGTTTAATTGATGCAGATACGAAAACAAACGAGCGATTGAGAAAATGAGTCTGCCTGTGTGGAGAAACCAGGGGGCAGGAATTAACAATCCTGGCTGCCATCTCTGCACGTATATCCTCCTTCTACGAGTTAAACCCCACTGAACGGAAACTGACTGTGCAGACCTATTTTTCCCAGCTTCAATTCTAATTGGAATTCCTAATTTACGGTGTTTAATGCATGCATTTGCCAGTTTCTCTGAGCAGCAAGTACCTATGGGAGGTAACAGAGGGTCGTTGGTGACGTAGAAGAAGGAAGGGAAGGCTCTTGCCTGACAGGGAGAGCATTAGCTGCTCCTCTGTGCCTTGCAGGAGGACTGTGCTAGGGCCAATTAGTCCATTCACAAAGCGATTTTACCAGTTGTGTCTTCCGGCTAGGAACATTGGGTCTATTGGTCCAGAACCCTGTAGATCCAGGTGCAAGAAAACCTGCCCAGTTACGATCCAGCAGAAAGGAATTCCTCCTCCGGAGAATTCCACTCCAATTACCTCGTAATTAGGGCCTTAGTATATATAGAAAATACTATATAATCATAAACCAAAGTGTAAGAATTGTCTCATTCAAGTCTTTTATCCACATCACATGTAGCTCAGCCAAAGAACCGTCAACATGAGTCAATGTACATGAAAACTGTCTTAGAAAGGCCAGCACAACTATACATAAAACTATCAATAGCCTTTAAGCTCAACAATTGGGAAGTCAGATTCAGCAAATCCTTCGGGGCAGATTTATAAGAAAGTGCTGCAGCGCAGAAATGCAAGCCCTTTGGCTGTGACACACTGCGGCACTTTCAAAGCACAGTAATGCAACATATTTACAATAATATGTTGCATTCTTGTGCTCTCCCCTGCACTGGCGCACAAACAGCTGCCACTCGCCAATGCAGGCAACCTTGCACCATGGTGCAAGGATGCCTGCGTCATGGGGAGATTGTTTTGGTGCCGGGAGGGGCACCTTCATGCACAAAAACAATGACTACAGGCATTTTCCTCTTTCAATGCATGCTGTAGAATGCAGCACGTATTGAAAGAGGAAAAAAAGAGGAGAAATTAAAAAATTTCTCCTCGTTGCACCTCGTGGCGTAGCATCTTGGCGCATTTCCAGGTTCACGATTCCTCGTAAATCAGGAAATGTGTCTGGTTCCATGGGTGTTGCGTGGGAACACCCACAGCAACAACCATGGAAGGCCCCTTTCACGCAAAGTGCTGAGTGTAAAAGGGTCGTATTTACAAGGATAGGAAAAGTCACGCAGGGTGGCTTTTCCTGCCCTTGTAAATATGGAGCAGTAAAATGCGCCACCGGTACGACACAAAAACTGCCTGACTACCTGTGCAAGGAACCGGCCCTCCTTCTAATTAGGAAACAGCTTAAGACGCTTCTGTGTACAGAGGTACTAGATACGGCCTAACTAGCCTACTATGGGGTCCTGCATCCATGACCCATGATGACCTCTGGTAACTATCTCTCAAGTGCTTTGAGACCTTCCGGTGATTAGCGCTATATAAAATTGAGTTAACATAACATAACATAACAAAAGTGACGCATCGGTGGCCCCTTCATTTTTAAGGTACTGGAGAGAAGTTCCAGGATGAAGGCAGAGTCCCACAAGCTCAGTATATGCATCACATATGGAGAGGACTCATGGGCCAAATGTCTATACGAGCAGTATCCGTGGTTAATGGTCGAAAAATCGCAAGGCGAGAAGTTGTTTATGAGCTGGACCCAAATATATTTATTTATTTTATTTGAAGGGTTACACAATGCACATCCCAATATTGCCATCCATGTTACGCGAATGCAATTTCTATTTTCTTTTGCCAGCTTTGGAATTGAGGGCAGGGAGTTAGCAACGCAGGGGGTGATGGGGAGAGGAATAGGATGTAATGGAAGGAAGGAAGAGAAAGAAGCATTCATCTGAAACAATATGTATAAAATCACCAGAGACAAAGCTCCCCCAGGCCCTGCCACCCAGTTAAAGACCTGAGTAGCGAAACACTGCTATTGTGGCACTATTTCCAGGTCTGCCAGTCGTAAAGCTCTAGCGGGCAACCTGTACACCTTGTCTTCCCCAGCCTGAGCCTAACTTATGTGTTTGGAGAAAAGGAATGCACTGCTTTCGTTATAGGTGCATTAGGTGTCAATGCAGGTAATCCCAGGATGTGAATATTAGCTGAACCCCGTTCTCTGCATTTTCAGGTTGCTCACTCTTGTTATCCAGCAGGCCATAGCTTCCACCACCATGGGCCAGATGTACGATTCACCAATTTGCGACTCGTAAATTGCGTCCCATTTGCGAGTCGCAACTTGTGACTTGCAAATTTAGATGCACAACAGTGTCTCAGAGAATGTTTGCGATTGGGGTCGCAATTTGCATGCCTCATTAATATTAATGAGGCATGCGCAATATGCGACCCCATTCGGAATGGCTAGCACTCACAGGGATGGTGGCCTGCTGGGGTCAGCAGACCACCATGTCTGTGACCGCTTTTTTAATAAAGCAGTTTTTTTTTAAAAATGCAGCCCGTTTTCCCTAAAGGAAAACAGGATGCATTTTAAAAAGAAAAATTAAACTTTTCATTTTCATTTTTTTCAAGGGCAGGCAGTGGTCCCTCAAACCACTGCCTGCTCTTAATTTTTTTTTTATCACACACTCACAAAGGGAAATAGGTCCCCTGGAGACCCCTTCCTGTTTGCGAGTAATTTACAACCTACTTAAAGTAGGTGGTAAACTATGAGTGTTTTGTGGCCACAAATGCGGTTGCAAAACAATAGTACATGGAGGGTGACTTGCTATTAGGAAGGGACGCCCCTTCCTAATAGCGAGAGTCAGAAATGCTATTTTGCGAGTCAGTGACTCGCAAAATATCGTTAATACATGCCATTACCCTTTTTTGCTGTAGCAAACAGGAGGATCTCCTGTTTGCGAACGCATAAAAGAGTTGTACATTTGCCCCCATCTTTCTAAAAACTCCTTGTTCATGTGCCTGGGATTCAAGAGTGTCCAATCTATTGTCTGGATGTAGCACTTTCTACTCTACAATTTTCAAAGCTGTCTCCATACTTACAACCAGGGCGCATTCTTACTGAGTCGTGTTTTCATAGCTGACACTGATTTGTTCATATTGTGAAGTTTCTTATCATCTCTCTTTCTCTAACTTAACCAACTGTCTTGCAGACGCTCCTTCACGACCTCTAATTTAATAACCTTTTCATCCTTGATTGAAAAAAAGCATGCTTTCCCCTTTTCTGCTCTTTGCCAGCTGTCCTACTCCTGCAGCCTACTTCACTATCATTTGGTGGTGCTGGATCCTTGCTTGGACCAAAGCGGCATAGGTCACACCATTATTTCTGGGCTCTCTTCTCGACAGCATCTGATTGCATAGGCCATGCACCACAGCCTCGTAAAGATCATACTGGTATACAATCATCCACCAAGGGCAGTGAAGGCCTCTGCTCTTTCCTCCAACTGCCTCATGAGCCCACATTCTAGAGGAAGCCCACCTGCCATTTCATTTTGCATGAGAGTGGTGGCTTGCATTGCTGTTGTGTACGTTATGGATTGTGGTCCTAACCATAACTTGTGAATGTCAGTGAGTCTGCGGTCTTTATTCCAACCCTAACTGCACTTTAACTATGTTCTTAGATGTGTTTCATAACAAAGCCAAACATAACTCTACTTCAATTTAGTTTTTTTGTGTATTTTGGGATTTTGTTTTAAACATGCACCAAATTGTCCCTAGTAGGCAACTTTTGCTGCACATGGCCTTTGGCCATCAACAACAGGGGTTGGCTGCAGGGGTTGGCTGCAGGGCCTGGCAAGGGGCCAAAGTCCTGTGTGCAACCCTCCACAAGCAGCCAACCCCATGCATGGCCTTTGGCTGTGTTTGGTGGGGTTGGCTGCAAGTCCATGAGCATTCTCAGAGGTAGGCAGTAGGACACAACTGCACTTAGTCCATACTGTATGTGTGCTACGTAAAGCTATTTTAAAGTTATTTGGGGAAATCGTTTTAATTTTTTCCACAGCTTCTTTGTGCAACGCTTTTAAACACTTTTAAACTGACCTGTACAATTTTTGCATACTGCTCTTACTAAGCGTCGCAACTCGCTAGTTCACCAAGCTGCTGTTTCTCTGCTGTTCTCCCCGGTCCACCGCAGCACTTGTGCTGATTGCGTGGAGAAAGAGCCTGGGCCTCCGGTTCCCTCACTTCCTGGTAGCCATTAGCGGGTGCCATTTTGGAGAGAGAGAGGGTCTAGTCTACCCGCAGAGCACCTCCTTGCTGATATTTAAATCAGGGATGGCGCCGACGCGCAGCGGGTGCACCACTGGTGTGCTGAAAATTGCAAAAAACACAGTTGATGGACAGAATGTAGAACAATGTCATACATTCACCCCATTACAAGGATCTGGGCCTAAATCCATCGTTTTTTTGCACTCCACACCACCCTGGGTTAGACACTGGCTATATGCAAATCAGCTCTGACCCTGTGCCTCATGGGAACAGTCCAGTCCGAACTACCAAGCCATGTCTTTCCCAGACCGGAATCAAGCATCCAAGGACCGGTTTCTGGCTATCAGCCTTCATCAGCCAGGATAGCTTGACTCCAGTGGTGTGGAGAGCCTGGGACTCACGTCTGAGCATACCCAGCCCACCCGGGGTGACAATTGCAAAAAACACATTTGATGGACAGAATGTAGAACAATGTCATACATTCACCCCAGTACAAGGATCTGGGCCTAAATCCATCGTTTTTTTGCACTCCACACCACCCTGGGTTAGACACTGGCTATATGCAAATCAGCTCTGACCCTGTACCTCATGGGAACAGTCCAGTCCGAACTACCAAGCCATGTCTTTCCCAGACCGGAATCAAGCATCCAAGGACCGGTTTCTGGCTGTCAGCCTTCATCAGCCTGGATAGCTTGACTCCAGTGGTGTGGAGAGCCTGGGACTCACGTCTGAGCATACCCAGCCCACTCGGGGTGAAAATTGCAAAAAACACAGTTGATGGACAGAATGTAGAACAATGTCATACATTCAACCCATTAAAGGATCTGGGCCTAAATCCATCGTTTTTTTGCACTCCACACCACCCTGGGTTAGACACTGGCTATATGCAAATCAGCTCTGACCCTGTGCCTCATGGGAACAGTCCAGTCCGAACTACCAAGCCATGTCTTTCCCAGACCGGAATCAAGCATCCAAGGACCGGTTTCTGGCTATCAGCCTTCATCAGCCTGGATAGCTTGACTCCAGTGGTGTGGAGAGCCTGGGACTCACGTCTGAGCATACCCAGCCCACTCGGGCGAAAATTGCAAAAAACACAGTAGATGGACAGAATGTAGAACAATGTCATACATTCACCCCAGTACAAGGACCTGGGCCTAAATCCATCGTTTTTTTGCACTCCACACCACCCTGGGTTAGACACTGGCTATATGCAAATCAGCTCTGACCCTGTGCCTCATGGGAACAGTCCAGTCCGAACTACCAAGCCATGTCTTTCCCAGACCGGAATCAAGCATCCAAGGACCGGTTTCTGGCTATCAGCCTGCATCAGCCTGCATAGCTTGACTCCAGTGGTGTGGAGAGCCTGGAACTCACGTCTGAGCATACCCAGCCCACTCGGGGTGAAAATTGCAAAAAACACAGTTGATGGACAGAATGTAGAACAATGTCATACATTCACCCCAGTACAAGGATCTGGGCCTAAATCCATCGTTTTTTTGCACTCCACACCACCCTGGGGTAGACACTGGCTATATGCAAATCAGCTCTGACCCTGTGCCTCATGGGAACAGTCCAGTCCGAACTACCAAGCCATGTCTTTCCCAGACCGGAATCAAGCATCCAAGGACCGGTTTCTGGCTATCAGCCTTCATTCAGCCTGGATAGCTTGACTCCAGTAGTGTGGAGAGCCTGGGACTCACGTCTGAGCATACCCAGCCCACTCGGGGTGAAAATTACAAAAAACACAGTTGATGGACAGAATGTAGAACAATGTCATACATTCACCCCAGTACAAGGATCTGGCCCTAAATCCATCGTTTTTTTGCACTCCACACCACCCTGGGTTAGACACTGGCTATATGCAAATCAGCTCTGACCCTGTGCCTCATGGGAACAGTCCAGTCCGAACTACCAAGCCATGTCTTTCCCAGACCGGAATCAAGCATCCAAGGACCGGTTTCTGGCTATCAGCCTTCATCAGCCTGGATAGCTTGACTCCAGTGGTGTGGAGAGCCTGGGACTCACGTCTGAGCATAACCAGCCCACTCGGGGTGAAAATTGCAAAAAACACAGTAGATGGACAGAATGTAGAACAATGTCATACATTCACCCCAGTACAAGGATCTGGGCCTAAATCCATCGTTTTTTTGCACTCCACACCACCCTGGGTTAGACACTGGCTATATGCAAATCAGCTCTGACCCTGTGCCTCATGGGAACAGTCCAGTCCGAACTACCAAGCCATGTCTTTCCCAGACCGGAATCAAGCATCCAAGGACCGTTTTCTGGCTATCAGTCTTCATCAGCCTGGATAGCTTGACTCCAGTGGTGTGGAGAGCCTGGGACTCACGTCTGAGCATACCACGCCAACTCGGGGTGAAAATTGCAAAAAACACAGTTGATGGACAGAATGTAGAACAATGTCATACATTCACCCCAGTACAAGGATCTGGGCCTAAATCCATCGTTTTTTTGCACTCCACACCACCCTGGGTTAGACACTGGCTATATGCAAATCAGCTCTGACCCTGTGCCTCATGGGAACAGTCCAGTCCGAACTACCAAGCCATGTCTTTCCCAGACCGGAATCAAGCATCCAAGGACCGGTTTCTGGCTATCAGCCTTCATCAGCCTGGATAGCTTGACTCCAGTGGTGTGGAGAGCCTGGGACTCACGTCTGAGCATACCCAGCCCACTCGGGGTGAAAATTGCAAAAAACACAGTGGATGGACAGAATGTAGAACAATGTCATACATTCACCCCAGTACAAGGATCTGGGCCTAAATCCGTCATTTTTTGCTCTCCACACCACCCTGGGTTAGACACTGGCTATATGCAAATCAGCTCTGACCCTGTGCCTCATGGGAACAGTCCAGTCCGAACTACCAAGCCATGTCTTTCCCAGACCGGAATCAAGCATCCAAGGACCGGTTTCTGGCTATCAGCCTTCATCAGCCTGGATAGCTTGACTCCAGTGGTGTGGAGAGCCTGGGACTCACGTCTGAGCATACCCAGCCCACTCGGGGTGAAAATTACAAAAAACACAGTTGATGGACAGAATGTAGAACACGCCAAAGGCAAGCCCGTCTGCGACCGTCCGCACCTGGACGTGGCCAGATGCCAGGACCACTGGTTCTGGAGTGTCCCACAGGCAAAGGCATACAAGAGAAGTATTGCTTGCTCTACAATCTACTACCACCTGCGGGGAACATACCTGGAATCCTGATTACCCCCCCCCTCCCAGTGCAACATCTGTGACTTTGGTGCAGGTACCTGCTCCCGATTGCCGCTTATGGCCCCTGGGTTGAAAGGCTTTGCCATCAGCAGCGTTACCAGTAGATCACTTGTAAAACACTATGCAGAGGTATTAGATCTTATACAAGAAACAGCACAGGACACCTTATTCCTTATGGAAACTTGGCTTGGCTCACTACTGACTCGGTGGCCATCCCGGCCCTGGCAGCACCTGCAGGCTATTCGATGTACACCCAGAATAGAGCAGTCGGGAGGGGAAGGGGGCTTGCTATCATACTCAAGTCAGGGTACTCCTGTAGCCTCATTCCTCAGAATATCCCTGACTGTGAATGCGCTCCTTTTAAGATTGCACTGACACATAATTTCACACTATCTGGGATGCCCACCGGGCATCTCAAAAGCATTCCAAGAAGCTCTAGCCAATACGGTAGCGACGCTAACATTAGAGACCGCTAATTTTAGCATTTTTGGAGACCTTAACTTACTTTTAGACTGCAAAGAGTCTCATGAGATCATTAACTTCTTGGGAGATATGGCCGCATGCCAGCTAAGGCAGCTGATTGGGGGGCCAACCCATGCAGCTGGCCACCTTCTTGACCCAGTATTTCTGAACCTAGAGTCTATGGAGGCTATTCCTCCCCTTCCGATGCTCTAGACGGATCACTCTTTCATCTCACAGCGTCTCTGTGTAGAAGGTTCCCCTCTACAACTCTCTCGCCCGCCTTCTATGAAGCGCCCATGGCATAAACTAAACCTCAATACTTTCCCAGCCTGTCTAAAGTCACACCGTCCAGTCTGGCCTACAGATATGGAGACAGCAGATGCTGCCTTTAGAGGATGTGTCAACAATGCACTAGATTGTTGCATTCCGAAAAAAATGACTCGGGCAAAGCGAACTCAAGCCCATGCATGGTATAACGAATCTCTGACGATAGAAAAGAAAAAAAAATACATTTTAGAAAGGGCATGGAGAAGTTCCTATGATCTCACAGCTAAATCTATTTACAGGAACGCAGTTAAACTCTATCATTAACCAAAGCTAAGTTCTGTGCTACTGTAATTTCCACAAGCAACAATCTATCCAAATCTTTCCATTATGAAGGAATTGGTAAAACCCCTGCTTACTGCCGATAATGCTATATCCTCCAACCTGCAATGTGAGACACTTGCAAATTTTTTTATTAGCAAAGTGTATCGCATTTATAGCACCTTTTGTGAGGAGGCCTCATCCGCTATTATGCTAAACTCCTTCCAGGACCTTCTGCCCATTTCCTCTAAAGATATGGAGACCTTCTCGGCCAAGGTAAAATCAGGCTTCCCTGAGGACCCACTAAAACCTGACCTTTTTAGGAAATTCCATGATTGCCTCCTCTCGGACAGCCAAGAGCTGATCAACAGGCCATTATCGGTTGCAGGGATTCCTAAGTCATGGATGCATGCCAAAGTCACCTGCTAAAAAAAACAACACTGGATGCATCTCTGCCCGAAAATTAGTGCCCAATATCTCTGCTGCCATATCTTGCAAAAATTATGGAGTCTCATCTCAAAAGCATCCTAACACAATACTTAGAAGCTAATCAGATCTTTGAAGAGTCACAAAACGGCTTCCCGTCTAAACAAAGCATGGAATTGGTGCTACTGGCAGTCACAGAGCAGCTACGGTCTGCTATGGATGATGGCAGAACCTCAGCACTGATCCTAGTGGACCTCAGTGTGGCCTTCGACACGCTCTCCCACAGGATCTTGCTATATCAGCTTGAGGAGATCGGGATCAATGGCAAGTCCTTGGCCTGGTTCGCATCCTTCCTGACCGATTGGTCCTTTCAGGTCTCTGCTCCCCCTACACCTCCAACTTCCATTGTCTAGGCTGTGGTGTCCCTCGGGTGTCTGCCATAAGCCCCGCTCTATTCAACCTTTATGTCCGCCCATTAGCTATGCTGGCCAAAGCACGGAACATGACTATAGTATCATATGCAGATGAAACCCAAATGGTATTTACCTTCTCTAGCAATACTAAACTAGACCAGGCGAAATTCCAAGGCGACCCTACAACCATTTCTGAATGGATGACTAATAACTACTTACAATTGAACTCCGTAAAATCAGAAGTGCTTTTGGTGAGTCGGGATACCCACCTATGGGTCAATCAATGGTGGCCTAAAGCCCTAGGCTCCCCTCCCCAGCCGAAAAGTATGGTTAAGAATCTGGGAGTGATGATTGGCAGTGTCCTTTCATTCGATTGGCAGGCTAAGGCTGTGGCAGGTACCTGTTTTGGTCTCCTACAGGGCATAAGACCCAACCTAGGGCTGTTCGATGCACCCACTTGACAGACAATCATTCAATCCACCATGCTGACATGCTTGGACTATTGTAATGGGCTGCTACTTGGCACTAACAAAGCCGTGATGAAAAGTCTTCAATGGGCACAGAATGTGGCTGCCCGCACGCTCTTCACACTACCTAAACACTGTCATGCCGCTGATCTCCTTCAACGGCTTTACTGGTTACCAATAGAGCTAAGAGTTCACTTCAAGACTTTATGTACCACACATATACCATACATGCCTGGGTCCGCAAATCATTACCGATCTATGCTCGGTGTATATCCCGGCTTGGGCCCTGCGCTCAGTGGACCTACACCTGGCCTGTGTTCCGCGGGTGCACAGGACCAGAGCCGGGGGGCACTCATTCAAGGCATTGACCCCCGCCCTCTGGAATACCATCCCTCTTGCTGCCTGTGGCATGCAGGTCCACTGGACTTTCAGGAAGCTGATCAAGACATGACTTTTTTTCAATCTCTAGACTACTCCCTCTCTGTCCACCTCTACTCTGGCTCAGGGCTGGAACGCCCCGATGAGGGGGCTGCCATTCGCTCTACAAATGCTGGTAACATAACATAGCATAATATAACATCTCTGCTATGCACAGCTGAAGGTCATGTGCAGTGGCATAGGCTACAGGCCTGCACTCTCCTGCATGGATGGCCAATGATCTTTGGCCAAGCCCCACACCCAATCGCTGCAGGTATCCATCAGCCCCGTCCACATGGTCTTTGACAGTGCACAGTAGAAGTTGACTGCAGTGCTTGGTTTTTGGCCAGCCCATCTGCCATGGGTGGTCAACCCCCTCTGCACACTGCCTTCTTCCTTGCAAAGTTGACTGCAGGTAACAATACAATACAATACTGTAGGAGGTTTTATTTTATTTGCTCCGACGTTTATGCCTCACTTGAGCTCATTAAAGATTTTGATGATGACTGCAGGCTGTTTTTGGATATGTGGATCTCATTTGGGATTCACAGTTTCTGAAACTAAATGAAGGTTTTCAAATTATGATCAAAGGTCAAAGGAGGAGTGCCTTTGAGTCCTACCCACATGAGTATCTGGGGGTCAGGGTGGGCTTGACTTGCTCCCTTAAGTGCTCCTTCCTAACTGTTTCAGGAGTTGGGGACTGAGTCCCTGAGTCCGGTAAAGGTGGTAGCAACATTTTCTATCAGTGTTGCAGCCAGCCAGTCAGATCATTTTGGATCCAAGGTTACGGAACTAGATCTGCATATCCAAAATGGCCAATAGGAGAGAAAACTCAGTTGGACAATCATGTTGGCTTATTTTTAGAAATTTTGTATTCATAGGTATTTGCAGATCTAGATCAATGGATATCCACAGAATAACGATTCAGATATACCTCTTCAAGCCCAATCCAAGCACCTCTTTAAATACTAATTTATCTGCAAACTCCTGAATAGATCTAAAGCAAACTAACAAAAGCATGATACTGTCTTGTTTTCTATATTGAAAACCAAACAACTTATATTAAAATAGAAAATAGCACTTTTGGGAACTCCCATTTTCTTGGCCGACGCTTGACAGACGTGCATTGAAGGATCCAAAGTGGATTACCGTTTTGTTTAAAGTTTACTGCAAATTCTTTAAACTGCTTGAAAACTATTAAGGAAAGAAAAAATGCCTTTCCCTAGTTCCTATTGAAACACTGACTCAACCGTAGCTATAGTAACTATAGTGCTATAGTGGTGGTCTCTCTCACTCTCTCTCTCTATATACATATATATATATATATATATATTCACTGAAAAAACCATAGGTTATAGACCATATATAGTTAGGAATTAGCATTTAAAAAACCTTATTTTACTCACACAAAACCATTGAAATTCCATATATAGTTAGTTGCACTAACTATATATCGCGCACCCGCAATCCACTGCTGATCATGTCACATATTACATCATTCATGACATGGTCAGTGACATCACTGATGACATCACTGATGACATCTCAAATGACATCACTGATGACATCACTGATGACAACATCCAGTGACTGTATGTTTCTGTAAAGTTAAAATATGTCTTACATATTGAAGAATGAGTGGATGTATAAGTGTCTGGATGAAGGATTTAGTAGGTGCGTGACTGACTGTATGAGTGAGTGATTAAATGTGTCTCACTGAATGCATGGGTTAGTGACTAAACTGTCTTAATTTGTGCATCATTATGTCTGTTGTGATGTAAACTGCTGCATGTGTTGATCATTAGCTATACGAGAGGCTATATGTGTTATTAATTGGTTGCCCAAGTATTTCTATGGGAGATTGAGTTTGTGTGGGGGTGGCTGGAAGGTGTGTGACTCTATGCATAGATGTGTGAGCAGTTTATTCACTAGGTGTATGAGTTCAAGACTGTATCTAAGGTTATATTAGAGTCTGAAGAGGTTTATCGTATTAGCACAAGAATGATGTCAAATGAGATGTCATCAGTGATGTCATCAGTGATGTCATTTGAGATGTCATCAGTGATGTCATCAGTGATGTCACTGACCATGTCATGAATGATGTAATATGTGACATGATCAGCAGTGGATTGCGGGTGCGCGATATATAGTTAGTGCAACTAACTATATATGGAATTTCAATGGTTTTGTGTGAGTAAAATAAGGTTTTTTAAATGCTAATTCCTAACTATATATGGTCTATAACCTATGGTTTTTTCAGTGAATTTCAATGGTTTTTTAATAGCAAATATCATAAGCTGTCGAATGTCAAGTACGTGGTAAGTAAAAACATTTTCGTGTTTATGCACACTGATCTGCTTTGAATGCTGCCCCCCACCCCTCATTTCTATTAGGAGTACTCTCTCTTTGCAGATAGTGAAGGGTAGTTAACGCAGGCCTTTGCCCCCGTTGCCCCCGTTGTAATCCGTCGTGCCTGCTTCTCTCTCCATTTGATTGATTGTTCTCTTTGGTTCATTCTCTATTTACAAACAAGCACAGAGTCGCAATACTCTGTTTAGTCTTTGCAGATAGCGAAAAATCGTGTAAAAAAACAAAAGGAATCGAGCAAAATCAGTAGGCCACTAATGGGATCTCTTTTTGACCTCCCTAAAATAGAAACATTAGGAACAACCTGTTGATAATACCAATGTGTATGTACATAAGCGGCGTTCATTTGTGTTCACAGTACCCCTTGTTGATTGTTTGAATCGAGCATTGAATTGTTCGAAGTTGATTCTCTTAAGAATCTTCTCTGCCTGCAAACGAGGAAGAATAGGAATATTCTCTCTCCCTTTGCAGATAGTGAAGGGTAGGTAACGCAAACCTTTAACACGTCGTGCCTATTTCGTTCCTCATTGATTGATTGTTTCCCCAAACATTGACTGTTTGGGAATTGGTTCTTTTTGGAGGTATTCCCTGTTTGCAAATATACGTAGGAAAATCTTTGCAAATAGTGAAAGGGTACGTAATGCGGACCTTTCTCCCCCGTTGTAATCTGTCATGCCTATCTACTCCCCACTGATTGATGCACCTGTTTCACCCGGACCATTTACTAGAGATACGTCATCTGGCCCGACCAGAGAGCACCCCTAGTGAAAAGGACATATGCAATAATAACGAAGTGATCACTGTATCCTGTTAACAGAAACTTTAGCATGAAACAACCTGGAAAGAAAAGAATAGGAAAACGAAAATCAGTAGGCCACTGATGAACATGAACTTTTATTAAACAACGAACAAAGAAACGATAACATAACGTAATGATAAAACCTATTAATGTCCTAGAAACAAGAAAACGTTAAAATATGCCAGTGGTGAGAGACCAGAAAAACAGTAAGAGAAACCAAATCACCCCTCGCTGTCCCACCGCCTGCCACGCCCAAAAAATCGATAGACTAGGGAAAATGCAAGTCAGTAGAACATCCGCCCCCACTCTGGAAACTTCCAAGGTGGGGCAGGGTTGCGGCTACGCCCAGCCGGGAGCAGCCCATATAAGGCGGGTCCTGCTGCCACGCCTCGGCCAGGAGATCCTAACGTAGGGTGTAGCCGGAGGAGAGGCCGAGGCCAGCGGGACCCGGCCAGGGGATTGCCTTTACAACGCTGAACAGTTGCAGGGGGGGGAATGTCTCCTCGACCCTCCCCTCTCTCTCCCAGTCCGGCCGCGGTGGCCCTTGACAGTTTCAGGTAGTCCCGCCACATGCTCTTCCGGTCCGGCCACCAACGGTCGGGGGGCCGAGGCCGACGGGATCCGGCTGCAGCCGATAAACCAAGAAACCCGTTCATGGGGCCAGAGCCAGGGGCGTCCGGCCAACATCTACCGGAAGCCCGGCCCGAAGACGGACGGGACACTTCTTCTTTCTTGAATAATGGCTGCGACAACACTGGGGGGGGATGTCTTGCACATGCCTCCGACCCCCCCCCCCCTCGTCCTCATCGCCTGGTCCGGCCATAACAAATCTCAAGCGAGACGCCGTGGGGTGCACTGGGAGGGAGAGACGGTGCGAACAGGCCTCTCCCGCCTCCCCAGGTGGAGGCTTCCCAGCTGCACCCTCAGCGCTCCAGGCGCCCGGAAAAGGGTTCTTCCACTGTGGCCATGCTGCAACGTCTCGCCCGGCAGGGTGGAGCCCGTCCGCTCATTTGACCCCGCGATCGCCAGTAGCTACCGAACTCTCAAAATGGCGGTCGACCTGGCAAGAGCGGGCCCAGCATAATGAAATGGCCCGGTCACTGGTTGACTCCACCACCGTAGTCCTCCACGACCTTGAAGATTCTAGAGGAGCCGCGGGAGTCTCCGACCCCCGATGGGGAATGACTGCCATGATCGCCCGTGGAGTGACGAAACTGTATCCGCGGGACGTCGGCGCTCCCATGCTGGCGCCAGCCTCACTTTGAATTACTAGAATCCTGCAGACCTCAGTTCCGGTGAAAGCACAGTGTGACCCGGTAGGAAAAATTGTTGCACCCCCCTCCCCTTTTTGACTGATAGTTCAAACCACCGATCCTTTCCTTTGCCCTTTTAACGGAACTTTGGACTGCCTCCCCCTCTTTTACATTTTCTAGAGAAAACAAAACATTAACCACTACATTAGCATAGCAGTTGACACCAGAACTGTATTCAAATTGAAAACCAACAACATCTTCAACAGAATCCTTTTTGTTTCTGCTGTGACCCTGCTACAGCACAGGCATTGTCCCCAGCAGTAATTCTGCAATGCCGGTAAGAATAGCTGTGGTGCCTACTGGACTCACTCACCCCCGCGGCGCCCCACGCCGTTATTTGCTGGGCGGCAACTTACTAGACATCACTTTCGTGCCATCTAGATTTTAGCGCGTTCTGCTGCCTTGGAACTATTCGCACAACAGACTGCTACTGACGACCCACCCCCAGGCAACATCTTCTGAATTTTCATAATTTGAAAGAACTAGTAACATGTCCTCATCAGGAATTCAAAAGAAATTGCCACGGTCTCTTCGTTGTTTAAATGTTTTTACTGTTTTTGTTTTGTTGTATATATTTATATGTTATTAAAGTTTTATATTCCTACTACTTTGTTGGAGTGCTATATATTTTTAATGTGACACATAATTGTAAAAACTTTGATGTACAAAGAGTCATTCCTGGAATTTCCGCTTCAGGCTCGGTCCCCTCCCCAATCACAATACAGGATGGTTTTCAGATAGTAGGAACACGTGTGGTGTGACGGATCTCATCGGGTGTGGGCCTTGATCTACTATAACTCCTTTGAAGAGGGGTGATTCTTTACAGCTGGGGCCATAAACTACATCTGCAGGGCTAGGTGATAGCCTGGACAATCGGACACAGAGGAAGAGGAGTGTCAGAGGGTGCGGTAGTGAATAGGGCGAAAGGGAGGTGTCGGGCGGGCACAGTGTGTGATTTTCAGGGAAGAGCAGCGCAGATGGGGGGAGGTTTATTGCCGATGCATAAGACAGAGAGCGGGGGTGACCAGTGCCTGGGGAAGATGCTTGCGAGGGTGGGGAGCCATGCTACGAATCGACAGCGTGCAGAGAGTGGGTCTGGTCAAGGCATCTAAAATGGCTGCCGTGCACGACAAAAGTGTGGCATTTCAAAAAAGGCAAGATGGCGCAGACAATGTTTTTCAACACTTCCTCATTTCCTTCGAATCGAACGTTAACAGACGTTGGTGCATATTACCAAAGTTAAGCGATATTTATCGCTAACGATGCTTACCAACTAATTTTTTACAGCTAAGCATCGTCAGAAATTATCGAAGATAAACCTTGCTATTATCAAGGTTTATCGCAAATGCGATAATAAACGGCCGCAATGCATGAATATCGCTAAAAAGTCAGCGATATTCATGCATTACCGAGCTAATGCTCTTAGCCATGTTATCCACCTCCCATTGGATAACATGGCTAAGAACTGCTCAGGGCAGGTGTTACTTTTTGGAGATATTCGCGCTTAGCGCGAATATCTCAAAGTTGGTAATAGGAGATAGATATCTTGCATGTTGTAATGCAAATTATTGTGGTATATGGAACTCATACCATAATCTCTCAGGAAAGCAGAAACTGATCCTTTTGGGACCGCCTAAAAAGGCCTAGGGGGTGAGGGGTACTCTACTTTGCCCCCTTTTCACGTTCCGAACTATTTTATTTTACTCTCTTCTGTAATTACACAAAATAGCAGCGATAAGATGCATCGGAGACACACTGTGAGAGAAAGGAGGCCGGAGATGAAGAAGAGATGTCAAATACACATTGGAGATAATATAGTGGCAGAAGGGAAGTAAATATGAGTAAACTTACCATGTAACATAAAAATGTTGCACTCTATACTATAAGTCTCATTTTATACTACAATCACTTCGCTACAACCTCATAAATTAAAAATAAAAATGAATAATGTCTCAAACAATTTTTGATTCCTAAATATAAATTTATTCTTCAGAATTTTCTAAATTTGAAAGAACTAGTAACATGTCCTCATCAGCAATTTCCTCATGAAAAGTCTGCAATGATGATTCTTGTAACTCTATGGTCTCCAAACATTCGATAAATTCGCCATCAACAGATTGATCAAAAAAATCATTCAAGTCATCTCCTCCTTGTGACAATATTTCATTATTGGTGCTGTCAATTTCAATCAATGTAGTGGAATCATTCAAGTCATCTCCTCGTGACAATATTTCATTATTGGTGCTCTCAATTTCAATCAATGTAGTGGAATCATTCAAGTCATCTCCTCCTTGTGACAATATTTCATTATTGGTGCTGTCCATTTCAATCAATCTAATGGAATCATACAAGCCATCTCCTCCTTGTGACAATATTTCATTATTGGTGCTCTCAATTTCAATCAATGTAGTGGAATCATTCAAGTCATCTCCTTGTGACAATATTTCATTATTGGTGCTGTCCATTTCAATCAATCTAATGGAATCATACAAGTCATCTCCTCCTTGTGACAATATTTCATTATTGGTGCTCTCAATTTCAATCAATGTAGTGGACAATTCAAAAGAAATTGCCACGGTCTCTTCATTGTGAGCCATTTTATTTTGAAATTGCTTGCTGTAAATTGCAGAAAAAAATAATCACTTTCATTTATCGTTTTTAGTAATACATAATATAAAACTAACTTTATCAAGTATTTAGTATAACAGAAGGACTGCAAATAAATAACAGAAAACATTTTTCAAATTATCTTCAAGTGTACAACATAGTTCCCCTTACAAATTAACAACTCACCTTTTTAAAAGTAGGAGAAGTGTTAGTACTGTGTAAATCAAACACCAGAAATTCACCACCAAAAATTCCTCACAAATGTACCTCAGTACATAACCAATTAACTTTCATCACACACAAATACAAAACCAAAGTAACATTTTAATTGGTTCTAAATTTCAACACTTTCAAATGTGTTTTCCCCATGCAATTTTCCATAGGACATTTACATACGTCTGCAGCCTGAATGGCTGAACGGGATTACACCAAACTTGGCAAAATGGTACATCAAACCTAAGAGGTCAGGAAGGATCTACTATGCCCCCTTATGGTCATTTCCCCCTTCGCTTTGGCCTCCTCTTGTCTCTCAATCCTACCGAGAGACAAGATGGCGGCCGCTACGGACTGTTTGGAATGTTGACAGACGCCGGAGAACCAATCAGCTTCGCAAAGCTCCGTAACGCGAAAAGTACGCGAAGCGGAGCGCTGTTACAGATATATATCTTTTTTTGAACGTTAATTTCTCAAAATCCACTGGAGCACACATATTGAGACCTAGCAAAGGCACATCGGGCTACCAGTCCCTAATATTTTACCAAGTTTCGTGCAAATCCATTCAGCCGTTCGATTATTATTATTATTTTTTTTTTTTGCCCCGCGGGGCCCTTTTAAAACCTCCACATCAAACCTAGGGGGTCAGCGAGGATCTACTATGCCCCCTTATGGTCATTTGCCCCTTCGCTTTGGCCTCCTCTTGTCTCTCGATCCTACCGAGAGACAAGATGGAGGCCGCTACGGACTGTTTGGAATGTTTACAGACGCCGGAGAACCAATCAGCTTCGCTTCACAAAGCTCCGTTGCGCGAAAAGTACGCGTACTGGAGCGCTGCCCGGTCCGCTGTTACAGATATATATCTTTTTTTAAACGTTAAGTTCTCAAAATCCACTGTAGCACATATATTGAGACCTACATCGGGCTACCAGTCCCTACAATTTTGCCAAGTTTTGTGCAAATCCATTCAGCCGTTCGGGCTAAAAGTGAGGCCAACCGCCCTATGGAAAACTCAATGTTAAAAACACGTTTTGGGACCCCCCTTTTTTCTCGACCCCCCCTGGACGAACCCCCCCCCCAATTTTCAGGGGCTGCTCAGAAACAAAATGTGCCATTTTCCTGAAAATTTCAGCCAATTCCGTCCACAAACGCCAAAGTTATTTGACATAGAATTTTCAAAAATCCCATAGAGAAAAAATCCTAACTATATATACCTACTGGCGACCGCCAGTAGGTAATATGTATATATATTACCTACTGGCGATAGACAGTAGGTATATATAGTTAGGATTTTTTTTTCCTATGGGATTTTTGAAAATTCTATGTCGAATAACTTTGGCGTTTGAGGACAGAATTGGCTGAAATTTTCAGGAAAATGGAACATTTTGTTTCTGAGCAGCCCCTGAAAATTTGGGGGGGTTTCGTCAAGGGGGGGCCGAGAAAAAAGGGGGGTCCCAAAACGTGTTTTTCCCATGCAATTTTCCATAGGGCGGTTGGCCTCACTTTTAGCCCGAACGGCTGAATGGATTTACACCAAACTTGGCAAAATTGTAGGGACTGGTAGCCCGATGTGCCTTTGCTATGTCTCAAGATATATGCTCCAGTAGTTTTTACAAAAATTAACTTTGAAAAATATATATTGGGCTACATTGGGCTATATATATGTTGGAGCCCAAATGTAGCCCAATGTAGCCCAATGTAGCCCAATGTAGCCCAAAGATGGCCACCAGAGACAAAAACAAATGTAGCCCAAATATCAGCCAGATGTAGCCCAACTATAGCCCAATGACAGAATGTCCCAGAGTGTTCTAAAGAACAACTAGAGTGCTAACAGTCCTACTTATTACAAAGGTATGGCACACCTGAAGCCATCTTGATTGGAATAAAGTAGTAACTCTTAAAACATTTAATTTAAAAAGGAACAAAATGAGGGAGTTCATTTTGCCATAGAAAGTATGATTAGCGAATATATGACGAAATCCCGCATACCATCAGTCCGCAAAAAAAATCCCGCATGTACTATTAGGCCGCAAATTAAAATAATGAAAACTTTTAGAACGAATATGCCTTTAGCATACACTAAACAACTAAACTACCCTAAACCCTAAAACACTACCCCCAGCATGACCCTACACTACACAAACACTACAACACTACCCTAAACCCTAACACACTACCCCCAGCATGACCCTACACTACGCAAACACTACAACACTACCCTAAACCCTAAAACACTACCCCAGCATGACCCTACACTACGCAAACACTACAACACTACCCTAAACCCTAAAACACTACACCCCAACATGACCCTACACTACGCAAACACTACAACACTACCCTAAACCCTAAAACACTACCCCCAGCATGACCCTACACTACGCAAACACTACAACACTACCCTAAACCCTAAAACACTACACCCAGCATGACCCTACACTACGCAAACACTACAACACTACCCAAAACCCTAAAACACTACACCCCAGCATGACCCTACACTACGCAAACACTACAACACTACCCTAAACCCTAAAACACTACCCCCAGCATGACCCTACACTACGCAAACACTACAACACTACTCAAAACCCTAAAACACTACACCCCAGCATGACCCTACACTACGCAAACACTACAACACTACCCAAAACCCTAAAACACTACCCCCAGCATGACCCTACACTACGCAAACACTACAACACTACCCTAAACCCTAAAACACTACCCCCAGCATGACCCTACACTACGCAAACACTACAACACTACCCAAAACCCTAAAATACTACCCCCAGCATGACCCTACACTACGCAAACACTACAACACTACCCTAAACCCTAAAACACTACCCCCAGCATGACCCTACACTACACAAACACTACAACACTACCCTAAACCCTAAACACTACCCCCAGCATGACCCTACACTACGCAAACACTACAACACTACCCAAAACCCTAAAACACTACACCCCAGCATGACCCTACACTAGGCAAACACTACAACACTACCCAAAACCCTAAAACACTACCCCCAGCATGACCCTACACTACGCAAACACTACAACACTACCCTAAACCCTAAAACACTACCCCCAGCATGACCCTACACTACGCAAACACTACAACACTACCCTAAACCCTAAAACACTACACCCAGCATGACCCTACACTACACAAACACTACAACACTACCCAAAACCCTAAAACACTACACCCCAGCATGACCCTACACTACACAAACACTACAACACTACCCAAAACCCTAAAACACTACCCCCAGCATGACCCTACACTACGCAAACACTACAACACTACCCTAAACCCTAAAACACTACACCCAGCATGACCCTACACTACGCAAACACTACAACACAACCCTAAACCCTAAAACACTACACCCAGCATGACCCTACACTACGCCAACTCTACAACACTACCCAAAACCCTAAAACACTACCCCCCAGCATGACCCTACACTACGCAAACACTACAAAACTACCCAAAACCCTAAAACTCTACACCCCAGCATGACCCTACACTACGCAAACACTACAACACTACCCTAAACCCTAAAACACTACCCCCAGCATGACCCTACACTACGCAAACACTACAACACTACTCAAAACCCTAAAACACTACACCCCAGCATGACCCTACACTACGCAAACACTACAACACTACCCAAAACCCTAAAACACTACCCCCAGCATGACCCTACACTACGCAAACACTACAACACTACCCTAAACCCTAAAACACTACCCCCAGCATGACCCTACCCTACGCAAACACTACAACACTACCCTAAACCCTAAAACACTACCCCCAGCATGACCCTACACTACGCAAACACTACAACACTACCCAAAACCCTAAAACACTACCCCCAGCATGATCCTACATTACGCAAACACTACAACACTACCCTAAACCCTAAAACACTACCCCCAGCATGACCCTACACTACGCAAACACTACAACACTACCCCAAACCCTAAAACACTACCCCCAGCATGACCCTACACTACGCAAACACTACAACACTATCCTAAACCCTAAAACACTACCCCCAGCATGGCCCTACACTACACAAACACTACAACACTACCCTAAACCCTAAAACACTAGCCCCAGCATGACCCTACACTACACAAACACTACAACACTACCCAAAACCCTAAAACACTACCCCCAGCATGACCCTACACTACGCAAACACTACAACACAACCCTAAACCCTAAAACACTACCCCCAGCATGACCCTACACTACGCAAACACTACAACACTACCCTAAACCCTAAAACACTACCCCCAGCATGACCCTACACTACGCAAACACTACAACACTACCCTAAACCCTAAAACACTACCCCCAGCATGACCCTACACTACACAAACACTACAACACTACCCTAAACCCTAAAACACTAGCCCCAGCATGACCCTACACTACGCAAACACTACAACACTACCCAAAACCCTAAAACACTACCCCCAGCATGACCCTACACTACGCAAACACTACAACACAACCCTAAACCCTAAAACACTACCCCCAGCATGACCCTACACTAAACAACCACCACAACTCTACACTACACTAACACAACACTACACTACACAACACTACACTACACAATCACTAACCCCCGAAAAAATTAACACAAACCCACTTACCTCTCTCGTCATCGTGGTTTTCACAACGCAAATGCATTTACCATACATGCCTTTAAAACGTAATTCTTTGTAAAGGCATGCGTGATAAATGCACATGCGTTTTGAAAAAATGCGGGATAATGGTATGCGAGTTCAATGACCTTGCGGGATAATGGTATGCGGACTGAAAGTCGGCGGGATAAAAAATGCGGGAAAATGGCTGCAAACCATGATTAGCAGCAGACTTCCCTGGTGAGCACTAGCTTTACTACATTGATCTAATGAGCAACTAGAGTGCTAACATTCAGAATTTATGGCAAATGTGTGACACATCTGAATGCCTTCTTGATAGAACCAAAATAAACAAGCATTGAAAATGCAATAGATCTCGCCCTCGTTTAAGTTAAAGCCATTCTGTTTGTAATGAGGTGGCTTTTTAGCTTTGCTTTTATTAGTGTTTTTAAAACTTTCATGTAAATAACATGCATATGTATGCATATATGTATATGTATGCATGCATTTATATTTATATAGATATGCAGATTATATATGTCTATATATGTATATTTCCTACTGGCGATAGCCAGTGGGTATATATAGTTAGGATTTTTTCTCTATGGGATTTCTGAAAATTCTATGTCTAATAACTTTGGCGTTTGTGGACGGAATTGGCTGAGATTTTCAGGAAAATGGCACAGTTTGTTTCTGAGCAGCCCCTGAAAATATGGGGCAGTTTCGTCAAGGGGGGGCCGAGAAAAAAGGGGGGTCCCAAAACGCGTTTTTCCCATTCATTTTTCCATAGGGCGGTTGGACTCACTTTTAGCTCGAACGGCTGAATGGATTTACATGAAACTTGGCAAAATTGTAGATATGGTTTGCCCGACGTGCCTTTGCTATGTCTCAATATATGTGCTCCAGTGGATTTTGAGAAATTAACGTTTAAAAAAATATATATATCTGTGACAGCGCTCCGGTTAGCGCCCCGGTTCGCGTACCTGACACGTAACGGAACTTCGCGAAGCGAAGCTGATTGGCTCTCCAGTGTCTGTCAACATTCTAAACAGTCCGGAGTGGCCGCCATCTTGTCTCTCGGTAGGTTCGAGAGACAAGATATGGTGAAAAAAGAAGGGGGAAATGAAGGAAAGGGAGCAAGGTAAACCCCTCCTGACCCCCTAGGATTGATGAGGGGGATATTAAAGTCCCCCGCGGGGCAAAAAAAAACAAAAAACATTTTGCGATTTTTCGCGGTAGAGGCGCTTCCCGGTACGCGAACCGGGCAGCTAACCAGCAGCGTAATGGGAGTCCGCCATCTTGTGTTTTTGGAGCGTCCGGTTCGCGTACCGGGTAGCGTCCCGGTAAGCGTAACAAGGGGAAAACCAAGAGAAACAGTAAAAAAAAAATTAAGGGAATAGATTTCCAGCAAACTTGGCAAAATTGTAGGGACTGTTTGTTTGATGTGCCTTTGCAAGGCCTCAAGATATGTGCACGTGTGGATTTTGTGTAATTAAGGTTAAAAAATATATATATATCTGTAAGCGTGCTCCGGCACGCTTACGTTACGGGTTTTGTTTGCGCTGCAGAGCCGATACGTCACGATTATGCGACGCGTCATGAGGCGTCTCACGTGGCTACGTGACACGTCACGTAATAAAGAATATATTTGACAGCTATAGATATTAGCTTTTAAAAAAACAATGAAATTCACTGAAAAAACCATAGGTTATAGACCATATATAGTTAGGAATTTGCATTTACAAAACCTTGAAAATTCACTGAAAAAACCATAGGTTAGAGACCATATATAGTTAGCTGGACATTTTATTGACATAAAACCAATGAAATTCCATATATAGTTAGTTGCACTAACTATATATCGCGCACCCGCAATCCACTGCTGATGACGTCACATATTACATCATTCATGACATGGTCAGTGACATCACTGATGACATCACTGATGACATCGCAAAAAGGGAGCAGGGTAGAAACACCCTGACCCCCTAGGCATGCTCAGGGGGTCCCACAAGGACCCCCAAGGCCCAAAAAATATATATATTTTTTAAAACCGCGGGGTATGTGTAGGTACGCGTACCCCGCGAAAAAAAAATGAAACCCCGGTCTGCTTTTTTCAAATTAGCCCCCGGGGGGACCAAATCCCGGGGGCATAATGGAAAAATGTGTGGGGGGGCCCAATCCCCCCACACTGCCCCGGGGACCGCCACCCCTCAGGGCAAAGTAATTATGATTAGGGCTCCCGGTTTTATGGTATTTATTTTTTTGCCATTTCCGTCTGTATTTATCTGTATTTATTTTTTGGGCATTTTTTCTGTATTTATCCACATTTATTTTTGCCACACGCAAAAGACGACGCTACAGCTAGTATTTTTCCACATTTATTTAAATTGAAAACACAGCGAACATAAAATGCCTTTCTACGCTTGAAGTTGAAGGCATTGGTACTTAGTGTTGCACTACTTCTACAATATACAAGAAATTCATTGCATGCCCCTCTCTTGCTCTGGATTTGAGTAAGTCCAGGCCCCCCTCCTGTGTAAACAGCTCCTGGCACCCCCCCCCGCCCCAGGGCCTGGTGGCAGCAGGCAAAATGGGCTGGTGTCAGCTTTCTCAAGGCCCGTGCTTTGTTCAGTGTTTATTGTATTGTATTGTAATTGCATTTATATTGCGCTTACTACCCCTGACTAGGCGTCAAAGCGCTTTTTTGGCGAGTAGTACGCTACTCCGGCACCCATAGAGGATTAGTGTTGAATTTGTATAGTGAAACATGCAAGTACATTTTAAGTGGTGGATAGGTTAGTCAGTTATTTAGAATGATAGCAGAAGGATAGAGGAGGAAAAAAGTTTGTATTTATATAGCGCTTGTTACCCCTGTGACTGTTTTTCCTGTGTTGCCAGCATTAACCTCAGGAGGAAGGTAAAAATGTCTGTGTCCCTTTGATTCAGGTTATGGTTTCCCTGGACCCACTGAGTTTCTGCTCAATTCTACATGCCCACATTCCCTTTTAAAGACACCTGAAGAGATTCCTGAACATCGTACTCTATTCGCTTGAATGTCTCCTTACGATTCTGAATACACTGTGTCTACTCTACCCAAATTCACACTGTTGCTAGCATATCCACGCTGGATCAGTTTGAAGCTGCCCTGCTTGTCCTTGCTGTTTTGATTCATGTGAACAATTCTCTGATTCTACTTTACAATACGGCTTACAGTTTGCATGCGTCTCCTTTTCAATTAAAATATGTCTATGTGCTCTCACTCCCTTTTTGCGTGTGTGCTTCCTTGCTTGGATGCCAGTGTGTGAAACGCTTCCCCATACATACACCGAAATGTATTCACTAATTAACACTGGCCTGCATATCAGACCCAAAACATCGCACAGAAAACCACATAAAAAATTGCCACCGCCTATAGAAAGCATATATTGCTTCCTATCTCCCAACCTCTGCACATAACACCTACACTAATAATGTCACCAAGAGCATCAAACACACTGCACGTACTCCTACCAAACGCCTCGAAAACCACCCACACAGTACTGCCCACTGTTCTCAGTAGTTAGGCTGTTCGTCAAAGAAACCCCACACACCTCCTTCTCTACACCGTAACTTATCATTTCAACTCTTCAAAAAAACACTGCATACTTAAACCCTTAGGACTAACACCGACAAAGCGCCCAGTCTTTCACAATAACCCTACACGACATCCGGGTTATACCAACGCAATCTGTTACTTTATTTATTTATAAAGTTTTATATAGCGCGAACATGACCCAAGAGGGTATCAGAGCGCTTTACAAGAGGTAAAGAAATAATAAAACTGTTAACAAAATCTAGAGAGAAATAGGATGGGTGGGACCCAAAATGAGGGAGGAGGCAATCACAGAGTCCATGCCACCCACTGAATATACATATACATGATCACAGAAGTCCAAAACTTTACGTAGGTATTTGTTGAACATACTCTCCATCTACATTCTTTCAAGTTTTGGGTGCTGCTGCATCTCTCGCACCAATAGCTCCAGCGACACTGGTCACATCATCACGCCTGCTGAGAAGGAGGACTAGAAGCTTAACTAAATGTCTCTCGATTCAGAGCTCTTCTCTGCCCTGAACAGCTTCTGGGAAGCACCCCCTTGTAGAAGAAGGACTACAGACTGCTTAAGATGGTGGGAGGAGACTCTCTTCACCTCTGAGTACTGCTCCATACACATTTAGTGAGTGTGCAGGTGTTCGTTGTACATGTAATGTGCCTTTTTAATTCCCCTGATATCACTTCTGGTGCGGTCATTGATTCCGATGTTTGTGAGACACGTATGACGTCATCTCACATACTAATTAATTCTCACTCCTAAAAAGGTTGGAAACTTGCAAGCTTTGCCTTGGAAGGACATTTGTCTGTGTTGAGCCGAATGTATTTCGTTCACGTGTCTCAAGCAATTCACCTTTTCACTTCACCAGCTCCCTTCAACTCCGACACCCGCCCCCACCCCCCACACAAAAAATGTGAAGTTAGCTCAATGTAATCTCTTGTGTTCTGGCGAAGGATGCCCGAGGCGTCACACAAGGCGCTGCAGGTGGCAAAGTACTGTGTAATGAGGGATTAGAGGGGAATGAATGGGAAAGGCTGCTCCTCACGACGGCCTCCCCTCCTCCTGTCCCACTGAAATCTGAAGTGTTGATACAAAAAGCATATGTAATGGACATGTGCAAACCCAATCCCACACAGCCCCTCTCAGCACACCACCTTCGTATGGAGCTCGGTGGTGCTATTAGAACGTTAATGAGAGGAGAAATTGTTAGTTGAGAAACAGTTTTATATAGCGCGAACTCGACCTGAAAGTGTTTAAGTGCTTAGTTACCCTCGCACAGGCTGTGGACAGCCCATTGTCATTCTGACTGCAGATGATTATCACATTTAGAATGACAATGGGCCGTCTGCATTTAACATAATGTGCACTGCAAGTGTGTGTCTTTGAGGCGATTGACTCACTTGGCGCCAGTAGATTGTAGCAGAGAAGCTTAACGAGCGCCGCCCGAGGTGTGCTTCCTCACTGCTGATGCAGTTTTACTCGTATTTTTCCATTTCTAAATATAAATACAGACAATGGAAAAATAGTTTTCCGTCTGTATTTATGTGTATATATCCGTAAAAACGGAAAAGCGGGAGCCCTAATTATGATAGCGGGGGGGCACACGCCCCCCCGCAGCCCCGGGGACCGCCACCCCCCGGGGCTTTGATATTGATGGGGGGAGCCCTGGGGACCACCACCCCCCGGGGATTTATTACTAAGTATACGGGGGGCTTAAGGCCCCCCACGCAACCCCGGGGACTGCCACCCCCCGGGGCTTCGAATAAAATACATTTTTAAAAAACCTGTGTGGGGGGCTCAAGCCCCCCCACACACCCCGGGGACCGCCACCTTCCCGGGGCACTAATATTTGACTGACCCCCAGCCCCGGGGACCACCACCCCCGGGGCTTTTTTAATTGTTTGGAGGGGGGCCGAACGGCCCCCCTCCTGGAGCCCTTGATGGCCCTGGGGACCGCCACCCCCCAGGGCCGGCTCCTGCAGTGTCCCTGGATGCCCATCCCCGGGACACTGCTGTTTGCTATGGTAGGGCGGGAGCCTCGCGGCTCCCGCCCTACCGTAGCAAACTTCTTTGGTTTTTGGAAGAGAGAGCAGGAACCCTGCTCTCTTCCAAAAACCAAAGACTATTGCTTTAGCATGTTAGCTGCTCCCCATGCAGAAAAGTAATGCCGGCTCCCGCAGGATGCGGGGAGCTGGCAGGGACTGTGGGGGGCTTGGGGACCCCCCCACTGCCCCCAACGAGGAGGGCTGGCCCCGGGGGATGGGGTCCTGGGGGCCAAAGGTGGCAACAGGAGGGGGGCAAAGCAGCCCCCTCCTAATTTTAAAAATAAATAAATAAAAAAGCCCCATGCCCCGGGGGATGGGGTCCCCGGGGCGGAGTATGTCCCTGGGTGGGGGGCCACGCGGCCCCCTTCCCGATTTTTTTTTTAAATAAAAATTGGGGGCAGGCCTCGGGGGATGGGGTCCCCACGGCCAAAAATAAATAAAAAGAAGGGGGGCTACACAGCCCCCTTTCTTAAAAGTATTTGTTTTTTTTAAAAACGGGATTGGGAGGAGGCCACGCCCCCTCCATGCATCGCCCTGCAAATGCGCCCCCTGCCGCGTTTGCAGAGGTGGAACTAATTCCACTCGCATACTGGAGGTCCCTGGGGGCCAACTAGCCCACCAGGAGCCTCCAGTATGGGCCAGGGGGCTCCCTTGCAGAGAGGTGTAATGAGGCCATGCCCCTTTTTACACCTCTCTGCAACGGAGCCCCCTGGCGCATACTGGAGGTTGCTGGTGGGCTAGTTGGCCCCCAGGGACTCCCAGTATGCAAAGGGAATTAGTTCCCCCTCTGAAAAAGTGCCAGGGGGGGCTGCGTTGCAGAGAGGTGTAAAAAGGGGCATGGCCTCATTACACCTCTCTGCAACGCAGCCCCCTGGCGCATACTGGAGGTTCCTGGTTGGCTAGTTGGCCCCCGGGGACCCCAGTATGCAAGGGGAATTAGTTCCCTTTCTAAAAAATCAGCAGGGGCTGCGTTGCAGAGAGGTGTAAAAAGGGGCGTGGCCTCATTACACCTCTCTGCAATGCAGCCCCCTGGCGCATACTGGAGGTTCCTGGTGGGCTAGTTGGCCCCCAGGGTGCCCCATTATGCAAGGGTAATTAGTTCCCCCTCTGCAAACGCGCCAGGGGGCTGCGTTGCATAGAAGTCGAATGAGGCCACGCCCCCTATTACATCACTCTGCAACGCAGCCCCCTGGCGCATACTGGAAGTTCCTGGTGGGCTAGTTGGCCCCCATGGACCCCCAGTATACAAGGGGACTTAATGCCCCAACTTAGAACACGGTACCAGGCGTGTTTGCACAGTGGTGAATGTAGGGGGCGGGGCTAGAGGTGATATGTGTGCAAACATGCCCTGTGGCGCGTTTTAAGTTGGGGAATTCATTCTTCTTCAATCCAGAGGTCCCCTAGGGGCCAACTAGTCCAACAGGTACCTCCAGTAAGCACCACGGAGCTGCTTTGCAGAGTGTTGTAAAAAGGGGGCGTGCCCTCTGAACACCTGTCTGCAACGCAGCTCCCTGGAGTTTTGGAACTTTAAAAAATTCCTCAGTGCTGCATCTTTCAGCCCACTCCTGATCCTGAAAAGTAATTCTAACCATACTTACAGTAACTTGAATTTCCTTCCATAGGCTAACATTGACTGGTTTCACTTGGAAAAAATTTTTAGTGTGGAGTTTTGGAACTTTAAAATATTCCTCTAAAAGCAGCCGAACTACGAATTCCGATTTACTCACCTGTTATCAGGAAAGACCTCAGTGCTGCATCTTTCAGCCCACTACTGATCCTGAAAAGTAATTCAAATCGTAGTTACAGTAACTTGAATTTCCTTCCATAGGATATCATTGCCTGCTATATAAAATATATATAAATTAAAAAAATATAAAAAATTAAAAAAAACTATATTTTTAAAAACATTTATTTTTCAATTAATTTAAAAAATATGTAATGTAATTTAAAAAATAAAATATCTAAAAATAAATAATTTAAAATAATGTAGTAAATCAGTATAAAAAATATAACAATACATTTAAAAATTATCATTTACAAAACCTTTGAAATTCACTGAAAAAACCATAGGCTTCACACACGTTATAGTTAGGAATTAGCATTTAAAAAACCTTGCAAATTCATAAAAAAAACATAGGTTTCACACATGTTATAGTTAGCTGGACATTTCACTCATACAAAACCTTTGAAATGCCCCCGTTATAGTTAGTTCAGCTAACTATAACTCGCGCGCCCGTAATGCACTGCTGAAGACGTCACATATTACATCACTCATGACATGGTCAGTGACATCACTGATGACATCTCAAATGACATCAAATGAAAGAACTTCAAGCACAGCACTCTAAAACAACACCCTGAAACACTCATTGTAGATAACTATCACTCATCGACCAACGGCAGCATGAAAACAAACTTAATTTTCTACACTAATCGCCCGGCTCAATGGAAAAATACCTTCTCTCTTCACCTTCAAGTTGCCAAGTCAGTAACAATTCCCTATGGTGAAAAAATCTCCACTACCATCTCCCCGACCTTCAAAGGGGATCTCACCATTTCCATCTACAGAACTTGAACCATTCTCATACAGGCCACCGACCCGCGCCTCACCACTTTTGGCCGCCACTTCCCCACACTTCTCTTCTCGCTAACTCAACTGAGCCTTCAATCCCTTCTCCCCTATCTCCCACTACCCTCACTAATATCGTGGAACAAAGCCAATCTACCTGCCCTGAAGACCCTCTCCTCAACTCATGGACTTCCACCATCACTCACTACAATCACACTACCCCTATTCTTACTCTCCGTCGCCAAACACCCACCATTTTCACATCTACTGATCTCACCAGGAGCAACAAACTCACAACCAACAATCCCCTCAAGGCCAATCTTAACAAATTGGTCTGTAACCTCAGCCCTCCTCTCTCCACCACTGAGAATCTGAACCCTCCCCCACAACCTTACCCTACCACCTACCCAGACCCTGTTCCCACAACCCCTACTTCCCCCTGGTCGAACGTCATTTCCTATCAGTGGTCTCTCTCCCCCCTTCTACAACTACACCATCTCCTTCCACTGTCACACCCCCCATACACAACCCGCCTTCAACTCTATCCTCTTGGACACGCCCTGGAACTCCAATGGCCTTTCTTTAATTTCTCTTCCTACTCACCTGGACACTACTCCCACTTATCCTCCGCTGAACTCCACGGCTCCCTGCGTTCAACCTCTCCCCTCTCCTAATCCCAAAGATCTCTCACACGCTCCCCTCTCTACCCTTGATAATCGGAACCCTCCCTCACAACCTTCCCCTACCACCTACACTGTCCCTGTTCCCCGACCCTTACTTCCCCCCTGTTTAACGTAATTTCCAATCCAGTTGTCTCTCTCCCCCTTCTACCACTAATTACTCCCCGTCCGCTGTTACACTCCCACATTCACAACCTGCCTCCACTGCCTATCTCTCTGGCAATGCCCGGAACTCTGACGAACATCCCAGAATTTCTCTCCCTCCTCACTTCGACTTCAGTCCCATTTCTCCTCCACCGAACTCCTCGAACAGGAACATTACATTACCGACTCCCCGCGTACAACCTCCCCCCTCTCCTAATCCCAGGGACTCCATACAATCCCTGACCGCTGCTCAATCTCCCTCCATAGACCCAAGTCATCCTCGCCCCCTGCCTAATACCTTACACTTTCTCAGCTCAATAGCACCGCAACTGAACAGAATGGAGCAGAAAATTAACTCCCTTACTGCTGATTTCCTTTACTTACAACAAGACCTCCTTAACAGGGCCAAGCCACCGTGCTCCCTCCCCCGAGGTGTTGAGCCCCTACTACACTCAATAAATCTCACATGGCCCCTCAGAGTACCCCTCGACCCTCCAGCCCATCATCGAGCCAGGCCCTCAGTCCTAACAAGGATAGCCAACCCTTTTCGGTACCAAAACCGGATGAGCTCTACGACTCTCACCTCGCTTTGTACCAGAAGTCAGACTCTTTCCCCATCCCTGTTATTCTCGGCACTAACAGAATCGCGAATACTGTCCACTCGCCTAGACCCCCTGCTCAATACACCTCTATCCACCTAACTCCCCCCGTCATCGAGGCTCCCCGTCCTCTCTCCTGCATGCTCCTAAACTGCAGATCAGCTGTACAACACGCTACTGACATTGCTGAAGCTCGTCTTGCTGAAGAAATTGACATCGCCTTCCTCACAGAATCAATGCCCACTCCACCCCCATTCTTGAAATTCTCACCCCTCCAGGGTACAACATCATCAGACAAGACAGGCCGATCAAAACTGGGGGGGTACTAGCCATCATCCATAGAGATGGAATACAGATTACCAAACTCAAACCTGCACAATACCTATCATTTGAATACCTAGGAGTCGAACTCACTACCGAGGGCACCCCACCCAACAAATTCCACACCATCTACCATCCTCCTGGAGAGCGTACCCTTTTCCCCGAAGAACTAACAGACCTAATAACACGATTCTCCTTGACAGACACTAAAGACGTGTTCTCGGCTGACCTCAATATCCACTGGAACGACCCAGAAGACTCCACTGTCCTGAACCTTTCCAACCTTCTGGAAATAAAACCTCAAGCAACTCCGCAATAATCAAACTCACATCAAAGGTGCTACACTAGAGGCTATCATAACCAACAACGATCTGATCTCCCTGAGAGAGATTTCTGCCATTGACTGGTCTGATCACCACCTCATTCTGTTCAGGATTGACACACTTGCCAGCCTCCAACCTATTTGTGTTGTCAAACCTAAACTTTTGACCAGAATCACCAACCAAAGAAATACCTTTATTCGAACTTGAAGCCAAGATTCATCCCCATCTTCAACACCATCACTCATCATGGGAAGCTGATGACCTCACTACACACTTTAACTCAAGAATGACAGAGGTTTTTGTTGTAAGCACGACAAAGGAGACAGGTGGCAGCATTTAAGTGCAGGTTTATTCCTCAGTAAGGACGTAGGGAAAACCCGACCAACAGTGCCGGGATTCAAATTGCCTCTAACGGCTTGGTGCTAGAATGCCCAGCCCGTGACACAGAACAAGTGATCACGAGCCCAGCGCGAGGCACAGGCTTGAACATAAGATGAACATAACAGTTTTAGACCAAATAGCTCCTCTCAAACTCAAACAACTGAGGAGAGCCAAATCAAAACCCTGGTTTAACGTGGAGCTGAATGATGAACGGCGACAACTCAGACAAGCGGAAAGGTCTTGGAGACAAAACCCCTCGACCTGGCACCTAACACATCTTAGATCTGCTCAGCGGTCATAAAAAAAACACATCTTCAATGAAAAGGCATCTTTTTTCCGCAGCCAACTTGATCTGGCGTAAAACAGACCAAGACAACTCTTCAACATTGTAAAAAGCCAAACTAACTGCACTTCCTCTCAAGAAATCGAAGCCACCAATGAACGATGTGAAGACATTGCCACCTTCTTCACTAATAAAGTCTCTAAAATTGATCAATTCTTCTTACAAACTGCTAACCTTCTTTCCCCCTTAACCGGCCCCGCTTCAACCTCCCTTGACCACTAGGAAAGAGCTCTTCACAAGGACAATCAAACCTGCCTCCAGCTAAAAAACAATGTCTTCAATATAATTTCTAATCTAAAACCTTCCTCCCACACTATGGGCCCCCTCCCTTCCACAATTTTAAAAGAACTCAACCACACCATCTCCCCTTTCTGGACAAAAATCATCAACGCCTCTCTCACCTCAGGCTGTGTCCCAGACTCCCTTCAACTAGGACAAATCACATCCATTCTCAAGAAACCTGGGGCTGACCCTAATGATCTTAACAACCTCAGACCTATCTCTAACCTCCCATTCCTTGCAAAAACATTGGAGAAATGTGTTCTCCTCCAACTCAATAAACACATTGATGAGTTCAACCTCCTCTACACCTTTCAATCTGGTTTCAGAAAAGGCTGTAGCCTGGAAACAGCTATGCTCAACGTCTCCGAAGACATTCACAAGGCCCTAGACGAAGGTGATGCCTGCCTACTCATCCTTATTGACCTTTCTGCGGCATTCGACACAGTAAACCATCCAGCCCTTCTGGAGACCAGGTCGAAACGTTCCAGCATAAATGGCACAGTACTAAAATGGTTCACCTACTTCCTTCAACATCACTCGCAACAAATTAAATTTAATTCCTGTCTCTCAAAGCCTACTAGTCACACTTGGGGTCCCGCAAGGCTCGATCCTCTCCCCGTCCCTCTTCAATCTCTTCATGGAGCCCCTCACAATCATATTGAAAAAAGCTGGAGTGAATTACCACCTTTACGCGGACGACACCCAAATCTATTTCAGGATCAAGTCCCCCAGCGACATCCAACTCCTCAATACCACCCTAACCGAGATCCAATCTTGGTTCTACGTTAACCACTTAAGGGTCAACCCAGACAAAACAGAACTAATCCTATTCTCTCCAAAAAGTAACCATCGCCCGATCCAAGAATGGCTCAAGAATCTGACTGCCCTAAACTGCCCACTTACCCTATCCGACTCAGTTAAGTCTCTAGGCATCACCCTTGACAAGAACTTATCAATGGAGACCCACATCAAAAACTCTGCAAAAAGTGCTCTTTTCTCTCTAAAACACCTTAAGAAATTGAAACCTTTTCTACCCCACGATGACCTCAAGATAGTAGTACAATCCCTAGTTCTCTCTAAAATCGACCACGGGAACGCCATCCTTACAGGGACTCCAAAAGCTCACCTAACCCCTCTAAGGGCAGTGCTGAACATGTCCGCTCGACTCATATCTAGAGTTAAAAGATTTGAACACATAACTCCAGCTCTCAACTGCCTCCCCACGGAAGGAAGATATATTTATATACTGGCTTGCATCACACAGAAAACCCTTCACTCTCCTGCCCCCAACTACCTAAATAACAAACTGATAAGAGCAGGCCAATTCAGAACGCTGGGAAGCTCCAACTCTCTCCTTCTTATTCCTCCGAAAATGAAAAAAAAAACACCCAATACCGATCGTTTTCTGGCAACGCTCCCAGGATATGGAACGCTCTCCCTGGAGTCCTCAGATGCAACCCCTCCTTCTCCTGTTTCAAAAGGGACCTGAAACTCCATCTCCTAAACAAATACTTTCAGGACCAACATCAACTAACCTAGACTACAATATCCGAGTTGTTTCCTCTCTCCCTGGACATTCAAGGATAGTGGGTGACCGGACTATGTCATTCTCACCTGTTTCTTTTATTACTCTCTCCCCCTCCGCTGAACTGCATATTTATTTCCCATGCTATATATTTTTCTTTGGTCTGCTTCCTTACTGCCGGCCTACTATTTAATGTAATGTCCTTCTGTTGTTTACTGTGTGTATGTAAAGCGCTCTGATACCTACGGGTTAAGCTAGCGCTATATGAAACTTTAAAAATAATAAATAAATAAATAAAAACAATTTCCCATAGGAAACTTTAGACACGGCTACATCTCGAACTGCAGAACGGAATTACACCAAATTTGGCAAAAAGGTAGTGCTTGGTTCAGAAAGAGCCCTTTTTTAAAAATGGTGTGTATCCGTTTAGTAGTTGCTGAGAAAATCAAACAATACAAGTTTCGATATTTAGAGGCAAAGTGGATCCACAGACCGAGTCACAAGAAAACAGGGAAACAAAGGTGGAAAAAAGAAAAGGGTAGAAACACCCTGCCCCCTAGGCCTGCTCAGGGGGCCCTACAAGGACCCCCAGGGCCAAAAAAAACATTTTTTTTAAATCAGCGAGATGCGTGCACCCAGCGCAAATTTCGGCAAAAAAAAATAAAAAATCGCAGGCTCCTGCGCTTCATTATTATTTAGCCCCCGGTGGGCCAAGTCCCATGGGCATGCAATATTGTAATTACGGGGGCCCAGGGAGCCTCCCGCAGCCCCGGGCACCGCCACCCCGGGACTTTTTAAAATTTGTGCAGGGGGGCACATGGCCCCCTCACAACCCCGGAGACCACCACCCCCGGGGCTTGTTTTTAAAAAAAAATAATAACCTGTGTGGGTGGGCTTGAGCCCCTACACATGCCCCGGGGACCGCAACCTCCCTGGGGCACTAAGTATTTAAATGCAGGGGTCTGTTACGGATCCCTGAGCCCCGGGGACCAACACCTTTTAAGAGCATGCTGAAGGCCCCACCCCCTCCCAGCAACACTCTGCAAACGCGCCCTGTGGAGCGTTTTCAATAGGGGAGTTAATTCCCCTTCAATACTCGGGGTCCTTGGGGGTCAACTAGCCCACCAAGTGCCTCCGGTAAGTGCTACAGGGCTACGTTGCAGAGTGGTGGTCCAGGCCAAGCCCCTTTTTACACCTCTCTGCAACGCAGTTCTGTAGCACTTACTGGAGGTACCTGATGGGCTAGTTGGACCCCAGGGACCATCAGGATTCAAGGGGACTTTATCCTCCAACTTAAAATGCACCACAGGGCGCATTTGCACAGTGGTGAACGGAGATGGCTGGGCCTGAGGTGACGTGTGCAAACACGCCTGTGGCTCGTTTTAAGTTAGGGAATTAATTCCCCTTCAATCCTGAGGGCCCCTATGGGCCAGCTAGCCCACCAGGTGCTTCCAGTAAGTGCCACAGGCCTGAGTTGCAGAGAGGTGGTCCAGGTCACGCCCCTTTCTACACCTCTCTGCAATGCAGCTCTGTGGAGCTTACTGGAGGTACCTAGTGGGCTAGTTGGACCCCAGGGTCCCTCAGAATTCAAGGGGACTCAATCCCCCAACTTAAAACGTGCCATGGGGCTCAGTGGTGAAGGGAGGGGGTGGGGCCTGAGGTGACTTGTCTGCGAACATGCCCTGCGGCGCGTTTTAAGTTGGGGAATTAATTTCTCTTCAATCCTGAGAGTCCCTGGGGGGGCTAGTAGCCCGCCAGGTCCCTCCAGTAAGCGCCTCTGCACTGTGTTGCAGAGAGGTGATCCAGGCCGCGCCCCTTGTTACACCTCTCTGCAATGCAGCTCTGTGGCGCTTACTGGAGGTACCTGGTGGGCTAGTTAGACCCCAGGGACCCTCAGGATTCAAGGGGACTTAATGCCCCAACTTAACATTCGCCACATGGTGTGTTTGCACAGTGGTAAAGAGAGGGGGCAGGCCTGAGGTGACATGTGTGCAAACATGCCCTGCGGCGCGTTTTAAGTTGGGGAATTAATTCCCCTTCAATCCTGAGGGCCTCAGGGGCCAACTAGCCCACCAGCTGCCTCCAGTATGCGCCACAGGGATGCGTAGCAGAGAGGTGGTTCAGGCCACGCCCCTTTTACACCTCTCTGCAACACAGCTCTGTGGCGCTTACTGGAGGTACTTGGTGGTCTAGTTGGACCCCAGGGACCCTCAGAATTGAAGGGGAATTAATTCCCCAACTTATCAACATTATCATTAGTGACATACGTCATCTTACCATTGACGTTATAAATGATGGAACTACGGATACAGTATAATTTTCTGTTTGAATATGTGTTGTTATTTAATGATGTTGGGGTGTTCATTTTTGTTTTTTTGGTTTCATGAGTTCATAAGCACTCCAATTTGGTGGGTGAGTTATGGTTCACCAGGCAGGTGCGCAAGTAATGATTTGTGTGGCAGTCTTATTTCACAACTATCAATGCGATTTAACGGACCTTACATCAACCTCAATTTTTTAAAATATTATTTATTTATATTAACAACGCGTTGCAATGTTAACCTTTCTATGTAAAATACACGTTAGTTTAGGTAAACATATGTTGCATTGGCAGCAGTCAGCCCCTACACCCTTAGTTGCATTGCCTGTGTAGCCTTATCAAATTAACAAAAGCATGTTGAACTAAACAGCAAATTCGTAGGTGGGAGCACTTTCCGTAATGGCATTAGGTATTGCGAAGGCCTCCTTCTAACTCATTTTAAATTAAAGTAATGCTTTTCATCATTATAGTGATTAAAAAACTTGATTAGAGAGTTTTATAACTTCAATAAAGGAGCTGGCACACTACAGGGTTCTGCTGCCCTCTTGCACAGATGAAGGTCTTTGGCATTCTCTGCACCAATAAAATTGACACTGTGGCTGCGCCACCAAGCGTGGTCTAGAGAGTCATGCAAGGTTAAGCAGCTGTAAACCTTCCAGGTCCCACGATCAGCAATTCTGGCCCAGTGCTCTGCACTGCATTGCTTAACTGTAGTTTCATTTGTGTTGCGAGAGCAGTCACATGACCTTGCTTCAAAAGCTAAAGGGAATTGTGCTTGGTGGCTTGCCAGCCGGCCCTAAATACCTAGCTCATAAATGAAGCATGCGGCCAAGCTGCTGTCGCTTGCTGAAGATCTCCTAAAACAGGCCTGCTGAGAGTGGAGACGGGGGAAAGTCAATAATTTAGAGGGAGGGCTCAGTTTGAATTAACCTTGGTTGGCTTCCCCTGTCTCTACAGTTTTTTAAGGTGATAACGGTGTCAGGCACATCTAATCAGCAGTGATATCACTGCGTTTAATGGGAGTCATCAGCATTAACATTCATCCCGTTTATTTAAAAATGTATAGCTGGAGGTAAAAAAAATCGTGCATTTTAAAAAAAAGCTCAGACAACTAAAGCACCTTTTCTTTCCATTATGTAACAGTGAAATCGATTTAACAGAATACTTAGATAGAGGAAGTGACATCACGCTGCCCTGACTTTATCACATTCAATTTTGCCCCGCCTTATCCCGTTAAATGATTCGTATTTGCTGCTGAGATGGTATGGGTGAGGGAGCACATGGCTCTTTGGCGCACAGTTTACTTTCTAGTCCTACAGTTGTTTTTATGACTCCTGTGAACAGGGTTCCTCAGGTCAGCGGGTTCCCTGCCCATAACTTCGCTTGCAACTACTTGCCTGATTGACTGGTGTGGGACTCTACTTGCCTGATTGACTGGTGTGGGACTCGGCCCCCCAGACCACGTGCTCCTCAGAGGAGCGGGGACAAACAGGCCCATAGCTGCCAAGGTTTCAGATTGCCATGTGTGACATTTTTATAATTTCAGTGTAATTATGAGTGACATTTCAACGACTATGAGTGACAATTTCTCACGAGCAAAAATCATGCAACGAAACATAAAGAGAAACATATAAATATCAGAAATTACACCCATTTAAGCAACAAGAAACAATAAGAAGTAATTGAACTAAAGTGCGCTAACAGGGCCCTGCGAACAGCGCCGGCAAGCTGCTCGGTCAATCAATGCGCCTGTGCTGAGTGGTGGCCTGAGTAAAAGCAACCATGAAACTTAAAGTAAACCAAACATAGGCAAACGGTCGACTTACAATGTGAGTAGAGATAAGATCCAATGTGGAAACCCGCAGATTCACAGCATGTGCCAATGTTGGCAGCTTAGCCCCCCATTACACCATCCCTAAAACAAACAAAGTTATCCACCAGGCAAACTGATAGCAAATTTGTGGTAACACAGGTGTAAACAATCCTTTTAAACATGTGGCGCAGTTCATCTACAAACACGTGACCACAAATTGTGCCAAGAAATACGTGACCCTCTGCAGTGAATCATATGGGGCTCACTCACCATGCCTACTACGTGAAAATGATACCAAGCACTTCTCAGTCAAATATGCTGCAATGAATAGTGATAATCACAATTGTAAAAAGCGCACACTGCAGTGAATGCTGCCTAAATTAACAATAAACAATGACCTTAAACCCGATGATGCAGTTCAAACAAAAGTTTCCATGCACCCGGTCATTGAAAACAAAATGAAAAAGAAAAATTAACCAATGCTCCATGATTCGCCATTTGCTGTTTAAAGAGGACTCCTGCTGGTGCACAGTTAGAACTCGATTTTTCTAGGAGGCTACTGATGTGATGTAATATATAACTGCTATTTCAAAGTCTCAGGGTGCATCATAACCAGGCCGGACAAAATAATATCTAAATGAATGCATGATGGTTGCTATTTTCAAAAACTTTTTTTTAGATGATCGAGGGCATGAATTTCAGAAGCGGGACCCCAGCGTGACTGGATAAGTGAGCCCCGGACTCCCGCCTGCGAGCCTCCAACAAATGAGCCGATTATGTTCATGAACCAACAGGGGTGGGTGGACAAGTGTGCCTCTTTTAACTAATGTGTGAACGTCTTGGCAGGTGAATTCTGCGAGTGTGGGTGGGCCATACACGACTTCAAATTAAAACTAAAACTAAAACCCACGGCTGCCTCCTACCTCAGTGTCTTGTCCAGCAAAGCCTGAGTGCGACTCCAACTCGCAAGTGAAGAAAAAGTACTGCTCTGCCAGAGACGGGCGCGCTCTGAAAAACAAAGCTGCCGCCAGCCTGCTGACTGGCTGCCTTGCAGCCTAGGAGCTTAATCACCCTGCACGTGATCACAGGGAAGCGCGCCTTAATAGAAAACGACGACGATGAGCTGTGAAAGACATCTTGGTGTGTTTATTAGTGATTCACCAGGCTGTGCTGCCAGCTCTCCAGTGCAACATTCATCAATCTATTCTATTTAATTTTCAGACAGTCACATGCACGCTTTCCGTAGCGCAATTGCCTCGCTGCTGCAGCTCCTTGTTATAGCACGCCTGGGGGTGGTCAGAGGTCCCTAATTATGCGTGACTAATTCATTTAGTGCGGTGATGCGGACACCTGCACAGGGATGCGTTAGTGTCACGCCTAATGCGTGATACTTGGCAGGGCTGAACAGCATCGCACTAAAAGCGCTCTCGCCAGCCAGCAGCAAGCATGGGTTCCTCAAGGCAGCGGGTTCCCTGCCCATTACTTCACCTGCAGCTATTTGCCTAATCGGCTGGGGCGGGATTTGGTCCCCAAGCCTACCATGCGCCGGGAGGGGCAGGGACAATCAGCATCGCACTAATAGCGCTGTCGCCAACCCGCAGCGAAAGGATGCGCCTGAATGAAGACTGGACCAAGACGGGCCCCTCATAGCTCTGAAGAGGCTGGGCTAAGCCACCCATCTTGGTATGTCCACTTGTCAGCAGGCCTTCGGTGTTAGGACCCATTTTCACACTGATCAAGGTACTTGTGCTTAAATCGCCTATCTGTTTATAGGCTATCTCTGATTAATTCTGCCAGGGGTCAGAGTTTAGTAACTGATAACCACTTGTCATCTGGTGCCATGGGAAGAGGAACGCAGAGGCCAGGAACACTATTGACAAATGTCCTAGAACCAGTAAAGTTCTAGAATCAGTAGTTCGATCTTATCTTTTCTAAAACACGCCGTTGGAGACCTTGCCAATGAAATCTTGTCCAATAACTCACGCCAGACAGACTGGGCTCATTGGCAGAGTCATTGGCAGCAGTTGGGGTCTCTCTTTCTTTAGTTACATGAATTATTCCAGCCTGTGGTAATGGAGAACCACTGAATGGAGGGAATTTGGGGAATGGTTCATTCTCTGTAGCTGTGGCTGTCCCGACGGTCACACAGGATAGGAGGGCAGCAGGGGGATTGGTATGACGGGTTTTCCCTGTTCAAAGGATAGAAGGAACAGGGGAGCGCCCATGCTTCCGTTGCGTCCTAGTACAATCATCACAAGGAAACTAAGAGGGTTCAGGTGTCCACAGTAAATGAGCATTCCATGCAGAATGTACCTAGCACCATTGAAGTATAAATCTTAGCGGCCATAGATAATATAACCCTCAGACTTGCCATGCTGGAAGATGGTGTGGGCAGTGTGGTAAGCTCTATTGGGTCCTGTGGAGATCAGTTTGAAATTATCATGCGTAGAACCCACCCCATATTCCAAACACTCTGGGGCATATTCTCAAGAACGTGCGATAATCAGCGACAAAATCGGTTAACGCAATGTTTCATATCGCCGTCTATCGCGGGAAAATAACTCTGTGTTAACGTCCTATTCACAACACTGCGGAAACATGCAATAGTCTCACGACAATGCACCAAATGCCTGCGTTAAAACCAACGTGAGGCCGAAAAAATGTGAAACACGAACGCAAAATAAGTTGCAATGCCACAAATCGGAATACAAAAATCAGCGATAACCCACAGCAGGCCTGTAATTCCCACACTTAGGGGTCCATTAGGATGTCGGGCGGATTGCCCCCGCCAGGGTGGCGGTGGCCACCGCCACCCTGGCGGGGGCAATCCACCCGACATCCGCATTCTAATTCCCCCCCGCCATATTAGGATGGCGGGGTGGACCGCGGCGGACGAAAACACCGTCCGCCGCTTTTCCGCCCCGGTCGCATTGCGGCCGGGGCGGTAATGGAACCATATGGTGGCGGTGTCTATCAGACACCGCCATCCATATTAGGGTGCCTGTCTGCAGCTGCTTTTCCGCGGCGGCAATGCCGCCACGGAAAGGCAGGCGGGGATTGCTGCGGGGGCCCCCTGCAGGGCCCCCAGGTTCACAACGCTGTCAGGGGGCACATGGGGGGTACCTATGGTACCCCCCCACATTTGCATATGCAAAGCGGCAGGAACCGAGCGGTGCCTGCCGCTTTGCATATGCAAATGCAAAAAAGCATTTTTAGCATCGTGGCGGGCGGTGCACCGCCCGCCACAATGCTAAAACTATTGGATGTGCCCGCCACTGTGGCGGGCACATCCTAATGCCCCCACGGGACCCCCGCCCTTATGGCGGGCGGTCCCGTTTCCCACTATGGTGACGGGCGGACAAAGTCCGCCCGTCATCATAATGACCCCCTTAATGCGGAAAAATGCACTATAAAAGCAACAAAAATACACACCAAACCAAAAGAAACTGCGTAGCACCATGGATGCACCCGGACCGAGTGCAGAGGACAACTCGAACCACACAAGCCCCACAGACGACTAGCCAGGAACCCTGTGGCCGGGGAAGGGCAAAGAGAAGAGGAAGAGGAAGATGGGGTTCAGTCCGCAGCAAAACCGGGTCATCGTCACAGAGGTGATAGAACTCTACCAACAATTGTTCGTCACCTCCACTGTGTCATTGGCAACACAACGGAAATATGGCAGTCGATTGTGAACAACGTGAATGCAGTCGGAGTGTCGAGGAGGTCAATGGACACCGGACTGGTGGCCGCAAGAGCTTGTCCCGGTCCCAGACCCCAAATTGGTTGTGAAGAATCCAGGAGTGCGTTTAGATCGGGAACTTTCTTTTAAACAGCATTGCAATATCACGGTGGGCTCTTGCTTCCATGTCATTGGACTGTTGCGAAAGGTCTTTCCATTGTTACCTGACTTCACCAGGAAAACCTTGGTGCAAGCTTTGATACTTAGTCGTTTTGACTATTGTAACGGCCTTTTGCTGTCAGCCAATGATGGAGTGCTAGCCAAACTGCAGGTGATTCAAAACACTGCTGCCAGGCTGGTATTAAACGTCCCGCCCACAACACCGTCTAAACCTCTCCTGGATAAACTGCATTGGCTCTCAGTCCGCAATAGGGTAAAATTTAAGACCTGTTGTTTAATACATAAGAGCCTAAACGGACTAGGGCCACCGCATTGGAGAGATAAATTCATTCCATACAACCCGGTGCGGTCTCTTAGATCCAGCAACCAACTTCTTCTGAGAGTGCCTGTTTCTAGAAAGGCCAGACAAGGAGGAAAAGCTTTATCTGTAGTTGGTCCTATTCTATGGAATAAGCTTCCCCTTGAACTGAGGCAATGCTCTGAACATCTATGCTTCAGAAAGAAGCTTAAAACCTTCCTTTTTCAGAACTAACATGCTATCCATTTACTCTTGAACATGCTTCTGGTGTTGTGGGCACAGAGATACTCCGGTAGGAGTGATTCAAGCGCGTTATAAACCCGCAAATGAATGTAGGAGGTCAAGAGGCGCTGGCATGATGTGAATAGGTAAACAAAACAGAAACACGTTGCCAACTGGAAGGCAGCAACGGCGACTGGAGGTGGGAGTCCTGAGCCACAGGAGGAGCTGGAAGAGCTGGAGGAAATGGTGGCCTCAGTCATCAGTGTGGAGACGGTGGCAGGAGTTGGAGTTCTGTACCTAGCTTGATATGACCTGACCCAACAGCGGCATAGTGAGTAATGACCAGGGACTAGGGGGACGGGGGGATATGGGCACAATGGCACACATACACTAAGTATGGGAGAATTCGCGATCCGCGAATTTGCGGATTTGCGAATTCACGATCCACAAAATTCGCGAATTTGTGTGAATTTGCGGATTTTTTTATTTTTGCGTGTTCGCGGGGCGCTTTGCGTGTTCGCGGGGTGATTTGCGTGTTTGCGGGGCGCTTTGCGTGTTCGCGTTTTTTTTGTGTGAAACCGCTTGTTGTTGTGCCCTTCTGCACCCTGCCCCACTCATTTTTGTGCCATTCTGCCCTCTGCCCCACTCGTTTTTGTGCCCTTCTGCCCTGTGCCCCACTCGTTTTTGTGCCATTCTGCCCTCTGCCCCACTCGTTGTTGTGCCCTTCTGCCCTCTGCCACACTTGTTGTTGTGCCCTTCAGCCCTCTGCCACTCTCCTGTTTTATTTTAGAATGGCGCCGGCAAGCTGCCAGCGCCATTCTAAAATAGTTACTAAGTTAGCTTCATCAGGAAGCACTAATAGATAAAATAAAGCAGGTGCTCGAATTCAGTTAAACTCGAGCACCTGCTTCTATTAGTGCTTCCTGTTGAAGCTAACTTAGTAACTATTTTAGAATGGCGCTGGCAGCTTGCCGGCGCCATTCTAAAATAGTTACAAGCTTGAAGCTTGAACTTTTGCCCCCCGGATCCGTTCCGCTCGTGGATTTACGGATTTTCGGCGAATTCGCGGATTGCGAATTTGCCGAAAATCCGCAAAATCCGCAAGCGGAACGGATTTTGCACCCATGCTTAACATACACTATTATGTGTAGCACACTGCAAACCCTCAATGATTGTGGAACATGTCCCTGATATCCTTGGCACACTGCAGCACACATAGGAACACCAAGTAGTTCCCCGTCCACTATGTGCACAAATGGACCCCCTCTCTATCACCAATCTGACAACCTACCCATGCACATGTGCTGAATCCAGCAAAGCAGCGGCTCTGTGAGCCACACTAACAATGCAAGTGACACTGCAGGACCAATAGCATGGCTGCAGTCAAAATACATGACATGGTGCACAACACAACACCGAGGTGGCCCAGTGTGGATCACATCGTCAAAGGAGCAGGTCACACACTGACACATCCACGTTCACATACAACCCCTTACGTCAACAACACATCTGCAGAAAAACAATGCATAAGAGTACAAAAACTGTTGAAGGGCAAAAATGTTCCAAGTCGCCAACATCTCAGCACCCTAAAAGAACACAAGTCAAAGGCACACCGCCTCAAAGGGATAAGGGGCCACTAAATCAGAGCTACAGTGGTGACTCTCCCACAATGCAGCACACACACATAGCAATCATAGCACATCAACATTGACGACAATGTGGTACAAAGTGCAACACTTTCATTACAGAACAGAGGACACAACTGGTGCCGCTTGCGCGTAGAAACTGGCCAGGCACATCCAGACATATCAGGAAACCGTGAGATGATAATGTATAAGTACAACCTCACATCCGTCATGTATTCAAAATCTCCACTGTCTCCCATCAAATAGGCAGTGTTAGACCTGGCATCTTTGGCGTGGTTTCCCCTATCTTTTTGCCTCTACCTCCTGTATTTTTGATGCTGTGCTGGATTTCGTTTTTGCTGGTTTAGATGCTTTGGACACTCTGCCACTGCTGACCAGTGCCAGAGTGTAAGTGCTCCCTGTGTAAATTGTTATTCTGATTGAATATACATGTTTGGCATATTTGTATCACCATGAAGTCCCTAGTAAAGTGCACTGGGTGTGCCAGGGCTGGTGATGACAAATGCTACTAGTGGGCCTGCAGCACTGATTGTGCCACCTACATGAGTAGCTCTAAAATGGTGTCTCAGGCCTGCCACTGCAGTGCCTATGGGCAGTTTAGAACTGCCATGTCCCCCTGGTCAGTGTCCCCACTGACCAGGCCTAACCCTTCCCTTTTTGTGCACATTAGTCACCCCTATGGAAGGCCCAAGGTACCCCCCTGGGCAGGGTGCAGTGTATGTAAAAGGTAGAGCATGTACTGGTGCAGGTAACATGTTCTGGTAGTGAATTACAGCCATTTTCGTTTTTCACTATTGTAAGGCTATCTTGCTCCATAGATTAACATGGGGGATGCTGGCTACAGTGGTTAACAGCATTTCTTCCCATAGGAACAAGATAGGACATAAGTATCTAGTATCCCTGAACTCAGAATTTAATAACACATCTTTTAGGAAAGGTTGTTTTTAAATCCTGTGTTTGAGAACAGCACTTTTAGAAAGTTGCTGTTCTCTTGTCTGAACCTTCTGTGTGCCTGGGCCTGTTTGTGTATTGACTGTCTGGTTTGTGAGTGACAGGGGCTGGGGAACTCCCCGGCAGGATGGATGAGTCAGCACTAGGCTGAATGACTTGAGTGGTGGGAGGAGTTAGCACCTGGGCTGAATAGGGCTGTGCCTGCCTTCCACAATGCTGGCTCCACCCCCCTGCTGGGCGGCTGAGGACCCTGCCCCTCACTCTGAAAGGAAAGATGCAGCCACCAAAACAAAGTGCTCAGGATCCACCCAGAACTGGTTCAGACCGGGCACAGGGCCCACATGCACCAAGAGAACATAGACTTTAGGGGTATAAGTACAGGACCCCTGACAACAGAAAATTAGATCATCCTGGAAATCAAGAAGGAACCTCTGCCAAGGAGAAAGCTGACTCTGAAGAAGGAAGATTGTCTTGCTGTTGCTCTGCTGGACTGACCTGCTGTTGCTTTGCTGCCAAGGAGAGGGGAAGGACTTTGCTGTGAGCTGTGTCCCCTGTCTTGAAAGGAATCTCCAAGGGCCTGAGAAGAGCTGGCTCCCTGTTTTGAAGTCCCAGGAACAAAAGGACTTCACCCCCAGCTTCCCTGAACTCTGCTGAGTGAGTTCTGTCCCTCCTAGAGTGCTTGATCCAGTTGTGGGGCCTCTGGAGGTTGGACCTGTGCTGGGAAGCTTGAGACTAAAGCTTGAGAGACTTTTGAAATTGAAAAGTGTCGCATCGCTCGCTTGCGGAGCGCATCCCCGACAGTGCGAGAAGTTTCCCGCCGCTACGGAGGTCGAGATCGTCGCAGCGCCTGACGCCGCTGCCAGAGACGTCGCACCCTCCGTTTGCGGGACGCACCAGACCGGTGCGGGAGAATCGAACATCGCTGCGAGTATCGTCGCAGAGCCTGTCGTCGCTGGGTGAGAACGCCGCACCGCTTGCTTGCGGACCGCATCACGTCGCTGCGAGTGTCGTCGCAGAATCATCGCATCGAGGAGCTGCGAGAGAAAGGATCGCCGCTGGACCGCGCATCGTCGCCCCGGAGATCGTCGCAGCACCTACGAGATCGTCGCATCGTGCCTTTGCGAGAACAGACTTCCTACGGAACCTACGCACCGGAATCCATACAAGTGGCCTTCCTCCCCATACAGACCGGATTCGTCGCAACACGCCCGCTGCTGCAGCGGGGCTGTCGCATCGCCTCCCCAGGGTCTCAGGAGCAACGCATCGCTTGTTTTCCACCGCACCAGCTTCTGCTTTTGGAACTTTGTTGCAACTAAAGGTACTGTGAGTAAACGTGACGCAACTGTGAACTTTTCACGCAACTGTGGTTTATTTTTACCGCAACTTGAAGAACTTTAACGCAACCTTAAGAACTCTTTGAAACCATATTCTTGAACCGTGTATGTCGGATTTTTATCGTTTTGGTCTTGTGTAGTTTTAGAATAAATACCTTTATTTTTCTAAACTGTTGTGGAATCAGTTTGTGGTGTTTTCACTGTGTTACTGTGAGTGTTGGTACAAATACTTTACGCATTGCCTCTGATTAGCCTAGACTGCTCAGGCCAAGCTACCTAGAGGGCGAGCAGGGGTTATCTCAGAGAGTTATCTCCTTGTCCTGACTAGAAGCAAGGGTCCCTATTTGGACAGTGGTACCTACCTCTGCCAACTAGAGACCCCCAGATCTAACAGGCAGCTCCTCCAAAACAGGCACAATGTACATTGTCATGCAGTCTGTATGTAAACATGTACAATGCGTCAACATACATGGAACACACTATTAACCTGCACCTCACCTTAATATTACAGAGGGCCAATCAACACCTCCTGCAGAGCATACCAGACATCTCTTCAGTGATGATGAAGAGGACCTCCTGCAGTACAAAAGGGGGTGGTTCTGGACGGAGCATCAGAGCCAATCAAACACTCACACCCAGTCAAAAGATCTGGGTTTGATCCATCACCGTTCTTTAGCCCACTCTGCCACCCCAGTTCAGACATGGCTATATGCAAATCAGTCTGACCATGTGCCTCATGGGAACAGTCCAGCCCGAACTGCCAAGCCATGCCTTCCCTGGACCGGAAACAAGCTTCCGAGGACCGGTTTCTGGCATTCCAGCCGTCTTCAGCCCGGCTTGCTTGAATCCAGTGGCAAAGTGAGCAAGGGACTCACGTCTGAGCATACCCTGCCACACTTATGGCGGCCAAAGCAGTACAAAAGGGGGTGGTGATGGACGGAGCATCAGAACCAATCAAACACTCACACCCAGTCAAAAGATCTGGGTTTGATCCATCACCGTTCTTTAGCCCACTCTGCCACCCCAGTTCTGACATGGCTATATGCAAATCAGTCTGACCCTGTGCCTCATGGGAACAGTCCAGCCCGAACTGCCAAGCCATGCCTTCCCTGGACCGGAAACAAGCTTCCGAGGACCAGTTTCTGGCATTCTAGCCGTCTTCAGCCCAGCTTGCTTGAATCCAGGGGCAGAGTTAGCAAGGGACTCACGTCTGAGCATACCCTGCCACACTTATGGCGGCCAAAGCGGTACAAAAGGAGGTGGTGATGGACGGAGCATCAGAACCAATCAAACACTCACACCCAGTCAAAAGATCTGGGTTTGATCCATCACCGTTCTTTAGCCCACTCTGAAGAGGACCCCCTGGCCATCATCTCCGATACCCTCCAACGGCTCTTGGATAGCCTCCGCACCCCACCTCCAAGAGCAAGGCAGCCCAGTTGCATTGAGGTGAGCCCACCCCCTGCACAGACCACACAGCAGGAAGCACTCACTAACACTGCTGGCTCCCAGGACCCAAACGAGCAACACATGGTATTCCATCACCGTGTGTTCGACTGCCAGAGGGGATTTTGACCTCAAGGCACCCAAACCTAATGCCATACATGGGTGTATGAGTCTAATGAGGGACCACTTACAGTCCCTAATGGACACCCACAGTCCTCTCCATGCTCTACAACACTCCGCTGGAGCCATTACTCTGATACAAGAACTGTCTAGTCATTCCCGTTACGGGCCCCCGGGGGTACATATAGTACCCCCCAACATTGACATGCACAAGGTGGCAGGCACCGTGCAGTGCCTGTCACGTGCAGGCAAATGCACAACATGCATATTTGACATTGTGGCGGGTGCTGCACAAAGCACCGCCCACCACAATGTTAAATGTGCAGGATGCGACCGCCAGGGTGGCGGTCGCATCCTAATGGGCACAACGGGACCGCTGCATCTCTGGTGGGCGGTCCCGTTTACCGTTAGGTAATGGACCCCCAAGTATTAATTCATAAATTAAAAATAAATTACTTCCCACCTTTACACCTATAAACACCACAAAACAAACCTAAAATTAATAAAAAATTACCAAAATGAATAACCAATTAATTAATTACAAGTAATTAACCAATTATTAATTCATAAATTAAAAATAAATGTCTTCCCATCCTTTACACCTATAAACACCACAACAGACACCTAAAATTAGTTACAAAATTCCCAACATTTATAACCAATTCATTTATTAATATTAATTAACAACCAACTATTAATTCATAAATTAAAAATACATTACTTCGCACCCTTTTCACCTATAAACACCACAACACACACCTAAAATTAATTACACAATTACCATAATTAATTACCAATTAATTAATAAAAATTTGGGGGTCATTAGTACCTAAAATTAATTACACAATTACCATAATTAACTACTAATTAATTCATTAAATAAAATTAATTAACAACCAATTATGAATTAATTAATAATAAATTACTTTACACGTTTAACACTATAACATCTCAATTAATCATATATTAATAAATAAAAATGAGTCAATAAATATATTATAATTAAATTACTTCCCACCCTATTCCCCTAAAAACCCACAACCCACTACGGAACTAAAAACGCAAAATTCTGCTTAAAAAAAGTATACATTAAATATAATTAAATTACTTCCCACCCTATTCCCCTATAAACCCACAACGCCCTACGGAACTAAAATCACAAAATCCAAATAATTTTTTTTTATAACTACTAAAAATGTAACACATATATTAAAAATAGAAACAATTCTTATACAAAAAAAAATACATCACATACATATAAAGTATATACTAAAATACATAACAATAATAAAAAACAATATTTTTAACAACTATATTTTTGCAAACGATATTCAACACTTCAGTATTTTTAAAATCGATACTACTTACCTTAAATCGATATTCTTGACCACAATATTCTTGCTGTCAACATTTCTGACCCACAATATTAATAACTCGATATTTGTGCAACTCAATATTTTGTACTCAATACTCTGTCTCTGCACCTGATGGGTAGTCTGGATTTATTCACTAATTTAAAAAAAGTTGCATGTTATGGTCTTGGGTACAAAAAACACTAAAAGTGCCACCTTTTGTGTCAAGGTCAGATTTTAAGCAAGGTCAAAAATTTTACTTATTTAGGAATTTTAATAGACTCTAGGCTCTGTTAGAAACCCCTAATAAAGAATAACATTTGGAAACCTTAAAAGGGCGTGTGCCGGATTCAGTGACTTTTCTACGCACTTGGGTCAAAAGCATTTGAGAACTATTGGGTCCATTAGAATGGCGGTCGGAAAACTATTCGGACTGGCTTGGTAGCGGAAATTAATCGTCCGCAGGTACCGCAGCAAAACCAGCGGTCCGATTAGGATCAACATCCAGGAAAGTCCGACCGCGGCGGAACGATGCCACAAAAATCCCCCGGAAGTGTGCAGAGCGGGTGAAAATCCATCCGCAGCGGTCGGATTCGCTGCGAAAAACCCCAAAATCTCTACACGGTCAGCGGATTGACTGCACATAAAATTAGGAAACAATTGATCCGCTGTTTTCGACTGCCGTGATTGCAACCATTGATGAATGGGAGAGCCGGCAGAAGTGCGGTTGTATACCCACCGCCGCGGTCACTCCGGAACAGTAATAGCGGTCAGCAAAAAAAACACACAACAAGGCTACCAAGTGTAAACATTTACCTGGCTCAGCCTAAAAAAACACCTAACACACCCCAATGACACATCCATATGGCAACTAAAAAAATACAAATCCCAGATCAACCCACACAACACATCTGACACCAATACTCCATTTTGACACACCCACTTAGCTGAGTAAAAACAGCCCCTTCCCTGACCAGAATCCTTTGCACAACTCCACTACTGAAGGTACCAACCCCACAGCAGAAAGGAGAGGCAAATCACCACACATCTCACCAGCACAACAACACACACACGCCACACACAACACCACCATCACTCTCACACCTCCACCTTCAACCCATTTGCACATCACAAACCATGTCACAGAAGAAAATGCCCAAATTCACTGACAATTAGTTGTCAGTCATGGTAGATGAAGTAATCAGAGTAGAACCACATTCGTTTGCAAGCCAGGTCCAACAGACACTATTAGCCACAGAATGCAAATCTGGGCAAGGATGGTCAGCAAGGTAAAAGCAGTAGGGACTACCCCGCACTCCAAGAAGATCGTGAAGTGGTGGAATGACTTCAAGAGCAAGGTGGCAAGAGAAGAACAATGAGAACCGTGAGCTGGCTCAGAGGACTGGCGGTGGCCCTCCCATTCCCCTACGAACATTCACCGCATGGGAGGACAAGGTGCTTGGCATACTGCAACCAGAGAGTCTCACAGGAATAGCCAGGGGAGTGAAGGCTGGTAAGTACCAACAAGTGTCTACCATCACAATGCTATGTACTGGCTTGCAAAACTACAAAGCAACACCTCATAGGCCCAAATGCACTCAGGTGCCACACACTCTCCCCAACACATGACTCACAGATCCAACATTCACTCCTTCTGATTCACCCCTCAGGTAGTTAGCAACATTACCATGGGGGCATGTTCACAGGCAGCCAGCATTACAACTCCCACCAGGCAGCCTTGTCCCACAGATCAGCAGGATGGAGCACTCCCCACACCCTGAGCCAAGTGGCAGCCAATGCATTGCTCGCCCTCACCTAACAGGAAGGTAGCCATCTTAACAGGGGAGGTTTTTTGTGGGTGGGAAGGCTACACCACAACTCCCACCAGGCCCCTTTGTTCCACAGCTCAGCAGGATGGAGCACCCCACCCCCCAATCAGAAGCATGTGGCAGACATTGAATTGCTCACTTCAAACTAACAGGTAGGTGGGGGGCGTGGCTTGGACGCCGTGCGAGATGGACGGCTAGGTGAGGAGCTCCGTCGCGCCGGGACAGCCTCTTCTGCTTTTACCGATGTGAAGGAAGCTGGACTTCGCCCAAAACACCGGATTTGGAAACCGGAGCATGCCGCCAACATGAGGTGTGTTTTTCCCTGCTCATATTCCGTGACTTTGATGGAATTTTAGCCTGTTTAACTCTCCAGTCACCGGAATCCGCCATTTTGTGATCTGCCTCAGTGCCGGCGACTCGGTTACAGACTGGCTCTTCTTTAGCGCCTCTAATTACCGGCCTCACACCAACGGCCACTTACACGAGTTCGTCTTAAAAGGGGAGCGTTTGGGCGCATTTTATTTCTTTATGCCCCTATTCCACTTAAAACCGCTATCCCTCTCCTGTCAAGTGTCCGCCATTTTGAAATCACCGCGACTGACTGCGCACCGCGATCCACGTTCATCTCCTCACGCTTCCATGCTGTTTACATCTCTCATCTGCGATCTGCCACCTTATGTCCTCCTCTGCTCTCTGTGACGGCACTGCGACTCGCCACATGTCTCCTCTTCATGTTGTGCACTTCCCTGTGGTGACTGTCTCATGAACACTGACCCCATCATCATTACTAAATTGGATATCTCAGTTACGGGCGCTTGTCATTAGCGCGCCTTATTATAACCGTTCTTCACACTGCGCTGTGCCAATTACTTCATCATGGATAAGCGCCCCCTCATCTAAAGCGCGAATCAACAAACCAGCGCGCCTGCGCCATTAGCGGAACGGTTCCTCTTACGCTGCAACTCATTTTTACCTCAGCGCGAGAGGACTACACTATACCTTCTCGTCCTTTGTCCATCTGATGAATACTTTACATCTATTCACATAATCAGTACATGTGCAAGTGACTTCTCAAACTTGACTTTACCTGTCTGAGGTACGTTATTGGTTACGTAAGCCTCAATTTGTTTTTACACCCTCTATGAAAACTCTGGTGGGCTCTCCATCTGGTGCACCTAAGTCGAATCCCTCTGTCAAAATGGCGACTCAGAAGTCATCCTTGGCTCACTCATCTGTTGGTAAGCCCTCTTCACCGGCTACACCAGGCAAGCGCCTCAAACAAAATTCTCCTACACCAGAGGATAGCCCCCCTGCCTCGCCTATTGATCAGATTTTGGAGGAACTACGAGCAATGCGTCCCTTTATTGAGAAGACGAGTACAGATATGCAGCTTTTGAAAGACAAATGGGAATCCATGGATGCCCGTATTTCTACTGTTGAGCTCCATATTCCTGAACTTCAATCCAACACGCAACGTATTGGGGCGTTGGAGAAGACTGTCCTTTCCCTGCAAAAGCATACAGAAGATTTGGAAAATCGCAATAGGAGGAACAACCTCCGTATTTACAATTTGCCGGAAAATCTTGAGGGTGACAATCCAGTGACTTTCTTTACCACCTTCTTACCGAAACTCTTGGACTTGCCCCCTTCTACAACCATCAGTATACAGAGGGCCCATAGATTGGGTGCGAGAACTGACTCTTCTTCCAAGCCTCGTGGAGTAATCATCCTCTTTTTGAAGTACACAGATCTTCTTTTGATTCTTTCAGCAGCAAGGAACAAGAAACAAGTGTCTTGGCAAGGTCAACGAGTCTACTTATCCCAAGATGTATCTAATGTTACTGCCTCCAGGCGTAAAGAATTTCTGGCTATGCGTCCTTCTCTACGTTCTATGGGAGCAAGATATGGCCTATTTCACCCTTGTACTTTCAGAGTCACCTATCGGAACAAGACTTGGTCATTTCAGGAACCTGGAGAACTACGGAACTTTCTCCTCTTACAAAATGAAGAAGGAATGGATGCCTCCTCCTCTGCTTCGACCAGTGGCTGAGCTTTGACCTTTGTTGTATTCATGTCTTGTTCTCTAATAATCTTTCTCTGATTTTGTGCTCCTTTCCGCATTCCTTACTTTATCCTTAACATCCTTTTTTCCCCTATCTCCTCTTTGATTGTCTTTCTCTTGCATCTCTTACGTTTATTTATTCTTCCTCTCTGTATTTCTAGCTCTACGTTTAAGTCACATGTTTCGTATGTCTGTCAATAATTTTTCTTTTTTCCCAGATGGATATTTGTCGGACGCTTCCTTCACCACTTTGTCCCGCCCTGTATTCCTTTTGTCCGGTCTTGGCGTGGTCCTGCTCCAGACCCTGGTTCGTCCGTCTTGTAGCGCATCACCACCTCCCCACCTTCCCCTTTGTGTACTTCCCCCTTCAGGTATGTTCAATACAGTCATCCTTTTGGATTTGTACTGTCTTCTATGCCTTCTCTCTTTTCTTCCTTTTCCTTCCTTTGCTGCTCTTTTCTCCCTTTTCCTATCTTTCTCCCTTTCTCCCTTTATTTTTCCTTTTCTTTTTCATCTTCTATCTATCCTTCCTTCTACCTTTTTGATGATCTATATGGTTCTTATTTATCTACAGTTTGAATTACTTATTGTACAGTATGTTGTTGCATTTTTCAATTTTGATCAATTTACTGCTCTTTCACCTTCAAAGTTGTTTCATGGAATGTGAAAGGATTTAATCACCCTATCAAAAGGCAAAGAGTACTTTCACATTTATCTTCTTCCAATCCAGATATTGTTCTTATTCAAGAAACCCATCTCTCAGATATTGAATCCTTAAAACTAAAGCGATTATGGGTTGGCACTGTTTTATTTTCTCCTGCTTCTCAAAAAAAGAATGGGGTGGCTATCTTGATTCATAAACGCCTCCAGTGTAAAGTATTGTTAGAAGAAAAAGATGATGAGGGGCCTTGGATCTTGGCTAAACTACTCATTAATGATATCCCAATTACTGTATTCAATGTGTACGGACCCACAGGTTTTGACTCCTCCTTTTGGCCCTCCATTACAGCGAAATGTATTCAATATAAAGATGATTCTTTCCTACTAGGTGGAGATTGTAACCAGATCATTGACCCCTTTTTAGACCGTAAATCTTCTGTTCGTTTTTCCCCTCACAAACCACATAAGCAATTCTTTGACACTATCACTCAGACACATCTTGTGGATTCATGGAGACTCACTCACCCAGACGTTATGGATTTCTCCTCCTTCTCTCCTCCGCATGCTTCTTTCTCTCGTTTAGACTACATTTTTCTATCTTCATCTCTTTCTCAACACCTTATCTCCTCTTCTATTGAACCTATTGTTATCTCTGACCATGCTCCTATTATTACTGTCTTTGACCTTCTTCCACCTACTCCTAAATCCTCTCGTTGGCGTTTCAACCCTTCTCTTCTTACTGATCCTCTCTTCTCCTCCTCTTTTCGCTCTTTCGCTTCTGAATTTTTTCAACTCAACTCTACACCTGATACCCCTCCTCATATTCTTTGGGATTCCTTCAAGGCCACAGCCCGAGGTTTTATTATTGATTTTGTCTCTAAGAAGAAGAAAAAATTCCTTCAAAAACGTAAAGTTACCCTTGCCCACATTAAATCGCTGGAACATCAATTCTATACCTCCTCTAATAATCATATGTCTCCTGAACTTCTTAAAGCTAAGATCGCTTTTAACAAACTTACTACAGACTCAGCCTCCTCTTTTCTCCTCAGGAGCAGCGCACGATACTATGGAGGCCGAAATAAATCTGGCAAACTATTAGCTAACTACCTCAAATCGCGTAAGGAACGAACTCACATAGATTCTATCTATTCCCCCTCTAATGTTCTTTTACATACAAATGCAGAAATCCTGGAACAATTTCATTCTTTTTATGAATCTTTATATACGCCTGAGAACCCTCCCACCCCAGACCTTATTCAATCCTATTTTGACAACCTACCTACACCAGATACCTCCCATCTTGATTTTTCGACCGTTGATACTGACCTCACCATCTCTGAGTTGTCCACTGCTTTATCCTCCCTCACTAAAGGCAAGACTCCAGGACCTGACGGCTTTCCAGTTGAATTTTACTTACATTTTTCGGATCTCCTTTTACCTAAACTTCTATCTCTTTTTCAATCTTTTTGTTCTACTGGATCGGCCCAAGGCTCATTTCAGGACGCTACCATATGCCTTATTCCTAAAGACGGTAGAGACCCTAAGTTTTGTAAAAATTATCGCCCTATATCTTTAGTCAATGTGGATTATAAGATTTTTGCAAAATTATTAGCTCTCCGCCTTGACCCGCTCTTACCACATCTCATAGGGAAAGAACAATGTGGATTTGTTAAAGGCCGCCTTACTTCAGATAATTCCAGACTCTTCCTTAATGTGTTAAGTAAAGCCCCCTCACTATCAATTCCCATTGCCGCCATCTCAGTCGATGCTGAGAAGGCCTTTGATCGGGTTGACTGGTCCTTTCTCATGGCTTCTTTAAAATGGCATGGCTTCAACCCTAAATTCATATCTTATATTTCTTTGATATACTCTACGCCCAAAGCCTCTGTTCTCGTCAATAGTCAATTCACTTCCCCATTCACACTTCAACGTGGAGTCCGTCAAGGTTGTCCTTTGTCACCTCTTTTATTTATCTTAGCACTTGAACCCTTCCTCACCTCTATACGTAACAATCCCTCCATTTCCGGATTCCCTTATGGTGCTCATCATCTTAAATTATCTGCATATGCTGACGATATTCTTTTATTTATTTCAGACCCAGTCACCTCTGTTCCCTCTTTATTAAGTGAATTCGAAAATTCTCTTTGGTCTCAGGTTATAAAATAAATTCTGACAAAACTGAAATTCTTCCGTTAACTAAACTTTGCCTTCCCCACTTCTTTACGGCTACAGGCTTTGCTTGGAACTCTAAGAAAATTAAATATCTTGGTGTTCTTTTTTCTAACTCTATTTCCTCTTCTATTCAACTCAACATGAATGCAGTTATCTCTAGAATAGAATTATTGCTCGCTTCCTGGAATCCTCTGTTTCTCTCCTGGTGGGGTCGTCTTGATTCCATCAGGATGATGATTGCCCCAATTTTGATTTATTTATTATCCATGCTTCCAATCCGTATCCCTATTTCTTATTTCCGCCGCATTGATTCGGTTTTGTCCAAATTTCTCTGGAAACAGAAAAAGGCTCGTATTTCTCTCTTACGCCTCCGCAAATCTAAACTCAATGGTGGAACCAACTTCCCAGACTTTCGACTTTACCACAAATCTTTCTCACTTCGACAAGCTTCCCGCTGGCTCTCTCAGGAAACCTCCCCTTTTTCTCCCCTCTGGCTCTCTGTCGAACAGGAGTTATTGCTTCCTTACTCTTTACAAGAGGTTATCCGCTTCACTTCTAAAGCCCCATGTCTTAACCCCCTTTTATTCAAACATACCTCTTCTCTTCTACGACCTTTAGTCTCCTCTGCCCCGGTCACTCAGGAATCCTTCCTCCTATTACCTATATGGTATAATTCACTCATACTAATAAATAACAGACCTATCGCATGGCCCTCATGGAGAGCGAAAGGTATCATCTGGGTACGTCATCTGTTTGATGGCTCATCCCCCTGTTCGTTTCCCCAACTCCAGTCTCAATTCCGCTGCCCTCCTTCTTTTGCAAAAAAATTCCTCATTCTTATGGAAACCATTTTAGATCGCTATTATTCTCTTCCGTCTGAAGACCTCCCAGCCTCACCTCCCTCTTTACTTACCGTCCTCTATACTGTTCCTAAAGCTTCTCTTATTTATCGCCACTTCTCAGCCCCTGACCCACACCGTCTTAAATCGAAGTTAGAATTGTCTTGGGAGGAAGATTTGGGCTCTTTATGGTCAACTTCTCTTTGGGACAAAATATGGGCCAGATCTTTGAAGATTTCCCGCACTGCCTCTCTCACTCAATCCCTATTTTTCTTCTATCACAGACTCTACCTTTCTCCTCTTTCTATATCTCGCTTTCACTCCACTTCTATCCCTACTTGCTGGACCTGTAACGCTCCCAATGCAGATCTTTCACATCTTTTCTTCCTTTGCCCATCAGTTCGCGTTTTTTGGACTCAGATATTTTCTCGCCTCTCCTGTATTTTCAACATCTCTCCCCATTTTTCCACTACCACTGTATTTCTAGGTAGCCTTTCAGATGATCTGGATCTCCCTCCACACTCTCAAGGCCTTTTTGACCTTATGTTAGCCCTTGCATTACAACACATTGTATCTAACTGGAAATCTTTGAACAATTTGTCTCTAAATTGTTGGTGGAATCTAGTATGTCAATCACATAGACTTGATGTTGCCTTTGCCTCCTCCTGTAAACCCCCCCGAAATGTTGAACTTTACTGGTTACCTCTCACTTTATATTTAGATCAATCTGCCAAAAAGATATATTCTCCAGTTTCCTCGGATAATTTCAAACCCCCTTGAATACATGTACTCTGCCTGCAGTTTATGATATTTCAATTTCACTATTGTGATTTCTCTTTTTATCTTTATACTTGTTTCCTTTTCGCTAAAGGTTCTTATTTCAAGTAATCGCTAAATATTATGTATTTTACTGTACTCTTTTGATTACATTTATTGAAGTCTCTATTTTACTCACTCCTTATCCTATTACCATGCTTTATTTACCTCCCTCCCCTCCCCCTCCTTCCCCCCGTAAAATAATTCCAAATGCTTGGTTTTTTCACTGTGATATTGGCTGCCTATGTTTAATTTATCCCAATCTTTAACTTTTTCTAATTTTTTTGCTGATGTCACCTTAATTGTAATATCTGATTTTATTCTAATAAAGCTTTCAAACATTAAACTAACAGGTAGGTAGCTATATTAACAGGGAGGGGTGTTTGTGGGTGGAAAGCCTGCACTACAACTCCCATCAGGCTCCTTTGTCCCATAGCTGAGCAGGATGGACCACTCCCCACAGGCAGATGCATGTTTCAGACATTGCATTGCTCACTTCAAACTAACAGCTAGGTAGCCATCATAACAGGGAGGGGTATTGGTGGGTGGGAAGGCTGCACCACAACTCCCACCAGGCCCACTTGTTCCACAGCTCAGCAGGATGGTGCACCCCCCACAAAAAACATATGGCAGAGTTTGCAATGCTCACTTCTAATAGGTAGGTAGCCATCTTAACAGGGACGGGTGTATGTGGGTGGGAAGCCTGCACTACAACTCCCATCAGGCACCCTTGTCCCACAGCTGAGCAGGGTGGAGCACTCCCCCCAGCCAGAAGCATGTGTCAGACATTGCATTGCTCACTTCAAACTATCAGGTATGTAGCCATCTTAACAGGGAGGGGTGTTTGTGTGTGGGAGCCAGCACTACAACTCCCACCGGGCCCCCCTGTCCCAAAGCTGAGCCGGATGGTACACACCACCCCGACCCATAACCATGTGGCAGCCATTGTATTTCCCTATTCAAACTTAAAGGTAGATAGCCATCTTATGCTCTCCTGTCCCACCCCTGAGCAGGATGGAACACTCCTCTCACCCAAGAGCCATGTGTAACCATTCCCTTCCTGTGCTCTACAGGGAGGAAGTCATCTTAACAGGCAGGGGTGTTTGTGGGTAGGATCCAGCACTACAACTCCCACCAAACAGGCACCCTTGTCCCACAGCTCAGCAGAATGGAACACTACCCCCACCAAGAAGCATGTGGCACCCATTGCATTGCTTACCTTCATCTAACAGGTAGGTAGCCATCTTAACAGGGAAGGGTGTCTGTGGGTAGGAAGACTGCACCACAACTCCGATCAGGCCCCCTTATCCCACAGCTTAGCAGGATGGAGCACTCCTCCCACCCAGAAACATGGGTCAGCAATTCCCCTCAACTATGTCACAGAACAGGTAAGTAGCCAGTGCATGCACCCTGCCATTCCTCTCAAAAAGCATAGAGCCATATGGCCACACCAGCCCTCACGTCCCACCAAACTTGGCATAGATCCAATAGCCAATTGCAGTGTGCAGACAGCTAAACGTATGTAACGTATGTAACTGTCACAGGAATTAAAGTGAGACTCACCAAATCACATGTTGAAGAAATTCAGGGCACAATCATGCAGAGCTGTGAATGCTCTCTGCAAGTGCCATGGGGGCAGAGCATCAAGGCCCATATGAAAACAAAACAAGCATGGTCAGTTGTAAAAAGAAAGCAAAGCACATGATATGACAGAGGGATGCATGAGACAACAATGGCTAGTACATGCCCTGAATGAACGTCTTCCATGCAGAGTAAACAACAAAGACGCTTCACATAAAGTTGCTGTGCTACTAGTCGTTAGTTGACGACATGCCCTTGTAATCACACAATCTGTACGTGGAACATGTTCTCTATTGACATGTTATACCATGGACAAGTAATGTATGTGCCTCCACATCGTGTCATGATGCTCAGTACCGTGCAGCCATTGATATCAATACAAACTGTGTGGTGTATAACATGTAACAACCAAACATCTAACACCAAGCTTGTGGGGTGCGCTTGCATTACAATTTCTTCTCTGTCCAACAGGTGACTAAGAATTGACTGCTGCAGATGACAACACCAACCTGCAGAGCCAGTCTCTCCCCCGGAACATGGACTCTCGATACAGACTCCCTAAATTTTTCGGATGTGGACTCTGAACCTGGACGAAAAAAGGTTGGTGGAAGGATCCCCTGATAATTTTCACGGGGAGGGGAGTAGACAGTACAGAAAATCAGACCCTGTGATCTTCTAAGGATGAATTCCAATTGCTGATAGGTAGACAAGTATGCGGGGGAATGGACCTGTAGAGGGTCCCGAGAAGTCAGCTATTCTCTCTAGATATAATGATGATATGGAGTTGTGTCACTGTATGTTAAACAATAAATATAAGGCATATGTAACAAAGTTTAAAACGATTTTCTGCAATTTATTAGATACCTCCCCTTAGGGTTTTATTAATTTTAGAATGTAACCCTAAAGGGAGAGAATAGCTGACTTCTAGGGACCCTCTACAGGTCCATTCCCCCGCATACTTGTCTACATATCAGCAATTGGAATTCATCCTTAGAAGATCACAGGGTCTGATTTTATGACTCTGAACCTGGCCCATCAGGACTGCCTGGGCGCACCAGGTCCCCACTGTCCCCACCACCTCAGCAACAACAACTGCGCTGACCGCTGCTGCAACAACCTGTGTGGCCTCAACCACCACAACCAGTGCTGCCTGCAACACTCTCCCTGCCTCAGAGGATACCCAAACCACCCCACAATCTGAGGAGGGCAGGAAGAGTCAACAGGTGCGTCGACTGGTGATGCCACAGGACTAGGACAGCAGTGCAGGTGGGAGGTCAACTGGGTAACAAATGCTACAGGACACTGGGTCCGAAGCCCAGGCCAATATCGCCAGAGTCCTTGGGGCTGATAAACAAACCCAGGGACAAATGGGCCAGGTTCTGGAAGAAGTGCGTGAGTTCCGTCTGCTGCTGAGGTCCATAGACATGCATATGGGCCAAATCATGGACCTCTTGTGCCAGCTTGTGGGTGTTCTGAGGGACAGGCCTGCGGCCCAAAGGACAGCTCAACCTCCCTCCAGTGGCCCACAGGATGATAGTCCCACCACCTCACCCGTGGCCCCAGAGAGGGGTGAGCTGGAACAGGATGAGTCCTCAGACACCACTGAGCCCGCAGCAGAGGCCCCCCTGCCAAACGCTCAAGGGGCTGTCCGAGGAAAAGCACGGGAGGATCACGTGGCAAAGCACCAACCAAACGCTAGTCAAAGAGCCAGCCATGATGGCACCTCTCTTCACCTTGACATTGACTTTGTTGACTATCCTTACCCACACTGCCATGTTGATGGCAGGAGTCTGTTGGAATGTGTCACCACATCAATGTGGGGACTACTCAATTGTCTCATCTACCATCACTGACAACTCATTGATTCACTTTGCGCCTTTTTGTAAATAATTACTTCTCTGTCCCAAATATTCATTGTAAATAAACACTCTTTACACACCTATGTTTTTGTGTAGGCTCCATGTTTATCACAGGTTGTACGATGTTGACTCTGATTCCAATGTACCAGAAGCACTGATTTGTTTGAGGCATTGAGAGGCCGAAGGGACCTGGAAAGACACAAGAGAACAACATTCACTTGTCAGGTGATGGCATCACAGCCAATACACAACACTTGTTATCAAGGTACTCAAACCTACACACATTGCAATGAGCAACAATATCGACATAGACATCATGTAGCTGGGCATAACTACCCTGTGCCACAAACATTAGCCATCAGCACAGAGCCAATAACAGGCAGCAGTCAAAAAGTTCCCCATGGCCTTTTCAACATCAGAAACAGCAGACAATGGCACCATTGTACAATGTCACTTACCTTCAAGGGAAGTAGCGGTTGATGAGCTGTGGACGCAGGTCGACACCTTCCTCCTCTCCACTATCCTCGTCACTAGACATGTGTGGATTTGCAGGCGGAGGCATCCGCTGCTCATCATCTTCCAGGATCAGGGGGATCTCTGCGCAAGGCCAGGTTTTGGAGCATGCAGCATGCAACTAAGATCTGACACACCTTTTGGGGAGAGTACATCAGTGCACCTCCAGTCCTGTCCAGGCACTGAAGTCGAGCTTCAGAAGACCAAAAGTACGCTCCACCACACAACGTGTCCTCCCATTAGCATCATTGTAGCGGAGTTCACTCGGGGTCCTGGGATTCCTCAGTGGGCTCAGCAACCAAGGCCGGTTGGGATATGCAGAGTCACCTAGGTGTGAGATACACATAGCAATTTTGTACAATAACTGTGGCAGTGGTCAGTATGTCACACATACAGCACGCTACTTGACTCTGCATACTCATCCACAATCTACGCACTCCCTGGGTGCAGATTTGCCATCGGCTGTGGTACGATGCAGGATGTAGGAGTCATGAGCTGATCCCGGATATTTGGCACAGACATGGGAGAGTATCATATCCACCTGGCATACCACTTGCACATTGATGGAATGGAAATGCTTCCTGTTCCAGTAGATGTGCTCACGTGCCTGTGGTGGAACCAGGCCAACATGTGTGCAGTCAATGGCACCAACTACATTAGGGATGTGGGGAAGGTCATAAAAATCACCCTTCACAGCTACCAATTCATGCCTCCTGGGGAAATGGATGTAGCTGTCCTTGTAGGTCATCATAGCGGACAGGAAACATAGCACCATGCTGAACATTGGTTGAGACATCCCACCTGCGCTGGACACTGTGTACTGGAATGAACCAGTTGCAAAAAAATGCAGGACCGCCATCACCTCACACATTGGTGTCAAAGCAGTCGGATAGGTTCTGCGAGGCCTGAGATGGGGCTCCAACTTACCACATAGATCTTGAAGTGTAGGTCGATCCAAACGGAATTTACGTATGATATCCTCATCCTCCATGCCCGCAAGCAATGTGAATGGACGATGCACATTTGGTCGCCTCCTAGGTGAGATGAAAGGGGACACATGTCAATTCAATTCCCCTATGAAATGTGTCCAACATCTTACATTATGACTAACACAGCGCCAACAATGACTGGCCTGAAACTACAGCTCACAGCACAAGTAACATGTAGGGACACCTTTATCTAAAGTAGTTGTACACTTGTCCAGTATTTATATAGTGAGTACCCCCAAAACAGATTCAGACTATGTGAATGCCAAAAGGTATATTCCAACATCTTGTGTCACCATCCCTCCTGAGAGTAGTTGACACAGCAGATGTTTGAAACAGCAACAGCGCTGGCTTTTACGTAGCTGCTGTACCTTGCCAGACCTTCTTTCATAAGTCGGACAGGGCACACATTAACAACACAATGAGCACAGTGTGTGCAGAAAGATCAAGTATAAACATGAGTTCAGCAATGTACACAGTGAAATAGGCACATTATGTAGTCAGACCTTCGTTACTGTGTGTTGCTTAGCCCTCTCACAAATTTACATGTGTACATATTTGAGCATCCATCACACCACAGATCTGTGTGCATGCACAACAATATCATAAGTGACATGTGAGGGAGAACATGCCAATGCATGTAATCCTGTGCACTGTCATGGCATTAGTGAGTTCAATGTCACGCTAGCGTTGAATTACACTGTCTGGTGGCATGATTCATAGTAATTGTTTACTGTTCATTGCCAGTGCTACAGCATGATGTGTCCATAGGTGCTGTAAGCGTACACCGCCACTGCAATCACGGGCATTGGCACCAATGTTAACCTGCCAAATTGTGGTAGCGACCGATTGGCCCCTGCGGTGTGTCACCGCCAATGCCCATGCCCATTCAACCAATGGGAACCGCAATCGCGGTAATGATATACACATTTGAAAATCAGGGTAGGCGTGCTGCGCCACCGTAATTATGGCCATTGGCACCAATGTTAACCTGCCAAATCACGGTAGTGACCTCCTGGCCCCTGCAGTGTGTCACCGCCAATGCTCATGCCCATTCAACCAATGGGTACCGCAATCGCGGTACACAAATGCACTTTTGAAAATTGTATGCATGTTCCGCTACCGCGGGCGGGTCATTGGATGCAATTGAAAGATGCATGATCGCGGTAGCAACCGCCTTGCCTCTGTGGTGTGTCCATGCTCGTTCAACCAATGGGAAGGGCAATCGCGGTGCACAAATGCACTTTTGAAATGTGACCAATGACCAGCCCCGCGGTCATTGGTCACATTTGAAAAAAGCTAACCTGGAACACCAATTGCAGCAGCTGAGTACCACTGAAACAACCCCAGGGGGCTATATATGTGTGGGAGAGAGCCTGGTGGAGGAGGTGCTCTCACAGTATGGGAGGCTATATGGTGCTCCTGATGTCATGAGAAGTGACAGAGTGGAAGTAGGAGAGTGCAGGGAGTGCACACCTGAAGTTTAACTGCTGTAGTATGTGCCTGAGAGTGCGGGTTTGTGTGATACACTGCCTCGCATGCTGACTTTAGGTAAATGTGGTTTGTAGCCTAATTACACAAATCCCAGGCTGCATTTCAGGAAGAGAGGGACAGGCAGTGTTTTTGCAGCCATACAGTGTCACTGCAGATTTTGAAAGTGTAACTCAGAACAGACATTGCCTGTGCTAATGGATGTCTGAGTCCATGAGGTTTTCACATGCACATTTGTGACATTACAAAGAATTTTTGTCCAGAGTGTACTGATGGAAGTGTGTTTTTCTTGACATTGACACCCTGGATCTGTGAGCATTATGCACAAGAGTGAAATGCCTGAGGCTGACACTCTTGGTGGAAATTACTATATAACACAACAGATTGTTATACTTCTGAAGCATCCCCCTTCCATTCATTCCATTATGTGTACTGACTCGCATGTGTAGGCACTGTTTGTCATATTGTACATGCATGTGACAGTTCTGATGGCCCACGTTTAACCTCAGTGTGAGCCCCCCTGGCCTGCACAGTTACTGCCCAATTTGACAGGGACCCATCACTGAATGGACAGAGTGACACATATGTGTTGTCTGCCACCCTATTCTTCAATGAGCTATCTTAGGCCTGTGGATTGCACAAGACAGTTCTTGTGAGAAGGGTGTGAGAATGTAAGATCATGTCCCTAAATGTGACCTCCATTACACAAAGAGCCATTCACAGGCCAAGGACATTGAGGGGTGTGCAGTGTTGGACACAGTGAGTCTGTCCGACACATCATTTCCAATGTTATGTATGTCTTGCTCACTCACAAACTGCATCGCAGATATGGGCCTTCTTCACATTGCTTTCTGTGCTGACATTCTACATGTGTATGAGATGGCCAGGTACTGTGTCAATCCTCATACCTACATGCATTTGGTATGATTATCTTATGGCTAATGTACTATGTGTCATGCTGTATGGCCTCTGCTAAACATATCTGAATAGCTGTGCTAAGTTTGTGAATGTTCCTGTACTGAGACACAGTGGTACATAACCCAGTGTTACTGAAATCTCCTCCTCTTGTCTCCCATGCCTGCAGCTTAAAGTCCACCATTGTAAGGCCTTATGGAGGGCCATTGCACTCAAGGTGCGAGCTCTGGGTGTCTCCAACCGACGGCACACACACTGTCACTAAAGGTGGGATGAGAGCTGCCGGCTGAGCAAAAACGTGGCAGAGATGATGCTGGGGCTGCTCACTCAGACTGGCAGGTTGGCCTGCCTGAGCCTGACACCACTAATGGCCTGCATCTTGGCAGTGACACAGCCAGAGCTGGATGGACGCTTGAGTGCCCGTCAGCAGTAAGTTGGGGGTGAGTATTCTGCGAAGGGTGAATCTGGGTGTAAGTGACTGCATATATCCCAACCCTAAACCAGTGCTGAGCTCTGTGATGTTTCTAGTGTGATGCTATAACTTGTAAGTGGCCTCTGTGTTGAGTGCAGCTGTCCTGCATTTGTGCTACATGTAATTTCTCATGTGTTTAATGTAATGGCCCTTGACATTGCATGCGGAGATGTGGCCTTATGGCATTGCTGCATTAGGGAGTCATGGACATCCCCGGGCAGTGATCGGCAGTGTGCCTCATCTTAGTGTGCTTTTGTCGATGTGTGCAGTGCCTGATCTCAAAATTGTGAGAACTACACATTTGACACCAATGTGTAACTGTAGTTGTGCTTCAAAGCCCAATATTGTAGATAGCAGGAGCTTATGGCCATTGCAAAAGGACATTTGGGAGTCTGTATCTGTGTTGTCCCCTTAAAGTGACTACATGGGTGACTGTGACAACATGTTGAGATGTACTTCTTTTTCACCTACAGGCACGTAGGTATGCTTACAGGAATCTGTATGTCAGGTTACACGGAGGCACGGGCAAGCTATTTGGCTGTGTGAATATCACATGGGTTATTAATGCCAAGTAGGCATGTTGCCATGCATCTTTTGATTTTTGCATTAAGGTTGCACATGCAGACTGCACAGGGGTGTGTGCAACATGGGGGTTTCAGCATCTTGTTTTGTGCTTTGTTTGCATATGATGTTTGTGAGTATGTCACTATGTGAGTATGTCACTAAACTGAACCTACATCTCTGTCTCTTGCAGCATCTACCGAGGGCACAGAAGGGCAGGGGATGGGCACCTGTGGTAAAAGCTTCTGGTACGACTGCTACACACGAGCTCACTGATGTGACTAGCGCCTCGGAGGGGGACAGGAGTGTCCTTGAAGAATCAAGCCCAGAAACACCAACCTCAAAGTCATCTGACGCCAGCGGTGACTCCTTGATGTTGGTTGGCACAGGGAGTGGGAAATCTGCCTCTTCTTCCACCACACATCGTCCAGTGCCCACCCTCCCTGCTACTTCCACTAGTGCTGCACGTGCCCGCAGCAGCAAGAAGGGAAAAGTGTCCTTTCCCCCAGGCACCACTACCCCTGTCTCCCCTTCTGCCCTCAGTGTTGAGGCGGTGAACCTTTTGCGCCAGCTGTGTGTGGGTCAGAGCACTCTCCTGAATGCCTTTCAGGATCATGACAAGATGTTGGCACAGGTAGTTGCCTTCATGGAGGACATTCATTCTGACGTGGGTGGGCTACACAGAACTATCCAGTCTTTGTCCTCCACAGTGACTGCAGCCATTCAGCTGTCACAGGCTCAGAATCCAGCTCCAGCCCTTCGGCAACCCCCATGCCAGTGGCAACCCCCATGCCAGTGGCAACAGGTACTCCAGGCTCCAGGTACTCCACGCTCAGCCACACTGACATTATTTGTGAGTTTTCTCATGCATTGCTGTCACTTGACCCATTTTTGGCTCCAGTATGGTATGTGGTATGTGGAGTCATACCATCCCCCATATGTGTTTCTCATGCCTACACATTGTGAGTGACTCCTTTATGTGTTTGTGTACAGTACACTCCTCACCTGACCACTACTGACCACTACTGACGTACACACCACTTTAATCTCATGTCTTCCACCCCTTGGCTTGCCAGTGTGTGAGCCACTCCATCACTTCATTGGTTACACTATGCTTTGTGATGATGATCTGTGTACAGGACCAATGTGCTACTAAGGACAGTTTCCCAATTAGTAATGTGTTATTTTCTTCTACTGATTTGCTGTCATGGTTGCTGTTTGGGCAGCACAGTCCTCTGCTCAAGTTGTTTGCAATTGTGTGTCCCTGAGTTGTGCATCTGTGGGTGATGACTAATGTGTATTTGTGTTTGCTGAGGCACTGCTACCCTTCCTGAGTGTGATGTTATCTGTGTGCTGTGCTGATTTGTGTTGTGGGAGTACATGGTGCGGCACTCAGATGTGTGTGCTACTGATTTGGTTGGTGTGCACACTGTTTTGTGTGCATGCAGTGCTGTCAGTGTATGTTGCCTTGTACTTGCCTGGTGTGCATCCCCCTGGTGTCCAGCTGAGTTTACAATGTGGTGGATTGGTATGTGCATATGGTGTGTTTTTGTTGTGTATGCATGCAGTGTTTGGCCTGTGTTGGCTCTCTCTACTGACAGATGCTATGTGTGCGTGATGTTCTATTTGCACGACAGTGTGTGTAAGTAGTTGTTGCTGTGTTATACATTCTGATGTGTGTTGCAGGTTTGGTTTGCATTACTTGTGTGTCTGTCAAATGCAGCAAGGTGGATTCTTGTTGCTGGTCTTGTTTTGAGTGCACTTTGGTGGTTTGTCCTCCTATTTTTTACCTGTCACTTGTCAGGATTGTGCATGTGCATGCTTGTGGTACAATATGGCACCTTGTCCACTTTATGAGTGGTGTGGTGTCTGTGTTAGCTCATTGTCCCATTGATCCCAGTTAGTGTTCATGGTTGACTTTTGAGGATGCACTCATTTTTTGTGTTGAGGTATGGTGTCTGTGCATTGGCCAGAGTGACAATGTTGTGTATTCCTGTTCTGTCTAGGGTCACATTGCCTTTCCACTGTGTGGCTGCCCATGTGTGGGCTTGTTGGACTTCTGTGTATGTTGTTTGTGAGCTTGTGTTTGGCTATTGGTTTTGTGTCAGCATTGGTTCAGGCATCCCTGAATGTGATATGTGTGGATGCACCCCAGGGGGTGTGATTGGTTGTCATTGAACTCACAGGGTATCACTTGCACCATTCTGTGTTTTTCACATAGGTGTTGAGTGTTGCAGGTGAGAGGTGGGTAGAGAAGGGCGTGTGTGAAGGTCCTACTTGTGTTTGCCAGTCAGGGAGTGTGACAATGAGCCATGTGTGTTGTGATGATGACATACACATGGCACGTAAGTTGACACAGATGTGTGGCTGATCACTGTTTGACTTCAGACACTTCCTATCATTCCTGTGCCTATGCTTGGCTTGCCTTGATGTCTCCCTGAGTTGTTGCATGGAGGTCACTCTGGTTTAATTTCACTCACTGTGCCACCCATGTCTGATTTAATGGCCTAAGGGTGGTGTGAAATGTTCCTTCTCTTGCATGTGATGTACAGATGCTATGTGGCTTGCTCCATGGCTCTCTAGGACTGTCCACTTCACTTTTAGCTGGCCCATTTATTATCCTCCATTGCTGCTGACCTATGGTATGAGTATGTGGCAGAGTGTCAGTGTGGGGTATTTGGGGGTGACTTGATAGACAGTGTGAACAGTTCAGTGGATGTTCATAGGCAGTGTGAGTCTCCATTTTGGAATTATACTCAGTTTGCTTCACATGAGTGGAAGGCAGGTGTGAGGAGGAGGGTTGTCCAGCACCTGAGCTTCTGTGCATGGTGTTCCTCTACACCCCCACCGTACAAGACAGGCTCCCTTGTCCTTTGGTGTGTGAGGCGCAATGTCTGGCTAAACCTGGCAGATGAATTGTGCAGGGGGAGCACAGGAGGAGCGCACAGCATGTTCCCAAATGGGTGTGGGAAGCGTAGTGTATGAAGGGTGGAGGTGGAGCCCTGTAAATCTTTGTGGACTGCCCATGCCTGGCACCGGCCCTGCCTACAACATTTTACGCAGGTTTTCCCGTGTCTTCACTTGCGCGGTGACATAACCAGGACATTGCAGTGATTTTGCGGTTGATGGGCGACCCGGATGTGGAGGGGTGATTTCCTGACAGGTAGGACATATGTGGGTACACTTTGTGATGTGTTCCTGTCCCCACCAGAGTGTCTGATGTGGACAGTAACCATATATCAGCACAGGAGTTGTGTGCTGTGGTTGTGTGCAGAGTTGTGTATTTGCGTACCTGCAGTGTTGTACGTGATTATGCATTATTTGCTGATAGTGGATGCAGTAGAGCAGCGAAAAGGCTTGAAGAGCTGGAACCATTGTGGTCCAGACCGGGCGGAGGGGACCGGGAGTCTGGTTTTGCGCTCCGCTGTTGTACTTCCGCCGTCTCCGGGTGGCTGGATTCTCCACTGCAGTGTGATGGGATGTTTGGGGCATTGTGATTTGTACGGCAGATGGAACTTCTCTCCGCATGGCGATGGGTCTCTATTGGCTCCCTCCGCCACGGTGGTGGGCGCAAATTTCCGGCGGTTCACGTCGCTCCGCAGAGGACGGAAAATGGGCTATGTTTGCCTGTTGTAAAATGGCGGGCGCGAAGACCGCTGCTGGGGCGCGGAAAAGGTCATTTTCCGCCAGCAACGCGGTTGTGCCTCCATCCGCCATCATAATGAGCCCCTATTTTAGAGATCTATAAAGCCAAGTGTATTCCTATTTCCACCTTTGGTAGTGAGATCTGAGGGCTATGTGAATTTAGATTCAATTGGGGTGGCAAAGAATACATTTTTCAGGGGTCTCCTAGGGGTTGGGCAATGGACCCCCACTGAGATCCTGCATGAAGAGCTATGGATGAGATACATGGCAGATTACATACGGCTGCGACCTCATTTGATGTAGTGTGCAGTTTGGTTAAAGGAAGAATTAACTCTTAATAGATTAGTCTTTTATGATAACATGCGGTTGGATAATATGTCCACCATTCCCTGGCTGATCTACGTTAAAGAGAATCTTAAAGCCCTTAGGAGGCCAGATCTATTCACAAACCCTTAGGGAATTATTAAAACAAGAGGTTGCTTGGTTCAGAGAGGTATTTCATCATTGAGTGCCTGTTGAGTGTTGAGAGGGAAGCCTCGGCTCTGGCTAAACAATTATTTCAAATATATGCAATGGTAAAAACAGTTCCCGGCATAGATCCATACCTTCTCCTTGAAATGCCTATTCACCAGCATCAGTTGTTGACCTATTTTAGGTTGGGTTTGTTCCATCAGTTGATCCGTCCCGAGGGTTTCTAGTTTAACCATTCTGAACTACCCAGATGTATGTGTGATTTGTTCTCTAAAAGCAACACTGCACATTGTTTTGGTATGCCCTTTATATAAATCTCTTTGGCATAAGTTCTTAAAAACTCTTTTTATATCCGTGAACTTTTGCCAGACCAGACCTGCTTTTTTGTATCTACAACCTTTAGCTACACATAACGTTTTTTTGATGTGGCAAAGTTTCTTATGGGGGTTTATTGTGCTGCACGATAGAGAATGACATTGGTGATAGCTGGCTTTTGATGTCTTTTATATTTCTATATTTTCATTTTATTGTATTTTTTATCTATAATTATGTTGGACCTTTTATCACATGTCACTTGTACGATTTTATTCCAAAATCTAATTAAGTAAATATTAATTGATTGCAGGTCAGGGTCAGCAATGCCAGAGGGCAAGCCAGGTGTCACACCAGATACCCCTGGTTACCTCCGAATTAACAGGACTCCTTAGAGCCCAGTTTACTCTCTGTTTCTACTGTTGCATTTATGACATCTGCGAGAAGGAGTAGCGGATGCGTGGTCGGGAGTACCAGAGTCCAAGGCAGGGGTAGCGACTGCTAACAATAATACCCCTAATTAACATATATGCTACAGGGCTGATAATAAAAGGAAACTTGCGCGCCATTTTCGAAAACAAAACTCTACTGGCGCCACAATAGAAACGATAAGAATATGAAGAAGATTCACGCAGCCTTGTACATCCTGTTAATAGTACCGTTCGGTATTTTGACATTCTCTGGAGGCGGCCAAGTCCCTGTTTAGCCCGTGAAATCTGTAGGAGATGGTAGTATTTCCTGTTTATGAATATTCATTGGTGGCTTATCAGCTGCGTAGCGAGAATTGATAGGGACGGTGGCCCGTGTAGGGCAGATTAGAAAGAATAAGCTTCTTAAATCTAGGTGACTGGAACTGCCACGGTCGGATCAAGTAGATGGGTCACAGATCGCCAGGTATATTGTTACCTCTTCCTAATCCTACATAATGGGGACTTAATCCCTAACATAAACAACTGTTGGACCGGCACACGCGCCTATGAGATGTGATTAATTAATGTATTTCATTTTCCAAGCACAAATCACAGATTTAAACGCCGTTAGATACTGGTCACCTCCTTGGCAAGTGCAGCACAGGGAAAAAAAGACACAAAAGTCACATTTTTGTGATGTGACATGAATTAAAAACAAATAGGCTTTGCACAGTTTTCGAAACCTAAGAAAACAGGAACACTGCTCTAGAGGTGGGGTTTCTAAATCTTTCGCAGTATGAAGGCGAGATGTCTGTTACTGTACCTTAACATCCGGACTGCATCCTGCCACGAATGTTGCTTACCGCATGAAACACCTGCATACAGATGTTGCTCTGTTGTGGGGTGGGTGCATGGAAATATAATGCCTGAATATCCCGGACCAAAATGAACAATTTCCCACAGATTTCTGTGCAATTTTGGAACACGAGAGTATCTTTCGGCCCTCTGGCTGAGCCGCTTTCTTATTGAACGTGTGAATGTACACAAGAAATTATGTCTGCCCAAACCCTTGGAATGAATGACAGTTTGTCCCTACAAATTATAGCTTTGCTGGGTCACTAGGAGGGCTAGAGTGAGACTTGGTTGAATGTTAATCAGAAAATAATATTGGCTACACTGCTGAACAAACGCTACTGTCGTGTAGTACCTATATAACCTATACAGGATCAATAGTTCTTGGCAACCTCAGAACATGACAAAACTCTGATCCCTCAGAATCTTGGAAACAATATGCTACCTTTTGCTCACTCACCCATGCTCACTTAGTTTGTCTCAGATATACACCGTATAAACAGGATGGGCGTTTTCAATAAGAATTTATTCTAGCGTAGTAGAACTAATGAGCTGCAACAACCATTAGACAGTAGCAGAGATATATGATTAGAAGTACTATGAAAGTAAAAGGATGGTATAGTTCTACCATCTTGCAGTAATCATTCATATATACAAGCACATAAAATAAATGCTTAAAAAGTGCGTTCTCCTACAATGCCTCCCTAACTAGATGTACCTGAATGTACCTAGCATCTGTGTAGGTGTTTTTCCAAGAATCCCTCTAGGATCTAGTCAACCCCATTACCTGAGAATGAGAGAATATGGGATCCCGTCCTGGTCTTGAGTTGGACACCCCGCAAGGGATGTTACACCACTGTGAGCTGGAGCGTCTGCATGCAGGAACATCAGCGCCTCTGGTCAGTGTGTCAGCCGGGAAGTCTCGCTCTCCTCCATTCTTCTAAGCAAGTTGTGATGTATATATACCCATAGGTCTACCCAGGGGTCCTACCTTTCTGTGTTACTGTGTCGGCCTACAGAAAATGACGTCTGGCCTGAACTTTACAGAGATATTATACAGGAGAAAGTAGTCCTGCTGTGCTTCCAAGAAACCTCATGCATAATGTATGAGATTCGAACTAGGGAAAAACATGCGTTCTGAATGCAGTGTCATATCTTTGTAAAAGGTCAGTCCCTAGGAACCGATCAGTATGCAATGTAGGGAAGAATATAGGTAAAAGGTTGCAAAGTTACCTGCACCTCTATAGGGTACCTCTATGGCAAATTACACCCTCTCCTCTTCCAACTGGACAACGTATGCAACTTAATACCGTACTACTAGCCTAGCTAGCTATAGATACGCACAAAGTTCATAAAAACATTTGTTTTGCTAAAATGTTTAGAACAGGGGTCTCCAACCTTTTGTGTAGTGAGAGCTACTTCTGGTCAGTGAAAATCGCTGTGAGCTACTAAAACCCAAGCAACTTGCGCACTTTTCCGAGACACGTCTCCCACACACAGATTCTTTGACGTTAAGCCTATTTCTTCAGAGCCCATGCTGTGGTTTGAACACAATATCACTGAAAGTATTGACTTTGAATTTGTGCTGTTGGCAAAACGCTTTACGACCTTTCAATTAATAGCTTCAAAAGCAGGACCTATCAATAGCTGTCACTGAAATTATTATTGTAATGCAGCTCAATTAACAAACAAACAGGAACAGCAATCGTACCTTCAATGTGGAACTGTATGATGTCCTCTAATGCTGTGTAATCTGGTAGCCTGGCAGGGGCAGTTGTAAAGAAGTCATTATAGTAGTGAAGTTGTCACAGTGTGTGGGAGTCAGTCTGTGCAAAGCTTTTCTGAATCACAATTGCAGATGGATTATTTGACTGTAGCTTTGACAAGATTGCTGTGTTTTTCAGTTTCCAGACCAGCTGAACTTCAGCTCTGTTTGGAATGGATTCATTGGAAAGTACCGATTTTGTCCTCCACTCTTAATAATTCAGAATGTTCTGTTTTGACTTTAAGGTTTTTATGGCACCAGTCATGTTCACAGTTGTATTGTTATTGCTCCCTTTACTTTGTAGGAGTGTCAGTAAACCAGGACTGAATTACAAATTGCTTTGTTCTTATTCAACTATAAAGTACTTTGAAAGATGGTGAAGATTCTTCTCTTTAGCTCTTTTTTTATCTTGATGTCAATACACCAGGCCTCCAGTAAACACAGTTTTTTTCTTATCTTGCGCAGCAAATAAACATTTAGAAAGGTGATGAAGATTCTTCTCTCCAACTACTTTTTTCTTGGTGTCTGAAACCCAGGCCTGAAGTACACACTACTTTGTTCTTGTTTAACTACTAACTGTTACTAACAAAAGTAATTTTGAAAGATGCTGAAGATTCTTCTCTATGGCTATCTTTTTTCCTTGATCTTTTTAAACCAGGCCTCTAGCAAACTCTGCTTTGCTTTTGTGCAGCTAATACAAATTTGGAAAGGTGCTGAGGATTCTTCTCTTCAGCTATTTTTTCTTGTGTTTATAAAACAGGCCTGCTGTACAAGTTCCTTTGTTTTTGTTCAACTAATAAAAAAGACTGGGGGCTGAATATTCTTCTATGCAGCAACTTTAATCTTGGTGTTTGTAATGAAACAGATACCTAGGTTTGGGATTTCACCAGGACCTGTCATTGTACAAGTATTGATTGCGAATGCATTAACATTATTTCAGTGAGAGACTTGACATTGCATGGTGTCCACTTATCCCTTGTAATCTGGGGTGTAGCTTGAGAGGGCAACTCTTATGGAGTCATTTAAATGTTCGCCAGTTAGACGTGTGCGAAACTTAGATTTATGAAGTTCATATCCGAAAATGCTGATTCACAAAGATAGGTAGACCCAAATAGGGAAAAAAGTTTCAATGCAGCTGTGTGGATGTTCTTAAACTTTTCAGCATCCACAAGACTCTAGAAATTAGTGTAAGATTGCCTTGATTTCAATTTAATATCATTTTGAAGTGTGACAATCTCCATTTCCATTGTGGCAGAGTCAAGGTTCAAAAGCACACTATTTTTCTCCGAAATGTCAGTAACATCCACTTCCATGAAGGGGTTTGAAGTGAACATCACACATGGCTCCAGTAGCTCAAAATCACAAAATCTGTCACTAAACTCTTGATTAAGCCTCATGAGGAGGCTACTATATTTTTCTATGTCCATGACCTCAGCCGTAGCTTTGTTTTCTGAAAGGATTTGGAGAACAGAGGGAAAGTGCTTCATCTTTCTTTTCTGTACATGCTGTATGAAAAGGTTACGTTTTGATTTGAATGTTTTGACAGAACTTACCATGTTGGTTATTGTCTTGTTTTTGCCCTGCAACTCGTAGTTCAACACATTTAATTTTTCTGTCACATCTGTCAAACAAGCTAAATCGAGCAACCATTGAGTGTTTGATAACAGTGTGGTATCTTCATTCCTAGACTCCATAAAAGCTTTGACTTCTGGCAATAGCGAAAGGAATCTGTGTGCAGTAAAAGGCCACCATACTCGGCTGATAGTTCTTCAAGGAACAATTTGAAGGTTCGGTGCTGTTTGGCCTTTGCACAATTTTAATTAATAATTTTAACAATAGGAGTCATCACATGATCAAACCCCATTACCTCGGCACATATTGCCTGTTGATGTATAATGCAGTGGTAGTTCAATAACAGAAGGAAATCTCGATCTGCTTTACAATTCACAATGAAGCCAGAATGACGCCCTATCATTGCGGGTGCATCATCAGTGGTTATCGCCACTAACTTTTTCAATGGGACATTTTGTTTCACAAAATAATTTTTAACCTCATTGTGAATGTCCGATCCTTTGGTAGTGGTTTTCAAAGGCAACAAAGTTAAAAATTCCTCTTTATCAGTACAATCTTCAAAAACCATTCTAACGAACATTGCCAACTGTGGAATATCGCTTGCCTCAACAGATTCATCACATTGAAGAGAAAAATATTGGCATGTCTTTAAATCACGATCTAACTGCTCTATCATATTGGTAGATAATGTAGATACCCTTCTTGCCATAGTGTTTGACCCTAACTGCAAATCTGAAATGGCAGACAAAATTTCAGGGCTATTTTTAAAGTCTTTGAATACGGACTGGGCCATTAGAAGCATTGCTTTCGTCACAACGGCTCCATCTGAAAATATTGCTTTGTGCTTAATCAAGTGATGAGTGACTACGAAGGATGCTTCAGTTGCCGCTGTGGCTGTCTTTGTGGGCTCTGTAAAAAAGGATTGGTGTGTCTGCAATGCAGATTTCAGTTCATTTATGTTTTGTGACCTCAGGCTGCTTCCTTTAAGGAACTTCCTCTCAAAATGCATGTGCTTTGTTGAAAAATGCCTCTCAACATTGCCCTGTTTTTCCCACTGCAACTTTTTCTCCACAGATTAAACATACACAGTTTTCTTTTATTGGTGTAAATAAAAACTGGTTCTCCCACTCTTGATGGAAGTAGTACGTCTTACTCTTTGCCCTTTTGGAGGGACCTGGCTCTTCATCTATGATTAGTTGTTAAGGTTGTAAGCAAGAGTAAAAAAGTTGTTGAAGTCCACATTCACTCCATGACAGGCAAGAATACCACATGGACACCTTTAATAATGTTGTATTGCAGACCATTTGTGAGTAGCAGCCATGTGGTAAATTACACAGCATAGTTGGAAAGTGAGATAAGTAACTCACCTTAGCTATGTTTAATTATGAACGCAGGAGGACTGCTTTTCACAAATGGCCTGCGATTTAATTCATTATAACCAAAGCCTAGTTTTGGGTTTGTATGGATGACTTTAGTCGGCTTCTGTAAATAGGAAGAGCACCTAAAATTGTACCACACCAAGCACCCAATTCACAAAGGTGAAGGTTTTGCAAATCATTTCTATTGGGTACGCCTGCATTTGTAGCAAACATTGGCTTTCATTAAATAAGGTCCAGACAAGCTTTCAAAACTACTCCACATAATGATATTCCATGACAGCTGCAGATTTTGTGACATAGCAATGTGACCTCAGGCTTATGGTGACTGGGATCACCCACATTTCAAACCAATATCTCATACCCCATCAGTCACCGCACTGCTATACAGTATGTCCCATAACATGATAACGTTAAAAGTGCACCTTGGTGTTGATCAGACAGCTCTTGAAAAACTTTCCACATAGGATCACAATCCAAGGAAAATACTTTCAACCACACACCCTACACAAGGCACAGCTTGCTGCCAATGTAGGTAAGTGGTTCAGGGCCACACATTTGGTTAGTATACTACTGCACGCTAATAATACTGCAACACAATGCCTCCCCTTTCTTCATTATCACACATGAAAGCACCTTCAAATGCGTAGCCGTAAGTCTAGTGTGTGCACTGTACAAAATCTGTGAGGCAATACATTGCCACCCTGCATGCCCTTGAATGTCCTCATAGATATGGAGGCTTTCCACGAGTGGAGCCTGGGTGTTACTGATAGAGCGCGCGAGGTCACCCAGCCTATGATTACGCCGTTTCCGGCTTCAGGGCCCATATACTTTCAATTCACACTATTCATTGACCAGGCGACTTCACGGGCTGCTACCAATTGTGTGTGTGTTCCCTACTGTTATTACTTAGTGTACCCGACTTACCATCCACCGACACAAGTACCTATGACTTCAATGGATCAGGGGCCTAGCTGTAAAAGGAAAGGCAGCAAATGCAATTTCAAATGACATTCAATACTGTTGGAAATGACCACGGACAACTGGAAGTTTTAAAATGTTTATCTAAAGTTCGTTTTCTGAAAGCATGAGATTTACAAGAATAAGGCAATCGATAATCAAGATAATGAAAAGTACATAACTATAGAGAAATAAAGTCAGGGTAATCATTAAAATGCAATAATGAGATGCAAAGGAAATATGCTATGCATTCAAGGCAGGAATTCTTTAGAAAATCTAAGTAAGGTCGTTCTAGACCATATCAGGAAATGACAAACTGCAATGCAAAATATGATTTCTAAAAGATAGGGTAACATGAGAACATATCAAGAAAATTATGCAAATGACTTTACGTTTCAATAGTTTGCGGCAAAAGCATGGAAAAATCAACGTATGCAAGATGTCTCTTTATTTGAGCAAAAGACAGAAATATAGAAAGGTGCAAGTTTAAAAGGAACTTAGAGCAGTATTTACCTAGACTGGTGTGGAAACCAAACCCTGGCCACGGGTCAGTTAAGGACAGGAAACCCTCAAGGAAGGATACCCCTCCAAGGACAGCAGGTGCAGAATGGACACCCCGGACAGGACAGGATACCCTCAGATTAGGAATCAGGACAGGACCTCAGGACAGGACAGCAAACCCTCAGGACAGGACCGCTCAGGTCAGGACCGCACCCGCAGTTTGGAAGCAACGCCTGCGCTCCACCCTCTCTGCAGCTATCGATCAAGACCCCGATTGGGTCAAGGAACTCCCAGCAAAGTGCTTCGCCAGCACTTTAAGGTTCAGTAAAACCTTAGTCTATGGTCAATTTCGGACAGAGTGCTCCGCAGCTCTCTGTATCTTCAGTCACCTATTGAGTACGATGGGTCAGTGACAGGTCAGCTAAACCAGACAATTCGGACAATTCCCTAGGTGAACCCAGGGTAGATATACTGTTTTGGGACAGGGTACCACCCCCCAAATGTTGCAAAGTGTCAGAATCCCCAATTTCGATTGGTCCTAAGGTAGGCTTTGGGTAACACACCAATCATATCAGTCTATTTAGATGCTACATTTACATATTTGGGTACCGCCTAGCGAGATTGGGGTTCCCATGAGAAACTGTGCAGAAATATGAGTGACAATTTACATTGTTGCCGAGCTAGGACAATTGTCTCTGTTTTCCTGGGTTTTTCAGGTCAGTTCTCAGGAGCATCTTGCCCATCACTGCCAGCTTGCTTAATTCCATCAGCCAAAGTTGTCAGGTCCCTGGAAAAGTGATCATGCGCAGAAGGGACCTCCAAGATGGCTCATCGGTACAAACAGACCCCCATTCCCCGCGGTACATGAAAAGTAAGCGAAAACAAATTAATACATAGAAATAACGTTATGAAAACACATCATTTGGTTTTGAACTTTCAACTTATCACTACAAAATATACTTATGCAGTCTAAATGTTAGCTACACATAACATACACAAGAGCAGTGGCACGAGCAGTACCACGTTGCAGGCAAAGCTATGAATTACGCATGCGCATAAATTTCCCTCCACTTCTGCAGACCCGTCAGGACACGTGAGTGTGGCTGACGCATGCGCAGTAACTAAATACAAGCGGCGGCCATATTTTACGGACACGGATTAAAATGATTAGGAATACACATAGGCAAGCTTCTTAATCCTTATTCAAACTAAAAATAAACGTTAGTAAGACGTACACTTATTACCTTGTTACACATAAACGAGGTTCATGACTTCGGCAAGGTCTCAAAATATGCGAAGCTTTGCTTCATCATTACCATGTATCCACCCCAATATTTTGGCATATTCTCAGATTCACTATTAGTGGTGGACCTAAGAATGTGTCAAAAATGCTACACCACGGCAGGTGAGGCATAACAGGGAGAAATACCTGTATTGCTTCTCTTTTTTCCCCTTTTTAAATGTGTGCTGCATTCTGCAGCACACATAGAAAGAGGAACATGCCTCAGAGGATGTTTTTGTGCAAGAAGGTGCCCCTTCCTGCCCAAAAACAATTCTAGCTGCAATGCAGGCACCCTTGCAACACGGCACAGGGTGCCTGCATTGGCACTAGGCAGCAGGGAAAGGATTGGAATGCATCATATAATGTTAAAAATACAGCGCATTCCTACCCTTTACCATAGTGCAGCAAGGTGGCTTGCTGCGCTATGTGAAAGTTTGCTAAATATGCCCCACACAGAATAAGGTACTATAGCTCTAAATGGCATCATGAGTACTGTCACAGGATTCATGACAGTATGCATGCAGGGTCTCGCCATTCACTCTTTAGTCAAGTGTTGTATTTCCAGGCCCCGAGCCCAATATATAAGCATCAGTTTCTTCCCACACATGCACAGCCAGCATGAACTGTCTACTCTCCCCAGAACTGGACTGGACATAGCTCATCGTAAAAAGAATCACCATAGCCTGGCCTACACAGAAGCTCTGCTTGACTCAATGGGATTTCCTGAGCTGCCATCTTGCGCAGCCTTTTATATTTTTAAACAATTTAAAAATAATCTTCAGTTTTAGAAAATAAGATCTGCTGGTACTTTTCTCCTTGAAACTGTGTTGAATGTCCGGCTTCGTGAGAAGTAAAAACAAAATATGCAGGTTTGTTAGTGGCATGGTGGGGCGGGAGCTGTTGAGGCTGGATTATAACCCAAAGATGATGTGATTGGGTTGAACTAAACCAGGCCTAAACTAAACAGAACCCTGTACTGATGGTACATTTCATAAAATGTTACACTTCAATACAATTCATGATGATGCAATGTGCCAGCCTTAAAAACAATTCCGATTTTTAACATAGAGATAGTTAATAATGAAAATGGAAATGTGTCTCTACCATCTCCAGACAACATCCATGTAACTAACAAGGCCTGCTAATTACAGCGCAGAGGGGGTATTTCTGCATGTTTTCAGCTGTGTGGTTGCACTCCTGCTCTTGGATAAGTTTGGAATTATTAGACCCGTATTTCACTATATGTGCAGCGTGTGGAGTAGTGTGTGATGATCAACTGTAATGCACAGCTACAGTTACACTGACTATGGGGCCCACTACAAGTCAGACAGAGGTCATCTTGTGAAGAGAGGCTGCTGCCCTATTACAGTTTTTACCAAGTGCAAGCAGGGATGGGAAAAATACTAATCTGTTACTTGCTCATTTTCTCTCCTCTTCAAAGCAGAAGCAAAACATGCACGCAAAGGGTTCCAGGAGAGGGGGCAAATATAGAAGTGGATCTGGTAATGCCAGCTAACCTGCATCATGTCCCCAATTCTAGGGCTGGTAACTTGTAATGCCAGGTAGGTGGGTGGGAGATACCGAACGGAATCTTACTAATACGTTGTTGCGTGGTAAACTCATCACCACTACAAGCTGCAGTGGCCTCATACGTTTTTTTATACAAGTTTAGCAATAAAACTACAGGGCAGTATCCAGAGTGGACCCACGCAGCCCCACTCTCCATCAGAGAGCCATTTTGCCAGCCCTAGGCCGGGGCACAAATGAGGGTGGGTGTAGTAGTGTATGTAGTTACTGTTAGTTAGCGTGCTTACCTTTGTGCAGAGACCCTCAGACGCCTACTGATGGGGTGATATGGGAAGCTCACTGAGCGCCAGGTCAGACTGCAGCACACTCATGGTGCTGGAAGGTATTGTAGCAGTTTCACACAACAATGTGCACCCATGCAGCATCCTTGGGGGGTTGTTACACTGTAATACGAACCTCCAGGAAGGTATGTGGCAAAGGTAAGCCACCATACGTGCCATGCGTCACACAAAGTATTAATACTCATTTGATTAAAGTGCAGCTCGTTCTGTCCTTTAAAAAAATGTACAAACCATTCTTTCATCCCACTTTGTGTTGGTGCGCCCCCTTCCTGTGTGTGCCCAGTACAGACCGGACTGGGGTCTCTCTACCAGTCTACCTCGCGTGTCTAGTAATCCTTTGAGGTAGTCAAGGCGCTGGGCAAGGTGTAGCAATGTGATGCACCCTGGAACTCTGTGCTGGATCCCAAAAACCACCCTCGGGGTCACGTTATATTGGCTCACCTTCTACGTAACGCACTGAAAGTCTGTTCCTACAAAAAGCCATCCACGGTCCTCCAGGGACTGCATGTACAGGCCTTGCATAAACCACTCACAACAAGAGTCATCTACTTAACCGGCCCCTCTCTAATTCCATTTCCATTCATGATACTTCAAGGTTATTGCACTGAGTCAGACAGACGTGCCCTACTGAACTACTAACTGACATACCTATCAGGTTCAGCTTTTACTGGGCATAGGCATATTTGCATAATCACCACAGCGCAAATGTTGTCTGACCTTGTTTTTAACATGCTAAGTCACGCAAGGGGTTCAAGAGCCTTTACAAATTAATTACAAAGAGAATCCGAAAGCGAATGGAATGGGGCCATCACATCCCTGAACTAACAGCTTTCTCTGAAAAATGGCAGCGGGCAGCAGCTTCAAATAATACCAGTTGTGCTTTTGGCTAGCAGTTCCGTCTACAGTGAAAATAAAGACTTAGTTAAGAAGACTAAGAGAATTCAATAACTATTCCCAGCTTCTGTGAGACACCTGACATGCAGACATGGAGTGTTGGGTGTACTCACACAGCTTGCCTGCTGCTCTGATGAGAAGGGCAGATGGCACGGGTCCCGGCAGTTCTTTACGGCTTGCCTTGCGTGACCTGCAAACAGCTACTCTGCCCTGCCACGCCTGACTGCTCCGCACTGGCACCCTTTGCGCCCGTGGCTCACACAATGAGCGCGGTGCTACTGAGCAAAAGGCAGGGGGCGCATAGACCAGGTCACGAGTCACAAGTGACGCTGATGGAACGTCATCCTCTTAGGCCCGCCCCGCCCCAGCTAAGCTCAAAGCCAATCTGAGCAGCAGCTTTGGGTGAAGGCGGGCATCAGAGCCTGAAAAAGTCTAAATAGCCCAAACACAACTAAAGGGCTACTAAATCGAGCCACAAGCATCACAAGCTACTCACAGGGTCTCCGTGAGCTACTGGTGGCTCACGATCGACCGGTGGGAGATCCTTGGTTTAGAACCTCTATAAAAAACGTAATTTTTTTTAAAGAAAAGGTTTGCAAGCCATGGCTCTAAAGTATCCGTAGTTATAGTCCGAACACCTATAAGCATTAGAAAGCCATGTATGCCCAATAAATAAAAAGGAATGTCAATTGAGTTCCAAATTTGAACTTGTTTAAGACAGGGCGAATTTCTTCCAGCATGGGACAAGCCAAATGAGTCAAATGTTTATGTGTCCTGGCTGGTAGATGCAACATTTTTGTTGCTTGCTTCCGCATTAGACGTCCCTTTTAACACCCCACAGAGTACGTCAATTTAGCACAGATGATGTTCCACACTGTTCGCAGCTGGTGCTGGGGCAGCCTGTGCATCGTCCAAAGCCTGGGTGTCAGTGGAGGAGCAGGTGTCCATACCAACAGGTGCAGTTACTACCTGCGGTGGCTCAAGGAATGCCGCCATCAATATTGGACACTACAGAACATGGACCATTATTGGGTCCAGTGGAGCCTTCACATCCGGTTTTGCATATGATGGGAGTGTCTAACAAAGGTCTAACAAACATTCTTCTCCTCAAAACAGGCATCAGGGGACAGGTAAGATGATGTCCATCCAGACTGGTCAAAATGACAAGAACAAAATGCACTTAGTTCACTTAGGCGAGGCGTGCCTAGATGTTGTACCATGCAGTCACAGTTTTTACGCTCCAGGAGTGCTTTTTCAGATACCTGCTATTAGAAACAAGATTAGCGGAAGTCCTCCAAAGATGCTTCAGAATACGGAGTGTATGAAGTTTGGTATAATTCCAAGTACCATCTGAAAGGTGCTTAAATAATTGAGAGAGACCCCTTAGCACACCAGGGGAATAGGGTACTTGCCAACAGTAAAAAAGAAAGGATCCCTTGGGGGACAACACTTTAGATAAAATCATATGCTATCTTGCATACACCATAGTAAGCCCATGTATTAGCACTAGTCTCTAATACTTGTGATACACAAACAGAAAAATCTTTATACAAAATCACTTTTTTATTTTTTGGTAAAAAAACATCATAAATATCACATTTCATAAAAACAAGTTATAATTTCATTAAAAACATACACAATATCATCACCACAATGTTCATCTGAAGTTCATAAATCTATTGCACACATACTGTTTTTCAGACAACAACCTATTATCATTCTGTATCCACTACAAAAAAAGGGGAAAGAAGAGGAGAGACAAACACAGACGTTTCAAATTATCATAGGAATTGCACATCAAAAAACCCAAAATTCAAGAAAGGCTAATCCTGGACCCGCCTAATTTGTCTTGTCTGCAGGATAGACTTGGTCACTTGATTGTGCAGATTTAAGCGTCAACGTGTTTCGATGGCTTTTCACTGTAATATACCATCTTTATCAAGACAGAATAATAGGTTTCTCCAATAAAAAGGCACTGGATGGTTGCCACTTTAAAAAAATCCTGTAGATAAACATATTTCCATAAATATCATGCATTAATGCCACATTCCTGTGATCTTGCATCATTTACATTCGGGTTATAACTCTGAATACCTCATTCTTATCTGAGTATATTAACAGGAGGTCCTTAATCCTATCTTGCTCACGTATGCATTTTCTGCACCGGTGACTGATCATGGTTATACTTGGGTGCAGTACATGTTTTACACAAGTAACATGTTCCATTCTATACAGGGTAAACATTATTCAACAGTTGTCATGTCAACATCTCTCTATATTCATACTTGTCCAGTTCTAATATATGGGCTTGTAGAACCATATTCTGGAAACCCTACATCATCCTTATGGGGATATTACACATGTATATAGATAATCCTCCACCCTCTTGGTTATTAACGGATTACCAAAAATCCATAAGGACATAGCTAATCCGCCTTTGTGGCCCATTTAGTGGAGGAGTGTGGCTCACTGATTAGAGCGGCAGACCCTGATGCAGAGGTCTGGCCCGGGACCAGGGTTCAATTCCCGTTGCGGCAGGGTCTTGAGCTCTAATGTCCGCGGACCCGATAATTCTCGGCACGGTGCCTACTCTAATCATGGGGTCCCACGCTGCAACTCTGGGCAATAGCTTGCTTAGTCTCCACACCGGCCCCAATCGCTAAGGATGCCTGGCTTCACCAGGGGGGTGCCCAGGAGTTGGGCGCCTCACAGGAACAGGCCAGGAAGGGTTCCTCAGCGGTTTATTCAGCGCGGGGACACACTGGTAAGTGAAACCATGCGCTTTATAAGCTTCAGAATTAATTAATTGTCAGCAGTCTAGGCTCACTATTGGAGCCTCTAAGCAAATATGCTGATTTCTTTCTGAGACCTATTGTCCAAAAACAGAGGTCGTACTTGAAGGACACTGCCCACACCATCTCCATTTTTGAGGGGCAGAGCTTTGACAAGGTGACCCAGTTACTGGTCACTTTGGATATCGAGGCTCTGTATACGAATATCCATCAAAATGACACAATAAAGGTTTTGTCTTCCATTTTGGACTATGAAAATATTGAGGGTGGACACAAGGAGTTCATCATAGGCTGTATAGAGCTAGTATTGAAAAACAATATTTTTCTGTTTAAGGAGGAGCTATATAAACAGATTAAGGGGACCAGTATGGGGGCCACATGTGCCCCCAGCCTGGCATGCCTCTACGTTGGTCACTTCGAACAAAGACATATTTACAACAAAATGGCACCATTTTTTAAAAATGTCTCTCACTGGCATAGTCTCAGGACTATCTAGTGATAGTAGTGTAGATTTTTTGGATATCAAGATTAAGGAATCAAAAGGGTCATTAGAGGTGGAGCTTTTCACAAAACCAACAGACAAGAACACTCTATAGCAATATCAGAGTAATCATCCTCGATCTCAAAAGGATAACATTCCTTTTGGGGAATTTCTAAGGTTACGGCGTAACTGCACAACCTTGGAAGATTTTTATTACCATGCAGAAATTATGGATAAAAAATTACGTGCGAGAGGATATCCAAGAAAACTTGTAAAACAATCCCTTAAACGGGCAAAATTTTATGATAGAGATCATCTGTAGAAAAATGGACAAAAAGAAAACTAATAAGGTTCAGGACAGGATTGTTTTTGTTAGTCAGTACTCTGGTCTAAGCAACAAAATTAAAAATATAGTGAACCGCAATTGGAAAATCATTAACAACGGTCTAACAATACCTTTACCCAAACCGCTTTTTTCATTCAGGCGGAATAAGACAATTAGAAATGCCCTAGTGAGTACGTACAAAAATCCTGCTAGTAGTTTCCAAACAACTCTGACTGAAAACAAAAAAGCCATAGGGAATTATAAGTGTGGCACATGCTCCATCCGCCCAAATTGTATAGAGACCAAGACACTAACCTTTAATGGAAAAGTACTGATTCCGAAAAGTCTAAATAACTGTAGAATTAAGAGCGTGGTTTACCTGCTTGTCTGCCCTTGTGGCTTAGGCTACGTAGGGGAGACGGGTAGGGAGCTTCGCATCAGACTATTAATTTCATTGCACTCCAACAATTGAGCTCACGATTTAATTATAAAACATTATAAAAGTGGCAATTTGACGCAGGAGGAAAAGCATACAGAAATAAAGAGGTAGCAATTTTGTTTGGGGAAAGAGGATTAAAAAACAGACAGGCATCCTGGATAATCAAGCCACCATTTTGGAAAGGTCCAAGTCAAAAATAAGGGGACAAACATTTGAGACTTTGGACAACAGAACACATTTCTCATTGAGAGAAACTGTCAATACTATAAAGTTTCTGTAGGTTTTGTTTTTGCTCATGTAGGTTTTGAATTAAAATAATTGCAAGCCGAGTCGCCAACGCAGCAGAGGAAGTGCGTGGGAGGGGCTTCCTCAGTAAAACTTAAAAAAGAAACTCTTTCCCATTGGTAACATGAGATGATACATTTGGCCCCACATCAAACATTTGTCTCTTGAATGGCAGTCTACCGAGATGGTCTTTAGTTTCGCTAACAAAGGAGGCTAGTAATGCGCCCATCCCAGTTTGTGCAGTTTTAAATGGGAAAGCATGGTTATAAGTCATGGCAGAAGGGGATAACAGTTCTTCGCTGCATTGAGGTTTCTTTCATCATTGGTTTATTCCAAGACCTTGAGCAGGGTATCCTTGGAAAGGGGCAGGATACATCTCAGAATTCCTTGTTTTCGACTGCCAGCAGGTGGGACAGAGGATGAATCAAACAGGGGACAACGGAACACCTCAACCTCCCAATCGGATGCTCTGGATCAGCTGAAATATTGCTGAGCCACAAACCACAAAGACAAACAGGGCAATCAGCCAAGGACCAACAGGGGCTTTTTCCTCAGGCAGCTGTTTCGCCTGTGGCCTGGGCCGAGCTCCCCTCTGAGTGATGTTCTTGCTGTGCTTCTCGTTCGCCACCTTCATGCGCTGCACCGCAGACATGGTTGCACTCCGTCCCCTCTTGTGCCCTGCTCAGCCCTCCTACCACTGCCACTGCCCCGACACTGACACCTCACCTCCTCCCCCTCCCGAGCCTGGCACCGAAGTCCAAGCAAACACTCCGCGTGCTAGGGCCGCCGCCATCAGACTATTAGAACATAGATCATCTGTAAAAAACAAAAAAGAGAACGCGCCTCTCACTGACCATTTCCAAAAATATAACCATGACTGTAATCAATTCACTTGGTTTATTTTGGAAAAAGTATATGTTAGCAGGAGAGGAGGTAATTTAGAAGCATTAAGGAAGACACGAGAACAATGGTTCATGTGCTATCTTGACACAATAGACAAAGGCCTCAATTCCAGAGAAGAATGGATGAAGTTGGTAGCTAGCCAGTAAAACTGTTAACTCTGGAATTTTATCAGAACCTGACCAAAAAGAAACACATTGTGTTTTGACAATCATCCCTTACTTCAAAACAAAACACAGCCCATAACATTTGGTGGCAAGTTATTGGCTTCATAGGCCAAACTAATCTTAATGAAGGTGATAAATAAGAATACAGTTAGCAAACTATAATGGGACATGCGAGTTTCTTTTATAGCCAAAATATAGAGGTGTACCCGAGAATGGATACTAAAGGGCAAGCTCGAGGTTATAATGACCAAAAATGTATCTGCCAGTATTAGGTGGGGTTTAGGTCGCAACAGACAAACGAATAAATATAAGCTAGAGTAGGCATAATGGGTTAAGGGTTAAATACATGTGGATCCCGGACATAATATACTAATTTGGCAGTGATCAAATAAAGAAATAAAGAAATAAGTAGGTATAGAGTCCCTAAGTTGTGGCAATGAAACGTTTTTTAATTGAATAAACTCATAAGTAGGAAATATTCATTATTTAGTTGTAAAGTATCCATTGGCCAATTCCCGATATGTAAGCGAGGTTCGCAACGCGGTATTAATTACTGCCATAGTGAGGCAGTCGGGATATCACTTAAGGATTAAAATTTTCAATATGGAAGTGAGGCTTGACACTCACAACAACTAGTGCCAGAGGGAGGCTTGAAACCCGCCGCTTCCCACGTTTCAAACCGAGGCTTGGAACGCGGAAACACAACACAGCGCGGGCTGTATCGAGCTTTCACACACAATGGACAAATAAGCACGAAAGAAACAATTCCCACCTGTAAATACTCAGGACTAACCAATGGGGGCTGAGAATAAGCTGTTTAAAAAGACACCTATAGACGTAATAAACCGAGCAGTTTTTCGGTGGCAGACGGTTTGTGCTGCAGATGCTTTGGGTGTGGAGGAGAGTTTCCGAGTGATACCAGGGTAAGGAGGAATAAAACTCTCTATTGAGTAGATTATTAAGAGTATAACCAGTGGGTATGGGATAAAGCAGTGACATGAATTGTGTATATTTATGTCTTTACTTATATAGAACCATAGGATCGGACAGAAGTCGTAATCCACCCCATGGATGCCATTGCGGAATTTTTATTGGGTAAGGATAATGTGCGAGCTCGAGTCTTACTATGGTCATATATTGTTATGCCCACCATGAGTAAATTCCCTGTCTCCCTCCCCGACAGATGATATTGCCAGGGCATTATTTCCTGAGGCTGGAGTCTATTCTAACTGCTGGTGCAACGCCCCGCCCTCCCGAGATTAAGAAGAGATCAAACTGGGAAGTTGTTTTTAAAGTAGGTATAGTAGCAATATCACAAGGCTAGGTTTAACAATAAAGAGAGGACGATGTATGGTAAAGATAAAAGCCTATTGTTACATTTTCCCCTAGAAAATACGAAGGGAGATCACAGGCGGTGAAGGGTCTGTCATAGAGAAAAACTACAGGACCTAAAGGTAAATGCTCTATAATGCCCAGAAAACAGCGTAATAAGTGTGGTTACAATGTATAATAGACAATAGTAACAACATAATCCACTTATGTTACAGAATTAACGCATAAATAGGATGTCTGTACACTTAAACAACATAGGATCAAGAGAAACACAGAAAAGGAACATGCAATAAGGTAACTATAGACCAAAATACATTTCGAATATAGGGTGTTACAACCCAGAGGGGGGAGGATTATTTATATACATGTGTAATATCCCCATAAGGATGATGTAGGGTTTCCAGAATATAGTTCTACAAGCCCATATATGAGAACTGGACAAGTATGAATATAGAGAGATGTTGACATGACAACTGTTGAATAATGTTTACCCTGTATAGAATGGCACATGTTACTGGTGTAAAACATGTACTGCACCCAAGTATAACCATGATCAGTCACCGGTGCAGAAAATGCATACGTGAGCAAGATAGGATTAAGGACCTCCTGTTAATATACTCAGATAAGAATGAGGTATTCAGAGTTATAAACCGAATGTTTATGATGTAAGATCACAGGAATGTGGCATCAATGCATGATATTTATGGAAATATGTTTATCTACAGGATTTTTATAAAGTGGCAACCATCCAGTGCCTTTTTATTGGAGAAACCTATTATTCTGTGTTGATAAAGATGGTATATTACAGTGAAAAGCCATCGAAACGCGTCGACGCCTAAATCTGCACAATCAAGTGACCAAGTCTATCCTGCAGACAAGACAAATTAGGCGGGTCCAGGATAAGCCTTTCTTGAATTTTGGTTTTTTTCCTATGATAAATTTAAACGTCTGTGTTTGTCTCTCCTCTTCTTTCCCCTTTTTTTGTAGTGGATACACTATGATAATAGGTTGTTGTCTGGAAAACAGTATGTGTGTAATAGATTTATGAACTTCAGATGAACATTGTGGTGATGATACTGTGTATGTTGTTAATGAAATTATAACTTGTTTTTATGAAATGTAATATTTATGACGTTTTTTTACCAAAAAATAAAAAAGTGATTTTTTATAAAGATTTCTCTGTTTGTGTATCACAAGTATTAGAGACCACTGCTAATACATGGGCTTACTATGGTGTATGCAAGATAGCATATGATTTTATCTTAAGTGTTGTCCGCCAAGGGATCCTTTCTTTTTTACCATCTGAAAGGTGCCTAGAAGTCCAGAACCTATGGTCTTAAATAGGTGGACTATGCCTGTCTTATCAGACATGTTAAAGATACGATTTACCATTTCTGCAAATTGGATAGGGCAGTTTGTATGGATAAGCGACTGTATCTCTGCCGAAGACCCTGCGATCTGGAGATCAAAAGTCTTTCTAGCGGAGGCAATGGGCACAGACTTCTGTAAAAGCATGGCTTTCATTCTGCTTAGAGCATCAAACTGTATTAAAGAAACATTCAGTGATGGCCATAATGGCACCTTCCTGACTGTATGTGTCGGTGGAAATAATACTTGCATACAACATGTAACCCTGGAGCTCACGGTTAATAGATGTGCGATGCCCGGGAGCATTCTGCTGCAGCCTTGACTGTTCAGTATCAAGTAACTCCCATGTCAAAGTAGCCTGAATGCTGTAGTAATCAGTGCACCCCTCAAGTGACAGGACACGTTCACTACAGAACCATTACAAGCCCCGTGCAGCATTATATCCTGACATATGAGTGATCCACTTAAAGCGTTCTCACAGTTCTTACCACTCAGAAACACTTCTCGGTCCCCACTCCGGCATCAACATCTGTATGGTAATTTCCATGATTCCTTAATGTATTCCTTACCGATTTTATCATATCTGCCTGCTTGCTTTTGTTCGAGGCAATACTGAAACGGAAAAGTTGTAACCGGTAGAGTTTTCTGGCCATGGATTAGCCATTCTGTGGACTGTGATTCTGTCACTATAAGTGCTAATCTATCCTGTTTTTCGATACACAGCATTGGATATTTTGCTCCCCTTTGTGCCATTTCTATCTTTTTATCTGTTAGATTGTATTCAGAAAACAGCGATATGCTGTTGATAAAATGCCAAGGCACATAGCCTGCACGCAAAGATTGCAGTGTCCAGCTTAACAACATAATAGAACGTAATTGAGATTGCCCTTGTTGTAAAATGGCCAAATTTAGTTCTGGTATGTCTATTGCAGAAGATACAATGTTGCCTAAGGAATATATCCTGGAGGTCAATGTACTTAATCCATTGTCTACCACTGCTATAGATGTTTCCAGATTTATACGGTCTATCTCACCCAGTCTCTCTGCGGCCTCTTGTTGGGATATTTTCCATATTTCATTGTAGACACAATAAATGAAACGTTTCTGACGTGGCTTCCTGGGACCTAGTAAAAAATCCACATCCTGCGACAGTAAGGATAAGTGTTGTTTCACCTGTGTGAGTGTTGAGGTTTTTAGCCAATCAAGGCACAACTTCCCAACACAGTAGGATGTCACTACCCCTGGATGTTCTCTCTATACATTACATGGATATGGCCTATGGATACTAAACCCTTCGGTTTTATCCTTGAATCTTGCCTGACAACTATTGGTGTCTGTGGGCCAAATCAACCATTTCATCCAATCGGGTCTGATGTAGTGTATTGCATTGTATGATGTAACCTCTTTTTGTGATGTTATGTTACCCTCGGTGTGTGGTGGAGTTGGTTGCCGAGGTGTGTTCAAGTCTTTGTTCTTGGCTAGTCTAATTTAAGACGTTTGTTGCACTGTCTCATTCAAAAACATGATCTGTTGAGGGATAAGGCATGCTCTAAACAAAGCTTCTGTTTCCTAAACTTGCCATTCTTTAGTACCCCAGACTGTTTTTAAGTCTATGGTGTCTTTCCATAAGTGGCAACCTTGTGCAGACAACTGGGTAATAAAGGAAGCAGAGTAAATCTGTTTGGTAACATATTTTTCTGTGCTGATGTTGGTGCAACCTTATTATAATATGAGGCTGGTTGAGACATATTAAAAAACTAAAAATATGGAAACGTTTGTGTAAATGTTTTTAAACTGCCTTTTGGCGGTGGTGGACAATGTTCCCACTGGTGGTATGTGAACACATTTCTAGGATTAGCAGGTTTATGCAGAAAGTGATGACCATAGTGTTGATAACAGTACATTGTTTCCAAATCGGGTGTGCTTTCCAATGTTTTACTATTAGAAAACGCAGCAGATGGTTCCAAATCAGACAACATGTTATTTACAGTTTCAAAGTCCCAATCATCGGAAAATGTACTTCAGGTAATTATATCATTCAATGATAAAATAAATTAGGAATTCTTAAAAGTTTGGTTGGACCAAATATATCGAAATCAACATGGTCCAAACTATACCATCGGGTATTGGAACTGCTTTAATGTTAACTGATGACTAGTCTCTTTGTTCTCGAAGAGATGATTGATGTGGTTAAAATTAAATTCACCTTTTGAACTGCAGAGCTTTGTCGAAGGTATTATCCATTAATAAGCATACTAAAGACTATTACTATGCCTTTCCAGAAAAGAAAGAAAACTATCCCGGTTATTACCCATAGTTCTATCCGAGGTGATACCAGGTAAGTCTTTTTAAGAAAGTTCAGAAAGTCTTTAACTTGATGCTTGCTTGATTGTTGGGCTGGCATCGTTTCAGGTTCACTTGGATCCAAAGAAAACGTAGCAAAGTTTGTGAAGTAGCCAGAAGCAGTTCGATCAATTGTTGGTATTGCATCAGGATTTGTGGAATTCGTAGTTTGTTCATGTTGAGGCAGGTTGATGAAGACATCAGTATTTGGTCAAATTGAAATTTGTCTTTCACTTTCATTTTGAATTTGAACTTCAGGTTCAAGAGGAACGAGTTACATAGCATTATTGTATAGTCCATCATTCCGTGCCGGCGACTCTTCGAATGTGATGAGTCTTTCCTTTTGAACTTCTTGAATTGAGAGGAGGGCGTCTGCTACTTTGGAGTCCATGTGGCCTACTACTCAGTATCGGTCACATAGTGTGGTTTGATTAGGTCCATTGAGACAAATCTTTTCTCCTTTTTTCCTCTCCACAACCGAATTTCCCTTGGGATGGTACTAAGAGGACTACCGCAATGCTACACCCAATGCTACACCCAATCCTCACAAACCCAAAAGCTAAACGCAGGGCCCTGGTCAGAATGCAATGTGCTAATTGTGTATGTCCCTATAAAGGCTCGCAAAACTTTTATAACAGTTCGAGCGTCAGCCGAGCATTGGGGCCAGACCCATAGGATTCTTGAGAAAGAATCCACTTCAACCATGATATACCTGTAAACCCCATCTCTTTGTAAGGGGCTGCAGTGGTCCAAGTAAACGCACGCTAGTGGTTTGTCAGATATTAATAAGCATATCATCTGCTGGCAGATGTCGCATTTCAAGACATAGGGCCAGATGTAGGAAAGCCATTACCGGTCGGTAACGGCCGAAATCGGCCGCTACCGACCGGTAATAGGCTTTTCCTATGTAGGTGGCAAATTTACAGATTCGGTATTTACCTAATCATTATTTACCGATTCGGTATTTACCGAATCGGTAAATGAAATGTAGGAAGCACTTTGAAGAGTGCTTCTGTGCTTACAGGATTCGTTATTTACCACCAGCTATTAGTTGGTGGTAAATAACGAATACCTTTACACCTGTGCCATGCGACAGACATACATGCCCTCAGGGCATGTATGTGTGCCACATGTGCACACAAGCACTATTGAGGGGTGCAACAGGGTGTCAAAGTGGCACCCTGCCACCCTTGACTCTTTCCCTATTTTACCGAATTGGTAATTACCGATTTGGTAATTGAAATTTATTCCTATGGGCCTCCAGGCCCATAGGAATGAATGGCAATTACTGAATCGGTAATTACCGAATCTTAACGATTCAGTAATTTTTACTGATTTTTTATCTACATAGTATTTACCGATTCGAAAATACCGAATCAGTAAAATTCGGTATTTTCGAATCGGTAAATTTAAATAACCTATATCTAGCCCTTAGTCTTTAGTCTGCTTTGTTAATCCAGGCCACCAATAGCGTTATTTCAATAAAGAAGCAGTCGCAGTCACTCCTGCATGTGTAGAACCTAACCCTTCCTGTGCTGCTAGAATTAAACCTAACCTACTTTATATGTTTGGAATTACTCTGTCCCCCACTCCAGGAATCTGAGCAAATGGAATGTTATTGGCATCTAACTTGTAGGAGTACTTGAGTGGAAACCTTTTTGGTACTGCTTTGCTGTTTTTGCGTGAAGCAATGACAGCCACCATAATCTCACCGTCTATTCTCGTTTTAGAACCAGTGATTGCAGCTATAGAAGCCATGCGTACAGCCCCCTTTGCGGCTTCAATGTGAATGCCATAACGCTCATTACTCAGTGTATGTATCACGTGAGCCCTCAGTAGTTCCGTTTTCAACTCTACTACCTGTTCCAATAGCAATTTATGCTTAATTGTGCCACATTTTGCGTCCTTGAACCCGTTTTGAACCTAGTGCTGCAAGTATTCATTATATGACTGTACACAGTAAAATGAATTGCACATAATTATTGTGGGGAATTATTGATCCGTATTTACCAGTGCCAGTATCAAGACTTTTAACTCTGCCAGCTGTGCCATGCAGTCTCCTAGAGATTGCGTTTTTGTGCAACTTGGGTGGAACTTTCCATCCCGCATGCGACCTTTAACGATTACGCATGCCGCGCTATATTGTTGTTTACTTCCTATGTTATGTAATGTTATGTTATTCAGCACTTGTAGCGTGCACGGATACTCAGGCGTGACCAGGCGCGAGAACCAACTACAGGAGACAGGAGAAGCTGCGTTAGGAGAAGTTGAGATTTAGTTAAAAAGCAAGGTCTTTAACTGCTTTTTAAAAAGTATGAGATCCGGAGTGTTTCGCAGTTCATATGGGAGGGCATTCCATGCTGGCTGCCTTGGAGGATAGAGAGCTGCCCCCTTTTGAGCAAGGCAGACATGGGGGATAACTGCTAGGCATTGTGCTGCTGATCTCAGATGTCTTTGGGGCTCACAGAAGTCAAAGCGTCTCCTCAGATATGGCGGCTCAGATTTGTATAAGGCGCCATGAGCAAGGGTGAGGGCCTTGAACAAAACGCGTTGCACCACAGGGAGCCAATGCAAATGCCGGAGATGTTGCCTTGTACTTGATCTGCCAGGGATGCCCAACAACACTCTAGCTGCTGCGTTTTGAATAGTTTGCAGCTGTTCTAACTGGTATCCGGGAAGGCCAACATATAAAGCATTGGCGTAATGAATGCGTGCCAAATTGAGCACACAGGTCACCATTTCCTTAGCCGATTTGGGCAGCAATGGCAGAAATTTTCTCGGTGATTTGAGTGTGCCGAAGCACACTCCAGACAGTTTTTTTATCTGCAGTGAGAATCTGAGGTCCTCACTAAACCAGAACCCCAGATTCTACATCGGATTGCCAATAGAGTTCAGCCTGAGGTAGTCTGCAGGCCATAAGTCTTCTCTAAAATTGGGAGAAAAAGACCCATAAAGAAGAACCTCGGACTTGTGAAATGAAATGAAATGAAATTAAATTAAATGAAAGGTGGGTCTTCTATAGCGCAACTGTCACTCCTACCGGAGTCTCCTGGCGCTGTAAATAACAAGATTCTGTTGTATAGAACAAGACCTAGATAAGGTCTAGACAGCAGGCATCAGATATTCAAAAGATCCATGTCTTTAATGCTTTTCTGAGCTGCCCCTCCTGTTCAATTACTCTAAGTTCCCTTGGCATACAGTTCCAGGCCTTTGCTCCCAGTACAGAAGCTGATCTCCCGCCTCTAGTGACCAGTTTGAAGCTCGGCACCTTGAGCAGGCTTGCAGCACTAGATCTCAAAGTTCTTACGGTAGTATAAGGCCTGAATCTTGCTGAGAGATATATCGGGTCCAGATGACGATGTGCTCTAAAAGTCATCAATAATAGTTTAAACAGAATTATTTTATGGACTGGAAGCCAGTGGAGAGTCTTAAGTGCAGCAGAGGCCCTACACGGCAGCCCTAGAACCAGTCTACTAGAACAGCTCTAGAACCAGTCTACTAGAACCAGTCTAGCTATAGCGTGCTGGACTACCTGTAGTCTCCCCAGGATAGTTGTATTGATTCCTGCAAGGAGACTATTACAGTGGTCCAGCCGCGATAGTATGAGAGCCACTGCCACTGTTTTCTTGGCAGCGGAATCAGATTGAAAAACTTTCTCAGGGTTCTTATAAGCCAGAAACAGGTACCGGTTGTCTTCAGGACATGTGGTTTAAAAGAAAGGGAGGAGTCAAACCACACGCCTAGATTTTTTGCAACCTTTACCGTTGATGAGGGGCTATGGTATCATCTGGCCACCAGTCCTTTGGTTGAAAAAAGTTGTTTTTGCCGATGGGTAGAATTTCTGTTTTGTCAGTATTACAGCAGAGATGGTTATCTTTCATCCATTTTATAACTCCTGTGAAACAAGATTTGAAATTTTCTTCCGTATCGGTAGAATTCTTGTCTAATGACAGGATCAATAAGTATCATCATTGTATGATGTGATTTCAATCCCATAGGTCAAAATCAACGAGATGAGAGGGGCCATGTATATATTAAATCAGAGTGGACTTAAAGAAGCCCCCTGTGGTATGCCGGTAGAAACGGCACATGCTGGTGAGCGAAAAGCTCCCAGCAAATTCACCTGCTTCCTATTTGACAGGAAAGATGTAATCCATGCCAATGCGGAATTGGATATGCCACAAGCTCTCAATCTGGCTATCAAGATGTTATGTGAGATGGAATCAAACGCGGCAGACAAGTCTAAAAGAATCAAGACTGCCTTCTTGCCGTCGTCCGTTATGAATTTAATGGTATCCGATATCTCGAGTAAAGCAAACTCAGTCGAGTGTTTTGGTCGGAAACCGGATTGGCGGGGATGGAAGATCTGTGTAGACTCAGAGTACCTGGAAAGTTCTTTGTATACAATTCTCTCTGTGAGCTAACCTAAAATTGGTAAGAGATATATGGGCCTGTAATTAGAGAGATTAGAGGGATCGATGTTTAATTTGTTTTTCAATGGTTTCACTGTGGCAAATTTCCATTCATCCGGTACACTACAGTTAGAGAGTGATGAATTCAGCATGTTATTGATCACTGGGTTCACAATATCAATGACATGGTGTAGTAAAGTCGTGGTGGCAGGCGTCCAATGGAGAGACCGATTTGCAGGCCAGGGTCGCCTCCTTGGTCTAGGAGAGCGTGGTCATTTGAAAGGATTGAAGGCCAGATCTACCATCTCCATTTTCTGACACCTGTCCCTCAATGGACTCGTAGTAGTCATGAATTACGAAGTTCTTTTGGATAGCCTTGATCTTATCTTCAAAGTATATTGCGATTTCATTGCATAACTTCTGAGAGGGAGGAATTTCTACTTGTAAACCTTTGGGATCTGTGAAAGATTTTACAATTGTGAAGTTTTCTTTTTGATTATGTTTTGCCAGAGTTATTTTATTATGAAAATATTCTTTTTTTGCTGATGTAATGGCTGAATGGTATATTTTCCTAAACTTTTTAAAGATCTGTAGGTTAGATGCATTGTATCCCTTTCTCCATCTGCGTTCCAACTGTTTAGACTGCAGATGAAGTTCTTCCAGTTCTTTTGAGAACCAAGGGTCGTTATGAATTTTACTTTTGCTCAATCTGACCGTACGCTCAGGCGGGGCCAATTATTCGCCTATAGACAATATCCAACTATGGAACCGGCGAGAATCCTCTCCCAGTTTTCCTGTAAGTATTGGAACCTTGTCTTGGGTGACTGTATGCAGGGAGGGATTAGTGGCTAGACTGTGCCATTCCTTCCTTGAGGCCCCTACTTCAATCTTCCTCGCCCCACTATCCATATTAGGGATTGAGAGAGCTAACGGAATGAAGCTATGGTCAGACCTGTGGAATTGGATTTCCTGTCTGGAGTGAGCTAAAGTTGGTACAATCAGCATCCAGGGTATGCCCTGCTCTGTGTGTTGGTCCCTGGACCATTTGTTTCATGCCCAGCAAATTGACTGTTTCCAGGAAAGATGTAACCCCTGGACTATCACAGCATTCTAAGTGCAGATTGACATCACCAAGTAGCGTAAAATTTGCATATCTGAGCATAGCTTCGCTAAGAGCCTCTCCGAGTGAGTCAAAAAATGCCTTACTATTGCCTGGATGGTGATATATCAATGCCCCAGAAAAAGAGAAGGAGTTATTAATAGTACAGCAGAAGCCCATGTGTTCTGCTCCTTTAAGTCCTCATTGCTTTTGAGCTGAGCCCTTCCAAGCCAGCTAAAAATGGCTGAGAGACAGTTTTTGGCTAAGTCTAGGGACACGTCTTTTTCCTTCCACATAAAGAGGAGCTGAGTATCATCAGTGTAAGCTATGATCATAGCTCCCAGCTCCTCTGCCAGCTAGATTAGAGGCATGATGTAAAAGTTGAAGAGAATAGGGCTCAGGGTGGAGCCTCGTGGAACTACCGTTGTCACCTTCCTTGGGGACCAGGAAAACGGGGCCAGCCATACCTGCTGTGTTCTGTCCTCTAAAAAGAATGTAATCCAGTCCCAAGCAGAGCCCGAGATTCCAATGTAAGAGAGAGGGGTCAAAAGTTGACGATGAGGCACCGTGTCGAAGGCGGCAGAGAGATACAATAAAATCAGGGCCGCTCTGCCGCCTGTATCCAAGGATTCTCTAATAGCCTCTGACATCTCCACAAGTGCAGTCTCAGTGCTGTATGTGGCTCTAAATCCCGACTGGGATGGGTGGAGGGCACTGAAAGTCTCAACAAAGTTGGAAAGTTGTTTATAGACTGCCTTCTCACACACTTTCCCCATGCCGGGAGGAGTGAGATGGGTCGGTAGCTAGCTAACGAGCAGGATTAAAAGAGGGCTTTTTCAACAAAGGGAGCAGTTTAGCCTGTTTCCACTTGTGTGGAACTGTGGCAGTCTGAGGTGATATGTTCTAATATTATTAACTTCGGAGTTGACCACCTCAGCAGCTGCTGCTAAATACATAGCTAAACATGGATCGCCTTGTGAACCAGATTTCAGGGATTTGAGAATGGCCAAAGAATCCAACAGATGGATGGTTGAAAATACCGTCAAAGAGGAGGGGGCTGAATCCGAGACGGGGGCATTCTGAGTCGCAAGTCCCTCCTGACCTTGAATACTCGTCCTGAAACGATCCTGGATCATTGAATCTTATCTATAAAGAAACCGGATAGCTTCTCATACCAAGAGTTGAAGGCAGGGAAGGCAATACGTTCTGCACAAGGATTAAAAAAACTTTGAACGATAGAGAAGATTTATTTTGAGTTATTTTTTGGACTGTGCAATGCACTTCGTGTAGAAGTTGCCTTTAGCCTTCTTGATAGCAGCATAGTACTCTTTCTGGGATTTCCTAAGCGCTATTTTAGCCAGTGGGCAGTAGGCCTGTCTCCAGCTACGCTATTGCTTTAACTACTTAAGCTCGCTACGGAACCAAGGTTTGGAAGGGGTGTGTCTCACTCACTTGTTAGAGAGAGGTGGAGAACGATGTTCCAGAGTCTGTGAGATCCAATTATTAAAACTCCCTAGATCGCCAACCAAATCCTTGGAAGCGATAGGGCAGGTGTTGGACAGAACTCTGCATAGTGCAGTGGGCTCTATTTTTTGAGATCGTCTGTCCTGAGTGGATCTCTTCGCAGGAGGTCCAAGAAAAGTGCATTAAAAAGTGATTGAACCATGAAACTTGAAAAGGTTCATGAACACTTAGGGGGAAATTGGAGCAGACTACATCTAATGTATGCCCCCCCATGAGATGGGGAGCTAATGAATTGGGACAGTTGAGCCAGGTTCAATGAATTACCCAATCCCCTTGTGTCGTTGACATCAACACAGTTGAGCACATTCATCAGTGTAAATTATATATTCATACTGATCTAGAGGCATTATTTTGTTTGGTAGAGGATATTCTTATTCGTATTGCAGGAATGCTTGTGTCTTTAAATTTGGGTCGTACCTGTATTCTACATCTGTTGCAGTGAGAGAATTAGCCCATTGTCTCCATATCGGATGTAAGGCTTTAGAGTTAGGAACACTTGCTTTTGTTGCAGCCTCTAAGGCTGGAACTGGAGTCACTACTATTATTTGTTTCCCCTTAGCCAATGCTCTTTCTCTCACTATAACAGACTGTACTTCTGTCAGAATCTTTCCTGTAGATTCGAAGCGCATCTCAGCGTTTGTGTACAAATGTGATTTGTATGCAATTGGTACAGTTCGACCTTAATTATATTTAAGATAGGTGTACCCAGATACGGATCACCAGGTTGCGTATGTGTACGCGTCTTTTTAAGTGTTTGGAAGCTATCATGTCAGCTTTTAAGGAAGTGTATCAGTGTGTTCCTGTGTCCATTGTCTTACTGAAAAATCAGGTTGTATTAAATCGTAGAAAGGTTTTACTCTTTCTGCGTAATCCAAAATGTCTGTTCTACCAAAAGTTTGGAATTCCAGTATTGATTGTAAATTTTTCAATGATTTTGGAGGTTGGAGCAGCGCAAATTCTTCTAAAAAAGTTGGCTGCCAGGCTTTTCACTTCACTTGAAAGCTCATATCCTAAAACCAGGACACTGAGGTGGGCAATTTTCGATTTTTTAAAGTTAAATTTGTATCCTTCAGATTCGAATACCAAAATTATGGTATTCACTCTGTTCAAGTGTACCTCCAGGTCATCGTCTGTCAGATAAATATCATCCACATAGGACAGTGCCTTATCATCCAAATTTTGAAGTACCTCAGTTACTCTGGCCGAAAACAACCCTGGGCTGTTCTTATACCCTTGGGGGAGTCGACAAAATTGTTGATGTGACCCTAGCGATGAAGAATACTGTTAGATGTCTGCTTTCAGGCACTATATTTTGGCAGAAAAATCTATTTGAGATATCTAGTGTCGTTTTATATTTTTTCCACACAATGTTATTCATTAATGCATCACTCTGTGCATTTTGGACAGCAAATGCCTTAGTGCAAGTGTTCAGATGTCTATAATCTAAAAATGAACAATATGAATTGTCAGGTTTAATGATCGGAAACAAAGGATTATTCATTAATGAGCTGCAATTTTCGATCACCCCTTGGTATTCAAGTTGATTTAAGATCTCCCTGACCTGTTTTTAAGCTTCTTGCTTTATTGTATACTGCCTCTGTGCAGTTTGAGTATTTTTTAAAGGAATTATGTGGTAGGTTGAATCCTCATCCCATCTAACATAGGTTTTGTATAATGCTGGAGCCTGGGTTACCACCTACTCCGGCGCATAAGTGTGTTTTAGGTGCCTGGGAATATGTCTGAGAATGCCAGTAGAATTACCATTTCCCCTTTAGGGCAATCCATGACGAATGCTGGCGGCCAATCTCGTTCAGGTAACAAAATGTCATAGCCAAGCGTATGGTTCTCCCAAAAGAGACCTCTCACTGTTCTACATTTGTCCCCCTCCATCTGGAGTATTATTTCAAATACTTTATGTGAGACACTTACCCTAGTATCGGGTGTTTCTATTGTGATATCATCATTCAAGTCCACTATCACCAGAAATTCCAGCAGGTTCTGGTGAGCTATTGCTACTTCTGCCGGACTGTTTAGCACCTTCAGAGCCCATTCCCTGTTCAGTAGTCGAGTCCTCAGAATTCTGTGCATGACTGATCTTTAGAGCTGCAACCTTCTTATTTTTGAACTGTGGCTTTTGCTTTGGTTTCTCCTCTTTTTTAGAAGTATAATCTTGAGCATGCTGCTTGTCTCTGGAGTTTGTACGCTCTTCTTGTCTGTCTGACCATCCTTCCCTCCCTGAGTTTTTTAATGAACCCTGAAAGGAACAAGAGGATCGTGTATCAGTATCCTGATACCTGTTAGGTTTCCCAATATTATCCCTAATCCTAAGCTTATACCTCTTTTCGGAGGGATCCTGTGGAGGAGATCTACCTTGGGATTGAGATCTATTTCCTTTAAAGTTTGGTTGTTTTTTATTCTTCCACTTCTTCTTAGTTGAAGCATGTGTCTGCTTGGAAGTGTCATTTTCAGGACTGCCCATTAGTTGTGGTTTTAAAGCTTTCCACCCAATCTGCCTCTGCCTAATTCTGCATATGCAGTTTCAATTATTTTTGGTAGTTCGTGTTCCTGTTCTAAAGAACTGAACTCCCGCAGGCGTTGGCGGATAGCCACTGAAGCTGCTTCCCCTTTAATATTAGCTAATTTTATGGCTGATACCTGGGCATAGTTACCTAGTAACTTCATTCCTAAGTTCAGAGCAGGTTCTGCTCCGTCCTCGATCTGTATTTGCCTCAATATATCTGGTATCACCGCTAATGACAGAATACCATGAGTCCTGGTATAAATGGTAGCAAATACTGTACCCCAAGTGGTACAGGCCTCTATTTGTGGTGTTATCCCCATGGGAAAGCAGATTGTTAGCATTCTGTGTTTTTCATGCAGGGTAGTATTCGGGAATACTGCCTCCAGCTGTGTCATTTTCTGAGCTGCCCAGAATGGCATTTGTTCATGTTTTGTGGGAATTTTGCCCATTCCCGCTTGTAATATCTGTGGTGTGAGTTTAGTTGCGGTACCCTGAGCTTGAGTTTCATTTGTTGCAACTACTGCTGGTTGGACTGTAAGTGTCTTCATGACGAATTGCATCAAGTTTCTGTAGATTTTTATCACTTCTTTGTGTTGTGTGAGCAAGTCTCCTACTGCCATTGTTTCAATGTCAGGATGTGGTGTGTAGACCACTAATATTGGCCATGTTGCCCCTTCTCTTCCGAGTGGGCCGAGTCTCAATCTTCTTCTTATATGGGGTAGGGCGCCTTTAAGCCAGTATAAGTGTTCCTGGTATGTGAGTGGTACCTCAATGTCCTCAAACGGACCATATTCCACTGGTGCATCTTCTTCAGTGTAGGACTGAAATGTTTGTGTTCTTGCATTTGCTGCTGGGAATGTAACCCACAAATAAAATACCTCTGTTTTGTATGATTCGTGTGCCTCAATCAAGATAGCTACTTCACCACCCTGAGGTGTTAAACAATGCTCTAGCAGTTTCAGGGTGATTGTATTTCGACATATTTCTGCAATTTGTAGTGTGTCTGCATCTTCTTCTCTGGCTGAGAGGTTTAGATCTACTATTACATTATCTCTGGTCTCAGTCATTTTTGTAAAGAAGAGCTTTCCAAGGGAACTAATATAAGGTGTTTATGCACAATTTAGGAACAATGTGTCCTTCAAGCTTGATCAACCAACAGCCAATAAATAGGGTTTCTTCGCCTACTTGGCTGTGTAGGACTTTGTGCCCACCCACTCCAGACGTCTTTGGTGTTTTGTGAGTACGGGTCTCTGAGATTAGCACGACTGAACTACTCAGATTCTACTGTTAAATATGTACCCAACCAACGTTGGCGGCGCCATGTTGTGTAGTTCCTCTATAACCTATACGGGATCTGCTTGTTTGGATAACGTGCTTCGGCCTCCTAAAGATGCTGCGGAGGTTTCTGCCCTTTTTGTCGGAGGAGCACAGGAAGATGACTGTGCAGGCTTTGGTCGGCTCTAGGTTAGATTATTCTAACGTTCTTTACCTGGGCCTACCAGAGTACCTGCTACAGCGGCTCCAAGTCGTGCAGAACGCTGCCGCTAGGGGGATTTTTGGATTGAACAGACGAGTAAGTGCTGCGGGTTTGCTGCAGACGTTGCACTGGCTTCCCATCCGCAAACGGATTGCCTTTAAGGCATTGACTTTGGCCTATAAAGCGCTCCATGCGGTGGGAGCGAAGTATCTCCAAAAGAGACTTGCCTTTTACCATCCGGCTCGTTCTCTGAGGTCAGAATCTCTGTTCCTGGCGGCTGTCCCGCGTGTGAAGAGAGCCCGCCTGGGAGGCCGCTCCTTTGGATTGCTGGCACCACAGATGTGGAACTCATTGCCGCTCAAACTCCGGGGGGCCACCAGTTTACTTGCCTTTAGGAAAGGCCTCAAAACCTGGCTGTTTACTCAGTAGGCCGTTCCGCTGTTTTCTCTTTCTGTGCTTTTTTCCTCTCTTTTTTTTTAATGTGTTATGTTATTGTGCTGCAGTTCTTCTTACTTAAAGCGCCGGGACACTCTTTTTGAGTAGCCGTGCGCTATACAAAAAAAATAAATAACATAACATAACATAACATAAACTGGGAGATTGGTGGCAGACTGATTCAGTGCAGCCCCCACTGGATATGTTAGCCTGTCTGTATCAGCGAGCTCACAGTGCCACTATAATCTCCTCTTGTCAGGGAGAGAATAGTTCTCGGCAACCTCAGAACATGACAACCCTGATCCTCAGAATTATGGAAACAATATACTACCTTTCGCTCAGTCACTCATGCTCACTTAGTATGTCTCAGAGATGCACAGAATAAACAGGCTGGGCTTTTTCAATAAGAATGTATGGAACAGTTGTTATTCTAGTGTAGAATAGATGAGCTGCAACAACCATTAGACAGTAGCAGAGATATATGATTAGAAGTACTATGAAAGTAAAAGAATGGTACAGCTCTACCATCTTACAGTAATCATGAATATATAGAAGCACATAAAATACATGATAGAAAAGTGTGTACTCCTACGATGCCTCCCTAACTAGATATAACTAAATGTACCTAGCATTTGTGTAGGTGTTATGCCAAGAATCCCTCTAGGATCTAGTCAACCCCATTACCTGAGAATGAGAGAATATGGGGACCCGTCCTGGTCTCGAGTTGGACACCCTGAGGGATGTTAGACCACTGCGAGCTGAAGCGTATGCATGCAGGAACCTCAGCATCTCTGGTCAGTGTGTCAGCCGGGAAGTCTCGGTCTCCCCTGTCCTTCTAAGCCAGATGTGATGTATATAAACTCATATGTCTCCCCAGGGGTCCTACCTTACTGTGTTACTGTGTCGGCCTAAAGGGTGACTTTGGGCCTGAACTTTATACAGATATATTATACAGGAGATGGTAGTCCTGCTGTGCTTTCGAGAAACCTCATGGATAATGTTGGAGATTCGAACTAGGGAAAAACCTACATTGTGAATGCAGTGTTGTATCTAGGTAAAAGGTCAGTCCCTAGGTGAAAGGTTGCAATGTTACCTGTGCCTATAGAGGGTACCTATATGGAATATAACTGCCGTTCCCTGTCGTAGTGTTGCCGGATTACCGGTGCATGGTGGCTGGGGCATATTGTCTGCACGAAAGGGTCATGCTTACAGAGCTTCCTTTGAGAACATTTATAAGCAGCAAGGAGGCCCTGTGGATGCTCCGCAACACTAGCCTGTATGCCTAGCAGTGTTCGCTTGTTGTAAGGCTGAGCATCTGCAGCTCACGTCATTCACTGCACCTTTGCCACCTTTTTAGGTTTCTTTAAACCTTGTGTTACCCTACGGTGGGCTTAGATGCCACTCATTGTTTACTGTTGGGTGGCTTCATTGTCACTCTTATTCACTTGCTTCTCATTCATCAGCTTTCGAAGGCTTACCTATATCTTCTTGTCTTTGTCCCTGCTGTGTGCATGGACTCATTATTGTGTTCCTTGACTGCTTGCTTTTTTAGGCGCTACTTTTTCTTTTTATTTAGGACCTCTTGGAGAGTTTGGGAGTTTTCCAGCTGTTTTAATTGTATTCTTTCCCTTCTTTGTGTTTTTCCCCTTTCGCCTTGGTGCAGCGCAATATTGTCAAGCCTTTATACATTACAAACACATCTCAAATTCTTAACAGATACATGACATGCACATCCACTAAGCATATGTTTCTTGTGTGGTTTAACAAATTAATATAAGAATTACACTTAACATCATTATTAAAGAATGCATTCACTGTAGGATTAGAGAACCTACTCGTATCATCTGTTTTGCCATAACTGAGTGTGATATTAATTGAAGTCCTAATGAATTAAATCCATACTTACTTAGTAGATAATGAACTTCCCATTAAAATGACATTTCATAATGTGTGCTTTGATATCAAGAATAACTTTTAATGGCTAGAAAATTAATAAAACCCATCCTCATGTATACAGAATGTCATTTCCCCTGAAACTGTAGCAGGTTTATGTGATATTTGCATTAATATTTCATATATTTGATTTAAGTGTAGTTCCTAGCTATATTGACAGTTGATTATTTTGAGACTTACTGAATGTTACTTTATGGGAATCTAATGCGCTAGAAACCTATATTCATTTATGTTTAAATGTGCAAACGCATATTAAATGTGCCCCATTGAGTTAATGCTTTAACTTTTCCTGACAATTTAGGCCTGTATTTCACCAACCTCCATAAATTCTTTTCCATTTTCTGCTAACATGACATTTCTTTTTTTTTGTTTTTTAACTCTTTTTATTCACTTTGCTCAAAGACCAGTGCTTTCATGAATCACTTGTGTTTGTACATGGTGAGGTTTCAATGTTACAGCAATAATGTGCAAAAGAGCTAAGCGACTGTAGACCTTTAATGGCTCTCCGGGCATACTTGAACAGCAGAGCACATTCTCTCAAAAAATGTCAAAGCCCAGTTCATAACATGACATTCCTTGTAGGAATTCACATGCACTGATAGTTGTAGAATAGATACATTACTGTTACTAGAGATAGAGAAAGAGCCTGACGAAGGAACATAGGGAATCAGAGTGTTAACTGAAAGACCTCTAGAACTAATGTTGCAAACCATTTTGTGCACGAGAAAGTAATGTCATTCCCATGTCCAGTGTGGGATAACCTGCTGATGTTGCAGCCTGCAACCTGAGAAAGAGATGAGAAAAATGGACTCCTTATGATTTGTGCAAAGGGGGTGTTACCCACAGACTAAGGAATCGATTACGATCCCGTTCAAAAGGGCTCCGAACCGGACTTGGGTTTGACGAATCGGGCACGGAGTACTTGTTTCCAACCGAATCGTACCTAGTTCCGAACGACTGATGACGATGCCTGGAAACCATTTGGGCTGACTGAATTGGTTCCAAAAGGCATTCATATAGCTCGTGCCTTTCGGAGTCAATTCGTACAGCTCTATGGACACGGTTTCCTAGCGAGCATTTACGATGACAGATTGGGACAGCCGTTCCGATTCGGTTTGCCCGGAACAAAACAGCTATTGGATTCTGTCTTTGGGGGCCATAGGAGCCCCCCTTCACCTTGGGCCTTCTGAATGGGGCCCACAGGGGTACCCATATGTTCTCCCCTTTCCAACCATGCACAGTCTGGCAGGCACCATTGTGTGCCTGCCACGTGGTGCACGATTTTCACCAGCCACCCCTTACTCCAATGAGAGCCCTTGTTCTCGTTTGGAACACAGGCTCCTATTGAAGTCAATGGGAAGTCGTATCCGGAAGCATCCGGATGCATCCAAATTACTTGGGTCGATTCCTCTAATCTGAGCCGCCGGAAAGCAAATGTTCTATGGGCATTGAAGAGTTCCCTAGGGATTTAATTAATTTTGCCTTCTTATGATGTGGCTTTGTTTACCACCTTGGTTCACCTCAAGGTGCAGGGCATCTTGCTGTTTCCCAAAGGCTGGTGGATGGGTTCCTGGTGGTTCACCTAATGCTCTTTACTGCTTCTGTAATGGGAAACACATTAAGCCTCCTGTGGAGATTTTGTTTCTCTCACATATTGTTAAACCTTTCCCAAGAGAGACACAATCTGCCATATGCATCTATACTGTTGTTTGCTCTCCACCACAGTCCTTTGATTTCTATGGATGAAACTTTTGGCACAAATACTGCCCTGGTGCAATTGAGAGAGCCATATCCTCAGCCTCCAGTGTCTTTGCATCAATGGGACCTTTCCCTTATTTTCCCTGTCTTCCCCACAGGCGGTCTTTTGTTATCTCTTTCACATGAGTGGCCATCTCCTTATGGGAGGTCTGGGATTGACATTGTGAATCTATTAACATATTCTTTCATAGGGCCCGAAAAAATCTCTCACACCAAGAACCTGTGCAAAATTGATTCTTAACCTGAAGACTGGAGCTACCGGGTCCACCTAAGCTGGTGACCTAATTGTCTGGGAGGCTTGTGTTGCATGCATTACAGTAATCTAGGTTAGCAATGCAATACAAATTCTTCAAAAGGCCAAATAAGTGTTAGTTCCAATGGCTGCTACATCGTGGGTCTTCTCTTGTATCTGCTGATGGGCATGGTAGGGGAGGACCAGGTCATCAGGAAAATCAACGTCATTCAGCTGCATCCAAGGTGTCAACTGGTTCCCATTTCTTCTCCTTGCTGTGGATGTCTTCATGATTGACTCTATGGAAAGCAGGAAGAGAAAAGGCGAGGGCAAACAACCCTGGCGGTCTCACTTGGAAGACTTCTGTGAGTTTCCTCCCTGGACTATCTTGCAGGTCATTTCCTCGTAAGAGTACCTGATGCTTCTTAAGAGTAAGAGTATCTGGCACACAGTAGTGGTGGAGGAGTTTTTAAAGGGCCTCTCTGTTCATGCTGTTGAATGCCTTCTCATAGTCGATGAAGTTAACATAGAAGGTGGAGTTCTATTCCATCAACTGCTCAATGATGATGCACAGTGTTGCAATCTGGTCTGTGCAGGATCTATCTTTCCAGAAGCCAGCTGGCTGGCACAACTGAGGGTCGACTTGTTCTTTCATTCTAATAAGGATAACTCTGTAAAACACTTTGCTTTGGGGTTGATAGAAGAGATATCCCTCTTTGGGCTTGATAGAAGAGATATCCCTCTTAAGTTTTTGCAGTTACTCAGGTCGCCATTCTAGGGGATCTTGATGGCATACCCCTTCTTACAGTCTGATGGCACCTTTTCCTCTTCTCAGATCCTTCCAAGCATGGGTAGAGCATATCATCTGATGCTTCAATGTTTGCCTCAGTGCCTCTGCAGGACTGCTGTCATGTCCTGATGCCTTCCCATTTCTCAGATGTTTGATGGCTTGTTGTATTTCATCATTGGTTGGTGTACTTCAGTTGATTGGCAAGTGCTTCTGGGCTGTATGCCTGGTGGAGACAGTGGCACAAACTGGTTCAGCAGTTCTTCCAGGTGCAACACCCATCTTCATTATTGGCCTTTACTACCCATGACATCATCCCAGCTTTGTCTTTAACAGGTCTTTCTGGCTTGCTGTATCTGCTGAAGAATTTCATCGTTATGTCCTTTAAGTTTCCATGGCTTGCTGCTTGCTTCCTGGGCTTTTGTGGCAAGACTATCAATGAATCTTTGCTTTCTGCTCTTACAATTCGCCTTGCTTCCTTGTTGGTTTTGGTGTGCTCACCTTGAGCATTCACTTTTTCTGCTCTTGTTTGGCTGGTTTTGACCAAAGCTTTGCAGAGAGTCTTGTGGAGATCCATTGGTTATGCTGCAGTTTATTGGGACCCAGTCCTCAACCTGCCTCCTGGCAGGTTGATGTCACTGTTTCTTTGATCTTCTCCCACTGACTTACTACTGGCTCTCCTCTGCTCTCTGTTTCTTGCAGGGCTAGACACTTGTTGCTAAGGGTACCTGAGTTTTCACTCTGTTTCTGTGCATCTTTTAGGAGGGTAGTGTTGTATCGCTAGGGTCAGTTCCATCCAAGCTTTCTTCATCTTTAGCTTCAGCCTGACCATGTCATGCTAGTGGTCTGACACTACGCCCACTCGTCTCCTCATATCCTGCAGGGACTTCCACAACTACTTGCCAATGCAGACATGGTCAATCTGATTTTCTTTTGAATGGCCTGATGACACCCACGCTGTCTTCTGTATTCTTTTGTATGGGAATACACTGTCGCCTATCACCAGACTGTTCAGGGTGCAGAGATCGGCATGCTTTTCTCCATTCTTGTTCAAGCCGCCAAGGCCATGGTTGCCCATGACTTCTTCGTTCCGGTGTTGTCGCTTCTAGTCTTGACATTGAGATCCCCCATATATATGGCAATGTTTCTCTCAGTGGATTTATTGAGGATGGACTGGAATCTATTGTAAAAAAATGTTCTTTTTTGCTATTATTTATAGGTGTATAACATAGGATAATGTTGATCCTCTTTTTCTTTTTGTGGTAGGTCGCTGTAATGATTCTGGGACTGTAGGCTTTCCATCCAATTGTAGCTCTGTTGGCTGCTATCTATATTCATTGGTTCTACTCCCTTAGTATGCAGGACATTCTCTACCTCATGTCCAGAATACATTAGGATTCTTCCTGAAACCAGTCTTTTCTGTCCAAATTTGTCCATTTGGTCGCGCTGATGCCAAACAGGGAAAGGTTGTAGTTTGTCATCTCCACTGCCACTAGGGCTGACTTGCCTGTCTTGTGCATGATTCTCACGTTCCATGTCCGGATGGTGATGGTCTTGGTCGAAAGCAGGTGGATCTGCTTTGTAGCTAAGATGGAATTCTAGCTTTCACCAAAGGGCCTCATAGTTCTTCGTGAAGGAGATTTCTCTTTCTCGAAGGCTGGAATGTCTTTGTTCTTTTGGTTGAGGGTTATGTGTGGGGCTAGCTACCCCGCCATTTAAAGAAATCCTAGCTACAGAAATGTCAAAGACCATTCTCAGCAGCCAGGCTTAGATGGCAAATAAGTACAGATATGCGTCCCATCTGTGAGTGACATGCTTGCCTGGATCACAGAAATATATGTAAAAGGAAAGCTTGTATTAGCTATATTGTATTGTTTACTGAGGGGAATCCTGCAGAGTTCTGCTGTTGAGTTGATATAGGAGAAAGATAGGGCCCTACCTCAAACAGTGAGATAACTCAGCTTAGATTGGCATATGCCTAGAAGATGGGGAGAATAAACTCACCTAGGGTAATAGAATGTCAATAAAATAGGCGGAAGTCTGTTGGTAAGCTGATATAAGAGACATATTGGACCCTTGCCTCAAACAGTGTAACTCCCCTTAGATAAACTTAAACCACATTAGGGCCAATGAGGAAAGATCTGCAGTGCGGAAAGTAGCACACAGAATGGTGCTTGGTGTGGCTTTGCCAACCAGACAACCAGACGTCTAGCATGATACCAATTAGCTTCCAAGGCAGGATAAGTAGTGTGGCTTAAATAGAAAAGGGAGCAGGCATCTTAACACCTGAGCAGGGACTTTCAGGAAAGGATTGCAGGAATTGAATCTTTGAGTTGTGCAGTCAATGCTTCTGCCATGGGATACAATTTGTCATTCATGTAAATCATCGACCTAATTTTTGGAGTTTCATCAAATCAACATATATTCAGCTCTTTGGAGTGAGGTTTTCAGACAAAGGTTTAAGAAGTGCCACCTTTCCCTAAATTTCCTAAGTACATTAAATGGCATCTCAGAGTTATTTTGGGCTTTTAAGACACGTTCACCTAAATATAAAAAGCTTGCCTTAAAAGTAACCTTTTAATCCACAGTGATACTTTTCTCATAATCATTTTTCTCTTTGGTGCTTCGTCCAATTTGCACTGTGCCTACCAGTCTCTTCAATTCTTTTAGGTTCAGCTTCAGATCATCTAATTTAATGACAATGCATACTGCATTGGTTTTGTATGTACCAAATTTGTCACTAAGGCCGCAATTTGTGTCATGTAAATACTAGCAGACCCCTGTATTTCTCACCACCAGAGTACTTCATTAATGGATCTCGAAAAGGTGTTCTCTGATTATTTGAAGATAGAGGACAATCATGTCTGAGAACGTAGAGGTGAAGAGATGTGGATTTCACTACCTTTCCCACAGCATCCAAAACAAACGTATTATATTGGATACTGTTAGAAATGTGATTTCTGGTTGGTTAGGGCTTGTGCCTAAGCCAGGCTGAAACCACCACTCTACTCAGGGCAAAGGAGTTACACACATAAGTTAACACCTGCTCACCCCCTTGGTAGCTTGGCTTGAGCAGTCAGGCTTATCCCAGAGGCAATGTGTAAAGCGTTCCCGCAACACACAGCAGCAACACACTAGGCAGACTTCAAAAGAAACTCCACACAAGGTTATATCAAAATAGCCGTTGTATTGTCCAAAACACATTAGACTCATAATCACACAATGTACACTGTGCCAACTAGCATCAGGTAATATTTACAGGGGATTATATACATGACAGAGCCAATGGGGATACTTTCCGAACCAGTAGATCTCACTTAGTAGTACAATTAAAACAACCAGTAACTACTGGCAGCAGAGCACGTAGCATATGCAGAACATTTTAGACCTAACCATCACATCTCATATTTGGGGGCAACAACCAGTACTCACTGGTTAAGGTACACCTAACATCATCACATTAGGCATAAACACATTAGGCCTAAGCCCTGAACTAGCCCCGTGCACCAGTTACTCTGATAAGTGCACCCAGCTCTTTAGCCCATCCTGGGTGTAAATATCACTGTTCTTGGGCCCAGCAGCCCATCATGTCCCCAAGAGCCCACTGGCCCTCAAATAGCAGTCCTAGCACCTAGGCGTGCACCACTTTGCCTGCGCAGTGGTTTGGTAGAAGTTCCTTCCCTCCACTCAAGCTCGGGCCTCCGTCGAGGTTCCACCCACTCTCTGAGCCTAATTATTGCCCCCTTTGTCGCAGTCAGGGCTCAGGCCAATGCGAGTTCCTCAAGCAGCTGCCAGCTACCTGGCAGTGCAGCTGCTAACCCTGATCCTTGCTCCAAATTCAGAGCATCACTAAGGCAACTCTGACCTATGGTGGTGGGGACCAACGGTGGCCCAAGCTGTCTCCCCATCACAGGAGACCTTCCCCAGTCTTGGACGTGAATTGGGGAGGGAGGCCGACACCTTGATCCGTCCCTCCTCTGCCCTTACACAAAATGGGCAATGCCCCACCTCACAGCCACTGGAGCTCAGCCCCACTCACCATTCCTTGGGGTCTGAGCAGGTGGAGTTGCAGCTTTCCGCTGTGACCGATGGTCTGGCTTCCGAATTCCCTAATGGCAATACTCCAATCTGGCCCTTCGCGATCGGGTAGACAAAGGTTGCTACCCCCGTTCTCCTTTCCTCTGTCTCGCTGTGCGGAGCTTGATCTGGCATAGCTCCACCCACATCAAGGCAACAGCTGCCTTACTTCATCTTTCTTGCTGTGAAGGCGCAGTCCAGCGTAGCTCCGCCCACACCCAGGAAACTCTGCCTAACTTCCTCCTCTCGTCTGCTCTGTGATGCAGTCCTCGGGGCACAACGAGCACAGAGTGACATGAATGCTGCCACACCGGGAGTACCATCTGTTCTACCGAGCACTCCCCCTTCAAGAATGGGCAGCGGAGCGAAGTCTCCGTCGGCGCAGGCACATAGAAAAGCAGAGTGCCCACCACGCTGGTCAGAAGGTGCACTGATACGTGCACTGGTCGCCTCACTGTCCTCAGAAAACACGGCGCTCCCCACGTGCCTCTCCTGCCACAGCGCTCCTGCAGATAGGCTCAACACAGCATGGGCCACGTCAGCAGAGCTCCCCCCCCGCTGAACACCAGACCATGGCAACAGATCAAGAGAGCAAATGGCACAGGGCTGGCCACACGCTGGATTAGCTGGGCAGTAACTCTGGGCGGTGAACTACGCTCAGCTTGCGGAGTTTACCGCACTCCGCATTATGCGGAGCATGCGGAGTTCCAGAAAACTCCACTTCGTGTAGCGGAGCAGAGTTTTTTTCCTTGCTCGCGATCGTCAACATCAAGTTGGCCACCGTGAGCGAGGAAAATCAACCTCCCGTTGAGATTTTTCCTCCTTCACGATCGTCAATGTCAAATTGGCAAGCATGAGCGTGAAAAATAAACATCCTGGTGAGATTTCTCAACGCCGGGTGGTCAGGATTCTCATCGCGATGAGAAACTGCTTGTTCGCGTTGTGAAAGCTTCCGTTCGAGTAAAAATCTACTCGCGTGGCAGAAAATGGAAAGAAGGGACTGCTTGCGCTGTGCAAGGTGCCGTTCGCGATGATTGCACAGTGCAGACAAGCAGCCGCACTGTGCAATCACTATGAACTGCACTTTTCTATGGAACTCCACCGCTTGCGGAGTCCGCGTAGCAGGTCTGAGTTTTTTGTCACTTCGCTGAGTTCCGCGTAGCGCAACTGCGCGAACTCCACCCAGGGTTAGCGCTCAGCCTGTCTCTCACCTGAAACAACCAGGCAGCACTCTTCTCCAGGGATTGCCAAAGGTAGAGCTGGGCCCAGACAGGCCAGCACACAGAGTCCCTCTGTGGAGCAGTAGTCCCCTCAGCTGCCCAGCAGACCGCAGGTCAGTCCCCCATGGCAGTTCCTCCTGGCACACTGCTGTCCATGCAGTGTGCTCTCCTCAGCTCCAGAAGTCCCAAGTGAGAACCAGAAAAAGCACATTTCATGGGGTCACAGCCCCAGTACTTATACAGTCCTGTTGTCTCTGTAGAATAGGAAACGAGGATCTAATACACATTATCTGTATAAAACTGTGTTTTAGCCCAGAAGAGACCCAGCTAAACAGCCATCTTGCAAAGTACTTCGATTTAGGGTCTGGAAGACTAAAGCACCAGCAAGACACGGAAGCAGAATAGCAGACAGTTAGCATACCATATAGCGCAAGCCTCCAGCCAACCGAAAGCGGGATTGTTTTGCCCAAGTTTTGGCACCTTGAAGCACAAGCACTTTATTTTGTCTTTTCTCTTATTCATTTTAAAGTGGCCTGAATAAGTCAAGTCAAGTCAAGTCAAAATTTGTATAGCGCACTACATACCCATAGGGTCTCAAGGCGCTTGAGGAAGGGGGGAGGTTTACTTATCGAATATCCATGTTTTAAGTTGTTTTCTGAAGGCTAGGTGGTTTTGAGTAAGGCGGAGGTGGATGGGAAGGGAGGTCTTGGCCGCTAAGTAGGAGAAGGATCTTCCGCCCATGGTGGCTTTGTGGATGCGCGGAACAGCGGCGAGGGCTTGGTTGGACGAACGCAGCTGGCGGGTGGGGGTGTAAAAGGAAAGGCGCGTGTTGAGACAATCAGGTCCAAGTTCGTATAGGGCTTTGTGTGCGTGGGTGAGGAGGCGGAACGTTATTCTCTTGTTGACGGGGAGCCAGTGAAGGTCTTTCAGGTGAGCAGAAATGTGGTCTGTGCGGGGGATGTCTAGTATGAGTCTGGCTGAAGCATTTTGTATGCGTTGGAGTTTTTTCTGTAGTTTTGCGGTGGAACCGGCGTAAAGGGTGTTTCCGTAATCCAGGCGGCTTGTAACCAGTGCGTGGGTGACCGTTTTTCTTGTTTCGGTGGGGATCCAGTGAAATGTTTTTTTGAGCATGCGTAGAATGTTGAAGCATGAAGATGAGACGGCGTTGACTTGTCTAGTCATCGAGAGTGAGGAGTCCAGGATGACGCCCAGGTTCCGTGCTTGGTCCGTCGGTATGGGGGCTTTTCCTAGGGCCGTTGGCCACCAAGAGTCTTCCCAGGCGGAAGGGGATGAGCCTAAGATGAGGACTTCCGTTTTGTCCGAGTTCAGTTTCAGACGGCTGTGCTTCATCCATTCGGCTACTTCTTTCATCCCTTCGTGTAGGTTGGTTTTGGCGGTGGTTGGGTCTTTGGTGAGTGAGAGGATCAGCTGAGTGTCATCAGCGTAGGAGATGATGTTGAGGTTGTGTTGACGTGCGATGGTTGCGAGAGGGCTCATGTAGACGTTGAAGAGGGTGGGGCTGAGTGATGATCCTTGCGGGACGCCGCAGATGACTTCGGTGGCCTCTGACTTAAAAGGGGGGAGGCGGACTCTTTGAGTTCTTCCAGCGAGGAACGAAATGATCCAGTCCAATGCTTTTCCTTGAATTCCGATGTTTCTGAGGCGTTGTATCAGGGTGCTATGGCAGACTGTGTCGAAGGCTGCGGAGAGGTCAAGGAGGATAAGGGCGACTGTGCCTCCGTTGTCCAGTAGTGTTCGAATGTCGTCTGTTGCTGCGATGAGGGCGGTCTCGGTGCTGTGTTTGGCTCGGAAGCCAGACTGTGAGGAGTCGAGTGATTTGTTAGTTTCGAGGAAAGTGGCGAGCTGATTGTTAATGGCTTTCTCAATGACTTTGGCAGGGAATGGGAGGAGCGAGATGGGGCGGTAGTTTTTGAGTTCGGTGGGGTCAGCTGTGGGTTTCTTCAGAAGGGCGCTGAGTTCGGCGTATTTCCAGCTATCTGGGAATGTGGTGGAGTTAAGGGAGTAGTTGATGACATCTCGGAGATGGGGTGCGATAATGGAGTCTGCTTTGTTGAAGATGTGATGGGGACATGGGTCTGTAGGGGATCCTGAGTGAATGGAGTTCATTAGGCGAATGGTCTCTTCTGTGGTGATTGGGTTCCATTCGAGAAGGATATTCGGAGGAGGTAACGGTTCGGAAGTGAGTGGGGTGGATTGGTTTGCAGGTGAGTTGTCAAAGCTGTTATGGATGTCGGCGATCTTGTCATGAAAGAATGAGGCAAGGGAGTCGCAGAGGACTTGAGAGGGGGTGATGTCGTTAGAGCTGGCGGTGGGGTTGGTGAATTCTTTGATGATGTTGAAGAGTTCCTTGCTGTTGTGGGCGTTGTTGTCTAGTCGGTCCTTGAGTGCTGATTTCTTGGCTGTCCGGATTAGTTGGTGGTGTTTGCGGGTGGCGTTTTTGAAGGCGGCTTGGGTAATAGTGTTTGGGTCTGTTTTCCAAGTTTTCTCAAGGGAACGACAGAGTTTCTTGGATTTCTTAAGGTCATCGTTGAACCAGGGGGCGTTATTGCTACCTTGCTTGGTTCGATGTTTTTTCAAGGGTGCTAATTTGTCAGCGGTTTGGGTTAACCATTGTGTGAGGTTGATGGCGGCTTGGTTAGGGTTCGTTGAATAGGAATGGGGTTTTTGAAGAAGCGATGTTGAGATCTGGTCGATGGTGATTTTGTTCCAATTTCTTCGCAGAGTTGGTTGAGGGTGGTTGTGGGTCGAGGTCTTATTGTAAGTAGAGTGGATGCAGCTGTGGTCCGTCCAGTGGAGGGGTGTGGTATGAGTGAAGGAGATATGCTTGCTGGAAGTGAAGATAGGGTCGAGTGTGTGTCCTGCATAGTGTGTGGGGGTGTTAACAAGTTGTTTGAGTCCGATATTGGCGAGATTGTCCAGAAGGGTGGTGGTGTTACTGTCGTTGCTCTTTTCCAGATGGAAATTGAGGTCTCCCAGAAGAATGTATTCTTCTGAAGGGAGGGCGTGTGGGGTGATAAAGTCAGTGATGTCTTCGCTGAATTTCGTACGGGGTCCTGGTGGCCTGTAGAGGAGGGTGCCCCTAAGTGTTGTCTTGGGGTCGGTGTGGATCTGGAAGTGAAGGTGTTCCGCGATAGCGAGGTTGTCATCTGAGCTGGTTGAGACGCGGATGGTGTTCTTGTGGACGATGGCTATGCCTCCTCCTGTTTGGATGGGGCGGTCCTTACGGATGATCTTGTAGCCGTCCGGGATGGCTATGGTGATGTCTGGAGCTGAAGAGGCATTCATCCAGGTTTCTGTTAGGAAGGCGATGTCCGGAGAAATGGTGTCGAGTAGATTCCAAAGGTCGATGGCGTGTTTGTGAACCGAGCGGGTGTTGAGGAGGATGCATTTTAGGTGGTTGGTGTTGGCTCTCTGTTTGGTGTTTGTGGATTTAGTTTGGGATTTGACGCAGGTAAATTTGCAGGAGTGGCAGGTGAAGGGTCCATGAGTGTGTCCTGGTGCTGCTTGGGCGCAGTTAGTGAGTTGGCCGGGGTTGAGTACACAGAGGGAGGAGGCGTCGTATGTAATGCGGGGAGGATGAGTGAAGCGGGGACCAGGGGGTCTGGCTCTGGGCGCGGTCCAGGCGTGGACGGGCGTAGACGGGCTTACCTTTGGCACACCTTCGGCGCGACCGCAGCGCGTGGACGCTGCGCGTGGGAGCATCTGTCCTATATGGATAGTGGAGGGGGAGGGTCGAGGGAGGGTCAGCAGGGAGGCGGGGTGGAGATCAGGGGAGGGAGGCAGGGCAACTATAAACAAAATGGCAGCAGCAAAACAGGCAAACTTGTAACAACACTGGGGCACAATGGAGGCGAGCGCGATGTCAAAGGCGGCGGCGCTAATACACAATGCAGTAGCAGGCAATATTATTAATTCAGGCAGCACGGCGCAGGGGCTGCTGTCACACAAGCGCACTTTGGGGGCTTCAATAAGGTAATATCCTCGGCGGATTTCTACACAAATGCTCGGAGGTCGGGGCAGTCTAGCGCTATGCTCAAACTAGGCGCTTCTAAGACTGTGCAGGCTTAATCAGAGTGAGAGGTGCGATCACTGTGATAATGATACCAAATCCAGGAGGCTGGGAGCGTGGAGCGGCCGCTTCTGCTGAAAGCAGGACGGTCACCTATAGGCAACACGAAGTACAACGCACCTCGTCCATGACTTATATATTTGGAAGGACAGTATAGATAATGAAGTTGGGACTCTTGTTCATAGTACAACATCAAAAAACTAACCTGGAAGCATGAATCTTAATCACAAGTGTATAAAGAGAGACAAGGCTGATTTATGTATTTTAATGCTTGAATGTTTTAAATTGTGAATTTTAATTAACTGTACAATAAAGATTACTTACAGTACTTATACTCCCAATCCGTTGATCTCATAGGCAGAGAGTGTCTGTGCCCAGCCAGAACCAGTTCTGCCTTCTCTGGTGTGACTTCCTGGCAGAGGGTGGAGACAGCATGGTCAGAGGCAGACCAGGCCCTTTGAGGTGCAAGGAAATCTCCTCCCCCTTTCCCAATTGCAGCCCCAGCCTATTCTGCCCTTTCCTGACCCACCTAGACTATCTGGAGCCACTCCTGCTCCCCAGCCTTCTGTCATCCAAAACCCAGACAGACAATCCACATACCAACAGAGGCACACCTGATGACTGAGCAAGAATATACATAGCTTCTAAAAGTGGTATTTTCAAACACAGAATGTAAAAATCACCTTCACTAAAAGATGCATCTTTAGATTCTGACATCAGGCATACTAAACTTTATAATGCAGCTCCTCTTATATCAGGAATTACCACTGAAACACTTATCAGGGAATCCCCAATGCATCCCAATGAGAGGGCAGCCTCACAGAGGTGAGAAACCAAAATGGATTTTTGTCACTACTAGGACATGTCACACACTTAAGGTACATGTCCTACCTTTTACCTACAATGCACCGTGCCCATAGGGCTAGCTAGGGCCTACCTTAGGGGTGAATGACACGCCGTAAAAGGGGAGCCACAGACATGGCACACACCTTAGGTGCCACGGCACAGCGGTGGTAACACTGCGCGCACAGGCCTTGCAATGGCAGAGGCCTGGGACAGGTTTGAAAGGCGACTTTGGTGGGTGGCACAATCATCGCTGCAAGCCCACCAGTAGGCTATAATTTACTGGCCATGGGTATCTGAGATACCACTTTACAAGGGACTGAGAGGTAAATTAAATATGCCAAACAGGTGTAGAGCAATCTTACCATGTTTACCACAAAGAGCACACACACTTTACACTGGGCAGCAGTGCTAAAGTACCCAGAGTCTTAGAACCACCAACACCATGTCAGAAAGAAGGCTAGGAGGAAGGCGAAAAGTTCAGGGACGAACCTGCAAAAAGGGCCGAGTCCAACAGATGCCAAGGGCCCTACTGCCTAAGGATTTATTCTACAACCTATACAATGAATGGACACAATCTATATTTGTGGGCTTGGACTTTTTCTGCCAAAAGCAAAATCTAACATATCACTCTGACAGTAAAAGGGCACTACAAACCAATGGCAAAAGCCCAATGAATCCAAAATCTTAGACAAGGTTAGCCATCTGACTATCTGTGCATCAACTAAACTCTCCTACAGTAATCATAGACCTATAAAATTGAGAGATTAAAATCACTCACATGGTCTATAAAAGAGAGAGGTTAATCTCACCTAGTATAATCCTAGGTTTATGAAATAGGGAGACTACACTCACCTAGAATAATAATAGGCCTATAAAATGGGGAAAATAAACTCACCTAGAATATTCATATATATAAAACGTGGCAATTAAGCACAAGAAGCACAGTCATGAGCCAATGAGATGGGCAAATTAAAATCTCCTAGAATACTCATAGGTCTAGAAGATGTGAAGAATAAACCCACCTAGAATAATAATAATAGATTTATAAAATATGGAGATTAAACTCAACAAGTGTGGGGCTGCTTGAGAACCTGGCAGCAAGATGGTCACTGATAATCCAACACTTGGCCTGCCTTTTTTATCTGTGCCGTGACCCGTGGGGGTTCATCTGTGCTCATTGACCACCTGTTTCATGATTGTGGTCGCGGAGGGACCCGGAGTTGCCACGTCGGGCCAGGCTGGGCTGGGCATAGTGAGGCAAGCCTTACAGCTGAGGACTGGCACTTCTGTGTGGCAAGCCCTGCATGTCCGTTTGTGACTGCGAGCGTGGCTGATAAGCTGGGGACGGCACCAAAGAAATTGCACCCCCTCGGTTGTGGAGGCTACCTTCTTGTCTTAAAGGGTCTGCCCCTGCAATCGGACACCGCCTGCTGACATACCTAGGCAGCAGACCCTGCACATTTAATCTGCGGATATGGGCCAAACTGATTTTCTGGTGTCAACACCTGAGAGTCTGTGCTCCCCTCCCTTTGTGGTTGTGGCTTCTGTTAGCCTTGGAGGGGGCAAGCCTGGAGTTGGAGGAGTATTTGGGGAATTTGGGGATGGGCGTTGCTGACTGGGTCTGTTCCACACACTGTATCACTACTGTGAGAGGCTTCGATTTGCACTCTTGGAGTGATCGCTTTCTCTCCTGGGCCTGTATAGTCTGCTGCAGCTCAGTGGTCCCTGTGGCATTTTATTAATAAATGAGACTGCAGTTGGCACAACAGACCCTGTAAAAACGTATTAATTTGTAACTGTTAGAAATTGAGATTTCCAGTTGGAAGAGTGCACATCCTCTCCAAGCAGGATCCACAATCCTAGTCAGGGTAAGTCAGATACACAACCCAAATTAACCTGTGCCCCCCCTCTGGTAGCTTGAAAGAGCCGTCAGGCTTAACTTAAGAAGCAATGAGTAAAGTATTTGTGCACAATTTAATTACAGTAACACAGTGAAAACACCACAAAAAGACTCCACGTCAGTTTAGACACATACAGCCTGATTCATGTACGGGCCGTTTTGCGTGTCCCTAATAGCGATTAATAGCGACTCGCTATTGAGGAAACGCAAAACGGCATTCATGTACTTTTCGGGGAAAAAATAGCGACTCGCACGCGGGCGCTAAATCCGTTAGCGACCAACTAAAAACGCAGAAAAATCGCTATTCCCGGCTACCTGCGTCGGGATTGCGACTCGCAATCCCGTGCGATCGGGAATGCGACTCGCAATCCCGTGCGATCGGGAATGCGACTCGCAATCCCGTGCGATCGGGAATGCGACTCGCATTCTCGCGCGATCGGGAAAACGGGAAGTCGCTTTCCGAGCACAGTGATGACATCACAACCAGGAAGCAGGCAGTTCTCACCCCCAAACACCACAGTGAGGCAAACCTCCGAGGGAGCAAGTCGGAAAGCAGACGCTAAACCAGCGATAGCGACTTCACAACCGCCTGTAATAGCGACATATCTGCTGCCATGTCTGAGGAACCTGTCCCTGGCCCCAGCAACAGCGCAGGACGAAAGCAAAAGCTGAAGTTCTCAGAGCAGGAGCTCGAGAACCTAATTGAAGGGGTGGTGGCCAACCATGACAGGCTCTTCGGGATCAACTCCAGAAAGGTCCCAGAGCAAGACAAGCGGAGGATCTTGCTGGGAATAGCCTCCAGCGTGAACTCGGTGGGTGTGGCCGATAGGTCATTGGAGGAGCTTAAGAAGCGCTGGTATGACCTCCGAGGTCGTGCCAAGGAGAGGGTGGCGGAGCGCCTTGGAGAGGCATCGGGCACTGGAGGTGGCGGACCGACAGTCCCACCCAACACACCCTTGGAGGACCAGGTCGAGAACACCCTTGAGAGGGAGGCGTGCGTTGGCGTCACCCCTCTGGACTCCTCCCGCCCCACCCAAGACACCCAAGGTAAGTGGCATGCGACTGCGACCCTGTCCCCTATGACCGTCCCTGACCAAATAGGCTCACTTATTGGCCCTTAGTCATGCCTTTGTTGCGCATCAGGGAATGCCCTGAAGCATTGTGGGAGATGTAGTATGTCCACAATGTAGTAGTACCCCAATGCAGCCAGACAGGTCCCAAAGTACGCAAATCCACAGCCATCCAGGGAATGTCACCCAGCATGCATGTAACATCAGCACGTCTGCCAGTCACATGCAACTAATGAGTATCCACTTACCCTCACAGGTGGCGCAGAAAGCAGTGACAGCGAGAGGCTGCAGATAGATGAGGAGGCCCAGGAGGAGGATTCACAACCAGAAACCCAGGCACCAGCCCCTGCCGCTGCAACAACACCAGCAGCCAGGCCCCCCACCGTTGTGGCCCCTGCATCTGCCATCCCACCCGCAGCCAAGGCCAGGCCCCCCACCGTTGCTGCATCTGGATCTGCCGTCCCACCCGCAGCCAAGGCCAGGCCCCCCACCGTTGCTGCATCTGGATCTGCCGTCCCACCCGCAGCCAAGGCCAGGCCCCCCACCGTTGCTGCATCTGGATCTGCCGTCCCACCCGCAGCCAGAGCCAGGCACCCCACCAATGTGCCCCCAGTCCCTGCCGCACCAGCAACGCCTGCTGCAACACCACCTGCAGCTGGTGCTACGAGATCTGGGCCTGCGACAGCGGCAACACAGCAGCCAATCAGCAGGAGGGGCAATGGACATCGCTATGCCTGTATGAGCGTAGAGAGACGCATGCTCCGGATCCACCAGCGCCAGTCACAGCAGCAAGGTGCCATACAGCTCCAGCTGCACAAAATTGGGCGCAATGTGGCGGGAGTGGGAGACCGCGTGGACCGCATGACGGCGGCCATGGGCCGCATGACTGCAGCCATGGAGGCAAACACTGCGGCAATGAGCAAGCAGCGCAGGGCAGCAAGCCGGCGCCACCACCAACTCATGGGCCGGCTGGCCTCCTACAGCCGGTCTAATTATGTGGCTGCAAATGCCACCTCCCAGTTGTCACGCCGCTCCCTCACACAGCAGCACCAACTAGTTCAGTGCTGTGAGGACATCACCAGGGTCCTGGAGCACCTAACCACCGCGGTGATGGCACTACACCCTCCAGCTGTACCTGCCACTGTAGGGGGTGACGATGGCAGTGAGGGGGCTTCAAGCGTCAGCAGCCAATCTGCAACACTGGTCCCGCCACTTAGGCGCAGCACCAGGGCAACGCCTGGTACAGGTGCCCCGGAGGAGGATGAGCCTCAGAGGCGGCTGGGCATCACGCGCAGGAGGCGCACTTGACTCTGCCCAATATACACAGGCACAGGCTGACTATAAGCCTGCCATGGACTTGCACAATGCAGTATGAAGGAATACTGTTGGTTGTAAATAGTTGTACAGATTACCTTTTTCTTGTGAATGAAACAAATATATTTATTTTGCTGCACACATTAGCCTTGTGTGATCATTACATTTTGCATGCAATTGTGATATGTGGGGTGGTGGTAGAGGGTGGGCTAGAAATTGTTCGCTGTGATGTGGTTGCGACGTCTGTGGCCTTCAGCTGGGTTCTCCCCGCGTGCATGGTGCGCATGTGCTGGTGGCCGGTCGTCCCCTTCTGATTCACTGCCTGAGATCTCAACAGGTATCCGGCGCTTGGTTGCAATGTTATGAAGCATTGCACAGACAGCCACAATGCGGCAGCAGGCAGCAGGACTGTAATACATGGCCCCACCTGTCTTGTGCAGTATACGGAACCTGCTCTTGAGCAGGCCAAATGTCCTTTCTATACAGTTCCTTGTCCGGATGTGCGCAACATTGTAGCGCCGTTGCTGAGGTGTGGCAGGGTTGAGGTAAGGGGTCAGAAGGTATTCCCGTAGGGCGTAGCCACTGTCACCTGAATGAGAGGAGCAGATGTTGATTGCCTGTGCAGCGCAGTGCCTTCATTGCAATGTGACATTGTCGACAAAGTGTACTTACCAAGTAGGTGTCCTTCCCCAAACTCTCCCCTGAGCAGTCGTGTGTGGAGTCCGCTGTGCCTGAAGATAAAGGAGTCATGGGTACTCCCTGGGTACTGGGCGACAATGTCAGTGATGATGGTCTTGGCATTGCAGACCATCTGTATGTTGAGGGAGTGGTAGGACTTCCTGTTGCGGTACATATACTCCGTGGCAGCTGGTGGGCAGATGGCGACGTGGGTACAGTCTATGCAGCCGAGGACATGGGGAAAATGGGCTACATTGTAAAATTGAAGTTTTGTCAGGTCCAATTCCTGTTGGCTCGTGGGAAATGTGATGTGGCGGTGGAGCTGGGTGAGCATGGCGTCAACGAAAGTGTGGAGGCAGCGTGACATGGTGGGCTGGGATATCCCCCCAGCAGCCGCTACTATGCCCTGGAAACTGCCGGAGGCCAGGAGGTGCAGGCTGCACAATACCTGCACATGTGTAGGCACCGAATTGTTCCGCCTTGTTGGGTGCTGCATGAGGGGGTCAAGTTCATGTATCAGCCAGGTGATCATTTCCCCATTCAGCCTGTATTTGGCATATATCTGTTCTCTGGTTTGGCCCAGCAAGGTGACCCGCTGCCGGTAAATCCTTTCCTGCCTCATGCGTCTCCTCCGTGCTGCTCGCTGTAGCCTTCGCCGCCTCACCACCATGTACATTCCTGGCATTGTGGAACGCCTACTGCTGCTGCTGAATGTTCTTATGTGTGATTGGTCAGGCCTGGACCTGTTGGTGATTGGCCAACTGTTTTTCAAATTTTTGTTAATCATGGCTTTTATGGTTACCACCTGCTTTAAGTTGTCCTTAATTTGCGCCGCGCTAAATTGCGATTTTGGGGTTTTCCGCTATTGTATATTTTTCATGAATGCCGATTGAGAATATATTGCGTTTCGCTATTCATTTTGCAGATTCCGTGGTTGGTCGCTATTTCCGTATCGCAAATGCGCGACTACCGGGAATCTGCGACTATTATAGCGTAACCGCTATTTAAATCGCTATTCTGTTTTTGCGAATTCGCTATTTTGTACATGAATGCCGATTCCGTGTTTTGCACCCGCATTTGCATTTTCGCAGCCATTGCGGGCGCTATTTCGCTTCATGAATCAGGCTGATAGAGAATATTTATCTGAGTAAAACAAGACCAAAATGTAAAAAATCCAATCAGTACAGGTCAAAATATGAATTTTATAAGAATAAATCCAAAAACAGTGCTACGAAGTCAATAGCTCTAATAGGTTACTGGTAAATATAAAGTTCAGTCTGACCGTAATGTAGCGCAGGCCAGCTACAGGACTCACACAGAGTCGATGTGCTGGTCCTGATTCACGTGGTTAGGTCAATGTGTCAGAGTCAAGCCGCGCAGTTGGCGTTGAAGGGATCATCGCTGCATCAAAGTCAAGCCTCGCAGTGGCAGATCGGCACTGCGTTATCATAAAACCTCACATTCAGGACCTATATTGTCATCAAATTGAGACTGCGTCAGTTCCGATTGGGGCAAAGGGGTCACTGTTTCGATTTTTTCAGAAAACAGCTGCAGAACCCACTTCTGAGGCCTAGGACTGGAGGTGGCACCTCAGGCAAGGATGGTACCCACAGATGGCAGAGTCCAACAGCACCTTTAGGGTTGCAAGAAGTCTTTTGTGAACCTGAGACTTCAGAAAACAGGAAGCAAGCCAACAAGTCCATGGATATGCTTGGGTTCAAGGATATAGAGAGCAGGTCCAGATCCTTTCACTCCCAGCACGAAGCCGCTGACAGTAGAGCAGGTAGCAAAGTGGCAGTCCCTCCTATAGCACAACTATCAGCAGGAATCAGGCCAGCACAGCAATGCAGATTGCAAAGTTACAGTCCCTCCTACAGCACAGCAGCTCTTGCACAAGTCTGAATGTCCTTGGTTACAGCAAAGTTGTGATTTGGTGGTGTCAGGGGTCCAGTACTTATACTCAAATGTGCCTTTGAAGTAGGAGTGACTTCAAAGAGGCCTCCTTTGAAGATTCCAAAGTCCCTGCCTTTCCTGCCCTGGCTCCAGACTCACTACGGGGTGGTATGCAGCTCTTTGTGTGGGGACAGGCACAGCCCTATTCAGGTACAAGTGTCAACTCCTCCCTGCTAATCTACCTCAGGAAGGCCCATCAGTCTGGTGATGGGCCATCAAGATGCAAATGTCCCCAGACTCCTTTGTGTGACTGTCTAGAGGGAATGCACAAAGCTCAGCTGTCACTTAACCCAGATGTGTATTCAGAGACAGGCAGAAGCACAGAATGGTTAAAGTAAGAAAATGCCAACTTTCTAAAAGTGGAATTTTCAGACTTACAATTTAAGATCTAACTTCACCAAAAGTTGTGATTTTAAATTGTGAGTCCAGAGACACCAAACTCCAAATCTCCATTTTTCCCAATTGGAAATTACACTTAAGAGATATTTTCAGGCAATCCCATTGTTAACCGATAGGAGAGGTAGTAGTGAAAAACATCTTTAGCAGTTTTTCACTACTGGGACATGTAAAACTCAAAAGTACATGCCCTACCTTTCAAATACATTGCACTGCTGCCTATAGGTATGCCTAAGGCCTACCTTAGGGGTGACTTATTAATATTAAAAGGGACGGTTTGGGCCTGGCAAGTGGGTTAACTTGTCAGGTCGAAATTGTAGTTTAAACCACACACATAGGCTCTGCAGTGGCAGGGCTGGGCTATCCTAGGTGGGTGGCACGATGAGTGCTGCAGGCCCACTAGTTCCATTTAATTTACAGGACATGGGTACATATAGTGCACTTTACTAGTGACTTATGAGTAAATTAAGTTTACCAATTTTGGATAAGCCAATGTTACCATGTCCTAAAGCCAACAAAAATGAGGTCAGAAAAGGGGGAGGAAGAAGACAACAAGTTTGGGTGTGTCCCTGCAGAAAGGGCCAGGTCCAACAGTGACACTGACATTGTGTGCAGGAGGCCATAGGTCAGCTTATAGCCCTAAGTGGTAGCTTACTGAGGTGAGGCTGGACCCTGGCTGTGGCAGCACAGAGGACCCCCAGGTACTGCTCTGGAGTCATGTTGATGCTCCCTGGCCTCCTGTCGGAGCTACTGTGCTACAAGAGACACCTCTTGGACTCAACATATTACTGCAGTGGTATTCTATGCTGGATGACTACATATTGGCCACTTGAAAATTGGATCCACACCTGCCCCCCCAGTGATTGGGGAGTAGCGGTAGCTAACAACCGTGGGCTCTACCTCTTTTGTCTTGATATAGCTACTACACACCCTCCGCCCCTTACAATGCATAGAGCCCATCGACTTTCACTATGGGTAAGAGTGACAACAAGCAAGTAAATCTATCCACTGCTGGAATGGAGCTCGGGGACGTGCACAGAAAACATAGGTTAGAGGGGGCATGGCACTTCTCCTGTCATTAAATCTATGCTTAAGGACCTTAAACACAGCCTGATCAGCATTGACTCTAAAATTTGCTTCCTCACTAATAGATTTGATCACCTCAAGGAAAAGGTATGCACACTGCTACTTGGGGCCCCGCCCTCCCCCTGGGACCATGGTGAGGCCTATAGCAACCTGACTCTTGAATTAAAGGGACAGACACACCATTTTGTGTGTAACCAGGGAATGCCGCCCCATCCAATATCAAGGTAACAGCATCTCCTGATATACAGACTTCACAGTGGCGGGGCAGTCTACTGGGTTATGGTAAGTCCCAAATTTCTTCAGACAGGGCAAACATGTTTTATTAGCCTTTCCTTCATTTTCTTTCTTTCCCCTCTTGTGCCACCCAGACATACACTGGCTTGGGAGTACGCAGGGACCTCTTAGTGCCTTGCTGGGATGAATTCTTCTATTTCATTGGGTTTGTAGCTGTTTTTCCTGGGTGGCGGGAGGGCTTCTGGCATTCAAGTTGTTGGGAGAGTGGAAGTGAGTTGAGGGTAGAGGTTGTGAGGATTGTTTGTTAGTTGCTGCACACAAACCATTTTTCCTCTTTCCGGTCACAGTGTTCTTAATTGCTGCTGGTTCATTTACTTCCTGAGTGCAACATGTAGCCATTGAAATGCATGCCCTACTTGAACATTGATGACCACTATTAGATGTCTTAACTGGAATAAAGGAGGGCTCAATGATAGGAGCAAAGTACTGCTGGTGCTTTCATACCTGAACCGACATTGAATTAATATAAGCCTGCTACAGGAGCTCCAATTGACTAGTTCAGGCCACACTACATTGCAAGTGGGATGGATTGTGGAGACCCACGTCTTCATCTGCTCTAATTGCGTAAGGAGTCACTAATCTTCTCCTATAAAGTCTATGTACCGGGTGTTATGCGACAGGCAGGGCAGGTTTGCTATTTTGGGGGGAAATTTGAAGGGCCACCCTATAATCCGAAACTCGGTCTATGGCCCAAATGTAGATGACCCTAGCTTTTTCGCTGCGATATGGTGCCTGATAGCTACTATGGGCCCCGTCACAGTCTTCTGGGGTGGGGACTTCAATGTAATCTTTGATGAATGCGTGAATATATCCAGCGCCACCGAGCTCCGGTACCCGCGAGCTGCTGCTCAGTTACACACTCTCTTGACAGACTATGTTGTTACGGATAGTTGGCGACTCAAGCATTCCACCAGCACAGAAGGCATATACATTACCTCCACTCCAAGTAAGTGGTCCAGGATAGGCTACTGGTTAGTGACCAAATATATAGTCACCTAGACTACCAATGTTACACACTTAACTTTCCTGTATTGTTGGAGATACACCCACCCCCCGGAACTTAGTGAAGGGCCTTCTCCTGGAGGATTACCCCCAATGCTTTCGAGACCCATACTTTAAAGGTGAGATTAGGGTGGTCGTTCTTGACTATTTTGAACACGACTGCTTGATGGATTTTCTTTTTACATTCTGGGAGACTTTTACAGCGGTGATCCATGGGTCATGCATTGCTAAGCAGGCTGGAGTATTTTTGGCACTGCATTGCGCCCTTCCACAACGAGAGACAGACATCGGAACACTAGAGTACCGATTCTTTACCACCAATGACATCACTATGTTAGCATTACTCAAATGAAAGCTCTTGGAATATGAGGAGGCAGTGATCAGGGAGACACACTGTCTTGGCAGAAAGGCAATGGTTCAGTGTTAAAAAGAGTGAGACAGGACAGGTAAGACACTTGCCAGACTACTTCACACAACTTTGACAAGTAGACATATTACAGAGCTTGTGGTTGACCAGCAGACAGTTCAGACAGTTCATACAAGCCTTAACACTATTCGTAGTGTCATGGCCACATTCTTTTCTTATCTGTATTCCTCCTCATTGCCAAATGATTCTACCGCCCTCACCTCCTGTTTTGATATCATACAACTACTTTGGCTGGACAATGCACATCACCAGTTCTTAGGTGTGCCTTTCACGGCTAAGGACATTGTGCAAATTATCCAAAGTATGCCTGGGGATGAAGCACTGGGCCTCAATGGCCTAACTGTAGCTTTTTATGAAGAATATGTACATGTACTGCTTAATGATGTGGACGAGATTGCCGCTATCCCTGGTGGGGAGGGTTGTGATTTCCAAAACGGTTCTGCTACCTAAATTCCTGTATTTATTAAACTTCTGCTCCCGCTGGTGGCCCCCTTCCAACAATGCTTCCGATCCAACCTAACCACTCTGGCATGGGCGGGTAGACAACCTTGGGTTTCATGGAAATTCCTAACTCTTCCCTTTGAGCAGAGAGGCTTATGTGCCTCAGACTTGGATCTCTACTTTTACTATGCACACTATTGACTACACCCTACTTTGTTCCAAATCTACATGACTCCCAAGCATGATCAAATAGTGCCTTGCCCTCTGAGCACTGCATTATATCTACGCCTGAAGTGACTCCAAAGTGAGATTGAAACTGTAGCCTGTACAATATGGGTGTGGGTTAGGCTGAGAAAGCGTGCTTTGTGGGCCCCCATGATCCCACCACTGGCTGACGCTGGGGCCAGTAGATACCTGCGATGTCTCTAACTCAGAAAGTTTGGAGATATATAAATATACGGAAGGCTGCTTCTTATCACTCCTGTGAAAAGCCTTGAAGAATAGCACCAGGGCCTTAAACCTGATCCTCTTTTTCACTGGTTTTACAGACGTTATAGTTAGGAATTACCATTTAAAAAATCTTAGAAATTCACTGTAAAACCATAGGGTTTAGGCACGTTATTGTTAGGAATTAGCATTTAAAAAACCTTAAAAATTGACAAAAAAAACATAGGATTCAGGGACGTTATAGTTATTTGAACATTTGACTCATATAAAACCAGAGAAATTCGCCTGTTATAGTTAGTTGAGCTAACTATAACTCACGTGCCCGCAATGCACTGCTGGTGATGTCACATATTACATCACTCATGCATGGTCACTGATGACATCAATGATGACATCAACCCTGACAGTGCAGCGCTCAGTATGCTTACTGAATTCGCCAGTGGCATTTCAAAAACCTACTAAGGATTTTACAGAAGCTTGAATAAAAAACACGCATCAAACCTACTAAGGTAAATTAATGCTTTGCTCACCTTAAGAACTAGATGTCCCACAATGCATCATTGAAATCATGCACCATGCAAACGCCCACTGTGGGCCGGAAATTGAATAAATAATGCCGAAAATGAATGGTGAGAAGTTGGTGCGTCATTTTAGCAGCCCATGAAGAAGAGGACTTGAGCCCTGAAACACGTCGGCAAAATATGCTAATTTTGAAAGATCGAGGCAAGTTGCATTTTAAATGCCAGATGGTCTGAGCGCTGGGAGTGCCTTCTCAATGCTTCGGGCACTTTGGTTAACAGAAATTCACACGACAGCCCAGCCGTTGGGAAGAGCACCCTCGTGAATACAGAGGCTGGGGATTTGAACTTTCAAAACCCTGACAGCGCAGCGCTCAGTATGGTTACTGAATCCGCCAGTGACATTTCAAAAACCTACTAAGGATTTTAACAGAAGCTTCAATAAAAAACACGCATCAAACCTACTAAGGTAATTTAATGCTTTGCTCACCATAAGAACTAGATGTCCCACAATGCATCAATGAAATCATGCGCCATGCAAATGCCCACTGTGGCCCGGAAATTGAATAAATAATGCCGAAAATGAATGGTAAGCTGTTGGTGCGTCATTTTAGCAGCCCATGAAGAAGGGGACTTGAGCCCTGAAACGCGTCGGCAAAATATGCTAATTTTGAAAGATCGAGGCGAGTTGCATTTCAATGCCAGATGGTGTGAGCGCTGGGAGCGCCTTCTCAATGCTTCGGGCACTTTGGTTAACATATATATATATATATATCTATATAGATATAGATATCTATATATATAGATATATATATCTATATATATAGATATCTATCTATATAGATATATATATATATATAGATAGATATCTATCTATATATATCTATATGTATCTATATATATATATATATATATATTCACTGGAAAAAACATAGGTTTTACAGACGTTATAGTTAGGAATTACCATTTAAAAAACCTTAGAAATTCACTGAAAGAAACCATCTCAAATAACATCACTCATGACATCACTCATGACATCATCCAGTGAATGTGTGTTTCTGTAAAGTTTAAATATTTTTCATATATATCTATGCCAAGGTGTATTGAAGAATGATTGCATTTACAAGTGCCTGAAGGGATTATTTAATAGGTGTGTGACTGACTGTATAAGTGAGTGATTGAATATGTCTTACTAAATGCATGGGTTAGTGACTAAACTGTGTGAAAGTCTGTATTAGTCTCTCAGTTAGTGTGTAAGCAACTGCATGGGTTGCTGAATAGCTACATGAGTGTCTGTATGGGTTATTGATGTGTTGTCTAAGTATCTGTATGGGTCCCTGAGTGTCTGTGTAGCTGGGTGGGGGTGTATGAGTCTGTGCATAGATGTCTGAGTGGATGATTCACTGGTTGTATGGATTCAAAAGTGCATTTGGGAAGGGCTGTATGGGTGAGCTAGTGTGTGTATGGGTGTGTTGGTGAGTAAATGAATGTCTCAGTGGTATATCTGTGACTAACTACATATGTTTGAAGGCACTATATGTGAGTGTTGGAGTATATAAATGACTATAGGTGAGAGTAAATTATTTGAAGAGTGGGCGTATAAATAGGTGTCTCCTATCACTGATTGTATAAGACAGTAAATATGTGTTATTATCTGTATAAATAACTGATGTGGTATGTCTATAAATAACAGAGTTGTTGTGTATAACTGGATACATGAGTAAATAAGTATGTGATTAATTCTTTGCATTACTGACTAGGTGTGTGAGTAACTCTATGGATGAGTAGCCGAGTGTGACTGCATGTATAGATGTATGAGTGCATATCATAGTCCTACATTGATGAGTAACTACATCTATAAGTGGCTGGATGTGTGTGTAGACCTAGGAAATAGTGAGTGGTATGTAGTATATGGCATTCTTCTCTGTATTGTTTCAAAAATAGTAGTCTACATTTTAGAATGGGTGTATCAAAGTTTATATTAGGGCATCAGTATATGCATCAGATTATCACGTGGATGATGTCATGTTATGTTATGTTATGTTATGTTATTTATTCTTTTGTATAGCGCACGGCTACTCAAAAAGAGTGTCCCGGCGCTTTAATGGAAAAGGAAGGCTGCTACATAATAACATAACACCGATAAAAGAAAGAACAGAATGCCGAAAAAAACATTCAGGAAAAACAACTACTGGGTAAACAGCCAGGTTTTAAGGCCTTTTCTAAAAACTAGTAGGCTGGTCGCACCCCGCAAAGCAAGCGGCAGAGAGTTCCATAACTGTGGCGCCAGCAATCCAAAAGAGCGGCCACCCAGGCGAGCTCTCTTCACACGCGGAACAACCGCCAAAAACAGGGATTCCGACCTCAGAGACCTGGTCGGTTGATAGAAGACCAGTCTCTTTTGAAGGTACTTTGCTCCCACCGCGTGGAGAGCTTTATAGGCCAGAGTCAGAGCCTTAAAGGCGATCCGTTTCCGGATAGGAAGCCAATGCAAAGTTTTCAACAGGCCCGATGCATTGGCCCGTCTATTTAATCCAAAGATTGCTCTCGCGGCAGCGTTCTGCACCACTTGGAGCCGCTGCAGCAAGTACTCTGGTAGGCCCAGGTAAAGAATGTTGGAATAATCCAACCTGGACCCAATCAGAGCCTGCACTGTCAGTTTCCTATGCTCCTCAGACAACATGGGAAGGAACCTTCGCAACATCCTAAGGATGCCGAAACAGGTGCCCGACACACCAAGGATCTGGGATTTCAATGTTAACCCCTTATCAATCTTGACCCCCAGAGATCATGAGTGATATCATCCGTGATGTCATCAGTGATGTCACTTACCATGTCATGAGTGATGTAATATGTAATATCATCAGCAGTGCATTGCGGGCACACAAGTTATAGTTAGCTCAACTAACTATAACAGGCGAATTTCTCTGGTTTTATAGGAATCAAATGTTCGACTAACTATAACGTCACTGAAACCTATGGTTTCTTTGTGAATTTCTAAGTTTATTAAATGCTAATTCCTAACTATAACGTGCCTAAAATCTTTATTTTTTTCAGTGAATTTCTAAGGTTTTTTAAATGCTAATTCCTAACTATAACGTCTGTAAAACCTATGGGTTTTTCAGTGAATTTCAAAAGTTTTTTAAATATCGAACTACTATTGTCTATTTGTCATTAGTACTGTTTTTTCTAACTTTCCAACTACATGAAATAAAATGCAAAAGTAATATGTAACAGGTATTGTTAAATATAAAATCCCTCCCTGTCAACTATAGTCCTTGAAGATAATAAACACTCTTCACATTTATGTTCCCATTTGTAACTGAGTCCAAATAAACTCTCAATATGAATGATTTCATCTTCTAGTGCTCCAAGCATAACCATCAGAAATTCTTGTGCATCTTGCTGTATATTAGCACTGAATGTTAAAGATCCAGTACATGTATCCAACAGTTGGTGAATACCAGAAGCAGAATGCATCTTACTTCTATCAGTTCTCAATTCTTGAAATAAAGTGTAAAGTGCAGAACATACATTTTTTTCCTGACTTTCCATAATTTCACCACAAACATCTTCAATATAAAATATAACATTTAGAATAACATTACCATAGCAGTTGACACCAGAAGCATGTTCTAATTGGTATCCAACAACATCATCACTTGTTTGTATTTTCTGCTTCTTTACATCTTTTCTTTCCTGTTGATTTTCTTTCTGCTTTTCAACCATTGTTAACTCTTCAACATCTTTGCGTTTTGAACACACAACACGTTTCTCATAAATAGGATATTCACCTAAATGGGGAGAATAAAGCCTTCTCAAACGATTATATTCTCTTACACAATTAACATCAGCACTAACCTTGTTCTCATCAAAATCAATAAAATGCAAACCAGACAACGTTCTAACTCGAGATAATGCAACATATACCATTCCCTCTTTAAACACAGTTCTACCAACATTTACCAAAGCATTGTCTACACTTAAAACTTGTGATTTGTGAATAGTTATTGCATATGCTAAACAGAAGGGAAACTGTTTTCTACGAACATACAAGTCTTTTACAAGCAAAAAATGTGCGGCAGAACGTGCAATCTGTCTTACCTCTGCAATCTGATCAAATTTAACTTTCAAAAATTCAGTTATATTTCTATTTTGATATTTCACAAAATCAACAACTTTCCCCATTGCTCCATTCACTAAACCTTCTTCTACATTCAGATTATGCTTCAAAATTACCTGACAGTTTAAACATACATCTACATTTTTTTCTAAGCCAGCAGTTCTAGATACAGATTTTTCCAAAGAATCCAATTTAGTCTGTAGTTTTTCTGATAGAACAATTGTTATTCCTTAATGCTCGATTTTATCAATAGCTTCAATGGGAACAATTACTTCATTTTCCAATTTCATAAGCTCTCTATTAAATGTATAACCCTCTTCCACTGTAGGCATTAAGCAAACTATAGACTTTTTTCTTTCATTTTCTTGTATATTACTTTTGCTGGTGAGTTTTCATTTCTAAACAAGTTCTTTAGCAGACGACTTTGAAAAGCTTGTTTACCATGTTTGCTTAGAACACTAATTCTTACATCTTTTAGAATATTGGCATAATCTTCATCTCTTGCTTGTCACATATTATGAGTGAGTTCTTTATATTCAAAATGTAACCACAGATTCACATTTCCAATACTTCCCAAAGATTTCTTAGTGTCTTCATGTAGAAGAATTTTAAACACTGGTTCTCCTTTTACAGGGGTTAGTGTTAGCAGATCTCCAAATACAATTAAATGTTTTCCCCCAAAGAGAACATTGTAATCTGTTTGTAATACCTGTTGCATTCTTAAGTGTACAAAAGCAAGCATTAAGTTTGAGACCATGCTCACCTCATCAATAATTAAAAGTTTCATTTTCTTCAGCACTCTTGACACTTCATAAGAAGCTTCTCCAGACAACTTCTGATATTCTAATTTATTTTCATGCTCCCCTGGTAACATCAATAATCTATGCAAAGTAACTCCTTTAAAATTGTGTGCAGCTAATCCAGTTGGAGCTGTTGCCACACAACATAAATGTGAACCAGTAGTTTTTTTAAAGTAACTGGTCAAAACTTTATTTAAAAAACGTTTACCTGTCCCAGTTTAACCACTGATGTACATCAGAAGAAGCTTAAAAGATGAACACAGACATTCTTTTTTTTCATGTAACAAACACACATTTTTCTTTCTGATCAACATTTACTTGTTCTTCTAACTTTTCCAATGTTATATTCTCCTCATGTGCTTGTTGCATTGCAATTTTGACTTCATGCACAGCAATCGCTGCTTCATTTTCCAGCATTGATTGTCCAAGAGGATCTTGACTACATAGACCACTACTTTGACTATCTTGAGAACTTTCATGAGCTATTCAGCTATAATAGTCTTTTACTGTTCAACTTCATCATTCAACATTTTTAAATATGTAGGGAAAATTGGACATCCAACGCTATCTTTACAAGCATTAAAAGAATCTTCGTAGCAGTCAAACTCTCCAAGTAATTCACTTTCGCTACGCCATGGTTCAAACAGCTGCAGAAGTGCTAAATAGTAATATTCTTGCTTATCTGGAGTTTCACAACTAAGGTTTATAAGATTACCCTTTGCATGTTTTACTAAACAACCAAGACATCTAACCACTGTAAACTTTCCTTCTTTTAAATTCTGCTTAATATTTCTTTTGAAGCTGTAATGTTGAACTACTTCATACAGACATAGCTCTTCCAAATGTTGACTCCTTTTCGGATAGTATGTGTCCAACATATTAGTTTTAAGAATGTCTGTACTGTCTGGCTCATTTGCTGCTAATTGTTCAATTTCTTCCAATGATTTCAACACTCTATTTCGTTTGCAGGCAAGACCTAAACTTACCCAAATGATTCCTTGTGACTTTGAATATAAACTTGAAGAACACAAGCGGTCTGAACATTCATACGATCCAATTTCTCGGTGGGAAAGCATTTTCAAACTTAAGCTGTACAATTTTTTGCTAAGGCTATTCTCTTGTGCAATTTTATTCCACATTTGTTTCATCTCTGTTTTTTCAGATTTAGTTATGAACGATGCAACATAACGTGCAACAGCAATTGAGTAATCTGCAACATCCTGGATGTCAATGTTCGCTTTCCACATTTTTAAAATGACTGTATTGTAGTCATTGATATACTTTGACACTTCTGTTCTTTTTAAGTTGTAGGTATTCTTTGGAGATTTCTGAGTTATTGTGTGCCTTACAGAAGGGAAAAAAGAATTTACTCTTCCTTTAGAAATTACTGGACTGGGAAAACCAAACTGACATTTGGTGTAAAATTTTCCTTTACACTTTTATTTTCTTCTGTAATATTTTCCACAATGATGAATTTGGAAACGTAAAACTTGCTGTCTCAAGATTCTATCTCCTCCTTCTCTTGGATTTTCACATGTCACATACTGTTCAATGAAAGACAATACTGTTTCATCAGAATCTAGAATTAGAATTTAGGTGCATCCTTGATCCATAGTAGCATATGTATATGAGGTGCACCTCTTGCTTGATACTCCTTTCTACAAAAGAAATCAGTAACTTCTCCAAGAGGTGGGTATTTTTATTACAGATAAAAGACATCATAGCTTGAAACTTATGATTAAAATATCTGCACACATTTACATGATCCAATGAACACAGTTCTCCAGGAGTCTTTATTTCAACATGTTTTATATAGAAATTTGCTTCTCTTGGAAACTCAAGCAAATCTTCCCATGCATGCTCTGTACAGCTAATTGTGATAAACCATGCTGGTGTACCTAAGTTCTGTAACATACACTTGAGTTCTCCATGATGACGATACCAATACTCATTTGTTCCATGTTGACATGCCATCAAATTTATTAACTGTGCTTCAAAATTTTCATCAGTTTCTTGAACTTTCTCCACAAATCCTTTCGCGGAAAGAAGTGATTGATGAACTCCAGTTTTAAGTATGTGATTCACTGCATTCGAGAGAGAAGACAGATCACTTTCAAACAAAAAGTGAAATATGTATGGAATGCACTGTCGAAATCTAGGATCTTCAGAATATAATCTTGTTGACCGATATTCTGAAGCTGGAATCCGTACAGGTCGGTCATCATATCGTCCACTGTCTCCAGTAGGAAACAAGTGTGGGAAACAACGAGCTTCCAAGCTTTTCTCCCATACACTCATTGGAGTTCCCTGTGTTGTTTTCATTTGAAATAACTCAATGCTGCTTCCTATTACTTATTTCAAATGCAAAGGACATATTGTATAATGTTCATAAATATCTTCAGTCCTTGACTTGTCCACTTTCTCTATTTGACCACTTGAAATTTCAGAATCATCTTCTAAATGTATTACCTGTTCATCCACTTTCACATTTTTGTGATACCTATTTTTCTCTATAAGATATAAGGCAGCCTTTTCAACTTTATTAACATCCACAAATTCTTGCCATATTTTCGGACTCTTTGTTGGTGCACCATTTTCTAAAATAACTACTGCCTCATCTTCCTCTTTCTCTCCGGCAAATGTTCAATGTTTTTCTTAAAATACAAAGGTAAGTACACCACTCTTCCTTTCAGCCCTCTTTGCAAGTCCGTTGTTGGCAGTTTACATGTTTTAGGCTCCATCCGAATGATAGTTTGAAAAGGATGAACAGATTGAATTAGAACCGACTCATATGTATTCAATTTGGCCAGCTCCTGCGTAATAGCTACTAACTCCAACTTATTATGCACTGCTCTAGCAGGCATTTTGTTCTCTTCTAATTTGTTGTAACAATATTTACATTTACGTTGATCACTTCCTAACTCAAATTGACCTTCAACAAACAAGTAAGTTGCAAATTCTTCCCACTTACCATCGTTCTCCTTTTCACTTTTCAAATACAAATCAACATTCCTACTTTGACTTTTTTAATGATTATGACGACAACAAACACAAACTTAGGGGCCCATTATGATGGAGGATTTTCCGCATCCTCCGGGACGGCGGACGCCACCGCCGGCCCGGAGGATGCGGAAAATCCTCTGCGGACCCACCAAAGACCCACCGCCACATTAGGATGGCTGGTGGGTCCTGGTTTAAGTCCGCTGCTTTTCCGCCGCGGTTGGCTTACAACTGCGGCGGAAAAGGCCTAATATGTGGCGGTGTCTCTCAGACACCGCCTGCCATATTAGGATGTCTGAATTTCAATGCCTTTACACAGCGGCATGTCCGTCGTGCAAAGGCATACGAGTTCTTGTTTGGGGGCCCGTTGCGGGCCCCCAGGTGTGAAGGGGAGTGGGGGATGCAGATGGGGGGCACCTATGGTACCCCCCTGCATTTGCGTGCACAGAGTGGCAGGCACCGCGCGGTGCCTGCCGCTTTGTGCATGCAAATGCACAGCTTTCATTTTTACCATTGCGGCGGGTGCAGATTGAAGCCGCACCCGCCGTAATGGTAAAAATAGAGGATGTGACCGCCAGGGTGACGGTCACATCCTAATTGCACAGGAGGGAACTCCGCCAGCAATGCGGAGGTTCCCTCCTACTCTATGGTGGCGGACGGACTCAGGCCCGTCCGCCATCATAATCAGCCCCATAGTTTGGTATTTCAGAACACACTACATTACACTTTCCAATTTCTTCTTCAAACTGATCAGTGCTAATTACTTTCTCATCTCCTCCAACATCTGTAATTTTCAAACTTTCACTTTCTATGAACTGCTATTCTGAACCAAAAGATCGCATTTCAATATCATCACACTTTTTTTGAACATCTGATAAAGAACTATATAAAAGACTTGAATTCAGTTCACTTAAAATGAATGCAGGACTTTTTACATGGTACAGTTTCTTTACAAACATCTGCATTTCTGAATGGTGTACTGCTAACATCCTACCAAATGATGAAAAACACTTTTACAAACTTGTCTTGAAAGACAAGCCAGAGAATGCCCATACTTCTCACTATATTTTCTTACATTACATGGATCTAGTCCTCATAACAACGTAATCTTCTGTTTGATCCTTTTCTGAGTATATTCCAGTAGCTAATGTTGCATTATACTACAACTCTACTCCCTTGCACTTTTTCAGCTATTAACTCTTCTGCACTTTTACCAACCATTTCCTCCTTTGGAAGAGGATAACCATCCTGAACTTCATAGCAACGACCCCCAGTATCAACTGCAAATGATAAACTATTTTCCTGGAAGTAACTTTCCTCATTAAAAAAAGGCTCAGTAGTAGAAGTATGTCTTTAATATCCACTAAATATTTTACAAAGTTGGTTCTGTTCACAAGTCTTTTTTTTCTACTTTTGTCTTTCAATACTTTAACTATTTTATCCAATACTTTCATTCTCTTTACAGTCAAAATTAATAACTTTGGTTTTAAATTGAAAGCAGTATCCACTATACTTTCAATACGCTGCTTCTACTTTTATATTTGCAGCATGTTTTCAATAAATTGTGAATCACTCTAGATCGAAAAAGTGTCTGACGAATTTCTTGAAATTGTTTTCGTCTCCGAGTAGCAGATACTATTTCTTTATCATGTTTCCTTTTCCTTGTATTTCAAATTGAACTCTGCTTCACCTTACTTGAAAAATTCTTCTTTTTACTTTGTGTGATGTTTTTCTCATTAAATGTTTGTAATATTTTTTTCAAAAATTGTCTTTTGCTTTTAGTCGAACAGTTTCTGTACTACTCGCATTTTTCGCTACTTCAAGATCTTTCCTTTTCGTCAAATATATATTTTTCTTCTCTTTTCTTTTTTATCACTTCTTCTAGGCATTTCCAAATTTTAATCCAAACAAAATAATTTTCTGAAAAACAAAAAATAGATTCAATTATTTTTCACATTTGTTCACTATGTTAAAATAATAACATATAATTACAAAACTTCAACTAACGGCTTCCAGACCCAGTGCTGAAACGTGAAGGAGCACGACAGACGAACACTACGATGACAAGTAGTGCCATAGAACATACAGCAAGTATTTAATTAAGTATTTACACACTCCTTTACAATTTATATATAACTGCACAACCTCATACTTTTCACCTCTCCACCACACCCCACCACCCCACAGCACTTTCTCTGCGCCTTAAGAGGGTAGGTGGCTGAGTGGAATACGTCGTATTTAGAATCTGGGGCGGACGATGCACAGAAATAAGAACGTATAGTTGAATAAAGGGCGAGTGGATACATGGCCAGATGCATCAATGCATAGATACATAGATCAATGTATCAATGTATGGATGGATGGAGGGATGAATGAATGCTGTGACCAGTACTTACGATAGACGGGTGGGCTGATAAATGCTTAGGATTGGTTCTGGGACAGATGCATCTATGCATATATAGGCGTATGGCTGCTTGAATGGTACAGTGCTTACTGTAGGCGAGTGCGCTCATAGATGCTTAAGATAAGCGGACGAACAGATGTATGTAAGTATATAAGTAGGAATATATGCATCAATTAAAAGATGGTTAAATGGTGCAGTGCTTAGAATGGATGCATACTGTGCTTTAATTGAGCCGGATCTGAGGACCGGCACTTATTTTCAGGGAGCTTCTAAACGACTCTCTACCAGGCTCTATTTTCGGCCCTGTCAAAGATAGTCAATTTATTTTTATTACACTGCAGTGACAGCATGCACATCGATGTACGCATGCTTATCTTGCTCACTACTGAGAACTGCAGACATCACGCTCGGTTACCCACATTGTAGAAGAAAGGGGAATCCTTTAAAAAAATAATTTTTCCCGAATGTACGATAATTGGAGAGGGTTTTCTAAGCACACAATGATACTTATCTTGTTTTAGACCACACCCAACTTGCATAGCCTACACCCCTTTAAGAGCTTTCGCCCCCTTTTAGAGCACCCCCACTTTTTCTTCTCCCACTTAGACCCCTAACAACACCATAGTAACAAACAAATAGTGTTAACTTCCATTAAAATCCACAATGGCACCAAGTTTCATCATTTTCCATCAACGCTATCAGCCTTCTACCACAGTACAAGAGTGTCTATCAGCACGAAGATGTCTTATCCACAGAAATGTTGTGTCATTTGTGTACCTGTCTGCTGGAACACTCATCACCAAAATGTATTAAAACATGGGAATTTGCCAAAAAAACAAATACCATACCATAAAGCGATTCATAAATGGTCACACTGCTACTGCACCACCCTCTTCCCAATCCTTCCCTCATTTAACAAAATTCAAGAAAGAGCCACACCAAACTTAGTAGACACATTATAGCAATACAAGAACTTAAGTTCAACAACTGTCTACCGGAACGCTCATGAGCAAAGCGTAATAAAACATACAAATTTGCGGGTAAAACATTTGCGATGCCAAAGGGCACTTTATAAGTGCTCCTAATGGTACTACATCACCTTCAGTAGCTCGACATCTGCACGTTACTAAATTATGTGTTGCAATCAGCAACATAACCCCCTCCCCCACACCTACCCCCGCCCTTTCTTAACCATACGAAATCAAACAGAAACCCCACCATTCCTATGAGCGCCGCTATACCCGTACACGGGCATACATTTAACAGGTGTGTGCCGGAACACTTATCAACAAAAAGTATTCAAACATGCGAATTGGAGGTAAAAACATAAACCATCTCATAGCACGGTTAATAAATGGGCCCAGTGAAACGATATTACCTTTACTAAGCACACATACACACGTTACAAATGTCTGTCTTATATTCAGCCACATACGCACCTCCCCCACCCCCACCCATACCCAAGCTTAACCATATGAAATCAAACAACGAGCCCCAGCACTCCTGTTACTGCCATTATAGCAATACATAGACTTAATGTCAACAGGTGTCTACCGGAACGCTCATCATTAAAAGCTATTAAAACCTGCAATTTTGCAACTCAAACATACACCATACCATAAGACGGTTTATAAATAGTCACAGTACGACTACACCACCTCAACACCCTTCCTTTCTTACCTTTATGCAATAAAAGAAAGAGCCCAAGCAAATGTAGAAGCGCCACTATAGCCATACAGAGGCTTAATTTCAACAGATATCTCCCAAAAAGCTTATCAGCAAAATGTAATAAAACATGCAAATTTGCAGGTAAAACATATACCATGCCATAGGGCGCTTTGTAAGTGCTCCCAGTGGTACTACATCACCTTTAGTAGCAAGACATCTGCACGTTACTATATTTTGTATTTCAAACAGCAACATAACTACCTCCCCCACACCCATCCCCGCCCTTGGTTAACCGTAAGAAATCAAACAGAAACCCCTACCATTCCCAGTAGCACCACTATACCCATATACGACATTAATTTTAACAAGTGTCTGCCGGAACACATTTTCAGCAAAAAGTATTCAAACATCCAAATTGGAGGGTAAAACATAAACCATCCCATAGCACGGTTTATAAATGGGCCCAGTCGAACTACACCACCTTTACTAGCTAGACATTTATATGTTACGAAAGTCGTTTAAACACACTGTAGAGTGCATAGCAGGGGATGGGGAGAGTAAACAAAGTTCTAATTCCCAAACTTTTGATATACCGCCCCTTTACTATATCTATATTAAAGATAATAAATGGAGTGAATAAATTGATGAGGGCCTCAAAAGGGATAGTGAAGCTCAGCATCAGTAAAACACGGACCACTTCAACACCTACATATACCCACCACAGCGACACAGCCTGACAAATGGTATCACTTATAATCACATGCACTTCTCTAATATTAACAAAGTCATACAGAAAATATACCGCACATTTTCATTTTTTTATCTCTCACACATTAATAAAACATCTCTTCTAAAGAAACACTCCCCAACCACTTGTATTCCATAAGAACTGACAATAATTAATTTATTTACTACCATATATTTTAGTTTATCTACCTTTTTATTATTCACGAGTCAGAAACTACAAAAACTATTAACTATACCCAAATGCAAACCAGAAACCATGTTCCTATTATATCTCAACCTAGGATCACATGATTCAAAATATACGTACATATAAAAGGAACGTATCACTTTTCCTATCTCCATCTCCTCTCCGTGTAATCTCCAAACACTGTGGACTGCCCCACTGTACAACAACCTACCTTGACTTACATTCAAATCTACCTCTCAGTGTCAAAAATGAGACCACAACCTGCTCACATAACATTTCTGGATTTCGTTTTATCGCTTTTAACTTAATCAATCAATCAATCAATCAATCATGACACTTATACAGTGCACTACATACACGTGAGTGTCTCAAGGCTCTGGGGGGTTGCTGCTAGTGATCGAAGAGCCAGGTCTTGAGGTCTTCTGAAGGCCAGTAGGTCTTGGCGGCGAGGTGGGAAAAGGATCTGCTACCGGCGGTCGTTCTTTGGATGCGGGGGACTGTGGCGAGGGCGAGGCTGGCGGAGCGGAGCTGGTGCGTGGGGGTGTAGAAGTTGAGTCATCAGTTGAGGTATGCTGGGTCCAGTCTTGTGGAGAGCTTTGTGTGCGTGGATGAGGAGTTTGAAGGTTATCCTCTTGTTGATGGGGAGCCAGTGCTGGTTTCTCAGGTGGATCAGACGTGGCGAGGTGTTCTGGATGTGTTGCAATCGTCTTAGGAGCTTGGCCGATATTCCTTTGTAGAGGGCATTTCAGTAGTCCAGCCTGCTGGTGACTGTTCTTCTCGTCTCGATGGGGATCCACTTGAAGATCCTGCGGAGCATTCGGAGGGTGTTGAAGCAGGATGAGGGGACGGTGTTGACCTGCAGAGTCATGGAGAGGGTGGAGTCAAGGATGACCCCTAGGTTGCATGCGTGGTCGGTGGGTGTCGGGGTGTTCCTAGTGTTGTCGGCCACCAGGAGTCGTCCCAGGCTGAAGGGGTGGAGCCGAGGATGAGGACCTCCGTCTTGTCCGAGTTCAGCTTCAGTTGGCTGTTCCTCATCCGTTTGGTGACAGCCTTCATTCCTTTGTGGCGGATGGTTTTGGCGGTGTGAGGGTCTTTGGTGAGGGAGATGATCAGCTGGGTGTCGTCGGCGTAGGGGATGATGTTGAGGTCGTGCTTTCGGGCGACGTGGGTGAGGGGTGCCATGTAGATGTTGAACAGCGTCGGGCTGAGGGAAGAGCCCTGGGGTACGCCGCAGATGATTTTGGTGGCAATGGAGCGGAAGGGGGGGAGGTGGACGCTCTGAGTTCTATCGGAGAGGAAGGATGTGGTCCAGTCCAGGGCCTTCTCTTGAATCCCAGTGTTTTGTAGGCGTGTTCGTAGTATGCGATGGCAGACCGCGTCGAAGGCGGCTGACAGGTCCAGGAGGACGAGGGCTGCTGTTTCTCCATTGTTAAGCAGGGTCCTGATGTCATCGGTGGCGGCAATGAGGGCAGTTTCGGTGCGGTGGATGCTGCGGAACCCGGACTGGGATGGGTCCAGGATGCTGTTTTCCTCGAGGAAGCGGGTCAGTTGTTTGTTGGCGATTTTCTCTGTGACCTTTGGCGGGAACGGGAGCAGGGAGATGGGTCGGAAGTTCTTGAGGTCCTTGGGGTCTGCCTTGGGTTTCTTGAGTAAGGCGTTGATCTTTGCATGCTTCCAGCTTTCCGGGAAGGTTGCTGTCTCGAAGGAGATGTTGATTACTTTTTGGAGATGGGATGCGATGGCTGTGCTGGCTTTTTTGAAGATGTGGTGAGGGCATGTGTTTAACCGAGATACAGAGTGGATGGTGTTCACGATCTTGCTGGTGTCCTCTTTGTTGATGCTGCTCCAGGAGAGCAGGCGGTTGGTGCAGGTGGTGGTGGTGGGGGTGGTGGTTGTCGGGTGGTCGTGGCGTTGAAGCTGTCGTGGATGTCGGCAATCTTGCGGTGGAAGAAGGTGGTTAGCGAGTCGCACAGGTCTTGAGAGGGCGGGATGTCGTTGGAGTACTTATTTAACAACAGCTCAAATTTTATGCATATTTTATAACCAATATCAAACACCACACGTTACTAACATATATTACTTTGAAATAAAAAATACTTGAAAAATACTTAATCACTACTATAAAACACATAACACACCTTGTTCATTTCTAAATCACCTTTGTAGTGGTTATCCAGATTTCAAATAACACACGCATACATTTCTTTCTTATTCACATAGTACATGTAAAGCTCTGACTTCATCAAGAATGAAACCAGAAATGGCACAATTTCTCTGTCGCTCCACACATAAATACATGTAAAGAACAAATCAGAATACTTCATTCTTTCAACGACATTCCAAAACTTACCTCAATTGGTTAATTTTGAATTTTCCATACGAAAAGCTACTTAATATTCCACGTCACATACAGGTTAGAAATTCAACCTATTTTATCACCACACTTTCTAGAACCTTCTACGACACCTGCAGGTTAAAAGTTCATAATTGTTTTAAATTTAACGATATACTTTTGCAACATTTTATCAAACCTTTAACGGCACGTGCAGGTTAAAAGTTCACAATAGGGGTCAGTAGTTCATCAGCTTTATTCCCAACTCCAGCAGTACCTCACCTTACGCCCCCAGTGCCATCAGACCTGTAGGAGTCAGTGCTTTCCACTTTCCAAATACCAAATTTATTTCATACACACAAATTTACTTATGCACTCCCTACATAACACCCCCTAAGCACCATGCACAAGTTACAATGTTCAAACCAAAAGTTCCTCTGAGTAGCTATAACTACATGATGACACTACTTGGACAGACGTGGCACAGCGGCCAGAGCCCATGACTTCATAGCATATGACACACAGTTTGGGCTCACGCTTTCATCCCGAGTCCGGCAGCAGCTCAGCTTAGCAGCATGAGACTCTACACACTACCTCACATATTTTTCGTACCCGTTGACTTTCAGACCAGTACGGGTTAGTAGTTCGTCCTAGTAGTTATAAACACATGCTGACACTACTTCCACAGCTGTACTGCAGCGGCCACGGCACATGACTTCACAGCATAAGACTCACAATTTGGGTTCAAGCTCTAATCCCCGAGTCCCGCACCACCTCACCTTAGCAGCATCACACTCTAGGCAAAACATCACCTAATTCTTGTAGCCTAGCACTTTCACACCGGTAGGTATGATTAGTTCACTTCGCACCCTCTCTATAGCACACCCTAAACACCCCACAGAGGTTACAGTGCTCCTACCCTCCTATTTCCCATTTTCTTTGCTCCTTTTTTCCCCTTACTCGCTTCAAAGGAATCACAAAATAGCGGCCAACACTTCCTCCTTCCATGAGACTCTAGACAATACCTCACATATTTTCATTACTCAGGACTTTCACACGAGTACGGGTCAGTAGTTCATCCTAGTAGGTATAAACACATGCTGACACTACTTCCACAACTGTACTGCAGCGGGCAGGGCACATGACTTCACAGCATAAGACACACAGTTTGGGCTCACGCTTTAATACCAGAGTCGCGCACAAGCTCACCTTAGCAATATCACACACTAGGCAATACCTCACTTAATTTTCATAGCCCAGCACTTTCACACCGGTAGGGGTGAATACTTCGCTTCACACCACCTTTATAGCACACCCTAAACACCCCACAAAGGTTACAGTGCTCCTACCCTCATCTTTCCCACATTCTTTGCCCTTTTTCCCCTTTACTCGCTTCAACGTAATCACAAAATGGTGGCCAACACTTCCTAGTTGCAAACACTCGTAGCGCTCGCAGCCAATCAGCAGCAAGTTCGTAACACCTCAGCCAGTCAGATGGCAGAATTCCCAAATATCGATATCTGTAAATTTCGATATTTCTCAAAAACTACTGAACGGATTTACACCAAATAAGCAAAAGCATGCTTTCTAGACCAAGACCCTTCTCCCTGCTAAATGTGGGGTAATTCCGTTCACCCGTTCGACCTATAGCCTTGTCTAAATGTTCCTATGGAAATGAACACTGAAAAGACACGTTTTGGGACCCCCCTTTTTTTTTTCTCAGCCCCCCCTTGACAAATCAGCCATAGACTTTCAACATAGGAGCTGATTTCAACAAAGAATTTGTTTTCAAAATGTCACGAAGGTTCGTCAATCGACGCCAAAGTTATTGAGAATAGAATGCTGCAATTTTCCTATGGTAACTAGGTCCTAACTAAGGGTGGCCACGCCCACTAAGGCGGGATGTAGAGGATATATAGGTGCTTGAAAATGGCCGTTTCCTACCGCTGTACTGATGTTCACAGCCCATGAGGAAGTGCTTGGTAGCACGAAACGGGTCGGGCTAAGACTGTGTAATTCCAGCGTTTGCAGAGTCTTGCTCCCGCATTGCAACCTCCATTAAAGAGTTGGTGCTAATCTTACCTTTGCGGGCCCTTCCTTTGTGGGCAACCCTTTGTTTGGATAAGGAGCGGCTTGTGCCTAAAGCCGCGGAAGGAACCCCGCTGCGTCCGAGCAGCCCCGCTGGGACACCAGTCGGCGTGATAGCTTGGGACAGGAAGCCGTTTATGGAGGTATGAAGGTGCATGTGAGGTGGCTGGATAGTGCACCGCAACCCACTTGGGATATTCATTGAGACTTTTATTAAAGGAACGGCATGGCGACTCACTTGAGAATAATGAAGAGCACTACAATAACCAACAGGCCACGCGGGTGGCCACACCCACTAAGGCGGGATGTAGAGGATATATAGGTGCTTGAAAATGGCCGTTGCCTACCGCTGTACTGATGTTCACAGCCCATGAGGAAGTGCTTGGTAGCACGAAACGCGTCGGGCTAAAACTATGTAATTCCAGCGTTTGCAGTGTCTTGCTCCCGCATTGCAACCTCCATTAAAGAGTTGGTGCTAAACTTACCTGTGTGGGCCCTTCCTTTGTGGGAAACCCTTTGTTTGGATAAAGAGCGGCTTGTGCCTAAAGCCGCGGAAGGAGCCCCTCTGCATCTGAGCAGCCCCGCTGTGATGCCAGTCGGCGTGATAGCTTGGGACAGGAATCCGTTTATGGGGGTATGAAGGTGCATGTGAGGTGGCTGGATAGTGCACCTCAACCCGCTTGGGATATTCATTGAGACTTTTATTAAAGGAACGGCATGGCGACTCACTTGAGAATAATGAAGAGCACTACAATAACCAACAGGCCACGCGGGTGGCCACGCCCACTAAGGCGGGATGTAGAGGATATATAGGTGCTTGAAAATGGCCGTTACCTACCGCTGTACTGATGTTCACAGCCCATGAGGAAGTGCTTGGTAGCACGAAACGCGTCGGGCTAAGACTGTGTAATTCCAGCGTTTACAGGGTCTTGCTCCCGCATTGCAACCTCCATTAAAGAGTTGGTGCTAAACTTACCTGTGTGGGCCCTTCCTTTCTGGGCAACCCTTTGTTTGGATAAAGAGCGGCTTGTGCCTAAAGCCGCGGAAGGAGCCCCGCTGCGTCCGAGCAGCCCCGCTGTGACGCCAGTCGGCGTGATAGCTTGGTACAGGAAACCGTTTATGGAGGTATGAAGGTGCATGTGAGGTGGCTGGATAGTGCACCGCAACCCACTTGGGATATTCATTGAGACTTTTATTAAAGGAACGGCATGGCGACTCACTTGAGAATAATGAAGAGCACTACAATAACCAACAGGCCACGCGGGTGGCCACGCCCACTAAGGCGGGATGTAGAGGATATATAGGTGCTTGAAAATGGCCATTGCCTACCGCTGTACTGATGTTCACAGCCCATAAGGAAGTGCTTGGTAGCACCAAACGCGTCGGGCTAAGACTGTAATTCCAGCGTTTGCAGTGTCTTGCTCCCGCATTGCAACCTCCATTAAAGAGTTGGTGCTAAACTTACCTGTGTGGGCCCTTCCTTTGTGGGCAACCCTTTGTTTGGATATATATATATATATATATATATTCACTGAAAAAAACGTAGGTTTTACACACGTTATAGTTAGGAATTAGCATTTAAAAAACTTTTAAATTCACTGAAAAAAAACGTAGGTTGGACACATGTTATAGTTAGCTGGACATTTCACTCATATAAAACCATTGAAATTCCCCCGTTATAGTTAGTTCAGCTAACTATTACTCGCGCGCCCGCAATGCACTGCTGATGACGTCACATATTACATCACTCATGACATGGTCAGTGACATCACTCATGACATCACTGATGACATCTCAAATGACATCACTGATGACATCACTGATGAAATCATCCAGTGAATGGGTGTTTTTCTGAAAATTAAATATGTTTTATATATGTATATCTGAAGGTTGATGGAAGAAGAAATGGGTATATAAGTGTATAAATGGCTGCTTTTTTGGTGAAAAATAGATTGTATAACTGACTGATTAAGTGTATCTTAATGAATACATGGGTTAGTGAGTAATGTTTAAATATATACATTTCTGTATCAGTCTCTCACTTTCTGTATAAGTGGCTGCATTTGTTGGTGAGTAGCTATATGAGTGATACATGAGTGTCTATATAGGTTATTGTTTGTTTGATTATCAATAGGAGTGTCTGAGTGTTTGAGTGTCTGTATGCTTTGTTGGGAGGTCTTCCGTAGTGCATAGATGCATGAATGAGTGACTTACTGCTTGTATGTGTTGAAGGCAGCATAAGTGCAGGACTGTATGGGTGGATGAGTGTGTGTGGTGAGTAGCTATATAGGTAATTATTTTATTTTTTTCTGTATGGCTGGATAAGTGTATATATGGGTGTGTTAGTGAATGAATGACTGTTTTAATAGTGTATTTGTGAGTAAGCACATATGTTTTAAACTAGTACATATGAGTTATGTGTGAGTAACTTTATGGATGAGTGTCGGTGTGTAACAGGATGATCAGGATGTATCAGTGTATGAGTACATATGATGAGTGAGTACATGTATGAGTGACTGTATATGTCTGTTGATGAATGAGTGGATGAGTGTATAGATCTTGGAATTACTAAATAGGTGTGTTGTAAGTGGCATTGGTATTTTCTATTTTTGAATGTGTGTAATAAAAGTTATATTAGGGTGAGAGAAGATCTGCCACTCTTCCACAAGGATGATGTCATCAGTGATGTCATCAGTGATGTCATTTGAGATGTCATCAGTGAAGTCATGAGTGATGTCACTGACCATGTCATGAGTGATGTAATATGTGACGTCATCAGCAGTGCATTGCGGGCGCGCGAGTTATAGTTAGCTGAACTAACTATAACGGGGGAATTTCAATGGTTTTATATGAGTGAAATGTCCAGCTAACTATAACATGTGTCCAACCTATGGTTTTTTCAGTCAATTTAAAAGGTTTTTTTAAATGCTAATTCCTAACTATAACGTGTGTAAAACCTACGGTTTTTTCAGTGAATTTCAAAGGTTTTTTAAATGCTAATTCCTAACTATAACGTGGCTGTAACCTATGGTTTTTTTCAGTGAATTTCAATGGTTTTGTAAATGAAATTTTTTTAATGTAATAATTGTTATATTTTTTATACTGATTTACTATATTATTATACATTTTATATATTTAGATATATTATTTTTTAAATTACATTACATATTTTTAATATAAATTGTTAAAAATGTTTGTACACCTCTCTGCAACGCAGCCCCCTGACGCGTTTGCAGAGGGGGAACTAATTCCCCTTGCATACTGGGGGTCCCTGGGGGCCAACTAGCCCACCAGGAACCTCCAGTATTCCCCAGGGGGCTGCATTGCAAAGAGGTGTAATGAGTCCACACCCCTTTTTACACCTCTCTGCAGCGCAGCCCACAGGCGCGTTTGCAGAGGGGGAACTAATTCCCCTTGCATACTGGGGGTCCCTGGGAGGCAACTAGTTCACCAGGAGCCTCCAGTATGCGCCAGGGGGCTGCGTTGCTTTGCCCCGGAGGGCGGCGGTCCCCGGAGCAGTGTGGGGGGATTGGGCACCCCCCACACTTCTTTATCACTATGCCCCCACAATTTGGTGCCCCAGGGGGGTAATTTTTAAATAAACAAACCGGGTTTAAAAAAAAAAACATTTTTGGCCTTAGGGGTCCTTGTGGGACCCCATGAGCACGCCTAGGGGGTCAGGGTGCTTCTACCCTGCCCCCTTTTTGTGTTCTACACGTTTGTTTTTCTGCTTTCTTGTGCCTCGGTCTACCGAGCACAAGATGGCTGCCATCCATTTCTGTTTTGGAGTGTTGACAGACAGTTGGCAGCCAATCAGCATGAAGCTCGTGCTCGGCAAGGTACGCGCACGGTGCGCGCACGGTGCGCGCACGCTGCGCGCCTATAGATAAATAATTGATTTCAACTTTAATTTTCTCAGGCACCACTGGAGGGATTTACACTATTTAACCAAAAGCGTGATCTGCGTACCAGACTCTACCATTTTGCCAAGTTTGGTGTAATTCCGTTCAGCGGTTCGGGCTGTAGCCGTGTCTAAAGGTCCTATGGAAATTAACATGGGGAAAACACGTTTTGGGACCCCCCTTTTTTCTCGGCCCCCGGTTGACGAATCTACCCGAGACTTTTAGGGAAGGAGCGGAGCGGAGCTGGCCAAACTTTTGGAAAATTACACACAAATTCCTCAACCGGCGCCTGAGTTATTCCCAATAGAATGTTGCGGATTTCCTATGGAAACTAGGGGCCCGATGTAGGTCGGTCGGTAACGGCCGAAAATCGGTATTTTCGGCCGTTACCGACCGGTATCGAGCCCTCGGGATGTAGCAGTCCCAAAACCGGCCGAATCGTTGAATATACCGAATCGGAAAAGTTAATGATTCGTTAGAATACCGAATCGGAAATTACCCCGAATCGGCAAATATACCGATTCGGTAACAAACCGAATCGGTAAAAAATATGGAATCGGAAAATTCACCGATTCTGTAGAATACCGAATCGGAAAAACACAGAATCGGAAAAAAAATACCGAATCGGTAAATTTATCGATTCGGTAAAATTACCGATTCGGTATAAAACCGATTCTGTGTGCAAAACTGAAGATTGAGATGTAGGAAAGCTCTGAAATACCGATTTAGCATCAAATTCGGTATTTAAGAATCGGTATTTACCATAGATTGGAATCAGGTGGTAACCAGGTGCAACCTATAAAAAAGGACCCAAAATGCATTTCTGCTTGCACCATGGCAGCTTTTTATGTCATAGCAAGACGGCTACGGCTACAGCAGGATGGAGAGAGGGAATGGCAGAGAGAGGAGCAGGTGTATAGAGAGCGTATCACCCTGTTCATGCAGACAGAAGCAGAGATCCTACAGAGGTACAGGCTGGACCCAGAGACCATCTTAGAGCTCATTAGGGACCTCCAACCCCTGTTGCAGCACCCCACCCCAAGGGCACACGCAATCCCAGTGTACGTGCAGGTGCTATGCAGCCTACACCTGCTTGCGTCTGGCAGCTATCAAACTGCAGTAGCTGCGGTAGGAGGGGTGAGCCAGAGCTGCCTGTCCCGGTTCTTCCACAAGTTCCTAGACGCCATGATACAAAGGATGGACCAATACATTTCCTTCCCTGCAACCCATGCAGAACTGGTACAGACAAAAGCAGACTTCTACCAGATGGCAAGATTCCCCCACATCATTGGCTGCATAGATGGCACACACATTCCGATTTGTCCCCCTGCTGACACGGAATACATATACCGTAATCGGAAGTCAACGCACACCATAAATGTGCAGGTGATTTGTAATGCCAAGTGTGTAATCACTGATGTGGTAGCAAAATTTCCAGGGAGTACCCATGACTCCTACATCTTTCAAAATAGCGGAATTTATGCAAGGCTGACGGCAGGGGAATTCGGTGAAGGATACCTCCTAGGTAAGACACAGTGTCAGACCCCCATAACCTAAATAGCAGTGTGAAGTACATGTATGCATGTGAGTAATGTTACCCCTTTTTCTTCTAGGCGACAGTGCATATGCCCTCCGCTCATTCATTCTCACCCCCTACCTCAACCCCTCAACACCCAGCCAAAGGAGGTATAACCGTGCGCACAAAAGCACAAGGAATGTAGTAGAACGGACCTTCGGCATCTGGAAAAGCAGGTTCAGATGCCTGCACAAGAGCGGAGGTGCAAGACAATATACCCCCATCACCTGCTGCAAGATGATTGCTGTATGTGCAATGTTGCACAACCTTGCGGTCAAAAAGGGCACAGAGGTAGAGTTGTCTGACTACGAGGACCCAGACGATGACATAGCTGTGCCACTAACACAACCTGCTGGAGTGTCTACACCAAGTGATGGGAGGTACAGACGTGAGGAGATAACAGACAACTATTTCTGAGTGAGTACAGATGCACAGACACGTTGTGAATGTGAAGAAATGGCATTTTTAATTTTCGGTATAACGTCACAGCACTGATGTGCAACAAATGAAAAAAAAACAACAATATGTGGTCAGGAAATGGGCCGGGTTGCCTCACCCACACTGGCAGTCTCATTTCTTGCTGCGCTTTGCAGACCCACTGGGATGCGGCTCCCCCCCTTCTGCATGTCCGGCTGCCTCTGCGGAGCGCCTGGAGCTCTGGCGCGGCTCGGACACTGCGCTGGCAGGACTGCTGCGGCTGCTGCTGTCCCCAGCCTCGGCCACGTCCAGGGCAGGATTCACGACAGTGTTAGAAATAATCAGTGTCTCCATGGCAGTGGTGATGCGGGCCATGCCCCTGGTCATCTCCGCAGTGTTATTAGTGAGGCACTCCTCCATATTTGCCCCTCGGCGGCATAGCAGGGCTGTTGATGCGGCAAGCCGGTTTATTGCCCTGTTTTGTACTCGGGCATCCCTGCGCCTTATGTGCTCATGCTGGTCAAACTTTGCGCACAGCTGTGTCATGGCAGTTGTCATCCTACCCATTCCTGTGGCAATTTCCCGGTTGGTTGCTACTAAATCAACAATCCCCTTTGTCAACTCCCCCATCTGCAGGTTATGCTGACGCAATTGCCGGTGACATGCGAGGATGGATTTGGCCTGCATCCGCTGTATTCGGACCATGCTCCCCTCAAGCCCTTGAAAGACGCTGCCCTCCCGGGATGGAATAGCACTGCCACTGCTGGAAGTGTGTGGACGGCGGCGTTCGGTGCTGGTCTGTTGTATGGCCTGCTGTGCCACAGGTGTGACAGGTGTGGGATCTGGTGCCTGACCCGCAGCTCCTACCATGATGAACAATGGGGCCACAATACTCCTCCTGGCTGGAGCTGTTGCAGGTGCTGGCTGGGACCGTGTGGGTGAGTTCGCTGGTGAGAACTGAAATGTTGGGGATTGCGACAATTGGGGGGAGTGGGGAAACAAGAGGGCATGTCCTGAGTCATCCTCAATTGCAATCTCACTGCTGTCCTCCACCTCCTGCGACTAATTCATGCTGCTTGGCCCTGCCACCGCACTGTCCGCTGTTTCTGGAGCTGAGACTTGTGCAGCTGCTGCTCCACTACCTGATGGCGCCCCTAGGAATGAAGTAGCAGTTGTCAACTGAGTGGAAATGTCTTCCTGTTAAGGTGCATTGCAGTTTCATGTGCACTGTAAAAAATTCCTACATTAGCTGTCTACATTTGCCATCATGCATTGCTCATGTATTTTGCTAGCAGTACTGGACTGGGGTTTGGCTGCACATGGGGGCCAATGGGGAGGTGTCTGGTAGGGTGTGTCATGCTGTGCATCCTTCTTACCTTTTGCTGTGGCTCTGGCTGAGCTGTCCATGTCCCCAACTCCAACAACACTCTCCCTCTCGATTGTTGTGGACACCAGTTTCTCCAGTTCAGTGAGGGGGGGCGCGGGGTTCCTGCCGCCACCGGTCAGTCCTGCCTGCTTGCTGATCTCCGCCAGTTTCCTCTTGGTGAGGCTCCGGATGTCATAGAACCTCTTCTTGAGGTCCTCCATGGTCCGGGGGTCACACCAACTGCATTTACCCTCTCACTGATGGCACTCCACAGTTTCCTTTTTGTTGACTCAGGGACTGTGAGGGACAGCCTCCCATACAGCTGCCTGTGGACCCTCACCACCTCCTCCACCAATACTTGCAGCTCATTGCTGCTGAACTTGACCTTTCTCTTTCTGTCAGCCTTCTGGCTCTCAGAGCTGCTTGCCATTTCCACTGTGTTGACAGTACTCCCAATACTCTCTCTGCTGCTCACTCTTCCTGTTCAGCTCTGGCAGCCTCTCCAGAAAGTTCTGATGAGTTGCACCTGCCTGGGTAGCCACTCCCTGCTAGGGTGGGGGAGGGTGCTTCCACCTCATTGGCTGCTTTCATTAGTTTCACTTCCTTGTTTGCCGATCACGTGTTTACCGATTCGGTATTTACCGATTCGGTATTTCCCGATTCGGTAAATACCGATTCGGGAAATACCGATTCGGTAAATACCGATTCGGTTTAGACAATGCATTCCTATGGGCCTTTTGGCCCATACGGTTGTGTTGCCATTACCGATTCGGTATTTCCCGATTCGGTATTTCCCGATTCGGGAAATACCGATTCGGAAAATACCGAATCGGTATGTGTCGAAACACAATACCGATTGTTACCGAATCGGTATTTTACCGATTTATTTTTTCTACATACCATTTTCCGATTTCAGAATACCGATTCGGTAAAAATCGGTATTTTAAAATCGGTAAATGACTTTTACCTACATCGGGCCCCCAGTCCTAACTATAACTACCTACTGGCGACCGCCAGTAGGTAATATATATATATATATATATATATATATATATATATTCACAGAAAAAACCATAGGTTATAGACCATATATAGTTAGGAATTAGCATTTACAAAACCTTGAAAATTCACTGAAAAAACCATAGGTTATAGACCATATATAGTTAGGAATTAGCATTTAGAAAACCTTATTTTACTCACACAAAACCATTGAAATTCCATATATAGTTAGTTGCACTAACTATATATCGCGCACCCGCAATCCACTGCTGATGATGTCACATATTACATCATTCATGACATGGTCAGTGACATCACTGATGACATCACTGATGACAACATCCAGTGATTATGTGTTTCTGTAAAGTTTAAATATGTTTTACATATTGAAGAATGAGTGGATGTATAAGTGTCTGAATGAAGGTTTTAGTAGGTGCGTGATTGACTGTATGAGTGAGTGATTAAATGCGTCTTACTGAATGCACGGGTTAGTGACTAAACTGTCTTAATTTGTGCATCATTATGTCTGTTGTGATGTAAACTGCTGCATGTGTTGATCATTAGCTATACGAGAGGCTATATGTGTTATTAATTGGTTGCCCAAGTATTTCTATGGGAGATTGAGTTTGTGTGGGGGTGGCTGGAAGGTGTGTGACTCTGTGCATAGATGTGTGAGCAGTTTATTCACTAGGTGTATGAGTTCAAGAGTGCATGTGGAAACAGCTACATGGGCAGTTGACTGTGTGCATGAGTGTATTGATGAGTGAATGGATATCTCAATGCTACATGTCATAGTAAGTACATATGTAAAACACAGTACATGTGAGAGTTGGCATATATAAATAACTGTGCATGAGAGCCACTGAGTGAGTGGTTGTATCGATCATTGTGAACTTGTATCAGGGATTGTATAAGAGAGTAAATATGTGTTAGTATATGTTTCAATAAGTAAGGTGTGTATAACTGTATAGTTGAAGAAATGGAGGTGAGATTGTTTCTTTGCATGACTGACTGGGTGTGTGAGTAACTCCATGGATGAGTGGCAGTGTGTGAGTGTCTGTATACACTGAGTGTATCTAAGGTTATATTAGAGTCTGAAGAAGTTTATCGTATTAGCACAAGAATGATGCCAAATGAGACGTCATCAGTGATGTCATCAGTGATGTCATTTGAGATGTCATCAGTGATGTCATCAGTGATGTCACTGACCATGTCATGAATGATGTAATATGTGACATCATCAGCAGTGGATTGCGGGTGCGCGATATATAGTTAGTGCAACTAACTATATATGGAATTTCAATGGTTTTGTGTGAGTAAAATAAGGTTTTCTAAATGCTAATTCCTAACTATATATGGTCTATAACCTATGGTTTTTTCAGTGAATTTTCAAGGTTTTGTAAATGCTAATTCCTAACTATATATGGTCTATAACCTATGGTTTTTTCTGTGAATTTCATTGGTTTTTTAACAGCTAATATCTGTAGCTGTAAAATGTATTCTTCTTTAAATCCAAAAATATATTTTATATGTTTATGAATAATTTTTTTTTTAAATATTTTTTTTTCTTCGTTCCCGCTTCGCGAATCGGGAAGCTTCCCGTTAGCTGACCTTGATGCCGCGAAATAGACCGCGAGCCGGTAAAAGTTTCTTTACCGCAAGTGCCGCGTTAGAAAACAACATCGTGACGCCTCCCGTCCGCATGACGTTTCACGTTGTCGCGTGATACGTCATATGACGTGCTACGTTAGCGAACTGGTACGCGAAGCGAGTCGCAAAGCGCAGGTTTCTGGAAGCAAACCGGGAGGCCCTGCAAAGCGCTTAACGTAAACACAGCAAGTCATGTGACTTGGTAATAACACTTTTCATTGGTTCATTTCACTTTTGGTTTCCTAATGATGTAAGACTAGGTCATATAATCTAAAATGAACACTTTTGATTGGTTGAGAACTCTTGTTTTTCCCAAATGATGAAAATCCCTCCTTCTTTCCTCACTCTGACTTTCATCATTGTGAGAGAAAGACCCTTTGTGATCACTGAGCAATGGCTTCTTTAGTAGCTTCAGCTGGTGCTTCCCCACCACCTCCACCACATCCAAGGAAGAGTGGACCACCTGCTCAAGTTCTAATTCAACAAGAAGAAGAAGAAGAGGAACAGGAGGACGAGCACGAAGAGAGGCAGTTTTTGCCTGAGCAGCCCAGGACGTCTCACCGGAAAGAAAACTTCATTTGGCAATTTTTTAAAATTCCCAAAGGTCAGAAAAAAGTAAATGCAAGATACGTAACTTGCCTTATATGTCAAGATAGACTGTCCAGAGGGACCGACAAAAAATACAGTTTCGGAAACTACACAATGCATCGCCATATGACTAGGTGGCATCCTAACAACTACAGTGCTGCACAGTTTCGGAACGACCTAGATAATCTCCCTATTATGGCCAGAAGATCTGTTGTACCGGAAGTAACGGGACCAGAGGGCAGGGAGATGGTGCCAAATATACAAATGAGATTTGGTGATGTAAAACACATCTGCGCATTTTGCGATGGATTCATTTCCTACGGAGAAAAAAGCATCACTCTGATCAACAGAGCTATTGACTATCATATGCAAGTTTGTCCGAAACGCCCAAAATAATAAATACTTCTTTTTTTTGTTTTGTTGCTCCTGTTGAGCCCTTTACAATGAATCGTTTTCATTGCCCCCTCCAAGAAAAACCCAAAAAAATATAAAACTGTTCCGAAAAATTCAAAAACAGTCAAAAAATGTTCAGAAAAATAAAAAAAAAAGTTCTTTTCAGAACTACCTCCCCGTTATTAAAAAATTGGTACAATATTTGGAATTGTGCCAACCTCTATTTCTCTTAGTTCGCTTCCTAGTTCGCTCGCTGGTACGCGAACCGGAAGCGAACCAAAAACAGTAAGTATAAGGGAAGGAAACAGACACTTATGTTAAAAGAAACACAGCTATAAGGGAGTAAACTAGAGATACCATTACCCGTAATCCACTGCTGATGATGTCACATATTACATCATTCATGACATGCTCAGTGACATCATCAGCAGAGGATTGCGGGTTTTTTGGCAACATGCCTTATCCACGGTTTAATAACGCTGCCTTTTGCTTTATATAAGTTTTCAAATTGTATGAAATATATACCAATAGGTCGTTATGAACCTTTAGGTAGTGCTTTTCTTCATGAGGTCTGGTCGCTTCCATACACATACAGATGTTTCAAAGATGATCAAGAAGTTTATCTGAATGGAGAGGAATGCACTGAGACGCCAGATCATTCACTAATGTGTAGGCACATACAGTTACACGGTTCATGCAACAAACACCGACCAAATATGGCTTGCGTGTTGCAAGGCACGCCAGTTCCTGCTATCATCCCCACGTTCAAGTTGTTGGAAAATGGTAGTTATTTGATGCTCAATAATGAAGATTGTTCTGAGTTAATTAAAAGTATTCCTTTTATCGTAACAGTAAGTGAACGGGTTATTTGCTGCAGAAATGTTCTATTTCCTCCCACACATGAACATAGGGAGTTTTCAATCTGGCCACAAATACCAACCTTGGGACACGTTTCAACGGCATGGCAAGAATAAGAGCTCTTTTGTCTCAGAGAGAGGTGGCCTTGAGTTCGGCCCGTGAAACTTTCGTACTTCACATAGCGAACACCCATACAGAGGTGCACACCCTTTTCAATTAAGATTTGCCTTTCAATTTCAGCAACATGTTTCCGACTATCTTTAACGCATCCTCCACAAAGTCCCTGGCACACTTTTTTAAAGTTGTTACCAGTGGTCTCGTGACTTCATTTGAGAAAATCTTTGGAGTCATCCCTGCTTCCTTTCATTGTATTTTCTGCACTCTGGTTCGTAGATTGGCATTTTTACTTGCATTACCAGCGGACGCTCTTGTGCTTTTTTACATTTTTAAATATGGATGTCCCTCCTATGCAACCTCCGACCCTGCAGCTGCTGACACTGTTCCGCAATCGCATGCTAGAATATTATGGCACAATGCCGTTGGCGATATTAAGCACGGCATATGGATTATCTTTTCGGTTCTCCTACTTCACCTGTGTCCAGCCTGTATTTCACTGCCTGACCTGTGATTTCGATTGGGCCATTGATTTGTGTCTCTGCGGACCGGTTTCTCCTGACGTCGACTTTAATCAGCTGATGACTCCTATCATTACTCACGAGTTGGTTTGTCCTGGCGAAAGGATTATGGCTGTGGCATTGATGCATGGACTACTTGGTCCCTGGAATTTACTGGCGGCAGCACAGTCTTTCTTGGAACAGAGCTTTCTTGAAAACCCACCGAGCTGTCCTCTGATGGTGATAGAGGATCCGGTGCTGGGAGAGCACGTATGTTCTTTTCCGCTTTTAAATTGGATGGCTGAACTGTTTTCGGATGAAGACGGTGACTTCCTATTGGAGGCTGTTGCAGCTTATTTTGCATACACAGTTATGTCATAGACCTTTTTCATGTTTGATATGCTGAGTACTAGCATTTCATTGACAATTCATTGACTTATTTGTCAAGTTTTTATTATTTACCTTGCCTATTGGCTTAAGACTCGATAAAGTACTTGGCTGTTTTATTTTTCTTTAGCATTAAATTTTCCTAGTTTTTAATGCTTTACCTTGCGGACCGTCCACATATAAACTTGCAATCTGCTCTCATGAGATGGCACTTCTATTATCTTATTCAGTTCGTTTCCGGATCATGAGGAGGTGTCATCTAGGTCCTGGATATCTTTACACCGTGTTAAGTTAGCATGGGCTCATTACCGGTTTAAACGCCATTTTTCCTTTTTTGCAACTTCTGCACACGACACTTAGTTGTTGCTTTAGCTTTCCACCTAGTAGTTCATCGTGGTTTACATGAGAATAATATGTTATTGGTCTACTATCTGCTTTACTTGTTAAACTATATCTGTAAAGCGAGTGCTAAAGTTTCAAGAACAACACGATACAGAATTGTTATGAGGTCTGATCTCCACGACTTCATACTCATAACATAAGTGCAACTTCTGCCAATTCTGGGCATGAGGCGGGTTTTATATTGCTTTGCCGAACACACATACACAACAGTTGATGCGGTTCACATGAAGAGAGAGCTGGTGTATGCTGATGTGATTCCTTCAAATCTAAGACACTAAAGTATGGGCACACCCTAAACCAACACAAAGAGACCTTCTTAGCAAATAATATAATATGTGTATTAGGGAGGGTGAGATATAAGCAGCCGCGGGCCGTGGAGGGAGTTACGATGGGGCAGGGAGGCGGGGAGGGGGAGAAGCAGGGTGGAGCCCTCTCTACCTTGCCCCTCCCCCTCCCCGCCTCCCTGCCCCACCGTAACTCCCTCCACGGCCCGCGGCTGCTTATAAGTGTTGCTAACTCTTATTCATTTACAGCATGTTAACATACTGTCACCATTCGCTTTTTATGTACTAGTAACTATGCTGGTAATTTTGCTACTGATAATATGTGTACTTGTATTCTCCACCCTGCTTCTCCCCCTCCCCGCCTCCCTGCCTCACCGTAACTCCCTCCACGGCCCGCGGCTGCTTATAAGTGTTGCTAACTCTTATTCATTTACAGCATGTTAACATACTATCACCATTCACTTTTTATGTACTAGTAACTATGCTGGTAATTTTGCTACTGATAATATGTGTACTTTTATTATCTAAGGTACTACGCCTGAGAAGACGGCATTAGTAAATAAACATTTCAAATACACATCTGTTCTTCTTAACTCCATGTTCTGGTTTCTAAGAAATCTATAACGACCGACTGTTCATGAGTTCCACGTATCCTGAGGTACTATAAGTTCATATTCTGGATTGTCTAAACATTGAGAGTTTGTTATATCCAATGTGACACTGTACCTAGCTTGCTAAGGAGTTTTTGATTACTAACGTGAGTTTTGGGACACCCTAATTCGCCGAGGTTCCAATCCTCTGTCCACAGTTCTGTGTGAGAACAGAAACCCTGCGACAGGGTCACCCCCGACCCTTGCTGGAGCTTCATCACACTTGCGATACAACTCCAGCAATGCATTCGCCGAGGTTCCAATCCTCTGTCCACAGTTCTGTGTGAGAACAGAAACCCTGCGACAGGGGCACCCCCGACCCTTGCTGGAGCTTCATCACACTTGCGATACAACTCCAGCAATGCGCCACCTTTACGGCACAGATACATCACGCATCTGTGCTGTTTTTGCCCCATGATGCGCCGCATTGTAAATGCAGCACACCATAGGTGACGGAACAGCGGCACAAAATGACTAACACATCCCTGGTGATGCGCCAGTCATCATAAATGTATCCCTATGCTTCTTATCTTGTTAGAGATGAACCGCCATATGTATCATCAAAGTTATTTGCATTTCCTAAATAGCGAACTTTAAGGAATAAATAGCGATTCTTTACCATTCCTAGTTTGCGATGAGCTATTTGCTAATTAGCCGAATGTAGCCCAATGAAGCCCAATGTAGCCCAATGTAGCCCAAAGATGGCCGCCAGACACACAAAAAAACAAATGTAGCCCAAATATCAGCCAGATGTAGCCCAACTATAGCCCAGTGACAGAATGACCAATCAGCTTCGCAAACCTCCGTTACGCGAAGCGGAGCGCTGTTACAGATATATATCTTTTTTTGAACGTTAATTTCTCAAAATCCACTGGAGCACATATATTGAGACCTAGCAAAGGCACATCGGGCTACCAGTCCCTAATATTTTGCCAAGTTTCGTGCAAATCCATTCAGCCGTTCAATTATTATTATTATTATTTTTTTTTGCCCCGCGGGGCCCTTTTAAAACCTCCACATCAAACCTAGGGGGTCAGCGAGGATCTACTATGCCCCCTTATAGTTATTTCCCCCTTTGTTTTGACCTCCTCTTGTCTCTCGATCCTACCGAGAGACAAGATGGCGGCCGCTACGGACTGTTTGGAATGTTGACAGACGCCGGAGAACCAATCAGCTTCGCTTCACAAAGCTCCGTTGCGCGAAAAGTCCGCGAACCAGTGCGCTGCCCGGTCCGCTGTTACAGATATATATCTTTTTTTAAACGTTAATTTCTCAAAATCCACTGGAGCACATATATTGAGACCTACAAAAGGCACATCGGGCTACCAGTCCCTACAATTTTGCCAAGTTTCGTGCAAATCCATTCAGCCGTTCGGGCTAAAAGTGAGGCCAACCGCCCTATGGAAAACTCAATGTTAAAAACACGTTTTGGGACCCCCCTTTTTTCTCGGCCCCCACTGGACGAACCCCCCCCCAAATTTTCAAGGGCTGCTCAGAAACAAAATGTGCCATTTTCCTGAAAATTTCAGCCAATTCCGTCCACAAACGCCAAAGTTATTAGACATAGAATTTTCAAAAAACCCATAGAGAAAAAATCCTAACTATATATACCTACTGGCGACCGCCAGTAGGTAATATATATATATATATATATATATATATATATATATATATCACAACACGAAAGAGCCCCTTCTGATCTCCGGGCCCGTAGGTAGGTGGTGCGCTGTGCTGGCGGAGTGCGCTAGACTAATTAATTCCTCTCCATGGCAAAGTAAAGGGCACACTCGGAGAATAAGCATAGCAGTTGGAAATGTATTTCAGTTACGCATTTTGACTGCGAACAGTCTTGATCACACACTGATCACAAGACTGTTCACAGTTGGAGGAGAATATAAAAATATATATATATATATAATTATATTCCATGCTTCAGATTTGCCCAAGCAGTGAGTTGCTCTCCCTACAGGCAAAAGGTAACAATCCTTTATTCAGGGTATAAATGTGCTGGTGGCTGCTGAAAACCATTGTCAGACGTTCCTTGGCAAAGCTTGAGGCGTTTCGAAAAACCTTGTGGAAAATTTAAGATTGCTCACCTCATGGCATCAGGAAGGGATGCCAGCAGTAATACAAAAGAGGTTTAACAACATGGAATGCCACTACATGGGGCATACATACAGGGCAGGACTTGGAACTACAAGCGGCAGAAGGCAAAGTGCTCGGCCTGGCCCCCCTCCCCACTCGGGGGTGGGGGGGTTTGGAGGTGCAGCCGAGCTCTTTGCCGGGGCCGGTTTTCGGCCGATTTTGGTACAGGGCCGATTTTGCAGCTATGTAACAAAAACGGCCCCCATTGGCCCAAAACCGGCCCCTACCTGTGCGGCGCACCAGGGGATTGCCCGGTGCCCGCTATGGCCAGTCCGGCCCTGCATACATACCAGCCCTAGCTGCAATGCCCCAAGCACTAAGGTTATAATGCGAGTAATAGACTATCGTCAGTGCTTCATGGTTTATCACATACATTCCATCTTTAAATAAATTTAGCAAATTCAACCATGTTTCTCTAAACATCAGCTATTCCATCTTCAATACACCCTTTTCAATTTTGGTATACATATGTTAATTCATCCATGCAAAAGCTTCTAAGTCATTAGGCTGGGCTTCACATAAAAGAGCTACTAGGTGGATGGAGAGCTACCAGTAGCTCACGAGCAACTCTAGAGGTTCTTCTGCAGGTATCCTGTAATTATATCTAGAAATTATTCACTGGGGGGCATATTACCAACAACTAGCGATAATTTTTGTCTCTAACTTGTTTAGAGACAAAAATTATCGCCGCACATCGGCGATTTTTATCGCAGATAAACCTTGCTATTAGCAAGGTTTATCGCAAATGCGATAAAAAACGGCCGCAATGCATGAATATCGCTGAAAAGTCCGCGATATTCATGCATTATAGAGCAAATGCTCTTAGCCATGTTATCCACCTCCCATTGGATAACATGGTGAAGAACTGCTCAGGGCAGGTGTTAGCTTTTGGAGATATTCGCGCTTAGCGCGAATATCTCCAAAAGTTGGTAATAGGAGATAGCGATGTTAGCGACTGTTTCCAGTCGCTAACATCTTGGCACGCCCACTTTGCATGTCATTAGTGATAAATATCACTGACATGCAAAGCGGGGCCCAAGATGGTCGCTATCTCCTATTAGCTGTCACTAACTGGTGTTAGCGACAGCTTGGTAATAGGGAGATAATTTTATCTCCGCTTTCTTGGCTTTTAAAGCCAAAAAGCGGAGATAAACCCCCTTGATAATATGCCCCTGGGTTTCTTTAGTGTATGTAAAAGTGCATTCCTATGCAGGCTGATTTCCTTTACTGTGCCTCATGTGCCCCACAGCTCCTCAGTCTTTTGTCAGCGTGATGTACCATTTGGGTGTCATGTACCAGTCCCACATCCCGCCCTAGCACCACTTTTTTAGTCTCAGTGAAGGATGATTACGACCTTTCTATATGGGATGCCTCTCCATTTTTTCTCCTATTATGGTAAACTCATTCACCAGTTTTATGCATCCTTTGAGAGATTGGAGATAGAGCTAGGAGGGGATCTTTAGGGAAAACTCCTTTTATAGTATGCAGGGGGCTGCGGTTTTGTCTTCAACAAAATGAGTATCATGATGAGCACTAGAGTTGCAATTTCCTTTCCCATCCTATCTTCTTGGCAGTGCCCCTTCTGTGAGAACTGGGCAGCATTTGTTTAAACTTTGTATGAGGACTACAGATCTTGTTTTGCAGGTTCACCCACCCATGCTCTCCCTTCGTGCTATCCTCTGGCCCTGGGGAGATTATTTTGCTATTCTGTATATATCGCCTCTTCACTATTGTGTGTGGTATGGCTTTGTTTGACAGTAGTGCATTTTACATGCAAAACAGGCCTTATCGCATGTACACATGGCTGCATTTAACATTAGAGACTGCATGTATAGGTTGTAATTGCGGCTGTAAGGGAAGATGATGATGCAAAGATCTGTCTTAGTGGGAAGAATGAACAACAAGCATTAGCAAAGCCAGTAGTCTCACCTTTGGAACCTACAGGCTTGGTTAATGTCTTTTGTTGATAATTATAGGCAAGACGCTGTGAAACAGTGCCAACAGCAAAATGAATAAAGGGTGCGATGGCAGTGCTGGCCATGTCGTTTTGTAGGTGCTTGCATCAATCACAACGCATGTGCTCCTACTGTTATTGTTAGGTAATCTTATATAGCGAATAAATAAATAAGTAAAAGGGAGGTCTCCTCTCAGATCCAATTAGGGACGAGGAGAAAGCAACAAGGAAAACAAAGGAATAGTCCCTGGAAAGCCTAGATTTTTAGGCAGAAGAAAGGGATATTTTCTTTTTAGGTGATATGGACAAGGAATGAAGGGGAGTGAGCCGGCAATACGCCTATAGATGCCATAACCACATGAAAAATAAATCACAATAACTGAGGGAAAAGGTACAAAAACAATTCATAACACAAGTTTTTGAAAAATTGTACAATATTTAATTCACGAAATACAAAAAAATATAAATATATAGTGCCATTAAAATACAGTTTAAAAATGTACTGAAATGTACACGGATACACAAATGGATTAAAAAAACATGAACACAAGTTGTCGACGCAGCGTTTCGGTGTCTAAGGTGTAACCTTCATCAGGACAGGGTTCTTAAGATGGAGAGGTATACATCATCTCTGTATGATTCAGTGTTACTATCGTAACTTCACACCAGGTGGTGGCACATTCCTTTGGATGATAGGATGGTTCTTAACAAGGAGTCTGTTGGTGTATGCTTGAATTAAAAACACCACTGAAAAGGTTCAATTTATTCTATATCATATTACCTTAATCAATTGGTAATATTCTGTAATGGGGCTGTTTTCTCCTCAAGATTAAGAAGCAGAGATGGAGAGTGGAGGTAGCCACCGATGATAAGCGGCTTGCTGTAGATGTCAAACCAAGTAGGTTTAGTTGAATTCCTGCTGGTAGGGATATATTGGTCCCTTTTTGTGTTGGGTTATCGCAGCGTTAAATTGATGCGACGCAATCAGGTAGGTTTAATCACCAAACTTTAAAAAGTGCTCCGGCCTCCCTGCTACCTCGCCTCTCAGGAATTCAACTAAACCTACTTGGTTTGACATCTACAGCAAGCCGCTTATCATCGGTGGCTACCTCCACTCTCCATCTCTGCTTCTTAATCTTGAGGAGAAAACAGCCCCATTACAGAATATTACCAATTGATTAAGGTAATATGATATAGAATAAATTGAACCTTTTCAGTGGTGTTTTTAATTCAAGCATACACCAACAGACTCCTTGTTAAGAACCATCCTATCATCCAAAGGAATGTGCCACCACCTGGTGTGAAGTTACGATAGTAACACTGAATCATACAGAGAGGATGTATACCTCTCCATCTTAAGAACCCTGTCCTGATGAAGGTTACATCTTAGACACCGAAACGCTGCGTCGACAACTTGTGTTCATGTTTTTTTAATCCATTTGTGTATCCGTGTACATTTTAGTACATTTTTAAACTGTATTTTACTGGCACTATATATTTATATTTTTTTGTATTTCGTGAATTAAATATTGTACAATTTTTCAAAAACTTGTGTTATGAATTGTTTTTGTACCTTTTCCCTCAGTTATTGTGATTTATTTTTCATGTGGTTATGGCATCTATAGGCGTATTGCCGGCTCACTCCCCTTCATTCCTTGTCCATATCACCTAAAAAGAAAATATCCCTTTCTTCTGCCTAATAATCTTATATAGCGCACAGCTGTCTCAATGAAGTGACGTCCTGGCGCTTGCAGCAGTGCCAATGGAAAGCAAGGACCAGATCATATGGAATAGGTAGGTCTTCATAGCCTTACGGAAGGACAGCAGTCAATCTAAATGCCGGATCTGAACAAGAAGAGAATTCCATAGTCTAGCGGCCAGATAACAAAATGACTTGCCCCCGATTTGAGGCATTTCACACGGGGGACAGCTGCAAGGGATAGCTTTAATGAGCGTAGTTAGCGAGTAGGGACATAGGGAACTAGCAGATTTGACAGGATCTCAGGGGGAGACAGCTTTAGAGTCCTACAAATTGACACAGACACTATTTTATTATTTACTCATTCGACATGAATCAGAATATAAAAATAAAATGTGAAACTGGAGTAGCATAAAAGTGATTGCTTGAGGCCAATGTGGAGAAGGTGTGGGTAAGCAAAGTGGAGTGGGTGGAATGAAGGGAAAGACAGCATACTGTGGAGAAGCACACCAAGGAGAGAGCAACTTGGAGCATGGAGGAATTTGGTGAGGGGAAGGAGCACATGAGACAGTGCTTGCAGCGCACAAGAAAGACAGCAGCACTGTGGCTGTTATTTGGGTTTACAGATGCACAAGAGGAACAAAACTGGAAAACACATGTACATTTATGCAGTGCTAAGCCAAAAAGAAAAATGTAGATCCCTAAAAATAATAGAAACCAGCCCGTCAGAGAGATGTTAAGAGGGGGTGCTCCAGGGAAGAGAGAAATACAAGACGGAAAAGCTGGGACAAGAAAAGACATTAGATAAGCAAATAAATGAAAGTGATAATAAAGCCACCCAATAGTATGCAGGCTCTTGGTAAACCCACAATAAATCTTTAGCAAACTGACAGCTGTGCTGTCTGGTAGAATCGACCTAAAAAGTAGGTTGAATCCATGCAGGTAGAAATGTGCTTTTCTAGTTACGAGGTAGAATATTTGGGGCACGCCATTTCTTCGGAAGGTGTGAAACCAAAAAAAGATTTACTTGCCTATCTTCAGTCCCTGGCAACAAGGATTATTTGAGTTCATTCCTTGGATTAATTGAGTATTACTCAAAGTTTGTAAAGAATTTTACAAGTAAAACTGAATCTTTAAAGATACTCATGAGAAAGAGGGCACACTTTACATGGGGACAAGAGCAGCAACATTGTTTTGAGGTTATCAAGGAAGAGATTTGCAAAGCAGGCATTCTTGTGCCTTTCAATGTCAATGCCAACACCATTGTCACAGTAGATGCCAGTGATACAGGCCTTGGTGCTGTGTTGTCTCAGAATGTTGCTTCTTCAGAAAGAACTGTGGCGTTTGCTTCACACACTTTGACAGCCATTGAACTTCATTATTCTGACATAGAGAAAGAGACCTAAGCAACCACCTGGGTGTGGAATACTTTGAGATGTATGTGTGGTGGTGGAAAATTCTTCTCCGCACAGATCACAAACCTCTGTTGAAAATGTTGTCACCAGGCGGGGCAGACAGACTAGCTCGTCTGTCAACCAGGTTGCAGGAGTAAAACTTTCAGGTAGAATTAATCTCTGGCTGTTGTAATGTACAAGCAGATTGCTTGTCATGTTTGCCCCTGGAGTGGGAAAAAGTAGATAAGATTGGGGTAACTAAGAGCGCAAGGGAAAGGGCCATTGTGAGTGTGGAAGATGTTGTTGGGTGGAGCAGTGCTGAGGTTAGCAAGGAAGAGTGGATTGATGCAATGCAGCAAGATGTGTTTTTGAAAGTTGTATCCAACCTCATTCTCAAAGGAGGACTACGGGAGAGCACCTTACCACACAGTGAGAGACCTTTTAATGCTGTTATAGATTAATTGTCTGCTGTTGCTGACCAAATTGTTATGCGGGGAGATAATATTGTCCCTCTGTTTGACATTCATAAGAGGCTATTTGATATAGCCCATGAAGGACACCTGAAGCATGCTATAACTAAAAGAAGATTGAGAAGTGCGTTTTGGTGGCCAGTAATGGACGGTAGGGTGGTTGAGTGGGTTGAAAGGTGCTGTGAATGCATGGAGTGTAAGAAAAGGTTGAAGGTGACAATAAGTTCCCAGTTCCCTTCAAGACCCTGGAGAGGTGTGGCATAGCATGTGCCTCGATTTTATTGGACCTATGTCTGGAGTCCATCTCAGCAAGCGATTTGGGTTGGTTCTCATGGATGTTTATTCTAGATGGTTGATTGTGTACCTTCTACCTAAAATTACTACCAGAATCACCATAAAAGTGTTGGACAGTATGTTTAGAGAGGAAGGTTATCCCACTGTACTGATAACGGAAAATGGCAAACAATTAACTTCCAGTGAAATTAGTGAATTTTTACAGAGTTGTGGTATCAAACAATCCAGCACTGTGCTCTATAATCTACAATCAAACTTTATTGTGGAAAGGCACAACCAATTCAATTAGCTCTTGCAAACAACTTAGTTATCGAGGAAAATCTGAGTGAGTTGGTGTGGGCTTATCACACCACAGAGAATGCTGCCACTGGTATGGTCCCTTTTGTTGCCATGCGGGGGAGAAAACCTTCTAACCAGTTGGCACCCTCATGTGTGAGAGAGTTGCTTGAAGGTAAAGGAGTGAGTGTCAGGGACAGGTGCATACCTACTCCTGCTCCTGTACAGATGTAGCGGTGTATACTAACTCCTGCTCCTGTGTGGATGAAGTGCCCTTGAACCATTCAGAAAAGGGACTGGGTCAAAGAGAAATTGGGTTGTTGGCTGAAAGGTTTGTGTAAGTTCTGAGGTCCTTTTCATGTTAAAGAGGTTCACCAAGGGCATGTTGTGGTAGTCAATATGGAAATGTGGAATTTACGCAGGGTGGAGAAGTTCTACTCGAAAGACAAGCCACCCAGGAGGAATGTTGAAAGAGATGCATGTTCGGGCTACATGTTGGCGCATGATCGCAACTGTTGAATAGTCCTCTTTCATGTAGAGGTATAAGGGCAGTAGGTCCAGGTAGAGATAATTTGGGTAATTGTCAGAGTTTCAGTGATGGTGGTCAAGAAGTACAGCATCCTCAAGTCACGCAACGGTTTCACAGACCAATACGGGTTAGGGGACCTCCTCACCATTTGCAAGATTTTGTGGTGGCATAATCCACTTTCTGTTGTTCCCAATTATCATGTTATTACTTGGTGCAAACATTTTCTTTGGGTGTCCCACTTTTCCAGGGGATGTGTTGTATCTTGTCAACTCTCATGTTTTATCAGGATTATTGTTATTGCCTTTAGCCTCATCTTTTGTATTCACACAAATCTTCTCATTTATCTTTTATTTCTGCACATATTGTGCACATTCCATTTTACCCTTCGCTTTTGCATACAGCATAAGATTGGTATGCTCTATATAATTGTTGAAGGATGGGTGGTAATGTTATGACTCCACTTGTTGTGGTTGGTCGTGCTCCTCTGTAGAACCCCCATGAATTAAGGTTCTGTTGCGAAGCAGCTTTCCTCGCGACTTAGCCAGGGTGACAGTTGCTGCTGGCTGAGGAGAGAGGGACACTGCAACGTGTCTATGTGCTGATAGAAAATAAACCTCCTCTGTTGATTTCCAGTCTACACGTGTTTGGTCATAGCTTCCATATGTTTCTGCAGGCGGGCACCGTTTGAACATTTTTTGCAGAAATAAATGATCCAAGCATGAGAGTCCCCCTTCTTGCCTCTTAAGCCACCATTAGCAATAAAGTTGTATAAGGGACTGGTGCAGGAGAAGAGTTAAGCTTAAATATAAAGGCCCCCCTGCAACTAGGTGGGAGTGATATGATTGGTAATTTACCCCATTACAGGCCTGAGTACTCACCTAACCTTTCACCTATATTTACCCGGCAATTGTAATAAACAACAGGTTTGGTGCTGATATTTTGCCATAAATGTCATGTGATTTTCTCCAAAAACCAGCCTAATTTATTATGCATGAGAATTATCAGACACAGCAGGACTACCATCTACGGCATCTTCTGCATAATGACTATGTAAAAGGGTCTTCCCTTTCGTTATCCTCGGCCGGCATGACACAGCAAGGTAGAACCCCTGGGGGTACCTTTTGGGTATATGAACACCATATCTTTGCTGTGGCAGGCAGAGGAGAAAAAGTCTTCTATGTAGACACACTGGCCCACATGCATCATTGTGTCTTTTTGCATTTCTTAATTTGCGAAAAATAAGGAATCGCAAATTAAGAAATGCAAAATGATATGCATCAATATTTTCGGTATTCTTGTGGGATTCGGTAAAAATCGCATTTTTTACCGAATCCCAAAGAAATACCGATTTCTTAACTTAATTTTCGCAATTCCCATTGATTCCTATGGGCCAAAAGGCCCATAGGAGTCAATGGAAATTGCGAGTGGCACTTAGAAAATTTCATGGGTGCAGGGGGGGGTCCAAAGGACCCCCCCATGCACCCCTGAAATGTACTTTTCAGCATAAGTTACATACACACATGTCCTAAGGACATGTGTGTGTGTAACTTTACAGTTTAAAAAATGCATTTTTGTGCATATGTAATCAATTTCGCAATTTACCACGAAGTTGAACTTCGTGGTAATTTGCACTTCCAATTTTAAAAAACGCATATTTTTCTATAATGATGCATAGCATTTAAGAAATCGCACAATTGCGATTTCTTAAATGCTAATGCAATTTTAGAAATCGTAAAAAAGATGCGACTTCTAAAATGGCATGATGCATCCCAACAAGCACTTTTGCATTCGCAAACGGCCGATTTTAAGGAATCGCACCGTCTGCGACTGCAAAAATGCTTGATGCATGTGGGCCACTGACTCTAGACGCTGAGATTCCTGCATGCAGACACTCCAGTACACAGTGGTCTGTCATTCCTTGTGAGGTGTCACTCTCGAGAACAAGACAGGGGCCTTCGTTCTCTCACACCATGTAATGGGGTTTGCTTTATCAGTGTGCAGACAGAATATCAAGTTTTTTATATCGACTGGCAGAAATATATAGCCTCATGCATCAATATTGCATTTTGCGATTCCTTAATTGTGAAAAATAAGGAATCACAATTAAGGAATTGCAAACTGCAATGCATCAAGAAATCGCTATAAAATTAGCAATTTCTTAAAATTCCTTAATTGCGATTCTCTAATCGAGAATCGCAAATAAAGAATACCTCCCCATCCATTCTTCATAGGAATGAATGGAAAGACATTCTTAATTTGCAATTCACCATTAGAAATTCGCAAATTAAGAATGCAATTTCAAGGGTGCAGGGGTGTTCACAGGACACCCTGTTGCACCCCTGAAGTGTGCTTAGAAGTACATTTTGCACACTCATATGCCCCAAGGGCATGTGTGTGTAAAATGGAACTTTGAAAAATGCACTTTAGTGCATTTTTCAAAGTTTTCGCAAATTACCATGAAGGTCAACTTCATGGTTATTTGCTCCCCTTATTTGCGAATTCTCAAATTTTTAGAGTTTGATGCATTGCACTTAAGGAATCTCAATTTGAGATTCCTTAAATGCAATCGCAATTTAGGAAATCGCAATTTTGCGATTTCTTAAATTGCGAAAAATAAAAAATGTTAATGCATCCCAAAAATGGAAATTGCATTCGCAAACGGCCGAATTTTGCGATTCGCACCATTTGCGAATGCAATTTCCTTTGATGCATGTTCCCCCTTGATTCATAAATATCGTGAGTGAGAAATATTGACAGCAAGGATATCATGGTCAAGAATATCGTCGACTTAATAAAAGTTTTAAATATAGTTTGCAAAAATATACTTGTTATAAATAACGATTTTTTATTTAATGTTATGTAGTTTAGCATGTTTTTAATGTATGTGTTGTATTTTTTTGTATAGGAATTGTTTATATTTTGTAATATATGTGTTACATTTTTAGTAGTTATAAAAAAAAAATTTGTGTTGAGTTTTTTAGTTGCGTAGGGGAATGGGGTGGGAAGTGATTTAATTATATTAAATTAATGACTATTTTTTATTCAATAATATTTATTTGATTGAGATGTTATAGTGTTCCATGTATAAAGTAATTGATTATTAATTAATTAATAATTAGTTGTTAGTTAATATTAATTAATTAATTTTATTTATTATGGTAATTGTGTAATTAATTTTAGGTGTGTTTTAGTATTTATAGGTGTAAATGGTGGGAAGACATTTGTTTTTATTGATGAATTAATTAATATTAATTAATTACTTGGTAATTAATTATTGTAATTGTGTAATTAAATTTAGGTGTGTGTCTTGTGGTTTATAAGTTAAAGAGTAGCACGAAATTTATTTTTTTCTTATTAATTATGTGTTAATTGATATTCATTTATGTAATACAAAAATAATTATGATAATTGTGTAATTAAGTTTATGTGTGTGTTGTGGTGTTTATAGGGGTAAAGGGTCAGAAGTAATTTGTGTTTAATTATTTAATATATAGTTGTTTATTAATGATAATTATTTTATATTTATTTTGTGTAATTGTTAAATTTTTGATGTGCTGTTTTTACTTTTAAGGGAGTAAAGGGTGGGTATTAAATACATGTTACTTACTTCATAATTAGTTCTTTAATAGTAATATTTTTAAATTTTAAAATAAGTTTTAATTGTGTAATTTTACTGTTTAATTTAGGTGTGTGTTGTGGGGTTTATAAGGTTAAAGTGTGGGTAGTTAATTAATTTGTACTAGTTGTTTTAAATAATAATATTTGGTTAATTGATAAATAATTATATTATTTATGAAAGTACATTTTTAAAAAATGAGAAGCGTGTTGTGATTTGTGTGGTGTTATAGGGCAGAAAATAAAATAAATACATGTATGTTATAATTAATGTTTTTGTAAATCTTTTCTAGTTTAAAATATTTTTTTACTTTGTTTTTTATTTTACTTAATATAATATTTGTAGTTATTTGTTATCTGTAATAAATATGATAATTTTTGTATTATATTTAATATATTTAATATATTTGTTTTTTTACTTTTTAAAATATTACTTTTTTTTAATTGTTTACTTTTATATATTTTTTTTTTATTTTTTATATTTATTTTAATTTTATTTTTGAACTGACTGGAGTGTGAATAGTAAATTGTATATCTCCGCTATCAAACACTTTCCCTTCTGTTGCATTCACTGGAGTGGGAATGGTAATTTGTACCCCTTAGCTATCCAACATTTTCCCTACTGTTGCACTCACTGGAGTGGGAAAAGTAATTTTTATTCCTACGCTATCCAACACATTCCCTACTGTTGCACTCACTGGAGTTGGAATAGTAAATTTTACCTCTATGCTATCCAACACTATCCCTACTGTTGCACTCACTGGAGTGGGAATAGAAATCTTTACGCCTCCGCTATCCAACACTTTACCTACTGATGTTCTTATTGGACTGGGAATAGTAAATTTAATCCCTCCGCTATCCAACAGTTACTCTACTGTTGCACTCCTTGGAGTTGGCATAGTAATTTCTACTCTTTCGCTATCCAAAACTTTCCCTACTGTTGTACTTATTGGCATGGGAATAGTCATTTTTACCCCTTAACTATCTAACACTTTCACGACTGTTGCACTGACTGTAATGGGAAGTGTAAGTTAAAATATGTTTCATTGTTTATTATAGAATGTTTTTTTCGTTATATTTTAAATTATTGATATGTATACACATATATATATATATATATATATATATATATATATATATATATATATATATATATATATATATATATATATATATATATATATATATATATATATATATATTTAAATATATTAAATCTGAAATTGCTCCCACAATAGAAGACACCGCTTGTAACTGCGTGTGATGCGCCATCCGCCATACATGTTGCGAGTTTTCCTCTTGATCACTGGCTTGGCTTTGTGGTGTGAGTACAGCCGGTATACTTTCTTGCACCTGAGGTTGTTTAAATAGTCCCGCCCCCAAAACATCGCGAGTGGTGTCTTCTATTGTGGGAGCAATTTCAGCTGGAATATATATATATACATTTATTTTAATATAATTTTAGACTTTTAAAATGAATTAAGAATTATAGTTTATTTATTCTTTTAAAGTAAATATATATATATATATATATATATATATATATATATATCAAAACGAATTCAATTGCAGAATGTCATGCGCTCTCAGGCAAAAAGACAGCAGGGGATCCAAAATAGCTTGGAAGCAGTTTAATACACAACGCGTTTCACCAAAACAGGCTTGTTCACGTGTACCTACACACTGGAACACCCACTTTTAAATAAAGTTTACATGCTTCAACCCAAATGGTAGACATGAAAGTCGGACTGACAGAAAATAAGTGGCAGACATCTTGGAATGGTTTGCAGTACATGACAGTAACCTGCGCAAAGTGAAAAATATGAACATAAATTGTTGCTTGTATTAGTTAGATGACAAAAGTGGGTTGCCCAAATTACATCATGTTGCCTGGGTAGCTTCTCGTGGTACAAAATGAATAATCAGTATTATCTACATCTTGGTGAAGTCACTAGCAAAGGCTGACATATTGGAGCGTTTAAATTACACACTTCTAGTTCATAGCCTCTAGCAACAGGTCTGTCGTGGGTCGCCCGACAATAAATCACAAAGGTTTCACCATGTGGGCGCAGTTCAACAGTTAGTTAGACACTGTTTACAGGGTGCACGCTGCAAATATACATTGTGAACTGTGACATGCAGTCGCTTGGCAACAAAAGTTTGCGCTAATAATCTGACAGTTGGATATGTATGTGATCATACCTCACGCACAGAAAATATAAACCTTGATATGACATGTACAATATTGGCAGGTAATGGCACATGAAAAGCAAGGCGGAATAGACTGAATAGTGAGAACTGAATCGCTGTCGTCCAGTATAGCGTGCAATGTCAAATTAAATATATGACATGCTTACAAGCGGCGTGGTAACGCCGGTAAGGGCATGAGTTGGTAAACACAGTTCTGCATGCAGCCTAGAGCAGACACACGTGGATGCATAATGCAAGGGCAGGGCGACAAGAAACATCGCTGCAACTGTCAATTAAAGAGTAAAGGCAAATAAAGAACAGAAAAAATTATCTGTGATAATTCTCATAATGAGAAACCCGGTACAAGCTTAATGCTGTTCGGTTGAGTCAAAGTGCCATGTCCGGTATGGACTTTCATGTTGCAAGAATTCCAAAATAGGGAAGGTCTGACCTTATAAGTTGGTGTCTCATAGTGTGATAAAGCCAAGAGCAGTGAATCCTGGAGTGCAAAGGTTGGGTACGCCCGTGCAAGTGAAGTCCAGTGTTGGGCCCCCTCCTTTCCTCCTGTGGACAAACAAACAAAAATAGAAAAACAAGAGTTAAAATCACACAAATAGAATATTAATAATAACAAAAAATTATTACATCTCTTGAAAAATACACTGTCAGAAAAGGAAATGTACAACGTAGGGAAATGAGTTGGTAAATATCAAATGCTAGACAATGACATAGTTTATTCTTTTAAATGAATTGCTAATTCCTCATCGATATTGAGGCCTCCCGGGAATCTGGTTTGGAATTCAATTATGAGTTTAGACTCACGTTGCCTCAGATTGAGTAACCTGTTACCTCCTCTCGGATGTCTGGGGACCTGTTCCAATATGAAGAAATTTACATCAGCAGTATTGGAAAAGTGTTTTTGTTCGAAATGACGCGCCACCGGGTATTTCGGGTCTTTGTTCGTGATGGCCCTAAGATGTTCTAAGATTCTTTTTTTGGCAGCACAACTAGTGCTGCCAATATACCAGAGTTTGCAGGAGCATTCAATGGCATAAATGACAAAGGTGGTACTGCAGGTGAGGAAAGTGGTCAATTTTTTGGTAATGTTATTGTATTCCACAGATCCTCTGTATCAAATACAGAGGATCTGTGGAATACAATAACATTGAATGCTCCTGCAAACTCTGGTATATTGGCAGCACTAGTTGTGCTGCCAAAAAAAGAATCTTAGAACATCTTAGGGCCATCACGAACAAAGACCCGAAATACCCGGTGGCGCGTCATTTCGAACAAAAACACTTTTCCAATACTGCTGATGTAAATTTCTTCATATTGGAACAGGTCCCCAGACATCCGAGAGGAGGTAACAGGTTACTCAATCTGAGGCAACGTGAGTCTAAACTCATAATTGAATTCCAAACCAGATTCCCGGGAGGCCTCAATATCGATGAGGAATTAGCAATTCATTTAAAAGAATAAACTATGTCATTGTCTAGCATTTGATATTTACCAACTCATTTCCCTACGTTGTACATTTCCTTTTCTGACAGTGTATTTTTCAAGAGATGTAATAATTTTTTGTTATTATTAATATTCTATTTGTGTGATTTTAACTCTTGTTTTTCTATTTTTGTTTGTTTGTCCACAGGAGGAAAGGAGGGGGCCCAACACTGGACTTCACTTGCACGGGCGTACCCAACCTTTGCACTCCAGGATTCACTGCTCTTGGCTTTATCACACTATGAGACACCAACTTATAAGGTCAGACCTTCCCTATTTTGGAATTCTTGCAACATGAAAGTCCATACCGGACATGGCACTTTGACTCAACCGAACAGCATTAAGCTTGTACCGGGTTTCTCATTATGAGAATTATCACAGATAATTTTTTCTGTTCTTTATTTGCCTTTACTCTTTAATTGACAGTTGCAGCGATGTTTCTTGTCGCCCTGCCCTTGCACTATGCATCCACGTGTGTCTGCTCTAGGCTGCATGCAGAACTGTGTTTACCAACTCATGCCCTTACCGGCGTTACCACGCCGCTTGTAAGCATGTCATATATTTAATTTGACATTGCACGCTATACTGGACGACAGCGATTCAGTTCTCACTATTCAGTCTATTCCGCCTTGCTTTTCATGTGCCATTACCTGCCAATATTGTACATGTCATATCAAGGTTTATATTTTCTGTGCGTGAGGTATGATCACATACATATCCAACTGTCAGATTATTAGCGCAAACTTTTGTTGCCAAGCGACTGCATGTCACAGTTCACAATGTATATTTGCAGCGTGCACCCTGTAAACAGTGTCTAACTAACTGTTGAACTGCGCCCACATGGTGAAACCTTTGTGATTTATTGTCGGGCGACCCACGACAGACCTGTTGCTAGAGGCTATGAACTAGAAGTGTGTAATTTAAACGCTCCAATATGTCAGCCTTTGCTAGTGACTTCACCAAGATGTAGATAATACTGATTATTCATTTTGTACCACGAGAAGCTACCCAGGCAACATGATGTAATTTGGGCAACCCACTTTTGTCATCTAACTAATACAAGCAACAATTTATGTTCATATTTTTCACTTTGCGCAGGTTACTGTCATGTACTGCAAACCATTCCAAGATGTCTGCCACTTATTTTCTGTCAGTCCGACTTTCATGTCTACCATTTGGGTTGAAGCATGTAAACTTTATTTAAAAGTGGGTGTTCCAGTGTGTAGGTACACGTGAACAAGCCTGTTTTGGTGAAACGCGTTGTGTATTAAACTGCTTCCAAGCTATTTTGGATCCCCTGCTGTCTTTTTGCCTGAGAGCGCATGACATTCTGCAATTGAATTCGTTTTGAACTTTTTACCCGGACTGCTTCGCCGGGATCTGCGCCAACTTCCATCGGGTTCCAGCACTCCGGTAGAAGCGTTTCTTTCTTCACCATATATATATATATATATATATATATATATATATATATATATATGTATAAATAATTATGTTTGTGTGTTCATTTTTCTAATTTTGTTTGGTTACATTTTGTTAAAATGTACATTAAATGTAATATTTTATATATTTAATTCATTATTTTTTAATATATATATAATCAATATTTTGTATATCAATTTTTTCATCAATATTTTCTAGTCGATATTTTTGTACTTACCTGTTTAAGTATAGGGAGTAGATATTTTTGCATTCATATTTTTTCATCGATATTTTTTACATTGATATTTATGAAATCGATGTTGTGTAAGTGAACTGGTGTCATCCTAGGGGAATTCTGGGCTATACACATACATACATGCTGGGTACATCTAGTTAGGGCTGCATCGTAGAAGTACGCATTATTACTGTCATGCATTTATGCATATATTCGTTGTTTTAGCTCAATTGTAGAAATCTACAACCATTTACTTTGTTGGTGCTCATAATCATTTATATCTGCTACTGTCCTAAGGTTGTTTGAGCACACATATTTTACATTAGAATGACGCTGGTTCAATAAATACTTATTGAAAATGTCCCCATCATTTATTCTGTGTATCTCTTTGAGACAAAGTGAGCATGAGTGACTGAGCGAAAAGTATTGTGCTGTTTCCAAGATCACTGATGGGACAGGGTCGTCATGTTCGGATAGTTGCCAGAAACTATGACCTCCTTGGTAAGAGGAGTTCAAAGTGGCACTATGAGCTAGCTGGTACACCGGCGAACATATCCAGTGAGTGTAACTGGAATCAGTCTGGACATCGATCCTGCAGTTTATGTTGTCTAAACTCACAGATCCTATATAGATTTATAGGAACAACATTACATTGGGCACAAAGCTGGTTTGGTTCCTAGTTAACGTTCAAATCTGAGTAGTTCAGTCGTGCTTTCTCGGAGACCCCTACTCACATCTACCCAGAGACGTCTGGAGTGGGAAGGAAAAGATCTGTCACAGCTGAGTAGGCATAATAATATGTATTGGCTGTAGGTTTAATCAAGCTTGAAGAATAATGGTTCCCTATTGTGCATATAACCTTATCTCAGTTTCCTTGAAGCTCTTTCAACAATGTTTGAAGAAGACAACGCTGTGGCAGCAGTACGTGTGAATGCAGCAGGGGAAAGGGAACTATAAACATTTCCGAAAATGTCAGAAATGCACTCACTTTAAGCCGAGTTTGGAGTCTCAGCATTACGTGGGACTGTCACATTTGTGACTGAGGCACACAAGTCATTCAGGACAGAAGTATTTTATTCATAGGTCAAATTCCCACTCGCAGATGCATGCACAATTACATTTCATGCTTACACTCCGGATGAAACACCGAAAGAATATTGTCACCTACCAGGAGCACATAAAGTGGTTTAAAGGTGCCCTCCCACACACAACAAATAAAGTAAGACTCAGTCTGCTCAGCAAAAACGGAGTAACTAGGCCGGTCCTAGTGGCTTACACACCACAGCCAGACATTGACACAATGCCAGTAGCAGACGTACGTCTTCTTCACAAAGGAGTAATACATCTCTAAAGAAATTTAACACAGTTTGTTGTGAGAACACTCATACTTCAACCTAAGAGGGTTACACCAGCAGGTCAACTACAAAGGACTGCCACTACAATCACACCACAAACACTGAACGCGGGTATGGGAAGAATGCCCACTAAAAGTGAGCAAATGCCATTCTGGATAGCACAGAAAATCACATAGTTAGAGGCAGTGTTCCCACACACAGGCCCTCGTGAAAGGCACAGAATGCTAACAATCTTCTTGCTAATGGTGATAACTCCCCCGATAGAGGATTGTTCTTCGTGGGGTACAGTTTTTGCTTCCATCTATACCAGAACTCATAGTATCCCTTCAACTCTAAACTTAGGGATGAAATTGTTAGGAAATTTTGACCAGGTATCCACAATTATGTTGGCAAATATAAAAGGAAGACAGCAGCGTTGGTGATTCGCCAATGCTTGAGGTATTTCACTCCTGTACAACAAGAGCGTGAATTACCTGAAATCATCGAAGATACATATGCCGAATTAGGTAGAGATAATTTGGGAGCTAGAGCAACAAAACCTCAACTCATGGGTGATCCCAAAGAGGATAACAACAAGCAAGCACCTGATTCTTCCAAAAAGAAATGGGATGATAAAAAACAAAAGAGATAATAGATTGCAATCAAGGTGTGGGTATCCTCAGCAGGAGCCCTCCAAAAAAAAAGTACAACCTTAGGAATCGTGATAACATAAAAAAAACTGACAGGTATCAGGATACTGATACACGTTCCTCTAGTTCCTTTCACGGTTCATCAAAAAACTCAGGGGCATATTATCAAGAACAGTGTTAAAATTATCACCGCTTTATCGGCAGCAAACTCCCGGTAAAGTGACAATAAGGGGCTTGATAATATGCCCTTGAGAATTCCAATAGAAGCCCAGGTTCACACCAGCACCTGGGCTTCTATGGAAATTCCTAAGGGCATATTATCAAGCCCCTTATTGCCACTTTAGCTGCAGTTTCCTGCCGATAAAGTGGTGATAATTTTAACACAGTTCTTGATAATATGCCCCACAGAGAGGTAAGGACCGTTAGAGCACAGATCAGAAGAACGAACAAAGTCCAGAGACGCACATCACACTTCAGACTGTAATATCAAAACAGAAATAAACAAAAATCAAAACCTCAATTTAAAAAGAAGAAAGTAGCTGGCCTTAAAATAAGAAATGCCCAGGCTGCTGAGGACTCAACTTCTGAACAGGGAATTTGTCTCTGACGATGCTAGACAACACAGCAGAAGTAACAATAGCTCGCCTGAACCTGATGGAATTTTTGGTGAAAGCGAGGTTGAATGAATATATAATGGTGGAGACACCTGATACCAGGGTAAGTGTCCCACACCTGTTATACGAAATAACACTCCAAATGGAGGGGGAAAATCCAGAAAAATTAAAGGTCTCTTTTAGGAGAACCTGACTTATGGCTATGACATCTTTTTGGCTCGAAAAGACTGGCTGCCAGAAATTGTTATGGATTTCCCAAAGGGAGAAACAGTAATTTTACCAGATTTCTCTGAAATCATTCCCAAATCACTACAACGTTCATATGCGCAGGAGTGGGTGGAAGCATTAGCTCCTGCATTATATCGCAATTATGTAGGTTGGGATGCTAAGTCACCTCACCATTTAATCTCAGTTAAACCTACTCCAACTCCACAGTGACAATATTCAATAACACAGAATTACTTCTAAATGTTGATGAGGAGGCATTATTCAATGTAGATGATATTTATCTTCAATATAGAACACCCTGGGTCTACACAAGAGAGTGAAAGAGAAGTGAGTCAGCCAAACGGAGCAGAAACTAGGGTGCCAGTGTTCCGAGTGGGAGCGAGATATCCTTCTGCCAAGACCCATCAATCACCCAATGTCATTCATCATCTGGGTTTTGGTACAATCCTTATCAAGGAAAACCGATCTTGACAATTGATCGGAAAAACCTTGACTCATAGAAAGACTACGGGATGGCTGGTCACCCTACATAGTACTTGCTAACGTCCAGAGACTCACTTGAAAGGGTGAGAGGATCAGAAGGGTATAGCAAAAGGGTGTGATATGTGCAGCGCAACGAAAAGTGAGAAAGTGGTGTTCTAAAAATGGCTAAGGAGTACTTATAACAACTTTATTCATCAAGCCCCCTTGCCATCATTAAAAAGCAGAATGCTGACGCTCGAGACTTTCAAGACGTCAAACGGGATGGAAGGTCGACATGTTTCTGCCCTCACTGGGATCTAACTGTATCGGGGCATTCTTCAGGACCAGGCTATAAACATATACAGCTGCTGCTACAAAAGTGAAAAATTATAATAGTGCGAAATTATAAAGTAAAAATACTCCACCGGTCATGTCCACCTCGAATGCTTTATGGATACATTAACCGGAACCCATAACAATTGGGTGTCGCCCTCACCTCAACCTGGCACATTACTCAGGGAAGGGGGCCCCGCTCTATCCGTCGGTACCCCGGGCCGTCAGGAGTAATGACCTGAGTAATGTGCCAGGTTGAGGTGAGGGCGACACCCAATTGTTATGGGTTCCGGTTAGAACACCACTTTCTCACTTTTCGTTGCGCTGCACATATCACACCCTTTTGCCTATACCCTTCTGATCCTCTCACCCTTTCAAGTGAGTCTCTGGACGTTAGCAAGTACTATGTAGGGTGACCAGCCATTGCGTAGTCTTTCTATGAGTCAAGGTTTTTCCGATCAATTGTCAAGATCGGTTTTCCTTGATAAGGATTGTACCAAAACCCAGATGATGAATGACATTGGGTGATTGATGGGTCTTGGCAGAAGGATATCTCGCTCCCACTCGGAACACTGGCACCCTAGTTTCTGCTCCGTTTGGCTGACTCACTTCTCTTTCACTCTCTTGTGTAGACCCAGGGTGTTCTATATTGAATATATGTGAATAGGGGATATTCACCCTGCAGGTTTGTAAAATCATCCCTAAGACCCCCCAGTAGATTTTTGTTGTGATTGGATGATATTTATCTGACAGATGACAATTTAATGGATATTATGACCAGGGTGTGGAGGATTCGCCTCTGATGGCTACAAATTCAACTTTAAATGATCGAAAAAAGGCCACATCAATGTCAGATTTTTGGGATAAGAGTTATCAAGTGAAGGGAAAAGCCTATCAACTATCATTTTAGAGACATGGGCGATTCTCCAACCTCCGAAAAGTCTGAAAAGCTTATAATCCATATTAGGATTCCAACCATTTTGCAGAACATAGGTTTTGGATTACGCAGAATTAATTACGATTTAATCAGACCTGATTTTTTAGTTCAACATTGGACACATGAACACAGGGATATGCTTCATTCTTTAGAAGCTGACATGATAGCTTCCTAACACCTTCACACATGTGTAAATACCATAAATTTAGTGATCGATGTAATCACGGGTCAATCAGGGTACACTTACCTAACCTTCAACGAAGGCGAAACAGTACCCATAGCATACAAATCACAATTTCTATAGAAAAAATGTTGACAGCAGTACAGACTGCCGTAGTGCGAGAAAGAGCACTGGCTCATGGGAAACAAATAATTGTCGTAACTCCAGTACCGGCCTTAGAGGCTGTTACAAAAGCTAGTGTTCCAAACGCAAAAGCACTGCATCCACCATGGATACAATGGGCTAATTCTCTCACTGCAACAGATGTAGACTACAAATTTGACTTTACATTAAAAACACAAGCATTCCTGCAATATGAACAAGATTATCGTCTCCTGCATGAAAGCACGTTCCATCCTAGCAGTACCAAGACACAGTCTCTAGGAGACTGCATGTCACAGCTGGCAGAATTAAAAGCCCTATTACTGGCACTAATAAATATGGATCGGGAATTCCAAACACTTATAGTGTGTAATTAATTTTACTATGTCCAGTCTTACAGTTAATATCTTCACTATTGGGGTCAGAATGGGTTTAAAGACTCAAAAGGTTGCACAAATTGAAAAACCGGGACTTAAGCAATCCTCAACAGCAAGGGTATTAGGCTTGGGTGGCAGTTGGGTCAATCACCTATAAGAGGTCCAGAGGGAGGGCACTTAATAACATGCCAAGAAGTTCCCTAGGAGGCCGTAATCCTTATAAAGTCCGATTTGGGACGTGAATGTGGGTAACTGACCTCGAGGTTGTCAGCACAGTGGCAGATGAAAAACAATTTGACATAGATAACCATTTAGCTGTACTCAATGAATTCCGGGCACTACAAAGCAACGTCCAAGTAAAACGCACCGCCACTGGGGAAGAAGTAAAAACAGTAACAACAAGAGCTGCCTGGGCCCTACAAATTGTGGATCCGGTCAGAGAAAAGATTGTGGAAAAGAAATAATTTGGGCCATTTTACAGAACACCTGTACCTGTCCTGGCTATTGAAGGAACAAGAACAGCACTTCTTCCACCTTCTGCTGGCAAAAAAGAAAAGAGATTTATTTCCATTGATCTGATCAAACCACACTATGGGCTAGATATAGCTAATTCGTATTTACCGATTCATAAATACCGAATTTTACCGATTCAGTGTTTATGAATCGGTAAATATGAAGGGGGAGATGTAGGTATTTCTAGAAATTGAAATACCGAATCGTTAATATTCGGTATTTACCGATTCGGTAAATACCGAATCAGTATTTCCTATTGATTCCTATGGGCTGTGAAGCCCATAGGAATCAATGGGAAATACCGATTCGGTAATTACCGAATCGGTAAATACCGATTTCAGCAAGGGTGCAGGAGGTGTCACTTTGACACCCTCTAGCACCCCGAATACAGGCATGTGTGCCATAGGGCATGTCTGTCTGTCACATGGCATAGGTGTGCATGCACACATGTGCATGCACACCTGGATTCGGTATTTTACCACCCAATTGGATTGGGTGGTAAAATACCGAATCTGTAAGGCCTGTGGGACTCAGAAGAGTCCCACCTACATCTTGAAGTTACCGAATCGGTAAAAAAACGATTCGGTATTTTACCGATTCGGTAAATTTACCGAATTGGTAAATTTACCGAATCGGTAAAATAGGGCCCCTACATGCCAATTCTTAAATACCGGTCGGTAACGGCCGAAATCGGCCGTTACCGACCGTTATTTTGGCTCCTACATCTGGCCCTATGTGGTTGATACTGAATAGAAGGCCGCGTGGGCTCCTGGGTAGCCACCAATCTCCTCTTGCTACCATACAGGAAGTTCAGAGAGAAAGACTGATAACATTTGAAGAGTCTTCTATGCGTAATACTAGAGTTACCAACAATGAAATAGAACTTTTTCCTATTTAAATAAAAAATCAAAGCACAAATGAAACACAAATATCAATTCGGCCTACCACCGACATCTACATCAATATGCCTCTACAGGAGACATCTGCATGTTCAACAAAACCTGCTGAGCTACCAGAGATAGATCAAACTGCATCTGGCTATTGCATTGATTTCAACATTTTTTCTCTGGATCCAAGTGAACATGAGTCACCACCAGCTCCCGTTTCCCACTGTTTTTTGTATCCCTAACCAGTTCTTTTTCTGTTTCTACCTTTCTGTACATATCTAAGCTACATCATTTTATTTATAAAAAAGATCTGACAACTTGCCAGGATGGGCGGAGTAATGGCAAAGATGGATAATACACCTTTTGAAATAGAACATTTTGCTAGTCCAGTTGCTATACTCCACAGAATCTCACCGGCCACTACGTTTAAAGCTCTGCATTTTATGTTTTAAAATTGATTTTATTTGGCCAAAACGTCCAATACTCAAGATTCATCTGCCAGGTGCTCCAGGTGTGGGGACAGCATGTCAGATCATAAACACATGTTCATCCTGTGTACAGCCATTAACCCTTCACACACCCAAGACCTATTATGAGGCCAAACATGTTGAAAAAGCATACACCCATTTGCATAAAGAGGCTATAGGAAATTAGGTCTAGAAATACAGTGCTGAATACCTTCAGATATGATAAGCATATCCCAAACTGTCACATTCATTGGATAATGTCATCAATAATGTAATTGAACATTCAATGAGTGAAGCAATATGTGAGGTTATAACCACTGCATGGTGGGAGCAAAACTTATAGTTAGGTCAGTAAACTATAACTACCGAATTAAATTTTTTTGTTTTAAAACAAAAGATTTTGTATTAGTACAAAAACAAGCTATAATGTCACTTTAATCTTTGTTTTTTTCAGTGAAATTCTAAGGTTTTTTAAATTTAAGCTAAAATCTTAGTAAGAAACGGATAGAATATTTTCATGTTTTGGTGCACATTCATGATTTTTCTCCAGATATGGATGTTGGTGAAGTTGCTATAAGTACCTCAAAAAATTATGATATTGACACCTAAGATGAATATGGTATCATTAGATATGTCAAAGATAAAGCTAAAGTAATCTGAAAAGCGACACTAATTGAATCCGGAAACAAAGACATTGCTGATGTTGAAGATGAAATTGATTTCTTTTGCATGACAACACCAATTGAATGCGAACATGAAAATACTGTTGGTGGAGTGATGATTACCAGGGTCATCATGAGTGGTGATGACCAAGATGACAACACTTATGAATTGCCAAATATAGCACTCTTTAATTATGGGCAACTGCATTGTGATGCAATATGCATGATGCACTCTAATCAGTCAAATTATTTCCCCAATGTGAAGACCATTATTAGCTATTGTTCGATAGGAATGTCCAGAGAAACAACTGTTTCATAACATATTATGCACCAAAAACAGCTCTTACTTTGGAAGCTTGAAATCTGTGAAATGACAAAGTGCAGTTCTCACTTATCCTGTTTAACAGGTCACTTTCAAAATAGAATGCCTTTGCTTGACAACATTGTTATTCATTCAGATAGAATTCATTTTCATCTACATTGACATTCACATTGGTTTTGTTTATTCACTAGGGCAAACAATGAACTGAAGAATGAAGGAATAAATCAAAACATGACAAGACAGTCAATAAGCTAGATCTGATGTTTTTTAAATCCTGGACTTAGCCCGTTTTATATAATGCATGGAAGACGATGTGCAATAAATCAGATAAATGTGCCGGGAACTGAGTCTGCAGATGTTGTTGAGTTCTGGATGTTGTTTACCAGGCAAATGTGGCTGCCATAGAGGTTAAACACACCTCTTACTGCGCCAGAAGATCAGTAAGTTTATTTAAATAATCAAAACATGTATTTATCAAATCTACTTTCGGTCAAGGAACATTTTCAAACAATTTCTGTGTGGGAAGATATATGTTATACCACAATATTTCAGTGTTTTTGCACAGCTAAATTATACACAAAACTTGGGGTGGCTTATAGTAACTTTCATTTGTTCTAATTAAATACAAAACATTTCTTAGGCATATACAATAAGAAGGAATGGATGAAGCAGCTGTTGCAAGTAATTTAGAAGCTAGACCGGGCTTGAAAGGGTATCTGTGCCTTTAATTTGCCAATATTTAAACCCCATTCATTTTCTTCATATATATACTTTCTTTCTCATATGCATAACCTTGTTCTGAAAATGAATCAATCAGCTGTTTGGAATAAGTGAACCTGTATTTTGTGATCAGGATCTTTTTACATTTTAATGTTTCATGAGAATGATAAAAAGTTGGTGGATTAGACTTGTCATCACTATTAAATTGGGAAAGCCTTCTCTGGAAATTTGTATGACTATTTATGGGTGGGGTTTGACAATACCCCTAATGTGTGTTGTTGTATATTTCTCTAGGGCTGTTTGATCGATGAATGTTGATTACCATAATGATGAAAACAAAATAGCTCCAGATGATTTTCTGCATTTATGCTCATTGTCCAGTGAGTCATGTAAATTCAAATCGTGTATTAACTGTTTAAAGGATTTATGTACCAAGGGTTTATAAAAAAGCCTAGAAATTAAAATGTAATCCAATGAGAGTTTTAAAACGTAGGGAATTTGAATAATTTCTGTCCGACCCATGATTTGGCAAACAACATAGTCCAGCTCAAGATGAGAATTGATGTTCACAGCCTGATATTCCTGTTGTGCTCTGTGAGAAGAAGGCAGCTAGAATTAATAAAAGACAGAAAATGGCCCAGTTTTGTAAGGGATGTAGCCCCAATGTACCAGTAGCGCAATTATAATCAACATTATAACCCACACTAAAAGGGACAGAACTCCAGTACCAACCCAGATATATTACTATGATGGAAAAAAAGTACCTGTGACAGTACCAACTGCAAGCAAAAAGTCATCTGTAGCGCTGATTGACTGGAGGGATGATTATTGCTCTTACTTCATAAACTGAATCAGAGTCATTTTCTTGTAGCATCATTTCCGGCAGCTGTATTATTTCAGTTGATGTAGGGTCTGTTGGTTGACTTTTGCCACCTTTCCACGGAAATCAAGATTGGCACATACATTGGTACTCAAATGTCAGGGCCACGATGATCATCAGAGGTGATAGGATGCTCAAAATATTCCCTCTGCCAAACCATTGATTTTTTCCCTAAGGGGAACTGGGTATTAGTGTGACGTGCCATGGCTTAGGGCAGAGTTCTTCAATTTATGGGGCACGTCCCCCTGGGGGGGCGCGACACCATCTCAGGGGGGCGCGCACTCCATCCTAAAATCTTACCTTCGTTCCTCTCACTGTCATGCCATGAAAGGTGAAGTGAAGGTCATACCCGATGAACGCGGCCATCACAGCATTCCAAGCATAGTGTCATTCACAGAAGGAGACGTATATGCAGGATATGATGCCTTGGATCTTGCAGATGCTAATCCCCAGAACACCGTATATGATGCAAAACGATTCATAGGCAAAGCCTTCACTCAGGATGAATTGAATCATGAAAGTAGCAGGTGTCCGTTCAAGGTTTTACATAAGAATGGAGATGTTGAATTTTCTGTAACCACCAATGAAACCTTCACTGTAACTCCTAAGGATATTGGATCTCAACTCTTGCTAAAGTTAAAGAAGATGGCTGAGTGATATCTCGACATTCCAGTGTCAAAGGCTGTCATTTCAGTACCAGCTGAGTTTGATGACAGTGCTTAATTTGTAAAATAAAAAAGTACTGGTGCTAAAGATTTCTCAGAAGAACAGGGTCAATACTATCAAAGGTCGAGGTGGTGAATACTAAGGCTGCATTGTCTTGATTTCACCTCATGCCTCTCACATTCACCACCAGAGCTCCCTGCCCCTTTACCTCACACTTTCACATTCATTTTCCTCCTTTTTCTCCCTTTGTCACTATTTGTCTGTTTTTCTCTTCCTCCTTCTTTTCCCTTTTTGTATTTTCTCTCTTACTTGGGATCAAATTAGTTAAGAAAAATAAGTGCTAGTGCCTAAAATAAGTGTTGGTGGGTCCTACCGGCAAACAATAGCTTGAAATAAAGATTGCAATACTTTAAATGGGACAGAACTGGTAATTCACTATAAAACCTTATATATTTAAGTGCGAAGTGCCTGCCCTGTTCAAAAGCAAGCAATACTTTTAATGAACCGATTGTCAATATATCAGCACTGTTCAGCAGACGTACATTACTCTATGCGGGAACAGATACTCCAAAAGATAACTATTTTTGGTAGATCAGCACCGACAGCATCAATATAAGCAACAAAGAGTATGTCACTCCCCAGAAGAACAGCAACTCTTATTTCTTGTACTTTTGGGGGACCATGGTGTATGTTTCTATCCTCATCTGTTTTAAACTGACACCAGTGCTTATGCATGTATAAATTAGTAGCATAAATCAGGTGTCAAGTTTGTGGATCGCTGATGATGGTGAGCATGAGAGAGAAAGGGAAAGAGCAACTAAGTGAGATAGAACAGAAAAGAGAAGAACGGAATACGAGGCAGAGTGTGAAAGAGATCAAATGAAGGAGAGAATTAGAGGGAGAGATTGCTCTGTTTTCCTATTCAACGTGAAATGACAACGTGCTGTAGCATCTGCTATGTAAAAGCAAAATAACAACAATGCACTCTCTAATTTCATGCCCTTAAGGTACTAATTCAATAATTCACATTTGCATTGTTAGTATGCTGAGCTATATAGACAAGTGCTGACAATACAGATTTAGGTGACTACTTATATTTGTGCGGCCTGGGACATCAAAATAACGAGCTGGCAACCCTAATCATAAAACTGGAAGTTTTTTGCAAGATCAGCACATTTATTTCCTCCACCCACGATCCCTGGTTAATGTCATAATAGCAATAGTTTAACTTGTATCTCAAACCCTACGCTGCCGTCAATAACATGCTAAATTACTTTAAGTATATGGGAATACACCCTGCATTCAGACTACTCGCCCTTCACTTTCATACTCACCCTGCACTCACAGCATCACATTGCACTCACACTGATCACTTGCACACCCTGCACTCACAGTGATCACTGCACTACAATGCACTTGCACTGTTCACCCTGTACCTCACCCTGCAGTCATGTGGCACTTCACTCAACTGTCCCCCTCACTGCTTAATCTGCAGTCTCACTCAAATAAGCCCATCACTAACCATTCATTCATTCGTCCCACTCAGCACTTAAATCCGCACCCAAATTCATATGGTCACCTCATGCACCCTACAGTCACTCCACTTACCCTACTCTCAAACTGTCGCATGGCTCACGTGCACTCACATGGGCCCTTCTGCCACCCACACAGCGCAGAGGTTTAAAAAAGGTTGAACATTATTTGCCGGATATGGCTCGGGATATGCGTGTGGCGGTCGATTATGTAGGGTACCAGATTACAGAAATTTCTGTCAGGTGGTGGGGGGCCCAACATCTAAATAAATTCAGCTGGGGGGGCTCAACTTCCAAAAGTTTGAAAACCTCTGGCTTAGGGTGTTGGGGTAGGGAGCGAGATCTGAAATGAAAAAGGAATATTTAGTAATAATGTGTATCGGTTGCCTACTTCCATCCTTCCCAACAGATCAGAAGACTTTTATACCTGTAATTAATTCATGAGTAGCTGGACTTCAAAAAAGTTGATCATTGGTTTACATCCCCCTTAGAAGGACGTCTGCACAAGCCAAGAATGAAGCCTGCTCGGAATCAACAAGGACATCTGCATGAAATCAACAAATTAAAGTGTTGAATACAATTAACCTAATTACATAATAATGCAAACATTATGCTCAGTAATGTACTCAAACTCTTTACCTAGCAACTTGCAGCACTCTAATTGTCAGTAGTACAGTTTTCTCTGTCACCATGTTATTAGACATACAAACCTTTACAATAAACTTTTAATTCCTTGGTGTTGCAACTTGCAAATGTTTTGCTTAGTTGAATTTGCCAGTATATAAGACTTTCTCAGGTTTTCATCTGAAGACAGATAACCAGTTCTGTAGCTCTAAAGCAGTATACCTCTCAAGGAGCCCATTATTATAATCAAAGTTATGTCTTTCAAAGTCATACTTTCTCTCCTATGGAGTCTTGAACTAAGACTGAGTCAGTTGCGATAAGCAACTTAGGTCTCTTATATTGTGCCTTTTCTATAATATAGTGTTAAATTATCAAAGCATTTCATCAAAAGCAGCAATGCTTTTCACTTCTGAAAATGTGAATGGAATACCGCATTCATGATACTACCTTGTATCCGAAGACAGGTTAGTGGGAACACCCATCTGAGGTAGTTGATAACCAAGTCTAACTCCTAAGATTAGATCGGAGATGTCCGAACTTGCAACAAGTCTTGGCTTGGAGAAACTATAATGATTTATTTTCTCTGTGCCTGATGACACTCCTTCATTGTAGCTGTCTGTAGCTCCCTCAGTGAGAATGTTTTAAGCAGGACTTAATTGTTTCTCAGCTTCGTAATTCAAATGTGATTGGTATACTTTGGGAGCCATCTGTTCCACATTGTAAACTACATGGGTGTAAGCTAAAGTCCTAAGAATATCCCTAACCACTAGATGTGCTTTATTGTCTTGAGTCTGTAAATATTAAGGGGATGATTTATATGTAGGTGGACGGCCCACTGTTGCATCATGGGGATTGAGTAAATTGTTCCATCCCCATGGCGGAGGGACTGCCCACCTGGTGGTAAAAAACTGTAAAAAAAAGTACTACAAGTCTGCCCATCTAAATTGGGTGTGTGGACATGCAGTTATTTGTCTGAAGACCCTTGCTCTCTAGGGCCATCAGAGAGGTTTGGCTACAGCGAAGACAGAATACTTTCCACTATGGGCAAACTGAAAGTTCGCCTACATTTAAAATGGTGAGCGGACCTTCATGTTTGCTATTGCGATGGACTATATATTTATATCTAAGCAAACGGTTCACCTTTCTACCATGGGGATGGAGAAAATGAGCCTTTCACCATGATGGAGGGACTACTAGCCTAACTTATAAATGACCGCCAAGCAGGCGGTCATTTATAAAAGCATTGGCAGGAACTGTCATCAAGGTGGTTCCTGTCAATGCATTTTACTCTTTCCTACTGGTTTGCATCAATAGAATGCTGCCCTGCAGCAAACAACATTCTTTTCTTCAGTACAAAAAGATAATCTTGAAATATATAATGCTTCCCTTGCCATGGGTGTTTTCTCCCATGGCAGGGGAACATTATAGTGCTTTTTAGGTCGAGCATTCGAGACCTCTTGTATATACTTTAGTATATACTTATATGTGTATGTACTTTGTGGGCTCTGGAGATCAGCCTTAGGACTTGTCTGCTTCCGCGTAAGGACTTTTTTTCTGTTCAACTGCCTCTATTTAACTGTCTTGATAGAAAACAACCAGCAGAGGTCAGTAAAATACCAGAATTGCTTTCTGCTGAGGGACTTTCTTCTTAAAAAATTTCTGGCAACTGCCTCTGTTTAACTTTCTTGATAGAAAACGACCAGCAGAGGTCAGTAAAATACCAGAATCACTTTTGCATTCTCTAGATTCCAGTCTATAGAAATTTTCTTCCACGAGCACCCGTAGACAATAATATTTTTTTCAAACCTTGCATTTTCAGTGATATGACCACCAAAGGCCCTGATTTTATATTAAAAAAATAGCTTTGGCCTATACCATTTCTTGCTGAAAGGCAATATTTATCTCCATGTGTTCCCATACCTGGCGTGTCATGCAGTTTGGTGCTTACTTTCCCTCCATGTTAAAGAACAGTAGATGTTTCAGGACCCAGGCTAATGCGCAGCATATCTAAATACATGTAAGGTCCCAAAGGCGAGACCGATAGCATTGCAAATGCTTATTACTATTTCTTACCTGATGATAAGAAACAGTAAAAAATGAGCACATGACCATCAAAGTTGGGCAGGTGGACATGAAACAATTTTTCACATGGCCCTAATTACCCAGGGTCTTCGGAGAAGTTTCGGCCATGGCATAGACAGGGCAGTTTCCGCCATGGGCAAACTGAAGGTCTGCACACATTTAAATCAGGTGGACATACCTTCATGTTGGTGGTATTTATACTCTGCCGCCATTTCAATGTAGTATACATACCCCCAACATATAAATCACCTCTTTAGTCTCCAACATGTCTGCTTGTAGTCCACATAAAATATATGTGTGTTTTTACTTCCAATTTTTTTCTGAAAATGTGAAAGTGATTAATTCATACAAGGGCTTAACTCACTCAATTTAATGGGGCAAATAAGCTCTAACAAAACCTTTAAGGCGTGTAATTTTCTTAATGCGTTTTAGAGGTTGTAAAGTAGCACACTTCTGCAGGAGGTCAGGTGCTAATCTTTTATCATCCTTGGAAAATTCATATGCAAGGAAAATCATATTAAAATCCAAGTTATTAGATTTTTAAAGATGATTTTATACCATGTTGGGCTAAGAGTGTCCCTGTTCTGTCCCCCCTGTCCAGTGAAGTCATCATCTGTAATGTAAATGTTCTGTATATATGATAGCACCTCATAATCTTCTTGTAAGATCTCAATAATCCATGCTACAAAGATTCCAAGGATCTTATTATACCTCTAAGGTATAGTTGGATAAACAACTAAACAATGTAACTATAGCAAATGACTTTCTATATCCCCACCAATCAGAACAGGCTGTATCATAGAATATGCAATGCTGCACATAATCGATTAGGTGATCAACATTTTACGCAAGGCTGAAGCCTGCCTTCTAGTTATTTTGGATTTGTCAGCACTGTTTGACACAATTCATAATCCCTCCCTGTTAAAATCCTGAAAAAAAGGATGGGACTAAAGAGCACAGTTCTACCTTGGGGTGAATCATACCCTACTAACTGTCTACAATAAATAAAACTGGCAAACAATATCTCAAGCCCCAATTCCTCTAATTAGGAGCACCAGAAGACTCCCCCCTCTCCTCACACACCCCTGACAACTCTCTTAAGTAAGTCAAACACATGATTCTGCTTGTAGATCAATTATATTCAATTGCACCTCAAAGTATCATCACCAAAGGACATCATTTTATTTTGAAAAAAACTGAGGGAGCTACAATGCAGGATGATCGTAGATCACCTTTCACTAAAACCCCAGGAAACTGAATTCCTTCTGATTTCTCCTGTACACATTAGTAGCAATCATTGGACTTCTCCCTGGATAAGAACCTCAACCTTCACATACACATTAATGCCTTAGCAAGAAGTGTGCAACACTGACTACGACTCCTCTGAAAAAAGAAGGTACCTAGTACAATCACTAGTCCTCAAAATGTGACCATAGAAATGGCCTTTTGGCTGGCAAACCCGGAATTCCCGTAGCCCCTACAAAAGCCCACTAAATTCTGAAAAATAACCACATCTTTCCCATACTGATTACTCTCACCTGGATCCCATAGAAACCAAACCTCAACTTACTCTAGCTTGTATTATCCACCCAAGGGAACAACTAACTACTTGGCCCACAAACTCAGTGTCTTGAGTGATTCCGTGAACTCTAGTGTGGGCTCTCTTCGACTTGAAATGATACTCTGCTCTTTAAAAAAACTTGTGGACAGAATAATTCATTCTCTAGCCCACCAGCTTCAAGAACCAACCCCTTGTACTCCATCTTCAACAAAGAACTTCAAATGTTACTCTTCCTCCGCCACTTCTAATTACGATCCAACTCTACCCTGCCACTATTTGGGATGTTCACTGCAGAAGCCATAGAATTATTATCATGAAAATCAGACTTTTATGAGTCATTTTTCTCTTGCTAACATTAAATTGCAACTTAAGTTCTTATGATAAGGAGTTGTTATTTTTATTCACACCAGTCCAGATCCTTGCTATGAACAAGTGCCTCTAAACTATGAATGAACATCCAACCCCTTCAACTTGTGCATTCTATATCTTCTCCTCTTTTGATTATCTAAGGGGATCATTAGGATGGCGAGCGGATCACCCCCGCTGGGCCGGCGGTAGTCACCGCTGGACTGGCGGGGGCAATCGCCCACCATCCACACATCAAGGACCCCCCGCCATATTAGGATGGCTTGGTGGTCCGTGGCAGACGGAAAGACCGTCTGCTGCTTTTCAGCTGGTCGACTTGTCGACCAGGCGGAAAACATGGTTCATATGATGGCGTGTCTGTAAGACACCACCATCCATATTATGATTACAGCAGAGATCAGCCTTTTCATGGCCACAACGCTGCCAATGAAAGGCATGCGGTCTTTACTATTGGGGGCCCGTAGAGGGCTCCCAGGAATTTGGGGGGGTGGGGGTGCACATGGGGGGGGTACCTATGGTACCCTCCTGCATTCTCATGGACAAAGTGGCAGGCACCATGTGGTGCCTGTCACCTTGTGTATGCCAATACACAATGTGCATTCCCAGCATTGTGGCAGGCGGTGCTGTGAGCACAGCCCGCCACAATGCTTGGAATAGGGGATGCCACGGAGGCAATGGCATCCTAATTGCAAGTGCGAGACCGCTGCACCCCTTGCGGACGGTCCCGCATTCTGTTACGGTGGCAGGCGGACTTTATCCGCCCACCATCGTAATGGACCTCATAAAATTTAGCACCAAGAAACCATTGGGTGCACTTGCACTTTACAAGGGCATTATAACATAACATACCTTCAAATTATGTAAAGTGCACAGATACACTAGTGAGTGTGGTTCACGCTACATAAAACTGCAAATAAATTAATTTAATTAATTAACCAGAGTGCCAACCATCATGCAAAAGAAGGAACTAACATTCAACTGGAACGAGAGACTAAAATTCACACAAGAGTCTGGTACATGAACTTAAGAGTTTGTTGATCTCTGACCTGAGATGCGCCAATGATCAGTGTGGGTATATGAAGTAATCTACACCTGTGCCTAATCGATGCCTTTGTCCACAGTATTTTGGTGACTGTAGTTATGTAATACCTCTGATAGGGGATACTGACTGGGGGGTGTTGCACCTTACTATAAGAGTCCTGACATAGGTTACAACCATGTAATCAGGGCCGGACTGGGAACCGAAGCTAGCCTTGGCAAACTGCTTGGCCGGACCCCCTGGATGGTGAGGGTGGTGCGGCCGAGCTGTTTGCTAGAGCCGGTTTTTGCCGATTTCGTTACAGGGGGCTGAGACTGTTGGCCCAGGTAACAAAACCAGCCCCAAAGAGGCTCAAAACCGGCCCCCACTCTGGCCGCCCACCAGTAAAACGCCCGGTGCCCGCTCCGGCCAGTCCAGCCCTGCATGTAATTACATTCTAATTGAAATGTATAGTTTTTATTTTAACTGTGAGACAAACATACTTTCTGTTACCTAAAATGCGCAGTGAGCAGTTGGTTTACTACTCAGATCTGAGCTTTTGTCTCCCATGATATAGTCATGAGAAGCCTTTGACTAATTGCCCTTGCTACCCCAGTAGTCAATTGTGGGAAGGGTTGCACTTAGGCCATGTTGCTTAGGCTTAGTAGGACTGACCCCTGGACATTAGTTGCAAACCACCTTAACCAACATGGTTGAGGCCCTGTATCTCCTGGCTGCAATGATAACACCCACCCTCCCTCCCAACAGCACTTCCCCAAAAGGGTTCTGACAGTGAGTAACAAATAAAAAGAAGAGTTGTGTCTGTTTTTCCTCTCTTCGAATCTGTATTTGTTTGTTCTTCTTGTGGACCTACTTGGTATGGGCACATTGGCGGGCTGTTTCGAGATTATGACAGCTTGTATTTCTTAATGCATCCTGTTTTAGCCTGTCCTGTTCTCCGTTTTGTTTCAAAAGGGCGGTCATGTGAATGTTCCTGTTCTTTTTTTTATGAGGTAGGTGAGATTTCTTTCCTTTCCCGATTGATGAATACTTTTTTCTGTGTCCTGTGATTGGTTCTTTTTCAGCAATTTGGAGGGGAGTTCCAACATGCTCTGAATTGGAAGGCTGGGTTTCTGTAGTTGATCAAACCCTGGAGACTTTAGATTTATGGAACAGATGACACTGATGTTCTTTCTGGCAAGTGCAATAAGGTTTTTTCACCTACACTCCTTTCTTTTGAAAAGCTCCACAAGTGTTCTGAGACATTATGTGTTTCTAATGCTCATTGTAGTTTTTGGTATTCAGTAGAAATGTTGGTCGATGGGGAAGAACATATAGGATTGAATTTGGGGGAAATATGTCAGAGTGCTTGAACTTGGTTTCTATTTTAACTCACCATCCTTCTCAGGGTCATCTTATCTACAGAATCCCTGGACTCTGTGTCTAGAAATTCTATATCATCATTCCTTGGGTGTATTAGTGTTAGGAATGCTCTTTCCTGAATTAGGATCACTGATTCCTTTTCAAAATTTTTTTATGTAGGCATCTGGTTTGTGTGGTGGAATATGCTGCTATCAGTAGCCTGGCATACTCACCAGCTTGGTTGCACACATTTTTGTACGTTTCTCCTCCCTTCTGTATTCTTATTTCTGCAGTTGGCAAAGATCATAGCCTACGCTGATGATACCCAGCTCCTCTTTATGTGGAAGGAAAACAATATGTCCCCCGAGGTAGCCAAAAACTGTCTTGCAGAAGTTTTTAGATGGCTATCGCACGCCAAACTCAAATGCAATGAGGACAAGTTTGAGGTACTCCTCTATGGGTCCTTCCCTCCGCATTTCAGGGATAACCTTAGGCCAGAGGGTTATCCCATGCCTTAGTCAACGGGGAGCCCAGTGAAGAATCTGGGGGTCTAGTTTAGTGAGGACCTCAGATTCACGCCACAGATAACAAAACTGGCCGGTGTGTGCTTAGATACACTTAAATTACTTAGGAAATTCCTGCCATTTCTGCCCATATCTGCATAGGAAATGATGACCCGCGCTCTCATTCTATCACGCTTACACAACGCCAATGCCTTATACATCGGCCTTCCTTGCTATCAGCTGAAAAAGCTACACACCATCCAGAATGCGGCAGCAAGAGTGCTGCTGGGCATCTCTGGTAGATCGAGTACAAAGCAACATCGCAGGGATTTCCATTGGCTCTAGGTGGGACAGCGTGTCCTGTTTAAGGCTCTTACCCTTGCCCATAGTTCCCTATACAGATCCGGGCCTCTGTATCTCAGGAGACATTTTGACTTCTATGTACCTCACAGACACCTAAGGTCCGCAGGGCAATGCCTCGCTGTTATCCCTGGCTACTGCCTTGCTAGAACAGTTGGCAGTTCCCTTTCATTCAAGGCAGCCAATGCCTGGAATGCCCTTCTTTACGAGCTGTGAAACACTCAAGACCTTAAGCTGTTTAAAAATCAGTTTAAAACCTTGCTTTCTAATTAACATTCAGCCTCGGCACACGCCCTTCTGTCTCCTTCAAACTGGCATTCGCACCGGGGCACTTGAGTATCTGTGCGCGCTATTAATGTTGGATAACATAACATAACAAAGTTGACCACTAGAATTTGTTTCATTCATGCCTTTCCACCAGTATGAATCCTATTTCAGCTATCTGCACATATCTAACATCATACTTCTGTTGTCTTTTTTCTTGTATTCCAGCCAGCTCTTGCTTGTTGACTTCTGATCTCATGGTCAAGTGTGTTGTACTTGGTGTCTGGGATGCACCCTGGCGGTTAATTCATCGATTTTGACGTTATACACAGTTTCTATGGTTTGTGTTTAGGTGTTCACTGGGTCAGACAGAGGTTGAATACTACTGGCGGTATAAAGTTCTTGCAGGGCATGCCCAGATGCTGTTGTGGGTCTCATCTTCAACCATGTTATTACGCTGGGGTGTATGTTTCTTCCTGGATTTTAAGCTTGAACTGTTTCTGTTGGGACAGAAAAGTCCACTGCATGGTAATGGATGCGCAGCCCTGCCCTGAGAGCCCCAATGGTACTGATGTCTGGATTCATATGCTGATCTTTGTTGTCATAGGTAAACACCGATCAGGCGTGTTTGCCATTACATATGCCTGTCTCCGGGATTGTTGTCTTGTTGTACCAGGATGGGTGCCCAAAGCGCTACCTTTACAGTGGTGAAAGGCTACTGTATTTACCAGAAGTTAAGCCGCACGAGGGCGGTGGTGGCAGCATGCCGTATAGTGATCAGTAGGAGTGAACAGGTCCTTTTTACTTGTGTCAATGGAGTAACAGGGGCACTCATTTAAAGTTCTGCTGGTGTCTACGTAACTCACCCTTGGCCTACAAAAGTTTGCTGCATAGTGCTGCACAGTGACTGTGAGGTGTACATATGCTGGATTCATGTATGCCAGTGAAGGGTACAATACAGGGCTAATGCAGTGTGTGTATGTTACATGTATTTGCTGGGTGTATATGTTCCTGTGAGTGCTACACTACATGAAGGACATAGTGCAGTTTGTGTATGATGTGTACATGTGCTGGGTAGATGTGTGCCTGTGAATGGTACACTTCATGGCTGATTATGGGGTGTATTTTGGGGGACCAAGGGTGCATGGTGAAACATAAGGAGGTAGGCAAATCCCTCCAGACGGATTTGTATGTTGTTGCATTCCTGTAAGCATGGGTAGGACACACTGGAGAGAGGGAGAGCCAAACTTCCCAAGAACACGTCAAAGGTTGCTCTTTGATTCAGTGAAAGGTCACATGGAAGGTGCCTGGGTACTTGTTATATGCTGCTTGCGTGCGTCCCAGCACGCGAGCTTCTGGAATGTGGAATGTTCGGACCCAGCTCCGGTCAGTTGGAGCTAGACTGTCCTTGTGGGCAGTTGGTGGCTGTCAAGCTGTTCTGCTTCATAGAAAATAAACTACAACTGAAGACTACGCTATGTGTGGACCCTACATCTTTTTATAACATACTGGCGACGTTGGGAGCAACCTTTAACGAAATTCGAGTCTTCAAAGAGAACAGCGTTCACTTGAGTTCCAGCAAGAAGTAAGACGTTAAACTTTTATTTAGTAAAGCGCACTGATAGCGCCAGCGGCGGGTTAAGGAAGGCACTTGTGCACTGATAGCACCGGCGGCAGTTTAATTGGTTGTGATAAATTTATAGAGCGAGCGCCTGTGTCCATAATCAAAGCGGGTGTTCAAGTTTGTGGTCGGCGGCTGTTTAAATCTGTGCACATGATGGCACCCGCGGCTGGCATTCGAGTGTGTACTACTACTCCATAAGGGAATTCAACTGCATGGGGAGTGCGAAATCCAAGAGAAAAGTAAATTTGGAGTTTAAAAGCTACTCACTTGAAGGCTCGAGCGCATAGATATTTTATCTGCGCAGTAGAACGTTGAAGTCCCCCATTCTCTCCTTTGTTCAACGCGTCAGCATCAGCTCTCCGGATGATCGTCTCTGTCAAAGAGCATTCTGGGAGTGACGTTACAGAATCCTTTTGTTCATCGGCCATTTTGGTTTGGGAGAGTTCGAGGAACACACCGTGTAACGTTTAACTAAACAGTCTAAGGCTGTTTAAGTGAAGTATTCAGTATATTCGAGTTGCACAACGCTGTAGTGCCTAATAAGAATTATCCATCTACATTTAAAAAAAAAAAAAAAATTTTTTTTTTTGGTTTCTTCTAAAAAAAAAAGGGGAATTTACTTAATTGTTTGGCACATTTACTCTAAAAGAAATGTCTAATATTATGGTTCCACCACATTTCTTACCAGTGGCAGGAGAGCCGAAAATGGATTGGGATTTGTGGTATCCCATGTTTTTGGCCTATGTCAGTGTTTTAGAGGAGGAAGGATGTTCGGCCAAAAGAAAATTAGATTTATTACGCTTGTCTTTAGGTGGACAAGGACTAAAGGAGTTATCTGATCTGCCTCCCCTGGAAGATTCTGACTCGGAAACAGATGTTTTTGAAATTGCAGTCAAGCAACTCACCATTAGATTTGGGAAAAAGGTGAATACAGTGATGGAACGGTTCAAATTTTATTCAAGGGCGCAAAAGGATAATGAGACCATTGAAAACTATATTTCTGCGTTACGTGCTCTTGCTGGTTCCTGTGCCTTCGAGACAATTAATTATGAACAAGTGCTTAGGGACCAGATTATGATGAAGACTAAGAGCAAGAAGATACAGGAACGATTGTGGCTAGGGACGGAAACTTCGTTAAAAGCTGTAGTTAATATAGCCAAAGGGATCGAACAGTCAGAAAAGTTCGTGTCTGAAATAAGGGGTCAGAGTCAAGGCATGTCAGTAAAGATCCAAGAGGCCGTACCTGAGGTTTCCGTGGTCAGAGGTCAAGCATTTCAAAAGAGACCTGTTGTTTCTAATTTCAAAAAGGAAGGCTTTACGAGGGATAATAGGTTTAATGAAAGTTTCACGAGAGAAAATAGGTTCAATAATAGACGCTCTTTCATAATCTGTTACAGATGTGGAAGTTTTGAGCATGTGGGGAATTTTAAAAGTTGTCCTGCTTTAAATAAGATCTGTGTAAAATGTAAAAAGACTGGTCATTTTGGGAAAATGTGTCGTTCACCACAAAAAGTTAATTGTATTTCTATAGATGAAGAAGAGTTTGATGCAGAATTTAGTGAGTTCAACTGTATTTCGTGTGTATCCTCTGATGAATGCAAAAGTTTTCCTTCTGCTTTATTTCATATAGACGGAAAAGAGATATCCATGCTAGTAGATTCCTGTGCCTGGTATTCCATAATTGGGAAAGATGTGTTTGAAGAATTGTGGCCTAATAGAGAATTCACAATTCCTGATATCAAACCTGGCAGCTATTCTGGTCACAAGATTGAATTAATTGGTTTCTTTTGGGCAAAGGTTGAATTTAAAGACAGGTTCACTCAAGCTAAAATATATATTGCCAATAAAGGGGAATCGCTTTTAGGATGGCCCCATCAGAAAGAGATGGGCATTAAATTAGACCCTAATGCCTCACCCCCTGTGTACATTGATCCAACCATTCCATGGCCAGTATGCATGGTAGCCCCCAATGACAGTGAGTTTGTAAATAGCATCAAGAATGAATTCCCAAAAGTATTTAGTGAGAAGCTAGGCGAGTTTGCCCAATTCAAACATAAGATCATTCTTAAGGACAATGCGGTACCTGTAAGGCATAGGGTTAGGAATGTACCCTTAGCCTATCGTAGCAAGATGAAAGGGATTCTTGATGATCTAGTTAAATCCAACATCATTGAACCTATTGAGTCTTCTCCTTGGGTTTCCCCTATTGTTTTATCATTAAAGGCCAATGGTGAGCTCCGCTTATGTGTGGACCTAAGAAGCCTCAATAAAGAGATTTGGTCTGACATGCATCCCCTACCCAAAATCAATGAGCTTATTTCCACCCTTTCAGGTGCAAGCGTATTCTCTACATTGGATCTTGCCAGTGCATACCACCAGATGGTCTTGCATGAGGATTCTAGGAATCTGACAGCCTTTGTCACGCCTGAAGGTATGTTTCGCTACTTACAGATGCCGTTTGGCCTTGCCAGTGCTGCATCAGTATTTCAGCGCTTAATGAAGGAGGTGTTGAATGAATGTGAAGGGGCTATTGCATTCCAAGACGACATCCTGGTTTTTGGCAACAATGTTCTGGAACATGATAGGAATCTCAAAGCTGTGTTGGGAGGGATACAATCTAAAGGTTTGACCCTCAAGTTGGCTAAGTGCAAATTCAGACAGGAGAAGGTAGATTATTTGGGACATGAGATTTCCAAGGAAGGAATAAGACCCAAATTTGATCACATTTCCAGTATTTCAAAGGCTCCTTCTCCTACCAATAGGGATCAATTGTTTTCTTTCCTTGGGTTAACTGAATATTTTAGCAGGTTTGTGAAGAACTATGCTTCCAAAGTGGCTGCTCTTCGACTGTTACTAAAGAAAGGTGCAAAATTTGAATGGGGAAATGTACAGCAACTGCAATTTGATGTGTTAAAAAAGGAAATTTGTTCTGCTCCTTTCTTGAAACCATTTGTTGTGGGTCAAGAATGTATTGTTTCTGTTGATGCATGTAACACTGGGTTGGGTGCAGTTCTGATGCAGAAAGATATGGGTGAAGAAAGTATTGTTTCTTATGCTTCAAGGACATTGAAAGGTGCTGAGAGTAACTATTCGACGATTGAAAAAGAGCTATTAGCGTGCACCTGGGCAGCCCAGCATTTCCGACAGTTTTTGTGGGGTACAAAATTTGTGCTTAGAACCGACCATAAGCCGTTACTAAGTATGTTGGCTGCGGGTGGTGGAAGGATTCTTACAGCCCGTTTGGCCAGACTGGCGGCCAAACTACAGGAGTATCGATGTACAGTGGAGTATATCCCTGGTAGACTCAATGTGCATGCCGACTGCATGTCAAGGTTAGCTTTACCCCATCACGATGTTGAACACACAGATGAGTGTGACGTAGCTTACACCATGAAAGACATCAATGTGGATGATTCAGAGGTCATCAGTGAAAATCTTTGGGTGGAAGCAATGTCTGAGGATAACATTTTAGGTTTGGTCAACACTTATCTTAAATATGGTTGGCCTGAAGAAAGGAAGTTGTCAGGTGATCTAAGTTCATTTTTTAAGGTTAAGGATGAGCTCATGTGTTCTAATAACATTATCACTAGGGGTGACAAAATCATTCCCCCTATGTCAGTCAGGGAAAAATTGATTAAGATTGCTCACGAGGGTCACATGGGCATGTCCACCACCAAGAGGAGGTTAAGGGAGTACTATTGGTGGCCTTCTTTAGATGCCTTTGTGGATAGATGGGTCAGGAATTGTGTGTCTTGCTCAAATAGCGACAAAAGTGTGAAACCATTGTCTTCCTCAATCACTCCTATTGAGTATGCCGAAGGGCCGTGGAGGAGGTTAGGAATCGATATCATTGGTCCTTTAAATTTGCCTGACTGCAAGGAGGTATACGGTATAGTCCTAATAGACTATTTTTCGAAATGGCCGGAGGTCAAAATTGTGGAAAGAATCACCTCCAGGCAGGTCATTGATTTCCTTAACAATGTTTTTAGTCGGGAGGGTCTACCTTCTGAGGTTATTTCAGATAATGGAACGCAGTTTACCAGCAGAGAGATGGAAACATTTTTTAAAGATCACGGTATATCTCACAAGAGGGTTTCCAATTATAATCCTCAAGCCAATGGCCAGACCGAGCGCTTTAATAGAGTGGTCAAAGAGTCTATTCAGCTAGCGGTCAGGAATGATTTGAATTGGAGGAAAGCTTTAAGTGCCACCTTGCTTACATATCGCACGTCACCCAATTCGGTGACGGGTTGTTCCCCTTTCGAATTATTAAGAGGTCGCAAACCTGGTTCTAAGTTGTTACCTTGGTGGTTGAAATCCAATGGTCCCGTTGTGTCTGCTTTCAATGCCAGGGAAATGGGTGAACGGGTCAGGATTTATCAAGAGAAAATGGGTAAAGGTTCTGTGGAAAGTGGTTCACGTCACAAGGTCAAAGTTGGCGACTTTGTGCGGGTGAAATTTGGAAGTTCATCTGCCAGGAATTGGGCTAAGTGGTCGGATCCTCTCAGAGTGATTGAAGTTTTTAGTAAGGCTGTACGTGTCGAAGGGGGGAAAATTTGGAATTTCAGACGTGTCTCTGTTGTCAGATCTGAGAAATTGTTGATGAATCGAAGGAAATGTGGTTCTCATGCCTATGATGAAGAAAATGAACAATTGTTTTTGGATGAGTTCAATACTATGCAAAACTCACGTGTGTCCTTGCCTATCAATTCTGATGCACCTGTTGTTACCACTCTTGGTCCGCAGGAGAATCTTAATGACCCTGATTGTTTGGGGGATGTCATTGATTTGGAACCTGCGGTTCAAGGTGAGTTTGTGCAAAGAACTGAAGATGCGGTACCCAGAAGGAGTGCACGTGTCTCGCGTCCACCTGTAAAGTTGAAAGATTATGTTTGTACTTAGTTTTTTTTGTTTTTTTTGTGTTTAGGGGGGGAGGTGTGTTATATGCTGCTTGCGTGCGTCCCAGCACGCGAGCTTCTGGAATGTGGAATGTTCGGACCCAGCTCCGGTCAGTTGGAGCTAGACTGTCCTTGTGGGCAGTTGGTGGCTGTCAAGCTGTTCTGCTTCATAGAAAATAAACTACAACTGAAGACTACGCTATGTGTGGACCCTACATCTTTTTATAACAGTACTAAGCCTGGGCGGAGCTGGCAGAGCGGCACTACGCGGAGGTCCATGAAGTTGGGGACCAACTCTGTGGAAATTCCGCTACCCGCCTCCACCCCCCCTGGAGAATTACATTATATATACTTTAAAGGTTAAAAAAAGAAACACTTACCTTAACTGCGGCGTCCCCGGGCTGCCGTCCTCCTCTTCCTTGATTTCCACAATGATCTCCCAAGGAATGCGCATGCGTGAGCGCACGCGCATGCACTGATCATCATGAAACCAAGGAAAAGGAGGACGGCAGCCCGGGTATGCTGCAGTTAAGGAGCGGGGGCTGGGCAACTCTGCTCTGCCGCAGAGTGTGCCGAGTTGTACCTACTCCGCGGGCGGAGTGGAGTTCTCTGCCCACGGTTACTGGGTACATCCTAGGAAGGAGAAGGGGGTGATAATAAAATCAGAACTAGTAGGACTGAGGCTCTTGACTGATACTTACATCACTGTGGTTGACATTGAGGTGTGTACTTCTAGTCACTCCCATGCCCTGTGTTTTGTGGTAATCAGCTTTTAAGTTGCTCCTGCTGTGACACCCTGCTTTCTGGAGGAATAGAGGGCAGAGCAGTGGTCACCGTAAAAGGACACAAAACCCCAACCTAAGCTTCAAGCATGCGGCCTTTGGTGTCTAGAAATAGACTATAAGACGGGGAGGTGAGACCCTAAAAACGGACGTATGACATTACAACGCATGCTTTTACATCGCATGCCTTTACAATGCTGTTTTTACAATGCATGCCTTTACAACGCATGGTGCTTTGGGGCGCTGGATAGTGAATAGTTTAATTTACTATTCCAACTCCAGTCCCCGTGGATAGTAGGGAAGGTGTTGGATAGTAAATTAAACCTATTCCCTATCCTAGAGCGCCCCCCAGCGCAATGCGTTGTAATGGTTTGCGTTGTAAAAGTTGCGTCGTAAAGGCACTACGTGGTAAAAGTTGCGTTGTAAAGGATGTTTCCCCCTAAAAACTGTCCATTGTCAAGCAGCGTGTCGGGCTGTTTGAGGAGGAGAAGCTCTGCAATACTTATGCCTGTGACCAGGACTAGGGGCTAAGTCTCCCATCTGGGTGAGAGGACATCACCCAGGGAATCCAAGATCACCGGCCCGGGGGAGACTAGCGCATACCCATTTGCTAAGACCAGTGTGCCCTGTGAGGAAGAGGAGAGAGTTGAAGGGAGAGAGGTCAGTGGGGAATCCTGTTGAGTGCATTCCCTTAGCAAGATGTGAGGAGATGACTGCTGCACCATTTGGTTTGGGTGCCCCTGTATCTCGTATGCCAGATGAGGGCTGCCATGAAGTGAGTCCTGATGATCGCTGTGCTGAACGGGTCATTGTTCGTGTGCAATGAGGGACCAGCAACTCCGTATGGCAGAAGGGGCCACTGTGAGCAGATTGCCATGCTGAGAGGGCCGCAGTCCTTGTGGGGTTGTGAGTTGTCGGCCCCGTATTCCAGGTAGGGCTATCGGAACTCGTGTGCAGTGGAGAGACAGTAACCCTTTATGCCAGAGGTGACCACCAGGACCAACCGAGAACTGTGACCTGGTCGGGTTTGTTAACGAAGAAGAGAGGCCTCCATGGGGACCCCTACAGGCCTGCACCATTACAGAAGATCAGCATTGAGACCTTTGCACTACTTCCCCCTGACCACTCACTCACTGTGGGAAGGACCAAAGAACTTACCCAGCATGGAGGAGCTATAAAGTACCTTTGGTCGCTGTGGACGCACAACGGCATTGAGGAACTTCAGGACCTCTGAGGGCAGCCCGCCTGGGAACATGCAGATAACTTGCCAGAGACACCCACTGCATCTACTGCACTTGCAAAGGGGGCATGTTCAGAGACTCCATAGCTCCGATCATGCAAGTTTGGGTAAGACTGATTTCGGGCTAGCTTTCCCCAGTGGAACTTATTCGGTGCTGGAAAACTTTCAAGTTTAATTACAGAGTCGGAGTGGTACTCCTGAGATTAGACTACTAGTGAGGCTTTACCTGAATTTTGCCTAGAGTAAATCGGGAATAACTACTATCTCTAGAGCGAGGAGGGTGTGGGACTCAGGAAACTTCCTAAAGAAACACTAGCACCTAGACCAGAGTGTGCAATGGAAGTTGTTTATGAATGTCGTATTTCCCTTTGTGTTGGTGGTGGGAACATAAATACTTATTTTTCATAAAAGTAAGTATTTTACTGGACAGTTCTTTATTGCCGCTGTTCTGCGTAAATTTAGTTGTAAGCCTGTGTTCCCTTCCTGTATCAATAGAATCCAACCCCGCCCACCCCTGAGAAGCTACGGACTGCTCAACTTGTGCTTTCACTGAGAGTCAAGTGCTGAAGGAGTACTTGGCTCAGTTGCTCAGGATTCATAGTAGGTGGGGCCCTGGGACATCAGGTCTAAGAGCCTTTGCAGCTGGGCTATGTAACTCCTGATCGCCCCGTGGCCCTCCGAAAGGGATTCTAAAAGTGTCACTTTCCTAAGGTTGGATGAAAGGCAAAGTGCTCTCCTGACAGTTTTTATGTTTTGCACTTCTTATGTCGTTTATTTTTTAATTCTGCTCAAGTACCTTACCCTCTCAAAGAACGACTGGACAACAACGCCCACGACAGCAAAGAACTCTTCAGCATCGTCAAAGAGTTCTCCAACCCCAGCGCCGGAACCAGCGACATCACTCCCACGCAAGACCTCTGCGACTCCCTAGCCTCGTTCTTCCACCGCAAGATCGCCGACATACACAACAGCTTCAACTCACAGACCACGCACCCTACCACCGAACCAACGCCCGCCACCACCACCCTCTGCAACTGGACCCCGATCAGCACCGAAGACACCACCCGCACGATGAACTCAATCCACTCCGGATCACCAACCGACCCCTGCCCACACCACGTCTTCAACACTGCCGCCGCCACCATCGCACCCCATCTCTGAGACACCATCAACGCCTCCTTCCACACCGCCACCTTCCCGGAGAGCTGGAAGCACGCCGAGCTGACCGCCCTCCTGAAGAAACCAACAGCGGACCCCACCGACCTCAAGAACTACCGTCCCATCTCGCTCCTTCCTTTCCCGGCCAAAGTCATTGAGAAGACCGTCAACATACAGCTTGCCGCCTTCCTCGAGATGAACGGATCCCTCGACCACTCGCAGTCCGGATTTTGGGCCAACCACAGCACCGAGACCGCCCTGATCGCAGCCACTGACGACATCAGAACCCTGATCGACAATGGGGAAACAGCGGCCCTCATCCTCCTGGACCTCTCCGCAGCGTTCGACACAGTCTGCCACCGAACCCTAGTGAAGCGCCTCAGCACCATCGGAATCCGAGAGAAAGCGCTGGAATGGATCATCTCGTTCCTCACCGGAAGAACCCAGAGAGTCCGCCTCCCTCCGTTCAGATCCGAGGCCACCGAAGTCATCTGCGGCGTACCACAAGGATCCTCTCTCAGCCCGACCCTCTTCAACGTCTACATGAGCCCCCTCGCAGCCATCGCACGCCAACACAACCTCAACATCATCTCCTACGCCGACGACACCCAACTGATCCTCTCCCTCACCAACGATCCCACCACCGCCAGAGCCAACCTCCACGAAGGGATGAAAGACGTCGCCGACTGGATGAGAAACAGCCGTCTTAAACTGAACTCAGACAAGACAGAAGTCCTCATCCTGGGATCATCATCCTCCGCCTGGGATGACTCCTGGTGTCCCCCGGCCTTGGGCACCGCCCCCAAACCTACAGACCATGCACGCAACCTGGGCTTCATCCTGGACTCCTCCCTGTCAATGACCAGACAAGTCAACGCCGTTTCTTCCTCGTGCTTCAACACCCTGCGCATGCTCCGTAAGATCTTCAGATGGATCCCCACTGAAACCAGGAAGACCGTCACCCAGGCACTTGTCACCAGCCGACTGGACTACGGGAACGCCCTCTACGCCGGAATTACAGCCAAACTCCAGAGAAGACTCCAATGAATCCAGAACGCCTCCGCGCGACTCATCCTGGACATCCCCCGACACAGCCACATCACCGGACACCTGAGAGAACTGCACTGGCTCCCCGTCAGCAAGAGAATCACGTTCAGACTCCTCACCCACGCACACAAGGCCCTACACGACCTGGGACCCAAGTACCTCAACGACCGAATGACCTTCTACACGCCCACGCGCCAGCTACGATCTACCAGCCACGCACTCGCCACCGTACCTCGCATCCGCAGAACCACCGCCGGAGGAAGATCCTTCTCCTACCTGGCAGCCAAGACCTGGAACTCCCTCCCCACTCACCTTCGACGTACCCAAGACCATCTCTCCTTCAGGAAGCAACTCAAGACCTGGCTGTTTGAGCAGTAACACACCCCCTTCCCCCAGCGCCTAGAGACCCTCCCGGGTGAGAAGCGCGCTATATAAATGCCGTGATTGATTGATTGATTGATTGATTCTTCTTTTTCTTTTGTGCATAAAATTTTCTCATTGACTGGCACCTTGAAAATATGATAGTCCACGGAGCGGCCTCAAAGAGAAACGTGACATGGAAGAAATTCCTGAAAAGAGTAAGCTTCATGATACAGTGAGTGTGAGACTTTTCCTTTAAGCCTCATCTTATCCCACTAGCAAGTTTGTCTTGTGTCTAATGACAGGACGCACCCAGAGTATATCTTGGGTACGCATTCTTTCTAGTGAAATGCTTTCACTGCATTGCATCCATACTTTGTGTCTTGTACTAGATCTTGCCATATGATGCATTCATCTTGAAATTTGGTTCAGGAATTACAATCAACAGCTACTATAACAGGATATATTTGCTGATGTTTCATATACTTAAGGACCACTGTCATTGGAAAAGTGTCCAGTCACTGTGATCAGTTTAGTGCACAGGGTATTTAGCCTTTAATTTTCCTTTGAAAGGTCTTGTGGAATAACCTGCACTCTAATGTGTGCCACTGTGGTTTCCTAGTAAGGTCTTTTGACAGAGATTTCATTTGACATATTCCAATTATAGCATCGTCATCCCTATGCCAGGGTATAGTCATAGACCTTCCTCGGAACATGATAGGGTTTTAAAGTCTCCCTCTAATAAAGTGCAGCCATATTGACTGACTTTATTCTGTAGGATGGAATCAGATCATGCAGTGGGATTCAATCAGACCATCTTTCCCTTCAACAGTCTGATAATATTTCTGCCTAGCCTGTTGTATGGATTATGTCTGTGGTAAGGAGCTAAACTTACTGAAATCACGTGGACAAGTAGTTGTAGGAAACATGCCCTCTCTGTAGGGTCACCCCAGTGTTTTTGCCTTTTGCTAGACCCTTTATTTTTGCTTGCTATAGAACTCTTTACACCTTATAAATAGTGATACTGTTCCTGTGCTTCCCCTCTCAAAATGATGAAATTGGCATACACCGATTGGCATGTTTAACTTGCCTGAAAGTCCCTAGTGTATTGTAGTAAGGGTACCCAGTGCCTGTAACTTAAATGCCACTATTGGACTACAGTACCCCTTGTTGCATCCACTACAGTGAAAACATGACTGCAGGCCTAGCATTTGGAGCCTGGCTGTTGCAGTTTTAAACTTCAAACTGTACCTGTCAAAATAACCCCTTTTGGCCTTTAATCCTATAAAGCAGCGTGCATTGTATTTAAAAGTGGGACATGTAAGAAATTGATGTTAAACATGTCTTAACAATGAAAAAGCCCCAAAACTATATTCAATGTAGCATGGGGGTTGCATGACTACATTTTATAATGCAAATCCAGTCAGGAAATGTCTAAAAAAATCAACTTTTTAGATTAGTCATTTAAAATCTAATTCAATGGCAAATCCTAATTTCGATTCAATATTAAGGAAAAGTTAATTAGAAAGTTAACTATTCCCTGCCTAAAGCCTCTTAAGGCCTATTTTCATTTGTTTTACTGCTTCAGCCTGCAAATATTCAGCATTTGAAGAGGTGTGAAAACTAATCCTAGAGCAAGGAACAGAGGTTTGAATGTGGGGAGGTAGTGGTGTTCCCTTTATTGAATGGCCTGTGGAATTGGCCCAGGAACTGTCTTAACTTCAGAGTACTCCCCTGTCACAGCCATACATTGGCTGGCATCTGGGCATGGCCCATCCTTTGTTCCCCCAAGCAGGCAGCCTCCAATCTCTAATACTACAGTGTCAAATCCTGGTTTTCAGGTCTGCTGGACTATTGCATACAGTACTGGGGATACACTTAAAAGGAAGGAAGATCAGAAGAGGTTTGAACCTGCTGTCTGTGTCTTGAGAAGAGCCTAGAGGATTGGAACTGTTCTTACTCTTGGACCCAGGAAAAAGAAGTTGACTCCAAGGGTCATAAGACTAACTTCCTGTTAAAGCTTCAGGGACACAACAAGCTACTGGAGGTCTTTGCTTGCAACTGTCCAGCTAACTGATGACAAGTGGACCTAGACTTTACTTGTTTGGCTCTGCCTGACACCCTGTGATTCTCTAAGTGCCTCTCCTGATTGTGATGGATCGGGACTTAAAGGACTAAACTCAGAATTCTAAAGACTAGACTAAACTCTTTGACCAGGAATAACTTGGTTGGTATATCCGACCTACGCTTCAACGCAGTCAGCATTAAATTGCGCCTAAGTCCCAGTCTACTGCAGCCATGATCAAACCCCCCAATTTCAGACTGATGCTCTTGGTTTTTCGACTCTGTAGTGCCTAGGGCCCTGCTGTCCATATCTCAATGCATGTGCTCTCACCCCTCAAAACTCTCTACAATTGGCCAATACATAATTCAGTTATTTAGCTTGCCTCTAAGTCCCTCATATCTCATACAAGAGGTGCCCAGGGCTAGAAAGTTAAGTCCCTAGTGGGCTGCAGCGCACATTGCATCATTTACATGTTTTTGCCGCAGGGCAGCGCAGCAGGCCTTGCTGATGCGCTGCCTTACGGCAAAAGAAAAGGGCAGGAATGCGCCATATCTTTTAGATATGGCGCATTCCTGTCCTTTTCTCCTGCGCCGGCGCACAATGAGCGGCTGTGCGCCAACACAAGCATGGTGAGCAGAACAATGATGGATTTAATCCAAATCCCTTGACTGGGGATGAATGTTTTGATTTGTTCTGCATTCTGTCCATTAATTGTGTGTCTTTTGCTTTCTCGCCCTTGGTGCGCCAGCTATGACCAGACGTGGGTCCTGGGCTCACTGTGCCACTGGAATCAAGCTAACCTGGCTGAAGAGGGATGAAACCCCGAAACCAGTCCAAGGATGCTTGATTCTGGTCCGGGGAGGACCTGGCTTGGCAGTTCGGGCTGGACTGTTCCCATGAGGCACAGGGTCAAGACTGATTTGCATATGGCCAGGTCTAAACTGGGGTGGCATGATGAGCAAAAGAATGATGGGTTTAACCCAGATCTCTCAACTGGGGGTGAATGTTTTGAATTATTCTGCATTCCGTCTATCAATTGTGTGTCTTTTGCTTTCTCACCCTAAGTGCGCCAGGTATGCCCAGACGTGGGTCCTGGGCTCACATTGCCACTGGAATCAAGCTATTCTGGCTGAAGAGAGATGAAACCCCGAAACCGGTACTCCAGTCCAGGGGGACCTGGCTTGGCAGTTCGGGCTGGACTGTTCCCATGAGGCACATGGTCAAGACTGATTTGCATATGGCCAGGTCTAAACTGGGGTGGCATGGTGAGCAAAAGAATGATGGGTTTAACCCAGATCTCTTGACTGGGGGTGAATGTTTGATTTGTTCTGCATTCCGTCAATCAATTATGTGTCTTTTGCTTCCTTGTTCCCCCATTATGAAACAGAATTATTTCCACACCTTGAAGAGATGTGCAATTTACAATACTGATAATGTGCTTTAGCCTTCACAAAACAGATTCGTTGCCATACTAACATTAAAGTTCATGGAAAGAACAGACTACTGTTTCAGTTGTATTTTAAGTGAATGGACCTGTCATTTTCATGAATGAATCCCACATTTGATTAGAATTTTCATACTGATAAGGTTAATGACAAAGTCTTTCATTTTTTAAAGTGTCGCTTTGTTACGTTAAATTATGGCTCGGTGTTTTTGCATAGCACTGCTGGTGGCAGCCTCAAGGGATTTGGAGGATATTGTTTGGATCAAATTGTAGTGCAATGAGGTTTACACTAGTGTAAAAGGTGAATGTTCTTAATTGAAGGTGGTTCTGAACTGTGGGATGTCAGAAGGAATAAACCAGCTGGCAAGTATTCCCATGTCCTTTGGTTCCATTTTGTTCCCTAACTGAAAGCATTACGTATTTTTGTAATTACTGTTTCAGGTTTTTAATTTAACTATAAGCCTAACAGTCCCAGCATGCTCAATATTGTTAACTAGTAACGGATGGTGATGTCACATATGACATGGGATCATTAGATTGGCTCGCTGCAAGGCACTTTATAGCCACTTCTCCCACCAAATCACTCACGTGACCTATTAAGTTTGGATGAAGACAACTAATTTCAATGAGGGCCCCCCAAAACAGAGACCATATAGAAACAATGTTTAGATTGATAGAGCAGACCTACATGATTGTTTTATCCCCGATGTACTATATTTTTGTGTGCTCGATTGAGTAGCATCATAGTTCCTTTCTTTGCATCTAAGGTGAACGTCTAGGAACTCATTTTATATACGATGAAACCCTCAGTTTTGCAATGAAATCACTTTTTGTCCATGCGCCTCAATTATTCCCCTGCATTTGTCAATGCCGAGAAAAGGTTCAGGCTTCAGTGTTCACAATATAAATACCTTCCTTTTAGCACCAAGTGCTTCAACACCCTGCGCATGCTCCGTAAGATCTTCAGATGGATCCCCACTGAAACCAGGAAGACCGTCACCCAGGCACTTGTCACCAGCCGACTGGACTACGGGAACGCCCTCTACGCCGGAATTACAGCCAAACTCCAGAGAAGACTCCAATGAATCCAGAACGCCTCCGCGCGACTCATCCTGGACATCCCCCGACACAGCCACATCACCGGACACCTGAGAGAACTGCACTGGCTCCCCGTCAGCAAGAGAATCACGTTCAGACTCCTCACCCACGCACACAAGGCCCTACACGACCTGGGACCCAAGTACCTCAACGACCGAATGACCTTCTACACGCCCACGCGCCAGCTACGATCTACCAGCCACGCACTCGCCACCGTACCTCGCATCCGCAGAACCACCGCCGGAGGAAGATCCTTCTCCTACCTGGCAGCCAAGACCTGGAACTCCCTCCCCACTCACCTTCAACGTACCCAAGACCATCTCTCCTTCAGGAAGCAACTCAAGACCTGGCTGTTTGAGCAGTAACACACCCCCTTCCCCCAGCGCCTAGAGACCCTCCCGGGTGAGAAGCGCGCTATATAAATGCCGTGATTGATTGATTGATTGATTGATTCTTCTTTTTCTTTTGTGCATAAAATTTTCTCATTGACTGGCACCTTGAAAATATGATAGTCCACGCAGCGGCCTCAAAGAGAAACGTGACATGGAAGAAATTCCTGAAAAGAGTAAGCTTCATGATACAGTGAGTGTGAGACTTTTCCTTTAAGCCTCATCTTATCCCACTAGCAAGTTTGTCTTGTGTCTAATGACAGGACGCACCCAGAGTATATCTTGGGTACGCATTCTTTCTAGTGAAATGCTTTCACTGCATTGCATCCATACTTTGTGTCTTGTACTAGATCTTGCCATATGATGCATTCATCTTGAAATTTGGTTCAGGAATTACAATCAACAGCTACTATAACAGGATATATTTGCTGATGTTTCATATACTTAAGGACCACTGTCATTGGAAAAGTGTCCAGTCACTGTGATCAGTTTGGTGCACAGGGTATTTAGCCTTTAATTTTCCTTTGAAAGGTCTTGTGGAATAACCTGCACTCTAATGTGTGCCACTGTGGTTTCCTAGTAAGGTCTTTTGACAGAGATTTCATTTGACATATTCCAATTATAGCATCGTCATCCCTATGCCAGGGTATAGTCATAGACCGTCCTCGGAACATGATAGGGTTTTAAAGTCTCCCTCTAATAAAGTGCAGCCATATTGACTGACTTTATTCTGTAGGATGGAATCAGATCATGCAGTGGGATTCAATCAGACCATCTTTCCCTTCAACAGTCTGATAATATTTCTGCCTAGCCTGTTGTATGGATTATGTCTGTGGTAAGGAGCTAAACTTACTGAAATCACGTGGACAAGTAGTTGTAGGAAACATGCCCTCTCTGTGGGGTCACCCCAGTGTTTTTGCCTTTTGCTAGACCCTTTATTTTTGCTTGCTATAGAACTCTTTACACCTTATAAATAGCGATACTGTTCCTGTGCTTCCCCTCTCAAAATGATGAAATTGGCATACACCGATTGGCATGTTTAACTTGCCTGAAAGTCCCTAGTGTATTGTAGTAAGGGTACCCAGTGCCTGTAACTTAAATGCCACTATTGGACTACAGTACCCATTGTTGCATCCACTACAGTGAAAACATGACTGCAGGCCTAGCATTTGGAGCCTGGCTGTTGCAGTTTTAAACTTCAAACTGTACCTGTCAAAATAACCCTTTTTGGCCTTTAATCCTATAAAGCAGCGTGCATTGTATTTAAAAGTGGGACATGTAAGAAATTGATGTTAAACATGTCTTAACAATGAAAAAGCCCCAAAACTATATTCAATGTAGCATGGGGGTTGCATGACTACATTTTATAATGCAAATCCAGTCAGGAAATGTCTAAAAAAATCAACTTTTTAGATTAGTCATTTAAAATCTAATTCAATGGCAAATCCTAATTTCGATTCAATATTAAGGAAAAGTTAATTAGAAATGTTAACTATTCCCTGCCTAAAGCCTCTTAAGGCCTATTTTCATTTGTTTTACTGCTTCAGCCTGCAAATATTCAGCATTTGAAGAGGTGTGAAAACTAATCCTAGAGCAGGGAACAGAGGTTTGAATGTGGGGAGGTAGTGGTGTTCCCTTTATTGAATGGCCTGTGGAATTGGCCCAGGAACTGTCTTAACTTCAGAGTACTCCCCTGTCACAGCCATACATTGGCTGGCATCTGGGCATGGCCCATCCTTTGTTCCCCCAAGCAGGCAGCCTCCAATCTCTAATACTACAGTGTCAAATCCTGGTTTTCAGGTCTGCTGGACTATTGCATACAGTACTGGGGATACACTTAAAAGGAAGGAAGATCAGAAGAGGTTTGAACCTGCTGTCTGTGTCTTGAGAAGAGCCTAGAGGATTGGAACTGTTCTTACTCTTGGACCCAGGAAAAAGAAGTTGACTCCAAGGGTCATAAGACTAACTTCCTGTTAAAGCTTCAGGGACACAACAAGCTACTGGAGGTCTTTGCTTGCAACTGTCCAGCTAACTGATGACAAGTGGACCTAGACTTTACTTGTTTGGCTCTGCCTGACACCCTGTGATTCTCTAAGTGCCTCTCCTGATTGTGATGGATCGGGACTTAAAGGACTAAACTCAGAATTCTAAAGACTAGACTAAACTCTTTTACCAGGAATAACTTGGTTGGTATATCCGACCTACGCTTCAACGCAGTCAGCATTAAATTGCGCCTAAGTCCCAGTCTACTGCAGCCATGATCAAACCCCCCAATTTCAGACTGATGCTCTTGGTTTTTCGACTCTGTAGTGCCTAGGGCCCTGCTGTCCATATCTCAATGCATGTGCTCTCACCCCTCAAAACTCTCTACAATTGGCCAATACATAATTCAGTTATTTAGCTTGCCTCTAAGTCCCTCATATCTCATACAAGAGGTGCCCAGGGCTAGAAAGTTAAGTCCCTAGTGGGCTGCAGCGCACATTGCATCATTTACATGTTTTTGCCGCAGGGCAGCGCAGCAGGCCTTGCTGATGCGCTGCCTTACGGCAAAAGAAAAGGGCAGGAATGCGCCATATCTTTTAGATATGGCGCATTCCTGTCCTTTTCTCCTGCGCCGGCGCACAATGAGCGGCTGTGCGCCAACACAAGCATGGTGAGCAGAACAATGATGGATTTAATCCAAATCCCTTGACTGGGGATGAATGTTTTGATTTGTTCTGCATTCTGTCCATTAATTGTGTGTCTTTTGCTTTCTCGCCCTTGGTGCGCCAGCTATGACCAGACGTGGGTCCTGGGCTCACTGTGCCACTGGAATCAAGCTAACCTGGCTGAAGAGGGATGAAACCCCGAAACCAGTCCAAGGATGCTTGATTCTGGTCCGGGGAGGACCTGGCTTGGCAGTTAGGGCTGGACTGTTCCCATGAGGCACAGGGTCAAGACTGATTTGCATATGGCCAGGTCTAAACTGGGGTGGCATGATGAGCAAAAGAATGATGGGTTTAACCCAGATCTCTCGACTGGGGGTGAATGTTTTGAATTATTCTGCATTCCGTCTATCAATTGTGTGTCTTTTGCTTTCTCACCCTAAGTGCGCCAGGTATGCCCAGACGTGGGTCCTGGGCTCACATTGCCACTGGAATCAAGCTATCCTGGCTGAAGAGGGATGAAACCCCGAAACCGGTACTCCAGTCCAGGGGGACCTGGCTTGGCAGTTCGGGCTGGACTGTTCCCATGAGGCACATGGTCAAGACTGATTTGCATATGGCCAGGTCTAAACTGGGGTGGCATGGTGAGCAAAAGAATGATGGGTTTAACCCAGATCTCTTGACTGGGGGTGAATGTTTGATTTGTTCTGCATTCCGTCAATCAATTATGTGTCTTTTGCTTCCTTGTTCCCCCATTATGAAACAGAATTATTTCCACACCTTGAAGAGATGTGCAATTTACAATACTGATAATGTGCTTTAGCCTTCACAAAACAGATTCGTTGCCATACTAACATTAAAGTTCATGGAAAGAACAGACTACTGTTTCAGTTGTATTTTAAGTGAATGGACCTGTCATTTTCATGAATGAATCCCACATTAGATTAGAATTTTCATACTGATAAGGTTAATGACAAAGTCTTTCATTTTTTAAAGTGTCGCTTTGTTACGTTAAATTATGGCTTGGTGTTTTTGCATAGTACTGCTGGTGGCAGCCTCAAGGGATTTGGAGGATATTGTTTGGATCAAATTGTAGTGCAATGAGGTTTACACTAGTGTAAAAGGTGAATGTTCTTAATTGAAGGTGGTTCTGAACTGTGGGATGTCAGAAGGAATAAACCAGCTGGCAAGTATTCCCATGTCCTTTGGTTCCATTTTGTTCCCTAACTGAAAGCATTACGTATTTTTGTAATTACTGTTTCAGGTTTTTAATTTAACTATAAGCCTAACAGTCCCAGCATGCTCAATATTGTTAACTAGTAACGGATGGTGATGTCACATATGACATGGGATCATTAGATTGGCTCGCTGCAAGGCACTTTATAGCCACTTCTCCCACCAAATCACTCACGTGACCTATTAAGTTTGGATGAAGACAACTAATTTCAATGAGGGCCCCCCAAAACAGAGACCATATAGAAACAATGTTTAGATTGATAGAGCAGACCTACATGATTGTTTTATCCCCGATGTACTATATTTTTGTGTGCTCGATTGAGTAGCATCATAGTTCCTTTCTTTGCATCTTAGGTGAACGTCTAGGAACTCATTTTATATACGATGAAACCCTCAGTTTTGCAATGAAATCACTTTTTGTCCATGCGCCTCAATTATTCCCCTGCATTTGTCAATGCCGAGAAAAGGTTCAGGCTTCAGTGTTCACAATATAAATACCTTCCTTTTAGCACCAAGTACCGGTACAACTGAAAGGAAAATGCGTTTGATAAACAGGTTTAGCATTGATCCCGATGGGGATTATTTGCACAATCATCAGTTTCCCTGGACACCTGACGGGATTGCAGATCACCAGGGCAGTGCGCCCGCCATGTAGGGCATTGTGTATTCAAGGTGCGCGCTCTGACTGCTAGCAACGCTCCGTCAGATGATTTGTGTAACAAAAGTGCCAGTCACCATCGAGCCCTTAAGTACAGTATTGGCTGCAAACGCGCCTTCATGCAGAAAGAACACAGTTTCTAATGAAAGACAAATCAGATAGGCACCTTGGTATTCGGAACAGAACTCCTTCCTCATTGCACTCTGGAAATTATTCTTTGAAGAGAGTCTCATCCTTTCTCGCTCTAGCGATATATAAATATTCTCTCTTTCTCAGTCTGAATATATATGAACATATATATTCACAGGAAAAAAACCAAGGTGAAAATGTCGATCATAACATCAGTTTATATGCAAAAAACACTGAAATTCACTAGGTATAGTTTACTGAGCTAACTATATCGGGCACCCCCACAATGCATTGGTTGTGACCTTAGATATTATATTATTTATGACATGCTCCATTACATCATTGGTAACATCACTGATGAGATCATTGGTGTCCTGCAATAGCAGGTGCAACATTTCTTTTCACGGACAGCCAATCAGAGTGTAAGCAAGCAGGAGCAACGCAGCAGACAAGAAAAAAGCTTCCTGATTGTATCAGATCACTCTATTATTTTAAGTTGCATGCCCACAAGATTTCCACAGGATTCCTGTGTACCCAACCGTCCAGATATCTATGAATTATAAACCTTAATTTCTCAAAAACGATCAAGCAATTTTTCACCAAATTGCAAAAGCACGCTTTCTCTGTAAAGATCAAGCTTCCTGCAAATTTTGTGTAATTCCTTTTAGCCATTTTGGCGTTATGTAAATGTATGTGTCTTGTAAATCGCACTGCTGCCCTGAGGCGTCGTGGCGCTGTAGACCGCTGGGGAACCCGTCCTGGCTATCCCTGTGAGATGGTCCCTACTGGGTATCTCCAAGGTGAAACCAGGCATCCCCGGCGAATGTGGGGGGCCGTTGTAGAGATGAGGCAAGCTGATGCCCAGAGTTGCCGAGTGTGCTCCCTGGTTAGAGTAGGCACCAAGGCGAGAATTATCGAGTCCGCTGACCCTGGTCCACGACCCTGCCGCGTCGGGAATTGAACCCTGGTCCCGGGCTGCCGCCTCTAACCAGTGAGCCACACCACTCCACTATCACTTTTCAAAAATCACTATGGAAATTGCATGGGGGGATTGTGTTATGAGACCTCTCCTTTTTCTCCCTGCAGAGGTGGATAAACTTTTTTATTGGAAAGTTTTGTGAGATTCAGGAAACTGTGGCAAAGTTATTAGCAAACCAAAAAATCAATTTCCTATGATAACTAGGACCTTATTATAACTACATAGAAGCATACATATTACACAGAACTGTGTAGTAATATACATATATATTTTTTTTCTGAAAAAAAACAAATGTTACAGAGATGTTATAGTTAGGCTCAGGTTTCAATCATACAAAACCAGAGAAATTCAGCAGTTATAGTTAGCTGAGCTAACTAACACTCGTGCCCCCACAAAGCACTGCTTATGACCTCACATATTGCATCACTCATGACATGGTCATTGACATCACTGATGATATCTCAAATGACATCACTGATTACATCATCCACGGAATCTCAGATGCACCCACTCACATCCCAATGTAACCTTTCATACACCCACTCCAACTTCCACACTACAATTCTCAAAGGGCACCCACTGAACAATGGGATTGCGGGGGGAGCCTGAAGGCTTCCACGGTTCCTGCCAGTTCCCTGCCTCCTGCGGGGGCCGGCATTGCTTTGAGAACGAGGGAACTGCTAACATGCTGCTCCCTGGATCTCAAAGCAATGTCTGTTTCCCTGCTCACTTGACAGCGGGCAGGGAAACAGAGATTCGCTCTATTTTAGCAAGCTAGAGCATTTTCTGCTCTTGCTTGCTGAAAGTAGAGTGTCTGCTAAGTCACCGCTCCGACCAAGCCATAGAAAACTGCAATGTCCCAAGGGTAGGCACCCTGGGACATGGCTGGAGCCGGCACTGGAGGTTGGTAGTCCCCAGGGTCATGTAGGGCTTCACGAGGGGGGCTTGGCCCCCTCCTTTGTTAATTAAGACCCAGGGAGGTGGTGGTTCCTGGGGCTGCAGGGACATGCCATCCCCATATGTAATTTTAAAGACATGCCCCGGGGAGGTGGTGGTCCCTGGGCCAGCGGGGGAGACTTGAGGTTCTCCCTTCATATAATTAAGTTACTGCCCTGGGGAAGTGGTGGTCTCCGGGGGTGCACGGCCTCCCTGCATTATTTTCATTGTACATTTGTGTACTGGTGAGGTGATGGTCCTTGAGACAGCGGGGGAGCCGCAAGGCTCTCCCGCATACAATTGAATTACTGCCCCAGGGAGGTGGCTGGCAATCCCCTGGGGCTTTGAATAGCTTGTAGAGGAAGGCCCTGTGTGCCTTTCCTACATTTCCACAGTGCTCATGGGACCTGGCCCCTGGGGGCGTTTATTTAACAAAGCACGGGAGACAGTGCTTTGTTTAAAAAAAAACGTCATCATGAGTCATGGATCCAGCGTGACTCCCACCTAAAATGCTTTTTGGGCACTGGGCGGTCCCTGTGGGATTCCCTAGAGGCTTAGGGGGTCAGTATTTTTCTACCTTGCCCCCTTTTCTTTTTTTTTAAATGTGTTTTTATTGCGACTCAGCTCAACCGAGTCGCAAGATGGCTGGCAACACTTCCTGGTTTGAAGTGTTGGCAGCCAATCAGTTCTCAGACCGAGATCGAGACGGGTTGCAAATCCACCACGTCCCCATATATTCTACAATTTCTTTACATTTCTCGGCAAATACTGAACAGACTTACACCAAAGCACAAAAAAGGCACAACCCTGAACTAACATCTACCTTCCTGCCAAATTTGGTGCAATTCAGCCCAGCAGTTCGGGCTGTAGCTGTGTCTAACGTCCTATGGGAATTATCATGGGGAAAATGAGCTTTTGAGCACCCCCTGGTTCTCAGCCTCCTCTTGGCGGATCACCCCAAAACTTTCAAGATAGCAGCTGAAGTGAGCATCCTATTAGTTTTGAAAATTTCATGGGGATTTGTCAAACAGCGCCCAAGTTATTTGCAAAACAAAAATGCTGGTCCTATGGAAATGAGGTCCTAACTATTACTACCTACTGGCCCTGGAGGCCGCCACCCCCAGGGCCGGCTTCTGCAATGTCCCATTGTTATATGCCCGGGTTAGGCTTAAAGTAACGAAGCTGCACATTTTCTTACATTGTCCTAATTGTGCACAATAACATTTCCACTGTGACTTTTTGCACATATTTGTGTGCATAGCAATGTTGGATTGGTTTCTCTAAAACTCCTGTTTACACATCTAGCTTTACATATCATCACAATGCATGTGCATGGCCTTTTTATGCACAAGGTACAAATGCCATTCTGTCTTCATCCACGGGGCGACAGGGTTATCTACATTTTCATGACTTTGCTAATCTTTGTGTACATCACAAGGATGCTTTCTAATATAAATAATGAGCATCCCAAAAGATTAGCAGAGGAGGTACTTCAGCTGACACCGAGAGTCCTTGCATGCTGAGACCATGCAGTAGTCTGACATCTCATAAGGGGTATCCAGTTAGTGACTAAGACGGGTCCTACATTATCTTCCACCAGGTAATGGGGTTGGATCGTCCCTTGGGAGGATTCTTTGCTTAATGCCTACACACACTCTAGTTACACAGAGAGTAGTTGTTGCGTAGTAGGAGTACGCCTGTTTAATGCCTTGTTTTATAAGCCTGCATATATACACTGTTTTAGCACCAAGGTAGAACTGCATCTACTATTTACTGTTTGGTGGTTGTAATCACTGTCCTCTGCTTCTGTTGACTGATTTTCCCAGCACATGTATTCTATACAAGAATAATATTGGTAAATATATTGAAAACTTCCCACTGTTTATTCTCTGTATATTTCTCTGAGCACAAGTAAGCGCGAGTGATTGAGCGAAAGGTTCTGCTCTGTTACCATGATCCCAGAGGATACTGGATTGTCATGTTCAGTGGTTGCCAGAAACGATTCGCTCCCTGGTAAGGTTAAGCGGGTTTATGGTGGTACAGTGAGCTATCTAGTCTCTAGGCCAATATATCCTGCAGGGTGCTTGGAATCAGTCTGGGCACCTCACCCAAAGTTTATGTTGTCCAACAAACGTGCAGACCCTACAGATTAGTGGGAACTGCACGACACCGGTGACATAGCTGTTTGCTTTAGCTTGGCAGAAGTTTATAGCTCCCACCAAGCTAAAGCAAACATTCCACTTCCAGCGAGCAGGAGCTGTCAAAGTGCTCCCTCCCACTGGAAGTTGGGGTTTCATCTCTTTCTCTGCACGCAGACATGGACAGGGAAAGAAATGAAACGATTTCTCCTGCACAGAGGGAATTACCTTTCCAGCTGCTCCCTCTGTGCAGCATTAATGCTGGTTCCCGTATGAGGAGGAGAGTCAGCTGAGACCGCAGGGGCCTTGAGATTCCCCCTTGGTCACGGTGAAAAAAGCAGGAAGTGGCAAAATAAAGGAAAGAAACAAGAAGAGAGAGGCAGAATGAAGGTCAGCAACAAGGAGAAAGGCAGAATTAAGGTCAGCATCAAGCAGAAAGAGGCAGAATAAAGTTCAGCAATGAGCAGAAAGAGGCAAAATAAAGGTCAGCATTGAGCAGAAAGAGGCAAAATAAAGGTCAGCATTGAGCAGAAAGAGGTGAAATAAAAGTGAAAAACAAGCAGAACGAGGCAGAATGAAGGTCAGCAACTAGCAGAAAGAGGCAAAACAAAGGTCAGTATTGAGCAGAAAGATGCAAAATAAAGGTCAGCAATGAGCAGAAAGGGGTGAAATAAAAGTGAAAAACTAGCGGAAAGAGGCAGAATCAAGGTCAGCAACAAGCAGAAAGAGGCAAAATAAAGGTCAGCAACGAGCATGGAGAGAGGCACAATAAAGGTGAGAAACAAGCAGAAAGAGGCAAAATAAAAGTGAGAAACAAGCAAAAGGAAGCAGAATAATGGTGAGAAATGAGCAGAAAGAGGAAAAATAATGAACAGAAGGGAGCAGAAAGAGGAATAATAAAGGTCATAAGCGAGCAGAAAGAGGCACAATAAATGTCATCAATGAGCAGTAAGAGGCAAAATAAAGGTGAGAAACAAGCAGAAAGAGGCAGAACATAGCTGGGAAACGAGCTGGAAGAGGTAGAATAAAGGTCACAAACGAGTATAAAGAGGCAAAATGAAGGTGAGAAACCAGCATAGAGGTAAAAAAAGCTCAGCAACAAGAAAACAGTGGCAAAGTAGAGGTCAGAAACAAGTAGAAAAAGGGAAAATAGAGGTAAAAAATGAGCAGCAAGAGGCAGGATAAAGGTCAGAAATAGCAGAAAGAGGGAAAATAAAGGTCAGCAATGAGCAGAAAGAGGAATAATAAAGATGAGAAACTAACAGAAAGAGGCAGAATAAAGTTCATAAACTAGCACAAAGAGGCAAAATAAAGCCAGTAACGAGCAGAAAAAGGCAAAATAGAGATCAGAAACGAGCAGAAAGAGGCAAAATAAAGGTTAAAAGTGACATCACTAATGACTTCTCTAATCAAATACAGAAAGTAAACACTGATCACTGGCGATATGAAGTATAGCATGAAGATAAATATGAAAACCCACCCATTTTTACAAAGTATATATATATATATGTATATATATCCATCAAACAGGTAAGTCCCAAAGGAGTGACGTCTCAGGAAGGTAGGTAACACACGTCTATTATTATTGATAACTTGCTGGCAGGCTAAACACCCAGGCACAGGCATCAATGGCCATTCTTTCACCAACGTGTGTCAGGAGTTGAAGCACGATTCCCTACGCATGTTTTAAATTCCAATTACCTGCCACAGTGTGTGTGGCCATCGTTGTGGCCTTCTGGGCAATGCAGTGCGCTGCGGTATTCCCCATGTGGGACTGATTATACTTTCTTCCAAATTAAAACAAGAGTTATTGCCCAAGTGGGTAGAAACACCGTCCTAGCATGGAGCCTGCCCCGCTTTCCAGAGGTCACAGCGTGCATCAAGCCAGCACCACCCTGCAATGGCGCCAGACTCGCCTTCCTCTCGTAGATACCAGCACCCTCATGGTGCCAGCGCGGACCTGCAGACAAGCGGTGGGCATCACTTCACTGCCAGCATACACTTTCATCTTTTGTTTCTGAACCAAGTCATTCTCACGAGTTCCATTCTAGGTTTTCTCTCTCTGATTGGTCCACTAAGGGATCTTGGTTGGCATTGCTCTCCCGATCATGAATGTCGTAGAACTTTCACCTGTGGTTGAGTGAGGTGTTGAATGATAGGCTCTTAAGGTAGAGTTTAACACAGTTTTTAAATCAAGCTTTTCAAGAGTAGCCTGCTGCACTGCTTTCTTTAGCATACTCATAAAACTAAATTATTCCGTTGGCCTGCTTCCACATAGGTGTGCTTTTCTGATGCTTTATACTCAGATGCTCAAAGAAATATTTACTCTCCAGACTGATAAATGGCAGACCATTGTCAGACTTCAACATGGTTCAAACACCCCATGTCGCAAAGATGCCATCTAGTCTCTCAATGACTCGGTCTTGAGTGGTAGATGGGAGGTCCTCAATTAAGGTAAATAATGAGTATTCATCCAAATCACCATCAGGTGATGTCCATTGTCAAGTGGACCAAAAAAGTCAATGGCTACTCACTCCAGGATTGCTTCAGGAGTTCTGACATGTTTAAGGTGTATCAAGTAACTTTAGTAGATAGGCAGCTGCACAGATGACAGTCCATTAATTAATCTCAACTGGCTCTTTGAGAAATGGAAATCAGGTTTTGTAAGCTCTCGTTTTGTGTCAATGATTCCACAATGTCCTTTGTGGACCACTTCAATCACCTTCTGCCTCAGACTCTACAGAATCAAGACTCTCAACCCTCACAATATAACTCCCTCATGAGTTATGAACCATTCATTATTGACATTTTTGTGTTTTTTATATTTACCTTCTCTCATGAGACGTAGAGTGTGTTGGTTCCCTGACTGATGTGTAATTATATCTTTCAACTGTAGCAAGTCACTATCATGGCTTGCAGCAGTGATAATCTGGGCTAACCAAATGGCAGCTGGTGTGTTTGACTTCACAATTAAATTGATATAGGCTTCAGCTGTCTTAGATGGAGTATCATGACCTTGTATAGGCTAGTCAGCATGGTTCTGATCCTTCCCTGGAAGATACACAATGTTTTGGTTGTACTCTTGTAATTGTACTCCCCATCGTTCAATGTGAAGAGGCATATTGGCCATGTGGATTCCTAAATATAGTTAATAAAGCTTGATGTTCAGTTATCAGCGTAAAAAAGGTTTTCCGTACAAAAAATACATAGAATTGTTCACAAGCCCATATCATGGCTAAACCTTATTTTCAGGTTATGAATAAGCATGTTCTGTCACTACCCAACCCAGACAAAGATTAAACGAGCCTGGATCATACCGTCTGTTAGCCTTGCTAAATACAAACCACAAAATATTAGCTAGGGTATTGGCTGACCGTCTGACCCTGCTGGTGCTATTGCTGGTGGGTACTAATCAGAATGGCTTAGTCCCAGCCCGTAATACGTCCCTGAACCTTCGCTGTTTCTTTAGGGTTGCCAGCTATTCTCTCTGTAACTGCCCACACTCGGGTTGTCTGATGCTGGATCTGGAGAAGGCGTTTGATTCCCTGGTGTGGCCTTAGTTGTTTGCAGTACTTAGTAAACTAGGCATCAAAGGGCACGTACTCCATCTAGTCCAACTGCTGTACACATAGCCAACTGCAAGAGTGAAGTCAGGCACTTATATTCCTGAACCCATTCCGATTGGGGGCGGAACCCGTCAGGGGTGTCCTCTGTCCCCACTATTGTTCACCTTAGCGGTGTAATCACTGGCTGCGCTGCTTAGAATGCAGGGTGTTGTGTGGGGTAGTCCACTGGGAGATGGTGTGCAAGCAGTATCATTGTACGTGGATGACATTATGATATACCTTAAGGATGTGAGCACTCTCCACTTGTGCGTATGAACACACTAGTGACCTTTGTTGATTTGTGGGGGTTGAAGGTCAACTGGAGTAAACCTTGCCTATGCCCCTTTCGTGGTGCACAACCGGACCCTGTACTTTGATGAGGTGATGTAGGTATACCCTGGGGCCTGACACATTCAGATTCCTTGGGATCCACATATATCATAGTCAGGAGGATTTGACGGAGGGCAATATAGGCAGAGCAATCAGAGCGCTGCGTTCGCAAATGTCCTTTTGGGTACGCTCCCACCAACAGTTGAAGGCCGCATTGCATTGGTGAAGATGGTGGTGCTCCCAAGACTATTGTATAATTTTACAAACATACCCGTCTACGTGGCCCCAGTCATTTTTCGGAGATTTGAAACTGCCCTAAGGGAATTCATATGGAATGGCTCTCACTGCCGTGTAGCCCTCACACAGTTTACCTTCCACTTGAGGGGGTATCCTAGCTGTCCCTAACATGGAGCAGTATTATCTAGCTTCACAACTCCGGTGGGAGGGGAGGAGGCTGGTGGGGCTACAACTGACTGACACTGCCGCGGAAAGGGCCCGCCATGGACTGTGGGGGACATACTTTGCCTATTTCACCTGTGCGCCAGACGCCGTCCACCTAGTCAACTGCTATTACAGGTTGCATACAAAACTTACCATACAAGCCTGTACGTATCACGTGCAATGACACCGTATGCGCCAGCCTTATCACCACAGGGCACGCCTATTAGAAATGGCCCGGTGACTGCTGCAGAGTTATCTATCTAGCTAAATATGGGGTTGCAAACACTGGTGGACATTTACCAGGACGTGACACTTACTCCATTTGAGGAACTGGCAGAGGTAAACAAATTGCCACCTGATCAGTTTCAACTATATTACTCATTCCTAGCAACGCTTAGGGCAGATGGTGAAACATGAGTGAGGAACAGCCCACGCATCACACCATACAATATTTGCACGTTATGGGAAGCGGTAGTCACCACACTTGGTGGTTTGTGGAGTCACTCCGCCTCCACACAGCGATCCCAATGACAAATGTTAGACAGAAGTGGGAAGTAGATAAGAGGCTGCCATTTACGGACAAGGAATGGTCCAAAATACTGATTTGTCCTACATATATCCCATGTAACTCATGCTTTAAACTCCTACAAAGCTATATATTCCAGAGGACCTATCTTACTCCCAAGAGAATTAACACATTTTATGGACAGACAGACAGACAGGGCATGTCCTAGATGCAAACATGTTGGGGCTGACTTGCTACACATGTTGTGGCCCTGTACTTCCCTACATGCATATTGGGGATGAGTCTGTGACATCCTGGGGACATCCACGAATCGCCAGCTAGAATGCACCTGGGAGGAGTGTATACTACACATCTACCCTAGGGGCAAGAAACTAAGGGCAACCTCCTGGTTCCTGGATTTGGATATGCAAACCGCAAACGTCAGTTAACTAAGAGGTGGAAAAAGTCAGACCCGCCGACAATATCAGCATGTATACAATCATTCTTAGTATGGGCTAGGGCAGAGGGTAAGGCACTCCGTGTAGAAGATACCTGGGGCCTTCACAAAATGCCCATTGCAACACAATGGGAAGCCATGCTGCAGGAATTTCACGGGTAATTGGAGGATAGTGACGGGGATTCAACTACTGCCTCCCCAGCAACTGTCACACTAGACAGGAGCAAACAACCAGTCAGTCCCTGTGGAAGATAATAGGCCAGAGGAGTCTCCTCTCCTCTATGTTCTTACACCTGGTCTTCTGTGGTCCTGGGTGTGGAGAGCTGTTGGGTGGGTGGAGATTATGGAGTTGCCCAGGCAATGGCAATGCTCACAAATATGCATGCAGGACCCACTCACAAGCCAAAATAACGTAGTGGCAATGCAAGGTATATGTACTGTTAAGGAAGCACTACCCACCCTTCTCAGTTTTGCATCATTTGTAAAAACAGAAACAAAAAATTTGTATTCATGTAATGTCATATATCACATTCGTACTGCTACTAACGTACTGTGTAACCGAAAAGAGGGAAAACAAACCTAATGCGATCATATCAGTATGCTCAGAAGTCTTTGCTACACATGATCAAATCTGTTGCACAATGTTTAGCCGGTAGTCCAGGCAATTGTAGGCTATTGGGCCCCAGTGTAAGCCACTGGTAATATCGCTAATGTAATGCACTATATGATCAGTGGGACGACAGGAGCTGAAAAAACATTGTAGTAACTAGCGATTGTTCATCAAAGCTGTTAAGGTCTTGTATAACTGTACAAATTACATATGTATAACATGTAAGCTGATGCTTATTAACAAACACTCAATAAACAGATGTTTAAAAAAAAGATAAAGCACATTCTGTTTGGGGCAAACTCTTACCTGCATATGTCACAATAGGCCTAAAAGCAATACAGATGACTGCAGTGTTGTGAAAGCATAGCGCCTAACTTGACTGGACTAGCGTCAACAACAACCTCGGTATGATGCTCCTGATTGAAATATGCCAATTCCGAAGTATTCTCAATTATTTGTTTTTATTTTCTTAAAATGTATCTCACATTCGTGTGACCAATAAAAGGTAACATCCTTTTTAGTCAACTCTCTCAATGACAAAGTCTCGTATACAGCTGTAACATGCCAAGAAATTCACGCACTACTGAAACGCCTTGGAAGGGGGGGGTCAGCATTTGACAGCACTTGTACTTGATCAGGTGTCATATTCCCATGAGAAGATATATGGCCAAAGAATTTTAACATTGTCTTGTGGAACTTATATTTATCTTCATGTCATATCTTCATGTCTTCTGCTAAAAGTTCAGCTTGAAAAGCTCATACGAGGCATGTATGATACCCTCTCTTCCCTAACCAAAATCGAAGTGCCCACCCAACAGCCCTCACGTCCCCTCACACCCGCCTCTCCCAGCCTGCCCAAATATCCGACTCCCATTCCGACCCTCGCCTCCACCACATCGCTCCTACACGTAACTATACCAGAGGCAGAAAGGCGAACTGACAGACCGAGTAGAGTGGAACCCACTATCTCCCCCCATGAAGTGACCACTGTCCCCTCTTCTTCCCCTAACTTGAGCACCCCTCAGCATCCACAGAGAAGGACCCCTCCCTCCCTCACACGGGTACCCAGGCTATTCTCATCACCCAAATCCTCTATCCCAGTTATCACAGGAATAGGCAGGGAACATCCTCCCTTGAGACTCCCCAGACCCCCCTCACAGCTAGCCTCCCTGACCAGAGCCCAATCCAACTTGGCGCTCCCGGTTGAACAACCTCGCATCAGATGCATGCTCATCAACAGCAGATCTGCTTCAAAACACGCAACAGAATTAGCAGAAGCTATACTCTCACATGATATTGATGTTGCCTTCATCACAGAAACCTGGCTCAACTCCATGTCAGCCCCCATCATGGACCTGCTTGCACCACCAGGATTTTCTATCACGCGCAAAGACCGCCATAAGCAGAGAGGTGGAGGTGTAGCCATCATTCACAAGACTAACCTAGACATCACGGAAAGCGCACCCTACCTATACAGCTCCTTCGAATGCCTCTCTATCAGTATCAAATCCTGTGCAAAGAGTGCTACACTCTGCCATCTCCTCTATCACCCACCAGGCAATTCAAAGGAATTCGAAATGCAACTATCCGACCTAATCACCCAATGTGCACTCAACAACGCCAATAACATAATCCTGGGCGATCTCAACATTAGATGGAAGGATACTAACAACCCACTCATACAATCCCTCAACAACCTTCTGCTAGAAAATGATCTGACACAACATTGCTCTGAAGAAACACACTACAGAGGAGCGACACTCGACGCAATCATTGCGGACAACCACACAATCACCATTGACTGGTCAGACCACCATTTAATTCTTTTCCGCATCAATCAACCAGCGCCAACTCGACTCATAACACAAGCTCCCCCCAAATGGACAAGGAATATTGCCCAAGTCCCTCAGGCCATCCCAGAAGACAAACTAAACACTCTCCTCCCAAACTCATCGGAGCACCTCTCAACCACTGACCTCACCTCTCTCTACCACTCCAACATGACGACCACCCTTGACCGCCTGGCCCCCTTGAAATTAAAAAAACCCAGAAACATTCCATCGAGATCGTGGTTCACCACGGACATCAATGACGAAAGAAGACTTCTCAGATCCCTTGAAAGAATATGGAGGTCCAATCCATCCTCCCTTCACCGTGAACAACTCAAGACGGCACGCAGAACATACAACAAACTCATCAAGGAAAAAAAATCTTCCTTCTTCTGCTCCGCTCTAGATAACGCAAAAAAACGCCCTAAAGAGCTCTTCAACATCATCAGAAGTCAAACATCTGAACCTAGCAAATCCGTCTCAGTGGCCTCCAAAAAACAATGCGCCAACTTCGCCAACTTTTTTAACGAAAAAATCATCAAGATCGACCTTTCTCTCAGCACTGCCCCTTCTTTTCCCAAGGTGAACATCACCCCAGTATTGACTGACACCACCTTATCGATCCCACCCACTCAATGGTCCGTCTTCACGCCGATTCAGGAAACAGAGATCATCAACCTGATCTCCAACGCCAGATGGTCATCCCACTCCCTGGACCAGCTTCCTATAAACTTGACCAAAGCCCTGAAACACACCCTAGCTCCAATCTGGTGCAAAATCATCAACAGCTCGCTGAGCTCAGGAACTATCCCAGACTGCCTCAAGGTCGGCCAAGTCACGCCGCTACTAAAAAAAAACAGGGTTAGAAACAGAAGATATGAACAACTTTAGACCCATGTCAAATCTCCCTCTGCTATCCAAAACACTAGAAAAATGTGTGCTCCCACAGCTAACCCAACACTTAGAGAACATCAAGCTCCTTGACCCCCATCAATCGGGTTTCAGGAAAGGATGCAGTACTGAAACTGCCATCCTAAATGTCATAGATGATCTCCACAAATCACTTGACTCTGACCAATGCTGCCTTCTCATTCTCCTTGACCTTTTGGCCGCCTTTGATACTGTTGATAACACGCTGCTCCTAAAAGCCCTTCAAGATAGAGCAGGCCTGGAACTGATGGTATTGAATTGGTTCTCCTCCTTTCTACACAATCGCTACCAAAGAGTAAAAATCAAAAACTTTGAGTCCGACCCCCTACCCGTCAGTAGAGGTGTCCCTCAAGGGTCAGTACTCTCCCCCCAACTCTTCAATATCTACATGGAACCGCTTACCACAATACTCAGGAATTCCAACATCCCCTTCCACCTCTACGCTGATGACACACTACTCTATCTGGAAACCACCTGTATGGATGACATTCTCAAACTTAACGACACGCTCAAAGACGTTCAACAATGGCTCTCACAAAATCACTTAAAGCTCAATCAAGAAAAAACTGAAGTTCTTCTCATCTCCAACAGAGACGAAAACCCCCAAATTGAAGAATGGCTCAAAGCCATCGACGCCATCAATGTCACCCTCAAGCCAAAAGACTCGGTCAAATCCCTAGGAATCACCTTAGACCCCAAACTAAACATGAAAAAACACATTGCAAACTCCGCCAAAAGCGCTTTCCTCAATCTGAAACTTCTCTACAAAATAAAACCATTCCTGCCTCCCAAGGACCTCCAAATGGCCACTCAAGCTCTGGTGCTCTCCAGAATTGACTATGGAATCACAACCCTGACCGGCTCAGCCAAATCACACCTTGGCCCCCTGAAAACCACCCTCAATGCCGCGGCTAGAATGGTCACAGGAACCAAGAAATTCGACCACATTTACCCCGCGCTCAAGGATCTGAAATGGCTCCCTATTGAACAACGAGCAAACTTTTGAACAGCATGCCTTGCACACAAAGCCCTCCACACAGGCAAACCAGAATACCTGGCTGCGAAACTCAAAAGGGCTGGGCAGTCCAGGACCCTCAGAAGCTCCAACATGCTTCTTCTCATCCCGTTGAAATCGCGAAAACGCAAAACTTTAAGCAAATGCTTTGCAGGTAATGCTCCCAGGATATGGAACGCCATCCCTCCCCACATCAGAATGACATCCCACTTCCCAAAATTCAAGACTTTACTCAAAGCCCTCTTCCTGGAGGACACCTGAACTGTAAGGGGATGCTCATAGTTCCCCTAACCCTTGTAGTCATTATGATCTGTATGTTCTTGTTGTTTTGTTATCCTCTTGAACTGTACAGCTATCAATCTTTCTTCGCCGTCAAGACACATTGTTTTACCTGATGTGAAGCGCTCTGATACCCTCGGGCCCAGCTAGCGCTATACAAAACTTATAATAAATAAATAAATAAATAAATAAATAAAATATATGCGTAGAGTTCCTTCACTGTCTTTCTTGGGCAATACCACTATGGGAGAATACCATGGTGGGGTACCAGCAGACAGCTCAATAATATCATGCTTGAGTATAGATTCAAGTTCAATAGCATCCTGTAAGGGTAAAGCAATTTGTCTATGTCTTTGAGCAACAGAACGGACATCTTCATTAATAGGGAGCGTTACTTTCCTAGTCTTAAGCTTTCCCAAACCATGAAACAATGAAGGGAATTAACTTAGTATTTCATGGTGAGCATTCATGTTGTTGTACCCCATCGCTGCTAGGCCTCATCCCCTCAACCCCCCCTTGCCAAGCCTTTTTTTGGCTATGTGGGGTAGTTCGCGCTTAGGCCCCTGTAACTTTTGATCACATAAGGTATCCACCAAATTTGCATCCTTTTCTTCCAACATCATGGGGATTTTAAAGGTACCCAGGGTTTGTTGATTCCCCTGGAGGGGACCCAGAAGTTAGCCAAAATACAGCAAAAGTTTGTTTTGTTTTTGGAAAAATCGGAAAAAAAGGGCTACAGATGAAAGTGTCTGTTTTTTTCCCGGCAAAGGGTATCAACAAAGGGGTAGTGGTGGTGAAATCACCATCTTCATGGCTTTTGTCAGAAAACCAAAACTTTTTACACAGTTTAGCCATATTTCTGGCACATAGCCTATTTGTGCTATTTTTTGTGCTTTCAATCTCCTTCCAGTTAATGGTAAAAACGGGTATGAAAGCAATGATGGATCCTGGAAAGCTATACATTTCTGAAAAGTAGACAACATTTTGAATTCAGCAAGGGTTCATTTGAGTAGACCATTCAAGGTTTTTACATGGAAACTAAGTTTAAAATAGGAAAAATAGAAAATAAGTTTTAAAAAAACAGCTATTTGTGCCAACATTTTCACCTGTAACTTCTACTAAGTATGTTTGAATTACAGAGAGAGACCCTTCTAACCAAAGGGATGGGGTACTCTTCACAAGTTTCCAAACAAATTGCCTTTGGAATGAACTAAAGGAACATATACACTGTATCTGTGATCCGAACAAATAACACAAAAGTAAAACTACAGGATTCAATATGATTACACATCTACCACATCAAATCCAGTTGTACAAAATATTTCTTTAATTAAATTCACATAGAAAATCACTGAATTAATTCAAAAATTACATTAATACATTGCATCTTATCCATAAAAATCACCTTCACAAATATTGCACCATTACAAAAAACATAAAAATACATACACATAAATACGAGAAAACACAATTTCAGACTCCAACGTTAGTCATTTGCAAGGACTTATCATCTGCATCAGTGGAGGGATGGCCTGGTTGAACTTTTATTTGTACAATACTAAGGCCATATTCCCTTATGTTTTTTATAAATTGTAATCCCTGGTTCTTGAAAAATTGGATGTGGTTATAAACAATGTAATTTGTCATGCATGCCAATATAACATAGTGTAAAAATGAATGCTGCATTAGCACTCTCATTGGTAAGAATAAAATAAATACACAATTATTACATTATACATATGTTTGTTTTCTCACAGGTTAATCACATTGAGGAAACAAGAAATAGTGAAAATCTTTTACAAAATGTTAGTCTTGATAAAGATGGAAGTATTTTGATTAAATCCATCGAAACGCGTCGACGCCACTTAGACGACATAATCTCTAAGGGAATATGGCCTTAGTATTGTACAAATAAAAGTTCAACCAGGCCATCTCTCCACTTATGCAGATGATATGTCCTTGCAAATGACTAACGTTAGAGTCTGAAATTGTGTTTTCTCGTATTTATGTGTTTGTATTTTTATGTTTTTTGTAATGGTGCAATATTTGTGGAGGTGATTTTTATGGATAAGATGCAATGTATTTATGTAATTTTTGAATTAATTCAATGATTTTTTTAATGTGATTTTAACTAAAGAAATATTTAGTACAACTGGATTTGATGTGGTAGACGTGTAGTCAAATTGAATCCTGTAGTTTTACTTTTGTGTTATTTGTTTGGATCACAGATACAGTGTATATGTTCCTTTAGTTCATTCCAAAGGGAATTTGTTTGTAAACTTCTACTAAGTATGACAGATGTTTGAAAGCAATATACCGTTAGATCCCCTAGACCAGTGGTTCCCAAACTGTGCGCCGCGGCACCCCGGTGCGCCGTAATGAGGTGCCAGGGGCGGCGCGGCACGATGTGTGAAATCTAACGCACAGTCATCAGCCGCCCGCCCTGCTGCGTTACACAGCTTGAGTTCTGCAGTCACACGCAGTGAGAGTCTCATGGTGTCTGGACTCAGGTCACACTGTTTAGGACAGAGACGAGCCGCACATCAACATGCTTTTTGAAATAATACAGCGCCTGCTGTTCACTGTAGTGCCGCAGCCCCAATCCATTCTTGAGTCAGTCTTCAGCGTTCATGAGCGGTAAGCTCTCAGTGTCCCACTGTTTTTCGAAAGGTCTCTTTGTGCAGCTCCGGGGTCTTACGTCGCAGCTAAGAAGGTAGCACCCAAAGTACTTCACAGGTCTTTAAAAGACCGTGTACTTGTGAATTAGGCTTTTGTTGTGTTTACATCCCTTTTTACAGCCGCTCTGGTTACGGGTGGATGAATTAGCCCCCACCCCCCAAATCTTTTTCAGCCCCCCCGAAATGTGTCTCTAGTTACTCGCCTGTCTCAGACTCACCATGAACTAGTGCAGAGAATTAACATGCCTGCAACAAAGAATGTAGTATCTGATATTACCGAAATGTATTTTATGTAAATAGCCCGATGGGGTTATTGCTTTTGCCACAGAGATCCTTTTGTTACTTGTGGTTCAGCTGCACCAGTGACTGAGCTGGGGGAGGGCGTGCTATGCTTAAACATCATTTATGGGTGTAAAAGCTCCTGCTAGAGTTACTTGAGGGTCCAGCAATTCTCACACAACAATAAAAACATTAAAGCTAACTTATGATTAATGCTCCTGCTGGAGAGAGATCAGAGTTTTGTCTAGGAGCAGTTTTGACCCACCATAAAGAAGTGCAGGGGTTAAAATGCAATCTGTAACGCAGGGCACAAGTCCAATAAAAATAAGTGGGGGACTGACCAAGTTAGACACTATGCAAGTGACATCATGACATCACGACGTAGCGCTATAAAAGAAATAAAAAATAATTATTTAAATTATTTGTGTAAATACTGGAACAGACCACCCTACCTGACAGTCTTACAGTGGCTGCACTTATATACAGGGACAGAACAAAGGCAAAAGCATGCTCCTCGAATACCTGTGAAGAGATTGCAAGCTGTGTGCCTTTGTTTCCCCTCTGCTGCATTTACATTTAAGTGTGAGGTTCCAAGGCGCCTCCAGTCAGGAGTTTCCAACAAGAGGAGGCCTGATGGCCCCTTAACTTCGGCCTTGATGGAGGTGAAAAAAAATCCCCCTCACTGGACAAGTTCAGCATATTTCTGTGGGACCCAACTTCCTGGCAGGGGGGACGTTGTCCACCCTGTGAAAATAGTGGGTGGACGCCGTGTACCTGCATATACCCCCCACTCGTGCCCTGTTGGAAAGATCAGGTGCATTGCGCCAGTTTCAAGATCTTTGTAGAGTTTGCTCGTTGCTCAAATGGGAGCAATTTCTGATATTTATATGTTTCCCTCGTCTTCATTGCTTGATTTTGCTCATGAGAAAGTGTCACTCATAGTCCTGCGCCCTGGCACACGTTAACTAGCATCCAGGTGAGGCATTCACACACGATCAAAGAGCGTGCATACACACTTAAGCGCTGAATGGCTGTGCGTGCACACAGAAAAGTGCACACACTTCAGAGAGAGAATCTCGAAAGTGTGCACAAAGGCAGGCACTTCTGAGCAGAGAGCGTCCACCTGTGAGCAAAGAGCATGCAAACATAGGTAACGTCCACACCCTGGAGAATGCTAACACACACAGGAAAACACATTCCAAAGAGAGAGCATGTGAAGTGTGCACATACCGCCGTTAGCATGCCTAGACAGGCGAGGCGAATGCATGCACGTGCTCATTAACCGTGTACACCAGTGAAAAAAATGGTGGGGAGCCACAGCCAACTGCCGATTAGGTCAAGGGAGCCACAGATCAAAAAAGTTTGGGAACCACTGCCCTAGACCCTTCTGGTTGTGGGGATATATACGACTTGTAGGACTTGTAGGTTCACCAAGAACCCGAGGAACCCAGTGCCAATAACTGAGCAGCGTCTTGCAATGTTTTTTTATTGTGTACCCGATATATAGTAATTCATTTGGGAAAATATAAACAGGGAAAAGTCGCTATGAAAATCTCCTATGTATTTCTGAAATGGGAACAAAATATAGAGTTTAGAAACATTACCTATTTGCACATCTCATAAATTGTTGGTACCCATACCAGCATGTGAATGATAGGTAATTTTTCAAAGTGACTTCTTTTTTACACATTGACTTACATTTGGAAGGACAGCTAACGTGAGCTTCAATTAGAAAACCATAGAGCAGTGGTTCCCAAACTTTTGACTCCTGAGGACCCCCATTGAGTCACCACTGGAAGTCGGGGACCCCCAAGCAATTTGTAGGATTTAAATTTCAAATATTAAAACAGTAATTCGAAAAAAATGAACACACGTTTGCACACAAAACAAATACTCGAATTACTAATGATTTTAGGAAAATATTTACAAGCCCCTATAACCATGGAAAATCACTTTTTGCGGAGTTCCCGTGGCGATAGTGGCTTCGCCTTATTTACAAGGCAGCGTTAAGCCACTTAACGTGGCTTAACACTGCCTTGTAAATAAGACCCCCTTTCATCCAATGCTTAGCGTTAAAGGGTGGGCAGTGGGTGTTGTGTGGGCGTTTTCCCTGCAACACCCATTGATTTTGAGGCTGCCCCCTATTTACAAGGGCAGCGTAAATGGGAGGCAGCGCCAAAATTGAGACCAGGGACAACCGGGTCTTAACAGGAGAAATGCTTCACTTCTACTCGTTTTTGCAAAACGCCTTGGATTGTTTATCTTCAGGAAGGTGACCATTCCTGCACCTCAACAATCTTTTTAAAAAAATGCCATTTTATAACTTTCATGTGTGCTGCATTAAGCAGCACAAATAGAAGTGACAAAACGACACTTCGAGATTGTTTATGTGCAGGAAGGGGGACCTTCCTGTACATAAACAATCTTCGCCTGTTAAGTGTAGAGCCAGCGCAGGGAAAACGCACGGCTGCACCATATTCTTGTAAATATTGTGCAGCCCTGCGTTTCTGAAGTGGCGGAGTGTGTTGTTAAGCCAAGGAGGCTAACGACACTCTTCGCCACTTCTGTTGTATTTTATATTGAAAGAATTTGCAAGAAAACAAAAAAAGTTATTGGGAAGGTTGGTGCTGCGTCTCTGTGACTAACTTTTCAATGGTTGGCTTTATTTCGTAGTACGAGGCTCCTGCTCCTTCCAGGGCCAGACTGGAAACCCAAAGCAGCCCTTGGCAAATGATTTCAGACCAGTCCCCATACTGAGTGCAGTGAGTGAGCCTGACCACTACAAAGGAGACTTTGGGTGGCTCTCCCCCAAGCAATTTAGGAAACAATGGTGCAGTCTACAACACATATCATTATATATTGAATTGTAGTAGCTTTTAAGGAATAGTAAATGAAGACCTGACTATGCACCAGAATATGACAATCTTTCTGGGGGTTCTTCAATGATTCCCCCACTATCACCCTCCAACAGTGCTTCTCATCTCTCCATTGCCCCTCCGTCACGTGTATTTCCTTTTTTATAGCATCTATACCGTTGTAGAGATGTTAGAGCACTTTACATCACACACATATAGAGACAGTGAATCATACATGTAAATCAGTGTATAAAAATGTTACATAAGGCAAAGGGGACTACGAGGTGTAGAAGTCACATGTCATTCATACTGGTAGGCATTTTTAAAGAGTGCTTATTCTGGAGAAGCACAAACCCAGGATTCAGAAAATAACACAGTGGTTAGCAATAACTTTAACAATAAAAATGTATTTCCACCCAAATAAACCTTTTTAGCAGCATCAGGATAATGAAAGACTGGGAAAAAAACATAAGTTACTAACTTGTACCTTACAGTTTGCAAGCAGCTCTTTAATGGCAGTTTATAGGTCTATTTGCTAGATTACAACTGTCACTTATGAACTGCAGAGTAACAAAAGAATACCTGTGACAAAAGCAGTAACCCACTGACCTATGCATATAAAATACTGTTCCTTAAAATTCATGGTACACCTCCTTGCAGTAGGCATATTAACCCTCTGTGCTACATTGGATAAGTCAAAGCTGCCACCAGAAAAAACTCTCCTCTCTCCAGCAGGGACATTAATCACTGGCGTTATCTGGACACTTTTATTGTTCTTTTAAAACTGCTAATTAAACAAGATACTTTGCAGTGCTTTAAAAACTGCTGTCTGCGGACCCCCTGGGAATGTGTCAGGGACCCCTGGGGGTCCGCGGACCACAGTTTGGGAAACACTGCCATAGAGCATATTATCAAGCTCATTATCGCCGTTTCAGCTGCAGTTTTTTTGCCACTAATGCGGCGATAATTTTATCGCCTGCCTTGATAATATGCCCCATGGCTTGTGGATCCCCCAATGTTTCCCTACCCAGAATTCCCTGCAAACCTTACATTTAGCTGAAAATAATACATTTTTCCATGGAATCAGAAAGGGGGCAGAAAGGCTGTCTGGCACAATTTAATGAGGGGGATCAAAGGCCCTTGCCTAAGGGATCGCTCCCCCTCCCTGGTGGCTAGTGGGTGGATCCCTGGTTGGGGATCCCCAAGCAGAGAGCCATTAGGGAAGGCTACCGTTGGAAAGGGGAGATTCTTCCCTTTCCAACAATACCTCTCCCAAGTGTTTCGGTGCTTGGGAGGCTGAGATAGCCCCCAAGCATCGAAACATTAAAACTGAAACTAAGTTTCAGTTTTGTTTTCAATGTAATGACGACAGCGTGCCATGCGCGTGATTGTCATTACATTGAAAGTCACCAAAGGGCATCAGGAGGTTGGGAAGCTCTTCCCCACCTCCCGAGGCCCCAAAGAAAAAAAGGAAATCCCTCTGCTGTTTGCAGCTGAGGGATTTAGTGCCCCTGTCCTCATGACAGAATGGTTCTATCATGAGCACATGAGCACTGGTGCTCATGACGGAACCATTCCGTAATGAGCACCGAAGGGGTTAAAGAAATCAGTCCAATATCAGCAGGTGTGCTGAAACTGAGTAGACAGGCACTTGACGCTGCACCTTGACCCACATGGATGGGTGCTTGCACCTTCGTTTTCTTGTGCTTCATTTTCGATACAAATTAACTTTGACTTTTTAAGGGTGTCAAGGCAGTCCATGTATACACGTTTGCAATGGCGTAAATTGTAGTGATGGAAACAATTCACTATATTTCTTCTCAGCCATAGTATTTATTGAAGCACCACTATCAATGATGAAAGGTATTGAAAAACCATTTATTTTTAATGCATTCCTCGGACACTGTTTGAATGACTTTGGTGCTGTAGCATGTTGACTATTCTTTGACTGAAATGTTTCTTTACATGTGGCCAGTCCAACAGGCACATGCTTTTCTGAGTTAAACATTGACATGGCCCAACCATGTTCTTCACTTTCACTTGATTCTGATCTAGAAGAACCACTTGACCATGATTGAGATAACAATGAACTTTGTTCAGAATAGATTTGTCTCAACTGATGTCACCGCTAGACCTTATGGGCGTGTTGACAATGCTTCTATAAAGTTCCGGCAACCATTTTGTCTTCGTGCCGTGACACATGTACTTTTTCTTTTGCTTTACAAGCCAACACCTACGGGTTCTCCTTCCTACAGCCATTACATATCTGCCCAATGGCAAGAAATTTAAATTTGTGTGGAAAGAAAAATTCACATCTAAAATGCAACTTCTTTTTACGTGTCGACATCCCCCAGTGTATTTCAGACTGTGGCTTTGGTTTACTTTTCATACTCCTGACTGATTCATTTGGGGCGCATCTGGCCTCCATGTCAGCAGCTTGTCTATCAGCATGCTCTTCAGTTCTGGCAGCCACCAACACCCGCTCCAAAGCAATAGTATTTCTCAGCTTTCATGATCTGAATGAATCTGACAAGCATCCATCATTAACTCTAAGACGTGTTGCTTTTTCATCATTAAATTAATTGAAGTTATAGTGTTTGTTGAGAGTGTAGAGTCTCTTCACAAATTCAATTTTCTGTCTTTCTTGACTGCAAATATATCTTTCGTAATCTACATTGGGCATCAGTTTGAACTTGAGAATTAAAGTATCTTTAATCTGACGACATGTGATTGTTGTCAGTTCATTTCAGGTTCCTAATGACTTCTTTTACACCATCAGCAGCAAGGTTTTTGAGGCATTTGATAATCTTTTTATCAGTCTCTTCAAGTGCATCAGTGAAATCTTCAAAAGTCTCTTATCCAAACAATTCATCTATTTCCAGTATTTTGGGTATTGGACAGTGGTGGTGGTTTCAGTAACACAGCAGCATTGTAGACCTCTGCAAAACTTAATGACACCGCTGGTGGATCACTGTGACGTGGTTTGTGTTTCTCTTCTGTGAGACCTTTTGATCTTTGATGATAGCTGGAACGTGACTTTCTTTGCTGCCATCTGAAAAATTCCACTATTCCGAAACTCGCTACCTGCTCTTTATTCTTTGAAGACTCTGAAGTTGTTCTGAGCCCCACTCAGCAGTTTTCGTGGCTGGCCAATTCGGGTATAGATGGCGCAGTAAGCACAACTGTGGACATGTTTTCTTGATTTACTTCACCGCATGCAGCAGTACGATGTTAATGTTATTGGCACTTATACTGCGCTAACTGTTACCCAAAGGTGTCCTGGCGCTGTGTGAAGGCCTACTGAAGACTAAAATGATGTGGGACATTAACAAGATTAATTTCAAAACAACCATGTTTTCATTGCCTTCCTAAAGTCCAGAAGATTGGTCATGCTTCTCAAGTATAATGGAAGAGCAGTCCATGATTTGGCCGCATAAGCTATAAAGCTTCTACCACCCCAGTTGGCTTTTTTTACCCAGGGCACAATCACACATTTTGCAACTGATGACCGCAGTGCTCTTTTTGGTATATACCAGTGGAATTGCTGTTTTTGAAATTCGAGTCTGGTTCCCTGAAGGGCTTTGAAGACCAGACATAGAGACTTAAATTGAGTACATTTTCTGACCGGCAGTCTGTGAAGTTTTTTAATTTTGGCTGCGAATGATTTGAACTTTGGTGTGCCTGTAAGGAGTCTGGCTGCAACATTTGGCAGAATCTGAAGTTTATTCATCGATCCTTCATGGATCTGAAGATATAGACTGTTGCAAGAGTCTAATCTGGACATTATTAATGCAGTAACAACTGTTTGTTGCGCATCTTTCAGTAGTGGTGGCATTATTTTTTGACAAGATCTGAGGATGTACGATGTCGATGAAGACACTGTGTTCACCTGGTCCCTGAAACTCAGTTTATCATCTACCCATACTCCTAGATTCTTCACCTTCCTAATAGGAGTGGGGAGCGGACCTTAGGCCTCCGGCCAACAAGCAGAGGTCCAGAAGTTGGGATTGTTGCCGAACAATAGAACCTCTGATTTGCCGGAGTTGAGTTTCAAGCAGTTTTGGGCCATCCACCCATCCAACCACGGCGTTCATACAGTCCTGCAACCTCGATGCAGTTTCCTTGATCACTTCTGGCTGTATAGTCACCACAATTTGGGTGTCAGCTGCGTATGAAGTCAAGGTGAAACCAAAAGATTCAATTAGGGGTGCCAATGAAGACACATAAATATTAAAAAGTGTCAGGCTCAATGAAGACCCCTGTGACACACCACAGGGTAGAGAAAACGATTCTGCTTCAAATTCGTCCAGGGCCACCATTTGCATTCTGCCAGAAATAAACAATATGAGAAGTTTCCAGGCAGTGCCCTTGACTTATTGAGTTGAGCACTCATGTTTCTTTCTATAATTTTTGCCGGGAGTGGTAGTCTGGATATAGGTCTAAAATTATTTGGATCATTTGCGTCCAGTCTGGGTTTCTTCAGCAGGGGCAACATTGATGCATGTTTCCAGTCTCTAGGAAAATATCCTTCTATATACATTGTATTAATGATGGGAGTCAGTATTCGTGACACTGGCTCTGCAGCTAGTTTTAGTATCGAAATCGGGCAAGGCTCCTGACTTCACTTTCGCAAATAGATTGAGAGTGTCTGATTGTAATCAGGCAAAACTGTCTAATCATAGGGCATAATTTTTTACTATCATCTGATCCGTTGCCAAATCCATTGTTGTTTTGGGTAAGGAGACGGAAAAAAGTTTAAAAAATACCATTAACTTTATCGAATATAGAATTTGGCTATTTTATTGCACAGCTCTTGACTAGCTGAAATGGTAGGAGAGCATGAGTAGGTTAAGGTATTTACTATTTTAAAAAGCTCTTTAGGCGAGTTTTTGGCGGATTTGATTCTATTAGTGAAATTCTCTTGTTTCGTATTTTGAAGCAGCTGTTTGCAATATGCTAAGCTTAGTTCATATTCCTTTTTATCCTTTTCCTTGAATTCCTTCCTCCAGTTTCTTTCCAGGTTCTTACAGGCCAGTTTTTGGTTCCTAAGCTCCTTAGAATACCAGGGGAGGAAGCCTGCTGCCTGGTGTGGCGAAGGAGTTTTTTGGGTGCTAATCATGGCCGGAATGGCTACCGGGCAGTTGTGTGTGCTGCCGAGCTGGGGGCTAATTTCTCTGTGGTGTGGGCTTACTTCGTTGATGGAGACCTGCGTACGCTTTGAAATAAAAAAAGCCAAACCAATTTCATTTTGCACACACAGGACCCCATCAACGAAATCATCCCCCTGCTCGGCAGCACACACAACTGCCCGGTAGCCAGTCCGGCCCTGGTGCTAATTTATTCCCTGCTGCTTCCAACCATTTTGTATATGATCTAGTTGCCTCGTCCAGATCTCTAGGTGTTGAGGTAGTAGTCGAGGTTAACAGTTTGTGTAGCTCCTCGGCTTCTATCTTGTTTCATGCTCTTTTATCTGAATATTTTATTGATCGTTTCGGGATCGTGCGGTCCGGCATGAGAAGCTCAAACAATACTGCCGTGTGGTCTGACCATACTAAGGGAAGGATGCTCATGAATGACAACTGCAAATTATTTGAAAAAATGCAGTCTAACGTTAGGCCAGACTGATGTGTTGACCCCGTCACCTATTGCTCTAAATTTCCACCCTTCATCAAATCCAGCAGACTGATAGTATCTGGATCAGAGGGTGACTCAAGATGATAGTTAAAATCTCCTAAAATAGTATAGGAATTGGTGCTGATCCCCTTTTCAAGTATGCTGCCTACTTTTGTTAAGAATTGTCCTCTTGGGCCCGGTGGCCTATAGATGAAGGAGCCTCCAAAAGTATATTGGTGTGAAAGATAAAGACAAAACTCTAAAGCTTCACATTCATTATTGACTTTAGGATTGAAAGATGCTGTGATAGAGTTGTGGTAAATGACCGCTAATCCCCCTTTTCCTTTGTAGTTTGTTTAGCGCGTAACAGAGATAACCGGGAGGTGTGGCTTTCACTAAGTCCGGACCAGACGCTCCGTCCGTCCATGTTCCCATTATGAATGCCACTAGTATCTTCTCATCCTTAATAAGAGAAGCAAATTCAAGCCTGTGTTTGACCAGAAACCTTGCATTGAAAAGGGTACATTTCCAAACAGAGGGGGAAGCGTCCTTTACAGTCGATGTATGCTGATGTTTTAAGGCAGCTATTGGTTGAAACAAAAACTCTGGTAATGTGGTGTTGTACCCTAGACAGGTCATTAAAACCTGAGGGTACATTGAATCAAGTTGAAGGCCACAGCAAATTTGGGTTGAAGGGATAGGATGTAGTTGTTTCAGGTCTTTGCTGGAGTAATATATTATTTTACCCATACCTGATCAAATTTGTGCAGGGGGGCTGGTGCTGAGCACGGAACGAGCGCGGACGGGTGCAGACGGGCTTGCATTTGGCGCACCATAGGCACGCTCGCGCCAGCGGGTGTTTAAATAATGTTAGGGGCATGAAGCCTAGCCCGCTGACCTCACAACCACCAAAATGTCTGCCCCAGTATCGAAAGTCCGATGAGTCTAATGGGTTTGATAAGTCAATTATTTCTTCTTTCCTTAATGTCAATTTACACTTTCTGACATCTAATTGGCCTTCGCCTTGCAGTGCGTCTGTTTGCAGCGTTATTTAGCAATTTACAATTATCAATGTCTGCTCTTTAAAAATCTGTTTGTATAACCCTTCAGCGTTGACACTCCTTATAATGCATGAGTTTATCTTGCATAGCAGTAAGGTACATTTATGTATAGCCTGATCAGCAGTGTCTCAGCTTATATAATGACGTGTATATTCTCTGTAATGCTTTCGCTATTTTCAACTGCTTCACAGTGGGAGGAACTGCGCTTTGACTCCACATGCATCAAGTGTTGATTATGTACTTGGATGATGATGGCACGCGTAGCACTCACAATCAGTTTGCTTTGACCACGGCAAACTCTCTGGAAGAGCACTGTAAATCTTGGGGCTACGTATCCCCTATCTCATCTATATTTGTAGCATCTTCTCCAGCCTGGGTAACCCAAATGACTATGTGTTACTTCACTGTATGCCACTCCACTCCACTATGCCCCACTCCACTCTACAACAATCCACTGTATGCTATTACACTGTACATCACTCCTTTCTATGGCACTGCAGTCAACGCCAAGCCACTCTACCATTCTACACTCTATGCCAGTGTTTCCCAAACTGTGGTCCGCGGACCCCCAGGGGTCCGAAACACATTCCCAGGGGGTCCGCAGGCAACAGTTTTAAAAGCACAGAAACGTTTCTTGTATAATTAGCAGCTTTCCAGCAACAATAAAAGTGTCAAGATAAAGCCAGTGATTAATGTACCGGCTGGAGCGTGAGGAGAGTTTTGTTCAATGGCAGCTTTGACTTAACTAATGTAGCACAGAGGGTTAATGTGCCTACTGCAAAGAACTGTGTAACATGCATTTTTAAAAGCAGCATTTTATGCACATAGGTTCGTGGTTACTGCTTTTGTTACAGAGATTCTTTTGTTACTGTGCACTTCATAAGTGACAATCGTAATGTAGCAGAGGGACCTATAAACTGTCATCAAAGAGCTGCTTGCCAACTGCATGGTACCAGTTAGTAACTTTTGTTTTTTCCCAGTTATTCATTATCCTGATGCTGCTAAAAAGATTCATTTGGGTGGAAATACATTTTTAATGTTAAAGTCAGTGCTAGCCACTGTGTTATGTTCTGAATCCTGAGTTTGTGCTTTTCCAGACCAAGCACTCTTTAAACATTTTATATACACACTGTTTTACATGTACGATTCAATGTCTCTATATGTGTGTGATATAAAGTGCTCTGACATCCTACAATGGTATGAGAGATGCTATAAAACAAATGAAATACATGTGACAGAGGGGCTATTACTTCAATATAAAACACTAAGGGCCAGATGTCGATCCGTTTTTATATGCGTGAACGGGTTTGTGAACCCTCTTTCACATGCAAAAACGCATTGGGCCATGTACATTGCCTATTTCGCGAGTTGCAATTTGTTTGCGACTCGCTAAATAGGTTTTGCAACTTGCTATTTGGAAGGGGCATTCCCTTCCAAATAGCGAGTCTTAAAACCATGTACAAATGTTTTGCGGTCGCAAAACACTCGCAATTACCACTTACTTTAAGTAGATGGTAATGCATCTGCAAATAGGAAGGGGTCCCCAGGGAACCCCTTCCCCTTTGCAAATGCATGCAAAATTATTTTTTAAGGGCAGGCAGTGGTCCCAAGGACCTCTGCCTGCCCTTAGAAAATGAATTGAAAATGTTTCATTTTCTTTTTTTTTTTAAATGCTTGTTAATGGGTTGCATTTTTTTTAAACTGCTTTATTTAAAAGCAGTCCCAGACATGGTGGCCTGCAGAGCCCAGCAGGCACCATACCTAGGAGGGCTGGCATTCTCAATAGGCTCGCAAATTGCGAGAGGCTCATTAATATTAATGAACCTCGCAATTTGCGACCCCATTGGGAATCCGAAACAGTGTTAAACACACTGTTGTACATTTCATTTAGCGACTCGCAATTTGCCACTCGCATTGTGTCGCCAATTGCGAGGCGCTAAATGAAATGGTCGTACATCTGGCCCCAAAATCCTTAGGGGCAGATTTACAAGCATCTTGCTCCTCTTTTACGCCACCGTTGCGTCACTTCCGTGATGCAGTGGCGACTCAAAAGATGCGCCATGGTGCAGGGTATTTACAACGTGACGCATCTGAGAGATACGCCACGTTGTAAAGCCCTGCGCCAGAAGGAGGCATTCCGGCGCAGGAACTCCTCCTAAAAGTGGCTTAGTGAAATCTACAAGATTTCACTCAGTCACTTTGGGGCCCATGCTGCGTCAAAACCCTGCGCCTGCTTGAAGCAGGCGTAAGGATTGATGCAGCATTAACAAGATTCGGCCCCCAGAGCATTGCTGGAGCTGTGTCGCGCTTGCGATGCAACTGCAGCGATGCGCCACCTTTACGGCACAGATGCGTCATGCATCTGTGCTTTTTTGCCCCATGAGGCGCAGCATTGTAAATGTGGCGCATCAATGGTGGTGGAGGCATGGTGCACAATAAGTGGCGCATCCCTGCTGATATGCATGGATGCGTCACTTATTGTCAATCTGCCCCTAAGTACTTTGAGTATTTGTTTTGTGCGCACACGTGTGTATTTTTTTTTTAATTACTGTTTTAATATTTGAAATTTAACTCCTACAAATTGCTTGGGGGTCCCCTGCTTCCAGTGGTGACTCAATGGGGGTCCTCAGGAGTCAAAAGTTTGGGAACCACTGCTCTATGCGATTCCACTGTACGACACTCCTCTCTGTGCCTCTCTACTCTACACTATTCCACTATAAGCAGCTCCACCCTTTGTCCCTACACTACACCCTAGTAAAGCTCAACATTATACCACTCTACACCACTCCACTGTATGGTAATCCACTGTAGGCCACTCCATTGTACTCCACTCCACTCTACACCACGCCAATCTGCGCCATTCAAGTCTACGTTACTTTTAAGCTAGGTATTAGCGCATAGCCATTCAAGCCGAGCTATAAAATGACAAAGTCTTTTGCAATTTTTACAGAAACGTATGTAAGCATAGGACTTGCCTATTACCGCTCCAGGCACAGTATTACAGCTTTAGATTTGAAAAATACCATCCAAGCCATCCTGGAATGAATAAAATTAACCCCTGACACTTGTGTTGATCTATTTAGAGCTTCTCAGAGAGGTACTCACTGCCACATCACCAAAGCTGTGTTTGGACCGCCCTCCAGACTAGGAGTTTCCTCCTATCTGACAGGTATTGTTTTTGACGCTCCCACAGCGGTGACCTGAAAATGGCCCCCGCACTGGGAACGTCAAAAACAGGTCCAGCGCTGCATGGACTGAAATGTCCATGCCGTGCAGGAACTAGTGTGCATGCACCCCTGTGTGCATTCACAAGGCGAGAGGCGCCACCTTTGTTTCCTCTCCACCATGATTTTCATAGTGCTGGAACCGCCATGAAAACCGTGGCGGAGAGAAAATTTGCAATATGCTTGGCGGTCCCATCAAGCATATTACTGCCTCCTGTCCGCCGGCGTCTGTGGCGGGGATGTGGCAGTCCCACCACCTGTATCATGAACGGGCGGTCGGGAGACCCCCACCGCCACACCCCCACAAGTCTAGCAGTGTGTGGACTCATAATCAGATCCTTAGAGTGCCACAAAACTTATGCAAAAAAGGAAGCAGGGAACTCTGGGAGTTACAGATACAAAGAGTCGTTTTTCACATTAAAACTATGTTTTAAAACACAAGAAAAAGATATTTAGAGTTTGGTGGGATTGGAGGCGGTGCCCTTGGCAATTTACCAGTAACCTCAGCTCATTAATAGGTTGAAGAACTGCAGTTTTCTTTCGACAGAGCTAGCTCTGCCATTGAAATGCCTTGCGCTGGCAGTCCCACTGAGTTTTGACACCTGTCCAAAGTGGCTCAAGACCCTGCCTATTAAGGTTGGGGCACTCATCACTAATTTCACATTCAAGGGACCGAAACGCAAGGCATTGCGGAGCAGGGAAGGAAAATATGAAAATGGTTCTGACATTCTGGGAGAATACTGTATCTGCATCCTTTTAGGTTTGGCTTAGGGACAGCTTTTGCTGCCTCATACAGTCTCACAAAAATCATAATTAAATATATATAAATATTTTCATACATAGAGGGCTTTAGTGTCAATCATTTGCATCCTCTGGTCTATTGAACCGCCAATAACATTTTGCTTCTGCCCACTACAGCTTATAGAATAGAATAATGGGACAGTCCCCTTCAGCAATTAGCTGTCCTGCACTGAGAACTCTGGCATTATATGAGCACTAAAAAGACTTTACTTTACCAATGTTTTTTTCTTTACATGCTACATTCTTTTTCGGTCGAGCCTACCAGACAGCACAGCTGTTTAGTTGCAAAAGACCTATATCCAGTTTACCAACATTTTACAGTGGGCTTAAAGCTCACTGCTTGTTTACCAGTGTTTGGTTTTATTGTCACTGTCATTTTCTTGTTTCTTATTCGATGGCTTGCCTTGTGCAACAGGTGGTTGTCTCTTACCTTGATCATATCCTCTTTACTTGTATCCTTCTACTGCTCACTGTGGGGAACTACTTTTTTTATTTTTGCTTCAACATTCCACAAGATTGCATGTGTTTTTCCAGCTGTCTGCTTTGTGTATTTCTCTCTCTGTCCCACTCCGTATTGCTGTCTCTCGTTAGGGTGTTTCTCTACACCAGTGCCGTTCTCTCTTGTCTGGGGGCTGCTCTCCCCACACCACGCGCTCAATGAAGCTCTTTTTCACCTGGTGCTTCTGTGGTGTTCTCTCACTCTCGTTTTCACCACCACCCTCCATTTGTTGCTTTTCCTCTTCTTCCCCCACACTATCACAACACCTGCATCTTTCTTTTTGGTTTAATAGTGCATTCAGGAGTAAACATATTTTTTTTATAATTTACCAATTCAAGTGGGGTCTTTGTTTTTTTGTTGCCTCTAAGATTTTTTACATATCACTGTCCACACTATCCAAACACCTTCTGGCTCAAACATCGTTCCCCCATAAGACGGTTTCCTACAAGGCCTTAGCCCAAGCTCCTTGTCTGCCTTTTTATATCCTTCTGAAAACCCTCCCATCTGCTACAAAATTATTACAAACACCAGGCGTTTGTGTTGTAAAGTCTCAAAAGAGCTCAACATGTGTCCAATATGCAGAATAAAACAACATTTGACCACATCTTGCACACAATATTAGGTAATGTTTTCTGCAGTCAAACTCTACGTTCAACATAGCTTGAACAATCTCTTTCCTTTCAAACTCCACCGTGCACTCGATTTGAGAAGTTTGTCAAATTTCTCTTACTTTTGTATTCGTATGCATTACGTGTTTGCTCACGAACACGTTGGTAGGTAGCGGTTACTGTTATTCTACTAAGGAGGTAGCCACCGAGGCTGCAGTGAAATAGAAGTGTTGTTCAAGACTGGTAGAGAGGGAATACAATCGATAGGGACTTTTTTAGATGGAAAAGAAAGGCTGCAGAATTTATAATGCGTCGTGCCTGCCATATTTGGACCTGATATTTTAAAACTGCCTCATAGTAGATCGCTGGTCATGAGCTGGCAAGTAATATTCAAAAGGATGCTGTAAATATGAGATTTCACATTCATATGAAAAATATCCTTAAAGTGACTAACTCTGAGAGCCAGAATTTGTCCACCACATTTATGTGGCCGCATTTTTTTTTATTGTTTTCTACTTTTATTCTTTGAACCATCTTGCATATGCTTGTTGTTTGTGTTTTAGTGTAGAAGGCCAAGTAGGTGAATGCAAGAATGAGTCAGTTGATAAATGAATGGATATATGTATGCAAAGTTAGGGGCATAATGCACATATGAAGAAGCATTAAGGCACTTTTAATTATTGGCATGATCTGTTGGCTTTGCCAGTGCTTGTTTTTCAGTAGGGTCATTGCATATATACTTTCATTACAGCATTTTTTACACAGTTATACACATAATGCACAATTCAGCACCATATTTATAATATATAAACCTGGTTTACAGGTTCTCTGAGAACTTAAATCCACAGATAACATAGTAAATCAGCATTCTAAGGTCATCCCAGCTAATTTTCCGGAGCAAAATACATAATGCAGCATCATGGAGTATAATAAAACAAAATGGCAAACAAATAATGAAAGCTTTATTGTTTGGGAGTAACAGGGTTTGAAGATATGGAGATATGTGCTCAATGGCCTTAAAGTATTTTGCTACATTCCACAAGATTATTTTAGCTGTATATGGAAAAGGAACACTTTCCAATGAAGAGCTCCTAGTTCTGTGCAAAAATAAAGCTTGCCAGTATTTTTCTGTTACTACCGCAAGCAAAAACGAGTATGAAGATTCTGCCGGCTGAATTATTCAACTCTGGATAATTTCCTCTAGGGATGTCCTATGGTCGCAGGCTTTAGCTCGACATCGTAATTAGGCCCAATATTCTCGCATTCATCACAACCAACAATTAAAATGTAATTGAAGTAAAAAAAGAATAACACGGTTAACATATTAAGTCAAGTCAAAGTCAAATGATCTTTATTCGGATTGTAAAACATCCATAAAAGTACACATAAAATCCAGCAGAAATAAAAACACAAATTACGTCCCATTTGATTACAAATTCATAGCGATGCAACTTTTTCCATGTGCAAAAATGCAATCGTTAGTGCAAAATATACAATTTGCAATGAGCAAAGTGCAAAGTATGCATAGTGCTAGTATTTCAGTCAATTAACAGAGAAGCACGGGACCGTACATCTGCTTTAAGAAAGCAGCTCACTCTAAAAATGGCCTCATCCGTTTCTAACAATAACAAATTTTTAAAAGCTAATTTAAAATCCATCAGAGCGTTTTTTCTACAGTACGGCATTAGAAAGTGCAAAGTGTGCATTCTGTAAAAACCACAAAAGAAAATAAAATGAAGCAAACTTTGTTTGCCGCCTATATTACAGGGACAGCTTAGATGTTCCACATTTTTGTTAAATCCTAACGGGAAGCTGAGTAAATTTATAATGCTTCCGTCCCTGAACCGAAATAGCAAACTCCTGTTCCACCTGCCAAGTTTTAAGCGGAGGTAGCCCTGGGGCAGAGCAAATGGTTTATCACTTGGCTCCTTGAGGGAAGTATATCTAACTGTGGTCGGCTTAGCCGAGTCACGCCTTAGCCTCTCCTTACGGTAGGAATCGTAAAGGGCCTTTTTTATTAGGTTCTTGTGCATGTGGTTAATCAGTTGCGGGGATGTAAAAAGATGACCTAGCCCCACACTCGATAAACTATTTTCCACAGCCTTAAACCAAGGTATAAAGTTAGCCCTCTCACAATTTAAGCAGTCCGTAATAATATCACGTGACAGGGAGGCAGCAGGATTACACCAGATTTTTATCCAGAACAATGGAGGTCGGGATCTTATGAAGTCCTCTATGTAATGGAGATTTAATTCCCTGTGACAAATATGAGTTGGTGCACTAATGACCCCCCCCCAAAATCTTCCGACAAAATCTATTTTCTTCAATCTGTAGTTGGGTACAGTTAGAATAACCCCACACCTCAGCACCATAGGTACCTACAGGAAGACATTGTGTTCTATAGATTTGTAACAATGACATAATCACGTCTGCCTGGTAGGGTTGGCGAAGGGAGGTTAGAGAATTTATAGCCTTACTCATTTTATTCCTTCCCTGAGCAACATGTGGTTGCCAGGAGCCAGTGTTTGAAATAACAAACCAAGATAAGGGAAAGTGCAGGTGCTTTTTAGAATGTTGTCCCCTGATTGGATATGGCTTATTTTATAGCTTTTAGGGCCGCAAGACATTATAAAAGATTTTTTAAAATTGGTGCAGAGGCCCAAATCTGCCATATATTTGACAAAACCCAGGATTAAAATTCGCAAGGCATTGGAATTTTCAGTATTTATTGCCTTACAGAGCTCACAAAATGAGTTGACAATATCGAGCCCCGGGCTGGAGGTTGATAGACAAACCGAGACTAGAGTGGGATGTTTTTTGATGACTCTAGCCAGGACATCCTGGTTGTCTATCCCCTTCCAAGCCACCCTTAACCTGTCCGTCGATGCAATTAGGTGTTTAGCCCCAATTTCTGTTTTCTTCCTCAGGGTTTTGATTGATTTAAGGCGAATTAGAATGGGATAGTGGTCACTATACGAGGACCTAATAACCTTAGATTTCAATAAGAAGTCCTCGAGGAGAGATGAGATAAATACGTAATCTATGGTGGTAGAGCTCCCACGCCCAATATAGGTAGGGACAGGTACATTAATCGCATCAGCATCTAATTTCTCCATTACGTCAACTAAATCGCGTGATGCCAACAGGTCAAGTAATTCTTCTCCTCTCCTACAGGGTGGAGTTCTGGGATGGATGTGAGCGTTAAAATCGCCTCCCAGGCAAATGCCATCAAATCTGCCGTGTTTTTGACCATCCACAACTTCATCAATGAAGTTAAACAGTTTCAGAAAGTTAGTGTTAGGGTGGGTTATAAAGTCATTGTTATAGAAGTTAATAAGACATAACTTTAACCGGCCTATATATTTCAACACCATGAAGTTATTGTTATTAGTTGGCAGTAATTAGATTTTAACTCCAGCTGTAATTTTGACCCAAGTTGATAAACCCCCACTGGGGCGACCAATGGGAGGGGAGGGGACAATCAGATTATGGCAACTATAACCCTCAAGGAGTAGAGATCTTGTACACCAGGTTTCCTGCAGCATTAAAACATCAAAACTGGTAACCCAATCAGTCCAGGACTTTATGTTCATTTTGGCATTGAGGCCAGCAATATTCCAACTCAAGATTGATAATTCATCGGAAACTGTAGTAGAAACATGGCCCTGAGCAACTTTGGTGGGGTCAGATGACAACCTACGCCTGCCTGGAGAATTCGGCGGTATTACAGTGGGAAAGATAGACGAATCACCTGTGAGGACTTCCTTATTGGTATGGTCGCTAGCTGAAATGTGAGATGAAATGTCTAATGGTCAGTCTAAACTACATGTATCTGCTAATGCAGTGTATCTATTAAAAAGTGGGAAAGATGGTGGTGCTGGAAAGAGTGGAAAGGGCGGTGGAGCTGAGAAGAATTGCCTGGGTGGTGGCCTATAAAAGTAGCCCAAAGGCAAGGGAGTAACAACAGTAGATGGTCCAGGGTAAATACTGTTGTGATTAAGTATGTGTTTAGCAGTGCCAGGGTACCTGAAGTTTAGAACGATGCAGTCCCCATTAAAGTCTTTATGTAAGGGGCCAACCCAACTTACACGACGGACAGACAGAATTTCGTTTGAGATGTCGTGGCCTACCCCCTTGTGCTTGGACAGCCAGTCAATACACTTATTATTTAGCTGGACCCAGGACTCACCTTGTCCCTACTTAAGGGGTGGGACGCCTGCCAATACTAAGACGTATGGGCAGGCGTCAGGTGGTAAATGGAGGGCAGGTTCTTGAGATTTTCTGAGTCTGCTGGCTGCTGGTTGTTCCTTCTTAGCGTTATTACAGCTTTGGGCCACAGGTTTCACAGGGATTGTGTTAAGGCCCCCCTGTCGTGTGCCATTGGATGTAATGATGGTGTTAGAGGAGGTGGCAACTGCGAGAGGAGTGGACTTGGCTTTAGTGGCAGGTTTAGTTTGCCCTGTGTTGGTGTGGCTAGGTATATTATTAGCTGTTGGGGTACTGCTGGCAGGTTTAGGAGCGCCCTTCGTGCTACTGCTAGTACTAGGCGCACCACACAAGAAAACCTTGCCAGCAGACTCCAGGTCTTTCAAAAGGCGATCGCCCCTCAGCTGATCAAGACTAATCGCCCCTTTCCTTTTTACCTCTTCTTTTTTAACTAGTTTTCTAATTTATCTAGCCTTTTAAAAACAATATTAAATTGCTTGATCATTTGACATTCCAATTGTTTAAAAATAGAGTCTACAATTGTCTCGATAAAATTCCCATTGGGCTTGGGTTGAATGATGCTGTCAGTCAAAAACTCAGTCTGTGTGCCCAAGGAATTGTAGTCATCAATAGAAAGGGTTATGGGAGTACCCGAATCAGCATTTTGCGGCATTTCGGTGTTAACAATGTTACCCTCAGATTGTTGCTGTTTCCCTCTGGTCCACATGCTCTGCGGAGTTGGTTGGTTTTTATTGCGGACAGGTTGCTTCCTTTTGTTTACAGTGGATTTCAGGGGGCCCCTTTTCCTTTTGCCCTCGCCAGTTTTATTGCTTGTTGACGGAGATGAAGTTACGGACTGTACAACACAGTCAGGCTGAGAGGCAATGGTTATGACCGGACCGCTGTCTCCAGGCAGCATTTCCAAAGATGTTACCATGGTAGATGGTTTCAGGATGGTAATTGCTGGAGATAGCGGACGAGTATTAAAAGGGCTAACTTGGGGTGACTGTAGGTCAATGGTGCTGCAACCCAGTGACATCCTCCTTTCCGTGTTAGCAATTTCCTCCTGAACCATTGTTAGGGCGTTTTCCAGTAAGCATTCAAAAGAGGGAGGTGGAATAGGTGACTGACAGGGGCAGGCATTGTAGACGTGTTATTACGCTTCCCCATGATGATTTAACCCCTGCTCACCTCTTGTTGCAGATGTCAGAGCTGTGGCCCAGCCTCCTCTGGCCTCCTCTGGCCTAAGAGGGCCCGCCCTTTGCCCGGGCTTAGCCCGGCACACGCCCGTGCGCGTACCGCGACGACGAAGGAGCGTCCTGTTGAAGTAGCGCCTCCAGGCGCGCTGTGGCCGGAAGCAGGAAGTGGCCGCAAGGCTCCCTGGGAGCTGTAGTCTCTAGCCGCGAGGTGGAATGCAGTGGCGGCGAGACTTACAGCGTTTGGGCCCCAGGAGCGAGCGAGCGAGCGTCTTTCTGGCAGGTAGGTTCTACCTTCACTGGTATCTCCAGTTTGCCCCCGCTCCACCGAGGGAGCGTCCTGTTGAAGTAGCACCTCCGGGCGCGCTGTGGCCGGAAGCAGGAAGTGGCCGCAAGGCTCCCTGGGAGCTGTAGTCTCGAGCCGCGAGGTGGAATGCAGTGGCGGCGAGACTTACAGCGTTTGGGCCCCAGGAGCGAGCGAGCGTCTGTCCGGCAGGTAGGTTCTCCCTTCACTGGTATCTCCAGTTTGCCAGTTAATACATAGTAAGTAATAAATAAAACAATTTATAATAAATTATTACATAGTTTTTAATTCATTATTACTTAAATAACTTCTCATCCTATTCTCCTACAAACATATACAAATAAATTATTACATTGTTTACAAAAGTATAAATAAATTAAATATTTCAATTAAAATGAATCATCAATTAGCAAGGAATTATTACTTAACTTCTCACACTATTCCTCTTCAAACTAATGAACACACACCGAAAATATAGCTTAACAAATTCGATAATTTCACAATTTACATAATGATCAATGTTATAATTATCAATACATTATTTCTTAATTAACTTTCCACCTCTTTGACAAAAATCTAACATGGTCAAAGTTAGTGGAGGGAAGGACACTAGGAATAGAGAGAAGCCTTTGAGCCATAAAGTCATTTTCTAAAAAACTGGTCGCCAGACTATTACTCCCTTTAAAGAACATTTATCAGGCCAAGACAAAGGACGCAGCAACATGGGGGGCAGGTGTTTGAGGCATGGCAGCGATAGACTCACTCCAAACCACTGAAAACAGCATTTTTAATTCCCTAGTGTCCTTTACTCCTTCCTCCCACAACCACACCTTGCATATCGAGTTGGGATTGCCTTACATCTCAGATTCAATTTGGTTAGCCCCGATTCTACTGTGGCTCTCAATTTGGCGGAGGGACATAGTGATCCTAACGCAAAGTATAATAAGTAATTATTTAAAACTGGAAAACTACAGAAGGATTAGGTGGCTTAACTATGTTGAATTAGAGTTGAATGAGATTGGATTCCCCAAATTATTGAGAGATACAATTGCATGTAGAAAGGTCTTGAAATAAATGTTGTGGCAGGTACCTGCTATGGGCGTTTACGCTCCCTTAAGCCTATCCTGGGATTCTTTGAGCCTTCCACCCGGCAGATAATAGTACAATCCATGGTCTTTTCACATCTGGACTATTGCAACGTTCTCCTGCTAGGCTCCAATCTGACGGTCATTAAAAGACTGCAGAGGGCGCAGAATGCGGCAGCTCGCACTCTGCTTGCCCTGCCAAAATACTGCTCTGTCTCACAGGCTCTAGCCCGGTTGCATTGGTTGCCTGTAAAAGAGAGAATCCAATTTAAAACCCTCTGCCTTGCTCATAAAATTCTCTACGGACATGGCCCCAAATACTGCAGGGACTCTGCACTTTCTACACCCCTATGCGTGCTCTCCGGTCTGCAGATCTTTATCTTGCCTGCACAACTAGGGTTCGCAGGAGCAGAGCGGGAGGACGCTCATTCAAGCACAAGGCTCCTTTACTCTGGAATTCTATTCCATTACAGGCACGGTCCACTACGAATCATCAGCTTTTCCGCAAATTAATCAAAACCTGGCTATTTTCTTCCATCTAATCAGTTTACCCTCCATCTCTCTACTCTCTCTATACCATATCACATATGTCCGCGAGCGCTGGGACGCCCCGTTGCTGGGGTAGCCATGCGCTATACAAAATCACTTAACATAACATAACATAACAATGTTAATTAATAAGTTCCTACTGAGGGCAGAATACAAACGATTAGAAAAGAATCAAGCTAAACAGGCAGTCCTCGCTTATCGTCTAAGTCCACCCATGATAGAGGAAAGGTATTTTTACCTAGCAAATGTCGCAAGAGCACAACATAAATTTATATTATTAAGATTTCTTATGAATATGATACCTCTGATGCTAGGTTATCCAGAAAAAACAGACAAGCATTCAGACCTGAGCCCTTGCCTTTGTGACAATCTTACTTTGCTGACCTGCATCTTTGCCACAGCGTGCCCTTTGTTCTTTGCTGTCCTGCCGCCGGAGCCTCCAGTCTGCCTCCCACCGCCTCGCTAGCTTTCACACCACGCTAGCGCGGCCGCCGAGTGGAGAGCGGGCTGGGGACTACACATCCCAGCAGCCCATGCGGTAACACGCACCATCTAACCGCGCCAGGATGCGCTTAAAAGACGTGTAATCCCCTGGCAAGTGGGGACCCTTTGCTGACCTGCATCTTTGCCACAGCGTGCCCTTTGTTCTTTGCTGTCCTGCCGCCGGAGCCTCCAGTCTGTCTCCTGCCGCCTCGCTAGCTTTCACACCACGCTAGTGCGGCCGCCGAGTGGAGAGCAGGCTGGGGACTACACATCCCAGCAGCCCATGCGGTAACACGCACCATCTAACCGCGACAGGAGGCGCTTAAAAGACGTGTAATCCCCTGGCGAGTGGGGACCCTTTGCTGACCTGCATTTTTGCCACAGCGTGCCCTTTGTTCTTTGCTGTCCTGCCGCCGGAGCCTCCAGTCTGCCTCCCGCCGCCTCGCTAGCTTTCACACCACGCTAGCGCGGCCGCCGAGTAGAGAGCGGGCTGGGGACTACACATCCCAGCAGCCCCTGCGGTAACACGCACCATCTAACTGCACCAGGAGGCGCTTAAAAGACGTGTAATTCCCGCCTCTGTTGCCCTCAGGAGCCGAAGGAGGCCGGGCTGGGCCTACTTACTGACATTTCACCTAATACAAACTGTGTTTCATGATAGTAAGTTCATATATTTTATATTGTGGCTAGAGGTCTGCTAGATTCTTTGGTTGTGCTCCTATCACCTCGTAACCACTTCAATAAGTAGGTGTGCTTACCATTGTTTCTGATAAAAACTGTAATGTACAATGAGCTCGAACACCACTAAAGGATTACCGCCATTGGCAAATGGCGTTAATAAAGGAACATTGGACAACTATGTAATTAGGATCATTCATGATACCGAAAGGGAGAGCATACTTGCAGAGCGGCGTGCTGAGCGACGACGCTCAGTCGAATCGATTAAAAACAAACGCTCCTCCCTAGGTCGGTCACAGCTAGACATCTCATTACACACTAGTTGTCCCGTTGATAATGATGACCCCGACATAACAATAACAGCATTCCCATCCTCTTACGTGATGTAACTTCTACTCCCGATACGGTTAGTGTATCACATAGACTAGTTTCGCCTTCTCCCTGTAAATCGTTACCAGAGATAGAAGTAATACCTGACATGCCCTTACCAGTGGTAGAGGTTGCGCATAAAAAGTCTAAAAACATAAAGCAACCCCGAGTACAAGGTTCACCGCCAAGAAAAAGAAGAAAAAGGGGAACGAACCACAGAGAAAAAAGATTAGCCACACCGACTTTGGTAAATCCACCAAAGGCCCCTTATCAAATACAACCACTACACCAGCCCCAGGAACTCCACCACAATGTCCGATATTAGAAACTCCTGGTACGGACTTAATGGGAACAATGGAACAAATAATCAGATCCTCGACATCGCAATTAATAGAGAGATTGACAAGAATAGAAGATCGGCTCTAGGAGGCACTAGCAACAAACACAGGGCTAGCTAAATACACTGCGACGCCTGCACTGGCAACTCCGCCCACGGTACCATTTTCAAACATTATCGCCCAAAAAGAACCAAAATTCACTGAGTCAAAAAAACTAAAATCCCCAAGGATAGTTACTCACAAGCCAACGCATCAAACTGCACAACACACTGCTAGAAAGGCCCAGATGGGAGAGAAACTACCCGATTCAGGAACCGCACAAAGTAAGCAGGTTAGAAAAAGTCCAGTCAGGACCACAAAGCTTAAGGGGTGCCAAGTGGAATTACCACCGGAAGCGGTGCCGCTGGTGGTGGTTCTTACAGGAGTCCCAATTTTAGAGGATGGTAAGAGGGAAAATCATTCCCAGTTAAAAAACAAAACCACGCATTGGCTTAGGCAGAATCGCCCACTCCCTTCAAACTTAAACGGCGAGATATTACATGTTCGCCGTCTTTCATGGCTTGGAAGCAGAATAAAGGACAAAAAGGGTGACATAATCGTCGTTAATTTCAGGGATCATAGAGCAGTCAGCTACATTCTAAATTGGTTTCCAGAAAATGATAATAATTCCATCACAGCCTGTGAACTGACCTATTTTTATCGTAGATCTTTATTGGTCTCTACCCCCAATCCTAGGGATAACATTTACTCTCAGGCTAATCACTTCATACCCCTCCAAAACCGTTATGCGGCTCTTTCGGGTCTGGAGGGAGTGGATTGACTCTACCATAAGCCCACATCATACGACACTGTCGGCAGTAAGTCGGCCGTGTCCTCTAAAAATACTGAGTCAAATTGTATCCACAATTCCCTCGAGCCCCAGCTAAAACACATCGAGCCCCAGGTAACACTCACTGATTTGGTGGCTAGAACTACTGAGCCTGACCAACCCCTTTCCGTTTTCGTTCCTGTACAGGACTCAAATATCACTGCAAGAAACACAGGGACTGGGAGATCTAAAGAGAGGGGAACCAGGCCTTCCATCTTTGCTTTGTTCTGGAATATAGCAGGGCAACGTTCAAAAGTAACAATTGAAGAGTGGATGACTTTTATTTCAAACTTCGATGTCATAGCCCTTCAGGAGACATGGTTGCTCGACGAGAAGGGTTTAAAACCTACTTTTCACCAGCCCAACCGTCGACCTCAGGCAGAGCTAAAGGAGGTTTAACCATCTATGTCTACAACCTCCTGAAAGCAATGGAAATAGTCATTATAACATTAGAGACTAATTGCCAGATCCTTGGCCTAATTTTAAATAACAGGGACAAGTTCCTTATAGTGAACTACTACAACAATCTCCCGGAGAAAGAGGCAGTAAACCTGGTATCCTCGATCCGCTCCATTTTGTCATCATATACAAGGAAGTCTACCAAAGAAGAAGTAATAATTTGGGGGGGGGGATTTTAATTTGGGACCCTGCCTAGCTTGCAATAATAACATCTGCGGCATCCTTGATGAAAGGGATAATCCAATCTCTCATTTCAGACATTCTAATCTTGGAAGCCACTTAAACGAAATTCTGTTTGAATTAGACCTTGTCCAAGCAAATAACCTGGAAAATGAAGTCATCATTGGCTCCTACATTTCATGGACAGGGTCACCAAACAACAATAGATTACATCTTGGTATCAAATGGGGAGAGAATAAGGGAAACATTATTTTCCAGGCACCCAATCGCACTGAGTGACCACTATCCACTCAGCATCTCCCTCCCATTATCCTGTAATCCAAAAAACAATCTTGGTTCCATTTTAGATCAAAATAATTTAACGTTGAATAGATTAAACGGTTATGCGCTGAAATGGGGGAAAGTTGATCCAGTGGCAATAACAAAGGCAGTGATAATAGGGGCTCTCCCTTCTGTTATGAAATGTCTCGACCCTGACATGACAGATGAGGAACTCATATTTAATTTTGGTAGGATCATCAAAGCCATAAATGAGGCCTTATGGATAGAAATCAAACACAAACCTAAACCGAGGAAGGGATGGTTTCATCATGAATGTACGTCCGCTTACCTAAATTTAAAATCTGCACTAAGGAAAGCGGCTAGGATTCCACTTGAAATAAGAACTCTTAGGAAAAAATACAACACCGCCCTAAAGAATAGGAAAAAAGAACTAAAGACCCTTCTTTGGGCCCAACTTCATGAAAGCTGTGCTCATAAAAACTCTGCCGCTTTTTGGCAAGTGGTCAAGTCTCCATTTTTAACAAATAACACTGACCACCCAATACTAGGACTGGGTCCATCACTTTTCTAAGATCTTTAAGTCCTCCCCAGAGGATTCCACGTCTCAGGTCAATATCCCCCAGAATGCCACTATTAGTGATAGTTCTGTAGGCCCTTTCCCCATCGATCTTCAGTTCTCCCTCCCAAGTGGACCTGGCCCTGCGTGCAAGTAAAAGTGGTAAGGCACCGGGCCCAGACGGTGTCCCCATCGACCTTTTTAAAGCACAGACGGATATCTGGACTCCCCTCCTAACTAGAGTGTTAAATGCAACATGCAATATAGGCCTACTGGACTCATGGTCCAAATCCATACTAGTACCTATTTTTAAAAAGGGGATAGGGGGTCGGTAACCTGCTATCGCCCCATCTCACTCCTGGACTCGCTGGGAAAGGGGCGGGCTGACTTATTCTCGAGCAATTACAGGACTGGGCGGACGACGGCAGGGTTATCTCAGACCTCCAGTATGGGTTTCGTCAAGGGTTGGGGACCATTGAGCAGGCTTTAAATTTGACACTCTTAATAGACAAGTATGTGCACATTAAAAGGGGTGACTTGTATATGGTTTACGTGGACCTTTTGTCTGCTTTCGATTGTGTCTCCCACTCAAAACTTTGGACCTTATTGGGGGACATGGGAGTACCCACGAACCTGATTAAGTTCCTTAGGGAACTCTATTCCAATGCTAGGGTTCGCTACGGGGTGGGGGGGGGTGACGGGGGAATTTTCAGTTGAGAAGGGGGTTAGGCAAGGCTGTGTCCTGGCTCCCCTGCTCTTCACTCTACACACCAACGGTTTGGAGGGAGTGATGATCAGGGGATACCGGGACCTTCCTATGGTGAATGACTGGCCTATACCTGCCCTTCTCTACGCAGACGATGCCGTCATATTAGCTCGTACCCCCCTAGAACTCCAAAAGAGCCTGAACAGATATTCCACCTTCATGGCAGGTCATGACCTGAAAATTAATACCAGTAAAACCTTTGTTATGATGGCAGGTACCGGCCATAAACGGAGAATGAGGGATATCTATTTAGACGAGCAAAAACTAGCGACCACACAAAACTATTCCTATCTGGGCATAGCGATATATAACAAACTATCCTGGAAACCGGCTGTAGAAACCAGAAAATTAGTTTTCTTAAGAACTACTGCAGCTCTTTTTAATTTTTCCAGGAAGGTGGGTAAGAGAGCTCCCCTTGAACTTGTCAAGATCTATAACGCCAAATGTCTATCTGTGGCCCTGTATGGGGCAGGGCTTTTGGGTTTTGTGCCCACAGAAGAAATACAAACAGTGGAAAACTTTTTTCGGAGGTACCTTTTGGCGATTTCTAGGAGTATGGGTACCATGGCTTGCCATATGGAGTTGGGTCTCCCATATGTAACGGACTTAGCAAAGGTTGAACCGATTTTATTATGGCGCAGAATTTGGACCTCTGATAAAGCTACTCTCACCCAGTCCATCCTCTCCGATTGCCTAGCTTTGGATAATGTCCACAATTCTAGGTGGTTGTGTTATATTAAAAAGTCTTTGCAGGATTTGGGTTGGGAGAGATACTATCATGATCCCTCCCTAATTTGCGAGGTATCAAGGAAGGCTTTAAAAGCAAAATGCCTAGCCCACTTTGAGGAATTGAGACTAACGAATGAGGCTACGAAACCATCCGTAGCCCACAGCCTGTCAATATAGACGGTAGCCACAATTCAACCTTACCTTACATTTAACATCACAAGCTATGAGAGCTACCTTTTGGTAAGGTTCAGGATGAATTTCTTTCATCGTCTGGTCACATTCCCCACCCGAAACAATTGGGCCACAGATCTACCGCTTTGCCCTTGTGATGACTTTTCTTCGCAATCCACCTTACACACCATTCTCTTATGTAAATTTTATTATGGTTTTAGGAAAAAGTAGTTAGCTCCATTGTTACAGCAAATTGGTTTTAGACAATGTCGTCCTGCTTTCCTCTTTTTGCAGCTATTGGATGGAGAGAAGATAGTCTATCTAATAGCGAACTTCCTTACATGCACCGTCAGACATCTATTGAACTTAAATTAATTAATTACTTTACAAAAGTTACCGTTATTTTATGATCTTTTAACTTATTTTAAAATATTTATAGATAAATATGTTTTTATAAAGTATAATTAAGATGTAACAGGTTAAGTTTTTTATGCTGATCTTAAAAGGGAAAAAGAAATGTTTCCAACTTGCAATTGAGCTATATACTTGTGAGGTTCGGTCTGCTATTTTTAATCTGTACATTTAGATTTTTATTATAACCCAAGTTTGATGTAATTGATTGTTGTATGCTTTTTATGATTTATATTTTTAAATCGAAATAAAGCTCAATTGACTGACTGACAATCTTACTTTACAATCCGAGCTACACTTAGCCTTGTTCTGCGGGCTCCACAAGAAACATAGGAATTACTACATCGATTTTAAAGCACTACCATTTTAAACAATGTTGGGTTACTCTTTATTTTTTTTAAACTTTGCCGGACCCTCTGGTCTGCTTCTCGGTAGCAACGTTTTTATTGGCTTGCATAAAAAAGAGGAAGCAGGGGGACTGAAAAATATAGTGGTTTTATCATGCGTAAAACTTGATTACAAATTTTGTTTTTTCTTTTAGCCTAAGCCCTCTTGAAGGATTACATGAAACCAATCTCATAACATGTGAAATGAATTAGCAGCCATTGATTTTATGTAAGATGAATTGGAATTTTATGCTAGTTTATGTTGTGTTGACCTGTGCTTTTATGATCTCAACTACTGGATTGAAAAAATAATTATTGGATTGGATTGGAACTTCCCACCTTAAACCCCTAAAACCCAGCGCCCTGCACCTAACATATATGCTCAAAATCATAATAATTATACAATTTCAAGAACTATTAATTAAATATTTTAACTGAATTATGAATTAGGCTTAATTTACATCCTTCCTTTACAAACACCACAACCCTCACTTAAAATAAAACTTCAAAAAACATAATTACACAATTTACATAATAATCAAATAAATAATATATTTAAATTACAATTAATTATGAATGAATTATCATTAAATTAGTTCCCACCCTTTATCCTACAAAAACACAAGATGCACCTAAAATGAAACTGAAAAATTTAATAAATTACACTTTTCAATTAAATAATACATTTTAATCAAAATTAATCATGAATTTCTTATCACTACATTACTTCCCACCCTTTACCCCTACAAATCCCACAAGCTGCACTTAAAAGAAAACTTAAAAAATGAATTAATTACACAGTTCACATACCTATCAAATAAATAATGAATTCAAATTGAAATTAATTTTTTTATTATTTATCATTAATTCACTTCCCACTCTTTACCCCTACAAATCCCACAACCCAAACCTAAAATAAAAAATAAATTAATTACACAATTTACATAATAAATGTGCAATTAAATAATGGATTGTAATTAAAATAAGTATTCATTATAAGTACCTTACTTCCCATCATGCACCCCCACAAACCCGACAACCCACTATGACATTTAGAATTACAATTAACAATTAAATGACAATTAAAAAACCAAAAAGGTACAAACTATATATAAAACATTAATATTTAAGCAAACAATTTATAACATATACAGTTAAAACATATACTAAAATACATACAGATAATTAAAAAAAGATATTTTTATAACTATATTTTTCTAAATATATTAACAACATAGATATTTTTGACATCAATATTACTTACCTTAGAAATTCTATTTTTTTGTCAGTGATAGTCCAACAGCACGATATTTGTGGATAACGATATTAAAAACTCGATATTTCTGTGTCTCAATATTTTTAACTCAATATTATGCTGAATACCACCTAGATGCCAGAGTGCAATATATTTTAAAGATTGGAAATGTACCTTTAAGTTTTACATGTCTTGGTAGTGAAAAACTCATTGTTAGGACTCGCCTACTCAGTGCGCAACTGCTGCATTGGAGTGACCTTTTGGAATCACTCCTGGCTTTTGTGGAAACTCGTGCATGTTCTGCACTGTTTCCAATGAGCACTCGGGCATGTACGCGTTTGCCTTGCAGGAGCGAGCAGAGGCGCCATCTGTTTGCAATTATTGCGCTTGGGAAACAGATGGCATCCCTGCTCGCTCCCGCAGGGTAAACGCTGTGCATGCACTGAGCCCCGAAGCTGCGTTTGCGTTATCTTCGTGTTAACAGTTTGTTTCTTTTTGAATTATGCTCCTCTCTCGATTTCTGTCTGCCTCCACTTGCCATTACTTTCCAAACAAAGTTGCTCTGGCGGTGCCTGGTCCACCAAAGGTGCCTTGTTTACAAGTAACATCACCAATGGTTTGGGTCCCAGCTGTGAGCGTGGGCCGCAGTTAAAGGGTGATTCAGTACTGGCTCCATGTGTTGTCTGTGCTCTGCACAGGGACAGGCAGAAGTGCAGACGGCACAAAGGGCAGTGTCTGCGCCCTGCTTACAGGTGCTGCGGCTGTCGTATAACACATTTTGCGTACATGGCACATGCCAGCATGCAAGGGCACTAGGGTCGCAGATTGTGTTTCAGAAAAAGGGAGAACTGTATGTGCCTACTGAACTTCACGAAAACGTTAAACGTGTGGCGAACGTCACCGCTACTGCCGAAAAACAGGGGCATTTTCTCTTAAATGTGAAATTGCGTTTTATAGTAATTTCGTTGCCCGTCTCGTTGAAACATCCCTAGTCACTTTCTCAGATGGTTACATTCTCAGACAAGGCAGGCAGTGCCTAGGTCAATAGGAGTGGAGAGACTGCTGGCTCGCAGAAGGTTTTCACATTTCTGTTGGGTGCTGTGTTTACTTATTTCATGCTGTGCTTGCTGTCCCCGCAGTCAAGATACAGGTATGCCCGTTCGAGGGAGCACATTCGGGTAGTTTATCTTCTGACAGTCTGGCACTTTACATCAATCAACACCACCTGCCCCCTCCACCCTCCACCCTCCCCGAACAGACGCTACTGCTCTGGGCGAGGGCAACTATTCTAACACCCAAAAAAAACTCAGCTGACAGTGTGCTGCTGCATGCTAGTTGGTACCTTAATGCCTCTGTTCATTCCTTAGCGCTGGTTCTTGTTTTGTATTTTGACGCCAGTTTTCATTTTTTGTGCTTGCAGTTTGAGTGCAACGTCGTTGTTGTCGCTTGAGTTGAGCTGAACAAGTTTCCTCTTGCCTTGGGTTGCTTTATGTCATGTTTAAATCCGCTCATTTATGGTTTGCCAACAGGCCCTATACTAGCAGTGTTCCTCTCAACAACTCCTTGTTCAGCAAATAGCAATGAGACCCGGAAGTCCATCCTCATAGCTGTAAATCAAAACTACAAGTCCCAGAATCCTTGTTACTAATGGCTAGGTACCAGAGCTGACTGAGGTGCTCCAGCTGGCAAAGGGCCCTGTTCCCGGCTAAACCTCTTTTACTGGCGCTAACTGTCTCACTCTACAATTCTGCTAGCCCCCTTCAACCACAATGCAATCATTGCCTGACAACATCTGTAACCTTGTCCAGTTTCAGGTCTTTGCCACTGCAGGCTCTGTAACACTGGAACAGCTTTCAACTCAACATAACCTGTGCGTCTCCCCAGAGCATCTTTAAAATAGCCCTGAAACACCATCTCAAGCTAAAGAACCTCCCTGGCACCATTGCCCTCTACATGCAGACTGCATCATCATCCCTCAATGTGCTTGTTATGTTAGATACTCAGCACTCATACATCACCACCTCACCACCAGCGCAGCACCACCTCAACATCAGCGCAGTGCCAACTCAGCACCAGCACAGCACCACCTCACCACCAGTGTGCCTTGGCATCTCGCCTTTGGGACCTTATAAGTGTTTAGTTATCCAGCACAATATCCTTCGTTCCACCATATCAACTGTTGCATGGCTAAACACTTATAAGGTTCCAAAGGTGCAACCTATTGGCTATGCCAATGCTTGTTTACTACTGCAAGGCCTATCACTCCTACAGGATAATAGTGGAGATTTCTTATTACATGTTATAACGGCAATTCTCAAAGGGGAAAATATAACTGATTCATGTTTGGTGTCTCTGGCGGTCCTAAGTTAAAATCCTAATTTATGGTGAAGTCTGATTTTAAATTATGATTCTGAAAATGCTACTTTTTGCTGTAACACTTTTAGAAAGTTCATATTCTTGCATTAGACATCTGCCATTTGGGGCCTGCAGCATGTCTCTGGTCCTGTGTAGCTGACAGTTGGGCGTTGCTTATTCCTTCTAGACAGCCACACACAATGCGACCGTAGGTGTGACTGGATAGGCCATCACTGATAGGATGAGAGGGGGGGACTGGGCACCGTCTCCCTTACACCTGCACTGGGCACCGTCTCCCTTACACCTGCATAGGCTGTGTCCTTTCTGCACACAAAGACTGAATACCAAAGAGGTTTTTCTCCCTGAGCACTTTTCAAATTAAGAAAATTATATGTTAATAGTAATACACTTCAAGTGAACAGTATTAGCAAAACAATAACAGCAGGTAAAAGATATCAATATAAATCCTAAATCTCAAAACAGGTTTTTCTTCACAAATCCGTTTTCTATGTTATCCGGGGTTCAAATTCTTCCACTCAAGTTTTTGTCCAAAAAGATTTTTTCTTTTATTTCCATCAGATATCAGAAAATCCAAACTTAAAGTCTGTATTTATCCATTCAATGAAAGGCAGCCGTTATATCCACTAGAACTGCTGTTATATCCATTAAAGCAGCCAACACGTGTTTCGTCAAGGATTAATCCATGCTAAATCACTTCATCAGGGCTGCATCCCAAAGAAAACAATATATACATCATTATAACATGATCCAAGTCTAATTAGAGTTATTAGAAACACAGTAATTAAGAAGTTGAGTTGATAGATCCAGAACAACACCAAAGTGTAATTTAAGATGTACCGAAAGGTACAGCAAGTCACCAGAGTTAGAGGTCCACCACAGTGCACACCTCCACCAAAAGAAAAAAGTATATTAAGTAAAATTATATTGCACCTTGTAAGTAGAAATTTCTGAAGTTCACGATTTTGACTTCCTCCAATTCAATAAACTAATACACACTGTAAAACACATATAATCCAATAGCCTTTACCAGAATAATGCTAAGGCAACAGTTATCCATCACAAAGAAGTAATCAGTCCTCCTCTAGACAATTCATCCTTATAATAAGCTAAGCACAGAAAAATATTATTCCACGTAGTGGTGAGAATTAACCTGTATTCAAGCAAATGTAAGTTGAAAAGAGTATACAACACTCTGCTTACATAATTCTAAAAACCTAGTTACTTCCATGTTTTGAATGCAACTATAAAATCTAAAGCCATCTAAGCATCTAAAGATATGCTATTTCAACCTGATTCTTAGATTCCTGATTAACGAAGAAGGTCTCAGTATTTTACTTATCAAGTCAAGCAAAATGAAAATAATATAAGGTTCACCTACACTAGTAAGTAAGCAAACTCCCCATACAATTACATTTAATACGGAATAATTTACTAAAAATCCCGCTCACCTATATCTTGACATTGAAACAGTAATACGTTTCTGAGTATTGATGAGTAATAGCCGTCAGTCCTATAAACAACAATATAACATAATAAATAACCCAGGTTAAAACCGACTCACACACGCAAAGTAATGTCAGTCGGTAATCTTACCATTTTCACTTGCAGACATTCATAGTTGTGGGTACACGAGTACGTGACCTGAAACAGAATAGAAACCGCGTATCAAATCGAATACTTCTAAATTCTGTCTAGTAATCACCAGTCAAAGTCCTAACGAAGTATAACTCATCACTACAGCAATTCGATCGTTCCACTCGTGTTCCGTCGCGTTCTACTCATGCGCCCATGTTAGACGCAGTTTATAAAGAAAAAGCACTGGGTAGCGCCATCTTTACAAGGTAAAAAACGCCGTCCAAAAGATCCTTTACATATTCTGACTACAATACAGCCATAATGGGTAGATCCAAAAACCCCAAATTATTTACAGATTAACAAAGTATAATTATTAATAAGAGACTCAATAGGTCTCGAGGAAAATTATCCCAGCATATGAATAGTCCGTCATCACCTTCTACTCATTACCGCATCTCTCGATACGTCAATGGGAGACACTGATGATGTACCAAATTCTATAATTAGTTTAACAAATCAACCCTTAATATCTTTTGTGAAAATTTCTTAAAGGGAGATCTTATTATTCTTAATATTTCATTAGAAACAAAATCATGTAAAATGAAAAAGTTATAAGATCGAAAAAAAGATCACTCTCTACCTAGTCTCGAACCGGCAATTTCCTGCACTGGAAGTGCAACGAGCTCACTTAGAGCTAAACCTCTGTAGTATAATATATTTTGACTAAGACCTCCATAACCACTTCCAACAAGGAGGCCCAACAATTAGCTAGAGAAAAGGAGTCAGGAAAGAAAGTTTCGAGGTTAAGGGAAGGACAGCATTGTTTCTCTCATTATCCAGTAAAATGTAAAAGCAAGGGCAATTCAAGAATACAGTTTTCATCAATGTAACCGTATTTGAAAAAACTATACATAAGCATACATAGTAGATTGTAAATCTAACTATTTGCATTTCTACAAGGAGAAAAATTATAATAAAATTATAAAGTCCGTAATATGCTGTATTCAAACATTACATGTAGATAAAATGTTATTTAACAAATCAATACTTAGTAGTTCTCTCCAACGTTTAGGTCAACATACCAAGAGGTAACATCCATTTTATTATACATTATATGCTATGAGAGCACTCATCATATTTGCAGTACACAATTTTCTGACTGTCAATGGCATTGATCTTATCAACCAAGAAAATATTGTAATTCTGAATCAATATTCAACCCACATTCAACAGCCCGAAGTTTCATTATCCACATAACCTCTCTGCGTCTTAATTGTAGTATTCTGTTACCACCCCTTCTGTCTATTTTCATATGGTTGATTCCATCATAGCTAAATTTATGGACATTTTTATCATCACAATTTTGAGCCATGTGAGCTGCTATGGGGTATCTTGTATCACCATTTTTGAGTGCTCGATAATGTTCAACAATTCTATCTTTTAGTCTACGAATGGCGCAACCAACATACATTTTTGTACAAGTACAGACTATTACGTAAATGACAAAGGTCGTATCACAATTTATAAAGGAGCTAATCCTGTATAAGTCTGAATTGTTGTAACTAAACTCGTTAATTCTCCTTATGGCCCATCTACCGGAACTGCATTGTCCACAACTGTAAAATCATTTAGGTTGTCTACTTAACCAATTAGTATTCAGTTCTGATTTTGGATAACTAGGACTAACAATATTCGATAACGTCATTCCTTTCCTAACGGTAATACTCTGTCTTTCTTTCAAAAACGGTGAGATATCCGTATCACTTTTCAGCAGGTGCCAGTATTTAGAGAGTACTCCGAAAAGTTTATGGCTCCCTGCTCCAAAATTTGTAACCATTCTAACAATTTCATGTTTGTCTCCAATCCTTGTAAATTTTGTTTTTGTCTTAAGAGTCTCTGTCCTCTTAAGTCTAAGTGCCCTTGCTTTCGCTACATTGATGGCCTTCTCATTATATCCTCTGTTTCTAAACCTAGATGATATATCTTCTAAGTTGGTCTCAAAGTCAGACTGTTCTGAGCAATTTCTTCGAGCTCTTAACTTTTCCCCATAAGGGATGGCATTGATTTGGCTTTTGGGGTAACAGCTACTTGCGTGTAACAATGCATTGCAGCTTGTCTTTTTTCGGAACATCCTACTGCACAATTTGCCTTTTTCAATAAATAGTTCTACATCTAAAAAGATCAAATGTTCAAAGTCAAATGTTGTAGTAAACCGCATATTAACATCGTTAGTATTCAAATATGCAAAAAGTTCATGAATTTCATCTACTGACCCTCTCCAAACAAGCAAACAATCGTCAATGAAACGCCCCCAATGGTAAATATGGTCTATCCATTTGCCGCCCCTTGGGCCCCAGCTCCACTCTGCCTCAAATCACCCCATGAAGAGGTTGGCAAAGGACGGAGCGAATCTGGAGCCCATTGCGGTACCAAGCTTCTGGATATACCATTTAATATCAAACAGGAATATGTTATTTTCTATCACCATTTTTGTCATTTCTAATAACATGTTAGTATGATAATAGAATTCTGCTGGTCTTTTGTTTAAAAAGCTTTCCAATGCGAGTAATCCTAATTTATGATCTATATTAGTATATAATTATACTACATCCAGTGTAGCAAGTATCATTCCTGGTTCTCACACTATATCATTCATTAGGTTTAAAATGTGCTTAGTATCTTCTATATGAGAGGGCAAGTTCTGTACATAAGGTCTCAGATAGGTATCTATATATTGGGAAATGTTTTCAGTTGGCCCTGTCCCTGGTGGTCTCTGTTTATTTTTATGTATTTTGGGCAAACAATATAAACAAGGGGAGCGTGGAAATTCAACCCGTAAATATGCCTATTCATCATGATGTAATAAAGATTGGTCATACCATTCTTTTAATTTACAATTGATCTTGTTTGTAACAAGATGTAAAGGGTTAGCTGTCACTCTCTCATAATATTTGTCATCATTAAGTTGAGCTAAAACTTCTTGATTATAATCTGACTTATTCATCACAACGATGTTTCTACCTTTGTCTGCCATTCTAATACCCACATCTGAATTCTCTGTCAATATTTTTAATGCATCTCTTTCTTTCCTTGTTATATTGCTCTTGTGAATTGGTTGGCGAGTGCTGAACTCTGAATCAATTAATTTATCAATATCCAGATTAACTGCTTTATAAAAGGCATCTATCACATTACCAGAGGATAGTTGAGTCGTCCACCGTGATTTCGTTTTTAGTCCACTACCTTCAATATAACCCTGATTGATATCTAAGTCATCCAGTAATTTAGACATTGTCACTGGATCTTCCTCACTTTCTGTTATCGACAAAAGTAATCTAGTAGCATGTATATCCTGTATTGACAAATTATTCAATGCTGGTTTATTAATGATTGGTCTTATAACAGATGTTTGGTTTGGAAAGTATTTTTTATTTTGAGAATCCTAACAAATATATACAGATCCACTTTAGTCAGATGCCAATCAATTTTTGTTGTCGGACAAAAGTTTAAACCTTTTTTCAAAACAGAAATCATCTCTGCAGATAAATCAAGTGATGACAAATTAACAATCTCTATCTCCTTAGTACTAGTTGGGGGTACATTTAGTTTTTCCATGATCGAGTTCTCATCCCTTGTCTTATTTTTAGATCTTCCTTTCCCTCTAGTTCCTCTCCTGGTCCTTGTCCAGCTGTTTCCCGAAGTCTTACTCCGGCCTATCTATTTCCTAATCTTATTCTCCGGACCTCTTGTAAAAAATTATTCTCTGGTGTAGCTGTTTGTACATCACCTGTCTCCTCATTCTCGCTACTCGAAATGTTACTAGAGGAGGAGTGAGCGTCGCTAATGCTGGAGAGGTCACCCTTTTTCTTAAGTGTTTTGTCATTTTTCATTAAATAATCAAAACGGCACACAAAAGTAAATATGCGTCCGGTTCTGTAATCATTCTCATCACGTTTCAACTTCGTAGCTTTTCTTCTTTTAATATCTGCCTGCAGGGTAACTAGTATGCCATCCAATATAGTATAAGTTTTAATTGTTGATTCTGTTAAATTCACTGCTTAATCTCATCTTCACAAGTTTGGATCTCAATAAGTAATATTTTAATTTTCCTCTCTGCATTTTCAATTAGTATATTGATCAGGTTTCTAGAACTATTTGTTAATTCTTTTTCCCATGTATCTAGCAAGTCAGGTTCTAAGTCCTCGTAGGTTGGCACTATCTGTGACCTCAATCCCCTAGGTATTCGATTTAATGCTAAATATTGTTTAAGGGTAGCGGCATCCCACCATTTATTAAGTTCCGCTCTCTTTAGACACTCTAATTTCACAAATTTGGCCCTCAGGCCCTCTTGTTTTCCAACCTCTTTATGGGGTGGTTTGAGGCGGCGTGGATCTGGGGCCCAAGGTGCGGCAAATGGATAGACCATATTTACTATTGGGGGCGTTTCATTGACGATTGTTTGCTTATTTGGAGAGGGTCAGTAGATGAAATTCATGATTTTTTTTGCGCATTTGAATACTAACAATGTTAATATACGGTTTACTACAACATTTGACTTTGAACATTTGATCTTTTTAGATGAAGAACTATTTATTGAAAAAGGCAAATTGTGCAGTAGGATGTTCCGAAAAGAGACAAGCTGCAATGCATTATTACACGCAAGTAGCTGTCACCCCAAAAGCCAAATAAATGCCATCCCTTATGGGGAAATGTTAAGAGCCCAAAGAAATTGCTCAGAACAGCCTGACTTTGAGACCAACTTAGAAGATATATCATCCTGGTTTAGAAACAGAGGATATAATGAGAACGTCATCAATGTAGCGAAAGCAGGGGCACTTAGACTTAAGAGGACAGAGACTCTTAAGACAAAAACAAAATTTACAAGGATTGGAGACAAACATGAAATTGTTAGAATGGTTAAGAATTTTGGAGCAGGGAGCCATAAACTTTTCAGAGTACGCTCTAAATACTGGCACCTGCTGAAAAGTGATACGGATATCTCACCGTTTTTGAAAGAAAGACCGCATATTACCTTTAGGAAAGGAATGACGTTATCGAATATTGTTAGTCCTAGTTATCCAAAATCAGAACTAAATACTAATTGGTTAAGTAGACAACCTAAAGGATTTTACTGTTGTGGACAATGCAGTTCCTGTAGATGGGCCATAAGGAGAATTAACGAGTTTAGTTACAATAATTCAGACATATACAGGATTAGCTCCTTTATAAATTGTGATACGACCTTTGTTGTTTACGTAATAGTCTGTACTTGTCCAAAAATCTATGTTGGTAGCACCATTCGCAGACTAAAAGATAGAATGGTTGAACATTATCGAGCACTCAAAAATGGTGATACAAGATACCCCATAGCAGCTCACATGGTGCAAAATTGTGATGATAAAAATGTCCATAAATTTAGCTATCATGGAATCGACCATGTGAAAATAGACAGAAGGGGTGGTAACAGAATACTACAATTAAGACGCAGAGAGGTTATGTGGATAATGAAACTGCGGGCTGTTGAATGTGGGTTGAATATTGATTCAGAATTACAATATTTACTTGGTTGATAAGATCAATGCCATTGACAGTCAGAAAATTGTGTACTGCAAATATGATGAGTGCTCTCATAGCATATAATGTATAATAAAATGGATGTTACCTCTTGGTATGTTGACCTAAACATTGGAGAGAACTAATAAGTATTGATTTGTTAAATACCATTTTATCTACATGTAATGTTTGAATACGGCATATTACGGACTTTATAATTTTATTACAATTTTTCTCCTTGTAGAAATGCAAATAGTTAGATTTACACTCTACTATGTATGCTTATGTATAGTTTTTTCAAATACTGTTAAATTGATGAAAACTGTATTCTTGAATTGCCCTTGCCTTTTACATTGTACTGGATACTGAGAGAAAAAATGCTGTTCTTCCCTTAACCTCGAAACATCCTTTCCTGACTCCTTTTCTCTAGCTAATTGTTGAGCCTCCTTGTTGGAAGTGGTTATGGAGGTCTTAGTCGAAATATATTATACTACAGAGGTTTAGCTCTAAGTGAGCGCATTGCACATCCAGTGGAGGAAATTGCCGGTTCGAGACTAGGTAGGGAGTGATCTTTTTTTCGATCTTATAACTTTTTCATTTTACATGTTTTTGTTTCAATGAAATATTAAGAATAATAAGATCTCCCTTTAAGAAATTTTCACAAAAGATATTAAGGGTTGATTCGTAAAACTAATTATAGAATTTGGTACATCATCAGTGTCTCCCATTGACGTATTGAGAGATGCGGTAATGAGTAGAATGTGATGACGGACTATTCATATGCTGGGATAATTTTCCTCGAGACCTATTGAGTCTCTTATTAATAAATATATTTTGTTAATCTGTAAATAATTTGGGGGTTTTGGATCGACCCATTATGGCTGTATTGTAGTCAGAATATGTAAAGGATCTTTTGGACGTCGTTTTTTTACCTTGTAAAGATGGCGCTACCCAGTGCTTTTTCTTTATAAACAGCGTCTAACATGGCGCATGAGTAGAACGCAACAGAATACGAGTGGAACGATCGAATTGCTGTAGTGGTGAGTTTTACTTTGTTATACTTTGACTGGGGATTACTAGGTAGAATTTAGAAGTATTCAATTTGATACGCGGTTTCTATGTTGTTTCAGGTCACGTACTCGTGTACCCACAACTACGAATGTCTGCAAGTGAAAATGGTAAGATTACCGACTGACATTACTTTACGTGTGTGAGTCAGTTTTAACCTGGGTTATTTATTATGTTGTATTGTTGTTTATAGGACTGACGGCTATTACTCATCAATACTCAGAAACTTGTTACTGTTTCAATGTCAAGATGTAGGTGAGCAGGATTTTTAGTAAATTATTCCGTATTAAATGTAATTGTATGGGGAGTTTACTTACTTACTAGTCTGGGTGAACCTTATATTTTTATTTTCATTTTGACTTGATAAGTAAAATACTGAGACCTTCTTCGTTAATCAGGAATCTAAGAACCAGGTTGAAATAGCATATCTTAAGATGCTTAGATGGCTTTAGATTTGATAGTTTCATTCAAAACATGGAGGTAACTAGGTTCTTAGAATTATGTAAGCAGAGTGTTGTATTCTCTTTTCAACTTACATTTGCTTTAATACGGGTTAATTCTCACCACTACGTGAAATAATATTTTTTGTGCTTAGCTTATTACAAGGATGAATTGTCTAGAGGAGTACAGATTACTTCTTTGTGATGGATAACTGTTGCCTTAGCATTATTCTGGTAAAGACTATTGGATTATGTGTGTTTTACAGTGTTTATTAGTTTATTGAATTGGATGAAGTTGAAATTGTGAACTTCAGAAATTTCTACTTACAAGGTGCAATATATTTTTACTTAATATACTTTTTTCTTTTGGTGGAGGTGTGCACTGTGGTGGACCTCTAACCCTGGTGACTTGCTGTATCTTTCGGTACGTCTTAAATTACACTTTGGTGTTGTTCCGGATCTATCAACTTAACTTCTTAATTACTGTGTTTCTAATAGCTCTAATTAGACTTGGATCATGTTATTATGATGTATATATTGTTTTCTTTGGGTTGCAGCCCTGGTGAAGTCATTTAGCATGGATTAATGCTTGACGAAACACGTGTTGGCTGCTTTAATGGATATAACGTCCGTTCTAGTGGATATAATGACTGCCTTTCATTGAGTGGATATAACAGACTTTAATTTTGGATTTTCTGATATCTGATGGAAATAAAAGAAAAAATCTTTTTGGACAAAAACTTGAGTGGAAGAATTTGAATCCCGGACAACATAGAAAACGGATTTGTCAAGAAAAACCTGTTTTGAGATTTAGGATTTATATTGATATCTTTTACCTGCTGTGTTTGTTTTGCTATTACTGTTCAATTGAAGTGTATTACTATTAACATATAATTTTCTTACTTTGAAAAGTGCTCAGGGAGAAAAACCTTTTTTATATTTTGTATACCCACTTGATGGGCATTGTGGGGCTGTCTGGTAGCCACCCCCCTTTTTCCCCTTTTGAAGTACTGTATGTACACTGTTCAATATTACTTGACCTTGAATTGCGGTAGTGCAACCTGACTAAACCTGGTTACCAGCTATCCCCCCTTTTTTTAAAGACTTAATACCCCCTCTAGTTAGGAGTTGATTATGATCACGCTAGGAAAGCCCTCCGTACGGCTCAGATCAGGAGGATTGGACAAGCTAATCGGGCTCCTGGAATCCAAGCGACCGATTCCTATGCAGCCGTATGTTGAGACATTCGCTTTGGTCGGACTTTCATTGAACTCTATGGGAGCCTGCATACCGAACGCTTCCACAGGTTACCAGAGCAAAAATGGGTGGTTGGGAAAGATCATGCTCCCTGTGGTAGGCACCCCATGGTGCCCACCACACTGTGCAGGCTTGGATCAAGGGACCCATGGGTACCCCCTGCAGAAGATTCAGAGGGCCCCTGGTGAAGGGGCCCTCAGAAGTCCAAGAAGCCCAGAAGTCCAATTTCCAAAGCTGTTTTGTCTCGCTAAAACCGAGTCAGTATGGCTATCAGAATCGTTCATCATACTCGTTCCGTCGGAAGCCGTCCCCCGAGTCAGACTGATTAGGGTTAGGAACCGATTCAGACGGCGAAGACGGCTTCATCACATTGTACTTGGTCATTCGGAATGGGGACAATTCAGATGTACACAGTGGCTCCGAATCTGATTTGCTCTTTACGTATCCTGGCAGGAGTCCTTCCTAGCGGTATCATAATCGGCCCCTTAGTATGGAACCAGGGCAGGGAAGGCAGGAATTCTGTTCACTTCAAAGGCAGTTCCTCCCCCACTTTAAAGGCCCAACTGGGTATAAATAGTGAACCTCAGACACCAGCTCTTCAGTACATTTCTGGACCTGTGGATACTCTGCCACTCTGCTGGACTTCTGCTTTGCTGTGCTGACCGGCTGCCTGCTGCCCTCCTGCCTCTGTGCAAAGGACTGGGCCTACATCTCTTGAACCCAGAACCCAGAGGAACTCCAAGGGCTTGTTGGCTGATCGCCTGATCTGAAGCCTCAGGACACAACAGGCTTTCAACAACTTTGCATCTGCCCCTTGACTCTGCCATCTGTGAGTTTACCCTGCCAAGTGGTGCCCCCCAGTCCTGCACCCCTGAAAGTGGGACTAAGATGCTCTGCCTCCATGTGGATCTATAGTAACTAACACATCTACTCTACTGCATGGCGCAACCCTGAGCTGAGCCAATGCATCTCCACTGCGGTGTGGACTGGACTGGTCGTAAAAGACTTGCATTGCCTCCACAGCCCGTATCGCCCTACAGAACTGTCACTGCGTGGCACATCTGTGGTGCAGGCCCTCGCACCTCTCATCAAAGGCAGCCTCAACAACAACGCCATATTCCGCATCGCAGCCACGCATCTCCTCAGAATCAATGCATCGCCATGACTGTGCATTGAATCCTTGACATCGGACTTCACATTGCAAACCCCGTCCATTGGATCTTTGATGTCAGCGCAACAGGACCTTGCACCAGAGCCTCACCGCATCTCGGGACCTTTGCATCGCCTCACCTGCGCAATGCATCTTTGATGCAAAATCATACAACACTCCGCAAACCAGGATTTAAGGTACTTTTGTTCAGCTGGCCTATCTGGTTCCCTGTAGCAGTCCTGTGCTCCATCACAGTGACCTGAATCTGTGACTTTGTCCTGGTCCAGCGCCACCAGATATACACAGTTGGCACATTTCGCCTTTTAAAATTCAATATCCCCGGTTCTACTAATTGGATTTGTGTTGCTTTGGTCTCGTTTATTTATTTATAACTACTCTATGTTCCTAACTCTTTTCCTTATGTGGTGTGTTTTCATTGTGTAACTATTTGAAGTGTTGCACAAATACTTTACACATTGCCTCTAAATCAAGCCTGACTGCCCTGTGCCAGGGGGTTGAGTATAGGTTGCTTTGGGGTTTGCTTGTGGCTTACCCTGACAAGGATTGTGGTTGCTGCTTAACCATGGCGCACAACCCAGTCAACCAACAACCCAATTTTTACAATCATCAACTATATCTACTACATGTATCTTTTGCAAGCTCTCAGCATTGGCTAAAAAGCATGGTCATACTTCAATAAAATATTGTCCAATGCACTCTCCCTTGCCGGGAGCTCTAGTTCATCCTTGCTGTGTGATGTCATCCCCAGCTTCCTTCAAGGGCTTATCCTACTATATAGGAGGAATATATGATTGTCCTTACCTGATCTCCTCATAAGAAGATTTTGTCCACCACACAATCCCATCTGTTGACAAATATCCTGCCTGTGCAGAACTCTTCCATTGCTGTCCCAAATTACATTACAGATTTCTGTTTAAGGTAACAAATGTATATATCTTACATAGGAAACACATTGTCCCTATGAAAGACCCATCCCATTCTCTGCAATCGCCCACCAATTTTGGCAGTGTTCCCTCGCACGTCCATACATATGGATTTGGTCTCGCTCTTGACAGGAGTACATCTTCTATCCAGTGAGGAAAGATGCCTAACAAATATTTAAGAAAACCCACAAACACAAATATGTATAAGATCACGTGTTTAGGAAAGCATCTCCACCTTGGAATACCCACAGGTAGCCCTGTGCACAAATATACTCACACAAATAATTGAAACTGGCTGGCCTAAATTTCCCTTTAATAGTGCATTTAAGAGGATGTTTCCACATTTTGTGACTACTATAATGAAGGTGTGGGCACACCTAATTTCAAAGTAGGTGCCTATATACCTTAACGAATTGGTCTCTTAAGTGTACAAAATTGTATTTTCATTGATTTGGACTACGTCAGCTGCCTGTCACAAAGATATGCAAAGGGTAAGGTACCCCCTGCCGATCATTATAAAGTATTGCAAGTTACCGAGGATTTTAGTGACCATATAGAGTTCATTTATAATGTCTCAGAGTTGACTTACAATATGCTTACAATCATGTCAGGGAGTACTTTAGTCCTTAAAATAAATTGTCACAACATCACCCTTCTCACACACCATTTACGTCCTTGGTGTGCTGTAGGAAGGCTAAAAGTAGAATCTGTAGTACATAATTAAACACACCAAAAGCAGTTAGTTACTTTTTGTAAAAATATAGTGAAGTTTAATATATGTTGGGTTCATGAAAATGCTGTAGCTCACAAGTTATTGAAATATGCTGAGTGATTCTACCATTTGGTAATGACCTATAGCGTGTAAAAGTAAACATGTTGTAATAAATATCTACTTTCTGCTACCACCGTTCATTTAGAAAAACACAGAAAAAGTAGAAGCTAGTGTTAATTTACTTTGCTTAAACTGTAGCTGTAATTATGCGTTACCCTGGGCTGCTGACTGGCAGCAGTCATTATGACATAGACACTCAACTCTAAAAACGAATTACATTTCAGCAGCTGTCATTTCAGTAGTCTAGCTGACTAGAGGCGTCTTTGAAGGCGCCCATGCATTACATCACTACTTAACTACAGCCTTTCTTGAATATTTATTAAACAACGAACTATCAATGAATCACAATTCACCTGTCCCTTAATAGTGTCCACTTGAAACGCGTAACCAAGATTACAGAGCAATCTTACATAATACTGTGCTGTTTCACTGCCCTTCTGCAACCTTTTCTGAAACATACACACCTCCGTGCTTGCCTTTTCTTTAATCACTCTTTACACAAATCACTAACAGAGCTTTCTCCTTCATCTCCAAACATCAAGATACTGACAATAAAATCGTTGTTTCCCAGCCTCTAGGTAATTTATCAAAGCACGCTTCTGTTTGGTTTAATGTTATGACTGTTCAGAACATCAATATACTCGTCAATTGTCTCTTGTCAGTGTTTCTGTGCAATACCTGAAACTCCCGTGCACAGCAAAGAAGAAAATGCAGAGGTGATACATTCTAATATCTGGAAATTGGTAAGAAAGGTCTCACATTGTGAAGAAACTCTAGGCGCAAAGTACAAAGAGGGTGGGGGCAGCACACTTTTTCGCTGTGCTGTGACCAGCATCTCCCTTTGCAGTGTAAGGTTATTACAAAGCCCTTGTATCACAAATAGCCATGTTGCAAAACATTTGCAACACTTCTTACTCATTAATATTAATGAGAGCGTCCATCATGTTGAAATACCTTATGACCTGTTGCCAATGCAGGGTTACAGGTCTACATGGAACAACAGACCTTCAACCCTGTGCTTGCATTCACAGAATGTCTAGATTTCTTTACTTTATACCCCCTGTCTTATTCAAGTATGGGTCTTGATTCAGAAAATAAAATAGAAATTCTACAAATGGCAATGGAGAAAGCAAAAAGTGGCTTCAAAGCAGTGGAAACTGTCCACCGCAAACAGTTTTCACTTTATAACAAGTAACCTGTAAATGGTTTGCAAACACCATTGTGATAACAAAGCATTAAGATAAAACATTCCAGATTGGATGAGGGTGATGATGTCATTATCCCAGCCATTCCCTATGATTTACAATGAATTCCAAAGTGTGCTGTGCGAGTCACGAGCACATTTGTGAGTTGCCAAATACCTTTGTGCATTGAAACTTGCTGTTTTGTGGTCTCAAAGGCAGTGATTTAGCAAATAGCATGCTTTGGCACAGAAAAAGAGGTTTGCAAATTAAGCTCCTTGGGTCTTCACATTCCACATAAAACAATAACATGCTTCACCTCTGTGCACCCCTCTTTTTGAGAACAATGAAAAACACACACAGCATACCTGTTTAATCTCCTCAAACCTTCAAAAAGTGCCCAAAACACTGTTGTGACTGTGCTTAATATTATTAGAGCAAAATAACACCAAGCACTGCAAAACTGCAGGTTCATCATGGAGGCCCTATTATCAAAACAAGAATTGGCAAAGCGTTTGCTGATGGGTATTAATCATTTTCCGTCTGGAGTTTTTGAAGAATTTTATTTCATCATAGAATCTACATTGACTTTCCCATACTTCCACATCTTTTCTCTTTCTTTTTTTTCTTATTCCCCTCCTTTCCTATACTTTTTTTCTATGTACTTATACCCCTGAAAGATAACAAGCAGACATATTGAATAAATGGCAATTATGACAAGAAGTCTCAAAATGGAACCAAATATTCCACTTCCAAGGCATCCAAACCATTTGCCTACTTCAGCAAATTCATTGCCAATTGCTTCCCAAGCACCAATAGCATCTAATTCATCAAATCTCACTTTAAGTCTGTAATGTTCTTAATGTATTTCTGGACTTTTTCACTCTTGTCCGGTATGTTGGTGCAGCATTGCTGAACCTATAGCACCTTGCTGACTCCGCCCTCCTTTGCGAGAAAGATGTCTAATACAAGGCAATTTTGAATTACCGTAGAGCTTACAGCTACCATTTCAGGGTCCACAGCGAACAATGAACTTGCAGTACTAGTAGATAACTCATCAACTATAGTGGACCACTTTCTAATGTTGAAATCCTTCGGAACTACTCCTACAGTGGGAATGAATATACCATATATGTCCCCAACTATTTCAGTACCACTACTGCTTTGTTAGTATGTGAATGCCACACAGGATCATCTAAATGTGCTAAATGAAAAATCTTCTGGAAGACTATTGCCAAGTAACAGGACTCAAACCAACCTCAGGATAATGTAAAATATGCGTGATCTCCACAAACATAATATATTCCAGGAATGACAGGATCCTGACCTCCCATGAGTAATTGCTAATTTCCCCCATATTTATAAATGTGATTAGTCACTTTTCCCTATGAATTTAGCATGAATTATGGATTTACGTCTAAGCACACTTCATTTCCTTTTATGTTTCCAATCTAGAGTCTATGCAGCCATACTTCCGGATTCTTCATGCTCTACTTCTTCTTCAGCCAATCTTCTCTATAGTGTTGGTCTTTCCCTGAATTAGATCTAGCATCCATTGTCCTTCTCCTATCTTCAACTAGATCGAAAGCATTATTTGTAAAATCTGTCAATGAACAGGTGAGCTTGGTCCTGTGGGCATAAGCAGTATCGAATGTTTGAAGAAACAATCACCTTATCCATCTCTTTGGCATTGGGTTGACGATTTATATGCTTCAACATGGGATCTTCTGAAAGAACTATATCATAATTTGAAAAATAATGCAGAAAATTACCCTTTCCATACAAAAGGCTCAACAGAAGGCTACAAGCAACACCATAGGTAAGGAAAATGTGATAAGTAATACCTTTTGCAGCTGATGCAGATAACTGCATACAGAGATAGCAGTCCGTTGCAGCCATATCAATCTCCTCTTGATAAATCTACATGCAGTGTCTTAAAATCTAAAATGTATGCAAACTATTGTCAGTAGGAATTGGGGTTTTCAGGATAGTTCTAGATCTAATCTCAACTGAATCTTGAAACATGGGCAGATATAGTTCCAAAAGAAGAACGATTAATACTACAATCATGGCTAATAATGTACCTGTTAATATGAGTCTACGTCTACGGTTACCAGTTTCCATGACTTCACTAAAATTAGAACATTGAGCAGAAAATAGCAGCAAGAGGATTTCTTCTGTATGTTTCTACTTCTGCAGATGATAAAGAAAGTCCATAAATCATGTGATGAAATTATTTTACAAAGTCTTTATGAGTCGTCCTTAGCCCTTCACTGTCTTCCTTTTAATGAGACCCTTTGTTGGACTTGGTCATTTTCCCGAAATTTTTCGCTTTTCACCCCCCTGTTTTAGGATGTCTCCCCATGGTAAAGAAATGTATAGGCCATGTGTGGTGTGAGATTGTAAAAATGCACCCTGGTGAAATGCTGCGGTTAAAATGGATGCCATGGCTGTGTGTGTGTGCCACCTGACTGCAGTGGGTTAGCAGTCTAGATGTTCGGTTCCCAGCCATCCCAGCTCTTGGAGGGAAAGACTGGCACCCAGGGTGCTCTACTCCTCCGCCTGAACCAGTTAGAACCAGTTCCCCAGAGGCTGCTAGAAGCTTCTGGCACTGTCTGGGAGGTGGGGTGAGGGGCGCACAAATGAGGGGGCTGCGCTACCATGTGCTCAGACAGAGCAGGGACATGAACGTGAGGGGACCTGCTGCCAGGGGGTACCACTACTTGGGTCTGTGTGCTGGACCCTGCACCCAACTGAAACCCCTCTGCTATCCACAGGGCTAGTGGAAGCCCCACTGCAGGAGTAATAGCTGCTGTACAGAAGGAGTGCCACGCTACAGAGGAGGATGGCTTCTAAAGCCTACCGCCCTGTCCTGATGAGTGCCCACTGACTGCTGACCTTGCCCAGTAGTGCCTGCTTCTCTGCTACCTGGCCCCTGAAGAAGGAAGGAGCGCTAAATCTAAAAGTGCCAGGAGAAGAGGGGTGTCTGCCCTCTGCAGCGCTGGGCTGAGAAAGCGCTATACCCCCATGGACTGCGCCATCCAGTGCAGGGTGAGGGTTGTAACTTACTCCCCCTAAGAAGAAGAAGGAGGTGAGGAGCGTGGGCGCTACCGTGCTGTGTGGGACTGTGTGCCTCTGGGTCCTAGCGCCTCGCAGGTTCTGGAGTTAGAGCGCTGTATTGCAACCCCCCCTCCGAGAGAAGAGGTAGGAGCTAGGGTCTGCAGCACCATGTTGTGAGGCTACCCAGCCTGTGCCGCTTTCCAGCGCCTCGTTTTATTCACCCCAAGAGAAAGGAGTGGGGATTCACCAGCACCGGGTGGCCAGGAGGAACTCTTTACTTGAAAGCGCCCACCCCACGTGATTGGGCACCCATACGGATTTAAATAAAAACGGGTGCCTACCCCGTGTTATTGCGCACTTTTGTGTATCTGAATTAGGCGGGAGCCTACCCCACTTTCCCCGCCTGGCGCAGGTGCCCACCCCACGTGGTCGCCCTCCTTGACAAAGAGACCAGAGCGGGAGCCCACCCCGCCGGTCTGTGCCCCGCGTGCTGCCTGGAGGAGCTGCCTTTCAAAACCCAGCGGGAGCCTACCACGCGTTGCACCACCGAGATCTGAAGTCTGCGACATCACCGCCGCGGCCCAGGGATAGAAGAGGGCCGCTGCTCTGGCTGCGGTTACCCGGAAGCCAGGCAGGAGCACGCCTGATGGTGGGCAGGGCCTGCAGCAAGACATCCGGAGCCTCGTAGGAGCCGGAAGGGAGGCGGAGGTGCTGCGGGGCTCCCGTGAGCTTAGGGGAGCCCCGTGTTGGTGAGAGAGCCAGGCGGGTGCCTCCCCGCGCTGGTAGACCAACCGGAAGTCGACGGAGACTTCGCTCCATGCTGGGGGCTCTCCGTGAGCAGAGAAGAGCCCCAAGTGCAGCTGGAACCCAGCCGGCTCCCTGTCGAAGTCCCGGGCCCCCAGGAGCGGGACCCGGGTGAAGAGGAGGGCGGAGAACCAAGACAGCCCCTGTGAGTGGGGCCTTCAAAGGGGTTCAGTGTGGGCCCAGGCGGCCCCGCAGGACAGCGGGCCGCTCCAGCGTTGGAGGGGAGATCGCTGCACGGAGACTGCAGTATACGGCTGCTAACTACTTGGCTCAGCCCTGAGGAGTGGTGAGTGGGGCTGAGCCTCTTGGGGTGAGAGGTCAGGGTCTATATTGGCTCCCCAGTGGCGCCGCAGTTGCGGGCCGCTGCAATGGCTGGTTCTTCTGGAGGGGGCATTGTGGACCTTTACGTCCCAGAGAAGGGGCTCCCCGATGACAGTGTCAGGCCAGGACTGCTTCTACACGACTGGCACGCCGAACAGAGGGCAGTCGCCATCGTTGGGGGCATTTTTAATTTGAGGGCCTCACTATGCAGGATGCCTGTTATGTTTGAAAGTGTTGTTTCTGCCCCTGCTACACGTGATCCTATGCCCTACCAATGTGATTTAGGCTTCCATAGTATGCCCCCATGTGAAATGTGTTCATGCTCATGCAGGTCCCGGGCCAAGTGGTTTAATGTTACCTTTTATGCCTAAGGTGCTAGGCTCGGGGTTACCGCCTTACACCCCGATATGTTATATGCCTGGGGTAGGCCCATGGTAATGTTGCTCCTATGCTAACCTGCCTTTTTGCCTAGGTGTTATGCTATACTTATGCTAAACCCACTGTTAAGGCGGTTCGTGCCTAATGTTTTTATTGTATGCTGGATGCCTTGCACGATTGGAGGGCCTGGTGGTCCCAGCGAGGAGCAGCCCAAGGTATTGGTTTGGGTATAAGGTAAATTGTACTTACCTGCATAAGGTTATGCCCAATGTGTTTGACACCTCATGTTTAGGCCCCATGTTTATTGCAATGTGATATATCTAGCGACAGACTGTTGAATTTACCTTTTTCATTTGTCTTTTACCCTTCCCCTCCACCGAACTGTACCAGTAATGGTCCTGGTAGCGGCCAGATTGGCGCTGCCCTGTAAATAGTCCCGTATAAGTCCTTACCTAGTGCCGGCTGGCGCAGGTTGTTTGAACTGTGATTACGTTCCAAGGTGTTATTTAATAATACACTTACTGTTTTCACCTAATCTTGTGTTGCGTCTCTTTTTGGAGTGTGCCTTGTGTGTCATCTGTGTGTACTGCGTGGATGCTTCACACATGTCCTTTGGAGTTTGGCCCGCCCGCTCTGCACCATGCTACCCCATTTCTAACACTCTTACTTTCCTTCTTCTGCCTCGGACCTAGGGAATCTTCTTCATTCTTTTAACAGAGTCTATTTAATTGTCTCTAGTAAAAGCACAGATCAAAGTTCAGTTTAGAGATCATACCAATGATAAATCGTGTCCGTTTATTCAGTTGCAAAGCACATACAAAACACAATTCAGCCATAACTTTTAGGTCATAGAGGTTCAACTGGAATTGCACTGTTACCCTCCAAACCCCAAAGCTCTCTCTCTTGGCCACCTGCAGAAAAGTATGTCCATTAAGTGGACAAGTACCTCTGTAAGGGTACTCTAGCTTTTTTGATCTCCTGAGTACAGGCCATTCGCCTTCACTGTTGCTCAGACCAAAATCCCTAGTATCCTCTGGGGTAGTGTGGAGTGCGTTTTGTATACAGACTTAGCCCTTCTCCTGCCTTCTTGGCCAATGGTCTCCAGCTTCCCCTCAACTTACTACAGCACTAGGCCCTTCATCAGGGTCTAAATCTGTCTCAGTCTGCGCCACACTCCAAGACTCTACTATCTCAACCTCAACTGTGGACTCATAAAAATCCCCCTCAGGCCAATCAGGTGCTATTTCAGATTGTTGCTTATTTTCTGTGACTTGCTCAACCTTCTCCCACTTCCTTTCAGTTTCAGATTGCACTTCTGGGAGAGGTACTGTCACATCATCAAGGAGACACTCCACGCTGTGAGTGTGGGCAGCTTGGATCCAGTTGAAGAGACCTCCACACTTAATAGCAGGGTTTGTGATGAGTATGACATGGTAAGGACTATGCCATTTCGGTTTCAGACATGTTTTCTGAATGTGTTTCTTCTCCAGGACCCAGTCGACGGGATAGAGGTCATGGAATTGCTTCTGGTGTGGCAGATCCAACCTGGTGAAACACAGAATGCACCACATCAGATAGTCCTTTGCAATTATCAAGAATCATGTCATCTGTAATGTTCATAAGCACATTTGCAGGCACAGCTGGCAGTCTCATTGCTCTACCTATGATGATCTCATTTTTGGACAGAGCTATCCTCTGATCAGGAATGATGCGAAGACTCATTAACCCAAGAGGTAAAGCATCAGGCCAGTTCAGAGAATTTGAAATCCAGGCTAGTAACTGCAATATAGTCTTTATTGCACCTGTAATGCCTCACAAATCATTTCCAGGACCCTCTAATTGAAATGAGTCCCTTGGTTTGACTCAAGCGAAGTTGGGAAACCGTACCTTGGTATAAGTTCCCTTAACAACAACTGAGCTACTGTGAGACTATAATTTCTTCTGGTTGGGTAAGCTTCAGCTCAATCAAAACAGATGCACACGCCAAGACATATCTCAGCCCATTGCACACAGGCATTTCAAGGAAGTCCAATTACATCACTCTGAATGGCCTTCACAATTTTCCTAAGTGGCTCAGTATCACTGTAGTTCTTTTTCCTACCTTCATCTGTTGGCACACAACACATCTGTGGTACAATCCGTTAACCATCAGTCTAAATCAGGGGTTAAACTAGTTTTGTCAAAACAATCTCACCATTATATCCCTTCCAACTTGTGCAGGACCATGAAAACGTCTATCCATTGGAAACAAGGAGCTATCTGGCAATATAGGTCTTCCATCTGTTGAAACCCACATGTCATTGCCTCTTTTGACACAACCTGCTCTGACCCAACTCTGCTGTTCTACCTCAGGTAGTTTCTCCTGTAACCTCTTAATTTCCTCCCAAGTATCAGTTGTTGTTCACAAAAGTTTGTAATTGGTCTAATTTTCAGATTAATTCACATATTCACCATTGAATGTTCGGCCCCCATGGGCACAATATCTCTTAAACTCATCAACATTTCGGTTGCCAACTGTCACATAATCATCTCCGCTCCGATGGACGGAACTTTTCACAACTTTAATTTTCGTAGGCAGTTGCAATGCTTCCAACAATCTCATGACGTGCACCATTTCTGAATAGGGATCCTGACGAAGACATAAATCCCCTCTGTGACCATAACTGTCAAAAATCATGAACAATACCAAGGTCATATTGACTATCAGTACAAATCGTCACTTTCAGCTGTTCAGAGACACAGCACACCCTAGTAAAAGCAATCAATTCAGCCACCTGTGCAGATGACACTCCTTGAATCCAGAAGGCTTAGACTATTTCTTCCACCATCTCGCAGGCAGGACCCATCTAAAAACAGTATGAGTTCAGACTCAGTCAGAGGCTTATCTTGTATATCTGGTCCTGGCTTGATGCATAGTTCAGTGACATCGAGCCAGTCATGCTCTATTTCTTTATCATCACCCTCAATTTCAGGAAAGGGCAAAAGGGTTACAGGGTTTAATGTAGTACATCTTTAGGTGAAACATTCTCTGCGGCAAGAATGATCTGTTCATACTTAGTCAATCGGCTATTGTTCAGGAGTTCAGTGCTTGTAGTCGTCAACAAAATCTCCACTGAATGGAGCACAAATACAGTAAGAAGTTAACCCATGACAATACTTTCACACCGTTCTAAGCTAACACCAACTGCTGCCACTGCTTTAATGCATCCAGGCAGCCCTGCGCCTATGGGATTAAGGGTAGCAAAAAAATAAGCCACAGATCTTTGCACTTTTCCATGAAGTTGTGTAAAGAGGAAATTATAATCAGGCATTCCCAGTGTCAGGGCATGACAGAGACTTTATCTCAGCTCTAGGAAAGTAACAAAGCAATTATTTTCCAAGGGTACCGGATTTGACTCATCTTTGTGTGTCAGCCTCTGTAAAGGCTTGGCCACTTGGGAAAGGCTGATTATCCATTAAGCAGTTGCCCACCATTCCCAAAAACATCTCGACTTCCCTCTGGGTGGTGGGCGAATTCATCTTTAGAATCAAAGAGATTATTTCTTACAACACCTTGCTCACTCCCTTCTCAGTGTGATATCCGAGATACATAACTTTGTTTTGATAATACTGTAACTTAGTTGGGGAAACTTTATGTCTATTCTCAACTAAATGGTTCAGCAATGCAATGGTGTCTTGTTACATGCTTTGTTGATTTCTGATGCTGCCCGGAGGTCGTCAATATACTACACTAAGACAAATTACAGGGCATTATTGAAGACTCAAGGTAATTTTTAAGAATCTGTATAAAGTTCGAAGGGCTTCTGTATACCGCTGTGCAGCTCTGCACCATGCCAAAACATGGTTCTGGATCCGGAAGGCAAAAAGGTACTGTCTGTCCTCATGCAAGGTGCCTGGCACAAATCAATTACAGTGAACCACTCGGCCTCACTGGAATTTGAAATAAAATTACAGCAGTATCCGATACCACAGAACAAAAGGTAACAACAATGTTATTAATGTATCCTAACATACAGATTATCATGAGCGTGTCCTTAAAGCTCAGTAACATCTTTGCACGTGTATATAAGCTCATTCTCTTGATAGGTATCCAATTTGACCACATCCATTGCATTCTCCCTTCCTGGAGATTGGATGTCTCTGCTCAATCGTGACCTGTCAGCTGCTCAAAAGGACCCATTAGAAAAACTTATCAAATCATCTAATTCCTATCAATTAACTCTATTTTGGACTCCAGGATTATTGGACATAACCACTCCCTGGGGACTACCGCTTGTTATAGAAGAAGGTGACTTCCAAATGGGCATGTTAGAATTTTGCGACCTCTGAGAGGGACATGTCCTGTCTGATTTATTATTGATGATACAGGAGCAACATATGGTGAAGTCAACATATTCAGGACCAAAGAAGTTCTCTTCTCATGCCTCCCCATCTGGGAGCAAAAGGGAAAATAGTTGACGTATTAACCCCAGTATGAACCATCTAAGCATGGGTCATGGTTTCTGAAGACTCAGGTTTGTACAAATGAACTGCAGGACCAATAGTTACCAGAAACGTTATTGCATCTGGGACATTAGAAACAGTAGATTTAAAAGGAGCACAAATTCCTGAACCACCTCTCATAAGGTTCCGACTTGAATTCGCTAGGGCAGAGACTGAGCTTCCACCAGAAAAAACACTACTTATTCCTTCATTATAACGCATGGCATTGGTTGACAACAACACATCCAAAAAGTCATCACTAGAATCACTATCACTATCTTCGCCTGTTCCCTCTGCAGCCTCTTCGTTATCCTCCTCTTTCCTTTTCTCTTTGTGAGGTTCTTCACTCATTAATGCATATACCTAGCTCCTTCAATCATGTCAGTTTTCCATTATTGTTGTTTTGCATCCTAGCTAGTATGTGCTGCCTTTCTGGCTAATACTTCTCTTTCTCTTGGACATGAGCTATATGCTCCCAGGCATTAAGTGCCTCGTAGTGTGCTGGTCTAAGAGGTGGCTTCATATCTTATAATACCCTTCTCCAATTTTCAATAATTCTTGAATTAAATGTGCCAAAGCCTGGAAAAATCAATGAACCCACTTTTTCAGTGATCCTATACCATTTTTTCAACAATATGCATGTGTGGAGGCCCACATTTATGGACATGAGATGACCTGCCATGCCTTCTGGCGGCGCCTCATCTCCTTTCCTAACATAGAATCTCACATCTCCCCAAACATATCTTGTATAGCCTTGAAAAAAGTCATTTGTCAGCAATAATTTTAATGATCACAAGTTACATTTTTGTCTCAAACCAGGAAATAACTTCTTTACCCACAATTCTCATTCGGCATCAAAAGCGAATAGCATCAAGACACTCAGTGACGTATCAACCAATAACAGCATGGCACAAACGCCAACTGACCAATCTCAGTGCAGCACACTATGACGTTTTTCTCACCCCACACAGTGGTTTACCCTCCTTTGCAATTTTCACAAGTGCACTCTTTTTTAACCAAGCAATAAAAAAATAATAACTCTTGTCTGCTCCACTGAAGAAATCAAAGTATTAAAGTCACACAAGAAATGGTCCATAGAGACACTTTCCGACCTACTCAGACACACACTCCAGTGAAACCTCGACCAGCGGGAATCACCCGGATCAGTGCAGCTTCATCCTTTGCGTAACAGTATCCACTACACTAATAACACATTACGCCCACACAATGGTATATGTCAATATCCCAATTGTGCAGTGGGTGACATCTCATGACTAGCACCACCAAACTTTGCAGATAAATTACAGTACTGTGTATTCCATGCTTTATATCTCTATCCCGGTATCTGAGGCTATTTTGAGCCCAATAACATTAACTACTCAGCATTAAGCACATTCACATCTGTACCACAACTTTAACATCATTTCATCACAACTCACAATCTCAGCAAAATACAGCAAGCTTGACATTAACAATTACAGCGTGTGACTCTATTCCTACTCTCTTATACTGTTACAACTCTTTCCCGAACTGCTGTTACTCCACTGATAACCACGGATCAATTGGGAACTGGGTTGTTAGGGCTGGGTTTGAGCAAGTCTAGAATTTCTCCAAGAGATAAACCAAGCACCCTTTGCTTTAATAGCTAACCATCCGACATCCTACCATATTGCTGAAGCGTCCTGGGCCTTACAGTGTAAGTTCTTACTCAAGTCATCAAAGACTTGTCCCCATTGGTTGTACGAACCTTTGGTAACTGATAAGAAGCATTTAAAAGGAGAAAACATTAACTATACAATTTAACTTGTGAAGCCATGTGACTCCACAATGAGGATAAAGATTCACTAAAAATGATCAATCCAGTAAATATACAAGCCAAGTGCAAATTCAATAAGTACATTAGTCCAAAAGGCAAAGAGAAATATCTCAGTTAGTTGAGATGCAATAGAATAATAATACAGAATTGTGATAGCCTCAATTATACAATAGCAGATAAAAGTTAACAGATGTTCCATAAAGAAACATTCCTTATCAATTCTAAAATGGGTCAAATATATAATCATCTATCAAGAGTCTCTAATTCGGGAGTATGTAAGGAGTGGGAGAAGAAGATAGTGTCAGCATGTTTAGACTTCAGAAGAAATCTAAAGGAAAAGGAAATTAGTGTTTAGCTTAGAGCTTCACAGATGCAAGAAAAGGCAAACTAGAGAGGTCTGTACCTGTCTAAGTCTAAAAGGAATCTCTCCTAACTAAAACTATGGGTACACCAATATAAAAGTAATAGGAGATTCAAAAACATCTTATCTCCTTCCCACCAGCAGGAACCGCTCAGAGCACAACTTGAGTGCATCTGCAACATAGCTCTGAATTCCCAATGCAGCGAACTGAGGCTGCGGTTCTCAGCCTTGAACATCGTGCCATACTGGTTCACCATGAATAGAAAGCTTATTTCGACCATTGTTTCTCCATGTTCGCTCTCAGGCCAAGTCTGCCAAGTCTCTCTCAGGCCTCTCTATCAGCAGTCTAATACAGACAATAAGCCTTTCTCTAGCTAATGAAATAATAAACCTGCAAGAAAGGTAAAGCATGGTAGCAAGCAAAATACATTTAAACTGAAATTAGTATTTAATTTGCACTTCGATTACATAGTTATATATGCACTTGAAGCACTTTAAAAGAACTGCAAAACTTGAACAAAACTTGAGCAAAAAGTGCACATCTACATATGCAAATATAGCTTGAAGTGTAAGTGTAAAACCTGACTAAAGAATACTTGATTATTGTTGAAAGTGAACATTAGTGGTATAAATCTCTGAGTTCTACACTGAATACATTTCAGTAATGCGTTTAAATGTTTCATACACGTTAATAAAATGAAGGCACACAATGACTATAATGTCAGGTGCACATATATAATTGCATTTAACTTACGCAGCTCCACAGTGTAGCAAGACCAGCAAATGGTACATTTTGAATTAGTCTGGAAGAAGCCTGCCAAAGCCGTCTTGTTGCAGGTACTTGCCTGGGTTAGCAATTAAGAATGGAATCTTTAGAGTAATTCTTGACTTTATAGTTTTCTTGAACAATGAATTACCCATTCAACAGTCACTGCATTTATTAAGATTCTTTATCAGAGGCCAGTATCAATTAATGTAGAATGCTTGACTTTGACAATTTTCAAATTCTTTGGGATTCAAAGAACTTTTATTGTTAAACATTCCAAACATTCCTGTCATGTTGCATTTTTCTGTTTTGTATTGTATTAAATGTCATTCTATAGTAGCATTTGTATAGGAATTCTCTCTGAGAGGGTGCGTCAGGGCCCCAGCTTTTTTATCCCCCTCAGCTCTATTAACTCCCTAGCACAAGGTACAATCAAGAGGGTTAGCAATCTCCAGGATGCAGGTTATCCTCAGCACCTATCATTCTTGAAGCAAGTTATACCAGCAGAAAGGCTTGTTTAGGGAGATAGGTCCAAAGATCTATGCGCACTTTAGGGATATACCTTTTACTACCAGTTTTCAAGAAGACAGCTGTAGGAAGATGATCAAGATAGAGATGCAGGCAACATTCTAGCCAGTACTTAGGTATCCAGTCAGGAATCTGGAAAAGCCCCTGTTCCTTTCTAATCTACTTTCAGTTTCTCACTCTGCAGTGGGTTGAATTTTACCAAATAAAAAAAAAAGAATATGTCCAGGATTTCCTCCTTCCAGTGGTGCAACTACATAATGTACTTCCTTTCCGGGAGAATTGATCTTTGGCAACAAAATAAACACAAAAACTAAAATGGTGTTTCCTTGTATCTGCTATGCGGCACTCTCTCCTGTCTCTCAATTATACCATTCGCCCTCCCACTCTAGCCAGCTGATCTTTACAGGAACTTTTTTCCCCTAATCCAATCCACTGTCCATGCATATAATGAATAGAGAGACCACTTTTTTGAATGACAATGGTGGTAGATCCCAGTGTACCCCATGGCAGCCCTTAGCTCTTTTTCCCATTCTAGTGAAATGTGAGTGGAGGAAAAACATTGGTGTGCCACATTACTGCACAATTTATGTCTGTGTTTATGCTCAATCCTGGTATTCCAGCAGGACGCAGGCGTGGAACTCTGTGGGGTAACATGTCTCCTGCTGAGATCTCGGTCTAACGTGCCATCTATTAATTAGAATCCTGACAACATCAGCTCACCTATCATACTTCTAAAATAGAAAAATTAGGACCAGTAAGTTTGCCAATATTACCAAGAGGCCAGTGGAGGCTCCTCTGCTAAGGCTTAGGAGCTTCACCCCACTGCTTTTAAACAGTGTGAGGAAAGGAAAAATAAAATGATAATAACTTGTTGGTATTATCATTTTATTGTTTCCCGCTGCTTTGTGGATGGGTGGGGCAGCTTTGCTCTCAGAGCAGGGCAGGAGATGAGTGGTTTGCCTACTCCAAGTGCGCATGAATGCTTAGAAGGCCCTCTTGAGCCAGCCAAGCATTCATGCGTACTTTGCATGTTCTTCAAGCAAGCTGCATTACAGCCTGTGTGGAGAACATGCCCAGACCCCCATTCCCCGGCTGAGCGCTGAACCACGACGCTCAGACCAATCACAACGCTGCAGTGCAGCAATGTGATTGGTCAGGGGAGCCTGGGTGTTTACCAATAACAACACTGCATTGTAGCGTTGTGATGGGTCAGGGGAGACTGGGTGTGCTTCCTCGTTGCTGTTCGGCCACCAAAGTCCTACAAAAGATGAGACAGAGCAGCAGCAGTGTTTTTTTTTTTTGTTTTTTTACATTCCCCTTCCTCCTCCAACCCCTCCACCACTCCCAATCTGTGCTTCCACTGCAAGAGACAACGCTACTGCCATCTGACATAACAGCTTGTGGCTTTCAAGTAAAACACAGCAAGCTACAGGAATATATCAAATTAATGTGCCCAATTTCATGATTCCTAAGCTAAATGATTGGTACTAGGACGAGTCTGTGAAGGGAAGATCAATCCAGGTGCTACTCTTGAAAGGTATTTTGTAAGCCCTGAAATTAACACACACACACACACAATGTTTTCTGTAAATCGAACCAATGCAAAACTTCAAGTATATTTTTACACCATGTTTACACTCCGGAGAGACAAATTCCGATAACTTGCAAGTTGTCTATGAACCTAGGAAAATGTGGATGCTTCTCAATTTATCAAAAATGATTCACTCAGGCCTAGTTGAGTCCAAGGTGTGTGGTGCTATATAAAGTGACTTCTTATTTCCACCACCTTTCCGACCCACTATTAACCCTAAATAAATCTGCATTTGATAAACTCTAATGCTATACCTCCAGATGGCTATTATTTACATACTCAAATTTTAAACTACAAGTCCAGCAAAACCACAGACTTTCAAAGGGAACAACTTTAAAATCATGATACTGCAGCCTACAAAGCCTTTACCTGGGGCTGCACTAGACCTTTTATTAGAAGAAATTAGTGCTTTGCGACCCTTTATAGAGGACACTAATGCCAAGCTGAAGTCTCTCAGTGATAGATGGTAACTCATGCAGGAACTCATGCAGGAACGTCTGTCGGAGCAACAAATCACTAACTTTAATGAGACGTCTCTTAAAGTGAACTCCCTTCACCTACAGGTTTATTCTTTATAGAAGCAGGATGAAGATTAAAAATTGAAATCAGAGGACTAACCTGCCCATTTATGGTCTTCAATAGGGCACAGAAGGGGCAAACTCTATCGCGTTCTTCAAACCTTTTTGCCTCATATCTTACAACTATCAAAATGTCCACAATTTAACATTCAGAGAGCTCACCGATTGGGAGGCCCTCCTTTGAGTGATTCACCTCATAAGAGACCTATAGGTGTTATCCTGTAGATTTTGGAGTATAGGTAATTAATGCAGGCTATTTCCGCTGCTAGACGTCTTAAATGGATTTCCTGGTCAGGGCATTGTATATATCTTTTCCAAGACTATGGCAAGAGCACAGCAAACAGGCAAAGAGTACGAGACCTGTAAATTGTCCAATAGGAGCCTGGTTTTGGCTTTTCCATCCCTGTTTTTTGAAAGTCACCCATAACAAAAAAACAACATATGAGGACCCATCTCGTTTCAGGGATTTCCTTACTTCTTCCAGAGCGGACTTCATGGATGTTGTTCTCTCAACTTCTAAAACATGACTGTATATTGTTGCTGAGTTTGCTTGCTAATTTTTTGTCATTAAGGAATTATATTACATTACTATTGTTGATGAGTTTTCTAGTTTTAGTATAAAGCATGATGGTATCTTTTTATAGGCTTAATATTATACATTTTTCTTTTTTTTTTCCTCACAGGTGCTTTTTTTCTATGTTATGGTTGTCTACGTTTCCCATTACTTGTCCCACCGCCTCCCTGCACGATGTTGCCCCTTGTGGATTGGACGTGATGTCTTCTTCAAGTGTCCCACCCCCACCTTGATCAAGTTATTGTTCGATATGATCCCCTTTCTTGTGGCTGTTAACCCTGTTTGCGCTATCATAATGTTGGATGTTCTCTTTTTCTCTCTTTGGGTTTCTTTTTCTTTCTTCTCTTGTCCTTTCTTTTTCCTCTTTTCTTCTCTTTCCTAAGACTTTTTTCCTCTATGACTTTTGTGGCTTTGCTATATTCTTCTTCAATTATTGTTTGATTGTTCTCTTCAATTTGTCTTCTCTCACTTGTGTTGACAATGGTTTCCTGGAATGTCAGGGGTCTGAATTCTCCACTTAAAAGACAGTGTGTTCTCATGTATAGAAGCCTAATGTGCATCTAGCTTTTGTGGATTTTGTGGATAAAGTTATAAGCCTGGACCATGGTTGAAATACAGCTTTGCCCACAGGGAAGAAGTGCGGCTGACACAATACTCCGCAGGCTATTTCTTGTATTCCCATGATATGGGTGGTATTCTCAACAATGGACACAACAAGAGAGGCACCTGAGCTCATTCTTGAACCCGTCAGTTTCAGTCCAGTCCAGAAGGGCTGAGGAGTCACTTGTGCAGTGCTTCAATGTGGGTTAAAGCAAATATGTCCAGTTTTGCAGGTTGAATTTCAATTAGATGCTGTGTAGGTAAGTGTTTTCCTTGAGGCCTGGCAAGGAAGACTGGGTTTAAGGCAAATAGACATATGCCTTCGTAGTATGATAACTGCAGAGTGTGAAATTAACTCTGGCAAGTGATGTTTTTTGTCTATGGTTCCTTTGCAGTCAAACAGCACAATTCCAACAGACAAGGCCTCATAGACAAACTGCTTCTGCACTCTGTAGGCCACCTGAGCACTTTGGACAGGACTTCTTTTGGTAATTACGAAAACATTGACTAGAGAAAATGTGATTGGGATCATTGAGAACAGGTATGAAATGTGTCATATTTTAAACTCAATATGAAGGTAAAGAGTGCCACACTACCAACAGTAGAAAATGATGTAAAACCTCCTCGCATCATATCTGTTATGGTTCCATGTCAACAGCAGGAACAGATGCAATTGAATGGTATCAGTTCAAGTCCACTTCAGTAAGAAACCTTTCTAAGATGGCCAATAAACATGAAAACCATTCCAGTATGTTCATGTCTGAGATAAGTCCCTAGCATGACATTCTTATTCTGGGTCCAGCCCCTGCCTGTAATGTGGTTCCTATTATACCACTATATAAAGAGCCCCTGATTAGTATACTAGTGTGACACAACTCCTCTGCTTTGCTCCTGCTGTTGAATTCTTCAGCTCTGCCAGCTTTAACTGCTTAATCTTGCAAACGCCATCTCTGCTCCAGTCCTTCCAATTCCAATTCTGACAGCCAGAATTGTGACTTGTGTGCTAAGGGTCCCAGTTCAAGGAAGTAAATTGACCCCTGGCTGCTGGCTGAACTATAAAATAATGCAATAATCAGGGTTCAAGTTGCCCCCGTGGCCTCTGGGTCCCAGTGCACCTGCTGCACCAATGAAACATAAGGTTCTGCTGAACGCTCCACAGTCCAGACAGTCTAACCTCTCATTAAATTCTGCCGTATTCCCCTTTGGTCCAAATATGGTCCCATACATAAACAAAACTTCAATCCTGCAAGAAGTATCCTAGTTTGAAGTTAAACAGTTTGCGCGGACTGTTGTGTGTGAAAATATTGACAGTAGCTTGTTTTAACGCTTGCTACCTTTAGGAGCTGCATTATTTTAAAAATTGCCACACTGTTTTTAATTTACTTTGCTTAGCTTTTTAGAATCCTATTTGATTCGCTTACCTGCACATAAAATTCTGACACATTCATCTTGCTACTTTGGCGGGAATCAGGGATTGCCGCTTCTCCTTAGCGCCATCTTGGGTGCAGGATTGCTGTATTCCCAGGGTCGCACTCTAGTGGTTGAGCTCTAGCACTAGCCTGCCTACTTAAGACAGGAAATGCAGACAATCATTATCACGCCCTATTTGACATCATTACCAACTTGAGTCTAACCCACTCTAGAATTATTGTTTTAGGGGATTTTAACCTGTGGTATAACGATAAGTTAGATAATTATTTGAGAGATTTAAGGTACACTTGTAAGAACTCTAACATATCAATTGGTTCATCAGCCGACCCATCTAGGAGGGCATGTCCTAGATCTTTTGTTTGCAAACCAAACTGAGACTGAGGTGGTTGATGTACTGCCTCAAAACTGGACCGACCATTCCCTTATTCACTTTGGTATTATGACATTGGGTGCAGAAGACAGTAACAACCGGCCAGTAACTTATCTAAAGGGAAGAGAATGGGCTAAATTAGTGAAAAGCAGGACCCATATGCCATCTCGAAACAGAATACTTTTGACCCCTCTGTCTCCGTAGGAGAAAACTACCAAATTTGCTGTAACTATGTGGCCGATACCCTCGACCTGCTAGCCCCAGTAAAAAGACTTAAGAACAGGAAAAATAATTCTGCCCCCTGGTACAATGAGGAACTGAAATTGCTACGTGTAGCATGCAAAAAGTCTGAGAGAAAATAGAGGAGGGCCTACTCTGAGTCAGACAAAATAGATTTGAAGTTACTACAGTCCCAATATAAGGAGTCTATTGTCAGGGCCAAAGCAAACTTTTTGCTAAATCCATTCTGCAAGTACCCATCAGCATAAAAGCGCTCTTCAATATTTTCAGGGATCTCTCTAGCCCAGCTTGCATGAGCAACAAGGTGGTTGCATCGCAGAAACTCTGCAAGGAGATTTTTTTTTTTTTAATTGTTGGGGAGCTGCAGCCTACTGATCATAGCAGCCAGGATTAGTCTTTCAGGAAGGTGCATGAAGGATCTCAGATAGACACCTCTCTGGAATACTTTCAAATCTCTACGGAGGATTCCTTTAATCATCTTGCCCAAAGTGTGTCTTCGGGATCTCCCCTAGACCCCCTTGCACATAAAATCTGGAAAACATTTGGGCAGGAAACCCTCCCCTGGCTGCGACAGATCTGCTGTCAGTCTTTGGAGGAAGGTGAGGTGCCAGAGGTGTGGAAGCAGGCAGCGGTGATTCCCCTGCTAAAAAAACCCTATTTGGACCCTACTACTCCAGCGAACTTTAGACCCATATCCCTCCTGCCATATCCAATCACAATTCTATAAAAGACAGTTAGTAAAAGCTATCTGGAAGACAACTTCCTGCTGGAGAAAGACCAATTTGGTTTTTGGCCAGGACACGGCACTGAGACCCCCTTGGCCACAGTAATAGATAATTTACGAATGCGTGCTGACAATGGGAACTCCTCGGTCCTAGTATAACTGGATATATCAGCCGCATTCGATACGGTGAGCCACACAGTACTAGTGGAAAGATTGAAGAATATAGGGGTTAAAGGATGGGCCTTGCAGTGGCTACAATCCTATCTGTCAGGTCTACAACAGGCGGTGTCTATGACGACTTTTATCCCTGACAAATCCATAGTACATCACAGAGTACCACAGGGTTCTGCGATCAGCCCTATCCTCTTTAATATCTACTTACGTCCCCTGTTCCCTATCAGTAAATCTTATGGAATTGACCAGGTCAACTTTGCAGATGACACTCAACTGGTGTTCTCCTTGGAAGGAAAACAAGCGGTATCTATGGATACCGACTCCCGGTGGAGCTGCTACGACAACTATAGGGGAGACTGGCTCTGGCACACCGCTACGGCCGTCACCTACCCAGCCGGACTTCAGACATATGTCTCGTCTCTTTCTCCGCTGCTGTATCCTTCCCATAGACTCCCAGCCCTCCCTAGCCTTTTGTATCATGATTTTCATGTTCGCTAATAACTTCTGTATTAAATGTGTAATCATTCTATAATTAATTTGAATGTTTGTGCAAATTTCAACTAGCTGTTTCCCTTATGTAAAGCGCTCTGATACCTCCGGGTCTAGCCAGCACTATATAAAACTCAAGTAAATAAATAAAATAAAAAAATAAAAAATAAATACTTTCCAGGAGTGTATGCGCCAGACTGCTGGCTGGCTCAGGAAAAACACCTTACAGTTTAATGGGGGGAAAACAGAGGTGGTGTTCTGTCATGCTACTAGAGTGACTCGACCTCTACTGGTAGAGTTCAAGGTTTCCCCTGAGGATGAACCTTTGACTCCTGCCAAAACAGTTCATAATCTGGGGATCCTTGGGGATGGCAATCTCCAAATGGAGTCACAGGCCAACAAAACCATCAGTGTCTGTCTCTCCATATTACGCATGCTACCGAAGATCCTTCCGCTACTACCAAATGATACTTGTTCTCTGGTAGTGAGGAGCATAATCCTAAACAGACTGGACTCTTGCAACTCCCTATATTTAGGAGCACATCAATATATTTTGCAGGGGTTGCAGAGAGTTCAATCCATGGCCCAAAGCTGGTGCTTAATAGACAGCGTAGGTCCTCTACAGCTTTGGCTCTGAGTGATCTTCATTGATTGCCAATCAAGGAGAGAATTTGTTTTAAATCTCTCTGTATTGTTTACAAAGCAGCTCACGATCTGGGACCTGGTTCTCTGCAGGAGAGATTTACCTGGTATAATCCCAAGAAGCAACTTTGCTCCTCTAGTGCGAATTTGATAACTGCCACTAGATTCAAGAGATCCAGGTTGGGGGGCAGAGCCTTTGGTGTGGCGGCGGTGCGCCTATGGAATGAGCTGCCCCAGAATCTCAGACATATCAACTTGCTGACCCGCTTCAGGAAGAGTGTGAAAACCAGGCTGGTACCTAGGAGTGAACACTAGACCGTTTCACGGACAGCTGAATCTGCTGCTATAATGGCTTTCTTCAATCTAAGCGCCAGGATACCCGTAGGGTGACAGTTTCGCGCTATATAAGAATCTCTTCACTTCTTCACTTCACTACAGATGGAACCTGGTACATTGGAGGTGTTTTGTACCTATTCACTGTCATCCTGGTGCATTGAGGTACTAGTTTCCAGAGGACATCCAATATGTAACCATGTCACACAAGGACAGAAGTGAGGCTCCTAGAATGGGTCACTCTTTCCTTGCAGTCTGAGAAAAAGGTGAATGACCTAAGGTTATACCTAGCTCTCGACAGGATTACAGGTCAAAGCAATTATGGCACCTTTGACTCCATGGATTAATAACTCTAGGGTTTGGAATCTACCCTGCAAAAGTAGCAAACTCAGATTCAGGCTCTGCTGAATAAAAATGCTACCTTACTATGAACTTTCGCCACACATCCACCTAGGACCCTCTTGTCACCCGTTTTGGAGGTTCCCGCACTGAATTGAGAAATCCCGAAAGAGAGAGAATTCATAGATGCCATTTTGGCTCAGCCTAACCTTTGCCCAGTTCAGTTTCGCTCAGACTGTGCAAACGTTGGTTACATTATAAGTAGTTTTAATGGTTCTACTCCCCTAGGCATCACTGAATGTCCCTGTCTGGATGACTATCGTATTATTTGGACGTGTTTAAACTCATGTTGTACACCCTGTAGGTGGGGCAAGGGTTCTTCATAATCTCCAGGAACTAAATATTAGTGCAGTAGCAAATGTTACCAGGTTCAAGCAAATTGCTCCAGAAACCGGCTGGGCTGTAAGAACCCAGACAAAAATTCTCAGAAAAGTCTCTGAAAATAAATCAAGGTATTAAACTGGTTCAATCACACATAAACAATATCAATATATACAAAATGGCTTCCAGGCCCTGAAACAACTCAAGCAGCATCACAAAAATATAAAACAAAATCAACACACAATGGGATGATAGTCTTGCAAATTATATTTAGAACACTTTATTTATATAGAACGATATTTCAGTATACAATATTCTGACATAGAAGCATAATCAATATTGGAAAAGTAGAAGACACATCTTGTATACCAACAGTTTAGGAATTACAGCACCTCATCTCTCCCTACAGGTCTCAAACATTGTAGTAAAACATGAAGGGCATAACACAAGCCCAAGCACATACAAACAAAGGGCCAGTGCCCAGCTAAAATTTAAAATTATGGTCATTTTCATGACACGGGGCCCCAGTTCTTTCCCTTAAAATGACTTCCTTACCATTCATCAAGCTAGGGTGTGTATCCAGTATTCATATCCTTTTGCTCATTCTCCTCCCCCTCGTGTCACCAACAACAAAGAAAACATGTTTAATTTTCTCAAAATATAAGTAGCATCTCTTATTGAGGTCATGGGATGGTCCTTAAAAAACCCAGAGGCCAAAAAGGCAGTCCTGAAAAACATGTATTGGTACTGAAAGAGCTAGCACACATTCCGGTATACCTGTATTTAGCAGAGTCTCTGGTACAGCCTTTCTCTTTGGGTTCACACGGTGAACCAGAGCCCTCTGGATGTCAGTCTTTTTGAGGAACGAGGTCGTTTTGTGTGGTGCCTGGTTAAGGGTTAGATTCCAGGGAGCTTTATCACGCGAAGAACATAAAAACCGTCCAGTGAGGAAGCTTTTTTTTAATGAGTTATAAACCTCTCCTCTTGTCTACCAGCTTTGCTCCCTGAGACACTATTGGAGGGACAGTATGCAATCCTCCTATGTTTGGGTACATCCCTCTTTAACCACCCTCCTCCAAGAGCAATCCAGTTCAGGAGAATGGCTGTGGGTGTACCCCAGGTGTCTGGGGGGTTGTACCATGGCTAGTTCTGCTCTGTGGTTTTCTGTATTCATTATCCCAATATGGAAAAGCCCAGCAAGACTTGTCTGTCCCAGAGTCCCTGTCAAGGCCAGACTGGGAACCCAAAGAATCCCTAGCAATTTGGTCGACTAGCCAGTGGAAGGGTGCAAGTGTGAAGCACTGTTGCTTTTGTTACTAGGGGCCGGTATTGCGGCAATGCTGCAAAACCAGCTCCAAGTAACAAAACTGGCCACCACCACTGCAAAACCGGCCCCCACCCCTCCAGCCTCTTGGGGAAATGCCCGAAGGCCGCTACGGCCAGTCCGGCCTAGGTCCTGTGTATGTCTGCCAGCCGCTTGGTGGGTCATAGTCTGCGAGGCTCTGGTGCGGACTCCTCAGGTGCACAATGATCATGGCACCCTTGAGTCTGCCACAGAGCTCCTATGGCATCTGACATGACAGAGATTATTGTTTCTAATGGTGATCATTTACCGTGAAGTTACAGTTTAACTTACATATGGAATTAATTTCACACACGTTTACCCTGATTCCCAATATGTAATGTTTATTGCATAGTGGCAACAAGCCCAACCTAGTACAATATACTATACTAGCTAGAGACAGGAGGTAGGGGGTTTTACTTTGTGATGAAATATAAAAGATAAAAATCCTACTTTACACCAGTCACTACCCACAACAGTTCACCCCAGGAGGCAAGCATAGCTGTTTCTGTGCCTGAGCAAAACTGAAGCACACAGGCAAACCACGAGATGGGCATGAAATTAAAAAGCACCTAAAATTATAGGACATAAACTTGCCTTAGCACCTTGACAAACGAATTGAGTAATAATAATCAAAAAGCTGGCAGGATGGTGGGATCCAAGGCAGATTTACTCAGCAGAGGGATAAGAGGTCCTTACATGGGACCCTGCGTTGCTACAAATTCCATGAGTGGCTTATTAAACATCACTACTGGATAGAGCATTTGAGTATGCTTCTCAAGTAGACATTCTTAACTATTGTGGTGTGTATATAAACTGTCAGGTGCCAGTAGGTAGTTATAGTTAGGTTCTAGTTTTCAAAGGAAAGGTGTTTCTTCGCTTTCCTATATCTTTCGCGATGGTTAACCAATTTCAATGACATTTTTCAAAAAAAAGTGTGCCATTGATTCTAGTTGTGCATGTAAAGTTTCGGGAGTATCCGTCAAAGTGAGGGGGGGTAAAAAAGTGCATTTCCCATGTTAATTCCCCTAGGGATTTTGAACACGACTACAGCCCGAACCGCTGGACGGAATTACACCAAATTTGAAAGAAAGGTAGCGCTTGGTCCAGAAATAGGCCTTTCTGTTATTTGGTGTAAATCTGTTCAGTAGTTTTGAAGTTATTAAATGAAAACAAAATTTGTATATATATATATGTGCTAATCCTCCCGATCTCGTGCAGAGATCTTATTGGCTGGCAACACTTCATCCAGGAAGTGTTTGTAGCCATCTTGAGACTTAGCCTCAGTTGAGCCCTAAAACTAACCGAAAAAATTAAGAAAACGGAGCAGGTTAGAAATACCATGAGACCCTAGCTCTGGTGCTGGAATAACGCAGGGATCCTGCCAGGGCTAGAAAGCATTTTTTTTTCAATTTTTGCATGAAAATCATGACAGATTCATGAATTCACAAAATGTAAAACAAGCTTTTAAAAAGCCCCCAGGTGGGCTATGTCCCAGGGGCATGCACATAGATAAAAAAAATAAAGGAGAGGGAACATGGAGCTCCTTCCTCAGGCTCTTATGAGCCCCGGGGACAACCATCTCTCTGTTTTTTTTTTTTTTACAATTCTTTTTATTGATGACATCTCTAGTAAAATACAAGTGCAATTCCGTGCAGTACTTATAACAATACATTTACAAATGAGTCATGTTTCTCCTCCCTATCCCAAGTGTGTTTTCCTACTGGTCTATCTATCACTTAGGACTGCTCTAAGTCTGTGTCAGGTTTGGGATGCTGCTCTACCGCAATGGCTTGCATATGTTCCCTCTGTATTTGTTCCATTTAACACATATGTGTGACCATTTCTTGGGACAACCTTGTTACTTGTATACAGTTCTTTCCATTACCATGCACCAATCCATATCCCTCTTCCAAGTTACTAACGTAGGTGCTTGGCGTGCTTTCCACAGTCGGGCTGGGCTTTCGATTAGCTATAGTCATCCCCAGCGTCACCCAGGCCTTCTCTTTCTCATTTAAATCCGTGGGGTTCAACACATTCAGGAGACATAGTTTTATCTTGGGTTCTACCTGTTTCCCCAGTACACTTTCCATACACCGGGTCACTGCTGCCCAATAACGTTGAATGTGAACACACTCCCAGAGATATGAATAAATGATCCTTCTTGGCCACACTCTCTACCACAACCAGCGTCATCCCTGTAACCCTTTTTCACTAAAGCCATACTTGATAAATACATTCTATGTAGCACCTTGAATTGTACTAATCTTAGTCTCAATGTAATTGTTACCTCCTTAGGGGATGCAAGGGCTTCATGCCAGTCGACATTTTCCAACCCCGTGATGTCTCTCTACCAGTGTGTACGGAGTTGAAAGAAGGGGTCAGGCATATCATTAACCAACTTTTGATATGTCATAGAGATCGCCTTTTTGGGCAAATATTCTTCTAGTATCCTATCCTCTAGTGGGGAGGCCTCTGGAAGAGTTTGAGCCTTTGGAATAGCCGCCTGTAGCGCATGTTGGACCTGCAAGTATCGAAAAGTTTCTGTCCTGGTCATTTCATATTCGTTTTGTAGCTGTGCAAAGGGGATCACTCCACCTTTTTTGCATAAGTCACCCACCCGGAGATCCAGATCAGGTCCCAGCCAGCAAAGCCCCTTGTATTTCTCAAAGTGCCCAACGCCTCTATATTCCACAGGGGAGTGGCCTGCGTTATTTTCTCAGCCCATACTTTTATTCACTGTGTGCCATATTTGAAGTGTATGTTTGGTTGGTCCCGTTAATTTAGTACTTGACGACATAGCATAGAGCACCTTGGAATATGTCCCATCTGGAAGGAGCCATCTGTTCATTCTGTTACCGGGGTCATCATAAGATCTATAAATGCATTAATTAACAGGTGCTAAGTTTGCTGCCCAGTAATATATTTTGATGTCTGGGAGTCCAATACCGCCATCCTACCATCCCCTTATTAGTTTCTGAGTCGCTACCCATGGCGGTTTTCCTTCCCACAACAGTTCCCTCTGTGCACCTTCAATACTACTGAAAATAGTCTGCGTGGACCGGTCCTGGTGAGTTTTGCAATATGTATAAGAATCGCTGCAGTCCCATCATTTTGAATAATGCAGCACTCCCCAGCAGTGACAGTGGGAGAGACCTCCAGTGACGAACATCGCTCTTAAGTCTCAGCAGTGGGGGCAAGAGGTTCTGCTCATAGTATAGTACTGGATCTTTGGTGACATAGATGCCGAGGTACTTAAAACCGTCTTTCACCTCCATTATCACGTACTTGTTGGACTTGGCCTTTTCCCCCCAGAATTTTCGCTTTTGCCCCCCTAATTTGGAATGTCTCCCCCATGGGATTAAACCTGTATAGGCCATGAGTGATGTGAGACACCTTGTTAAATTGTAATGCTATGTAATGGTGTGAGCACTTGTAAATTCCCCCCATTTTAAACTGCACCTGACTGAAATGTCCTATGTTTAAAATGGATGCCATGGCCATGGGTTTTGCCACTGGACTGCCATAGGTCAGCGGTCTAGATAATATTACCCAGCTACCCCTAGCTTTTGGAGGGAAAGCCTGGCACCCAGGGTGCTCAACCCCTCCCCTTGAGCCAGTTTAGGCCAGCTTTGCCAACATTCTAGAAGGTTCTGGTACTGCCTGGGAGGAGGGTATAAATAAGGGGGATGTGCCACCAGAGAGTCTGTCAGCGCTGGGACAAGAAAGAGAGGGGACCTGCTGCGAGGAGCTACCGCCACATGGGCCTGTGAGCTGGGCCCTGCACCCCTAAAACCCCCTACTCTACTGTCCCCTGGGCCCCTGACAAGGGAGGGCCCCTACCCAGGTCCCTGACACTGTGGGGACTGGGAATTACACCAGCGCTGCGAGGAAGAAGCGCCAAGGAGGTGAGGAGTGGGACTGTCTATCCCCCTTGAGAAGCTGTGGCCCCTTTGAAGCACCATGGGGAAGATTGTGCCCCCAAAAGAACTGTTGCTGGCTGAGGTGCTGTGAGGCCCTGTGAAAGCGCTGGGCCCTGGGACTGTTGTGGCCCCCTAGTGCTGTAAAGCCTGCCTGTCAAGCGCTATACTTGCGAAGCACTGAGGAAGAGTTAATTTCCTGCCCCCTCTGCGTGGCCTGAGGAAGGAGCTGAGGTTGTGGGCAGAAGGAGGAGCAGTGCGCTGTGAATAGCGCCATCCTGCTGAGGAGAATCGCGCAGGAGGAGCCTACCCTTGTTTTGGCGCGCTGTCCGCCAAATAATTAATTAATTAAAAAGGGAGCCTACCCCTTATTGCCGCCGATATCACCGCAGATGTGAAGTGAGGGCCGCGCCAGGTCCCCATCACGTGACGGGGGCCCGGCCGCGTCATCAGCCCGCCCCCGCCAATGCCGCGCACGATTTGGCCTGCACGGCCGAGACCCTTGAAGGCCGCGCAGGGATTGGCTGTCGGCCGGGAAGGCCGGGAGAAGCCGAATCGAAGCCCCGGGTCCCCGTGAGGTGGGAGGGGGGACCCGGGTGAAGCGCCGGTGCGGGGCCCCCGTGGTCGAGGGGGAGCCCCGAAGCAAGAGCGACCGGAGCGGGTGCCCACCCCGCCGGTGAGTGCCCCTGCGCTGGAGGGAGGAGCCGACGCGAAGCCCTGGGTCCCCGTGAGGGAGGGGGACCCGGGTGAGGTACCATTGCGGGGCCCCCGTGGTCAAGGGGGAGCCCCGAGTTGAAGCGACCGGAGCGGGAGGCCACCCCGCCGGTCTGTGCCCCTGAGTGAGGGGCCAGTGAGAAAGGCGGGGCCGGGGCACATTGTCGGTGCCAGCCCCGCCTCCTCCAATGAAGCCGGCCAGCAGAGCAGAGTGCCTGCGGGGCTCCCGTGAGGACGAGGGAGCCCCGATTGTGCCGCCCGGAGGCCGCATTGATTCCCCCCGGGCCCCTGTGAGCAGGAGGGGCTCAAGTGACGCTGTGGGAAGGAGGGGGGCCTCGAGGCAACTTGCCAGTGCCTGCCCCCTCCCCTGGAAAGGAGCCCTGCGTCCTGTGGTGGAGAGTACCGGGTCCCTAAGGAAGAAGAGGAGCCCGGCGGAGGGCCGAAGCCAGCTGGAGGCGTTTCGCGGGGCCCCCATAGTGAAGAGGGAGCCCCGGTTGTTCAACAGAGGCCTGAGTGAGGCCTTGCGGGCCCCGAGTGGCCTGCGCAGGATTGAGGAGCTGAGCCCCACAGGGAGAACCAAGTGCCGCCGGTGAGTGGGGCCTGTCTTAAGTTGGTGGAGGGGGGCAACGGGGTACATTGCCGGTGCCCGCCCCCTGGGACTGTGTTACCTTATCAGGTGTCCCGTCTGGCAGAGGGCACCTACAACTTGGGCTCCAGAAGTGTTAAAATCTGGATTGTGGCGTAAACATTATCGGCGCCATCTTGTCCTTTTCAGATCCATACATGCGCGTAAGCAGCAGCCATTTTGATTGCCATGGCCTCTCTGCCCACTCCCGATAGCCAGCGCGTCTCTCCCCCCGACTCTCTTGTCTCCCCAAGCATCCCCCCCCGCGCTCCGGCAACCCCCGATCTCTCCTCCTTGAACCATAAACGAACCATAAGCGCGATCCTGCCTCAGCGCAATATCCCGAGCCGAAACCATATAACCCTTTCATCCCCTCACAGGAACAAGCCTTTGATATCCTCTTCCTCCCTGCCCGATTGTCCAAGCTGTTCCCAGGCCACCGCCAGGCCCCGCAGATGTAGTTTATTGCCCCCTACAGTAGGAACTCACCCCATCAAAGGAGCGGGGATTAATCAACGCCTTCGCACCCCGAAGATCCGACTGATCACACGCATCCCCGTTCCCAGCGGAATGTCCAGCTGCGCGATAACCACCACATGCTGAGATCGGGGTGGGAACTCTACTGTAGATGTGTGTGGGAACGGGCCTGGACCGGGAATTCCGAGGATGTCTTCTCTGTCCTTCAAAGAAACATTACGGATGCAGTGTATGTAATAAAGCCATAAACCTGTGTATAAGAGGCCAGGCCTCAGAGATGCGGTTAGAGCACCTCGAGAAGATACCCTGTTGTCTGATTTGACGTGTTCTGCTCCGTCGGAATAAACTCCTGTTTCTAGCCTTCCAGTCTCCAGCGCCTGCCTCTTTGTTTGGTAATATCGGATGGTATGAGAGGCGGCTAACGCCGGGCAAACACTGAAGGTTCTTGGTGGACATCGGCTCTACCTTTTTACAATTGGCGTCCCAAACGTGGGGCCCATCAGCGACACGTGGATCCAGTGGGAGAGGTCCCGACGACAGTGTGAACAACTGCAACGATCGGGAAGAGCTCCTGCCCGATAGACCCTCGTCTGGCAGCTGATCATCCGAACTTCACCTGTTCTGAGCAGACCTCTCTCGAGTGATCTACGGTCCTGACTGGGAACCATCAGGAGTGCCACAGCAATTACGGAGAATAGAGGACGATCGGGCGCTGGAAGCGGAAGACGAGAAACCGTCCATGCGGTCCGGGTAAGGTCGTGTAACACGACGAATTGCGAATTGATTGTTTGATTGTTTGAAAATACTAGTATTACTCATTTGATTGTTTCTGAGAGATTCTCTATTTGCAAACAAGCACAGAGTCGCAATACTCTGTTTAGTCTTTGCAGATAGTGAAGGGTAGGTAACGCAGGCCTTTGCCCCCGTTGTAATCCGTCGTGCCTGCTTCCCTCTCCATTTGATTGATTGTTATCCAAGCATTTACTGTTTTGGAATTGGTTCTCTTTGGATCATTCTCTATTTGCAAACAAGCACAGAGTCGCAATACTCTGTTTAGTCTTTGCAGATAGTGAAGGATAGGTAACGCAGGCTTTTGCCCCCGTTGTAATCCGTCGTGCCTATTTTTATCCCTCATTTGATTGATTGTTTATCCGAACATTGATCGTTCGGAATTGGTTCTCTTTGGGTTATTCTCTATTCACAAATAAGCACAGAGTCGCAATACTCTGTTTAGTCTTTGCGGATAGTGAAGGATAGGTAGTGCAGACTTTTGTCCCCTTTGTAACCCGTCATGCCTATCTTCGCCCCGTTTGTTGGTAGTTGGTTCAGCCCGGACCGCTTATTAGAGGTGAACCATCCGGCTCCACTGGAGGGCACCCCTAATAAGGACATGTTTACTAAATATGGACTAGTCACCGTGGCTTATAGTAAGCTGTGGCATAAATACACGAGAAAGGATCGGGAAAATCAGTGGCCACTGATAGGATCCTTTGATAACGATAAAATAAACGCGCTGGGAACAGCCCTTTATAACAATGAGACAACACCCACTATGCTCGATAGCTTCGGCATGTGGCGCAAAGAAAGAGGAACAGCGGAAAAAGAGAAATTAGGTCAGGTTAGAAAAGGAATTACGCAAAGCAGCTCACCTATCCGCTAACAAATTGAAGGAAGAAATAAAAGAAAGAGAGGAAACCAAGCTAAAACAAGATTCCGATTCATCGGGCCAGTGTCCCGTCAGGACACCCTCTACACTTTACCCCGAGCTACCTTCGAAACAGCGAACGAACGATGATTTACTACTAGGTCCCCTGATCATCTACATGCCCCCTCCATATGCCCCTTCCCAACCCTTAGCGCAGCACCCGCAACCCCCAACGACAGGCGAGAGTAGTGCCAGAGCCTTGGTCCTCATGGCCTCTGCGCCGACCGAACCCCTCGCACTCAGCGCAGCGCGAGCAGCGACTTCAGATGATCCCGAAGCTGGGAGGAAATACCCTGCGAGATCGAATAGATTAAGTAAGGATGAACGAGCTGGGATCGATAAGATTGTAAAGACACTGGTGGTGCGAAAGGAAAGTGAGGATTATGTAACGGATATGTACAATACATATGCCAATAGCCACAGACGACACTTTGTCGTACGCCTTTGTTACCACACCCTTAATGCCTACGAGGACCGATACCAAGGAAAAGGCCCTGAAAACCTAACGACTCTGTATAGGAAAGTTGATGTCGGAGATGGGGGCGAGTGTGATGTGACGAACCTCTTCACGCGCACGCTTGAAGTTTTCCGCCACCTCATGGAACTGAAACCAGAGACTAACACCACGACTCCTGCAGCGACTGAAGCCAGAGTAGAAAAAATTGACACTATGATGCCCATAAAGGAGGCCGCTCCCTATTGGGTCCCCCCACGAGGACAGGGAACACACGACGATAATAACCACCAAGATGCGAGAGGGAGGGTAGTTTACAACTGGGTTTACCAACCATGGGATCGGCAAGACATCCTGACTTTCCGAAAGTCCTTGCCTGATCTGCGAAAGAACCCCACAGCCTTCTATACAGAATTAGCCACCGCTTTGGGTTCGACGATTATGACTCTAGCGGATATCGATTTGTTTTTCGCGTTATGTCTGCCAGCTGATGTGTGGAAGCAAATCCGGAAAGTCGACCACCTTGAGCTGTTCGGACATACCTGGATACAACTCGGTGATGTAGACAAACAGCGAGAGCCGGGACAGAAACCTTTGAAAGCCATTCTAGACCTACCAGATAAGATCGTGCAGAAATTAAAAACCTTAGTCCCAGAAAGGAAGGTGGACTGGTCGATAGTAACGGCCTGTCGCCAGAAACCCCAGGAAGATGTATCAGAATACTTCTCCCGGTTTGAAACGGTGTTCTACGATTACAGCGGCCAGGACATGACCACTGCAACCGGACATCACTTGTTTGTCCAGAACTATGTGAAAGGCCTGACACCAGAAGTCTCGCAGAAACTACAGACTAGCGAGAGTAGTTGGGCGGCCTCCAAGCCCGCAGCTATCCTTCAGATGGCTCAATACTATTAGCGACAAAAGAACGAGAACGATCGAGCGACTGAGAAAAAGAAAAAGGACTTGAAAGAGAGGGTGATGATTGCTCAGTTGCAAGGGGTGACTATAGGAAGGGAACAGTATAGAGGGAACTACCAGTCGAATGCTCCTAGAAATCCACCCTCTAGAGACCGCACACCCGCACCCGGCGCTCCACGAACAGACCTCGATGAGAACCAGTGTGCGTTTTGCAAAGGATTTGGCCATTGGAAGTCTCAATGTCCAGCTCTGCAAGAAGCACTCAGAAATAAAGACACGAGAGACGTAGCGGGCGGGCCGAGAAATAGAGGACAGGGACGAGGGCACACAAACGACACCAACAATGACAGACCTGGCAGACCGAACACGTTTGACCGTCCCCGACAGAATCAGTGCCAACAGTCTGACTGCGACAATGCCCACGACTTTGCATAGGACTGCCAGGGGGAAGGAAGGGATCCAGTCGAGCTCTATGTTGACCAGCAAGGTCCTTATGTCACCGCTAAGGTCCTAGGTACGAAGTCTCCATTTCTGGTAGATACTGGTGCAACACGTAGTGCGTTGTCTAAACGATTGATTCCCAGGGCACCCTTGTCTGGCTCACATGTGACATCAATAGGTTTTGATGGACGCCCTCCACTAATCCCTTGTCCACACCGATCTCTTTTAACTTGGACAATAACACCACTGACACGACGTTTTTGCTCTCCTCCAACACCCCCGATGTTATTATGGGACTTGACTTGTTGAAACATTTTCGAGCTACTATTAGGTGTTCACAAGACGGAGTTCGAGTCCTTCTGTACGACAACCCGACGCTGCTCAGATCTTGTCACACACAACACATGTTTTCCATCACTGACGCTGACTTGTCCTTACTCGACACCCTACCTCTGTACCTATGGGCAAAGACTGACTCGGACGTAGGACGCATGATGATAGACCCTGTACACATAACTGTTCGACAGGACGCAGTGCTCCCAAAACTCCCACAGTATCGGATATCGCCCGAAGGCGAGAAGGCATTGGTAAAAATCATCCAGTCCCTGGTAGACGCAGGAGTGGTAGAAGAAGTAGTTAGCAATGTTTGCAACAGCCCTATCCTACCCATTGTGAAGAAGCAGGGTGAGGGAGATGAAAAAGCGTACCGCTTCATCATCGACCTACGAGAAGTCAACAAAGTAGTCGTACCTCAGTACCCTATAGTCTCAGACATCACCACCATTCTGACCCTGATTCCTTCCACTGCCACCACCTTCACGGTAATCGATCTCAAGAACGCATTTTTCTCCATCCCCATCCACTCAGACAGCCGATACCTTTTCGGCTTCACTTTAAAATCCCGCTCATATAGATTTTGTAGAGCACCCCAGGGCTACACTGAAAGTCCAAGCATCTACAGCCAGGCCCTCAAGAGACAGCTGCATGCAGTTCAGTTACCGTATGGAGTGGTGTTGATACAGTACATCGATGATATCCTTTTCGCGGCCGCCACCACTCCACTTGCAGTCACAGCCACCATCCAACTCCTGCACTTCCTCGCGGAAAACGGCCACAAGGTCTCCAAGAAGAAGTTGCAATTCTGCCAACCTCAAGTCACTTACCTAGGCCACCTCTTGTCCAAAGATGGGAGAAAACTCACACCCGATCGAATTCAGGCTATTCTAGAGACCCCTATCCCTAGAACCCCGAAGCAAGTCCGCTCTTTGGTAGGCCTCACCTCCTTCTGTCGACAATGGTTGCCAAATTTCAGCCTCATTGTGAAACCACTACTTTCCCTACTGGCTAAAGATGTCCCCTTCCCGCTCCCTTGGACCCCTGAATGCCAATCCTCCTTCAAGGAACTACGAGACGCCCTTTGTTCAGCACCAGTCCTAGGAACCCCTGATTATACAAAACCCTTCTCTCTCTACAGCCACGAAAGGGAGGGATGCGCTTTGTCTGTCCTGACCCAAACCATCGGCCCCAAACAACGACCATGTGCCTATTTCTCTGCCACTCTTGACCCTGTAGCGAGAGCTTTGCCTGCCTGCCTTCGAGCAGTAGCTGCTGCTGCTGTCTCTATCTGACAAAGTGAGGGGATCGTACTCTCGAATTCCCTCACTGTACTAGTGCCCCATGCTGTTGACACCTTCCTAAACCAGACCAAGACACAACACCTGACCAGCGCACGACTGACTGGGTACGAACTGACACTGCTCGCACCTCACATCACGTTCAAATGATGCAGCACACTGAACCCAGCCACCTTGTTGCCTCTGCCTGAGAATGATCCCGATGTGCCCCCTATACATGACTGTGTGACCCTCACGGACGAACAGACTAGGAGTAGAGTGGACCTTCGAGACACAGCTTTCCCAGATCCTGACGGAGAGCTATGAGTGGATGGCTCTTGCATCAAACTCACCAATGGCACCACCTCAGCTGCGTATGCAGTCACCACAGCCTGAACTATAGTTGAGACCGCCCGCATCACACAGAAATCTGCACAGGCAGCAGAACTGATTGCCCTCACACGAGCTTGTATCCTAGCAGCAGGGACGACAGCAAACATTTACACGGACAGCCAGTATGCCTTCGGGGTGGTGCATCATTTTGGGCTCCTGTGGAAGGAAAGGGGATTCCTGACCTCACACGGCACCCCCATCCTACACGGAGATCTAGTCTCCGCTCTGACTGAAGCAGTTCTCCTTCCCAAACAACTTGCTGTGATCAAATATCAGGCACACAAAAGGATGACAGATATCGTCGGACAGGGGAATGCACTGGCGGACATCACCGCCCGGACGACAGCAGAGAATAAGACGACAACACGCATATACGTGACCAGGTCACAAACAGAAAAATGGAAGGACGCTAGGGAGACCATTAGGGACATCCAGATAGCCAGTGCACCACACGAATTGACTGAATGGGCACGGGTGGGACTGAAGGACGATGAAGGCTGCTGGCAGACAAAAGACACGAACAAATGGTTGCTACCCAATTCATACTTGATCCCTATACTGACCATGGCTCACTCCCCTGCACACATAGGAGCAACCCCTATGGCTGAACTTGTCTCCCGAGTGTGGCATAACGACAAAATTACAGACTCAGCCAAACGTCTTGTCCAACAATGCCTGGTTTGTCTGCAACACAACCCTGGGAAAGGAACTATCGTACCCCGAGGAGGATTTGGGGTCCCCAACCACCCATTTGAAGTCCTACAGATGGACTATATTCAGTTAGAGAGATGTCAAGGACTGAAGTATGTACTTGTTGTTGTATGCGCTTTTAGCAAATGGGTGGAAGCCTACCCGACGTGTGACAACACTGCCATTGCCACTGCAAAAGTACTACTGAAAGAGTTCTTCCCTCGCTACGGCCTATGCCGTATTTTATGGAGTGACAATGGCCCCCATTTCATAGCCGAGGTTATCCAGCTTATCCTGAAAGGATTGGGGGTACGACAGAAATTCCACGCAGTTTTTCACCCCCAATCTGCTGGACTGGTCGAGCGGCACAATGCCACATTAAAACTAAAACTGGCGAAAATAGTGGCTACCACAGGACTAAAATGGCCAGACGCTCTTCCCCTGGCATTGCTGTCAATGCGTTCCACCCCCACCAAACACCACTTGACCCCTTACGAGGTCGTTTTCGGCCGGCCCATGAGTATCTGGTCTGCACCCAAACCAACATCTATTCACGACGTCCCGGACGTCCTAATGTCTGACTATCTGTATAACCTAACTAAAACACTGTCTGTTATTCATCATCAGGTGCTGCAGGCCATCCCCGATTCTTCCAGGGGTCCCGGACATACCATCCAGCCTGGAGATTTCGTCCTAATTCGGAACTTCCAGCGGGAGAAGAGTCTGGAACCCCGCTGGACGGGCCCCTGGCAAGTCTTGATCACCACCCGAACAGCTTTTCGAGTGGAGGGGAAGCGAAATTGGCTGCATGCACATCATTGCAAGAAAATCTCTCCGACCCTGACGTCGACCGAAGACGTGACCACCCAAGAAGAGCTCCTGAACAAAGACCGACCATCCCTGAGCTGCTACCCTGAGACAGAGACACTCGAATTGGCGAAATTCCCTGATCCCACTGTGCCATCCAGAGAAGGGTATAACCTGCGACGAAAGAAGGGAGCTTCGGCTAAGCAGACCACTGACTAAGTTACAATTCTCAGACTGGTGGCCTAACACTACTAAGGCTGCCAGGAGAGAAGCCCAACGAAGTTTGTGGTTCTGCCCACTACCGAGCACCTTGAAGATGATGGAAGCGCCCGATACGAAGATGATGGAAGCAACCGGACATCCGAAGACCCACTACAGAAACCCGAAAACTGACAGATTGCACAGCTCAAAGTCTATTGCTCTTCTTATCGCTCTTCTCTTTTGCCTCCTCCTCATGACTACCTTCTGGATCGTGGAAGAGAACGCACCGGCTCATAAGACATTTCTGACGACTGCACAGCCTACCACCATGAAAGAACACTACCTGGTCTCTCTTTCACCTCAAATCCAAGAAAGGCGTAAGGAGTTCTGGAACAACTCCTTCGTACAGTTGCTGCACCAACACAACCTTGCTGCCAATGCCACGAATTGCTGGATCTGTGGGTTGATACCACATGCCACCGGACATTCCATCCCCTTCATCCCTTCACCTTTCTCTGTTCATGGTTCCTGCCTTGCTTGGCTGATCCTCTTGCAAGAGAGCTACAGAGACAATGCCACTTCCAGCGGAACTATGTCGCACTTTTGTCATGGGGTCTGGCTGAACAAAACCGGAAGAACTGCTGCTCCCTTCTGCCCTCTATCCTCCAATACTTCTGTTCACATGGACATCCCCGCCAAAGAAAGGGTGGAGATGCAAGTATTCAACAATCCAGCCAGACCCACCTTCTCCTACCTCCGGAAACGAACGGCTGCCACCCTGACTGTGGCCCTATCTGTCGTCAATGTCTCGGGCCTTGTATGCATCACAGGCCATGGGACACAACTAGTGGGCCACAGCGCTTGCCGCATCACCAGAACTTTGGACTCAACCGACCCACCCTCTTTTGTCACCTCTCCAAACATGTACTTCGTCTGTGGTACAAAAGCCTACACCTGGCTCCCAAAGGGCTGGGGAGGTACCTGCTACATTGCCTTCATCCTTCCTCCGACCTATGTGGCTCCGGCAAACCATCACCGACAAAAACGAGCAAAGGACATTGAGCAGGCCGACTCCACTGGAGCACAATTCTTGGATGCAATAAAGGGACTTGTTCCACTTTGGGGTCCGATGGCGAGCAGTCGTGCCATTCGGCATTTGTCCCAGGCAGTCGAAACAACGATGAACATTACAGCTGGTATCCTCACAAACAATACAGCCGAGCTTCAGGCGGTCCGTCTGGTGGCTCTTCAAAACCACCTTGTTCTAGATGTGGTTCTGGCAGACCGTGGAGGAGCATGCCGTATCATCGGGTCCAGCTGTTGTACCTACATACCAGACAATTCGCCCTCAGTCTACAAAGCCATTGAACACCTCCACAGACTCTCCTCAGAAGTTCATCAGGAACAAGACGAATGGTCACTTGGGAGTTGGTTCTGGAGTGCTGTAAAAGACTGGGGATGGAGGTTGTTCATGATCGTACTGATACCAATCGTCGTAATATGTGGACTCTGCCTGGGTATTCAATGCTTGCCGCCTCTGTGCTCACTGTTTGCTAACTGTATTTGCCCTAAGACTCCGAACTTCGAAGCTGAACGTATGAAAGCTTTGTATGATATCGAAATACGTAATATAATGGGGATAGACATAAATTGACAAGCTGGCTAGATATGTTGAAAAGGGAGAACTGTTAAAATCTGGATTGTGGCATAAACATTATCGGCGCCATCTTGTCCTTTTCAGATCCATACGTGCGCGTAAGCAGCAGCCATTTTGATTGCCATGGCCTCTCTGCCCACTCCCGATAGCCAGCGCGTCTCTCCCCCCCACTCTCTTGTCTCCCCAAGCATCCCCCCCCGCGCTCCGGCAACCCCCGATCTCTCCTCCTTGAACCATAAACAAACCATAAGCGCGATCCTGCCTCAGCGCAATATCCCGAGCCGAAACCATATAACCCTTTCATCCCTTCACAGGAACAAGCCTTTGATATCCTCTTCCTCCCTGCCCGATTGTCCAAGCTGTTCCCAGGCCACCGCCAGGCCCCGCAGATGTAGTTTATTGCCCCCTACAGTAGGAACTCACCCCACCAAAGGAGCCGGGATTAATCAACGCCTTCGCACCCCGAAGATCCGACTGATCACACGCATCCCCGTTCCCAGCGGAATGTCCAGCTGCGCGATAACCACCACATGCTGAGATCGGGGTGGGAACTCTACTGTAGATGTGTGTGGGAACGGGCCTGGACCGGGAATTCCGAGGATGTCTTCTCTGTCCTTCAAAGAAACATTACGGATGCAGTGTATGTAATAAAGCCATAAACCTGTGTATAAGAGGCCAGGCCTCAGAGATGCGGTTAGAGCACCTCGAGAAGATACCCTGCTGTCTGATTTGACGTGTTCTGCTCCGTCGGAATAAACTCCTGTTTCTAGCCTTCCAGTCTCCAGCGCCTGCCTCTTTGTTTGGTAATATCGGATGGTATGAGAGGCGGCTAACGCCGGGCAAACACTGAAGGTTCTTGGTCGACATCGGCTCTACCTTTTTACAGAAGGATTGTACTGTCCTGACTCTCCTGCACTTAACTGCCCCACCAGATAAACTTGGGATTGCCCTCATTGAATACTATTGGGGTGGAGAGTATCATCCCCCCCCTTTGGAAGATATAGATTCCTGCTGTAGGGGTTGCCCTAAGGTCCCACAGTTATTATGGGGAAGGAAATGTTTGAGGGTACTCCCTGTTGTTAATGTTACTGATGCCAATGCATATTAATGCTTCCTACCTGATGTTTGATATCCCTATGCTGATTTATTGTAGGTGTTCCTGTATGTTGGGATTTACTGTGATGCCCTGAAGTTTCCTTTACAGGGGTTGGGCTGAAGTTTTAGTGCACGGTGTGTACTCATGCTGATGGTATTTTGCATTACAGCCTATCACTAAGGATGAGAGCCTGAGTTGGCCCCGCCATATTGGCCCCAGGTTCAATGTTAATTTAGTCACATTTTTATTTCCAGGTATGGACTTACAGACTCAGCCCTTACTTCCCATGTAAATAATCCCCCCCTTGATACACTTGGCTCTGGTGCCAGTTGGCGCCATGTGATGATACCACTGTTATGCCTTTTTGCTTTGCAGGTTGGAGATACTAAACTTCTTAATTTTCCAACCCAAACTGGTGTCCTGCCTCTTTTGTGGTGTGCCTGGTGTGTTGTCTGTAGGTACTGCGTGAGTGCTTCACATTTCCTCGAAGTTTGGCCTGCCCGCTTGGTTCCATGCTACCCCCTTGGAGATTTGGGTAACCCCATTTCTTACAGTATTGTACTGGATCTTTGGTGACATAGATGCCGAGGTACTTAAAACCGTCTTTCACCTTCATTATCACGTACCCCCGAGGCAGCAGGGAAAAGTTGCCCCTCAAAACAAAAATGACTGATTTGGAGCCTGTTGAGTCCATGTGCCCGCGTTGCTGTCTGCTATCACACTGTCTTTGCACTGGTGGGTTCAGGAGCCCCAGGGCCCCCATAAAGCTGCGCTGTCACTGCTACATCCTGGCTGGAGACTTCATCTTCCAGGGTGCAACGAGCCATGCACAGGTGCTGCAAGTGAGGGGGGAGGAGCCTGAGCTTCCATCGCGCTCAAGCACTGCCTCTACCCCCACGGCTCCGGAGCCTCTTGAGTCCTTGTGCCCGTGTTGCTGTCTGCCATCACGCTGTCCTTGCCCTGGTGGTACAGGAGTCTCAGGGCCCCCAAAAAACTGCGCTGTCACCACTACAACCTGGTTGGAGACTACATCTCCCAGGGTGTAACGAGCCATCCGAAGGTGCCGCAAGTGAGGAGGGAGGCGCCTGAGCTTCCATCGCACTCAAAGCACGGCCTGTACCCCCACGGGGTGGGCCGCGCCAGGGCGATGCCCAGTCCAAGGGCGGGCCCGTCCTTGCCCGTCATTGCCAGGAAGAGGCAGGGCAGGGCCACCCCTCTAAACTCTAGGGCTGGGGTTTGTGTTCTCCACCAGAAGTCAGCTGAGAGGTACTGTGAGTCCCATATTAAATGCCATATTATTTGCAGCTGGTATTTGCCCAGAATATCGATTTGTGAAACTTGTTCTCATTGTGGCCAAGCTGACTGGGCAAATGTTAACAAAAAATACTTTGTTCAGCTAGGACTGATCGGACTATTTGGGACCCGTTTTACTCTAATTGGGACATTGCATGACACACTTTATTGTCTGTATCTTGTTTAGACGTCCTTTGCTGCTAAAAACATAAAGCACATTGCACTTTTTCCCTTCGAGGCAAGGTTTTGTTACTTCTAGCACTTGTTGGAGTATTAAATCCCTTGAATACTGGTAGTTTTGGAGGGCACAAATTAATTTCCTCAATACTGAAAATGGGGAAAAGAAGCTAGCCATGTATCCAAATCATCAAGCGAACATGGAAAAGTCAACATGACCTTGCTTAACAATTTAACTGGGGCAGTTGGTGATATTGAAAGACAGATAACCTCTGTAGAAGAAACACTAAACATGGACTCACTGGGCACTAGACCAAAGGACAAAGCTATTATGATAGTGGAGGTAGGGGTTGTTGATATGGATATTCCGGGCAACACATCTACTGAGCAGACAAAAAATGGATGTATTCAGACTATTTCCGATTATATTTCGACTGGTGACTCTGATATTGATAATTTACCCCCTTCCAAGAAACCTTGCAAATCACCAAGATTAGAAATACTTAATCCTCCACCAAAAGGAATACTTGCATCTCAACTTACCCCCAGACTAACTAAGATTCACACAGGAAAATTACAGGGAAAATCACAGGGCCCTAAGAATAAAACCCAGACGAAAGTAGGTTCCACTAATACAGCAATTGCAAAAAATAAAAGCAATGCACCTCCAGTTGAGATTGTAAATTTGTCCATGGAGATAAAGCAATTAACTGAGTTTGTTACATAGTCTATTAACACTCTTACTGGTAGGCTGGATAAAACAGAAGCAAAATAGAGAATGTTCTTGCAACTCAGAATACGGCTATTGAAGATGGGAACATGCAACTTAAAAAGTAATTTGGTACTATCACACAGACTGAGACCGCAGACCCGAAAGCAACTGCTTTAATAGCAAAGGGACAACCAGGGGAAAGAGAAAGGGGTGTGGGGTCTGGAACATATCCCAAAGTAACAGTAAACCCGAAGAACACCACTTTAAATGAGAGGGACGTGTGTAGAAAAATTTAAACAGGAAGGTTGGGTAACCAGGCAGGTGAGAGACGGGTGGGCGAGAAAACCACAAGAACGAACCCAACATATAGCAACACTCTAGCGGACGCATGCAGCCCACAAACCCTAAACCTGCCGCCACCGGCTACCCCCGATACTGTTATTTTGACCAATGTTCCCCCTTCTACACTAGCTGAGAAGGAAACCTGGACTGCCCTAAAAACAAAACTATTTATTGGCTTCGAAACAGAACAGGTCTGACTACTGCCCTTTTTAGAGAATTCAAGATGGTGAGGAGAATCGGCTGGGTGGGCAATAGTAATAACTCTTCCAAGGTGATTGTGTTGTCCTCTCATTAGGATCTCCATCGCTGGTAAGGGAAGTTTTACTAAGAACATAGGACCCTGACCTCAGCAACACAAACATAAATGTTCCCCCTTTGAGTTTCTTTTACCAACCCATGCGTCCAACCCAACCAAATAGTTACCATCCACATAGGCAGTTTATAGACAGCTCTCTTTGCAACTTGAAGACATCAAATAGATACGGGCCCTTATTGACCGTAGATGACAGTGATTGACTACCTACCAGATCAGACTTAACAGGGCATGATAACATCTCTTGCACCAAAACTTCTTGTGTAGCATTCTTGAATATTCCAAACAGGGTAACTCTAAAGGCGATGAAATACCTGGGCTTGATAATTCTAACAGGGATTATATCGAAATGGACAGTTTCGGGGCCCCTAACCGAGCTCCACAAACTGGGTCTGAATCATTAAATCAGCTTGATTCTGTCCCTGAGCTAACTCACCCCAAAACAAAAAGCCTTGGAGTTCTCTTCTGGCCAGGATATAACTAAAATAAAATCAAAAGGAGAGATTGAAATAATTCCTATTTGGGGCGGGGATTTTAATGTCGGTGTATGTTCATTGGCCGGGCTAGGAAAATGTGGTTTAACAGCTGAGGAGGAGGACCCTGCGATTCATTTTTCTCACTCAGAGACGGGTGAGATGTTTAATGAGATCCTATTCCTGCATGACTTTGGCTTAGCAAACCATCTATGTTCGCACTGGGTGGATTTCGGCTACACCTTCATAGGTAGAGGTGCTGGATCCACAATAGATTGTATAATTGTGCCAAATTGATATGCAAGTTATGTCACTGGCTATAATATCCATCGCAATGCAATGAGCTACCATCTGCCCTTAAGTGTAAACATAACCATCCCAACCACTGCAGTAAGGAAACATTGCAATCGAGTAGCATGGGTTCAAAATGTAGCAATAGGAAGACAAAACGGATACACACTACGATGGTCTAGTTTAGACTCATCGGAGTTGAGTAAACAAATTGTCACCAAAGCGTATGATTCATTCTTAGCATGCCTAAATGATAATATATCGCACAATAACACTCTGACTGCTTTCACCCATATTATTAAGGTCATTAAAAAGCTGCTGCAAGCTGAAAGCAACGGTACTCATAATTGCACAAAGGGATGGTTTGATAATAACTGTTCAAAAACCCACACTAATTTAAAAGAAGCCCTACATAAGACAGTCAGAGATAAGGAGGAAATTAGGAAATGTAGGAAGTTGTATAAGCTAGCTAGAAAAACTAGGAAAAACTAAATGAAAGAGAAGCCTGGGAGAATCTTAATGTAGTTTCACTGAGCAAAGACAGCTCCCTATTCTGGCAGGCCATGAACGTGCCTTTTTTTTTATCACTGAGCCAGATGCGCCTACTATAGAGGTAGCAATAGAGAAAAAATGTGGGTAGATTTTTTCTCAAATGTCTACACCCTACAGAGTCTGACAAAAAGGGAATTAGGCTGTAGGCGAGAGCCTGAGGGGGGCCACCAGGATTTTCTGCCTATTGACTTCCATATCACTTTGGAAGATGTAACTAAGGCTTTAAATGCAAGTAATAGTGGTAAGGCCCCAGGCCCGGAGGGGGTGCAAATTGATTTATTTAAGGCAATCCCGCAGTTGTGGTCTCCAATTTTAAAACGGGTTTTACAAGCATGTTGTGCAAAAGGTTTTATAGATACATGGTATGAATCGATAATTGTCCCAATTTTTAAAAAGGGGGATCTGGAAAATCCTGCCTGCTACCATCCAATATCTTTATTAGATTCTCTCATGATGGTAGCAGGATCGTCTGCAATCATGGGCAGAAGAACACAATATTTTAAGTGATGTACAGTATGGTTTTAGATCTGGTCGACGAATCAACATGCCGACTCTTAATCTTAATATTTTAATTTGAAAGTATACGTAGGTTAAATCAGAGAAATTCTATTTCGCATTTGTCGAACTTACAGCCGCATGTGACTGTGTTATACACAGCAAATTGTGGGGTATTCTCAGTGATCTTAAGGTCGACCCAACATTAATTCAGTTTTTAAAACAGCTGTACTCTGGTGCAACAGCCAAAGTCTGTTATGGACTTAAGGGACAATGTACCGCATTGTTCAAAGTGGAGAGGAGAGTGAGGCAAGGGTGCATTTTGGGACAACTCCTGTTTACTCTTTATACCAACGCCCTGGACCCTGAGCTGGTGTCAAACGCCAGGGACAGGCCATATGAAAACAAGCGCCCAATAGTCTCCCTTCTTTACATGGACGATGCAGTGCTTGTGGCACGTACCCAGATTGGTTTACAGAGGGCTTCCACTTTTTACACTAATTTTATGGACAACTTAGGTTTGAAGATGAATGCAAAGAAAAGTTTTATAATGACTTGTGGGAGAGGGAAACATAAGTATAGAAGCTTTCCAAGCTGGGGGAAGCAGGGGAGAACCTATCAAGTCCTTCATATATCAGGGAGTATTTATTTAACCGTACTAGGTCTTGGGCTCAGGCGATTAAGACTAGAAGACTCCTGTTCATGAAGTCTACTGCGGCCTTAATTAATTTCACAAAAAAACTGGGCAAATGGCCCCCTGAAATTCTCATAAAAATGTATCAGACTAAATGCGTGAGCATAGCTACCTTTGGGGCGGGTATATGGGGATTTCATTACTGTGAACCAATTCAACATGTTGAAAACACCTTTTTAAGATTAATCCTGGCAGTCCCTGCTAGCACCCCAGTTTTTAATTGCCACAGCGAGCTAGGAGTATCATACATTTCAGGTTTAATTAAGGTACACCCAGTACTGCTCTGGCATAGAATTTGGCCCTCTACCAGCATAGGTCTAAATAAGGAAATCCTAATTAATGCAATGAAACTTGATCAGGCCAGTAAGATCACTTAGTTAAAATATGTAAAAAAACGTCCTGCATGATATTTTATTTTTTCATGCCTGAAGTAATGAATTCCATACATGGGAAGGAATTCATAAAAGTTTGTATGACCTTTTTGAAGGAGAACAGGTTGGCACCGGAAATGAATAAACCTACGGTGGTCCAGCATCAAATGACAATTGTCACATACAATATCCAACCGTACCTACTGTGCTGTACAGGGGGATACAATAGGCATGTGCAAACACGTTTAAAATTTGGGATTTTCCACCACTTGATTAGCCACCCAGACATGAACAACTGGTCAAGGGAAATATGCCGATGTCCCTGTGATAACATCTCCCTACAAACTATTATCAATCTTATTCTGCAAATTTTATACAAAAGAGCGACGTAGATGGATTGTACCTTTATTAAAACAGGGGGGTGGAGGCAATGTTGCCCTGTTTTTCTATATTTACAGATGATGAATAATGTTTATTGTATTGGAACCATGGTGGGTTTCCTAAAAAGTATACGGAGAGCAAGGATAATTCTAAATGCTTAGATTTCTGAGAGTATTACATGGTAAATGCTGAATTTAAAGGATTCTTTTTTAGTGTAGATCCAAAATGTTTCTTAATATTTTTAATATGATACATCGGAAACAATTAAAGTAAAATGAATTGATTCATGTACCTGCATATTTTTATGTATTTCTTAGAAGTGTGATGAGGTGTCTTTAAATTGTCTGCTTTTATGATTTTATATGCCTAAAATTGAATAAAGCTCGTTTGATTGATTGATTGTTTGGTTAACTGTTTTGGACCAGTCTATGGTATACCCAGAGTGTTTACCGAGATACGATTTTCCCATGTCTCTGCCCATCGCAATCCCCTCATAACTGGGTCTTTCCTTATCTACTGTGCCAAGGGTTCCAGCATTAGGGCGAAGAGTAGTGGGGAGAGAGGGCAGCCCTGTCTAGTCACTCTTTCTAGGGTAAACACTCTTGATTTCCCGTTGTTAACCACCACCTGTGCCTGCGGCACACTATACAATAGCTTAACCCAGCTGATAAACTTTGGGCCGAAACCCATTCTTCTTAGGCTTGCGTACATATAAGGCCATTCTATTGTGTCAAACGCCATGGAGGCGTCTAGTGATACCACAACTTCGTCCTCTGTTAGTATCTCAGTCCTGCCCATTACACCATGCAACTGTCGAAGTTTAAGTGAGGTATTTCTGGCTGGCATAAAGCCAGACTGATCAGGGTGCACCAGTTTCGCTAAAACCTCAATGAGCTGTGTGGCCAGTAATTTGGCCTAAATCTTAACCTCAGCGTTGAGCAAGGATATCAGTCTGTATGAACTGCATTTATTTTTGGGCTTACCACTTTTGTGGATGACCACTATAGTGGCTAGTCTTTGATCAACTGGAAGTGTACCAGGTTCCTGGCTCTCTTCAAACATCTTAGCTAAGTGCTGTGCTATTTTACTGGGGGCTAGCTTATATAGTTCAATGGGTAAACCGTTGGGACCCATTGCGTTTACCGACTGTAGTTCACTGATCGCTCGTTCCACCTCAGAAAGTGTGAGCTCATCATCTAACCTGACAGAGTCTTCTTCGAAGAGGGTGGGAAGAGACATGTCTGACAATAGAGCGTCTGCATCCTCGTCTGTGGAGACGGTGTGTGATGTATGTATGTTCTGAAAGTAATCAGCAAATCTGTGGCTTTTCTAGCGAGCCCAGCTCATGCTCCACAATTCTGCCATACTCAGTCTGGGGGGCTCCAAGCCCATCCGCACAGCACTGCAGCGGCAGGCACTCCACAATTCCACCACACCAGTACCCCTTGTCATCTCACTGCTGGTCCACCTAGTCACAGGAGTTAACACACCCTCCGTGTCTCGGCCGTGGCGGCTCTTGATCTCCTATACAGCTCCACTCCTTACTCATGAACACGGCTCGCATTTGAGCCCAAGCAGTGTTTTCGTCTCTGGTCTCGCACAACTGCTGGCGACAGAAGTTTTCAGCTGACGGAGCACCGACAGCCCCTCCGCCATCTGGGCTGTATCTTCCAACTTCTTTTCCGGATTTTGTAGATGCATTTATGTGGTGGTGGGAGCTAAGGACTGCGGGGCATTGGGGGTCCTCCACACGGTCCCCATCAAAGCAAACTTAGTGCCCTGGGTGGGACCAGGACATCCAGGTAAACTTGGCGGAACCCTGGGGGAAAGGGTCCCTGAGGCTGAAATAAGCTCAGGGAGGGGGCAGAGCACTCCTCCTCCCCATTGCACAAAAAGGGAAAACAGATGGCAGAAAAACTAGCAAAGCAAAGCAGAAGAGGGCAAAATAGAGGGCAGAAATTGAGCAGGAAAGGCAAAAAAGAGGGCAAAAAATGAGAAGGGAAAGGCAAAACAGGTGGAAGAAAACCAAACAGAAAAAGGCAAAACAGAGGACAGAAAAACGAGCAGAAAAGGCAAAACAAAGCAAGAAATGAGCAGAGGCACAAACAGAATGCAGCAGATGGTAGCGAACTGTGGGCAAGCTGGACAGGAGAGCTGTTGCACGGGGAGCGGACACAAGGAACTGCTTAATTTTTACAGAAATTAAACCTCAACGGGAAACACTTACATATATAAACATAGCAGGTGCCCCAAATGAAGCTCCACTTCTGTAAGGGACAAATGATCTTGACTTCCTGGGCTTGGCAAAGGCAAAGCAGGTGTGTTTTCTCAGCAATTCCATATTTAAAAATGATCTGAAGTGCTTTGTGGAGATGAATGCATCATTGATCTATTGGAGCGCAATGTCTAGTGACTGTGACGAGCATATTATCAAGAACGGCGTTAAAATAATCGCTGCTTTAGTGGCAGACAGCAGCCGCTAAAGCGGCGATAATGGGCTTGATAATATGCCCAAGAGAATTCCAATAGAAGCCCATGTTAACACCAGAACATGGACTTCTATTGGAAATCTCAAGGGCATATTATCAAGCCCGTTATCGCCGCTTTAGAGGCAGTTTTCTGCCGCTAAACCGGAGATAATTTTTAACTCCGTTCTTGATAATATGCCCCCTGGTTCTTTCTTGTCCTTACTTGGTGAAAGCAGATTTCATGGTTCTCCCTTTAAATGACTATGAGTGTACAAATATGCAAAATCACCTGAAGCTCTGGCCGTTTGGCCATTCCCACCTTAGTAGTATGCAATGGTCTTCAAGCCTTTTGCCGGAATGATGGGCAGCTTACCAAAAGGCCCACCAGTGCTTTCCCGACAATTTTGGTGACTCATTCTTGATGCTGAGGAATATGAGGGCATCTCCAACAAACAAAGAAGCACTTACATCATATAGTTAAGAGGAGATTTACCTTTTGTATTCTAGTCATCTTCGATATAAGAAGATTCATGTTATCACAAATTTCGGGATAAAGACGCTTGAGGAACCACCACATAGCCAAATCGCACATAAGGTCACTGGTGACATTTCCCCGTGCTCCAATATGCAACTGTAGTGTACAATACGTACTGGACATTTACCCAAGGAAGTAGCACTTAGTAGTTAACCAGTAGTAAGTACTCCACTTGGGTAGATATTTTGTGCACAAATTGTGGACTCCTTTTTGACAAAGGGGCAGGTGCAGTTACATTGTGCCCCAGTCACTGGCACAGCTACTGACACACTCACACAGACACTTAGACACCCACTCAGGCACTCACATACCCACTGAGAGATTTATGCACTCACTCACACACCCACAGAGACAGTCATGCCCTCACTCACACACTCACTCTCAAAGGTTACAGTTGGGAAATAGAATAAAAAAACCTTAGAAATTCACTGAAAAAAACAAAGGCTACATGGGCGTTATAGTTAGGCTCAGATTTCAAAACCAGTGAAATTCAGCAGTTATAGTAAGCTGAGAGAACGATAACTTACACCTCTGCAATGCACTGCTTACGACCTCACATAATACATCACTCCTTACATGGTCAGTGACATCACTGATGCATCTCAAATGACATTACTGATGGCATCCACAGAACACCTCACATACTGTTCACACCCCTAAACAGCATCTCATACACCCACTCAAACACTCACACAACCACTCACATACCCATTCACAGACCCATACCAGTTCTCACACAACCACTCACTCATCCATAGAGCCACTTACACACCCACTCACTCACACAGCCACTCAGAACTGCTCACTCACCCATACATCTACTCACACAGCCACACTGACCCAGACATCGACTTTCACACCCACTTATTCACCTATGCAGTCACTCACACACCCAATCACCCATACATCCTCTCATTACAGCCACTCACGTGCCCAAACAAGCAATCCCACATCTGCTCACTCGCCCCTACAGGCATTCACACAAACACTCACTCTCCAATGCAGCCACTCACACACCAACTCACTCACTTATAGAGCCATTCAGGCACCCACTGACTCACCCATACAGTCACTCACACACCCACTCACCCACCCATACAGCCAGTCACTCACCCATACAGCCACTGACACACCTACTCACTCACATATACCACCACTCACATACCCACTCACCCTCATAGCTACTCATGCACCCTCTCACACACAGACATAGAGGCACACAACCATTCACATAATATATGTTAGAAGTAGGATTACTCAATAGTAGTATACCTAGCATACTAATTTAACTTTTCTAGTAGCTTAGTATATATCTTTAACTCTCAGAAACTTTTACAAAACACTTACACTCACTGGATGATGTCATCAATGGTGTTATCAGTTCTGTCATTTGAGATGTCATGAGTGATGTATTATGTGAAGTTATAAGCAGTGCATTGCGGGGGCGTGAGTTGTAGTCAGTTCAGGTAACTATAACTGCTGATTTTCACTGGTTTTGTAGGAGTGTAATCTGAGTCTAACTATAACATCCTTGTAACGTTTGATTTTTTCAGTGAATTTCAAAGGTTCTTTTTATCCTATTTTCTAACTATAATTCCCCTGTAACCTTTGTTTCTTTTCAGTGAATTTCTAACTTTTATTAAATGTCATTTGCTAACGATAATGTCCCTGTATACTTTGGTATTTTTTTGTGAATTTCAATGGTTTTTTTAAGTTATTTTCAAACTATGACGTCACTGTAACCTTTGTTTTTTTAAGTGAATATATGTGCATGTGTGTGTGTGTGTGTTTGTGCATGCTCATTAAGCAGTCATTCTGTGTTAGCCCTGGCATCTTTTGGTGTGTTTCCCCATACTTTTTGCTTTCTGACCTCCTGGTTTTGACTCTGTTTTTGCTGGTGTGATGATTCTGCGCACTTTCCTCACTGCTGTCCAGTGGTAAAGTGCAAGTGCTCCTGGATAAAATGTGTTATGGATTGGTGTTTCCATGATTGGCCTATTTGATTTATGTGTCAGTCCCTAGTAAAGTGCACTTCAAGTGCCAGGGCCGATAGATCAAATGCTGTTGGTGGGCTGCAGCACTGGATTGTGCCACCCACTCAAACAGCCCGTAAAGTGTAACTCTGGCCTGCCATTGCAGAGCCTGTGCGCGGCCTGAGGCTGCCATGTCGACTTGGCAAGTGCACACACTTGCAAGTCCTTAAACCTTCCCTTTTCTACATGTGAGTCTCCCCTAAGGTAGGCCCAAGCTACCCCCAAGGTATCTCTGGCCACTTCCATCACATCATTCCAGCCCCCTCGACCACAGACAAGCCATCCGGAATATCTGCCCATAAAGTCATGAGTCGCTCTACCAACTCCCAGGAGAGTGGCAGGGGGCATAGACACATCCCAGTACCATACGCTCCTCACAGAATTTCGATGGTTTTTATTGTTATTTTCAAACTATGACATCCCTGTAACCTTTGTTTTATTAAGTGGATATATGTGTGTGTGTGTGTGTGTGTGCATGTGCATGCTCCTTAAGCAGTCATTCTGGCACACAGTTCAAAAGGCTAAAACCAGTAGCGTAACACAAAATTATGCCTCCCCCACCCTGCGAGAATGTCACAGATATTCATCGTTCTGAGGTTTACTGGAAGAGCACCTGAAGATTTAGGTGGGCTGCAGCGCTGAGGCTGCAGGTGCCTACATTACACCCCTGGCTAAGAGACAGAACTCACTCCTTGCTATAATAGGAGTAATTTATGAGCATTTATTATCTGGAGAGCATTAGCAACTTGTCACTTCCCATATTCACAATTTTCTCCCCCAAAAAAAGACAGAAATCTGCATGCACAACTGCGTCTATTTCCACATTTTTTACCAACATCCTGTGTGCTGCAATACCTCATAACATGTTTAGAGCAAGTTTCCTAATCTCACACACTTTGCCTGAAATCTACTCTAAAGGCCTAACCACAACCAACAGCCTACTCGACTATCCACTTTGTAGAGGGCTTAGGACCACAAGGTTAATTGGACCACTTCAGGAACTCATCAGGGATATGATGCACTATGGAGATGTTACAATAAAATGGACAGTCTTTACCCCTCACTACATTTGAATAAGGTTCACAAACTTCCGGCACATTAGCAGTTCAAGTGAAACAGTTTCCACGAAACTCCGCAAAGTGGCCAAAAAACTCAGCGGAGTTCCACAAGCGGATGAGGGCAGTGCGAACTGCAGTTCTTGCAGGTCTTTCTGCCGCTTGGGTAGAAATTCTACCCGCGCAGCATCTCATGCTTGCGAACTTACCGTTCGTGAGCACGAGCCTGGAAAAAATATCATTGCACAAAGTGGAGCGGAGCTTTCTGCACTCCGCAAGCACCGCGGAGCGCGGAGTGCAGAAAACTCCGCAAACTCTGCGAACGGAGCGGAGTTCACCGCCCAAGCCTAATTTTAACTAGGTTTATTTATAGTAGGATTCAGTCAATTTATGCTTAGATACTTCAGCCTTCTCATGCGAATGAAGAGCGTTTTCAAACAGATTCTTTATACCGCTTTTTCAAAATTTAAGTTCAATGTTATTGAAATTCAAAACAAGTGTGTCTTGAATGTACTAAGACATCATTATGGGTTGCTAAGGTGCTCTTATTTTAGGTTATTATAATAGTGCATGAGTTTGTTTGATGGAATGGTTGTGATATCAGTTTAGAGGATGGCAATATATAAAGGGGGAAACCATAGGGGAAGCAGGGATACTTGTCTGAGAGGACGCTTATGTATGACTGGTGCTTTTTATAAACTTATAAATTATAGAGTTGCTCTTAAAAGATATTGCCCATGCATTAGCTTGTTGTCTGTACTCCAATGAAATATACATCTGTACTTAAGCATACTATTCAATTATGCCATTATGGGACTAAGCATTTTGGATGAAAAGAGTAGTAGAGGATACATAATAATGAATATATTTTTTAATCTTTGTTTTATTACACCGGCATTTTTCTTGTCTTCACATCCTCGTCTATACTTTGGTGCACCACCCATAAATATCAAATAAAATAGGTAAACGAGATATTCTGGCAGCTGAAACTCACATCTAGCCCACCTACTCCCCTTCCTCCTGCACCGATCAACATGGAGTCTCTAAGTTACCATGAGGAAAAAAACTACCAAATCTTACCGTTGCAGCCTGATGGATTTCACCATTCATTTACTGTTCCCTACAAAAAAAACATGAACATAATATGCCCAAACGATGTCTCCCTATTTTTGCCTGTGTTTAAATACAGCTCAAAAGCTGAGTGAATGAGAAGAATTGATGCTGAATTTAAAGAAGGCTCAAGTGTTATAAAGGATGCAAAAATTGTTTGAATCCATTTTTACCTCCGGAGTGTTAACAGAAAAACTTCCAGGAGCAGTGACTCCGGGTGAGAATCTGCTGCCAGAAATTCCTCCACCATAATATCCCTATTGTGGGGGAAGTACCACTTGTGGATTTATCTGTGGATGGATATAGCACTTCTTCAACAAATAAAAGCATTTTTCATTCCCACAGACTCTAATGTCATTAGGATGTCGGTCCCATCTGCCGTGCCCTCACATCCTTCGCCAGCAAATTATGCTGGGAATCCCGATGCTGCCCCACCGAGGGCTTTGCCATCAGGAAAACCCTTTGTCGGGACAACTGCAGGAAAACAACTCACCAATAGGAGCGCCCTATACACACTGCTCTGCCAACACTATGTACTGCAGCTGATGCTGTCCTAGGTACCATGGTGGTTTCCGACAGCAAAAGTGGGAACGTTTTCTCCACGCATCAGGAGAAAACTTTCAGTGCAACATGTGCTTTTTTTTCTTCATTTTCCGAGGATAAAACCCCATGGCAGGCTCAAATGAAAATTGTGATGCGGCTATCAATACGGCCAAGGCACGGCCTCCCAGCATCCTTTTATTCTTGCCAACAAAGCTCCTATCACAGAGCCGCATTGACACCAGTGCTTCTCCTGCGTTAGGAGTATGGAAAATGGTAATTCCATCCTATGTGAAAAAGATCTCTGCCACTACCAAATGTATTCAACGCCCTTTTCTTCTGTTGTAAGATTCAGTAAAATGGCCGCGGATGAGCGCTTCTCTCTTCTCCCGCTTGAAGTCTAGTTTGGGGCCCATCGGGAGACGGGTAGGGGGAAAAAAATGGCCGGAGACATTTTAAGGTGTGATAAAGGCCGCTTTATTGGGAACAGGTGCATCTTAACAAAAACATATCCTTGTCCTTTGCCGTAAAAAAACTAGTCCTAACTAAATAAACACGTACCTGCTCAAACCCCCACCCCCACCCCTAAAAGTTCCCCCGCAACAACATATACATCTTTACCAATTACCCAAACGCCTGCCTCAACTGTTTTAAAACTCCTGCCAACTGTACACTCCCTCCCCCTCTGTCCATGAGACCTCATTCCTCCTACCTACCCCCCCTACCTAGGAAAAACGCCACTCGAAAGCCCCGTACAGCTTTCGACCCCCCCCTAGGGCCCCTACGCCTTCGGATACCTGTGCACCCCAACCGCCCGATCCACTGCCTCCTTCATCTGCACAATATATAGCTCCATCCCGTATCGTGACAAGTGCACTCCATCCTCCCTGAAGAAGTATACTGCCCCGTACCTCAGTTCCGGATGCTCCATCCTCCCTACCCCTTCTCTCTCACAAAAACCCCTCATTTCCCTGTTGATTTTTCTCCGTGTCCTATCAATAGCTGCAGGCCTCTCCGCCCCTCTCCAGTACCGCCTAGGAATAAATTCCGACCAAATGATGTAGCATCCCGCCCACTGTCTCCTGATTTCCAGCAAGTCCCTTTTCATTTGCCTCACCAGTGCCAGCCCCTTACACTGCACTGAATCGTTTTCCCCCAAATGGATGACCACCACATCTGGACATACCCCCCCCCCCTTGCACTACATTGTTCAAAACCGGCACCAACTCGTGCCAACGCATATCCCCTTTTCCCTTCCAATGACACCTAAACAACTGTTCATCCAACTCCAAATTGAGGCTCCTGTGTCTTTCCCATTCGGCCCTCTCCGCTCTCTTAACAAAGGAATGGCCCACCACGTAAATGCTCATCGTGGCCGCAGTCGGCCCCGCCACTGCACCTGCAAAGATACATATGTAAGCAATGGGCCCAACATGTCAACTTCACTCCAACCCCCCACCACGCATCCTGACATACGTCCTAAAACAGTCCGACTTCCAGCGTCCCAGCCGCTTTATCTCCTCCTTTCCCCATCCCCGTTGCGCCGCCTCCGTTGCTGCACCAATGCAAAAGGAATGCGTCCCAAATTCCTTCGGGTCCTCACCCATGGACCGTAGGGCATGCCGCAGGACCCACAGCAGCTGTGCTGCCGTCACTCGCCCGGCCCCCCGCCGGCCAAACACCTCCGCCCCGTCCTGCCCCCTCAATTCTGACAACCGTCTCCCCCATGCCGCCGGACACACCGCCTCTGACCTCCCCGGACCCAGCACCACCCAAGCGCCGACTCCGCGCTGATCGGTCTTGGACCTCCGCAAACGCACCGCTACCTCCCAGCCCTGCAAATCCACCTCCTCCCAGCTCACTCCCAGCCCCCCGCGCAACCCCACTAGTTCCGACACCCTGAACGCACCAAAAAACATCCACGACATCAGAGTGGAAAACAGCACCGTCTCCGCCTGATCCCTACACACCTCCGGTAGGAGGCGCACCAAACCTTCCAACATTACCTCCGTAATCGGCTGACGCCTCAGCGCTCGCGCCCCCTTCTCTCTTTCCCACCCTTCCAACAGCCTACCCTCCAACTCTCCCGCCGAAGGTGCATAACCCCACCAGAGCTTACCCATGAACGCCACCCCAGCCAATTTCCCCGCAATCGTCACCCGCGCCTGTCCTTTATCCATCAGACCGAGCTTGAACCACACCACTTGCTCCTCCCGACGCCACCTGCCACGCTGCCTTACCGCCCCCGAACATAAAAACTCCAACCAAGCCTGCTCGTAAGCCCTCCATGTGGACGCTGCCACCGACGTCTTCACCAGTTGAACGACCCGTGCTCTCCCACCGTCCAGAGCTCCTCCGGCACCTCTGTCTTGACTGCGTCCGCCTCCATGGCTAGCCCATGGAACCTCTGCCACTGTGAACGAGACAAAGCATCCGCAATGTCATTGTCCACTCCCGGCACATGCTGCGCCTGAAACAGTATGTCATACTCCAAACACCTCAACACAAAAACGCGCATCAACTTCAGCACTTGGGCCTCCCTCGTGGACTGCTGGTTCACCACCTGCACTACTGACATGTTGTCTACTTTGAACAAGACCCGCTTGTGCGCCAGATCCTGCGCCCACACCGTCACAGCCACCACCAGTGGAAAAAATTCCAAGAACGCAATGCTCCGTCCCCCCGCCTGCCACTGCTCCGGCCACTGTTCTGCGCACCACCTCCCCGCCCAGTAGAGCCCAAAACCCCCGACTCCCGCCGCATCAGATGACATCCTGACGTCCCACTGCCAATCCTCCGGCGGCGCCATGGAGCACTCCATTGAAACGTTCCAAAAACGCCAGCCACATGCTCAAATCCTCTCTCGACCCCGCTGACAGGCGCACGTGATGGTGTGGTGATGTCAGCCCGGACAATGCCAATCCCAGCCGGCGGCAAAACGTCCGCCCCGCCCGCACCACCCGGCATGCAAAGTTCAAGTGCCCCAACAACACCTGCACCTCCCGCACCTTCACCTTCCTCCTGATCAACATGCCCCTCACCAAGTCCATCATCACCACCCGCTTATCCTCCGGTAGGCGTGCCTCCATGGCCGCTGAGTCGAGCTCTATCCCGAGAAAGGACAGCACTGTGCTGGGACCCTGAGTCTTCTCCGGCGCCAGGGGCACCCCCAGGTAACCCATCAAGTCCGTGAAACTGTCCAGCTGCTGTCGGCAGTCCGTCGAACCGGGCCGACCCACCAAGAAGAAGTAGTCCAGATAGTGCGTCACCGCCTCAGAGCCTGTGCGCCAGGAAAAAGCCCACTGCGAGAAGGAGCTCAACCTCTCAAACAAAGCACACGATACGGAGCACCCCATGGGAAGCGCTCTATCCACAAAAATGTGCCCCTCAAACTGTAGTCCCAGCAGCTGATGATCCGCTGGATGTACCGGCAACAGCCGAAACGCAGATTTCACATCGCATTTCACCATGAGAGCGTCCCGTCCCGCCGCCGTCACCAGTCTCCTTGCCACGTCCACCGACGAATAAGACACCGACGCCAACTTCGCCGAAATGTAGTCATTCACCGACACGCCTTCAGGCCAGGACAAATGCTGTATCAATTGGAACTGACCCGGCTCCTTCTTTGGCACCACCCCGATCGGTGAAATGATCAAGTCTGGCAGGGGTGGCTCCTGAAAGGGGCCCGCCATTCTCCCTTCCCTCACTTCCTTTAACAGTTTCTCCCGAACTATGCCTTTGTGCGCGTTCACGGATTTTAGGTTCTCCGCCCACCGAGCAATCCTGGGACCTTCGTACCCCAAACAAAAACCCTCCCTGAAACCCCGACGCAGCACGGTCGCATCCTCTGCCCGCGGATAAACCGCTAACAGAGGCTCGAGCCTCTCCAGCCTAACCGGCGTGAGAGCCTTTTCCCAAGGCACCCCTCCCCCCCCCTGTTGCCCCCCTCTCCCCCACCGGAGGGCGCAGCCGGCTGCTGTCCCTGTGCGGGCCCTCCCCCGACCCCCCAGCAGCGCACCACCGGGTGTCTCTTCCTGCACTTGGAGCACTCATGCCGGAAACGGCACAGTTGCCTGAGACAGGACCCCCCATTGAAGTCCCAGCATGCCCCGACGCCAGTCGCACTTCCTGTATCCCCTGACCCCACCCCCCCGGGTGGGGCGGGCCGTAAAGGGCGACGTCGCCAGCGGAAGCCCACTGGCCGTGTATATGGTGCGGCCAAACTTCGCGCCACTCATTGTCTGTTGATACAGGTCCGCGTCAAGTTCTCCCCACTGTGCTCAGGGTCCGACGCCATGCGTGCCCGAAACTCCTCGTCGTAATGCGACCACGCATACCCGCCGCACGTCACCTGCGCCCGCCGCACCACATCCATATATTTGAACAAGGCAACCGACCTGTCCGGATACTTCTCACAGTACACACTGGCGTAGATCAAAAAGGTCACCGACCAGTTCTCAATGGTTACCGGCACCCTGGGGCGCCTAGCCAACTCCTGCTCCTCCTCCTTCGAACCCTCCTTGGCCATCAACTCCCTGTGCAGCAATTTCAAAATCTCAACATATTCCCCTTTTCAAATCTTTTCCTTAGTTGCCAGTGACAAGTGCGCCCCCAAAGGTTTAGCCACCCCCATGTACGGCAGCTTCTTGACCGGCACGTCGCAACTCTCCTTCACCCCGACGCCAGACGTCACCGGCCCGATGGACTCCGCAGCGCCACTCGTCCCCGCGCTCGCCGTCGCTACGTCGTCCGCAGCCCCCTCCGACCCCGTACACACCCCAGCATCTACCACATACCTGCCGTTCACTAACCGCACCAAATCTCCCCCTGCTGCATCCATCCCCACCGACACCTGACCACCCCGTGGCGTGCCTCCACCATCCGCCTTTCCGATCACCCGTCCTCCATGTGGCCCGCCCAAGCCACTCCCCGACTGTGCACCTGTCTTACCTGGCGTCAAAGCTGGCGTCCGCACCGGATCCCGCCGCCTAACCAGTTCCGCCAGGGGGGCCGTCACTCGCGGCACCGATTGCCGGGGGCATATCTGTAAAACACTTGCAACAGCATTATTCGTATCCCCTCCCCCCTCCCTCAACTCCCCCTCCTCTTCCGACTCCGTCTCCCTGCTTCTTACACCATCTCCCCACTGCTGCGCCCGACCAGTGCTCACCCTGCTCAAACCCGCCTTATCCCTGCACGCTGTCATCAATGCCCCCAAGTATAGCATATGAAAATATTCCCTCACGACCTACACAATTTAGAAGTTGACAACTTCTGCACTTTGACAAGTATTATTTAACACAGGGTGACAACATTTACTTTTTTTGTAAATTTATAGTTTTATTATTTTTTAGTACAAAATATCATTCATTTTTTTCTTCTTTTTGCTTACAAATTGTCATAATTCATTTAATAAAACATACAGTATTTCATTGGAATAATAAAAAACATAACCATACCATGCAGAAAAAAGAACAAAAAAGCCTAAACAAATCTTACAATTTCCCAAAACAAACTATCTCATTCATACTACATTCATTCCTTATTCTGCGTCTGAGGGATCGCAGATTGTGATGCGAAATTATTACGCTAGGTCGACGCGTTTCGGTGGAATAAGACCACCTTCCTCAGGACCTTTAAGCAGAATAATCAAATATTCATAAACGAATTATAGCCACTGCATGGATGGGTATCCTGATATTTTCAATAAGGTAGACCACCGCTTCAGTTATAAGTTCATGTCAATAGAATGTATCGCTTTGAAATATTCCAAGGACACGATCTACCTATGCTTCAAACGGTTACAGATACGAGGATTGTCTGGAGTTGCGAACCCTCAGCCCGGGGATGTCGATTTCCTTTTTAGCTTACTGAAAATGCCCAAAATTCTTCTTTCATCCGTGTATAATGGTTTCCACTACTCAGTTTGTTCAGGTTAGGTCTTTGACATGAACTTATAACTGAAGCGGTGGTCTACCTTACTGAAAATATCAGGATACCCATCCATGCAGTGGCTATAATTCGTTTATGAATATTTGATTATTCTGCTTAAAGGTCCTGAGGAAGGTGGTCTTATTCCACCGAAACGCGTCGACCTAGCGTAATAATTTCGCATCACAATCTGCGATCCCTCAGACGCAGAATAAGGAATGAATGTAGTATGAATGAGATAGTTTGTTTCGGGAAATTGTAAGATTTGTTTAGGCTTTTTTGTTCTTTTTTCTGCATGGTATGGTTATGTTTTTTATTATTCCAATGAAATACTGTATGTTTTATTAAATGAATTATGACAATTTGTAAGCAAAAAGAAGAAAAAAATGAATGATATTTTGTACTAAAAAAATAATAAAACTATAAATTTACAAAAAAAAGTAAATGTTGTCACCCTGTGTTAAATAATACTTGTCAAAGTGCAGAAGTTGTCAACTTCTAAATTGTGTAGGTCGTGAGGGAATATTTTCATATGCTATATTTGTTGTTCCTCTCTTTCCCTGACCTAAAAATATATATAGAGGGGGTCCCATATCCATGTTGATCAATGCCCCCAAGTCCACACTCTCCCTTCTCCCTTGCTCCATTTGGTCAACCGGGTATCCACCAACATTCTCACTCCAGCCCCTACCCCCGGTGGCCGTCTCGACCCATCGGGGTGGGGGCGGCAACGGCCCATGGCCCTGCCAACCAACTTCCTCGTGTCCATGGTCCCTCGTTGGAGCGTGACCGCCCGTACAAGGCAGAGCCGGCCCATCCACTCGACGGGTTGGAGCCGCATGCTGCTCACCCGAACCCCCTGCCAACTGCTCCTGGCAAGAAAAACTTGGAGACGTCCAGCATGCCGAGGAGAAATCCCCCCCAGGTCACTGGCGCGCCCCTCCCCCATGCCGAGTGTCCGCCCGTCGCGCCGGACGCCCCCCCACCCCCCATTCCCCCAACCCCACCCCGCACTCCTCCATCCTCCCACCCCCTGTGCCCCCCCAAACCCCTCACACACCCCGCACCCCCATGCCCCACCCTGACTGTCCCCCACCCTCTCCCCGAAGAACTCCTCCGCCCCCCCTCCCCCACCCTGCAACTGCCCCCCTCCGGCCATCCTCGGCCCTCCCCTGCTCCCTGCCCCTCTCTACCGCCCCCCCACTGCCCCCCGTCCACCCGCCCCCCCCGGGGCGACGCCGGCCTGCTGGACCCCACCATGTCCCCTTCCCCGTCTGATGATGACCCCCAGTCCAAGTCAATCTCCCCCCCCCGGCCTCCTCCTCCCCCTCCGACTCCTCAATCAGTAACGGGGAATTCCCCCCCACCACCAGCTGCCCCCCAGACCCTTCTCCCCCACCGCACCCTGTGGCGCACCATCCCCCCTTCCCCCCCGCCTCCCGTGGACCAGGCAACCCACCCTCAGCTTCCCCCCCTCCCCCGCCTCATCGTGGATATTCCTCACCCCCCGGCCCCATCCCCCTGCCCCCCCATCCTGCGCCAGGGGCTCCTGCCCCCCTACCCCCCTGCCCCTACCCCCAGCCTTGTGCTCCCCCGCGTTGGTTGGGCACCCCTCCCACCCCTCGCTGCCTTGCCCCCCCTCCTGGACCCCCTTGCGCCTCTCCCTCGTGCTTTGAACGTCTTCCCATCGCCGCCCGCCCCTCCCCGCCCCCCGCCCCCCCACGAAAACCAGCGGCACCTTCCTCGGGCCCCCGTGCTCCTTCCCCATCTCCGTGCCTTGTCCCGGCGCACCAGCCGCCCGCAAACCGCCACCGCGCACCACACCCCGCCCTGCACCCTCCTCCCTCCTCGCCCGTGTACACGGCGGCTCACAAGCCAATACCGCCGCCACTGCACCATCCGCTGCGCGCCGCTGAGGCCTCACCCGCAGGTCTCCACGGAGAAGATCCATCCGGCCCGCCTCTCCTAAGAGGCGCAACGCTTCCCTCACATGAGAATCCACAAACCCCGACTCTGCCACGCCTGCCATTACCTCCGCTCCCGCGTCACCGCCTGACCTCCAACACTGCCGCACCGCCGCTCAGTCCCACTGCGCTCCGCCACTCGAAAGGTACACCACCTTCTGTCAACAAAACCGCCGCAAAAGCCAAACCACGCTTTAACTACCAAATTTATAAACAAGCCCGACAACAACTTCGCTACTGCTTGGCTGCTGGATCACTGTCACCAAAATGGTGCCCAGTGACCCAAAATGGCCATAGTTATACCCGTGAAGCCCAAATGTAGCCCAAACCAGCCCAAGGAGCCCAACCATCCCAAACCCACTTCCTGTCCCTCGCTCTATTTCCTCCCCCCCTCCCTTCCTCCCGGGGCCCAAAACTTCCCCGGGGGGGAGAGCCTCCCTCCGGTCGGCCACCCCCCGCAAAGCCCCAATCTTCATCCTAGTTTGATCAAAATATTCGATCCAAATCTTACTATGGGAAATCTTAGATTCCCGCTGTCCATTCTACCGAATTCTTTGCTATAAATAGCACCACTTTCCATGTGGGGCCGAGAGTATGTTAGGAAAAGTAGTAGAAAGTTATTTTGTCGATTATCAGCACAAATACATGAGATGTAGGGGAAAACGCCAATGAGGTGACAGGTGGGTGGGAGTGCTGGGGGCGAGGGGTGAAGACGTTGAAGCTTGGGGAAAGAGAGGACAAAGAAAAATGGCAAACTGTATAAAGGGGAGCAGGAAGCCAGGTGAACAAATAGAGGATGTGGAAAATTAAAGAGTGCTGAAGGCTTTGAGGAGGGGGGGTGATAATTTGGGTATTTTCCTCATCATCCATCTGCAGATTAAGTGACATCACTAGATCTCCAATCATGAATCTGCAAGGAAAGTGATATCACAGGATTTCCCATCATCCATCTGAATAGGAAGCAAGATCACTGGTTTACTGTCAAGACTGTAGTCAATTCAATTCAATTAATCTTTATTTCGGCCCAATCGAGCCATAAAAGATGCATAAAAACAAACATTACAGTCAATTCTATTTAGATAATTTATACTCTTACAGATAGCACAAAAGGATTTGGGAAATCGTAACATTAAAAATCCAATTTAAATAAGTATAAAGGCATCTAGTTAAAAGCAAATAGGAACATACATTTGAGAACAATTTGTGATCATTTCCTATTGCAAGAATACTTATAAAATCAAACTATATGCACATATTAGCAACGACAATTTATAAATAATTTCAATATACTTCCATCACTGGTTCCTATATTAATTTAAGGCCTTACATCACAAATTCATTATAGATTCAAACCCATTTTTTTACGTAAAAAGCTTATTGCCAATAAAAATCTACTGATACCAAAGACTATCACCTGCCTGGTATCAGTCTTAAGAATCCTTTCTGCTTCCTTATAGGAGCGCACACCCAAATTTCGACAAACAGGAATAATCCATCTTTTCCTAGCTACCTCGTAAAAAGGGCAAAAAAACAGGATATGTGCCACATCTTCTTTTGTATTACTCATACTTTAAGTTCATAAGTCACAGGTCTTTTCCTTACAGGAGCTTGTCCACCTGGCAACGGTCTGGTTCGTTCTTAGCTTCATAAACAAAGTTTTTGCCAGAGGTGGTTGGACCACATCTAAGAACTCTTCGAAGTGTGGAGTATCTTTGAATACAAGGAAGCTATTTGTCAGGGTTCCGCTAATTAGATCATTTGAAATATTGTTATAAATATATGCCCAGAATGCGGTTTGGAGTAATTTTTTCGAATCGTGAGTCATTGTTGACAGATCTTCCCAAAACTGTTTCAGGCAAATTCTTTTTAACCATGTACGCACATGTTTTAACCAACCATTTGTAGTGTTACAGTCTATTCTCATTATTTCCTGAATACCATTTTTATAATCGTCTAACTCAGGTATACACCAGAGTCTTATCCACAAAGATAGCGGTCGCAGGATAGCGTAGTGGTCAGTGCGCTTCATATTTAGATCTAACAGTACAGGTATCAATGGGGTGTTTGCTGGTAGTCTCAAGAGAGCCCTAAAAAAACTTGTTTTCACTTATTGCGAAAGTGTTCTTACACATGGGCCCCCATATTTCTGCCCCGTATAATGCCGCAGACTGTGCCTTGAACCTAAAAACCTCTAATGCCGGAGATACTGCCTTACTAACGCTCTCTCCATGTTTTTTCACTATAGGTAATATATTCTGTTTTAATAAAATTTTGCTTTTTCTAATTGGGGTTTCCACATTAGCTTAGAATCCAATGAAACACCCAGATACGTAAAAGTCTGTACAGCTTCGATTTTTTCATTATTTAACATTAGGTTGCCATTAAAAAAGATTTGGGGGGTTTATGGCCATATATTTGGTCTTATTTGTATTAATTTTGAGGCCCTTCTTGTTGCAGTATTGTTGGGAATTAGTTTAAGAGAGATTGCAATCCTCTAGGGGTTTGGGAAATCAATATGGTGTCATCTGCGAATTAAAGGGCAGAAACCCTTTGCCCATTCAGCTTCGGGCATCATTATTACAACCCTCAAGGTAAGATGGAATATCATTAACAAACAGTGAAAACAATGTGGAGGCCAGCACACATCCTTGGCGTACTCCCCTCTTGATTGGTATAGCTTTAGTTAATTCACCGTTTGGACCCCATCTCACTCTGGCAAAATTATTATCATGCAACCTTACAATCTGTTGCAGAAGACAATCAGGGAGCCCTATAGAATGCAGCGACTTCCATAATAACTCACGTGGTATAAGGTCAAAGGCGGCCCTGAGATCCACAAATGCCACATACAGGTGTCCTTTCCTCAGACTGACATATTTCCAACAAAGGCAACAGAATCTAAAAACCTGGTCAACTGTACTTATTCTTGGTCTAAATCCAGCTTGAAACATTGTGAGAATAGAATTTTCATCAATCCATATATTCATACGAGCTAAGATATGCCTTGAATACATTTCTTGTAAAATATCCATTAAACTAATTGGACGATAGTTCCCTGGTTTATTCCTATCGCCCTTTTTAAAAATTAGTACGATTTCCAGCCCTTTCCAGCTATCCGGCAAATCCGCGCCTGCCGCTAAGGTATTACATAAATGATTAATATAAGTGGCCCACACGCTGATTTCATGCTTATAAAGATCACCCGGGACCTTATCAAGTCCGGGTGCTTTTCCATTTTTAACTGCATTAATAGCTGCCACTGTCTCTTCCAAATTAAACTCCAAGTTATGGACACTGTCGATTAACAATGGTGGATCCTTATCCGGGATCCCAATATTATCAGGAGCCCTATATAATTGGGTGAAAAGTTCAACCCAGGTCAATTCGTCAAGAAAAACATCTCTGACCACTCCACCTGTACGGTTCCCTATTGCCACCAATCTCCAGAACCCCACTTGGTCCTTATTCTTAGCAGCCGTGAGCAAGTCTGCCCAACTTTCCTCATCCCAGTTTCACCTTGCCTTCTCTTGGACTCTCTTATAATGTCTTCTAGCCTCCTTGATCTCGGTAGAATCCTTCGTTTTGATTGCTTTGAGTAGTCTTGCCTTGCCATTTCTGCAATCCTTATCATACCAAGGTTTCCTATTTGCCATGATTTTGGTATTTTTAGTTACTTTTCTTGGCATTTTTGTTACCAGTGGTACTAGTGATTCAAACAACCCATTATGTAAGCTTATAAAGGCATTCCATTCAGATGGTGTACTCAAATGCCTAGCAATTGCATCAGCCAATAAGCTATAGATTTCTGCCAACACTTCGCCATGTTCCAAAATATGTGCCCATTTTAATGAACAACGGTTGTTGGCAGCTACTACTACATCATTACTTAAATCGGGTGAATCAACTACTTCATTATTGTTCATAGATATATTACACAATAAACCACTGGAAACTAACAATTCGAGCGGATAATGGTCGCTCTCGATCCTAGGTATGATCTCTAGATCTTGTACATAATTCCAAATATCAAGAGAGGCCATGACAAAATCAATTTTACTTTGGCAATCATTCCTATTGAAGGTAGGGGCTTTTTGTGAGTCTGAAGGCAATCTTCCGTTACATGCCCTCAATCCATGGGTAACCGTTAGTCTCATAATTTGGACAGCTAGTACAGTACAAGTGACCGGATTTGCATTGTTAACCGTAGGAATGTTATAAGCACTATCTTCATCCTCAAAAATGTCACCAAGCCCTAAGATAGGCTCGAAGTTACACTTCAAATCGCCACCTAATATTATGCTGGGTCTCTCATCCAAACAATTTAGAAATGAGTCCAGCATTTCAATTATCGGTGACTCTTTGGATAGAGGGCCTGGTCTATTGTACACATTAAGTACATATAGCTCAAATCCTTCCTTTGTATTTATCCGTATCCCGAGTATGTCTAGTGAATCGATGTTTAATACTGTTATTCTAACCTCTAAAGTTACTTTCACCCAAATTATAAGCCCCCCCGAGGGTCTTCCTCTAATAGATGGGACTGCATCCACATTAAATGTTTTATACCCCACTCTGTGCGGTGTTTTTAATGCCCAGGTTTCCTATGGGAAACAAATATCGCCCTTTTCAATGTACTCGTTCCATTCTGGATCACAGGTATTTTTCCTAAGACCAGCTATATCCCATGAAATGAGCCTTATTTCTGGTGAATTATTACCACACATAGCTAAGGGGAGCTCGTCTAGCATAGTATTCGTTGAACTCAAATTATCGTCTGTCGGAACTGCTTGGTCACCTACACTCAGTACAATTTTTGAGGTGACCAGCTCGTTCACTCCCGTACCTAACTCGCAGGCCGTTAACGTTTCAATCTGTGGTACAGTTACTGAACCCACCTTTACCCTCCCCACTTCTATTGGTGTCAGTAAGGTCTCTATTCCATCCACCAGACCCGTTGACAAGTTCAGTCAATCGACTGCTTCCAGGGACCTGTTCGAGGTTTGGAGGGGGAACGAATTATCACGTTGGCGGCATGCTTCTTCATCTGGTCTATAGAAGAGCCCCAAGGGAAGGGCATGGATGTTGGTTTCCTGTGTCGGAATTTCCTCCTGTACTCTTAGTAGATTGCGAACTATATGGGGATGCCTGAAGTTTACAACTATACAGTCGCCTTCAATGTTTTTCCTATGTATCCCCACCCAACCCACCCTTCGTACCATTATGATTTCATTCATTTTGTATGGGCTAAATCTTTTGTACCTTTGGAGCCAGTCAACCACTTTGTTCCTTAAGTTTTCCCATGTTTCTACTTTTTACTTCCTTAAGGCCGGAATGCCAGTGTTGCAGGGTTTCTGTACTCACACAGAACTGTGCACAGAGGAGTGGAACCTCGGCAAATTAGGGTGTCCCAAAACTTACCTTAGCAACCAACTCACCCCTTACCGAGCTAGCTACAGTGTCTCATTGGACATATCAAACACCTAATGTTTAGATAAACCAGAACATGAACTTACAGTACCTCAGGGTACGTGGGACTCATGAACACTCTTTCGTTATATTATCATTACAAACCAGAACATGGAGTAAAGAAGACACATGTGCATTTGAAATGTTTATTTACTAATGCCGTCTTCTCAGGCGCAGTATCTTAGATAATACAAGTATACTTATTATCAGTAACAAAATTATCAGCATAGTTACTAAGACATAAAAAGCGAATGGTGACAGCATGTTAACATGCTGTAATGAATAAGAGTTAACAACACTTATATCTCACCCTCCCTAACACATATATTATATTATTAGCTAAGAAGGTCTCTTTGGGTTGTTTTAGGGCGGGCCCATACCTTAGTGTCCTAGCATGAAAGGAATCACATCAGCATACACCAGCTCTCTCTGCATGTGCACCGCATCAAGTGTGTTAACAATTCTCGTGCAAAGCAATATCAATCCCGCCTCAAGCCCAAGTTGGCAAAGGCTACACTTGTGTTATGACTATGAAGGCGTGGAGATCAGACCTCATAACAATTCCATATCGTGTTGCTCCTGAAACTTCAGCACTCTCCGTGCAGACATGGTTTATTAAACAAAACTGATATCAGAGCAATAACATATTATTCTCACATACACCACGGCAAACCACTAGGTAGAAAGCTAAGTCAACAATTAAGGGTCGTGTGCAGAAGTTGCAAGAAAGGAAAAATGGCGTTTAAATCTCAAATGTACCTATGCTAACTTAACACGATATAAGGATATATAGGAGCTATACAACACCCCCCCATGATCCGAGAACGGACTAAATAAGATAACAGAAGTGCCATCACATGAGAGCAGAATCCAATTATAAACGAGCATGAATAAAAATTCAATTTATAAAAACTAATGCTAAAAAATAGCCCACAAGTATAATGTGGCTCAAGCCAATAGGCAAGCAAAAATAAAATGTCTTGACCAAAAGTCAATAAAATCAAGGAAATGCTATCAATCAGCATGTCAATTTGAGGCAGTGTCTATGATAAGACTGTATATGAAAAGTAAGCCGCAACAGCCTCCAGGAGGAAGTCACTGTCCTCATCCGAAAACAGTTCAGCCATCCAATTTAAAAGATGAAAGGAACATACGTGATCTTCCAGCACCGGATCCTCTATAACCATCAGAGGACAGCTCGGTGGGTTTTCAAGAAAACTTCGTTCCAAGAAATTTCGCGCTGCCGACAACACATCCCAGGGACCCATTAGTCCATGTGCCACCGCCAAGGCCATAATCCTTTCGTCAGAACAAACCAACTCGTGAGCAATGATAGGACTCATCAGTTGATCAAAATCGACGTCAGAAGATATTGGTCCGCAGAGACACAAATCAATGGCCCAAAGGAAATCACAGGTCAGGCAGCGAAATACAGGCTGGACACAGGTGAAATAGGAGAACCGAAAAGATAATCCAAACGCCGTGCTTAGAGTCGCCAACGGCAGTGTGCCATAATAATCAAGCATGCGGTTGCGAAACCGCGTCAGTAGCAGCTGAGCGTGGTCTTGCACAGGAAGGGCATCCATATTTAAAAAGGCAGAAAACCACCAATGCGCCAGCCGCTAATGCAAGTAAAAACGGGAACCCTCCAAATAAGGATGAAAAAATAGAATGGAAGAAGGCAGGGATGACTCCAAAAATCTTCTCAAAGGAAGTCACGAGACCACCGCTAACAACTTTAAAAAAATGTGCTAGGCCCGTTGTGGAGGATGCGTTAAAGATAGAACGGACCATGGCTCCGAAATGCAAAGGCAAATCAGTATTTAAAAGAGCCTGAACCTCCGTACGGGTGTTAGCAATGTGAAGCACGAAAGTTTCACGGGCCGAGCTCAAGGCCACCTCTTTCTGGGACAATAGAGCTCTTATTCTAGCCATGCCGCTGAATTCTGCTCCCAAGGTCGGTATCTGTGGCCAAATGGAAGACTCCCTATGTTCACGTGTGGGAGGATAAAGAACATTTCTGCAGCAAATAACTCGCTCACTAACCGTTACTATGAAAGCTATACCTTTAATTAAACCACAACAGTTTTCATTATTGAGCATTAAATAACTACCATTCTCTAACAATTTAAACGTGGGGATGATAGCAGGAACTGGCGTGCCCTGTAAAACGCAAGCCATATTCGGTCGGTCCTTGTTACATGAACCGTGTAACTGTATGTGTCTGCACATTAAAGAATGATCTGGCGTCTCAGTACACTCATCCCCTGTTAGATAAACTTCTTGTTCATCCTTGAAACATCTGTATGTGTATGGGAGTGACCAGACCTCATGAAGAAAACCGCTACCTAAGGGTTCAAAACGACCTATTGGCACATATTTCATACAATTTGAAAACTTATATAAAGCAAAAGGCAGTGTTATTAAACCGTGGATAAGCCACGTAGCAGCAGTGGCTTCTGCCACAGAAAAAGGTAAAGACTCCAATCTTTCAATATGGAGCATAGAAAAGGAAGCATCACGCATTGAAAGCAAGCGTTGTTTGTCTGTCAAATTAAACGGGGAAAATAAAGAGGAAACGTTCATGTATCCCCAGGGAACTTTACCCATTTTCAGAGTCTGAAGTGTCCATGCAAACTGCATGATTGACCGTAATTGATTTTGACCATGGTATAATACTGACACTTCATCATGCACAATATCAACAACAGACGACACAATATTATCTAATGTGTAAATTCTAGAGGAAAGCACGTTAATGCTATTGTCAACAACTGCAAGCACTTTCTCAAGATTCGCCTGATCAATAGCCCTAAGGCGTGAAGCGGCCTCAATCTGTGAGAGTTTCCAAATTTCATTGTAAACCCCATATAACCACCATTTCGACCTGCCACTAGCTGGGCCTTTAATGAAATCATTCAAATCCACGTCTGCATTCAGTTTGGAAAGGTGATACTTAACCGCAGGTAAAGTTGAATGTTTCAGCCAAGCTTGACACAGCTTGCCCACAGAGTAAGAGGTGACAGTATGACTCAAATCAAACCGGGGATCAGATCTAACAGTCTTAAAACCGTCAGATATATTCAAAAACCTTTTTTGGCAAGAATCAGCACTACGGTGCCAAAGCAGCCAACCCCTGGGATTCATACTGGAAATGTTAAAGGAGGAATTAAGAAGCAGAGCCTGTATATCTTTAATGGACAATTGAGTAAAATTACTCCAATTCTCATATTCCTCCAACTCCGGGAAAGACGGGGTGTTTAACCTTTTAGATGTAGCCAATCCAAAGCATGTGGTCTGGGAAATGGTTTCATTTAAAAACAACATATGATTCGGGATGAGACATGCACGGTGCAAAGCCTCAGTGCCTCGTACCTGCCAGGCCCTTGAACCCCAAACTGATTTAAGGTCTATTGTTTCCTTCCATAACTCATAGCCCCCAGTAACTAATTGATCTAGGAAGGCCTTCGAGTACAACAATTTTGTATCGGTAAGTCTAACCTTGGACAGTGGCTGTTTGTGAAATTTAAAATAAAAGGACTCGGGATTGGACTGGTTAAAGTCAGTGAAATAAGTATACTTTTTAAGAAAAGTTTCTGAACTCCCTTGTGTAGGAGCTGGGCAATGTTCCCACTGAGTAAAATTAACAGCCTCCCTTCGGGAAGATGTTTTGTGTAAGAAGTGATTGCCATAATGTTGGTAACAGAACAATTCACCATAATTAGCAGATTCTAAATATAAATCCTCAGCATCAAAAGCAGCATAGTATTTCAAATCAGAAAACAAACTTTCCACAGCATTAACATCCCAATCATCAGAACGAATGTTTTGTTTCACCACATCCCCCATATTAACTCTTAGTACATTAGGAACATTAACGACTTCCGTTGGGCCATGAATCTGAAAACGAACTGCATCCCACGCGATTCCATCCAGAACAGGCCATGCTGTGATGTTAACCAAAGTCAAGTCTCTTTTTAATCTGTGTGTAGAATGTGAAGAGGAAAGTGGGGCCAATGTTCCATTTAAATGAGTAATGCAAGTTCTCTCCTCGACATAGTGTCCATTCATAATCCGAAAAAAATAAAACACAAAACCAATTGACATAAAAAGGTAAACCGAAAAAAGGACCAGCCAAATGTATATCCAAGGAGGAATCAAAAAATGTTTTTTAAACAGGCTAGCATATACTGCAATTTGAGAGGGCTTTTTCGAGGCAAGGGAAGCAGAGTCAAATGAAAATCTGGATTCCGTGGCTAAACGAGCTTGCAGGTCAGGCATGGACAAATCAGTGGGGTATGTATAGTCTGTCTCATCCATGTTAGTTCCGGGCAAATTATTTAATAATGGACTGGAAACAGCAGGTAATTCGATGGCCACTTCAGGTTCAATATTAGAGGCAGTGGGCATAATTGAATTTCTCACAATGGAAGGACAGGAAACAGCCGGTGTCATGCTAAGAAGAATCGGCCACTCTGTGTATCTTGACATTGTCAATAGAAATAAACCTGTTTTCCTTACGACCTGGAAGTGGTGGTAAAATGACTGTTCTTGTGCCCTTCACTCCAAGCACTGGGACTGGAGCTCGATAGGAGGGACCAAACTCTTTCTTGTTGTCGATCTTCTCTCGAACCAGTTCTCCAACCTGGGGTAGCCAGCCAACTACCGGGATCTGCAACGCATCATCCGGTGTGGAGGGCAAATGTTCCTTTGCAAGAGTGTCTCTGGTCTTTTGTAGATTCTGTAAAACATTGCAATGTTCATCTGCGTCAAAGGAAGTGGCGCGAACCACAGAGTCTAGACCGTCAAGGTCAGGGACGTACATCTTGATGCCAAAGAGCATTTCGTATGGGGTCCGCCCACCCAGAGACCTTCTAGGGAGATTATTAAGAGCACGCTGCACGCCATAGAGGTGAGCCAGCCAGTTTCTGCCAGTGCCTATAACTCGGGCTGTCAAAGATTGCTTTAAATCACGGTTCATTCGTTCAACTACACTATTACCCTCAGGTCTGTAGGGTGACGAAAACTTGACTTGGACCCCCATCGAAGTCATGGCATCCTTATACGCCTTAGAGGCGAAAGCCGGACCCTGATCCGAATGGAAGGTACCACAGGCAAAAATCCCTATAAAGATACGCAAATCTCTAATGACAGTCCGTGAATCAGCGCTGCGATGTGGCCATACCCACACAAAGCGTGTGCATGAGTCAACTGCTACTAAGATGTACTTATACGCAGTATCAGATGAAAAAGGACCACAGTGATCTAAATAAACACAGCCTAGTGGTTTATTAGAAATGTACAACTGAGTCTGTGGCGGACGCGTAGCAGTTGAAGGTTTAATCTGCTGGCATATGTCACAAAGAAGGACATAATCACGCGTCTGTTTGTACAGTCCCCGCCACCAGAAACGTTGTTGTAGTTGCGTTACAGTGGCTGAGACGCCCGCATGCGCAGACGCCACACCTTCATGAGCCGCTGTAATCAAGTCTGCTCTGCGATCCGAGTTGGGAATCAGCCGTTCCCCAACATCAGGAATTGTCACAAAAGGAACCTTTTCGGGACTTAAGTGGTATTTATACTTCGAAGGGAATCCCGCAGGATGTTTACTTCCCTTCTCAGAGGCAGCTATCGCTGCCAAGATGTCGCTATCAATCTTGGTTTTAGACCTAGTAACTGCTGCGACTAAGTATGTAGATACTGCTGATTTCGCTGCTTCATCAGCAAGCGAGTTGCCAACAGCGTGAACTCCTACGCGCTGATGACCGAGAGTATGAATCACATAAACGAGTGGCAACATAGCCTTAAGCTCTGCCACTCGAACCCAGATCATTTTATGTTTTATTGTGCTACCCTTGGAATCATGAAAATCATCTTGAATCCAAAAGAACAAGTTTTCATTGTAAGACTGGACACAGTAGTAAGAATCACTTACAATTAGAGTAGTAACACTTGGATCTGCGTACTCCAGAGCTAGTAAGAGAGCACGAAGCTCTGCCAATTGTGCGGTGCAATCGCCCAGGGGCAACGTGTGTACCTCCCTGGAAATGAACTCATCATTCAACATAGCACCGACCACAATGGCGCATGCGGAAACGTAGGCATGTTTAGAGCCATGCGCAACCTGCGCCGACCCATCAGTGTAAATGATGCAATGGAAGTCCTCCAAAGGTCGCATCGCCAGAGGAGCAGGATGAACGAATTCATACTGCAAGTACTCTTGCGACCGTAAGGAAGCGTCAAAAATAAACATGACATCCGTGGATGACAATGACGCAGCCCACTGAATCCACCGAGGGTGCAAAGCCTTTGAATTTGGTACACTGGCTTTCGTGACTGCCTCCAAATGAGGACAGGGTGTTACCACTAGCATGCGTTTCCCCTGTGACAGAGCTCGTTCTTTTAGAATTGCCATCTGTACAGCAGTTAAAACTTTTTCCACTGTGGGAAACCGCATCTCAGCCGAAGTGTACAAGTGTGACTTGTAAGCGATAGGTACTGTGTCACCTTCATTAAAAGTGAGGTATGTGAAACCCACCGTCCCGGGAATTATTCTTATTACCAGGTTGGTGTGGTTATCACGAGTCAGTAAATATTTAGAAGCGAGCAGATCAGCCTGCAAGGATAGCAAAATGGCTGAATGCTCAGGCAGCCAGCATGATTTTGAGAAAGTTGGTTGTATCAAAGCATACAAAGGCTTGATACGCTGGGCATATTCCGGAATGTAAGTTCTGCCGAAATTCAAAAAGCCCAGTAAAGACTGTAATTTTTTCAGTGTTGTTGGAGCGCGCAATTGTGCGCACTTCTCTAAGAAGTGAGGAGCCAAACCTCTACCTTCATTGTTGAGCTCATAGCCCAAAAACAACACTGTGTGTTCAGCAATGTGCGATTTTGCAAAGTTAAATTTGTAACCCATGTCTGCGAAGTTGCAAATAACAGAATTTACACGACACAGATGCTCCCAAATATCGTCGTCTGTGAGATATATGTCATCCACATACGAAAAAGCATCAGGGTCGAGTGCCTCCAGAATAGAGACAATTCGAGCGGTAAATATACCAGGACTATTCTTGTAGCCCATTGGAAGACGCCGGAATTGCTTTTGGACTCCAGCGCTCGTAAAACTGGTCCATTGGGAGCTAAAGCTGTCCAATCTGTGGGCATAAAAACCATTGGATATGTCAAGCGTTGTCTTGAAACGCTTACGCACGAGACTATCCACTAGGGCAGAGCCGTGGGTATTCTGTACAGCACAGTTACGGCAATGCGAGTTTAAATGCCGGTAATCCAAAACCAAACGATATGATCCGTCAGGTTTGTTCACAGTAAAAAGGGGATTATTCATCGGTGACACACACGTTTCAATAACTCCCTGATATTCCAATTGTTCAAGGATTTCCGCGACGGAAGATTTTGCTTCACGCCGAATGGGATATTGAGGTTGAGGCTGCGGCTGAGACCGCAACGGAATTTCGTGGCAAGGCGACAATCTATCCCAACCACATTGGTTACGGTACAGAGCCGGCGCGAGAGCCCGAGCCCACTCTTCTGCAAAATGCTGCGCATGCTCTTTCGAGACAGTGTTCGCGAAACTGGGTAGGATCACCTCCTCCCCTCGCGGCGCCGCGAGCACAAAAGGTGGGGGCCAGTCAGCCTCCGAAAGTAAAATATCATATGTAGAAGACAGATTCTCCCAAAATACACCTTTAACGGTACGCCGTATGTCACCTTCAATTAACAGGACAATTTCAAAAAGTCTTTCAGGGGGAGCCAATCTCGTATCGGCTGTTTCTATAACAACAAAAACTTCAGTCGCTGTCACCCTCAGTAGTGGACGGAGCGCCTCTCTGACTATGGTAATCTCCGCCGCGCTGTCCAGCAAGGTCAGAGCCCACGTCAGATTCCGAAGCCGCGTTCTCACTATCTGTGGCATATCTATGCGCTGTTAAGGCCGCGACTTTCTTCTTCGCAAACTGCGGACGCTTAGGCGTAGAATCCTCCTGCTTCACTGCGCCGTCTGTCTGGCGGGACTGACCACGTCCTTGCTGGCCACCACGTCCACGTCCACCCCCTCCTCCACCACCGGTCTTCTGGGCCGATGTTTCCTGAAAGGAACGAGGAGAGCGTTGATCAGAACCCTGAAAACGATCAGGTGATTTAATCATCGCGCGATCGCGCAAATCATAAACTCTGTCTGCCGGCGCAGGAGCTTGTATTGCAGGAACAGGATCCAGAGTTTGCCTAGTCTGCTTCCCCTGTGTCTGTTTTTTAGGCCAAGTCAGTTTTTTGGACTTGGGCTGGACATCTGTCACTGCAGATTGTCCCTGAGGTTGTTTTTTATCCTTCACTGGAAAAAATTTCAGACCTCTACTTGTGCGGCCAATTGTCTTATAAGCGGCCACCACAATCTTTGCTAACTGGCGGGGTTTGTCGGCATCGGGCAGAGCAGCCAAAGCATTCGACACCTGAAAGTTAACTGCATCTCCTTTAACATTGGAGAGAATGAGATCACTTACAATCTCAAATGAACCACACAGGCGCATACCCAATTCCACCGCTGCCTCTGGACCGTGCTCATTCTGAACACGTCTAATGATTTCAGGCAGGGCATTCATAGACGGGGTGCCGAAGCACCTCGTATAAACTGCCGCAAAAGTTTTTCCCCAGCTTTCACAGTCAACAAGTTCAGGAGTTATATCCTTCGGTAGAGTAATCGTTAACATTCTATGTTTATCAGCAGGAGTAGAATTCGGAAAAACCGCCTCCAGTTGATCAAACTTCTCTGCTAGCCAGAATGGGAAGTCATCGTTGTCAACAGGACGCGCACCAAAAACCGAATTAACCATCACTGGATTGAGACGCATTCCGCCTCGTTCCATGGGAGCGGCCGCACCCCCCTGGGGACCACCAGGAAGATGTCGACCGATGTATTGCACTAAAGCACGAATCACGGAAATGGAAACTACATGTAGCCTGCGAATTTCTGCCAGGGTACAAGCCCCGTGATTCGGGTGCGGGGTAAAGCCACCCAACGCAGGCCAATTAGTACCTGGAATTGAGAGTGGACCTAACCTCGCAGGGGACAAAGAGTGGGGGAGGGCGCCATCAAACCAAACTCGATGCTGCCAATGATCAATAGGTATTTCCAATGCCCTGTACGGCGTATATTCAGCTGGGACATCCGAGGCGGTGTAGGAGTGGAACAAACCAGAATTAGCGTCCACAGCCGGAAACGTAACCCAAGAGTAAAACAACTCGTAAGGAAACGCCGGATCTGCACATACCACGAAAATCACAGCCATCCCATCTACTGGGACCTGGTACGTCTGAAGATGGTTGCGTACCGCTACGCGACTATGCTGCGCAATAGCCACCGCCGCCGCCATTACAGAATTGGAAACAAGAAAAAACAAAGAATACTTTGTAGCACAACTGGGTAGTAATTCAAAGAAACCTTTTGAGAAAGAATCAAGCTTGAATAAAGACCTATTTCAAAAAATAGGTAGGTTTCACCGACACCCCGTTTTCCGGAAACGGATGTGAAGGGGTTAAGGCATGAACGATAAACTACTCGAGTGTCATGATATAAGACCACCGAAAACCGTTGGGCGCCATGTTGCAGGGTTTCTGTACTCACACAGAACTGTGCACAGAGGAGTGGAACCTCGGCAAATTAGGGTGTCCCAAAACTTACCTTAGCAACCAACTCACCCCTTACCGAGCTAGCTACAGTGTCTCATTGGACATATCAAACACCCAATGTTTAGACAAACCAGAACATGAACTTACAGTACCTCAGGGTACGTGGGACTCATGAACACTCTTTCGTTATATTATCATTACAAACCAGAACATGGAGTAAAGAAGACACATGTGCATTTGAAATGTTTATTTACTAATGCCGTCTTCTCAGGCGCAGTATCTTAGATAATACAAGTATACTTATTATCAGTAACAAAATTATCAGCATAGTTACTAAGACATAAAAAGCGAATGGTGACAGCATGTTAACATGCTGTAATGAATAAGAGTTAACAACACTTATATCTCACCCTCCCTAACACATATATTATATTATTAGCTAAGAAGGTCTCTTTGGGTTGTTTTAGGGCGGGCCCATACCTTAGTGTCCTAGCATGAAAGGAATCACATCAGCATACACCAGCTCTCTCTGCATGTGCACCGCATCAAGTGTGTTAACAATTCTCGTGCAAAGCAATATCAATCCCGCCTCAAGCCCAAGTTGGCAAAGGCTACACTTGTGTTATGACTATGAAGGCGTGGAGATCAGACCTCATAACAATTCCATATCGTGTTGCTCCTGAAACTTCAGCACTCTCCGTGCAGACATGGTTTATTAAACAAAACTGATATCAGAGCAATAACATATTATTCTCACATACACCACGGCAAACCACTAGGTAGAAAGCTAAGTCAACAATTAAGGGTCGTGTGCAGAAGTTGCAAGAAAGGAAAAATGGCGTTTAAATCTCAAATGTACCTATGCTAACTTAACACGATATAAGGATATATAGGAGCTATACAACACCAGTTAATATTAAAACATATAGGCATGCAGCAGGAGGTAGATACAATATATCATGATTGGCGATCGGGTCAGTTTCACTTACGGTAGATGTTAGTCCCCTTTGATTACAGGCTTCGGGGTGGCTTATTCTTTTGGCAGCATGTTCTACTCTTCTACCATCTGTATAGGAGATCACAGCTTGAGATTAATTTCCCCTTCTAAGGTAGGTTCTCCCCTCCACCATGCCGGTATTAATCATAGAATCTGATCTCGGTTGGACACTTGTACTTCCATCGGGGCTCACACCATTGCATTTTGAAATTATGCTATCCCTATACTCTGAGAGTAGTTTAGCCCCCTCTAAATTGTTAACTCTTTCTCAATCATAATGTCAAGACTATGCATAGCCTGATTAATTCCAGCAATTTTATCATCCAGTTCTTTCAATTTACCACCCAGACAGTCATTTACTCGCGACTCAATAGAGATCAAAGTAGTCTTAAAGATATCTGCAACAATATCTTCTAAAGTCTCGACCATACCATCTACTTTGTTGAAATGTACGGTGCTATCGAATTCAGATTGTGTACCAAATGATTTAAATAGTGCCCCCGTACATTCTACTGATTCTCTATACCCTTTGTTGGACACCCCTGACCGTCCAGATTCTCCATTTTTTTAGTATTCCGTTTCCCTCGTGACGAGGCTTTTCTTACTTTTTTGATTGTCGCTAGGCCCTACTGTCTTGCCCCTCAGAGTCTTGTTGCTATAGATGGTGATGGTTGCCCTCTCTTGTCGAGCTGCACATAGTCAATGGGGGTACCATTTGTTGGAGAACTACCTGGTAAAGGGGACGTCGGAGTGGTGCGGTTGTTTGATGACATTGGCAACAAGGCTGGTGGGTTTGGCTGAGCAGATTCCTGATAAGTCGGGAGTTTCAATGGGTCTAATGACAGTCTTCGTTCCGCAAGGGCAATTTCATGTGATATAATGGATTCAGTTCTTAAGATAAAATTGTCCAGGGTCCCCGTCAGACATTTTTGCTTACTCATGGTAGTGTATTGGGTTTAGCCCCCCCCCGTCACCCAAGATATGAACTAGCGATATTCTCTTCATATATATGGCCAGATACACAACCACTTATATAGTTCGCCCTGGCACACCTTATCAGTCAAATACGGTTCAAGAGCTGTAATAATTGGGAACAAATTGAAACATATGCATCATACCCTATGTAGGTCTGTAGATCGTTTTTGGAGCGTTAGCCAAGGGGGGTGGCCCAGCCCAGCCTCCTTTGGCCTCAGACGGCTGCAGACGGCCCCTCCCTTGTCCCGGGCTTCTCCCGGCGCACTCCCATGCGCGTACCGCGCAGTGGGTGCCGCAAGAAGTTTTTATGGTGGCTTTGGGTGGAAGTGGGCGGGCAAAAAACACGGGGCTCCTGGGACTGGTAGTCCTCGTCTGTCCATTGGGAACTCCTCTCCTCTCCCCTGTAAGCGCAGCCAACAGCAGGGGACTTCAAAAAGGGAAGACTGTATTCACTTAATGAAGTCTGCACATGGACACACAGAGGATACACGCAGCAGCAGCACCACTGGAAGGGTAGAGGAACACCAAACGTAGCCTGTCTGTGCGCTTCTGCACCCGCCCGTACCCAGTGCCAGCACCCAATGGTCCTCTTCCCCCACCTCACCTGCTGTCACTACTCCACCGTGACCCTCCGCACACTGAACTCTAGCTGCATACCCCAGCTCTGCTGCCGCACGTCTCCACCAAACACTAAAGGGGAGCTCTCCTGAGATACCTGCAATTTCTCATGCACCCTCTGACACCCACTTCACTCCCCCATCACCTCACACACCCAACATACATGACCACACACACCTGAATTCCACTACACCATACTCCTCCCAGGCCTGCATATTCCTCCTGAGCGAACGCCTCCTCACTAAACATGCCTCTGAAAATCGGATTCTGCTACATAACTGCTCACCTTACCTGCTCTTCCTTACCAAAACCTGGCTGAGTTCCACATTGCCGTGCACAGGATAATAGCTTTCACAGACAAGACAGGACAAATAGACCCAGACGCGGAATCAATATCATCTTCAAAGAAACCTTCAAACTCTTCATCCCAGCCAACTGCACCCTAAGAGACACCTTCGTCTACGGTCCTTCTGCCGTCCTCCTGGACCATGCACCAACTTTGGCAGCACTATAATGATCTTCATTGCCCCCTGATCCTCGACTCCAGCACCTTCATCATCCATTGCGACCTAACTAAAAACTCAAGAGCCTCACGAAACCAACCTTGTCCAGGACCTGTCCAACCCCAAACTCACCAGAGAGTTGAAGGTCACACACACACTGCCGGACACCTACAGGACTCTATCTTCATCAACTTCAGCAATGTAATAGTAAACAAGCCCATATCAATCACCTGATACCACACCCTCTTCAACTTTCACGTACCCATCCTACACCATCGCAGAAACACCATCACTGAATGTTCACAATGAGACTGGAACAAGATCTCAGAAGTATCCTGATTTTCTGACTCCTATACCACCGACCTTAACACAACAACTTCCCCAATCGATATCCAACTTCAGTGCCTGGAATATCACCTGTAAAAATACTCTGGCTCCTCTCAAAGCTGACAAAGCCACAAGAACCAGACCACAAGAAAGACGGTACACTGAAGAGCTTAGGTTCACCAGGCAACACTGCAAGATCCCTGAACGCAGATGGAGACAAAGTCAGAATAACACTCACAAGATCACCTATAAATCCGTCCTCAGATGCTACTATCTGTCATGTTCAGCGCCGCCATGGCGCATCGCCGAACGCAGGGAACTACCAGAACGGCCGACGAGGGGACTACGTGTCCCGTGAGTCTGTGCGCCGTGCATGCGCGAACAGCCGCAAAGCCGAGAGAACTATAGGTCCCGTGAGTCTGTGCGCTGCGCATGCGCGAACATCCGTGACGCTTAAAAACAGAAGCGGCGCCAGGAGACAGCATCGGATATTGAAGATACCGAAGGAAGACGCCGGGAAGGTAAGGGAAGCGCGTTACCTGTTCTGTGTACTGAGATTCGATAGCGAACCCGTTTTCTAGCCTTAGAAGCCCGTAGTCTTGCAGCCTTGTCATCCCTGACCCCGGAGTTCGTATCTGACTTTGCAAATACACGGACACGGTTGCTCCAGTGATATAGACAGACCTCGTCAGTTGCACTCTGACAAGATTCCCCAAGCCGGTGAGAGAGTTCAGTGGCTCATTCACCTTGAGTAATTAAGACCCTACAAACCCTCGTGAGGGCCAACTGGAAGAGCCAATGCTCGTAAGCTGTCCCACGCTGAACAAGCACTGGCAAGACAACAACTGACTCTTGGGTCTTTGGTGCACGCTTAACCAGGGCATACTGTACCCCACGTTGGAAGGTGCTGGGACCAGCACCACTGCGGGGGATGGTTTCAGAACAGCTGGCTAGCTGTTCGTGAGTCGAGTGGCATTGTCGGCCACTGCTTAGCACAGTGCCCTCCTTTGGAGAGTGTCAGGACGACACTCATGCGGAGGACGGTTTAGAAAGCTACCATAGGAACAGAGTGGTGTAACTCTTAGTACTACTTGACCCGGTGTATTTAGTTCTTTTGAGAGTAATAAACCTAAACCAAACCACATCAGTCTGCAACTGTATTCTTTCTGCTTCGTGCTTCTAACAGTGGGGTGTCACCATCCAATCCTGTGGGCAGCCAGGGTTTACACTATCAGCAAATCAGAGCAACTGAGCTCTCATTGGTCACTGACTACACTGAAATCAGCACCCACAGTGCCAAGGAAATTTGTGCTATAGTGAAAGACTTCAAATCTCCGACAGCAAGATCTGCCAGCGTAACCCACTCTGAGGACCTCTGCTCTCAACTTTCCTTATTCTTCAGTAACAAGATCCCCAGCATCAGCAAAAACTTCAAGCCCCATCCTCGCTTCCCTCCCACCGATTTAAACCAACACTCAGAAGACCACCTGACCCACCATCACCACTCAAGAATCTGCAATAGCCATGCAGCCCATACAGTCTGGCGCACCACCTACCCAATGCCTGGATACATGCCACATTACTCTCCTCCCTCCTCAAGCAACTCTCAGCAAGCCCGAAGACAAAAACCAACTACCCGACGATCTCCTTGCTACCCTACCTGGAAAAAGATATGGAAAAGATGGAAACAAACACCTAGCCACCTACCTTACTGACAAACACCTCCTCAACACCATCCACTCTGGAATCAGGCCCAACGGTAGTACAAAGAACTCCCTCATCACCACGACAGACATAATTTGAATGATCATGGACAGAGGTGACACTGTAGCCCTCATCCTACTGGATTTTCTGGCAGCCTTTGACACCGTCTCTCAGCCAAACATGGTCCAATGACTGCATGAATCCAGCATCCACTTTCTCACACTTCGCTGGATTTGCTCCTTCCTGACAGGCCACATCCAGTTGGTCAGGCAGGTCCCCTTCACCTAAGATGCCATCAAACTCATCTGCTGACTTCTGCAAAGGATCCTCATTTAGCCTTACTCTGGATGACCCCACTCACCAGAATCATCCAGGCCAGGAAATCAACATCATATCCTATGCCAACATCACCCAGCTCATACTTTCCCTCTCTCACAAGATGGCAAACTCCAGGACCAATTTCTCCACCTGTATGACCGTAGTCACTAGATGGATGAAAACCATCTGCTTCAAGAGCAAAGCAGACAAGACGAGAGTAGTAACCAGCCAAGTGAATGCAGTCTCCGTCTCCCACTTCCACACACTCAAGATGCGAGAGAAGATCTTTAAATGCTCCCCACCAACACTTGCAGAACTGTTATCATAGCCCAAATCCCCAGCAAGATGGAGTATGATGGAAATGCACTCTATGCTGGAATCAACGCCCAACTGACCAGAAGACTCCAGACCATGCACAACTCTGTGGCCAGGCTCACTCTCAAACTCCCAACCTGCACTCACATCACCCTGAGCCTAAAAGAGCTCAACTGGCTCCCAATCCACAAACAAGCACTCTTCAAACTTCTTACACACACATATAAAGTATTACACAACTTTGGCTCCATATACCTCAACAACTGCATAAACGTACGCAAACCTATCAGACACCTCTGCACAGCCAGACTCCTACTCATCCCACCTCGCATACGCAGAAACAGATCCAGTGTGCATGCCTTCTCCTACGTTGCTCCTAAAGCCTGGATTGACCTGTCCCTGTGCATCATAATCTCCTCAGTTCTTGAATGTCACAAGCAATTGAAGAAATGGCTCTTCACCCAGCCCTGACCTTGAATCTGCACATACAGCTTCTACTTCTGTGTCAGGGTACCCTCCTGGGTGAGTTTTCTGCTATACAAATAACATAACTTAAAATAATTTGGACAGGTGAGAAACTAAGAGGGGACATGGCACACACATTGATAAGTAGGAGAAGGTAATATGGGAACAAGAATAACATTTAGAGAAGTTTGAGACCAGGTGGTAATGCAACAAGTGATCAGATACATCAAGCATAACAGAAAAATGAGATGCTGTAGCCGAGGTGTAAAGATAGAGTGTTATAAAAAAAGTGGCACTTGCTAATATAGTAAATATAGAGGTATTGGCGAGGAAGTGGAAACAATGATAGAGGAGTGCATTATATGTTTTGAGATGAAAAATACCAATTAAAGACTATGCATACAAGGGGGAGGAAGCACTATGCCTCTCATCCCAGCACACTCCATTCCATTCTGGTAAATGCAGTATGCTTACTTCAAAGTTGCTGTCGTTTTTCACCAATGTTGGTGCAGGTAGTGCTGTTATCTCTGGACATGTGTTTCTGGGTTTAGCCCTTCATCAGTAGAGAGCAGAAGTAGTAGAGAGCAGAGAAAAGTCATCTGGGGTTGCTGAAATGCTGCCCAAGTCTTCACAGGTCACAGTGCCTATCCACTGTGCAGGGATGTGAGGCAGTGTGCTTCCAATCCCCCTGCTGTTGAAAGAATATGCATAATTTTTGTTAGGTCTTGATTAATAAAGTTCGATATTTTAAGACAGTTAGAGCCTTATTACAATGTCAGTCAGAGAGGCCTCCCACAGTCATGTTGCGGGAACCGCCGACCATAGGTCAGCTGCTCTGCAAACCGAATTAGAATGCAACCGTATCTAGTGCAAATTGCCCGAAGCACAAGCTTCGATTGAGTAATGGGAGTTTGCGAAAACCCCTGCATCGTGTGGGATTTTTAGGTGGGCACTGTAGGAAAGGCTGTCGGAAACTGACATCATAATTCCAATGGCGAAAACGCCGTCCTTAAAGGATTATGAGCCCATTCCAGCTGGCCGACGGGCTCTTTGAGACTGTGTCAACCTACCATGTCGGTTGAAAACCACGACCGATATCGTAATAAGGTCCAAAGTATTTTTCATATTTGGTTGGTATGAATAGTAAAAACATCAAATGCAAGAAAGAGATATGTGACAATGTTTTCAACAGGAAAATGTTATTTAGTTGATCGCAAATACTAAACCAGAAATAACAATACTGAAACATACTGGAGGCAATTCAGAAAGTCAAGACATTTATTAGATTAACTTTATTAAGAGCTGTGGACTAATTTAGTACTTGTCGGACTATAGGAATATTGTCCTTTGTGAGTCAGCTCTCCATATGTCTTCCTTTTATGGAACTTGATTTAATTATACATATTTGCTCTGTTCACTGGGAGGATGCTAAACACCTCAAGGTACATGTAGTATGACAATGTAACATGGTAATTCCACTTGGCTAATTCCACTAAGCTTTGTATAGCTGACTCTTAAGTAAGACCAAAGTAATGCAGCACAGAAAGTGCCATAAAAGTCACATGTTGGGGATGGATCTAGCTGGGTTCCGAGACAGACAGCTTTCACCCAAGATCCGGTGCGGCTGTGGGATGGGTATGGCGGCCGTGAAAGTGAGTGAGGTGAGGTAGGGACCCTCAGTACGAGCAGAAGGGTCGGGCATGGAATGGTTAGTTCCCAGTCCTCAGACTGCCACACCAGACTTCAAAACAGTGAGGTGTGTCTCTCTACCTCTCTGATTCTAGCTAGAATATCAAAACGGTGGTGCAACGCAGAGGGAGCATGGCCCAGTACTCTCTTGGTATACTTGCCTGAGAGTATGAGCCAGCGGATGGGGGTACTATTCACCAAATAGACAAGTGAAGACACCGGTAGACCGGCACCGTGAGCACAGGTCCCAGGGTGCCGGCCTGGTATGACAACAGGCCCTGAAGACATGTCCCTTATAGATGACAGCAACCTACACAGGGTAACTATATAGATAACAAATCAGCTGAGCAATTCAGACTGATGCAATATAACAAAGAAGTACTTAGCATTGGAAGTTCTGCACCACCATGCTGCATAAAGAGGTCAAAATTAAACCCGCCAGAGATTAAAAAAAAATGTTGCCATGTGACATACAGCTCTGAGCCATAAGGATAGAATGGACAGTGAAATGAAGGGCTCTCACATATCTGGTCTGTCCTCCTCGGGATGACTGTGTTCCATGTCCTGAAGGGACCTGGGGATCACTGAGGGAAGCATTCAGCAGAAGGTCATGGTGATTGAATTAAGAGTGGGATAACTCAAAGGGAGAGTAGGAGGTCACAAAACACAACTTGAGGGATTGGAACAGTGTATGGAGAAAGTTGAGAAAGCTGTCAATAAACAAGTCTAGCTAGCTTCAGGAAAGCATCATCCCAGCTATGGTCTGGCTGGAAAAATAAATAGAGGTGCTTGACAAAACACATTGTGGGCCTCGTGTCTGAGAACACTGGGATTCCCAAAATTGGCATCAGCGAAGTCATCCAGCAATTTCTGCAAATGACAATGAGGGATGAAGACAATCCAACCTCTCTGGAAAGCCACAGGGCAGCACGTCTATCAACAAGAGGACTCGAGAGCAAGCCATTGGACACAGGGACAATCAATCCTGGCTGAACTGGGGAATCCACAACAGATGGAGGCCACATGTTTGTCCTTTGAGAGCAGAGGGCATTCCTACAAGGAAAGCTATCATGGAGCTTTCAATGCAAAGCGCCAAATCATTAAGAGCAAGCTGGCTAGTGGCATTGAGATGCAGTGCTTCCATGTGGTATCCAGTGAGACTTTGAGTACAGAGTGATAGGAAACAGCTGCAAAGACTTTCTTGTGACTAAAAAGACAGAGGTGTACCAGGAGCAGTGGTAGAGCAAAAAGGAGGAAACCTGATAGAGAACTGTGGGCACTGTCACAATAAGAGAGTGAGAGGAACTCAAATCCTACCATATGTTGTGCAAAACAATATCAGTACACAGCAAAGCAATATACCATCTTCAATATTGCTAATGTCTTACTGAGGCAATATTAAAAATAGTGGATGGAAAACTTACACTCACAGAATCGTGGCATGCTTCATTATAGGCTATTCGATCCCCACCTTGGTAAGATATTACAAAAATAGGGAGACAATGGCATGAGGAGGCATGGGATGAAACATACACTATGCATACCGTGGACCAGAGAATGATAAGGTTTAGAGCACAGAGAGAAAGACACAGGTAGGCATACCCACAGGACATGGGCACAACATGAGATGGCCAGAGATAAATGCAAGGCTACACAGAAGCGATAAACTCTGAAAAATTGGCACAGAGAAACGTTGGGTGACAGGGAAGTAAGGAAAAAATAACACCCAGAAATAGGAAGACATTGGTTTAGTCAGACATACTTATTGACACAAGAAGACACAGATCTGGTATAACACACATAGGGATTTATTAATGAAGCACATATGTAGGAGACGTGGATAGGCATGAACACAAGTACACATTGCTACATGGAGACATGGACACAAGAAGATAAGGATATGGAGACTTGGACACAGACACAGTGAAATGAGAATGCATAGATATATGCAAATATGAGGGTCCAGTAAGAGACCCAGCCTTGTAAAGACTTAAATAAAAGGAGACACGAACATGAGGAGACAAGGACATTCGGAGACAGGGACACAGAGAGACGATTGCAGTGAAATGAAGATGATCCAATCAATAATTGAGGAAGATCCTTTATTCAATCGAAGAGCACTGTACAAGTAATCCAGCAAGTTCAGCATCAAGGAGTAACTGACTCTTACAAAGGATGCACTTAACATGACATGCATAACATTCTACATCAATGATGACATAACTAGAATGTGTGAGATTAAAGGAACAGTGCAGTAAGTAAGCAACACAACACATCCCCCTTTCTAATAATAAAATAAAATGAAAAGGAACCTGGAACATAGAATAAATGGACCCAAACTTTTACAATCATAAACAAAATTAAAAAAGAAACTACTACCTATTGTTTGTGATAAGACCATTGAAACTACTGCATATTGTGATAAGGCCTTTAACTATCGTTAGTGACATAATCTTTAAGCCACAGAGGAACCACCCTCTTCCTTGAAGAATGACGGAGAGTAAGATCCTCACTGGTAACAGAATCATCTTCCATAGGAATAACAACTGAATCCTCAGGGATGTTATTAGAAGAATCTAAGTTGTCATTTTCTGAAATAATCACACTAGAATTAGGAATAACACTCGAACTAGAACAACTAACTGCTCCAGAATTGTCAATAAATTTATTGTTGCAACTAGAACCATCCATATCTAAATCTTCTGGTTTCCATTTGTTAGACAAATCAGGTTTAGAAGAATTATTTGGATTACATCTGGCAACTCTACTTAAATTCCAAACTTTCCCATTGCTAAGTTTAACAGAATTCTTTAAAACTTCCATTACTTGAAAGGGTTCAGAAAAAGTAGACTCACCTTTCTGTACCTTAAAAGGTTTTTTAATTCTAATCCAATCACCAATACTTATCTTGACTTCTTTAGATCCATGTTTCAAATCATGATATTTTTTACTTTTGTCATGGACCTGTACCAATCTTGCCTTGACTAAGTCCTTAGAATAAGGCTCAATTTCACCTGAAAATAACCAAGTAGGAATAGGTTTAGAACGTGGGTTCCTACCCTTCATTAAGACAAAAGGAGAAACACCAGTAGAGTCATTAACAGTAATACGGTAATTCCAAACAACTTTCCCAACTTGAGTTGGCCAATCCAGATTATTACTGACAGAAAGCTGAATAGTATTCTTCAACACCCTATTAAAACGTTCTACGACACCGTTACCACCAGGATTATAAAGAGAAGTTGTCCTGTGCCTAATACCAAGTTTACTAAAATACCTTTTCGTTCTTACAGACAAAAACTGAACACCGTTATCAGTGAGAATGCAAGAAGGGATTCCCTCTGTAACGAAAATCTCATCCAGGAAACTTAAAACTGAATCCGTATCTGCTCTCTCAATAACTTTAACAACGGGCCATTTAGAAAATAATTTATGAGAACAATCAAATACCGATGAGAACCATCCTGTTCTTGAATAGGGCCCATAATGTCCACCGCAACACATTCCCAAGTAAACTCAGGAGAAGAACACTCCAACATAGGAGGGCGAAAAGTATGCAAGGTTTTGTCTGCAGAGGCACAAATAACACAATCTCTAACAATTTTTTCAGTCTGAGAATCACAACCAGGCCACCAAAATAATTTCTTAACTAATGATTTAGACCTCACAATCCCCGGGTGACCTTCATGGCAAAGTTCAATGATTCCTTCACGCAAACCACTAGGAGGAACGATTTTTTCACCCCTTAAAAAAGTCTCATGAACCACTGAGAGTTCAGACCTCACTTCCCAAAAGGGTCTTAAAACATCATCCAATACATCTTTTTTATCAGGCCAACCCTCAACTGTGTAGGAAATAACTTTCTGTAAACATTCATCAGTCAGGTACTCACTGCTCCATTCGTCCCTGTTGAAGGCAGAAAGACCTTCATCATGAACATAGGCTATTTGTAATTCATTCCAATCATTATTGTCAACTTCCTCTAACATTACAGGCATCCTTGACAAAAAATCAGCAAGAACGTTGCTTTTGCCTGGCACATAAACAATCTTGTAAATGAAATTCTGTAATCTCATAGAAATTCTAGCCAAACGAGCAGAAGCATTGATAACACCCTCTGTAGTTAAAATCTTAACTAAAGGCTCGTGGTCGCTACGTAATAAACACATTTTACCCCAAACGAAAGATTTGAAATGATCTAGTGCCCAAGCACAAGCTAGAGCCTCCTTTTCTATTATGGGGTACTTTTCTTCACAAGGAGAAAGAGATCTTGGAGCATAAGCAATTACATTTTCCTTCCCCTTCTCATTCATTTGTACTAACACAGCTCCAAGACCCTTGTTACTAGCATCAGTAGTAATTATATTCTCTAAGGAAGGATCGAAACTGTGTAGAGCAGTGGCCTGAGCAATGGCGTTTCTAATATTCTTGAAATCTTCATTACAAGATTTGGACCATTCAAACTTCACTCCTTTCTCTAAAAGTTGTCGAATATTGTAAGTAACACTCGCAAAATTAGGAACATACTTAGAGCAAAACTCAGCCATTCCTAAAAATGACTTAATGTCATCCTTACTTGTAGGAACAGGAGCTTCAGAGATAGCTGAAACCAAAGAAGGTTTAGGTTTAACACCTTCAGCATCAATAACATTGCCTAAGTACGTTACACTCTTCTGAGCAAATTTACATTTAGAATGTTCAATGGTAAGACCTTTGTTTTCAAGAATATACAATACTTTATGTAGTCTTGACAAATGTTCATTTTCATCATCCCCAAAAACAAGAATGTCATCTTGAAAAAATCTGACACCTTTTTCTCCCTTAAATAATTGATACATTAGTCGTTGGAAAACTGCAGCCGCCGAAGCTAAGCCGAACGGCATACGTTTATAACGGAAGCAACCAAAAGGTGTCACAAAGGATGTGAATTTCATAGATTCAGGGCACAGAGAGATCTGGTGGTATGCAGACGATAGGTCTATAGTAGAAAACCATTGTGCATTACCAAGACTAGAAACCATCTCATTGATTTTGGGAAGTGGGAACTTGTCAACCACAATATTGTTGTTTAAATATCTCAGGTCTACACACAATCTGATTTTACCATTGCTACGTCTCGCGACGACAATTGGCGAAACCCATTCACTTGTCTCAATTGGTTCAATGATGTCAGTAGAAACAAGTTTATCCAGCTCTTTGCTGACATCATCCCTCACTAAGATAGGCACGTTTCTACATTTGTGTACCTTTGGACAAGCATCATCCTTCAATATAATCTTATGTTCAAAACCAATTAAATTTCCCAAAGTTTTACTAAAAACTTTCGGAATTTTTTTTAAAATACTATCAGTAACAACAGAACTATCATCTACTACTAGAACTTGTTCTTTACTATTTGGATCTAAAATGATGTGAAGTTGTTTTTGGTCAAACCACCCTAAAACAGGTGGTCCTTTCTTAGAAATGTAAAGTTTTCCCCTGCACTCCCTATCCTTGAATCTGAAAGCAAACCAACGAAAACCCAGGATAGAAATAGGTTCCCCCATATAACCCTCAGGGTGGATATCTGATGGCAATAACTTTTCACCAACATGTTGGATAAAAGAAGATTTCCACATTTCTTCATTGACAATAGTATAGGGTGAGCCCGAATCAGCATAGATTTTGACAACTACTCCACCAATACTCATTGTACAAATAGGTTTGTTAACCATGTCTTCATCTCTTATTCTTAAGACTAACTTATCATGAACATTCATTACTAAATTATCTTCTATGTCGTTCTCTAAGTTTTCTTCCTCATCAATGTCATTCACAAAATTTACTTTATTCTTCTTTTTCCTGTTGCATGCTTTGGTAAAATGGCCTTTCAAACCACAACTAGAACATTTAGCCTTAAGGCCAGGACATCCTTTAAAATCAGCCAAATGTTCTAAACTGTTGCATCTGTAACATTTAGGTTTAAAATTTGAGGATGATTGAGGATGTTTAGTTGAAAAAGATCTGTTGCTAGAACTAAAAGATTGCCTAGAGTTATAGCTAAACTTTTTTTTATCGGTAGCATTCACCTTGCCAACCACTTCATTAACCAATGCACTATTATCATTCTTTATCACATTTGCGCACCTGCCAGACATTTCTGCTTTGCGTGCAATGGCAAGAATATCGTCTAACGGAGAATCTCCATTTATCCATAACCTATCTTGTATGGAAGCATTATAAGAATGCATAACAATTTGGTCTCTAATTAACTCCTCTTGTAGTACACCAAATTTGCAATCCAAAGACAATTTTTTAAGATCAGCTAGAAAATGGTCAATGTTTTCCTCCTTAGTCTGTTTCCTAGAGAAAAATGTATACCTCGTTACGCCAATACACACTTTAGGAGCGAAGTAAGTATCTAAATGTAAAAGTGCTAACATATAAGCATTTAAATCTCCAGGAAAGGAGGGTTTAGTCATGGTTTCATATACTTTTAGTCCAACAGGACCTAAGGAATGAAGAAGAAGTCTCTTTTTTTGAACATGAGACATTTTTCCATCCTCATCTAAAGCATCTATATAGTTACAGAAATATGGCTTCCATTCTAACCATTTAAGTGGTGGTTCATTGCCTGAAACCCAAAATGCCTGAGGAGGACTAATATTATAATTAGGTTGAGTCATTGTAAAATATGAAACCTAGAGAATAACAATTTAATTAAAATGCTGGATACAGTACTTTAAGTATTAATAGTAAAAAAATTAGTGCATATATAATAATCAACTTATAATATGCTTATAATGGTAAAACAGTGTAAAGTGCTAATTAAGTCGTCAATACTGCTTGAATAAAATAATAAAATGAAGAAAGGTGTGCGAATCACCGAAGGTAATAATTCGCCGATGAGAGTGAGGAAGGTGTGCGAATCACCTTTGATTGTAATGCGCAGATTAAAGAAAAATGCCACTTTCTTCCGATCGTTAAACTTCCCCTTCAAGTTTCTCACGAAGGACATCGTATCTTTTCTTGATTTCAAGTTTATTTAAGATGGCCGCCAAACGTGTTACGTCACACGCAATTACCCAAAATGCAATGCGGAGCGTCAGTCGTCACAGCGTAGCATTCTTTGTCTCGAAGATGGAATCCGAAGGAAGGAGTAGACAGCAGTCACGAAGAATCAACAAGGTGATTACTTTTTAAAAAAAGAATGGTGCGAGCTGTTGAGCGAGAAGAAGTGTATGCGAGTTGTGACGTGTAGATGGTACAACGGCAACGGTAAAAACGCTTCGTTTCCTTCGTTACCAAAACACTAATTGTCACGCAATTTCACAATTCCACTCTTATTTAATGTCAAATCGCTGTAAGTTCTCCTTATTTTTTTTTTTTTTAAAAGGCGTTAATCTTAATAATAAAAACGCTTGCACAATTAAAACGTAGAAATTTCTTAAAATGAAGGAGTTCAATAAAAGGCTCAAGCACACGAAAGTTAATTCATAAATAGTCAAAAAATTAATGGTATAATCACCAGAACAGCAAATATCCTTCCTTGTCAGTTGAGTATAGAAGTCACTGTCCTTTTCACCCAAAAATCTTTTGAAAGCAGGTAAAAAAAAATTATCCCACGTAGGTTCTGCTCTTCGAATCCCGTCGCCAGTGAAATGAAGATGATCCAATCAATAATTGAGGAAGATCCTTTATTCAATCGAAGAGCACTGTACAAGTAATCCAGCATGTTCAGCATCAAGGAGTAACTGACTCTTACAAAGGATGCACTTAACATGACATGCATAACATTCTACATCAATGATGACATAACTAGAATGTGTGAGATTAAAGGAACAGTGCAGTAAGTAAGCAACACAACACGAACATGAGGAGACAAGGACATTCGGAACACCAGGAACTCTTACCTGTTTCTCTGCCATCGGGCAGTGCCGTGAGGGAAACGGCGAGGCACAACACGACGGGGAGGCAGTAGGAGGCGGTCGAAGCCATCGGACCACACTCCCCAGCAACCCCTTGGCCGGCGGCGCTCCGGTGACGCGGACAGAGCGCCCGGAGGCGCCAGTAAAAGGCTGACCCCCCGGGAGCCCAGTGGGGGAACACCAGGAACTCTTACCTGTTTCTCTGCCATCGGGCAGTGCCGTGAGGGAAACGGCGAGGCACAACACGACGGGGAGGCAGTAGGAGGCGGTCGATGCCATCAGACCACACTCCCCAGCAACCCCTTGGCCGGCGGCGCTCCGGTGACGCGGACAGAGCGCCCGGAGGCGCCAGTAAAAGGCTGACACCCCCTCTCGCCCCGCGAGTCACGCGCGGGAGAAGCCCGGGAAAAGGGCGGGGCCGTCTGGGGCCGTCAGGGGCCAGAAGAGGCCGGGCAGGGCCACCCCCCTTGGCAGGGACTGTGAGTACTATTGAAGGATAATTCCTGTACAAGACACTGATACCCTTGTATTTTAATTTGAGTTATATGGACATTGTCACCGTAACCCTTGAAAATGTCAGTTCAAAGTACATTGCCGGATAACTACCTATTGAAAGTGGTATCCAAAATTAACACCGACAGGAGGAAGTCTCTGGGAAAAAGTACTATTGCTGATCCTTCTCCCACTGATGTAATTATTCATGTAAACCCTGTTATTCCTAATAATACTGTTCACGAGATGGACGCACCTGTGGAACTTAATAACAGCACCAATAGTATTAATGTTGAAGTAACTAAGGCCTTAGACCAGTCTAACATAGGGGATGAAGATCAAGGTAATAATCCCGAGGGGACACCTCAGCAATTTGGGAGGGCATCTAAATTTATGCGTGCCTGTAGAAAACCTATCCCTAAGCGAGGTAGTCATATCTCTAGAAGGAAAAAGGATACGACCCAAGTGGAACATACTAACGACTTAGTACCTGTAAATATTGATACTTATGTTTCTTTGAAGCCTGATCAAATTGACTCACTAACAAGTGTAATTCTTAGTAAACTTAGTATGGTGGTAGAGCCATTGTTAACTAAGATAGAAAATCTTCAGGAGGAAGTAGCCAGGTTAAGGGGCTGGGTGGTAACCACGCAGACATTTTGGAAAAGTCCTTAGCTGACATCAAAAAATCAGTTGGTCTTGTTACTGCTCCTATCAGGGATAAGGAGCAGCCACAAGCCTCTACTAGTGCCACTCCCACTTTGGCCAGGAAACCCTCCACCAAAGATCAGCCGCAAATACAGAGGCCACCACCTATTCAGTCACAGGAGGGAGGAGGATCCTCAAACCCATCTAACCTTGGGGCTATAGGCAATTCAACGGGTAGTAAAACACCAACACCCATGCAAGCCCCTATGCAAGTATCAGCACCTACGGTGACAGTTCCAACTGATACGATGGGAGGATTAAATAGGGAGCCTACCAGGATCTGTAGACGCCCTGTTGATCTACCACCCGACTGTGTACCTTATGTGGTGGTCCTAACTAATGTTCCCATTCTCACTCAGCCCCCAAGTGAACATGAGACACCTGATTCTTTGAGAAATAAAACCCTTTCCTGGCTAAATCGTCATTGTGGCTATCCAGTCGGCTATGCTGACCAAATAATCTCCATTAGAAGAGTAAATTGGATAGGTAACACCAAAAAAATAGGTGGGGGGGATTGCGTGATAATAAACTTCAAGCACCCACAACATGTGGCAACGGTCCTGCTTAAAGCAGCCTCAATTACACAGTCTTAGACTGAAGTAGTTGCTAGGCCGTTGGGGTATTTTTATAATCACCTTGGTGGGCAACCACCATCCAATTGTAGGGAAAAGGCTTTGAGCAATCCCACCTATCCTTATCTGATAAATAGACCAATGTTGCCTAACTTTTTCTTTGGCCCACAACATGGTCCATTCATTCCTTCGCTGCACATGGGGAACCCAATGTTTGGGGGGAATGCCCCTTTAATGCATACCCCTAATCCATTTGTTCCATTTGGCAACTCCCCTCTGTTTGATAATGGAATGGTGTACCAGGTCCCTACCCAGAATAGGTTTCAGTCCCTGAGTCACTTGGATCAGAATGATTGACATGAGATTGAACCCCCTAGAGATTTAGAGTCTAGGAATTTTAATGAAGCGGCCGTATTGTTAACTAATGAAATAAGTAATGTAAGTTTGAACTGTACGTTGAACGGGGGAGACACCCCTAACTCTATACCTAACATAGAGCTTTTTAATATTGATAATAACATGTCCATCCCTAATGTGGATTTGTCAAATGCTAACAATGAAAGAGAGAATATAACTTGTCATATCGCTAGTTGGAATATTGCGGGAATTATGGCCAAGGAAGATGCCTTAGGCTGGATTGAATTCGTGCATTTGTTTGACATCCTATGTTTCCAAGAAACATGGAGTAAAAAATTTAATGGCATCGACGGGTATGTGTCTCATGAGCTCCCAGCACTGCCCTCACTTCACGGCAGAGCTAAAGGGGGTTTATTGGTGTTAATTTCTGTCAAACTACCAATTCTTGTAAAAAGATTTGTTAACGTGGGGGCGCATTCTCAAATCCTGTGGCTTACACAAGAACTAGGCAGAAATATCCTATTGATAAATTTCTACAATAACGTATTTGATAACACTAGATATATAGCGATTAATGAACTAGATATGGCGGTGAACAATTTGGTGAGGAATTCTAAAAATGTTTTTGAATTTATTTTTGTGGGGGATTTTAATGTTTCTGTGTGCCCATTATCCACCCTGAAAGTTTGTGGTGTGTATAATCGACAGGGGGAAGCTGAAGCTCATTTCCCACACCACACATACGGGGAAACTTTGAACAATTTTATGATTCATTACGATCTAGAAATCTTGGAGAATGCTAAGAATGATATGGGCGGAATTATTCCAACTTTTAAAGGAAGGGGCGCTAAGACTGCTATTGATTTTATATGTATGTCAGCAACTATTGCCCCGTTATGCCCGATGCCTAATGTGATAGATATTATGTTGAGTGACCATAACTGTTTGACCACTGAACTAACCTTTTGGGCTAAAAATCATGTCTGTGAATATGGTACTATTAATAACATTGAACCCCATAGACAGAACGGTTATAGATTGAGGTGGAAAGGAGATAAAGCAGCTCTGACCTCAGACTTGATTATATCTAGTTGTGTGACAGATATAGCGGCAATCTTAGAATGTGTAGACACCTCATCTGACAATATTGATCATTTCAACATTATTAACTCTATTATTAATGAAAAATTCACTAAAAAGGCGGGGTCTAAAGTAAGGTGCCCAAGGGGCTGGTTTGATCATGCCTGTTCCAATGCCCGCAGAGAACTCAAAGAGGCCCTTGCAGCTAAACCGAGGGACAAAGCTTTGGTGGTCCAACTTAGACAGGGTTTTAATACTACCCTGAAACGTAGAAAAGCTGAATTACAGCAAGAGGCCTGGGATAATCTCACCCTAGCGGCGGACACGAACAATTGTACCCTGTTCTGGTCCACGGTAAATAGCCCATTTCTAAAAGATGACAGGGTTCCTGAACTCACTTCTAACGTGAGCATGGACTCTTGGATCCAACATTTTTCTAAAATCTTTGATTCAGGTAATTCAAAAGATACCAATGGGGATAGGTGGCCTATCCTTGCCTTAGATATAACCATCAGTGAAACTATGGCTAGTATTAGAGCTAGCAAAGGAGGCAAGGCTCAGGGGCCAGATGGCGTTCCCATAGACGTGTACAAGACCGCCCCAGACATATGGGGGCCTTTGCTCACCAAAATCTTTAATACAGCAGTAAGCGGTAACATACCGTCTACATGGGAAGAGTCAATAATCATCCCTATTTTTAAGAAAGGAGATCGTGGGGATGCAAAAAACTATAGACCTATATCCTTATTGGATTCATCAGTTAAAATCATGAGTAGGGTCCTCCTTGTAAGATTAGAAGAGTGGGCTGAATCTAATGAGATCCTAAGTAATTGCCAGTTTGGCTTCAGAAAAGGCCGTGGGACTATAGAACAGTGCTTGAATCTGGAGCTATTGGTGGGAAAATATACCAAGGCAAAAAACGGGTCGCTTTATCTCTGTTTCGCCGACCTTAGTAGTGCCTTTGATTTGGTAGACCACGAAATACTATGGGTCAAATTACTAGAGATGGGTGCCCCAGAGGGAATTATCTACTTCTTAGCCCGTTTATATGAAAAACTTCGCACCAGTGTTCGCTATGGACCAAATGGAGAGTGTACCACTAAGTTTGGGATAGGAAGGGGCATCAGACAGGGGTGCGTTCTTGCGCCCCTGCTTTTTACCCTTTTTATTAATGAGGTTGAATCTACCCTGCAGGCAGTCGCTGCAGATGCCCCTAGAGTTAATAATTTTAACATACCAGTATTACTCTATGCGGACGACGCAGTGTTACTGTCTAGGACACCATTGAGTCTCCAACGCTTAATGGATTGTTTTGTATCCTTTATTAAAAATAGGAAACTGGTGATTAATAAGGCTAAGACTTATGTAATGGAATGCAGCTCTGGAAAAGTTAAAAGAAATGGGAAAACCCATTATGTCATTGATGGCGAACCAGTGAAAAAAGTTGATAACTTTTGCTATTTAGGAATTACCTTTTCTCATAAGGGGAGCTGGGCCATTGAACATAAGGTGGTCAGAACTAAGATGACTAGGAGCGCTAACGGGGTCTTTCTGTTTGCCAAGAAATTAGGGAATAGACGTATTAAAGAAATGTTAAACATCTATAAATCAAAATGTCTTTCGGCTGCCCTTTACGGGGCCGGAGTCTGGGGGGTGACAACTGCTAAGAGCTTGCAGGTAGAGGAGAACCTCTTCCTGAAAAAGCTCTTATGCTTACCCAGGTCCACCTCCAACTCCTTGGTTTACAATGAAACAGGGACCCAAGCCTTAAATGACTTGATCATGTTAAGGCCCATTCTACTGTGGCGCTCGATCTGGCTCAGTGAAGGTACCTCACTGAACAGAGCAATCATTAAGGACTGCCTTTTATTGGACCAACACCTGAAGATTCCCTGGATCGGTTACATTATTGATCGTGTACAAAATTTATTTGGAATCAATGTTTTAATGGACCCCCACAGGCTCTTGGAAATTCCCAAATCTGATGTGAAAACAATATTTTTAAATCACTGTAATGAAAGGCATCACTTGGAGGACTCTAAACTAACAACCTGTGTACTATACAATAATATGAATGAATTTACTGGTTTCAGAGCATATTTATCACAGGTGACTAGAACCTCACACCAGTTTGTATTGACCAGGATGAGGATGGGTATAGTACATCATCTGGTCGCGTGGCCTAATATCAAATCGCGCCCTGCTGGTCCCTGTAAATGTGACAATAAGTCTAAACAATGCACTAAGCACTTTTTGTTAACTTGTGATTTGTACACTGAGTTAAGGAAATTCTATTTGAAGCCATTATTCATTAGATTTGGAGTAAGAGACACTACAGCGGCTATGAAATTGATTTTTAATTTGAATCATGCGGACATTTGCTTTTTTACTGCATCTTTTTTATATAAAGCGATTAGCGCCAGGAAAAGTATGTGCTTTTAATTAAATTTCTGTACATTTTAAATATTTATTCCATCCCCCTCTGGATATTATGTATATGTGTATTTCGTTTGCCTCTAAGTAATTGTATGAATTGTCTGTATTATTTGTGCTTTTATGGACATGTTTTTTAAATGTTCCGAATAAAGCTTTATGGAAATGGAAATGGACATTCGGAGACAGGGACACAGAGAGACGATTGCAGGGAGATAGACACAGGACGATATGGGCATATGAAGACAAAGACATGTTATGTAATGGTACGAGATTTGAAAGAGCATGGCTGCCCCAGAAATGGGGCGTCCCAGTGCTGATCCCACAGACCAATATAGAAAAGAAGGCGGCAGGGTTGGTGGAAGAGGCTAACTTGGAAAGAAATAGGTCTTTATAGCCTTCTGGAAAGATCCATGATCTTGGATGCTTCTGATGTTACCAGGAAGGGCTTTCCAGATTCTGGGGGCGAGGGCACGGAAACAGCGACCTCCAGCCCATGTTCTTTTGACACGAGGGACAAATGCTAGATGTTGGTCCGAGAAGCACAGCAAATGGTTCGGTATGTAGGGAGTAAGGAGATTCGCTAAGGGGGAGGGAGCTTGTGCATTCAGACTTCTGTGGAAAATGCACAGAGCCTTGAAAATGATTATTTTCCCCACTGGAAGCCAATGGAGCCTTCATAGGAGGTTGGAAGCTGAACAAGATTAGGGGAGGCTGAACAGCATCCGAGCTGCGGTGTTTTGTGCCCTTTGTAGGCAAGGGATCCCTGCTTTGTTGGCACCTGTATACAGAGAAGTGGAGTAGTCCAGTCTAGAGAGTATGGTAGACTGGATGATGACCTGGCAGGTGTGGGCACTGAAGAATCCAAGCAATGGCTTGAGTCCACGTAGAGGTCCAAAGCAGACACTGGCTACTGACTTTGTCTGTACCAGATATGTCAGGGCAGAGTCAACCTAGACACCCACATGTTTTACGGTCAGCTTGGGCAAGGGAGGAGCCTCTAGAGCGGCAGGCCACCGCGCTCGCTCCATAGGTGGGTGTTTCTACCTAAGAGAAGAATCCCTGATTTATTAGCGTTCAGCTGTAAGCAGTTGGCTGTCATCCAATCTGCGGTGCCCATCTGGTCATCTTGAAACTTGGGCGCATCCTGGTCGGAGTTATTGGATAGCTAGATCACAAGCTGAATGTCGCCAGCATAGCAGGCCACAGTTTAGGCCCTTACCCTTCGCAAGTGCTGCTAGAAGAGGCACAGGCACACAGATGCTTATCCCTGTATGAGGCTGAGAGAGCGCAAACTGACCTAAATGTATGAGTGCATCACACTTACCTGTAGTAAGCACAAATCATGAGGAGAAATGCCATGAGTGCTAATAGTATCTATAATTATATTCTGAATGTATAGCTAATGTAGAGATTTAAATAGAAGTGGAACTAATACAGAAATGTGTGACACTATATGATTTTAGTAGATGTGATTATTTCTGAATCCATGTCGTGTAGCTGTTAAAATGTAAGATGGTATGTGGTTAAACGCAGAATGTGGTAGGCCTCAGGGCCAGAGCTAAAAGGGAAGGTGTTTCTTTTCACGACATAGATTGTATTAATGTTTTGGTCATTGCATTAAATGGGCCATGATTTATAGAGATGTTTACTGAATAATAGAATAAGAGTATTAACATGCTTTAATTAATGAAGAAGTTGAATGCTATAATCATAATGAGAAATATTATAGGCCTGAAATGTTTTAACATTGATTTACACGTACATGTCTGGGCCAAGAAATGTTGCAGGCCTTTTTGGAAGTCTATGAGAGTTGGGTTCTTGGCAACAGATGTCTGGCTGCAAGGAAAGGGGGGATCCAATTATAAATGAATGAATAGAGGTCTGTTCAGTAGGCGGCCCAGACATGGAGGAGGGTTCCGGAATGTTTAAGGGGTATCAGCGGGCCGGAGAAGAGTCTGAGAAGCAAGGTCAACTCTAACGTATGAGGCCCAATACAAAGCATCATGGAAAAAGCCAGAAGCTACACCACGTGAGAGGCGTCTTGCAAGGGGCGTCTCAATTGTTGTTGACTGTTTTGTATTAGGGACAGCACCCCTGGGTGGAGTTAGAGCAGATACCTGAGGACCCTTTAGAGAGCGGATGGGTAGGCAGAGAGGGGTCATGACTGGAGAACTATAGGTTTTCACCAAGAGACTTAGAGTGAGTGACTTCCCTTGGGGGTCATTCACTGCTGACACCTTTGTTAGGTTGGGTTTTGGTTAAGTAGGGATACCATCTAGAGCAGGGTAGGGACAGCCTAACCTGTGCGTTTTCCTCCAACTTAAATGAAGGAGAGATATGCGTCAATGCTGATAGCTTTATTATTCTTAGAACTTGTGTTAGTGATTTCCGTTGCTCGTCTGAGGGCTTTCCGAGAGCACATGTATGTAATTGGACCTGTGTATCTCGTGAATCTCATTCTGAGATGCTTGTATTTGCAGCTTATCATATCTTTACAATAAACTTTTGAAAGCTAGAAGTTGTTTGTGATCTTTGGGAGCAGAGTACTTTCTTGGGTGAACTAGTTTGGTACAGGGGCACTTTCATCCTCCAAGACAGGCAACAAAGGTTCAGTCGACCAGATCGAGGTTTGGATCAATAGTGATGAGGTATCGATCAAAATCTCGCCCTTTCAAGGCCTACAGGCATGAAGGAAAGGAGAATGGGGATAAGCACTGGTAAACACATACAGAAGGGGACATGAACATGGCGAGAGGGGAATATGGGGAAACAAAAGAGAGAAACTGTTCCCTCAGGGCAGCAGTTGGTGTGAAGGACACTGGAAGGTCCCATTTTACTATTCTAACTCCAGTACTAGAATGTTTGGGGAAAGAGCAACTTTTCCCCAAATAATTCCAGGAGGCTTATTTAGTATTCCAACTCCACTCCTGGAATATTTTGGGGAAAGTTTAACATTCTTCAAGTATTTTAAAGGAAGACATGAACACGGGGAACATGGGGAGACAGGAACTGGAGGAAACAATTATATTGGAAGATATGGCCATGGGGAAATCACATATAAGCCCTTATAACAAGTTTGCTGAAATCAGGATTTCTAGATATGCAGGTAGAGCCTCATTGGCCTCGTTCACATTTTGCCAGAAAATAAACTGGTGAAATGTGAAGAAGGAAAACGATGTGGCAAGATGCGAAACGTGCAAATATGAACAGAGACAACACATGTTTCACAAGCTGTGCTGCATTCTGAGTGATAAAACTTGTACGGGAATACCACTCCGCGTAATTTCCGCACTTTGCGATATCAGTAATGCCGGGCGTGGTATTCCTGTTTCAATTTACACGCCATCTCTTAATGAGGGCCATAGTGTAAAGTATGTTATACATTGAAGACACGTACAGAAACGTGCTCGAGTCCTAGCACAGCCTGACATACCATACCGGAGCAGCCTCAGATATTACTGCTTTCTAATAATGCACAGTTTCCCGTTCTTCTTTCACAAATCGGTGTCATTATCACCTGCTTCAGTGCCTCTCCTGTGATAACATTGCCTTTCTTCTTGACTCCGTTCACCCCGTGTCCGTCCCGTGAACCAGCCTGGGAAGTTCAAGCGCCGCCCGGGGACGTGGAGTTAAGGATATCGCTTTCCCGCAGCAGCTTGTCTTAGCAAATAGGGTCACACATCTTCACAGCAGCGAAGTCTCCTAATGAGGTCTGCCTGCGTCCCTGCTGCAGGCTCGTGGACTCCGAGTGACGGGGCCTGGCTCCTTAACCATAAGGGGGGACCCAGGGAGAGCCAGGCGCGAGCCGGTCTCTCCCTGGGTAGGTTCGCGCGAGAAGCAGGAAAGCAGGTGTGGGCTGATTAGGGAAGTGATATAAGGGGGTTAGGTTGGCAGTGGCGTAACTGCGTAGCGGGAGGCTAGTAGGGAGGTTTGTTTTGCGGCGCTCGTGTTTTACCTTGTGTCCTGGGGCATGGAGGAAGCGGCGGAGGTCCGTAGGGCTGTGAGGATCCTTTGTGAGGCGGGGCGCGAAGACCTTCTACGGCCGGGTGTTCCGGCGGAGGCGTGGGTCGGGTTGTCCCGCCCCCCTCGCAGGGCGTCTGAGGGCGTCTCCAGGGCAGTTGAGGCCTGCCTCTCGCAGGGCCTGGAGGAGGAGCAGGACGGAGACGCGGCTATGCCGGAGGACGGGCCTGGGCCGGTGTCGCCCGCCGTCGCTGTGGAGCCCCCACTGGATGCCCCGGGTGCCCCGCTGCAGGTATGTGCTTTGCCATTTATTCTTGCTGACACGCGCGGGGCGCCCGGGGGGAGGAGGGGTCGCTCAGTGGGCGGGCAGGCACCGAGCCCCAGCGGGCTGGTGCGGGGGAAGTCGGGGAAGCCTCCGGCGGGCCCAAAGCCCAAGCGTGGGAGGAGCCTGGAGGTGCCTGAGCATGCGCAACCCCCCCCCCTTGCAGCGGTGCCCCCTGCCCCCCCCCCTGCGGTTCCTCTAATGCCGGCCGGGGCCTCGCCTTACCTGTGGCTGAACGGGCAATGTTTCCTGCTCTCCCCCGCTGTGCCGGGGCCTGGTACGGCCCCTCACCTCTCTTTTGGTTCCCCACCCCAAGGTGGGGCTGATTTACGGCCCTTGCCGGACGCGTTACCTGTCTGCCCCCTCCCTGAAGCCCCGCCACCTGCTGCTGTTCTTCCCTCTGCGGGTGCTGCACCCAGTGGGCTGCCACCCCCGCCTGCACAGTCTACGGACGCTAGTGTGCCTGGCCTGGGAACTGCCACCCCCCCTCATTTGGCTACGGGTGGGAGGGGTTTGCTCCATGGGGGGGCGCACGCGGGCCCTGGTCCTTCCCTGTTCCCGGTCCCCAGGGGTCGGCCGGGTGGCCGTTTTGGGTGTCCTGAGCCTGGGGCGGTGGGTGGCCATGGTTTGGCGTCGGCGACCAGTTCCTTGGGGGGTGATGGCGTTTTCGTTTCCAGGGAGCCTGTTCTGGGGTCCTCTTCCTTTTCTGGCTCGAGCGGCCGCAGTTTTCGTCCGGCGCCTTCGGCTGGGCGGCTGCCGGCTGTTTCTACGGGCCCGGGAACTGTCCACACGGCTGTTTCCAGTGGTGGGCTTCACGGGGGGCTATCTGGAGCGGATAGCTCGTCTACAGCTTTCAATGTACACAGTTTTCAGCCTGTTGATTGGCAGTTTTATGATGGGGGTATTGGTGATGGGGCTATGCCCAGTGGCAGTGACCAAGTTTTATTTTCTGATGAAGCTTTCTGCGGTAATTTTCGTGAGGAGGATTTGGAGGAAGGGGAATTGAGAGACACTAATGTTGGGCTTTTGGCAGCACGGGCCCAGGGGGGTGGGTTGGGGCAACCCCCTGTCTCTCGTGTTTCGCAGGAGTCTCGAGCGGACCAGGCCGGTGTACGAGGGGCAGTGAGTTCTGGACCTTCGCAGAAGGAGCGTGGGGCTGTCACACTGCAGTCGGAGCAGTTGCCCAGAGGTAAGGATGGGTGGTGGTCTGTGTGGCAACCTAGGGAGAGTCTCCCTGTGAAGAGTACAAGGTCTATTGGTACGGGTGATGGGGTTGTGGTTGAGCGAGTCGCTCTGGCACCACGGCTTGAGCGGCCTGTATTTTCGAATGTTTCTACGGGGGATGGGGTTGTGGTTGAGCGAGTCGCTCTGGCACCGAGGCTTGAGCGGCCTGTACTTTCGCATGTTTCTACGAGGGATGGGGTTGTGGTTGAGCGAGTCGCTCTGGGACCGAGGCTTGAGCGGCCGGTATGTTCGAATGTTTCTACGGGGCAAGTTGCCAAAGAGGTTTCTACTGCTGGGAATGGTGGAATGGTTGCCCCACAGGTGGCGGAGGATAGTATCCTGCCGAAAAAGTTGCCTTATTCTGGGGTGGGAATGCCTTTGGGGTCTCATTTGTCCGAGAAAACGAAGAATCTGATATGGTCTGGGGCATTTGTGGATGTTTTTCGACTTCTTCATAGAGATATTCAGGCAAAGGAGGGGTCGAAGGAGGAGGAACTAGAACTGGCGAGGCGGCCCCGTGTTCCGAAGTCTATAGAGAATTGGACTTCGGCCTTTCTGATTTATGCCAGTGTTTATTGTCAACGTCATCCTGAGAAGGCAATTGCTATGTTTAAATATGCAGATATCGTCCGCAAGGCTCACAGTTCTTTTGGTGGCTTTGCATGGTTGTCCTATGATGACGAATTTCGGGCCCGCATGAGCGCTTTCCCCGAGCGTTCGTGGGGTGAGGTTGACTCCGAATTATGGTTACAGTGGATGGCTTCGGCAAATCCGCCTGCTACGACCCACACGGCTAGTGGTCAGCCGGTGCATTATCGGCCCTTTTCAGCTCGCCCCGCTCAGTCTGGGGCGGGGGTTTGGGGCAGAGGTCAAGCAGCCGCCACTGGCACTTGCTGGCACTTTAACCGGGGTTCCTGTAACAGGCCAGCTTGTAGGTACAAGCATGAGTGTTCCCAGTGTGGGGGAAAGCACTCCCTCACCCACTGTTTTCCTGGACAACGTTTGGGCGATCAGGGACGAGGTTCCGGGGGTAGGGGACAGCACCAACAGCCTGTTTACAAGGGCTCCTACTCCTATTAGGCAGACGGTTCTCGATCTCTGGCTGGTGGATTATCCAGATTTTGATGCCGCTAAGATTTTGTCTTGGGGTTTCAAAATTGGTTTTCGGATTGGATATCAGGGACCCAGGGTGGGCAGGTGGTCGGACAATTTGAAGTCGGCGAAGGAGAGTCCCCATGTGGTGCGGAAAAAACTGGATGCCGAGCTGGCGGCTGGTAGGATTGCTGGTCCTTTTGTATCTTGTCCTCTGCCTGACTTGATTGTTTCACCCCTGGGCGTGGTGCCCAAGAAGGCGGCAGGAGAGTTTCGTCTTATCCATCACCTGTCCTGGCCCGAGGGTACCTCCATTAATGACTTCATCGATCCGGCCGACTCGAGTGTTGCTTATGCCTCGGTGGACGATGCCTTACGGCTCGTGCGCATGGCAGGTGTTGGGGCATTGCTGGCGAAGAGCGATATTCAGTCGGCTTTCCGGCTTTTGCCCATCCATCCTTGGGATTTCAGTCTGTTAGGAATGCAGTTTGATGGTTGTTTCTATGTGGATCGTGTGTTGCCTATGGGCTGTTCCGTGTCCTGCTCCCTGTTTGAAACTTTCAGTACCTTCCTGCAGTGGAGATTCACTTTTGTTACTGGCCACGTCCTGGTCTGTCATTACCTTGATGATTTTCTTTTCATTGGGGAAGGTCGCTCCGGACAGTGCCAGTCGGCTTTGACCAGCTTTCAGGCCCTGGCGGAGGAATTGGGTGTTCCTTTAGCGCCGGACAAGACTGAGGGCCCATGTACGTCCCTGACTTTCTTGGGGATTGAAATTGACACGCTGTCTATGGTGGCGCGATTGCCTGCAGCAAAAGTGACGGAAATGTCTGACTTCATCCAACTGGTTTTGAGGGAGCGGAAAGTAGTTTTGAGAACTGTCCAGAAGCTGTTGGGGTACCTCAATTTTGCTTGTCGGGTTGTTCGGGCGGGCAGGACGTTCTGTAGACGTCTGGGTCTGTCCATGTCCGGTGCGAGCCTTCCCCATCATCGGGTACGCATTACCACCGCTGTCCGTGCTGATCTGACAGTCTGGCTTCGTTTTCTGCAGGAGTTCAATGGCGTGTCCTTGTTTTTTGCGGATGAGGACATGGTGTGGCAAGTACAGTTGTTCACTGATGCTTCTGGGGCTCATGGCTTCGGAATCTTTTGGGACGGTCGGTGGTGCGCGGCCGGCTGGCCGGCGCTCTGGCGGGACCAAGGTCGTAGCATAGCATTTCTGGAGCTCTTCCCACTGCTGGTTGCTTTGTATCTGTGGGGGGATGAGTTTCGGAATCGATCAATTTTGTTTCATGTGGACAATTTGGCAGTTGTACATCTTGTCAATCACCAGAAGGCTCGTGATTTGCGGGTGTTGCGACTCCTGCGCGCATTCATGCTGCGGTGTCTGCAATTAAATATTGTCTTTAAAGCACGGCATGTTCCTGGCACTTCTAACTGCATCGCTGACTCTTTGTCTCGATTTCAGTGGGCCGAGTTCCGCAAGTTAGCTCCTGGGGCGGACCTGGAACCAACAGCGATCCCACAGTACGTATGGGCCATGGGGGATTGAGGGTTCACCAATTAGTCGAACATTCGGTGGCCGCCTCAACGAGGCGGGGGTATGTGAAGGCTTGGAGCGAGTTTCTGCAGTTCGGTAAGGAGTTGGTGGGCCCGGCTGGGGCTGGTTGGTCTGATGAACGTGTTATCTTACAGTTTGTGTTGCATTTGGCAGACAAAGGTCTATCGCCCACTACCATTTCGGGCAAGTTGGCTGGGATTTCTTTTTATGGGCTACTTTGGTGGGGGAGGGATCCGGTTGGGGGGGTGTTGGTTCGTAAAATGTTGAAAGGTTTGGCTAGGCTTCGGGCTGGTGGTCCGCAGCTTCGGCAGCCAGTGACTTTTGAGTTGCTTCAGTTGTTGTTACCAGAGTTGGAGTTGTGTTGTCATGATGCTTTTGAGTGTGCCAAGTTTCGTTTGTGTTTCATTTGGTTGTTCTTTGGGGCATTTCGGGCTTCGGAATTGTTGGGGTTACGGGGTAAGGTAGGCATGACTAGCAGTGAGGTTGTGTTGGAGAGTGACAGGGTGCGGCTGTGGCTGCGGGCATCCAAAACCGACCAGTTGGGGAGGGGTAAGTGGGTGTTCCTTGGCAGGAGTGGTGTTTCTGCTTGTTGTCCGGTTGGGGAATGGGAAGTGTTTGTATCATCTCCACATTTTCTCCAGGGGTCTATATTTTGTCATGTGGATGGTAGTCCCATTGTGGCTTCCCAATTGCTGGCTGTCTTGCGCAAAGTTTTGTTGCGCTTGGGGAAGGATCCGGTTCAGTTTGGTACCCATTCCTTCAGAATTGGTGCGGCGACGGAGGCCGCTCGTTTGGGGTGGGACTGGTCCCAGATCAGACGCATTGGTCGTTGGCGTTCCAAGTGCTGTGAGAAATATGTGAGGAAATAGTGAATTGTTTGGATTGTCTAACATTTCTTTCTCTCCTAGGTCCTTGGCCGTCGGCCCCCGGAGGCAAACGGAGGGTTTGGATACTAGGGCACTCTTTTATTAAACGTGCAGCTTGCGCCGCTGCCACTCAGCTCTGTGGGAGATCGCTGGGTCTCAACAGCGCGGAACATGAAGTCTCCTGGCATGGAACAGGGGGCATGCGGTGGGGTGGGTTTTTTCCCGCCTTAGCTGCTTTGGTTTCCCAGTGTTTGGGGGGCCCTCCGGATCTCTTGGTGCTCCATCTTGGCGAGAATGACTTGGTTTCTCTCTCTGGGTTAACTTTGTTGAAACTCATGAAGCAAGATCTGGAAATTATCAAAACCACATGGGTGAGCACCATGCTGATATGGACTGAGTTTGTGCCTCGTCTGCAGTGGCGTGGAGCAAGGAACCATTCCGCCCTTGAAAGGGCCAGGAGAAAAGTGAACAGGACAATGCGACCTTTTTGTCATAATTTGGGTATCTACTGTTTGAATCATTATCATTTACAGGTCTCGGAACATCATTTATTTTGTGAGGACGGTGTGCATCTCTCGGCTTTGGGTATTTCTTTTTACCTTTTAGAACTCAGGGATTTGATTAGTAAGGTTCTTCAGGTACAGTTATGGTGTGCTCCTTCCTGTCCTTTTGGTGGGGCAGGAAAACACTAAAGGTTTTCCTGGGTGGCGGGTTTTTGGTAGTGGGGGTGGGCAGCCTGGAGCGGGTTGGCCATCCTGAAGGGTAGTGTGGGTAGGTTAGGGGTAGTAGATAGGAGTTTCGTTCTGGGTTTTGGGATTCAGGTTTTCTAAGATCATTGTAGAGTTGGTTTTGGTAAATAAATAAATAATGAAATGTGTTTCGTGAAAATTATGATGCACCTGTCCTAAAATAAAGTGGCCTTTTTTGCTCCTAAAAGAGAGATGTGGACAATGATTTCTTGCGCGAGGGGGGACCCAGGGAGAGCCAGGCGCGAGCCGGTCTCTCCCTGGGTAGGTTCGCGCGAGAAGCAGGAAAGCAGGTGTGGGCTGATTAGGGAAGTGATATAAGGGGGTTAGGTTGGCAGTGGCGTAACTGCGTAGCGGGAGGCTAGTAGGGAGGTTTGTTTTGCCCCACCCACCCTCCCTCTTTTTCTTTTCCATTTGGGTGGGGGGTGTTTTTCTTCTGTGGTACCCTAGGTGCTGCTCCTTTCTTGGCCTGCCACGGTTAGGATGGGTGCCTTTGTTCTACCTATAGGCGGGTTTTTGGTAGTGGGGGTGGGCAGCCTGGAGCGGGTTGGCCATCCTGAAGGGTAGTGTGGGTAGGTTAGGGGTAGTAGATAGGAGTTTCGTTCTGGGTTTTGGGATTCAGGTTTTCTAAGATCATTGTAGAGTTGGTTTTGGTAAATAAATAAATAATGAAATGTGTTTCGTGAAAATTATGATGCACCTGTCCTAAAATAAAGTGGCCTTTTTTGCTCCTAAAAGAGAGATGTGGACAATGATTTCTTGCGCGAAGCACAGGTGGCCGGTGATCTGCCTGTGATGTGCAGAGCCAATCCGTTCACAGAGGAATGAGTTTTCCCTTTAAAGCCCACTGCAGGCGCCTCCACAGCCTATACGCGCTATTTGGCAATAGGTTATGGGTGTTGCAGTCTTCCATTCTAATGCTGACCTTTAACCTGGCACAGAAACAAACTGAATTATTTCTTGGGACTGTAATCTTTGGTGTTATTTTTGCCTATTTCAGTGGTACTCATTGAATCCACCTCTGAAGGATAGACCCCTCCTTCGGCCCCCCAAGGTCCAAAGCTGCGAGCTGGAAGTTACCAGCAAAAATCACTGCAGCTAGTGCCCAGTCTCCTCGGCTACCGTCCATTTATCTCAAAGCTCCCTTCTGGCTGAAATTTGACCACTGGGGGCCTGATTATGAGGAGGCCTGTCAAATGCGATAATTATCAGATCCGATAAAAATCCTCCACCGACGAGTTCGGAATCCATCAAATGAAATAATTAAAGCAATATTCCATCTTTATGTGTAATATTGTACCAAAACCCTCACCTCCAGATGAATAATACTGTGCTTTTTCTCCTTGTTCCATTCCATTAAGTTTGAACTGCCGATATTTAACACAGGGTGCAATGCTTATCACACCTGGTAATTAATGAGTGTCATAAACGTAGCATCGCTTGTCATTAATTAAACTTGCGATTGGATTGCAATTTTCCGGGCCACTTGTAATCAGGTCGTAAGTAGTATGTGTAGGTGGATGGATGAGCACCTGATGAGGAGTGTGTGAAATATCAGCAAAACCCATTAAAATGTGACCTTTGCAGACGAACAGAATTATATATTTGTTTTCATATCTGGGCTCAGAGGGTAACCGGTAGCCTTTGAGACGAGCTTCTTTCATGCTACAGAAAGGTCAACGAGAAATTGAGCAAGTGCAAGTGCTCTGCTTCCAATAGCAGGGTTGCAGTGCAGATGTGAATCAAATTCCAGGCTCTTAGGGCTGGTAGTAGAACCAGTTGGGCAGCCCTGCTGTCTACGTGCACTTCCAAAATAGGGGATCGCTGTCCCGCTCTTTTTTGGATCCCAGATATAAAACAAAATTTGTAGCACTGTTTTTCTGAAAAGGAGTACATATCCATATATTGCATGCTCCACTGCACAAACAGTAAATTAAAACACACTGATTCACATGCAAGTGCTATTTCAAGGACACAGTATATTTCCTGTGAAATAATTATTCATCCAAGGGAGGCCTACCCTAGTCTGGTTTCTCACCTTCCTACTAATTTCTCTAAAAGTTTAACAGTGCACTATGGATAATGACAGTCCCAAATTATTATCCTTAGCAGTCTCTCCAACCCATAAAAGCTTTGTCAAACCCAAACATTCTAGTTGCATTTGGGCCCATTGTTAGCTGAACGTAGCTGGCACAGCTTCAAAAACCTCCAGAAATAACCACTGTCCATTGTTTAATCAGTAATCTGGCCATGAAAGCTGAGCAAAACCTTAACATTTGAATTGTAGTCAGGGCCATCATCAGCTTCAAAAATCGTTTTGTTGTATATACAGAATAAACATTTCTACAAAGCATAGGTTCTAAAACCCTATATTATTAACTACAGAATACATTTTTGTCACTTCTACTACTACAGTTTATGAAACAGTAGTGCCCAATATTTCACATTCTAGTCTCAATTAGCATGTCAATGGTTGAATAAAAGCATGCGTTTCATGCTAACTGCACCAAAATAAACTTAATTTAAAAATAGTTAACATTAACGTGCAGTATGTCCTTTTTTGCCATGTCTGGTTTTCTGGTGAAAGCACAACTCACTCACTCTTCAGCATGGTGGCTTATGCTGTTCTTTCAACCCCTCAATGGTAATATAGGACCATATCACACACAGGGGCGTAGCATAGCCAGTGAGATTTGCGGGGTGGAGGGGTGGGATGGCGAAGGCCCGGAAAGGACTGTTCCCATTCAATGAGGGACAGGGTCAGTACTGATTTGCTTTATATGAGACTGTGCCTAAAGTGGCACAGTGGGTGAAAAAAGCAGGGAAGCCGGTATTGATCTCAGGTTATCTGGTTTCACATTATGATCAGGAGCTGCCCGTGCAGGTGTGAGTGGTGGGGAGGGGTAGGTGGTAACTCGATAGACGACGACAGGGGAAAATACATTTTCCCTCGTCATCTGTCGAGTTCTCCCCAACCCACCGCTCTTACCTGCATGAGCCGCTCCTAAATATGAGTGTGATATATATTGCCTTTACTCTTGCTTTACGACGAGAAAAGAAGGCACACAGATAGCAGACTAGACGTAGGGACTCCAGAGCCAACAACTTAGCCAAGAATGCATTTGTTTGGGAGGTGCCACACCCCAAACACCTCCCTTAAAGATAAGCTTCTGATCACATAGTTGCCTGTCTAGTGCCTTGTTACAGCTTTTTACTGCTAATACAATTATTTGGGTGAGGATACAAATTTAATTTGAAGCATTGTGAAAATGTGCTCGCCTTTAGCAGTAGGATTTGTTTCTCTCTAGTGCATTAAAGGTAAGTCGACATGCTGGTTTACCTGGGGCCATGAATAGGTGGTACCTAACTGCAATGAGGGTCGTAAATGCATGGTTTCACTACAAGCACACTCGGTGCACAGAGAGCCCATCAACGCACCCAGATATTGCTTATTGTCAATGATATGAACTACCAGAGATTCACAGCTCAACGCCAAAAGGTCAGACCTCAACAGGCCTTAAATAAATAGGTTCGATTAATGCAAATCGCCAGTTAAAAGCCTTATGAAATGTATACCAAAAACACAACGAAATAAGAAGTAAGGCATTTCTACGTTTATGTTGCTTTTTATAAATAGTGCTCTTTCACCTGTGGGTCTCTTGGCGCCGAGAAGAAGGATTAAGAGCTCTTTATTATGATTTATTTTAATTCTTCCTTTACTGTTTCCCTTCTATTTAGTCTCCATACAGTGGTATTTAGCTTTTTTAAAAGTGAAAGATCAAAAATAAAAAAGAGTTTATTGGCTGTCCAGTGCTTAATTTTGTACCAGTGCTCATAGTTTGCCCACAGCCACACTGCTATCAAAGGTCGGGGTGCTAAAAACCAAAGCAGCGTAGTTTTAACTCCCCCTTAAGACTCTTTAATCCACAATCAGACACTCCCTACCTCTTGATTTCACTCTAGTAGGTTCCTTTTACTCCTGCTTTCTCCAATTGATCTTGTTTTCACTCTTTCTCTTCCTCCTTTCTCCTTTTGTGTTTTTCTTTCTTTTGTTCTGGATCAAAGTCTGTTGAGGAAAAATAAGTGCCGGTCCCCAAAAATGAGCCACCCATGGGTCCCACCTCCAACCACCTGCTCAATTTAAGCACTGTTGTTGACAGAATTCCAAGGTGTCTGTTCCACAACTGAGAAGCTAGGACATCTTTAGAACGAGCAACATCTTGTACTTTTTGATACGAGGGATGCTTGCTAGCACAATCGGCTGATGCACAATGAAGCATACATCCAGGTTGATAGTGATCAATAATTTCCTTTATAATTGAGGTAGTGGAAAAGGCCATTGAATTTTTATTGTAATAAAGGGTACGGTACAGTTTCTCTAATATGGCACATTTTCCCCCCAGTGCAGCTGCCTCAAAACTGGAGTGATATGTGTTCTTCTTGATGTTCTGGACCATGGCAGACGTATTCTGGCATCAGTGTAGATATTTGATTAATCAGGCAAGTATAGCTACATTCATGTTTTTTAAATAGTCCTGTTTTTTAAATAGTCCACCTTGGACATAAACATGGCGATCGTAGTTTGTGGATCATCTAGGTATGGAAAAAGTTTAGCAACAGCCACATTTTATAGAAGTAGCGGACCAACCGGAAAAGGAGGAGTGGATCAGCATGCCTAGTGATTTATTTGTACCAGTGTGGTTGATCCTATTGAACATGGTCAGGGGAGTTGATGAAAGGTCTAGCAACTACTAGAGCATTCTACTTTTGCACAATCACTTTAAAGACATTTTTTAGTCGTGGTCTTGGGTGAAGGCGGGCTTTGATAAAGTATTTTATAGGATTGTTACTCAAGGGAGGATCTGTGTGTCATCTGAATTATTGCCTTGATGAAAGGGGAGAAGTAATCGTTGAAATAGGAATGGAGATAGAGCATATCATTATTGGGTATTGAAACATACCTTCTAAAGTAAAAAGGGAGAGCCCTTTGAGCAAGTGCAGGGCCTCTTCTTGGTAGAACTGAGTCTCCAATGCCTAATTCTGTTAACCAGCGAAGTAAGATGTTGTGGTATAAGGTGTTGAATGCAGCAGAGAGCAGTGCTAGCACTGTTCACTGCCCACCAACATGTATTGATCATGACTTGAAGCTTATAGACACAGACTCGGCTCCTCTCACTCCTTTAAAACTAGTCTAAAAAAATGTAAACAGGTCATTTGATTCATGATGAGATTGAATTTCTTTATAGCAGTAGCTTGCCCTTTCATATAACCCTCGAACATTTCACAGGTATTGACACTAATGTGACCCAGTGCTATCTGGCACATGTTATCTTTAAAATGTAATTTTCATCTTTTCATCATAGTCTTTGTGAACATTATGACTTGACTTCACAGCCTAAACTGACAACAAGAGGAGCTGAAATGTATCTTGGTTTTTCATGGTCTGCTGCTTTGCTGTATCGTAATCCATTTCTGCTGCAATTAAATCAAGACTTATGGTTCACACATGAAAACTAAAATTCATCAGAGGCTAGATACAAAAAGATTTTATTGAGTAATTCCAGCCGTAAGCCATGAGTCAGCAGTTAGTATTCTTGACTTAATCCTGGCATCCAGGATAAACAAGGAGTACCAGATGAGTAAACACACAAAAGGCGATGGAGGATGCTTGAAATAAGTCTAATCACTGACAATCACTTGGGTAGCACTCCAGCCCATCATCTTTTGTCCACCATGCTACTTCAGATTAGACCCAGCTATTTGTGAATAAGTCTTGATCCTGCACCAAACTGGCAGTCCAGCCCGAACTGCCCAGCCAGGTCCTCTCTGAATCGGAACACAAGCAAGCTAAGACCACTTTTACCGAGACTGGCACTCTTCAGTGAGCATGGGGCCCAAGCCTGAGCATATGCTTGACATCTTAGGATGTTAAGTCAAAAAACATAAGGTGATGGGAGGATGTTTGCAATAAGTCAGGAGCAGCGTCATTTTGCCTCCACCCTTTCATATTTAATTAGGCCACATATTTGTGTACTTATGGTCTAATGTACTCGTGTGATGTAACCTTATTAACATAATGTAGAGCAGTTGAACAGTTACAGAAAGTGCATCTACTGTGTAATCTCGGCATTAATATGAGTCTGTATATTAATGTTTCTTTACAGTAACAATGAGTTGCAGTTCTCAAATATATCTACATCTGTGTGGTTGGAATAACATTGTACTCCTTATATTTTCACATGTTTTTTTAAAATAATACTCTCCATTTATTTTATAATTGAAAATGTATCCAGTTGACTAGTGCACTGCATCTATTTTGCAACTGTATATGTATCTTTAATCATGCATTTAAAGCATGTACTGAAATGCTTGCTGTACTAAAGTTGACCAAAGGCCTTAAGCTTTTGGATTTCGCAATGTTTAACTTTTAACGTGAATGCTTGCTTTGGATGCAATGTTTTTCTTTCCTCTGCAGGTGCAGTTACATAAGCTCATGGTTAAAGAAAGGCTCATTGTGTGAAAGAGATAGTGAGGCTTGAAAGGAGTTGGCAAAGATAAAAACATGTAATGAAGGAAGAGAGGACTTCTGTCCGAGCGGATTAAGGAGGCGGGAGGAATCCAAGGATGTTCTAATATGTAGACCAAAGGAAAGAAATCTTGAGTGCACTTGCCAAGTTTATTGTTTGAAGATGGCAAATGATTGGACATATGACCAGGAATTCTCAAAAGTTCTTTTGGTGGGTGTAATTGCTCATTGCACTTTAGATTTATTCAGGGTTTCCTTTTGGCTAGAAGAGGTACAGACCTCTTTGTGACATCTCTGTTGTGGGGCTTCATTCTATGCCATATACTTTACCTTTGAGGACTTCTACAGAAGTACTGCTATGCTAAGACTTTTCTCTGCTTCCCAGGCTTGATAGGGTTTCCCTGATTCCTAGTTAGAATAGTGTTGAGTAGCACTCCTTAGAAAACCCCATGTACAGGCAAGAGCATCAAAACCTTTAATCTACTCACCAGACTGTATCTCTCATTCTTTGTGTAGCAGCTACTGAATTCCTCATTTGCTTCCTGTTATTGAGGATCAATTTTATACATCTTTTTTATATCCTTTAGTGATTCTATATTTTTATACTATGTTTCTGTGACTGATTTATATCAGATTGACTTTTAAATATTAATAAATCCATACTTAATCCCATCAATGGACTCTGAGCTTACCATGTGATCAAATGGGGTATACTGTAATTGGTAAATTGTAATTAGTTCCAATTCCTTTTATTTCGCAGGGACTTAGAACCTTCCATTGCAGGGGGCAAGGAAGAAGGAGTCCACAAGTCTAACCACTGGCAAATTCTCAGGGTAGCATTCAAACTCATTGTTCATTTGCCCCTACATTTCACCTCAGATTAGATTGAGCTGGGGAACATTCTTTACAACGCAACTTTTACAACGAAGTACCTTTACGACGCAACCATTACAACGCAACTTTTACAACGTCTTGCGCTGGGGGGCGCTCTAGGATAGGGAATAGTTTCCAACACCTTCCCTACTATCCACGGGGACTGGAGTTGGAATATTAAATTAAACTATTCACTATCCAGCGCCCCCCAATGCAAGTCGTTGTAACGACTTGCGTTGTAAAACTTGCTTCGTAAAGGCATGCGTTGTAATAGCATGCGTTGTAACGTCATACAACCTATGTCCATCAGCATCAGATTCTGGAAGTTTCTCATGATATATGATAATTACTAATGATTTCGAAGGCTTAACAAACAGCCTTGTATGTCAGACTTGTCCCATCGCACCTGCATTAAAAAATAAGTGAAAAATGCTTAATTTCAGCAGCTCATCACTTTTGAGTTGAGCTCTGGGGTGGAAGGTGAAGATAATGCTGGTAACTCACTGTTGATGATGGTGACAGTATCAGACAAACGGTTAATCATTTAAAGTGAAGGAGGCTAGTAAAGGAGTGAGTATGAGTTAAAGGAGTGTTGGCACAAGTAATCAGTGTTGAGACAGTAGTAATGCAAATACTAACGAGAGACCAGTAGCCAAATCATTATGCCTTGAGGGTGGAACAAATGGAGGTATGGATTGTGGGATGTATGAGTAGAGGAGGGCAGAGTCTAAGAATGTTAAGACTGTTGTCTAATACAGTATGTCGCAGACAATGAGTCTGTTGTGAAGGATTCCAAATATAAGGTTTAGTTTATGGGAGCGAAATTACTATAATTGTGGATTCCGGATTCAAATTGACACTCACACTTTTGTTTGAATTTGGCATTGTTGGAGTGGTGGTGTTAAAGATTGAGTCCTCGCTGAATTATGTCCAGGAGGAAATTAGGGTGAACTTGTAGATTTCCTATATAATGTAAAAGTGACCACATAATTGAATATACTAGATTTAGAGAGTACATGAATTATGGAATGGAACACCCATTCTCACTTGGAAGCATTATTTTGGTTGACAAGGGAGTTGTCTGCAAGGATAAGCAAGCAGTTCAGGAAAGTGTGGATTTCATAAAGAGGCATAGCATTGGGGACCCATTGCAAGGATTCTGTCATGAAATAATTAGGTGTAAAACAACATTAATTTTATGGTATATAAAGTAAGGAGAATGCCAATATGTGCATGATAGCCTTTGGAAAAATAATTACACATGTGTCAGCTAAGAATTTTAAATTAGATTGCAGTGTTCAAGAGGCTGGCTATGATTGTCATGAAACATACAGATAAATAATTCAAGAAAAATGCATTGATTTACAAGAACTTAAAAATAATATATGGATGAATCAGCAGCCATTGCCAAGGATTAATGAATTATTGACAATGCTGGGAAGATTTAGTGGTTCCAAATTTGGACCTGTTTCTGTTGTATATTATCAAATTGAATAGGAGGCTAATTCCCAGCTATTTGTGAGAATTAAATAAGAATGTATGCAATAGCAATGTTAGCAACAGTCAGGAGTTGCGATGCAGATGTTAGAAAGCAGAAAACCTTCCAAACTGCAATGTTTTACAGATACCATTGCAACTTTTGCAAAAACAATCTTTGCAACTTCAAAAGCCCTATTTTAAATGGCAGTGGTATCATGGTAGAAGAACTGTTTCTTGACTGATTATTGAGAATCACAATAGGGAGGCAGTCAGAGGATGATCATTGTAAGCAAGAGCAATGTGCAATTTAAATTGCTAAGGTGAGTGCATAATGCTGTTTTACTGGAAAATATTTATTATCAGGATGACTCAAGGAAACATAAGAGGTAGATGTTTATGGGCACCCAGATACCTGAATTTGTTATCATTACCAATACAAACTTACTTCAGAAGAAATTTTAGATGGGCTGCTTGGAAGGTTAAAGAGATACATATATTTGAATATGTCATGAAACAGGAGAAAATAGCCTCCAATCAAAGTTTACAAGAAGAATGCACACTCACTACTTCAGAGATAAGAAAATTCATATAGCCTCAACAGTGTTTCTGGACAATAATTACAGGCCTCCAGGAAGGTTATCAAAGTTCCCAAACATTATCCCACTTGCTCAAATTTTGACCTTTCAGGAAACCAACCTCACCACCTTACACTTTGAGAACAGACCATTCGCAGGCCAAGCCAATATCTTGAAAGCAAAATGCAGAAATCAATTGGGATGTAAACTACCATTGAACAATCAGAGATGAAATTCTAAACTCACAGAATGAGTAGGACCTGTGAGGCATGTTGAAATATATGCAGGTTAAAATCTTACTCTTTAGGCATTAGTGTCCAGCTAAATAGCTCAAAATGCGTGTGTTGGCCGAAAACAAAAACTGCAGATGTGAGGGGCAGACAAGTATTTTGTACATACATTTGGGAGCTGCCATATATAATCCATGTGCCTGGAGCACAACTGTGCAAGTGTAAATACTTGCAAGGTAAAAAAGTCTCCCAAATCACATAAATGACTTTGCTCTCTGATATCCTAGTCCTTGACAGGCTTTCTAAATAGTTTCTAGAGAACCTATAGCCACACTTTTGGCAGTACAATGAAATATATCACATCTTTCTCAGCTACCAAAATGTCACTAGGTTGCACACAAAAGCATTACACAGATAATAAACAAACAAGTGAAAATATTTGGGAGCCTTTAATCACTGAACTGCCAGTCTCAATGAATATCCTGCCCCCTTGATTCACCATCAGGTAATAATATATGTATGCAAGAAATACCAGGAAAGATTTTACAATCTTATATAAATGTCTTTCCTTATAATTTTTCTTTAGTTTTTAATGTCTAATTTATAGATTTCTTTCTTTTTAATTTTTCTTTCGTTTTTAATGTTTAAATGTAGTTTTCATTTTTATGATGTATGCTACTGAAATTAGATGGTATCCATTTAATGATACCACTATTTAATCACACTAATAATAAAGGTTTCTGTCACTGAATCATGTTGGATGAATGGCCGTACAAATCCATTATTACTCTATTATCCTGCTAAATATTAAATGATGGTTTCAGGAGTTGAACATTTGTTGAAATGTAGAGACTACCACCTTTGTATTTGTGGCACTCACATGAGATACAGTTCAGAATGACATCTGCAGACTGTATTTTAGAAATACTCAAAATAGAATGTTGTTCTGTAGGTGTAATTGACCTAGGTATATTAGTTCACTGAGCTAATATATTGAAGTTGAAATGAAAATGAATGATCTATAGAAACCCAGGCAGGCAGCGGTGAGTATCCAGTGGCTGACATTGCAACGAACACGAGAACCACAACACATGACCACAATGACGGATGGTGGGGGGGGGAGGTGTCGCATTCCAAACCAGCTAATATTCGATACATTTTCATGGCAAAAATATCAAGAGGGCTCCAGTAACCAAATGGAGACTGCACAACCACAAGCCCTGGCGGCAGCGGACCAAGGAGAACTTACTTTGCATGATATAATGACAGCCTTCACCACGATCTGTACTTCCCTTAAATCACGCATAGACTCAGTCTCAACAGAAGTTTCCCTAATCCGGGCAGATCTCCAAAACATGGACACTAGAGTCAAGGAAGTAGAAGAAATCACGCAATCGCTTGCAACAAGCACTTCAACACGCCGGAAACAAGTTCTGGAACTCCAAAACACTAGCAAACAACATATTGCACAGCTGGATGACTATGAAGGCAGGTCGAGACAAAATAATATACAAATTCTTCAAATCCCAGAAAGAGCGGATGACCAGGCAGCAGATTTATTCGTGGAACACCTGATTACAAACTATCAAAAAACAAACAACCTCTCAGAAATGTTTCGCTACACACAAATTAAACACGCACTGACTGCAGCCATCCCGTCTGACCACAATCTGCCAGAGGCCATCCCTTCAGAAGACAGATTGCTTACAGAACACATGACTCAAAGAGCCATCTCCATGATGTACCAAAAAATAATCAATAATCTCCCGGATCCACTAATGCGACTTCACTCTCAGTGGCAGGCGGACCTAGGAGAACTTGAGGAAGACGAATGGCAACAGGCGATGTTCTCCCAGCGAGAAGTGGCTATAACGGCTAGACTTAGATTAATACTGCTAAAAATATTACACAGACTGTATTATTCCTGTGAAGAACTGGTAAAAATTGTTAAAAAGATCCAGCTCTTTATGCCCTAGTAAGTTTAATTAAGTCGGTACATACTACCACATGATATGGGCAGGCCCGAAAATTCTAAAATTACTGGGAGGGGGGGCCACATCACAGTTACAACAAGTATGTGGCAAGGAACTGTCACCCCATCTGAAATGACACCTCCTCAATATATGGGGCCCAACAGATCTGACTAGTATAGAACAAACATGGATAACTTTAGGGATAGTAATCGCAAAACGAAGCATTGCTCATAGTTGGGGGCACAAGAAATTCCAACCAACAGTGGAAGAGTGGAAGCAAGATATGGACTGGTGTATGCTGGCCGAAAAAACGGTCTTTGTAAATAGGGGCTGTCACCGGAAATTGGGATCGATAGTGGGGAAACTGGAGTGCTCATAGAGGCTATAGATGTATCTCTCCCTCAATACAAAGGAACAGATAGGGAGGGGGGCACGGGATGTCAATGTTGATGATATATAAATGACAAGTGACTGGTACTGCAGGTAACAACATATTGGCCGTAAAACTGCAAATATCTTGGGAAATGTGAATCTCAGTTGTTGTATAATTCCAATTTCAATAAAAAGATTTAATTATAAAAAAGAAAATGTATGATCTAAAAGTTAAAGTAATGCCACCACCCAACCACACACGCATATAAGACATCCTTAAATGCATTTTTGGAAGGGCCCTACATTTCCATTGTTAAGAAAAGTTATGCAAGTGTGAACCATATATGATACTTGTAGGCATCTATTGGGGTTAAGTTTTGCATAGTTAACCTAGGGAAAGGAGGGGTTGGGGATCTTGATATAAAGGTGCCTCCTAAAACTGCCATAATGGTATAATATTTTTACTACTCATATTGTGTGCACTAAGGTAGTATATTGATTGTAATTGATCTTGAAAATATATTACTAGTTTCCTACTTTTCTTGAGTGTGGTGATTCATGATGTAAGTGAGGTTTTGTTCCAGTAGCTGTCCCTTGAAATCTTGCAGGACTGATTATTACCTAGACACACCTCATTCATGTAATGTTACTCGGTTGCAGAGTGGTTGCGATTAACCCAGTTCTCTGTCTCAAAATGCCTTATGCCATAAGTTTACAACATGGAATTTATATATTTTTTGTAAATATTATCACTTGGGACAATGGTTACGCCATTCTGCCATATGTTAAGACTCCTTACCTAACCGTCATACTCCAAGAAGTCAGAAAAGTTATAATGGTGCAAACAAAAAAAGAAGTGAAGTTATTGGAATATTAAAGAGAAGAACAAGATGTGTCCACACAAATGAGGAGGAGCATTAGAATATTCTCCTGAAAATACATGTAAATTATGCAAGATGGTGATGACAAGGATGTTGAACCACAAACTGTTCCTCTCGCATAAGAAAGGAACACCTTACAATCTGTAGAAGGTAGATCACACAGCACAAATACATTTTTTTGAAAAACAATTGTTGTGATTTGTTCAGAATAACAATAATTAAATTTTAAATGTGTTTATAAAATAAATGTTGTTCCTTCACAAGAACTTTATATTATGAATATGGGCCTGACTTAGTTCTTGGCAGAGGGGTTAGTTACTCTGTGACAGCGATGATCGATATCCCGTCCGCTGAATAATAAATCCCATTATATCCTAAGGGATTTATATTTCGGTGGACGGGATATTCGTCACAGTTGTGATGGTGTAACCCCTCCGCCTGAATCTAAATCAGGCCATACATTTGTATAATATATGAATTAAACTTTGTTTTAAAAAAAATACATGTGTTACATATCATATTAAAAAAAGCTCAATTTTGTCAAAAATACAAAGTATTCTGTTTTTTCGTTTCTTGCACAACTTGATCTGTTCATGTGCATCTGGCTTGTGTTACCTTGATATTCTTCACTGCTGTTTCTACTCTGCAAATTAGTAATACTTTATTGTGCAGAAGCACTACTCACAGTTGTGCCTCCTTCACTCTCAGGTAACATGGTTGTAGGGCTCGAAACTAGATGGTCTGCAGGAGGTCTCACTTGTGCTAACGGAAAACACAAACAAACTCAAGTAATTGAGATCGTAAGTGGATGCTCTACAACTTAAGTGTGATGAGCTAGAAAGCAGGGCACCTGGAACCAACATTTGATTCTGAAATGTAGCAGAAGAAGAGGAAGACAGTGGCTAACCGCCTATGTTAACTCATTGTTCAGCCATGTACAGCAAATGAAAGAGGGAGAAGTGGTTGGTACTGAAAGAGCACACAGAGTGGAACATTTGAATGCTAGCAGAATGCTAACACCAACAGCAGCAATGTGGGACTGAAATTGTCCTCATTACCACAAAAGAAGGTCACATTAAAATAAGCATGGACATCCCCACCATTTGCTTTGGTGGCAACATGCTCATCCTACCACAAGAACTCTTCCAGTCTACATTGGAGAAATAAAGAAAAATTAAACCCTTAACATATTGCAATTTTGGTGGATGATTTCCTCGTAAGCTCATTTTCCAGTCTTACTGGGGGACGTCCCTCATTCAAACTACAGAGGAGGGACTTAAGCTGCGGTGATGCTGCAAAATAAATGACATGTGTATGCAACATGTTTGAGTGACCAATGGGAATAGCAGGTGGCGGTCCCACCATCAACATGAATGGAAACGACTGAGAGCATAAAAGGAATTGAGACCTACAGAAATACTTACTATCGATACAAATTAGCAAAAAAGATCATCAGATTAAACAACAGAAAATATCCGAGGGCTAAATGACCCACAGGGAGACGAAGCTTGTAAAACACAGAATGAAAATGTCTTCAATGAAGAGAACATCAGTGCTCTAATGACCATGTGAAGGACTTGTTTATGACACTACCATAGGGAGAAGTAACTGAACTCACAAGGGTTATTGTTATTATTTCTTTTTAGGTGAAATCATGCATGTTAGACATGTTTGTTCTATTTGATCGAAATATGGGGCATGGAAGGCTTGGTGGAGGGTGGGGATATACACACAAGGAGAGACTTGATCACGTGTATTCAATTCCACATCCACTCCAGGAGAACATGGAAACCATCACTGACAAAATTCCACGTGTTATCACTGAATGTGAAGTTGATTGATTCCCCTTTCAAAAAGGAAGAGGATTTACATATGTTTAGCCTCTGAAAAAAAGCAAAAATTGTCATACCGCAAGAGACAGATTTTAGGAGAGTAAATGCCTGTTGTTTCTACTCCAAAACATACACGTAACAATAACCCAGAAAAACACCCACTAAAACATGGGGAATAGCCAATCTGTTGGCAAAATCCTTTGATATTGTAGCGCATGAAGCACTTGTGCACGAAAATCGGAGGTTTGCGATGATAAAAGGAACATTTAAAGGGGAATGATTACAATATCACCCTATAATACCCAATCAAGGTCAACACTGCATCTATAGAGGGTTTTTACGGAAACGTTTGGGATTCATGGAGTGGCTGCTAACAGTAATTGGAAGCAGTCCCACAAAGCCTCATTGTCTGCTACTGAAGAAATGTCCAGACAGGTCCGGAAGGAAATACAAGAGTTTGGTTTGGTTGAAGTTTGTAGAGTGACGCCCAGGGATGGGATTACACTTGTTAAACACCAGTTCACCTCTCTTGGTCCAGGATACATATCCGAATAGGGAGCATGTCAATGCATTCAGTGACAGATATCCGTATAGGCATCACTGTGGTCTCTGACCATGCATACATTTATTTGGAAATTGACTTCTAAGCACAAAGACGTAGGGACAGGACATGGAGATTAGGGAAACATCTAATTCAGGAAACTGCTAGTAGAGTACAAATTGCCACAGCCCTAGATGCCTATTTGAGCACACAATTAGATAACAGATAACTCTACTAATGCAAATTTGGATGCTCTGATAGCAGTAATTAAAGGGAGATGGGTAGCCAAAGCAACAGTGGCCAAAGAAGAAATTGCACCAATCAAAAACTCAACTAGAAAATTATCTGCACTGGACTGAAGAAAAACACAAATGGCCAAGCATTAGGAGAGACCTAAAAGCCCTCACAACAATAAGAGATCAACTGCAAGGACTGTAAATTGACAAAGCTGAAAATGCCCTTCTATGTTGAAAGGCAAAGCATACAAGATAGGGTATAAGGCCCATTGTATATTAGACAATAGAGTTATGCTAGGGTCAATAAAGACAGTACGATTGGGCACAACCGGGACATATCACATATGATGTAAGAGGGAAAGCAATTATACTCTGAGCTTACTACACTAAGCTGTATACACAGGAACACACTGACAGCAATACAAAATTCTCAACCCGAACAAACCCCGTGCTCCCAATGGATTTACTGGGGAATTTTTCAGACTCTATAAAGCAAAACTGCCACCGTTATTGAAATAAATGTTCCAGTCCTTTAGGGACACCAGTAGAGTCACTTTGTCAACGGATGACACCACACTAATAGTGATCTCCAAGCTAGGAAAGGACCACTCACAGTAAGTGACCTATACACAAATCATACTATTGCATCCAGATAAACAGATCTCCCATCACTAATCAATGTGGATCAATGGGTATTCGTGACTGAAATGCAGACTTTTGGCAGTATATGAAGGGAGACCTAACTTGTTAAAAGGCAAAAATGAAAACACTAAAAGCTGCTTTCCTAGAAGTAGACACAGAAAAAGCCTTTAATAGGGTCGTCTGGCCCTTTATGAAGGCAGTGATGGGACAAGTTGGGCTGGAAAACACATTTGTACAAATGGTTATTGCAGGATGTCGTGATCCCAAGGCCATGGTGGTGACAGGTGGTGCAACTTCAAATCTTTTTTATATGAAATGCAGGACAAGGCAGGGCTGTCCCTTGTTACTACTGTCTATGTTCTGGTAATAAAGCTGCTTCCAATCAAAATACATCTCATAGACTGAATCCGAAGCATTCCTTTTGGGGGAATAGATCATAACATTTACCCATGTGCTATTTGGCATGTAAATCTAACTGGACTTTATGAATAGCATCAGGGTACAAAATTAATGCAAATAAGTCGAAGTCATATCTCTGCGATTGACTGAAGCTGGTATTCAAATCGTCAAAGACACGATACCATTTAAAACAACTGGCAGGGTGATACAATACTTGGAAGTGAACCTAATGTTTTTTCTTTCGGTATTGTATCCGGCAAATATACCACCCTTGCCGAGGGAAATAAAATCTTACTTGGAGAAATGGAAGAAACTGTATACACCATGGATAGGCCGCATTGTGGCTATTGATATGTAGTTAATCGCCAGACTGCTATATGTCTTCAGGCATTGCTGATTTGAATTGGTAAACAAATGCTTTATGATAGGGAAGGAACCTTATTCAAAATGTTTGATGTACAGCAAAAGGCTTCGAGCATCAAGAAAAATGTTACTAGTATCTGTGGGCAAAGAGGCCTTTGCCCCTGGTGGAGTGGGTGTGTATCAACTCTCTGATTAGAGGGCTTTTGTAGACAGAGGAGTGGGAGGATAGGATTTCCATATACATTGATGACATCTTCCATTAACATTTCTGACCCTACCCACACTCTCAATAGGATTCTACATGTGTTCACCTCCTATAGTCAGTAATCGGGATACGCTATCAACTGGGATAAATCCCTGATTTATCTCCTTCATGAGAGTGCCCGTGGCTTCCGCACGGCTGTGCAGTCTGCATAGTCGTGGAGGGTTTCCGATATTCGGGGATCTATATAACTGTTGATCAATGTATTTTCCATACTAATAACCTGGAGTCCCCACTGACTGGACTATGAAGGGATGTTGAAAATTGGAGGTGTCTCCCCTTGTCACTTTTTGAAAGGGCCGCCCTATTGAAAATGATGGCATTGCCCAGGTTCTTATATGTGGTCCATAATAACCTTTAGCTGATCCCAGACTCTTATTTCCAGCCTATAGATTGGGAGATTCGCACACTTCTCTGGGATGGTGGTCCCGCAGAAGCAAAGCCACCAAGAAACTGATGAGGAGTTGGAGTAATGGTGTTGCCCAGCCAGATATGCAGACCTATTACTGACCATTGGGTTCATCTTCCAGACTCAGAGCCAGCCTATTGTATGGACTGGTATGACATGCAACCAGAAGGCTATCCCTGGGTACTATATGGATGGAGCCTCCCCATAAACTTCCCTGCCCCCCACAGTGGTCACTTTCACCCTTTGGCATGATACGCTGCACTCCCTGGGTTGGCAGGACAGGAACAGTTAGGCCACTCGCTTATGGGACACCACTAGACTGGGCACTCTGGGTGCTCAAAAGGGTTTCCATAAGTGGGATCTTATTGGAAACACAAAAGTGGGTGACCTGTGGCTATGGGGCTGGGTTTTCCATTCACTGATTTGCAGACCGAATACCAGCTGGCACCTACTGAGGTCTGTTGGTATCTCCAGATCTGCCATGCCCTGTATCAGGCATTGCCAAAAGGAGATGAACTCCATGAATCCTCTCCACTTAAGGAAAGATTACTGACTGAATACATGCCCAAGAAAGCAGTTTCCCTCACATATCACAAGCTCATTAGCTACTCACCTGACACCCTGGTGAGCTTTAGGGAACTTTGGGAGCACAATCTGGGGGGATTGGAGGATGATAAGTGGCTGGAGGCTCTAGCGTTCCCACAAGTGGTATCCATACGCTCTTGGTTCCGTTTAATACAATTGAAAGTTCTCCATAGGTGCTACTATGTCTGTACTACCTTAGTGAAGATGGGCAGAGCAGCTACATCACACTGTCTACATCAATGTAGGCAAACAGGTACATTTTATCACATGATTTGGGGCTGCCCTGCCTCACAAATATACTGGGTCTCAGATGTGGATTGTTAATAATAACATAATGTTTGCAGAACCACTGTGAAACCTTAGGGTTGTTGGTGGTCAAGCACAATATTGCTCGTGCCTGGAAGGATGAACATCCACCAGCACTGAGGGATTTGAAAATAGACTGAGACCGGTGCATGCTAGCGGAGTGGGCAGTGTACAAGGGCTGGTGCTACCTAGCAAAATGGACAATAATTTGGGGAAATTGAAACGATCACTGTGGAGAGCTGTGTACCTCACCTAGACTTTTGGGAACTGATGTTCATAATCAAGTACAAGCACTGGCTGTGTCTATCATGTAATTTGACCACTGATTGGGCAAGGAGAGGGGGACTAGGAGCATATTGGGGAGAGAGTAATTTTGTGTATCAATTATTTTGTTGATAACATTAAGAATTGAGAAATAACAGTAAATACAATGACACGCACGTCAAGCATATGCCCATATAGAGATATAAATGTTGATTATGATAAATGCACCAATAGCTATCAATAATTACGTATAATATTGAAGAGAAATAAAACAGGAAAGAGAGGGGTGAGAGGATAAACTATAAAAGGAAGAAAGTAAAGAGAGGAAGGGAAGAAGGACAGAGAGAGAAAGAAGGAAAGAAAGTTGAAACTACAAAGCAAGGAAGAAAGAGAAGGGGGGTCATTTTGATTGATTGTGTCTTAATGCTGCACTCTATGATGTTGTACAGTGCTTTTGTTCTTTTTAATTGTAAGAAAAAGGTTTCAAAATAAAAGAACAAAACACTAAAATTCAACAGTTATTTGTAAGTGACCTAAGTATATCTTCCAACCATAGAGATTTAAGATGTCACCAGCGATGCCATCAATTATGTGATTTAACATTTCATGGGTGATGTAATATGTGAGGTCATTAGCAGTGCATAGTGAGGGAACAAGTTATACTCAGGTCAGTTACATATGAATGACGAATTTCAGTGTTTTGTTGTTTTTTAAGTATTTGTTTCGATATCATTTATAGTTTTATTTCTATTTTTATTTTATAGTGTGTGTGGTTACTCAAAGGTGCCCTGTCACTGAAAATATAAGTTTATGTGTTCAGAAGACAGTCCTTAAAAATAGCACAAAGGACTATGGGAGTTGTTAAAACAAAAAGTTGTCAAGCACTTACAAAAGCCTTGTGACAAAAACAGGCTCCTCGTCTGGACAGTAAGCCAGTGTAAAGTTTTAAGGCGAGCTGATATGTTGTCATATTTACATAGGCCTAGTACTGCTCTTGCAGCATATTTTTGGGTTAGCTTCATAATATGGATTAAGTATACAGGAAGGCTGACAAATAGTTAATTGCAGTAATCAATTTTACTGATGATCAAGGCTTGTATGAGCAGTTGTCTGTGGTATGGTCAGAAGGATCTTCTTTAAAACATTCATAGTATAGACACAGTCAATTTCTTAACATAGGCTTTGAAAGAGTGTTTTAAGTCAAAATTGACACCTAAATGTGGTGCCTTATTATGGGATAGGACATGCCCCCACAGATTCCATCTACCTAAAAGGGGACCAGCATGGGATGCTCCCAAAAACCATGACCCCTATTCTATCAGCATTGAGGAATAGTGAGTTGGTATTCTTCTAATTAGCTTCCTCAGGTAGCAGCTTTTAAAATGTCCCAGCAGACAGTTGGAGTTACCGTCAAGGAGTACAATAATCTGAGTATCAGCTGCATAAGCGTACAACCTTCCCAAACTGAACCCAAAAGAGGTGATAACATTTTGCTAGTGGGGCCATATACACATTAAAAAGTATTGTACTGATGACGGCAGAGCCCTGAGGGACCTCACAACCTAGAAAACTCCCATTGGAATGACAATGTGGCAATTGAACTGCTTGATTTCTTGATTTAAATAGTACATTGCGTTGGATGCCTATGTCATGGTACTTGGGCAAAAGAATGGAATGTGAGGGCATGCCAAACACCACTGACAAATCTAGTACAATGAAGGCTGCAGAGCCTTCTGAATCAAGAAGTATGCAAATGTCATTACCATCAGTGATGACCATGGTCTCAGTGCTCCACCATGGATTGAAACCTGATTGAAAGCAGTTAAGAACATTGGGCCACATGTAGAAAATGTTTTAGCAGTCACAAACGGAGAATTGGTCTGTTTGTACTAACCCTATTTTGTGAGTCAGTAACCTATTACCAAATCGCAATGGTTTGCGAGTTGGATTTAGGAAAGGGTGTGTTAAGGGCGCGCCTTCCTAATAGCGAGTCGCAGGGGGGGTGTATGAATGTTTTGCGACTGGAATGTGGTCGTAAAACATTCGCAGTTTACCACCAACTTCATGTTGGTTTTCACCCATTCACAAATGGGAAGGAGTCCCCAGGTGACCCCTTCCCCTTAGCAAATGTGGGCATAAAAATTTTTTAAGGGCAGCCAGTGGTCCTACGGATCACTATCTACTCTTAAAAAATAAAAAGAAACTTTTCATGTTTGTTATTGAAATGCATCCCGTTTTGAAAAACAAGCTGCTTATGAAAAAATAATTCTTTATCGAAAAAGAAATTACAGACATGGTAGTCTGCTGACCCAATTTGGCCACCATCTCTGTGATTTTTGCCATTCTCAATGGATCACAATTTGCCCCTGCCTCATGAATATTGATGAGGTGCGTTTGCGACCCCCTGGGAATCGCAAGCAGTCTCAAACACACTGCTGTACATTGCGCTTTGCGACTTCCTAATTGTGGGTCGCACAAAGTCGCCATTTGGAACTCGCAAAATGTACCCATCATACATGTGGCCCATTGTTCTCTAGATATTGAGACAATTGGGAATTGCCACAACTCTTAAGAATTGTTGTTGCAAAAGAATGAAGAGAGATAGGGCAATAGTTTGCTAAAATATTGGGATCAAAGTGGGGCTTCTAGAGGAGGGGTGTAACAGGGCCCATTTTAAAGGAGATGGAGACTACACCTGTAGTTAGGGGCTTATTGCAAAAAGCTAGTGTGACTGTGGGAGCAATTCATTTGAACATTTTGCCTGGACAGGATCTAGTGGAAAGCCTCATTTATATTTGTTTATTTTAGCTAGGGTGATGTATCAGTCAAATGAATAAAATTGGACAAGGAACACAGAACTGCAGTAGAAGGTCCTGTTTGCACATCAGGCTTAGACCTCAGGTTATTAATATTACAAGACCTATGTATAACTCCACTTTCTGTTTTTTTACATAAAGTAAGATCCTATTCGCGATGGGGTGGGGTTTGTCACAGGACCTGACCTGTTGTCAGGCCCTGCACCCAACCTTCCACAGGCAGCCCACACTTATTTTCCTCTAGCAATATGCCTGCGGGACCACAAGTGAGCCACACTGGATCCTGTGGAACTACCTTTGGAGAAGCAGTACATTGCAAAATGTTTTATTTGAACCCCTGGAGGGGGTCCCATTGGATCCCCCCCAACAAGGGCGAGAGGATCCTCTGATCCCCTGCTTCCTTGTACCTTAATTTTTTTTAAACAAGTTACCTTGTGCTCAAATTGGCAGCCGTAACATTTCTTTTGATGTTGCAGTCTGTCAATCAAATTGCTCATCCATGCCCAGATTTCACTACAATTTGAACTTTATTTTCTCAAAAATGGCTAAACAGATTTACACCAAATCATAAAAAAGCACAAGTAAAGAGCTATCTTTCTGCCATATTTGGCGTAATTCTGTTTAGTCGCTTCTTCAAAAATAATTTGTAAAATTCCTATGGGATATTGCATGGATAAAATGTGTTTTGGGACTCCAGCTTTTTCTTGACCCCACTTGGCAAATCACCGAGAAACTTTCCAGGAGGAAGCTGAGGTGGATGAACTTTTCTTTGGAGCGTTTCGTGAAGACTTGTCAAACAACACCATAGTTATTAGCAAAAAAAACCCTCTTTTTCAATGGGAACTCTGATCTAACTATAATTACACGGTGGCAACCGTCACACTGTGACATATGTATTCTTTCACAGAAAAAAAACAAAGGTTAGCGTTACTTTATAGTTGGGGGAAAATGTCAGTGACAAACTCAAACTCAAAAAAGCACTAAAATTCACCAGTTACAGTTTTTCTCAAGTAACTATAGCTCCTGCCAAAAAGTAACTATAATTTTTGCCCCCGCCATGCACAGTCTTATCATCAATAATCTCATTTCAGATGTGGCAGTCATGCCATCAATGATATCATATATCATGTGATGAGTGATGTAATATATGGGTTAAGTTATAGTTACCTAAATTGATTACAACTGGTGACTTCCAGTGTATTTTTTAGAGTAAAACGTTACATTGTCATTGAAATTTTCACCTAACTCTAATGTTTCTTTAATCTTTGCCTTTTAGACTGAATGTCCATGTTTTAGATATTCAAAGTAAGATATAATTAAAATTTCTAACTATAACATCACTTCAACTATTGCTTTTTTCAGTATATTTTTAAGATTTTAACATAAAGTAATATTTTATTACCATATGTAAAGCCAACCCGACACCGAGCACGGCAGTCAGCCAGGCTCTGCATCCAACCCCCCATGGGCATCGTGGTGTGGGGCTCGGTGTAGGGTCGAAGGGCCCAACTCCCTGAGAGCGCCTTATATTCATATGTATATTTCAGTAATTCACATAATGCAATGTTGAATAACAGTCATTATTATAAAATGTTGATAAAGGATTAATTTTAAAACATCAACATGTCTGTGAGTGTTTCTATTAACATAGTTTTTATGATTGGGTTTTGTGGGCTGAAAAATGTTCTAACAAAATCGTGAATAATGTTTTTTTTAGTTTTAAAAAAAATAAATTCAAAATGTCTCTGAGTCTTGCTTTTGCAATTTTTAAACCAAAAACACAATCATGAGAACCACAAGAGTGCTTAGCACTCCAGCCTTAATAAACTTCTCCCCAAATATAATGAATGCAGCCATCAGTTTGCTGAAATACAACAAAGTGCTACCCCAAATGTTCCCACTTACTGCTGGCCATCCTCCAGTTATACTCTAATTTAGCTGAAAACAAAAAAACACAAATACAAAAATATATGGAAAAAAATAGAACACACTCGATGGGCATGTAAGCAATATAGTTGTGTATGTTTATCAACCTACCCTCTTTAGATTTCATTAGTGTGGTAGTTAATTCATCTCTACTATAAAACTGCTATTTGTTCTGCTGTGTAGGACAGTTACCTACAAAATCCAAACACTTGCTGTAGTTGAGGCACCGTTTCTTTCGTTCACTCTTTGATCCTTTATTAGATTCCCCCCCTGTGGCTGCATATTTGTGTAGTTTCAGGGGAACTCTGAGAAGTTCTTAGTCAATACACAGACTAATTAAGATGTAAGATTTACTCCATACAACATGACCTACCAGAAGAGGACTCAGAATGCGGACACGTTTTTGTGCCTGCGCTTGCTGCTCTGGGAGGTTACAAGCATGGGTCAAGTGTTGCTATTGGGCACGTGGAATATCAGACAGCCAGTGGCAGTTAATGGTGCAATGACAGTGGATTTAGAAACTGATTCTGATGCATCAAACCCTACAATAAGGCGTCCTCCAAAAACCTTAAAATTACTTGAGAAGCATATGGCTGACTGTGGGTCCAAAGGAAGCAGGATACACTAGGAAAGTTCAACTAGAAAAACAATTAGAGAAGTGACCCGTGTTCATAGCAAGGAGCAGCGGTGGCAGCATCAGAATGATTATTGTAATCCTGGAAGAGATCAACTGAAGTATTTTATAGTGGTGGTGGATGACCCTAAACAGAATCGCTTCATCATCCTTTTGGGGGCTGACATGATGAAATGATCTTCTTTGTTAAAATGTATCCCACTGTGTCCATATTGAATTGGGATACAAGCTGTCCGCCATGATCCAGGGTGTTAGCCATGAGGCTTTGATATGAATCCCAGGCTGAGTGGCAAGGAGAGGTTTGCCTGCATTGCTGGCAATAGCATTGAGAAACTTCCTGCTTCCAGCAGAAAAGAACTCCCACTGTACACATGACCCTCCTCCACTGCTCTATGATCAACAAGTTTAAGGGCAACCAGAGTCACAATGAGTGTGACCTACGTATACAGAATTTCATGATATAGAAACTTGCACTTGCAGGGCAGCAGTGGAACAGGGTGAATAGTGTACCTCTCCGACCCTTGGATTCTGAAAAGGGAGTGTCATGGCCTCGTTTACCCATGTACTTTACATGAAACATGGACACCAAAATAGGGAATATAAATGACAGTGTGTTTCCAAGGTGTGTTGCTCAGGCATATAAATCTTCCAGCAATTAAGATATTCCCCTTTTCTGTTTTGAATTTCACATCGAGTATGGGTCGAACCTCATAGTCTGGGGGCCCATCTACGATCGCCTGTGAAGGACAGGGATATGTGGGCTGCATTAGCAAGGTTTTAAAGAAGAACATGAAATACTGGATGAATCTTCACATTTAAGGGATGGATTAGGTGACCGACCACAGGACTGATGATCTTCTGATTAGGGAAAGTAGGTCTGTGGCAAAGAACTACAGCCAGGTGTTGAAGCCGCTGTTACAAAAGTATTTACTTCACGACAACCCACAAACAGCAGGCTGTTCATCGTACTCTTCGATGAACAGGACACGCAAAGATCCCCCCCCAAAATTTCTACAAAGCAGCACTAGACTACTGACTGCCATGACCAGATCTGACTTCATCAGAACATGCAGCTGGAAGAAATTGGGTAGACTTCATGACGCAGGGGTGGAACGAGAGGAGAAGAGTACCTCAAACATAGAAAGAAAGGCATGTGGAGCAGAGGTAAGGCAGAGACAATAAAGCAAAGAGATGAGGAGACAGAGAGAAGGAACAGAGGAGAAGCAGACAGCAAAGTGAGGAGATAAAGAGGAGGACCAGATTAGGAAGCAATTCAGAAGAACTAAGAGGTGAAGAAGAAACAAAGAACAGACCAGACCTGAGTGGTTCATTCGTAGGGCTCAAGTTTTGCAACTGAGGTCCCACCTGGACATGTGCGCTGAGTCCTCTACTGCAATGATCCTGAGGCCGGGGATTCAAGCAAGTGTTTGGAAAGTGGTGGGACTTCCATTGCACCTAAGCAGTGGGTGTTTCATTCAAATGCAAACGGTTTTTAGAATATTTATGCAGATAATAGTGTCATTACAGCCACACACTTGATTGCCTTAAGTCATTAATTTTATTGTACACTGGGTGTGTATGGTATTTCATGACTGAAGGGCCTCCCAAGGAGATATGGTGAAGGAGTCTCAGCAACAGGACATTACCTGATTTGTGATTGTGGTTTTCTTGTATCCTAGGGAAAGGCTATACTCGGCAGCAGACCACGCTCAAGATATTTTCTTTCTATAGAAAATTTTGTTTGTTTATTCATATCAACAGAGACTAACCATTTTACAAAATGTTATACTGTGTTCTGTTTTCTGATACATGTTACACCCAATGTTTTTGGAGGAGCTCCTTTCCAAGCCCCTCTGCTGGGCTTGGACACTCCTGCTTTGGCATCTCGCTCTATGCAGTTTGGGGTAGATAATTATGTGCATACTATCACCTTCAAAGGTCCTGGGCCACCACAACACTGAAGCTCCATCTCCAATGCTGCAGAGGTAAACCTTGAGAAATAAAAAGAATACAATTTGAAGACACGTGGCTGCTTGCTGCTGAACTTTAAAAAAAAGTATTTTCTTAGCTAAGAGGAGCATTTTCACCCTCATCAAAGCTCAAGAAACTAGAAAAGAGAATAAACCACAGATATCTGAAGAGGCAAGAAAATTGTTTGGCAAGACATAGGACATTGTTCAATATTGACCAGTGTGTAGGCAGTAAGGAACAACAAGAGGACAAGGTATTAGTTTGTTTCTCGGTCTACACATACAAGTGGCAGTGAGAATGGCTTCTGTAGATATTTATCCCCAGCGCTCACACTTGGTCACACACCACCTGAAGCTGATTTCCTAGGCTGATCCTTGGCTACAGATACACGAAGGATGTGGCGTCCCTCTCCCAAGCTGACGTTTAGTCAGTGAAGTCCAAACACTGCGGCAGATCCTAGCTCGCCATGCCTTACACTTCAACTCTTCTTGTGGGTCAACCTGTAAAGAAGCTGGTACAACTAGGACACGTTGAGTCAGTGTTGAAGTTTTGGATGTGCTGAAGGTGATGTGAAGAAAATGTACTTTCTTACATAGGCAATGCCTAACCCTGGAGGCTATTTTGGAAGAGGTTTATTTCCTAGACAAAGTCACCACAACTAGAATTCCTGATCTGTTTAAAAGTGTCCTCTTGAGCAGGGCTAGGTGAGGAGCGGAGACCAGGATTCACTGCCCTAAAAACAAATCAGTAACACATTTTTTGATACCAGCAAGAAAGGTCTCAACATACGGGTTTGCCCAAGCATCAAGGAGCTGTGGGGATCCTAGTGTTTTCCCTGGAAATGAGAAACATGCCATGGTCTATAACAAAATATGACACCAATGCCTCAAGACGTGGTTAACTACAGAAATACATGTAAGTACTTGACAGCAAGAAGCTCGAGTATGCATCTGTTAGGTAAAGCAGGCATGGAGCATGTTAGACGTCAAGCGAATTGAAGAAAGCACAGCTAAGGGCAGGAAAGGGGCGGAATGCCATATTATTTGTAGTAACACAATGTTACCGGTACTAATCATTAGGAAATTGTGAAATAACTTTTAAAAAGAACATTTTAATCCATCAATTTAGATTTTTTGGGTGGAGTCTTCTCTGTACAGAGGAATTTTTAATTGGCTATGGGGTAGGTATTCTGTGAGCTTTCTGGTGGTTTGCTAATAGAGCAAAAACAAAATATTCTGTCAATAAAGATGTCAACACTGCATCAGTTATTCTTGGTCTCATCCATAGTCAACTGATGTCAGATTCTCCAGTGCAGTCAGCATGGGGGTGTTGCTGAACCCCTTACTAACGTTGCTGATAAGGAGGTAAAATTGGCCTATATTTCCAGTGCTATGTTTCCCACTGAACAGTACAGGTCCTTTACATGGGCCACAAATACAGAACAAGGAGTTGGAGAAAATGAATACTCTACACAGCCTAAATTACCAGGGGAAAAGCAGATGATAATGTAAGGGAGAACCATTTGGGAAGAGGAAAATGATTTCTCAGGCGGCGCAAAGATGAGGCAAAGATTTAAATGCCAGGCTCGAAATAATAATCCCAAAGGCTCAGTAACTGCAGTTTGTTGAACAGGCTGAAAATCAACTTCCGATACCACGTGGGAATCGGTACTGATTTATGTTCATATATCTGGTTGTCTTTTTCCTTCATCTCTTGTGTCCTTCAACGTGTGCTTTTTCTGGTACACAGAAGACGCAGCCTCCATAGTGTGGGATCTGGGATCATGTAGAATGCTGGATGCTCAGAAGGCCTTTACTTCTTCACTTTAAGGTCGGGGAAAGAACTAAAATCAACCCAGACAAAAATAATCAAACCTGCCCTGTTGCCGTCTTCCCCCTCTCTCTTTCCTTTTATACTTTCTCTGTCTACCTCATTCTTTTCTATGTCATCCCCTCTCTCTGTCTTTCATTCCACTCTCTGTCCTTCTTCTATGTCTCTTGCTCCTTCTCCAGGTCTTTTCCACTTTGGGAAATGCTCCAAGAGAGAAATGAACATGTGGGTACCTGTGAGAGGCTTAGAATGTACCCAGTGCAGGGCCACCAAACCCAGGTAGAAATCAAATGTCAGTGCCAGGACCCTGGACGGATTGGAATCTCTTCTACGATTGATAGAATTTGACATTCCTGATTTGAAAGGAGTAGCATTGCCATGTTTGGTATGTTTAGAATGGTAGTGATAAATCCTGCTTACTGGTGTAGTTGAATTTTACATTACTATTTTAGAAATGCCCCTTTGGGAAAGTGGGCATTTCTTTGTGCTTTTGACTCTGTGGTTTGCAGCCTGACTCGTATCCACGTCTTGGTCTGGGTGACAGCTACACTTAGTGCATACTTTCCAGACAGCCTCAACAGAGGGAGGGTTGGGTGTCACAGGGTTACATCTGTATTCATCTGCATACTTATGGTCTTCTTGAGTTGGGAGAGGGTGAGGGCGTTCACACAATATAATTGTATAGGCTGCGTCCTGCCCTCTCACAAAGGGCTGATTTAACCCTTAATGGTGTCTGGAGCCCAAGATGGGTTGAAAGGGAGTGTTGTGCACTTCAAAGCTTTCTTGCGAAGTCGCCCCCTACATCAAAGACATTTATGAGTATAAGTGCAGGGGCTCTGACCCTACGTTGGGAAGCAATGTTGGATCTGGAACTAGCCCTCTGTCAGAAGGACTGCTGCGCTGCTTAAAGGACTCCTCTGGAAAGCTTTTCTGCCTGTTGCACTGCGGGCTGCTAACTGCTGGGCTGCCTAAAGGACTCAACTGGACTGCTTTTCTGCTTGATGCCCTGCTGCTCACTGGCTCTGGTCTAACCAGAGACTGCGTGGAAACTAGGCGCTCCTGGCTCTACAATTTGCCCATTGCCAAGTGGACTTTTAGGCTGCTGGGAGGAATAGACATTTGTTTATTTTATTTATTGAGTTTCATATAGCGTGAACATGACCCTGTTGGGTATCAGAGCAATGTACATTTGGAAAACAAAAAGGTAAACCTATAGGAGTATACATTTATGAAAGAGCAACAAAGTCAATATAAGAATGTGGGATGGCATTCAACAAAGTCAATGGCATTCAGTAGGATCAAAAAGTCTTGTGGAAGGGGAGGCCATGGAGGTTAGAGTCTGAGGAGGGTTCATCTTCATTGGGGAAGGAATATGTTCATTAGTAGTTGCTTTACTTTTTGTAAGAAGAGGGCGGTTGAGGGGATGGATCCGGAGTGTTTCACATTTTGGGGGCGATTCCGGAGAAGGAACGCTTGTAAGTTTTCTATTTTTGAATTTGTAGGGCTTTCGTAGAAGTGAGCCTGTGCTTCGTAAAGATCTATGCTCGCCTGATAGGACGAGTTTTTTGGCAAGGTAAGTAGGAGTCTTGTGGTTAAGAGCTTTGTGAGACAAGCATGCACTTTCTAGGTGGAACTTTGCCTCATAGAGTAGCCAGTTCATTGCTTTGAGGTCTGGAGTGATATGATTGCTTTTTCTTTTAGACTATAATGAGTTGAGCAGCTGCTTTGAATGTTGCCTTAAGAATTGCCAGTTTGGCTTTTTATAGGCCCACTTCTGGAGAGGCGTTTTTCATGTAAAGATGAGTATCGTCAGCATACTTGTGGTATGAGATGTTAGAGAGTCTGAGAATTTCAGTAAAGGGGTCTATGAACAGGTTGAACAAGCTGAGGGAGAGAAAGGAGCCTTGAGGGACTCCAATCATTACTGGTGTCTGAGTGGAGAGGGCATGGTTGAACATAACACTTTGCGATCTGTTGTGTAAGAATGAGAACCATTTTAACACGGTACCGGAGAGACCAATCCTGCATTCTAGGATGTTAATAAGGTTCTCGTGTTTAACTGTAACAAACGTAGCTGACAGATCAAGTAGGAAAAATAGGCACAAGTCATTCTGGTCAGAAAATGTCAGGCATCATTGACAATATGGACCAGGGCAGTTTTGGTGTTGTGTATGGGCCTGAAACCCGATTGGCATTGGTTGTGGAGTTGGAATTGTTCGATGTGATTCCATAGTTTTCGCTGTACACATTTTTCAAGGAGCTTGGCCAGAGTTGAATATTGGAGATGGGGTTAGAGTTGTTGAGTCTTTTTTTTAAATCGGAGTGACCTGGCCACTTTTTAAACAATCTGATTCGTAGCCTTGTGTTAGCGAGGTGTTGATAATCCTGGTTCATAATTGAAGTAGGGAGCATTTGATTTCGTTGAGAAGTTTTGAGGGTAAGGGGTCGTTGAAATGGTTAGAGTATTTTAGGGAAAATAGTAATTTTAAGATGTCCGATTCATCAATAGTCTTAAAGAAGGACCAGGAGGCAATATTTTTTGGTTTAGGTGAAAGGCTTTCAGGGTGCTCTCTCTGAAGTGCAGGGGAATGAGGTGAAGGGTCATCGGTAGATAAGAGCTCCACAGCGTTTTGGAGGTCAGTGTGAATTAGCTTTATTTTCTGGATAAAGGAAGAGGAAAAAACCTCCCAGTTAAGAGTCATTCGATTTTCAGTAGAAAGGGGATTACATTTTCTATTAGTTGTTTTTTTTGATAATTTCAAACATTGTTTGGGATGGTTTGTGGTCTTGTCTAGTTGTTGTTTGAAAAAAGATGCTTTAGAGATTCTGATATGCCAGTTGTAGACTTTCCCTCTTTGTCTCAGGAGATTGAGATCGGTAGGTGATGAAGAAAGTGTACATGTTATTTCTGCTAATCTTGATAAGCGTCGTTCTTCATTAAGGCTGGTACCGAACCATGGATTTGATTTTTCTGGATTCTTCCTTTATTGTATCGGAGCAATGTTGTCCATGATATTGGATATTGAGTTGATATAGTGGTCAGTGAGGGCTTGTGTGTCAGATATCGTAGTGGATGGAGGTAGTATGGTGTTACTGAGAGCAGATAGCGTGAGTGATGTCATGGTTTGGAGGGACTAAAATAAACAGAATGATGAATGAGGATTCATTAAGCCATGTTTTGGTAAGTAGTAGAAGGTCCAGGTCAAGAGTAAGGATAAGGTCGGTAATGTTGGCCGCATATTTCACTGCAGTTGAGTAATGCGCATTGTAGATTTGTTTTTAATACATTTGTGGATGGATGAGATATGGGGATTAGGTTCAGGTTGGGTTTAGTTATAGGCCTGAAAATTGGATGAGGATTCCTATGCAGGAGAGTAATGATTGTCTGAATTTTCCCTGCAGGCATTGTGTGTTTGATAGGAGCATGGTTTTAAGAGCCAAGAATGGAGAGGATATCGTCACTAGTCTGGCTATTGGTCGGGAAGAGAGGTCAAGATTTGGTTTACAGCTTAATTTAGGTAGAGGGTAAGTGGTATTAGCAGGGCTGTTGGCAGGAGGGAGATTGAAGGTTGGAGGGTTCTGGTTCCAGTATAAGAAAATTGTATTCAGACCTTTATTTTCCAGATTAGAGGTAATGTGTATTAGGTTCTGGATGTCGGCTCTCATCAGAAGTACTTCTGTTTTTAGGGCGAAGAGCATTGACCAGACAGTGGAAGTACAATAAGATTGAATAAGAGGAAATTTGAATGATTTTTGTGGATGAGTGGGAATGTTGAGACTTAAGGATGGCCCGAGGTGTGGGGATCTGTTGGTGGTCCATGACTGTGCGATTCTCCTGGATCTCAGCGCCGCATTTGACACCATCAATCATAATATCCTGACCCTCAGTTCCGTTCCTTTCAGGTCTTCAATGGAGAAGTAGTGTCTAAACGTATCGCCCTCAGATGCGGTGTGCCCTATAGTTTCATGGCAATGTATATGTTTTCTTCATAATTTGACTTGCATTACATGCACTAATGAACTGATATATGTCATTTTTGCCTTGCCTTGTTCAGGATAACGAGTATTTATGTTGTTTTTGATCTTGGGTTATGTACAATACAATCTATTTTTACATATTCTGTTGTAAAGTCTCTTTTCATGGTGTATTTATTGTGTTACTTTGTGATTGTGTTGCACAAATGCTTTACACATTGCCTCTGATGACAAGCTTGCCTGATCAGTGCCAAGCTGCCAGAGGGTGAACACAGGTTATTTTTGGTGTGTAACTGACTCACCCTGACTAGAGTGGTGGGTCCTGCCAGGCTTAGGTTCATATACTAGCCAACTAGAAACCACATTTCTAACAGTAGCGTTCACTAGAAAATTCACTTTCTATTTTCCCCTACTGACTGAGCCATGTAAAGACAGGAACATGCACAACCCTTGATTGATGCACCATGTAGCCATGTTTGGGAGCGAGCACATTTGATTTTAAGGAAACCTTCTTTCCCTCCCATCAGCTGTAAATGCACCCTACCACAAGAGGTGTGGTTGCAGCGCAGACCCTTCCAAGTCATAGCTTCTGAGCTCAAGCGACTCCAAACACAACAAATGGGATTGCGTAACTCCAACTGCACCAGGGTGAATGTTTGCACAAATATTTACTCCATTTCTCCAACTCCAGACTTGTGTCGTGATACAGTACTGTTACACAATAACAAAAAATAATTAAATCAAAGCACAATTTTAAAATGTGAAAGCAATATTGTACATTCAAAGCATGCTGATAGCATGTAAAGAATCCTATCAAGTGCCCGTTAAAATGTTGAATTAATATTTGTAATGGCAATTAAGTGCCAATAAGATAAAAAAACATAATGAATGAGCCGCTTGTGCCGCTTGTGCCGCCACTCACAGGTCATACACAGTAGACAGTACAATGGGTACCTCATGCACACTACACCTTAAATGTGCACTGTATGGAATCTAACTTTAGATACTCAGAGTGGAATCTACACCTTAAAAGTGAATCTCTTGGAATCTAACTTTAGAGTTACAGAGAGCCAGAAATGGCTACAAACCGACCTCCACACAGCAACTCACCGAGACGAGGATCAAATTGCAGCTCGGGGTTTCAGTTCAAGGAGCAGAAAGGAGTGCATGTTGAAAAGTAAACTGAAAAAAAGAATATCTGCTGGAGTGTGGGGCCAGTGAAAGGATACTGACCAAAGGAAGTTGTACTTGGCCCATTCTCCTATTAGAGGGACACATGGCAAAGACCCAGGATGAATCTAAGGTAAGGAGGAGGCTCTGACAAATGAGAAGCAAGGAAATTAGTATGATGTCGGAGCCAACCAATGCTAAGTAAAAGTAAGTAACGGCTTTAAGCCCGTTTTAAATTATTTTTTATTTACAAGAGATTACGCAAGCACTGTGCAGGTGAATCCTAAAAACCGAGCATAGCTTGCAAAGCATTGAAAATCAAGTACCTGGCAACTAGAATATTGCAATTTTGAAGCTATTGGTTTTACACTGTGGGTTTACTGTACCTGGATTATAATCCACCATCTGTCCCAAAATTTGCAGAGTTCAACCAAAAAGAATTTCTCGACTAAAAGGCTTCTTAAAGAAAGAGCCAGAGGTGATGCTGCACAGTGGCAGACCTTTTGCAAATGGTAACTGGTCCACCTTTCAGTTGTTGATAGCTAATATTCAGGTGCTAAGCTGTATGTAAGAAGATAATATTATTGCTCAGACATTATTAATATGTGACAAAGTAGTTAAATCATTCTGCCTTATTCCTCATTAAGCCGTTTGATTTGCCTTTTATTGCTGCATAATCAGTGAACCATGCCACATAATTTGGTCCTCCATTGATGCATAACTGAAGTGGTCCTCCTGTTGAAATGGCAAAATCATTACAGAGATCCCCACAGCTACCCTTCGAAGTCAATCAAACTACGAGTCCACCTAAGGTCAACTTTGCATTAAAACGACAGCACTTAACACCAGTGAAGGTTGCTGACAAATTCAAGCGCATCTATCTCACACACTCTACCACAATGAGGAATAGCTAATTAGGTTTCTCCTATCAAAATTAATTAAAAGACAATTACTACAATTTCCCGCTCCATAGTTCAGTAATTTCAAATTAACTACAAGATGATTACCTATTAATTAAGTAGTGATTGTCGACACTTAAAATCAAGTGATTTCATCATTCCTAAGGCAAACACCATTGGATTTTATGGATTCAGAATTAATTAAACAGAGGATGTAAGTGAGAAGACCATATATGGAAGGTAGAGGTATCTAAAGATGTATATGCTAATTGGTCAATTTGGGAACATTTAATTAATTAATTACTGTAAAAATTGCATCAGTGAATGAACGCAGATATAGAACATAATGTAATTTCTGTTTATTGAGCTACAAAAGCCAAGTAACCATGCATTTTCATTGGAATTAGGACACGTTTACGAGTGGCTCATTATTTTCTGATCCCTGCACAAATCCCTGTCTATGTTGGCTCACAATTACACAATTTCCCATACCCATTTATTAGCAGGTATGATAAAGTGCACACTGTTATAGTTTTTCATATTACATTTCAGCAGCCTCCTGAAATGTAATGGCTGAAACCCCAGTAAATTCCGGGACATCCAGATTTTAGTACCAACATCTACATATTATTCCACATCATTATGGGAAAATTTCTAACTGATGCTATTTCACATACTAAATAAACTCCATTCGCAAAGGTATTGGATTTTATTGGGTTTGAGGAATAGCACACCACCTTCCAGGGTCTTGTATATGGCCGTATCAAATACTTCCTTTGCAACTACCTGTGAAAACACATTGTTGCACCTTTTCTTTACCAAAATCAATTTTAATGCATAGTGTAAAAGCAAAATTATTTAGAAAATATACAAAGAAAATGACAAGTCTACATAACCGATATAATGAGAATGAGGGAGGGGAACTTGCAGGGGGATAGAGTTGGCATGTGTTTTCTCTAAAAGTGAAACAGGCAAATTGTGGGAACATTTTAGTTGTGCTTTGTCTGTTAACATCTTTCCAGTTTTCTGGAGGTCCATAACTAAGAAATGTGTTGCAAACAAACCGATTCCTGACCATATGAATCAATTTGTAATTTCCAACCCAGATGCTGGTGAAAAATGTTTGAGTTACAGAAAGGTACATCAATTGATTTACAGAGGGTTGAGCACTAACTTGTAACTTCATTTCAGATATTAAAAGAAGTTTTATCTCTAGCTGGATCTACAGCTGATGCTCTCGGGCTCTTGAGGTTTCATAAGAAAGCTTGGGTGCAACACGAGTGGAAAGTATTCAAGGATAAATGTCGCCCAATGAACAACTACCATTGTGCTAGAGTTTGACTTGAAAGTGAATGGAACATGCAACACTTTGAGAACTCATACAAAAGGTTTTATTTAAAGCAGGAAAATGTCTATCAGCCAGACCCCGGTATATCTACTAATCTCTTTTTAGGGTAGTTATTGCTGATAAATAATGTGATAATTCTATCCCTGGTAAGGGTTTATGTTATTTTGTTCTGTATTTGTTTAGAGGGGGTCCTGTAATCCTTTCAGAGTTCGGAGGAGTGCATTTGCACTTGGATATGTTACTTTCTGCAGACATCATTCTGCTTGTCTTGTTGCCTTTCACTGTCTCCTCCTACCAGTATGCCCCAAGTCTTCATAGACCTTCAGTGGAATATAGGGCACCTTCCATATTGGAAGAGATTAAGCTATTCACCAGGTGAGTGCCCTTGGTGGGAAGCCTTACTAATTTAGGTGGATGTGAGCTGGCATCATTCCGGATCAAAGTAAACCGCAAGCATTTACATAAGGAAAGGGAAAGGGCACAGTACACCAGGGGCGGCTCCTCCGCAAACGCAGAGCAGCATAGGCCCAATGGTCTGCAAGCAGTATCAAAAGGAAAACTAAAACGATAATAACTAATCTTATTATCATTTTAGGGTTCCTTCCTACTCGCATGCGGGGCAGGTGGGCCGGTCTGGCCAGTGCAGGGGGTAGGGGGAGCAGTGTAAAAGCACACTCTACAGGACACAATTCCCAGATGCCTCTAACAGCATCCATTTAGGGCAAACTAAATAATTATTCAGGGATATGACGAAGGCCCTCATCAGGTACCAGGGGATTATTTCATCAATGAAATTGAGGCCTGATGAATGTTCTCATACCAGTTGCAAATATGTCAGGCTATATTTCATTGTGATCCCTTAAAGACTTCAGAAGTATACAAGTACCTCTGGTAACCTTTTTAAGTATTTCTTTATTGGCAATAAAGAATGTGAGATGTACGGATACAAATGCTTATCATCAAGCATGCTACCAACTTGATTGGTCATTAATAAAACTCTGGGGGTGTGAGTACCTGAGATTATGACATTTCAGTGTGTAAGTAGATGTATGCAAGTGAAGTAAGGTGGAATGGCCAATGGCCTATGGTTTTATTGCTAAAGGATGAGTGACGTATGACTGAAGTAATGGTAAGGAGGGAACATATACTGCTGTTGTATGAAGCAAGTCCTCAAGATTTGAATTAGTTTGGTCGATGTATTTCGCTTCAATTTTTATTGCATCCCTCAGTTACGAACATGTATCATTTCTTTGGTCCTTGATTGTGATGACTGGTGATATCTTATGAATTTTTGAGGTATTAGTGACCTGTGGTCTTATGCACTGGATTATCATTTGTGTCTAAACAGGGACCCAATATGCAATTGAGTCATCATGCCATCTGGTTATTTAACCTGCATATAATATGCTCATGTTTTGCTAGATATAGTAGTTCAGTTATCCATTCTGTCTGCACTGGTACTGCTTTACTAGTCTAGTGTCTAAGGGCCTGTTTCACAAAGGGCCTCCGCACTCGTGGTGGAGGCCCGCCAGTCGTGGGGAGTGTCTGAACTAGGGCTGGAATCCCCGCTATGAGAACTCTCATTGTGGAGATTCCACCCCAAGTGCCAGGACTCTCCCGCAACTGCGGGGCCTCTGCAATGAGTGTAGAGGCCCTTTATGAATCAGGCCCCAAGAATTCATATCTTGGCTACTAATAGGGATGAATCCATTCACTGATGCCAGTGAGACGATGTTTTATTGGAATCAGAAATGTTGGGGAGCAATGTTAACCTGGTTGATGGCTGAAAGCAATCACTTGTGATTCTTAGATAAAGCCATATCTTTTGGAAAAAGCCTGATAGCTTTGGGCATGACCAAAGTAGATAATGTATGTCTCAGTCTCGCAATCGACATCTCCAGCATAAGTCATTTGGGGATAATCTTGCTTTGTGGAGATTAGTCATTGACCAGTGCTAGTCATCTTGTGGCCAAAATTGCTTTGATGTATTGTGTGACGGAGAGAGCAGGAGAGCACCATACCTACAGAGATATGGGACTCTCCTCCCCTTTCCCTAGCTCCAGTGCAGAATTTTGGTGCTGAGCACGCCACACACACCTTTGTGCCATAGTGCAAGGGTGTGTGCTTGAGTCCAGCATAGGTTTTGTACCAAAAGGGTCGCCTTCCAGTAGAACTTTTAAAACGTTTCCTACATTGTAAGTGTGCTGTACAGTGCAGCAGCCATGCAAAGTCACAAAAGAAAAGAGAAATGAAAACATTTCTCCTTTCAATGCCTGCTTTCCAGTGGTGTTACTTTTCAACGGAAAATCCTGTCTACTATTGTTAGTAGATAGGGTTTTGTGTTAAAAAATGATGGGTGGTTGATGGGAACACACATGTATCATCCATGAAACACCCCCTTAACTCTATGGTACACGAAGCAATGATTCACGCTGGTTTGTGTAACTTTCAGACTACTTTCCAGCACAAAACAAGTTTTGAACTGGAAAGCCAATTTCTAAAAGAACATTTTGTGCTGGTTTGTGTCAGTTTTGGGATGCAAGCTCAGAGCAAATTGTAAATAAAACTCGCCAGTAGTATTTTAAAGTATGTGTATTTGACATGCGCCTCTCTTACAGCCCTCAATGTGTATTAAGTAAAGAAGTTAAACACAACAAATTGCCCTCTGTGCTTCAATTTTGAAAGAAGTATCAATCAAATAGTATCCACTGAACCAAAACCTTCACTCAAATGTCAATATATGCTACAATTTAAATATATTTAAATCAATGTATTACAAATAAATTCATATTAAAAGCACATAGCACATTACACAAAACATTTTGCCTTATTAAAAACTCCTGGAGATGGAGTCGCTGGCACAATGATCTAGTACCATATAATTCACAGTCTCAGTAGTATCCACATATCGATATCTGTTTTTATATATGTATGTTATATCTAGAACAGTGTAGTTTATAAAACAGTATCATACATTTGTGCTTCAATAAAAAAAAAACTTCCAATTAGATAAAACAAATGTCGACGCAGGGTTTCGGCGATTTGGTCTCCGCCTTCTTCAGGACTTGTAATTCACATTCATTGTTGCTCAAAAACCCAATTAATCTAAAACAATTTAAGATACAAAAAAAGAGTGAAGGAAATATTACTTATTAGAACATTGGAATGTTGGTAATGGAGTGCTACGGGCTTATAATGGCTGGTATAAGCCCGGAGCTCCAACATTCAAATGTTTCTTTGTTCACAGCTCTGGCTGTAAACAAAGGCTTCAGGGAGCCTGAGAGGATTTCAATCCCCTCGCGCTCCCTGTAGGCTTTGTTTTATTAGTTAGATCATTCTGCCCTCTAGTGGCAGAATGTTCTAATAGCCTTATAGCCCTTCGTAGCAGGGCTATACCGGCTTTTAAAGTCCCGCTGCCTTGTTAAAGTCCCTCGCCTTCGGCCTTTAACGCTGCAGCGGCCCTTTAATAGCCAGTACAGCCCGCTACGGCGGGCTTTAAGGCTATAATAGTCCTAAAATGGGTTGGTTCAGTATGCACTCACTACTTTTTTCCACTTAATTATATTTAGCAAATAATATTTTGACTACTTATTACAAAAAAAGATAAGGCCTCAGGTGGTATACATAACCCTGGGCGGTCAAAGTCCAATATGGACTGCATGGTAAACCTGACGTCTCACCAATCAATATCTTTATGGGTCAAGTTAACTTCTGCGTGCGTTCCTTCCGAATTATGGTGCACATGTATGGATATTTTCTTCACTTTATATCCTTCCACTCAATAAAATCCTATAGATATAAGACCTGTGTTATTCATCATATTTAAGGAATGCATCATAAAGGTTTCTGTACTGAATTAAAGATGGGTTGTCCAAGAATTCCTTAATCAACTCATTCATGAGATATAATAAATAAGTATATATAAAGGTCCTCTTTCTCGTAATAAGACCTTTTGAAAACATTTAAATAACAATGTATATATTCCTAGGCAGACAACGTACTGAAAAATACGGAGATCAGTAGAGCCCTGTGAAATCTCGAAATAAGCTTACATTTCATTAAGTGAGTTAATTAAGGAATTTGACCGTCCAGGGTTACGTACAGCACCTGAGGCATTATCTGTTGTTGTAATAAGGAGTCAAAAATAATATTTGATAAATATAATTAAGTGGAAAGAAGTAGTCAGTGCACACTGAACCAACCCATTTTAGGACTATTGAGCAATGAATTTCCTTCTCTCTTTTTGTGTCTTAAATTGGTTCAGATTAATTGCGTTTTTATAGCAATAGAGAATGTGATTTACAAGTCCTGAAGAAGGCGGAGACCAAATCGCCGAAACGCTGCGTCGCCATTAGTTTTATCAAATTGGAATTTTTGTTTTTATTGAAGCACAACTGTATAATACTGTTTTATAAACTACACTGTTCTAGAAATAACATACAAATGTATAAACAGATATTGATATGTGGATACTACTGAGATTGTGAATTATATGGTACTAGATCATTGTGCAAGCGTCTCCATATCCAGTGGTTTTTAATAAGGAAAAATGTTTTGTGTAATATGATATGTGTTTTTAATATGAATTTAATGTAATAAATTGATTTAAAAATATTAAATTGTAGCATATAGTGACTTTTGAGTGAAGGTTTTGGTTCAGTGGATACTATTTGATTGATACCTCTTTCAAAATTGAAGCACAGAGGAGAATCTGTTGTGTTTAACATTCCTACCTAGTCCCTTCTGGCTTAACTGGCATAACTCTCTTACTTTGTAAGGTATTAAGTAAAGAAATCCATTCTTCCTGCATATAGTCTAAATGTAGTCTTGTCTGCCATTATATTCGATCAGTTTGTTAATGTTTTGCTGTATATTCCGGAGATTATGCAGTTCGATATGCCACACTTCATTAAGTATGAGCGAATTGGCAATTCCTGAAGTGTAAACTGTCCATTTCAATATCAGCCTCTCACACATCAGACATCGTTGCTGCAGTGTAAGGGGATCCTCTTTGCTTAGTTCTTCAAAACAATTAAGTGGGTCTCCCTGTAAGAGGTCATCTGTGGTATATATGCCCATACCTTCCCATTGTGACCAACTAAATGTTGATTCCTTCTCTTGGCAGTCTTGTGCTGTCCACATAGGGGCCCTGCCGTGGATGGGACTATGTATTTTGAATGGTTTGGTATCATATTCGAGCAGGTCAGCCTGGCTCGGACCTCCGGATGGTGGGGGGCAGGTCGCAGTACTTTCCCTTATGATATATGCAGACCAATTCTTGAATGTCCCCTGTGTTTTTCTTCTATTGCTGCCCACATTGGTGAGTGGCTTTATAGGTGCGTGCCAAACCTCATATTTGAGGTAGTTGATGTACTAGACAATACAACACCATGTCTCTCAGCCTCATGCCCCTAGACGTGGTAACCACATAAGGCTTTGATGGGTGCAGTCTTGGTTTACTTCCTACCCACACAAAGACCCTCATTACTAGTGGCCTTTTATGAGAGGTCTATTGTTCAGATCCCATCGGAGCTATGAGATCTGCAGAAACAGGAATTTCGGCAGCTGAAAGTCCAACTAAATATGAGAAATAATTTGGAAATCAGATACAGAATTACAGATTCCACAGCAATGATTAATTTCTAAGTGGACACTCAGGGTCCAGCTCGTAAAGGGCCAAAGAAACCCACCCCATTTGCCGGACCACTGATAATAAGGTACCACGTATTTAATCCCCTTGACCACTGTCTTGATCATTTTGACTAGGACTGGCCATGGTTGCATTTCTAATATCATCATTCAGTCTTTATTTCGGCCATTGGCCATCAAAGATATACCATAAAACATATAAATCACTATAAAATCGACATACATAATCAATCACAGTGTAAAACCTTGAAGTTACAAACTCATAAAACTACATAAAAAAACTGTAAACCTTAGAATTACGAGGGAGCCTGCATCTTCAAAATACGGGTACGAGTGTGCCAGACATTGGTAAGGAATTTTGCTAATACAAACACAGTTAAACTAGAGGCATCAGTGTTTAAAATTCTATACATTGGGAGATACTCCCTACAACCCAGATTTCTGATCAATGGTAGGAGCCAATGTTTCCTCGCTGCCTTGTAAGCTGGGCAGAACAGGACCACGTGTAAATCGCTTTCCTCCGCGGCTGCGCAAGCCGGGCACTGCTTGGTGGTGGGAGGTGATGACCAGGAGCTAGTAAAAGATCGTAGGGGCAATATGCCATATCTCCATTGGAGGAACAGCTTCCTGGCCAGTACGGGGGAGATGGCATCTAAGACCCACTCCTGCCTATACGAGTCCTTGCTCTGCGTGAAAACAAAAGTTAGTGACCCTTCACATTGGCTATCTATGGTCGTAGCTAATTTTTGTTCATGATAGGCGGTGGCCAAAGTTCTTTTTGAGATATTTAATGAGGCATTGGCGGGGTTAGACCAAAGGTCGGGGAACCCCAATACCATACAGGAGTTTCGGATATATTTTATCCAGGGGATCATTAGCACTTTCGGGTGGGTCAATAGCTCCATTAGTTCCGCCCTATAGGCAAGAAGTTCATCGCTACTCCACAGCCTTCGCCAGAAGGCTATGGGTCTCAAGCCTAATTCTTCAGCTATGGGACGCAACCCCAGATCTAGCCTCAGAGGGAGGAGCGGGGTGCTGGGCGGAAGTGCAACTATCTGTCTGATGAATTTATTCTCTGTTAGGGACAGACTGCGACAAGATGTATGTCCCCACAATTCCGCTCCATACATAGTAGCACCCCTGGCCTGCGCCTTATAGATCTGGATGAGCGACCCCAGTGGTCGGTATGTGGAGCCATTCAACATCAGCGCGATGCCCCCTGTAGTCTGTATCAGTTTTAGATTGGCCCTGCTCTGGTGTGATCCCCAAGACATAGTTTCATTAAGAGTTACACCAAGGTAATCGAAAGTGGAAACTCTCTCGAGCCGCGAGGCTCCCAATCGCGGATTTGGCCGCAATTTATGGCTTGGGTTTAGAACCATAAACTTAGTTTTGGCCGCGTTAATTTCTAAGCCCCTATCGGTGCAAAAGGCCACGAACGAATCGAGGATCCTCTGTATCCCCATTGGGGTTTTGGACAGCAGCAGGGTGTCGTCTGCAAACATGATTGCAGGCACCCTACTGCCGTTCAATTTGGGGGCGTCAGTGTATTCAGTGGCATTTAGGTGGGCAATCACCCCGTTGACAAAGAGGCAGAACAGGGTCGGTGCCAGCACGCAACCCTGTCTAACCCCTCGGTCAACGGGGAATCTTTCCGTCAGAGCCCCGGACCTCCCGCACCTCACTCGAGCATAGTTTTTATCATGTAATCTCTGCAAGATTATCAGGATGTCCGGGGGGATGCCCATCTCAGCCAAGACGCTCCACAATTTCCCTCTGGGCACCAGATCGAAAGCGGCCCGCAGATCCACAAAAATTGTGTATAGGCTGCCGCCCTCGAATATCGCTGCCCTCCAGTAGATAATATTCAATCGGAAAACCTGGTCCACTGTGGAAACTCCCTTCCTGAATCCCGCCTGGTACGGGCTGAGGACGCCCGACTCTTCTGCCCAATCTTGGAGCCGGTTCAACAATACCCTACCAAACAGCTTCTGTGCCACATCGATTAGACTGATTGGTCTGTAGTTGGCTGGGAGAAGTGGCGAGCCCTTTTTGAAAATAGGGACCACCTCCGCCCCCTGCCAAGTACTGGGAATTTCCATGCCGTTAAGAACTCCATTAAACAGCACGGCAAGGTAGGGCGCCCAAACATTGGGCTCCTGCTTAAACAGGTCCCCGGGTAGGCCGTCCAACCCTGGCGCCTTCCCCGAGGTTAATCCTGCTATTGCATCCCTAACCTCGCCCAGTGTTATTGGATCTCCCTTATAGTCAGGCCAACCAGCACCGGTGTCAATGGTGGATTCTCCCGGTTCAGAGCTATAGAGAGATTCAAAATGTGCCTGCCACACCTCTGGTGCAATGTTTGGCTCAATTGCCGAATGGAGATTCCCTGACCCCCCGCTCACTATTCTCCAAAACATTCGGTGATCTTTTGTCGCTAGGGACTTAGTGAGCTCTTCCCATTGATTCTCTTCCCATGCAATTTTTGCGTGGGCAATGAGTTTTTTATATGCCCATCTGCGTTCTCTTAGCTGTTCCCCGCTTAAACCCTCCTTGATTGCTTTAAGGAGTTCCCACCTTTGCCCTTCTGCAGGCTGTGTTATACCATGAGGATTTATATGACTGCCCCCTCCTCAAATTCTGCACGTTACTAAAGAGGACGGGAGTCGCAGCCTTTACAAGGTCCTCGTGGGCCTGATATAGTTTGACCTGTGAGTCTTTGTTACCCACCTCTGTAGTCAAGTCTCCCACAGATTCCAGAATGGGGATTATCCCTGCATAAAGCCTCGGGAGTTTCTCCTCACTTGAGGCCAGTTGTTCCCACCTGATTCTTCTCCTGTTGTTTTCCAGTAGAAGTTCAGGTTTAGTCCCCTCCCCAGACGTTGCAGAGGTTCGACAGCCGGGGTGGATGAGGTCAAGTTCGAGGGCATTATGATCACTGTCTAGCCTTTCCATAACCCTAAAGTCCCGGATAGCTGGCCAGTTCGCTATCTGTACCAGGACATAATCCAAGCGAGATTCCCTTCCCACTCTATTATATGTGGTTCTGCTTGGTATGTCAGATCTAATACGCCCATTACAGGCTCTAATTCCAAACCTTAGGGTGAGGGCTGTGATCTGCAATGCTACAGGAGTCCATGCCCTCGGGGGAGGAGCTTCTACCGAGGGCACTGACCACCTAACCTCTTCTTCCATTAGGAAACCCTCTAATAGGCCTGGCAATGGCTCGAAAGCATTTCTAATATGCAATTGAACCTTGGGGCTAGTGCAATCTTTATTACCTGGACACTCCCTCTAAGAGATAAGCATCTTATTTGTTTTTTACCGAGTTTTATATAGTGCAAACTTGACCCGAAGGTATCGAGTATCAGATCGCTTTACCCGAGCACCAGTTGCGTTACATGTGGACACATTTTTTTTTTTGTTAGGCATGGGAGATTAGGTGATTTTCCTAGAATCACATGATGTTGCGCGTCCTTGCCGTGACTCGAACTCAGGGACATATTAGCAAGAACCTCGTTAAACTTATCGCAGTTTTAGCGGCAGGAAACTGCCGCAAAATGGCGATAATGGGCTTGCTGATATGTGGTATAGAATTCCAATAGAAGCCCAGGTTAGATGTCCTGCACGTCTAACCTGGGCTTCTAATGGAACTCGATAACGCATATTAGCAAGCCCATTATCGCCGTTTTAGCGGCAGTTTCCTGCCGCTAAAACGGCCATAATTTCAACGAGGTTCTTGCTAATATGCCCCCCAGTTCCCCAGATTTTAGGTCGACTCCCCTAGCCATTAGGCCAACTCCTCTCCCCTCTCATGAAGTTGCTTTCAGTTTTCTCAATTAAGGGCTTACTGTTGTCATTGATCATTTTGTATATCCTCCTATTGGCCTGTACTCCCACACATTTCAACTGTTTTGGTCTCCATTTGCAGCTGTTTTGTGTGGTGCCTTCATAAGTGGTAATACTCTGCTTTTATCACAGTTAATTTTTAACTAGAGAACCCAGAAAAGGAATTTATAAACGGTATGGCATATGGAAGAAAGTGTCTAATACTTTAATCGTCAATAAAATGACGTGCATACATTAATATGGGGAAACATCCTTTACAACGAAACTTTTACAACACAGTGCTTTTACAACGCAGGTTTTACAACGAAAACCATTACAACGCATTGCGCTGGGGGGCGCTCTAGGATAGGGAATAGATTTAATTTACTATCCAACACCTTCCCTAGTGTCCACGGGGACTGGAGTTGGAATAGTAAATTAAACTATTCACTATCCAGCACCCCAAAGCGATATGCGTTGTAAAGGTTTGCGTTGTGAAAACCGCGTTGTAACAGCATGCGTGGTAAAAGCATGCGTTGTAATGTCATACATCCATTAATATGTATGATTGGTTTGCATGAATGTGTATCCCTTTTTACGCTGTCAGATTGTCTGGTAGCTGCCAACAGTGGCTCTTATGCCAGTAGGAACAAGAGTGGAGAGAGTGAGAATCCTAGACTCGTGACAACTCATATTGGGAAGGTTTGTGACATGAAACCATTACAATCTATTAGGACTGTCAGCTCATTTTAATTTGGCTATGAAGTTCAGGCTTTTTCCCACTTTCTCCATAGTGCAGAAAAAGGAATCCCCATTCTACATGCCCAGACGCCTTTTTGATGTCTAGGGAAACTGCTATGGGGGTCACCAGGTCTTTCCTTACTCCCCCTATTATGTTAGCTAGGAGTCGTAGGTGATTTGTGGAAGTTCCTCTCGGTACAAATCCTACCTGTTTATGGTCTATCAGGCTGCTTGCCAGTACTTTAGTGAGTAGTTTGAAGTATATATTGATAATTGGGGATCTGTGTTTGTATCTGTTATACTCCATGGCCCAAAGAGGTGAACATCCATGTCATCTCCTCAGCTGGACAAATCAGGATCAGACTGTATGAGACACTAAATGCATATGTTTCTTTTCTGTCGGGTGGAGCAGAGTTGGTGTTCGTGAGTAATGAAATGAGAAGATCTTGTGATCATCTACTGGGTGGTGGGTTCATCAAGTATTGGATTTCTGACAACTTGCCACATGGAACCACAATAATTAAGTAGATAGTAAGATTGGTGATAACAATTATCTTCATCTAAGATGCCAATTATAGTTATAACTTCAATTCTAACGATAACTGTGTCCCGCCACCCAGCGTGCCTCATTTACTAATTGTAATGTATAGGTGTACTGGGCTCCTTTGCTGAATCAGTTTTATTATGGTTGGAGGCTTACCAACTGTATTAATTCCAATTTTGGAAGATGTCGCCGACTATCCCATCACTGAGTCTTAACTAGTATATAATATTTTTGTGGGTCTTGTGAGCTAGCTCTAAAAATCCCCAGTCATTACAGAGATTATCATTCTGGGTTTCAATGGTGATCTGGACTTTTCTTGGTCTCTGGAGGACTCTCTCACTGCATTTTTCTCTATATCCCCAGTTTAAGTGACTGTGTACAATCTTTCCTGTTCAGATGACTGTGATGCAGTGTCTATGTCTGTCGTTGCATTGCCTTATGGAATTTCCACATTGTCTGCTGGTAAGCGATCCACCTGAGGTCTTCTTGCGGCTTTGTGCTTTGAAGTGTTCATTACGGTAGAATCCATCTCCTTCAGGAATCATCCTCTGGTCCTTGGAATTTCTCTGTTGTGGTCCTCGATCATTAGCAGCATTGAGGCAAATTGAAGTAGTCCATGATATATTTCTTATTTGTGGAGACAGGGACCAAGTGGCAGGAACTTCCTTTGAATAATTGCAATTTCTTAGGAGAGTTTTCAGTCACAATGATCTTATGACTTCTGAAAAAATAAATGGGCCATTTTGCTTCCTGGCCTCGTTGATCATCTGACTTGCATGCTGGAACCTCAACAAACACGCGATCACTGGCCTTGCGATGTTTGTACTCCTGTATTCCTGGAACATATCCTGTATGCTCTTTAGAATGCTATTGGTGGATGGAACGGTCAGCCATTGAGCTCTGATATGAATGACTTCAGGAAGGTTTGTATGTGATCCAATTGAAGGCGCCTTTCAGGATGTCCAAGAAACGGACATTGTTTCACCGGTTTCTATTCTCAACTTGCATCATCTTCCGCTTCAGATGCCATAGGACTCTCCCCTTAAATGATTTATTATCAATTTGGTCTCTTCAGAACTCCAGAGCTATCATTCTTTTTTCTGTCTTGTTGGTCTGCAAATCGAAGGTATATAGACAGTCTTGTATAGACTTGATGTCCATTACTGCTGCTGAAGTGTCATTCTACATGGAGACCATCGTGGGGATGATGGAGAAGTTACGCCAGTGTGATTTCTGCAATGTTTGATGCTGGGGTTTTTGCCTTAGACTCCGTACCTCTGAGAAAAATAATTGGCTAAATTGTTTTGTCCCAGACATGTGGTGGCTTGCTCCTCAGTGGTCTTCTTTTTGGTTCTGTTTATAGGTAGGTGATGTCCTTTGTTTTTAATATTCCGTTCAAAGTTTTATTTTTAGTGTGAAATGCAGTCCACGGAGTTGAAGGCCAGTAAGCCATGTCCCTGCTTTTGTGTCCACAAGTTGTACTAACTTCAAAGTACAATTAATCAAAGTGGTTTCATCATCTGCAGTTCATAACTATTTGATGAAGGAGTAAATAACTGTATTGTGGCACTGGTGGTAGGTATTAGGGTAATCTCTCCTCAAGCAAGAACATTTGTTTATCACGTTCCATGCACCCATATCCTGCACTAGTTCCATGTCTATCAATCTGTACCTTTGAAATATGCAGTCTCTCTGAGTAAAACTGTTTCTGCACTGTTCATGTTCCAGAGGCAAATCCTTATCGTTATGGCATTAGACGTGCCACTCTTTGATTTGACCAGTGTGGTTTGAGACCCCCTTGATTGCTGTCACTTCGTCCCTTGGGTTTTCTTTCTTTGTGTACGGATGATGATTTTCATTGATTTTCTCCCCTCTTCCTCTGAGTCTCTTTCCCATGTGGCAGGGTCGCATCTCCAAAGCACCCTTTCCTTATTGGGCCTTCTCTGGCCCGACCAACTTGATAAGATCTATTATTCGGCCAAGGTCAAATGGCTTCTCTCTAGCGCCCGGTGTCTTTGTGTTATCACTCACACCGTTCTGGGTGCTGCCGTTGTTTTATTTCCTCCTTTCCTCTGGGTTCTCTTTCAGTAAGGTAGGGGCAGCGTCGCTGCTCTGGTGTGCGGTATCCATTTTGACAACAGGTTGTTCTGGAACCACCTACTTAGTGTTGTGGTTCTCCTGTTTCTTCCATCACCGGTATTTGCATTTACTTACTGTTGTCCGTTAACAGCTCTCCAGGCACTCGTAAGGCATGATAGGGCCAAGTCTAGTGTTCTGGAGTCCTATAAGGACTTGTCCATTGCTACCACTGCTCTTTCTTGGAACTGGCAGGCACGGCTCCATCACTTGGCCTCACACATGATCTGTACTGCACTGTCAGTCAAGGGTTCCTCCTCCTTATATCTCTGCTACAGTGTCTGCTATGACCCTATCCCCTTACCACAGCCCACCTGAATGTCATGCAGACGGTACAGGAGCTTGTAGATGGCAAGGCATTGCGGTGGTGACCGGGAGCTCTATCGCGAGCCAGCATGCTTGAAGGATACCAACCTCACACACCGCACATGGGGCCTCATTTATGAAAAGTGGCGCATCGCTGTGTGAAAGCAGCGATGCGTCACTTCTCAGTGCGCACTCCTTGCGACATACCTGATGCGTCATATTTACAGTATGACGCATCATGTCGCAAGGAGTTACAGATACGTCAGTATTTCTGACCTATCTGTAAGCGCAAAAGTGACGCATTGCTGGAGTGTGTCACAAAAGTGACGCAACTCCAGCAATGCATCCTTTCACATGGGGCAAGCCCCATGTGAAAGGGCTTACGTCAGTCTTACGCCTGCTGTGAGGCAGGCGCAAGATTTTGATGCAACGGCGTCCTAGAAGTGACGCAGTGAAATCTCATAGATTTCACTGCGTCACTTCTACGAGGCTTTTTACCGGGAACGCCCCCCCTGCATACATTATATCTGGCGCAGGTATAATGTGGCGCAGGGGTTTACAAAGTGACGCATCTACCTAGATGCGTCACTTTGTAAATATGGTGCAAAAAGGCACATTATTTACGCTGCTGGTGCGTCACAAAAAGTGACCCACCGGCGGCGTAAAAGTGACGCAGGCCTCATAAATGAGGCCCATTGTGCCTTGAAAAATGCCCAGAGTCAGTTTCCAAAAGCCCTGGCGACTAGCCCTCAAACCTTTCGTCTGCAGGTGGTAGTCATGAAGTACGTGCATCTCAAGACCAAGTCTATAATTTTAGCTTTCAATGATTTAAAAAGTGCATTTATAGACCTGCTAACCTTCAGAAATAATGTGAGGGAAGAGGTGGAGCCTTGTAGGGGGGTGGGACCCCGAGCACAGCTCTACCTGAGCAAACGTGGGGAGTAAATGGATGTAGTGGGGCCGTGGAGAAGAGCTGGGCTTCAAGCCAGATCAGCCAGAGCAGTACCTCCCACCCCTCCCAAAACACAAAAAACAAAGGTTTCTGATGTAGCCTACTCTGACCTAGTGAGCTTGGAAATCCTTTCACAGATTTCAACTCCTGGGAGCAGCCTCACACTAGCTGGCAATCCACTCAATGCAGGGATTTCCAGCTCACACTGTGCTCACTTTGTGATACCTTCTCTTCACTGGGCGACAGGTTGAGTTTGGATGTCGGTTGACACACAGTGACACCATCTGAGTTGGCAAATTTGCAGTTGATGTCATGAATATAATAAAATAGAATGTATTAGGCTGCAATTACAGTCTAATTGAACTGCTTCTCCCATTCTGCTCTGATAATATTGTGTGCAATCATTTTGATTCTGATAACAAACTGTGATAACTTGAGAATGACAAGGGAAGTGGTCCACGGTTCTACCCTTACTTCTTTTATTAATTTTTTTGTGTGATGCCCTGAACAGTGAACTGAGGCTGGCGGGAGAAGAGAACATGATGCTCCCAGAAAAGGCACTGAAAAAGTTCCAAATTTAGTGTATGCTGATGACACAGTTTCTGTGTTCGCACCGAGACTGGCTTAGTGAGGCCCTTGGCTGGATTTGAGAATTTTATTTGGAATCTAACTTTATTATCAGTGTTCCTAAATCCAAGAATCTCGTTGTAGCATTCTGCTGTTTACGTTTTCAGACACTGATTATTAGATATTAGATTTTCATCACTGGAAAGTGGGCCAAGTAATTAAGTAAAACTAAAAACATTATATCATCTACTACAACAGGCTTGAAGTCATTTAATAGAAGTTGTGGTGGCAGACACATGTTTTCAGCTTTGCTGATCCATACTGTAAAGTGTGTGAGCAATTGTTTATATGATGATGGAAATCGGGGCTGGTCCAAATTGCAGATACTGACCAATGTCGAGAAAAGTTTCTTAAAATCATTACTTTTCCTCCCTAACACATCCTTATTGCTCCACGAGGAAGTGGGGAGGCGAGGAGGCGGTCATAATATAATGCACGTAACTAAACCCCCATTGTCTGGATTTAGCATTGGACCTTTGCAGATCATAATGAGGACGCCATCAGGAACACAGTAAAGGTGTTTTTTTCAAGAGACAGAATTGTGTCTTTCCCTTTACTTAAGCATATACAAAAGTTTGGCTTAGTCTTGAGACCTCTAACATATAGTTCTTTCTAGATTCTATTAATTCTACAGATAAAGGATTATTATGCCATCGAAGAAAATGTACGTTCTTGTGGCAACTCACATTAGATTATTTCTATGAGTTGCGGCCAGCGGTATCAACCAAACACAGGAGCCAGGGGCTGTGAATCATATTTACAATGCATGTATCCTCCTGTGTGAGAACTTTATATGTTAGATTCAGATTGGAGGCCACTCCCTCTTGGTGACAAGTGGCAGACACATCAACACTTGTCTTGTGTCTGACTATGTAAAGATCAGATACAAGAATCATCTATGTATTTCTCCATATTTTGTCCATTACATCACTTCAGTAGAAAAAGATGACTATGGTTCAGGCCGTTCAATGCCAGAACAGTCCTTGTAGCATTAGCGCTCTATTATTCAACATACAAACCACCTACTAGAAGATAAATAAAACAAAAATGGCCTATTTGAACAAAAATGCTGATGATGTGGACAGCAGCAATGTAATGTTGCACCTTCACTGAGGGATTTAGGGGCACTGAAGAGGATGTGGTGCAACGGCCAGAGCTGCTGACTGTGGAACTAGGGAACCAGGTTCGATTCTTGGCATGGGCTCAATCTCCTGTAATTCTGGGCAAATCAATTAATGTCCATCTGCCTTAAGATAGAAATTAATGTGACCTTGTGTAATGTAACAGGTGTTAATGTAAAGCGCTCCCATACGTTTTGAACGAGTTTATGCTAAATAAAACAAAAAGATAATTTGTTGCACTTAATTATGTTACAAATTACCTTTTATAACCTTTTTTCAAATATGATTTAAAATGCATTTTGTATAAATGCATTTTTTTTTACAAATTGTCCTTTAAAAGGATCTTAAGCGTGCATTTCCATTTGTTTCCATGTGATGAATCATTTCCATTGCTTTAATGCATTATGTTGATCCGAAATGAACTCAGATGATGATAAATATTTGAAGATATACTCAGAGATGACTATAATCAGGCAAATGTATTTTGATAAAACACTTGAGCAAAGGTTCAAACAGATAGATCACAATTTTTGACTGAAGCAATGAGACAACTTAAAGATGCTAACAGCAATATAGTACTGGAAAATCGCCACATATTCACGTCAGAATGGAATCTTATTGGAGAGTTAACACAAAGATGCATTTTTATCAAACTATCAGGAAAGCAAATAAAAATGTATGTTCCGTCATGCCATGCCAGCTATAAAATGTCTACCAAAGGTGCATACAAGTAGAGAACGTGCTGAAAAAACAATTGCTTCCTTGAAAGGCGCAGTGTGGGAAGTTTCTAGAAAGCCCTAACCTAAATTCCAGATCAAACTAGAGTGATGTACTTTCCATACTCCTCTATGTCCACAGCTAACCATACACAAACACATTATGTTGGTTAGCAGTAGACCTGCAGAAAGGGGAATGGTGTAGGAAAGAGAGATAAACAGAGACACTGGATAGCATCACTCTGACTCTTCACTCTGCTGGGCATTGACGTCTCCTGTCCTGGTGTTAACATGTGCTGAGTCATAACGGTGACCACAAAATGCACAAATGGCATTGTTAATACCTTATGACTGTGCAGAGTAATCTAATATTGGCTATAGTACATGATGCAACTCCATAATATCACTTTGTCTCAGACTTTCTGGTTTTGAAGCACACAATTTTGCTTTTTAACTGTTATATAAATAAGGATTCATCAGCATTGTATAGTTCCCACTGATACCAAATGATCACTTTCCCTATGTACATAGCATTCTCTTAATTGAAATACACGCACCAACAATTAAAAAAGAAACAGTTTTTTAGGAGGGGAGGATTGTTTCCATTCCTCACAAAGCTTTAAGTCCAAATATGCAAAAGAAAATATGAATTCATACTCCTTCAAAATTATCTCTGAAACAAAGCTGAAACTGAACTTTTCACAATTGAAGTCTATAGAAAAAAATACAACTGAAATCCTTAGAGTACTTCTGGGTAGCCAGCTTCGACAGATGCAATGTCAACATTTATTGAGCATTTCTTGTCACATTTTGTTGAGAATCAGGATTTGTATATTAGAGGTACCACTAATGTAATCACCAAATTGAATGGCATATTATGTGCCCTGGAATACATCTGATTGATGTTAGATGTAGTTTCATTGTGGTGCATGCCAGTAGTAAACTAAAGGATTTGCAGCATATCCATTCTTCCTGATGGGAAGGTTGATACAATTACTGACTCATACGGCCATGTGATAAAAGATGACTGGATTCTTCATGGACTTGTCATCGGCTTTTGACTGTGTTAATAGGAGCAAGCTATGGCAGTCCATGAGGGCTATGGGAGTGGAAAATAGCGTTGTTAATTTTTTGGAGGACATTCACAAATCCACTAAAGCCAATGTTAGGTTTTCACAGGATCTGCATGTAACGAGGGTTTTTAACATTAAAAAGGGAGTCAGGCAAGGTTGTATACTGGCCCCCTTCGTATTTAATTTTTATAATAATGAACTGGATAATGTATTAAGGGCAACAGGTGCTGATTATCCTAGTGTAGGACGGCGTGGGATTCCCGTCCTGCTATATGCGGACGATGCCGTTCTCATATCCAGGACTGAAAAGGGGCTACAAATGCTTTTATCTGCTTTTGCCAGTTTTATGTCAGACTTGGGTTTGTTAATTAACAACTCTAAGTCATATGTTATGCAAGTGTGGTTGATGGGTAAGAAGAACTACAAATTCAGAGTAGGAGATTCAAAGATGCCCCGCACCAACGTGCTTTCCTACTTAGGGGTCCTCTTTGATGACAAGCTCAACTGGGGCCCTTTACTACAGAAAACAAAAGGGGGTCTGGTGAGGGCGAATTCAGCAATCTTCAATTTCGCAACCAAACTAGGGAAGAAGCCCACTGGAGCTATGCTGCAAGTGTACCAGGCAGAAAGACTGGCCATAGCTTCGTACGGTAGCGAAATATGGGGATACAACGAGGTCAGACCCTCCAAGTGTCGGAAAATGACTTTCTGAAACGTTTATTATGTGTCCCACGGGGTACATCTAACTTAGTGGTTCAGGAGGAGTTGCGCGTCCCTTATTTAAATGATATACTATCCTTGCGACCCCTGACCTGCTGGTTGAAAAGTTGGCTGAATAGGATGTATGACGTTACAACGCATACTTTTACATCGCATGCCTTTACAACGCGGTTTTTACATCGCATACCTTTACAACGCATATCGCTTTGGGGTGCTAGATAGTGAATAGTTTAATTTACTATTCCAACTCCAGTCCCCGTGGACACTAGGGAAGGTGTTGGACAGTAAATTAAACGTATTCCCTATCCTAGAGCGCCCCCCAGCGCAATGTGTTGTAATGGTTTGCGTTGTAAAAGTTGCGTCGTAAAGGCACTGCGTGGTAAAAGTTGCGTTGTAAAGGATGTATCCCGGCTGAATATAGATCTCCCTTTTACCCACTTGATTTTAAGAGATTATATGGCCCTTGATATCTCGGCACGTATTCCTTGGCTGAGTTATGTGAAGAGAAACTTAGAAAGGCTGGGACGGGGGGGATTTATTTAGTAACCCTGACTGTATTGTGAAGAAGGATGTGGAGGCCATAAAGGTAGCCTTATTGTCAGAAAGGAATATGGAAAGGGAAGCCAAGGATGTTGAGAAATCTAGTGTGCGGACATATATTATGCTTAAACCAACTTCCAGGGCAGAGCAATACCTTATGGGGTCCCTGTCTACGCACGAAAACTAGGTTTCGGTTGAACCTCTTTCACCTTTTACTTGCCAGACCCAAATGTTTTACTAGAGACAAGGTGGCAGCTCCCTGCGGCTGCGACGAACAGTCTCCGCAGGATATGCTGCATTTTATGTTCTTATGTAGTTTTTATGATTTCCCTCGTAAACAAAACCTGGTCCCAATTTTAAAAAGAATGAATTTTAGTCAGGCCCGTCCCGCATTGGTATACCTGCAATTACTGAGACATGACTGTTTATTTTTTATATTGAGATTTTTAAAAGCTTCTGTTAATTACAGGAACTACATGGATCAATAATGTATGTTTTCCTCAGGTCTTTTTAATTATTTATTAATTCTTTACTGTTATTATGGTCCTCTTTTCTGCACAACTACTGGTTTTTTTTAATTGTGTCAATGTTGTGTAACTTTTATGGTTTGTATAAAAAAACTAAAAAATGTTATGATACTGATACTGACTGGATTCTTTATAATGGTACCTTTATGTTTAATAGCAAATGGCATAAGCATAAATACGGGACACCAAGAGCACAGCTTGTGCTCTCACATACGACAATTTAATAATTGGAAAGAGCTAGTGCCCTGAAAAGAACGTGTAAATGGTATACTGACGCACACTTTTTGGTCAAAGTATAGAAAAGACTACTGAATAAATGGAGTGGTGAAGCTGAGGAAGTTGAGTTTGAAGAATTTTTTAGACCTTTAGAACAACATCTTTAGGGGGTTCCCTGTTTGAAACAACATTGATTGTATTACCCATTTCACCTAATTCAAGCCCTAATGATGTAAACAAAAAATATAATATATGGAAACATTGACAACCAAATATAGCTGATAGCTGAAGTTACCAGTTTGCCAGCCACATTGTACGAAAAAAAGCTTAAGCAAGCATTGATAAAGCCGTGCCCCCCCCCCCCCTAGTTTTGAGCTTTTATGTATTTTGTGTTGTGGCAATATTTTACCTGAATTCAGCATCTATCCTGTCTTTTCCTTCCATTCTGTGAAACGCATGGTAAATGGTACGTGGTGGATGTTTAGTGAGCTATCCTTAAAAAAGGCACATGCACATAGAGCAAGAAATTGTTACTTTATTTGTCGGATATTCATAATCCCAAATAAATACCGTTTGGAACCTGGCATTCTTGAAGCATCAATGGAGGTTAAAGCACTGCCCGAAGTATTTTCATAATTTCATCTAATAATGTTCTCCTTCCTTGTCCCTCTTCTTTCTATGTATAAACTTCTCTGTCTACACAGTGCCCCCTGGCCCTTCTAAGTAAGATAAATGGGAGGGGCAGGAGACAGAACAAGAACAGAGAGCTAAAGAGAAAAGTATAGCCATAGCGGTGAAGTAAAGTGATAATGACGGTAGAGAGAGAGAGATGAGGTAGAAAGATATGTGAGGTTGCACCTCTTTATTCCCCAATAGCCAGGGAGCTATTTGGGGACTAACTCCCTGGCACCCTTGTGAATTTGCATTTTCTCTAACCACAGGTGCACAATTTTACGGCACCTTCAAAGCAACAACCGCTTCAGTTTAGTTTCCTTGCAAAGCCCGTCAACCGTGCTATCCCTTGCCCCTCCACCAGACCGCCCCTGCTCCATGCACTCCTCTTCCAAATCCTGGAGGGGATGCATTTATCTCTAGTTTTTTTTGCATTCTTGTTGCAAGTGGTGTCACCCTTCACGAAGGCCCTCTCTGTGGTATGGGTCCCACTGCTTTGTTCCTCTCCACAACAACTCAGAGAACGCAGTTAGGCCAGTACACAATGTGCGATGGGGTGCAAGCTCTAATTCACTGTGGTATCTTCATTGGGCCCTCGCCACCTCCAGCCATCCTCAGCAAGCAAACCCCAAAGTAAAGTTGCCCATTTTGTGTCACTGCAGTCTTGCTTGGTGGGAGGGGATCATTGTGGGCAGATTTTTCATAGTGTAGCTTCACTGGTTCTGTTCGGATAGTTCTATTGTCATGTAGAAACACATTTGAATAACTAGTCACAGTTGTCTATGTTTGTTTTCTGCTCAAATTGTGGTTTTCTCTGTTGAAAAGGAAATCATTTTCCTTCTTGTTTTGTTCCCAATAGTTTGACTTAATGAACTTATTTTTGCCCAATGTGTGATTTTTAATGGATATCAATCTTTGCCTGCATGTTTTTTAATTCCTATATGTTTTTTAATTTTCATAATTTTAATTCATTAGTGTGGTTTTTAATAATCATTCTGCATTATACAGGTCTAGGACTGTTTTTTGTATTATGTACTATGATGCATATGATATTGTTTACATATGAATAAATAAAATAAAAATGTTATATATAATTTTTTTATATACTTGCCTAGTTTGATTACATCTTTACGCCCACTTTTATCTTACTGGTATAAGGCTGTATGTGTGTAAATGGTGTGATAAGTCTCTATTTCCTCAAAGGGGGCATTCTTTCTGACTAAGGTCTTTTCTGGTACCCCTCCCCTTTGATTGGTGGGTCCCTCTCTCTTGTTTTGAAACCTTCATCTATTCTCGCCTCACAAAATTCATAAGAAAATAACATAATGAATATACAGAGGCAAAGAGAGGTTGAAAGGTACCACTGAAGGATACATGCAGATACAACAAAGAAGTTCCCTTGAAAAGTTTAGAGGCTTATCTTGCATATAAATCCATCTCAATCCATTTGTGGATAAACTATAATATCCAAGACTATAACATCGGACATCTTCCACCACAGATATTGTGAGACCAGACCTAATGGGTTGGCATTAGAGTTGTACACTCACAAACTAGTAAGAAAAGTAATGAGTTGGTCTCTGTGACCACACTAGTTACGCACATAACACCCACCCTGCTCCATCCACCACCTGACTATTCTCCATTGCAAAAATGCTTTTTATGCTTAGATCAGTGACGTCATTTAATTTCATACATACTTAACAAAAACGTATGCAATGTGTCCGCGGTTCCTCAAGCCTTGCTGTCCGCCCATATTACCCAGGAAACGCGCATGCATTCTGTTAGTCAGTGATTACTACTTAACAACCAACTGGTGCCTACAGAGTATAGGTTGTGAGGACTGATATGGGTATAAAAAGCTGTGAATCATAAAATATATTCGATTAAACGGACGTGAGTCAGTACAATTACATCAAGGGTCACGTTTGCATAAGGCTGAACAAATGCTTCCACGGAATACGTTGTGATTAGGAAGGTGTGGTTCCAGGGTAATTAAAGAACATGCCTTGCTCAAACAAAGGTGTGATGCAGACAGGACAATTTCTAGGCAAGCACTTCTGATATGCATATGTATTAACGTTCTTGTGAACATTTCTTTCTAAAACATTTAACTGAATACTCACTATCAATTTCCACCAGAGAAAGAAGCTGTCTGTCCAGCCACTATGCCAGCAAAGTAACACCATTATCTAAGCATTTACTTTCATTCAGTTTCAGTTACTGATTTGCAATTCCCTTTTCTTGACGCATCCAAAAAATACATCAACAATACACAGCATTTTAAAAATCTTACTACTAGTCACAAAATTAGAACACATCAGGCATGTTGTAAAACGACTTTTTTGGTTACCTTTTGGGAAAAGAATGAAAAGCTCAATGTACAAAAATCCCAAGCCAGGGTGTGCAATTTGCAGACCAACTCGTTTGCGAGTTGGTGTGCAATTTGTGATACGCAAATGATATGTTCACAGCAGGCGCTAATATAATTTCCCTAATGTCTATTAATTAGGCAGGTCATAAATAGCGACCCCTTGTGAATAGCTGCAAATGCATAAATGGTGGCCTGCAAAGAACAGGAGATGGCCATCATTACATTTGCTTTCCAAAACGGAAATGATTTTTTTTTCAGCAGCCTGTGTCCAGTAAAATGTTAGGTGGTGCTTTTAAAAAAGTTTCCCTTTCGAGAATACATTGAGTGTAGCAGGCAGCGCTACCCTGCTGGCTCCCTCTCAGACTGTTCAATATAGTTCCTTAAGGATGAGCTACCCCAAAATGAAAGCTTTACCATCTGGAAATTAGGTACCACCACTTTGAGATGATGATATCTGGTAAATGGTTTGTACCTGGAATTGGCATCGCAAAACATTGATATATTCCATAGTGGCTTCCATTTGTGATTCATTAGGTTCGTAAATGCCCTTTAACTATTTGGAAAGACTTTTGTGATTCATAAAATTAATTTGTACATTGTAAATGGTGTTATGTGGTCACCTTTGTAGCATCCTACCTAGCCTGGGCACTCGCCAATTAATACACCACACACAGATCTTAGTATAACACGTCTTTATTCTTCTGTGACTGCGAACTCAAAATTCAAAACATGCATGCACTTCACTCTGCTCTAACACTTATGTCACAGTACTAAGGAGTCCATTAGAAGCCACAAGGGTTCCGTCATTGCAAACTCACATGACACTATATCTCCCCCTCTATTAAATAAAAAACTACAATTATTTACGAATACATACACAATCATAGCTCTTCAATGAGCTTTTGTGGCACTTTAATCACATGTCCTGACCATGTCTTCAGAAACTGGAGACAGGCAGTTAAAGTGTTCATAGCTTGTAAATCTGCCCCCTAGTGTCTACATTGACATCAGTACCTGGTGAGCAATGAGCCACATGCTGGAAATGTGAGGTATGTCACGCTGGGCAGCCACCATGTGCCTTTTGCTGGTCACAACATGAAATGGTTCACCATTGAAAGGAGCATCAGACTTTAATTTTCTATGCTTACGAGCAAGCACTCGATCTCCTCTATTGAATATAATGTATTTTGCATGACAATGCTTGTCTGCATTGGCCTTCATTTTCCTTTTGTGATCCAAGTCTTTCATGAGGGTTTCTTCCTCAGTATTTGAAATTCTGTGGTCCATTGAGTTAACTTGGTCGTCACGACTCTCCCGAACATCAAGGTTACAGGGCTTTCATCTGGAGGTCGAGTAAGGGGTTGTATAGTAAGTTTGAATCATCAAATTTAAGACTGTTTTAAGATCAAGCTTTTCTAGTCCAGCATGCTGAACAGCTTTCTTAGGAGTGCTCATGAAACATTTGACAACACCAGTGACTTATGGCCAAAGAGGTGTGCTCCCTTGATGTTTCACACTAAGATGACTGAGATAGTCTCTGACTTCTTGACTATTGAAAGGTGGGCCGTTGTCAGACTTCAAGATTGAAGGCACACCCCATATCACCAAGAAGCCATCTAATCCCTTGATGACACTTTCTTGACTATAGAGGAGATATTTTCTATCAATGGAAAATGGGAATATTTATCAACAATTACCATCAGGTAAAGTTTGTTGTCAAGAGGACCATAAAGTAAACAGCAATTCTTTCCCAAGCATATATTGGCAACTCTGACACGTTTAAGGTGTGTTGACTGATGAATGGGTTTTAATGACAGGCAGTTGCAAAGATAACTGGCCTTCAGTTCTCTTTCAACTCTCGTAGAGATGTGGAACCAGACTCAGTCTCTGGGAGTTCCACAATGTTCTTCATTGACCACTTTGGTTTTCTGTTGTAGCAGACTCCCCAGAATGATAATTCTCAAGCCTCTTAAAATAATGCCTTCCTGAGTAACAGACAGTTCATCTTTGACATTTTTGATATTTACTGTCACTGGTAAGAGATTCAGAGTGCTGGTTTCAAGACTGATGCATAATAATGTCTTTCAGTTTTAACATGTCACTATCTTGAATTGTGACTTTCATTGTTCCAATGAAATGGCAGGTGGTGTGCTTTATTTCACAATGAAATGTATGTATGCTTCAACAAACTTGGAACAGTCTTGGAAAGATTTACAGGACACTGTAGAGGCACTCGTGGGAAGTAGTTGGCAGGGTTTTGATCTTTTCCATGAGGATGCATGATGGAGCAGTTGTATTCTTGCAATTGCAGACCCCAAAGTTCTATGCGAGGAGGCATTTTTGCATTTGGATTGCTAAAGATGGTCAACAATGCTTGATGAAATGTCACATGACTGAAGGGCTTCCCATACAAGAATACGTGGAAATGTTCACAAGCCCAGACCACTGCTAAGCTTTCTTTCTCAGGTTGTGAATAAGCACATTGAGTTTGGAACAAATGTCTGCTTGTAGATGCCACAATATGTTTGTGCTGTGTAAGGATGGCCCCTATCCTGACAAGACTAGCGTCAACAACAACCTCAGTATGTATCTTTGGATCAAAGTATGCCATTTCAGTAGCTTTCTCGATAGCTTGTTTGATTTTCTGAAAGCTTTGTTCGCATTCTTGTAACAATAAAAACAAACATTCTTTTTCATCAAGTCTCCTAATGGCTCACTGGCAGTGGCAAAATCTTATAAATATCTAGGAACAATAGCAGGCTATGCCAAGGAATGAACGTAACATCTTGGTGGGGGACTAGTGATTGACATCACTTGCACTTTAGCTGGATCAGGTGTCATGCCCCCATCAGAAAAGATATGGCCAAGGAATATTAACTTTGCCTTGTGTAACTCTCATTTCGCAGCTTTCAAAGTTAAACCTGTATCAGCGAGCAAATGACACACTTGCGTGAGAGCTTTATTGTGCTCCTGTTGTGTAGCTCCAAAAATGAATATGTCATCATTATAATTGATAGCATTCATGACAGGCTGTATGAAACGTTGAATGACATATTGAAACAGCTCCGCTGCTGATAACACACCAAAATATAGTCTATTGTAACGTAACAGACCAACATGTGTAGAAAAGGTTGCAATGTACCTACAATTCTCCTCTAGTTCCAACTGATGACATCCTTTATTCAGATCAAGGTAAGAGAATACCTTCACACCATTTAATTGTGTTATCATGTCACACTGTGTGGACATGGATGTTGTTCTCTTGCAATTGCCTTGTTCGCTTGATGCACATCCACACAGATACGTACAAATCCTTCACTGTCCTTTTTGGGCACTAGTACTATGGGAGAAACCCATGGGGTTGGACCAATGGAATGCTTAATAATATCATGACTGAGTAAAGAATTCAAGCTCTTTCTTAACAGCTTCCTGTAAGTAAACGGCAATTCATCTGTGTCTTTGAGCAATAGGACGGACATCCTCATTAATGTGTAATTGGACTTTCATAGTCTTGAGTTTTCCAGACCCATGAAACTACGAAGGGAATTGACTCACTATTTCGAGATCAGCAGGGCAGAAGAAAGCCAGAGCACAAATGTTGTGCTCATGATTGAAGAACACATTTTTAAAGCTTTGGGCAGTGCAGGAATGCATTTCCTGCTGCTACAACCACCTAGAAAGGTGAAACACCAATATGGTGAACCTGCCTGATTTGCCTTCCTAATTAGGCACTCAAAAAATGGTCAGTTCCTACTTTAATGGTGATCTGAGCCACCCTGTCAGTGGAGCCGTTTTAGGGCATACATACAAAAGTTCCTCTGGTGAAGTGGTTGGGGCAGTCATAAGATGTTATCCTCTTTATCTCTCTATTTCTTATTCTCCCTATTTCGCCATACCTCCTATTACCATCCAGTCACCTTTAATTTCTGTTGCTAGCTCAGGTTTTTCAACTTCATCTCCTTCTCTACACTCCCCTGTATCTTTCCTTTGCCATTTGCCACCAGATCCTCCGTATTCCTCTCCTTCCTACCTCACGGAGCACTGTTGCAGCTCTGTGTGTCTCTCCTGACTGACTTCCTTCTTTCCACCCATTTTTCACTGCTCTCCGCAGTTAGCTTTGCTAAAGGCTGTCAAACTGCAAAGCCAATAGGGGCAGCCAGCCAGCTTGGATTGTATTTTCTGTACTCCCATTCTGGATGTCACATTTCACATAGACGCAACACGTCAGCCATCATGATAGAATAGAAAATTATGTTTGGCCATCTTGGAATTGTAATGCCTATGCTTCCAGGATGGCCACCTTATTGACTCAATGTGGTGGCCATCTTGGAACTATATCTTCTGTACTTTTCTATACTTTTAATATGGCTGATATGTTGCATTCAGACTTCAATATGGTGGAGCAAGGAATATTACTGGAGAGGCTGAAAAATGCGGTGGGTAAGACTGGACCTGTCCTGAAAAGGATTGTATCCTCTTTAACCAACCGCAGCAAGAAATACTGAATGAGTCAATGAAATTGGCTCCTTGAACAAAATGTCATGCACATACCACAGGGTAATCTATTTCCTGCCCGCTCTACAACATCTGGAAGTGAACCATCACGAAGCTTCTTGAGCAATACCAGATTGATTTAAAAATGTATGCAGGACTCTCTGGAGAACCTATAAAGGTGTCATGTCAGGATCCTACAATATGCAGGTCCAACACAGACTCTCACAACTCCTATTATCTTCACTTCACACCTCCTGGCAGCATACTCTCCAACTGCGATACACAGAAGAATAATGGAAGGAAGTGAGAGATAATTTAGATAGGGGGGGCACTTGAGGCCAAAATGAAATTCTGCCTCTTTAAAATGATACAGAACTGGTATTGGACCCTCCTGCACCTTGCAACTTTGGGATTCATCCCCCACTCATGCTGCTGGTGGTGTGTCCAGCTAGACTGTGGTAAGATGCATATTTTGGGAAACTGTTCTGCTATCTCTCACATGTGGTCCAAAATAGGCAACACTCTCTGCCCCGTGCTAGAAGTATACCTCAAGCGCCCTTGGCCTATGTTCATGCTACATGACTTGTGCAATTTGTTGAACGTTACAAATAAAAAACGATGACTTTTAATGACAGCATAAGCCACGGCCAAACTCTGTGTCCTACACCATTGGTGCTCGTACCCTTCCATGATGACTGGCTCGCCAAAATGTTAAAAGTAACAGCTCATGAGTGAATTGTCTACTGGCTCAAGGACAAAGGCGGCTTGTTCAATGCCATCTGATCCCTCTTCTTGGACCTTGAGAGGAACACTTGATGACCCCCCTTACCTCTATTCCTTGTGTCCGCATATGACCCATTTGAGCCACATGCTATTCTACCATCCCCTTTCCCCCCTGCTCCTTCCTCTCCCCTTGCATCATGTGACGGACTCCTAGACCTACCGGGTTCCTCCTCTTTCTCCCCCTTCCTCCCCATTACTACTGCCCCTGGCATACCTCCTCAATCCCCCCTCCCGTTTCATAAGCTGGACCGCCTGCCTGAGCTCTCTACATTTCCCAGGTTTATCATCTACGCGATAAAATGCTGGTATGTTCAGAGCCCATAATGGGCCACACGGTTGAGATAACTGTTTCTCATTGAACAGTCTTGTCTGCTGTTACATTTATTGTAGCTCTTTCTGTTAATTGAGTAGTTCACTTTGACCGGTTCCCGGCCCATTGTTTTCTTATTCCTGCTGAGATGGTGGTAATGTTGTAACCACTATATACACTTCACGGCTGAATTGTTGGTTTCTCTATCCAATAAAATGTATGCAGATGGCAACAAATGTCATTCTCTGCAGGATAATAAACCAGAGAATCAGGACTGTAAATGTCTTGTTTCTGTTCAATAACAACCAAACTCAAAGGTAAGTTCCTTTGAGTGCCTTTGCCTAGCTGGTAAGTGCCAGCATGTAGCGTGCATTTTCAAATAGTTATCTTCAAAATGCTAGTGATGAATTCACAGTAAGGAAAATAGTTTGCAGCAGAGAAATATTGGGTAATATGCTACCATTATTACACACTATTACATTCAGGGCCGGACTGGGAACGAAAAGCGGCCCTGGCAAAGTGCTCGGCCGCCCCCCCCAGGGGGGTCCGTTTGGAGTGCGACCGAGCTCTTTGCCGGGGCCGGTTTTCGGCTGATTTTGTTACAGGGCCGATTATGCAGCTATGTCCTGTAACAAAAATGACCCCCAGGGGCCCAAAACCGGCCCCCACCCTTGCGGCGCACTGGGGGATTGCCCGGTGCCCGCAACGGCCAGTCCGGCCCTGATTACATTCACAGAGATCTCAAGTAAAAGAGATATTCTCTATTCTAACCAATTTCTTGCTCGGCGTTTGTACGGGCGGTGTATCCTTGCACACAAACGACAGGCAATAGGCATTTTGCGCTACAGGTAAATTTTAAATAAAACGTTTTGGCCACATGTATCATTATTACAAATAGCGAATTCCTAATTGCGATTTTTTTCTCTGCTCTGAATCGCAATTAGCTAATCGCTAATCCTAATGTATGAAATTGTTTTCAGTTTTTATTAGCGATTCTTGATGGATCGTAAATAGACCTACCTCATGCATATTAATGAGGTAGGTCGCAATTTGCTAGCAGTTAGGAATCTACGCCATTACATGGATGGTGACCTGCTGAGGTCAGTAGACCACCATGTTTGTGATTGCTTTTTAAATAAAACTGTCTTTTTTGTTTTTAAATGCAGCCCGTTTTCCTTAAAGGAAAATGGGATGCATTTAAAAAGAAAAAATGACACTTAGCTGTTTCATTTTTTATGAGTAGGCAGTGGCCTATGGGACCACTGCCTGCTCCTAAAAATGCTTTTACAATCATTCACAAAGGGGAAGGGTCCCCTTTTGCCAATGGGTTACCACCTACCAAGGCCGGACTGGGAACCAAAACCGGCCCTGGCAAAGAGCTTGGCCTGCCCCCTGCCCCCCGCCCCTCACCCCCGGGGTTGGGGGTGTTGCCGAGCTCTTTGCCAGGGCCGGTTTTAGGACGATTTTGTTACAGGGCTGATTTTGCAACTTTGCTGCAAAAACGGCCCTGTAACAAAATCGGCCCCCAGGGGCCCAAAACCGCCCCGCCCTGTGCGGCGCACCGGGGGATTGCCCGGTGCCCGCTACGGCCAGTCCGGGCCTGCCACCTACTTGAATTGGGTGGTAATATGCAAATGTTTTGCAACCACATTCACGGTCACAAAACATTCATGTCCCTTCCAAATACTGAATCGCAAACCCATTTTGCGATTCGGTAACAAGTCACCGATTCCCAATTTAGGGTTTGCTGCATCTAAAAAGCATTTTTGCATTCGCCTAAACGGGCCGGTTCTGTGAATCGGCCCGTTTGTGAAGGCAATAATGCTTGATGCATGCCCTTTGTGCATTATGTGCCAAAAAAGTGCAATTTCACCCAGCACACTGTGTTCAATCAATAGTTGGCCTCTGTGTTAGAAGTGTGAGAATGGGCACCAAGTAGTTCTCACTTTGACATTTCTATAAATAAATGTTCATCTTACCACCAACTAATTTCACAAAGGTAACCGTTCAAGAAGGACTTACAAGCACCTGAACGGAGACTTTAGAAATACCGTGCGCAAACTTCACGACACTATTCCAATGTGCACGTTCCATAAATGCATATAGGGCGTAACAAAAAACACAGATACGAATTAATAATATTGGAAACTATTATGTCTCCCTTTCGGCAGTTTGTGAATGGTTTTAGAGAGGTAACGGACATTGTCTGGGCCGTGCTCTTACAGCTGGTGCCGGCGGAGCCTTGTGAGCACCGGATAGCATTGCTATTCACACACCGCACATGGGATGCTACCTTCATTCAATGCTGCACGCACCTTGTCTGACTTCAAGACTGATGTACGAGGCAAGCAGTGTGTCTGGGTGAACACTTTGGAGCTGTAAAGATTGGACGCACGTTCCATTATTCTGATACATTCCGTCTGCGATTGCGTGAAAATGTTGAAGAGTTGCAGAAATGAATGTGGCGCAAAGTGCAGCTTCAGCAGGATTTCAGCTGACGGAGGCAGCGCGAGCTGCGCGCACGCGGAGCGCGGGAGAGAGATACCCCTCCAAGCCTTCTAATTGAATTGCTGATACAGAGATAGGTGGTAGATATATAGCGGGTGTACAGACGGCCAGTGCATCACTACACTCACGAAATAAGGGGCTACAGCACACGGACTGATTGGATTTGTGGGAGGCAAGGGAATTACATCGTGCCCCCGACCAGGCCCCAGAAGCTGACAGGCACAGGGTGTTTAAATTCCATTTATATAGCACCAACTACCCCTAATAACGGTGTGTTAACATGGTAATTAAAACATTGGAATGTTGAGAGCATCATTGAAGACAATGGAATAGCTCTGGGGTTATAATGTTTAGTAGAAGCCTCCTGCTTCAACATTCCAATGTTTGCCTATGTTTCTCCCTTTTTAATTTAGAACATTCTACCCTTATTGGGTGGAATGTTCTAACATACTTATAGTCCTTCAGCCTCAAGTTATGCCAGCTGTTAAAGGAATAATCCCTAGTTATAGACCCTTGTCTGCGGCTCGGACCTATAACTAGAGTTCAGGAGCTTTAACCACCGGTGAAGCCCTCAGCAGCGGGCTAAAAGGCCTTAGTGTGCTCAAAGACTCAGTTTTCACATTAAGGTCAACTGGTTTCACAAAATATGGTCCTCACCATTAGTTATAACACGATGGGACCGCAACTATGCCGATGATAGTAGTACCTGGGGACGTTGTCTAAACTGGATATAAAGCATCATTAACACAGCCTGCATAGATTCAATCTATGCATAGGTAACCATCTTCTCATGCTGAATGTGGATAAGGACACTGAGTTTCCTCTGCTAGAAGACAAAGGTATTTCGATGGAAATTAAGTGCCCAATGGTTGAAGTGGCAGTCGATGGTGCACCCTCATTATTTGCACCACCGGCTAAAGGGCTTCATGTAAGAACCTTCACGCTGAAAATGTTGTCCTGTTAGTCAAGCTGTATCTCTACTCTCTACAGTGACTAAACCATTGATTACAATGTCTCAGTTTAGTTCTGTTGTTCAAAAGTTGATACTATTCAGATTTCACTATTGGAATTAAAACTTGGATAGGAGTGGGATAAATATATATTTCACTCTGCTTACGGAATCGTTGGAATTGTGGCCACTCCGCCTTACACTTGAAATTCCACCCAAATTCTACCAACTGCCACATGCAGTTTTTTTTTTCTCCCAAGTGGCTTGATAACAGTAAGTTGGCGAGCATGAGCACGATTTGGCATCCCTTCGCTTGATTTTCGGTTGCTAGGCGGGCACCCGGTGAGATTTCTCCAATACCGGCGGTCATGACCCATCGATTTCAGAAAGCTGCTCCTCGAGTAGAAACTCACACCAAGAAGCTGCGCGCTCTGGCGTGGTGCGTGGTGCAGTTCACACTGATCTTTCAGCAATGAACAAGCTCCCAGTGCTAAATCACAGCGCGACATGCCTATTTCCACTCATTCGCAGTATTCCATGGAATCTCAAAGAGTTGTTTTGTAACTCCGTGGACTTCGGTGGAGTAAAACTCTGCTAGTTTCACACAAGCCTACTCCTGTGCTACCGTAAGGATGGTGATGGCGTAGCCGGTCTATCTTATAGGCTAGTAAGACTGAACACATTACACCTGTTTCTCTGTAATTCCCACTACCCACCCTGTGATACTTACAGCACCGTACCTCGCATATAAGGCAGTGAATAAGCACCAAAAATGAAAAACTCAGGAGGCTCCAGGGGCTTTTCCATGGAAGGAATGTCTAGCTGCTGTAGTCCCAAGAAAATTATTTTTGCACGAAGACGCACTTTTGAGCACGGCTTTTCAAAAATGGCTATGAAGCAAGGAACCGAGCCATTGACTTTTGCCTGCAGGTTTTGCCCAGCTTGTTTGATGACCTTTATTCCTGTTGGCATAAAGTTGAAATGTTTAAATGTTGCAATTTTGGTAGCATACATTTTACTTGCAGTGTACTAGATGCTGTGTGGTCTGCTCCGTATCAAAACCTTAGCAAATAATGAAATGAAGCACATTACAATTTTAATACAGTTTGTGCCACAACGGTGTCGTGATCATGTAGATAAGGAACTGTGTTTTTTAGCAAAAGTTATCCGATCATGATCATGAATCAGCTGAAAAACTGGTAGGTCCAACAACAAACAGGCATTGTCAAAATCAGTATGGTGCAATGATATCTATCATTGGTTTACAACTGAAACTGAGGTTGCAACCCATCCATCCTTTATCGACTCCTCAAAGGAGTTGGTCACCAGTAGCTGATTCACAAAGGAGAAGGTGTCCCATAGGGACTCTTTTCACTTTGTGAACTTTGTCTGCATCCTAGGGGGACACAATCAGGTCTTCCCCCTCCAGTGTTTTTCCAAAAGGAAAGCTTTTTTTTCTTTAAGTACTGAAATAGTATCTTTAAAGAGCATGGGCTGCTTTTAAAAATTATTTTCTGTTTAGAAATGCAAACAAAGGGATGGTGGTGTGCTGTTCCTTGCAGGCCACCATCTCTGTGTTTGTAGCCCATGACCAAGGTTCACAAATAGGGACCTGCCCAATTAATATTCATTATGCAGGCCATTATGCGACCTCTGCAAGTGGACATTTTGCGTTGTGACTTATAGGTCACATCTCTAAACTAAAAAATGGTCACAAAAAGTCAGTACACAATTTGCATCCACTTTTTGTGCCCATTCTTTTGATACATCTGTACCAAATTTTTCTTGTAATGGCCAGCCACCAACTTCTTCCCAATTGTGGTATACCAAGCATGGGTATAGCACTCTTCGAGTGCTATTCTCTTAATGCCACAATCAATTACATGCTGTAGTTCAGCCCAGCTTAATTCTGGAAGTTTAGTTGCACTGCCCCCTGCCAATTATTTATTGTTGTTAAAAATTTTCCTTGCCTTTATTTCTTCTACATCTTTCTTTGATAGACTTTTAGGTTCTTGTCGTGAAGTGGCTAAACATTGTAGATATCCCAAAAAAATAGAGGTATGAATGTCCAACACTCACAACTTGCTCACAAAGCTTGCAAATTCGCTATGCTAGTGTTGATATTTTTTTGTTAGGGAGATGGGTAAAATATACCCTCATGCCATGCTGCTGCTCTGAACCATCAGCATAACTGCTCATGCTGCTGTTGGATGTTGGCCTAGTCAAGATTCCTGAGTTCCTGACACTCTAAGCAAACCAACCAAGTTAACTCGAACATTCACTGTGCCTCTACCACTTGTTCTTTAAGCATTGAAATTATGAGACATTTTTAGTAGCTAGAAACGACTGAACTGACCAGGCATGGTTGGTACAGGTAAGAGCGGTGTGGCGTGGCTGGGTGGGGACAGAGCATGGCAGGGGGTAAATAAATAAAACCACTTACCTTGCGCTCTCCGCGTCGCCGAGTGCAAGGTACGTGGAGGTCAGGAGAGAGTTACAGTAATCAATTCTGGAAATCACCAGTGCATGAGCAAGTGATTTCAGATCTTGATCTGGAATGTAACAGCAGATTCCACATAAAAGACCCAGTTGATAGATTTTGATCAGCTGCGACCCCGGCTGCATGTGATCCTGACCATGGAGCATTTTTTGTCTAGGATGACTCCTAGTGATTTGACCCTATCTACAATGGTGGGCTTACTGTTAAGGATGTTGCATGTGTCAAATCCAGGATTGCAGCAGAAGAATTGATTTCAAAGAGAAAATGAGAAATTCAGTTTTGAAGGGTTCAGTTTTAGGTGATGAGAAGTCATCCAGTCTTGAACAGAGTTTAGGGTGATGACAAAGTGCAACATATTGTTTGACAAGGAGACCTTAGATACAGTTACGAGTCATTTCCATACTGATGATAGAATATCCCAGCTTTCTTAAGAAGGACTCATGTGGCTCGATGTATAGGTTGAATAGCGTCAGGGCAATGATAGACCCCTTATGGAACCCATGGAGCCCGCTATTTGTCAATATGCATACAGGACACCCATTATGTACACACAGGGATGTCAGCACAGGGTCTGGTCATTGCATTCAAGAGTACATTTCTGTGACTTTGAAACTTAGATTTGGGATGTTCCAGGAGTCTTCTGTCCTGATGCAAGTTCCTATTCTCCTGAAAATGAAGCTACGGCCATCAGGAAATATCCAATGGGGTTTTGTAATATCCCCACTTAAACTCATAATAATGTAAATGCCATGCATACATTTAGATTATTTATTCTAAGAAGCATGTACTGTTCTTTGAAGTAGAAGGGTATTGAGTCCTAACCAATCAGACCTCTTGCTTAGCCAAAGTTTTGCAAATTCACCGACCTTTGAAAGCATGTATGACGACTCCACACAGAAGGTCCTGTAACTGCTTACAGATTTGTAGGTACTTGTTAGGGAATCAGTGCCTTTTATTAAGCCTCTTATTTCACTATGAATGCACATAAAAATGACCAAGGAGAACATAAGCATCTCCTAATCACATGTAACATTACATAATAAAAGCATTTACCTAGACTAAGAGTTATTTTTGTACAGTTAAAGCGTGTGAGCTCATTATAGAAGTACACCTGCCTCACGCTACAGGTTCAGCTGCTGCCGATGGTGTTTTGGTGGGTGGGGCTTTCTATTTGAGGAGCACAGACCTCAGGAATGAGTCTTTGGAAAGTCTTCGTTGACTATAAATACAGACGGTAACACCAAGGTGATTATAGGTATCACCTAATCACTTGTAGTAAGACACAACAAATGTGTTCAGATCTATACATAAAACTCTTTTTTCTATGACTGGAGTTTTTCGAGCTGGGCTGGAAGTCTGGTATCATAGAATTGGAATTCCTCTCACTGTCTATGAGGTTTTAAAGCTGGATTTACAGTTTGGGTTTACAGGCTTTTTTTTGGCTCCATGAACCTCGCACATTATTTTGAAACCTGAGTTCACTACTAAATCACATTTGCAACAAATATTTGAACCCAGGCATCTTTTATCCATTCAATTCAGGGATAAAAAAACATTCATATTTTAAAATACAATTTTTCACTCCCTCTCCAAATGTTGGTAATACTCTTGGAGAGACCAAGAGAATACAGTGAATATCTCTTACCTCTTACCTGCACTGAGCGCCAAACTCATTGTATATTTGTTGGTAGCAGCAATGTTGGCACTAGCCCAATTTTGGAAACAACTGACCATCCCCCTGCTCTATGTGTGGTTGGAGTAAAAATTGAGCGGCTTATTTACAAACCCCAGTGCATTTCGTGATGAACCGGTGGTGCATTTTGCTGCCACATATTTACAAGGACAGGAAAAGCAACGTGCTTGACTTTTTCTGTCCTTGTACATACTGCCCCTTTACAAGCAGCACTTTGTGTGAAAGGGACGTTCCATGGGTGTTGCTGTGGATGTTCCCATGGAACATTTCAAGATTTACAAGAAATCGTAAAAATGGAAATGCGTTTGAATGAAATACCTCCCCAGGGGAGGTGTAGGGAGGCGCAACAGGGAGTAATGTATTCATTTCTCCTCCTTTTTTTCCTCTTTCTACGAGTGCTGCATTCTGCAGTACACATAGAAAGAGGAAATCACTTCTGGTGATTGTTTATGTGCAAGAAGTTTCCTTTTCATGCACATAAACAATCATTAAAAAGGGGTTTTCGGGAGGGGCGTGGCCGGGCAAGATGGCCGAGCAGACGTGAACTGCTTCGGCTCCCAGTCAGCGCTCTGCCTGGCGAGTGTTTTCTGCCGGTATTCATGATCGGAATCATCTGCACGGCGCAGCCCTTGACGGTGGATGACTTGAGTCATAGCAGACGGCCTTTTTCAGCGCTCCCTGGGACCAGGGGTAGTCAAACGCGGCAATCCTAGTGACAGCGGGAGCCCCGAGGTCAAAATGGCGGCCGTGAGTCGGTCCTGACTAGCTGCGACGCAGTGGCACACAGAGGATCCGCGATAGCGGCGGAGGTATGCCACTCGAGAGAGGGGGTTCCGGAGGCGATAGTGGCCTGAACATTGCTTCTTCCCACAGAGGCACTAGATATTGGAGTCCGGCGTCCACATGTGCCTCCTTTGAGTTTCTCTGGAGTGAACCTCCCTATGCCGCCGAAGAAGGGCACGAACAAGGGCACCAGCAAGGTGTCGGACTTTATCGCTACTGCTGATAATCGATCACCACCAAAGGGAGGCACCGACAAGTCGAATATGGCCCTCTCGAAAGCGGATCTGCTGTCCATGTTCAAGGACTTCAAGTCCGAACTCCGCTCTGAGCTAGGTCAGGACATCAAAACCTCTATCGATCTATTACGCACAGACTTATCAGAGTGCCTGACATCTCTTCAGCAAGATGTAGACTCCGTGGACACCAGAGTTTTGGACCTGGAGTCACACCAACTGGAGCTCAAGCAAACGTTGGGGGACTGCCGGAATGACATCCAGTCCCTCAAGGAACAACTCCAACAGACACAGCTCAAGGCCGAGGACCTAAAAAACCACGCACGTCGGGAGAACATTCGCGTCAGGGATCTGGAGGAGGGCGCAGAAGGGACGGACCTAGAAGCCTTCATGGAGGGTCTTTTTGCCAAAATCCTGAGCCCCCAGGTACTCAAGATCAAGCTGGATAGAGTACATAGAGTGGGCCCCTGCCAAAGGGAGATAGGAAGAGACCACGCTATGTACTGGCGAAGTTCCACTCCTTCAAAACCAAGGAGGCAGTTCTGCAGGCGGCCAGGGCGAAGGACTTTATCTCCTTTCAGAACTTTTCCTGCGCCCTTTTCCAAGACGTTGCACCGGCCACTTTGGCGCGTAGGCAGACGATAAGGCCTATCATGACTAAGCTCCAGGAGGATGGTATCAGATACCGGTGGACATACCCCTTCGGTCTAAGTTTCGAGAATCGCAACAAAAGGCCTCACGTCACCGATCTACAGGACGGCTTGCTGCTTCTGGGCCTCTCCTCAGAAGAAAGGGGGGATACGTCTCCGGAGGAGTCTGGGGATCCGGCGAAGGGTGCAACTCCCGCTTCATCCTGGGTACCGAACTCGAGAAGAGGACGTCGTTGACAAAGACCGAGGGTCGCTACCTGGATGTGAGGAAGGCTGCCCTCCGGTGGGGGCTTTGCTGAGCTCTGGGCTGCCATATTTGGGATCGGTGGTCCACCTGGAGTCCTGAGCCACGGCGGAGGTAAGATTATGTACTCTTTTGGCTATTTGGTAAGTCCCTCCCGAGGTAAATTGGCTCCAGCCCCCAGTGGGGGCAGACAGGGGCCACTGTTAAGACTCCAGAGACTAAGGGTATCGACTGAACATCCGATAGTGGCCTGGAACCACTCCCGGGAAACGTTGGGAGGAGAGGAAGTGGCTGCTAATTTGAACTGATTAGTGCGACAGCAATGAAGTTTTGTCTGGTTGAGCCGGGTGTTTAAGCTGCTTGACCAGGGGCTGTATATAAATGAACAGTCCGATAACTTGATGATTCCGCTAAGAGTTCTCGCCGAGGTGGGGTGCAGATTAGGTCTCAGGACCCGTAGTCCCCCCTGCTTTACATGTGGGTATACTCGCCCTACACTACGAATGAGTAATGGTTTCAGATTTCTGTACTGGTTCTTTCTTATTTGGGTTTTTGCGGGGGTTGGGGGTGGGCTAGGGGGGGAGTGGTGGTGGCAATGGATTGTTAGCTCACGGCATGGAGCAAATTGGGGGGTCTTTACATGCTTGGCTATTCTGTGGAGGGGGGCTAGCGGGAAGGTCGATTTCATGCAAGGGGGGAGGAATGTACTGCTTGGGCAGATCCGGAACACAATCGGAAGTCTGGGTGGGCTGGATGTTGGGAGGGTCAGCTACACAGTAGCCCCTCTGGGTTGGATTGGGCAGGCATCCCTTGAAGCGCAGCGTCTTTGGTTATATCTCCGATGCCGCTTACTATAGGGACTTGAAATGTTAAGGGGCTGCATTCTCCCCAGAAGCGCCAAAAGATTTGAAAATATATCAACGACCACCACTTAGATATAGCAGGCCTCCAAGAGACCCATCTAATTAAATCAGAAGACACACGCCTCAAGCACAAACAGTTTCCACTCATTTATAGGTCCTCTGCCTCCACGAAGCAAAGAGGGGTGGCCCTTATGTTCCGGTCGACCTTGCACTTTCAGCCTTTGGGAGTTCAGAGTGATTAGGAGGGGCGCTGGGTCATGGTGAAGGGGATAGTGCGGGGCAGACTTTGTACCTTTATCGTAATGTATGCTCCTAACACTGGCCAGAGTGGGTTCCTCCAAGTCCTTTTGGGGAAAATTACGGACTTTGCTGAGGGGCCATTGATCCTCATGGGGGACTTCAATTTGGTGTGGCAGAAAGACCTAGATAGCACTCACACACAGCGATCAGACATGGGTTCGTTTTCCTCCGACACGCAACAGAAGATTCAAGATATGGACTTTTTTGATGCTTGGCGGTCTCTGTACCCTCAATCTAGAGACTACACATTTTTCTCCCACGTTCACCGCTCTTATTCCCGGCTTGACTACATCTTCCTAAGTCAGTCCCTCCGGAGTGATCTTCGCGAGGCCAAGATTTTCCCGCTGTCCGTTTCTGATCATAGTCTGCTCTCGGTTTGCCTCAATTGGGGAGTGAAGGGTCAGGCTAACCCTCGATGGTACTTCCTGGCGTCCCTGGTTTGTGACAAAACCTCCTGTGACACTCTGCGGGGGGCTATCAATGAGTTTTTCGCTCTTAACGACCCGGGGGACACTTCAGTCTTCACTACGTGGGATGCCTTTAAAACATTTTTTCGAGGGCAATGTTTAGCTCTAAATGCTGCTCTCAACAAACAGCGAGGTCGGGAAAGGAAGCAACTAGAGGAGGAACTATCCACTCTAGAGATAGCACACAAGGCGAACCCCACCAGACAAGCACAACATAATCTAATGGCAGTTAGAGGTGAACTTCGGGCGCTCTACAATAATAGGGAAGAACACACCTTGTTGAAATTACGACGTCTTTCTTACTCTCAGGGTAACAAGGTAGGGAAACACCTTGCCAGGCAGCAATGGGACAAGAGGGAGCAGGAGTATATTGGGGGTATCCAAGATCCACAGGGGGAACTTACGCACAGGGACGAGATTAAGGCCGAGCTCTTAGGTGCCTTCTACAAGAATCTATATTCGGGAGACGCTCTTGATTCTTCCGCGCAAAGAGAGTATCTTCAGACCTTACCGCTGCCCCAGGTTTCAGCAGAGTGGAATGAGACGCTTTCTGATCCTTTCACTAGAGAAGAAGTGGTGGCTGCCATTACGGCTTTGAAACCCCATAAAGCCCCGGGGACGGATGGGTTCACGGCCATTTTCTATAAGACCTTCGCCTCTGAACTCAGTCCGTACCTGGTCCGCTTATTTAACGGTATGGCGGAGGATGGCGAGACCTCGGGACCGATGGCTGAAGCTCTGATATCCATCATACCCAAACCCGGGAATGACCCTAGCAGGTGCGCCTCCTATAGGCCAATTGCCCTCCTGAATCTGGATGCAAAACTATACTCCTCTATAATTGGACAACGGCTTAATGACCTGATGCCGACACTCATCCATCCAGACCAATCTCGGTTCATTAAAGGGCATCAGACCCACGATAACACTAGGCAGGTAATACATTTGATCGAAAAGGCCAATAAGTTCAAAATCCCGGCGGTCCTGGTGGGGCTTGATGCCGAAAAATGCGTTTGATAGGGTGGACTGGGGGTTTCTCTTCCAGACTTTGACTGCCTTTGGCTTCTCCGCTAAATTTTTGTCTATGATTAGGGCGAACTACCTTTTCCCCAGGTCCAGAGTAGCGGTGAATGGGCACCAGTCTTCCATTTTTGAACATTCACGGGGCACCAGGCAGGGGTGTCCCCTATCGCCTCTGCTTTTTGCCCTAAGCATAGAACCCTTGGCACTGGCGGTGAGAGCCAACTCCGACATCCGGTGCCTGCCATTCTCTGGCGAGTCACATAAGATCACTCTCTTTGTGGATGATGTCCTTCTCTCCCTCTCTGAACTGGCCCACTCCCTTACTCAAGTGCAGGTGGAATTAGAGCGCTTCGAGGCAGTAGCGGGGTTCAAAATACGCCTTGACAAATCTTACGTCCTTAACCTCACTCTCCCCCAATTGGAAATCCTTCGTCTCAAGGCACTCACACCTCTCCCATGGGCCGGATCCTCTATTCAATACCTGGGGGTCCATCTGACCTCCTCGTTGGGGAAACTATATTTGGCCAATTTCCCCCCGTTACTAGCCAAGATCCAAGCCGACCTCGCTCGTTGGAAGCCAATGTTTATATCTTGGCTGGGGAGGATTCATGCTGTCAAAATGTCCCTTCTTCCCAAACTGTTGTATCTGTTCCAAGCCCTTCCCATTGAGCTCGACGGGGAATTTTTCCGGCGGGTGAAATCTATGATTTTACGCTTCATCTGGCAGGGTGGTCGAGCGCGCTTTTTCTTTTCTATTTTGCTCAGACCGAGGAATGGGGGGGGGGGTGGGGCTTCCCAACATTCACTTGTATTACAAAGCAGCGCAACTCCGAGTACTGGTTGAATGGACACAATAGGAATCAGAAAAACACTGGTTACATATGGATCGGAGCGTTGCAGGGAGGACGATATGGGATTTGGTAAGAGCGACAGGCCTAAAAATGTTTATATCAGCACCCCCACCCGTACTACTTTAAAGGTCTGGGACTCGGTTTACAAGGATGACAGGTGGACTACCTTTCCCTCCCCTTTTGCGCCAATACATTTCAATCCTGCTTTCCCCCCAGCGCTAGAAGAGGGTGCCTTTGAGGCATGGAAGGAGGGAGGCTGCCTTGCATTAACTCATCTCTTCCATAACTTCGATCCGCTCACCTTTGACAATTGTAGGAGGGACTACAGGGTTGGGGACAATGAACGGTTCCATCACGCACAACTACTTCACTGGGCACTATCTCAGCAGGTGAGAGACTCAGCTACACGGCCCCTCACGAAATTTGAGGCCTTCCTCACCAAGACCTCCTCCATGAAGGGTGTCATCTCCTTCATATACGGGTTCTTACTTTCCACTGTGATTTCTCCTAGACCCCGTTACATGTCCATGTGGGAGGGAGTCCTTCAACAAGAAATCACTGACGAGGATTGGACGCACTTATGGTCAGATATCGCAAAGTTTAACCACTCCTTGGAACTTAGGGAGGCGCACATGAAAACCATGGATTGGTACCTATACCCAGCCAAGCTGAGGCAGATATTCCCTGGTACCTCTGATAGGTGTTGGAGGGGATGTGGGCTACTAGGGGACTTTCAGCATATCTGGTGGGACTGCCCCAGTATCCGTCCGTTCTGGGAGGAAATCTTTGCCCATATTAAAGAGATGTTGGGTTACCCCATCCCTACATCGATGGCTACTACCCTACTGGGTCTCTGTGATCCAAGTCTCGAACATCAGACTAAAGGAGATTAAAAGATTGTGCGGCTATGCATTGGGGCGGCCAAGCTCACCCTGGCGGCAGCGTGGAAGAGGAGGGAGGCGCCGGCCACCTCCCTCTGGTATTCGCACCTGTGGAAGCTACTGAGTCTGGAGCGGATGGCTGACATCTTTAGGGATGACTTCAAGAACTTTGAATTCCGCTGGGGGCCCTTGGTCGCCTTTCTTTCCAGACACCTTCCGTCTGTAGTGTGTCCTGCTAGTGTTAGAGCCCTCCATCTCTTCCAGCTATGAATCCCTGACAATATGTGTACTTGACCTCCGTTTCTTTTAAGTTGCTACCACCACTGGGGAGGGGGGAGGGTGTTGGGAGGGGATGGGGTTCTGTATTTCGTTGTTGTTTGGGTGTTCGTTCCTCTTATCATTTCCTTTACGACAATGCCCACAAGGGAAACTACTCAGGGAAGCGCTCCGACTACCATTCCGCATTGCGGCGGCTATTAATTTTAGCCCTGGGACTGTAGGCCACTCTACGAGCCGTAGGGAGTGCGATTGCCCTGAGCCTTCGCAACTTCTCCTCTTCATTTGGCAGGTCGCATGGTATACCCCGTTTCTGTCAGAAGATGTACCCTTCAGAGAGCTATCTTGTGTGATAAAGGTCCTGTTTATTTGGGGTTCTGTCTTACTCCAACATGTTGCACTTGGGCTTTGATTTTATTGCTACCCCCTGCGTGGGAAGATGTGCGGGATTGTCGCATGTTTCTGTTTTAAATAATGATAAACATAACTTTGACAAAAAAAGGGTTTGCAAGTTCTATGTGTGTTAATGCAGCACACATAGAAGTTCAAAAATGCCATATCAGATTTTCTATGTGCAGGAAGGAACACCTTCCTGCACATAAACAGTTATCCCACCATGGTGCAAGGGTGCCTGCATTGGAACATGGCAGCAAATTGTGCCTCAGTGCAGGGGAGAGCAAAGGGATCCATCATATCCTTGTAGATATGACGCACCCCTGTGCTTTGAAAGTTCATCAGCATTGCGGAGCCAAGTGGGCTGGAGGTGCGGTGTTGCGCTTCTTGTAGATGAGGCCCTGAATATTTATGCACTTACAAAATTGACTACAATGGTTGAAGATAGGTTAGGTGAATTTGAAACCTTGTGGCTACCTTCCTAGACACTTTTGAAGTGAGTCGGACAGGTGGTAGCCATTTTCAGCATGGTCCCACAATTGGTGCAAGGAGCTGGACTTAATATGATAAGCCTGGAGCCGGACGACTCCTTAAAACCAGATTCACCAAATCATAGATTTTAGAAATGTGGATGTGTAAAACCAAGTGTGCGAAAAAAAGAGTTGTGCTTTGACAATGTGTGTACAGACAATAATTATTGGGTTTTTATATGAAGTAATGCTGTTTCTCAAATCAAAAATAAAGCGGCTAAAGTAAATATTCACTGAAAAACCAAAGGTTACAGAGACGTTATAGTTAGGCTCAGGTTTCACTCGTACAAAAGCAGATAAATTCAGCAGTTATAGTTAGTTGAGCTAACTATAACTCGCAGCCCCGCAATGCACTGCTTATGACCTCACTTATTACAACACTCATGACATGGTCAGTGACATCACGGATGACATGACTGATGACATCTCCAATGACATCACTTGTGACATCATTCAGTGACTGTGAGTGTTTTTAAAATGTTTATGAGTGTTAAATATGTATACCAAGGTGTTTTGGTGGGTCAGTGGGTGTATGAGTGCCTGTACAGATGATTCAGTGGGTGCGTGACTGACTGTTTAAGTGAGTGATTAGGTGAATCAGTGCTCAATTTTGAAATTCAAATTCCTATTTCTGTGAGGAATTGCAATCATGCTGTATTGTTCAATATGTTTCCCCGAATTATGCCCTCCTGTATCCAGGGTAATTCATTAGTCATTGGCTACTGTGCTGTAATAATTTCAAGGTACAGGATGCCAAAAATCCGCGTCTTGCTCCATGCGGTCGAGCACAGAAGCCAATGACTACTGAATTACCCTGGATACAGGAGGGCATAGTTAAAATGCGGGGAAACATATTGGACAATACAACTTGGTTCGCAATTCCCTACAGAAATAGTAATTTGAATTTCAAAACTGAGCCCTGATGAAGTCCACTGAAGCTGGATGAAACAAGTTGGCTGCTTGGCTGTTTTTTTATCACGCAAGAAGAATAAAGAAATCTAACATTAACAACACTGGATGGACCCAATTATTTGTGAAACTTGAATTTGGTGGTGCAATCCACAGTTGTGACGATTCTTGGAGACTGCTCTCTGGAGACAGCGGGAGAGGTGGAGGTGCACACCATTGGAGTATAATACTCCAAGCATTGGACTGTTTGTGGGGAATTTGTGTTTCTGTTTCAGGGGGAGGTGCATCACATATACACAGTGTTTGTATGTATGGTCTTGCTGCTTCATCTTGGTACTGCATTTATATAACATATATATTTATATACATATATATAGGTCACTGCTCCAAACTCCTCCAGATAATCGTACCCGATAAAGAAGACAGCACTCCCAGGGGGGGTTTCCAATCAAATTTATTCAAAAGAATGGAAACCTCGGCACACCAGACGCGTTTCGGCACTCAGCCTTTGTCAATTGGTGCCGAAACCTGTCTGGTGTGCCGAGGTTTCCATCCTTTTGAATAAATTTGATTAGAACCCCCCTGGGAGTGGTGTCTTATTTATCGGGTACGATTACCTGGAGGAGTTTGTAGCAGTGATACGTGGACGGGAACACCCCCGTCAGGCGAGCACCCGTTCTTGAGTGCGGCAGGCTGGTGTTTTTGGAGCTTAACATATATATAGGTGTGTGTTTATATGTATGTATGTATATACATATAGATACATATATATATCGTTTTTCCCATCAAAAATGTGACAATCTCAAAAATTTAAGGCAGCAAAAACAGCAACTGCAAGACCTGTCTCTGTCTATCTACTGACCTGCAGACTTTCAATGCTTTAAAAACATGATTTTATCAGCTAATACTTATGTATGTATCCTCTTAGTAAAATAGTAACAATGCAATCCTTGCAAACCATTTCCAGCTTAATAATTTCTCAGCTTTTTCACTGTGACAAGGCCCAAGATCAGTTGATTCAGTGTTTTCACTTCTCCAATGGATTTGTAGTCTGACAATAAAGCCAAGAAAAGAAACTGACCCACTGCTCATAAGTCAGCTACCTCATTTTATCTTATCTGACCAATTATTCTGTAAGCGGCTACCTGTCAAGAATTGTGTTTGAGGTTTCACATTATTTTTTCTGTTTTTGACTGGTTGAACTAAGTTATTTGCGCAATGAACGTACACTGCATTGCCTAACCAGTTGTTTATCACATTGATTGAACTATCCTTGTCACCCAAGCTGTTGCTGAATATTGTGATTATCGAAATGATTTTAAACGTGTGATACATTTTTGAGGACATTTTCGGACCTCACTAGAGCTGCAGTTCTTAACATGAGGATCTGCACCGACTACTCAGGGGATACACGACTGTTTAAAAGTTCAATAATGCTAGTAGATCAATAAAAAAATGTACAATTTTAAATTTAAAAACAGTTTGTAAATGTGAACGAAAAAGGAATCAAGGCGTAAAAATTAAAATGGTATCCTAAGCTTGATTCATAGGAGCAGCAGGAGTATGGCATGCAGAAGGATAGACAATCGGTGGTCTCCATTGAAGAACTACTGTGTGTAGACAAAAAGAGAGGATGCATTAGGAGCAAAGAAGACAAAGAGATATGCGAGTGTCTCCAATATTGCTTTTTCTTTTGGAAATAAAGCCACATTTTGAAGAGCTCCAACTTTTCCATCAAATTAAAAGTTCGATTTACATATGTTTTATGAGTTTAAAAAAGTATTTCATTACTTGTGTATTTGTTTGATGTATACTCGTTTCTTTAGTTGTGTGTATTTTGTTAAGGTTCAATTCATAGAAATTATTTAGGCCCTGGCTCCAGACGATGATTCAGTGGGGGTCCACAGAAGGTAATTTTCTTTTTTGCAAATTTATATACACCAAACTCGACCCGAATGTATTGGAGCACCTTACAAGAGCACCAGTTACGTTTCACAAGGACACATTCATTTCTTGGTAGGCACAGGGAGATTACGTGATTTGCCCAGAATCACAGGAAGGTGAGCCCACGCTGAAGCTTCAACCTGGTTCCCCAGATGCAAAGTCCACAGCTCTGTCCATAAGGCCACAACCTCTCTTAACCAATTGTTAAGAACTGTTGCACTAGAGTGTCCAAGGCTCGACCTGAAGACCAGTGACAATCACAGATTTTCATGTGTACTCTGCTGGGTATTTAGCAATTGCAACAAGCAGAGGTACTTCAGCATGCACAATTGCACATGGGAAAATGTTATCACCCCCTGCTGATGCATCCCCCGCTAAATTTGGAGGTGCTCCCTTTCAGTTTACTCTAACTGGAAATGGATTTACTCATTCCCTAGTAAGATAACATTTCTGACTTTTTTCAGGATGAAAAAGTGTCAGAGACAAGTTTGTGAACTTGTTTTCAGGACTTCTGCGTGTTTTTGGCTGTGATCGATTAACATCCAATGAAGAAATACGCAAGTTAATAGCAACATATCTAATATCAATACGGTGGCCCCCCTCCGGTCCAATCCTCAACACAGCGTTTCTGAGATTGAAAGCAAGGAATCTGTGGCACAATTATCAGAATAGAAGCCTTTATCCTATGAGGCAAAACGTATGAAAAACCTCCTAATTCAAACAAGAGGCTGAACGAATTATCAAAGAATCTTGTCCTGATGAAGGTGATATCGTAATAAACCGAAACGCTGCGTCGACAACTTTGCACTTTGTGACAACTTTGCACCTTGTAATTTTAATATGTCTTCTATTTTAAATGCTGTGTAATAACTTTGGACTTTTTAATTGAAGGGCTTTACATATGTATTGGCACATTTTTTATATTTTTTTAATGTATGATACTGCATTGTTGATATCAATATATTAAATTTAATGATTTGTAATAAATTGTCTAAATTTTTTTAGAAAAAACACTGTTGTTTGAATTCATTGTTTTACTGTAGGCTGAAAATTATATATCTTTTTATTATGTGGTTAGTTTATTGAGTTATGAGGGGTGTATACAAGAGGCCCTTTCAAAGACTGAACACTGGGACTGTTTAAGTTCTTCATTTCCTTCCTCCTTGTCCCAAATTGGACGGTTCTAGGAGACCTCCCTTTCTTTGGCATTTATGATTGGGCATGCGGGCCATAATACGTTTTTTTCGGTGGTCGATCTTCCTCGGTCCTACCATTCAGGACTCGCATGCCTTGATACTCAAGTTCTGTTACCAATTGGATGCCTAATCGATCCTTTCGAATCCTCGCCCCGCCTTGTAACTGTTGTGGAACACACCAATACATATTATCTGCTGTTAATATTTCATCTTCCTCTGGTGAAAATATCAAATTGGAATTAAAATCACCAGTTACTATTATATTCCACGATGGCTCTGTGCTGCGAAGGCCCGTTATTACTTTGCATAGTAGAGCATTTTTTATCTTTTTGACTCGGAATTTGGGTTGAGTGTAATAATTAATCAGGATTGTCGTCTTGTTATTAGTAACATTTTGTTCTGAAAATTTAATTAATTGAATGCTTGGATCATGAGATTTATGCTGTTCCGAATTAATTTTTAAGGCAATTGACACATAGACTGAAAGGCCACCTATGGCACGACCATAGTTTTGTAATTTTTCTGCAGCAACAGTGTAGTGGATGAAGCCGGCTAACGGGATATCTTCTTGCAACCATATTTCTTGCAAGGCGACTATCTCGCAATTAGCCCATTCTTCTAAGGCTAATCCGTCCTCTAACAATCTTTTAGCACTTGCAATATTCCAAACTCATGTTATAAGCACAGCTTGTTAGCTGGGAAGTTTTTGGCATATTGGCCCTTATAATAAGATTGAAACTAAAAGTGCGTGTCCAAATTAAAAATGGATGCACTTAAAACGTATGGATTTTCGGAGGAGCAATTTAATAAAATAGTAAATGGCACCTCGAAAAGTTTTTCCTCACTTTCCACCGCAAATTGTGATGAGGAACAATGGAGGGAATTGTGGAATAATAAGAAAAAGGCGACCCAACACCAGGAACAAGTAAAGACTCTCTCTCTTTTTTAGATCACCGACAATCGAATGGCAACCAAAACCGAGGGAGAGGGAGAGGGAGAGGGAATTTCTACCCTCAACCTCCACAGCACAAGAGACCATATATGAGAACCAGGAGTCAGGCGAAGTGGGATTAGCAAAAAAAGCAACCATCATTAACCTAACCACAGAAGAAACCACGGTTCTAGCAAAGGGTTTAGGCTATGCGATTAATACACACATCAATAAATTTGACCTTGAAAGAGATTTACAAAGTTTTGGGAAGATCAGACTAAAAATATTTTCTAAAGATAAAGAACTGATAGAGACAGAACAAATTAATAAATCTGGGTTGAAACCTAAGTCAAAGTTGACACCTCCATTAAACATGGTCCACAATAAAATTGATCTTTTTGAGAAAGTGGTCGAAAGTAACATAGCAGACCTCTTAACTCAACCATTAGTTGGCAAAACAACTTGAGCGCGGGTGAAAAAACAGCCTTAAAGACATTAGAGAGTAACAAGGCCCTGACGGTAAAACCAGGAGACAAAGGAGGGAGCATTGTCCTAATGGACACGGAGGATTACAATAATAAAATGCTCCTACTAAATAATACATCACACTATCAAAAAGCCAATAAAAATGATTGGATTAATCTAATACAGAAAGTGGCAAGATTATTGGATTTTGCGAGAGATGATGAGATTATATGCAACGATGAATATAAGTTTTAAAAAAAATCTGAACCCAATTACCCCGGCAATATATGGCTTGCCCAAAGTCCATAAAGATCTAATAAATCCACCAATGAGACCAAATGTGTCTAGTATAGACTCGGTGACTGAACCGTTAAGTAAATATGTAGACAAATTTCTACAACCACTGGTCACCCAACAGCAAGCATATATCAAAGATACCACAAGTATGATTCAGAAAATTGAACATCGTCCATATAATGTCAACTCCCAATATTTGGTGACATTAGACATAGAGGCCCTCTATACGAACATTCCTCAAAATGATACCATCACTATGTTAGAGGGCCTCTTAAGCACTGATGAAGGCGATTTAACAGCTCATGCAACCTTCATCTTAGAGTATGTGGAGATTATACTAAAAAACAAAATCTTTCTGTTTAAAAGTGATTACTATAAACAAATCAAAGGGACCAGCATGGGAGCCACTTGCGCTCCCAGTCTGGCGTGCCTATATGTGGCCAATTTTGAGAACAAACACATATTCAATCCAATGGCACCGTATTATGAAAATATCTCATGTTGGTCAAGATTCATTGACGATGTTTTTTTTTTTTGTCAAATCTAATTTATTAGCATTTTATGTTAGTCGAAAGACAGTGCAATATTCAGATAGTATAACAGGACAATCCAGGCACACCAGTGCATTGTTAACAATTCACAGATCGGCTTGTTGTACAGTCCTGAAGTCATGCTTACACTAACACATTCGGGCAGTGTGTGCGCTGTGTCCCGGTACATACACGCAGGATTGTGCCCCGGAGTCCTCTGGAGTGTTGCACGACTTCCTGCCAGTCCAATTGTGCACAATAACATAATCACATAATCATAAGGTGAATCCCACTACTGTGTGCTTACACATAGAGATGACAGTAATCGAACCGTTAATGCAAACATTCAAACTTTCAAACTATTGCGGCACAACCACATCATGTTAATCATTCCCCTCCACCCCCGTCCCCCCACCCCCGACGCCCCACCCCATGGGTGTCATTGTGTGCGAGCATGTACGCATCTCAGTCTTGTGCGCCCAGATGCGGACAGGCCCAGTGCAGCAACATGCCCTGACAGCAGAGGAGCTTGCGGCATGTGTGACCATCCGGGGCAGCGGATTACGCCCGGTTGTCTCCTCCCGCCGTATGGCTATCCATTCCGCCCGTGCCCATGCCTTAAGGGAAGCTACCCATGCCTGCACTGCAGGTGGCTTGCGCGCCTTCCATCGCCTCGTTAGCAGTCGCTTAGCCACCACTAGACCCAGATCTAGGAAACAGGACGAAGCCTTATCTTGCTGCCTCCTCCTGAATTGGTGCAGAAGGTACTCAGGCCAGTTGAAGGGAATGACGCGGCCTGTGCATGCCCCGAGCGCCTCGCCTATCTCACACCAGTAGATGACCAGTCTGGGGCAGCTCCACAGAAGGTGAACCAGCCCCACATCTAGCTCATCGCATCTAGGGCAGGACGCGTCAGAGCGGTGAAAATACCTATTAATTAGCTCAGGCGTAAGGTAGGCTCTATGGACAATGAAAAGTTGTATCTGACGCATGCGCATGTTTCGGGGGATACGTACCGTGCTCCTAAGGAGCCACTCCCACTCCTTATCAGTAAGCACCCTTTCCCATGTCCCGCTCCCACTTGCCTCTGAGCGGGGCCAGGCTAACCTCTGTGTGTGCTCGCAGCGATGCAGCGAACCAGCGGACCAAGTGTCTACCCTCCCCATAACGTGTAGGTATTGCATTGTAAGATGCTGTGCAGGCTCCGCCGCCATATCACCCCACCGGGCCGCCATCTTTGCTACCAGCGAGCGGTGCACCAGAAACCCCCCAGGTGGCAATCCGTCTTCAGCTATCAACGTGTCGTATGTCACCAGCTTTCCATCCCTGTACAGGTTCCCCAGCGTCAGAACATCGGCCGCTCCCCAATGTTCCAGCAAAGGGTGTGTGTTCGCCCCCCCCCGCTCCCAGGGGAACCTTCTAAGGGTATAGCAGGTGCATATGGGGACACCTTTCGGGTGAGGAATAGGGTTCTGCGGAAGCATTTGTAGGCTACCGCCAGCAACGGCGGTTTGGGTTTCGCGGGCGGCGCCAATGGGTGAAAGAGAGCAACGACGAGTATGGTGGTTCGGTCGAGGCCGTGTCTTCCCTACCCCTGTCTGCCAGCCAGAGGGCAATCCATTGTAGCTGCGCAGCCAGGTAGTAGTGCTCAAAGCAGGGGACAGCTAACCCTCCTCTGTCTGTCGGTAAGAACAGCTTCGGAAGCCCCAACCGATGCCTAGACGTGCCCCAGATGAAGTCACGAAGGACCCTGTTAAGTTTAGAAAAGAAGGAGGCCGGGACGAACAAAGGCAAGTTAACAAAGTAGTAGAGGAGCCAGGGAAGCATGACCATTTTGGCCAGCGCCACTCTACCCGAGATTGTCAGCGGGAGTGTGGACCAAAAGCTCATCTGGGACTTGAGCGCTGCCACCGCTCGCCCCAGGTTCCCATCAAACAGGTCAGTTGGTTGGCGGTAGATCTGAATCCCCAGGTATTTGAAGGTGTCAGCTCTCCATTGGACCCTTGTGTCTCCTAGGCGGAACTCTGGGTCTTCCACCTCACTGTTGAACGCATACAAACAGGACTTAGCTACGTTTACCCGAAGTCCAGAGACTTCAGCAAACCTGTCCAGGAGTTGGGCCAGTTGCTCCGGTATATTGTGCACGTCCTTAATGAACACCAGCAGGTCATCAGCATATAACGAGATCTGGTGCAAGGCATCTCCTAAGGGAATGCCCGCATTAAGGGTCTGCCGCAGTGCCGCCGCCAGAGGCTCTATGGCCAGCGCGAACCATAGGGGTGACAAGGGGTAGCCCTGCCTGGTGCCCCTGCCCACCACCACCTCCTCCGAGATGTATAGGCCCAATCTCACGTGCACCACCGGTCTTTTGTAGAGGAGGTCAACCATCTGCAGGAAATCCACACCAAACCCGAAGCGCACAGCACCTCAGCTAAGTATCCCCACTCCAGGCTATGAAAAGCCTTCTCCAGGTCAATCATTAGGCAACCTGCCCTCGGCCGCCTCAGCTGTCACTCTGAAGAACCGTCTGAGGTTCAGGGACGTGGACCGCGCGGCACAAATCCATTCTGGTCAGCGTGCACCAGATGCGGGACCACTGGCGCCAGCCGTTCGGCTAGCAGCTTTGCTAAGATCTTGTAATCCACATTAAGCATTGACAGCGGCCTGAACGAGCCCAAGTTCACTGGATCTCTATCAGGCTTGGGCAGGGAGACTAGGAACGCCTCTGGCATGGAAGTGGGGAGTGAGCTCTCATCTATTGCCGCGTTATACGTGCCAAGAGTAAGGGAGCTAGGGTGTCTCTGTAGACTTTATAGTATTCGGCCGACAGGCCGGCAGGTCCCGGTGTCTTCCCTGTTGCTAGGGACTGGATCGCATCACCCACCTCCTCCAGTGCGAGGGGTGCGTCTAGGGCGTCTTGATGATCCTCGGGAACCAACGGTAAGGTGACCAGGTCTAGAAAACCTCCCAGCGCACCTACAGGACCAGTGCCCCGAGCCCGGTACAGCTGCGTGTAGTGCCCAACCAGGGCGCGGTGTATCTCGCGCTGCGTGTAGACCATCCGCCCCTCCAGCGTGCGCAAAGCTCCGATTGGGGTTCCCCGGCCCTCCTTTTGAATCAACCAGGCTAGCAGTCGTCCGGCTCTATCTGCCTTGGCATGCGTTCTAGCTATATGCGCCGCGTAATTGTGACACCTCAGCTGTTCCTTAAGGGTTGCGTGCGAAGCTCGCAGGTCACCAAGGGTTTGTGATCTCAGTCCGCTCCCCTCGCCCTCCCTTTTGTGCTGCAGTAGCTCGTTTTCCAAGCGTGTGAGGGAAGTGGACAGCCGCTTGCGAATATTCCATGAGGCCCCCATACAGTGCCCCCTTATGACCGATTTGTGTGCGTCTCATTCCACCATCTCACTGCTTGCAGTCCCCTCATTAGTGTCAAAGTAGTTCAAAACCGCTGTACCTAGTGATGAGCGAAACTCAGGGTCCTCCAGCGCAGCCGCCTGGAGCCTCCAAGTAGGCACAGGTGGTCGGTACGCCTCCCATGCAAGCTGGAGCCGTAGGGGGTTGTGGTCGGAGTGTGTCCTCCCTAAATATTCCGACTCAGCAAGCAAGGGGAGCAGTGACTGTGAGCCAACTATCCGGTCTAGTCTGACATGGAGGTCGTGTACAGGGGAGTAATACGAGTATACTTTGTCTCCGGGGTGCTGCGTCCGCCACAGGTCCTGTATCCCCGAGTGTGCGAGCCAGCCTCTGAACGCCTGCGCAATGGACATCACGGTCGAAGCGCGGAGTGGGGGGAAAGAGCGGTCCAGTCCTACGTCTAACACCATGTTGAAATCCCCACCTATCAGCCAAAGGATGCTAGCATATGGGTGGAGGACCTGGTTTAGGGATTCTAAAAAGGAGGGCTGGTTTGTGTTAGGGGCGTACAGGGAGCCCAGCAAGAGTTCCTGACCATTTAACCTTCCCCGCACCAGACAGTATCTACCCTCAGGGTCTTCGTGCACATCTTGACTCTTGAAGGGGACACCTGCTCTCACCCATATCAACGTGCCCTGCGCATGTGCTGAAAAGGTAGTGCCGTGTATTTTCCCCCGCCAGCGCCTACGCAATTTGCCTAGCTCAGTCTGTGTCATGTGTGTCTCCTGAAGGAGGGCAATCCCCACCCCGTGCCTTTGCAAATAGGAGAAAACTGAGTAGCGCCGCGCCGGTGTGTGCATACCCCGGATGTTCCATGCCAAGATATTAGTGCGTGTCATGTAGCTGCGTGAAACCTATCCGCACCATGCCATGAGAAGGACCCCGGGGGGGCAGCGGGCAGCGTCCAGTGGGGAGATCAGTGTGCCGCATGTTAAACGAACAATGAAAAAGAACCTTGTAACTAAAAGGGCGAATCCCCGGAGGGGATACGTCCAAACTTTAACAGGATCCACCCTCAGTAGAGGTGAGAGGTCAGCTTAATGGTTGCCCAGGTGGGTGTGCCGCCAGTGACCAGAAATTGACAAGTATCAAGTACTCCAGTTTATCCCCCTATCCAGGGCCCCATGAACATCTTGAGACGTGTTCAGTACAATTGGCAAGCTGTGATGTGGCGAGACGGTGCGTTCCACCCCCTAATATCGCTCTGCGCATCAGGTGCCCAGCTGCCCCTCCCAGCCAGCGCAACACCCCGCAGTCTTGCCGCCCCAGCATTTCCACGCTCTAGCCTTGTGCAGATCACAAAGTATAATAAACAGCCCCCCCGTGACATGCCCCAGCCAACACAAAAAGGATATATCAGACAGTCAGTGGAGCACAGCATAACTTTAGTACATCTAGGCTGTCCTTGGCTACGCAATGTAGTCCGCCATCTGCGGGGTCACTGCAGGCAGGATAGTATCTTCCGACAGCACTGTGGATGGCGAGGACGACCCACTCGCAGCTAGGTCAATCTGCTGTCTGTAGACTGTGTCTTCATTAGCGTCCACTACTCCCAGTGTTGCCACCGCCTCCAGAACCTCCTGTCGCTCCTGCCTCATCTTCTCCGGGCTGGGCGCTGTCAGCCCCAAGCCCTTGCTCCGCTTGGCTTCCCTCTTCCTCCTCCTTCTCCTGGGACGCTGCTCCGGCCAACCCCCCTCTTCCAGGCCTGCCGGCCTCGCCCCTGACCATTGTCCCGTCTCTTCCAGCCAGTCCCAGACATCAGGCGGAGCCTCAAAGAAGCGCGTGCCCTCCCTAGTGATGACCCGCAGGCATGAGGGGAATAACAAGGAGTAGGGTATTTCCAATTCCCGGAGCTGCTTCTTCACTGCAAGGTAGGAGCCCCGCCGTTTCTGCTCCGTCGCAGTGTAGTCCGGAAAAAGCATCACGCGGCTATTGCCCACTCTAAGGTCACTGAGCTTCCTGGTCTCGCGGAGCACCACGTCCCGGTCGCGGTAGTTAAGTAGTTTGAAGAGAAATGGGCGGGGCCGGGTTCCCGGTCGCTGGGCCTGCGCTGGCACCCGGTGTGCCCTCTCCACTACAAAGTGCGGGGATAGCGTTCCGTCGGGCATCAGCGACCGCAGCCAGTCCTCAACGTATCCCTCGGGGTCCTTCCCTTCTTCACCTTCCGGCAAGCCTACTACCCGGATGTTGTTGCGCCGAGAGCGCCCTTCTGCATCATCCGCGCGGTCTTCCAATGCGTGTACTCTGTCGACTAGGTCCTGCAGGGCCGAGGCATGGCTGTTCACCACAGGCTGCAGTTCTTGAACTGTTTGACGCTGCTCTGCAACGGAGTTCGACAGCTTGCGATGGTCCGCGTGAAGTCAGATGTGACTTTGTCCAAGCGAGCTTCTAGGGAGGTCTTGGTTTGTACCAATGTGGCGCCAATGCGCTCCACCGCCGCCAGAACAGTGTCCATCTTGGTCGCCAAAGCGGCTACTGGCTCCGCGGCGGGTCGTCTCGGGTCCTGTATGGGATCTGCGCCGCTCACTTCTTGTTGCTTCGTTGTGGGCCTGTCCCTTAGCTTGCCCATCACTATCTGCTGTGCTGTAGGCATCAGCACCCCTGCCTCCGTGACCAGCTTTGTCCTGAGAGGCAGTCTGCCCCGCTCAAATGAGCAATGCTGCGTGTCAGTCAGAGGAGTGAGGGAAAGATGGCGGCCCTGCCCGCTCCTCACCATCCAGTGCCGCGCCCTGAGCTGCTGGGTTCCAGTCATCCGTCCGTGCTTGCCTTTTCCCGGTGGGTCAGACAGGACCACCCTCCGGAGCACCCCCACTTCAGTCACCCAGGGGGGTTCCCCCTTGGTCTGGTTCCCGCTGTTGGCTCAGCTCCGGTGTCTAACCTCGACAGTGCGTGTAGAGCGGCCAACGTACGCCAGGGGCAGGGCCTCCGCACACCAACGGTGATCCAGATCACGCCCAGGGCAAGACAGTTCCTCTGTTTGCGGGATGCGCGGCCTGCCACTCCGCCTCCGCCCACAGCGTTGGACCTCCGCTTCTACGCCTCAGCCCCTGGCCTTCGATCAAGCACCTGCTGCCCCCACGGGCAGTGAGCTGGCCAGCAGTATTCCCAATCTCTGTGACTCACTCCTCAGTGGCAATCACGCCCGCCTCGCTCCGCATGAACACCAGTGCCTGGTAGTCAGCGCTCGCCAGGACAGGTCCCCAGGCCACAGCTTACCACCAGTCCGCAAGAGCCACTGCGCGCCAGGTGGACGGGAGGGGAGCCGTCCCCTCAGTCTTCTGTCTGGAGGCGCCGCAAATGAAGAAATTTAGACCCAATAGCCACTCGGTCCAGACGCTTGGCAAGCAGTTCCCACCTCGCCCCGGCACAGCAGGCAATCACAAGTTATTGTTTCCGCAGGCGCTTTCACCGCATTACTACACGGGGGGCCCAGACTCCCGCCCAGGTCGGGTCTCCAGGCCAGCGCCCGGCTGTGGCAGCGCTTGAGGAACAGAGAGCTCAACTCAGCAGCAGGGGGCTTTTCCGGCCCAGCGCTGGACTAAGATGGCGGCTGCAACCAGACGGCTCCTTGGCTTTTAGGGCAATCAGTGTCTCTTGGACTTGCAGGGCACCGCGTGGTCAGGAGCTCCCCACCCACAGAGTGCCAGCAGCGGACAGCCGACCCACACCAGGGCGAAGCTCAATTCTGCAGCTCACGGCAGCGTACCGCAGGCTTACCACCGTCTCCAGTGCACCTCCGGGTCCCGCACTCGACCGGGGAAGCCCTCCGCAGCCTGCCCTGACGTCTTTGGTCACACCGCTTCAAGGGTCCGACCCACCAGCCGCCTAATCTCTGCGTCTCCCTCCGAAGCTCTTGCCTCACCTCTGCCTCCGCTCGGCGCCGGCTGATGCCGCTTCCTGGCTCACAGCCGCATACAGCTGTTTCAGGGGTCCTTTGTTCTCCCCCAAATGCACTCTCACCGGCCGTCTCACCATACGGGCATTGGCAGCGCTCGGCTAGGTCAGCGGCTCCACCAGCTCCTCTCCCTTCGCCGTCAGCAGCGGTTGGGTCCCGCTCAGGGTTTCGCGCCTTTCCGTTACGGAGACGTCTCCTCCCGTTCTTCGCTGTCAGCGGCTCATTTCTCACCGCGGATCTCGCTTGAGGGTCCCGCGGGGGATTCCGCAGCCTCACCGCTCCGTGTTCAGGAGTAAGGAACACTGTAATAGGTTTATGTCAGGATAAGTTAGGACCCGCTAGACGGAGCTCTAAAGAGTCACATCCGCCATGTTTGCCTGGCTGGCCACGCCCCCATTGATGATGTTTTTTTTATTTGGACAGGAACATGTGAGGAGCTAAACGATTTTATAAGTTGGCTGAATCTTGGTGATAGTAACCTTAAATTCACCTCAAATTACGCCAAAGAAAAGGTGGAATTCCTTGACATTATGATTAAACACACAGAAGGGGAACTCACAGTAGAGCTTTATACAAAACCTACTGACCGCAGTACAATGCTGCAATCATCCTAATAGTCAGAAAAATAACATCCCATTCGGACAGTATTTACGAATACGACGAAATTGCACAAACATAAGAGACTTTAATAAACATGCGGATGACCTTACTAAAAAGCTACTCAACAGGGGTTACCCTAAAAACATAGTGAGGAAAGCTTATAAAAGAGCTAAATATTATGATAGAGACAGTTTGTTCAAAACAAAATGTAAAAAAGAGGATGAAGCTAATGATCAATTAATCTTTGTCACCAATTCAGTAGTGCCAGTAAGAAGGTGAAGAATATCATAAATAGAAACTGGTCACTACTCAATGAAACCAGTAACACTAGACTTCCGAAACCAATTTTCAGTTTCAGAAGGAATCGCACAATTAGAAATAGACTTGTCCACACATACAGGGAAGAGGATAATAAAACCCAGCGGTCCATTGATAATGCTCCCCTACCCACGGGACATTTTGCATGCTGCATGTGTAAGAACTGCAATAATATAATGAAAGGTGCAGAAGTGATATACAATGGAATCACACATAAAATAAAAAAAATCATCAACTGTAAAACAAAAGATTTAATTTATTTAATAGTCTGCCCATGTAATAAAGGCTATATAGGAGAAACATCTAGAGAAATCATAACCAGGATTACAGAACACAAGTCAGCGATAAGAACTAACAAGAAAACAGCCCCACTGGTAGAACACTGGATTACCCAGAACCACAAAATAGATGATCTAAAGTGGTGTGGAATAGAGATTATCCAACACAGCGTGAGGGGTGGAAATAATTTGATAAAAAGGAAAAAGAGAGAACAATTCTATATGCCTCATTTTAATACATATAAGACTGGATTGAACAACAAGGAAGAATGGGAGAGACTGATTACATAGATAAATCATGGACATAAAAATTCTAGAACCTAGAGACTGAGTCCAATGTAAGATACAGGGAGAATATAGAATCTCATGAAATTGTGGACAAATTATAATAAATGAATGTTCCGAATAATTACTGTAATTTTATATACTCCGTTGAAATATATGAAAATGTGTAACATACAAATGCACTGTTATTATGTATATGACTGCACCATAGAACATGTTGTCGGTAGACCGTAAGCAATTAGTAGCGAAATGACTTGAATGGAATTAGATGATTCAAACTATGGTGGGACGCACAATAGTTAGCAATCTCAAAATGAGCTATGTTGTCAAGTTTTGAAGAATACAATGAGTGATGGGCATTACTAAATGTATATTTTTTCTAAAACTTGGTTAAGCCCAAAGATGGATGTTTACATATAATAAAGAGTTTAGACGTTCTTGTAACGGCCACATGGTTGCCGAGAAATGTTTGTTGGTACTCTATTAGATATGTAAGAATGCAAAAACATAAAACACTATGAAGCATAATTTATTTAAAGACAATTTTAGAAACTTTAAGATGGCCGCCATTAATCAGAAGAACTACGAGGCAGTTTTTTATTTGTGAACATCTATAGTAATTACATCGTATAGAGGTCAAGTATGGAATATAAAAAATATGTGGACCTACTAATTACTGAGACCAACAAAATATAAAGGATATTATGTTAAGAATTTTGGAAAGAAAATATTCTCTGTAAAATAACAAGACGATAAGGTGACAACACATGCGTTCATTAGAACAGCGTAAATATTGAAAATACATTCTCGATAGGATTACTTGTTGATATCATCAGACACTTAAATATGGCCGCTAACCAAATGTGGAACATGCACATGGTCTTGTCAATAGCCCCTGTTCCGTGCGAGGCCGGTATTAGAAATATAACTAAATATAAAGGTAGAAAAAAACAAACTACATAATAAAAATAGTCAGTATGCTTGGTACATATATAATAATGTACAAATATAAAGAGATACGGTTTAGGTGTATTACATAAAAAAACAATAACAGTTACTTTTTGAACTTCCTGGTTAACATAGGTAAATGTAGGATAAAAGACGCGAGGCAACCGGAAGTAATTTTATCAGAAAAAAAAACCAGTGATGCACGTTGGAGCAGGGAGGCCGCCACAAACAAATCAGGTATGCCGGAGTGTAAGAGAATGATGATACGGGTACAGGTAAACAACGAGCTCATTTTGAGCATAGGATGTAGAGGAAAAACGCGGGTAAAATATTCTGTAAGAAATGGGGCCCTCGAGGGTTGGAAACTCATAAATACCAACCGAAATCGAAACAACACGGACAAAACAAAATTTAACGAACTGCATATGTTCCACATTGCAGTAATAATTTACTCCGAGGGGCAAATGAGAGCAAAATTAAGGGTACATAGACAAAAAATGGTGTCAAGCCTTAAATAAAGATAACTGGAGACACCTAAGACTGTAGTAAATTGCCAAACATTATATTTAACCCATAAGGTAAAACAGGATGGGTAACATATGTGTATATCCTTACAGAAAATTCGTAACCAAACCCATTGAATCGCTAAAAACAACAATTAACGTCTAGAGAGCACATCCGCCACTGTTGAAAATGGTAAGTTAATGATATCTCAAAATCGTTGGTTCTACCCTAACCTATATAGTAAATATGGCAGAGAACTTAAAAAGATAATGTTGTTTCCATAGAATGTCTAATTAATTGACGAGGAAACCACACAAGAAAGCACCAGTGGTATTGAACGGTGGCTCCAACGTGGAATATTGATTAAATATACCGGGAAAATATTCAATAGCAATCAAAATAATAAGGTAAAAATTATTTTATATATAATATTAGTAGACCACAGACTTTGATGTAACAATGAACTTCAAGACAACTCATTATGGTGAATTTTTATTCTCATAGTCATCTATAATAGAGTGACAGAAGAGAACGTATTATCCTGGAAATTTGGAAAACGTGAAATTGATGAATCACATTCCATAAAAGAGGTTTTAAGGTATTGTGAAATTTTAAACTATAGATAAAACTATCACATACAGTCAACAAAGTTTTGTTTTAGAAAAAGATAGAATTGGTGGACCCATCTCACTGAATGAAATGAAGGTATCATCAAATCTTGCTGGGCATAACTGGTACAAAGACCTAGCTGAGTAGATCATCTATTGACAGAGTAATAGTAAGAGGTCAGCCCAATCAAATAGAAGTATAATAAAGTTGATTACGAAGAGAAGTGTTGAACCGTAAAATCAGTAAGGTATTGGACATTGTATGTAACTAATGAGTCACACTATTATGATAGGGTGTTAATTATGATTAGTGTTTCTTTTATAGAAAACATTGTACTGTTTGTCCTGATGAAGGTGGAAAAGATAAATGCCCACCGAAACGCCCCGTCGACCGTTTGTTAAATTATTGATTGTTTATCATTTATACTGTTTATGAATTGTTTAGGCATTTTTATCCTTCTTAACAGATTACAGGTGTAATCATAATTTTTTAGAGTGTAACCCGTAGGGAGGTTTATAACCAAATAAAACTTATACTATTTTATAACCTTGTACGTATCTTTAACAACCCTGTGACCTTTGTCACTACCGTAATAATTGTTATGTATGTATGTATGATATAATAGTCAAAAAAGCTCTGACTGTGGAATAAGAAATATATTCCCTTGTGCCAAATAGGCCCTTTTCCAACTACAGGGTTTCTGTTCTTCATATTCCATGATAGTACATGTATACCATCATTTGCTGCGTGATTCACCTTATCTCTATTCGGTCAGTTCTTCCGCTTATCATTTAGCATGCTGGGAAGCCATTTCCAGTGATCCATTGTTAATAATGACTCCCCAACTCTATCTGCTTCCATTCCTTCCTGGGTGGGAGCTGTGTCGCTTCTGCCTTTAGCATTGTGTAAGATTGAGTAGACTGGCATTTGAGGATCAAGTTTGGCCAATTTCCTAGTAAGTAGCTGTCTAATGGGTTTCTTTAGAGGAAACGGATAACGTGGAATACTGGGCAGTGATAATTGTATGCCCCATGTTTTAAATAGATCCGATCTTCCTACTATTAATTGCACTATCCCTGGGGTTTTCCAAGTGGTCAATGTTTGTTCATTTGTTTCATCCTTGGTCAATCTTAGAAATTGAACTAGTTCATGATCTGTGGTTTTAATATCACTAGGTTCCTTGATTTCAGCCATAAGTTTCAAGATGTTGCTCCTATTCAATATATCATGACAACCCTGTGTCTTGTACTCCGGTGTCCAAATAATTTGATGATCATCATCATAGGGCTTAGGAGAGCCTATCCTTAGTTCTTTACCATCCGCCTGATTTAGTTGCATAATTTCCTTATTCGTTATACAAAAGCTTAATTTACCCTGATTCGAATTGTTCTGTGTTTCTAATGTAGGTCTTGGTAAATGACGTTGGGGATTTTCTACAATATCTTGGACTCCCATTTTTGTCTCTGTTTGTGATGAGGAGACAGTCATTGCCTTTTCCACTACTTCTGTGCAGTGTTCCGTATGTGATTGACTGATTGCACAATCTGATACCCCATTTATACCAGCTGGGTTATTTGCAACTTGCAGGATTTGAGGTTTTAACATAGTTATTGTCTCGGTTGATTTTATGTGCCCCTCTGTGTTGTGGCTTCCCAGGACTAAAAGATTATCTTGGGATAGCATACTCTTCTGAATAACTTTTAACTGCGTGATCTCTTTAAGACAAGGATCACTGTTTTTTTCCTGGTTTGTGGTTTTGTTGGAGTTTTGTCAGAGGCAATGGTAGATGAATAGTTGGCACTTGACGGCACTTTCTGCTGATTTTTCGTCATATGTGAGGGGCTTATCTCACTTCCTAATAGTTGGGAGCCCTTGGGTTCCTTTTTGGTCATCGGATTTACATTCATGGACTTATCATCTCTTCCTGTTATTTCCAAACTATTTTTCCATATGCGATCCTCTTTTCTTATTCTTGCGTTTATTTTGGAAAAAATGGGGTATATTCTAATGCCTGACTGTGGAACTGTGTCACATTTTTTGTTCCTGGCTTTCCGTTCTTTTTTTCTTTGTCTCTTTGTTAGTATTTGCTTATTTGGTTCTGAGACAATTGCCTCGGTCATAACTATTTCGTTGTTATCATCCCTACTTATAATGTTACCAGACTTGAAGATTTGTTCTTCATTATATTGCCCTGGAGAGGGATCATTATCGGTTGGTAGTTGCTGCTTAATTATGGGAGTTCCTGGTTGGTCTGTCTCTGTGGCAGGATTGATAAAGCGTTTGTTTAAAGTAAGTATCTGTTCTAGTATAATTGGTAATGAGCTCAATTTATCTATAACTGGTCCGCATGTACAGACTGGTTGAGATTGGGAAGTAGTTGTTTGTGCTCTTTTAATTAAATTATTCAGATTGTCTAATTTCATGTTTATCCCAGCTATGTAGTATTAAGTCAATTTGAATGTCCAATTTGTCAGATTGCATTATTAAGGTTGTCGTAGATGTTTGTAGTGCTTGTAATAGGGGAGCAACAAAATCCGGAGTCCCTACATCCTTGAGGGAGTTTGCCTTGGCCTCATTATTTGATGATTTGTTATGCCTCACATTTACTGCTGGTAATATATTTTCATTGAGGTCCGTTGGCCTGTGTTGACTTTCTTTGTGACACGGGCCGGCTGGTTGATACTCCACTTCGTTGCTTCCCTTTTCAGCCGCTACAACAGCCTCTTCATTGACTGAATTTTTGTCAGCCGGTGGATCATACTCTTTGTTTAACGAATAGCATGGGTTAGGCCAAAGATGGGTGAGCTCCTCGAAGCTTGAATGTAACGATTGTATGTGATTTTGTTGAACTTTACTCATTGCTTCCGGACTTGGGCTAGGATTTTTTATATTTATTGGAAGCTCTTGTTGCGTAGATATGCTTTTAAAATCATCGAAGTCCGAGTGTACTATCGCTGATGTAATTAGGCTACTTTTTGTCTCAATTGATTTTTTTTGTAGTCTAGATTTTCCGATTGTTCAAGCCCTTTAGGTGAATCACAATTTTCGCTGAGTTGAGGGTTTAATTTCCCAGAAGTAGTCGTATGAATGGCGTCATCCAGCCACTGATCGTTCCCTACAAAGCTTTTTAAGGGGGCTATAGGAGTCGATAATCCCAAGACATCCCCTGTTGAGGAGAACAGTGCTGACCCGGGGTCCTTCAGTAATTGAAATCGTAAGTTCTGTGTAGAGTTTTTATTTGAAGCAGATTTTTCAAATAAAGAGGCAATTGGTGAGATTAGTGGGTTTTTTAGGGTGTTGCTTGCCTTATTTGCGTTTGTTTTATCTATTCTTCTCCGTTTAGCAAGACCCCTTGGAGCAGTTGTCTTTTCTCCCGGAGCCTTCCTCACTTTGCCAGACCACATAGTTGATCTAGGCTCGGCTCGGCTCGACTTAGGCACCAGATGTCCAGGGGTTATGTGCGGGATGCACACTTTACACTGTGCCAACCCCCCAGCTCCCAGCAGTACACCTGCAGGGGCAGAGGCTCTGACTGTGACTCTTTCTCTTCCTTGGTGCTTAGGTTATACACTTGTCCAGTGCTGGTGCCACTGCTGGGCCCTGAGGTGATGCAGTCTGGTACACACACTGTTGGCTGCTTGCGGGGGGTAGGCAGCCGATGAGAGACGGGGGAGCAAAGCTCTAGTCTGGTCTAGTCCGTGTGGCCGTGTATACCGTCAGGCACCTAGAACCAAGACCCAGAGCCGCAAAGTACGTTATGACCATCCACACAGCCCCAGGAAGCAAATCTCTATGGATCCCCTCTCCAGCTAGTCTCCCCGCGTCTCCCGAACTCTCCCAGGCGTGAGGTAGCAGCTCAGAACGCCGCTAATTATACTGCTTAATGCTTGCCGAGTGCTCCTCCGCTTGAGGCTTGTGTGCTTGTGGCAATTCGCTGATCCCGTGACACGGTTGCTCCTGTCGCAGGCCGATGCTTGCTAGACCGGAGCGCCCGCAGCCGCCCGCTGCCCGCGGCGGCCCACAGCGGTCTGCAGCGGTTCTCCGAGGTCACTCCCGCAGGGGGTTGGATGGGGTGCCACTTCAATTCCCCCCGCTGGCTTCCACTGGCTTCCTTTGATCCCCTCCTTGCCGGATACCGGGCACTGGGAGCCGGGAGCTTTTTGCCGGGTGCAAGGGCCGGGCAGGGGCTTCGATGAGACTCTGGCGAGGCTACTACTCACCTACTACTCGCCTACTACTCGCCTACTACTCGCCGCCCACCCGCTGCCCACCGCTGAAGAGGAGTATGGCGACTGGCGTTCAGGTGTTCAGCTCTCTGCTGCTCTCTTCCGGTGCTCAACAATTACCCAAGTGCACTACTCCGAACTCCAGGAACAGAAAGGCTTATAGTGCTCCCAGAAGGTCAGTGCGTGCTGCATCGCATTTTGCGATGCATGGTGCACTACGAAATTCGTTTTATTTATTAAATTGTTTACTTACCTGCAATTGTCCATATTCCGGTGTTTACCACTGTCCACCCTGCCCCTCCCCCTCACCGCCTCCCTGCCCCACCGAACTCCCTCCACGGGCCGCGGCTACCATTTACGTATGTAAAATTAACTTTTTTGAGGGAAAACATTGTTTTGAACTCGCAAATATGAACACTTGCACTTGATACATGACTGTTTGAAAGGTAAATAATGCTAATAGATTAATATTTTTTTTTTACTATTTTAAATTTAAAAACAGTTTGTAAATGTGAACGAAAAAGGAATCAAGGGGTCAAAAATAAAATGGTATCCTTAGGTTGATTCATAGGAGCAGAAGGAGTATGGCAAACAGAAGGATAGACAATCAGTGGCCTCCATTGAAAAACTACTTTTTTGAGTGAAAATATAGTTTTGAACACGCATATACGAACACTTGCAAATGTAAATCCAACTTAGATGAGCAAATACCATTGGGAATAGGACTGTGGTGTAACGCCAAAGTAGTTTTCAGCATACGACTTTACTACTGGTAGTGTTTCATCAAAGAATACCCATAGAGGTCAGGTTGCATAGACCCTTTGTGAGGAAAGTTCAGGCTCACTCTCTAGCAGATAGGGGTGTGTGTAGATCTTTCAGGCATAAAGAATGAAAGGGTTTCAAAAGTGTAGTACTTTGGTGAATCAGGAGCCTTGTTTTGTTGTGTTGGCAATAGGTAAGCATTATATATGATACACTATATGCATTGTTGGCTAAAATACCAGGGCTGGCTGGAAGTGTTTCACTTCAAGTGGGCTCTCTGACAGCTAAGAATAATTTAACAATGCAAACATTACTATTACCTTTACTTGTCCATTTTAAATATATCATTGTTGACACGCGTTTGGCAGACCTGACACCCCAAAGGTTTCCATATTTTGGTCTTTCACCAGAAAAGAAGGCCTGAGACAAAGATAAATTTGGAGCCTCTTTTTAACACCTACTCCCACGAAGAGCATGACTTGCAAAAACACTACTGCTGGCCCATGGCAGAGTGGATCTCTGCCACTATATTTCCTTTCAGTAAAATTGGAACACTGTTTTGTCTGTCTTTGTTCCCCAGCGGCATAATACATTCTCCTCTTGGCCAGAGACTTACCTCGCCCATTCAAACCAGCGTCAATTAACGCCAGCCACAGGGATTTAAAAACTTCAGCTTTAGGGATCATGCAGCCAGGGGCGTCGCTTCGAGGGCAGGGGTTACACCCGCCTATAATAATAATAATGTACTTTATGATCTATTGTTGGGTACAGATGCTTATAGTTGTGTATGGTGAGGTGTTTGACGGATTTAACCAGGATTGTGTGCATAGACACTGATAGAAACGCACACACACACGCTCCCTCTCTGTTTTGAAATTCCTCTAAAAAATGCTGGTCATTTTACAAAATGTTGCATTTTCTTTCTTAGTACTCCAACCATTCCGCATTTCTTTTCCTTTCCACTGCCCCTTAGGGCCCTCTCATGTACCCTGCGTGTTGCATAATATATTGTAATAATATATGCCAGCCTGATTGTTGGAAAATCTGCAGCTCACGCACCCCCAGTCTTACTGACCAAGCCACCCCCCTGCATGCAGGTCAGGTACAGATGTAGAGGCGTCAAACACCTGGCATCCATGACCCATGGCCCATGACACGGGCCTCAGACCTGCCAGCATTAGGCGAAATGGCAGTCCGTTCTAGAAATAACGCTGGAATCTATTTTGTGTCTCTCGTACAATAAAAAATAATGCCTAGAAGGGAAAGTGCGTCAGTGTTTGTCTTAGATAAACACGACAGGAAACCTACCTAAAGGACAACATTGCGTCATGGCTTGTGGCTGGTTGCTAGGCACAAAACAAGGCTGGGTTTATCCCGGCTGACAGATGAGATGATCGCCACAAGCCCGTCGGCATCCAAAGCCCACACCTTCCCCATGGCACTCCCTTCTGTCTTATCCCTTCCCACAGACTCATGCCAGCAGCACTAGTCACCGTCTGGGAACACAAGCAGGTTCACACACACTCAGGCCTGAGTCATGACAGGTCTCATTGTGCACATCCTGCAGCACGCTGTGGACTTTACACAGGACTCTGATGAGTAAGCACAGACAACACAAATTATTAGAAAGAGTTCAACTCATTAAGCTGCTTTCTGGGTATGAGTGGGCGGCGACTCCTGCACACAGCTGTTTCCACAGGCGTTGAAAATCCGAGTTGTGCTACATTTACCGCCCCCGGGTTTAATAACATCCACCGCCTTTGTTAATATTGCGGCAACTGAACCTTAACAAAAAAGTGTACGGTATTTACCGTGACATGTGGATTTTGGTGTGGAAAGCACCAATTCCAAATGTCATTTCTCAAAAACCTGGAAGAGGTGCACCTCATAAATTGTGAATCCCAGGCTGTCAGCTTGTATTGGGTGAAACAGCACCTTATCCCTCAAGTGTACTCGTTTTCTGAGCTCTGCTCAAACCCTTGTTCGCAAAGGTGTCATAATTCTGAATTGTTCAGAGTTTGCCACTCCAGGTAATTGCTGTGCGCTTTAAAGTCTGCCCCTTCCTTTAAGTTTCCAGTGCGATGAATACCACTACTAATCAGCCTCACATTTACCATGCTGAATAGTTGTCTATCAAGTTTCAATATCATTATTGTGCCCTACAGTGTCACTTATTCCTTTACCAAGCGACATAACATTAGAAACCTTTTCCCAGTGCACAGGTATGTGACACACATTCCACTCATTTCAGAAGTGTCACTCTTTTTCAGCAGTCATTTTCCCTCATGTGGCTCCTCTTTTAAAAAAAAAACACTTTTTATTGAAATTTCTGTTCCGCGAAAATGATGACATACAGTACATTGCCCCGCAGAGACTGCCAAATGGTGAATAAAGAGATAAAGAAAGAAAAGAGGGCATGAGCAATCTCTGTTATTCACAGTGCGTTATGACTGTCAAGCTTCCGACTCTCAGATGGCATTGCCAAGAATATGGAGATCAAACAAACGATAAACCCGTTAACCACCCCTCTAGCCCCACTCCCATGTCTAGCTTAAAAATATAGGGGTGGAAAAGGATTCTGCTATTTATGAGGAGAAGGAAAAAAAGAACGGGCCTGTGAGGGGACGGGAAGGTAGAGACCAGGTGGAAAGGCAGATAACTGATGAGATGTAATATTAGCCCATATTACCCTTAATCCAGACAGGGCACAACAACCCAACAAAGTGGGGATGCACCATTGGGGAGCTGGATTCACCTCCTCTCCAGCGAACAACTCAGAACTGCGGAAGCGAGTCTTGTCCCTCCCATTAAATTTCCATTACTCATTTCAAGAGCTGTAGAGTCTTGAAGGTGTAATCTATATATAAACTCTAGTCGTGACATAAAATATATAGGAAGATGCCAGGAATCTGTATATTTCTGTTAATTATGAGTTCTTTGCTCCAGTGCCAGCATATGCCAAAGTCTGTTGGGCCATGGTGTTTCCAAAAAAGAGCAATCCGCTGCTTAGCCGCTCTCAATATGAAGCTTATCAATGTCTAGTCAGTTCGTGTCATACCCTCCAGCTGTGATGGTTGTAAATGCAGAATCAGAATGCAAGGGTCTACTGAAATAGAATATTCCAGCCATCTTTGATATATCCTAAGATCCCTTTCCAGTAGATGTGCATGAACACTCAGGACCATCAAATATAGAGAAAGTCTCCTGTTACCTGGGCACAGAGCCAGCACACAGTAGAGGCTGATGGGTACAGTCAATTCAGTTTAACAGGAATCAGGTACCATTGGTACATCATCTTGTCTGCAGGCTCCCTGTGGGGAATGCTTTTGTGGACTTTAGGAACGTTCCACCAGATAGTGTCCCACTGCTTCTCCGTGATAGATATACACAATTCCACTTCCCAATCAGCTAATATGAATGTGTGGTGAGTGGTTTAGAGACCTGGAGCACACACTATGTTTGAGATGTAAAACCTCTCAGGCCCTCAAAGAAATGCATTAGCTTCCCAAACAGTGTGAGCGTTTACATGGCCACAATGGCATTAGATGGCTGCAAGGCCCAGAATCTAAGTTGGCAGCATTGCAGAAACGATTTTTCAGAACTCTGGAATCAATCAAAGTCATTTTTTGTATAGCACACGGCTACCTCCACAGAGGTGTTGCGGCACTAAAAAGCAAGACTGAACAAGCATTTACAATGCAATGGTCTCGGCATCATTAAAGGAAGAGCTATTGGCATTGCTCATGACATTTCTTTTTTTTTCTTTAAATCATAAACAAATGACATTGTCATTTACATTGCCAATACACAGCACTCTGCACTCAACAGCACACAGCACTCTGCACTCAACAGCACACAGCACTCTGCACTCAACAGCACATAGCACTCTGCACTCAACAGCACACACCGCTCTGCACCTGCACTTACTGCTCTGCACACTCACTCTGCATTCTGCACTCACTACTCTGCACACTCACTCTGCATTCTGCACTCACTACTCTGCACTCACAACTCTGCATTCTGCACTCACTACTCTGCACTCACAACTCTGCATTCTGCACTCACTACTCTGCACTCACTACTCTGCACTCACAACTCTGCACTCACAACTCTGCACTCACAACTCTGCACTCACAACTCTGCACTCACAACTCTGCACTCACAACTCTACACTCACAACTCTGCACTCTGTCCTCGCTACTCTGCACTCTGCGCTCGCTACTCTGCGCTCACTACTCTGTGCTCACTACCCTGCGCTCACTACCCTGCACTCACTACCCTGCACTCACTACCCTGCACTCACTACCCTGCACTCACTACCCGGCACTCACTACCCGGCACTCACTACTCGGCACTCACTACCCGGCACTCACTACCCGGCACTCACTACCCTGCACTCACTACCCTGCACTCACTACCCTGCACTCACTACCCTGCACTCACTACCCTGCACTCACTACTCTGCACTCACTTCTCTGCACTCACTTCTCTGCACTCTGCACTCACTACTCTGCACTCTGCACTCACTACTCTGCAGTCTGCACTCACTACTCTGCACTCACTACTCTGCACTCACTACTCTGCACTCACTACTCTGCACTCACTACCCTGCACTCACTACTCTGCACTCACTACTCTGCACTCACTACTCTGCACTCACTACTCTGCACTCTGCACTCACTACTCTGCACTCTGCACTCACTACTCTGCACTCACTACTCACTACTCTGCACTCTGCACTCACTTCTCTGCACTCTGCACTCACTACTCTGCACTCTGCACTCACTACTCTGCACTCACTACTCTGCACTCACTACCCTGCACTCACTACCCTGCACTCACTACTCAGCACTCACTACTCTGCACTCTGCACTCACTACTCTGCACTCTAAACTCACAACTCTGCACTCTGCACTCACTACTCTGCACTCTGCACTCACTACTCTGCACTCACTACTCTGCACTCTGCACTCACTACTCTGCACTCTGCACTCACTACTCTGCACTCTGCACTCACTACTCTGCACTCACTACTCTGCACTCTGCACTCACTACTCTGCACTCACTATTCTGCACACTGCACTCACTACTCTGCACTCTCTGCACTCACTACTCTGCACTCCTCACTACTCTGCATTCCTCACTACTCTGCACTCCTCACTAGTCTGCACTCCTCACTACTCTGCACTCCTCACTACTCTGCACTCACTACTCACTACTCTGCACTCACTCCTCACTACTCTGCACTCACTCCTCACTACTCTGCACTTCTCACTACTCTGCACTCACTACTCTACACTCACTACTCTGCACTCACTACTCTGCACTCACTACTCTGCACTCTGCACTCACTACTCTGCACTCTGCACTCACTACTCTGCACTCTGCACTCACTACTCTGCACTCACTACTCTGCACTCACTACTCTGCACTCACTACCCTGCACTCACTACCCTGCACTCACTACTCTGCACTCACTACCCTGCACTCACTACTCTGCACTCTGCACTCACTACTCTGCACTCTGCACTCACTACTCTGCACTCTGCACGCACTACTCTGCACTCACTACTCTGCACTCTGCACTCACTACTCTGCACTCACTACTCTGCACTCACTACTCTGCACTCACTACCCTGCACTCACTACTCTGCACTCTGCACTCACTACTCTGCACTCACTACTCTGCACTCTGCACTCACTACTATGCACTCTGCACTCACTACTCTGCACTCACTACTCTGCACTCTCTGCACTCACTACTCTGCACTCACAACTCTGCACTCACAACTCTGCACTCACTACTCTGCACTCACAACTCTGCACTCACAACTCTGCACTCACAACTCTGCACTCACAACTCTGCACTCACTACTCTTCACTCACTACTCTGCACTCACTACTCTGCACTCACTACTCTGCACTCACTACTCTGCACTCACTACTCTGCACTCCTCACTACTCTGCACTCACTACTCTGCACTCACTACTCTGCACTCTGCACTCACTACTCTGCACTCTGCACTCACTACTTTGCACTCTGCACTCACTACTCTGCACTCTGCACTTACTACTCTGCACTCACTACTCTGCACTCACTACTCTGCACTCACTACTCTGCACTCACTACTCTGCACTCACTACTCTGCACTCTGCACTCACTACTTTGCACTCTGCACTCACTACTCTGCACTCTGCACTCACTACTCTGCACTCACAACTCTGCACTCACAACTCTGCACTCACTACTCTGCACTCACTACTCTGCACTCACTACTCTGCACTCACTACTCTGCACTCACTACTCTGCACTCACTACTCTGCACTCACTACTCTGCACTCTGCACTCACTACTCTACACCCACTACTCTGCACTCACTACTCTGCACTCTGCACTCACTACTCTGCACTCTGCACTCACTACTCTGCACTCTCTGCACTCACTACTCTGCACTCACTACTCTGCACTCACAACTCTGCACTCACAACTCTGCACTCACTACTCTGTACTCTGCACTCACTACTCTGCACTCACTACTCTGCACTCACTACTCTGCACTCACTACTCTGCACTCTGCACTCACTACTCTGCACTCACTACTCTGCACTCACTACTCTGCACTCACTACTCTGCACTCACTACTCTGCACTCTGCACTCACTACTCTGCACTCTGCACTCACTACTCTGCACTCTGCACTCACAACTCTGCACTCTCTGCACTCACTACTCTGCACTCACTACTCTGCACTCACAACTCTGCACTCACAACTCTGCACTCACAACTCTGCACTCACTACTCTGCACTCTCTGCACTCACTACTCTGCACTCACTACTCTGCACTCACAACTCTGCACTCACTACTCTGCACTCTCTGCACTCACTACTCTGCACTCACTACTCTGCACTCACAACTCTGCACTCCCAACTCTGCACTCACAACTCTGCACTCACAACTCTGCACTCACTACTCTGCACTCACTACTCTGCACTCACTACTCTGCACTCACTACTCTGCACTCACTACTCTGCACTCACTACTCTGCACTCCTCACTACTCTGCACTCCTCACTACTCTGCACTCACTACTCTGCACTCACTACTCTGCACTCATGTTGGACAGGCCACATGAAGGGCTCGCTCCCTCCCCGCAGGCAGGGCCCGGGCCACCGTCAGCACCATTGCCCGGCCCAGCCGCCATCTTGGACACGGCACCACGCGGCCGCGCGGCCTCAGCCCTACCCCAACCCTGGGCCTGGCCAGGCCCCGACATCCCGGCACCACCATCCACCCAGGAGGTGAACGGGCCACCTGGCAGGTCAATGGGAGTAAGAAGTGTCGATGGCTCTCCCCCGCCAGGTGCCGAGCACCCCCAGTCTCCTCGGGCGCTGGCTCCACCCCCCTGCTGGGTGTCTGGACTCCCTCATCCCAGACCTCCCGACCTCCAAGAGCGAGGGTCCGGACATCAAAGGGCGCCAGACCTATAACTGAGGCCGCCCCAGGACAGGAAGGCAGTTGTATCCTGGAGTCGAGAGACACCGCGACGAACTCATCCTTGACGGACTGCTGGCGCTGCCACAGCCCTGCCTTGTGAACTATTGTCCTGCCTGCTGGCGCTGCCGTGGCCCTCTGCAACCTTCATCCTCGTGGGACCTGCTGGCGCTGCCGCGGCCCTCTGCAACCTTCATCCTCGTGGGACCTGCTGGCGCTGCCGCGGCCCTCTGCAACCTTCATCCTCGTGGGACCTGCTGGCGCTGCCGCGGCCCTCTGCAACCTTCATCCTCGTGGGACCTGCTGGCGCTGCCGCGGCCCGTTGCAACCTGCATTCTCGAGGGACCTGCTGGCGCTGCCGCGGCCCGTTGTAACCTTCATCCTCGTTGGGACCTGCTGGCGCTGCCGCGGCCCGTTGCCACCTACGACCTCTTCGGGACCTGCCGGCGCTGCCGCGGTCTGACCCGTCCGAACACCGAGCTCGAGGATTGTGAGCTATCCCAGTTACACCTCCGTACCCGTGGGTACCAAGACTGTCCCGCTACCCCCTTCCCTTCCTAGAGACTAGAATTGAGAGGATCATCGTGTCCTAATCGCCTTGTATCGTACCACCCTACTACAAGAATTGCCTATAAAAGGTGTTATCCTGATCTTTGTGTGGTGTCCATCTGTGGGGGGGAAGTTACCTGTCTGTGCGATCGCTAGAGACGGTCCTCACCGGAGGCCTCTCCCTTGTGCTCGGCCGACCCTCCAGGTCCCCGTCTAACATTGGTGGCTAGCGGCGCGATCCGAACCAACGCGTACCGCACAGACAGTAACTCACTGTTGGACAGGCCGCATGGTCGGGCTGCCCCCTCCCCACAATGGGACCTGGACCCTGGCTCCCCCTGCATCCCCCAGCCAGAGTCCCCGACGACCACCCGAAGCACACTGCAATTCCTCACCCACAAGACACCAGCTCCGAACCCAGCTGGCCCGGGTCACCATCCACACCACGGCCTCGGCCCAGCCACCATCTTGGACCACTACAGCACGAGGCCGCGTGGCCTCAACTCGACCCTCACGCCGGGCCCGGCCGGGCCCGACATCGAGGCACCAACCTCCCCCCGGGAGGCAGAGTGACCACTTGGCGAGTCAATGGGAGAAAGGAATCGTCAACGGCTCTCCTCCGCCAGGTGTCGATCACCCCCGGCCGCCTGGGCGCTGGCTCCACCCCCATGCTGGGTGTCTGGACTCCCTCATCCCGGACCTCCCGGCCCCCCAGGCGCGAGGGTCCGGACATCAAAGGGGACCAGACCTATAACTGGGGCAGGACCAGACCAGGAAGGCAGTTGTATCCTGGAGTCGAGAGACCCGAGAAGAACTCATCCGTGACTTGGCCTGCTGGCGCTGCCGCGGCCCTCTGCCTCGTGAAACCATCGTCTTGGCCTGCTGGCGCTGCCGCGGCCCTCTGCCTCGTGAAACCATCGTCTTGGCCTGCTGGCGCTGCCGCGGCCCTCTGCCTCGTGAAACCATTGTCTTGGCCTGCTGGCGCTGCCGCGGCCCTCTGCCTCGTGAAACCATCTTGGCCTGCTGGCGCTGCCGCGGCCCTCTGCCTCGTGAAACCATCGTCTTGGCCTGCTGGCGCTGCCGCGGCCCTCTGCCTCGTGAAACCATCGACTTGGCCTGCTGGCGCTGCCGCGGCCCTCTGCTTTATGAGACTATCACCTTGGCCTGCTGGCGCTGCCGCGGCCCGATCCACAGACCCTCCAGCTCGAGGATTGTGAGCTCGCCTTTTACCACTACCTGTACCGATCCGGTACCAAGACTGTCCCGCTACCCCCTTTCCCTACAGAGACTAGAAGTGAGAGGACCCCCGGGTCCAAGTTATCCTGTATCGCTGATATCCTTGCCTTAAGAACCTTATATAAAGCCTTGAACTCGACTTGGTGTGGTGCCTGTTTGTGGGGAGGGAGGGTACTTGTCTGTACGATCGCCGGAGACGGTCCCCCTCGGGGATCTCTCCCTCGGTATCCGGCCGACCCTCAGGGTCCCCGTCTAACATTGGTGGCCAGCGACGGGATCCGAACCTACGCATAATCGTACAGAAAGTCACTCGCCCCACCACACACAACAACCATGTCAATAGAGAGCGGAACAACGGAGAAATTTCAGATGGAAAAATTGGAAGACTACAACCACCGGGAACTGAAGCAATATTGCATAGAACTTGGACTTCCAACCACAGGTCTTAGCACAAAGGAAGACTTCAAACGAGCCCTAGAAGCTTGGGCGGAAACGGGTACGGCCGTACCCCGAACACAAACAACCGAGACGAGCCCCGCACCAACTAAAGAAAGAGCGGATCTCTCCCTGGAAGAGATCCGAGAAAGAGAAAAAACCAGACTCCACGAATTAGAACTTGCCCGACTTCGCTTGGATGGGGAACTCAAGCTGGCAGAACAAAAAATAACCCTGGAACACTTACGGCTCAGGGAAGAGCGGGAAGACAAGCAAAGACAGAGGGAGCTAGAGGAAAAGAGACTAGAGTACGAACATGAGCGCAATCTCAAAGCACTGGAGGTCCAGAAACAGAATAAAGACCTCGGGCTCCCCGAACGACCGACCCCGTCTGCCTCGACCGAACCCAAGGTTCACATCCCCAAAGATGTCATCCGGGAATACCACAAGAACGATGATATACAGCAGTGGTTTAAAGCCTATGAGGTGGCAATGACCTCCCACCGGATTCCCCGAAGCGATTGGGGGGCCGGTTTATGGGGGAGGTTTGTCAACGAAGGGCGGGACGCCCTGCTACAACTCCCGGACCAGCTGATGACCTCCTACGACCACATGAAGGCCGCCCTCCTCACTCGATACGGGCTCACACCGGAGATGTACCGCCAACGGTTCCGCGACTGCAAACGGATTCCGGGTACAACTTGGGTGGAGTACGTGAACTTTTTTAGCCGAGCCTTCGAGGGGTGGATCAAGGGCAACAAAGTAACCACCTACGAACAACTCTTTGACCTTATCGTATGGGAGCACCTGTCGAACAACTGCTTCGTGGAGCTCCGGCAACACCTCCTGGACAGTAAGCTAACCGACCCTCGACAACTAGCCGTCGAAGCCGACCGGTGGGAAAGCACCCGAGTTGGCAGGAACGCACCCAGCGAATTATCCAGACCGTATCGCCCCCGAGGGGGAGGAGGAAGTCAGGGTCGGGGGAGAGACCCCGGCCCCTCGTCACCCCCCAGAAACCCCTCGACCCCGGTTGGCCGAGGAAGCCCTGCCGTCCGGGCCGGTTTCCGGGCCAACATTACGTGCCACAGGTGCCAGCGACCCGGCCACTACGCAAGTGATCCCAATTGCCCAAAGAACCCGAACACTACCCCCCGCCAAGTTGCAGCGGCGGCCCTAGGGGAAGAACTAATCCCGGAAGACCAGGAAGAGTACGAGACCGATCCCTCTGAATGGGCACCCGCCGCCATGGCACTGGTCTGCTTAGGGGAGAGAGACATGATTCCGCGGGCCCCCCTTCCCGCCAACACCCAGAAGTACGGTCAATGGGTCAACATTAATGGCCGCCGGGCGGAAGCCCTCCGCGACACCGGGGCCAGTGTAACGGCGGTCCGACGCCACCTCGTCACTCCAGACCAAATCTTGCCGAACATTCTTTGCCCTGTCCGATCAGCCGACAATTCCGAAAGCCTATGCCACATGGCCTGCGTCCCCTTCGAGTGGGGGGGAGTAACAGGGATGTTAAAAGTAACTGTCCGCGATGATGCCCCCGTGGACTGCCTCCTAGGAAACGACCTTGAAAGCTCTCCCTGGGCAGCTGTCGAACGGAGGGAGCACCTGGGGATGCTTGGCCTCCCCGAATGGGTCTGCGTCACGACCCGGTCCATGACCGCCCGCGCGGTCCCCAGCCCAGAAGAGCCCGAGTGGCCAGAACCTCCTCCCGCGCTCATCCCCGAGGAGGCCGCCCCAGAAGCCAGTCCATTGACCCAAACCGAAGAAGGATCCGACCAGCTTCGGGACGTCCCTGACCTGGCACAATGGCGGCAGGAGGGAGGCCCCACGCAGGAACAATTCCGGGCCGAACAGAAAACCTGTCCCTCTCTCGAAGGACTCCGGCAGCAAGCCCTGGCCCAGAGCGCCGGGGAGACCTCGGGGGCCCACTGGATCTACTGGGACCAAGACCTGCTCTACAGCGAGCAGAAAGTTGCAGAACTAGGGGCCAGTCGGGTGCTGGTGGTGCCCCTTCGCTTCCGAGACTTCCTCCTGAACTTAGCCCACGATGTCCCCCTTGCCGGACACCTGGGGCAGGATAAAACCTACGACCGCCTGGTGACCCATTTTTTCTGGCCCCACATGCGGAAGGATGTCACCAACCACTGCAAGGCCTGCCCCACCTGCCAGGCCAGCGGGAAAAGTGGCCGAAAAATCAAAGCACCATTACAACCCTTTCCTGTCGTCACCACCCCGTTTGAACGAGTAGGAATAGACATTGTGGGGCCCCTCGACCCTCGAACAGCCCAAGGACACCGGTTCATCCTGGTCCTGGTAGACCACGCCACCCGCTATCCCGAAGCCATCCCCCTTCGGACTGTGACGGCCCCCGTGGTGGGCCGGGCCCTGATGGGGATCTTCTCCCGGGTGGGGTTCCCCCGGGAGGTCGTCAGTGACAGGGGCACGAACTTTATCTCCAGATATATGAAGTCCCTCTGGCAGCAATGCGGGGTCACCTACAAATTCACGACCCCCTATCACCCGCAAGGAAACGGACTGGTCGAGAGATTCAACCGCACCCTCAAGGGGATGATTATGGGTCTAGAAGAACCCCTTCGACGCCAGTGGGACGTACTGCTTCCATGCCTCCTGTTTGCCTATCGGGAGGTCCCGCAGAAGTCCCTCGGCTTCAGCCCCTTTGAACTACTGTACGGGCACCCCGTCCGGGGCCCCCTCAGCCTAGTCAAGGAAGGTTGGGAGCAGCCTCCCCAGAAAACTCCCCCGGACATCTACCGATATCTCCTGGCTCTCCGCAACCAGACCCGGCGGTTCCGAGACACCGCCAAAGCCAACCTCGAGGCCAGTCAGGAGGACATGAAGAGGTGGTACGATCAGCACACGTCCTCCATTGAGTTCGAACCTGGACAACAGGTCTGGGTGATGTCCCCGGTTGAGCCCTGTGCCCTCCAAGACAGATGGTCCGGGCCCTTCAAGGTAATCGAACGCAAGGGGCCCGTCACCTATTTAATCGACATGGAGACTGCCCGGAACCCCCTACGGGTCCTCCATGCCAACAGGCTCAAACCCCATTTTGTGCGATCCGAACTCAGCCTCCTGATGGCTACCGATACTGGGACAGAAGAAGACTCCGAACCCCTTCCAGACTTACTGAGGGCCCTCGAGCAGGATGGCTCGGTGGAAGGGGTCCAGCTCTCCGAGGCCCTGTCCCCGGAGCAACGCCAAGACTGCCAAACGCTCCTGAGGCAGTTCGCCTCCCTGTTCTCCCTCACCCCCGGAGTCACCCCCTGGTGCCTCCACGATGTGGACACCGGGGACAGCCCTCCTATTCGACACCGGGCATACCGCGTACCAGACCGGGTACGAGCCTGCATCCAGACCGAGGTGTCCAAGATGCTGACCCTAGGAGTGATCGAACCCTCAGACAGTCCCTGGGCGAGCCCAGTCGTCCTGGTTCCCAAGGCAGCTGCCCCGGGCGTTGCCCCTGAGCTCCGGTTCTGCGTGGACTATCGAGGGCTGAATGCAGTTACCCGGACCGACGCTCATCCCATCCCCCGGGCAGACGAGCTAATTGACCGGATGGGGGCCGCCCGCTACCTGAGCATCTTCGACCTAACAGCGGGCTACTGGCAGATCGGCCTCACCCCTAGGGCCCAAGAACGATCCGCCTTCTCTACCCCAGACGGGCACTACCACTTTAAAGTCATGCCCTTCGGCATGAAAAACGCCCCGGCAACGTTCCAACGGCTGGTAAACCAGGTACTGGCGGGCCTGGAAGACTTCAGCGCCGCCTACCTGGACGACATTGCTGTGTACAGCCACCAGTGGACCGACCACCTCCGCCACCTGCGGGAGGTTCTACACGCCCTCCAGCAAGCAGGGCTCACCATCAAGGCCAGCAAGTGCCAAGTTGGCCAAGGGTCCGTGACCTACCTGGGACACCAAGTGGGAAGCGGGCTGGTGGCCCCTCTCCAACTCAAGATTGCTGCCATCCAGGCCTGGCAACCCCCGACGAGCCAAACGGAGGTCCGGGCCTTCCTGGGGCTCACCGGATACTACCGGCGGTTCGTGAAGGACTATGGCAGCATCGTGGGGCCCCTCACAGAGCTCACCTCCAAAAAGAGCCCCAAAACCGTCAACTGGACCCCGGACTGCCAATCAGCCTTCGAGAAGCTAAAGACCGCCATGTGCACGGCCCCCGTGCTCCAGGCTCCCGACTACAGCCGGGAATTCCTTGTGCAAACGGACGCCTCCGATCATGGTGTGGGGGCCGTCCTCTCCCAACTCAACGCCGAAGGGGTCGACCATCCGGTGGTCTTCATCAGCAGACGCCTCTTGCTCCGAGAACAGCGCTGGAGCACCATTGAGAGGGAGGCCTTCGCCGTAGTCTGGGCACTCAAGAAGCTCCGGCCATACCTCTTCGGCACCCACTTCCGGGTGCAAACAGACCACCGACCCCTGCAATGGCTGATGCAAATGCGGGGGGAGAACCCGAAGCTGTTGCGCTGGTCCATCTCCCTGCAGGGGATGGACTTCACGGTGGAACATCGTCCAGGCCAGGACCACGCCAACGCCGACGGCCTGTCACGCTTTTTCCGCCTCAGCGAGGAGAGTCCCCAGGAAGATGGCTGACTCTCCCCGCCTTCAGCTGGGGGGGACGCATGTTGGACAGGCCGCATGGTCGGGCTGCCCCCTCCCCACAATGGGACCTGGACCCTGGCTCCCCCTGCATCCCCCAGCCAGAGTCCCCGACGACCACCCGAAGCACACTGCAATTCCTCACCCACAAGACACCAGCTCCGAACCCAGCTGGCCCGGGTCACCATCCACACCACGGCCTCGGCCCAGCCACCATCTTGGACCACTACAGCACGAGGCCGCGTGGCCTCAACTCGACCCTCACCCCGGGCCCGGCCGGGCCCGACATCGAGGCACCAACCTCCCCCCGGGAGGCAGAGTGACCACTTGGCGAGTCAATGGGAGAAAGGAATCGTCAACGGCTCTCCTCCGCCAGGTGTCGATCACCCCCGGCCGCCTGGGCGCTGGCTCCACCCCCATGCTGGGTGTCTGGACTCCCTCATCCCGGACCTCCCGGCCCCCCAGGCGCGAGGGTCCGGACATCAAAGGGGACCAGACCTATAACTGGGGCAGGACCAGACCAGGAAGGCAGTTGTATCCTGGAGTCGAGAGACCCGAGAAGAACTCATCCGTGACTTGGCCTGCTGGCGCTGCCGCGGCCCTCTGCCTCGTGAAACCATCGTCTTGGCCTGCTGGCGCTGCCGCGGCCCTCTGCCTCGTGAAACCATCGTCTTGGCCTGCTGGCGCTGCCGCGGCCCTCTGCCTCGTGAAACCATTGTCTTGGCCTGCTGGCGCTGCCGCGGCCCTCTGCCTCGTGAAACCATCTTGGCCTGCTGGCGCTGCCGCGGCCCTCTGCCTCGTGAAACCATCGTCTTGGCCTGCTGGCGCTGCCGCGGCCCTCTGCCTCGTGAAACCATCGACTTGGCCTGCTGGCGCTGCCGCGGCCCTCTGCTTTATGAGACTATCACCTTGGCCTGCTGGCGCTGCCGCGGCCCGATCCACAGACCCTCCAGCTCGAGGATTGTGAGCTCGCCTTTTACCACTACCTGTACCGATCCGGTACCAAGACTGTCCCGCTACCCCCTTTCCCTACAGAGACTAGAAGTGAGAGGACCCCCGGGTCCAAGTTATCCTGTATCGCTGATATCCTTGCCTTAAGAACCTTATATAAAGCCTTGAACTCGACTTGGTGTGGTGCCTGTTTGTGGGGAGGGAGGGTACTTGTCTGTACGATCGCCGGAGACGGTCCCCCTCGGGGATCTCTCCCTCGGTATCCGGCCGACCCTCAGGGTCCCCGTCTAACACTCACCCTACGACTAAAACCACAATGACGACCAAAGAGAGCGGATCGGCGGAGAAGTTCCAGGTGGAAAGGCTGGAAGAATACAACCACCGAGAGCTCAAACAATTTTGCATGGACTTAGGCATTGCTACCACCGGGCTAAGCACAAAAGAAGACTTCAAAAACGCTCTAGAGGCCTGGACAGAGACAAATACCGCAACCCCCCGGGACCCCGCAGCCCCGGAAGTCAACACCACCCTGACGGAAGAACGGAGAACAGGCCCTTCCCGTGAAGAGATCCAAGAGCGGGAAAAAAATAGATTACACGAGTTAGACTTGGCACGACTCAGATTAGACGGAGAATTGAAGCTGGCGGAACAAAAAATAAACTTAGAACACTTACGGCTCAGAGAAGAGCGAGAGGAAAAACAGAGACAGAGGGATCTCGAAGAAAAAAGACTGGCATACGAGCACGAGTGCAAACTAGCGGAGATAGAAATACGCAAACTGAACAAAAACCTAGGGGTGCCCGAGCAACCGCACTCCCCGGGTCCTACCGAGCAGAAGGTCCACATCCCCAAGGATGTGGTCCGAGAATATCACCGGAATGACGACATACAGCAGTGGTTCAAGGCCTATGAGATTGCCATGACCGCCCACCGGGTCGCTCGAAGTGACTGGGGAGCCGGTCTATGGGGGAGATTCATCAACGAGGGTCGTGATGCCCTGCTGCAGCTTCCGGACCATCAAATGACGTCCTATGACCATATGAAGGCCGCCCTCCTCAGTCGATATGGGCTTACACCCGAAATGTACCGCCAGAGGTTCCGCAACTGCACCCGGATCCCAGGTACAACGTGGTTGGAATACGTGAACTATTTCAGCCGAGCCTTCGAGGGGTGGATCAAGGGTAACAACGTAACCACTTACGAACAACTCTTCAATCTCATTGTGTGGGAGCACCTCTCCAACAACTGCTTCGTCGAGCTCAGGCAGCACCTCCTCGACAGTAAATTGACTGAACCCCGGCAGCTCGCCACCGAGGCTGACCGGTGGGAGAGCACCCGAGTGGCCCGGAGTGGGCCGAATGAGCAGAACAGAACCAACCAAGGTCATCATCGTCCCCGAGGAGGAGGAGGAGGCCCGGGCCGGGGCAGAGACGCCGTCCCGGCCGCACCCGCTAACGCCACCCTGGCTCCAGCAGGCCGGGGAAACCCCCCGATGCGCCCGGGGTTCCGAGCCAACGTGACGTGTCATCGATGCCAGCGAGTCGGCCACTATGCCAGTGACCCGACCTGCCCGAAGAACCAGGTCCCCGGGCCCCGCCAGGTGGCGGCCGCCGCCCTGGGAGAAGAACAAGTCTCCGAAGACACTGAGACCTATGAGTCGGAGCAGTTAGAGTGGGAACCCGCCGCCATGACCCTGGCATGCCTGGGAGGAAGAGACATGGTCCCGCGGACTCCCCTGCCCGCCAACACTCGGAAGTACAGCCGATGGGTGAGCATCAATGGGCGCAAGGCCGAGGCCCTGCGTGACACCGGGGCCAGTGTGACGGCCGTCCGTTGTCACCTGGTGACCCCAGAACAAATCCTACCAAACGTACTTTGCCCCGTCCGATCGGCAGATAACTCGGAGAGCCTGTGTCGGATGGCCTGCGTCCCCTTCGAATGGGGAGGAGTGTCCGGCATGCTGAAAGTAACTGTCCGCGATGATGCCCCCGTGGACTGCCTCCTGGGGAACGATCTCGAGAGCTCCCCGTGGGCCGCTGTGGAAAGAAGAGAGCATCTGGGGATGTTGGGTCTCCCGGACTGGGCGTGCGTGACCACACGGTCCATGGCCACCCGCACCATCCCTAGAACAGAAGAACCAGAATGGGCAGCACCTCCGCCCTCGATCGCTCCAGAAGAAGACTTCCTCCAGACCGACCACCCGGACCCCACCACAGAGGGGTCCACACAGCCCCCCGAGCTTCCCGACCTGGCTCAGTGGCGTCAAGAAGGGGGGCCCACCCAGGAACAATTCCGGCAGGAGCAAAAGACCTGCCCCTCCCTCGAGGGATTGCGACAGCAAGCGCTCGCCCAGAGCCAAGGAGACACCACCGGGGCCCACTGGGTTTATTGGGACAATGATCTCTTGTACAGCGAGCAGAAAATCGCAGAACTGGGGGCCGGGCGAGTGCTGGTGGTGCCCCTCCACTTCAGAGACTTCCTGTTGAACCTGGCCCATGATGTCCCCCTGGCCGGGCACCTGGGCCAAGACAAGACCTACCACCGCCTGGTGACTCACTTTTTTTGGCCCAAAATGAGAAATGACGTCTCCAACCATTGCCGGTCCTGCCCGACCTGCCAGGCCAGCGGGAAGAGCGGCCGCAAACTCAAGGCACACCTACAACCATTCCCCGTGGTGACCACCCCGTTCGAAAGGGTGGGAATAGACATTGTGGGGCCCCTGGACCCCCGAACAGCACAGGGGCATCGCTTCATCCTGGTCCTGGTGGACCACGCTACCCGCTATCCTGAGGCGGTCCCCCTTCGTACTATAACAGCCCCAGTAGTGGGTCGAACCTTGATGGGGATCTTCTCTCGAGTGGGCTTCCCCCGGGAAGTCGTCAGCGACAGGGGTACGAACTTTATTTCAAAGTATATGAAATCCCTCTGGCAGCAGTGCGGAGTCACTTACCGATTCACAACCCCCTATCACCCCCAGGGGAACGGACTGGTCGAGCGGTTCAACCGCACCTTCAAGGGGATGATCATGGGGCTGGAAGAACCCCTACGCCGCCAGTGGGACGTGCTACTACCATGCCTCCTCTTCGCCTACCGAGAAGTCCCCCAGAAGTCCCTCGGCTTCAGCCCCTTCGAACTCCTGTACGGACACCCCGTTCGCGGGCCTCTCAGCCTAGTGAAGGAGGAATGGGAAATGGCCCCCCTAAAGACCCCTCCGGACGTCTACAAATACCTCCTGACCCTCCGCAATCAGACCCGGAAATTCAGGGAGATCGCTAAAGCCAATCTGGAGGCCAGTCAAGAGGACATGAAGAAGTGGTACGACCAACATGCCTCCTCCATCGAGTTTGAACCGGGTCAGCAGGTATGGGTGATGTCCCCCATCGAACCGTGTGCCTTGCAGGACAAATGGACGGGGCCCTTCAAGGTGATCGAGCGCAGGAGTCCCGTCACCTATCTCGTCGACCTGGAGTCCCCCCGGAACCCCCTCCGGGTCCTCCACGCCAACAGACTCAAACCCCACTTCATACGCTCAGAGCTCAGCCTGCTGATGGCTACCGACAGTGGCACAGAAGGAGACTCCGAGCCCCTCCCTGACCTACTGAGGACTCGGGAAAGAGATGGTTCGGTGGACGGGGTCCGACTCTCCGAGGCCCTGACCCCAGAGCAGCGTCAAGATTGCCGGGCCCTCCTGCGGCCGTTCGCAAACCTGTTCTCCCTCGCACCCGGAGTCACCTCCTGGTGCCTGCACGACGTGGACACGGGGGACAGTCCTCCTGTCCGACACCGGGCGTACCGAGTACCGGATCGGGTACGTACATGCATCCAAGAAGAAGTCTCCAAGATGCTCGCCCTCGGGGTCATCGAGCCTTCGGACAGTCCCTGGGCCAGCCCGGTCGTCCTGGTCCCCAAGGCCGCGGCACCAGGCACTACGCCGGAGCTCCAATTCTGCATCGACTATCGGGGGCTGAACGCGGTCACCCGAACCGACGCTCACCCTATCCCCCGAGCAGATGAACTAGTCGACCGCATGGGGGCAGCCCGCTACCTAAGCATCTTTGACCTGACAGCGGGCTACTGGCAGATCGGCCTCACCCCCAGGGCCCAAGAACGTTCCGCTTTCTCCACCCCGGACGGGCACTACCATTTCAGAGTGATGCCCTTCGGCATGAAGAACGCTCCAGCCACTTTTCAAAGACTGGTGAACCAGGTATTGGCGGGCCTCGAAGAATTCAGCGCCGCCTACCTGGACGACATCGCGGTATACAGCCGCCACTGGGCAGACCACCTACACCACCTCAGAGCGGTCCTGCAGGCCCTCCAACAGGCCGGCCTCACCATAAAGGCCAGCAAGTGCCAGATCGGCCAGGGGTCCGTGACCTACCTCGGACACCAAGTGGGGAGCGGTCTGGTGGCCCCCCTCCAACTCAAGGTAGCTGCCATCCAGTCCTGGCAACCCCCCGAAACACAAACAGAGGTCCGAGCCTTCCTGGGGCTCACCGGATACTACCGGCGGTTTGTGAGGCACTATGGCAGCATTGTGGGGCCCCTCACGGAACTCACATCTAAGAAGCACCCAAAAAGAGTCAACTGGACTCCCGACTGTCACGCAGCCTTCGAGACGCTGAAGGCCGCCATGTGCACCGCTCCGGTGCTCCAGGCCCCCGACTACAGCCGCGAGTTCATCGTGCAGACCGATGCCTCCGACCATGGTATTGGGGCCGTCCTCTCCCAACTGAACCCCGAAGGAGTGGACCAACCAGTGGCCTTCATCAGCAGACGCCTACTGCCCCGAGAACAGCGCTGGAGCACAATTGAGCGAGAGGCCTTCGCAGTGGTATGGGCCCTCAAGAAGCTCCGGCCGTACCTCTTTGGAACCCATTTCCGGGTACAGACAGATCATCGGCCCCTGCAATGGCTCATGCAGATGCGGGGGGAGAACCCCAAACTATTGCGATGGTCCATCTCCCTGCAGGGGATGGACTTCACTGTGGAGCATCGCCCTGGCCAAGACCACGCCAACGCGGATGGCCTGTCCCGCTTTTTCCGCCTCGACGAGGAAAGTCCCCAAGAAGATGGGTGACTCTCCCCGCCTTCAGCTGGGGGGGACGCATGTTGGACAGGCCACATGAAGGGCTCGCTCCCTCCCCGCAGGACTGGGCCCGGGCCACCGTCAGCACCATTGCCCGGCCCAGCCGCCATCTTGGACACGGCACCACGCGGCCGCGTGGCCTCAGCCCTACCCCAACCCTGGGCCTGGCCAGGCCCCGACATCCCGGCACCACCATCCACCCAGGAGGTGAACGGACCACTTGGCAGGTCAATGGGAGTAAGAAGTGTCGATGGCTCTCCCCCGCCAGGTGCCGAGCACCCCCAGCCTACTCGGGCGCTGGCTCCACCCCCCTGCTGGGTGTCTGGACTCCCTCATCCCAGACCTCCCGACCTCCAAGAGCGAGGGTCCGGACATCAAAGGGCGCCAGACCTATAACTGAGGCCGCCCCAGGACAGGAAGGCAGTTGTATCCTGGAGTCGAGAGACACCGCGACGAACTCATCCTTGACGGACTGCTGGCGCTGCCACAGCCCTGCCTTGTGAACTATTGTCCTGCCTGCTGGCGCTGCCGCAGCCCTCTGCAACCTTCATCCTCGTGGGACCTGCTGGCGCTGCCGCGGCCCTCTGCAACCTTCATCCTCGTGGGACCTGCTGGCGCTGCCGCGGCCCTCTGCAACCTTCATCCTCGTGGGACCTGCTGGCGCTGCCGCGGCCCTCTGCAACCTTCATCCTCGTGGGACCTGCTGGCGCTGCCGAGGCCCTCTGCAACCTTCATCCTCGTGGGACCTGCTGGCGCTGCCGCGGCCCGTTGCAACCTGCATTCTCGAGGGACCTGCTGGCGCTGCCGCGGCCCGTTGTAACCTTCATCCTCGTTGGGACCTGCTGGCGCTGCGGCGGCCCGTTGCCACCTACGACCTCTTCGGGACCTGCCGGCGCTGCCGCGGTCTGACCCGTCCGAACACCGAGCTCGAGGATTGTGAGCTATCCCAGTTACACCTCCGTACCCGTGGGTACCAAGACTGTCCCGCTACCCCCTTCCCTTCCTAGAGACTAGAATTGAGAGGATCATCGTGTCCTAATCGCCTTGTATCGTACCACCCTACTACAAGAATTGCCTATAAAAGGTGTTATCCTGATCTTTGTGTGGTGTCCATCTGTGGGGGGGAAGTTACCTGTCTGTGCGATCGCTAGAGACGGTCCTCACCGGAGGCCTCTCCCTTGTGCTCGGCCGACCCTCCAGGTCCCCGTCTAACAACTCACTACTCTGCACTCTGCACTCACTACTCTGCACTCACTACTCTGCACTCACTACTCTGCACTCTGCACTCACTACTTTGTACTCTGCACTCACTACTCTGCACTCTGCACTCACTACTCTGCACTCACTACTCTGCACTCTGCACTCACTACTCTGCACTCACTACTCTGCACTCTGCACTCACTACTCTGCACTCACTACTCTGCACTCACTACTCTGCACTCACTACTCTGCACTCTGCACTCACTACTCTGCACTCACTATTCTGCACTCTGCACTCACTACTCTACACTCTCTGCACTCACTACTCTGCACTCCTCACTACTCTGCACTCCTCACTACTCTGCACTCCTCACTACTCTGCACTCCTCACTACTCTGCACTCCTCACTACTCTGCACTCACTACTCTGCACTCACTTGTCTGCACTCACTACTCTGCACTCACTACTCACTACTCTGCACTCACTCCTCACTACTCTGCACTCACTCCTCACTACTCTGCACTCCTCACTACTCTGCACTCCTCACTACTCTGCACTCACTACTCTGCACTCACTACTCTGCACTCACTACTCTGCACTCACTACTCTGCACTCACTACTCTGCACTCTGCACTCACTACTCTGCACTCTGCACTCACTACTCTGCACTCACTACTCTGCACTCTGCACTCACTACTCTGCAATCACTACTCTGCACTCTGCACTCACTACTCTGCACTCACTACTCTGCACTCTGCACTCACTACTCTGCACTCACTACTCTGCACTCTGCACTCACAACTCTGCACTCTGCACTCACTACTCTGCACTCACTACTCTGCACTCTCTGCACTCACTACTCTGCACTCACAACTCTGCACTCACAACTCTGCACTCACTACTCTGCACTCACAACTCTGCACTCACAACTCTGCACTCACAACTCTGCACTCACTACTCTGCACTCACTACTCTGCACTCACTACTCTGCACTCTGCACTCACTACTCTGCACTCTGCACTCACTACTCTGCACTCACTACTCTGCACTCACTACTCTGCACTCACTACTCTGCACTCTGCACTCACTACTCTGCACTCACTATTCTGCACTCTGCACTCACTACTCTGCACTCTCTGCACTCACTACTCTGCACTCCTCACTACTCTGCACTCCTCACTACTCTGCACTCCTCACTACTCTGCACTCCTCACTACTCTGCACTCACTACTCGGCACTCACTACTCTGCACTCACTACTCTGCACTCACTACTCTGCACTCACTCCTCACTACTCTGCACTCACTCCTCACTACTCTGCACTCACTCCTCACTACTCTGCACTCCTCACTACTCTGCACTCCTCACTACTCTGCACTCACTACTCTGCACTCTGCACTCACTACTCTGCACTCTGCACTCACTACTCTGCACTCTGCACTCATTACTCTGCACTCACTACTCTGCACTCTGCACTCACTACTCTGCACTCACTACTCTGCACTCACTACTCTGCACTCACTACCCTGCACTCACTACTCTGCACTCTGCACTCACTACTCTGCACTCACTACTCTGCCCTCTGCCCTCACTACTCTGCACTCACTACTCTGCACTCTGCACTCACTACTCTGCACTCTGCACTCACTACTCTGCACTCTGCACTCACTACTCTGCACTCTCTGCACTCACTACTCTGCACTCACAACTCTGCACTCACTACTCTGCACTCACTACTCTGCACTCACTACTCTGCACTCACTACTCTGCACTCACTACTCTGCACTTTGCACTCACTACTCTGCACTCTGCACTCACTACTCTGCACTCTGCACTCACTACTCTGCACTCACTACTCTGCACTCTGCACTCACTACTCTGCACTCTGCACTCACTACTCTGCACTCTCTGCACTCACTACTCTGCACTCACTACTCTGCACTCACAACTCTGCACTCACAACTCTGCACTCACAACTCTGCACTCACTACTCTGCACTCTCTGCACTCACTACTCTGCACTCACTACTCTGCACTCACAACTCTGCACTCACTACTCTGCACTCTCTGCACTCACTACTCTGCACTCAATACTCTGCACTGACAACTCTGCACTCACAACTCTGCACTCACAACTCTGCACTCACTACTCTGCACTCACTACTCTGCACTCACTACTCTGCACTCACTACTCTGCACTCCTCACTACTCTGCACTCCTCACTACTCTGCACTCACTACTCTGCACTCACTACTCTGCACTCACTACTCTGCACTTTGCACTCACTACTCTGCACTCACTACTCTGCACTCACTACTCTGCATTCTGCACTCACTACTCTGCACTCTGCACTCACTACTCTGCACTCACTACTCTGCACTCTGCACTCACTACTCTGCACTCACTACTCTGCACTCACTACTCTGCACTCTGCACTCACTACTCTGCACTCACTACTCTGCACTCTGCACTCACTACTCTGCACTCACTATTCTGCACTCTGCACTCACTACTCTGCACTCTCTGCACTCACTACTCTGCACTCCTCACTACTCTGCACTCCTCACTACTCTGCACTCCTCACTACTCTGCACTCACTACTCTACACTCACTACTCTGCACTCACTACTCACTACTCTGCACTCACTCCTCACTACTCTGCACTCACTCCTCACTACTCTGCACTCCTCACAACTCTGCACTCACAACTCTGCACTCACAACTCTGCACTCACTACTCTGCACTCACTACTCTGCACTCACTACTCTGCACTCACTACTCTGCACTCACTACTCTGCATTCTGCAGTCACTACTCTGCACTCTGCACTCACTACTCTGCACTCTGCACTCACTACTCTGCACTCTGCACTCACTACTCTGCACTCACTACTCTGCACTCTTCACTCACTACTCTGCACTCACTACTCTGCACTCTGCACTCACTACTCTGCACTCACTACTCTGCACTCACTACTCTGCACTCACTACTCTGCACTCACTACTCTGCACTCTGCACTCACTACTCTGCACTCACTACTCTGCACTCTGCACCCACTACTCTGCACTCTGCACTCACTACTCTGCACTCTGCACTCACTACTCTGCACTCTCTGCACTCACTACTCTGCACTCACAACTCTGCACTCACAACTCTGCACTCACTACTCTGCACTCACAACTCTGCACTCACAACTCTGCACTCACAACTCTGCACTCACTACTCTGCACTCACTAATCTGCACTCACTACTCTGCACTCACTACTCTGCACTCCTCACTACTCTGCACTCACTACTCTGCACTCACTACTCTGCACTCACTACTCTGCACTCTGCACTCACTACTCTGCACTCTGCACTCACTACTCTGCACTCACTACTCTGCACTCACTACTCTGCACTCACTACTCTGCACTCACTACTCTGCACTCACTACTCTGCACTCTGCACTCACTACTCTGCACTCACTACTCTGCACTCTGCACTCACTACTCTGCACTCTCTGCACTCACTACTCTGCACTCACTACTCTGCACTCACAACTCTGCACTCACAACTCTGCACTCACAACTCTGCACTCACTACTCTGCACTCTCTGCACTCACTACTCTGCACTCACTTCTCTGCACTCACTTCTCTGCACTCTGCACTCACTACTCTGCACTCCGCACTCACTACTCTGCAGTCTGCACTCACTACTCTGCACTCACTACTCTGCACTCACTACTCTGCACTCACTACTCTGCACTCACTACCCTGCACTCACTACTCTGCACTCACTACTCTGCACTCACTACTCTGCACTCACTACTCTGCACTCTGCACTCACTACTCTGCACTCTGCACTCACTACTCTGCACTCACTACTCACTACTCTGCACTCACTTCTCTGCACTCTGCACTCACTACTCTGCACTCTGCACTCACTACTCTGCACTCACTACTCTGCACTCACTACCCTGCACTCACTACCCTGCACTCACTACTCAGCACTCACTACTCTGCACTCTGCACTCACTACTCTGCACTCTAAACTCACAACTCTGCACTCACTACTCTGCACTCACTACTCTGCACTCACTACTCTGCACTCACTACTCTGCATTCTGCAGTCACTACTCTGCACTCTGCACTCACTACTCTGCACTCTGCACTCACTACTCTGCACTCTGCACTCACTACTCTGCACTCACTACTCTGCACTCTTCACTCACTACTCTGCACTCACTACTCTGCACTCTGCACTCACTACTCTGCACTCACTACTCTGCACTCACTACTCTGCACTCACTACTCTGCACTCACTACTCTGCACTCTGCACTCACTACTCTGCACTCACTACTCTGCACTCTGCACCCACTACTCTGCACTCTGCACTCACTACTCTGCACTCTGCACTCACTACTCTGCACTCTCTGCACTCACTACTCTGCACTCACAACTCTGCACTCACAACTCTGCACTCACTACTCTGCACTCACAACTCTGCACTCACAACTCTGCACTCACAACTCTGCACTCACTACTCTGCTCTCACTAATCTGCACTCACTACTCTGCACTCACTACTCTGCACTCCTCACTACTCTGCACTCACTACTCTGCACTCACTACTCTGCACTCACTACTCTGCACTCTGCACTCACTACTCTGCACTCTGCACTCACTACTCTGCACTCACTACTCTGCACTCACTACTCTGCACTCACTACTCTGCACTCACTACTCTGCACTCACTACTCTGCACTCTGCACTCACTACTCTGCACTCACTACTCTGCACTCTGCACTCACTACTCTGCACTCTCTGCACTCACTACTCTGCACTCACTACTCTGCACTCACAACTCTGCACTCACAACTCTGCACTCACAACTCTGCACTCACTACTCTGCACTCTCTGCACTCACTACTCTGCACTCACTTCTCTGCACTCACTTCTCTGCACTCTGCACTCACTACTCTGCACTCCGCACTCACTACTCTGCAGTCTGCACTCACTACTCTGCACTCACTACTCTGCACTCACTACTCTGCACTCACTACTCTGCACTCACTACCCTGCACTCACTACTCTGCACTCACTACTCTGCACTCACTACTCTGCACTCACTACTCTGCACTCTGCACTCACTACTCTGCACTCTGCACTCACTACTCTGCACTCACTACTCACTACTCTGCACTCACTTCTCTGCACTCTGCACTCACTACTCTGCACTCTGCACTCACTACTCTGCACTCACTACTCTGCACTCACTACCCTGCACTCACTACCCTGCACTCACTACTCAGCACTCACTACTCTGCACTCTGCACTCTAAACTCACAACTCTGCACTCTGCACTCACTACTCTGCACTCTGCACTCACTACTCTGCACTCACTACTCTGCACTCTGCACTCACTACTCTGCACTCTGCACTCACTACTCTGCACTCTGCACTCACTACTCTGCACTCACTACTCTGCACTCACTACTCTGCACTCTGCACTCACTACTCTGCACTCACTATTCTGCACACTGCACTCACTACTCTGCACTCTCTGCACTCACTACTCTGCACTCCTCACTACTCTGCATTCCTCACTACTCTGCACTCCTCACTAGTCTGCACTCCTCACTACTCTGCACTCCTCACTACTCTGCACTCACTACTCACTACTCTGCACTCACTCCTCACTACTCTGCACTCACTATTCTGCACTCTGCACTCACTACTCTGCACTCTCTGCACTCACTACTCTGCACTCCTCACTACTCTGCACTCCTCACTACTCTGCACTCCTCACTACTCTGCACTCACTACTCTACACTCACTACTCTGCACTCACTACTCACTACTCTGCACTCACTCCTCACTACTCTGCACTCACTCCTCACTACTCTGCACTCCTCACAACTCTGCACTCACAACTCTGCACTCACAACTCTGCACTCACTACTCTGCACTCACTACTCTACACTCACTACTCTGCACTCACTACTCTGCACTCACTACTCTGCACTCTGCACTCACTACTCTGCACTCTGCACTCACTACTCTGCACTCACTACTCTGCACTCTGCACTCACTACTCTGCACTCACTACTCTGCACTCACTACCCTGCACTCACTACCCTGCACTCACTACTCTGCACTCACTACCCTGCACTCACTACTCTGCACTCTGCACTCACTACTCTGCACTCTGCACTCACTACTCTGCACTCTGCACTCACTACTCTGCACTCACTACTCTGCACTCTGCACTCACTACTCTGCACTCACTACTCTGCACTCACTACTCTGCACTCACTACCCTGCACTCACTACTCTGCACTCTGCACTCACTACTCTGCACTCACTACTCTGCACTCTGCACTCACTACTATGCACTCTGCACTCACTACTCTGCACTCTCTGCACTCACTACTCTGCACTCACAACTCTGCACTCACAACTCTGCACTCACTACTCTGCACTCACAACTCTGCACTCACAACTCTGCACTCACAACTCTGCACTCACAACTCTGCACTCACTACTCTTCACTCACTACTCTGCACTCACTACTCTGCACTCACTACTCTGCACTCCTCACTACTCTGCACTCACTACTCTGCACTCACTACTCTGCACTCACTACTCTGCACTCTGCACTCACTACTCTGCACTCTGCACTCACTACTTTGCACTCTGCACTCACTACTCTGCACTCTGCACTTACTACTCTGCACTCACTATTCTGCACTCACTACTCTGCACTCACTACTCTGCACTCACAACTCTGCACTCTGTGCTCGCTACTCTGCACTCTGCGCTCCCTACTCTGCGCTCACTACTCTGCGCTCACTACCCTGTGCTCACTACCCTGCACTCACTACCCTGCACTCACTACCCGGCACTCACTACCCGGCACTCACTACCCGGCACTCACTACCCTGCACTCACTACCCTGCATTCACTACCCTGCACGCACTACCCTGCACTCACTACCCTGCACTCACTACCCTGCACTCACTACTCTGCACTCACTTCTCTGCACTCACTTCTCTGCACTCTGCACTCACTACTCTGCACTCTGCACTCACTACTCTGTAGTCTGCACTCACTACTCTGCACTCCTCACTACTCTGCACTCCTCACTACTCTGCACTCCTCACTACTCTGCACTCCTCACTACTCTGCCCTCACTACTCGGCACTCACTACTCTGCACTCACTACTCTGCACTCACTACTCTGCACTCACTACTCACTACTCACTACTCTGCACTCACTCCTCACTACTCTGCACTCACTCCTCACTACTCTGCACTCCTCACTACTCTGCACTCCTCAATACTCTGCACTCTGCACTCACTACTCTACACTCTGCACTCACTACTCTGCACTCTGCACTCACTACTCTGCACTCACTACTCTGCACTCTGCACTCACTACTCTGCACTCACTACTCTGCACTCTGCACTCACTACTCTGCACTCACCACTCTGCACTCACTACTCTGCACTCACTACTCTGCACTCACTACTCTGCACTCACTACTCTGCACTCCGCACTCACTACTCTGCACTCTGCACTCACTACTCTGCACTCTGCACTCACTACTCTGCACTCTCTGCACTCACTACTCTGCACTCACAACTCTGCACTCACAACTCTGCACTCACTACTCTGCACTCACAACTCTGCACTCACAACTCTGCACTCACAACTCTGCACTCACAACTCTGCACTCACTACTCTGCACTCACTACTCTGCACTCACTACTCTGCACTCCTCACTACTCTGCACTCCTCACTACTCTGCACTCACTACTCTGCACTCTGCACTCACTACTCTGCACTCACTACTCTGCACTCACTACTCTGCACTCACTACTCTGCACTCTGCACTCACTACTTTGCACTCTGCACTCACTACTCTGCACTCTGCACTCACTACTCTGCACTCACAACTCTGCACTCACAACTCTGCACTCACAACTCTGCACTCACAACTCTGCACTCACAACTCTGCATTCACTACTCTGCACTCACTACTCTGCACTCACTACTCTGCACTCACTACTCTGCACTCCTCACTACTCTGCACTCACTACTCTGCACTCACAACTCTGCACTCACTACTCTGCACTCACTACTCTGCACTCACTACTCTGCACTCCTCACTACTCTGCACTCACTACTCTGCACTCACTACTCTGCACTCACTACTCTGCACTCTGCACTCACTACTCTGCACTCTGCACTCACTACTTTGCACTCTGCACTCACTACTCTGCACTCTGCACTCACTACTCTGCACTCACAACTCTGCACTCACAACTCTGCACTCACTACTCTGCACTCACTACTCTGCACTCACTACTCTGCACTCACTACTCTGCACTCTGCACTCACTACTCTGCACTCACTACTCTGCACTCACTACTCTGCACTCTGCACTCACTACTCTGCACTCTGCACTCACTACTCTGCACTCTCTGCACTCACTACTCTGCACTCACTACTCTGCACTCACAACTCTGCACTCACAACTCTGCACTCACTACTCTGCACTCTGCACTCACTACTCTGCACTCACTACTCTGCACTCTGCACTCACTACTCTGCACTCACTACTCTGCACTCACTACTCTGCACTCACTACTCTGCACTCACTACTCTGCAGTCACTACTCTGCACTCACTACTCTGCACTCTGCACTCACTACTCTGCACTCTGCACTCACTACTCTGCACTCTCTGCACTCACTACTCTGCACTCACAACTCTGCACTCACAACTCTGCACTCACTACTCTGCACTCACAACTCTGCACTCACAACTTTGCACTCACAACTCTGCACTCACAACTCTGCACTCACTACTCTGCACTCACTACTCTGCACTCACTACTCTGCACTCACTACTCTGCACTCACTACTCTGCACTCCTCACTACTCTGCACTCCTCACTACTCTGCACTCCTCACTACTCTGCACTCACTACTCTGCACTCACTACTCTGCACTCACTACTCTGCACTCTGCACTCACTACTCTGCTTTCTGCACTCACTACTTTGCACTCTGCACTCACTACTCTGCACTCTGCACTCACTACTCTGCACTCACTACTCTGCACTCACTACTCTGCACTCACTACTCTGCACTCACTACTCTGCACTCTGCACTCACTACTCTGCACTCACTACTCTGAACTCACTACTCTGCACTCACTACTCTGCACTCACTACTCTGCACTCTGCACTCACTACTCTGCACTCTGCACTCACTACTCTGCACTCTGCACTCACTACTCTGCACTCTCTGCACTCACTACTCTGCACTCACTACTCTGCACTCACAACTCTGCACTCACAACTCTGCACTCACAACTCTGCACTCACTACTCTGCACTCTCTGCACTCACTACTCTGCACTCACAACTCTGCACTCACTACTCTGCACTCTCTGCACTCACTACTCTGCACTCACTACTCTGCACTCACAACTCTGCACTCACAACTCTGCACTCACAACTCTGCAGCACTCACAACTCTGCACTCACTACTCTGCACTCACTACTCTGCACTCACTACTCTGCACTCACTACTCTGCACTCACTACTATGCACTCACTACTCTGCACTCCTCACTACTCTGCACTCCTCACTACTCTGCACTCACAACTCTGCACTCACAACTCTGCACTCACTACTCTGCACTCACAACTCTGCACTCACAACTTTGCACTCACAACTCTGCACTCACAACTCTGCACTCACTACTCTGCACTCACTACTCTGCACTCACTACTCTGCACTCACTACTCTGCACTCCTCACTACTCTGCACTCCTCACTACTCTGCACTCACTACTCTGCACTCACTACTCTGCACTCACTACTCTGCACTCACTACTCTGCACTCTGCACTCACTACTCTGCTTTCTGCACTCACTACTTTGCACTCTGCACTCACTACTCTGCACTCTGCACTCACTACTCTGCACTCACTACTCTGCACTCACTACTCTGCACTCACTACTCTGCACTCACTATTCTGCACTCTGCACTCACTACTCTGCACTCACTACTCTGAACTCACTACTCTGCACTCACTACTCTGCACTCACTACTCTGCACTCACTACTCTGCACTCTGCACTCACTACTCTGCACTCTGCACTCACTACTCTGCACTCTGCACTCACTACTCTGCACTCTCTGCACTCACTACTCTGCACTCACTACTCTGCACTCACAACTCTGCACTCACAACTCTGCACTCACAACTCTGCACTCACTACTCTGCACTCTCTGCACTCACTACTCTGCACTCACAACTCTGCACTCACTACTCTGCACTCTCTGCACTCACTACTCTGCACTCACTACTCTGCACTCACAACTCTGCACTCACAACTCTGCGATCACAACTCTGCACTCACAACTCTGCACTCACTACTCTGCACTCACTACTCTGCACTCACTACTCTGCACTCACTACTCTGCACTCACTACTATGCACTCACTACTCTGCACTCCTCACTACTCTGCACTCCTCACTACTCTGCACTCACTACTCTGCACTCACTACTCTGCACTCTGCACTCACTACTCTGCACTCACTACTCTGCACTCACTACTCTGCACTCTGCACTCACTACTCTGTACTCTGCACTCACTACTCTGCACTCTGCACTCACTACTCTGCACTCACTACTCTGCACTCTGCACTCACTACTCTGCACTCACTACTCTGCACTCACTACTCTGCACTCTGCACTCACTACTCTGCACTCACTACTCTGCACTCACTACTCTGCACTCACTACTCTGCACTCTGCACTCACTACTCTGCACTCACTATTCTGCACTCTGCACTCACTACTCTACACTCTCTGCACTCACTACTCCGCACTCCTCACTACTCTGCACTCCTCACTACTCTGCACTCCTCACTACTCTGCACTCCTCACTACTCTGCACTCCTCACTACTCTGCACTCACTACTCTGCACTCACTAGTCTGCACTCACTACTCTGCACTCACTACTCACTACTCTGCACTCACTCCTCACTACTCTGCACTCACTCCTCACTACTCTGCACTCCTCACTACTCTGCACTCCTCACTACTCTGCACTCCTCACTACTCTGCACTCCTCACTACTCTGCACTCACTACTCTGCACTCACTACTCTGCACTCACTACTCTGCACTCACTACTCTGCACTCACTACTCTGCACTCTGCACTCACTACTCTGCACTCTGCACTCACTACTCTGCACTCTGCACTCACTACTCTGCACTCACTACTCTGCACTCTGCACTCACTACTCAGCACTCACTACTCTGCACTCACTACTCTGCACTCACTACTCTGCACTCTGCACTCACTACTCTGCACTCACTACTCTGCACTCACTACTCTGCACTCACTACTCTGCACTCTGCACTCACTACTCTGCACTCACTACTCTGCACTCTGCACTCACAACTCTGCACTCTGCACTCACTACTCTGCACTCTGCACTCACTACTCTGCACTCTCTGCACTCACTACTCTGCACTCACAACTCTGCACTCACAACTCTGCACTCACAACTCTGCACTCACAACTCTGCACTCACAACTCTGCACTCACAACTCTGCACTCACAACTCTGCACTCACTACTCTGCACTCACTACTCTGCACTCACTACTCTGCACTCTGCACTCACTACTCTGCACTCTGCACTCACTACTCTGCACTCACTACTCTGCACTCTGCACTCACTACTCTGCACTCACTACTCTGCACTCTGCACTCACAACTCTGCACTCTGCACTCACTACTCTGCACTCTGCACTCACTACTCTGCACTCTCTGCACTCACTACTCTGCACTCACAACTCTGCACTCACAACTCTGCACTCACAACTCTGCACTCACAACTCTGCACTCACAACTCTGCACTCACAACTCTGCACTCACAACTCTGCACTCACTACTCTGCACTCACTACTCTGCACTCACTACTCTGCACTCTGCACTCACTACTCTGCACTCTGCACTCACTACTCTGCACTCACTACTCTGCACTCACTACTCTGCACTCACTACTCTGCACTCTGCACTCACTACTCTGCACTCACTATTCTGCACTCTGCACTCACTACTCTGCACTCTCTGCACTCACTACTCTGCACTCCTCACTACTCTGCACTCCTCACTACTCTGCACTCCTCACTACTCTGCACTCCTCACTACTCTGCACTCACTACTCTGCACTCACTAGTCTGCACTCACTACTCTGCACTCACTACTCACTACTCTGCACTCACTCCTCACTACTCTGCACTCACTCCTCACTACTCTGCACTCCTCACTACTCTGCACTCCTCACTACTCTGCACTCCTCACTACTCTGCACTCACTACTCTGCACTCACTACTCTGCACTCACTACTCTGCACTCACTACTCTGCACTCACTACTCTGCACTCTGCACTCACTACTCTGCACTCTGCACTCACTACTCTGCACTCTGCACTCACTACTCTGCACTCACTACTCTGCACTCTGCACTCACTACTCAGCACTCACTACTCTGCACTCACTACTCTGCACTCACTACTCTGCACTCTGCACTCACTACTCTGCACTCACTACTCTGCACTCACTACTCTGCACTCACTACTCTGCACTCTGCACTCACTACCCTGCACTCACTACTCTGCACTCTGCACTCACAACTCTGCACTCTGCACTCACTACTCTGCACTCTGCACTCACTACTCTGCACTCTCTGCACTCACTACTCTGCACTCACTACTCTGCACTCACTACTCTGCACTCACTACTCTGCACTCACAACTCTGCACTCACAACTCTGCACTCACAACTCTGCACTCACAACTCTGCACTCACTACTCTGCACTCACTACTCTGCACTCACTACTCTGCACTCACTACTCTGCACTCTGCACTCACTACTCTGCACTCTGCACTCACTACTCTGCACTCACTACTCTGCACTCACTACTCTGCACTCACTACTCTGCACTCTGCACTCACTACTCTGCACTCACTATTCTGCACTCTGCACTCACTACTCTGCACTCTCTGCACTCACTACTCTGCACTCCTCACTACTCTGCACTCCTCACTACTCTGCACTCCTCACTACTCTGCACTCCTCACTACTCTGCACTCACTACTCGGCACTCACTACTCTGCACTCACTACTCTGCACTCACTACTCTGCACTCACTACTCACTACTCTGCACTCACTCCTCACTACTCTGCACTCACTCCTCACTACTCTGCACTCCTCACTACTCTGCACTCCTCACTACTCTGCACTCACTACTCTGCACTCTGCACTCACTACTCTGCACTCTGCACTCACTACTCTGCACTCTGCACTCATTACTCTGCACTCACTACTCTGTACTCTGCACTCACTACTCTGCACTCACTACTCTGCACTCACTACTCTGCACTCACTACCCTGCACTCACTACTCTGCACTCACTACTCTGCACTCACTACTCTGCACTCTGCACTCACTACTCTGCACTCTGCACTCACTACTCTGCACTCACTACTCTGCACTCTGCACTCACTACTCTGCACTCTGCACTCACTACTCTGCACTCTCTGCACTCACTACTCTGCACTCACAACTCTGCACTCACTACTCTGCACTCCTCACTACTCTGCACTCACTACTCTGCACTCACTACTCTGCACTCACTACTCTGCACTCACTACTCTGCACTCACTACTCTGCACTCTGCACTCACTACTCTGCACTCTGCACTCACTACTCTGCACTCACTACTCTGCACTCTGCACTCACTACTCAGCACTCACTACTCTGCACTCACTACTCTGCACTCACTACTCTGCACTCACTACTCTGCACTCTGCACTCACTACTCTGCACTCACTACTCTGCACTCTGCACTCACTACTCTGCACTCACTACTCTGCACTCTGCACTCACAACTCTGCACTCTGCACTCACTACTCTGCACTCACTACTCTGCACTCTCTGCACTCACTACTCTGCACTCACAACTCTGCACTCACAACTCTGCACTCACTACTCTGCACTCACAACTCTGCACTCACAACTCTGCACTCACAACTCTGCACTCACTACTCTGCACTCACTACTCTGCACTCACTACTCTGCACTCTGCACTCACTACTCTGCACTCTGCACTCACTACTCTGCACTCACTACTCTGCACTCACTACTCTGCACTCACTACTCTGCACTCTGCACTCACTACTCTGCACTCACTATTCTGCACTCTGCACTCACTACTCTGCACTCTCTGCACTCACTACTCTGCACTCCTCACTACTCTGCACTCCTCACTACTCTGCACTCCTCACTACTCTGCACTCCTCACTACTCTGCACTCACTACTCGGCACTCACTACTCTGCACTCACTACTCTGCACTCACTACTCTGCACTCACTACTCACTACTCTGCACTCACTCCTCACTACTCTGCACTCACTCCTCACTACTCTGCACTCCTCACTACTCTGCACTCCTCACTACTCTGCACTCACTACTCTGCACTCTGCACTCACTACTCTGCACTCTGCACTCACTACTCATTACTCTGCACTCATTACTCTGCACTCACTACTCTGCACTCTGCACTCACTACTCTGCACTCACTACTCTGCACTCACTACTCTGCACTCACTACCCTGCACTCACTACTCTGCACTCTGCACTCACTACTCTGCACTCACTACTCTGCACTCTGCCCTCACTACTCTGCACTCACTACTCTGCACTCTGCACTCACTACTCTGCACTCTGCACTCACTACTCTGCACTCTGCACTCACTACTCTGCACTCTCTGCACTCACTACTCTGCACTCACTACTCTGCACTCACTACTCTGCACTCACTACTCTGCACTCACTACTCTGCACTCACTACTCTGCACTCACTACTCTGCACTTTGCACTCACTACTCTGCACTCTGCACTCACTACTCTGCACTCTGCACTCACTACTCTGCACTCTGCACTCACTACTCTGCACTCACTACTCTGCACTCTGCACTCACTACTCTGCACTCTCTGCACTCACTACTCTGCACTCTCTGCACTCACTACTCTGCACTCACTACTCTGCACTCACAACTCTGCACTCACAACTCTGCACTCACAACTCTGCACTCACTACTCTGCACTCTCTGCACTCACTACTCTGCACTCACTACTCTGCACTCACAACTCTGCACTCACTACTCTGCACTCTCTGCACTCACTACTCTGCACTCACAACTCTGCACTCACAACTCTGCACTCACAACTCTGCACTCACAACTCTGCACTCACTACTCTGCACTCACTACTCTGCACTCACTACTCTGCACTCACTACTCTGCACTCCTCACTACTCTGCACTCCTCACTACTCTGCACTCACTACTCTGCACTCACTACTCTGCACTCACTACTCTGCACTTTGCACTCACTACTCTGCACTCACTACTCTGCACTCACTACTCTGCATTCTGCACTCACTACTCTGCACTCTGCACTCACTACTCTGCACTCACTACTCTGCACTCTGCACTCACTACTCTGCACTCACTACTCTGCACTCACTACTCTGCACTCTGCACTCACTACTCTGCACTCACTACTCTGCACTCACTACTCTGCACTCTGCACTCACTACTCTGCACTCACTATTCTGCACTCTGCACTCACTACTCTGCACTCTCTGCACTCACTACTCTGCACTCCTCACTACTCTGCACTCCTCACTACTCTGCACTCCTCACTACTCTGCACTCACTACTCTACACTCACTACTCTGCACTCACTACTCACTACTCTGCACTCACTCCTCACTACTCTGCACTCACTCCTCACTACTCTGCACTCCTCACAACTCTGCACTCACAACTCTGCACTCACAACTCTGCACTCACTACTCTGCACTCACTACTCTGCACTCACTACTCTGCACTCACTACTCTGCACTCACTACTCTGCATTCTGCAGTCACTACTCTGCACTCTGCACTCACTACTCTGCACTCTGCACTCACTACTCTGCACTCTGCACTCACTACTCTGCACTCACTACTCTGCACTCTTCACTCATTACTCTGCACTCACTACTCTGCACTCTGCACTCACTACTCTGCACTCACTACTCTGCACTCACTACTCTGCACTCACTACTCTGCACTCACTACTCTGCACTCTGCACTCACTACTCTGCACTCACTACTCTGCACTCTGCACCCACTACTCTGCACTCTGCACTCACTACTCTGCACTCTGCACTCACTACTCTGCACTCTCTGCACTCACTACTCTGCACTCACAACTCTGCACTCACAACTCTGCACTCACTACTCTGCACTCACAACTCTGCACTCACAACTCTGCACTCACTACTCTGCACTCACTAATCTGCACTCACTACTCTGCACTCACTACTCTGCACTCCTCACTACTCTGCACTCACTACTCTGCACTCACTACTCTGCACTCACTACTCTGCACTCTGCACTCACTACTCTGCACTCTGTACTCACTACTCTGCACTCACTACTCTGCACTCACTACTCTGCACTCACTACTCTGCACTCACTACTCTGCACTCACTACTCTGCACTCTGCACTCACTACTCTGCACTCACTACTCTGCACTCTGCACTCACTACTCTGCACTCTCTGCACTCACTACTCTGCACTCACTACTCTGCACTCACAACTCTGCACTCACAACTCTGCACTCACAACTCTGCACTCACTACTCTGCACTCTCTGCACTCACTACTCTGCACTCACTTCTCTGCACTCACTTCTCTGCACTCTGCACTCACTACTCTGCACTCCGCACTCACTACTCTGCAGTCTGCACTCACTACTCTGCACTCACTACTCTGCACTCACTACTCTGCACTCACTACTCTGCACTCACTACCCTGCACTCACTACTCTGCACTCACTACTCTGCACTCACTACTCTGCACTCACTACTCTGCACTCTGCACTCACTACTCTGCACTCTGCACTCACTACTCTGCACTCACTACTCACTACTCTGCACTCACTTCTCTGCACTCTGCACTCACTACTCTGCACTCTGCACTCACTACTCTGCACTCACTACTCTGCACTCACTACCCTGCACTCACTACCCTGCACTCACTACTCAGCACTCACTACTCTGCACTCTGCACTCACTACTCTGCACTCTAAACTCACAACTCTGCACTCTGCACTCACTACTCTGCACTCTGCACTCACTACTCTGCACTCACTACTCTGCACTCTGCACTCACTACTCTGCACTCTGCACTCACTACTCTGCACTCTGCACTCACTACTCTGCACTCACTACTCTGCACTCACTACTCTGCACTCTGCACTCACTACTCTGCACTCACTATTCTGCACACTGCACTCACTACTCTGCACTCTCTGCACTCACTACTCTGCACTCCTCACTACTCTGCATTCCTCACTACTCTGCACTCCTCACTAGTCTGCACTCCTCACTACTCTGCACTCCTCACTACTCTGCACTCACTACTCACTACTCTGCACTCACTCCTCACTACTCTGCACTCACTCCTCACTACTCTGCACTTCTCACTACTCTGCACTCACTACTCTACACTCACTACTCTGCACTCACTACTCTGCACTCACTACTCTGCACTCTGCACTCACTACTCTGCACTCTGCACTCACTACTCTGCACTCACTACTCTGCACTCTGCACTCACTACACTGCACTCACTACTCTGCACTCACTACCCTGCACTCACTACCCTGCACTCACTACTCTGCACTCACTACCCTGCACTCACTACTCTGCACTCTGCACTCACTACTCTGCACTCTGCACTCACTACTCTGCACTCTGCACTCACTACTCTGCACTCACTACTCTGCACTCTGCACTCACTACTCTGCACTCACTACTCTGCACTCACTACTCTGCACTCACTACCCTGCACTCACTACTCTGCACTCTGCACTCACTACTCTGCACTCACTACTCTGCACTCTGCACTCACTACTATGCACTCTGCACTCACTACTCTGCACTCTCTGCACTCACTACTCTGCACTCACAACTCTGCACTCACAACTCTGCACTCACTACTCTGCACTCACTACTCTGCACTCACAACTCTGCACTCACAACTCTGCACTCACAACTCTGCACTCACAACTCTGCACTCACAACTCTGCACTCACTACTCTTCACTCACTACTCTGCACTCACTACTCTGCACTCACTACTCTGCACTCCTCACTACTCTGCACTCACTACTCTGCACTCACTACTCTGCACTCACTACTCTGCACTCTGCACTCACTACTCTGCACTCACTACTTTGCACTCTGCACTCACTACTCTGCACTCTGCACTTACTACTCTGCACTCACTATTCTGCACTCACTACTCTGCACTCACTACTCTGCACTCACTACTCTGCACTCATAACTCTGCACTCACAACTCTGCACTCACAACTCTGCACTCACAACTCTGCACTCACAACTCTGCACTTACAACTCTGCACTCACAACTCTGCACTCTGTGCTCGCTACTCTGCACTCTGCGCTCCCTACTCTGCGCTCACTACCCTGTGCTCACTACCCTGCACTCACTACCCTGCACTCACTACCCTGCACTCACTACCCGGCACTCACTACCCGGCACTCACTACCCTGCACTCACTACCCTGCATTCACTACCCTGCACGCACTACCCTGCACTCACTACCCTGCACTCACTACCCTGCACTCACTACTCTGCACTCTGCACTCACTACTCTGCAGTCTGCACTCACTACTCTGCACTCCTCACTACTCTGCACTCCTCACTACTCTGCACTCCTCACTACTCTGCACTCCTCACTACTCTGCCCTCACTACTCTGCACTCACTACTCTGCACTCACTACTCTGCACTCACTACTCTGCACTCACTACTCACTACTCACTACTCTGCACTCACTCCTCACTACTCTGCACTCACTCCTCACTACTCTGCACTCCTCACTACTCTGCACTCCTCAATACTCTGCACTCTGCACTCACTACTCTACACTCTGCACTCACTACTCTGCACTCTGCACTCACTACTCTGCACTCACTACTCTGCACTCTGCACTCACTACTCTGCACTCACTACTCTGCACTCTGCACTCACTACTCTGCACTCACTACTCTGCACTCACTACTCTGCACTCACTACTCTGCACTCACTACTCTGCACTCACTACTCTGCACTCCGCACTCACTACTCTGCACTCTGCACTCACTACTCTGCACTCTGCACTCACTACTCTGCACTCTCTGCACTCACTACTCTGCACTCACAACTCTGCACTCACAACTCTGCACTCACTACTCTGCACTCACAACTCTGCACTCACAACTCTGCACTCACAACTCTGCACTCACTACTCTGCACTCACTACTCTGCACTCACTACTCTGCACTCCTCACTACCCTGCACTCCTCACTACTCTGCACTCACTACTCTGCACTCACTACTCTGCACTCTGCACTCACTACTCTGCACTCACTACTCTGCACTCACTACTCTGCACTCACTACTCTGCACTCTGCACTCACTACTTTGCACTCTGCACTCACTACTCTGCACTCTGCACTCACTACTCTGCACTCACAACTATGCACTCACAACTCTGCACTCACAACTCTGCACTCACAACTCTGCACTCACAACTCTGCATTCACTACTCTGCACTCACTACTCTGCACTCACTACTCTGCACTCACTACTCTGCACTCCTCACTACTCTGCACTCACTACTCTGCACTCACAACTCTGCACTCACTACTCTGCACTCACTACTCTGCACTCACTACTCTGCACTCCTCACTACTCTGCACTCACTACTCTGCACTCACTACTCTGCACTCACTACTCTGCACTCTGCACTCACTACTCTGCACTCTGCACTCACTACTTTGCACTCTGCACTCACTACTCTGCACTCTGCACTCACTACTCTGCACTCACAACTCTGCACTCACAACTCTGCACTCACTACTCTGCACTCACTACTCTGCACTCACTACTCTGCACTCACTACTCTGCACTCACTACTCTGCACTCTGCACTCACTACTCTGCACTCACTACTCTGCACTCACTACTCTGCACTCTGCACTCACTACTCTGCACTCTGCACTCACTACTCTGCACTCTCTGCACTCACTACTCTGCACTCACAACTCTGCACTCACTACTCTGCACTCTGCACTCACTACTCTGCACTCACTACTCTGCACTCTGCACTCACTACTCTGCACTCACTACTCTGCACTCACTACTCTGCACTCACTACTCTGCACTCACTACTCTGCAGTCACTACTCTGCACTCACTACTCTGCACTCTGCACTCACTACTCTGCACTCTGCACTCACTACTCTGCACTCTCTGCACTCACTACTCTGCACTCACAACTCTGCACTCACAACTCTGCACTCACTACTCTGCACTCACAACTCTGCACTCACAACTTTGCACTCACAACTCTGCACTCACAACTCTGCACTCACTACTCTGCACTCACTACTCTGCACTCACTACTCTGCACTCACTACTCTGCACTCACTACTCTGCACTCCTCACTACTCTGCACTCCTCACTACTCTGCACTCCTCACTACTCTGCACTCACTACTCTGCACTCACTACTCTGCACTCACTACTCTGCACTCTGCACTCACTACTCTGCTTTCTGCACTCACTACTTTGCACTCTGCACTCACTACTCTGCACTCTGCACTCACTACTCTGCACTCACTACTCTACACTCACTACTCTGCACTCACTACTCTGCACTCACTACTCTGCACTCTGCACTCACTACTCTGAACTCACTACTCTGCACTCACTACTCTGCACTCACTACTCTGCACTCACTACTCTGCACTCTGCACTCACTACTCTGCACTCTGCACTCACTACTCTGCACTCTGCACTCACTACTCTGCACTCTCTGCACTCACTACTCTGCACTCACTACTCTGCACTCACAACTCTGCACTCACAACTCTGCACTCACAACTCTGCACTCACTACTCTGCACTCTCTGCACTCACTACTCTGCACTCACAACTCTGCACTCACTACTCTGCACTCTCTGCACTCACTACTCTGCACTCACTACTCTGCACTCACAACTCTGCACTCACAACTCTGCACTCACAACTCTGCAGCACTCACAACTCTGCACTCACTACTCTGCACTCACTACTCTGCACTCACTACTCTGCACTCACTACTCTGCACTCACTACTATGCACTCACTACTCTGCACTCCTCACTACTCTGCACTCCTCACTACTCTGCACTCACAACTCTGCACTCACAACTCTGCACTCACTACTCTGCACTCACAACTCTGCACTCACAACTTTGCACTCACAACTCTGCACTCACAACTCTGCACTCACTACTCTGCACTCACTACTCTGCACTCACTACTCTGCACTCACTACTCTGCACTCACTACTCTGCACTCCTCACTACTCTGCACTCCTCACTACTCTGCACTCACTACTCTGCACTCACTACTCTGCACTCACTACTCTGCACTCACTACTCTGCACTCTGCACTCACTACTCTGCTTTCTGCACTCACTACTTTGCACTCTGCACTCACTACTCTGCACTCTGCACTCACTACTCTGCACTCACTACTCTGCACTCACTACTCTGCACTCACTACTCTGCACTCACTATTCTGCACTCTGCACTCACTACTCTGCACTCACTACTCTGAACTCACTACTCTGCACTCACTACTCTGCACTCACTACTCTGCACTCTGCACTCACTACTCTGCACTCTGCACTCACTACTCTGCACTCTGCACTCACTACTCTGCACTCTCTGCACTCACTACTCTGCACTCACTACTCTGCACTCACAACTCTGCACTCACAACTCTGCACTCACAACTCTGCACTCACTACTCTGCACTCTCTGCACTCACTACTCTGCACTCACAACTCTGCACTCACTACTCTGCACTCTCTGCACTCACTACTCTGCACTCACTACTCTGCACTCACAACTCTGCACTCACAACTCTGCGATCACAACTCTGCACTCACAACTCTGCACTCACTACTCTGCACTCACTACTCTGCACTCACTACTCTGCACTCACTACTCTGCACTCACTACTATGCACTCACTACTCTGCACTCCTCACTACTCTGCACTCCTCACTACTCTGCACTCACTACTCTGCACTCACTACTCTGCACTCACTACTCTGCACTCTGCACTCACTACTCTGCACTCACTACTCTGCACTCACTACTCTGCACTCTGCACTCACTACTCTGTACTCTGCACTCACTACTCTGCACTCTGCACTCACTACTCTGCACTCACTACTCTGCACTCTGCACTCACTACTCTGCACTCACTACTCTGCACTCACTACTCTGCACTCTGCACTCACTACTCTGCACTCACTACTCTGCACTCACTACTCTGCACTCACTACTCTGCACTCTGCACTCACTACTCTGCACTCACTATTCTGCACTCTGCACTCACTACTCTACACTCTCTGCACTCACTACTCCGCACTCCTCACTACTCTGCACTCCTCACTACTCTGCACTCCTCACTACTCTGCACTCCTCACTACTCTGCACTCCTCACTACTCTGCACTCACTACTCTGCACTCACTAGTCTGCACTCACTACTCTGCACTCACTACTCACTACTCTGCACTCACTCCTCACTACTCTGCACTCACTCCTCACTACTCTGCACTCCTCACTACTCTGCACTCCTCACTACTCTGCACTCCTCACTACTCTGCACTCACTACTCTGCACTCACTACTCTGCACTCACTACTCTGCACTCACTACTCTGCACTCACTACTCTGCACTCTGCACTCACTACTCTGCACTCTGCACTCACTACTCTGCACTCTGCCCTCACTACTCTGCACTCACTACTCTGCACTCTGCACTCACTACTCAGCACTCACTACTCTGCACTCACTACTCTGCACTCACTACTCTGCACTCTGCACTCACTACTCTGCACTCACTACTCTGCACTCACTACTCTGCACTCACTACTCTGCACTTTGCACTCACTACTCTGCACTCACTACTCTGCACTCTGCACTCACAACTCTGCACTCTGCACTCACTACTCTGCACTCTGCACTCACTACTCTGCACTCTCTGCACTCACTACTCTGCACTCACAACTCTGCACTCACAACTCTGCACTCACTACTCTGCACTCACAACTCTGCACTCACAACTCTGCACTCACAACTCTGCACTCACAACTCTGCACTCACTACTCTGCACTCACTACTCTGCACTCACTACTCTGCACTCTGCACTCACTACTCTGCACTCTGCACTCACTACTCTGCACTCACTACTCTGCACTCACTACTCTGCACTCACTACTCTGCACTCTGCACTCACTACTCTGCACTCACTATTCTGCACTCTGCACTCACTACTCTGCACTCTCTGCACTCACTACTCTGCACTCCTCACTACTCTGCACTCCTCACTACTCTGCACTCCTCACTACTCTGCACTCCTCACTACTCTGCACTCACTACTCGGCACTCACTACTCTGCACTCACTACTCTGCACTCACTACTCTGCACTCACTACTCACTACTCTGCACTCACTCCTCACTACTCTGCACTCACTCCTCACTACTCTGCACTCCTCACTACTCTGCACTCCTCACTACTCTGCACTCACTACTCTGCACTCTGCACTCACTACTCTGCACTCTGCACTCACTACTCTGCACTCTGCACTCATTACTCTGCACTCACTACTCTGTACTCTGCACTCACTACTCTGCACTCACTACTCTGCACTCACTACTCTGCACTCACTACCCTGCACTCACTACTCTGCACTCACTACTCTGCACTCACTACTCTGCACTCTGCACTCACTACTCTGCACTCTGCACTCACTACTCTGCACTCACTACTCTGCACTCTGCACTCACTACTCTGCACTCTGCACTCACTACTCTGCACTCTCTGCACTCACTACTCTGCACTCACAACTCTGCACTCACTACTCTGCACTCACAACTCTGCACTCACTACTCTGCACTCACTACTCTGCACTCACTACTCTGCACTCTGCACTCACTACTCTGCACTCTGCACTCACTACTCTGCACTCTGCACTCACTACTCTGCACTCTCTGCACTCACTACTCTGCACTCACTACTCTGCATTCACAACTCTGCACTCACAACTCTGCACTCACAACTCTGCACTCACTACTCTGCACTCTCTGCACTCACTACTCTGCACTCACTACTCTGCACTCACAACTCTGCACTCACTACTCTGCACTCTCTGCACTCACTACTCTGCACTCACAACTCTGCACTCACTACTCTGCACTCTCTGCACTCACTACTCTGCACTCACTACTCTGCACTCACAACTCTGCACTCACAACTCTGCACTCACTACTCTGCACTCACTACTCTGTACTCTGCACTCACTACTCTGCACTCACTACTCTGCACTCTGCACTCACTACTCTGCACTCACTACTCTGCACTCACTACTCTGCACTCACTACTCTGCACTCACTACTCTGCACTCCGCACTCACTACTCTGCACTCTGCACTCACTACTCTGCACTCTGCACTCACTACTCTGCACTCTCTGCACTCACTACTCTGCACTCACAACTCTGCACTCACAACTCTGCACTCACTACTCTGCACTTACAACTCTGCACTCACAACTCTGCACTCACAACTCTGCACTCACAACTCTGCACTCACTACTCTGCACTCACTACTCTGCACTCACTACTCTGCACTCCTCACTACTCTGCACTCCTCACTACTCTGCACTCACTACTCTGCACTCACTACTCTGCACTCTGCACTCACTACTCTGCACTCACTACTCTGCACTCACTACTCTGCACTCTGCACTCACTACTTTGCACTCTGCACTCACTACTCTGCACTCTGCACTCACTACTCTGCACTCACAACTCTGCACTCACAACTCTGCACTCACAACTCTGCACTCATAACTCTGCACTCACAACTCTGCATTCACTACTCTGCACTCACTACTCTGCACTCACTACTCTGCACTCACTACTCTGCACTCACTACTCTGCACTCACTACTCTGCACTCACTACTCTGCACTCACTACTCTGCACTCTGCACTCACTACTCTGCACTCACTACTCTGCACTCTGCACTCACAACTCTGCACTCTGCACTCACTACTCTGCACTCTGCACTCACAACTCTGCACTCACAACTCTGCACTCACAACTCTGCACTCACTACTCTGCACTCACTACTCTGCACTCACTACTCTGCACTCTGCACTCACTACTCTGCACTCTGCACTCACTACTCTGCACTCACTACTCTGCACTCACTACTCTGCACTCACTACTCTGCACTCTGCACTCACTACTCTGCACTCACTATTCTGCACTCTGCACTCACTACTCTGCACTCTCTGCACTCACTACTCTGCACTCCTCACTACTCTGCACTCCTCACTACTCTGCACTCCTCACTACTCTGCACTCACTACTCGGCACTCACTACTCTGCACTCACTACTCTGCACTCACTACTCTGCACTCACTACTCACTACTCTGCACTCACTCCTCACTACTCTGCACTCACTCCTCACTACTCTGCACTCCTCACTACTCTGCACTCACTACTCTGCACTCTGCACTCACTACTCTGCACTCTGCACTCACTACTCTGCACTCTGCACTCATTACTCTGCACTCACTACTCTGTACTCTGCACTCACTACTCTGCACTCACTACTCTGCACTCACTACTCTGCACTCACTACCCTGCACTCACTACTCTGCACTCACTACTCTGCACTCACTACTCTGCACTCTGCACTCACTACTCTGCACTCTGCACTCACTACTCTGCACTCACTACTCTGCACTCTGCACTCACTACTCTGCACTCTGCACTCACTACTCTGCACTCTCTGCACTCACTACTCTGCACTCACAACTCTGCACTCACTACTCTGCACTCACAACTCTGCACTCACTACTCTGCACTCACTACTCTGCACTCACTACTCTGCACTCTGCACTCACTACTCTGCACTCTGCACTCACTACTCTGCACTCTCTGCACTCACTACTCTGCACTCACTACTCTGCACTCACAACTCTGCACTCACAACTCTGCACTCACAACTCTGCACTCACTACTCTGCACTCTCTGCACTCACTACTCTGCACTCACTACTCTGCACTCACAACTCTGCACTCACTACTCTGCACTCTCTGCACTCACTACTCTGCACTCACAACTCTGCACTCACTACTCTGCACTCTCTGCACTCACTACTCTGCACTCACTACTCTGCACTCACAACTCTGCACTCACAACTCTGCACTCACTACTCTGCACTCACTACTCTGTACTCTGCACTCACTACTCTGCACTCACTACTCTGCACTCTGCACTCACTACTCTGCACTCACTACTCTGCACTCACTACTCTGCACTCACTACTCTGCACTCACTACTCTGCACTCACTACTCTGCACTCCGCACTCACTACTCTGCACTCTGCACTCACTACTCTGCACTCTGCACTCACTACTCTGCACTCTCTGCACTCACTACTCTGCACTCACAACTCTGCACTCACAACTCTGCACTCACAACTCTGCACTCACAACTCTGCACTCACAACTCTGCACTCACAACTCTGCACTCACAACTCTGCACTCACTACTCTGCACTCACTACTCTGCACTCACTACTCTGCACTCCTCACTACTCTGCACTCCTCACTACTCTGCACTCACTACTCTGCACTCACTACTCTGCACTCTGCACTCACTACTCTGCACTCACTACTCTGCACTCACTACTCTGCACTCACTACTCTGCACTCTGCACTCACTACTTTGCACTCTGCACTCACTACTCTGCACTCTGCACTCACAACTCTGCACTCACAACTCTGCACTCACAACTCTGCACTCACAACTCTGCACTCACAACTCTGCATTCACTACTCTGCACTCACTACTCTGCACTCACTACTCTGCACTCACTACTCTGCACTCACTACTCTGCACTCACTACTCTGCACTCACTACTCTGCACTCACTACTCTGCACTCTGCACTCACTACTCTGCACTCACTACTCTGCACTCTGCACTCACAACTCTGCACTCTGCACTCACTACTCTGCACTCTGCACTCACTACTCTGCACTCTCTGCACTCACTAATCTGCACTCACAACTCTGCACTCACAACTCTGCACTCACTACTCTGCACTCACTACTCTGCACTCACAACTCTGCACTCACAACTCTGCACTCACAACTCTGCACTCACTACTCTGCACTCACTACTCTGCACTCACTACTCTGCACTCTGCACTCACTACTCTGCACTCTGCACTCACTACTCTGCACTCACTACTCTGCACTCACTACTCTGCACTCTGCACTCACTACTCTGCACTCACTATTCTGCACTCTGCACTCACTACTCTGCACTCTCTGCACTCCTCACTACTCTGCACTCCTCACTACTCTGCACTCCTCACTACTCTGCACTCCTCACTACTCTGCACTCACTACTCGGCACTCACTACTCTGCACTCACTACTCTGCACTCACTACTCTGCACTCACTACTCACTACTCTGCACTCACTCCTCACTACTCTGCACTCACTCCTCACTACTCTGCACTCCTCACTACTCTGCACTCCTCACTACTCTGCACTCACTACTCTGCACTCTGCACTCACTACTCTGCACTCACTACTCTGCACTCTGCACTCATTACTCTGCACTCACTACTCTGTACTCTGCACTCACTACTCTGCACTCACTACTCTGCACTCACTACTCTGCACTCACTACCCTGCACTCACTACTCTGCACTCACTACTCTGCACTCACTACTCTGCACTCTGCACTCACTACTCTGCACTCTGCACTCACTACTCTGCACTCACTACTCTGCACTCTGCACTCACTACTCTGCACTCTGCACTCACTACTCTGCACTCTCTGCACTCACTACTCTGCACTCACAACTCTGCACTCACTACTCTGCACTCACAACTCTGCACTCACTACTCTGCACTCACTACTCTGCACTCACTACTCTGCACTCTGCACTCACTACTCTGCACTCTGCACTCACTACTCTGCACTCTGCACTCACTACTCTGCACTCTCTGCACTCACTACTCTGCACTCACTACTCTGCACTCACAACTCTGCACTCACAACTCTGCACTCACAACTCTGCACTCACTACTCTGCACTCTCTGCACTCACTACTCTGCACTCACTACTCTGCACTCACAACTCTGCACTCACTACTCTGCACTCTCTGCACTCACTACTCTGCACTCACAACTCTGCACTCACTACTCTGCACTCTCTGCACTCACTACTCTGCACTCACTACTCTGCACTCACAACTCTGCACTCACAACTCTGCACTCACTACTCTGCACTCACTACTCTGTACTCTGCACTCACTACTCTGCACTCACTACTCTGCACTCTGCACTCACTACTCTGCACTCACTACTCTGCACTCACTACTCTGCACTCACTACTCTGCACTCACTACTCTGCACTCTGCACTCACTACTCTGCACTCACTACTCTGCACTCACTACTCTGCACTCACTACTCTGCACTCTGCACTCACTACTTTGCACTCTGCACTCACTACTCTGCACTCTGCACTCACTACTCTGCACTCACAACTCTGCACTCACAACTCTGCACTCACAACTCTGCACTCACAACTCTGCACTCACAACTCTGCATTCACTACTCTGCACTCACTACTCTGCACTCACTACTCTGCACTCACTACTCTGCACTCACTACTCTGCACTCACTACTCTGCACTCACTACTCTGCACTCACTACTCTGCACTCTGCACTCACTACTCTGCACTCACTACTCTGCACTCTGCACTCACAACTCTGCACTCTGCACTCACTACTCTGCACTCTGCACTCACTACTCTGCACTCTCTGCACTCACTAATCTGCACTCACAACTCTGCACTCACAACTCTGCACTCACTACTCTGCACTCACAACTCTGCACTCACAACTCTGCACTCACAACTCTGCACTCACAACTCTGCACTCACTACTCTGCACTCACTACTCTGCACTCACTACTCTGCACTCTGCACTCACTACTCTGCACTCTGCACTCACTACTCTGCACTCACTACTCTGCACTCACTACTCTGCACTCACTACTCTGCACTCTGCACTCACTACTCTGCACTCACTATTCTGCACTCTGCACTCACTACTCTGCACTCTCTGCACTCACTACTCTGCACTCCTCACTACTCTGCACTCCTCACTACTCTGCACTCCTCACTACTCTGCACTCACTACTCGGCACTCACTACTCTGCACTCACTACTCTGCACTCACTACTCTGCACTCACTACTCACTACTCTGCACTCACTCCTCACTACTCTGCACTCACTCCTCACTACTCTGCACTCCTCACTACTCTGCACTCCTCACTACTCTGCACTCACTACTCTGCACTCTGCACTCACTACTCTGCACTCTGCACTCACTACTCTGCACTCTGCACTCATTACTCTGCACTCACTACTCTGTACTCTGCACTCACTACTCTGCACTCACTACTCTGCACTCACTACTCTGCACTCACTACCCTGCACTCACTACTCTGCACTCACTACTCTGCACTCACTACTCTGCACTCTGCACTCACTACTCTGCACTCTGCACTCACTACTCTGCACTCACTACTCTGCACTCTGCACTCACTACTCTGCACTCTGCACTCACTACTCTGCACTCACAACTCTGCACTCACTACTCTGCACTCACAACTCTGCACTCACTACTCTGCACTCACAACTCTGCACTCACTACTCTGCACTCACTACTCTGCACTCACTACTCTGCACTCTGCACTCACTACTCTGCACTCTGCACTCACTACTCTGCACTCTGCACTCACTACTCTGCACTCTCTGCACTCACTACTCTGCACTCACTACTCTGCACTCACAACTCTGCACTCACAACTCTGCACTCACAACTCTGCACTCACTACTCTGCACTCTCTGCACTCACTACTCTGCACTCACTACTCTGCACTCACAACTCTGCACTCACTACTCTGCACTCTCTGCACTCACTACTCTGCACTCACAACTCTGCACTCACTACTCTGCACTCTCTGCACTCACTACTCTGCACTCACTACTCTGCACTCACAACTCTGCACTCACAACTCTGCACTCACTACTCTGCACTCACTACTCTGTACTCTGCACTCACTACTCTGCACTCACTACTCTGCACTCTGCACTCACTACTCTGCACTCACTACTCTGCACTCACTACTCTGCACTCACTACTCTGCACTCACTACTCTGCACTCACTACTCTGCACTCCGCACTCACTACTCTGCACTCTGCACTCACTACTCTGCACTCTGCACTCACTACTCTGCACTCTCTGCACTCACTACTCTGCACTCACAACTCTGCACTCACAACTCTGCACTCACTACTCTGCACTCACAACTCTGCACTCACAACTCTGCACTCACAACTCTGCACTCACAACTCTGCACTCACTACTCTGCACTCACTACTCTGCACTCACTACTCTGCACTCCTCACTACTCTGCACTCCTCACTACTCTGCACTCACTACTCTGCACTCACTACTCTGCACTCTGCACTCACTACTCTGCACTCACTACTCTGCACTCACTACTCTGCACTCACTACTCTGCACTCTGCACTCACTATTTTGCACTCTGCACTCACTACTCTGCACTCTGCACTCACTACTCTGCACTCACAACTCTGCACTCACAACTCTGCACTCACAACTCTGCACTCACAACTCTGCACTCACAACTCTGCATTCACTACTCTGCACTCACTACTCTGCACTCACTACTCTGCACTCACTACTCTGCACTCCTCACTACTCTGCACTCACTACTCTGCACTCACAACTCTGCACTCACTACTCTGCACTCACTACTCTGCACTCACTACTCTGCACTCACTACTCTGCACTCCTCACTACTCTGCACTCACTACTTTGCACTCACTACTCTGCACTCACTACTCTGCACTCACTACTCTGCACTCTGCACTCACTACTCTGCACTCTGCACTCACTACTTTGCACTCTGCACTCACTACTCTGCACTCTGCACTCACTACTCTGCACTCACAACTCTGCACTCACAACTCTGCACTCACTACTCTGCACTCACTACTCTGCACGCACTACTCTGCACTCACTACTCTGCACTCACTACTCTGCACTCTGCACTCACTACTCTGCACTCACTACTCTGCACTCACTACTCTGCACTCTGCACTCACTACTCTGCACTCTGCACTCACTACTCTGCACTCTCTGCACTCACTACTCTGCACTCACTACTCTGCACTCACAACTCTGCACTCACAACTCTGCACTCACTACTCTGCACTCTGCACTCACTACTCTGCACTCACTACTCTGCACTCTGCACTCACTACTCTGCACTCACTACTCTGCACTCACTACTCTGCACTCACTACTCTGCACTCACTACTCTGCACTCACTACTCTGCAGTCACTACTCTGCACTCACTACTCTGCACTCTGCACTCACTACTCTGCACTCTGCACTCACTACTCTGCACTCTCTGCACTCACTACTCTGCACTCACAACTCTGCACTCACAACTCTGCACTCACTACTCTGCACTCACAACTCTGCACTCACAACTTTGCACTCACAACTCTGCACTCACAACTCTGCACTCACTACTCTGCACTCACTACTCTGCACTCACTACTCTGCACTCACTACTCTGCACTCACTACTCTGCACTCCTCACTACTCCGCACTCCTCACTACTCCGCACTCCTCACTACTCTGCACTCACTACTCTGCACTCACTACTCTGCACTCACTACTCTGCACTCACTACTCTGCACTCTGCACTCACTACTCTGCTTTCTGCACTCACTACTTTGCACTCTGCACTCACTACTCTGCACTCTGCACTCACTACTCTGCACTCACTACTCTGCACTCACTACTCTGCACTCTGCACTCACTACTCTGCACTCACTACTCTGAACTCACTACTCTGCACTCACAACTCTGCACTCACTACTCTGCACTCACAACTCTGCACTCACAACTCTGCACTCACAACTCTGCACTCACAACTCTGCACTCACTACTCTGCACTCACTACTCTGCACTCACTACTCTGCACTCCTCACTACTCTGCACTCCTCACTACTCTGCACTCACTACTCTGCACTCACTACTCTGCACTCTGCACTCACTACTCTGCACTCACTACTCTGCACTCACTACTCTGCACTCACTACTCTGCACTCTGCACTCACTATTTTGCACTCTGCACTCACTACTCTGCACTCTGCACTCACTACTCTGCACTCACAACTCTGCACTCACAACTCTGCACTCACAACTCTGCACTCACAACTCTGCACTCACAACTCTGCATTCACTACTCTGCACTCACTACTCTGCACTCACTACTCTGCACTCACTACTCTGCACTCCTCACTACTCTGCACTCACTACTCTGCACTCACAACTCTGCACTCACTACTCTGCACTCACTACTCTGCACTCACTACTCTGCACTCACTACTCTGCACTCCTCACTACTCTGCACTCACTACTTTGCACTCACTACTCTGCACTCACTACTCTGCACTCACTACTCTGCACTCTGCACTCACTACTCTGCACTCTGCACTCACTACTTTGCACTCTGCACTCACTACTCTGCACTCTGCACTCACTACTCTGCACTCACAACTCTGCACTCACAACTCTGCACTCACTACTCTGCACTCACTACTCTGCACGCACTACTCTGCACTCACTACTCTGCACTCACTACTCTGCACTCTGCACTCACTACTCTGCACTCACTACTCTGCACTCACTACTCTGCACTCTGCACTCACTACTCTGCACTCTGCACTCACTACTCTGCACTCTCTGCACTCACTACTCTGCACTCACTACTCTGCACTCACAACTCTGCACTCACAACTCTGCACTCACTACTCTGCACTCTGCACTCACTACTCTGCACTCACTACTCTGCACTCTGCACTCACTACTCTGCACTCACTACTCTGCACTCACTACTCTGCACTCACTACTCTGCACTCACTACTCTGCACTCACTACTCTGCAGTCACTACTCTGCACTCACTACTCTGCACTCTGCACTCACTACTCTGCACTCTGCACTCACTACTCTGCACTCTCTGCACTCACTACTCTGCACTCACAACTCTGCACTCACAACTCTGCACTCACTACTCTGCACTCACAACTCTGCACTCACAACTTTGCACTCACAACTCTGCACTCACAACTCTGCACTCACTACTCTGCACTCACTACTCTGCACTCACTACTCTGCACTCACTACTCTGCACTCACTACTCTGCACTCACTACTCTGCACTCCTCACTACTCTGCACTCCTCACTACTCTGCACTCACTACTCTGCACTCACTACTCTGCACTCACTACTCTGCACTCACTACTCTGCACTCTGCACTCACTACTCTGCTTTCTGCACTCACTATTTTGCACTCTGCACTCACTACTCTGCACTCTGCACTCACTACTCTGCACTCACTACTCTGCACTCACTACTCTGCACTCACTACTCTGCACTCACTACTCTGCACTCTGCACTCACTACTCTGCACTCACTACTCTGAACTCACTACTCTGCACTCACTACTCTGCACTCACTACTCTGCACTCTGCACTCACTACTCTGCACTCTGCACTCACTACTCTGCACTCTGCACTCACTACTCTGCACTCTCTGCACTCACTACTCTGCACTCACAACTCTGCACTCACAACTCTGCACTCACAACTCTGCACTCACAACTCTGCACTCACTACTCTGCACTCTCAGCACTCACTACTCTGCACTCACAACTCTGCACTCACTACTCTGCACTCTCTGCACTCACTACTCTGCACTCACTACTCTGCACTCACAACTCTGCACTCACAACTCTGCACTCACAACTCTGCACTCACAACTCTGCACTCACTACTCTGCACTCACTACTCTGCACTCACTACTCTGCACTCACTACTATGCACTCACTACTCTGCACTCCTCACTACTCTGCACTCCTCACTACTCTGCACTCACTACTCTGCACTCACTACTCTGCACTCACTACTCTGCACTCTGCACTCACTACTCTGCACTCACTACTCTGCACTCACTACTCTGCACTCTGCACTCACTACTCTGTACTCTGCACTCACTACTCTGCACTCTGCACTCACTACTCTGCACTCACTACTCTGCACTCTGCACTCACTACTCTGCACTCACTACTCTGCACTCACTACTCTGCACTCTGCACTCACTACTCTGCACTCACTACTCTGCACTCACTACTCTGCACTCACTACTCTGCACTCTGCACTCACTACTCTGCACTCACTATTCTGCACTCTGCACTCACTACTCTACACTCTCTGCACTCACTACTCTGCACTCCTCACTACTCTGCACTCCTCACTACTCTGCACTCCTCACTACTCTGCACTCCTCACTACTCTGCACTCCTCACTACTCTGCACTCACTACTCTGCACTCACTAGTCTGCACTCACTACGCTGCACTCACTACTCACTACTCTGCACTCACTCCTCACTACTCTGCACTCACTCCTCACTACTCTGCACTCCTCACTACTCTGCACTCCTCACTACTCTGCACTCACTACTCTGCACTCACTACTCTGCACTCACTACTCTGCACTCACTACTCTGCACTCTGCACTCACTACTCTGCACTCTGCACTCACTACTCTGCACTCACTACTCTGCACTCTGCACTCACTACTCAGCACTCACTACTCTGCACTCACTACTCTGCACTCACTACTCTGCACTCTGCACTCACTACTCTGCACTCACTACTCTGCACTCACTACTCTGCACTCACTACTCTGCACTCTGCACTCACTACTCTGCACTCACTACTCTGCACTCTGCACTCACAACTCTGCACTCTGCACTCACTACTCTGCACTCTGCACTCACTACTCTGCACTCTCTGCACTCACTACTCTGCACTCACAACTCTGCACTCACAACTCTGCACTCACTACTCTGCACTCACAACTCTGCACTCACAACTCTGCACTCACAACTCTGCACTCACAACTCTGCACTCACTACTCTGCACTCACTACTCTGCACTCACTACTCTGCACTCTGCACTCACTACTCTGCACTCTGCACTCACTACTCTGCACTCACTACTCTGCACTCACTACTCTGCACTCACTACTCTGCACTCTGCACTCACTACTCTGCACTCACTATTCTGCACTCTGCACTCACTACTCTGCACTCTCTGCACTCACTACTCTGCACTCCTCACTACTCTGCACTCCTCACTACTCTGCACTCCTCACTACTCTGCACTCCTCACTACTCTGCACTCACTACTCGGCACTCACTACTCTGCACTCACTACTCTGCACTCACTACTCTGCACTCACTACTCACTACTCTGCACTCACTCCTCACTACTCTGCACTCACTCCTCACTACTCTGCACTCCTCACTACTCTGCACTCCTCACTACTCTGCACTCTGCACTCACTACTCTGCACTCTGCACTCACTACTCTGCACTCTGCACTCACTACTCTGCACTCTGCACTCATTACTCTGCACTCACTACTCTGCACTCTGCACTCACTACTCTGCACTCACTACTCTGCACTCACTACTCTGCACTCACTACCCTGCACTCACTACTCTGCACTCACTACTCTGCACTCACTACTCTGCACTCTGCACTCACTACTCTGCACTCTGCACTCACTACTCTGCACTCACTCCTCTGCACTCTGCACTCACTACTCTGCACTCTGCACTCACTACTCTGCACTCTCTGCACTCACTACTCTGCACTCACAACTCTGCACTCACTACTCTGCACTCACAACTCTGCACTCACTACTCTGCACTCACTACTCTGCACTCACTACTCTGCACTCTGCACTCACTACTCTGCACTCTGCACTCACTACTCTGCACTCTGCACTCACTACTCTGCACTCTCTGCACTCACTACTCTGCACTCACTACTCTGCACTCACAACTCTGCACTCACTACTCTGCACTCACAACTCTGCACTCTGCACTCACTACTCTGCACTCACTACTCTGCACTCTGCACTCACTACTCTGCACTCACTACTCTGCACTCACTACTCTGCACTCTGCACTCACTACTCTGTACTCTGCACTCACTACTCTGCACTCTGCACTCACTACTCTGTACTCTGCACTCACTACTCTGCACTCTGCACTCACTACTCTGCACTCACTACTCTGCACTCTGCACTCACTACTGTTAGACGGGGACCCTGAGGGTCGGCCGGATACTGAGGGAGAGATCCCCGAGGGGGACCGTCTCCGGTGATCGTACAGACAAGTTACCTCCCTCCCCACAAACAGGCACCACACCAAGTCGAGTTCAATGCTTTATATAAGGTTCTTAAGGCAAGGATATCAGCGATACAGGATATCTCGGACCCGGGGGTCCTCTCACTTCTAGTCTCTGTAGGGAAAGGGGGTAGCGGGACAGTCTTGGTACCGGATCGGTACAGGTAGTGGTAAGGGGCGAGCTCACAATCCTCGAGCTGGAGGGTCTGTGGATCGGGCCGCGGCAGCGCCAGCAGGCCAAGATGGTAGTCTCACAAGGCAGAGGGCCGCGGCAGCGCCAGCAGGCCAAGTCGATGGTTTTACGAGGCAGAGGGCCGCGGCAGCGCCAGCAGGCCAAGATGGTAGTCTCACAAGGCAGAGGGCCGCGGCAGCGCCAGCAGGCCAAGTCGATGGTTTCACGAGGCAGAGGGCCGCGGCAGCGCCAGCAGGCCAAGATGGTTTCACTAGGCAGAGGGCCGCGGCAGCGCCAGCAGGCCAAGACGATGGTTTCACGAGGCAGAGGGCCGCGGCAGCGCCAGCAGGCCAAGATGGGTTCACGAGGCAGAGGGCCGCGGCAGCGCCAGCAGGCCAGTCACGGATGAGTTCTTCTCGGGTCTCTCGACTCCAGGATACAACTGCCTTCCTGGTCTGGCACTGCCCCAGTTATAGGTCTGGTCCCCTTTGATGTCCGGACCCTCGCGCCTGGGGGCCGGGAGGTCCGGGATGAGGGAGTCCAGACACCCAGCAGGGGGGTGGAGCCAGCGCCCAGGGCGGCCGGGGGTGATCGACACCTGGCGGAGGGGAGCCGTTGACGATTCCTTCTCCCATTGATTTGCCAAGTGGTCACTCTGCCTCCTGGGGGGAGGTTGGTGCCCCGATGTCGGGGCCGGCCGGGCCCAGGGTTAGGGTCGAGTTGAGGCCACGCGGCCTCGTGCTGCAGTGCCCCAAGATGGCGGCCGGTTCGATGTCGTGGTGTGGATGGTGACCCGGGCCAGCTGGGTCCGGGGCTGGTGTCTTGTAGTGGAGGGATTGCAGGGTACTTCGGGTGGTCGTTTAGGGACTCTGGCTGGGGATGCAGGGAGAGCCAGGGTCCAGGTCCTACTGCGGGGAGGGGGGGCAGCCCGACCATGCGGCCTGTCCAACATGCGTCCCCCCCAGCTGAAGGCGGGGAGAGTCAGCCATCTTCCTGGGGACTCTCCTCGCTGAGGCGGAAAAAGCGTGACAGGCCGTCGGCGTTGGCGTGGTCCTGGCCTGGACGATGTTCCACCGTGAAGTCCATCCCCTGCAGGGATATGGACCAGCGCAACAGCTTCGGGTTTTCCCCCCGCATTTGCATCAGCCATTGCAGGGGTCGGTGGTCTGTTTGCACCCGGAAGTGGGTACCGAAGAGGTATGGCCGGAGCTTCTTGAGTGCCCAGACTACGGCGAAGGCCTCTCTCTCAATGGTGCTCCAGCGCTGTTCTCGGGGCAAGAGGCGTCTGCTGATGAAGACCACCGGATGGTCGACCCCTTCGGCGTTGAGTTGGGAGAGGACGGCCCCCACACCATGATCGGAGGCGTCCGTCTGCACAATGAATTCCCGGCTGTAGTCGGGAGCCTGGAGCACGGGGGCCGTGCACATGGCGGTCTTTAGTTTCTCGAAGGCCGATTGGCAGTCCAGGGTCCAGTTGACGGTTTTGGGGCCCTTTTTGGAGGTGAGCTCTGTGAGGGGCCCCACGATGCTGCCATAGTCCTTCACGAACCGCCGGTAGTATCCGGTGAGCCCCAGGAAGGCCCGGACCTCCGTTTGGGTCGTAGGGGGTTGCCAGGCCTGGATGGCAGCAATCTTGAGTTGGAGAGGAGCCACTAGCCCGCTTCCCACTTGGTGTCCCAGGTAGGTCACGGACCCTTGGCCAACCTGGCACTTGCTGGCCTTGATGGTGAGTCCGGCTTGCTGGAGGGCGTGTAGAACCTCCCGCAGGTGGCGGAGGTGGTCGGTCCACTGGTGGCTGTACACAGCAATGTCGTCCAGGTAGGCGGCGCTGAAGTCTTCCAGGCCCGCCAGTACCTGGTTTACCAGCCGTTGGAACGTGGCCGGGGCGTTTTTCATGCCGAAGGGCATGACTTTAAAGTGGTAGTGCCCGTCTGGGGTAGAGAAGGCGGATCGTTCTTGGGCCCGAGGGGTGAGGCCGATCTGCCAGTAGCCCGCTGTTAGGTCGAAGATGCTCAGGTAGCGGGCGGCCCCCATCCGGTCAATTAGCTCGTCGGCCCGGGGGATGGGATGAGCGTCGGTCCTGGTAACTGCATTCAGCCCCCGATAGTCCACGCAGAACCGGAGTTCAGGGGCAACGCCCGGGGCGGCCGCCTTGGGAACCAGGACGACTGGGCTTGCCCAGGGGCTGTCTGAGGGTTCGATCACTCCCAGGGTCAGCATTTTGGACACCTCGGTCTGGATGCAGGCTCGTACCCGGTCTGGTACGCGGTATGCCCGGTGTCGGATAGGAGGGCTGTCCCCGGTGTCCACATCGTGGAGGCACCAGGGGGTGACTCCGGGGGTGAGGGAGAACAGGGAGGCGAACCGCCTCAGGAGCGTTTGGCAGTCTTGGCGTTGCTCCGGGGACAGGGCCTCGGAGAGCTGGACCCCTTCCACTGAGCCATCCTGCTCGAAGGCCCTCAGTAAGTCCGGAAGGGGTTCGGAGTCTTCTTCTGTCCCATTATCGGTAGCCATCAGGAGGCTGAGCTCGGATCGCACAAAATGGGGTTTTAGCCTGTTGGCATGGAGGACCCGTAGGGGGTTCCGGGCAGTCTCCATGTCGATTAAATAGGTGACGGGCCCTTTGCGTTCGATTACCTTGAAGGGCCCGGACCATCGGTCTTGGAGTGCACAGGGTTCAACCGGGGACATCACCCAGACCTGTTGTCCCGGTTCGAACTCAATGGAGGACGCGTGCTGATCGTACCACCTCTTCATGTCCTCCTGACTGGCCTCGAGATTGGCTTTGGCGGTGTCTCGGAACTGCCGGGTCTGGTTGCGGAGAGCCAGGAGGTACCTGTAGATGTCCGGGGGAGTTTTCTGGGGAGGCTGCTCCCAACCTTCCTTGACTAGGCTGAGGGGGCCCCGGACAGGGTGCCCGTACAGGAGTTCAAATGGGCTGAAGCCGAGGGACTTCTGCGGGACCTCCCGATAGGCAAACAGGAGGCAGGGAAGTAGCACGTCCCACTGGCGTCGAAGGGGTTCTTCTAGGCTGTTAGACGGGGACCCTGAGGGTCGGCCGGGTACTGAGGGAGAGATCCCCGAGGGGGACCGTCTCCGGTGATCGTACAGACAAGTTACCTCCCTCCCCACAAACAGGCACCACACCAAGTCGAGTTCAATGCTTTATATAAGGTTCTTAAGGCAAGGATATCAGCGATACAGGATATCTCGGACCCGGGGGTCCTCTCACTTCTAGTCTCTGTAGGGAAAGGGGGTAGCGGGACAGTCTTGGTACCGGATCGGTACAGGTAGTGGTAAGGGGCGAGCTCACAATCCTCGAGCTGGAGGGTCTGTGGATCGGGCCGCGGCAGCGCCAGCAGGCCAAGATGGTAGTCTCACAAGGCAGAGGGCCGCGGCAGCGCCAGCAGGCCAAGTCGATGGTTTCACGAGGCAGAGGGCCGCGGCAGCGCCAGCAGGCCAAGATGGTAGTCTCACAAGGCAGAGGGCCGCGGCAGCGCCAGCAGGCCAAGTCGATGGTTTCACGAGGCAGAGGGCCGCGGCAGCGCCAGCAGGCCAAGATGGTTTCACTAGGCAGAGGGCCGCGGCAGCGCCAGCAGGCCAAGATGATGGTTTCACGAGGCAGAGGGCCGCGGCAGCGCCAGCAGGCCAAGACGATGGTTTCACGAGGCAGAGGGCCGCGGCAGCGCCAGCAGGCCAGTCACGGATGAGTTCTTCTCGGGTCTCTCGACTCCAGGATACAACTGCCTTCCTGGTCTGGCACTGCCCCAGTTATAGGTCTGGTCCCCTTTGATGTCCGGACCCTCGCGCCTGGGGGCCGGGAGGTCCGGGATGAGGGAGTCCAGACACCCAGCAGGGGGGTGGAGCCAGCGCCCAGGGCGGCCGGGGGTGATCGACACCTGGCGGAGGGGAGCCGTTGACGATTCCTTCTCCCATTGATTTGCCAAGTGGTCACTCTGCCTCCTGGGGGGAGGTTGGTGCCCCGATGTCGGGGCCGGCCGGGCCCAGGGTTAGGGTCGAGTTGAGGCCACGCGGCCTCGTGCTGCAGTGCCCCAAGATGGCGGCCGGTTCGATGTCGTGGTGTGGATGGTGACCCGGGCCAGCTGGGTCCGGGGCTGGTGTCTTGTAGTGGAGGGATTGCAGGGTACTTCGGGTGGTCGTTTAGGGACTCTGGCTGGGGATGCAGGGAGAGCCAGGGTCCAGGTCCTACTGCGGGGAGGGGGGGCAGCCCGACCATGCGGCCTGTCCAACATAGGCCCATAATCATCCCCTTGAGGGTGCGGTTGAACCTCTCGACCAGTCCGTTTCCTTGCGGGTGATAGGGGGTCGTGAATTTGTAGGTGACCCCGCATTGTTGCCAAAGAGACTTCATATATCTGGAGATAAAGTTCGTGCCCCTGTCACTGACGACCTCCCGGGGGAACCCCACCCGGGAGAAGATCCCCATCAGGGCCCGGCCCACCACGGGGGCCGTCACCGTCCGAAGAGGGATGGCCTCGGGATAGCGAGTGGCGTGGTCTACGAGGACCAGGATGAACCGGTGTCCTTGGGCTGTTCGAGGGTCGAGGGGCCCCACAATGTCTATTCCCACTCGTTCAAACGGGGTGGTGACGACAGGAAAGGGTTGCAATGGTGCTTTGATTTTTCGGCCACTTTTTCCGCTGGCCTGGCAGGTGGGGCAGGCCTTGCAGTGGTTGGTGACATCCTTTCGCATGTGGGGCCAGAAAAAATGGGTCACCAGGCGGTCGTAGGTTTTATCCTGCCCCAGGTGTCCGGCAAGGGGGACATCGTGGGCTAAGTTCAGGAGGAAGTCTCGGAAGCGAAGGGGCACCACCAGCACCCGACTGGCCCCTAGTTCCGCCACTTTCTGCTCGCTGTAGAGCAGGTCTTGGTCCCAGTAGATCCAGTGGGCCCCCGAGGTATCCCCGGTGCTCTGGGCCAGGGCTTGCTGCCGGAGTCCTTCGAGAGAGGGACAGGTTTTCTGTTCGGCCCGGAATTGTTCCTGCGTGGGGCCTCCCTCCTGCCGCCACTGTGCCAGGTCAGGGACGTCCCGAAGCTGGTCGGATCCTTCTTCGGTTTGGGTCAATGGACTGGCTCCTGGGGCGGCCTCCTCTGGGATGAGCGCGGGAGGAGGTTCTGGCCACTCGGGCTCTTCTGGGCTGGGGACCGCGCGGGCGGTCATGGACCGGGTCGTGACGCAGACCCATTCGGGGAGGCCAAGCATCCCCAGGTGCTCCCTCCGTTCGACAGCTGCCCATGGAGAGCTTTCAAGGTCGTTTCCTAGGAGGCAGTCCACGGGGGCATCATCGCGTACAGTTACTTTTAACATCCCTGTTACTCCTCCCCACTCGAAGGGGACGCAGGCCATGTGGCATAGGCTTTCGGAGTTGTCGGCTGATCGGACAGGGCAAAGAATGTTCGGCAAGATTTGGTCGGGAGTGACGAGGTGGCGTCGGACCGCCGTTACACTGGCCCCGGTGTCGCGGAGGGCTTCCGCCCGGCGGCCATTAATGTTGACCCATTGACCGTACTTCTGGGTGTTGGCGGGAAGGGGGGCCCGCGGAATCATGTCTCTCTCCCCTAAGCAGACCAGTGCCATGGCGGCGGGCGCCCATTCAGAGGGATCGGTCTCGTACTCTTCTTGGTCTTCCGGGATTAGTTCTTCCCCTAGGGCCGCCGCTGCAACTTGGCGGGGGGTAGTGTTCGGATTCTTTGGGCAGTTGGGATCACTGGCGTAGTGGCCGGGTCGCTGGCACCTGTGGCACGTAATGTTGGCCCGGAAACCGGCCCGGACGGCAGGGCTTCCTCGGCCAACCGGGGTCGAGGGGTTTCTGGGGGGTGACGAGGGGCCGGGGTCTCTCCCCCGACCCTGACTCCCTCCTCCCCCTCGGGGGCGATACGGTCTGGATAATTCGCTGGGTGCGTTCCGGCCAACTCGGGTGCTTTCCCACCGGTCGGCTTCGACGGCGAGTTGTCGAGGGTCGGTTAGCTTACTGTCCAGGAGGTGTTGCCGGAGCTCCACGAAGCAGTTGTTCGACAGGTGTTCCCATACGATAAGGTCAAAGAGTTGTTCGTAGGTGGTTACTTTGTTGCCCTTGATCCACCCCTCGAAGGCTCGGCTAAAAAAGTTCACGTACTCCACCCAAGTTGTACCCGGAATCCGTTTGCAGTCGCGGAACCGTTGGCGGTACATCTCAGGTGTGAGCCCGTATCGAGTGAGGAGGGCGGCCTTCATGTGGTCGTAGGAGGTCATCAGCTGGTCCGGGAGTTGCAGCAGGGCGTCCCGCCCTTCGTTGACAAACCTCCCCCATAATCCGGCTCCCCAATCGCTTCGGGGAATCCGGTGGGAGGTCATTGCCACCTCATAGGCTTTAAACCACTGCTGTATATCATCGTTCTTGTGGTATTCCCGGATGACATCTTTGGGGATGTGAACCTTGGGTTCGGTCGAGGCAGACGGGGTCGGTCGTTCGGGGAGCCCGAGGTCTTTATTCTGTTTCTGGATCTCCAGTGCTTTGAGATCGCGCTCATGTTCGTACTCTAGTTTCTTTTCCTCTAGCTCTCTCTGTCTTTGCTTGTCTTCTCGCTCTTCCTTGAGCCGTAAGTGTTCCAGGGTTATTTTTTGTTCGGCCAGCTTGAGTTCTCCATCCAAGCGAAGTCGGGCTAGTTCTAATTCGTGGAGTCTGGTTTTTTCTCTTTCTCGGATCTCTTCCAGGGAGAGACCCGCTCTTTCTTTAGTTGGTGCGGGGCTCGTTTCGGTCGTTTGTGTTCGGGGTACGGCCGTACCCGTTTCCGCCCAGGCTTCTAGGGCTCGTTTGAAGTCTTCCTTCGTACTCAGACCCGTGGTTGGGAGACCAAGTTCCATGCAATATTGCTTCAGTTCTCGGTGGTTGTAGTCTTCCAATTTTTCCATCTGGAATTTCTCCGTTGTTCCGCTCTCTGTTGTCATGGTGGTCGTGTGTCATGGGTCGGGTGACTTTCTGTACGATTATGCGTAGGTTCGGATCCCGTCGCTGGCCACCAATGTTAGACGGGGACCCTGAGGGTCGGCCGGATACTGAGGGAGAGATCCCCGAGGGGGACCGTCTCCGGTGATCGTACAGACAAGTTACCTCCCTCCCCACAAACAGGCACCACACCAAGTCGAGTTCAATGCTTTATATAAGGTTCTTAAGGCAAGGATATCAGCGATACAGGATATCTCGGACCCGGGGGTCCTCTCACTTCTAGTCTCTGTAGGGAAAGGGGGTAGCGGGACAGTCTTGGTACCGGATCGGTACAGGTAGTGGTAAGGGGCGAGCTCACAATCCTCGAGCTGGAGGGTCTGTGGATCGGGCCGCGGCAGCGCCAGCAGGCCAAGATGGTAGTCTCACAAGGCAGAGGGCCGCGGCAGCGCCAGCAGGCCAAGTCGATGGTTTTACGAGGCAGAGGGCCGCGGCAGCGCCAGCAGGCCAAGATGGTAGTCTCACAAGGCAGAGGGCCGCGGCAGCGCCAGCAGGCCAAGTCGATGGTTTCACGAGGCAGAGGGCCGCGGCAGCGCCAGCAGGCCAAGATGGTTTCACTAGGCAGAGGGCCGCGGCAGCGCCAGCAGGCCAAGACGATGGTTTCACGAGGCAGAGGGCCGCGGCAGCGCCAGCAGGCCAAGATGGGTTCACGAGGCAGAGGGCCGCGGCAGCGCCAGCAGGCCAGTCACGGATGAGTTCTTCTCGGGTCTCTCGACTCCAGGATACAACTGCCTTCCTGGTCTGGCACTGCCCCAGTTATAGGTCTGGTCCCCTTTGATGTCCGGACCCTCGCGCCTGGGGGCCGGGAGGTCCGGGATGAGGGAGTCCAGACACCCAGCAGGGGGGTGGAGCCAGCGCCCAGGGCGGCCGGGGGTGATCGACACCTGGCGGAGGGGAGCCGTTGACGATTCCTTCTCCCATTGATTTGCCAAGTGGTCACTCTGCCTCCTGGGGGGAGGTTGGTGCCCCGATGTCGGGGCCGGCCGGGCCCAGGGTTAGGGTCGAGTTGAGGCCACGCGGCCTCGTGCTGCAGTGCCCCAAGATGGCGGCCGGTTCGATGTCGTGGTGTGGATGGTGACCCGGGCCAGCTGGGTCCGGGGCTGGTGTCTTGTAGTGGAGGGATTGCAGGGTACTTCGGGTGGTCGTTTAGGGACTCTGGCTGGGGATGCAGGGAGAGCCAGGGTCCAGGTCCTACTGCGGGGAGGGGGGGCAGCCCGACCATGCGGCCTGTCCAACAACTACTCTGCACTCACTACTCTGCACTCACTACTCTGCACTCTGCACTCACTACTCTGCACTCACTACTCTGCACTCACTACTCTGCACTCACTACTCTGCACTCTGCACTCACTACTCTGCACTCACTATTCTGCACTCTGCACTCACTACTCTACACTCTCTGCACTCACTACTCTGCACTCCTCACTACTCTGCACTCCTCACTACTCTGCACTCCTCACTACTCTGCACTCCTCACTACTCTGCACTCACTACTCTGCACTCACTAGTCTGCACTCACTACTCTGCACTCACTACTCACTACTCTGCACTCACTCCTCACTACTCTGCACTCACTCCTCACTACTCTGCACTCCTCACTACTCTGCACTCCTCACTACTCTGCACTCACTACTCTGCACTCACTACTCTGCACTCACTACTCTGCACTCACTACTCTGCACTCACTACTCTGCACTCTGCACTCACTACTCTGCACTCTGCACTCACTACTCTGCACTCTGCACTCACTACTCTGCACTCACTACTCTGCACTCTGCACTCACTACTCAGCACTCACTACTCTGCACTCACTACTCTGCACTCACTACTCTGCACTCTGCACTCACTACTCTGCACTCACTACTCTGCACTCACTACTCTGCACTCACTACTCTGCACTCTGCACTCACTACTCTGCACTCACTACTCTGCACTCTGCACTCACAACTCTGCACTCTGCACTCACTACTCTGCACTCTGCACTCACTACTCTGCACTCTCTGCACTCACTACTCTGCACTCACAACTCTGCACTCACAACTCTTCACTCACTACTCTGCACTCACAACTCTGCACTCACAACTCTGCACTCACAACTCTGCACTCACAACTCTGCACTCACTACTCTGCACTCACTACTCTGCACTCACTACTCTGCACTCTGCACTCACTACTCTGCACTCTGCACTCACTACTCTGCACTCACTACTCTGCACTCACTACTCTGCACTCACTACTCTGCACTCTGCACTCACTACTCTGCACTCACTATTCTGCACTCTGCACTCACTACTCTGCACTCTCTGCACTCACTACTCTGCACTCCTCACTACTCTGCACTCCTCACTACTCTGCACTCCTCACTACTCTGCACTCCTCACTACTCTGCACTCACTACTCGGCACTCACTACTCTGCACTCACTACTCTGCACTCACTACTCTGCACTCACTACTCACTACTCTGCACTCACTCCTCACTACTCTGCACTCACTCCTCACTACTCTGCACTCCTCACTACTCTGCACTCCTCACTACTCTGCACTCACTACTCTGCACTCTGCACTCACTACTCTGCACTCACTAATCTGCACTCTGCACTCACTACTCTGCACTCACTACTCTGCACTCACTACTCTGCACTCACTACCCTGCACTCACTACTCTGCACTCACTACTCTGCACTCACTACTCTGCACTCTGCACTCACTACTCTGCACTCTGCACTCACTACTCTGCACTCACTCCTCTGCACTTTGCACTCACTACTCTGCACTCTGCACTCACTACTCTGCACTCTCTGCACTCACTACTCTGCACTCACAACTCTGCACTCACTACTCTGCACTCACAACTCTGCACTCACTACTCTGCACTCACTACTCTGCACTCACTACTCTGCACTCTGCACTCACTACTCTGCACTCTGCACTCACTACTCTGCACTCTGCACTCACTACTCTGCACTCTCTGCACTCACTACTCTGCACTCACTACTCTGCACTCACAACTCTGCACTCACAACTCTGCACTCACAACTCTGCACTCACTACTCTGCACTCTCTGCACTCACTACTCTGCACTCACTACTCTGCACTCACAACTCTGCACTCACTACTCTGCACTCTCTGCACTCACTACTCTGCACTCACAACTCTGCACTCACTACTCTGCACTCTCTGCACTCACTACTCTGCACTCACTACTCTGCACTCACAACTCTGCACTCACAACTCTGCACTCACAACTCTGCACTCACTACTCTGCACTCACTACTCTGCACTCACTACTCTGCACTCCTCACTACTCTGCACTCCTCACTACTCTGCACTCCTCACTACTCTGCACTTTGCACTCACTACTCTGCACTCACTACTCTGCACTCACTACTCTGCATTCTGCACTCACTACTCTGCACTCTGCACTCACTACTCTGCACTCACTACTCTGCACTCTGCACTCACTACTCTGCACTCACTACTCTGCACTCACTACTCTGCACTCACTACTCTGCACTCACTACTCTGCACTCTGCACTCACTACTCTGCACTCACTATTCTGCACTCTGCACTCACTACTCTGCACTCTCTGCACTCACTACTCTGCACTCCTCACTACTCTGCACTCCTCACTACTCTGCACTCCTCACTACTCTGCACTCCTCACTACTCTGCACTCACTACTCTGCACTCACTACTCTGCACTCACTACTCTGCACTCACTACTCACTACTCTGCACTCACTCCTCACTACTCTGCACTCACTCCTCACTACTCTGCACTCCTCACAACTCTGCACTCACAACTCTGCACTCACAACTCTGCACTCACTACTCTGCACTCACTACTCTGCACTCACTACTCTGCACTCACTACTCTGCATTCTGCAGTCACTACTCTGCACTCTGCACTCACTACTCTGCACTCTGCACTCACTACTCTGCACTCTGCACTCACTACTCTGCACTCACTACTCTGCACTCTTCACTCACTACTCTGCACTCACTACTCTGCACTCTGCACTCACTACTCTGCACTCACTACTCTGCACTCACAACTCTGCACTCACAACTCTGCACTCACTACTCTGCACTCACAACTCTGCACTCACAACTCTGCACTCACAACTCTGCACTCACTACTCTGCACTCACTAATCTGCACTCACTACTCTGCACTCACTACTCTGCACTCCTCACTACTCTGCACTCACTACTCTGCACTCACTACTCTGCACTCACTACTCTGCACTCTGCACTCAGTACTCTGCACTCTGCACTCACTACTCTGCACTCACTACTCTGCACACACTACTCTGCACTCACTACTCTGCACTCACTACTCTGCACTCACTACTCTGCACTCTGCACTCACTACTCTGCACTCACTACTCTGCACTCTGCACTCACTACTCTGCACTCACTACTCTGCACTCACTACCCTGCACTCACTACCCTGCACTCACTACTCTGCACTCACTACCCTGCACTCACTACTCTGCACTCTGCACACACTACTCTGCACTCTGCACTCACTACTCTGCACTCTGCACTCACTACTCTGCACTCACTACTCTGCACTCTGCACTCACTACTCTGCACTCACTACTCTGCACTCACTACTCTGCACTCACTACCCTGCACTCACTACTCTGCACTCTGCACTCACTACTCTGCACTCACTACTCTGCACTCTGCACTCACTACTATGCACTCTGCACTCACTACTCTGCACTCTGCACTCACTACTCTGCACTCTCTGCACTCACTACTCTGCACTCACAACTCTGCACTCACAACTCTGCACTCACTACTCTGCACTCACAACTCTGCACTCACAACTCTGCACTCACAACTCTGCACTCACAACTCTGCACTCACTACTCTTCACTCACTACTCTGCACTCACTACTCTGCACTCACTACTCTGCACTCACTACTCTGCACTCACTACTCTGCACTCCTCACTACTCTGCACTCACTACTCTGCACTCACTACTCTGCACTCTGCACTCACTACTCTGCACTCTGCACTCACTACTTTGCACTCTGCACTCACTACTCTGCACTCTGCACTTACTACTCTGCACTCACTACTCTGCACTCACTACTCTGCACTCACTACTCTGCACTCACTACTCTGCACTCATAACTCTGCACTCACAACTCTGCACTCACAACTCTGCACTCACAACTCTGCACTCACAACTCTGCACTTACAACTCTGCACTCACAACTCTGCACTCTGTGCTCGCTACTCTGCACTCTGCGCTCCCTACTCTGCGCTCACTACTCTGTGCTCACTACCCTGTGCTCACTACCCTGCACTCACTACCCTGCACTCACTACCCGGCACTCACTACCCGGCACTCACTACCCGGCACTCACTACCCTGCACTCACTACCCTGCACTCACTACCCTGCACGCACTACCCTGCACTCACTACCCTGCACTCACTACCCTGCACTCACTACTCTGCACTCACTTCTCTGCACTCACTTCTCTGCACTCTGCCCTCACTACTCTGCACTCTGCACTCACTACTCTGCAGTCTGCACTCACTACTCTGCACTCCTCACTACTCTGTACTCCTCACTACTCTGCACTCCTCACTACTCTGCACTCCTCACTACTCTGCACTCCTCACTACTCTGCCCTCACTACTCGGCACTCACTACTCTGCACTCACTACTCTGCACTCACTACTCTGCACTCACTACTCACTACTCACTACTCTGCACTCACTCCTCACTACTCTGCACTCACTCCTCACTACTCTGCACTCCTCACTACTCTGCACTCCTCAATACTCTGCACTCTGCACTCACTACTCTACACTCTGCACTCACTACTCTGCACTCTGCACTCACTACTCTGCACTCACTACTCTGCACTCTGCACTCTCTGCACTCACTATTCTACACTCTGCACTCACTACTCTGCACTCTGCACTCACTACTCTGCACTCACTACTCTGCACTCTGCACTCACTACTCTGCACTCACTACTCTGCACTCTGAACTCACTACTCTGCACTCACTACTCTGCACTCACTACTCTGCACTCACTACTCTGCACTCACTACTCTGCACTCCGCACTCACTACTCTGCACTCTGCACTCACTACTCTGCACTCTGCACTCACTACTCTGCACTCTCTGCACTCACTACTCTGCACTCACAACTCTGCACTCACAACTCTGCACTCACAACTCTGCACTCACAACTCTGCACTCACAACTCTGCACTCACAACTCTGCATTCACAACTCTGCACTCACTACTCTGCACTCACTACTCTGCACTCACTACTCTGCACTGACTACTCTGCACTCCTCACTACTCTGCACTCCTCACTACTCTGTACTCACTACTCTGCACTCACTACTCTGCACTCTGCACTCACTACTCTGCACTCACTATTCTGCACTCACTACTCTGCACTCACTACTCTGCACTCCTCACTACTCTGCACTCCTCACTACTCTGCACTCACTACTCTGCACTCACTACTCTGCACTCACTACTCTGCACTCACTACTCTGCACTCTGCACTCACTACTCTGCACTCTGCACTCACTACTTTGCACTCTGCACTCACTACTCTGCACTCACTACTCTGCACTCACAACTCTGCACTCACAACTCTGCACTCACTACTCTGCACTCACTACTCTGCACTCACTACTCTGCACTCACAACTCTGCACTCACTACTCTGCACTCTGCACTCACTACTCTGCACTCACTACTCTGCACTCACTACTCTGCACTCTGCACTCACTACTCTGCACTCTGCACTCACTACTCTGCACTCTCTGCACTCACTACTCTGCACTCACTACTCTGCACTCACAACTCTGCACTCACAACTCTGCACTCACTACTCTGCACTCTGCACTCACTACTCTGCACTCACTACTCTGCACTCTGCACTCACTACTCTGCACTCACTACTCTGCACTCACTACTCTGCACTCACTACTCTGCACTCTGCACTCACTACTCTGCACTCACTACTCTGCACTCTGCACTCACTACTCTGCACTCTGCACTCACTACTCTGCACTCTGCACTCACTACTCTGCACTCTCTGCACTCACTACTCTGCACTCACAACTCTGCACTCACAACTCTGCACTCACTACTCTGCACTCACAACTCTGCACTCACAACTTTGCACTCACAACTCTGCACTCACAACTCTGCACTCACTACTCTGCACTCACTACTCTGCACTCACTACTCTGCACTCACTACTCTGCACTCACTACTCTGCACTCCTCACTACTCTGCACTCCTCACTACTCTGCACTCACTACTCTGCACTCACTACTCTGCACTCACTACTCTGCACTCTGCACTCACTACTCTGCTTTCTGTACTCACTACTTTGCACTCTGCACTCACTACTCTGCACTCTGCACTCACTACTCTGCATTCACTACTCTGCACTCACTACTCTGCACTTACTACTCTGCACTCACTACTCTGCACTCTGCACTCACTACTCTGCACTCACTACTCTGCACTCACTACTCTGCACTCACTACTCTGCACTCTGCACTCACTACTCTGCACTCTGCACTCACTACTCTGCACTCTGCACTCACTACTCTGCACGCTGCACTCACTACTCTGCACTCTCTGCACTCACTACTCTGCACTCACTACTCTGCACTCACAACTCTGCACTCACAACTCTGCACTCACAACTCTGCACTCACTACTCTGCACTCTCTGCACTCACTACTCTGCACTCACAACTCTGCACTCACTACTCTGCACTCTCTACACTCACTACTCTGCACTCACTACTCTGCACTCACAACTCTGCACTCCCAACTCTGCACTCACAACTCTGCACTCACAACTCTGCACTCACTACTCTGCACTCACTACTCTGCACTCACTACTCTGCACTCACTACTCTGCACTCACTACTATGCACTCACTACTCTGCACTCCTCACTACTCTGCACTCCTCACTACTCTGCACTCACTACTCTGCACTCACTACTCTGCTCTCACTACTCTGCACTCTGCACTCACTACTCTGCACTCACTACTCTGCACTCACTACTCTGCACTCTGCACTCACTACTCTGTACTCTGCACTCACTACTCTGCACTCTGCACTCACTACTCTGCACTCCCTACTCTGCACTCTGCACTCACTACTCTGCACTCACTACTCTGCACTCACTACTCTGCACTCTGCACTCACTACTCTGCACTCACTACTCTGCACTCACTACTCTGCACTCTGCACTCACTACTCTGCACTCACTATTCTGCACTCTGCACTCACTACTCTACACTCTCTGCACTCACTACTCTGCACTCCTCACTACTCTGCACTCCTCACTACTCTGCACTCCTCACTACTCTGCACTCCTCACTACTCTGCACTCACTAGTCTGCACTCACTACTCTGCACTCACTACTCACTACTCTGCACTCACTCCTCACTACTCTGCACTCACTCCTCACTACTCTGCACTCCTCACTACTCTGCACTCCTCACTACTCTGCACTCACTACTCTGCACTCACTACTCTGCACTCTGCACTCAATACTCTGCACTCTGCACTCACTACTCTGCACTCTGCACTCACTACTCTGCACTCACTACTCTGCACTCTGCACTCACTACTCATCACTCACTACTCTGCACTCACTACTCTGCACTCACTACTCTGCACTCTGCACTCACTACTCTGCACTCACTACTCTGCACTCACTACTCTGCACTCACTACTCTGCACTCTGCACTCACTACTCTGCACTCACTACTCTGCACTCTGCACTCACAACTCTGCACTCTGCACTCACTACTCTGCACTCTGCACTCACTACTCTGCACTCTCTGCACTCACTACTCTGCACTCACAACTCTGCACTCACAACTCTGCACTCACTACTCTGCACTCACAACTCTGTACTCACAACTCTGCACTCACAACTCTGCACTCACAACTCTGCACTCACTACTCTGCACTCACTACTCTGCACTCTGCACTCACTACTCTGCACTCTGCACTCACTACTCTGCACTCACTACTCTGCACTCACTACTCTGCACTCTGCACTCACTACTCGGCACTCACTATTCTGCACTCTGCACTCACTACTCTGCACTCTCTGCACTCACTACTCTGCACTCCTCACTACTCTGCACTCCTCACTACTCTGCACTCACTACTCGGCACTCACTACTCTGCACTCACTACTCTGCACTCACTACTCTGCACTCACTACTCACTACTCTGCACTCACTCCTCACTACTCTGCACTCACTCCTCACTACTCTGCACTCCTCACTACTCTGCACTCCTCACTACTCTGCACTCACTACTCTGCACTCTGCACTCACTACTCTGCACTCACTACTTTGCACTCTGCACTCATTACTCTGCACTCACTACTCTGCACTCTGCACTCACTACTCTGCACTCACTACTCTGCACTCACTACTCTGCACTCACTACCCTGCACTCACTACTCTGCACTCTGCACTCACTACTCTGCACTCACTACTCTGCACTCTGCACTCACTACTCTGCACTCTGCACTCACTACTCTGCACTCACTACTCTGCACTCTGCACTCACTACTCTGCACTCTGCACTCACTACTCTGCACTCTGCACTCACTACTCTGCACTCTCTGCACTCACTACTCTGCACTCACAACTCTGCACTCACTACTCTGCACTCATTACTCTGCACTCACTACTCTGCACTCACTACTCTGCACTCACTACTCTGCACTCTGCACTCACTACTCTGCACTCTGCACTCACTACTCTGCACTCTGCACTCACTACTCTGCACTCTCTGCACTCACTACTCTGCACTCACTACTCTGCACTCACAACTCTGCACTCACAACTCTGCACTCACAACTCTGCACTCACTACTCTGCACTCTCGGCACTCACTACTCTGCACTCACTACTCTGCACTCACAACTCTGCACTCACTACTCTGCACTCTCTGCACTCACTACTCTGCACTCACAACTCTGCACTCACTACTCTGCACTCTCTGCACTCACTACTCTGCACTCACTACTCTGCACTCAAAACTCTGCACTCACAACTCTGCACTCACAACTCTGCACTCACTACTCTGCACTCACTACTCTGCACTCACTACTCTGCACTCCTCACTACTCTGCACTCCTCACTACTCTGCACTCACTACTCTGCACTCACTACTCTGCACTCACTACTCTGCACTTTGCACTCACTACTCTGCACTCACTACTCTGCACTCACTACTCTGCATTCTGCACTCACTACTCTGCTCTCTGCACTCACTACTCTGCACTCACTACTCTGCACTCTGCACTCACTACTCTGCACTCACTACTCTGCACTCACTACTCTGCACTCACTACTCACTACTCTGCACTCACTCCTCACTACTCTGCACTCACTCCTCACTACTCTGCACTCACAACTCTGCACTCACAACTCTGCACTCACTACTCTGCACTCACTACTCTGCACTCACTACTCTGCACTCACTACTCTGCATTCTGCAGTCACTACTCTGCACTCTGCACTCACTACTCTGCACTCTGCACTCACTACTCTGCACTCTGCACTCACTACTCTGCACTCACTACTCTGCACTCTTCACTCACTACTCTGCACTCACTACTCTGCACTCTGCACTCACTACTCTGCACTCACTACTCTGCACTCACTACTCTGCACTCACTACTCTGCACTCACTACTCTGCACTCTGCACTCACTACTCTGCACTCACTACTCTGCACTCTGCACCCACTACTCTGCACTCTGCACTCACTACTCTGCACTCTGCACTCACTACTCTGCACTCTCTGCACTCACTACTCTGCACTCACAACTCTGCACTCACAACTCTGCACTCACTACTCTGCACTCACAACTCTGCACTCACAACTCTGCACTCACAACTCTGCACTCACTACTCTGCACTCACTAATCTGCACTCACTACTCTGCACTCACTACTCTGCACTCCTCACTACTCTGCACTCACTACTCTGCACTCACTACTCTGCACTCACTACTCTGCACTCTGCACTCACTACTCTGCACTCTGCACTCACTACTCTGCACTCACTACTCTGCACTCACTACTCTGCACTCACTACTCTGCACTCACTACTCTGCACTCTGCACTCACTACTCTGCACTCACTACTCTGCACTCTCTGCACTCACTACTCTGCACTCACTACTCTGCACTCACAACTCTGCACTCACAACTCTGCACTCACAACTCTGCACTCACTACTCTGCACTCTCTGCACTCACTACTCTGCACTCACTACTCTGCACTCACAACTCTGCACTCACTACTCTGCACTCTCTGCACTCACTACTCTGCACTCACTACTCTGCACTCACAACTCTGCACTCACAACTCTGCACTCACAACTCTGCACTCACAACTCTGCACTCACTACTCTCCACTCACTACTCTGCACTCACTACTCTGCACTCACAACTCTGCACTAACTACTCTGCACTCACTACTCTGCACTCACTACTCTGCACTCACTACTCTGCACTCTGCACTCACTACTCTGCACTCACTATTCTGCACTCTGCACTCACTACTCTGCACTCTCTGCACTCACTACTCTGCACTCCTCACTACTCTGCACTCCTCACTACTCTGCACTCCTCACTACTCTGCACTCCTCACTACTCTGCACTCACTACTCTGCACTCACTACTCTGCACTCACTACTCTGCACTCACTACTCACTACTCTGCACTCACCCCTCACTACTCTGCACTCACTCCTCACTACTCTGCACTCCTCACAACTCTGCACTCACAACTCTGCACTCACAACTCTGCACTCACTACTCTGCACTCACTACTCTGCACTCACTACTCTGCACTCACTACTCTGCACTCACTACTCTGCAATCTGCACTCACTACTCTGCACTCTGCACTCACTACTCTGCACTCTGCACTCACTACTCTGCACTCTGCACTCACTACTCTGCACTCACCACTCAACACTCTGCACTCACTACTCTGCACTCACTACTCTGCACTCTGCACTCACTACTCTGCACTCACTACTCTGCACTCACTACTCTGCACTCACTACTCTGCACTCTGCACTCACTACTCTGCACTCACTACTCTGCACTCTGCACTCACTACTCTGCACTCTGCACTCACTACTCTGCACTCTGCACTCACTACTCTGCACTCACTACTCTGCACTCTCTGCACTCACTACTCTGCACTCACAACTCTGCACTCACAACTCTGCACTCACTACTCTGCACTCACAACTCTGCACTCACAACTCTGCACTCACTACTCTGCACTCACTACTCTGCACTCGCTACTCTGCACTCACTACTCTGCACTCACTACTCTGCACTCACTACTCTGCACTCCTCACTACTCTGCACTCACTACTCTGCACTCACTACTCTGCACTCACTACTCTGCACTCTGCACTCACTACTCTGCACTCACTACTCTGCACTCACTACTCTGCACTCACTACTCTGCACTCACTACTCTGCACTCACTACTCTGCACTCACTACTCTGCACTCTGCACTCACTACTCTGCACTCACTACTCTGCACTCTGCACTCACTACTCTGCACTCTCTGCACTCACTACTCTGCAGTCACTACTCTGCACTCACAACTCTGCACTCACAACTCTGCACTCACTACTCTGCACTCTCTGCACTCACTACTCTGCACTCACTACTCTGCACTCACAACTCTGCACTCACTACTCTGCACTCTCTGCACTCACTACTCTGCACTCACAACTCTGCACTCACAACTCTGCACTCACAACTCTGCACTCACTACTCTGCACTCACTACTCTGCACTCACTACTCTGCACTCACTACTCTGCACTCACTACTCTGCACTCCTCACTACTCTGCACTCACTACTCTGCACTCACTACTCTGCACTCACTACTCTGCATTCTGCACTCACTACTCTGCACTCTGCACTCACTACTCTGCACTCTGCACTCACTACTCTGCACTCACTACTCTGCACTCACTACTCTGCACTCACTACTCTGCACTCACTACTCTGCACTCTGCACTCACTACTCTGCACTCACTACTCTGCACTCTGCACTCACTACTCTGCACTCTCTGCACTCACTACTCTGCAGTCACTACTCTGCACTCACAACTCTGCACTCACAACTCTGCACTCACAACTCTGCACTCACTACTCTGCACTCTCTGCACTCACTACTCTGCACTCACTACTCTGCACTCACTACTCTGCACTCACTACTCTGCACTCTGCACTCACTACTCTGCACTCACTACTCTGCACTCACTACTCTGCACTCTCTGCACTCACTACTCTGCACTCACTACTCTGCACTCACAACTCTGCACTCACAACTCTGCACTCACAACTCTGCACTCACTACTCTGCACTCTCTGCACTCACTACTCTGCACTCACTACTCTGCACTCACAACTCTGCACTCACTACTCTGCACTCTCTGCACTCACTACTCTGCACTCACTACTCTGCACTCACAACTCTGCACTCACAACTCTGCACTCACAACTCTGCACTCACAACTCTGCACTCACTACTCTCCACTCACTACTCTGCACTCACTACTCTGCACTCACAACTCTGCACTCACTACTCTGCACTCACTACTCTGCACTCACTACTCTGCACTCACTACTCTGCACTCTGCACTCACTACTCTGCACTCACTATTCTGCACTCTGCACTCACTACTCTGCACTCTCTGCACTCACTACTCTGCACTCCTCACTACTCTGCACTCCTCACTACTCTGCACTCCTCACTACTCTGCACTCCTCACTACTCTGCACTCACTACTCTGCACTCACTACTCTGCACTCACTACTCTGCACTCACTACTCACTACTCTGCACTCACCCCTCACTACTCTGCACTCACTCCTCACTACTCTGCACTCCTCACAACTCTGCACTCACAACTCTGCACTCACAACTCTGCACTCACTACTCTGCACTCACTACTCTGCACTCACTACTCTGCACTCACTACTCTGCAATCTGCACTCACTACTCTGCACTCTGCACTCACTACTCTGCACTCTGCACTCACTACTCTGCACTCTGCACTCACTACTCTGCACTCACCACTCAACACTCTGCACTCACTACTCTGCACTCACTACTCTGCACTCTGCACTCACTACTCTGCACTCACTACTCTGCACTCACTACTCTGCACTCACTACTCTGCACTCTGCACTCACTACTCTGCACTCACTACTCTGCACTCTGCACTCACTACTCTGCACTCTGCACTCACTACTCTGCACTCTGCACTCACTACTCTGCACTCACTACTCTGCACTCTCTGCACTCACTACTCTGCACTCACAACTCTGCACTCACAACTCTGCACTCACTACTCTGCACTCACAACTCTGCACTCACAACTCTGCACTCACTACTCTGCACTCACTACTCTGCACTCGCTACTCTGCACTCACTACTCTGCACTCACTACTCTGCACTCACTACTCTGCACTCCTCACTACTCTGCACTCACTACTCTGCACTCACTACTCTGCACTCACTACTCTGCACTCTGCACTCACTACTCTGCACTCACTACTCTGCACTCACTACTCTGCACTCACTACTCTGCACTCACTACTCTGCACTCACTACTCTGCACTCACTACTCTGCACTCTGCACTCACTACTCTGCACTCACTACTCTGCACTCTGCACTCACTACTCTGCACTCTCTGCACTCACTACTCTGCAGTCACTACTCTGCACTCACAACTCTGCACTCACAACTCTGCACTCACAACTCTGCACTCACTACTCTGCACTCTCTGCACTCACTACTCTGCACTCACTACTCTGCACTCACAACTCTGCACTCACTACTCTGCACTCTCTGCACTCACTACTCTGCACTCACAACTCTGCACTCACAACTCTGCACTCACAACTCTGCACTCACTACTCTGCACTCACTACTCTGCACTCACTACTCTGCACTCACTACTCTGCACTCACTACTCTGCACTCCTCACTACTCTGCACTCACTACTCTGCACTCACTACTCTGCATTCTGCACTCACTACTCTGCACTCTGCACTCACTACTCTGCACTCTGCACTCACTACTCTGCACTCACTACTCTGCACTCACTACTCTGCACTCACTACTCTGCACTCACTACTCTGCACTCTGCACTCACTACTCTGCACTCACTACTCTGCACTCTGCACTCACTACTCTGCACTCTCTGCACTCACTACTCTGCAGTCACTACTCTGCACTCACAACTCTGCACTCACAACTCTGCACTCACAACTCTGCACTCACTACTCTGCACTCTCTGCACTCACTACTCTGCACTCACTACTCTGCACTCACAACTCTGCACTCACTACTCTGCACTCTCTGCACTCACTACTCTGCACTCACTACTCTGCACTCACAACTCTGCACTCACAACTCTGCACTCACAACTCTGCACTCACTACTCTGCACTCACTACTCTGCACTCACTACTCTGCACTCACTACTCTGCACTCACTACTCTGCACTCACAACTCTGCACTCACTACTCTGCACTCACTACTCTGCACTCACAACTCTGCACTCACTACTCTGCACTTCCTACTCTGCACTCACTACTCTGCACTCACTACTCTGCACTCACTGCTCTGCACTCACTACTCTGCACTCACTACTCTGCACTCACTACTCTGCACTCACTACTCTGCACTCACAACTCTGCACTCACTACTCTGCACTCACTACTCTGCACTCACTACTCACTACTCTGCACTCACTACTCTGCACTCACTACTCTGCGCTCACTACTCTGCACTCCTCACTACTCTGCACTCCTCACTACTCTGCACTCCTCACTACTCTGCACTCCTCACTACTCTGCACTCCTCACTACTCTGCACTCACTACTCTGCACTCACTACTCTGCACTCACTACTCTGCACTCTGCACTCACTACTCTGCACTCACTACTCTGCACTCACTACTCTGCACTCTGCACTCACTACTCTGCACTCTGCACTCACTACTCTGCACTCTGCACTCTCTACTCTGCACTCACTACTCTGCACTCTGCACTCACTACTCTGCACTCTGCACTCACTACTCTGCACTCACTATTCTGCACTCTGCACTCACTACTCTGCACTCTCTGCACTCACTACTCTGCACTCACTACTCTGCACTCACTACTCTGCACTCCTCACTACTCTGCACTCCTCACTACTCTGCACTCACTACTCTGCACTCACTACTCTGCACTCACTACTCTGCACTCCTCACTACTCTGCACTCCTCACTACTCTTCACTCCTCACTACTCTGCACTCACTACTCTGCACTCACTACTCTGCACTCACTACTCCGCACTCACAACTCTGCACTCACAACTCTGCACTCACTACTCTGCACTCACAACTCTGCACTCACAACTCTGCACTCACTACTCTGCACTTACTACTCTGCACTCACTACTCTGCACTCACTACTCACTACTCTACACTCACTACTCTGCACTCACAACTCTGCACTCACAACTCTGCACTCACTACTCTGCACTCACTACTCTGTACTCACTACTCTGCACTCACTACTCTGCACTCACTACTCTGCACTCACTACTCACTACTCTGCACTCTGCACTCACTACTCTGCACTCTGCACTCACTACTCTGCACTCACTACTCTGCACTCACTACTCTGCACTCACTACTCTGCACTCTGCACTCACTACTCTGCACTCACTACTCTGCACTCACTACTCTGCACTCACTACTCTGCACTCACTATTCTGCACTCTGCACTCACTACTCTGCACTCTCTGCACTCACTACTCTGAACTCCTCACTACTCTGCACTCCTCACTACTCTGCACTCCTCACTACTCTGCACTCACTACTTTGCACTCCTCACTACTCTGCACTCACTATTCTGCACTCTGCACTCACTACTCTGCACTGTCTGCACTCACTACTCTGCACTCCTCACTACTCTGCACTCCTCACTACTCTGTACTCACTACTCTGCACTCCTCACTACTCTGCACTCCTCACTACTCTGCACTGTTAGACGGGGACCTTGAGGGTCTGCCGAGCACAGTGATCGCACAGACAGGTAACTTCCCCCCCACAGATGGACACCACACAAAGATCAGGGTAACACCTTTTATGGGCACTTCTGGTAGTAGAGTGGTACGATACAAGGCGATCAGGACACGATGATCCTCTCAATTCTAGTCTCTAGTAAGGGAAGGGGGTAGCGGGACAGTCTTGGTACCCACGGGTACGGAGGTGTAACGGTGATAGCTCACAATCCTCGAGCTCGGTGTTCGGATGGGTCAGACCGCGGCAGCGCCGGCAGGTCCCGAGGAGGTCGTAGGTGGTAACGGGCCGCGGCAGCGCCAGCAGGTCCCAACGAGGATGAAGGTTACAACGGGCCGCGGCAGCGCCAGCAGGTCCCACGAGAATGCAGGTTGCAACGGGCTGCGGCAGCGCCAGCAGGTCCCACGAGGATGGAAGTTACTACGGGCCGCGGCAGCGCCAGCAGGTCCCAACGAGGATGGAGGTTGCAGAGGGCCGCGGCAGCGCCAGCCGGTCCCACGAGGATGAAGGTTGCAGAGGGCCGCGGCAGCGCCAGCAGGCAGGACAATAGTTCACAAGGCAGGGCTGTGGCAGCGCCAGCAGTCCGTCAAGGATGAGTTCGTCGCGGTGTCTCTCGACTCCAGGATACAACTGCCTTCCTGTCCTGGGGCGGCCTCAGTTATAGGTCTGGCGCCCTTTGATGTCCGGACCCTCGCTCTTGGAGGTCGGGAGGTCTGGGATGAGGGAGTCCAGACACCCAGCAGGGGGGTGGAGCCAGCGCCCGAGGAGGCTGGGGGTGCTCGGCACCTGGCGGGGGAGAGCCATCAACACTTCTTACTCCCATTGACCTGCCAAGTGGTCCGTTCACCTCCTCGGTGGAGGGTGGTGCCGGGATGTCGGGGCCTGGCCAGGCCCAGGGTTGGGGTCGGGCTGAGGCCGCGCGGCCGCGTGGTGCCGTGTCCAAGATGGCGGCTGGGCCGGGCAATGGTGCTGACGGCGGCCCGGGCCCTGTCCTGCGGGGAGGGAGCGAGCCCTTCATGTGGCCTGTCCAACATGCGTCCCCCCCAGCTGAAGGCGGGGAGAGTCACCCATCTTCTTGGGGACTTTCCTCGTCGAGGCGGAAAAAGCGGGACAGGCCATCCGCGTTGGCGTGGTCTTGGCCAGGGCGATGCTCCACAGTGAAGTCCATTCCCTGCAGGGAGATGGACCATCGCAATAGTTTGGGGTTCTCCCCCCGCATCTGCATGAGCCATTGCAGGGGCCGATGATCTGTCTGTACCCGGAAATGGGTTCCGAAGAGGTAGGGCCGGAGCTTCTTGAGGGCCCATACCACTGCGAAGGCCTCTCGCTCAATGGTGCTCCAGCGCTGTTCTCGGGGCAGTAGGCGTCTGCTGATAAAGGCCACGGGTTGGTCCACTCCTTCGGGGTTCAATTGGGAGAGGACGGCCCCAATACCATGGTCGGAGGCATCGGTCTGCACGATGAACTCGCGGCTGTAGTCGGGGGCCTGGAGCACCGGAGCGGTGCACATGGCGGCCTTCAGCGTCTCGAAGGCCGCGTGACAGTCGGGAGTCCAGTTGACTCGTTTTGGGTTGTTCCTAGACGTGAGTTCCGTGAGGGGCCCCACAATGCTGCCATAGTCCCTCACAAACCGCCGGTAGTATCCGGTGAGCCCCAGGAAGGCTCGGACCTCTGTTTGTGTTTCGGGGGGTTGCCAGGACTGGATGGCAGCTACCTTGAGTTGGAGGGGGGCCACCAGACCGCTCCCCACTTGGTGTCCGAGGTAGGTCACGGACCCCTGGCCGATTTGGCACTTGCTGGCCTTTATGGTGAGGCCGGCCTGTTGGAGGGCCTGCAGGACCGCTCTGAGGTGGTGGAGGTGGTCTGCCCAGTGGCGGCTGTATACCGCGATGTCGTCCAGGTAGGCGGCGCTGAATTCTTCGAGGCCCGCCAATACCTGGTTCACCAGTCTTTGAAAGGTTGCTGGAGCGTTCTTCATGCCGAAGGGCATCACTCTGAAATGGTAGTGCCCGTCCGGGGTGGAGAACGCGGAACGTTCTTGGGCCCTGGGGGTGAGGCCGATCTGCCAGTAGCCCGCTGTCAGGTCAAAGATGCTTAGGTAGCGGGCTGCCCCCATGCGGTCGACTAGTTCATCTGCTCGGGGGATAGGGTGAGCGTCGGTTCGGGTGACCGCGTTCAGCCCCCGATAGTCGATGCAGAATCGGAGCTCCGGCGTGGTGCCCGGTGCCGCGGCCTTGGGGATCAGGACGACCGGGCTGGCCCAGGGACTGTCCGAAGGCTCGATGACCCCGAGGGCGAGCATCTTGGAGACTTCTTCTTGGATGCATGTACGTACCCGATCCGGTACTCGGTACGCCCGGTGTCGGACAGGAGGACTGTCCCCCGTGTCCACGTCGTGCAGGCACCAGGAGGTGACTCCGGGTGCGAGGGAGAACAGGTTTGCGAACGGCAGCAGGAGGGCCCGGCAATTTTGACGTTGCTCTGGGGTCAGGACCTCGGAGAGTCGGACCCCGTCCACCGAGCCATCTCTTTCCCGAGTCCTCAGTAGGTCAGGGAGGGGCTCGGAGTCTCCTTCTGTGCCACTGTCGGTCGCCATCAGCAGGCTGAGCTCTGAACGCATGAAGTGGGGTTTGAGCCTGTTGGCGTGGAGGACCCGGAGGGGGTTCCGGGGGGACTCCAGGTCGATGAGATAGGTGACGGGACTCCTGCGCTCGATCACCTTGAAGGGCCCCGTCCATTTGTCTTGCAAGGCACACGGTTCGATGGGGGACATCACCCATACCTGCTGACCCGGTTCAAACTCGATGGAGGAGGCATGTTGGTCGTACCACTTCTTCATGTCCTCTTGACTGGCCTCCAGATTGGCTTTAGCGATCTCCCTGAATTTCCGGGTCTGATTTCGGAGGGTCAGGAGGTATTTGTAGACGTCCGGAGGGGTCTTTAGGGGGGCCATTTCCCATTCCTCCTTCACTAGGCTGAGAGGCCCGCGAACGGGGTGTCCGTACAGGAGTTCGAAGGGGCTGAAGCCGAGGGACTTCTGGGGGACTTCTCGGTAGGCGAAGAGGAGGCACGGTAGTAGCACGTCCCACTGGCGGCGTAGGGGTTCTTCCAGCCCCATGATCATTCCCTTGAGGGTGCGGTTGAACCGCTCGACCAGTCCGTTCCCCTGGGGGTGATAGGGGGTGGTGAAGCGGTAAGTGACTCCGCACTGCTGCCAGAGGGATTTCATATACCTTGAAATAAAGTTTGTACCCCTGTCGCTGACGACTTCCCGGGGGAAGCCCACTCGAGAGAAGATCCCCATCAAGGCTCGACCCACTACTGGGGCTGTTATAGTACGAAGGGGGACCGCCTCAGGATAGCGGGTGGCGTGGTCCACCAGGACCAGGATGAAGCGATGCCCCTGTGCTGTTCGGGGGTCCAGGGGCCCCACAATGTCTATTCCCACCCTTTCAAACGGGGTGGTCACCACGGGGAATGGTTGTAGGGGTGCCTTGAGTTTGCGGCCGCTCTTCCCGCTGGCCTGGCAGGTCGGGCAGGACCGGCAATGGTTGGAGACGTCATTTCTCATTTTGGGCCAAAAAAAGTGAGTCACCAGGCGGTGGTAGGTCTTGTCTTGGCCCAGGTGCCCGGCCAGGGGGACATCATGGGCTAGGTTCAACAGGAAGTCTCGGAAGTGGAGGGGCACCACCAGCACTCGTCCGGCCCCCAGTTCTGCGATTTTCTGCTCGCTGTACAAGAGATCATTGTCCCAATAAACCCAGTGGGCCCCGGTGGTGTCTCCTTGGCTCTGGGCGAGCGCTTGCTGTCGCAATCCCTCGAGGGAGGGGCAGGTCTTTTGCTCCTGCCGGAATTGTTCCTGGGTGGGCCCCCCTTCTTGACGCCACTGAGCCAGGTCGGGAAGCTCGGGGGGCTGTGTGGACCCCTCTGTGGTGGGGTCCGGGTGGTCGGTCTGGAGGAAGTCTTCTTCTGGAGTGATCGAGGGCGGAGGTGCTGCCCATTCTGGTTCTTCTGGTCTAGGGATGGTGCGGGTGGCCATGGACCGGGTGGTTACGCACGCCCAGTCCGGGAGACCCAACATCCCCAGATGCTCTCTTCTTTCCACAGCGGCCCACGGGGAGCTCTCGAGATCGTTCCCCAGGAGGCAGTCCACGGGGGCATCGTCGCGGACAGTTACTTTCAGCATGCCGGACACTCCTCCCCATTCGAAGGGGACGCAGGCCATCCGACACAGGCTCTCCGAGTTATCTGCCGATCGGACGGGGCAAAGTACGTTTGGTAGGATTTGTTCTGGGGTCACCAGGTGACAACGGACGGCCGTCACACTGGCCCCGGTGTCACGCAGGGCCTCGGCCTTGCGCCCATTGATGCTCACCCATTGGCTGTACTTCCGAGTGTTGGCGGGCAGGGGAGTCCGCGGGACCATGTCTCTTCCTCCCAGGCATGCCAGGGTCATGGCGGCGGGTTCCCACTCGAACTGCTCCGACTCATAGGTCTCCGTGTCTTCGGAGACTTGTTCTTCTCCCAGGGCGGCGGCCGCCATCTGGCGGGGCCCGGGGACCTGGTTCTTCGGGCAGGTCGGGTCACTGGCATAGTGGCCGACTCGCTGGCATCGATGACACGTCACGTTAGCTCGGAACCCCGGGCGCATCGGGGGGTTTCCCCAGCCTGCTGGGGCCGGGGTGGCGTTAGTGGGCGCGGCCGGGACGGCGTCTCGGCCCCGGCCCGGGCCTCCCCCTCCTCCTCGGGGACGATGATGACCTTGGTTGGTTCTGTTCTGCTCATTCGGCCCACTCCGGGCCACTCGGGTGCTCTCCCACCGGTCAGCCTCGGTGGCGAGCTGCCGGGGTTCCGGGGGGTTGCGGTATTTGTCTCTGTCCATGCCTCTAGGGCGTTTTTGAAGTCTTCTTTTGTGCTTAGCCCGGTGGTAGCAATGCCTAAGTCCATGCAAAATTGTTTGAGCTCTCGGTGGTTGTATTCTTCCAGCTTTTCCATCTAAAACTTCTCCGCCGATCCGCTCTCTTTGGTCGTCATTGTGGTTTTAGTCGTAGGGTGAGTTACTGTCTGTACGGTACGCGTTGGTTCGGATCGCGCCGCTAGCCACCAATGTTAGACGGGGACCTTGAGGGTCGGCCGAGCACAGTGATCGCACAGACAGGTAACTTCCCCCCCACAGATGGACACCACACAAAGATCAGGGTAACACCTTTTATGGGCACTTCTGGTAGTAGAGTGGTACGATACAAGGCGATCAGGACACGATGATCCTCTCAATTCTAGTCTCTAGTAAGGGAAGGGGGTAGCGGGACAGTCTTGGTACCCACGGGTACGGAGGTGTAACGGTGATAGCTCACAATCCTCGAGCTCGGTGTTCGGATGGGTCAGACCGCGGCAGCGCCGGCAGGTCCCGAGGAGGTCGTAGGTGGTAACGGGCCGCGGCAGCGCCAGCAGGTCCCAACGAGGATGAAGGTTACAACGGGCCGCGGCAGCGCCAGCAGGTCCCACGAGAATGCAGGTTGCAACGGGCCGCGAGAGCGCCAGCAGGTCCCACGAGGATGGAAGTTACTATGGGCCGCGGCAGCGCCAGCAGGTCCCAACGAGGATGGAGGTTGCAGAGGGCCGCGGCAGCGCCAGCCGGTCCCACGAGGATGAAGGTTGCAGAGGGCCGCGGCAGCGCCAGCAGGCAGGACAATAGTTCACAAGGCAGGGCTGTGGCAGCGCCAGCAGTCCGTCAAGGATGAGTTCGTCGCGGTGTCTCTCGACTCCAGGATACAACTGCCTTCCTGTCCTGGGGCGGCCTCAGTTATAGGTCTGGCGCCCTTTGATGTCCGGACCCTCGCTCTTGGAGGTCGGGAGGTCTGGGATGAGGGAGTCCAGACACCCAGCAGGGGGGTGGAGCCAGCGCCCGAGGAGGCTGGGGGTGCTCGGCACCTGGCGGGGGAGAGCCATCAACACTTCTTACTCCCATTGACCTGCCAAGTGGTCCGTTCACCTCCTGGGTGGAGGGTGGTGCCGGGATGTCGGGGCCTGGCCAGGCCCAGGGTTGGGGTCGGGCTGAGGCCGCGCGGCCGCGTGGTGCCGTGTCCAAGATGGCGGCTGGGCCGGGCAATGGTGCTGACGGCGGCCCGGGCCCTGTCCTGCGGGGAGGGAGCGAGCCCTTCATGTGGCCTGTCCAACATGCACTCACTACTCTGCACTCACTACTCTGCACTCACTGCTCTGCACTCACTACTCTGCACTCACTACTCTGCACTCACTACTCTGCACTCACTACGCTGCACTCACAACTCTGCACTCACTACTCCGCACTCACTACTCTGCACTCACTACTCACTACTCTGCACTCACTACTCTGCACTCACTACTCTGCACTCACTACTCTGCACTCCTCACTACTCTGCACTCCTCACTACTCTGCACTCCTCACTACTCTGCACTCCTCACTACTCTGCACTCACTACTCTGCACTCACTACTCTGCACTCACTACTCTGCACTCTGCACTCACTACTCTGCACTCACTACTCTGCACTCTGCACTCACTACTCTGCACTCACTACTCTGCACTCACTACACTGCACTCACTACTCTGCACTCTGCACTCACTACTCTGCACTCACTACTCTGCACTCTGCACTCACTATTCTGCACTCTGCACTCACTATTCTGCACTCTGCACTCACTACTCAGCACTCACTACTCTGCACTCTGCACTCACTGCTCTGCACTCACTACTCTGCACTCTCCACTCACTACTCTGCACTCACTACTCTGCACTCACTACTCTGCACTCACTACTCTGCACTCTGCACTCACTACTCTGCACTCACTACTCTGCACTCTGCACTCACAACTCTGCACTCTGCACTCACTACTCTGCACTCTGCACTCACTACTCTGCACTCTCTGCACTCACTACTCTGCACTCACAACTCTGCACTCACAACTCTGCACTCACTACTCTGCACTCACAACTCTGCACTCACAACTCTGCACTCACAACTCTGCACTCACAACTCTGCACTCACTACTCTGCACTCACTACTCTGCACTCTGCACTCACTACTCTGCACTCTGCACTCACTACTCTGCACTCTGCACTCACTACTCTGCACTCTGCACTCACTACTCTGCACTCACTACTCTGCACTCACTACTCTGCACTCTGCACTCACTACTCTGCACTCACTATTCTGCACTCTGCACTCACTACTCTGCACTCTCTGCACTCACTACTCTGCACTCCTCACTACTCTGCACTCCTCACTACTCTGCACTCCTCACTACTCTGCACTCCTCACTACTCTGCACTCACTACTCGGCATTCACTACACTGCACTCACTACTCTGCACTCTGCACTCACTACTCTGCACTCACTACTCTGCACTCTGCACTCACTATTCTGCACTCTGCACTCACTATTCTGCACTCTGCACTCACTACTCAGCACTCACTACTCTGCACTCTGCACTCACTACTCTGCACTCACTACTCTGCACTCTGCACTCACTACTCTGCACTCACTACTCTGCACTCACTACTCTGCACTCACTACTCTGCACTCTGCACTCACTACTCTGCACTCACTACTCTGCACTCTGCACTCACAACTCTGCACTCTGCACTCACTACTCTGCACTCTGCACTCACTACTCTGCACTCTCTGCACTCACTACTCTGCACTCACAACTCTGCACTCACAACTCTGCACTCACTACTCTGCACTCACAACTCTGCAATCACAACTCTGCACTCACAACTCTGCACTCACAACTCTGCACTCACTACTCTGCACTCACTACTCTGCACTCTGCACTCACTACTCTGCACTCTGCACTCACTACTCTGCACTCTGCACTCACTACTCTGCACTCTGCACTCACTACTCTGCACTCACTACTCTGCACTCACTACTCTGCACTCACTACTCTGCACTCTGCACTCACTACTCTGCACTCACTATTCTGCACTCTGCACTCACTACTCTGCACTCTCTGCACTCACTACTCTGCACTCCTCACTACTCTGCACTCCTCACTACTCTGCACTCCTCACTACTCTGCACTCCTCACTACTCTGCACTCACTACTCGGCACTCACTACTCTGCACTCACTACTCTGCACTCACTACTCTGCACTCACTACTCACTACTCTGCACTCACTCCTCACTACTCTGCACTCACTCCTCACTACTCTGCACTCCTCACTACTCTGCACTCCTCACTACTCTGCACTCACTACTCTGCACTCTGCACTCACTACTCTGCACTCTGCACTCACTACTCTGCACTCTGCACTCACTACTCTGCACTCACTACTCTGCACTCTGCACTCACTACTCTGCACTCACTACTCTGCACTCACTACTCTGCACTCACTACCCTGTACTCACTACTCTGCACTCTGCACTCACTACTCTGCACTCACTACTCTGCACTCTGCACTCACTACTCTGCACTCTGCACTCACTACTCTGCACTCACTACTCTGCACTCTGCACTCACTACTCTGCACTCTGCACTCACTACTCTGCACTCTGCACTCACTACTCTGCACTCTCTGCACTCACTACTCTGCACTCACAACTCTGCACTCACTACTCTGCACTCACTACTCTGCACTCACTACTCTGCACTCACTACTCTGCACTCACTACTCTGCACTCTGCACTCACTACTCTGCACTCTGCACTCACTACTCTGCACTCTGCACTCACTACTCTGCACTCTCTGCACTCACTACTCTGCACTCACTACTCTGCACTCACAACTCTGCACTCACAACTCTGCACTCACAACTCTGCACTCACTACTCTGCACTCTCTGCACTCACTACTCTGCACTCACTACTCTGCACTCACAACTCTGCACTCACTACTCTGTACTCTCTGCACTCACTACTCTGCACTCACTACTCTGCACTCACAACTCTGCACTCACAACTCTGTACTCACTACTCTGCACTCACTACTCTGCACTCACTACTCTGCACTCACTACTCTGCACTCACTACTCTGCACTCACTACTCTGCACTCCTCACTACTCTGCACTCCTCACTACTCTGCACTCACTACTCTGCACTCACTACTCTGCACTCACTACTCTGCACTTTGCACTCACTACTCTGCACTCACTACTCTGCACTCACTACTCTGCATTCTGCACTCACTACTCTGCACTCTGCACTCACTACTCTGCACTCACTACTCTGCACTCTGCACTCACTACTCTGCACTCACTACTCTGCACTCACTACTCTGCACTCTGCACTCACTACTCTGCACTCACTACTCTGCACTCACTACTCTGCACTCACTACTCTGCACTCTGCACTCACTACTCTGCACTCACTATTCTGCACTCTGCACTCACTACTCTGCACTCTCTGCACTCACTACTCTGCACTCCTCACTACTCTGCACTCCTCACTACTCTGCACTCCTCACTACTCTGCACTCCTCACTACTCTGCACTCCTCACTACTCTGCACTCCTCACTACTCTGCACTCCTCACTACTCTGCACTCCTCACTACTCTGCACTCACTACTCTGCACTCACTACTCACTACTCTGCACTCACTCCTCACTACTCTGCACTCACTCCTCACTACTCTGCACTCCTCACAACTCTGCACTCACAACTCTGCACTCACAACTCTGCACTCACAACTCTGCACTCACTACTCTGCACTCACTACTCTGCACTCACTACTCTGCACTCACTACTCTGCACTCACTACTCTGCATTCTGCACTCACTACTCTGCACTCTGCATTCACTACTCTGCACTCTGCACTCACTACTCTGCACTCTGCACTCACTACTCTGCACTCACTACTCTGCACTCTGCACTCACTACTCTGCACTCAGCACTCTGCACTCACTACTCTGCACTCACTACTCTGCACTCACTACTCTGCACTCACTACTCTGCACTCACTACTCTGCACTCTGCACTCACTACTCTGCACTCACTACTCTGCACTCTGCACTCACTACTCTGCACTCTGCACTCACTACTCTGCACTCTGCACTCACTACTCTGCACTCTCTGCACTCACTACTCTGCACTCACAACTCTGCACTCACAACTCTGCACTCACTACTCTGCACTCACAACTATGCACTCACAACTCTGCACTCACTACTCTGCACTCACTACTCTGCACTCACTACTCTGCACTCACTACTCTGCACTCCTCACTACTCTGCACTCACTACTCTGCACTCACTACTCTGCACTCACTACTCTGCACTCTGCACTCACTACTCTGCACTCTGCACTCACTACTCTGCACTCTGCACTCACTACTCTGCACTCACTACTCTGCACTCACTACTCTGCACTCACTACTCTGCACTCACTACTCTGCACTCACTACTCTGCACTCTGCACTCACTACTCTGCACTCTGCACTCACTACTCTGCACTCTCTGCACTCACTACTCTGCACTCACTACTCTGCACTCACAACTCTGCACTCACAACTCTGCACTCACAACTCTGCACTCACTACTCTGCACTCTCTGCACTCACTACTCTGCACTCACTACTCTGCACTCACAACTCTGCACTCACTACTCTGTACTCTCTGCACTCACTACTCTGCACTCACTACTCTGCACTCACAACTCTGCACTCACAACTCTGCACTCACAACTCTGCACTCACTACTCTGCACTCACTACTCTGCACTCACTACTCTGCACTCACTACTCTGCACTCACTACTCTGCACTCACTACTCTGCACTCCTCACTACTTTGCACTCCTCACTACTCTGCACTCACTACTCTGCACTCACTACTCTGCACTCACTACTCTGCACTCTGCACTCACTACTCTGCACTCACTACTCTGCACTCTGCACTCACTACTCTGCACTCTGCACTCACTACTCTGCACTCACTACTCTGCACTCACTACTGTGCACTCACTACTCTGCACTCTGCACTCACTACTCTGCACTCTCTGCACTCATTACTCTGCACTCACCACTCTGCACTCCTCACTACTCTGCACTCCTCACTACTCTGCACTCCTCACTACTCTGCACTCACTACTCTGCACTCACTACTCTGCACTCACTACTCTGCACTCCTCACTACTATGCACTCCTCACTACTCTGCACTCCTCACTACTCTGCACTCACTACTCTGCACTCACTACTCTGCACTCACAACTCTGCACTCACAACTCTGCACTCACTACTCTGCACTTACTACTCTGCACTCACTACTCTGCACTCACTACTCACTACTCTGCACTCACTACTCTGCACTCACAACTCTGCACTCACAACTCTGCACCCACAACTCTGCACTCACAACTCTGCACTCACAACTCTGCACTCACTACTCTGCACTCACTACTCTGCACTCACTACTCTGCACTCACTACTCTGCACTCACTACTCTGCACTCACTACTCACTACTCTGCACTCTGCACTCACTACTCTGCACTCTGCACTCACTACTCTGCACTCACTACTCTGCACTCTGCACTCACTACTCTGCACTCACTACTCTGCACTCACTACTCTGCACTCTGCACTCACTACTCTGCACTCACTATTCTGCACTCTGCACTCACTACTCTGCACTCTCTGCACTCACTACTCTGAACTCCTCACTACTCTGCACTCCTCACTACTCTGCACTCCTCACTACTCTGCACTCACTACTCTGCACTCCTCACTACTCTGCACTCACTATTCTGCACTCTGCACTCACTACTCTGCACTGTCTGCACTCACTACTCTGCACTCCTCACTACTCTGCACTCCTCACTACTCTGCACTCCTCACTACTCTGCACTCACTACTCTGCACTCACTACTCTGCACTCACTGCTCTGCACTCACTACTCTGCACTCACTACTCTGCACTCACTACTCTGCACTCACAACTCTGCACTCACTACTCTGCACTCACTACTCTGCACTCACTACTCACTACTCTGCACTCACTACTCTGCACTCACTACTCTGCGCTCACTACTCTGCACTCCTCACTACTCTGCACTCCTCACTACTCTGCACACCTCACTACTCTGCACTCACTACTCTGCACTCACTACTCTGCACTCACTACTCTGCACTCACTACTCTGCACTCTGCACTCACTACTCTGCACTCACTACTCTGCACTCTGCACTCACTACTCTGCACTCACTACTCTGCACTCACTACTCTGCACTCTGCACTCACTACTCTGCACTCACTACTCTGCACTCTGCACTCACTATTCTGCACTCTGCACTCACTATTCTGCACTCTGCACTCACTACTCTGCACTCTGTGCACTCACTACTCTGCACTCACTACTCTGCACTCCTCACTACTCTGCACTCCTCACTACTCTGCACTCCTCACTACTCTGCACTCCTCACTACTCTGCACTCACTACTCTGCACTCACTACTCTGCACTCACTACTCTGCACTCACTACTCTGCACTCACTACTCTGCATTCACTACTCTGCACTCACTACTCTGCACTCACTACTCGGCACTCACTACTCTGCACTCACTACTCTGCACTCTGCACTCACTACTCTGCACTCTGCACTCACTACTCTGCACTCTCTGCACTCACTACTCTGCACTCACTACTCTGCACTCACAACTCTGCACTCACAACTCTGCACTCACAACTCTGCACTCACTACTCTGCACTCTCTGCACTCACTACTCTGCACTCACTACTCTGCACTCACAACTCTGCACTCACTACTCTGCACTCTCTGCACTCACTACTCTGCACTCACTACTCTGCACTCACAACTCTGCACTCACAACTCTGCACTCACAACTCTGCACTCACTACTCTGCACTCACTACTCTGCACTCACTACTCTGCACTCACTACTCTGCACTCACTACTCTGCACTCACTACTCTGCACTCCTCACTACTTTGCACTCCTCACTACTCTGCACTCACTACTCTGCACTCACTACTCTGCACTCACTACGCTGCACTCTGCACTCACTACTCTGCACTCACTACTCTGCACTCTGCACTCACTACTCTGCACTCTGCACTCACTACTCTGCACTCACTACTCTGCACTCACTACTGTGCACTCACTACTCTGCACTCTGCACTCACTACTCTGCACTCACTACTCTGCACTCACTACTCACTACTCTGCACTCACTACTCTGCACTCACTACTCTGCGCTCACTACTCTGCACTCCTCACTACTCTGCACTCCTCACTACTCTGCACACCTCACTACTCTGCACTCACTACTCTGCACTCACTACTCTGCACTCACTACTCTGCACTCACTACTCTGCACTCTGCACTCACTACTCTGCACTCACTACTCTGCACTCTGCACTCACTACTCTGCACTCACTACTCTGCACTCACTACTCTGCACTCTGCACTCACTACTCTGCACTCACTACTCTGCACTCTGCACTCACTATTCTGCACTCTGCACTCACTATTCTGCACTCTGCACTCACTACTCTGCACTCTGTGCACTCACTACTCTGCACTCACTACTCTGCACTCCTCACTACTCTGCACTCCTCACTACTCTGCACTCCTCACTACTCTGCACTCCTCACTACTCTGCACTCACTACTCTGCACTCACTACTCTGCACTCACTACTCTGCACTCACTACTCTGCACTCACTACTCTGCATTCACTACTCTGCACTCACTACTCTGCACTCACTACTCGGCACTCACTACTCTGCACTCACTACTCTGCACTCTGCACTCACTACTCTGCACTCTGCACTCACTACTCTGCACTCTCTGCACTCACTACTCTGCACTCACTACTCTGCACTCACAACTCTGCACTCACAACTCTGCACTCACAACTCTGCACTCACTACTCTGCACTCTCTGCACTCACTACTCTGCACTCACTACTCTGCACTCACAACTCTGCACTCACTACTCTGCACTCTCTGCACTCACTACTCTGCACTCACTACTCTGCACTCACAACTCTGCACTCACAACTCTGCACTCACAACTCTGCACTCACTACTCTGCACTCACTACTCTGCACTCACTACTCTGCACTCACTACTCTGCACTCACTACTCTGCACTCACTACTCTGCACTCCTCACTACTTTGCACTCCTCACTACTCTGCACTCACTACTCTGCACTCACTACTCTGCACTCACTACGCTGCACTCTGCACTCACTACTCTGCACTCACTACTCTGCACTCTGCACTCACTACTCTGCACTCTGCACTCACTACTCTGCACTCACTACTCTGCACTCACTACTGTGCACTCACTACTCTGCACTCTGCACTCACTACTCTGCACTCACTATTCTGCACTCTGCACTCACTACTCTGCACTCTCTGCACTCACTACTCTGCACTCCTCACTACTCTGCACTCCTCACTACTCTGCACTCCTCACTACTCTGCACTCCTCACTACTCTGTACTCACTACTCTGCACTCACTACTCTGCACTCACTACTCTGCACTCCTCACTACTATGCACTCCTCACTACTCTGCACTCCTCACTACTCTGCACTCACTACTCTGCACTCACTAGTCTGCACTCACAACTCTGCACTCACAACTCTGCACTCACTACTCTGCACTTACTACTCTGCACTCACTACTCTGCACTCACTACTCACTACTCTGCACTCACTACTCTGCACTCACAACTCTGCACTCACAACTCTGCACCCACAACTCTGCACTCACAACTCTGCACTCACAACTCTGCACTCACTACTCTGCACTCACTACTCTGCACTCACTACTCCTCACTCACTACTCTGCACTCACTACTCTGCACTCACTACTCTGCACTCACTACTCACTACTCTGCACTCTGCACTCACTACTCTGCACTCACTACTCTGCACTCTGCACTCACTACTCTGCACTCACTACTCTGCACTCACGACTCTGCACTCTGCACTCACTACTCTGCACTCACTACTCTGCACTCTGCACTCACTACTCTGCACTCACTACTCTGCACTCACTACTCACTACTCTGCACTCTGCACTCACTACTTTGCACTCACTACTCTGCAGTCACTACACTCTGCACTCACTATTCTGCACTCTGCACTCACTACTCTGCACTCACTACTCTGCACTCACTACTCTGCACTCACTACTCTGCACCCCTCACTACTCTGCACTCACTACTCTGCACTCTGCACTCACTACTCTGCACTCACTACTCTGCACTCACTACTCACTACTCTGCACTCACTACTCTGCACTCTGCACTCACTACTCTGCACTCTGCACTCACTACTCTGCACTCACTCCTCTGCACTCACTACTCTGCACTCTGCACTCACTACTCTGCACTCACTACTCTGCACTCACTACTCACTACTCTGCACTCTGCACTCACTACTCTGCACTCTGCACTCACTACTCTGCACTCACTACTCTGCACTCTGCACTCACTACTCTGCACTCACTACTCTGCACTCTGCACTCACTACTCTGCACTCACTACTCTGCACTCACTACTCTGCACTCACTGCTCTGCACTCACTACTCTGCACTCACTACTCTGCACTCACTACTCTGCACTCACAACTCTGCACTCACTACTCTGCACTCACTACTCTGCACTCACTACTCACTACTCTGCACTCACTACTCTGCACTCACTACTCTGCGCTCACTACTCTGCACTCCTCACTACTCTGCACTCCTCACTACTCTGCACTCCTCACTACTCTGCACTCACTACTCTGCACTCACTACTCTGCACTCACTACTCTGCACTCACTACTCTGCACTCTGCACTCACTACTCTGCACTCTGCACTCACTACTCTGCACTCACTACTCTGCACTCACTACTCTGCACTCTGCACTCACTACTCTGCACTCACTACTCTGCACTCTGCACTCACTATTCTGCACTCTGCACTCACTATTCTGCACTCTGCACTCACTACTCTGCACTCTGTGCACTCACTACTCTGCACTCACTACTCTGCACTCCTCACTACTCTGCACTCCTCACTACTCTGCACTCCTCACTACTCTGCACTCCTCACTACTCTGCACTCCTCACTACTCTGCACTCACTACTCTGCACTCACTACTCTGCACTCACTACTCTGCACTCACTACTCTGCATTCACTACTCTGCACTCACTACTCACTACTCTGCACTCTGCACTCACTACTCTGCACTCTGCACTCACTACTTTGCACTCACTACTCTGCACTCACTACACTCTGCACTCACAAATCTGTACTCACTACTCTGCACTCTGCACTCACTACTCTGCACTCACTACTCACTACTCTGCACTCTGCACTCACTACTTTGCACTCACTACTCTGCAGTCACTACACTCTGCACTCACTATTCCTGCACTCTGCACTCACTACTCTGCACTCACTACTCTGCACTCACTACTCTGCACCCCTCACTACTCTGCACTCACTTCTCTGCACTCTGCACTCACTACTCTGCACTCACTACTCTGCACTCACTACTCACTACTCTGCACTCTGCACTCACTACTCTGCACTCTGCACTCACTACTCTGCACTCTGCACTCACTACTCTGCACTCACTCCTCTGCACTCACTACTCTGCACTCTGCACTCACTACTCTGCACTCACTACTCTGCACTCACAACTCTGCACTCACAACTCTGCACTCTGCACTCACAACTCTGCACTCTGCACTCACTACTCGTTACTCTGCACTCACAACTCTGTACTCTGCACTCACAACTCTGCACTCTGCACTCACTACTCTGCACTCACTACTCTGCACTCACTACCCTGCACTCACTACTCTACACACTCACTACTCTGCACTCACTACTCTGCACTCACTACTCTGCACTCACTACTCTGCACTCACTATTCTGCACTCTGCACTCACTACTCTCTGCACTCACTACTCTGCACTCACTACTCTCTGCACTCACTACTCTTTGCACTCACTACTCTCTGCACTCACTACTCTCTGCACTCACTACTCTGCACTCACTACTCTGCACTCACTACTCTGCACTCACTACCCTGCACTCACTACTCTACACACTCACTACTCTGCACTCACTACTCTGCACTCACTACTCTGCACTCACTACTCTACACACTCACAACTCTGCACTCACTAGTCTGCACACTCACTAGTTTGCACACTCACTACTCTGCACACTCACTACACTGCACTCACTACTCTGCACACTCACTACTCGGCACACTCACTACTCTGCACTCACTACTCTGCACACTCACTACTCTGCACTCACTACTCTGCACTCACTACTCTGCACTCACTACTCTGCACTCACTACTCTGCACTCACTACTCTGCACTCTGCACACTCACTCTGCACACTCACTCTGCACTCACTACTTCACACTCTGCACACTCTGCACTCACACTCACCTTCTGCCTCACAGAGGGATTAAGTGAGCACCGTTCTACTGGGCAGACCTGGGGTCGGGCGTGAGGGTCACCAGGGGCGCGCACGGCTTATAGAGCTATACCGATCAACACAATATTCTCCGGAGTGCCATCCATCTACCGCAGTAGCAGAAATTAGTTTGAAAGCATTGTCGAAGATTGCAAAAAAAGCGCCTCATTTAGAAGCGATGAACAGAATTCAATTTTTAGAGCTCCCATGATGTGAAAACAATTTACAATGTACTGTGAACAAACTATTTACGAAGATAAAATATTAGTGAGATAGGTAGTAATCCTTATGCATATTGCCAGATAAGCAGGTGCACCAATGGTCCTCTACACTGGAAAGTCATTTTGAGGATGTAAACACTTCTCAGAAGACAATCTCCTTGACTACAGCGGACCTGCAACAGTGTGCAAAATGTCATGACATTTTGTGTTTATGTACGCTGTTGTATAGATATTTATTGCCCTAATTTCTTTTCAGTATTAGAGGATATCTTTGAAAATACAAGCCTATTATGGAAGTGGATAGAAATGATTATGATCATCGTGGCTAACACAAAGGTGCAGTGAGGAAAGTGAGTGGCAGATATCGCCACCTCATGGTAACTGAGTATAGTCGGTCCAGTGGTAGCTTGCACAGCCACGTTCTGTCACTCCGTGTCCGGACTTCGACACTGTGGAATGGGGTTCAAGTCCCAGCGTCGGCTCTCCCAGAGATTACAAAAAAACATGCTGATCGAAAGAAATAAAATTAAACAATACCGATTGGCGTGACGAGGATAAATCCATGTGCAGTGCACTGCCCCCTTGCCTTGTAGACACCGCAGCCCAAGAAAACATGATTGACGGAGCAAAACGGTGGTCTAATTGTCCATAGCCAAAGTATATAACAAGCTGAGGATCAACGGGCGTGAAAACAGCGTGGTGGGCGCGCACGTGACGCAGCGTGGGCGTGCACATCAGCTGAAGATCGCCGGAGAAGACACCGAGTCTGCCTGCTGCCGTGACTGACCCGCTGGAGGGAAAGAGCCCGGTGAGTGGGGGTAGAGGGGGGGGCGGCAGAGAGGGAGTGGGCAGAGAGGGAGGGTGTGTGTGTGTGTGTGTGTGTGTGTGTGTGTGTGTGTGCGCGTGTGTCTGTCTGTCTATGTGTGTCTGGGGCGTGCCTGCCTGCCTGTGTGTGTGCGCGTCCACAGACCCTGGTAGGCTCGTGCACCGCTCTGTCCTCCCTTGAGAGCGAACTCAACTGCAATAGGGCTCGGTGCCGAGCCCTAAAAACAGGATCAGCCACTCATATCTACACTTGATTAAAGAACCAGGTTTTACTAATTTTCCTGAAACAGTATTCGGTCTTGACCATGCGAAGATGAATAGGCAAGTTTGATTTACATTATTCAAATGTCTTGATGACTGCTTAATGAGTGGCTCCTCTTCTTCATGAGATGGCTACAAATGCTGAAGCAGAAGCATGAGGCAATGAGCTTTCATGGGTACTGAAGCTTGGTCAATACTCCCTGTTTAGGAGTCAAGGATGGGTACTGCCTAGGTGCATGGATTTAGGCAGACTCCATCCCCATACAAATGGAGCAGATTTTCACCAAACCTACTCACATTGAGTTGGTAACTATACTGTAGTGACATGCCATGTGTCACTCATTCACTGCACAGCTGGAGACTAGAAAAGTATGACACCCTTCTTCTATAGACCATCACTAGACATGATGGCTAGAGAGCCAAATAAATCGTGGGACAAGGATTGCCCCTGGTTGGTGGATTCAGTTTAGTGCTTACCTACCAAGCCTTTATGTCTCTTCTCTTCTCTCATGTTCGTAGGTACATATCCTTTCTTGTCCAAGAGTCTTCCTTCAGGGCGAATATTTCCTGTGGCTCTCCTCTGTTGCCCTCAGAGCACGAGCGCCAGGGTCTGCAAAGTGACCATTCTGCTGGTCAGAACAGTTCCCAATCTTCAGGGAAGCACACTTGATTCAAACAAGCACTGTCACTCACTAGCACACTTTAATCCAATCAGACTGCAGGTAGTGCTATCAATGTTGGCTTGCTTGACACCCACATATGTTACATACACAGCACATATCCCTCTGGGGACACTACTTTAGCAATCCTTGTGGTGATAGCTATTTGTCATTCGCTCACCTTTACAAATTTACCTTTAAGTAAGTGTCCCTATTAAATGAGCACATTTTCCACCCATGGCACATTTCTCTTCCTGATTGTTTATATCCATTTAAGGGAGATCTGTACTAAATGTAGTCATTCCACTGAGCTCTGGATTAGTTCTAAACTGTTTGGTGGAATTCGTAGTGATTGTATACATCAGGATGGGATTTACAAAGTTTATCTCCAAGAAATTAGGAAAATGACCTTGAATATAAGGCGTGATAGATGGTCTTCAACAACAGAGCTCTTCCTAACTATGCAGAAGGGTAATGTGGTGTCACAATTAGCAGAACGGGACAGATGGATATTAGAAACAAGGGTTATTCAAATTGTTATAGCTGCAGCTAAATACATTAACAAAAGGCCATGTGAAACCAATAAAATAAACAAGTAAATTAATAATTGCAGATTTGTCCCTCCATATGTGAATAAGTCCACTCAAACATAAGAGCTGGTAATAGTGTTTCAGAAAAAAATAGAAAGTGATGAAAATTGGGCACAAGGAATCCGAGAAGGAATCTAAACTACTGCTGCCCAGTAAATGTCTCTATGGCTTGGCTTTTTAGGTTTGGCTTAACAGACATTACAAGCTGTCTGGCTGTGGAAAGAACTTACAGTGGTCTTACAGTCCGTCTATTGATACCATTGGTGAGCTTCATTAACAACTTGTATTTGCTTGTTTCTTATTCAATGGCTCTCTTTCTCTCATCTTGTACATCTTGGGTTGGTCCCTCTCCTGGAGCAGAGCCTTAGTACCATCCTTTAGCTATGCTTACTTGTATCCTTTCACTGTTCACTTTTATTGACTTCCTTTTTTCTTTTTGGTTATACACTCTATAAGAGTGAGTGCATTTTCCAGCTCTCAACCTTGTGTAAATTTCCCCCGCCATAAACCATGCCCCTTTGCTCTGTGTCGCTCTCTCCCTCATATGTATCCCCCAACAAAACACCAACATGCTCTGTGTTTCTCTATTCCTTGTGTGCTTCTCCTCCCCTATTAAACCCCCCTGCATCATGTTTCTCTCCTCCTCATGTGCTTTCCCCTCTACAAACCATTGATCCACCGTCTGTGCTCTCTGGTGCTAGATGTGGTAGGTGCAGTACCGCAAGCTGTGCTTAGTGGTCCCTAGTGAGCATCATAATCTTGGAAGATATTGTAAATCCACCCTATCCATATTGCATTGCATGCAAGACAGTACCACGAGTACATTCAAATTGCTATGTCCATATATACAATTAGCTTTAAAATGTGACAAAAGAATTATTATATTAGTTCTGGATTCGGTTGTACTCTATGTGGAGCTGAGGAAGGGAAATTTATAGAAGGTCTAATATAAATGTGAGATGTTCTAGCAAGTAAAGTAACCACGGCCAATTTAGTGTAGGGTCAAGTGAGTATCTTGCCTAAAGGCCTTTAAGGAAATAGTGTCTTTGAGGCTGTAATTAAAACCTAGGGCGTACCAACACATGTAACAGGGGGTGTCCTCATTGGAGGTTACAAGAAGGCTACAAAGCTTAATGGCCAATGAAAAGCCACCATTAACAAAGGACAGGAGCCAATTAAAAAGATGGGCAGTTAGTAGGTGGAGCTTTATGCACATATCCTGAATACAGCATGTCTCAAAGAGACAGTGCAAGCACTGTCCAGGCAAGACCTAAAAACTTTATGTAGCTCTTTCCTTTTCACCCTAAAAATCCCCTGGTCCTGAGCTCCGTTTTTCTCTTTTGTTTTTCGGCTTCTCGCACACCTCATGATATGTGTTGTTCTCTCCGTTGTGTGCTTCTCCCTCCTGCAAACCTTCCTCCCATGTGCTCTGTGTTGCTTTCTCCCAAACCGAGAAAAAAAAACTAACTAACTGTGTCTTGTTATCTCCTCATGTGCTTTCTCTCTTGCAAGCTCCCTCCTTCCCCTATGCTCACAGTTGCCCTTTCTGAAGAGTATTCTCCCTTAAAAAAACCCTGTCCGTCATGTGCTTCTCACCCTCAGAAAGCCCCCTCCCCCGAGCTCTATGTTACTCTTTCCCTCATTTCTTTCCCTGCCACAACTCCCCACGTCACCCCTAAGACAACATGGTAAAACTTAAAATGTACAAAAGGCAAGACCTATTGGTTTACCAATGCTTGTTTATATTCTTTGAGGAACGGGAAGGGAGGCTAATGCATTTCAAGGGAGAAACTAATGTTGTGGAATCCTTTCTGCACATTGAAACTTCATAGGATCTCATACATTGAGCCCCATTCTATCATTTTCTCATGTAAATCACACAACTCAGCCAGTTTGGTTTGCAATGCTTTACATCCCTCAAGAGGATAGACATAGGAAGCATCATAAAGCGGACCCTAAATCAACCGATTGCCCCAGCGCAGGATTCTGTAGGCAAGTCGGTGGTTAGGTTAGCATTTTCCAGTGATTTGTGAGCTACAAACCTACAAGAAAGGTTTACCGGCTTTGCACATTTTGGTAGCGGGGTTATATAATAATGCACTACCGTCCTGAAACAAAATGTAAATCACAATACATTTGACTGTCTCCCCCACTACCTCCTAGATTTCTAGAAACATAGCGTGGATGTCACGACTTCCTTTAAATATGGGTCTTGTTTTCACCCACAGGGGGCGTCCTCTTTCTTTGGCAGCCCCGCTCCACTGACATTGATCACTGGCTTGAATCACCAAGCACAGGCAGGAACAAGTCACGATAAGCACTGGCGAAGTGCACAGAACTCCCGCTACAGTACAGGTTGTATAACAAAACCCATTACCCAACCTATTACATCTCATCATTTTTGCATGGGCTTAATGCTGCATATAGCTTCTGAGAGACGTTATTTTTGGATTCAATTAGTTATTGAACAAGCATTGTCTGCTTCAATCCGCTGGTACAAAAATGGCCGAACACAGCCTGAAAATCTTAAAGGCGTAGCCTGAGCAAGGCTCAGAGCACAGGGATTTGGGGCCCATCGGGAGAGGGGGGGGAACACACAGACCAACCGGAGACACGATATAAGGTGTGACAAAGGCCGCTTTATTGGAAGCAGGTGCACCCTACAAATACCAAACTCTTGGCCTGTGCCGTACAAAACTAGGCCTAACTAAATATGCGCTACCTCACAAACCCCCACCCCCACCCCTAAAATGGTTCCCCCCGAAAGAACAACATACACATAAATGCCAACTGCACAATGCCTGACCAACTGGTTAAATACTTGTCATATGTACACTCCCCCCCTCTGTCCAGGAAACCTCAGTCCTCCTATCCTGACCCCCCTCCCCCTAGATTAGGAAAAAGCACCACTCGAAAGCCCCACTACGGCTTTCGACTCCCCCTCCTAGGACACCTGCACCCTCGGATACCTACGCACCCCAATAGCCCGGTCCACTGCCTCCTTCAGCTGCACAATATATAACTCCATCCCATACCGTGACAAATGTATACCATCCTCTCTAAAGAAATACACTGCGCCATACCTCAACTCCGGGTGCTCCATCCTACCCAAACCCTCCTTGTCACACAACCCCCGCATCTCCCTTTTAATCTTCCTCCTTGTCCTGTCAATGGCCGCCGGCCTCTCCGCCCCCTCCAGCAACGCCTAGGGACAAATTCCGACAAGATTACATGACACCCCGCCCATCTCTTCCGTATCTCCAACAAGTACCGTTTCATCTGTTTCACCAGCGCTAATCCCTTACACTGCACCAAATCATTTTCCCCCAAATGAATAACCACCACATCTGGACAAACTCCCCCCTGCACAACATTGTTCAATGCCGGTACCAACTCGTGCCAGCGCATGCCCCCTTTTCCCCGCCAATGACAACAAAACAACTGGTCATCTTGCTCCAAACTGAGGTTCCTGTGCTTGTCCCATTCGGCCCTCTCCGCTCTTTTAACAAAGGAATGGCCCACAATGTAAATGCTCATCGGCGCTGCAGTTGGCCCCGCCACCGCACCTGCAAAGACACACATGTAAGCGGCTGGCAAAATAGTTACATAAGTCCTGTAATAGTCTGACTTCCAGTGCCCCAACCGTTTGATCTCCTCTTTACCCCAACCCCGCTGTGCCGCCTCCGTCGCCGCCCCAATTCGAAAGGAATACATCCCAAACTACTTCAGGTCCTCCCCCATAGACCGCAGGGCGTGCCGCAGGACCCACAACACCTGAGCCGCCGTCACTCTACCGGCCCATCCCCGTCCAAAAACCTCCACATCTCCCTGTGGCCTCCCCCCTGCCAGTCGCCTCTCCCAGTCTGCTGGGCATGCCGCCGCCGACCCCCCTGGCCCCATCACCACCCAAGTGCCCTCTCCACGCTGAACAGTCTTCGAGCGCCGCAAGCGCACCGCCACTTCCCGGCCACGCACGTCCACGTCCCCCCACAGCACCCCCGGACGAGACAAAGCATCCGCAATGTCATTGTCCACCCCCGGCACATGCCGTGCTTGAAAAAGAATGTTATGTTCCAAGCACTTCAACACAAAAACGCGCAGCAACTTCAACATCTGCGGGTCCCTAGCGGACTGCCTGTTCACCACTTGCACCACAGACATATTGTCCACTCGGAATAAAACCCGCTTGTGCGCCAAGTCCTGCCCCCATACCGTAACCGCCACCACCAACGGGAACAATTCGAGGAAGGCAATACTCCTCCCCCCCGCCTGCCAGTGCACCGGCCAGTAGAGGCCGAAGCCGCCGACTCCCGCCGCATCCGACGACATCGTGACGTCCGATTCCCAGTCCTTCGGTGGCGCCATGGGCAACCCATTGAAGCGCCCCAGGAAAGCCAGCCACATGCGCAAGTCCTCCTTTGCTCCCGCAGACAGGCGCACATGATGATGCGGCAGCGTCAAACCGGACAACGCCAGCCCCAATCGACGGCAGAACGTCCGCCCCGCTCACACCATGCGGCACGCGATATTCAAGTGGCCCAGTAAAACCTGCACCTCCCTCACCATCACCTTCGGCTTCACCAACATGTCTCTCACCAGTGCCACCATCACCGCCCGCTTGTCCCCCGGTAGACGTGCTTCCATGGACGCTGAGTCGAGCTCTATACCGAGAAAGGACAGCACCGTGCTGGGACCCTGTGTCTTCTCTGGTGCCAAGGGAACCCCCTGGTAGCCCATCAGGTCCGTAAAACTGTGCATCTGCCTCTGGCAGTCCGTTGAACCAGGCCGCCCCACCAGGAAGAAGTCATCCAGGTAATGCGTCACTGCCTCTGAGCCTGTGCGCCAGGAAAAAGCCCACTGCAAGAAGGAACTAAACCTCTCGAACAATGCACGGGAAACCGAGCACCCCATGGGAAGCGCTTTGTCCACAAAGATGAGACCGTCAAACTGGATCCCCAACAACTGGTGATCCGCCGGATGTACCGGCAGCAACCGAAACGCATTTCGCCATAAGGGCACCCTGTCCCGCCGCTGTCACCAACTTCCTCGTCACGTTCACGGACGAGTATGACACCGACGCTAGGTCCGCCGATATGTAGTCATTCACCGACGCACCCTTCGGCCACGACAGGTGCTGAATCAGTCGAAATTGTCCCGGTTCCTTTTTGGGAACAACCCCGATTGGGGAAATGATCAAATCGGGCAGGGGCGGCTCCTGAAAGGGGCCCACCATCCTTCCCTCCTTTACCTCTTTAAACAGCTTCTCCCGGACGATCCCTTTGTGTGCATTCAAGGACTTCAGTTGGCAGCCCACCGTGCGATCCGACGGACCCTCGTACCCCAATCGAAAACCCTCCCGGAAACCCCAGCGCAGCACGGCCGCATCGTCCGCCCGCGGATAGGCTGCCGACAGAGGCTTGATTCGATTTAGCCTAACCGGTGTATGAGCCTTTGCCCATGTTACCGGCCCCCCTCCGCCACCCCTCTCCCCCTGCAGAAGCCGTCGCTTGCTGCTGCCCCCATGCGGGTCCTCCCCCGACCCCCCAGCAGCGCACCACTGGGTGTCTTTTCCCGCACTTGGAACATTCATGCCTAAAACGGCACACCTGCCTGGTACAGGCGCCCCTATTAAAGTCCCAGCAGGCCCCGACGGTGGTTTGACCAGCGGTGTCCCCAGACCCCACCCCCCCCCACGGGTGGGACGGGCCGGAAAGGGCATCGGCGCAAGCAGTAGCCCGCTGGCCGTGTAAATGGTGTGTCCAAACTTCGCCCCACTCATCGTCTGCTGGTACAGATCCGCATCCAGCTCCCCCCACTTAGTCTCCGGATCGGACGCCATGCGGGCCCGGAACTCCTCATCATAATGAGACCAAGCATATGCGCCATAGGTTACCTGGGCCCGCCGCACCACATCCATAAGTTTAAATAAGGCGACCAACCGATCCGGATACTTCTCACAATATACGCTAGCGTATATCAGAAAAGCTGCTGACCAATTCTCAATGCTCAAGGGCACCTTGGGTCGCCTGGCCAGCTCCTGCTCTTCCTCCTTCGAACCCTCCTTGGCCATCAGCTCCCTATGGAGCAATTTCAAGATTTCCACGTACTCTCCCTTCCAAATCTCTTCCTTGGTTGCTAAGGACAAATGTGCCCCCAGTGGCTTCGCCACCCCCATATATACGGGAGCTTCCGGACCGACACGTCGCAACTCTCCTTTGTCCCCGCGCCACTCGCCACAACCCCCCCAGGCTTTGCCGCGTCTGCCGTCGCTACACCAACCCCCCCTGTCCCGGCGCTTGCCGACGCTGCATCCGCCACTGCCTCCTCCTTGTCCGTACCCACCCCGGCATCTGTCACATACCTGCCCTTCACCAGCCTCACCAAGTCTGTTGAAAATTAGTACGTTTTTGTGAACATTATCTGCGCCATCTTGCCTCTTCCCCTGATGCCACACTTTTGTCGTGCGCACCCGCCATTTTAAGATGCCCCGATCAGAACGAACCCTTTTGCATGCCGCTGGCCCCTGACATAGCCCTTCGCTTTCACTAAGCCTGCACGCTGACCACCCCCTGCTTGCACCTGCCTCGAGTCATAAACCCCTCTTCGGCGCTGCTCTGCCCCAGGCCCTCATCCTGTTCCCAGCGCGACACCTCCCTGCTTTCCTTTCAGGATCTCCGGCCCTTAGATGCAAACCCCCTTTTTCCCCGTGTGCCCGTTTTGTCTTCCCCGTTCCCAGGCCGACACCCAGCTCTGCCGATACCACTCCTTGCCCCTCCCCGTACAATAGAAAGCTTCCCCCATCAAAGAATCCCCGGGTTGATCAAAGCCCCCACCCCATGAGATCCGATCAAACCCCCCACATTCCGTGAATCGGCGGATTATCCAGCTGCGCGACACTCATCACCTGTTGTGACTAGGGTGGGGACTTCAACTGTAAATGTGTGTGGGAACGGGCCCAAAGGGGAGTTCCGAGGATGTCTTTTCCGTACATCAAAGCTTTAACATGTATGTGTAATCTACAATAAAGTCATAAATGTGTGTATAAGAGGCCAGGCCTCAGGAATACAGTTAGAGCACCTCAGAACGATACCTTCTGTCCGTTTCGTTGTGTTCTCCTCCGGAGAGAATAAAAAAACCTTGTTTCCTGCTTTCCAGTCTCCAGCGCCTGCCTCTTCATTTGATTAAATAACTAGAGGGTCACAGAGGCAATACCGCCGGGCAAATATCGATTGTCCCCGACCCGATTGAACTTTTTACAATTGGCGTCCCAAGCGTGGGGCCCATCAGCGACTCGTGGATCCAGTGGGAGAGGTCCCGACGACAGAGTGAACGACTGCAACGATCGGGAGAGCTCTTGCCCAATAGACCCTCGTCTGGCAGCCGATCATCCGAACTTCACTAGTTCCGAACAGACCTCTCTTGAGTGATCTACGGTCCTGACTGGGAACCATCAGGAGTGCCGTGAGAAATACGAGAAAAAGAGGACGATCGGGCGCTGGATTCGGAAGACAAGAAACTGTCCACGTGGTCCGGGTAAGGTCGTGTAATCACGACAAGTTGCGAAATAATTGCATGATTGTTTGATTGTTCAAAAATACTAGTATTGCCCTTTTTATTTTTATTTTTTTTATTTGGAGATTCACTGTCTGCAAACGGAGAAACAACAGGCTCTCTCTCTTTGCAAGCAGTGGAGGATAGGTAGGGTAGCAGCCGTGCTTGTTTTCTTTCTCCCCCACTCAATAATTGCTTGAAACTGAACTGTTGTTCGCAAAAATATTGTTTCCTGGAGATTCCCTGTCTGCAAACAGGGAAGTGACCACCCTTTTTGCAGATAGTGAAAAGGGTAGGTAACGCAGATCTTTGCGGACCTACTCATTCTCCCCATTGTTATTTGTTGGTCTTTTGGTTTTTTGATCCATGAGGTATTCACTACCTGCAAACAACGTAGAATAGAAATATTCTGTCTAGTCTTTGCACCTAGTGATAAGATAGGCAGTGCTGACTTTTAGTCCCTCGTTACGAGCCGTCATGTCTGTCTTCTCCCCACTGATAAATAGCCTGTTTAGCCCGGACCGGGTGTTAGAGGTGGACCATATAGCTCCACTAGAAGGCACCCCTAATAAGGACATGTTCATAAACTATGGGTTAGTCACCATAGCTTATAATAAATTATGGCACAGGTATACCGAAGAGAGTCAAGACAAACAGTGGCCACTGGCAGGATCCTTTGACCTTGATAAAATAGAAACGTTAGAAATAGCCCTTCGAAATAATAAGACAACGCCAATTATGCTCGACAGTCTCGGTATGTGGCGCAGAGAGGCTACGAAACGACAGAGAAAAGACGAGGATAAACCAAGTAGAGAAATATACCGACAGGACAACCCCAGGACACCGCTACCCACAACTTATCCCCCGACACTATGCAAAGGACGACCAGACTTAGGGTCAGACCAATGCGCTTTTTGTAGGTATGTCGGACACTGGAAAGCCCAATGCCCGACTCTACTGAGCGTGAGTAAAGGCAAAGGGCCGACAGGAACGACAGACCGGCAGTACGAGAAAAAGCGCGAGACAAAGAAGAACCCGACTTACATAGACAGACCAGGCAGAACCACCACGTTTGATTATGCCCGATGGCACAGATTTCGCCAGGAAAATCTCAGCGGCATGCTCAAGTTCTCCTAGGTCGGGCAATGTCAAGACGGGAACCCAGCCTCGTTTAAAATTCACAGACGGAAAGAGATAATTATGACCAATAACTGTTTTTATATTTGTCTTGGGTCTTTGTATGTCGTACTTGTACTGTCCCCCGTCTGAGTTTGTGTGTATGTAATGTACAAATCTGCGTCATCCCTCTACACGTGTTTCCGTGTTACTCAACCCCTGTTAGCAGAAACTTAGCATAAAAAGCAACCTGGAAAGAAAGCAATGGTAAAACAAAATCCGTAGACCATTAATGAACTTGAACTTTTAATTTAACACAACAAACAAGGAATAATAACGATAAACTGTAGAAAATGAAAGTCAAACAGAACATTCGCCCCCCCCCATTCTGGAACCTTCCAAAGTAGGGCAGGGTTACGGCTACGCCCAACCAACGGCAACCCATATAAGGCGAGCCCGGCCGCCAACTCTTGGTCAGGAAATCTTAACGTATGGGGGAGCCGGAGGAGAGGCAGGAGCCCGCAGCCTGGGCATTTGCAGGTAGTCCCGCCACATGTCTCCTTGGCCGGCCGCAACGGGCCTGGAAAGACTAAGGTAGTCCCGCCACATGTCCAGAGGAGAACGAGGCACCTCTTCCTTTTCTCTTCCGTCACAGCCGCAGCAGTCCTGGACGGCGGGATGTCCTGCACGTACCTCCACAACAATTTGTCCAAGTTGGGCTGGGAGGGAGAGGCGACGCGGACGAGCCTCTCCCACCTCCACCGATAGGAGGTTTCCCAGCCCCCGGCCCGACGCCGAACACCCCCAGTCAGGCGATGGTGCCAATACTTCCACAGCACCGAACGTACAATGGTGGCACCCCAGTACTTGCGCAGCACCGAACGTACAATGGTGGCACTTGGGGAACACCGGATGTGGAGAGGCCTTCATGCGGGGCGATGAAAAGGAGCGGCATGGAGTACACCGGGAAAAGGAGACGATGCGGACGAGTCTCCCTCGCCCCCCAGGTGGGGGCATCACAGCTGCACCCCAGCCGAACGTCCCGCTCTCACAAAACAGGGACCTCTTCCTTTCACTCCGAAGGGTCTCTTCCACTCTTGCAAACTCGACGGGAGTGGTCCCTGTAGGGCCTCAAAATGGCGTCTGGATCCGCTGGAAGGCGGGCCCCGGCCACTAGAGTAACTTTGACCAGCAATATAACTCGAACATTTGCCCCATGGAGCACGAGCCCCCATCTCCGACAGCATCTCCGCAGCCTTGAAGATCCTACAAAGGTCCCCGGCGGAACCTTCGGCCTTCGCAGGTTTCCGGTAAGGGACGGCTGCCTTGATCGCCAACGAAACAAACATGACATTGCCACCCCTTCTGTTAGCATGAATTCTAGAACTGCCGAAAAGGACTCTGGTCCAAACTGCCAGTAATGAGAAACATTTCCCCTGATGCTGCTTCCGGACTGAGCCGGCCCCGCCCAAAATGGCGCCGGTATCAATCGGAACTTACGAACACCTCGTGGTGTTCCTTCGCACTAATATAAACTTGATGTTCTGAGATTTTATATGATCCCTTGTACACTTGGCTAGAAAAGACAAGGAGAACTCACTCGACGAACAGTATGAAAAGATCCCCGTTACAAATGTTGATCACAAATGTACAATGTATTATATTTTTTTAACTGATGTAAACCTCATTTACGACGCACACGTACGGTATGCATATAGGAAATCTGATTACAGCTATTATGATTATGCTTCTAAATTATGAAAATAAATGCCCCCGAACCCCCAGCCAATTAATAGACGTTTTAGTTTCTTACAAATGAATGAGTAAAACTTTCCGATGTTTTTATTGCTGCAAACGACACCCCCCACTGTACGCACTTTAGCCATTGCCACGACCGGCCAAATACGACCGCACCCTCATAATCCACATGCTGAAATGATTTTGAAAAATAAAGTCTTTGAAACTATGGACGGGTACTGCATGCTTTATTTTAAAAATGTGGGATCGGTGGGAAAGTTCTTTTCTGTGCACCCTGCTCTGCTCTCTCTTTAAGGTTAAAAGAAGATGGTTGCCCAGCCCTGGAGGACAGATCGGATCGACAACACGACACTCCGCCGTCAAAGTACGCGACTGACTCATGAACTCTCGTGTAGAGGAAGGCCTTGACTTCCAAGGATGGGTAAAACGAACGGTGTAAATGAGGGAATGTAAAGGGAGGGTGAAATGAAATAAATGTAAATATTATAAAGTACAACGTTCCAAAGTATCAGGGAAAGTAGCAGGGACCCAAGAACCGAAGAACCTTAGAACGCCACAGCGTTGAAAGAGGTTTAAGGATCCCGATAGTAAATTACATCCTCTGACTAGATACCTCGCACTAGGCACCTCTGGTTTCCTTTTTACGTTTCCCCGCACACGACCTATATGGACACACTACCCCCCTCGACTCCAGAAACCCTATCCCCGGGGACCCTGCCCCGAGGAGGAAAGACGAGTAAGAGGTAAGTAAAGGACTTATGAATCCATATATTTGAATGCGCGCGAATGCTGTCTCCCCCACCCCCCCCCCTTTTTTTCCCTCTGCAGGTTACATCAGAGATTACAGCCGAGGTGTAGCGAAGATCTGAAGCCTTGCCATGTCTAATACGCGAAGCGGACTAGCGCCGCAAGGTGGTGTTTAAGCACGCCTGCAAACTACTCACGTACCGAACAAACCCGAAAAATTAGCACAACCTGATAAAAAAGTGATCACCCTTAAACCAGACCGGATGAATGAACCCATGTCACGTATGATGCGAAACTATGAGGGAATGTGTGTGTGTGACTGAGACGTTGACCCAACTGGTCGAAGGACCGAGAATGCGAGAAAGTGCGACAAAATGGTACCTCCTTTCTTCTTTCCTTTTTCTCAAAGCATGTCCCCTCTACCCTGTTTAATGCTCAAACTGCATGATTACAAGATTCTAACCCAGACCCGTGAATGCCCTTTGCTGTGTAATGCACTAAATAGCCTTTCTTGAATACACTGCCACCCTCTCTGTTGCACGTGTACTATTTAGCCTGCCGTTGCGCTCTCTCTCTCTCTCTCTCTCTCTCTCTCTCTCTCTCTCTCTCTCTCTCTCTCTCTCTCTCTCTCTCTCTCTCTCTCTCTCTCCCTCTATTTCTGCACTCCCACTCTTCCGAGTGATTAGCCCCGAAATTGGCAGACTGCCACCCCTAGCACACCACCTAATTGGCTTCAAATACCGTCAGTATTTGCGCAAAAAACTTGCCTTTAATACACTCACCCTGAGGCCGCGTCATTACCTCTCCTTTTCCGCTAGAAGTCAATGAACCAAGGTTGGGCCATAAGGGAAAGGACAGGTAAGACGACAGAGGTTCCCTAATCTGACCCGAAATAAGGGAACTACATGTCAACGGCTCCTATGGTATAAAACAAGGACCTCAGAATGCGCGACCCTCCCCTCCCCGAATGGTCGAAATACCCAAACCAGAAAAATGATCACCCCTGTCACCCCCCCTGTATCAGCCGCCCAAAACTGGAATTATGAAACTGCCCCTCGTTTCCAGTCGTGAGAGATGGGTCGATTTATGCCCTTACCACAAGTTTCCTATGTCCCTGGTTGTTTCCCATAAAACCCCTGTCCTTCCTAATTAAGTAATCGGGCTGTAAAAGGTTACAAGGTTAACAGACTAGTCCAAGGTAAAGAAATCATCAAAATGAACCCCGTAGTAGTTGAAAAGCAGGAGGCATCAATAAATAGGAAATGTTTAGCCATGTTCGTCTCTCAGCAAAATACCTGTGTAGTAAATAATTATGAAGGAAAGTCATAAGTAAATCCAACAGGCCCGTCACCGGTCATTTCATATGCCAGTTGTGAGAACGAGCATTTTCATTCTTTGCCTGGAGCTGGGAGAGAAATAGACCTTTTTTTGATTATCTTCATTTGCAAATTTTTTAAAGACTGTCTTTTCAAACTTGTTTAAGGGTACTGCTGTTGGAGGAGAGAAGGACCGGATGTGGGAGCACGAGGCCTGACTGCAGACTAAGGAACACCTGCGACATTAGCCAAGGCGAGACCATGACAGAAAAGAGCTGCAGGACGAGGCACTGTTCTCGACAACATGAGAAGAAAGGGTCGACCTGATGCCCCTGCTCGACGTCCAGTGCTTATCGACAAGTTCCCGCTCTCTGAATTTGGTCACACGCCCGCCTATTTGAAGTCTCTCGTTCCCCTAGTTTGTTCCTAATTTGGCCTTGCTCCATCCCCCTTTTTCCTCTGACCTACCCTATGGACTGTTTTTGAACGCACTTCTTCCATCGGAACTTTCTGACAATCACCTCAAAGGACACAGGGCGAAAAGGACCTTACCGACCAGAAACGCGAGGAAAGGGTCGTGCCCTGCAACGCAGAACTTAGAACAGAGCTGGACTCGTAGCTCCACCGCCGGTGCTCAACAGCGCCAACGAAAGACCACAAAGAACAATGAGAACTCGTAAAACTTCGAACATTTGACATCCACAATCACCGTTTTTGCTATGCCTCATTTCTCTCCCAGCCGCCATTGTATCGATCCTGCTCCAATCCGAATCTGAAATATGTAATAACCTGCCAGTTCACGTTATGATATGTACTTGCTGCTCGCTACAGAACCGTTTTCTGTATTGCATTTCTATGACTTTCCTGCTGAACAAGTTTATCAAAGTTTATCAAATAGGCCCACCTCCTAAAAACTAGAAATGTTAAAATGTATTGTTTACAACTCTTTTCACCTAGGGTTCCTACCGTTTTCTCTCTCATGCCCACCACAATAGAACCAAGTAGAAAATGAACCAGCAAGATGTCTTGAATATGTTAAAGGGAGGACTGTTGAAAATTAGTACGTTTTTGTGAACATTATCTGCGCCATCTTGCCTCTTCCCCTGATGCCACACTTTTGTCGTGCGCACCCGCCATTTTAAGATGCCCCGATCAGAACGAACCCTTTTGCATGCCGCTGGCCCCTGACATAGCCCTTCGCTTTCACTAAGCCTGCACGCTGACCACCCCCTGCTTGCACCTGCCTCGAGTCATAAACCCCTCTTCGGCGCTGCTCTGCCCCAGGCCCTCATCCTGTTCCCAGCGCGACACCTCCCTGCTTTCCTTTCAGGATCTCCGGCCCTTAGATGCAAACCCCCTTTTTCCCCGTGTGCCCGTTTTGTCTTCCCCGTTCCCAGGCCGACACCCAGCTCTGCCGATACCACTCCTTGCCCCTCCCCGTACAATAGAAAGCTTCCCCCATCAAAGAATCCCCGGGTTGATCAAAGCCCCCACCCCATGAGATCCGATCAAACCCCCCACATTCCGTGAATCGGCGGATTATCCAGCTGCGCGACACTCATCACCTGTTGTGACTAGGGTGGGGACTTCAACTGTAAATGTGTGTGGGAACGGGCCCAAAGGGGAGTTCCGAGGATGTCTTTTCCGTACATCAAAGCTTTAACATGTATGTGTAATCTACAATAAAGTCATAAATGTGTGTATAAGAGGCCAGGCCTCAGGAATACAGTTAGAGCACCTCAGAACGATACCTTCTGTCCGTTTCGTTGTGTTCTCCTCCGGAGAGAATAAAAAAACCTTGTTTCCTGCTTTCCAGTCTCCAGCGCCTGCCTCTTCATTTGATTAAATAACTAGAGGGTCACAGAGGCAATACCGCCGGGCAAATATCGATTGTCCCCGACCCGATTGAACTTTTTACAAGTCCTCCCCCCTTGTATCCGTACCCACTGACACCTGGCCTCCATGAGGTGTGCTCAAGCCACTCCCCGTTCTGCCACCATCCTTACCTGGCATCAAGGCTGGCGTCCGCACGGGATCCCGCCGCCTAACCAGCTCCGCTGGGGGGGCCGTCACTCTCGGCGCTGGCTGCCGGGGGCGTACATGCAAGACACTTTCAACAGCATTACTCCTCTCCCTCACCCCCTCCCGAATCTCCCCCTCCTCCTCTGACTCCAGGTCCGTACTATCCACTCCGTCCCCCCACTGCCTCGCCTGTCCACTCACAGTAGTCACCCTGCTAAGCCCCGCCTTCTCCCTACATGTCCATCATCAAAACCCCCAAATCCACACTCTCTCTCCGCCCGCACTCATCCTGGAAATCCGCATGGTCTGGTACATTAACACTCCATCCCCAGCCCCCGGCGGCCGTCTCGACCCTTCGGGGTGGGGCTGGCGGGGACCTACCCCCCCGCCATCCGACGCGCTCTCGTGTGGGGTCCCTCGGTGGAGCGCGACCGCCCGTACAAGGTTGAGCCGGCCCATCCTCTCAGTGGGTCGGTGCCGTATGCTGCTCACCCGAGCACCCAGCCAACTGCTCCTGCCAAGAAAAAAGGGGGGAAGTCCAGCATGCTGGGGAAAACACCCGTGAACCCCACCCCCTCAGCGCGCACCGCCCCCATGCCACGGAATGCCCCCCCACCTCGCTGGCCGCCCCCCAACATCCCCCGGTCACCCCCATTCCTCCCCGTCCCCCACCCTCCCTCCACGCTCACCCCCCCGCAGGCCCCACATACCCTCGCACCCCTCCCCAGCTTCTGGACGCCCCAACCTCCCCGAACCCCCCACTCCGCCACTTCCCAAACCCACCCCCCGTCCGCCCGTGCCCCCCGCGGTGACGGCGGTCTGCTGGGCCCCCACCATGCCTCCCTCCCCACCCGACGATGACCCCAATCCAACTCGCTCTTCCCCGACCGCACCCCCTTCCACATCCGACTCCTCAATCAATAACGGTGACCCCTCTCCCCCCATCTGTCCCCCACTACCAACCCCCACTCCCCTCCCCGGTCCACCCACTGGTCCCCCCCTCCAGCACCCCGTCGCTCCCCTCCCCCGAACCACCAGCCGCGTCCACCCCGCCATCCACCCCCCCTGCCCCCTCCCCCCACCATCATTTACCCCAGGCAGCCCCTCTGGCCCCCGCCCCCCTTGCCACCCCTTCAGTATGTGCTCCATGTCCCACCTCCCCCACAATCCCTTCACCAACAGCCTCACTGGACGTGCCCCCCAGCCCCCCGCCCCCCACGAACACCAGCGCCGCCTTCCTTGAGCCTTTGCGCCTATTTCCCTTCGCCATCCCCCCCTCGACACCACTGCTGCACCCCTGCGCTGGCCGCCGCCTCTCGCTCTCCCGCCCCGCCTCCCCATACTTGCCTCACGCCTCGGGCGCGACCTCGGCGGTTCACAGCATGCGAGGACTGCCGCCGCGGCGCCATTTGCAGCGTGCCGCGGGGTCCTTACCCTGACGTCGTGCCGCACCAAATCCAGGCGGCCGGCTTCACCAAGGAGGCGCAAGGCCTCCCGCACACGGGAATCCGCCATTGTGTCGGCCGCCATGCTGACGCTCCAAAAGCTCACCGCCACAGATGTAAAGCGAGCCCCTACCACCTACAAAGGCTCACTACAGCTACTAAAAACCTCCCAACAACGAAACAAAAACGCTCCTGCCTAATCCCCGGCTGCCGTGTCACTGTCCCATAAAACAGTGACCTGACATGGCCGGCTATAAACCCTAGCAAACCCAGGGAGTCCAAACCAAGCCCACGGTGAGCCCAATTCACCCCAACCAGCCCAACCAGCCCAATCCAGCCTCGCTCGTTTCCTGCCTGTCAACCCCCCTCATCCCCCCCTTCCGGGGCCCCAAAACACCCTGGGGGGGCAAGCCTCCCTCCGGTTGGCCGCCCCCGCAAAGCCCCAATGTGGTGCTCTTACACCAGGGTGTTTGTGGCTCAAGATAACGTTACCCTTAAGTCTGCCTTCCCGTGGCTATTAGAACTCCTTAAGAAAGTCTGGCGCCTGTAGGAACTTTACAAATGAAAGTGGGCAACATGCATAGCTTCATCATAGAGGTATGTGTGTGTGCGCGCACATGTGGGTGTGTGCATGCATGCGTGCCTTGTTTGAAGTACACACTGTCACTCATCATCAGCTCGCTTCCATCCAATGAGATTTCAGTCAGTGCAGCTATCACTCAAGCACCACTTGGTGCCCACACACTGTACAGACACCACAACCATCCTCCTGGACACCACTTTAGCAACCCCTCCAGCACACCACATGAACACGGCCTCTGTAGTGACAAGTGTCTTTCAGGGACTCACCTTTACCCACTTACCTGTAGAGAAGGGTCCTTATGGTCAGTCCCATAGGGCTCTGATGCTTGGGGGCCCGTTTATTGCACTGGCTCCCTGTGCTCCAACTGGAGCCTAGCTGGGTCTCTCCTTGGTGCCAGCTGCCTTTTCTGACGTCTGCTCAGGATGGCTGGGGACCGTGGGAAGTGGATTTATCCCTGCTCTTCTCAGATCATCTGCAGGGACAAGCAGCTGCGCTTAATTTAGAAGTAGGCTTGCACCTCAGAACGAAAACATTGAGATTGCAACATTTTCTGGGGTTCTAGGTAGAACTCTCAGTGGGACTGCGATGTGAAGGACAGAATCTTGAGTGGACAAGTTCGGCTCTCCAGCAAGTAAATTGCCCGCTCTACCCAGCTCCCGCCTGGTATTTCTGTATCAAAGGTCTGCACATTGGTGGCAGGAAGGGCTGCTGGTGTGTTTTCCACATTTCAGAGCTGCTGTCATGACCTGGAGTTGATGATGCTGACCTGGCGATACAACGGAAGGGAAGCTGCTCGCAGGTCATCTCATCCCCCAGTTCTCAGGCAGGAGCTCTAAATGATTCTTGACTACAGGAATACTGGTTGACTTCTTGTGAAAAGGTGTAAGAGGAAAGATGACTTCCGTAATCGAATTATGTGGCAACATAGAACCCTTCCATATGTGTGACATCCTGATACTGATACTGGAGGCTAAAGTTGGTCTAACACAGTAGACCCTACTGATGCCCCTTGGAAATTCTGGCACTCCCCAGTCCATCCTGTCGCTCGGTTGCTGCAGTTCCACACCTTACTGCTGGCCGGTCATTAGTGCAATGGGACGACTAGATGCTGGTGAGTACATTGGTCTCTCTGTAGTTAAAGTTCACATCTTACTCCATTAGAAATCCCATTTCTACAACCAGAATAATTCCTTGTTGCCTAGTTCAATGCGTGTCAAGCTAGTAGAAAGCAATCTTGAGAACGTATTCTTTCAGTGTGTCAATTTGGTACAGATTAACCAAAGGGGGTAAACAAAAAATATAGAATTAAGACTGCCACTACCTTCTCCTTCATTCTGTTGCTCTGCATGATAGGTGTTTTTTGCACTTAGGTGACTCAGATCATATGCTTGGAGGGGCAGGGTTCTCCTCTTGATGATATTCATGTCTACCCTAAAAGAGGCTAAATGTCTGATCTTGACGCAATTGTGCCCCCGCTGAAGACTCTGTATTTTATCCTGTGGTCAGTCTAGACCTAAACTGAGGTGGAGTTGTTTCATGCAGTAGACCTAGTTAGCTCTCGGTCTCTGCTTTCAAGGCCTGGGAACGGCAGGTTCAATCACAATCCACAACTATGTTTGGTGTCAGGAGGACTGTGAGCAAGCCTTTCTTGGTTTTGACTGTACATCTTTGTTGAAAACTCCATTTTGAATCTGGTGCCCAAATTTCAATAGCAAGAGTTCAGCATTACTACATGCTGTAGGGAAGGAATGTTCTGCTAGGCTGGTCTAGGTCGGAAAGAGCGAGCCTCAAACCCTGTAAGTAATTGGTCTGCACTGTTGTAGCTGTCTTGGACATTCATCCTTTTCCACCTTAAGGAAAGATGGGTAATATTTCATAAACCCACCTTGGTCAAAGTGGAGTGGGTTGAAAAGGTGCGGACAAATCCTTTTAGGAAAGAGCAAGAGGTCAGTTCATGGGCCATTTTTGTTCATTAGTGTGCAGGTGCCATTAAGGGTCACCAGTGCTGAGGTCATCAGAACTCAGTAATTCCACTGACATTGCACCGTTACAGCGTGGTGCCATTGCTTTTTATTAGTGCTTGGCACCACTAAGGCTTACTACTTATGGGACATTGAAGCTCATTAAAGCTACCACCACTGAATGGCATTATTACTTACTGTTATTATGAATCATAAAGAGGGGGACTAGGAGCAAGATTAAGGTGCAGTACCCGAGCTACTCATTATAATTGACACACCTAATCAGTGTGGGTACTTGTTCCTATGTGGGGAGGGTATAGAAAACGAAAAGGTGTGGTTGGAATATATGGTTCCAGGTGGATCTTCCTTATTTGAAAGTGTTGCCCTCACACACCCATGAGAGTGTCATGCTTTATCATCAGCTGTTTTGCTCCTCGTGGGGCCGATGTTGCAATGCTCCACGGGCCCTTCGAGAGGGTTCTTTGTCGGAGATCTATTCATGTGTCAGCCATTATGGTGTATGTGGGTGTGTGAGGTGTAATGTGTAAAGTGGAGAGTGTGATCTTAAAATTACCTAAAGGTGATCACATTTTATTCAGAGATCCTTCAGTAAGGTTGAAAACTAAGATGAGGTAGTGTGCGCAAGGTTATGATACGCCACTACTCAGTGAGTGTGTTGTAGTGAACCATTGTCCACTGTTACGGGAGCCCTATGCAAACAGGTGAACTTACAGATACATGCATGTCTGTTATTGAGTGAGCTTGGCCCAAGTGTTTTCTGGTTATAGCGAGTGTGGTTCTGGTTCTCTCGCTGGGGGGGCACTTTACGAATCTTGGGCATGTACTGTGAAGTGTGCTGGGTCAAGAGCACCCCTGTCCTCGTTTGCTCCTTCAAGGTTAGGAGCGAAGCCCCAAGAAATTCGTATTTTACATTTCAGTTGTATGTCAGAATTTCTTAGGAAGAAAAATCTTGTGACATAGATAGTGTCATAAAAGATATTTGTGTCAGATAGAATTCTAATTACCCTGTTTTGGTACCATCCCATGCCAAGCTCAGAGACATTAAGGTAGAGACTCCCATATTTGTTCTAGGCGATGAGAGTCTGTGACGAAATTTGAAGAAGCAGTAGGTTTTGAGAGAGGGTTCAGTAGCTTTGTCTCCTTGCTCATCTGTGTCTAGGGGGCTTTAGGAGGGATATGGGTTTTGGGAAAGGCAGTGGTACAGCACGTCCTTTTTAAAGTCTCACCTAGGCAGCGCTTGCGCTGTCTCGTTGAGACAAGCAGTATATGCTTTACTAGATGAGTCCCCGCCTCCTTTTTTCCATTTGTTATTGAGTGTGTCGTTCAAAATGTACTACTTGCTATTGGCTAATAGTGTTCCAAGTCCCTCCTTTTGTCCTGTTGTGCACGTCTATGGCTATTGGCCCCAAACTACAAACGTTTAATCTTGTACCCACTTTGCTGTCTTCGGCATTGCATGCACTTTACAGTGCCTCTAGGACACAAGCAGGGCCCTACTACAGTGCTTCTCTATCAGAACGCACTCTGCTTCCCCCCAGAGCACAAGCAGGCATCCACTGCGGTGTGACTTTCCGGCTGGGAAACCCGTGTGCCGAGGGGTTTCCCAGAGACCGGCGTGTTTCCCAATTTAGGACTCGTGCTGCACAGATGGTGCGCTCTGAGTCCTCCTGCTGACATCACTGGCGCATTTGGGGAAAAGGTATGTTATGTTTTGTTTTATGTGCTTTCACACTGTGCCGCACGTTTAGAACTGCCGGTGACCCTGCCAACTTTAAACTCTGGTAACTCCCTTTGTTGTGCAAGGCATTTACACTATAAGTATTCAATTTTAAAAGCTGTTGTGTTTCTAGTTTTGGCGAATGCTGTTCACCTCAAAAAAGCTTTAGTTTACCAAAATTTTTGCAAAAATTATTCTCCTGATATTAATCTAGCAGCGTTTCATAAAAACTGCAATCTGCAGATGGGGGGTTGGAGCCTTCCCCGGAGTTTGTGTGTCCCCGATTACGAGGAGGCAGTGCTGATGGTGAGGCTGTTCAATCCCTCTCTGCCCGGCCCACACTGCAGCTTCCTCCGTCTTTGCCTACATCTATTTTTTCTCTTTAAAAATGTGAGCTTTATTGATTGGCAGCTAAGCAAGAAGTGTCCTTTTCTACTCTGAAGTCTGTCGTCAGTATCAAAAAAATCATTAAAAATCATTAAGTCACTCTCTCATTCTCCTGCCTGTGCTGGTTCTCTCCTTCACACATAAAAGTGACCAGAGCCAGTGGGGAGGTCACAGCCGCCGAGTGACTGGAACTCTCCCCAGCTCTGTTACAGTTTCCTCACCATGGTAATAGAGGGTCATAAACCTGTAGAAGTTCAAGCTCGTGTGTGTGTATTATGTGATGTGTATGTGTGCGCGATGTTTGTGTAGGTGAAGTCTTGTGTGTGTGAGTGTTAGATTGTGCAAGTGTACCAAGTTTTCATTGTGCTTGCCGGATTTGACGTGATTTTGGGTTGCATGCATGTATGCTTAAATTGGCATTTGTCATACTTGTAGCGTTCTAGTGGTCCGAGGGTCTCGGCTGAGCCCCGGAACCACTTGCACACATTGTAACACCTTCAGGCCAGGCGTGGCCGGAAGGCTATAAATAAACGGGAGGAAGTCGCTCGGTGTCCAACCAAACCTATAGTTGTGTCAGTGTCCCTGTTATTATTGCTCCTCAGCGATAGCCGGCCCCTACATTTTGGCGGACGAGGGCGGGATCGTACATATCCCTACCTGCAGGCGACGTCTGTGGCGAGTCCGGATCCGGAACGACGAGTGGCCCGCGAAGTCCTCCCTGAGGGCGTCGAAGCTGTCCCCACCCGAGACTGTGTGGCGCTCCTCAGCCCACGAAGGAAGAAGGCACGCGAGAAAGACATCCCGGTAAGCAGCGTGAGCGGGAGCTGCGTTAGGCACCGGGCGGAGGAGAAAACGAGGTTGAGGCCCAGAAACGCCTCAGGAGCCGCGCAGAGCACGCGCATGCGCAGAAGCAAGGTCCGGCGCCCGACTAGGCCCCAAGCACGCAGAAACTGACAGGAACACGAGCGCAGAGCAGCGCCTTCAACAGCAAACGGGGAAAAGCATCGGCGAAGCCGATTTCAAGTGTACAGAAACCCCAGCTGCCCAAGGCACATTACTAGAAGAGGAAAAACGAACAGTTTAAAAAAAAAAAAAAACCATTGGCAAAAACAATAGAGTGAGAAGCAAAACAGACAGTTGGCAGCCATATCTTGAAAAAAAAAACACAACAGAGGGACACATTAATGCCAACAAGCACTAGCAAAACCAACAAACAATCCAACAAGCATTGGCAAAGCATCAAAAATCACTTGAAAGGCATCACACTAAAGCCAAAAGGGACCATCGGCACCCACAATGTCTGACCCACCAGAGGAAAACGTGAGAGGAGGCCCTTCAGGTAATGCAGGTAATGCTGCGCTTCCACAAAATGCAGCAGTGCAGCCTCCACCCCAACAACACGTACCAGCGCCGATACCAACCCAACACTCATCGCAGGCGCAAGTGCAAGCATTACCACCATTCAGTGGACTGGCGGACCCGTCGACGGCGGCACCTAGGTGGGCTACATGGCTAGGGAGACTAAATAACTATTTTATAGCCACCAGGGAAAAAGATGAAGAAGTGTAGCGTTCACTACTGCTTCACTTTGGTGGTGAAGAAATATATAAAGTATTTGCACACCTCCCGAACACTGGGGAATCGAACAACTACGATGCCGCAGTGCAAGCACTAAATGCACACTTTGATCCTCAACTTAACCCACACTATGAGAGATTCAAATTTAGGCAGTCCAGGCAAAGGGAAGGAGAAAGCATGGATGCATTCCACGCCCGCCTACGCGAACTGGTCAGCACGTGCGCAGAGGATGATTCGAATAAAGAAGTCACAGCCCAGCTCATACAAGGGTGCAGAAACAAACCCCTAAGGACGCTGATCCTCCGCCAACCAAAGATCACCTTAGAGGAAATCCTCCGACTGGCAAGATCGTATGAGTTGTCGGATGTACGCTCCTCAGCAATGGAAGCAGTCTTGAACGCCAACGCGAACAACGGAGCGACAATCAAGGAAGAAAGGGTTGATGCAATCAGCAAATCCAGCCGAGGTGGAAGAGGCAGATGGCCAACCAGAACACAGAGACAACCACAATGTGGCTACTGTGGGCGTGAAGCACATGAGGCAGGGAGTTGCCCAGGACGCGGGAAGACCTGCTCGAACTGCGGGATCCCGAATCATTTCTCCAGCGTATGCCGAGGAAGAGGCCGAGGAAGAGGATCGTTCAGGAGGAAGTCACTATCTGGGGCGATCCGCCAGCTGGAAATTGAACAATCACCACGAAGCGTGAAATCAACATACCAAAGGTGTGACAGGCTCGACGACTCCTCGGAAGATGAAGATGGTGAGTGCTACTTCGTTTCATTCACAAATGAGCTGAAACAAAGACGACGGCCGCAACCCAAGTGCAACATACTCATAGATGGGTCCCCGACAACCGGGGTGATAGACACAGGCGCTACAGTGAATGTCATGGGCATCCAGCACTATAAGGCTTTAGATCCTAAACCAAAACTGGTTCCATCCAAGGTCCGAATATTCACATACGGCGGGAAAGAGCCACTCCCGCTGCGAGGCAAGATGGTAGTACAGGTAAAAGCGGAAGAACACGAAGTCACCGCAACATTCCACGTGGTGGACAAAGAAGCCGACCTCCTAGTTGGAAGCCACACGGCCGAAGACCTACACCTAATTGCATTCGCAAATGCCGTCAAAAGCATCCAAGTTGACGAGTTACTACAGCAATTTCCATCGCTGTTCAAAGGATTGGGCATGATCAAAAGACCGCCAATAAAGTTACATATCGATAAAACAATACAACCCATCGCCCTCAGGCATAGAAGAATACCCTTCCATCTCAGAGCAGCAGTAGAAAAGGAGCTGGAAAACCTAGAAAAACAAGACGTAATAGAAAAAGTCACTGGTCCAACCCCATGTGTTTCGCCAATGGTGATCGCCGAAAAACCTCGTCAGCCTGGGAAGATACGCATATGCATAGACATGCGCATGCCGAAAAAGGCAATCAAACGAGAGAGGCATATTACACCGACAGTCGATGACATTCTAGCTGACCTCAACGGAGCACAATGGTTTTCTAAGCTCGATCTCAATGCCGGATATCATCAACTCCGGCTAGCGGAGGAAAGCCGTTATATCACAACATTTTCCACGCACCTGGGCCTGCGACGCTACAAACGCCTGAATTTTGGCATCTCGTCAGCTGCCGAGATTTTCCAAAACACTGTTAAAGAGATCTTATCGGGATTGCAAGGCGTTTTGAACGTCAGCGATGATATTCTCATCCACTCAAAAACAAGTGAGGAACACCACCAGCGACTACGCGCAACACTCAAACGACTATCGGAGCACGAAGTCACACTCCATCAAGAAAAGTGCAAGTTTTTCCAAAAATCTGTGGAATTCTTTGGATACGTATTCGACAACAACGGAGTAAAGGTGGATCCCCGCAAGTCACACGCTATAAAACATGCACCAGCCCCGTCCACAGCGTCAGAGGTGAGGAGTTTTCTAGGTATGGCGCAGTATTGTGCGCGGTTCATCCCCGGCCTAGCCACCATAGCAGAGCCGCTTCGCAACCTGACGAAGAAGGATGCACCGTGGAAATGGAGTACAGAAGAAGAGAACGCATTTACAAAAATTAAGGCAGCTCTGTTAGACACAACAACGCTTGCATATTTTGACACCTCCAGAAAGACGGAGATCCTAGTCGACTCTAGCTCGGAGCATTATTGACGCAGGAAGCAGAGCCAGGTGTATGGACCCCGTTGGCGTTTGCCAGCAAAGCGCTAACAGCCACAGAGTCCCGGTACTCACAAATTGAAAGAGAAGCGCTGGCAGTGAAATGGGCCTGCAGCCATTTTCATTTATATGTGGCAGGATGTCCATTTCGATTAGTCACTGACCACCAGCCACTGATTCCACTGTTCAGAGGAACCGCTCCACATCCACCCCCTAGGATAGAGAGGTGGGCAATTCAAATACAACAGTATCAAATGGACCTAATTTACAGACCTGGTGAAAAGAACCCAGCTGATTTTCTGTCCCGTCACCCAGCTGCAGATGGAATGGTACCTGAAGAACAAGAGACCCTGTTTGAAGAAGAAATCAATCTCCTGGCTCAGAGCGCATGCCCGCAGGCCATGTCCATTCCAGTGATAATTGAACATTACCTTCAAGACAAAGTGTTACAAAAGGTGGCAAACACCATACGAACAGGAACATGGAATGGATTCTTAAGGGACAACAATGACTGGTCAGAGAATGAGCGCTCTAGGATAGGCCAAATATGGAAAGTTCACAACGAATTAAGCATGGCAAAGAACGGACTGATCCTCAGGGGACGCCGCATAGTACTACCACTCAGCTTGCAAGAACAAGCCACCATGTTAGCGCATGCAGGACACCAAGGAACGCGGCGGATGAAGAGCCGAATGAGAGAGAAGGTGTGGTTCCCAGAGATGGAGAACAGCATCGACACCCTAGTAAAGAACTGCAGACTGTGCCAACTCACCAGCACTCCTGAAAACCCAGCGCCTGTCATCACAGAGGAACATGCCCCTACACCCTGGTCTTGGGTTAGCATGGATTTTGGAAGTTTCCCAGATGGGAGAACAACGGTTGTTCTCATAGACTCATTTTCCAAATATCCCATCGTGGAGTTAGCTGAATCCACCAGCTTCAGAAATGTTCAGCCCATATTGAGCAAAATATTCGCCATGTTTGGTCGCCTCCAGATCATTAAGACGGACAATGGGCCTCCTTTCCAGGGGAGTGAATTCCGTGACTTTATGAGTACACTAGGGATCAGACATCACCACATAACACCACAGTGGCCGCAAGCCAACGGTGAGGCCGAAAGGTTCATGCGAACCATCAACAAAGCATTAAGGATAGCAAATATTGAGGAAATCGACCCAGAATCAGCACTACAACAGTTCCTAGGAGAATATAGAAGCACGCCGCACAGCACAACACAGAGAACACCGTGGTCGTTGATGTTTGCAGGGAATCGGCAAGACAGTCTCCCGATGACAGAAGGCTGGGCACCAGAACCGTACAAGTCCAGTGAGACTCAGCGGAGGAGAAGACTGAACAATGAACGGATCGACAAAAGGAGGAGAGCACAGAGTAGAGACCTAGCGCCGGGAGATACGGTGCTACTGCGGACACGAAGACCCGGGGGCAAGTTCAGGACACCATATGAGCCCGAACCATGGGTCATCAAGGACACCAAGGGCACTGCAGTCACCGCACACAGAGATGGAGAGGAGGTGACCCGCAATGTATCCTGGTTTAAACGCATCCCAGCGGAATCAGCAGAGGCTGAAGAAAACTTTGAAAGCCACAATGATGACCAGCCAGCGGGACGGCGTGAAGAACAACCCAGGACAACATCACATGAAGGGGAACCGACTCTACCGGCACCAGTATCACCAGTGCAATCGCCTGTGCGAACAGCAACGCCAGCGAGAGGAAGACAGATGTACCATCTCCGACCTAACCCTAAGCCCAGTCAGAGACTAGCAGAATATATGTGCTACTCGTGAACAATGTATGAACACAGCAAACAAGAACTAACTTGGGAAGGGATGTAGCGTTCTAGTGGTCCGAGGGTCTCGGCTGAGCCCCGGAACCACTTGCACACATTGTAACACCTTCAGGCCAGGCGTGGCCGGAAGGCTATAAATAAACGGGAGGAAGTCGCTCGGGACGTCCTGTCCAACCAAACCTATAGTTGTGTCAGTGTCCCTGTTATTATTGCTCCTCAGCGATAGCCGGACCCTACAATACTGTATTTGAGAAGTGAGTCAGATTGTTTATATGTCGACACTGTGCACTTTGGCAATTGTGCATGTGGTGTTGAGCACTATACACAAGTCTATGTTTAATTATGCAAGTGACAGAATGTGAGACAATATGCATATGTGTGAGTAGTGTCTGTGTGTCAAAGTGTCACTGGTCTTGTGACTATTTCAGATTGTGTGCCGAGCGCCAGACCTGTTATTGATTCATCAAAACTATTTTCATTTGCTAACTATTCTGTAACATCCCATCATGAAAAATAGCTGTTCTGGTTACAGTTTATTTAAATACACAGGCGCATGTTTAATTTTAGCACACTTTAAAAACCTTTCTGTTGTTTACTTATGCTGCCATACAACGCTAGGCCCTCTTTTCACGGTTGTGGTGCCTAAAAATCTATACTCTTCCACCCGCCCGCATCTCAAGGGCTTCAGGTTTCTTAACCAAAGCGCTGGGTGGCATAGACAGTGGTTTGAGGTGCTACAACAAGGTTGCAGTACAATATGATACATTGACTTAACGTATACTGAAAATTACAGTGAATGCACTTCAAATTAGCCATTGTGATGTGGTAAATATAATGTTAAGCATACATTTTCTCCTTTCCTCTTATTTTTGCTACCCATCCCTTCTCCTACACGTCTGCGACCCTTGGAAATGATCATCAGGAAAGCAACCTCGGTCTACCTTGGACTGCACCGACTGATGCTATTGAACGAAACTGCAGGATTTGGCAGGGCATTTTAATTCTTCAACCACCCCTCACTGTAATATCTGACTATGCTTAGCTTCGTATTACCTTATTCTATGTATGGCGACCATTAAAAAAAGCTGTCTTTAGAGCTGTTCCTGCACAGTTGAACAATTTGAGCTAAAAGAATCCTGGTGCAGAGGACAAACAGAAAACTTCACCTATTCTGGAGAAGTCCATGCAGATAAAGGGCAGACTACTAATTCAAAATTGTGGGGAATGATGTAAACGTGGAGAGGCACAGCACTGTCATTGGATTTGTGTCTGAACCCTTAACTTCTGGGACTTCTTTGCTGAAAATAAACTTAGCTGCTCTTTTGGAATTGGGGCCCTTCTCCACTCTGTGATTGTGTCGCCTTGCTTGGGGAAACACTGTGGTTTCAGTGTTGATTCTAAGTTTCCTGATTTCAGACACATCCCGTGGCTTCTGATACTTTTTACTTGTGAGGAAATTGGTTATTCACTGAGTTTCCCCACAGCTACTTGCACTAGCACACTCCCTGACACAGGTTTACCACCATATCACGCTATATTATAACCTCACATTAATAGGAGTTCCATATCTTTATTCCCATGTGTCACTCCGGACAAAAGACCCTCCCTCTAGTCACTTCTCATAAATCTGTGTCAAACTTGAGATTTTCAGTATGGGCTAAAGCGCCCTGAAACACATTTTGACTTGTACTATTTGGATTTGCCAGTTTTCCCGAAATAAGTTTCATCTGAAATGATCAATAACATTTGCAGCATTGTTATAAAGTGTGCTGTTTATACATTTTTTCACAAGCTAAACACTGCATTTTATTTATTATCCAACACTACTCTGCTGGTTGGCTTTCTCTAGATTCCTCTTTTTAGTCTGTGCTATGAATTCTAGTCGGGTCTGGTTTCCCTGGGACAGTATACAGACGGCTTGGTTCTGATAAGTGGGCAGTTGAGAGCACAAAAAAAGCGCTTCAACACCCCTTCAGGGGTAACAAGCACTATATAAATACAAACGTTTTCTACTCTTCATTCCTTCTGCTATCCTTCCAAATCCAAATAACTGACTAACCTATCCACCACTTAAAATGACTTTCATATTTCACTATATTAATTCAACACTAGTCCTGCATGGATCCCGGAGTAGTGTGCTACTCGCCAAAAGAGTGATATGACGCCTCATCAGGGGTAGTAAGCGCTATATAAATGCAATACAGTACAATTCAATACAATTAAGGCCTCTTCCTATTCAAAGTCGTTACTCATAGAAACTGAAATTTTCCCTTCCATGTTTAACATTTTTGAGTATTTTTCTTTATATGAAAACGATCATATGATTCAAAGATGTAAATAACAGTTTGGTCTTAAATTATATCTGTTCAGCGTCTCAAGAGATCTGCTTCTTTATAAGTTTGTCAGGACCTTATCTCTTATGTGTACTGAGTTCTTCCTCAGTCTGGCTTGGTTCTCCATTCTTGTTTCGTCTGACTGTTTTGCGTATAGCTGCTTTCCTATAATTCGTGGGGTTTGTTGGTTGTATATTATGTGTGCTCTGTTATAGGGAAATAGCTATCACTCTATAGAAGTAGCTGTCATTCAACATAACCTGCTTTGGTACTTGAGTACATGAACCAGAGATCTATTATCTGTAAATGTTTTGTCGTCATTGATTTTCTTATCCTAACATTTAAACAGCTTACTGTTCTGTGTGGTCTGGTTGTTTAAAAGTATGTCAAAAACGGAATCTCGTGTTTAGAAAATGACTGTCTACCTGGGGAGTAACCGCGCCATAGAGCTTTGGGAGCATTTGGGTCCTCGAATAAAGTATAACTGTGAATTGCCTCAACCTACTCTTTTGTGCATGCGTCCTTTAACGCGTTAACTGCGGCGGTTTTCCGCCGTTGTGCGGGCGTTCTAAAGGGTGGGCGGGGCTTCGTCGGCCATTGGCCGACACGGGAGCACGCAAAGGGGTAATTAGATGTCAATGGCTCTTTTATTTATGTTTTCATTTTTAAAAACATAAATAAAAGGCATTATCATTTACAATGCCAATAGCTTAAACTAAAAAATGCGAGACCTATTTGCATTGCAATTTCTTGTTGAGTTAGACAGCCCTCCCAGCACTCTCAGACACCGCGCACGTGGTCACGTTTTCTGCGCTGTCACGCTGAGTGCCTGCGGCCTGTCATTCGATCGGACGAGCTGGCTCCCAGGCAGCTGCGCAGTTACCAGGCAGAAACCCTAAACGCTATGAAAGCAGGTTGTCAATACCGAATCACAGCGTTCATTGGCAGATAATTTATCTGTGCCCCACTGCAAAATATCACCAGACACCAAGGACTAAGGTCTGGAATACAGAGCTTCCCCCAGAGAGGAGAGTCAGGCAACGGAGACGGCCACGAGGAAAAAGAGCACGTAGACAACGTTCTACAATCTATATGAACATTTTACAAACTGAGTGCCTGGCTTGAAATAAAACTATTCTGTGCGACTAATTAAAAGGGAAACAACAGATAACTACTGCGAGGCGGGCTTATTTTCTTATGAATGCTCTGCTCTTGCTTAGTCTCCATGATTATATTAGATGAAAATATTTGGCCCCTCAAAACCGGGCCGAGCCGTCCAACAGTATCAGTTGAAAGCCTGATCCTTTGTTGAAACTGATGCCTTAACCACATTAAGAAAAATCTGTATCACCTCTTACTTCAAGCAATATCTCCATGGTGTACATATATTAATTTACTACGTATTTAATGTTACATGACCTTGCCTGGTCACCACAATGATGAAAGGCTCAGTTGGCCGTGCCTGTAGGCGGAACTGTAACTTGCTACAGGTCACATACAGATCTCAGCAGTGAATGCTTAACCCACTGAGCCTTATTATTAGATGTGTGAGAGGTTTTGTTGCTAAGATTTAATAAATAAGACCTAACAAATTTAAGTATGTGACGCGTATAAACACATGCCATTCACATGACTCAAAATAATGCTCCAAGGTCCGAGGTGAGAGCATTGGGTACTGGACTGTTATGGACAGAAAATAGATAAATTTTTAGGTCAAGCCTGGGCAGCCCATGCGCTGTCTCTTCAATACTGTTGGTCTTGGCCTTTTTGCAGGGTCATCCCAGAACTTTTTGCCTTCCTTCTGTATTTTGTTGTTGGTGGTTTTCCGACTCTGGGCGCTTTACCAGTGCTGTTCAGTGCTAAAGTGCATGTGCTGTCTCTTGTAAACTAGGTAAGATTGGTCTACACTTGTTTGGAATATTTAATTTACCTGTAAGTCCCTTGTACAGTGGTATCCCATATACAGAGGACCTGTAAATTAAATACTACTAGTGGGCCTGCAGCGCTGCTTGCCCCACCCAATGAAGAAGCCTTTCAAACCTATTTCAGGCCTCTGCCGCTGCAGAGTCTGCGAGCACAGTTTACTGCTACAGTGCAAACTGTTTGCCACATTTGAAACTCCCCATTTACTACATATAAGTCACCCTTAAGGTAGGCCCTAGCTACCCCTATGGACAAGGTGCTGTGAAGGTAAAAGGTGGGACATGTGCCTTAACTGTTTGGCATGTCCTGGTAGTGACAAACTATTTGATTTCTCATTGCTGTGAGACTGACCTCTCATAGGTTTGCATTGGGGATTCCCTGATATGTGCTTCAGTGGTAAATTTCTGATATGAGAGGGGTAGCGTGACAATGTTTGGTATGTTAAGAATAGTAGTGATAAACACTGCTTATTGGTGAAAGTGGATTTGTCGTTACTATTTTAGAAATGTCACTTTTAGAAGTGGGCATTTCTGTGTGCTTATGTCTTTGTGCCCAGCCTGGATGTGTATTCACTGTCAGGTTTTGACTGACATGAGAGAGGGGATGTGCATTCACAGTAGGGAGTCACAAGGAGGGTTGGGGTGTGTCCTGCCTTTCCTGGGTGACTCAGTATTAGTCTGAATAGATCTTGGCTGCATTTAGAGTAGTGGGAGGAGTTTCCCTTGCACCTGAATAGGCCTGGTCAGCATTTAGAGAGGTGGGAGAAGATGCACCTGCACCGGAATAGGGCAGTGCCTGTATTCTACAATGTTGTCTCCGCCCCATGTGGTGGGCCTGGGGCCAGGGCCTGGAATGTCAATGGGGATGTTGTGCAATTCTATACAGTGTCTAAAGTAACCCCCGGAACAAAGACTTTCTGACTATAAGTACAGGGGCCGTGAACCCATAAACAGACATTGTATGGGACATGTAGCCAGCATCTGCTGGGTATACAGACTGTACCATCGGAGAAGCTTTCAGGCTACCAGGAGGAACCACCACTTTGACTTTGTGCTGTGTGTGCTGGTCTCCTGTTTCAGGGAGATCAAAGTCTTCATTCTGTGTACTACACTTTATTCAGTGATTTCTGGTGCTTCGCGTTATTGGGAGATCATTGGTGCTGATCTGAACTCCCTTCCATTGCTGAGGAAATCATGCACCTCCCTGGAAAAGCCACCCTATGCTTCATCACCAGAAAGCTCACTGGCGCTGCTGGGAGTGAGAGATCCGAGTGCTTTACTGAGGTGAAAGATCGTGAGGAGCTCATTTTGGGTGGCTGCCCAGCACTTTGTTTGTGTAACAAAAGCCTCCCGGGGGTTTGTCTGGAGCTTGCTAGCACTACTCAGTCAAAGCCTGCGTGGCAAAAAACCGCCTCCGTTGCACTGAGCAACCGGCTCCCGCCTACACAAGTTTGAGCGCTGCAGACCACTGCCGACAGAGCCCAGGTGTGGACGTTGCTAAGGAAGGTGGGGGCCTCCCCAGCCACACGAGCTGCCTTCCGCGAGACAGGAAGAGCCTCGCACCCACTCCTTCAGAGACCTGAGGAGGGCTGTATTGCCCCTTCAGCTGCCAGAAGCGAGCCATGTAGAGTCTTGCGGCCGCTCCTTAGGAGGTCCGAGTAGGGCGCCAGCCGCTGTGGTTGTGCTCTGCCATGCCTCACTGTGGAGCTGCACCAAAGGCATTGGGCTCCATTTTCACTCAGCCCCATTATCAGGGAAGTGCAGGCTGGCGGTCCCATTGCCTTGATTAGTGCAAGCACCCAGGGACATTGTGCTTGCGCCAAGCTACAGAGAGACATTTTTTCTGTCTTTCTTGCCCCGTAGGGCACCTCTGTAATTCCTGACATTTCCATGCTGCTACAGAAACTGGTTTAATCTTTCCTGTCCGGAGGAGCAAAAGGAGGGGTGCAAGGGGAGTGGCTTAGTGATTCCTATGCCCAGAGAGCCTATAGTGATGTATGTGCTACAATTCTGCAGCTAACTACTGTGGTTCCATGCCCCAATGTCCGGAATTATGCTGTGTTACCCCATTCTTGGAAACTGCCTGCAATGTGCAATGAGTGTGTAAGGCGGTGTAATGCCTAGTGGTTTCATGATGTTTTATAACAGGCACAACAATTGAATTTGCTCTATTGCCCTACCCATGATGTTCTGAACATTGCCTATGGGTAGAGGGGTTGATATGATTTGTGTCATTTTGTGGTTTATATGCATCTTTATGACAATTGCTCAGTGGCAAAGTGCTTTATGTGGTTTACAATATATTCTGTGTGATGTCAAGGCAAGTGCCTAGTGGCACAGTAGTTTAGGTAATTGTGGTCTGACATGTTTTTGTGAACAATACAAAGGATATTTTTATATAGCCTTGTGTGGAGTATCTTTTAGTGATGTGCCTAGTGTGTCACTGGTATGTGTGTGTGTTGCGCAATCACTTTATACATTGCCTCTGGGATAAGCCTGACTGCTCTGCCAAGCTACCAAGGGGGTGAGCAGGGGTTTTCTTGGATGTGTAACTACCTTGCCGTGAATAAAGTGGTGGGTTCTGCCTGGCTTCGGTGCATTCCCTAACCAACCAGAAACCCCATTTCTAACAGATACATTCTGTAATCACTCTGTGGCCCATGCCTTTTTATTCATCCCTTCAAAAATGCTTGCTTGCTAGTGGTTAACTCTTTCTCTTTGTTACTTCTTTTTGTGTTTAGCTTCTTCCCACAGAGCACCGCCCAATTACTGTTGACATTAAGCTTCTGTGTTTATGTGTTCTTTTGAAAGATTATTTTTTCTTTGATTCCTGCTTGTGTCACTGTATGCCCATTTTCGGTGGTTCACCTTTGGGGCCTGTCACTTATTTTCCCGCCCCATTCAAATACTGAGATGAAATGTAAGACATTTCAGACGCTGTTTTCAAGGGTGCTTCTTTCATTTTCTCTGACTTCAAAGTGCTAGGATTTGCCCCAAATTCCCTGCTTCACTGCTTGTTGCTGTAGCGAGCCTCAGTCACCAGACCTTCAGCAGCCCAACCTTACAGCACAGTTAAGGACAAGGCTTGGGCAACTCCTGTTGCATTTTCTCTGAAGCTTGTTTATATAATTTGAACTTGAGCGACAAGAAGTTGTTGGAGCACTTTACATGAGTGCTAGTTATATTACACAATGTCACATTAATTTTTTAATGTGTTTTCATAGAGTGCGAACTCAACTGACCCAAAGGTATTGAAGCACTTTACAATACCGGCAGGTACATTACACAAGGTCAAGTCAATTTTTATTGTTTTTAGGTGCGTGTAAGTTAAGTGATGCTGACGCCGCACCTGTTTAATCATTAATTCCCTTCTACCTGACAAATGAAAGCAGCATTCGGTCCATACCACCTCCTCCCATGTAACTGCATGCCCATCCCACTGCCTCTTCCTGTTGTCCTCCTCCACTCAGAGCTCTAATTTCAAAACATTTTTACGTCAGGTCACCAGGTAGTGTGGGACATTTTTTATTATATCAGCAGATGTCCATTACAAGATGTGAAACCTCCCCAGGTCATCGGTGGCTGCCTCAATAGCTTTGATTTTAGTTTGGGGGGCTGGAGGATGAGCATTGTGGTAGGGGTGGAGTCTTGTCATGTGAAGGGGACTGTGGATTTAGAAGTTTCTGGACTGTGCTGGGTACTAAGCCCAGCCCCCTTCGTGGCCACAGTCCCTCCTCACACAATTAATTTTTTTTCACGTTGGCAGGTCTACAAAAGCACCAGTTACATTTCACAAGGTCAGGTTAATGTTTTTGTTTTGAGGTGTGCGTAGATTAAGTGATGCCAATGCCATCCCTCTTTACTCAAGATTTCCCCTATACCTGACAAATGGTAGCATTTTGTTGTTGTTGCTATGTCCAGTGCTCCTATACCCAGGGGCTAAAACAGAGGGCGGGGCCTGGGGCTTGCCGGTAAACAGATAGTGCAAGCAGTATTTTGAATGGAAAACTGTGGTAAAGGGTGCCTGGTGAACAGAGGCCTTGGGAAGGAGGGATGTGACGTCTCCGCCATTAGAAAGTACTTCACTACTTATTTTCATAAGCTGTTCAATCCTCTAGTGATGCAGTTGCACACAGAATATTTTAGTGTTGACTTGCATCGAGAAAATTGTTTTTCTGTCTGTGCACTAAAAAGCCTTGGAATGCGTCCATAAATGTTTCCTGAGGCAAACATGTATTCCTGAATCACACTGCATGACCCAGTGTGTAGTAATTGTATAGCTCTTCAATCCCTGGTGGCACATCACCCAGGATAATGGGTTGCATGGCTAAACACTTATAGGCAAGACTTATTGGCTATGCCAATGCTTGTTACTAAAGTCAGGGGTAGGTGAGGGTAGTGAAGTATCCTATTATGACTTCAAATCATGTGCCACGTTTGTGCATTTACTGTTCACATTAGCACCTCCTAATTAGAATGTTACTCATGTTGTTAAGGACTTGTGCCGTGTTGAATGTTTTTTTCCACCAGGTTTGGAAGTGCTGCTGATCTGAAGTTAGCAGAGCAGATTGAAAAGACTTGAAGAAAGTTTCCATCAGGCCTTCAAAGAAAGGAGCGTTTTTTGTAGAATTGTAACTCATAAAGGGCACACCATTGGTCTTTGGAGTTTACCGATCGCCATTATTTTTCCAAGAGAAGTGGTGAGAAGTGTATAGAGAGCATAGGCCTCAACTTGGAATTAATAACCACTGTTGGGTCAAGTGAATGGTGTACGTACTGGGCAGGGTCCATTCTGGCAATGCACAATACCATAAACGGTAACTGAGTAATACCTATACACTTGAAATTATTGAATATAACTAAACACTTCTTTATTAACTAACCTTAGGAGTAAAGCAGAGGTTAGTGCAAGCAAACAATGAATAACATTTCACACTGACACAGCTGGATCATACATAACAATCCTACCCTATAGTATTAAGCAACACAATGCTCTGGTGCTGTTGACTGGCTGTCAGTAAAGGTTTATGGCATCAAGTGCCCACACACGTAAATGAGATTTAAGAAAGGCTGAAATGTAGTTGCTGCCGAAGAGGCTGGAACCTGGATTCAGGTCAGTAAGAAATGGCATCCAGTAATCTAGTTGCCAGAAATCAATGGGTGAGCAGGCTGATGGTGGAGCAAAGAATATAATGTTTGGACCCCTGAAGAAGGTGAAGACATAACAGTGAAAGGCAGGAAAAGTTAAACAACCTGCCTGATAGACATCTTGCAAATGAACACCTTAGCAGCTGCAAAGGTTTGTCATTCTGTGAGCGTCTTCTCTACCCAAGTGACTGCCAGTGGTGAGAGCCAATCCTTCACTAATGTGGGCTATTCTGCTCAGTATTGTCAATGTCCACCACACAGAACACCTTCCATAGGTAGAGTTATCTGTATTTTTCTGGTGATATCAATGGTTTAAATAACATAAGGGAGCAACCAGGGCACGTTGATCTATCACACTACTTTCCATAGTTCTTCACAGGGAACCCTACAATGGACCCAGAACTCTCCCAGATCAGAAACACATGTACATGTACAGCCGACCCAGGGAGCTAACCCAATGGATGTCTGGGTTGCATCCTCAATGCACGGGAACCAAAGTTGGACCAGAGCTCATGCTCTCCTTCTGCAGGACATCATTCCCTACTCCCATTGGATGATAGTGTCCAAGTGATTGACAGACTGAAGGGGTGCCAGAAGAGTTGCTGGGGGAGATATATGTGTATGGAGCTGCTTGGGGCCAGAAGGTCCATGAAGGAATGAAAATATCCTCCTGGCACCTCAGTGGCTGCACCTATGGTTGCAGGCATCCTTATACTAGTGATACAGATTAGGCTGCTCTTTGTTTTTTGAGGTTGTTGTAGATTGTATAATGAGATAGCTGATAGAGGCTGTCCAGGAAGAATTAGGACAGAAGGAGATAACAGTTACAATGCACTAGTTGATTCTGTGGGCCTTATTACGATGGAACCTCCCGACCATAGGTCGGTGGTTCCACCCGCAGAATCTGAATGCAACCAAACAACCATTTTACATTTGTAGCTTGTGCCGCGGGGGTAAACGGGCTTCAGTACAAGCTACAATTGTAAAATGGATGTTTTTAAACATTCCTGCACCGTGTGACAGGCACCATGCGGTGCCTGCCAAACGGTGCAGGGGTGTTTAGGGGAGCACCATAGGTGCCCTGTGGCACCATACCGGAGTGCCAGAAGTGAAAGAGGCTCTGCTAGGGGCCTCCTAAGTCACTTTCTGCCTGCCTTTTATGGCAGGTGGACTGCCATGAAAGGGCAGAAGGAAAGCAGCATCATAATCTCGATGGCAGAGCTGAGGCTGGCTCTGCCATCATTATGGGATTATTAGTCCTTTTGAAGCTTTCCGAAGCGCAGGGGAGTCCCCCCGTGGGTTTCCCTCCGACCGACGGTATTGGAATACGGCAGCAGGGCACGAGTCAGAGGTTCACGCAGGTACACTGCGTCCACCCACTCTTTTCACAAGGTGGATGCCGTCCCCCCTGCTAAGAAGTTGGGCACCACAGAAATATGTTGAACTTGTCCCAGTGTAATTTTGAAACACCGGGACACGTTCATCAGCTCCTGCACGCTGTCTGCTTTCAACACTCCGTCTATCATCCACTTTGGTTTGGCTTTGTTCCCCCTAAATTGGCAGGGTATGCCCAGACGTGGGTCCCTTGCTCACTTTGCCACTGGATTCAAGCTAGCCTGTCTGATGATGGCTGATTAGCCAGAAACCGGTCCCAGGATGCTTGTTTCCGGTCCAGGGAAGACATGGCTTGGCAGTTCAGGCTGGACTGTTCCCATGAGGCACAGGGTCAGACTGATTTGCATATGGCCATGTCTGAACTGGGGTGGCGGAGTGAGCTAAAGAAGGATGATGGATAAAACCCAGATCAGTTGACTGGGGGTGAGTGCTTGCATTGTTCAACACTCCGTCCATCATCCCCTTTGGTTTTGCTTTGTTTGCCTTAAATTGGCATGGAATGCCAGACGTGGGTCCCTTGCTCACTTTGCCGCTGGATTCAAGCTAGCCTGGCTGATGACGGCTGATTAGCCAGAGACAGGTCCCAGGATGCTTGTTTCCGGTCCAGGGAAGACATGGCTTGGCAGTTCGGGCTGGACTGTTCCCATGAGGCACAGGGTCAGACTGATTTGCATATGGCCATGTCTGAACTGGGGTGGCAGAGTGAGCTAAAGAATGATGATGGATTACACCCAGATGTATTGACTGGGGGTGAGTGCTTGCATTGTTCAACACTCCATCCATCATCCGCTTTGGTTTTGCTTTGTTCGCCCTAATTTGGCAGGTAATGCCCAGACGTGGGACCCTTGCTCACTTTGCCACTGGATTCAAGCTAGCCTGGCTGATGACGGCTGATTAGCCAGAAACAGGTGCCTGCCAAACGGTGCAGGGGTGTTTAGGGGAGCACCATAGGTGCCCTGTGGCACCATACCGGAGTGCCAGAAGTGAAAGGGGCTCTGCTAGGGGCCTCCTAAGTCACTTTCTGCCTGCCTTTTATGGCAGGTGGACTGCCATGAAAGGGCAGAAGGAAAGCAGCATCATAATCTCGATGGCAGAGCTGAGGCTGGCTCTGCCATCATTATGGGATTATTAGTCCTTTTGAAGCTTTCCGAAGCGCAGGGGAGTCCCCCCGTGGGTTTCCCTCCGACCGACGGTATTGGAATACGGCAGCAGGGCACGAGTCAGAGGTTCACGCAGGTACACTGCGTCCACCCACTCTTTTCACAAGGTGGATGCCGTCCCCCCTGCTAAGAAGTTGGGCACCACAGAAATATGTTGAACTTGTCCCAGTGTAATTTTGAAACACCGGGACACGTTCATCAGCTCCTGCACGCTGTCTGCTTTCAACACTCCGTCTATCATCCACTTTGGTTTGGCTTTGTTCCCCCTAAATTGGCAGGGTATGCCCAGACGTGGGTCCCTTGCTCACTTTGCCACTGGATTCAAGCTAGCCTGTCTGATGATGGCTGATTAGCCAGAAACCGGTCCCAGGATGCTTGTTTCCGGTCCAGGGAAGACATGGCTTGGCAGTTCAGGCTGGACTGTTCCCATGAGGCACAGGGTCAGACTGATTTGCATATGGCCATGTCTGAACTGGGGTGGCGGAGTGAGCTAAAGAAGGATGATGGATAAAACCCAGATCAGTTGACTGGGGGTGAGTGCTTGCATTGTTCAACACTCCGTCCATCATCCCCTTTGGTTTTGCTTTGTTTGCCTTAAATTGGCATGGAATGCCAGACGTGGGTCCCTTGCTCACTTTGCCGCTGGATTCAAGCTAGCCTGGCTGATGACGGCTTATTAGCCAGAGACAGGTCCCAGGATGCTTGTTTCCGGTCCAGGGAAGACATGGCTTGGCAGTTCGGGCTGGACTGTTCCCAAGAGGCACAGGGTCAGACTGATTTGCATATGGCCATGTCTGAACTGGGGTGGCAGAGTGAGCTAAAGAATGATGATGGATTACACCCAGATGTATTGACTGGGGGTGAGTGCTTGCATTGTTCAACACTCCATCCATCATCCGCTTTGGTTTTGCTTTGTTCGCCCTAATTTGGCAGGTAATGCCCAGACGTGGGACCCTTGCTCACTTTGCCACTGGATTCAAGCTAGCCTGGCTGATGACGGCTGATTAGCCAGAAACAGGTCCCAGGATGCTTGTTTCCGGTCCAGGGAAGACATGGCTTGGCAGTTCGGGTTGGACTGTTCCCATGAGGCACAGGGCCAGACTGATTTCCATATGGCCATGTCTGAACTGGGGTGGCGGATTGAGCTAAAGAATGATGATGGATTAAACCCAGATCAGTTGACTTGGGGTGTGTGCTTGCATTGTTCAACACTCCGTCTATCATCCCCTTTGGTTTTGCTTTGCTTTTGAATCCCAGCAGCAACATTCAGGCAGGGAGGGGTCTTGTTTTCCACCTCCAGCTGGGCAACGATAGAGACAGAAGTTAAGAGGCCATCAGGTCTCCTTTTGATCGAGTGTGGGACTGGAGGCATCCTGGACCCTCACAAATGCAAATACACCGGGGAGAAAACAAAAGCACACGGCTTGTTATCTGTTCACAGGTACTCAAGAGATGCATGCTTTTTACTTTGTTGTATATAAGTGCCTGCACTGTAAGAATGTCAGATGAGTTGGTCTGTCTCAATATTTACACAAATAACAATTTAAATAGCACTTTTTTATTTATTTTATAGTGCGACTCACCCCTTTGCAGAGTGTTAGAGCACTTTACATAACATACACATTATCCATTCCAAATAAATCATGTAAGTGTGTAAATTAATGTACAAGATGTGTTAGATGAGACAGTCAGTGTTACAAGGTGGAGGAGTCAAATACACGTTATAGCTCACTGTGGTCTACCAGAAGGATTACTATTTAATAACTGAATGTAACAAAATGATCTCTGTATTCATAGCAGTAATCTACTTACCTATCTACATAAAATAAAAATCTGTGATCTGCATGTTACATGATATGCTTTGCAGGAGACAACTTTTAAAAAAAAACATATTTTATTGCATTTTCAGTTGGCATATGTTATAACATACACATATCAGAGCATCGCTTCCTGTGAGGTCACTACCTGTGATGCCATGTGGAATGTCACGCGTCGTGACGTCTTGTACTTTGATAGCACGCGTTATGTCACTTGCATACTGCGTGACATTGTGAGTCCCCCTATTTCCTTTTTTAGGACTTGTGCCCTGTATGGCAGTCGGGGGGAAAACCATCTTTGTCAGGCGGAAAACCACAGACTAGCTGTCCGATGGGTTTCTGCCCGACATCGAAATTGAGCCCTAATTATTTCCTGATGAAGAATTTTAAAAACATGTGGGCATATTATCAAGACAGGCGATAATATTATCGCCGCTTTAGCGGCAGAAAACTCCTGCTAAAACGGCGATAATGGGCTTGATAATAAGCTCTACGGAATTCCAAATGAAGCTAATGTTAGATGCGAAGGACATCTGACCTGAGCTTTGATTGGAATACCATAGAGCATATTATCAAGCCCATTATCGCCGTTTTAGCGGCAATAATTTTATCGACCTTCTTGATAATATGCCCCTTGGTTCATTTCATAATAAATTGATTAAATGTGTCTGGTTTACATTCATTCTGGGTCTGTGCAGTCTGATAACTGGGAATAGTTTACTAGTTTATGTTTTGGGACAAGTGGGGGGCAGGCAACTTGTCTCGGAAATAGATGAGGATTGATGAAAGGGAAGGGAATAATCCCCTCTCTATCCTTTACAAATTTGTATTCTGATTGATTCTGGAGCACCCCTGGGACACTGCAGTTTACTGTGGTAGGGCGGGAGCCTCGCGGTTCCTGCCCTGCCATAGCAAACTCTGCTTTGGTATTTGGAAGAGAGAGCAGGAAACCTGCTCTCTCTTCCATATACAAAAGCAGATTGCTTTTCCACACGGAGAGATGCATCCTAACAGCTCCCTGGGTGGAAAAGCAATGCCGGCTCCCGCAGGAGGCGAGGAGCCGGGGGGGGCCGTGGTGGGATTGGGGACCTTCCTGGTCCTCAAAGGAGAGGGCCAGCCCCGGGGGATGGGGTCCCTGGAGCTATTAGTGGCCCCCTCCCCAATTATAAATATTTTTTTTTTAAAAAGGAAAGGCCGGCCCTGGGGGATGAGGCCACGCAGCCCCCCTCCAATTAAATTAATTTTTTTTAAAAGGCCATGCCCCAGGGGATGGGGTCCCTGGGGCCAATTATGGCTTCGGCAGGGGGGCTACGCGGCCCCATTCCAATTTTTTTTTAAATTATAAAAATAGGGAACAGGCCCTGGGGGTTGGGGTCCCCAGGGCCAATAAATTAGGAAAAGAAGGGGGGCCACACAACCCCCTTCTTTAAAAAAAAAGACCGGCATCGCACCGGAGGCCCCATCCCGTCCCTGCAGCACTCTGCAAACGCGCCCCTTGGCGCGTTTTGAGATGTGGAACTAATTCCCCTTGAATACTGGGGGTCCCTGGGGGGCAACTAACCCACCAGGAACCTCCAGTATGCACCAGGGAGCTGCGTTGCAGAGAGGTGTCCTGAAGCCACGCCCCTTTTTACACCTCTCTGCAACGCAGCTCTATGGTGCTTAATGGAGGTACCTGGTGGGCTAATTGCACCCCATGGACCCTCAGGAATCAAGGGGAGTTAATCCCCCAACTTAAAACGCGCCAATGGGCACATTTGCACAGTGGTGAAGGGAGAGGTCAGGGCTTGAGGTGATATGTGTGCAAACACGCCCTGTGGCGTGTTTTAAGTTGGGGAATTAATTCCTCTTCAAGCCTGAGGGTCCCTGGGGCCCAAGTAGTCCACCAGGTACCTCCAGTAAGCACCACAGAGCTGCGTTGCAGAGTGTTGTAAAAAGAGGCGTGGCCTCTGAACACCTCTCTGCAACGCATACTGGAGGTACCTGGTGGGCTAGTTGGCCCCCAGGGACCCCCTGGCGAGTTGTAAGTTGGGGAATTAATTCCCCTTCAATACTGAGGGTCCCTGAGGGCCAAAAAGCCCACTGGGTACCTCCAGTATGCGCCAGGTGTTCAGAGGCCATGCTCCTTTTTAAACCTCTCTGCAACGCAGCTCTGTGGTGCTTACTGGAGGTACCTGATGGGCTAGTTTGACCCTAGGGACCCTCAGGATTCAAGGGGACTTAATTTCCCAACTTAAAATGGTCACATGGCACATTTACACAGTGGTGAAGGGAGGGGACGGGGCCTGAGGTAACATGTGCAAACACGCCCTGTGGTGTGTTTTTAGTTGGGGAATTAATTCCCCTTCAATCCTGAGGGCCCCTGGGGGCCAACTAGCCCACCAGGTGCTTCCCGTAAGCGCCACTGTTCTGCGTTGCAGAGAGGTGGTCCAGGCCATGCCCCTTTTTACATCTCTCTGCAGCGGCGCTTACTGGATGTACCTAGTGGGCTAGTTTGACCCTAGGGACTCTCAGAATTCAAGGGGACTTTATCCCCCAATTTAAAACGGCCACAGGGCATGTTTGCACACGTAACCTCGGGCACCCCCCTCCCTTCACCAGTATATGAACGCGCCCTGTGGTGCGTTTTAAGAGCTATTTTTAATCCCCCTGCCTTATTATGTACTAGGGTTTTACAGAGGAGGACATGGTAATCACAGGGGTACCGCAACGCATAAAGTTTCCTAGTGTATGTAGGTTTTTCACTGTATTCTAAGTGTCTTTTAACATAGCACTGGCTCTAGGACTGGTTAGTCAGATGCAGTTAACACCAGTACCCTTCTGAAAAAGTTGAGGGTACAGGATGATTTTGCAACAAGGCTTCTTTCAGCTCGTCTGTTTGTTCTTTCTGCACGTTTTCCTCCTTCCTCCACTTTTCTTCATCTTTAAGGACTTCTGTTGCTTCTTTCTGCATTTCTTTCTTTCTTACTGTGTGTATTTTCTTCTTTCCTCACATGTCCTACTTCTGTAAGCATAGTTAGAAACTAGCATTTAAAAAACCTTTGAAATTTACTTAAAAAACATAGGTTTCAGTCACGATAAAGTTAGAAATTAGCATTTAAAAAAACCTTTGAAATCCACTGAAAAAACATAGGTTTCAGGCACGTTATAGTTAGGAATTAGCATTTAAAAAACCTTAGAAATTCACTGAAAAAACCATAGGTTTCAGGGGCATTATAGCTAGCTGGACATTTCACTCGTACAAAACCATTGAAATTCCCCCGTTATAGTTAGTTCAGCTAACTATAACTTGCGCGCCCGCAATGCACTGCTGATGACGTCACATATTACATCACTCATGAGATGGTCAGTGACATCACTCATGACATCACTGATGACATCTCAAATGGCATCACTGATAACATCATCCTTGTGATAGAGTGGCGGACCTCCTCTCAGCCTAATATAACCTTACATACACACATTCAAAAACAGAAACTAAAATTTTCAAAACAATGGACATACCAATACCAGTTACAACACACCTATTCAGTAATTCCAAGATCTACATCCACATCCACTCATTCACCAACAGTCCTATACAGTCACTCATATATGTACTCACTCATCATATGTACTCCTACACCTATACATCCTGTTACATACCACCACTCATCCATAGAGTTACTCACACACTTAGTCACTCATGCTAATAAAGAATCAAATATCCATTTACTTGCATATACAGTTATACACACACCACTGTACTTACTTCTACTGAAACTTACACATACTTACTCTTTAAACAATCACTTATAGAAACACATACTTATTTATACAGGAAATCTTCCAATATCTCACTCTCACATATACTCCCTTATATACACCAAAACTCACATATACTAGTTTAAAATATATGTAGTTACTTATAAAGACACTATTGAGACAGTCATTCACTCACTAACACACCCATACACACACTCATCCACCCATACAGTCCTGCACACATGCTGTCTTTAACACATACAAACAGTGACTCACTCATTCATGCATCTATGCACTAAGTAATACCCCCACTGTACCATACAGACACTCAGACACTCATACTGATACGGAAAAAACCAAGTAATAACCCATATAGACACTCATGTAGCTACTCACCAATCCATGCAGTCACTTATACACAAAGTGAGAGACTGATACAGATATTTACATATTTAAACATTACTCACTAACCCATGTATTCACTTAGATACACTTAATCAGTCCGTTATACAATCAATTTTATTAAAAAAAAGAATCATCCATTTAGACACTTATATACCCATTTATTCTTCCATCAACCTTCAGATATACATATATAAAACATATTTAATTTTCAGAAAAACACACATTCACTGGATGATGTAATCAGTGATGTCATTTCAGATGTCATCAGTGATGTCATGAGTCATGTCACTGACTATGTCATGAGTGATGTAATATGTGACGTCATCAGCAGTGCATGGCGGGCGCGCGAGTTATAGTTAGTTGAACTAACTATAACCGGGGAATTTCAATGGTTTTGTACAAGTGAAATGTCCAGCTAACTATAACGCCCCTAAAACCTATGGTTTTTTCAGTGTGTTTGTCTGTGTGTGTGGAGAAACATCCTTAACAACGCGGTCAGTACACCGCAATGCTGTTACATCGCGGTCGTTACAGCGACCGCATGTAACAATGCTATACCATTACAACGAAAGTCTTTACATCGACTTGCGCTAGATGGCATGCTAACATTGAAAATGGTGTAGTTTACTATCCCAACACCTTCCCTACTGATAAGTGGACTGGAATTGGAATAGTAAATTACACTTTTTTAATGTTAGCACGCCACCTAGCGCAAGTCGATGTAAAGACTTGCGTTGTAAAGGCATAGCGTGGTAACATGCAGTCATTGTAACGACTGCGATGTAACAGCACGCGTTGTAATAACACGGGTTGTTACATCATACAACCGTGTGTGTGTGTTGCCCTAGTTAAAATTCACTCAAACTAAGAGAAAGATTCTTGTAGGTTTGATCTGGTGTTACTTTAGTAACATATTCAACTTCTGACTTCATTTATGCGTGCTTTTTTATAAGTGCTCTCCTATACATTAGTAGAAGTGGAGACTATGGAGATAGGCTTCTGTTATCCGCTGCACCTTGGATTTAAAAATTACTTTGTCCATTCCATTTCAGAAGGGCGCAGACTATTGTTTGTTTTGTGCACTATATTTCCATATTGTACATACCTGAACAGCACGTTGGAGGACCTGAACACAAACAGCTGTGAGTACCATTTCAGTACAAACCAAGATATCCACCATATTAAGCTGCTAGTTGAGAATCATATTATCATGGGCTTGTGAGACAGACCTGCTCCGTGAATAAAGCATCACCGATTCTTCCTTCACAGTTACACTGCTTGGGGCATATTTCTGACCTGCTTCTCTTCAGTTGGAGTGTTAGATTGTGGACCCACAACTAAGCATTTTTACAGTGTTATTCTTTGTCTCGTTTGAAAACCGATTCTATTAATTGTAGTTAAAGTTGACCCCAGACCATTGTCCCTTTTTGCATTTTATTTTGCAAAATTATGTTCCACTGAAAATACGTGCACAATGTAGAAAAGCTGTTACCAACATGTGATATCAGCTGTTTTGAGAGCCATAGATGGGAAGTAGTGTCTGCAATAATTTGTTTTTGTTTTTTGTTTGCATTATGCTACCACACCTTCCCCTTGGCATTGCTACCAGCCGAGGCGCCCCTGACGGGTCAGAGCACAATTATTGTACAGGTCTGATTGACTGCTTGCTTCAGCAGACCTGAAACCTCAAATGTTTGAGTGCTTCCAAAACGTTCAGAGAATTGGGTTTTTAAGTGCAGGCAGAGATGCATCAAGAAATAAAAGGCAGCTGGCATTTTATCCCCAATCGATTATACAAAAAGTACCTTCGCCCTAGTCTAGAGAAAATATATGTTAATCAAGAAACAAACAGACTACTGCATTCTTGCGGAAATCTTGGCCCCGGCTCCCGAGCTTCTTTTGGCACTGCTCCGGGGTCGGGAGTCACGTGTACTTTGAAATTGTATTGCTTCAAAGGTATTGCTGTTGGAGGCAGGATTGGTGTCACGTGATTATTTTGTGACGTGTAACTAACAAGTTTACATGTATTTATCGCGTGGCTTTAATCGCTGTAAATAACAGATTTGTCGGTATTTATCATGTGTCTTTAGGCGCTGTAGATCACAGGTTTGACTGTCAGCCAAATCAATGGCATCCACTTTCCTCGGAAGCGATGGAAAGCTGCGTTCACCATTCAGAACTGGTGCCTGTGATCTCATCTGCACCTTTATCTGTGCTGCAGGCGCATTGGCCCACTCAGTTACATGCTCAACAAACGAAACCGAACACACTCTTGGGAAAATATCACCCTATCTCCGATAGTTACTGGTTCGTAAAAAAAAACAAAAAAAAACTCACGATCTCCCTGTTTCCATCCCTCCCTCCCTCCCTCGCTCCCGACTCCCCGGGTAGTCCTAAAGGCGGGTTAGTAATGTTCTTACAAATATGCACGTGCATATAACTAAAAGGAACGAACAAGTCGGTAATGGAAATAAGACACGTCAGATCTTCCTTTGAGGTTATTTTATTGCAGATCATACGTGGTTAATTCAATGCAGTCTCTTATTTCTGGATGATCGAATGCCTCGGTGGTGAAATTGAATTACTGAGATCATCTTGTTTTTTTTTTTGAGCTGATGACATCACCCGACTATGGCCACTCCAGTGGATAATAATGCGATGTGCCTAGAGGAACAAGGCCTGACCCCAGCCATCCATTATCTCTGAGCAGTCACTGTGAGGTGAAGAGGCCTGTGTCTCAAGACAAATCGAGCTCTTGTGACCCCCACAGTCCTGGATCAGACAGACGCACACAGCAGCGCTGTCTCTGTTCGATGGAACGTCTCTTAAAAGCACTTGAAATATACATTCTAACAAAATGTAGCAGGAGTCTTCTGGGCTACAACTTTCTTTTCTCTCTTCGAGATGTTGTGATACAAAGGGGCATATTTACAAAGAATTTGCGTAGGGTACATATGCCAACATAACAAGCTCACTATGCATTATGCTGCACTGCCGTATTTATTTATTTATTTATTTATTTTATTTTATTTCCAAGGTTTTATATAGCGCTACTGGACCCGGGGGTATCAGAGCGCTTTACAAGATAGGTAAACAATTACAATAAAGTAAAACAATGTGCATTAAAGCATGAGTTACATAAAATAGGGTAATAGAATGTGCTGGGTGTTTAGGGGCGATGAAGATCAATAGGGGGTGGGGGTGTTGAAGTTCAGAGGGAGAAGGGAGTGAAGAAAAGGGGAGAGGCAGAATGAGAGGCGGGGAAGGGGTTGAGGAGGAGGCGAGAATCAGGGAGCAAGGAGTGTAGAGAGTCAGACATGGATGTACGACATTACAACGCATGCTTTTACCACGCATGCTTTTACATCGCAAGTTTTACAACGCATGTCTTTACAACGCATAGCGTTTTGGGGTGCTGGATAGTGAATAGTTTAATTTACTATTCCAACTCTAGTCCCCGTGGATAGTAGGGAAGGTGTTGGATAGTAAATTAAATCTATTCCCTATCCTAGAGCGCCCCCCAGTGCAATGCGTTGTAATGGTTTGCGTTGTAAAAGTTGCGATGTAAATGCATTGCGTGGTAAAAGTTGTGTTGTAAGTGATGTTTCCCGTCAGACATCAGTAGGTTAGGTTCCCCAATATTTGTTGAGAAGGAGTATTTTCAGTCTTTTTTTGAAGAGAGGGTATGAGGGGTTGCATCGAAGATCTTTGGCGAGAGAGTTCCAGATCGTGGGGGCATTCCCGCAAAAAGCACAAGATTGTTTTTTTTTGTGCTTGAGTCTGGGAGGGATTAGGACAAGGGAGTTGGTGCTCCTCAGGGAGCTGGAGCTTCCAGCTTTTTGCAGTTTCTCAGCCAGGTAGGAGGGGGTGCTTAGGTGAATGGCTTTGTGCGTGATACATGCAATCTTGTAGGTGGATCTACCTTCTATTGGGAGCCAATTGAGGTTTTTTAGGACCGGAGAGATGGGGTCGAATTTTTTACAATCGGAGATAAGTCTGGCGGCAAGGTTGAGGACAGATTTGAGCGATGCTAGGTGGGCTTTAGGGGTGCCAGTGATTGTGGCGTTACCTTAGTTAATACGGGAAAGGACAAGCGATGTGTTGTGTGGGAACACCCACTGCAACGCCCATGGAACACCTCTTTGATGCAGAGTAAGGCAACGAAGCGACATGTACTGGTTTGTCTTACTCCATCGGACATGTTTACAAAGAGCAGCACAAAAAAATGATGGGCAGAATGCCGAACATTGTCAAACATTCACCCCCAGTACAGAGATCTGGGCCTAAATACATTGTATTTTTTTTGCTCACCATCCCATTCCAATCTGGACCCAGTCATATTCAAAACATTCTCGACCCTGCTCCCCATTGGAACAGTCCAGCCCGAACTGCCAGGCTTAGTTCGCCCTGGACCAGAGACAAGCATCTTGGGACCAGTATTAGGGTATCACCCCCTAATCAGCCAGGCTAGCTTGAATCCAATTGCATAGTGAGCTTCTTATATTTGCATATGTACAAGAAGCCTGTGGCACCGATGCGTACATTTTATTGAGGCACTGGTGGCGGAGAGGGTAGACCCATATTTACAATGCCACAAGAAAGCCATTTTAGTGGCTTCTCATGGCCATGTCCTCGTACTTATGGAGTAAGGCAAACCAACACAAGTCGCTGGGTTGCCTTACTATAGGTCAAAGAGGCATTCCATGGGCATTGCGGTGGGTGTTCCCATGTAACACCCATGGATTTTGACGCATTCTCAGATTTACAAGGACTTGTAAACGTGGATATGCGGCAAAAGCCTACGCCTACCCAGGGAAGGCGTAATGAGGAGAAATATCTTTATTTCTCCTTGTTTTTTCCTCATTCTATGTGTGTTGCAATCTGCAGCACACATAGGAGGAAAATGCCTTCATTGATTGTTTTTGTGCACAAAGCTGTCCGTTCCTGCACAAAAAACAATCATTTCAACAACACAGACACACTTGCACCATGGTAAAAGGTGCCTGGATTGACACTAGGCAGCCAGTTGTGCGCCAGCGCAAAGGAAAGGACAGGGATGAGTCGTATTGTAGTAAATACAATGCATCCCTGTCCTTTGAATATGTGTGGAGGTGCAGTGCTGGTAAGTTTGTTGTAAATATGCCCCCATATCTACCAGGCCATGAAAAGCCACATAAAGTGGCTTTGCTTGGCCTCGTAAATATGGGTCTACATTCTGCATTGCCTCTGTGTCAAAATAGTGATGCTGCGGCTGCACAGGCAACATGTAAATATGCCCCTCAGTTGTTTAGCTTACCTGCCATGATTTCAAAACGAGTTACTTTTCTCATAATTTTAAGTTTGAACACTTCATTTAAGATAGAATTAAAGGTTACTCTCCTTCCCAGGCAAGTTTACATATGTAAATTCGCAATAAGAAATATAGCATGAAAATATATGCTGGTTATTTCAAGGAAACCCATTGTGCATTTGGTTAACCAATCAGGTTTTACAGTACTTTTCTATCAATTCAGGAATAAATGCAATGCACTGCATAGTACTCACGGTTACCTTGAGGTGACTGTGACAAAATAAAGGCATAGCAGCCAGTGTAGCTACAACAGTCCACTGCAAAAACAGCGCATCACCACACTACATAAAACTTGCTAGGTATGGTATTCACTTATCTACCACTAGAAAATGATCCAAATAATTTTAAGGAATGCAACCAAAATCCATAATACAAAAATTAAAGAACATTTTCACAGCAAAAAAAGGCTGTTTGCTTTGTAGGTGTTGAAAAGGAACATACGCTACAATAAATATTTAAGAAAAACTGAATAATATACGTAACTGTAAAAAAAAATTTGTTAATGTTAATCAAGAATATTTAAAATAGCCATACTGACAAAATATTGCACACAGTTCACCAACAGAGAATAACAAATATAAATTAATTCAGATCATACACATACATAAAATTCAGCCACTTCCAACTTTATCTAAATTAGATTATGCACTGTAAACTTCAGAATGGTGTTGTGCACAGTGATCATGTTAACACTGTGTTTCGGCTGACACTTACAGAACAGCCTCTATCAGGACATTAACAATATTGATTTCCTATATAGAAACAGACCTCTTTCAGTTTCACCTGAGAGAAGCATGACCTGCATTTTTAAAGAAACATGACCAAGGGAAAACATCTAAAGTACATTTTAAAAAATACATCTATTCAAGAAACAAGAAAGAATGAGAAAAGCAACTTGCCAGCCGGGTAACCCTCCCCATCCGATGATGATCACTTATGTCTAAACAGTGTTCACTATTGGAATTGACTGCGCACCCACTCCCTGATTTCAACCACGCACAGTTTGTATTTATTCCACCAAAGCAACCAGATCGATGCACAATTTGAAGAACAATCGGAGCCCTTGGCGTAAAGGACAAAATGGAGATCATGGAGTCAGATAACCCCAGACAAAATCTCAAAAATATTAAACCCATAAGGCAACAAAGAAGCCCTGCTGTACTCCTCGCAGAGAGTATTTCACTGCCACCTTTCAGTCAAAAAGGACAGTAACTAAGCATAAACTAGGCCCTGTAATGTAGAGTTTGAAAAGGAAAATTGAGTCGAATGGAAAGATCTAATATTACAGAGCGAGTTAAACTCTCACCATGTTGAGTGCCAGATGTTGTGTGACACAGCTGTCAATAGCGTTAATCTCCAAAAAACGCAATTACTTCTGTATAGCGGCAATTTCAAGCAGCGTGGCGGAGTCTGTTTCTTTAAAAAAACAGGACTTTTGTAGTAGCTAACACATCAAGAAAAATATACAATAAAATGCACCGATGGGGCATTTTTGTCAAACATTTCACTTGCTACTTGTATTTCTTTCAAGGTTTATACAGTGGGTACCAGGTCCCTAGAGCAGTAGAGTCCTTTACAACACACCACAAACATAGATCCTTAAAACAGACATTTCACAGTGTAGGAAAGTAGGATCTGATTTTATGGTTACCCCCACTTTGATGCAATGCTGTTTCTGACTAGTCTGACTGGGATCCTGCTAATCAGGACCCCTGTCTCTGCTTTCTCCCCTAAATTGGTATGGTAAGTACGTAGGTACATCCCAGATTGGACGTTGGTGTACACTTATCAGTCCCTGTTATATGGTACTAAGGTACCCAAGGCATAGGTACACCAGGGGTCCCCCATCGGCTGAAGCATGTAGTATGCCACCCATGGGAGACCACTTGATTTGTAACTACAGGCCTGCCATTGCAGCCTGTGTAAGCTGGTGCTAGCACCACTTATGAAAGATATAGGTTTCCCTATATCTAAGTCTCTGCACTTAAAACCTATAAGTCACCCCTAAAGCAGGCCTTTCAATCCTGAAGGCAGGGTGCTCGGTTCTAAGTGTGAGGGTGCCCCTGCATGAGCAGGACACCCCTACAGCCTGCGGAGTCCATTCTCCTGGGCTGTATGTGATAGAGCCATATAACATATAGAGGGACACAGCTTCATTACGCGGTGACCATCTTGAAACTGGCTGTAATGAACCCTATCATGTTTGGTATCAAACATGTTGGAATTATACCTCCCACACCGTAAATGGTGTGGCAGGTATGATTCCATGCATTGGAATCAAACTTCCCACACCATAAACGGTGTGGGAGATAGGATTCCATGCACTGTAAAGCTCCTCCAGGAGGCCCTTAGTGCTCCCAAGGACCAGTCTTCTAGACCCGGACAGCACAACATTGTTGCTACCGACCAGAGACATGATTCGGCCCTCTAGCTGCTGAGCCAAGCTTGAGCAGGGGAAGGCAGAACAATAGGTATCATGTCACTGGGAGGTGTGACCACCTTCCAGACAGGGTTTAGTGTATTTGGGCTGGGTGGGAGCGCTTGGTAGTGCCACTCAGTCTGCTTGGAGGGCACACTTGGTGCACTCCTTGCATAGCCAAGTTCAAACAAGCTCAAGGAGCCATTGGCTCTGCCTCTGGCACGAAACTGGACAAATGACATGGGAGTATCCTCCCCACTGTCCGGCCTCTCCTCTGGGAGGGAACCCTGAATCATCCCAACCCTTTCCTTAGGGGACTTAAGGGTTTACCTGTGGGTGGGTCCCTAGATTAGTCTTGGTACAAGATTAATTTCAAGACGCCACTTCTTCTTCAACCATCTGGGCACTCTGGACTTCACTGGACTTTGCCCTGGGCATGAAGGCTGCAACTGGGAAGACTCTTGTTGCTCCTGATCTCAACACCCTGCATGTCTGCTGCAACGTCCATGCCTGTGCACCAAACAGGAACCTTCCAAGGCCTGTGGGCATCCAAGACACCTGAAGGAATCTCCCTTGAAGTGAAGGAGTCACTTGCCTGCATCTGCAGGCACCGCAAGTAAGCTGACCGGTCTGCTAATCCTGGGGTCCCAAAGACGCTGAACGGCTCAGCAACACAAGTGGTGGGTCTTCACATCTCTCGCAGCCTGCCCTGTCCTCTCACCAAGTTTTCCCTGTCCTCTCACCAAGTTTGAACCCGTATCCCTTGTCGGAGCCGCAGGAACCAAACCCGTGTGCACCACGTCAACTTGTAGTTGCAATGGCTTGTTGGCTTCCTTCTACCAATATTTTAGGCTCCAAGCAGTCCCAATCTTAAGCATCTCCAGTAAAAAAGATCTTCGTCCTCACCACATCACTTGCACTCTGAGCTTGCATCTTTGGTGAGGTCCTTGAGGTCTTCTTGCAACTATAGTGCCTCTGGCCTGTGGGTCCTCTAGAGGGCCATATTTGAATTCGTGGGCTCCACTGATTGTTTGGGGCCTGTCCTGACTCCCCTGCTTGTTGTGAGTCACCTGGACCTTGCTGGTCCCAACTCTGCACCTTCTTCGCTTTCTACTTTGTTTGCAGTTGCCAAGGCTTGTTGGTGCTCCCGACAGACACCGACGCCTCACCTCTCGACATCCGATGTGGGGCAGATCATGAACAGCTTCTGGTCTTCCACAGCATCACCTGGTCCTCACAGCTGCAGCTCCAAGTTTACAGTCATCTCTCCCGCAACACTTGACATCAGTGGGCATACGTCTTCCGTGCCTCCTGGCCACTCCTGAGTGGCATAGCGTCTTTCCCCTCTGCTTGAAGGTACTGCTCAACTTGAATCCACCTTTGGGTTCCACCAGACACTTTCACCTTCCCCAGCAGCAGCATCTTCCTGAAGTCCTCCATTGGGTTCAACGGCGGTTTCCGACGCCAATTTACACCTATGCACCCGGCTTCCCTGGAGTAGGTATCCTGGTGTCTAGGGTATCCATGGGTGGGGTGGCTCTTCAACCTTCTGTCTTCCATGGGGTTTCTTCGGGGTCCACTGGGAATGGTCATTCTTCTTTAAAATTGCAACCCGACTCACCCATTGACTTGCATTGATCCCGTGGTCATGTTTCTACTCTGCACACGGCCTCCATGGGGCTCCTGGTTATATACCTTGGGTGGTTCCTTGGATCCCCAACAGTTCTACGTCTTCTGGGTATAGTCTTGATTCGAGTCGTGGTTCGCATACCACTATTTTAGTATATGGTTTGGTCTCGCCCTGGTGACTACTGTGTATTAAGTGCTACTTACCTATTTCTTTTGAAAAGTATTGTGTGCACGTATATCGCTGACTAGGAAATATCTGTATGTGTTAGTGAGTGTCTAATAATAAATACATATTGTTATAAATAAACTGTGTGGTTCTTTTTCACTTCATAAGATTACGTTCTGGTAAAATAATTTGCTTTACACTCCTTCTGGACTTAGTCTGAAGGATGCTCTCCGAGAACTAACACTAACAGGCACATGCATCAAAGCATTTTGCGATCGCAAACGGTGCGAATCGTAAAAATCGTCCGTTTGCGATCGCAAAAATTGCTTTTGGAATGCATGAAACAAGTTGCCCCTCGCAATTTAAGAAATCGCAAAATTTGCTATTTCTTAAATTGCGATTGCATTTAAGGAATCGCAATTTGCGATTCCTTAAATGCAATGCAAGAAAGTAAAAAGATTTGCGATTTTGTAATTAAGAATCGCAATTTACCATGACATATGAGGTGATGGTAAATTGCGATTTTTTTGAAAAAAGCATCAAAGTGCATTTTTCAAAGTCCCATGTTACGCACACACATGCCCCTGGAGCATGTGTGTGCGTAACATGGGTGCACATATCAATTTCAGTGGTGCAACAGGGTGTCCTTTGGACACCCCTGCATCCTTGAAATCGCATTCTCCATTTGCGAATTGCTAATTGCGATTCACAAAATGAGAAGGTCTTCCCATTCATTCCTATGGGTCTCTAGGCCCATGGGAATGAATAGGGAGGGATTCCTTATTTGCGACTCGCAATTTGCGAGTCGCAATTAAGGAATGTTTAGAAATCGCACATTTTTCAGCGATTTCTACATGCATAGGCATTTGCGAATTCTTAATTGCGATTCCTTAAAATTCGCAATTAAGAAATCGCAAATGACTACAATGATGCATGTGCCTGTTAGAGAGCTTTCTAAGGTTGTCCAAGACCACTAAAATAAATCACCATAAGGGTTGTCTGCATTGATGCAAGGTACCCACTTACATAAGTGATACCAAAGGGGATGATAGACGGAGTGCTTGAACAAATCAAACACTGACCCCCAGTCAACTGATCCGGGTTTAATCCATCATCATTCTTTAGCTCACTCCACCACCCCAGTTTAGACATGGCCATATCCAAATCAGTCAGACCCTGTGCCTCCTGGGAACAGTCCAGCCCGAACTGCCAAGCCATGTCTTCCCTTAACCGGAAACAAGCATCCTGGGACCGGTTTCGGATTCATAATCCTCATCAGCCAGGGTATCTTGAATCCAGTGGTAGAGTGAGCAAGGGTCCCACGTCTGAGGATACCCTACCAACTCAGGGTGAACAAACCAATACCAAAGGGGATGATAGAGGGGGGGTTCAAACAAATCAAACATTCACCCCCAGTCAATTGATCTGGGTTTAATCCATCATCATTCTTTAGCTCACTTCACCACCCCAGTTCAGACATGGCCATATGCAAATCAGTCTGACCCTGTGCCTCATGGGAACAGTCCAGCCCGAACTGCCAAGCCATGTCCTCCTGGACCGGAAACAAGCATCCTGGGACCGGTTTCAGATTCATAATCCTCATCAGCCAGGCTATCTTGAATCCAGTGGTAGAGTGAGCAAGGGACCCACGTCTGGGCATAGACTGCCAACTCAGGGCGAACAAAGCGATACACAATGGGATGATAGATGGAGTGCTTGAACAAATCAAACACTCACCCCCAGTCAACTGATCTGTGTTTAATCCATCATCATTCTTTAGCTCACTCCACCGCCCCAGTTCAGACATGGCCATATGCAAATCAGTCTGACCTTGTGCCTCATGGGAACAGTCCAGCCCGAACTGCCAAGCCATGTCCTCCTGAACCGGAAACAAGCATCCTGGGACCGGTTTCAGATTCATAATCCTCATCAGCCAGGCTATCTTGAATCCAGAAGTAGAGTGAGCAAGGGACCCACGTCTGGGCATACACTGCCAACTCAGGGCGAACAAAGCGATACCAAATGGGATGATAGATGGAGTGCTTGAACAAATCAAACACTCACCCCCAGTCAACTGATCTGGGTTTAATCCATCATCATTCTTTAGCTCACTCCACCGCCCCAGTTCAGACATGGCCATATGCAAATCAGTCTGACCCAGTGCCTCATGGGAACACTCCAGCCCGAACTGCCAAGCCATGTCTTCCCTGGACCGGAAACAAGCCTCCTGGGACCGGTTTCAGATTCATAATCCTCATCAGCCAGGCTATCTTGAATCCAGTGGTAGAGTGAGCAAGGGACCCAGGTCTGGGCATACCTTGCCAACTCAGGGCGAGCAAAGTGATACCAAAGGGGATGATAGACGGAGTGCTCAAACAAAACAAACACTCACCCCCAGTCAACTGATCTGGGTTTAATCCATCATCATTCTTTAGCTCACTCCCCCACTCCAGTTCAGACATGGCCATATGCAAATCAGTCTGACCCTGTGCCTCATGGGAACAGTCCAGCCCGAACTGCCAAGCCACGTCTTCCCTTAACCGAAAACAAGCATCCTGGGACCGGTTTGGGATTCATTATCCTCATCAGCCAGGCTACCTTGAATCCAGTGGTAGAGTGAGCAAGGGACCCACGTCTGGGCATACCCTGCCAACTCAGGGCGAACAAAGCGATACCAAAGGGGATGACAGACGGAGTGCTTGTACAAATCAAACACTCACCCCCAATCAACTGATCTGGGTTTAATCCACCATCAGTCTTTAGCTCACTCCACCACCCCAGTTCAGACATGGCCATATGCAAATCAGTCTGACCCTGTGCCTCATGGGAACAGTCCAGCACTTATGTCTAAACAGTGTTCACTATTGGAATTGACTGCGCACCCACTCCCTGATTTCAACCACGCACAGTTTGTATTTATTCCACCAAAGCAACCAGATCGATGCACAATTTGAAGAACAATCGGAGCCCTTGGTGTAAAGGACAAAATGGAGATCATGGAGTCAGATAACCCCAGACAAAATCTAAAAAATATTAAACCCATAAGGCAACAAAGAAGCCCTGCTGTACTCCTCGCAGAGAGTATTTCACTGCCACCTTTCAGTCAAAAAGGACAGTAACTAAGCATAAACTAGGCCCTGTAATGTAGAGTTTGAAAAGGAAAATTGAGTCGAATGGAAAGATCTAATATTACAGAGCGAGTTAAACTCTCACCATGTTGAGTGCCAGATGTTGTGTGACACAGCTGTCAATAGCGTTAATCTCCAAAAAACGCAATTACTTCTGTATAGCGGCAATTTCAAGCAGCGTGGCGGAGTCTGTTTCTTTAAAAAAACAGGACTTTTGTAGTAGCTAACACATCAAGAAAAATATACAATAAAATGCACCGATGGGGCATTTTTGTCAAACATTTCACTTGCTACTTGTATTTCTTTCAAGGTTTATACAGTGGGTACCAGGTCCCTAGAGCAGTAGAGTCCTTTACAACACACCACAAACATAGATCCTTAAAACAGACATTTCACAGTGTAGGAAAGTAGGATCTGATTTTATGGTTACCCCCACTTTGATGCAATGCTGTTTCTGACTAGTCTGACTGGGATCCTGCTAATCAGGACCCCTGTCTCTGCTTTCTCCCCTAAATTGGTATGGTAAGTACGTAGGTACTTCCCAGATTGGACGTTGGTGTACACTTATCAGTCCCTGTTATATGGTACTAAGGTACCCAAGGCATAGGTACACCAGGGGTCCCCCATCGGCTGAAGCATGTAGTATGCCACCCATGGGAGACCACTTGATTTGTAACTACAGGCCTGCCATTGCAGCCTGTGTAAGCTGGTGCTAGCACCACTTATGAAAGATATAGGTTTCCCTATATCTAAGTCTCTGCACTTAAAACCTATAAGTCACCCCTAAAGCAGGCCTTTCAATCCTGAAGGCAGGGTGCTCGGTTCTAAGTGTGAGGGTGCCCCTGCATGAGCAGGACACCCCTACAGCCTGCGGAGTCCATTCTCCTGGGCTGTATGTGATAGAGCCATATAACATATAGAGGGACACAGCTTCATTACGCGGTGACCATCTTGAAACTGGCTGTAATGAACCCTATCATGTTTGGTATCAAACATGTTGGAATTATACCTCCCACACCGTAAATGGTGTGGCAGGTATGATTCCATGCATTGGAATCAAACTTCCCACACCATAAACGGTGTGGGAGATAGGATTCCATGCACTGTAAAGCTCCTCCAGGAGGCCCTTAGTGCTCCCAAGGACCAGTCTTCTAGACCCGGACAGCACAACATTGTTGCTACCGACCAGAGACATGATTCGGCCCTCTAGCTGCTGAGCCAAGCTTGAGCAGGGGAAGGCAGAACAATAGGTATCATGTCACTGGGAGGTGTGACCACCTTCCAGACAGGGTTTAGTGTATTTGGGCTGGGTGGGAGCGCTTGGTAGTGCCACTCAGTCTGCTTGGAGGGCACACTTGGTGCACTCCTTGCATAGCCAAGTTCAAACAAGCTCAAGGAGCCATTGGCTCTGCCTCTGGCACGAAACTGGACAAATGACATGGGAGTATCCTCCCCACTGTCCGGCCTCTCCTCTGGGAGGGAACCCTGAATCATCCCAACCCTTTCCTTAGGGGACTTAAGGGTTTACCTGTGGGTGGGTCCCTAGATTAGTCTTGGTACAAGATTAATTTCAAGACGCCACTTCTTCTTCAACCATCTGGGCACTCTGGACTTCACTGGACTTTGCCCTGGGCATGAAGGCTGCAACTGGGAAGACTCTTGTTGCTCCTGATCTCAACACCCTGCATGTCTGCTGCAACGTCCATGCCTGTGCACCAAACAGGAACCTTCCAAGGCCTGTGGGCATCCAAGACACCTGAAGGAATCTCCCTTGAAGTGAAGGAGTCACTTGCCTGCATCTGCAGGCACCGCAAGTAAGCTGACCGGTCTGCTAATCCTGGGGTCCCAAAGACGCTGAACGGCTCAGCAACACAAGTGGTGGGTCTTCACATCTCTCGCAGCCTGCCCTGTCCTCTCACCAAGTTTTCCCTGTCCTCTCACCAAGTTTGAACCCGTATCCCTTGTCGGAGCCGCAGGAACCAAACCCGTGTGCACCACGTCAACTTGTAGTTGCAATGGCTTGTTGGCTTCCTTCTACCAATATTTTAGGCTCCAAGTAGTCCCAATCTTAAGCATCTCCAGTAAAAAAGATCTTCGTCCTCACCACATCACTTGCACTCTGAGCTTGCATCTTTGGTGAGGTCCTTGAGGTCTTCTTGCAACTATAGTGCCTCTGGCCTGTGGGTCCTCTAGAGGGCCATATTTGAATTCGTGGGCTCCACTGATTGTTTGGGGCCTGTCCTGACTCCCCTGCTTGTTGTGAGTCACCTGGACCTTGCTGGTCCCAACTCTGCACCTTCTTCGCTTTCTACTTTGTTTGCAGTTGCCAAGGCTTGTTGGTGCTCCCGACAGACACCGACGCCTCACCTCTCGACATCCGATGTGGGGCAGATCATGAACAGCTTCTGGTCTTCCACAGCATCACCTGGTCCTCACAGCTGCAGCTCCAAGTTTACAGTCATCTCTCCCGCAACACTTGACATCAGTGGGCATACGTCTTCCGTGCCTCCTGGCCACTCCTGAGTGGCATAGCGTCTTTCCCCTCTGCTTGAAGGTACTGCTCAACTTGAATCCATCTTTGGGTTCCACCAGACACTTTCACCTTCCCCAGCAGCAGCATCTTCCTGAAGTCCTCCATTGGGTTCAACGGCGGTTTCCGACGCCAATTTACACCTATGCACCCGGCTTCCCTGGAGTAGGTATCCTGGTGTCTAGGGTATCCATGGGTGGGGTGGCTCTTCAACCTTCTGTCTTCCATGGGGTTTCTTCGGGGTCCACTGGGAATGGTCATTCTTCTTTAAAATTGCAACCCGACTCACCCATTGACTTGCATTGATCCCGTGGTCATGTTTCTACTCTGCACACGGCCTCCATGGGGCTCCTGGTTATATACCTTGGGTGGTTCCTTGGATCCCCAACAGTTCTACGTCTTCTGGGTATAGTCTTGATTCGAGTCGTGGTTCGCATACCACTATTTTAGTATATGGTTTGGTCTCGCCCTGGTGACTACTGTGTATTAAGTGCTACTTACCTATTTCTTTTGAAAAGTATTGTGTGCACGTATATCGCTGACTAGGAAATATCTGTATGTGTTAGTGAGTGTCTAATAATAAATACATATTGTTATAAATAAACTGTGTGGTTCTTTTTCACTTCATAAGATTACGTTCTGGTAAAATAATTTGCTTTACACTCCTTCTGGACTTAGTCTGAAGGATGCTCTCCGAGAACTAACACTAACAGGCACATGCATCAAAGCATTTTGCGATCGCAAACGGTGCGAATCGTAAAAATCGTCCGTTTGCGATCGCAAAAATTGCTTTTGGAATGCATGAAACAAGTAGCCCCTCGCAATTTAAGAAATCGCAAAATTTGCTATTTATTAAATTGCGATTGCATTTAAGGAATCGCAATTTGCGATTCCTTAAATGCAATGCAAGAAAGTAAAAAGATTTGCGATTTTGTAATTAAGAATCGCAATTTACCATGACATGTGAGGTGATGGTAAATTGCGATTTTTTTTGAAAAAAGCATCAAAGTGCATTTTTCAAAGTCCCATGTTACGCACACACATGCCCCTGGAGCATGTGTGTGCGTAACATGGGTGCACATATCAATTTCAGTGGTGCAACAGGGTGTCCTTTGGACACCCCTGCATCCTTGAAATCGCATTCTCCATTTGCGAATTGCTAATTGCGATTCACAAAATGAGAATGTCTTCCCATTCATTCCTATGGGTCTCTAGGCCCATGGGAATGAATAGGGAGGGATTCCTTAATTGCGACTCGCAATTTGCGAGTCGCAATTAAGGAATGTTTAGAAATCGCAAATTTTTCAGCGATTTCTACATGCATAGGCATTTGCGAATTCTTAATTGCGATTCCTTAAAATTCGCAATTAAGAAATCGCAAATGACTACAATGATGCATGTGCCTGTTAGAGAGCTTTCTAAGGTTGTCCAAGACCACTAAAATAAATCACCATAAGGGTTGTCTGCATTGATGCAAGGTACCCACTTACATAAGTGATACCAAAGGGGATGATAGACGGAGTGCTTGAACAAATCAAACACTGACCCCCAGTCAACTGATCTGGGTTTAATCCATCATCATTCTTTAGCTCACTCCACCACCCCAGTTTAGACATGGCCATATCCAAATCAGTCAGACCCTGTGCCTCCTGGGAACAGTCCAGCCCGAACTGCCAAGCCATGTCTTCCCTTAACCGGAAACAAGCATCCTGGGACCGGTTTCGGATTCATAATCCTCATCAGCCAGGGTATCTTGAATCCAGTGGTAGAGTGAGCAAGGGTCCCACGTCTGAGGATACCCTACCAACTCAGGGTGAACAAACCAATACCAAAGGGGATGATAGAGGGGGGGTTCAAACAAATCAAACATTCACCCCCAGTCAATTGATCTGGGTTTAATCCATCATCATTCTTTAGCTCACTTCACCACCCCAGTTCAGACATGGCCATATGCAAATCAGTCTGACCCTGTGCCTCATGGGAACAGTCCAGCCCGAACTGCCAAGCCATGTCCTCCTGGACTGGAAACAAGCATCCTGGGACCGGTTTCAGATTCATAATCCTCATCAGCCAGGCTATCTTGAATCCAGTGGTAGAGTGAGCAAGGGACCCACGTCTGGGCATAGACTGCCAACTCAGGGCGAACAAAGCGATACACAATGGGATGATAGATGGAGTGCTTGAACAAATCATACACTCACCCCCAGTCAACTGATCTGTGTTTAATCCATCATCATTCTTTAGCTCACTCCACCGCCCCAGTTCAGACATGGCCATATGCAAATCAGTCTGACCTTGTGCCTCATGGGAACAGTCCAGCCCGAACTGCCAAGCCATGTCCTCCTGGACCGGAAACAAGCATCCTGGGACCGGTTTCAGATTCATAATCCTCATCAGCCAGGCTATCTTGAATCCAGTGGTAGAGTGAGCAAGGGACCCACGTCTGGGCATACACTGCCAACTCAGGGCGAACAAAGCGATACCAAATGGGATGATAGATGGAGTGCTTGAACAAATCAAACACTCACCCCCAGTCAACTGATCTGGGTTTAATCCATCATCATTCTTTAGCTCACTCCACCACCCCAGTTCAGACATGACCATATGCAAATCAGTCTGACCCAGTGCCTCATGGGAACACTCCAGCCCGAACTGCCAAGCCATGTCTTCCCTGGACCGGAAACAAGCCTCCTGGGACCGGTTTCAGATTCATAATCCTCATCAGCCAGGCTATCTTGAATCCAGTGGTAGAGTGAGCAAGGGACCCAGGTCTGGGCATACCTTGCCAACTCAGGGCGAGCAAAGTGATACCAAAGGGGATGATAGACGGAGTGCTCAAACAAAACAAACACTCACCCCCAGTCAACTGATCTGGGTTTAATCCATCATCATTCTTTAGCTCACTCCCCCACTCCAGTTCAGACATGGCCATATGCAAATCAGTCTGACCCTGTGCCTCATGGGAACAGTCCAGCCCGAACTGCCAAGCCACGTCTTCCCTTAACCGAAAACAAGCATCCTGGGACCGGTTTGGGATTCATTATCCTCATCAGCCAGGCTACCTTGAATCCAGTGGTAGAGTGAGCAAGGGACCCACGTCTGGGCATACCCTGCCAACTCAGGGCGAACAAAGCGATACCAAAGGGGATGACAGACGGAGTGCTTGTACAAATCAAACACTCACCCCAATCAACTGATCTGGGTTTAATCCACCATCATTCTTTAGCTCACTTCACCACCCCAGTTCAGACATGGCCATATGCAAATCAGTCTGACCCTGTGCCTCATGGGAACAGTCCAGCCCGAACTGCCAAGCCATGTCCTCCTGGACTGGAAACAAGCATCCTGGGACCGGTTTCAGATTCATAATCCTCATCAGCCAGGCTATCTTGAATCCAGTGGTAGAGTGAGCAAGGGACCCACGTCTGGGCATAGACTGCCAACTCAGGGCGAACAAAGCGATACACAATGGGATGATAGATGGAGTGCTTGAACAAATCATACACTCACCCCCAGTCAACTGATCTGTGTTTAATCCATCATCATTCTTTAGCTCACTCCACCGCCCCAGTTCAGACATGGCCATATGCAAATCAGTCTGACCTTGTGCCTCATGGGAACAGTCCAGCCCGAACTGCCAAGCCATGTCCTCCTGGACCGGAAACAAGCATCCTGGGACCGGTTTCAGATTCATAATCCTCATCAGCCAGGCTATCTTGAATCCAGTGGTAGAGTGAGCAAGGGACCCACGTCTGGGCATACACTGCCAACTCAGGGCGAACAAAGCGATACCAAATGGGATGATAGATGGAGTGCTTGAACAAATCAAACACTCACCCCCAGTCAACTGATCTGGGTTTAATCCATCATCATTCTTTAGCTCACTCCACCACCCCAGTTCAGACATGACCATATGCAAATCAGTCTGACCCAGTGCCTCATGGGAACACTCCAGCCCGAACTGCCAAGCCATGTCTTCCCTGGACCGGAAACAAGCCTCCTGGGACCGGTTTCAGATTCATAATCCTCATCAGCCAGGCTATCTTGAATCCAGTGGTAGAGTGAGCAAGGGACCCAGGTCTGGGCATACCTTGCCAACTCAGGGCGAGCAAAGTGATACCAAAGGGGATGATAGACGGAGTGCTCAAACAAAACAAACACTCACCCCCAGTCAACTGATCTGGGTTTAATCCATCATCATTCTTTAGCTCACTCCCCCACTCCAGTTCAGACATGGCCATATGCAAATCAGTCTGACCCTGTGCCTCATGGGAACAGTCCAGCCCGAACTGCCAAGCCACGTCTTCCCTTAACCGAAAACAAGCATCCTGGGACCGGTTTGGGATTCATTATCCTCATCAGCCAGGCTACCTTGAATCCAGTGGTAGAGTGAGCAAGGGACCCACGTCTGGGCATACCCTGCCAACTCAGGGCGAACAAAGCGATACCAAAGGGGATGACAGACGGAGTGCTTGTACAAATCAAACACTCACCCCAATCAACTGATCTGGGTTTAATCCACCATCAGTCTTTAGCTCACTCCACCACCCCAGTTCAGACATGGCCATATGCAAATCAGTCTGACCCTGTGCCTCATGGGAACAGTCCAGCACGAACTGCCAAGCCATGTCTTCCTGGACCAGAAACAAGCATCCTGGGACCGGTTTCAGATTCATAATCCTCATCAGCCAGGCTATCTTGAATCCAGTGGTAGAGTGAGCAAGGGACCCATGTCTGCCAATTCAGGACGAACAAAGCGATACCAAAGGGGATGATAGATGGAGTGCTTGTACAAATCAAACACTCACCCCCAATCAACTGATCTGGGTTTAATCCACCATCATTCTTTAGCTCACTCCACCACCCCAGTTCAGACATGGCCATATGCAAATCAGTCAGACCCTGTGCCTCATGGGAACAGTCCAGCACGAACTGCCAAGCCGTGTCTTCCTGGACCAGAAACAAGCATCCTGGGACTGGTTTCAGATTCATAATCCTCATCAGCCAGGCTATCTTGAATCCAGTGGTAGAGTGAGCAAGGGACCCACGTCTGCCAATTCAGGGCGAACAAATCGATACCAAAGGGGATGATAGATGGAGTGCTTGAACAAATCAAACACTCACCCCCAGTCAACTGATCTGGGTTTAATCCATCATCATTCCTTAGCTCACTCCACCACCCCAGTTCAGACATGGCCATATGCAAATCAGTCTGACCCAGTGCCTCATGGGAACAGTCCAGCCCGAACTGCCAAGCCATGTCTTCCCAGGACCGGAAACAAGCCTCCTGGGACAGGTTTCGGATTCATAATCCTCATCAGCCAGGCTATCTTGAATCCAGTGGTAGAGTGAGCAAGGGACCCACATCTGGGCATACCCTGCCAACTCAGGGCGAACAAAGCGATACCAAAGGGAATGATAGACAGAGTGCTTGATCAAATCAAACAGTCACCCCCAGTCAACTGATCTGGGTTTAATCCATCATCACTCTTTAGCTCACTCCACCACCCCAGTTCAGACATGGCCATATGCAAATCAGTCTTACCCTGTGCCGCATGGGAACAGTCCAGCCGAACTATCAAACCATGTCTTCCCTGGACCGGAAAGAAGCATCCTGGGACCTGTTTCGGATTCATAATCCTCACCAGCCAGGCTATCTTGAATCCAGTGGTAGAGTGAGCAAGGGGCCCATGTCTGGGCATACCCTGCCAACTCAGGGTGAACAAAGCGATACCAAAGGGGATGATAGACGGAGTGCTTGAACAAATCAAACACCCCCAGTCAACTGATTTGGGTTTAATCCACCATCATTCTTTAGCTCAATCCACCACCACAGTTCAGACATGGCCATATGCAAATCAGTCTGACCCTGTGCCTTATGGGAACAGTGCAGCCCGAACTGCTACGCCATGTCTTCCCTGGACCGGAAACAAGGATCCTGGGACTGGTTTCGGATTCATAATCCTCATCAGCCAGGCTATCCTGAATCCAGTGGTAGAGTGAGAAAGGGACCCAGGTCTGGGCATACCTTGCCAACTCAGGGAAAACAATGCGATACCAAAGGGGATGATAGGCGGAGTGCGTGAACAAATCAAACACTCACCCCCAGTCAACTGATCTGGGTTTAATCCATCATCATTCTTTAGCTCACTCCACCTCCCCAGTTCAGACATGGCCATATGCAAATCAGTCTGACCCTGTGCCTCATGGGAACAGTCCAGCCCAAACTGCCAAGCCATGTCTTCCCTGGACCGGAAACAAGCATCCTGGGACCGGTTTTGGATTCATAATCCTCATCAGCCAGGCTATCTTGAATCCAGTGGTAGAGTGAGCAAGGGGCCCATGTCTGGGCATACCTTGCCATCTCAGGGCGAACAAAGCGAGACCAAATGAGATGATAGAGCAAAAAATGATGGATTTAGGCCCAGATCTCTGTACTGGGGTGAATGTATGACATTGGTCTGCATTCTGTCCATTAACTGTTGTTTTTGCATTAGTTACCTCAAGTGGGACGGGTATGCTCCGACGTGAGTCCCGTGCTCTCCATGCCACTAGAAAAAAGCTATCCTGGCTGATGAGGGCTGAAAGCCCGAAACCGGTCCTAGGATGCTTGTTTCCAGTCCATGGAGGACCTGGCTTGGCAGTTCGGGCTTGACTGTTCCCATGGGGCACAGGGTCAATACTGATTTGCATATGGCTGGGTTCAAACTGGAATGGCATGGTAGCAAAAAACGATAGATTTAGGCCCAGATCTCTGTACTGGGGTGAATGTATGACATTGTTCTGCATTCTGTACTTCAACAGTTGTTTTTGCATTTGTCACCCCGAGTGGGACGGGTATGCTCAGACGTGAGTCTCGTGCTCTCTATGCCACTGGAATGAAGCTATCCTGGCTGATGAGGGCTGAAGGCCCGAAACCGGTCCTAGGATGCTTGTTTCCAGTCCAGGGAGGACCTGGCTTGGCAGTTCGGGCTTGACTGTTCCCATGGGGCACAGGTTCAATACTGATTTGCATATGGCCGGGTTCAAACTGGAATGGCATGGTGAGCAAAAAAACGATGGATTTAGGCTCAGATATCTGTACTGGGGTAAATGTATGACATTGTTCTACATTCTGCACTGCAACTGTTGTTTTTGCATTTGTCACCCCGAGTGGGATGGATATTCTCAGACGTGAGACTCGTGCTCTCCATGCCTCTGGAATCAAGCTATCCTGTCTGATGAGAGCAGAAAGCCCGAAACCAGTCCCAGGATGCGTGTTTCCAGTCCAGGGAGGACCTGGCTTGGTAGTACGGGCTTGACTGTTCCCATGGGGCACAGGGTCAAGACTGATTTGCAGATGGCTGGGTTCAAACTGGAATGGCATGGTGAGCAAAAAACGATGGATTTAGGCTCAGATCTCTGTACTGGGGTGAATGTATGACATTGTTCTGCATTCTGTCTATCAACTGTTGTTTTCTCATTTGTCACTCCGAGTGGGACGGGTATGCTCAGAGGTGAGTCCCGTGCTCTCCATACCACTGGAATGAAGCTATCCTGGCTAATGAGGGCTGAAAGCCCTAAACCGGTCCTAGGATGCTTGTTTCCAGTCCAGGGAGGACCTGGCTTGGCAGTTCGGGCTTGACTATTCCCATGGGGCACAGGGTCAATACTGATTTGCATATGGCTGGGTTCAAACTGGAATGGCATGGTGAGCAAAAAACGATGGATTTAGGCCCTGATCTCTGTACTGGGGTGAATGTATGACATTGTTCTGCATTCTGTACTTCAACTGTTGTTTTTGCATTTGTCAACCCGAGTGGGACGGGAATGCTCAGACGTGAGTCTCGTGCTCTCTATGCCACTGGAATAAAGCTATCCTGGCTGATGAGGGCTGAAAGCCCGAAACCGGTCCTAGGATGCTTGTTTCCAGTCCAGGGAGGACCTGGCTTGGCAGTTCGGGCTTGACTGTTCATATAGGGCACAGGTTCAAGACTGATTTGCAGATGGCTGGGTTCAAACTGGAATGGCATGGTGAGCAAAAAAACGATGGATTTAGGCTCAGATCTCTGTACTGGGGTGAATGTATGACTTTGTTCTGCATTCTGTCTATCAACTGTTGTTTTCTCATTTGTCACCCCGAGTAGGACGGGTATGCTCAGAGGTGAGTCCCGTGCTCTTCATACCACTGGAATGAAGCTATCCTGGCTAATGAGGGCTGAAAGCCCGAAACCGGTCCTAGGATGCTTGTTTCCAGTCCAGGGAGGACCTGCCTTGGCAGTTCGGGCTGGACTGTTCCCATGGGGCACAGGGTCAAGACTGATTTGCATATGGCCTGGTTCAAACTGGAATGGCATGGTGAGCAAAAAAAGATGGATTTAGGCCCAGATCTCTGTACTGGGGTGAATGTGTGACATTGTTCTGCATTCTGTCCATAAACTGTTGTTTTTGCAATTGTCACCCCGAGTGGGGCGGGTATGCTCAGACGTGAGTCCCGTGCTCTCCATGCCACTGGAATCAAGCTATCCTGGCTCATGAGGGCTGAAAGCCCAAATCCGGTCCGAGGATGCTTGTTTCCAGTCCAGGGAGGGCCTGGCTTGGCAGTTAGGGCTGGACTGTTCCCATGGGGCACGGTCAAGACTGATTTGCATATGGCTGGGTTCAAACTGGAATGGCATGGTGAGCAAAAAAGGATGGATTTAGACCCAGATCTCTGTACTGGGGTGAATGTATGACATTGTTCTGCATTCTGTCCATCAACTGCTGTTTTTGCACTTACATAAGTGTACACCATATACCAAGCCAGCATCTCCCATTGGAATGCAGGGGTTGAGATTCAAGCCTGCATTGTTTCACCAGATAATCTTGGTGTTGATTAATTTAAAAAAGATCACTAATATTTGGTACATATAATACAGCTTAGAATAAGTATGTTGTACTTAACTTAGGGTTGTCTAGCACAACCCATTCTCCAACCTCAGACAGTTTAGTTTCCACTAGGTTAGGTAGGTGCAACACCTCACTACACCTAGAACCATGTCTTTTGTTGGGGATGCTAGTGTACCCCAGTCAGCTAAGTACAGTGGTCTAAAGTTCCAGGAACTAACAGCCCTGTGCAGTCTTAGAAAGATAAACACAGGTGGCAACCCTACCATTATGCTGCTCTTAGAGCTGCTGCATCAGGATGATATTGGTCCTGTGAGGGCAGAAGAACAGGAAAATGTGGGTGGGGTACTCCTGAAGAGGAAGAATTAGGAGCTCTTCCTGATTATCTCAATTCTGAGTATGGGCAGGAGGACTCAAATGATTTCAACCTGCCAAACTCTGACCCCTCAGGTCATAGAGCAGATGGAACAGAGGAGACACCCTTTGTTCCTCCTCAGATGATCCAGAGTAGACGAGGGAGGTCTAGATCCTCCTCTAGAGAATACAATGCTTTAGGATATTCCATAGGGACCTCCATATCCAATAAGAGGGACAGCTCTTTGTCCAGGGGATACCAAATGCTCAAACTGGAGAAAGCAAGGCAGGAGAGACCAGTTGGCCCTTGGCAAAGAGTACCTCGAAGTCCAGAAGGCTAGGATAAAATTGGGACTAGAGTCCCATGGTGTCAGCAACAGTGTCCCTAAATTCAGAGAAACTTCTTTTGACAATAGCAACCTGAGTAGAATAGTCCCTCCTTACCAGGTGGGGGACGATATCCATAAATGGATCACTGCTTTGGAGAGGGCCTACAAAGTTCAGAGGGACCCTCAAGAACAGTGGGCAGCTATCCTGTGGCTCTCTTTTGCTAACAAAAGTAGAGATAAGCTCCTCGCTGTTAGAGAAGAGGATGCTGACAATTACCCAGCTCTGAAGAGTGCCTTCATAGATGGATTAAGTTCAGTGACACCCAGAAGGCACACACCCAGGACTGGGTAGATTTTTATAAACAGTGCTATTAAGGCTCTGGAAGGCTGGCTTTATGGAAGCAGGGTACAGGACTATGAAGGATTGTACAATTTGATTATGAGGGAGCACGTCCTTAATAACTATCAGAACCAGCTTTTGCATCAGTACATAGTGGACTCTGATCTGACATCACCCAAAGAATTGGGAAAGAAGGCAGACAAATGGGTTCACACCAGGTTTTTTTTTATTATTCTTTTTTTAAAACGCTTTTTATTGGTACTTACATAATACTTGTACATACAAATAATCAACATATTGAGGTTGCAATACATTTCCATATACCTATCTAGTGGTTTACAGTGTCTATAGTTATTGGTTAGAAACAGGTTTACTCCAATGCCATTTGAATCTTTATAGCCCCCGATAGGTTTGCCAGGCCCCCCAAATTCTTATCTTAAGGCACCCTCTACTCTTATAGATTGTGAGCTCCGCCTGCCAGCACCAGTCCAAATAATTTTTCTATTCTTCAAGTGTCGGGACTACAGCCACCCCCTACCTCCTTGCCACATTCCACTTCGCTACCACTGCCGCCAGTGTTAATCAGCGCCATGCATGACTTGGCCAGTCTGCATTCCCTGTAGTGAGCAGCAGAAACCATTTGAGTTCCAACGGAACCTCTAGATCCATCACGGCGGACACGGTTGCAGGAACCCTCTGCCAGTATCTCTGCAGGGAAGGTCATTCCCATATCAAATGGTAGAAGATTCCTTCCATCCCGCAACCACTGTGGCACTGTGTACTCTCGCATCTCCCCATCCGTTGTGGCACTGACCTGGGGTAATATACCCTATGTAATACTTTCAACTGGATCAAGCAGAACCTTGCCTTAATAGACACCCCCCTTAGGGTCTCGAAGTGCCTCTAAACCCTTCTTCGTCTTCCATTGGACCGACATCTTGCTACCATGTAATTTTCAACTTGCCTATTGGGTCTGGAGCGTTGTTTGTTATTTTTTTTGTAAAGTAGAGAGATAGCTTTAGTATGCAGGTGATCTGTCAGGATCCTATCTTCCAATGGAGTGGCGGCCGCCATTGTCTCCCCCTCTCTTAGGTATTGCCTCAGGGCATGTCTTAACTGGGTATATTTTAAGCCATTCCCCCTTCCCTAATACGTATTCCCGTTGTTGCTCAGTGAACTGAATGTAGGCCCGCCTTCTCCATATATCTCCCAGTGATTCTAGTCCCAGCATCTCCTGCTTAGCGAAGCCCTCAAGTCTATTTATACCTTTTAATTGGTCGCCCGCCCATAAGGGTGTCATCTCTGTGAGCTTGCCCTCCCATCCCAGGTACTATGTAGCTGCCTTCCAGGCTTTTACCACTGTTCTCATGTGGTTCGGGAGGACCACACTCCCTTGTTTTGTATATAGAATCTATCTTGGACCTTTCTTGCCCATGGATAGCCTGTCTTGTCTGTAGGCTGGATCCTATCTATCGTCGAACATCCACACTTTCACATTCACCAATTGGGCAGCCTAGTAATAGCTGCGGAGGTCAGGTACCGCAAGACCCCCCTCAGATATCCCTTTTTGGAGTTTGTTTAGAGCTATGTGCGGGGCAGCCCCGCTCCATAACAAAGCCCGGAGCTCTGAATTCACACGTTGGAAAAAAGAGGGGGGCACCGCATCAGGCGTACTTTGCAGAGTATATGATAGTCACCAGAGAGCCTTCATTTTGGACATGGCTGCCCTTCCCATCACGGTCAGAGGTAGGACCCACCAGTGTCTACTATCCGCGACAAGCCTGTCTAGTTGTTGGCCCAGGTTCTTTTGATAAAATTCTTTGGTGTCTTTTGTTATCTGAATGTCGAAATACTATAGGAACCACGCGCCTAAACATAAGGTCCAGTACGCCTCCTGAGAGGGGGAATAGCTATGACTTGTCCCAATTGATCCAGTATCCCGAATATTCTCTGTAGATGTGGAAGATCTGTAGTATTCGGTTTATCGGTTTAAAGAGTGCCTTGGTTTCCTCACATACAGGATTACATCGTCTGCGTATAGCGAGATTCTGTCCTCCCATTCCTTGCTTATCGGAATCCCCCAAATTAGAGGTCCTGTCGGACCCAAGCCATGAGCGGTTCGAGGGATAGCTCAAACAGGATAGTGGGCAGCCTTGTCTGGTTCCCCGCTGAAGGGTAAATGCTCAAGACACTGTGGTGTTCACCTGCACCATGGCCATGGGCTGTTCGTATAAGAGTCTCACCCATTTGATAAATTGAGTGCCCATGCCCATTTTTTCAAGGACGGCAAAGAGGAAGTTCCACTCTAAACTGTCAAATGCCATTTTGGCATCCAGGGACAGGAGTGCCGATTGCTCTGTTGAGCCTTCTCCTGTTAGATGTAGCATGCCAAACAATCTACGGAGGTTTAGTCTTAAGTGGGGCATGAACCCGGATTAATTCGGGAGTATGAGAGTGCTGATCATCCCTGCAAGGCGCATCAACAAAACCTTGGCCAATACAATGACCTTGTAGTTGAGTAGTGAGATCTGTCTATAAGACCAGTACTCGGTTGGTGGCTTGCTTACTTTCGTAATCATCGCAATTACCGCCACTCTTTGGTCGGCAGGAAGTACCCTGTCTTGCTGTGCCTGCATGTTTGTTAGGTGTTCTGCGGTTACGTCCAGCATGTTTTTGTACATCTCGACTGGGAGGCATGTGGGCCGCTGCTTTCCCAGATTGTAGGGCAAGAGTCGCTAGTATTATTACATCCTCTATCAGGTAACCCTTTTATATCTCTCTATCCTCCTCTTTGTGTTTTGGCAGGGTGATGTCGCGTAGGAACTCCCTACAGTCCTCTTCAGTATGGGTCGACTGGGATGTGTAGATGCCCTCAAAGTATTTTGCGAATTCTTCTGCTATTTGCCCCCCAGTCTCATGTCTGCCGCCCTCTTCACCGATTAACCCGCGAACCCAGCCCCCATCCGCTCGCCTCTTATCAAGCCAGACTAGCAACTTGCCCACCTTGTCTTCCATTTCGTATATTTTATGGTGCGTGGCAAGCGCCTGCATCCTTGCACTGTCCTCTGCCAGGTCCCTGAGATCTTTCTGTCATACCCTGAGGCACTGCCTATCTGCGTCTGCTCCATAATCGGCCCCAGTAGCTTTAGTCTCCAGTTGAATAATTTCTTTCTCGAGAGTCGGGCATTTGAGATTCCTTTTCTTCCGTAGAGCCCAAATTTTGGCTTGGGCCTACCTCTCATGACCGACTTGAATGCCTCCCACAAAGTCATACTCAAGCTGACCGAACCCACGTTATCCTTAAAGTATTGCTCCGCCCCCCTTCTCAGGTCGTCCCTAAAGTCCTCGTCCTTGAAGTACCATGCGTCAACTCGCTGAGGCAGTGTGTAGTTTTTTACTGGGCCTGATAATCTCACCTCTACCGGGGAGTGATCCGAAACACCGCAGGCCCCGTGTGTGGCATCTACGAACTCCCCTAATCTGAGGAGCTGAGTGATTAGATAGTCCAGCCTGGCAAGACTACCTATTGCGGCTGATAAATGTGTCTACTATTGTGTCTAACTTTGGTGAGACTATGTCATTCATATTTCTCACATAACCAATCTGCCCTCTGGTAGTTGCAGTAGCAGGGCAACCAGCACCTCGAGTGTAGCAGACTGTAGACCTGCGGGGCATATATTGAACACGGGTTGAGTCTTGTTCCTTCCCACGTCCCACTAAGCACTGTGTATCTCTCCAGTGGGTCTGTCCATGTTTGATTTGGGATAAAGGGAAAGGCTTTCCTGGCGAGGACGCCCATGCCCCTGGAGCATGAAGTGTACCCCGCATTGGCCAACAGGGTATAACCATACCTATCTAGGGCTTTGCAATAGTTACCCCTCAGGTGCGTCTCCTGTAGGAGGACCACATCTGGTGTATGTTTTTTAATGATTTGCAGGATGGTAGCCCTTGTTAATTTCTCGTTGAGCCCGTTAAGTTTCCAGGACCATATTTTTGCTAGGGACTGTTTCTGCTTTTGGGTTGCCATTGTCGCACTTCTTATTTTCCAAAAAACGTTAGTGGAGTGGACACTGTCATCTCTGCAGACTTGAGCTTGCACTTCTTGTGTACCTCAATGAAAACTTACCTAACTGTGAAATTCCCCCCCAACTATCCCTCTACCCCCTCCCTGCTACACTGTTATTAAGGTTGCGAAAACCCCAACTCAACAACCCGCAGATTGCCTGTGGCCCCTGACTATGTATAACAGTTCAACTATTAACTAAAGGGGGTTTCTCAGTCCAGCGAAGCAGAGTTCTATTGCACCCCTCCGTAACTCCCCCCCAGCCGAGCCCATAGTAGTTCTGTTGCCTCTGTGAGTCTCATGAAACTGTTCTTCTTAAACCGGCTGGTCCGGTCGGACACTCTCAGCGTCCCAGTGCTCCCCACAATGCAAGAGTACAGGACAGGCTCGGTCTGTTAAGTCTTACCTAAGCCACAGTCTCAGTGTTCCTTATTGGAGAGGCGTCGGGCTGTAACTTGTTAAGTATCAGATCTTTGATGAACTGGTCTACGCTTTGCCCCTCCGCTCCCTCCGGCAGCCCCACAACCCTTATGTTATTTCTTCTTGCATGTCCCTCCTGATCCTCAAGGCGTGCAGCCGTATGTGTGGCTTGTTGCGTTAGCGTGTGCTCCTGTTCCTCAAGACATTTGGTCTTTGATTGAAGCTGGATTATCTGAGATTCTGCTGTAGACACCTTTTCACTCAGCTTGGATAGGTCTGCCCTGATCAGGGTGACCTCTATGGAGATGGAGTCAATTTTCGGCTCTAGGGACCCCTTAACGTGCTAAATCGCCACCAATATAGCAGCCAGTGAGGGCTCCGTCGCCCCTCCCTCCTCCTCCCCCGCATCCGTGGTTGGCCTGGTAATTGCATAGTTATCCATCTTATTCGATTGGAAGGGGCCTAAGCCTGTGGTCTTCCCCACTCTTCGCCCTGTCTATCACCTGGGCTATGTTGGAGGAGTGGAAGATGGCACTCATGTCCCCGGTGGTCCGCGCTTCAGAGCATTTCCTTTTTTGCTGAGTTTAAAACTTGGCCTGTGGTGTGGTCTCACTGGGCAACGTGGCCCCAGTCGCTGACTGTATTCGATTTCAACCTTCAACCTTCACGCGGGTCTGCCCTGGTCTACTTTTCCCTCCGACTTTATCAGGCTGTATCACACTATGATTCTCTTCAAGCGTGCTGCCACCTTGCTCTGCAGCCACTTCTGCCAGGACCTAGTTCCCCATACCGGGCACTCGTTGACGCTTGTCTATCTTTTCTTTTGGGTGTGCCCAAGTTGATCACTTGAGTGGTGGGGAAAGCCCCTTCTGCTCTCTCGCTCCCCTGATCACAGTCCCAGCCTATTCGGCCCCTCCCACCTTTATTGGCCTCTTCCAGGGGAGGTGGAATTATCTCCGACTCAACCCCTCACAGCCACTATTCTGACGAGGGCCCCCGCAGCCTCATGGTGCGCTGTGCCGCCAACAGGCTTCCACACTCCGGTGGCCTTCTCAGCGGACCCAGGCTTACTACAGGTAGGCCCAGGCTGTACGATCACTGTTGGACGCGGTTCCGATCCCGGCCGCTAAGTTCCTTATGTGACCTCGGAGGCACTGCTTCCCGCTCTCCGGGTTGCACTCTGGTCGGCAGTTCCCTCCAGGGGGCGGCCTGTGTCCGTCGTCTATGCGCCGTTGCCCAACCGGTGAGTTAAGCGCTGGGTGCACCGGCCTAACACCACCGCCCTGTCTTCGGTCTCGCTGCGCCGGGTCCAAATTGGACTTCGTCGGGTTCTACTGGGACCCAAGGCAGAGTGCACTTCGCTGCAAACAGTGGAGAGCTGTCGGAAGCCCTACCAGCACAGGATTTGTTTTTTATTTAAATATATTTTTTATTGAGAGTTCAAATCATGATACAATATAGACACTTATAAATAAAAACAGAGTAAAGTGCAATGTGCGTACGTGCTCAATATGAATGATATTTAGCAACCTTGCGAGAATACCTGGGTAAATCATTCTGTAAAAAATAAACTTAATATACTTAAAAACACAGGTTCTTTACACAATTCCTTACACCACAGAAGACAAGTATGAAGTAACATGTGTATATACTCGATATAAAATAGCATTAAACCATGAGATACATATGCATATATCAATCATCTTTTACGGCATGTGTTTTAAGTGAAAATGGCCATATATTGTAGAGTTGTTCAAGGAGCAATACTATTACCCAAATCCTATATTAATTTTCTATGGGCTCCCAACGTTTCTCAAATGTCCTAAGAGATCCTATTCTTAGTGCATAACGCCCCTCTAGTTCTTTAACTTCACACAGTTTAGCTCTCCATGCTTGAAACAAAGGTACATTTTTCCTTCGCCAATTTTGCAAAATTAAAGGTCTTGCCACTTAGGCGGATGTATATAAGCATTCTTCTTGCATATTATTTAATGTTGAATTTGGAGAGCATGCCAAAACTGCAATATAATTATCGATAGATATAGATTGGCCTACGGTACTTCTGAGATATTTTCAATTTCTTCTCATAGATTCTCAATTTTTGGGCAATCCCAAATGATCTGAGACCATGTACCTCCTCCTTCCTTAGCGCCATGAAAAGCATCTGTCATCAATCTGAGGATATACACTAAGTAGAAATGAAGGGGTCCTATAGAGTAAAGTACAAATACCTCTAATCTGACCTATATGATTCTATACAGTGAGTAAATCACAAAATATTGCACAAGGGATGCTAAATATAGGAAAAGATATTAAATTTATTTAGACATATTATTTTTTACTTTTCCATTTTTCTTTTTTGTTTTGTCATATTTTATACATATTCATATTTTTGTGTAAACAGATTTGATCAACATTTCATGAAGAATCCCATGTCATAACTATATATACATCTCTCTCATTCCATCATGCAAACTTCTACATTCACTACCTAGACTCATAACAAAACTAAGACTGTCAAGTGCAACATAAATTCAACAAAGAAACAACAAACAAAAATAACTACTGAGGGTCCCCTATAAATTTATACAGCGTCAAATGTTACAATTTCTTATCACTTATTGTTTATACATTTTCCATTCACTTTTTTTTTTCTTCTTTACATTTTTTGTGGCTTTCTGTGTAGGGGTCTCAGATGCGTACGGCCTACGTACGTTTCGGTGATTGAGATAATTTGATTCACCTTCCTCAGGGCCAACAAAAGACTAAACAACAAAACAAATGTGTTCACTCAGATTTAAAACCTGGGGGTTCTTTGGTATCTAGAAAAAAGACATATTATGTTCAAAATTAGTTACAATCCTTCTATTTGCATCCACTACAAAACATTTATTAAATTTAAAAAGTTTTTTGTGTGCCATAGTGTAGTAACCAGGCTCGAGCACGTCTTTTCAGCCACTTATAACATCTCACTGTGTTGACCCAATACACATATCATCTAATATTATGGACAACCTTAAGACATTCGGGTTCTCGGACGAGGACTACATAAATATGCTTGGTCAAATTACAGGTAGCAGCACAGCCAACACAACATCAACACCAAATACCAATAGTGAATGGCTAAAATTATTAAACCTTAAAAAAAGGCTAAACGCATGGAGTCACATGCATTCTTTATGTGCGAATATCTTAAGTCAGGTGTGATTCCAAACGGACTGAGGGTAAGAAACATGCCAGCCCTATTTGTGGAAGTAAGAAAACATTTTGAGCGATGGTCGCTTATTGCGAACCGTTGTTCAAGAGATTGGATGCTCCTAATAATAGATACAGTACGTGAAATGGTAGGTATACTTCACAAAGAAATCTTAGAATTGGAAGAAAAGCTCAAAGCCAGCCCAGCGGTATAAGAAGCTACAAGAAATAAATGAAGAAATAGAAGAGTTTGATACTTACCTTATAAAAAAGAAAATGGATAAATTGAAAAAAGATGTGCGCTGGTTCACACACGAAAAAATTGATCCACATTTAAGCCCGGATTTCTACCAAACAGAACAGAATGATCAGACCCCGATGGGACCTAGATCATACGATCAAGCACAATACAACCATAGATACAACAAGAGAGTAAGAATACAGAATTTTTCTGAAACCAATTCCTCTGAATCAGATCAGGATGGACATACTGGAGGGGAAGAATATGACTATGGTTACTAGCCAAATAATACAAGAGGCCAATATCCTAGCAGATACAATAGAGGCCCTAGGCAACCTTTTTTAGCGAGAGGCAGGGGCAGATCTCGATACCCAAACACCAATACGAATCAATATCCACAGCCGAACCCTCCACATCCTCAGCCATATGTACAAACCAGGAAACAACAATATTGGAGACAATAAAGTCAGGAAATTCTTCTACCATTCCTATTTTCAATTTATCGAAACATACGCTCTCATCTGATAAGATAAAAGTCTTACGCAAAGGTCTTTCCTTTGTTCCTAGCTCCCTGGCCAATCGATACAAAATAACTCAAGACATCTTCTCTTTCTTCCCGAAAGTAAGGTTAAAAAAATATTTTGAAGACATGGTAAGTAGAGAAGATGAAGTAAATCTATCTGGCTGTAAACCACCATCAACCTTCACTCCAACTCTGGATATGCTAGGCCCAGAAGTGGGTATTTTTTAAAAGAATGTCCTTAGAGAGTTGGAGAAAACTTTGAAATTTATCCCGATACCTCAAGCGAACCTTGAAGGGTCAGAAAGAAAAGCCCTCAAGGCACTACAAGAGAACACTGATATAACAATCAAACCCTGCGATAAAGCAGGGGGGATAGTGGTCATGGATACTAGTTATTATTCTAACAAGGTAAATCAGATGTTAGGCATTGAAGATCACTATAAAAAGATCAATAGGAGAGCCCTAACTATTCTAAAAGAACAAATTGAAGAGACGGTCAATAGAGCCTTTGTTGAAGGCTTCATTTGTGAAAAAGAAATGGACTTCCTGATTAAGTCAAACCCAGTGATCCCAGCATTATATGGAGTCCCTAAGACACACAAAAATGCGGCTGACCCCCCTTTAAGACCAATAGTGGCATCCATTAATTCCAGCACAGAGCCCCTTTCTAAATACTTAGATACCTTTTTATGTCCTCTAACCACCACCTATGAATCATACATAAAAGACACTGGCCACATGATCTCAACTCTAGAACATATACCCTTTAATCATACCACTCAGTTTCTAGTTACGTGTGATATTGAATCACTATACACGAACATACCCCAGGACCTAGCTATAGAAGCGGTGGCAAGGCTCTTAACTAGGACACCGGGGCAGAGACCTGATGGCTACATTCTAGAATGTTTACAAATTGTCCTTCATAATAACTTCTTTGAATTTAGAAAAGACCTTTATCAGCAGATCAAGGGAGTAAGTATGGGGGCGTCTTGTGCCCCCAGCATGGCAAATATCTATATGGGGGAATTTGAAATTAAAAACATCTTCAATGAACTAGCCCCCTTTTATGAAAACGTCTCGAGGTGGCATAGATTCATAGATGACGTCTTTTTTATCTGGACTGGAACAGAAGAAACACTCAAAGAGTTCACAGAATGGCTAAACCTAGCAGATCCAAACTTAAAATTCACTTGTAACTTCTCCCCAAAGAAAGTGGAATTTTTAGATATTTGGGTCCAAGACACTGAAGGAGAACTTACAGTTAGGCTTTACAGGAAGCCAACAGCGAAGAATACCATCTTAGAACATGGCAGCTACCATCCAGCTTGCCAAAAAGACTCAATCCCCTTTGGGAAATTTTTGAGAATTAAAAGAAACTGTACCAGCATGAAGGACTTTATGGTCCATGCGACCAAACTATCTGAACGTTTAGTATCACGAGGATACCCCAAAAGACTGGTTCGACAATCGATGAAAAGAGCCAAATATTATAATAGGGATGCCTTAATTAATCTAACCCCTAAAACCACAAGCCAAAAGTTGGTATGTGTCTTAAATCACTCAACTTTAAACAATAAAATTAGACAAGTTATAAACAAAAATTGGAGGATTTTGAATACCAACGACCAAACTGAAGAACTCAGCAGACCCTTAGTAGCTTTTAGGAGGAACTCAAACCTCAAAGATAAACTGGTCCACAGTAGATGGAAAAATTATGAGACAACTGGCCAACTAACTATAGATGGCAAACCACTCCCTAAGGGAAATCATAAATGTGGCACATGCCATGCATGTGACCAAGCCATCACTGGCAGCACATGGACATATGGCAACAAATTCGGCCAACTGAAAGACATGACAAATTGTAAAACCTCAAACATAGTCTATCTTATAATGTGCCCCTGCGGCTTAGGCTATGTCGGAGAGACAGCAAGAGAACTGCGCATTAGATTTTCTGAGCACAAATCGGCAGTGAGAACAGGAAAGGCTAATGCCCCAATGGTGCCGCATTACAACCAATATAGACACACAGAAAAAGACATGCGATGGCTGATTTTAGAACGTATACATGTCATTCCTGGGAGAGATACCACCAAACTAAGGAAACAGCGTGAAACATTTTGGATTTTCAATTTAGACACTGTAAGATATGGACACAATGAGGAAATTTCCTGGATAGTGACAGCCTAGATATATAAAAATGAACTATATAACAGACACTCATGGTTCCTTACTATCCTAAAAAATCCCTAGATTACGAGATGGTATTACTCATTAATTACTAAAATAGGGTCCTCCTGTTTTTGGAGGCTTATCACATAAATATACATATGACCGATTGAAATAATTAAAACGCATTTTTCTTCTATCTGTTATTAAACTAATCCCTTTTTCAGTGCCATCTTGAAACCAGAAATTCATTAACATCAAATCAGTCCTATCTCAGTTTCCACAGATTAGATTCTCTTTAGTAGTCCTTCCACTATGTCGCCTTAACCTGAAACTGAGTGCAACTAATCAACCACGCACGTAATGAGATACGTAACATCGTGAGTAATATAAATAAAGCTCCTCAAATGCCGCCTAATCTGTGGCGGTCAAACTAGCCAGACGATTCCCCGTAGACGTGTGGGCTGCTCCGAATCAGGTAAGATAACTAGGGGCACATGTAAGCGTTTGCTTGTTTGTTCTTGAGGACGTATTTTCGCATCTCCCGATACAGACTAATGAGAGTGTTCCCACGGTTGGTGCCCGTTTTTGAGCCGTAGTTTTATCAGCGTGATCGTAACCTCACGGGCGCTTTATTTTAATCTTGCTTATTTGTTCTTGAGGACGTCGTTTCGAATCTCAAGATACAGACTAACGACAGCGTTCCCACGGTGGGTGCCCGTCTTTGAGCCGTAGTTTTATCAGCGTGACCGTAACCTCACGGGAGCTTTATTTAATCTGCAAGAGCGCTCAGTCCAATCTCTGCCTAACTAATTATATCATATATTAAAACAAACCGAGCAGATGCAGCCTCATACATTTTTTTTCTTCACTTTTTAACATATCTTTAAATGTTACACAGATCGGGATATGTAGCCAGACTTAGGGGCCGATTAGGATGGCGGTTTTTCCGCATCCTCCGGGCCGGCGGAAGTGTCCGCCGGCCTGGAGGATGAGGAAAAACCGCGGCGGAGACTCCAAAGACCCACCGCCAAATTAGGATGGCTGGTGGGTCTGATAATCTGTCCGCCGCTTTTCCGCCGCGGTCGGAAGGCGACCGCGGCGGAAAAGCACTAACATGTCTGGCGGTGTCTATCAGACACCGCCAGGCATATTAGGATGTCTGAAAATATATGCTTTTCCGCGGCGGCTTTACCGCCGTGGAAAAGCATACGGACCTTCACTTCGGGGGCCCGTTGCGGGCCCCCTGGGTGAAGGTGGGGTGGGGGGTGCACATGGGGGGTACCTATGGTACCCCCCTGCATTTGCGTGCACAATGCAGCAGGCACCGCACGGTGCCTGCCGCTTTGTGCACGCAAATGCTGTGCATGGATTTTTTACATTGCGGCGGATGCAGCTTGAAGCTGCACCCGCCACAATGTTAGTGATAGAGGATGTGACCGCCACCCTGGCGGTCACATCCTAATTTGATCGGAGGGAACGCCGCAGCCCATGCGGACGTTCCCTCCTCCTCAGGGGTCGCGGACGGACTCAAGTCCGTCCGCGATCCTAATCGACCCCTAAGTACGTTAATGTACCTCGTATCATAAGCACTAAAATGAGAAAAATATTGATGATGCATAGTATAGCGTCAATGACCCATAGCGTCTAAAATCCCCTAATATGTCGGCTTTCACTGTGGTTTGTTTATACAGACTCGGCAGAGTAAGAAAATAGAAGAATCATTCATTCTAATATCATTGAAAACTGGTTGAATCGGTCCAGTCGTATATCGCAAAGAAAGCAAGGTAAAGTATTATCCATCAGAGCATTAACAACTAACAGAGAGAATTAGATGTTCCTCTACAGATATACTAAGTTCAAATTAAATCCTGTAGATTGTCTTTGCTGGACTCACCCAGTCGGAGCAACTAGGAAACATGAAGTACTGAAAATTTTTAAAGAATTCCTACTAGAGTTCTATTCCTCTTTTTATGGAAGACCTCGCCTTATTTTAAAGTAGGTAACACCTCTGCATGGCCCATTAGTCTTTTCTCTCGGCTACTATAAACAACCTTTTCAAATTTCGTCATTGCTTTTCACTTATAGGTATTATACTACACTGAATATCATAGCTGTGAAGCGCATAAAAAGACTGTAGAGAAATCCATCCCTGTAGTCTAATAAAGGTACTCTTTAAGCTTTAAGATACTTTTTGTGCCCCTATAACGAGTACGAGCGGATCCAATTATAAATGACACAACACAATATGCAGGGGTGCATCAGGTCTGGAGGCTCTGGTTTAAACACTCTCTTATATTTCTTTTCATATATACTCACTAAATATTCAAAATGCACTGGGTGTTTCAAACTTCACCACTGGCTTTCTCTAAAACAGATGTAGCACGGGCATCGCAGGTCGAGCCTGGCTACTACACTATGGCACACAAAAAACTTTTTTAATTTAATAAATGTTTTGTAGTGGATGCAAATAGAAGGATTGTAACTAATTTTGAACATAATATGTCTTTTTTCTAGATACCAAAGAACCCCCAGGTTTTAAATCTGAGTGAACACATTTGTTTTGTTGTTTAGTCTTTTGTTGGCCCTGAGGAAGGTGAATCAAATTATCTCAATCACCAAAACGTACGTAGGCCGTACGCATCTGAAACCCCTACACAGAAAGCCACAAAAAATGTAAAGAAAAATAAAAAAATAAAAAAATAAAGTGAATGGAAAATGTATGAACAATAAGTGATAAGAAATTGTAACATTTGACGCTGTATAAATTCATAGGGGACCCTCAGTAGTTATTTTTGTTTGTTGTTTTTTTGTCGAATTTATGTTGCACTTGACAGTCTTAGTTTTGTTATGAGTCTAGGTAGTGAATGTAGAAATTTGCATGATGGAATGAGTGAGATGTATATATAGTTATGACATGGGGTTCTTCATGAAATGTTGATCAAATCTGTTTAAACAAAAATATGAATATGTATAAAATATGACAAAACAAAAAAGAAAAATGGAAAAGTAAAAAATAATATGTCTAAATAAATTAAATATCTTTTCCTATATTTAGCATCCCTTGTGCAATATTTTGTGATTTACTCACTGTATAGAATCAGATTAGAGGTATTTGTACTTTATTGTTGGTTTTTTCTCCCTCCTCTAGACCTCAAACTGTATCTGGGAGTACTCTTTAGCATTATTTTGGGGTCCTATAGAGTAACCAGTTTGAATAACATTGCATTTATTTGAAATTAGCCCCTCTAACTGCTGTGAAGTTAAGTCTATCAATTTCATCCAAGCACTTACTGACCGCATTACAGGGATTTCTAGATCTTCAATTATTTCTAAACTTGCTGTTAAAATTCCAGCATCTATATTTTCCAGAAAGTGCTGTATTTTAATATATGACCATTTAAGCATGTCCTTGGAAGGAAGGAGTCCGGTTTATATATTGGGAGTCTAGGTTAAGAAAATATCTTTGTCTTGCCTATACCCATTTTACTCCCACTTTCTTAGTATGCCGGTCTGTAGTAATTTAACCTCCACAGTGTAAAGATAGGGCAGGCTTGTTGTACCATTTATCCTTGGAATATCATAAAAAGCTAACAATTGTGTTCTTAGTTTAAGAATCTATTGGAGTACTTTGTAGCACCCTTTTTCTTAGTATCCTTGACTATTCTTGTTGGGTCCTTTATTTTATACTCTATTAAGATTTTGTCCATACAAAAAATGTTCTATTTTCGAGGTGTCAGGTTGGGTAAAAAATCTGTGGGGCATATTATCATGGAACGGTGTTAAAATTTTCACCGTTTTATCAGCAGGAAACTGCCGATAAAAGGGTGATAATGGGCTTGATAATATGCCCTTGTTAATTCCCATAGAGGCCCATGTTGTGGTGTTAATATGGGCTTCTATGGGAATTAACAAGGGAGTATTATCAAGCCCATTATCGCCATTTTATCGGCAGTTTCCTGCCGATAAAACGGTGATAATTTTAACACCAGTCCTTGATAATATGCCCCTGTGTTTGTTGTGCGCAAAATTTGCAAAATAGTATTCTCTTATGTTTGGGAGGGATAATCCTCACTCCTTTTGTGAGAAATTTAAAGTGCCTAGTGCTAATCATGGTGTCTTATTAGCCCACAAAAAGAATGAAAACATACTATCAATTTCTTTAAAAAAAGACATTTGTAAAGCGCACCAGGCTATTGCGAATAAAAAGTTTAAAAAGTGGTAGAATTGACATTTGTATGAGTGCCACTCGGCCCAAGATTGATAATGGAAGTCGATTCCATTGTGCTAAAAGGTGCTTAACTTTTTGTATTAGGGGAATATAATTCAAGTGGAACAGCTCCTCTACTCTTTCTGTCACATATATCCCTAGGTATCTCTTCAGGCGAGAGTTGTATGTTAGCCTAAATTTTGGCAAAACAGTATCCACTGGACAGTTGCAACTTAATAAATTTCCGTCTTGGCCTTATTTATTTTGTATCCACCTATTGCTTGGAATTCCTAAAAGATCCCTAGGCTCTCCTCTTGAGTATGTTCCTTGATGTTTAAAAAAAGGAACAATATCATCAGCATAAAGTTTTATTTTGGTCATGCCTTGCAGAGGTGTGTTATGTGGCATTTTTTGTCTGATAGCTATTGCCAATGGTTCTATGAAAAGGGCAAATAAAAGAGGGGAAAGGGGGCAGCTTTGTCTTGTCCCCCGATTTATTTGACGGGAGCCTACATTTATAGAATTAAATAATATTTGCACCTGTGAGCCTTTATAAAGTCTTCTTATTAATTGTATGAAGCCTTCTGGGAAACCACATTTTTCAATGATAAAAAAGACAGTCCCAGGATACTAAATCAAAGGCTTTTTCAGCATTTAAAAAACAAACCTGAGCCTCAATACTATTCTTCTGAAAATAATCTAGGGCTTTTATTAAAAATGTCATAATTGAGATGATGCATTTTTTGATGTCCGTGCCTTCTCTACCTTCCGGAACATTTAAGACTCTAAAGTTGTTACGTCTGGAGTGGTTTTCCAACGTTTCCAGTTTGTCGGCAAAGGTTTTATCTGTTTCTCTCAATGTTCGAATTTCCTTTTGGTTGGATTCCACTCTCCTGCTTATTATCATCTCACTCCTAGAGGAGTTCTTCCCATGGTGCAAAGATCTTGGACTAGACGATGACATACAGAGGGTACACAGAGACCCATTTGGAAAAAGTAAGGAAAGGAAGAACCCAAGAAAAATCCTGGTTAACTTTCAAACGTACTCAATCAAAGAAAGACTCCTGAGCGAAGCAATAAAATCTGGCTCTTACAATAAGGATGACTGGTCCTTCAGGATTCGATCCGACATCTCAAAAGTCACTCAAGATAGGCAGTGGGAGTTGGGGCAGATGATGCCGGAGCTGAAAGCGCTGGGCGCTACTGTCCAGATGAAATTTCCAGCTGCTCTACGTATAATGTGGAGAAATAAAATGCACAACATAAAAGACCCCAAAGAAGCCGAAACTTTCCTAGAGCAACTACGTGATCAGACGAGGAAATAGATTGCGCCGATATATTCTCTTCTTAAAACGCTATTGAAGCACTGAGCTCAAAGAGGGCTATCAACTAGCCCAAGGAAGAAGAAAGGGAGGTTTTCCCCAGGGAAGGGGGGACTTTTAATTCACTTTTCTAACTTATGCACCTCTGAAATAATGAACCAAAAAAAGAAAAAAATTATGCACGGGAATCGGGAGCAAACTAGGGAAAAAAAGAAAAAAACGTCCTCAGCAATATTCAGAAAAAACGAAAGGAGAACTTGGAGCCCCACAAAAAAAAAAAATACTCATAAAATAAATAAAGATAATACCCAAGTCAAAATTACCTCCTGGAACGTTAATGGTTTAAGAATCAAGAGTAGAAGAAGGAGAATATTAGAGTACCTAAAAACAGTAGATAGTGAGATTATAATACTCCAAGAAACTCATCTTCTGAAAAAAGAGTGGGAAGACATCGCGAAAAAACTGCATTGGGTAGACTCATATATTTGCACTAATCAGGAGTGCGTTGTCAAAGGCATCGCCATTCTCTTCAAAAAATCTTTGAAGGTAAAAGTGGAAGCTTCAGAAACTGACCCAAAGGGGAGATGGGCTCTGGCCAGAGTAAGGATACGAAACAATGCCCTAACAGTGGCAGGGTATTATGGTCCTAATTTGGATGACCCAGCCCCACTGCAAACTTTGTATTCACTCTCGGTTTCTTCACCAATAGTCTTAGGCAGAGACTTTAATATAATACTTGATCCAAAAACAGACCGCCTTCCCATCAGAAGACAAACATCCCTGCCGAAAATGAGAGATTGGCTGGGGGTATTTAAAAGAGATCTGAGCTTAGTGGATATATGGAAACTAAAGGGGATCAAACTGAACAACTTTACCTTTAAAAATAAAAGGCTCGGAATTGAATCAAGAATTGACTTCTTTCTTCTGGACCAGAGTCTCATCGAAAAAACAGTCAAAGTAGAACACATCCCCGCCCATCTCTCCGATTATTCAGCTGTCCTGATCACCCTGAAACTGGAATCTAACAAGGATAGTACAAGATGGACGCTAGACCGTACAATCCTTCTTGACCCTCAGATCATTGATCAGCTTAAAGTACAGACCAATCTCTTCTTTGAGGAAAATAAAGAAGGTACCTCGATACAGACTAGCTGGGACGCATATAAAGCAGTGATAAGGGGACATATCCTCAGTCTAGCGGCTCATAAATCAAAGGGTATAAAACAATCGATATTAGCCCTGGAAGATAAGATCAAAAACTTGGATCTACAAATAGCCTCAGTAACTTCCTCCACTCTCAAAGAGCAATTAGAGGTTGATAGACTGACTCAAAAAGATAGTTTAACAGAAATCTTAGAAATTAAAGTGAGAGAAAAATGGGAAGCTAGCAAACTAGCCCATTATGAATATGGTGAGGGATGTGGCAAGATGCTTGCCTGGAAAACCAAGACAGAACAAACCAGGAACAAAGTTGTTTGTATCGACCCTAGAAACCCAGCAGACAACGGATCTGAAGAAGCTGTAATAAAACAAGAATTCCTCACTTTCTTCTCAGATCTATATAATGAAGATTGTCATCCCAAAATAGACGAAATAGAACACTTCTTGGATCCCCTAAACCTCCCAACTTTACCACCAGAACTGAGAGAAGATCTAAATGCGGAATTCTCTACTCAAGAAGTACAAGAAGTATTAAAAAACCTCAAGAAAGGCAAAGCAGCGGGTCCAGATGCCCTACCAAACGAATTCTACATAAATCTAAAAGAGGCATTGCTGTTACCTTTAACAACTCTGCTGAATAAAATATTCATGGAAAAATGCGATCTCCCAGACTCCTGGAACGAAGCCATAATTACCATCCTTCTAAAACAGGGTAAAAGCCCAAAAAATGTGAATCATACCGACCTATCTCAATCCTGAACTGTGATTATAAAATCTTACACAGATTATGGCGAAGAGACTAGGGAAAATAGCCGGGCTACTAATAAACAACAACCAGAAGGGCTTCCTACCGGGAAGACAGCTACAAGACCTAACACAATTATTGTTTGCCGCTATAGACATTGCCACCAACGAGAAACTCCCTCTATCAATAATTACCATCGATGCCGCAAAAGCGTTCGATAGAGTCAATTGGGTATACTTAAGCGAAGTTCTGAAAAGATTTAACTTGGGGCCAAATATCCTGAACATGGTGGCAAAAATATATACCTCTCCTAGAGCCCAAATCTTAATTAATGGCAGCCTCACCACTAAGATACAGATAAAGAGAGGAACCAGGCAAGGATGTCCCCTCTCCCCTCTGCTTTTCAACTTTTATATTGAACCAATGGCGGAACACCTCAGGATAGATCCTTTAATATCACCCTTTTCCTTCCAAGACTGGTCTAAATAGATCGCTCTCTATGCAGACGATCTGATGATCTTCACAGACGACCTCAATGGATCGCTAACAACTGTTGAAAAGGCCTTAACCAGTTTTGGGAGTATCTCCGGCTATCAAATCAACCAAGATAAGACGGAAACTATGAGCTGGAATGATAACTCCATTAGCCCTTATAATAAAGACAAAATCAGATACCTTGGTATAGACCTAGTCAAAGACTTAGATAAAGTCACTCATATAAACATTCAAAGAATATACAAGGAAGTCAAAAGGTTATTGAAAGGGTGGGGGGGTCTCCCCTTGACGTTTTTAGGTAAATCGAACATAATAAAAATTTCAATTTTACCAAAATTTACTTTTGCCTTTGGTGCCATTCCTCTCGAATTTAAAAAAGAATCACTAAAAAAAATCCAGAGTGAAATCTCAAGTTTTATTTGGTCTTCAAAAAATCCTAGAATTTCCTGGAGTAAGTTAAGAAGGAAAAAAGACCAGGGGGGAATTGCAAGCCCCGATCTCTTTGAGTACTGCAGAGCTTTCCAATTTAAATCATACAGAAAGCTCCTAAATGCTTTTGAATGTTATCCGCTATACTTCCAAACAATGACGAATAAAACCAGCCATTTCTTATACAAATTTGGACATCCTAAATTCTTTAAAAAAATTAAACTCAAGGTGCTGAAGTCTGCGGCCAAATCTTGGTTTGGCATAAGATGTACCTTAAAGATTCCCTATTACAGCTACCTGGCCCCCATATGGGATTCCCCTGGCACCCCAGAGTGTCTCAAAGACAAACTAGCTTACCCTCTAAAATCTTCAGGAATAACCAAGTGGGGTCATCTGTTGTCTCAAAACAATGTTCTGGAGTGGAACACCATATCCTCAAAAACTATGGGCTCATTATCTAAATTCAAGTACTATCAGCTATCTAGCTGGACTAAATCCCTAAAAGAAGTCAGAGTGGGAAACCCAACCCTGGAGAGAGAAATGCTGAAAAAAGACATTATACACAAAGAAATCGCAATGTGGTACTTGGCTTTGATTCTCGCAGGGGAAGAAGAATTTCGGATACTGGAGAGAGTATGGGGGAAAGACCTGCCGATGCTGGAGTTAAACAACCAATGGCAAGTATCTATGAGTAAATGCTGGACAATTGTAACTTCGACTGCGTTAAAGAGAAATCATCTGTTCACTTCTCATAGGGCTTACTGGACCCCAAAAAAGCTGTCGAAATTTGCTGGGACGACAGTGAAAGTCTGCCCTAAATGTGGGCTGGAAAGGGCCAATGATCTACACATGTTTCGGCAGTGCCCCCTTCTCGACGGCTTCTGGATTGATGTGGGTAAGACACTCGATGGGGTTTTAGGAAGACACCTAAATGTAAGTATTGATTTAATTATCTTTGGGGTAAGGAATGCAAATGTACCAGATAAACTTTCTACAGCACAGGAAGATCTCCTTTTCTTGTTAGTATTGTTGGCAAAGAGAGAAATATGTGTGAAATGGGTAGGTCCGGCCCCTCCATCCCACAGGGAATGGTTATCATCTATACTAAGAATTTATAGACTTGATAAAAGAAAAGCCCTTAGAAAAAAATTTAAGTTCTGGAACATCTGGGAAAATTACCATCAAGGTGTTAGCTAAATTTGTCTAGAGGATAACTCGAAGGGATATTTCCTCAGTGGTGGGTACGGATCTGATAAACCTATGCAAAAGTCCAATGATTATGTGTAAGCAATGGAAAGTCAGGAGAAGGCCTGAACGAGTAGCCATAATGGCTAGCTCCCCCCCCGCACTAAATCCTTCTACAAAGTAATGAAAACAAGGGGACCCTCCTCTCTTTTAAAACGTTACAGGGGAACTGTCCAGTTATACTTACTCCATTATATGACAGTGAAGTCCAAGAACTAAAGAGAGATTGGGGACCCGACAACTCCTTACTAATAATATTGCACTAATGAGGACAAAAAAAAAAAGTCATAATTGTCGAAAGCTGTCTCCCAGCTACTAAACCACATTAATCTGCATGAATAAGTGAACCCACAATTCTGTTAAGCCTATTTGTAAGAAGTTTTGTGAAGATTTTATAGTCAACATTAAGAAGACTAATAGGTTTATAAGAGTTGACATTTTCCCTATTTCTATTTTTATTCAAGACACTGACTACCACAGATGTATGGAAAGAGGCCGGAGGTTCCCTTCCTTTGAGTAAGTGGTTAGCTAATTTTAGGATTTGTATATTAAGAGTTGGAGCTAATCTTTTATATAATTCTGCTCGTAGTCCATCCTCCCCTGTTGCTTTACAATTTGCTAACGAACCAATCACCAATTCAACTTCCTCAATAGTAATAATTCTTTAATATCATCGTTCAATGAAGCGATCACCAGATTTTAAAGGAAACCTGTGATGAGGTCTGGAGACGTTTTTCAAACTGACTGATAGACTTACCTGTAGTGTCTTAGAAAAGCATCTCCTATGTCTTTAGTATTAGTTAGTTGTATATTAGATTCCTCATCCTGAATACTTTCAATTCTATTTTTGACCTGCTTCTCTTTTGCCTGCCATGCAAGTAGTTTCCCTGTGTACTCACTTTCTTCATATACCTTTTGAAGATAAGTCCTACTTACTGCATTGTCCAATTGATAGTAATAATCCTACATCTGTAATCTCACTTGCAGCAGTTCCTGTTTTGTTTTAAAATTTCTATGCTTCACATGCTCTTTATTTGCCTGTGCGAATCGCGCCTCAATCTATAACCTTTCTTCTTTTTTAGCTTGCGGGATTTATTTTGATGTAATTATCCCTTGTAGAGTGACCTTAAATGCATCTCACACTATATTTATTGGTGCTGAGTCTGTATTGTTGTAAAAGAAAATACTATTCTCGTTGGCTATTTCCGTGCTCCAGCTCTCATTATCCAAATTTAGATTATTAAAATACCACCTCATGGGCATTTTCGCCCTTGGTCCCTCTCCCACTATTTCCATCTTAATTGAAGCATGGTCTGAAAAAGCGTTCGGGATGCGATCATATGTATTAACCTTGAGGCCATGTGAGATAAAAAAAGATCTATCCTGAAATCTATCCATACTTTGCCAAAAAGCATGAAAAGTCCTGTTTCCCTGGGTTTTGAAAGTGCCATCGATCTATCAAAGTTAAGGCCTTTTTACAGCCCGCCAGGCCAATAGCCACCTGGTGCTTGTTTTGCTTTCGAGCCTTCTTAGTGGAATCAACGGAGGGATCCTGGAGAAAGTTAAAATCACACCCGCCCATAAAATAGGGCCGGGGATACAGGAAAGTAGAGGTTCAGAAGTTTCCTCCTCTCCCTGGCACATGATATTCCTCGTGCAGGACACTTAGGGCAAAGCAAGACTCAGAGCAGGCTTGTCCCTCACTTTCACTGGCCCCACTTATGTGAAGACACTAAGGAGTTTTGTCGCTCTTGTTCCACTTGCCAAGCCAGTGGTAAGTCAGGTGGTACCAAAAAGGCCCCCTTAATTCCCCTTTCAGTGGTTGAAAGGGTAGGGATTAACACTTTTGGGCCCTTGAACCCTCCAACTGCTTCTGGGCACAGTTATATACTAGTGGGGGAAGACCCTGCCACTAGGTACCCAGAAGCTATTCCCCTTAGAACCACTACAGCTCTTGTAGTGGCAACGGACATCCTGGGAATCTTTTCCAGAGTGGGCTCCCCTAAGGAGGTTTTAAAAGACAGGTGTACAAACTTCATGTCCAGTTATATCACTGCCATGTAGAAAGAGTGTGGAGTATGCTACACGTTTACCACACCCTACCGTCCACAGTGATATTGGCTGGTTGAAAGGTTGAACAAGATCCTCAAGGGTATGATCATGGGACTCCAGCTTAGGTGAAAATGGGATTTCTTTCTACGCTGCCTTGTCTTTGCCTACAGAGAGGTTCCTCAGAAGGGGGTTGGCTGCAGCCCATTTGGCTTCTGTTTGGCCATCCAGTTAGGGGTCAATTGTGTCTAGTGAAGGAAGGTTGGGAGCAACCTCTCAAACCTCCTAAACAGGACATTGTGGACTATGTCCTTGGCCTGCGTTCACGCATGGCTGAGTACATGAAGAAGGCCACCAAAAACCTGGGGGTCCAGCCAAGAACTTCAAAAAGCTTGGCATTACCAAAAGGCTGTCTTGACTGTTTACCAGCCAGGCCAGAAAGTGTGGGTGTTGGAGTCTGTGAACTCATAGATACTTTGGCCTCAGCCAAGTTTCTGTGTACGTTTGTCCTGACAGCTAGCTACTGCCAAATCAGACTAGCTGAGGATGCCAAGCCAAAAACAGCCTTCTCAACCCCTAGTGGGCATTATCAATTTATTGGGATGCCCTTCAGTCTGAAGAATGCACCAAGTGCATCACTAAGTTAGTAGGAGTGTCCTACAGTTTCTAGCACCCTTTCATTGCCCGCAACACAGAGGTCTCATACCGAGAGAATTCTGGAACATTTCAGCCTTTTAAATTCACAGTCCTGGGCCCTGTCGGGTCGGAAATATCACCGACGGAGCGACTCTCCCAACGATACTTCAAATTTCCTTAGCCCTGAGGAGTCGCGGGAAGATTGTCCCTTACGCGACGAAACACGTGTCGGCTGGTTCTCATGAACATTAAAGACACCTTTTCCGACGACTGTATTCCAAGAATATTTGTTTTTTCCTCTAAAGGAATAGGCTGTTGTCTCTAATGTGTTACTTGTCTATACTGACACCAGTGTTTAAATTTTAGATTGTGCATCAGTGTGTGTTTTTGTAGCATACGTGGTGTTAGCTTGCTGACACTACATTGGGGGGTTACAGGGCTTATCCCCTCCTCACTGTTTTGCACCTCACAGCTATCGTATATCACATATCAAACTTTTGAGCTACTACTTAGCACTGCGCCCTTTGCTTGAAACCTGACTAAAAACCCTCTTTCAGACTCTTCACTATCAAGGCCACCAAGTGCCAGATAGGGCAGAGCAAGGTTGTATAATTGGGCCACCTGGTAGGTGGAGGTCAGATTCAATCATTGGAGAGCAAAATCCAGACCATTGTGGACGGGATTGCTTCCACTACCCAGATTCAGGTCAGAGCTTTCTTGGCACTGATTGGGTACTACAGAAGATTTGTAAAGGGATATGGGTCCATTTTGACTCACATATGTGGGGCCAGTGAAAGTGAGGGACAAGCCTGTCCCGAGTCTTGCTTTGCCCTAAGTGTCCTGCATGAGGAATATCATGTACCAGGGAGAAGAGGAAACCTCAGAACCTCTGGGTATCACCAACCTCCTGGTAGCACCAGGCTTGGGGTCCATACCCTCAGAGTACAAGAGCCCATCTACCCAATAGATCCTATGGGAACCACTGATATGCCCTGCTTCCTCGGCTGCAGCTTGCTGTTTGAGGGGTTCAAGAGAGGGGCAGGAATGCTGCTCCAAACTCATGTCTGCCCTGGAAGGGCATTCTGTCCCCAAGAACTCTGCCTGGTCAGGCCCAAGCTCCTCTGGACAGTTCCTTCACAGAAGCTGAGATCAGCTCCCTCAGGAGCCTTATCTTCACAGGGAGTTTGTGAGGAGGGCAATTCCTTACCCTTCCTGCTCCTTTTCGTGGGAAGAACCTGGTTAATATTTTCAGGATCCAGTGCTTTGTCAGTGGTGAGCTGTTTGGCCTGAGCCCTGACGACAGCAACCACACTGGCAGAGATGCCCATCTTCTCTGCATGAGTCCTGAACTCAACTTCAGCCTAGGCTGAAGTTTCGAGATCATTGCCCAACAAACAATCGAGAGGAAGGTCTGGACAACCTTCTTAGGTCCAGTTACCCCTCCCCAGTTGAGGTTCACAACTGCCAAGGAATGGTCAGTCCTGACATTGCTAGCATTGGTGACTTGGTACATTTTTCCAAGTATGTTCTGATCGGGGACACACGTTTCTCTGTCACCATAGTGACACTGGCCCCTGTGTCCCTGCAAGCCATTGCTTCTTTTCCATTTATCAAAGGCTGTTGTCTATACTTGCCCAAGTTATTGGGACTGACTAATAAGGTGGGAAGATATGTGTCACCATCACAGACTGGAACAGCCTGAGCTTGAGGTCTGACTAAGTCAGAACCCATGCAAAAACAACAATTGATGGACAGAATGCCGAACAATGTCATACATTCACCCCAGTACAGAGATCTGGGCCTAAATCCATCGTTTTTTTTTTGCACTCCACACCACCCCAGGTCAGCCATGGCCATATGCAAATCAGCCTTGACCCTGTGCCTCATGGGAACAGTCCAGCCCGAACTGCCAAGCCATGTCTTTCCTGGACCGGAATCAAGCATCCAAGGACCGGTTTCTGGCTATCAGCCGTCATCAGCCTGGATAGCTTGACTCCAGTGGTGTGGAGAGCATGGGACTCACGTCTGAGCATACCCATCCCACTCGGGGTGACAAATGCAAAAACAACAATTGATGGACAGAATGCAGAACAATGTCATACATTCACCCCAGTACAGAGATCCGTGGGTCCTGTTGAGGATCACCTTTGTTTATTTTGGGCTCCCCTGATTGCTTGGCGCCTGCCCCGAGTGCCCTGCTTGTGGTGAGTTCCCTGGCCTTTACTGGTCCCAACATTGCACCTGCTGCGACATCCACGTTGTTTGCAATTGCCAAAGCTTGTTGTTGTTCCCGACAGAAACCGACCCCTCAACTCTTGACATCCGACATGGAAGAGCTCTTGCACGGCTCCTGATCTTCCACAGTGTTGCCTGATCCTCAGAGCTCCAGCATCTAGGTCACTGTCAACTCTCCTGCAACTCGCAAAATTGGTGAGCATTCGTCTTTGGGTCACTCCTGAGTGACATAGACTCTGTCTCCCCTGCTTGCAGGCACTCTTCAACTTGAATCCACCTTCGAATTTCACCTGACACTTTTTCCTTCTCCAGAAGCGGCATTTTCCTGTAGTCCTCCATTGAGTTCAACTGCGGTTTCCGACACCACTTCACACCTATGCACCCGGCTTCCCTGGTGTATGTAACATGGGCACCAGAGTTTCTACTGGTGGGGTGGCTTTCCAACCTTCTGTCTTTTACTGGCTTTCTTCAGGGTCCACTGGGAAGGGTCCTTAATCTTTAAAACTGCAACCTCGACTTCCACATTGATTTGTACAGAGAAAGCGGTTGTGGTCCCACACTGCATACGATCTCCGTGGGGTTCCTAGTCACTCACCTTAGGTGGTTCCTTGTGTCCCTGACACTTCTACGTCCTCTGGGCTTTGTCCCAACACGAGTCGTGGTTCCTATACCACTTTCTTAGTATATAGTTTGGCCCCACCCTGGGGTCCACTGTGTATTCTGTGCTATTTACATGATTTCTATGCAAAGCATTGCGTGCATTGTGCATATCTCTAGGTAGGAGATACCTGTATGTGTTAGTGAGTATTATGTAATAAATACATATTTTTATAAATACATTGTTTGGTTCTTTGTCACTTAATCTATACTATAAGGTTGCATTCTGGTAAAACATGTTGCTTAACACTTCTTCTGGACTAAGCCTGAAGGCTGCTCTCCACAGCTACCACTTAGAGAGCTTTCTAAGGTAGTCTAAGACCTCCTAAATCACCATGAGGGTTGTCTGGCCTGGTGCAGAGTGTCCACTTGCATAAGTGTATATCATATACCAAGTCAGCCTCTTACAGCTCCCTTCCCCAAACCCTTAATGCTGTGCTTATTTCCACTTTGTTGAAACCACAGAAAGACTCAATAAACCTAGCATTGTACTGCCCACTGTCTATCTTAAACACGGACTATAAGATGTACACTACAATATTGGCCTGTCGCCAACTACAGGAACTTTCAGACATAATTCATGAGTACCAGGTAGGCTTAGTTTTAGGCCGTAATGCCTTTCTCAATCTTTGCAAACTGTGGCATATCAAAGACGGATCTGAAGCTCAATTTCCTAATGTCGTCTGCATCGTATTGGATCTAGAGAAGAGATTTGATTCCATGCATTGGGATTATTTGCACTGAGTGCTGCGATTATTTGGCATAGGCCCCAGCTGGAGGTATGCGATCCAGATACTATATTCTGCTCCTACAACTTGCGTAATGCTCTTTCGAAGGTCAACTGGGCTAAATCTTGTATCTTTCATGTCCAACAAACTTCAGGCTCCTCCTTCGAATGCAGTTAGGCCCAGGCATTCCTTGTACCTTCTTTAAACAACTGGATTCATCCCTGATTGTTTTTCTTTAAGGCTCTGGGTGAAGACGAGCAGCACTCAATGTATTGAAACTACCGGTGGAGGCTGGAAGGCCTTGCCCTCCCGGATTTTGAATGCTATTACCTGACTGCACTGCTTCAGGGCCTATCCCACTGGCTCTATGGGCACTCTCTTTATGAAACAGTGCTCTCAAAAGCAGACTTTCAAGAAGTATCATTAAATTGCCTCTTGTTCCTCTCCACCTGATTAGATTCCCAGGCTATAGGCAGGACCAGACTGGGAACCAAAACCGGCAATGGCAAAGTGCTTGGCCAGCCCCCAGAGCCGGTTTTGGCGATTTTGTTACAGAGGCCGATATTGCAAATATGCTGAAAAAATGGCCCAGTAACAAAAACGGCCCCCAAGGTGCCCAAAACCGGTCCCCACCCTGGAGGCCCACCGGGGAAACGCCCCATGCCCGCTACGGCCAGTTCAGCCCTAGCTACAGGCCTGCTTTGTACATTCTGTTTAGTTAGAATGAAGAGACTGACCAGCACACGGACCCCTTTTGCCCTGACATACTCTCTTACAGGTCTACCGACCATAACAGGACGTTTGAGACCGGGACACTTATGACCCTGGCATGCAGCTGGATTCTCCACAACATACAAATGCATTAAACAATCCCTTAACAACCTATTTTGCACTCATCATGAGCTACCGCTGACACATAAGGTTTACTAAGCATTCCACATAGCGGGTACATGGGATAAGCTTATAAAATAAGCTTATAAGATAGATTTACAGGGCATTCTTGCAGCAGATTGACAAATTCCGGGCACCTCTCAGAACTGCCTAGGAGGCAGACTTTGATAACTTGTTTCATGATTCGTATTGTGAAAAATATTGGAATACCCTCATAAAGTTTCTAGGGGGGTCCTGCTTTAAATACATTCAATTTAATATTCTAAATAGAGCCTGTCTTAAACCAGCTCGAATCATCAAACATTTTCCCCGATGTTTGTTTCTTGAAGCTGACCTCCTTCATGTGCTTTGAGCTTGCCCCCTGCTCCTGACTTTCTGGTGCAGACTACTGCAAACATTGAACACAGCGATTGTGCTCTCAGTATCAAATTCACCTGACGGAGTGTTCCTGGGTCTGTTCCCTCACCCTCCACTTGAGAGACCCACAGTCAAATTCCTAGACCTCGCCTTGCTCCTAGTGGAGCTATCTATTACATTGCACTGGAAACAATCCTCTGCTCCTACTATAGCTACCTGGACCTGATCCGTGGTCTGTTTGTGCCAGGCTGAGAACACCCTGTTACACAGGGAGGAATAAGCTGGTCTTAGAAAATATGTAATTGTCTATTCTTGAGACATACTCTTGGAGCATTTCAATGACATCTTCAAAGATTATATCCACCCAGCATGATCTGCATTTGGCATACATGTATACTCACGCACTCCCTTTTTCATTATATATAGATTGCTGATTGTAACATGTACCGGACTGATTGAAACATGACACTGAGAGGACTCAGTTTGTACACTTACCTAACAGTTACCGAAATGGATACCTAATACTAACAGACATCAGCTTACAACCGTAATACATTTATCTTAGCTCATCAGACAATGGGAGTGGGGGTATTAAAAGGCTAAAAGTTTGTTTTCTTTGTTTATATACTAAAACTTACATGCAAATATTATGTTGCTATTTCCACACATTGGTAGCAGGAATGATACACCATGTGTAAAGGTATATATGCTTTGTGCAAAATGCTTGAATTTGCACTTGTAATTTATGCCCATGTAAATCAATGAAAAAGATTGGAGAAAAAAAGATTTGGGAATATTTTGTCTTCTATAGTATAAAACACCCCACATCCAATGGTAATGCAAAGGTGACCCCCCTTTATTTTCGTCATCTTCTTTGAACTACTTCTCATATCCCTTTTTCTGCAAGTTATTATCATTTAGTACCGGTTAATGTTCTCTTTTATATATAATCAAGGTGTTTACTGTAGGTTCAGAAGAGCTGGATCCATGCCAGATTGTTAGGATATCCACATGAGATACATTTACATTTAGTGAATCCTGAGAGTCCAAATTGAACCCTTAGCACACAAGCCAATCACTTTCAAAAAGCACCAAAAGGAAGATTTTGAAAAAAAACCCTGGGGATTTATTTCTACATGCACTGTCCACACACACACACACTCACACTGTTACCCTTTGGCAGTCGCCTCTGGGTAGTTATAGTTAGGTCAGCATTTCCATACAAAATGCCTTTGTTGTTTTCATAACAACATTGGCGCTGTTTGACAAATCTTCACAAAGTTTCTGTGTGTGCCTAGTTTGTGCATGGATAGTTTCTGGGTGATCTGTCGAATGGGGGCCGAGAAAAAGGGTGGTCCCAAAACACATAATCCCCATGCATTTTCTATAGACTTTTTAAAGAAGCACAACCGCAAAAACTGCTGAACCGAATTACACCAAATTTGGCAGGAAGCTAGATCTTGGTACAGAATTATTTTTGTAATTAGGTGTAATTCCATTCAGTAGTTTTGGAGAAATTAAGGGCCATATGTATGAAGGTACCGATCTGCGATTCTGAAATAGCGATTTTTAAGAAATCGCTATTTCAGAATTCCAAATTGGTAGGTATGTACAAATTCGCTTTTTTTTAGCGAATTCTTATTATTCCTTAATTGCGATTAGCAAATTGCGAATCGCAATTAAGGAATACTTTCCCATTCATTTCTATGGGCCAGGAGGCCCAGGGCCGGACTGGCTACAGGGCATTTTGACATTCTACAGTGCTGGGGGCTGATTTCGTTGATGGGGACCTGCGTGTGCAAAACGAAATTCGTTTTGCATTGTTGATTTCGAAGCACACGCAGGTCTCCATCTACGAAATTAGCCCCCACCACAGTGACATCAGCCCCCAGCACTGCAGAATGCCAAAATGCCCGGTAGCCAGTCCGGCCCTGAGGAGGCCCATAGGAATGAATGGGAAGGTATTCTCAATTTTGCGATTCACAATTTGAAAATCGCAAATTGAGAATAATTTCAAGGGTGCAGGGGTGTCCAAAGGACACCCTGTTTCACCCCTGAAATATGCATGGGTGCACATGTGGCGCACATACATGCCCTAAGGGCATGTATGTGCGTCACATGGCACTTTGAAAAATTCTGAAATGTGCATTTTTAAAGGAAATCACAACTTACCACCAACTAGAAGTTGGTGGTAATTTGCGATTCCTTAAGGGCATTTTGCAAATTTTCTCGGCTTCATACATTGCATTTAAGGAATCGCAAAATTTGCGATTCCTTAAATGCAATTGCAAAATAAGGAATCGCAAATTTTGCGATTCCTTATTTTGCACCAAATTTTACTTCATACATATCATTTTGCTAATTCGCATTCGCAAAGGCCGAAATTCTGTGAATTTCGGCCTTTGCGAATGCGAATTTGCTTCATACATATGGCCCTAAGCTCCTAAAATATTTAACGTTCCCAGGGCCAATAGTAGCTTGGGGAGGAGTTATGTAGGTACTAAATATAACTATAACAAGTGAATTTCAGTGTTTTTTTTTTTTAGCTTAACGTTACGTTGGCATTAAAATTTTCACCTAAGTATAACGTCATAGTGCCACTTTAACCTCTGTTTTTTTGTTTAGTAAAAAGTTTTATATATTACCTACTGGCGGTCGCCAGTAGGTATATATAGTTAGGATTTTTTCTCTATGGGTTTTTTGAAAATTCTATGTCTAATAACTTTGGCGTTTGTGGACGGAATTGGCTGAAATTTTCAGGAAAATGGCACATTTTGTTTCTGAGCAGCCCTTGAAAATTTGGGGGGGGGTTCGTCCAGTGGGGGCCGAGAAAAAAGGGGGGTCCCAAAACGTGTTTTTAACATTGAGTTTTCCATAGGGCGGTTGGCCTCACTTTTAGCCCGAACGGCTGAATGGATTTGCACGAAACTTGGCAAAATTGTAGGGACTGGTAGCCCGATGTGCCTTTTGTAGGTCTCAATATATGTGCTCCAGTGGATTTTGAGAAATTAACGTTTAAAAAAAGATATATATCTGTAACAGCGGACCGGGCAGCGCTCTGGTTCGCGGACTTTTCGCGCAACGGAGCTTTGTGAAGCGAAGCTGATTGGTTCTCCGGCGTCTGTCAACATTCCAAACAGTCCGTAGCGGCCGCCATCTTGTCTCTCGGTAGGATCGAGAGACAAGAGGAGGCCGAAGCGAAGGGGCAAATGACCATAAGGGGGCATAGTACATTGTCGCTCACCCCCTAGGTTTGATGTGGAGGTTTTAAAAGGGCCCCGCGGGGCAAAAAAAAATAAAAATAATAATAATCGAACAGCTGAATGGATTTGCACGAAACTTGGCAAAATTGTAGGGACTGGTAGCCCGATGTGCCTTTGCTAGATCTCAATATATGTGCTCCAGTGGATTTTGAGAAATTAACGTTCAAAAAAAGGTATATATCTGTAACAGCGCACCGCTTCGCGTACTTTTCGCGTTACGGAGCTTTGCGAAGCGAAGCTGATTGGCTCTCCGGTGTCTGTAAACATTCCAAACAGTCCGTAGCGGCCGCCATCTTGTCTCTCGGTAGGATCGAACAGCTGAATGGATTTGCACGAAACTTGGCAAAATTGTAGGGACTGGTAGCCCGATGTGCCTTTGCTAGGTCTCAATATATGTGCTTCAGTGCATTTTGAGAAATTAACGTTCAGAAACAAGATATATATCTGTAACAGCGCTCCGCTTCGCGGAGATAAAATTATATGTGTATTACCTAGCTGTTGCTAACACCAGTTAGCGACGGCTAGTAGAAGATAGCGACCATCTTGGGCCCCACTTTGCATGTGAGTGATATTTATCACTAATGACATGCAAAGTGGGCATGCCAAGATGTTAGCGACTGGAAACAGTCGCTAACATCGCTATCTCCTATTATCAACTTTTGGAAATATTCGAGATAAGGGCGAATATCTCTAAAAGCTACCACCTGCCCTGAGCAGTTCTTAGCCATGTTATCCAATGGGAGGTGGATAACATGGCTAAGAGCATTAGCTCGGTAATGCATGAATATCGCTGAGTTTTCAGCGATATTAATGCATTGCGGTCGTTTTTTATCGTATTTCCGATAAACCTTGATAATAGCAAGGTTTATCTGCGATAATTTCTGACGGTAAAAAAATCGTTGCTAAGCATCGTTAGGGATAAATATCGCTTAACTTTGGTAATATGCCCCAACGTCTGTTAACGTTCGATTCGAAGGAAATCAGGAAGTGTTGAAAAACATTGTCTGCGCCATCTTGTCTTTTTTCAAATGCCACACTTTTGTCGTGCACGGCAGCCATTTTAGATGCCTTGACCAGACCCACTCTGTGCACGCTGTCGATCCTTAGCATGGCTCCCCACCCTCGCAAACATCTCCCCCAGGCAGTGGTCACCCCCGCTCTCTGTCTTATGCATGGGTAATAAACCTCCCCCATCTGCGCTGCTGTTCCCTGAGAATCACACCCTGTGCCCGCCCGACACCTCCCTTTCGCCCTATTCACTACCGCACCCTCTGACACTCCTTTTCCTCTGTGTCCGATTGTCCAGGCTGGTCCTAGGGTATCAGCTAGCCCTGCAGATGTAGTTTATGGCCACAGCTGTAAAGAATCACCCCTCTTCAAAGGAGTTATAGTAGATCAAGGCCCACACTCGATGAGATTCGTCACAGCAGAAGCGTTGCTATTATCTGAAAACCATCCTGTATTGTGATTGGGGAGGGGACCGAGCCTGAAGCGGAAGATTCCAGGGATGACTGTTTGTACATCAAAGTTTTTACAATTATGTGTCACATTAAAAATATATAGCACTCCGACAAAGTAGTAAGATTATAAAACTTTAATAATTTATAAATATATACAAGAAAACAAAAATAGTAATAACATATAAACATTTTTAGGGAAAAACAACGAAGTAGCGGTCGGCTGTGCGAATAGTCCCAACGCAGCACAACGTCCAGATTTCCGGCGTGGGGCGTCGCGGGGGGTGGGTCATCAGTAGCAAACTGTTGTGCGAATAGTTCCAAGGCAGCAGAACGCGTTGAAATCTAGATGACACGAAAGTGATGTCTAGTAAGTTGCCACCCAGCAAATAACGGCATGGGGCGTCGCGGGGGGTGGGTCATCAGTAGCAAACTGTTGCGCGAATAGTTCCAAGGCAGCAGAACGATGGCACCAAGGTGATGTCCAGTAAGTTGCCGCACTGGTTTTGGTATCCTACAATGCTGCTCCGAATAACGGCGTGGAGCGCCCCGGGGGAGGCGGCGTGAACGGGCCTCTCCAGGTGGAGTGTCATCTGTTGTAGTGGGGCGCCCCTTTACCGTTTCAGTTGCCATTCCGTCCGTTTTTGGTCCACTGTGTCAAAAGCCGCAATTCAGCTGAGTTGCGCCCACTCTTGCGGTGCAGCGATAGGCGGCTGTCACAGGACTCTCAAAATGGCGGCAGGCTGTTTCCTTTTTGGGCCTGGTCCACTGAAATGGCCCTGGGACACCTTGGAAATCGGACGCTTGTCTGCTAGGTCTTGGACCTCATTCTCGAAAGCGTCCCCTCCGCCTTGAGAATTCATCAAAAGTTTTGGGGGCTCCGACTCCTGCAGGCTTCTGGTGGGGAGCGGCTGCCATGATTGCTCGCGGAATGACCACGACTGAGCTACGAGATGGTGGTGCTTTCATGCTGACGCCAGCTTCAGTCTGAAACATCCAGAAACAAGGTGGGGCTTTCATCGTTTGGGGAAAAAAAAAAGTTTTCATCCTATGAAAAGTGTTGTTTTTAGGTCACATGATCAAGCCTTCCATCATTAGGAAACCAAAAGTAAAATGAACCAATGAAAAGTTTTATAAACAAGTCACATGACCTGTTATGCGGCATAGGGTGTAAAATTAGGAGAAAATACGTTGGCACGTGAGGCGGCGTCAGTAGCGGACCGATGTGCGAATAGGCCGAAGGCAACACAACGCGCCAAGATCTGGATGGCACCGAGGTGGTGTCCAGCAAGTTGCAGCACTGGTGTGGCCATCCTACAATGCTGAAAGTCGGCGTGGGGCGCCCCGTTGGCCTGTGAGTTTGCGTCAGTAGCGGACCGATGTGCGAATAGGCCGAAGGCAGCACAACGCGCCAAGATCCGGATGGCACCGAGGTGGTGTCTAGTAAGTTGTCGCACTGGTGTGGCCATCCAACAATGCTGAAAGTCGGCGTGGGGCGCCCCGTTGGCCTGTGAGTTTGCGTCAGTAGCGGACCGATGTGCGAATAGGCCGAAGGCAGCACAACGCGCCAAGATCCGGATGGCACCGAGGTGGTGTCTAGTAAGTTGCCGCACTGGTGTGGCCATCCTACAATGCTGAAAGTCGGCGTGGGGCGCCCCGTTGGCCTGTGAGTTTGCGTCAGTAGCGGACCGATGTGCGAATAGGTCGAAGGCAGCACAACGCGCCAAGATCCGGATGGCACCGAGGTGGTGTCTAGTAAGTTGTCGCACTTCTGTGGCCATCCTACAATGTTGAAAGTCGGCGTGGGGCGCCCCGTTGGCCTGTGAGATGGCGTCAGTAGCGGACCGATGTGCGAATGGGGCCAAAGGCAGCGCAACAATATTTTCTGATTTGAAGACACCACAAGGCGCTGAGATGCCAAGATCCGGATGGCACCGAGGTGGTGTCTAGCAAGTTGTGGCACTGGTGTGGCCATCGTACAATGGTAAAAGTCGGCGTGGGGCGCCCTGTTGGCCTGTGAGATGGTGTCAGTAGCGGACTGATGTGTGAATGGGGCCAAAGGCAGCGCAACAATATTTTCTACTATATTTTCGGAGTAGAAGACACCACAAGGCGCTGAGATGCCAAGATCCGGATGGCACCGAGGTGATGTGTAAGTTGCGGACGGATGTGCGAATGGGGCCAAAGGCAGCTCAACAATATTTTCTGAAGAGAATACACCACAAGGCGCTGAGATGCCAAGATCCGGATGGCACCGAGGTGATGTCTAAGTTGCGGACCGATGTGCGAATGGGGCCAAAGGTAGCGTAACAAGATTTTCTGTATGGAAGATACCACTAGGCGTTGAGATGCCAAGATTCGGATGGCACCGAGGTGATGTCTAGGAAGTTGTGCCACTGGTGTGGCCATCGTACAATGGTAAAAGTCGGCGTGGGGCGCCCTATTGGCCTGTGAGATGGTGTCAGTAGCGGACTGATGTGCGAATGGGGCCAAAGGCAGCGCAACAATATTTTCTGACTGACACCACAAGGCGCTGAGATGCCAAGATCCGGATGGCATCGAGGTGATGTCTAAGTTGCGGACTGATGTGCGAATGGGGCCAAAGGCAGCGTAACAATATTTTCTGTATGGAAGATACCACTAGGCGTTGAGATGCCAAGATTCGGATGGCACCGAGGTGATGTCTAGCAAGTTGGTGTGGTCATCCTACAATGCTGAAACTCGGCGTGGGTCACCCCATTAGCCTGTGAGATGGCGTCAGTAGCGGACCGATGTGCGAATAGGCCGAAGGCAGCACAACGCGCCAAGATCCGGATGTCACCGTGGTGGTTTCATAGTTGAGAGGCACTTCATCTGCAGTGGGGCGCCGAGATCCGGATGGCACCGAGGTGATGTCTAGCAAGTTGCTGTACTTGTGTGGTCATCCTACAATGCTGAAACTCGGCGTGGGTCGCCCCATTAGCCTGTGAGATAGCTGTTCTTTGGATTTGGGCCTGGTCCACTAAAATGGCCCTGGGACACCTAAGAACTCGAACGCTCAATTTTTTTTTCCTTTCCTGTACATGCAAAAAAAGGTAAATGCCCGGTATGTTACACGCTTCATCTGCCACGATGAACTCTCCAGAGGAACCGAAAAAATATATAGTTGTGGTAACTATACCATGCATCGTCATATGGAGAGGTGGCACCAATTAATTATAGTGCTGCATAAAAGAGAGATTTGGAGGAGAACCCCTGACCTGCTAGTACATTCATCAAAGAAGTGGCACTGAGAGCTTCAGAGGCAAGGGAAACGGTCCCAAATATTTAGAAGAACTTTGGAAAGATTAAAATGACATGTTTAGATTGTGGTAAATTAATTTCATGTGGGCAGATGAGTGTTACTCTAATAAATACAGCATATGAACATCATCATAGTCGATGGTTGGTAGAGACATTTTGACTATATCCTGGACCTGCCCGTCCTCGCCCAAAATGGCGCCGGAATAAATGGGACTCGTAACTCCTTGTTGTGTACTGGTTGCAGAACCTTGAAATCACGAGATACGTATGCAGTTTTGAAGCACATGGCGGGCGGGGACGAGAATTGATTGAATATTTCGACATCCCTATTGATATTAAGTTCTGATGTGTTATTGATTACTGTACTGTTGAAAATTCGAATTAACGTCACCCATGGTACTTGCCCGCAAATGTATATCTAGATAATTTTATTGTAACTGGCCCTGTCGTATTTTAATTATAAAATGTACGTCCACCGATTCCGTAACTGTTAGACACCTTAGTTTTTGCAACCTAATGGCCCGCCCGTTACGTTCCTCTACAGTGTAAATGTCTATTCATCATATACGATTACAGTTTGCTCCGTGGCAGGCCCACGTGGTTATAGGCTCGTATTTGTATAATGAAATTTTCACAATAAAGGTTTTTAAAAGAAAACATGGTAGTAGTGTATACATTGGTAAAGTTTTTAATAATAGTCACTGTTTTAGAATCATTAAAAGGCAAGTGAAATAAAGCAGACCAATTACATGAAGGGTAAAAGGTATAATACGAAGGAACGCAGTAAAGATAAATGGTCAAGGGCTGTTGTGTTTTCTATTCCTGCAACATAAAGTGATCGATAAGAATCTCATATTCAGGCGTATCGGCGACTAAGACAGCAGGTCGACCCTCTTTTGCTCAACGGCTCCGTCATGGGACGAAGAAACGCTCTTTTTCTCGAAAAAAGAATATATTTTACTTGCAGGACAGTTGTAAAATTTCCGGGAAAGTACATTAGCCTGGAACATTATAACATATATTTAAGAGAAAATAATGTTCGGAAGTAATTAAAAGCGTAATTTTTAGGTGATATGACCAAGGCTTTCATCATTAGAATAAGAAAAGTAAAATGAACCAATGAAAAGTTTTATTAACAAGTCACATGACTTGTTATGCTTACGTTACGCGTTGCGCGCCCCGGATGACTTCCGGATGCGCTAACGCGGCGCGTCATATGACGCATTACGCGACAACGCAGGTCCAGAATATAGTCAAAATGTCTCCACCAACCAGCGGTCGAAACACAACCCCTTTCAGCAGGCTAAATAGTTCTGTTAAATGACAACAGAAAGGACAGGCAACAAGAACCATCAGTCAAAGAGGGGAGGGCTAGTTCTTCTCTACCGGGTTACATTGGGGCGCTACCGGAACTGATCGAATTGGTAGTCTACAGTGTTTCTGGATGTTTCAGACCGAAGCTGGGGTTAGCATGAGAGCAGCACCATTTCGTAGCTCCGTTGTGGCCATTCCGCAACCAATCATGGCAGCCGCTCTTTATCGTTATTTTGGGCGGGGTGGGTGGCGGAGCCGAGCTGTTTTGCAGCCATCATTGTGTGGAGTTCAGTTCATCTCACTAGTTTTGTATTTGTCATGAGGGGTTGTTCCTAATGTTTCTATTTTAGCGAGGTCAAAAAGAGATCCCATTAGTGGCCTACTGATTTTGCTCGATTCCTTTTCTTTTTTTTTACACGATTTTTCGTTATCTGCAAAGACTAAACAGAGTATTGCGACTCTGTGTTTGTTTGTAAATAGAGAATGAACCAAAGAGAACTAATTCTAAAACAGTAAATACTTGGATAACAATCAATCAAATGGAGAGAGAAGCAGGCACGACGGATTACAACGGGGCAAAGGCCTGCGTTAACTACCTTTCACTATCTGCAAAGAGAGAGTACTCCTAATAGAAATGAGGGGGGGGGGCACCATTCAAAGCAGATCAGTGTGCATAAACACGAAAATGTTTTCACTTACCACGTACTTGACATTCGACAGCTTATGATATTTGCTATTAAAAAAACATTGAAATTCACTGAAAAAACCATAGGTTATAGACCATATATAGTTAGGAATTAGCATTTACAAAACCTTGAAAATTCACTGAAAAAACCATAGGTTATACACCATATATAGTTAGGAATTAGCATTTAAAAAACCTTATTTTACTCACACAAAACCATTGAAATTCCATATATAGTTAGTTGCACTAACTATATATCGCGCACCCGCAATCCACTGCTGATCATGTCACATATTACATCATTCATGACATGGTCAGTGACATCACTGATGACATCACTGATGACATCTCAAATGACATCACTGATGAGATCACTGATGACATCTCATTTGACATCAATGACCACATCACTGATGATATCATTCATGTGACAATACAATGCATCTCCTCACGTTTTAATATAACCTCTGTTTCACCCAGTGTTAAATACAGAGTATAATTTTTGAAACCATTGACACACCAATACTAGTTACTACATACGTACTCACTGATTCCTACGTCTACACACACATTCACTCATTCACCCATACAATCATTCATACATACAATCACTCATCTTTACAACACTATCATATGCACTCATACACCTATACAGACACTTACACTCTGCCACTCATCCATGGAGTTACTCACACACCTAGTCAGTCCTGTAAAGAATCAATCACACTTCCATTTTCTTGTCTATACAGTTAAACATAGAGCACCTTACATTTTCAAACATATACTAACACATACTTACTTTCTTATTACAATCATTGATACAAGTACACATTGATCTGCACAGAGTCACACACCTCCCAGCCAGCCACACACACACTCAGTCTCCTATACAAATACTTGGACAATCAATCAATAACCCATATAGTTAATCATATAGCTACTGATCAACACATGCAGCAGTTTACAGAACAACAGACATAATGATGCACAAATTAAGACAGTTTACTCACTAACCCATGCACTCAGTGAGACACATTTAATCACTCACTCATACATTCAGTCATGCACCTACTAAATCCTTCGTCCAGACACTTATACATCTACTCATTCTTCAATATGTAAAACATATTTAAACTTTACAGAAACACACAGTCACTGGATGATGTCATCAGTGATCTCATCAGTGATGTCATTTGAGATGTCATCAGTGATGTCATCAGTGATGTCACTGACCATGTCATGAATGATGTAATATGTGACATGATCAGCAGTGGATTGCGGGTGCGCGATATATAGTTAGTGCAACTAACTATATATGGAATTTCAATGGTTTTGTGTGAGTAAAATAAGGTTTTTTAAATGCTAATTCCTAACTATATATGGTGTATAACCTATGGTTTTTTCAGTGAATATATATATATATATACATATATATATATATATATATATATATATATATATATATATATATATATATATATATATATATATATATATATAGCTTTGACAAAGACCTCTGGGTCGAAACGCGTCAGCTGTTCAAATAAACTATTTTGGACCTACGTCGAGTGCGGGCTGTGTTCTTCTGGCGCGGCGCGGCTGCATCAGCAAGGACTTCCCAAGCATATATAGATATATTTATAGATATATTTATATATATATTTATATATATATATATATATATTTCCCCATGTATATCTACATATACATATACATACACAGAGAAAGAGACGCGTAGTATTTTTACAAAACAATTCTATGTAAATGTATTCTAGTGTTTGCTTATAAATAATGAAAATGTACATACTGTGCCATATACGTCTTTAGATGGAAAAAGAGGCCAAAATGCATATACATGCACTCCTTCTTATATAACATGTATTTTTATGTGCTAGGTCACATACATACATATGTGTGTAAAGCAAAAGATATACACTTATTTTTATATATTTGTTTTTATTTAGTTTTGTTTCCCTTTTTTGCTAGAACTAACATATAATACATATATATGTTTACAGAAACATACTCGCACATTTAGCTATGACTACAGTGATATTTATGACATACACACATATAAACACAATACTTGTTTGATGTAGATTGAATAAATCCCTACGTATCTACATACAATGCATTTGTACAGTTATAGAAAAAGATACACACAAATAAATATATAGGCATGTACTCACATACAGATAACAGTGCCAGCCCTCTAAGAAGTATAAACCCATATATCTTCATATATGCACATACACAAATAATCTCGGGGATTATTCCCGATTAACTGGCATTGAGATGCAGTCAATTTCAGGCGAGAGAAGGCTAAATTAAAGCCATGTTTGGCTTTATAAATCGGGAGTCTCGCGCCTTACTCGGGCATGTTGACATATATATCTTAGATTCTGTTGTCATCCTAAACATCAGGCCTGGGCCTACATTATTTACACTGCAGTAATGCTTAAGGTTATTAGAAAGCAATAATATTTCAGGTGCATAGGAAACATGAAGCCAATAGAAATGATTTGGACGCCAGTGTTACCCCCTTGGCGCAGGCTTATCGGCCGCACTGGGGCCGCCTCCCATCCTTCATGCCCTGAAATCCCAGGACACATGAAGGCTGGCGGGGTCTGACCGGACGTCCCTGCTTCTTTAAGAGACGGATTTCTTTTTAAACCTCTGCCTCTCAAGTATTGTAGCGTGCGCAGCGCTCCCCTTCCCGGGATATAAATAATTCAATAGCCGAGCAGAGGATTCCTGCCTCCATCCGCCCCTCTGTCCATCTCTGCCTTGTAACAAATGCTAATTTAATCAATTGGCAGTAAATCTGGCTGCTTGCTGACTCACAGCAGACAGGGCCCCAGCGGGGCAGTAACAGAAGCCTCGCTACTGTACCGCATCTCATTTAGACATGAACAATGGTCGAGTCAGGCTCTTTCTCGCTCACCTTGGTCTTTTGCGCAGAATTCTGTATTCACAGACGCTGGGTGGGAAAAAAAATCGAAAAATAGGTGTTTTGATAACAGAGGACCTCTAGTCCAGCCTAAGACCTCTATTTGATGACCCGCAGCAGTCTGCAAAGTGGAACCCGGCCAATGATAACGTGTGGGCCCAGAGGAACCGCAGAGCGACTATCTCGTGACCTCCACATATCACCGTGCAGCAGCACGAGGCACTGCTGCAATTGCTGGATCCTGGCTGTTGGCAATTGCTGCCGGTGTGCATGGTGCAGTGGCGAAAACATTGGTCTCTTCAAATGGGTTCTTTCTTTTAATTGGATAAACGCTCTGTGCCAGAAGGCACGACAGGCTGTGCTTTGTAATCCTTTAATGCAAGGTCACCCAAAGTTTCCTCCGTGTGCCTGATTTGGGAGGTGTGTTACATTCGCCTTTTAGTGCCCAGTTTTCAAAGGGACCGGCACGAATTGCCTCATAAATACACACAGATTCGTGGTAAGCATGGTCCCTGACTACAAGTCGAATTTATTTATTTTACTATATTATGTCCTTGATATTTTCTGTAATTCTCATCTAGCAGCTTCTTGCTGTCCTTCCTTAAAAAATATGCATTCCCAACGCATGTAGCCTTATGAACAGAAAGAATTAGCACTGACAAATCCAGTATATCTCAACACTGAAAGGCCGTGCTATTAGCTTGAGCAATATTCTTTGCAATGGCATGCAGATGTATGACGGAACAACGCATTCCGCTTCAATGCGTGCCTTTACCACGCATGTGTCACAATGTGAATGCCTTTACAATGTATAACCTTTACCGCACAATTTTCTTCAACTCATTTGCCTTTACCAAGCATGCCTTTACAACGAATTTCGTGCGTGGTAAAGGTTTTCCCTGACACCTGCCCTTTGACCTCAAACCCATCCCGGTGTCCCCCAGCCCCCAGCCCTTTTTAGAAATACCTGACTCGTGCCCTGAACCCTAAAACTAGACCCCAGCTCGACCCTCCCCGGCCCCCAGGACTTGTTAAAAATACCCGACCCCAGTGCCCCAACCTTAAAACAAAACCCCAGTGCGACCTCCCCCGCCTCCAGCTCTCTTGTCCCCTCCCCTACTGGCCCAATCCCCCTTGCCTCAGCACGATGACGATGCAACTCTTTTCAGGCACGTCACAGGTCGTAATGAAGAAGCGGAAGGGTCCCTCCGTTTCCTCAAACAACACCAATAGCCTTTACCATGCCAGTGCCTTTACCACCACACATATCCCCTGATCACCAGTACCACACATATGCCCTTACCATTCATAACTTTGCAATGTTAATTTGTTGTAAAGGCATGCATAGTAAAGGCATATGCATTGTAAAACAATTAGTGGTAAAGGCTCTGCGTGGTAACAGTCATTTTGTAATGGCTGTTTCCCATGGTATTCAAATACATGTGTCAAGAAACGGGATACGACCTTTACAACACAGGCTGAGCCACGCGTGCCGTTTCAATGTGCCTGTATCGCATATTTGCCTTAACCATGCATATGCCTTAATCACGCATGCAGGGTTGGGGCATTGGGTGTTGGGACACAGGATGCATATCCCTTTAGCAATCATGCCTTTACAACGAAGTTCGTTGTAAAGGCATGCGTGGTTTTGCATACGTTGTTGTATCATACAGCCGTCAACAAACATGGATGCCCATGACCAGCAATCTTGTAAAGGATTTTTTATTAATGAAAATGCATTCTCGGATGGCAAACAAATCCATGCGTTGCGACACAGTAGCACGCGTGTGATATGATGCAGGTGCATGTCGCCTCATGATGAGTGTGTACACATCTTGAAGCATGCATGCACGCATGTCCTAATGCACATTGGCAATTTTTTTTACCATTCTAAAATGGGGATGGCCAGTTTAAAATGGTTACCAAATGAAAAGGAAAAAACAGAAAATGAAATGTGCACAAGTGCTAAAATAGGAGCAAGTAGCCCAACAGCACTTTGCAGCTGTAGGGCCCAATAAGAGGGGAAAAAAGCATAGAATGAATACAACAGGGATCGTGATTGAAGTGTAACTGAAAGGAGAAAGAAGACATGCAAATATAGTGTGCGAGGGCCTAGTAGCTCTTTGCCAATGTTGGCCTTTGTAAAAAAATAATAAATAAATAAAGCAGGGATCAGGACAGGAATTGTGGAAGGAGGAGTGAGAACAAAGAGAGCGAGGGCCTGGTAGCACTTTGCAGTTGCAAGGCCTTCATTGAAAAAACAAATAAATACATTAAAAAAGAAGTGGGGGAGAGCAAGGAAATACGTCCACCCCCATGGATTGTGGATGCAAAAAGAAAACAAGCTTTGAAAAGCCAATTAACCACAAGTTTATAATGTCAGTGCAGAGCTGTTGGCTTTGCCAATGCATGTCTGTTAGGTATGTGATTATTTGTTAAAAAGACTCTCATCCAGTGGTCTTTTCAAGAGTAGATTTATTCAGATGCAACCTCTAACAAATCCAATCTTCAACTGCCTGGCTATTACAGGAATGTTACACCAACAATCTATGGTGTCACACATTCCATATTTTACCATATTCTTACACACATACAAGTAAGCTAATTATAACACATCCCCCTTACAGAATCAAATACAAAAAATAACTAAAACTAAAACAATTATTGCAACATATAACTTTGCATATGAGAAACATGGAATGTACAAATGATAAAAATTAGACTAAACAGAATACATTAATATAAGAATTAATCTTTGAATCTTTGTGGCATGCATTTGTGTCTAATTAAATGACCAGTACCTTTGTTCTTGTTCACAGGAGCAAAACTACGAGTAACAACTGAGTCGTCATTTGACCCAGTAAATTTTACTAACCTGGACATACTCCAAGTACGACCTTTGTCCAGGGTTACAACATTTTTTCTTATTGCAGTGATGATAAAAGGACCACAGAAATTAGAAAAACCTTTGTGTCTATACTTAGCTTTCTTCACTAATACACGATCACCCAAATTCCACTTCTCACTTTGACTGCCATCCTGGTATCATACCGCTGTTTATATTTTTGCTTATATTCAGCAAGTTTGGTCTTTCTTTTTAGCTCATCATTCACAACATCACTATTCCCAACAGGAAGCCAAACTGGATTAAGCTCAGAGTTTGCCACCCTACCTCTTAAAGCTTCAAAAGGGGATTTCTGAAAAATAGCATTAGGAACAGTACAATGTGCCCACCAAGTTTCTCTCAATACGCTGCTAAAATTATCCCGTGAATCTAATGCTCGTTGAGCACAACTCTTGACAACTCTGTTCATCCTCTCTGTGAGACCATTAGCTTGTGGAGAATGCAGAGCTGTCTTCTGATGAATAATTCCAAGATCTGTTAGAAAAGTGTCCATCTCATGAGAAGTAAATTGTACTCTGTTTATCCGTGATCAATTATTTAGGAATTCCTTCTGAAACAAACACATCTTTTAAAAATTAAATCACAGATTTCGAGTTGACGACACCCATACATTTTGAAATGACCCACTTAGAGGTGTAATCAACCAAAAGGACCACAAATCTCTCACGAGAAGGCATCAATTCAAAAGGGCCCACTATGTCTAACCCCAGCTTCCTCCACACAATATCAGGAATTTCAACAGGTGAAAGGGGTGCATGACTGGTGGTGCGAGATTCGTAATTAACGGCACACAAATGGCAATCTTTAACTACAAATTCCACCATCCGATCCATGTCGGGCCACCAGTATCTCTCTGACCTGTGCTTTGGTGAGGCTCCTTCCCAAGTGCCCTTCATGATCTAAATTGACTACTCTTTCTCTTAACTCACCAAATGGAACTACTCTGTCACCTCTCATAAGATTTCCTTGACACAAGGTGAGATCATTCCTCACGGTCCACAAAGATTTCCGATCACTGTCAACATCCTTATATTCTGGCCAACCCTTGGATATGACCCTTTTAAGGGAAGAAAACAGTTTGTCACTGCCAACACACACCAACCATTCTTCTTTAGATAAAGAAGGCTCTATTATCCAACTCACACTCTCAACATCGTCTTGCATCAGTTCAACTTCAATAGGCAAGCGTAACAAACAATCAGCTGGATTATTGTTTTGACCTGGTATCTACTGTACATGAAAATTAAATTCCTGCAATCCTTCACTCCATCTCTTTAGCCTAGGAATCATGTGGTCACTGTGATGACACAAAAAGATCTGTACAAGAGGACGATGATCAGACTTCACAACAAAAGGAATTCCCCAAAGATAAAACTTAAAATGTTGTGCTCCCCAAAACACAATCAGCGCTTCCCTCTCAATTCAAGAATAGTTGACTTCTGCATCTCTAAGGGTCCTAGATGCAAAGGCTACAACTTTCTCCTATCCATCCACCATTTGAGAAAGAACAGCCCCAAGTCCTTTGAGACTGGTGTCAGGTGTCAGGATGGTCCTTAGCTTTGAGTCAAAGTGACCTAAAGTTGACATTTTCCCAATACCTAGTTTTATCAAGTTGAAAGCTGCTTTACATTCAGCTGACCATTCAAACCTCGTTCTTTTCCTAAGTAAAACTCTAATAGGTTCAGCAACACTCGCAAAAACCTTTGACAAACTTAGAGTAGAACTCTGCCATTCCTAAGAAGGATCTTACTTGCTCCTTGTCCTTAGGTGTAGGAGCTTTGATAATGCTCTCCGTAAGTTCTAACTTTGGAACATGCACTATAATTGAGTGGTAAATGAATTAGAAATAAAACAAATTTTGTTGTGCGCACTGCATTGCCAACTGCGATGCTGTGCGCGCAACTAAATTCGTTTTATTTATTTATATATTTACTTACCTGTATTTGCCCCCATTCTGTAGTTTACTACCCCCCACCCCACGTCACCGCCCAGCAGCACTCCCACCACTGACCGCTACTGGCTATAGGTTTGGAAAAGGCGGGGACCTATTTACACATGGTCAATTCAGTGTAAAACACATCACTGCCAAAGAGGACTACACTCCACTAGAGGCCAGATTCATTCTGTTATCCTAGTGTCACGTAAGGGGCGTAAATGCAGAGCAATTCGTTCATTCAGATGTACAAAGTCACAGAAGGAGTGTTTGCACTGCCTTGTGTGGCTTTGTAAAGAAATGTAACCTGACTAAGCTGCTTGAACTGTGTTACATTACATTTTGACCTGGGAGGCGTTTCATCGATGAAGCATGGGCATTCTCGTTCCTCCACCCATGGTTTTGATGCAATTCCAGATTTACAAATGTTTGTAAACCGGGGATTGTATCTAATCAGTATGAACATTTCTGCTGTCTTCCTTTCATGTTTTTTTTCTATTATTGACCCCATGCTGCATGTATGGAGAAATTTCCCATGTTCCTGCAAGTGGCCCACCTATGCAAAACACAATCACTTCTACTAACTTCCAATAACTGAGGTTCATGGTTGCGTGACTATAAAATACTATAAAAGATAAATCCCTAAGAGCCATCTCAAGCAAATCCCATATGGTTCAAGGGATTGACACTGCCAAATCACTGAAGAGGACGGAAAGTGTCAATGTGGGTAGAATGGAGTGCTTGCTCTGGGCAACATATTGAGGATAATCCCTTTTAAATTTCTGCCCTCCTCCTACAACTTTCTATTAAAATTGTTTAGATGCTGTCTGAGAGCGAACTCTGCATAAGATGTCACGGTCCAGATGGGGACATCCGCCATCTTGTTTTGCTGCGGACACCTATTAACACATTGTGTAGGATTCTTTCACTACCATATCAAACATGATGAACTTCAACATGTCTCCATAAAAAATGCTTACCCTTCTTGGATATGTTAAGGGCATCCCACCTCACATTAGGAATTTCACTGCAATCTCAGGTCTCCTAGCTAAAAGACTAAGGCCTAGATGTATCAAGCCGTTTGCGAATCGCAAACGGTCTATTTGCATGTTTTGGCATGCATCAAAAATTCGCAAATTAAGGAATTGCAAAAATTTGCGATTCCTTATTTTGCCATAGCATTTAAGGAATCGCAATTTTGCGATTCCTTAAATGCTATGTATGTAGCATTTTTCAAGTGCGAATTTTGGTTAAGAAATTGCAAATTACCACCAACTTGTAGTTGATGTTAATTTACGAATTCTATTAAAAATGCACATTTTGGCATTTTTGAAGGTGGCATGTAATGTAATGTAATGTAATGTAATTAGTGTTTATATAGCGCGGGTTACACTCCAGGGAGCATCTTAGCGCTTCAGAGTGTGAGAGAACATGATGGTATATTGTTCTTATGGTGAATCCTTGGTTAAAATGCTAAATCATGTTTTTGCATTTTATGTCGGAAAGGGTGTAAATCCAGGTCTTAAGGGTTTTTCTAAAGATTGTTTCTCTAGAGATTTGTCGGAAAAGGGGTGGCAGTAAGTTCCATGCTCTGGACCCCAAGACAGCCAGGGCTTTACCTCCTCTTGTTGTGAGTCTAAACTTGGGAATAGTCAGGAGATTATCACCTTGGGACCTCAGACACCTGGAGGGAACGTAGCGTTGGAACATGCTTTCGATATATTTGGGTCCTGTTTTGTTAACTGCCCTGAAAGTAATTAGCAAGATTTTAAAGAGCACCCTTTTGTGTATAGGCAACCAGTGCAGGGTGTTCATGGCAATTGTGGCTGAGGTTCATCTTTTCCATCCTAGCACTAGTCTGGCCGCTGCATGCTGCACCATTCGTAGTTTATGACAGACTGTCCTGTTAGTTCCTGTGTATGTGCTATTGCAGTAATCTATGCGAGAGGTAATGAGGGCTACTGCCACCGTCTTCCTTGCGGCGAAAGGGATTAGATCGAAAAATGTCCTGAGCCCTTTTATTATGCTGAAGCAGGTCCCTGCCACGGCTACTGCTTGTTGTTGAAAGCTCAAGGATGGGTCAAATTTTATCCCTAGGTTTCGGACTGCATTGGCTGTATTAGGGGGAACGGTTGCGTCTTCTGGCCACCACCATAGTGCTGGGTTGAAAGTGTTTCCCTTACCAAACGGTAGGATCTCGGTCTTCCCAGTGTTGCATTTAAGGTGATTCGTCCTCATCCAATGGAAAGTGGCTTTTAGGCAGTTTTTAAGTCTTGTTTCTGCTTCGCTGGTTTCATTCTCCATAACTAGGATGAGTTGTGTGTCATCCGCGTATGAGATGGTGGCTATGCCGAAGGATGATATGAGGGAAATCAGGGGGGCCATGTACACATTAAAAAGTGTTGGGCTCAGGCAGGAGCCCTGCGGTACACCTGAATTTATTGGGATCTCTTTTGATCTGAACTGGCCCAGGGTGACCACTTGTCTTCTATTTGTTAGGAAGCTTTTTAGCCAGCTCAGTACCTTTCCGGTTATCCCTGCCGCGGCTAGTCGGTCTATCAGGATGGAATGTGACACTGTATCGAACGCCGCGGACAGGTCTAAGAGTATAAGGACTGCTTTTTTGCCCTGGTCTAGCGCTGCTCTGAGTGTTTCCGATGAGAATATTAGAGCTGATTCTGTTGAGTGATTTGCTCTGAAGCCAGCCTGGTTGGGGTGCCAGATGTTATTGGCCTCTAAAAAGGTGGTGAGCTGTTGATTTACTACCTTTTCTGTGAGTTTACAGAAAGTGGGGAGCAGGGAGATGGGTCGTAGATTTGTGAGGGTGGTGGGGTCTGGTGAAGGTTTTTTTTGCAGGGGTCTTACTGCTGCCAGTTTCCATTCCTCTGGGACTACTCCCAAGGAGAGTGAGGAATTGATAATGTTGTTAATACTGGGGTTTACAATCTCCACCATAGTGTGGAGGACGAAAGGGGGGCACGGGTCGAAGGGGGAGCCTGATTTAATTTTTAGAATTTTTCTCTGTGATTCTTCAAGGCTGACTTCCTGAAAGGCGGCTAGCTGGCTAGTCGCGCTATTCCTGTTTGGTTGGCACTCCTCTGAGCGGAGGGGGTGTGGGAAATCTTTAGTGAGTGTCTGTATTTTCTCATGGAAGTATTCCGCTATTTTGTTGCACAAGGTTTGGGAGGGGGAATGTCTCTCTGCATGGTTTTGGGGTTGATGTATAAGTTGACGATGTTAAAGATGTCTTTTTGTTTTTTGTTGCTGTTGGTTGTGGCATTGGTGAAGAAGTCCTTTTTAGCAGTTTTTATCATCCCGTGATAGTGACGACGGGCCATTTTGTAGCTGAGCTGGTCAGTTGTATCGTAGTTTCGGCGCCAGTTCCGCTCTAATGCTCTAACCTCCCTTTGTTCCTCCTTAAGACTTTGGGAGAACCAAGGGGCAGAGGGTCTGGGTTTCTTTTTATATTTTGGTTTAAGTGTTGCTTTGTCATTGTCCATAGATAGGGGGCCCATCCATTCCCTGAAAGACACACATGTACATTTCAGGGGTGCAGCAGGGTGTCCTTGAGACACCCCTGCACCCTTGAAATTATTCTCAATTTGCAATTAGCAAATTGCGAATCGCAAATTGAGATTAATTTCACAATCATTCCTATGGGCATCCTGGCCCATAGGAATGAATGGGAAATTATTCCTTATTTGCGAATTTGCAAATTGCGAATTCGCAAATAAGGAAGATTAAGAAATCGCTAAATAAAAGCGATTTTTTACATACATCCCATTTTGTGATTTCTAAATAGCGATTCCTTAAAAATCGCCATTTAGAAATCGCAAAGGGGTATGTTGATACATCTACCCCAAAGTATGGCTGGAAAGTCTGTTTGCTGTAATGAACCACTACAAGCCACCATATGGTGATAAGTAGTTGCCATAGTTAAAAGGGTATACTACAGGTTTTTATGCAGCACCCAAATGTTACCCAGAACCTGCTATGTATAATCTTCACCTGAAATAAATGCCCCAACATGTCAGCTGCCTTGACTGATATTTAGATTGCTCTTCTGTAAATGAATCCCTCCCAGTAGTATACATTGTACTACAAAATGTAAACGATGATGTGAATACTGTATTCATTATTTTTTTCTGATAAATTCTTATATGTATTCTTGTTGAAAAAATCAATAAATATAAACGAAATAAAATTAAACGTTGCCATTTGTGTTGCTGTGCAGTGGGAGTCCCTTTGCAAAGGTTAACTAGAGACATTTCCTTTGCAGATTACTGTATTTATGTATTAAACTATTAAACTGATGCTAATGAAACCTTTTCCAAGATAGAGTGAACAAGTGTAATAATGATAAAATATTGTAGGAATGCTGCCTTAAAATGCGATGCAATGTGCCACATAATTTTCCTTTTATTGTTATATAATTTATTCAACGCTACTGCATAATTTGGTCCTCCCCTGCCACATGATTCCAGTGCTCTGTTTATAGCACAAATAACTGTCTCAGATGTTTCTGTCCATCCCTACTTACAAGACATTACAACTACCTCTCGCGGTTTAAGGTTTATAATGGGCGAGAAAAAAGGATGACACTGGAAATTGGAAAACAAAAAAGTTAAGATTAAATAAATTCTGGTAACATTAATGAAGAAACAATACATTAAAAATCAGTGTGAAACAAAAGAAAGCCAAATATTTCAAGCTGATTTTATAACAAGTTATTTCAAAATCATAGACACAAACACATTTTTTGTCGAAAGTGACACTGGTCCATTAAAAATGTTCATAATGAGAGAAACATTTTGGAAGGAGTGCATTATATAGGTAAGGTTCTGAGTTACTACTCGTTTCCTTGTATCCCTTAAGCACACTTCTCAAATATCAGATATCTTTAGTCCTGGAAATATCCCCCTCACTCCTGTGTTATAAACCCCAGAGGAGTAAAATGGCATGCTGTGCAAGGCCGTGAGATGTAAATGAAATGCAGTTGTAAAAAGATATGGTAAATGCAATACCCTTATCATCCACCACTACAGCTTTAAGCAAAGATTAGCACCGGCTATATATGTTTAAACAACATCTAGTTGTTGCGCTTCTCGTATCAAAATGCCACCGTACTGCTTAGGGCCAGATGTGCTCCACCATGAGGCACTGTGTATGCTGAATGGTCATGGTAGCATCTGACACGTCCATTCTGCAGACTGTGATGTTTGTTATCTGAGGGCTGGTGCTCTTCAGGTGGGGAAGAGGACAGCACTTTCGTATGCTCTTTTGAATCAGGCAATGAATGGGTCAGACGAACATGCACTGAATTTACTAAATATGATTGATGCAATGTGTTTATCAACAGCCATGTTATATTCTGCTTTGGCACATTTTTCTATTTGTTTATATGTGTAGTTCATGTCTGGTGTAAAATAATTTACATGTATACACTGCAAGAAAACTTCATAGTATGAAAGTCCTGCAGGGGTACACACAGGGGTCCTTTGTGGGTCTACAAGCATTGATTGTATTTACAGTATGTGTGGGGGTGCACAAGAGATTTCTCAATGGTGTAGTTAAATGGTAATTAAGGATTCTGGGATGTGCTTATATGGCACTGCTTGTCGTTTGCTCATAAAGGGGTCTTAACAAGCACTGGGCTTGCATTTTGCAGCGAGGCAGGCCTCTGCCATCTCTTTGAAAGTTCAAGCGTCTCTAGAAAGACTCTCAAAACTCCCGTGTGAGGAAGGCTCGCATCGGGGGTCGTTCTTTCAGCTTTAAGGCCCCCCAGTTGTGGAACTCTTTGCCCCTTGCTCTACGCAGCATTCCGAGCCTGCTCCTGTTCAGGAAAAACCTGAAGACCTGGCTTTTTAATCTTTAGGCTATTTTTCTTTTCACCTCATTTTTTGTTTTTTTTGTCTGTTCTCTGTTATGTTTTTTTAACTGCTGAGCCGCCCTCTGAAAGCGCCGGGACACTCTTGTTGAGTAGCCGTGCGCTATATAAATAAAATCATAACATAACATAACATAACATAACATTGGGCGTTAGACGTTATCGCCCACCCCCGCACACACACACACGCAAACACATACACACACATACACTCCCAGCCAGTACTGCCGTCCTAGACGTGGGCGCTCGACGCTCTGCTGGATAGCACGGCGAGTGGTTTGGGCTCACGAGAGACGTGAAATCTTGTTTGTCCTGTCAGATTTCTAATGGACCTTTTTTCCTGACAGATGTGAGCGTGACATCCAGTGGGACAAATATCCGGTAAACCCCGCTGTATGTGGAAGGAGCAGCTGGTAAAATGGAGAAATGTCTCGATCACCATGGCGACCGGTGACTAAGGAAGCATATGTCCAGGGACCCCTTTGCCCTCTTAGAAAGTCCATTCTACCCAGGTGAGAAAGACAGCACACGCATTTCCGGCACGAGGAGCAGCGAAGCCAGCCTGGCCCGGCATTAACCTCTGCCTGCCTCGGATGACTCTTTCCCCCTTAGGAGGGTTAGCATACGCAGCTGTCAGGAGAGATTGTTTTCACAGGTTGCAGAGGGAGTGCAGATATTTAGGGCTTCCAGCCTTTGCCTTCCCCTCCTCTCCGCTGCCTTCTTACTCAAAGGCAGGCAGTGTATCAAATTCTCACATTTTACTCCCGTGCATAAATTGGCAGGAGGATCACACTGCATGTCTGCAACATCTGTGTAAACGTCAGTCTCGCGGGTTTAAAAAAAAATGCCACATTCAGCTCAGTTTATCACCCCTTCCGAAGAAGAAACGAAGAGAAAAAAATCGAATCGAGCAAGAATAACCATATAAGGATAAAATGCTTCTCAGCACCTAGGACTAAGGGGCCGCTACACATACAATTTCAGCTACAAATGTTTTAATATTAACAGTGAACTGAAAGGACATTTGAAGAGACTTGAACGTAGTTAAAAAAGGAATACAACATACTTGGAAGGAATTTGCTTTGTCGTTTATTAACCGCAGCAGAAAACTGTGACTGAGATCTGCAGAATAAATACATTTATGTAGGGCATAGTAACTATCCACTCGATTTCTCCCTGGGCTTATGGCGTTCCTCTGCCCCTTTGAGAGACCCTCCCCCTCCCACCCCGTCCCCCCTCCAGTTATTTCATCCCACTTAAAGCCCGGGGGCCTCATTTATGAGGCCTTGCGTGAGTTTTTGCGCTTCCGATGCGTCACTTTTTGTGACGCATCGGCGGCGTAAAACTTGCCTCCTGATGCGCACTATTTACAAAGTGACGCATCTAAGCAGATGCGTCACTTTGTAAAATCCTGCGCTACATTATACCTGCGTCAGGTATAATGAATGCAAAAAGCCGCATCACCCGCAAAAAGCCTCGTAATAGTGACGCAGTGAAATCTATGAGATTTCACTGCGTCACTTTTAGGACGCTGTTGCGTCAAAATCTTGCGCCTGCCTCACAGCAGGCGTAAGACTGACGCAAGCCCTTTCACATGGGGCTTTCCCCATGTGAAAGGACGCATTGCTGGAGTTGCGTCACTTTTGTGACACACCCCAGCAATGCGTGACTTTTGCGCTTACAGATACGTCAGAAATACTGACGTATCTGTAACTCCTTGCGACATGATGCGTCATATTATAAATATGACGCATCAATCATGTCGCAGGGAGAGCGCAGTGAAAAGTGACGCATCGCTGTTTTCACGCAGCGATGCGTCACTTTTCATAAATAAGGCCCCTGGGTTTGTGGTCAGAAACACTAAAGAACCTCAAAACTCCAGACTCGCCTTAAAGGGTCATATTTTCGAGTCCTTACTGTCCGAATTCCACTTCTCTCACCTGGTGTAGAGTTTAAGGTACCAGGTATATGGTCTCCTACAGAGTTAGACTGATCTATTGGTCAAACAGGCGGTGCTTAAGGGGCTTGTCTGACTGCTCAGCAGGCCCGCTGGGTTTTTGGCTGGTTCTGGGACTGTTTTATGGTGTGAAGGACTGGTTTTCACTGTTGATTTCCCTGATATTAAAACGAACATTGCATAAAACAAGCTCAAACCCATGTGGTCTCCATACCTTGCAAAGCACTTATACAGCGTCTTTAAAAGTTCAAAATTGTTCCAGTTTTCAAACACTTGTTTAGCTATGTAGCTCACTAATGGGGGTTATTTTGTTTTTTTCCTCTGCTTATTTTCTGTCTGAGTCCTACTCTACTCTTCGATTGACAGCTTGTCCAGCAAACACGTTGTCAGAGCTATACGATTCTAAGGGTAAACAGACATAATATCGATTCCCAAATATCGACTGGACATAATATCGAGGTAAAAATATAGACTAGACAAAATATCTACCAGACATAATATAGACTACAAAAATATCGAGTTATATCGATATTAATAGCCAAAATATCGAATCAAAAATATAGACTAGACATAATATCGACTAGATAGAATATAGACCAAAACAAAATCGAAAAAAAGGTACGTTTTTAATAATTTGTAATAATTGTGTAATATAAATCTGTAGCGGGTTGTGGGTTTATAGGGGAATAGGGTGGGAAGTAATTTAAATATAATTAATTAATTATGTAAATTAATAATAATTGTTAATTAATTATTAATTGGTAATTAATTAAAATATAATTAGTAATTAATAATAATTGATTAATTGATAAAGAATAAATTTTTAGTAAATTATTTTCTGTAGCGGGTTGTGGGTTTATAGGGGAATAGGGTGGGAAGTAATTTAATTATAATTAATTAATTATGTAAATTAATAATAATTTGTTTATTAATAATTAATTGTTAATTAATTAAAATATAATTGGTAATTAATAATAATTGATTAATTGATAAATAATTGATTTTTAGTAAATTATTTTCTGTAGTGGGTTGTGGGTTAATAGGGGAATAGGGTGGGAAGTAATTTAATTATAATTAATTAATTATGTAAATTAATAATAATTGTTAAATAATAATTAATTGGTAATTAATTAAAATATAATTGGTAATTGATTATAAATATTTAATTGATAAATAATTAATATTTAGTAAAATATTTTCTGTAGTGGGGTGTGAGTTTATAGGGGGATAGGGTGGGAAGTAATTTAATAATAATTATTTAATTATGTAAATTTAAATAAATTGTTAATTAATTAATAATTGTCCATTAAATAAAATTTAATTGGTAAATAAAAGTAATTGGTATAGGAAATTAAATTTACTTGGTAATAATATTTCTATTAATTATATTTATTTATGAAGTTTTAACTTTTTCTACTGTTGCACTCACTGGAGTGGGAATAGTAATTGTTACCCCTATGCTATCCAACGCTTTCCCTACTGTTGCACTCTTTGGAGTGGGAATTGTAATTTTTACCCCTACGCTATCCAACGCTTTCCCTACTGTTGCACCCACTGGAGTGGGAATAGTAATTTTAACCCCTACGCTATCCAACGCTTTCCCTACTGTTGCACCCACTGGAGTGGGAATAGTAATCTTTACCCCTACGCTATCCAGCGCTTTCCCTACTGTTGCACCCACTGGAGTGGGAATAGTAATTGTAACCCCTACGCTATCCAGCGCTTTCCCTACTGTTGCACACACTGGAGTGGGAATAGTAATGTTAACCCCTATGCTATCCAGCGCTTTCCCTACTGTGGCACCCACTGGAGTAGGAATAGTCATTTTAACCCCTACGCTATCCAGCGCTTTCCCTACTATTGCACTCTTTGGAGTAGGAATAGAAATTTTTACCCCTACGCTATCCAACGCTTTCCCTACTGTTGCACCAACTGGAGTGGGAATAGTAATTTTAACCCCTACGCTATCCAACGCTTTCCCTACTGTTGCACCCACTGGAGTGGGAATAGTAATCTTTACCCCTACGCTATCCAGCGCTTTCCCTACTGTTGCACCCACTGGAGTGGGAATAGTAATTGTAACCCCTACGCTATCCAGCGCTTTCCCTACTGTTGCACCCACTGGAGTGGAAATAGTAATTTTAACCCCTACGCTATCCAGCGCTTTCCCTACTGTTGCACTCTTTGGAGTGGGAATAGTAATTTTTACCCCTACGCTATCCAACGCTTTCCCTACTGTTGCACCCACTGGAGTGGGAATAGTAATTTTAACCCCAATGCTATCCAGCGCTTTCCCTACTGTTGCACCCACTGGAGTGGGAATAGTAATTTTAACCCCTACGCTATCCAGCCCTTTCCCTACTGTTGCACCCACTGGAGTGGGAATAGTAATCTTTACCCCTATGCTATCCAGCGCTTTCCCTACTGTTGCACCCACTGGAGTGGGAATAGTAATTGTAACCCCTACGCTATCCAGCCCTTTCCCTACTGTTGCACCCACTGGAGTGGGAATAGTAATTTTAACCCCTACGCTATCCAACGCTTTCCCTACTGTTGCACCCACTGGAGTGGGAATAGTAATTTTTACCCCTATGCTATCCAGCGCTTTCCCTACTGTTGCACCCACTGGAGTGGGGATAGTAATTTTTACCCCTACGCTATCCAACGCTTTCCCTACTGTTGCACCCACTGGAGTGGGAATAGTAATTTTTACCCCTACGCTATCCAACGCTTTCCCTACTGTTGCACCCACTGGAGTGGGAATAGTAAATTTTACCCCTACGCTATCCAACGCTTTTGCTACTGTTGAACTCACTAGAGTTGTTACAATAAATTTTAACCATTTTGCTATGCTACGGTAAAAATATTATATATGTTTATTTAATAATATGTTTTTATATATATATATATATATATATATGTATTATTTTTGTTATATATTGTTTTTAATTTACATTAATTATTTATTAATATTACATTTATTTAATAATTTTAACTAAGTTTATATTAAATATATTTATATTATATTAGTTTTAACTTAATTTAAAGACATTTAAAAAAAACGATATTTTGACAGTCTATATTTTTGTAACTCGATATTTTTGAGTCGATATTTTAGTACTTACCTGTTTGAAGATAGCCAGTCGATATTTTGTCCCTCGATATTTTTTCCTCGATATTATTGTATCTCGATATTTTTGTGGTCGATATAATTTCAGTGATCCGATTCTAAGGTATGAGCAGGAGCATCCCACTCTTTTAATAGAAGAGAGATGATAGGCTAGTTGTTGCTCAGGTGAGCTGCCATTGGTGGTACACATGGTGTCACAATCCTACAGCATGTTTATCATCCAACCAGTCTTTTCATATACTGTGGATGATTCGAACATGTATCCGATTTCTAAATGCAGATGAAGAAATAAGAACAGCAAGAGATAAACTGATAAGCCCAAGATCACATCACATGGTCAAGTGTGGATGACAAAATTATAATGAATTTCTTCCTCTTTCAAAGTCAGCAGTTAAAAAAGTGGATCAAACCTCTTTCTTTGTAGTGCAGCAGAATTTATTTCTTATCAGTCACTAGTAGTAGGCACCAACTCATTTATAGACTGGATCTAAAAGACAAAAACAATACATTAGTCACGAGCTGTGGCAGACAAGTCATCTCTGTTTTCCTGTGAGTGTTTACCTACAGGGGCAATAAGGCAAACAATAGTCACACATGACCTGGAACCACCAACTAGCAAAAGATAAACGTGCATACACTGGAGTGAGGAACAAAGGCTGAATCAAAAATGGATGTAACTAACTGTAGGTGTTCTGGTTACCTATTTTTCAAAAACACACATCCACTGGACTGGTGGTCTTTATAGACCTCTCATGACCCAGAACCAGAAGTGGTTGGTCTGAAGGGAAGCTTGGATATATGACAATGAGACTATCTCCTGTCATTCTAAGCATCTTTTAGAAAACATCTTGTATGTGATACTCAGTGCTGTATCTCAATTCCTAGGATCCAGTATTATGTTTTGGCCACAAACCTAGGCAAAACCTTCTTGATATTCGGCTCCAACTATGACTCCACACACATTCATACATTCACTTGGGTTGGAATCATTTATTACTTACCCGAAGTTATTGGATCTAACTTCACTTTCTACATGAGTGGGCAGTATTTGACCTAATTCTGGATCAAATAGATATTACTAAAACCAGTGAAGCATGCATCAATATTAAACCCAGGGCATTCCAAGCAGCAGTAGCACCTCAATCAACTCAGTATCTTCCCAGGTTCCGAGGGTCACAATCAACATGGGTGAAGCATCACCCTCGCGAGTTAACAAAGTCACTGTTGTACTAGTGCCAGCTCGCCGAGGAATTGGCATGTCCTTGTTTATACTGTCTGTGAAGATAGTGGCTCAAGCCTAGATCCTGCTCAGGTACTTCAGTGAGTGATGTTGCTAGTTGAAAATCTTGACAAAACCCTCAATGATGAAGGAGCTGGGTTTCATGTTCTAGACTTACTCTGGAACCCCTGGCCAAGGTCTCTTTTTTTCTGCTTGAAAGTGCGAAAAGGAGGGAAAAATATTGCTAGCCAATTATACATTACAGTTCAATGAATCGTGGCTCCAAAGGATCACAGATTCTGATCCAAATGTTGTTAGTTTATTACAAAGCCAAGAACAGCTGGACATACAAACACCTCAAAACAAGGGCGTAGAAGTACATTGGAACCTTTACAAAGCCAAACATATGGGTGAAGTTAAGACGGTGCAGCATACATAAAATAATCAATTCCAAAATCAGGACACAGAAGATTACCGCTCCGGTATCCAGAGTTCCCTTCATCGGTGGTTCGTAAGTTAGAACCATTAGTCTGTTCCTACACTACCGCTAACGTGACATCCCTACTTAGCATTTCCCCAAGGCAAGGGTTGAAAAGGTGTCAGCTCGTGAATGCTTCCTAAGAAGGCTATACACTGCGAATGGGCCAAAGAGCATATAGCCACAGAGCTCATTCTAAGATGATCTCTCCTCTCAAGGCAAGGCAGAAGTCCCCAGACTCTGTCCCTAACTCCAATACACAAACTGATACAAGACTTCCAATAAGGCTGTGCAGCATCACTCCATTCATGCAAGACACCTCCTCAAAGGAAACTTTCCATGTGGCAGCGATGCTCCCAGGCCTTGGCTCGATTACCTTGATCTCAGGCTCTCTCCGATGAGAAAGAACACCAGCCCACATTATCAGCATTATGTTCAATGTATCTTCTCCTCTCTATGCCTAACTCGTATAACAAAGACATTATTGTATCTAACATAGATACATTTCTCCATCTGCAATGGGAAACGTGAGAAAGAACAAATTCTACATACATGTGAATTCTAATAGCAAGCCTAACTTGAGAGCAGCAGGGAGAAATACACATCAGGGCTACAGAATTCTTCCAACATAGAAAAAGCAATTTCATAAAGCACACATATACATGACCATTGTTATTGAGGACGTTTAAGTCAATGCGTCACATAAGCATACAAATTATAACGTTTATTAGTCACATGTATAATTATTCAAATTATGGTTTTCATCTAATCATGCGTAATTGAAATGCTGATTTCTACACGTTATATGAAAATATGCTTATCACTTCACTTTACAAATTACTACAATACACAAGCTTATGGTACAAATGTTAACACGATAAATGATCATATGCGGGTGAAGACTACCCATGATTATAAAGCACCCCTACAAATGCCAGAGCAATTTGCTCTCTATCGGATCTTCCCCTCTGGTGAAGTACCGCTAGAAGGTGCTAGTGAGCTGTGAGCTTGTGAGCCGGGAGTCGAGAGGGAGAGAGCAGCGGTGTGCATGTGCTCCGAGTGCTGCGCTGCAGCCGTTTTCAGCCGTGTCTCGAGGGTTCAGGGCTTTTTTGTCGGATTCCAACTCCAACTCCACAGCTGTCGAGAAGCTGTGCAGCCGTCCGGAGCACTCGACCGCGGAGCACAGTGCCGCGCCGAAGTGGCATCCCGGGGAGTGGCGTGTGGAGGGGTGGCGTGCCCCAGCTGAGCAGTGGTTGTGCTGCATAGACATCCCAGCCGTGCCGCGCCCAAGATCTGCGGTCGGAAAGCGGGCCGTGCTCCCCTTTGTGGGGTGCTTGGAGTTCTGGTGTACCGGAGTACTGGAGCACCTGTAACACCCGGAGCCGGGACCACTTGGAGTACTTGGAATCCGGAGCCTGGAGCCATCTGGAGCCGTCTGGAGTCGTCTGAACAGCCAGTGCGGGAGGTAAGTGAGCTGGTGAGCACGGCCGCCACTAGAGGCGGCCGCGAAGTAAGAGCCGAGGTTGTGGGCCAAGAGGCTGCTCGACTAGGTCCCCCAGCCTGCGGCCCCCCTGTGTGCACGCTTGCCACCCCCCTCTCCCCCTGTAGAGACGCTGATCCGGATACGGTTCATGTATAGAGCCAGATATATAAACTAGATACATACAAGAAACACAAGGCTCCTAAAGGTGAAAGACCCCTTCAAGTAGGCCACAGCAAACAAACTTACCACGCAGAGCTCAAGATAACGGCTCCCAAAGGATGACGCTCAGAAAGACCAAGTCTTGCATGGAGGAGGAGGGGGTGGAGATGTACCCTGAAAACGCGGCACAAAGAAGAGTAACTAGAAATACCAGCACTAGCACCCAAAAATCCCAGGACTCAATCTCTGGCAATTCCCTCCCACAAGGTCTCATTACTCGATTCCTTCAGGCCCCCAGTGGCCAGACTGTTCCGGACGTGAGACTACCAGGTCCTGAGGGCAGTGCTAATCCAAAGCCCAACCAAGATCAGACGGGCCTTCATTCCAGTGAGCTTGCCAACACCGAAAAAATCGGAAGCCCAGAAGCACGGCCCCGGCCTGTTGCCAGGGTGAAGAGCCCGCTAAGGATTTTTTTTTTTGTAAAACAATTTTATTGCAGAGTTCAAGTCAATCATTACAGTTATTTCGTAAGTTGGCACATGCGGGATCTCAATGTCTCACAATCACGTCAACAAAAATGGTACACATCAACATTACTCACAGTTCTGGGGCTGGGTGAAAAGTGTCTCACCTAGCGCTTCCCCTCCACCACTGCTCGATGGCGTGTCCAGTGATCAACCGCTGTCTGCTTTTAACTTTTCTGTCCCGCCCCCATCACCCCTCCCCTTCCAGCATCCGGTCAGTTCGAACTGTTAGCCCAAGGTCAATGGGATGCTGCAATCCCCCTCCCCCCTCCCCTTCCCCTTGCCCTCCCCCCACCCACGGTGGTCCATGGCGTCCCGTGTCCGGTGTGTCGCATGCCAGAGCACGTTGGTGATCTGCGGAGATCGGAAATGTCTAAGGAGTGTGTGTGTCCATGGTGGGAGCTGTGGTAGGTATTGCCACCCTAGGTTCCCCAGGGTCCTCTGCCTCTTCCTCCCCCTCGCTCTCCAGTGTACTATCTCTAAGTGCTTGGACTAGTGTTTCCCACGCTAGTGCCGCCTCCTGGGCCTTCTCGTCAGGCCCCCGTCGAGCCAGTTGATACCTGATCGTGCTCTCTGCTGCCGCCCATTTCTGGAACTCAGTTAGCCATTTCCTATGTGTCGGTGCCACCTTCGCTTTCCACCCCCTAGTGAGCTCCCTCTTCGCTAGGAGTAGGCCCATATCTATAAATTTGCTCGTCAGTTTATTCTTACGTGTGTGGGGAAACCAGTGTAGGAGTGTAGTCGCACTATCGTAGTGTAGCTCCCTGTCAGTAACCGCGTTCAAGGTGTCGCCCACCTCCCTCCAGAAGTCCTGTAGGTGCGGGCAGTCCCTTAGCATGTGTAGTAAGTCTGCTTTCAACAGTGCGCATCTAGGACACGCTGCGTCCTCCGCACCAAAGTATCGCGCTATTTTGTGCGGGGTGAGGTAAGCTCTGTGAAGGATATAGAGCTGTATTAATTGGAACCGGGCGTTCCTGGTACTCTTCCTGGGCCTCTGAACCAACTGGGCCCACGACGTATCCGGGATCTCCCTCTGCAGGTCTGTCTCCCATTGGGTCTTTAAGCGCGTAAGGGGTCGCAAGGTGCTCCCGAGTATTCTGGAGTGCAGGCACGTGACTGCCTTCACTGTCCCTGCGGCCATCATAACATACTGACACGGCGGCGACGTCGCAGGTTCACACAGTCCCTCGCCCCAGTGCACTTGGATCCCTCGTACCACAGCTGCGTGAAGTAGATAGTCCCCTCTCGGAAGGTCGTATTGTTCCTGCAAGGATTGATACGGCGTAAGCACCCCGTCAGTGAAGAGGTCTCCTACCATCTGCAGGCCTGCCTCCTCCCAGGTCCGGAGGTTCGACCAGTCGCCGCCATGCGGCAGCGCCGTGAGCATACCCAGTGGAATTTCGGGCGCATACGGGTGTCCGGGGCCAGCGCGCTTTTGCACGCGGTTCCAGCAGAGCCGCAATGTCCGTTCTTCCTGAGACAAGTCTCTGAGTGCTAACCGCTGCTGCAGGGTGATGTACGCCAACACATGGCGGGGGGTGCCAGTATCCCTCTCCTGCTCCGGGCCTCGGTACACCCTTGCCACTTCCTGCGTGAGGAATTGCAGCTGGGCGGCCAAATAATAAAACTCGAAATCAGGGACCGCAAGTCCGCCCTCGTTCTTCGGGCGGGTCAGGGTCACCAAGGCTATTCTCCGCCTGCCAGTTCCCCACAAAAAGGACACCACTTGGGATTTTAGTCGTCGAAATACGGTAGTTGGTATCCACACCGGCAGGGTTCGAAAGAAGTATAATAAGCGCGGCAGGGCGATCATTTTAAGCAGCGAGACACGGCCTGCCATAGACAAGGGGAGGGTGGCCCAGAAGAGCATGTTACCCTGCAGCTTTCGGATGCAACGGTTTATATTGCCTTCTAACAGGTCCGTGGGGTCGTGGTAAATATACACCCCTAGGTAGGGCATACAATCCGGCTCCCAGCGGGGCTCGGGACGGGTCATGGGGCACCTCTCCGCCTTCCGGAGAGGAAAGAGGCAAGTCTTCGCCCAGTTCACCTTCAGGCCCGATACATCCCTGAAGCGTGCCAGCAGGTCTACCGCCCCTTCCACTGCCTCCTCGGCGTTCTCCAGGAACAGGAGGAGGTCATCTGCATATAATGATATGTGATGACGAGTCCCATCCACCTCCAGCCCTTGGTAGGAGTCACCGTTCCTAGCCACCGCCGCCAGAGGTTCCACCACGAGGGCGAACAGTAAGGGAGAGAGCGCACACCCTTGTCTAGTACCCCTATGCACTGCATATCTATCTGACACCAACGCTCCCACTCGCACCCGAGCGCCCGCCGATGCATACAGCACTTCCGTCCACCGCACATACTCGTCCCCAATGCCAAATCTTCTCAGCACCCTATATAAGTAGTCCCATTCCAGGCTGTCGAAGGCTTTCTCTATGTCGACCGCCATCGTTACCGGGGCTCTGGCGGTCGGTGGAGGGTCCGCCACTAGCCTCAGCAACCTACGAATGTTATGGGACGTATTTCTAGTGGGGATAAAGCCCGACTGATCCTTGTGGATCAAGTCTTGCATATGGGCCATCAGCCTGGTGGCCAATATAGTGCTCAAGATTTTATAATCTGTCGTGAGCATCGACAGCGGCCTGTACGATGCCGGGTCAGAGCTGGTCCTATGCGGCTTTAACAAGGGGATCATGAGCGCCTCACGCATCGAACAGGGCAGTTCCCCCCTCTCCTTTGCCTCATTGTATACGATTCGGAGCCGTGGGGCTAGGATATCAACATATTTTCCATAGAATTCGATGGGCAGGCCGTCCACTCCCGGCGTTTTCCTGCGTGCCATTTTCTTAATGGCTCCCCTAATTTCCGCCAGGTCAATTGGGGCCCCGAGGGCTTCCGCTTGGTCTGGGTCCAAGCGTGGTAAGTGTATCTCAGACAACAAGGTCTCCAACACAACAGGCCGGGCTACCGGACCCCCCGCATACAGGCGATCGTAGTATGCTTTAAAGCATCGTAAAACGTCCGGCTGGGTGCTACATGCGGTGCCATTCGCATCGGTCAGGGACAATATTGGGGCAGCACCCCTATTGGGGTTTGCTAACCAGGCCAGGAGCGTCCCCGTCTTGTCTCCCTCAGCGAGTGCCTTGGTTAAGTATGTTTTGTGATCAAAACAACGAAGGCGCTCCACTTCCACCGCCATCGCTTCCCGCGCTGAGCATAGTCTATCCTGCATAACAGGGTGGTTGGGCCGTTGCTTCTCCACCTCCCGCAAGGCTTGCTCGGCCTTGTCCACATCGTCGACCAGCGTTCGCCGTACGCCCGCGAACTTCCCTATACAATGCCCCCTCACCACCACCTTGAGTGCGTCCCATTCCACTGCCCTGGAAGATGCAGTCCCCTCATTTTCGGCAAAGTATTGGGATATTCTACCTTCCAATGCTCCGCTGAACGGCGGATCGTCTAACGTGTCCGGATGAAGCCGCCACGTTGGAATCGGCGAAACTTCGTTCATCCAGGCAAATGAAAGGAGTAGGGGGTTGTGGTCCGAGATCGTGCGTGCTAGGTATTCGGTTCGGGCTACCATTGGCAACACCGACTGGGAGCATAAGAATGCGTCTATGGGAACGTGGAGGTCGTGCATACCCGAATAGAAGGAATAATCCCTATCAGTTGGGTGTTGGGCGCGCCATGCATCCGTCAGGTCCCACAACCCCTGCCAGTTTGATCTGTGTTTTGCCAGCCTGTGAACTGGGGATGCGTGTAGAGGTGGGTGTGATCTATCGAGGGTAGCGTCCGCCACTGAGTTGAAGTCCCCTCCCAGTAGTACTGACCCCGTTAAATAAGAGGCTAACTGTTTGGTCAGTCTGTTGAAGTACGATGCCTGCTCCACGTTTGGCGCATAGGCGCTGCAAAGTGTCAACTGACGGCCCCGGAGCAAGCCCTCAACTGCCACATATCTCCCTTCGGGGTCCACTGTGTGCCTGGTAACTTGAAAGGGGATCCCCGCTCGGATCCAAATAAGTGTCCCCCTGGCAAATGCTGAGTACGTGGTGTGGAATAGGTGACCCCTCCATCTCCTCTGCAATGCGGTGCCCTCCTTTTTAGTTAAATGGGTCTCCTGTAGGAAGGCAATGTGTATCCCTCTGCGGACCAGGTAGGCGTGTACCTTGTGTCTCTTAGTCATGGAATTTAGTCCCCGCACATTCCAGGACACACACTTCAACGAGCCCATATCAGCCATCACCCCAGTCAGCGCAAATTAAATCAATAAACGTACACTGTCGGACACCAGACACATTTTCACCACCCCCCATTCCCATCTCCCCACCCAACTTCCCAACCCCAATTGTACCTCGAGTCCCCTCAACTACTCCAGGTCCCCCCTCCCCCAGAACAGGACTCAAATGAGAAGTAGAGGCACCCATCCAAACAAGTGAGCAAACGCGCTCACGTAAACTTGTAGTCCGTAGTAATCACCACAGAGGCCTTATGGGCCCTGTGGTGCGTGAGCTGGCTACCGAACCTTTCAAGCCTCGTTCCCACGCCCCTCCGCCCCACAATAGTCAATGCAACTCATAAAAGAAGAGTCTCACATTAGTCTGTTCCAATGGTGTTGGGGGGGGCGCCGCCCTCAGGCCCTCTGCTCACCGAAGCCGCGGACAGCTGTCAGGGTTCAACGATTTCCCCCGAAGTCTGGGGGGTGACCTTCGGGCCCCTAGCCCCCTCCAGCCCCGAGAAGTCAGTGTCCGATCCCGTGGCCAGGGCCTCTGAGGCAGATTCTCTTGCCGAGCGGACCGGCGCCGTTCCTGACACCTCCTTAACCGCCTGCAGCGCTGCTCTCCGTTCTTCATCTGTTTGCGATGTCGAAGGCTTCTTGGATCCTCGGTTGCGCCCCCGGAGTCTTCGCGACCGCCTGGTCGCATGGTTCTGGCGCTCCTCCTCAGCTCGAAATCGAGCCCCATCTGTGCCCGCCTTGTAGGTGTCCCACCAGGCCCAGGCGTCCGCCGGAGTTTCAAAGAATAATGCCTTGTCGTCCACTATCACTCGCAGTTTGGCCGGGAACAGCAGGGAGTATTGCAGTCCCTCGGTGCGTAGCTCCTTTTTGATAGAGAGGAAGGAGGCTCGCTGCTTCTGGGTTTCAAATGTATAGTCCGGGAATAGTGTGACGGCACTATTGTCCACCTGGAATGGGCCTGCTTCCCTGGCCCGCTGAAGGAGCCAGTCCCTGTCCTTATAGTGGAGCAATCTGATGACCACTGGGCGCGGCGGGAGACCCTGGCGTGGAGGTCGAGAAGGGACGCGGTGCGCCCGCTCCAGCGTGAAGAAGGGGGAGAGGCCCTCTGGGGCAACCACAGTTTGGAACCAGTCGGTCAGGTAGCCCACCATGTCCGTGCCTTCTTTTTTCTCCGGCAGGCCAACCAGGCGGACGTTGTTCCGCCGACTGCGGTTTTCAGCGTCTTCCGCTCTCCTCTCTAGGGCCTGTATTCGCTCCATCGCTTCCGCGAGTCGTCCCTCCATTGATTTGTGGGCCGGTACGACCTCTTGTAAAGTAGCTTCTGTGGCCTTGACCCGGTCCTGTAGTTTCGCATGATCTGCGCGCAGGTGACCCAGCCCCGTCGCTACCTGACCAATATCGTGTTGCAGGGCCTCCTTCGTGGCAGCAATGGCGTCCAGTATCCGGTCCTGCATCAGTTGGAGCTCCGTGGGGGGCTGCGGGGAGTCGTCTGGTGGTTCTGTAGCTGGGCTCCCGTCCCCCTTGGGTCCTCTAGGCTTTCCCATCTCGCACCTCCCTGCAAATCAGGGCCCTCAGGGTGATCTGGCGTCAACAACGTCTCCCGCAATAGTTCGTCGCCAGCCCCAAGGTGGACTCGCTACCAGCCGTCGTCAGCCGGGACTCCGGGGACCGCGTAGCGGAGATCGAAAATGGTGCCAGCGATCTGCTAGGGCTTGTCAGCTTCCCCCGGTAACCGTGCGCCAGGGGTCCGCACCGGGGTCCACCTTCCGATCACGTCCTCCAGGCAGTGCTTTCTGGAGCTCTCCTCAGCGTGTCGTAGCGCTGACGATCCGAAGTCACCCTCCACGCAGGAAGCACAACTTGGGGCTAGAGGCGGGGTAGAAAGAGTAGGACGTGCAGTGCCCCAGCAGGTGTACTCCACCCTCCGGTCCCGGTTCTCCGTTTCCACAACCCACGGGTCTAGAGCCGGTTCAGCGCTCCACCTGATCCCTTGCAGAGACAGTGTCACCCTTCATACGCGGTCCGGGCAGCCGCCCAATCAGGCCGCAGGCTCCGTCGTGGGCAGGAAAGGGTGCCCCCCAGACGAGGTTGGACGTTCTCCGGGCAACCCCCGCTCTTGATGTCCATGGAAGGCCTCCCCAAAGCAGGCTCGTCACGTCACGGCCGCCTACGGGAGGACTGCGCTGTTGCAGGACTTGGCAGCACCCCCAGGGGATCGCAGGCCTCAAAGCCGGGGCCTAAAGTGAGCCCCTTGTGGTTGTGGGCGGAGCCCCGCCAGATCTTCACTCCCGGTCGGGCCTCGCACTGACCTCAGGGTCCGCCGATGCTCCGGATGGCCGCCGCCGCTCCCCACAGGTCCAGCACTGCACGGCACTCCACGCTGTGGTTTCAGGACCTCAGGGGCGGGTTGGTCGCTATTCCGCAGCGGCTGCGAGGTAGGGAGCCGCCATCTTGTCCCCAGCCGTCCCGGGTATTCCGCGCCCTGAAGCGCCCGCTATGCTTGATTTTGCGGCGCGCCGCCCCAACAGGAACAGACCTAGAAGTCGGCTCCGGGATCGACCCAATTTCCACGGGGATCCCGGGTCTGAAGCAGGATTTTAGGCGGAGTACGGGCTGAGGGTCGGGAGCCTCGCTAGGCTGCGACCGTTTCCATCGGCTGCTAGCCACTCCCCTCCAGAGCCCGCTAAGGATTACAGCAGATGTTCACACGAGACCCACTGCAGGGGCAAACGTGGAGACAGATATTGCAAAACAAAACGTGGCCAACACACCCCCTTCCCCGAAGAGCACAGGGAAGCACCTGTACACAACGGTGACACCCCGGATAATAACAAAGTCGACCTCTCCGGGCATGGTTGCGCTAACGGCATCGTTCCTACAAAAATTAGAACAGTCAATAGAACGCACACTTGAAGCCACACCTATAAATTCAGGTAGAATGAGTGCCATGAGAACATCACATACGGAGGAATGGAGCCCCTCGGGCTTGACACAACATCAAGACTCCATCAACGGACCCAATGACGGACCCACTGTCACAGATTTAAACTTGACTGTAATAAGAGACGTTCAAGAGACAATGGCCAGGGCCTTACTTTGGCAGTCCACGAAGATGGAAGTTCAAGTTGACCTCCTGCATTCAATTGCCCAACACGTGGTGCGCCAAGAGGCCAAATTGGCAAAGCTAGAGGCTCTATTCGATGCTCAACATGCCCACGCGGCAAGTATCAATTCTTGTGCCGCAATTATAGAAAAATGGGCAAGTCTACCCGCAGTTCTCTCTCGGAGAAGGCCAAAGGTGCACCGGCTAGTGTAAATGCTCCGCTGTCAAGGAGAGCCAAAAAAAGACTAAAGAAACAACTAAACAAATCTAAAGTCAAAAGCAGGAACATACCACCAGTTACACTAACCTCTGGTGTCCTTGAAATTAAAAGTAGCTTTAACCCACCCTTTCGCATTTTCATCCCTAAACACGCACCTAAGACTGAAAAGCCCAGAGAAGCACCTCCCGCCCCATGCGAGGCCCACAGACAACAAATCCCTCATTTGGAGGTACAAGCCAACGTGGAGGCTCAATCTAGGTCTCCACAGGTGGTAATCGGCGCACAACCTAGCGCCACTGGCCCTACTGCGTGGGCACTTCAACGTAAGATAGAAGCAAATCTTTCACTAAAGCAGGGGGTGCATTTGGGACCTTCTTGTCTGGTAGGGCTACCAACCGAGGCACCTGGCAGCCGGCAGCTAGGAGCTACATACAAAAACCTCCCACACCAGAATGCAACCAATGACGAGCGGCAAGGATCATCAAGAGAGGCAGAATTACCAATTGTGGCGTTAGATAGACAGCGGCCAGGAGACATCATTAAAAATCCTTCACCCTCAATTCATCTAAGGCCCACGTCCTTGGAAGAAGGGGTAAAACGGTGCTCCACCGAGTATAAAAATGCATCAGAAATACACAAACTGCTGTTTACTCCTAGATACACAGCCACAGGGTCCTTTCACATTCTGAACAGGACCAATATTGTCCAACTCTTTGGTCATATTGATTGCCTGGTACATATCACCTCGGAGATGATCGAATGGGTGATGTTCAAGAGCCTGGAGACAGACACCCACGGCGACTCCACCATAGTCGGATTTGCAAATCAGCAAGCCCAACAGGCTGTCCTCAATGAAGTAAGACAACTGGCAGAATGGGGCATTGAAGTCATCGCCCCCAGGGCACCAAAATATCCACATGTCCTCAGACCTCATTACGCCCTTCAAGAACCTACCTCTGTTCTCAAAGGCACAAAATCTACCAGCCCAGTTGGGGGACTGAAATTAAGTAGGCCAAGAAGCCCGCTAAAAATAAAAATCCTGCTAAAAGAAAAGCAGCGTAGAGTCCTGCGGCCTCAGCAAGGATTGGTTCACACGGAGGACACATGGAGACAGGGCCCCTAACCCTGCCTACACCCATGAAAACAGAGCCCGCGTAAACCCGTTAAGGAGCCAAGATTGCAAGCTAGCTATCATCTCATGGAACATCACGGGGCTATGTAATATTTTCAGGGACACGACCACTCTTCATTATCTTGCACAGGGGGATATATTGTGCATTCAGGAGACCTGGGCAAGGTCAACGACCCCAATAGCTGGCTTTTACGAATATTTTAAATCAGCAACCAAAAGGACAATCTTTGGTCGCCCGTCCGGGGGACTTTCCATCTTCGTAAGCCATGCTTGCAAATTTAATGTAAAAGAACTAAATCTTAAGTCACCTGACCTGCAAGGCATCACAATAGAAGGGATGAGAGCGGATCAAACACCTTGCCCGCTTTTATTAATCAACTGCTATCTCAACCCAGTAAAATTTCAATCCCCTCATGCCCTGGAAATACTGACCATCGTTCTGGAAGATCTACTATTAAGCTGCTTGCACCATGAAGTAATAATAGCGGGTGATTTTAACCTGAGAGGCCTGGACCTGATCCCTGTGGCACCCCCAAGTAAGAAGTCAGCCCCATTGATCGAACTCCTTGCAAACTACAAGCTGCAATCCACCCACGGGACACAAAAAATGAGCCAGCCCGCATGGACCGCTAATCCGACCTTTAGATTATATCTTTACCAATGAAGGACTGGCTCACAAACTTTGCAATTTTAACGTGGATGAAAGAGTCGAAAGCGACCATAGGCCCCTTCGTGCTATATTTAACCTATCATGTGAACAGGTGGACTCCCACGAAGTAATTGGTACGACCACAGGTGAAGAACATCATCTAGTTCTCAAAAGAATAAAATGGTCGACCAATCTCAGCCATAGACTATCGGCATATGTAGCCAGTAGGGAGGTAGAACGTAGGCTACAAGATAGTGAGAATATCACACACCTATGGGAAACACTGACCAAGGATATATTGAAGTGCCTGGGCAACACTCACCAACCAAGATGCTGCCAAAGAAACACTAGGCCAAGTCACTTAAAAACACAGAGCCTGTGCCAGATCAAGCGTGTACTCAACAAGGCAGCTAGGGCAAAAAAGAAAGGCACCCACCTGCCAGAGGGACCCCCCATTGCCGTTCTGCGAGCCAACTACAAAAAGAAGATCTAGGAATTGAAAAGGCAGCGGACCGAACAGAACTGGCTGACAGTGTTTACCTTAATCAAAGAAAAAGACAACAGCAAGCTCTGGTGCTACATCAATAGCTTGTCCAGTGGAGGCGCATACAAGGAAAACAGTGTTGCAGGGAAAGTGTAGGAACAGTATGCAAAGAGGCTGTATACCAGCGAGCCAAATCGGCCAATTCCTTGTAAAACCGCGTGGCCCAAGGCGGCAGCCGCTACCATCAAAACTGAATGTGCCCTGACAGAAGACCTAAGACCGACCCGACCCGGAAAATTCTCGGAGGCGGAGATAGTAAAGCACATCAAAGCCATCAGAACCGACGGCGCCCCTGGCCCAAACGGGATCCCTGCCCAGGTTTTTAAGACTGCCCCAGCCTTTTTTGCAACCACACTTACTTCTTTATACAACCACACATTCGCAACCGCAATCTTGCCAATTTCCTGGAAAGGCTCAATATTATTCCCCATTCATAAAAAAGGCGATCATTCGAACCCGGCTAATTGTAGACTCATAGCCCTCCTTGACATTGAAGCTAGGTATATGCCCGCCTTCTTTTAAAAGACCTGGAGATCTGGGTGGATAAGAACGGCATTCTTCCGCCCTCACAGACCGGCTTTAGGGCTAATAGTTCCGCTCTGGATAACATCACAGCGCTCACTTATCTCGCGAAGAAGGCTAACACGAGGAATAAGTTGCCTCTGTTCTGTTGTTTTATAGACTATTCTACGGCCTTTGACCGAGTGAACAGAAGCCGGCTTTGGGCAAAACTAGAGTCCTGGGGGATCCCCAAAGCCCTGCTAAAAGCCATAAAAGCACTTTATGAGGGGACCTGGGTTCAGGTGAAACTAAGCCCAACAATCACAACAACAAGAATTGCCACCAACTCTGGTTTAAAGCAGGGGTGCGTTTTGGCCCCCCTACTTTATAATCTGTATACAGCGGACATGGGGCAAGCCCTGAAAGATGCCAACCTAGCACCTCCAAGATTGGGGAAGCTGGCCTTGGGTTCTCTCCAGTACGCAGATGACACGGTAATCATGGACACACCAAGGTAGGGCTTTAAAGAGCCTTAAATAGTCTTGCCACCTACAACAAGGAGAACAATCTATGTATCAACGTGAGCAAGACCAAGATATTAATTTTTGGCAAATACCATCACAAAAAAAAGCTTCTTGGTCCCTGGGGGAGCACCGAATCACCACGGCCACATCTTACAACTATCTGGGCATATGGGTATCTGAGAGGGCCACCGCAATCAAACACCTGAAGGAGCTTAAACCAATAATAGATAAAATAATATCGTCTTTAAGACGCTTAAGTCATGGCCTGGCCAGTCCCTCAGCAGAACCGATGCTGACAGTACTCAGGGCTAAACTGATCCCTGCAATCACGTATGGCCATATAGCCTACCCTGGGGCATTCGAGAAAGTGGTCCACGCGGCTCAGGTGAAAGCATATAAGATGGTGCTATGGGCCCCTAGACACGCACGGAACAACAGGCTAAGACTAGAAATAGGCCTGAAACGACCGGAGCTGGCACTACTGGAGGATTTGCTAAAATACTATATTAGAGTACTAAAATCGCCCGAAAACACCCTAAAGCACTTCCTAAAAAACATTTTTCACAATGAAGGCTCGCCTTGGCACTCCAAGGTGGAACTAGCTATTGATGTTCTGAAAATCGAGGGAAGGAGTCTGTATCTGCACGATATTCCACACTCTGTCTGGGCCCAAGCAGTTAAGCGCCAAGTCCAGTCCATCTCATTTGAGCTTGACCTTTCTTCGCTCCGGCACAACCCTCTAACTCTGGCCCTGGACAACTCCTACATTCCCGGCAAACCCCAACCATATCTGCAAGATTCTTTAACAATCCATGTAAGACAGAAAATTCTGTTTCTGCGCCTTTTGGCCCTTAGGATCGCGGACTTCAACCCAAATTGGGCATGAAAGGACGGAGCCATCGCTTGCTGACTTTGCAACTATCACAGAGAATCCTGGCTACATCTGCTATGTTGCTGTACAAAGTTGGCCAGCGATCGACAGCGATTGCTGCGCCCGGCATTACGGAACCTGGGCCACAGAACATGCAGAGAGGCCTCGGACTAATGATTCTCAGAAACTACGACCTGCATGTTAGCTAGGGTCGGCAAGTTCATCTACCAAGTTAAAATGGCCCTCGATTCCCAATCAAAGGCAAAAGATCTGTAGGGACTTGACAGTGGGCTTAGCACTTTCAATGCCGCCCCATAATCGTTAGCCTACAGTTAAATCAGGGAGACGTCATAAAGTTATTGGAACCTTCGGACTGAGGCATTCAATCTGGGTCAGCTAAGGGCCTGGTGCTGAACCTACCCACTGGCAATTGGCCCCGCAGCGTGACTGATGACGTCGAACATTTACACGTCTCTGAGACTCTAGTAGGCGTGGACTCATGGAGAAATCAAAATCCTTATTCTTTTAATAGAACCCTGACTGGACTAAAGCAGCTCACATAGTCAGTCTTTGTAACTATATAGCTGCACTTTTGGTCTTACTTGGAGTTGTGCGCGACGGGGGGGTATTTCTTTGTATTTTATTGTAGTTCGTTGTATTTTATACTGTAAAGATTTTAAGTAATTGCACAGTTTATTATTAATAAATAAAAATAAAAAAGACTATTGTCATCACACTCACTTTACTCCCTGTATAAAGAGCCGACCTAAACAGACGTCGTAGCCAGTCTTCCCTGTGGAAACTTCTCCAAGTTCTTGAGATTCTCATAGTGACTGTCCTACAGTCTCTTTAGTCTCCACTCTCTGTCTAAGAACATTCTCAACTTGTCTGCACCTATGCCACTTGAAATGTTTTACTGTTCCCATCAAAAGGATGACACAGACCACAACTATGGCTATTGGCTTCAGAATATAACCAACAATTTCCTTCCCAAGATTTGCAAACCAACTTTCAATCTTTCCAAATCAATTACCAACCTTGCTCCAAACTCCCTTGGTTGCCAAATCATGTATCTCATGGTGTTTCTCAGTGATGTTACTTATATACCTCCTCAGATCCCTACTATGGTCTGGCATAAAAGTACAGCAATGTTGAACCCTCAGCATTTTACAGACTCTGTTTTCTTTTGCTAATAACACATCTAAAGCAAGACGGTTTTGCATCACCATAGCCCTTTGGAGACCATTTCTCCATCTACAAGTAAAAATGACTGAGCTGTATTTCCTGGCAACTTATCTACTATAGTTGACAGCTTTCTAATCTTAACATCATTCAAAACCTCTCCCAAACTCGGTATCAATGTTCCAAACATATCCTCTACAATCTCTCCCGCACTTGTACCATGTCTGTCTCTATATGGTAACTTCTCCCCCAAAGGCTTCAAATCCTCCACATGGTATACCTTCTGAAACACAACAGCCACATAACATGTGCCATACCAATTCAGTGGCAATCGGACATATGCATTTTTCCCACACACAAAATACATATTTGGCACCACTTGTACCGCTTCTTGTAAGAACGTCTTTGCAGGGGCTTCAATCGTAAAGATGTGATAACACATACTCTGTCCCACAAAGATCTTGTCATAATATGTCTGTACTTGTCTAATGCAAAGCTTTCATCATTTTTCCCAGTCTAAAGGTATTGGACCATAACTTCCCTTAGCTTTGTGAGCTAACCCCTCCTTGGTCCATTCGAATTTTCCTTTTCTACTGTCGAGTTTCATTGCTAATGATCCATGTCCATCTTCTACTTAATCTATGAACTTCTTTTCTACATCAGTCAACATAGAAGTCAAGTTGTCTATGTGCATACAATTTCAATTTTATTAGCATATGATTTGGAACTCGATTGAGATCCACATATAGTCAAGTCAAGTCAAGTCAGAGAATTTGTATAGCGCACTACATACCCAGAGGGTCTCAAGGCGCTTGAGGGGGGTGGGGAATTACTTGTCGAAAATCCACGTTTTAAGTTGCTTTCTGAATGCTAGGTGGTTCTGGGTAAGGCGAAGGTAAGTGGGAAGTGAGTTCCAGGTTTTAGCTGCCAGGTAGGAGAAGGATCTACCTCCCATGGTGGTTTTGTTGATGCGAGGTACAGTGGCAAGGGCTTGGTTGGATGATTGTAGCTGGCGGGAGGGGGTGTAGAAGGACAGTCGTGTGTTGAGGCATTCTGGTCCGATTTCGTAGAGTGCTTTGTGTGCGTGGGTTAGGAGCCGGAAAGTGATCCTCTTATTGATATAGACAAAACATAAACGACAACAAAATTTACAAAACATAAAATCCTTAGGATACATTCTATATACACAGAAACTGAAGTGTGGAAATCATATCCATTAATATAATTCTAAGAAACATTTAAAAAAAGTTAAAGATTCTGTAACAAAACATTTCATTGGGAGGGTTAAGAATGGCGTCGAATAAAGATTTGGCAGATAAAATGCTTGATTGTAAACAATCGGGTCTCACCCACTTTCGGCGATGAGCCATTAGGGCAGGACATATGAAAAGGATATGGGCAATATCCTGGATCGAATTATTATTGTTACATAAATTACATTTATCGGAAGAACCCTTCCATCTAGCTCGTAATTTATTTAAGGGGAGAAGATCTTGCCTCAAGAGGAACCAAAAACGGCGTAGGCCGTGAGGGAGGTTCCAAGAGGCATAAGGTTGTATGTGTTTAAATAAGTAAGAATTAATAACCTGCGTAACACCTTTCTTTGTAATAAGGACATCTCTGTCCCTCCTAAAACTTAACTCCCATGTAGCCAATCTTAGTGACGACTTTAGCTGATGTGAAGATAGCAAAAAAAGAGTTGATTCCTCCAATTCCAGTAATGTAACAGCCCTTCTGAAATTCTTTATAAGTGAGGAATATTCTTTTAGGGGACCCAGTAATTCTTTTTTAATAAGAAATCCTAAAGTGGCCGGTTTACCCTTGGCTAAGCAAGAGACCCAACGTATTACTCCCGCCAGGGCCTGAACCCAACTACTTCGTATGCCCAATTCAAGTTTAAGAGATTCCACTGTACAAGCATTATTAACCAAAGTTAGATGTCGCAAAAGTCTGCCCTCGATGGTATCTAAAAAACCCCATTGCCCCAAATCAATAAGCTCGATGCCATAGAGCAGAGAGGCTGGAATTTTTGCTTGGAAGGCCTCTAGCAGATGGACAAAATGTCTTTTGCCAGTGGCTTTATAAAGAGCACTCAGTCCATTTCCCTGTGTCTTGGCTTTCCAAATGTTGTTATCTATATGAGCCTTGTCGCTCAAGTTACCGCATACTATTTTCCCTAAAAAAAGTAAGATTTTACAATTTCCAGTTTCTCGCTGCCTAAAGACCAACTAAAATTGCATACACTGTATCTAGTGCAATAGTACGTATGAAATACTGCCCTATTTTGTTTTCTTGCTTATATACTTATGCAGGTGTTTTTTATCTGAAGCCTCCGAAAGCACCACATCATAATTCGAGAAATAGTGCTCGTAATGATCTTTACCACAGAACATACTCAGCAACAAACTACAAGCAATACAATAAGTCAGAGGCAAATGGTTGTTCCTAATGCCCTCCTCAATGGACGCAGGCAACTGCATGCACACATAGCAATCTCTCACATCCATCGTATTCACATACTCATACAACAGTTTTGCATAAGCATTCAACGTATAAACGCCTTTAGACAAAACTACTTGCAACAAGTGATTAGCCTTGTCCAGCACTCCAAGCTCCTAATGTACCCTCTTTTGTACTAGAAGTGGTAGGTGGGGATGTCCCATTTACTCCCACCCCATTCCCTTCTGTTTCGTGTGAACCTATAACGGACATGATAATGACTATCGCTATAACTATGATTACTCCTACTATAATTGTACCTATCACACATTTATTTATACAGTTTGAACTTCCAGACTCCATTTTCAAATGAGTTTGTGTTGCAACAGTAAGAAGATCAATACAACGTCTCTTTCTCACGTGTTTCTGGACTAGGACCCTGTCCCCTGGACTTAAATCAAGACAGAGGTCCTTTGAGGTTGGTGTAGTTGCAGCTTCAACCTGGTGAGACACAGAATGAACTATGTCAGTCAGTCCCTTGCAATAGTCAAGAATCAAATCATTAGTGATGTTTATCAACGCTACCGGCAAGCGCATCGCCCTTCCCATCAAAATTTCATGCGAGGAAAATCCAGTCCTCCTATCTGGAATGCTGCGTAAACTCATCAGTACCAAAGGCAACGCATCAGGCTAACTCAGTGAAGTTGAGGAGCACACCTTTACCATTCTCATCTTTTGAGTCCCATTAATCTGCTCTGCCTAGCCTGACGCCTCTGGCCTGTATCTACAGTGCAAGCTCTGATCAACCTGCAAAGCGGTACACAACAGCTTCATGATCTTACTATGGAATTGAGTTCCTCTGTCCTACTCCAATTAAGTTGGAAACCCCTACCGCGGAATCAACTCCCTACGTAACTGCTTGGCTACTGTAAGACTATCACACCATCTGGTCGGGTTTGTTTCCACCTACCGCGAAAAGATGCACACCACAACCAAAATCTACTGCAGCCTATTGCACCTAGGCATCTCAATGAAGCAGAGTTGGATCCTGTTAAAGGGACCTCTGGACTTCCGAAAGCTATTCAAAGCAACCACGGTTTTCTTTCCAGCATTCATCTGTTGGCACGTAATACATCTGTGACACACTGCTTCTGCAAACACATGAAATCTGGGGTTAAACCATATTTGTCTGAACACTTGCACCATGGCATCTCTCCCAATGTGAACTGATCCATGAATTTGTCTGGCCATAGGTCTCAGTAGACTATCCGGCAACACTGCTCTACCATCTGTTGAAACCCAAATGCCATCATCTTTCTTTTCGGAACCTGCTTTAGTTCAACCAGCTTCCTCTTGGTCTGACACTTCTCCCTGCAGATTCTGAACCTCATCCCAAGTGTCCGCTATGGCTAACATCATGCTGAGCTCCATTCTCTCTGTGCTCTCACCTGAATAATCCCCATTAAAAATACAAGCATGAATAGCACAAAAGGGGGCGATTTCGTCCATGTACCTATTCCCCAATATCACAAAATCCTCCCTCCTCCCATGGGCAGCACACTTCACGACAACCACTTTCTTTGGTCGCTGCAGGGTTTCCATCAGTTGCCTCACTTATTCCCCATTCCTGATAGGAAATCCTGAAGACGTGAGAGCCCCCTTTATGACCATAGCTGTTTGAAGTCATGACCTACACCGAAACCGTACTGGCTATTGGTATAGATAGCAACTAGGTCTAGTTACATTGTTGATAACATCAGGCACCTGTATACTTTCCTCATCCTGAAACTGATTTGCTTGGCACTCACGCTTCCAATGCCCATTTTAGTGACAATAATGACAAGCAGTGGTTAACTTTCATGTACGGATGTCTATCCATAACTTGAGATCTGTTCCTTTCCCTTTTCCCTGTCCTGTATTGTTTGGTGCATTCTGAATCCCTTCTTGATTGTTCCATTGATTCTGACCTAAAGTCTCTCCATTTGTCTGTGCCTGTTCTACCCTGTTTGCATTCCTCATCTGGACCAACATTAGTTTGTCCTTCATTTTACTGTGCTGAGATTCCACATTGTCGCTACAATAGCTGGCATGGTGTGCAGAAAAAATATCGAGTTTAAATGTCGACTTACAGAAATATCGAGTTCTAAATATCATGAGTGAGAAATATCGACAGCAAGAATATCATGGTCAAGAATATCGATTTAAGGTAAGAAATATCAAATTAAAAAATATAGAAGTGTTTAATATCATTTGCAAAAATATTGTTGTTTAAAATATTGATTGTTTAATTAGTGTTATGTATTTTAATATATATTTTAAATGTATGTGATGTATTATTTTTGTATAAATATTGTTTATATTTTTTAATATATGTGTTAAAGTTTTAGTTGTTAATAATATTATTTGAGTTGAATTTTGCATTTTTTAGTTACTTACCGGGTTGTGGGTTTATAGGGGACTAGGTTGGGAAGTAATTTAATTATATTTAATTATTGATTACTTTTTATTCATTAATATTTATTTAATTGAGATTTTAAAGTGTTAATTGTGTAAAGTAATTTATTATTAATTAATTAATAACTGATTGTTAATTATTAATAATTAATTATTTGGTAATTAATTATGGTAATTGTATAAAACATTTTAGGTGCGTGTTTTTTGGTTTATAGGGGTAAAGGGTGGGAAGCACCGTTCCCTCTAGGGCATGTGCATGCGTTCGCGCACCTCCCTTGACATCAGCGCACACCGCCTCGGGTGGAGCGCGCACACAGGACGTCGCAGGAGAGAGTCGTGCCGCCGGCCGCTTTAAAGAAGCGAGCGGCGCGAACACGAGGCACTTTTCCATTGGGTGGCGGCGGAGCGGTCGTGAGGGGTGCAGGTAAGGAGGCGGGGGCTGATGGGGCTTGTGAGGCTTGTGGCTATGTGGGAGCGTGGGGCAGACTGTGGCCTTTTGTTTAAGTATTGCTAGGGAAAAATGAGTGGAACAGAGGGCAGAAAGGCACAAACAAACAGTGGAACAGAGGGCAAAAAGGCACAAAAAACGAGTGGAACAGAGGGCAGAAGGGCACAAAAAACGAGGGGAAAACTAAGTGGAACAGAGGGCAGAAAGGCACAAAATACGAGTGGAACAGAGGGCAGAAGGGCACAAGAAACGAGGGGAAAACGAAGTGGCACAGAGGGCAGAAAGGCACCAAAAACGAGTGGAACAGAGAGCAGAAAGGCACAAAAAACTAGTGGAACAGAGGGCAGAAGGGCACAAAAAACAAGGGAAAAACGAGTGGAACACAGGACAGAAAGGCACAAAAAACGAGTGGAACAGAGGGCAGAAAGGCACAAAAAACCAGTGGAACGGAGGGCAGAAGGGCACAAAGAAAGAGGGGATAACGAATGGAACAGAGGGCTAAAAGGCACAAAAAAGGAGTGGAACTGAGGGCAGAAGGGCACAAAAAACGAGTGGAACAGAGGGCAGAAAGGAACAAAAAACGAGTGGAACAGAGGGCAGAAAGGTACAATAAACGAGTGGAACAGAGGGCAGAAGGGCACAAAAAACGAGGGGAAAACTAAGTGGAGCAGAGGGCAGAAAAGCACAAAATACGAGTGGAACAGAGGGCAGAAGGGCATAAGAAACTAGGGGAAAACAAAGTGGCACAGAGGGCAGAAAGGCACAAAAAATGAGTGGAACAGAGGGCAGAAAGGCACAAAAAACCAGTGGAACAGAGGGCAGAAAGGCACAAAAAACCAGTGGAACAGAGGGCAGACGGGCACAAAAAACGAGGGAAAAACGAGTGGAACACAGGACAAAATACGAGTGGAACAAGGGCAGAAGGGCACAAGAAATGAGGAGAAAACGAAGTGGCACAGAGGGCAGAAAGGCACAAAAAACTAGTGGAACAGAGGGCAGAAAGGCACAAAAAACCAGTGGAACAGAGGGCAGATGGGCACAAAAAACAAGGGAAAAACGAGTGGAACACAGGACGGAAACGCACAAAAAACGTGTGGAACAGAGGGCAGAAAGGCACAAAAAACGAGTTGAACAGAGGGCAGAAGGGCACAAAGAACGAGGGAAAAACGAGTGGAACAGAGGGCAGAAAGGCACAAAAAACAAGAGAAAAACGAGTGGAACACAGAACAGAAAGACACAAAAAACAAGTGGAATAGAGAGCAGAAAGGCACAAAAAACAAGTGGAACAGAGGGCAGAAGGGCACAAAAAACGAGGGAAAAACGAGTGGAACAGAGGACAGAAAGGCACAAAAAACGAGGGAAAAACGAGTGGAACAGAAGGCAAAAGGGGCACAAAAATGAATGGCACAGAGGGCAGATAGGCACAAAAAACTAATGGCACAGAGGCAGAATACAGAAAAATAGGGGCAGCTAAGAACAGAAGGCAGAACGGGCAGATAGGCACGGGGGCAGCGAGGGGAACAGAAGGGAAAACTGGGCAGAGACACGGGCAGCGAGGGGTACAGAAGGAAAGACCGGGCAGAGAGAGCACCGGGACAGCTAGGGGACCAGGGGGGCACAGACCACGTACAGACAGTGGGGAAGACAAACAACAGCAGTCACAGACACAACAATGAAAATACAGGCAATACAATAAATTTGCAAACTGCCCTTAAGACCCTTATTGTGGCTCTGTATGTGTGAAAATGCACCATCTTTTCACTTTTTAAAGTAAACCTTGTGAGTGCCATTTGGCGCTGCAGACATGTGCGGTTTGGTTCCGGGCGCACATAGCCATGGTTGCAGTGCACAGAGTCCCTCCACTGCCGCACACAGAGGAAAAAAATTAGAGGGAACATTGGTGGGAAGTAATTTACTTTTTATTAATTAATATTTAGTTGTTATTGATATTAATACATTGATTGAAAATTAATTAAGGAAATTGTGTAATTAATTTTAGGTGTGGGTTGTGGGGTTTATATGGGTAAAGAATAGGAAGTAATTTATTTTTGATTAATTAATGAGTAGTTGTTAATTGATATTAATTAATTTATTTAACATTAATTATGGCAATTGTATAATTAATTTTAGGTACGGGTTGTCGGGTATATAGGGGTAAAGGGTGGGAAGTAATTTATGTTCAATTAATTAATAATTAAATGTTAATTAATATTAATTAATTACTTGCAAATTAAATATGGAAATTGTGTAATTACTTTTAGGTGTTTTTTGTGGGGTTTATAGTGGTACAGGTGTGAAGTAATTTGTGTTTAATGAACAAATAATTTGTTGTTAAATAATATTAATTAATTAATTGATATTTATTTATGGTTATTGTTTATTTTTTGTGTGTGTTTTTTACTTTTAAAAGGGTAAAGGGAGGGTATTAAATATATGTTACTTACTTTATAATTAGTAGGTGAATAGTAATCGTTTTTTAAATTAAGTTTTAATTGTGTAATTCACATTTTTACAGTTTAATTTTAGCTGTGTGTTGTGGGAATTATGGGGTTAAAGTATGGGAAGTTAATTCATTTTTATTAGTTTTATGTTTTTTAATTAAGATTTCTTTAATTGGTAATTAATTATGTTTATGTTGAAAGTAACTTTTTAAAGATTATCTGTGAGTTGTGATTTGTGTGGTGTTGTAGGATAGTAAATAAAAGAAATCCATAAATCCATTTATGTAATAATTAATATTTTTGTATGTAAAAATCTTCTAGTTAAAAGTATTTGTTTGAAGAATATTTTTTATTATATATAATATTTGTAGGTCTTTGTCATCTATAATTAACATTATAATATGTTTTTGTTTTTATTTTTAATATTAAATACAATTGTATTTTAATTTTTAACATATATATGTATTTAATTTTAATTAAAAAAATAATATTTATTTTATTTTATTTTTTAACTGACTAGAGTTTGACTAGTGAATTCTATACATATGCTATCCAACATTTTCCCCACTATTGCACTCACTGGAGTGGGAATAGTAATTTTTGCCCCTTTGCTATCCAACACTTTCCCTACTGTTGCACTCACTGATGTGGGAATAGTAATTTTTACCCCTCCGCTATTCAATAGCTACCCTACTGTTACACTCACTGGAGTGGGAATAGTAATTTTTACCCCTCTGCTATCCAGCAGTTTCCCTATTGTTACACTCACTAGAGTGGGAGTAGTAATGTTTACCCTTCCACCATCCAATACTTTCAATACTGTTGCACTCACTGGAGTGGGAATAGTAAATGTATTCCCTCCACTATCCAACACTTTCCCTACTGTTGCACTCACTGGAGTGTGAATAGTAATTTCTACCCCTCCACTATCCAACACTTTCCCTTTTGTTGCACTTAATGGAGTGGGAATAGTGATATTTACCCTTTCTCTCTCCAACACTTTCCCTACTGTTGCATTCTTTAAAAAAAAAAAATGTAAGCCAAAAGTATGACATACATTACATATATACGTTAGAAGTGTTAACAATACATAAATCTGTATTTTGAACTTAGACAGTAGTCAAGAAGAGGAGGCGACAATTAAATAAGGTGTGGGAGAAAACAATCCTAACCGTAATTTAAGAAACAGCGTTTTCTCAAAAAGAAAAATAGAAGAAGCATCTGACATAAGGCCGTAACAGAGCATATTATAAAGTGGCAATGCCTAGTTACTCCCATTGAAAACCAGTCCAGATCCGATTAAAATAAAGCTAAGAGCGCAGCCCTCTAACTTTACACAAGGCAAGTTCCATATCGTAGATCTATTTGAGTAGAACCCAGAACTCATTAACACTAGGACTGACATTATCAATCCAAACTATAGCGACACATAACCGGGCACATGCTATAATAATAGTCGCCAACAAGTTCACATAGCCAGCTGCCTCACTTTTAATCCCCAGAAATATTTCTTTCTAAGTAAGCTGAAAATTTGGGCCGAGAAGCGAGCAAAGAATACTGGCGACCCCATTCCAAAACCTAGTCAGCCTTGGACAGTCGACAAACATGTGCCTGAGGTCTGCAGAAGAGAGTTGACATGTCGGACAGAAGGATTTTTCGGAATCTCGAGAGGCCCACTTAGATATAATCTCTGGTGTATAGTATAGCATATATACTACCCGATGCTGTTGCACCTTCAAATTAACTGATGTTACACCTCAGTCTAATATGCTCATGGACTCCTGTATATCCTCTGCTGTTATTTCATCCCTCAGGGCCCGACCTAATTTTGCTGCGATCTGTAAGCTATTGTCACTAGCGCTAGCCAGAAATTTCTAATAGGCTAGACCAATAGACCCTTGACGAGAGCATGAATATATTCCGGACAGTATTCCCGACGGGTTTGGCATTGATAATAGCTTTTTGCCTCAAATGAAAAAGTTCTATCCTGTAAATTCTTAAAGAACGTATTTTGCAAAAGGTCAAACTCGTCTCTAAGCGCAGCAAAAGAGAGGAACCCCTGTTCATCATATAGTTGACCCTGCCGTGTAATGCCCTTACAATGCCAGTCTTTCCCAATAAGGTCCTGAAATATATTGGGCAGCAAAAGATTACCCAATAACACTATGTATTGATGCAGCACTGGAAGCAAAAATTGCTTACAGACATCTTGCCATATCCGAAATATGTCTTTAACTACCTTGCACTTCACTCACTTGAAGTAGTTAGGATCAAACGTTTTATACAGCATAAACCCGACTGATGGGCTGCAGGCGAATTGATAACATAGTAAGGTTGGGCCAGCGTCCAGCCCGTAGAGCAAACCATGAATCCGACCAACAAAGGAAGCCCATTAATAAAGCTTAAAATCAGGGAGCTTATAATCCCTTCGTACATATGGTAATTTCATAAACTTGAGAGCCCTCCTGGCACGCCTATAAGCCCAAATGAAACTTCCTATGACACTGTCTAATTTCTTGACAAAAAGACCAAGGCACCCACAAGGGTGTTGAGCGAAACAAATATAAAAATTAAGGGAAGATCTTCATTCTTATGACGTTACACCTCCCAGATATGTTTAGCGGGAGCCGATGCCAGCTGCGCAATGTGGCCTATATTGTCTTCAGAAGGGGTTCGTAGTTCAGAGTTACAATATCATCAACCTGGCTACTAACACATACCCCGAGATAAGTTGCTGTTTGTGTAACCCCTAATGCTGAAAGCAAGGCTTCCAATTGAAAGTTGACAATTGTCTGAGTTTTGGCTAAATTCAACTTGGAGCCCGAAAAGGTGCTGAATAACTCGGCCTCTTGTGCAATGTGTGTGATAGCTTCTCCAGGGTTGACAGAAAAGACTGCGATATCGTCAGCATATCCAGTAACCTTAAGTTTCATACCGTTAAGGCATACAGGGGAAATCCCTCCATTGAGCAACAAATGCCTTATATATGGCTCTTAATAGAGGCCAAACAGCAGGGGGGGAAATGGGCATCCCTGCTGTGGCCCCCGATGGAAGTCAAAGATGGCAGATGTAATGCCATTCAGTTTAATTGTGGCAACAGGCATCTTATACAGCTTCTGTACAGAAGAGATAAACCGGGGGACAAGACCAAATTACGTCATGGTAAGCCCTAAGGCCACTCTATCAAACGCCATTTCTGCGTGAAGCATAACCATGCCAATCTGTTAGTTACATTTGCAAGAGACGTCAAGGACAGCTATAGCAGTGGCTGTTGTGTCTCTGCCAGGAACGATGCAATGCTGTTGCTTTGATACTAGCTTAAGAACAGGGCCGGACTGGGAACCAAAACCGGCCCGGCAAAGTGCTCGGTCGCCCCCCGAGGGGATGTTGGGGGTGCGACCGAGCTCTTTGCCGGGACCGGTTTTCGGCCGATTTTGTTGCAGCGCCGATTTTGCAGCTATGCTGCCTAAATGGCCCTGTAAAAAAAACGGCCCCCAGGGGTCCAAAACCGGCCACCACCCTTGCAGCGCACCGGGGGATTGCCCAGTGCCCGCAACGGCCAGTCCGACCCTGCTTAAGAATGAGAAGAGTGAGACGGAAGGCCAGAATCTTAGAGAAGATGTTGGCATCTGCATTCATTAAAGATATCGGATGACAGGATCTTCTGTCGTCGATCGGCTTCCCCTTTTTAAGGAATACCACAATATTGGTTACGCACCATGAGGCAGGAGCATGACTCTCATTAGTAATATCAGTACTCAATTGCATATATACTGGTGCCAATAAATCTCTGAAAGCCTTATAAAAATGGAATGGGATAGCATCCTCGCCAGCCGCCTTTGCAGAATGTAAGGACTTAATAGCCTCTACAACCTCAGTTAGCGCAATATCGTTCTGTAATTCGTTGGCATCCAAAGAGTCTAGACAAGGAAGGCAGTTCCCCTGCACATACTCATAACAGATATGCTGACTAAATGGGGAGGCAGCAGAATATAAATTGACATAAAACAATCTGAACTGCTTCACTATACCATGTGGTTGAGTGAAAGACAGGCCGCCCTCCCCTTTAATGATTTTAAAATTAGACCTGGCCTTTTGGTCGGCAATCTGAAGAGCCAGCACCTGCCCCACTCTCTCTCCGTATTCATATTCCAGAGTTTTATGCTTATGATAATTAATAGCGATTTTATCCAATAGCCCTTTATTGATTTTAGACTTAGTTTTGAAAAGCTGAAGATTTTTTGACTGAAACCCTGGATCCCTGCCTGCGATTGCCCCAGCGTGTTGGTGCTCTAAGTCAAAGTACTCATGCCGGGCCACCCCTACTGTTGCAGTCATTGGAGTGGGAATAATAATTTTTACCCCTCTGCTATCCAACACTTTCCCTACTGTTGCACTGACTGGAGTGGGAATAGTAATTTGTACCCCCCGCTATCTAACACTTTCCCTACTGTTGCACTAACTTGAGTGCGAATAGATAATTTTTACCCCTCCGCTATCCAACACTTTCCCTACTGTTGCATTGACTGTAGTTGGAATAGTAAATTTGATCCCTCCTCTATCCAAAGCTTTCTCTAACGTTGCACTCACTGGAGTGGGAATAGTAATTTTTACCTCTCCGCTATCCAACAATTCCCCTACTGTTGAACTTATTGAAGTGGGAATAGTAATTTGTACCCCTTAGCTATCCAACACCTTCTCTCCTGTTGCACTTACTGGAGTGTGAATAGTAATTTTTACTCCTACGCTGTTGCACTTATTGGAGTTGGAATTATAAATGTAATTCCTCCGCTACCCAACACTTTCCCTGCTGTTGCACTCATTGAAGTTGGAGTAGTAAATTTTACCCTTTCGCTATCCAACACTTTCCCTATTTTTGCCCTCACTGGAGTAGGAATAATAATTTTTACCCCCCCGCTATCCAACACTTTCCCTGCTGTTGCACTGACTGGATTGGGAAATGTAAGTTTAATTATTTTTAAATAGTTTAATGTTTTAAATTATAATAGAATGTTTTTTTATTATATTTTATGTTATTTGTATATATATATTTGTACATTATATATATAATTAGAAAAGAAATAAAATTAATAGTTTATTAGTTGTTTCACAGTAAATATATACATATTAATTATTATGTTTGTGTTTAACTTTTTAAAATTACGTTCATTTGTTAAAATGTATATTAAATGTAAATTATTTTGTTACATTTTTTTAATTATTGAATATCCTTAATATTGAATATTTGATTTTTGATATACATATATAAATCGATATTTTGTACAACAAAATGTTTTTGATCGATATTCTTTCGTCAATATTTTTGTACTTACTTTAGGTATAGGTAGTCGATATTTTTGTAGTCTATATTTTTTCATCAGTATTTTTTACATCAATATTTTTTACATCGATCGTGTGTCAGTGAACCATCTGGTATACCATAGGATGTCGTCCACGGACTTTTTTTGCCAGCAGATTAGATGTTGAATCCTAACTCTGATCTCCTGATGTCAATCCCAGCACAAACTTAGGAACAAACTGTCCCATATCCTTTGGGTCTAAAGAATCCAATCCGCTGTACTGCTTGAAGGCTTGCAGCAGCCGTTCATAATAAGCATGCACCGATTCCTTAGGCTCTTGAGTGGTTGGAGCTATCTTGACCCAATAGTTATCTTGTGGGGCAATCTTATACTGTAACCATGTAATTACCTGTTCGAGTGTTTTCATCACCAAAGGTAAAGGACCATGAGTTATGGGGTCTCTATCTAGTTCAGTAGAAAGTCAATCAATGGCAATTTTACAAGCAGACCACAAGTCACTAGGAACCACAATGTCAAACAATGTATTAAGATTAAACAACAACACCTTTGAAATCTTTTCAAAGTGATCGACTTGCTTATACCATTCAGCAGGTTTCTATCTCAGCTGAGGAAAATCATTTGTGAATGCTGCCAAATCACCCCTCATCAAAGGTACATGCACATACCCTCCACTTGGTACCACTCGCAATGAGTAAGCTTCAACTTCTGGTATACCTTCTCCTGGCTGAGGAGTATCTCCCACCACCTTCCTAACGTTCTTCTTTGACCATCTTTCTTCCCATTTGTCAAGCATGCTCCATGTGAATATCCCTATGACCAGCTCTCGAATGTGTGTCTTCAACCCTATCACCCAATTCCCTTCTAGTTCCTGTTCTGTATAAGTCAACCTATGATTACCCTGTAGCATTTTAGTCTTCGACAATCTACATCATACTTTTAAAACAATTCTGTCAATTTCTCATGTGCTCACCTAGCTTTTTGAGTGACATCCTTTGCTACGAATAACAAGTCATCCTGTTTATAAAGTTCTATCCTTTCCAAAGACAAGCTTCCACTTATTATCTCATTTACTTCTGATTTTAACCTCACCATATCTAGCAATTTCGCTTTTACTGCAGCCTTAACCATTCTCTGACTTGACGCACTACTCTGTCCTTCCTTCTCACCACTCTGCTTCTTTTGTCGACTTTCTGATGCTGAAGCCTGCAACACATGCTGATCTCCAAAAGCTCCCTGATCTGTACCTACCTCTGCTATCCTTCCCATTGGTCCTCTAACTGGAGCTTTCCACATTCTCAAATCTGAGTTTGCCAGTGATACTGATCGTACTATACCGGACCCAACACGCACCCTCAAGGAGTCTGCGGTAGCTGGCAATTGGGTACTAGCTTCTACAGGCACTAAATGTGGACTGTTTCTATTCACCGTCACATTTCCTCCTGGGTTGACCCTTCCTCTAAATCCTGACTGTTGTTGACTAGCGTTTTCTCTTAGACTCAGTTCATAAACAGAGACTACAGGTCCCATGGTGACCAGCACTGTAAGGGCTTCCGGCAACCTTATGGCAGTGCTAACTCGACTTAATTCTGCACCTCCAAGTACTGATATTTCTGTCCCTTCTGCTCCTGTTGATATCGTACCCACACTCCTGCACTATGGCCTATCTGGGGCATTACTATTCTTTCCATACTTGCTGCATTCACCAGTTCTCATCTTCCTTCTTCCGAGTGTGGATTGTATGGTGGAGGACGCTCTGCTAATAGTCTGTGTAACAAGCTGTCATCGGTATCATTCCCACCATCTTCATTCCTAATCTGAGCGTCTCTCCTTGATGGTGTCTACTCTACACATCTTCAACTGTGCATAGCATCGTGCATCCTGATAGACTTTCATTGCCTTCCTCATCCTGCTCTGACACTTTTCCCTGTTCATAGCCTGAGCTGCTCGCATCCAAGCATCTAATGCCTTAAACTGTTTGGGTCTTGCTGGAGGCCGCAATGAAGACATCAGTCCCCTCAACTGATACAATAACTCTAATCAAAATGAACAATAGGATGGAAAAGCACAATCTCCCTCTTTTTCCGTAATCTTGTACCAATTTTGAATCCCAACTATAGTATGGAGTCCTACATTCGTTGCCATATAATGTGCTGGGGTATCCTCGGTCTGTGCTTCTTCACCCTCTCGAGTCACCACTCCTCTATCTCTCCTACATAGATCACATAGCCCCTTAAAACATCACATGATTAAACCAATTTTCCTCAAATTACACAATTCCTCACTTCAACCTTCCTGATGATCACCAACCAATCCCAGTGCTGCGTTACAACAACTAACCTATAGCAGTGCGGAAAAATCCGACATCACCATTTCCTCCTCGCAACGGTTCACCCTCCTTCACAATCTCACAATACAGATTCACTCTTGCAGTCATCAAAACAAGTAATTGTCTGTTTTTCTAAAAGATCAATAAAATTGAATCACTCAAGGACATCAACACACCTTGACCCTCGACCTGCTCTGGCTACTCGAATCAATGTAGTTCACTCCTGCACAGCAGACTTTCCATACAATCCTAAGAAGTTCACGTAAAGTTCCCTGTCTCAGGCGGGTTGTTGATAGTGCATCACGGCTTCCCAAAAAACCAATGGTCAGACAATTACAACAAATCAGTTTTTCCTACACCACAAATATATACATATCCCAGGATCTTAGGCTACTCTTGAGCATGATAACCAAAACAAAACGAAACTCTTGGAACGTGCACATATGGGCTGAAACTAACCCTGAGTGGGTAACTGTGCCAGCGGAGTTTGCAGAGATTTCCCTACTCCGCGCTCCGTGGCGAACGCGGAGATAGGCAAAACTCCGCCCCTGTGGAGGAGGGGAGTTAACTGCTCCCTCCCCTCTTCCAAATACTTTAAAAATAATAAAAAGAAGGCACTTGCCTGTGTTTCTGCTGCCTCCTCTGCCTGGCCAGTCTCCTTCCTGCTCCTCTCGCATCCTTTTTCATAGAAAAACCCACTACGTTGTACGTCTTGTGAGTGCGCATGTGCAAGATGTACAACGTAGTCTTTTGTTCAATAAAGAAATAAGCGAGGCGGCGAGGAGCAGGAAGGTGAGCGGCCAGTAAGGGGAGGTGGCAGAAACACAGGCAAGTGCCTTCTTTTTATTATTTTTAAAGCATTTGAGAGGGGGGCGGGGAGGGAGCAGAGCGGAGCTATGTGTAGCTTCACAGAGTTTTTTTCGAACTCTGTGGAGCTACGTGTAGAGGCACTACGCCACCTCTGCCCACCGCTATCCGAAACCACATTCGCTCAACACTCATCACAACTCCGCAAGACATCACACAATCAAATCTTTGACATAATCTATCACATGACTCATCCCTTTTGATACTCACTCCTCTGTTCACTGCGGTTCTCGCCACATCATCAATCTCCGTCGGTCTCCATAAAAATCTGCTGTTCTCCGGGCTCGATCATTGGGCTTTATTCTTGGGCTCTATGGCTCTAATCTTTTCTAGAGTTTTCTAGATTCTCCTCTCACTTCAAGACACAACCATACTACACTGCTACCAACTGAAGGAGTCGAGTTCCATGTTCTAGACTTACTCTGGAACCCATGGCCGATGTCTGTTTTTGTCAGCTTGAAAGTGTGGAGGAGAGGAAAAAATATCATTAGCCAATTACACATTACAGTTCCAATGAATCGTGGCTCCAAAGGATCAGAGACTCTGATCCAAATTTAGTTTATTACAAAGCCAAGAACAGCTGGACATACAAATACCTCAAAAAGAGGGTGTAGAAAGACATTTAACCAATACAAAGCCAAACCGACGGGTGAAGTTATGACGGTGCAGCATACACAAAATAACCAATTCCAAAATCAGGACACAGAAGATTACCCCTCCAGTATCCAGTGTCGCCTTCATCGGAGGTTCGTAAGTAAAAAGCATTAGTCCGTCCCTACACTACTGCTAACGTGTCATCCCTACTAAGCATTTCCCCAAGGCAAGGGTTCAAAAGGTGTCAGCTTGTGAGGGCTTCCTAAGAAGGCCATACAATCTGAATGGGTCAAGAAAAACATAAAGCTACAGAGCTTGCTCTTAGATGCTCTCTCCTCTCAAGGCAGAAGTCCCCGGACTCTGTCCCTAACTCCAATACAAGAATTGATACAAGACTTCCCATAAGGCTGTGCAGCAACACATCATCCATGCAAGACACCTCCTCGTAGGTAACGTTTCATGCCACAGCGATGCTCCCAGGCCTTGGCTTGATGACCTTGATTCCCAGGCTCTCTCCAGTGAAAAAAGAACACCATTCCACATTATCAGCATCGCCGTTCAATTGACTTCTCCTCCCTAAGTCAAACTTCTAAAATAAAGACATGATTCTAACTAACAAAGATACATTTCTCCACCTGCAATGGGAAATGTGAGAAAGAACAAGTTCTAAATTAACCCTGGGCAAAGCACTACGCTACGCTTGCGTAGTTTGCAAAGTTTGCGCTACTTTGCAATACGCAAATTGCACATAGCACAGTGTAAACATGCGTAGCGTAGTGCAGCTGTAATTTTTTGCTTGCTCGCGGTCCTCAACGTCAAGTTGGCGACTGCGAGCAAGCAAAATGAAATCTCAGCGAGGCCTTTTCCTCGTTTGCGATCAGCAACATCAAGTTGCCGATCCCAAGCGTGGAAAATAAACCTCCCAGCGAGATTCTCAATGCGGGGAGGTCAGTTTTCTCATTGCGAGTGGTCGCGTATGCTCGCGACCGCTCGCGATGAGAAACTAACAGTACGCGTTGAGAAACCAGCCGCTCGAGTAAAAATCTACTCGAGCGGCAGAAAACTACAGTTCGCACTGTGCAAGATGTCGTTTTCAATGATTGAACAGTGCCGGATGCTTGTCCACACTGTCCAATCATTTAAGAATATGACATCTTGCACAGTGCGAACAGGCGACTATGCACTTCGCATAGTTACGCATAGCGCTACTTCGCAAACTACGCCCCGGGTTATTCTAAAAACACATGAATTCTACAAGCAAACCTAACTCAGGAGCAGCAGGGAGAAATACACATCAGGCCTTTAGAATTTATCCAACATAAAAAACAGCACATTGTTTTTATAAAGCACACGCATACATGGCCATTGTTACTGAGCACGTTTAAGTCAATGCTTTCCATAAGCATACAAATTCTATACCACTGTGGAATTTTAGTTCGTGAACTGAACATCATCTGCGCCATCTTGCCCATTCCTCAGACTCACGTATGAACATACACGACAGCCATTTTAGGTACCATGGTCTCCCTGTTCACGATCGATCATCAGCGCACTTCCCTGACCCTGCAAGCATCCCCCATGCACCCTGGCTGCCCCCGCTTTCACATGCGCGAGTCATGAGCCCTCCTCTTCCGCATGACTCTGTCTCTGGGAATCACACCCCGCGCCTGACCAACACCTCCTTTCCTTCCATGAATACCCCTCTTTTAATAAACCCTTCCTCTATGCTCGATTGTCCACACCGATCCTTTCTGTCATGAATATCTCTCCTTTGATGACCCCTTCCTCTGAGCCCGATTGTCTGCACGGACCGCTGGTCATCCATTGGCCTGAGGATACAGTTTATTGCCCACTACTGTATGCACTCGCCCCTCTTCAAAGGAGCTACTATTGATCATGACCTCCCCACCCCCTGAGATTCGATCAGGCGCACACATTCCAAAGGAATCGGCGAAACACTCAGCTGCGTGATAGTCCCCTCCTATTGTATGGGGGGTGAGGACCTCTACTGTAGCCACGTGTTGGAATGAGCCGGAACTGGGGGGGTTCCGGGGATGTCATTTTTCATTACTTCACAATGTCTTTATTGTAATAAAGAGCGGTCACATGTCGTAAACCAGTGTATAAAAGGCCAGGCCTCAGAGAGGCTGTTAGAGAGCACCTCGAGACGATACCTTGCTGTCCGATCTGATGTGTTCTGCTCCGTCGGAATAAAACTTGTTTCCTGTCTTCCAGTCTCCAGCGCCTGCCTCTTTATTTGATAAACTTCGTATGGTATTAGAGGCGTTTAACGCCGGGCAAAATTATTTAAGAAACATCGACTAAAATCTCCTGACCATTTTCCTGACTTTCCTCAATTGGCGTCCCAAGTGTGGGGCCCATCAGCGACACGTGGATCCAGTGGGAGAGGTCCCGACGACAGAGTGAACGACTGCAACGATCGGGAGAGCTCCTGTCCGATAGACCCTCGTCTGACAGCCGATCAGCTGAACTTCACTGATTCCGAGCAGACCTCTCCCGAGTGATCTACGGTCCTGATTGGGAACCATCAGGAGTGCTGCGGTAGCAGCAGAGAGTAGAGGACGATCGGGCGCTGGAAGCGGAAGACGAGAAACTGTCCAAGCGGTCCGGGTAAGGTCGTGAAACACGACGAATTGCGAATTGATTGATTGTTTGATTGATTGAAATACTAGTATTTGCATTGTTGCTCTTTGAGATATTCGCTGCCTGCAAACGGGGAGGAATAGGAATATTCTATCTCCTTTTGCGGATAGTGAAGGGTAGGTAACGCGGACTTTTGTCCCCCATTGTAATCTGTCGTACCTATTTTTCTCCCCACTGATTGATTGTCCGAACATAGATTGTTTGGAGTATAGTTCTTTTGAGGTTCTCTGCTTGCAAATAACGTAGAATAGCCATATTCTGTCTAGTCTTTGCAAACAGTGAGAGATAGGTAGTGCAGACCTTTGTCCCCCGTTGTAATCTGTCATGCCTGTCTTCTCCCCACTGATTGGTAGTTGGAACAACCCGGACCGCTTATTAGAGATGAACCATCCAGCTCCATTGGAAGGCACCCCTAATAAGGACATGTTCACTAAACAAGGACTAGTCGCTATAGCTTATAGTAAGTTATGGCATAAATATACAAAAAAGGACCCCGAAAGTCAGTGGCCACTGATAGGTTCCTTTGATGATCATAAAATAAAAGCGCTAGAAGCAGCTGTTAGAATAAATAAGGCAACGCCCACCATGCTCGATAGTATCGGCATGTGGCGCAAAGAAGCAGAGCAACGAAGAAAAAGAGAAGAAGCAAGAATAGGGAAAGAATTACGAAAGGCAGCCCACCTGGCCGCTAAGGAACTAGATGAAGAAATAAGAAGGAGAGAGGAAGTGAGACAAACGCAAGAATCAGGGTCGACAGGCCAATGTCCTGTTAGGACCCCCTCTACGCTCTACCCGGAGATGCCCTCCAAACAACGGGCAAACGACGAGTTACTGCTAGGTCCTCCGATTATCTACATGCCCCCTCCTTATGCCCCCTGCCAGCCTCTGGCACAGCACCTACCAGTTCTGAGTGCGGGCGAGGGTGACTCTAGCGCTAGTGCCCCGGCTCTTACGGCCTTCGCACCAGCCACATCGGTAACAACATCAGATGAACTCGAGACTAGCAAGCAGCTAACGGCCAGACCAAATAGGTTGAGCAAAGACGAGCGGGATGGGATAGACAAGATAGCAAAGACACTGGTAGAACGGAAAGAGAGCGAAGAATATACGATGGATATGCACAATTCACATGCCGGTAGCCACAGACGGCATTTCATTTTACGGTTCAGCTACCACACCCTGAACGCATATGAGGATAGGTATCAAACTAAGGGTCCTGCTAAACTGACGGCTCTATATAGAAAGGTCGATGTTGGAGATGGGACTGAACGCGATGTGACGGACCTCTTCATGCAAACGCTTGAAGTCTTCCGCCACCTCACGGAACAGAAACCAGAGGTTAAGATCACAGTCCCTGAAACGGCTGAGTCCCCATTAGAAGTAGCCAACACTATGATGCCTATCAGAGAAGCCGCCCCCTACTGGGTTCCCCCAAGAGGTCAGGGAACAAACGACGATATCAACCACGCAGATGCAAAAGGGAGGGTTGTGTACAATTGGGTTTACCAACCATGGGATCGACAAGATATTTTAACCTTTAGGCAAACCCTGCCTGATTTAAGGAAAAACCCGACAGCATTTTACACCGAATTAGGTACAGCCTTGGGCTCAACGATAATGACTCTAGCAGACATTGATTTGTTTTTCGGTTATGTCTGCCGGCTGACGTGTGGAAGCAAATCCGGAAAGCTGAACACACGGATCTGTTCGGACATACCTGGAATCAACTCAGTGAGCTAGATAGACGACGAGAGCCCGGAAAGAAACCGATAAAAGACATACTGGAACTTCCGGACAAAATAGTTCAGAAGCTAAAAACCTTGATCCCAGAGAAAAAGGTAGATTGGTCAATAGTCATGGCTTGCCGTCTGAAACCCCAGGAAGATGTATCAGAATACTTCTCCCGATTTGAAACGGTGTTCTCCGACTACAGTGGCCAAGACATGACCACCGCAACCGGACAACACCTATTTGTGCAAAACTATGTAAAGGGTCTGTCACGAGAGGTTTCCGAAAAGTTACAAACGAGCGAGAGTAGTTGGGGGGCCTCCAAACCCGCCGCTATCCTCCAAATGGCTCAGTACTACGAACACCAAAATAATGAGAATGATAGGGCAACCGAGAGAAAGAAGAAGGATTTGAAAGAAAGGGTGATGATAGCCCAGATACAAGGGGTGGCAATCAGGAAAGAACTACACAGGGGGGGCTACCAATCAATCGCCCCTAGAAATACACCCCCAAAGGACTGCACACCCACTCCCTACTCTGGACATAGGGATATAGAAGATAATCAGTGTGCATTTTGCAAAGGATTCGGGCATTGGAAGTCTCAATGTCCGGCTCTTCTGGAACTAATTAAAAATAAAGAAACGAGGGACATGACGAATGGCCCCAGGACTAGAGGGCAGGGGCGGGGGTACACAAATGACACCAACAGCGACAGACCAGGAAGATCGAACACATTTGACCGTCCCCGACAGAACCAATACCAACTGTCTGACAGTGAGAACACTCCCGACTTCGCATAGGACTGCCAGGGGCAAGGGAGGGATCCAGTCGAGCTCTGTGTTGACCAGCAAGGTCCTTACGTCACCGCTAAGGTCCTGGGTACAAAGTCTCCATTCTTGGTAGACACTGGAGCGACACGTAGTGTATTATCAAAGCGACTGATTCCAAGGGCACCCTTGTCTGGCTCACACATTACATCGATAGGTTTCGATGGAACGCCCTCCACTAATCCCCTGTCTGTACCTATCTCCTTTGACCTAGGAAACAACCCCACTGACACAACATTTCTGCTCTCCTCCAACTCCCCTGACACCATTATGGGTATCGATTTACTAAAACATTTCCGAGCTACTATTAGGTGTTCCCCAGATGGAGTCCGAGTCATCCTGTACGACAACCCGAGCATGCCCAGATCCCGCCCCGCACGACATATGTACTCTATAACTGATGCTGACCTATCCTTGCTCGACACCCTACCTCTGTACCTATGGGCCAGAAGCGACTCGGATGTAGGACGAATGATGATCGACCCTGTGCACATAACTGTTCGACCAGACGCAATACTCCCGAAACTCCCACAGTACCGGATATCGCCCGAAGGCGAGAAGGCATTGGTAGCGATTATTCAGTCCCTGGTAGATGCAGGAGTGGTAGAGGAAGTGGTTAGTAATGTCTGCAACAGCCCTATCCTACCCATTGTTAAGAAGCAAGGTGAGGGAGATGAGAAAGCGTACCGCTTCATCATCGATCTGCGAGAAGTCAACAAAGTGGTGGTGCCACAGTACCCCGTAGTCTCAGACATCACCACCATTCTGACCCTCATCCCGTCCACTGCCACCACCTTCACCGTTATTGATCTCAAGAATGCATTTTTCTCTATCCCCATCCATCCAAACAGCCGTTATCTCTTCGGCTTCACTTTAAAAAACCGTTCGTACCAATTTTGTAGAGCTCCCCAGGGCTACACTGAAAGTCCCAGCATTTACAGCCAGGCCCTCAAAAGGCAGCTGGACGCCGTCCAGCTACCAGATGGAGTGGTGTTGATCCAATATGTCGATGATATCCTTTTGGCGGCCGACACCACTCCACTTGCAATCACGGCCACTATCCAACTCTTGCACTTTCTTGCGGAGAATGGCCACAAAGTCTCCAAAAAGAAACTGCAGTTCTGCCAGCCTCAAGTGACATACCTAGGCCATCTCCTGTCCAAAGAAGGGAGGAAACTTACACCAGACCGAATCCAAACCATCCTAGACACCCCCATCCCAAAGACACAGAAGCAAGTCCGTTCATTGGTGGGCCTTACCTCTTTTTGCCGACAATGGTTACCAAATTTCAGTCTCATTATAAAGCCCCTTCTTTCCCTGTTGGCCAAAGATGTTCCCTTCCCACTCCCTTGGACCCCGAGTGCCAAGCGTCCTTTAAGGAGTTGCGGGATGCCCTTTGCTCGGCACCCGTCCTAGGAACACCAGATTACTCCAAGCCCTTCTCTCTCTTCACTCACGAAAGGGAGGGATGAGCATTGTCTGTTCTAACTCAGCCCATCGGCTCCAAACAACGCCCTTGTGCCTACTTCTCTGCCACTCTTGACCCAGTCGCCAGAGCTTTACCTGCCTGCCTTCCAGCAGTAGCCGCCGCTGCTGTCTCTATCCGACAGAGTGAGGGAATTATACTTTCAAACTCTCTCACGGTGTTGGTACCCCACGCAGTTGACACCCTTTTGAACCAGACCAAGACTCAACACCTGACTAGTGCACGACTGACGGGGTACGAATTGACCCTACTTGCACCCCACATCACTCTGAAGAGATGCACAACTTTGAATCCTGCTACACTGTTGCCCTTGCCTGAAAATGACCCCGATGTGCCCCTATACACGACTGTGTGACCCTCACGGACGAACAGACTAGGAGTAGAATTGACCTCCGAGACATTGCTTTTACAGACCCTGATGGAGAGCTATGGGTAGACGGCTCTTCTATCAAACTCCCAGACGGCACCACTTCAGCTGCCTATGCGGTGACGACGGCCCGAACAGTAGTTGAAACAGCCCGCATCACGCAACGATCCGCACAGGCGGCAGAGCTAATTGCCCTCACACGAGCATGTATCATAGCAGCAGGAACCACGGCGAACATTTACACGGACAGCCAGTATGCCTTCGGGGTGGTTCATCATTTTGGGCTCTTGTGGAGGGAAAGGGGATTCCTGACGTCCCACGGCACGCCCATCCTTCACGGAGATCTAGTCTCCGCCCTGATTGAAGCAGTTCTCCTCCCCAAACGATTAGCAGTGATCAAATGCCAGGCACACAAGAAAGTGACGGACTTAGTTGGACAGGGAAACGCACTGGCCGACATCACTGCCCGAACCACAGCTGAGAATAGGACAACGACACATATATATGTGACCAGGTCACAAGTAGAAAAATGGACTGACGCTAGGGAAACGATTAGGGACATCCAGTCGGCCAGCACACCTCACGAACTGACTGAGTGGGCACGGGTGGGTCTAAAGGACGATGAAGGCTGCTGGCGGACAAAAGACACAAACAAATGGTTGCTGCCTGACTCATACTTGATTCCCATACTGACTATGGCACACTCCCCTGCACACATAGGTTCTGCCCCCATGATTGAACTCATTTCCAAAGTCTGGCACAACAACAAAATCCCCGACTCAGCCAAACGCCTGGTCCAGCAGTGCCTTATCTGCCTACAACACAACCCCGGGAAAGGAACTGTGGTACCCCGGGGAGGGTTTGGGATCCCCGACCACCCCTTTGAGGTCTTCCAGATGGATTACATCCAGCTGGAGAGATGCCAAGGCCTGAAGTACGTATTAGTCATTGTATGCGCTTTCAGCCTATCCAACCCGTGATAACACTGCCATGACTACTGCCAAAGTACTACTGAAAGAGTTTTTCCCTCGCTACGGCCTTTGTCGAATTTTATGGAGCGACAATGGCCCCAACTTCATAGCTGAAGTTATCCAACTAATCTTGAAGGGGTTGGGGGTAAAGCAGAGGTTCCATGCGGTCTTCCACCCCCAATCCGCTGGCCTAGTTGAGCGACACAATGCTACACTGAAATTGAAACTGTCAAAAATAGTGGCCACCACGGGACTTAAGTGGCCAGATGCCCTCCCACTGGCATTGCTATCGATGCACTCCACTCCCACTAAGCACCACTTGACCCCCTACGAGGTTGTGTTTGGGCGACCAATGAACCTCTGAACTGCCCCCAAACCAACATCCATTCACGACGTCCCCGACGTCCTGCTGTCAGATTATTTATACAAGTTAACTAAAACGTTGTCTGTCATTCATCAACAGGTGCAGCAGGGCATCCCCGATGCTTCCAGGGGTCCCGGTCATGATATCCAACCGGGAGATTATGTTTTAGTCCGGAATTTTCAACGGGCGAAGAGTCTGGAACCCCGGTGGACGGGCCCCTGGCAAGTACTGATCACCACTCGGACGGCTCTCGAGTGGAGGGAAAAAGGCACTGGCTGCACGCCCACCACTGCAAGAAGGTCTCCTCGACCCTGGCCACGACAGAAAACGTCGACACCCAAGAAGAGCTCCTGAACAAAGACCGGCCATCACTGAACTGCTATGCTGAGACCGAGGCACTTGAACTTGCAAAATTCCCTGATCCCACTGTGCCATCCCGGGAAGGGTATTTCCTGCGTCGAAAGGAGGGAGCTTCGGCTAAGTAGACCACGGACTAAGTTGAATCTCAGAACGGTAGCCTAAAACAACCAAGGGTTACCCGGAGAGAAGCTAAACAAAGTCTGTGGTTCTGCCCACTACCGAGCACCTTGAAGATGATGGAAGCGCCAGATAAGAAGATGATGGATGCGCCAGACAAGAAGATGATGGACGCAACCGGAAATACCCACTACAGGAACCCAAAGGCTGACAATTTGCACAAATCAAAGACAATCGCCTTCTTCATTCTCTTCCTCCTTTGCCTCCTCCTCATGACTTCCTTCTGGATCTTGGAGGACAGCACACCCGCTCATCAGATATTGCTGACCACTGCACAGCCAACCACCATGAAAGAGCATCACCTGATCTCCCTTTCGCCTCAGCTCCGAGAAAGGCGTAAGGAGTTCTGGAACAATTCCTTCGTGCAACTATTGCACCAGCACAACCTTGCTGCAAATGCCACAAGCTGCTGGGTCTGCGGGATGCTCCCGCATGCCACTGGACACTCCATCCCCTTCATCCCTTCTCCTTTCTCAGTTCACGGCTCCTGCCTTGCCTGGTTGATCCTCTTGCAGGAAAGCCACAAGGACAACGCCGCTTCTGGTCAAACAGTGTCACACTTCTACTATGGGTTCTGGCTGAACAAAACAGGAAGGACGTCTGCCCCCTTTTGTCCTGTAACCTCAGGTTCCGCCTTCCATATGAACATCCCTGCCAAAGAACGAGTTGAAATGCAAGTGCTCCGCAATCCAGCTAGACCCACCTTCTCCCACCTGCGGAAGCGAACGGCTGCCACTCTGACTGTGGCCCTGTCTGTCATCAATGTCACAGGTCTTGTGTGCCTCGAAGGCCAGGGAACACAGCTGGTGGGTCACAGTTCCTGCCGCATCACCAGAACATTGGTCTCAGTTGACCCCCCCTCCTTTGTTGCTTCTCCGAATATGTACTTTGTTTGTGGCATCAAAGCTTACACTTGGCTCCCGAAAGGTTGGAGGGGTACGTGCTACATCGCCTTCATTCTTCCCCCCACGTATGTGGCCCCAGCCTACCATCACCGGCAAAAGCGCGCCGGAGACATTGGACAAGCCGACTCCACCGGAGCACAGTTCCTGGATGCGGTGAAGGGACTTGTTCCTCTGTGGGACCCAATGGCAAATAGCCGTGCTATCCGACACCTGACTCAGGCAGTAGAAACAACCATTAACATCACGGCTGGCATCCTCGCTAACAACACGGCTGAGCTTCAGGCAGTCCGCCTGGTGGCTCTTCAAAACCGCCTTGTTCTAGATGTGGTTCTGGCCGACCGTGGAGGAGCATGCCGCATCATCGGCTCCAGCTGTTGCACCTACGTGCCAGATAACTCGCCTTCAGTCTACAAAGCAATCGAACACCTCCACAGACTATCCTCAGAGGTTCACCAGGAGCAAGAAGGATGGTCGCTTGGAAGCTGGTTTTGGGACACCTTGAAGGACTGGGGATGGAGGTTGTTTACATTTGTACTGATACCAGTCATGATACTGTGTGGGTGTTGCTTAGGTATTCAATGTTTGCCACCTTTGTGTTCACTCATTTCTAACTGTATGTGCCCTAAGACTTTGGACTTTAGAACTGAGCACATGAGTCCCCTCTATGAGATAGAAATACGTGGTCTTATGGGGATAGATCCGAATTGACAAGCTGGCGAGACATGTTAAAAGGGAGGACTGTGGAATTTTAGTTCGTGAACTGAACATCATCTGCGCCATCTTGCCCATTCCTCAGACTCACGTATGAACATACACGACAGCCATTTTAGGTACCATGGTCTCCCTGTTCACGATCGATCATCAGCGCACTTCCCTGACCCTGCAAGCATCCCCCATGCACCCTGGCTGGCCCCGCTTTCACATGCGCGAGTCATGAGCCCTCCTCTTCCGCATGACTCTGTCTCTGGGAATCACACCCCGCGCCTGACTAACACCTCCTTTCCTTCCATGAATACCCCTCTTTTAATAAACCCTTCCTCTATGCTCGATTGTCCACACCGATCCTTTCTGTCATGAATATCTCTCCTTTGATGACCCCTTCCTCTGAGCCCGATTGTCTGCACGGACCGCTGGTCATCCCTTGGCCTGAGGATACAGTTTATTGCCCACTACTGTATGCACTCGCCCCTCTTCAAAGGAGCTACTATTGATCATGACCTCCCCACCCCCTGAGATTCGATCAGGCGCACACATTCCAAAGGAATCGGCGAAACACTCAGCTGCGTGATAGTCCCCTCCTATTGTATGGGGGGGGTGAGGACCTCTACTGTAGCCACGTGTTGGAATGAGCCGGAACTGGGGGGGTACCGGGGATGTCATTTTTCATTACTTCACAATGTCTTTATTGTAATAAAGAGCGGTCACATGTCGTAAACCAGTGTATAAAAGGCCAGGCCTCAGAGAGGCTGTTAGAGAGCACCTCGAGACGATACCTTGCTGTCCGATCTGATGTGTTCTGCTCCGTCGGAATAAAACTTGTTTCCTGTCTTCCAGTCTCCAGCGCCTGCCTCTTTATTTGATAAACTTCGTATGGTATTAGAGGCGTTTAACGCCGGGCAAAATTACTTAAGAAACATCGACTAAAATCGCCTGACCATTTTCCTGACTTTCCTCACCTCACATGTATAATTCTTCAGATTATGGCTTTCATCTAATCATGCATAATTGAAATGTTGATTTCTAAACGTTATATGAAAATATGCTTATCACTTCACTTTATTTGCTATTACAATATACAAGCTAATGGCACAAATATTAACACGATAAAGGATTATATGCGGGTGTGGACTACCTGTAATTATAATGCACCCCTACAAACGCCAAACCAATTTGCGGTCTATCAGTGACATTCTTGTCAATCTTCTTTTACACCACAATCAGGCTATATAACAGCTGCCTAGCAGTGCAATACCTACTTTTATGGGATAGGCAACATGTAATAGCGGGCCCAAAGTTCAAATGCTGGGAAGTTCAAAGTCTAGGTTAAGCAAAAGATGTTTGTATAAAAATGTTATTATGAATCCATAGCTGTAATCAGCTTTTTAAAAGACATATATAGGTAAGCAGGGTGACAAAGTGCAAAGTGAATAATGTGCCACATTATACCACAATAAAGCCATTCAAGGCACCAATCATACTGACTTATTACCTTCCAGTATCCGTCTAATGGCTGCCTTGAGATCAGATAGTACACTGTGGGGCATATTCTCAAGGGCTTATCGCCAAGTTATCGGCACTTTAGCGCAGCAAAAGTGGCAAAAGAACTATCGCCCCATTCTCAAGCTGGTGCAAACTTCCGATATCGCCAGTTTTTCAGCGATATCTTCCACAAAAAACATTGCCACGGTTGAGAGTGACAAGTAACGCTAATAATATTCAGAGTAGGCGTTCCCGTGCAAAAACACACAAATACACCACTTTGCGATATTCTCAAAGACCAGCCAGATCTGCGATGTGATCCAAAAACAGGCGATACGGCTCTTCAGAGTCAGGGATTTAACACCTGTCTTTTACTGGTGTTAAGTAGGACGACAACCTGCAGTATGAAAGGGAGCCCAGCCCAGAGCCACATCTGAAGACCAACACATGTAATGGAGACACTGATCATGCGCTCGGAGACCCAAGAGGGCCACAGCACCCACCGCCACCACTCCCAGCACCACCCCCACACCCAGTACCCCTACCCCCGGGACTACCACCAAGACAGCAGACCATCCAAAAACGCACCAGCCTCAGAGACTTAACGCCAGAGGAAGTCATTGCCCACTACAGGCTCAAAAGCACAACCATCCTCCGCATCCTGACCCCCATTGCCCACAGGCAGACGGTACCAACACAGCGGACAACCAACATCCCTCTGCAGACAAAGCTGCTGGCTGTGCTGCACTTGTTGGCCTCTGGTACCTTCCAACCAACAACTGCCAGAGTTGGAGGAGTCTCACAGCCAGCCCTATCACACTTCCTCACACCTGTCTTGGATGCATGTCCACAAAAGCAAAGGCGGGCCCCTGTAGTGCTCCTGCGCAACCGACCCCAAACCCAGCCGTTGCCTGGCACCTCTGTTCTCCTGATCCAAGATTGTAGTTTCTGAAATAGGTGTGCACCAGGTCATGAAGTCCAGTAGTCAACAGTAGTTGAAAAACTGTTATTTATTACAAAAACATAAATGAACAACACAAAAACATCAGCCAACGTGTTCCGTTCCCAACGGGGAACTTCATCAGGGCAACTTGTTGATCCAATGAACTGCATATGGTCCAGGAACTACCCAATACAATTCCATCTTCCGAAAGTCCGTATTCAGAAACATGTTAGATAAATGGTGACAATGGTCAAGCATCCGTATAGTCACAAACGTAATCTGGTACAGTGTATTGCACGTGGACATACAGGATTGCTTACATATATGATCAATCCTGCACAAAAAGACTGTAAGAGCAGTTTGTGTGATTGTTACCTCCGTAGGAAAGAAAAGAAAGGTTACGACCACACAAACTTCTGTTACAGTCTCATTAGGCAGGATTTATCATACCTATAAGCATCATGGTTTGTATCAGCTTGATACCCCTGCACCTTCACTTTCCCCACACTGCGCAGGAACAGCTAGAGACCAAGCAAGGGAACTATGCCATATCAATCTTCCCACACGTGTTGGGGGCAATTGACTGCACACATGTACTACTAGTGCCCCCTGCCAACACTACACACAATCACTGCAACAGAAACCACACGCATTCCATCAATGTGCAGGCAAAAGTGGACCACCATGGCCTGTTCACCAATGTTTTCGCAAACTTCCCAGGCAGTGTCCATGATTCCTATGTCTTCCGCAAGCACCCCAGCCCTAGCTCCCAGACCAGTCTGCCACCCAGCGATGACTGCCCGAGCCTGCACACCCAGGCCTCAATGCTCACCTGCCGCCACCGGCATGTCTTCAAGAGGCCCCACCACGTGCCTTTGCAACCTCCTCAGCCGTCGCTGGATTCGCGGCAAAGGCCCCCAGCGCACCCTGCAGCATCACGCAGTGGAGTCATGTCTGTGCAGCCTGCTGCCTTCTGCATACACATGGTCCAGCCGAGCTCACAATTCAAATCAAATTGTGATTGGCAGGACGGTGTATCGAGGACTACGCATCATCGCAGAGTGCACACCCGCTCAGCTCTAGTGCCACTAACTCTGTGCACCTCAAGTCACCGTCTCGTGGCGGTAGGCCCGTGCCGGCCAAAGTGCCTCGGCTGCCACCAACTCTGTGCACCGCAAGTCACCGTCTCATGGCGGTAGGCCCGTGCCGGCCAAAGTGGCTCGGCTGCAACCTACTCTGTGCACCGCAAGTCATGTGCCCTCTATGATTGAGTCTTGTGGTGCGGACGCCATCATGTCACCTCCGGAAGTGGGGAATGTGATGTGGTAGGACCCCAGGTCCTCATGCATAAATAATGACCCAACAGACACTCTCCGATAGATAGTGGAAATGGCTATGAGCACATGCGCTCGGCCCGTTTTATTGGCAGGGTCACATGTCCTGTGATGCCTGTGCTCGATGGGTGTGGTGTGGGTGTAAACCAGCCCTCAGGGAGGGGTTTGAGAACCAGCAGATCACTACAGGAAAGACCTGCGACATGTAGCGTTGTCGTCCCCCTTTGTAAGAGTGGGCTGGCCTGGCGTATGCCAATCCAGGGTAGGGATGTGAACAATGACCCCGGAGCTGGCGTGGGTCTGTTCTGACCAGGATGTGGAAGTAACTAATGCGTGTGTCTCTGTTGTAGTATCGGCGCCACCCGGACTGCAATCGGTAATGTTGCACCCTGTGACTCACGTCCCAAGACATGAGCAACATGGACGTAAGAGGGAATCACTGACCCTACATTCATCCATACTTGCACACACGAATGATCATAGACATGACACATCTGTGATGATGCAGAGGGCATAACCAAGGGGAAACAGGCCATATGGTGGAGATGAATGCTACTGCTTCCTTCTTACCAGAATGGCAGGATCTTCCACATCTTCATCCTCTGATGTTTCATGTGCCTCATATGTGGGTGGTGGTGTTCTGTCTCCAGCACTGTGTGTCACTGACACATCAGGGGGCGGAGATCTGGACGTCAAAGCACCAGCAGCATTCATCTGCGCCAGGCCTTGTGGCAGCAATGCCATGATGATGGTCTGCAGGGCATGGTAGATCCCAGCTACAGCAAGCTGGTGTGCTGCCGTGGCAGCCATTCTTTCCGCCTGCACTCGCTCCATTTTCTCCATGGTCCTCCGCATATGTCTTTATTACCGGATTACACTGCTGGAGCCACTCTGAGTAGACAGTTGTCCTTGTCTCTGAGTCAGGACTCCAGCGATGTTATCCATGGATCGGTAGAGAGCATGGAGGGGATTGTGGGTGTCCGTTAGAGACTGCAAGTGATCTCTGATGGGACTTAGACACCCACGTTTGGCATCTAGTTTGGCTGCCATGCAATCAAACCCCACCCGCACCTGCTTAGCCATCTTCTCCTGATACCCTAACACACGTCGTTGGAAGGCCATGTGTTGTTCGTGTGGGTCCTGCGAGACAGTTTTGGTGGTTGGTTCTTCCTGATGTGTGGTCTGTGCAGGGGATGAGGTCTCCTCGATGCATCTGGGCTGCCCCGCTCCTGGGGGTAGGGTGCTGAGGGTGTCCATGAGCTGTTGGAGGGCTTCGGTGTCGAAGGTGGGGAGGTCCTCGTCGTCATCAGTGAAGAGTTGTTAGGTCTGCTCTACAGGAGGTGTTGATTCTCCCTCTGCAATGCGAAGGGGAGATGCAGTTTAAAGTTGTGTTCACATGTATGTGGACGCTTTGTACAGGCTTACATACAGACTGCATGATAATGTACATTGTGACTGTTTAGGAGGAGCTGCCTGTTTGATGCGGGACAGTGGACATTTTGACAACATCACAGATGTGTGTTTGTATTTGTACATCATTATCTCACATTTCCCTACTATGCCAGTTGTGATGGCCAGTTTCTACACACAAGCAGCAGCAGTTGTGTCCTCTGTTCTGTTGTGAACGTGTTGCAGTTTGTACCACATTGTTGTCAATGTTGATGTGCTCTGCTTCTTATGTGTGTGTGCTGCATTGTGGAAGAGTCACCCCTGCAGCTCCGATTTCGCTGGGCCTTATCCCTTTCAGGCGGTGTGCCTTTCAATTCTGTGCTTAAACAGTGATGAGATGTTGCTGAATTGGGTAAATTTGGCTCTTGTTGGGAGTTGGGACTCTTGGGCATGGTTTTTCCCGAGATGTCTTGTTGACGTCAGGGGTTGGTGTGCATGTGGATGTTTCAGAGTGTGACCTGGTCCTTTACGGATGTGGTCCACACTCAGCCACCTCAGTGTTGTGGCATGCACCATGTCATGATAATGGGACGGCAGCCATGCTAATCGTCATGCAGTGTCACTTGAAATGTCAGTGTGGGTCACGGACCCGAAGCGTTGCTGGATTCAGCACATGTGCATGGGTTTGTTGTGAGATTAGTGATGTGTGGGGAGGGCCCCCTCTAGGCACATAGTCGACGGGGTCCTACTTGCAGTTTCTAGGTGTGCTGCAGTGTGCCACAGGGATCAGGGACATGCTCCAGAGTCAGTGTGGGTGTGCACAGTGCTATGCTTAATTGTGCATGTGTGCCATTGTACCCATCTCCTCGTCAATCAATCAATCAATCACAGTATTTCTAAACCGCGCTACATACCCGTGAGGGTCTCAAGGTGCTATGGGGGGGCGCTACTGATCGAAGAGCCAGGTCTTGAGAAGTCTCCTGAAGGCCAGCAGGTCCTGGGGCTGTCGTAGGCTGGTAGGGAGAGTGTTCCGGGTCTTGGCGGCGAGGTAGGAGAAAGATCTGAATTTGTTGTAGTCGTCTCAGGAGCTTGGTTGTTGTTCCTGTGTAGAGGGCGTGCCCGTATTCGAGTCTGCTGGTGATGAGGGCCTGGGTGATGGTTTTTCTCGTGTAGGGGGGAATCCATTTGAAGATCCTGCGGAGCATTCTGAGGGTGTTGAAGCAGGATGCGGAGACGGCGTTGACTTGCCTGTTCATGGAGAGGGTGGAGTCGAGTATGATTCCCTGGTTGCGTGCGTGGTCTGTGGGTTCCGGGGCTGTGCCTAGCGATGTGGGCCACCAAGAGTCCTCCCAGGCTGATGGGGTGGGTCCGAGAATGAGGACCTCCGTCTTGTCTGAGTTCAGCTTCAGTCTGCTGTCCTTCATCCAGTCGGCTATGGCCGTCATTCCTCTGTGGAGGTTGGCTTTGGTGGTGTGGGGGTCTTCGGTGAGGGATATGATCAGCTAGGTGTCATCGGCGTAGGAGATGATGTTGAGGTTATGTTGTCATGTGATTTGCGCGAGGGTATATATTGAACAGCGTCGGGCTGAGGGAGGATCCCTGTGAGACGCCGCCGATGATCTCGGTGGTTTTTGAGCGGAAGGGTGGGAGGCGGATGCTCTGGGTTCGGCTGGAGAGGAAGGATGTGGTCCAGGCCAGGGCCTTCTCTTGAATTCTGGCGTCATGGAGGCGTAGCGATAGGGTGCGGTGGCAGACTGTGTCAAAGGCTGCTGATAGGTCCAGTCCCCGGTCATTACACACCCTGTTGTTGTTGCGCAGCACCTGTTGAGCAGTGTCCTGTCCCCCAACCCCTGCCACCATCTCCACACTGATGACTGTGGACACCATTTCCTCCATCTCGTCCAGCTCCTCCTGGGGCGCTAGACTCCCACCTCCAGTCTGCATTGCTGCCGAGTTTCCGCTTGATTTTGTGCTTCACATCATTCCAGAGCCTCTTGACCTCTTCCATTGTCCTCCTCAACACTCTGATTGTCTTCACCTTGTCCACGATTGACTGCCATATTCCATATTTTGTTGCCAATGACACATTGGAGGTGACAAACAGTTGTTAATGGTATTGTATCACCTCCGTTATCAGGCTCCTGTTTTCCTGTGGACTGAACTGTGTCTTCCTTTTCTTCTTGTCCTTGCCCTTTCCTGACCCTGAAGTCCCGGCCTGGGCCTCCGGGGGGGCTTGTGGGGTTCTGGTCTTCCTCTGTTCCTACTCCGGCTACCTCCAGTGTGCTTTTCAGTTGTTATGTTTTTGTTTGTGGTGTTTTCTTCTGATTTTATGGTGATTTTTCCCGCCTAACGTGTATGAATTGTAGGCCTGGTGCACCTTATCGCTGACTTTTTATTACGGTTGGGACCATCGTAACTTTTTTCACGTTCGGGTTTAGATTTTTATCGCCGTTCCGGTGACTTTATCGCGGACTTGAGACATGTAATCGGGAAACTATTGCATGTTCCTGCCTTGTTGTGAATAGGATGTTAACACAGAGTTATTTTCCCACGATAGACGGCTATATGAAACATTTCGTTAACCTATTTTGGTGATGATTATCGCACGTTCTTGAGAATATCCCCCTGCATCTCTTGAGGAATGTACACTATCAAAGGTATGTGGTCACTGATTGATGCGCTCCTTCCCTTGCGGTTCCTTCAGTCACATGCAAGGTGCAAATGAAGGGTACACTTGTTTTGTTCTCCAAGCCTCGTTCTCACACTAAATTCATGCTGGTGATTTCAAATTCTCTAGGGGGGTTATAGTAGTCTGAAGCTGTCACCTCAAATGACTCCAAGTATGCTTACTCTTTATGTGTTGTATGTGTCTTATTTTTAACATTCAATTAGCCTTTCTGTTGTTTAATATGTATTTTTAGGTCTGGGTAAGCTAAGACCTTTTGCTTTCACTAAAATTCAGCATATATTTACTCAAAGGGCCTCTCTTCATCCATTGGACTGTTGTTGTGCCATTTACATTTTGCTTCCCCTCACTACGGCAGTAGGTCAGCCTACTTAAGCCACTGGTTAAAATGTATTTGAGTGACTACATCCTTCTCTTTCACAATGAGCACATCCGCACACAAAATAGTTCCCATTCAGTGGCAGTGTTTTTGTTTTTACTTTAGTGCTCTCTTTTTGTTAAGACTGATGTGAAAGCAGGACGCTTTTGATGGGAGCACAGGACACATTCCAGATTTAGCAGATCCCATCTCCTGCTAATGCTGTTGTAAATTCCTTTAGAGTGGCCTTGCTTATCTGACTGCAGCTATTTCACAAATCAGCTCACGTGAACTTTGGATCTAATCTAATCAGTGTTCTCTATCAATTCTGATAACTATCTATCTTTCTTTCTTTCTTTCCAATTGGCGTTTTAAGGTCTACGTTAGCCAAGACCTTTTGATTTTACTAACATTTTCAGACAGACTTCATCCATTAGTCTGTGGTTACATCATTCACGTTTTTCTTCCACCCACTCCGGTATGCATCAAAGGGCAATGTGCCAGCCCACTCCAGCCATTGGCTGACGTCGCTATGACTTACGGCATGCTGCCTGTTTGGCTGGGCACCAGGGCCGGACTGGGAACCAAAACCGGCCCTGGCAAAGTGCTCAGCCATGCCCCCCCCACGGGGGGGGGGAGGGTTGTGGGTGCCGCCGAGCTCTTTGCCAGGGCCGGTTTTCGGCTGATTTTGTTACTGGGACGATTTTGCAGCTATGCTGCAAAAACGGCCCTGTAACAAAAACGGCCCACAGGGGCACCAAACCGGCCCCCCACCCGTGCGGCACACTGGGGGATTGCCCGGTGCCCACTACGGCCAGTCCAGCCCTGCTTGGCACTTCGGGTTGGACTGTTCCCATGAGGCATAGGGTCAAGACTGATTTGCTTATGGCCAGGTCTAAACTGGGGTTCGCATGGTGAGCAAAAGAATGATAGGGTGAATGTTTTGATTTGTTCGGCATTCCGCCCATCAATATTGTGTCTTTTTCCATTTCACAAGAAGCACATCCTCACACAAAGTAGTCCCCTTAGTTCCAGGGAGCTGTATAGTAAACTTTGCTCTTTTTAAGCCCAAACAATGCTTTTGACTTTACCTAATGTTTTTAGACTATCGAGGAATCAGCAGCTTTTTGAATAATAAATATTTACAAAACCATGATGAAACAAAACAAGGATTGACAAATGGCTAGTAGCCAATGCCAGACCAATTGGCTTTGGGTTTGCTTCTTTCATCTTGTTGTTCCTATCCCAGTGTTTTACATCTACGGCTACATTTCATGCCTTTACCTGTGTTCATTGAGGATTCATTCTTTTTTTGACTGCCAGAGTAGCACATACTGGATGCACGGTATATATCTTTTTTCCTTTCTATCCCTCCCAATATTTGATTTATGTGGCATGTGTAAATGAGATTCTGGATCGTGTGGTGTTTCCAGACTAGCGGTGTCCCCAGTTGTCTCCAAGGGCGATATCTGGGTAAGTGTTTGTTGGCTCTCCTTGTACTCGAGATCTTCTTGCATTTAAGACAAAGACATTGTGCACTAACAAATGTACATAGAATGATTAAACTGCATTTACCCCAAAAATATGGAAATATGGAAAACTAGGAGATTGTAGTTTTTTAGGTCATTTGAAGATCCCACCTGCCTTTAGTAAAATCTCAAGTTCTGCTCTTTCTACACCACTTTTTTGATATCCATTGAGGACTGATGCTGCTATTTATATCTCAGCCATTGTGTGCTTCTTTAAATGGGCCAAGTTTTTACACCAGTGCAACCGACATTAGTGACATGACCGGGGCCTAACACAGGTCACACAGTTGGTAGGTGCACGGGAATGCAGCCCTTGTTAATCATGCACATAGGAAAGTGCACTTTGTGCATGTATTGTCTTGTATTGTAACTTTTAATTGTGCTTACTACCCCTCTGTGTGGTCACTGACATGCCTACCCACATGAGTAGCACGCTGCATGGGTGTATGGTTGGAAGTTTGTTGTCTTTGTTTTGATCATATATGGGAAGTGTTCCATGTCGTGCGTGATGACTACAGAGGTGCGGTTATCATGTTATGGGGGAGAGCGCATGGCAGTGTGATGAATGAAGGAATGCGAGAGAGGCGGGAAGTTCATGGTTTTCATGAAGCTGGCAGCATTGAACTGATCTGCATGCCCCTTTATGTATTTCTAGTGACTATTAGCTGCACAGGATTGTCAGTTCTAAGATATTTTGTTTAATGTTTGTGGTCCTGAGGGAGAAATGGGGGAGAGGTCTGATGGGATGGACTGTATCTATATAATTCCATATTGGATTAGCATGGTATAATATCAAGAAGCAGTAGTAGGATGTAGCTTGTTGGTACCTGCAATGGTGGACTAATTCAAAGTTTTCAATTGGCCAGTAGCAGGTGGCAGATCTTGTTGGGTACTTTCCCCTGAGGCGAAAAGCCGGGGGCGCTCTTCTTTTCTTTTGCTATTACTTGTGTTGTGCATTCTGTAATTAGTCAGGATCGAATTTTAAATATTGTACATATTTTACCAGGTGCGTTTTTAAACTCCTGAGAATTACGCTCGTTGCAGGAGAGACTTACTTCTCTTCCGTGGCTCCTGACAGAAGCCTCATTCTACCGGCGCAGCCGATTGCAAGCGCTGACGCCGGTAGACGAGGAAGTACGCCGCCATCTTGGGAAGGCAGGTAGGGAGGGTAGCGGTACAGCTTCGCGACCACTCCCGCCCTACCACCTTATTTAAGAAGTGCTGAGTGTAACCCCGGGTAATTACTGATTGGGTACTTTCCCCTGAGGCGAAAAGCCGGGGGCGCTCTTCTTTTCTTTTGCTATTACTTGTGTTGTGCATTCTGTAATTAGTCAGGATCGAATTTTAAATATTGTACATATTTTACCAGGTGCGTTTTTAAACTCCTGAGAATTACGCTCGTTGCAGGAGAGACTTACTTCTCTTCCGTGGCTCCTGACAGAAGCCTCATTCTACCGGCGCAGCCGATTGCAAGCGCTGACGCCGGTAGACGAGGAAGTACGCCGCCATCTTGGGAAGGCAGGTAGGGAGGGTAGCGGTACAGCTTCGCGACCACTCCCACCCTCCTGTTATGTGTAAAAGCAATTACATCTCCCGGCCGCGCAGCGGACGGGCGCAGCGGGCGCGACGATGGCGCGCCGAAGGCGCGCCTAAGGCAAGCCCGTCTGCGCCCGTCCGCGCCTGTCCCGGGCCTAGGGCCAGTCCCCCTGCCCTGGATGTGAGAGAGACCGGCATTAGTTGGACCAGAGATCAGCTGATATTAGTAGGTGAGGGCTCATGTTCTCTATCTGACCGCTGCTCCCCTATTGAGTTAGATGGCCGTCCTTTTCAATGCTCCCATTGCTCCCTTCTGATTCCCCCTTGGCGTGAACGTACTCTCCCTCTCCCCACCGCTTTGGCTTCTTGCCCGTTAAAACTAGCATTGATCAATTGTCGCTCCCTGCCCCGGCATGCCAATGATATTTGGTCGACCCTCACTACTTACTGTTGGGATATATTATTCCTTACGGAATCATGGACCAAAGATACCTCTAATCCAGACATTTTTCTAGCTACCCCCTCAGACTATCGCTATCTAGGCGCCAACCGGGAGGGAAAGACAGGAGGTGGTCTGGCCATCCTGTTTAAAACCCACCTGAATATCATCATAAAGAAAATCACCAATATTGGTCTGATAGAAGCCATTTATTTTTCTGTTGCGGATTCTGCCGCAGTTTTTCTTACCGGCATTCTGGTTTACAACCCCCCTAAAGCCTCTCCCTCAGCCCTGTTACAACTGGTACATGTCATCACGGACCTTTCCCTTAAGCACCCTCACTTTATAGTTCTGGGTGACTTTAATCTCCACGTTGATGACCCCACCTGTACCCAAGCCATCCGTCTTCTCGACTCTCTTCAGAGCCTGAGTCTGACGCAACTCATTCATGGTCCGACGCATGTAGCCGGCCACACGCTAGACCTTATTTTTTCCAACCTCCCAGGGACTAGTACGCACCCTTCTCTTCCCCTTACATGGTCTGATCACTTCTTGCTTGCGTTTGACATTCCCATCCCGCAGGCTCCCATCCCGGTGAAACCAGGGCCAGGCCAGAGAAGAAAATGGCATAAGGTCACCTGTACTTCCCTAGAGCCAATATTCAGTTGCCCTCTTGAGTTAAGCTTAGGAAATATTGATACCTGTGTTACTAAGTTTAACACTACTCTATTGGCGGCGATCGATGAAATTGCCCCTTGTATAACGATGTCATCTGCTAGAGCTCGCCCTTCTGCTCCCTGGTTTTCAGATGCCTTACGTAAAGAAAAAAGCCATTGTAAAAAACTCGAACGTAAATGGAGACTTACGTACGACCCTGAGGCAAAAACTATCTATAGAATGGCCCTTAGGAATTTCACTAAATCAAGAAAATTAGCCATGAAAGAGTTTTTCACCTCACAAATTAAAGACGCAGACAATTCGGCTAAAACACTGTTTAATATTGTCAAGGACTTTGTCAAACCCCCTGCTATGACACCTATTAATCCTGCTAGTCAGTCTCTTTGTAACGGACTATCAGACTTCTTTCAAGAAAAAATCGATAAAATTGCTGCCTCTTTTCCTCTAGCTGGTAATCTGGACCTCTCCCTTATCCCGGTTTCAATGAACCAGGACATTGTTCCTACTTTAGCTGTTTTCAAGGACCTCACTCCTAATCTTGCACATAAACTACTATTACAGTGCAAATCAGGTTCCCCTTTGGACCCGGTCCCCCCAAAAATCATGAGTGAGTTGGCCACTTTACTGTTAGACCCTCTTATTTCCATTTGGAACGCCTCTTTACAACTAGGCCAGTTCCCTTTAGTCTGGAAGGAAGCTCTGCTGGTACCCATTTTGAAGAAGGCTGATGCCGATCCTACACAATTTAGTAATTATCGGCCTATCTCTCTGCTTCCCAAACCTGCTAAGGTTTTGGAAAAGGCAGTCCAACTTCAACTAGCGGAATACCTGGAGACTTACTCTCTTTTGCATGATTCTCAGTCCGGTTTCCGTGCGGGTTTCAGTACGGAGACCGCACTGCTTGAAGTGTCAGAAACTGTGCGAGAGTGTGTGGACAAGGGCGAGGAGGCCATGCTGGTCCTCCTCGACCTGTCCGCCGCTTTCGATACGGTGTCCCATAAAATCCTCCTGGACCGTATGAAGCAGATTGGAGTGAGTGGCGTTGCCTTAACATGGCTGGGTTCCTTCCTCCAAGGGCGATCGCAGAGGGTTCTTCTTAGACCTTTTGAATCAGAATGCAAACCTCTGGTCCGCGGAGTCCCACAGGGCTCAGCGTTAAGCCCCCTGTTCTTTAATGTGTACCTTGCCCCGTTGGCTAAGGTAATAGAGGCTTGCGGAGTCAGAGTGATTTCGTATGCTGATGATACTCAGCTTATATTCTCTTTCAGCGATCACTCTGACTCCAGCCTCTCCAGTTTTCGCCACTGTCTTGGCGAAATTTGCTCCTGGATGTCCACTAACCATCTGCAATTAAACACCGATAAAACGGAGGTTTTGTTCTTTAATCAAAAAATGACCATTCCACCTTCTCTATGGTGGCCTACGATTCTCAACCCTCCGCCAACCCCGGTTCACTCTGCCCGTAACCTGGGGTTCATATTCGATGATACTCTATCCTGCAGCCCCCAAATCAATAAGGTCACGTCGATTTGCTATGGCAAATTAAAAATGATGAGGAAGATTTTCCCTTTTTTACCCATGGATGCACGTAGAACTGTCACCCAGGCCTTAATTACCTCCCACCTGGATTACGCGAACAGTCTTTATGCAGGGGCTCCTCTGTACCAAATTGAACGTCTCCAGGTGGTGCAGAACGCGGCTGCAAGATTGATTGGTAACATTCCCTATAGACATTCGATCTCGGCTTTTCGCAAAGAGCTTCATTGGTTGCCCATAGCTAACCGAATTAAGTTCAAAACGCTCATTTTTGCCTTTCGAGCGTTGAATGGAACTGGCCCAGACTACTTAAGAAAAAGACTGAGGTTGTCTTACTCGGTCAGGGATCTCCGCTCTAACAATCTGCGCCTAATGTATGTGCCTAGATTCCGTCGTACAAGAATGGGCGGCAGAGCTTTTGCCGTCCTTGCAGCCAAATACTGGAACAGTCTTCCTATTGATCTTAGATTTGCCCCATCTGAAGTGATTTTCCGTAGACGCCTGAAGACTTGGCTTTTTGTATCTGTGTAGTCTACTTTCTCTCTTTTCTGCCAATCAGTTTTTAGCGCCGGGACACCCCCATTGGGGGTAGCCGTGCGCTCTACAAAATTCATAAATAAATAAATAAATAAATAAATGTCTACTGTTTTTTATAAAATATATCTGTCGCTTCACAGGCTTATGTTATGGGATTCAGGACTCATTTGTTAAGCATTGCATCATAACTGTGCTGATCGGAGTGTTCTAGGCATTTGTGTGCTATTGGTACTACTACACTATTGAGTGTACTGTTATGTTAGGTTATGTTATAGGAAGATTGTAAATCTCACAATCACCTTAAGGTCTCTTGGCGCTGGTAGCAGAAAACATCAGCTATCCTCCAGGGTGGACATAGGCTTGTCGGAACAGCCAAGTTTGGAAAAGTTTCATGAAATTCACATAGGAGGGAGAGGATGTGGAGTAACAACCAGAGCTGCTGACTTTGGATCTGGGTAACCAAGTTTGAATCTCGGCATCTGCTCAACATCCTGTGATTCTGGGCAAATCACTTAATCTCCCAGTGTCTTCAAAAATGAATGCATCGTTGTGTAATGTAATTGGTGCTCATGTAAAACGCTCCAATACCTTAGAGTTTGCGAAATATAAAACGGTGGAAAAAAAAATAGTTGGATGACGATCTGATATCCAATGGAGGGTTTTCCATGTGTGTAGTATAGAAAAGATGGCGGCACTTACCTTTTTCTTTTGCTTCTTGGCATCATGAGTAAATTGAGGTGAGCCGATCTAAGCTAGCGAGTAAGAGTGTACCGCTAAATTCTGGAGAATACAAAGGCCGGACTTTTGCCATGAAGAGACTTGAAAATAGTGCAGGCAGTTTAAAGACAACCCTCTGGGCCACTGGAAGTCATTGAAGCTTTTTCATCAGAAGCTTGGGGGGGGGCTAGATGTTGAAACATTTTGCACTGGGGTAGCGTCACAAAACTGATGATAACCAGCACAAAATGTTGTTTTACCAATTTACTTTCCAGTGCAAAATTTGTTTTGCGTTGAAAAGTATCCCACAAGTAATGCAAAGTAGCGCAAAGCATTTCTTTATGCTACTTAGCCTTACCGAACTTTGGGCAACTCCGAAAAGTCACTGTCTTCTCAAAAAAGCTACAAAGAAAATAGTAAAACAGGAATCTTGGATTGAAGATAAGGCAGCCCTAACAAAGAGGTCACATGGCTGGATGATCATGGGCACATATTCTTCTCAGGTTGCACAACAGTATTTAGCTTTTGGCTTCGCCAAACATATAAAAATCTAAATTTTAAAATACAGACTAGGCTTGTTGCCATGCACAAAGCACTTTCCACATTGGCTGAAAAACCTATCTGATTCTAACTGCCGTCTGTGTGGGACAGTGCAAGAAGATATGCTGCATCTCCTCTGTACGTGCAAAGATCTGAAATGAAATGAAATGAAAAGAATCTTATAACGCGCAACTTAGCCCGAAGGCATCAAGGCACCTAACAGAAAAACTAAAAGCAGTAAAAAGGGACTACAAGTACGCTCTTGCAAACAACCATGTTTTTAGTGCTTTTACGAAAACGCAGAACCGAAGGCATAGCTTTAATTTCACATGGAAGTGTATTCCATAGCTTAGGGGCGATTGAAGAAAAGGCCCTACCGCCCCATCTGCTCTTACAGAAGCGAGGTACCACAAGCAGGTTCTTTGAGGAGGAGCGTAGGAGTCTGCCCGAGACATAGGGGGCCAGCAGTTTCTTGACCCCTCCTGCACCATTGCCAGAAAGTGCACTATGGGTCAGACAGAGCACTTTAAAAGTGATCCTCGCTTCAATAGGAAGCCAATGTAAGGCCTTCCTAGCTGCTGTCGATGACGCTAGTCTGGGGGCGTCCAGAACTAATTTGGCAGCCGCATTTTGGGCGGTCTGAAGACGCTGTGTTAGGCTCTTATTAATACCGAAGTATAGGGCGTTACAGTAGTCGAGTCGCGAAGCGACCAGTGCTACCACCACTTGCTTCCGCGCCTGGGGGGACAGGTAATGTTTTATTTTCCTGAGTATTTTAATGATCCCCCAGCAGGTAGCAACAGTTCTATTTACCTGCAAAGTCATGGAAAGGGCAGGTTCAATCAATACTCCCAGATTCCGCGCTGACTCCGTGGGGGTGGGACAAGACCCCAGCGAGGACGGCCACCATTCAGGTGACCAGATGTTATTGTTAGGGCCGAACACCAGGATCTCCGTCTTCTCCCCGTTCAACTTTAATGAATTGTAAATCATCCATTGTGACACTGCTTCCATGCAGTTCCTAAAGTTGAGCGGGGACGAGCCATCAGGGTGAGAGAGGGACACCAAGATCTGAGTGTCATCTGCATAGGAGACTACCTCCATCCCAAAAGATCTAATCAACTTGGCAAGTGGGGTCACGTAGATGTTAAACAGGGTTGGACTTAATGCCGACCCCTGTGGGACCCCACATTGCACAGGTAGGGATGGAGATAGAAATTCTCCCAGCTTAACCCTCTGTACCCTCTGGTTGAGAAAGGAGGATATCAGACTCAAAGCCACCCCTTCCACCCCTATCTCCCACAGGCGAGATGTTAGCACTGAGGGGGACAGGGGATCAAAGGCAGCCGTGAGGTCTAAAAGTACCAGGATGATGGAATGTCCCTGGTCTACCTCCATGCGGATGTTATTCAATACGACCGTGAGGGCTGACTCAGTACTATGGTGTTTCCTGAAGCCATGCTGGGATTGATCCAGGAGATCTGAGGAGTAAAGAAAAGCCGCCAGATGTTGATTGAGATACGTCTCAAGCATCTTTGCAGGTGCTGGGAGCAAAGATGGGGCGATAATTCTTGAGCACCTCTGGATCAAGTGTGGGCTTCTTTAAGAGGGGCTTGACCACCGCATTCTTCCATTCAGATGGGAAGATGCCCTCTCTCATGGCCCTATTCATGATGTCAAGTAGAAAAGGGAGCAGGGAGTCTCTGCAGTCCTTCAGGACTTTAAGGGGACAAGGGTCTAGTGGGGATCCCGACCTCGTCCTACTTAAAAGCAGGTCAAGCTCCTGATAGGATAAAGGCGGAAACTCCAACAGACTCTTGGAGGTGGTGGAAGAAACCTCCTTCGGGAGCAGAGTGAAGGGGACAGGCGGGGGAGGGGAAACAGATCTTTGTGCTTCAAGAATCAGGTAAATGTCCGCGATCTTCGAATGGAAGAATCCTGCGATTTTATCACAGAATTCCTGGGTGCCTGCAACAGGGTCCTGAATCTGTAGCGTGCAGAGCGAGTCCACTATTTTGAAGAGCTCTCTGGGGGAGGAGAGAGTCATTGTCAGGTTAGCAAAGTACTCTTGCTTAACTCTGATAATCTCCAGCTTGTACTCCTTAAGGAGTAACTTGTGTTTATCCCTCTCCTTCAGATTCCAACTTGTTCACCAAAGCCTTTCTTGCTTCCTGCACCTTTGCCTCATGAGCCTAAGAGGCTCCGAGAACCAGGGTGCAAAGGGTTTCTTTCTCGCAGAGTAGCATGAAGCGAGAGGAGCAAGCACATCGACTGCTGCACTAATGGCTTTGGACAATTCCGAAGCCACTAGGTTGGTATCCTCATAGAGGTCAGGTTTATAGTTTTGCATTAGTGGGGCTAGCGAGGTGCTTGAAATTTTCTTAAGGTTCCTCCTAAACATGGTGTGGCTAGAGACACCTGTGTTAGCAGGCGTCAGGGTGACCAAAAGCTCCAAAGGAACAGCAAAGTGGTCCGACCAGGACAGTGGAATAGGGACTTCTGTTTTAAGCCTGTCATCGTTGGAAAAAACTGCATCCAGTGTGTGGCCTGCCTGATGCGTAGGGTGTTTAACCAGTTGCACTAAATCACATGCAGATAGTAAGTCGAGAAGATCTAAAGAATCTTTACAATCAGGGTTGTCTAAATGAAAATTTAGGTCACCCAAAACTGTCAGCTTGGCTGCTCCGAAGTAGGGTTCTAGGATATTAAGAAGGGACTGGCTAAAGTCTGTTCTAGACCCGGGCGGTCTGTAAACCAAGATACCTACAAAGGGAGCGGCCTCGGGAGATTTTATAAGAAAATACAGGGCTTGAAAGAGGTCGGAAGGCCTGGAAAGTTGAGTGGTATGACAGGTGTGAGAGGTCTTGTAAAGAATTCCAAGGCCACCTCCTCTGCGCCCTACTCGGTCCAGTCTAGCTAAAGAATATCCATCCAGCACAGCCTCGACCAGATCCGGTCCGGAGGACTCAGTTGCCCAGGTTTCGGTAAGGAAAACCCATGTGGGCTTTCGGGCTATAACGAAATCCCGAAAAGCGACATTATTTTTCACTAAAGATCTAGTATTAATGAGAAAGCCCGATTCTTTCAAAGGAGGCAACATAGGGGTAGCGGCAGAGGGGTGCCTAATATGGCAGAATGCAGATGCTGATGACTTACCACAGGTGCTGAAACACATACAGTAGAATGCATCCTGAAGAATATCTGGCGAACAGGTAAAATGGCATGGAAGCCATGCAGGTCTCAGACGGACGAAGTCCTGATAGGAATATAGAGGACCTGCTAAAGGAGGCATATCAAATACACCCAAGAACCAGAGTCTCACGCCCTTTAGCCTGTCCTTGGCGCGGACGGGCGCAGACGGGCTGGACTCTGGCGAGACTCATGCGCAGGGAGGGCGCGCCCGCTGCGCGCTGAGTAGAGCGCCTTAAGTAGGCGGATCACAGGCTGTAGGAGCACTAGAACGCTCAAAGATGGCGCCCTGGAATGTCCCCTTCGCTCCCAAGATGGCGAGCATACAAGATCTAACAGAGGAAAGGAGACAGCTTTTAAAACCACTTTTCCATCACAGAGGTATCCGTACCCGGAGACAGGCCATGTTAGCGTGCTTTGCACCTGAGGGCATGCAGCTTAACTGCAGGTTTGTGAAATTTTTACGTAAAGTGGAGAAGAAAATGCTAAATCAGATCAGCATTGCAGCTGACAAGGAAAGAGACTGACACTGCTAGAATAGTTGCTTGCTTTTTTTAATGGACTGTAAATACTATAATGTCTTTTAATCGATTTTAATTTTTGAACTTGCAATGAGTTTTTTGTAGCAATGGTTTTAAGTAACTCTGCTAAATAAAAAAATAAAAAACTTGAAACTTATGCTACTTAGCACCAAGGGGGCGTTACATAGGTGTTGCACAGGCATTCCCATTCAACCACCCCTGACTTTTGACACAAAACCCTATCTACGAACGATTGTAGACAGGTTTTAGCGCCAAAAGTTAACACCATCTGAAAGGAGGCGTCAAGAGGAGAAATATTTTAATTTCTTCTTTCTTTTCCTACTTTGCAGGAGTGCAGCTCTGTGAAGCACATTTACAAAGAGGAAAAGTGTTTAAACTTGTCTAGCCATAGTATTTTGTAGAGGAAGGGTATTCTTCCTGTAAAAATCCTATGCTAGACTCAGGAGCACACTTTAGCGCTATGGGATTAAGTTGTGTGCCTGGCATAGAGTAACTGAAATCACTACGGAGAGGGAAGGAGAGAGCCATTTCTCTGTAGATATGATGCTCTCCTGCTCTTTCCCTGTCACATAACACAGTGCAGCATTTTTGGCTGCTGTGCTGCATTGTGTGACTGTTTTGAAAATCTGTCCCTTAGTGTGGCAATGACAAGGCTGACAAAAGTTTTGCACTAATTGCAGATTTTGCACTAATTGCAGTCTGTTTTATAGGCCAATGGGTGGAGCCAGTTGAAAAGCATAGCATAGTCAATCCAAGATATCATGAGAGCGATGAGAAGTTGGATGACAGCTTCCTTCATGAAATATCTCCTCATGTTTCTTATTCTCCGAAGTTGGAAGTGGCAAGAAAGCTCCAATCTGTTGTTTGAGGGATAAATCATAGGATTTGTCCCTATTACAGGATAAATCTATTCCATGCCTACTCAGTTAGTGATAGGAGGATTATTGCTGTCAATTGGTACGGCACTAAGTAATGACCATGACTCCTAATACTTTTGTATTGTTGTACTGTAAGAGGATCGAGAAGCATTAGGAAATTATAATGCAGTCTGCATGAACTGCAGAACACTGTCCGACTGCTGAGTGTGTTATCTTATTAGTAGTAGTGTGGACAAGGAGGTTCCATTTTGTATTGTGGGACAGCTTGGAAGTTTCCTTTGGGGCGCACTTTCCCTATGGACCCTCAGGACACCAGTGGACTCATTCCCCATCTACATGCACCAGGAGTTGCGGCTGCAGTCTTCTGCTTCTAGGGGGCGGGGCCTCCTCTCATCCGCTTAAAAGCTTGTCTGCAGTGCCGCAGCGTGGGACAGCTTGGAAGTATCTTTTTGGGCGCACATCCTCTACGGAACCTCAGAACACCCATTCCCTTTCTATATATGCACTAGGAGGTGCGGCTGCAGCCTCCTGCTTCTAGGGGGTGGGGTCCTCCTTTTACTGGCTTAAAATCACCTCTGCAATCCTGCAGCGTGGGCCGTGTACGGGACTCACAGGGGCCGGGCCGTACACGGGCAAAGCCTGGATCAAGTGCGGCCCCGTCCTGAGCCCATCAGAGCCTTGAAGAGGCTGGGGTGTGCCAACCGACTTACTTCAAGCCCCAAAGGTACTGTTATCTTTTATTTTCCATACTTGTCTACCCAGGCCCAGCTACTACACCTCGGGCTGCATTATTTTATAGAGCGTATGCTGCTGGGTCAGCCCTTTTTCTTGCACAGAGCTCGCACAGTATTGCCAAACCCAGAGAATGGGCAAAAGGAAGCTGTTTCCTCTAGTTCTCCAATGGCAAAGAAAAGTCTGAAATCAGTAGGGGAAAACTGTGGACAGAATCGTTGACCTATTGGGGGAAGTTGAAGAGCTACTAAACCCCTTCACTGCACTAGAAATTCCCCCTTCGCCAGTGGTACCCACATGCCCTGCCCAAAAGAAATAACAAAGGAAGAAATTGCCAGGCATGTTTATTAGGAGGAAGACCCATGACTCTTCCCCCACAAAAAACTGCCGGTCCTCAGCAATTGCTGGTCTGAGCATTGAGGAATCTATGACAGTTCCAGTCAACAGGGATGTTGTATGTGAAAACAGATATCCTGTGCTCAGATTTCAAAGGGAAGAAAAGTTGGGGGGAAGAGAGAGCTTCCCTTGGTTTTCAAGAGATGCTTAGGACTCCTATTGATGCTGGTAAACTATTAGAGATGATTGTAGGGCTGAGGGAAGAGGTGCAGGATTAGAAATTGGTTATAAGAGGTCTGGAGGGGAAGATCGAAGAGGTGATGTTGCACAAGAGCCGAATACAGGCAGCGCTACCTTAGGTGTGTATTGGGGTGTCAAAGTCTCCAAGGAACAACATCCCCCATCTAGCGCAAGGGGCTACAACTTTAAGACCTCCTCTTTCTTCTAAATCATGGGGGTCTGTGATCAGGTTACTCTCTTCTGCCATCACCTAAGAGAACTTAGGTGTGCCTCAGCACACTCACATCCCATAACAGGGAGGAAGGGGCGAATATGGAGTGGATATGAGTAGACGCGATGAAAGATGTGACATCACAAGGGGAGTAGACTCAATTAGAGGGGAATGCAATCCCCCAGGCTCCCATCGCGCCCAGCCCCCCACCATCACCAGGGAGGGTTAATGTTTGGGGGAATTCAGTCCATAAGGTCACCATTTACAAACCTGCCCCAGAATTTTCAATTCCAAGTCCCCAAAGTCATTGAGGTCTGAAGCACACCCTGTTTTCAGTTGTTTAAAAGTTTGTCTTTGTTACTCAAGTTTGTCGTGCATACACTCTTTGTGCACTCCGTTCCTTTAAGTGTGCCAATATGACTATTTAATCCAGATATCATGACACGTGGCTTACGCGTCACAGAAGAGCTGCACAGCCGGATACACATTTGTGAAACATTTAAAAATGTAATCAATAGTGTAATTCAAGTTCATCCAATTTATTTCTCTAATTTATTCCTGCTTGTCTGTCATGTCTAAAACGAAGTTCCAATGTTTCCCAGGTGGGAAGGAAACGCCTGGTTAATAAACAGGTATACAGGAAGAGTGAGTGGTTTCAACATGGGGTCTGAACTTGGCGGTTATACTGTTCGTGAAAACTGCAGATTGATCGCAGATATAATCAAGGGAGCTGGGGGTTGAGTAAGACAGGCTGTATAACTGAGGGGTAAATGACGGTGATACTGGGAGTTAAATCTGGAGTGGTACTAGAGAGGGAGGTTGTTCTAGAGCACGGAGAGGGTATCGCGGTTGAAAAAACACAGGAATTTCTTGGGGTTTAGATGAATAGGTGGGGAACACTGTTACTGTTGGGACGTATTCATTGGTCTGAAAAGGATGGATTATTAATTCTAAGGTTTAGGCATAATATGTGTTTGTTATTAATCACTGTTACATGCTAATGATGTGGGGTTGACGCATACATTTTTTAACACTAGATACCCTTGAAAAAGGTCGAAGGACCGAAATGCATTGGGTGAATTAATGTACTACAGTATAGTGAAGTTACTCTATGTGCCTGAGAATAGGCCTGGATGGACAATTTAAGTACAATTAAATATGCGAGAAAAATTGGAACTTCCTTTTAGACATGACGGGCAAACAGGAATAAATTAGAGAAATAAATTGGATGAACTTGCATTACACTATTGATTACATGTTTAAATGTTTCACAAATGTGTATCCGGCTGTGCAGCTCTTCTGTGACACGTAAGCCACGTGTCACGATATCTGGATTGAAGGCACAGATTGCTCATAGGCCCCAAGACTAGAAGGTTAAAGCTCCAATCGTCATTGTGGGTTGGGCAGCATCGATTGACTGGACACTAGTGATATTTGGGGCAAGTATGTTGGTTATCATTCCCTGGGAAAATGGGTGTAAGATAGAGTATCCATGTATAGTGTGAGATCACATACACCTTCCACGCTTGAAGGAAATCGTAAAGTAACTGCAGCAAGTGTGTCTGGTCAACTGATAGGGAGTAAGGAGGCAGGTTCCCATATGGCCCCTATTGGGTTGCCTAGGGAATTTACCCAAGACAAGGCTAGCACCCTGTTTGGATTGGAAGCATTCACAGTTACAATCCCCAGTTTGACCAAATTCCTCTCCGGAATGTGGCCACTATTGGGCCTAAGCTGGGTGACATTGAGTGGGGGCCATTCATAGATGGATATGACATCTGTCTCTTTCAGGAGACCTGGAGGACAACCCTGGTCACTAGGGATGGGTACTCCTCCTTCTGTAATGATGACCCCGACACCAAGGGAAAGAACATTGGGAAGTTTAGTTAAAAGGATGAAGGGAAACCTCCAATGCATCGTAAGGGAACTATTACTTAAGTCCTGGGATGTGCTGGCAGTTAGGGTGGACTTACATGGTGGTATCTCATTACTGTTGTTTAATGTGTACAATCGAATCGTCAACAAAGTCATACGTACACTGGAGGATTTCTTCTTGGAGTATTTGGGGAACGGGATGTTCATGTTCGCGGGTGATTTTAACTCAACCTTTGAGCCACTTGTGCCCGCTAATCTAAATCTGACAGTTGACTTGGATACTAGATGGAAAATCCCTTCCAAATCCAAAGGGATATGGACCCCCAGGGCTGCACAGTTGTTGGCACTTTCTCTTAAATGTAATCTTAAGGCTGTAAATGCTAGATCTAGGATCAGATGGTAAGGGCAGTCATACTTACAATCAACCTTGCCACTCTGGCTGGGTCTACTACTTTTTAATAAGCTTGACTGGATGGCCACTCATGCATGATATAGTAGTAGTCGAAAGGATCGATAACAATCATAATGCCCTGAGTTTGTTGATGTTGGACTTGTTAGCTCAAGCCCCATCTATCCAAGGCCACGCACAACTAGGGGAAGTTGAGCTTTCCAATAATGGAAAAGCTATCAGGTGGGGGTGGGTTGAAAAATACCCAGATTTCTTGAGAAGGTGGTAAACAAGGCCAAAAAACTGCTAGTGAAATTGGATGGTATGCAAAATATAATATTTTAACTGTGGCAGAAAACAGGTTCATTAGGTCCCTTTACACACTTCCACAGAGCACCCCTTTGATCCCACTGTATCTTGACACAGCCTTTAGGCAGATCAATAGGAAAGCTGAGCTCAGGCCATTGCAATATTGGCATAGGCTTTGGATTTCTTCCGCCCTAGGTGTCTACGTGAACCTATAATGGAGCTTAGGTCCTCCCAAGCTGTTCATAAAATCTGCTGCGGACATTGCCATTGACTTTCCCTGAACACACCTGGACCTCCCTGGCGGCGCTACTCCGGACCCTCTGGTGCTCCCTGCTTTTTTGCTCGTGGTGGTGCGGGTGACGCGCTGGTCATTCGCGAGGCCCTGGACTCCAACTCCCAGGGGGCCTCGCGGTGCGCACAGCAGTGACGCGGCTTCAGGGCGACTGAGACCCATAAAATTGGCCGCACACTCCCGCAGCGTGGGATACGCGCGGGCCAAGGGCGGGCCCGTCTGTACCCGTCAGTGGCCGAGTGGGCCGGGTCGGGCTAATCCCCTTGGTATTTCTTTCTTCCCCCTCTTCACTATCGTTGGAGCAATCATTTTATTACCCAATCCCAGACTTACCACTGTACAAACATCAAGACTAGGATCCCACGTATTAGCCGAAAAATGGGTAAAAGGAAGCATGTTAGCCCCAAACCTAATGGGGGATGGAGGGCTACTGCGGACTCGCAACAAACATTGTTAAGTAATCTAACGGGGGCGATGGGAGCTTTAGAGAACCAGATAAGTTCAGCGGAGGAATTAATTAAGGCCAATTCCCTGGAGCTTAACCTTCCGGCTCCTTTATTGAGCCCTAGACACATAGTCCCAAGGGAAATAGCTACAAATGGCTGCGTTCAGCATACCGCTGATAGAATTTCTTTAAGCGACTCTGACTGAACCCAACAACCGCCCCAAAAAAAACTTAAAAACCCGACGTTTGCGGGCAGTAAGCCCCTGTTGAACCCCACAACCCACGCCATTATACACTCGCTTTCAGGAAAGAAGGAAGAAACAGCAACCCCAAAAAGGAAATATACCAAACAAGGAAAGAGGAAAGTGGGGGCAGGGAAATTATCAGCACAAGTTCAAAGGGCCAATGATAGGAGTTTGGAAAATACCAATAATGATATTAAGTCCCTCATTACAGTGGTGGAAAGGCTGGATATGTATCTGAGCACAAGGCTGGACCAAATGGAAACCAGATTGACTCAATTAGAACAATCAATATCTTTGCATCCAGGGCTCCCCAAAAATAACACACACCCTGCACCTAATAATCTAGGTCCATTATGCGAAGTGCCGAATCAGACTAATGGGAACTCAGATAAACAACAGAATACCAACACAAGGCCAAATATCAAGATAACTAATCCTTCCCTGACTACAGTCTGAGGAAAGGGAAACAATCCTGTTAAGACTACCACAGACATCACCTCAATAGGAAACCCTGTCCACTCCTCCTGCGCACATCCATTTTCCGTCCCTAACTCCGACACTCAGTCTAGGGAAAACTAAGGAGCAGATGAAATTTTAGATCTCCCTCCCGCAGCGACACCCTAAGTAATAGTGTTGGCAAACGTTCCACGAAAGCCTCTTCGAGAACTAGAGGGGTGGGAAACGCTTAGAAATAAGGCCTTACACTGGCTAGGGCTTAAAACAGACTTAGACGATTGTTTATTCAGAGAATTTAAAATGGCCAGAAGGGTGCAGTGGGTGGGAACCGGCGTAAGATCCCTCCCAGGAGATTGTATAGTACTCACTTTTAGATCACCCACGCTAGTCAAAAGAATTCTCTATGAATTAGGTAGTAAGCACATTGCGAGGGGTGAGATAAACATATTGCCGCTGGGTTTCTTCTATCCCCCACCTAACCGCACATTGCACATCCCTAAATTTGATATTTTTAAGAGACACGATCCATACCAGGCACTTCCCACAGCAAACAGATTTATTATACTTTCTGGATTGCAAGATCAAGATTGACTTCCTAAAAGGTACCCATATGGCATGCCCTCACAGGGACAAGAGACAGAGCAACTCCACGATGTTAGGGTAGAACTTAACAACATTTACGATCCTGTAGTAAACAATGGACCATCTCGACTACGCCACAATAAGTTTACTCTTCTGGAATGTTGCAGGTCTGAAATCCAAATTAAATAATGAAATTTGGATTCATTTCACCAGTAAATTCAATATTTTATGTATACATGTGACCTGGGCAATAACGGGCATGCACATAGAGGGTTACAAAAGTTTTTACTCCATGGCCCTGCCCTCGACTTCTGGAAGAGCAAAGGGCGGTTTGGCCATTTTTGTTTCTAACATCATTAAATTGGAGAAAATTGACCAAATAAAAGTAGAGGTAAACTATCAAATTATTACTTTGAGTGTAGATAAAACAAACCTTATTGCACTGGTTAATTTTTACAATAACCTTAGACAGGATGAGATTATAAGTGTAATAACCGAGATCCACAATAGCCTGCTAGAGCTAAAAAGAAAAACAAGGAAGGATTTGGTTATAGTGTGGGGGGGGGTATTTTAACCATTACATCTGCGGGCACAGCTCTGGTCCAACATGTGTCCTTGAGGACGAAAATCATATTCCACTCACCCATTTCCTCCATACCCCGATGGGTAATTGCCTAAACGAGAAAATGTTTGACCTTGAGATGGGACTAGCAAATGAGCTTGTGCATCCCCCAATTCCCCTAACAAACACATATCATGGGAGAGGATCCTCTAGTGTCATTGATTAAATATTAATTACTACAGCCTCCTCATCCTGATTATGGATTTTTATAACGCATGACATTGCACTAAGCGATCATAATCCTAATAGTGTTACGCTATTTCTCCCAAGCACCGTAGACAGAGGGAATTCCCTAGACCTCCTGGGCCAGGCAACTTTGTCCCTTGATAGACTAAATGGCTACGCGCTCAAATGGGGAAAAATAGACCCATTAAAAATTACAACCAAGATAGTGAAGAACTCTCTTGGAGCCATTGAAAAATGTCTTGATTATACCAGCGAGCATCCGGTGGTCCTGGAAAATTTCCAGATAATTACCCAATCGGTAAAAGAAGCCCTTACCACTAACGTAAGATCTAAAACTGCAAAAGTGAATGGATGGTTTAATACAGTCTGTACTAAAGCATATTCCAAACTAAAAATAGCCCTCAGTAAACCAAATAGGGATAACATCGAAATTACAAACCTAATAAGAGAATAGAATAGTGCACTAAAACTAAGGAAAAAGGAACTAAAAGACGAGTTATGGGCAAAACTTCATAAAAGTTGTGCCATAAAGGATAATATTGCTTTCTGGGCCATAGTTAAGTCTCCCTTCTTAGCGGATAACAACAACAATCCCAAAATAGATGTAGCAATTGACGAACAATCATGGATTAATCATTTTGCTCCGATTTTTGGTCTACCTTATGAAGAAGATCCTCCCCTGATGATTGAGAATTGGGGAAGTACCTCGGATACCAATCCTCCCCCTTCCCAATACATCTTGACATTACCTTAGCGGAAGTAGAGCTAGCATTATTAGCAAGCAGGAGCTGTAAAGCTCCAGGCCCAACGGGGTTCCCGTAGATTTCTATAAACACAACCTGGAACTCTGGGCCCCCATTTTAACTCGTGTCTTGGAAGCGTCCTGCATGGTGGGATAGCTAAACACATGGTCCGCTAGCATCCTAGTCCCAATTTTTAAAAAGGGAGACATGCAATCTCCCTTCTGCTATCGCCCAATATCACTGTTGGACTCGCTAGGCAAGGTGGTGGGCCGTATTATCCTAGAGCGACTCCAACTTTGGGCTACGGAGAACACGGTTTTATCGGACCTCCAATTTGGATTTCGTGAGGGTCTAGGTACCACCGAACAGGTACTAAACTTAACACTCCTAGCATGAAAATATTTGTCGGCAAAGGGCGGGTCCTTGTATCTGGCATTTGTTGACCTATCAGCAGCGTTTGACTGCGTCAATCACAGCAAGCTATGGTCTGTACTGCAGGAAATGGGGGTAGAACCAGCTGTAGTGACTTTTATACGTGATCTGTATTCTGGGGCAAGTGCCCGAGTAAGGTATGGAACGGGCGGACAGTTGACTGCGCCGTTCGCTGTACGGCGGGGAGTAAGGCAGGGCTGTGTCCTGGCACCCTTTCTTTTTACTCTCTATACAAATGGCCTTGAGCAGGCCATGGTGAAAGGGTGCCGGGACCTACAACAAATCAAGAAACGCCCTATACCTGCCCTGCTCTACGCGGACGACACAGTCATCTTAGCCCGTACCCCCCCTAGAACTGCACGCGCCCTGGCTAGATATCATGTATACATGGCTGACCTAGATTTGAAAATTAATATTAAAAAAACGTATGTTATGACTTTAAGCAGTAATCTACATAGGTCTAAGGCAATATTCCTAGATAACACCAAGCTGGAAAGTGCGAATACCTACCCCTATCTGGGTATTGTGATAGATAATAAGCAATTGTGGAAGCAAGCCATTGATACAAGGAAATTGTTGTTCACAAGAGCAACTGCAGCATTAACTAGCTTTTCGCGTAGACTGGGGAAGCGGGCCCCAACTGAATTAATATATATGTACAAGGCAAAATGCATAGCTACTGCAACCTACGGGGCATGGGTATGGGGCTATGGGAAGGTTGACTCAATACAAAATGTGGAAAACTCCATCCTAAGATATCTCCTCTCACTGCCACAGGGCTCCACAACCTATTCTTGCCACATGGAGCTAGGCTTGCCATTTGTGACAGACCTGATAAGAATCCAGCCCCTCTTGTTGTGGCATCGAATATGGGCATCCACGAAAACAACATTTTGTCAAAACCTCATACTGGATTGTCTTTCATTGGAACAAGCGCACAAGATAGGCTGGATTGCGTACCTCAAGAACTTTCTTTACGACCTGGGAATGGCAGACTATTTCCACACGCCCCTAGAAATCGCGGAGCTGTCTAGCAAATCTTTCAAATTAATTTGCAAGACCCATCTAGAGCAGTTGCGATTAAGTAATGAGGCGACAAAAAAGAGTGTACAACACTTGCTAATGGTTCAAACCACACTGCTCATCCAGCCTTACCTCACCTTTAACTTGACCTCCTAAGAGAGGTTACTTTTAACTCGGTTTAGGATGAACATCTTTCACCATTTTGTCACCTTTCCCCGAACAAACGACTGGGCAAGAAGTTTATCCCTATGCCCATGTGACGACACATCTATTCAAACAACCATCCATGTCGTCCTGTTTTGCAAATTTTATAAAGTCCAAAGAAAACGATGGTTAATTCCCATTTTACAGTCAATGAGTTTACGCAGATGCCGCCCAGCATTTCTTCGATTGCAATTTTTAGGGGAAGATTACTCAGCGAATCAGGTAGCTAGATTCCTGAAATCAACGTTGAGATGCAGGGCTAGCTTAGACCACAGTATGAATTTGATACCTTGATTATGCACATGTAATTGCTTAAATGTCATCTTCAATGCATTTTATGCTTATGTATATTGAATGTTCTCTCTTTTAACAATTTTATCGTATAATTATTGTTTTTATATGTACTTTTATGGTTTTTCCAAACTATGAAAACCGAATAAAGTATTTTTGAATTGAATTGTTCATAAAATCCCTTCATTAATGTTTGTCAGGTTGGCACTAAGGAAATTGGGGCTTAAAAGGTTCTGGGCCTGTGGGCCTGTCCTGAGGAATTTAGCTGTTTGTCAACAATTAATCTCAAAACATGTATTGGGAGTCCATCTCAATTGATATTATTTGGGGTGACAGAGGCATTTGACCTACAGAATGTATATATTTCAAACCACTCCCTGCATTTGAGAAGACAAGTGATGAATTTTGGCCACCCGTTGCTCACAAACTACATCTGCCGCTGCAAACTGCATCTGCCGCTTAGGTATCAGACTCTTCCTACTCAAGGATTTTGTGCTTAATGGGCACAAGGTCATCCTGGAGGGGAAATTGTCCAGCCTGCAAAGGCATCCGAGAAGACATACCTCACCTCCTTTTCTTCTGCCCAGCTTATGGCCTCCAGAGTGAGAAATTGCTGTTGCCGCTGTCAGTAGCGGCTCTAAGAGGGAGTGGTGCGGCGCAATGGGGCGGGGTGGGGCGCAGTAATCAGCGGCAAACGGTCACACGGATATAAGTAACTAAATAAATAAAACAATTTAAATTGCGCACACTGCAATACCATTGGTGATGTAGTGCGCGCAATGTAATTTGGTTTTTTTTGTGGTGTGGCGTGGCAGGCACCTGATGGTGCCTGCCACACGGTGTTAGGATTAATAGTGGGGCAGCTATGGTGCCCCCCAGGTCCTCAATTGGAGGCCGCAGAGGCAAGGGGGGCTGCTAGGGGCCCCCAAAATTGCTTTCCAACAGGGTTTTCATGTCAGAAAATCCGATATGAAAAGCCTGTGGGAAACCAACATCATAATCCAGATGGCAGAAATGCCATCCTTAAGGGATTACTTGCCAGTTCTGACTAGTCGAAGGACTCCTTGAGCCTGTTGGAAGCCAGCTGGAATGACTGGCTGGTTTCAATTCTGACCGCCGTATTCGTAATTGAAACCAAAGATGTCGGTCGGAAAGAGGTTTATGAATGTTAATTAGTTAATTAATTGATAATTAATTATGTAAACTGTAATCAATATTAGTTATATTGTAGGTGCATGTTGGTGGGTTTATAGGGATAAAGGGTGGGAAGTTAATTAAGCATAACTAATTAATAATTGTTTAATAATGTTTTTAATTTTGTAATTATATTTTTCAAGATGTATTTTAGGTGTGGGTTGTTGGATGTGTAGGGGTAAATGTTGGGAAGTTATTTAAGTATAATTAATTAATTATTGATGTATTAGTTATGTTGTAGGTTTGGATTGCTGGGTTTTTAGGGGTACAGGGTGGAAAGTTAATTAAGAAATATTTTATTGGTAATTTATTATTAATTTATCAATATTTATTTACTTGATAATTAAGTACATTGTGTAGTTATATTTTTTAAGTTACATTTTAAGTGTCAGTTGGTTCATTTGTAGAGGAATAGGGTGGGAAGTTATGTAAGTAATAATATATAAAAAAAAATCATGAACTAATAACGTTTTATTTATTACTTAATATGTTACTTGTGTTATACTTTTTTAATTTCAATGATATTTTATTTGTTGGGTGTTATGTTTGTGGGAATATTGGGACTGATTTTGATGGCGGTGTTCAGGATCCTGCCCCACAAGCAGGCGGTGGTCTGACCGCTGTGCTAGCCGTCGCAAGGTGCTCCCTATCACAGTGGCTTGTGCTGCGGCCAAGGAAAAGGGCTGCAGCACAAGCTGCTGTGGTACGGAGCACCTCTTGCACGTACATTGACCGTGTGCCATGTATGACATGGTGTTTGGAGGTGAGAGGAGGCACTACATGTGCCCCCAGGGACACTTTACAGTGGCCCACAATAAACAGGGTCCTGTTAGGGGCCCCAATATCTCTTTCCGAAAGCCTTTTCATGGCGGTCTTCCCACCATTAAAAGGCTATCGGAAAGGAATATCATAATCCCAATGGCGATGCCTGGCTCGGCACCACTGCCATTCAGGGATGCATCCCTGACTGCCGCCTGGTTGGGAACTTTAATACTGGTGGAGGCGGCAGTCTTCTCTCCAACCACTGTGGGTCCAACTGCTGGAATTGTAATCCAGCGGTTGGACTGAAGGGCTGTCGGCGGTTAGATTGCCACCGACGGCCTGCAAGTGGCGGTCCAACCCCCATTGTAATCAGGTTCATAGTGTGGCATTTTAATTAAAATAATAATATATGATTAATTGATAATAATTATTAAAAATTATAATAATTATGGACCTGATTTCGAGTACGGCGGTCCATAGGACTGCCATACACATGGAGGATGCGCGTGGTGGTTGCGTGACGGTCAGGGGAAGCAATATGCTTTGTTTTGCCGCTGCAGCACCACCTAGCATATTACGACTTTCCCCACTGCCAGCCTTTTTATGGCAGTGAGCCTGCCATGAAAAGTATGGTGGTGGGGAAAGAAAGGCGAGGGATACATGCAGGGGGGTTAATGTGTGCCCCCCTGTATGCATTCAGGCCCTAGTACCTGCACAGCATGGACTGCACATTCCTAATCTGGCGGGAGGCCAGGGGTCGACTATTGCGGTCTGGGAGTGGGGCACTGGCATGGTGGCCTGCTCCCAAACTGCCAAAATCGTAATCAGGCCCTATGTAATTTTTTAATTTTTTTATTTACCCATATCATTTTTATATTAAGATTTTTTTATGTTTTGTTAATTAATAGAGTTGTTAAAATATGTAACGTTTTGAAGTGGTAGTAGGATTAGTAAATTTTACCCTTCCAAAGTCCAACTTTATCCCTTCTACTGCACAGACTGGAGTGGGAATAGTAGATTTAATAAATGTATTTTTATTTGTTTGATATAAAATATGCATTTTTTATTTTTTATATAAAATTAATTTTATTTGATCTAGAAAAAACTTGCTATAATGGAGTGATAACTATAAAATCTGATATATTTTAATGTTTAACACCGTTGCCATATTGGTTTAAATTGGAGTTGTGATCCCTTTAGTGTGCAACACTTTCCCCAAAATGATTTAGGTTGGCCTGGAAATAGTAAATGTGACCCTTTTAGTGTTCAACACGTTTCTATGATGGAACAACGCATTCCAATGCAACAGATTCCTTTACCATGCATGCATTATAACGCGAATACCTTTACCACGTATATCCTTTACCATGCATGTTTTTACAATGTATTTTGTTGTAAAGCATGAATGGTAAAGGCCTACGTGTGTTAAAAGTTTCCCCTAACTCTCCCCTCTGTCCTCTGCCTGTTCCCTAAACCCTTATTCTAGACACCAGTGCGACCCCCGCCCTGTTTAAAATTACCCAACCTTTCCCCAAGCCCTAAATCTAGAACCCAGAGTGATTCCCGCCCTGTTATAAAATACCTGACTCTTCCCTAATCCCTAAATCTGGGCCCCAGTTCAACCCCCGCCCTGTTAAAAATGACCTGCCCTTCCCTATACCCTAAATCTGGACCCCAGTGCAACCCCCGCCCTGTTAAAAAATTCCCAACCCATTCCTAAACCCTAAATCTCGACCCCCAGCGCAACCCTCTCCCTGTTAAAAAATACCCGGCCCTTCCCTAAACCCTAAATCTAGAACCCTGCATGACCCCCTTCGAGCCTCCAACCCTTTTAAAAGATACACGGCCCCAGCCCTGAACCATAAATCTGTCCCCTGGCCCCCAGATCCTTTAAGATAAAATCAACAATCCCCCTGACCTTTTCAGTACGAGGAAACTCTTGTGAGGCACTGCACACAAGTTGTCAAGAGGAAGCGGAAGGATCTCTTTGCTCCTCTCATGACACCGATAGGCTTTACCATGCAGTTGCCATTACCAGCATATGCCCTCACCACATAGGTTGTAAAAAAATGTGTGGTGAATGCTATGCGTGGTAACAGTATATGCATGGCAATGCCTGTGTGGTAAAGGCCCTGATTGGAAACAGCCGCGTTGTAATGGCTGTTTCCCATCCAACACCTGTCCTCAAATTGGTTTTGAGTTGAGTTGGAATAGCAAATGTGACCTCCTTAGTATCCAACACTTTCTTCAAAATGGTTTAGATAATAGTGGGAATAGTAAATGTGACCCCCTTTAGTGTCTAACACTTTCTCTAAATTTATTTAGATTGGAGTTGGATTAGTAAATTGGGACGGCTTCTTCAACATGGTTTAGATTGGAGTGGGAACTCCTTTAGTGTCCAACACCTTTACACTAATATGTTAAATCACAGTGTGAGCAGTAGATGTAAAGTTTTTAGGATTCAACATTTCAAAAGAACATCATTTTTTTCTGTTTCTTTTTTTGATACAGAGAATGACATGTTATGGTTTTTATATTGTATTTTATTCCACTTTTCATATCTTATTTAATTTGTGTGTTTACATTTATTTAAACACATTTGAACTTTTTTTGAAGCATAAAATAAAAAGTTTATATTATCATTTGGTACAATATTTATTACACTTTAAAAAAAATAAAACATGTAATGTCTTTCTTTAACTTTTTTAAATTATTTATATTTTTAAACCTTTTTTCAAAAATGGAATATGACTATTTTACACATGTACATTAGGTACACTTACATGTTTTGGTTTATATACATTTTATATACTTTTTTAGTATTTATCTTAAATAGTACTATATTATAATAATTCATGTTTTTATAGTACTATTTACATATTCATTTACATTTTGTTTATGTATTTTTAGAACACTTTTAGATATTTTTATAACATTGTTACATATTTTTATGCAGTTTTCAACATTACTTTAAACTTCCATTCTTTTCTATAGATGTGTAGATTTTTTGTTTTTATTTTGTAGTCTATTCATGTAATTTTAGTAATATTTGGTGGGAGAGAGTTACGGCTACCAGCTGCTGGTCACCAGAAAAGGTAAGACCTTTTTTTCAAACAAATTCTGGTTTTGGGCAAGAGGGTTATGGGTAGATACAGTTACTGTGTGCTTTAGTTTTGTTTTTGAAGGTTATTTTCTATTAGTTTGTGTTATGTTGTTTAGTAGTGTTGTACATTAGACCTATTTATATTTTGGTAGCATTCTTGTTGGATTTTAGATATTGTAACTTTTTTTTTCAGTTCTAATGTAATGCTTATGTTTTATTGGGAAGTTATGTTTTTTTAGACTGGGTATGCTATTTCTTTTACAGGGTTATGTATCATTAGTCATCCCATGAATCTGTGTTTAATGCGAAAATTATTGTGGTTTATTATCAAACAGCATTAAGGGCCTCATAATATTGGCAGTAGGACTTTCGTCCGGCCGACATCCTTTCACGTATGGTAACCCCCAAATTGTTGTTAGTGGAGAAGCGTGGCTCAGTGGTTAGAGGCGGCAGACCCGGAAGCTGAGATCGGCCGTGGACCAGGGTTCGATTCCCGGTCTCGGGCTCAAAAATTCCACGGACTTGACAATTCTCGCTCCGGTGCCTACTCGACTCACGGGGTCACACTCTGCGACTCTGGGCAATAGCTTGCTTAATCTCCACTACGGCCCCTTGTGGCGGGATGCCTGGCTTTCACCTTGTGGATACCCTGCCGGGGTATCTCACAGGGGAATACCAGGACAGGTTCCCTAAGCAAGCGCCTTGATACCTTCGGGTGATACGTGCGCTATATAAGTCGCAATACATACATACATACATACACCATAGGTATTGCAATGTGTATGTTTTGTGTCGCTGCGGGTGCTGCGAGCTGCGGGCTGCAGCACACGCCACAGTACAAAAAATACACATCAGACATATCCCTGCACTATGTGGCGGGCACCGGGTGCAGGAATATGTAGGGGGTCACAACAGGTTCACCCCCCAAATCACAACGCTAGGGCCAGAGGCGGGCCCCCAATGCCCCTTTCTGCAAGCCTTTTCATGGCCGATAAACCACCTTGAAATGGCCAGCAGGAAGAAACATTGTAATCCCTACAGCAGTGCCTGGCAGGCATCACCAAGACTGTAGGGATTGCAGAACTTCTAACGGTCTGACAGGATCCTAGAGCCTTTTGGATCCATGGCAGTAAAGCAGTCACCGACGGGGTGATGGTGAAGGTCCCACTGCCATCATAAGGAGGCCCTAAGTTTTTTATTTCCTTTCTGTTTTCGGGTTTCATGGAGCGGTTCTTATTTTTAATTTTTTTTATTTGTTTTTGGGTTCCTAAAGACTTTAGATTATTTCACTGGATTTACTTTGGACTTTTTCTTTTTGCATTTTTAGGTTCTTTACATTTTTTTTAAAAAAATGTGTGGATTGTTTTTTGTGAACGTGCATGTGGATGAAAATCTATAGCCATAGAACTGCAGGTATGATTTGTTTATTTATTTTTGGGTGGGAACAATTATAATTGAATATATATGTGTATTTGTTCTGATTGCAATGTATTATTTTTAGTTTCTATGTGTGTGATTTAATTGGTCTCATGTTACGTTTATTTCTAATACTGTGCTATGTGTTTGTTGTTGGGAAGAATTTTAATTAAGTATTAAAACACTTTGGGGTCAATTACGATGTCGGTCAGAAAACATTCCAAACTAATCGGTTTCAGGAAGTCCAACTGATCGATTACGATGGTTCTGAACACCATTTGGTCTGACTCCCATTGACTTCAACGGGAGCCTGTGTTCCGACCGACAACACAGGCTCCCATTGAGAAAAGGAGTGGTTGCGAAAAACCTTGCACCCGGTGGCAGGCACCCCATGGTGCCTGCCACACTGTGCATGGTCAGAAAGAGTGGGACCATGGGTACCCCCAAGGGCACCAACCAGAGGCTTCTGGGTGAAGGGGGTCTGCTACAGGACCCCAAATTCAGATTCCAACAGCCGATCTGTGTCGGAAAGACTGATTTGATCAGGCTGTCCGAATCCGACATTGTAATAGCTCAGAGGAAACGCGGCCCTTAGAGATGTACGAGTCGGCTCCATCCGACTCGGTGTCTCTGAATGCCGTTCAGATGTGATTCGGAACTGAGTCGGACAGTCCGAACGGTTTCTGACCTTCGTAATCGGTGGGTCAGAAATGGCTCCGAATCGGTCGGAAACAGGACTTCCGAATTGGATTCTTGCAAACCAAATGCCACTCAGAGCCTTTCTGACCGACATCATAATCAACCCCCGTTTATCTTTATCAGGTTTCTTTCCTATGTTATAATTATATTTTTTTTACTGATTTATATGAAACAATTGTTTAATATTGATATAAAAAGGATTAAGTAGTGGTGTTTTTTATGTTAAGGTTTTCTGGTTAGTGTGTAGGTAGGTAATATATAACAAAGATTTTGTAACTACTTCTAAATAGGCTATTCCTTTGGTGTTAGTAAAAATTCTAACTTTACATTGTAGTATGTCATACATTTTACCGGTTTGTTTACTTATTTTAGGTTTAATTTAGGCTACCGGTTTCTCTATTCTTAGTTGTTGGTAGCTTTGTTCTTTTTGGAGGGCTTCTATGAATTTGTAGAGTGTAGGTTTGGTTCTTCCTAGTGTGGCTCGGAAGGCATTGTGCCATCCTTCTACTGCGTTGTTGGTTTTGGTTTGCTGAGCCATGGTGCTGTTGTAGACGCTTTACCATGGTATTTGGAATTTCGGTTAGTGTCTGTGTTTTGAGTGGTGATATCTGTCAGCTGAAGTGTCTTCTAAATAGTAAGTTTATTTTCATGAGTTCTGTTAGCAAAATTTCCTTTTTATTAGCATATTGTAGTGGTTAGCTACCTCGGTTACAGAGGAATATGCTACAGCAACTACTCTCTTTATTGCAAAGGCAAACAGTCTGTTGTATATTCTACACTTAGTGCATCTCCAAATGCTTTGTTTAAAATGATAATAGCAGGCTTATAAGGCTGTGTGTGGGTACAGTGTAAGTATTGTAGGCATCATTGCCTGTTCAAAGTTTATTATAATTTTATGTAGGGAGTAGTTTGTTTTTATTTTGATGTGTTGTAGAAGTTTGCAGTAAGTGCTGCTTTGTGAGGTAGCAATGCATGTACAAGGGGTATTTTAGTGTTTTGATACTCACCATGGAGGGTGCATATCTGTGTGAATGGCTGGCAGCACATTTTGAATGTTTCATCCATCATCTATGTTTCACATTGACTTAGCCTTAATAAATTATTTGCAGTAGCAAATACATTTTTGTTTTTCAATAGGTGGTCATGTAGGATGAAGAGTTCACCATTATGTGTAGTAGTTAAATGTTCAGGAATTTCAATGACTTGGTATCTTCCAGTGACAGCAGGAGTGTCACTGTTGGCTCTCATATTACATGCTATTAGATGTTTTAAAGTGGTTATTGCTGCTAGCTTACCTGTAATGTGTTTAGGCACTTTAGGAAGTAGATCTTTTAGAAAGTTAGTAGTGAACTATTGAGAAATAGAGCGTGCCTCTTTTAAAGCTCGAAGTACCTGTCTTACTTTAATTTCAGTGACATTTGGGGGCTTGTTGTGTTTCCTCATGTTAATAACAGTGTACTTTTTCGTAGTAGCCTCCCCCCCATAGCACATGTTAGAGTAGTGGTTTATACATTTCCAATTTACATTCTTGGTGATTGTGCTTTGCTGGCTGTAAGTGTATACCATGTGCAAGTGCAATTGTTTACCTTTTTGTGAAGTTATATATCTTCCTCTTTCGGCCATTCTGTGTGACGATAGTTTAACAATATAATTATAAATGTTGTTATGAATCTAAGTTTATTTTGCTAATGTACTGGGCAGACCCCTTCCACCAGAGCCGGGGATTGAACCGTGATTCCCAGCATCCAGTGTCAGTCGCCCTGGCCGCTGCGCCACACCTCTTCCTGACTTACATACATATGCGTTATTGATTATAATTGCTGGTCTATTTTTTCAGTTTGCCCTTGAATCTGTTGATGATAGACTGTGACATTGCCCATTTTTTATTCTGGGATAAGATGTGCCCGCGAGGGGTGATGACTATGACAAAAAGTCCTATTCCATCTTATGAAAGTTAGGTGAGGCAAGAATCAGAGTAGTCCTCAGATTTTTTCAAAAACAACAACATTAGAAAAGAAGAAAGGAATGACTTGTCCCTGCAATAAATTATATATATATATATACATATATACATACATTTTTTTGCGTTGTCCAGGAATGTTCCTCATCACAAAGGATAAACTGGTGTGGATCTCACGTACTCTGTATTATACACGTATTTTTTGAAATAACACAGTGTTTGGTTTTCAGGTGTTCATATGTCAGCCCTTGTACATACTAAGTTGAACTATGGGTTACATGCAGATACATGTTTAAGCATCGTGATAGGATGTTTGTATATACTGTAGATCTAGTAGTTTTGGATTTTTGTAATATTGTATTTTTGTATAGATGTTAGTAATAGGGATATGACAAACAATGAGTTAAGAATATAAGATAATTTGGTCTAGGAAATCAAACATTATGAGGACCTGTATGGTGGTAGTTATTTTAAACTCATCAACACCTGCCTAAACCATCGCCATCTTTATAAGCTAATGCAGGATTATCCAGCGTAAACATCTCGTGCTGAGGGATTTAACCTAAGATTGTGATTTCATGATTTATATGCACACAATAACCAAAACGGAAAATTGTGCAGTATTTTTGCTATTTTCATTGTGTTGCTTACAATTATCCATTGTGATTGGACAACGTTTTTGCACTTGCACTTTAAAATTCTGCCACCGCCCTCAGTGGCGCCATGTGACCAAGGCCGTTGGAAGGCCGAAACGTTATGCTGTCCGTTGCAGAATAAACAATTACTCACGGAACTTTTGGGTCTCCTGTTTCTTGGCGGTGCCGCGGCGGAATGGAGTCTGCTGCACTTAGCATTTGAAACTGTTGTGCATATATATATATATATATATATATATATATATATATATATATTGAGGCTCCAAGTTGTACCGGTAATCCCAGGGCACTCTTAACAGCGGGTGCAGGCTCCGCGCCGATACTCGCGGAAAATATTCCAGCTCATGAACCGTTTCATTCAAGAAACGAAAAGCGCACTCCAGGGGTAAAGCAGCAAAGTTTATTCAGCCCACCAACACTCGTGCAACAGACGCGTTTCGGACGTCAAGTCCTTCGTCAGTGTTTACACAGTTTCCACTCTTGCGATAACATATAATGAATACCCACAAGATAGAAAACGGACATCACCCATAGAGCGCTAATGCGGCGGCCATTTTGAAATGGTTAAATACCCATTGTCATGAACAATAATGTCCGACAAAAGAGCTTCAATTCTCCCTATTTCTCTGTATTGCCGTGTATCGGCAAATCACCGCATTGCTAACATTATCCAAGGGTTCCGTTTACAATAAGACAAGAACAGGGCCTTTTTGCATGTATCACTTGCAGGAATTTTTCCATATATCAAAATAAGAACTGACAAAAATCATCTCCATGATTCCACTTATTGTTCTTAAACATGCATATTTGTGTCTTTCGCTTACCTATAGTAAGAACTATTATTCAAGACATGTCTAAAATCGAGCCGTGTATCGGCATATCACCACATCAACCAGTGCACATTCTATAGCATCATTTTTCGCTATCATTTCTTACAGAGTTATAATCATCTCCTCAGAGTCATGATCAATGAAGCTCGGAAATTTCGAATTGAATACAGATATATCACACATATATCACTTGAAGAGCTGTTTCAGAGTAGAAATCACATCAACATTGTAAAATCCTGTACACATTATTTACAACGCCCAGTTCACAATCATCAGTTTGTGCAAAATGTTTCATTTTCAGCAAATTGTCTCATTTTCCCAGGTGAACCATAAGTTCCTCCCCACTGTTGAGACCTAAAGGTTGTTTGGTCTGCATGTCAACGATGTATCGTGACTCCAGTCTTCTAAGACTAAGTAGTCTGTCCCCTCCTCTAGGATGCAAGGGGATATGGTCCAAACCGAAGTACTGCAATAGCTCCCTATTGCTTTGATGGGCCAGGGCAAAATGTCGAGCCACGGGATATGCCATGTCTTTATTCACTATAGCTCGTTGGTGCTCGAGGATCCGCATTTTGACATTTTTAATAGTACTCCCAATGTATTGGAGTCCACAGGGACAGGTGAGACAATAGACAACATAGGGGGTGGTACATGTGATAAATTGTCTGATGTTTTTTACTTTGGATACCCCTGGAATTTTATAAGATAATACTCGTTTGCTGTTCTCACATGCCCGGCACTTCCCGCATGGGAAAAAACCTTTCATGTCTTTGAGGGTTGCACTCACTTTTGGTTTAACAGGTGTGAGATGGCTATTGACTATTGTATCCTTAATGGATCTAAGTTTCCTGAATGTCACCAGTGGTTTCATAGGGACATCCTTTCCTATTACAGGATCCGTATATAGGATATGCCAGTTTTTTGTCATTATCCTCCTAAGGACATTGGCCTGATCAGAAAAAGTAGTAATCATCCGAAATGTGTTTTTCATATTTGGTAGGGAGTCTAGCTCTTTCTTATTCTCAAAAAGATGTTTTCTTGGAATCTTAGCTACCTTTTTGTAAATCTTATCTAGGTCTGTGTGGTCATAGCCCCTTATGGCAAACCTTGCAACACAGTCCTTAGCTTCTTTTCTGAAATCGCTGTCCTGTGTACAATTTCGCCTCAGCCTAAGTAACTCCCCATAGGGGATACTTCGAATGAGACTAGGAGGATGGCTGCTAGAGGCGTGCAATATACTATTCCCCGCCGTCGGTTTCCTGTATAGGGTTGTTTCTAGCTTATCACCATTTACAAAAACTCTTAAATCTAAATAATGTACCTCTGAAATGCTGATGTCAGCTGTGAATCTCAGATTGAGGTCATTTTTATTCAGATTCTCGACAAATGCCATAGCCTGTGTGGTGGAGCCCCGCCACACAAGAAACAAATCGTCTATGTATCGACGCCATACCACTATGTGATCTGCCCACTTTTGACTGGTCCCAGCCAGGGCCACCTGCTCCTCCCACCAGCCGACGAAAAGATTCGCATAGCTGGGGGCGAAGCAGGTCCCCATGGCAGTCCCAGACATTTGTTTAAATATTTCAGTGCCAAACAAGAATATGTTATTCGTAAGACAGAACTCTAAACACTCTATTAGCATGGTATTATGTTCCATGTATTTAGCAGACCTTTTTTGCAAAAAATATCTGACTGCCTCTATACCTTGTTGATGTCTGATACTAGTATAGAGGCTCGTGATGTCTAGAGTGATTAGAACATATTTGGTATCCCAAATCATTGGTTCAATTTGTTCGAGAAAATGTTTTGTATCCCTCACATAGGATTTCAGTTCAACAACAAAACTCGCTAGGAAGGAGTCAATATAGATCGACAGTTTTTCTGTAAGTCCTCCCTTAGAGGATACAATCGGTCTTCCCGGTGGGCACTCCAAGTCTTTATGAACCTTTGGTAGGTGGTAGAATGTGGGTGTGACAGGTTCGGTGTTACGCAAAAATAAAAATTCATTTGTGTCCAGCATCATTTTATTACGCCATTTGCTTAGCAGATCACAATAGGCTTGGATGCTGAGCTGATATTCAGTTTTGTCACTTCTTCGATAATTCTCCACCATTCCTAGTTGTCGTAGAGACTCTCCACAATACTGTTCTCTTGACAAAAGGACAACATTGCCCCCCTTGTCGGAAGGTTTTATAATTGTCTCATCCATTTTTGCCATGTTCATAAGTGCATCCGATTGTCCCTTGCTAAGATTGTTCTTCATCTTGCAGTTCTTGTTTTTTGTTGCCGGTAGAGTCCTCAATTTTATGAGGTCATGTATCATCGCCTCAGAGAAAGTATCGATGGCGTCATAGGGCATCTGGGGGTTAAATTGGGAGGGGGCACGAAAGCCAGTTATAGGTGATTGTTGTTCTATTCCTCTGTTTCCTATTGTTGATGGTGATGCTGGGGTCGCCTCATCCCCAAGTTCATCCAGAATATTTGCTGTCATCAGATCTCTCACCGAAAGTACATCTGTAGATTGCAATTCCACTTTCTTAGAAGTTCTCTTCACTTCTCCAATGGAGGGTTTGAGTTTGTGGAATTTGTGTAGCTTGATCTTCCTTATCAGTTTAAAGAGATCGATGCGTGTCTGGGTATATTCAATTTTCTTGTTGGGACAGAAGGTTAATCCTAATTGCAATGTCTCTTCTTCTGTCTCCGTCAACTTGTTCTTCGTCAAGTTGATGATGGTTAGATTTTCTCCGTCACTCACCATCTGTTGCCCTGCTTCTTGCGGGTGTTGTAATTGCTTGTTTTTGCCTTCCCTCTTCCTCTTCCCCTTCCAGCCCCCTCTTCGGGTTCTCCGTCGTCCTCGGGTGGTTTGACTTTGCCCCCTCTTAACCAGGTCTTCCGGATCAGGTCGAATTCCCGATGAAAAGGATTCTCGGTAATTTCATTTGTTACATCTGGTCTTTCATCACCTGTTTGATCATCGTCCGTCACACTGGATTCGGAGGTGGCTGGTTCCACCGGTAGAGGAGTATTCCTCTTCTTTTTCATTGCAGCTCTTGGTGCATCAAATTTTTTAGAGAACGTCAGGATTCTCCCAAGGGCATAGTCTCGCTCATCGCGTTGGAATTTCTCTTGTTTTCTCTGTCTAATTTTGGCTTCGTATTTCAAGAGTCGTTTCTTCATCTCTACTCTCAACTGTTCCTGTTTTGTCTGATCCGTATCTTTCGCAATTTCCTTTTCAACCAGGGCAATTTCTTCTGCTTTTGCCCGGTCACTCCAGGCAAATTTTACTAGTAGGTCCAACTGTGCTTTACATGACGCAGCTATTAATTCAGCCCATTGTTCTAGGAGTCTTGGATCTGGGCTTTCGTATGCCGGGACAGTGTATATTCTAAGCCCCCTAGGGACCCTGTCGACGTCCATATAATTTTGAAGGGAGGTGGCCTCCCACCACTTCCTCACTTCCCTTTCACTGCATCTTTCTAGTCTACTGAACAAATTTGCCAGGGAGTCTAACGTTGTTTTAGCTCTTGCACCGGCATTCGATGTGGTGATTGTGCCCGGTGCTCTCTTTTTGAAAATATCAAGTGCCGCCTCCTGGCGGTCTTTCTCGTCGCACATTGTGTTGCGGTGGCTCTGGCTGTTTGGTTTCCCTCGTTTGGAAAAAGCCGCTTTTACCCCCACGCTATGCTTGGCAAAACAGTAGGTGTTCAATACTTCGTGAAGGGCGGAGGAATAAGAAAACACAGCTCACCCGTGACCGTAGCAAACTTTTCCTCGTCACTCGGCGGCTCGTTATCCGACCTCCATATCTGTTCCCTTCTCCTACTGTTGCCTCGCGGTGCCTTGGTAAACGCCAATTGAGGCTCCAAGTTGTACCGGTAATCCCAGGGCACTCTTAACAGCGGGTGCAGGCTCCGCGCCGATACTCGCGGAAAATATTCCAGCTCATGAACCGTTTCATTCAAGAAACGAAAAGCGCACTCCAGGGGTAAAGCAGCAAAGTTTATTCAGCCCACCAACACTCGTGCAACAGACGCGTTTCGGACGTCAAGTCCTTCGTCAGTGTTTACACAGTTTCCACTCTTGCGATAACATATAATGAATACCCACAAGATAGAAAACGGACATCACCCATAGAGCGCTAATGCGGCGGCCATTTTGAAATGGTTAAATACCCATTGTCATGAACAATAATGTCCGACAAAAGAGCTTCAATTCTCCCTATTTACAGAGAAATGTGATCTGCCCACTTTTGACTGGTCCCAGCCAGGGCCACCTGCTCCTCCCACCAGCCGACGAAAAGATTCGCATAGCTGGGGGCGAAGCAGGTCCCCATGGCAGTCCCAGACATTTGTTTAAACATTTCAGTGCCAAACAAGAATATGTTATTCGTAAGACAGAACTCTAAACACTCTATTAGCATGGTATTATGTTCCATGTATTTAGCAGACCTTTTTTGCAAAAAATATCTGACTGCCTCTATACCTTGTTGATGTCTGATACTAGTATAGAGGCTCGTGATGTCTAGAGTGATTAGAACATATTTGGTATCCCAAATCATTGGTTCAATTTGTTCGAGAAAATGTTTTGTATCCCTCACATAGGATTTCAGTTCAACAACAAAACTCGCTAGGAAGGAGTCAATATAGATCGACAGTTTTTCTGTAAGTCCTCCCTTAGAGGATACAATCGGTCTTCCCGGTGGGCACTCCAAGTCTTTATGAACCTTTGGTAGGTGGTAGAATGTGGGTGTGACAGGTTCGGTGTTACGCAAAAATAAAAATTCATTTGTGTCCAGCATCATTTTATTACGCCATTTGCTTAGCAGATCACAATAGGCTTGGATGCTGAGCTGATATTCAGTTTTGTCACTTCTTCGATAATTCTCCACCATTCCTAGTTGTCGTAGAGACTCTCCACAATACTGTTCTCTTGACAAAAGGACAACATTGCCCCCCTTGTCGGAAGGTTTTATAATTGTCTCATCCATTTTTGCCATGTTCATAAGTGCATCCGATTGTCCCTTGTTAAGATTGTTCTTCATCTTGCAGTTCTTGTTTTTTGTTGCCGGTAGAGTCCTCAATTTTATGAGGTCATGTATCATCGCCTCAGAGAAAGTATCGATGGCGTCATAGGGCATCTGGGGGTTAAATTGGGAGGGGGCACGAAAGCCAGTTATAGGTGATTGTTGTTCTATTCCTCTGTTTCCTATTGTTGATGGTGATGCTGGGGTCGCCTCATCCCCAAGTTCATCCAGAATATTTGCTGTCATCAGATCTCTCACCGAAAGTACATCTGTAGATTGCAATTCCACTTTCTTAGAAGTTCTCTTCACTTCTCCAATGGAGGGTTTGAGTTTGTGGAATTTGTGTAGCTTGATCTTCCTTATCAGTTTAAAGAGATCGATGCGTGTCTGGGTATATTCAATTTTCTTGTTGGGACAGAAGGTTAATCCTAATTGCAATGTCTCTTCTTCTGTCTCCGTCAACTTGTTCTTCGTCAAGTTGATGATGGTTAGATTTTCTCTGTCACTCACCATCTGTTGCCCTGCTTCTTGCGGGTGTTGTAATTGCTCGTTTTTGCCTTCCCTCTTCCTCTTCCCCTTCGAGCCCCCTCTTCGGGTTCTCCGTCGTCCTCGGGTGGTTTGACTTTGCCCCCTCTTAACCAGGTCTTCCGGATCAGGTCGAATTCCCGATGAAAAGGATTCTCGGTAATTTCATTTGTTACATCTGGTCTTTCATCACCTGTTTGATCATCGTCCGTCACACTGGATTCGGAGGTGGCTGGTTCCACCGGTAGAGGAGTATTCCTCTTCTTTTTCATTGCAGCTCTTGGTGCATCAAATTTTTTAGAGAACGTCAGGATTCTCCCAAGGGCATAGTCTCGCTCATCGCGTTGGAATTTCTCTTGTTTTCTCTGTCTAATTTTGGCTTCGTATTTCAAGAGTCGTTTCTTCATCTCTACTCTCAACTGTTCCTGTTTTGTCTGATCCGTATCTTTCGCAATTTCCTTTTCAACCAGGGCAATTTCTTCTAATGCTTTTGCCCGGTCACTCCAGGCAAATTTTACTAGTAGGTCCAACTGTGCTTTACATGACGCAGCTATTAATTCAGCCCATTGTTCTAGGAGTCTTGGATCTGGGCTTTCGTATGCCGGGACAGTGTATATTCTAAGCCCCCTAGGCACCCTGTCGACGTCCATATAATTTTGAAGGGAGGTGGCCTCCCACCACTTCCTCACTTCCCTTTCACTGCATCTTTCTAGTCTACTGAACAAATTTGCCAGGGAGTCTAACGTTGTTTTAGCTCTTGCACCGGCATTCGATGTGGTGATTGTGCCCGGTGCTCTCTTTTTGAAAATATCAAGTGCCGCCTCCTGGCGGTCTTTCTCGTCGCACATTGTGTTGCGGTGGCTCTGGCTGTTTGGTTTCCCTCGTTTGGAAAAAGCCGCTTTTACCCCCACGCTATGCTTGGCAAAACAGTAGGTGTTCAATACTTCGTGAAGGGCGGAGGAATAAGAAAACACAGCTCACCCGTGACCGTAGCAAACTTTTCCTCGTCACTCGGCGGCTCGTTATCCGACCTCCATATCTGTTCCCTTCTCCTACTGTTGCCTCGCGGTGCCTTGGTAAACGTCATTTGAGGCTCCAAGTTGTACCGGTAATCCCAGGGCACTCTTAACAGCGGGTGCAGGCTCCGCGCCGATACTCGCGGAAAATATTCCAGCTCATGAACCGTTTCATTCAAGAAACGAAAAGCGCACTCCAGGGGTAAAGCAGCAAAGTTTATTCAGCCCACCAACACTCGTGCAACAGACGCGTTTCGGACGTCAAGTCCTTCGTCAGTGTTTACATAGTTTCCACTCTTGCGATAACATATAATGAATACCCACAAGATAGAAAACGGACATCACCCATAGAGCGCTAATGCGGCGGCCATTTTGAAATGGTTAAATACCCATTGTCATGAACAATAATGTCCGACAAAAGAGCTTCAATTCTCCCTATTTCTCTGTAAATAGGGAGAATTGAAGCTCTTTTGTCGGACATTATTGTTCATGACAATAGGTATTTAACCATTTCAAAATGGCCGCCGCATTAGCGCTCTATGGGTGATGTCTGCTTTTCGTTTCTTGAATGAAACGGTTCATGAGCTGGAATATTTTCCGCGAGTATCGGCGCGGAGCCTGCACCCGCTGTTAAGAGTGCCCTGGGATTACCGGTACAACTTGGAGCCTCAAATGACGTTTACCAAGGCACCGCGAGGCAACAGTAGGAGAAGGGAACAGATATGGAGGTCGGATAACGAGCCGCCGAGTGACGAGGAAAAGTTTGCTACGGTCACGGGTGAGCTGTGTTGTCTTATTCCTCCGCCCTTCACGAAGTATTGAACACCTACTGTTTTGCCAAGCATAGCGTGGGGGTAAAAGCGGCTTTTTCCAAACGAGGGAAACCAAACAGCCAGAGCCACCGCAACACAATGTGCAACGAGAAAGACCGCCAGGAGGCGGCACTTGATATTTTCAAAAAGAGAGCACCGGGCACAATCACCACATCGAATGCCGGTGCAAGAGCTAAAACAACGTTAGACTCCCTGGCAAATTTGTTCAGTAGACTAGAAAGATGCAGTGAAAGGGAAGTGAGGAAGTGGTGGGAGGCCACCTCCCTTCAAAATTATATGGACGTCGACAGGGTCCCTAGGGGGCTTAGAATATACACTGTCCCGGCATACGAAAGCCCAGATCCAAGACTCCTAGAACAATGGGCTGAATTAATAGCTGCGTCATGTAAAGCACAGTTGGACCTACTAGTAAAATTTGCCTGGAGTGACCGGGCAAAAGCATTAGAAGAAATTGCCCTGGTTGAAAAGGAAATTGCGAAAGATACGGATCAGACAAAACAGGAACAGTTGAGAGTAGAGATGAAGAAACGACTCTTGAAATACGAAGCCAAAATTAGACAGAGAAAACAAGAGAAATTCCAACGCGATGAGCGAGACTATGCCCTTGGGAGAATCCTGACGTTCTCTAAAAAATTTGATGCACCAAGAGCTGCAATGAAAAAGAAGAGGAATACTCCTCTACCGGTGGAACCAGCCACCTCCGAATCCAGTGTGACGGACGATGATCAAACAGGTGATGAAAGACCAGATGTAACAAATGAAATTACCGAGAATCCTTTTCATCGGGAATTCGACCTGATCCGGAAGACCTGGTTAAGAGGGGGCAAAGTCAAACCACCCGAGGACGACGGAGAACCCGAAGAGGGGGCTGGAAGGGAAAGAGGAAGAGGGAAGGCAAAAACGAGCAATTACAACACCCGCAAGAAGCAGGGCAACAGATGGTGAGTGATGGAGAAAATCTAACCATCATCAACTTGACGAAGAACAAGTTGACGGAGACAGAAGAAGAGACATTGCAATTAGGATTAACCTTCTGTCCCAACAAGAAAATTGAATATACCCAGACACGCATCGATCTCTTTAAACTGATAAGGAAGATCAAGCTACACAAATTCCACAAACTCAAACCCTCCATTGGAGAAGTGAAGAGAACTTCTAAGAAAGTGGAATTGCAATCTACAGATGTACTTTCGGTGAGAGATCTGATGACAGCAAATATTCTGGATGAACTTGGGGATGAGGCGACCCCAGCATCACCATCAACAATAGGAAACAGAGGAATAGAACAACAATCACCTATAACTGGCTTTCGTGCCCCCTCCCAATTTAACCCCCAGATGCCCTATGACGCCATCGATACTTTCTCTGAGGCGATGATACATGACCTCATAAAATTGAGGACTCTACCGGCAACAAAAAACAAGAACTGCAAGATGAAGAACAATCTTAGCAAGGGACAATCGGATGCACTTATGAACATGGCAAAAATGGATGAGACAATTATAAAACCTTCCGACAAGGGGGGCAATGTTGTCCTTTTGTCAAGAGAACAGTATTGTGGAGAGTCTCTACGACAACTAGGAATGGTGGAGAATTATCGAAGAAGTGACAAAACTGAATATCAGCTCAGCATCCAAGCCTATTGTGATCTGCTAAGCAAATGGCGTAATAAAATGATGCTGGACACAAATGAATTTTTATTTTTGCGTAACACCGAACCTGTCACACCCACATTCTACCACCTACCAAAGGTTCATAAAGACTTGGAGTGCCCACCGGGAAGACCGATTGTATCCTCTAAGGGAGGACTTACAGAAAAACTGTCGATCTATATTGACTCCTTCCTAGCGAGTTTTGTTGTTGAACTGAAATCCTATGTGAGGGATACAAAACATTTTCTCGAACAAATTGAACCAATGATTTGGGATACCAAATATGTTCTAATCACTCTAGACATCACGAGCCTCTATACTAGTATCAGACATCAACAAGGTATAGAGGCAGTCAGATATTTTTTGCAAAAAAGGTCTGCTAAATACATGGAACATAATACCATGCTAATAGAGTGTTTAGAGTTCTGTCTTACGAATAACATATTCTTGTTTGGCACTGAAATGTTTAAACAAATGTCTGGGACTGCCATGGGGACCTGCTTCGCCCCCAGCTATGCGAATCTTTTCGTCGGCTGGTGGGAGGAGCAGGTGGCCCTGGCTGGGACCAGTCAAAAGTGGGCAGATCACATAGTGGTATGGCGTCGATACATAGACGATTTGTTTCTTGTGTGGCGGGGCTCCACCACACAGGCTATGGCATTTGTCGAGAATCTGAATAAAAATTGACCTCAATCTGAGATTCACAGCTGACATCAGCATTTCAGAGGTACATTATTTAGATTTAAGAGTTTTTGTAAATGGTGATAAGCTAGAAACAACCCTATACAGGAAACCGACGGCGGGGAATAGTATATTGCACGCCTCTAGCAGCCATCCTCCTAGTCTCATTCGAAGTATCCCCTATGGGGAGTTACTTAGGCTGAGGCGAAATTGTACACAGGACAGCGATTTCAGAAAAGAAGCTAAGGACTGTGTTGCAAGGTTTGCCATAAGGGGCTATGACCACACAGACCTAGATAAGATTTACAAAAAGGTAGCTAAGATTCCAAGAAAACATCTTTTTGAGAATAAGAAAGAGCTAGACTCCCTACCAAATATGAAAAACACATTTCGGATGATTACTACTTTTTCTGATCAGGCCAATGTCCTTAGGAGGATAATGACAAAAAACTGGCATATCCTATATACGGATCCTGTAATAGGAAAGGATGTCCCTATGAAACCACTGGTGACATTCAGGAAACTTAGATCCATTAAGGATACAATAGTCAATAGCCATCTCACACCTGTTAAACCAAAAGTGAGTGCAACCCTCAAAGACATGAAAGGTTTTTTCCCATGCGGGAAGTGCCGGGCATGTGAGAACAGCAAACGAGTATTATCTTATAAAATTCCAGGGGTATCCAAAGTAAAAAACATCAGACAATTTATCACATGTACCACCCCCTATGTTGTCTATTGTCTCACCTGTCCCTGTGGACTCCAATACATTGGGAGTACTATTAAAAATTTCAAAATGCGGATCCTCGAGCACCAACGAGCTATAGTGAATAAAGACATGGCATATCCCGTGGCTCGACATTTTGCCCTGGCCCATCAAAGCAATAGGGAGCTATTGCAGTACTTCGGTTTGGACCATATCCCCTTGCATCCTAGAGGAGGGGACAGACTACTTAGTCTTAGAAGACTGGAGTCACGATACATCGTTGACATGCAGACCAAACAACCTTTAGGTCTCAACAGTGGGGAGGAACTTATGGTTCACCTGGGAAAATGAGACAATTTGCTGAAAATGAAACATTTTGCACAAACTGATGATTGTGAACTGGGCGTTGTAAATAATGTGTACAGGATTTTACAATGTTGATGTGATTTCTACTCTGAAACAGCTCTTCAAGTGATATATGTGTGATATATCTGTATTCAATTCGAAATTTCCGAGCTTCATTGATCATGACTCTGAGGAGATGATTATAACTCTGTAAGAAATGATAGCGAAAAATGATGCTATAGAATGTGCACTGGTTGATGTGGTGATATGCCGATACACGGCTCGATTTTAGACATGTCTTGAATAATAGTTCTTACTATAGGTAAGCGAAAGACACAAATATGCATGTTTAAGAACAATAAGTGGAATCATGGAGATGATTTTTGTCAGTTCTTATTTTGATATATGGAAAAATTCCTGCAAGTGATACATGCAAAAAGGCCCTGTTCTTGTCTTATTGTAAAGGGAACCCTTGGATAATGTTAGCAATGCGGTGATTTGCCGATACACGGCAATACAGAGAAATAGGGAGAATTGAAGCTCTTTTGTCGGACATTATTGTTCATGACAATGGGTATTTAACCATTTCAAAATGGCCGCCGCATTAGCGCTCTATGGGTGATGTCCGTTTTCTATCTTGTGGGTATTCATTATATGTTATCGCAAGAGTGGAAACTGTGTAAACACTGACGAAGGACTTGACGTCCGAAACGCGTCTGTTGCACGAGTGTTGGTGGGCTGAATAAACTTTGCTGCTTTACCCCTGGAGTGCGCTTTTCGTTTCTTGAATGAAACGGTTCATGAGCTGGAATATATATATATATACATACATTTTATTATTTATTATTTACATGTTACCCCTTTCTTCACACAAGTTTGTGACTGCAGGAGAGGTTCCTCCTCAGTCTGGCTGCTAGGTTTAAAACCTGACAATACTAGGGTAAGTATGTGCACTAGTTGTGCATGCTCACCAGTGTGCTTTTCAATAAATCAATCAATCAATAATTTGTAAAGCGCACTACATACCCTCAAGGGTTTCAAGGTGCTGAGCGTGGAGAGAGGGGGGTGCTGTTGCTACTGTTCGAACAGCCAGGTCTTGAGTTGTCTCCTGAAGGCTAGAAGGTCTTTGGTTTGTCGTAGGATGAGGGGAAGGGTGTTCCAGGTCTAGCCAGTGCGGTGGGAGAAGGATTTGCCTCCGGCTGTGGTTCTACGGATGCGTGGGACGGTAGCCAGGGAGAGGTCTGCGGAGCGGAATTTCCTGTTGGGTACATAGAAGGAGAGTCGGCTGTTGAGATAAGCTGGGCCGGTCTTGTGGAGTGCCTTGTGTACATGGATCAGGAGCTTGAAGGAGATTCTTTAGTCGAGAGGGAGCCAGTGCAGGTTCCTCAGATGGGAGGTGATGTGGTCGCAGCGCGGGACGCCGACAATCAGGCGTGTGGAGGCATTCTGGATTCTTTGCAGTCTGTTGATGAGCTTGGTCGGGGCTCCGGCGTAGAGGGCGTTTCTGTAGTCGAGTCTGCTGCTGACTAGGGCCTGGGTGACTGTTTTCCTTGTGTCTGTTGGGATCCATCTGTAGATCTTACGGAGCATACGGAGGGTGTTGAAGCAGGCGGAGGAGACAGTGTTGACTTGTTTGGTCATGGTGAGTTTCGAGTCGAAGATGACTCCCAGGTTGCGTGCATGGTCGGTGGGTGGTGGGGGTGTCCCTAGCGATGCGGGCCACCAGGAGTCGTCCCATGCTTAGGGGTTGGGCCAGAGTATGAGGGTCTCCATCTTGTCTGTGTTCAGCTTAAGGCGGCTATCCTCCATCCAGTCGGCGACAGCCTTCATTCCCTGGTGGAGGTTGGATTTGGCGGTGAGGGGGTCCTTGGTGAGGGAGAGGATCAGTTGTGTGTCATCAGCGTAGGAGATTATGTTGAGGTCATGGTGTCGGGCGACACGTGCGAGAGGCACCATGTAGACAATGAACAGCGCCGGGCTGAGGAAGGATCCCTGCGGGACCCGGCAGATGATCTCGGAGGCTTTGGATCGGAACGGGAAGGCGGACTCTCTGGGTTCTGCTGGAGAGGAAGGAGGAGGTCCAGTCCAGGGCCTTGTCTCGGATTCCTGCGTCGTCGAGTTGTGTGCATAGTGTGCATTGGTAGACGGTGTTGAAGGCGGCGGAGAGGTCCAGAAGGATGTGGGCTGCCGTCTCGCCATTGTCCATTAGGATCCTGATGTCGTCTGTGGAGGCAATGAGGGTGGTCTCGGTGCTGTGGTTGCTGCGGAATCCTGACTGGGAAGGGTCCAGGATGCTGTTGTCTTCGAGGTAACGGGTAAGCTGGATGTTGACTATCTTCTCGATGACCTTAGCTGGGAACGGAAGCAAGGAGATGGGCCGGATGTTTTTGAGTTCGCTCGGGTCCGCTTTGGGTTTCTTCAGTAGGGCGTTGATCTCAGTGTGTTTCCAGCTTTCAGGGAAGGTCGCGGTCTCGAAGGAGAGGTTGATAATGTTGCGCAGGTGAGGTGCGATGGTGTCCAGGGTTCTGTGATTTCATGAGTGTACCAGAAAGAGTCCACTAGCATGAGAAGGAGACGAGTGTTTGCAGGGAGAACAAGAAAAAAAAACTAAATAAACTAAACTAAACTAATTTAAAGTATTTGCTAACAAATAGGGCAGATGTCTATGGTATTTAATTATAATTCAGTCTGTATACCTACAGGTGAGAAACTGCAGACAGGCAGGTAAGTCTTAGGGCCTAATTATGAATTTGGTGGTCTCGAGACTGCTGAACCCATGGGAGCAGTCCAACCACTGTAAACTCGGCGGTCTGACTGGCTGAATACGAGTCTGGCGTGCGTGTGGAAAATGACAATGTATATGTACATAAGCGGCGTTCATTTGTGTTCACTCATTACCAACTGCATATACCCTAAGACTCCGAATTTCGAAGCTGAACGTACGAAAGCTTTGTATGATATCAAAATACGTAATATAATGGGGATAGACATAAATTGACATGCTGGCTAGATATGTTGAAAAGGGAGGACTGTTAAAATCTGGATTGTGGCGTAAACATTATCGGCGCCATCTTGTCCTTTTTAGATCCATACGTGCGCGTAAGCAGCAACCATTTTGATTACCATGGCCTCTCTGCCCACTCCCGATAGGCCATAAAACCCTCTTCCTCTGCGCGACCCTGCTCTAAAAGTGACACCCCTGCCTGACCGACACCCCCTGTATTCCTCCCAGGAACACCCTTCCCCTCTTCTGATGACCCCCCCCGGCTACACCTGGCCTCTCGGCACCGGTCCCAAGTCATAAAACAAAGCCTCATGGATGTACCCCCCCCCGGCCCCGCATGGCAAAACGTGATACACCAACCGAAGTGCCCGATCTTATCGCCTGCCCAACCTTAGATCTGACCACCCCCTCTTGCCCTCGTGTCCTGTTGGAATGTCCGGCTGCAAGATTACAATCACATGTTACATTTGGGAGGGGAAACGACATCCGAGCGACAGGCATGGGAATAGGCCTGAAGCTGGGATTCCAAACGTGCCTTTTCGTACTTCAAAGTTTCTTTATTGTAATAAGGAATGTTTGTACATCATAAACCTGTGTATAAAAGACGGAGCCTCAGAGAAACTTGTTAGAGCACCTCTTGAAGACATTGTGCGCGTGTCCGAAATGACAGGCTCTCCTCATGAGAAATAAAAATCTGTTCTTGCACTCCCGCTTCCAGCGCCCGTCTCTTCATTTGGTAACTGATCGAAATGGGAACTAAGAGGCGTCTTATGCCAGCAGCCTGGGCATCGGTTGTAATTTGGGCTGTTTTTCCTCAATTGGCGCCCACGTGGGGCCCATCAGCGACATAAGGTCCGGTAAGAGAGGTCCAGATGATGGGGTGAACATCTGAACGATTGGAGTATACCTGCCTTGAGAGGGCCCTCGTCCGGCTGCCGATTGAATGAACTTCACCGATTCCGAACGGACCTCTCTGAAGCGACCTACTGTCCTGACTGGGATCCCACAGGAATGCTGCGGTAAAAACATGGAGTAAGAGAACGATCGGGCGCTGGAAAGGGAAGACGAAGAACTGTCCACACGGTCCGGTCCGGGTAAGGTTAAGTAGGACGTCTTTACGTCCGATTGATAGGATGACTTTCTCCATCTGATTGATTGATTGTTTATATTGGAATCGGTATTTAAATACTGGTATTGTTCATTGATTGGTTCATTTAGCCTTGGTTGCTACTTGAAGTATTGGTTCTCTTTGAGACATTCTCTGTTTGCAAACAGCGACGAATAGGACCGTTTCTCTCTCTTTGCAAATAGTGAAGGATAGGTAATGCGGACTTTTGTCCCCCGTTGTAATCCGTCATGCCTATTTTTCTCCACACTGATTGATTGATTGCTCTGTTGCTCTTTGAGACATTCGCTGTCTACAAATGGGGAAGAATAGGAATATTCTGTCTCCCTTTGCAGATAGTGAAGGGTAGGTAATGCAGACTTTTGTCCCCATTGTAATCCGTCATGCCTATTTTTCTCCCCACTGATTGTTTGTTATCGATTTTTATCGATTATCGCTCTTTTGAGATATTCCCTGTCTACAAACAGAGAAGAATAGGAATATTCTGTCTCCCTTTGCAGATAGCGAAGGATAGGTAATGCGGACTTTTGTCCCCCGTTGTAATCCGTCATGCCTGTTTTTCTCCCCACTGATTGATTGATTGTCTGGACATTTATTGTTCAAGGAATAGTTCTTTTGAGGTATTCTCTGTTTGCAAATAACGTGGAATAGAAATATTCTGTCTAGTCTTTGCAAGTAGTGAAGGGTAGGTAATGCGGACCTTTGTCCCCCGTTGTAATCTGTCATGCCTATCTACTCCCCACTGATTGGTAAACTAGTTCCACCCGGACCATTTATTAGAGGTAGATCATCTGGCTCAACCGGAGGGCGCCCCTAATAAAAAGGACATATGTAAAATACGAAGTAACCACCGTATCCTGTTAACAGAAACTTTAGCGCAAGAACACACTAGAAAAGGAAGGAAAAAGAAATCAAGCAAAATCAGTAGGCCACTGATAAGTTTTTGACTTCGCTAGAAATAAGAAACGTTAGAAATAGCCCGCAATAAGAAACATGAAAGTGGTGAGAGAAGCCAAGCTTGACATCACGGCAGCCACGAGGTAGCTAGGCTCCGCCGCCCCTCACTGCTCCAAACATGTCTGTCCCACCGCCCGCCTCGCCCAATAACGGTAACATAAGATAGATACAAGTCAGCAGATACCTACCCCCATTCCGGAAGCTCCCGAAGTGCAACAGGTCCACGGTTACGCCCATCTGGAAGACGAGGCCTCGACACGTGCAGGGCGGGGCCCGGCTGGCCGCCATCGGCCGGAGAGGCCGTGGGGTGGATGGCCCGGAATGTACTGGTATTCCCATCCTCTTCTTCTGGCGCCTTGCAGGCCACGGGGGGGATGTCTTGCTTATGCCTCCGACCCCCCCCTCTTTCATCGCCTGGTCCGGCAATCACGAATGTCAGCGCCAGAAAATGGCGTGGGGTGCACTGGGAGGGAGAGGCGACGCGGACGAGCCTCTCACACCTCCCCAGGTGGAGGCCCCTCAGCTGCACCCCCAACGCTCCACTCACCCGACAAGGGTTCGTCCACTGTTGCGGTGCAACGCCACGCCCGACAGGCTGGAGTCCGTCTACTCTTGCGATCCAGCGACTGCCGGTTGCCGCGGAACTCATAACATGGCGGTCGGCTCTGCAGGATTGGGCCTGGCGTGCAAAGATGGCCAGGTTGCTTGCCAGCTAGACAATGAGTCCCCCGTCCAGAAGAGTTCTCCTCAGCTTTGAAGATTCTATGAGAGCCGCAGGGGCCCCCGATCCCCGTGGGCCCCCCCCGATGGGGAATGGCTGCCATGATTGCCCGCGGAATAACCAAGACGTAGCCACGAGACGTCGGCGCTCTCATGCTGGCGCCAGCCTCAGTTTGAATGACCAAAATCCTGCAGACTACCAATTTGATCAGTTCCGGTGGAACACCAGTATGACCCGGTAGGAAAGATTGTTGCCTCCCTCCCCCCTTTGACTGATGGTTCATGTCGACGGCCCCTCCTGTTGCCCTTCAACGAAACTTTTGGACTGCCGAAAGAGGCTCTGGTCCAACCACGAGTTGGTGGAGACATTTTGAGTATACTTGGATCTGCCTGACCGCACCCAAAATGGCGCCGGTACAAATGAAACTCGCAACTCCCTGTTGTGTTCCGGTTGCTCAGCCTTGATCGCATGGCGGGAGGGGATGGGTACTGATTGAACACTTGGACAATGAATTGATGTTAAGTTCTGACGCGTCATTGATTACCGTATTATTGAAAGTTCGAATTTTCGACACTTATGGTACTTGCCCACAATGAATTTTTCGATATGATTTTATTGCACTTTTCGCACCTTTATGAAATCAACGGTCACCGACTCCGTTCAAATACATATATCCCCTCATGTACAGTCCCAGTCTGCTCCGTGGCCGGCCCACGTGGTTGTAGACCCGTATTTGTGCACCAACATTTTTGAATAAAGGTTTTTTTGAAAAGCAAACATAGTTGTAGCGCTTAGATTGGTAAGTTTCGAATAAATGGCCACTGTTTCCGATATAAGTAAAATGCAGGTGAAATGAGGCAACTCGATTACTTAAAGGTTAAAAAGCAAAGTACACAGAAATATTGCAAATGTGAAATGGTCCAGGTTTGTTGTGTGTGTGTTTTTATATATATTTTTATTTTTGTGCAACGTAAAGCAATCGATAAAGGTCCCGGTATTTAGCCTTTACTTTATGTGCCACATGTATCAGGGAAGTTGTTTCAGATGCCCCTAAGCCACTCCGAAGGAATGCCACCTAGCCCCTCGAGTTTCCGTGCCTGATGAACAAAAAACGACCCTGTACCACTGTAGACCATCCCTCATCCTCGAAGGAGATCGCGAGTTCGCCCCCACTTTACACTGACTGCCCTTTGTTTTGACCCTTCCCTACACACGATCCGTGATACCACACTTGGGCGATCTATGCAATACACAGTCCATCAATGATTATCTCTCCCGCACTACCGGTCCCTCTGGGCTTAAACGCCGAGATGAAAGGGACTGCATCCCGCGGAGATAGGTCGAGTATGTGGTAAGTAAAAGCATTTTCGGGTTTATGCGCGCTGATGTGTTATAAAACGCTGCCCCCACCCCTTCTTTTCCCCTTCTTTTCTGCAGGTCACATCGGAACGTCGACTAGAGTATGGAGAAGACCTACGCGACACGCCATGGTTCCGCACGGAAAAATTGTATATTGTCTATGGGGACTGCCCCTGAGAATGTGACGAATTTGTGTGATATGAATGCACGCGTGTATGCCCTGATGTGTATAGCTCGACTGAATATACGTTGCACACGTTTGGATTGATGAGAGAAATGTTTTATGTATGACTTAAGTGATGATCGAACGGCCGATGGAATGGGGAAAAGGGGTCTGAACATGGTGCCTATACACGACGAACAAACAAAGATATAGCACTCCCTTACTTAGAAACGACTGTCTCTCTCTCTCTGAACCCAGCGACTGGGAGGGTGGCCTGAAGCAGAAACTTGGCGGATTATTGCAGTATGACAAAATATGACTCCAACCAGCTCCCCAAATAAGCAACCAAGAATGACGTGCACCCATGAGTAAATTCATACGGTAACTAAATAGGGAAAGGTTCAGGAATATTCCGGGGTGAGGTTTGCCCAAGTACCCTCCTCCTGGAAGACTAGGAATATTGTCAATGTTTAAGATTTACCACCTCCTTCTTGCACCCTCATAGACATGAAACTTAAAGCTGCCCCATTGTTCTCCCGACTGACACCCTCCGTTGCCTCAGCCTGGATACCCATTCGCTAAAAATGATTCGAAGATCCCACCGTGAGTATTAGCCCGACCAGGTTAGTTCCCGAACAATTGACAAGGGTGTAAGTATTTGCAACCGAGGCCACCAGCAAAGGCAGCCAGATGAATTAAGTAGGATACTAAGGATGCGCAGCATGCAGGAAGAAATCTTTTTGGCCAAGTACTATTCTATGTTTTGTCTTGGGTTCTTGTATATAATGCATGTACTATCCCCCCGCCTGAAGTCATGTGTACGTAATGTATGGATCTACGTCGTCCCTCAGCCTGTGTTTCTATATAACTTGACCCCTGCTGTTCTGTGTTGTGTGCGCACTAAATGGCCTATTATTGTACACGTCTCTCTCTCTCTCTTTTTCTCTCTCTCCATGTCGTACGTGTACCGAATAGTTCGTTTAAATGCAGACGACTCTCTCTCTGAGGGTCCCCCTGTTCCCTCTTCCTTTGTGTGGTAACGTTGTGCCCCGCCGGCACAAGCCTAATTGGTTTTTTATCACAAAGGTGTTCGGCAAAATTGACAGAAACTAAAACAATTGTAATTTGCCATATTACTACCTCTCCTTTCTGTAAAATGATGGAACTTGAATTGGCTAAGAAGGAAAGGACAGGTAAGACGACTGATGTCCCCTAATCTGGCCCTTTTTTATAGGGGGACTATATGTCAGTGGCCTTCTGTTCTATGTTCGTTAGAAAAACAATCCCCAATGCCCAGATTGCCCCATCTCTCTGCACCCAAGTACGAATGTCCAAAGCGTCCTCGTTTCCCCCGATTGACCCCTGCTCCATACCCCGAAGTATAACTGATGACCCTGATTAACCGTTGCTCCCCGAGAAAAGAATGTTTAGCCTCTGTCCCTCTCCCATGATGATAGAAGACTGCCAGGGCTTGGGTTAGAAAGACGAGTCTCTACCGAAGGATCCGATTCCGAGTTTGATGGAATACGCAGTTGATAGGAGTCTGACTTCTCTCCATATACGTCATGAATGAACGCCAAATAGACTTAGTACAAACTCAGTAGAAATGCCCGCATACATACTCCATAGTGATAACTTCTGACCGTGACCGATGAACGTATCCCCAACTACTTAAGATTGGGGGCGGAATTGAAATGTATAAATGCCTTCTCCTGCCAGTTCTCTAAAGCTTGTTTTGTACCCATTCAAAGATACACAATCACCGGAGGAGAGGGGCCGGACGTGACGCACAGCCTAGCCGCAGATCATGAAGCACCTGTGACCTCGACCAAAGGTGGAGCCGCAGAGCAACGAGACGCGGGACGAGGCACCACTCTCAAACACGGAAAATAAAAGGATGGAGGGCTGCCTTGAAGCCCTCTGCTTGTTGACCCACGCGTGCCAGAAGTCCCCGCCCCTTTGAGCCCGATTGATGGGCCTGCCTGCTTGTTATCCTTTGCTCCCTTGGTTTGTCTCAAAGATCTGATCCCACTCCGCCCTCTCTTCCCTCGATTATCCGACAACCCCCCCTTTTTTTCACATGGATTTTGACTCAGCGAAGAAGAACAGCATTTAGGTAGAATAGGGTTTGCCACGGAAGGAGAAAGAAATGCAGGTGCCCAGCATGAGGCACCCTTCAAAGGATTCGTTAGGAAACAGGACTGTGGTCTAACAGCAGAGGACAGATCGCACCCTGCGACGTGTAAGGATGGATCCGAGCTGGACCTATAGCTCCACCGCCGGTGCTCAACAGCGCCAACGGAAGAACACGAACTACTAGAGCCTACCAGGGATGGCTCGCTGCTAAAAAGACACTGTGGCGAAGACCCCCCCCTTTCTGAACTTTCTACCCCCCCCTGACTGCTTGCTTGTATTGAACTGAATTCCTCCCTCAACCACTTTGTATTGCTTTCAAAATGTTTCATCGGTCACTTTTAACTGTACCTTGATACCGCCGGAGAGAGAGTCAGAACATGGTTCCATAATGTGTCGGAACATCTCTTTGATTGACTCCGACTGAGTTGTATACTGATCTCTAGACTCGTATATATATATATCACGACAAATGAAAATTCATATGTATTGCACCTCATCTATCGCATCGACTGCACATGGTTATATGCAATTCGCCAGTATTGACAGACGCTATTTCATTGACCACACATGGCTATATGTACTCCCCGTCAGTTATGATAAACATGGAAATGAACTAACTTATGTTAAAAAGCGGCGACTGTGGAAAATGACAATGTATATGTACATAAGCGGCGTTCATTTGTGTTCACTCATTACCAACTGCATATACCCTAAGACTCCGAATATTGAAGCTGAACGTACGAAAGCTTTGTATGATATCAAAATACGTAATATAATGGGGATAGACATAAATTGACATGCTGGCTAGATATGTTGAAAAGGGAGGACTGTTAAAATCTGGATTGTGGCGTAAACATTATCGGCGCCATCTTGTCCTTTTTAGATCCATACGTGCGCGTAAGCAGCAACCATTTTCATTACCATGGCCTCTCTGCCCACTCCCGATAGCCAGCGTCTCTCTCTCCCCCTCACTCCCCAGCCTCGCAAGCATCCTCGACAGCCCCCGGTCTCTCATGCATAGGCCATAAAACCCTCTTCCTCTGCGCGACCCTGCTCTAAAAGTGACACCCCTGCCTGACCGACACCCCCTGCATTCCTCCCAGGAACACCCTTCCCCTCTTCTGATGACCCCCCCCCGGCTACACCTGGCCTCTCGACCCGGTCCCAAGTCATAAAACAAAGCCTCATGGATGTACCCCCCCCCCCCCGGCCCCGCATGGCAAAACGTGATACACCAACCGAAGTACCCGATCTTATCGCCTGCCCAACCTTAGATCTGACCACCCCCTCTTGCCCTCGTGTCCTGTTGGAATGTCCGGCTGCAAGATTACAATCACATGTTACATTTGGGAGGGGAAACGACATCCGAGCGACAGGCATGGGAATAGGCCTGAAGCTGGGATTCCAAACGTGCCTTTTCGTACTTCAAAGTTTCTTTATTGTAATAAGGAATGTTTGTACATCATAAACCTGTGTATAAAAGACGGAGCCTCAGAGAAACTTGTTAGAGCACCTCTTGAAGACATTGTGCGCGTATCCGAAATGACAGGCTCTCCTCATGAGAAATAAAAATCTGTTCTTGCACTCCCGCTTCCAGCGCCCGTCTCTTCATTTGGTAACTGATCGAAATGGGAACTAAGAGGCGTCTTATGCCAGCAGCCTGGGCATCGGTTGTAATTTGGGCTGTTTTTCCTCATGCGGACAGCCACCAGCCCATCATAACACCACCAGCATCACCATAATCCTAGATCCATCGGTGCTGGTGGTGTGCAGAGTGCAGAGGAATGGAGGCGGTCCATGTTACAACTTGCCTTTCCGCAAGCTTTTCATGCTGCCATGAAAACCCTGGCAGAAATGCAAGGAAGGGGGCCCAAACAGGGCCTTTGGGCATTTTAGCCCAGGGAGGGGGTTGTGCATGGAGGTACATGCTGTGCCCCTTTGCAATTTCACCTTATTTTGTGCAATGTGTGACATGCATGACATGGTGCTTGCCACACATTGCACGGGCATGCAGACGGCACTGCACAGCAGCGGCATCTGCTGCCGGCTCACTTAATGGCCAAGCCATTCCACCGCAGTGGGGCTGCCAACCTCGGACTGCCCGCCTGGTTGTCTAGTAGTAGTGCAGCGGTCTAAAGGCCGCCAGCACTGTAGTGTTGCAGCATATGCTGCTTCAGCAGTCCGGCGGTCAGACCGCCAAAGTCATAAGAAGGCCCTTAATCTTACCTGCATGCACAAATTGGTAATGAAAGGACAGAATGTGGGGTTACCTTTGCCTGACCCGACGGAGGCTCTAGTACCTTCTATGATGAATCTAATGAAGGTTGAAACATGTTGGTGAATGACAAAGTAGAGAGGATACTTAAAACATAGGCACCCGGTAACATCCTCCTGTTTATTTTTGTTCCTACTCTGTATACCCATGAATGAAAGTAATACCTGGGTCTACACAGACTTTTTTTTACATAAATATCCCTTACATGACTAGACACTAATGAGGTTTAGACCACCATGTTGGCATCATCTTAATATGGCGGGGCAGACTGGCCGATGAAACAGCATTCCACAAATAGTGGGTGAGACTTTTTCATCCAAATTTCCTCTTTTTTATTCTTGTTTTCCTTAAACACAGTCTCATTCCAAAGTTATCGTAGGAATTAATGATTTGTCGTTCTTATTGTGGCTTTGTCTGAACAAAACTATATTGGAGACTGTATCTTGGCTAAAGACAACTCATTAAAACATTTAATTGCTGAGGAACTTAGTACAATTGAACTTGTTGTGACTTTGTGTTTCATTGTGGAGGATGTACAGCAAGTAAATATCTAGCTCTCTTGTTGTGTGATTCATAGTTTAGTTTAGCCTTATGATGTAAGTTGAACAATGATGGTAATGTTAACTCGAGCTTCAACTTGCCTCTCAAGTCGAGAGATGTGAGCTGATTGTATCTCCTTGTTGTATATTTTATTATTGAGTTCGTGTAGAATGTGGTCCTCGGAGATGGCAGAAGCATATTAGAGGAATGGCATCAGCTTTAAGATGATTACTTTAAGTGAATGACTAATTGCTCAGCTGCCATAAATGCCAGAACATCTCTTGATTGATCTTGTAATGACTGTATCTTTCTTCCTTTTATTTATTTAACTGTCCACTTTTGTATGTTCCAGGTCCAGCCACATGTCATTACTTTCGTTTTTCTTTCTAGATTGTTCTTACGTTTAAAGTCTCCTAAATTAAATAATTGATTTAGCAGTTCTGTTGGTGTTAACAAAATATGGTGATATCATCTGCATATGCTAGATAAGTAAAGCGTTGAGGGCCTAATTTATGTGTGAAGCAAATCGGTGATTGAGGTATAATAAATGGTCCAAAATGTTTAAGGAAAAATGTAAAGGGGACAAAATACAGACACAATGTTATGAATAGTCATTTAGTTGAAAGAAAGTTTTTAGGTAATTGAATTCAGAGTCAAGGGCCTTAGTACAAATTTCAGTGGTCCCGGAGTGGGTGGCACACCACCGCTCCACTCCAGGACCTTCGAAACTCAATGCTGCCCACTCGCCAGATTAAAGTAATTTTGTGGTTTGACTGCCACGTGGCGTGGTGGTCCCACTGGGGTGCTGTTTAAAAGGCTCATTGTGACCCTTAAACAGTACCCCTGCGGGACCATGAGTGCATATTTCTGCATGGGAAGGAATGCGCCTTGTAGTGCATTCCTTCCCATGCAGGAACTGGGGGTGCAAAACTACAGGAAGGCACAACATGTGGCCCCTACATGCACCCTCGTATCCAGGGGCATGAGGGCCCATTTTCTTGCCTCACCACCACCTTTTTCATGGCGGTGTGACTGCCATGAAAAGGGCGGTGGAGAGACAACCCAAAATATGCTTTGTGGTACCGATGCGGCACCACCAGCATATTTTGACCTTGAACCACTGCAATCTGCAGCAGTAGCCGCGGTTCAGTGGTGGTCGGAGTGCCATACTCTGTGGGTGGTCCTGCAGTGTGGCGGTGGTTGGACCACCACCACGAGTACGGCGGTTCCTTGCTTGAAGTCTTTTTATGCAATAATGCTAAGAAATGTAAAAATGTTTGGTTAATACCCCAGTTAGACCGTTTTTCCAGAAGTTTCATACGGTTTTACAGTAAAATTAGGCTGATGGTGTTATTGATGGTGGAGCAATTTGATCTAAATTCAGATTGATTTAGTGGGAGAAAGTTATTTTTCTTTGATCATGAGTGATGTTTTTCCTCAGAGTCTAACAAGATTATAAGTCTTTATTTCTTTGGGTTTTCTTTAGCCCCTTTTTCATATATTGGATGCATTATTGCTCATGTCGAGGATGGGGGAATTCGGCATGTTTGTAGAATTAGTGAAAATAGATTATAAAGAAAAAGACTCCATCCGGTGGATCCGATTTGATAACACCAATAGGAATTCTATTGGAACCTGCCGCCTTTGAGGAAAATTAATTTTTGATAAATTAAATTATGTCACATTCCATGAATTAACATATTCAGTGAGATCAAAAGTGGTAAAACTCTTTCTCTCAAAAGATTCATTATTATAAGTATGCCATGTTTTATATTGCATGAAATTGTCGGTGTTAGACCAGGCATCTTTGGAGTGTTATTCCTCTGTATTTTTGCTTCTGGCCTCCTGTTTTTAACTGTGTGCTGCATTTCGTTTTTGCTGGTTTTAGAACTATGGGCACTTTACCACTGCTGTTCAGTGCTAAAGTACAAATGCTCCCTGTATAAATTGTGATTGTGATTGGTTACTCATGATTGGCATATTTGATTTACTGGCAAGTCTCTAGTGTAGTGCACTGCATGTGCCTAGGGCCTGTAAATCAAATGCTACTAGTGGGCCTGCCACACTGACTGTGCCACCCACATGAGTAGCCTTGTTAGCATGTCTCAGGCCTGCCACTGCAATAGCTGTGAGTGCAGTTTTAAACTGCCATGTCGACCTGGAAAGTGTACGGACTTGCCAGGCCCAAACCCTCCCTTTTACTACAATTAAGGCACCTTTAGGGTAGCCCCAAGGTAGCCTCATGGGTAGGGTGCAGTGTCAGTGAAAGGTAGGACATGTGCTGGTGTGTTTTACCGCGGAGCGGGAGCGGCGAGGTCCTTAAATGTGATCAGCCAGGTGCGGGCGTGGTCAGCGGCCCCCTGGGACAGCGAGTCTATTTGCAGGCAGACACTCCTTCTGTGTGGAATCCCATTGGAGCGAGTTAAGACCTTCGAGTACTTGGGTATTACTTTGGGAGAACACCTGGATTGGGATTCGCAGTTGGCGAAAGCTGCACTTAAGTTAACAAGTGTGGTGGGGGGGATCCAGAAGTTGCACAGAGAGTCTGAGTTTAAGCCTGCGGCCCCAGTCATTGAAATGTATAATGTACAGGCTAGATCGGCAGCATTATATGGGGCCGAACTTTGGGGTCACCAAAAATCTCCCAATTTAATTAAGGTAGAACACACATTCATGAGGAACATTTTGGGTCTTCCTGTGAGCACTCCGCTCGTACTTCTCCGTATGGACCTAGGGCTACTCCCTATCGAGGAGGTTATGACACTACGCCCTTTAATATATTGGAAAAGATTATGGTCCGTGCCTGAACTCATTTGTTATAAAAACGAATTTAGAGAAATCTGGGATGCACTGAAAAGCAAGAAAATCCGGTGGCTGACCCATATAAAGGCAACTAGTACCAGGATTGGTATACCGGAGCTCTGGGAGACTCCTGACGTAGCCTGTCCAGAGTTAACCAAAGCTGACTTGGTCTGCCACTACAGGAATTATAATTTAGCATCCCTTCAAGCGAGTTTCCGAGGGGGGAATACTGATAATTGAGTTCCTCCAAGTCAAAGATGACTACAAGGTCTATCCCTCCAATAGGTTATCATTGGAGCTGCTTTTAACCTCTTACAACTTTCAATTGGGAAGAGATAGAGATTTGGAGTTTGTTGTCCCTGAACTTATAATTTGAAAATGCATCTTTTAGTGAAGGTGTTTTTTAATTGCATATTTTAAAATGGCACTTTTAGAAACCGGGCATTTTCTTCCTTTACCATTCTGTGTTTCTGCCTGCCTGTGTAAGCCACATCTGGTTTTGACTGACGCTTGGGTTGATTGTGCATTCACTCTAGACAGTCACACAAAGGGAGCTGAGGTGTGCCCTGCATATCCTGCATGGACCATCACCAAGCTAATGGGTCTTTCTGAGCTAGAGTGGTGGGAGGAGTTGTCACTGACACCTAAATAGGGCTGTACCTGTCCAAACACAAAGCTTTCTCCACCTCCCGGTAGTGTGTCTGGATCCAGGTCAGGTAAAGGCAGGGTCTTGTGCACTACAAAGGCAGAAACTGGAATAAGTGTTGGAACTGTGACACAATAACTTCAGAACACTTCTGAACTAAGAGGGGATTCTGCCAAGAAGAAGACCTGGAGAAGCTGTAGGAGGGGAACTGCCACTCTGTGATTGTTGTTGTGTTGTGCTGGCCTGTTGCTTGCTGCCTCTGTCTTGGACAATAAAAGAACTAGACTTTACTTTTGTACCCTGCGTGGCGAGGTTCTCCAAGGGCTTGTGTGTGTTTGCCTCCTGTTAAGAAGTCTCAGGGCCATCAAAGATTTAATGTGCAGCCCCAAACCCCTCTTTTGGGAATTCTGACTTGCCAAGGGGTCCCAATTCCAGTTACAGGCCCTTGGAGGTGGCTTCTGCTGCAAGTAGAGAACAAAATCCAAGCATCTTGTTGTGTAGTTAAAAAACCAAGGCATTGCGGTGGTGCAGCAAAATAATTGACCCAGTGCCTCCTGTGTGGCCCTAAGATTGCTGCAACCTGAGTCCTGAGCACCGTGTCTCTGACCGCCGAGACACCCGCTCAAACGCAAGCCCTGCTGTGTGGCTGAAGAAATTGACACATCACCTGCCACTCTGCTAGAGATTTGATGCGATTGTTTTGCTGCCGCCACATCGACTCAGCACATCTGTATTTATGACGCATTGCACCTGTGCACCAAGTTCTTCATCGATGTTGCCCAGCAGTAAGGAACTGAGGGCTTGTGTCTGGAAACCGATGTATCACCTCCAGTGAAAGCAAGGAACCAACGCATTACCTCCCCTGACAGTAAGGAACCAACGCATCACCTCCCCTGTGCGGCGGTTGCACAGTGGGCAGCAGCAACAATATGCTGGCGGTGCAGCAGCACCACCGAACATATTATGAGTTTGCTTTTCAGTGCCCCTTTCTTGGCGGTGGACCCGCCATTAAAAGGGTGGTGGGAAGGCAACTAAGGGGGCCTAAGATGGCCCCCTGCCACTCCTGGGCTGTGGGTGCATGCAGGGGGGCACATGTTGTGCTCCGCTCTATTTGCACCTCCAGTTCCTGCACAGTGTGACATGCATGCCACACTGTGCAGGAACATGCAGTCGGTACTCTCACTGCAGTGGTCTGTGTGTTAGGCTCTCCCATGAGATTACAATGGTAATCTGGAGGACGGGTACACCATGGCCTTGGCGTTTCTCCAGCAGACGGCTTGATAGCGGCACTCTGGAGGACTGCCAAAAGTCGTAAGAAGGCCCTTAGTAAAAGCTATGCCACATACTTGCTTCTGAATAAGTAATCAGTGGGACTTTGAAAATAAATGCACTGGTGCAACGACTTTACAATGTATTTTCAATTAGTCTAACAAAAGGTGCAAACGCTGTTAGTGTGCATTTTTAAAGCAGATAAAGAAGGGAATAACAGGAGAAAAAAGCTAATTCTTCAAGAAAGGCGACAGTGAGTGTTAAAAATGATGCAACAAGATAAGTTATAAAAGAGACTTTGAGGTCCGTCTACACAATGATGGCATTGGGTCTGGTCACAGCGTGAGTAATTTTTACACAGGGCTGCGCCCTGGGATAAGAATGCACCTTGGCACCAGCTAACATGCCCAATCTAAATGTCCATCCGTAATCAAAGTACTATAGTCACCTGAGCTCAGACAGGAGCTGTATCTAAGTTCCATGAATAATGTCTCCTCAGGATAGTAGAGAGACCCCTTACACACACAGATGTGGAAACACTTTATTGAGCCCCTTTCTTTTTTGAATTATACAAATGGGAGGGTACTTGAACAGACAGTTATACATTCACTTCACTTCACCTTTGGGACCTTATATGTATTTAGCTATGCAGCACATTGGCCTGGGTGCTGAAACATCTAGTGTTCTATAACATGGATGGAAAGAAAGCACCAAACTGCGTGACATGCCAGGTATGGGAACACATGGAGAGAAATTCTGCCTTTTCAGGGGGAAATATTATAGTCCAAAGCTCTGTTTTTAATATAAAAGCCCGGGCCTTCGGTGGTCATATATATGAAAATACAGGATTTAAAAAAATATATTATTGTCTACAGGTGCTACTGGAAGACAATTGCTCTGGACTGGAATCTAGAGAATGCTAAAGTGATTTACTGACCTCTGCTGGTTATTTTATAACCCTGGGCGCAATGCTTCGCTCCGTCCACGGAGTGCACGTAGTGCTACCTAATTTGCGATTTGCAAAGTAGGCATCGTAGGCAACACTACACACACTCCGGGGACGGAATGAAGTTGCCCGCCACCCACCTCCCTCCCGCCCTCTTCTACATGCCTAATTTGATTTTAAAAATAGTGTAAAAGTACATTTAGAGCACTTACCTGATATGCGCCGTCCCGGGGCTCCCTCTTCTGTTTCGCGCCGATTTCTTCCATCCAAATGGATCCCACAGCAACTTTCAATCTTTTCTCTCCTTCTTTGCAAGTTGGACACGCCTCAATCCACAAAGATACTTGAGAGTCAATTCTGCTGTGTTAAGGTCTGTCCAAGATGTCCTTCGTGTGCTATGGATATTAGCTTAGAACTTAACTCAGAGGGAGGGATAAGCTTTTCTCCACGCATTAATACATTGTCATCACAAGTAGATAGCTCGTCAAGGACTTTCAAGAACGGGCGAGCAGTAACATGTACACAACTTTCTCGTCTTGGAACTAATTTCACCAAGCTTATGACTTCTTGCAATACGTTGACATTGAGCATAACATTTACCCAATCATCATGTGAGAAAGACCCCTCGATTATGGAAAGAATATCATCAATCCAAGCAATATTTTCTTCTTTGCTTTCAAAGGTGAAGCACTCATCTTTTGCAACATTTCCTTTTATTGGAAGTCTAAACAGACAATTAGCCTGGAAATTCCTCCATCCTTGAATATGAGAAATTTCGAAATGTAATCCTGTAGTTTAGCAGCTAGTCTTGCTAACCTTGGTGACCCTCTAGTTGCACCCTCAGGGGAGAGAATGCAAATTAAGGGTTTATGATCCGTTTTCAAATGAAATTTAGTGCCCCAAAGATAAGTTTGTAAATAGTGTGCCCCCCAGGCTGCCACCAACGCTTCTTTTTCAATGACAGAATAATTCTGTTCGGATGATGAAAGCGTACGCGAAGCAAAGGAAATGGCACGTTCCCCTTCATTATTGTAGAAGCACAGCACCTAGACGAGTGGCCCTTGCATCGACCATCAGGGTCGAAACTATTTTTGTGTCGAATGGGGCAAGTACTTTTGCTCCACAAATGTAATTCTTAATTTTAATGAAGCTTGATTTTTGGTCAGCACCCCATACAAATGTACATCCCTTCTTTAGTAACGCTCTCAAGTGTATGGTCTTCTCAAAAAATTTCTCCACAAATTTCGAATAGTACTCAATTAACCCCATGAACGACCGCAGTTGGTCTTTATCTACCGGACATGGGGCAAGGCGTATGGCTTCAAGATCTTTCTTTGGTTTAACTCCACAAGCCGAAATCTCATGACCAAGATACTCGATGTTCTGCACCAAGAAAGAACACTTCTCCTTACGCAAAGTAAGGCCAGTATCCCAAATCCTATGCAAGACATCTCTGAGCACTCAATTTTGATCAGCTACCGAGTCACCAAAAATCAAGATGTCGTCTTGAAAAAACACTACCTTCCGCAGGCCTTTAAATATTTCAGTAACCATTCGTTGGAACACACTGGCTGCCGATATTAGGCCAAACGGAAATCGTGTAAATTGAAAAATTCCCTCAGTGGTAGTGAAGGCAGTGAGATGTTTTGAGGTTTCGTGAAGCCTTACCTGGTGGTAAGCACTATTCAAGTCAAGCTTCGAGAAAAACGTTGCCCCCCGAAGAGGGGACACCATTTCACCAATATTGGGCAGAGGAAAGGTATCTGCAACTACACATTTGTTCAATGACCTTAGGTCAACACAAAACCTCAGCTTACCATCCGATTTCTTCAAAATCACGACCGAAGACACCCATGCAGACGCCTCTACAGGTTCAATTACCCCACTCTGAAGCATATCATTGATCAAGGATTTCACTTCATCCCTAATAGAGAGGGGAATTCTTCTCAATTTGTTCAACTGGCAAACTATTTTTTAAGTTTGATAACCTTTAAGTTCTCCAAGTTCGTTTCTAAAAACTGAACTGAATTCTTCCAGGATATTCTCAACAGAGTCATCCTCGATAACGATCACTTGATTTTTAGCTCTTGAATTAATAACAATATACAGATCATATTGATGTACCCATCCTAATATTGGTGGGCCATCAACTAATACATATACCCTACCAAAAGTGGATTGTTTCTCAAAAACAATATCTGAATCAAAATAACCAACAATGTCAATTTTTTCCCCTTGAAAACCTCTAGGTGAGATGTCACTATGTCCCAACGTTTTCTCTTTCCAGATGCTATTAAAAATAGACTGGGGAATAATAGTATATCTAGATCCCGTATCAACCATTAGGAATACTTCATGTCCATCAATATTGAAAATTGCTTTTCGTCTACGCTGTCTTCTTTCTTCGCTAACAACGTCAATGTCATCGACGACCAGCAGTCTATCTCTTTCCGTCTTGCTCTCGTGAATGTAGTCTTCTACAACAGCAACTTTCTGTCTGTTTTTGGTCTTACACATTTTTGAGAAGTGTCCTAAACTACCACATTTAAGACACTCTTTATTGGCTGCAAAACAGAACCTAGCTTCTGATGTGTGACTGATGGAGCGGTAATTTCTTCTGGTAATTTCTCAATGCAAAACCCTCATGCTACCTCTAATTTACCGCTGAAAAGGGTGTTGGGCCCTTGACACCATGTATTACCTTCAGGAGATTTAAATAAACCTGAACAGTAAAAAATGCAATTATTATTATAAAGCCAATAAAAAGAGTTGTTGAGTATTTTAAAGGGTTTTATTTTCTAGTCAAAAGTAAAGTTTTTCTCTGACCATTTATTCATTAGTAAAATATCAATCAGGTTACAGAATTTGGAAAACAGGAAAAATAGCATTAATACAGAACACATTACAGTCTGCATATAAGCATTACATGTAGGAAAGAAAATATGGCACAAAATATCAGTCAAAAACTCTTAATGTGTTTCTAAGAAAAATAATCTTGCAAGGCTAATTAAATAGTTGGCAAAAATCTCCCATAAAGAGAAATAAATGCATAAGACAAATAAATCTTTTCAGACCTAATTAATTAGTCAAAGCATAAACTTAACGTTTAGCATCTAATTCTCTCCTAATCAGCTGCACTCTCTGCTCCTGTCTGTGTCTAAAGAGCAAAACAGCCCGCCCTTCACAAGACCTCAAAGGAATGTGGCCTGCCGTGCCAAAATATGACGTGCAAGGACTCTTTAAAAAAAAACTCCCCTCTCCTCGGAAGCAATCTCCACCCTATCAGCTATCTCCCGCGACGTTCTCGTACCTAACCCATGTGAATGAATCAGAGCCTAAGCCAAAATGAGCAAGAAGCCAGCTGAGCTAAAAAGCCATATGAGCCTAGAAGCCATCCACACCTCCAGAGAGGTCATTATTTATACTCTAATTCTTGGCAGACTACACAAAAATGTTTCATCTTCAGGAAAACATGTACTTGATTGGTCAGTCGTGATGGCAAGAGGTCTCAGAATCCTGACTCATTCTAAAATCCTGACTATACCAGTTTTAGCAAAAGAAGCATATGTTATGTTATGTTATGTTATGCACTTTTATTAGGCGCACAGCTGCTCCAGCGAAGGAGCGTCCTGGCGCCGCGACAAGGTAGCAGCACAACACAACAAATAAAAACAGTAGTAGAAGTGGACTAAGGGAACAGGAAAGTTTTCACAGCTCGGCGGAAGGAGAGCAAGTCCCTAGAGGCACGAATCGCCGGGGGGAGAGAGTTCCACAACATAGCAGCGCGGACTTGAAAAGAACGTCCGCCGGCTCTGCTGCGCTTAACACGGGGGACAACCGCGAGTTCCAAATCAGCGGATCTTAAAGATCGAGCAGGGGTGTAATGAACCAGAAGCTTGGATAGGATCCTGGCCGGGGATCCCTTAAGTATTTTGTAGGCGACACAGAGGACCTTAAATTGGATCCGCTGAGCCACCGGTAGCCAATGCAACGATCGCAGGGTGCTAGAGGTAGGACAAGATCTAGGTAGTCCTACTACCGCTCTCGCAGCGGCATTCTGAATCCGCTGCAAACGACCAATTTCTGCTTGGTTTAAGCCAGCGAATAAAGAACTCGCGTAATCCAGCCTAGAGATGACAGTGGCTTGGATCACGAGTTGCCGGGTGGCGGCATCAAAAAACTTAAGCACTGGGCGAAGGCCTCGTAGGATGCCGAAGCAACAGGCCGCCGTACGTTTGGTATGACATACAAACGTAAGGGAGGGATCCAACCATACTGGACCCAAATCCCCTGGCCACCATCTGCTACCCCAAAGTTCCGGTTGCTTCCCAAAAATCATGACCTCGGTCTTACTGGCGTTCAGCTGGAGACAGTTGGACGTCATCCAGCCAGCGACCGCCCTCAGTCCTTGTTGGAATCTAGGTGCATCCACATCGGCATCCCCGCTGATCGTGACCGCTAGCTGGGTGTCATCGGCGTATGACACCATTGTCATACCCCATTGACGAACAACCTCAGCCAGCGGCCTTACGTATAGATTGAACAACGTAGGACTCAGCGAGGAGCCTTGGGGGACCCCCAGATCCAGCAGATGGGGTTTGGACTGATGTGGAGGGACGGTCACGCTAAAGGTCCGATTAGCTAGGAAAGACCGGAACCATTGGAGAGCGGTACCCGTGACACCAGCCTCCTCTAATCGACGCAGAAGGATGGGGTGTGATACGGTGTCGAAGGCGGCGCTCAGATCTAATAGCACCAGCGCCGCCGTTTGACCCGCATCAAGCACGGAGCGCAAATGCTCTACCATATACAGCAGAGCCGTCTCCGTGCTATGGCCTGCTCGAAATCCATTCTGCGTCGTATGGAAGATATCGGCTTGGAGAAGATGTTCCGAGAGGACCGCGTTGACATGCGCCTCAGTCACCTTGGCAGGCCACGGCAGAAGAGAAATTGGCCGATAGTTTTCGGGCTTACTCCCGTCCAGGCTTGGTTTCTTGAGAATGGGCCGCACCATGGCCTGTTTCCACTTGAGTGGAACTACACCAGATGTTAGCGATGCATTTATCAAGGATCATAACGGTGAGATGTCATGCACCGCCAGATCCTTGAACACATCCGGGCGGAGCGGATCTGCTGGGGACCCTGACCTCACTTGGCAAGCCAGTTTACCAAGGCTTTCAGTTGTTAAAGTCGGAAAAGAGTGCAATTCCTCAACAGTCAAGGGTTTAAGAGGTGAATCTGCCGGTGAACTGGCCGGCGGAAAAGCCCGATAGATAGCGTTCACCTTCTCCACGAAAAAATCCGCCAGAATTTCACAGTGCTCCACAGAGCTCTGGAAAATAGCAGTCACCTTTTTAGTGGTAAGATCTTTCAACACCTTGAAGATAGTTTTTGAGGGACTGGTGCTAGTCCGAAATTGTGAGGCGTAAAAAGCAGCGCGGGTTCTACACACTGCTCGATGGAAGAGTTTAACAGTGGCTTGGTACATGGCCTTCTCCTGGTTGTTGTAGGTTTTACGCCATGCCTGCTCTGCACGCCTACAGGAGGTCTTAAGTACCCGCAGCGCATCGTCGTACCACGGGCTAGTATTCCTGGCCCCAAATTTACACCAAACTGTGGGGATAAGGGAATCCAATGCCCTAATCACCCAATTACAGAAGCCGTCATATCCTTGATCTATCGTACCAGTTATGTCTAATGGGTTGGACGATAAGAGATGGTAAAACTCGTCCAACTTTAGTTTATTCCACCGCCGTCTAGGGGTTGGACAGGCCACTGGTTTGGGCTGCATAACGGGTACGGGGCACTGGATCTGTATCAAGTAATGATCAGTCCATGCCAGCGGTGTAAGGCTAGAGATGCAGGCTTCTGTCAAGTTGGTGAAAAATGGGTCAAGAGTGTGCCCCCCTGTATGAGTGGGTTGTGCAACCATCTGAGTCAGCTGAAACGACTCTAAATCTGCAATAAAACTAGCCACCGAAGGGCTAGAGAGATTATCAAAGTGCAGATTCATGTCTCCAATGATGGAGAAATTGGAGCATCCAACAGCCAGCTTACAGATAGCATCTGGTAATGCAGCTCTAAAGGCTACCTCACTCCCGGGGGGTCGGTAGATCAATAACCCCGACCAGGTGAAATTGGGCGTGATAGCAACTTTAAAGATAGCGCTTTCGCAGCCAGCGATCTTCAATCCCTGCCACGTGCAGGGGTAACAGGACTTGACCGCGAGAGCTATCCCTCCGCCTCTGGAACCTCGGTTGAGTGTAAATACCGAGTATTCCGGCGGGAAAGCCAAGTTGACAATGGCTGTATCGGCATCCTGCAGCCAAGTCTCTGTCAGGCAGAATATGTCTGGCGAATCATGGCATAGCAGGTCAGAAATATCAAGATGGTGCTTTACCAGTGACCTGGCGTTCAGGTTCCAGATGCTGATTGTGGGAGATGACCCAGCTGACACCGTGACACACTCCTTAGTTCCCCTTCCAAGGGGGGCGGGAAGACTAAACCGGCCACAACCACATGAAAGGGGGCCACCTAGGGGATCCACCCGCGTAGTCTCACAGGACCCAGATGACAGACCGATGGCAACAAGGCTGTCTCTGTCATAGCACAGCATTATGGATCGAAAGATAAATCATAAGGGGCCACAGGCCTGCCCCGACCTGCACGTCCTGTCGCGGACGGGCGCAGACGGGCAGGACTCTGGCACGACTCCGGCCACGCGAGGACACGCCCGCTGCGCGATCCCGCTGCGCTAGGGGAGGAGCGTTAAATAGGTGTTCCCAGGCGGCGCCTGCGCACTGAAGCGCTGGTAGGTGGAAACGCCTTACTCCACTCACCCCACTCCAAGATGTCCGCCAAAACGAGCAGGGCACCCACCCCAGGACCAGACCCGCCCAAACGGCGGTGAGGGGCTCAGAATTATAGTGCAGGTAAGGGGGGAATTTAAAATACAGGGCCAAAATGCCCAGAGCCAGCAAAAACAAAATAACAGTTAAAATAGCGTTTTTACTGCTAAAACGCGCGAAGCGCTCTCGCAGCAGCAGCTACCTTGTCAGGGGCTGAGAGCATGAGGGACTCGCCTAAATAGGTGTTCCCAGGCGGCGCCTGCGCACTGAAGCGCTGGTAGGTGGAAACGCCTTACTCCACTCACCCCACTCCAAGATGTCCGCCAAAACGAGCAGGGCACCCACCCCAGGACCAGACCCGCCCAAACGGCGGTGAGGGGCTCAGAATTATAGTGCAGGTAAGGGGGGAATTTAAAATACAGGGCCAAAATGCCCAGAGCCAGCAAAAACAAAATAACAGTTAAAATAGCGTTTTTACTGCTAAAACGCGCGAAGCGCTCTCGCAGCAGCAGCTACCTTGTCAGGGGCTGAGAGCATGAGGGACTCGCCTAAATAGGTGTTCCCAGGCGGCGCCTGCGCACTGAAGCGCTGGTAGGTGGAAACGCCTTACTCCACTCACCCCACTCCAAGATGTCCGCCAAAACGAGCAGGGCACCCACCCCAGGACCAGACCCGCCCAAATGGCAGTGAGGGGCTCAGAATTATAGTGCAGGTAAGGGGGGAATTTAAAATACAGGGCCAAAATGCCCAGAGCCAGCAAAAACAAAATAACAGTTAAAATAGCGTTTTTACTGCTAAAACGCGCGAAGCGCTCTCGCAGCAGCAGCTACCTTGTCAGGGGCTGAGAGCATGAGGGACTCGCCTAAATAGGTGTTCCCAGGCGGCGCCTGCGCACTGAAGCGCTGGTAGGTGGAAACGCCTTACTCCACTCACCCCACTCCAAGATGTCCGCCAAAACGAGCAGGGCACCCACCCCAGGACCAGACCCGCCCAAACGGCGGTGAGGGGCTCAGAATTATAGTGCAGGTAAGGGGGGAATTTAAAATACAGGGCCAAAATGCCCAGAGCCAGCAAAAACAAAATAACAGTTAAAATAGCGTTTTTACTGCTAAAACGTGCGAAGCGCTCTCGCAGCAGCAGCTACCTTGTCAGGGGCTGAGAGCATGAGGGACTCGCCTAAATAGGTGTTCCCAGGCAGCGCCTGCGCACTGAAGCGCTGGTAGGTGGAAACGCCTTACTCCACTCACCCCACTCCAAGATGTCCGCCAAAACGAGCAGGGCACCCACCCCAGGACCAGACCCGCCCAAACGGCGGTGAGGGGCTCAGAATTATAGTGCAGGTAAGGGGCGAATTTAAAATACAGGGCCAAAATGCCCAGAGCCAGCAAAAACAAAATAACAGTTAAAATAGCGTTTTTACTGCTAAAACGCGCGAAGCGCTCTCGCAGCAGCAGCTACCTTGCATACATGAGTAAATACATTTTATAAGTTTGCAACATTTGCTAGGAAAAATGTTTCATTCTAATTCTCTTCCTTCCTTCCTTACACAGCGCAATCTAGTAGGATACTTTTTCTAACTGGTACATTGGCACAATCACAAGAATGTTTCAAAGTACAAAGAGGCCTTGACTTCTTTGTGGTTTGAGGAAAGCTGCCACAGTCTGCGCATGCACTCTTCTCTGAAAATGCAAGTCATAGCCTTGCTGGATTGACAGGCAGCCATGTTTTGTGTAGGCCCCAAAAATAAAACAGACACAAAAGAGAATATTAATTTCATGTAAATCAGCCCATTATGTTTCCTTCCCTTATACTAATACCCCTTATAAATGTTTACCTAGCCAAGCTATTAGTGTAAAGCAGTATTTTTTTTATTATTTATGACAACATGCAAAATAAATGTGCAATGTGCAATGTAGCATTATTATGCATTTAGTGTAAACTTTAAAAGCGCACACAGTTAATACAGCACACACAGTTAATACAGAGCACACAGTTAATACAGCGCACACAGCAACATGCTTTAATGTTTTAGATAGCTTTTCATGCAAAAAAGCATTTAGCCCAATGTGTAGTGTTTGGTGCATTAATAATTCACACACATTATAAAAAGAGGTGTTTTTAACTGAAAATGTTTATCAAAATATGCAACAAGCCAAAGTATTTTAAGACAGGAATAGAGAATTTAGATTGCGAGGGATGAGCTGGGAAGAGAAACACCTTCTATTAATCTTCAAAGCTAAAAAGGCCACTTTTCTCTACACTGCAAAAACACATGTTAATTTAGCACAAGCATTTCAGACTGAAAAAGCCTCATTTTCATATTTTTCATGGGCCTTGTGTTTTATCTTGCACCAAAATGTGCGTGGCAATTTAAATGCAGTCTGTCTGAAGCACAAAAATAAAACAATGCCTGACTGCAGATGAAATCTGCTCCATCATGACTATTACTTCCACATCCTGTACAAAACTTGTTGGACGAAATGTTCTTTCTCGCAGCTGTTTCGGACTTGTTCTTTACAACAGCTATAGACTCATCATCACAATTTTCACACTCAGCACCGCATTTCTTTTCAGAAACTTCAGAAACATATTGTTGAGAACTGTTTCTCTTATGCAAGTCTATAACCTTCATACAACTTTGAGACTTCTCAATAACTTTTGCTAGCTCAATAGGAACTTTCAAAGAAGGGTTCTTTGCCGCCCATAACCTTTCTTGTATTTTCTTGTTATTGCATTGCACTATCAGTTGATCTCTAATGAGTTCATCGTTCATCGCCCCAAATTTACATTTTATTGACAGTTCTCTGAGGTGGGCTACAAAATCATCTATTGATTCTGCTTCTTTCTGGTGATGCGTATAAAACTTGTATTGATTCATTACGAGATTCTCTGCCTTAGAGAATCGTACTACAAGTCTAGAAATCGCCTCTTTATATTCATCAGGCATAGCTTGACCCTTAGCCTCAAAGCCATGGATAGGAATCTACATACTTTTTGTCCCTCTTTTCCAAGAGTACTCAGTAAAATATTCTTTTTACGCTTCGCCGAAAATTCTTGTCCATCAAGGGCCTCAAGATAATTATCAAAAATAATGAACCAATCTTCCCAAGGTATATCTGGATTTCCTGGTTCACTCAAAACTGGTGGTGGTAGCGTGACTTTAACCTGTTGGGCCATATTTTCAAAAGAAATAAAACTTTCAGGAACAGTAAAATATGTGTTTGTAATGGTCCAGTAATATTCCTTCAATATGCCCTTAAATATATTCTTTCAATAAGCCCTTGAAATGGTCCTAGAGTATTATGAAACTCACACTTCCAAACTGAGTTTCAGGCAAATTCCACAAGTTTAATTATTTTTTTTAAAACATACCTTCTTAAAATGATGACTTCTAAATTTGTTTTCCAATTTTGTGTGCGTTGGAGCAACTCCATTAAAGACTGTTGTATATTGTGCCCCAATCCTACTGTTGGAATCGCACACACAGCATCTGAAATGAAGGATAGGCTTTTTTTAAAAAGATGGCCGCCATCAATGGAAAGGCAGGAGAGAGGCTTGAAATACACGTTTCACGTTCTGTTATTGACGTGATACGTCACTGCCGCCCAACGCGCTGCTGCCTTCAGGGTTCTGGTCTGGCTGACAAACGCCCCTAAGCAATTGAAGCTAATCCGTGCATTGCCAGGATACCGCACACACAGCGTCACACCGATCGGAACACTGCACACTTTCAAAAGTCGCGTGCTACTCACGGTTTCCGTTTGATCTGTAATTCTTTAAATTGCCTCTTCCTTCTGAAAGCCTTCCCTCGTCTTTTTGCCCTTCATGAAAACAATGAATATACTTCACGCTGGGGATTTTCTGGTGATGGGAGCTGTCGTTTACTTCTTCTCTGGACACCACAAACTCTTCACCTGGCCAGGACCAATCGTCGCCAAAAATGTTGTAATTTGCAGCCGTTTTCTTGTAGTAAAGGGTAATTTATTCAGAGATGAAACAACAGACAACCCAATGCCTACTGGCCAAGTACAAACTGACTCTCACAAGGTTCTAAGATGAGTCAGAGCCACCAGCATTCTGGAATGGGTGCACATGATATAGAGATGTAAGGGTCATAGAGTAAAACAGTAATGCAAGCAGTATACAACATAATACACTTGCAAAACCATTACTTATTTTGCAAGGGGAGCCATCCCCCTGTAAAAGGCATTTCTTTTCCTTCTACTGCTCCTGGTCATGCAAAGGGAGCAAGAAATACAAGGGGGAGCGAGGTTAGAGTGGAAAGACTATGAGGGGAAATATAACGCAAGGAAGACAGTAAGAGGACACTACAGATAAATAGGTGAGAGACAGAGGTGCGTGTCTGTGAGAGAGGAGGGTTAAAGACACATCAGAGAGAGGTGAAAGGTGTGTGAGGGAGATAAAGACGGATGTGAAATAGTGTGGCATAGTTGAGAGGGACCTAAGAGTTAGAGGAGAAGACGGAATGACAGTATGAGAGAGTTAATATAGAAAAGGACAGATTAAAAAGAGATAGTTGGGAGAGAAAGAGGGATAGAAGCATGTGTGAGAACAGTTTATTAAGAAGCATATGAGTGATAAGCAAATGAGAGGTAGAGGAAGGTTGGTGCGATGTATGAGAAAGATGCAGCTCAGAGGTGGACATGCAGGGGGCAAATAAAGAGGGAACTGAGAGGAGGAGAGTTGTGAGAGTTGGTGAGAGAATCTGTTCAGAGAGTAGGAGATGGAGAGGGTGGAAGAAGATAACTAAGTGAGATGACAGAGAACATTATGAAAGACAGCACAGAGAAGAAGAGCCAGGGAGAGAGGTGTTGTAAAGAGGCATATTAGAAAGACAGGTGGGAATAGTGGGGAGGCATATAAATGAGAAAGTGACATTTAGGGAGACAGTTGAGAAACTGGTGATAAAGTGTCAAAGCAGAATGGAAGATAAAGAGGTTGGAAATGTTAGAGAGTGAGACAAAATGGTGATAAGGAGACAAAGAAGTTAAATAAAGACAGCTGAGAGAGTGGTGATGAGGGAGTAGATGAGAGATATAAAAGTGATATTGAGACAGAGATAGGTGAGGAAAAAACTCACTTGACATACAAAGGACAGGAGCCAGAAGTGGAAATTCCATATATCAGATCAACAGACAGTGAGACAACGCAGGAGCTCACAAAAGCTGCAGAGCACATCTCGACTGCAGTACATGCCCAGCAATGGAGGCTTGGTATGGCCTTGCAGCCTGTTGGCAAAGTGTGAATTATTCTTCTGCTACTCAGCCAAACACGCAGAATAAACACAATGCGGGAGCAGCACAATAACAGGCTGTCCTCTGACCCCGCTTCCCTTCCAAGCCTGCTATGTCAACTCCGTGGGAAGTTACCTTTCAACGAAGAAAAGCTTCTAGGCAGTGGCGAGATGCAGCGAAATACGGACCGCACACCACAGCGGAAGAGACGCTGTGAGCAAAAAAGAAGCTGTGCATGTGCACATCTGCTGTCCGGGCAGGCACGGCAAACAGGAGACAGGGAGAGAACAAACATGCCTCCCTTACTATCAAAAGCGAGCTTTTTTGATGCTTGCCAATAAAAAACATGGGTGGAGCTGCCACCCCGCTTCCGAAGCAAAACCAACAACAATAGATCTCGCAAGCGATGCTGAGAGCAAGAGAGATGGGAGACAGGTGAGAGAGAAAATCAAGTGAGAGAGGGAAAGATATGGGAAGTAATATAAGGAGGTTAGTGACAAACACTCAGTTTTCTTTCTTTCTTTCTTTTTTGTTCTTTCCTTCTTTCGCTTCCCTTCCTTCTTTCCTTTTTTCTCTTTCCATCTTTCTTTCTCTTTCCTTCTTGTCTCTCTTCTTTCCTGCTTTTTTTGCCTCCTTTCCTTGTTTCTTTCTACCCTTATTTGTTTGTTTCTTTGTTTCTTTCTTAAAGGCAAGAGATTTTAAGCCAATGCCAGACTGGTTGACTTTTTTAGGTCTGTATTAGCCAACACCTTCAGATTTTACTCAAATTATGTGTATAACATAGTTACCTATTGAGGTTTAAGCCAGACTTCGTCCATTAGTCTGAGGTTGGCGCTATTTAAATTGTTCTTCCACCTACTCCAGCATGCATTCATGGGCAATGTATCAGCCAACTTCAACCGTCACTCTCTGCCTTGAAGACTGCATGCATCACATACAAGGTGGGTCTTTTTAATTAATGTGAATACGTATCTCAAACACTTGAGTTATCTGGTAGGAGCAGCCAAGCTCTGCTCAAGTTGGAGACCCCAAGATTCTAAATTACTTCTAGACAGAAACAATCATAAAATGGGAATGCTCCAAGGATCTGGAATGTTAAAACTGCATACATCAACAGACCACATCAAACTCTGCATTCAAAAGGGACTTCAAACAGCATCTCCTAAAAGACCTTGCACAATATCTAATCTTATTCTACTTGCCTTTCCAAAATCCTACTCTAAAAATATAGCATCATAAATTTTAAGACCTCCATTTTTTGTTTTTTTTGCCATTTTCTTTCCTTGTCTCACTGTTGTTCATTGTCTTGTCCCTGACATGTGCTCTACCACCCTGTGCCATTGGTCTTTGCTCACGATAGGAAGAATCCAAATAAATAAATACTGTGATAGGCAGCCTGGTTGATCTGTTGTCCAACACTGTATCCCATAACGAGGAAAATTAAACATAAGCCTACAACCCTTTGCATTTTACTTGATTAATGAGGCATTAACGATGTGGCAAGACAGATGGCAGTGGAACTGGTTTAATTAATTAATTTATGCTTTTTTTTTAACTGCAGACTTTACCCGAAGGTGTCAGAGCACTTTACAATAGAACCAGTTACATTGCATAAGGACTTCAGTGTACATGAGTTATATAAAAGAAACAAACAGATAAACTCTAAAATCACATAAGGATGGTAGTAAGTACATATGTCTACTACAGATACTAGTGGTTAAAGTTACATATATACACGTTACAAATTCACTCAAGCTCTCATTTTAAGAAAAGTTGATGCAATTAGGTTCGGGCATATATATTACATATTTACACAGCATGATCTTCTTGCCATTGCTGGGGGTTTTGCTTTCAACCCAGCCTTCAGGGTGTTGTTGCACTCACGGGCAGTGATCCTGGGCCTGGAGGGATCTTTGAACTGGTCCAGATTTCCTACACACTTGTTGGAATGGTGGCTTACCAGCCGGACCCTAGCACAATGGAATGCCCATCAATCCTCCTCAAAGCAGCTGTGTCTGGGCAGCAGGTCGATCCTGCCCCTTCATCTCCCTCGGTCCTCAGCCCTCCCTTCATTTGCCACAACATCCTCGGCCACACCCAAAGCCACATCACAGGATCCGCTGCACCGCCACTGCCCCATTATGGGCGTAGCAGACCCCACGACAGCCGCAGCCCGTGGAGGGAGTTCCGTGGGCAGAGAGGCGGGGCGGACATGAATAATTGGAGGTAAGTAAACAATTTAATAAATAAAACTAATTTCGTAGTGCGCCTGCATCGCATTTTGCAATGCAGGGCGCGCTACGAAATTTGTTTTATTTATTAAATTGTTTACTTACCTCCAATTATCCATGTTCCAGTGTTTAGTACCCCCTCACCCTGCCCCTCCCCCGCCTCGCCTCTCTGCCCCTCAGAACGCCCTCCACGGGCCGCGGCTGCCCCACGACTGTCGCAGTGGCAGAGAATGCTTCCCCAGGTCTAGCCCAAGTCCACTAGGGCTCGTGCTCTGGATCAGGAAAGCACCACGAATCAGCTTTGGCCGAGGATCAGCCCGGGCCGCGCCCATCCATCAGGCCCAAGCAGAAATGACCGTTCGTCGTCCTTTCTTAATACGGACATGTCCTGGCAGCAGGCGACCCAGTCCACTCCCCCTCCTTCAGCCTAGGCCTACTGCCAGAAGGCCGCAACTGATGCTAGCAGCGGAGATACACATGCTTAAGTCTCGCACTGAAATAGAATATGGGGATAATATACATTTGGGGATACACTTTCACATTAGCTTCTTCAGCTACTTTACATGGAACGCTGATTATTTGCTTGTTTGGTGTAACAATTGGTAAGAAGTGCTGATGATTTTTCGCTAAATATTCAGCACTGTGTCAATGAGCAACACCTGTGCACACACGAGCTCAGCTACTGTATACAATAAGGTGGTTTGGATTAAAATAATAAAAACATAATTAACCAAATCAGTGAAATGACCACATTCATGTTTTTTTGTTGATATTACTGGATATTTATCTTGGGTTGACGAAGAAATCCACAGCTTCGGAAAGGGATTTGGAAGTGCAAGTAATTATTTTAAATGGGTTTCTTTTTTTCAGTGGAAAACTTTAAAATCATCATTTTGGCTTTCAGTTTCAATATTACTAATTTGTTTTCCGGCGACCAACCTCAAAATTACTGGTTGGTGGATAATAATGCTTTTTTCTTCTGACTGACAGTTTTCTGTGCAACATAGTCGAGCAGTCCGTCTTCTTAATATATTTTGAATGGCTCAGCTCTGTTTTTTAGTAATGTTTCACACAATGGACCCTTTGTCGGCCAATACATTTTTATTAAGTGCTGTGTAGTTTACTACTTTCTGGTATTTACAAATGTTCCCAGAAATCCACATGGAAAGCTCCTCCAAGTGCAGGTTTCCATGAGGATTCTTGGGAAAGCCATGTGACATTGCCATCAGGATCACATTCCTCCTGTTTGGAGTTCTCCAAAGTGGAGAACTCCACACAGGAGGAATAGATTATACTAGTTAAATGCATTTTTTCTCCACAGGAAAAGTATTCTTTTCGCTGTAGAAAGCCTTTCCCTACGCCCCTACTAAATCTGGGGGTGAGCGATTTCCCTTCCCACAGTGGAAATGAATTTACAATGACAATCCTAGGGCTACTTGATGATTGTTTGCAACTATCAGCCCTTTTATGTTACTATCACTGGGAATGCAAAACAAATATCACACCATTTCACTAACTGGTCTACAATTTCGACATTGTTGAAGGTTTACATAACAGTTTAAATAAATCTGGGCACATCCAACACAGGGAGTTCAGAAATAATTTGCTTCGACGGTGCAATGAAATATATAAGAAACTTGCCCTGTGTTTCTTTAGGGTATCTCCATCAGATGGTAACATGCATAGTATAGTTTTCTTTGCATACATATTTTTGAATTAGCTTTGCTTATTAAAATGTATTTATGTGTATGCGCACTTCCACAATCCAATGTTGTGCAGGTGTGGTAGGGCTGTGCAAATTCTCGGCTGGCCCCAGCTTCGTCCTCCTCAGCAACTCGAAGAATGTGTGGTACTGAAATTCCAGAAGCCCACATGAGAGGGCATAGTGCTTTACGAGGGATGAAAAAGGTCGGTGGTGTGGCCTTAAAAAGGGTTGGATTAAGAGACTATCTAAGAAACGTCCACAACAGGCATGTGTGCCGAATATATATGAAATACAATCCTGTGCTTGATAAATTAGAGTCTTTCTCTAGGCAAGTGATAACCAAAACCAGCTGGCAACAACTTCTTTATTTAGCCGTCTAGGTAGCTCAATTATTCTGGGCAATGCACATTAAACAAAACACTTGAGAAAGTTCATTTAAAAGCAAGCAGCACTTTGACTATTCCCTATCCCTGCTCCTGGAGAGTCAAGCATACAAAGGGGATAACGCTGGCAAATGGAATGAAATAATATCTGAGGTCCTGGTGCACCCACCGTGTTGCTTTGTGCCTTCATAAAGAGGGCCTCCGGTGACATTGTGTTGTGCCTCCAGCATGTGGCAGCCTAGCCAGTCTGTGAAGGACATAAATCGAGGACCCTTTAGGGCCTTCCTTAGTGCCCCCTTTTATTTTGCTTGTCCACATTCAGCCTCAAAGACCTCGGCCGACTTAGAAAACTCAGTGGGGCGCAGTCTTTGACTGGACCCCTGAGTACAGTGGTGCCAACAATGTTCATGGAATCATTCTGTTCTACTCCTGCTGCCAAATGACCATTGTTCAAAGTGTTATTTTTAGATAAATCCCTGAGGATGGTGTGTGCTGGCTCGCTGGCTTTATGTTACATCAATACAGCCAGAGTGCAGAGCGTGGAGATCGCTGTTATTCAAAGGCGCCTCACTGTGAGCACAATTGCAGTAGCACAGTTTGTTCGCTGTAATATTTGCTATTTTAAAACATGGTCTAATGTGCCTCTGCTAGCACAGTGAGAGCAGGCAAAGGGAATAGGGCTGACCTTAGAAAGTGTGTGATGTTATTTATTTATTTTTGCAAACATTTTCCAAGTGCAAAACATTGCAAAAGTTTAACAATAAAGGAGGGGAACATCAGCCCTGGCACTGAAGTAACTGACGTGTATGTATTACAAGGACGAATCTATATGCCACGAGGACCAGGCAGCATACACTTTGACTATAACAATTGTCCAATGGGACGCACTTGTTTAGATCGTAAATTCACATGCTAATAGGTATGCATAAAAACCATTGAATGTATGCCACGTTTCTCTTGGTAGATCTTTTGATTCTTCTTATTTTTTGGTCTTGCCTAGCAACCCATCGCATGCGTTGCTCGCTTGCGAGATCTATTGTTGATTTTTGCTTCGGAAGCAGGGTGGAAAGCGGGGTCAGAGCACAGCCTGTTATTGTGCTGCTCCCACACTGTGTTTATTCTGCGTGCTTATCTGAGTGCCAGAAGAATAATTCACACTTTGCCGACCGGCTGCAAGGCAATACCAAGCCTCCATTGCTCGGTAGGTACTGCAGTGGAGGGGAAACATCACTTACAACGAAATTTTTACAACACACTACCATTACAACGCGGTCATTACAACGCAAACTATTACAACGCATTGCGCTGGGGGCGCTCTAGGATAGGGAATAGGTTAATTTACTATCCAATAACCTTCCCTAGTGTCCACGGGGACTGGAGTTGGAATAGTAAATTAAACTATTCACTATCCAACACCCAAAAGCGCTATGCGTTGTAATGGTATGCGATGTAAAAAACGCGATGTAAAAGTATGCGTTGTAACGTCATACATCCGCAGTGGAGATGTGCTCCGTAGCTTTTGTGAGCTCCTGCATTGTCTCACTGTCTGTTGATCTGATATATGGAATTTCCACTGCTGGCTCCTGTCCTTTGTACGTCTCTGCGCTCCGTGCCCTGCTCACTTCTGGAAGGATAGGATTTTGGGTGTTTTCAGATAGGATTCATACAATTCGAGGACGGTAGAAACTAACTAAGCCAGAGAGGACAATGCCAATAAGCTCGGCTTTTGTGAAAGACTGGTGAAAGTGTGGAAAGAAAGTGCGGAAGCATGTTTTGAACACGTTAACATAAAAATAAAGTAGTGAACACCAAAGGCAGAATTTTCAAATTGGTATTTTGGAATAATTTTCCTGTGACCTTTCTTTGGTGGCTTGTCCTTGCCAGCACTCGCACATATTTTCTGGGTGTCACTATTTTGCAGTGGAGTGTAGTTGCACAGTGCCGTTTAATGGGTTAGTGTGCTTAGAATAAACCGCAGAGCGATGGGCTAGAGTGAATTTTATGTGGACATGTTAATGTCACTAGGAAATAGTTTAATATGGTGTTGCTGCACCTAGGATGTCCTACAGGGAGTCACACTCTTACGAAACGGTCCACACCGTCCCTCGTAAACTTAAACGCGCAGTGGCTTTTCAGTGTAGAAAGGCAGATTTTGTCAGTGTTTTCGTGCGCATCATGTTTGCTGTGGAGCATACTTGTATGATAATAGTTCTGTGTTCCAGGCACAGACATACTTTTTTTTGTCTGCTTACAAGGCAGTTTGCAAGAGTTAGGCCATTTTTAAACTCCTCGGGGACTCGTATGCAAAATGAAGGGTGTCAGAGGTGCCTACCCACCCCCTCATCCCACCCTAAGCTAAATGCATGTCTTTTGACTAACATTACCTCCATTAAAGTAATGCGGCATTTATCATGTGCTTAAAAACAAAAGTCAGGGAATTATTGATACATTGTGTTCACGGTGCTAAAGTAGAATTTAGCATGCGAGTTGTTGAAACTATGAAGTGATGAAGTGCAACCATTGACCAGACAGTGTTACCAAGTTTAACAAGCATTTGCAATGCAATAGGTCTCACATTTGCAAACTTTTGAGGGATTGGCATTGTAAATTACAATGCCTTTTATTTATGTGTTTTGAAAATCCGCAAGCGGTGCGTAGACACACACTTTGTACTTATCATCGTTGCTTACGAGAAGCAAGGCTGGCAGTAACTGTGCCTCTTAACTGACAGTCTTGCTTCTTGCAAGCAAGGAATATAAAAATAAAGTGCGTGTTTACGCACTGCTTGCAACTTTTCAAAACACATAAATTAAAAGCATTTTCATTTACAATGCCAATATCTCAAACTCTTGCAGATGCGAGACCTATTGCATTGCAAATGCTTGTTCTTATAACAAAGATCTAAAAGCAGCATATAACATATAGTGATAGTGCAGACAATGCAGTGCTCACATGAAAAACATTTTAAATGAGAACATAAAAGCAAGTCGCTGGTTGTCATATAATTGTCAAACAATCAGCATGGATTTGTATTTCATCATACGTAATATCCCGCATGTTACTTAAATACAAGGACCAGACCAGGGAGGGATGTCAACGTTTCAACCCATAATCACGGTTCCAATCTCATCAGGACCAAGGTCATCCAACTATCATTCCTGCAGAGAAACTGAAACACAATCTATGTCCTGCAACTGTCTGTGATACTCCCATTACTACTACTCTGTTGCACTTACTCATCAAATGTAGTGTGGGCACCAAGGAACCTGAGTACATTTCATGAGTGAGGGTTACTAAAACTTGTAATAAGACATCCACAGAAAACCTTAGAATCAGATGCCCTAATATAAACTGGCAGGTGTGCAGAGCAAATTAACCAACTGTCGTGGTCAACACCAACCCAGTGTTTGCAGTGTCAATCCCAATAATAGTGCAATATTTTGACATCCACAATCCATCAGCGTTCAGCAAAGCATCCACGGTGCTGCAGCCTGTGATCCGGTAGCCCAAAAGTCAGTGATCAAGTTACAATATATGATTGATAGTGCAAAGCGTGCCTCACCGTATTCCTAATAATAATAGCTGTGAGTCCGTGTCACCGATAGCATGCTGAAGCGCATCGTCCAATTTTGATAAAGGATGCACTACCAGCACGAGCCTGTCTGAAATGGGGAAATTATCGATATGGATTGGGTGGAAGCACTCCACACAGGGACGTAGGAAGCACTAAAATTCTGGGGGGACAGGGACAACCTTATGGACTTTCCAGTGACCCCATACAAATCGCCTGTTGCGTGAGACCGTGCACCCGTTAAACAAATACAATCGCATAGTTTTGAAGTGACATATTGAGAAAGGCAGGCAGTAGTCACAGTTTAAAAAACATGTATATGAATCTTGCATCTTCATGCACAAAGCAAACAAAGGTCGCTGACTACGGGTGGGGGTGTCGTGTTTGCAAGTGTATTAAGGTTTGAAAAATACCTGCTGCTGCATTCCTGGTCTCCAGCAATTTTCAGGCAACAATAAAAATGTGAAGATAACTCTGGTGATAAATGTTCTTTGTACAGAGAGATCAGAGGTTTGTCGAGTAGATCTTTTGACTCAAGGTAAGGTAGGCACAGTGGGTTAATATGCCTGCCGCAAAAAACGTGTACCACGCAGATCATAAAGTGCATATAATGTAAATAGGTCAGTGGGTTACTGCTTTTGTCTCAGAGATTCTTTTGTTACTTAACGTTTATGAGGTAAAATCCTAACATAGAACAGTGAGCTATTAACCGTCATTAAATAGCTACATGAAAACTACAAGGCATAGATTAGAACGTTATGATTTCCCCCCTGTCTTTCATTAGCCTAATGTTGGAAGATGGGTTCATTTGGATAGAAATCAATTCTGATTATTATAGAGAACCCCCAACCGTGGTGTTATGTTTAAATTCTGAGTTTGTGCTTTTCCAGTGTTGCAAAGTCATCCTCTGCCCTGGGCACCCCCTTAACTGTTTGCTAACTACTACTGGTGGTAACTGACTCTGGGCTCTGCCTAACCAGGCCCAGGGCTGTTGCTATGCTGAAAGAGACACTTAGAAATACAGTGAAAAGTGAAAACACTTACATACACTATGGGTTAGGGTGCCACTAGGATTGGCATTCCCCTCTCTATAAGGCCCTAGTACATGATAGAGCAGGGGGATTAAAACTACCTCTAAGTCCCTAGTATATAATATGGCATGGCAGTTTAGAGGCCAGCAGCCTTTCTGCACTTGCACGTGTGAACTTCTGATGCCTGAGGATAGTTTAAACGCAGCCTTGTGTTGCAGGACGGCTATTAAAATGCAAATTGTGCCCAAATTGACTTCTGTGTTTGGGGCACTTAAAAATGGATAAACTACAATGTTGGAGCATATTAGGTATCCCCAGAGTTTCCCCAAGGTGTCCCAGGGGTGGGGGTGGAGGTGTTAGATATCTATAAAGAGGACCCTTATAAAATGAGATTTATATGCCCTGGGTTTAGTGAAATTGAACATTGCACTCCCCATATTGTAGTAAAGTGCTTCCCAAACCGACTTTTGTGCTAGGAGCACTGTGAAGTGAGGATCTGCATTATTTTGATATAATCAGAACCTCTAAAGTCTTGTCTAGGTGTTCCAGGGGAGGGGGGCCTGTGGGGATAAGCAGGGTCCTTATAAAAACAGGTTCTATAGGCCCTGGTATTGGAGAAATTGCCCAGTTCATGTTTCTATTGCAGATCCCCAGCCCATAGGTTAACATTGCAAGAGATTATTAATTAATAACTGGAGAAAGGAAAGCCATAAAACTAGGATTAAAGGACTCAGTGGAATGGTAATGACAAATGCAATAATTTGGTACTGTTGAATGTATTCTAAAATGTACAGAGAAGACGTTATAAGACTTTCTTGTCTGTAAGCCAAAATGTAGCCCTCTAGTGCTCTGCCTTGATTGTTCAAAGATAAGTGGGTGAGCATGGCTGTTTGAAGAGGTATTAAAAAGCCCCTGGGGTTAGGAGGCCTTTCAGGGAGGAGAGGTTGCTGGGCATAGGAATGCCAGAGCCAGGGCGAGGGGTAGGAAAAATGCTCTTCAAGGGAAGGAGGAGACAAGCTGGAGAAACCAATTTCATTTACACCTCTCCCCCTGCTCCACAGCTAGATGGGGGATTAAGGAGGAAATCCCAGATGTAAGGGGAGTGGACCTATGCAGATGAAGCCATCCTCTAGGCTGGTTTTGTAAGTTCTGCTCCCTCTGCTGGAAAATCAACCATGATGAAGTATGGAGAAACTGTCCTCTTTGTGAGAAATAATGCCACACTTTAGCGGGCCTGATCATACCCTGGGGTATTGCCCTGCACCTCATTGGACAGGAGTGACCTCCTGCTTGACCCAGAGTACTTGGAATACGTATCTGAGTGGTACAGACCCTCTCAGATTATACTGCTTGCAACTTGAGAGAAGAAGGGTCCCTGCTGAGGAGTTTGATTTGCACCAACCAGGCCCTGCACTCAGAAGATTCCGCCTGTTGCACAATCTGGAACTACAGCCCTGTGGACTACCTTGCTTCAAAAGGACAAAAAAGTGGACCCTCTGCAAGCTACAGGTTAGCAGAGCTCACATGGACCTCCACCACCAAGAATCCCCAGCCTGTAGAACTACCAGTGAATTTGTAAGGGTTTTGTCCAAGTGGATTGTGGGAACTGAAGTCTCAAACTTTCAAGGACCATCATGGAGATACCAGACCCTTGGAGTAAGGTTGGGACACTTTGGGAACCTTTTGGGAACTTCAGGAAAATGTCCCAAAGGTTTGGACAAGTTTGAAGCAACTTTGGAAAAAAACTCCATTAGTGGACTGACTTGACCTGACCATCCAAGTTGACGACCCTCAACCGGGTGCTGGCCTGCCGTCCAGGTTCCTCCCCCTGAAAAGCTCCAGAGGTCCAACTTCCAGTGTTTGACTAGGCATAGGCAGAAAACCAAGCCGGCGAACTGTCATCGAATCCAGCCTGGTGAAGAGCATCGAGGGACCCCGCAAGAAAAAGGTCAGTAAAAGTTTTTAATTCTGAACGTAGAAAAGGTAACCGGGACCAACCGTGAGGGCCAAGAAGCCCACCTTCAACTGTGAGCCGGCCTGTATCCCTAGCCCGTCCCGCAGGAAAGCTCTGGATATCAGACTTACATAAGTTTGACAGGGAGCTTGTCGCAAGGCAAGCCGGCGAACCCTCACCGAATCGGGACTCGCTGAGAGCTTCGAGGGACCCTGAGAAGAAAAGCTCCAGAAATTCGATGGCACGGGGTTCAAGCAACAACTCCTGCCTGTAGAGGCTCTATATTCTTGCATACCATGGGAGGGTACGTGGCGGGGTGGGGTGGGGGGGAAGCCATGAATGAGAAACAGCAGAAGCTATACACAATTCAGTTGGCAAGCATTCCTGAGTGTGTTGATGGGGTAGGCCTGTTTCCTCATCGTTTTATTGGTCTTGCACGTCTTTGTTCCCCTGAAAGAGGGTCTCTGAAAATGTCCCTGAGTGGCTCATTGATAATTTTGCATTGTTTGTTAGAAGTGACCTGCATGACTGGGCCTAAGACTGCAGATGAGGCCTCAACAGTGGTGTTCACAGAACTTACACCTGTCTGCTAAGTTTGCACCCTGATATCCAATCCAGAAGTCTTCATACTGGCCCCACGTTGTTGACAAGTGAATTCCACAGATTGCATTCTTTTAGAGCCATCATCCCTCTGTCATCCTGGGCCCAGACTCATGCCTAGAGCTATTATGCTCCTAGCTGCCAATTGGCCACATGTCATATGTAGACTCTTTAGGCCGACTTCACTTTGCATGACTGGATTTCAAAGTCCATGCCTATAGTAGAAAATGTAAAACTACAAGTACCAGAATGCAAAGGTCTGATGGCTAAAGAGCCACGACTGGCTGATGACCTCATCTGTGATTCTTGTCCACTTGGAGCTTTATAATGTAAAGTTACTCTGCTGAAAATCCAATTTGTAGTCTCAAAAAACATAGTTTTTTTCCTTGAAAGCCCACTTGAGTGTCTCTTATTTAAGAAGACCTACAGCTGTCACAGACAAAGACAAAGAGACAGCACAGAGGGCATGTGGTGCTAAAGCACTTGCCACATATTTTTTCAAGAAGATGCCCTAGCAGGCCTGTGATCTGTGACACAATAAGCAGGAAGCAGTAGCCTAAGTGGGAAAAAAAAGTAGGAGAACTGTGGATGCAGAATCAGAGGGCGAGAATAACCTGAGATTTTGGTCTGTGGGCGGAGTTAGAGGTGTGGCCAGAGAGAGCAAAACCTCCCTATTTTTAGTATTTCTTTGGCATTTCACTGACCAGTTAATTCAACCAATAGATACACATGTTTATTTAAGGTTCAATATGAGTTATTGACATTAAAATACATTCACAAAGTGGGATATGTTTTCAATCATAGATTGTGCCAAATACGCTTAAAAGTGGAATCAAAAGCCATTTGTCTTCCAGCCATGGAGTTTCTGTCATCAGCACTTCTCCCTTGTTCCACAACAGCAGTTCAAACATGAATGGCAAAATATCCTAGTTTGCAAATGTTTTCCACTTAATTATGGCTGTACCATATTTGCCACATAATACATCATCCACTACATAATCTAACGATATCACCCAAAAAATTGTTTGTAGCTCAAACAGATCAAAAATTACAAAAAAATGTGGCTTATGTTGCTGCGAAGTGGAGGGCCCTTTGCAAAGGTTGACTAATCACCTTTCTCACTGCTGCATTTGTATGTTACACAGGTACTAATGGTGCAAAAGCTTTGTAGAGGCTGTTAGTATGTATACAAATGTTAAAATAAAGTATCATAAAATGTACCGCATTACTCTGTAGCCTTTTTTACTACATAATTTAGCCAACATTGCGCCATAATTTTGCCCTCCATTGCTGCATAACTTCAGAGGCCCAAAAATAGGCAGCACATGTAAAAAGTGCTTGTGCATAAAGCAGATACCATGAAGTTTGCGAAATTAGTTTGATGTGCATGCGAATCTTACATTGGCAATCCTTGGTAAGTTGCACTACTACTGCTGAAAAAGGCCAATGGAGGTACCAAAGGGTGAGGTGGACTGGCCTCAAGGGTCTTGTGACTTTAATGACAGTCATTGTCACTCTATGGTGTGCTTCTTTGTATGCCTGCCACAAAGACTGGAGGTAATCTTCAGTATGGATTGTGGTGGACAGGCCTTCAAGGTTAAGCATACTTGAAACCGCAAAGGGTCTACCTGCTGGTGCTAAGACACCGAGGGTTTCTAAGGTTTATGGGGGACTTCTAAGGTGTATCATGGGCATGTGCTCTGTCAAGAGAGTGGGCTGGTGGACTGGTCATGAAGGTTGAACCTGGTTCTGCAGTTCAAAATTCTGCAGCTCTGGTCAGAGTGCCACAACCTCTCCCCTACTGAACACCATACTGCCCCACTGAGAGAAAGTCGCACTACCTTCAGCTACAATCCAATTGTGCTGTGACTCAATTCAAATGATGCACTAGGCAAGAGTAATATTCTGCCTGAAAAAAAAGTAATAGCGTCCTGGAAAAAGCAAACACTCTTAGGGAATGCAAGGATAAGCAAAGCATATGAAATGTAAGCAGGAACAACATGGATACCTTAACGCTTTTACACTCATTATTCAGAAATCAGTGAGTGTTTGTGCCTGAAAAGTCAGGTCATGGCTACAAGACCCGGTAGGGACCCGTTTCAATGTCCATTGCTTTTATTCTTACTAAACGTAAGCAGTTTGCTTTAAAAAGACCACATTCCTGAACACCCAGCAGTGGTATACACATTTTATAATCTAAAATAATTAAAACTGTTCAAAAAGATCACATTAAACGCTTCCCACTCCACCCATCAACCAGGTATTGTAGTCCATCTAGGAATGGTGCACTTCCACACCCTGGGAAAACAATGTTGTTCAAAGAAAGAAGGTAAATAGAAAGTAGAGCTTTCACTGGCAAACTCTGTAAAGTGGCGCTAATGTGCGTGGGTGTAAATAACACCAATCCAGCCTGTCTGTGACCAGTCTTTATTGCTTTAATTAGTTATTTAATTCGTTTTCGGATTTTTTTACTTGTTTCTCTTCGTTTCGAGATTGTCTTTTGGAATAGAAAGGGGTCAGAAAATGATGACATTTCCATCCTAAGTGGTTCGTTCTTTTTTGGAACCATTTGATAGGGGAACAAATAAAGGAAAGGAGGGGCAAGACGGGGTAAGTGCGGTCTCTTAAAAAAAGCAAGTGAGGAGGAGCGAGACAGAAAGAGAGGGAGGAATAAAGAGAGAGAACGGGGAGGAGGGCAGCTGCCAGAGGCAGCGCAGGAGAAATGGACACTTCTCTGTGCAGGAAGGAAAAGAGACAGGCTTTTTTTCCTTCTCTGCCCGTGAGCCTCACTGCAGCATAATAAAGGGCAGAGGACGAGCCTTACTACAGCATAACAAAGGGCCAGAGGGCTGGTGGCCTCTGCGACTGGAGGCAGATCACAGGTAAAGTTAAGGGCCATTAACGTTAATGGTAGCGCTTACGTGTGCTAATGGCACTGAGAATCACAGAAGGGAGAGGGGAAATTATTTTGTCCCCTCGCCCCCCCCCCCACCCACCCTTGTCCCCCGTGTCCCCCCCACTGCAAAATCTGGGGAGGATATATCCCCCGCGTCCCCCACACTTCCTACGCCCATGACTCCACAGTGAATTACACGAACGGCCCTGTGCTGATTAGGTATTCAGCCCAGTAGAAGGCGTGAGGGAAAACTCTTGTTGAAGATATAAAATATCTCTTGTTTTCTGCTCTAAAACAAGTACATCACAATCTATTAGCTGTATTTTCAATGTATCATTGTACAAAATAAAACCTGTAAGAGACATACAGTCACCCCATGTACCAATGTGCACCGCAGCATCTGTTTACTGTCCGCATCAGAACATCGAATCAAACAGGAAGCGTGGCAGTAGATCCAGTTTCTGTGGCAGGACCAGAGGCTCTGATTACGCTTCTCCATCTTTACTACTCAAAACATAGCAGCCAATGAAAAACAGTAAAACACACTACATATCCTATAAGTCTTTGAACCACGCCTCTTAATCAACTTACCAATCGCATCTAGGCATAAAAGACAAAATAGAGAGGCACCACCTTTCCTGCCTCTTTCTTTGCTGCTCCGCAGCCAAGATAAGTGCCCTTCTATTTTGATTCACTTTGCAGATTATTTATTACTGTGTTTAAATGCATTTGTTGTGATTTTTGTTATGAGCGCTCATTCAGCGCTGAATTGTTTGTTGGCAGACCTATTTTTCTTTCCTGGTTTTATTTGTGGCACTGTTCGCCCATTACGGTAACATGACGGCTCTTCGGTCCGCTCTCCTTCACACTCACCTGGCAAGTGTGAGAGAGCGCAAACTGACTTAAATGTATGAGTACATCACACTTATCAGTAGTAAGCACAAATCATGAGGAGAAATGCCATGAGTGCTAATAGTATCTGCAATTATATTCTAAATGTATAGCTAATATAGAGATTTAAGTAGAAGTGGAACTAATACAGAAATGTGTGACATTATATGATTTTAGTAGATGTGATTATTTCTGAATCCATGTCGTGTAGCTGTTAAAACATAAGATGGTATGCGGTTAAACGCAGAATGTGGTAGGCCTCAGGGCCAGAGCTAAAGGGAAGGTGTTTCTTTTCACGACACAGATTGTATTAATGTTTTGGTCATTGCATTAAATAGGCCATGATTTATAGAGATGTTTACTAAATAATAGAATAAGAATATTAACATGCTTTAATTAATGAAGAAGTTGAATGCTATAGTCATAATGAGAAATATTGTAGGCCTGAAATGTTTTAGCATTGATTTATACGTACATGTCTGGGCTGAGAAATGTTGCAAGCTTTTTCTTTTTAGAAGTCTATGAGAGTTGGGTTCTTGGCTGCAGATATCTGTCTGCAAAGGATAAGGGGGGATCCAATTATAAATGAATGAATAGAGGTCTGTTCAGTGGACGGCCTAGACATGGAGGAGGGTTCCGGAATGTTTGAGGGGTATCAGCGGGCCGGAGAAGAGTCTGAGAAGCAAGGTCAACTCTAACGTATGAGGCCCAATACAAAGCATCATGGAAAAAGCCAGAAGCTACACCACGTGAGAGGCGTCTCGCAAGGGGCGTCTCAAATGTTGTTGACTGTTTTGTATTAGGGACAGCACCCCTGGGTGGAGAGAGAGCAGATACCTGAGGACCCTTTAGAGAGCGGATGGGTAGGCAGAGAGGGGTCATGACTGGAGAACTATAGGTTTTCACCAAGAGACTTAGAGTGGGTGACTTCCCTTGGGGGTCATTCACTGCTGACACCTTTGTTAGGTTGGGATTTGGTTAAGTAGGGATACCATCTAGAGCAGGGTAGGGACAGCCTAACCTTTGCGTTTTCCTCCAACCTAAATGAAGGAGAGATATGCGTCTATGCTGATAGCTTTATTATTCTTAGAACTTGTGTTAGTGATTTCTGTTGCTCGTTTGAGGGCTTTCCGAGAGCACATGTATGTAATTGGACCTGTGTATCTCGTTAATCTCATTCTGAGATGCTTGTATTTGCAGCTTATCATATCTTTACAATAAACTTTTGAAAGCTAGAAGTTGTCTGTGATCTTTGGGAGCAGAGTCCTTTATTGGGTAAACTAACTTGGAAATAGGTGCACTTTCTTTCCTCACAGACAGGCAACAAAGGTTCAGTCGACCAGATCGAGGTTTGGATCAATAGATATAAGGTATCGATCAAAATCTCGCCCTTTCAGTTGGTAGCTATAGAGGATGGTTGCCTTCTTGAGGACGGTGACCTAGGCCAGGTTAGCTTACCCCAAGGCCCCTAGAGATCGATGATCGGAAGAACAGGCCGCTGGAGAAGATCCGGATGACGTGAGACAGAAAAAGCAGCAGTATCGGTCGAGAGTGAGTATAAAGGGTTATGCGTGTTAGATTGCGGTGTTTTGTATTGTATCTATGTTGTAATGTCTGGCGGAGTTGAATGTCTGTAGAGTGACTGTGGAACAGGTTGTGAGCGCGCGCAACCGGTGGAAATCTTAAGTTCAAGGAGAGCTTAAGTGGTTCGGGTGTATCGGACACCCAGAGTAATTGTCAAATAGTGTGAAGGGGGTCATGAGGTACCATTGATCACCCGAGAGACCGAGATAGGGGGAACGTAAGAGTGAGTGCGTGAGTAACGGACGCTGGTCGGAAGTTACTGTGTGTGTAAGCAACCTATCAGAGAGACGATAGACATCTCGTCAGTTGTGTTGACAATTACAGATAGACTGTGGACGTACAGTCGAGAGAAGTGACCGCTTGGTCGGAAGTAGTCATTTTTCGGTGTATGAATGGGACGCATGCATAACCGGGAGACGAGTTGAGAAAGGAGGGGTGCTGCTGCAAAGCGGAGAAAAGTGACGTCAGGTGGTGTCGCGCAGTGATTGGCCGACCGGAGAAAGACCGCGCTGTGATAGGCCAGCTAGCGAAGACGTCAGACAGGGTCGCGACGTGATTGGCCGACTGGAGAAAGACCGCGCTGCGATAGGCCAAGCTAGCAAAGCCGCGACAGGATTGGTGGATTGTCATCAGGAAGTAAACAGAATAGCGAAGCTGGATTTTGTGCGCATAATTATGAAGTGTTTTAAATGGCTGAAAGCAGTGTTTAAAAAAGAGAAGCGGGGACCGTATGAAGGGGAAGAAGCCCCGCCGGAGGGTACGCCAGCTCGTTATATGGCAGTGAATGTTGGGCTGCATACGATCCTTTGGATATCAGAGTGGAGTAAGATTACTGAAGGAAATGAGGAACTGACGTTCCCGAAGTACGGGACGTTCAGATTAGAGGTGTTACATCGATTAAAATCAGTCATGACCTCAATGAGACCCTTGCCTAGACCAACCCAGTTTGAAGCTCTTGATGCATGGATTAGGGCAGCGCATGAAAAGAATATGAACAGACGACAGGAAAGGGTGAAACGATCGGTAAGGGCAGTACAGGATGCCAGGTGGGATGCGGATGCTAAAAGATGGAGAGTGCATAACATGGAAGTAAATAAACTGTACCCAGTGTTAGAGGCGCCAGTAAATAAAAGCCCCCTAGAAGAAGATGAGGAGAGCGAAACAGAGGATAGCCTGATAAACAGATTATTGACAGACAGGCCACCCCCGTATAATAGGAAAGGGGGGGAGGTCGAGAATAATGAAGGAGAAAAGGGGGGCAATGCAGGAGAGCACAGACCGCTTCCCAGTTCAGAGTGGGATCCTGAGCCAAAGAAAGAGCTGTCCCAGCCTAGTCAGGTGCAACAGGTAGTCGGGAGGTTTGTGGTACAAAGAGCGCCGGAAACGGAAAGCGCCACATCCTACCCATTGCCAGATGCACTACAGGTACCTGTTACCATAGGTCCTATAATATCGATATATGACCAAGAGAGAGCAAGAGGGGAAGAACGGGTACGGAAGGACAGAGAAAGAGCAGAGAAGGCAAGAAGGAACGATACGATTAATTCCCCAAGTCAGATGCCGATTCCGAGAGAGTGGAGCACCCCGATGCACACAGCAGGGGACCCAGGAGGAGATCCTGGGGGCCCTAGATGGCCAATGGATCTGAGGGGATCTGGACGAAAATCCTTTCAAGAGCTAAATGAGTACATGAAGCAGTGGGATGAGGCAGTGAAGGCTCAAAAGAGCATCAATGCTGCGGAAGCTGAAAGAGAAAGTCAGGACAGCAGAGCACGGACTCACTGCGGGGCTGGGGAGAGTAGCCCGGAGTGGGACTGTAGAGGGAGTAGGGGAGTCACCCATTGGGCCCGGAGTGGAGGTAGAACAGACCTGGAAGACGGGGGCCCCGGGAGTGGAGGGGTGGCGTGCCCAATACTCAGTGAAGGGGAGAGGAGAGCGCAAGAGTACAGGAACAGCTTTAAGTGTCCACACTGTGTACCTGGCACCAGAGAACTGAATGGGAGTTGTGAGAGGTCGCACCATAGTCCCTGTGATGACGGAAATGAGCGCAGCCCAGGGAATATGGGGAACCAGGAAGGATCGCATCAGATACTGAGCGATACTAGGCAAAGAGAGAGTAGAGAGCAGAGGGAGAATAACAGAGAGGTGTGCGGGGAGAGGAGAGAAGAAGAAGAGAGTGGGCAGAGCAAGAGTGGGGGTAACAGGCCCGTGTTCCATCACCTTCCTAGATCGGATGGCCGAGCATGGGACCTGGAGAGATGGGAGCGAGGGAGACCACCCATTAACTCTCCCGAGCCCAAACGTAGAGCTCGAAGTTGGGATGGTAGGGAGACCAGTGAGCCCCCTTCGAAAGACATATTGCGAGCTGAGATAAAAGCCAAGAGACTCGATGTCTCCAGTTTAAGGTCAGACCTGGATGACATGGTAGATGGTACCCTGCCTTTAGAAAGAATGGAAATGTATGAACAGGATGAAATACTGTATATGGCAAAAGACATTACTCGAAAAGCGAGAGCAGTCCATGAGAAGTTAGTCGAACTAGCAGGCAAATATATGGTGGACTTGTCAAGAACCAAAGCATTACAGGGTAACCACAGGCTACATTATACAGATCGAGACCTAGATGAGAGGAGAACGATTGGGCTGAAAACGCACATAAGGGAACTGATTGCTGGAATAAGGACATGGAGGGCACTAGATAAGTGGGAAGAGAGGTGGTCCAAGAAAGGGACCGGCAGGAGAAGCATGATTGGTATGACACCAGGACAGCAGGGAATAGAAGCTTACCCTTTGCGGGAAGTGGCAAATGGAAACTATGTACATGTCCCTTGGAGTAGGGGAGATTTAGCTGCTTTTACCACCTCTTTCCCCAAATTACGTGAAAACCCAGTGGAGTGGTACAAGCAAGTGGAGAGATTTGTAAAAATCTCAAAGGTCCTTTGGATAGATCTGAACACGCTGTTTGACATTGTAGTACCAGGCGATCTGTGGACAGCATGCAAGGTTAGCGCTGAGTGGCCCACAACGGAGCCAGAGAGAGATGCTAAGACTAATGGGCCGTCCGAGATTGTGATGGCAAAATTCGAGAGGGTGATGACTTGGCTGAAAGAGAAAGTGCCAATGCAAGACATAGATTGGGTCAGAATAGACCGAACAAGACAGGAACCCAAAGAGACAGTTCACGAATATTACGAGAGATTGCTGAAGGCGTTTAAACAGTATAGCGGCTTGGATGTAATGGATCCAAAAGACATAGGGCAATTTGTGTCCAAGTTCGTCCTGGGACTGAGACCGGATATTAGTTTAATGATTCAGCAACACTCGATTTGTTGGCAAACTAAACCCCTAGACGAAATACTGAGATATGCTAGGTACTGCTGTGATGAGATAGACTCTAAGGCTAAGAAACTAAAAGAAAAGTTGATGGTGGTACAGATGCAGGCAGCAGGAAAGGGGGGACAACAGCAACAGCAGCAAGGGACAGGTACAGGAGGAAAGAAGCAGTACAGCCAGAACAAGGGCAATGAGGAGAGTTCCACCTTTAGACCCAGAATAGATATAGCTGCCTTGAAGAAAACGACAAGGTGCCACCAGTGTAACGAGGTGGGGCATTGGAAACGCGAGTGCCCCTACAATGTAGAGATAGGAGAACAAGAGATGGAGGAGGAAGAGGTCCAGAGCGCACCTACAAGAGGGGTAACGCCATACCAAGGAAAGGTGCTCAAGGGGGGGGGGGCTCCTCCCCGAGCCCAGTTCCCGCAACCTCCTCGGGTAGGGAGTATGGGTAAGACCTATAGACAAATGCCCCTGTTTGTGGAAGGGGAAGAGTGCTATTATGTGGACCCATTAACCGGACAGAGAGTGGAAAGAGAAGACTGCACCCTCGGGGCAGCCTTGGAGGTAGACCAAAGGGGACCCTATGTGGAAGCAGAAGTAGCAGGGTGCCCTACGACATTTCTGGTGGACACAGGAGCCACTAGATCCACGATCAGATCAGCTGCAGTTCCAGACCTGCCCATGTCTGGAGAGACCATACAGGTGGTAGGGGTCGCAAACAGGAGAATAACCAGCCAATTGACAGAACCGGTACAGGTGAAAATAGGGAAGTACAGCGATGAGCACCAGTTTGTGGTTTGCGATTCAAGTCCTGTGTGTCTGCTAGGGAGAGACCTGTTATGTAAATTGAATTGTACTATATACTGTACACCTCAGGGAGTGGAGGTGTTGACCAATGATGATGATGCAGATTTCAAAGTTGCAAACTCAAGAATATGCGTGGAGCTGTACCCTACTTTAACAGTAGATGAGCTCCCCTGGGACTTGAGAGAGACAGTGGCACCAGAAGTATGGGATTTCACTGGGGAAGAGATTGGATTGGTCAAAGGGGTGGACCCAGTGAAAATTGTAGTGAAACCGCATGCTGAGTTCCCAAGAACACCCCAATATAAATTGACTCCAGAAACGATTGCAGGCATAAAACCCGTGATCGAGTCCATGATTAAACAGGGAATACTGAAAGAAATCGTGGGTAGTCCATGCAACTCCCCGATTATGGGTCTGCAGAAACCAAATGGGAAATTTCGGATAGTGCAGGACCTTCGAAAGATTAATAACATAGTCGTTTCGTGTTGTCCAGTGGTACCGAATCCATCCGTGATACTGTTTCAGATTCCATTCCAAGCTGAGTGGTTCACAGTGATCGATCTTTGTCAGGCCTTCTTTTCGATCCCTTTGGACGAAGAAAGCCATTTTCTTTTCGCATTTAAGCTGGAAAATCGCGTCCTAACATGGTGTCGTATCCCTCAGGGGTATACAGAGAGCCCATCGATCTTTAACCAGCTTTTAAAGAAAAATCTTGAAAGTCTAGTGCTGCCCCAGAAGTCAGTTCTGGTCCAGTACATAGACGACCTCCTTGTGGCGTCAGAAACAGAAGAAGCTTGCAGGGAAGACTCCATTGCTTTGTTAAATCACCTAGCTGCCAATGGGCACAAGGTGTCCCCGGGAAAATTGCAGTACTGCCTGACAGAAGTGCAGTATTTGGGACACAGAATAGAGAAAGGCAAACGAAAAGTGTCACCAGACAGGATAGAGGCGATCATGAAAATGAATGCGCCTAAGACACAGAGAGAGGTCAGGATGTTCCTAGGGATGGTGGGTTATTGCCGACAGTGGATCGTGAACTTTTCACTGAAAGCAAAGCCCTTGCAAAAACTGACGCACAAAGAGGTGAGTGATCCGGTACCATGGGACAAAGACTGTTTGATGGCGTTCCTACAGCTGCGAGAGGACCTGTGTCGTGCTCCGGCATTGGGAATGCCTGATTACAATAAACAATTTTTTCTTTACTGTTGTGAGAGAGAAGGTTGCGCGTTGTCTGTGTTGGTCCAAATCCATGGGAATGCCCGTAGACCAGTTGCTTATTTCTCGGCTACTTTAGACCCAGTAGCCGCAGCGTTGCCCGGATGTCTCAAATCCGTTGCTGCAACGGGTGTCAGCATTGAGAGATGTGAAAATATCGTCATGGGGCACCCGTTAGAGGTGTGCGTGCCACATTCTGTTGAACTGTTGATGACCAGGACCAAAACACAGCATCTGACCAACAGCAGGCTCACGCGCTATGAGCAAGTTATTCTTGCTGCAGAGAATGTGACCCTCAAGAGATGCTCTGTTTTGAACCCTGCTACCTTGATGCCACTTCCAAATGATATTGAGGATGATGATGAATATACAGACCATGACTGTCTTGATGTGACTGAACTATGCACCAAACCCAGACCCGACATCGTAGATGAGCCACTGACTGACCCAGATGAAATTTTCTTTGTCGATGGCTCATGTGTAAGAGACGAGGTTGGGCAGTTGAGAGCAGCTTATGCTGTTTGTACAATTACTGGAGTTGTGGAAGCTGGGTGCCTGGAAGGAGTACACTCCGCTCAGGTAGCCGAGATTATTGCCCTGACACGTGCTTGCTTAGCAAGCAATCAAATTCGAGTCACCATATACACCGACAGCCAGTATGGGTATGGGGTAGTTCATGATTACGGGCAGTTATGGTCTCAAAGAGGTTTCATGACCTCTTCAGGCTCTCCCATTCGCAATGGAGAGTTTGTGCGCTTGTTGTTAGAGGCGTTGCAATGCCCAGCAAGTATCGCAGTTGTAAAGTGCACCGCACATACCAGAAATGAGGATTTTGTTTCGAAAGGCAATAGATATGCTGATGAAGTTGCGCGGTATTGCGCGGAACAAGGTTACTCTTTCACAGAGGTGGAAGTGGGTGGAATAAATGTAAGAACTGAATTAGCCATGATACTGGAAACTGTTGATACTTGGGATGAACTGTCAACCATGCAAGAAAATGCTCCTGATTCTGAAAAAGAAACATGGGAGAAGGCAGGATGTGTAATGGGTGAGACCCATTTTTGGGTCTCAGCAGACGGCAGAGCAGTGTTGCCCAATGAGATGGTGAGTCCAATGGCTAGACTCATACATGGTCCCGTACACTTAGGGAGAGATGCTATGCTGAGAGTGTTTAGACAAACTTGGTACAATCCTAAGTTTAGAATAGCCGCAGAAGCAGTGTGCCAGCGTTGTGTGACCTGCCAGCAGCTGAACGTAGGGAAAAGAACACCAGTTGCACTAAGTCACATAGGAAGGTCTGGAGGTCCATTCAATCGAATGCAGATAGATTTCATTGAAATGCCAAGGTGCAACCGCCTCCGCTATGTCCTGGTGATTGTTTGTGTGTTCTCCAGATGGGTTGAGGCATACCCTACACGTAGGTGCGACACCCTCACAGTGGCCAAGTTACTGCTCAGGGAAATCATTCCTCGCTTCGGGGTGCCGGCCTTTTTGGAATCAGATAGGGGAACACATTTTAACAGCGAGCTTGTGAAGATGGTCTGTGTAGCGTTAAATATCGACCAAAAGTTGCATTGCAGTTACCGACCAGAAGCCTCAGGAATTGTGGAGCAGATCAATGGCACGATCAAGTCCAGAATAGCCAAAGTTTGTTCCTCAACGACCCTGAGTTGGCCTGATGCCCTGCCATTGGTTCTCATGAGCCTTCGTAGTACCCCAGACAGAAGAACGGGGTTATCACCACATGAGGTGTTAATGGGGAGAGCAATGAGGCTGCCATCTGTCCCAGCTACTGCACTGTTAAATATCACAGATGATATGATCCTGGACTATTGTAAGGGGCTGTCTGACGCCATTCGTTCTGTGTCCCTTCAGGTGCAGGCTGCCGAGGTTCCAGCGTGCCAGGGCCCTTGCCATGACCTGTATCCTGGGGACTGGGTCCTGGTGAAAAAACATGTGAGAAGAAGCTGCTTGGATATTCGTTGGCGTGGGCCCTTCCAGATCATCCTGATCACGAACACAGCTGTGAAGGTGGGAGGCCTGCCCAATTGGATCCACGCGTCACATACGCGAAGGGTTCCAGCACCTCTGGAAGAAACAGCTCCTCTCTCGGATAGACGTCCAGCAGAGGACCGAGAAGCCATAGAGGGGGCTAGCCAAGCTGTAGAGGTGCCAGCGGAAGCAGGGAACGAGTCTGACCAAGCTGAGGACGGTCAGTACAACAGCGAAACAGAAGACGCTACAGAAGGAGAAAGCAGCTGGGAGTACGAGTCTGACCCTGACAGGTCTGAAAGAGAGCGAGAACAGACAAGAAGGAGAAGGAGTAGAAGGGCACGTGGAGAAGCTAATTGGCCGCAAAGAAGGAGCTCTAGCCTGAGGTCAACTCCAGAGTTAACCCTTCCTCCGATATCAGAAGACTCAGACCCGGAAGAAGGTGCTCAGGGCGCTGAAGCACCGGACCGAAGAAGGTCAAGAAGAGTGCGTGTGCCTAACAGAAGATACTCCACACCTGAGTGGACATATCTGGCGACAAATGTCTGTGAAACCGGAGACAGGGAGGATCCGAGCGGTGGTGGTGTCCAGTTCTGAGCCCATTATCACCGTGGAAATAAGACTGTTGGTACCCGGTGTCGAACAAGAAGGGTCACTAACATTCATGCTCCCCAGACCTCCCCGCCTCAGCAAGTTAAAACACATGTTCCTTTCAGAATTACAATTCCCCGACTTTGGTACAACGATAACAGCACATGAAGAGCACAATCTTCGTTTGGAAATACTGAACTATGCTATTGAAGCTGCAACCACAAACCTGATAGTAGACTGTTAAAGAACTTTGTAAATAAAGCAAGCAGAAAAAGAAGATTACCTAGCGCCCAGGAAGCAGAGAATAATAGGGAACTTCCCTTGAGTTGATGGAGAAGGGCTAGGGTTGTCTTTATTGAACTGTTAAAGGACTTTTGCGAAGAAGGTTGTCAGCCTCCAGTTGTGTGGATTCTAAAGACAAAAGGATTGAAAAGAGACTGTAAAGGAACGAGAGGAAAAGAACTTTTTTCTAAGATAAGAGAGAGCCATATTGTCTGACGAAATGGAGGCCGGCACCCAGAACCGAAGAGCTAAATGTATAATAGGTACACTAATAGTAGGAGTGATAATATTAATAGCTTTAGTGGTAACAATTTCTTATGTAAAGGGACATGAAGAAGAGGTAAAGGTAACTGATGTGAATTCTGTAGTGACGCTTACACCTACTGTTGCTGGTGAGAAAAGGGAAAACACTCAAGAGAAAGCGTTATTGGCTGCAGAAGCCCGCAGGTTACACGTAGACGAGTCCCAAGGAGACTTTAGGTCAAATGCTTATGCTAAACTTTTATATGAATACGTGGATGCCATGGAGGTTAAGGATTGTTATGTCTGCATGCAATTGCCGGCATCTGTAGATGAGGGTATTAGATACCATCACCTCCCTCTGACATATGGCATTACATGTAGCTTATTGCTTAGTATATTTTATGAGAGAGATAGTTTTGAATACTATTTCTCCAATTATGATTCAGTGTTGCCAGAAGTCCCAAATTATAAGCAGATGAACAAATGGGACTACTGGAAGAGTGAAGACAGATTGGCCAAGTTCTTCATTCCTTGGATTACCTTAGATACTTCACATGCCCGTAGAAATAACCTGACATGCAAGGTGTCAGAAGTCGAGAAGAAGTTCATAGGGCAGGTGGATGATCGTTACAGGAGACAAAAGATTTTGAAAAAATCAGGACAATGGAAAACAGATTGGACCGAGGAAGAGAAGGCACACAAGAGAAAGGGTAGTAGTGGTCCAATAGCTTTAGATAAAACGCAGAGAGGAAAGCTATGTCTTCACCGAGCCAAAACGTATTATGAAAATGTATACGTGGGTGAAGTTGACTGTGAGCATGCTTTTAATTTAGAGTACTACACTAAGGATTTCCTGAAGGGAATGCAAGTGATTCCAAATGTGTATTTTGTATGTGGAAGAAATGCTTACGTGAGACTACCTGACAACTGGTATGGATCATGTTACTTGGCAATTGTCTTCCCCAAAATATATCATGCACAAGACTTAGTGATCATTGAGGGCAAGGCATCTTCGAGGGGAAGGAGAGATGTAGGCGATGCAGAAATGGTTGGAGATGTCTTTGGAGCTATGTTCCCTCTTTTGGGAGTAATCCTTAATGATGTTAAAATTAGACGACTGGCAACAGTTGTCGACAGGTTGTCTGCCAGCACTGCTCAGTCCTTAATGCTGGTAGAAGGAGAGATGCAATCGATAAGGGCTATGGTTCTTCAGAACCGTCTTGCATTAGATGTCCTATTAGCAAAAGAGGGCGGAGTCTGTAAGGCTTTGAAGGTCCAGGAATGCTGCACTTACATTCCAGACAATTCGAAGCCCCTTGAGAAAGTTATTAAGAACATAACTAATATTCACAAGGAGATCGAAGACTTGAGTAGAGAAAATGTCTGGGAAAAGGTGGGCCACGGAATGAGTACAGTTGGAGGGTGGTTTTCCACCTTAGGCAAAAGCTTTGTTTGGTACATTCTAAAACCTATCATCATAATATTGATCTGTGGGATTATATTGTGGGGATTGGTGAGGGTATTCAAATGGTACAGAGCAAGAAGGTCAGAAAGGGCCCAAAGAGAACAGCTGCAGAGATTGGCTGCCATACAAGATAATCAGTACAGGAGCCTGAGGGCTCTGGAAGCGCAGAGAATGCCAGCAATAACTGCAGTCTAAATGTTAGTGATGACCCCGAGAGGTCATCAAAGGGGGGAACTGAGAGAGCGCAAACTGACTTAAATGTATGAGTACATCACACTTATCAGTAGTAAGCACAAATCATGAGGAGAAATGCCATGAGTGCTAATAGTATCTGCAATTATATTCTAAATGTATAGCTAATATAGAGATTTAAGTAGAAGTGGAACTAATACAGAAATGTGTGACATTATATGATTTTAGTAGATGTGATTATTTCTGAATCCATGTCGTGTAGCTGTTAAAACATAAGATGGTATGCGGTTAAACGCAGAATGTGGTAGGCCTCAGGGCCAGAGCTAAAGGGAAGGTGTTTCTTTTCACGACACAGATTGTATTAATGTTTTGGTCATTGCATTAAATAGGCCATGATTTATAGAGATGTTTACTAAATAATAGAATAAGAATATTAACATGCTTTAATTAATGAAGAAGTTGAATGCTATAGTCATAATGAGAAATATTGTAGGCCTGAAATGTTTTAGCATTGATTTATACGTACATGTCTGGGCTGAGAAATGTTGCAAGCTTTTTCTTTTTAGAAGTCTATGAGAGTTGGGTTCTTGGCTGCAGATATCTGTCTGCAAAGGATAAGGGGGGATCCAATTATAAATGAATGAATAGAGGTCTGTTCAGTGGACGGCCTAGACATGGAGGAGGGTTCCGGAATGTTTGAGGGGTATCAGCGGGCCGGAGAAGAGTCTGAGAAGCAAGGTCAACTCTAACGTATGAGGCCCAATACAAAGCATCATGGAAAAAGCCAGAAGCTACACCACGTGAGAGGCGTCTCGCAAGGGGCGTCTCAAATGTTGTTGACTGTTTTGTATTAGGGACAGCACCCCTGGGTGGAGAGAGAGCAGATACCTGAGGACCCTTTAGAGAGCGGATGGGTAGGCAGAGAGGGGTCATGACTGGAGAACTATAGGTTTTCACCAAGAGACTTAGAGTGGGTGACTTCCCTTGGGGGTCATTCACTGCTGACACCTTTGTTAGGTTGGGATTTGGTTAAGTAGGGATACCATCTAGAGCAGGGTAGGGACAGCCTAACCTTTGCGTTTTCCTCCAACCTAAATGAAGGAGAGATATGCGTCTATGCTGATAGCTTTATTATTCTTAGAACTTGTGTTAGTGATTTCTGTTGCTCGTTTGAGGGCTTTCCGAGAGCACATGTATGTAATTGGACCTGTGTATCTCGTTAATCTCATTCTGAGATGCTTGTATTTGCAGCTTATCATATCTTTACAATAAACTTTTGAAAGCTAGAAGTTGTCTGTGATCTTTGGGAGCAGAGTCCTTTATTGGGTAAACTAACTTGGAAATAGGTGCACTTTCTTTCCTCACAGACAGGCAACAAAGGTTCAGTCGACCAGATCGAGGTTTGGATCAATAGATATAAGGTATCGATCAAAATCTCGCCCTTTCAAGTGTTATTTCGCCCTTGCTTGCCCTTTTATGATTAATTTTGTCTTCCCCCGTTTACATCCAGCGCGTTTGTGCAGCTGCAGTGTAGGTGGGAGGCCCCTCCCGGGAGCAAGGTTATATTTGTAGCCCTATTGAGCTACACAATGTGCCTCTAGGAAAACTTGCTGGAGCGTCTTTCTTTTACACTCAGCAGCTTCCCAACTACTTCACTGGTGCCGCCTCACCCCGAGCTGCAATAGTAGGGGATTCCTGCTGGCATTAGAGTCAGTTGGGGCATAAATTCACTGAATAAATGGCTAATTAAAGGATGTTTTTTCCCCTACTTTAAACCTTTCTACTTTTTTGAAACTTTGTTCGTGAAGGATGCTAGGTGTCCTGCTGCCAGCTATTTCCTCCCATTGAAGTCCTGATCCATTGAGCTGGGTAGGGCTGTAATAATTTTGATATCAGGGTCTCATAAACCTTTCCCTGCTGTGTATATCTTGAAGACCCTTACTTTCCTCTGGGGATTTTAATTGTGGGGATTATTTCCCTCCAGTGTCTGATTATGAGACATTTGATCAGGGCCTTGAAATCTGTTGCCCAATTGAAAATAAGGATTAATATTACGATGAGGGCATGGAAGAAGTTACTGATAAATCTGTCCAATAATCCCTTGATAAAGCCCTCAGCTCAGGTCTGCAACCCACTTCAAAAGTCTCGATGAGCTTGCAAGCCTCCCCTCTACCCCCTCCCCATCTGGAGGACCCTCCCTTCCCTCTTCTACCCCACACCACAGAACCCTCTTCGTCCCCATTGGGATGCCATATATTAAAATGTCCGAAGGGGCATTGACTGACCAGGCTTACAGTGCAGGAGCTCACCGAGTTCTTCCCACACCCCTTACAATTTCCCCCACTACTGAGACAGATTAAAATACATATTCTTTTTCTTACAAGTCCCATGCTCCTAAATGTTCTAAGAAATGCATGCATTCCCACACCTCTTCCTTTCCCCCTCCTTTTACATTAGACCCTTCAGAGATTGTCCACCCCAAGTCCCCTGCTCCCGCGGTTGCTGACTACATGCAACAACACCTCTGCAAAGTCTTCCAAAAAGAAGCCTGGTCTCGGATGAAGCCCGAATGCCCTAGGCCAGGCCTCCCGTACAAGACTGCCCTCACACCTGACATAGATCCCACTATGCTGAACTTTCTAAAAAAGTTCAACAAGGACCCGGAAAAAGTTATTAATAGAGCCTTCCAGGGTTGTCAGGATATACTGTAAATAACAACGTATGGTGTTACTGGTAGTGACAGAGTTGGGCATGACGCCACTGTGCGTCCTGTGACTCCTGAGCTTTTCGGCTCCCTTTGTCCACCACTTCTGGTCCCTAATGGAGAGGAACCTGACTGCAGATGGTGTACTGGCTGCAGATGGTGTATTTGGTCAGGGTATGGTTAACAAACTCTATTAGTAGATGCAAACCATCCCTGTTTGAGTAGTTAGTAGATGTTTTAGGTCCTGAAGAAATGCCACGATCATTTTGACAATATAGGGCATGAAAAATGTTGACCATCATTTTCACTTAAAAACTTGAAGGGACCACCAGCATCTCTACATTCAAGTATCACTTTTTTAACCATGACATGGAACCTGCTAATTAAAGTTAGTTCAGCAGGCTCCCATAGTTATTTTTAAACCACACACTCCCTACACTCTACTCACTTTTTATATACACCACACATCCCACACAGACCCTCTTCATCTACAGCTGAGACCGCGGTCTATAAATGACCTCCGGCAAAGAGCCCCCTGCGGGCCCCTTAGGCATTGCAGCGCCGGACCAACTAGGAGCTGCACTATGATGAAGCATGACACCCTTCGGAGAGGGTGATGGCCCTTGCTCCTTATAGGAGCCACCCCCCCTTCTTTCTCACTACCAGGAACAGCATATCTCGTTATTTATAGTTCATATATTGGGGCTTGTGTGCTGGACCTTAATTGTCCTGTGTCCACCTTTTGATACATTACTATTGTCAGGATAAACTTTTTGATGTCTCCGGCCCCTTAGCTAAGATTCTGGGACCGGCCCTCCATGAACAGGAGAAGGGTGCCCCATCCACCCTGAGGTAGGTTTTTGCTGGGTGTATGCAGCAAGAGAGCTGTCTCCTTTGTAATGTCAACTGCGCTCTAGCTTCAGAGCGCTGCAAACCTGTGCTGTTGCGGATTGACCCTAAATTGGTCGAGCTGGCTTCTGCTGATCCATGTCCCCTGGCTGAGGGACAATTATTTGAAGATCAATTTGTCAAAGACATGGCCAAAATTGTGAACAGTTTTCCGTCTCTTGATCAGCCCCAATCATCCTTGAAGAGGGTATTCAATACCCTTTTTGGCTGGGCCGGGAACGGCAGAGGATGATTGGCCAGCCCCTTCAACCACCAAGGTCCTTCACAAGATCTCAATCCCAGACACAGAGGTTATGGTCAAGACCCAGTCCAGGCCGGCTTCTACAGCTCCAGATCCAGGGGCTTTTGGAGCTAGTTTTAACAGAGGTGTCACAGGGGCTATCAAACCTCTGACAATCAATCTACAGGTAATGAACGCTTCTTCTCTTTTGACTCTTCCTCTGGGGGGAAGGTTACAACATTTTCTTCACAACTGGGCCAAGATCTCATCCGATTGTTGTATGTTAGATACAGTTTAAGGCTACTGTAAAGAACTGTCTAATATTCCTGTTCAACCCTTTCTTGCCCCTCCTCTCATTTTTTCCCAACAAGACATGTCTTTTAAAGACTCTGAAATGCTAGAGCTTTTGTCACAACATGCCATTGCCGCAACCTACCTTCATCCACAGTGTTTCTGCAGCAATGTGTTTTTGGTTTAGAAGAAGGGTGGCGCTTAAAGGCTGATTCCCAACCTCAGGGAGTTCAACCCTTTTGTGGTTTATCGATATTTCAGGTTGGAGGTTATCCATCTGCTGAGGGATCTGCTTCGGAAAAAGATTGGATGATTTGTCTCGATCTCAAGGATGCCTACCTGTCAATTCCCATTTTTCCCTCTCACAGACAGTTCTTCAATTCCGCTGGACAGGGTCAGTGGTACGAATTTCAGGTCTTCGCTTTGTTCTCTCATCTGCTCCCTGTATGTTCACCAAACTATTGAAATCTGTGGCGGAACGCATGCGGGAAATGGGGGGTTGCATTACCATCCACCTAGACAACATGATTCTCTTAGCACAGGACATGATTCAGCTGCTGATGCACCTGTCTTGGACAATGTTCTTGATCCAGGGGTTGGGGTTTGTCATCAACGCCTAAAAAAACATGCTGCCCCCTCCCAATAAGTACAATTCTTGGGGTTTCAGGTAGATTCCGTCAAGGCCCAATCATTGCATCCACCTCTGAAAGTGAAATCCATCTAATGAGAATTGAGGTACACATTGTCCAAACAGATGGTGTCTTTGAGATCCCTGACTCAAATTGTGGGTTTACTAGCTTGTTCGATTCAAGCAATGTTCCCGGGTCCCTTGCACTACAGGGCCCTTCAACCCTTGAAAATGCATTACCTACAATAGGTTTTCAGATACAATACCCTGATTCTTTTGGCCCCCAAAGCTCAGGAGGAATTTCAGTGGTGGCTCCTACACACGGATGCATGGAATGGCAAGCCGTTTTAGGAGTGTTTCCCAAACGTCATCAAATCCGACAGCAAACACTGGGGTTGGGTGCAAGATGCAGAGAGTTTTCTACCAGCAGTCGATTGCCGCCCGAAGAACTGTGACTTTATATAAACTGCTTAGAGCTTCTAGCAGGCTCCTATGCCATAAAGTCCCTTTCTCCTGTAAAGAGCAATTGCTGCATCCTCCTACAGATGGATGTTCCTGCTGTTCACTACATCAGTTTCTTGGGGGGAACCACATCTCGACTTCTTGCAAACATAGGCAGGCACTTTTATCTTTCCCAGAAGAGAATGGTTCTGGCAGAATTCTTTCTGGGAAAAAACAATCTAGTGGCGGATTGGAATTCCAGATTCCTGGTGGATTACAGCGATTGGCACTCAATTACTGTATCTTCTAGATTATGTTGTCCCTGGGACTGTCAGTTGTTTTTTTTTGGCTTCCCACTTTGATGCTCAACTGAAGGATTTTTACAGTTGGAGGCTGGATCCGATGGCACTGGCGATGAATGCCTTTCTGCTGAATTGGACAGGACAGGTAAACTATGCGTTCCTGCCCTTTTCTATGATTCCGAGGGTCGCGGCTCCAACCAGACAACCATTGGCTTCCCTAGATGTGATTACTCTGGTGTGGAAGACACAGCCTTGGTTTCCGACCTGTCTGGAAATTTCAATAGCCCTTCCCTACTTCTTGTATTCTCGAATCTTCTCTTGGGTCAGGTGGGCTCCTCCCATCCTCTTCTCCTTCAAGACCAGTTAACCGTTATGGCTTGGAAGATATCGGGAGACATGGCCAAACTGAAGACATTTCATCGGGGTCTGCTACTTTTATACAACAGGCATGAGCTCCTACGACCCGCAAATGATATTCTTCTGTATGGAAGAGATGGGTGGGTTGGTGCCTTTAACAGGAGGTGCATCCCTTGGGATCCGAATTGAAAGATGTTTTGATTTTCTTTCTGAATGCGCTGAATCTGGATAATGTTACAGGTCAGTAAATAATTTCAGGTTGGCTGGTCACTACCTCATTGATGGCAAACCAGTAGGTATTCATCCTCTGGTGTGTAAACTGTTAAAAGGTATCAGGGTAGCAAACCATCCAAGGCTTCGTTATTGTCTGTTCTGGGATGTAAATAATGCTCTGTCCTTGCTGGAAATGGTTGGACAATTCTGACTTATACTTGAAATAGCTTTCTGCAAAGTTGACTATGCTTTCAGGTTTGATTTTGTGTTGACAAGTGCCAGATGTCAGAGCCCTAAGGCCCAGATGTAGGTAAACCGATTTTACCGACTATAAAATACCGAATTTTACCGAATCGGTATTTTAGAATCGGTAAATGGTATGTAGAGAAAAAATCGGTAAAAAATACCGAATTGGTAAAAATCGGTATCGGACATTCGGAAAATACCGATTCTGTATTTACCGATTCTGTATTTACCGAATCGGAATCCTCCATGCATTCCTATGGGCCTTTCGCCGCGTAGGAATGCATTGGGAATACGAATCAGTAAATACCGAATCGGTAAATACAGAATCGGAAAGCAAACAAAAGTAAAACTTAGGCAGGCAGCCAATCAGGTGCTACCACCCTCCCCCTCCCTCCCAGGAAGTGGCTACACAGGCAGCTGCAACTAATTAGAAGCTCCTGGAAAGGCAGTTGGAGCAGAGCCGCGTCACTGAGCAGCAGAAAGGGTTTGGTGCACTTTTAAAAGTGTAAAATGGCAAGCAGCAAGGAAAAAGAGCAGCCTGAGAGGAGGAGGAAACTCAAATTCAGCAGCATGGAGTTGCAGGTCCTTGTGGAGGAGGTGGTGAAGGTGCACCACAAACTGTTTGGCAGGCAGTCCCTCACTGTTGCAGAATCTGCCAAAAGAAAAATCTGGCTGGAAATTTTGGACAAAGTAAATGCAGTTGGGGTGACCACCAGAGACACAGAGGACCTGAAAAAAAGATTTTATGATCTCAGGAGCCAAACCAAAAAGAAAATGGCTGAACATCACAAGCGCTTCCTAGGCGCGACCGAGCACCAGGACTTTTTGCTGCGGTTCCACCGTGAACCTAAGGAGCATAATATCGCGGCAATTTGGCCAAGACGCCAATCAAGGAAGATGACCCTTCTCCCTGATACCGCCTACCTTGACGGTCACATCATTGTCCTATACCTATATACCTGGGCTTAATTCTGATATTAGACCTATGCCACAGACGTCAACTTATTCGCATCTACCCTTATCACCGGTCTGGACCAATTCCAGGCTGTCTACATTCAGGCTGACATTGAAAGTCCTGATGATGATCCTTTAATATGATTGGATCGAAACGCCGTCGACACTATATGTGGGCTAAACATTAAATTTACTATTATGTGCCAAAACTGTATGTTTCCCGCATATGTGAAGCAAGTGTATGCTAAACAATCTCCTTGCTCACGTTTTCTAATTGCCTGAAATACCACTGTGATTGTATGTTTAAATGTATGTGTAGCATCGTGGATGCAGGACTGTGTCCCACTGCTTTATTGTTTGTCCGTCTGATTTAAGTACATTTTCAAAACATTGAATTAAATTCCAAGTCCGGCTGGACTTTGTTCTTGTTATAGAGTTCATTGTGGCCTATAATTATTACATAGTTTTATTCTCTGTTGTCAAGGACCAATTGTTCATAGGTTAATTGATACCCCAGGTCCTTGGTTACCTAGTGGGTTCCCTTGTTTTTTATAAGAACATCACAAGCAGGCATCCAAAACTGGTGGAGGCAAGAACCCAGCACCCCCCCTTACTGACCTGGAGGAGATGGTGGCCTCAACCATCGAACCGGACAGCGTCTGCGGACTGGGAGAAGTAGACAGCTCAGCCAGAGATTCAACCAAAAAAGGTAAGAGACATGCACAGCATACCCCCCATACCACCATCCTTACCTGTACCCTTTGTGGCCCAGTGAACCCCAGTCCAGTACTGCTAGCACTATACAGGGCCAATTCATGATGCGATATGTAGTCAAGAGATGCAATAACATGTCATACAGCACAACAACCAACTAGTGAAGTAAATGACTGCATAGAGAATATAGCCAATGTGATACACATTTAATTGTAGTGACTGTGAGACAGTAGCGCTTAGCTAATGTACGCTCATATGTCCACAGGTGAAACGTCTCGCAGGCGCTCGCAGGAGACTGAAGGCACACCACCTGAGAGGGAGGACAGTCAGGAAGCAGGTCCAACTACCCACACCGTACCACAGGACACAGGTGCATCAAGTAGCCATCCTCCTGCACAAGACACAGAGATGCCTCAAGACTTCCTGGCGTCCCCTGACAGATCACAATCCCCTCTGTTGCTGTCATCCCCAGAAATGCCAGCATCACAGCATGAGTCCACACCTGCATCACAACCCAGCAGGAGGCATGTTGTGGCCCCACTCCTAGGAATGGAGTCTGCAGCAGCTGACAGTGAGGGCGACGACACACACAAATTGCCTGCAGATGTCAGCACTGGTACAAGGCACTCCAGTGCAGGGGTGGTCCATAGTGGTGCAAGACGCCGCAGAGTCCAAGAGAGGCCAGCAGATGCACCAGTTGAGAGTCCAAGTGTGTTCCGTGGTCTGGAGGGGAGCATGGTGAGAATACAGAGGATGCAGGGAAGAGCCATCCAGGCATGCCAACGGCAAATGAGGTCCCTGAAGAGCAACATTGGAGAAATAGGAAAGGGCATCAGTGAGCTGGTACAAGTCAACAAAGAGATGGCAGCAGGGATGTGCGTAATTGGCAACTCGGTGCAGCTGCTATGCACCAAACTAGACACTGATTTCGAGGCAAGGCACAGAGAAAGGCAGCGTGGTCATGGACTAAATAAAGCCATAAACCGCCTGGCCACTGACACATCCCTGTCATGCAGGAGAAGCAGTAACATGCAGGAGGCCATAACCCAAAACACCAATGAGGTCACTAGGGGCATGGGCAGGATGACCAGTGCTCTTGAGGTGCTGTTAAATGCCCAAACTGCACATACAGCTGCTCTGGATGTGCCTGTCAGTGAGGAGAGCACAAGCAGGAGCAGCATGGGAAGTACCCTTGTCCCTGAAACAAGGAGCAGCAGGCACCACGCTGAGGCCACAGGCCCGCAAGACAGTGAGCAGGGTGAGCAACCTACAGGTGTTACAGGGAAGCGAGGTAGGAAATGACTTTTAAAGTTCATGGTGATGCGAACCAGGACTGACATCATTGCAGTTAAATACTTTTTGTTGCACAGTTGTGTCTTAAAAATCTACCTCTTTACCAAATTAAACTATATTTGGTGCATACTCCACCTGTCTGTGTCTCTTAACTTACTTAAAAGTAGTTGCGTGTGATCTCATCACGCCTGTATCTGCCCTCAGTAGGTGTTGCAACTCCAGATGTGTGTGGTTCAGGCACTGCTTTCTCATCATCATGGTCCTCGTAATCTGAGAGTTCCACTGCTGTGCCCTTCTTGGCCACAAGGTTGTGCAGCATAGCACAGGCTGCAATCATCTTGCAGCAGATGATTGGTGTGTACTGGCGGGCACCTCCACTCTTGTGGAGGCAGCAAAACCTGCTCTTCCACATGCCAAAGGTGCGCTCCACAATGTTTCGGGTTGTCTTGTGTGCCCTGTTATATCTCCTCTGACTTGGTGTTGTAGGGTTGAGGTAGGGAGTGAGGATGAATGACCGGAGGGCATATGCACTGTCCCCTAATGGCAAGAGAAAAAACATTACTCACATGCACACACACACATCCACCTGTAATACGTATCAAGGGAGTTTCACACAGTGTGTTACCTAGCAAGTATCCTTCGCCAAATTCCCCCGCTGTCAGGCGCGCGTAGATCCCACTGTTTTGGAAGATGTAGGAGTCGTGGGTACTCCCGGGGAATTTGGCTACTAGGTCAGTGATCATGTACTTGGAATCACAGATCACCTGTACATTTATGGTGCGGGTGGACTTCCGGTTCCAATAAATGTACTCTGTGGCAGCAGGTGGGCATATTGGTATGTGGGTACCATCAATACAGCCAATTATGTTTGGGAAATGCGCCATCTGATAAAAGTCTGTCTTTGTTCTTAGCAGTTCTGCATGCGTTGCAGGGAAGCTGATGTAGAAATGCATTCTCTGCAACATGGCATCAAGGAATTTTTTAAAGAAACGTGACAGACAGCTCTGGGACACCCCACCTACCACAGCAACCACACTCTGGTAACTCCCAAAAGCAAGCAGGTGTAGGTTGCACAGCACCTGCACATGAGGGGGATGGCATGTGCCCTTGTGGTTGGATGTTCCAATAGTGGGTGAAGGTCCCTGATTAGATCCAGGATAGTTTGGGGAGCCAGCCTGTACTTTTGGAGGATCTCAGGCTCAGTAAGCTGGAATAGAGTGATCCTCTACCTGTACACCTGCTCCTCCCTCTTCCAGACCCTCTCTCCTTCTGCCTGTAGCCGTATCCGCCTCGCAATTACATAGAATGCCGCCATTCTGGTGAAAATGTTTCATTTTGGTGCCTTTTTTATACCATGCACCTGTTTACCACCTGATTTGAATCCATGGTAAATACCGACTCTTAAATACCGAATTTCATCCAATTTCGGTATTTAAGAGGTTTCCTACATCTCAAAAACTCATCTTACCATTTCTTATTTTCCGAATCGGTAAATTTACCGATTCGGTAATGTTTCCGAATCGGTATATTTTCCGAATCGGTATTTTTTCCGATTCTGTAAATTTACCGATTCGGAAACTTTTCCGATTCTGTATTTTTTCCGATTCGGTATTTTTTCCGATTCGGTAAGGTTTCCAAATCGGAAACGTTACCGATTCGGTAAATTGACCGATTCGGATGTTTTCGGGTCCCCTACATCCCGAATGCCCAATACCGGTCGGTAATGGCCAAAAATAGGTAAATTCGACTGTTACCGACCGGTATTGGCCTACCTACATCTGGCCCTTGATCTTGCAAGAAGGTTGTTTTCTACGGAAGTTGTTTTGTTTCTTATTTCAAAGAGGGCAAAGACTATGTACCGCTCCATTGACGATCCACCTTTTCCCCACAATGCAAAGTTATGTGTTGTAAAATGTTTAAAAGATTATGAAGAACGCACTATGGATCATAGGGCTGATCCTCTGAGTCCTCTTTTGCTGTCTATTCAAAAACCTTTCCATCCGGATTCGGCAGCGACCTTGGCCCATTGGGTCCACTGGGTTGTGTTCGAAGCTGGCACTGATGTCTCCAGGTAGGTAGGGTGTTCAGTCAGCTAGGGGTGCCTTGGCGTCCAAAGCATTTGCGCTTAGATCGAGGCTAGAAGATATTCTTCATGCTGCTGATTGGTCACCTGACTCTATGTTTAAGATTTTTTATTATAAGCCTATTGTGTATGCTTCTTCTGTTGTGGTTGGTCAGCTTTGATTGAGCCTCTGGTCATGCCATATAATAGACATTTTCTAGCACCTGGAACAAGAATTTTATATTCTTTAAAAGACACAGAGGCGATAATTATCCAACCCATTGGGAGAGGTAAGCTGTATGGTATCAAAGTTTCGATGTGCCTGTTATTTAACAGTCTGTTAATGTTTTCCCGCCCCTGTGGTTCAGTAAGGGTTGAGATTGGATTAACTTTTTACTTTTGTTTTCAGGCTCCGAACCTAAGCAAAACTCAGGCACCTGAGGGTTGATTTTTTTTGTGGTCTGCGTGCAAAGATTTGGTTGGAGTACTATGGAGTTCCTTTCCATGTTGATGGTCAAGGTTCTCTAGACTTTAGTGACTCTCCATTGAATAGCATTTGAACTGTTAATCGTTCTTTTATGGACATGGTTTTCTTATTGGTTTTACTGAGTTTTTTCGAAAAGGAAGAAGCAGGAAAGATGGTGCCTCTCTAGTTTGTATGTTATGCCTAGATGCTATTGGTGGGTTCATAAAGAGGTGTGTTTCAAAGCTTTGTGGGGTATGTAATGTGTTTTACTGTTTTTATCATTAGTTGTTATGTTTTGAGTAGTAAAGATTGAGAAGCATAATCTTTGCCTCTGTATCCTTAATAGTATCTAAAATTCTTGTTGCATATACTTGAGCATTTTCTATTGGGCTCCCAGTGTCCATAACAACTAGACCAGCAACCACTTGACGGAATGTTGAGAGTGTCTACATATCTACATCCCTTAATAATCACAGCAAAGAGTAATAGTCATCAAAACCAGCATTTGTCCTGTGTACCTGCATAACAGGGACTCTAGTACCAACTTGTATTATAAGACAAAATGATTACCATGATTTGGGGGTGGGGGGCGACATGGTGATAGTGCATACTATTATTCCCCCTAATTCACATGAGCAACTCTTCCTGGCTGGTCCACAGTAGCCACTAAAGATGGGCCATGAAAATGTGTAAATGTATCTTACAATTACTTTTACATTTGTGAATGTATGGTTCTGAGTGTTATGACACACAATTATTCAAAAAATGTTTTTATCATCACATAAAGTATCATCATCCTGTCTCCAAACAGAAAGTTCAAGGGTTTCCATGGGTTATCTCCATCTCGGTATTCATTTGTAAGATTGCTAATCTCCTAAATTCATAAAGATCATTCATTCCCTAAGCGGTACATTTCAACAAGTTCATCAACCAGCAATCTCGGAGATACAAACAAGTTGATAGATCCCCACCTCTATTGTCCATGGGCACCACTTCAATCACTTGACAGACGATTTCACCCTCCGTTAGATAATTGGCGCTCCCTCAGTCATGCATCTTATCCAACTGCAATGCTGCCCACAGGGCCGACTTTTGGCATGGCCAATCTGGGCCCAGGCCCAAGGCATCAATTTTTAGACGGGCACACAGAGCTGTCTGCATTAAAGTCCTTCAGACAGCAGTGTCCCTCTTACTTGACTCCAATGATTCAGACTAAACTGCTTTTAATCCTTTTTTTCTTGCTACATGCACACCCTATTAACCCCCTTCCTTCCCCTCCTATCTCCCTCGCCTACCCCTCGACCGACACACACCCACACCGTCATTCACATCACCAACAACTTGGCACAGTGTAATCAAGCTATGCTGTGAGTGAATCAGAATATTTCGGGTAGGTGCCGAGAAGTTTGTGCTATGAGACCAGTTACTACTTTGATGTATGAATGACCTGTAAACCCAAAATGGACCCCCTGCTACCTTATTTTATTCACCAGCTGCAGAAAGGGTGCCAAATGTATTTCCGCCTAGGGCACTATCAAAACAAAGACCGCCCAGGCACACTTTCACCATCTATGAGTTCTGACCCACATACCATTTAAAGACATTTGATTACATGCATTACATTTCTTGAATTACAGTTGGAAAATGACATCAGTCAGAGTTTTGTTATCAGTATCCAGACGCCTGGTGTCTGATGTGAATTGACAGACGACGTATCCCCCACATTTTAAATGGCCCGGTAATCCCCAAAGTTCTCTAATGTAGCCATTTCGAAAATACCCCATTTCTGTAAATTTTTTGAGGCAGGGATGCGCCAGTTAATGTGCGCCACAGTGCGCCACAGCTCCGCCACCCATGGTGCGCCGCATTTACAATGCGGCGCACCATGGGGCAAAAACGGCACAGATGCGTGACGCATCTGTGCCGTAAAGGTGGCGCATTGCTGGAGTTGTGTCGCAAGCGCGACGCAGCTCCAGCAAGGCTGGGGGGTGCCCCATCTTCACAATGCTGCGTCAAGACCTACGCCTGCTTCAAGCAGGGCAGGGTTTTGACGCAGCATTGGCCTGAAAGTGACTGAGTGAAATCTCATAGATTTCACTCAGCCACTTTTAGAAGGCGTTCCTGCGCAGGAATGCCCCCCCCCCCTGCGCAGGAACGCCTCCTTATGGCGCAGGGCTTTACAACGCGACGCATCTCCTAGATGCGTCACGCTGTAAATAGGGTGCATTGTTTGCGCCACCGTTGCGTCAAATAAAGTGACGCAATTGCGGCGCAAAGAGGCGCAAGGGCCTCATAAATCTGCCCCAGAATGTTTGGCATCATGCAGACTTGAATTAGTAGAAAATGGGTAATACCATTGACAGTTAAGAATAGTCATCAAAATATGTCTTGCCCAGGGCTCCAAAAATCCTTAAAATTACACTGATGGTGCGTGAAGGCAGGTGACAGGGCACAGACAAATGCTTCAAGAGGACTTACAGAAAGTCCCCGTTGACAATCATATATGTATTTTTATTATCAATGTTTTGGAAAACATGATGTGGGCAAAAAAAAAAAAGTGAACGGCACTGCAGAAATAATCACAAAATACCCTGCTCCAGGCACAGTATTCAAAAAACATATTATAGTACGAGTACTCAGTGAATGCTGAGATGTTGTCCAAGTGCGATATTTTCGTCAGGCCCTAGTAGCGCCAAGGTAGTACTTTCCCACGATTATGTTGGACACCTATGAACTGCATTTAGTTCCTCCCCCAAAATCTCTACTTCGGTGCCTGTAACGTACATGATGACACCTGTGTGGCCACTAGGGCTCTTTGCCATGAATTTAAAGATGGCTGTGGGCGTCTCATTGCTCGTAAAAGTGTGCGCGGCGCCTCTTGCCAGCCTATCGCTGGAGAGTTTTTTTCTTATTTTTTTTTCAGCCGAGAGGTGTTGGATCGAGAAATCGAGAAAGCAATAAAGCGAGGAAATAGCCATCTTCATGCTTCGCCTGCTTTAGAGGAATGATCCCGGTGGATGCAATGATAGCAAACGAGATTTAGTTGACAATTTACTCTGAATTATATGTCAAGGCAGTTAAATAATTGAAAAAATTGCCTATTATTCAATGGATGCGTCTCCTTAGGAAATCTAATCGATAGAAACACATTGATAATATAATAACAGAAAAAAAAATCAACAACAGTATATTTCTGTCTGGAAACTCTCAGAAGGCCGGGAGTGAAGAGGCAGACACAGTTTAAATTAGGTACAGCTGGCTAGAGGCTTTCCACTGCAAATAAATTGAGCTGGGAATGCAGAATTCTATTTGCATATTTTATTTTCCATGGTCTTGCCCATTTTCATTAGTTTCGCTGCAAGCGCTGTGTGTGCGGGCCATGTCTCCGCCGCGCGAACTGTCAAATACTTTGTTTTATGAACAGCTCTTAGGGACATTTTTACTGGAGGGTTAATTAATACACCTTCTGTCCCAGATTGCCTCATGTACTTAAAAATATGGAGTGACAGTTCTTGAGAGAGGCGTCGCAGTTATGGATGCAGAAAAAGGCATGTGTCTTCGTACAAGGTGAGTATGCTTCTGCCTACGGCACCTCTACCCCTGGCATAGATATGAATGCCCTTGACCACAAGGTCAAAGTCATGACATACCATGTACCTTATTGCCTGTAATCGAAGTTTTAGGACCAATCTGTAAAGAATTCAAATTATTCAGGACCTCATACAGACAACATGAACTCTCTCAGGCCTGCTTTCAGGTCTCTAAGGATTAGGAGCCCGATTTAATTTAATCACCGTGGAGGGTATCCAGGCGCTTGCAGATAGGTTGGCTGCGTTCAATGGGAGGAGGCTATTCAAGGATACAGGTCTCTTCAGCATCTTGCAAAACTGAAGAGTTGATGAGGATGTTCTGATGCGCCGTGGCGGGTCGTTCCAGGTTTGGGGGGCGAGTGAGAGAAAACATACCCTCCAGTTCTGTTTCTGTGCTTGTGAGTCTTGAGGACCAGAGGTGTCAGGTGGGGTTTGTGAGTCTGTTGATGTAGGTGGGGCCTATGTTGTGTGATTCTTTGCATGCGTGTGTGAGCAGTTTGAATTGAGTGCACTTTTATTTGGGGAGCCAGTGCAGTTCTTTGAGGTGTGGGGAGAAGTTGGCGTGCCAAGGTAGGTTGAGGACGAGTCTTAAACCATGTTCTAGAGGGTTTGGAGCCTGTGCAAAGGTTTTTTGGTGCTCCCTGCATAGACTGTGTTGCCGTAGTCAAGACTGCTGGTACTCAGGGCCTGTGTTACTGTTTTCCTAGCATCCTCATAATGTTGAAGCAGGTGGAGATCACCGCATTTATCATGGCTGACATGTCAAGTTTGTCATCGCGGATGAAGCCTATGCTTCTAGCTAGAGCAGTGGGGACTGGTGTGGGGTTGAGGTCTACTGGCTTCTAGGTGGAGTCCCATGCCGAGATCCTCTTTTCGAAGATCACCACTGGGGTCTTCTCCTTGTTGAGCTTTAGGCAGTTGGATCTCAACCCGATTTTCATGGCAAACATGCATCCGGCAAACTGTTTTTGGCTGTGGGGGTCTTTTCTGACAGGGAGAGTATCAGTCGAGTGTTGTTTACTTATTAAAGAATTTTGATGGCATGTGATCTGAAGAGGTCTGCCAGTGGAGACATTGTAGATGGTGAAGAGGATTGGGCTGAGCCACTCGCATCAATGAAAGCTTCAACAACAGCAAGGAAATGTTCAACATAGTCAAGGAGTTCATCAACCCCTCGGCAACAAAAAACATCATCACACCCTTGCAAGCTCTCCCAGACATCTGGAGAACTACAACCTTCTGGACCCCTCCGAAGCTGGCTTCAGAGCAAACCGCATCACTGAGATAGCTCGAGTTGCAGCCTCAGACAATATCAGAATGCTTCTGGACCATGGAGAAACAGCAGCCCTCATCCTGCTTGACCTCTCAGCAGTTTTCGACATTGTATCTCACCACACACTCATCAACACACTCCACCGGATCAAAATGCAAGGAGAAGCCTTGAAGTGTATTGCACCCTACCTCACAGGAAGAACACAGAAGATCATAATCTCTCCCTACTCATCTCTCCCTAAAAACATCACCTGAGGGATACCTTAGGAATCATCCATCAGCCAATCCCTCTTCAACATTTCCATGTCTCCCCTGGACAGCATCGTCAGGAGACATAGATGCGACATCATCTCCTACGCTGAAGACACCCAACTCATCCTCTCCCTTACTATTGACCTACTGATCAAAGACAGGTTCCAAAGATGCATTAAGGATATGGCCATCTGGAAAAATAACAACTGTCTCAAACTCAACAGAGACAAGACAAAAGTACTCATCTTCAGGAAAGGCAAGGTTACCCCATGGAACAATGAATGGTGGCCACCGGAGCTGGACCCTACTCCCAAGTCCACCGAACACTCCCACAACCTTGCGAGGTCAGCGCCATCTCCTCCGCTTGCTTTCTCACCCTCCAAATACTCAGGACGGTCTTCAGATGTCTTCCACCCAATACCAGGCAAAATGTCACATAAGCTCTCATCACCAGCAGACATGACGAAGGCAGCTTCCTCTATGTAGAAATCATCGCCCAACTCATGAGGAAACTCCAAACAATCCAGAACACAGCAGCCAGACTCATCCTCAACTTCCCTAGACAGACGCACACCACCCCTCACCTCAGGAAACTCCATTGACTACCAGTTGCGAAGAGATGCCAGTTCATGCTCCTCACCCACGCTTACATGCCACTACCTCAACAAATGAGTGAATTTCCACCAACCTACCAGGTAACTCCATTCCAGATCCCTCACCCTAGCAGCTACCCAGCTCCTCGGCCGGGCTAACAGGGGAGGCACCACGTTCTCCCACCTGGCGGCTAAGACCTGAAACACCCTCCCCCTGCACCACAGAGCCTCAGCATCGCTCCAACAGTTCAGGAGGAACCTCAAGATCAGGATGCTCAACCAATAAGAACAGACAACGTGATCACGCACCATGAGCCCACAGTGCCTCGATACCCTCACGGGTGATGCAGCTGCGCTATGCAAATCCTGATTGACTGATTGATTCTGATGAGGGTTGAGTGGTAGACTGTTTCAAAGGCTGTGGAGAGGTCGAGCAGGATGAGGCCCCCTGTGCCTCCTCAGTTAAGGATCATCCTGATGTCATCGGTCACTGTGATGAAGGCTGTTTTGGTGTAGTTGTTAGTTCTGAAGCCTGATTGTGTAGTATCCAGGAGCTGGTGCATGTTGAAATGGTGGGTCAGTTGCATGTTGATAATTTTCTCCATTACCTTGGTTGGGTTGGCAAGAAGAGAGATCAAATGGCAGTCTGCTTTGAGGGTGGGGTCGGCTGAGGGTTTTTTCAGTAGTGTGGTTACTGCGGCGTGTTGCAAGGTCTGCAGGAATGTTGAAATGGTGATGGAAGAGTGCAGGATGTGAGTGAGAACCTCTCTGATTGGGGAAGCACCCATGTTCAAGAAGTGGTAGGGGCCTTGATCTGTCGGGGCTTGGAGTGGATATATCTCATGATGTTGGCTGTCTCTTCTATGGTGACTGTTCTCAAACTGTCAGTGTGTTTCCGAGAACTTCGAGTGGCAAGGTGGTAGCGAGTTTAGTGGGATCCGACTGTGGGTCAAAATTGTTGTAGATCGGGACGTGGCTAGCGGCCGAACATGGTGGCTGCATAGAAGAGGAGCGCGATAGGCTAGGCGGCTCCGGCGCATAAATCCAGACACTTATCCATTCGAATTATTACCCCAACAGCAGACCCCGAGTGTGGAGACCGAGAGGCACCGCCCGGAACAACTCCGAGACCAGTCCGACACTGGGAACCGGACAAAGAGCGAAGCAACCAGTGAAGGCCTATATGCGGTGAAGCAACACCGGACTCAAGTCTACAACTGCCCGGGCGGAAGTGGGGCCTGACCGGGAGTGTGGACCGGAAGTGGCCGCTGAGGAGGGTCTCCATTAAGAACGCGGAACCTGCGGCAAAGCAAAACTGAAGACGCGGCCGGGTGCGGGACAGCAAAGGAAAGAAATGGAGCAGCTGACCAGTGCTGCGATTACAGTGTGCAGCAGGGGGCAAAAGACGTGGCCCGACGTCGGAGGCAACACCGCCGGACAGCCTAGTGGGAGCATACGTGACGGCTGGGCCAGGGCTGTGGGACCGCTGCCGCATTCACTCACTCCTTTTGTCTCCCCCACCCCCCTTGGGCGATTGCCGGCATCGGAGCGCTACATTGCCACAGACGAGCACGGGAGACCCGGTAAGAGAGTGGGTCCCACAGAAAAGAACTGGTGAGGGGGCATGTGCGCATACAGCAACCGGAGCTAGTCGGGCAGGCCCCTATCTGCCACTCAAGCCACAAGGGAGTACGAGATGCCTATTTTGGGGTACTGTCTCATGACCAGATGAGAGGTGACCTGCGGGAAGACTCAGGCGCACAGGTGACAGTGTGACCATCCGTGGAAGGGGTTGAGGCAGTGGGGGAGGCCCAGCACGAGGTGAGGCCTGTGATTCACACACTGTCCAAAGGACATATTGTATTCAACAGCAGATAAGCGGCACACAGGGAACGACCACTTTCGGCGCACCAGTGCTGACAAACCGACCGGTGCCAATAACTGATTGTCCCGGAGGGCCCAGGAAGCGGTACCATCGAGTACTATAAGACCATACCAGTTGACTAGTTTCAGATACCCAACAGCAGCATCACCCGCAACATCTCTAGACAGAAGGCTCCCTACACTACGACGCGTGCTGGTGAGGGAACGGGAACGCCTTGTGACACAGAGGCGGAAGAAGCCATGGCAGGCAGAGGGCCGAGAAATACTGCGACGCAGGCGAAGCTGGACAAGTACGCTTATGACAGGCATACTACATCGTAAACGGAGGGCCGCACCTCTACAGGAAAAGGCCCGGAGGGTGATGGGGCCAAGAAGGTGACGTTAGAGGACATAATGAAGACGCTGTCCAATGTCCAAACGACGGTGGGATCCATCTCCACTGATGTTAATTTGCTAAGAGCAGATTTTCACAAAATGACAGAACGAGTGGCGCAGGTGGAAGTAGTCACTAAATCCCTGGTAGAGGACACCTTGGAATTGCAGCTGTCAATGGAACGTATGGAAGCCGTAAACAAGCAGCTCCAGGAAAAGCTAAACGATCAGGAAGGGCGCTCAAGTCTCAACAACGTGCGGATTTTGGGAGTGCCGGAGTCGGAAGGCAAACGAGCCATGGACCTGTATGTTGAAGACCTAATCAAGACCAAACTGCAACCCAAAGGTCTGTTACATTTTTTCTCAGTGGAGAGGGCGCATAGGGTGCCCTGCGGTGCACCGAGGCCGGGTGCTGCGCCACGACCGGTGCTGCCCAGACTGTTCAATTTCCGGGACAGGGATGCCATACTCCAAGAAGCGCGAACTTCGCCGCCAATCAAGATACTGAACTCAACGATTGCCTTCTTTCCGGACTACACAGCCGAGGTGGCCCGACGTCGAAAAACTTTCACAGCGGTAAAGAAGGCCCTGCGGGCAAAGGAACTGCCTTACTCAATGCTCTTCCCGGCGAGGCTGGAAGTAGTAGATAACCACAAAACATGGTTTTTCGACACGCCTGAAGCAGTGCAGGAATGGTTGGATGGTTGGCGACAGGTGAGAGTGCCTCACCGCACTGACAGAAAACAGCGCAACAAATAGAGCGAACTCCTTGCGGGCTCACAAACGTCGGACAGGAATGATCCGGAACACTCATCAGAGGCAGGACTGGGTGGCGACGAGCAGCAACCGGAATCCTGAGGGACTGGCTCCGATGATTGAGGCAGCAAACGGCTACAATGCTGGGCGTGCTGCCCTCGGACTCTAAGCAGGGAGAAGCTAAGGAGGGCAGATGGGGCCGCTTCCATCACGGAACTCCTTACCCCCGCAAGCAAGTACAATGGGTTGGGAAGGGGTAAAGCACTCTGCTAAATTGGGGAGGCGGGCGTTTTTTTGTCCTAGGAGCAGGGAGTCAAGGGAGGCGGGAAGGGAGGGGAAATTCAACTGTTATTGTTCATGTTCCACACGTTATGGCAAGATACGACGAGACACTCACACACACCACTAGACAGGGCAGCAGTTGTATTGTACTTATGAGAGGGACAGAGCTACTCGCACCCAAACCACTTCACTATGTCACAACACTCGCAATCTATCGCCCTTGATGGCTCAATGCGACGAACCTCGGTTCCACCCCATAAACTGTTGACATGGAATGTGCGCGGACTGGGAGACAAAATCAAGAGGGGGCTAGTAATGCATGCTCTCAAGCGGCAGGGCCCGGCACTAGTTCTATTGCAGGAAACACACCTCACGGGGAGGGCTTGTCAGGCGCTAGACCGCCGGGGCTACAAAATGGTGGCGCACTCTGAATTTACCTCTGGCTCTAGGGGGACGGGTGTCCTGCTGAAGAAGGCCTATGCGTTCATTCTCTTACAGCACAAAATAGATGACCAAGGACGCTTTGCAGCAATACATGGGCAGTGGGAAGGCCGGCTTTTAAACGTAGTGTCAGTCTATGTACCTCCGGCACTTCAAACAGTGGCCCTGCCAGCACTGGGAGAGTTCCTGCTGGATCTCTCGGTGGGAGACATCATCATAGGGGGAGATTTCAACTCAGTGGCGGACCCAGTATTAGATAAATTCCCGGTGCGGGCACACACGTCTGGTCCCTCAGGCTTCCAGGGTTTCTTAACAGCATTGGGCCTCGCAGATATTTGGAGACACAAGCACCCCACTACGACACAGTATACCTACCACTCGACAGTACACAATAGTCTATCCCGCATAGACTACTTCCTTATGTTGGGGAATGGGATGCATGACGTAGACACCGTAGAAATACTCCCTAGGGGCATATCAGACCATTCTCCGGTGGTACTGACGCACTCCAGCCAGGAGAAGACTAGGAGGAGAATATACCCCATCTACCCTACTTTCCTGAAAGTCCCCAAAATCAAGAAAGATCTTAAGAAAGCGACCAAATTCTACTTCAACGAAAATGAAGTGTTAGTGACCTCTCCCTCGATTCTTTGGGAAGCATACAAAACAGTCCTTCGAGGACAAGCAATGGCCTCCATTACGGGACACAAAAGGGCACAGCGGAGGGAACTGCAAGTGATTGACAGTATCTCAGCCACGACCCACAGGTTTTATGACGTGGGAGACAAAGCCGGAAGGATGTTAGCCTGGTTAGAAAAAAAGGGGGAGAGCAACAGAGGCATACAGCAACTACACACTACCGAGGGACAACTCAAGGCACACCCTGAGGAGATTGTGAACATACTAGCAGATCACTTTGAGAAGGTGTATATCCCTGACCAAGAAGTCACGGAAAGCGCAGCCCTGGAATCCCTTAAACACATAGTGACCAGGACGCTTCCACAGGCGGCAGTCCAAGAGTAGGAAGCCGACCTCACTGTTGAGGAAATACAACTAGCTATACAGGCGATACAATCCGGGAAACCCCTGGGCCCCAGCGGAATCCCCATAGAGTGGTTCAAACTCATGTCGGATACACTCAGCCCACCATTGCTGGCTATGTACACGGAGAGTCCCACGAAGGCGGAGCTCCCGCGGGATCAACAGACAGCTGCGATAGTGGCGATACCGAAACCTGGTAAGCCACCGACAGACTGCGCGTCATACCGCCCTATCTCACTTCTTAATGCAGAAGCAAAGATTCTCGCAAAGCTGTTAGCCACTAGATTGATGGCACATCTCCCGCTATTGATCCACCCTATTCAATCGGGTTTTATGCCACACAGGAGCACCGCTTTCAATCTAAGACGGGTACATGGGGTCTTAGCAAGAGCTCCGTTGCTGTTAGAACAAGCTGTAATCCTTTCTTTGGACGCAAGAATGGCGTTTGACATGGTGGAATGGGGACATTTATTTGCAGTGTTGGCCCACATGGGCTTTTGCCCTAAGTTTATAACTTGGATACGCCTTCTGTATGCCGATCCAATTGCCCATGTTGTAGCCAACGGTCACATCTCACGTACAATCCAACTGGCGCGGGGGACCCGACAGGGATGCCCCCTCTTGCCACTACTCTTTGCCCTGATATTAGAACCACTGGCAGCACTGATTAGAAGTACAACTTTGTTGAAAGGCATTAGCCGGAAAGAGGGATGGGAGGATCATGTGTCACTATACGCCGACAATTGGTGTACCTGACGGATCCAGAAAGGAGTATACCGGCGCTCCTGGCGATATGCAACGCCTACGGGACAATGTCGGGATACACGCTAAATTGGTCAAAATCAGTCTTATATGTACTGAAGGGACCGGCGCCCATGCTGGACAGGGACTGCCCGCTTATAAAAGCCATGGCCTCCTTTAAATAATTTGGTATATATATTACTGACAATCAAACGGAGTTCTTTGAAAAAACCTGAAACCGCCATTGGACCGGCTGCGGAACGATGTGAAACACTGGGCTTTGTTACCGCTGACACTCCTCGAAAAGGCAGCACTCTACAAAATGATGGCTCTCCCAAGGTTTCTCTACGCCCTAGAAAACTCACCATATCCAGTCGCACCGCGGTATTTTCGACAGGTGACAGCACTGGTGACCAACCTGCTATGGAGTAACAAACCTGCGCGTATTGCCCATGCCAAACTGAACAGAAGTTGGTATGAGGGGGGAATTGCACTGCCAAACTTGCAATTGTACTATTGGGCAGCCCAACTCAAAATCATCAACCAATGGATTCATGCGCCCCGGGATGACCCAGCCTACAGAGCTGATTGGGTCCAATTGGGTACAGAAGGTATGCTCTCAGTACTCTATGACAGAAGTCATGCAGCGAGGTTGATAGGACCCACGAAGCACACAACCGCGATCTGGCACATGGCACAGGAAAAGTTGGGCTGGAAGGGAACAATTACCAAGCTTACCCCACTCTGGGGCACCAAGGCGCTGTGGTACTTGAGAAAAAGCAAGGGGTGTACACAATGGGACAACATAGGGATATCCACAGTGGGAGACTTATGGGACAAGGGTACAGTAATCCCGTTCACCCAACTCCAGCAACAATATGATCTGAGCCCGACCGAAACCTATAGATATGTGCAGATTAGACACGCACTACTACAGGCGATACCAGCAGACACTGAGGTCCCGGAGTCCTCTCCACTGGAGGATAGACTACTCACTGACTTCATGCAGCATAGTGCCACTTCCCTTAGCTACAAAAAACTACTACATAACCTATTAGACCCCACATTGAAACTGCGCGAGAGATGGGTGGAGGAATTGGGCGAGATGGATGATATGGAGTGGAACGAAGCGCTGGTGTCCCCGAGGGAGGTGGGCATTTCGACTAGGTTCCAGCTGGTACAATTAAAAATCCTGCATCGCGTATACTATACTAGAACCACACTACACAAACTCCAGCGATCTCCGCATCCCTATTGTCTTTGGGAATGTGGCAAAGAAGGTACCCTGTTCCATACCCTCTGGGACTGTCCATTGATCGCGGCCTACTGGCCTCAAGTGATGCGCACTATTTCACAAACACTAAAGGTATCACTGACGCCAGCGCCACGTAAATGTCTTTTGAATGTCTGGGATCCAAATGATTTGTCTAGATATGGTCTAATATGGGGCACGCTAGCCCTCATGGTGGCGAAGCGGGATATTGTACAAGAATGGGGCGCTGCAGACTTATCAACACTGGAGCAATGGAGCAGGAACATGGACTTATTAATGTTTACTGAAAGGGCGGTGTATGTCAATAGGGCGTGCCCTCGTAAGTGGAACAAGGTTTGGACTAGTTGGAATGTGTATAGGGGGGAACTCTGTGACCCGTTGCCGGAAGATGATGAAGATAGCTCAGATGAAGACGAGGGAGGGGAATGGGATTGTGACAACTGAGCTGCTAGACGCAGTAGAATGCATAATGAGCTACCTCACGTGATAATGTACTTATAAAATCTGCTAATGTTTAACTGTATATCTAAATCTTCACAGAACTATTGTCGTATTGATTGTCAACGTGTATGTTTATTACGCTGAAAAATAATAAAAATTGTTTAAAAAAAAATTGTGTAGATCATTTCGATTTTGTTGCTGAAGAATTCTGATAGCTCAGTGCATACGTCTTGTGAGGGGGTGATGCTTCAAGTGGTTAAGGCGAGTGCAGCAAATTCTTTGACGATCGTGAAGATATCTTGTTCTTTGTTGGCTCTGTTTCAAAGCGCTATGTAGGGCCTTCTGTTTGGTTTCTCTGATCTGCTAGTTGGTAGCGTCTCAGGGCCTCTCTGTAGGTGTCTTTGTCTGCTTCTCTGAGATGTAGTTTCCACATATCCCCAGTTGCTTGCAGGGATGTATGAAGTTACAACGCATACTTTTACAACGCATACCTTTACAAATCATTTTTTACAACGCAACATCCATTACAACGCATTCCATTACAACGCATGCCATTACAACGAATTTTTAAAAACTACCTTTACAACGCATTCCATTACAATGCATACTACCTTTACAATGCATACCATTACAACGCATAACATTACATTGCATGTATGGTAAGTATTGGATAGTGTAGGGGTAAAAATTACTATTCTAACTCCATGGGGGTGCAACAGTATGGTAAGTGTTGGATAGTGTAGGGGTAAAAATTACTAATCTAACTCCAGGGGGTGCAATAGTAGGGTAAGTGTTGGATAGTGTAGGGGTAAAAATTACTATTCTATCTCCAGGGGGTGCAACAGTAGGGTAAGTGTTGGATAGTGTAAGGGTACTATGCTTTGTAATGGTATGCTTGGTAATGGTATGCGTTGTAATGACTGCGTTGTAATGACATGCGTTGTAGTGGTATGCGTTGTAGTGTCATGCATTGTAATGGCATGCAATGTAATGGATGTTGCGTTGTAAAAGTTTCGTTGTAATGGAAGTGCGTTGTAAAGGGTGATTACCGCTTGCAGTGTTGTTTTGTTGCTTATAGTTCATCTGCGTAACAACTTGCTTGATTCCTGATTCTCTTTTGGTTGCTGTTTTGCGGGGTGCAAGGGAGTCAGCACAGTCTGTGATCCATTTGTCCATTTGTTTGACATTGCAATTCAGATTGCCTGTGGGGTTAGGCTGGTTTACGTGCAGAGTGTGGGACAATTTTGATTCAGTGAGTCTGCTCTAGTTATGTCTGGCCTGGCTAGTTTGGTTTGGCAGAGGAAGTTGATTTGGAAATGGACAATGACGTGGTAGGTCCAGATGAGACGTGTGGGTCTGATAATTGTGAAATCCTTGAAGGTTATGAAAATCGAGGTGACTGTGTGGACGGCAAGTTGGTCCGGTGATGTGGTGAGTTAGTGTGCGATTTCAAGACTTTCGAGGAGTGCAGTGGACCTAGGGTTGTGCCTGTTCTCCACGTGGAAAATCAAGTCTCAAAATAGGTTTTGGCCTTGATGGTGAGAGAGGTGACAAAGTCAATTATGTTCTCGGAGAAGCTAGCTCTGGTTTTAAGCAGGCGGTAAACAAGGGCTCTAGTCAGATTCTTGAATACGTGGGTCTAATAACCAAACGCTCCAGGTAGCATATGCTTAGAACTGCATTTCCAGCTCATGACACATATTTGCAACACGATATGTGTGGCATGAGGCATGCTGAATATCATTTAGGAAGAGACACCCACTGCTATCCCTTGAACAGTCAAGAAGAGACCCCAGTGCTTGTAGGTGTCTAAAGGTGACATTGCACCGTTGATGACGTGAGTACTAAAAGGGCACATGCTCCACATGACACAGAGCAGCGTTTTCCATTGGACATGGTTATGTCCTTCAAAGACCATACTAACTTTTAAATCCTTTAGTGTGTGACTGGTGGCATGCCCCCCGCTTCTTAGGTCCGACAGAGATTCCTAAAATAAGGCAAGACAAAAATGGCAAAATGGCTGTTCCACCATTCAGGCCTTGGTGTGCTGTGTTCAGTAAAACACAACAAATGTTCATAGTTTCTGTATAAATGCTTTGACATACACAATGCATGTATTAACCTACTGGGCTATAATACTGCATTTCTCTGCATGTTTGTGTGCTATGCTATATATGTTGATTAGAATACATTAAACTGGAATCGATTCTTTTTTTTTTTTAAGTTCAGAATAAAATTTATTGAAAATAAACAGGTGTCAATACAGTAATACAAATAATATTGAAGAGGAGCAAAATAAGCTGGTGAATCTTTGCATACATAATCAAATAAAAAAAAAATTACAAAAAAATTAAAAAAATACAATAAATATGTACATCAGTCGAAAATCAAGGTAAAGCAAATATTGGGAAAGAAAATAGAAAAAGAATAGTAAATCTGTCATACATGAAAATGATTAGGAACAAATAGGTCAATCAGGGAGATTAAACTGGAATCGATTCTGATAATATACGGATGATAAAAACTCACAGATAATGTCTGTGAAAAGTTTTGCATAACAGGTGCAAAGAATTAAGAGTGAATACAACCACTGCGTGTTCTATATTGTTTGTTGTTTGTCCAGTGACAATAGAGACAGGACGATAAAGGGTGACTATGACATCAATACTATTTCTGGGTCTACTTTTTCTATTGCTGATGAAAGGCTTGGATCCACGTGGTTATGGAGTACATGTTGAACTCAAAGTTTTCTCCAAAGGAGCAACTGCTCACTAGAACTGCACGCTTCGGCCCTGGCTGCGGCGCCTTCATCATTGTCCAAGTGAAGACATGGAATTAAGAATTTGCGAACATTCGTGACAAGAATTTTCAATTCTATTAAGGACAACGGAGGCGAGGATTATGCTTCTCATTTTCTTTGCCTTATTACAGCAGCCAATAAAAAACAATCTTCTTTTATTCAACATATCACAACAAACCACAAATCCCATGAGCACCCTGTACTCTATAACACTAGAGACTGTGCCTATATAATGTTCAACCGAGTCACACACGTCCTCTTTCTTTGCGAAAACTGCAACAGTTAAGTCCAACATTGTCAACTTAGCACTTTCTTGAACTCAGTCCGTGAGGAGAATCTTTAGAAGAACCAAACATCCCGAGGACCAACAGGGAAACTTCGGGTTCGATGGACCATTTCCTGCTTGATAACCCTGTGAAGGGATCGCCACCTTTGTAGAAGGAGATTACACTCAGTGGTAACCTGAAGCCAACACCTGCGATTCTCACGTGCCATTGGAATCTGAAACAGAGAGGAAATTACGTAATAACGAACATCCCGAACTATGTGTAAACAGCAAAATCTCATAACAGGGGGGGGGAAGAATATCCAAATCATGTCATTAGAGCGCTATACAGACAGTAATCGTACTTTCACCTTTATGAATCACAAGATAAAGACATAACTGCCGGGTGGGATAATCCTCGCCTCCGTTGTCCTTAATAGAATTGAACATTCTTGTCACAAATGTTCGCAAATTTTTTATTCTATGTCAGGACCGGAGGCTCACATTATGCTTGTTCAAAGCTGAGCCACCACCACTGATGCAACATCCACAATGGGTTTGTATAAGAAAGATTTAAAAGTAGATTCCGTTGACCAATCGGCCGTACTCATGATGTCAGTGATGCTTACTCCTAGTGAAAAGGATTTAGATGCCATTGCGCCTCGAACAGAATTGGCGCCAAACATAGATATATCAATGCCAGCTTCATTCATGAACCAACGTACCCATCTTGCTAAGGTAGCTGGAGTCACTGGCTTAAAAGGCTTTTGTAATGCAATAAACAGTTGACCTTGCATATCAGAACAGAATTCAGAGGTACTTACCTCGTACGCTTTTAGGCATTGCACCACACATAGTTTAGGGTTATCTGAAAACATTACATAAGACACCGAGGTAGAGTTACATTTGGGGCGTCTAGAAATAGTAACAGTGACCCCTTCCAGGGAGAATCGACGACCAGCCAGGTCTATAGCCCTGATGTTGGAAACTCTTTTGCAAGATACTAGACATAACAGCATAGACAATTTGTCTGAAAGTTGCTTCCATGATAGGAACTTGTTCGCCGGCCAAGCCTTCAGGAACCGGAGGACTACTGACATGTCCCAGAGGAATGAATATTTTGGTCACGGTGGTTTGACCATCCGAATGCCTCTAAGCAGTTTACAAACCAAGGGATGTTCTCCCACAGGTTTGCCCTCAAGCTGGGTGTGCCCTGCCGAAATCGCTGACCGGAAATTATTTACTGTCCTATATGCAGAACCCGAGGAAGCCAAAGAATCTAGGAAATTCATGACTATGAAGACATTAGCTGTAGTGGGATCGACGTCCCGTCAAACACACCAGCTACACCACTTGTTCCATGCTGATGAATACCGCTTGTGGATATTAGCTAACCATGCCTGTGATCCAGCGCTGCTCCAAATCAAACCTCCAAACCATCACTATATATCCTAGGAGCTATCACACTTTACTCTTCGGTGGGGCCCATGACCCAGCGAGCCATTCTTTCACACAAATCACCCTGCTCCCAAGATCAGTGAAAATATGAGGAATGAACTGCTGGAATAGCAGAGTGTCCTACTTCATTTATTTAATCTAAATTTTATACACTATATACATCTGCAGTTTATTCGATCTTACCATGGTTTTTACTTTTAAGAAAACATTAAAACACCCCACTGTTTGTTCAATGGATCAGCTAGTAAAAGTTAACTAATGGACAACAAGACAAGCTTAATTCTCCATTTATTTAATTTTTATTTAAAGATTTAGGGCTAGATGTAGGTAAATCTTTTTAACCGATTCTAAAATACTGAATTTTATCGATTCGGTATTTTAGAATCAGTAAATTAGATGTAGGTAATAATTCGGTATTTTTTACCGAATCGGTAAGATTCTGTAATTACCGAATCGGTATTTACCGATTCGGTAATTGCCATTCATTCCTATGGGCCTGGAGGCCCATAGGAATGAATGTCAATTACCGAATCGGTAAATACCGATTCGGTAAAATTGGGAAATATTCAAGGGTGGCAGGGTGTCACTTTGACACCCTGTTGCACCCCTGATTAGTGCTTGTGTGCCATGTGGCACACATACATGCCCTAAGGGCACAGGTGTAAATGCACGTATTTGCATTTACATAGGAATTCGTTATTTACCGCCAACTAATAGTTGGTGGTAAATAACGAATCCTTAAAGCCCTGTATCACTGTTTACAGTGCTACCTACATCTCAAAATACAGATTCGGAAATTTTACCGAATTGGTAAAATTACCGATTTGGTAAAATTACTGATTCGGTAAAATTACTGATTCGGTAAAATTACCGAATCTGTATTTTTGAATGCCCTACATCTCAGTATCCAAATACTGGTCGGTAACGGCCGAAAATCGGTATTTTCGGCCGTTACCGACCGTTATTTGGATACCGACATCTGGCCCTTAATCTCCTAGCATGACCTTATTTTATTTAACCTTTTAATTTGAACACCAATAAACATTTTAAATTCACCTAAAGAAAAAGAAGGTTATTTTCAAACAGTTTACATTTATTAGCAGAATAGTTCAGAAAAATAAGTCAAAGACATATTACCAATCGTATCGGCAATGAGAATCAGAGTTAGAGTAGAATGGTTCCCAAAAACAGCCTCTCTATTCTTTCTCGATGTTCACCTCCCATCAGGACTCCGTCCCCATCAAAAGTTAAAGTCAAGATAATTTCAAAGTCTTTGCACCATGGAAAAATCAATCGGTTCGACAGCATGTCGTGGTGCGAAAAATAATTCAAAAGCACGCTCCCTTCTTTCCTGCAAACGACCTCTTTCACACCCTTTTTCGCTAACTATCTATCTATAATTTGAAACTTTAAGGGTCCACATTCAATTCTCATTGGTCCGTCCAAGGGGTAGATGAGGATAACCTCATCTCCTCATTGTCCATATTTCCGGTTAGTCATGGCTTCATGCATAATAAAGTTCCGATTGTTCATTATTACACTCCTTCACCCTTGTCCTTTAACTTGTTACTTTCATAAAATTTCCCAGGCTCATGACACAGACATCTTTAACTTGGCACCATTCTGCTTTTCAGGCCACGCTGACATTGACATCAGCCGCACAGGCACAGGCTGCTTGCACATCTCTCAAGCATAGTCGTGCATGCGTGGAGGAACACTCACTTGGAGTCTAGCAAACCTTCCATAATCTACTAGGCCGCATGGGCCATAATGGGAACTATTATAGAAACAAACACAATTAAACATTAGATTTTGAAGTAGAACCCTTCTGTTTACTTCCCCCCACTCTATGTTCACCCTGTTAGTGGTTACTCAACCGTTTAGGCCACAATTATGCATTGTTTTCCTACCATTCTCCATCATTTCTGCCACAATAATACATTTAGAATGCATTCATGCAAAGCTTTTCATTAGATTATAGTATTACCGCACTATATTAGTAAGATGGCTTCACATAATTAATGGATTAAGTATGCAACACAAGCATATTAGTGTCCCTCTTGTATTTGCGTGTGTGCTTGCTATTCTACGTTGGTTAATTTTAAAACCCCACAATTAATACATATTACAGTTATGGGAAGGCAATTTTACAAGGGGCGAGCGCTGCGGGGGGAAGCTGCCACCAGGGAAGCCAAACGCTCTGGGGAGGACCTGCCATATGATCCTGGTGCCGTGAGGGGAACGGCTGTAAACCTACTTACTTTTGCCAGCAACCTGACCGCCGCGAGGGCAAGGGACTACATCCCCCAGGTGCCCCGGCGGTCGGGTGACGTCAGCGGAGCGCCCGGAGACGCGGGTCAAAAGCAGGAGAACCTCTCGTACCGCGAGTCGCGCGCGGGAGCGGCCGGGCTAAGGCCGGGACAAGGGCGGGACCATCTAAGGCCGTCATAGGCCAGGGGAGGCCGGGTCGGGCCGCCCCCCCTGGCCGTGTAACCTAAATAGGTAAGACCTCTTGTGCTAAGGCATTCCCAGTCCCTATAGGTGCCTGCTGCTATTTACAACATGTCTTCTAAGGGGGCCTCGAAAATTCCTACTGTGACTAGGGACCTGGCCAAGGGGACGATGGTTCACTACTTAATCAAGACAACACCGTCTACTGCCCAACAACCTGCAAGAACAACTCGAGAACGATTGTCTACCGACCATTCCTATAGTGATATCACTTCCCCTCAGTCTGCCGTCGCATCACCAAATCTATCATTTCTGAGAGAACTTAATAGTTTATGCAAAACCGAGTATGCGGCCGTTAAGTCAACATCAGAGCATATTAATGCCTCCTTTTGTCCTACAGTCACCACAAGCCCCCATCCTAGTACATCATCCCCACCCTATGGAAACCTCCGGGGTACTTCCCTCTGCCCACCTGTAATAGGTAACACGAACTCCATAATGTTTTTTCAGGACCTTTCTGGTGAAAGAAAACGATCAGCCGACCAACAAACAGGCACCCAATCTAAGGAGAATAAATTGCTTGCACCCCCTATTTCACCATCTCTTTTGGCTCAGATTCAAATTATGTTTAACGCCACAATACACCCATTAATAGAAAGAATGAACGATCTTGGGGACAGGATCGCGGCAATAGACGAAATGATTAAGACAAACTCGAGACTCCTAAAAAATACGGCAGACCCCAACCAATCACAGCCTTTACGCGATACGGTAAAGCTTTTAACAACTTCACAAAGTAGTGTTCTTCAAATCCGTCAAGCAACACCAGGCATGCTAACTCAACCTAGCGAGAAAGTTCCCACCAAAATAAAAACAGCACACTGCTGTTCCTTTAAAACGGGGTTGAATAAAGTAACCACTCCATCTAAAAGGCCACCTCCCAAGATAAGGAACATGCAAAGTAAAACAAATCACATCCATTTACCACCAGAGGCTGCCCCGTTTGTGGGTGTCCTCTCTGGGGTGCCTGAACTCACAAAGGGAAAAACTGAAAGTGAACAGGAGCTGAGAAATAAGGCATTTTTTTGGCTAACAAAGAATAGACCCCTACCCACGACATCGACGGTAGAATACAATGTGTTAGAAGGGTGGGATGGTTAGGTCCGCTTCGAAAAGAGAGATCCGGTGATCTGGTGCTGATAAAGTTTATAAACAGTAACGTTGTCCCTTACCTCCAGTCTTGGAAACCACAGATAGGAGATGGACCTATACACACCTGGGGACTATCTGATTTTTATCCCAGAGAATCACTTTACCCCCATACAAGATCACTGAAGAGACTAACTTTTGGTTGGGCCAAAACGGCTCCGGGGTGAGGGGCTTTTAATACCCAGCCTCTGACTTGATATACAATGGATTGTTTTGGTACCTGACCTTTCTTAAAGATTCCATGCTATAATGTTTTTTACTGTGATATGATTTGAAATGTAACTGTGTATATATTTTTGCTATGTGCTTTTATGATTTTATATCTAAAAATCGAATAAAGCTAAAGTTACTTACTTACTTACAAGGGGTATACAAAAATGTATGTTTTCACCCTCGCTCCATCAACTCCCCCCTTTGGTGATTTATCACCAAACAACACCCAACATTTTCATAAAATTTTCAAACATGTTTAAAATTCTTTTCAATTAGCATGAGTTATACTCTAGTATCTTCTATTTTCTTTCTGTCTTGATAAAGTTTCTCCTTAACTCTTCCATTTCAATGTCCCCCTTTTCACGTTCTCTTTCTTGTCTCTCTTCAAATTCCTTTTTTATAGACTTTTTAAGGTTTTTTCTTTTTCTAAGTTGACAACCTAATCTTAAGACAAAAAATATCACTATTATTAGTGTTACTGGAATCAATACTTTCCCTATTATTGCTCTACCTATTTCATAGAACCATTTCTTAACGTCTGGAAAACATCTAGCAAGTGTCTCAAGAACACCATCAACCTCCAGTGGTATAATTTCTTTATGCAATTCTGTTAGGTTTGTAATATATCTTTCGATATTTTGACTTTTATCAGGAATGTAGGTACAGCAGTGCTGTACCTTCAAAATTCCACAGACTCCTCCCTCTTTTGCCAAAATTATATCAAGAGTAAGTCGATTTTGCATCACCATAGCTCTCATAGCCACAATTTCTGTTTATCATTAAAAATCCCCCTGCAGTAGCTGTTGACAAATGATTTACTATCAATGACAATCACCAAACTTTGTTTGCATTAAAAGATATACCCACTGCTGATATCAATGCTCCAAAAAAAGCACCTATTATTTCTATTACACCTTCCCTTCTCCTATGACTTAAAGGTTTACCTGTCTCATGAATTGCATTAGTCCCTCTATCTACATGGAACATTTTAGGAAAGACCAGACCTACAAAGCAGGACCCATACCAATGATCAGGCAATCTATAATAAGCTTTGTTCCCACACAGGAAATATATGCCAGGGAAAACTGGATCATCACCTTCTTTAAATCCCCAACCCCCTTTTATTATATATACATCTTTACATTGACTTGCTCCTACAAAATAGTTATCATACACAGTAATGTCTCTTTGAATACATAATTTCCCTAATAATGGTGTATCTATTTTTATAGCCACATTCACATTATGCCCCTAAATATTATCATCCTCCAATGTCCACATTGTAGATTTAGATTTCTTTGCTCTTTCCTTCCTTTTATATTGATTCCTCCTTTCCTCTACCATGTCCAAAAAAGCTTTCTCCTCATTTCTCAATTTACAAGTCAAATTCTGTTTGAACGCATAGTCATTGGTCAGTTCTTGTGTTTCCAAAAAATATTCTCCAAAACCTTTTGCAGGTTTGATTTGATTCAATTCAGCCACAACTTTCAATTTTGCAAAAGTATCATCAGAATTGGAATAATAATACTCTAGTTTACCTGTTCTGTAAAACAAACTAGCTAACACACTACATGTAACCCCATATGTTAATGGAAGGTGGTGTTACGTCACACTCTCTGATACAGATTCTGGTAATTTCACACAGACGTAGCAATCACTAGCGTCCATGGTTCTCACATATTCAGATAATAACTTCAAAAATGTATTCTTGGAGTAGTCGCTAATTGAATTATCTTAATGTACTTCAGGTCTATACACGTGTATTATTTCACCCTTCGACTCATAGGCCTTTTCTCTCATACTTTCATTTGCCTTTTTCAAAATTTGGCCTAAAATGAATTACAATAGCTAATATCAACCATACCAACATCAATAGCCCTGTACATATTAACTACATTCTCCACCATTTTCTAAGAATAGTACATTTCAATCTTGTTACATCATTAGTAGCCATTTTGTTTACACAGCATTTTCCACAATCTTTTCTGTCTTTATATTGTCTCTTTCAAATCTCTTTGTGCACTTAAAAGTGTCCTTACCATCAATAAATTCATCAATCGTTCCTTCACCTTTCCCTCTCTTTAGTTTCCTAGTTTAGGTACTCCTGTTTCCCTCTTTTGAGTATCAGTTCACTCACTTTCTTTTTCTCCACTTTGATGATTCAAATTTTCTTGACTGCAATTCACTTCCCTTATTGGAGGCAAAGCGATATACGACCATTCAGGTGACTTGTATTTTTGATTTGGTCTTCTTACTCTTTTTGGCCTTTGCACAATTTCTATCTTTTCTCCCAACAACTCCCTTTGACTGGTTATTTAAGTTACTTGATCTTCTTGGATTTTTGCTTTATAAACCAGTTTGAATCTCAGACCATCATTTTCCTTAGGCCAATTATCTCCTTTATGTGTTTTCTTGATTTCCGATTCAACAGTGTTGCGTTCTACTCTCCAAGCTCTCTTTCTTGAGCTTCTCCTCAATTGAGTTTCGTCCTCACTGTCAACAGACTCAGTTTCAGATTTCTCATCAGTTTCCTTTATTGTGAACTTTATAATGTCTGTTTTCTTCACTGAATCTGTTTTCTCTTTGGTCAGTTCTTTCACTCTGTTAGGAACTTCTCCATAGCTGGTACTTGGAAGCTCATCTTTATCGTGAGTTATTTCCTTTTCACCAGTTTCAAGTCTTCTGTTCCTGCTTTCAGACTGACCTTAAGTACTTAACTGACTACCAGTTTTGTCTTCATTTTGGTCAATGTCCACACTGGTATCATCAGACCTTATCAAATCTCGACTTTCAGGTCGATCTTCAGAATTTTGTATTTTGATGACTTCACTTTCTCCTTCAGTCGCAGAGCTTGCATCTGATATTTCCAGATGTCGACAAACAGGTCGAGCTTCAGTATCTGAATTTTTATCTGGTTCACCTTCGGAATCTGAGTCAGTTGTGCTTTCTGATTCATCCTGTGGATTTTCAGGCTCAGGCACACGGATGGTGTGGCTGGCATGTGCCCACTCTTTACACTCTAGAACGTTGATGGATCAAACCCAGATCAAACCCAGATCTTTTGACTGGGTGTGAGTGTTTGATTGGTTCAGATGCTCCGTCCATCACCACCCCCTTTTGTACCGCTTTGGCCGCCATAAGTGTGGCAGGGTATGCTCAGACGTGAGTCCCTTGCTCACTTTGCCACTGGATTCAAGCAAGCCGGGCTGAAGACGGCTGTAATGGCAGAAACCGGTCCTCGGTAGCTTGTTTCCGGTCCAGGGAAGGCATGGCTTGGCAGTTCGGGCTGGACTGTTCCCATGAGGCACAGGGTCAGACTGATTTGCATATAGCTATGTCTGAACTGGGGTGGCAGAGTGGGCTAAAGAACGGTGATGGATCAAACCCAGATCTTTTGACTGGGTGTGAATGTTTGATTGGTTCAGATGCTCCGTCCATCACCACCCCCTTTTGTACCGCTTTGGCCGCCATAAGTGTGGCAGGGTATGCTCAGACGTGAGTCCCTTGCTCACTTTGCCACTGGATTCAAGCAAGCCGGGCTGAATACGGCTGTAATGCCAGAAACCAGTCCTCGGAAGCTTGTTTCCGGTCCAGGGAAGGCATGGCTTGGCAGTTCGGGATGGACTGTTCCCATGAGGCACAGGGTCAGACTGATTTGCATATAGCCATGTTTGAACTGGGGTGGCAGAGTGGGCTAAAGAACGGTGATGGATCAAACCCAGATCTTTTGACTGGGTGTGAGTGTTTGATTGGTTCAGATGCTCCGTCCATCACCACCCCCTTTTGTACCGCTTTGGCCGCCATAAGTGTGGCAGGGTATGCTCAGACGTGAGTCCCTTGCTCACTTTGCCACTGGATTCAAGCAAGCCGGGCTGAAGACGGCTGTAATGGCAGAAACTGGTCCTCGTGAGCTTGTTTCCGGTCCAGGGAAGGCATGGCTTGACAGTTCGGGCTGGACTGTTCCCATGAGGCACAGGGTCAGACTGATTTGCATGTAGCCATGTCTGAACTGGGGTGGCAGAGTGGGCTAAAGAACGGTGATGGATCAAACCCAGATCTTTTGACTGGGTGTGAGTGTTTGATTGGTTCAGATGCTCCGTCCATCACCACCCCCTTTTGTACCACTTTGGCCGCCATAAGTGTGGCAGGGTATGCTCAGACGTGAGTCCCTTGCTCACTTTGCCACTGGATTCAAGCAAGCCGGGCTGAAGACGGCTGTAATGCCAGAAACTGGTCCTCGGAAACTTGTTTCCGGTCCAGGGAAGGCATGGCTTGGCAGTTCGGGCTGGACTGTTGCCATGAGGCACAGGGTCAGACTGATTTGCATATAGCCATGTCTGAACTGGGGTGGCAGAGTGGGCTAAAGAACGGTGATGGATCAAACCCAGATCTTTTGACTGGGTGTGAGTGTTTGATTGGTTCAGATGCTCCGTCCATCACCACCCCGTTTTGTACCACTCTTTACACCAGCACATTTAACTGCAGTCGTGCTAACCAGATTGACTTGTGCTGGCTTCTGCCAACGAGGAACTCGGTAGTTTCTTCTCCTGTGGACTTTTATCCGACCCCAGTCTCCACGGACTACATCATGAACTGGATGTTTCGCTTTCGAGTTTGACTCAGTTCCCACCTGATGGAATACAGAAGTTACCATGTCAGACAGGTTTTGCAGTAATCCATTATGATATCATCATTAATAGTCAATAGTTTATCAACTGTCACAAATGCTTGTCTCATCACTCTTCCCATCAGAATCTCATTTGGACTCAATCCTGTTTTTTTTATCAGGGATGCTCCTTAGGGTCATCAGAACAAGTGGCAAAGCATCAGGCCATTTCAGTCCAGTGGCCAAACACATTTTCGCAATTCTGTTCTTTATGATTCCATTTACTTGCTCAACTACGCCAGAGGTCTCTGGTCTGTAAGCATAATGTCATTTCTGACGAATGTCCAGTGCTTCACAAATCATCTGCATTAACTCATTGTGAAAATCAGTTCCACGGTCCGTCTCAATTGTTACTGGGAAACTAAAACGCAGAATGATTTCTCTTAACAATAGTTTTGCAACAGTCACTCCATCATTCCGTCTGGTAGGGAAGGCCTCCACCCAACGGGAAAATAGGTAAATGATCTCAAGTATATATCGAAGCCGATTACAGGGTGGCAACTCGACAAAATCCAATTGCATCCGTGTAAATGGACCTCCCGCCCGTCCTATGGTTCCCAAACTCACAACTGTTTTTCTACTTGGGTTTAACTGCTGGCAAACAAGACATCGCTGACAAAGGCTCTCAGCGATCATCCTGAACTTGGGATTATACCATGTCTGTCTAAACATCATGATCATAGCGTCCCTCCCAATATGGGATTGACCATGGTACATTCGGGCCATATTAGAGATCATGCTATCAGGCATTACTGGTCTTTCATCTTTAGAAACCCAGATTTCATCCTCTTCTCTTTGTCTACATCCTGATTTTCACCAAATGCCCTTCTTTTTCTCACTTGCTTCCTCCTGCATCTGTTTTACTTCCTGCCAAGTCTCAACTACTGTGGTTGGCATTAAAGGACTTAAAACATGTTCAGCTTTTCTGTCCCGATTTATAGATGCAAGATTTTTAGCACAGTACTTAGCAATAGAGTCAACAAAGCGGTTGCCTCTGGTGAAATAATCATCTCCTTTCTTGTGAACTGCACATTTTACAACAGCAATTTTCTAAGGTAACTGGATTGCATCAATCAGCATTTTCACAAACTCAGTATTTCTGATGGGGGATCCTGCAGAAGTTAAATAACCTCTTTGGGACCACGGTTGACCATAATCATGGACAACCCCAAAACCATACTGACTGTCAGTCACCATGGTGACTCCTATTTCTTTTCCCACTTGACATGCTAGAATCAAAGCAAGCAACTTTACTATTTGAGCAGAACGAATTCCTTTCAGACAAGATACTTCCAGAACGTCTGCCACTGTACATACAGCATATGCAGCACTCAGAGCACCCTCATCTGTTCTCAGACATGAACCATCTACAAACATTACATAATCAGATTCAGGCAATGGCTCATCGTTAATGTCAGGTCTTGGTTTGGTACAATACTCAAGAACATCCAAACACGTATGATCAACTTCGTTGCTCAACTCCACATCCATGGCATCAGGTAACAAAGTAGATGGATTTGCATTTACACATCGTGCTATTGTCACATTATCTGCACCCAGAATTACTTTTTCATACTTTGTCATCCTGTTATTGGTAAGGAACTGTGTTTTGGTCCTAGTGAGGAGCATTTCCAGTGAATGAGGTACATATACCTTCAACGGATATCCCATCACTATACCCTCACTCTGTTCCATAAACTCACACTTGTAGCAGTTACTACTTTCAAACATCCTGGCAATACTTTGGCAACTGGATCCAAAACAGCTGAGAAATATACAATGGGCTTTCTCATTTTTCCATGTCTTTGAATTAGAACTGATAATGCACATCCCTCTCGTTCACTGCAATACAGTTCAAACTCTTTCTCATAATCAGGCATTCCCAATGCTGGTGCTTCACACAGACTGGTTTTTAGTCATCCAAAAGCCTCCATTTCTGTTTTGTTTAGCACTATGGGGTCTCTTACATCTGCTCTTATCAGTCTATGTAATGGTTTTGCTATCAGGGAAAATCCACTGATCCATTGTTGACAGTAACCTACCATTCCTAGGAAATGTTTTACCTGTTTCTTAGTTTTAGGAGGTTTCATTGCCTGTATCATTTTGATTCTTTCTATGGTAACTTGTCAGACTCCTTGGGCAATCTTGTGACCTAGATACTGTACTTCTTTCTGACAGAACTGTAACTTTGATGGTGACACCTTATGTCCTCCTTCTGCCAAATGATTCAGTAATGCAATGGTATCTGAAACACATGCTTCCTTGGTTCTTGATGCTACCAACATGTCATCAATATATTGAACCAATACTGAATTTCCAGGCATGTTCAAACTCTCCAATAACTTCTTTAGCAGCTGATTAAAGATGGAGGGACTCTCTGTGTACCCCGGAGGAATTCGTCACCATGCCAAAATACGGTCTCCAAACCGGAAAACAAATATTGGCTGGCTATCTGGGTATAATGGAACTGTGAAGAACGCATTACATAGGTCAATGACTGTATACCATTCTGCATTATATGGAATTTGGTACAGGATCACTGCTGGGGTTGGCACAACAGGACAGCATGGGACATTAATTTTATTAATTCTTCGTAAATCCTGCACTATCCTAAATGTTCCATTAGGCTTCTTCAATCCCATTATAGGTAAATTACATGGACTGCTTATTATTTCTCTTTATCACTGGAGCTATTCCTTCAATTATTTCTGCTGTCAATTTATATTGGGGAATATTTTGGTAGCTCACTCCTTCCTTTACAGAAACTTTCACAGGATCCACACCTTTCATTAATCCAATATCCTCTCCTGTGAAATCCAACACTTTTTCTTTGACTGACTCTTTTAACTCACCAGGTATTTTTGCTTTGTCAAATACAGGAAACATACTATTTTGTTCTGAGTCTATCAGTGACATGGTCATTTTATACAATCTATCTTCATCTGGAGTTTGGAGATCAAAGCCATCTGGTGAACAGTAAATGGCACAGTTCATTTTACAGAGTATGTCCCTTCCAAGAAGGTTAACAGGACTTCTGTCACACACTACAAATCAATGCATATCTTTGAAATTTCCAATTTCCACTTCAACTGGTTCCGTCAGGGATGTTTTAATCTGTCTATTTGCCACACCTACTACTTGGATGCTGTCTCCTGAGAGAGGAAGATTTTGAACTTCTACTGATCTAACAGTAGAACGGGTAGCACCTGTATCCACTAGGAAAGTCACATTTACATCATTCACCGTTCCCTTCACAAAAGGACCAGATTGATCTACCTATAGAGTTGCGACAAGTACGCACTCTTCTCCCTCTCCTAGGCACCGTCAGTAGCTATCATCAGACTCACTCCCACCTTCCTTCAGCCAATACTGTGGACTCACATTCACACTACGTGATCTCGTTACCTGTTCTCCTCCGAAGAATCCTGTCTCTGCACTGTATTTCTGTAGATTTACACTGTGTGAAAGGGGTGGTTTGGCACCTGACACCTGTTGCTGTGCGATGACTGCTGTATTACCTCATTCTGCACTTGCGGAGTCAATGATGTATTTTCGGGATTAACTCTTGGTGGCAACTTACACTTGTTCTTCCAATGCCCTAACCTGCCGCAATTGTGACATGAAAACTTTTTCTTTGCCTCTTCCAATTACCTATTCAGTTTCTTTTATTTAAATTCCCCTTCATTTTCACCTGACCTCCTTCATGACTTTTATTCTCTAATTGTGCTACTTGATGTTCAGCCACTTTCACCTGTGCCCACATGGCTTTCTCTTTAAGCTTTCTTTGCTTAACCTCAATCTCATTGCTGCAATATTTTGCATGCCTCAACACTTCGTCAACGGAACATGACTGCCAACCCATCAAGTTATGCTTGATCATATCTCCTATCTCTGGACTTAATCCAAAGACAAAATGATTCACAAAATTACTCATGTCCTTTTCACTCAATTCCTCATATTTACTGTATTGCTTAAACACTAGCAACAATCTTTCATAAAATGAATGTACTGTTTCTTTAGGTTTTTGCAATGTCCTGGCAATCTTTACCCAATCTGTTTCTTTTGGTGGGATTTTATTTTTCAAGAATGTTATTACCTGTTCATACTTCCGCATTACCTCAGGTCTAGGAGCACCTGTTCTAGTATCTCTTGGATATTCAGCTTTTGGCCAGCCTACAGTTATCTTGCATTCAGACCATAAGTCTGCTGGTACTACTATGTCAAATAACCCATCTAAATCCTCCCATAGTACTTTTGAGACTTTTACAAATCGATCAACTTATTGATACCATTCCACTGGTTTCTCTCCGAACCTAAGGAAATCATTTGTAAATGACAATATATCCTGTCTAGTCCAAGGAACATGCACATTCCCTCCTCCTGGTATTTCTCTCATAGGAAATTCATTCGCTACAGGCTCTTTTTCTCTAACTGGAAACGCCAATGATGTTTTATCATTGCTTTCTTCCCTTTTCTTTGTCCATTTACTCTTCCACTTTTCTACATCTCCCCACTTCCTCAACAACACAATCAATTCTTTTATCTGGGTTAATCTTCCGGCAGTATTCATATTGTCAATATCTTTTTCAGTAAAATCTACTCTGTAAGGTTTTTGTAATATTTTAGTCTTTGCAAAGTCTATATTGAGTTCATTTGCCAATCCTTCAAGTCAATCCTGCAGGTTTTTAGCTCTCCATGTATTGCTTTTACACATGAACATTAATTCATCATCTTGGTATGCTTTCAACCTATCTGTTCCAATTGTTCCAATTATTAATTCTTCCATGTCAATTTTCAATCTGATCACATCTAACGTTTTAAGTTCTTGATTCTTTACTGTTAACGTTTTATGCCAATCACTTAATTCCTTTTCTGTCGGTCCTACAGGAGTTTGTGATAAATCAATTTTCTCTATACTTCTCTCGGGTGTTGCAGAATCTGATTCCGCACCCGTTGGAAACTTATATGGGAGTCTTTGATTAAAGGTCAAGTCAGGCGGTGTCATCTGACTAGTATGTCTAACTTCAGATAAGTCTGGATAAACCTTTTCTCTTACTTTTTGTAAACTTTGATTCAAATGAATAGTTAACAATGGTTCTTTTATTTTCTGTTTTTTGAACACTGGAATCACAGGACCTATTGTTACTGGAACAGTCACAGCTTCTATATTTTTTGTGAGTTCCTGTATCTTTTCAGTCAATTCATTAGTAGACCGCACATATTCGGACGTACTTGAGTTTCCTTCAAATCTCCTCTATGCTCTGTCCATGTAACCTCTAATTTCACAATTTTGTCTGGGAGTACCAGTAAGTCTGGTTTCCATTAATGGGGCATTAGAATCATATCTCAATTCCTCTCTCTCTGTATTATCTTTAATTTCAGAAAAACGTCTTGGGGTACCAGTAAATCTGGTCACCATTGGTGGAGCATTTGGAGTCACTGTTACAGAACTCGGTTGATATGAAGGGGGTCTTCTATTTAATATCTCCTCCAGCACTTCATCCTCTGCCTCACATTCCCCATAACTCTTTCTTTCTGGTTCCACATTATTTCTCTTTTCCGTACACTTCTGTCCTACCATTTCATCAACTGTCCTTACCGGATACATTCTATCACACATATCAGTGTATCTCCACCTCCCCATTCTACTCTCATGAGTCATTCCCCATGAACCTCGCAATCTACTCTTAGATCATCTGAACTCCTCAAACCTTTCTCGCTCCAATTCATGCATCTCATCTTCCCACTTGGTCAATGCCTCAAATTGAGTTGGTCTAGGTCTTGGTTCAAGCTTAGTCATCTTTTCTCTCAAATTTCATAGGACAGCAGTACTAAAAGAACCTACTTCTGGAAATGCTAATAGGCCGTCATTCTTAGTGTATCTAGCCCAATTTTCTAGCCATATATGTATGATAGCCATATTTTGTCATCATGTACGATGCAGACGTTTTAGGTGGAGGAAGCAATTTTTCCTCTCTTGTCACTATTTCCTTATCAGCTTAAACACGTAACTTAATTTCTTAAACCATGTAGGTTTTTCCCTTTCTTCTCCATAATAAAAGTCCAGTTTCCGATGCTTTCCTGACTTTCAGACAATTGCGCACTCTTCCACAGACTGCTTCGCTGCACCAACCTATCACAACGCGGTTCACACTAACGCAACACACAGAATAGAATATGTTCCAATCGCTTTCAACCAATGCTTACATAATCTTTGCCAGCGCACCAATCAGCTCTCACTTTGTTCTAGTCATGCGGACCAATCCCAGTGCGACACCTCTAACGTTAGCCCTGCTCCAGCTTCTGCAGACCCCTCCTTTACAAAATTTATCGGCACACTGTAATTACACCTTTATACAACTAAAACCAGTTAGTAACCACATAAAACATCTCCATTCGTCTGTTTCACTAAAACCAAAGTGATAGTTTCCACAAACTCACAAGTATTCTGTATTTCCAGTAGACAGCGCTTACCTCTTTTCTACCACAGAATTTTTGTATTGCCGATAAAGTAGCACTGCCCTCTACCTTACCCTTCTCTCAAGCTCCAGTATCAACTCTGTAACTCTCTTAGGGCTGTTTTATGCAGAGTACATTTGAGCCTCAAAATTCCGACTACACATAACGTAATACAGACTCAACATATAATGTTAGTCATAATTTCTGTACATCAACCTCTATATACATTACCCTACTATGCCTATACATTACTTGTCCAAGTTAACCTATAGCAACCATCCTCTGCTACCAAGAAAAACGGACACAGCGCTGCTCCAAATTAAACCTCCAAACCATCACTATATGACCTAGGAGCCATCACACTTTACTTGTCGATGGGCACATGACACCGCGAGTCATTCATTCACACAAATCACCCTGCTCCCAAGATCAGTGAAAATCTGAGGAATGAGCTGCTGAAATAGCAGAGTGACCTACTTCATTTATTTAATCTAAATTTAATACACTATAAACATCTGCAGTTTATTGGATCTTTCATGGTTTTTACTCTTAAGAAAACATTAAAACATCCCACTGTTTGGTCAATGGATCAGCTAGTAAAAGTTAACTAATGGACAACAAGACCAGCTAAATTCTCCATTTATTTAATTTTTATTTAAAGATTTAATCTCCTAGTATGACCTTATTTTATTTAACCTTTTAATTCAAACATCATTAAACATTTTAAATTCACCTAAAAAAAAAAAGGTTAAATTCAAACAGTTTACATTTATTAGCAGAATAGTTCAGAAAAATAAGTCAAAGACTTATTACCAATCGTATCAGCAATGAGAATCAGAGTTAGAGTAGAATGGTTCCCAAAAACAGCCTCTCTATCCTTTCTCGATGTTGTTCACCTCCCATCAGGACTCCGTGCCCATCAAAAGATAAAGTCAAGAAAATGTCAAAGTCTTTGCACCATGGAAAAATCAATCAGTTCAACAGCATGTTGTGGTGCGAAAAATATTTCAAAAGCACGCTCCCTTCTTTCCTCCAAACAACCTTTTTTATACCCTTATACCCTTTTTCCCTTACTATCTATCTATAATTTGAAATTTTTAGGGTCCACATTCCATTATCATTGGTCCGTTCAAGGGTGGATGAGGATAACCTCATCTCCTCATTGTCCATATTTCCGCTTAGTCATGGCTTCATGCATAATAAGGTTCCGATTGTTCATTATTACCCTCCTTCAGCCTTGTCCTTTAACTTGTCACTTTCATAAAATTTCCCAGACTCATGACACAGACATCTTTAACTTGGCTCCATTCTTCTTTTCAGGCCACGCTGTCAGGAACCCCTCAAAAGACTCTTGTTCTTGTCACCAGAAATGTGCTGAAGCTTCTTTTAAAGTTCCTGCCTTTAGATATCCATGCTGGAGGAGACTGAGTCCAGGACGGAGAGCCTCTCTTCGCCTGTTAATACAGGAACTAAAACGCTCCACCATTTTGTGGCAAAACCGGACTGCCTCCACTTCCTGTTGTGGTGCGTGGTCTAGTTGTTTTCCTTAGAACGCTGTGAATCGCTAATGCGCCTGCGCGACTATCGCACAGCGCACTTCAACTGAAGTTTCTCCGCTGACAGAAGCTTTCCGTGTTTGCGCTTCGTGTCAGAATAAGAATTTGTTTTGAAAATAGTTGTAGCTGCCAATTTCGAACCTAGAGGGAAGTAACAGGTTTTTGCTCGCTTTTGTGTTACAGATAGTTTTTCTTAACCCGCCTACCTTTCCTCAACAGAAGTTCTATGTATGTCAGAACAGGAGGAAGCAGTGTATCAAGATGCCTCGGAATTCTGGTGAGAAGTAAAGGAGTAGGGCTTCCGGGGAGTGACTTCTGTCAAGAGAAGCACTCCACTACTCAAGTAAGCGTGTTCATTTTGGTTAAATATTTGCTCGCAGCGCAAAGGCATTTTTGAGAGTTGCGAAGAGACTGTTAAAACCTGAGTTTGAGACCTCATTTATGGAAGCAGTTAGTTAATAACTCTTGGAGACAGTGAGACTGAATTAGCGCTGCACCTTGAGGAGAGTTGTTTATGTGAAAACACCAGAGAATTGAATTATTAATTAACAAAAGCATTAAGGAGTCCAAAGTAGCAGAACAGTGGTTACCAAGCAAGACTCATAGTAAGTCTTTCCTGTTCATTCACCAAACCACAAAGAATTTCCAGTTTTTGAAAGTTCTTGAGTGACTGTATTATTTAACTATATTGGGCCAGTTCTGCTGTTCAATCAGATTTTGCATACACTCTTCAGACAAAGAACAGTATAGAGAGAAGCTAGCCTTTAATAAGACACAGGTAAATGATGGTTAAGAATTAGAAGAAGGAAAGTAGCTATTAGAGAGAATAGTTAAGATTAGAAAAGTTAATTGTTGTGCCTTTTAATTACAGATATCCTTTTCACAATTCCAGAAGAGGAGCCAGTGTCCAGAGGTCAGTCTCGTTTTTGTCTTCCACTCCCCTTTCCCCCGGGCTGAATTTTGTGACAGTAGCGTTAACTCCTGTCGCAGGCTTTGGCAGGTGGGATCTGGGGTAAAGCCATCTGTACCTGAGGGAATCGCATCAGTAATCTAGATACCCTGACACATGCTGACCTTGACATCAGCCGCACAGGCACAGGCTGCTTGCACATCTCTCGAGCATAGTCGCGCATGCCTGGAGGAACACTCACTTGGAGTCTCGCACACCTTCCATAATTTACTAGGCCGCATGGGCCGTAATGGGAACTATTATAGAAACAAACACAATTAAACGTTAGATTTTGAAGTAGAAACCTTCTGTTTACCTCCCCCCACTCTATGTTCACCCTGTTAGTGGTTACCTAGCCTTTTAAGCCACAATTATGCAATGTTTTCTTACCATTCTCCATCATTTCTGCCACAATAATACATTTAGAATGCATTCATGCAAAGCCTTTCATTAGATTATAGCACTTCCGCACTATATTAGTAAGACAGCTTCACATAATTAATGGATTAAGTTTGCAACACAAGCATATTAGTATCCCACGTGTATTTGTGTTGTGCTTTTTATTCTACATTGGAAACTCGCCACGCCACTGCGGGCAGCTGACCCACGTCTATTAGTGGATGAGGGGTCTTGTGAAGGTCCAGCAACAGATTCCATCTCTGAGGGAGGAGGACTGGTACAGCACAAGACATTTCCAACACAATCGGGAACCAAGCTTGTGCTCTCCACAAAGGGGCTACTAACATCAGTTCCACCCGTGGACGCCTGGCTTGGGCCAGGACCCTGGTGATCATGACAAGGGGCGGGAAGGCATAACTAAGGACTTGGGGCCACGTCTGAAGAAACGCATCCAAGGCCAGAGCCTCCAGATCTGGGCGCCAGCTGTTGAACTCTGGGAGTTGTTTGTTCAGACGTTACACAAAGAGATCCAACTGACAAGGACCCCATACCATAAGAGGTTCAGCATCCGGAAAACTCGTGGGTGTAAGCGCCAATTGCTGTAATCCCACATGGTTACGGGAGTGCCAGTCGGCAACTTCGTTCATGTGTCCCGGGAGATATTCTGCCACCACCGACAGTCTGTGTTGTAGACAGTAATGTCAAAAATCTTTGGCAATTTCCCCTAGGATACTTGACCTCGTACCTCCCAGCTTGTTCACGTATCGAACCGCCGATACGTTGTCCATCCGCAAGAGAATGCAATAGTCTGTCTTCTGTGGGGAAAGGCTGCGGATGGCTAACAAACCTGCCAGAAACTCCAGGCAGTTGATATGGAGAGAGAGCTCCTCCGGAGACCAGGGCCCCCCCCATTGAGATCGGACCACAGTGGGCACCTCAGCCCCAGCAGCTGGCGTTTGACTCGATCACCACCTCAGGCTTCGAGCCGAAAATGACTCTGCCATTCCACGACTCCATGTGATCTAACCACCTCAACATCTACAACCTTGCGTCCTCTGAAGGAGGAATCTGTTCGCATAACCAAGGCCTTTGCAGAGATGCTGGATCTTCAATCGTTGGAGTGCGCGGTAGTGAAGGGGGCCTGGGAAGATTGCCTGGATCGACAAGGCCAGTAACCCCACTACTCAGGCAATGGACCTCAAGGACACAATCTTCCTGCTCACAATCAACTTCAATTCTTTCTTGATCGCTCTGATCTTGTATGTGGGCAGTAGAAGCTGGCAGCTGCGGGAATCCACTTGAAAACCCAGAAACTCTATGGAGTGCGTAGGGGTCAGGGTGCATTTCTGGGGAATCCTAGGCTCTGAAGGAGATGGATGGACCATTCCAGATGAGTAGTCACAAGCGGAGGGGACTGCGCCATGAGAATGATGTTGTCTAGATAGACGATCAGTCGCACTCCTCGCACGCACAGAGACTCTACCACCTGACGAAGGAGTATCGTGAAGCACCAGGGTGCTGACGAAAGTCCGAAGGGAAGGACCGTGTATTCGTGATAAACGCCTTGTCAGAGAAACTGAAGGAAGCGCCGATGCGGGGCTTAGATGGGAACGGACAAATACGGATCCTTCAGGTCCAACTGGACCATTCAATCAACTTCTTGTAGAAGGTCGCGTAGCAGATGAACGCCTTCCATTTTGAAGTGGCGATAGACGATCCACCCATTGAACTCCTTGAGATTCAGGACAAACCTGGACCCACCCCCTTTTTTCTGGACCAGGAAGACATTGCTGAGGTAACCCTGAGGGTAACATTAAGTGATCGCAATCAACCCTTTCTTCAGGAGGGAACTTATCTCTTCTGAGATAAAAATCTGATCTTGTTGGAAAAAAATTAGGGGAAGGGGGTGGAGAGTTTGGGAGGGTGTCTCATACTCTCCAGCTTGTACCCTTGCACCGTCTCCAAAATCCAAGGATCTTGCGAGAGGCTGCGCCAGTGTTGTTAAAATAACTGAATACGTCCCCTCAAGATCACCTCTAAACATGGGATTACTCTCACCTGTAGATCCGGTGTCTTGGTAGTTTCCTTGGTTGCCACCAAACCGTCCCCTGCGGAACAGGTTCCTCGCTCTTCGGGAAGGATAGAAGTTAGGGTTGCCGGAGGAGTTGTCTTGGTAACCACCTCTGTGATGTTGTTGGCCACGTGGGGCGCCTACATTGTTTCCGAGGCCGAACGACCGCCCTCTACTTTGTCCGGCCCTGGTGAAAACCGGTTTGAAGGTGCGGCGAAGTGATTCCTGCGCCTTGTTCAAGCCACTAAAAGTGGCCACGAATTTGGTTAATTCTTTTAAGAATGGTTGGCCAAAGAGGAGACCTTGGGCCACGGGACCTGCCTATGACAAGGATAATTCAGCCAATTTAGGGTCCAGCTTGAGGCGATAGACCTCCTCCTCTCGCTTGACATGGCGCAATTGGCGTTGCCTAATTGGCATACCGCCTTTTGAGCCCAACCAATGAGGGCGTCAGGATTTATCGGTGAGCAAGATTCCTTAGCATGGAATCTCATTTCCAGGATTTTTGTTAAGGGGCCTGAAAGAATCAGCAGTTTATCCTGGCATGACCGTCAGGCGCGTTCTATGCCTTTCTTGGGATCCATGGCATACTTTCTCAAATAAGTGAGCATCGTCGGGTCCACCTCAGGTGTTTCCATGACCAGAGCCGCCAGATCTGGTCTGGGACATTCCGACCGAGGCCTGGCTCTAACTTCATTATCAAAGGGTCAGCAGAGGTGGTATTGAACGTAATCCGCCACCTCTTGCGGCGGGAACCATGCTGTCGAGTTGGAACCTGGGTAGACTCCATCTGGTCTGCTCTCGCGACATACGCGTGATCATTAGCCAAGGCTTTGGAGAGCTGTGCAAAGTCTTCAGCATGAGGGTTGCAGCTTTGGGATCTTTAGTCTTGTGACAACAGGCCGCAGCCGGGATCCATCCCTGCTGTATTGCAAATTTATTCAAATGACGCTTAAGAGGTGCAATAGCCCGCACCAGTGCAGAATTAATAGAATGCTGCACACCAGCATCCAGGGCCTCCACGAGGACCTGCTCCAGGAAGCCTGATGGCTCTGCACCAGAAAAATCATCCTCATAACAATAGTCAGCCATGGTAGGGTGGACGCTACCAACTATCATGCTGTGACAAGATACAGGAGTAGGGGGGGAAAGGCACAACCCCAGGCAAGCCAGGCCAGACAGCCAAACAAACTTCAGGAGTGGAGGGAGGGCCTGCCTATAACAAAACCTCTCTTGGCTGTGCCTATGCTGATAATATGCAGCCCGCAGCACAATTCCGCTTTGGCCGTCAGCGGGGGTACAAAATACAACGGGCTAAAACTTTGAAAGTGAAGTTTTCCCGCTCCGATCTGCTCCATAGCGGTAGTGGATAAATTTGACAGCACAAAATGGCCACCGTGCATGCGCAGTATCGGCCGCTCGTCGAAACAGAAATAGGGCCTAGCGCAAAGCCTGATGCGTGGTCCTAAACCCCCTGAATACTCCCGCTCCACTGAAAAATGGATTCGGGCGGGGAGGCTGACGCACTTCCCCAACCACCGCACACAAGAACGGAGGGCTGACCAAGGGCAAAAGCGGGAGAGCGGGTTCAGAGCTGCGGGTACCACCGCTTCAAGTACGGGCCAGCAGCTAGCCTGTCAGAGCGCGAGCGCACGCTAACGATGCCAAACACAGCGAGGTAACGCTAGCAAATTATAATAAAATACATACAAATGCGCAAAAATACACTGCAGTGCCCCCAGACCCATACACCACTAGTGCAAGAAAAGTAGTAACAGGCTACGGAGCAGCAAAGAAAGAGGACGTGTGTACCTCGGTTGGACATTATATAGGCACAGTCCCTATGGTTATAGGGTACCGGGAGATCATGGGATTTGTGGTTTGTTGTGATATGTTGAATAAAAAAAGATTATTTTTTATTGGCTGCTGTAAGTAAGCAAAGAAAATGAGAACCATAATCGGAGCCTCCGGTCCTGACATAGAATCATGCTTACTCGAGACTCTGACTAGGGTAGGAACGAGGCTTGGAAGCATGCGTTCCAGAAAGACAAGAAGAAAGGACTAGGATTCTTCATTACCGGCTCAATGTACTGTGACTGTGTAAACAAATGTGATGGAAATAATATACATATAAAATATATTGCAGGTTTCTTTTCAGATATATCCAATATTACAAGGACAGAAACTCTATAATGATCATATTAAACAGCATTGTATCAACCAGTCATGATTCTATAAATCATCTTGAAAGATAAAACAATTTTGCATATGCATATCCTATTAAAGTTAATCATTTATTAATGAATAATTTTGAGCATTGTACAAACAGCATTGTGTTTAAATTTAAATTGTAATTCGAAGAATGTAATTTACTGCATATGTTGTCCGTGCGGATTGATATATATAGGACAAACCTCATAACCAGTAAAGACAAGGATATTCAACACTGAACTAGGATCAAGTGCAAAGTGGTCAGTGCACCTTTGGTAATGCATATTGTGGAGCAAACTCTGTGCAAGACATCACATAGCAAGTGATTGACGTGGCAAACTTCCCAGAGAGAGGTGGTGATGGTGACCTCACTCAGATACCTCAGAAGATGGAATGCAAGGTGATTGAGCCATGAGACTCAACACATCAAGGACTGAAAACTGTTGATGAGTAGTACACATATGTAGTTGGACTAGGTACTTAAGTAACCTGAAATATCTTGCATTCTCCCCCAGCTGAGATTAAATACTGAGAGTGAGGTGTAAATTATCAACTTTATTTGGATATGCGTATACACTGTTATATCTTTCAAGATGCTTTATAGAATCATGACTGGTTAATACAATCTGAAAAGAAGGCTGCAATAGATTTCATATGTATTTCATTCCCATCACATAAGCCGTTTGTTTACACAGGAACCCTATATGGATCCCTTCTTTAAGAATCCCTGTCCTTTGTTCTTGACTATTCTGAAATGCATGCATTCCAAGCCGATTGACTAGAAAACAGACGGACCAACTCACGCAGCGTGGAGAAAACATTGAGGGGCAGATTTACAAGCCCCTAGCGCCTCTTTTACACCGCCATTGTGTCACTTTTGTAACGCAGCGGCGGCACAAAAGATGCGCCATGGTGCGGGGGATTTACAACGTGATGCATCTGGGAGATGCGTCACGTTGAGAAGCCCTGCGCCAGAAGGAGGCGTTCCTGCCCAGGGGGGGCGTTCCGGCGCAGAACCGTCTTCTAAAAGTGGCTGAGTGAAATCTAGAAGATTTCACTTAGTCACTTTAGGGCCCATGCTGCGTCAAAACCCTGCGCCTGCTTGAAGCAGGCGTGAGGATTGACGCAGCATTTGAAGGATAGGGCACCCTTGAGCCTTTCTGGAGCTGCCTCGTGCTTGGGACGCAACTTCAGCAATGCGCCACTTTTACGGCACAGATGCGTCACGCATCTGTGCCGTTTTTGCCTCATGGTGCACCGCATTGTAAATGCAGCGCATCAATTGTGGCGGAGGCATGGCGCACAATAAGTGGTGCATCCCTGCTGATATGCAGGGATGTGCCACTTATTGTAAATATGCCCCTGAGATTCCACCTCAAAGAATATTGTTGTTAAGACCTAGTGGCATTGAAAGGACCAATCCTCGGACCTTGGCAATCATTTTAACCTATTTAGGTTCTCTGCCTGTGTTGTTAAATCAGAGGTAAGTGCCTTAATTGAATGATAAAATTGTACAATTTCACTTGTGACTCAGTGATTTGATCGGTTGCTTTATACATATTCTGTATGTTTATCCCTAAGATATCCTCATTGGGTCACAGAGTGAGTATTTCACTTATTATATTTTTTGCAGCCTATATTATTACCAGCAGTTGTTCAGAAATTGTTCTGTTGCTATTGGAAATATTCATGTGAACACAGTAACTGTTTATAGCTATTGTTAATTTTGAATGTCAATGAGAAACAGTTTTTTTCAATAAAAATATTGCATGCCTTGGTTCCCAGCTGATTGGCCAACTCAGTACTTTACTTTTAAATAGTAAAATAATTTAATTCACATCAATACTAAATACTACATCTGCAATAATGCAATATTGGTCAGGTACAATTTAGTGAACTGGGCACTGCCTGAATTCGCTATTTCGTATTCCTTACCCCTGAGTTTCCCTTTTTCTCTAGCATAGACGGTCCCCATCCTTTCAGGAATAGGGCAAGAGCCTGAATTTAGGCTCAGGTGCAGATGCCGCCGTTTGTGTATTGTAAGTGCTAGGTTCGTGCAGTCTTTCTCTCACTGCCAGAAGGCATTTTGCTGTTAGGTGGTGATCCAGCGCTCCTATTGAAAAACTGTCTCAATAACGCTACTTATCACCTCAATACTCACCATTAATCACGAAACACATATATAGGCCCATACTACCAATGAGACAATTTTTGAGCGACTGAATCGTGGTATGATTAACTAAACTACTCACATATTATTTACAAAATTATATACAGCTGCAGTTTATCTATTTTTACCATGGTTTTAACATTTATTATTTATTAATCAGACCACGAAGGCGATTGGATCAACTGATGGTAACTAGATCATGAATAAACAAGACCAGCTTGTCTTTTCAAATCTAATTTTATTAACTTTATTTTTCATAATTAAAAAGCATTTTACGTTTTAGAGTCTTTATTTTATAAACATTAAAGAAAGCAGCTTTTAATAAGGAAATTAATTAATAGACAGACATTTTCAAAGCAAGCTCAGAAACATGAAATATTAGCAAAATAACAGTTCCCATTCCCTAAATCTATTTCCCTGTCTATTTCTCACTTCACCTAGAAAGGAAAAATTATTTAAAGTCTGCTGTCCTTACGTGCGCCAAAGGTCCAACAGCTTGACACGTCAATCAGGAATCGGAAAGCTAGCCTCTTTTCCTGCTAATGGTGTCAGGTTTTATACCTTTCTTTCTAGCTAAACTTTCTACACTTTACATTTTTTTAAGCAAATCCAAGCTTTTCATTGGCTGTCCTGTATCAGTCCATGATAAAATACATTAGGTCATCTCCGATTCTTGACCAGGTCCAGGCTTCATATAAGCCCTATTGTCTTTCATTTCCACATCTTTCAGCTTCCTCAAGAAAGTTACTTTTCCTCGAGTTTCAAACATTTACTTCCTAGCCTTGGCAGACACTTTAAGTTTCTGTCCTTGAGCCTTTTCTCCGAGAGCACGTTCAACTCAGCCAAAGAACTGCCTTTTCAATCACCGATGACAATGCAGTAAAAATCATCACAGCTACGCATGTGCAAAGACTTCACTCTGGACAAGCTTTTGCGTCTGCACTCTGTCAGCCATATTTTTTGAACCACCTTTAGGCCTCACGTTAGGCCTCACTTTGGAAACTATTATTAAACAAACACAAGACATCAATTAATTAAGGAATTGAGACCCATTCTGTTACCCACCCCCTTTACTAATTAATCCTGTTAATTATGTTACCTAGCAAAAGCACAGTCAGGCAGCATTATATTTACTTCTCCTTTAGGAACAGCACAAACTCCTTGAGCTTTTCGTCACAGAAAGGACATAACATAAGCACACAAAATAAGCACATGCCATTAGTTAAACAGCCGCATTTAATACTGACAAAGACAATAGACAAAGTTAGTTTATTATTTTTTCTTTGCGTTTGCAACATAAAGCACATTAGTTTTTCCCGCGTGTACTGATGAATGTATTCTTTAAACTAAGTTGATTAGTAATTTTCACCACAAGCTTATTAATTAAATTACAGTTATGAGGAATTAACTTCACTAGTTTGAACAAAATCTTGTTCTTCACCTTGCTCCATCAACTCCCTCATCTGGTGATTTCTAAATCACCAAACAATACACAAAATTTATAAATTTTCAACCCATGAACATGTTTTAGACTTTCTTAGTATTAGTATTTCTAAACTTTAGATTCATCTGTTTTTCTGCATTTATCATCTTGAGTTCTCCGAAACTCTTCTAATTCTATTTCTTTTTCTTTTCTTAATTTGCAAATTCTTTTCTTTTCTATTACATGTTTTCTTCTCTTATGTATCATGCAACTAATTTTTAACAGAAGTATTACTATAGCTATAACTATTAAAGGAAAAACTATTTGACCTATAATTGAACTACCAATTTCTTGAAACCAGTGTTTGATTGCTGCAAATCTTTTACTTAAGCGTTCTGAAAAACATTTGTCTTCTAAAGGTTCTGCTTCATTATGTAATTCAGTAATATTTTTAATATACATTTCCATATTCTGACTTTTGTCAGGTATATAAGTACAACAATGTTGAAAATGCAAAATTCCACAGACTCCACCCTCTTTTGCCAGCAAAATGTCAAGAGCAAGACGATTTTGCATCACCATAGTCCTCATAGCATTAAGCCCTGTATCCACTAATTGAAATCCACTGGCAGTATCTGTTGACAATCTATCAACAATTGTAGGTATTATTGCACCAAATATGTCTCCCATTATTTCTGTAAAACTTTCCCTTCTAAATCTATTCAGGTGATTGCTAATTTCAAATGAGCCTTTTGCATTTCTATCTACATGAAATTTTTTGGGAAAAACTAAACCTACATAACATGTCCCATACCAGTGGTCTGGGAGATTGCGAGAAGCTTTATTCTCACAAACAAAATAAATTCCAGGAAAAACTGGATCTTTTCCTCCTTTAAATCCCCAACCCCCTATAATACGATAAGTGTCTTCACATTGACTGCACCTACAAAATAATTATCAAACAAAATATTATCTCTTCCTATACAAAATTTTCCACAAACAGGTTTATCTATGTGAATTGCAAAATTTTCATTTCTACTATTAAGCTTCTCATCTTCCATCTGCCAGAATTTAGATTTAGTATGTTTCAACATCTAATTTCGCTTATAAATTGCCCTTCTCTCTTCCACCATATTTAAGAACGTCTTCTCTTCTGTTCTCAATTTACATGTTAAATTATTTCTAAAAGCATACTTATAAGTGAGTTCACTAGTCACTAGGAAAAATTCCCTCATCTGTTTAGCATATTTCACTTTATTCAAGCTATCTTCAACTTTTAAATTTGCAAAAATCTCATCAAAATCTGAATAATAATATTCCAAACGTCCAGTTTGATAAAACAAACTAGCTATTACACTACATGTTATGCCATAAGTAAGAGGAAGCATATTATACGTAACACCTTCAGACACAGAAGTAGGTAACTTCACACAAATGTAGCAGTCTTTTGCATCCATCACCTTAATATATTCAGATAAAAGTCTTGAAAAGGTATTACTAGAAAAATCTCCAACAGATCTATTTTGATGAATCTCTGGTTTATGTACAATATTTTTATCAGTCTTATCATCTTTATCATGATTAACCACAACATTACTAGTCATGTTAGTTTTATACATCTCTTTATCTATTCCAAAAGGAAAAATGACAGCTAAAATTAACCAAACTAAAATTATAAAGATTACACATATTGAAGATAATTTGCTCCACTCTCCGAGCTCTTTTCCTTGATCTTTTCACTTTTGATTCATCACCACTATCATCTGTTTCACTTTCTGTGTTATCAGCTGATTCTTTAATAATCAGTTTTATTGTGTCTGATTCTTCTTTAGATTCAGGAACTTCTTTCTCGGCAGTTTCACTCTGTTAGGAACATCATCCTTATAGCTGGTGCTTGGAATTTCTTCTTCTTCTTCTTCAATTACTTCCAATTCACCAGTTTCAGAATATTCGTTCCTTCTTCCAGAGCTTCCAATCTGCTTTTCAATACTCTCCTGATCTTGAATCTCTTCTTGTACAGTTTCCCTTTCTGCTTCTTGATCTAGCAGATCTTCATCATTGTCATTTTCTTCAGTCTTGTATTACAATTCCTTCATTTTCTTCAATCAAAGCCTCATTCGCAATTGAATTTTTCAGATGTCGACTTTCTTGTCGATCTTCAGGATCTGGATTTCTTTCAGGTTCTTCTTCTGAATCTGAATCAGCTGTTGTTTCACCTTCATCAGAATTCTCAGGTGTTGGCACACGTATGGTGTGGCTAGCATGAATCCATCTCTTCAATCCCCTACACTTTACTGCATTTGTTTTCACTAATATCACCTGTCTTGCCTTCTGCCACCTTGGTACTAGGCAATTTCTTCTTCCATATACTTTTGTCCTTACCCAGTCTCCTGGTAACAGATCATGTGCATGTTCTTTCTCTTTTGTAATTACTTCAGTTCCCACCTGATGGAACACAGAAGTCACCACATCAGATAGATTTTTGCAGTAGTCCATAATGATGCTATCATTAATGCTCAACAGTTTATCAACTGGAACAAATGCTTGCCTCATAACCCTGCCCATTAGAATTTCATGTAGACTCAAACCTGTTTTTCTATCTGGAATGCTTCTCAAAGACATCAAAACAAGTGGAAGTGCATCTGTCCACTTCATTCCTGTTGCTAGGCACATCTTTGCTATTCTGTTTTTTATTTGTACCATTCACTTACTCAACAACACCTGATGCTTCTGGTCTGTAAACACAATGTAATTTTTGCTTTATATCCAGTGCTTCACAAATCAATTTTAGCAATCTGTTTTCAAAATGTGTGCCACGATCTGTCTCGACCGTTACTGGAAATCCATACCTTGGTATGATTTCTCTCAAAAGCAATTTTGCCACAGTAATTGAATTATTGCGGCGCGTTCGGAATGCTTCTGCCCATCTTGAAAACAAACAGATTATCACCAAGACATATCTGAGTTTGTTGTGAGGTGGCATGTCAATGAAGTCAAGCTGTATTCTGGTAAATGGACCACCCTCTCATCCTATGGTTCCCATGCTCACAACAGTTTTTCTATTTGGGTTGATTTGTTGACAGATAAGATATCTTTGACAAAGGGACTCTGCAATTATTCTGAATTTTGGATTGTACCATGTTTGTCTGAATAATCTAATCATTGAATCTCTACCAATATGTCCTGGACCATGATACATGCGTGCCATGTCAGAAATCATACTATCTGGCATTACTGGTCTGTCATCTTTGCAAACCCAAACCTCATCGTCTTCTCTTTGTCTGCATCCTGCTTTTAACCATGTGTTTTTCTCTTCATCATTTGCCTCATCTTGCAACTGTTTTACTCCCTGCCAAGTCTCAACTACAGATGTTAGCATAAGTGAGTTCAAACCATGTTCATTTTCTTTTTCCCGATTCACAGACACATTATCTTTTGCACAGAATGTTGCTATTAAGTCAGCATATGAGTTTCCTTTTGTTATGTAATCCTCACCGTTTTTATGTGCTGTGCACTTTACTACTGCAATTTTTTCTGGTAGCTGAATTCCATCAATCAATCTTTTAATCAACTGTGCATTTCTTATTGGTGATCCCGCAGAAGTTAAATAACCTCTTTGAGACCAGAGCTGGCCATAGTCATGGACTACACCATAACCATAATGACTATCAGTCACTATGGTAATTTTGAACTCTTTTCCCAATTCACATACACGAATCAAAGCAATTAATTCTGCTACTTGAGCTGAATGAATTCCTTTGAGACAGGGAGCTTCAATTACATCTGAAACTGTACATACCGAATATGCTGCACTCAGAACACTTTCATCTGTTCTTAAGCATGAACCATCAACAAATTAAACATAATCTGATTCAGCTAACGGGACATCTTTTATGTCCTGTCTTGGTTTAGTGCAATATTCTAATACATACAGGCATTCATGATCAACCTCATCCCTGATTTTTGTTTCAGTAGTGTCAGGTAATAATGTAGAAGGATTTAAATTCACACATCTCGCAATTGAAACATTGTCCGAACCAAGGATAACCTTTTCATATTTTGTTAGCCTATTATTTGTCAAATGTTGTGTTCTGCTTCTAGTGAGAAGAATATCAACTGAATGTGGTACATATACTTTTATAGGAAATCCCATTATTATTCCTTCACTTTGTTCCAAGCTTACACTTGTTGCAGCTACTGCTTTTAAGCAACCTGGTAATGCTTTTGCATCAGGGTCAAGAACAGCTGAGAAATATGCTATTGGCTTTCTCAGTCTTCCATGTCTTTGAATCAGAACTGATAATGCACATCCTTCTCTTTCACTGCTATACAGCTCAAATTCTTTTTCATATTCAGGCATTCCTAATGCTGGAGCTTCACACAAACTTTTCCTTAATTGTTCAAAAGCTTCTAATTCATTTTCTGTTAAGCTAATCGGGTCTTTTATGTCGGCTTTTGTCAGTCTCTGCAGTGGCTTTGCAATTACTGAAAACCCACTTATCCATACCATTCCTAGAAACATTCTAACTTGTCTCTGTGTTTTTGGAGGTTGCATTGCTTGAATCATTTTTATTCTTTCTGTTGTCACTTGTCTGACTCCCTTTGCAATTCTGTGACCAAGATATTTTACTTCTTGTTTGCAAAACTGTAATTTTGCAGGAGATACTTTATGTGCCTCATCTGCCAGATGATTTAAAAGAGTAATGGTATCTGTTACACAATTATCTCTTGTTTTTGCAGCCACAAGGAGGTCATCAATATACTGCACTAATGTAGATTTTCCAGGTAAATCTAGATTCTGCAAGGATTTCTTTAGCAACTGATTAAAAATTGATGGACTTCCGGTGTACCCTTGAGGAATTCGACACCATGCTAAAATACGCTCTTTGAACCCGAACACAAAGATTTGTTGGCTTTCTTGATGCAATGGAAGAGTAAAGAATGCATTACACAAATCAATAACCGTATACCATTCTGCATCATGCGGAATCTGATATAAAATTACCGCTGGGTTTGGTACAACTGGGCAACATGGAACGACAATTTTATTAACCTTTCTCAGGTCTTGAACAATTCTGAAAGTTCCATTTGGTTTTTTAATTCTCATAATCGGTGAATTACATGGACTACTCTCAATTTCTTTTAGAACACCTTGTTTTATGAATTTGTCTATTACATGAATAACACCTTCAATCACTTCTGCTTTCATTTTATACTGAGGAATGTTTGGATAATCTGCTCCTTGTTTTACTGATATATTTACTGGATGTACATTTTTCATCAAACCCATTTCATCTCCAGTGAAATCCCAATTTTTTACATTCACTTTGTCTTTTAATTCTTTAGGTAGATTATTCTTATCAAATACAGGAAATAATTTACTTTCTTCTACTTCAACCATTGACATTGTTAATTTGTAAAGCCCATCTTCTTCTGGAGTTTGAAGCTCAATACCATCCGGTGAGCAATATACTGCACAATTCATTTTACAAAGGATTTCCCTACCTAACAGATTTACAGGACTGCTATCACAAACTACAAATCTATGCATGTCTTTAAATTTACCTATTTCAACTTCAACTGGTTCAGTTAGATCTGTTTTTATTTGCTGATTAGCTACACCTACTACTTGGATTTTATCGCCAGAGAGAGGAAGGTTTTCTATTTCCACTGATCTAACAGTAGAACGGGTAGCACCTGTATCCACTAGGAAAGTAATTTCTACATCGTTCACTTTACCATTCACAAATGGACCAGAATGATCTACCTCAAGAGTGGCTCCAAGCACACACTCTTCCTCCTCTCTCAGGCACCGTCAGAAATAATCTTCAGATTCACTCCCTCCATCTTCTTTCAACCAATATTGTTGAGACACATTCGACACATTCACTCTTGGCGATCTATTTACCTGTTCACCTCCGCTGAATCCTGTTTCTGCACTGTATCTCTGCACATTTGCACAGTTTGGAAGTGGCGGTTGTGGTAACTGACTTTGCTGAATCACTACCTGTCGCTGTAGCTGTTGCTGCTGATTTATCTTATTCTGCATCTGTGGATTTAATGATGCATTTTTAAAATAATTTCTGGGCGGATTCTTGTATTCAGGCTTTCAGTGTCCAATTTCGCCGCAATTAAAACATGGGAGTTTCTGTTTTAATTCTTCTATATTTCCCATCAATTTTGGTTTATTATAATTACCTTTAAATTTCCCGTAATTCTGATCAACATTTTTATTTCCTAAAGTTGCTAATTGTTTTTCAGCCGCTTTTACCTGTGCCCACATAGCTTTTTCTTTTAACTTCTTTTGTTTAGCATCTATTTCATCACTACAGTAATTTGCTTTTCTCAAGATATCATCTACTGTGTGTGATTGCCAATCAACTATTCCAGTTCTTACCATTTCACAAATTTCAGGTTTTAAGCCATATACAAATCTGTATATAAAATGGCTCATGTCTTTTTCACTTAAATGTTCATAACCACTGTATTGTTTGAACACCAGCAGCAATCTTTCATAAAATGAATGTACTGATTCCTTTGGCTCTTGGGTTGTTCTATCTATTTTAACCCAATCTATCTCTTTTGGGGGAATCTTGTTTTTCAAAAACACAATTACCTGTTCGTACTTTCTCATTACCTCTGGTGAAGGAGCACCTGTTTCTTTATGTCGAGGGTATTCTTCTTTAGGGCAATTTATAGTTGTTTTACATTCTGTCCAAAGATCTGATGGGACAACTATGTCAAAAAATCCATCAAGATCAATCCACAAAACTTTTGAGACTTTCACAAATCTGTCTACCTGTCGATACCATTCTACAGGTTTTTCTCTTAATCGAGGAAAATCATTTGTAAACAGTAAAATGTCCTGTCTTGTCCATGGGACATGCAAATATCCTCCTCCCGGTATTTCTCTCATTGGAAATTCATTTACTACTTCCTCCTTTTTTTCTCTGATGGGAAAAGCTAAACTTGTTCTGTCTTCATCTCTTTTCTTTGTCCATTTCACTCTCCATTTACTTAATTCACCCCATTTTCTCAAAATCACAATTAGGTCTTTTTTATGAATTATTCTTCCTGTGGTATTCATATTTTCAATATCTTTTTCAGAAAAATCCACCCTATAAGTTTTCTGCAAATTCTTCTGCTTACTCAAATCTACTTCTAATTCAAGAGCCATATCCTCTGATTGATCATATTTGTTTTTCGTTTTCCATGTTATGCTTTTGCAAATAAATAATAATTCATCATCCTGATATGCTTTCAAACTGTCAGTTCCAATCGTTCCAATTATTAATTCCTCTAAATCTGCTTTCAATTTTGCAACATCAAGTAATTTACATTCTGGGGTTTGTGTTAAATCTATTTTACTCAGACTCTTTTCTGGAGTTCCAGAGTCAGATTCTGCACCAGATGGAGTTTTACATGACAGACTTTCATTAAAAGTTAAGTCAGGCATCATTATTTTCTCTCGATGTATTTCAGACAAGTCTGAATACAATTTTTCAGTCACTTTCTGTATTTCTGAATTTAATGGAACAGTTAAAGCTAAATGCCTAATTTCCTTTTGATCAAATACTGGAAGAACAGGTCCAATCGTTACAGCTACTGTTACTGCTTCCATGCTTTTAGTTAACTGCTGTATTAATTCATTCTTTGAACGAATATATTCTTAGGTACTTGGTAATTCCTCATACCTTTCTGTTCTATTTCCATTTCTTAGGGTTTCATTTCTTTGAACTGGGGTTTCAGCATAATTTATATTTTCTCCTGAAATATTTGAATTACATCTTGTTTCTACTCTTTCAGGTGTTTGTCTATAATTCTGATTTGATTTAGGAGACGTCTCATCAATAATTTCTCTTTAAGGGGCACTTGGAGAAGTCCATGAACAAACTGGTTGATAAGGTGGCGGAATTCTAGTATAAATTTCTTCTAATACCGCATCTTCTGAATCACTTTATTCACTAATTTTATTTGTCTTTTGGGCACTCTTTTGTCCAGTTACCTAATCAATTAGTCTCACTGGGTACAAGCCATCACACATGTCTGCACTTCTCCATCGACGCATTCTATCCTTATGTGTTTCTCTATTAAGACCTATTCATGTTCTCCTTGATATTGCTCTATTCTCTCGTTCTAATTCAAACATTTCATCCTCCCATTCAAGTAAAGCTTCAAATTGAGTAGGTCTAGGCTTTGGTACGAGTTTCATCATTTTTTCTCTTACATTTTTCAAAACTGCTATGTTAAATGATCCATCTTCCGGCCATGCTAATACACCATCATTTTCAGTATACTTCATCCAATTCTCAATCCAAAGACAATTATGATAATCATATTCACCCAACATATAAGCTGCAGGTGTTTTGTACTTATGAATTAATCTTCCACCTCGCGTTAACATTTTCTTGTCAGGTTTAAGTTTATTTTTCAATTTCTGAAACCATGAAAGCTCCTTTTTCTCCTTCATGAAATAGTTATCCATGTTTTTAAACAATTTCCCTTACTTCGCTAAAGATCGTAACAACTTCCTTGTTATTCCGCAACACCAACCAATCCATGCGCGAAACTCACCAACAAACCAATCAAGTTAAGCTTCGTCACTATTTTGCTCACCCAATAGAATTACTGCTTTTCAGGATGAGCCAATCAGCTGTAAGCGTGCCTTAGTCACATGAACCAATCGGTGCGCAAATACTGTGACGTATGTTAGCCAATCACAGCGCGACACTTGTGGTGTATGCTACCGCTGCAGCTACTCTGTCCCTCACTCCACTCCTTAAACTAACACCTCCTTTACAATTTTTAAAGCGCCATATTTACAAATCTTTCAATTGAATTCTGTTAATGACTCCACAAAAAACAAACCATTTGTCTGTTTTGCTAAAATAAAGTGATAGCTTTTCCAAACATTCAAGTATTCTTTTCACGCGAAATAGACGACACTATTTTCACAGAATATTTAAATTCGTTGATAAAGTAAGGCTACTTTACCCTTCTAACAGGTAATAACAAACTCGTTTCTCTCTAAATGCACATACAGAGATATTTTACACCTCCTTAGAGACAATTCAGAGATTCACTCGTTTGTACATTACAAATTCATTTACGCACATTCATACAGAAAAATCCATAAGCATGCATACATAAATCTTTAGTAGGACTCTAACCCACCAATAGAAATCCTCACTCGCCAGTAAGATAGACGACGCTTCCTTACCCTTTACTCAAGGTTAGATAAATTCTACTACTCTTTTCGCAATGAGTTTTAAAACAGGACATCACTCCCTATACTTGAAAGCTACAATTTCATAGGCAATCCTCACTATGCATTCTACCTTACACACCTAAAATCCCTAAACTTGTGCTGTACGATCACACAACACTTGTGATATACGGCGAAACCACTATTTTGAAACAGAACAAATGCACTGTGTAACTTCACCTGTCACACTTCTCATGCCGGCACAAACCAGGAATTTTCACACTGCTGGAAAAAAACCTTTCGACTACATATAACAACTGACCAAACTTAACATGTTTTAGACATCAATCCTATGTATTACCATGTAACATACGAATTACCATAGAAACCGTAACTCTGCTACCAAGAAATTGATCCAGCGCTCCTATTGAAAAACTGTCTTAATAACGCTACTTATCACCTCAATACTCACCATTAATCATGAAACACATATATAGGCCCATACTACCAATGAGACAATTTTTGAGCGACTGAATCAGGTGGTATGATTAACTAAACTACTCACATATTATTTTCAAAATTATATACAACTGCAGTTTATCTATTTTTACCATGGTTTTAACATTTATTATTTATTAATCAGACCACCAAGGCGATTGGATCAACTGATGGTAACTAGATCATGAATAAACAAGACCAGCTTGTCTTTTCAAATTTAATTTTATTAACTTTATTTTTCATAAAGAAAAAGCATTTTACGTTTTAGAATCTTTATTTTATAAACATTAAAGAAAGCAGCTTTTAATAAGGAAATGAATTAATAGACTGACATTTTCAAAGCAAGCTCAGAAACATGAAATATTAGCAAAATAACAGTTCCCATTCCCTAAATCTATTTCCCTGTCTATGTCTCACTTCACCTAGAAAGGAAAAATTATGTAAAGTCTGCTGTCCTTACGTGCGCCAAAGGTCCAACAGCATGACACGTCAATCAGGAATCGGAAACCTAGCCTCTTTTCCTGCTCATGGTGTCAGGTTTTATACCTTTCTTTCTAGCTAAACTTTCTACATTTTACATTCTTTTAAGCAAATCCGAGCTTTTCATTGGCTGTCCTGTGTCAGTCCATGATAAAATACATTAGGTCATCTCCGATTCTTGACCAGGTCCAGGCTTCACATAAGCCCTATTGTCTTTCATTTCCACATCTTTCAGCTTCCTCAAGAAAGTTACTTTTCCTCGAGTTTCAAACATTTATTTCCTAGCCTTGGCAGACACTTTAAGTTTCTGTCCTTGAGCCTTTTCTCCGAGAGCACGTTCAACTCAGCCAAAGAACTGCTTTTTCAATTAACGATGACAATGCAGTAAAAATCTTCACAGCTACGCATGTGCAAAGACTTCACTCTGGACAAGCTTTTGCGTCTGCAACTCTGTCAGCCATGTTTTCTGAACCACCTTTAGGCCTCACTTTGGAAACTATTATTAAACAAACACAAGACATCAATTAATTAAGGAATTGAGACCCATTCTGTTACCCACCCCCTTTACTAATTAATCCTGTTAATTATGTTACCTAGCAAAAGCACAGTCAGGCAGCATTATATTTACTTCTCCTTTAGGAACAGCACGAACTCCTTGAGCTTTTCGTCACATTAAGGACATAACATAAGCACACAAAATAAGCACATGCCATTAGTTAAACAGCCGCATTTAATACTGACAAAGACAATAGACAAAGTTAGTTTTTTATTTTTTATTTGCGTTTGCAACATAAAGCACATTAGTTTATCCCGCGTGTACTGATGAATGTATTCTTTAAACTAAGTTGATTAGTAATTTTCACCACAAGCTTATTAATTAAATTACAGTTATGAGGAATTAACTTTACAAGTTTGAACAAAATCTTGTTCTTCACCTTGCTCCATCAGTGGCAATCAACCAGTGGCAGTATGCAGCCCCAGACACGCTTCTGGAAGAGTTTGCCTGCCAAAGCTCTGATGTGGCTTCCTCCTGCTACTCTGAGATGGTGTCTGAGGAGTTGTGGCAACGGTAGCAGACAACTGAGAGCCCTTGGTTTTGGCAAAACAGGTAATATGTAGTTGCAGCGGCCCCACATAGACGGATCTTGTCACAGACGTACTCTGGCCAGCTTCTGGGTTCCAGCCTTCACATATGCCCATCTTCAGGGACACAGGCTTCTCTGTAAAAATAATATTTCGGGCCAGTTCTCAGTCTTTTCTGGCAGAGTGATACTTGAGCAGACCTCAATCGTCAGATGAAGTACAGCTGTTCAGGTTAGCTGATACAGTTCTTTGGGTTACAGCAGCACCGAACCAGCTGCAGTTACAGTTCTTTAGGTTACAGCAGCGCAGGTTTCAACTGCACGTGCAATCCTCATTGCAGCTGTGACAATCGGCCATGATTCAGCAGTTTCTGCCTGCATCTGCAGATAGGAGAGTCTATTGGTCTCTGACACCTGGGCCATGCCAATCGCTAGCCACAATTCCCCTTTCCCTGGTAAATGCCACCAACACCACTGTTTCAGTACATCTTGGTCTTCCTGGACAGTCACTCCTGCTGCAGGGTTGACAGGCTCCTTCTCTGTCTCAGCAGGCAGGCTGGCTTCCAGGTGCTTTAGATCAGATGAACATCTTCATCTAGCTAGGCAAGACTCAGGAGGTGTCCCATCAGTTCTGGGAAGATTGCTGAAAGGCAGACACCAGCTGTGGGTACACAGTAGCCATCTCAGTACTATGCAGAGCATTTCCTTTCTTGGCCATAGAGAACATGGAACTAGAACAATAAGTACGTTTATGAATCTAGCTTTGATACAGTCAAAATAGTCTGAGGGTGTGGATTCATTGCACTTTCAGAACTGGTGTGAGGTGGTTCTCCTCTCACGTGACCTTTTTCAGGCTGTTCTCTGAACTTAGCGAGTGTGTAGAATGATGCTGGTCCCAGCAGGGTTTCCACCAGCCTGGAGCACCCATTACAGAGGCATAAAGAGGTGCTGGTTGATGACAACCAATTTCTGCAACTGGTTGTCATCAACCACACAGAAAAGTGATCCAGGGAAAAGTAAAATGCTGGCCTCACCTAAATGATCACTTTCACCTTGAACAACAGAGACTGAAGTTTCCCCCTTCACCTGACCATCTTTCATGCCAACTCAAAATGGCAGTGCCACAGAAAGACTAATCGACAAAGGGCCTAATTTAATTACTAAAGGTGATTTTTTCCCTCTTTCTCCACACCAGTTTCTAGGTTTTCTCTCTCCGGCTTCAGGAATGTCAGCAATACACTTTTACTGTCTAGGAAAACAAGCTCACCCTCATCTTGTGCACAAGGTAAGGTCAAGGGTATCCAAAATAGCTCTTGTATACACTCAATGCATGCGCCATGCAGTTCATATACGCTAACACACACACAGCATACACAGGATCTTAGTGATAGGATCAGTGTTAGCTCATAAAATCAGGACTTTAAACAGGTGAGCCAGTAGGCTTCCATTCTAGTGACTCAGATAAAAAGATTTGCTCATAATAGCAATTCACAGAATGCTGCCACAACCGCCCTATGATCTAAACCTATGACAGGAATATTACTCCACTTCAGTACAACAAGGGAATGCTTGCTGTGCCCCTCCAGGTCAGAGGATATATCCATGACCTCACTCATGTCAAGGGACAGATGTCGACTTCTGCACATACACTAGATTAGTATGAGGCTACAGCCAATAACAAACCAGGATATCAGATAGACGCAGTCAGACCTTTAATACAGAGGAAAATAACAGTACATCATGCAGGAGCCAATCCTGTTCCTGTTCAAAACTCTAACTGCACCATCTTTAGAAAGAAAGATTAGCATAACAGGCTTAAATTATGCTTTTTCCATCTGGAACCCGGTCCATGGGAGGCAGTAAAGTATTTCTTTTAACCAGTACTTATTTCCACAGAAAGATTGTTACAAGTATAAAGGGTACTTGAACCACTGTCTTTTGGATTACTTGTCTTGGCACCAGTAGAAATCAAGCATGACAACTTAATGGCCGTACACAAATGAAAGTATCCTTTCCTAGCACAAGAAGTTATTACATGCAAGGAGAGAATTGGGCAATTTACTCTAAGGCCATGTTGGCAGATCCAGAAATGACTAGTGACATAATTCGAAGATGTAATGAAAACACATATTCCAAAGAAAACACTAAATGAATTGGGTACTCCATATCTAGTGAATTCCTAATCTTGCAGGCATCCTCTGGTGCCAATGATCCATAAAGTGTTGAATCGGTGATATACAAGCACTTGTAACTGTGCGATGTATAAAAGTGGCAATTGTCATTGTATTCATAGAAATCAGATTGCATGAATTTCAGAGAACACATGCAAATTGAAAATATTGCAGTCAGTAATGATTTCCGATCAAAACCATTTTCTCCACGGAGCATGCAGCAGTAAAGCATGCAAGAGTCAACGTGGCATGAGATGAGACAGGAGAGAGTATTTACAATATATTCGACAAAGGATCAGGTTCATAGCTAACGTGGTGTGACATCAGTAGGTTTCTAGCTACAGAGTCAATTAAGCAGAAATACAATTTTTGTTCCTGGGGCAAATGAGACATATTTCTTTTCACAGGTGTGATGAGGATAGCACGATAAAGAACACTATCCACAAAGTAGAATTGTACACATAAGATCCTGCAAAATATTGTTTGATAGGTCAGTTTCATTCTGAGCTCAACAATGGAACATAAGACCCATATATTGCTCTTGCTGAAGCTTCTGAAATTTTTCTGTAATCAATATGCCCTATACAAAGCTCAGACTCAGTAGGCAGTAGTATCAGAGAACCACATTTGGCATCAGACCAAAATGCAGGCGGTAGGTAATAGCCAGAGCTGGACTGGGATCAGCAACCACCCCTGGCAGACTGCTGTCCGACTGGCCCTAGGAGCGGGAGGGTAGGTGCTAGTTAGAAGCACTGCTCTCACTTTTGTTACAGGGGGCCGATTGCAGTGACAAAACCGGCATCCATCCCGCCCGGTGCTTGCTGCCGCCAGTCCGGCCTTGGTCATAGCTAGTCAGAACCTCATGGAGTTAGTACCAGGGTTTTCACTTGAAAATCAGAATGAAATGAATGAATGAATGAATGAAATGAAAATGCGTCTTATATAGCGCAGAATAGCTGCCCAGGGGCGTCCAAGCGCTGAAATTGCATAAAAAATTGTGAGTGGAGAGACTTATTGGCACAGGGAAAGAGAGACAACTATTTATTGAATAGAAAAGTTTTCAAATGTTTTCTGAATGAGGTTAGGTCTGAGTTAGACCTTAGTTGGAGTGGTAAGCTGTTCCACAGCTTGGCAGCGTTCACAGTAAAAGAACGACCGCCTGACCTAGCCCGGTTGACTTTAGGCACCGTTGCAAGATACGCGCTGGCTGAGCGTAGTTGTCTACTGGGGAGGTATGGGGTTATTAGGGAACGGTTAATCAACGGGCCAGTTGCCCAGAATGACTGGTGGGCAATACAGAGGGATTTGAAAGTAATCCGGTCTCTCACAGGGAGCCAATGTAATTTTGCTAATCCAGGTTTAGCAGAGGACCTACGGGGGATTTGGAGTAGAGTCCGGGCTGCACAGTTCTGAATTACCTGTAACTTCCGCAAAGTGAAGTCAGGGGCTCCCAGATAAAGTGCATTTCCGAAGTCCAGCCTGGAGTGGATCAATCCCTGCACCACAGTCTGCCTAGCTTGGAAAGGTAACAAGGGGAGAATCTTCCTCAGCATTCTAATAATGCCAAAGCAGGTGGCAGACAGTTTAACAGCTTGATGGTCTAGCGTTAGGGTTCTGTCCAGCCAAATGCCCAAGCTCTTAATGGCATCCTTTGGTATTGGGGGGGGACCCAAACAGGCTGGCCAGATGGAACTCAGAGAGGATGGGGCCGAGCGTTCCAACATCATAACCTCTGTCTTGTCCCCGTTGAGTTTGAGGCAAGACAGGGTCATCCAGTTGTTCACTTTGCTCAGACATCCAGCCAGATCGACTATGGCCGTAGGGTCCTCAGCCTGCGTCAGTGAGACCACCAACTGAGTATCGTCCGCATAGGTAACGATCTTAATACCATATGGGCGGACGATACCTGCTAGTGGCCTCATATAGACGTTAAACAACGTCGGGCTGAGTGAGGAGCCCTGCGGGACTCCACAGCCCAAGGGTTTACTGGCGGAGATGGTGTTACCCTCAAAAACCTGAAATGTTCTGTTGGACAGAAATGACCGGAGCCACTTCAGCGCTCCTCCTTGGATCCCGATATCTTGAAGATGCTGTAATAAGATCTCATGGTTTACAGTGTCAAAAGCGGCACTTAGATCGAGGAGGATGACTGCCACCGATCCTCCCCGGTCTAAGATGCCTCTTGTTTCCTCCAGAACTGATAACAAAGCCGATTCCGTCCCATGTTTGGGGCGAAAGCCGGTTTGTGAAGGATCAAGCAATTGATTTTTTTCCAGAAAATTAGTTAAGAGGTTATTAATGTGTTTTTCCAATATCTTACTAATCCAGGGGAGCAGGGAAATGGGACGGTAGTTGTTAAAATTGTTCACGTCCATATTAGGTTTTTTGGCGAGTGCCCTCACCATCGCCTGTTTCCATGCTGGAGGAACCTTATTAGTGGAGATAGAAGCATTTAGGACCTTCAGTATGACCGGACAGATGGTATGATTGACTTTCATTAAGGCGCTGGGAGGAGCTGGATCACTGGGGGAGCCCGATTTAACCTGCGCCATTAATGTGGTCAGGGGGTCCAGGTGTAACATAGGAAACTCATCCAACACTGGTGATGATTTGTCTATTATACCCTGTTTAGGGTGCTCCAAGATTCCACCTGAGGCATTTGGGAAAGTAATTGGGAAGGCTGAATAGATAAGATTCACTTTATTGTAGAAGAAGTCAGCTAACCTGTTACATCGGGCTTGTGGAGCAACGGGAACAGTAATCGAGATGTCGGCTCAGTAAGACGGCCGTTTGCTCCTCTCTGACCATGGATGTACACGGAGGCAGAATGTGGTAGTAAAAAGCAGATGAGAACATAAGCTGCCGTAGCGCTTGTAGCGCTAAGGAAATAAAACGATCTGAGAGGATAAGAGAGAAAAATCCCGAAGTATTGGGTTGAGAGAAACAAAGTAGCAGGCTGACAGGAATGGAAGCAGCTGACACAGTGTTTCCAAACCCGGAGACCTCCCTCGGACCCGCCCTGCGTGGAATGCTGCTTTGCCGAGCGGAGCTGTCGAAAACTCTCTTGGCTTACCTGGCTGTTTTGGCATCCTGTGCGGAAAGAGATCACCGCTTGCAGTGCTCCTGGCTCCGTCGGAAGTGCACGAGAATTATGGCCCTGAACATTCCTGTTGTCGCGGGGGTAGAAGTAAGGACACGCTCGGGCTTGTGCTATCCCCCAAAGTGAAAACAGCAGTGAACACAGGCGCGGATGTTCAAACTAAACCGGGACCCAAGAAGCAAGTTTGCTCGGCAGCAAATTCCCAATTCAAGTCGGATGAAAAGAAAAACCGGACCGGAATGTAGCCGATTGCTGAGCCTACTGTGGATTAGTGTGGCTCACTGGTTAGAGGCGGCAGACCTGGGAGCAGAAGTCGGCCCGGGACCAGGGTTCAATTCCCGACGTGGCAGGGTCGTGGACTTGGGTCAGCGGACTCGATAATTCTCGCTTCGGTGCTTACTCTAATCAGGGGTTCCACTCGGCAACTCTGGGCATTAGCTTGCCTAATCTCCACAACGGCCCCATCAATTCCGGGGATGCCTGGCTCCACCTTGGGGACTCCCAGCAGGGACCATCCCACAGGGAAAGCTAGGACGGGTTCCCCAGAGTTATACAGCGCCAGGAAACCTACGGACGGGTAGCAGTGCACTTTACAAGCTCAAATACATTACATTACATTACTGTGTTGGAAATGCTGCGTGCGACCCCACTGCTCAAGTCGCAACAAGAAGGTGTATCAGAAGGTGCACCAGATGAATCAGGTGAGCAGCACCGGGGGAGGGGGGAATATGGACAAAGGAAAGGAAACCGGGGGAACGGAGATGTTAGACCCGCCAGCTATAGATAAGAGTCTGACGGTGAGCGTCAGCACAGCCATTGACAATGTAACAAGTGAACTGTGCCAGCCAAATCAACATATTCAATCCCCTGTTGCCGTAGAAACCCCCTCCTGCCCGCAGCCAGAGATACAAGTTTCTAGCAATGAGGACACAACAGCTACTACAAGACCTGCAGACAGAAAAATTTGCTAAGCAAAGGCCAATTAATACCTTAGGGGGCCCAACAGCAGTGACTGAGAATTATGCTGCATCTTCTAATCATAGAGAGCAAGATTTTTTCTCACTCTCAGATGGTATCTGGTCATTGTCCGGATCCCCCTCTGAGTCACAGGAAGATTCTAGCGATGAGAATTCGGATACTGGGAAAAAGGATATGACTGCCACAATGCGCAGAGCAACGAAAAGGGCAACTCAACTTAGTCCACAAAAGAAAAACCTACGGTGGGACTATTTGGGAGCGGAGCTATTTAGTACAAGCAATACAAGTATACCATCAACTGAGAATTCATCTCCTGCTGTACCTCCTACTCTGGATATTGTCATCCAATGTATACTCTCTCACCGTGAAAAGACACGACAAGATAGTAAACATGCGCAGACAACAATGCGTAAAATCCAGGGAGCAGTCAGAAAAGTCGCAACATCATGTGTGGTAATCAATGAACGACTCACAGCTCTTGAAGCCCGGACTGAAACATTGGAGACCGATGTTACCACAACGCGTACAACTACTGCAGCACATGACGCGCAGCTTGTTGACATACAGTGGAAACTCGAGGATTTTGAAAATAGACAGCGCCGAAATAATCTATGAGTCTTAGGGATCCCTGAGGGAAAGTTAGGAGCAGACACCCGTAGATACATGGTTGATGTCCTGTCTAAAGCATTCCCAGAGCTCGAGGAGTGGAATTGGGAATTGGAGATTCAAAGGGCGCACCGCGTTCCTTTTAATCTTAAGTCACCTCCATAGCCCAATACTAAACCCCATACAATACTTATCTACTTTGGCAATTTTTTGCTTCGCCAGGCAGTCTACGATAAAGCAAAACCCACGACAAAACGCAGTGGCGGGGATTACACTTTTTTTGTACAACCGGACTATTGTCACTTTACTGTTGAAAGACGCTAGCGCCTTCGACAAATGATCAAACCAGTGCAAGATCGTGGGGGACAGGTATTTCTTCTGCATCCTGCCCGGCTGAAAATAATTAAGGGAGAACATGACCGCTTCTTTACCTCAGAAATTAAAGTGTAAGAATATCTAGAGAAATTGACCTGAACTCATGGACTGATTAAATGTTCAGGATTAGGTTTAAAATCATTCTAGGGTGTATGGATATATCTCTCTAGTGTGTTTCTCTTCTTCCTTAGATTCCTTTAGTATACGTTTTCGAACCTTTTATCGGCTTTTTACTGTCTATGGTTTATTTTTGGGTCAGAGGGGAGTGACCATCACAGCAGACTACTCGTAGTCTCAATGCCTTTTTGTAAGGGAAGGGTAGGGGGCGGAAACCGAGGGGTAAGGGGCACGGATGTAGGGTGGGGAAAGGGGGTGGCCGAATGGGTGGGTCAAGGAAAAAAGGGGGAAAATGGAGAGGATATAAGTAAAAAAAGAATATAAAACAAACTGTATCAGGAGGCAAAGGCAATTAAAGCAGAGGAAATCGAATAGATCAAATGGCTAAAATTACTATTTATTCAGTGAACGTAGGGGGTCTTAATGATAGGCAAAAACGTATTAGAGTTGCAGAGATGTTAAGAAGTTTTAATGCTGACATTATATGCCAGCAGGAAACGCATATCCCGTGGGGGAACCGGGATAGGCTCGCTATAAGAGGCTATAATCTTCTGGCATGCTCTACCCAGACCTCAACTATTAGAGGGACTACGATTCATATGAAAGCTCGGTTAGGGTCGGCCATACGGACATTAGGAGACAAATCGGGAAGATGGGCGATGGCCCAGTTCCCTATGGGAATCACTGTATGTACGGTATACGGGATGAATGAGGATGATCCAGAGACCTTTAATTATTTAGAAATCGAGGCAGCATCATGGCCTGGCCCGTTAATATTTTGTGGCGATTTCAACATTCGTGATGAAAAAGGGTGAAAACCACGAGTTCATCATGCACTGTCTGCTCTACAAAGTAGTTACGATCTGCGTGATATTTGGGGACTGAAACACCCATTAGACCCTGGGTACACATATTACTCAAATCCACATAAAAATTTCAATAGGCTTGATTATTTTTTTGTGTCGTCCTGCCTTATCCCATCTGTTGAAGTAAAACAAACTCCCTAAATTGCCCTCAGACCATAACCCCTTAATTATGGGTCTGATACTTTCAAATCTAGAATATCCAAATACAAAATGGACATTTGATAGATCACTGCTGTATAATGAAAGCTATATAACGCATATTAAAAAATGGGTTATTGAATATTATGAGGTTAACCAATATAGCTCATCACGCAATATAGTATGGGACAGTTTTAAAGCTGGACTCCAGGGGGAGACAATTAGTTTCGTAGGAAAAGCCAGGAAACAAGAAAAGAACGAAATTAATACACTGATAATTAAACTGGGAGAGCTGGAAAAAGAATAAATAAGGGCAGTTAGACAAAATCAAGAGGGTGAAGAAATTATAGTACGTCAAAATATAGCAATTATCAAGGCTAAAATAAAAAATCACTATACTATGAAGGGAGCAGCCATTTATTAAGCACATAAGTCAGAAGGATATGAGAACGGCGAATCCATTGGCAAGGTTCTTGCTTTACGGACTAAACAAAGAATAGCTAAAAATAATATAACAGAAACTAGTGCAGTGATGGAGTTATATACACAGCAAAAAAGGATATCATTACAACCTTTGAGGAATTCTATCAAGATCTATATAAGCAAGGGAACACTGATGTTATGCTAGATTGCGATACTGAACACATTTTAGGCAATCAAAGTAGACTTAATGAAGAAATGCGGCAAGAGCTGGAAAAAGAAATAACTGAAACAGAGGTACTCCTCGCTCTTCAAGCTATGGCTACAGGAAAAGCGGCAGGTCCTGATAGGACCCCACTCGAGCTATATAAGGCGATTCAAAAAGAAATAGTCCCTATACTATTAGATTTGTTTATGGGGGTACAATATAATGGGATCCCTCCGGAGTCCTGGCAAAGGGCAGATACAGTAGTATTTTTTTTAAAAGGGAAGCCTGCGATAATCCCGCCTCATATCGACCCATATCTCTTATGAATACAGACACAAAATTATATTTGTCCCTCTGTCTCTAGGCTTCCTTTAGGACAGTCTGTCCTCCTGCTGGACCACGCAGACTCCTTCCCTCTCTCACCAGGCAAGCAGGCATCTGGCTGCTTAGGCAGACCTTCAACTTCTCCAGCAGAAAGTGCTGATTTCATTAAAAGACGGATTGTTTCTCTCTCTCTGTGCTTAAGCAGTTTTACGTCACCCGTGCCTCTTTCCTTCCACTCTGGAGGATCAATTTCTGATGCAAATCGAAATAGCTTTGCTCGCATCTTAAAAAGTTCTTCTTCGTCTTCTTCGAGAGTTTTAATATCTTGTTCTGGCAATGAAACGATCGGTTCAAAGTGGGGGTCATGGTTGGAGTTAAGGATTTCAGGTTCGGATGGTGATGCCTGGATGTCCGCCATTGGAGGATGGCGACGGATGCTGCGCGGCACGGGTTCCACTAATAAAATATATTTTATTATATATTTTAAAATATATTTATTTAAAATATATATAGAGATAAAACACTGAAGATCTGTGCCAACCATTACCTCACACCTCAGATGAGAGTTGAAGCCAAATGCAGGTAGTGACCGGGCATGGGTCTGGAATACATACGCCGATTATGCAGATGAAGCACCTAAACCTGAACTGTTGGCTATACGATTTTTAAATGCAGAAAATGCTCAGAAATTTAAAGCAAAATTTGACGAATGCAAAAATGAAGTAAAGGGCAGGAATCCGAAAGACCTGGGTAAAATCAATACTGCTGATAAAATCGCAGAGAAACTAGAAGAGTTGTCTGTAAAGGAGAAAACGGTGTTGCCTGTAGAAGAAAAAAATCAAACGCCCAAGAAGGAAACGACCAATGAAGAGAGTAAGGGCGAAAGTAAGGAAAGCATTGAGCCTGAGAAGAATGAAACCAGTGAAGAGAAATCGGAAGAAAAGCAATAAGTGATATTGCACCTTGTTCCTTACTATTATTTTTTTTTATATATATATAAGGGACTTGTGAAAAACGGAAATTCAAACATTCAGGTTATTTTTTTTCTAAGCTTTCGCCCTTTGGAATATCAGAGCAGTTCATTCCCCAGTCATGAAAATGTACTGTGCTAGCTTTCTTTTCCATAGTGGAAACACTTATTTATAGTCATCCAAGAGAATGAATAAATACACTTGAAAATGGCAACAAAAAAAAAAAGTGCTAATTTCAGGTGATGCCCATCACCTCTGGGAGACTGGCTGTTAGGCAGATACCAACCCTTGTCACATAGAAGATCTTTGATTATTCTGTGGAGGCATTCAAGTCTTGAAGGACTTGGAACTAGAACAAAAGGGGTTGTTGGAAATGGGGTTTCTGGTTATCAGAGTATGCACCTACTACAATCAGGAACCATCACTTTAGTCTGGGTAAGCTATATACACACTAAAAGATAACCTGTGCTCACCCTCTGGTAGCTTAGCACAGAGCAGTCAGGCTTATCTCAATAGGCAATGTGTAAAGAATTTGTGCCACACACTCACACAGCAACGCATTTAAAACACCACACAAATACTCCACACATGGGTGAGAACATTAGATTATAATTTAATGAGTAAAACAAGACAAAAATGACAGAAATTCAACAAGTAGAAGTGGAGTTATGCATTTTTAAAGATTAAATCAAAATCTAGTGCTTAAAGTTGGTAACAAGACAAAATATCGAATTCAAAATATAGAATTACCAAAATATCGAAGTCAAAATATAGAATGGACAGAATATCGAATGGACAGAATATAGTGGTGAAAAATATCGAATTGAAGGTAAGTAATTTAATATTGAATAGTAATGTTTACCCCTACGCTGTAAAACGCTTTCCCTACTGTTGCACTCTCTGGAGTGGGAATAGTAATTTTTACCCCTACGCTATCCAACGCTTTCCCTACTGTTGCACTCTCTGGAGTGGGAATAGTAATTTTTACCCCTACGCTATCCAGCGCTTTCCCTATTGTTGCACTCACTGGAGTGGTAATAGTAAATGTTATATTTATTATTTCATTATTTTACCTACTTTTAAGACATTTAAAAAAAATGATATTTTGACTAACTTTATTTTTTAAAACTATATTTTTGATTCGATATTTTTGTACTTACCAGTTTGTAGGGCAGGGTGGCTACAGGACTGACGCAGGTCACACTGAAAAGTACCTTGGATGGAGCAAACATCGATGTTGGCAACTCACTGTGCTGGTTCTGATCCGTGCAGGAGAGGAAGGCTCCATCGACGGACCCCATTACGATGCAGGCAGTGCGTCGTTGTCAAGCCACACTGTCTGTTGTCGTTGAGCCGCAAAGTCCGTTGAAGCGATATCGCCAATCGGCTCCTGCATCTACGTTGAAGGGAAATGTGTCAGTTCCGATCGGTGCAAAGCCATCACTGCATTGATTTTGATGGTTCAGGACAGCAGAAATCCCCTCTCAAGGGTTCCGCACTGAACTGGCACCACTTGGCAGGGCGGGACTCACAGATGACAGAGTCCAGGTGCTGTTTCAGAGTTAAAAGAAGTCTTAGATGGCCCTGCGACTTCAGAACAGGGTGCAAGCCAGCAAGTCCTTGGAGTCACTGTGGGTTTAAGTGAGATGGCTCCACTCCTTGTCCTCAGAAGGGCAGTGATCAGCAGCTAGGTCAGCAAAGCAGAAAAGCAGTTCTTCCAGAGCAGCAGTCAAGCAGAGTGGCCATCCTTGTAGCACAGCAGTTGTTACTGCTGGCAGAGTTTTTCACAGGTACAGTAGTAGACTGCCTTGGTAGGGTCAGAGTCCCTGTATTTATACCTAGTTGTGTCTTTGAAGTGGAGGTCACTTCAAGCGAGTCCCTTAAAGTACACAGGTCCCCCATTCAACCAATCCCTGGCTCCAGACTATCAGTAGGGGGTGATCAGTCCTTTATGTGGGAAACAGGATGCTGCCTATCGAGGTGTAAGTATCAGCTCCCTCTCTTTCTTCCTGCCCAGGATGAGCTATAAGAATGCAGATGAGTTCTCTGTCACACTCACCCTTCTTGTGTTAGTGGCTATCTAGAGTAAATGCACAAAGTTTAGCTGTCACCCACCTCAGACATGTATTGGAGACAGGCTGCCGGAAGTTCGGGCTATATAAAACTTTATAAATAAATAAATAAGGCATACAGAGCGGTAAAGGTAGAGAAATGCCCACTTTCTAAAAGTGGTATTTCAAAAATAGTAATGTTAAATCCAACTTTACCATTAAAGAGGATTTATCATTACCATCCCAAAGATCCAAAGATATATAACATGATGCAGTTGTTCCTTTCTGATCAAAAATTATATCTTAAAAGTGTTTTAAGAAATTCCCATTGCTAGCCTATGAAAGGAGTAGGCCTCACAGTAGTGAAAAACAAATTTAGCTGTTTGTCACTACCAGGACATGTAAAATTAAAAAGTTAATGTCCTACCATTTAGTTACACAGCAACCTTCCCTGAAGGCTAAATAGGGCCTACCTTAGGGGTGACATGTGTAATATAAGGGGAGTTTAAGACTTGGCAAGTGGTTTTAAATGCCAAGTCAAAGCAGTGGCGTCACAAGGGGGGTGCGGGGGGTGCGGACCGCACCGGGTGACACCAACACCTGGGGTGACACCAATCTGCACTGCAGCCTCGCTGCCTCGCCTCTGCTCTCACCTTTACTGTCGCTCCCTGTGCAAGCTTGTTCCTCATGCTGTTCACACTCGCCAGCGTCTCGCAGGAGATCTGCAATGCTTGACTGCAATTTTCTTTGCTCACAAGGCAACTCTATAGCAGCCTAGCTCATCTGAGGGTGCATGGTTTGCAAGACAGAGAGAGAGGGAGCTAGAGGGAATAAGAGAGAGGGAGCTAGAGGGAGCAAGACAGAGAGAGAGGGAGCTAGAGGGAGTAGGACAGAGAGAGGGAGCTAGAGAGAGTAAGACGGAGGGAGAGGGAGATAAAGGGAGTAAGACAGAGAGAGAGGGAGCTAGAGGGAGTAAGACAGAGAGAGAGAGCTAGAGTGAGAAAGACAGAGAGAGAGGGAGCTAGAGTGAGAAAGACAGAGAGAGAGGGAGCTAGAGGGAGTAAGACAGCGAGAGGGAGACAGAGGTAGCTAGAGGAAGTAAGACAGAGAGAGAGGGAGCTAGCCAGAGAGAGGGAGCTAGAGGGAGTAAGATAGAGAGAGAGGTAGCTAGAGGGAGCAAGACAAAGAGAGAGGGAGCTATAGGGAATAAGAGAGAGGGGGTAGAGGGAGCAAGACAGAGAGAGAGGGAGCTAGAGGGAGTACGACAGAGAGAGAGGGAGATAGAGGGAGTAAGACAGAGAGAGGGAGCTAGAGGGAGTAAGACAGAGAGAGAGGGAGCTAGAGGGAGTAAGACAGAGAGAGATGGAGACAGAGGGAGCTAGAGAGAGGGAGCTGGAGGGAGCTAGACAGAGAGGGAGCTAGAGGGAGTAAGACAGAGAGAGAGGGAGCTAGAGAGAGTAAGACAGAGAGAGAGGGAGACAGAGGGAGCTAGAGGGAGTACGCCAGCGAAAGAGGGAGCTAGACAGAGAGAGGGAGTTAGAGCAAGCAAGACAGAGAGAGAGGGAGGGAGCTAGAGGGAGTAAGAGAGCGAGAGGGAGCTAGAGGGAGCAAGACAGAGAAAGGGAGCTAGAGGGACTAAGACGGAGAGAGAGGGAGCTAGAGGGAGTAAGACAGAGAGAGGGGGAGCTAGACGGAGCAAGACAGAGAGAGAGGGAGCTAGAGGGAGCAAGACAGAGAGGGAGCTAGAGGGAGTAATAGAGAGGGAGCTAGAGGGAGTAAGACAGAGAGAGAGGGAGCTAGAGGGAGTAAGACAGAGAGAGAGGGAGCTAGAGGGAGTAAGACAGAGAGAGAGGGAGCTAGAGTGAGAAAGACAGAGAGAGAGGGAGCTAGAGGGAGTAAGACAGAGAGGGAGACAGAGGGAGTAAGACGGGGAGAGAGGGAGGGAGCTAGACAGAGAGGGGGAGCTAGAGGGATTAACATAGAGAGAGAGGGAGCTAGAGGGAGCAAGACAGAGTGAGAGGGAGTAAGAGAGAGAGAGAGAGGAGCTAGAGGGAGCTAGACAGAGAGAGGGAGCTAGAGGGAGTAAGACAGAGAGAGAGGGAGCTAGAGGGAGTAAGACAGAGCGAGAGGGAGCTAGAGGGAGTAAGACAGAGAGAGGGAGACAGAGGGAGCTAGAGGGAGCAAGACAGAGAGAGAGGGAGCTAGACAGAGAGAGGGAGCTAGAGGGAGTAAGACAGAGAGAGAGTGAGCTAAAGGGCGCTAGACAGAGAGAGAGGGGGCTCGAGGGAGTAAGAGAGAGAGAGGGAGCTAGAGGGAGTAAGAGAGGGGGCTAGAGGGAGTAAGACAGAGAGAGAGGAAGCTAGAGGGAGTAAGAGAGAGAGAGGGAGCTAGAGGGGGAGCAAGACAGAGAGAGAGAGGGAGCTAGAGGGAGTAAAACAGAGAGAGGGAGCTAGAGGGAGCAAGATAGAGAGGGAGGGAGCTAGAGGGAGTAAGACAGAGAGAGAGAGAGCTAGAGGGAGCAAGACAGAGAGAGAGGGGGCTCGAGGAAGTAAGAGAGAGAGAGGGAGCTAGAGGGAGTAAGAGAGGGGGCTAGAGGGAGTAAGACAGAGAGAGAGGATGCTAGAGGGAGTAAGAGAGAGAGAGGGAGCTAGAGGGAGCAAGACAGAGAGAGAGGGAGCTAGAGGGAGTAAAACAGAGAGAGGGAGCTAGAGGGAGCAAGATAGAGAGAGAGGGAGCTAGAGGGAGTAAGAGAGAGAGGGGGAGCTAGAGGGAGTAAGAGAGAGAGCGGGAGATAGAGGGAGTAAGAGAAAGAGAGCGGGAGCTAGAGGGAGTTAGACAGAGAGAGGGAGCTAGAGGGAGTAAGACAGAGACAGAGGGAGCTAGAAGGAGTAAGAGAGGGAGCTAGAGGGAGCTAGACAGAGAGAGGGAGCTAGAGGGAGTAAGACAGAGGGAGAGGGAGCTAGAGGGAGTAAGACAGAGAGAGAGGGAGCTAGAGGGAGTAAGACAGAGAGAGAGGGAGCTAGAGGGAGTAAGACAGAGAGAGAGGGAACCAGAGGGAGCTAGAGGGAGTAAGACAGAGAGAGGGAGCTAGAGGGAGCTAGACAGAGAGAGGGAGCTAGAGGGAGTAAGACAGTACCTAGCGCCGTACATTTCCGACAGAGGTGGTCCATGCGGTAAGTCGTGAGGGGGGTGACACCATGAGTTACCCGCACCGGGTGACACCAACCCCAGTGACGCCACTGAGTCAAAGTAAGGGTAACTGCGCACACTGGCCTTGCAAAGGCAGGCCTGAGATAGGTTTGAAAGGCTACTTGTATGGGTGTCACAATCAGTGCTGCAGCCCACTAGTAGCATGTAGGTAACAGGCGCTGGGTATATGGTTTTCCACTTTAGAACAGCCATAAAAGTAAACAAAATTTGGCAATTGTGCATAGACCAATGTTACTATGTTTAAGGGAGAAGCACATGGACTTTAGCCGGAGTAGTACATGCACTTTAGCACTGGTTAGCAATGGTAAAGTGCTCAGAGTCCTAAGGCCAACAAAAAGATAGGGCAATAAGAGGAGGTAAACAGGCAAAAGGTTTGGGGAAAGACCACCCCAAAGATGACAGGTCTAACAAGGGTAGTTTGCTTTCCACTTTTATACACATTTTTCTATAGAGGTTGTCAATCCATCATCTCGAACTTCAGACACATTTTGTGATGATTCTTTTTTCGAGTGTCCTTATAAGACTGCTACCCACCTGCAGCGTTTGTAGTGATGCTTCTCACAGCAGGTAGCACTGGAGCTTTCTCCAATTTTAAACACCCACGCCAAAGGGACAATGAAGTGTGTGGTTTCTGCAGCTGGCTGTGATCAACCTCTCTGAAGCAGTAATTAGGGATAGCAAAAGAGCCGGCCCTGCCTAGAAACTTCCTTACATTACACAATATAATTGCATTCCAACCCCTCACCCCTACCATCAACAAAATGGCAGTGCTCAGGAAAAACTAATCAGCATTCTCTTGCTAACAAAATTGATTGTGGAAATTCTAAAGATCGCCCGGCCTTCATCTACCTCACTTAGTGGCAGAATCTTCACTATCCAGCCACAACAAAGCAGAAAATACACTTCCACTATCTTGGGAAGCTGTCCTTGTCCTCTGTCTTGTGCCATGATAAGGCACGTCTTTACAATTCACATGCGTATCATCTGTGAGAAGAACCTGAAAGTAGTATGTTGCCTTTCAAGTATATATCTATGATACAGACGGTACACATACGCTTTGGTGTCCTAGCAAATTAAGATACGATGGAGAGTTCAGTACATAAAAATAATGAGAACCTTGGAATTCATGGGTAGACATTGATATTGAGCTCAAGCTGCAGTCGATGATGACAACCAGAACCTGCAGCATATGCCAGTTGTGAACAACCCACCTCAGTGGGGCTAGGAAGCCAAAATAGAAAAAAGAGCAAGCAGGCCATGGTGGAGGATCAATAAGGGACATGTTTTAGATCACCTTTAAAGCTCCATTATGAGTTTTCTAACAGATAGTGGAAACATCCCTTGGTGCAATGGTGAACAGGGACAGGTGGTGAGTTTTGGGAATTGGAGCTGTGCTATAGGTTCGGGACATCACTCCAGTTAGCTTGGGGAGAGCTGTGGTTGAGATGCTATCCAGAGAAGATATTTGTGTGAGATTGAGAGAAGGGTTTCCCAATGGTGTTAGAATACTACATATGGAACTGCAACTGAACCGCTGGGTGGAAGACTTGCAATCTGTTTATGAAATAACAAAATGTTTTCATCCTACAATTCTGAAAAAAATATAGAAAGATGACTAGTGCGCCCATTTTGTGAATTCCCGCTGCCAAACCGATTAGGTGTTCCAAATGAAACAAAATAGAAAACAGGCCTCGTAAGGGCAATTTTAGAATATTAAATCAATACTGCACATTTGAGATGTGTGTTTGCTTTCAAACACAAATTAATATAAATGTCAGTATATTAGATTCAGATTGCATGTGGCATACAGTAAATCTTTAATAAGCATGTGTAAGTATGGCATTTTATATCAAATATACGTGAGACATTAGTGCACACATTACATAAATCCTTGTCATTTCTAGAGTAAACACATTCTAAATATTGTGAGGATGGTTTCTATTCAATGATTGAAACAGTAAATCTTGTTTCATGAATTAAGGCACACAGCGTATATTAATGTTCTAATTCTTCAGCAAATGCACTTCATAATGATGATAAGTGCTACTCCTTGCAATAATGTCATTAGGCCACATAGGAAACATGTGCTAAGTGCACGATTATGTTATGCATTTGTGACGTGTAAAGGTGCAGTCAAAATTACGCTGCTCCAGATGTTTTCAGGCTAATCCACCACATTTACTTTCCAGAAGACTTTCCAGAAGGAGAGCTTGTCAACAACTATATTGACAAGCATGAGAGCTTGGTGGCATACTCTTTGATGGACAAAGCCACTGTCAGGGTTATGAAATGCAGTGTAGGATCCCCAGATGGGAAAAGCAGACATTAAGTCAGCATTCCTAGTGTTGCCGGTTCCCCTTATAGAAGATTACATTTGAAGGGCAGATAATTGTTGATAAGGTGATGCTGATGAGGTGCTCTGTAGAATGTGCAGTTTTTTTTGTATTTGTTCTTTGAATAGATTGTGAAGTCAGATACAGGATCGTGGCAGTAGTTGCAGTACCTTGATGATTTTCTGTTGTAAGGTAGTAAAGGTTGACATGGAAAATATGACAGTTTGTAGAGTAATGTATGAATTAATTAACTAATTGTAGAGTACTACTGGTACCCAAAGTAATGGGCCTCCGGGTGTCAGGGAATAGACAGATCGAAGAATGATCGGACCTGGTAGAGTGGTTAGTGTAACAAAAAACACGGAGTTAGAAAATCAAAGAGTGAATTGGGCTGGAGGGAGTTATATTCTGCTGAACATATCCTGAACTTGTTTGTGAAAGGCCTGGCGGTGAGAGTAAGAGTTTGGAAGTTAATCCTATTGATCACTGTAATCCAGGGAAGGTCTTTGAGCTGTGCCAAGGTGGGACTATATCAAGGAAGAAGTAGGAATAGTCTTACTCCTGTGTTTTGAGCTATTTATAATTTGGAAGTGAGACGTTTCTGTAAACTTAAATATAACGCTTTGGCATCATTGAGTCTAGAAGGGTTGATAGCATGCACCTTTGCTTTAAAAGGAGAGGATGGTATTTTACATTTTTTTTAGTGCCTGGAACAAAGCATCAGCCTGTGACTGAGGTGCCTTGTTGACAAAAAAGTAAGATTCAAATCAAACATAGCACTTGGGCTTCTAGTTATTTGGACCGGGGCACAGGGCTGGACTGGCCGTAGTGGGTGTCATGTCCTCAATGCAATAACGACAGACACGATATATACTTTTAATGTAGAGCTTTATTAGCTACCTCTTGGTCGGTCCCTGTCCCTACTCTAACCCACTAGCGGGTCCTGGCTCCTCCTTTTCCTCTTTCTAGCTCCGCCCTCCCAGGCACTAGACTGCATTGCACGATGTTACATCTCTCCCTTTCTTAACAAAATTAAATTAACTCCTACCAAGTTTGCAATTGTCCACTCAGCCCCATGAGTCGGCAGACAGTCTGCATGGGCTCAGATTCAATCCGGTCTTCAAGCATCAGTAAGGTTGAATCAGTGATGAGCCTGTCTTTGGCCGATCTTTCTGTTGTCTCAACACCAATATCTTTGACCACGGGAGCGCATTCTTGAAGATGTGAGACATCGTGCGTAAACGGCTTGTTCTCAGATTCCACAGTTGTCACAATTTCTTTTTGCTGTGTGACTACTGATATCTCAGCGTGGCAGTGGCGGTCTGTTCTCCATTGTGGCACTTGTTGTTCTAAGCATCCGCCTGTTAGTTCACTTCTTGTACTCATTCGGTCAGGGGCGTCAATGCTCTCGTGCTCACGACCCTGCATATTGGACAATGAAGCACTGAGTGTCTTGGTCCGGTTTTGGGAGGCATATGCAGGCTCTGTTGGTCCTGTCTGCTCCCACTCGCATTTGTACATGTTGAACTCTTTGAGCATTGGGGCATGGGCACGTTCCGTTCTCATCCCCTCTTGTCTTCGTGATGCGGATCCATCTTTGCCAACGCACCTTGTCTTCTTGACGGAATAATGAGACAGTCCTTTCCTACACCACTGTATAGTGTCCCATATGGTTGTCCTTCCTCTGAAAACCCTTGGGGTCAGCCTCGCAAGCCCCGTCAGGGGTGACGGTACCCTCCTCAGGTCCGGATATGACTGCAACCAACGGGACAAGTTGCTTGACGGGGTGATCAAATGTTCCGAGACATCTGCGTGCAATATGTTGTTTTGGATGGGTAGAGTAGCCTCTGAGTCCAAGGTCCGTTCAGGTGATCGGTGCCATTGATGTTGTCGTGAACTTGATTCTGTTGACCCCAGTGATAGTACCGACATGTCTTCTGAATCAGAGAGGTCTCTTGCTGCTTTTCTACGGGACCCTCCTTTCAAATGTGTTTGAACTGATACCCTTCTTGAATTGGTATGCTGTGACGAACTGCTCTTAGATTTAGAGCTGTCTTTGGGACACTTCTTGGGGTATGTGTCTCGACATGTCTTCCATGTTGTTTCAGTGGAATAACTATCTGACAACCAAGTGTGTATTTCTTTCATTCGATCCCAGGGCCTTTCATTGCTGCCCTTCTCATATGATGTTACTGGCCTCCTCTCAGTTCCCTCATTTTCACGTGTGTACTCGCCTCTCACTTTCTGGTGTCGGAGTGAGTCACTCAGTTTTGTGAGGCCTCTTTCGTCTACTTGTTCGCTGGGAGCCCCGGTGTCTGTGTCCTGGGAGTCGTGTTTTCTACGGCTGCATGTTTCTTCTGACTTGTCTGTGAAGATTGGTGACCCGCGGATTGCTCGGGTGTGTTTGTGTACCGGCTCCCAGAGTTGACATGACTGGTCCGGTATTCTGAGCTTGTCTTTCCTTCATGCTCGTTGAGTAGGCTGACATTGGTTCCATCCCTGTGATCTGTCCCACTTGACTTTTCTTCAGAATAGTTTGAGCCATTTGCTAAGTGACGTTGAATAACTCCCTGAGGTTATGTCTGTGAGGCTGTCATAGTCCTGGATCATCCCAGTCTTTTGTCTTTGCGTTGTTGACTCAGAGTCTTTTATGTCATTTTGTCTCTCCCGCTGTCTTGTCTCTAGTCTACTTTCGCCCTTCCTTTTTCTGGTTTCAGTTGCCTCTTGAATTTTATTCTCTGACCTGAGGGAAGTCTCCTTTCGCTTATCTTCTCTTATTGCATTGATGTGCAACTCACTTGACAACTCTCTTGTTTCGGCTCGCTCTCCAGCTTTGGCCCTCCTGATGATTTCCTTCAACGAGAATTGCCTTTGAAGTATCTTGCACTGTGCGTCCGGTTTTGAACAGCTTTCAATCGCCCGAAGGCGGATGGCTTCCTCATTTGTGAATGTATTGAATTGACAGTATCGTACCAACTTTTGTAACCGCCTTACGAAGTTTGATAAGGATTCCCCTGGTTCCCGCCGTGCTGCATTGAAAATGATGCGTTCATGATCGACATCTTCCTTTGTGGTGAAATGAGCACGTATCGTTCTTTTGAGTGTTCTATATGTTCCTGTATCCTTTGCTGAAAAGGTTCTGATCAGGCGTCGGCCTTCGTGACCCACCAATTGGAGTAGTAGTAGTAGACGTTTGCTATCTCTTCGCTCTCCGGTAACGTCAAGAAATGCATCCAGTGATGCCAGCTACCGGTTCCATTCTGGACCCAGACTCTGGGTGCCGGTCTGTGTCACTGGGGGTGGCACTCCAATGCAGGGGCTCGATGTATGTGTTTCTTCTCTCACCGACATGATGGTGGAATGTGCTGGCATGACAATGTCGCAGGACTGTTCCCTTATTCTTCTTCTTGTCTTCTTTTGCTGACCCTTCCCGGCCACTTGTCTTTGTTTGGTCGTTTCCTTTGAATTCAGGTAAGGTTCACCACTCCAAGGTGACTATTGTATGTTGTCCGCTCCTGGCGCGACTGTCTCTGTACGCTTCCGTGAGTTAGGCTTGGATCTCCTGACATCAAGTGGTCACCATCCAGCTGCACCATGTGTGACTCGTGGCTCTGTGATTTTCCACTCTCTTTGGTGTTGCGTGCTAACTGCAGGTGGTCGGTGGGGCTGTTGCAACGATATGTGGCAACGTTAACATCTTCTTCCCGCGCTTCCACTTCGTTGATGAGAGAAGGCTTCTTTGATATTTGTCTACTCACGCTTCTGGAACGTTTGTTTTATTAATCTCTGTTGCTCTTGAATTGTTGGTCTTCACATAGTGCTGAACATGTACCTTGGTACTTGCCTTTGCTTATGTTTGTTGCATTCTCAGTGCATGCATTTTCAGTATATGTCTTCAGTGCATCCTTTGCACTTACCAGTGTTTGCAGTGTTCTTTTACATTCGGGTTTACATTCAGTGCGATCTTCGCGATCTTCACTTGTTTCTGGCACTGCCTTCTGCTCTCTTCAGCTTGTGCCACTGTTGTCTTTTGCATTTGCTTATGCTTGTTTCACCACACTTCCTATCTTGCTTGTACTTGTTGGTGCTTGTTCTTCCACTCACTTGCATTTACCAATGCTCGTTTTCATATCGCGCCTCTTGCATTTGTTTGGGCTCGTTCTCTCGTTTCCTTTCTGCCTTCACGCGTGTTTGTTTGTTGTACAGTTATCAATGTTTGTTTGGCTATTGTCACTACTTCAATCTTGCATGTACCAATACTTGTTTCTACAATTGTCAGTGCCTGTTTTGCAGTTTCCAATGTTGCCTCACTTCATGATGGCCGCCCATTCACTTCATAGGGATGTCCTTGACTGCGGCCTGACCTCAAAATGGCCGCCACCAGTCATCCACGAGGTTTGAGCTCCTCTCAGCCTCAGTCACACTCAGGCTCTTTCTACACTCACCGAGGGTCCCTTCTTCCCGCAGCAGGGATTTGGCTGCTCCACATCAACTTCTGGGCCACTTTCCACCATTCAGGTAGGCCGGGGCAGGCTCTAGCGTCTTCCGCTCGCCGCGTGCCGTTTCTCACGCATCAGGGGTGAGACCCGATGTCGGCGAGATCGGCGCTTTCGTTCTGGCGCCTCCGCAGGCTTCACTTGCCTTTCACTGTGCTCCTCACTGGAGCAAGACGTCTCAGGAAGGCTGGGGTGGGCTCCCAGTTTGCTCTTCTGGGTCCCGCGCTCACTCGGCGATGCCATGCCACTCCCACGCATCGGGGGTGAGTCGCGTTTGTGGCGCGATCGACCTCACCTCTCCTCAGCGCCCCAGCGCTTCTTATTTTCAGCTCCTTCTGGGCTCTACACAGTGGCCTGACTGTGGAGCAGGGGCATGTGCTGCTGGCCTCTCAATCTAGGCGGCAGCCTCGCTTCCCACAGCAGCGTTTCTTCTCTTTCTCACGCTGCTCAGGACAGGGCACTCCTTCAGGTTCCTGTGGGTGGCAGATGCACCAATCCCACCCTCGTCGCCAGTTGTCATGTCCTCAATGCAATAACGACAGACACGATATATACTTTTAATGTAGAGCTTTATTAGCTACCTCTTGGTCGGTCCCTGTCCCTACTCTAACCCACTAGCCGGTCCTGGCTCCTCCTGTTCCTCTTTCTAGCTCCGCCCTCCCAGGCACTAGACTGCATTGCACGATGTTACATCGGGCAAAAGGCATTTTCCCGTAGGCCGCCAGGGTGGAGGCAAGTTTTGGGCCTTTGCAGGGCCTTTTTTTCACAGGGATGTTTTTGCAGCATAGCTACAATATCGGACCCTGTGACAAAATCCGCAGAAACCAACCCTGGCTCCAGGGGGCTGGCCGAGCACTTTGCCAGGCTTGGCCTGCTGGGGCTGAGAGGAGCTCAGCTCAGATGGCACCACAGGTCTGACCAGATGAATATGGAGCTATCCATAATAAGAATTTCAGTTATGATTGAATTAAGGTTTAGGCAACTGTCCTTAAGCCAGTTGGTTACGGCTGATAGGCATTGTTTAGAAGTCAACTGCGTGGGTCCAAAATTGTCATTTATGGATGCAATGAACTGTGATCTGTATAAGAAAAGAACAAAAGTCTAGGATCAAGCTGGCTAAGGGAGCTATATACGTATTAAATAGAATAGGGCTGAGGGAAGAAGCCTGTGTGACCTCAAATTGTTCCAATTTATATTTCTTGGGTCCGGTCTGGAAGAAATAAAGTGGGTCAGATCAATGCAGCCCTGCAAATTCCTAGATCAAAGAGTCTCCACAGCAGAAGACCCGCAAGATAGTATTAAAAGCAGCTGACAGGTCCCTGAAAAGATGACTGGAATTATTTGATTTGCCAATGACTCCTTTAAAAATATAAGGACATATGACCATCACATTTCTAGGCATTGAATTGGACTCAGCATCATTAGGATCATACTTGCTGGAAAGGGAAACTAAAAGTGTTAAGGGACCTTTTTGCCTGAGGTGGTAGAAAAAAAGAAATATTTTATGAAAAATGTGCAACAGGCTCAGGGCCACCTGACCCTTGTGTGCATGATTGTTTTGTTAGTAGAGCTTTCCGCTGTCACAAGGCATTTGCCAAGAGGGGTGTTTCAGAGCCGCATCATGGATTTAGGCTTTAGAAAGTAACAAGACGAGATATATAATACATTCCTAGACAGTTACAATGGAGTGACAGAGTCATTCCAAACTGACCTAGTTACTTGGACAGTGGCAATTTTTTCTGAGTCTCCCAGTGCAGGGGGTTTCAGCTGGAACTGTAAAGGGTGCTGCTGTACTGACTGGATTCCGAGGACTGGAGGAAACATAGGCACAGCATTGCTTTTCTTGAACTCTTTCCAATAGTGTTAAACATGACATCAAGGGGACTAGGACTAACTAGCAATGGCAAAGCCAACAGGTCTTGGTAAGTCGAGAGCTTTTAGCATTGTCAATGTTAATGACTTTTAGCCATGCTGAATAGCAGTGGGATGCTGTTCAGCATGGCTGAAAGTCATGTACAAAGGCTCTATGATCCAGCCTGCGCTGTAGTCTGAACTCGCATATTTGAAAGTGCTGCACAATTGGCACCACACCTCAATGAAAACAAACTAAGGTTTTACCAATGATTTTATTTGTAAGTGTTTGTTTCCCTTTGCTGGTACTATGTTTCCTACTGCAAAATGTGTGTCATTTTACTTCCCATTGAGGTGTGTGACCAAGCTTTCTCTAGTTAAGAACTTGGAGGGAATGTTGAAAAAATCCTAAGCAAATCATGCCCACTTCAGTTTTTTCCCTGAAGTAACACACAAGCGTGCACACACTCACCAAACCTCCAGTGCTGATGTCTCTGAAAGTGAGAGAGACACGGCAGGCTGAGCTAGGCTCAGGCTGGATTTATCTTCTGCTTAGTAGGCCCGAAAGACCAATAAAATATGGGAAAGGAGGGGTAAAAAGAGAAATAAGAACAAGCTCCATCTGCAATACCTACAGAATGGGGAACTGTGCAGTTTTCATGTTTATATTCTTTTGGGATAGGATGTGGCGTAATGGCTAGGGTGGTCAACTTTAAAACTGGGGAACCAGGTTCGAGTCACAGCAGGAGGCTCAACATGCTGTGATTCTGGGAAAATTACTTAGGGCCAGAGGTACGACCATGACAATTTGCGACTCGCAAATTGCGTTCGATTGCGAGTCGCAAAATGCCAGGTACAACAGTGTCTGAGACACTGTTTCCGGTTCCCAATGGGGTCGCAAATTGCATGCCTCATGAATATTCATGAGGCGCTCGCAATTTGCGATCTCATTGGAAATGGCGGACACTCCCAGGGATGGTGGCCTGCTAGGCTCAGCAGTCCTCTGATCAACGGTGGTTCACCAACAACAGATACTCCACTACCACATACTCGCCTGGGCCCATAAAACCAGGCGAGTTAAACCGGCGGGGGGGTTAAGTTTTATATAATTTCACAAACTGTTTAGGATTAGTTTATTCAATACCTTTGTTCAATTTTAAATTTTCAACTAACCCTTCGCAGATCTACAAGTTCTTTCCTCTGGTCAATGGACCATTAGTGCGATCTAGTTGATGGCGATAATTAACCCACTTTTACATACTTTAAGTAAATCACCACAGTCTCAAGACGTTTTCAAATCTTTATCTAAACTTTAGATGCATGTGAACAGTCTTAATACAGTGCAGTCACCATCATTCATAGGAGAGAAAGTTAAACTAATAAACACAATGCATTTATCTCTGACTCACTCAATAATTGATGATGGAAAGACATAGAGAAAAGATCAACCACATTAGCAAATAACAGAAAATTATATTTACCAAGGATGGTGTGGAAGAACAACCCCCTGGCCAAAGCGCTGGTAGGCGTCCCCTGAGATAGATTCAGGAGACAAAGACTTAAGGACAGGAATCAGGACAGGATAGTTACCCTTTTTAAGATACTCAATATTCTTCCCCGATCTTCAGATCTAACCCAATTAAATTAGGATAGAAATTTCTGCTTCGGGTTCTGGAATCAGCTCTTCATCAGCAATTCAGCATCACACAGCATCAGCTTCTCTCCCCAGCATTCTCAAGTCTCCGCTCTGACTAACTAACTAAAGCTATCTTAATTAAACATTTAGTTCTGCATGTTCCACCCATTAATGTTTCAATATCGGAAATATACGAAATTTGATTGGTCCAGCAAAGGGGGGGGGGGGGTCTTCATCACACCATGCTTACATGTCACTAAATTCAGTTAAACAATTGTTCGTAAACCCAACCCCTTACTTTTTATTCTTACATTTTATTCCCATATACTACTGGAAACATTAAAACATTATGATGAATAGAACATTTCACTGTTGAACTCTGCACCATCCGTTCCCATGGAGTAGCACTCGATCTTGGCTCTCTTTCAACTGCTTTGTCATTGACCTTCAAGGCATTACAGCAAACAAATGATGGACGAAATGCTGACAATGCATACATTCACCCCCTGTCAAAATATCCATCCTTCTTTTGCCCACTACGCCACCCCAGTCTGTACCCAGTCATATGCAAATCAGTCTTGACCCTGTGCCCCATGGAAACAGTCCAGACCGAACTGCCAGGCCACGTCTTCCCTAGACCGGAAACAAGCATCCTGGGACCGGTTTCAGAGTTTATCACCCTTCTTCAGCCAGACTATTTGAATCCAGTGGCACAGTGAGCAAGGGACCTACGTCGAGGCATACCTGTTGGACTTGACCCTTTTGGCAGGTTTACCCCGAAACTTTTTGCTTTCTCCTAGCCTGTTTCTGTAACCTGGTGTTGGTGATTTTAGGCTTCTGCACACTTTTTCACTGTGGTCCAGTATAAAGTCTGTGTGCTTTCGGTGTATGTGTGGTGAGATGGGCCTTCCCTCCCATAGGAATGCATGGGGGATATGAGTGTCCCTGATAGTTCCTGGTGTGGGAGGAGTGCAGGGGCGAGTTTAGTATGTGCAAACTCATGAGAATAAATGCTGCGCAATGGTGTGTGCAGATTGATTGTGACTAGTGAAGAAGTGCCACTTTTATAAGTTGGCATTTCTGATGTGAATTGTATGTCTGGCTTGTGATTAACAGGGGCTTGCTGGTGTGCTTGGCTCCAGGAGCCAGGATGGGTCTGCCCAGTGGTGAATAGGGAGATCTGCATGTAGATGGGAGGGAGGAGTTGCACCTGGGACCTGAATAGGGCTTTGCCTTCCCTCCACAATGCTGGCTCTACCCCCTGTGGTGTGCCAGGACTGTGGCAGCCTCTTAGCGCCTGGTGAGCTCTGTTTTTTAAAATTCCCCAAGGAAGGAGGATTGAGTGGATTTGGCAGCACGGCGCTGTCTGATGAGGAGAGCGAATCGCGGGTGCCTACCCCGCATTGTGGTGCATCCACTGGCGGGAGCCTACCCCGCTTTATTTTTTATTCTGATGCGGCCTAGCGGGAACCTACCCAGCTTATTTTTATATGTTAGTGCGCGGGTGCCCACCCCGCGGCTTTGCCGGTATTTGTTTTATTTAAATCACAGCAGGTGCCCACCCCGCGTCTCACCGCCGCAGCCCGAGCCACTTTCAAAACATTGCCGGGCCACTGCAAATGAGACCTGGAAGTCAGGCACCCTCGTTGGGACATGGGCGTGGTCTCGTGATGCCTGAAGGAAGTCCCGAGGAATCCGGAGGTAAAGAGGTGGTGGTGCTGGGCTCCTGGGGGCTGGTGGGAGCCCCAGTGCGCAAAATGATGGTCGAAGTCTGACGGGAGCCTACCCCGCCTTCGTGTGCCCTGTAGAGTGCGGCCGGGTCGGTGGGAGTCCTGCGCAATGCCCGGGGGAAGTGAGGAAGAGAAGCGGTGATGAGCGGGGCTCTCCCATGCCGGTGAGAGCACTGCCGCTTGTGCAGAAAAGTTCCAGGTCCCAGGAGGGGGCTAGGGTGAGGAGGAGATCAGAGGAGCCGAGAAGTGCCTGGAGAGCCCGGTAAGTGTGGGCCTCTCCATTGTGGTGATGCCGGTTGAAGCCAGAGTCAGAGCAGCCCCGTGTGTGCAAGGGGGGTCGCTCCATCAATGGGCATAGTCGTTTTCTGGGCCTGAGGGGCCCGTGGTTGCCCAGTTGTGGGCATATTCATTTTAAGAGTCATATGGCTCCAACCCGGGGCAATGTTTTTTCCAAGGTCCCATGGAGGACCTAAGGGCACCAGGGTTCTCTTTGCTGATTGGTTTCCTGATCCTGCGGGCTCCAAAGATGGGCACAAATTATTACCTAGAGGGCCCAGAGGGGCCATGTTTTCCCCCGTGGCATGGCACAGAGGTGCCCACGTTTTTGGTAGTAATTAAGAGAGCCCCTGAGAGGGACAGAAGCAGCGCAGCTGCAACGTTTAGGTCTCTCTTGACTTTGGGGGGCATGTCTGAGCTAGGAGTGAGTAGCACTACTTTGCCACTGACACAGCTGCGCAGCACTTAGTGCCAGCTGCACCGTTTAGGTTTGCACAGTGGCGCATTTAGACTTCGCTGCAATGGCAGCGTGCCCTGACATTCTAGACACAGGGCATTTGAGCCCCTTCTTGGATGGCCAGTTGGCCATGGGGACGGTAGATTAATAGGGCGCCAGGCCCTAATGTGATTTATGTACTAATGTGATATGGTGCTAGGAAATGTAATGCATATAGTGTATTTTATGTACCTTGTTTGATACCTCTAAATATGGTTTATTATTATGAGGTTGGTCTGCCTATCATGGTTTATGCGAGTGAGATGATGTTCTCTGTGATTTACACCCCTAATGTGAGTTATGCTTAGGAGGTTAGGGTCTAATGTGTTTAGACTTGTGAGAGAATTGCATAATGTGTTTATGCTGGTGAGATTGGTGCAGAATGTAATTTGCGCCTGATGTGACTGTGCATGATGTAGTTACAGGCTGATGCTGAGTACAGTGGTTCCCAGTGTTTACTGGTTGCACGTTTATGATCTGTTTTACTTTTACCAAGCTCGCTTTGTGATGGTTCAGACAGTGGTCCATGTGGCCCTGTCATGTGTATATAATCCCTTGTGAATATGGCCAGAGCCAGTTGGCACAGTGTATGTTATGTGTTTACTATTCTAATGTGTTATGAGAATACAAAGGCTATTTGTTATATAACCTTGTGTGAAGTTCCTTTTGTAGTGTGCCTGGAATGTTGTTGCTGTGTGCATGCGCAAATGTTTTACACATGGCCTCCAGGACAAGCCTGACTGCTCGTGCCAAGCTACCAAGGGGGTGAGCAGGGGTTATCTTTAGCGTGTAACTCCCCAGCCCTGACTAGAGTGGTGGTTTCTGCCTGGCTTTGGCGCAAGCCTTAGCCAACCAGAAATCCCATTTATAACATTGGTGATCACCGGTGGGATTAGGACTTGTGTTTGCGCAGTACCATAGCGACGACTGGCCTTTCTACAAAACTCTGCATTTTAGATAGTCACATGTTGGGGATTATTGTTTCTGATTTTGTTTTCTCCACAGGAGTGTCATTTTTAAATGGTGGTTTCTACGCTGTTATGTTTTGTGGCAGAAGAGAGAAAATGACAGGGCGGGGCATCAGTAGGTGGGGAGGTTCCCATAGATAGAGAGTCCCTTGCTGGGTCCAGTGCCCAATCCCTGTTCCTGTCCCCAGAGGTGTGGGTAGATAGGAGAGAGGGAGTGTGGAGGAGAAATGGCTAGCTCGGGAGAGTGGTTATCCCCTGAGTGTAGTGTGTGTGTCTGGATTCCCCAGTACGGTGGGATCAAGTGGTGGCAGCAAAAGTGTTTCCAGTGCGTGAAGTCCCATTCCCAGTTCCCAGAGTATGGTACCTGGTGCTCAGTAAGAGGGGTACAGGTTGAGAGTCAGGGGCAGAGAGGAACTGTCTCACCAGTCTGGAGGGGCGTGTGTGGATGAGTGGTGTGTTGCACTGGAGGAGTGGGTGTGAGTTCTTTTGGTGATAAGGAGCTTGCATGGGAGCTGTACCTCTGGTGTGGTGCTGGAGGTCCTGCAGAGGCACTGGAGGAGTGAGTGGGTGTGAGTTATTTTGATGATAAGAAGCTTGCACGGGAGGTGTACCTCTGGTGGTATGCAGGAGGTCCTGCAGAGGCATTGGGGAGTGATTCCAAAAGGAATGGCTTGTGTATCTTCTGGTACTGTGTGGGGGAAGAGGTTCAAGTGTAGCCCAGCTAGGTCCCAGTAGAATGGGGTACTCACGTCCTGTCTCAGTGGAGATGGAGTGAGTGTGGGAGGGTGTGTCCCACGGTGGTCTGAAACCCCGTCTCAGGGCCTGGAGGGTTCCCTAAGGGATAGTCAGGTCGGGGGCCTAGGCTGTACTTGCAGGTCATTTGAGGAGGATCTTCCTGTGTCTACAGGACGTGGAGTGTCTGTAACCAGAGCTTCAGCCGTCCTGGTGTTGGGCAGTACCGCTCCTAAGTGGAGGGTGCAGAAGTCCTGGTTGAGGGGTGAAAGGGGGAAAGAGTCCCCAGTGGAAGAACCAGTGGGTCAGGAGCCAGCCAGAAGGGCTGAGCCACCGGTGAGTGACCATGGTGATGCCACTTCTGTCCTGGGGGATCTCTGCGCCCTGTCAGGTGGACAGGAGGTCGCGAGATTAGAGCCAGGCAGACTGTCACACGACACATTAGTTATGTGTCACCCTCAGAGGGGGGAATGCGCACTCCCCGTGAAGTCCTGGTTCGCCGGGCATCTGACCGCCCAGAGTGCTTGACCATTTGTGGGGCCTCTGGAGGTCGTTCCCCGAGGAGGGGAAAGCCAGGTTCTGGTTGTAGCCTGACCTGGAAGGCAGGGCATCTGTAATCAGTGTACTGGCCGGGTTGCCTTCTAGGGGTACTCGTGTGAACACAGGTGGGCCCCATCTGAAAAGAGAGGGAACCTGTGTTTCCCAGAAGGGGTGGTGCAGGCCTCACCGGGATTTTTAGCTTTCCTGGCTGAGTATGGTAGCACTACCCTGAGAGCAGGTGCAGCCCATCTTAAAGGAAAGGGACCCTGCTCGACAGTGGGAGGGTGCAGAACTCTGGAAGGGGGTGCAGAGGGAGGGAGTCCTCGCCTCTGACCCCGGTGCATCCAGTGAATGTGGATCCCAGGTGGTAGACCAGTGATGGAGAGAGGTCCTGAACTGGTGGGAGGGTTGTGTTCTGGAGGGTGCTTCCCCTGGGAGGGTGTGGAACCCCAGAAGTAGAGGTATGGTGGGGCATTCTTGCCCGTGACCTCTGGTCAGCCTGAGGGTGCGGACCTTAGGTTGAGGGATCAGTGGTAGTTTGGAACTACACTGGGAGGGAGAGTGGAGAATGGCTATTGTGTGCCAGGGGTTACTGCCCCCCACTCTGTGGATTGGCCAGGACCTGTGACATCTGGATGGCCTAGGGCCTGGTCCTGGCCGTGGACAACTAGAAAGTACCAGTGGGGTATCCTAGTTGGGCCGGAGAGTTCTTGTTCAGAGGGAAACAAGTGGGTTCAGAGTAACATAGAACCGGAGGGGGTCCCTGCCGTTGCGGGCCTGCGTCCGTGTTCTATCGCCCAAAGCAGGGAAGCCCATCAAGGGAGTGATTGGTCTGCCCTGCGTTTTGGCCCGGAAGGGTGTTGTGTTGGACTTGGCCCTTTTGGCAGGTTCACCCCGAAACTTTTTGCATTCTCCTAGCCTGTTTCTGTAACCTGGTGTTGGTGATTGGATGATTGCCTGTCAGTGGCAGAGACAGGCACATCCATTTTGCACGCTGGGCTGATAACTGGTGAAGCATATGTATTTGCGCTATTGCTGATATACTGCTGATATACTGAACCTATTTTAAATGATACATTTTTTTGAGCGCATTACTTTTAAATATTAATTTAGAGCAAGTCAGTTGATGCGATAACTGTTTGTTACTGTGTTTACTTACCTTGTGACCCGCCCCGTTCCGCCGCGTCCTTGTGGGCATTTGCGCACGGAGGGTGAGGCAGCCCAACACTTCCGGGCTCGGCAGAAAGCAGGTCAGCGCTCTAGTCGCGCTGTCCTGCCCTTGCCCTCCACCATTCACTATAAAAAAGGGATATGCTACGGACGCGCAGCGGGCGTGCGCAGCGGGCGTGCGCAGCGGGCGCGCCGGCGGCGCGACGAAGGCAAGCCAAAGGCGAGCCCGTCTGCGCCCGTCCGCGACCTGACGCGGCCCAGGGCCATGACCCCTACATCTGTGGATCTAGCGGGCCCTGGTAAATATGCTTATTCAAGTGAACAATTGCGGCGTCTGCGCCCCCCAGTCTCTAAATGCTGTGCACACTCACTTCGAGTGGTCACAGCTCCGTTACTCTGCCCCAACTGTTCTTTTAAAACCTCCCTCACCACTACAGTGCAGGAGGCTGCCTGCCTTAAACTAATGATGTTAAATTGCCGTTCCATGAAAGGACATACTACCGAAATTCATGACCTTATAGCAGACGGCCAGCCCGATGCGTTTTTCTTCACAGAAACATGGCTTGATGACGTATCGTCACCAGACACGCTTGATGCTATTCCTGAAGGGTATAGCTTACTTAGACTAGATCGAGCGGATCAAAGAGGGGGCGGAATTGCTATAGCTTTTAAAAAAGAGTTTACCTGCACACTAGACCCTGTGAATATTGCGAAATGTGAGGCAGGTTTTTTCGCACTCACGATTTCCCCTAAACACACTATAAATGGTTTCCTATTGTACCGTCCCCCTGGACCAGCTGCCTCTTTTTGTGATAGTTTGTTAGATTCCATCACTCAGCCAGCTATAAGATATAATCACTTCCTTCTTTTAGGAGATTTAAATCTCCATTTTAAAATTGTAAGTGTATGGAGGCTCAAACCCTTCTGGGTGCACTTAAGTCCCTGATGTTAGAGCTCCAATTCAACCTGCCCACGCATCAATCGGGCCATCTGCTCGATCCAATATTTGCCAACTGGGAGCCGATAAATGTGTCCCCTCCCATAAGCATTCCCTGGTCTGATCACAAACTAATTTCGTTTTCAATATATAACGAAACTAATATAGCTAATGGCCCTAAACCTCCCACTGTGAAACATAGAAACTGGAGGAAATACACCCAGGAGGTTTATAGATTAGCCTTATTGAAGGAACCGCCCACTTTGAACGACAGCTTGATGGGCAGCTGTGTAGCCTATGAAACGTGGATGACCAGGGCACTTGATAAGGTTGCCCCCTGGACTAACAAACCTCCAGTTAGAGGCAGTAGAACGGCTCCATGGTTCACAGAGGAGCTTAAAACTGCTAAAGCTATCTGTAAAAAAATGGAGCGTGGTTGGCGCAAGGACTATGACCCAGAGAGAAAACAAATTTATAAAAACGAACTAACTAAATATTCAAAAATGATCAGAGCAGCAAAAGGGAAATTTTTCAAGGACAGGATCACAGAGGCAATAAATCCAGTTAGGGAATTGTTTTCCATTTATAAGGAAATTACTGTTCCTAATAGGTTAGAAACTCAAGATATATTCTCGGATGATTTATGCAATGTTATCGCTGATTATTTTGTCAATAAAGTCGAACTTATTCATGCATCTTTCACCACTAAAACTGAGGAGAACATAATTCAGGTCAAGGAAGAAGAGTGTTTAAAATCTTCCCGCCAGCTGACTGGTTTTTATGTCCCGGATCGACAAAAATTGATAAGTATTGCTAATAGTGTAAAGTAGGGATCTCCTAATGATGCTGCCCCTCCTAAACGCTTCAATGACGTTTTAGAGGTATTAATCGACCACATTAGCCACCTCATTAACCTATCTTTCTACACTAACCAGGTACCTGAACCTTGGAAAAGAGCGCAGGTAATCCCTCTGAAGAAGAAACCTAATATACCTGTAACACAGCTCCAAAATCTCCGCCCCATCTCTCTGCTGCCCTACTGTATGAAGGTAGCAGAGAAAATTGTCAACATTCAACTGATGGACTATCTTGAGCAGGGCCAGTTTCTTCATTCTACCCAATCAGGGTTCAGAGCCCAATACTCGACGGAATCTGCCGTCCTGTATTCCACAGAGGTACTGCGTCAGATAGCAGATAAAGGTCAGACAGCGGCGTTGGTGTTATTAGACTTAAGTGCGGCATTTGATACCGTATCGCACACCACGCTGCTGACACGACTATCTGAATTGGAGTCAAGGGCAACGCCTATGAATGGCTCAAGTCGTTCTTAGAGAAACGGAGCTTTCAAATCCACTGCCCCCCATTTAAATCGTCACCAAGACAGCTGAAGCATGGGGTTCCTCAGGGCTCCAGTTTGAGCCCTACATTGTTCAATCTGTACATGGAACCCCTTGCAAAGTTGGTGGAATCATTTGGCGTAGATATCCTCACCTACGCCGATGATACACAACTAATGATCACACTAACCCAGGGACATGATGAGACAGCGAGGAACTTTTCCGCCTGTCTCTCAGCTGTCACGAGCTGGATGAATAACAACTGTCTTCGTCTCAATGGGGACAAGACCGAAGTGCTATTGGTGGGTAAAGCAACATCGGTGTGGTCTTCTGACTGGTGGCCGAGAGAATTAGGTTTGACTCCTATACCTGCAGTCTCTGCAAAAAATTTGGGGATTCTGTTGGATACAGAACTTACTTTTGGAAAACAGATTGCCAAAGTCACCGGCAAGTGCTACGCTATTCTCAAAACCTTGCGTAAGGTTTTAGATTTTCTGCCCATTAACTCTAGGAAGTCCCTTGTCCATGCTCTAGTGACCCCTCACTTGGACTATGGCAATGCCCTTTTCATCGGCCTAAGTCAAAAAGGTTTGGGGCAACTTCAAAGAGTGCAGAACATGGCTGCACGTCTGGTACTTAATCTCCCCAGGAGAGCTTCGGGGAAAAACGCTCTGGCCAAGTTACACTGGCTACCCATCAAAGAGCGCATTTTGTTCAAGACAATGTGCTTTGCCCATCGAATTGCACATGGGAAAGGCCCCCCCTACTTAAAAAGACTCCTAACTATCCACCGTCCCAAACGCAATCTGAGGTCCTTGGGCAGTATGCTATTCACTGTCCCTCGTATCTTCAGAGCCAGTATGGGTGGCCGCTCATTCCGCTATCTGGCAGACACCCACTGGAATAAACTCCCCCTGAATCTGCGGATGGAGCCATCCGAAAGTCGCTTTCGACTTAAACTCAAAACTCACCTCTTCCCCAGTCATTAGTAGAGGGCAGGGTGTGGCCGTATTGTGTTTTGCTGTTTTTATCTGGGCGTTCTCTATGGAACTCATCCACAGCGCGGGGACACACTATTTTAAGTGTAACCATGCGCTCTATAAATGATTTTATTATTATTATTATTATTATTATTTTTAGGCCTCTGCACTTTTTCACTGTGGTCCAGTGTAAAGTGTGTGCGCTCTCTGTGTATGTATGGGGAGATAAGCCTGCCCTCCAATAGGAATGCATGGGGGATATGTGTGTCCCTGGTAGTTCCTGGTGTTAGAGGAGTGCAGCGGCGAGTTTAGTATGTGCGAACTCGTGAGAATAAATGCTGCGCAATGGTGTGCGCAGATTGATTGTGACTAGTGGAGAAGTGCCACTTTTAGAAGTTGGTATTTCTGTGTGCAATGTCTGCCTGCCTGATGTGAATTGTATGTCTGGCTTATGATTGACAGGGGCTGGCTGGTGTGCTTGGCTCCAGGAGCCAGGATGAGTCTGCCCGGTGGTGAATAGGGAGATCTGCATGTAGATGGGAGGGAGGAGTTGCACCTGGGACCTGAATAGGGTTGTGCCTTCCCTCCACAATGCTGGATCCACCCCTTGTGGTGCATCTGATGTCCCTTACCTGACTTGTGAATAGGAGAGAGGAGCTGAGCAAAACAAAGTGCTCAGGAGCTCCCTCAAACCAGTTGTAGCTGGTTCTCCCATTGCCTGCACCTTGTTAACAAAGGAATATGTCATATAAATGTAGGGGTTGTGTCCCCATATATTGATTCTCTGCTTGGATCCTGATTGCTGCAGGGTGTGCTGCTGGGGGCAAGGAGCACTTGCCAGGAGGGCTGCCTCCCTGGGCCTAGGAAACCTTTGTGGCTTTATTTCCTGATTTAAAGACTTTGGGGACTGTGTGCTTCATGCCCCTTGTCCCAGGACTGTGGCTGCCTCTTAGTGCCTGGTGAGCGCTGTATTTTAAAATTCCCCAAGAAAGGAGGACTGTGTGGATTTGGCAGCACGGCGCTGCCTGACGAAGAGAGGGAATCCCTGGCGAGGGATTCCCCGTGATACTGCCGGGAGCAGGTGCCCACCCCGCATTGTGGTGCCTCCACTGGTGGGAGCCTACTCCGCTTTATTTTTTATTCTTATGCGGCCTTTTTTATTCTTACGCGGAATATTCTTATGCGGAATATTCTTATTCTTATCCCGCTTATTTTTATATGTTAGTGCGCGGGTGCCCACCCCGCTACTTTGCCTGTATTTGATTTATTTAAATCACAGCGGGTGCCCACCCCGCGTCTCACCGTCGCAGCCTGAGCCACTTTCAAAATGTTGCCGGGCCACTGCAAATGTGACCCTGAAGTCAGGCACCCTCGTTGGGACATGGGCGTGGCCTCGTGAGGCCTGAAGAAAGTCCAGAGGAAGCCGTAAGTAAGGAGGTGGTGGTGCGGGGCTCCTGGGGGCTGGTGGGAGCCCCAGTGCACAAAATGATGGCCGAAGGCTGGCGAGAGCCTACCCCGCCTTTGTGTGCCCTGTAGAGTGCAGCCGCGGTGGTGGGAGTCCTGCGCAATGCCCGGGTGAAGTGAGGAAGAGAAGCTGTGATGAGCTGGGCTCTCGCATGCCGGTGAGAGCCCCATGCTTGTGCAGAAAAGCCCCGGGTCCCAGGAGGGGGCCCGGGTGAAGAGGAGATCAGAGAAGCCGAGAAGTGCCTGGAGAGCCCGGTAAGTGTGAGCCTCTCCATTGTGGTGATGCCGGTTGAAGCCAGAGTCAGAGCAGCCCGCGTGTGCAGGGGGGCCGCTCATTCATACATACACACGCATGCACAAATCAAAGATTAAAAACATTTTCTTGCCAGCTACAGCAGTGATATAGGCCCCCATGGTTCCTGGGGGACTGGGACTGCCATCTCCTCTCATTGTCTGATGATAGGAGGCGGCAGTCCCTATCTTGTCACAGCCCACTTTGTGACGAGCGTCACTGATGGACACTTGGCCTTTGGCACTTAAGGGCTTACAACTGCAGCTCCAAGTTTCCAGATTATCAGTGATGACCCTTCTCATCACAAGGAGAAGATCCCCCAAGCGCATTGCTGGGCTGAGGAGGTCAAGCCCACAGGGCTGTTACATCTTCTGCTGTGTAAAGCTCAGCTCAGGCAGCCAGGTGCGTTTGTATTTAGTGAATGCATAGCGGCTTGCTGTTGGACCTGAACATATAGAATGTCTATCAGGCTGGCCTTTGCTCAGCCTGACAGACACTCTTCATGTCGGCCAAAAGGTGGGCGAGGCTGATAATCATTCTCCCAAGGCAGGCCCTCTATTTCATTGAGAAAATCCTTAGAAGTTTTTTCTATAAGATAGTAAGAATGTAACAACGGGTGTGATGAAATCGGTCTACAAACTTTGAGCTGTTCTCCAAAAGACTATTCTTGCAGGATACAATGGATCTGCCCAGGGGATTCTGTTTATCTTTATGAATTTTGGGCAATAAAGAACAGAAATTCATTGTAAAATAGCATTTCAGATGATCATACTTTTCCTGTTTCAGCAACCACGTTCTATTGGATTTTACAACTTTTCCCAATAAGTCTCTACCGTTCTGTGATTTGTCTCTTTGTCTATTGTTTCCTAGCATGCAGTATCAGAGAGCTGTCTTATTGCTTCATGTTTAGATGACTTGACAGGAAGGATCACTATGTTCCCTCCCTTATCAGCTGGTTCCATTAGAATTGTTTTGTCTTCAACCAATGTCCTTAAACCTCTCTTTGTGTCCATGTAAGGTTGTTCCTATGGTTCTGTTTGGATCCCTTAAGTTTCTTAAGCTCCCTAGTTGTATTCTCATGGGCTGCCTTAATAATATTACATGATACTTGGGGTAAATATTGCAAATTTTGCCTGAAGCGTCTGGGTATTTTTCAGTCATATATGATGTCTAAACTGGCTAGGAGTCTCTGTATTCTACTATCTGCAATTCCAGTTCCTTGCTCCAGTTCATGTAGTATTGTTGACATATCAATGCCTCCTATGTTAAGGTTATTTATATTACAGCAATGTTACAGTTTTAGAATAATTTCTGTGCTTGTATTGCATTTGGGCCCAAACCTTTTTTAACTTGAGTTTTCTAACTAGTTTAGATCAGTCGACCTGGGTCTGTACATAATCAAATTTCATAGTTGAGCAAACTATTAGTCCCAAAATAGGTATTTGCACTTCCTCTGGTTTTAAAACTTTGTCAGAAAAGGTATTCGTATTTTGATATACAAGTTTCATTACTGTCCGTTCACTTATTTCCTCTTGTTCTTTTCCATTGGAGCTGACTCTTCTCTGATTTCCTTTTGTGTTGCTTGATCTTCATCAGCCGCCTCTTACTTGACCTTCACACACACACAAGCACACACACACAAACACTCACACCTGCTCTCACACAGACAAACACACATACACACACATATGTACATATATGTATGCATACTTTAAGACATATATGACAGAGTGGCGATAGCCATTCTGTAGCTTTAGTTAGGTTTGCCAGAGATAGCAATTGCGCAGATTTTGATTGCTAAGAACTTTGCCCTCATTTGACTGACCACCATGAAACTTTGCCGGTGACTTGTCAATGGGTAGCAAAGAAAAAAGGGAGAGTCCCAAAATGTGTTTTTCCCAATGTATTTTCCACTGACTTTTTGGGACTTTTTAGACATGTGTTACACCAAAAGGACTGGGTGGATTTTGATGCAATTTGGCAAAAATATAGATTATGGTGCAAAAAATATCATTTGGGGCATTTCAAGTGGATTGGTTCAGGTATTTTCCAGTTAGAAAGCACAAAGACTTTGTGATATCTGTGGGCGCAGTATACTGCGGTAGGACCACAGTACTACTTTGGTAAATGGTGATGACAAACACAATATGATTGGTTACTGAAAGTCTTTCCAAAATGAAAAGGCAGCCATTTCATTTTCTTTACTCCAAACTTTGGCTGTGTTTTGTATTTAAATGTAGAAAAACACTTTAAAAATAATGTACATGAAATAATTTATATATTTACCACACTCTGTAGAGGTGGGAAAAAGTAGTTCTGTTAACTTATATTGTTTTTAGGAAATGGTTACAAGGTACCGCAGTACTGCTGTGGTAGTATCTAGGAAGTTCTATATGAAATAAAGGTTGTGTATTAAAAAAGGGCATTGCACCAAAATAAGGTGGCTCTTAAAAGAGTCTTTGTTTGTTTTAGCAAATACAATTATTTAAGTATGGCTCTGAAGCCAACTATTTAGTTTTGCTAGGAACAGATTGTTTCCCTAGGTAGTAAAATGGACCCTATCAGGATGATAAATTCCTGCATCAGAATATTTGATTTCCAAATAAAAGACTGATTACATACTACAATCTCTAGGAAATGCTGAATTGTCTTGTTCATATGTCTTCAAGTCTTTTCAAATGTTTCAGCATTTACACTCGAACTCTTTCACTTTTGTCTCTGGCAAATGTTGTAGAAGGCAGAATGTGTGTTAGGAAAGAGAGAAAGTAAGATGGAAAATGTCTCCTTCATGTCAATTTCTAATCTCACTCCAATTAAGTGACCAATGTCATTGCCAGCACAGTCGAGAACAGTAAAGTGGGAATGGTCACATTCACTAAGAGTTGAAAGGAGAGGGATGAACTTGTGACATCTCATACCTCTTTTCCCACATCCATGCTCGGTCTCATCTTTTCAATAGTATATCAGCTTCAAAATGTGCTTTTTGGGCATGCTTTCTGGCCAAAACCTGAATCTGTGCCCAACAAGCCAAACTCGAACTATCTTGCACCATCAATTACTCTATAAGAATGGAAAAGAAAGAGCCAGCCAGATGTACACAGATAGATGATTGGCAAATAGAAAACTACATTACATTAACAACTTCTTTCTGGAAGGAGGTAAATTATTGACTTTCATACAATTTCGATTACTAAATAAGCATAATACTACAAAAACAGCAACATGCTTAAAAAATAAACTAGACCGCAATTATGCTTTTCCTGAAGTGTTGCAGTTACACCTGAAATGCCCATGTATGGTCACATGATAATGTGAACCAATAGCCAAATACATTATTAATTACATTGAAGAATGTAAGCTTCCTGTCATTGTTTAATACCACATAATGGGCTATAGACACAGGCCACTACTGCCAACAAAACAATTATTATCAGATGACTATAAAAACAAATAGAAAACTGTATAACACTCACAATTAAAAAGTAAAACATGATCTTATTGGTTAAAAAGCACTGCAATTAAATGAAGAAAGCAAAGGTTAGCGCTTAGTTATAGTTAAGAATACATTATTTAATATAACTATAAACAACAAATTTAAAATACACTAACATTACAAATGGCATAGGTATAAATATATATGTTATCTTCTACCATGTCCAAACAATAGTATTACTTTAAAACCTCACCATGTAATGTTAACAAAACTTTTTACACACCACATGAACTATAACTCACCCTTTTTACATGCAGTGGTTATACTAATATATATAGCATTACTTCTACAATGTTAGTTAGCACATGTTTTATAACACTTATTAAAGCTTTAATGACTCTATGTATAACAATTAACTGCATGTAGATTGGTGAGTTATTCTTCATGTGGTGTGTATTTATTTACCTAAACAAACGACAGTTAAAGTGACAGTATATTTAAGTGAAAATATCAGGTAAAAAAACCATTTCCCAAATAACTGCAACTGACGCGCTTGCAGATTGTTACATCGCCGTGAGGGGAATGGCTGTAAAAAGTCCTACCGTGTTGTGCCGCGTGGGGAACGGCTTCCCGACTTGCGGATCACGCCGCGAGTGGAGCGGCATCTCTGGTTTCGCAGCGCCGTGAGGGGAACGGCTTCGCGGTTGTATCCAGCAACCGCCTACAACTCCCAGCAGCCCAAGGGGGGCAACATCAGATGCGCGCCGGCACCAGCCCTCAAAGCGCTCCCGCCCCCACGCATCGCGGGACGCGCTTGCAGATTGTTACATCGCCGTGAGGGGAACGGTTGTAAAAAGTCCTACCGTATTGTGCTGTGAGGGGAACGGCTTCCTGACTTGCGGATCACGCCGCGAGTGGAGCGGCATCTCTGGTATCACAGCGCCGTGAGGGGAACGGCTTCGCGGTTGTATTCAGCAACCGTCTACAACTCCGTGCAGCCCAAGAGGAGCAACGTCAGGCGCGCGCCGGCGCCAGCCCTCAAAGCGCTACCACCCCCACGCATCACCGGATGCGCGCGGGCGGCCGCTGGGCTAAGCCCAGGCAAAGGGCGGGCTGTCTGTGGCCGTCAGAGGCTGGCAGAGACTGGGCTGGGCCACCCCTCTAAAGTGTCGGAAGGGACATAAAATCTTAAGGTACTTTTGTGACTTGTTATCAGCCCTTCCATGCAGTTAAATATAGAAGCAAATTGTTTTAAACTACCGTACATCTTCTCCTTCTTGTACCCCACTGGCTGATTGATAATGGCCAGAAAACGGGGAAATAAGAATTTGGTAGAGAGTGCATGTAATACTTTGGATACATATCTAGTCAAAGCAGTCAGTGATCTGTCAAAGGAAATTGACCGCACGTAGAGACGGATATCCATGAGTTCAAATGTTGCGTTTGGAGGGAATTCAAGGGAAGATTCCATTTTAGGATATACGGAAGATATACCAATCGCAGTGTCACTGCTCCTAGTGGGAGATGAAACCACCCAAGTAGATAACGTAACCGAGGTCAGCCCAGACCATTCACGTATTTCCAAAACCCTCTCACTATCCATATTAGCTATGCCACCCATTACATCCCCTATAGCATCGCCAAAGGATGTAATTACAAGGAAAAAAGCTCCTGGACAGGGAGCTAATAAGGCAAAGAGAGACAAAAAACACTTTACACGAGGGAGTGTAGCTAAAACAAATAAGGAAATGGAGCAGTATAACATCCCGAGAAGCTTTAACATAGAAGCCATTTTTGATAAACTGGTATTATTGTTAAGGCCGCTGCATGAAAGAATAGACAATGTAGCTAAAGTGCACAAACTTAGTGGGTGTCTTGAGAAAATACATACAAAATTAGAGAAATGCAACAAGGGAGTAGGAATGAATAGTTTGGGTATGGATATACCGAACATCCCTGAGAGAGTCAACACCCCTGCAACTAGTAAACCCTGCAACTAGTAAAAATAAAGAACAAAATGGGAAAACTCTTAATAATAACCAAACCCATACGGGAGCCATGATAGAAACCCTTTGACAGCCAATAAATACACATATTACTAAAACTCAATGTGAAAAAGACGAAAGGGATACTACGGCATCCGATAGTAGAAACCCTCCAGCACCAGTGCCAGAGGTGATTGGCAACTTAAAAATTACATCTGCAGTGCCCCCTTTTATTAAGTTACCTCCTGAGTGTGGACCCTACGTGGCCGTTTTGGTGAATGTGCCCAAACTAAAAAAAGATCAGAGGGAAGACCACGTAACACTAAAAAAGAAAACAACCCGCTGGGTGTCGAATAATTGTGGCTTCCAACTAACGGCAGTAAACCAGATACTCTTAGTGCAACGGGTGGGTTGGATAGGTCTCCTGAGGAAAAAATTCGAGGGAGACTGTATAATAATTAATTTCAAATCTCCAGCCTGGGCAAGAGATGTATTGGTAAATGCCCCACCACCATGCCAATAGGAATACAATATGACACTATTACCACTCGGCTACTTTTATAGACATCTAATGGGGAACACTGATCAAGGCGGTATTACCTGTAACCCTAACATTAGGCATCAAACCTTTATTCCACTACCACCTTTACTCCCGCACCCAAGTGTTCTCACATCTAACAGATATCAGATATTGGGTTCTTTGGAAGATAACGATTGACTTACGTCTCCAGAGGTAGATCAATTAATATTAACACTAAATCAAACTGAAGGGAGTGCCACAATAGGCAGTAAAGCGGTAGCCAACATTAGCATGGCACAGATCCAATCGAAAGTCACCCAGGATGGCAATATACCTCACTTGGGTATTACTGTAACATCAGGAAATAGTTTATTAACACCAAATACAGGGGGGGCAAGAGCAAACCAATCTCTTTTTGTGACTACTTTAGTAGGACCCACATATAATGAGGACATTCTTACAGGACAATTACCTGTCACACCGAATATAGTGGACCAACACGAAGGTAAGATGGTTATCTCTCATGAAGGTTACACCTTCATGAGTTGGAATGTTGCAGGTTGAAAGAGCAAATTAAATACTCCACACTGGAATAATCTCATTGCGTCCAACTATGACGTAATTTGCCTGCAGGAAACCTGGCACAGAGAACCAGTCTACGTTGACGGGTATACGTCTAATTGGGTTAAAGCGGTTGACTCTAACTTTGGTAGGGCAAAGGGCGGTCTTGAGATACTTATCTCCAATAAACTAGTCGAATCGAAAATCATCAACAGTGTAACTATAGACAATAACAGTCAACGCATGAGACTTAGATTCAATAGGGGTAATGACCTTCTGCTTATCAACTTTTATAATAATAATTTTAGCAGTAATAGAGGAAGTGCTATTTATGATATTGAGAAAGAACTAGATAGGGCATTGGAAATGCCAAATAAACAAACCACCATCCTATGGATGGGAGATTTTAATGTTCAAATCTGCCCACTTGCCCACACCAAAACATGTGGCTTTACCAAAGGCCATAGCCGCGAAGACAATGCAGGATTGCTGCATTTTCCTCATGACGAATATGGCATAGCACTAAATTCTTTGCTGTCAAAATATGATCTCGAACTCCTAAGCTGCACCAGGAATAAAAATAACATTATATGCCCAGCTTTCACTGGGAGGGGTGCATCAACAACCATTGATCATATTCTATTATCTTTTGACAGTGATTATAAGGACTTATGGATCACGGAACAGGTGGTCAGTGATCACAATAGCATATCCTTAGCCCTGCTCTGCTGGGGAAATAAACAGGTAAATACCCCTAGTTGTATTACTGATATTTTACCTACAAATGGCATGAGACTAAAATGGGCATCTATTGACCCAAACAAAATACAAAAGGAAGTTATTTCCCATTGCAAAAAAAAAAATAGATTATTGCCTAGGTGAGGACGTGGACCCCTGCTCCTTGATTACTAACTTCCAGAGGATTAATGCATTCATTGAACAACTCCTTACTAAAAAATATAAAGCTAGAAGTCAAGAACATACTGGTTGGTATAACAAAAGTTGCACTGATGCTTTGCATGCGTTAAAGCTTGCACTTGGTACAAAACCCAGAATAAAAGATAACATAAGAGTGCTACACCTTAACTACAAACATATCATCGAGGTACGGAAAAAAGAATTGCAACATGAGGCATGGGACAATTTTAGTTTGGCGGCAGCAACCAATAACAGTAAGCTGTTCTGGGAGACGGTTAACTGTCCCTTCTTAAAAGGTGATAACAGACCTGAATTAACCTCACACATAAATAGTGATAATTGGATCAAACATTTTCCTTCCATTTTTAATCCAGCCAACGTTGATATAATTGCAACTAATACTTCTACCTGGTCTGAATTACCCCTATCAATAAAAATAGATGAAGTCCATGAAGGGCTGTCTGATAGTAAAGGGGGGAAGGCACCAGGGCCTGATGGTGTACCCATTGACCTATATAAAAGTGAAGAGGACCTTTGGGCACCCATTTTAACTGTGACTTTTAATGCAGCAGTTGACGGCCAAATTCCTACTACTTGGGGTCAATCATTAATTATCCCCCTTTTTAAAAAAGGTACCAAATCGATGCCCAGTAACTACCGTCCCATATCGCTGCTGGACTCTTCACTCAAAGTAATGAGTCGGGCCATGCTGAAAAGATCAGAAACATGGGCAGAGGACAACAAAATTCTATCACCAGCCCAATATGGGTTTAGAAAAGGCATCGGCACACTACAACAGTGCGTTAATTTGGACATTCTTTTAAACAAATATACCATGGCAAAAGGGAGTAAATTATTTTTATGTTTTGTGGACCTAAGTAGCGCTTTTGATTTGGAGGACCACTCAATATTGTGGCAGATACTTCTGGAAACCGGCGCTCCCAAGGAAATTGTTCATTTTTTAGCAAGGATGTACGAGAGGTTATCCAGCAAAGTGCGCTATGGTCCCGCAGGAGAGTGTACCGGCCTGTTTAATGTGAAAATGGGCATCCATCAGGGATGTGTACTTGCGCCTTTTTTATTCTCACTGTTTATTAATCATGTGGACAGTACACTAAAACAAATCCCTGCTGATGCCCCCTCCATTGAGGGTAGGGTTGTGTCCATTTTATTATATGCAGATGATGCAGTTTTAATTTCACGCACCCCGAATGGTCTTCTATGTCTTATAGATAATTTTACTCTTTTTATCAAAGGCAGGAAACTTTTAATTAATAAAACAAAGACCTTTGTCATGTGTGGGAAACCTGTGAACAAACCGGGAAGAGCCTTTTTTCTGGAAGGAACAAAAATGCAATCTGTTAATTGCTTTTGTTATCTTGGGGTAACTTTTGCGGGAAATGGGAAGTGGTCACAAGAATATGCTAATATCTGCCTTAAAATGAGCAGGAATGTGAACGGTATCTTTCGTTTTTCCGCAAACATTGGCGCAAGAAGAATCAAAGACATGGTAATCATATATAATGCCAAATGTGTTTCATCTGCACTCTATGGGGCCGGAGTTTGGGGCCACCATTTTGAACAGTCTTTACAGCAGGATGAAAACATATTTATTAGACAACTGCTGTGTACCCCACCTTCGGCCTCAACAGTAATAATACACCAGGAAGTGGGTTTAAAACATATTTCAGACTTGGCTGTTCCTTCTGGGCCAAACCAGAAACAGTTTTTACCCAAAGCATAAGAAGAGATTGCATTGCTCTCAACCACAATTCCCGCATTCCTTGCTGAGATACATTAGTTCCTGGTATAACCTTTTATTTAAATGCGATATTTTCATTGACCCTGAGCACGCAGCTCCTATCTCTAAAAAATATTTAAAAGAAGCGTTTTTAACTCACAAAAACGTGAACAGGGGAAACCTAACCAGGTCTCAGCCCACGGTTGCATTTTATAGAGATCTTAACCTCACAGTAGGCTTCCAGGCATATCTGAATGATGTAACCATGCCTTCCCACCGATTTGTTTTAATACGCGTACGGTTAGGGACTATGCATCATTTAGTGGCCTTCCCGGAAATGAAGAGAAGTACAAGTTTGGTATGCCCATGTGACAGTATATCCACACAAAGTTCCTGCCATTTTTTATTGTTCTGTAAATTGTATCACTTCCTAAGGAAATTTTATTTGAAACCACTATTTTTAAAATATAATGCTAGATCCACCAAATGCGCGATGAGGTTGTTATCCCTGCTTGAAAACCCCAATGTCTGTTTTTTCACTGCGTCTTATATTTTAAAATGTATTTCTGTTTGGAAATGAATTGTACTGTAAAAATATATACCTGGCAAATCCCCTTTCTAAAGAAACATGCACTTTATTTGAAATGTAACTTTGCACTGTTTGCACTATTCACTCTTGATTTGTTATTCCAGCACACTTTGCACATGTTTTAAATATTTTAATAATCTTTGCTGCTATTTGTAACGCGATAATCTAAACTGTACTTTCTTGCCATTACCAAAATCCGGTTAAAGAAGGATCATATGTACAATTGTACTGACTAAGCATATTTTATGCCATAAGCACAAGTCACTTTTCTGTATATATTGTATCATAACTGCACCCTGTTATTTAATCGTTTTTGGCTCTGATGTTTAGCACAACATGCAGTATGAAATAGAAATGTAACCGATGTTTTATGTATGCTTCTATGGATGTTTTATACACCGAAAAAAGCTTTTTTAAATTGAACTGTAACTGAAGCCCTAAAGTAGCTATACCTCGTGCCCTTGCCAAGCACAGCGGTGTCATCAATTATGTCATTTCAGATGTTCTCATGTTATCAATTATGTCATAGAAAGTGTCATGAGCGATGTAATATGAGAGGAAACTACCAGTGGCGGTGTTGAATTAAAATTTTTGAATTTAAAAAATATTTGTTAAGCGCTCGTACACCAGGCGGTTTCATGGCGCTGTTGAGGAAAGAGAATGGTTCCTGGGCGGAAGGGAGGGGTTCGATTTTAAAAGCCTGTGAAAACAAATGGGTTTTTAGGGTGCTGCGGAACTCCAGATAAGATGATGTAGATCTCATAAGGAGAGGAAGAGAGTTCCAAAATTGCGGCGCCAGGGCGGAGAACTTAGAGCCTCCCATTCTACTCTTCTTGAACCTGGGCACCACCAAAAGGGACAAAGAAGAGGAACGCAATTGCCTGCTTGGGATATAGGGTACGATTATGGACCTAATGAAAGAAGGCGCTGTTCCCGCGAGGGCCTAGAACGTCATACATCCCATTTTAAAAAGGGCCCTTTCTCTAATAGGGAGCCAATGAAGGGATCTTAAGAGGGGAGTGGTGTGATGTGATTTGGGTAAGCTATGTACCAGGCGGGCGGCTTGGTTCTGCACCAATTGAAGCCGTCGGATGGAGTCTGCAGGGGCGCCATTGTACAGGACATTCCCGTAATCTAAACGAGAAAGGACCATAGCCATCGTGATCAGTTTGAGGGCTGAGAGAGAAAAAAAACGTGAGACCTTCCGGATAGTACGCAAGGTAAAAAAACAAGAAGAAACCACCGTGCTGATCTGGGAGTGTAGAGTGAGTTGATGGTTAAGAGTGATCCCCAAGGTCTTAACAGAGGAAGAAGGGGAAGGGGAGGGACCAAGAGAGGGGGGCCAGAAAGAAGGAGACCAGGGGTTGAGTTTACCACCAGTGAGAAGAAGCTCGGTCTTGTCAGGGTTGAGCTTAAGATGGTTAAAGCTCATCCAATCCCTGACAAAGACCATCACTGATTGGAAATTAAGAATAGAGTCAGGGGAATCAGAGAGATTAAAAATGAGCTGGAGGTCATCGGCGTAATTAAACACCGTGACCTCCATCCCCTGCAGTGCAGAGATGAGGGGAAAGATATATAAATTAAAAAGAAGGTGTTAATGATGTTGTTACTTAGTAGTACAATTCTAAGTTAATATAACTAGTCTATTTATTCAGAGAGGAATTGGACTTGAAACTAACTCAGGCAGATATTTGAGGTTTCAAATCTTTACTTTTATATTCATTAAGGGTTTCACTTAAACAGGAACATTTTAAAAAACCATATGAGGATTTTTTGGGGCAAACTAAACTCGAATCAATAGGCTAATATGTCTCAATGCTATAAATGCAATTTTATTTTTCACAGCTGAGTGTTACTGAAAATAGAAGAATGCTGTACATTTGAAACTAGTCTTCCTGCTTGTTTTAGCATTATTCTAATGGCTATGTGTTGGACCCGGCCTCATGGCGTGGTCCTACCCCTCCCGCATGGCGGGCCCAGGACGACATCGGGCCTCCACGAGCCTCGAGCAGCCCTTTCGCCCGACCCTGCACGCCCCAACACTACCGGTCCGGCTACCATCCCGGACCCCCACTACCGGCCTGGCTCCATCTTGGGCCCATCACGTCCTGAGCACGAGGCCTCGCCCGACTCCATCTTGGGCCCACCACGCCACGACCACGTGGCCTCGCCCCCGGCCCAGGCCCCAGCGAAGCCCAGACATCGAGGCACCAAGATCCACCCAGGTGGTCGAGTGGCCACTCAACAGATCCCGGAGGAAGGGGAGTTTCGATGGCCCTCCAGCCGTCCCCGGACGCCTGGTATCGATCGCCCTCCGGCCTCCCTGGGCGCTGGCTCCACCCCCCTGCTGGGTGTCTGGACACCATCATCCCGGCCCCTCTGGCCCCCAGGCGCGAGGGTCCGGACATCAAAGAACCCCAGTCCTATATCTGGGCCAGACCCGGAGTAGGACGCCAGTTGTATCCTGGACTGGAAGCCCTGCTGACGCTGTCGCGGCCGACACCAGACGAACTCATCTTTCCTGTAACCCGAAGCTACCTTGAGAGCCTGCTGGCGCTGCCGCGGCCCACCTTTGCTGAACCATCTTGGGAGCCTGCTGGCGCTGCCGCGGCCCACCTTTGCTGAACCATCTTGGGAGCCTGCTGGCGCTGCCGCGTCCCACCTTTGCTGAACCATCTTGGGAGCCTGCTGGCGCTGCCGCGGCCCACCTTTGCCGAACCATCTCGAGAGCCTGCTGGCGCTGCCGTGGCCTCCCCTCCGACACCGACCACCTGTCGAGTCCTGCTGGCGCTGCCGCGACTCGACCTCTCGGAACCCCCGGCTCGAGGATTGAGAGCTGTGCGCAAGGTATCCCTTCTGGCACCCCTATCGAGACTGTCCCGCTACCCTGACCCTTTTACGAGACTCTACAGATCCCTCGATCTGCTTGTACATATCGCTGAGAACCAGCAACCTTTATTTCCTGATAAAGCTTACGAACTTAACCTCTGGTGTGGTGTCCATTTGTCGTGTTGTGATCTCTCTGCTGTACGATCCTAGGAGAGGACCCTCACCCAGGAGGCCTCTCGGCAACGCTCGGCTACTTCTTGATGGAGAGGTGGGCCTAGGGGTGGTCAGTCAGACCTCTTCTGCCTCCCCCGGGGTCGCCTTTCTAACATTGGTGGCAAGCGACGGGATCCGAGCCGACGCAGATCGTACAGAGAGTGATTCACGCACTACCGAGAAAAACACACTACGACCATGTCTACGCAGGAGACTAGACCAACTACGGAATTCCAGAAAGAAAAAATGGAAGATTACAGCCACAAAGAATTAAAACAATTCTGCAAGGACCTAGGCATCGCTACCACGGGCCTCAACACGAAAGAGGACTTTAAATCGGCCCTGCAAGCCTGGGCGGACGCCGATGACGCGCCACCCCAGAATGAAGACAACCTGGGCCCGAACGGACGCCGGAGACCGTCGAGAACCCAGCGGGGGAAAGACCCGCAAACCCAGACACGGGCCTCTCCCACGAAGACGCCCGAGAACGAGAGAGGAACCGTCTCCACGAGTTGGAGCTCGCCCGACTCAGACAAGAAGGAGAGATACAGCTGGCAGAAAGGAAGTTAGCCCTCGAGCAACTACGGCTAGAAGGAGACCTAGAAGAAAGGCGAAGACAAAGAGACCTCGAAAAAAAGAAACTCATGCTCGAGCATGAGCGCGGCCTCAGAGAACTAGAAATCAAGGCCAAGACAAACGAGACCGGCACCTCCGGAGGCAAGACCTCACCCCCACCGGTGGACACGAAGGTGCACATACCCAAGGATGTCGTCAAAGAGTACTATAAGAACGACGACATCCAACAGTGGTTCAAAGCCTACGAGGTCGCCATGACCGCCCATCGAGTACCCCTCAAGGACTGGGGCGCCGGCCTATGAGGGAAGTTCATCAACGAGGGGAGAGACGCCCTGCTAGAGCTCCCCGACGCCGAGATGACCTCGTACGAGCACATGAAGACCGCCCTCCTCACTCGCTACGGACTCACCCCCGAAATGTACCGGCAGCGATTCCGAGACTGTAAAAAAATCCCCGGTACCACTTGGGTGGAGTACGTAAACTTTTACAGCAGAGCCTTCGAGGGGTGGATCAGAGGTTGCCAGGCCACCCCCTACCAGCAGTTGGCCGACCTCATTCTATGGGAACATCTTTCCAATAACTGCTTCATCGAACTCCGGCAACACCTCCTCGACAGCAAACTGACTGAGCCACGAAAACCCGCTGTCGAGGCTGATAGATGGGTGAGCACCCGAGTTCCCCGGAGTCCGATGGGAGACTACGGCTGGGGATCCCCGGGGAACCACCGACCACGAGGCGGCGGAGGAGGCCAGAGCAGGGGCCGAGACGCGCCCACGGGGTCCTCCCCTACCTCCACGTCGCCATCCCTGGGCCGAAGAGGGGGCCCCCCAGCCAGACCCGGGCCCCACCCGAATGCTACGTGCCACAGATGCCAGCGACAGGGCCATTACGCGAATGACCCTCTCTGCCCAATGAACCAGCGACCCGGCACCACCGGTCACCCGAACCGCCAGATCGCGGCCACCGCCCTGGGTGAAGAAAGAGGCGAGGAAGAAGACGACGACCACGAGCAGGCCGAGTGGGAGCCCGCCGCTATGATCTTAGCATGCCTGGGTGAACGAGACATGAGACCCGAGACCCGATCCCAGGCAACACCCAGAAATACCGCCAATGGGTCACCATCAATGGACGCCGGGCCGAAGCCCTCCGTGACACTGGAGCCAGCGTGACGGCGGTCCGCTGCCACTTGGTGACCCCCGAACAAATTCTTCCCAACGTTTTGTGCCCAGTACGGTCGGCGGAAAACTCTGAGAGTTTGTGCCAGATGGCCCGCATCCCCTTCGAATGGGGAGGGGTGTCGGGCATGCTGAAAGTGACTGTCCGAGATGATGCCCCCGTGGACTGCCTCCTCGGGAACGACCTGGAAAGTTCCCCCTGGGCCGGCGTAGAGCGGAGAGAGCATCTGGGGATGCTAGGCCTTCCAGAGTGGGTCTGTGCGACCACCCGCTCCATGTCCGCCCGAGCCTCCACCCCAACGGAGGAAGCCCCGACCGAGGAGCCGGAGTGGCCCGCACCTCCGCCGCCCGCCGTCCCCGAGGATGCCGACCCTGAACCCGGCCCCCAGGGGCCCAGCCATGAAGATCTCTCCGAGCTCGGCCACCTTCCAGAACTAGCTCATTGGCGCCAAGAAGGTGGCCCCACCCGCGAGCAATTCCGGCAGGAACAGAACACCTGTCCCTCCCTCGAGGGAATCCGACGACAAGCCGCCACTCAAGCCACTGGGGACCCTGCGGGGTCCCACTGGATCTATTGGGACAACGGCCTCCTCTACAGTGAGCAGAAGATTGCCGAACTAGGGGCCAGTCGGGTGCTGGTCGTTCCCCTCCGATTCAGAGACTTCCTCTTGAACTTAGCACATGATGTGCCCCTCGCCGGGCACCTGGGGCAGGACAAAACTTACAGCCGCCTGGTGACCCATTTCTACTGGCCGAAAATGCACCACGATGTGCATAATCACTGCAGAACCTGCCCGACCTGTCAAGCCAGCGGGAAGAGCGGGGGGAAAGTCAAAGCCCAGCTCCAACCTTTTCCGGTGGTGATCACCCCCTTCGAGCGAGTGGGGATAGACATTGTGGGGCCCCTGGACCCCCGCACCTCTCAAGGGCACCGCTTCATCCTCGTTCCGGTGGACCATGCCACCCGCTATCCTGAAGCCATCCCCCTCCGAACCATCACGGCCCCGGTCGTAGGCCGAGCCCTAATGGGGATCTTCTCCAGAGTCGGCTTCCCCCGAGAAGTCGTGAGTGATATCTCCAAGTATATGCGATCCTTGTGGCAACAGTGCGGGGTCACATATAAGTTCACCACCCCGTATCACCCCCAAGGAAATGGACTGGTGGAGCGGTTTAACCGAACACTAAAGGGGATGATCAAGGGCCTAGAAGAACCGCTACGACGTAAATGGGATGTCCTGCTGCCTTGCCTCCTGTTTGCATATCGCGAAGTACCCCAGAAGTCCCTGGGGTTCAGCCCCTTCGAACTATTGTATGGGCACCCGGTCCGAGGCCCCCTCAGCCTGGTCAAAGAAGGCTGGGAGACGGCTGTCCCAGGTGCTCCCCCAGATGTCTACCAGTACCTCCTGACCCTCCGCAACCAAACTCGGAAGTTCCGGGAACTGGCCGAAGCCAACCTGGAGGCTAGTCAGGAGGAGATGAAACGCTGGTATGACCAGAACGCCTCGTCCATCGAATTCGAGCCGGGCCAGCAGGTCTGGGTCATGTCCCCGGTTGAACCCTGCGCCCTCCAGGACAAATGGACAGGGCCCTTCAAGGTGGTGGAGCGCAAGAGCCCCATCACTTACTTGGTGGACATGGAGTCCCCCAGGAACCCCCTCCGGGTTCTACACGCTAACCGGCTCAAGCTGCACTTTGCCCGCACTGAACTAAGTCTGCTGCTAGCGACCGATGACGGAGCTGAAGATGACTCCGAACCTCTACCAGATCTCCTGAGCACCACTGAGAAAGACGGCTCAGTCGAAGGGGTCACGCTCTCCTCTACCCTGACCCCAGAACAGCACCAAGACTGCCGGAAGCTGCTGGGACAGTTCGCAGACCTATTTTCCCTCACTCCCGGGGTCACCCGATGGTGCGTCCACGATGTAGACACCGGAGACAACCCACCTGTAAGGCACCGAGCTTTCCGAGTGCTCGACCGAGTGCGGGCCTGCATCCAGTCCGAGGTGGCCAAGATGCTGGCGCTGTGGGTGATCGAACCCTCCGACAGTCCGTGGGCCAGTCCAGTTGTCCTGGTCCCTAAAGCCGCTCCCCCCGGCACACCCCCGGAGCTCCGGTTCTGTGTTGACTACCGGGGGCTGAATGCAGTCACCAGGACCGACGCCCATCCCATCCCCCGGGCGGATGAACTGATCGATCGCCTGGGGGCTGCAAAGTATCTCAGCACCTTCGACCTCACGGCTGGGTATTGGCAGATCGGCCTCACCCCTGGAGCACAAGAGCGATCGGCCTTCTCGACCCCTGATGGCCACTACCATTTCAAGGTGATGCCCTTCGGCATGAAAAACGCCCCGGCCACCTTCCAGAGACTCGTGAATAGGGTGCTGGCCGGGCTGGAAGAGTTCAGCGCCGCCTACCTAGACGACATTGCGGTGTACAGCCTCCACTGGGATGCACACCTGACCCACCTCCGGGAGGTCCTGACGGCCCTCCGCCGGGCCGGACTGACAATAAAAGCCAGCAAGTGCCAGATATGCCAAGGGTCCGTGACCTATCTGGGACACCAAGTAGGGAGCGGCCAGGTGGCTCCCCTCCAGCCAAAAATTGACGCTATCCAGGCCTGGGAGCCCCCGGCCACCCAGACCGCCGTCCGAGCCTTCCTGGGGCTCACTGGATATTATCGGCGCTTCATCAAAAACTATGGGAGCATTGTGGGGCCCCTCACAGAACTGACCTCGAAGAAACTACCACCAAAGGTGCGCTGGACCCCCGAGTGCCAAGCCGCCTTCGAAACACTGAAGACTGCCATGTGCACCGCCCCTGTGCTCCAAGCCCCCGACTACAGCCGAGAGTTTGTGGTCCAAACCGACGCCTCAGAGCACGGCATTGGGGCGGTCCTCTCCCAAGTGAACCCTGAGGGGGCCGACCTTCCCGTTGCCTTCATCAGCCGGCGGCTGCTGGCCAGAGAACAACGATGGAGCACCATCGAGAGAGAAGCCTTCGCCGTCGTGTGGGCCCTAAAGAAGCTCCGGCCCTACCACTTCTGCACCCACTTTCGGGTCCAGACCGACCACCGGCCCCTGCGGTGGTTGATGCAGATGCGGGGAGAAAACCCGAAACTGTTGCGATGGTCCATCTCCCTGCAGGGGATGGACTTCACTGTGGAGCATCGCCCCGGCAACGACCACGCCAATGCTGACGGCCTGTCCCGATTCTTCCGCCTCGGCGAGGAGAATCCCCAAGAAGATGGGTGACTCTCCCCTGCCTTCAGCTGGGGGGGACGCGTGTTGGACCCAGCCTCATGGCGTGGTCCTACCCCTCCCGCATGGCGGGCCCAGGACGACATCGGGCCTCCACCGAGCCTCGAGCAGCCCTTTCGCCCGACCCTGCACGCCCCAACACTACCGGTCCGGCTACCATCCCGGACCCCCACTACCGGCCTGGCTCCATCTTGGGCCCATCACGTCCTGAGCACGAGGCCTCGCCCGACTCCATCTTGGGCCCACCACGCCACGACCACGTGGCCTCGGCCCCGGCCCAGGCCCCAGCGAAGCCCAGACATCGAGGCACCAAGATCCACCCAGGTGGTCGAGTGGCCACTCGACAGATCCCGGAGGAAGGGGAGTTTCGATGGCCCTCCAGCCGTCCCCGGACGCCTGGTATCGATCGCCCTCTGGCCTCCCTGGGCGCTGGCTCCACCCCCCTGCTGGGTGTCTGGACACCATCATCCCGGCCCCTCTGGCCCCCAGGCGCGAGGGTCCGGACATCAAAGAACCCCAGTCCTATATCTGGGCCAGCCCCGGAGTAGGACGCCAGTTGTATCCTGGACTGGAAGCCCTGCTGACGCTGTTGCGGCCGACACCAGATGAACTCATCTTTCCTGTAACCCGAAGCTACCTTGAGAGCCTGCTGGCGCTGCCGCGGCCCACCTTTGCTGAACCATCTTGGGAGCCTGCTGGCGCTGCCGCGGCCCACCTTTGCTGAACCATCTTGGGAGCCTGCTGGCGCTGCCGCGGCCCACCTTTGCTGAACCATCTTGGGAGCCTGCTGGCACTGCCGCAGCCCACCTTTGCTGAACCATCTTGGGAGCCTGCTGGCGCTGCCGCGGCCCACCTTTGCCGAACCATCTCGAGAGCCTGCTGGCGCTGCCGCGGCCTCCCCTCCGACACCGACCATCTGTCGAGTCCTGCTGGCGCTGACGCGACTCGACCTCTCGGAACCCCCGGCTCGAGGATTGAGAGCTGTGTGCAAGGTATCCCTTCTGGCACCCCTATCGAGACTGTCCCGCTACCCTGACCCTTTTACGAGACTGTATAGATCCCTCGATCTGCTTGTACATATCGCTGCGAACCAGCAACCTTTATTTCCTGATAAAGCTTACGAACTTAACCTCTGGTGTGGTGTCCATTTGTAGTGTTGTGATCTCTCTGCTGTACGATCCTAGGAGAGGACCCTCACCCAGGAGGCCTCTCGGCAACGCTCGGCTACTTCTTGACGGAGAGGTGGGCCTAGGGGTGGTCAGTCAGACCTCTTCTGCCTCCCCCGGGGTCGCCTTTCTAACACTATGCCAAAAGCATATTTATTTATTTTACTTATAAACCGCACGAATCACCCACAAAAGGGTATCTCTGTGCTGTAGGAGGCGTGCAGACCAGGTAAGGACAGCTCAGAAAAGCTCAGTCTTGAGAACTTTTCTAAACGCACTATATTCTGAGTATTTACAAAGATGAATCAGAAGTTGATTCCAATGGTAGAGGGCTAAATAGAAGAAAAAATCTTTTCCGCCCATCTGAGATTTCCTAAAAAGGTGAGTAAGGAGCAGGGATTTCTCTCCTGATCATAGGGATCTATTTGGCTGATATCAGATGAGTTTTTCAGTTAAGTAACCAGGCCCTTTGACATTCAAAGCTTTGTGCACAATGCAGCATATATTAAACCTAACCCTGTTAGGTATCGGTAGCCAAAGAAGGTGACGTAAGAGTGGGAGGGAGGCTGTTTTGGCTGGTGAGTTCTTAATGAGACTGGTAGCGGTGTTATGTACCGCCTGGAGTCTGTTTAGTGACAAATCACTTGCCCCAATCAGGAGGGCATTACAGTAAACCAGGCAGCTTATCACTAGTGTCTGAACAAGTGTTTTTCACACACAGTGAGGAAGAAAAGGGAATACTCTGCACAGGAAGTTTAACATATGGAAGCAGGAACCTACTGTGATGGCCACCTGATTTTTCATCATAAGTTTCTGGTCTAGAGGGATGCCCAGATTCTTGACCACTATCTTAGGGGTAGGGGGAGCACCCAACTTGGGTGGCCCCCGCTCTGGAGACCATAGCAAAGGAAGGTCACTGAAGAGCATGGACGCAGTTTTCCCAGTATTTAGCTGAAGAAAATTCTCCATCATCCAAGCAGCAATTGCTTGCATACCTTCTGAGAAACAAGACTGAATGTTCTTGTAATTTTTATCAGAACAATAGTAAGACGTGGGTGTCATCAGCATATAAAATCGGGGCAAAGCCAAGTTTTCTGAGTAGTTTCCCCATAGTTCGAGAGCGGAAGGGCCAGAGAATGGTGGTCAGTGTCCGATGGGTAAGGAAGCACGAGAACCATAGTAGGGCTTGTCCATCTCCCGATCTACTTAAGTCTCCTGAGCAGAATAGAATGGGATACTGTGTTTAAAGCTGCCGACAGATTCAGCAGCACCAACAAGACCGCCTGGCCATTGTCGAGCGAGTGTCTTATATTGTCTGTGACAGCAAGCAGTGCTGACACACTGCTGTACATTGGTCTGAACTCAGAGCAGTTTGCTGATGTGTTTTTCTAATAGTTTACTCAGTAGAGGCAAAAGAGAGTTCAGGCAGTAGTTAGATAGGTCCGCTACTGGGGCATTTGCTTTTGACCACTGGGTGAGTTTATAGTTTAGTAAGTTAATTCTAGGTGTAGTTCTTAAAATTGCTGGAGTCAGGCTCTAGATTAAGTGCTTGGGCCGTGATCAAACATTTGTACACTAGCCTACAATAATATTTTTTTAGAAGATTTATAAAGCGCGAACTAGACTTGAAGGTATTAGAGCGCTTTACATGAGCACCAATTTCATTGCAGATGGACACATTCATTTTTTGTTCGGCACGGGGAGATTGAGTGATTTGCTCAGAATCACAGGATGTTGAGCGTCCCTACCGAGACTCGAACCTAGTTACCCAGCTTCAAGGTTGACCGCTCTAGCCGTTAAGCCAAATGTGTGACCTTTGTCTCCAGACTAGACACAAGAAGCCTGTTTCCAATGAGGCTGAATGTAGATTCCTGACGAGGGAAGACTGAGAATAATACCCTTTACATGAAGTTCTTCATCCTAGTGGCAGGAATGATGTGTAGGCTTCTTCCCATACTTATTATAAAAAGAAGGCTTGCGGGAAGAGTATTTTGTCGATTTTCTCAAACAAATAAGACGGTAGAAGACAATAGCTGTAGGAATAAGGAATAGAGGCACTGTCTCATGCATGAAGATAAAAACGCATTAACCTCTTATATTCCGGGTCAGAGGAAACAGATTCCTGGTAATGGGTGGTAACAAGATTTTACCTGGTGCTTCTGACAGACCTCACTTCAGGTTGCAACTGTATTGTACCCCATAAACCTACAATCACTGGCATCCAATCGCAGTCTATTGTAAGATTGAGGGATTGTTAGACATGAGAATAGTTTTAGAAGGACACATTAAGACACCGTCTTCTCTTCATAACCTATGGATGTGTAGAGGGAAGCCTTGGAGTAAGTGTCCCGGTGGCACCTCGGATTACAGGTCAATGCAAAAGCCAAAAAGGGAAAATTTCAAGTAAACAATAATCAGACTGAAAGGTGGAACTACAAGTGCCGGCTAATGTGGATTTTCCTACCTACAATAACTGTAGTTACTGGTTGAAATGGCAAGGTTTGGATATGTGTCCTTGGTTATTATACGTCTGGACTTATGTGTTATTTTTAGGTTTGTCTATTGTGCCCCTGAGGTGTTAGATATCATATTTATGTTTCTGTTGTGTGCAAATATATGTAAAGGTGGGAAGTGTCACATTTAGGTTTGCGGTACCAGTCGCAGCCCATCCCCTGCCAAAGTGGCGAGGCGGGCCAAAGGAGGAGACTGGGGAGGGAGGACTTGGGGGAGGTTATAAAAAAATAGCATAAAAAAATTAACTTACCTGATCACCGCCGCTGACTCCGTCGTCTGCTTCATCCCACTCTTCCTGCTTCAGGGACAGGCTCCCAGACTGCACTGCGGTCAATCATGATGCTGCAGGAAAGCAGCGTCAGGATTGGCCTGAGCGCTACAACTTTGCGCTCCCAGGCAGACTGGGAGCCTGTACCTGCTTTCTCCAGCTCCAGTAACGTCGGCAAGGGCAGGAAAAAGCTTCAATGCGCATGAGGTGTTTGGCAGTCCTGAAACGGCTGGCCAAACACCTCATGAGCAATGGAGGAAGAAGAGTGCTTGCACTCCCCCACCACAGCGTCATCCCATGGACCTGCCCCCAAGACTCATCAGAGTCCTGGGGCCGGGTCCAAGGAGATTAAAATAAAATTATAATACAATGCGTTTGACACCCGTTTTATAATTGTTTGATTGGCGGCTGGTGGGGTGGTGGCGCTCCCCCCTAATGGAGGGGCCACCGCTGTGCATTACTGCATGTGTATTTCAAATATGTCCCATTTAAGTTTGTGTCCTGTGCTACTGGCTTTTGTTTTACTATTCTGTAGTACTGTATGCGCAAGTGGGGTGAGTGTCCTGTTTAAGTTTGTTTAATGTGTTTGAGTATATGTAGGTGGCATGTGTCCTCGTTAACTGTGTGTCTTCATATCCTGTGTACTGAAGAAAGTTATTGACTTCTATCCCTTTGTGGATTAATATGTCCTGGAACACTTTGCACTGGTTAAACACAATTATCGCCCATGTAAAGCAATTACATCATGCACATAGTTAACTGGAAACAACCCACTTTTTCACTTTTTGTATACACAGAACTAAAAATGTGCCTGACAGAGTTGGACTGGGCTACAGGGCATCAGGCATGCCCGGAGGGCTGGTCTAACAGGCCTGTGTGTGGGTCATTTTTTGGGAGGTTGGTGGTCCTTTATTTTTTTGCTGATTTCCCTGATATTACCACAAACATTGCCTGTAGCAAGAACAAATGCATGTAGTCTCCTATACTTGGCAAAAGGCCTATACAACGTGTTATTACAAATTGAAAACTGCCCTATTTGCAATTGTGTTACACAAAAAAGGGGGGGTGCCCAAACCTTATATTTTAATCAAACAATTTACACTCGACCAAATACGAATTATTTTGACCTGGTCAGGTACTTTTATTTATACCAATCAATTATATTTTTTTATAACCTTTTTTTTAAAAGTTTTCATAGGCGAAAAAAGAACAAATATTTCAAACAAATATGACAATACAAAAACATTTAGCAAAAACTGAACATGATCAAATAAATCAAGAAAAATCACAGTGCATCCAATTTAACACTAAACATTATACATAACAAATACCATTACAAAAAAGCCTTTTTCATACATATTCACAAATCAATTTCTTATTGAAAACAAGCTAAACGACATTTAGTCACAAGAGAAAAATGGTGTGTAGTTATTTTTATATCACTCGATGATATGATTAACTCTTGTTGATATGCCGACGCGTTTCAGGTTCGAGGAACCAGTTCTCGAACCCTCATCAGGGCTTTACTAATTGTCTGTATAGGATGCAAAAAACAATAAAGTTTTATTGACAACCTGTACCTCTCAACCCTTTCACACACTACTTATCGAATCATCATGAAAAGCTACCTTTGTTTTTTGGGGTGGAAGTGTCTTCACTATTGTCGACGCAGGGGGCGTTATGTTGTGCTCGTAAATTAATTTCTACAATACATAAAACACAAGCCACATGAGCAGTGTGATTCAAGACACAACGTTTTTGTGCACTCAAACAGGTTTGCCTTGGTTCTACATACCTCCTTATGCACCGGCCGGCGCTTCTCGGAGGGAGGAGGTGGTGAACTCGAAATGTCTGAGTCCCTAATTGGAGAGATAAGGTTTTATATGTGATATCTCACTGGCTTTTCTGTCGGCAGAATATACAATTGTCCCACAGACGGTCCCCTACCTTACATTTTTCTTTTTAATTGTCAAGGCGGTTATTCGTTCAATCGTAGTTCATTAGGGCACGGCCTGGTAGAATGGAGAACCAATTTAGAAAAACGTCAAAAGCCGTGAAAATTACACAGAATTTTGGATTTGTATTCATTTACATATCGTTTTCGAAATTGGAGCACAAAAAGTACCTGCATCTGAACCGAAGTTCGATGTCTCCCTCCTTTCTGATTGATGTTACAGTGAGCCCCAAGGGTCTGGTCTCTCCGTCTTAAGTCGTCGCGCACTACAAGAATGTCAAGGGATAGAAATGCGCTTAATAGGAAGACACTTGATGAAAGTCAGCGTTAGACCGATCCACTACATGATATCAAAGAGCGCTTGCTCTTTCTCACCTATTGTTCGCTAACGCCGAGCCTCCACTGTCGGATTACACTCGATCGCCTCAACAACATTGGCGGCCATCTTAGTTGAATTTTGAGCAGGGACTGTGTTCCAGTGGCTCTGGGACCTGTAGTTCGACACGCGGTCGGAAAAAAACGCAAGCCACCATGATTGAATTTTAGGATTATGTCCCGCTGATTTCTGGGACATGTAGTTCGACAAGAGATCGAACTGGACAGAAAAGCCATTACTGAGGCATCGGATTAAACGATCAAATTCCCATATAATGGACAAAAATCGTGGGTCCATTGTATGGATTTTCAGGGAATATAGTCACATCGCCATTGTGAATAAAAGCTCACTTCAGATCCTTGATAGCTCTGACATACTGTTCAGGCCTATTAGTGTACTATTGAATTTGAGAATAAGGTATGCTTCTTTTTGTAACAACACCTTGTCTACATCCGCAGGGTGCTGCACCTTCCCCATTGTGAGTAGTACTGACCATGTGAAATCATTCTCAGTATGCAAATTCTCAATAAAATGTTCCACCATGGGAGCAGTGAGCACCTTCTTTTTAATTCTTGATTCATGCTGACTGATGCGTAGATTAACCTGTTGGTTTGTTTTCCCGATACAGATCTTTTGACACGGGCAAGTGATAACATAGACCACATTTTTAGTCCGGCAATTTGAAAAACCCGAATGTTTCCATTTGACCCCCCGGTGTTCGAACTCATTCCCCTCAATTGTGTCCGGACATGCGACACAATTGCCGCATCTATGATGTCCATCGACTGGCTTCATGTTCCAGTGGGACAGAGGGTCATGTTTCGGTTTGGGCTGCACTAGATTGGCCCTCACAATTTGTTGCCCAATACTCTTGTTTCTTTTTATACGCAAAAATCGGACGAGGGAAGGGACACTCCAAGCCCTCTAGCAAATGCCAGTTTTTGAGAACTGTTTGTCTTAGTCTATGTGTGTCAGGGCTGAAAGTTGTCACACAAACTAAACGATCCAATTCTTTCTTTTCTTTTGTTTGTAGCAAGCATTCCCGTGGCGTGAAGCGTGCTCTTTTATAGGAGTGTTTTAAGAGTTTCTTTGGATAACCCCTATGTATCATCTCCTGGCAAAATGTCTGGGCATGATGGTCAAAATCACACGTGTCTGTACAATTTCTGCGTATTCGCAATAGTTGCCCATAGGGCAAGTTCACCTTAAGGTTCCTGGGATGATGGCTTCTGTGGTGCAGGATGGTGTTCTTGTCGGTGGCTTTCTTATATAATGAGGTTTTTAAGACACCATCAGAACAGGTGACTTCTACATCCAAAAAAGTCATTTTGGTGCTGCTTGCTTCCATTGAGAACTTGATATCATTGTGCCTGGCATTAATCCAGTTATGGAACGTCAATAGATCGGTCTGGCTCCCCTGCCACAGGAGCCAGACGTCATCTATATAGCGCCACCATTGCACGATGTTCCCAATATATGGATTGTTGTTATCCACAAACTTCATTTCGTATTGCGCCATGTAGAGCACTGCCATTTCTGGGGCATAAGGACACCCCATGGCAGTGCCCTTCACTTGCATGTAGAACTGATCGTTAAATGCAAAATAATTCTTCGCACAATGATGTCAAGTTCTCAATGGAAGCAAGCAGCACCAAAATGACTTTTTGGGATGTGGAAGTCACCTGTTCTGATGGTGTCTTAAAAACCTCATTATATAAGAAAGCCACCGACAAGAACACCATCCTGCACCACAGAAGCCATCATCCCAGGAACCTTGAGGCGAACTTGCCCTATGGGCAACTATTGCGAATACGCAGAAATTGTACAGACACTTGTGATTTTGACCATCATGCCCAGACATTTTGCCAGGAGATGATACATAGGGGTTATCCAAAGAAACTCTTAAAACACTCCTATAAAAGAGCACGCTACACGCCACGGGAATGCTTGCTACAAACAAAAGAAAAGAAAGAATTGGATCGTTTAGTTTGTGTGACAACTTTCAGCCCTGACACACATAGACTAAGACAAACAGTTCTCAAAAACTGGCATTTGCTAGAGGGTTTGGAGTGTCCCTTCCCTCGTCCGATTTTTGCGTATAAAAAGAACAAGAGTATTGGGCAACAAATTGTGAGGGCCAATCTAGTGCAGCCCAAACCGAAACATGACCTCCTGTCCCACTGGAACATGAAGCCAGTCGATGGACATCATAGATGCGGCAATTGTGTTGCATGTCCGAACACAATTGAGGGGAATGAGTTCGAACACCGGGGGGTCAAATGGAAACATTCGGGTTTTTCAAATTGCCGGACTAAAAATGTGGTCTATGTTATCACTTGCCCGTGTCAAAAGATCTATATCGGGAAAACAAACCAACAGATTAATCTACGCATCAGTCAGCATAAATCAAGAATTAAAAAGAAGGTGCTCACTGCTCCCATGGTGGAACATTTTATTGAGAATTCGCATACTGAGAATGATTTCACATGGTCAGTACTATTCACAATGGGGAAGGTGCAGCACCCTGCGGATGTAGACAAGGTGTTGTTACAAAAAGAAGCATACCTTATTCTCAAATTCAATAGTACACTAATAGGCCTGAACAGTATGTCAGAGCTATCAAGGATCTGAAGTGAGCGGTTATTCACAATGGCGATGTGACAATATTCCCTGAAAATCCATACAATGGACCCACGATTTTTGTCCATCATATGGGAATTTGATCGTTTAATCCGATGCCTCAGTAATGGCTTTTCTGTCCAGTTCGATCTCTTGTCGAACTACATGTCCCAGAAATCAGCGGGACATAATCCTAAAATTCAATCATGGTGGCTTGCGGTTTTTTCCGACCGCGTGTCGAACTACAGGTCCCAGAAGCCACTGCAACACAGTCCCTGCTCAAAATTCAACTAAGATGGCCGCCAATGTTGTTGAGGCGATCGAGTGTAATCCGACAGTGGAGGCTCGGCGTTAGCGAACAATAGGTGAGAAAGAGCAAGGGCTCTTTGATATCATGTAGTGGACCGGTCTAACACTGACTTTCATCAAGTGTCTTCCTATTAAGCGCATTTCTATCCCTTGACATTCTTGTAGTGCGCGACGACTTAAGACGGAGAGACCAGACCCTTGGGGCTCACTGTAACATCAATCAGAAAGGAGGGAGACATCGAACTTCGGTTCAGATGCAGGTACTTTTTGTGCTCCAATTTCGAAAACGATATGTAAATGAATACAAATCCAAAATTCCGTGTAATTTTCACGGCTTTTGACGTTTTTCTAAATTGGTTCTCCATTCTACCAGGCCGTGCCCTAATGAACTACGATTGAACGAATAACCGCCTTGACAATTAAAAAGAAAAATATAAGGTAGGGGACCGTCTGTGGGATAATTGTATATTCTACCGACAGAAAAGCCAGTGAGATATCACATATAAAACCTTATCTCTCCAATTAGGGACTCAGACATTTCGAGTTCACCACCTCCTCCCTCCGAGAAGCGCCGGCCGGTGCATAAGGAGGTATGTAGAACCAAGGCAAACCCGTTTGAGTGCACAAAAACGTTGTGTCTTGAATCACACTGCTCATGTGGCTTGTGTTTTATGTATTGTAGAAATTAATTTACGAGCACAACATAACGCCCCCTGCGTCGACAATAGTGAAGACACGTCCACCCCAAAAAAACAAAGGTAGCTTTTCTTGATGATTCGATAAGTAGTGTGTGAAGGGGTTGAGACGTACAGGTTGTCAATATTTTTTGCATTCTATACAGACAATTAGTAAAGCCCTGATGAGGGTTCGAGAACTGGTTCCTCGAACCTGAAACGCGTCGTCATATCAACAAGAGTTAATCATATCATCGAGTGATATAAAAATAACTACACACCATTTTTCTCTTGTGACTAAATGTCGTTTAGCTTGTTTTCAATAAGAAATTGATTTGTGAATATGTATGAAAAAGGCTTTTTTGTAATGGTATTTGTTATGTATAATGTTTAGTGTTAAATTGAATGCACTGTGATTTTTCTTGATTTATTTGATCATGTTCAGTTTTTGCTAAATGTTTTTGTATTGTCATATTTGTTTGAAATGTTTGTTCTTTTTTCGCCTATGAAAACTTTTAAAAAAAAGGTTATAAAAAAATAATATAATTGATTGGTATAAATAAAAGTACCTGACCAGGTCAAAATAATTTGTATTTGGTCGAGTGTAAATTGTTTCATTAAAATATAAGGTTTGGGCACCCCCCCTTTTTTGTGTAACTCAGTATAACGGTCCAGCCCATCCTTAGTCCCGCAAAGGACCTAACTCCTTCATGCACTTTTTGCAATTGTGGCACACTTGTTTATCTATCTGATTCACTAATGGGGGCCACTTTTAATTTCATGCTCGAGTCTATTTTCTGTCCCAGTCCGACACTGTGCCTAATTATGAGAGCTCCTCTCCCTCATATTCCCTTTCAGTGTTTCTGCACACCTTCTTCTTCATTGCCTCCTCATCACCTCCCTCGTCGCATCTAGTACATAGACGAGGTTAGGCTCGTCTGGCTTCTCTTGCCACCGCTGTCTAAGCTTTCTTCATTTCCATGCTCCTATGAAAGATAACCTTCCTATAAACCACAGTCTCTCCCCTAGTAGACATGATACTTTTATTTTGCACGAATCTAATATTTCCACTTTCATGTATTTATTATTTTCTATTATCTCATTTTCTGAGTGCAGGGGGGTTCTGATCACAGATTATGTGTCAGATTATGAGAGCTCCTCGCGCTCACTTTCTTCCTCATTATATTACAGTCCAGGCACCCAGTTAGCACCTCATGTATTTGGCAGGATAGCACAGTGCTGTCCAGACAAGCCCTGCCCTGCCTGTTAAACAGCAGTGACTGGGCTGTGTGAGACTGCTCTTGCTTAAGGTCAGCGACACGCTGCGGCGGAAGAGCTCCGTCAGGAGCCCCAAGCATCCGTCTGACACTGATCTGACTCTGTCAGTCTCGGGGATGCGGGAAAGCGTCAAGGAGGAGGGCGGCACGTCGTCCACGTAAACCTCTGCCATTGCTTCTAAATTTAGCGTCCTTCCTCTGAGTAAGCCAGTCATACTTACCTAGGGTGACCATAATTTTAAAGCCAAAAACCGGGACATTTCACAAAAATAGAAGAAGGACTACAATTTTACTTCAAGTGATGAGAGCGCTCCTCAGCAGAAAATTACAGAACAGGCAGTAAGAACATACATAAAATTTAATTTTTAAACCCAGTAGCTTGCCTGTTATTTAAATTGCTTTCTTGAAACAACTGCTAACTTTCCCTGCTTTGTAAAACATAAAAAAACACCTCCCATCGTTTTCAGTCGACCCTCTCTAAAAACCGGGACAGGAGCTACATTTTTTTTAATTTACTGGGACAGCTGGTTAAAAACGGGGACCGTCCTGGCAAAACGGGGACGCCTGGCCACCCTATACTTACCGCTTACACAGCAAGGCGCGTTATCGCAGAGTCTTTGGCGAGCCCTGTGTACACAACCGAAACCAGATACACTTTAGTTAGTGTTAAAATGTAAGTAGTTTCATAAAAGTCAAGTCAGCAAACGCAAGGTGAGCCGAAGTGACGTCACGTGCATTTTGATGCATAATAACAATTCTGGGCAGGCCCTTTAAGGCCCTCCAAGACCCTCCTATGTACGGCTCACTGGCCGTTGGAAGAACGAATGTATATAAAGTCAGTTTCTGTTCCTGCTGCTGCTGACTTCATGACCCCTTACACCAGGGGCAGCAAAGGCAGTGCCAGGGATGCCAAAGGATAATCTCCCTCCCTCCACGTACACTACATTGCCACCCATGAGCAATCATAAGGTGTACCTTATTGGTACGCGTGGCTGTGCGCGCTGCGTTCTGTGCCTTTCACATTCATGTAATAGCTAAATTAGCTCTTTAGAAATCAATAATCATTGCTAATGTTATCAAAGGACGGCACCTCGCTTGTGCCCTTAGCGCCCATGTCTCTCCCAGGCATCCTGCAGCTCACTGTGCTCGAGAACAAGAGCCAGCTCTGCCTTTGTCACAGTGAGCTGATGAATAGATAGCTCCTGATGGTCTCCATTGTTTGTGAATTTTAAAGTGATCCACTTATCCTGTCTCTGCTCAATAGCTGCTGCATCCTGATTTGATTTCCTGCTGTCTATCTCCAGGAAGCACTGTGACTCCTGTGACAAAACTTAAATGCAATGATGCTCGGAGACCGCGCCGTCCCCTGGGCGAAGAGTGAGTCAGTGCTGAATATGGGGCACGTGCATCAGTGCAGGCTGTGTTAATGATGACTTCTTATTCCCCTGGTAGCTGGGGGATTTACTCCAAGCCAGCCTCTGCTCCTTGCACATGATCAACAGGAAGCAAAGTCATGGAAAGTACAGGAAATACTCTGGGCACAGTTCACAAAGGCATGTTTATCCTAAACGTACATTAATGACTGCAAATGCTTAAACGTACGCCTGCCAAGAAATCATAACCGGAGTTTTGGCAGGTGTAAATGGGTTTACTACAGCCTATGTCTCCATCACGGCTGAAGAGAAACCATGCAGATGTAACTACAACACAAGGTTTGGGATGTGGGTGAAACAAAGCATGCTAGCCTTGTAAGTTTCTGAAAATTCACAAACCCGTTCCTTTGTCCCACATTTATTGAAAGAAAATGTAATCAGGACTTTGAGTTCGAGTTTTCAAATGGTGAAAAATGTCCTACCCATAGCACCTTCTATTCTGAATTGAAGCCACCCATCTTCTTCCTGGTGATCTGCAGATATGTCACCTGTGACAGACTCCCCAATCATCCCTTACATCCAGCTCTCCTCTCCCACCAAGAAGCACCCCCAGGCAGTGACAGCACTAGCAGCTGATCCAAAATGGAGGAGGTAGGAATTTGCTTTAAACTTTATGGGCATTTCACACAAGGCACACCTCTGAATGGCGTGGTGAACAAGCAAGACGCTTGATCCAAAACTGGTGGAACCTTACAGCTTGGTACAGTAGTGCTCTAATTGCCACTCAGAAGAAAGAAAACAATAATTCACTATTCTTTAATCTACGCAAAGTAGAAGTGGAATTCCACCCCCTCGATATAAGTAACATCCCAGAACCCTGTTCAATTTCGGCAGGTTGACCTGCTGAAGTTTAACGAAGGTCGATAATTATCGGTTGCTTTAAATAAAACAAAACTTGAAATTGCAACCTGTGGGTAAACGATCATTTACACACAGATCGGAATTCACTGAACCACTCGCAATCAGGCCCTAAGAATGGCCCCCATGCTTAATGACTCTTAAATGAGCAAAGGTGAGAGTTGAAGGCAAACCTGAAATAAAAACAACAACCTCGAATTGAAGGTGTAAGAAACTCAAATCACACTCAACTATGATCGATGGGAAAACCCACATGCAATTGAAGGTCTTCAATCCACAAAATATCCCAAGAGTCTTCATAGACCAGGTGCATTGCACCCTCAAACCATAGTGCCCCCTCACCCCCACCTGTGGCCGACCCAGAAACTGATATCTTCAGATGGTGCTAGAGATGAGGGGAGTAAATAAACAGGTGCAATGCCCTGCCTACCCCTGTCACAGACTCAAAATGAGGACATGAGATTAACCCTCACTCTCCAACCAGCACAGCAACAGCAGAGCTAGAGAGAGCCTAAATCTTCTGTGCCACAGGGAGTACTCCAGGTGAATGCAGACCTCTGTGATCAGCCTGTAAGGCTAGGCCCAGCAAGATGAGCCAAACTGGATTCTGTATGAGAATCGTACACGACTGCAGGAATAGATCCTTTATAAAGCATGCACACAATCACAATACAAATATAAAACAGACAAAAGACAGGGTCCTAGCAAGATAAAGGGCAGCATTCAGCACAGAGTCTGCCCCTGGGAAACGGAGAATTTGGGATTTATGGGTTTGGTCTGATAAATATATTCTCATTGCAAAAGGAGAGGGTTGACTGTTTTCTAGACAGCGCTCTTCTTCATAAAACAAGGACTGTGAAGAAGAAGAGGGACAAAGTGCTAGTCGAGATGTTTAGAGGACAATCATGGAAAGAGAAGCTATATAAGAACGAGTACTCAAATGGGTTCTTCTAAGTCCAAAGCAGCTCCATTGGCAGGGGAGAGTGGGTGATGGGCGCCATAGCCCGGGCGGACTGTCGGTTTATTCCATCAGGAGTTTTCCCAGTGGGCTCGAGCACTGGAGGCCAGTCTGTGAAGGTAGAGGGCTGCTGCTGTCCCCGCTGCCGCTTTCACTAGCCCCTCCGCCCCCCAACCACAGGAAATTACGGAAGGTACAGCAGGTGCTTAGGTGAGAGAGAGAAAAGAGAGAAAGAGAGGAGAACACACGAGAGCGGAGAAGGGATAGAGATGGCTCGCACATTTGGCCAAGGCTGCTTGTGGTGCGCAGTCTGACCCTGGCCACAGCTTGCAGTCACCCCCACCCATACAGCTCGTAGGCCCAGTTTTCTGCCAATTTAAGTGCCAGTCCATGTCGTTAATTTCTAACGGATACTGAGGTTGGTGGTCAGCTTTCTTGCACCAGGAGGAGTGCTTGTTTGCAGATAAGGACGGTGATTCGCGGTAGGAATCACTCTGGTTTAGATATTTTAACTTATTAAGGAGCAATTTCAGTCAAACAGCTTTTAATTAGTAAGAGGAAGGGACCAAGTACTGTGGGTACAGGAGTCACAACAAATACATTTATTCTTCTTTGAAAGTGCCTAGTTTTAAAGCCAAAGGTTATTGAAACTGAAAATGTGTATATACCAATGGCCAAAAACTACAAAGAATTAATATATTTGCTGTAAAGGAGCATACTATTTCAAAGCCAGTATGAGTACTAGGTGGGTGACAGTGAAACAGCTAGCCCTAATCTTGAGTAGGGTGATAGAAATACCTTTCTCCAGCAAGCACTGCATAAGATAGAGGAGGGGAGAGGAGAAATAGTCACAGTTTTCTTGTGGTGATGTAATTGGACAGGTGGGAAGCCAGAACAAGCATTTTAGAAGCATATACGTTAATTTGCCTTCGTTTCTGGATGTTATCAATTCAATGAGTGTGCTTTTTCTTGGATTTATTGTCATGTTTCCACCGTGTAATTTACCAAGCAGAAGCTATACGTAATCAATACATGTAAATGTAAATTGTGCGCCTTTCCTCTGCAGAGAATGAGAATCTAAATGAGGTTCATAATCAGTGCAGATGAAACATGCTGGATGCTCCCTCAACAGTTCAAGAGTCATCTTTAATTCTGAGACGTTCTGCAGGCATACAGCATTATCGCCATTGGAAAAGGGCGTACGCACTATCACATCCTTTTAAATCGTTTTTAAATCAACACCATTTCAAAGTGTATTTAAATCTCTTAAGTGTGCTTTCCGGTTACTACTGAAATGTAACCACGCATGTTAAGCTTATACATAACATTTGATTATGCACCAAGATACTGATTTCTTGTCATATACACTTGGTATATGTGTTCATTAGATGTTTAAAAATAAGGGGAGGGACATTTAATGAATAGAAGGGATATATTCTCAGATGTGTGTTTTGTGAATAAATGAATGATTCGAGTTTTACTTGACCTTGAAATAACAAGTGGATGCAATTAAAAGTAGGTACAAAATTATTTAATGAGAAAAATGAGGATACGTCTCCTTGTAAGCTTTTTGCTGCTAGATATGATGTTTTCTTTCACTACTACACGCTCACGAATCATTTTAAATGATGGATGCAAAGGTCTTGACAAAGATTAATTATTATCTTCTTGCAATACTTTTCGCAATAAATTGCCTAAATGTGCTCATTGTGACTCAAAATGAGGTAGTGCAGAGGTTAGATCATCAAGAAATGAGAGTATCATATGTATTTACATAGGTTTAAAAAGGTCTACCGTCCCTTTGCAGTCACTTAAGAGTGCGGAACCCTGATATAATTCAGATAAAGGGCATTTTTTTACAATATTTGGGAGCTTTTATTTACGGATATTGGTCAGACTTTCTTAAATATGTATGCTTACAGGTATACACCCGTTACAACGGATCTTTTACTCCGCAGACCCATTACAACGCGACCATTACTCCGCATACCATTACAACGCATTGCGCTGGGGGGCGCTCTAGGATAGGGAATAAGTATAATTTACTATCCAACACCTTCCCTAGGGTCCACGGGGACTGGAGTTAGAATAGTAAATTATACTTACCACTATCCAGCGCCCCAAGGCGCTATGCGTTGTAACGGTATGCGGAGTAAAAGTCGCGTTGTAATGGTCTGCGGAGTAAAAGTATGCGTTATAACGTCATACATCCATGCTTACAACAAAGATGTATAACTAGTGTGCAAATAGTCCCGAGGAAGTCTCCTGTATGAGGGAGAATGCTGTGTCAGTTAGAAACATGGACTATAAGAAAACCATGACTAAAAGGAAATTTAGGGCCATATGTATCAAGCAAATTAGCATTCGCAAAGGCCGAAATTCTGCGAATTTCGGCCTTTGCGAATGCTAATTAGCTAAATGGTATGTATGAAACATTTTCGCAGCAAAATAAGGAATCGCACATTTTGCTATTCCTTATTTTGCGATTGCACTTAAGGAATCGCAAAATTTGCGATTCCTTAAATGCAATGTATCAAAGAAATATTTATGCAAAAATGCCAACAAGGATTCGCAGATTACCACCAACTTCTAGTTGGTGGTAAGTTGCGAATTCTTTTAAAAAAGCTTTTTTTTTAAAAACCAAAAATGCCTTATGACGCTCATACATGCCCTTAGGGCATGTATGTGCGCCATATGCCCCCAAATGTCATTTTCAGGGGTGCAGCAGGGTGTTCTTGAGACACCCCTGCACCTTTGAAAAAATTCCTAATTTACGATTAGCAAATTGCTAATCGCAAATTGCCCCTTCATTCCTATGGGCCTCCTGGCCCATAGAAATGAATGGGTAATTTGCGATTAGCAATTTCCTAATCGCAAATTAGGAATGGTAAGGAATCGCTATAAAAAAGCGATTTTGTACATACATACCGTTTTGCAAATTCTAAATAGCGATTCCTTAAAAATCGCTATTTGGAATTCGCAAAACTGAACTATGATACATATGGCCTTTAGTGACCTGTATATTGTTAAAATGGACAAAATAAGTTGCAGATGATACAATACAAAATAATACACAGAATGAAGATGGATTTTTACTCTTTGACAAAATTAACAGGTTATTAGGTACAGTGAGACTGGTTGGATGAATAAATGTCTCGCAAGGGTGTAATTTGATTATATAGTTTTATTGTGTTGTTTTCTTTTACATTTTGGAGACCTATTACGTGTATTTCACGATTTTGCAACCAAGAGTATTCTTTGAATATAAAAAGGTAAATGCCCCTTTGTATATCATGTGTAATTATTATGAGAACGTAGATGGTTATGGTAGATAGTGTCACATATGAATGATACTCTAGTTTCGGGACAATTCCTATTTTGCGGAAGTGATCAATTATTTATTTACTACAACGATTTTATACAATGCTTTCATGTCACTCTCCCCAATCTGTAGAACCCTATCAACATTAGGGACCCGTCTTGTGGGTGATTGTTTTCAGCGTGAATTGTTCTACAAATCATATTCGTTGATGTGGGTAATTTCTGGAAAGTGAATGTAAAAGAGAAGAAAACGGTCAGTGTTAGGTGGACAATGGAGGATGGCTTGGCTATTCTTCAATGGCAGTTTGAGTCTGGGCTGAATCTGAAATGACGCTGATATTGGACGTGACAACTCAAGACAGGCCATTGGTTAAACACGGGGTTCCAGCCAGTAGGTAGACTAGGATAGGTCCTGGCCGTCTCGGGCCAGGGCCCAGTGACTCTCACAACTTCAGACAGAGACTCACATGGTGGCTAGAGTAGAGTGCTTCACAGAACTAGAAGTCTGTTGCTGCAGAAGTCCTCAAGGCAAAATATTGAAGGACATGGGAACTGACCTGAAACTGGGGTGTCCTGGATGGTAGAGAGGACTGGTCAGGGGGTGGGAATGATCAGGTGGATGGTGTTGTAAAGACTTTCTTAAGGTCAACCCAGTTATGTATGTGTAGTAATGTTGCCCTTAGAGAGTAACAGGTGTGACGAGGAAGAGGGGCGCTGGAGTAATGTCCAGGGTCCTGTCGCTGCTATACGACCAAGCAAGAAGACCTTACACTCTCACAGGCAGCTCAATCGGCATTCCTGGTGTGAATGTATTTCTGCTCGCTAGCGCTGTGTGGGGCTTGTGTATCAGGGAAAATAATCCTGACGTTTTGCGATAGCTCTCCCCTCGGAGATGTGTATTTTGTCCATATGATTGGTTTTAACAGCGCCGATTTTTAACTAATTGCACTTTGTTTTTTTAAATACTGCACAGCGGTGACTACGACCGCTCATTGCCTTACCTTTCTCTCGGTGTCTCTGCTGTGTCCCTGGTCCGCCACGGCTTGTGCCGATTGAGCGGAGGGACAGGAAGCAGCAGAGCATCAGAATAACGTCAGCATAGTGGCCCCGCCCCTCCTGACTACTTAATTTCACCCCCAGCGCGGACGCGCGCAGCTCAATCGGCATTCCTGGTGTGAATGTATTTCTGCTCGCGAGCGCTGTGTGGGGCTTGTGTATCAGGGAAAATAATCCTGACGTTTTGTATTGCGATAGCTCTCCCCTCGGAGATGTGTATTTTGCCCTTATAATTGGTTTTAACAGCGCCGATTTTTAACTAATTGCACTTTGTTTTTTTAAATACTGCACAGCGGTGACTACGACCGCTCATTGCCTTACCTTTCTCTCGGTCTCTCTGCTGTGTCCCCGGTCCGCCACGGCTTGTGCCGATTGAGCGGAGGGACAGTAAGCAGCAGAGCACCAGAATAACGTCAGCACAGTGGCCCCGCCCCTCCTGACTACTTAATTTCACCCCCAGCGCAGACGCGCGCAGCGGCACGCCTTAGGCAAGACCGTCTGCGCCCGTCCGCGCCAGGACACCGCCTGCCGCCCGGACCCCTGGCCTAATCTCGGCCGCTAACGGTGAGGGGATCACTACAGTTGTAGATATGATTCGCTATTCCAGGCAAGAACTTATATCTTTTAATCCTAAGAGTGCGACTATTATTAATCCCCAACCCTTGCCTTGCACTCGTGTTAACAACCCCGATACTATTGCTGTTTCACCAGCATCTGTGCCCATCTTTACGACCTCCATATCTGATATAAACACAGGAAAGATAATCAGATCCACCACCAACGAAGGCCTTAAACCTTTCTCTGCTCTTTATACAAATACTAGGTCCATCCCCAAGCATGCTTTGGCACTATGGAGTTTACTTGACAATGAACGGCCGGATATATGTTTCCTTACAGAAACATGGCTTCACAGTCAAGCATCACCAGATGTGGCCACTGCATTTCCACCTGAATACCATGTTATCAGACAAGATAGAGAGGGGAGGAGAGGAGGCGGAGTTGCAGTGGCAGCAAAGGCCCCGATTGGTATCTTCTTGTTGGAATCCTTTTCTAACCCCCTGTTTGAAATCTTAATAGTTAATATTTTATATTTTAAAATGACGATAGGAAGAGTTGCTCTGGTTTATAGGCGCCCTGGCGATAAATCCAAATTTGTTAATGCTCTCTTGGACATTATCGCCTCACATGTATTAGCCACGGATCACTTTATTTTAATAGGAGATTTTAATTTTCACATGGAACGTACTCTTGACACTGACTCCTGTCATTTAAAGACCAGTATGAAAACCTTGTCATTAACACAAGGGGTGCTAGGACCCACTCACCAGGCAGGGCACACTTTGGATCTAATCTTTACTAATATGCCCAATTCTACCTGTGAATCTCCTCTGCCTATGACCTGGACGGACCATTTTCTAGTGAAATTTAGGTTCCCTGGTCCCAATAAACCCAGGATCTCTAAGTGCACAGACTCAATGCTCATACGACCCTGGCATAAACTGACCCTGGAGGCTTTTGAGACTTACTTCAACCCTCTCAGTGACACATCTAACAACATTGACCTCATGGCCAATCAGCTGGAAGAGTGCGTGAAGACTGCACTGGATAAGGCCATTCCTGAAATTAGAGTTAAAGTAAAATCTATTGCCTCCCCTTGGTTCACGGAGGAACTGAAAATAAAGAAAACCGCCAGTAGAGTAGCAGAAAGGTTGTGGAGGAAAACTAGGACTAGTGAAGATCGTAAAAATTATAAACAGATTCATTCTATCTATCTGGGAAAAATAAAGGAAACTAAATCCAGCTATCTCACACAAAGAATTAATAAAGCCTCACACTCCTCCAAAGAACTATTTAAAATACTAAATGAGTTCACCGCACCACAGGTGGAACAATCCTCTTTCACCCCCAACTTGGAATGGGTCAATGCATTGGCCGCGCATTTTTATAATAAAATCAAATCCATCTACTCTACATTTACAACCCCCGGACCCAATGACACCTTAACCGCTGAGGTACCTCCCTGTGACTCTTTGACTCCTCACCATACTGAGGGTGCTTTGCTTATGGAATTTGAGTCCACCACGGCTGCTGAAGTGTTAGTTGCACTGGAGAAAGTAAAATCGGGTTCTCCCACAGATTCGCTAACCCCTCGTAAGTGCAATGAAATATTTCCACGCCTGGCCTGCTCTCTCTCTAAAATCTATAACACCTCCTTTGAGCGGGCATCTATGCCTAGCAGCTGGAAGGTGGTCCAGGTAAAACCCATCCTTAAAAAGCCCTCTAGCAACCCCACCATTGCCTCCAATTACAGGCCCATATCTTTATTACCCTACTTTGGAAAGGTACAGGAACACCTTGTCAACAAACGTATTTCCAGTTTTGTGGAAACTCATTCACTTTTAGATCCGTCGCAATCAGGCTTCCGTGCTGCCCATGGCACTGAAACGGCAGTGATAGAAGTGGTGGATAACATACGTCTCACACTGGACAGAGGTGATTCCGCATTCTTGATCTTATTAGATCTTTCAGCAGCCTTTGACACCATCTCCCACAGCATCCTTCATCGACGGCTGTGGGAGATTGGTGTCAGAGGCAAGGCTCTTGCCTGGTTTAAGAGTTTCCTTGCCGACCGGCATACTTACATCAGGATTAACTCTTTGGAATCCAGTAGGACTCCTCTTTCTGTTGGGGTTCCTCAGGGGTCTATACTGAGCCCCATGTTATTCAACATTTATCTCACCCCATTGGCCAGAATTAACAAATCTTACGGTTTCACCACAGTGTCCTACGCGGACGACACGCAGGTTCTTATTACCTGTAGTCCAGACGTTCTTGACACCCGCACAAGATTTAAGAGATGTATGATCCACATCAGCGAATGGATGAATGAAAATAATCTCCAGCTTAATTTCAGCAAAACTGAAATTATGCTACTTGGCAAGGCAAAGTCACAGTGGTCACATGACTGGTGGCCTTTAGAATTGGGACCATGTCCTGAGCCCAAAGAGGCGGTTCGTAACCTGGGAATAATGCTCGAATGTGCCCTATCCATGAAAGCTCAGGTTAACCAAGTATCTGGCATCTGTTATGGTATACTACGAAAATTGAGGAAGATTTTCAGATGGCTACCCATTGAATCCAGAAAACCTTTGGTCCAAGGACTGGTTGTTAGTCGCCTGGATTATGGCAACGCAATGTATAACTCTATCAATGAGGGCTTGTTACGCTACAAACCCTTCAAAACGCTGCTGCACGCTTGGTGCTAGATTTGCCCCCCAGATTCCCCTCCTTGCCCTGTCTTAGACAATTGCACTGGCTCCCAGTGCGACAAAGAAGCCAGTTTAAGATCCTTAGTCTCACACATAAACTTCTACATGGGACTGGACCTTCTTATCTTGTTGAGAAAGTGGCCAGGTACAAACCCTCCAGAGCCTTAAGGTCTAGTACTAAAGCCCTTCTGGTACAGCCTAGGGCTAGAACATCTAGAATGGGTTGTAGAGCCTTTTCTTACTTAGCCCCTCAACTATGGAACAAACTACCTACACACCTGCTGTCTCTCTCCAATTATCAGGCTTTTCGTAAGGGCTTAAAAACCTGGCTCTTCCCCAATTAATCTTCTCTCATTTGCCCCCTTTTACACCTGGTTGTCGTTTGTTGCTAAACGCCTTGAGACTATTGTGAAATGTGCGCTATACAAGAAATTATGACTATGACTATGACTATGACAGTTAGCAATATTATTTTTCAGGCTGCGCTCAAAGTTCACTTTGTGGCGTTTTGGGCATCATGGGTCCTTCCCACTCTTCTTTAACCTAGCATTACTCACTGTGTGATTGATGCTGAGAAATAACCCCTGAAGCGCGCGCCCGTGTGGGCCAATGTATATGTTGAAACTTCCTGTCTTTGTGGTTGAATGTTAACCTCTAACTCTAAACGGCAATGCAGTATTTGGAATAATTCAAATAACTAACAAACGACGAAGGGGAATGCATTTACTTATTTCTACATGTATTTATGTATTTATTTCACGTTCTTATCAAGCACAACTCAAACAAGGAGGCATCAGCACACTGCACAAAAGAACATCAATGGGATTCATCAACCCTTTACTTATACATAACCAGCAATACACAGAGAGGTAGAGAGCGGTTTATGGAAGAACATAACAGGTAAAACAGCGGTTAGGGGAACAAGATGGTGAAAGGAGGAAGACATGAAAAATTATAGAAAATATGACAAAATCGATGCATTTTCTGGGGTTTCTTTTAAACTCAGAAATGTTTTAGGCAAGTTTTGCAAATGTAGGCTGAAATCACTATATTGTGGAAACATACCACTTCATTGCTCCTGATCTTTGAAACTTTACGGTAGAACAAGCACTGGTAGGGCCAATAGGCCTACGTTCACTGACAGCCTTTTTGGGTTTATCAATGCTTCGTTTGTTTTGTCAGAGTTTTTCTAAAACTTTATTTTTGAGGAGCTGCTGGTCCCCAGGGCCAGCTTTAGCACTGGTGGTGGCCTGTGCGATAATGTCCGTTGACGCCTTCCCCCCATGACCACCTCAGCCACGGATTTCCTCACTAGCACCCTTTAACCCCTTCTGTGCTCGTTACGGAACCACTCCGTCACTAGCCAAGGACGCGCTGTGATGGTGACGTCACGGCGCGGCCGCCCCGCCTGCGCGGCGTCAATTCCACTACTGCGCAGCCGTTTTATTGAGCGGGCAGGGCCGTGACGGAACCACTCCGTCACAAGCATGGCGGTGCCGCACGGCCCCCTCTCCCCCCCAGCGCCGCGGCAGTATTACCTCTGCAGCAAAGGGGTTAACCAGTGCCTCTCAAGTCTCTCAGATTCATTTAGTTTTATAGCACAACTCAAACCAGTGTAAGGTGTCAGAGCACTTTACACCACACACACATTGCACAGAGACAATCATACGTGTGTACATCAGTGTATAGGAAATGTTACATCAGACAGTACTACAAGGTGTAGTGTAGGAGTGACATGTAAAAGATACTGGTAGGCAATATAGTTAAAGTTCTTACTCAGGAAAGGCACAAATTCAGAATTTAAAACGTAACATCATTGTTAGGGGTTCTCTTTCATAAAAAAATTGTTTTCTACCCAAATTAACCTTTTTCACAAGATTAGGATAATGAAAGACTGGGCAAAAAAAACATATAGTTCTAACATATACCTTGCAGTTTGCAGCAGCTTTAGGGTGACAGTTAATAGATCAATGTTCTAGATTAGGATTTTGACTTATAAACGACAAGTTACAAAAGGAGCTCTCTTAGAGAAGCAGTAACCCACTGATCTGTTTACATTATATGCACTTTGTTATCTTCATGGTACACGTTCTTAGCAGCAGGCATTTTAACCCTCTGTGCTATCTTAGGATGAATCAAAACTTCCACTAGACAAACCTCCAGTCTCTTTCCAGGAAAACGATTAATCACTGGACTTCTCTTGACATTTTAATTGATGTTTGAAAGTTGCTGAAGGCCAGGAAGAGGCAGCAGGTGCTTTTAAAATGTTAATACACATTTTCAAAAATGACACCCCCACCCCAAGTCAACGCCCGGGGGCTGTGGCACCGATCACACCACCCTAGAGCCGGCCTTGCTGGTCCCTAATCAATATAAAAATGGGCATGGTTAAAATCAACATGTTTGTTTGGCCTCACAAAGGACCCCCTTTGCCATAGCAGTCCTTGGTAATGAAGGGCACTACTTTGTGTGGATGTGCTCTTTGAGAAAGAGCAGAAAGCCATCACTCATAGTGACGTTAACCGATGGCTGAGGTGTGCAGACCCACTGGTCCATGACGTATGCTGTAGTAGGGAGAATATAAATGTGAATGACATAACAACAGACCAATGGACGTAGAGGGCTTGCTGAACGCCACTGTTAGTAATATTATTTATAATTTTAGTAAAACCAAAACGTCTTGGCTAACGCCAGACTTACAAAGCAGGCAGAAACTAGCAACATGCAGGACATGAGCATCTATTTCCCAAGATCCCTCAGTGGTTGCAAGACAAATATAGCTGTGAGTCAGCACTAACCAATAACAACACAGCAGTTGGTCCTGTTACCTATTTGGTAAGAAAAACAATGTCTATGCAAAGTTGTTCATGCAAAATGTTGGCTTACTGGCTCTTGCCAGGCAAGAGAGAGGCGATTTTCGAGTTGTGGTTCACACTTTGGTCACAAAGAGAAATCTCCAGCAGGCTAGTTCTAACCTGCTAATGCTCCATGTTCATTTACTTCGGTCCCATTCATCAATCACTCATTAAGCTAGCGTCTTGAAACAAGTTGCTTTCAGTTCAGCACAAGACCAGCCAATTAACACACTCACAATGGCCATACTTTCACATAATATTGTGCCACCTTCTGTAAATTCCTTGTATGTAAAAGCAGGCACACAATCTCTGGCGACAGCTCTGACTCCATATTATAACACCATAGGAATGTCTTAAAATACCTTTCACCTTACCAGCATGCATGCAACGAATATTGGTACACCTGATCTGGTAATGAAATTAAATACACTTGGATTCATGGGATAAACCATGCAAGTCACACCAATAAAAATAAATTAAATGCTAACGACACATCCTGCTGTGCACGCTATGATACAAAAGTAGATATGCACAAATACAATCAGATTGATAAGCATTATGTAAGGAACAGTTTTTGTTGAAGGGGCTCAGAACTCTTGTGAGGGTGCATCACAAACGTTACTAAATGAACATGTGCTTAAGTCTCTTGTAGCTGAGTACAGAAGCAGTCAGGCTTAACTTAGAAGCAATGTGTATGTATTTATGCAGTACTCAAACAGTAATAAAGTTAAAACACACCACGAGAGGAATCTCAGACCAATTAAGAAAAATAGACTACATTTTAATAAATAGAATGACACCGCAATCACAAAATTCCCATCAGTACAACTTAAGCTACAAGTTTTTAAAATCTTAAGTGTAAATAGCACCAAAAGGCACAAAGCACAAACTGTAGGTATCTGCGTCAGACAGGGACATAGTCAAGAATTCAGGCTGGCCGAAATGGAGCACGTCGGATAAAGGACCAGGCTTATCACGATTGGAAGTTTTATCTTCTGACTTCAATGTGAGGACTGTGTGGCACGAATCTGCGGGGCTCTGCATCACTAGGCGCCAGATCCAGGGAAGTCTTTGGTGAGGAGTTGTGCCGCTCTGTGGAGCTCTGCATTGCACTTGGACTCCAAGGTTCCAAGATCTTAAGGCCAGCACATGAGGACCAGGACTCACTCCCACAGAGGCTGCAAGAGGGTACCAGGTCAGGCCCAGTTGCGTCTGGTCAGATGGTAAGCAGGAAAAGCATCTGGAAGCTTGTTGTGTCCTTGTCGCTCAAACAGAAGGTCAGACAACAGACCCTTGGAGACACTTTTGGGATCCTTGGTTCAAGGCAATCAGGTCTCATCTTTCTTCAGGCTCCTCTGACAGCAGCACAGTTATTCTGATCTTCAGAGGTGCAGGGGTGTTCTTGTTTACAATTCTGGGGATGCCATTTTGTATCAATCAAAATATATTGGAAAAAGTCACGCTTCTCCATTTGTTTAGAAAGGTAAAACTCAATAAGTAATCATTAACATGAGACAGACCTGTTCAAAAACACGTTATTACTCAGTACATACCCATTGTTGTTATACAACACTTTTGTTTTTGTTTATCTCATGCTCCCTGTCTTATAGATCAAGCAAGAAAAGCAAAATCACACATCAAAACAATCACACAGTCATTCTAAGCAGAAAAAGGAAGGAGAAAAAGATAATTCAATCCATATATTAAAAACACTATTTGCAATCCCATGTTGGCTTTAATTCTTTAGCCAATTATACATCAGCCTAGACATCCATTGACAAGTCTTCCAGTAATGATGTTATATATCTACATCAATATAATTTGCTACAAATCATATACATACATCAGTAGGTTCATGCTGACAGTTATATTGGGGAAGGTTATGCTCCCACGTGTTTCAGTGAGAAGAAACTCGAGGTTGGATGTGCCACCTTCATCAGGGAGTTAAGCATAGAACTTAAGTGGTGGCGTAGGACACCCAAGCGAAAAGAACAAAGCATTCATGGAGCCTGTTTTCAAATTGGATAAGGTCTGAAACATGAAAGTATAAGTATATATATAAAGAAATATATAAACAAGTATATTACTCAATATGTGTTCCAACGAGGATAGAGATAAGAAACCATACCACAAAGACCACCCCAGTGGTACAGATGAAAAATTTGGAAAGAGAAGAAAGATGGAAACAGAAAGAGAAATCTCCAGGTGACGATTCAAGGGTCTGACTCTGAGGCTGGCACCCCTTTGGACCGAGAATCAGTTTTCTCAGAATCTGGAACTTTACTGGTGGATGGTGCTGCCATGCCGTTGGTGACTCTGCAATCAGTGGACGAACTGACCTGAGAGCTACGTTACTGGCAAGATGGCAGATTAACAGAAGTGAAGGTAGGGTGGTGTATTTTGTGCTGCTGGGCACGGGTCTGTGGAAGCTTTAGGCTTAGGGAGGCTGCCTATATCCACTTATACTATTTACTTAGGACCGAGGGTGCCATGGATACCCGTTAGGCGCTTAGCTGCGCACTCAGACAGTAGTCAGATATAGGACTAGCGCACACCTGGTCTTGCCTGCACTACATAGACTGCCTCTCCCGGATTGGCCCCTGCCAGGAAACTGGAGGTGACATTCTATTGACCATGTATTCCCCTTACAGCTTTGGGCAGGCAGCCATTGCTGCACTGCTCTTGAGAAGATTAGTTTATAGTTGGGATTTTTATGTATTTTCTCGGGGGTTGTGCTATTGATTAATGTGGAGAAGTTGGCCACTGGGTGATGCCTAGAGGGTGTATATGGAGCACACACATTGTTTGGTCAGATGCAGAACCAGCGTCATACACTAAAGTTCTTGACCTGGAACATCTGGGGGATGGATTTTACACCTAATTGCCATAATATTCACAGATACCTGCGCGTAGGGGGGTGCAGGCGGGTATTTTACAGGAGACTCACCTTACAGGGGGAGAGATTGAGAGCTTGTGAAGTAGGTGCCGGTGGTGAGGCGAGTTATACCTACCTCCTTTTCAGCCTTTGGACGGGGGACACTTATTTGGATAAGAGTGAGTATACCCACAAGCGTATCCACTCCACCATCGATAAGGAAGGGCGCTGTGTGTTACATAAGGATGGTCTACTGGGCAGGAAAATTACACCAGGAAGTAATTATGCTTTAAACCAAGATCAAACAGACTACTTTCACTCCCTCACTTCCCTGTTGGAGCCATTGGTTGCAGATCTTTTGCTCGGCAGGGATTTTAATATGTGTCTGTGATTCATTCATGACCTCCATATTGTCACACACATCTCACTGGTTGATGGAGATCACATTCTAACCTGCTCCTCCCATGCACAGTGATGCAGGAGGCCAGAGCTCGCCGCTGGCTTTGATTCAGGAGCAGCGGTGTGTGTGTTCAATGATGGTGCATCACTGTGGTAGACCTTTCTTTGTTACTTACCGTTCCATGTGTTCTGGTTGTGTCATGCTTTAATTCTAACAGTAGTGCATGCGATCAACTTGATGTTATTCGGTGGATGGCAGGGACTGTCTGCACGACGGGTGTGCTCCGAAAGCTGCTGCTAGGCAGTTGCAGGTGGAAAGGCACTGGACGTGGACGCACTCCCATGGGCTCCCGCTACTATGGATTAGACACAGAATAAAAAGAACTGATTGTCTCAGCTGCTTTGTTTGTCATTTCACCCTCTTTACGGTGTGGCAGCCGGAGTGCCAGGCCCAGTGTGTAGCAAGCACTGTGACACCAGGACAGCAGCATATATGGAATTACAGCGGTGCTTGTCACTGAGTTTGGTGACATGGACAGTGGGTGTAAATGACTGAACCGGGGCTGATCCCATCACTCCTCACCACTGATGTGTTCTGCCTTAGGTCAGGAACAAAGGAATAAATCATATCACAATTATGTATGGGCACAGAGCTGATTGACCCGGGAGAAGCGAGCTGGCAACCTTTATTCAAACAAACCTGCCATCAGAGGGTGACAAATGGTGGTGTACGGGGGTGATTGCAACAAGCGGTGTTATACTTGTGGAACTAACAACTCTCTTTCTCTCTCGCTGTTGCTTCTTACTCCTAAATCGAATTCCCAAATAACTCCTAGGGTCTGTAATTTATTTTTCTCCTCCCTTTACATTGTATCGCTCTCACCTTTCTCCACCCCTCCTATTTTTTTTCACCGGTCCCTCTTTTTTTATCTTTTTTTTCACATACACTTATCCCCTTTCTTCTCTTTCTTAGTCCATGGTCGATTAGATAGCATTAAAGAAACTACAAAACGAATCACCAAAGACCCTTAGGACTAATTAAGCAATTCTGAAACAGTGAGTGATTTATTAAAGAATAAGTGCCAGGGACTACATTTTCCTCAGAAACCCTATGGCGCTGCTGCCAAATGTTGAGGTTGCGGAGTAACACAGTGCTGTCTACACTTTACTTCACATAAAGCCTCTCTCATCCACCGATATACTCTCCCTGTCCCAAGTCGCTATTGTACCTTCCTTCTGTTCTGCTTTCTCCTGTTGTCACCGTTTTTCTTTCTTTCTCTTCCTTCTTCTTTCCATTTTTGCTGTTCGTACTGGTCCACATAAAAGAGTGCTGGTGGGCCCCACCTGCAACCACCAGCTCAAACTGAGCACCGTTCTGAAATGTGTAAATAAAAGAGGTAGAATAAATGTGGCTCTTTCCAGATGTCAGTGAAACCATTTCGTGTGTGTTACTAATGTGAGTCAACCCTCTCTACTGATCATGTTATCTATTTACAACAATTGCGAATTGTGCCCGCCTTCCGAGTATAAAACGGTAAACGGTCCATGTTGGGTGTAGTGAGACTGCGGCCCCGGTTCATGGACAACCTGGAACCCCTGGGTGAGTTAGTGACAGCCTGAGCAGAAGAGACCACTGCACCTGTAATTCACTTGTAAATGAGGCCCTGCCACCCATGCATGTGAGGACGCTCGGCTGGGTGGTCGTGGACACAGGGTTATGTATGTCATCAATGTAGCCTGTAAACTCCCCGCCTTTTCTTGAGTGGCCACCTGCTTCCACGTGCTCGCAGCCACAGCCTGCCTGCCCTCCCCGTCACTGCCCCGCTCTCTGTCCGCCTGCTCGCCGCGGCTCCCCTGGGCCTCTGCTGGCTTGCTGCGTCACCATCACCCCACACTATCTCCCGATAGCTCAGCGATCAATGACAGGCCGCCTCCCGCCCTCTGCCTCCGCGCTGCATCCAATGAAATGCAGCTGGCTGATTTGAGTTGCAGAGATAATAGTACAGAAATAAATAAATGTCGGAAGTCGTCTGTGAGAAGCGTGTCTGTGTTTTTAAACATCCTCATCCTTTTCTTAGCAGGCCGCAGATCCCTTCTCCTTACATTGTACAGCATACGGAATGAAGATCTCAGCCGTCCCGCCAAGGACCCATTGAAGGGCACCGGGCCTTAATTTCTTAAGTGCTGATGCCTGTCTGTTTGCCAGGACCCTCCCCAATTTACGTGTACGCCTTCTAATAGGAGGTTATGTCCTTTTATTAACTTCCAGTGTCCCAGAATCTTGACACTTTTCAGTTGTTTGGGGGCTTCTCTCTCCGTTCCTTTCTTCCATTTCATCCTTCCTTGTTCTCTTTCTTTCTTCCTTCCTTCCTTCCTTTTTTCTTTCTGCCTTTCTTTCTTGCTTTCTTTCTGTCTTTCTTCTTTCTTTCTTCTTTCTCTGATGAACCCCCTACCCTTCTTTCATTCTCCAATATTTAATCTAATCTTCCTTATGCCCATTCTCCTTAAAGGGCCAAATACCCTTGCCAGCTTGCAACATCTCAAAGCTTTCCTTTCGAAATTACATGTGATAAATGTACGAAAATACAGACAAGGGGTAAATAAATTATAAAGGCCCAAGCCAAGTTAGTTACAAAGATAAATATTGAAAAAAAGATGTCTCAAATATGAAGAAAATCAGATAACGGTTAAAGAAAAAATAATAAAAAAGAGAAAAAAATGTCATATCATAGTGTAGACGTTTTTATCCATGTATTAAATTGTACATTATTAACAACATGCAGGGTGTGAATCTATACTCGTCTTTACATGTGCACACTTATCTGATGTTATTGCTGTTGAAACGATTTTGAGGTGATCAGTTAAAGTACCTTTTTTTGGCTGATGCTAACTAGGTGTCAGCTAGACCTTGACACCATCTGGTTCAAAAAGGAATTCTAACTCTGTATATTCGCTGTTTATTAATCCTGCTGCGCACTGTCATGCAAAGTCATGTGTGATTACTTCCGAATTACATTGTTCTCGAAGAAGTCTCTCTAACATGGACTCAGTAATGTTCTTCCACATTCTTGCTGCATTGTATTAATTCACAATATTTCACTGTTGCTTTATAACCAGTTTATTCTGTGATCTGTGGATGACATTAGCATAGAGGGGGGCTGAATCAATATTCATGTAGAGGGATAGTGCTTATATGGTAAGGCCATGTGACACTGTATAACACACTATAATATTGTGTGCTCTGATTTTGGTAGAATTGTATTCTTTTGCTTACACCATTAGGAATCTCCACAGTTTTCATTAAATTCTTTAAGAAGATTTCCTATGTAAACCTCAAATTTGTGGAGTGAGGTAGATACCTTTCAAATACTAGTAGGGAAGCTGCTGCCTGATTTCTTATTGATTTGCTGCTCATTTGAGACTTAGAATCATTCTTGGTTTTGCCTATTATTCTGTATTTTCCTATTAGTGAGAACCTTCACGACAATAAATATATAGATCTGCATTTATAGTTCCCCTATTGTAGCCTTTTGAATGTATGTAATATATCTATTTAAATTATATAATGCTGCCCTAGAACTCACTTATTGAGTCTGTCCTTACTTAATTTACTGTGTACTTGATATGCTGTGTTGCACCTTATCTAAGGACACATTACCTCATGAAATTGAAGTTTAACACTGTCCCTGAGTCACCTACCCCTGGGCGTGCAGTTGAGGAATTATTTTGGGGTCTAAGATTTTAGGGGTTCTCCGCACCCACAAAAGCATAGAAAGTGTGATTATTTTCACCCTATGGGGAAATGTACAACATGAAAAATGTTCAGTGATTCCCGAGAAATATCATGAGCTCTTAAGTTCTCTTTGAGTGAATTGTGAGTGACCGCTTCAGGGTAAAAGCTGGTGGATGGTCTGGATAAACGTTTTCACCTTTGAACTCAGAAACGTTTCTTGAGATTGAAATTCTTGAGCAGAGCAAGCTTGGGAACTGTAGTAAAAAATGCCTCCATGAGGTCGGACTTGTTGAAGCAGTCCCAGCATAACCAAAAAGATCTGCTCACGAAAACAGCAGCTGTACCTGGTCCACTAGAATGCTTGCAGGCAGGCAGCAGCTGCGGGTCAGCAATGCTCAGCATGTATCTAGTCCTCCCTAACCTGAGGAAAATAAAGGAGCAGATATGCCAAGACAGGACTGAAGACTCTACCTAATTCTCAGGCAGGCAGAAATTCAAAGTCGTCTTTCCTTTTCAGTGCTCACCAGATATATTCTTTGCATTGGTAAAGCTGGGTGTTTTAAAGAGTAGGCCAGGCAGATAGTGAGATAAGGCCCCTCCAATCATAAACAATTCAAATGTTTAACTCCCTAATATTTTCAGCAGTCATATTCCTTTCTAAGTGACATGATTAGTAGCAATAAACGATCTCAGTATTCCTTGCCTACAAAGAATAGGGCCCTGAGGCTTAGCTGCTATATTTCACACCTGGTAAAATCTGACTCCCCAGGCTTCGGAATTTACTGAATGCAAAAATGTCACATATTTCAAGTTTTTGGGGGGATAATATGCAGATTTTGATGCTCAGTGTTCCAAAATCTGCATGTTACAGTAAATACCATACTACTACTCAGCCGATTTTTCAGGTGTGTGTGCTATCTGCCCTCTCTGTATTAGGCTTTAGTGCCAAGACACTACTTTTGGAGTGAGCTGTTTGCACTTAATTAAATGCTGATAGCATAACATAACCGGCTGCTAAAAACACTTTGGGTCCCTGAACAGGGACGGCTTTAGAGCTGGTGGCGCCCGGTGCGACAATGTTTGTTGGCGCCCCCCAATGACCACATCCCCACGGATTCCCTCACCACCACCCTTTAACAGTGCCCAGTACAGTAGGCAGTATAGTTCAATAGAGCTTGGTCCAGACAAGCAGAAACTCAGAATTTAAAAAGCAACACCATAGTTGGGTGTTCTCTTTAATAATGAGAATGGATTTCTGCCCAAATTAATCCTTTTTTCAACATTAATCTTTCCTCAAATCTATACTTTGAATCTTGCATGCAGTTCTTTGATAAAAGTTAATAGTTCAGTACAATTACAAAGTGCAAAGAACGTAAATAGGTCAATGGGTTACTGCTGTTAAAAGAGACATCATTTTGTTATTTGCAATTTATAAGTTCCAATCCTATATTAGGATTTTAACTTCTAAATTGCAAGTACCAAAATGATGTCTAATTTAAAAGCAATAACCCACTGACCTATTTAAATTATATGCACTTTGTAATCTGTTCGGTATTTGTTTTCTGCAACAGGCGTATTAACCCTTTGCAGTACTTTATTGTGAGTCAAAACCCAACTCATTTCTTTCTACAGGAAGAACATTAATCACAGGATTTATCCTGACTTTTTTTTGTTGCCCGGAAATTGCTGGACGAAACGAACGCTGCAGCAGGTGCTTTCAATTAATAATAAACTTGCAAACATAGTGGCGCCCCCCCGCCCCATGCCCCCAGAAGCCAGCACTTGGTGCAATGGCAGCGGTCGCACCGCCCTAGAGCCGACCCTGTCCCTGAACTTATGTTTTTACATATTATGCAGTGACAGGGACATCGCACTTTCCAGCGCTACTTCTATTACCATAGGAGGAATTACACAAGTTGTGATTCATCAATGTACATCAATACCACTAAGGAGGAATCATGGTAGGATGTCATTAAATAGTACAGTACCAGTAAGTTCTAAGAAGCCATGTACAATGCAGAGTTTGGGTTGCCAGATTCCTCCATGGTGAAAGCACACTCAATGTTTCACTGTTTGGCTTTCAGATTATAACATATGCATTTTGTGATTTGTGGTCTTAGTTTGAATACATTGACTACATTGTGCTAACACACCTCACCACAATGATTTGGAACAGAAACGACCAGTGCAGAAAACCTTGTGTCCCACAAACATGATTAGTTGTGACAACAACCAAACTTATTGTATCTAACACCATTGGTTATCTTTCGTGATTCTGTAGAATATCTATGCCCTTAGGAGAAGTACACCATCATTATAGTTAAATTAATCAGTTTTTACCCCCTGCAGAAGGTACACCAAGGCTGTGCTGATGAGGGGATATCAAGACCTTTGTCTTGATACTTATATTTGCATTAAACCACCATAGTATCCCTCGGATCAGACCCACAGCTTCATCATCACACCACCTCTTAAATCCTTTCCTATCATCTTCATCTGGTCCTACAGCATAAGACATGGCTCAATGTAAAATCTCCATTTCTTTCTACCTAACTGGTGTACTCAAATGCTTTAATGGTCTACATGATATATTTTTTTGGCTTCTAATGCTGAGGAGTCATAGTTATTTATGACCCGACACTGCTGTAAATATAACCATTAGTGACTTCATTGTTAAAATAGAGTCTGAAGCATCTATACCATGGAATTCCATTGAGTAAACATTTCTTGGGTGAGGGAATGTAGAGGAAAACCATTGTCCCTCTCCAGCTACCTCAATCATTTCGGGGTTGAAAAGAACAAGTGAAAAGTCCACACATTTATTTGTTTCTCAGTTTTCTTTCTACTGGTGTTCTGCACAATGACTTTCAGGCACGGTGAAAAACAGGGAACATGGAATTACTTGCAAATTGGCATGGTCTGGACTATCTAACTTTCTCAGATGTAACAAAACAGTAGCCAAAGCCACTGTTTGAAACCAAGCAAACATGTGTCATTTAATTTTATCAGAATAGTCACAGGCATGTGAGACGCATCAGTGCTGAATATAGTAAAGCTGAACAACAGTTGTCTACTTGGGAGGGTGGGTGATGTTTGTGTTGGGTATAAGTGCATTTTAAATTAGCATAAAGTGCAGTGAAATACATGGAATTGGAAACCTGCCCACTGTTCCACATGTCCAAAGTAAGATAATAGTGTGTTCTGTGGACCCCATGAGTGCATTTGCTACTAACGACAGCATTCTTTCAGGAAACTATAGCAAAGCAGTAGTGAAAACATATCTGCAACTTTTTAAGTTTCAGATTAGAGAAATGGTCGAAATAACCTCACTCTTTTTTTTACCAGAGCTACCGGAGTAGGCCATCTTGCACCATTTTGGCTAGTATCTAATTGTTAAAACAGGCCCAAGGATTTTGTTTGGGTGGTTAATACTCTTGAAGAGCACAGCCAAAGACTTAGGGCCCGATTACGAGTTTGGTGGTGCGGCGGCAAGACCGCCACACCCCCAAACCCATGTGAAAACTGTCTGCCGTATTATGACTTTTTTAATAAAATAGGCACTGCCGTGGGAATGTCAAAGGAAGTTCCAGTACAGCATGGACTATGAAGTCCATACCGTGCTGGAACTGGGGGTGCATGCACACAGAAGTACACATGTTGTGCCTCCTGTGTGCATCCACATGGAGTGAGTCACAAGGGGGCCCTTCAGGGTCTCCTTTGTTTCCTTACCGCCACTGTTTTCCTGGAGGAAAGACCTCCATGAAATCAATGGCGGTGGGGAAAGTTGTAATATGCTTGGCGAGACCGCAGCAGTTCTGCCAATCAAATTACTGCCTCAAGATCGCCGCGCAACTGCCATGGAATGGTGGTTCCCTGGTGGAGTCAGCGGCCCCAGGGTGGCATGACCGCCAAGGTCGTAATGTGGCGCACAGCCACCCCACCACGAGTCTGGCGGTCTGAGCATCGCTAGGCTTCTAATTAGACCCTTAATGGCGAGTGCCACAAATGCATGCCATTAATTTTGCGTGCTATGACACAGTATAAGGACCGTAAAAGAGCAGTGATGACAATCCTGTGCAAGGTTCTGTTTGCAGATACCAGTGTCGGACTGGCCAATAGGGCAAGAGTGTGGTGCCTGATGGGATGGTCTAACAGACCGGTGTGTGGGCCGTTTTTAGCAGTTTGTTGTCTTGTTATATGCCCAAGTGGGCTGGTTGCTTACTGTTAATATTATCCCAGAAATTAGATGCCACAAACACAAATGCATGCGGTCTCCCATACTTTGCAAAAAAACATGCAGGGTTTCTTAAAAAGATCAAAACAGGACTGCTTGGCAAATGTAGACACTTTTTTTTTTTAGCTATATACACTTTTATTTAGGTGCCAGGCCTATACTTTTGTCCGAGTTAAACCCTGGCGGATACAGGCATGCTAGAAATTGGTGCTGCAATCTACAATAGTTCATGGCAAACTGAATCTTCTGGTACACAGATCTCCCAAATGTTCAGTTAAATTGAAGTCTGAAGAAGTCTCAAATTTAGTTCAGATCTGAGATACGAGATTCAAGTTAATTTCCCAGGCTCTAATAAATGACAAGCTGTGCCTTGCATTCATTTGCTCTGCAGTCAAGAGTCAGCAGAGACTTTTTGTCTTAACTCTAAGTACCGCCATTGATAGAATAATGCTGCCTGTTTCAGTGGCAGCTCCTCCATTGGCGTGTGGGGACATCACCCCACTGATTTCTCGCAGTGCGAGAAGCAGAAGCATAAAATGGTAAAACTGCCATTTTATGTTTCTGCTTCTTGCATTGCGAGAAAGCAGAAGTGTCTGGTTGGGGGCGGGTGGTTGGGTGGTCCTGCTCGAAGGCAGAGGGGTAGTGGCTTGCCCAATGTTATGGGCCCTGACTGTTTGGTCAGCCCCAGGGCGGACCAAAGCAGTCATGCGCACTGTACATTTTCTCTATGTAGGCTGCATGCAGCCTGCGTAGAGAAAATGGCCTCCCCTTAGGTGCCCGGCTGGGGTGCCATCAACTGCACCCCACCAAACACAACGCTGCCATTGCAGCGTTGTGATTGGCTTAGGGGAGGGGATGGGAGGGAGGCTGCCTAGGTCAAACGCGGCCAGGAGCAGCAGGAGCTGAGGCGGTAAGATTTAATTTTAATTTAATTACCGTCCCCCCCACCTGCCCGCCTGTCTTGCCGGCCACAACTCACGCGGTGAAGATGTCTTGGCTGGTGCTCTGCTCCTGCCTTCTCCTTCTCCTCATCCTGCTGGGCTCTGGGGACAGTGAGTACCCGGGGGTTGGAATTGCAGGGTGTTTGTTTGATGTAACGGTCTCTTTGAATATGCACGTGCATACCGACAGAGATGGTAGCTTTGGAGGGCGTGTGGTTGGCATTTAATTTACAGTGCTGGCATTTCTAGTACTGGATCATGTGCAGTAGTAGGCAGGGATTTACTGACATGTCTTTTTTGCTGCGCCTCAGACATTTGACCGGTTGTGCGTTTTAGTGTTGAGATAATTGCCCCTTTTCAGCATTGGCAGTGTTTTGCAAGTCTTTGCTCTGGGGTCCTTGCGTTGGGGTTGTTTGTAGTGTCTTATTTGCAGTTTAGGGGCATTCAACTGTTATGGGAGTTACAGTGATTGATATGTTTGCAGTGTTACGATATGTTCAGTACTGACCCTTTGTTGCAGGGATTCTGCTCACACACAGAACTGTGCACAGAGACCCACTAACCTGTGTATATCAGTGAATTGTGGTGGACTAAAAAAACTCACCTCAGTACCTAGAACCCCTAACCGACTAGCATCAGTGTCACATTAGCTCTTTGTCCTATAGCAAAGTAGCCAATGATTAGATAACCCAGAACATGCGACATAGGTTACTCTCAGGAATGGTGGAAATCAAGAACATTCTTTCGTTTGTTATTCTCATACCAGTCCACAACATGGGTGAAAAAGAGACACGATAAAGTTTAAAATATTTATTTTAACGACGTGCTCTAAGATGCAGTATTTTTGCTAACATAAGCAGGCATATGATTAAAAACTAATATGATCAGCATTGTTACAATTCCAAAAGCACAAAAGGAGAAATCATATTATAATGAATAGTGGAAACAGGTCCTATAGTGCCTTGTACGCCACCCTCCCTAGCTAGAAACTATGTTTTATAAAATATAGAAAGTCTCTTAGGCTTGAATAGGGGACCCCATACCTCCAAGATCAGCAAGAGTGAATCACATCAGGATCTGCCAAAGCTTTCGCTCTCTGGTAAATGGATTTTCTCCAAGTGACTAAAATCATGTATGCAGTGCAATATTAAGGCGCCAGAATTTGAGTTAGCTGCAGCTGCGCGCATGTTGTGTCTAAGCGTGAGCTGATCAGCCCGAATAACAGCTAAATGAATGAATGAATGAATGAATGAATGAATGAAAATATTTGTAAAGCGCGCGATGGCCAAAACGGCTTCCTGGCGCTGGGAGCTCTAAAGAACCGGACAGACAGGGCCAAGAGGATTAGCGGGGGTAGGCCAGGGCAAACAGAAAAGTTTTTAGCGCTTTACGGAAGTGTGAAAAGATAGGGATCGAGCGCATAGAAAGAGGAAGAGAGTTCCAGAACCGGGGGGCAAGAACAGAGAAACGGGTTCCACCAGTGCGAGATTTGTGAAAACGGGGAACAGTGAGGAGGGCAGAAGATGATGAACGGAGAGTGCGGGCAGGGGTGTGAAGGGAAATCAGAGAATTGATGAAAGCCGGTGCAGAGTGATCAAGGGCCCGATAAACAAGGCACCCCAATTTGAACAAAGATCTCTGAAAAATGGGCAACCAATGAAGGAATTTGAGGACGGGAGTGATGTGATGGGTTTTGGGCAAGTGAAAGATGAGACGGGCAGCCTGATTTTGGATAGCTTGTAAGCGGCGGGATTCATAGGCAGGAATGCCAGCGAACAAGCTATTGCCATAATCAAGGCGGGAGGTAATAAGGGCAGAAATAATGATTTTAAGGGAATCAAAAGAAAAGAAACGAGAGATTTTCCGGATCATCCGGAGGGAGAGAAAACAGGAGGACACCACGGCACTGACCTGGCCATGCATGGACAGGTCCTGTCTGACCTTGATGCCCAGAGTTTTAACGGAGGGGACGGGGGTGGGAGGAGGGCCAAGAATGGAAGGCCAGAAAGCAGGGGACCAGGGGCTGGATGAGCCGCCAATCAGGACAAGCTCAGTCTTATCTGGATTGAGCCTGAGGTGGTTGGCGCTCATCCACCCAGAAATAAAGACCATGGTGGAGTGAAAAAAGGATAGAGAGTGAGAAGAAGAGGAAAGATCAAAGACGAGCTGGAGGTCGTCAGCGTAGTTATACACAGAGACCCCCAGCTCAAGAAGGGAAGAGATAAGAGGGTGAATGTAGAGGTTGAAGAGAAGGGGAGAAAGGGAGGAACCTTGGGGAACCCCACAGGGCACCGGGAGGGGGGAAGCAGAAAAGCCAGGAAGGTGGACGGCTTGAGAACGACCTGTCAAAAAGGAAGTGATCCAGGAGAGGACAGAGCCTCGTATGCCCGCTGCGCTGACACTGTCCAAAAGAATGTTATGGTCGACCGTGTCAAACGCAGCGGACAAGTCGAGGAGGATCAAAGCTTGAGGAGAGTTGACGTCGGCCTTGGCTTTAAGCTCGTCAAGGACGGCTAAAACCACGGTTTCGGTCGAATGACCCGAACGGAAACCGGCTTGGTGAGAGGCCAGGAGCTGGTTCTGTTCAACATAAGCAGAGAGACAGGAAGTAACATAAGATTCGAGAATTTTAGAAAGATAAGGAAGAAGAGAGATAGGTCTAAAGTTAGAGAGAAAAGAAGAATCAAGACCAGGTTTTTTAAGAATAGGAGAGACAATAGCAGATTTAAATGAAGAAGGGACCAATCCAGTGGAGAGAGAGGCATTAAGAAGGGAGAGAGGGGTGTCAGGACAGGAAGAAAAAAGGATTTTAAGAATGCGGGCAGGGGCACAGTCAGTGGGGGAGCCAGACTTAATTTTAGTGAGCAGAGCTAGGAAAGAGTCCAAGGAAAGGGGGGGAAAAGAAGAAAAAGAAAATTTAAGCGCAGAGGGGACAGAGTGAAGAGGAGTAAAAGGAGTGATCAAGATGTTAGATTTAATTTTAACAATCTTCTCGACAAAGAAGTTGTTAAGAGAAGAGCAAAGAGCCTGGGAGGGAGTGAAGTGAGGGCAAGCACGATCAGAGGTGGCCAAGTTGTTAACCAAAGAGAAAATTTCTTTAGATTTGTTAGCCGAGAGCGCCACTTGTTTGGAGAAATACTTGATCTTAGTGGCCAAGATGGCCTTCTTGTACTCCTTAAGAAGAAATTTATATTTGGCCTTGTGGTCAGGGCAGTAACTACGGCGCCAAAGGCGCTCTGAGCGTCTAAGCTCCAATTTGAGAGTCTTGAGCTCCGGGCTAAACCAGCGGTGAGCCTCGTGAGGGCGAATGGACTTGATTAACTTGAGGGGGGCTACTAAATCACATGCGGAAGAGAGCCAGTTACCAACTGCAGCGGCCTGTGAATCAAGGGGAATGCCAGTGAGGTCAGGGGAAGAAGAAGCAAGGGAGTGAGAGAGGGAGGCCAAGTCAACACGATTCCAACTACGGGAAAAGACATTCTTGGGACGAAGGGGCTTGTGGGGGGAGCCAGTAGTGATAGAGAAAGAAATAAGAGAGTGATCAGACCATGTACATGGGAGGATGCTGGGGGGGGAAACTATGTCCTGGGATGACCAGACTTGGTCCAGGATATGTCCAAGATTGTGGGTAGGGACCAAAACATGGGACTTAAGGTTGAGACAGAGGAGAGTGGCCGTAAAGTCCTTGGATGCTGGGTCCTCCCTGGGGTCGCCAGGCCAGTAGTTAAAATCCCCAAGCAGGAGAACAGAGGAGTTATTAACCACCAGCGTGGCGAGGAGTTCCTGCAGGGAGGCCACAAACAGGGGCATGTTCAGGGGAGGGCGGTAGACAAGGACAATAGTAAGAGGTGCAGACAGATTGGAGGAGCGAGCGACCAGGAAGTCCACTCCAGCGATAGGTGCTTGGGGGAGAAGCTGGAATTGAATGGTGGATCGGACAATCATGGCAATACCCCCCCCAGTCTTGTCCGCGGGGCGGTCGGCCCGGAGGACATAATAAGAATGGGGAAGGATGGCAAGAATGTCGGGGAGGGAAGCCTCCGAAAACCATGTTTCCGTTAGGAACAGAAAATCTGGGGAGTCTGTAGTTAGAAGGTTAAACAGGTCAAGTTGGTGTTTGCCTGCCGAGCGAGTATTGAGGAGATAGGCAGAAGCAGTGTGAGGGGGTGATGAGGGTACAATGGGGGGGGAGTCAATGTCCGGCGTAGGCAAAGGAATAATTGGATGTGAGAACACAACACGGTCTGCATGGGGGACATAAATATCTAGTGCAACAAGATGCTGCATAAGAGTATGGGAAAGAGACACCTCAGTGGAGCAGGCGAGGAGTTGTGCAGATGTGTATGACAACAAGAGGACAGGGGGTGTGGCCCCTGGTCCCGGCCCGTCGCGGACGGGCGCAGACGGGCTTAACTTAGGCGCAACTTCGGAGCGCCTTCGACGCGCCCGCTGCGCTCGTCCGCTGCGCGGCCGGGATAGTAGTGCCATAAGTAGGGAACCGGAAACAGTAAGGCGTGGCAGGGGGTGGAGGGACAGAGGAGCTGCCCCGCCAACCAGAGAGCAGCCCAAGATGTAAGACACGCCCGTCCCCGCCCTCGTTACCTGCCCGTCAGAGGGGGAAGGAACGCTCAGCGTGGGGCGCTCTGGTGGCGGCAAGGAAACAAGGAAGTCCCAGAAGAACAAGGGGTGCGCGGTGTCCTCAGCGCAGCCCCTGAAACGAGGAGCAAGGTAAGTAAAAGTGTCCAAGCACAGTTAAAAATGAACGTTGCGCCGCGCCTCGGCAGCGTTGTTGCTCCCGGCGAAGCCTCGGGAGGTCTGGCGATTCAAAAGAGCTAGGGCGGGACTTGCCCGGCAGGTAGAAATTGCCAGGGGGGGAGGGACAGAGGAGCTGCCCCGCCAACCAGAGAGCAGCCCAAGATGTAAGACACGCCCGTCCCCGCCCTCGTGACCTGCCCGTCAGAGGGGGAGGGAACGCTCAGCGTGGGGCGCTCTGGTGGCGGCACGGAAACAAGGAAGTCCCAGAAGAACAAGGGGTGCGCGGTGTCCTCAGCGCAGCCCCTGAAACTAACATTGTTATGATAACCTTGGAGGCTTCAGCACTCACTGTGCAGACTAAGGTCGCAATGTAAATCTAGGGGTGTTGAAAACAAGCCATTCTCATGTGAAGATATTCACGAAGTCAAACTTACAAAAACAGCTACATGCAGTCTCGTGTGCAAAAGCGGCAAAAAGGTAAAATGGCGTTTAAACTTCTAATAAGCTTATTCTAACAAAGCAATGTACGCAAGCAAGGCCCTGCCTTCACTACACCCTCCCTTGATCGGAAAACGCACAAAAAAAGGGGGGCAATTTTGGAACACAGAGTTCAAGTTCGAATGAGACAGAACCAAGTTCAACATTTTGCCAAACTTGATTTAATTGGGAGTAAAATTCCGAATTAGGAACCATAAAAAATTTCAAAACCCAGCAGGAGTTGTATAGTGTTAAACACATGTAATGTGTTGAAAGAAAAAATGAATAAAAAAATCATGAGTCCAGTACGTGTGAAGTAGAAAAACTGTCACTTCAATCCAACAGCGTATAGGCACAGTACGTTGCAACTGCCTCCAATAGGAAGTCGCTGTTATCATCATAAAACATTTCAGCCATCCAATTCACCAATGGAAAAGAACACACATGTTCTTCAATAGCCGGATCCTCTAGCACCATCAGAGGACAACTCGGGTGTTCTTCAAGATAACTGCGTGCCAGAAAGTCAGGGGCTGCAGCCCATGTATTCTAATTACCTAGGACTCCATAAGCTGCTGCACAGGCCACTATTCCAATACCAGAACAGTCTAACTCATGGGCAACTAAGGGATTCATTAGTAGAGCATAATCCGGGTTAGGAGACACCGTGTTGCAGAGACACAAATGCAGAGCCCATTCAAAACCGCAATCCAAGCAATGGAAGATAGGCTGCACGCATGTAAAGTACGAGAACAGGAAAGATAATCCATACGTTACACCCAGGGTAGCCAGCAATAGCGCCATAGTAATCAGCATCCGGTTATGAAAGTAGAGCAAACTTGGCAGGTTGTCATGGGGCACCGATTGTGCAGCCATTTTTGAGCAAGCAAATCAACAGCAGTATACCGGCAGCCAAGGCGAGAATTAACGGTAAACCGCCAAAGAGGCTGGAGAAAATAGAATGAAAAAATGCCGGTATCACACCAAATAAAGTTTGGATCTTGGTCACAAGGCCAGAACTTACAATTTAAAAAAAGTGCACCAAGGCCGTGGTCAATGAGGCATTAAATATAGTGTGAATCAAAGCACCGAAATGCAGGGGGACATCTGTATTCAAAAGGGCATGTACCTCGGTGCGAGTGTTTGCCATGTGAAGGAGGAATGTTTCACGCGAAGAAGTAAGGGGCGACTTCTTTTTGAGACAATAGAGCCCTTATTCGACTCATCTTGTTGAACTCTGCTTTCAAGGTGGGAATGGAAGGCCAGATGGATAGATCGAGCTTCCCATGCGGAGGAGGGAATAGCACATTTTGGCAACAGACTACACGTTGAGAAACAGTAACAATGTACGGAAACCCTGCCAGCATACCACAGCAATCTTCATTATTTAAAAGCAAATAACTACCATTTGCTAGCAACGTGAAAGTCGCGTTACGGCCGCAACAGGATTTCCTTTTAAAGTGCATGCTAAATTCGGGGCATCAGAATTGCAAGAGCCATGCAATTGGATGTTCCTGCAAACTAATGAGTGATCAGGTGTCAAAGTGCAATCTTCACCCTTCAAATAAACTTCTTTACCCTCACTTAGCCACCTATAGGTGAATGGCAGAGACCAAACTTCATGGAGATAGGCACTTCCCAAATGTTGATATCTGCCTATGGCATAGTATTTCATACACAAATTGAATTTGAAAAGTGGAAAAGGTAATGTTATTAACCCATGAATAAGCCCTACAGCTGAGTTATATTCGGCCACAGAAAACGGTAAAGGTTTCAGTTTTTCAATATGCAACCGTGAATACGTAGCATCTTTCATCAACATAAATTGTTGTTTTAAAGTCAATTTGAAAGGTAAAAACAAAGAAGACTTATTCATGTAGTCCCAAGGAACTTTCCGAGCCTTCAACGTTTGCAACGTCCAAGCAAATTACATGATTGAACGTAATTGATTTTGACCATGGTACAAAACAGACACTTCATCCTGCACGATATCAACAGCAGATGAAACAATATTATCCAAAGTGTAAATTCGGGAAGAAAGGGTGTTAATACTGTTATCAACAACTGCAAGCACTTTTTCCAAATTAGCCTAGTCAATAGCACGTAATCTAGATGCAGCTTCAATTTGTGATAATTTCCACACTTTGTTATAAACAGTTTATAAACCATAAATAAATCTCTTCGACCTGCCACCTGCAGGGCCTTTAACAAAATCATTTAGATCAACATAATCAGTCCATTTGGACAAATGGAGTTTAACTGACGCTAAGGTGGAATGTTTGAGCCAACTCTGACATAATTTGCCTACCGAAAAGGTAGTAACAGTATGGTACTTTCAAAACGGGGATCCACCCTAACCTGTGTATATCCAGGGGCCAGACCCAGAAAACGATGTTGACACAAATCTGAACTCTTTTGCCATAAATACTAACCTTGGGAATCAAAACTGGAAATGGTAAAAGAGGAATTTAGTATCAGAGTCCGTAACTCACTTAGGGACCTATCTGTGTGAAGGAGCATTTAATTTTTTTCGTTGCAGCCAATCCAAAGCAGGTAGTTTGTGAAATTTTCAAATTCAGAAACAACATATGGTTCGGGATGAGACATGCACAATGCAAAGCCTCAGTGTCTTATACCTGCCAGCCCTTTGAACCCCAAACGGCATTAAGATCAACAGTATCCTTCCACAGCTCATAGCCCCCTATAGCCAATTGGTCGATAAAGGACTTTGAATACAATAATTTAGTGTGGGTAAGTCTAACTTTGGAAGAGGACTTAGCAGCCGTCCTACAACAAAATGCCTCGGGATTGGACTGATTAAAATCAGTAACATAAGTGAACTTCTTTAGAAGAGTTTTCAAGCTGCCTTCAATGGGAGAAGGACAATGTTCACATTGTGTGTAATTGACCGCATTTCCAAACGTGTTAGCTTTATGCAGAAAATGATTGCCATAATGTCGGTAGCAAAACAAGTCTGCATAATTTTCTGAATCTAAATAAAAATCTTCAGCATCAAAAGCAGCATATTATTTCAAATCCGAAAACAGAGCCTCTACGGCTTGGACATCCCAATCATCAGAGCGAAAGTTTTTTTTCACCACATACCCCATTGAAACACGTAGTACATTGAGAACATTAATAACCTCTGTTAGGCCATGTATCTGAAATTTTATAGCATCCGATACAATACCATCTAGAACTGGCCAAGCTGTGATGTTAACGAAAGCCTGGTCCCTTTTATTCTATGTGATGAAAAGTGGGGCGCCAAAGTTCCATCAAATAGTCTAATTGAAGTTCTTTCTTTAACATAGTGTCCATTCACAAAACGGAAAAAAATACACAACAAATCCAATTGACATGAATAAAAGAAATTGAAAATAGCACTAGCCAAATGTAAGTCTAAGGAGGTATCAAAAAATATTTTTTAAACCAAACAGAAAAAATAGAAATTTTCCGATGGTGACTTTGATGTTGTAGATTCCGTGTCAAGTAAAAAACGCGACTGGTTAACTGCACTTGTTTGCAAATCAGGCATCAACAAGTCTGTTGGGTAGGTATACTCAGTATCATTAAGGGAATCACCAGCCAATGAACTTAGTGAAGGATTAGTAACTGTAGGCATCTCGATTTCAATGTCAGGCCTGGTGGCAATTGCCGGAGCCAAAACAGAATTTCTCAGCATCGCTGGACAAGAGACCGCAGGTGTCATACTAAGAAGAATCGGCCACTCGCTGTAATTTGACATTGTCAATGGAGATGTACCTGTTTTACTTGCGACCAGGAAGTGGGGGTAAAATGACTGTTCTTGTGCCCTGCACGCCAAGTACAGGAACAAGACCACTGACTCATTGTCAGTGAAATTGCTCTCCCACCCTCGCAGCTCCACCATTAAGTGAGGTGCCCCTGCCCCTGCACTCTTGAGTGTTGGTGATCGAGGCCCTCCTCCACCCGCAGGTTTCCCTGCGCCTCATCCCTGGTGGTCCAGTGGACCTCTGTCTCCTTTCTTTCTTTCTGCTCCTTCACTCCTTTTTCCCCCCTTTCTATCTTTCACCTTTCTGCACCTCTGCTCTTTTGCGCCTTATTTCTGCCCATTTCCCTTTCTCTCCCTCTGCTCCTTCACTCGTTTTCACTCGTTTTTTTCCCTTTCTATCTTTCACCTTTCTGCACCTCTGCTCTTTTGTGCCTTATTTTTGCCCATTTTCCCTTTCTCTCCCTCTGCTCCTTCACCCGTTTTCACTCGTTTTTTTACCCTTTCTATCTTTCTCCTTTCTGCTCTTTTCTGCATCTCTGCTCTTTTCTGCCTTATTTCTGCTTATTTTCCCTTTTTTCTTTATCCCTTCTTTCCTCCCTTTACCTTTCCCCGCCGCTGCTTCCCCCGCGGCCTCTCCCCCCCCAGCACGACCGGCCCAATCCAGCTCCCCTCCCCGCTCCCGCCTCCCAGCTGTCCAGCCCTCCCCGACCCCTACTTAATGGCGGCCACTGCGGGGACAGGCGAGCAAGACCACTGACTCATTGTCAGTGAAATTGCTCTCCCACCCTCGCAGCTCCACCATTAAGTGAGGTGCCCCTGCCCCTGCACTCTTGAGTGTTGGTGATCGAGGCCCTCCTCCACCCGCAGGTTTCCCTGCGCCTCATCCCTGGTGGTCCAGTGGACCTCTGTCTCCTTTCTTTCTTTCTGCTCCTTCACTCCTTTTTCTCCCCTTTCTATCTTTCACCTTTCTGCACCTCTGCTCTTTCGCGCCTTATTTCTGCCCATTTCCCTTTCTCTCCCTCTGCTCCTTCACTCGTTTTCACTCGTTTTTTTCCCTTTCTATCTTTCACCTTTCTGCACCTCTGCTCTTTTGTGCCTTATTTTTGCCCATTTTCCCTTTCTCTCCCTCTGCTCCTTCACCCGTTTTCACTCGTTTTTTTACCCTTTCTATCTTATTCCTTTCTGCTCTTTTCTGCATCTCTGCTCTTTTGTGCCTTATGTCTGCTTATTTTCCCTTTTTTCTTTATCCCTTCTTTCCTCCCTTTACCTTTCCCCGCCGCTGCTGCCCCTGCGGCCCCTCCCCCCCCAGCACGACCGGCCCAATCCAGCTCCCCTCCCCGCTCCCGCCTCCCAGCTGTCCAGCCCTCCCCGACCCCTACTTAATGGCGGCCACTGCGGGGACAGGCGAGCAAGACCACTGACTCATTGTCAGTGAAATTGCTCTCCCACCCTCGCAGCTCCACCATTAAGTGAGGTGCCCCTGCCCCTGCACTCTTGAGTGTTGGTGATCGAGGCCCTCCTCCACCCGCAGGTTTCCCTGCGCCTCATCCCTGGTGGTCCAGTGGACCTCTGTCTCCTTTCTTTCTTTCTGCTCCTTCACTCCTTTTTCTCCCCTTTCTATCTTTCACCTTTCTGCACCTCTGCTCTTTTGCGCCTTATTTCTGCCCATTTCCCTTTCTCTCCCTCTGCTCCTTCACTCGTTTTCACTCGTTTTTTTCCCTTTCTATCTTTCACCTTTCTGCACCTCTGCTCTTTTGTGCCTTATTTTTGCCCATTTTCCCTTTCTCTCCCTCTGCTCCTTCACCCGTTTTCACTCGTTTTTTTACCCTTTCTATCTTTCTCCTTTCTGCTCTTTTCTGCATCTCTGCTCTTCTGTGCCTTATTTCTGCTTATTTTCCCTTTTTTCTTTATCCCTTCTTTCCTCCCTTTACCTTTCCCCGCCGCTGCTGCCCCCGCGGCCTCTCCCCCCCAGCACGACCGGCCCAATCCAGCTCCCCTCCCCGCTCCCGCCTCCCAGCTGTCCAGCCCTCCCCGACCCCTACTTAATGGCGGCCACTGCGCGGCCGCGCAGCGGCCGCAGGCTGCGGGCGCGCCGCTGGTGCACCGAAGGTGCGTCAAAGGCAAGCACGTCTGCGCCCGTCTGCGACCCGTCCGCGACCAGCACCAGGAACCCTAGACCTCCGCCCCGCCAATGCTACGACCCAGCAGCACTCCACGCACTCAACCCAGGCTGCAACAACAACTGCAAGCTAGCATCACCAGCCGACACTCATGGACCCTTCAGCTGTCACCGCTGCCGGCACACCTGCAGCACCGCCAAGAACACGGATCCAGCACAACCCGCCCACAAGAACACAACCGAACCGAAGACCCTGCAATGCATCCTCCTCAACGTCCGATCCCTCCACAAACACGCCACAGAAATCTGGGACCTCCTCGACAGCACAACCCCAGACGTAGCATTCTTCACCGAAACCTGGACCAACACCACCTCGGGACCGGACATCGCCATCGCCATCCCCCAAGGATACAAGATCTCCAGGAAGGACCGCCCCATCCACCCAGGAGGAGGAATCGCCATCGTCCACAAATCCAGCCTCCGCCTGAGCACACTCCCTGACGAGTCCACAGAACTGATGGAACACCTTCACTTCAAGATACTGGCCAGCCCCACCGCCGCCCTCCGAGGAACCCTCATCTACCGACCCCCTGGACCCCGCGGACCCTTCGCCAACTCCATTACGGACATTATCTCCCCGCAGGCCATCGCATCCACTAACTACACCCTGCTGGGAGACCTCAACTTCCACCTCGACAATCAACTGGACCCCAACACCACATCCCTTCTGGACAACCTCCACAACATTGGACTCCGCCAGATCGTGACCGAGCCCACGCACTAGGCAGGACACACCCTCGACCCCCTCTTCACTACAGGAAACTCCATCACCTTCAGCCACACCACCGAACTCCCATGGACCGACCATCGTTGCGTCCACTTCACATTCAGAACACCCACCATCCACAGACACCAGCACCTGCTTCCACAAAGAAACTGGACCAAAATCACCGATGACCAGCTCACCTCCTCACTCAACAACTCCACCCCAACCATCGCGGAAAACGACGACCCCAACACCGCAGCCCGAACCCTGCATAGATGGATCTCAGACAGCACCAACACCATAGCCCCCCTCAAGAAAAACAACAATACCCGTGCCAAGAAAGCCAGATGGTTTACCACCGAACTTCGAGAGTCCAGGCGCACATGCCGCCGCCTCGAAAAGGCCTGGAGAAACACCAAATCCACAGAAGCCCACAACAACTTCAGAGCCGCCACCAACCCCCACCATCAACTCATCAGAGAAACGAGGAAAAAAGCGATTGAAGACAGAATCTCCACCCACGCACACAACAGCAAGGAACTCTTCAGCATCATCAAGGAGTTCGCCCAACCCACCAGCGAGTCTACCGACATCCCTCCCTCACAAGACCTCTGCGACAAACTTAGCATCTTTTTCCACCACAAAATCAAGAGCATCTACGACAACTTCGACGAAGACAACCAACACACTGAACCCTCACCAACCACCCCCGACACCCGGAAACCAGCGATTGATGACTGGACAGCCCTCACCACCGAAGACACACTGAAGACAATGAAGTCAATCCGCTCAGGGGCCCCCACGGACCCCTGCCCCCACCACATCTTCAACAGAGCCGCCAACACCATCGCACCCATGCTCCGCCAAACCATCAACCGCTCCCTGGCGACCGCCTCATTCCCCGACGACTGGAAACACGCCGAGGTCAACCCCCTCCTAAAGAAACCCTCAGCGGACCCCACCGACCTCAAAAACTACAGACCCATCTCCCTGCTCCCGTTCCCAGCGAAAGTCATCGAGAAAGCCATCAACAGCCAACTCGCCACATTCATTGAAGAACACAACATCCTCGACTCCTCCCAATCCGGCTTCAGAAAAAAACACAGTACGGAAACCGCCCTCCTCGCCGCAACAGACGACATCCGCACCTTACTGGACAAAGGAGAAACAGTAGCCCTCATCCTCCTCGACCTATCAGCGGCGTTCGACACAGTCTCCCACTGCACCCTAATACGCAGACTCTACGATGCAGGAATCCAGGACAAGGCCCTCGACTGGATCTGCTCCTTCCTCTCCAGCAGGACGCAGCGGGTCAGACTCCCCCCTTTCCTCTCGGACCCCACACCTATCACCTGCGGAGTCCCCCAGGGCTCCTCCCTCAGCCCGACGCTCTTCAACGTCTACATGGCTCCACTTGCCCCCATCGTCAGAACCTACGGACTCAACATCGTGTCATATGCAGACGACACCCAGCTCATCCTCTCCCTATCCAACGAGCCCAACACCGCCAGACGCAACTTTCGAGAAGGCATGGAAGCCATCGCCAAATGGATGAAAAACAGCTGCCTACAACTAAACACCAACAAAACAGAAGTACTCATCATGGGCCCAAACCCCGACGCCTGGAGTGACACCTGGTGGCCCACCGCCCTCGGAAACCCGCCAACCCCCACAGACCACGCACGCAACCTGGGAATCATCCTGGACTCCGAGCTCAAAATGGACCGCCAGATCAACTCTGTCTCATCTTCCTGCTTCCACACCCTACGCCTCCTTTGTAAGACCTTCAAATGAATCCCCCTCGAACACCAAAAGACAGTCACTCACGCCCTGGTCACCAGCAGACTCGACTACGGCAACGCACTCTACGCCGGAATAAACAAAAACCTCATCCGCAAGCTACAGAACATCCAGAACGCCGCCGCAAGACTGGTCCTCAACCTGCCAAAACACTGCCACATCTCCCAGCACCTGCACACACTCCACTGGCTCCCCGTCGAGGCGAGAATCACCTTTAAGATGCTCACCCATGCACACAAGGCCCTCCACGGCACCGGACCAGCATACCTGAACAGCCGACTCAAATTCCACGCACCCCAAAGGACCCTACGATCAGCCCAGCTTTCCTACGCTGTGGTCCCCCGCACCAGAAAGACCAGATCGGGAGGCCGCTCCTTCTCCTTCCTCGCGGCCAAAGCATGGAACGCCCTTCCGCTCCACCTCAGACAGACAACATCGCTCCCCATCTTCGCAAGAAACCTCAAAACCTGGCTTTTCGACAGACCCCCTCCTTGATGGAATGGAACCTGCACCCCCCCCCAAACCCCCCCCCACCCCTAGCGCCTTGAGACCCTTACGGGTGAGTAGTCACGCTTTAACAAACTCCTGATTGATTGATTGAGGAACTGGTTCCCGATATGAGGGGCCAAACTCCTTCTTGTTCTCCACCTTCTCACGGACCAGATCACCAACTCGAGGTATCCAGCCAACTACCAGAACCTGAAGAGCAGCATCAGATGTCGAGGGCAAGTGTTCCTTTGTAAGACTGTCTCTGGTCTTTTGTAGGTTCTGCAAAACATTAGAATGTTCATCTACATCAAAGGATGCGGCAGACGCCGCCATGTCTAGACCCTCAAGTTCCGGAACAAACATTTTGATGCCAAAGAGCATTTCGTATGGGGTCCTCCCACCCAGATACTTTCTAGGGAGATTATTAAGTGCACGCTGTACGCGATAGAGATGGGCTAGCCAGTTACGGCCTGTACCTAAAACCTTAGCTGTCAAGGATTGCGTTAAGTCGCGGTTCATTCGCTCCACAACCGAATTGCCCGCTGGACCCTGGTCCGAATGAAAGGTACCACATTCGTGTTGGGAATCAACCTATCACCAACGTCATTAATTCTCACATAGGGAGCTTTATCAGGACTTACATGATAAGAATAGTTAGAAGGGAAACCTTTAGGGTAATTACCTTCCCATCTCTGATGCGGCAATAGCTGCCAAGATGTCATCAGCAATCTTACTGTTGGAACGTGTAACTGCTGCTACTAAGTATGTCGCAACTGCGGTCTTCGCTGCTTCATCAGCAAGACAGTTACCAACAGCGTGTACCCCCACGCGTTGGTGACCAAGAGTATGAATTACAAAGACGAGTGGGAGCCATTCTTTAAGCTCAGCCGCTCGAACCCATAGCATTTTGTGCTTAATCGTGCTACCTTTGGAATCACTATAGTCATTCTGAGTCGAAAAAGAATAAGCTGTCCTTGTAAGACTGAACACAGTAGTAAGAGTCACTTACAATAAGAGTAGTCACACTAGGATCAGCGTACTCCAGTGCAAGCACCAGAGCACGTAGCTCTGCCAACTGGGTGGTACAGTCCCATAATGTCTGTGTATGTATGACATCGGACTTGAACTCCCCATTCACCATAGTACCAACCACAATTGCGCAGGCTGATGAATACGCATGCTTTGAATCCGTCGCGGGTTGCGCCGATCCGTCCGTGTGAATGATACAATGGAAATCCTGCAGTGGGCGCATGGTCAGAGGAGCCGGATGAACAAATTCATACTGCAAAAACTCCTGAGTTTGCAAAGAGGAATCAAAAATGAACGTGACATCCGGAGATTTCAAAGACGTGGCCCATTGTATCCACCGAGGATGCAAAGCTTTCAAATTCGATACACTGACTTTCATCATTGCCTCCAAGGCAGGTTACGGTGTAACAACCAACATGCTTTTCCCCTGTGTCAGTGCCCGTTCTTTCAGAATCGCCATCTGCACTGCAGTCAAAACTTTTTCCACAGTGGAAAACCGCATTTCAGCCGAAGTGTACAAGTGTGACTTGTAAGCAATAGGAACTGTGTCACCCTCATTAAAAGTCAGGTACGTGAAATCCATCGCCCAAGGTACGATTCTTATTACCAGGTTGGTGTGGTTGTCAAGAGTCAGTAGGTATTGAGATTCAAGAAGATCAGACTGCAAAGATTGCAAAATTGCAGAATGTTCAGGCAGTCAGCAAGATTTGGAGTAAGTTGGTTGTACAAAGGCATAAAGCCGCTTGATACACTGGGCATAATCGGGAATGTAAGTACGCCCAAAGTAAAAAAAAACAGTAAAGGCTGTAGTTTTTTCAGAGTTGTCAGAGCGTGCAGCTGTCGCATTTCTCCAGGAAGTGAGGTGCCAAACCTTGACCTTCATTGTTGAGCTCAAAGCCCAGGAACAACACTGTATACTCTGGAATGTGTGATTTTTGCAAAGTTTAATTTGTATCCGAAGTCCGCAAACATACAAATGATGCGGTCAACGCGACACAGATGCGGCCATAATTCATTGTCTGTGAGATAAATGTCATACGAACATGCATCAGGGTCGAGCCTCTCCAAAAGAGAAACAATGCGGGTGGCAAAGACGCCTGGACTGTTTTTATAGCATATAGCTAATCTTTTGAACTGTTTTTGTTTACCGCCACAGGTGAAAGCTGTCCATTCACTACTAATAGAGGACAGGTTATGGCTGAAAAAGCCATTGGATATGTCAAGTGTGGTCTTAAACCTTTTACGCACAAGACTATCCACATGGGCAGAACTGTGAGTATTCTGTACCGCGCAGGTACGAAAATGGGAGATTAAGTGACGGTAATCCATTACAAAACGGTACGAGCCATCAGGCTTGGTCACAGTAAAAAGAGGATTATTCATCGGAGACACACACGTTTTAATCACACCTTGATAATACAATTATTCAAGGATCTCCGCCACGATGAGCCACGGTGGAGTGGTGTGGCTCACTGGTTAGAGGCGGCAGACCCGGGACCAGGGTTCAATTCCCGATGCGGCAGGGTCGTGGACCAGGGTCAGCGGACTCGATAATTCTCGCCTCGGTGCCTACTCTAACCAGGGATCACACTCGGCAACTCTGGGCATTAGCTTGCCTCATCTCCACAACGGCCCCCCACATACGCCGCGGATGCCTGGTTTCACCTTGGAGATACCCAGTAGGGACCATCTCACAGGGAAAGCCAGGATGGGTTCCCCAGCGGTCTATAGCGCAGAGATACTCCTTCGGGAGTCGAATCTAGCGCGTAAGAAACCCACAATTAATTAATTCATGTTGCAACTTTCGTCTTTTGAAACTGGGGTCAATGAAGCTGAAAGTCGACATGCTTGCCTTTACCATCAGTCGTGCAGGGTTGCTCACTGCTGTGTTGGCCACCCTGACCTTTGCTGCCATCTCCTCCACCGGTAGGTGAGACCAATGTATCCTCCAAAGAGCGAGGAGAACATTGATCAGGAACCTGAAAACGATCAGGTGACTTTATATTAGCATGGTTGCGCAAATCATATGTGCGCTCAGTAGACACAGGTATTGGTGAAGAAGGACGTGACCCCTGTTTCTGTTGCTTTTTCCCCTGTTTTATATTCCTATTCCAATTTTGCTTTGGGAAATTGGGGTGTTCATCTTTATTAGACTTCTGCTCCTGAGTTTGCTTCTGTGCTGCTTTAGCAAAAGGCTTAACACCTAAACTATTGCGGCCAGTGGTCTTATAAGCCTCTGCAATGATTTTCGGTAACTGCCAGGGCTTATCGGCATCGGGGAAATCACGCAGAGCATTAGACACCTGGAAATTTACTGCATTACCCTTGACATTATCACGGACTAGATCGGAAACAACCTCAAACGCTCCAATGAGTCTCATTCCCAATTCAACAGCTGCCTTCACTCCGTGTTCATCCTGGACATGCTTAATGACGGAGGGTAGGACAGCCATGGACGGAGTGCCAAAGCACTTAGTATAGACTGTCGCAAAAATCTTACCCCAGGTCTTAAAATCAGCTACCTCCGGGATTAAGTATTTCTGCAAACTTATCGTAAGGATCCTGTGTTTCTGAACAGGAGTTGTATTAGGAAATACTTCTTCTGGCTGGTCAAATTTCTCGCAAGCCAAAAAGGCATATCATCCTTTTCTTGCGGCCGCTTGCCCATGACCGAAACGAAGAATGGATTAATTTTCATCCCAGCGTGTCCAGCTGGTTGCACCGCAGCACCAGGTGGCCCCACCTGGACGTGGCGGGAGACGTATTGCATAAGAGCCCCATGCACTCCAATGAGGGATGCATAGAGTGCACGCAATTCATCTATAGTTACTTGCAGATAACGCGGATGCGGCGTGTACTCAGCCAAAACTGGCCTTGTGGCCCCGGGAATAGACAAAGGGCCCAACGGAACCGGCGTTAATGATTAAGGAAGGGCGCCATTAAACCAAACTCTATGTTGCCATGCTGTAATAGGAATCTCCAGTGTCCTATATGGGGTGTAGTTTAGAGGCACGGCAGTGGGAGTATAAAAGTGAAACATGCCAGAATCCGCATTGACTGCAAGAAAGATAACCTATGAGTAGAAAAGCTCAAACGGGTAAGCTGCCTCAGCACTCACCACGAAAACTACCTCCAAGCCCTCCACAGTGATGCCATAGGTCTGCAAATGATTGCGGATGGCTGCCCTACTATGTTGCAGCATCTCAATGTCAGCCATAAGGACACAGTAGAGAAGAAGTATAATGAAAATATAGCGTAGCACTAATGGGTAGTAACTCAAAGTACGAACAGTTTTAAATTATCAAGCTTGAAAAGACCTATGTAACTATAAGTAGGTTAATTCATCACAGCTGTCAACCAGAAACAATAGTGATGAGTTGTGGACTGATACATGCACTACTCGAGAGTCTCAAAATAAGACCACTACGTTAGGTGCGCCATTTTGCAGGGATTCTGCTCACACACAGAACTGTGCACAGAGACCCAGGACATCAGTGAATAGTGGTGGACCAAAAAACTCACTTCGGTACCTAGAACCCCCAACCGACTAGCATCAGTGTCACATTAGCTCTTCGTACTATAGCACAGTAACCAATGATTAGACAACCCAGAACATGCGACCCAGATTACTCTCAGGAATGGTGGGAATCAAGAACACTCTTTCATTTGGTATTCTCATACCAGTCCACAACATAGGTAAAAAAGAGACACAATAAAGTTTAAAATATTTATTTTAACGACGTGCTCTAAGATGCAGTATTTTTGCTATCATAAGCAGACATATGAATAAAAATAATATGATCAGCATTGTTACAATTCCATAAAACACAAAAAGAGAAATCATATTATAATGAATAGTGGAAACAGGTCCTATAGTGCCTTGTATGCCACCCTCCCTAGCTAGGAATTATGTTTTTATAAAATACTAGCAGCCCGTCCCGACCTTGTCCTGGAGCATTAAGGCTTCCCCTACCCCTGCCTCCCCCGACATTGCCCAGCAGCTCGTGCCCCCGCCCGCGCCGTCCCCTGCCTGCCCCGACCCCTGCCTTCCCCGACATTGTCCCCGAAGCCATTAAGGCTTCCCCTACCCCTGCCTCCCCGGACATTGCCCGGCAGCCCGTGCCCCGCCCGCCCCGTCCCCCGCCTGCCCCGACCCCCGCCTGCCCCGACATTGTCCCCGGAGCCTTACCTCAGCCGCCGCTCCTTAGTTCACCGCTCCTAGCCGCTCTACTCCTCACCGCCTGTCCGCCGCCGCAGAGCCTTACCTCAGTCGCCGCTCCTTAGTTCAACGCTCCTCGCCGCTCTGCTCCTCACCGGCTGTCCGCCGCCGCTCCTCCTCCGCGCGATGTCTGCCTCTCCGCTGCTTGCACCGCCGCTGGCCTGTCCGCTGCTACTCACGTCACCGCTCATCCCCTGCGCCATTTACGCCGCTCCTCGGACACCGCTCCTCCCCGTGCTCCTGACATGAGCACGCACATCGCGGCCGGCGCTACTTTAGAGGGACTACTTTTTTTTTAATATACATTTTGTAAATAACGTTTATTTTTAATATTTATATAGCCTATAACCATCTACACACCCTGACGATTTCAACGGTGTATCGGGTGTGTAGATTGGCGCTGTGGTTCCCGAGTTTACCCGCCTCAAAGCCTGAAAGTTCTTACTTTATTATAGTAGTATAGATAGAAAGTCTCTTAGGCTTGAATAGGGGACCCCATACCTCCAAGATCAGTAGGCATGAATCACATTAGGATCTGCCAAAGCTCTCGCTCTCTGGTAAACTGATTTTCTCCAAGTGCCTAAAGTCATGTATGCAGTGCAATATTAAAGGTGCCAGAATTTCAGTTAGCTGCAGCTGCAAGGCATGTTGTGTCTAAGAATGAGACAATCAGCCTGAATAACAGCTAACATTGTTATGATAACCTTGGAGGCTTCAGCACTCACAGGTTGCGATGTAAGTCTAGGGGTGTTGAAAACAAGCCATTCTCATGTGAAGATATTCACAAAGTCAAACTTACAACAACAGCTATATGCAGTGCTGTGTGCAAAAGCGGCAAAAAGGTAAAATGGCGTTTAAACTTCTAATAAGCTTACGCTAACATAGCAATGTGCGCAAGCAAGGCCCTGCCTTCACTACACCTTAGTGGTGTGGGCGAATTTTCAGAGCAGAGCATTTACAGTGATGGGAAATTTGCAATGTTGTGGTATTTCCAGTATATTGCCATTTGTTTGGAAAATGTAGAATATGCATTTATAGTGCTGCTGAATATGCCAGTATGTGTTTGGGGTATTTCCACCTGTTGGTTAGTTGTGCGTGCGTGGGGTGTTTTTACATAGAGGCATTTGCAGCATAATTGGACTGCTTTTGCTGTACTAAATATTTACAGTATGTTGGGTGTGTCTTTCAACTTTAGGTATTTGCATTATCCACATCTTGTTTTTCTGTAGGGTTATTTTGTACCGTGACATGGTTGTAGCTGCAGTTCAGGATATTTGCAATCCTAAGGGTGTGTTTCAGTGTTACATTTTTCCAGCGTAATCAGTGTGCACCTGTTATGTTGTGGTATATTGAATGTGCATGTGCAGTCTTGCGATATTTGGGGCATTCAGCGGGTGTGCTTATGGGGGGCAGGACGCTGGGTGTTTATTTGCTGCCCTGAGGTATTTTCTGGAGTATTTGCAGCATGCAAGTGGAGGTTTGCTGTGGTAGGTATTTGGATCATGTTGGACTTGTATTTGCCGTGTTGTTGCATCTGAAGCACGAAAGCTGCACATAATCATTTGTATTTGCAGCACCTCATATCTTTGCTTGGGTATTGCTGTATGCGGCAAAAGAGACCGTCTCTTTTCTACCAATCTGACTTTGCTGCAGGAAGTTCATGTAGACTCGTTCTCTCAGTCAGTTCAAAGTTGCCTTCGCCATGCAACACGTGCATGCTTATTGTCTGAGTTACTGCCACAGTTTGTCTTTACATGCAGCAGTTCCAACATGCAGGCAATGAAGTCAGTGTATGCACAAGTCCTTCTACGATCTTACTTCACCTGCAACATGTGCGTGCCAAATGTCTCCACTTCTCTGCCATTCTGTCTTCACCTGCAGTGGGGAAGGGGCCGGGGAGAGTCTCCTCTAGCCGTATATACAGTTGCTGAAAATATAGTCTTGGAAAACATGCCAGAGGAGGTCTTTCCTTGTAATTGGATGACCCCTTAATGCATAGATCAGAGTTTCAGTCTGAGTGGAAGGACTCAAGGCGTGCTGAGAGAGAGTGCCAGTGAAGGTGCCTTCCCGCTCTCCCTGGCTCATATAACATGAAGTGAAGCATACATGTTTTAAGGTCTACTTCTCATTGCTACTTCTAATTGCTTTATTCCAATTTGACTTCATGTGTTAGGTTATTTAAATGTATTATTATTATCTTAATTTCTCAAATTTGCTTAAAAATGCACCATTTGTCCACTCTTTTTTCAAACTTTTCTCGGATGAGAGCCATTCCAAACCCCACGTAGGGTGTTCGGGCTCGCTCACTACGCTTGTGCACCACTGTACAGTACAACGACTATTTTACGCCGCACCACTTTCAAATGTCACCAGCCGCCACTGGCCTGATTTGTCTCATTGGTAGTCCTAGGTGAAAGGAACTTCTTCAAAACTGAATCATCAGAATGTTTGTGTGATTCTAGATTGTAAGAATGTTTCCTGAGATAACGTTATGTGTTTGGGGCTTGATGCCATTGACAAAAACAGTCTGAATCACAGATCAATAAAGCTATTTTCATTTTGGTGAATTTATGGGGCAGATTTTTGGGCAGAAACGTGAGAATTTGCACTAATGTGAGTGGGCACTGCAGGGCACATTTTGGTTGTGTTTGGGCACAACTATGTGAACTGTGTTTTAGTTTAATTAAAAAAGGATTCAACCTATGTATTTTTCATCCAGTATTCTGGCTGAAATTTTTAACCTCTTCGCCCTAAAGATTGACGCATGCATGGTTTGGACGGCCCCCGACTGTCCTCCGCACATGCTCACTGTAACGTCGGATGGCCAGGGGCCGTCCGAAGCATCGAAGAGGTTAAAATGACCTAGAATGCCAAGAATTAAGGAGTCGGTAAAATGGTAGACTTTTCATTATTTGCTGTGAATTGGTGTAGTTTGCAGATTTCCTATTTTGTCACACATTAGATGTGAGTAGCTCATCATTTTCTATTTTGTTTTCTTGCTTTGCGGTCCGGGGCTTGAAATCCTTCATTTGTAAAAATGAAAAGCGCAAGTATGAGAATGCAAAGAAAACAATTGAAAATGTTACTCATGCATGTGGCACCAATCACCAGCACTGACTACTTAGCCAATGTCACTTCACATGTTGGCACTTTCAAGCCTAAACAACCAGTGAGAGCAGCAAAATTAAAAGTAGATGCATGGTAGGTGCAGTAATCAGCCGCGGTCCGTGCAGGTAACAACGATGGGGTGGTAGGGCCATGTTGAGGGGATTTCAAGGGACGATGCAGAGGGAAAATTAAATAAATAATAAATTTTCCCTCAGCATCGTACTTCAAATTCCCCCCAACCCTGCCCCACCGCCCCACTACTGTTACCTGCATGGACCGCGGCTGGCAGTAATACTTATTTACATGGGTGTTATCATGGTGGTTGCCTTAGCGCTGGTTGGTCTTCCTAAACGGTTTTGACTGAGACAGCAGGTGTTTTTGTCTGTGCCTCTCAAACTCAGAATTTTAATTATTTGTACTCTTCTCCAATTTTTCACACCACAGGAAGCTACCCAGTACCAATAACCACTTGTGGAGCAGACTTAAACTGTTTGCTTTCAAATCTGACTTCTAAAATCAAACAGCATCTTGCTTCAAAGAACTCTTGGTCAATTGAACGGGTTTTGGTTTTCTGTAACCATGAGTAGGAAGATAACACTAAATAGGAAAGACAAACAATGAACCTTTTTAAACATGGATTTCTGTATTCAAGGGAATGGTAATACTGAAAGCTGAATAAGAAGGTGGTTACACCATCCCTTATTTCCTACTTCCATAAATTAAATAAATGATAGGTTACGAAGCCACAAATAGAGCTTGATATTCTGAAATGGATGAAGTCTGGTACCTAAATAAGAATGCATCTATACTCCTTTTTATTCATTATTAACATGCCAATTATGGATCATAGTACTCAAGACTAATGACTAAGTGATTTCTTCTGGTATTTGGTTTCCTAACTATTTATTGAAAAGTGCTATAAATACTGGCTTTGACTGATGTTTTGAATATTATTTTCCTTTATGATCCAGACCTTTTATATATGTTTGTATTGTCTCTCCCACCCTATTGCTTCACCTCAGGCATTGGTCTGTGCAGAGGTGTGTCCAGCAGCCCAATGATAAAGCATGCCACAAATGTTTGTGGATGAGGGCAGTTTTTCTAAGCATTGAACTTTGCTAACTGTTATCTGTCTTAAAAAGCGATTTATACTTCTTTACTTCTCAGTGTGTCACTAGGTATACCCAGAGGAGGACGAAGTAGGGATTTTCTTCCTCCCCCTTCTCTTTGTGTGTGGTTTATCCCCTAGTTTACACAGATCTTACAGGTAGTAACTTTCAGACACCAAGCCTTAAATCAAAGTACACAAAATTGATAGATTAAGAACTCATACAGTAGATCCAGACTTCAAGTGACAAAGAATATAGGATGTGGCTTTTGACAAAGATTTACAGATGTTTGTTTTAGACAGCAGAGTGGTCGCACATGTGTCAATTAATGTAAAGCCTTTGGCAAGAGATAGGCAACACAGGACTGCCATTCTGAGGTTTTACACACAATCTGCCATTCTCCCCTTTTTTTACATCTCTCCTCTCCAGTGGTGGCTCGCAGAGGGAGTGCTGCGGGGCAGTGGTGCGGGGAGAGGCAGGGTGGGTAGGTAGTGCAGTTGGACAAACAACGCCCAGGAGTAAAGTAAGTAAGTAAACAAATAAAACTATTTACCTTGCGCTCGCTGCATCGCCAACTCGGCGATGCAGCGAGCACAAGGTAAATAGTTTTATTTATTTGCTTACTTCGTTTACTCCTGGCTGTCGCAAGTCTGACTCCACTACCCCCATCCTGTCCCTCCCCCGCCCCACCCCACCGCCCCGCAGCACTCTCTCCTCTTCTCGAACTTCTTGTTCTCTGTCTGTTCCTTTCTTATCTTTTTTCTTGGATTCAGACTCAGTGATTGCAACACTGTGCTGTGAAAAGGAGTTTCTCTGCATCCAGACCCTACCAATCACCTAATGATGACCCCAACCAACTTATAATTTTTGATTTATTTGTCAATGCGCTTATCCACAGTTTTGGATCTAAGATTTTTGATTAATTAAAAAATATTTTGATTAATTAAAAAAAAAATTAACATTAGTTAAGCCAAAATACCTTCAGGCCAGTGGTTCTAAAACTGTGGTCCGGGGACCGCGGGGCGTATGCAAAGCTTACTCAGGGGACCCGTGAGTGCTTAGAAAATTAAATAATATTAACAGATTAATACAGTGTAAATAATATAAAAGAAGGAAAACAATTGTATTAATACATTAGGTAAACCTCAGATGTATTCATGGGAGCAGTGTGGGTGTATCAAATAGAACATAGTATAGACAATGAGTAGCTTCAATTGAATTAAGAAAAGCTTAAACCTTCGCCTTAAAATGAATGCTTATCATTTGTTTCTTTTTTGTGTGTTTTTTGTTTTGCAGCTCAAAATAACGGAAATGCTTTTGTCGGGGTCCCTGGCTTCCAGTAATGACTGGGGTGGATGCCGCTGAATTTCAATAATGATTCAGCAGGGGTCCTTGAGTTTCAGTAATGATTAAGTGGGGATCCACAGAAATGAAAACATTAAGAATCACTGCCTTAGGTGTTTCCTAGTGCCCCCTCTGTTCACATTATAAAGGAAGATTTTGTATTAATCTGGCACATAAAGGGCGCAGATTTAAATAGAAGACACAGAAGAAAACCCAAAGCCTATGTAAGTGTTTTTGAGTATTGACCGAAAAGGGCTAAATCAATCTCCAGCTCTACCCCATCTGCTGGTGTTTATAATTCAAAAACAGTTGCAAGAATAGGCTTTTTGTTTTCTCCTGTTTGCTCTATATTAATTGTATGCTATTTGCAATGTGGGTTTAACAATATATTTCAGTTATAAAGCAGAGATCCTAAACATCCCAATCAGATGTAACCATTTTGCAAAGGGAATACCTTTTTTAATCTACCGATGAAATCATATTTTTTATAAAGGGTTGTACAGAAGAAAAATAGATGATGTATAGTGAACGTGTGCATTCTTATAGGAGCTGCATTGAAAATAGCGAGCAGTGATTGCCTTCGTGTGTTTCTGAGCTGTGCTGTCTGAAGCTCATACACTAAGTCAGAGAAATTCCGAGTTAAATATATGTCATTAAGAAAGTGAAATCACACAAAAACAGGCATGTAGCTGTGTCCTGCAAAGACCTGTGCCTTAATTGTAAAATCTCAAAAGTATCCATAATTATTTCTAGGTAATGACCCCCAAACTGTTGTACCATGATTTACCTTTTTTATAGTCTTAAGCCAAATGCAGTAACCGATAAAAACATCACATTTTATTATTTTTCCTTATCTATGTGCTTAGAATGATGTTTTGTTTACAAAGCAAAAAAAAATGATAGCCAGGTTTAAAGTTTTCCTTCCTAACTTGCACTAATGCACAGGGTTGGGAAATGGTAAATATTATGACATTATTTTGTTTGTTTGTTTCTTTATTTCATTCAAAATGCCTTCCCTGTTAATAGTTTTTCAACCCGCCACATTTGGTGTGAAAATACTCCTTGTTGGTGCACATTTTTACCATAAGTGCAGTTTAAATAATTTCTAAACGATGGTAAATTAGAGACATTTTAAAGCTACTTTTCCTTCCTATTAAGAATTCTCATTGCAGAGATGCTGCCCGAGTGCAGAGACTCCCCCATCACTGTCGGGCCTCCGTCACGAGTGCGCAGGCCTTTTGTGAATCAGACCCACAGGTTCAGACTGGGACAGAAATTATGCCCGGGCACCCAAGAAAAAAGTGGACCACATTAGTGAGTTAGATATCTAAAGTGTGGTACATGTTTGTAAATTGGGGCTGTTTTGTACTTGTAAAGATATGCTGTTGTCAGGTGGCTGTATTAGCCCCGGGAACAAACACTGCCATTTTACATGCGCACTTTCTTCCATTGCCTTCTTTTCTACATGATGACTTTAGACAAATATTTGCCTGAGTGATAGTGCAGGATTTGTTTCTCTGAAACCATATTGCTTATATTTCCACTTCGTAAGTATAATATCAGGACACCTTGAGCATTTAGTACAAGGCCTAAGCATACATTGTTCAAATGTTGTTATTCATCCTTTGGGCACATATTTATCACAAGAGGATAAACAATGGCCACCTGGCTGAGGCCTCAGCATGGAAGAATGGATATTGTTATTATAATACACACACATTTCCGTGTTCAATTTAGTGGAACACTTCACTGTACCTGCGAGGTCCCTGTTTCGGACTCTCAGCTCAGCTGATTTCTATCTTCCCTTTACAACGAGGTCTGTCCAACTTGTGACCAAGATGGGGACCTGCATAAACTTACCTTCAGGTAATGGGGGGTTACATCATCCAGTAGGGGTTTTTTGCAGAACATTTCACCTAGGCTTCTGGGTTAGGGAGTGCATAGTAGGAGTACCCTATACACAAAACTTAGATGCCAGTGTATTTACACTGCTCTAGCACATTGGTGGAACTGTTTATCCTTTTTACTGTTCTCATATTACTGATCAGTTTTGTCTGCTTCTGTCTGTTAATCATTGCAGCACATATATTTTGCACAAGAATCACAATGGCTCAATAAATATTGAAACACCTCTTTGTGTATTTCTTGTGTATCTCTCTAGGCATGCACAAGTGACTGAGCGAAAAGGTTCTAGATCTGTTACGACAATTCCTTGGGGATTTAGGGTAGTCAGTTCTGAGGTTGCCCAATCCATTTGTTACCTTCCTTGGTTTTGAGGTACACATGGTGGCATTGTGAGGTAGCAGGACTACAGGTCAGCATATCTTGAGGGGATGCATAGAATCAGCCTGACTCTATACCAATGTTTATTTTATCCAAGAAATGCACTGTTCCTACCGGGTGGTAGAAGCTGTACAACTTTGTATAGCTGTTTTGCAAGGTATTGAAGATTGCATAGATTTGCTGCGAGAAATGATCAGGGAATTCAACAGTTAAAGCTGGCCCAACAGACAATAAAACAGGCCACAAACAGCCATATAAACGGCCCACATACTGACCTATCAGACTAACCCGTGGTGCCCTGTCTGAGTGCCTATAAGCCAGTTCAACCTTACCTACACACCCTGTGCAAAATGAAGAACTTTAGTGAATGTTTACTGCAGTCGCTCCGTCCTGTATTTGCGCTAATGCAGTGAGATTGGAAGATCGGGTGAATGATGACACAAACCTTGAATCTCTTGCAGTGATCAACAGCTCCTGTCGCATCACTCAAACCTTGCTTAGAGATTCAAGATATCCCCCAAGCTCTCTGAAAAATCGCGCCCAAACATAATTAAGACATAGTCTGCCATTTTGTTCACCACCGTCAGTCAGCTCCTTTACCAACAAAAGAACCAGCAGTCATCCTCTGTTTATTCTTCTATTAATGTGTATCCTATAGAGTATATATACAGATGGCAAGAGTGTAATAGCTGTTAATTAACATTGTTGAGTGTGAGGATGACTCATGAGAGGTGAAGACTTCCTGCCTTCCCCAAAGGTAATACATAGAATATTATTCTCTGCACATTTCCATATATGGTTTATATATTTTTTCAAGTGCATTAATTATATAAACACATATTTAGGCAGAGCCATAGCACAACCTCATTGTATAGGCCTGTAGTGTAAGCAGTGAAGATCCCAGAGCATAATGAGCCTAAAGCCAGGAGGTCGAGAAAATGGAGATCTACTAGGCCATTTCCTGTTGCCATAGCAGCCCTCAGATTCTGTATCAACTTCCCATTGTTCCTGCAATTGTAATGTTTGTGCCACCACATTGACTTTATCGAGGATGCCTTCCCGCAAGGCAGCATTCTTACTTAGGAACTTAGATGTGGTAAAAAGATTAGAATCCTGTACTATAACCCTAGTGAGAGAAATCTCCACCTCCTCCCGGGGGTCATTTTCAGCTTTTTTTTTCCTGGTACCATCCCGAAAACCCCTCGCCCCCTCCTGTGAATTGTGCCCACCTGCCTTGTCATGTTGGAACGTTAGGCATGTGTGGCCCCATCTTTGATTCACTCTTTAAACATTAGCATAACACATTGCTGTGTAGGTCATGCCTTGGGTGCACACCACCACTTTCCTCGTGCTCGCACAGTTATGGGTAGTGCTGTAGTAAGTAACTTGCATGACATAGCACTACATTTTTATGACTCATAGCAATGCACTGTAACTTTTTGTAAATGTGGCTTGGTAGCCTAATTTTATTTTTTCAAGTATTGATTTAATTGGCTGTAGTATGCCAGGGAGCGTTGGAGCGGAGGAGCTTCACCCCATTAAATTACCACCAAAGATGAAAAATAAAATGGTAATTCATTACCATTTTATTTTTCACCCTCCTGCCCTGAACTGAGCATCAGGACGGAGCCGAGGCCGCTGCCGAATAACAGCAGCAGGGCGGTGGATGCGCAGTTTGTGCACTCTTCAAAGTGTGCATGCCCCTTTGGCCTCCCGTCTTGTGGTGACTAGCCAGGCTTGCACAATATGAAACTTCTAACCCAGCTGTTTTGAGACAGCTGGGTTAGAGTAAGGGCAGGCTCTTAGGGCACTGGGAAGCGCCGAGTGAGGTCACTTCCTCCAATCCTGGCACTTCTCTCACAGCATGAGAGCAGCGCCAGGACTGTATCCCTCACTGCAACCAGTTCCTGAGAAGCGGTCCACATCAGAGGACGGAGGACATTGTGCAGGTAAGTTTTTTAATATGAATATTTGTGCGCGCCTGCTCCTCCCACCTGCCCCGTAGATGCCAGCTGCCACTGGTGTATGCACCTCTTATAAACAGATAGTACCCCTCTCTTGAAATGTCTCTATTATATTTTAATTTATAAAACACGCATTTATCTGAAGGTGTCCTGTTTGATGTTGTCTTACGTTTTACCCTGTAGAAAGGGTCAAAGATCCTAGGGGCAGATTTATGATGACTGGCGCATCCCCAGGGATGCGCCAGTCATCCTGCGCCGCTGCTCCACCACCCATGGTGCGCCGCATTTACAATGCGGCGCACCATGGGGCAAAAACGGCACAGATGCGTGACGCATCTGTGCCGTAAAGGTGGCGCATTGCTGGAGCTGCGTCACGTTGTAAATAGGGCGCATTGTTTGCGCCGCCGTTGCGTCAAATAAAGTGACGCACCGGTGGCGCAAGGCCTTCAAAAATCTGCCCCTTAGTTTGTGTGGGGACCATTTAAAGTAACTGACAGGATGCGCTAAGATAGAACGCAAAGCAGAGCTAATTGCTGCAGATTAGATTGTCTTCGCCCAGAAGGCCTGAATAAAGTTGCATTGGGGTACATTGCATCACCAATTGGTAAACATTTAGGGCTCATTTATGAGGTTTTGTCATAGGGCAGCGCGCAGGCTTTAAAGCCTGCTGCGCTTCCCTATGACAAAAGAAAAGGGCAGGAATGTGCCATATCTAAAAGATACGGCGCATTCCTGTCCATTTCCACTGCGGCGGCGCACAATGGGCTGTCGTGCGCCAATACAGACACCTTTGCACCATGGTGCGAGGGTGCCTGCATTGTGGGGATGATTATTTTTGTACAGGAAGGGAAACCTTTCTGTACAAAAATAATCACAAGTGGCTTTTTCCTCTTTCTATGTGTGCTGCACACATAGAAAAAAGAAAAACGAGGAGAAATAAAGATATTTCTCGTTGCGCCTCCCTTATTCCTCCCCTGGGGAGGCGCAAGCTTTTGGCACTGCCTCAGATTTACGATTTCTCGTAAATCCTGGGCAGTGTCAGAAGGCAATGGATGTTTCTGGGAATGCCCCCAGCAACACCCATTGCACGCCCCTTTAACTCAGGACACTGCGTTATAGGTAATGATATTTATCAGGCAGCATTAAGCCAAAAAAAGTTGCTTAGTGCTCCATGATAAATATCACGCAGGCTTCTGCGCCACGGTACGTCACAAAAAGTGACGTTTCGGAGGCAAAAGGAGTCTCATAAATGAGGCCCTAAGTGTCAATTCACAAGAAAATCTACACATTGGGCTGGATACCTCAATTTTTACAATGATCTTTTCCTGTCAAAAGCACCAGTTCTGGTTTTCAGGTACAGAAACTCTGCTGACTGTGCTGGAGCAGCTTGCTCATACATACATATGGAATTTACCAGCATCTAACTGTTTGTTTGTCAGTATGATGTGTTTATGTATGTTTCTGTTGTGCTGATTCGTCAGCACAAAGATTAAGCCAGCAAAAATATTAAGCCACCTTTGATGTCTTAATTGGAATGCTGGGGTGGTCCTGAGGTGAAGGAGAATGCTTGTCAATTAGGAGTTGGGAGTTGATGTGGTGGGAGAAAGGAGTGACTGTGTGTGGATCAAGTCTCCTAGATAAATTGATCCATAATGATTGATTGATTGATTGATTGATTGATTCGAGTACTTACAAAGTGCAAACCAGCTGGGTTCTTGAATTTTGTCAAAACATATAACCTATTAGAAGACATGAAGAAAAAGAAAGGAATTAATACTTTAGCCGTACTTCATCCGTATTTGAAATACTCTGAGGCAGATTTACAGGCCCCTTGCGCTACTTTTGCGTCACTTTTAACATAGGAAAAGTGACGCAAAAATGGTGCAAGGGGCTTCTAAATCTGCCCGTGAGATAACTAAACAGTCTTCAGCTGTTTTCTGAAGTTGTTTCTGAAGGACAAATGAATGTCAGTTTTTGCTGCTAAAAAGCAAAGGCTCTACCACCTGTTCTAACTTACTTAAAAGATGGACGAATAAGTAAATTCCTTCGAGAAGATTTTAGTAGCCAGATGAGATTATAATGCTAGAAGGGTTCTTGCAAAAATTCAGGATGCAGTTTGTATAGGCTGAATAGGTAAGAGTAGGTCCTAAATGACCTTAGGGTGATCTGCACATTGTGTTATGGACAAAATACTAAAATGCACTGTATCTAAAATGGAATGGAGGTTCAGGTGCGAAACTAAGTGAGGGGGTACCAAGATGGCGAGCGAAGGCTCAACACCTAGGAAAATGTTCTTTCTGCAAAAGAAAATGGAACTGAAGGGTGGCAAAGAGGCAACAGCAGCAAGAAAGTACTGAGTGCTAAATAATGCTAAGAAATTAGAATACACTGCAATCCATATCCATACTAATATTATAAAGAGAGAGCCCAAACCTTTGAGGCGGGTAATCTCAGTAACCACAGCACCAATCACAACGCCCAATACAGCGTTGGAAAGGGCAGTTACAGCAGAAGGACATAGGCTATGCAGACGGCCACCATATACATTTTTTTTTATATTTTCAATTGTTTTTATTCACTTTTCAAGAAACAGTGGTGTTCATCACAATCATACAGTGCAAGACATACAATTGTACCGTAGGACACCATATACATTTAAAAGGTAAAAGAACCGTGCCAGCAAAGTAGTCCCTTGTGGGCGTGTCTGCGTTGTGCTGTGGGCGTGGGCTGGGGGGCTTGACTAACGCTGGGGGCGTGTGGTAGGGCCATCACGCCGTGGGCTGTGGACGTGTGCTGGGGGGCGTGACAAACACTGGGGGCGTGACAAACGCTGGGGGCGTGTGTCCGCCCTTCATGCCATGTGAGTCGTACATACAAGCGCCAATTACGTTGCTGCGCAGCATCAAGGGGCATGCTGGGGGCGTGACACGCTGGGGGCTTGACACGCTGGGGGGTGTGTCCGGCCTTCATGCCATGTGAACGCAATTGCGCCGCATCAAGGGGTATGCTGGGGGCGTGAGAAATGCTGGGGGCATGCGCTACATTCCACCCTTCATGCCATGTGGGTCGTACATTAATCAGAAGATCGTCTTAATCAGCGCCTTGACGCCCTTGGGCTGAGTTGCGCTCTACAAATCCCCCTTTCATTCATTCATTCTGCTGTGGCCGTGTGCTGGGGGCATGACAAACGCGTTCAGCTGGAGGCATGGTAAGTAACATTACTGCAGCCTCTCCTGCGCACTGTTACTGAACTCTCTCATTCAACGAAATTAGACCGCCTGCTACCATCAACCAGGGCTATAGCCGGGCTCAGGCGGCGGATAAGTACACTAATTACACGCGCCTGATAACATCAACCAGGGCTGCAGCTGGGCCTCAAGCGGGGGAACACGCGCCTGCTAACCTCAAACAGGCCTGCATCTGGGCCTCATGCGGGGGAACACGCAAATGAGCGTGTCTGCGGGGACAATTACTGCAGCCTCTCCTACTCGCTGTCACTGAACTCTACTAATTAATCGGATTTACCTGTGGCTGATAACTCTCTCATTCAACGACATTACACGCGCCTGCTAACATCAACCAGGGTTGTAGCCGGGCTCAGGCGGCAGTTCACTACACCAATTACACGCACCTGCTAACATCAACCAGGGCTGCAGCTGGCCCTTCTCGGTCCCTATTCTAATGAAACAAAAAATGTTGTCTACCGCAAGATTTTAACATAAATTGCCCTTGCCAAATACACACATTACACACATTCTATTTCATACACGGACAACATCGGGACGGGCTGCTAGTATGAAACAAAGGGCATGTATGCTAGCAGCAAAAAAAGTCCCAATAAAGGTAAATTGGGCATAAAATCAATAAATGTATCACGATAAAACAATTAACCCCCAGATGCATCAAGCACCCACTCTGCGAATTCTAAATAGCGAAAAATACCGAATCGCTATCTAGAATTCGCAGAATGGGATGCATCATCAAAATCGCTCGCCGTATGCAAATTACCCAAAATCGCTATTAAATCGCAGAATCGGCTGTTTCCCAACCCCAAATTGCGATTTCGCAAATACCGAAATCGCAAATAGCGATCTTGCAGATTGCGAGATCGCAAAAACGGGAAGTCGCATTTTGAGCACAATGATGCCATCACAACCAGGAAGTAGGCAGCTCCATGTCTCATTTGGAACACAGAGCTGGATAGAGGAGGAGGCACAGCACTGAGCTCCAGGAGACACAACCTGCAGTCCCAAGACAGGACACACATCGATACCAGAATGTCCCAGGATGCAGCAGGATCCAGTGAAACTGGCAGGAAGCGGAAAATCAAGTTCTCTGAACAAAAACTGGAGTACTTGATAGAGGGAGTCAGCAGGGACCATGACAAGCTGTTCGGAAAGCTTTCCTTGAAGGTGCCTGAGGCTGACAAAAGGCGCATCTGGCTGCGCAGGGCAAAGGTAAACGCCGTTGGAGTGACACAGCGGTCAATCGATGACCTCAAGAAGAGTTGGTACGACCTTAGAGGCCGTGCCAAAGAGCGCATTGCGGAGAGACTCGGGAGAGATTGGCCACTGGAGGAGGAGACTCCACAGTTCCCGCAAACACACCACTGGAGTACTTGGTGGAGGACACCATCAACCCTGTAGCCTGTGTGGGGGTCACTCAGCTGGACACCTGCCGTGCTACAAACCAATCACAAGGTAAGAACCATGCAACTGCGACCCTGTCCACCAACAATGCCCATGCCCCCAGAGCAAGCCATATTGGTAACCCCAATAATGCAGTCCCTGCCCATCCCAAACACCCAATTGCATTGTGGGACCTGTAGTGTGACAATGTGCCCATATAGCCACACACAGCCAGAACAGTCAAGTGAAACGTACCCCTAAAGCCAGTCAGGGAATGCAAGCCTGCATGCATGTTGCTACATCCCAGGGGCTTGAATCATATCATTAATCATGCACTCATTCACATCACAGGTACTACAGATGCCGAGACACTCCATATCGTGGAGACTCCAGATGAGACGGAGGGAGAGAGCCAAACAGCACCAGCACCTGGACCATCACATGTGCCTGCACCTGCACCAGTACCTGGACAAGCACCTTCCCAAACGCACAGGGCCACCCCTGCAGCCATAGGAGGAGTTCAACCACCCCAGGCATCACGCAAGGCAGTGGAGCAGACCCCACCACTACCCAGGAGGCAGACACGCCGCACAGCCACTGTGCGGTCCCAGGCAAGCGGCTGGTTGAGGCAGCAGCGCTCTGTGGCCACACGACCAGACATGAAGCAACAGGCACAAAATCTAGGGCTAGGTATTGAAGCCCAGATGCTTTCTGTGCACCGCAAGCAGGTACAGCACATGGCAGCCATGCAGCTGCAGCTGTACAAAACTGCACGCAATATAAACCAACTGACTGAAAGTGTGCAGGAGCTAACCGCTGCAGTGAAAGAGAGCAACCAACTGATGGTGGCGCAGCAGGACATCACCCGCCGACGCCACCGCCAGCTACTGACACGGCTATCTGCCTATACCCGGTCAAACCACCTCATTGGGAACGCCACTTCACAGTTGTCGCGCAAGTCACTGGCCATGCAGCTACAGATGGTACAATGCTGTCAAGATCTAGCAAGGGCCCTGGTTTTGGTCACCACCGCTGTTGAGAGCCAACAGGTGTGCGGCCATGGCCATGCAAGGGGGGCTGATGATGCCAGTGAAGGCACATCGAGCCTGAGCAGCCTGTCTGTGCCGGTGCTACCTGAAAGGTGCCGCAGTTCCAGGCCCAGTGCTGCATCACGGCCAGACACTCCCAACGTGGAGTTAGAGAGGCGACAGGGTGCATCCAGCAGGAGGCGCCAGTGACTGACTAAACATTACCGGCAGTGCCATGGTGATGTAACCACGCACGCCTGCTCTGGATACAAGAGCCTGTATGACTCAATACAGTTGTAAAATGTTTGCTGATTTAAAGCACATCTAGAGCTTGTTGACCAAAAAAATAAGAATTTATTTTGAACACAAATCTTCCTCATGTCATTAATTCATGTGGCATGCATGAGTGCAGTGTTGTGTGAGGGGTATGGGTGCACTAGAAATAGTTCAGCGTGATGTTCTTAGCGGCGCCTGTGTCCTTCAGCAGGATTCTCCCTGCGTGCATGATGCGAATGTGCAGGTGGCAGGTTGTCCCCCTCCAACTAACTACCAGACACCTCCACAGGTATCCTCTGCTTGGTGGCAATATTGTGGAGTATGGCACACACGGCCACGATGCGGCAGCAGACCTCAGGCTGGTATTTGAGGGCCCCACCAGTCTTGTGGAGGATGCGGAATCGACTCTTTAACATGCCAAATGTCCGCTCAATAACATTTCTGGTGTGTATGTGTGCAGCATTGTAACGCCGTTCCTGTGGTGTAGCAGGGTTGAGGTATGGGGTGAGGAGGTATTCACGGAGGCCGTAGGCGCTGTCACCTGAAGGATAGGAGCAGAGGGTCAGTGCCTGTTATGCGCAGCAACATGGTCTTGACATACTGTATGTGGGCATGTGTACTTACCTAGGAGATGTCCTTCGCTAAATTCACCCCTGGCCAAGCGGGTGTGTATGCCGCTACGCCGGAAGATGAATGAATCATGCGTGCTCCCCGGGTATTGGCCCACAATGTCTGTGATGATGGTCTTCGCATTGCAGACCATCTGGATGTTGAGTGAGTGGTATGACTTGCGGTTCAGGTACATGTATTCGGTCTCAGCGGGTGGACAGATGTGAATGTGGGTGCAGTCAATACAGCCAATTACATGGGGGAAATGGGCGGTGTGATAGAAGTCCAGTTTAGCTTGCGTTAAGTCCTGTTGGGTTGTTGGGAAGGTGATGTAGTGGTGTATCCGGCTCAGCATGGCGTCCAGTAACTCTGTAGGCAGCGTGACAGGGTACTCTGTGATATACCCCCTGCATATGCGACTATCCCCTGGAAGCTTCCGGAGGCCAGGAGGTGCAGGCAGCACAGGACCTGGACATGGGTGGGCACGGCATTGGTCCTCCGTGTTGGGTGCTGCATCAGGGAGTCAAGGTCTCTGATTAGCTTCTTTATCATTGCCCTATTGAGCCTGTATTTGAGTAGATCTCCTCTTCAGTCTGTCCCAGGAGTGTAATCCGCAGCCGGAAGATGCGCTCCTGGATCCTGTGTCGGTTCTGGGCTGCAGCCTGGAGCCTCAGCCGCCTTGCCGCGATGTAGAGACCTGGCATTGTGACTTTCCTCATGCTCCTACTGAGTCTCCTTAAGTGTGTTTGATTTTCCCTTTTTTTCCAATTGGACTTCATGGTTACCACCTGGTTTAGCTACTCCTTAAATTGCAACTCGTTTTTAGAGAATTTGGGTATTTTCGCAAATTGCGATTTATGATGAATTTGATTTGTGATTTTTTTTGCGATTTCGAAATATAGTTGAGAATTCGCAATATATTTTGCAGAAAATGTGGGAAATTGCTATTAAGGAATCGCAATGGGGATTACAAAATGGTTTTGCGATTCTTTGTTTTGCGAATTCGCTATTTGCTGCTTTTGTAGTTGATGAATTGCGGGAGCGGAAATTGCAATCGCAATCGCTGTTTCGCAGCTATTGCGATCGCTATTTCGCTTGATGAATCTATGCCTATGTGTACATGGCACTGTCAAAGCAATCTTACAAATTTGCATGATATACATTTTTACACAAGTTGTTTACAATGAAAATAAAATGTAATTAATGTGAGCTACTTTGACTTTTCTATCTGCCCTCATTCTGCAATGTCACCTATGGACTCCACTTGTGATTTACCCATTTGATTGTTAATTTTCAGTGTATTCACATACATTGCTTTTATTCCCGAAAATATGTTTTTCTATCATGAATTGTATTCTAATGAGTGCACCCATACTGAAAGTTTGAACATGACTCTTAGGAAAATTCGAATCTGTACAAACATGATCCTGTGACCTCTGTTATTATATATTTTTAGGGCTCGCCTACGCCCCCCCCGCGACAGCAGGGGGGCGGAGCTCCGAGCTCCTTTTGTTAAGGGCTTTTGAATCTTGCAGGAAAAATTCCTCAGTGCGCGAGCTTATTCAGTCCTTTTTTTTACCATCTGCATACTGATTCATCTTCGCTGTGCTGTCTTTCTAGTAGCCTTCACGCAATAGGCCATGTGTAAATCATTTAGGGCACTTCCGCCATATTTTGTGTGGTTACGCGCGCAGGGGAGTGTTATAAATTTCAATTAGGAGCTGTCATGGTGCCACCGTAATAGAATCCAGATGGTCGGGGCGCGTTCACCAGTCTGCAGTGAGTGGCGCGCGTTCGTGCTTGTTCTGTGTCTCGCGTTTCCTCTTTTCATGCAGATCTGCTTTTCTTTACTGACTACAGCTGTGTTTATATAGACGGTGGCTTCCGTTGTGCAGCAGGTGCAGTGGCACCAGTGTGGTGTAGCTATCATTAGTGGAGCAGGGGCAGTGGCACCAGTGTGGTGTAGCTATTATGAGTGCAGCAGGTGCAGTGGTACCAGTGTGTGGTAGCTACCATTGTGCAGCAGGTTCAGTGGCACCAGTGTGGTGTAGCTATCATTAGTGCAGCAGGTGCAGTGGTACCAGTGTGTGGTAGCTACCATAGGTGGAGCAGTTACAGTGGTAGTGTTGCTTAGCTCAGGTGCAGTGGCACCAGTGTGTGGTAGATGGCGTTGTGTAGCAGGTGCAGTGTTATCAGTGTTACTTAGCTATGATTGTGCAGCAGGTGCAGTGGCACCAGTGTGTGGCGTAGTTACCATTCGTGGAGCAGGTGAGGTGTTATCAGTGTTACTTAGCTATTATTGCGCAGCAGGTGTAGTACCGCCAGTGTTGCGTAGCTACCATTGTGCAGTAGGTGCAGTGGCACCAGTGTGGCATAGCACCATAGGTGGAGCAGTTGCAGTGGTAGTGTTGCTTAGCTATGATTGTGCAGCAGGTGCAGTGGCACCAGTGTGTGGTAGATGGCGTTGTGTAGCAGGTGTAGTGTTATCAGTGTTACGTAGCTATGATTGTGCAGCAGGTGCAGTGGCACCAGTGTGGCGTAGCTATCATTGGTGCAGCATGTGCAGTGGTACCGGTGAGTGGTAGCTACCATTGGTGGAGCAGGTGCAGTGGTAGTGTTGCTTAGCTATGATTGTGCAGCAGGTGCAGTGGCAGCAGTGTGTGGCGTAGTTATCATTCGTGGAGCAGGTGAGGTGTTATCAGTGTTACTTAGCTATTATTGCGCAGCAGGTGTAGTACCACCAGTGTTGCATAGCTACCATTGTGCAGTAGGTGCAGTGGCACCAGTGTGGCATAGCACCATAGGTGGAGCAGTTGCAGTGGTAGTGTTGCTTAGCTATGATTGTGCAGCAGGTGCAGTGGCACCAGTGTGTGGTAGATGGCGTTGTGTAGCAGGTGTAGTGTTATCAGTGTTACTTAGCTATGATTGTGCAGCAGGTGCAGTGGCACCAGTGTGGCGTAGCTATCATTGGTGCAGCATGTGCAGTGGTGCCAGTGAGTGGTAGCTACCATTGGTGGAGCAGGTGCAGTGGTAGTGTTGCTTAGCTATGATTGTGCAGCAGGTGCAGTGGCACCATTGTGTGGCGTAGTTATCATTCGTGGAGCAGGTGAGGTGTTATCAGTGTTACTTAGCTATGATTGCGCAGCAGGTGTAGTACCACCAGTGTGGCGCAGCTACCACTGTGCAGTAGGTGCAGTGGCACCAGTGTGGCATAGCACCATAGGGGGAGCAGTTGCAGTGGTGGTGTTGCTTAGCTATGATTGTGCAGCAGGTGCAGTGGTACCAGTGTGTGGTAGATGGCGTTGTGTAGCAGGTGTAGTGTTATCAGTGTTACTTAGCTATGATTGTGCAGCAGGTGCAGTGGCACCAGTGTGGCGTAGCTATCATTGGTGCAGCATGTGCAGTGGTACCGGTGAGTGGTAGCTACCATTGGTGGAGCAGGTGCAGTGGTAGTGTTGCTTAGCTATGATTGTGCAGCAGGTGCAGTGGCACCAGTGTGTGGCGTAGTTATCATTCGTGGAGCAGGTGAGGTGTTATCAGTCTTACTTAGCTATGATTGCGCAGCAGGTGTAGTACCACCAGTGTGGCGTAGCTACCATTGTGCAGTAGGTGCAGTGGCACCAGTGTGGCATAGCACCATAGGTGGAGCAGTTGCAGTGGTAGTGTTGCTTAGCTATGATTGTGCAGCAGGTGCAGTGGCACCAGTGTGTGGTAGATGGCGTTGTGTAGCAGGTGTAGTGTTATCAGTGTTACTTAGCTATGATTGTGCAGCTGGTGCAGTGGCACCAGTGTGGCGTAGCTATCATTGGTGCTGCATGTGCAGTGGTACCGGTGAGTCGTATCTACCATTGGTGGAGCAGGTGCAGTGGTAGTGTTGCTTAGCTATGATTGTGCAGCAGGTGCAGTGGCACCAGTATGTGGTAGCTACCATAGGTGGAGCAGGTGCAGTGGTATTGTTGCTTAGCTATGATTGTGCAGCAGGTGCAGTGGCACCAGTGTGTGGCGTAGTTACCATTCGTGGAGCAGGTGAGGTGTTATCAGTGTTACTTAGCTATTATTGCGCAGCAGGTGTAGTACCACCAGTGTGGCCTAGCTACCATTGTGCAGTAGGTGCAGTGGCACCAGTGTGGCATAGCACCATAGGTGGAGCAGTTGCAGTGGTAGTGTTGCTTAGCTATGATTGTGCAGCAGGTGCAGTGGCACCAGTATGTGGTAGATGGTGTTGTGTAGCAGGTGTAGTGTTGTCAGTGTTACTTAGCTATGATTGTGCAGCAGGTGCAGTGGCACCAGTGTGGCGTAGCTATCATTGGTGCAGCATGTGCAGTGGTACCGGTGAGTGGTAGCTACCATTGGTGGAGCAGGTGCAGTGGTAGTGTTGCTTAGCTATGATTGTGCAGCAAGTGCAGTGGCACCAGTGTGTGGCGTAGTTATCATTCGTGGAGCAGGTGAGGTGTTATCAGTCTTACTTAGCTATGATTGCGCAGCAGGTGTAGTACCACCAGTGTGGCGTAGCTACCATTGTGCAGTAAGTGCAGTGGCACCAGTGTGGCATAGCACCATAGGTGGAGCAGTTGCAGTGGTAGTGTTGCTTAGCTATGATTGTGCAGCAGGTGCAGTGGCACCAGTGTGTGGTAGATGGCGTTGTGTAGCAGGTGTAGTGTTATCAGTGTTACTTAGCTATGATTGTGCAGCTGGTGCAGTGGCACCAGTGTGGCATAGCTATCATTGGTGCTGCATGTGCAGTGGTACCGGTGAGTGGTAGCTACCATTGGTGGAGCAGGTGCAGTGGTAGTGTTGCTTAGCTATGATTGTGCAGCAGGTGCAGTGGCACCAGTGTGTGGTAGCTACCATAGGTGGAGCAGGTGCAGTGGTATTGTTGCTTAGCTATGAATGTGCAGCAGGTGCAGTGGCACCAGTGTGTGGCGTAGTTACCATTCGTGGAGCAGGTGAGGTGTTATCAGTGTTACTTAGCTATTATTGCGCAGCAGGTGTAGTACCACCAGTGTGGCCTAGCTACCATTGTGCAGTAGGTGCAGTGGCACCAGTGTGGCATAGCACCATAGGTGGAGCAGTTGCAGTGGTAGTGTTGCTTAGCTATGATTGTGCAGCAGGTGCAGTGGCACCAGTGTGTGGTAGATGGCGTTGTGTAGCAGGTGTAGTGTTATCAGTGTTACTTAGCTATGATTGTGCAGCTGGTGCAGTGGCACCAGTGTGGCGTAGCTATCATTGGTGCTGCATGTGCAGTGGTACCGGTGAGTGGTGGCTACCATTGGTGGAGCAGGTGCAGTGGTAGTGTTGCTTAGCTATGATTGTGCAGCAGGTGCAGTGGCACCAGTGTGTGGTAGCTACCATAGGTGGAGCAGGTGCAGTGGTATTGTTGCTTAGCTATGATTGTGCAGCAGGTGCAGTGGCACCAGTGTGTGGCGTAGTTACCATTCGTGGAGCAGGTGAGGTGTTATCAGTGTTACTTAGCTATTATTGCGTAGCAGGTGTAGTACCACCAGTGTGGCCTAGCTACCATTGTGCAGTAGGTGCAGTGGCACCAGTGTGGCATAGCACCATAGGTGGAGCAGTTGCAGTGGTAGTGTTGCTTAGCTAAAATTGTGCAGCAGGTGCAGTGGCACCAGTGTGGCGTAGCTATCATTGGTGCAGCATGTGCAGTGGTACCGGTGAGTGGTAGCTACCATTGGTGGAGCAGGTGCAGTGGTAGTGTTGCTTAGCTAGGATTGTGCAGAAGGTGCAGTGGCACCAGTGTGTGGTAGATGGCGTTGTGTAGCAGGTGCAGTGTTATCAGTGTTACTTAGCTATGATTGTGCAGCAGGGGCAGTGGCACCAGTGTGGCGTAGCTATCATTGGTGCAGCATGTGCAGTGGTACCGGTGTGGTGTAAGTATATTTGGTGGAGCAGGTGCAGTGTTACCAGTGTGGCGTAGGCGTAGCTACCATTGGTGGAGCAGGTGCTGTGGTACCAGTTTAGTGCAGCAGGTGCAGTGGTACCAGTGTGTGGTAGCTACCATAGGTGGAGCAGTTGCAGTGGTAGTGTTGCTTAGCTATTATTGTGCAGCAGGTGCAGTGGCACCAGTGTGTGGTAGATGGCGTTGTGTAGCAGGTGTAGTGTTATCAGTGTTACTTAGCTATGATTGTGCAGCAGGTGCAGTGGCACCAGTGTGGCGTAGCTATCATTGGTGCAGCATGTGCAGTGGTACCGGTGAGTGGTGGCTACCATTGGTGGAGCAGGTGCAGTGGTAGTGTTGCTTAGCTTTGATTGTGCAGCAGGTGCAGTGGCACCAGTGTGTGGCGTAGTTACCATTCGTGGAGCAGGTGAGGTGTTATCAGTGTTACTTAGCTATTATTGCGCAGCAGGTGTAGTACCACCAGTGTGGCGTAGCTACCATTGTACAGCAGGTGCAGTGGCACCAGTGTGACATAGCTACAATTGTGCAGCAGGTGCTGTGGCACCCGTGTGGTGTAAGTATATTTGGTGGAGCAGTTGCAGTGATAGTGTTGCTTAGCTATGATTGTGCAGCAGGTGCAGTGGCACCAGTGTGTGGTAGATGGCGTTGTGTAGCAGGTGCAGTGTTATCAGTGTTACTTAGCTATGATTGTGCAGCAGGTGCAGTGGCACCAGTGTGGCGTAGCTATCATTAGTGCAGCATGTGCAGTGGTACCGGTGTGGTGTAAGTATATTTGGTGGAGCAGGTGCAGTGGTACCAGTGTGGCGTAGGTGTAGCTACCATTGGTGGAGCAGGTGCAGTGGCACCAGTGCGCCACATTGGTGTAACACACTCACTACCACACACTCACCCCCACAGACTCACCACCACACACTCACCACTACACACACAACCACACACACAACAACACACCACCAGCCGACAGTGCACGCTTTCACCAGGGCCAAACACCACCAGCCATCAATGCACGCTTTCACAAACCACAAACACCACCAGGCGTACAACACCAGCCGTCAGTGCATTCTTTTACAAGGCGCACTCACCAGCAACCATCATGCACACTTTCACCAAACACACACTCCATCAGCCATCTGTGCACGCTTTTACCAACCACACACCCACCAGCCGTCAGTGCACCCTTCCACCAGGCACACACACCTCCAGGCGGCAGTGCAGTCTTTTACCAAGCACACACACCACCAGCCATCAGTGCACAATTTCTACAGGCAGTCACAAACACACCACCAGCCATCAGTGCATGCATCAATTGTTAACGCATCCACAATTAACTATTGTAGCAATGTCAGTATGGTACACTTTACTTTTAAGCATATTCATGTAAAGCACAGCATGCCACCATTGCTACAATTCCAATCTAACTCACATAATTCCACTACACACCACATGCACACACTCCATAACACATGGCGAAAACACATTGCCATTTACAATGCCATTAGCTCAAACTCAAATAAATCCGAGCCCGATTGCATTTCCAATGCTTGTTTATCCTAGTTGCTATCCCCCCATGGCACCTGTTTGCCATCTCCATGGAGCCGCACCTCCCCTATTATTCGCAATAGTTCTTTTCACTCACTTCCGGCACACACCGAGGTTACCACGCCAGTGTCTCGGTCACGCCCCATTCCAGCGTTTCGACTACTTCTGGTTGACACCATGGCATTTCGGTCACAGTTCCAGCCTTTTTCAGTCACGCCCCCTCTTAAATGGAACATCCGCTCCATGCTCGGCCTCCTATCGCAGACATCTCTACAAACCCATTTGACCGCTACCCGCGTCCCATTGAAGCGCTAGCCTTGCGAAACTGAAACAGAAACGCGGCATCCAAACACTCATAACTGCTTGAAGGCAAACGCCGGCAGGTACGCAAAACTCACCGCTGCCAGATGGCATAATCGCCTCGGCAAGCAACCAAAAACTCACCGCTGCCAGATGGCATAATAGCCTCTGCAAGCAACCAAAACTCACTGCTGCCAGATGGCATAATCGCCTCGGCAAGCAACCAAAAACTCACCGCTGCCAGATGGCATAATCGCCGCGGCAGGCACCCAACTCAACACTATCAGGAGGAACTTGATGGACAAAGACAAGACTCTCTGAGGAAACATGCTGACAATTCTGCATACTCAATTGACCGCTACCCGCGGCCCATCACTGAGATGACCATGTGATGCAACCTCCACTGTGATAAAAAGCGTCACACATCAATAAGACAACCTAAACAGCGACTAAAAAATTCAAAATGATTGTGAAGTAATGAGGCTACTGCCTCGGTATCCAAAAACTCACCACTGTCAGAAGGAATCTGACAGACGAAAACAAGACAGCAGGTGGTGCTCGGCCTCCTACTCTCCGAGGCGAGACGAGCACTGTCAGGACACGGCACTCAGAGGTAACTTTCTTTCCGTCATTATCACGCTGTGCTGACCCCAAACTATGGCCTCTCACACATGTTGACCCACGCACTCGATTTTTTACAGGTCTCTCATGAACACGGACTTACCCACTCGTGTTCCATTTTTGCATCTATATCTGCCCTACCAGTGGCCTTCCTTTAACCCGTACACCGGGTCGGAAATATCACTGGGTACAACGGTGAGTTGCGTAACACCAGTAGCTCAGTTACTTTTCCTTTTATTGTTTTACCCATTGCCGGTCCACATTATTACTCGTACGCACCTTACGGCTCCCCATCCCTTATCTCTCCTTTTCAGATTTACACACCACGCCATAGCAGGTAAAACTTCATGACATTGATGTCTTCACTCTCTTCACCTTGGCGTGCATGATTGTAATCACTGTTTTCTTCGCCACACCCCGTTACACTCGTCTCCACACATATTTTTCTGCGCCGACCAGGATCGTATTTTAGTTAGTCTGTCTTGACCACATACAGTTTTTTGTTATCGCATGATGCATGATAAATGTGCACTCCATCGTCCGCCTTTTCTCATAAATGGTATAATCAAGTTACCTATTTGACTCTAAAATGTCTCTTTCAAGATGTGTTGACGTAACCTTGTTTAAACCGTTTGTAACTGTTAAGTCAACACTTAGGGTGTCCGAATCAATATGTTTGATCTCAAAATGTTACTTTCATTCTACTCTTGATAACAGACGGAAATATTTAAATATTAATTGCACTATTCTCTAGACAGGCTGCGTCAGGTTTTGTGACGTTTTTATTTCCATTTGCCTCTTATCAACAAAACAATTATGACTTTATACTGACCTATTGGTAAAATAACTGTACTTATCGTTTTCTGGTATCAGACCTTTTAAATCAATTATTATTTTAAAAAAGTCGCTTGTATTCCTAGAGATAATAGTATTCTCTTCCAACAAATGATTTACCGCATCCAGGCTTTTATCCATGATTTCGTTCTGTTTGTTTTCCCACTATTCCACTTTATGCAATCAGGTGGTGCATTCCGTTTGCAACCACCTCACGCCATCACCACAAAATTGTATTTTAGGTTACTAGGATTTCCACTATTAATCAGGGTGCTGTGTGTGATCACCCTTTTGTGTCTATCATGGCACTAAACGCACTTGTATACGCTTTGTATATATATATTTTTTGTTCCTATTTCATTATATGATTTACAGCCCTGAAGAGTCACAGGCTTTGACCTGGTGACGAAACACGTGTCGGCTGGCGTTGTTTTTTTACTTCTAAAGAACACCATCTGCATAAACAACTTACATTGAACCACCGGTGTAGACTTTCTTATGAGTACTTTCACTGTATCTATAGTGTTTATTCTATACGTGTGCCCAGTACCTATTGTAAACATCAGGAAGAACCCGGCTGGTATGTACATCTACGCTCCAGGTTGGAATTAGAGTTAATATGAATATGATTTGGGAGTTTGTCTCAAATGTAAATGTGTTTGTATTTATATAGCGCACTTCTACCCAGAGGTCTTGTAGCGCTGTATTCATACCGCTGTGGAACCCATCCTGGCTTTCCTGTGAAATGTCCACTCCTGGGCACCCCCAAGGTGAAGCCAGGCATCCAAGCGCTGCTGGGGCCGTTGTGGAGATTAAGCAAGCTATTGCCCAGAGTCACAGAGTGGGACGCATGATTAGACTAGGCACCGAGGCGAGAATTATCAGGTCCGGGAAAATTGAGTCCAAGAACCGCCGAGGCGGGAATTGAACCCTAGTCCCGGGCCAGACCTCTGCATCAGGGTCTGCCGCTCTAACCATTGAGCCAAGCTTCTCCACCAAGTCAAGTTGAGTGTTTGCCTCCACAGAGATGGATGACTTTTCTAACTCTTCTAAGAATGGTGCATATTTTAGCCGCCCACCTAGGTGAAAGCACCATGGGTCAGATATACAACACTATTTTGCGACCGAAATCGGCAGAACCTTCTGTTTGCGACCGCAAAAAAGAGTAATGGCATGTACAAATGCTGATTTGCGAGTCACTGACTCGCAAAATAGCATTTGCGATTCCCGCTATTAGGAAGGGGTGTCCCTTCCTATTAACGAGTCAACATGCCATGTACAATTGTTTTGTGACTGCACTTGCAGCCTCAAAACACTTGCAGTTTACTACCTACTTCAATTAGGTGGTAAACCACTCGCAAACGAGAAGGGGTCCCTAGAGGATCCCTTCCCTTTGTGAGTATGTGAGAAAATATTTTTAACAGCAGGCAGTGGTCCCAGGGACCACTGCTAACTCTTAAAAAAATGAGACAGAAACGTTCATTTTTCTTTTTTTAATGCATCCTGTTTTCCTTTGACAAAAACAGGCTGCATTTAAAAAATAAAAAAAAGACTGCTTTATTTTAAAAGCAGACCCAGACATGGTGGTCTGCTTACCCCAGCCAGTCATCATCCCTCGGAGTGCTAGCCATTCCTAATCGGGTTGCAAATTGCGACCGTCTCATTAATATTCATGAAGCATGCAATTCGAGACCCATTAGGAATCGCTAACAGTGTCTGAGACACTGTTTTACATCCCGATTTGCAAGACGCAAATTGCGAGTTGCAAATGCGACGCAATTTGTGAGTTGCAAATTGTTAGGTCATACATGTGGCCCACATCACAAGGTGTGTATGAATCTCACACAGGTGAATCGGTGTCTGCGTAATCATTCCAGCACATCATGGAGATGTGGAAACCTCATGTCATACCACGGACTTTCCCATGTATTCAGGTGCACAGATTTTGGGCTAGGCTATGGACATCTTACTGGCATACCCAAAAGTAAAATGCAGGCACTGTGGGAATAATCTTTTGGGTGCGCGCCCTAGTGCCTTTTGGGGCATGTAGAGAAATCTCAAACCTCCTGTAGCCAGTACGATTTTGAACAGCCCCAATACTTAACTTTTTTATAGAGGTCTATAAAGGACTGTCAGGTTCTCACAGAGAAAACTGCAGGCTGGAAGTCTGGGAAATCTTGAGCGGAAGCCAGTTTTCCTCCATCCTAGGTAGAAGTGACAGGTCAGCTTGTGAACCAATAGACACATCTGAAATAACTACATTCATGTCAGTTGGCATTATTGGGACCAGAAAAGAGAAATTGCTTTTCTTGTCAGGAGTTCAAGCAAGCTCCTGATGTGCCACAGGGTCAATTGCGGTGGTTTCTGATACTGAAAATTATTTGGTAGACATTTGCTGTGTCACTGTGTCACTGACGGAAACCTGCATGTTTAGTATGGACAACGGATCAATTGAAAGAGATTTCTCTGCCTATTTAACCCCTAAGTAAAAGACACACAATCTCCTTGTGTTTGCTTTATTTAACTTCTAAGGGCCAGATGTAGGCCACCAAATACCGGTCGGTAACGGCCGATTTCGGCCTTTACTGACCGGTATTTGGGGATTGATATGTAGGGGGACTTAAATTTACCGAAGCGGTATATTTACAGAATCGGTAAATTTACAGGTTCTGTAAATTACCGCATCGGTAAATTTACCGAATCTCAAGTTTGTGATGTAGGTGGCACTGAAAACAGTGCCACCGGCCCTTAATAATTCGTTATTTACCATGACATACTATGTCATGGTAAATAACGAATTCCTGTGTACATGCACATCTGTGCATGTACACCTGTGCCATGTGGCACACATACATGCCCTTAGGGCATACACAAGCCAGAATCAGGGGTGCAACAGGGTGTCAAAGTGACACCCTGTCCCCCTTGCAAATTCGGTAATTTTACCGAATCGGTATTTACCGATTCCGTAATTGACATTGATTCCTATGGGCCTCAAGGTCAAGGTCTGGCCAAGTCCACTAATCCCTGTCTTGACTGACTGTTTGGCTCTCACTATTCTTCCTGACTTTATCTAATTTGACTGGCCTTCGCTATTCTCTTCGTGTATTCTCTTGTTACATAAACTATCTTTTGAAGTATTCAAACATGTTCTACCACCTGCAAATTGAATTACGGGCACTAGTGTTGATTAACTTGAGGGGAGGAGAGCACACGGGGTCTGAAGGAAGGGTGTGTTTTGGACATTCGATAGCTTGTTTTCGAACTATTCCTCTTTGTCAGTTTTGTATGTTTGGGAGTGGGCATTGTAAATCTGTGTACTATAATAGATTGTGTGCCACGGAATTAAGTGGCAGTCTCCTGAGAATCTACTTTCCGTAACTTCTAGGACCACTGTGCTTAGCTGCAGCTAATACATCTGATTTTCTACGCCGAACAGAGTGTCTTGTGTCTCTGTTCGACAAGGCAGGTGAACCCGGAGATATTAGGCGTGTCCTGCGCCGCTTGGCCCATAAGGCCCGGTTCTCCACACTTTCACCCTGGGAATAGTGTGAGGTGGTTGCATCAGTTCACAATATCTAAAAACTGACACCATTGCCAGGATGGGTCGTGTGTATCACAAGCCCTAGTGGGTGTCGCCCTCAGGATTGCAGTTACAATAAGTGCAAAGAGACTACAGAGGCAGGGTTGCAGCAGACACACTGAAAAGAGGGAGGCTAAAAGTAAGTCACTGTCTTTGTCTCTTAATGCGTGAGATGATCACAGCACACTTTGACACACAAATATGAGGCACCTCTTCCATCACACTACCGATAGAACCGACGATACAAGGAGACATTCACCGAGGAGCTAGAGCAGGGAGGGGGTTAGATGGGAAAGAAGGAACAGAGGGAGACCTTAATGTCATCAGTGGCCTCCTCTTCTTCCCCCTCTTCTATGAAGAGGAAGGGTCCTTGAAGTTTTTCCCATTGCTGTTGGGCGAGGAGCATTTCATCTAAATCACACAATTTATTTGCAGCCACCTTTTGCTTTTCTTGTTCTTTTGGTTCTTCTTCAGTTGTCTATGCCTGATTGAATTGATTAATTAATCACCATTTCTGATGTAGTTAGATCCTTTCTGCTGACGTTCTTGTCCTCTCTTCCTTCCCCGCCCTCTCCCTGCCAGTTTCACTGGATCTTCTGGCCAAACTTAAATCAGGTTCCACTTTGGACCCTTGCCCGGCCAAATTTCTCGCGAAGTCGCCACAAGCTATCAATGCCTTAATTAATCCAGTCCTTAACCTTTCACTTAGTTCAGGAGTGGTTCCTTCGGCTTGGAAACATGCTCTTATTTTACCACTTCTAAAAAAGCCTAATCTTGACCCCTTGGTACACGCCAATTACAGGCCCATCTCTCTGCTTCCAGCATTTGCCAAGGTCGTGGAGAAGCATGTCCACTGTTCCCTCTCCAACTTCCTCGAGACTAACAACATCTTGCATAACACCCAGTCTGGCTTCCGCCCCAATATGAGCACGGAGATGGCTCTATTGGAAGTTACGGAGGCCATCAGGGATGTTTTGGATTCAGGGGGAAAGGCGATGCTGGTAATGATGGATCTTTCGGCGGCTTTTGACACCATCCCCCATGGAGGTCTCCTCTCTAGACTTAGTGAGATCGGACTGCGGGGGACGGTGTTCAACTGGTTTGAGTCCTTTCTAGCGAACCGCCGCCAAACGGTCTGGGCCCCCCCGTACTCTGCCATGGTGCCGCCATTGGAGGTGGGAGTGCCTCAGGGCTCAATTTTGAGTCTGACTCTTTTTAACCTCTTTTTTACCCCCTTGGCGGCACTGGCGGAGTCATACGGTGCCCAGATCGTTTCTTACGTGGATGACACCCAGCTCCTCTTCTCCGGCAAGAGGGGTGGGGATTTCGATGGAGAGAGCATCAAAGGCTGCCTCGAGGCTGTGTTTAATTGGTTCCAGTCCAACAGCCTTAAATGCAACTCGGATAAATCTGAGGTGCTTTTTTTCGGCTGCCTTTCGGATCCTAGTTGGAAAGTTTGGTGGCCTGCGGCCATGTTTCCTCCTTCTGCCGCTTCTACCTTGGCCAAGAACCTAGGAGTGGTAATTAACAACGGTCTCACTCTGAAGCCCCAGATTCTTGGCCTAGCCGGTAAAGGCTTCGGCATTCTCAAGATGTTGAGGAAATTTCTCCCGCTGCTGTCCTTCGCCCATAGAAAGATCACGGTGCAGGGTTTAATAGGCTCTCGCTTGGACTTTGAGAACGCGTTATATCTCGGACTCCCGGAGTACCTTTTATCGCGTCTCCAAATAGTCCAAAATTCCGCTGCACGCGCGCCATCGCGGGCCTTCATCGGAGATCCAGCGCTAAAGAACTCTTGAAAACTCTACATTGGCTTCCTATTCGGAAGTGTATTGTTTTTAAGATGATGACACTGGCTTTTAAAGCTCTCCACGGAATTGGTGCGAAGTATATCAGTAAGCGGCTGACTTTTTACCAGCCATCTAGATCACTGAGGTCAGCGTCGCAAGCCTTGGCCGCCGTTCCTGGTATTCGGCGTGCCCGTATTGGAGGCCGTTCTTTCAGACACTTGGCACCACAACTGTGGAATTCCTTGCCTATCACTCTGAGAAAGACTGGCACATTGCTAGCTTTTAGGAAAGATCTGAAATCTTGGCTCTTCATTCAGTAGATCTGGTCTTCCTCTGCCTGCCCCGCTCCGCATCAGGTTAGAAGCGCCGAGACACTCCTCGGAGTAGCTGAGCGCTATACAAAACACGCAATAACATAACATAACATTTATTTCTCAAGTTACTGAATCTACTGGCAAATGTGAATATTTTGTTTTACCCTCACCATGGACCTCCTCATCTCTTTGAAATTTGATTTGTTTTCTAGATTTTTCTTCCTGGTCATATCTTTACAGACTTGCTAAATATCTGCTTTTGGGGTTTTTTTGCTCTTCAAGCCATACACTGCTAAGTTTCACCTAACTATAACCTCCCTTTAACATTTTTTCAGTGACTATATATCTACTAATTTAGTAGTAGTAAAGTTAGGACTCCTAACCTTAGGACTCCTAAACTGAGAAAAATCCTAATTTTAAGACTTTGGGTATTCACAGAAGGCATTTAGGAGTCCTAAAGTTAGGAGTCCCAACTTTACTATTACTAAATTGAGAAAAATCCTAATTTTAAGACTTTGGGTATTCACAGAAGGCATTTAGGCATCCTAAAGTTAGGAGTCCCAACTTTACTATTACTAAATTGAGAAAAATCCTAATTTTAAGACTTTGGGTATTCACAGAAGGCATTTAGGAGTCCTAAAGTTAGGAGTCCTAACTTCTGTGAATACCGAAATGAGTAAGTGTGTTCTGTGAATACCAAAATTAGTAAGTGCTTTCTGTGAATACGAAAATGGTAGTAAGTTTAGGATTTTGTCTTAAGTTAGTTTTGTGAATCGGGCCCAGAGAGACCAAATTGCAGACCAGTCTGTATACAGTGGGCGATAGTATCCTCAATGCTGTCAGGATCCACCTGGAAACAGTCAAGTTGAATATTCCTCATATGAACTGCAGAGGGCAAAACATCATCTTAGCAATGAGGAGATTTATCTTGAGAAGGAGAAAAGTATGATGCAAAGATTCAAGTAAAGAGGTTATCCCGTGTGGGTTCTGAATAATGCCAAAGTATGTATCAGAAATATTTCTAGTAATACTATCCTGTTTCAGAGCCCGCCCACTATAACAGATGCAAAAGAAGCTACCAGACTGATCACAACATATAATTGTAGGTCCAAAGACAGTGCCAAGGTAGTCAGTAAAAATTGGGACATTTTAAGATATGATTCCACCATTTGTGCTCTATTAAATGACAAGCCCAGCATTACTTACAGGAGCGGATGCTATTTCAGGGATATCCTGGTGCAGAATAATGTTACAGTGAGTAACACCGCTAGTAACAATTTAAGGTGCTGCTTTCCCTGTAAGAAGTACAAGAGCCTCATAAACAGTGCCACAGAGAAAGAATTTTGAGTGTATTATGGCAAAGGAACTAAAAAGATTACTCAGTTCCTGATTTGCAGTTCCAAATATGCTATTTACATCTTGGAGCAACCCCGCAGCAAGCAGTATGTAGGCAGCACTATCCATCCAGTGAAAAAGAATATCCTTGAGCACATGAGAGCAATTGGCAAATGTGACCCGCACTACCCCATAGCCAGACACTAAAAAGAGTGGCACATTGACGGATTGAGAGCTATACAATTCTATTTGGTTAACAGACCAATCCAATTGCATGAACATAACAAAATGTTGATGACTATGATTTCTTTTTGCCTACAGAACAACTTTTGCATGTTCAACAACCAATTTTTCCAGCAAATCAGGGGTGTGGCCATGGGGGCTTGCTTTTCTCCCAGTTATGCCTGTTGCATATGGGCTACTGGGAGGAGTAGGTCCTCCATGGCACATTCCATGATTTTTTGTTGAGCATGTGGTACACTGGTTCCGCTATATTGATGATATTTTCTTTATATGGCGGGGTACCAAAAACAGGCCAGTGACTTCATAGATATGATCAACAATAATGTTTTCAATCTCGTTTTTAACTCAAACATCAGTCAGGACAGAATCTGTTTTTTGGATGTAGAGGTAGTGGTGAATAACAACAAACTGGAGACGATGCTATACAGAAAACCTACAGCTGGTAATACAGTGCTGCACGCCAAAAGTCACCATCCGGCACATCTGATACGCAGTATCCCCTATGGGGAAATGCTGCTTATCCGACACATTTGCAGCACTGAGTTCCAATGTAAGGTAGCACAGGAAGACAGTAAAAAATGATTTTTGGCCAGAGGTTACATTGAGACAGCATTAGATGCGGCTATTTGGAAGGTTAATTCCATTCCGAGGAAAGAGGCTCTGCTTCATAAGAAATCCCATTTAGCAGAACCTAAAAATACCAAACAACCGGTCAGACTTGTACTGACGTACAATAGACAGCACCAGGCTCTCTGCAGAATAGTTAACAAAAATTGGAACCTGATATGCAACGATCCGGTTATTGGTAACTTGATGTCAGCCAAGCCTGAAATTTCCTTTAGGAAATCACGCTCGATGGGCGATGCTCTGGTTAAGTCCAGTCCAGGGGTAACAACCAATACCTCCTGGCTACAGGCCAGTAAGGGTTTCAGGAAGTTCGCATCGTGTAAGGCTTGCAAACACGGGGTGAGTAGGACATAATATATTACAACTTTTTCTGACATTCCTCGTGTGATCCACAAACATCTGACGTGCAAGACTGAGTTCGCGGTGTATGTGCTGGAGTGTCCATGTGGCCTGCGGTATGTTGGGAGTACCAAACTGCAGGTTCACAAACGGATACTCCAGCCCATCAGGGCCATCAACACCAGTTACACCGCTTACCCAGTCGCACGCCATTTTAAAGATTACCACGGTAATCAAAGTCAGCTGTTACAATATTTTGTTATTGATGCAGTTCCACCCCTGAGGAGGGGAGGGAATCGTGAGGCTATCCTGCGAGCTCTTGAGACAAGATATATTGTGGATCTGGATTGCCAGTCCCCTCTTGGCCTGAATGCCAGCGAAGATTTTTACACCTGTCTCTAAGTCTCCACTCTATCACCACCTTAGCATTTTTGTTATATGAAGATTCTATATAGAGTCTCTACAATATACTTCCCCATTACTGTAATTTCTTAATCAGGGGGACAACATAGGTGCTTGCCTCCTTCTCTATCCAGTACAGTGGTTTTTAACAACACTATTTGTTTTAATGATTTCTTAATATAAGAGTTGGGTCTCTTATATTAATATCTGCACATATTTTTGCACATTCTTTTTGCACTGGTGTTACATAGTGTTTGCACTTTAATTGCCGCAGGGTTGTGAATGTTTACATCTTTTGGATTACATTTGTTGATATGGATTTAACCCACTTTGGTTTTATTATACTAGGGCTTTGCCTCGGCTGTCTATCAATTGTATCCATATGATTGCACTGTCTGGATTGATATGAATTAATTCATTTATCGAAGTGTTTATACGTTTTTTAACAACAATGTTTTAAAGACTTGCTATTTTTGCTCTTACTACTATGAGGTTTTTAACAATATTTGTAAACCCATTTATAGTATGTTCTCTATTTCCCTTCATGCTGGCATCCGTGACATCCAATCATGTAACAGTTTAATTTGCACTTTGCACTTTAAAAATGGACTTCCCCTCCAACAGCGTTGTGTGATCAAGGCCTCTGGGCAGGCCGAAACGTTATGCTGGCAGGCGGCAAAAAAAATGAAATAAATTAAGTTTTCACCTGCAATATTGGGTCGGTTCTCGTCTCCTTCTCCAGTGGTGTCCCTGTGCATTGAGGATTGCTGGAAGTTTGGGTTTGAATCTGTTTTTCATATATATATGTGTGTGTGTATATATATATATATATTCACTGAAAAAAACAAGGGTTAAAGTAACATTATAGTTAGGTGAATTTGTCATTGACAACATTAACATCTTGAACTAAAAAAGCATAGACTTTCACCAGTTATAGTTAGTAGAGCTTACTATAACTTGTTCCCCAGCCATGCACTGCTTATGACTTCACATATTACATCACTCATGACATCTCAACATCTCACTGCACACAGCCTTTGGTTATGGTCCCCTTCCCTGAGCCTCATTAGGCCCTGCGGACTCCATTCCCCAGGGCCATTTCTATTTATTAAAGGGGAGGAGTGCCACAGGTGCCCCCTCTTTGAGCATTGTTAGGCCCTGGGGACTCCATACCCCAGGGTTACACCGTATAAGACTTTGACCCCAGGGGTTGAGGAGGGGGTCCGCACAGCCCCCTACCCATTTTCTCAAATGTAGGCCCCTGGTTCGGCTCTCCAGGGCCTTTAGAGGCTCAGGAAGGGAGTCTCTGGGGCCCCCTCCCCCTATAAAAAAATTCTACTCTGGGTGCAGGCCTCAAGGGCTTTTGGAGTCCTAGGGAGGGGGGCAATGCAGCCCCCTCCCCTTTATGAATTCAACCCAGGGGTGGCCTCCCCAGTGCTTGAGCTATTTAAATGTGGCCCAGCACAATTTTATTTTGGGCCGAATTAAAGGGTGTCCCTCTGGGTTCCCCATGGGACCTAGGGGATCAAAGTATCTCACCCTGCCGTTATACTGTTTTTTTTCATTTCAGGACAAGTGACTGAGTCCCAGAGTCCTATAATGACTTCCAGCAATCTTCTTCTCATGTTTCCGGCAACCATTCAAAGCACTCACTCTTCCTGCAAAACTAGATGGCCCATGGGAAATAAAGCATCCAGGGCCAATCAGAATGCTCCATTTCTAAACAGGCACTCCCACAAGAGTCTCTCGAGACTCTTGCGGACCCAACTGTCCAACTATACAATTATGTTTGATCCTTAAGTTCTCAAAAACGACTGAACGGATTTACACCAAATCATGAATAGAACAATCTGCAGACCAAGATCTAGCATCCTCCAAATTTGGTGTAATTCCGTTAAGCAGTTTTTGCTGTAGCTGTCTTAAAGAAGTCTATGCAAAATGCTTAGGGATTTTATGTTTTGGAACACTCCACCTCCTTTTCTCTCTGCCCATCTTGACGGATCACTCCGAAACTTACCAGGGAGGAGCTGAGGTGGATGACTATTTTTTGGGAACATTTTTTGTGAAGATTCTTCAAACGAGGCCAATGGTATTAGGAAACCAAAAACACATTCTTTCTATGGTAAAGCAGACCTAGCTATAACTACCACAGTGCAGTGGCACAGACTGCAGTGGTGTTGAGTGGTGTAGTGTGGCATATAGTACAGTAGGGTACAGTGCAGTAGAATACAGTAGTGCAGAGTAGAGTGGTATACATGGCAGTGACATAGAATAGAGTGGTGTACAGTGCAGTGGCAAAGAGTGCAGTGGCTTGCAGTGCAGTGCTGTAAAGTAGAGTGCTGCAGAGTAGAATGGTATAGAGTGCAGTGGCATAGAGTGTAGTGGTGTAGAGTACAGTAGAGTGGTGTACAATGTAGCAGCATACAGTAGAGTGGTGCTAAATAGAGTATAGGAGAATAGAGTTCAGTGGCGTACAGTGGTACAGAGTAGAATGAATTGGTGTAGATTGCAATGGTGTAGAGTGCTGTGGAGCATGGTGAACTTGTGCAGAATAGAGTGGCATAGAGTATAGTGCTGACCAGTAGAGTGGTGCAGAGTAGAGTTCAGTGGAATAGAGTGCAGAGGCAAAGAGTGGTACAGAGTACAGTGCAGTGCCATAGAATGCAGTGGCATAGAGTGCACTGGCGTACAGTGCACTGGTGTAGATTGCACTGGCGTACAGTGCAGTGGCATAGATTTCAGTGCCATCGAGTACAGTGGTGCAGACCAGAGTACAGTAGAGTGGCGTATAGTGAAGTGGAGTACAGTAGAGTGGCATAAAGTAGAGTGGCACACAGTAGACTGCCGTATGGTACAATGGCATAGAGTAGAGTGACATTATGTGGAAAGAAGTGGAGTCGAAGGGTGGTGTAGGGCAGCACTATGTGGATTGTAGTGGTATGGTGTACAGTAGAGTGGCGTAGAGTGGAGGGGCATGGAGAGGAGTACCGTAGATGGGCGTACAGTTGAGTAGAATGGAGTGGCATAGAGTGCAGTGGAATAAGATGCAGTATTGTAAAGGAGAGTGGTGCAGAGTAGATTGCAGTGGAGTGGAGGTCAGTGGCAAAGAGAAGAGTGGTGTATAGTACAGTAGAATGGCATGGAATGTAGTGGTGTACAGTGCATTGGCGTAGAGTCCTGCAGAGTACAGTAGGTGTATAATGCACTGGGGTACAGTAGAGTGGTACAGAGTAGTGTGATGTACAGTGCAGAGACATAGAATAGACTAGTGTACAGTGTAGTGGTTTATAGAGCACTGGCATAGAGTGCAGTGGCATAGAGTACAGAGGTGCAGACTATAGTAGAGTGGCATAGAGTGAGGTGGCATAGAGTGCAATGGTGCACAGTAGACTGGTGCACAGTGGCATTCAGTGGTGTTGAGTACAGTGCAGTGGCATAGAGTACAATGACATAGACTGCAATGGCCTAAAGTCCAGTGCAATAAAGTGCAGTGGCGTAGAGTGCTGCAGAATAGTGTGGCACATATTGCAGTGATATAGAGTGCAGTGGCATACAGTGCACTGGAATACAGTACAGTGGTGCAGAGTAAAGTATTGTGGTGTAAGCTGCAGTGGTGTAGATTGCAGGGATGCAGAGTACAGTAGAGTGCAGTGGCATAAAGTAGAGTGGTGTTATGTGCAGTGGCATAGAGTGTACTTGCATAGAGTGCAGTGGTGTAGAGAAGAGCTGTGTAAAGTAGAGTGCAATAGAGTGGAGTGGCGTAGAGTGGTGTGGCATAGAGTGTAGTGGCATATCAAAGAGTAGAGTAAAGTAGCGTAGAGTGGAGTGTGTTGTCATGTAGTGACATGTTGAACTGTGTCCTACAGTGGAGTGGCTTCAAGTGGAACAGTGTGGAGTGGATTGGAGTAGAGTGAAACAGTGCAGAGTGGAGTGACGTAGAGTGGAGAGTCCAGTGCTGTCTTAACACATGGGCATGTTGGGCATGTCCCTGAGGGGCCCCAGGAACATAGGGTCCCCATGCAGATCAGAACTTAACACTAATTTTCCATTAAACATTTTTATTCCTGTGAGTGGTTGTATAGGCAGGTCCCAGTGCGCTGCTTTGCCAGGGGACCTATAATGTTGTTAAGTCGGCCCTGGGAGTATCGTAGAGTGGAGAAACTTAGAGTGGAATGGTGTAGAATGGAGTGGCATAGAGTGGAGTGGTATGTTGTAGAGTAGAGTGGTGTACAGTTGAGTGGTGTGTCGCGGAGTACAGTGAATTGGCATGTCATACAGTGTTTTACAGACGAGGAGCATAGAGGAGAGGGGCGCAGGGTGAAGTGAAGTAGAGTGGAATGGCTTACAGTGGAGTGGCATAGAGTGGAATAGTTAGAATGGAGTGGCATAGAGTAGAGTGGTGTAGCTAGGAGAAGCATGGAGTAGAATAGAGTAGAGTGGAGTGGCATATAGCAGAGTGACATAGAGTGTAGCAGCATAGAGTGGGGCGGAGTGGTGTGCTGTAGAGTGGATTGGTGTGTCGTAAAGTGAACTGGCATGTTGTAGAGTGGATTTGCTCCTGTTGTCCGGGTTCCACCATCTCAGTGCCAGGTCTATGATTGGGAGGTCTTCTAGCCTATGTCTGATGACCTGCCATTTCACTGTTGCAGAGCGGCCAGCTGCCAGGTGGGGTCAGAAGGGCAGGGCCTAATAGCTGTTTATAACCAAGTAGGCTTGTGTTCACGTTGCCCGCATTCTCTTGTCTGTGATGCAAGAGAGGTGCAGCGAGGCTTTATTTACTATGGCTTTGAAGGCCAGAGACAAGGTTACCTGGACCAGGTATGCTCTAGGTACAAAAGACACTCCTTGGGCCTCCATTTCTTTCCAGAGGACTTGATTTAATATTGCAAGTTGCGAGCTTCAAAGTCTGTGGCAAAATTTTACAAACAACCCCTGGTGCATTACATTTTGGCTGGTGAGTCCGAATTCCAGGCGTGTTTAAGCCGGGGATGCCCCTGGAGGTACTTAAATGATCTTCTGATAGGCTGTTTGGACCAGGGTATCAGGGAGTTGGGCAACCCTGCATACAGGGCTTTCGGGACATATGCAACTGTCGGTATCAGGTTTGCCCTGATTACCTCCAAGAGGGGCTTTGAGGCAGTCCCAGGCAGATGCTTTGCCCTGTAATGAATGTACTTTCTGTGCAGTTGATTTGATCTTCTGCTGTCAATTTGGACGCCAAAGTATATATAGGTATTTTCTTTGGTAATCATGCTGCTATTCATTAACGACTTGCCATCTTTTTTGATTTTGTTCCCTATTATCAATATTTGAGTCTTCTGTAAATTCACATAAAGATGGTTCTTGGTGGAGTAAGAATGTAAAAGATGTAACAGCCTATGTAGGCCTGCTTTGGTATGGCTCATCAGCAGTGTATTATCTGTGTAAAGCAGACTCCCCAGGTGCATTTCCCCTAGTCTGGGAGGGTGGACTGATAGGTCGTTTTCAGAGATTGCCAAGTCTGCCAGGAAGATGTGAGGATGCATTCTTGTTCCTAGCCAACTGTAGTTGGGATTTTTCTTGAGAAGGTGCTCCTGTCCCCTACTTTTATGCACACCCAGGTACTGGTATGGAGCTCCTGTATTGCATTGAGTAGGTGTTGAGCGATCGCTAGGGCAATTCGTTTTTCTCAAGAAGAGCTCTTGGGGCCGAATCCAAGGCCAACTTGAAGTCTATGAAAGAAACGTAGCGAAGGGAGCGGCTTCATTTTATTTTTTCAATCATAAGTGCAATGACCATTAGGTTGGTGGTAGTACGCTTTCCTATTCTGAATCTTGGTTGGTTTAATTGTATGATGTTGCTATGGGATACCCAAGCCTCCAGGTCCTCTAGGAGGATGCCCCCATAGTATTTTGCATCAATGTCCAGCAACAAAATTTCCTAGTAGTTTCCTGGAATTGAGGGGTCTCAGCCATTGAAGATCAGATGTTTGGGGTCGCCTCACCTTAAATCTGGGATCTGACCATTCAAGAGCCCTCGCTTATAAAGCGGAGTTAACATTTTTGCCCATGTAGTGGGTTGTCTTTGAATAGTGTCTGTGGAAGGCCATTGGGGCCTGCAGCTCCATCTGCCTTACTTTAATTGATAATGTGTTCTATGTTTGATTACGTACATGGAATGGAATGGATGAGATGGTATGAGAGAGCTTGGGTGCTTTACTTGAGTCCGGGAGTGGAAACAACCATCACAACGCACTGTCTTTACAACGCAGTAATTAAAACGTAGCTGCCTTTACATTGCATGCCATTATAACGCATGGTATTACAGCGCATGTCACAACAACACATGCCATTACAACGCATTATAAGGTAAGTAATTTAGTTTTATGGTGGGTATGGTTTTTTTCGGGTACATGAGGATAGTAATATTTACCCCTATACTATCCAATACTCACCCTACTGTTTCACTCACTGGAGTAGGAATAGCACTTTTTACCCCTACACTATCCAACACTTACCCTACTCTTGCCCTAAACGTACTATGCAATGTAATGGTATGCGTTGTAATTGAATGCATTGGAAATATAGTTTCTAAAAATGCATTGTGATGGCACGCGTTGTAAAATCATGCGTTGTATTGGATGCTGCGATGTAAAAACCACGTTATAAAGGCATACATTGTAATTGTTTGTATTGCAACGTGATATATTTGTCCGGGAGTCCATCGACTGCCCCAAGGATCAAAAATGAGAGACCCAAGCAAGTTCAGAGATGTTGACATTGTTTGCAGCTACCTGTCCTATTTCAAGATTATCTATAGTCCCCCAGACTTTTTTGGAGTTATGACCAGGTCACAAGCTATTTGGTCCAGATGATATCTGCATGGTTGTTATTGTGCTCGCAGATCTTGCGATTATATTTTCTTCAAAACGCACGGAACTTTGCCTTTTTGTTTTCATTTAAGCTGTTGCGGGATAGAAGTCATAGATCGCTGTTTAGTTCCCTTTTTAAGGATCAAAAAGTCGGCAGCAGACTGCTGGATCTTGCCAGGCTATTTGTCATTTGGTGGACCTTGCTGTTTGCTGGTTTTTGGCATGCATTTATGGTTTTTACTAAAGTTTCCCATATGGTGATTGGATTTTGGGTATTAGCTGACAGTGTGGCTAAAAAGGCTTCAAGCACCAACTCAACTGATTGTGCAATAGTGCCCTTCCAGACTAGTCTCTTGAGGTTCATTGCGCAGGGAGTAGATCCAAGTTTCTTGAATGCTTTATGAGCTTGAATGTCGAGGTTGAGTTTAATGTGTTGTGGAAAGTGGGCACTTTCTGTATCCTGGTCTATTTTAAACACATCAGCAAGAGGAAACAGTGGCCCGTGTGTAGTCGAGGATCGTCTTTGAGCTTGTTGTGCAATGTGTGGGTCAAGGATGCTGGTCATCCATTGTTTGGCAATTTAGGAGTCTTAGACTGTGAAAGTCACAGTGAGTGATTTACAAAGGATTCCACTGAGTTGTCTTTGTTTTGCATGATTCGATTTTACTTGAAGGGGTATCCTTCACTGGGAGTCAAAGGTAGTTAATATCTCGTCTGGTGTAAGTGAGGCGAAGAGATTCATGTTTAGATTGCCTGAGGTCAACTGACAGGAGTCCTTGTGGCCTGCTGTTGTCTTTGTGATCCCTGATTGTAAGGTGTGAACAGGATTATGTTTTTGTTTTTTCAATGGATTTACATAGATGTTCAAAATTAAAAGGTTGAAAGGCAGCCATTGTGGCCCATTTTCTACTACCTTTTGCATCAAAGACACTGTTTGTTCCAATCTGGTTGTTTGTAGAGATATCTAGGATGAGACATAGGGGCATATTATCAAGAAACGGCGTTAACAATGTCGCCGCTTTAGCGGTAGAAAACTGCTGATAAAGCGGCGATAATGGGCTTGATAATACGCCCTTGTGAATACCCATAGAAGCTCATGTTCTGGTGTGAACATCGGCTTCTATGGGAATTCTCGATGGCGTATTATCAAGCCCATTATCGCCGCTTTAGCTGCAGTTTTCTGCCGCTAAAGCGGCGATAATGTTAACGCCGTGCTTGATAATACCATAGATCGATATGTCTTCCTTAGGTCTACCTTTATTGTTGCTCTTAATTGCTGGGGTAAACAGTTCAATAAATCTGATTGATGACGTGGACTCATTTGCCCACCTTTCCTGGAGGATCAGTATGTCAATTTTTGGGAGATACGGTATGATGCCATTTGCACGCTTCACATGTTCATTCATTGCTGATGCACGGTTCCAGTGCCCAGCACTCAAAAAATAGACTGCTCGCAGGTTGTGAGGGACAAGCGACCAATCATTGTGCCAACAAGGAACAGCAAGAAGCACCACGCTAGACTGTTGTGGAACATTTTAGGACCCTAGTGTAATTTTCTCGATTCATACCCTTAAATAGGTCTAAATCACCATGTCCATATATAGCCATAGAAATCATAACCATATTTAGACATATCTCATGCAGTCCAAATACGGCATGGCTACTTTCACTTGTTCCGAAAATCCACAACGATTCCTTGGAAAACTCGGCTTCAGCAGCTAGGGACTTCAACTTGCTTGAATATTGATTTATCCAAGAACTCATGGAGTTTTCAAAGAATTGAGACTCTTTGATGACATTATTATGTCCACCTTTACGTCAATCTCGGCACCTTCAAGGTATAAATATGCCCACACTTGCCTTAGCAAACACACTGTAGTTTGGAGCAGTTCGACTATCTACTTGCCCGACCCATCCTGCTACAGGAAGTGCCAAAGGAAGCCGACCCTCCAGCAGACGCACTGAGAGAGACGCTGTCTTTTCTCTGGCCGAGAAATCCAGCTCCAGTGTTTCCAAGCTACCCTTGCGGGTTGTTGGGAAATCGAGTCCTGAGACTGACCTCCTTCATTCTAAAACCAAGGTACAGAGCTGATTAGACCCTAAGAGAAATCTTGGATAAATTCTTGGCAAAAAGAATACTAAATTTATGCTACACCTCACTTACTTCTTCCCTAATACTAGACTCAGGTTAGGTACATCGGGGTAGGGGTATTTTAGAAGCACCAGTTGAGTACTTTTTAGCCTTTGTTATTTATGTATGTATTTATCTATGGTCTAGGAACCATACAATGCTTTTACAGTATTATTTTATCCTACTCTTCATACTGTACGCATTATACTTTGCAACAAGTCTTACGATTGTAGCAGTTCATTTCTTCTGCATGAGAAAGAAGACTGTTCAATAAATATGAAAACGCCTGTCCCTCTATTTCTCTGCACCTCTGGTGAAACGAAGCATGCACGAATGACTGAGTAAAATATCTATCTATTGTTTCCACGACTCTGAAGATCAGTTTTATCTTGGGGAAACAAGGTTGTCATGTTTATGCGGTTGTCAGAAACTAAATCCCTTCTTGTGAATTCGAGAAAGTTTCTAGTGACCTCTGAGCTAGCTGGCACACACAATAAGTCTAATATATTCGATAGCGACCTAGTAGACATAAGTCCTACGTCACATCTATAGGATATATTATTCCAATGCGCAGAGCCTATTGGGAATACAGGAACTACACTACAAGACAGGCGCTATACCAAAAGAACTTAAACACACTGGTTCTCGATTAGGTCAGGTGGATTAGATGAGTTTGGCAGTTCAACTTAACACAATTTGTTTCTCTAAATTCCTGTGTGTGTATCTGACAGAATCAGTGGCACACTGTTGGTCAGACTGTAATAAGTAGGCAAACAAGGCATGTTGCCAAGAGCAGCAGTGTGGTCTAAAACTGTAGCGCCTGCCGCGCTGCCATCTCATGGAATTGTGAGCAGTGATGGTTGTAAAGTGAAGGAGTCCGGTTGCGTTATGACCGGTCCCTTGCTGCATGAGCGCACAGGACACTGTGGTGTACAAACAGAAGTTTACACACAACACCTTTTCTGTCACGTGATGGCTTAACCGCCTGTCCCTGTTAATGCCACCAAAACATCGTTCACACAGAGCTTCGATTCTTCCTAAATTCGATTGAAGATTAAAGTGGCCTCCCTCATTTGAGGAAAAAAACTAAAAAAAAAGAGACGCCTTAGCTTGTGAATGAATACGCACCGAGAACGTTATTGTCTTCCTAACACAAAAACATTAATTCCGTAGAACTGGAGGTTTTCTGATGTTGTTGAGAAGGCAGACATTGATTTCTTGTTAGTAAGGTCTAATTCAAGCAGACAGCAGGTTTTAAAATGGAGCCCCGAGGGCACATGTTACAATTACAGCCAGTCCTTGGCGGTGGACAGGCTTCGCCTCGGGCATGCAGAGCACCGGGAGAGCAACAGTTAAACCGCAAGGCCTATTTCCATATCTAGGTTAGCACAGCTGGGGTTTTCCACACTAGAATAACGAGGTGGATTCCAACCTGTGGGGATTTCTGTGGCCGAGCAATCCCTTTGTCAAAGAGGATGATGCAATGAGAGCTGGTGATGAGTCAGTGTGTCCCAGAGGTGAACAGCAGTGAGTAACTTCGTCTGGCGTCTGCCTGCACGAAATATACCTGCAGCAAGCACAGACTTGGATGCTTAGAACTGTGCAGGGATCACGATGCACAGCGCACACGTTTGCACTCACTGTCAATCACTGTAGAATGAGGATCCAGCATGCCAGGTGAGGTGATAATCTCCTGTTCTACAAATAACGCACTTAATTATGAATAGTGTGATCCCCGCGGACACAATTACTTTGTATAAGAAAGCAAGACTTAGAGCAACAGTAAAGATGAGTTGATTATGGTGGTGAAGAGAAAAACATCTTGCTGAGAATTCTAGGTGGGATTTTTAGGAATGGTGCTCATGCTTGCCTGTTCTTACCTACAGCACAGAGTGAACATGGTTGCTTTAACATTAGATTACTATGTGTAAGTTATTTTATACGGCTTTTTTGTATGGAATGGCCTAAGCCATTTTCATGGCCTCTGAGAGTTTTTGTGGTAGATTACATCATGGAGGTTTGCTCTGTTTTAGGGTGCACTTCTGGACAGTCCCGTATTTCAACCTTTTACCAAATGATTTCCTGCACGCCCCTGCCCATCCCGCTGCTGTTTTCTCTATCTTGTTTGTTTTTCTACTATATTCTTTGTGTTTTTCACCAGTTTGTGCAGGTTGGAATGTGAGTTGCATGTGGGTGGCGATAAAGAAATCTGTTGTATTCGTTTTCTTAATCTCAGAGTACAGGGGGAGGAGTAGGGTAGATGAGAAGAGGCGAGAGAGACATGACTGATATGAAGGAAGGGGAAGAGGAGTCTCGTTCTGCAAAATCAGTGCCCCTGTGCTCATGTCCTTACTGTGATTGAACTAGGCTCCCGAGAGACCATTAGCTCTATTTACCTTTCGATTGTGTTCTTGATTCCCCTGTTTGTGCCTTTCCTAGCACATCTTGTGTTTGCACTCAGTCTCTGCATGCTTAATCTCCACTGCACAGATGTCTAGAGATTGTGTGTCGTCTCTATGAGTCAGAACGGTGAGGGAGGGATGGGGGAGAGGATGCTCAGTGAAGAGGACAGTGAGGCATCCAATAGCTACCAAGGCATGGACCATGAAGTCAAGTCAGTTAGAAGAGACGATGGATGAGACTATAGAGTTAAGTGGCAGATGCACAGCTCTGGTGAGTGGAAAAAAGCAACAATAACACAATACTGCCTACGAAGGGAAGATTGTAGCCGAACCCTAGGGACATGTTCAGTTTAAATAAAATATAATGATGCAACATTAGGGTTTTTGATCATTCATGGCATGCATGACACATACTCAGCTATCCCTAGGTGCTTAACCCTATTTTGTCAGCATTCAAGCAAGGTAAAATAAATGCCTTAAGTAATATTGGGCCAATTTACTCAACCTTGTATTGTGCAACACTAGTTCTCCCTGCTCAGTTTGGTGTCTCAAAGAACCTGGTCATAGTTTACCAAAGTACCGAATGAGAGTAGTGCTGGATGTCCTTTACGTGCTAGTGGTGCATTCAGATGATCTTTTAGACTTGGTCAGTGAAGCATCAAAATGAGAGTCAGTATTGTCTGTACTGGAGAGCCTATGACCCCTGCCATGCCAGTGTTCAGACTCTGTAGCTTTTCTTGTCCCACTGTGTCTGGATGGTACATCCTTTTCCATCCTTCTTCTTTTTGTTAGCTGCCAGATGTTTGGGTTGGGCCGGTGTCCATGCCGGGCAATCAACTGGTGGAAGACCTTTCTGCATTGACATTTCTGCAAAAATGATGGGTCACGTGAGGGCTTGTCTACTTGCCTCATTCGGTACACAACTCTCTTACCTGCTTCGAGAGTCGAGGAAGTCCCAAGAGACACCTACTCTTATCCCCCCAGAGATGGAGGAATGCTATTGTAAATATGAATACGAATAAGAACAAGCACATTTGAAATACGGCCACTGCCAATTTTGTAAATGCGACGAAAGTTGCAATCAAAACCACACAGGTGCAGTTTGTTGGATAGCAAGAAGAAAGCCAAGCAATAATATGTTAGGTTACCAGATTGTGCAGGCTCTTTAGTAGGGAACTCATTTCTTTCTATTCAGAAATATATTCATGCAACCTGGAGCTACACATACAGAGTAACAAGCTCTGAGTAATTATGGAGTTACCTTAGTGAAGAAAAATCCATACGTTGCATTGGCTGCCACTGAAGCTTCAGCGTCTGTAGCCTGCCCGGTGTCCCTAGAGCTGCTATCCAGGACACTTGGTTAGCCCCATAGTCACGGAGGGTCTGTGCCCAGGGATCTCCTTTGTCAAAAGAAGGCAAATTATGCCACACTTGATGAAAAAGCAGATCCCAATTTCATCTCAGCAGAGGTGCCATAGTTGCTCCAAATTTTCTTGCCATCAACATTTTAATGAATTAAAGGTTCTTCATCACCATAAACTTCTGGGTGTTCTGGTTCCAAGCTTGCTTTATCGAGTGACAGATTTGCTCTGGAAGTTAGTATTTGTCTTTTGTGGGTTCACCTGGAGATGCGTCCAACTGTGAACCATTGCAAACAAACGATCTAGACACATTTTCAAGTAGCTGCTCTTGTATGAGACCTGGCCTGGATTGGTCAACTTCAATGTTCGGGCAAGTAAGAACTTTTAAAGATGGAGCATCACTTAACTGCATTGCAGAATAACCCACGGCAGCCTTACTTATTTTTATATCAATACATACAGAATTTTATGGCTCATGGTACGTAAGTTTTCATTGTAGCCAAAACTTATTCACAATCAACAATAGACAATTCATAGCATTGATCTCCTGCATCCATGATATATATCGCAATAAAAGTAAAAAATTATTATTGCACACATAACATTCACACCAAGCATGAAATCTATCATCACATTACGTTCAACCACCCATTCTTATCAAACAAATAAAATCTTATGACACCTTACAAGACAGATCCAGTGAAAATCAACATCACTAACTTAACATCTTCAAGCAATTTTTAATGATACAGTTTAACATTTTTTGAGTCAATGATATAAAATATATTTAATTTATAAAGTAGTGTGCTGCGTTCTGCGACCTCTGAGGATTTTTTTTGTGCAGGAAGGTGTCACTTACCCGCACAAAACAAATCCCCCCTGCAATGCAGGCATACTTTCAACATGACACAAGGGTGCCTATGTTGGGCTAGGCAGCCAAAAGTGCACCAGTGCCAGGAAAGAACAGGAATATGCCGTATAATAGTAAATACGGCACATTCCTTTCCTTTACCTTTCACGCAGTGCAGCTCAGCAAGGTGGCTTGCTGTGTTTTATTGCTTGAAATATTGATAAATATGGCCCTCAGTTGCTATCGTAAACACATATATAATTTTGTTTTGATTAGAGCCTGTGCATTCTGAGATTATCATTGCCATCTGAAAGCAAGCATTTGCAATGCAATAGGTCTCGCATTTATGAGAGTTTAAGCTATTGGCATTGTGTAAATGAAAATGCCTTGTATTTATGTGTTGTTTTTAAAACAGATAAATAAAAGGCATTGTCATTTACAATGCAAATAGCTTAAACTTTTGCAAATGTGAGTTCTATTGCATTGCAAATGCTAGTTTGTCATCTTTCTGTGGCTGAATCCAGAAAAGCGAGAGTTGGAGAGAGCTTGGAATTCAGCACTTTGATGTGGGGCTGAGTTCGCCTCTCTCTAGTGTAAAGTTGTTTCTGTCTTTCGGGTGAAAACTTGGGGCTAGGGACATGACTCCCCGAAGAATCATATTGCAGCCCTCAAGGGAGAGGAAACCGGGGCGCTAAGATATGGTGAGTTCATATGTGGTGACAATGAGGCAGAGAGCCGGAGGATAATTTATTCCCAGAAGTGACACTTTCAGTTTGCTTCCATGAGCAGGAGATGCGGCGTCCATCGGGATGACCTTTGGTCTGGTTTATAGGCCAGAGTAAAAAACATTCACTTTTGGGGTATGCAGACGTTCACCTTCTTTATTTTATACTAGCTACCCATCCCGACGTTGTCCGGGTATAAAAAAGATTTACCTGAAGGACGGCAAACTTTACCGAATGCTACCCCACCGCTTTCCAATGCAGCAAGCGTCTTAGAATACACACGCTCACGACGTGCACGAACGCTAATCTCATCACAGTGAGATTAGCGTTCGTGCACGTCGTGAGGTGTGCGTGCTGTTCAGCGTTGTTGTTTGTGGGCGTGTGCATTCTGAGACGTGTGGGCGTGTGCATTCTGAGACGCCTGCGTTTATCCCCAGTTGAGATCGGTAACGTTTATGCCCACAAAGGTTGTTTCGCAACATATGTTATTAACGCCACCTGAATGGCAATGTGCATGAATGCGATGCACCTTGTGTCTTCTATACGGACGTATGAGAAGTGATTATAACTCGTGAATGGAAAGGCACGCTACTGAATGACGTGGCCATTTTTTTGTTATAAAATTTGTGGCACGCCCCTCTGAGAACGCTGTGTGGTACGCCCCTTTCACAAAGTATAATGTGTGTACTTTGACACGGCTAAGACCACGCCCCTGACACACCCATGGCCCTCTGAGTGTGTAGTTTGACACGCCCACGCCCCTCTGACAACGGTTACGGCCACAAAGTAAAATGTGTGTAGTTTGACACGCCCACGAACACGCCCCCGACACGCCAACGCCCACGCCCACAAGGGACTACTTTACTCCTAAGGTTCTTTGACATTTCTAATGTATATGGTGGCCACCTGTATAGCCTATGCCCATCTGCTGCAACTCCCTTTTCCAATGCTGTATTGGGTGTTGTGATTGGTGCTGTACTTCTTGAGTTTACCCGCCTCAAAGGTTTCAGCTCTCTCTTTATAATAGTAGTATGGATATACATTTCCCTGCAAAAATTAGTTGCTTCCCTTATGTACTCTGACTAAATCACCGGTTTCCAATAGTGTCCAGCCCTTGTCTCCCACTGTTGCTCCACCGATATCGAAGCTTATGGAGACATGGATGCGTATACAGCAAACGCCATTCTTCTAGTGACACCCCTGACTTTAACACTGTGACAGCGCGAATGGTTGCCCACTCAGTAAATCAACATCACCGCCTCCATTACGTGCGGCCTCCGGTCATACTTTGAAAAGAGACGCGTTAAGAAAGCGTTAGGAGAGAGCGTGTCCTGCCTGCAACAGCAGCCAGGACAAAGCTATTTGAGAAAATAGTGCTCGGAGGCTGTAATTAAAGCCTGCTGAGCAACAACACATGTAACAGAGGGTGTCGCCATGGGAGGTTACAAAATGAGACAAGGCTTTACGAAGGAGGGACTACTAAGCCTTTTCACCAATGAATAGCCACAGTTTACAGTGGAAATGACGCCAGCCAAAGAAAAGTGTGGACGGAGCTTCAAGTCCCTACCTCAATACAGCATGCCTTGCAGAGCAGAGCAGCGCATGCACTGCCCAGGATCGACCTATAAACTATCACTTTTTATACAAACTTCTCAGTGCATTGCTATAATGTGACATACTAATGGAAAAGCTTCCACATGTTAAAGAAATGCACTTTTTTGAAATTTGAAGAGACCTTATCATATTTCATGTGAGGCTTGTTGTAAAATGTTCATGTCAAACATTTTCAGATCTCGTCTCTCGCACGGGGCCCCAAGAGCCAAGCCAGACCCTTGGCTCGACTCTCAATATTAATTTGTTGGTTTGCCCACCTGTATTTTTAAAGTGTCTTTTCCCACCAGCTTTATAAAATGAAGTTATCGCTCCACAATAGCTTATAGCTTCTAAGCTGATATGCTCAATATGGGATTTTGAATCTAGGTTTTGAGAGACGATCCTACCTAAATATGAATGCATTTTCTCACAATTCATTGTATTCTCCCCCAGTTTCCAGCACAGCCTGCTCTCTTTTTGCACAATAATTTTAAGAATTGTTTTCACAGTATAGTCATGTAAAACATTTAGGTTTCTTTGTAAGGCAATGGGTGTTAAAGCCAATAAAGTAAAGGCATCTGCATATAAAAGCTTAATTTGGAGGAATATTATTCATTTTGTGCTCCAGCTTACAAAAGCTTGCATCGGTGTTTGTGCACCGGATTACAATAGTTTTGTATTGAAGTTTTTGCACTAGATTACAATAGCTTTGCATAGGATTTTGTGAACCAGATTACAAAAGTTTGCCTCAGTGTTTTACTCTAGATTGAATCGGTTTGCATAGGTGTTTCTAAAACCCTTTTAATAGGTTTTCTTTCTCAAACAGTTTTCTCTATGCAATGTTTATACCCTGATGCCGACATGTGCATGGGCTGATTAGCACAGAATCTAGACTGGAAGCATACCCTTCCAGTACAGAATCATATACCTAGAAGCATTCTTAAACATTCCACACATTGTGTGTGTGATGCACACTGCCGCACACGTTCATTGTGTGGAATGTTTGCAGAAATGAAAGCATTTCACCTTGTTAGTGCCTGCTTAAACGAGGGTTTATTTTTTGATCCAACGCCTGGTCTGTTATCTTACTAGATCAGACTTTGGGTATGAAAAATGATGGGGGCTTGTGCAAATCTTCCCAACTTACACCCAGGTAACTCCCCCTTGATGTAAAGTGGTGCAAAGTGGCACAAAATGCTATTTGCAGTGAGAAATTGGAACCTTTGCAATGCAAAATATGACATCCCCTTGCAAGAGTTTGCATTGTTCAGCAGCGCTTTGTGCGACTTGGCCTTGGCAAAAAGCCTTGGTACCTATGGTCCCAGGCTTCAGTTGAGCATGCTTGTTTTATTGTCAAAGTAGAAAAAAAGCAGTTTTTATGAGCAATGTCGTTATAGCAGGACTATTGACTGCCACGCTCTCTTTACCACAAGGCCTCTTGGAAGGCGGGGCCCTGGGCAATTGGCCACACCTTAAAATGTTATTGCAATAATATATTAACTGGTTTAGATTGCAAAATATCTTACAACAGGGTGCTCATGACTTAAAATGTGGTCAACTTCGTTTCGCCTTGAATTTTCCAATATTTATTATAAATATTCCTCCTAGTTCGGGTAAGAAAAGTAAGGTGGAGCTGCAGCTCTGGTAAAGTCATCTGAGACCTAAGTTAGCAGGGCCCCACATGTTTAAAAAGAGCCTTCACACAACCTTGAAGGACTCGGGAGTCCCCAGCTTTTTCCAAGAAAAGTTGCCTTTCAGATGTGGTAATACAGGGTGTTCCTAGCAGAAGAGACACAGCTCAGGGCCCAAATGTAAAAGAGATTAACTCAAGGTATGGCATCGAGTCTCGTGCATACCATGCACCGATGGGCACTGATTGCAAGCAAATGTTCTGAACATATGGAAAGCAGCAAATACTGCATTTCATGCAAACTCTGCAGCTGCAGGTTAGAGTCCTCTGAAATTATGCAGTCCTGTGCCTGAGCTCGTGCTGGGTACATAATGAACTTACAAGCATTCCACAAGCATGCAAAACATCGCCCACCTACTGCGCTATGCCTTTAATTGACTCAGACTTTCATCATGTAAAGGTTGGTAAAAACAGACCACTGAATGGCACAAAATGGAAAAAAGTTACCCATAAGTAAGCAAAAATGCTGATCCGGGATCAAGTGGCCATTTCGGCATATTGCGGAAAATGAAATATCGCAAATCGTGAGTGATGCAAACAGGCGCTTGTCTTCGCTTTTAGCAGTGCTCCTGTCATTGCATGTTTAGCGAAATTAAATCATGTTTAAACAACATGGCGTAATCTTGGCACTATGCGTAATAATCACAATGAGAATCCTGGAACCTATGCAAGATTATGCCGGTTTTCTGAGATCAGAGGAAGATCTTTCTACTTTAAACTACAACTCCTCCTATAGCATCTTGGAGTAGTTCTAGATGTTATGATCTAAAAACCACCAGCAAAAAATAAACATTAAACTGCCTACGGCTGGACATTCGCAGTGCGGGGAGCTACATGCGTAAAAATCATCAACTAAAACAAGCACTGCAAAGCAACTTTAATACCAATATCCAAGGATTCACTGGTTGCTTTCCTCCGAGCGGGGCGTGGCTTCAGTGCACGGCTCACGCTTCCAAGCTCTCCTTTGACAAGTTTGGGAGGGAAAGTGAAAACGCGGCATGCACATGCTGTGTTCACGCGGGGACAGGAGATGTGCAAACGTACGTATTACACATCTTCTGTCCACCTTCAGAGGAGACGCGAGAGAGGAGACGCCATGCGCGTGCACATCACCTGTCCGTGCGCGCACAGTTTTGTCTCCTTTCGCACACCAAACCCACAACAGTAGTCTCGCCAAGGCGCATCAGCGCATGCACTGTGTACGCTAGGCGAGACCTAATCACTGTGCTTTCTCTGCTCTTTCCTGTTATCTGGGCAGAAGACTTGGTTGCTACAAAAATGCTAGTCTACCCTCAATAAAATGGCATCTGGGACTGACCCATCAACGTTAAACCTTACAACTGTGCTAGTAGATGGGACATAGCACATTTTTATCATTTTATTTCTATTTTAATCTCTCAGTGTGCAAGTGCACCTCAAATGGGTTATTCTTCTAATCTTATGGCGGACACTAGACGTCAAAGAGGCATCTTAGTGATAAAAGAGAGACACGGGAGACTGAGAAGCAAAATGAAAGTAACTAAGGCACGAGTTAGAAGAATAAGTAGCTTTTGAGGGCTTGCCCAAAGCTTAAATATGATTGATTGAATGGTATATATATTAAAGGAGATGATTCCAGGATCATCGGGCTAAGAGTTTGAGAGAACATCCACATGTGCGGCAGCCTTTGACCCACTTTGCAGTGACACAGTCACTCTTGCAGGCCTGATTTCTCCTTGCCATAGAACACAGAACACTCTGTGCATTAGCTGTAGAGTTTAAAATTTGACTCTGTGTCTGATGGGTCATTTTTATTTAATGCACTAAACGTATCCTACTGCATGCGAGAATGCACCTTCCAGTTTGAGTAGATGAATGTTGGCATTGATTTGCTTAACTTTATGTTGTTGGTGTTATTGTTCGAAACTCTTGCACATATTTTTTATAGGTGTTATTAATTGCCAAACTTTATTGTAAATAAATAACACAACCAGGCAAGAACATTTTATAGATGCACAAATAGGTGGATCTAAGCATGGAGTGGATCATGGACGCATTAATGTACTAATACGGTTTGTTCCCAGCCTAGACATTGCAATACCAATAAACAGAACTGCTCACAGTGGCAGCATGATTTACACAGCAATGTAGTTATCGGGATCTCTTTACAGTAACCAACAGCTCAGCATGAGAGTAAAATCAGTGAAAAATGATGCAATCAACAGGGGACTGATGGAAGAGACTCCTCTTGTGCAGAACAGCACATCTGGAATTATCCGGGGTTCACAAGGGTGGCGCTTACAAGTACTGTAGATATGGATTCAGTCTTTACTTCATGTCTTTACGATTCTAGAAGGCAAATGTATTTCCCTCACCCAGGTGTGGCTCTCTAATAATGGCTCTTTCCACAACCATTGCAATTCGTTGCTTGTCACAATATTGAGGTCATTAGTATAAACCTATACAAATACCACATCCATTATATCAACTACCACTATCTTGTCAAGCTAGGTATATATAGGGAAGTATCTGCCCACGTATTTATTTTCAACACGTAGTTACCTTGACAATATAGTGCTAGTCGATATTGTGGATGAGATATTTTCTTGAGACAATATTGGGTCAATCCCATAAACATGTCAAAGAAAGTCAGGCGATGCCGAGAAATGCAGTCGTCAATGTTTCCCCCGTCGATCCCAGCCCGCTTCATAGTCAAGTTTGTGCAATGCACCAGACTTTACATTGACTCTCTGTAAATGTACAGATCCAATTCAAGAATTATTTGGAAACCATCAGAATGTGCAGTTACTTAAAAGGTTTGCTACGATCAATCCAAGAGTACTGTAAAGCCCCGGATATGTTTGCCCCACATGGAGGTAAAGTCATCGCTGTAGAGGCCAACTCGGCAACTCAACCTGTTATGTGCAGATGCCTGAAGTTCTGCATTAGGTACAAAGATGTAACAACATGATTTTCTGACTTGTTTTTCTTTCCTAATTGTTAGATTCTTCACTTTAACTTCTATTGTAATGTGTTGTTTTAGTTGTAGTTATATAGATGTTTCACCCTGTGATAGCAGATACCGGGACCCAATTGTAACAAGTAATGCATTTCTATGAAAAGAATAATCCCTGCGTTGATGGATATGTCAGTGTTGTGATACAGTGCTTCCGCTGATAAAGAGGAAGGATAGATGTTGTGTTAGTTATTCATTACCTAGGAATAAGTGTAAAACATCAATGAAAGTAAATTGTAGAAAAACATCCTGCAAAGAGGTGTGCTACCCTCATCACAGGAATCTACACGGTAAATCTAACAACTCACACATCTCAGTTTTCTGATGTGGAGAAAAGGAAAGAAATTGCATTATGTTGCTTTCTCTTTATTTCAAATTATATTTCAAATAACTTATAAGGGACAGTTGTTCTGCTTCTAAGGCTGTGAGTATGACTGAAATGGGCTGGGTATATACTGCATCTAGTAAATACCACTTTCCCACCATAAGGTATTCACTGTGTGTGGGAAATACCTCCTTGCTGAGTATTACCTGGATAAATTGGACATAATATGTAGAACACGTTCTGCATCAAATTCTACATGTATCAGAAATGTCTGGGCATTTTTATCTAGTAAATTTCATAGTTTGACCGGGCTATATTTACCTCGGACAATTGTGGTGTGTTATGTTTTCTGTGTGATTTATCATTCTGATCGTGCACAACAAAGATTTTACATAGGAATCGCAAATTAGTTCAATAGATAGGTGTACAGGACCAATATATAAATTGCTGCTGTAGTGCATTTGAAATCGACACTACGAGTTCGAACCCGTGGCTCAAGGTGCAGTTCAGGAATCCAAGTACATCCTCAAAAATAAAATGCCCTTTCTCCAATCACTTCAACATATTTTATGTTGGTGATCATTGCACCTCTATGGACAAGTCAGATTCTAATACTAGTGCTATGCTTTTGTAATCCTTATCTGTACAGTAAATGTGCATTAATCTCAGGGGTACGTATGAGGCTAGGTGCAGCAGAGGGCGAAGGTTGGACTCTGACTTTTAGGGTAAATCAAAAATGAGAGTCCAGCTGCCAAGGCCTGAGACAGGCCCCGTCCCTACCCACCTCTGTCTCCTAGGATAACGATTGCCTTGTAACACACATTGATTGGAGCGCATCTACAGTCAGTATTATAGCAGAGCTATTAAAGTGTAACAAGAGAGCCCTTGCTGCTGCAAGGGGAGGACATTCATGCTTCCTTGATGGCTAGTTATGCATTCAGTCCGTGCATTTCACATCTGTTAGCCTCTTATCCCATTACCGAGGCTTCCGCGCGCTTTCCTGCAATTCCTTGAGAGCTAAAATGAAACCGTGGTAACAAAATACAACTGGAGAGAAAGGGGCACTTCTATAGCAATGAAGGCTGTGTATTTGACTGTTGAAACCTGTTCGTTACAATTAGCAGCCGTCTGTTTTTACATGTGTGATTAAGTACTGCCACGATACATTATAAGAGCATTGCAAGTCACTGAAGAGTTATCTGGTCCTATAGAGGAACAAGGCTGAAAATTGAGTTTCTTTATAAGGTCATGGAACTCAGGTGACTGACGTGCAATATCCGTTTAATGTACATCAGAGGGTATTTTATTCTCTTTAATACTTGGACACACACTCACCCTTCCCACAAACCACTTTAGACCTTGGTGCCCTGCAATTCCTATGATAGAAGTAGTTTGGTTGCAGACATGAAAAATATAAGTGAATCTGTAGCACAAACGTAAATATAGAAAAAAGTAGTGAGCAATTTGTTGCAAAAATATATTAGAATTAGTTTAATGAAGGTCAGATTTAACAAAATGCTGCAGTTCGGAATTTGTAGAAACATAGAGAGACATGTTATCTGTCCTGTAATGCCCAATAGCCGGCACAAAATAAACATGTTTTCTTAAATATCTTTCTGCTCATCCAGGTTCATTTTCGAAAAATAGATCAAACCAATAATTCCTAATTCCTATTTTGTAATCAAAAGTCAGTTTTCGTTTAAACTGCAGCTGTAACTAAAGTCTGTGACCTGTCTTTCACCTTGATGTCTGGCAGTAGGCATTTTGGGTTCACTGATAGAATATTGATATAAAAAATATTGATGTTCTAAGTATAATTTTTTTATAGAATACAAAAATATCAACTCCTATACTTAAACAGGTAAGTACAAAAATATTGATGTAAAAATTATAGTTGTACAAAATATCGATTTAAATATATATATATAAAAACATTAAAAAAATTAAATATATTTAATATTATTATTAATTCTAACATTAATTACATTTAATATACATTTTACAAAATATAACAAATAAACTTAATTAAAAAAAGCGCTGAAACATAATAATGTATACATATACATATATTTACTTTAAAATAATTAATAAACTATTATCTTTAATTTATTTAAAAAATGTTTAAAAAAACTCAAAAAATTATATATATATATATATATATATATATATATATATATATATATTACTTCAAAGTTGCTGGTCAGCAAGTACGCACTCAGAGACAGATACTGATGTAAAGTTTTATTCCCAAATTACGCTACGCGTTTCAACACTATGCAGTGTCTTGATCACACAATGCTTCGAAGTATACTGGCATTTTTGTAACTAAAACAAACCACAATCAACATAAACAAGGGTGTCCCTTTGCACAAATCACGTGACTTGAACTGTAATGTTGTCGGCCATCATTGAGTGGTGACATACTGTTACTAGACACAGCCTGCACCCTCCAAAATCAAGTATATATGCTCACACAAATAGGCTGCCTCACGAGTCAATCTGCATAGAGACAATTTATATACACATGCTTCCAAATTCTTTCTTTGGAATGTACGCCTAGCAGTTTAATCGGTCTAGTGCCATTAATTATAACGTCCTAGGCTTAATGCAGTTGGCGGTTGGCGACTTAATGCCCACACTTTTTCCCCGCCCTGCTTACTGGTATTGTCCCGAATTATTTACCTCATCAAGGCTAAAATATTCGAAATTCATACTAACTGATGCATACGGTCTAGTGCCCTTATTGCTTCTTGTTAATGCATACCAGTCCAGTGCATCTCACCAGATCAACCCACAGTTTATCAAACATTCTTCAGTTTCTATGTGGTATTGCCAATGCCAGCAATATAGCGCAGTCTAGTGCTCAAATAATACCCAAAATTTAAGTGCTTCCAAACTCATTTAAAAGGAGGAGGGAAACCAGTTTGGAAACTCAGTATGGTGCCGAGGTAGTGAAGTGAAGGTTCTCTCGTGTCCTAAAAAAATTGTGATAAAAAGTGAAATTAAAATCTTATTGCACTAAAAAGACATATATATACAGTGAACAAAAGCCGGAAAAGGTCAGTTATCAGGTTAATTCAATAATTTACATTGCATTGGTTACCAGCATCTAATGACTCATATTAGCACAATCACGTATACAAATGAGTTGCCAGTTCCTCATCAAGGTTATGGCCCCCAGGGAACCTGGTCTCGAGATCTAAAATCCACCTTGATTCTCGTTTTCTGAGTGCCAACAGCCGATTTCCCCCTCTTTTACCAATATTAACCTGTTCCACTATGTAATATTTCAATAGGTTATTATTGGATTGATGGTATTCAGAGAAATGTCTTGCTATGGGATATTTGCTGTCCTTGTGTGTAATTGCTCTAAGGTGTTCCTGCACTCTTTTTTTGGCCATACAGATTGTGCTCCCCACATATTTTTTGTTGCAGGGACATTCCAGAACATACACTACATATGTGGAATTGCAAGTCAAGAATTGTTTAATCTCCTTAGGTTTGGGATTCCCTGGTATGTGTATCTTTTTCACCATGACACTAGCCATGCACGCACGGCAATGTCCGCAAGGATAGAAGCCTTTAAGACCCTGCACATGTGTCCTTTTCTCTGTGATGTCTCCCTTTACTAGTATGTCCCGGAGATTATGTCCTCGCCTGTAGGTAATACTTGGTCTTTCCCTTATACGTGGCCCTATGATGTTGTCCGATTTAAGGATAGACCAGTGATCAGTAACTATTTTATGGATTTTCTTTGATTCATTGTTGAATGTTGTGATTATTCTAGTCTGGATCTCATCTTCCCCTGTGTTTTTGTTGCTTTTGGGTAGAAGAGCATTAGTTCTGTCTATTTGTAAGACTTTAGAGACTGCTTTTTTGAGTACCCACTCGGGATATCCCCTCTCCCGGAATCTCGATATCATAGTGGCTTGTTCCTCTAAAAATCCCTCTGGGTCACTGCAGTTTCTTTTGGCCCTTAGTAATTCGCCAAAGGGAATGCTCCATTTCAGTGGGTCAGGGTGGGCGCTTAAGGCGTGCAACAGACTGTTGCCGGCCGTCTCCTTTCTATGCAGTTTTGTAACAAGCTTCCCCTGACTAACCGGAATTTCTGTATCTAGAAATTCTACACATTCACCACTGATGTTGCTCGTGAGATGTATATTGTATCCATTAGAATTAAGTTTTTCAATAAATGTTTCTGCCTCACTCTTGGTACCATGCCAAACCACAAACAGGTCATCTATGTACCTGATCCAAGTACCTACTTTCTCAAAGTATTCCTTCAGCTGGACATCATTCCTTATTTCCTCCTCCCATTTACCCAGGAAGAGGTTAGCAAAGCTCGGCGAGAAGGCCGAGCCCATAGCCACGCCTCGGACTTGTTTGAAAATGTCCCCATCAAACATAAAAAAGTTATTTCGTAGGCACATTTTCATCATGTCCATAATCATAGATGTGTGGTCTAGGTAGCATATATTTCTGGTTTTAAGATAGTGGTAACTCGCTTCCATACCCTGGACGTGGTCTATGATGGTATATAGAGCACTAACGTCCAGGGTAATGAGCAAAGATCCTTCTATCCAATGCAATTCGTTGATTTTATTGAGAAAATCAGTCGTATCTTTAATGTGAGAGGGTAATTTACAGACGTATTCTCTCAGGAAGTGGTCAATGTATTTAGATAGATTTTCATTGACGCTTCCAATGGAAGATACTATAGGTCTTCCAGGGGGATTAATAGGGTCTTTATGAACCTTGGGTAGTAAATAAAAAATGGGTAACTTAGGATAATCATTCTTAAGGAATTTAAACTCCTGCCATGTAATAAGGCCTTCATTTTGCCATTCAGTGAGATTTCCCCACGTTTCCATGATACTCTCATGATAGGCATTGATATTACTTTTACCGTAAAAAGCCCCCGTTTCCAATTGTCTTAGAGCTTCCTTGATGTATAGCTCTCTTCCCCACAAAACAACGTTGCCCCCCTTGTCTGAGGGTCTAAGAACCACACTCCTATCCTCTGCCAATGAGAGAATAAATTCTCTCTGTGTGTAAGATAGATTAGAATTCCTGTGTGGGTGTTTGTAGTATGTGTGTTTCAATTTGGTCAATTCCTTATTTACCACTTCCTGAAACGTATCAATAGAGTCATGGGGCATAATTGGACAGAAGACAGATTTCGGTTTGAATGGTGTTTTGGCAGCCCTATCTATTCTGGTGTCATCAATTACAAACCCTTGGTAATCCTCTTCCCCCTCCTCAGATCTTAACCCGCCCAAAGAGTGCACAGTGTTCAGCATACTGATATCCTCTATCCTCAATATATGGGATTCAGTAGTTTCCTCCTCCATGCTCGGAGAATTTTCCTTTCTGTTACCCAGGATATGCCATTTAGAAAGTTTTAATTTACGAATAAATTTGAAAATGTCTATCCTGGTTTCCGCATAGTCAAACAGTTCTGTGGGGCAAAAAGTCAAACCTAGACATAAAGTTTCTTTTTCTTTAAATGTCAATTCCCTGGGTGAAAGATTAATAATAGTCTTATTTACCATTTCAGGATCCATGATCATTTTCTTCTCTGGTAAACCTTTCTTTTGTTTCCCACGGGTTTCTGCTTCTTTTCTTCCCCTCTGCTTGAACTTGAGCCGTCTCTGGCGTGATCTGCTTTGCCTCTTCCTCTTCCCCTTGGTCGACCTCTTGTCGTATTCTTTGTCTGAAATGTAGGTTGTTGGGTTGATTCCACTTCTTTTTTGCGCCTGGTTCTCAGCACTCGAAATTCGTCTAAAAAAGACGCCTGCTTTTTGGTTACTATCACCACTTCCGCGTCCGTGGAGGTACTCCCCGTCCTCCTGGATGCATCCGTCTCAGAATCACTTGTGACTATTGGAGTTGCTGCGATTGGTTCCTTTGCGGGGGATGCGGAGCTTTTGTTTTCAGCTCCTTGTTGATTGTAGAGATAGTCATATTTTGGGCTATATGTGAGAATACGCCCACTCTCATAGTCCCCGCAATCCCTATGTAATTTTCTTTGTTTTCTATATTTTATATCGTCCTCATACTTTTTGAGTCTTGATTTGAGATCACTTTTAAATCGAGTGATGGTCTCCTGATCTGGATTCTGTGAGAATTCATTCTCCAAGTCTTTCAATTCTTGTAGGATATCCTCCCTTTCTTCCCACGCATATTGGATTAAAATGCATAGCATGTTCTTAGAGCTGGCCGCCGAATTCTTTGCCCAATCTTCTAACATTTTTGGTTTTGGAGACTCATGGGAGGGGGTAATGTAAATTCTTAGACCGCGGGGTACCATCTCTTTTTCTACGTAATCTTGAAGCGAATCTTGAAGCGACGTTGCTTCCCAACATCGGGAACTCTCCTGTTTTTTTAGTTTTTCGTATTTCCGCAGTTTAGCATTCAGCTAAACTGCGGAAATACGAAAAACTAAAAAAACAGGAGAGTTCCCGATGGTGGGAAGCAACGTCGCTTCAAGATTACGTAGAAAAAGAGATGGTACCCCGCGGTCTAAGAATTTACATTACCCCCTCCCATGAGTCTCCAAAACCAAAAATGTTAGAAGATTGGGCAAAGAATTCGGCGGCCAGCTCTAAGAACATGCTATGCATTTTAATCCAATATGCGTGGGAAGAAAGGGAGGATATCCTACAAGAATTGAAAGACTTGGAGAATGAATTCTCACAGAATCCAGATCAGGAGACCATCACTCGATTTAAAAGTGATCTCAAATCAAGACTCAAAAAGTATGAGGACGATATAAAATATAGAAAACAAAGAAAATTACATAGGGATTGCGGGGACTATGAGAGTGGGCGTATTCTCACATATAGCCCAAAATATGACTATCTCTACAATCAACAAGGAGCTGAAAACAAAAGCTCCGCATCCCCCGCAAAGGAACCAATCGCAGCAACTCCAATAGTCACAAGTGATTCTGAGACGGATGCATCCAGGAGGACGGGGAGTACCTCCACGGACGCGGAAGTGGTGATAGTAACCAAAAAGCAGGCGTCTTTTTTAGACGAATTTCGAGTGCTGAGAACCAGGCGCAAAAAAGAAGTGGAATCAACCCAACAACCTACATTTCAGACAAAGAATACGACAAGAGGTCGACCAAGGGGAAGAGGAAGAGGCAAAGCAGATCACGCCAGAGACGGCTCAAGTTCAAGCAGTGGGGAAGAAAAGAAGCAGTAACCCGTGGGAAACAAAAGAAAGGTTTACCAGAGAAGAAAATGATCATGGATCCTGAAATGGTAAATAAGACTATTATTAATCTTTCACCCAGGGAATTGACATTTAAAGAAAAAGAAACTTTATGTCTAGGTTTGACTTTTTGCCCCACAGAACTGTTTGACTATGCGGAAACCAGGATAGACATTTTCAAATTTATTCGTAAATTAAAACTTTCTAAATGGCATATCCTGGGTAACAGAAAGGAAAATTCTCCGAGCATGGAGGAGGAAACTACTGAATCCCATATATTGAGGATAGAGGATATCAGTATGCTGAACACTGTGCACTCTTTGGGCGGGTTAAGATCTGAGGAGGGGGAAGAGGATTACCAAGGGTTTGTAATTGATGACACCAGAATAGATAGGGCTGCCAAAACACCATTCAAACCGAAATCTGTCTTCTGTCCAATTATGCCCCATGACTCTATTGATACGTTTCAGGAAGAGGTAAATAAGGAATTGACCAAATTGAAACACACATACTACAAACACCCACACAGGAATTCTAATCTATCTTACACACAGAGAGAATTTATTCTCTCATTGGCAGAGGATAGGAGTGTGGTTCTTAGACCCTCAGACAAGGGGGGCAACGTTGTTTTGTGGGGAAGAGAGCTATACATCAAGGAAGCTCTAAGACAATTGGAAACGGGGGCTTTTTACGGTAAAAGTAATATCAATGCCTATCATGAGAGTATCATGGAAACGTGGGGAAATCTCACTGAATGGCAAAATGAAGGCCTTATTACATGGCAGGAGTTTAAATTCCTTAAGAATGATTATCCTAAGTTACCCATTTTTTATTTACTACCCAAGGTTCATAAAGACCCTATTAATCCCCCTGGAAGACCTATAGTATCTTCCATTGGAAGCGTCAATGAAAATCTATCTAAATACATTGACCACTTCCTGAGAGAATACGTCTGTAAATTACCCTCTCACATTAAAGATACGACTGATTTTCTCAATAAAATCAACGAATTGCATTGGATAGAAGGATCTTTGCTCATTACCCTGGACGTTAGTGCTCTATATACCATCATAGACCACGTCCAGGGTATGGAAGCGAGTTACCACTATCTTAAAACCAGAAATATATGCTACCTAGACCACACATCTATGATTATGGACATGATGAAAATGTGCCTACGAAATAACTTTTTTATGTTTGATGGGGACATTTTCAAACAAGTCCGAGGCGTGGCTATGGGCTCGGCCTTCGCGCCGAGCTTTGCTAACCTCTTCCTGGGTAAATGGGAGGAGGAAATAAGGAATGATGTCCAGCTGAAGGAATACTTTGAGAAAGTAGGTACTTGGATCAGGTACATAGATGACCTGTTTGTGGTTTGGCATGGTACCAAGAGTGAGGCAGAAACATTTATTGAAAAACTTAATTCTAATGGATACAATAAACATCTCACGAGCAACATCAGTGGTGAATGTGTAGAATTTCTAGATACAGAAATTCAGGTTAGTCAGGGGAAGCTTGTTACAAAACTGCATAGAAAGGAGACGGCCGGCAACAGTCTGTTGCACGCCTTAAGCGCCCACCCTGACCCACTGAAATGGAGCATTCCCTTTGGCGAATTACTAAGGGCCAAAAGAAACTGCAGTGACCCAGAGGGATTTTTAGAGGAACAAGCCACTATGATATCGAGATTCCGGGAGAGGGGATATCCCGAGTGGGTACTCAAAAAAGCAGTCTCTAAAGTCTTACAAATAGACAGAACTAATGCTCTTCTACCCAAAAGCAACAAAAACACAGGGGAAGATGAGATCCAGACTAGAATAATCACAACATTCAACAATGAATCAAAGAAAATCCATAAAATAGTTACTGATCACTGGTCTATCCTTAAATCGGACAACATCATAGGGCCACGTATAAGGGAAAGACCAAGTATTACCTACAGGCGAGGACATAATCTCCGGGACATACTAGTAAAGGGAGACATCACAGAGAAAAGGACACATGTGCAGGGTCTTAAAGGCTTCTATCCTTGCGGACATTGCCGTGCGTGCCTGGCTAGTGTCATGGTGAAAAAGATACACATACCAGGGAATCCCAAACCTAAGGAGATTAAACAATTCTTGACTTGCAATTCCACATATGTAGTGTATGTTCTGGAATGTCCCTGCAACAAAAAATATGTGGGGAGCACAATCTGTATGGCCAAAAAAAGAGTGCAGGAACACCTTAGAGCAATTACACACAAGGACAGCAAATATCCCATAGCAAGACATTTCTCTGAATACCATCAATCCAATAATAACCTATTGAAATATTACATAGTGGAACAGGTTAATATTGGTAAAAGAGGGGGAAATCGGCTGTTGGCACTCAGAAAACGAGAATCAAGGTGGATTTTAGATCTCGAGACCAGGTTCCCTGGGGGCCATAACCTTGATGAGGAACTGGCAACTCATTTGTATACGTGATTGTGCTAATATGAGTCATTAGATGCTGGTAACCAATGCAATGTAAATTATTGAATTAACCTGATAACTGACCTTTTCCGGCTTTTGTTCACTGTATATATATGTCTTTTTAGTGCAATAAGATTTTAATTTCACTTTTTATCACAATTTTTTTAGGACACGAGAGAACCTTCACTTCACTACCTCGGCACCATACTGAGTTTCCAAACTGGTTTCTCTCCTCCTTTTAAATGAGTTTGGAAGCACTTAAATTTTGGGTATTATTTGAGCACTAGACTGCGCTATATTGCTGGAATTGGCAATACCACATAGAAACTGAAGAATGTTTGATAAACTGTGGGTTGATCTGGTGAGATGCACTGGACTGGTATGCATTAACAAGAAGCAATAAGGGCACTAGACCGTATGCATCAGTTAGTATGAATTTCGAATATTTTAGCCTTGATGAGGTAAATAATTCGGGACAATACCAGTAAGCAGGGCGGGGAATAAGTGTGGGCATTAAGTCGCCAACCGCCAACTGCATTAAGCCTAGGACGTTATAATTAATGGCACTAGACCGATTAAACTGCTAGGCGTACATTCCAAAGAAAGAATTTGGAAGCATGTGTATATAAATTGTCTCTATGCAGATTGACTCGTGAGGCAGCCTATTTGTGTGAGCATATATACTTGATTTTGGAGGGTGCAGGCTGTGTCTAGTAACAGTATGTCACCACTCAATGATGGCCGACAACATTACAGTTCAAGTCACGTGATTTGTGCAAAGGGACACCCTTGTTTATGTTGATTGTGGTTTGTTTTAGTTACAAAAATGCCAGTATACTTCGAAGCATTGTGTGATCAAGACACTGCATAGTGTTGAAACGCGTAGCGTAATTTGGGAATAAAACTTTACATCAGTATCTGTCTCTGAGTGCGTACTTGCTGACCAGCAACTTTGAAGTAATAAAGAAGTAACGGTCGGGGTTCGCCGCCGATGTACGCCACCCGACGATGGGAGTAATGGTCTCAGAAGAACCCAATCTGCTTGGATATATATATATATAAATAATTTCAAATATAAAAAAAACATTCTAGAATAAATTAAAACATTAAACTATAGAAAGATATGTAAACTTATATTGCCCAATACAATAAGTGCAACAGTGGAGAAAGTGTTGGATAGCAAAATAATTAAATTTACTATTCCCACTCCAAAGAGTGCAACAGTAGGGAAAGTGTTGGATAGCGGAGGGGAAAAAAATTGTATTTCCACTCGAGTAAGTGCAACAGTAGGGAAAGTGTTGGATAGCGCAGGGGTAAAAATTGCTATTCCCACTCCAGTAGGAGCAACAGTAGGGAAAGTGTTGGATAGCGAATATGTAAAAATTACTATTCCCACTCCAAGAGTGCAACAGTAGGGAAAGTTTTGGATAGCGGAGGGGTAAAAATTACTATTCCCATTACAGTGAGAGCAACAGTAGGGAAGGTTTTGGTGAAAAGCGGAGGGGAAAAAATGACTATTCCCACTCCAGTAAGTGCAACAGCAGGGTAAGTGTTGGATACCAAAGGGGTTAAAATGACAATTCCCACTCCAGTAAGAGTAGCAGTAGGAAAAGTGTTGGATAGTTGAGGGGTAAAAATTACTATCCCCACTCCACCTAGTGCAACAGAAGAATAAGTATTGTATAGCAAAGAGGTAAAAATTACTATTCCCACTCCAGTGAGTGCAACAGAAGGGTAAGGGCTGGATAGCGGAGGGGTAAAAATTACTATTCCAACTCCAGTGAGTGCAACAGTAGGGAAAGTGTTTGATAGTGGAGGGGTGAAATGTACTATTCCAAATCCAGTGAGATCAACAGTAGGGAACGTGTTGGATAGCAGAGAGGTAAAAATTACTATCCCCACTCCACCTAGTGCAACAGAACAATAAGTATTGTATAGCGAAGAGGTAAAAATTACTGTTCCCACTCGAGTGAGTGCAACAGAAGGGTAAGGGCTGGATAGCGGAGGGGTAAAAATTACTATTCCAACTCCAGTGAGTGGAACAGTAGGGAAAGTGTTTGATAGTGAAGGGGTGAAATATACTATTCCCATTCCATTGAGAGCAAAAATACAGAAAGCGTTGGAGAGCGGAGGGGTAAAAATTACTTTTCCCACTCCAGTGAGTGCAAAAGTAGGGAAAGTGCTGGATTGCGGAGGGGCAAAAAATACTATTTTCACTCCAGTGACGGCAACAGTAGGGAAAGTGTTGGATAGCGGAGACATTTTTTTTCTACTCAAACTCAAACACTTAAACAATTTTTTTTAAACAATATTTAAAAAATGAATGTAAAACATCTTAAGCATATTAAAAGAAAACATATTAAATATTAATTACATAGTAATATTATGTAACAAAAATACATTTACAAAGAAATAATTCTTTTCAACTAGTAAATATTTACAAACAAAAAAATTAATTCAAACATAAATGTATTTATTTCATTTCCTAACATATAACACCACACCAATAACAAAGCACTTCAACATTTTTAATTACATTTATTTACATAATTAACATAATTAATAATCAACTAATAAACATTAATTAACTACACAAACTTTAACACTATAATATCCAAAACACACACCTAAATTAAACTATGAAATATAAAATAATAAACACAATTAAAACTTATTTTAAAATGTAAAACTACTACTAATATTTAAATAATTACATTTAATTTAATACCCACCCTTTAACCCTTTAAAAGTAAAAACACAAAAAAATTAACAATTATCCAAAATAAATATCAAATAATTAACATTAACAACTATATATTAGTTAATTGAACACAAATTACTTACCACCCTTTACTCCTATAAACACCACAAAGCACACCTAAAATTAATTACACAATTACCATAATTACTAATTGATTAATTAAAACCAATTCCCAACCAATTATTAATCCATCAATTAATAATAAATTACTTCCCACCCTTTAGCACAACAAACACCACAACACACACCTGAAATTAATTACATATTTACCATAATTAATTACCAATTAATTAATTAAATTTAACCAATAACCAATTATTAATTCATAAATAATAATCTACTTTACTCATTTAACACAATAACATCTCAATTAAACAAATATTAATACATTAAATTAACAAATATTTACAAATTAATCAATACATTTAATATAATTACATTACATCTCACCTTATTCCCCTATAAACCCACAACCCGCTATGGAACAAAAAACGCAAAATTCAAATAAAAATAAATTAATGACTTTAATATAATTAAATTACTTCCAACCCTATTCCCCTGTAAACCCACAATGAGTTATAATATATAGTATAATATAGAATGGAGTACCCTACGTTTGCTTTTGGGCAAACATTCCACAAACAGGTCTCATATTATTTTTGCTCCTACAAAATACCATGTAGAGAACATTTTTTTTCTTCACTTTTCGGTTTCGATAAGTTGCACTCTCTTTGACGCAAAATCATATTGCTTCTTTTTTATAATGTAAATATCAAAAACAGTGTTAAATCAGCTCCTTTTGCGATTTGGTCAGAGACTTCAGCTTCATCTGTAAAACCTCTATGATGCACATAAATTAGTTGCTATATGTTTTGCAAAGTTCCCACGGACTAGGAGGAAATTGATATTGCAATAACAGTTAAATAGTGTGAAATGGTTTTTCCCTATATTTGCATAAGTAAAAAGTTTCTCTCAGGAGCGAATGCACCATTAACCTAAATGGATTAATGCTGGACAGGCTGCAATAAAGGCTTTGTGGCCAGCCTCCTCATTTAAGGCAGCTCCCTGCTGGTTAAATCTATTTTACTGTAGGTTTTCACATTCCTTCTTATGTAAATTTATAAAGTGAAAAATATGCCTTTCAGCTGCGTTTTGCATGACACATTTGTGCTGAGTCTCCACCCTACCAATAACAATGAAAACAAACAGTGTCCACTCAGTGGCCCTCCCTCTAAGCTATGTTTACAGTGTGAAGGGCTTTCAGATAGTTATCACAACTTTGTGTTCAACATAGCCAGACATAGTCCTGGTCCCTTGATAACACTCCACAAAAACATTTTCGATTTTTGATTTGTGTTTTTGTATAGACACCCTCTTGGTGGAAAATGCATATATTATAGGGTCTGCCCTTTCTACACCCTTTCAATCGCACTTTGTTTCCCTATGGGAGAAAAAAGGGTGAGTTTGTCCCTTTTTTTCTCCCATAGGGAAACAAAGTGCGATTGAAAGGGTATAGAAAGAGCGGACCCTATGAAAATAAACATCAATAACAAGGTAAAGGTTTGAGATAGCGCAAAAATCAAGTGATAAATTACAGATATAATATATGCATAGGATAACGAAACTATCTATCCATGTTACAGAAGGAATGTAGTATCACGAAGGGCTGAATAACTGAAACTAGAGAACCCTTGAAAATACTACTAACTACTATGTAATCAGGTAAACGACAATAGTGCATGAACAAACTCCTAAAACCCGTATAGACAGTTTATAATTCGCACTGCATGATATAGGAAACATAAAAATATCAAAATGCAGTGAAATAGAATAGGAGAGGAGGAAAAAATCTGACTAAATCCCTAAATAGAAATAACACGTTTTCCACCAAGAGGGTGTCTATATAAATGATTACCCATGCCCAAATATCATCATTAGAGTCAATAGCTTGTGTATGTATAGAAGCAATTACTAATGGAAGCTGTGCAAAACATGAAATGCGCATGAGTTGGGGACATGAAATTCCTAATATGCATAATGTTACAAAGCAATCCAAATGGAGTGTCTCCTATCAAGGTGTGGTAAATGAATAGTATGACACTGCATAGCATGGATAAATTAGGAGGAGAATTTGAATCTCATGTATACGAATAATGAACTTTATGAAAGTAGCAATAGTACATATGATGCCCACATAGAATTAAGATGATACCTATGCAAGATACTTATGGCAATATGTTTATCCGCAGGACAAATCTTGTTAGTGGCAACCAACCAGTGCCCAGAAGCAGGAGAGACCGATTATTTAGTCTTGATAAAGATGGTATATTATCAATAGAAGCCATCGAAACGCGTCGACGCCACCTCTGCACAATCAAGAGACCGAATCTACCCTGTAGACAAGATATGGAGCGGGTCCAGGTTTAGATTTTTCGAATGTTAGGTTCTCAGATGTGCAAATTTGATGACTAATAAGGAGTGTCTTTGTATGTCTCTCCCCCTCTGTTATTTCTTTGTATAGCCAATTTATGACGATAAGAAATGATTGTTAGTTCATGTGTTTTTAAGCATTATGTGTACACAAATTTTGTCAATGAAATTGTAATGTGTTTTAATGCAAGTGTGCAATATGTTGTTTTTAAGAAGTGTAATATCCATGATAAAAATATTTTATTAACAAAAAATAAATAGTGAGCCATATTATCATGTTGGTGTATCATATTGTGTAGGACCCACTGTCCATGTTTGGGTGACCTAGACAACTAGCAAGCTTGTAAAACTTTAGTCTGTCCGCCAAGGGAAAACCCCTTTTTTACTGAACAACCAAACCACATGCCCATCCACTTAGAAGATCAATAGTTACCACTCGTCTACTTTCAACAACTGATCAGAAAGCAGAGGATCTTCATTGTGTTAACTGCCGATTCCGATGCCACTGCCGATGCCCTCAGGTTGGCCGCCGATGAATCAGACTGTGTACGAGACTCTTTACCCCCCCCCCAGCCCTCCCTACTGCCTCCCGACTTTGCCACCGATGGGTTTCCTACTGCCACCCCTCCTGGCTTGCCACCCGTCTAATGCATGGAAAAACATGGAGGTTTTATACGGAGGTAAGAAGAAACTATTCCTCTGGACTTTTGAACTACATCCCCCCCACCATTTTGAGTCCATCTCCAATGGTCACTCCGGTCTCGGCCGCCAACTTGCAACTTGGTCCCTACTGCCGGCCCCACTGACCCCCTTCCGAACTATTACTGTTCTTCTCTCCTCCCCACGGACATTCACATTGTATTAAATTTTTATTGATACCTCTGGTTCCCCCATTCTCTTATGTTATGTCCCCCCGATTATTTGCATGTCTTAATACTATGGTTTGTATTGTACTGCACTACTTCTTTCCTTTACTCTCTCTGTTTAATTTTGTCTCTTACTATTACCCTTGCTTACACACTGACTACTCTGGGTTTTTTGCCAGCTCCGATAACTGTTCCCTGTTGAGCCTGCTTATACCGGCTTGTCCTCACTATGGCGGCTGAATCTCTCTCCCCAGGCCACATCTTCCCTTTCCCTCCGCATTCATTTTTCCCAAGGTGTCCGCATTTTCCTTCTCTGCCCACGCTCTTTTTCTGCTAGCCCCTTCATTTTAGATCTTGAGGGTGAATGGATTTTGATCTATTTCCCCTTACCTTCTAGGTTAGCTGCTCTAGGGATGTAGGCGCCTTATGGCCTCCTTCAATGTGCCCTTTGCCAAAGCGTTCCCTCTCCCCTTGTTGGGGAGGGACCTAGCATTATTGCGCCGGAGCCTCAGATTCCCCTCTGAGAAAGTCCACAGTGCTTGGGACTCACATATTATTGGAAAAGGCCTTAATTGGCCTCCTTTAAATGTACCCCTCGCCAAAGTACTCCTTCCCCCCGTTGTTGGGGAGAGATCCTGCATTTCTGCCCTGGAGTCTCAGGTAACCTTCTCAGAGAGTGCACAGTGTTTATGGAATCTCACATTATTGGAGGTTTAGGAATGTTCCCATTATCGCAGGGAACACATTCACCTTGCAATGTGATAGGCAGCCACCCTGTAACTTTTGACGATCCATTTACCTTGGCCGTCACCTACCAAGCCGGACTTTGGGCAGATGTTACTTTGTCTCTCTATCGTATCTAACTCCTACCCCTTCACCCTACCCCTTTCCCCCTTTACGCTCCCTTCTTCTTGCCTTCTATCCCTTTAATGTTTTTCTGTTGTGACCTAGCAATTTGACCAATGCCCGGTGGAGCTACCTGATAGCTGTAGAGGAGATAGGCTACGGATTCCCCCTCGGCCGTCACCTACCCAGCCGGATCTTGGGCATACTTTCCCTTCGTCTCTCCATTATATCTAGACCGTACCCCTCGCTCCTCTACCCCCTTACCCTTCTCACTCCATTTTCCTTTTCTTCTATGCTCCTTAAATGTTTTTACTAATATCATTGGTAACTTGTAACTGGTGTAATTTTGCAACCATATGGAACCTAATGTAAAGCGCTCTGATACCTTCGGGTCTAGCCAGCGCTATATAAAACTCTTTAAATAAAGAAATAAAGAACATAAATTAAGAGTATGTGAGTCTCAAAGGGCAAACATGTTTTTATCTACAGCAAGATGCCTCCAGGATAAAGTTTTTAGCCGAGTAGCTGATCAAAACAGCAAGGTGAATGTATTTGCAGTGCATTTGTATGCCCACCCGAGCTGCATGCATGCATGCATTCAAGAAATATGAATGTACAATGAGCTCCAAGCAACAATATAGCCACCAGCCTTCAGTTAAGTTTGTACTCTTTGAAAAAGCAATTGAAGTTTTAAACCCACTCTTGAGTGCTGACTACGGGTTCACACTCAGTGAGATCAGAGAAATAATGGTCATCATTAATGAAACTGTATTGATCCATAAAAATGATATTACGCTTTTTCTGATGAGAATGTACAATGACAGAGTTTGTTTTTGTCAGTCTAACAAAAAGAATGAGCCACTTATGGTGTACACGGCTGATTTGACTCCTGAAGCACTTGCTGTCAAAAGGATGATCACAGGATGCAGTAAAATCAGTGGGAACCATTTAAGAAACGATTCAGATTTTTGACTTAGGGACAAATTTTGTGATGCCCCAAATTTCTGCAAATTATCAGAGTCAACAAGAATGGCTGATGTTATCTTAAGATTTTTTACATCATTGTTTCATTACAGCAAAGCAAAACTGTTACAAACTAAAGCTCTTGAGTTTAGAACAGAAGCCTACAACATTGATGATGGCTTTGAAGATTTAAGCGAAGAAGTGGAAGACAATACCATGAACTGACAGGCAAATCATCATTTATGAATTACATCACAGCAAAAAGAAAACTCCACTAAACATGATGACTGCCCACGCAATCTATGACAAGTACAGAAGTAAAGAGCTAATCACTTCAATGAGTATAATTAGTGTATCAGCAAGTTATAATTACATAGTACGGAGCTGGAACTTGTTGGGAGATCATGCTGTGAAATCTTGTGAATCCAACAGCACCCCACTTTCAAGTCACTGTACTGGGAAAGGGTTTACCTTTGCTGCTCTTGATAATTTTGATTTTGAAGACAACTCTTCTTTGTCTGGAAGATCCAGTACACATGATACTGCCATGATTCTTTTTCAAGACTGTAACAATGTAGTAGCTGCTGGGTAACAAGCTGTGCCAGCTGTAGGCATAAACAAACAAAGCTGCAAACTTATAACCCAGCTGCCTTACCAACGTGCTCAAAATCACACACAAGCCACCAACACGTCCCAGTCTACCCGAAAGTTTCAAAGTGGCTGAGGGCATGGATTTTCTGCTGTTGTCTGCAATGCTGAATTAACTGAATTTCTTATAGCACTTATTCGTTGTGGACTGCAGGATGAAGAAAAGTCCAGTTCCTCCGTGGGCTGGAATTTAGGCTCTGATCTCCCAGAATAGAATCATTGTATAGGAATGCTTTCTGAACAAGAATGTCAAATTAGGTTATGCATATCTTGCCTCGAAAGTGAATAAGGCACAGAGTACACTTTCTTCAAAAGGCATAATGTTCAATGTACTCGGTTCAAAATCGGAAAACCTGAAAACCAAGTTCATAGAGTTTGTCACAGAATGTGAAGAAAAATGTGGGCTTTTTAAGTACTGGGGAAATGTTTTACACATGATGGCTCTACTGAAAACTTGGTACAAGTGATTGTGAAGGTAATTGGGAGCGGCACGTGAAGACCATGGAGTCACTGATTACTGTGAATCTGAGTGCATCAACTACCTGAGTTATGGGTCCTGGTATTTGGAAAGAGTGAAGAAGCTAGACTTTTAAATGGATCCCCACCGACGACAGGAATACTGTCACCTACGCACTCATGACCAGCAGACTGGACTACAAAAACGCCCTCCATGCCAGAATCAACAAAAATCTCCTACGCAAACTCCAGACTGTCCAGAACGCTGCAGCCAGACTTATCCTCGACATACCACAACGGTGTACAGTCATAATATCGAGTCTTTTATTTCGACTGGACAGAATATCGAGTAAAAAATATAGAATGGACATAATATCGACTAGACATAATATAGACAACAAAAATATCGACTAGAGAAAATTAATATCGAATAGAATGGACATAATATCGAATCAAAAATATAGAATGGACATAATATCGACTAGACATAATATAGACAACAAAAATATCGAATTTAAGGTAAGTTAATAATAATTTTTATTTTTTGTGTAATATAAGTCTGTAGCGGGTTGTGGGTTTATAGGGGAATAGGGTGGGAAGTAATTTAATTCTAATTAATTAAATATGTTAATTTATTTATTAATATCTATTTAGAATTAATTGTTAATTAATTATTAATTGGTAATTAATTAAAATATAATTGGTAATAATTATAATTGATTAATTGATAAATATTTTAATTTTAGTAATTTATTTTCTGTAGCGGGTTGTGGGTTTATAGGGGAATAGGGTGGGAAGTAATTTAATTATAATTAATTAAATATGTTAATTTATGTATTGATATTTATTTAGAATTGTTAATTAATTATTAATTGGTAATTAATTAAAATATAATTGGTAATTAATTATAATTGATTAATTGATATATATTTTAATTTTAGTAATTTATTTTCTGTAGCGGGTTGTGGGTTTATAGGGGAATAGGGTGGGAAGTAATTTAATTATAATTAATTAAATATGTTAATTTATTTATTGATATTTATTTAGAATTAATTGTTAATTAATTATTAATTGGTAATTAATTAAAATATAATTGGTAATTAATTATAATTGATTAATTGATAAATATTTTAATTTTAGTAATTTATTTTCTGTAGCGGGTTGTGTGTTTATAGGGGAATAGGGTGGGAAGTAATTTAATTATAATTTATTAAATATGTTAATTTATGTATTGATATTTATTTAGAATTAATTGTTAATTAATTATTAATTGGTAATTAATTAAAATATAATTGGTAATTGAAAATAATTTATTAATTTTTAAATTGTAAATTAATTTATTGTTAATAGGTAATTAATTAGTATGAGTAGGCAATTTTTATAATTAAATAATTTTATTTTGTATTTATAAATAAATATTTAATATTTGTATACACTTTTTTAATATTTTAATTATTTGTAATTGGTATTAATATTTATGTTATTTATATATATTTGTGAAGTATTTACTTTCCCTACTATTGCACTCTCTGAAGTTGGAATAGTAATTTTAACCCCTACGCTATCCAACACTTTCCCTACTGTTGCACCCACTGGAGTGGGTATGCAACGTTTACAACGCTACTTTTACTATGCACTACCATTACAACAAAACTTTTAAATTGCAAAAACTTTTACAACGCATACATTTACAAAGCATGTTTTTAAAACGCAGATACCGTTACAACGCATACTATTACAATGTAAGTATTAGTAAGTATATAATTATTTTTAAAAGGTTATATGTTTGGGATTTTGGGTAAAGGGGTATTTTTAGGGTTCAGGGTCAGTTTTCAGTTTTTGGGTAAAGGGGTATTTTTAGGGTTCAGGGTCAGTTTTCAGTTTTTGGGTAAAGGGGTATTTTTAGGGTTCAGGGTCAGTTTTCAGTTTTTGGGGTAAAGGGGTATTTTTAGGGTTCAGGGTCAGTTTTCTGTTTTTGGGGTAAAGGGGTATTTTTAGGGATCAGGGTCAGTTTTCAGTTTTTAGGTAAAGGGGTATTTTTAGGGTTCAGGGTCAGTTTTCAGTTTTTGGGTAAAGGGGTATTTTTAGGGTTCAGGGTCAGTTTTCAGTTTTTGGGTAAAGGGGTATTTTTAGGGTTCAGGGTCAGTTTTCAGTTTTTGGGTAAAGGGGTATTTTTAGGGTTCAGGGTCAGTTTTCAGTTTTTGGGGTAAAGGGGTATTTTTAGGGTTCAGGGTCAGTTTTCTGTTTTTGGGGTAAAGGGGTATTTTTAGGGATCAGGGTCAGTTTTCAGTTTTTAGGTAAAGGGGTATTTTTAGGGTTCAGGGTCAGTTTTCAGTTTTTGGGTAAAGGGGTATTTTTAGGGTTCAGGGTCAGTTTTCAGTTTTTGGGTAAAGGGGTATTTTTAGGGTTCAGGGTCAGTTTTCAGTTTTTGGGTAAAGGGGTATTTTTAGGGTTCAGGGTCAGTTTTCAGTTTTTGGGGTAAAGGGGTATTTTAAGGGTTCAGGGTCAGTTTTCAGTTTTTGGGTAAAGGGGTATTTTTAGGGTTCAGGGTCAGTTTTCAGTTTTTGGGGTAAAGGGGTATTTTTAGGGTTCAGGGTCAGTTTTCAGTTTTTGGGGTAAAGGGGTATTTTTAGGGTTCAGGGTCAGTTTTCAGTTTTTGGGGTAAAGGGGTATTTTTAGGGTTCAGGGTCAGTTTTCAGTTTTTGGGTAAAGGGGTATTTTTAGCGTTCAGGGTCAGTTTTCAGTTTTTGGGGTAAAGGGGTATTTTTAGGGTTCAGGGTCAGTTTTCGGGTAAAGGGGTATTTTTAGTGTTCAGGGTCAGTTTTCAGTTTATGGGTAAAGGGGTATTTTTAGGGTTCAGGGTCAGTTTTGGGTTTTCGGGGTACAGGGGTACTTTGTAAAAATAAAGTAAAATTACATTTAAATTAAATTTATTTAATAAAATTAAATTATATTTGATATTTGATATTTGATATTTGTGTGGTATTTCTAGAGCGCGACGTTCGCTCCGGAGGGAGCATCTTGGCGCTTAGAACCTAAATGAACCAGTCCAGGAGGATTAGATGGAGGTTTTGGAATAGTCGTCCGGGAGGTTGAAGATCCATGTTTTTAACAGCTTTCTAAAAGATTTTTCCTGGGTTTGCTGTCTGAGAGTTTTGGGTAATTTGTTCCAAGCTTTAGAAGCAAGGAAGCTGAGGGTCTTTTCTCCTTTGGTTTTGGTATTAAATTATATTATAATATTTTTTATTAATTTATATTCAAAAAATTATTATATACTTACCAATACTTACGTTGTAATGGTATGCGTTGTAAAGGTATATGCGTTGTAAAATCTTGCGTTGTAAATGTATGCGTTGTAAAAGTTTTTGCGTTGTAAAAGTTTTGCTGTAATGGTAGGCGTTGTAAAAGTATGCGTTGTAACGTCATACATCCCTGGAGTGGGAATAGTAATTTTAACCTCTACGCTATCCAGCGCTTTCCCTACTGTTGCACCCACTGGAGTGGGAGTAGTAAATTTGACCTCTACGCTATCCAACACTTTTGCTAATGTTGAACTCACTATAGTTGTAACAATACATTTTAAACATTTTCTAAAATGTTATATATGTTTATTTAATAATATGTTTATATTTATATATATATATATATATATATATATATATATATATATTACCTACTGGCGGTCGCCAGTAGGTATATATAGTTAGGATTTTTTCTCTATGGGATTTTTGAAAATTCTATGTCTAATAACTTTGCCGTTTGTGGACGGAATTGGCTGAAATTTTCAGGAAAATGGCACATTTTGTTTCTGAGCAGCCTTTGAAAATTTGGGGGGGGTTCGTCAAGGGGGGGCCGAGAAAAAAGGGGGGTCCCAAAACGCGTTTTTCCCATGTTAATTTCCATAGGGCGGTTGGCCTCACTTTTAGCCCGAACGGCTGAATGGATTTGCACGAAACTTGGCAAAATTGTAGGGACTGGTAGCCCGATGTGCCTTTTGTAGGTCTCAATATATGTGCTCCAGTGGATTTTGAGAAATTAACGTTTAAAAAAAGATATATATCTGTAAGCGCGGACCGGGCAGCGGCCTAGGACGCGTACTTTTCGCGCAACGGAGCTTTGTGAAGCGAAGCTGATTGGTTCTCCGGCGTCTGTCAACATTCCAAACAGTCCGTAGTGGCCGCAAACAGTCCGTAGTGGCCGCCATCTTGTCTCTCGGTAGGATCGAGAGACAAGAGGAGGCCAAAGCGAAGGGGTAAATGACCATAAGGGGGAATAGTAGATCCTCGCTGACCCCCTAGGTTTGATGTGGAGGTTTTAAAAGGGCCCCGCGGGGCAAAAAAAAAAAATTATAATAATAATCTTACGGCTGAATGGATTTGCACGAAACTTGGCAAAATTGTAGGGACTGGTAGCCCGATGTGCCTTTGCTAGGTCTCAATATATGTGCTTCAGTGGATTTTGAGAAATTAACGTTCAAAAAAAGATATATATCTGTAACAGCGCACCGCTTCGCGTACTTTTCGCGTTACGGAGCTTTGCGAAGCGAAGCTGATTGGCTCTCCGGTGTCTGTAAACATTCCAAACAGTCCGTAGCGGCCGCTATCTTGTCTCTCGGTATAATAATAATCTTACGGCTGAATGGATTTGCACGAAACTTGGCAAAATTGTAGGGACTGGTAGCCCGATGTGCCTTTGCTAGGTCTCAATATATGTGCTTCAGTGGATTTTGAGAAATTAACGTTCAAAAAAAGATATATATCTGTAACAGCGCACCGCTTCGCGTACTTTTCGCGTTACGGAGCTTTGCGAAGCGAAGCTGATTGGCTCTCCGGTGTCTGTAAACATTCCAAACAGTCCGTAGCGGCCGCCATCTTGTCTCTCGGTAGGATCGAGAGACAAGAGGAGGCCAAAGCGAAGGGGCAAATGACCATAAGGGGGCATAGTAGATCCTCGCTGATCCCCTAGGTTTGATGTGGAGGTTTTAAAAGGGCCCCGCGGGGCAAAAAAAATAAATAATAATAATAATCGAACGGCTGAATGGATTTGCACGAAACTTGGTAAAATATTAGGGACTGGTAGCCCGATGTGCCTTTGCTAGGTCTCAATATATGTGCTTCAGTGCATTTTGAGAAATTAACGTTCAAAAACAAGATATATATCTGTAACAGCGCTCCGCTTCGCGGAGATAAAATTATATCTGTATTACCTAGCTGTTGCTAACACCAGTTAGCGACGGCTAGTAGGAGATAGCGACCATCTTGGGCCCCACTTTGCATGTGAGTGATATTTATCACTAATGACATGCAAAGTGGGCATGCCAAGATGTTAGCGACTGGAAACAGTCGCTAACATCGCTATCTCCTATTATCAACTTTTGGAAATATTCGAGATAAGCGCGAATATCTCCAAAAAGTAACAGCTGCCCTGAGCAGTTCTTAGCCATGTTATCCTATGGGAGGTGGATAACATGGCTAAGAGGATTAGCTCGGTAATGCATGAATATCGCTGAGTTTTCAGCGATATTAATGCATTGCGGTCGGTTTTTATCGTATTTGCGATAAACTTTGATAATAGAAAGGTTTATCTGCGATAATTTCTGACGGTAAAAAAATCTTTGCAATGCATCGTTAGGGATAAATATCGCTTAACTTTGGTAATATGCCCCAACGTCTGTTAACGTTCGATTCGAAGGAAATCAGGAAGTGTTGAAAAACATTGTCTGCGCCATCTTGTCTTTTTTCAAATGCCACACTTTTGTCGTGCACGGCAGCCATTTTAGATGCCTTGACCAGACCCACTCTGTGCACGCTGTCGATCCTTAGCATGGCTCCCCACCCTCGCAAGCATCTCCCCCAGGCAGTGGTCACCCCCGCTCTCTGTCTTATGCATGGGTAATAAACCTCCCCCCATCTGCGCTGCTCTTTCCTGAGAATCACACCCTGTGCCCGCCCGACACCTCCCTTTCGCCCTATTCACTACTGCACCCTCTGACACTCCTTTTCCTCTGTGTCCGATTGTCCAGGCTGGTCCTAGGGTATCAGCTAGCCCTGCAGATGTAGTTTATGGCCACAGCTGTAAAGATTCACCCCTCTTCAAAGGAGTTATAGTAGATCAAGGCCCACACTCGATGAGATCCGTCACAGCAGAAGCGTTGCTATTATCTGAAAACCATCCTGTATTGTGATTGGGGAGGGGACCGAGCGTGAAGCGGAAGATTCCAGGGATGACTCTTTGTACATAAAAGTTTTTACAATTATGTGTCACATTAAAAATATATAGCACTCCGACAAAGTAGTAAGATTATAAAACTTTAATAATTTATAAATATATACAAGAAAACAAAAATAGTAATAACATATAAACATTTTTAGGGAAAAACAACGAAGTAGCGGTCGGCTGTGCGAATAGTCCCAACGCAGCACAACGTCCAGATTTCCGGCGTGGGGCGGGTCATCAGTAGCAAACTGTTGTGCGAATAGTTCCAAGGCAGCAGAACGCGCTGAAATCTAGATGACACGAAAGTGATGTCTAGTAAGTTGCCACCCAGCAAATAACGGCGTGGGGCGTCGCGGGGGGTGGGTCTTCAGTAGCAAACTGTTGTGCGAATAGTTCCAAGGCAGCAGAACGATGGCACCAAGGTGATGTCCAGTAAGTTGCCGCACTGGTTTTGGTATCCTACAATGCTGCTCCGAATAACGGCGTGGGGCGCCCCGGGGGAGGCGGCGTGAACGGGCCTCTCCAGGTGGAGTGTCATCTGTTGTAGTGGGGCGCCCCTTTACCGTTTCAGTTGCCATTCCGTCCGTTTTTGGTCCACTGTGTCAAAAGCCGCAATTCAGCTGAGTTGCGCCCACTCTTGCGGTGCAGCGATAGGCGGCTGTCACAGGACTCTCAAAATGGCGGCAGGCTCTTTCCTTTTTGGGCCTGGTCCACTGAAATGGCCCTGGGACACCTTGGAAATCGGACGCTTGTCTGCTAGGTCTTGGACCCCATTCTCGAAAGCGTCCCCTCCGCCTTGAGAATTCATCAAAAGTTTTGGGGGCCCCGACTCCTGCAGGCTTCTGGTGGGGAGCGGCTGCCATGATTGCTCGCGGAATGACTACGACGGAGCTACGAGATGGTGGTGCTCTCATGCTGACGCCAGCTTCAGTCTGAAACATCCAGAAACAAGGTGGGGCTTTCATCGTTTGGAAAAAAAAAAAGTTTTCATCCAATGAAAAGTGTTGTTTTTAGGTCATATGATCAAGCCTTCCATCATTAGGAAACCAAAAGTAAAATGAACCAATGAAAAGTTTTATAAACAAGTCACATGACCTGTTATGCGGCATAGGGTATAAAATGCGGAGAAAATACGTTGGCACGTGAGGCGGCGTCAGTAGCGGACCGATGTGCGAATAGGCCGAAGGCAGCACAACGCGCCAAGATCCGGATGGCACCGAGGTGGTGTCCAGCAAGTTGCAGCACTGGTGTGGCCATCCTACAATGTTGAAAGTCGGCGTGGGGCGCCCCGTTGGCCTGTGAGTTTGCGTCAGTAGCGGACCGATGTGCGAATAGGCCGAAGGCAGCACAACGCGCCAAGATCCGGATGGCACCGAGGTGGTGTCTAGTAAGTTGCCGCACTGGTGTGGCCATCCTACAATGCTGAAAGTCGGCGTGGGGCGCCCTGTTGGCCTGTGAGATGGTGTCAGTAGCGGACTGATGTGCGAATGGGGCCAAAGGCAGCGCAACAATATTTTCTGACGAGAAGACACCACAAGGCGCTGAGATGCCAAGATCCGGATGGCACCGAGGTGATGTCTAAGTTGCGGACTGATGTGCGAATGGGGCCAAAGGTAGCGTAACAATATTTTCTGTATGGAAGATACCACTAGGCGTTGAGATGCCAAGATTCGGATGGCACCGAGGTGATGTCTAGCAAGTTGGTGTGGTCATCCTACAATGCTGAAACTCGGCGTGGGTCGCCCCATTAGCCTGTGAGATGGCGTCAGTAGCGGACCGATGTGCGAATAGGCCGAAGGCAGCACAACGCGCCAAGATCCGGATGTCACAGTGGTGGTTTCATAGTTGAGAGGCACTTCATCTGCAGTGGGGCGCCGAGATCCGGATGGCACCGAGGTGATGTCTAGCAAGTTGCTGTACTGGTGTGGTCATCCTACAATGCTGAAAGTCGGCGTGGGGCGCCCCATTAGCCTGTGAGATGGCGTCAGTAGCGGACTGATGTGCGAATGGGGCCAAAGGCAGCACAACGCGCCAAGATCCGGATGGCACCGAGGTGGTGTCCAGCAACTTGCCGCACTGGTGTGGCCATCCTACAATGCTGCGCCGAAAGTCGGCGTGGGGCGCCCCGTTGGCCTGTGAGTTCGCGTCAGTCAGTGGGGGCTGTTTGAGGATCTGACTGCATTGGAAAGCAATGTGATGCTGTGCGTCGCCCCCAAGATGGAGGTTCCTCGGCTGCAGTGGGGCGCCCCTTGGTGTTTCACTCGCTATGCAGCTGAGTTGCGTGCGCACTTGTGGCGAATAGGCCGAAGGCAGCACAACGCGCCGAGATCTGGATGGCACCGAGGTGGTGTCCAGCAATTTGCCGCACTGGTGTGGCCATCCTACAATGCTGCGCCGAAAGTCGGCGTGGGGTGCCCCGTTGGCCTGTGAGGTGGCGTCAGTAGCGGACCGATGTGTGAATAGGCCGGAACCAGCACAAGGCGCCAAGATCCGGATGGCACCGAGGTGGTGTCATAGTTGAGAGTTCTGAGCAGCGCTTGTAACACTGTCTGAAGCTTATTTGCACCTGCTGCAGCTTCACTATTGCCCTGGTGTGGCCTAAGATCGCCCATGACATAGGCGGCCACCTCCCGGGGTCCGGCGGAACTTTTTTCCTTTTCCTTTCTGCATCTTGTCCCAAATTCGTTTGACCTGAAGACACGACCAGGTCCCTGAATGTGTGCAGGGGGACGCTATTGATTGAATCAAAATGGCGGCTTCACACAAAGCTGACTCAAGCGTTTTCTGGTGGTTTCATAGTTGAGAGGCACTTCATCTGCAGTGGGGCGCCGAGATCCGGATGGCACCGAGGTGATGTCTAGCAAGTTGCTGTACTTGTGTGGTCATCCTACAATGCTGAAACTCGGCGTGGGTCGCCCCATTAGCCTGTGAGATAGCTGTTCTTTGGATTTGGGCCTGGTCCACTAAAATGGCCCTGGGACACCTAAGAACTCGAACGCTCGATTTTTTTTTCCTTTCCTGTACATGCAAAAAAAGGTAAATGCCCGGTATGTTACACGCTTCATCTGCCACGATGAACTCTCCAGAGGAACCGAAAAAATATATAGTTGTGGTAACTATACCATGCATCGTCATATGGAGAGGTGGCACCAATTAATTATAGTGCTGCATAAAAGAGAGATTTGGAGGAGAACCCCTGACCTGCTAGTACATTCATCAAAGAAGTGGCACTGAGAGCTTCAGAGGCAAGGGAAACGGTCCCAAATATTTAGAAGAACTTTGGAAAGATTAAAATGACATGTTTAGATTGTGGTAAATTAATTTCATGTGGGCAGATGAGTGTTACTCTAATAAATACAGCATATGAACATCATCATAGTCGATGGTTGGTAGAGACATTTTGACTATATCCTGGACCTGCCCGTCCTCGCCCAAAATGGCGCCGGAATAAATGGGACTCGTAACTCCTTGTTGTGTACTGGTTGCAGAACCTTGAAATCACGAGATACGTATGCAGTTTTGAAGCACATGGCGGGCGGGGACGAGAATTGATTGAATATTTCGACATCCCTATTGATATTAAGTTCTGATGTGTTATTGATTACTGTACTGTTGAAAGTTCGAATTAACGTCACCCATGGTACTTGCCCGCAAATGTATATCTAGATAATTTTATTGTAACTGGCCCTGTCGTATTTTAATTATAAAATGTACGTCCACCGATTCCGTAACTGTTAGACACCTTAGTTCTTGCAACCTAATGGCCCGCCCGTTACGTTCCTCTACAGTGTAAATGTCTACTCATCACATACGATTACAGTTTGCTCCGTGGCCGGCCCACGTGGTTATAGGCTCGTATTTGTATAATGAAATTTTCACAATAAAGGTTTTTAAAAGAAAACATGGTAGTAGTATATACATTGGTAAAGTTTGTAATAATAGTCACTGTTTTAGAATCATTAAAAGGCAAGTGAAATAAAGCAGACCAATTACATGAAGGGTAAAAGGTATAATACGAAGGAACGCAGTAAAGATAAATGGTCAAGGGCTGTTGTGTTTTCTATTCCTGCAACATAAAGTGATCGATAAGAATCTCATATTCAGGCGTATCGGCGACTAAGACAGCAGGTCGACCCTCTTTTGCTCAACGGCTCCATCATGGGACGAAGAAACGCTCTTTTTCTCGAAAAAAGAATATATTTTACTTGCAGGACAGTTGTAAAATTTCCGGGAAAGTACATTAGCCTGGAACATTATAACATATATTTAAGAAAAAATAATGTTCGGAAGTAATGAAAAGCGTAATTTTTAGGTCATATGAGCAAGCCTTTCATCATTACAATAAGAAAAGTAAAATGAACCAATGAAAAGTTTTATTAACAAGTCACATGACTTGTTATGCTTACGTTACGCGCTGCGCGCCCCGGATGACTTCCGGATGCGCTAACGCGGCGCGTCATATGACGCATTACGCGACAACGCAGGTCCAGAATATAGTCAAAATGTCTCCACCAACCAGCGGTCGGAACACAACCCCTTTCAGCAGGCTAAATAGTTCTGTTAAATGAGAACAGAAGGGACAGGCAACAAGAACCATCAGTGAAAGAGGGGAGGGCTAGTTCTTCTCTACCGGGTTACATTGGGGCGCTACCGGAACTGATCGAATTGGTAGTCTACAGTGTTTCTGGATGTTTCAGACTGAAGCTGGGGTTAGCATGAGAGCAGCATCATTTCGTAGCTCCGTCGTGGCCATTCCGCAACCAATCATGGCAGCCGCTCTTTATCGTTATTTTGGGCGGGGTGGGTGGCGGAGCCGAGCTGTTTTGCAGCCATCATTGTGTGGAGTTCAGTTCATCTCACTAGTTTTGTATTTGTCATGAGGTGTTGTTCCTAATGTTTCTATTTTAGCGAGGTCAAAAAGAGATCCCATTAGTGGCCTACTGATTTTGCTCGATTCCTTTTCTTTTTTTTTACACGATTTTTCGTTATCTGCAAAGACTAAACAGAGTATTGCGACTCTGTGTTTGTTTGTAAATAGAGAATGAACCAAAGAGAACTAATTCTAAAACAGTAAATACTTGGTTAACAATCAATCAAATGGAGAGAGAAGCAGGCACGACGGATTACAACGGGGGCAAAGGCCTGCGTTAACTACCTTTCACTATCTGCAAAGAGAGAGTACTCCTAATAGAAATGAGGGGGGGGGGCACCATTCAAAGCAGATCAGTGTGCATAAACACGAAAATGTTTTCACTTACCACGTACTTGACATTCGACAGCTTATGATATTTGCTATTAAAAAACCATTGAAATTCACTGAAAAAACCATAGGTTATAGACCATATATAGTTAGGAATTAGCATTTACAAAACCTTGAAAATTCACTGAAAAAACCATAGGTTATAGACCATATATAGTTAGGAATTAGCATTTAAAAAACCTTATTTTACTCACACAAAACCATTGAAATTCCATATATAGTTAGTTGCACTAACTATATATCGCGCACCTGCAATCCACTGCTGATCATGTCACATATTACATCATTCATGACATGGTCAGTGACATCACTGATGACATCACTGATGACATCTCAAATGACATCACTGATGACATCACTGATGACAACATCCAGTGACTGTATGTTTCTGTAAAGTTAAAATACATCTTACATATTGAAGAATGAGTGGATGTATAAGTGTCTGGATGAAGGATTTAGTAGGTGCGTGACTGACTGTATGAGTGAGTGATTAAATGTGTCTCACTGAATGCATGGGTTAGTGACTAAACTGTCTTAATTTGTGCATCATTATGTCTGTTGTTCTGTAAACTGCTGCATGTGTTGATCATTAGCTATACGAGAGGCTATATGTGTTATTAATTGTTTGCCCAAGTATTTCTATGGGAGATTGAGTTTGTGTGGGGGTGGCTGGAAGGTGTGTGACTCTATGCATAGATGTGTGAACAGTTTATTCACTAGGTGTATGAGTTCAAGAGTGCATGTGGAAACAGCTACATGGGCAGTTGACTGTGTGCATGAGTGTATTGATGAGTGAATGGATATCTCAATGCTACATGTCATAGTAAGTACATATGTAAAACACAGTACATGTGAGAGTTGGCATATATAAATAACTGTGCATGAGAGCCACCGAATGAGTGAGTGGTTGTATCGATCATTGTGAACTTGTATCAGGGATTGTATAAGAGAGTAAATATGTGTTAGTATATGTTTCAATAAGTAAGGTGTGTTTAACTGTATAGTTGAAGAAATGGAGATGAGATTGTTTCTTTGCATGACTGACTGGGTGTGTGAGTAACTCCATGGATGAGTGGAAGTGTGTGAGTGTCTGTATACACTGAGTGTATCTAAGGTTATATTAGAGTCTGAAGAGGTTTATCGTATTAGCACAAGAATGATGTCAAATGAGATGTCATCAGTGATGTCATCAGTGATGTCATTTGAGATGTCATCAGTGATGTCATCAGTGATGTCACTGACCATGTCATGAATGATGTAATATGTGACATGATCAGCAGTGGATTGCAGGTGCGCGATATATAGTTAGTGCAACTAACTATATATGGAATTTCAATGGTTTTGTGTGAGTAAAATAAGGTTTTTTAAATGCTAATTCCTAACTATATATGGTCTATAACCTATGGTTTTTTCAGTGAATTTTCAAGGTTTTGTAAATGCTAATTCCTAACTATATATGGTCTATAACCTATGGTTTTTTCAGTGAATATATATATATATATGTGTGTGTGTAATTTTTGGTGATATAATTTTTTAAATTATATAAATTATTTATTAAAATTACATTTCTTTATTAATTATTTCTAAGTTTATATTAAATATATTTATTACTATATTAGTTTTAACTTAATTTTAAGACATTTAAAAAAATCGATATTTTGACAGTCTATATTTTTGTAAGTCGATATTTTGGAGTCGATATTTTGGTACTTACCTGTTTGAAGATAGGGAGTCGATATTTTGTCAATCGATATTTTTGACTCGATATTTGTGTATCTCGATATTTGTGTCGTCGATATTATGTCAGTGATCCACCACAACATGACCACATCACCCAGCACCTCTGCGATCTCTACATGCTCCCCGTCGAAAGAAGATAGCCTTCAAACTGCTCACACATGCCTACAAAGCCCTCCATAACACAGGACCCCAATACCTCAATGAATGAATCTCTTTCCATGCTCCCAAGAGAAACCTCCGCTCTGCCGACCTCACCCTAGCCATGGTTCCCCGCATCCACAGGGAAAGAGCAGTGGCAGATCCTTCTTCTACTTCACGATCAAGACCTGGAACAAACTCCCCCACTGCATGGGACGAAGCCTGACACTGCACCAATTCAGAAAGGACCTCAAGACCTGGATATTCGAATGACCTACGGAGATGCTCGCAACCCCTCCACCAGCGCCTTTAGACCATCACGGGTGAGTAGCGTGCTTTAAAACCCCTGATTGATTGAATGCGGTGGAAAAACCATGCCTTTACAGAAAATTCATCCAAAGACATTTTGTGGTGAAAGACAGAGAGGGAAGGTTCAATGCTTTGGATCCAGATATGAAACTGGAAAAGACGATCCAGATCACAGAAAGGCTTCAAAGGAATTGTTTGTCAGACACATTAAAGTGAATGTGTTGCTCAATGGCAGCTAGTTTACCATGAAGTCCTTTCTATTTGCAATGTTTTCAGAGAGATGACAAATTCAAAATTATTGGACCATTGTGAAACTGTTCCTCATCACAAACCTGTGGAAAAGAGAGGGAAATGTTTTAATAAATATGTTGACAGCCTTCTTCATTTCATGCAGCAGCAAGAAAACCCCTTCGAAATAACTGAGCTTGTGCGACTACACAACTTCATGACCAAACAATATGTGGATAACGATATAAAGACTCATCTACTAGATGTCCTGGCACATGGATCAAAACTTTACACAGAACTGAAGCAGGACAGATTTGTATTGAAAGAGAAAAAGCTGTTTGACATAATCACTAAAGCTAAACTTCCATTCTTTAATTGCCATAGTAAGAGGTTTGTTCAAGCAGCTACTACAAAACAGATTACATGATCTTCTTACAACAAACACATTATTTGATGGAGATGCTGCAACCAAACCAGTAAAGCCCAAACTCGGACAAGAGTTAAAAAGAAAAATCTCACCTGAAGCCTTTCAATTCTAAAACGTGTCCTCATTGAAAACTGCTGTTGTTGTGGACTATATGTCACAATTGCGCATGTTCAATATTTCATCCAGGCAAAACTTCGGAGAGTTCGTTCAGACTGTTCTACAGACATACAAGTCAGTGTGCACCTTGCAAGTACTGCACATTGTCTTTGATTGTTATCTTGAACTATCTGTCAAAGAATGTCTACAAGTGGAACAATTGACTTTGGCTGCATCAAAAGGTCAACACATATACCTGTGGATCTTAATAAATTCTGGTCATCAACAACGAATAAGATGAACTTGGAGATGTTAACTTGCCAAAACATTGCTGATGCTTCAGTGAACACTGAATTTCCAAATATTGCAAGTGGAATAATCGTCAGGATTGGTGGCAGCAGAGATATATTTAAAAAGTACAGGAATAGCAAATAGGAAGAAGCTGATTTACGTGTTATGCCACATGATGCGTGGGCTTTTTCAAATGATTCCACTCGAGTCATTGTACTGTCAAATGACACGGATGTTATTATTGCGCTACTTAAATTTGTTGCAATGTTCATAAATCCAGGATTGTCGCAGTTATAGATTTTTTATGGAACAGGAGAGAAAAGAAACTTAATACCTCTTCATATTTTATACAAGAAACTTGACCCAGAGATGCCCAGTGTTCTCATCAAGGCACATATTCTTACGGGTGATGACACTATCAGCAAAATTGGAAGAAAGCTTGAAACTTTAACTGCTAAAACTGTGAAGTTTCTAAAATGATTTGTTGAGACAGAAGAAGAATGTGACTTTAAAGATGTTGAAAAATACCTTGGGAATGTGAGAAAACGAGGTCTTTCTGTAACACATTTGACAATCTTCGGTACAGTGAGTTCAAGAAATCAGACTCGCTAAGTGACCTTCCACCAATGTCATATGCTGTATATGGACACATTAAAAGAGCATTCTATTTGATCAGATGTGTAAATGTGTTGAATCATGCATTTGTAGAGAAAGGTCCATGTGAATTTAGTTGGAAAGATATTGATGAGGTACTAAAGCCTAAGAAATTTCTAAAGCCTCCACCCACAGAACTTACACATACATGTACTTGCCAAATCTGTGCTACAAAATGATGTCCCTGTCGATATGCTCTTCTCAAATGTTCAACATTCTGCAAATGTACCAGAAGCGATTGCCAAAACAAATAAATAAAGTGAACTATGAAAATGTGTTTAGAAGAGGAGTGATAAACATTATTTTTTTCATATTCAGATGATAAACATTATTTGGTGTATACATAAAAGGATTAAAAAACATTATTATTTGTTTTACATCTGTATATGTCTCTTCATCATCTATTATAGCCGCCATTTTAGAAAATGGCAGGAGGGTTGCTCTGAGGAGTAATTCTTTGTCTTTGTATTATTACTTGACCCCAAAACCTATGTTTTGACACCCAAATGATGGTCACAAAGCAACAAAGAGTACTATATCAAGCTCATTAAAAAGAAATAATTATATAATGGTTTTAGAACCATGTTGCTTTGTGACCACCTCAGAGCACTTAGAAGTGATGGAAATATTTAGGCTAGTGTCAGTGTAAGACTCCAGGGGCTGTATTTCATGCAGTGCCTCAGAAACCCCACGGGAATGAGCTCTAGTTTTCTGCACCACCGGACACTATGGTATGGCAGATGGGGACGCTGGTGCCATAGTAAGTGTACTTCCTTCATTTGGATGGCTGCCTGGCCTTTTGTAAATAAAGCAAACAGTTTGCTTCTGCATCCGTGCAGTATTATGGAAGCAGGCACACAGGCAGATAGGCCATCAAGAGTACAATGACTGTGCAGCAGTAGGTGGTGCAGAGGCACAGCACTCCCCAAAGGCGCCCTCTGAAAGGTAGAAAATGGAGTCCCATGAACCCACGAGGCAGCCTCCTGCAGATGGGGGCAGTCACTCACAGAACTTTTCCGCAGGTGCATCTCTGTTTTCCTTTGAATAGTAGGTTGCATGCTGCCTGCTCTGTGAACGATGGAGTGGCTGCTTCAAAGAGTCCCCCTGCTACTCACAAATGCACTGCCCCATGTCAGCTGTGAGTTCATGATTGCCCTGGGGGCAGCGCCTTCTCAGGATTGCAAGTTCTGGAGAAGTGGTTTGTGTAGTTGTGCCAGGGAGAAATGATAATGGTGTTCTGGGTATACTTGTGAAAATGTCATGATCGCTGAATAGATCTTTGGGACTCTGAAGGAGTGGAGCACTCTAGATGTTTTTTTAGGATGCTCACGCAGGTAGTGATCCCGGCAGCCATTATGGCCATGTCTAGTCTATTTCAGACACGCTAGGATGCTGGCAGTGCTCCTTCTGTCGGATTCTCACGGAAGTAGCAGCTTCTGTCTGCAATACATCTCTGACCTGACTTAATACTTACCTGAGGTCTTCACTTTCAGAGTCGATGTTAAAGGACCCGCAATCTGACATTGTCCAGAGCTACGATATGACAAAAGAAATCTGAAAATAGCATACACATTCCTACCTCACTATTCTGCCTAAACCAAGGTAAGGCACTGGAACCAATATTTGAAGAAACCAAGGGGCATATTTACAAGTCTTGGCGCATCTCTGCAAATCAGCAGGGATGCGCCAGAACTGATGCGTCACGCAATTTCCTCCTTGCGCCACCACAGATGCACCGCATTTACATTGCGGCGCACCATGGTGCAAGGAAGGGCAGATGCGTGACGCATCTTGTGGCGTACGGGCTGCGCATTGCTGGAGTCGTGTCGCAAGAGCGACGCAACTCCTGCAATGCACAGGGGCCACCCATACATAACGTGGTGCGTCACTCCTTATACCTGCTTCAAGCAGGCGTAAGGATTTGACGCAGCAGCATCGTAAAAGTGACTCAGTGAAATCATGTAGATTTCACTGCGTCAGTTTTACGGGGCTTTCCTTCGAGGGAACGCCTACCCTGCGACAGAACGCCCACATGAAAGCTGACGCAGGTTTCATGTGGCGCAGGGCTTTACAACGTGACGCATCTGCCTAGATGCGCCATGTTGTAAATAAGTCGCAACATGGCACATTGTTTATGCCGCCGCTGCGTCACAAAAGTGATGCAACGGCAGCGTAAAAGTGTCGCCAGGGGCTCGTAAATCTGCCCCCAAGTACTTACCTGAAGCTTCCCCCGAACAACTCGCTGGCATAGGGAAACAGAAAAAAGGTGTGATAGGATCCTTTTATTTTGTATTACTGGAAGGAAGGCAGGTAACAAAAGTCAGCGACAGAGCGAAAAGGTTACAGGCCATGGGCCATATGTATCAACATACCCTATTGCGATTCCTAAATAGCGATTTTTAAGGAATCGCTATTTAGAAATTGCAAAATGGTATGTCTGAAGAAATTTGCTATTTTTTAGCGATTCCTTAAAATTCCTTAATTGCGATTAGCAAATTGCTAATCGCAATTAAGGAATAATTTCCCATTCATTTCTATGGGCCATGAGGCCCATAGGAATGAATGTGAAATTATACTCAATTTGCGATTCGCAATTTGCTAATCGCAAATTGAGGATATTTTCAAGGGTGCAGGGGTGTCACAAGAACACCCTGCTGCACCCCTGAAAATGACATGTGTGGGCATATGGCGCACATACATGCCCTAAGGGCATGTATGAGCGTCATATGGCACCTTTGGATTTTAAAAAAATTGCTTATTTAAAAGAATTCGCAACTTACCACCAACTAGAAGTTGGTGGTAATTTGCGAATCCTTATGGGCATTTTTGAATTAATTTTTCTTTGATACATTGCATTTAAGGAATCACAACATTTGTGATTCCTTAAGTGCAATCGCAAAATAAGGAATGGCATATATTGTGATTCCTTATTTTGCAGCCAAAATGTTTCATACATACCATTTAGCAAATTAGCATTCGCAAAGGCCGAAATTCTGCGAATTTCGGCCTTTGCGAATGCGAATTTGCTTGATACATATGGCCCTAAGTTTTGTTAAGTCCCTCCAGTGGGGAAACGGGGACACATAGGTAGATGAGAAATACCAACAAAGTCTAGAATATTTCTTCAACAAGGGTTTAATTAATTTAAAAGCACAATATTTTTGGGGCTTGCTCGGGTACAGGCAAAATGAGGTAATCGGTATACGTTTTCTTTGTGGCCAGATCCCACAGATAAAAAGGGGGATGGTTGAAGAAGTGGCTTTTGCCTGGAATGGTATGTATATAACGTGATTGAGATCCTCTGCTGTACAGGAGTCACTTCAGGGCAGGAGAGATCGGCTCAAACTTTCTGTTTCCTCGAGACGATCTAGCTGACTGATTATGCATTTCTAATTTCTGGATTTGAGATTTTGGGTGACCAGCATAGACAATATTAGAACTGTCCAACCTTATATGGGCTAATAGAGTAATTTTGATCTTGGAGGACAGCCAACCAGTTCAACTAAGGCCCTGTCCCACCATTCCACTGGCAGAGAACTGCCTGTCATACTTAAGGTGTCTACAGCTCTTGCATAGATTGGCTCTGCTCAGCATTCTTTTTTTTCGCAAACAAACTCCCAAATCTTTAGTCAGTTTCAGAAACAACAAAAACACAATGACCCTGAAGCACGGGGAGGTTTCTATCCCCAAAATATACCTGACACTTAGTAGACCATATTGCAGTGAGAGAACCCTGAATAATGTCTCACAGGTGCAGTAGGAGTCTACCCCTTCCTGGACCAGGTTTTGGCCATCTTGTTACACATTATGTGTGCAGCAATCTATGTGGTCTGAAGACATTTCAATCCTCCTGACACTGATATTAGAAATAAATAACTAACCTACATTATTGGTCAACGTCGCTGTGGGGCATTAGTAATTTGTCTGCCAGGCTCCAGATTATGCAGCCCACCGCATAGGTCCTATGTATGAAGTGCTTTTGCATTTGCATAGCCTGCGATTTAGAAGTAAAGTTCACTCACTTCCCAAACCTGAACTGTTTAACACTCCAATCCTCATAGTCTGAGTTCTTCCTTTCTCATATGTATGTTTGTGGTATTTGTGCAGCGCCAACCAAGCTTATTGTCATGGAAGGGATGTACATAGTCAGATTCAAAGATGCAGCCAGTGAGTGACTGGGGAGCTCGCTGGGTTAAGAGAGCGGAAGGGAACTGATATTGTCATGTTCTTTAAAGACTTCAGAAGTGAACTGACACTGTCATGTTCTTTAAAGACTTCAGCTCTTCCCTATTTGGAGGAGAATTAGAGTGGCTTGAACGTCTTTCTTGTACACTTCTCTTCCCAGGTAAACAGTGGTGGTGCATTTTTAATGAGAACCTGTTTAGAAACAGGCAAACATATACATGGGTGCTAGAAAACGCAGCAACAAAGTATTCATTTCTGTAAAGTTTTCTTTTTAAAGTTAAAGGTCCCCCCCCCCCAGCCCTTGTTGCAATCTGCATTTACATTTGAATTGTAACCATGTTACGGTCGATGCTCCCCAAATGCTCCATCGCCTCCAGGCTCCTGGAGTCTTCAGCGGTGGTTGTCATTACCAGAGCTAGCATTGTTCCCCGTCTGGTACTTTCCATGCAAGCACACGGTCAATTAGCCGCCCCAGAGGGCATGCAGGCGTCTCATACCCTTGACTGCCTTCCAAACTTCACCTTCCCATTGACGTCCTGGGTACCATAACCTGTCATAATGACTCTGTGCTAGTAGACTACTGCCTTCTCAAGTGATACTGCACGGAAACGGCTTTTACTGAATAGTAGGCCAGGTAAATAAAGGCACCTGCTGCAAACACAAGTGTGCGGACCTTCAGCAGTTTCAATTTCAGCAGAGCCGACCGAACCTTTCATCCTTTTGAAGAGGATTAGAACAGTAAATGTGTTATAAGCAGTGCTTAATGCTCTATTACTTACCGGTAATCTTCATTACTCCTGGTCCCGTTGTCCTCGGCCCATTCATTACTAATGGAGATAACCATCTCCCGACAGAAATTAAAACAAGAGGAATGCTGGGATATCCCTACTGCCCCTCCCCCCGGGAGTATAAAGGTAGTACATACCCAGCAGCCCACCTGTACTAACAAGCCCAGACAGGAAGGCCGGCCGCCCGGGAGGGAGGGAGGGGCGTATGAATGGGCCGAGGACAACGGGACCAGGAGTAATGAAGATTACCGGTAAGTAATAGAGCATTACCCCCAGGTCCCTTATGTCCTCGGCCCATTCATTACTAATGGAGAAATACCAAAGCAGAAAAAGCCGGCCTTCTCAAACCAAACAGAAGCCAACCCGGAAACCACACCAAGGCAGCAACCGCAGGAAGAAAAAGGAAGAACCGGGGAAAACACAGGCAGAGCCCCCGACAACAGAGGACTCCAACCAGCCCAGCACACACCCAACAAAACCAAGGGAGCATAGCCAGACGACCAGACCGGCCACCACAGAGGCCAACCAGCCCACCGCAGGAACACCCCACAGCCAACCAGCGACAGGGAGAGCACAGACACCCAAGCCACCACAGGCAAGAGGACAACAGCAGAAGAGAGGCCAAACAAAGAGAAAGGCCAAGAGCCACCAGGCCAACAAGCCAGAAACGGGCAGAAGAAGACAACCCAGGCAAGAACAGGCAGGAGACAAGCGGACCAGAGGAACCAAAGGTCCAACAAAACCAACCCCGGGAAGAACAGCAGAAGCCCACCAGCACCCAACCCGGAAGGCAAGACTGAGCCCATGGACAGGGAAAGAGAGAAAACCCAGGCACCAGGGAACGAAGAGCAAACCCTAGGAAGCCAAGCCACCAGGTCCCGCAAGACGAGGACACAAGGCAAAGGGAACCAGCACCTCCAGGAAACCCGAGCAGGAAGAACAAACAAGGGCAACCAACCAGGACAAAGAGACCCGGAAAAAGAGGAAAAGGGAACCGAAGGAACCCCAGGAACCCCAAAACAGAACTCCAGCCAAAGCGGAGGAAACTGGAGCAGGAAGCAACAGCCCGAAGAAGGCAAACCTGAACACCAAAGCAGGAGTGCAACCGGACGGGCCAAGTACCCGGAGGACCCAAGACAAAAGCAAGGGAACCACGAAGGACACAACAACCACAGCTAAGCTAAACCAGAGACAGGCCAGGCACAAAGACCCCAAACAGCCCAAGCAAAGGACCGGGGCAGAAACCCAGAGGCCAGAGAGACCGAGGCAAAACCACCCCAGAGGACCTCACAGAAGCAACCGCAGCCAGGGAGGAAAGCACAAGCAAACCACACCCCACAGCCCGGCAAGACCCAAGGCAGGGCAAGCACAGGGGACGAACCCCGCACGGCGAAAAGCCGCAACCGGGGATACAGACAGGAAGCCAAAGCCGAAGCCACAAGCAACCCGCAGAACCTAACCCAAACCGGGGGAAGGCCAAAGAAGGGAAGTCCCCAACAGAGCACAGGCCGGAGAGCCTACAGCCCCGGGGACGCCCCAACGAAACCAAGAAGAGGCAAGCAGGGAAAACAAGAGAGTGAAAGAGCCACGGCCAGAACCAAGAAGCAGACCGGAACACACCACACCCACAAGGAACCGGAACCCCACAGCAGAGGGACCAGCCAACCCACAGGCAGACAGAACACCCGCAAAGGAGTGCCAGGCCATACAAGAAATCCCAACAGAGACCCAATCAGGCAGCCCAGTACCGCAGAAAGAGCTCAACCAGGCAACCCAGAACAGGACGGACCAAACAGAAACAGCAGACCAGCCCAGAACAGGAGCCAACAGGGAGGAAGCCCAAGGCAACAGGCAACCACAGAAAGCCACCGCCAAAGGACAAGCAGAAGCAACCGCAAGCACCAACACCCAGCGCAGTGCGACTCCCACACGACCAAGCAGCGGGGAGACGCTCACAGCGACCCGGAAGAACCGGGAGGCGGGGCACCAGCCACAAAGGACCGAAAAAATCCGGAACACCGGCCAGCAGGAATCCATGCCGCCCAGCAAGCCCAGCAGGCCGGGAGGCAGATCCAGCAGGAGCGACCAAAAAACAGCCCCTCCCGAAAAATAGGAGAATAGGGAAAGCTGAGGCACAACACCAGCGACAGAACCCCTGAAAGAGCGGAGCCAGCAAACCCCCCCCCCCAAACCAGGGGAGAGAAGAACACCACAGGCCCAGGAGAGGCAACAACAACGGCTACCCAGCACCACCACCAAAACCAGAAGAGGCAGGGAGGAAAACCGAAGGAAGAAGCCAAGGCAACCAGGCCAGGCAGGAACCAACCCGGCCAGACCCAGCACAACCAACGAACAGACAATGGAGCGTGGGGACAACACTCCAACCCCGAGAACAGGAGGCAAGACAGAACCCGGCAGACACCAGGAGGCCCCAGCCAGGAACAAACCATGGCAGGCAACACCCCAGAAACAGAAGGGGAGGCCAGGAACAACAGAACCAAGCCAAAGGCAAGCACAGGGAGAGCCAGCGCAAAGGCAGCCTGGCCAGGCCCATAGAAAAAGCCCCGGGAAACACCGGAAGCCCCCGGAAGGAGCAAAGGAAGGCCACAGCACTAGAAAGAACCAGGCAGGCCCCCACCAGGCAGCACACCCAACCACAGACGCAGGCAGGGAGGAACAGAACAGCCGCACCCAAGGAATAGGGCGACAGAGCACCCCCAAAGAACCACCGGCACAACACCGGCAAGCAGCCACGAGAGGAACCAGGCGCAGCCCAAAGGAAGGGAGGAACAGGGCCAGGAACCAGGAGCCCCAAACGCCGACCAACCACACAGAGGCCAGGAAGGGAAGAACCAGAACCCCAAGCAGAGCAGAGGCCACAACAGCCAGCCCGCAGCGGAGGCAAGGCCATCGAGGGAGAACAGGACGGCATGTCAACCGGAACCAGAGGAGCCCGCAGGACCCCCACAACTCCATCAGCGGCCCAAGGAGCAGGAACACCGACCCACAACCAGGCGGGGCAGAACAGAATGCAAACCAACAGGCAGCAGAAGAAAAGAAGCGACCCCGGCACAAGAGAAGCAGAGGGCAAGGTTCAAGCAAGCAGGCAGGAAAACCCCAACAACACAGGGAAACCCACGAGCAAGCAATGGCAGGAACAACGAAAAAGAACCAGCCCCCACAGAGGCGACCGGAACCCACGCCAACCCGAGCCGAACAGACCCATGGAACACCCACCACCGGAGAACCGTAAAAACCCGGGCCCGACCGGAGGCCAGAAAACAAGCAGCGCGGAACCCCGAGACAGCAGCTACAGAAAACCTAATACCAAAGGCGCAGGAGAAACACAGCACTGCAAAATCACGCCAACTCGACAAGGTGCAAAGGGAAGAGGGCAGGCCCCCAGGACGCAGCCCAGCCAGCCCCAAGAGGACGAAACACACACACCCAAAGGGAGCCAAGGAACAGAGGCAGGGAACAAAGAGACGTTCCCCACACAGCGCCCCATACAGACCCACGTACAGCAAAGCGCACAACAAGCCCCAAGCAATGGACACATAAGCACAAGTGAAACATAAAAGTGCACGCACACCCAGAGGGAACCAGGCGCTGAACAACAGAAGGCCACAGTCAACCAACACAACGGAACAACCCCAGAAGGATGAAAGGCCGAGCGGACCAGCTGGGATACGAAAAACCAACGGATCCAATCCGGGCAGGCAGTGGCCGAGCACAAGGCACAGAAAAACAGACCAACGCAGCAGCACATGAAGAAAATGCACAACAAAACCAGGCCAAAACCAGCACCGGCACTCAAACAGCAAAGTCGGAACCGGTCAAAATGACTCATACCACGAGAAGCCAAGGACATCGGAAGGCAACACAGAGCCAGACCTGCGAACCAAGAGGCCCCTAACGTGAATACCAACACAAACAGATGTCAAAAAAAGAAATGCGCGGGACTAAGGACCTAACCAAAGTACCCACGGAGACAGCGCATGTGCCAGCAACAGGACAGGCCGGCAAAGGAACAAAGCCTGGACTCAAGGAAGAGCCTGCCGAGCAGCCCAGGGGAAGAAGGCCCGGAACCCGCGGTGCCGGACCCAGAACCCCGCCACACGGCCCCCACAGCCCAACAGACGTCCCGAACGAGACCGCAGACAGGGGCAACACGGAACGGCGAATGCAAAATGTGTAAAACGGGAACATCCATCAATATATCGTAAAGCCATCCACATATATGCACGTGCAATCCAGGCTCGAACCTGGCAGCCCAGCACCAAAGTCGGCCGTGCACGGAGTAGAAGTCACCCTCATGCAGTAATGAAAGCACCCCACCCCGGACTCAATTCCCCACACGTAGCAGCTCAGGGAAACGAACCCCGGCCACCAACGAAGTCCCACAAAAAACAACGCCCGAGACGGGCTACATTAACAGGGGGAAAAGGAAACGTAGCAAACGCGGTGAAAGCAAAAAGGGAATCCTGAGGGGAATCACCAGCGCACCCACAGGAAGCCACCGGTAAAAAATGAAAACCGCTACGCGCCACTTACCCGAGGGGGCGCCAACAGCAACAAGGCCCCCCCCCCTTCCACCTTCCACACGAAGCCGCCTCCATAAAAGCAGCAAACGAAGCCCCACAAGGCCGGGGAAAACAGGAAGGCAGGAACATCTCGACTCCCAACCTGCCAAGCCACAGGGAGACAAGAAAACAACCCGGAAGGACTCTAGGGAGGCCGGCTCACCAGCCGCAAAGGGCCGGCACGAAATCCAAAAGCATGAAAAGACAAGAGCCGGCCAAAGACCAAGCCACTCAGCAAGCCCAGCAGGCCGGGAGGCAAGGAGCCAGATACCCCAACCGCACAGCCAGGCAGCCGGTCGGGGAACCACAGGAGAAGAAGCTACTCAAGCCCAGCAGGAGCAGCACCAGCAATCATCAGCAAAAACTGTCGACAGACAGAAAAAAAGAACAGGTGGGCTGCTGGGTATGTACTACCTTTATACTCCCGGGGGAGGGGCAGTAGGCATATCCCAGCATTCCTCTTGTTTTAATTTCTGTCGGGAGATGGTTATCTCCATTAGTAATGAATGGGCCGAGGACATAAGGGACCTGGGGGTAATTTGATGCAGTGGTGGCACTTTGAAGATCGTGAATTATTTTTCATCAGTAGTTCTACCGGCTGACCCCAATGAAGCTAATTCAGTCTTTACCGATTGGATTAACCAGCCGTTGGATGGCCTGATCCCGGCTAAGTTGTCTATGAATCGCAAATCAAAACCCAACCCATGGTACAACACTAAATTAGCTGAACTGCGAAAAAATCTGTAAAAGGCTAGAAAGAACCAGGAGAAGGGATTTTGACCCAGCCTCTAAGGATCGCTACTGGGTAGCCATAAGAAGCTATCACAGGGCCATCCAAGTTGAGCGCACAGCATTTTATGCTCAACAAATCAGTGAGAGTATCAACCCAGCGAAGAGTATCTTTTCGATAGTCTCCTATCCCTCCAGAGCAATTACTTGCCCTATGCTCCCAAATCAAGTCAGGCTCTCCAGCCGATCCACTGAAACCTGACCAATTTCGGAAAATGTTATCCACTATCTCACTTCCCTTAGGACAGGTGATCAATGGGTCTCTTGGTACAGCAGTTGTGCCTACTGCTGCCAGGGTGATACCGCTGCCTAAAAACCCTCCTCAGACGTAAAAAAAAAAGAAAACTTTCGGCCGATCTCCCTGATACCTTGGGCCACAAAGATCATGGAGGCCTATATCAACTCCCTCCTCACGGACCACCTGAACTCCAACAACAGTTTAGACCCTTCCTAAAATGGCTTCAGCCAGAGTCGGCGCTCTTGGCTGTGACAGAACATCTTTGGACAGCTCTGGATGCAGGGCAGACTCTGCACTGATCCTTTTGGATCTCAGTGCCACGTTTGATACTGTGTCCCATGCCATTCTGTTGCGATGCCTGGAGGAGGCTGGAATTGTAGGCTCAGCCCTCAAGTGGCTCACCTCATTCTTTGCTGATAGGATTTTTCAGGTGATATATCCCCCCTTCACCTCTGGCATCTTTCCCATCAAGCAAGGGGTGCCCCACAGCTCCTCCTTGAGCCCTCTGCTTTTCAATCTATACGTACAACCGCTGGCTGTAGTAGCCAAGAGCAGAGGGCTAACCATGGTCTCCTACACCGATGACACACAGCTGGTGGTAGCTCTCTCAAGTGACTGTAAGCAGGATGCTCTTAAGTTTCAAAGCGATCTTGTAGCAGTCGCCGAGTGAATGACCACCAACTGTCTCCAACTTAACGCTAACAAGCCGGAGGTGTTGTTGGTGGAAAAGGACCATGGTCTATGGAACAAGCTTTGGTGGCATAAGAACCTAGGCACCGCCCCCTCCCCCAAGCAGGCAGTGAAGAATTTAGGGGTTTGGATGGATGCTTCCCTCAACTTCCAGTCCCAAACTAAAAGGGTGGCTGGAACATGTTTTGCGCTGTTGCGAGGACTCAAACCCATTCTGGGCTTCTTTGATGTCCCCACCAGGAAGATCATCATTCAGGCCTTGATTATGTCTAGACTTGATTACGCTCACTCACTGTATTGGGAAGCTAACAAGACAGAAATAAATAGGCTACAGAGAGTACAGAATGCATCCGCAAGAACTCTCCTCAGTTTAAGTAGAACCTGTTCAGTGACTAACACTATACGCCGTCTTCACTGGCTGCCTGTGGCCGTGCGGATTAAGTTCAAGGCTCTCTGTATAGCCTGCAAAGTCCTGAAATCTGCTTCTCCTGGTATTCTGGCTGACCTGCTTTTACCCTATGCTCCCTCCCGTCAGCTCCGTTCAATGGGACACCTGGTGGTGGTCCCCGGGTTAGGAGGGTTCGCGTCGGAGGCCGTTCTTTCCGGCACTGAGTGGCAATTCTTTGGAACTCGCTGCCTGCCCACATTCGTGGCCTTAACAGTTATCTAGAATTCATGAAAGCCATCAAAACCTCTCTCTTTCCCACTTTGTAGGCCTCTCTAGGGCCCGTCCTTGATCTTGTCACCTCATTGCTGTCAGCGCCGGGATGCCTCTTTGCTGGGGCAGCTGTCACGCTTTATAAAACCCATTAACATTAACATTCAGTACAGAGGAAAGGGAGAAGAGAAAGATGGAAAATCTGAGGCAAAGGGAGAAAGCAGTGATGAAAAAGAACCTGCAAGATTGAGATAAAGGGTCCAAGAGTGTAAGTTAAAGAAAGGCATGAGGTCCATAGGATCGCCGTACTCGCGGTGGCGGGAACTGCTGCAGTGGCAGTCTGACCACCACATTCCGAGTGTAGCAGTCCCACTTCCACAAGACCGCTGCAACTGTCGGGGATCCGCAATCCCTTGAGAGGTCTCGCACAGCAATATGCTAGCGTTGCCACTATGTACGGCACTGCTAAGCATATTCTGAGTTTCCTCACAGCCACAGTTTTCAAGTGGACCTCAAGTTGAGCCAGGTCTCTGGCTTCAGCCTGGGTAAAGCCTTCAGTGGGTCACCCACCCTAGTGTTAAGGGTGGCTCAGCCCACACCCGCCATACCATAAAAGCAACCTTAACAGAGTAACACATAATAATGTTATTGACAAACGTGATTTTCTGCTCTAGAGAAATTATGTGCCACGGACACTGAGCCAGTTCACAAATTACAGAAATATTTCATAAGCTTCCACTTAGATCCATAGTAAAATCTGTGGCTCTTTAGAAAACATGAGAGATTTGGACGAGCTATAAAATGTGCTCGCTCAGTGCAATATAGGGCAAGCATGAAAACATTTTCCTAGTCCTGGATAGTGATAGAACAATGAGAAAGCCCAGCTCATTCACCCATTGCCCAGCATGTTCCAATACCAGTCTTTACATATCTCCCAGTTCCATGTTTGGTACGCTATGTAACCTTTACCATGTATCCATTAGCATGCAGCATCTCTATTATGCAGTCTTTACCATGCAGATAAGTACCACGTAGGCCATATTTAGGTACCTTACAACGCAGGACTTTACCACAGAGGTAAGTTATTATTTGTCTTCTTAAATAATATAATACATGAGTATAATTTTTGGGGGTTCAGGAATGGAAGATGTAACACCACTTTGAATGCCAGGCCTCTATTTTGTCATTTATTGGGAGTAGTTCTCACCTCTCCTCAGGAGGGCAGAAGGCTGTCTTGTGCCTAGAAACTGTAAATTGCCACTGAACATTTGGGCAACTGAGTGTCAACTTTCTAATGTTGCTTTATAATCAAAAGTTAAATAAAAGTTTACTTCGGCATCAAGTAGAGTTTAATATAGCGATTTTTTGATACCTTGAAGTACAACATTTAGTAGTCTCATTCAGTTAGCACAACTGAGTTGGCAGCGTGTAACACGCTAATAGCCAATGAGGCTTCTAGCCTTTCTACAGTAAAAATGTAAATTTGGGGGTTTTTAGGGTTAAAATATAAAAATACATGTTCTCATTGTTACATGTTCTCCTTTTTAATAGATACTACCCTGCCTTAGGGCCAGATGGCTACCTGATTAGGCACATATGCATTATAAAGGAGGGTCTGGACTTTGTCATTAGTTTAAATAGCAAAGTCAACCTAGCAGTTTGCTTTATCCGTCTGCAGTGGCACACTTATGTTTGCACAATAAGTGCTGCAGCCCATGAGGAACACTTTAGCTTACAGGCCCTAGGTACCTCTAGTATTATATACTAGGGGCTTGTAAGTGAGTTAGCCCATGTCAATTGGCTACTATCCAATTAAATATAAACTTTTAAGTATCAGAGCATTGGTACTGAGGTCTGGTTAGCAGACCTCAGTACACTCTCAGAGTCATTACACCAGCACCCACTAGTCATAAAGTGGGGCTGAACCTGCAATAAGCCATTTCCTCAAACAAATTAATTCCATGACATCAGCAGGGAAAAAATACAACATATTGAATCAAAATCAAGAGTAAAACAAAATACTCCAGAGGTGGAACTAACACAAGAATAGGTCAGTCAGTCAGTCATAAACTTTATTTCGGCCATGGGTCATAAAAGCAGTATACAGATAAGAACACAATAAAAAATGTAAACATTAAAAATGAGTGAACTGAACAGGTCAACTGAGTTATGACAATAAAATCCTTTAAAATCATTAATAGAAATGTTAATAAAAGTTGATCACAAACTGTCTAGTAAGTGGTTGATGGCATTAGATACAAAACGTGGAGGCTAGATTTTAATATCTTATATCTTCTCTTATCACTTGCCAGCCCCCACCTCATTTTATAAAATAAACTACCTAGGCGTTGAGCACAGGATTTTGCGCCTTAAGGTTGGCCTTTCTTTGACACCACATATAAAATAGAAATCTTGAGGTCACAAATACCATCAAGGGGGAGGGGTCAAATCTTAAAATACGGTACACTGACTGATAATTTCTGATACCCAAATTTTTACAAAGTTGTAAGATCCATTTGGCTCTGGGAGTGGCGTAGGAAGGGCAGAAGAGTAAGATGTGTAAATCTGATTCTATACTAGCTGAACAGCCTGGGCAGTCCTTGGGTGTAGAATTTGCTCCAGCCCACTTGTTAGTAAAATCCCTTACCGGAAGCGTTCCGTGTCTAAATTGCACGTATAGTTTTTTTGCAAGGGGGGCTGGATGGTATCCAAGAATTGTTCAAAGCGATACGTGCATTTGACTTCCAAAAATCTAGAGATTAGCTCCCCTACGTTACCATTCCGATATAGAATGGCTAGGTGGTGATCTTTAAGCGCTAATGCAAGAGATTTATTGGAAATACAGGGGCAAGACTATTCTGGGGTGAGCCATAGGTCAGCCCTTCCCAGGGACTGGCATAGGTGTTTAATATGCATAAGCCAAGGTATCTTCCCTGCCCCCTGCGTGAGTAGGAAGTCATTCAGTTCCTCCCTGTAAGGACTAAGCTCTGGAGTGCTCCAGAGTCGTCTCCAATAGAGTAAGGGGCGATCAGTGGTGGTGTCCCTAATTGGGGTCAGGCCAACGTATAGACTTAGATGGAGTAGGGGAGTGCTATGGGGGAGACGTAGTAGGCGTATCAGAAAGCTGTTCTCGGTCGCTTCCAGAGTGCCTATATTAGTGTGGCCCCAGAGTTCTACTCCATAGGGCTCTCCTCCCCTTGCTTGGGCCTTGTATATTTCTATTGGAGGCGGTAAGATTTTTTGAGGGCATTCGTTATGTACCTTTAGGATACCCCCTGATACCTGAGCTAGTTTAAGGTTGGCTTTGCCCACGTGAGACCACCAATCCATACGATCATTCAGGGTGATCCCCAGATAGTCGAATGTGGATGTTCTTCCCAGGGCCTTGCCCTTCAGTTGGGGGTGAGGACAATTTATCGTTCTAGCATTAAAAACCATGTATTTTGTTTTATCAAGGTTAATCTCCAGATTCCTGAGTGAGCAAAAGTTACAAAATGCATCCTATGTACGCTGTATACCCATAGATGACTTGGAGATAGGTAACGTATCGTCAGCGTACATTAGAGCTGGGATAAGACGGTCTGCCAGACATGGGGAATCTAGATCTTTCAGTCCTAAAACATTATCAACCAGGCCATTAAGAAAGAGCGAGAAAAGTGTGGGGGCCAGCACGCACCCCTGCCTGACCCCCTTTTCGACTCCAAAGGGAGCCGAAAGCTCTCTCATTTTTCCATAACGGACCCTGGCATAGTTTCCTTGATGCAGACGTTGTATCATTTGGCATCGATAATGGGGATTCCCATTTCTTGCAGGATGGCCCAGAGCTTGTCTCTATTCACGAGATTGAATGCAGATCGGAGGTCTACGAAGATCAGGTACAAACTGCGTCCCCCCTTGGTGACCACTTTCCAGTGGATTAGGTTTAGTCTAAAAAGTTGATCCATAGTAGAAACCGTAGCCCTAAACCACGCCTGAAGGGGGGTAAGAATCTTGTGGTCTTCAATCAATTACTGTAGCCTGCAGAGAAGTATTGGGGCAAACAGTTTTTGCAAGATGTCTATGAGGCTAATTGGTCGGTAGTTCACCGGATCAAGGGGGGAGCCCTTCTTAAGAATAGGAATGATTTCGGCTCTGAGCCAGGTGGGCGGAACTTCCATGCCCTGAAAGATAGCATTGAACAATAGCCAGATATATCGTGCCCAAACCTTCTGCTCGCTAAGGAACATGTCACCCGGGATCCTGTCAAGGCCTGGCGCTTTTCCTGACGGTAAGGACCTCAAGGCAGCATGAACTTCTAACATGGTGCATCTAGAGAGCCCCTGGGCCAGGTTTTTAGGGTCTTTACTCTCTGAGAGCACGACCGGGGGGCGAGTGATGGTTAAGGAATACAAGTTTTTATAATGCATGATCCAAGCCTCTTCGCTTACGTTCGGGGCTATGGCTGAGGGACCGTCAGCCTTTCCGGACTTTACCAGATTCCAAAAGGCCCTGTAGTCACGGTTATCCAATGCTAGTAACAGCAGGGAAAAATACAACATATTGAATCAAAATCAAGAGTAAAACAAAATACTCCAGATGTGGAACTAACACAAGAATAGGGATGAGAGACTCCTAAAAAGTCGTGGAAATGAGATAGATGAGTAAGTCAGTCAATCCTAAGCAATGGGCTGAGCCAATGAACATACTATGAACATTGTATACAATGCTATCTGCAACAGAAAGCAGAAGCTTTCTGTAGCCAAGCTGCAAAAAGGACTCATTGAGCTTGCAGTGAAATACAAAGCTTATTGGGGAAGTCTACTTCAGAGACCTGCAAATGCCAACACTGCATACTAACAAGAGGCAAACAAACAAATATTGTGTGGATCCTCCTGAAATGTTCAGTAAATCTTGGTGAATGCATAAAACATTTGAGGACCAGGTGTACTCACTTATTAAGGGAGACTGCTGTCTGCTTTTCCTACAAGTGTTGCAGTGCATAGTTGATAAATGGTCTATGAAAAGCCATTGTTCTAACCTGATAAAGTTTAATGGCCATACTAAATGGAGAAAACAGGGAAACCCCCTCACCTATTACAGTGAATATGTCAACTAGAGAGGAAAGTACAATATTCTGAACAGAGCAATATATAAATTTCCTTGGGTGTGTACAGAGGAAGAAGAAGCATATTTTCCTCCAGGAGGAACTGTATGTAGGGTTACTTGAATTTCAGGTTGATCACCTCACATACACACCTGGAAGCTAAAAGTTAGGTAACAGAGAGATGCATCCTTCAGGGGTTCAAACGGATAAGTTGTCAAAAATAGCAGTAACTACCAAAATGGGAACAAGGAATTCCTCGCTATAAGTCTGGCATAGGGCTCTTTCCTGCATATACCATCTCAGTAACCCCTATGAGTATAACAGCAACAAACTAGAGGCATAACAACTTAGCATGAACCTACCCCGAGGAAGTCCAAGGTCTTATTAAGGACCCCAGAACAAGCAGCAAATTGCATTAAGGTACACCAGTTATAAGTTGATCCTTACAACAGGATTATACAGAGCCGGAGATTGAGCCCTAATTCTCTCAAGGAGGCCTGCATGAGACCAAGTCTCTCACTCACATACCATTTCATACATCCCCTGGAGGCTAGGAAGGGAAACTCAAGGCCTTCTCAAAAGAGGCAAAAACAACAGGACGGTCCACTTTCACTCCATTGGCATCTGTTACAGGAGTGGGAACCAGGACCTCTATTACCAATGAGGAACCACCATAAATATTTTGATCCTCCTTGCTGATTCCGTGGCATGTCCTGGGGACAGATAGCATGTCTAGGCTGTTAAAAAGGAAGGATAGAAAACCTATCCCTCAAATCCCAGCTTGAGGGTTTTGCTATCAGGAGGAGTAAGAAGGAAGCTGGATATTGTCCTTGGATGTGAAGAATCACAATCCTTCTGTATAACCACCTATTTAGTAGTCTTTACAAATACATATTATCTGCATTACAGAAGTTGAGGGATCTTGCAATGGCATCTAGATGGCAGTCATCTCCCTCCAACTGAAGAAACAGGGCCCCTTATTGTTAATTAAAGACTGTAGTTTTCCTGAGTCCCCTCAGGCCCTCAGCCATTCATTCCTGCATCCATAGTTGCAACCGGGGGAGCTGATGGTCTAGTGCCTGTCGGGGACCATCCAATAACTGGGCTCCCTCATGAGAGAGTCTGACATCAGAATCAGTATATATCAAAGTTAAGTGATGTAGGCCACTAAAATATGTTGAGGGGGGTACTAGTGAGCCAGGCAGAAAGATGGCTGCCTCTTCAGGAGGCTCTGCCAGCCAGGTTGACAATCCAACATTTATCCGTGAAGTGGAGCGGCATCATCCGTGTAAGACAATACCCAGCACCCCGATGCCTTGCTGCATCTGATGATAACAGTGCAGAGAAGGAGAGTGTGATGAAATCAAGATCTCGCTCCTGAGGAGGCGCAGCCTGATAGCTGGTATGGCAGAGGGTAGCTGACTTCTGTAAATAATGGCGCTAGGGGAGGGCGGCCAGCAATGCCTTTTACCCGTGGGGGAGCTTGAAAGATAGCAGTGGGTGCCAAGTGATCCTGGGAGGCCTGCGGTGACCCTAGTGGTGAGTGGAGACATAGGGCTCACCATAACCCCCTCGCAAGCCACCCGGGATGATGCAGCACTTGGACTCACACAGGACCGCGGGCTACTAATTGGGCCTGTGGCTAGTTAACATTTGGGTAGGGAGATCCCATCTGTGAAATTGAAAGCATGCTTCGCCCGGTAGAGGCGATCCTTTGTGATGCAGCTGCAGTATACAGGCCTGTCCTTGTCAGCCGGAATAAGAGAGGATCGTGAGGCGACAGACCTGCCTGGTGTGGTATGTGGGGGTGCAGAGGCACGGTTGCCTTTGGCCCTGAATCGTCGGCTGAGGATACATCTGTGTTTGCGCCCCCAAGTGTGTGGCTCTGGGAACTTGTGGCATCAGCCTTAACATCTGGGGTTCAGGGCCTGTCTGCTTTTGCTGGCCTGCTCGTGCACTCCAAGGATGGTTTCCTGGGAAAAGGCAGGGCTGAAAGAAGGGCCTTCTTTCGATGGCCTGGTAGCCTACTTGCCTCATCAGGGCTGGACTGGTGGAGATTTTTGCTGGGGGTCCATTCAGAGATGGGCTTGAGGGGGAGAAGAATATCTGGTCATCTGCACTGCTGAACGCTCCTTCCTGGATCTCACCTTGCATGGCCTCAGTGGGCGGCGTTGTATGTTGGTGCTGTCCTGGTCACGTGGAAGGGCGCTTTGAGGACTGGTCCATTCCATCTGGGAGAGCTCATGAGGGGGTCTGCTGCCCATCTTGAGGACTTGTATGTGCAGGACTGTGCACCTCTATCACTGACACTACACCCTGAGAACTGTAGCCCACTGGCTACCTCAGGTGTGCTCTTACCGGCCATGATTATGCACACAGGGTGATACAGTGCCCATTGGTGAGGCCCTACATCTGCGACCTGATTGGGCCTAAGAGGTGCTGAATTACTGGTGGTGGACCCTGGATCCGGCCTCATTCAGAGATGGGGACAGCCCCACAAGCATAACCTGCTTGGCCACCCAGCATTGGGATGCTGCATTATGTCTGCCTAGTGGGGCATGCATGGAAACCAGTGTGGTGCCAAAATGCTGTGAAGGACTATAGTTAAGTCACCATCAAAGAAAGTTTCAGCGGATCCCACAATCTTGGCCAACTTTAGACCAATCTCCATCCTCACTTTTCCAGAAAAAATATTAAAACAACACATTGGCAACATGTTGTCCCAATACGTGGAGGATCACTCATGGTTAGAGGAAGAGCAATTTAGCTTCCAGCCTCGCCGTGTAACTGAGACCACATTGCTTTGTGCTACTGACGAAATGCGTAGGAAGACAGCCAGCAGGCATTTGGTGGTGTTGGTCTACCTTGACCTGTCAGCTGCCTTTGACACAGTGAACCACCACACTCTAATGTCTAGACTATCCTCAGTGGGTGTTGGTGGTCCTGTGGCAAAGTGGCTAAAGTTATATTTACAAGATCGTTGCCAGGCTGTGGTCATGCCCCCTTTCTGCTCTAAATTCAGAACAATTGAAGATAACGCTCCTAAGTCCAATTATGTTTAATGTATTTATCAAGCCATTAATCTGTCTCCTCAAATCCTACAAAATCATGGTTATCAATTATGTAGATGAAACTAAACTGATTAATTCACTCAACAATAATCGGTTGGATTTGACTAGTAATTTTCAGGCCTGTATATTAGACATATCTAATTGGATGAGTGCAAATTCCCTCAAGTTAAATGGAGGTAAAACATAGATCCTGTGTTGTCCTCCAAGTAAAATCCCAGGATCTGTACCCTCCAATATCTGGCCTTTGCCTACAGAGACCCCTCTTGGAATTTTAACGATGGTCCAAAATCTGGTAGACTTGCTGGATGAAGTTCTTTCATTTGAGAAGCACATGAATGGAGTATTTGGGGTATGCTTCGCTCTTGTCCAAGGCCTTGGAAATTGTAACCATTTGCAACCTGTCAAAGCAAGATCCCTGATTTCTAGATGCGTAATACTCAGTAGGTTGGAATATTGTAATGCTCTTTTTCAGGTAGCCCCTAACTTGTTAAAGAAATTGGAACGCGTCCAGATAGTTACAGCCAAATTAACATTGAACAGACCTCTGAGCTCCTCTGCCTGTGGTGCTCTTGGAGATCTCCACTGGCTACCCATCAAACAGATGATTACTTTTAAATCGCTCTATACTGTTTTTAAAGCTCCGCATAACAAAGGATCAAAGCCTTTTCAGGCTATATTGATGAAATGCACCCCTGGCAGCTCAATTCGTTCAACCACAATCAATTTTGTTCTAGAGCAGAGATTTAGCAAAGTGGGGCAAGGAGGGCGTGCCTTTACTGTTAAAGCGGCACAGTTATGGAACAAGTTATTATCCCAAGTAAGATCCCAAACTGACTTGCTTAAGTTTAGGAAGGCCCTTAAAACTTGGCTCTTCCCTAACTAATCACTGGGAGGACATTTTAGACTTCCGCTGTTGTACCCTATTTCTGCATTCATCAATGACTTTTAGCTATCTAGTGCGAGGATACCATTCTGGTCACAGTTTGCTCTATAAATAACTGATTCAAATACAAATGAAAGGAGGTATTGTCCTATGAGCGGAACAGCTTGACTTTTTGGGCCTGGCGTGCCCTGACTCAAGATGTGCAACCCCAGTGGCCGTGTGCGTGGCCAGCCTGTCTCATGGGAAAGACAAAAAAACCAATCCAAGATGCCCTTTCAATCGTGCAGGATGGATCTGTAGTGCTTCTGATTTGGAACAATAGGACCCACCTAAACCCAGCCATCCTGAGAGGAGGCAAATGCATTGCTGCACCTTTGAATAACACATGTAAAACAGCACTAAAACGAGGCAACAAAACAAGACCCAGCACTCTTTTAAGTCGAGGCAAAAAAAAACGAATTAGGTGCATTTAAAGTGATACACACATTTACTAATCCAATAGTTTCAGAAGAAAGGCAAAATATATTTGTTAATGCAGACTCCCAAACATCAAGTAACTGAGGCACAAAACCAGAATAACATGTAGCATATATACATGAAACAGAGAAACTTAGAAATTATATACACAAAGTAAGTAACACCTCACCGATCGTTCACTCAGCATCCTTGCCAACTCAAGCTGGAGGAGCCCTTTTTACAACCCAGGCAGGATTCTCAATCCGGACCCAAATTCACTTGTGATGACACATCTGCCGCACAAGCCAGCTCCCATCTGGGTAGCAGGATTCCCTGCTTTTAATATCTTTACTCAAGAAACCTCGCCCCCTTTCTTCTATTACCAAAAAACCGAGCTGTCCGTACCGATCTGTGTCAAGGTCAAGACAGAAGCTGGCCAGGCCCCTGTATTTTGAGTCTGAGACAGAGCTGTACCTTCCACACATTTCTCTGGCAACAACAATCTCTGTCCTGAAATGTACCAAGCATGAATCCCAAACAACATGTTCCTGTTTATTTTGCTCGATAAGGAGCGAAAATGAGTGAAGAGTGAAAACATCCACTCCCCACCTTGCAGCTGCCTGCTCGCACAGAAAATAGAGTCTGTTACTAAAAATGGAGTCAGCACAGAAAATGGAGTCAATTACAAAAGATGGATTCAATGGTCAACATATCATTCTTAATAACATTACTTCTGTCCTTTGACCATTGACTTTCATGACAGACTGGTCTGAAATCAACTGCTTTAGGTCAAAGCATAGATAAGAGATTAGGCTCACACTGGATAAAACAACATAATGATATCAAGATACATATTGCTTATATTATCCCGCCTAAAACAGAGCGTAGTTTACCAAAATCCGGCACATCTAGACAACCAATCGCACCATTCTTTCTCTACATCCTTCTTGACATCTTTAGCCAACTGAATCAATTTAGAATAATCTGAAAGATTGAAGCAACACATTCCATTAAAATCTGAATATCCGTGATAATGTTTTAAGAGTAAATAATCAAGCGCAGCTCTGTTTTGTAAGATAGCTTTTCTTTCCCCTACACATCTAATAATAATTCTGCTAAAGCAACTGATATATGATTAATATTTTTCACTATCAAACATGCTAGTTCACTAAAGGCTCTAGAATTATTAATAGTTAGGCCTGGAATTCCTACTATTGAAGCAGCTAAACTGATATATTCAGACTTAGATAAAAAAGGAACTTCATAATCACAATGTTTACTGAGTTGAACAGCGTCTCTCATATTCCGCACGTGTTGTAGAATTTAATGGGAACATCATGAGACTCAATCTAGTAAAGGCTGATGGTCCACCTGTAATATTTGCTGGGATATATGTGTATGTAACATTACCACAAGAAAATAACCACCTCATAAGCAATTTAACGTGTTTGATATGGCTGGCAGCAGATACTACATCTTTACATGACATATTGTTATGCATATTTTTACATGTACTCTAAATTTAATTTTTGCATAAGATTTGTTGTTCCCACGTCATTTGTGATTCAGTTCCTTCAAGTCGTATTTGAGCACATTTACCAATGTTAATTGAATCGCAGGTCATATTATAAAAAATGTCACCTTCAGTGACATTGTACATTATCACTTGTGTTAGATTATTCCAAGTATCATCAGTAGTTTCTGTATAAAACCAGCAAGACTCATAAGGTGACATGTGAGTACTCACATCATATTCCTTCACTGCCTCGTCTGCATTTGTGACATTGAATGACTGCAGCAGTATATTGATGGGGTAGGTATAGCTACTAGATCTGTGGAAATAATATCCATTGTGCTCTTCATGTTCGTCATGCAAAAGTATGACCTGTTGAGGACTGCCTGTGCAAGTTGAGCCAGCAACAATGTCAGTCTGCACTGTTGGCTGGACACTTCGGAGAAAGGGGCACTCGGTCTCTCCCGGCACTACTCAAACATGGTCAAAAACACTCCAGCTAGTGCAAGCAGAGCATAAACACGCCATGCTATGATCTAAAAGAACAGAGAACAAACAGGTATTATTCATTCTCGCAAGTAACATTTATTAGCAGGCACATGTTCCCACTCCTCCTGCCCTGGTTTCATGATTAACAGGACTTGGGGCATATCTATGAAAAACCTGTTTTGCAAGTCCCTTATAGCGATTTTTTGTGAATCGCTAATATGGACTGCGATTGCAATTAAGGAATACTTTCCCAAAGGAAGAGGTGTGGCGCCGCGGTCAGGGTGACTGACTCCGGAATCTGGGGATCACGGTTCGATCCCCGGTGGCAGATTAGCCCAGCACCATGTGACTCTGGGCAAAAGCTTGCTTAATCTTCCCGACGGCCCCCAGCACCTAGAGACCCTTACGGCTGATTGTCACGCTTTACAAATGTGGATTCTTATTATTATTATTCATTCCTATGGGCTTAGAGTCCCATAGGAATGAATTGGAAGACATTCGCAATTTGTGAGTACCCATTAGGTACTCACAAATTGCAAATACAATTTCAAGGGTGCAAGTGTGTCAAAGGGAAACCTTGTTGCACCCCTGTATGTACCCTAAGGGCATGTATGTGTGCCACATTGCACTTTGAAAAATGCAAAAAAATATTTTTTTCAAAGTAATCGCAAATTACCACCAACTTGAAGCTGGTTGTAATATGGGATTTCTTAAGCCAAAATAGAACAACTTGGGTGCTTTCTGCATCGCATTTAAGGAATCGCAATTTGCGATCCCTTAAATGCAATCGCAAAATATGGAATCGCAGATTTTGATTTTCTCTATTTTGTGATGGTCTTTTGGGAGGATACATCTAAGCATTGGCGGATTTCACGGATCCACGATCCGTGAATTTTGCGGATTTGCGTATTGTTGATCCGCAAAATTCGCGGATTTGCGGATTGCGCTCGTGAAAGTCAAGGATGCAAAGGCCTCTATCCAGCATCACAGCTGATTTTCGACGGTAGATTTGGGAAGAAAGCACACCTGCCCAGCCTCGACAATGCTCATGATTGTTTTTGGGCTGATTTATGCATCACTGAATTTGAGCTTCAACTGTCCATCATAGTGGGTAAATGGCGGGAAGACGGTTCACACCGCAAGTGTGTGGGCGGGGCCAAAGGGGCGGGGCTTCCATGCGAGCACACATGCCTCTGGTGTGTATAAAAGGTCAGAGACCGATCAGAGCAGCAGATGAAGAGAAAGAAGCTCCTGGTCACAGGAACAGCCAGGGGATTGCGCTTGTGAAAGTCAAGGATGCAAAGGCCTCTATCCAGCATCACAGCTGAATTTCGACTGTAGATTTAGGAAGAAAGCACACCTGCCCAGCCTCGACAATGCTCACGATTGTTTTTGGGCTGATGAATGCGTCACTGAATTTGAGCTTCAACTGTCCATCATAGTGGGTAAATGGCGGGAAGACGGTGCACACCGCGAGTGTGTGAGCGGGACAAAACGTGCGTGGATTCCATGCGAGTCCATGCCTCTTGTGTGTATAAAAAGTCAGAGACCGATCAGGAAGCACTAATAGATAAAATAAAGCAGGTGCTCGAGCACCTGCTTTATTTTATCTATTAGTGCTTCCTGTTGAAGCTAACTTAGCTGACTTAGTAACTATTTTAGGATGGCGCTGGCAGCTTGCCGGCGCCATCCTAAAATAGTTACAACTTCAAGCTTTTAGTAACTATTTTAGGATGGCGCTGGCAGCTTGCGGGCGCCATCCTAAAATAGTTACAACTTCAAGCTTGAAGGCTTGAACTTTTGCCCCCCGAATCCGCCGCTCGCGTATTCACGGATTTTCGGTAAATTCGCGGGAGTTCGCGGATTGCGGATTTACCGAAAATCCGCGAAATCCGCGAGCGGAGCGGATTTGACGCTCATGCTTAGATACATCCCAAAAGGCCTTTTCCCATTTGTAAATGGGCTGATTCCTAGAATCGTCCCATTTGCAAATGGGCGGATTCCTAGAATCGCCCCTTTGCGAAAGGGCTTGATACATATGTCCTGTTGTCTTTTCCTGTTGCAATAACTTCTGCCTGTTCAGGGGTACTATTTTCCCCTCATACTGTGAGAAGGGCTGGGGCAGTACCCTTTTTTACTATCCCTCCATATTCTGGCATTATCACTAATTGAGGGATTCTGTCTCCAGTTTGTAAAATCAATCAGCATCTCCGCTGTTCAGTAGAAGAACCTTGATTTCACCTTCATAGTCTGCATCAATAGCCCCTCCCAGCACTTGAATGTCTTTGAGAGCCAACCCAGATCGAGGGGCAATCAAGTCAAAGTGCTCTGGGGGAATCTGGATTCCTACTCCTGTCTCAATGAATGCTATATCTCTTGCTTTGAGTCTGTACTGTTTCAAAGCATGAAAATCAAGATCTGCAGCCTCTGGTGTCACCCGGTACAGAGCCAAGGCTCTGGGAGCTGTCTCCCAGTAGAGAATTGTATTAGTGGCCCCATGAGGCTTAATCTGCAAAGCTGCGGTTAGCATCTACATTAGAGGGGTTTCAGCATTTGCTAAGGGTCTATTGTTTAGTATTTGTAACACTTCATTCAAATGATCGCTTAAATTTTTCAATGACCCATCTGACAACTTAATTGATCTTTCAACAATCCATTTATCTGTTCAATGAGGCCCGCAGCCTGCGGGTAATAGAGAATGTGAAAGACCCACTCAATATTGTGTTGTGCACAATAATCCTGCACCAAATTTCCTTTAATATGAGACCCATTGTCACTTTGAATTTGCAGTGGAATTCCATAGTACAAAATCAGCAAGTCTAACATTTTCAATGCATTCAACTGAGTAGCACATTTACATGAAAATGCTATAAAATATCCAGAGTATGTGTCCACAGCCATGAAAACATAGTGACATCCTTGACTAGTTGGCATGGGCCCAATGTAATCAATCTGCCGGATCTGTGCTGGTAATTTTCCTCTGCCTAGCTGGCCTCTCACTATCTGTGGAAGTAGTCTATGTTGGGTATGATGACAAATAGGACATTGTAAAATTGTGTTCTTTATCAAATCTAGGGAAATGTGTTTCCTCTATTCTCTGCCCACCTGCTAGTAACTTTCTCTCTGAAATGTCCGCACTTCTGATGTGCCCATTTTGCAATCCCAACCAGATCAGAATCCTGCGTTGCCAGCTCTGCCTCTAAAATTTAGCTTTTTCATCTGTAAGGGAATTAAACCAGCAGTCGAGTGAGTTGGTGGGACAGTGAGCATCTACATGATACACAGTAACTGTGCTTTGGGGTAACATTTCCCAAATCATTTGCTATTACTCGTTACCCCACACTTCTTTTTAATGTATCATCCAGTTATGGGCATGTCAAGTAGCTAACCTTTTGGCAGTGGACCACAAGTCAATGTATAGGTGACATTTTCCTTGCAAATCTTGTTTCAAGGTGTGATACAAAGCATATAGTTCTGCAAACTGGCTACGCTTTCCCTCTCCAGTAGTATTCAACAATTTGTTAGTCACAAGATTGTATGACACCGCTTTCCAGTACCTTTTAGCCCCCATATACCTGGCTGCACCATCAGTGAATCACACATGCTTCTTGTCTTCTGATGACAATTCTTCAAACAGCCAACCCCACTTCACAGGAGATTCCTCTATCTCAGGCACATCATGCAACACCTCTGTATCTCCCATTGGGGCTTGTGTCACCTGCTCATGCTATACTGCAGTGCTTTTGAGACCTACTTGGGCCCTGTACTGTATGTACCATTTCTACTTGATTATGTTGGCTTCTTGCGCATGTCCTATTCTGTGAGTCTTGGGGGAACTTATCAACCATTGTATTAAAGGAAGCTCAGGTCTCAAGAGGACATTGTGCCCTTGGGTCAACTGCTCAATATCCACCAGGGCCCAATAATATGCAAGCAACTGTTTTTTAGAGGAAGTGTAATGCTCTCTAGCATCCTGTAATTACTTTGTCCAAAATCCTAAAGGCACCCTTGTTTTTCCTTGCTTCTGCCACAGACTCCAATTAGCATACAGTCCTTGCACCGTCACATTCAGCTCAACATCCCCCTTTCGCACTGGCCAGGCCACACATCCAAAGCTCGCTGTATAGCCTGTTTTGCTGATTAAAATGCAATTTGTTGCTGCTCTCCCATTCAAACACATTTTTCTTTCGTGTAACTTTGTACAAAGGGGTCAAAATCTGACTCAAGTGAGATTTATGCTGTCTCCAAAAATCAAACAACCCAATGAACCTATGAGCTTACTTTCTATTTCATGGCACAGCAAATTTGTTGATCTTTTGTCTTACCTGTGGCACCACCTGTGTCTCTGATGCCATTGAATGCCCAAAAACTTCACACTTTGTTTGAGAGGGTCCTTGTACTTTTGCAGGATTTATCTCCCATCCTTTACTCTGCAAATGCTCCACAATCCTGTCCAGCTGAATCTGCACTGGTTCTTGTGTCACGCTGTCAATGTAATGGCAAAGCTGTACCCCAGGAATAACTGGTACCTCAACTTAGTGCTCTGCCACCAGCCGGTGACAGATAGTAGGGCGGTGCAAGTACCCCATAGGCAGTTTTTTAAATGTGAAGTACCTACCGCCCCATGAGAAAGAAGCGGAATGCTCTTGGGGGGCTATTGGTATAGACAAGAAAGCATTGGCTATATCAATAGACGCATACCAAGTCCCAGGATGCTTCTGTATTTTCTCTATTAAGGTAACAGATTCAGAACAGCAGCAGTTAAAGGAGGTGTGTGCTTGTTCAATTCACGATAATCAACTGTCATGCGCCAACTACAATCACTTTTGTGCACAGTCCAAACAGGCTTATTCCAGGCGGTAGGGATTGGAATCACCACCCCTGCCTCTATCAAGTCTTGTATGGTTGCATTGATCTCCTCATGCTCCTCATGCCGTCCTGGAATTCTGTACTGTTTCAAATCAATAACCTTAGTAGCCTGGGGCACATTTACTGGAAGAATCTTCAAGCGACCCACCCTTATGGCGCCAATTGAAATTTACCTTTCTGATCCAAAACGATAGTACCCCTCCTTCAAATTCAGAGTCATTCCCTTCAAGAAATTATTTCCAATAATATATACAGAGAGGCCCACAATTAATAAAGTGTACTCTCCTTTTGGTATTCTCCCTATTTTCATTTGGGCCTCTGTCTGCACAGCTGGTGTCTCTTTTCTGCCTAAGCCTGTGATTGTGAAATGTTGTCCTTTCAACTTTTTCGGATTTCCATATATCAAAGTGTCCTCCACTCTGGTGTCTACCAAGGCTCGAACCTTCTGAACATTACGATGTTTCCAATACATTTCTATGTCAACGTAAGGTCTATTGTCTTTGTGAGCCCATCTCTGTACCAGAGCTTGACCTATTTCTTAATCTGCTTTCAATCTTCACCCCTACCCAGGTCAAATCCGGGTACAACCTGCCAACTCTCAATGAAACTCCTCCTCCCTCCGGTTCTCACTGAGCCATACACTTTCTGAATCTCTCCCTCCTTTATCTTCAAATGGGCAGCTCTCTCACCTTCCTTTTCCTTGCATTTTATCCTGCTTATTCACTTTCCTGCTTCCTTTCTTTTTGTCCAACCCTCTTATCGTATAGGTCTCCAACAGTCTTCTAGTCTCTATTCCACCTATCTGCTCTTTCTTCACTCCATCCCTCAACAAAGCCATAAACATATCTCTCCTATACAGTTTGTTATTATCTGTATGAGTCTCAGACCTGGAGGCTCTTTCAGTCTTAATCCAGTCCCCCAACTCTCCCAACTCACGAACTGCCTCAATCACCTGTGCCAAATTAGTACCAGTCTGGTTACTTAGCATAGCCATCATCACCTGTTTGTTAGCTGTGGGAGTCAAATGGATTATTTTATTTTGCACTGACACAATCAACAGCCCATCCATCAACTTATGTGCATTATCCAGCAATATAGCAGTTTTCATCACTTCCTCCTTAAGCCTCTGCATAGCATCTCTTAATGTATACCAAGGTTTATCATTCACTTACCAGTCTGACTCTGTTGGGTATTTATGACTACGTCCAACCACTGTCAATTGTAACAGGCTGGTCTGATTATTATCTCTGTAATTCCTAAACTGCTACTGCACAGTGGGATCAGTTCTGAGCATCCAAAATTTCACAACATCTCCGTGATCCAACATCACCCCAAGGCTCCTATATCAAACAGCCTCACCATCCATGTAAGCAAAGATTCTCCGGGTTTCTGTCTGGAATTAAATGTCATTAATCTCCTGCTGAGTAAAATCCTCCACATAATCCATCACAACCCCCTGTGGATAATTGGACCTCCCTGTATCTTCCGTCGGTATATGGGCTGTGCTTGAACCACCTTTCGTTCTTCCGACTCACCCTGGCTGCTAGTTTGATCACACTCTCCTCCAGAGTCTTAAAACTCTGAAGAATCCTAAATATTTCTATCCTACGTTTCTGGGTTTCAATCAATTCCTATCGTTGCGATAGCTAAACACAATTTTCTCTTGTTAACCCTTCCCCTCCTCTTCTTATACTTTGTGCGATACATACTGCATCCTTCTCCACTACAGTCTGGTAAGTTTCCAACGTATCTTGTAATAGCTTATTCTGACAAGTTAGAGGTATTCTTAGCTTGAACAAACAGTTTTTCCATTTTTTCATGGTCCTGCTGCAACTCAACACATTTTTCATGCATTTTACGATAAGCACATAAGAGGATTCAGCCTCTTTGCCCTAATGTGCTAAGCTCTTTCCCTTTCTCAACATGCACTTTTTGCAAACAGGCAGCAACTTATGCTGGCTCAGCGTCAGCTAAACGCATATTCCAATTTTCACTCAGCCCAGCGCAAGGAGCCCACTTGTGGGAAAACAAAGCGATACAAAAGGGGATGATGGACGGAGCGTATCAGCAAATCAAACACTCACCCCCAGTCAACTGATCTGGGTTTAATCCATCACCATTCTTTAGCCCACTCAGCCACCCCATTTCAGACATGGCCATATGCAAATCAGTCTGACCCTGTGCCTCATTGGAACAGTCCAGCCCGAACTGCCAAGCCATGTCTTCCATGGACCGGAAACAAGCATCCTGGGACCGGTTTCGGATTCATAATCCTCATCAGCCAGGCTTTCTTGAATCCAGTGGCCAAGTGAGCAAGGGACTCACGTCTGAGCATACCCTGCCATACTTAGGGCGAAGAAAGCGATACAAAAGGGGATGATGGACGAAGCGTTTGAGCAAATCAAACACTAACCCCCAGTCAACTGATCTGGGTTTAATCCATCACCATTCTTTAGCCCACTCAGCCACCCCATTTCAGGGGAAACAACCATTACATCGCAACTTTTACAACGCACTACCATTACAATGAAACTTTTACAACGCAAAAACCATTACAACGCAGGTATTTACAACGCAGGTATTTACAACGCAGGTGCTATTACAACGCATACCATTACAACGTAAGTATTGGTAAGTATATAATTATATTTAAATTGTTATATGTTTTTTTTTAATGGGGTATTTTTTGGGTTAAGGGTCAGTTTTGGGTTTTTTGGTAAAGGGGTATTTTTAGGGTTCAGGGTCAGTTATGGGTTTTTGGGTAAAGGGGTATTTTTAGGGTTCAGGGTCAGTTTTCAGTTTTTGGGTAAAGGGGTATTTTTAGGGTTCAGGGTCAGTTTTCAGTTTATGGGTAAAGGGGTATTTTTAGGGTTCAGGGTCAGTTTTCAGTTTTTGGGTAAAGGGGTATTTTTAGGGTTCAGGGTCAGTTTTCAGTTTATGGGTAAAGGGGTATTTTTAGGGTTCAGGGTCAGTTTTCAGTTTATGGGTAAAGGGGTATTTTTAGGGTTCAGGGTCAGTTTTCAGTTTTTGGGTAAAGGGGTATTTTTAGGGTTCAGGGTCAGTTTTCAGTTTTTGGGTAAAGGGGTATTTTTAGGGTTCAGGGTCAGTTTTCAGTTTTTGGGTAAAGGGGTATTTTTAGGGTTCAGGGTCAGTTTTCAGTTTTTGGGTAAAGGGGTATTTTTAGGGTTCAGGGTCAGTTTTCAGTTTTTGGGTTAAGGGGTATTTTTAGGGTTCAGGGTCAGTTTTCAGTTTTTGGGAAAAGGGGTATTTTTAGGGTTCAGGGTCAGTTTTCAGTTTTTGGGTAAAGGGGTATTTTTAGGGTTCAGGGTCAGTTTTCAATTTATGGGTAAAGGGGTATTTTTAGGGTTCAGGGTCAGTTTTCAGTTTTTGGGTAAAGGGGCATTTTTAGGGTTCAGGGTCAGTTTGGGGTTTTTGGGTAAAGGGGTATTTTTAGGGTTCAGGGTCAGTTTTCAGTTTTTGGGTAAAGGGGTATTTTTAGGGTTCAGGGTCAGTTTTGGGTTTTTGGGTAAAGGGGCATTTTTAGGGTTCTGGGTCAGTTATGGGTTTTTGGGTAAAAGGGTACAGGGTAAAAATAAAGTAAAATTAAATTTATATTAAATTAATTAAATTAAATTAAATTAAATTAATTAAATTAGAATTATTTACATTTGTAATTTAAATTATATACTTACCTATACTTACGTTCTAATGGCATGCGTTGTAATAGCCCCTGCGTTGTAAATACCTGTGTTGTAATGCCATGCGTTGTAATGGCACCTGCGATGTAAAAGTTGCGTTGTGATGGCATGCGTTGTAAATGCATGCGTTATAACGTCATACATTCCATTTCAGACATGGCCATATGCAAATCAGTCAGTCCATCGGTGATGGATTAAACCCAGATCAGTTGACTGGGGGTGAGTTTTTGTATTGTCAACGCTCCGTCCATCATCACCTTTGGTTTCACTTGTGGGCAAGCATACCAAAGGGGGCTACTACCCACCTAGGTATTTCGGTTGGTATCTGGGAATTTGACTACATTACGAAACATTTTTCTTTCCCCGTTATTTTTTTTTTAATTCTGTTTGTGACACCAATGACGTGGTGCTTCTGATTTGTAACAATAGGACACACCTAAACCCAGCCCTCCTGAGGAGGAGGCAAATGCACTGCTGCACCTTTGAATAACACATGTAAAACAGCACTCCCAAAAGATGAGGCAACAAAACAAGACCCAGCACTCTCCTATGGCGAGGCATGAAAACAGATTCAGCTGCAATTAAAGCGACACACACATTTATTAATCCAAAATTTTCATAAGTAAGGCAAAATATATTGGTTAATGCAGACTCCCAAATATCAATTAACTTAGGCACAAAACCAGAATAACATGTAGCATATAAACAAGGAGCAGAGAACCGCAAACATTATATACACAAAGGAAGTAACACCTAACCGATCGTTCACTTAACATCATTGCCAACTCGAGCTGGAGGAGCCCTTTTGACAGCCCAGGCAGGCTACTCGATCAGGGCCCAAATTCAAATGTGATGACACGTCTGCCCCACAAGCGAGCTCCCATCTGGGTGTCAAGAATCCCTGCTTTTAATAGATTTACTCAACCCGAGGTAAAGGTTCTAGAAACCTCTCCCCCGTTTGTCTGTTACGAAAAAACCGAGCTGACCGTACTGGCCTGTGTCAAGGTCAAGACAGAAGCCGGCCAGGCCCCTGTATTTTGACTCTGAGACAGATCTGTACTCTCCACACATTTCTGTAGCAACAACAATCTCTGCCCTGAAAGGTACCAGGCAGTTATCCCACACAACATGTACCAGTTTACTCTGCTCAGTGAGGAGCGAAGACAAGTGAAGAGCGAAAACACCCCCTACCCACCTTGCAGCTGAATGCGAGCACAGAAAATGTAGTCTGTTACACAAGATGGAGACAGCACAGAAAATGGAGTCAATTACATAGGATGGATTCAAAGGTCAATATATCATTCTTAATAGCACTACAGGCGTGTACCATGGATTCCTAGTAGGAGGACCTTGCGGTAAGCTCCTGGGTAGGCGGGGGAACTGCCCTGGAGCCTCACATTCCCTCCATGTTCATCGACCTTAAACAAAGCCTGTGTGCCTGCCTGAACACGAAAATTGGCATGCTTGCTGATTGTTTTGACTGTTTGTAGGAGAATGTAGACGAGCATGAAGAGTATCTGGATCAACTCGAACACCACACATTGGACATCAAAATACGCACTCCTTGGCTGGGGTGCGAGTATTCCAGATGGAGAAACTATATGAAACCACCTGCAATAAAAATGAAGATTTGGATTTGTGGTCACAATGCAGCAATTTGAGTATTTTAGGGGGCCTGAGAATCAACCAATATGGATCACATGGAAGACTTTGTGGAAAAGAAGCTGCACACCCTCTTTAGGGAGGTCCTCTCCCTACGCTGATTGTCAAAAGGGCACACAGATCACTGGGATAGCACTCATCTCCGGCGGCCCCTCCTCGCCAGAATACTAGCGAGGCTTTTCCAATACCCAGAGAACAAAATCTCATTCTTTCCGGATTTCATCCTTGCTGTCCAGGCTGCTAGACAAAACTTTATCCCTGGAAATTAAACACTACAGAAGACAGATGCCAAGTACTCCCTTATTTATATGTCCAAACTCCGTATACACCATTTACAGAAAAAGCACTTATTTAGGGACCCAAAGGCAGTAGCCAGATTTACCAGAGGTCTTATGGCTGCTGAGCCTGACCGGCCGTCGTCACCTGTGGGATCAGGTTGAGGCAACCTCACTGAAAATGATTGACAGACTAGGCCCTATATTTTGTCTCTGAGGTGGCGCCTTGCTACAAGGCCTGTGATTTTTTCCTTCACCATGCTTCCCTTCTCAATCCTGGGACAGTGAGATTCTGTTGGATGGTGCAGAGTTAGTGACCAGAATTGCCAGCAGTGATGTAACACACACCGGCCTTGGGTTCCGGCCACCCAGCACATCCTGTGCTAAGAGAGCGTTGGCCCGCTACTTTGCTCCTTTGGAATGAGTCCCTTCATTTTCCTTTTGATCCCTCTAAGGGAGGTGATGCGTGGGTGGGTGGTCTTGTTTGGCCTGTTTGGGGGGGGCCAAAGTGGGTTGTGGGTTATGAGTGGAGGCAATGTTTTTATAGTATACCTTTTGTTTGTTTTCTCACTTTGTTTAGCCACTCAGCTCTGAGGCCCTTCCCCTCTACAATGTACACACCTGACCGACTATGAACATCCCCTGCATCCGCAATGCAGTCTCTCAGTTGTGGCAGTTAAATGCTTAATTGTAACATTAGAGGCATGGATGACAGACGGAATGCACGATAAACCTTTGCATATTTACAATGACATAAAATTGATATCTACTTGGTACAGGAGTTACATTTGATGGATGCGATGCAGACACAATTAAGGACAAATTAATTCGGTGAGAAGCATGTAGGCTACTACCCGAATTATGCATGGGTAGTTGCGGTGGTGTTCCTCAGAGATCTGCATTGGCATATGCTCTGCATGCTTTGTGATGTCACTCTGGCAGGGATTTTACGGGCACGTACATTGATACTAGTGTCGGTGTATGGCCCCGGTATGAATGATTCCCTTTTTTGCGGAGGTCTAGTGCCTGGTAGGGATTATGGGCATGAGGGCTGTGCTGTGGGGTGGGGACTTTAATGTAGTACTGGTCTCCAGCATGTATAGATTAGTGAGACACGTCAGCCACACCCACAATCCGCTGCATGACTGCATACCATTATTACTGACAATAGCCTTACAGATATCCGGGGCACACCACTACATACACAGTTCAGAGGGAACATACATAACATCCACACACAACACTTGGTCCAGAATCGACTTCTGGTTGGCCACCAGAGATGTTGTCTCCTGGACCACTGATGTCCAGCATCTCCTGCAAACGTTGTACGACCATGCCCCAGTACTTTTGGAGCTCCACCTGCCGGACACAGCCCCCTGTGTGTTTTCTTGGAGAATGCTCCCCGGTGAGCTGTGGGACCAGGTATTCCAAAGTAAAGTTTGAGAAGCCTAACTGGAATAATGAAAACATAAGTTGCAGTCAGTTGACTACTCATCCATCCTGTGGGAGTCCTTTAAGGTGACCATTCAGGGGGTTTGCATTGCAAAACAGGCTGGGGTGCTTAAGAACTGCCCCGACTGGATGCAGAGAATCATGCTTTAGAACTCTTTCATTTTGAATCTCGCAAAGGGGAACTACTCATGTCTACCCATTGCAAACTCTCAGAATATGAGGAAGCAGCATTTCAGGATAATCACTATTTTGGGAAGGAGGCCCATACTAGCATGTACGGGAAGGGGGCATAGCAGGCAAAACCTTGGCTGAACTACTTCACAAACCCTGGGAAAGGGACTACGTGATTGAACAGTGAACTATCACCACAATATGCAGGTACCATGGGGAGCTTTTATGCTGATCTTTACTCCTCCCAACATTTATCCCCTTCCCCGACTTGACCCCCTATCTGGGCTCAATACATCTGCTCTGGCTGGAAGAGGGCCATCGCCCCGTTCCTCAATGAACCATTCACGGTATAATAAATTGTTCAGGTCATTGGGGGTCTGCCTGGGGATAAAGCTCCTGGCCTTAATGACCTCATCTCTTCCTTTTAAATGGAATTTTCACCCATGCTTGTGCCACACCTCCTTTATTTGTAAGCTGTGACTGTGTGGACTGGTGCACTTCCAACTTCTCTTTGCAAGGCCCTCATACTAACTCTCTTGAATCCTGATAAGAACCCTAAGCTCTGCCATTCCTATAAGCTGCTCTCCACAGTAAATATTGATGACAAAATCCTGGCGCTGATTGCCTTGCGCTCCTTCCCCTCTTGCCACTCGTGGTCTGACTGGACCAGTTGGGCTTTGCACCAGGCAGGTCAATGGCCCATAACCTGTGTATGTTCTTTGCCCCCCTCCACATGATTTACCCTACCCTCAGGGCTTCTGCTGCATTCCTAGAAGCCACTAAGGCATTTGACTCACTCAAATCACCCTACCTTTTCCATCTACTAGAGCGTCTAGGGGTCGGTAATAAATTCATACATCTGACCCATTTAATCAACACCCTGCCTGTCGCATGCCTGTGAATTAATGGAACAATCTCATCTTCTTGGGCAATATCTCGGGCATGCGTCAGAGGTACCCATTTTCACCTTTTTTATTTGCCATGAGTAGCCCAGTTAATACGGGACCGTTTGCAGCGAGGACGTTTCTCTATATGTTAGAGACCCAGAATCTTGATCTTCTTCTCCCGTAAGTCATTTGCTTATGTGGCATGGTGGGTATTATAATTTTCTTAAGAAGGCAACTCAGATCTTCACCTCTGACTGCCAACTGCTGTGGGATCCTGACTCGGTCTCATATTTTGGCATCTGGCTCAGCTGGGATCTAGAGGAACTTTAGCAGGAGAATTATGGCAGATTGATGACATGGCTCGTGGACCGGGTTTCCACCTGGTCGCAGCTACCACTAGACCCTTACCGGGAGGTTGGCTATAGTGAAAATGGTTATACTCCCCCAATTTTTCTACTTATTTATCAATCTGCCACTATCTCTACAGGCATGCTTCCATAAGAATTTCTGATCCCACCTTATATCGATGGCATGGGCCTGTATGGGAGGTACTGATGCTTTGTAAGGACCTGGTCTAACCCAGGTCTGACTGGGAGCTCAACCTAAGTCCATTCAAGGTTTCACAATTGTATTATCAAATTCGTACATCGCTTGTCCCAATTTAAACATAATATGCTGTACAAAGGTTCTAGTTCAAAATATTCGTTTTTACTGAGCGTAATAAACCAAGTTCATAAAGCTTAAACAAATCTAGAAATTGTACATTTGAAATCAAAAAGCTTTTGCTTAATACATTGTTATCTCACATATGTGTATGTCATCTTTTGCGTTTTTCCAAAAAATACATGAATAAATAATACACATCAAAACATATCCCAATGCATTTCGGGTCACTAATGGACCCTTCTTCAGGGGTTGATCCTTTCCAATCGGTATTGATCCTTGATGTTCAATTAATGTTCTATTTATAAGCACTTCAATGCTATATTTCAGACACTGTGAAAATAATAATCACCATAATGGGAATGTAAGTTTTTAGGTGTGAAAAATAAAAGATATTAAGCCGCAGCTGCACTAAATCATATATTGTTAAAAAACCAAATGAAATAATATGATAATATTGTGAAGGCTCTATGGAGCTAACAGGTCATAATGAGAATGTAAGTGTGAGCTACTGTCATGCCAATCTTTAAAAGGTTAACCGTGACTGCGCTGAGGTACCGAAGTGTTAGGAAAAACCTGCTGCCAAATGTGAATATTCTCACCCTCTAACGTAAAATAAAACGTACCGTTCACCAGACACCGAGTGGTAGAGAACCTGCGAACCAAGTGCAACTCGTGTACACCTATATAAAGAATGCCGGCTTACCCAACGAGCAGAAACAATAGTTGGTAGTCTCAAGGACTCAAAGAAATCGTCCGGTTCTGAAAATGCATGTATACATGTGTCAATCATCCACTGTAATAGGGAACAGAACGTCTCAAGTGCGCAATCTATGTCTACTGGCTTACCAAAAGACGAGTGTTGTGAATCAAGATTCAATTCTTCCCGCTGGCTGCGGTGCATCAAAGACAAAGTGGCCAGAACTTCCTGAAATATAAAGAAGCGAGTGCATCAGTCACCCGCCTATGCTTAGCCCGTGTTCTAAGAAATCCCGAAAAGCGGAAAGCGCTTGGACGATTCCTACCTCCGTTGTCACGGCGTGCTCTAACCCTCGACCTCGAAACTTCTTCCGGTAACAACATCCGGTCCAACGCAACCTCCATTATATAGTATTACGCCCTGTCCTTGGGCTAATTACCAGTTCTCAATTCATTTAGTCTTAAAGGGCTCGATACTAATTCGAGGCTGAAACACTGTCGGGGAAGTGCTAAAGGGAATGGCTACCTTTTAGTATGTGTTTTGTAATGAACCCGGCGATTTTTGGACGCAGCAGTTTTATGAAGAAAACACGGCGCTTATTCTGAGCCGTGAACGGTGTCAAGAGGTGCTTATTCTGCTAGATCCCATGGTGAAAATTAAAAAGTATACACTCATAGCATTTTAAAATGAAGGAACATTGAGGAAAATGCTAAACAATAAAATGTGCAACTTAAGTGGACACAATAAAGATTGATATCGTGCTCTTAACCATAATGTGCAAATAACACACATGAAGTCCATGTGCCTTCGTGTAAACAATAACATAAACAGTTATCAATGAAATATAAGCGGTCTAAACTATAAAGGACATATTTACCAGTGTCCGCGAGGCTACTGGTTAATATTATAACAGTGCATGTTGAATCAACTAAGTTTATGCGGTCTCTCTCATAATTCATCCCAATATGACAAGACAATCGAGCGTACGTTACCACAAGAACAGTATAAACATTAAAGAACATATTTACATTGTATACAGTGCATGTTGGATCTAATCATGTCATGAGGCCTCATGTTCGCATTATAACAGTGCTTATTACTTCAAGTCATTTACATGGGACCACATTCATAATGCATCTGTTCATAAAAAACACAACATCTCATATTGATCATTAAGCCCCCCCGGTGTGAGGGTGCCTAATTTCCTAATCCAGAAAGTTTCTCTACGGGACAAAGCCACATTATGATCTATTCCTGAGTGTTTTTCTACCACTTCTAATACTGTGTATCTCAATTGTGGTATGGTGTGTGATGCACTGATCCAATGTGTCGCTAAGCTGGAAGTAGTGGATTTGTTGCGTATTGTACTTTTATGCTCTATAATTCGAGTCTTAATTTTTCTAGATGTGCGACCCACATATGTGAGTCCACATGGACACTGTATGGCATAAATGACTCCTGTGGAGTTGCAATCAGCATTGAATTTCAAAATAATGTCTTTACCAGTTTGTGGATGTGAAAAGGTCTTACTCACTATTGTGTTGTTACACTGTCCACAATTGTAACACTTTCTCATCCCTTTGAAAGTGATCGTCTGGTTTCTTTGAGGTTTTTTGAGTATTTCCCTTATATTCTTAGCACGAGTGTGTGCTATAATTGGAAATTTTTTGAATATGTGGATGAAATCAGGTTCATTCGCGATCATTTCCCACCGCTTTTTCAATATTTGTCTGATCCTGTGGGATTGGGTGGAATGTTTCATGACGAAAACTATGCGTTCATTTGGTGACTTTTCAGTTTTTTTCAACAAATTTTCACGATCGATTTGTCGTACTCGTTGTTCCGCGTCTTCTAGTACCTTTTTGGGGTAGCCTCTCTCGGTGTACCTCTTTAGTTGCTCTTTGATTGAACGTTCACATTCACCTGCATCCGATGAAATTCTTTTAATGCGCATCAGTTGTGATGTGGGCAAATGGTTCTTCAAGTTTCTTGGATGTGCACTGGTGTAGTGCAACGCATTGTTAACATCCGTGGCTTTTCGGTAAACAGTGGTTGAAATTCCTTGTGACTTTTTTTGTATTTCTATATCCAAGAAATGTATCCTTAGATCTTGAATATCATAAGTGAATTTAATTCGTGGGTTGCATTCGTTGAGTTCTTGAATTCTTTCAACTAGTTCCTGTTTGGTACCCCGCCAGAGGACCAAAATGTCATCAATGTACCTTAAAAAAAGTATCAAATTGTTCATCCATCTGTGGTCTGTGAGTATATGCTGTTGTTCAAAATGTGCCATGAATGTGTTAGCATAAGATGGCGCTCCTGAAAAGCCCATTGATGTACCTGTTTTCTGCAGAAAGTAGTGCGATTGCCAGTTGAAATAACTATGAAATAGTGAAAAGTGTAACAATTCAAGTAAAAACACACACAGTTGTTGATCTAAATCTGATTGTAACAGTCTCCATTCTATGGCTTCCAAACCTTCCATGTGGGCAATTGACGTATAAAGTGCCACCACGTCTATGGTGCACAGTATTGTCCTGTCGTCAATAAGATCGTTTACTTCTGATAATTTGATTAAACAATCTGTGGTGTCTTTCAAATATGTTCCCCATGATTGTACTAAAGGCTGTAAATGAAAATCAACATAACGTCCAACTGGTTCATGTATGGATCCGCATCCAGCTACAATGGGTCGAAATGGTGGGTCCTCTAAACTCTTATGAATTTTTGGGAGCATGTATATATGTGGCACTTGCGGTTCAGTGGTTTTCAAGTATCTAGCCGTGTTGGTGTTAATGGTGCCGGCGTTTTCTGCTTTAATGATGATCTCATCTAGAAATGCACTGAATTCCTGAGTGGGGTCCTTTTCAAGTTGAATGTACGTGGATGTGTCATGCACATGCTCCTCTACCTTTTGATCGTAAAAAGTAGTGTCCATAATAACAAGTGCTCCTCCCTTGTCCGCTGGTTGAAAAGTAATGGACGTGTCCTGTCTCAAATTGTTCAAAATACGTTTTTCTCTTTTGGAGAGATTGGAATTCTTGGGTGTTTCATACTTGATAGATTCTAAATCCTTTTTTACAAGAGTTTCAAAATTATCCAATATTTTGTGCGAGATAGGGGACATAAATTTACTTTTAGGCTTGAATATTTCCCTGGGTCGCTGTGACCCGTTTGATGTTGTGGTGGAAAAAAACCACTTAAGTCTCAATTTTCGTAAGAATTTGAAAAGGGCTATTTCCGTTTCCAGACCATTTGATACATAGGTGGGAACAAATGAGGTCCCTTTGTTTAAAATGTTCAGTTGCTCTGTCGACAGTTGTCGGCTCGAAATGTTCACCACTAGGTTACCTTTTTCGTGACTACTCTCTGCGGTCTTCCTCCTTCTGGAACTTTTTTTGCTACTTTGTCCCCTCCTGATCCGTTTGGTCTTACTTCTGTTGGTAGGTCGGGTGGGTGGGTTGCTGATTGTCCTTCCGCTAAAAAAGAAGGTTTCACGCCTCTAGATGACCCAGATGCTGTTGGTTCTTGAGACTCTGTGCTCACGACAGGAGCCGGTGCCCTTTGTAGAGATAAGTCTTCGTCCTGTACTATGCTTTCCTCTGATGATGTTTGTTTAGGAATCGGTCTGCTTGTGAATCTTCTTTGTGCATAGGCTTCCGCCCACGTATAGACTTCGTCTAATTTATAATCGATCGTATCCCTACGAAACTTTCGTATTTTACGATCATGCACCTCTTTCGCATGGGTATCCAGTCTTCGATTGATGTCCTCCAAGATTTTAGTCCAATCCTCTGTTGGTATGATTCTGGTTAGTTCCTGTTGCAAATTGTAAATATCTTCCTTTAACTCATTCAAAATCTGCGGGGGGGCTTAATGATCAATATGAGATGTTGTGTTTTTTATGAACAGATGCATTATGAATGTGGTCCCATGTAAATGACTTGAAGTAATAAGCACTGTTATAATGCGAACATGAGGCCTCATGACATGATTAGATCCAACATGCACTGTATACAATGTAAATATGTTCTTTAATGTTTATACTGTTCTTGTGGTAACGTACGCTCGATTGTCTTGTCATATTGGGATGAATTATGAGAGAGACCGCATAAACTTAGTTGATTCAACATGCACTGTTATAATATTAACCAGTAGCCTCGCGGACACTGGTAAATATGTCCTTTATAGTTTAGACCGCTTATATTTCATTGATAACTGTTTATGTTATTGTTTACACGAAGGCACATGGACTTCATGTGTGTTATTTGCATATTATGGTTAAGAGCACGATATCAATCTTTATTGTGTCCACTTAAGTTGCACATTTTATTGTTTAGCATTTTCCTCAATGTTCCTTCATTTTAAAATGCTATGAGTGTATACTTTTTAATTTTCACCATGGGATCTAGCAGAATAAGCACCTCTTGACACCGTTCACGGCTCAGAATAAGCGCCGTGTTTTCTTCATAAAACTGCTGCGTCCAAAAATCGCCGGGTTCATTACAAAACACATACTAAAAGGTAGCCATTCCCTTTAGCACTTCCCCGACAGTGTTTCAGCCTCGAATTAGTATCGAGCCCTTTAAGACTAAATGAATTGAGAACTGGTAATTAGCCCAAGGACAGGGCGTAATACTATATAATGGAGGTTGCGTTGGACCGGATGTTGTTACCGGAAGAAGTTTCGAGGTCGAGGGTTAGAGCACGCCGTGACAACGGAGGTAGGAATCGTCCAAGCGCTTTCCGCTTTTCGGGATTTCTTAGAACACGGGCTAAGCATAGGCGGGTGACTGATGCACTCGCTTCTTTATATTTCAGGAAGTTCTGGCCACTTTGTCTTTGATGCACCGCAGCCAGCGGGAAGAATTGAATCTTGATTCACAACACTCGTCTTTTGGTAAGCCAGTACACATAGATTGCGCACTTGAGACGTTCTGTTCCCTATTACAGTGGATGATTGACACATGTATACATGCATTTTCAGAACCGGACGATTTCTTTGAGTCCTTGAGACTACCAACTATTGTTTCTGCTCGTTGGGTAAGCCGGCATTCTTTATATAGGTGTACACGAGTTGCACTTGGTTCGCAGGTTCTCTACCACTCGGTGTCTGGTGAACGGTACGTTTTATTTTACGTTAGAGGGTGAGAATATTCACATTTGGCAGCAGGTTTTTCCTAACACTTCGGTACCTCAGCGCAGTCACGGTTAACCTTTTAAAGATTGGCATGACAGTAGCTCACACTTACATTCTCATTATGACCTGTTAGCTCCATAGAGCCTTCACAATATTATCATATTATTTCATTTGGTTTTTTAACAATATATGATTTAGTGCAGCTGCGGCTTAATATCTTTTATTTTTCACACCTAAAAACTTACATTCCCATTATGGTGATTATTATTTTCACAGTGTCTGAAATATAGCATTGAAGTGCTTATAAATAGAACATTAATTGAACATCAAGGATCAATACCGATTGGAAAGGATCAACCCCTGAAGAAGGGTCCATTAGTGACCCGAAATGCATTGGGATATGTTTTGATGTGTATTATTTATTCATGTATTTTTTGGAAAAACGCAAAAGATGACATACACATATGTGAGATAACAATGTATTAAGCAAAAGCTTTTTGATTTCAAATGTACAATTTCTAGATTTGTTTAAGCTTTATGAACTTGGTTTATTACGCTCAGTAAAAACGAATATTTTGAACTAGAACCTTTGTACAGCATATTATGTTTAAATTGGGACAAGCGATGTACGAATTTGATAATACAATTGTGAAACCTTGAATGGACTTAGGTTGAGCTCCCAGTCAGACCTGGGTTAGACCAGGTCCTTACAGAGCTGTTGTACAAGGGATTGTGGGCACAATTCATTACTGGGAAAGCTCCCACACATACGTAACTTTCATTTACATTTGGAAGAGTAGGTTTAAACTAGGTAGGTGTGCAGGCTAGTCAGTTACATTGCAGGTACTGATGCTTCCCTCTGAGCAGGGTGGGGTTGAGACAACTGATATCGACTTGCACTTCCTCAGGGCCCAGGTGCACTTTGCACACTACTGGCTGCAACCTAAACAATATCAGCACACAATGCACCTGAGACTGATCATGAGGCCCTGTGCCCGCTTCGGTAGCTTTATTTGGCCCTGTACAGTGAGTGCGACACAAGGTGGATACCATGCATGCACAGTATTGGCATGGAATGAGCTGCGGAGGACAGCATGTCTTGATTATATGTTTGCCCTGTCAGTTCTGATTTCAGGACAACCACTGCTGCCAGCTGATGTGGAGACTCGAGTGCATCATTGCTGGATACAGCTGACCTCCTTTGGGGCGGTGTACCCGAAGGGCAGCTTTGTTGCCCACCAGCAGGTGTTTTGGGACTTCACGGCTTCTGTTGCGGACACCATGACCTACTATCAGCTATGACCATTACTGAGAGTTCTCTATGATACATTTCTGGCAGCCCCCCTACGTTCACAGTACTAGAAGAGATGCTTGCTAACTATTCTCCTCGCAAGCTGATCACACACATCTATGCAGGTATATGGAAAACCGCACTGATCCAAACAACAGACTTGGTTGGCTGTCCTCAAGAACTTCAGACCCATCTCCCTTATCCCCTTCCCAACCAACGTCATCGAGAAGGCAATCAATTCCCAACGCTCCAAATTAATTTAAGAGAACCATGTCCTGGACACCTCCCAATATGGCTTTCGAAGCAATCACAGAACCAAGGCCGCACTCCTCGCGTCCACCGATGACATCTGCTCCCTCCTCGACCAGGGTAAAAATGCAGCCCCCATCCTACAGGATCTTTTAGCCGCCTTTGAAACTGTCTCCCACCACACCCTAATCAGGAGACTCCACAATGCCGGCATCCTCAACAAGTAACTGGACTGGATCAGCTCATTCCTTACCCACTGTACACAGCAACTCAGACTACCCCCATTTCTCTTAGAACCTACAGAGATCAGCTACGGAGTGACCCATGGCTCCTCCCTGAGTCTCGTTAACGTCTACATGGCCCCCTAGCAGCCACGTCAGAAGTAACAAACTCAACATCATCTCCTATGCCAATGAAACCCAGCTGATCCTCTTGCTCACCAATGAACCCACAGCCGCCAGAATCAACTTTCACAGCGGAATGAAGGTCGTTGCTACCTGGATGAAAGACAGCTGGCTCAAGCTCAACTTGAACAAGACTGAGGTTCTCATCCTGGGATCTGCCCCCTCAGCATGGGACAACTGCAGGTGGCCCACCACACTAGGAACACTCCCACCCTTACAAACCACACACGCAACCTCAGCATCTTACTGGACTTCACGCTCACAATGAACCGCTACATCAACACAGGATCCTCATCCTGATTCCACACGCTCCACCTGCTTTGAAAGATATTCAAATGGATCCCCACAGAATCCATAAAGATGGTCACCTGCACACTCATCACCAGCAGACTTTACTACGGCAACAATCTCTATGCCAGCGCCACCCGGGAACATTTCAGTAAAGTACAGAACGTGCAAAATGCTGCATCCAAACTGATCCTCCACAGCCATATAACACAACTCCTCTGACAACTCCACTGGCTCCCGATCAACAAGAGAATCAACTTCAAGCTCCTCACACATGCCTACTAAGCTCTCCACAATGCAGGACCAGAATATCTGAACCACCGCCTCATATTCCACATACATGCCAGACAACTCATCTCCACCAACTCGTCCAGATAGGATGGAATAGAATAAATCACTGACATTCCTCAAAATCTACCAATGAAATAGTAAACCACTACACTTGATCTTGAAATAAATGACATAAAAAGAACATCAAATACTTGTATGTGTGTTTGCATATAGTATTTCTATAGCACAAACTTAGCCAAAAGGCAATGGTGCGCTGTATATAGTCAAAAGACAAACAACAAAAAGTCAATGAGTAATTGGAGAGGAAGCTGAGTTATAGACGGTTAATGCATTGTGATTTAGTGTTTAGTGTTTAGGTAGGTCCTAAACTCTTTTCTAAATTTTGAGCAGCATTGGGGAAGTCATGTTAGATACAGAGATGCTGCTTTAGATCTTGAGAGCACGGATGGAAAGGCCTGCTGTCTTGTATTTGCATTTTTACACTACTTAGTCTTCAGTCTGATGGTGTCCTGGCTATGAGTGTGCTGTGAACTACTAATGATGGTATGTTGAGACCAGGGACTAAGCAACAGTGTCTGTTGTCAGTGAAAATATGTCTTAAGTGCTCAGGAACAAGTTCCTGTCTGTTTTCAGTAATAATCTTGGTACCATTACTGGTTCCAAATGAGGATTAACATCAAAGAAGGATCCCTGTGAAGCATAAATTACAGAGTGTGCTATTTTCCAGCAGAAATGACTTGGAAAAAAAGAGTTGTAGTCTTTATGCGAAAAGGGGACAATCGAAACTATAGGGTCTTCTATATGGTTGTTACCACTGGTTGTTCCACGTAAGCGTAGTGGTGATTTGAGAGCCCATGTTGACTTGAGGAGTCTAAACAAAGCCATTTGGGTGGACTCACACCCGTTATTCAAAATGCAAGAGTTATTGGCTCAAATTAATGCTGTAGTGGGTTTTGGTAAATTGGATTTGACATCTGCCTACCATCAATTAATGTTAGAACCAGGCACCAGACAATATATGAGATCTGCTTCCTCTGTGGGTACATACCAATACTGAAGGATGCCATTTAGTTTGCTTTCTGCAGCATCATTGTTTGAGAGGATCATGCACCAAATGCTTCATGGGATGAACTGTGTTGCTATCTTTCAGAGTGATGTTCTCATTTTTGCATCCATAGATGACTAACACAATGCCGTACTTGAGCGCACATTTATGATACTTCAAGAAAAAGGCGTGGCTCTTAAAACTGATAAGTGTAAGTTCTCCTAATCCAAAGTCGAATATTTGGGCCACTTGGTTTCGGATGAAGGGATCGAACCCAGGCCCTGGTTGGTGGAGGCCATAATTGATGCTCCATCACCCAAAGAAAGTGGGCCTAATATCTTTCATGGGTATGTGTGAATCTTATTCTCGTTCCATACAATGCCTTGCACACTAAGTCACTCACTGTGTTACTAAAGAAGGATGCACGTTTTTCTTAGGTTGGCCTGTGTCAAGAATCTTTTGAGAGGGTTCAAAACCAGCTGGTGAGTTCTAAAACATTGAAACCATTCAACCCTAATTTATTGTGTTGGATAACAGTGGTTTGGGTGCCATTCTCACTCAACATGAGTGTTGAGCACTCTAGTAAGGTAATGTTCTGTCCAGGCTGGAAGTATTTGCCACTCTGAAATGTAATACGATCAGAGTGAAGAATGTTGATAGGTCAGAATGAGAACAGTTTGAAGTGTCAGTTGGGGAGGATCCAGTGAAGGAGAGGACCAGTCTGGCCTGCTGGCAGCTCCTATTATCTTTATTGCTCAATAAATTATATTTCACAAACCACATATCATTGTTCTGTTCTGTAAGCGACTGCTGCAACCACTATAATAACAGTGTCACAAAGAATTTCAAAATTGGTAAATGCTAATTATCATTCATAATAGGCTCCACACTATTCACTAGGCATTTCCTAGGGTACCCCAGCCATGTATATCTATATTAAGACACATGAAAGAGTTCTGCAACCACGCAGAGCTATTGGTTTTTGTAATGCCTCTAAAATGTCAAGGTCAATCACAACATCCTTATTGTATACAGGGTTCTGTTACTTTATTCCCAAGTAGATGTCCTTAAACCTCTCAGCATAGTATTGCCTTCCTCAGCAAATGAATCTTTCTCGATGCACTTATGACATGGCAGATTCTCCATCTGCTCAACAACCCAACCTTTGACCAAGATGATCTATCTAAAGACTGTGCTATCTCCTATTCACCATTCATATGACAAATCGTTGAAAAGGCTGTCTCCACATAGCTGCCTGATGTAGGCTAAATGTGTTCACCATCAGCTGCAAATAATCACAGATTCAGCCCTGGCTCTCTGACATAAACCTAGATGACGTCTAACTCACCCTCAAGCTGACAGAGAGTGCAATATATTTTTTGGAATCACCCGCAACAAACATTCTATTCAAAGTACACATCACCACAAAGTGAAATACGATATTGCACCAGCTATCCCTGCTGAAGAAAGTGAAACCCTTTCTCCCAGAAGCTGAGTTTGGAAATATAGTGCAAGCTCTGGTCTTCTACAACGTCAATGGTCGCAACAGTCTGCTAATTAGCCTCACAGGCACTACTTTGGCATCCCATACACTGCTACGTATCATGAAGCATCTGAAACAGGTCAACCACATCACTCCAACTCTGATGAAACTACGTTATCTACCCTTTGAAACTTGAATTATGTTGTATAGTATTTTCTTAAGCCCAACAGACACCATACCTTCATGGCAATATTTATTCACTTACAAGAAATCTTGCTTCTCATACAGCAAAGTTATGGTAAATTAAATGCAATTTTAAACGAGTACATTTTTAGCTGATTTTAGAAAATGGCAAAAGGAAGATGATTCCTTTTTGGAAAGAAAAAGCCCTCTGGCCGGTAGTAGTAGTTTCAAGTCAAACAACTTTTGCTGTCTGAGTGTTATTCTCTAAAACTTCTATGGATACACAATTTGTCAGCTAGAAATGAAGGGGCAGATTTACAATTACTGGCGCACCCTGCATATCGGCAGGGATGCGCCAGTAATTGTGCGCCGCAGCTCCGCCACCCTTGATGCGCCGCATTTACAATGCGGCGCACCATGGGGCAAAAACGGCACAGATGCGTCACGCATCTGTGCCGTAAAAGCGGCGCATTGCTGGAGTTGCATCGCAAGCGCGACGCAGCTCCAGCAATGATCAGGGGGGCCTATGTGCACAATGCTGCGTCAATCCTTACGCCTGCTTCAAGCAGGCGCAGGGTTTTGACACAGCATGGGCCCATAAGTGACTGAGTGAAATCTTGTTGATTTCACTCAGCCACTTTTGGGAGGCGTTCCTGCGCTGGAACGCCTCCCCCTGCGATGGTACGCCTCTTCTGGTGCAGGGCTTTACAACGTGACGCATCTCGGAGATGCGTCACGTTGTAAATACCCCGCATCATGGCGCATCTTTTGCGCCGCTGCTGCCTCACAAAATTGACGCAACTGCGACGTAAAAGCGGCACTTGTAAATATGCCCCGAAGAATCTTGTCCATGAAGATTCGCATGAATGATGCCTTTTGACTTGAAAATAATCCTATGTTCAACAAGTAACCAATGTAGCAGAAAAGGAAAAGGAGTTATGTTATGGGTCACTTGTAGAGCTCGCGTTCACCATAAGCTCGCTTGGTGCTAGTAGCAGAGGGAAGCATCGATCACCAGTTTAGGAATAGGATTGTTGGAACAGCACTGTTTTGAAGAGTCTCCTCAATTTCCCATAGTTGGATACTGATCTAAAATCCAAGGCGAGGGTGTTCCATGTAAGAGGAGCCAATACAGAAGAACTGGACCCTCTAAGCCTTTTCCTTTTGCTTCTTGGCACCGTTAGTAAATTGAGATAAGCTGATCTCAGATGCCAAGCAGGTATGTCGCGCTGAAGTCTGTTTGATATAAAAGCGGGGCTTTTATCATGAAAAGCCTTAAAAAATCATACAGGCTGTTTTAAAGATGGTCCTCTGGGCCAGTGGAGCTTTTCCATCAGTAACTTAGTATGACAATGTTGGGGCTGACAGAAGACCAGCCGGGCCACCTATTTTGCACCAATTGCAACCTGTGAATTAATCCAGTAGGGAGTCCCAAGTAGAGGCATTTGCATAGTCAATTCACGATATCACTTAGGCGATGATAATTTGAATGACAGCTTTCTCTGTAAAATGTGTGCAGATTTTCCTTATTCTTCGAAGTCGGAGATGGCAAGAGGATGACACAGCTCCAATCTGTTGTTTGAGAGACACATCTTCATCAGTAAGAATCCCAAGGCTTTTCACCACTCTCTTAGGCATGGGGGAAGAGCCTAATTCTAAAAGCCAGAAGGAGGGGTTCCATTGGATTGAGTTATTTTTCGTTACTACCACTTAGGTTTTATAGGAGTTTAACTTTAACTGAAGAAAATTCACCCAGTCCCAAATATAAAGCATGGTGTTTTGAAAGAGTACCTTAGACTCTATAGAGTTGATCGCAAAAATTAGCTGCATGTCATCAGCGTAAATAAATATTTTTACATCATGCTTCTGAAAAGAGTGTATTAAAGGATGGATGTAAAAGTTATGCAAGCGGCAGACAAGGACGATCCCTGAGGCACACCACAGTCCAAGTGGACTTTGGCAGAGTGAAATGGGGGAAGGGAGACTGACTGAATCCGATCTTTGAGTAAGGAGGTCAACCACTCAAGCAAGGTGCCACACAGTTCTGCATTACTGACACGGTTGATTAATAAACTATTAAAGTATGATCAATCGTGTCAAATGCCACTGGGAGGTCCAGCAGGACCAGTGCCTGTGTTGACCCATTGTATCCTCCCATCCTCGTTTCGTCCATAACAGCGAGAATGACTGTCTCAGTGAAATGTGCAGGACGGAAATCGGCCTTGTGGGAGTTCAGGTAGCCTGCCTCCTCCACAAGGAGCAAAGGTGTTGGACCACATGAGACTCTAGTAATTTAGCTAAATAAGGCATCAAAGAAATAGGTCTGCAGGTCTAAAGTATTGTGGGGTCGGCCCTACCTTCTTTATAAAAGAGGAAGCACTACTTCCTCCCTAAAGGAGTTGGGGACCATGCCCTGGGTAAGAGATAAATTGAGAAGAGACATTGCTATATCCGGAAAGCAAGAAAAAATTGTCTTTTGGACGTGTGGAGGATAGATATGGGTCGGTGACCCTGTTTTGACTGTGACCATCAGCTCGGCAAGCCGCTCTTTGCTGATGGCTGGAAAAGCAGAAAGAGACATAGACTTTCTATCTTCTGAAGGTATGTTGAAGGCTTGAGTACTAGAAGGGATATTGTTTTTTAGACCTTTTATTTTCTACACAAAAAAATGGTTCAACTCATCACGTAGATTTTGGGTAAGGACAGCAGGTGCAGAGTCTGTCAGGATTAGATAGTTCTCTGATCGTCTCAAAGATGACCTTAGACTTATTATCTGAATTTAAGATTTTGTTAGAGAAGAATGTAGATTTTGCCTGCAAGAATAATTTTTTGTACCTTTTTAAGGAGTGAAATGGTCCTTGAAAGTACAATTAGAAATTAGGAAAGCTGCTACATTCCGATTCAGCTGCAGCCTTGTCAGAATTTGTTTGGTAGGATAAAAAGGCACATGTTAGCATAGTGCAAGTGAGACTTGATTAGAGTAGTAAGAGTGGTTGCCACTTCCTTCAGCTGCTATTTTGGGTTCTGGAGACAGGTTTGCATCTAAGATTATGCCTAGCTCTTTGACAGTTTTACAGGTAGAGGTTAAAAACCATGTCAGAATACCAGAAATGAAGGTTCCAATTATCTTAATGATTCCTGGTGACCAATGGTTCTGTTAAGGAATTGGCAAGCCACACAGGTACAAACAAAATTTTACATTTTGTGCATATTGGAACTACGGTGAGTCAAGTTCCCCTTTCTTGACATCAGTTTAAAAAGAAACTGAGCATCATCATTACTTAGTATTCCTCCCAGTATATTCTGGTCTATGTGCTCATCTTTGCTAAGTTACAGTTCCTTCAGTGGAGCAAAGCTTGATGACTGTTAATTCATTAAATATTTTCACATTTTCTTAGCCCCAGAAACACTTGTTTTGCTCTTCATGAGTTCTTTGGAGGAGCACAGCAGGTGTTGAGTGTCAAACTTGTTCGCAGCAAACCATTCAAAGACCAGTGCATTCTTTATTGTCCAACAAATGTGAGACTCAGGTTTGGTCTTCCTGGTGCCTATGTTGTAGGGCTTGCTTCATTCTTCGTTGGAATTTTCAGCTACTCCATTCTTCAGAGTATCATGTAGTTAGGATAGGTCTAGTTACACACTACCATTTTACAAGCTCATGTTTCTTGAATTACCTTCTTTCATTCACAGTGACTTTTGACATACAGTTGCTCATGTGCCTGTGCAGGATAATATGCTCTGTAACTACATTGCTTACATTTTCACTTCAGAGGCATACTATCACGACTCCTTGAACATTCTGTACAAGGGATCCATTTAATTTGTGCAAATGTTGTTGCATTTTGTTGTCCTGTAGGCAACAAAACTATCACAATAGGATAAAACAAATAGCAGCTTGGCTGCGGCTTCAGCATTGCAGCATGGGTGTTGTTGTTATACATACAGCATTGCTCCCTTGTTTAAGGTAGAGGAGCATTTTGCTGACACTACGGGGTTGCAGCATCACAGAATTCCAGCCCAACTGATTCCTGTTTACCCCTGCAAAGAGGGATGTCCTGCTTACGACCAAGACAGGCACCCTAATGACACTTACCCACAGGTAATGGGGACTTAGACCACCCAACAGGGTTTTGGCAGCTCACACACCCTAAGGAAACTAGGTTAGGAAGAGCTATGTAGGAGTACACTATAATACAGTACTAATGTGCCAGCATACATTCATTGTTATAGCACAATGGTATAATTGTTCATCATTTTCACTATTCTAATACTGCTAAATATGCTGTTCTGTTTCATTCTACTGATTATCACAGCACACACAAATAAATCAAGAATCACAATGCTTCAATAAATGTCGCAGCAGTATTTCGTGTGTATTTCGTGGGTATGCATGAGTAACTAAACAAAAGCTTGCTAGATGTGTTACCACAAATTCCTTGGGGGATCAGGGCTGTCATTTTCTGAGGTTACATACACTTGTGTCACCCTGTAAGGTTAGGGGTGCAGATGGTGCAGTGTGAGCTAACAGGGATAGCGTCCAAGATATCCTGAGGGTGTGCACGGAGTCAGTTCGGCACAGTCCTGATGTTTATGTTGTCCAACAAACAAACAGATTTACCAGAGAGGTACAAGCCAAATGACAAGAGTATTTTCTTACATAGTTCTTATTTAGTGAGATCTTTACGTGGAAGGAATCATGTAGTGCCTTCTGCAAGAATTTCTCCCTTGACTTTGATTTTTTTTAACTATTTAAATCACTGTTCACAATTATATAACTATAAATGGATTTTAGACACCACTTGGATAAAAAAAAATCAACCACACATTGAACTGTTTTTACATCAATTGGTTAGGAAAATGTTCTTGCTATTAAAGTGAACAAGCACTCCTGCGATTAGCAGTATAACATGAGCCTTGGAAACAAGTAAAATATAAAGATCACACCTACACTTTTCACAACAATGGAGTTCAAGATTTGAATCACATTTTTTTCCCCTGTCCAGCTGTACAATCTTAAAGAAGAAGATTTCTGTGGCCCATTTTTCTAAATGCCAGAAGTGTATCTGCTAATGAAGGACAGTCTTTTGTAAAATCTCCACAAACTGAGATTATGGGTTTTATTGTTTTAATTGTTAAGGAAGTCTTTTATCTTTTCTTACCTTTGTTATGTAATAATACTCCTATATTGTAACATTATCTTACTCTTACCTATTTTATTTTATTTATGAATATGTATATGTATATTGTATGATCTCTGGTGAGATTTACAAAATAATTAAGATGTATGAGGGTCTTACTCACATTTGGCAGCAGATATGTTTTGTTTCTGCTTGGATACTGAATCACTGATTGCAGATGTAGTGACTTAGCTACAAGATTATAATTTGATCACCACTGTCTTTCTGTGGAATGAGTCTCACCTTTTAATGGTAGTAGTTCAGTTATATAAAGCAGGATAACTACCTTTGTGATCAGTGGCGCAATATTCTATTTTTACCTGTAATGTTGAATCCAAATAAGTTTTTTTTATCTAGTGTGGCTAGAAGCTCGTTTATATCCATAGAAGTACTATCAATCAATCAATCAGGGGTTTGTTAAAGCGCGACTACTCACCCGTAAGGGTCTCAAGGTGCTAGGGGTGAGGGGGGGTGCAGGTTCCATTCCATCAAGGAGGGGGTCTGTCGAAGAGCCAGGTTTTAAGGTTTCTTGCGAAGATGGGGAGCGATGTTGTCTGTCTGAGGTGGAGCGGAAGGGCGTTCCATGCTTTGGCCACGAGGTAGGAGAAGGAGGGGCCTCCCAGTCTGGTCTTTCTGGTGCGGGGGACCATGGCGTAGGAGAGCTGGGCTGATCGTAGGGTCCTTTGGGGTGCGTGGAATTTGAGTCGGCTGTTAAGGTATGCTGGTCCGGTGCCGTGGAGGGCCTTGTGTGCGTGGGTGAGCTACTTAAAGGTGATTCTCGCCTCGACGGGGAGCCAGTGGAGTGTGCGCAGGTGCTGGGAGATGTGGCAGTGTTTTGGCAGGTTGAGGACCAGTCTTGCGGCGGCGTTCTGGATGTTCTATAGCTTGCGGATGAGGTTTTTCTTTATTCCGGCGTAGAGTGCATTGCCGTAGTCGAGTCTGCTGGTGACCAGGGCGTGAGTAACTGTCTTTCGGTGTTGGAGGGGGATCCATTTGAAGGTCTTTCAAAGGAGGCGGAGGGTGTGGAAGCAGGAAGATGAGACAGAGATGATCTGGCGGTCCATTTTGAGCTCGGAGTCCAGGTTGATTCCCAGGTTGCGTGCGTGGTCTGTGGGGGTTGGCGGGTTTCCGAGGGCGATGGGCCACCAGGTGTCGCTCCAGGCGTCGGGGTTTTGGCCCATGATGAGTACTTCTGTTTTGTTGGTGTTTAGTTGTAGGCAGCTGTTTTTCATCCATTTGGCGATGGCTTCCATACCTTCTCGAAAGTTGCGTCTGGCGGTGTTGGGCTCGTTGGATAGGGAGAGGATGAGCTGGGTGTCGTCTGCGTATGACACGATGTTGAGTCCGTAGGTTCTGACGATCGGGGCAAGTGGAGCCATGTAGACGTTGAAGAGCGTCGGGCTGAGGATGGAGCCCTGGGGGACTCCGCAGGTGGTAGGTGTGGGGTCCGAGAGGAAAGGGGGGAGTCTGACCCGCTGCGTCATGCCGGAGAGGAAGGAGCAGATCCAGTCGAGGGCCTTGTCCTGGATTCCTGCGTCTTAGAGACTGCGTATTAGGGTGCGGTGGGAGACTGTGTCGAACGCCGCTGATAGGTCGAGGAGGATGAGGGCTACTGTTTCTCCTTTGTCCAGTAGGGTGCGGATGTCGTCTGTTGCGGCGAAGAGGGCGGTTTCCGTACTGTGGTTTTTTCTGAAGCCGGATTGGGAGGAGTCGAGGATGTTGTGTTCTTCAATGAATGTGGCGAGTTGGCTGTTGATGGCTTTCTCAATGACTTTCACTGGGAACGGGAGCAGGGAGATGGGTCTGTAGTTTTTGAGGTCGGTGGGGTCCGCTGAGGGTTTCTTTAGGAGGGGGTTCACCTCGGCGTGTTTCCAGTCGTCGGGGAACGAGGCGGTCGCCAGGGAGCGGTTGATGGTGTGGCGGAGCATGGGTGCGATGGTGTCGGCGGCTCTGTTGAAGATGTGGTGGGGGCAGCGGTCCGTGGGGGCCCCTGAGTGGATTGACTTCATTGTCTTCAGTGTGTCTTCGGTGGTGAGGGCTGTCCAGTCATCAATCGCTGGTTTCCGGGTGTCGGGGGTGGTTGGTGAGGGTTCAGTGTGTTGGTTGTCTTCGTCGAAGTTGTCGTAGATGCTCTTGATTTTGTGGTGGAAAAAGGTGCTGAGTTTGTCGCAGAGGTCTTGTGAGGGAGGGATGTTGGTAGACTCGCTGGTGGGTTGGGCGAACTCCTTGATGATGCTGAAGAGTTTCTTGCTGTTGTGTGCGTGGGTGGAGATTCTGTCTTCAATCGCTTTTTTCCTCATTTCTCTGATGAGTTGATGGTGGGCGTTGGTGGCGGCTCAGAAGTTGTTGTTGGATTCTGTGGATTTGGTGTTTCTCCAGGCCTTTTCGAGGCGGCGGCATGTGCGCCTGGATTCTTGAAGTTCGGTGGTAAACCATCCGGCTTTCTTGGCACAGGTATTGTTGTTTTTCTTGAGGGGGGCTATGGTGTTGGTGCTGTCCGAGATCCATCTATGCAGGGTTCGGGCTGCGGTGTTGGGGTCGTCGTTTTCCGCGATGGTTGGGGTGGAGTTGTTGAGTGAGGAGGTGAGCTGGTCGTCGGTGATTTTGGTCCTGTTTCTTTGTGGAAGCAGGTGCTGGTGTCTGTGGATGGTGGGTGTTCTGAAGGTGAAGTGGACGCAACGATGGTCGGTCCATGGGAGTTCGGTGGTGTGGCTGAAGGTGATGGAGTTTCCTGTAGTGAAGAGGGAGTCGAGGGTGTGTCCTGCTGAGTGCGCGGGCTCGGTCACGATCTGGCGGAGTGCAATGTTGTGGAGGTTGTCCAGGAGGCATGTGGTGTTGGGGTCCAGTTGATTGTCAAGGTGGAAGTTGAGGTCTCCCAGCAGGGTGTAGTTGGTGGATGCGATGGTATGCGGGGAGATAATGTCCGTGATGGAGTTGGCGAAGGGTCCGCGGGGTCCAGGGGGTTGGTAGATGAGGGTTCCTCGGAGGGCGGCGGTGGGGCTGGCCAGTATCTTGAAGTGAAGGTGTTCCATCAGTTCTGTGGACTCGTCCGGGAGTGTGCTCAGGCGGAGTCTGGATTTGTGGACGATGGCGATTCCTCCTCTTGTGTGGGTGGTGCGGTCCTTCCTGGAGATCTTGTATCCTTGGGGGATGGCGATGGCGTTGTCCGGTACCGAGGTGGTGTTGCTCCAGGTTTCGGTGAAGAATGCTACGTCCGGGGTGGTGCTGTCGAGGAGGTCCCAGATTTCTGTGGCGTGTTTGTGGAGGGATCGGACGTTGAGGAGGATGCATTGCAGGGTCTTCGGTTTGGTTGTTTTCTTGTGGGCGGGTTGTGCTGGATCCGTGTTCTTGGCAGTTCTGCAGGTGTGCCGGCAGCGGTGACAGCTGAAGGGTCCATGGGTGTCGGCTGGTGATGCTAGCTTGCAGTTGTTGTTGCAGCCTGGGTTGAGTGCGTGGAGTGCTGCTGGGTCGTAGCATTGGCGGGGCGGAGGTCCAGGGTTCCTGGTGCTGGTTGCGAACGGGTCGCAGACGGGCGCAGACGGCACAGACGTGCTTGCCTTTGACGCGCCTTCGGTGCACCAGCGGCGCGCCCGAAGTCGAAGAAGGATGTAGGGGAAGGTTTATCAGTACAGAAGAGTTTTCAGTATTCTGTGACATTATCCCCACATCCCCACTGACATCAGCCCAGTTAAGACTTCTGTAAATCAGTGATACAAGGGATGCTATGTATTGGGTCACAGGCCTTTCCCAGGTGTTGGATGCTGCTGCATCAACAGAAGAGGATGGATTTGCACTGCGCTGCGATGTGTGCCAGTATAGAACTCGAATCAGAACTCACACTCGGCTGAGAATGAGGTGCAGGACCCCGAAAAGCTGCCGGGAGCAGATCCTGTGTTTCTGTGCAATGCTGGTGCTGCTGTTTGTGTTATTTCTCATTCTTGAAAAATGAGGAAGACACCAAAGATATGTCAGATCTCCAAGTGACATCATACCAGGGATTCTTTTTCTTAGAATTAGGTAGACTAAGAAATAAAGAACGAAGGGGCGTATTATCAAGAATGGTGTTAAAATTATCGCCGCTTTAGCGGGAGGAAACTGCCACTAAAGCGGCGATAATGAGCTTGATAATAGGCCCTTGAGAATTCCCATAGAAGCCCAGGTTCTGGCGTGAACATTGGCTTCTATGGGAATTCACAAGGGCATAATATGAAGCCCATTATCTCCGCTTTAGCTGTAGTTTCCTGCCGCTAAAGCGGCGATAATTTTAGCCTCCGCTCCCTAGAAACGAGCTGTTGCCTGTCCAGTCGAAAAAGAGCGACTGATGTTTTGAGAAATAACCACATTTAGTTGGCTTGCACAGCTCGTGTTTTTCCCTGGCTCACTTTAATATCTCTAAAAATTTAATAAAATACCATTCTTTTTTTAATTTTTTTTTAAATAGAGGTTTCCGAGGGCCTACCATTATTCTGGGGCCCTTGCTAAAATATAAAACATTGTGGGGCATATTAGCAAGGAACCTCGTTAAAATTATCGCTGTTTTAGTGGCAGGAAACTGACGCTAAAACGGCGATAATGGGCTTGCTAATATGCGTTATAGAATTCCTATAGATGCCCAGGTTAGATGTGCCTGAGTTACTGTAGTGTTAAGCTGCAAAATTAAAATGATGTATTACTATTTGATGGAATTTTTATAACCATCCAGGTATCGCTATCTTAATATTCCAAGATATGGGCTGAGATACCACATTAAGCACATATGTGTTTAACATAGTTGTGAATCAACTTTTGTTAAAAGGGATAGTACGACCATATGTCACTGTTTGTGTCTCCATTTTGATTCTAATTACGTCCTAATTGGTTTCCTATTGCATATGTATTAGGGTTTCACTTTTGTTCTTTCTGATGTTCCACTCACACAATCTGCCTTGTTAGCCAGTAGCTGCCTCGCCCGTCGGCCTCTTTGAGCTTTTGTGTCACAGGCAAGTGCGTTATCTGTTTTCTTTGTCATCTCCTCATATGTATTGATTGCCTGTCCTGACAAATGATTTCCTCCTATTGTGTTGCTTAATAGCATGATGCTACTCGGGCGAAGTATCTCTTGCTCCCTCTCCGGATGGATTTTCAGCCACTTAATTTGTCGTGCTTTGTGACTGATGATGTCTGTTAGCCCTTTTTGTGCCACAGTGCTCGATTTTTTTTTAGCGTCGCGAATCTGCATGTGTGATTTCTACAAGTGGATAATATGTGATCCTTCAATCCCAAGTACAATTGCAAAGTCTGCTACTGACACCCAGTCCCTGAAGTCGACGTCACATCACTCATAGCGCCAGATGCCCATGCTATCCGCATTAGTAAGCCGATCCCAGCGTCGGCGCTGGGTACCACAGGAACAACGCGGAGGAGGAGAGCAGCAACAAAATGGCCGACCGCCCAAGCCAATCTGATTCACGTTACAGTCTTTTCAATGAATTGGTGCGTTGAACGCATTAATAGATATTCTTCTGGAAGTTGGCACAGGCTTCTACGTATACAGACCCTCGAACCAGGGCTCGCCCTTGGCTTGTGTGTTGATTTTTATCTTATACTTTCCTATTTTTCACCTTGGATCACTTCAGCTCTTTTTGCAGAGTCGGCATCTGAGGGCCTCTTTGGGCAGTGTAGGGTGTAGGGGGAGAGCCAGACAGAGCTTGTAGAATTTCTGGAAATTTAGTTTCGAGGCACGGAGAACATACATAGAGACAATGTATTATGAGCAGCCTGCCTTAGGCATTTGGTCAACTGGTGCAAAAGTTTTGTGAATTAGTGCGTCAGTGAGTACGCTGATTTCTTTGCTATAATGTGACCCAAAGAGATGCTTAAAGGAATGAGGAGCAATAATCTGAACGTATGAGGCCAAAGATAAGGTGAATGATTAATTATGGAGGAATGGCACTTACAAACTGATTAAGCAGGGAATCCAGCTATTGAGGGATACAGATGAGGCACTGACGAGTGGGTAGATTGCTTAGAAATTAAGGCGCATTTATCTATCTAGTGCTGTGACGTCATGAATCCCACATCTAGCAGCTGAAGCAAGGAGAGAGGAGGAAGGAGAGGTTATTCCCTCTGAGTCTGATGGTGTATTCGTGGCCCGCTAAAAGGATCATCAGTCCCTTATGGGAAGAATATTGATTGAGTCTCTAGACTTCTGAGGACATAACTGCGCAATGTTTGCAGGGAGGCTCTACTTGGTTGCTCTTGGGATGACCTTAACACCCATTGAGGAACTGGCAATGGGAATCTGAATGTGGACCTTAGCCCTCATATGGGGATCCAATAAATGAGTGCGTGGACTCGAAGTAATTGAAAAAAACATGAAGATCTTTAGCTTTGTTTTTGAGCTTAAACCTGGATCAGCTGACCTAGGTTTCACCTGTGGAAAAACTCAAAAGAGCTTTTTGAAGGGAATGTTAGCTATGACGCTGTCTCAAGAAAACCCTTGCATGGTGAAATACAATCAATATTGGTTCACCCATTTGCGACTTCAATGGATATGCTAATGGCGACAGGCCTGTTCTGTTACTAGAAATGTTAAGAGGACGTACGGTGCAAGGCTTCTTTTTGTTAGTGATACTGTATTTACCCATTGAAGAAGAAAATCAGCCGCTCTTCTGGTACCGCTATTCCACAGCGATAAATCTGTCAAACCTGGTGGCAGACTTGCCTCTGCAAATGCGACAGATAAACATTAATTATGTTTGTAAAGTTAGCACAACACTTTGCGAGACTTAACAACAGAGAAGGAGCCCTAAAAAGGGGGACAGCCCACCAGCAGAACTACTGTGCTGGGCTACCCTCTATTGCAGTTCATCTACTCAGGTCTGTTGTCTCTGTAAAGTTTAGGCTACTTTCCACTCGGGTTATTGGCTCCTGGAGGGTAGGATGGATTGTAAAGAGTCAGTATTGCCATTTGTATGCTATTCTTTAAGGGAGCGCTGCAGAGTCACGTTTTCGTCTTTTACCTAAAAAGTGAGAGGTTTGAGAAGGTAGGGAGACCTTTCTATTAAGAATTCCAAATATGTATGGCCCGAAGGACCATAGAGCTGCCTATGTAGGGAGCTTTCCTCAAACTGAGATCACATGTTGCTGTGGATTCTCATTGCAATGTCTGATTTCGTTTGAGCAATTGTTTTAAAATTCCTAGTCCAGCACATTCAATAACGACTGAGTGAAAGGTTCCTAGTTTCAGGTGTGGGTGGCTGGCGCCTGCACCTTTAGAGTTGGGCTAGTGAAGGAAAGTCCACCAATTTCTGGAGTGAATAAAATGGTAAACCCATTAGGAAATCTACTGGCAGAATTTCCTAGATTATTCTATCTATGTGATTGATAAAATTCCTTTGACAGATTAACCTTCCGTTTTAGCATTTCTCCAAGAAGTGGGGGGCTTTTCGGTAACTACCCAACTCATGACTATGACGAGGCCACCCAACTCACATTTGTTGAGGCCCTTTGCTTTCATCTCAGGCCTCAACCAATTACAAAATAGTGCCTGTGCACAACACACGAGACTAAGCTGTATACAGAATCTTTCCTCCCTCTTTCCCCAATTATTTATGTAGCATTTGCTCTGTGCGCTTATAGTGATATATAGGGGAACGTTCCACTGATCGGAGAGTGGTTGTAAACAGTGCATGAATCATTAAGATCACTCCAGTAACTACAGCTCACGCCACATTAGTGAACAATTAGGCTGCTTTTAGTTGTAGCCATGGAGCTGAGTGTGGCAGGTTCTGAGGGTTAATGTTAGTGACCTGAGGTTGAGGACTGACATACATCAGCTTTTCACTTCCCTCTTTAAGGACCTGGGCTCGATTTATAAGCTCGGGTGCAAGTGGGCTACAGCAGCCTTGACCCCCCCCAACCCTCCCCCCCTCGTTGCTGCGGGGGCTTCTGGGTGAGAATTAATCATGGTGGCGGGTCTCAATTTACGGATCAATGCCAGGCAATTAGACCTGTATTTTGCTCATGCGCCCCCTGGCCGGGTCTTTCCTTGCTGAAGCACGTGCTTCTCTAGCAGGGGACTTCGTCAGAGGGGTAGGCAAATCACCCACTCAGAACTACACCTGTAGTCCCAGCCTGTGCTTGGATGCTGCTGGTGGGAGTGATGGTTTTCGGAAGCGATGAGTATTATGACTGACAAGGTACCCTGCGCTGCTGCGATATTTGAGGCTCTTTGCGCTCGCGCTGTGTGAGGCGCTGTAACTTTTAATCTCCCGTTTTTCATTTGTGTTATCTTTTTGTTACTACTTGTACCCTGTTTTTATATTGAGACCTGTTTGCCCCCTCACCTGCACACTAATAGTTGGAAGCACCGCCGTTTGGGCAGGTCCGGTTCTCGGGGTGTGATTTTGGTGGGCGCCATCTTAGGTCAGGCATTGGAGTTTAGGCGGGCGCCATTACGAGCGTTCTAGCGCTCGGGCAGCCTCGCGGGACGCCTACTTAAGGCGGTCCTCTCATTGTGGGAAGCCTGGACAAGGTACCCTGCGCTGCTGCGATATTTGAGGCTCTTTGCGCTCGCGCTGTGTGAGGCGCTGTAACTTTTAATCTCCCGTTTTTCATTTGTGTTATTTTTTTGTTACTACTTGTACCCTGTTTTTATATTGAGACCTGTTTGCCCCCTCACCTGCACACTAATAGTTGGAAGCACCGCCGTTTGGGCGGGTCCGGTTCTCGGGGTGTGATTTTGGTGGGCGCCATCTTAGGTCAGGCATTGGAGTTTAGGCGGACGCCATTATGAGCGTTCTAGCGCTCGGGCAACCTCGCGGGACGCCTACTTAAGGCGGTCCTCTCACTGTGGAAAGCCTGGACAAGGTACCCTGCGCTGCTGCGATATTTGAGGCTCTTTGCGCTCGCGCTGTGTGAGGCGCTGTAACTTTTAATCTCCCGTTTTTCATTTGTGTTATCTTTTTGTTACTACTTGTACCCTGTTTTTATATTGAGACCTGTTTGCCCCCTCACCTGCACAATAATAGTTGGAAGCACCGCCGTTTGGGCGGGTCCGGTTCTCGGGGTGTGATTTTGGTGGGCGCCATTTTAGGTCAGGCATTGGAGTTTCGGCGGGCGCCATTACGAGCGTTCTAGCGCTCGGGCAGCCTCGCGGGACGCCTACTTAAGGCGGTCCTCTCACTGTGGGAAGCCTGGACAAAGTACCCTGCGCTGCTGCGATATTTGAGGCTCTTTGCGCTCGTGCTGTGTGAGGCGCTGTAACTTTTAATCTCCCGTTTTTCATTTGTGTTATCTTTTTGTTACTACTTGTACCCTGTTTTTATATTGAGACCTGTTTGCCCCCTCACCTGCACACTAATAGTTGGAAGCACCGCCATTTGGGCGGGTCCGGTTCTCGGGGTGTGATTTTGGTGGGCGCCATCTTAGGTCAGGCATTGGAGTTTAGGCGGGCGCCATTACGAGCGTTCTAGCGCTCGGGCAGCCTCGCGGGATGCCTACTTAAAGTCGTTCCCCCCCGCGCAGCGGGGACGCGCAGCTGGGGCGCCTTCGCGTAGCCTGAGTCGTGCCAGAGTCCTGCCCGTCTGCGCCCGTCCGCGCCCGTCCGCGTTAGGGACGCGCTGGGCAGGGCTGAAGAACCTCTATCTTTCGGCACTTTGGTGGATGTGATGATCCGCTACTCGAGTGACGATCTATTGTCCATCAGACAGCAAGTCCCCAGGTGTGATGTGGCATCGGTTAGTCCTTTGTGTGGCCCCTACCAGTGTGTTTGCGGTAGATGGTCGCTCTGTACCCCCGCTCTTTCTCGTTATATGGGTAAGGCTTTAGTACCTAGGAGTAAATGCCCCTTGCGTGAGCTTAGCATTTGGAACCTTAATGTTAGGTCGCTGGTGAAACACTACCAAGTAATCCACGACCTTATCAAGGATGAGTCACCCGATATTTTTTGTATCACTGAGACCTGGTTGCAGGAGGCTGACGCGGCTATTCTTAACTTGGCTATCCCCGCTGAGTACTCGATGTACACGCTTAATCGTTCCACAAGAAGTGGGGGAATAGCGCTTGTTGTCAGGTCCTGCTACCCTTGCGATTGGAGAGGTCTAAAAATGGCTGGCTGTGAAAGCGCTTCCTTTAAGATTTCAATCAGCCCCCACTTCTCTTTCTCTGGCATGCTGATTTATCGTCCTCCGGGTAGTGACGTGGCGTTCAGGGAGGCACTTCCAGACACTATTAGTACGCTGGCTGTAGGATGCGCTAATTTTTCCATCCTGGGGGATTTGAATCTCCACTTTGATAATTTGACCGCCCCTGCTGTCAGTCGTACTCTGGCTGACTTGGAGGCCCTTCAACTATCTCAATTGGTCACTCATCCCACTCATGTGGGAGGACATACTCTGGATCCTTTTTTCACGAATCTTGCAGAGGCCAGGGTTATAACTTCCACTCCCCTGGCCTGGACTGATCATTTTTTAGTGACGATTCAGTGCCCATTGTATGAGCACCCTCCTAAACCTATGGCCAGAGTCGTCTCTAGACGACACTGGAATAAGCTCAGATTAGAGTATTTTTACCGCATTCTGTCTGAGGACCCGCTGGGCCCGTTAGATAATGTGGAAACGGGCTATAACCTCTTCTGCGAGTGGGTCACTCGGGCTCTTGATTCTCTCATTCGGGTGACGCTGAGCAAATGTGGCTTAAGGGTCCCTAGCCCTTGGTATGACGGATCCTTACGCGCACTAAAAAGCCCATGCATACGCGCAGAAAGAGAATGGCGGAAAACATACGATGCCAGTAAAAAAGCCTCGTATCTCGCCACTATTAAATCTTATCACCGCGCTGTCTGTAGAGCTCGCGCGGCGTTCTATGCTTTTGAATTCCGTAATAGCTCGAATCCCTCTAAATCCATTTTTAAGGCTCTTAAAGATCTGATGGCAAAAAAGGCCTCTATTAGCGAAACTTGCTCCACCACACATTGTGGTCCAAGCCATCTATCGAGCCTTCCCTACTGCTATGCCGTATGCTGGAGTTTCTCTTAGTCCCCAAGAGCACGGTGTTTTGCATACTCTCCCCTGTCTGTTGCCTGAGAGTTTTAATAAACTGGCTCAGCAAATCAAGTCTGGTTCCCCGGCTGATCCGCTTAGACCGGCTTTGTTCAGGGACCCGTCATCCTTCGGTCTTTTACCGGTGTGTTCTCTGATCAATCTTTTGCTTGCTTCAGGCACGGTCCCCGCCAAGGGGAAGAAGGCGGTGGTTACGCCCATCCTGAAGAAGCCTTCTCTAGATCCTCTCAAACCTGAGAACTACCGTCCGATATCGCTTCTCCCGTGGCCTGCGAAAGTAGCGGAGGTCCATGTGAATATGGCCCTGTCAGACCATCTCTCGCAGGCCAATATCTTGGACCCTACGCAGAACGGTTTCCGTGCTGGCCACAGCACGGAGACAGCCCTACTCTCCATGGTGGAACACCTGCGCTCTGTGCTAGATGCGGGTCAAACGGCGGCGCTTGTTTTATTAGATCCTAGCGCCGCCTTTGACACCGTTTCGCACAGGATCCTTCTTCAGCGCCTGGAGGAAGTTGGCATCGTAGGGTCTGCCCTTCAATGGTTCCGCTCTTTTCTTGCCGATCGATCTTTTTGCGTGGCTATTCCGCCCTACCAGTCCGAATTCCATCCTCTGGGCCTTGGGGTCCCACAGGGATCCTCGCTGAGCCCCACGTTGTTCAACCTATACGTGAGGCCGTTGGCTGATGTCGTCAAGCAGTGGGGCATGACTATGGTCTCATACGCTGACGACACTCAGTTGGCGGTCACGCTCAGCGGGGATTCCCGCCTGGATGCCCCAAGGTTCCAGAATGGACTGCAGGCGGTTGCCAGCTGGATGAATTCCAACTGTCTCCAGCTGAACGCAAAAAAAACAGAGATCATGATCATCGGCAAGCAGGCAGAACTCTGGGGAAACATGTGGTGGCCTCCTGAACTTGGGACCACCCCGACTCCGGTAACGGAGATAAAAAATCTTGGGGTGTGGTTAGATCCTGCCCTTAGCTTTGTTTGTCACACCAAGAGAACTGCTGCATGCTGTTTTGGCATTCTGCGGGGTTTAAGACCAGTCTTGAAATTTTTTGACGCCTCGACCAGGCAGCTAGTGGTGCAGGCGACGGTGGTCTCTCGGCTTGACTACGCAGCTCCCTCCTGGTAGGGGTTAACCAGGCTGAAATCATCCGTCTGCAGCGTGTTCAGAACGCTGCAGCCAGAGCAGTGGTGGGTCTGCCCAGGTTCTGTTCCGTCGCCAACACCTTGCGTTCCCTCCATTGGCTGCCGATTAAGCAGAGGATTCAATTTAAAGTGCTTTGCCTGTCTTACAAAATCCTCAAGGGCTCCTCTCCCCAGATTCTTACTAACCTCCTGTCTTCGTACGTTCCTTCCCGCTCCTTAAGATGTTTGGGCCATGAACTTGCAGTGGTTCCCCGGTTTAAGCTTAGTCGAGCTGGAGGCCGCTCATTTCGAGTGCGGGCTGCGGTCCTGTGGAATTCCCTTCCTCTAGAGATCCGTGTGCTGGATGATCTTATCTCATTTTGTAGGGCCATTAAGACCTTTCTATTTCCTTAGCTTGTTGGTTCTTTTTTAGTCTGCTGCTCTCTTTGTTGTGTTGTGTTGTTTACCTTGTCAAGCGCCAGGACGCCCCTTCGCTGGAGCAGCTGTGCGCGATATAAGTTCCCATAACATAACATAACATAACATAACATAACTGAGGTATGCACGTCGGTGACTGAATGTATATTTGGGAGATTTTCGAAAAGAAATGCTGTATGCAATGCAACACATACAAGATTTGGACGATCGTGAACCAAGAAAACACGTCGCCAGCATGTGGGGAGTAGTGGGGAACAATCTATTTTTAGACAATGTAAGACGGTCCAGAGTGCGGCCATGAGGCAGTCGGTGCAGGTGGCGTTGAACAGGAGTTGGAGTAGTTGGGTCTGAAGGCTGATTTGAAAGTTTCTAGAGAAGGCTTCGCCTACTCATAACTTATGAGTCGTAAATCAGGGCTGCTCTTGTGCTATTCCCGTGCTAGTGACGGGATTGCTCGTCTTCCCGGGCTGCTCATTTTCGAGAATGGACTGAGATGCTGCCATGTGCTCAGCTGTGCTGCTGTTCTAGAGCTGCTGAGAGGACTGCCGTGGCGCCAGATCGGGGACCGATGAAACAGACCAGGCTCTTGGTGAGGGCTGATCATGGGCCAGTCTACTTAAAACCTGCCAGGAAGAGTGCTGCAGTTTATGATTAGGGTGTCGATAAGGGCTGCGTGTGTGCAAGTTCAGGTACCTGCTTTTTCTCAAGGCAGTGCTGCTGATGCTCGTGCACACGAGATGATCCCTTTGATTTCAATTCCCTTCCCCAAACTCTCTTCCAGCAGGTGGTCTGGAGTCAAAGAGGGTTCCAAGCCACTGAACTCCCTCTGGGCTACATTTAAACCATGCATACCCCATTGGGGTCAGAAAAGAACCTCAAGAAGTTAGAGAAAGCTCCGAGAGCTGTAAGTGCAGAAATACAATGATCAGCCAGAATATTTCTCTGCCATCCCGTTTTATGAATCTCAAGGCATTACTAAGCAATATGTGGTATTTCTCTAATCTGCCCTCGTCAGCATGAAGACAATCACAATCTTATTCACTTGCAGGAACAATAACAAGCTTCTTTACAAATGTATAGCTATTGTCAGAAACTACGGATCAGGTTCAGGGAGGCATCGGTGCTATATAATCAGCTGAAACCATATCATACAATACCATTCCATACCATACAATTACATAGTGTTCCATACTGAGTAACCCATACACATATACATGAGCAACCCCTGTGTCCAAAAAGTAACCCTTGTTACAGAAGACGCAGAGCAGCATTTGCTCCAGCAGCCATCTTGGAAAAAGGTGGGTTGTCCCCTTGGTAGAATAAAGAGAACCATTATACCCATCAGTGCTCATGGTTCCTGAATATGAGAGGTAGACCTCATAAAAAAAAAACTGTAGCTCCAAAAGTTGCCACCAGAGGCGCACAAGTCATTCACCTGACTTCACATTTTAGTAAACCTTGACAGTCTTCCAGAGAGGTAAAGCAAGGCAAGATTCAAAAGCTGCAACCTAAGAGACTGGAGCAGGCCCAGGCACAGTCACACTGGCCCAGGCTGCACCCTACGAGTTGCCACAAGTCTGTAATGAGCGTGCACATGACTTGGCGATCCTGTTACCCACAGCACAGAAGCGAGACCGAACTGCACAGTGACGGATAAAGGGACGTGATGAGACCCATTGCCTTTTCAAAGGACTCTATATATCTCTATGTATCACACATCCCTCAATGGTCCTTTTGTTCTTAGAGTTGCTGCCTGTTGAAACAAACAATGCAACTACGTAGGCGTGGGAGGGCGTATTCATGGAATGAAACCAAGTTTAGAGGCTCCATTTAGCTGCATGTTTGTATGACTGCACTCCAGACACTTGGATTGAAATTGAGGGAAGTCACCAGGCACACCCAGGCTCCTACGCATGCCTGTACTGGCAGTGGAAGAAGAATTTTGATCATTGACTAGCTAGGGACAACACAACCTCAGTCAGAAGGAATGATCTATGATGGAAGATTTATTGCTGCAAAACTTCAACACATCTGAGCACGACAGGTACATTAGCCAACGGACAACTACAAAATTATGCACACATACAGTCTGAAATAATATCATAAATATATAAGCAAAGGACAATATGCAGTATAAAGCCCCAGCCTATCTAAGCAATACACATATAACTTATCCAGCTATCTAAAAACAATAAATCAAAAAACGTAATACTGTATTATTAACAAATACATTAGAAAGGGAAAAAAACAATTATTTCACTCTCACAAGAATAATAAAGCCACATGCAAACATCACACCACCCTCACACGATCCCTCCTCCATGGAGCCCCAAGACTCACACTGGCTGCTTCCACTGTCACCATCTTCTAGTAACACTGCAACAGTTTTAGAAATTGGGTCTCTTGTTGGCAGGGGTTTGCAGCTAGTTCAATTCGGGAAACTCACTCTACTCAGGGTAAAGGAGTCACACAGGTAAGATAACCCCTGCTCACCCCCTTTGTAACCACACACACAGAAACACAGTGAAAACACTAAAAAGGAGTCCAGACCAGTTTAGAAAAATAGCCAATATTTCTCTGAATAAAACAAGACCGAAATGACAAAAATCCAACATGCGCGAGTCAAGATAACACTCTAAAAAGATTAAGCAAGTTTAGTCTATAGAAATCAATGGATGAGTTTGTTTTAGCACAAAGTACCTTGGATGCATCAAAAGTCAAAGACGATGCAAGACGCAGGGGAGATGAGGAGCCGGAAAAGCAAAGGGATGCATAGGTTCCTTACTACACAGGACTGGTAATGTCTCGGTTCCTTACTGGCAGGGGAAGTGATGTGTCAGTTCCTTACTGCTAGGCAAGGGAGGTGATTCGTAGGTTCCTTACTACACAGGAGAGGTGATGCATCGGTTCTTTACTGGCAGGGGAGGTGATGTGTCGGTTCCTTACTGCTAGGCAAGGGAGGTGATGCATCGGTTCCTTACTGGTAGGGGAGGTGATGCAGCGGTTTCTGGATACACAGCCTCGGTTCCAATCTGCGGTGCGGTGTCGATGAAGAATCGGTGTTGAGTGATGATGTGTCAAAAATCAAGTTGCACTATGTCGATGTGACAGTGGTGATGCAGGCACTGTGTTGATTTCACAGCCACGAAGAAGCTGCTGCATCAGAGTCGTTGACACAGTGCTCGGAACTCACGCTGCTGCAATTTTTCTGATGGGCAGTGATGGCAAACTTTGGCCTGCGGTGAAAGCCGGGGTCAATGCTTCAAGCTGGAACCACGCTTCAGGGTAGGCAGCGTCGATCTTTTTCAGCGAGGCATCAAGATAACAAGCACTAGGAGTCGATGCATGGATTTTCTCCGTAAGGTCAGCAGGTTACACTTTCAAGGGCCCAGGAACTGGATTTGGCACCACTTGGAAAGTCAGGACTCCCAGCAGAAGAGCCCAGGCACTGGAAGGTGAAGTCTTAGATGACCCTGAGACTTCTTAACAGGAGACAAGCACGCACAAGCCCTTGGACAACCGTGGAAGCAGGATGTACAAAGCAAAGTTGTCGTAAATAAACAGGAACTCTTTGTATGTAGAAGAAAAGGTTTATTTAGATAAGAGGAAAGTAAATAAACCCGACCAGCTGAGCCGAGTTGGAGATGCCAGTAACGGCTGCCTGAGACAATCCTGGGCTCGGTGGCACAAGAGAATTGCCAGCACGAGTTCAGGCGGTCCCACGAGGTAGCACGAGAGGAAAGAGCATTACAGTAAATATAACATATCTCATTTCCTTCAACATGGAAATGAAAAACATGAGATAACAAGCTAAAATACAATCAAATGAATGAGCTGCAAAGAAGAAACATTAGATCACAAACAAAGCATTAAATCATTTAAAAACATTAAATCATTGGATAAGAAATACCAAGCAATGTAACTATATGACTATCCATGACCACCTACCCATGCCTTTCCTATATAAACAACTAAACAAAATCTTTTAAATATGCAGGTGATTTTCGATCACGAACAGGTCTTTCACGATTACTAAGAGCCATGTCATGGGATAGCAACATTGGCCGTTGTGAAAGGGAAGAATTTGAAGAAACATTTTCTTTTTTGTGATACAAGGCCACCCTTCGAAGGTTTCATGTTTGACCATTTACCAGTTTCACATAATTTTCACCCACATATTTAACCTGAAATGGGCCTCTGAATTGGTTAAAAGCCCTGTGTGTACCTCCAGGTTTGACTTTGACTAAGTCACCTAGAGACATTTTCCTCCTACCCGTAAAATTGAAATATGAATGGGGAGAAGGAGAAACTTCAAATTATTGTTTAGACAACCACGTAGGAACTAGTTTCGTACGAGCTTGTCTGCCTCTCATCAATTCGAAAGGGGATTGTGACATACCCTGATGTACTGTGGTGCAATACGCCCAAAGCATTTCTTTAATCTCTTTTTGAATAGAACGGTTGGATGCTAAGGCTAATTGCATGGTACCTTTAACTAGCTTATTTACTCTTTCGCATAAACTGTTAGTTTGTGGGTTATATAATGACATATGTAAATGTTTTAAACCCACATGATTAAAGTAAGACTCCATTTCCTTAGACGTAAGTTGTGTGCCATTATCTGATAAAAGTGAAGAAGGTATACCCTCTCTACTGAAAATGTTATTGAGTACCTTGATGGTGGATTGTGCATTGATATTTTTCATAAAAGCAACTTCCACCCACCTTGAAGTAGAAGTAGAATCAACCAATACCAAAGTGAACTTCTCTTGGAAAGGACCAATGAAATCCATGCAAACTTTTTGCCACACACCCTCCTGGGAAACCACATGTTTTTAAGTAGAAGAGTTGTAGAGACTTGAAGTCTCTTTTCAGACTCTTTGCAAACAGCACATTTTCAACCTATTTTTTCACCTGATAATCAATGCCTGGCCACCAAAATCTTACTTTTAACCGTCTAGCCGTAAGGGTCTGGCCCAGATGACTTTCATGAGCCAAAGCAATAACTCGAGGTCTGAGCGATTCTGGTGGTATGTATTTCTCACCCCTCAATACAATGTATTCCCCTTGTGTGGAAATCTCATCTTGTAATTGGATTTAGGGTCTAAGACCAGGTAAAACGGTGCTTGGTCTGGATACTCCTTCTTTGGTCATTTTAACTAAGCTTTTCATTGTTTTCATGCCTACCAGCCATTCCTCTTTAGAAATGGACTTACAGAGATCATCTGTGAGATCCTCTAGATAGGCAGCCACACTTTCAGTAAGTAACTCACCTGAGGTTGTCTTTGTGTCTGGTAATCTTGATAAACAGTCTGCCACACTGTTGTACCAACCAGGCACATATTCAATATTACACAAGAAATCTTGCACACTAACTGCTAGCCTGGCAAGCCTGCCAGAACAGTTTTTAATACCACCAGGGGCTAATACTTTTAGTAAAGGCTTATGGTCAGTTATAAGAACGAATGGTACACCCCATAAGAAAACTCTAAAATGTTTTGTAGCCCAGCAGCTGCCGGTGCCTCATGCTCGATAACAGAGTAATTCCTCTCCATCTCAGTTAAGCAGCGAGACGCAAAGGCTCTTGTCCAGAGTGCTTCTCTGTTCAAACAGCTCCAATGCCTACAGCACAGGTGTCTACAGTTAAAACAGTAGGTAAATGTGTTGCAAAACTAGTGAGGATGTTGGCATTAACAATGTTCTCTTTGATTAGGTTAAAAGCTCTATTTTGTTCATCTACCCATGAGAATACCTTCCCCCTTCTCAGAAGTTCTCTCAATAGTTCGGCTTTCCCTGCAAAATTCTTGACCACTTCTCGGACAGCAAAAACACATTTGTCTTTGCGTAGGGTCAACCCAACAGTGGCTAGTCGTGACAGAACTGTATCCAAGATAGATTTGTGGTCACCAATGTTGATACCGTAGATCAAAATGTCGTCTTGGAAGAATACCACCCGATCGATGCCCTTCAAGATTTCTGTGATGATTCTCTGGAAAGCACTCGCAGCAGAGCATAAACCAAACGTACGTCTTTTAAACTGATAGGTATCTTCAGGGGTTATGAGAGAAGTATATTCTTTGGAGTTGGGGTGAAGTTTGATTTGGTGGCAGGCGCTGCGTAAATCTAATCTCGAGAAGATTTTACCACCAGCCAAACCGAGGACAATTTCGTTGATGCTGGGGAGGGGAAGATTGTCTATTATGACAGCTTTGTTCAGACTTCTCATGTCCACACAGAAACGCAAGGAACCATCTTGTTTCTGAGGGATAACGAGATAACCATTACGTAGCCTCCACGGTTTCAATGACACCATCGTCGAGCATTTGTTTGATGATGTTCCTGACTTCAGTTCTAGCGGACAGTGGTATTTTCCTTGCAACATATTTAACTGGTACAGCGTCCTTTTTGAGTCTTATCACATGCTGAAATCCAATAGCTTCTCCTAACACAGCATTAAACACTTTTCCATGACTTGCCAAAATACTTTGTAAATCACAATTATCACTGTGAATGCACAATACGGATGGATCAGCCCTTGGGTCAACTCTGATATTCAAGTCATTGGTGAAGCCACCCCAAGATAGCTGGGCCATGAAGAGATACATACATTTTACTATTAATAACTCTATGCTTGAAAGTAATACAAGCTTCAAAGTAGCCCAAAACTCCTATATTTGTACCCTGTTAACCTTTTAAAATAACATCTGAAGGTATTAAGTTGGCACTTTTGCAAGAGTCATCAAACAGCTTTTTTGGGATTATGGTACATAATGAACCAGTATCAACCATAAGTGATACTGTTTGTCCATTTATATCAAAATCCGCCTTTGGGCGTGTCAAGGCAATGTCATTTCTGATGTTGGCGCTGCACTCTGACTCAATCATCATAATTTGTGCCTCATCATCCAGTTCCTCATTCTCTATCACAGCAACATTCTTGCTAAATGCCGCCTTAAACATACGTGCAAAATGTCCTTTTTTTCCACATTTCAAACATTTTTCCCCAAAGCAAAGCAGTTTTTAGAGTCTGCTAAATGAAAAGGGCTACCACATCTATGGCATGAGCGTGTGTTTTGTTTGTGCCCAACTGAGATTGACGGTCTAGTCATCGTGTTTTTCCCTCCTCAGGGTGCCATGCTTTGGGATTGTTTTGCACGTAGAGGATTAACTACATCACTAGAACTAGCTTGTAATACAGCTACTTCTGAATTCTTTTCCTGTTGTATCATTTTTAACTCTTTCATGCATTTGGCACTCTCTTCTACAACTTTGGCTGTAGTAATAGCCTCCTTTAAAGAAGGGTTGCTAGCAGCCCATAGTTTTTCTTGGGTTTTCTTACTATAGCATTGTACAATTAATTGATCCCTGATTATCTCCTTCTGCATGTTGCCAAACAATCTGGACACAAATTAATCTATGGATTTGTTAGGTGTTTGTGGCTGCGTATAACATTTGTGTCTACGCATAACTATATTTTCTTGTTTGGTAAATCTAGTACACAATCTTAACAAAGCATCTTTGTAAACATCATCTATTTCAAGAGGTGACATCGGAAAATTCTTTGTCCCTCTTTACCTAAGGCTCCTAAGAGTAAAGCTTTTTTGCGGACTGCAGAAAACTTAGAGTCATCTAGAGCTACAATATAATTTTCAACAGCTTCACACCAATCATCCCTGTCCATGGAAGGTTCACCTTTAGAGTTTAAGAATGGAGATGGTGCTAGGATAGAATTGGTGTCATTCATCATGGAATGAGACAGTACAATATCACTTTATTCTGTGATACAACAATACAAATAATATGACACACGTTAAAGATGTGTGTGTGTGTCACAGTTGTAGTGATAAAACAGATATTATGTGTGTGTCACAGTTATAGCTTTAAAAGAAAAAATATTGTGTGTGTCACAGTTGTAATAAACATAAAAATTACTGTATGGACAAACAATGAACTTATGTGTGTTTGTCACAGTTGTAGGGATGTACTCCTTTATGTATGCCTAAATACTTGTAATCTGGCAGCTGATTCTTAAGTAATGGCTTAGTGCTGTAATTTTAAGGTATTAAAGGGCATAAGTGGGGCCCACAAATCTTGCCGCTGTAAGATTTGGCAAAGGTGGGGCAAGAAAAAGTTTTTTGTGTTGCCCTTTTAATGAATGATGCAGCATGAGTTTCCTTGTTAAATTTAAGAAGAATCAGAGAAATGTGAGCTGCGAAGGAGTCCACGTATATTAGCGGTGTTGCCCTTTTAATAAACGAGGCAGCATGAGTTTCCTTTGAGTTGAAGCAATTATCAAGGAAACGGGATCTGAAAGCTGTGAGCAAGGGAAAGCCGCATATGCAAGCAAAAGTGTGCTGTACTCCGAAAAGGTAATTCTAAAAGTCACATACCTTTTTCTTGTGAAACAACTCGGTAAACTGTATGATATCAACGATTAGTCTTGAAGTGAGGGACACACTTGTAAGCTGCCGGGTTGACCGTGGATTCTTTGCAACTTCTTTTAAAAAATGCCTGCATGTTCAAAATGCCTTTAAGATGGTTCTTTGATGTTATCTGTGCCATGGGTATGTTTCTTCGATGTTTTCTGGGCCATGGCAAATCGTCCCCAAAAAATGTCGTAAATAAACAGGAACTCTTTGTATGTAGAAGTAAAGGTTTATTCAGATAAGAGGGAAGTAAATAAACCCGACCAGCTGAGCCGAGTCCGAGATGCCAGTAACGGCTGCCTGAGAGAATCCTGGGCTCGGAGGCACAAGAGAATTACCAGCATGAGCTCAGGCGGTCCCACGAGGCAGCACGAGAGGAGAGAGCATTACAGTATAACAAAAGTCCAGTCCTTTCACTCCCAGGACAGAAGCGGCAAGCAGCAGGCCAGCACAACAGAGCAACAAACAGAGTAACAGTCACTCCTACAGCATACAGCTCTTCTTCCTGGCAGACTGTCCTCAGTCCAGAAGTGTTCTGATTTTGGAGTGTCAGAGGTTCAATACTTATACTCTTTTCTGCCTTTGAAGTAGGCAACCTTCAAAAGAAAGTCATTTTAGTGCACAAGACCGTGCCTTTTCCTGACCTGTCTCCAGTCATACTACAGGGGGGCTGGAGACAACTTTGTGTGAGGACAGGCACAGCCCTATTTAGGTGTAGGTGACAACTCCTCCAACCATCCTGGCTCAGGAAGGCCCATCAGCGTTGTGATGGTCCATCAGGATATGCAAGGCACTCCTCAGCTCCCTCTGTGTGACTGTCTAGAGTGAATGCACAAGAGCCCAACTATCAGACATTCCAGACATGTATTTTACAGACATGCAGAGGCACAGAATGATTAAGCAAGAAAATGCCCACTTTCTAAAAGTGGCCTTTCAAACACGTAATTTAAAAACCAACTGCACCAAAAGATATATTTTTAAATTGTGAGTTCAGAGACTCCAGACTCCAAATCTCTATCTGTTCCCAATGAGAAATTACACTTTAAAGATATTTCAACACAATCCAAATGTTTCCGTATGGGAGAGATAGTCCCTGCAATAGTGAAAAATGAAATTAGCAGTATGTCAATGTTAGGAGATATTAGAACTGGGGGTATCTTGTTGGCAATGGTATACACCTTTGACCAATTAGGGACCCTTGCTTCTAAGTCAGGGAAAGGGGATTACACTACTGGATAACCCCTGCTCACCCCCTTGGTAGATTGGCACGAGCAGACAGGCTTATCTCTGTGGCAGTGTGTTAAGCATTTGTGAACACATACAGCAATCTAGTGAAAACACCACAGATGGACGCAACATAATTTTATAAAAATAAGTATTCTTTATATAGACATCACAAGACCACAAATGACAAAAATCCACAATACTGTAATCAATATTAATTCTTTAAGGTGGTAGAAATAGTTCAAGAATAGGTTATTCACTTAAAAACAGTCTTCAGCAACAGATACGATGTCAAGGTAAAAAAAAAAAAAAAGTACGGTGCCGACTGCGAGGTGCACGGCGTCGGGCCCGGAGTCAAAAAAGACCCACAGAGAACAGTACCCGGGAAATGTGAAAACAAAGACAGCTCACGGCATCGGGAGGTACGGCGTCATTGACACATTGCAGCATCGGTTCCATACTTCGGGGGAGATGATGCGCCGGTGTCCTAGATGCTTGCACAGGTAGGGGAGGCGTCGGTTCCTTACCGGAGAGGAGGTGATGTCACGATGGTGCCGAAACCACGGTTCCGGACGATTTCACGATGTCGATGGATTCTTGACCACCCACGTCGATGATCGGCTCCGCCAAAGGTTACAGGGTCGTTATAGTTAGCAAATAAAATTTAAAACACCTTAGATTTTCACTGAAAAAAAACAGAGGTTACAGAGAAGTTATAGTTAGGCTCAGATATCACTTGTACAAAAGCAGTGAAATTCGGCAGTTATAGTTACCTGAGCTAAGTATAACTTAAGTCCCCCACAATGCACTGCTTGTGACCCCACATTTGTGTCACATTTTGCTCTGGGGAGGTGGTGGTCCCCTGGACTGTGGGGGGGTTGCACAGGTCCCCTGCAATTATTAAACTATTTGCCCTGGGGAGGTGGTGATTCCCAGAATGCAGTGGTTGCTGTGAGGGCAACCCCACATAAATTATGAAAAATGCCCCGGAGAGGTGGTGGTTCCTGGGGCTTCAGGGATGCTAGGAGGGGGCACATGCACCCCCTCCTATATATTATAGACATGCCCCTGAAATTGGATCCACCTGGGTACCAATTCGAAACAAAGTGCAGGAGTCCGTGATTCGTTTTTTAAAATAAGTTCAGCGGGAGTCGTGGATCCAGCACAACTCGCAACAGATCTTTTTTGGAAAAAATGCTTTTTGGGCTAGGAGTAGCCGAAACGCGTAGGCAGTCTAATTTACTGCACGGAAACTTTTGCACATGGTGTGTAAAATAAAATAATTTTGAAAGAAACTTACCTGCTTGCTGTGCCGTGACTTCCGCCGAAAGGGGATGAAGAGGCGAGAGGACTCTAAGAGATATATTATTATATATATATATAATGAAGAGGAAAAATGGGCTGAAGGAAACAACTATTTTTAATTCATTAAAAACAGTTGTTTCTATCAGCCCGTTTTCAACGCGTATGGCATGTTTGGAAGGCTTGTGGCATGCTGATCAACCCTGCTACCTGTGGCGATTTGTGTTTACACCCCTCCGTGTGGCGACTTTCAATGGCAACCTTTCTGTGTGTGATTTAATGCAGCTGGTTCGGTCGCTAAGTCGCCCCGCCGCTGGGCGGATCCTGTGTGTTCATTATATGAACACCAATGGGAACGGAGGGGGCCTCAGACACTGGTATATATTTTCAAGATAGCAGCAGAGCGGACAATGCTTTTCACCTAACCGGGTTTGACATTTTAATGATGATGGAGGTAGCGGTGCCCACTTGGATTGATGGAGTGAGCTTAAACAAACTATTTTGACCACAATGCTTAGGTTCGTGACGCCCACCAGGGCGGGGCTTGTTATTCATTAAAAACAGTTGTTTCCATCAGCCCGTTTTTCCTCTTCATTGCAGCCAGTGAACAAGAGCATGCAGATGCTCGAAACGCGTATGGCATGTTTGGAAGGCTTGTGGCATGCTGATCAACCCTGCTACCTGTGCCGATTTGTGTTTACACCCCTCCGTGTGTGGCGACTTTCAAGGGCAACCTTTCTGTGTGCGATATATATATATATATATATATATATATATATATATATATATATATATATATATATATATATATATCACTGAAAAAACCATAGGTTATAGACCATATATAGTTAGGAATTAGCATTTACAAAACCTTGAAAATTCACTGAAAAAACCATAGGTTATAGACCATATATCGTTAGGAATTAGCATTTAAAAAACCTTATTTTACTCACACAAAACCATTGAAATTCCATATATAGTTAGTTGCACTAACTATATATCGCGCACCCGCAATCCACTGCTGATGATGTCACATATTACATCATTCATGACATGGTCAGTGACATCACTGATGACAGATGACATCTCAAATGACATCACTGCACAACAAAAGTGTGGCATTTCAAAAAAGGCAAGATGGCGCAGACAATGTTTTTCAACACTTCCTCATTTCCTTCGAATCGAACGTTAACAGATGTTGGTGCATATTGCCAAAGTTAAGCGATATTTATCGCTAACGATGCTTAGCAACGAATTTTTTACCGCTAAGCATCGTCAGAAATTATCGAAGATAAACCTTGCTATTATCAAGGTTTATCGCAAATGCGATAAAAAACGGCCGCAATGCATGAATATCGCTAAAAAGTCAGCGATATTCATGCATTACCGAGCTAATGCTCTTAGCCATGTTATCCACCTCCCATTGGATAACATGGCTAAGAACTGCTCAGGGCAGGTGTTAGTTTTTGGAGATATTCGCGCTTTTTGCAGAAAAAATTAATCACTTTCATTTATCGTTTTTAGTAATACATAATACATAAAGAAGGACTGTAAATAAATAACAGAAAACATTTTTCAAATTATCTTAAAGTGTACAACATAGTTCCCCTTACAAATTAACAACTCACCTTTTTAAAAGTAGGAGAAGTGTTAGTACTGTGTAAACCAAACACCAGAAATTGAGCACCAAAAATTCCTCACAAATGTACCTCAGACAGTAGTATCACAAAATGGCTGTGGTTTCCTCTCATTTTAGATATATACATAACCAATTAACTTTCATCACACACAAATACAAAACCAAAGTAACATTTTAATTGGTTCTAAATTTCAACACTTTCAAATGTGTTTTCCCCATGCAATTTTCCATAGGACATTTAGATACGTCTACAGCCTGAATGGCTGAACGGAATTACACCAAACTTGGCAAAATGGTACATCAAACCTAAGAGGTCAGGGAGGATCTACTATGCCCCCTTATGGTCATTTGCCCCTTCGCTTTGGCCTCCTCTTGTCTCTCGATCCTACCGAGAGACAAGATGGCGGCCACTACGGACTGTTTGGAATGTTTACAGACGCCGGAGAACCAATCACCTTCGCAAAGCTCCGTAACGCGAAAAGTACGCGAAGCGGAGCGCTGTTACAGATATATATCTTTTTTTGAACGTTAATTTCTCAAAATCCACTGGAGCACATATATTGAAACCTAGCAAAGGCACATCGGGCTACCAGTCCCTAATATTTTGCCAAGTTTCGTGCAAATCCATTCAGCCGTTCGATTATTATTATTTTTTTTTTTTTTTGCCCCGCGGGGCCCTTTTAAAACCTCCACATCAAACCTAGGGGGTCAGCGAGGATCTACTATGCCCCCTTATGGTCATTTGCCCCTTCGCTTTGGCCTCCTCTTGTCTCTCGATCCTACCGAGAGACAAGATGGCGGCCGCTACGGACTGTTTGGAATGTTTACAGACGCCGCAGAACCAATCAGCTTCGCTTCACAAAGCTCCGTACCGCGAAAAGTACGCGAACTGGAACGCTGCCCGGTCCGCTGTTACAGATATATATCTTTTTTTTAACGTTAATTTCTCAAAATCCACTGGAGCACATATATTGAGACCTAGCAAAGGCACATCGGGCTACCAGTCCCTACAATTTTGCCAAGTTTCGTGCAAATCCATTCAGCCGTTCGGGCTAAAAGTGAGGCCAACCGCCCTATGGAAAACTCAATGTTAAAAACACGTTTTGGGACCCCCCTTTTTTCTCGGCCCCCCCTTGACGAAACCCCCCCAAATTTTCAGGGGCTGCTCAGAAACAAAATGTTCCATTTTCCTGAAAATTTCAGCCAATTCCGTCCACAAACGCCAAAGTTATTAGACATAGAATTTTCAAAAATCCCATAGAGAAAAAATCCTAACTTTATATACCTACTGGCGACCGCCAGTAGGTAATATATAGATATATATTTATTACCTACTGGCGGTCGCCAGTAGGCAGTTATGGTTAGGATTGATTTCCATAGGGAAATCGTAACATTCTATTTGGAATAACTTTGGCGCCGGTGGAGGAATCTGCCTGAAATTTTCCTCAACTTTGCCTCGCGGCGCTCCGCTCCTTCCCTGAAAGTTTGGGGGGCATTTGTCAAGCGGGGGCCGAGATAAAAGGGGGGTCCTAAAACGTGTTTTCCCCATGTTAATTTCCATAGGGCGGTCAAACTCACTTTCAGCTCGAACGGCTGAATGGATTTTCACAAAACTTGGCAAAATTGTAGGGACTGTTAGTCCGATGTGCCTTTGCTATGTCTCAAGATATGTGTTCCAGAGGATTTTGAGTAATTTAGGTTAAAAAAAAATTATATATCTATAGCCGCGCCCTGGTACGCGCATCGGGGAGCGCTCCGGGCGCGCCACACGACTTGCGCACGGAAAGCTGATTGGCTCTCAGGTGTCTGTAAACATTCTAAACAGTCCGCAGTGGCCGCCATCTTGTGTCTCGGTAGGATCGAGACACAAGAGGTGGCAAAAACAAAGGGGGAAATGACCATAAGGGGGCAGGGTAGACCCCCCTGACCCCGTAGGTTTGATGTGGGGGCCATAAAAGGGTCCCGCTGGTGAAACATTTTGTAAAATGTTTTTTCGATTTTCGCGGGGGGAGCGCCCGGTACGCGCACCGGGGAGCGTACCGGGGAGCGTACTTTGGTGAAAAATAGTGAAAATAATAGTGTAAAATAATCATTTTGAGTGATTACAGGTAGGGTAGCTCTGAAAAGAGCTTTTGGGTTCTGTGGCTGTTTTAGGTACCTTCAAGTACGTCCCACCCACACCCACACACACACAAATATATCAGTAGAGATAGGGCACTGTTGGGTTTAAGTTCAGACAGGTAGTTTTGATTTTTTAACAGTGAAGTTATCTTTGGGCAGTGTATGGTATCAGGCTGGAAGTAGAAATATAAAAAAGTGTATATCATAAAGACTAAGTGAATTGATAATTATACAATACAAGCCTAACTCCATCCATATCTATAACAGAGAAGCCTATCTCAATCTATAACTATTACAGAGGGATAGTATATAACTATCAGAAAATGTTTTCCAAATTAACTTAAAGTGCACAACATACTTCAGTTTTCAAAATAACATCTTACCTTTGAAAAAGAAGTTTAAGTTCTCAGTGAAAATCCTTTTGAAATGTACTTCAGGAAGTAGTAGTCAAAATGGCTGTGTTTCCCTCTCTTTCTTTATATATATTCATGTACATAACCAATCAAATGTCATGAAATAATAGTAGAAAATGAAAGTAACATTTTAATTGGTTGTAAATTCTAACACTTCAGATGTGTTTTTGTCAAGTAATTCACCTCAGGATATTTATAGAGGGCTACAGGCCAAATGGCTCAATGGAATTCTACCAAATTTGGGAAAATGGTAGGGACTGGTATGTAGTATGGCCTATTCTATATTTGGTGAAAGTTTCTCCGGTGGTTTTTATGTAAATTAACTTTAAAAATTTTTGGGGAGCGCTTCCCGGTGCGCGCCCCGGTACGCGTACCGGCAGCGCAACGGGAGTCCTCCATTTTGTGTTTCGGTAGATTTGAGACAGAAAATGGAGGACAAACAACGTCTGGAATGGGTATAAGGGGGCATCGTAGGCACTCCCTGACCCTCTAGGTTTTCTGAGGGGGTCTATAGATATATATATATTACCTACTGGCGGTCGCCAGTAGGTAGTTATGGTTAGGATTGATTTCCATAGGGAAATCGTAACATTCTATTTGGAATAACTTTGGCGCCGGTGGAGGAATCTGCCTGAAATTTTCCTCAACTTTGCCTCGCGGTGCTCCGCTCCTTCCCTGAAAGTTTGGGGGGCATTTGTCAAGCGGGGGCCGAGATAAAAGGGGGGTCCTAAAACGTGTTTTCCCCATGTTAATTTCCATAGGGCGGTCGAACTCACTTTCAGCTCGAACGGCTGAATGGATTTTCACAAAACTTGGCAAAATTGTAGGGACTGGTAGTCCGATGTTCCTTTGCTATGACTCAAGATATGTGTTCCAGAGGATTTTGAGTAATTTAGGTTAAAAAAAAATTATATATCTATAGCCGCGCCCCGGTACGCGCATCGGGGAGCGCTCCGGGCGCGCCACGCGACTTGCGCACGGAAAGCTGATTGGCTCTCAGGTGTCTGTAAACATTCTAAACAGTCCGCAGTGGCCGCCATCTTGTGTCTCGGTAGGATCGAGACACAAGAAGTGGCAAAAACAAAGGGGGAAATGACCATAAGGGGGCAGGGTAGACCCCCCTGACCCCGTAGGTTTGATGTGGGGGCCATAAAAGGGTCCCGCTGGTGAAACATTTTTTTAAATTTTTTTTCGATTTTCGCGGGGGGAGCGCCCGTACGCGCACCGGGGAGCGTACCGGGGAGCGTACTTTGGTGAAAAATAGTGAAAATAATAGTGTAAAATAATCATTTTGAGTGATTACAGGTAGGGTAGCTCTGAAAAGAGCTTTTGGGTTCTGTGGCTGTTTTAGGTACCTTCAAGTACGTCCCACCCACACCCACACACACACAACTCCACACACCCACACCCACACACTCCCCACACACACCTCACACACGCACACCTCCACTCACACCCAAAAACCCGACACCGACATCTTACACATCCACACCCACACCCACATCCCACACACCCACACTCACACACACACCTCACCCCCCCAACACACACACTCACACGCACACACAGATACCTCACAGACACACCCCACACATCCCACATACACACCTCCCCCCCACACACACACACACCTCACAGACACATCCACACATCCCACACATACACACACATTCTACACACATACCCCCCACACCCACACACACCCCACACACACCTCACACCCCCACAGCCCCACCTAAACCCAAACACCCCACACACCCACACCCACACACACACCTAACACACCCACATCCCCACCCACACCCACATACCCCACACACCTACACACACCTATACACCTCATCCCCCCCCAGACACACACACACACACACCTCACAGACACACCCCACACATCCCCCACACACACCTCCCCCCCACACATGGGGAAAACTCAGTGAAACACTAAAATAATAATTTAAAGTGCTTAGAGGTAGGGTAGCTCTGAATAGAGTTGTTGTGTTGTGTGGGTTATTTAAGTACCAACATGTAGGTACCAATGCAGAGTCTTAAATTCAATGTAGACTGTCTCATCTGTAGATAATTTGCATGTTGTTACAGAAGTTATTGTGGTATATGGAATCTATACTATAGTCTGTCAGGAAAGCAGAAACAACATGGAGGCAGGAGATGAAAAAGAGATGTCAAATACACATTGGAGATAATAAAGTGGGAGAAAGGAAGTAACTATGAGCAAAATTACTATGTAACACAAAAAAATTGCACAGTATACTATAAGTCTCACATTATATTATATTCATTTTGGTACTATTTCATTGATTACATATAAAAAAGAATAATGTCTGGAACAATTTTTAATTAATAAATATAAATTTATTGCTCTGATTTTTCAAAATTTAATAAGACTTCCAACATTATGTCGTCGGGAATGTCCTCATTTGGATTACATGATTCCATTTCGTCCACATATTTCAGAAACTCTTCATCAAGAGACTGATCCAAAAAATCTGAATCGTTATTCTCTTCCTCTGGGTTGTCCTGAAGATCAAGTTCGAATGAAATATTACATTTATTTTGATCTCCTTCCATTATGTTGCTGTAAATTGCATAAAAAATAAATATATCAGTAGAGATAGGGCACTGTTGGGTTTAAGTTCAGACAGGTAGTTTTGATTTTTTAACAGTGAAGTTATCTTTGGGCAGTGTATGGTATCAGGCTGGAAGTAGAAATATAAAAAAGTGTATATCATAAAGACTAAGTAAATTGATAATTATACAATACAAGCCTAACTCCATTCATATCTATAACAGAGAAGCCTATCTCAATCTATAACTATTACAGAGGGATAGTATATAACTATCAAAAAATGTTTTCCAAATTAACTTAAAGTGCACAACATACTTCAGTTTTCAAAATAACATCTTACCTTTGAAAAAGAAGTTTAAGTTCTCAGTGAAAATCCTTTTGAAATGTACTTCAGGAAGTAGTAGTCAAAATGGCTGTGTTTCCCTCTCTTTCTTTATATATATTCATGTACATAACCAATCAAATGTCATGAAATAATAGTAGAAAATGAAAGTAACATTTTAATTGGTTGTAAATTCTAACACTTCAGATGTGTTTTTGTCAAATAATTCACCTCAGGATATTTAGAGAGGGCTACAGGCCAAATGGCTCAATGGAATTCCACCAAATTTGGGAAAATGGTAGGGACTGGTATGTAGTATGGCCTATTCTATATTTGGTGAAAGTTTCTCCGGTGGTTTTTATGTAAATTAACTTTTAACATTTTTGGGGAGCGCTTCCCGGTGCGCACCCCGGTACGCGTACCGGCAGCGCAACGGGAGTCCTCCATTTTGTGTTTCGGTAGATTTGAGACAGAAAATGGAGGACAAACAACGTCGGGAATGGGTATAAGGGGGCATCGTAGGCACTCCCTGACCCTCTAGGTTTTCTGAGGGAGTCTTAGGAGGCCCATATAGGCGGAAAAAAATATATATATATATTTTTCGCGGGGGGAGCGCCCGGTACGCGCACCGGGGAGTGTACCGAGGAGCGTACTTTGGTGAAAAATAGTGAAAAAAGTTAGAAAAAGATAATCTTTTGGAGTGATCAGAGATAGGGTAGCCCTGAAAAGGGCTTTTGGGTTCTGTGGCTGATTAAAGTAGGTACCAATGCACAGTCTTAAATTCAGGAGGAATATTCTATTCCCCTCATCTGAAAAGTGCACACCATCTCCTCTGTAGATATCTTGCATGTTGTAACGCAAGTTGTTGTTGTATATTGAACCCATTCCATAGTCTCTCATGTAAGCAGAAACAGATTTATTCACATGTTTCCGTGCTTTCTCAAATTGTGGACAAAATTGGTTGGACCAGTTCCATTTCTGTCTTTGGCATATATTGGAATATACCATGGCAGTTTGTGAAAAAAGTGTCATCAATTGCCCAAAGGTGTCCTTTAAAACCATCTCCAGACCTACCCCAGTCAAAGTGCCTAGGTCATTTCCACCACAGTGCAAAATTATGAGGTCAGGGTGAGGCAGATGGTAAAAGGTTTTCACCAATGGTATCAATTGATGACATCTCAATCCTCTTTGGCCAATCCATTTTATGTGCACATTTGGTAAATCAAGGTTGTGAAAATTTCTGGTAGCTGCATACCTTTGAGCCCAGTGAATGTAGCTATGTCCAATAATCCAGACAGAGTACATGTTGAGAGGAGGTTCTGGTGCCGTCAGATGAAGTGTAGGATTGAAATGGCAGTTGGAACAGTAGGAGTTTACAAAAAAAATTGTGGAGTTTCAGTGCTCTTGAATCACAAGGAATGATTGGTGGATTCAGATAGTTGAAAACTGAAAGTTAGGGTGCATGGTTCTGTTGTGTGTAAGAAGTAATTTGAATGGTTAAAAAAAGTAATTTAAAGAAAGATTGCAGTGGATAAGCTGGTGTATTGAGAGGTCAAACATCCTTGCTCATTTGATTTGCAACATTGTAGAATAAACTTTTAACCCTCGGAGGTCAGTGAGGAGGGAGTTGCTATGGTAACAGGTAGAAAGGGCTGAGGGGGGGAAGGGTGTTGATTTGAAAATAGAGAGGGAAGAGTTTTGATTGGTTACCATGAGGAATATGTGTGTACAATTAGAGGTTTTCTGTGCCATTAATGGTTGCAGTGCCTGGAGAATATACCTTGTGCTCTGCTAAAGAAATATTGGTGTGTGTATCTGACACTGTTCTGAATCTCCCAAAGCATTTGTAAAGGTGAGTTATGATTCATTTAGATAGAGAGTACAGATTAAGAAGCACATTGATTTTCTTTGCTGTTGGTTTGTGTGATGCTTTTTGAAAATGCATGGTTTCTATATTTGTAAAATAGAGGATTTGTATTTTGTGAAATAGTGATGTTTCAGTAGTGAAGTTGAATGGTAGTACATAGGACTTGCACTCTGTATCTAAAATGTTATTTTAAAAATCAATTTTAGGGTAAATGAATGGGTTTCAGTAGTGAAAATGAATGCTTGTACATAGGACCTGTGTTGTGTTCCTAAAATGGTAATTGAAAAACGATTTTAGTGCAAATCAATGGGTTTGAGTAGTGAAAACGAATGCTTGTATATAGGATCTGTGCAGTGTTTCTAAAATGTTAATTTAAAAACGATTTTAGTGCAAAACAATGAGTTTTAGTAGTGAAAATGAATGCTTATAAATAGGATCTGTCATCTGTTCATAAAATATTAAATAAAAAACGATTTTAGGGCAAATTAATGGCTTTCAGTAGTGAAAATGAATGCTTGTACATAGGACCTGTGTTCTGTTCCTAAAATGGTAATTGAAAAACGATTTTAGTGCAAATCAATGGGTTTGAGTAGTGAAAATGAATGCTTGTATATAGGATCTGTGCAGTGTTTCTAAAATGTTAATTGAAAAACGATTTTAGTTCAAAACAATGGGTTTTAGTAGTGAAAATGAATGCTTATAAATAGGATCTGTCCTCTGTTCATAAAATATTAAATAAAAAACGATTTTAGGGCAAATTATTGGCTTTCAGTAGTGAAAATGAATGCTTGTACATAGGATCTGTGTTCTGTTCCTAAAATGGTAATTGAAAAACGATTTTAGTGCAAATCAATGGATTTGAGTAGTGAAAATGAATGCTTGTATATAGGATCTGTGCAGTGTTTCTAAAATGTTAATTGAAAAACGATTTTAGTGCAAAACAATGGGTTTTAGTAGTGAAAATGAATGCTTGTAAATAGGATCTGTCCTCTGTTCATAAAATATTAAATAAAGAACGATTTTAGGGCAAATTATTGGCTTTCAGTAGTGAAAATGAATGCTTGTACATAGGATCTGTGTTCTGTTCCTAAAATGGTAATTGAAAAACGATTTTAGTGCAAATCAATGGGTTTGAGTAGTGAAAATGAATGCCTGTATATAGGATCTGTGCAGTGTTTCTAAAATGTTAATTGAAAAATGATTTTAGTGCAAAACAATGGGTTTTAGTAGTGAAAATGAATGCTTGTAAATAGGATCTGTCCTCTGTTCATAAAATATTAAATAAAGAACGATTTTAGGGCAAATTAATGGCTTTCAGTAGTGAAAATGAATGCTTGTACATAGGACCTGTGTTCTGTTCCTAAAATGGTAATTGAAAAACGATTTTAGTGCAAATCCATGGCTTTAACATTTTTAAGAAGGAATAAATAGTGTGTGCATAATTATATAAAAATATTTGAATCTTTTACAAACATGTTACCTATTTTACATCAGATTGGGAAGCAGACTGAGTTTCTTTGCTGTTGGTTTGTTTCATTTTTTGGGTAATGCTTGGTAGGAATGTTTGCAAGAGATAGGAAATGTATTTTGTAAAATAGTGAGTTTTCAGTACTGAAATGGAATGCTTGTACTCCAGCAATGCATCCTTTCACATGGGGAAAGCTCCATGTGAAAGCGTTTGCCTCAGTCTTATGTCTGCTGTGAGGCAGGCGCAAGATTTTGACATAACAGTGTCTAAAAAGTGACGCAGTGAAATCTCATAGATTTCACTGCGTCACTATTACGAGGTTTTCTGCGGAGAAATGACCCCTCTGTGTACATTACACCTGACAGAGGTATAATGTGGCGCAGAGGTTTAAAAAGTGACGCATCTACCTACATGCGTCACTTTTTAAATATGGCGCAACAAGGCCCATGTTTTATGCCGCCGATACGTCACAAAAAGTGACGCATCAGCAGTGCAAAACTGACGCAGGGCCTCATAAATGAGGTTCATTTTTTTTTGCACACTACTCCAGTTTAGTCTTGTCCACTGCACTCTTGGACACAAGCCTCACCTTTTGTGCTCCCCTGGACAGGCTTCATCTCATCTGCACTCCTGCTTAGGTGTCAGAATCCTTTGCCTCCGTCTTATGCCTGCTGTGAGGCAGGTGCAAGATTTTGACGTAACAGTGTCCTAAAAGTCATGCAGTGAAATCTCATAGATTTCACTGCGTCAGTATTACGAGGCTTTTTGCGGAGAAATGACCCCTCTAAGTACATTACACCTGACAGAGGTATAATGTGGCGCAGAGGTTTAGAAAATGACGCATCTACCTACATGCGTCACTTTTTAAATATGGCGCAACAAGGCATATGTTTTATGCGCCAATGCGTCACAAAAACTGACGCATCAGTAGCGCAAAAATGACGCAGGGCTTTATAAATGAGGCTCATCTTTTTTTTCCACACTACTCCAGTTTAGTCCTGTCCACTGCACTCTTGGACACAAGCCTCACCTTTTGTGCTCCCCTGGACAGGCTTCATCTCATCTGCACTCCTGCTTAGGTGTCAGAATCCTTTCACATGGGGAAAGCCCCATGTGAATTCGTTTGCCTCAGTCTTATGCCTGCTGTGAGGCAGGTGCAAGATTTTGATGTAACAGTGTCCTAAAAGTGACGCAGTGAAATCTCATAGATTTCACTGTGTCACTATTACGAGGCTTTTTGCGGAGAAATGACCCCTCTGTGTACATTACACCTGACAGAGGTATAATGTGGCGCAGAGGTTTAAAAAATGACGCATCTACCTACATGCGTTACTTTTTAAATATGGCGCAACAAGGCACATGTTTTATGCGCTGCGTCACAAAAAGTGACGCATCAGTAGCCCAAAACTGACGCAGGGCTTTATAAATGAGGCTCATCTTTTTTTTGCACACTACTCCAGTTTAGTCCTGTCCACTGCACTCTTGGACACAAGCCTCACGTTTTGTGCTCCCCTGGACAGGCTTCATCACATGAGCACTCCTGCTTAGGCCTTATAATCTTTTTTTAGAATAACATTTGAAAAACAGAGAAAAGGTCATATGTATAAGCTTTTCATTACACTACTAAAATTTTTTTGGTGCAAATTAATGAGTTTCACATTTTTTAGAAAGAATAAATAGTAGGACCTGCACTGTGTTTCTAAAATGTTATTGAAAAATCGATTTTGGGACAAATCAATGAATTCTACATTTTTGAGAAACAATAAATAGTGTGTGCATGATTACATTAAAAAATTTGAACTTTTCACAACCATGTCACCTGTGCTACCTCAGATTAGGAAGCATACTGAGCTTCTTTGCTGTTGGTTTGTGTTATTTTTTGGGTAATGCTTGGAAGGATTGTTTGCAAGAGAGAGGAAATGTATTTTGTAAAATAGTGAGTTTTCAGTACTGAAATGGAATGCTTGTACTCCAGCAATGCATCCTTTCACATGGGGAAAGCTGCATGTGAAAGCGTTTGCCTCAGTCTTATATCTGCTGTAAGGTAGGCGCAAAATTTTGACGTAAAAGTGTCCTAAAAGTGATGCAGTGAAATCTCATACATTTCACTGTGTCACTATTACGAGGCTTTGTGCGGAGAAATGACCCTTCTGTGTACATTACACCTGAAAGAGGTATAATGTGGCGCAGAGGTTTAAAAAGTGACGCATCTACCTACATGCGTCACTTTTTAAATATGGCGCAACAAGGCACATGTTTTATGCCGCCGATGCATCACAAAAAGTGACACATCAGTAGCGCAAAACTGACGCAGGGCTTTATAAATGAGGCTCATCTTTTTTTTGCACACTACTCCAGTTTAGTCCTGTCCACTGCACTCTTGGACACAAGCCTCACCTTTTGTGCTCCCCTGGACAGGTTTCATCACATCTGCACTCCTGCTTAGGCCTCATAATCTTTTTTTAGAATAAGATTTGAAAAACAGAGAAAAGGTCATATGTATAAGCTTTTCATTGCACTACTGAAACATTTTTGGGGCAAAATAATGTATTTTACATTTTTGAGAAAGAATAAATAGTGTGTGCATGATTACATACTTTTTTTTACCTTTTCACAATCATGTCACCTGTGTTACCTCAGAATAGGAAGTAGATTGTACAGATGGGGTGAGGCATGTCCAGAGGGACAGAAGAGGTGAGGCCTGTGTTCCAGACTGTAGTGGGAGAGAGGCTTTTCTTGGAGAGCATAAGTGGTGAGACCTGTGTCTAAGAGTGCAGTGGACTAGGCTTCATGAAGCCTATCCCCCACTGCACTCTTAGACACAGGTCTCAAGTTCTTTGCACCCGTTGACAGATCTCTCTTCTTCTACACTCTTCAATAGAGGCCATACTTCTTTTGCACCCCTAGACAATCCTTACCTCATCTGGAACCCTGAATAGACTTCAACTAATTGGCATGCTTACACAGGCCTCAGCTTATTTACACCCTTGGACATGCGTTACCTCATATGCACCTACTTACTATCAATTATACTCAATACATTGAGGCCTGTTCAGAGGACAGAGATGAGGTAAGGCTTGTCCAAGGGTAAGAGGAGGTTAGTCCTCTCCATTGTAGTCATGGACACTGATTGCTTGTACATAGGACCTGCACGGTATGTCTATAATGTTGTTTAAAAAATGATTTTGGTGAAAAAAAATGACTTTTAGTTTTTTGAGAAGGAATAAATAGTGTCTGCATGATTAAATACATATATTTCATCTTTTCACAATAATGTCACGTGTGTTACCTTAGATTAGGAAGTAGATTGTGTAGATGAGGTGAGGCATGTCCAGAGGGAAAGACGAGGTGAGGCCTGAGTTCAAGACTGTAGTGGGAGAGAGGCCTTTCCTGGAGAACATAGGTGGTGAAGCCTGTGTGTAAGAGTGCAGTGGACTAGACTTTATGAAGCTTATCTCCTACTGCACTCTTAGACACAGGTCTCACTTTCTTTGTACCTGTGGACATACCTCTCTTCCACTACACTCTTCAATACAGGTCTCACTGATGAAGCAAAGCTTCGCATATTTTGCGGACTTGCTGAAGTCATGAACCTCGTGTATGTGTAATAAAGTAACAAATGTACGTCTTACTAACATTTATATTAAGTTTTAAGTAAAGGTATGAAGCTTGCCTATGTGTATTTCTAATGCATTTAATCCGTGTCCTTTAATATGGCCGCCGCTTGTATTTTAGTTACTGCGCATGCGTCAGCCACACTCACGTGTCCTGACGTGTCTGCAGAAGTGGAGGGAAATTTATGCGCATGCGTAATGCATAGCTGTGCCCATCATGTGGTACTGCTCGTGCCACTGCTCTTGTGCCTGTATCCATGTAGCTAACATTTAAACTGAAAAACATTACTAATTTGACAAAGGAACTCAAACCACTCGAGGTTGATAGTGCCTGGAAGAGACTGGTAGATGGTCTCTCAAATGTAGGTCATTGGCTTGCTAGCGTAGGTAAAAGCTTATTGTTCAAGATACTGATGCCAATTGGTATTATAGGTCTTATCATATTTCTCATTTTTATCTGTTGTAAATGCCGCAAGCGCACCAAGAAGCACGAGGTAAATGCAAGAGGGTTGAAACGGAGTGTGGATGAGATTGAATTGGAAGAAGTGAATGATCAGATATACAAGAAGGTGAAGACTTCTCACCCTACCAGAACTGAAAGAGAGAAGTTGGAACGATTGTTGGAAGAGATAGAGGTGTATAAAGTGTGAAAGAAAGTTGGCATCTGGTTCCATTTAGTTTGTGATGATAGTAAATATCATCAAAGAGGGGATTGATGAAGCAAAGCTTCGCATATTTTGCGGACTTGCTGAAGTCATGAACCTCGTGTATGTGTAATAAAGTAACAAATGTACGTCTTACTAACATTTATATTAAGTTTTAAGTAAAGGTACGAAGCTTGCCTATGTGTATTTCTAATGCATTTAATCCGTGTCCTTTAATATGGCCGCCGCTTGTATTTTAGTTACTGCGCATGCGTCAGCCACACTCACGTGTCCTGACGTGTCTGCAGAAGTGGAGGGAAATTTATGCGCATGCGTAATGCATAGCTGTGCCCATCATGTGGTACTGCTCGTGCCACTGCTCTTGTGCCTGTATCCATGTAGCTAACATTTAAACTGCATAAGTATATTTTATGATGATAAGTAGAAAGTACAAACCCTGTGATGTGTTTTCATGATGACATTATTATGTATTAATTTGTTTTCGCTTACTTTTCATGTACCGCGGGGAATGGGGGTCTGAGAGAGAGGAGAGCCATATTGGAGGTCCCTTCTGCGCCTGCGCAAACTCTGAGGCACAGCAGACCTTGACTGATGGAAAATAGCCAGTTGGCAGCGATGGGCGAGATGCTCCTGAGAAAGTCACCTCTGCCCTGCGAGAACAGCGAATGTGGCTTCTTATATGTTACAATGTAATATTGTGCTACTGCTTGCCGTGTAGCTTCTCATGGGAACCCCAATCTGTCTAGGCGGTGCCCAAACATGCAAATACAGGCTTGAAATATTGCATTGTGATTGGTGTGTTACCCAAATCCTACCTTAGGACCAATCGAAATTGAGGGATTCTGACACTTTGCAACATTGGGGGGTGGTACACTGTCCCCAAACTGTATATCTACCCTGGGTTCACCTAGGGAACCGTCCGACTTGTCTGGTTTAGCTGACCTGTCACTGACCCATCGTACTCAATAGGTGACTGAAGATACAGAGCGCTGCGGAGCACTCTGTCCGAAATTGACCATAGACTAAGGTTCTATTGAAACCTTAAAAGTGCTGGCGAAGCACTTTGCTGGGAGTTCGTTGACCCAATCAGGGTCTTGATCGATAGCTGCAGAGCGGGTGGAGCGCAGGCGTTGCTTCCGAACTGTGGGTTCCGGTCCTGTCCTGAGCGGTCCTGTCTGAGGGTTTGCTGTCCTGTCCTGAGGTCCTGTCCTGATTCCTAATCCGAGGGTATCCTGTCCTGTCCGGGGTGTCCATTCTGCACCTGCTGTCCTTTGAGGGGTATCCTTCCTTGAGGGTTTCCTGTCCTTAACTGACCCGTGGCCAGGGTTTGGTTTCCACACCATACTAGGTAAATATTGCTCTGAACCTCTTAAAATCTTGCACCTTCTGAATTTCTAACTTTTGCTTCAATAAAGTTTCCCATTGCACATGTTATTTTTCCATGTCTTTCCGCAACTATTGAAAGTCATTTACATTTTTCCATAAGTTTGTTCTCATGCCTTCTCACTTGCTAGAAATTATATTTTGCATTGCAGTTTGTCATTTTCTGATATGGTCTAGAACCTCATTGCCTAGACTATTTAAAGGCCCGTTTACTTTAAGTGAAGCGTGTTACTCTTTATAGGCCCTCCTGTAGTTATACATACAATAGTCTGCCCATGCTTAAATATTACTGAATAGCATAGTATCTTCTCGTAGCATTTTATGTCAATATTTCAATGATTACTTTGTCGTTATTTCTCTATAGTTACATCATTTACATTATCTTGGTTATTGATTGCCTTATTCTAATGTACCTTATGCATGAAGCAAATGAACTTTAGATAAACATTTTAAAACTTCCCGTTGTCCGTGGTCATTTCAACAGTATTTTGAATGTTATTGGTTGGGTTTGTATTTTGCTGCCTTTCCTTTTACAGCTAGCTCCCTGATTCATTGTGGTCATTAGGTACCCGCATCGGTGGATGGTAAGTCGGGTGCACTGAGAAATAATAGTAGGGAACACACACACAAATTGGTAGAGCTCGTGAAGTCACCTGGTCAATGTATATGGTGATTTGAAAGTATATGGGCCCTGAAGCCGGAAACGGCGAAAACTATTGGTCGGGTGGCCTCGCGCGCTCTATCAGTTTTACTGGTAGCCAGAGGATGGTTAGGGACTAGTTGAGAGTAAGGCAGGGACTAGTTGGTCTAGTCAAGTCGGAAGCTGCTAGTACATTAATGCTGCTAGAAGAGCGGCTGTTCTAAGAGACCTGATCATTCTCTTGAGAATACGCTGTTTTGGAATTCATGAATTGCTGTATTGTTATTATTCTTGTTCTTATATTGTTATATGTATTAATCCATGCGCTCGTAAACCGTTTAGTTTTGTGTTGTCCGAACTCCCCGGGGAATTGAAAGGGAAAGTGGTGAATAGAATCCATTGTCCTGAGGTCACAGGCTCGAGGAAAGTTAGGTGCAGGTTAAGATAACCGGGAAGCACTAACTAGGGTTTTCTGAATACATGTGTGAATAAATGTCAGTAACGGGGTTCATTGGCAAAATTCCCATAGTGGCGTAACCTAGCAAGGGTCACATCGGAAGAGTAGCAGGTTCCTCGGAGCTTGGGTGAAAGCAAAGGGGTCCGCTGAGAAACCCTAGACTCAGATATATCCCGGAGAAGGGGATGAGTTTTGGGGAATAACAGGTTCACCGATGCTAAAGTGAAGGGTAGGCGGAAGAGATCTACTCGCAGTGTGTGAAAAGTAAATGGAAGTAGTTTACTTGCAGTAAAACAAAGCGTTCCTATCTAGACACTTGAGCACTGTGGCGAATGTGTATTTGTTGTAAAATAACCAAGCACTGAGCACTTTAAAAGAAAGAAAGTTTCCGTTACCTTGTGAAGGGAGGGAGTCAGTCGCGAAGCGCCTCTGACGTCACTCTGTGCCGCGCTGGGATTGGTAGAAGCAGCGGGCGGGTAGCTGAGCTGAGATTGTAAAGGAGGGGTGAGCGCCAGAGCGTGGGAACTGTCTCACGAAGGGGCCGTGCACCCATTGGCGGAGATTATTCAGAGTCGCGCACCCATTGGTTGCACGGATTTCTGAAGCGCGTTCTGATTGGAGGTAGTTGGTAAACAAAGTTTAGCGTAGAAGTCGTATGTGGCACTCGCAGACTACAGGAACTCGACCTGATCCAAGGCACCTAGGGTTTGAAAGGGATCAGTGGAAGACTAATAGATACGATATTATGTACGGAAGCAAGAGAAAATTGTCCCTTGTAAGTAAGGTGAAAAATTATTTTAAAACGGACAAACCGATTAAATCTAGAGAAGGTGTTCTTGTCCCACCACCCAATACTCCTGCCTCATTCATGATGTTTGACCGAGGGTACAATACCTGTGTGTGGTTGGAGAATTGGGTGAAGTACACAAAAGATGACGGAGTATTGGCTTTTCCGTTAGACGGCACTTTCAATGGCCGGATTTTATTTAATTTGAGAACCCGCATGAATGAATTGCATCCCAGACCGAGACTAACGCAGTATGAGGCATTAGAGGAATGGGAGATTGAGGCCTTTGAAAGAGAAAGACCCCGAATGGACAAGGGTTTGACCAAGTGGTACCCCAGGCTGAAACAGGAGTCCAGGGATAAAAGGATGAAACAGTGGAGGCAGAGCATGATTGTTGAGGGTCTGTTTCCCATGATGCCGGCATGTCATAACCCTGCAGCGGGTGAGAAAAGTACCGAAAAGTGTAAGCATTGGGGGGGCCCTGGGGAGTCAGATGATGAATTGATAGATGACATCTGTACCAGAAGTCCGCCACCTTATAATGAGGGAACCCGACCTTCCAGTGTAGGGGATGCTCCCCGACGCCACTTCCTCAAGGAAGAAGACAGATCCCTAGGACTGGGAGGGGGTGGTCAAGTATTGCCCTATTTTGAGAAACCCGAACCGGCGGAAACAAGGGATATATATCCCAAAGTGCCCGCAAGTCAGGAAGAAAAATATTCACGTACGAAAATTTTCTTTCCCAGACCCCTGTATGAAAACGAAGAGAAACCATCGAATTCAGGACTGCCTTTTGTTCAACCTCCATATGAGGAAGAGCGCAGGTCCTTTAACACTGGAACTTTATTTCCGAAACCAAATTATGGTGGGGGACCAAGTGAAACGCATCCTACTGCCCCGAGTTTTACTCCTCCATTGACCCCACAGATATTACATGATACGACTTTAAGGAGGATACTAGTGGAAAAAGAGCAAGAGGCTCTAGCTAGACAAAGGACAGAAATAATTCAGAAAATTTCCCAGTTAAATACCAGTCCTGAGGCATTGACTATTCCAGTAACTATTGGACCAGTGGTTCCGTTATACGGAAATGGTCAGGGAAATCCGATTACTCCAGTCATGACCCCAGTCATGGCACCCCCGAGACAGGAACCGATAATCATAGACGATCAGTCCAGTGAGTGTGAGTCTGAAGTTGCGTTCATGGACTTACCAAACAAACCGACCGGGAGGGGAATGCAGCAGAGGCATAACCCTTTTAATGCGAAAGAAATTAAATTAGAGTCAGCAACAGGTACTAGGAGTGTCTCTCTGGTAACTCCGGATGAAATTGAGAGTTGGAGTCGCGAATTAGAGAAACAGACTCCGCAAACGAAACCTTTAGACCTCTACAAGCTGAGAGTAGAAATAGAAGAATTAATGGCAGGAAATGTGGGGTTGGATCGATTAAATACCTACTCTGAAGAAGAATTGTCGTTTATGTGTAAAAGTTTTACAAGGAACACCAGAGTGCTCCACGAAAAACTGACAGACACCGCAGCTAGTATGGGGGTAGATATCTCAAAATCCAAGCCCTTGCAGAAACCGTACAGAGCAGACTTCTCCGACAAAGATATAGAGCACCTGAATGTGGCAGGAAAAAAGTTGCAGATTAAAGAATTATTGGGGGTACTGCAAAAATGGGGAGACGTGGAAAGATGGAGAAGCAGGTGGGCGAAAAAGAGGGAAGAGGCTCGCTCCCGACAAGTGACTCCTGAGTTTGCTTTAAGGGAGGTAGAAAAACCTGAGCAGTTATGCCCCATGCGCGAAGTACCTGGAGGGAAATATGTGCATGTCCCCTGGTCCAGACAGGATATTGTGTCCTTTACGAACGATTTTCCAAAATTACGAGAGAAACCAGTAGACTGGTACAGGCAGGTGGAAAGGTTCGTGAAGGTACAGAAGTGTCTGTGGAAAGACCTGGATGGGTTTTTCGATATTGTGGTTCCGGTAGATTTATGGACCCAGTGTAAAATAGCCATAGACTGGCCTAGTGAAGAGTACCCAAGAAATAAGGAAACAGGGGAGCCATCAAAGGATGTCATGCGAAAATATGAGCAGGTAATTCAGCATTTGAAAGAAAAGGTGCCCGCAAAGGAAACTGATTGGACAAAAATAGATAGAACAACACAGGAAAGGGACGAGACAGTGCACTCCTTCTATGAGAGATTATTACAGGTATTCAAAACATACAGTGGTATTGATAACATCGATTTGAAAGACATGACGCACTTTATTTACAGGTTTGTAAATGGTTTAAGACCTGAAATTTGTCAGTGGATAAAAGATAATAAAATCTGTTGGCATACAAAAAAAATGGATGAGGTCCTGCGGTACGCTAAGTACTGCGAGGACGAGATGGCAGAAAAGAAAAAGGCCCTTAAGGAAAAGGTGATGTGGGCTCAAGTAAAGCTCGCAGAACAGCAGGAAAAACAGTTGAGTAACATGGTTAAAAATGCTGAGAACAAAAGTCCTGGGGGAGGGGGTGGAGGAAAGCCCCGGCCCAAATTTAGCAGGGAAGAGGCTATGAAGAAATTTCCCTGCCATCAGTGCGGCGAAATTGGACACTGGCGAAACGAGTGTCCCTATTTGGCCGATGATAACCCCAAAACACCTGATTTAACTCCACAGACGCAGAAAGAAAGACCAAGAAAAACGCAACCACAGGTAAAAACAGTACAGGTGCCTCGGGCGCCAAAGCAGGTATACAGGGGAAAACAGGCAGAGGGTGAGGAGATAGAAGTTTGGGAAAGCGGTGAGAACAGAAATACAGCAACTTCGCAGTATCTGCTGAATGATACCTTCCTTTGTAATGATCAGTACTGACGGGGCCTGAGAGGGGAGGACGAGGAGTGCGTACTTGGCGCTTCCTTGCCGGTAGTCCAGTCTGGACCTTACATTGAAGGAAAGGTTGACGGAAATGATGTCACCTTTCTGTTGGACACTGGCGCTACCCGTTCTACTGTAAGAACAGTGGACGTTCCAAACCTACCCCTCTCAGGAGAAAATATCCAAGTAGTGGGTGTATCTAATCAATTGATTAGTACTCCTGTTACCGAACCAATGGAGATTTCAATTGGAAATTTTAAACAGATGCATAGGTTTGTCGTCTGTGACACCAGTCCAGTGAATCTACTGGGTCGTGATTTGCTGTGCAAAATGAACTGTACCATCTTTTGCACACCAAAGGGTGTTGAAATTCAGACCCCAGATGAAGATGGCATTTATAAACTATTGTTACTCAGACCTGACTCAGAAATTAAAAGATTGACCCTACAGGACTTGCCCCAAGAACTCCAGGAAGCAGTAAAGCCAGAGGTGTGGGATTTCACTGGAAAAGATGTGGGATTAATGAAAGATGTGGACCCCATACAGATAGCCATCAAGGACAATGCAGTATATCCTAACACTAAGCCCTACCGAATGAATGCTGAAGTGAAAGCCGGTGTCACTCTGGAAATACAAAAATTATTAGAAGGAAACATCATACAGGAAGTGATGAGTAGCCCATGCAACTCACCGATTATGGGTATCAAGAAGCCTAGTGGCAAGTATAGGGTAGTGCAAGACCTAAGAAAGGTAAACAAAATTGTAGTTCCTTGCTGCCCTATTGTCCCGAACCCAGCAGTGATATTGTACCAGATTCCTTGGGATGCTGAGTGGTTCACTGTGATTGATTTGTGTCATGCATTCTTTTCGATACCCCTGCACCCCGACAGCAAATTTCTTTTCTCATTTGCCTTCGAAGGTCACGTGTATTGCTGGAATCGGGTCCCTCAGGGGTATACAGAGAGCCCCTCTATCTTTAATCAGATCTTGAAGAAATGTCTAGAGACTTTGACCTTACCTGGGAACTCTGTCTTAGTGCAGTACATAGACGACCTTCTATTGGCGTCTAAAAGTCATAGGGACTGTGTAGTTGACACCATTGCCCTACTAAATCATCTGTGTGAGAAAGGGCATAAAGTGGCCCCTGACAAACTACAGTTCTGTGCCAAATCAGTGAAATATCTAGGACACCAGATAGAAAAGGGTGTCAGAAAAGTCACATCAGAAAGAGTGAGAATAATTCAAAAGATGCAGCTGCCCCGTACTCAAAAAGAAATCAGAATGTTCCTGGGTGTACTAGGGTACTGCAGGCAATGGATTCTGGGATTTGCAGTCTTAGCCAGGCCTTTGATAAAAATGACCACGAGAGGAATGCCAGACATTGTAGAGTGGGACGATGAAAGCCTAATGGCCTTCACAAGACTGAAAAACTGTCTGTGTACAGCACCTGCGTTGGGAATGCCAGATTATTCCAAAGAGTTTGCCCTATTCTGTGACACTCGCGATAATTGCGCCTTGTCAGTCCTGACTCAAGAACATGGCACGACCAGAAGGCCTGTGGCCTATTTCTCTGCCACCTTGGACCCAGTAGCTGCTGAGTTACCAGGCTGTCTGAAAGCAGTAGCTGCTACCTGCGCAAGTTTAGAACAGAGTGAGTCCATTGTCATGGGACATCCTGTGACTGTGTATGTTTCACATGGAGTGGTAATTTTATTGACTAGAACTAAAACGCAGTATCTCACCCCTAGTCGGCTGACTAAATACGAGAGGATTCTTGTGGGTGCAGCAAATGTAAGCATTGTTAGGTGCGGTATTCTGAACCCTGCCACTTTACTCCCCGACCCCCTGGAAATGGAAGGTGGGGATGATGATGAACATGACTGCATTGATCTGACAGAGTTCAGCACCAAACCACGCCCAGACATAAAAGAAACGCCATTGCCTGAGCATGATAAAGAACTGTTTGTAGATGGTTCCTGTCTAAGACATGAACTAGGAGGCCTGAGTGCTGCTTATGCAGTAGTCTCTTTAACAAAAATTGAAGAAGCAGGTTACCTATATAACATCAAGTCTGCACAAGTAGCCGAATTGATTGCTATGATAAAAGCTTGCAAAATTGGGAAGAACCTACGCATAACAGTGTATACTGACAGTCAGTACTGTTATGGAGTTGTGCATGACTTTGGCCAATTGTGGCTACAGAGGGAATTCCTGACTTCCTCAGGTACTCCCATTCGAAATGGAAAAGTTGTTCATGACCTTTTAGAGGCCATCCAGTTACCCAAGGAACTGGCAGTGGTAAAATGCGTTGCTCATAAGAAGAGCATGGACAAAGTATCAATGGGAAACGATTATGCTGATCGAGTGGCCCAATGGTGGGCCAGAGATCACTATATCGTTAATCCTAAACGAGGGGGGATCGGAGCCAGCTGCCAACTTCAAGTGTTTGAGGAAGTGCCTACTTGGGATGAAGTGAGAGAGTGGCAGGAGTCGGCCCCTTGGCAAGAAAGAGAGAAATGGAAGGAGGATGGGTGCAGACCGAGACGTGTGGATGGTGTCATTTTGGGCCCAACTGGTATGCCTGTGTTACCCCGACATTTGCTTGGCACAATGGCAAGATTAATACACGAAGGATCACACATTGGTAGGGATGCCATGATTCTGGTATTTCAACAGACTTGGTACAGTAAGAAGTTCAGGAAAGTAGCAGAGTCCCTCTGCCAGAGGTGCCTGTCATGTCAACAGATGAACCCAGGCAAGAGGACAATGGTTGAACTGAGCAAAATTGGGAGATCAGGGGGTCCCTTTGTAAGGATACAGATTGATTTCATCACCATGCCCCGTTGTGAAGGGAAGCGATATGTCCTTGTCATTGTTTGCGTATTTTCAAAATGGGTAGAAGCTTACCCTACTCCCCAAAGTGACGCACTGACAGTAGCGAAGTGTTTACTAAAAGAACTGATACCTAGATTCGGGGTGCCATTCATTATTGAATCAGATAAGGGTGGACATTTTCAGAATGAAATACTGGCTGAACTCTGTAAGGCCTTTGGAATAAGACAGAAACTTCACTGTGCATATCATCCAGAGGCTTCTGGAGTAGTGGAACAAGTAAATGGAACTATCAAAAACAGACTAGCAAAGCTGACTGATGCAACTGGCATGACCTGGGTGAAGGCCCTGCCCCTGGTCCTGATGGGGCTGAGAAGTGTTCCTGACCGCAAGACAGGCCTAAGTCCCCATGAAATCATTATGGGAAGAGTGATGAGACAAGCATGGGTGCCAGGAAGCAAACTGTTGAGTATTACTGATGATTTAGTGCTTGAATACTGCAGAAGATTGGGTGACCAAGTGCGTTCTATCTCTCGCCAGATTGGAGACGACGGCATCCTCAATCCAACGACTCCTCTCCACAACTTGGTTCCAGGAGACTGGGTAAAAATAAAGAAGCACACTCGATCAAGCTGTCTGGCACCAAGGTGGGGAAAGAAACGCCAAGTAATCCTGGTAACAACCACTGCAGTGAAGGTCGCAGGTATTCCCCAGTGGATCCACGCTGGCCACACCCAGAAGGTATTACCAGACAAAGAACTTGAAGAAGAAGGGCATCCAGCAGAGGACTCTGCAGGAGCCAGACCAGAAGCAGCTGACAACGAACAGCCCAGTACCAGTCAGGCTGCAGGAACAGCAGACGTTGGCCCAGGAGTAGTTGACTACGAACTGCCGAGAATCCAGCCTGCTGAAGAGGCCCAGGAAGCTGAGCCAGGAGTAGCTGATGACGAGCTGCCAAGCATATGGCCAGAAGAATGGATACCGATGATTGATCTGACCGAAGATCCCATCCGAACAAGAGAGCGACTTTGTGAAGGTAGAGAGTGGACTAGTCAGGAAAAGCAAGGCACAGGCGAAGAACCTCAGCCGCTTGAGATTCACATCAAAACTGAGGAAGGAGAAGGTCAGACAGGGACAGAACAGGTATTCGATACACCACCGCTAACTCCTGATGTGGACAAGGGACAGCTTAGACATAGAGTGATAGTTCGAGCAGAAGAAAATCAAGAGATCGAAGTGCTTGAACAGGATCAGATAGGGTTAGAAGAACGGGTTCAGGAAACAGAAACAGAAACAGAGACAATCGAAAGCCAAAAACAAAATATTCCTGAACAAAGCCAGATTAGTAACCAGGCAGAAGAATTTGATGCTAGCCCTGGAACTAGCCAGATAGGGGAAGAAGAAGAAGAAAGTGAAGCAGAATTGCCACAAGCGAAAGAGAACAAGAGGATAAGAGAAGAAGGTGAAGTTCAAGTACCAACTAAGAGACTTAAGAAAAGAAACAACCTTGAGCCTAGGTTCATAAAGAAATTAAGGCTAAGGATAAAGACGGTGGAAGAAAAACGTGCAGAAGCAAGGAGAAGTGCGCGGATAGCAGAGCAAGAAGAAAACTCTTCCAAAAGAAGGAGTGAACGAATAAAAAGACAAAACAAAAAGTACAAGTCTCCTGAATGGACACTCGTTTTGGAAGAACTTGAAGATCTTGATATAACTGACGTAAGCGACGGAGAGCCCGTCCCTGAGTACTCTGCTGAAGAAGAAGACGAACCGCCGTGAATTTGCACAAAAGTAAGCTAGTTGTGTAAAGACACAAAGAGGGGTCGAGAAACTTCTTCTGAGCCGAAATGTCTGATTCAACTGTGAATGGTAGACCTAGTTGCAGTCGTTGCAAGACGTGCTGCAAGGTGTGTATATGTAGTATAGTAGTACTGATAGTAATCTGGATAGGACTAACAATCTTTATACCCTTTACTGTAAGTAAAGACACTAACATTGTCCCTACTGAAATTATAAATACTGACAGTGAGGAGTTGACAACACAGAGTGTAGCGAGACATGAGAGAGCACTGAGACAAACAAAGCAAAACTTAGAAGCATCAGATGAGGGAGGACTACATTATCATGGAATTAAGAACAGGACACACTTAAATGTTTTTGCAAATTTGTTAATACACTATGTAGAGACTATGGAAATTGAAGATTGCTATGTCTGCATGAAGCTACCTACCTCTGTGGCTGAAGGCGTGACATACCATCACTTGCCATTGACATATGGAATCTCCTGTAGCATTTTAGCTAGTTTATTTTACAAAAGAGGACCGTTACAGTACTATTACTCTAATAATGACGTGATCTTTTCTGAACTTCCTATACGTGGGAACTTGAATCCTGTACATACCAAAAGCGACACCATAAGATATATGGGAGATTACTTTTTGACTATAGGTAACATTGACATAGCTGATGCACACAGAGATAACTTGACTTGTTCTTTGCGTGAACAGGAAAAGATGTTCCTGAACATGGCAGAGAAAAGAAGAATTAAAATACAAAAGAAGGCTAATGACGAAAGTCAGAAAAAGCCAAAGTGGGCAGAGAACATGGAAGGCACCTCAAATGGTGGGGCGGGACCTGCTCTGTTGCTGGATTTTGAAAAGAAAGGCAAGCTATGTCTTCATCGCGAGAAGACTAGCTATTATAATAATGTTTTCATTGGTTCCAGTGAATGCGAACATAATTACAAGGTAATTGGAGGTTGGGGTTTCAAAAATGGGTCAGAGCCTGTGTTTCCTGGAATTTATTATATTTGTGGGGACAAGGCTTATTTCAAATTGCCGGATCACTGGTATGGAAGCTGCTATTTTGGCATTGTCTTCCCGAAAATATACCATGTGAATGGAAAAGCTGGAAGCAATGAAGATACTAATGGCTTAGTGCATAGTAAAAGAGAAAGTATAGGTGAAATTATGGGTAGTATTTTCAGTGCACTGATACCTGGAGTGGGAGTGGTTCTGAACACTCACAGAATTTGTAAATTGTCTACTATAGTGGATGTCTTGTCTACTGAGACAGCTCATGGATTTCTGCTGGTCAATACCGAAATGGTTGCGATCAGATCAATGGTTTTGCAGAATCGACTTGCTCTTGACACCTTATTAGCGAAAGAGGGCGGAGTCTGCCGGATGTTGAAGGCGCAACATTGTTGCACTTATATTCCGGATAAAAGTGTACAGATCAAAAGATATGTGAAAAACATTACTAATTTGACAAAGGAACTCAAACCACTCGAGGTTGATAGTGCCTGGAAGAGACTGGTAGATGGTCTCTCAAATGTAGGTCATTGGCTTGCTAGCGTAGGTAAAAGCTTATTGTTCAAGATACTGATGCCAATTGGTATTATAGGTCTTATCATATTTCTCATTTTTATCTGTTGTAAATGCCGCAAGCGCACCAAGAAGCACGAGATAAATGCAAGAGGGTTGAAACGGAGTGTGGATGAGATTGAATTGGAAGAAGTGAATGATCAGATATACAAGAAGGTGAAGACTTCTCACCCTACCAGAACTGAAAGAGAGAAGTTGGAACGATTGTTGGAAGAGATAGAGGTGTATAAAGTGTGAAAGAAAGTTGGCATCTGGTTCCATTTAGTTTGTGATGATAGTAAATATCATCAAAGAGGGGATTGATGAAGCAAAGCTTCGCATATTTTGCGGACTTGCTGAAGTCATGAACCTCGTGTATGTGTAATAAAGTAACAAATGTACGTCTTACTAACATTTATATTAAGTTTTAAGTAAAGGTACGAAGCTTGCCTATGTGTATTTCTAATGCATTTAATCCGTGTCCTTTAATATGGCCGCCGCTTGTATTTTAGTTACTGCGCATGCGTCAGCCACACTCACGTGTCCTGACGTGTCTGCAGAAGTGGAGGGAAATTTATGCGCATGCGTAATGCATAGCTGTGCCCATCATGTGGTACTGCTCGTGCCACTGCTCTTGTGCCTGTATCCATGTAGCTAACATTTAAACTGCATAAGTATATTTTATGATGATAAGTAGAAAGTACAAACCCTGTGATGTGTTTTCATGATGACATTATTATGTATTAATTTGTTTTCGCTTACTTTTCATGTACCGCGGGGAATGGGGGTCTGAGAGAGAGGAGAGCCATATTGGAGGTCCCTTCTGCGCCTGCGCAAACTCTGAGGCACAGCAGACCTTGACTGATGGAAAATAGCCAGTTGGCAGCGATGGGCGAGATGCTCCTGAGAAAGTCACCTCTGCCCTGCGAGAACAGCGAATGTGGCTCCTTATATGTTACAATGTAATATTGTGCTACTGCTTGCCGTGTAGCTTCTCATGGGAACCCCAATCTGTCTAGGCGGTGCCCAAACATGCAAATACAGGCTTGAAATATTGCATTGTGATTGGTGTGTTACCCAAATCCTACCTTAGGACCAATCGAAATTGAGGGATTCTGACACTTTGCAACATTGGGGGGTGGTACACTGTCCCCAAACTGTATATCTACCCTGGGTTCACCTAGGGAACCGTCCGACTTGTCTGGTTTAGCTGACCTGTCACTGACCCATCGTACTCAATAGGTGACTGAAGATACAGAGCGCTGCGGAGCACTCTGTCCGAAATTGACCATAGACTAAGGTTCTACTGAAACCTTAAAAGTGCTGGCGAAGCACTTTGCTGGGAGTTCGTTGACCCAATCGGGGTCTTGATCGATAGCTGCAGTGCGGGTGGAGCGCAGGCGTTGCTTCCGAACTGTGGGTTCCGGTCCTGTCCTGAGCGGTCCTGTCTGAGGGTTTGCTGTCCTGTCCTGAGGTCCTGTCCTGATTCCTAATCCGAGGGTATCCTGTCCTGTCCAGGGTGTCCATTCTGCACCTGCTGTCCTTTGAGGGGTATCCTTCCTTGAGGGTTTCCTGTCCTTAACTGACCCGTGGCCAGGGTTTGGTTTCCACACCATACTAGGTAAATATTGCTCTGAACCTCTTAAAATCTTGCACCTTCTGAATTTCTAACTTTTGCTTCAATAAAGTTTCCCATTGCACATGTTATTTTTCCATGTCTTTCCGCAACTATTGAAAGTCATTTACATTTTTCCATAAGTTTGTTCTCATGCCTTCTCACTTGCTAGAAATTATATTTTGCATTGCAGTTTGTCATTTTCTGATATGGTCTAGAACCTCATTGCCTAGACTATTTAAAGGCCCGTTTACTTTAAGTGAAGCGTGTTACTCTTTATAGGCCCTCCTGTAGTTATACATACAATAGTCTGCCCATGCTTAAATATTACTGAATAGCATAGTATCTTCTCGTAGCATTTTATGTCAATATTTCAATGATTACTTTGTCGTTATTTCTCTATAGTTACATCATTTACATTATCTTGGTTATTGATTGCCTTATTCTAATGTACCTTATGCATGAAGCAAATGAACTTTAGATAAACATTTTAAAACTTCCCTTTGTCCGTGGTCATTTCAACAGTATTTTGAATGTTATTGGTTGGGTTTGTATTTTGCTTCCTTTCCTTTTACAGCTAGCTCCCTGATTCATTGTGGTCATTAGGTACCCGCATCGGTGGATGGTAAGTCGGGTGCACTGAGAAATAATAGTAGGGAACACACACACAAATTGGTAGAGCTCGTGAAGTCACCTGGTCAATGTATATGGTGATTTGAAAGTATATGGGCCCTGAAGCCGGAAACGGCGAAAATTATTGGTCGGGTGGCCTTGTGCGCTCTATCATCACCGCTTCTGCACCCTTGGAGAATCCTCACTTGATCTGTAACCCTGAATAGACCATTTGCTTTTTGTCATTGCTTTGTTGTTTGATAATAGTGGTCTATAATGTGCTATTTTTTTTTTAACAGATTGAAATCAAGATTTCAAGAGTAAGGAAAGATGCCCTCGAGGCAAAGAAGAAGGAAGAATGAAATACGGTTCCAAACAAAAACAGCAACGAAATTACAGCACTCTTCAACAACAAATACTTCAAAAAACAGGAACAAAGCTCCTGGTAAGACCACGAAGTCTTTCTTACGGAACATATGTAGATCAAGTAAAAATGTTGGACAGCATGTAGAAAAAGAGAATGAGAGAGTAAATTTGAAAAGGAAGGAGAGAACCTCAAAAATCCTACAACTGAAGCCGGAGAGAATAATATGTATAGGAATAGAAGGCAGAATCAGCTTAGAGACATTTGTAAACAAATGTTTCGCAATAGGGTGGTTTTAAATTTGTTAAAAAACATTAGGAAAGGTAAACAGAGAGCTGCTTTTTATAAGAAAAAGAAAAGTGTAGAGAAGATTGTTGATCAGACTTTTGACGTTAAGAAAAAATTATTTATTTTAATAATCAATAGAATTAGGACACTTAACAAGACAATTGATGTTTTCAAATCAAACAGTAGATGGAAAAGAGTAATTAATCGGACTAATTTTTGTAAAGTTTTTTCAGGAGAATGGATGCACAGTTCAAGTTGTGAGCCATTTTTTAATGAGGAGAGTTACTTCCAGGAGAATGATTTAGTGCATGCAGTTTACACCAGTGGTTGAGCGTATGAAGTGAAAGACGGTTGTCCGATTGAAAAAGAGAAACTTGTGCCTAGAGAACCAGAAGAGGTGTTAACTGATGAAGTTTTAGGGAGACGTACTAAGGGTCCAGTGTACACTTGGAAGTGTAGTCGTATTTGTAGTGTGCGACAGGAATCAATTGATTTGTTTTGTAATTTCTTACGTACATATAGTAAGAAAAGTCTAAAGCAGAAAGTGAAGTTGTTGCAAGACTTAGATCCTTGCAGAGTGAGAGAAAACACAGGTTTGCAAGGGCATTCACTGGCTTGTCTTTCTAGAAAAGTTTGTCAGAGTGTTTTTCATCATTTTAGGATGTTAGCAGTGCATCATACCAAAATGAGGAAATTAGTGAGAATGTTGGATTATGCAAAAAGTCCAGCACTTAAGCTTAAACAATTAAACAGTGCTCTTTTGCATGGAACTGAATTAGATGTGAAGAAGACTTGTGAAGAAATTGAGATTTGTTATTTTGGTGAAAAAGAGGACAGTGTAGAAATTGACACAGCAATTCAAGGTAATGTGGAAGAGAATGTACAGATTTCAAGTACAGAAAAGTTTGAGCAGGAAATTACCAGGTTTAAGGTGAAATCAAGTGAAAGGCCGAATTTTACTTGTGTGTGTTGTCGACGAAGTCATTATAAACATCAAACTAGATTAGTTGATTTATACGTAAAAAGTGAAAAGATGAATAATTATGAGTGGAAGGATTTTGTGGTGGAGAATTGTTTTGATTTGAGTTGTGATCAGCGTATTTGTAAATATTGTTATGATAAATTAAATCAAAACAGAATGCCTGCCAGAGCTGTTCATAATAATCTGGAGTTGGTAGACATTCCCCGTGAATTGATGGATTTAAATACATATGAGTCTATTTTGATTCAATGTGTCCATCCTTTTCAGGCAATTGTTCGCATGGAGCCTAAGATAGGGACATTGCCTCCTACAGATTTGCAGAGAGGATTAAAGGGAAGAGTTGTTTATTTGCCTCTAGATTTAAAAAAAATATTGATACAATTGGTATAGAAAAAGTAGAAGAGGAACCTTTAGTTATTCTAGTTAATGGGGTTCCGACAAAGAGTAAGAAAATCTGGCAAGATTTAGTGGATGTTAGGAAAGTCAAAAAGGCAACGTTGTATTTAGTCAAAAACAATGAGTATTACAAAGATGTATGTGTTGCAGCAGAGGAAACAGCTGCAGATGAAGACAGTGATTGTTCAGGCGGCCAAATTGAAAAAGTTGATGTGTCTAGAAGTGAAGAAATATATGAACATTATACTGTTCATCCTTTGCATTCCAAAGAAGTAATGGGGAATGCAATTGAATTGTTTCAAATGAAAGCAGCAAAAGGAAGTCCCATTAGTGTATGGGAAGAAAGTTTGGAAGCTCGTTGTTTTCCACAGCTATTTCCAACAGGTCGAGGTGGACGATGTGACGATCGACCACTTCAAATTCCTGCATCTGAATATCGAACTGTAAGATTATATGCTGAAGATCCAAGGTTTCGTCAATGCATTCCCTATTTGTTTCATTTACTGTATGAAAGTGACTTGTCTGGGCTTTCTTATGCAGTAAACCATATACTGAAAAGTGGAGCACATCTGCAAAATGTTTCGGCGAGGGACTTTATGGAGAAAGTGAATCTGCAAGATAATATTTTGGAATCTCATTTAATCAATCTCATGGCATGTCAGTGTGGTACAAACAGTATTGGTACAGTCGTCATGGGGAATTGAAATGTATGCTAAGAAACTTAGGAACTCCTACATGGTTCCTCACTCTTAGCTGTGCCGAGTATGCATGGTACGACTTACTTGAATTTCTACGCGAGGCAAATGCAAATATACAAAATATAGAATTCAAAACACCTGGAGAACTGTGTTCTTTGGATCCAGTGAATGTATGCAGATATTTCAATCATAGATTTGAAGCTATGATGTCTTTTATTACCAACAAAAAAAATCCTCCCCTTGGAGAGGTTTTGGATTTCTTTTGGAGAAAGGAGTATCAAGCGAGAGGTGCTCCTCACATACATATGTTGTTGTGGATTAAAGATGCACCCAAATTTGGAACAGATTCGGATGAGACAGTGATGAGCTTCATTGAAGAGTATTCAACATGTGCTGTTCCGAAAACTACCGAAGAAAACAGTTTAAGGCAACAAGTTTTACGCTTTCAATCCCATCGTTGTGGAAAGTACTGTCGTCGAAAATTCAGAAACAAGGACAAGTTCTACACAAAATGTCGTTTCAGCTTTCCACGACCAGTGATTTCTAAAGGAAGAGTAAATAATTTGATGTCTTCTCTACGACATACTGTGACGAGGAAGTCACCAAAAAATACATACAATTTAAAAAGAAACGAAGAGCCCAAGTACATCAACGACTACAACCCAGTGATTTTGTCCATGTGGAATGCTAACATGGATATTCAATTTGTTGCTGACAACTCTATTGCTGTGGCTCGATCTGTGATGTCTTACATCACAAAAAAAGAAAAGACAGAACTGAAGGAAATGTGGGAGGACATTTCACATGAAAAGAGTCTAAGCAAGAAATTATACAGTTACAGTCTGAAGATGTTGTCGCATCGAGAAATTGGAGCATATGAATGTTCTGATCAATTGTCATCAGCAAGTCACTATGCCAAATCTAGAACCATCATTTGGGTGAGTCTAGGTCTTGCTGCAACACGAAATCGAGTTTTGAAATCTGTACGAGAGATAGAGTATTTGGCGGAGAAAGAACCAGAAAGTACAGATATTTTGAAGACAAACATGTTGGATACATACTATCCAAATAGAAGTCCTCACCTTGAGAACGCTTGTCTCTTTGAAGTTCTTCAAAGCTATATTTATAAGAGGAACATCAGAGAAGATATCAATAATGGAATATATGCTGTCATTGGATGTGAAGTATGTCTAGTGAAACAGAAAAAAGGCCATTTGATTAATCATCGAAAATTGAGTTGTGAAAATCCAGACAAAAGGGAATTTTACTATTTAGCTCTTTTGCAACTCTTTAAGCCATGGCGTACAGAAGAGGAACTACTTGGAGATTTTCTCTGTTACGAAGATTCTTTTAATGCAACCAAAGATACCATAGAATGTCCTGTTTTTCCAAATTATCTGCAAATGTTGAACGAAGAAATAGAGCAAGAAGCCACAATTGCTGCAGAGATTGCTAGAGACAGTTCTCAAGACAGTCAGAGTTCTGCTTCATTGAGTCAGGATCCACTTGGAGGACCAATTATTCAAAATGAAGCTGCCACTGCCATGGATGAGGTGGAAAGAGCTATGGAACAAGCTCAAGATGATGTAGTTAACTTAGAAGATTTGGTGAAACAACTAAACCTTGAGCAGAAACAGATATATGACGAAGTCACAGATCAAATTGAACATGGATTCACTCATGAGAAAAAAGAGTGCTCATGTACATCATTTAAACCAGTCCAACTGTACGTAAGTGGAGAAGCGGGAACTGGAAAAAGTTTTCTGATTAAAGCAATTGCAACTTATCTGCAGAAAAGGACTGAATCACCGCTATCTTGTGTTGTTACTGCTCCAACTGGGCTGGCAGCACATAACATTAAAGGGATTACTTTACATCATTTACTGATGCTGCCAGTGGAGCATGATAACAAATTGCAATATCACAAGCTATCTGGAGATGCGTGTTCCGAAGTTTCGAGAGTCCTGAAGAAAATGAAACTTCTTATCATTGATGAAGTAAGCATGGTGTCAAATATAATGCTTGCTTTTGTGCATTTGAGAATGCAAGAAATTCTTAGAACAGACTATGATGTCTTATTTGGAGGAAAACATATTATTATTTTTGGAGATCTACTGCAGTTGACTCCAGTGAAAGGACAACCTGTGTTCAAAATGCTCACGCATGAAGATACCAGGAAGTGCCTAGGAAGCATTGGAAACGTTAATATATGGTTAAACTTCAAATATGCAGAACTGCTTCAAAATATGCGGCAGGCAAAGGATGAAGATTATAAAAATATTCTACAAGATGTAAGAATCGGAAAAGTAAGTCAGCAAGGGAAAGAAGCTTTACATGGACGATTAATTTCAAATTTGTACCCAAATGAAAACATTCTTCCTGAGTATATTTTTAAGAAAATAAACGAGAAGAAATCTGGCATATGTTTGATGCCAACTCTGAAAGAATGTTCCATGTTCAACAACAAAATGTTGAAGTTAGAAAATGAAGAGATAGTGAAACTGGAAGCTATAGATAAAATTGAACATATGGGAGCAACAATTATTTTGTCTGAAAATTTGAAATCAAAATTGGATTCATTAGAGAAGACTATATCTAAAACTGCTGGTTTTGAAAAGACTCTGAATGTGTGTTTAAATTGTCGTATCATTTTGAGAAGGAATTTAAATGTTGAAAGAGGTCTGGTAAATGGAGCAATGGGTCATGTTGTTGGTTTTGTGAATTACAAAAATAGAGATGGAATTGAAATTTTAAAAATTAAGTTTGATGGCATTGAGGAAATAGAACACATTTGTCGTTGTTCAGCTAGATTTTTGCTTGTGAAAGACTTATATGTACGCCGAAAACAGTTTCCTATTTGTTTGGCATATGCGGTGACAATTCATAAATCTCAAGGTTTAAGTGTAGATAGCGCTTTGGTGAACATTGGAAGTTCTGTGTTTAAAGAGGGTATGGCATATGTGGCATTATCACGAGTCAGAACTTTATCAGGATTGTACTTGACTGAGTGTGATGAAACAAAGATTTGTGCTGATCTAGATTGTGTTAAAGAATACAATAGGTTAAGAAGAGAGTATGCTCCACATTTGCCTCAATATCCTCTGTTTGAAAAACGTGTGGTAGGCCGAAAAAGAAGAAATGAGAATAATTGCAGTGAGTTAGTAGCAAAAAGACAAAAAGTAGATGAAACTGTAATTAAAGAAAAAAGATTCTGTTGAAGATGTTGTTGGATTTCAGTTTGAAAACAGTTCTGGTGTCAACTGCTATGCTAATGTAGTGGTTAATGTTGTTTTTTTTCTTCAAAATATACAAGAACAGATTGTTGAAAATCGGGATCAAAGATTCTGTTGTTTGTTGAATTCCGTGTTTGAGAAATGTAGCAGTAATAGAGCAAAAATAGAAAGTGTTTCAGAAATTCGAAATCTTCTAGACATATGTTCTGGTCAAAATCAATTTTCACAGAATATTCAGCAGGATTGTCAGGAATTTTTAATGTATATGTTTGATGTATTGGAAGATGAAGGTGTAGATATAAAAAATCTTTTTAGCCTTTCTTATCAATGGCAGCATGACTGCGACAACTGTACTTTATCAAGTACTACTAGAATAGACACTGAAAGATTTATATATTTGACTTTACCAGACTGCAAATCAGTGCCTTTTAATAATCTAGTTAAAACAGCGGATCACAATATGGTGTGTACCCAATGTAAGTCTACAATGCTGTCCACATTATTTCTACAAAATTATGGTCAGTATGTCATTTTAATGTTCCAACGATGTAGACCTGATGGAACTAAATTGACAACTTCTATTAAAAATTTCGTTGGTTCTTAGTTATCAATATCAGGAAGAACCTTTGCAACTGTAGCTATTATTTTTCATGACGGTCCTTCTACAACATCAGGGCATTACACATGCTATTTAAAAAGTTGTAAAGGTTGGACCCACTGTAACGACATTCATTTGACTTTCAAACAATGTTTGCATTTTGGCTTAAAAAATTCATACCTTGTGTTTTTACAACCAAAATTTAAGTAAAGGTAATTGGCCTTTGAAGACGGGAGCAGTTAATAAAGGTTATTTTGCTGTTTAAAAATATATTCTGAGTAAAAGTGATCCAGGTAATATATAAAATTGACTTGTCATATATGTACTGTAAGTGGATCTCATAGTAAGTGATATTAGTATTATAGAAAATGATGAACATGAGTGAGTCAGAGATGGTTTTACAAATACTTAAATATTGTGAAAATGTTGTATGAGCCTTTCTTTAAGAACGTCGGAAAAAAGGTAATTTAAGAGTTTCTTAGAGTTAATTTGAAAATATACTCTTACATCTGACACTATTTGGCCAAAAGGAAAGGTACAGGTGTGAGTAAAGAGTCATGACTGAAAAAAAGGAGTATATGAAAATAATGAAAATATTTCAGATGTTCTTGGAGCTTTTCTTCTAGAAAGTCGATGAAATGTTTTTGTTTAGTGAACAGCAGAGTACTTTGCAACGAAAAAAAGGACCTCCATGATATACTATTTGGCCTCAAGGAAAAGTAAGTCAATCAAAGATTAGGGTACATTTGTCATTTGTCAGTATCTAAGTTTTTTTTTAAAACACAATCTTTTAGATTGTGTTTTTTTTTTAAAACACAATCTTTTAGATTGTGGGTTTTTTTTCCCGCTGTCATATGATGAGTAATTTGAACTCACTGTTTTAAGTGAAATTCAATATATTCTGAGAACAGCAAAAATAAACTATGTAACATGTTGTACAAGTTATTCTATACTTTGGATTGTGTAAATTAAATTGTATTCCCATTCTCTAACACTCACTTTCCTTTTTCCTCTCTCTTTCAGCTCTCTTTACTCACTCACACTGCCTTTCTCTCACTCTGTTTCACACCCATTCGTTTACTCCACTTCTTTCACAACCCCTCATTCTCATTTCAACTGTCTGCATCCCCTCTGTCCCTTGCACCACTTTTCAGCTTTCAGTCTCTCTGCTTTACTTCCCTTTTCCGTCTTTTCCTCCTTTGCTCTTTTACTAATTCCTCTTTACTCACTGAGCAGTATTGTTGTACTCTATCACTATAACTCACCCACTCTCCCTCGCTTATCTTTGTTTGCTCCTTTCTTGTGACCTCTTTTCTCTATTTTTCGTTCACTACCTCTATGTCCTCAGTGCCTCACTCTCCTTGTGTTATGTTCACTTGTGTTTATCTACCTTCTATCATTTCTTTTACAACAACTTCACTGCTCCTCTCTCATCGTTCTTCATCCCATTTCTTTTACTCTGGTTCCATTACTATCCCTCATTTCCTTTCTTTCAATGTCCTTCTCTTTACTTTCATCCCCAAATTATTTTCTCTCAGTACCACTCTTTTAGTCCTCTTCTCCTCTCTTTCCTTTTTTTGCTCCTTACTCATTTCCTTTTCTCACTCATTGTACTCCACCTCACTCAGTTTTTCTCTTAGTGTGTCTGTCTACTAACTTTCTGACTCCATTTCCCTCAATCGTTGTATATTATCCTCTCTCCCTTCATCCCTTCACTTTGACTGTTCTTCACTTACTCTCAGTTATCTTCTATTTCTCAATCTTCTAAATGCATCCTTAATTAGACTCTTTTCCGTCTCTGTTATTATCTTTTTACTTACTACTGTTTCCTGACTTAGTTTTGCTAACTCACATTGGTTTAGTATCTTTCTTACCTTCAGTTCATTTCTCTGTTCTTCTCTTCCTCTGTGTCAGTGAATCTATATGCCTTACTCTTAGTAATTTGCTCTCATTCTATTTCTTTTTTTCTCTTTTTATCCTTCTACCTTACTTTATTTCCCTTTCTGTGTCCTTCACTCTTACTTTATTTCTAAATACACTGTTATGATTTGTAACCTCTTCATTTGTATATTTTAATTTAAAATACACATTTTACTAATTATAACTTATTTTTTCTTCTCTCTTTCACAGATACAAAGTGTAGTAAAAAAATTAATTAAAGTTACATTTATTATATGGTAAGTATGACTATAAAAATGTATTTTGTCATCACCCTTTGCTTTAAGCTCACTAATATTTTCTCAAACAACCTCACTCCTGTGTCTTTATTCTGCTTCCCTCACTTATTCTTATTCTCCATGTTTACTCCAATTTCCCTATTTCCTCTCTCATATTCAACTTCTTTCAATCCCTATTCTTTACTTCACTTACCCTCTGTTCCCTTCCTTTGCTTCTTCACTCATTCTGTTTTTCTTAATTATTTACCTTACTCCTACACACACACCTCATCCCCCTCTCAATACATACACACACCGCTAACATACACCCCACACACACACACACCTCATACACACAAAAAATCCCACCACACACACTCTTCACATACACACACACATTCCATACACACACATACATCGCACACATATACACCCCACACCCATACACTCCTCACACATACTTCACACACCCTCACCTCCACCCACACCAAAACACCCCACACAGCCACACCCACAGACACACCTTACACACCCACACCCCGACCTACACCCACTGACTCCCTATAAGTCACACACACTGCATTACTTATCTTTCTTTGCTGTTTCACTGAAACCCATTCAGGTACTGTTTTCTTTACTCTCTTTGTCTTTTCTCTTTGTCACTCCCCATGTCTTATCCTAATTCAATTTTTCTCCCTCTTTCACCCCTATTTACTTACACTAACTGGTCTTTTCTTACCCTCACTCACCGTTCTTCATTTATCCTGGTTACGCCACTACCCTTCATTCTCAATTTTTTACTGTCCTTTCTTTTTCTTTCAACACCCACTCACATTCTCCCACTATCTCTACTTTAGTCTTCTTCCTCTCTCTTCCCTTCTTTCGCTCCTTTAGTCATTTTACTTTTCTCACTTTCACCCTATTACACCTTCTCTGTTTTTTACTATGTAATAAACAATCCCTCTGTGTTCATCCTGTAGCTCTCTTTCTCTTAACATTACTCTCTTTGTGTTCTTCCCTCATGCTAACTCCTTCATAAAAAAATAATTCAATTTTTTTGGGGGGGCGCGCCCCGGTACGCGTACCCTAAGAATTTTTTTTTTACAGAGATTCATTAAAAATATAGGTTTATTTTTATAAATGAAAGGTAGTTCTAAAAAGAACTGTTTTTTCTTCTTTTTGTTGTTTTATATTTTTTTAATGTTTTTTGAACATTTTGTACTTTTTTTGGCTTTTCAAAACAGTTTTATTTTTTTTTGTATTTTTTATGGGGAGAAACAAAAACAGGGAATTGTAAATGGCTCAACAGGAGCAAAAAACAAAAAACGGAAAAAAATACTGTTTTTTGGGGCATTTGTGATTGTCACCAGCAAGGACGACGAGCTTCATGCTCTTTTCACCATAGCCGATGAGCTTGCCACATGCAATACATGTGATTCTAAAATCTGCAAACCGTGGTTGTATACAAGGCATCATCTCCGTTGTTTCTGGTCCCGATGGAGTGGGTTGTGTTCTTTTGGAGGTGGTCCTTGAAGACTGGGGGAGGTTACTGGCCAGTTCCCTGAGCTCTGCACGAGAATAGTTGTTTGGATGCTTCTGGGTCATATGTTGAATCATGGTATTATTACCAAAGGAATATTTTTTGTTTGGGTTGCCCCTTGAGAGTTGTTCGCCACAGATTAGGCAAGTTACCTTGGCCGCATTCACTTTTTTCTTGCCCTCTGGGATTGAAAAAAACTCCCATACAATGTGTGACCTGGGCTTGTATGGGGTATTTTGTTCAGGCAGCCATGTTCTCCCATCCTCCTCTTCCTCTTCCTCCTCCTCCTCTTCTTGACCACCAATGTACTGTTGTGGTGGTCCTCTTGGTGGTGGTGGTGGTGGTGCAGATGCTCCAGCTGTTGCAGCTACAGTAGCCATTTGAAAGTACAAAATAGTTCTCTCTCTATTGCTGAAACAGGTCTTCCTCAGTCAAAGGACAAAGTCAGAATAAGGAAAGAAGGTGGGGTCTTTCATCATTTGCAAAAAACAAAGTATCCTGAACCAATGAGAAGTGTTATTTTCAGGTCATATGACCCGGGCTTTACTCATTTGGAAACCAAAACTGTTCTGCACCAATAGAAAGTGTTATTTTCAGGTCACATGACCCGACGCGCTTACGCTACGTGCCCCCCGGGGCGCGCCCGCTGGCGCGTAGTGTAAGCGCGTCAAGACGTTGCGCGATCGTATGCGCTCGCATGCTTCCGGGTGCGCTTACGCTGTGCGTCATATGACGCATCACGCGTCTACGCCAAACGTCACAATGTTGTTTTCGTTCGCGAAAATAGCGCTAACGGGACGCTCCCTGGTACGCGCCATGGGGCGCGCCGCAACATTGCGCTGACCCGGGCGCCCCCTGGTACGCGCCCCGGGCAAAAATTTTTTTTACAAAAATTATATAAATATACAATATAAAATTAATTATACAAAATATTACTTTTCATACCTATAGAGATTTGCTATTAAAAAACCTATGAAATTCACTGAAAAAACCATAGGTTTCACACCAGTTATAGTTAGGAATTAGCATTTAAAAAACCTATTAAATTCACTGAAAAAACCATAGGTTTCACACCAGTTATAGTTAGCTGGAAATTTTACTGGCATAAAACCAATGAAATTCCCACGTTATAGTTAGTTGGACTCACTATAACTTGTGCGTGCAATGCCCTGCTGATGACGTCACATATTACATCACTTATGACATGGTCAGTGACATCACTCATGACATCACTGATGACACCATCCTTGTGACAGAGTGACAGACCTCCTTTCACTGTAATGTAACCCTTGAAACACATATTCAAAAATAGAAACTAACATTTTCAAAAAAATGGAGATACCATACCAGTTACAACAACCAATTCAGTAATTCCACCATCTATATACACATCCACTCATTCACCAACAGTTCTATGTAGTCACTCATACATATACTCACTCATCATATGTAGTGATACACCTATACATCCTGTTACACACCGACAGTCATCCAAAAGATACTCTCACACATACTCACACATGCAAAAAAACTATTGAACATCCATTTATTTGCATATACAGCTATACACACTACCACCTTACTTCTAAGGAACCTTACACATACTTACTCTCTTAAACAATCACTTATAGAAACACAAACTTATTTAAACAGGAACTCTTACAATCCCTTACTCTCACATATACTCACTTATATACATCAAAATTCACATATACTACATTAAAACATATGTAGTTACTGATAAAGACACTAGTGAGACAGTCATTCACTCACTAACATACACATATACACACTCATCCACCCATACAGTCCTGCACATGTGCTGTATTCAAAACACATACAAACAGAGAGTCAGTCATTCATGCATCTATGTGCTAAGTAATACCCCCACCAAACCATACAAACACTTATACTGATACTAAGAAAAACATCTAATAACCCATATACATACACATGTAGCTACTCACCAACCCATGCAGCCACTTATACACAAAGTGAAACATTAATACATATATTTAATATTTAAACATTACTCACTAATATTTATTTTTCAGAAAGACACACATTCACTGGATGGTGTCATCAGTGATGTCATGAGTGATGTCACTGACCATGTCATGAGTGATGTAATATGTAACGTCATCAGCAGTGTATTGCACGCGCAAGTTATAGTGAGTCCAACTAACTATAACGTGGGAATTTCATTGGTTTTATGCCAGTAAAACTTCCAGCTAACTATAACTGGTGTGAAACCTATGGTTTTTTCAGTGAATATATATATATATATATATATATATATTTCCAATCCTGGCTTGGCTATTCAAAAGAACAGGCACCGACTCCGTGGATGAAGATCAAAGGTTTTTATTTCCAATAAGAACGATCAGACGCGTTTCGGCAGACAAGTCCGCCTTGTTCACTACATCTGCTTGCACCAAGTTGGTGAGCATCATTTATACTAGTGCATATTAGACATGTGATAGTACAACCCAGTGTCATAGGTGACCATGTGACTATGAACATGGAAAAGTTGGATGCGCGCAAAACATGCAAGTCATTGTTCACATAAAGCAAAAGATTAACTCAAAACCTTGTAAATACATCTTTACAATTTGGTAATTAATAACAGTGTTTACTAATTCTTGTTATTTGAGAATTGTGGCTGTTTAGTTTGTGAAGTATGGCTTTATATAGCACCCATAGCTGCTGTCTGCTACGTGCTACTTTAGACATGGAAGAGTTCCTCTACCACGTGGATAAAACCCCAGCTGCTCTACAATCTGTAATCTCATGATGCTTGTGCGTGACCAGACGTGAGTGCAATGCATCCCTGCCTCACCGTGTTCTAGAGGTAAGATAAGGGTGAGCTGATCTGGAGGCAGGCATGTCGTAGTGTTAACGGGGCCTTCGCCGAGTAAAAGGAGAAACAAGCGGGCACTTTTATTTCTCCAGGATGTGAGGCGCTCTGTTATCGCGGGTCAATGTTTTAGAAAACATTTGAAAGGGCCGCTGTGTTTAGCTGTTGCACCTGCGATCGGCAAGGTTTTACTCAAGTGAGTGAAAGTGATTAATGGTTGACACGGTCGTAAATGTGACCCGATGGCTGAGATTAAACGCAAGTGCGTTAAGGGGATGTAGCCATACAGGGGCACGGGATCCCGCCCGAGTGGGCATTCGACATGTGTCTTGTTGGAGCAATTCCTGCTTGCCTCTTTAAGGATATTCGCCCTATGACTGTTTCTGATGCCGTCTGTCATGTGGAAGAGCAGTTAATAATTGTCAAGAAGGGGACCTTACTTATGGAAGTAGCTTGCAATATTGATTCGAGTCCTGGGTTGTACTGCTTGGTAGTGGGTTGGAAGTGTGTGAAAAAGAGTGGTTACAAGAAACATTACTTAATTGAATGTGCACTAAGTGATTTAAAAAGGACCGAGTCCTAGATGGTGAAACTAGATGTTGTCAGTGGAATGGGTATTATTCAAGAGATCGTGGGGGGAGGTGACATATGTGTTTTCTGAGTGCCATAGTAAAGGTGTACACTCAGTGCCTCGTGAGCGTTGAGACCAAATGGGATCTTGCTGCTAAGCTGTATGATGTACTTTGATTCAAGTCGCCTCAATTTTTGTTGTCTGTTTCCTCCCCTGGGGTTTGGCGCTACACTGTCTAATACAAAGTAAGTGAGTTCCTCCGCTTTTCCGCTGTGGTGGGCATTGATATGGCGAGCCACAGGATATGCTGGGTCATCATTGTTGATGGCTCTGAGGTGTTGGCGAATCCTTACATGCACTGGGTGTATGGTGCTCCCCACATAGATTAAGTCACAGGGGCATTTGAGGACGTACACCGCAAAGTCTGTTTTGCACGTGTAGTGTTGTCTGATTTTAAATGGGGATTTTCTGAAAGGGAACTTGACTGTTTTAGTATTGACCCCATGTTGGCATGCCTTGCACTTGGTGCATTTATAGAAGCCAGGTTGGGAATGCAACCAGATCTTTTTGGGTGGAGCAGAAGGTGCATAATTGACCAATTCTTGGATCATTGATGTAGCTCTCCTGAACGTAAGCTGGGGTGGTTTAGCACAACTCTGGCCTATGACTGTGTCATTTTTAATCAGTGGCCAGTGCCTGTACAGGATTTTCCTGATGTTTTTGTGATATAAGTTATATCCTGTGATTAGTCTAGGCGTTGTGTTTATGTTGGTAGTTTTGGTGTCATTAGCTGCTTTGGGCTTTTTTTGGAGCAAATCCGACCTGTCCAGGCGGTCACTCTTTGGTCTCGGTTTTTTCAAGGTGTTAGGGCTGTATCCTCTATCTTTTAGTCTGGCACAGAGACTGTCTGTGCTTGTTATGAGGTCTTTCTGTAGGCTGCAATTTCTCTTCATCCTTATGCATTCAGCATAAGGAATGCTTTCTTTGAGGCTTGTGGGGTGAAAGCTAGATGAGTGCAAAATGGTGTTCCCTGCAGTCTCTTTTCTATGAGTGCGAGTCTGTATTTTACCTCCCTCATGAAATACCTCAAGGTCTAAAAAAGTGATGCTTTCTTTGCTCGCCGTACATGTAAATTTCAGATTTAGGTTGTTGTTATTTAAGTCTCTGGAGAATTGAAGGGCGCTTTCTTCTGTGCCACGCCACAGGATGAAAATATCATCTATGTAGCGCCTGTACAGAACCACGTTGTTGGTCATTGCGTGGTGGTGTTGGGACATGAGTACTTGCTCCTCCCACCAGCCCATATGCAAATTAGCATAGCTGGGGGCGAAGCAAGTACCCATGGCTGTCCCTTGGATTTGTTTGTACAGGAGCTTGTTGTATGCAAAGGTATTGTTCTCCAGACACCATTCTGCCATGTGTAACAGCATCAATGTATGTTGGAAAAGGGATATGTCTCTGTTTCCCAAGAAGTGCTGCATCGCTTTCAAGCCGTCCCTGTGTCTGATGCTTGTGTATAAGCTCTGGACATCTAAGGTAACAAAGCTGTAATCATCTTCCCAAACATAATCATATATACAATTCAAGAAGTCCCCAGTGTCTTGAAGATAAGCTGGCAAGGTTCTTACTATCGGTTGAAGGAAATAGTCAATGTATTTACTCGTGTTCTCAAAGAGACTTCCTATAGCAGAGATTATGGGTCTTCCTGGTGGGCAGCTTGGGTTTTTGTGAATTTTAGGAATAAGATACAACTGTGGGGTGATCGGATAGTCATTTTTTAGAAATTCCAATTCTTGTTTTGAAATGAGGCCTTTTCCCCTCCAGTTGTAGAGACAGGTGTGGTATCTATCCTTGATGTTGTAAATGTTCGTGCTACTAGTTCTAATAAGAGCATTCTTTGTCTTGTAATTGGGACATGGCCTCTTTTTCGTACATGTCAAACGGCCATAGCACTATGTTACCTCCCTTGTCCGCGTTGCGAACTACTATGTCAGGTCTTTTTTTCAGTTTTTCCATCAGTTTGTCATATTCTTTCCTTTGGTTGTTGGTGTTTTTGTTGAATTCATTGCTACTTATGCAGGCCAATTCTTTTAAGTCATTGATTACTTTATCCGCAAACATGTCAATATTATCCCTGGGCATAGGGGGATAGAACGTTGATTTTGGCTTGAACGGGCTTTTTTCTGTGGCATGAATTAGGATGTTTGACAATGCCCCTGTTTGTGTGTTTGTTAGGCTCCCGTCTACCACGTTCATTTCTAATTCCGTGATGTCCTTCAATGCCTCAAAGTCTGCGACCCTCATGGGGTGTGGGGTGGCAATGGGTTCTATTAAGGACATACTGTCCTGAGTTTTATCTTTTTGTGATGAAAAATATTTTTGTAGTTTGAGTTTGCGTGTAAACTGGTAAAGATCAATTCTTGTTTCTGCATAGTTAAAATTGGTCTCTTTGCAAAAGGAAAGGCCCAGTCTCAGAGTTTTTTCTTCATCAGTTGTTAGCTCCATGGTTGAAAGATTTACGACTGTGTTGGTAGTTGGTGTGTCTGTGTTCATCGTCTCCTGTTGCGTCTGTATGTGTTTTTTGTTCTTTGTACCATGTCCGCCCCAGCGTCTGTTTTTCCTCCTTCTGCTGTTTGATTGGTTTGGATGTTTGTGGTTTGATCTCCCCTTCGCGTTCTGGGTCGTAGGCTCATTAGCCGTTCCATCCTTAAAAAAGCGAACTCATCCATTGGTGTTGGGACAGTCTTTTTGGGATTAGCATTGATTCCTGTCTCCAGATCTGACTCAGCTCCTGAGCTTACTTCGGATTCGCTCATCACTTGAGGGCTCATAGGGATTCCGCCCGTGGCGGAGAGTTGCTGTCTTCGTATATTTTCAAACTTCCTTGCAAAGGTGTAGATTCTGCCTTGGAGATAATCGTTTCTGTCCCTCTGGAATTTTTCTGCTTTCCTGATTTTGATGGTACTTACAAGTTTCTTTACTCTGGTATTGATATCTTCCAGTCCTTTCTTGACCAGTTCCTGGTTTGGTACTTTGGCCAGCTCTTCCATGACGCAGTTAATTTTCAAGAGTAATTTCTCCCTGTCCGAAGTAGCAAACTGCACCAGGATGCGCAACATATTGCGTGATGATTCCGCACTATTGTCTGCCCAGGCTTGCAGCATGGCTGGGTCAGGGTCCTCATATGTGGGCGCCACCAACACTCTTAGGCCTCTAGGTATTCTGCCAACATCGAGGTATTTCTTGAGGGATGTGCACTCCCACCATTTGGCTACTTCAGCTTTTCTCAGCTTTTCAAGTGCAGTCAAAAGTTTCTTGGTTTCATTTCCCTGAGGTGCCTGCTGTGCACTTGTGCTTGCTGTTGAGGTTTTTGCAGGTTCAGCTTGCTCTTTGAAGATGTCGAGAGCAGCCGCTTCACACTCTTTGTCCCATTCTGCTGACATCGCTATATTGGTGTTAATTATACTCCTTTGACATCCACTGCCTTTGTGGCGCGATGCGGGCTGGGGACTACCTCTCCCGCTGGTATTAGTTACAGTGTTCCCGGCTTCTACACTCACTCCCTTGCGATACCCCGTGGGTCCCTAGCTCCCTGTCAGCCCTCCAGCTGCCACTGGATCAGGGTTACTCACGGTTGCGTTGCGGAAGCAGTGTCTGCCAGATCTGAATATCACCGCAGGGGGCTCCCTGTATTCCTCTGGTTGAAGAAGATTGTCCAAGGTTCGCTTGCTCTGGAAATACGGGGTGCTCCTGAACGAGGAGGGTCGGTGTGAAAGGCTCCAGATAGCCTTAAATTATTTTTCCAATCCTGGCTTGGCTATTCAAAAGAACAGGCACCGACTCCGTGGATGAAGATCAAAGGTTTTTATTTGCCAATAAGAACGATCAGACGCGTTTCGGCGGACAAGTCCGCCTTGTTCACTACATCTGCTTGCACCAAGTTGGTGAGCATCATTTATACTAGTGCATATTAGACATGTGATAGTACAACCCAGTGTCATAGGTGACCATGTGACTATGAACATGGAAAAGTTGGATGCGCATAAAACATGCAAGTCATTGTTCACATAAAGCAAAAGATTAACTCAAAACCTTGTAAATACATCTTTACAATTTGGTAATTAATAACAGTGTTTACTAATTCTTGTTATTTGAGAATTGTGGCTGTTTAGTTTGTGAAGTATGGCTTTATATAGCACCCATAGCTGCTGTCTGCTACGTGCTACTTTAGACATGGAAGAGTTCCTCTACCACGTGGATAAAACCCCAGCTGCTCTACAATCTGTAAGCTCATGATGCTTGTGCGTGACCAGACGTGAGTGCAATGCATCCCTGCCTCACCGTGTTCTAGAGGTAAGATAAGGGTGAGCTGATCTGGAGGCAGGCATGTCGTAGTGTTAACGGGGCCTTCGCCGAGTAAAAGGAGAAACAAGCGGGCACTTTTATTTCTCCAGGATGTGAGGCGCTCTGTTATCGCGGGTCAATGTTTTAGAAAACATTTGAAAGGGCCGCTGTGTTTAGCTGTTGCGCCTGCGATCGGCAAGGTTTTACTCAAGTGAGTGAAAGTGATTAATGGTTGACACAGTCGTAAATGTGACCCGATGGCTGAGATTAAACGCAAGTGCGTTAAGGGGATGTAGCCATACAGGGGCACGGGATCCCGCCCGAGTGGGCATTCGACGTGTGTCTTGTTGGAGCAATTCCTGCTTGCCTCTTTAAGGATATTCGCCCTATGACTGTTTCTGATGCCGTCTGTCATGTGGAAGAGCAGTTAATAATTGTCAAGAAGGGGACCTTACTTATGGAAGTAGCTTGCAACATTGATTCGAGTCCTGGGTTGTACTGCTTGGTAGTGGGTTGGAAGTGTGTGAAAAAGAGTGGTTACAAGAAACATTACTTAATTGAACGTGCACTAAGTGATTTAAAAAGGACCGAGTCCTAGATGGTGAAACTAGATGTTCTCAGTGGAATGGGTATTATTCAAGAGATCGTGGGGGGAGGTGACATATGTGTTTTCTGAGTGCCATATTAAAGGTGTACACTCAGTGCCTCGTCAGCGTTGAGACCAAATGGGATCTTGCTGTTAAGCTGTATGATGTACTTTGATTCAAGTCGCCTCAATTTTTGTTGTCTGTTTCCTCCCCTGGGGTTTGGCGCTACACTGTCTAATACAAAGTAAGTGAGTTCCTCCGCTTTTCCGCTGTGGTGGGCATTGATATGGCGAGCCACAGGATATGCTTGGTCATCATTGTTGATGGCTCTGAGGTGTTGGAGAATCCTTACATGCACTGGGTGTATGGTGCTCCCCACATAGATTAAGTCACAGGGGCATTTGAGGACGTACACCGCAAAGTCTGTTTTGCACGTGTAGTGTTGTCTGATTTTAAAAGGGGATTTTCTGAAAGGGAACTTGACTGTTTTAGTATTGACCCCATGTTGGCATGCCTTGCACTTGGTGCATTTATAGAAGCCAGGTTGGGAATGCAACCAGATCTTTTTGGGTGGAGCAGAAGGTGCATAATTGACCAATTCTTGGGTCATTGATGTAGCTCTCCTGAACGTAAGCTGGGGTGGTTTAGCACAACTCTGGCCTATGACTGTGTCATTTTTAATCAGTGGCCAGTGCCTGTACAGGATTTTCCTGATGTTTTTGTGATATAAGTTATATCCTGTGATTAGTCTAGGCGTTGTGTTTATGTTGGTAGTATATATATATGTGATCAAGGCCTCCGTTGAGGCTGAAACGCGTCATGCCGGCTGTTGTTGTTGTTGCACTTATTTGAAAATAAAGAAAACTTCACCTGCACTCCTGGGTCTGCTGTTCGTTAATCCTTTGGGGAACGATCCTTCAAGCATATATATATATATATATATATATATATATATATATATATATATATATATATATATATATATATATATATATATATATATATATATATATATATATATATATATATATATATATATATATATATATATGTCAGGAACTCCGAAAATTCAGCTAACACAGCATGCATGCCAAATAACGGAACGGACCCATTCGAATGATTTTAACGCTTTATTTTCTGTGCACCCTCTTGGTCGCCATGACGCGTTTCGGGCCCTGAAGCCCTTGATCACATGACGTGGTCAAAACACACCCAGTGATTTGTAGTGCTGGATCGGTCACATGATTCCAAGCCTATAGAAATGAAAAAAATACTTCAGCCTAGACCGGATTTTTGTGACAAACCAATATTTACATTGTTTTCATGTTATTTTCAAACCTCGTTTCAACATTATGATAGTACAACCCTCGGATTTGTGCAAAATTCCGCAATAAATACAATAAATATTTAAAATAAATATTCATACATGTGCAAAATTGCAATACACCTATATACAAGAGATCATAAATAATCACTGTACAAAAAATACTCTCTGTGCAAAATAGCAAGACAATAAAGTGCATTGTGCAAATTTCCAAAGGGGAAGTCTATTGTTTTTATGAGGTTTAAAAATAATTCCGCCCAAGTGGGCATTGTCAATGAAATTCCGGACCACTGCTACTACATTGCCTGCAATTATATCTCGTTCTATCCAAGCACCACTAGAAGAAAAAAATAATGTGATTGTTACCTAGTTAAGTGTCCTTACTATTGTTATTTTAAAATCTGGCAGACTTGATATTACAGCTTGTTACGATTTTCCCCATATCTTGATGTATTTGTGCATTATTACCAACTGATTTACCATACTCGCTCCTGTTGTTATTCCAAATGTAAGCAAGTATACAAATCTTCAGTCGCATTGAGACCCGACGGTGTCTTAGTGTCAAGTTCAAGAATATACCGGGTTTCCAGAACTCTCAATTTTGCCTCTCTGTTTCCACCCCGGCGTGCTGGCAGCACCATATCTATTGCATAATATCTCAGGCAGTTCATATCTCCCTTGTGGCATAAATTAACATGCCTAGCCACAGGATAAGCTTCGTCCTTGTTAGTGACTGCCCTCATATGCTGCAATATGCGCCTGTGGACTTGTAATTTCGTGCTACCTACGTAGCAAAGTCCACAAATACATTCTAAGACATAGATGACATAATCTGACTTGCAGGTTATCTTCTTAGAAATAGGAATTTCCGTTTCACTGAACGGAGAACTGTATGATGTTTTGTTCTTTCCTATGGTGCACGCCTTACATACGGCACATTTGAGGAACCCCCTACTTTTACCCAACCAGTTGCTTTTAGTTGGTATTTCCGGGCTACTGCTGACTAACATGTCGTTCATAGACCTTGCACGGCTATACGTAACAGCCGGAAAGGCTGCTATTGTTCTACCAATCACAGGGTCCCCTGTGACTATATGCCAGTTCTTTTTAACAATGTTCTTTATCAGTCTATGTTGGCTACTAAAGCCCAGAATTAGTCTTGGTTGTCCCTCTGCTTTTCTTGACACTATAGATTCTACCCCCATTGATGTTATCTGGGATATTGTGGCCGCATTAGCCCTTTCAATTGCTCTAGACACCACACTAATTGTGTAGCCCCTCTGTAGGAACCTTTCCTTGCTTTCTTTCTGTGCTTCATGGCAGGCTACATCTGTACTGCAAATACGTCTAATCCTCAGCATCTCCCCGTAGGGGATACTGCGGATTAGATGGTTGGGGTGTTGACTCGAGGCATGGAGGATTGTATTCCCTGCAGTTTTTTTGCGATGTAATTTCGTCTGCAGTTCGCCTTCCTCTACATAGACCTCTACATCAAGAAAATTTACTTTACTTTCACTGATGATACCTGTGAAGTGTAAATTCAATTCATTTTGATTGATATTGCTGATGAATTGTTCCACCTCACTTACTGTCCCCTTCCAGATTATAAACAAATCGTCTATAAATCTGTACCAAGATATTATCTTACTGGACATGATTTCACTAAATGCATTGCCTAGGACCTGCTCCTCCCACAGCCCCATGTGCAGACATGAGTAACTGGGAGAGAAGCAGGCCCCCATTGCCACTCCTCGCAATTGCTGGAACATTTGGTTTTGGAATAAAAAGTAGTTGTTATTAAGACACATTTCCAACATCTCCACCAACATATTATTATGTTCAAGCATACACATTGGTCTTTTACTCAAATAATGTTTCACTGCCCTCACTCCGTCTACATGATTGATACTTGTGTAGAGGGCAGTGACATCCAATGTCACCAATAAGTATTCTGTAGTCCACTTCACAGATTTAATCTTTTGTAAAAAATCCATGGTGTCTCTGATATATGATGGTAGGGATTTCACAAAGTCTTGGAGGAAATGGTCAATATACCTTGACACTTTTTCAAATGTCCCCCCACATGCTGAGATTATGGGCCTCCCAGGTGGCTTAGCACTGTCCTTATGGATCTTGGGGATCAGGTAAAACACTGGAGTTATCGGATGGTTAGTTTTCAAAAATTTAAGCTCATCCCCACTTAGAAGACCTTGTCCTCTCCACGTGTATAATTTTGAGTTCAACCTCTCCCATGCCTGTTTGAATACTGACCGATCACACCTGCCATAGCATAGTCTGTCACCCAATTGTTTTAGAGCCTCCTCCAGATACGAGGACAAGGGCCACAGGACAATATTGCCCCCCTTGTCCGATTGCCTGATCACAGTTTTATCATCTTCCTGCAGTTTTTTCATCAGGCTACCAAAAGAATTATTTTGCCTTGTCATGTCTTTGTCTCTCAACAGAGTTTTTTTGTTTAATTTCTTTAACTCTGATGTTACCATTTCACTGAACACGTCGATATTATCATGTGCCATCACTGGGTTATATGTTGACTTCGGTTTAAATGTTGTATTCCCAGGAATATTGGTTACTGCTGTATCTGTTACCTCCTGAATGTTTTCTAGGTTTCCCTCATTTAGGAGATCTTGCAGGTCGCATTGTAGCTCATATTCCCTCACCGATAACATATTTTCCTTCCCCATATATATAACCTCGAACTCCCACATAAACCGGAGCGCTTCAAGGCGAGGAAAGAGGAGCTGTCCCAGGAAATGCAGTGAGCAGATTACATTTTATTTGTGGAAGCTCGCCCTGCCAGCATATATATATATTCACTGAAAAAACCATAGGTTTAAGACATGTTATAGTTAGGAATTAGAATTAGAATTTAAAAAACCTTAGAAATTCACTGAAAAAAAGATAGGTTTTAGGGGAATTATAGTTAGCTGGAAATTTCCCTCGTACAAAACCATTGAAATTCCTCCGTTATAGTTAGTACTGCTAACTAAAATTCGTACGTCCGCAATCCACTGCTGATGATGTCACATGTCACATGTCATTTGAGATGTCATCAGTGATATCATCAGTGATCTCACTGACCGTGTCATGAATGGTGTAATATGTGACATCATCAGCAGTGGATTGCGGGCGCACGAGTTATAGTTAGCAGAACTAACTATAACGGAGGAATTTCAATGGTTTTGTATGAGTGAAATGTCCAGCTAACTATAACACCTCTAAAACCTATGGTTTTTTCAGTGAATTTCCAAGGTTTTCTAAATGCTAATTCCTAACTATAACATGTCTAAAACCTATGGTTTTTGCAGTGAATTTCAAAGGTTTTTTAAATGCTAATTCCTAACTATAACATGTCTGAAACCTATGTTTTTTTCAGTGAATTTCAATGGTTTTTTCAATGACAATCTTTAAATGTATTATGTGTTATATTTATTTTTTTGATACTGATTTACTACATTTTTTAAAACTATTTAGTTTTAGATATTTATTATTTTTAATTACATTATTATAACATTATACATTACATTACAAACATACTTTCGCAGAATGAATTAATTTAGTTTAAATACTTTGCAAATAAGCAATAGACTTTTAAGTACAGTAGTTATAGTTGTTGCATTGGGAAACACAATATCAAACACAATGCAACATTTAGCTCAATGGGGATTTCTAGTTAAATGCAATTAGTTACTTTATGGATTACTTTTCTAACCACAGGACTGGATCTTAGACATCTCCTGTAAACAGTTGAGTAAAAGCGTTTTGGCTACACTAGTGATTTTTAAAGAGTATTATTGTATTTTAAAAGTTGACACTTAGAAACTTTTTCACATAGAATCACCAATGTTATCCTATGGGAGGAAATTTACTTAGCAGGTAAGTAGTGCTATTGTTACTTTTTCTTACTCAGTGGTGAATCCTGGATCCAGCACTGGTGCATCTCCTGTAAACAGTTCAAAGAATGCATTTAAGTCATACAGGCGATATTTAAGGAATATTTGTAGTTTGTGAGACTCGACACTTAGAAACTTTTCTGGTGAAAACTACACAATAGATTCCTATGGAAGGAAATACAAGTTACTGGTAAGTACGGTTAGAATTACTTTTCAGGGTCAGAGCTCGGCTAAAAGATGCAGCACTAGCTTCTCTCCTGATAACAGGTGAGTAAATCGGATTTCGCTGTTCTGATGATTTTAGGTGAATAGTTTAAAGTTCCAGAACTCCACACTTAGAAGAATTTCCAAGTGAAACCAGTCAATGTTAGCCTATGGAAGAAAATTCAAGTTACTGGTAAGTACAGTCAAAATTACTTTTCAGGATCAGTACTGGGCTCAAAAATGCAGCACTGAGGTCTCTCCTGATAACAGGTGACTAAATTGGAATTCTTAGTTCGGCTGATTTTAGAGGAATATTTGTAAGTTCCAAAACACCACACACAGGAGAATTTCCAAGTGAAACTAGTCAATGTTAGCCGATGGAAGGAAATTCAAGTTACTGGTAAGTACGGTTAGAATTACTATTCAGGATCAGTACTGGGCTCAAAGATGCTACACTGAGGTCTGTCCTGATAGCACCCCATTGCGCGTTTTAAGTTGGAGGATTAAGTCCCCTTGAATCCTGAGGTCCCCTGGGGGCCAACTAGCCCACCAGGTACCTCCAGTAAGTGCCACGGAGCTGCGTAAAAGGGTGCGTGGCCTCAGAACAGCTCTCAGCAACGCAGTCCCCTGGCGCATGCTGGAGGTTCCTGGTGGGCTAGTTGGCCCCCAGTGACCCTCAAGATTGAAGAGGTATTAATTCCTCAACTTAAAAAGCACCACAGAGCACATTTGCACAATGGTGAAGAAAGGGGGCGGGGCCTGAGGTGACATGTGTGCAAACACGCCCTGTGGCGCATTTTAAGTTGGGGAATTAATTCCTCTTCAATCCTGAGGTCCCCTGGAGGCCAACTTGCCCACCAGGTACCTCCAGTATGCGCCAGGGAGCTGCATTGCAGGGAAGTGTTCAGAGGCCAAGCCCCTTTTTTCAACAATCTGTAACGCAGCTCGGTGGCGCTTACTGGAGGTACCTGTAGGGCTAGTTGGCCCCCAGGAACCTCCAGCATATATATTCCTGGTTGAACATAATTGTATTTAAACAGAAATTAATCAGCATTTAAGCTAAAAATACCATTGAATGTACAGAGAATTTAATGTTTTCAATTGGTGTAAATACTGCTGTGGAAAAACAGATGGCGAGTCTGTTTTCCATTTTTCTTATGCACTGTCACTTTAAAAGTGAATGGAAACATCAGTAGGTCATGTGATCAAGGTCTCTAGTGGCTGAACGCATCATGGCGGAATGCACTAAATAAAAATACTGCACGGAGAAAAACTGGTGCCCGTTCCTTTTCTAGCTCTATGGATATGGAGTGGTGAAGATACGGTTTATTTGCACTTTTGTCTGAGGCGGCTTTCTCGGACATAGAGGACCCCCTCTCGAGTTTGGGCAGTGTGACAGAAAGCCGGTGCCGGTGTGAAAATCGGAAGTGAAGGATCTCTTGGAGGAGAAAGTCGCACAGCCCCTCGACAGTGGCAGCAGCTTCTATGGGTGTGGAGTTGGGGTGGAGACAGTCGGAGGACACGGATTCCAAAGCAGACGCACAAGGTACGAATGTCCCATCAGTGTCGAGTGAGAGGTGTGCAAGGCTCTAATCGGCACGGAAGAATGCTGTCGAGCCAAACGAATTTCAATTGTGCAGAACGGCCACCGATGTACTGCGGGGGAGAGAGGAGGCAGCGGAGGAAATGTTTGTGGAAGGGGCAGCTGCACGCACAGAAAAGCTAAGTGTTAGCGATAGCAGCAGCAGCGGCACACCGAGTTTGAAGGAGCAATATAAAAAACTGGAGAATCTGATTCGCTCGGAGCAAGCTAAGTGGTGGGAGCACCGTTCCCTATCCAAGTATTTGGAGGTAGGTAGGGTTCCCCGGGGCTTTAGAATTATGCTTGCTCCGAGCTATGACAATCTTAATCCAAATATGCTCCGTGATTGGGGGGAGTGTAATTTGGATTCATCCAAAAGATTGATGAAAATTCTGATTGACTACACGGAAATTGACAGACAGGACTTGCAGAACCAAATTGATCAATTGAATGTTACAATAAGGGCTATAGAAGGCAATGAAGTGATCAGTAAATTAAGGGAAGATATGACTGCAAGGCTGAAAAAAGATGAGGACATAATAAAAAAGCACAAAACATACAATTTTCAGCGTGACAAGAACGATTATGACCAGGGCCAAATATTTACTTTTGCACGTAAATATGATGCGGCCAGGTCTAATTACAGGAAATATGAGGATCAAAAGGATGAAAGAGCAAGGGCTGGCCTGAGCAGTGGGTCAATAACCACAGCAGCCTCAGCATCTGATCTAAGTTCTTCCGCTGAGACTGAATCCGAAACAGAGTGTACCCCGAGAGGGTTAAATGCACGGAAACATACGCTGGTTGAAGAGGTGGGTTTTTTACGGGAGGAAAGGCAGCAAACCTTACATCCCAGAAACACGATTCAAAAGCCCAACGCAACAGGAGGAGAAACATCAAACAAAAGGAAAGACGTAGATGCAGGCGCCAGAGCAAAGATATCCAAACCAAACAACAGGGGTTGGAGGTGCAAACAACAATAACAAACCCAACTGCAAAATAGCAATACAAACACCATTATCAATCTCTCAGAAATGGTGCTGGATGAGGCAGAACAACAACTTCTGTCTTTGGGACTTTCCTTCCTTAATTCTAGTTACCCACAAACTAAAGCGGACATATATAGTTTTATTAGGAAGATCAAATTGCAAAAATATCAAAAAAGTGCAACATCGGCAGCCCCTTGTAAGGCACATGATAATCTGTCCACGGAGGATGTAAATGTATTGCGCGACTTGCCTGGCTTGGAGTAGGATTGTGGCCCAGATGAGGAGATGTCCACACAAGGAAAACTGGAAAATGATTCTGTTGTGATGAATGCCACACCAAATACAGGATTTAAAGCAAAGTCAAAATTTTATCCAATGATGCCCAAGGACTCTGTGGACTCGTTCCATGAAATTGTCACGGCGGAAATAAAGATACTGAACTTTAAAATTGAAAAAGAAATGGCAATTAGGTGAAACAGACATCAGTGGCAATACCATCAATTAATAAAGAAATTGTGGGACATTGATTCTATAGTAGTTCGTAGCTCGGATAAGGGGGGGCAACGTGGTTATATGGCCCCTCAAATTATATCAGGAGGAAACATCACGCCAACTGATGGATCGGGAATGCTATAGAATCAAGCCAAGCAACCAAGGAAGTACAAAACACATTATTCACCAAACTTTTGGCCTGGAAAAGCAAGGGATTATTAAATCACGATGAATTTAAATTTCTAAAAAATGACTACCCTGTTTTACCTATCATGTATTTATTGCCTAAGGTACATAAGAACATTACCTGTCCACCAGGGAGATCGATAATCTCAGCCAAGCAGGGGTTGTTGGAGTCGGTATATATAGATTCCTTTTTACAGGAACATGTAAATCAACTCCCATCATATGTGTGAGACACAACAGATTTTTTAAAACAAATTCATGGTTTTCAATAGAACAATGGACTTTTACTGTTGGCACTGGATGTCTCCAATTTATATACGTCAATTAGACATGAGGTTGGTATGAGAGCTTTGAGCTGCTTCCTAGGCAAGAGACCCATTAAGTTCTTTACGCATAATAAGATGTTACTAGATCTCACAAGATTCTGCCTAGAGAACAATTACTTCATGTTTGATCAAAATATTTACCACCAAGTAAGAGGCGTAGCTATGGGGGTGAGTTTTTCCCCTAGCTACGCCTGCTTACATATGGGATGGTGGGAATGCAAGGGCTTAACAACAGAATTTTGCCGAATATCTATCCAAAAATATAATCAGGTGGATTAGATATATCGATTACCTTTTTATAGTTTGGCTAGGAGACAGAAGGAGTGCTGATGAATTTGTGATGAAACTGAATATTAACAATTTGAATTTGCATTTTACCCATGATATCAGTGAGGTCTCTATTATGTTTTTAGATGTGGAGGTGTTTGTAGTTAACAACCAACTTGAAACTAGGTTGCACCGCAAAATAACAGCTGGTAACTCTATACTCCACTCATCCAGTTTCCACCCAAAACACACGATATGCAGTATCCCCTATGGGGATATGTTGCAGATTCGGAGAATCTGCAGTTGGGATGAGGATTTAGAGATAGCTCAGCAACAATGTAAAGATAGGTTCCGTGAGAGGGGATATGCTGAGAACATCCTGGATGATGCAATAAAATGCACTGGAGAAATGTCTCGCACTGATCTGTTGACAAAATCTGCTAAGGGTATAAAAAAACACTCCTGCGGTACCATCACAAACTAAGGTGGACAAAATGAATAACAGTCCCAGGCTTATCCTAATTTATAATAACCAGAAGGATAGTCTGTACAGAATTTTTAAGAAAAGCTGGCGTTTGATTTTAAGTGATCCTGTTTTGGGTGAAAATCTACCACGCTCACCTGCAATCACTTATAGACGGGCACCCAGTACCAGGAGGCTGGAGGTGAATAATAGCCGGAGCTAAAACCCAAGAGTAGTTGGTTAACTAACCGAAAAGGGTTTTTCAAATGTCAGTCTTGCAGGGTTTGCAAGTATAGAGTAAATAAAACAACATATTCCACACTGTTTAAAGACAAGCCCTGTACAATTGACAAGTGATTATTGTGCAAGTCTGAATCTGCAATATACATGCTGGAGTGCTCTTGTGGCCTGCAGTATGTGGGAAGCACTAAACTGCATGTTCACAAGAGAGTACTACAGCACCCAAGGGCCATCACCAACTCAGACGAGTCCTATCCTGTTGCAAGACATTTTAAGGAGGTGCACTCAAATAATTTGGAGCATCTGAAGTATTTTGTGATAGATAGTGTTCAAGTTTCCAAGCAGGGAGGTGATAGGGAAGCACGTCTTAGGCGCTTGGAAACAAAATATATATTAGAATTGGATTGCAAAACTCCCAATGGATTGAACACTACGGAGGACTTATACACATGGCTCCAGGATTAATCTGCAAATAGCAACATGTGAAAATCAGAATAGTTGCACCAGCGTCTTTCAAAAGTTTATTCTAAGTATATACAGATGTACTTTTTTATATTGTAGATAACTGGATTTTATTACATTTTAGCTTTGATAAAATGTAAGAACCTATGTAGGATTTAAACCTTTCTAAATATATTTTATGCCTCCCCCACCCATTTGTTGTTTCCAAATCTAGTCACATGGGATAACTGAGATGTACAGTCCCAATGTTGAACATAGAATTTATTCTTTAATTTTTTTTTTAATTAGGATTCCTAAAGTTGAAGGTCAACCGAAGGATTATCACCAATTTGCACTTCACAGCAACATTCACTTTCTAGCAGTATGTTTAACAATATGATATTTGTTCCCCGGAGTCATTATTCAGCAGGCAAAACAGATATATATTTGATGATACTGGCTGGTCTCTAACAGTGTTTAGTATAGGCAAACCTATAGGTATATATCAGGTCATTTGTTAATTTGCACAAGTCAATCACGATATTTGCACTAATTTTAAGGATTGGTATTAAGTAGAGCGGTTTTACTATATTATAAATATATATTTATTTATTTATTTATTTAATTATATATTTATCCATATATATATATATATATTCATGTATTCAGGTGTTTATGCAATGATACATACTGAAATGAAATGTGATACTAGGACTACACTTTGGGACCTGACAGTAGTATTGACCAAAAGGAGAGGCTATTCGGTTTTCAGCATTCTAATAAAAGTCGACATACAATTGGATACTCTAGTCCTGGATTCTGTAAGATCACTGCCTTAATGCAATTTTAATGCCTGCTGTTGTGGAGTGCTAAGGAAATCATGCATTTATGCAATTAATTTTTAATTCCATGTTTTCCTGGGTGAACATAATTGTATTTAAACAGAAATTAATTAGCATTTAAGCTAAAAATACCATTGAATGTACAGAGAATTTAGGGGCCCGTTAGGATGACGGGCGGACTTTATCCGCCCACCATCCCAACGTAGAAAGGGACCGCCCGCCATAAGGGCGGGGGTCCCGTGGGGGAAATTAGGATGCGCCGGAACAGTGGCGGGCACATCCAGCATTCCTGACATTGTGGCGGGCGGTGCACTCAGCACCGCCCGCCACAATACCAGGAAGGCATGCTGTGCACTTCCATGCACAACATGGCAGGCACCGTGCGGTGCCTGCCATGTTGTGCATGGAACTCTATGGTACCCCCCCATGTGCACCCCCACCTCCCTGGAGTCCCTGGGGGCCCGCAACAGGCCCCCAAAGCAGACTCCGCATGCCTTTCCGTGGCGGCATTGCATTGGAAAATGCCCATTATAATATGGCTGGCGGTGTCTGATAGACACCACCAACATAAAGAACCCTTTTCTGCCTGGTCTTTCCGTCTGCCCCGGACCCTCCAGCCATGATAATATGGCGGGGGGTCATTCCGGCATGGATGGCGGGCAGATCGTTCCCGCCAGGCCGGCGGTGGCTACCGCCAGCCTGGCGAGGGCGATCCGCCCGCAATCCTAATGGAACCCTAAATGTTTTCAATTGGTGTAAATACTGCTGTGGAAAAAACAAACCACAAGTCTGTTTTCCATTTTTCTTATGCACTGTCACTTTAAAAATGAATGGAAACATCAGTACGTGATCAAGGCCTCTAGGGGCTGAAATGGGTCATGGCGGAATGCACTAAATAAAAATACTGCACTGAGAAAAACTGGTGTCCGTTCAGCTCTATGCATATGGAGTGGTGAAGATATGGTTTATTTGCATATATATATATTAATAACACGGAGGCTCTACATACATTTCTTTAGATCAACCTGATTATTTCTATTTTTTCCCCCCTTTTTTAGAAACTTCTGAAGATATGATAAAATAGGAACAACGATCTAGAAGAAATACATGTACACAGCGCCCTGCAATTGGATGGACAAACTTGGCAATTTTGTGCATTGGGTGGATCAACATAGAATGATGACATTGTCCACATGAGAGCTAATTGAACAGAAGAAATATACTCCCTGCGAATAATGTAACTGATCCACACATAACATTGTCTTATACCGTTTTATTGACAGATCATTATTACTTATAATGACATTGACAACTTTGCATATAGCTTCACTGTAAATATTATCACATTATTTTTTGCATTTGCTCATTTTTTTATACAGCACTTAGCACTTTTTTTGTATATAAAATCTTGAGTGAGCTCTTTGTGACAACTGGGCTCAGTTGTCATAAGTTAAATTTGAATTCTATTCAGTAAAGTTTATTGCACTTGGATTAATGATAATAGATCAATTTTGCACAATAAGCGTAGTTGCACATAGGCGTCTGCATTCAGGCAGATAATTTGCACAATGGCTTTTAACTAAGTATTTAATAACATGGGAGCTGGTAAAGAGAGAGTATTCAAGTTTACATAGTGGCATAGTTTTGAACATATGAGCAGCATTCAAGCTGCAAGAACATGTTTTTTATTCTCTATTTTGTACTATATGTAAATATATATTGCAAATAATGGATGATGGAGTTGTATATACATATATATATGTGCATAGATATTTTTGTACAATTATGTTATGTGTAGATAATGAATAATTTATTGTATAATATTTAAATTGTATATAATGAAAGAACACATGCCACAATCATTTATTCTTGCAAATTTGCACAAATCCAGTCCATGTTTACCGCATATGCATTTATGCAGTTATATTGTATGCAAATAACCAGTGTATATTGATCACGAAATGTAATTATCCATATGTGCTGTTTTCACAAAAATGAAAGAGCCACTCGACTTATATGTTTAAAGTATATCTTCACTTTTCATGAACCACGTGGTGTGCTTAGCAAAGAGGAAGAAAAAAATGAGTACTTAAAGGTCTCTTAAATCATTGTACCGTTATGTGATCAAGGGTAGTCCATACCCGAACCGCGTCATGCCAGAGGGAGAACTAAGGCGATAATAAACTGACCTGTTGTACTGGATGAGCTGTGTGGTGGTCTTTGTGTCCTGCGTGCCGTGCCTGGAGAAGCCCGTGCCTGGAGAAGCAGGAAGGAGTGGAATATGTATATATATATATATATATGTATATATATATATATATATATATATATATACATATATATATATATATATATATATATTACCTACTGGCGGTCGCCAGTAGGTATATATAGTTAGGATTTTTTCTCTATGGGATTTTTGAAAATTCTATGTCTAATAACTTTGGCGTTTGTGGACGGAATTGGCTGAAATGTTCAGGAAAATGGAACATTTTGTTTCTGAGCAGCCACTGAAAATTTGGGGGGGTTCGTCAAGGGGGGGCTGAGAAAAAAGGGGGGTCCCAAAACGTGTTTTTCCCATGTTAATTTCCATAGGGCGGTTGGCCTCACTTTTAGCTCGAACGGCTGAATGGATTTGCACGAAACTTGGCAAAATTGTAGGGACTGTTAGCCCGATGTGCCTTTGCTAGGTCTCAAGATATGTGCTCCAGTGGATTTTGAGAAATTAACGTTCAAAAAAAGATATATATCTGTAAGCGCGCTCCGGGCAGCGCTCCGGTTCGCGTACCTGACGCGTAACGGAACTTCGCGAAGCGAAGCTGATTGGCTCTCCGGTGTCTGTCAACATTCTAAACAGTCCGGAGCGGCCGCCATCTTGTCTCTCGGTAGGATCGAGAGACAAGATGTGGTGAAAAACGAAGGGGAGAATGAAGGAAAGGGGGCAAGGTAGACCCCTCCTGACCCCCTAGGATTGATGAGGGGGATATTAAAGTGCCCGCGGGGGGAAAAAAAAAAAATAAAAATTTCGCAGTAGAGGCGCGTCCCGGTACGCGAACCGGGCAGCTCACCGGGCAGCTAACCGGGAAGCTAACCGGCAGCGTAGCTGTCAACATTGTAAACAGTCCGGAGCGGCCGCCATCTTGTTTCTCGGTAGGTTCGAGAGACAAGATGTGGTGAAAAACGAAGGGGGAAATGAAGGAAAGGGGGCAAGGTAAACCCCTCCTGACCCCATAGGATTGATGAGGGGGATATTAAAGTCCCCCGCGGGGCAAAAAAAAATTGCGATTTTTCGCGGTAGAGGCGCTTCCCGGTACGCGAACCGGGCAGCTAACCGGCAGCGTAACGGGAGTCCGCCATCTTGTGTTTTTGGAGCGTCCGGTTCGCGTACCGGGTAGCGTCCCGGTAAGCGTAACAAGAGAAACAGTAAAAAAAAAAAAAAATGGAATAGATTATCAAGAAAACTTAGAAAAATTGTAGGGACTGTTTGTTTGATGTGCCTTTGCAAGGCCTCAAGATATGTGCACGTGTGGATTTTGGCTAATTAAGGTTAAAAAAGATATATATATCTGTAAGCGTGCTCCGGCGCGCTTACGTTACGGGTTTTGTTTGCGCTGCAGAGCCGATACGTCACGGTTATGCGACGTGTCATGAGGCGTCTCACGTGGCTACGTGATACGTCACGTAATAAAGAATATATTTTACAGATATAGATATTAGCTTTTAAAAAACCAATGAAATTCACTGAAAAAACCATAGGTTATAGACCATATATAGTTAGGAATTAGCATTTAAAAACCTTTTTTTACTCACACAAAACCATTGAAATTCCATATATAGTTAGTTAGTTGCACTAACTATATATCGCGCACCCGCAATCCACTGCTGATCATGTCACATATTACATCATTCATGACATGGTCAGTGACATCACTGATGACATCACTGATGACATCTCAAATGACATCACTGATGACATCACTGATGACATCTCATTTGACATCAATGACCACATTACTGATGATATCATTCATGTGACAATACAATGCATCTCCTCACATTTTAATATAACCTCTGTTACACCCAGTGTTAAATACAGAGTATAATTTTTGAAACCATTGACACACCAATACTAGTTACTACATACGCACTCACTGATTCCTACGTCTACACACACATTCACTCATTCACCCATACAATCATTCATACATACCATCACTCATCTTTACAACACTATCATATGCACTCATACACCTATACAGACACTCACACTCTGCCACTCATCCATGGAGTTACTCACACACCTAGTCAGTCCTGTAAAGAATCAATCACACTTCCATTTTCTTGTCTATACAGTTAAACATAGAGCACCTTACATTTTCAAACATATACTAACACATACTTACTCTCTTATACAATCATTGATACAAGTACACATTGATCTGCACAGAGTCACACACCTCCCAGCCAGCCACACACACACTCAGTCTCCCATACAAATACTTGGACAATCAATCAATAACCCATATAGTTAATCATATAGCTACTGATCAACACATGCAGCAGTTTACAGAACAACAGACATAATGATGCACAAATTAAGACAGTTTAGTCACTAACCCATGCACTCAGTGAGACACATTTAATCACTCACTCATACATTCAGTCATGCACCTACTAAATCCTTCGTCCAGACACGTATACTTCCACTGTCATTTGAGATGTCATCAGTGATGTCATCAGTGATGTCACTGACCATGTCATGAATGATGTAATATGTGACATGATCAGCAGTGGATTGCGGGTGCGCGATATATAGTTAGTGCAACTAACTAACTATATATGGAATTTCAATGGTTTTGTGTGAGTAAAAAAAGGTTTTTTAAATGCTAATTCCTAACTATATATGGTCTATAACCTATGGTTTTTTCAGTGAATTTTCAAGGTTTTGTAAATGCTAATTCCTAACTATATATGGTCTATAACCTATGGTTTTTTCAGTGAATATATATATATACATTACCTACTGGTCACCAGTAGGTAGTTATAGTTACAACCATATTTGTGTAGGAAAAGCATTTTTTTCATTTGCCTATAACTTTCGCGCCGTTTGGCGAATCTTCATAAACATTTGTTTTTAAAGGTGTCTCTGGCGATTCTTTTGTGCATGAAGAGTTTTGGGGTGATCCGTCTAGCGAGGGCTGATAAAAAGCGTGGGGTCAAAAAAGTATATTTCCCATGTTAATTTACACAGAGCCTTAAGACACGCCTGCAGCCTGAACTGCTGGACAGAATTACACAAAGTTGGCTGAAAGGTAGGTTTTGGGTCCCAGAAAATGCTTTTTGTTATTTGGTGTAAATCCATTCAGTAGTTTGTGATAAATTAAAGGAAATCCATTTTTTTTATATCTAGGGTCATAGAAACGCTTTAATTACAACTTACCAAATATGGCTGTGTTCATAATATAGAGCATTAAATATGTTAACTGCTGGTTATGTTTGGCAAGAAATCAATGTATTTTTTCACTGTTTTCTGCACATGTCACAATTTCTCGATGTAAATACGGAAAAAATATAGCGCCTCCATATCGGTGAACAAGGCTGGTTTCAGTCAAATCACATTTGATGTAGCACGTCAATACAAATTCAAGTCCTCACAAGGCGTTGTAATCCTTTTGTTGAAGAGGAAACCATTGTGTTTTATGGACAGTGCTGAGTCCGTTCTGATGAACATCTTAAAACCTACATGACCTGCCTACTAAGGAGCTATCTTTATTTGCAACAGTGGCGCCTATTGGACACTAATCTATTTTGAACAATGACTGTGGCCAGTGTGGCGGTGCAGCTAATAGTCGATTCAGGGGCACGTTTTACACTCATTGGAGAGCAGAACTTGAGCAAATTTCCTGTAAAGTATATGAAACTATCAGATGTCAGATTGGTGGCGTATGGAAATAAGCCAATCGATCTGGTGGGGTACTTCAATGATACTTTGAAATGTCTCAACCATATTGAAGGTGAAGCTCCCGAAAGATGGATTTTTTTTGTTGTGTTGGCTTCAACAAAGGGAATAGCAAATAAAATTGGACCCTAATTACCTGGACCAAGTAATTGAGGCGGAATCCAGTTTGAAGCCCAGTTTCAATGCAGTATTGCAGAACAGTTGGAAAGGGAAGTATCCCAAAGTCATCAGTTTCAATTTGGAATTGTTAAAAGGATTCATGCATAAAATTAGAATGAAGTACAGTGCTACACCCAAAGTACACAAGGCGCACCCAGTACGAGCCTTTGAGGAAGGAGTTCCGCAGGTTGTGTGAAGAGAATATTGTCAAGGAAATAGAGTCATTAGAGTGGCTAGCTCCAGTTGTGCTAGCAAAGAAGGCTAATGGTGATCTAAAAATGTATGTCAATCTCCAAGATCTCAATGTGGAGATATGGGTAGACAGGCATCCTTTGCCCAACATAGGTGATATGTTGATGTTGGTCAAGGAAGCTAAGGTGTTTTCTACCTTAGACTTACCAAAGGGCAATGTGCCATCTGTTCCAAGGTATACCAAACATGACATGTAAAGCGCTCTCATACCTTCGGGTCTAGCTAGCAATATATAAAACTCAAAATAATAATAATTTATATCCAGGATAACATTCTGATATTTGTAAGGACTAGGAGACGCATGACAAAAGCTTGCTTTGTGTTTTGTCAAAATTGCGTGAAAGCGGTTTGACGATCAAATGGAGAAATGTAAGATCGAGAAGGGTGGTGTAGAATATTTGGAGCACAGGTTGGATGAGCATGATGTGTCTTCCAAAGTAAAGTTAGCAAAAGCCATAAAAGATGCCCCAGCCCCTAAAGACAAGGACTAATGACCAATTACAATACTTTTTAGGGTTTGCCAAATATTATTCAAGGTTTATACCACATTTTGGGGACAAGACAATGAATATGAGGAAACTAATGACAAAGAATGCAAAGTTTTGAGTGGTGTTGTTGTTACATATATATTTATTTGACATATTTAGCCATAAAAAAGTGCCACATTACAAACAAATAAGAAGTAAGTTGTACAAACACTGTAATCGTAAGAACAATATAAAATACAGTAAAAACCTGATAAAATATACAATGGGAACTCAACCCACCTATAAGGCGCTCCTATTTCATCACCAAAATAGGAAAAAGGTCACTTATACATTAGCTTTACATTTATACATGTTATACAGTTTCCTAGAATTAGGGATAATCCACAGGTCATGGTTAAAATCGAGTTTCTACCACATGCTAATTTCAAAATATATTACCATCTCCTTCAACGACTCCTGTATTGCAGTTAAAAATCTTCCTATTGCACATGTCACCTTTAAAAATCTTATAATTATCAATAGACTAAGTGTTTGGTCCCTACTAATAGTTTTATACGCAATAAAAATGGGTTTTAATTTTTTTTGCTGTTCTTCTAAAAACCACAAACAATTCATCAAGATATGTGGGCTACTACATTTTACTTGAAGGCCACAAGAGCACAGGCCTTGTTAGTTCGTTATTAAGGATTTTATCTTACAATTAATGTTACATGGGTTCAAGCCGACTCTAAATTTCAGTATTACATTTCTGAGCTTTGGGTTAGGCATGGCCTCTATATAGGGGATGATATGATCTTTAGCCCACCCGTTTGTTAAGAACAGGGAGGACAATTTGCTCCCCAAGTAACATAAATCTTCTTCTTGGGCCTTCGTATAAATAATGCAAAAAGAACTATTGATGGACATAATGCAGAACAATGTTCTACATTCACCCCAGTACAGAGATCTGGGCCTAAATCCATAGTTTTTTTGCTCACCATACCATTCAAGTTTGAACCCAGCCATATGCAAATCAGTCTTGACTCTGTGCCTCATGGGAACAGTCCAGCCCGAACTGCCAAGCCAGGTCCTCCCTGGACTGGAAACAAGCATCCTAGGACCGGTTTCAGGGATTCTGCCCTATTCAGCCAGGATAGCTTGATTCCAGTGGCATGGAGAGCACAGGACTCACATCTGAGCATACCTGTCTAACTCGGGGTGACAAATGCAAAAAGAACTTTTGATGGACAAAATGCAGAACAATGTCATACTTTCACCCCAGGACAGAGATCTGGGCCTAAACCCATCGTTTTTGTGTTCACCATGCCATTCCAGTTTGAACACAGCCATATGCAAATCAGTCTTGACCCTGTGCCTCATGGGAACAGTCCGGCCCGAACTGTCAAGCCAGGTCCTGAAACAAGTATCCCAGGACCGGTTTCGGGGTTTCACCCCTCTTCTGCCAGGATAGCTTGATTCCAGTTGCATGGAGAGCACGGGACTCACGTCTGAGCATACCCATCTCTCTCGGGGTGGCAAATGCAAAAAGAACTATTGATGGACAGAATGCAGAACAATGTCATACATTCACCCCAGTACAGAGATCTGGGCCTAAATCCATCTTTTTTTGCTCACCATGCCATTCCAATCTGCTCGACTGCTCCGATTACAGCAGGGTCAAGACTGATTTACATATGGCTGGGTCTAAACGGAGGTGGCATGGTGAGCAAAAAGAACAATGGGTTGGAGTGCTACCCTGAGTGATTGCCAGTGGTCAGACTTATTGCAAGCAGCCTCCCATCACCTTTTGTGTGTTTCAAGTGCAGAACTCAAGCAGCTGACTCCAAGGTACCGCATGTTCTGAAGCGGACACTTTCTAGGATTGCTCTTACAAGAGCTTGCTCTGGATATCCAGGCAAGAGGACAGTCTATCTACGGGGACAGTCCAGTGTCTAATCTTCAGACAGCAATCAATCAACACATAGGATGCTGCAGCAGTACTTTGTCTTGGGTCCAAGTTCATGCGTATCCCCTAGCTTGGAAGGAATGTAGTGAGCAACTCTAGAAATGAAGGGCCTGATTTAGAGTTTGTTGGACTGGTTACTCTGTCACAAATGAGATGGATATTCCATCCTGCTCATTACAAGCTCATTATATTGTATGGCACATGTAATAAAGTGCCCATCTGCCAAATTCTAAATCAGACTGTAAGTCTTCGCTGATAGACTTGCATGGATCTTCACTTTGGAAGAAAAGTGTGGAACACAGTACTGAGCAAACAGGGCATATCACTAGTAAATACAGTCCAATCAGCTCTTCTAATTAATTTGAATTTGATAGGGGTAGGGGGTTCCTCAAATTACATGGAGCATTGACACTAAATCATCAGCACATGCAAGGATCACACACAACAGGACTACACATTGTATCTAATCCAGAAAAGGAAGTCAATCAATCAATTAATAAGGAGTTTATAAATCGCAGCTACTCACCCATGACAGTCTCAAGGCGTTGAGGCGGGAGGCGGGTGGCCGCTGATCTGTCTCGGCGCTGGGGTTCAATCAAAGAGCTAGGTCCTGAGATTCTTCCTGGATTGGGTCAGTGACAGGGATTGCCTGAGGTGGAGAGGCATGGTGTTCCAGGTCTTGGCGGCGAGGTAGGAGAAGGATCTTTCTCCGGTTCTGGTCGTGTGGATCTGTGGGACGGTGGTCAGAACCTTTATGTATGTGAATTGAGGCCAGAAGAGGGAAGGCGCATGGAGCTCCTTGCAGAGGCACTCAAGCAACTACACATGGCTGGTGGTTAACATACCTGCTCACAGGGACCCTGTACTCAGAGAAGGAAGGAAAGGAATGTCAAGGGTCAGCAGAGACTTGCACAGCGTTGCACAAAGCCCACCATGATTTTGGGATGCCACACAAACATGAAGTCCAAATGGACTCCAACATGCAGTGTCAGACAGGCACACAGACTATACGGTATACACCCGTTAGAACGCAACTTTTACTCCGCACTACCATTACAACGCGGGCATTACAACGCATGACATTACAACGCATTGCGCTGGGGGGCGCTCTAGGATAAGAGGTAAGTTTAATTTACTATCCAACACCTTCCCTAGGGTCCACGGGGACTGGAGTTAGAATAGTAAATTATACTTACCACTATCCAGCACCCCAAAGCGCTATGCGTTGTAACGGTATTCGTTGTAAATACCGCGTTGTAATGGTATGCGGAGTAAAAGTATGCGTTGTAACGTCATACATCCAGACTATACAGTCAATCACAACATACACTGGCCTGCATATTGTTTCCACCTCAAGTGGACTGCTGAATGCAAAACCTGACTTCCTTGTAATCACTGCTGCCATCATTATAAGTAAAGCACCTGCAATATTATGATGAATGGTGCACCAACATATTTTAATCAACCTTCTTGGAAAATCGCTGGGCCATTCAATGATCTCTCATCTCTGTATGTGACAGACTCGCCCTTCTAAATAGCGCACATTTCAAAAGCCTGAAGCTGAAATTTTCATTTGAAATTGGCTCCACTCCTAGAGGAAATAAAACACAATTTAGAGAAATGGAAGTACACTGCATTCATTTAGTTGGAAAGTATTGCAGCCATTAGAATAAAAGCCTTACATAAAGTGTAAATTTAAACTGCAGTCTACCCTTCATTCTGAGCCGTTAACCACATTTAATAAGAATCTAAGAAAAATTCCATTAATATTGTTCTGGCAGGCTATTCGCCTGGTGATAGGATTAAATAAACAATCCCTTCTGCTATCGTACAGAAAGAGGGCTTGTTTTTACAATCTTCATATGATAAGAAAAGGCTGGGCCTTAAAATCAATACATATCCTGTACTGTTGGATTTAGTGCTCTCTTCAGCCCCTGGGTGATAATAATCCTTTTATGGTGTTAATACTGTTATCTCTCTAATCCGTGCATTGATTCCAAATTGTATGTCTCGTTGAATATATCCCTATTTATTTATCAAATATGTTGGAAGGATTAGAACTTTCATTTCTATATTTATTATTCGTTTTGTAAAGTTACAACATGTCGCAGATGAGCCCTGTTGTTGGTGATAAACTAAGGGCCTCATTAGGATGGCGGGCGGACTTTGCCCGTCCGCCAACCTTGCGGTAGTAGGGACCGCCCACCATAAGGGCAGGGGTCCCGTCGGCAGCATTAGGATGCGCCCGCCACAGTGGCGGGTGCATCCCGCATTCCTACCATTGTGGCGGGCGGTGCAGTTAGCACCGCCCGCCACAATGGCAGGAAAGCATGCTGTGCATGGAATTGCTGGGGAGTACCATAGGTACCCCCCATGTGCACCCCCCACCCTCCGGGAGTCCCTGGGGGCCCACAACGGGCCCCCGCAGGGATTCTCCGCATGCCTTTCCGTGGCGGCATTGCCACCACGGTAAGGCATCCACAATTGTCCATCATAAGATGGCTGGCGGTGTCTGATAGACACCGCCACCATATTATTCCTTTTCTGCTCCAGCCGCAAGGCGACCGGGGCGGAAAAGCGGCGGATTGTCTTTTCGTCCGCCAAGGTCCCCACCGCCATACTAATATGGCGGGGGAAAACATATGCGGATGCCCATTATGATGTCGGGCGGATTGCCCCCAGCCTGGCGGGGGAAATCCGCCCGACATCATAATGGACCCCATAGTATCTGGCCCTTGGGTTGAGCCAGAGGCCAGGGGCTAGGGTGCATGGTAGCTCAGCACTGCAGAGGAAGCGACAGTATGGCAGCAAGATAGAGGGGCCACCAATGCTTAACTTGTAAAAGGATGAGTGCTGGTGCCCAGAGCTCTGCTCAGAAAAATGCGTCCGGCACCATTACATGTCCGAGCGCCCAATACCCAGGCTGCCTAGTTTGGGATCCATCCCAAGCCTCTTTAATCCACTACCCCTTACCCCCTTAACTCACTCTTATAGGTTCCTGTTTTATTCTTTGTGAGGATTTCATGCTCTCTCTTTCTCTCCCCTGTGTTTGTTTTTCCCTCTCACGCTCTCGAAAAATGTCAGATAATAAAAAAAGAGTGCCATCTCAAAAAAAGAGTGCTGGTGGACCCCATCGGCAACCACTGGCTCATATTAAGTACAAGGCCCACACAATGACCTTGAGGTGGTAGCAGCTGGCATGCCATTCCCCAAGTACAGTCAGACAATGGGGATCATTCGAACCCAGCAGAGCAGGAGCAGCGTCTGGTGATCTTGGCACATTCCAGAGCCATGAAGCCATGAAACCTCACTGCAACCATAGGATGAGGGTCATTTCGAAGCTAGTGTGGAGCTATAAACGTCTGCAAATCAGGATACCAGACCTTTCTACCTGTCCTTCGCAGTTCAGCTTTTCCACCAATACTGTGACACTTCATGGTAGGCGCTCCACACTCTCTGTGCTCTTCTTCTGCAGCTGGGGTCCCTGCTGCACTTTGCTGTGAAAGAACTCCCTGATCTGACACTGTATAGCGGAGAACTGTTGTGCCGTGAGTCCGAACTCCGAAGGGAGTAAGGCTGTCAATAGCAGCCTTGGCAATCCTCATCTAATCCAGACTCTGGGTGTTTACAGTTTCCTAACACATAATCACTCAGATGAGTGAAATCCGTGCAAACAATCGTTATTATCAGTGATAGCCACAAACGGCAAAGATTAAAACACATTACTTCAAATAAATGTACTTTTCCGTTGTTTGTATTATTTGAAGCATATGCTCCGTAAAATGCGATTATCACTTCTGCCGTCCACAATGAATCAGATAATTGGACATAGTTGTCATCTGAGATGGGCTCCTGAATGTGACAGCCCATTATTTTGATACAGTTAAAGGTATCATGATGAATGACCTGATATTCTACACAGACAGAACAGCTAAATGGCGTAATGCCATTACAAAAATGCTGTTCACAAAAACTGTAAGAAACATACCACATGGCACAAAAATAACGACCTCAATAACTAAAAGATGTAATACAGAAGTATGCATTACTATGTATAAAACGGGAATAGTGCTGATACAAGCTACTAACAAAGAACTCGAGAAATTTGAGATAACTTTCCAAACTTTAAAGGAATCCATAGTAGGACCTAATCACCAACAAAATATAGTAAGACCAAATCACCAACAAAACATGACCCCACCAGATATCACACCTGACAACAACTACCCTGTAACTAGAGATGCCAATCTAACTGACCGCCGGAACAATCAAATCTCTAACTCCGGAGATTTATCGGAAACGGCGATGGCAATACCGGAGAACGAGACTGAAAGGATAGCGGTATATAATATCAGTGAAAACGAAGAGAAGAACCAGACCGTAATGGAAGAACCATTGCCGCCAGCACACGTGGCCACTCCAATTGAAGAGGGTAGCTCAGCTCAGACTGAGCCCCCCTATGATGAGAACTACGAAAGGAACATGATAGAGGCTATCCACCTTCCCCAACCTCCTTCGAATACGAATCTAGAACTCCACAGATCTTTACCCACAAAAACACCCCCTACACCTAACAATACAGGAAACAATGGCGACACCCTTAATAGAATCAGCAATCACAACCAAATTAAGGATACAACGATAAGATATGTGGCAAGGAGAACAGACCATTCACGGGGGAGAGCAAAATGCAGAACGCAAACTGCCAGATCTAGCTCACTTAAGAAATTATCCCGAACACAGAAAGAAATCAAGGAGCTCAAGAAACTAATAAGCAACATGGCACAAGACTCGATGAAAGTTTCACAGACAATTGGGAAAATATGGGAGATGACGATAAATACGAACTCTAAGATCACACACATCCAGAATCTAGTACTCCGACCTAACCGACCAAACAGGACCAACCCCATTCCAAACGAAGAAACTCATGCCCTACTTCGATCTTATGAACAACCAGCTTCGAGAAAGGAAGAGATTATCGAAATTATACCTATTGACCCTAATAGAACGTCCAGAAAGAATGATAGGAAAGCAATGCACCACAACTTACTACATATCCAGGTAAATACAACCGAAATCGAAAATGGAAACAGCGTCAACTCACAGAAAACACTGAACTGCCTACTACTTAACTGTCGTTCGGCAAATAAACATGCATCAGACATAGCCGCCCTAATCCTCAACAAGGAAATCGACCTGGCCATCCTCACGGAAACATGGCTCAATGAATCATCCTCTCCTACCATGGATCTTCTAGTACCACCTCAATATAACATTGTCAGGTTAGACAGACCAAGGAAAGTGGGAGGAGGTATAGCGTGCATTCACCGCTCAGAGATAGAGGTCAACCAATTCCAATCTGACCCTATAGAATCCTGTGAATACCTTGGTCTTAACATAAGATCACCAATCAAAGCTACAACCTTCATGCGTTCTACCACCCACCTGGAGATAATGCAAAGTTCACAGAGCATCTTATAGAGATCATAACTGCCAACTCTAACCCGGATGCCAACAACATATTCCTAGGTGACTTTAACCTCCACTGGGACGACGACAATGACAAAATGGTTAAATCGATCAAAGACTTCCTCAAGGAGCTAAACCTCACTCAAGTATGCACCCAGCCCACTCACTCACAAGGAGCGACTTTAGACTGGATAATTTCTAGAAACAAAGAGACTTCAATCACCGCTATAGACCCGTGTGATTGGTCTGACCATCACGCTATAACATTCGCGATACCTACAATGAAAAAAGGCAGGAACATGCAACCCCGCAAGGTCAAAAAACTGATACGAGACACAAAAGAAGCTAATATTGAACTATTGGTTGAAAGATGTGAGAAAGACCTGAAGCCTCGTAATAACAGGCAGAATGTCAATGAGCTGACTGATCACTACATAACCTCGATCGGTAATATAGTCAATGACACCTTGCCTCAAAAATTGAAAAGAGTCTCGGAAAAGCCCAAAAATCCTTGGTTTAATGAAGCACTGAACGAGGACAGGCGAAAACTGAGAATAGCTGAAAGGAAACGGAGACAGCATCCCTCCTCCCCCGAACTGAAGGCCCTCAGAAAAACCAGAAAACAATATAACTTAAAGATAACCAACGCCAAAAAAGAATATATAAGGGCAGAACTGGACAATGCCATAAACAGACCTCCAAAACTCTTCGAGATGCTAAAACAACAGTCAAATAAACTAACCAAAACGGCTCAAGAGAACCCAAAAAATCCCATAAGTTGCGAGAAATTCTCCTCATTTTTCACGGAAAAATCTAAACTGCTAGAAGTTGAGCTCACAAATGCAGCGGCTAACCTCACGACCCTTCCCTCATCTAATAATGAGGCGAATGCGACAACGGAAGATCCTCTAACAAAAAATAAGGCAAGTTGGGACACATTTGAACTATACAACCAGGGAAAGATCGCCAAAACGCTAGCGGAACTTAGACCTAACAACCACTACCAAGACCCGCTACCGGCAAAATGTGTAAGAGAAATCAGCCACACTCTAGTTCCGATCTGGACTGAGATAATAAATGCCTCACTTGCACAAGGGACCCTCCCTGACTGCCTAAAAACGGGGCAGGTAGTTCCCATCATCAAAAAACCGACAGCGGATGCAACAGACCCGAATAACTACCGACCGGTGACCAACATCCCTTTACTGGCCAAACTTATTGAGAAATGCGTGCAAGGCCAACTGAGTCAACACATCGCTAAGTTCTCATTACTAGGTGACTGCCAATCAGACTTCAGAACAGGGCACAGTACTGAAACTGCGATCTTACATATTGTTGATGACGCCTTACAAGCCCTTGACCAAAATCAGGCGTGCCTACTGATCCTCCTAGACCTGTCATCAGCATTTAACATGGTAAATCATGAGATACTGATGACCAGACTACAAGACAGGATGGGTTTATCTGGAAACGTACTGAATTGGTTTAACTCCTTCCTGCAGAACAGGACTCAGCTATTCCTGGTCAACCAAGCAATCTCTTCTCCATGCCCTAACGCAATAGGGGTCCCTCAAGGTTCAACGCTATCCCCAGATCTATTCAACTTGTATGTAGAACCTCTCACAGAGATTCTTCGAAAATCACAGATCTCCTACCACATGTACGCAGACGACACGCAAATATATATGAAGATTGCCTGCAGTGATGACATTGACCTTATGAATGAAACTCTAAAGAGAGCGTTGCAATGGCTAACAGCCAATCACCTGAAACTTAATGCCAATAAAACAGAATTCCTGTTAATCTCACCGACAAGGAGTCACACAGAGGCAAAGGAATGGGCGAAACTGGTGACTGCGCTTAACTGCACTCCGACCCTAGTTAATTCAGCCAAATCACTAGGAATTACATTGGACGAGAACCTCGACATGAAAGAACACATCAACTCAATGGCCAAGAGCGCCCGTTTCCACTTGAACTATCTAAGAAAACTGAAACCCTTTATCTCAGAAGCAGATCTAAAACTTGCTATCCAATCGCTAGTTATCTCGAGGATCGAATATGGCTGCACTACGTTAGCTGGCCTACCGAAAACATCCACTGCACCACTAAAAGCCTGTCTCAACGCAGCGGCAAGACTCATCACGGGAACGAGGAAATTTGATCACATATCTCCTCACCTGAAGGCACTAAACTGGTTACCCTACAATGCTAGAATTAAAATGAAGATGGCCTGTATCACACACAAAGCGGTCCACTACAACACGCCGAGATATCTAGCCAAGAAAATTAAGCTATCGGGAGGTAACAGATCAACTAGAAGCGCTAAAGAGTTGCTCCTGCGGCCGGCCTTCTTCCAGAAAAAAAAGACCTATGTCCGAGCTTTTTCGGGAGCCGCCCCCAGAGTCTGGAATTCACTCCCTCCTTACATCAGGAAGATTCAAAATATTGCAGCATTTAAAAGGGAACTGAAAAGCCACATGATGAGTAAGTACCCTACATAGAGATGCCCACAGACCAGTGTATGAACATTTCCGCCAAAGAGGACTGGAATCATCATGAATAATCGGAAGACCAATAAGACAAATGACTGATTACCACTCAAGCCTCGGCTTTACACTCTATTGCTACCTCATATTTAGGTGATATCTGCACTATGTCTCACACCCAAAGATATTACCTCTACCTTAACCTGTTAGTATTTATGTTCGTTGCTACTAGCTATACCCATTCAACTCTTATTGCTAATTACTATGATATTTGGACTGATAATAATATGTAACCCTACCTCATCGAACTTGACTGTATGCCTATGACACAAGCTAAACCTTATGCACCTCTTAATGCTAATTGCACAGGCGTTAGGAATATATTTATCTAATCACCCTAGATAGCATATTGCCTCCTACCTCCTACCTCATATCTGTTTTGCTGCTATAATTGCTACTATAATGTCAATTTGTAATCTTCTATGTTAATCTGTAATCCTCTATCTAATCACCCTTGATAGCATACCGCCGTCTACCTCCATATCTGTTTTGCTGCTATAATTGCTACTATAATGTCAATCTGTAATCTTATATGTTAAGCGCTCTGATACCCACGGGTCTTGTTCGCGCTATATAAAACACTATAAATAAATAAATAAATAAATAAATAAATAAATCTCATCAAATGCATAAAGAAGTTTGAGTGCATAGCCCAACCCTGATGAAGTTATACTTGCTCCCACTCCAAGTCAGCATCATCTTGAAGATGAGCTGCATCACACACAAGACCAACCAGAACCATCACCTCCATAATTGTCAAATAAATGAAGTGTTTCAAGTGGGTAGAGGCCAGGGTCGGATTGGTAACATGGGCCCTTTGGAAATGGCTGACGGGCCGGTAGCCGTGTTCTAGGTGTGTGCTGCATTTTTTGGGCAGCCTGGGGGCTCTCTGTGCTGTAGGAATGCCGCCAGCAGCCCAGTGGGTGCCTGAGTGGCCTTTCTATAGGCAGATGGGCCCGAGGTATCACTCCCTTTCTCTCGCTTAGCTGGCCCATTAATGTATGCTGAATGAGCAGAAGTGGCCTCACTTGAATTCATGTGTGGCTCAGCAGTGTGAACTAATCTGTGCATTTTTTTTTATCCAAGTGAAGTTAATAAAACATGCCCCTCAACCCCTTTCTTTCATAAAACTTTGCAGAAGCAGTGTTTTGCGGAAAGGCAATACGCAAATGTAGGACATTTTATTTTGTGGGTGCGGGCCCAATTTTATCCCAATCCAACCCTGGTGGAGGCACAGCAGATACCAGCACAGACTGGAAACGAAAAACTGCAAAAAAAAAGAAAGCTAGAAATCAAGCAGTCTCCACCTTTTATCTCATGAACTGGAACAACATCCCCATCAGCATTTTTTAAATCGATATTTAATCAGTGAACCAATGCACTGTGGCAAGTGAATGTCAGCCACTTGTATATATGCATAGTTACTTGTAGAGCGCATTGCGGTTCACTGACAAAATATCGAGGTAAAACATACAGTAAAAAATATTGATGAAAAAATATAGAATGCAAAAATATCAACTCCCTATACTTAAACAGGTAAGTACAAAAATATCCCCCCAAAAAATATTGATGTAAAAAATATAGTTGTGCAAAGTATCCCATTTTATATATAGATAAAAAAATAAAATGTTCAGTATTAAGGGGCAGATTTACAAGCCCCTTGCACCACTTTTATGTCGCTTTTTTCAAGTTAAAGTGATGCAAAAGTGGTACAAGGTGCTTGTAAATCTGCCCCTTAATGTGTTAAATATGTACATTAATATAAAAAAGTATATTTAATGTAAATAAGAAAATATATAATAAATAAACTTAATTTAAAAAAATTAAACACACATACATAATAATTCATACATATTTACTTTGAAACAATTAATAAACTTTTCATTTTAATGTATTTTATCATTTTAACATCATATAAAAATGTACAAATATATATATGTACCAATAACATAAAATCTAATTAAAAAACATTCTATTATTAATTAAAACATTAAACTATTTAAAAATCTTCAAACTTAAATGTCCCACTACAGTGAGTGCAACAGTAGGGAAAGTGTTAGATAGCGGAGGGATAAAAATTACTATTCCAACTCCACTAGGTGTAACAGTAGGGAAAGTGTTGGATAGGGGCGGGGTAAAATTACTATTCCCACTCCAGTAGGTGTAACAGTAGGCAAAGTGTTAGATAGCAGAGGGGTAAAAATTACTATTCCCACTCCAGTGAGTGTAACAGTGGGGAAAGTGTTGGATATCAGAGGGGTAAAAATTACTATTCCCACTCCAGGGAGTGAAACAGTAGCGAAAGTATTGGATAGTGGAGGGGTAAAAATTACTATTCTAAATCCAGTAAGTTCAACAGTAGGGAAAGTGTTGGATAGCGGAGGTGTAAAAATTACTACACCCACTCCAATAATTGTAAAAGTAGGATAAGTGTTAGATAGCAAAGGGGTGAAAATTACTATTCCCACACCAGTCAGTGCAACAGTAGGGAAAGTGTTGGCTAGCAGAGGGGTACAAATTACTATTCCCACACTAGTGAGTGCAACAGTAGGGAAAGAGTTGAATTAGTGTCGGTGACCCCTGACCCTGCTTGCAGGCCAGGTGGCACCCACTACTGCCGAGCAGCACCACCTGTGTGTGCTCATCCCACTGCTGCAGTTCTCTGCATGTTCAAGTCTTCAGTGCCCCAGGACCTTTGTGTCACTTTGGTTTGCCTTCAGTTTTGTTTTTTGTTACTCCACTCTTGTGCATTGTTATTTCTGTCTCCATTGCTTGTATTTTCTGCCACTGTATCCCAGTATTGTTCCCCCCACCCCCTTCTTTGCTTCTGTGCCTACTCTCTTCCCGCCGCTGACCCCGCGGCCACGCCCCCTCGCCTTCCCGCTTCCCAGCTGCTCCTCCCTCCCTCCCCGCCTTATATGCCGGCCACTGCCAGGACGCGCAGCGGGCGCACCGAAGGCGCGACAAAGGCAAGCCCGTCTGCATCCGTCCGTGCCTGGACCGCGCCCAGCGTCAGAACCCCTGGTCCCCGCAAACGCCACAACGCCAGAAGACGATACGACGCCAACACTTTCCACGCTCTCAAAATCGTCCAAGACCACCACTGCTTCCAGGCCGGCCCAAAACGCACCCACGGACCCTTCTCCTGCCTCACCTGCAACTTCACATGCGACAGAACCACCAAACCCCCAAGGAATGGACCCAACCACCTCCGCTGCATACACCTCAACACTCGCTCTGCACATAAGCACGCCGTCGAGCTCTGGGACCTGCTCGATACCACCGCCCCAGACGTTGCCTTCCTGACCGAGACCTGGTGGAACGACTCATCGGCACCTGACATTGCCATAGCCGTACTGGACGGCTGCAAGATCTCCTGCAGAGACCGCACCAACGGGATGCGAAGAGGAATAGCCATCGTACACAAGTCCACCCTTCAGGTCCACACCCTTGCAGACGACTCCCACAACTCCGCCGAACACCTTCACTTCCGGATCTACGCCGACCCCAACACCACCCTCAGAGGAACACTCATCTACAGACCCGCTGGACCCCAGGCCCTCTTCAGCGACTCCGTTGCCAACCTCGCCAGCACCCACGCACTCGCCTCCATGGATTACATCCTCCATGGGGACCTGAACTTCCACCTCGAGAACAACAACAACGCCACTCCACTGCCCTGATCGACAACCTCACCAACCTCGGCCTCCGACAACTCGTCACCGAACCCACCAACGCCGCCGGCCACGCGCTTGACCCGTCTTCTCCACCAGCACACACGTCGCCTTCAACCACACCATTGAACTCCACTGGACTGACCACCGATGCATCCACTTCACCTACAAGAAACCAACCACGCACCACCGCACCCAACTGCTGCCCCGCCGCTGCTGGAACAAAATCACCGAAGACCAGCTGACCTCCACCCTCACCCAGAACCCACCCTCCGACCCCACCGACACAGATGCCGCCGCCTGAAACTTCAGACAGTGGATCGATGACTGCGCCAACAGCCTCGCACTGATCAAAAAACCCTCCAACAACCACCCCAGCAAGAAAGCCACCTGGTTCACCGAAGAACTCCAGATCTCCAAACGAACATGCCGGAAGCTGGAGAAGAAATGGCTGCACGACCGCGCACCAGACAGCCACGCAGCCCACAAGGACGCCATCCGCAGACATCACCTCCTCATCAGAACAGCCAAGAGATGGTCCTTCATATCCCGACTGGATAACAACGCACATGACAGCAAAGAACTGTTCAACATAGTGAAGGAACTCTCCAACCCCAGCGCCAACAGCAACGACATCCCGCCCTCGCAAGATCTGTGCGATTCACTGGCCACCTTCTTCCATCGCAAAATCGCCGACATCCACGACAGCTTCAACTCCTCATCCACCCCGACCGCATCAGACCACACCCCGAACGCCTCTGGCACCAACCAGCTGACCTCCTGGTGCCACGTCAACGACGAAGAGACACGCAAGGTCATGAACTCCATCCACTCTGGTTCCCCGTCAGACCCCTGCCCACACCACGTTTTCAACAAAGCTGACGCAACCATCGCACCCCAACTGCGGAAGATCATCAACATCTCCTTCAACACAGCGACATTCCCGGAAAGTTGGAAGCACGCCAAAATCAACGCCCTCCTCAAGAAGCCCAAGGCGGACCCCAAAGACCTCAAGAATTTCCGACCCTTCTCCCTGTTCCCCTTCCCGGCGTAGGTCATCGAGAAAATCGCCAACACGCAGCTGACCCGCCACCTCGAGGACAACAACATCCTGGACCCATCCCAGTCCGGATTCAGACGCAACCACAGCACCAAGACTGCCCTCATCGCCGCCACAGACGACATCACGCACCAGCTAGACAACGGCGAAACTTCAGCCCTCATCCTCCTGGACCTGTCAGCCGCCTTCGACACGGTCTGCCACAGCACACTAAGAACACGCCTCCAAGAAGCCGGAATCCAGAAGAAGGTCCTGGACCTGACCACGTCCTTCCTATCCGGCAGAACCCAGAGAGTCCGCCTCCCGCCCTTCCTATCCGAAGCCATCAACATCATCTGCGGCGTGCCCCAGGGCTCATCCCTCAGCCCGACCCTGTTCAATGTCTACATGGCTCCCCTCGCACAAGTGGCCCGCCAGCATGACCTGAACATCATCTCCAATGCCGACAACACCCAGATCATGCTTTCCCTCACCAAGGACCCGCACACCGCCAAAACCAGCCTCCACGAGGGAATGAATGCCATAGCCGAGTGGATGAGGAACAGCCGTCTGAAACTGAACTCGGACAAGACGGAGGTCCTCATCCTAGGTCCCACCCCCTCTGTGTGGGACGACTCCTGGTGGCCGACCACACTGGGAGCAGTGCCAACACCCACGGACCACGCACGCAACCTAGGATTCATCCTCGACTCCTCCCTCTCCATGTCAAAGCAGGTCAGCACCATCTCCTCCTCCTGCTACAACACCCTCTGCATGCTTTGCAGGAACTAGTAACAGGAACAAGTGGATCCCGATAGAAACAAGAAGAACATTGACCCAAGCGATCGTCAGCAGCAGGCTGGAAAACGGGAACGCACTCTATGCAGGCATCCCGGCCAAACACCTGCGACGACTACAACGCATCCAGAACGCCTCAGGCCGACTGATCCTCAACGTCCCCCGCTGCAGCCACATCACCTTCCACCTAAGAGACCTGCACTGGCTCCCCGTCAACAAGAAGATCACCTTCAAACTCCTCACCCACGCACACAAGGCACTCTACAACACCAGACCAGCCTACCTGAACGACAAACTCAAATTCTACACCCCTGCCCGGCAACCCCGCTACGCCAGCCTCTCCCTTGCCGCCGTCCCGCGCATACAACGAATGACCTCCGGCGGCAGATCCTTCTCCTTCCTCGCCGCCAAGACCTGGAACACCCTCCCCACCCACCTGCGGCAGACCCAAGACCTGCTCACCTTCAGAAGGCTCCTCAAGACCTGGCTCTTCGAGCGGTAGCAGCACCCCGCCCCCCTCACGGCTAAATAGCGATCTCTACAAGTTCACTGATAGATTAATTGATTGCAGAGGAGTAACAATTATTATTATCACTCCAGTCAGTTCAAAATTAAAAACAAACTAAATTTTAACAAGAAAAATATGTAACAAACAAAATAAATAAAAAAATCATAAATATGTGAAACATTTTAAAAATATAAATATATTTAACATTAAAAACAATTCCCAAAAATATTATGTTAAATACATATGACAAATGCCTACAAATATTATATTAAATTAAATAAAACATAATTTCGAAATAAATACATTTTTTATTAGAAATTATTTAGAAACGAAAACAATTATTACATAAAGGTACTTTTTTATTTCCTACCCTACAACACCACACAATTCTCAACCCACATTTAAATTTGAAAACAATTTACTTCCTTAATTAACAAAATTAATTACAAATTAAAGAAATGTTATTAATTAAAAAACAAATTAAAACTCCTAAAAATTATTTCGCTTCCCACTCTTTACCCCTATAATCCCTACAAACCACAGCTAAAATTAAACTGTAAAAAAATGTATTACATAATTAAAACCTATTTTCAATCAAAAAGCTAATAGTATTTAACAACTAATTATAAAGTAAGTAACATGAATTTACTCCCCACACTGTACCCCTATAACAATAAAACCTACACACCAAAAATATAAACAAATACCCCAATTAAATAATAATGAATGAATGAATTAATTAATGATTATTAATGATCAACAAATTTTTAATTAATTAAACATAAATTACTTCTCAGCCTTTACTCCTATAAACCCCATAACCCACACCTAATCTTAATTACAAAAATTCCATATTTAATTATAAATGAATTCATTAATATTAATTAACAATGAATGATTAATTAATTAAACATAAATTACTTTCAACCCTTTACCCCATAAAACCCACCACACACACCTACAAAATCACAGTAATTAACAATTAATTTGTTAATATAAATTAACAACTAATTATTCATAAATTTACCACCTGTTACACCTATAAATCCCATAACCTGCACTTAAAATTAATTACACAATTTCCATAACTAATTATCAATGAACTCATTAATAATAATTACCAAGCAATTAATAATTAGATACAAATAAATTACTTCCCACAATCAACACTATGATATCTAAATTAAATAAATAAAAAATAATCATTAATTTATTATAATTAAATTACTACCCACCCTCTTCACCTATAAACCCACGACACACTATGGAATAAAAAAAAGTCCAACATTTTATTATAATAAAATTCATAACTACTAGAAATTTAACACGTATATTGAAAAGCAACAACAATACTTATACAAAATCACACATATTTAAAATATTAACTAAAATACATAACACTGCTTAGAAAATCGATATTTTAAACAACTGTATTTTTGCAAACAATATTAATGACTTCTATATTTAAAAAAATGATATTTTTTACCTTAAATTCGATATTCTTGCTGTCGATATTTCTTAATCACGATATTTCCAACTCGAGATTTGTGTAAGTCGACATTTCCAACTCGATATTCTGTCTCAACACCAGGGGGTCTTTGCATCGTGAAATTGGACCGCCTGATATGTGCGTGGCGGTCCCGCATACACAATTCCCGCATTTTTTACATTGCGGCGGGCGATGCTGTCAGCAGCACCCACCTCAATGCAAAAAAGGCATTTGTGCATGTAAATGCACGGGGGTACCATTGGTACCCCCCATGTTCACCCTCCACCCCCCAACATCCTGGGGGCCCGCAACGAGCCCCCAACTGCACATACCGCATGCCTTTCCGTGGCGGCGTTGAAAGGCTGCTTCCCGCCTGTATAGTAATATGAATCAATCAATCAATCAATCAATCATGCCATTTGTATAGCGCACTACTCACCCGGGAGGGTCTCAAGGCGCTTGGGGTGAGGGGTATGCTACTGCTCGAACAGCCAGGTCTTGAGTTGTTTTCTGAAGGCGAGATGGTCCTGGGTCAGCCGAAGGTGGATGGGGAGGGAGTTCCAAGTCTTGGCAGCCAGGTAAGAGAAGGATCTTCCTCCGGCGGTGGCTCTTCGGATGCTTGGTACGGCTGCGAGGGCGAGGCTGGTGGACCGTAGCTGGCGGGTGGGCGTGTAGAAGGTCAGGCGGTCGTTGAGGTACTTGGGGCCCAGGTCGTGGAGAGACTTGGGTGCGTGGGTGAGGAGCCGGAACGTGATCCTCTTGTCGATGGGGAGCCAGTGCAGGTTCCTCAGGTGGCTGGAGATGTGGCTGCGTCGGGGGACATCCAGGATGAGTCGGGCGGAGGCGTTCTGGATGCGCTGGAGTCTTTTCTGTAGCTTGGCTGTGGTTCCGGCGTAGAGGGCGTTTCCGTAGTCCAGTCGGCTGGTGACGAGTGCCTGGGTGACAGTCTTCCTGGTCTCGATCGGGATCCAGCGGAAGATCTTGCGAAGCATACGCAGGGTGTTGAAGCACGATGAGGAGACGGCGTTGACTTGTCTGGTCATCGAGAGGGAGGGGTCCAGGATGAAGCCCAGGTTGCGTGCGTGGTCGGTTAGCTTGGGTGCGGTGCCCAGGGCTGGGGGCCACCAGGAGTCGTCCCAGGCGGAGGGCGAAGATCCCAGGATGAGGACTTCCGTCTTGTCCGAGTTCAGTTTCAGACAGTGTCTTGCAGACACCGCCACCATATTCAATGTGGAAAAGCGGCGAAAGGTCTTCCGTCTTCTGCGGTACCCCTGCCATCATAATATGGTGGGGGGAAGTGGGGGGCGGGCGGGAGATAATGTCTAGCGGATCGCCACCGCCATAAGGACGGTGGTGATCCGCCCAACATTATAATAGACCCCCAGGTGATTTGTACCCAGAGGACTGCACGTTGAAGATTGGTTTGGGCCATCTGTGAATGAGTCATACAATAAAAAAGCAGGGATAGACATGTTATTCTTCAGAAGAGTAATACTTATTAACGCATTTGCAACCCGCTATCTTAGGAGAGGTAGTATGTAATACCAATGAGGGGCTTCCAAATTACATCAATGCTAATGTTTGTAAATTGTGTCTGAAATATAGTCTTCTCATTAACGGGCATTGAGTAACATCTGATTTTATTAAGTTCTTGCATAACTTCTATGTACTTGTTTGTAAATATGCAGTGCTTAATTTGAGCCCAGGGTTTGAAGCACTCGGCACTGCACTTTATTGTCAACACCAGCTCTTATGACGGCCTGCCATATGGTGGCACTGTTTGTTTGATTTTGTGAGGAGCAAACAAGAGTTGTTAAATAATTAAATATACATTGCAATAACTTATACCTGCCACCCAAAGCTTTTGCGGCATGCATTAGTCATTTTTAGGTCGTGCCTAGAGACAGTGCGCATGCACTGCTCTGCGAGGCATGCTGTAATCTCTTATGTCGGCTTTTTGGCACCCCATGCTTTCTATTCATTATTTTGAGTGACGTTGTGAAATTCTGGCATTTCATTGGTGAATTTGTTGAATTTGTCCCTCCTTTGTGTGCTTAGTACCCTTCCATAGCGACTGGCCCTCTTGCATGTTCTCGATCTCTCTTGCCACTTAATGCTGGTAGCGGTGCAATATTTCTGTTTTTCCTCTCTGCTCGGTTTCGGTTGGCTGGTCTTTGGAATGCTTGTGCTTTTTACCCTTTAAATAAGAAACACTTATCAACGAGGTACATAATTAAGCCTCATTGAGGGTAGAGGGCAAACAATAAACATTGCTGCAGTGTAATTACTGAGCAGTAATGGCCCCACCTACCGTAGCCTCACTGTGGGTCCCGCAGACAATCCGCTCTTTTAATTGCCCATTTCCTTTCCACAGCACCTCTACCGGGTGGTATCCATGCCTCTTTCCCAGGAAAGGAGCTCTGTTGTAGAAGATGCTGTATGGCACAGCACCCGGATGGCCGAATATTATTGGAATTCGGACCTTGCACATGCACAAGAGCATGACAATATTCCATGGCATAATGTGATAGACATGTTATCTTGCAAAATAGTCAGGGAATATCCCTTTGCGTCATACGATGGTGCATTCTAGAGCAAAGCAATGGGTTTTGTCTCTTGCACAATATTAGGGGCACATTCCATGGTGCTGGTCACATGCATGCTCCCTATAACACCGTGATGGTCAAGTCACATGATATAATAAAAATATAACTTTAGCTGCTCTGTGGCAAACACAAGTGCTCTCTGCTGACGTCCTAGTGCTACATACAGTTCACAGATTCGAGCAAAACTTCACTCTTCATGTTTACAAAGATGATAAACTGGGTAACAATAGCATCAATTAACCACAGGGGGTTGGTCTTACAAATACAGGATGAAAATGTAATCTGTCAAAATATAATGCTTATGTTGTACCCGTCCTTCTTTAATGTTAAAATAGCTGTGCATAGAAAAACTCTGCAAGATGTAAAGTTGCACAGGAAATACTGCAGACTGGAAATATGATTAAATATACTAATAGTTGTTGATCACATGCAGACAGATTTTATTTTGAGCAAAACTTGGCTTTATTAGAATGAAAATACTACTTTTAAGGGGCCGCTTCTGATCTCGCTCAGAAGGGCACCGAACGCGATCCAGCCGGAAAAAGTATGAGCCGTATGCCTGTTATCCGCCTGACTCGTACAGCTATACGCGCGAGCAAGTATGATGTGAGCGACGTGAAATTCACCGACCAAGTCATTTCTGGGTCCAAACCGCTTCATACGTCTCGTCCGTAATTAAACCGTGCTGTGCAATGGATGCGATTTATGACCGAGTCAGTACGATGCATGCGTCGGACAGGCAGTGCGAGTCGAAGTTTCCGGCTCACAAAATGTCCAGGAAGTTGTCTTTGGGGGTCTGCGGCGGACCCACTGTCACCCACAGCCTTACGACTCAGACACAGGGGGAGACCCAAGGATCTCCCCAACACAGGCATGTACGCCGCGGATGGCACCGACACGTACCCACTGTCGGGGGCACGCTTGTTCGAGAAGTCCCCATTCAGTCAATGGGAGCCCAAGTACGCGTCATAAGACCGGCTCCCAGTGACTTCTATGGGAGTCTGACCGAATCGAGCCCAGCAGCATGCGGTCGCATCGTACTCGCTCGGTCGGCTGCAGGACTCCGCGCGGTTGGAAAACACTCCGGATCAAGCTCGGTCGGAGACCTTTTTTGACCCAGATCGGAATCGGCCCCTTAGTGGAGAAAAACCTCTACCTGATCAAAGGAAAACTGGGAAACTTTGCTGACTTTGCTAAATGGATGAGATTTGCAAGTGAAAACAACATTTGCACAGCTCTGATGGTGACCAGTTTATATGCACAGTCGCACAGTGTCAAACTACATGTGGAATTACAACGTGTTGAGCTCTGATGGTGTGACTTGGACGCAATGTCCTGCTGACAGGGATCTTTATCATCACGCCTCATGTTGGCTTTATTAGCTGAGGAGGTGCAGACCTTTGGCTAAGGCTGTTTATGAGTGTTTGAGCCTGTGTAAATAAGGTTGTATCATTTTTAATGAACACATCACAATGGGCTGCCATCAGCGGTTATTTCCAAAAGTGATGCCTTACAGTTCTGCATAATCACACACTGAGGGAGTGTAGACCTGTAGCTGCTTATGCAGCATTCTGAATGGATGACGCCTGAGTTAATACAGGTTGTATAGTACTTTTTATTTACACACATCACATTGAGGTGCCATGAGCAGTGTTCTCAAAAGTGATGCCTCCCAATTCCGCACCATTTAACACTGAGGATGTGCAAACCTATGGCTGATCTGCTTCCTACCACGGAGCTCCATGGCAGTCACATCAGATATCGAGCAGGGCCCTCGACCTTGACGAAAGTGTGACTACAGGTTGGGCCCCCGCATGGAACTCATGGGGCCTTTCCCAGAAACTGTCTGTGAAAGCACTGTTAGAGGAAATTCTCCTCTACCCAATATAGCACACCTTAGTGCGTGTGTCACATAATCGGTCTTTGATTAACACTTTTTTAGACCACTCACTTTGCACTACACATAGGTCCTGAGAAAGCCATACCATTAAAGAGAGCATGGTTGAAACTTGTTGACCGACTAGGATATTGGCGTTACCTTAAGACCTCCTTAAATATCCGTCTCTCGTTTTTACTCACTGCCAAGAGCCCATTTATTAAAATAGTCATTTTTAACCTATGGGACCCTTAGGACAGTCTTTTTAACATTCACTCACTTCCTTTCACTGTACTCTCATGGCACAATACCAGCTCCTCTGTATCCAGGCGTCGCAGCACACCCAAGGTGCACTCAGTACCTTGGGTGGGGCCCAATGATGAAGCAAGTCACCAACTAGATTGGTGAGTGAGGGAATTATTATAAGCACAATGTGTTTCCTTTCCAAAACAAACATACGCTAGGAGCACCCACTCCAGATCTAATTCTCTTTGATTAATACATACATACCACGGGAAGTGAACTTGCTCCAGTACCTTTCCTCCCTCTCTCTTTGACACTTAACATGATCTGCTTCTGCGACATTCTGAGTGGATGAAGCATGCCTTAATACAGGTTGTATTGTTTATATTTACACACATCAGCATGGGTTGGCGTCAGTAGTGTCCCCAAAGTGATCCCTCACAATTCAGCATAATTTCACAATGAGGTTCTGGTGGGAGAATGGGGTACATTCCAAACAAGCATTTGCAATGCAAGAGGTCTCGCATTTGCGAGCGTTAGAACTATTTGCATTGTAAATGACAATGCATTTCATTTATGTGTTTTGAAAACCTGCAAGAGGTGCGTAAACACACACTTTGCACTTATAGTCCTTTCTTACGAGAAGCAAGGCCAGCAGTAAAAGAGGAGCAGTTACTGCTAGACTTGCTTCTCGTAAGCAACAACTATAAGTACAAAGTCCGTTTTACGCACAGCTTGCTGGTTCTCAAAACACATAAATAAAAGGCATTGTCATTTACAATGCCAATACTTCAAACTCTCGCAAATGCTAGACCTATTGCATTGCAAATGCTTGTCTGTTTCTGCCTACACCATTAGCTTGAGGAAGAAGCACAATCTTTCACAACACATAAGAGCATTGGCAAACTAAACACACGATTTGGCAGATAAACCTTGAGTAGATGCAAGTAAAAACAAGCACTGAGATAGCCAGTTGGTCTGGCTTTCCACTGTTATTTTTTATTTTATTTTTTATTTGCAAGTACATGCCATAAAAAGAAAACAGACCTCCACCTAATGTCGCCACCATTTGCTTGCAATAAAAACGTTTAAATATTTAAAAAGATAAACCAAAGAGGCTGTGAAGCTGTTTGCTAGTGCTTTTTTTTTACGAAACAAGCCTTTCAGTTGTGCGGTGCAGTTTGCCATAATTTTTAGGTCTTGCCTGGAACAGTACATACACTGCTGCTTGTAAAACATTTTGTTTACTTTCAGGGGGCTCAGAGCTCGCCCATTGGTTAGCTTCATCATCACTTTCATGTGCTCGCACCTCTTCAGCCAATGTGTACCGACTTGACAGCCTCTTCTTGTGTTTGGCCTTTCCTGGAGCATGGCGCCCCAAGTACTGCTTCCATGCTCAGTGTCCTTCCACTGCTTGTGCTTTTGGAGCTACTTTTTTAGGTCGAGCCTGGGCAGTGCATGCTCTGCGGGGCATGCTGTATTGAGGTAGGTACTTGAAGCTCCTCCCATTCTACAACCATATTTTTCATTGGCTTGTGTCATTGTACACTGTAAACTGTGGCCGTTCATTGGTCAAAAGGCTTAGTAGTCCCTACTTAGTACCGCCTTTTCTCATTTTGTGTGACACCCCCTGTTACTTGTGTTGTTTCTCAATAAGCTTTAAGTACCTCCGAGCACTATTTTCTCAAATAGCTTTGTCCTGCCTACTGTTGTAGACAGTACACGCTCTCTCCTAATGCTTTAAAAAAAATTATAGCATGCATCTGCCATGCAATAGGTCTCCCATTTGCGAAAGTTTAGAGTATTGGTATTGTAATGACAATGTCATTCACGTATCTGTTTTAAAAACACATAAATAAAAGGCATTGTCATTTACAATGCCAATAGCTCAAACTCATGTAAATGCAAGACCTATTGCATTGCAAATGCTTTTTAATGTATATTTAAAGTCTGAATTGTCACACTTGTATGAGCGTGATGGTTATTTGTGATGGTACTGTCATTAATAGCACTAGTAGAGTCAATGGGTGGTGCAAGCTGAAGTGGCCTCCTGACAAGGGCACTGGCACTCATATTTTTATACATCGTTGTGATATTTGGTCATTGCTCCCAAAACTCTACAGAAGGGTAGCTACTCTACTGACTTCTAAAAAGAACAACACCTGTGTCTGGCTTTATTGCTTGACTTTAACACAAGTTTTTCTGTCTGTGAAGAACAATATCTGACAATCGTTACCCCCTGAAATAGCATACACCTGTGACGACCGTATAGCAACAGTGTGTATTTCTTCTTGTGTATACATAAATTCACTTCTGTGAGGTTTCAATATCACACAGTACTTAGGAGAACGCTAAAGAACATATAGCCCTGGTGTGGTGGTTGTGAATGACCAAGGTACATGTTTTCAAATTTATTGTTTCTAATTTATTGTTATCTAATTTATAGATATTCATAGAACACAACATTATTTAAAGACCACTATATCCATTCCACTACCTGCCACAGCAGACAGAGTCTATCTTTAGTCTTTTGATTATTCCAACCTGCATCCCAGGCCATACTTGCCTTTCTGGGGTTGCGCGCGAGGGAGGGTCATGGGTTCTTTGATATTCTGTTGATTTGCTCCCTAAAACATTTAGATATAATGCATGTGTTCTCCTACTGCCCCAAAAAGAGTCCCGTTGTGGCATTTGTATCACTAGCCCTCTAAAGGCTTCTCAAATGCCCCCAAGATGGGCATCTCCTCATTTGGTATCTGGAAACGTGGAAGAAGATAAGGAACCCACAGTTTGCTGGACTCATGGGTCCAATTGCAGATGCTACCACTCCACCACATGGACGTCATTTAGGGTTCACCAAAGGTCGCAGCTGTGATCCCTGGCTTGCACCTTGCAACCCTTGGCACTGCATTTCCGACCCCTGGCCTCAGAGGTAGCAAAATCAACGCAAAGAAGACAGAGGCATCTCATCCTTATGGGCATCCTGCTTCACCTTCGTTTGTTGCCCATTCGCTAATAGTGAATAATATTTATTTATTATTCACTATAAGTGTAATAAAAAATTGAACACCCGAAGCTGGAAAGAGACACTCAGGGTCACATGTTGTAAGTAAAATAAAAATGTTTTTAAATGTATGTAGTGTGCCTGCTTGATGGTGAAAGTGTGTTTGTCTGGAAGAGAGCATGCATGTGTGTGAGCATGTGTCTCTATGTGTAAGCAGGGTGTGTGTAAGTTAAAGTGTATGAGAGCCAATTACAGGTAGTGAGTGAGAGCCAATGACAAGAAAGAGTGAAAATAAATGAGGTTCAGTGTCAGTGAGTATGAGTGAGTCAGAATGAGTGACAAAAAGAGTGAGTGCACATAAGCGAGAAAGTATGAGTGAATGAGTTTGAGTGAATGTGAGTGAGTGAGAAAATAAATGAGTGCATGTGAGAATGAATGATTAAGTGTGAGTGAGAATGAGTGTGAGTGAGTGAATGTAAGTGAGCGTGAATGACAATGTTATGCTTGCTAGCCTTCTACTGGCCCTGGTATACTGAAGGTAATTCTTAGCTGATAGAGGCACTCATGGCAAAATACTGGCATACTGGAGGCACATGGTGGGCATGACAGAACCCTGTGTCATGCTGGAGGTAATTCTTGGCATAATGGGCCCTCATGGAAAAATGCAGTTGCTAGCTCAATGGACATATTTCTTGGCTTAAGGAAAGAAAACCATGACAGTTGGGATACGGGCAACCATTGCAAAATACTAGCCCTGACGCACTATAGGTAATTTGATAACACAAGATATATGATGGAATTCATTGCATATGTCTGACACTAAGATATTGTAGGTACATTTTGGTCTGGGGGTGAAGGGGGCATGGCATATGAGGGGCACCTCTGACAAAATCCTGGCCCTGGCAAAATACAGGTAATTTTTAACACAAAGTGGCATCCATTTTAAAAGAAATGGGATACACTCCTCAATAGCATCAGGTTTCATTGTCTTGACACACCTTGAAAGGACTAAAATATGAATGCGTGGCCTTTCAGAGCCTATGCCTTTATTGCAAACTTATGGGAAAATTCTGTTGGGAGACCTCCCCCCCGAGCCCACCTAGAAGAGGTCGGCCACACTACAATTCAGGGTAGGTATTCCATCCCGCCACTTTCAAAGATCAGGTAGGCACCCTAATATAGATGGTTTCTAAAATGGTAATTTGCCTGTGTTGTGTTATGTGTTATACTTATCATGCAGATATGACAGATTTTACAGAATTTCAGCGATGTTAAATATTGTGATGTCATCAGGGTTAAGGTCATGTGACACCACTTCCTGGAAAATTTAGGGTCAAAGGTCATGAGATGTCACTTCCGCTAACCCTGTAATTTTGGTGAATCAACATCCATGCTCCACCAGTAACTCCCCCATATGTTGAACGCACATTGCAATATACTCAACCAAAACAACAAACGTTGTATACAGGATGGTTCTACTATTCACACAGCAAAGTGGGCGAAATGAATTCAGTATTATACTCATATCACAGCACAGTAAAACCCACTATGACAGAATGCCTAATCTCTGTCCCCTGGATGAAACAATAGGATCAACAAAATCTACAACATGCACGTGAAATAGTTATGGCAAACAAAACACCTGGGCCTGCATTACATATAGGACACATTGTCCCTGTTTGCAGCACTGCCCATCTTTAATTATGTGCAGTAGGTGTAAACAGACTCCATGCACTCCTTTGCATTGAAAGTGCTGTCCTCAGCACAGCGGCAAACTTAAGCTTGCCCTGGGGGAATTTATTAGTTAAAGACTGTTTGAAGTAGCCAGTCTGCGTTTCATCCTGCAGTTGGCAAAGTAGCTTGCATTTGAAACAGGGGCAGAGATACTACTGCAGGTGACTACACCTGCCTGCAGGCGATGTCTTAGGGGTCCATGGGCCCCCGTCTTTTCCCCATACCCATAGTGGATATGGACTGACTGTGGACCAACTCTATGGGGTGCACCCTCAGTGCACCCTCTCGCAGCTCCGTTGCCCTGGGGCACTTAACGATATACATCCCCAGGTACACTCAGGGTTACCTTGCCAACAGCAAAAGATAGCAGAATGTATAAAACCTACAATATTACTAGCAATCACTTCAAGCAAATATTTAAAGCATACAGATCTAGATGGGATAACAACATAATGAGATGTACTTCCCCCAGAGCATCTTTGCCATACCAAAGAACACAAAGTACTTTCACAGCTCTAATCAAAGCTCAAAATAAACTACATTTGTAAACACCGAGCACACAGAAAACAACGAAAAAACACGAGATTGATACAACAGACAACATGCAAAAAAACACAAAAGCATTTATGATTAAGGGAAGTAGTACAACAGAAACAGTCTTTCACACACTTACAAGCCCTTGTGAATCAGTTCCGAGAAATTGATCTCCCGGGAAACATCCTTTACAACGAAACTTTTCCACGCAGTACCTTTACAACGCAGGTATCACAACGCAAGTCGCTACAACGACTTGCGCTGGAGGGTGCTGTAGGATAGGGAATAGTTTAATTTACTATCCAAAACCTTCCCTACTATCCACGGGGACTGGAGTTGGAATAGTGAATTAAACTATTCCGCTATCCAGCGCCCCCCAACGCAAGTCGTTGTAAGGACTTGCGTTGTAAAACCTGTGTTGTAAAGGCATGCGTGGAAAAAGCATGCGTTGTAACGACATACATTCGATCTCCCTAGCGGTAAAAAACGCAATAAGGAGACCGTACTTTCAGTGTTTACTGTCTATGAAAATTCCAGTTTTTTCCCATTTGAATTCCATGTTAGATGTTTTGGGCTAGTCTAGTTCACAAAGGCATGTAAGAATATGTAAAAGAGAACTTCAGGTGTACTGTTATATGCCTCTGCGAATGGCACCCGTAAACGTTGGTGATGGCCTCTGATTTGTTGCACGAGCAAAATCAGAAGTCAAATGAGGTGTAATAAAGACAATGTACTGGGATGAACAAAGACACTGCTAAATGCACTGCTGGCTCGTGCTCTAGTGCACTCCGAGCCAGAGAGGCCCTGCCGAAGATGAAACCGGCAACATTTGTAAATTAGAAATGGCAGACGAGTCCAGACAGACGAGGAACACATATGGAGCCTCATATGACAATAATATGTAACCCAGGTGTGGACGCTAACGGCTAAAAAGATACGATGGCTCTCTGTGTTGGAGGACACAATGGATGATAGGATGACTAGGTGGCAAGGGTGCAAATTCAGGAGGTTGAGCGTAAAAGTTCAGGACGAAGGGTCAAAATTCAGGACAAGAATTCAGGGCAGAAGGTCAAAATTCAGGACACAAATTGGCAACAAAAGGTACAGTTTATAGACAGATCAGAGGAAGTTGCACAAAGTATACAAGTAAGAAACTAGGCAACCAACATAAGTACAAGTCAAAATAAGTTTATATTAGGTTGAGTCGCCGCGCACTTCACGTTTTTCGGTATGCGCGCAGCTTTGAACAACTGTGCAGGTCTTTTTCTGGCATTTCTTATGATTTAAGAACATTGAAGCTCTAGGTAATGGCAAAGCTAGCAATTTTAAGGCAATGGTGGTTATAAAAATAAAACAATTGATAAAAGCATCCTCCTTAATATTTTGCAATGAAACTTTTACAAACATCTTCTTGCAACCGACCTTGCACCATTTCCCCGAGGAATTCCACGTACAGTACTCCAGTAAATCAAGACATTTTGGCCCTCATTTATGAAAAGTGACGCATCGCTGTGAGAAAAAGCGATACGCCACTTTTCATTGCATCTTTCTTGCGACCCCAATGATGCGTCATATTTACAGTATGACGCATTATGTCGCAAGGAGTTACAGACACGTCAGTATTTCTGACGTATCTGTAGGCGCAAAAGGGTTACCCTTGGAGGGTGGGGTGGGCACAGCTTGAGGATGCTAATTCTTTACTTCTTTTTTTCACCAGGTGAGAAGCAAAATAGGGGAAAAAAAGTCCTCATTTGTCAAATAGACGAGATAGCACAAATAAAAGTGGGTGGATCGGTAAACAACTTATCCTACTGGCACTCTTTTTTTAACTTCACCTAAACTCCTACCGTGGAATGCTTTTTTTGTGTTGACATTTTTTATTAGCATTTTATAAGTACGATACATAAATAACTTAAAACAGTAGCTAACATTATATATTAGCAGATATATAAATATATAAATAAGCCATACGTCTATGGGATATAAAAAGGTGAACAAGCAAATTCAGCCAAGCATAAGATAATTGATACATTAATGGAAATATAAATGGAAAATATAGATCTAAGTGCAAGACAATACATAGAGTACTTAAGATAAATACATTTACAAAATTCAAATGAAGGACTAGGATAGTAAAAAGCTGAGTAATAAAATCCAAAAGTCAAATACATAACTGAATATGATTGTTAAATTATTAAATTATTAAATTATTGCAATTATTAAAAATGTTAAATTACATTTTAGCACATTTTAAAAAGATAAATAGAAGAATTAAATATAAATATAACAAATAACATTATAACAGTGTGATAGATTTTTTTAAATTCTTGCCTGCTAAGAAGATTATGTAATTCCAAGACATAAATTGAATCCATCACATTTCCTAACTATATTATTGCTATCCATGTCAGAATAACTAAATAGAAGAAATAAGATAAAAAGACATCAGTATAACATAGGACAGGAGAAAAGTAAAGAGAAATTAGCATGAATAAATTAATTAGTGTTTAGCAAAGGATTCGCAATGGTATTTACTACACAAACATCATCTGTTTGTAGGAAAGGAGCCCACACTTGATTGAAGAGATCAGTTTGGTAAATCAGGTTATAAATGACTCTTTCATTTGAAAAGAAAACAGACCTCCACCTAATGTCGCCACCATTTGCTTGCAATAAAAACGTTTAAATATTTAAAAAGATAAACCAAAGAGGCTGTGAAGCTGTTTGCTAGTGCTTTTTTTTTACGAAACAAGCCTTTCAGTTATGCGGTGCAGTTTGCCATAATTTTTAGGTCTTGCCTGGAACAGTACATACACTGCTGCTTGTAAAACATTTTGTTTACTTTCAGGGGGCTCAGAGCTCGCCCATTGGTTAGCTTCATCATCACTTTCATGTGCTCGCACCTCTTCAGCCAATGTGTACCGACTTGACAGCCTCTTCTTGTGTTTGGCCTTTCCTGGAGCATGGCGCCCCAAGTACTGCTTCCATGCTCAGTGTCCTTCCACTGCTTGTGCTTTTGGAGCTACTTTTTTAGGTCGAGCCTGGGCAGTGCATGCTCTGCGGGGCATGCTGTATTGAGGTAGGTACTTGAAGCTCCTCCCATTCTACAACCATATTTTTCATTGGCTTGTGTCATTGTACACTGTAAACTGTGGCCGTTCATTGGTCAAAAGGCTTAGTAGTCCCTACTTAGTACCGCCTTTTCTCATTTTGTGTGACACCCCCTGTTACTTGTGTTGTTTCTCAATAAGCTTTAAGTACCTCCGAGCACTATTTTCTCAAATAGCTTTGTCCTGCCTACTGTTGTAGACAGTACACGCTCTCTCCTAATGCTTTAAAAAAAATTATAGCATGCATTTGCCATGCAATAGGTCTCCCATTTGCGAAAGTTTGGAGTATTGGTATTGTAATGACAATGCCATTCACGTATCTGTTTTAAAAACACATAAATAAAAGGCATTGTCATTTACAATGCCAATAGCTCAAACTCATGTAAATGCAAGACCTATTGCATTGCAAATGCTTTTTAATGTATATTTAAAGTCTGAATTGTCACACTTGTATGAGCGTGATGGTTAGTTGTGATGGTACTGTCATTAATAGCACTAGTAGAGTCAATGGGTGGTGCAAGCTGAAGTGGCCTCCTGACAAGGGCACTGGCACTCATATTTTTATACATCATTGTGATATTTGGTCATTGCTCCCAAAACTCTACAGAAGGGTAGCTACTCTACTGACTTCTAAAAAGAACAACACCTGTGTCTGGCTTTATTGCTTGACTTTAACACAAGTTTTTCTGTCTGTGAAGAACAATATCTGACAATCGTTACCCCCTGAAATAGCATACACCTGTGACGACCGTATAGCAACAGTGTGTATTTCTTCTTGTGTATACATAAATTCACTTCTGTGAGGTTTCAATATCACACAGTACTTAGGAGAACGCTAAAGAACATATAGCCCTGGTGTGGTGGTTGTGAATGACCAAGGTACATGTTTTCAAATTTATTGTTTCTAATTTATTGTTATCTAATTTATAGATATTCATAGAACACAACATTATTTAAAGACCACTATATCCATTCCACTACCTGCCACAGCAGACAGAGTCTATCTTTAGTCTTTTGATTATTCCAACCTGCATCCCAGGCCATACTTGCCTTTCTGGGGTTGCGCGCGAGGGAGGGTCATGGGTTCTGTGATATTCTGTTGATTTGCTCCCTAAAACATTTAGATATAATGCATGTGTTCTCCTACTGCCCCAAAAAGAGTCCCGTTGTGGCATTTGTATCACTAGCCCTCTAAAGGCTTCTCAAATGCCCCCAAGATGGGCATCTCCTCATTTGGTATCTGGAAACGTGGAAGAAGATAAGGAACCCACAGTTTGCTGGACTCATGGGTCCAATTGCAGATGCTACCACTCCACCACATGGACGTCATTTAGGGTTCACCAAAGGTCGCAGCTGTGATCCCTGGCTTGCACCTTGCAACCCTTGGCACTGCATTTCCGACCCCTGGCCTCAGAGGTAGCAAAATCAACGCAAAGAAGACAGAGGCATCTCATCCTTATGGGCATCCTGCTTCACCTTCGTTTGTTGCCCATTCGCTAATAGTGAATAATATTTATTTATTATTCACTATAAGTGTAATAAAAAATTGAACACCCGAAGCTGGAAAGAGACACTCAGGGTCACATGTTGTAAGTAAAATAAAAATGTTTTTAAATGTATGTAGTGTGCCTGCTTGATGGTGAAAGTGTGTTTGTCTGGAAGAGAGCATGCATGTGTGTGAGCATGTGTCTCTATGTGTAAGCAGGGTGTGTGTAAGTTAAAGTGTATGAGAGCCAATTACAGGTAGTGAGTGAGAGCCAATGACAAGAAAGAGTGAAAATAAATGAGGTTCAGTGTCAGTGAGTATGAGTGAGTCAGAATGAGTGACAAAAAGAGTGAGTGCACATAAGCGAGAAAGTATGAGTGAATGAGTTTGAGTGAATGTGAGTGAGTGAGAAAATAAATGAGTGCATGTGAGAATGAATGATTAAGTGTGAGTGAGAATGAGTGTGAGTGAGTGAATGTAAGTGAGCGTGAATGACAATGTTATGCTTGCTAGCCTTCTACTGGCCCTGGTATACTGAAGGTAATTCTTAGCTGATAGAGGCACTCATGGCAAAATACTGGCATACTGGAGGCACATGGTGGGCATGACAGAACCCTGTGTCATGCTGGAGGTAATTCTTGGCATAATGGGCCCTCATGGAAAAATGCAGTTGCTAGCTCAATGGACATATTTCTTGGCTTAAGGAAAGAAAACCATGACAGTTGGGATACGGGCAACCATTGCAAAATACTAGCCCTGACGCACTATAGGTAATTTGATAACACAAGATATATGATGGAATTCATTGCATATGTCTGACACTAAGATATTGTAGGTACATTTTGGTCTGGGGGTGAAGGGGGCATGGCATATGAGGGGCACCTCTGACAAAATCCTGGCCCTGGCAAAATACAGGTAATTTTTAACACAAAGTGGCATCCATTTTAAAAGAAATGGGATACTCTCCTCAATAGCATCAGGTTTCATTGTCTTGACACACCTTGAAAGGACTAAAATATGAATGCGTGGCCTTTCAGAGCCTATGCCTTTATTGCAAATTTATGGGAAAATTCTGTTGGGAGACCTCCCCCCCGAGCCCACCTAGAAGAGGTCGGCCACACTACAATTCAGGGTAGGTATTCCATCCCGCCACTTTCAAAGATCAGGTAGGCACCCTAATATAGATGGTTTCTAAAATGGTAATTTGCCTGTGTTGTGTTATGTGTTATACTTATCATGCAGATATGACAGATTTTACAGAATTTCAGCGATGTTAAATATTGTGATGTCATCAGGGTTAAGGTCATGTGACACCACTTCCTGGAAAATTTAGGGTCAAAGGTCATGAGATGTCACTTCCGCTAACCCTGTAATTTTGGTGAATCAACATCCATGCTCCACCAGTAACTCCCCCATATGTTGAACGCACATTGCAATATACTCAACCAAAACAACAAACGTTGTATACAGGATGGTTCTACTATTCACACAGCAAAGTGGGCGAAATGAATTCAGTATTATACTCATATCACAGCACAGTAAAACCCACTATGACAGAATGCCTAATCTCTGTCCCCTGGATGAAACAATAGGATCAACAAAATCTACAACATGCACGTGAAATAGTTATGGCAAACAAAACACCTGGGCCTGCATTACATATAGGACACATTGTCCCTGTTTGCAGCACTGCCCATCTTTAATTATGTGCAGTAGGTGTAAACAGACTCCATGCACTCCTTTGCATTGAAAGTGCTGTCCTCAGCACAGCGGCAAACTTAAGCTTGCCCTGGGGGAATTTATTAGTTAAAGACTGTTTGAAGTAGCCAGTCTGCGTTTCATCCTGCAGTTGGCAAAGTAGCTTGCATTTGAAACAGGGGCAGAGATACTACTGCAGGTGACTACACCTGCCTGCAGGCGATGTCTTAGGGGTCCATGGGCCCCCGTCTTTTCCCCATACCCATAGTGGATATGGACTGACTGTGGACCAACTCTATGGGGTGCACCCTCAGTGCACCCTCTCGCAGCTCCGTTGCCCTGGGGCACTTAACGATATACATCCCCAGGTACACTCAGGGTTACCTTGCCAACAGCAAAAGATAGCAGAATGTATAAAACCTACAATATTACTAGCAATCACTTCAAGCAAATATTTAAAGCATACAGATCTAGATGGGATAACAACATAATGAGATGTACTTCCCCCAGAGCATCTTTGCCATACCAAAGAACACAAAGTACTTTCACAGCTCTAATCAAAGCTCAAAATAAACTACATTTGTAAACACCGAGCACACAGAAAACAACGAAAAAACACGAGATTGATACAACAGACAACATGCAAAAAAACACAAAAGCATTTATGATTAAGGGAAGTAGTACAACAGAAACAGTCTTTCACACACTTACAAGCCCTTGTGAATCAGTTCCGAGAAATTGATCTCCCGGGAAACATCCTTTACAACGAAACTTTTTCCACGCAGTACCTTTACAACGCAGGTATCACAACGCAAGTCGCTACAACGACTTGCGCTGGAGGGTGCTGTAGGATAGGGAATAGTTTAATTTACTATCCAAAACCTTCCCTACTATCCACGGGGACTGGAGTTGGAATAGTGAATTAAACTATTCCGCTATCCAGCGCCCCCCAACGCAAGTCGTTGTAAGGACTTGCGTTGTAAAACCTGTGTTGTAAAGGCATGCGTGGAAAAAGCATGCGTTGTAACGACATTCGATCTCCCTAGCGGTAAAAAACGCAATAAGGAGACCGTACTTTCAGTGTTTACTGTCTATGAAAATTCCAGTTTTTTCCCATTTGAATTCCATGTTAGATGTTTTGGGCTAGTCTAGTTCACAAAGGCATGTAAGAATATGTAAAAGAGAACTTCAGGTGTACTGTTATATGCCTCTGCGAATGGCACCCGTAAACGTTGGTGATGGCCTCTGATTTGTTGCACGAGCAAAATCAGAAGTCAAATGAGGTGTAATAAAGACAATGTACTGGGATGAACAAAGACACTGCTAAATGCACTGCTGGCTCGTGCTCTCGTGCACTCCGAGCCAGAGAGGCCCTGCCGAAGATGAAACCGGCAACATTTGTAAATTAGAAATGGCAGACGAGTCCAGACAGACGAGGAACACATATGGAGCCTCATATGACAATAATATGTAACCCAGGTGTGAACGCTAACGGCTAAAAAGATACGATGGCTCTCTGTGTTGGAGGACACAATGGATGATAGGATGACTAGGTGGCAAGGGTGCAAATTCAGGAGGTTGAGCGTAAAAGTTCAGGACGAAGGGTCAAAATTCAGGACAAGAATTCAGGGCAGAAGGTCAAAATTCAGGACAAAAATTGGCAACAAAAGGTACAGTTTATAGACAGATCAGAGGAAGTTGCACAAAGTATACAAGTAAGAAACTAGGCAACCAACATAAGTACAAGTCAAAATAAGTTTATATTAGGTTGAGTCGCCGCGCACTTCACGTTTTTCGGTATGCGCGCAGCTTTGAACAACTGTGCAGGTCTTTTTCTGGCATTTCTTATGATTTAAGAACATTGAAGCTCTAGGTAATGGCAAAGCTAGCAATTTTAAGGCAATGGTGGTTATAAAAATAAAACAATTGATAAAAGCATACTCCTTAATATTTTGCAATGAAACTTTTACAAACATCTTCTTGCAACCGACCTTGCACCATTTCCCCGAGGAATTCCACGTACAGTACTCCAGTAAATCAAGACATTTTGGCCCTCATTTATGAAAAGTGACGCATCGCTGTGAGAAAAAGCGATACGCCACTTTTCATTGCATCTTTCTTGCGACCCCAATGATGCGTCATATTTACAGTATGACGCATTATGTCGCAAGGAGTTACAGACACGTCAGTATTTCTGACGTATCTGTAGGCGCAAAAGGGTTACCCTTGGAGGGTGGGGTGGGCACAGCTTGAGGATGCTAATTCTTTACTTCTTTTTTTCACCAGGTGAGAAGCAAAATAGGGGAAAAAAAGTCCTCATTTGTCAAATAGACGAGATAGCACAAATAAAAGTGGGTGGATCGGTAAACAACTTATCCTACTGGCACTCTTTTTTTAACTTCACCTAAACTCCTACCGTGGAATGCTTTTTTTGTGTTGACATTTTTTATTAGCATTTTATAAGTACGATACATAAATAACTTAAAACAGTAGCTAACATTATATATTAGCAGATATATAAATATATAAATAAGCCATACGTCTATGGGATATAAAAAGGTGAACAAGCAAATTCAGCCAAGCATAAGATAATTGATACATTAATGGAAATATAAATGGAAAATATAGATCTAAGTGCAAGACAATACATAGAGTACTTAAGATAAATACATTTACAAAATTCAAATGAAGGACTAGGATAGTAAAAAGCTGAGTAATAAAATCCAAAAGTCAAATACATAACTGAATATGATTGTTAAATTATTAAATTATTAAATTATTGCAATTATTAAAAATGTTAAATTACATTTTAGCACATTTTAAAAAGATAAATAGAAGAATTAAATATAAATATAACAAATAACATTATAACAGTGTGATAGATTTTTTTTAATTCTTGCCTGCTAAGAAGATTATGTAGTTCCAAGACATAAATTGAATCCATCACATTTCCTAACTATATTATTGCTATCCATGTCAGAATAACTAAATAGAAGAAATAAGATAAAAAGACATCAGTATAACATAGGACAGGAGAAAAGTAAAGAGAAATTAGCATGAATAAATTAATTAGTGTTTAGCAAAGGATTCGCAATGGTATTTACTACACAAACATCATCTGTTTGTAGGAAAGGAGCCCACACTTGATTGAAGAGATCAGTTTGGTAAATCAGGTTATAAATGACTCTTTCATTTGAGGCAGGTTGTATCATAGCTATCAACCATGACGTGGAATGTTAATGGTTTAAGAGCCTTAAGTAGACAGAAGAGAATCTTCCAATATCTGCACCAATCTGAGTTTGAAATGATCATCCTTCAAGAGACTCACCTAACATGTGAGGAATGGAAATGCATCTGTGATAAGCAGAGATGGATTGATTTCTCCTGTCACACAACACATTATTGTTATACTAAAGGTGTAGCTGTTATTACTAAGCATGCAGCTAGAGCTACTTTAGATCAGGTTAAGGTGGGCTCTAAAGGGCGTTGGGTCATTTGTGGTGTTAACATTTAAAAGGAGTGGTATACCATGGTTGGCTATTATGGACCCAATATAGACGATGAAACCCGTTTAAACATAATCCATAGTCATTTGATTCAATCTAACTATCCTCTCATAATGGGATGAGATGTAAACATTCTTTTGAACCCAGTTCTAAACAAGTCTAGTGGGAGGAAAGTAGTCTCTTCAAAAATGGGTTCATTTATAAAAGTATTGATGAGGGGCCTAGGTCTGATAGATATTTGGAGGGAAAAATACATGGGTTTGGGTGCACCATCGGATTTTACAATCCATAGTAAAAAAACGGACATTGTTCCTGTATTGATTTCTTCCTGATTGATTTAAGATTGCTGAATTGTACATCATTAATTAGACACCTCTCTGACCATTCTGCTGTTGCGTTAGTTCGCCAAGTGCCATACGTATCAAATACAAATTTTGCGAATCTCTAATTGCGATTTGTTGCGAATCGGAATTAGAGAATCGCAAAATGCAATGTATGTAGGATTTACGAATTTTTTTGCGAATCCTACATATTCCTTATTTGAGAATCGCAAATTGAGATTCGCAAATAAGGAATACCTTCTCATTAATTCCTAAGGACTTTTGATAGAACACTCCTCCTGAATCCCCTGACAATTGCACAGTTGAAGAAAGAAACATAAACTTTCTTCGACATTAACTTAAACTCTGCCTCATTGGAAATTATTTGGGATGCATATAAAGCATTTATTAAAGGGGTTTTGATAAGTTTGACTGATAAGAAACATAAGGAGACTAAGAGAAGTTCCTACGGAAGTTGGAGAAAGATATCTTTAGAGCAAGACTTGAGTGTAAATACCGCTAGAAAGGGCAATTGGATGGGGAGGAAGGAAGAGAGTTAACTGCTAAGAAGCAGTTATTAAAAGACCACCTGGACGATATAATTAGGAAAAAATGGGAGGTCAGGAGGCTAGCCAATTATGAGTGTGGTGAGGGATGCGAGAATCTCCTCGCTTGGAAGTCCCGGATAAATCAATCTAGGAATTTAATTAAAGAAATTACGCTTGACTCAGGATAGACTTCCTCATATAATCTGAAAATAGAACAGGCATTCAAGTTTTTTTTCCAGGACTTGTATACAAAAGACCTAGTGGTCTTAAGCCGCAAATTAAGAGGTATATTGAAGATATACCTCTTCCTCGCCTCATAGAATGTCAAACTAGTCTGTTGAATCGAAATATTGATTTAACAGAATTGAAGATCATGCTGAAATATTTAAAGAAGGGTAGTGCAGCGGGAACAGATGCCATCCCGAATAAATTTTATGTGCCGTTGGCTGAAGAGATCACCCCGGTTCTTGTGACTCTGTTCGATAGGATTTTTTCTGAAAAAAACCCAATCCCCAAGTCATGGGATGAGGCCGCTGTTTCTTTGATTCTTAAACCAAATAAAAACCCAAAGAACTGTGAGTCATATAGGCCTATCTCGCTACTAAACTGCGATTATAAAATCTTTGCACAAATTTTAGCAGGGAGGCTGAAGTTGGTAATGAGTACCATGGTCCATTTGGACCAGAAGAGATTATTCAGAGGTCAGATTCACGAACTAACGCATGAGTTAATCTGGGCGATTGATATAGCCACTGCCCATAATCAGCCCCTCTCGCTTTTTGCTTTCGATGCAGCGAAGGCTTTTGATCGAGTGAACTGGCCTTTTTTAACTTATATGACTCGATGGTTTGGGTTGGGCGATTATTTTGTTGGTGCCATTAAAAACATCTATAAAACACCCACTGCGAGACTTATTATCAATGCCACTCTCTCTAAATGAATTAAGCTAGAACGGGGGACAAGACAGAGATGCCCACTATCTCCTTTATTATTCAATTTATATATAGAACCCCTGGCTTGTAGCATTAGGGCTAGTAATATTTTTACGCCTAGCAGATGGGAGGGTTGGGAGAAAAAAGTCTGGTATGCTGATGACTTGATGATCTTCTCAAGTGATTCCCCTGCTATCTTACCCTGTCTGGAGAAACTTCTGATGAACTTTGAAAGGTTTTCAGGGTACTTAATCAATCCTCAAAAGACAGAGATTATGACTTGGAACACATCTGTAAGTACAGTTACAACAAAACAGCAAATCCGTTAGCTCGGCATCCAAATCACTCATGATATCGCTAAGACAGCCTTGGTAAATTTAGACCTTAAACGGAAAGAAATGGTTTTGTCATTAAATTCTTGGAACAGTCTTGCATTATCTATTTTAGGTAATTCCAATCTAATTAAGGTATCAATCTTGCCAAAGTTCACTTTTATTTTTAACACAATCTCTTTATCTTTTGATTAGTCTGCTTTGAAAAAAGTAGAAGGGCTAGTAAATAGTTTTCTTTTGGCTAATAAGGGGGTGAAGATTGCATGGCGGAAGCTGAGATGTTCAAAGGTTGAGGGGGGTATTACTAGTCCAGACCTTCGCTTTTATTGTTTTGCTATTCAACTCTTCCTGTTTTCCTCCTCTGTTGCTAGCCATGTCTAAAAATACAGCACAAGGTGGCGATGGATATCTTTTTAAATTTGGACACCCTAAATACTCTACAAAATATTAAAGTCAAGGTTCTAAGTTTGGTCTGTGAAGTTTGGTTTCTAATCAGGAATATCCTGAAGATTTCTTATTATAGTGCTGGGGCCCACATTTAGAATCCCCCAGGTATGCCAGTCTGCTTAACAGACAGTCTATCCATTGTATTACAGGAGGAAAGTATTTTGTGTTGGGGCCAACTGCTTCAAGGGAATAAACTCCTATTGTGGTACATGCTGTACAATTCTTCGCACCAAAGACTTGCTAGATTTAAGTTCTATCAGCTATCTAGCTGGGCCTCACATTTGGACAAGCAGAAGGAGCTAATGTAGAACATGAACTTTCTCTTAGTGTCCCCCAATTTCAACAAAAAGAGGTTTCGAAATGGTATTGGCTTCTGATCAAGAGTGAATCCCCCCTTAGTAGCTATAGAGGAGTCCTGGAGAAGAGACCTGCCTTCGACCAACGTAACACACCTACGGCAAGTATCAATGCGCACTTTATGGAATGTGGTCACAGCTGCCTATCTTAAGAAGAACCATTGTTCACACACCATAGGGCATACTAGTCCCCGAAGAAGTTGGCCAAATGAAAAGGGGGGGCCCTCGGCCCCCCCGCACGCATGGCGGCGCGGCGACCGCCTCACCCCTTCTCCCCTCGGGTCCTTCGACGGTGGGGGCGTGCCCTGGGGGCGCGGCCCACCGCCGATTGGCCGGCGCTCCTCCTGACCCGGAATCAATGGACTGGTTCCGGGTCGGGGGGGGCGGGCGTGAGGAGGGGCCACCCGGCCCCTCGGGAATAAGAGGTAGGGAGCGCCCAGGAGACTCCCTTGTCCCTGGACGCTCCCTTGCTGAACGTTGTGCCCCGCGTTCGGGGCTTCTTTGTTTTAGTAATTTTTTCCTTTTTTATTTATTTAGGTCGGTTGGGCGGAAGCTTGGAAGCAGCCGCGTTGTGAGAGCGCCGGCAGGCCAGGGACGCGAGGCGACGGTGTTTTTTCTCCCTTGTTCCTTTAGGTTATCAAGGGCTTACGGAGACCGGCCGCGTGGAGCCGCGTCGGGAGATTACTGAGCGAGACCTGCCGCGTGGAGCCGCGTCGGGAGATTACTGAGCGATCTTCGTCGACAGCCAGGAAAGCCTTGCGTGGGCGTCACACCGCGGGCGCCGGTACCAGTCGAGGAAGCACGGAGCACTAAGGTATCGGGTGGGGGCAGCGGTGGCTCGCTGCGAGGACAGGCTTGAAAATCAGTAATTAGGCGCCGCTATTATCTCTGGAGCAGGCAATTTTGGCGCGCTTTAGGAGGAACGACAAAACAGGCGCAAGGGGGCAATTTGATCGTGATTAAGAGGTGGGCTTTGCACGCTCCATAGAAAGCGGCGAAGCAGGGTCGACCAGGGCAGCACCTGGAGGGGTGACCCTTTGGGAAGTGTACAAAACAAGGGAGCATTTGTGTAACTGTTTGTCACGCTACAGTGCAGTCTTTGGTTATAATTCAGTGTGCTGATTGTGCCACAAACTGTGCAATTTTAAGAAAACGAGGAGACATTGCAGTATTTAGTTATAATCCATTTGCTATAGTCAGTCCACGAATGGTATAAAAGCAAGGTGACATTTATTGAAAGTGTTTTCATTAATATGTGGTATTAACTGATATGTGAATTGTTGTTCAAGCATACAAACGTGGCATTGCTTCAAGTAATGGTCGCTATTGTGGGGTATTAATTAGTCAATAACTTGTTGTTTAAGTAGTTGCACACAGCGCACAATAAAAGGGCTCAGGAGGGTACCAGTCTGTTGCATTAGTGTAATTTAAGGCCATTGATTCAAGGAGTTTTTGTGCAACTGCTCTGTTACACGGTATTAATACTTGTTTTCAATTCCAGGCTACCTTAACTACATTATTGGCGCATTTCAGCAGACGGTGCACGCAACGTGGTGAGGGCTGTGACCGCAGATCACCGTCGTCGACGAGGATACAGGAGGGGTCGGTAAGAGGGGTACGGGGGGCTAGCATTCATAGCTCCTGGTGGCCGCCGGGTGGGTCTACATTAGGTTTACTCACCCCCTTACATAAGCGGACAAGCCGCTAGTGTTGCGGTCGCCGGTGCATGGTGCTGAAAGCCCCCTGGTGACCCTCCATCTGAAAGGTACTCACAGCTGACCGGTTGGGAATTAAGTAGGCAGCGGGTGTTTTTTGGGGGGTTAGCATCATGCCAGGTCCAAGGGGTGGAAAAAGGGGGTCCAACATGGAGGCTATGATGCGGGCTATGATGCGGGAGATGTGTGACATTAAACAACAGCTAGGACAAATTAAGGAGCGGGAAGCCCGGCTGGAGGATAGAGAGGGCGAGGCCCCGGGCCCGTCCGGGAGACCGGTCCGCAAGAGGGTGGCACCAGTGCCAAGAGGGGAATTTGTCACCCCGCAAGGGAAACCCAGGTCCAAAAGACCCAAGGAGGCGGTCCCCACCCCAGGCCCAGGGGATCCGTTACCCGCCGCACCGCCCGCGGTGGTCCCACCCCCACAGGTGCCTACACCCATTGCCCCTGTGGTGCCGGTGCCGGCAGGTCAACCAGTAGACGCTGGGGCTGCTTCCGCACCGGTGCCCACAATCCCGGGTACGGGCGGGCCACACCCGACGCCCGCTTTGCCAGCTGTGCCAGGACCACTGGGCATAACCCCAGTGGTACCTGTTGTCCCGGGGGGTAACGCAGATTCAATGCCACCCGAATTGTTAGCTCAGTTAACGGCCATGATGCCATGGCTCCAAAAAGGAGGAGCCTTCCCGAATTCGGTGGACCATGCAGCAGAGGCTGCAAGGTTCGTAGAAAAAATCAGGTCGGCACCGATCGCAGACAGTGTTGCATTGCCAATTTCTTCTCCCCTTGCAGGTCCAAGTGTTCCCCAGCTGGACGGAGTACGAGGGCAGCCGCCCCCGGTGCCCGCACTTGGTAAGGAAGTGGCATTGCCGCTCTTGGGGGACGGCGTAGTACCTTCCAGGAGCGAAAATCTAGCTCAACATGTGTCTTTAGCTGTTAAGGAAATGATTTGGGCTGATAAATACGTGTACATTTATTCTTTATTATTGGATAATAGGGAAATGGAGCAGGCAAAAGCACTGAAAGAGTGGATGCTCCCGAGTGAATGGAGGGCGCAGTGTACTAGATTCAGGGTTGAAGAGAATCTCAATAATTGGATGCAAGCATGGGCCGTTTTCACTGCAGTTAAGGCTGAGCGTCCTCCAGATCTGCAGGCTGCATTGGCTTGCTACTCGAGCAGGATTGTGGGGTGGAGTCAGCAGTATTCTGGGGAAGCATGGAAGGGTTATGATGTAAATTTTAGGAAGGCATTGGAATTCAATAGAGCATTACCATGGGACTCGGTAGATTCCTTGGCCTGGCACAAACAGTTCTCTGACACTGCACCTCCCCCCCAGTTCGGCGCTGGCAGGGTGTTCACTAGACCGCAGCAGCCCTTTCGGCCCCCCCAAACGGGTGAAGTACCGGGGAAATTTAGGTCAGGTGGGCCAGAGAAGAAAGGAGTGTGCTGGGATTTTAATAAGCGTACCTGCACACGGGCCGCGTGTAAGTTTAGGCATGCATGTGCCTCCTGTGGCCACCCCTCTCACCCAGAATCTACCTGTAGGTCCAAGCAAGGTAACACGGGACAGAGAGGTAGGGGAAGGCCACTATAAGTCAGACACGTCACGCCCCCCCACTCCAGTGGATGTGGTGGCAATGATTCCATTCTTGAACAGATACCCGGACCACAAAGCGGCCACCCTACTCCAGGAAGGTTTTTCTAAAGGTTTTAGGATTCCGGCCGGGGGATACACAGGCAGTGCGCATTGTAGAAATCAATTATCAGTCACACACAATCCGGCTGTTGTGGCCGCCAAAATTGACAAGGAGCTTTCCTTAGGCAGGATATCAGGCCCTTTTTCTGCAGTGCCAGTACACAACTTTGTGTGTTCCCCATTGGGAGTTGTCCCCAAGAAAGAGAAGGGGCAATTCAGATTGATTCATAACCTATCAGCGCCAAAGGGGGCCTCACTGAATGATGCCATTGACGAAGGTATCTGTAGTGTTAAGTACGCCTCTTTTGATCAGGCTGTGACCCTATTACAGGCCACTGGACCCGGGGCGCTGATGGCGAAATCAGACATAGAGTCCGCCTTCCGCCTCCTCCCAGTCCACCCGGCGGACCAACATCTTTTAGGTTTCACCTTTAGGGATAGCTTCTACATGGACAAATGCATGCCTATGGGTTGTTCTATTTCTTGCGCTTACTTTGAGATGTTTAGTTCGTTTCTTGAGTGGGCCATGAGACAGGTGACAGGCCACCGAAGGGTCATGCATTACTTAGATGATTTCCTCTTCCTCGGTACAGCGGGTTCTCAGGAGTGCGCACTAGCATTGCAGGAATTTTGCGTGCTCATGCGGGCTTTTGGGGTCCCGCTTGCGCCTGGGAAGACGGTGGGCCCGACCACCTGCTTGGAATTTCTGGGCATCGAGATTGACTCGATGGAGAAATGTTTTAGACTACCTAAGGACAAGGTGTGCAAATTCAAGACGTCGCTTCAGTTATGCCTCCGGAAAGAGAAGGTCACTTTGCAGCAATTACAGGAGGTGGTAGGGCAACTGAATTTCGCACTAAGAATCATCCCAATGGCTCGCCCCTTCTCTCGCTCCATCGCGCACGCGATGCAGGGGCTGAGGGAAAAACACCACCGCACGCGCCTATCGTCTGAAATTCGCCAGGACATGCTTATTTGGATGGCATTCCTGGGGATTTTAACGGTAGGGTGGTCTGGCCCGGCCCGCTCACTACATCAGCGGAGTTAGGACTATGGACCGATGCGGCCGGTAGTGTGGGCTTTGGTGCCATCCTAGGGGATAGGTGGGTCGCTCAACAATGGCCAGAAGAATGGAACACATGGGGTTTGCTCGGCAACATTGGCTTCCTGGAACTTTTTCCAATATGGGTGGCACTGATGGTTTGGCCCGAACACCTATGTAACCAATCAGTGGTGTTTTGGTCAGACAACATGACAGTGGTGGAATGTATCAATCAGCAGGGGGCGCGGTGTCCTTTCATACTTCGTTTGATCAAAGAAATTGTTCTGCGTTGCCTTAAACTGAATGCTAATTTTAGAGCCAAACATGTCCCTGGTGTTTTAAACAATGCTGCTGACGCCCTTTCTCGCTTCAAAATGCAGGTTTTCAGGGAACATCTCCCCACAGCAGACCCCTCGCCAGCACACTTCCCAGCAGTACTTTGGCAGATTGGTGCCCCAGATTACAAGACCTCGTGGTCGCTAGCCTAGCCCCCAGGACCAAGACGGCTTACGAAGGGGCGTTTCTGTCTTATTGTTCTTTTTTGGGGCCACAGTGGGAAGTGCTTTGGGCGAAGGAGGATGGGTTTGCAGCATATTTAGAATGGATGCACAAAGAGGGGCGTTCAGTAGCAGCGGCAACCAGACATAGGGCAGCAGTGTCATTCTTCGCTCAAGCTAGGGGCTTCCGGGATCCCACCAATACCTTTATGATACGCAAGGCTTTAAGGGGATGGCGCCGTATTCAAGGACACCAGAAGGATAAAAGGAAGCCCATGGGGTTGGCCCGGCTAACAGCCTTACTGGGCACGCTGGAGATTGTTTGTAACTCAGAGTGGGAAGTGCTTCTTTTTAGGGCGGCATTTTCCCTGGCATTTTATGGGGCACTGAGAATTAGTGAACTTGTGGCGGGATCTAAGGCTGACATACTAGGTGGCTTGCAGAAGGCTGGGGTGACGATAAGGGGTGACACCATGTGGGTGATTATCCAGAAATCAAAGACCGATCAAGAAGCTAGGGGTCACACCATAGTTCTGCGACGGGCCCCCGCCAACCCGTGCTGCCCGGTGAGGCACGTGGAATCCCTCATGGGATTATTGGTCGGTTCAGTAGGCAGGGTGTTGCTCTGTCACGCCGACGGGAGCCCCCTGACCAGGTATCAGTTCAGGAGAGTGTTCGAAATAGGGGTTACAAAAGCGGGTCTTGATCCTAGAGATTTTGGATCTCATTCCTTCAGGATTGGGGCAGCAACTGAGGCGGTGGCGGGGGGCCTCCCGGTGGAAAGAGTGAAGACAATTGGGAGGTGGTCGTCAGACTGCTATAAACGTTATGTTCGGATTGACATGCTATGATGACCTGTCTCTCACGCTTGGTCTCTTTTCCGCTCTCTTACAGTTTCTCAGACCTGTTACGCAGGGGAGGAATTTGTCGTCGGGCACCGCCAATATTCATCGGCACAGAGCGGCGACCAGGAAACGACAAAGAACAATGTCTGGATTGTTGGTCATTCATATGTTAAGCGAGCGGAATGTGTTTTCCTGTCAGGTGGCAAGAAAGAAAGGGCGGCACAACTAGGGTTGAATATCACCTTCTTTGGCAGAGGCGGGTTGTGTCTTCACGAGTTTAGGGGATTCTTCCAAGGGCTGTTAGCACGCCAGCGGGCTCCACCGTCAGTGGTGATACTTCACCTTGGGGAGAACGATTTGGCAACACTGGGCAGGCGCACCTTGATTGAGGAGATTATCTCGACAGCGGGTTGGATAGCTAGGACCTGCCCCGGGTGTACACTAGTGTGGTCACAACTAATACCTCGACTTCAGTGGCGGGGGGGCGATTCAGTCAGGGCGTTGAATCACTCGGTAAAGAGGATCAACACACGGCTGGATAGGTTGTTCCGAACACCCGTGTTACAGTCAATACCTCATGGGTGCATCTGGGGTCAAAAGTATTACTTGAAAGACGGGGTTCATCTGACAGAAGAGGGTAATGTCCTATGGGCTGACAATATCTGGGCTTGGCTGGAGGGCTGGGGTAGGAGGATGTGTCCTTAGATAGGGGTTAGAGGGGGAGGCCAGATCGTCGGTTAACAATACTGGCCTGTGGCGGTAAGGTCATTATCGGTGAGCACATATTTGAGGTCTGAGGGGGCGGGCATCATCCTATGGAGGTTCCCGCCCAGGGGGAGGAGCCTGCGGGCCACTCCCAGTACTCCAGGGGCAAGGTAATATGCAAAGGAGCGCGGGTAGGAGTAGTTCACGCTTTCCTTAGGCTGGTAGCCACCCCGCGCGCGTGGACTCATGACGCCACCGGCGCAGAGTAAGGGCCCTCCTTTAGTGGGTAAATGGAGTTTGGGGCGTAGACCGGGCAATTCCGGGGGTAACACTGCGCATGCGCACTTCTAAGGGGAAGGCGCCGCTTGTAGGACCTGACACCGGTAGTGACCCTGCCATATGGCCAGAAATGTACAAAAATCAAGATAGGATGTTTAGTTAAGCTAGGAACTACTTGTATTAGAGTTTTGTTAAGGTCAGGCTCTCAAACTTGTTGATAACGATTGTACAACTGAATGTCCTGCTGATTTTTGTATTTCATTGTTGATTATGCAATTAAAACCCTTTTTTAATTTCATACTTTAATAAATACGGCCGGGCGACTAGCGCCCGCCTTCCAAAGAGTAAACACGTCTCGTGTCCACGTTCCTTGGTGTTGGGTGCCGGATGAGGGGGGGGGCGGCAGCTAGTCGCTGACCATGTGAAAAGGGGGGGCCCTCGGCCCCCCCGCACGCATGGCGGCGCGGCGACCGCCTCACCCCTTCTCCCCTCGGGTCCTTCGACGGTGGGGGCGTGCCCTGGGGGCGCGGCCCACCGCCGATTGGCCGGCGCTCCTCCTGACCCGGAATCAATGGACTGGTTCCGGGTCGGGGGGGGCGGGCGTGAGGAGGGGCCACCCGGCCCCTCGGGAATAAGAGGTAGGGAGCGCCCAGGAGACTCCCTTGTCCCTGGACGCTCCCTTGCTGAACGTTGTGCCCCGCGTTCGGGGCTTCTTTGTTTCCCACCCACCATCCCTTGGTACAAAGTTTAAGCAGCGTTAGGTCCGGTCTCATGGTAAGTTTCATAGGTATAGACCGCGGGGGAAAGTAGGTTGTTGTGGTACTTTGTGATCTGTTGTCAGGACCTTTTTTCCCTTTGTAGAAAATTGATGTGTGGAGTGAACTATAATTGAAGATGAGTGTCTTTAGGCCTTTTTTCCCTTTGTAGATATACGTAGTTATTGTGATTATGAGCAACATGCGTGAACCGAATTGTAATTTTATGCCATGTGTCGTTAGGCCTTTTTTCCCTTTGTAGCTATGCGTTGATACTGTTCTTTATTAGCCAGTGTAGTTGTCCTTTTAGACTTTTTTCCATAGGTCGTCGTATTTATTAGGTATGGGGCATGCGGTAAGGTCATTATCGGTGAGCACATATTTGAGGTCTGAGGGGGCGGGCATCATCCTATGGAGGTTCCCGCCCAGGGGGAGGAGCCTGCGGGCCACTCCCAGTACTCCAGGGGCAAGGTAATATGCAAAGGAGCGCGGGTAGGAGTAGTTCACGCTTTCCTTAGGCTGGTAGCCACCCCGCGCGCGTGGACTCATGACGCCACCGGCGCAGAGTAAGGGCCCTCCTTTAGTGGGTAAATGGAGTTTGGGGCGTAGACCGGGCAATTCCGGGGGTAACACTGCGCATGCGCACTTCTAAGGGGAAGGCGCCGCTTGTAGGACCTGACACCGGTAGTGACCCTGCCATATGGCCAGAAATGTACAAAAATCAAGATAGGATGTTTAGTTAAGCTAGGAACTACTTGTATTAGAGTTTTGTTAAGGTCAGGCTCTCAAACTTGTTGATAACGATTGTACAACTGAATGTCCTGCTGATTTTTGTATTTCATTGTTGATTATGCAATTAAAACCCTTTTTTAATTTCATACTTTAATAAATACGGCCGGGCGACTAGCGCCCGCCTTCCAAAGAGTAAACACGTCTCGTGTCCACGTTCCTTGGTGTTGGGTGCCGGATGAGGGGGGGGGCGGCAGCTAGTCGCTGACCATGCTGGAATGTGTTCATCAAAAGGTTTGTCCGAAGTGCGATTCTGATGATGCGGATGATTTGCATATGTTTTGGCAGTGTCCTTCCATCCAGGGCTTCTGGCAAGACATAGGTAAGACCGTCTCGGAGGTTCTGGGGCGAGAGATTATGGTAAGCTTAAGTCTGGTTATATTTGGGGTCCTACAGGAGGAGTGTGTTAGTTATAATTTGTCTAATTCACAGGCTTCTCTTTTATTTGTATTGGTCCTTCTTGCCAGGTGTGAAATTTGCCCAAAATTGATCACACCACAATCACCAGTAGTATTAGATTGGGTTGCCTGGGTTAGGTGCATTCATAATTTAGATCTGGCTAGTTCAGCTAGGAAAAGATGCAAAATATGGAGGAATTGCGTTGATTGGGAGAATATGGTTTGATATAATTTATTTTGCTATTTGCCTTCACATACATAAAAGTCCAATAATTATTAAATATGTGAGTGCGGAGTTAGTGCATTTATTTTGCGGTGGCGAAAGGTACCACCCTCTACACTTATGTCTACTAGAATCTTGGCAACTGGTTTTATTAGATTCCCGGAGGGCCTAGCAACCTGAAGGTACCTTCATATATATACGGGATCCTTGAATAGACCCTGGGTTTGCTTAAAGATTTCTCACTTATTTATGTTAAATGAGGACAAAAAAAAATCCTAGAAGTGGCGCAGTGAAATCTTATAGATTTCACTACGTCACTTCTACGACCCTTTCTTGCGTCAGAATGCCCCCCTCCATACATTATACCTGGCACAGGTATAATGTGGCGCAGGGGTTTACAAAGTGAGGCATCTACCTAGATGCGTCACCTTGTAAATATGGAGCAACATGGCTCATTATTTACACCGCTGGTGCGTCACAAAAAGAGACGCACCAGCTGTGCAAAGTGATGCAAGGGCCCATAAATAAGCCCCATTTTTGCTCTCTTTCATCCTAATTGTGGAGATACCTCGCTGCTATACTACCTTGATCTTGAAGTTATTTTGCCCCTTCAGCTCCTTGAGACCCTCGCGGGTATATAGCATGCTTACAATTTCCTGATTGATTGATTGGGTGGGATTTGCTGAAACTTTCAGTGATAGGACACCTTGAAAAAGATTAATGCAAGAAGCAAATGTTGGCAGTAGTTTTACATGCAATCCTGAAATGGCACACAAACGATAGAATGTACATGCAGCTCTTGGGACAGAGAAATATATTTGATCATCATGGAGAGAAATGGCGCTTGATGGTGAAACATTTTCTGCATCACCTTTTAGATGCAGAACTAAATATGTAAAGAAAGCAGCCCTTCTGTAAACCAATAGCATCTCAGATGTTTCAAAATTGTGTATGTGTCCTAACTTTATGCTTGAGACTTGCTTTCAAAACAGTGGAGATTTTTTGTTGTTGCATGCCTTAGTATAAAACATCTGTGAGATAGCATGTCTTCTTACAATCACATCACAACATATCACTGCATTGCCTCATTTAAAGTGGGACATCCAAACCGAGAAACTCAAGATAGTCACAAGAAGCAAGTCGGAAAGATGAATGAAGTGGGGGCATGGGCAGTGAGTGAGCCAACCTAGCAAACATTTTGAAATTAGCTCCTGCATTTGCAGTTTCAGCAGAAAGAAGAAATCATTCACTTGAGGCAGCTTAACAGGAACTCTAGCAATTAACACCCATTTCACATTCAAGCAGCTTTTACATGCGCAGATTAACTATTTCTTTGAAGCAGCTCAGCCCCCTGGCTGCCCCTCCCTCTGAATCACCTCACACACGACCCCCTACGATCTGCTTCAGCTGAGCCATCTCAACTTCTGAATACTTGTCATTTAGCACCAAGGCTAAAATTACGGACAAATGCCGTCCGTGGAAACTTCCTTCACGGACAACGGACATTACGGTAAATTCACGGACAGTCCATGAAAATGATGGACAGTTGGTCACCCTAATGGATGATACGATTGTAGTCATTTACCACAGGTGACTTTTGACAAAGACATGCTCCTGGACGATCCATCTCTAGCACGTTACCTCACTCAAGGCAAGGGAATCATCAGCCATGTGGCGCTTCCAGTTGGGCTTCCCATCAATCCAACAATGCTTGTGAGGAAGCTCGAGCAAAGAAGATCTTGTTTATAGACAAACATGTATCAAAATGTGCTGCATGATCAGGTATGCCTTGGGCCAGACTTGGAACCAAATGGCAGCAACTCACATACCTCAATGTGCCAGCACTTAAGGTGCAGCCACTAAAGAATCTCTGATAATTTGTTGAAAAGGATGAAGCTAGTCCACATGTCAGAACTATTGTCAGAACTATTCTTATGTTCGTTGAACCGGGCACATTATTGGTGCCCAGTTACATACGATCTCAGCCTGATCTGAAACCATCAATGGTATGTCGTCACAGATACCCTATTTCACCTTTTCACCTCTTCCTTACCGCGTCTCTTGGGATATGTAACTTCTGTCCTTGTCATCCAGTGGTGTAAGAGCTATGAAACCATTTCCAAGTGAATATCTTGTCAATCATCATTCTGCAAGTGTGCTGACATGAAGGGGTGGCTGCCCCCACAGAAGCCCATGGAAGCTTGCACCTGGAATGAAGATGGAGAAGCATTGAATTTAGCCCAAGTGGCACTAAGGAGTTAGCAAGCACATGACATGCCAATGTATGCATTAAAACATTCCGTAACATCATAACGTTGTATGTCAGGATGACCATCAAACATAAGAAATGCAGAAGAGTGAGACAAGAAGGAGATCTGGGAGAAACTAAAACTGGGCTCTTTAGCTAGGCTCACACTTTCAAAATGCTAACACCAAATACTTGAAGATGCTGTTAGGCACCAGTGGACAACCACCTACATGTAAAAAAACACCCAGAATCAGTCACAGCTTCCTTAGGGAAAAGGGGTAGCATCCGTTGCATTTTCCCTTTAACCCCTTCGGGGCTAATGACGAGCTGGGCTCGTCATCGCGCTTACCTGTCCTGCGCGGATGACAAGGCCAGCTCGTCATCAGCCCCACCCTCGGGGGAAGCGCTGGCGCTCCCTCCGAGGCTCTCTGATCTTCGTTTTTGCAATGGGGGCGGCAGCGGAAGAGCTTCCGCTGCCGCCCCCGCCCCCCCCATGGTAATCCCTGATGACGTCAGCGCGCACAGCGCGCGCTGACATCATCAGGGATTCCCAGCGCTCGGGAAGTCATTTGCTTCCTGAGCGCCGGAGAAGAAGGTAGGTGTTCTGGACTTCGGCGGGGGTTTGGGGCAGCGAAGAGGCATCAGGGGAGAGGAAAGAGATTTTCCTTTCCCCTGATGTCTCTTTGCAGGGCATTTCTGCCTCACGATCGCGCACAGCGTCGCGATTGTGCGGCGGAAATGCCCCCACTAGACACCAGGGATATCATTTTAGTTTTTAGGAAGTGACCCCTTGGGCAAGGGTCGCTTCCAGGCGGACTGGCAATATGTTTTCGTTTTTCTGCCCCCCATGGGGGGAAATCGGCCCGTTTTTTCGGCCGTTTTGCCCCCAGGGGGGGCAGAAATTCCCCACTAGCACCAGGGATATTGATTATAGCCAAGATTGCGGCCATTGATTTTGTTTACGTTTTTCTGTCCCCCCTGGGGGCAAATCGGCCCGTTTTTTTTTGCCGTTTTGCCCCCAGGGGGGACAGAAAATGCCCACTAGACACCAGGGATGTAATTTTAGTTTTTAGGAAGCGACCCCTTGGGCAAGGGTCGCTTCCAGGCGGGGTCTGAGTATGTTTTCGTTTTTCTGCCCCCCCTGGGGGGAAATCGGCCCGTTTTTCGGCCGTTATGCCCCCAGGGGGGGCAGAAATTACCCACTAGAACCAGGGATTTTTGTTGGGGCAATGTGTTTGTTTTGGGAAGCGACCCCTTGGGTAAGGGTCGCTTCCAGGTGGACATGATTGTGTTTTTGGTTTTCTGTCCACCCTGGGGGCAAATTGGCCTGTTTTTTTTGCCGTTTTGCCCCCAGGGGGGGCGGAAAATGGCCACTAACACAAAGTTTTTAGGAAGCGACCCCTTGGGCATGTTTGCTGGTGGTGTGTGTGGGGAGTGGTACTTGGCTGGATGGTGTGCGTGGAGCGGTGCTTGGCTGGCGGTGTGTGTGGAGTGGTACTTGGCTGTCGGTGTGCGCTGAGTGGTGTTTGGCTGGCGGTGTGCGTGGAGGGGTACTTGGCTATCTATGCACGGAGTGGTGCTTGGCTGGCGGTGTGTGTGGAGTGGCGCTTGGCTGGTGGTGTGTGTAGAGTGGTACTTGGCTGTCTGTGCACGGAGTGGTGCTTGGCTGGCGGTGTGTGTGGAGTGGCGCTTGGCTGGTGGTGTGCGTGGAGTGCTACTTTGCTGTCTGTGCACAGAGTGCTGCTTGGCTGGTGGTGTGTGTGGAGTGGCGCTTGGCTGGTGGTGTGCGTGGAGTGCTACTTTGCTGTCTGTGCACGGAGTGCTGCTTGGCTGGCGGTGTGTGTGGAGTGGCGCTTGGCTGGTGGTGTGCGTGGAGTGCTACTTTGCTGTCTGTGCACGGAGAGCTGCTTGGCTGGCGGTGTGTGTGGAGTGGCGCTTGGCTGGTGGTGTGTGTGGAGTGGCGCTTGGCTGGATGGTGCTTGGCTGGCGGTGAGTGGTGCTTGGCTGGTGGTGCTTGTGGAGTGGCGCTTGGCAGGTGGTGTGCGTGGAGTGCTACTTTGCTGTCTGTGCACGGAGTGGTGCTTGGCTGGCGGTGTGTGTGGAGTGGCGCTTGGCTGTTAGTGTGCGTGGAGTGCTACTTTGCTGTCTGTGCACGGAGTGCTGCTTGGCTGGCGGTGTGTGTGGAGTGGCGCTTGGCTGGTGGTGTGCGTGGAGTGCTACTTTGCTGTCAGTGCACGGAGTGCTGCTTGGCTGGCGGTGTGTGTGGAGTGGCGCTTGGCTGGCGGTGTGTGTGGAGTGGCGCTTGGCTGGATGGTGCTTGGCTGGCGGTGAGTGGTGCTTGGCTGGTGGTGCTTGTGGAGTGGCGCTTGGCAGGTGGTGTGCGTGGAGTGCTACTTTGCTGTCTGTGCACGGAGTGGTGCTTGGCTGGCGGTGTGTGTGGAGTGGCGCTTGGCTGGTGGTGTGCGTGGAGTGCTACTTTGCTGTCTGTGCACGGAGTGCTGCTTGGCTGGCGGTGTGTGTGGAGTGGCGTTTGGCTGGTGGTGTGCGTGGAGTGCTACTTTGCTGTCTGTGCACGGAGTGCTGCTTGGCTGGCGGTGTGTGTGGAGTGGCGCTTGGCTGGTGGTGTGCGTGGAGTGCTACTTTGCTGTCTGTGCACGGAGTGCTGCTTGGCTGGCGGTGTGTGTGGAGTGGCGCTTGGCTGGTGGTGTGCGTGGAGTGCTACTTTGCTGTCTGTGCACGGAGTGCTGCTTGGCTGGAGGTGTGTGTTGAGTGGCGCTTGGCTGGTGGTGTGCGTGGAGTGCTACTTTGCTGTCTGTGCACGGAGTGCTGCTTGGCTGGCGGTGTGTGTGGAGTGGCGCTTGGCTGGTGGTGTGCGTGGAGTGCTACTTTGCTGTCTGTGCACGGAGTGCTGCTTGGCTGGAGGTGTGTGTTGAGTGGCGCTTGGCTGGTGGTGTGCGTGGAGTGCTACTTTGCTGTCTGTGCACGGAGTGCTGCTTGGCTGGCGGTGTGTGTGGAGTGGTGTTTGGCTGGCGGTGTGTGGGGAGTGCTGTTTGGCTGGCGGTGTGTGCGGAATGGTACTTGGCTGGATGGTGTGCGTGGAGTGGTACTTGGCTGTCGGTGTGCGCTGAGTGGGGTTTGGCTGGCGGTGTGCATGGTCTGGTGCTTGGATGGTGGTGTGGGTGGACTGGAACTCTGCTGGCGGTGTGTGAGTAGTTACTTTCTGTTGGTCACTACACACACTGCTAGTTGAGTGACACTCTACGCAGTCCATCATTTTCTGTAGTTGCTATGTCAGATATGTGGGCGTGTGAAAGTGATGGGCGGCTGGCGGTGTGAATGTTTTGTATGTGTCACACGTACAAAAGGTGTATGAATGTCCTTACTGCCCCTGTGTGATATGGGTACTGGTAGTAGCAAAAGACTGACTGGCACCAAAGTGGTCAGGCACTTTAAAAAAATTAAAAAAATTATCCAGTGTCTTGATGTTAAACCTCATCTAATCTCATTTGGTCTAAGCCCTAATTGATGGCCCATCTGGCCGAATTTTAATTTGGGGGGCCAATTTGTGTGTTGTTTTTTTAATTGTTATATTGTTTGTGAAATGTGGTAGTAATTTTTTTTTCTTCTCTATTTTTGTCTTGTTCCAGGGTTTTGCTGTTTGGATTGTTGTAGGTTGCGTGTCTGTTTGCAGCTTGTGTAGTTGCTTGTGCTTGGTAAGTGAATGTATTTTGTACTACTTCCCCTTGATGTTTGTCTTTTTGAAAAAGGTTGTACTTCTAGCAGTTTGTGTGGCTCTGTGTTTTTTTTTTCAGCATTAGTGTTTGATGTGCACTTTGTTTTCTAATGTCATTTCTTTTTTTCTTTCTAGTGGGATTTCATTTCTTTTCGCTGTGTCTCAACAGAGTAGGTGCTGGTGAGTGTAGCTATATTTTGTAAGAGTGAAATTGTTTTGGATTGTATTTATCTTTTAGTGAAAGCCTTACCTTGTTTACTTCTTACTTTGCACAGTGTAGGTTGTTGTTCACTTGTGTGTGCAGTCTTCTTGCTTTGTAAGGATAATGGCTAGTCGCAGGATTACTGCTCAGCAGGTTCTTGGTTTGCTTTTTGAGTCTTCCTCGGACCATGGTTCAGAGTCTGAGTCCGATTCGGACTCCCAGGAAGCGGCAGAAGATTCAGGCAGTGAGTTTTCTCTTCGCATGGAATCATCATCATCGGATGATGACTCTTCTTCTAGTGCTGATGAAGGGCCTATGGTACAGGAGGAAATTGTGTTGCCGGTAGTGGGCCAAGAGGCACCTGTGTTGCTGCCTAGGGCTGCAAGGTTTCCTTTCTTTTTACGTCGGCAAGAGGCAAGTGGGCTGGAGCCTGCACCCAAAAGGCTTCACATTGCTGTGGTGCGCAAAGGGGCATCTGGTGCTTTTCGTCTTCCTGCTGGTGTAGTGCAGCAAGAGGCATCTGGGGCTGTTAGGCTTCCCATTGGTGTAGAGCGGCAAGAGGCATCTGGGCCTGCTGGGTTTCCCGGTGGTGTAGTGCAGCAAGAAGCATCTCAGGCTGCTGGGCTTCCCGTTGGTGTAGTGCAGGAAGAGCCCTCTGGGGATGCTACGTCTTCTGTTGGTGTTGTGCAGCCAGAAGTATCTGTGGCTGTTAGGCTTCCCGTTGGAGAACAGCAGCAAGATGTTTCGGTGCTGCAGGCTGGGGTGGCTGCTCCCCCCGTTGATAGGGATGGCCTCTGGGTTCCCCCTGGCTTGGTGCAGCCGGCATTGCCAGAGTTCACTGGTGTTCCTGGGTGTAGAGTGAATACAGAGAATTTTCTACCAATTAATTTTTTTCAGTTGTTTTTTGACGATGTGTTTTTGCAAGAGATTGTTGACCAAACCAATTTGTATGCAGAACAATATTTGAGGGCCAACAGTGCCAGCCTTAAGCCCTATTGTAGAGCAATCCGGTGGACTCCCACCAATGTTGAAGAGATGAAGAAGTTTCTGGGATTAACTTTTTTGATGGGCTTGATAAGGAAGTCATCAATTACTTCATATTGGTCCACTAGTCCCTTGATGGTAACAGCTATATTTCCAGCAGTCATAAGTCGTGATCGGTATACGCTTCTTCTTCGGATGATGCATTTTGCTGATAATAGTTTAGCGTTGTCACGCGATCACCCTGATTGTGACCGTTTGTTTAAAATTCGGCCTGTCCTTGATCACTTTGTTGATCGTTTTTCTGAGATTTTTGTCCCTGGTAAAGAAATTGCAGTGGATGAGTCTTTGGTGTTGTTCAAGGGCCGCTTGGTTTTTAGGCAATACATTCCTAGTAAGAGGTCACGCTATGGAATCAAACTGTATATGCTGTGTGACAGTGAGACTGGATATGTCTACAATTTCAGGGTGTACACTGGTAAGGAGTCCCGCATTAACCCTCCTGGTTGTCCTTCTACTTTTGGAGTAACTGAGAAAATTGTGTGGGAACTAGGTAGAGGATTATTTAACAAAGGCCATCATTTATATGTAGATAACTTCTACACTGGTGTGCAGTTGTTCAAGGAGTTGGCCAAAGTGGGCACTGTTGCTTGTGGCACAATGCGCAGTAACCGTAAAGGTTTCCCAAAGGAACTTGTTTGCAAAAGGCTTGTGCGGGGACAGTCTACGGCATTGCGATGTGGGGGGCTTTTAGCTGTGAAGTATTCAGACAAGAGAGATGTGTACATGCTGACTACTATCCACGATGAAAGTACTGTACCTGTGCCTGTTTGGGGTCAGGGTGCTGAAGTGCGCAAACCTGTGTGCATTCTAGCTTACAATAAGTTCATGGGTGGTGTTGACAGAGTAGATCAGAGGTTGGAACCTTATGCTGCTCTTCGAAAGGCTTACGTTTGGTACAAGAAGTTGGCTATCCATCTGTTCCACTTGGCATCATTTAATGCTTTCGTTGTGTACCAGAAGTCTTGTCCTGAGACGAAGATGACTTTTCTTAAGTTTCAGGAGTCTATAATAGGCAGCCTTGTACTTGTGCAGCAGGCAAGTGTTCCTAGATTTGGAGTGGTGGAGGAAGTGGCTAGATTGCAAGATCACCCCTTTCCTGAATCTATTCCTTCCACTACTGCTAGAGACTTTCCGACTAGAAGATGCAGAGTCTGTTGGCGAAGAGGCGTGCGGAAGGAGTCTCGTATATACTGTCCTGACTGTCCTTCTAAGCCTGCATTGTGTATGTCAGCTTGTTTTAAATCGTACCACACGCAAAAGAACTATTGGGAGTTTGAATGAGCTGTAAAGTGAATTGCCTGGTCTGCATTCTGTAAAACATTTTTAGTTTGTTTCAAGGATTGGCATTAGTGCAAAGTTTTTATTTTAAGAATTTGTGTTACCTGATTTGTAGGTATTTCCATTTGTTTAGTGTTATTTTCAAAAAAAGAATTCTAAATGTGTTTGTGGTGTGTGCCGGCTGGTGCTTGGCTGGCGGTGTGTGTGGAGTTGCGCTTGGCTGGCGGTGTGTGTGGAGTGGTGCTTGCCTGGCGGTGTGTGTGGAGTGGTGCTTGGCTGGCGGTGTGTGTGGAGTGGTGCTTGGCTGTCTGTGCACGGAGTGGTGCTTTGCTGGCGGTGTGTGTGGAGTGGCGCTTGGCTGGTGGTGTTCGTGGAGTGGTACTTGGCTGTCTGTGCATGGAGTGGTGTTTGGCTGATGGTGTGTGTGGAGTGGTGCTTGGCTGGTGGTGTGTGTGGAGTGGTGCTTGGCTGGCGGTGTGTGTGGAGTGGTGCTTGGCTGGCGGTGTGTGTGGAGTGGTGCTTGGCTGGCAGTGTGTGTGGAGTGGTGCTTGGCTGGCGGTGTGTGTGGAGTGCTGCTTGGCTGGCGGTGTGTGTGGAGTGGTGCTTGGCTGGCAGTGTGTGTGGAATGGTGCTTGGCTGGCAGTGTGTGTGGAGTGGCGCTTGGCTGGTGGTGTTTGTGGAGTGGTACTTGGCTGGAGGGTGTGCGTGGAGCGGTGTTTAGCTGTCTGTGCACGGAGTGGTGCTTGGCTGGCGGTGTGCGTGGAGAGGCGCTTGGCTGGTGGTGTGCGCTGAGTGTTTGGCTGGCGGTGTGCATGGTCTGGTGCTTGGCTGGTGGTGTGGGTGGACTGGCGCTCAGCTGGCGGTGTGTGAGTAGTTACTTTCTGTTGGTCACTGCACACACTGCTTGTTGAGTGACACTCCACGCAGTCCATCAATTTGTGTAGTTCCAGTGTCAGAAATGTGGGCGTGTGAAAGTGATGGGCCCTTGAATGGCGCTGTTTGCTGGTGTGAGTGTTGAAATGTGATGGGTCCGCGGCTGGCGGTGTGAATGTTTTGAATGTGTCACACGTACGAAAGGTGTATGAATGGCCTGTAAAGAGGTTGGTGCCTTGACGTGGCTTTACAGCTCACGAGCTGTGAGTCAGTGGTTCAGTTTATCATACTTGCAATTATACACAGTGTATTTCATTTTTGTGAAATTACTTGCGTATACAATTGTATGTACTGAATCATCACTCACCCTCGTGCCAAATCCAACCAGTATGTGTGTGTGCTTGCGGATTAGATGGGTGTGCAGTAATAATTGTTTTTTTTCTCTTTCTGCATTAGGGTGTACCTTGTCCCTTATTGTGATTGTTGTAATGTGTTGCTTTTATTCCAGATGGTGTCAGTGGTCTTGTTTGTATCAGGTATGAAAGGTGCGTGAATGGCCTGTAAAATGGTTGGTGCCTTGTCGTGGCTTTACAGCTCACGAGTTGCGAGTCACTGGTTCGGTTTTTATGCATTTATTTATTGACAGAGCATTTCATTTTTTTGAAATATCTTGTTAATAAAATTTTATATACTGAACCATCACTCGCCCTCGTGCCAAATCCAACCTGTATGTGTGTGTCTTTGAGGAATAGATAGCCGTGCTTGAATGTTTGACTTTTGAGTAACTCTGTTAAGGTGAGGTACCCTTTTACTCGGGAGAACAAGGGGAACGCTGGGTGGTAGGACATTTTTGCCGGCACGGCGATCCCACGGCAAAATTTTTGGAAAAGTGCTATTTTTACCTAATTAAGGTTTGCAAGGAGTTCTGGGTAGGAAAACATTGGGGGACCCACGCATGCCATACCTCCCTGGACTCCCCCGGGTGTCTACTTTTCAGAAATGTGTGGGTTTGGTAGGTTTCCCTAGATGGCTGTCTCGCACGTGGCCAGAAACCCAGGTAGCCCCTCTTGCAAAAGCTGGAGAATTCATGTCCACCAGCTTTTGCAAGAGGGGTTACCCGGGTTTTTGGCCCCGTGCGAGACAGCCATCTAGGGAAACCTACCAAACCCACACATTTCTGAAAAGTAGACACCCGGGGGCTTCCAAGGAGGTATGGCTTGCGTGGATCCTCCAACGTTCCTTTACCCAGAATCCCTTGCAAACCTCATTTTTTGCTTGGAAAAAATCCTTTTTTTTCACACGTTTTAGTGTGGGAAAGCGTGGCATCACTGGGCTCACACAAATTACCTCCCACCCAGCGTTCCCCAAGGTCTCCCGATAAAAATGGTACCTCACTTGCGTGGGTAGGCATAGCGGCTGCTTTAGGAAAAGGCCCAATTCATACTGTGGAGACGAAAACATTACCTTTAGCCAAATAATCTTATTTTTTGAGGGGGTCACCTGAGCTTTTGGCCCGGGGCTTGGCAGGCATCTTTGGAAACTACCAAACCCAAACAGTTCTGAGAACTAGACACCCGGGGGAGTCCAGGGTGGTATGGCATGCGTGGGTCCCCCAAAGTTTTCCTACCCAGAAACCCCTGCAAACCTGAAATTTTGGTCCAAAAACCAACTTTTCCATACTTTTTTGGGTGGGATCTCGCTGCCGGAACAAATTTCCTACCACCCAGCGTTTCCCTTGTTCTCCCGAGTAAAATGATACCTCACTTGTGTGGGTGGGCCAAAGGCAAGTGACTTAGGCTGGGGTGCTTAATTTGTAAAACGTAAATATGAGTAAAAACTACCTTTTTCAAAATTCATTTTTGGGGTGTTCTGCTTTGGGGCACCCACACAAGTGAGGTATCCTTTTACTCGGGAGAACAAGGGGAACGCAGGGTGGTACGACTTTTTTGCCGGCACGGCGATCCCACGCCAAAAAGTTTGGAAAAGTGCAATTTTTACCTACTTTTAAGGTTTGCAGAGAGTTCTGGGTAGGAAAACATTGGGGGACCCATGCATGCCATACCTCCCTGGACTCCCCCGGGTGTCTAGTTTTCAGAACTGTTTGGGTTTGCTACTTTGCAAAGAATACCACCGAGCCCCGGGCCACAAATTCAGATCCCCCCCCCAAAAATCAAGGTAGTTTTGCAATAAGTTAATGTAAATTCACCACCGTACGATTTGAACCGTTTCCTGTTGCAGCCACTATGTCTACCCACGCAAGTGAGGTACCGTTTTTTTCGGGAGACCTGGGGGCACGCTGGGTGGGTGGAAATTTGTTGATCCACGCAGATTCCAGAACTTTCCACCACAGAAATGTGAGGAAAATGTGTTTTTTTGGTCACATTTTTATGTTTTCAAGGAGTTCTGGGTAGGAAAACATTGGGGGACCCACGCATGCCATACCTCCCTGGACTCCCCCGGGTGTCTACTTTTCAGAAATGTGTGGGTTTGGTAGGTTTCCCTAGATGGCTGTCTCGCACGTGGCCAGAAACCCAGGTAGCCCCTCTTGCAAAAGCTGGAGAATTCATGTCCACCAGCTTTTGCAAGAGGGGTTACCCGGGTTTTTGGCCCCGTGCGAGACAGCCATCTAGGGAAACCTACCAAACCCACACATTTCTGAAAAGTAGACACCCGGGGGCTTCCAAGGAGGTATGGCTTGCGTGGATCCTCCAACGTTCCTTTACCCAGAATCCCTTGCAAACCTCATTTTTTGCTTGGAAAAAATCATTTTTTTTCACACGTTTTAGTGTGGGAAAGCGTGGCATCACTGGGCTCACACAAATTACCTCCCACCCAGCGTTCCCCAAGGTCTCCCGATAAAAATGGTACCTCACTTGCGTGGGTAGGCATAGCGGCTGCTTTAGGAAAAGGCCCAATTCATACTGTGGAGACGAAAACATTACCTTTAGCCAAATAATCTTATTTTTTGAGGGGGTCACCTGAGCTTTTGGCCCGGGGCTTGGCAGGCATCTTTGGAAACTACCAAACCCAAACAGTTCTGAGAACTAGACACCCGGGGGAGTCCAGGGTGGTATGGCATGCGTGGGTCCCCCAATGTTTTCCTACCCAGAAACCCCTGCAAACCTGAAATTTTGGTCCAAAAACCAACTTTTCCATACTTTTTTGGGTGGGATCTCGCTGCCGGAACAAATGTCCTACCACCCAGCGTTTCCCTTGTTCTCCCGAGTAAAATGATACCTCACTTGTGTGGGTGGGCCAAAGGCAAGTGACTTAGGCTGGGGTGCTTAATTTGTAAAACGTAAATATGAGTAAAAACTACCTTTTTCAAAATTCATTTTTGGGGTGTTCTGCTTTGGGGCACCCACACAAGTGAGGTATCCTTTTACTCGGGAGAACAAGGGGAACGCAGGGTGGTACGACTTTTTTGCCGGCACGGCGATCCCACGCCAAAAAGTTTGGAAAAGTGCAATTTTTACCTAATTTTAAGGTTTGCAGAGAGTTCTGGGTAGGAAAACATTGGGGGACCCATGCATGCCATACCTCCCTGGACTCCCCCGGGTGTCTAGTTTTCAGAACTGTTTGGGTTTGCTACTTTGCAAAGAATACCACCGAGCCCCGGGCCACGAATTCAGATCCCCCCCCCCCCAAAATCAAGGTAGTTTTGCAATAAGGTAATGTAAATTCACCACCGTACGATTTGAACCGTTTCCTGTTGCAGCCACTATGTCTACCCACGCAAGTGAGGTACCGTTTTTTTCGGGAGACCTGGGGGCACGCTGGGTGAGTGGAAATTTGTTGATCCACGCAGATTCCAGAACTTTCCACCACAGAAATGTGAGGAAAATGTGTTTTTTTGGTCACATTTTTATGTTTTCAAGGAGTTCTGGGTAGGAAAACATTGGGGGACCCACGCATGCCATACCTCCCTGGACTCCCCCGGGTGTCTACTTTTCAGAAATGTGTGGGTTTGGTAGGTTTCCCTAGATGGCTGTCTCGCACGTGGCCAGAAACCCAGGTAGCCCCTCTTGCAAAAGCTGGAGAATTCATGTCCACCAGCTTTTGCAAGAGGGGTTACCCAGGTTTTTGGCCCCGTGCGAGACAGCCATCTAGGGAAACCTACCAAACCCACACATTTCTGAAAAGTAGACACCCGGGGGCTTCCAAGGAGGTATGGCTTGCGTGGATCCTCCAACGTTCCTTTACCCAGAATCCCTTGCAAACCTCATTTTTTGCTTGGAAAAAATCCTTTTTTTCACACGTTTTAGTGTGGGAAAGCGTGGCATCACTGGGCTCACACAAATTACCTCCCACCCAGCGTTCCCCAAGGTCTCCCGATAAAAATGGTACCTCACTTGCGTGGGTAGGCATAGCGGCTGCTTTAGGAAAAGGCCCAATTCATACTGTGGAGACGAAAACATTACCTTTAGCCAAATAATCTTATTTTTTGAGGGGGTCACCTGAGCTTTTGGCCCGGGGCTTGGCAGGCATCTTTGGAAACTACCAAACCCAAACAGTTCTGAGAACTAGACACCCGGGGGAGTCCAGGGTGGTATGGCATGCGTGGGTCCCCCAATGATGTTTTCCTACCCAGAAACCCCTGCAAACCTGAAATTTTGGTCCAAAAACCAACTTTTCCATACTTTTTTGGGTGGGATCTCGCTGCCGGAACAAATGTCCTACCACCCAGCGTTTCCCTTGTTCTCCCGAGTAAAATGATACCTCACTTGTGTGGGTGGGCCAAAGGCAAGTGACTTAGGCTGGGGTGCTTAATTTGTAAAACGTAAATATGAGTAAAAACTACCTTTTTCAAAATTCATTTTTGGGGTGTTCTGCTTTGGGGCACCCACACAAGTGAGGTATCCTTTTACTCGGGAGAACAAGGGGAACGCAGGGTGGTACAACTTTTTTGCGGGCACGGCGATCCCACGCCAAAAAGTTTGGAAAAGTGCAATTTTTACCTAATTTTAAGGTTTGCAGAGAGTTCTGGGTAGGAAAACATTGGGGGACCCATGCATGCCATACCTCCCTGGACTCCCCCGGGTGTCTAGTTTTCAGAACTGTTTGGGTTTGCTACTTTGCAAAGAATACCACCGAGCCCCGGGCCACAAATTCAGATCCCCCCCCCCAAAATCAAGGTAGTTTTGCAATAAGGTAATGTAAATTCACCACCGTACGATTTGAACCGTTTCCTGTTGCAGCCACTATGTCTACCCACGCAAGTGAGGTACCGTTTTTTTCGGGAGACCTGGGGGCACGCTGGGTGAGTGGAAATTTGTTGATCCACGCAGATTCCAGAACTTTCCACCACAGAAATGTGAGGAAAATGTGTTTTTTTGGTCACATTTTTATGTTTTCAAGGGATTCTGGGTAACAAAACCTGGGGGTAGGCAGACGAGTCACCCCATCCTGAATTCCCCTGGGTGTCTAGTTTTCAAAAATGTATAGGTTTGCTAGGTTTCCCTAGGTGCTGGCAGAGCTACGGCGCAAAAACAAAAGGTAGTCTTTTTGTCCGAATCGTGCTAAATTTCACTGGGAAATTGAGGTGCGACCATGCTGCGTTTTGCGCTGTTTTATGTCGCAGCCACTATGCCTACCCACGCAAGTGAGGTACCATTTTTTTCGGGAGACCTGGGGGCACGCTGGGTGGGTGGAAATTTGTTGATCCACGCAGATTCCAGAACTTTCCACCACAGAAATGTGAGGAAAATGTGTTTTTTTGGTCAAATTTTTATGTTTGTAAGGGATTCTGGGTAACAAAACCTGGGGGTAGGCAGACGAGTCACCCCATTATGAATTGCCCTGGGTGTCTAGTTTTCAGAAATGTATAGGTTTGCTAGGTTTCCCTAGGTGCTGGCAGAGCTACGGCGTAAAAACAAAAGGTAGTCCGAATCGTGCTAAATTTCACTGGGAAATTGAGGTGCGACCATGCTGCGTTTTGCGCGGTTTCATGTCGCAGCCACTATGCCTACCCATGCAAGTGAGGTACCATTTTTTTCGGGAGACCTGGGGGCACGCTGGGTGGGTGGAAATTTGTTGATCCACGCAGATTCCAGAACTTTCCACCACAGAAATGTGAGGAAAATGTGTTTTTTTGGTCAAATTTTTATGCTTGTAAGGGATTCTGGGTAACAAAACCTGGGGGTAGGCAGACGAGTCACCCCATCCTGAATTGCCCTGGGTGTCTAGTTTTCAGAAATGTATAGGTTTGCTAGGTTTCCCTAGGTGCTGGCAGAGCTACGGCGTAAAAACAAAAGGTAGTCTTTTTGTCCGAATCGTGCTAAATTTCACTGGGAAATTGAGGTGCGACCATGCTGCGTTTTGCGCGGTTTCATGTCGCAGCCACTATGCCTACCCACGCAAGTGAGGTACCATTTTTTTGGGAGACCTGGGGGCACGCTGGGTGGGTGGAAATTTGTTGATCCACGCAGATTCCAGAACTTTCCACCACAGAAATGTGAGGAAAATGTGTTTTTTTGGTCAAATTTTTATGTTTGTAAGGGATTCTGGGTAACAAAACCTGGGGGTAGGCAGACGAGTCACCCCATCCTGAATTGCCCTGGGTGTCTAGTTTTCAGAAATGTATAGGTTTGCTAGGTTTCCCTAGGTGCTGGCAGAGCTACGGCGCAAAAACAAAAGGTAGTCTTTTTGTCCGAATCGTGCAAAATTTCACTGGGAAATTGAGGTGCGACCATGCTGTGTTTTGCGCTGTTTCATGTCGCAGCCACTATGCCTACCCACGCAAGTGAGGTACCATTTATTTCGGGAGACCTGGGGGCACGCTGGGTGGATGGAAATTTGTTGATCCACGCAGATTCCAGAACTTTCCACCACAGAAATGTGAGGAAAATGTGTTTTTTTGGTCACATTTTTTTGTTTGAAAGGGATTCTGGGTAACAAAACCTGGGGGTAGGCAGACGAGTCATCCCATCCTAAATTGCCCTGGGTGTCTAGCTTTCAGAAATGTATAGGTTTGCTAGGTTTCCCTAGGTGCTGGCAGAGCTACGGCGCAAAAACAAAAGGTAGTCTTTTTGTCCAAATCGTGCAAAATTTCACTGGGAAATTGAGATGCGACCATGCTGCGTTTTGCGCTGTTTCATGTCGCAGCCACTATGCCTACCCACGCAAGTGGGACACCATTTTTTTCGGGAGACCTGGGGGCACACTGGGTGGATGGAAATTTGTTGATCCACGCAGATTCCAGAACTTTCCACCACAGAAATGTGAGGAAAATGTGTTTTTTTGGTCAAATTGTTTTGTTTGAAAGGGATTCTGGGTAACAAAACCTGGGGGTAGGCAGACGAGTCACCCCATCCTGAATTGCCCTGGGTGTCTAGTTTTCAGAAATGTATAGGTTTGCTAGGTTTCCCTAGGTGCTGGCAGAGCTACGGCGCAAAAACAAAAGGTAGTCTTTTTGTCCGAATCGTGCAAAATTTCACTGGGAAATTGAGGTGCGACCATGCTGCGTTTTGCGCTGTTTCATGTCGCAGCCACTATGCCTACCCACGCAAGTGAGGTACAATTTTTTTCGGGAGACCTGGGGGCACGCTGGGTGGGTGGAAATTTGTTGATCCACGCAGATTCCAGAACTTTCCACCACAGAAATGTGAGGAAAATGTGTTTTTTTGGTCAAATTATTTTGTTTGAAAGGGATTCTGGGTAACAAAACCTGGGGGTAGGCAGACGAGTCACCCCGTCCTGAATTGCCCTGGTTGTCTAGTTTTCAAAAATGTATAGGGTTGCTAGGTTTCCCTTGGTGCTGGCAGAGCTACGGCGCAAAAACAAAAGGTAGTCTTTTTGTCCGAATCGTGCTAAATTTCACTGGGAAATTGAGGTGCGACCATGCTGCGTTTTGCGCGGTTTCATGTCGCAGCCACTATGCCTACCCACGCAAGTGAGGTACCATTTTTTTCGGGAGACCTGGGGGCACGCTGGGTGGGTGGAAATTTGTTGATCCACGCAGATTCCAGAACTTTCCACCACAGAAATGTGAGGAAAATGTGTTTTTTTGGTCAAATTTTTATGTTTGAAAGGGATTCTGGGTAACAAAACCTGGGGGTAGGCAGACGAGTCACCCCATCCTGAATTGCCCTGGGTGTCTAATTTTCTAAAATGTATAGGGTTGCTAGGTTTCCCTAGGTGCTGGCAGAGCTACGGCGCAAAAAGAAAAGGTAGTCTTTTTGTCCGAATCGTGCTAAATTTCACTGGGAAATTGAGGTGCGACCATGCTGCGTTTTGCGCTGTTTCATGTCGCAGCCACTATGCCTACCCACGCAAGTGAGGTACCATTTTTTTCGGGAGACCTGGGGGCACGCTGGGTGGGTGGAAATTTGTTGATCCACGCAGATTCCAGAACTTTCCACCACAGAAATGTGAGGAAAATGTGTTTTTTTGGTCACATTTTTATGTTTGAAAGGGATTCTGGGTAACAAAACCTGGGGGTAGGCAGACGAGTCACCCCATCCTGAATTGCCCTTGGTGTCTAGTTTTCTAAAATGTATAGGGTTGCTAGGTTTCCCTAGGTGCTGGCAGAGCTACGGCGCAAAAACAAAAGGTAGTCTTTTTGTCCGAATCGTGCTAAATTTCACTGGGAAATTGAGGTGCGACCATGCTGCGTTTTGCGCTGTTTCATGTCGCAGCCACTATGCCTACCCACGCAAGTGAGGTACCATTTTTTTCGGGAGACCTGGGGGCATGCTGGGTGGGTGGAAATTTGTTGATCCACGCAGATTCCAGAACTTTCCACCACAGAAATGTGAGGAAAATGTGTTTTTGTGGTCAAATATTTATGTTTGCAAGGGATTCTGGGTAACAAAACCTGGGGGTAGGCAGACGAGTCACCCCATCCTGAATTGCCCTTGGTGTCTAGTTTTCAAAAATGTATAGGTTTGCTAGGTTTTCCTAGGTGCTGGTTGAGCTACGGCTCAAAAACAAAAGGTAGTCTCTTTGTCCAAAGAGCTTAAGATTTCACTGGGAAATTGAGGAGCGACCACGTTGCATTTTGTGCCGTTTCCCGTCGTAGGCACAAGGCCGACCCACACAAGTGAGGTACCATTTTTTTCGGGAGACCTGGGGGCACGCTGGGTGGGTGGAAATTTGTTGATCCACGCAGATTCCAGAACTTTCCACCACAGAAATGTGAGGAAAATGTGTTTTTTTTGTCAAAATCTGAGCTTTGCAAGGGATTCTGGGTAACAAAACCTGGTGGTAGGCAGTCGAGTCATCCCATCCTGAATTCCCCTGGGTGTCTACTTTTCAAAAATGTATAGGTTTGCTAGGTTTCCCTAGGTGCCGGAAGAACTAGGGTGCAAAAACTACAGGTAGGCACTTTGCCAAAAAAGGGTCAATTTGTAACTGCAAAATTTAGGTGTGACCACGTTGCATTTTGCGCCGTTTCCTGTCGCAGGCACAAGGCCGACCCACACAAGTGAGGTACCGTTTTTATCGGGACACTTGGGGTAATTCAGATTTGTAAATCAACTGTTATTACCAATTGAGCTTTCTTGCATTTCTCCCTTTGAATGAAAGATATTGTGTAGAAAAAAAAACTTTATGAAAAATGACCAATAATTCTCATGCTAGTATGAGTATTCCCAACTTTGAAAATGTGCAATTATATACTGTTTCTGAACTCTATAATTTGTACCCAATTCATACATACATAGGTGTCTTTCATACAGATTATTCCATGTGTACATTTTCCAAGACAAAGTGCACTATACCCAGTAAATGAAAAAATACCATTGCAAGTTGCTGCTCAGTTTTTGGATCTGGGTTCGTCGGGTTCTTGGTGAAACTACAAGTCCCATATATCCCCACAACCAGGAAGGTCTAACGGATGTAACGGTATATTGCTTTCCAAGAGCTGTCAAAATTAGAGAAAGTTATAGGTGAAAACGTTGAGACAAAAGGCTGTTGTTTTCAACAAATTTTCAAATATTCCAATATCTAACTGTTAGTTTCTATAACGAAACCTTCATGGATTTAGACAAATGACCCCTTTCTGAATTCAGAATTTTGTCTATTTTTCGAAAATGTAAAGCTTTCCAGGATCCATTATTGCTTTCAAACTCATTTCTACCATTAACTGGAAGGAGGTGGAAAGCTCTAAAAATAGCAAAAATAGGCTATGTCCCAGAAAAATGCCAAAACTGAGTGAAAAATTTCGGTTCTCTGACAAAACACTGTCATTCCCTAAAAGCTGAGAAAATGGAGAATTCAGCCCCACAAACCCTTTTTTGATACCATTTTCAGGGAAAAAGCCAGAGGCTTTCATTTGCAGCCCGTTTTTCCCATTTTTCTGAAAAAAACAAAAAAAAACACTATATTTTGGTTAATTTCTGGGACCCCTCCAAGGGAATCCACAAACCCTGGGCGCCTTTAGAATCCCCATGATGTTGGAAGAAAAGGACGCAAATTTGGCGCGGATCCCTTATGTGGTCAAAAAGTTACAAGGGCCTAAGCGCGCACTACCCCAAAACACCAAAAAAAGCCTTAGCACAGGAGGGGGAAAAGGCCTAGCAGCGAAGGGGTTAATCCTCCGTATCATTTCCACTGTCCTTTTAGGGTCTGAATTCAACAAATGTGTACTTTAATGCTTAGTTTTGTGCAACTCTAAGAAGCAAAAAAGAATAAAAGCAAGACAGGACCCAGGGACAGTTGGAGCCTGAAGAACAGTGAGGATAAATAATTTGAATAGCATAGAAAATTCGTGAAGGACAGATGAGAAATGAGAATGCAAGGAGACTGTGTATGCTTACAACATCGAGAAAAACATGAATTCCGGCAGACATCAATTATTTACCGCTTACGTCCAATAAAATAAATACATTTTAACGTTGTAATTGCACAATATAAAATTCCAATAAAGATATAAAAGCATATGGGAAGTAAGATGTAGCAATTGATGGCGCTGCACAAAATAACCTGTGTGCTCAATCATATCGCTTCCAAGGTCGCATTCGTTTAAAGCCCAGTAAATTGCAACTAAATCTAGGCACGACATAAAAATAAAAATAAATGAAATAGCCCACACCGTAACCCTGCAGGCAAAATAACGTGTTAGAAATATGTCTTTCATATTGTCAATTACAGCAGCGCCTCGATGGACACTTTCCATGTTTTTGTGGATGAGAAGGGTGGAGGTTCTGGTATGTATTGTAAGGCACCCCGGCATTACTGACACAGGCCATTTTGAATATTGGTGAAAGAAGAGCTGTAAACATTGAATTAAGATTTTTCTCCCCGCTGTGGGAAATTGCTAGTAGGATCAAACCTTTGGTCTCGTGGTGGGGGGACTTGAATGCTAAGTGTTCTGAGCTCGGGTTATACGCGTTTGCAGCTCAGGAGACTGCTCTTATAACGCAATTAATCTCTTTGGAAGGGGCTATTAACATCATGCGTTCATTCTTCACTTATATCTCCTGTGCAACACCAGCGTGGCTCAGGGTAAGCCGAGGCTCACATTACAGCTTTACAGGAAAGTGATGAAAGGAGTGGGCCGACGGGCCTGTCCATTCCGAGCAGAATGGCAGGGGTGCTGTCGAGGCGTATGGCAGAGGTGTATGGAAAGGCATTTCCCAGCTTGCCCGTACACAGCGTAAAACTAGTTGTAAGGACAGTGTCTCCCTATCTTCGTCAGACTTGTGGGAAGCAATATAAACCCCAGTCATAATTAGGGCTCCTGGTTTTATTTTATTTATATTTTTGACATGTGCATTTGTATTAATCCGTATTTATTTGTTTGCTCATTTTATCTGTTTTTTATCCATATTTATATTGTGCTCAGTTTAAAAAATGAAGCTGCAATGGGTATATTTTCACATTTATTTAACCAACAGATGTTTACTCATGTCTGAAAGTCCACTGGGTTTAGCCATCTATAGTTCAATACAGTAACCTGCAAGCATTTGCTTTGTAGAACAACTTAAACAGCTTAAAGGCTGCAGTTATTTAAGCTTCATTAGGAAAATATTTTTCTTTTTTAACTCCTCTATCTCGCAATCTCCTTCCAGTCTGCAGCTTTTCATGCCTCAAAGGTGCTGTAGGACTAGAACGAGGGATATCTCATCAACATTCTCAAGAAATGTGACCTGAGTGAATGCACAAACTACAGAGGTATAACTCCTCTATCAACATCAGGCAAAGTGTTAAACAGAGTACTTCAACCCTGAACAGAATAAAGGAACAAGTCGATGCTCAGTTGCGAGATCAGCAAGCTGACTTCTGCAAAGATATATCCTGTACAGACCATATTGCAACACTGAGCATCATCATTGAGTAATTGATGGAATGGGACTCTTCCCTCTATGTCAACTTCATCCATTATGTGTAGGCATTTGAGGGTGTGGTTATAGAGACCTTTTGGAAACTCCTCTACCACTATGGTGTGCCAGATTGACTTGTAAGACTCATCAGGAACTCATGATGGCATGACCTGCAAGATAGTCCATGGAGGATGACTCACGGAAGCCTTCCAAGTGAGGACTGGAGCCCACCAGGGTAGTTTGCTCTCCCCTTTTCCCTTCCAGATGGCCATAGACAGGATCATTACGACAGACACAGCAAGGAGAAGAGATAGGATCTAGTGGACACCTTGATGACCTGGACTTTGCAGGTGATCTGGCACTACTCTCCCATACCCATCGGCAGATGTAAGAGAAGACCAACAAGATTGCGGCTACATCAGCACAACTTAGTCTCAACATTCACAGGGGAAAAACCAAGATCCTGAAGGCTAACAGAGCCAGCACAACTGCAGTCAAACATGCAGGTGATGCACTGAAAGAGGTTGAGGCCCTCAAGTATCTTAGCAGTGTCAAAGACCAGCAGGGTAGCACAGCCACCAATGTCTAGGCAAGAATTGGCAAAGCAAGGGCTACCTTCATTCAGCTAAAGAAGATCGAGAGCTCCAAGGACCTAAGGGCTAGATGTAGGTAAAGCATATTTACCGACCCTTAAATACCGAATTTTACCGATTCGGTATTTAAAAGTCGGTAAATATGAAGGGGGGAGATGTAGGGAAATCCAGATGTTTATTTACCGAATCGGTAAAAGTCGGTATTTACCGATTCGGTAAATACCGACCTGTAATGCTCCATTCATTCCTATGGGCTATGAAGCCCATAGGAATGAATGGGGCATTACAGGTCGGTATTTACCGATCGGTAAATACAGATTTTTGGCAAGGGTGCAGGGGGTGTCACTTTGACACCCTCTAGCACCCCCAAAAAAGGTTCGGGGGCCATATGGCAGGCATACCTGCCCTAAGGGCAGGTCTGCCTGTCATATGGCACAGGTGTGCATGCGCACATTTGCATGCACACCTGAATCGGTATTTCACCATCAAATTGAATTTGATGGTAAAATACCGATTTCTAAGGCCTTGTGGGACTCATAAGAGTCCCACCTACATATCGATTTTACAGATTCTGTAAATATACCGGTCAGTAAATTTACCGACCGGTATATTTACAGATTCTGTAAAATTACCTATCGGTAAATTTACAGAACGGTAAATTTACCGATTCTGCCCCCTACATCTCAAATGCCTTTTACCGGTCGGTAACGGCCGAATTCGGCCGTTACCGACCGGTAAAAGCCTACCTACATCTGGCCCCTATTCTACAAACCAAGATCAGGCTTTTTAACACCAACATAATATTGGTCCTTCTTTATGGAGCAGAAACTTGGAAGACAATAGTGACCATCACCAATAAAGTTCAGACCTTCATCAACACTTGCCTGAGGAAAATCTCCAAATCAGCGCTCCAAACACGATCAGCAACAGCAACATATGGCAGCAAACTTTCTAACTCCCTACTCGTGAAAAAATCACGAAAAGACGCTATTAGAGGATCGGTCCCACCCTCTGCATGCCCACATTAAACACTACCAGGCAATCCCTGACTTGGCACCCTCAAGGGAAAATGAAAAGGAGAAGGCCAAGAATAGCCTGCCACCGAGACCTCAAGGCTGCCTGCAATGAGACAACTTAGACCTGAATTCAGATTGAAAGAAACGCCCAGGACAGAGGTGGCTGGAGAGTCCGGGTTGCAGGCCTATACCCCAGGAGAGATAGTATGCATAAGTAAGTAAATGAGTTACCTGCCAATATGCACAGCTTCCGGCCGAGTACTCATGATTGACAGTAGTGTGAGTCGTAAACAAAAAACTATTTTCCTTATTTTTTCATATTTAAAAATGAATGCAGTCAGGAAAAAAGATGGGTTTCTGCCTGTATTTATCTGTAAAAATCTGTGAAAACAGAAAACTGGGAGCCTTAATCATAATCATTAGGAACGCTGTGTCTCTCATTACCCCTTACTTCCTCTTTCTCACTACGGTACCTAATTAATTATTCATTTATTGAATTTCCATAGTGCTTTACAGCTAGGCACTTTGTAATAATTTGAGATGTGCAATTAACATTGTACAAGTAAAATTCTAGAGTTCTTGTTTGCTTCTGGGAAGTCGCAGTCTTTTACCACTGAGGGCATTGCACACCTGCTGAGTAGTGCCTGCGTACATACAGAACTGGATATTAAATAAATGGACCCGGCGGCAGGGATCAATTCCAAAAGGTGAACGCATGGTAGAAGGAGGAAAAAGAAAACCAAATAAAAATGCTTAATAATAAAATACCAGTATTTGTAAAGCTCGAACAATTCCTTGAGGGTGTTTCAATGTGCTGGAGGCCGTCTGGAAGATTAAGCAACCTTTTGTCCAGAGTCACATGATGCTGGGCTAACCTGCCGCCAGCGAATGAACCGTGAGCCCCTGTGTTCCGGAGTCAGGCACCCTCGCTGCTGCGCCACACCTCTTCCCTGACATACATACAGTAAACATATAAAAGGTGAAATACTTAAAAGGGTGCATTCATTCAAAAGAGCAAACAATAATTATTCTTTAAATGAAAGAGGGCATAAACTTGAGATCCCAGTGGGTAGATTGTCAAAGTAAGTACCCAAACACCTTTATCTCATAATGCATGTTGGCATCGGGGTAATATACTGGATTACCTTGCCAGGTAAAAGAACATTATATGCAAGGCAGGCCAAGCAAGGAATTCTCAATACAAGACACAGTGAGGCGAGATGTGTAGCAAGAGCATGGATTTTGTAACAGCGTAGTGATTGATTATTCTTTACACTACATACACACTAATTTTGACAGAGAAATAATAACATGCACCTTACACAAGTTGGAGAAAAACAACACAGAAACAGAGAAAACGTTGAAATAGCACAGTAAAAGCGTGCTTGATTAGCTAGAAACAGTAGCATTAATAAAATATTAACAATAACAAGATGTTATGAAGACTAATGAGAAGTTTAGCATTTTTGTTGATTTCAATTGCAGATTGTTTTCACAAACTTGACATTGGTGCAAATCAATGTTGATAAGGGGCGCATGCTTGAAATGTTTAACATAAGTACCTAACATCACAAAGAATGTATATTAATGAAAACAATTTTGTTTTAATGATTTTTTAAATTGGTTTACATGTTGTTCCTTTTGAGTAGGCCATATTTAGGATTGTTAATTTTTAATATGTAATTGCCAACAAAACTATTATTATGTCTTAATATGAAACGTTTGATTTATTTTATAATGTTTTCAATAGTTATTAACCCTTTCGCTGCTAGGCCTTTGCCCCATACTTTGCTAAGCATTTTTTTGGTATTTGGGATATTTCGCTCTTAGGCGACATAAGGAATCCACGCCAAATTTGCATCCTTTTCTTCCAGCATCCTGGGGCTTCTAAAGGTACCTGGAATTTGTGGATTCCCCTAGAGGGGAATGAGAAATTAGTCAAAATATAGTTCAATTTGGGTTTATTTGGGAAACAAATGCTGCATAAGAAAGTGTATTTTTTTCTCTCCTGCAAACGGCATCAACAAAGGGATTGTGGTGCTGAAATCACCATCTTCCCAGCTTTCAGGAACAGGCAGACTTGAATCAGAAAACATGAAACACAAAACATTAAGGGGGTCTCAGGGAGTAGTTTAAAGACCAGCAAGGTGTATATCCCCTATAATCTACATAAATAACACAATGCACCTTGGGTCTAAACAAAATAGTGTAAAAGTGAATAGCGGAATAGGATGGAGATATGTCAACAGGTAAAGGTACCAGCCACCTCAGTCAGAGAGGAGAGTGTTTCTTGTCAGTACCCATCATTCACATTTCGTGAGATTTCATCATTTGGAACTGACCACCTCTAACTCAGACACCAGTCTCGAGTGATTGACTGGACAGTCTTGAGCAGATCGAAGACTCGAGGATGGATGTTCACTCAACAGAGTTTACCACAAAAACCCATGGGCACAAATTCATGCTATGTGAAGAGGGTCAAACGTGTGTGCAGCATTAAATGATACAAAAAAAGTGTGTTAAAAATGACTAAGGGAACTCTTTCCAAACTTTATTCTTAGAGATCACTTGTCATACTTAAAAAGCAATCTACTAACATTCGAAATGATCAAATGTTAAGCAATATTATAGGTCGACATGTTTCTGCCCACTAAAAGATCCAAATGTATCGGGGCATTCCTCAGGACCAGATCAATAAAGAATTTTAAATTGCTGCAAGTAACACAATTCGTGGAAAATTATATGATCTAGTGAAAATTGGCAACAGTAACAATTTTTATACTCCACCGGTAATGTCCAATCTAAGAAGTAGTAGAGGAAATTATCGGTTACCTGTAAAGACAAATGAAAATTACAGAACGTTCTAAACCGCACTTACAATTACACAATTTCAAAAAGCCATAAGTGAGTATATGGCTGGAAACCTTAACTGGTTTCGCATTAGTCTACATAATATATATATAGTACATCACTTACCCATCATCAATGGGTGTTACCCTCACCTCAACCTGGTAATTACTCAGGGAAGGGGGCCCCGCTCTGCAATAAAAACAGACAAACCATGATAGAAATCGTCATGGCATCGCTTTCATCGCATTGTACATGCTGATTCATGCACCAACAAAAAATAAAAAATACTACTGCAGACTCGAGCTTCTGAACCCAGCCATTAAGGGGAGGCCTCCCCATGCCCACGGGACCCCATCTCGGGCACTTGGACATGCGACAGACCACAGGATGGGGGATCTCAACAGAGGGCCCAGTAGAGGCCTGGCCCAGGTCCTGACCCGTGCTTCTGAACTCAACCAAGCAGGGGAAGCCTCCCTGGGCATGCAGGACCCCCGTTCCAGTCCTCTTGCAATGTAGAAGCCTAGAGGATGGAGCCTAGGACATGGGCTCCGACCCCATTGCCCAGCGAGGGCCCTGCTAATATCCTCAGAACCCGGCCACCCAGGAGCAGCATTCCCTTTACAACACCGCATGCTAGGTAGACCTGGGTCTGCTGCTTCCCTGACTTGCTGAGCCCTGTTGTGTCTGTTCTGTGGCTTGGAATCCCTGACCAGGGCCATGGTCTGGTGTGTCCAACCAAGCAGCCCAAAGTAGGCAAATAGGCCCAACTATGCCCGATCAACCAGACTCTGGTCTGGACCGACCATGGGCACAGGCCGCCCTGTCTGTGACTGCGGAGCCCAGTTCTCATGCACTCTTGGCAGCATGGATGGCCGGCGCATGGAGCCCAGGCCTGCCACAGTTCAGACCGAGGGCACTACCACAGCCCCCCTCCATGCCGTAGAAAGAGGAGTGGGCTTCCCTGGTCTTCTGCTTTCCCTTTGCCAGACCCCTCTTGTTCTTAAAAGAATGGTAAGCCTTGCACTGGGACTACTGATGGTACCTCCTGGGTGGCTTTCTGACCCTGCTAAGCCCTTTCCTGTCTGCTCTGTGGCTTGGAAGCCCTGACTAGGGCCACAATCTGGTGTTTCCAAACAAGCAGTCCAAAGTAGGCATATAGGCCCAACTATGCCTGATCGACCAGTCTGGTCCGGCCCGGCCCCAGACACAGGCCGCCAAAGAGCAAAACGAGTTCAAAGAAAATCTGGCCCAATCCAAATCGCAGAAGCTACAGAAAGATCTAAAAAGATGGTCCTATTCCAAAGTCTATCCTTACTCTACTCCTGACTTTATTCCTCCCACGAGTGCAGGTTATAATTCCGACACTTCAGCAGACTCTAACACTAGTGGTTCTAGTACTGATAGCACAGGGAGAAGACCTAGAGGGAGGGGCAGAGGCAAAGGACGAGGACGGGGACTACAGCAATTTCCACAGGAATACCACCCGTCAAATTGGCAAGCACCATTCCCCCAACAAGCAATGGGTCCGTATCATCCGAACCCTTTTCAGGCACCATTCCTGCCCATGATGGGCTGGAATCCAAATTTCATGCCATATCCAAATTTCAATCCCCAAGGATACCCGCATCCTTTTCAGGACAGAGGCAGGCGGGGCAATTGGGGGAGACAGAAAGGCCCCAATCAAGTACATTGGGACATGCAAGAGGGAACAAGGGATCTCACTACCACCACAACAACCGACCAGAGGCCAGGGCCCAGCAACGTGAAACCTTAGTGGTTAATTTATCTTCCCATAGCCTTTCACAATCGGAAACAGAGGTACTGGAAAAAGGACTAGGGTTTATTCCTACCCCTAGGCTTGACCGTTTCAAACTCCACTGTGAGCTGAACCAATTTTTTAGGAAGCTCCGGTTGAAAAACTTCTTTGAATCCACTGATAAAGTCCAAGTGGAAGGGATTGAAAGTGATACTGATTTTAAATCCAAGTCCACTTTCACTCCACCCCCACATACTGTTACACCAGACATTCTGGCCTTTGAACAGGCTGTATTTAAAGAAGTGGAAGAGCTTCAAGAACCCACCCCTTTTAAGAACTTAACCGCTGATAAATTCAAGGCCATCCAATCCTTAAAAAAGAACAAGGATGTTATCATCAAGAGTGCGGACAAAGGGGGAGGGATCGTGATTCTCAACAAAAAAGATTATGAAACCGAGTGTCGATGCCTTTTGAGCAATGTTGTCAACTATATCCCCCTCGAAGTGGACCCAACAGATGACTTGAGAGACGAAATCATTGAACTTGTGTCAACAGCAGAAAGGGATGGCTGGATCACCAAGAAGGAGGCAGACTTTCTGACAATGTCGGAGGGGCGAGTTCCTTATTTCTATATACTACCGAAAACACATATGAATGTGTTACCCCCCCCCCCCGGGAGACCAATTGTGTCCGGTCTGGGCTCACTTCTGGAACCCCTCTCACAATACTGTGATTTCTTTCTAAGACCTATAGTACAATCAACCAGTACCTATCTCAAGGACACTAAGAGTTTTCTCCATTTGCTCAGTACAATCACTTTGCCCAATGACCCATGTTTCCTTGTCTCGATGGATATCGAGAGTTTGTACACCTGCATTCCGCAGGATGACACCTTCAAGGTAGTTAAGGAAGCACTAGACCGAGTGGTCTGGAGTTTCAATACTACCCGTGATTTTGTAGTTGACTGCGCTACCCTCGCCCTGAAACGCAACTTTTTTTAATATGATGGCCCGATCTATTTGCAAGCAACAGGGACATCAATGGGCAGCACCTTTGCCCCATAGGTGGCAGGGCTCTATGTGTTTGACTTTGAGTCAAAACACATACTGCATCCCATGAACCCATACGGCAATAACATCGCCGTATGGAAACGCTACATAGACGATGTGTTTATGATTTGGCAAGGAGATGAGACCACACTAACAGAGCGCTTCTCGTGGGTCAATACTTGCGATGACCACCTGAGATTCACCCATGAACACTCCCACGAGGAACTAACTTTTTTGGATGTTGCCATCAGGAGGGAAGGTGATCGGCTTGAGACAAGTACCTTCTACAAGCCGACCGCAAAAAACAATTGACTACACTTCACCAGTTATCACCCACGGGCACTGCGGGAAAATCTTCCGTATGGCCAGTATCTGAGGTTAAGGCGTAATTGTAGCAATCTATCTACCTACAAACAACAAGCTACTGCATTGACCGCCAAATTGGAACACAGAGGGTACCCGATGGGGATAATTAAGAAGAGCCAGAAGAGGGCTAGACACCAACAAAGGGATGCTCTTCTGGAAGGTGAGATCCCTCTAACGTGTGTGACAACTTTCAACCCGCTATCAAATGCAGTGAGCAAGTGTATATCCAAAAATTGGAGGATCATCACCAGCAATAAAAAACATTGGCAGAAGCCTCTTTTTTCATATAAAAGGGCTACTAGTCTCAAGGACTCCCTGGTCCACACGCGACCAAGGGATGACAAAATTAACAATCAAATACCAAATGTTCTCAATGCATGGGGTTTACCACCGGTCACTGGTCACCACCCGTGTGGGAATTGTAATATCTGCCACCTCACCTCCCACACCAAGTTCCTTGACCTGACAGATGGCACACGCTGGGAGCAGCGCTGCCATACAAATTGTAATACCTCAAATGTCGTGTATTTGATTACATGTAGGTGCGGACTATTATATGTGGGAATGACATCCAGACGTATAAAAATCAGAATCTGCGAACATCGCAGTAATATACGTTGTAAAAATCATCAACCAAACTGACATCACATTTCTTACAATTCAATCATACACCGAATGACCTAGAATGGACAATCCTTGAGCACTTGGATAACGCTTCTGAATCCACGTTATTTGAGAAAGAACAACGCTGGGTGTATCGCCTGGGCACTAATAAAACTGGCCTCAACGATGATATACCATGGGCTAGTGTGCTCAAGAGATAGAGAGGTTCAGCTTTGACTTCAGTTGACAGCATTTCCATCTAGCTAACCTGCTTAATTTCACCGCTTGGCAGAAGTAATTCCTGAGTACCCTTTAAGTACAGCACAATACACAGAGACTGACCCAATATCAGATATATATAAACTTATGCTCAATTATTAACACACTTTCGGGTTTCCACCCCCCTTTCCCGTTGAAGTGACCAAATGCTGGCCCTTTTGCTAGCCTGTATCTGTATCCTTATTTGCGGTGTAACTCTCATTAGAATATAGGCAAGGTATACACCGTTTAGGAACATTCACCTCCAATGCATATTTTTTGCCATTTGTGTACATGACGGGAGGACATCCATTGTTTAATAATAACCTTACACCTGGGGTCCTAATAAAACTTACGGACATTTGTGTGTTTAAATAGTTTTGGCCTTTTTGATATTTTAGCAATCGGGTTGGGCTATCCCGAAATGCATTTGCATCTGAACCGGGATTCGAACCCCATCCCGTGCACTCTCCTTTCCGGGTCTATTTCCCTTTAACCCGGAGGGCGCGTCACTAAGCAAAACATGTGATCTACCCACGTGTGCCTCAGAACCTATCACGGAGCGTGTGTTTTTAAGCCACCCCCCCCCCCGCCTCTCACGGCATTCCCGGAAGACAGCAGCCGAGTGAGCAGGTACATTGCGGGGAGCCGCGGAGGTTAAAGTAAGTTCTTCTTAACACCGACCTTCCCCAAATTTAAGTTTTCCTAGGGTCCTTTTCTGGCTAACTCCGTGCGGTCTTGGTTTCCAACAGATTTACACCGCGTGAAGATGTCCCGCGCTGTCTGTTCCGACGGGGCATGATTTTGCCTCCAATGAGGTTGGTTCATTCACCCATTTCCTCTTCTTAGAAGGGGGTGCCCTTGTCAACTCATTGTTATCGATCCTCACTATCTGTGAGTTTTATTAACATACATACCGTTCTAAACACTGCATTTTTTACCACATCGTTTTATAATGGTGAAACGAACAATACACTGTTCGCCACGATTTACCCAGCCGAGCAAGTGACTGACACCCGTTACATTATTTGGACGGGAAATCAAGTTGATCTAGGTGCAACTAACCCCATGATCTGGGGTAACACCTCATGTTTGGCGTTATGCTAATTAATTCTGACGCCACAACCTGTATATCACAGTGATCAGAACTGCATCTGATAGAAGAAATTAATTGGCTAATTTCTCTCCATGTGTGTTTGTTTGTCTGTCTCCTTTTCCTTTACAGGTTTTTTATGTATCGCTACTGAATCTATAGTGATCAAATCACGAAAATTTCCTGATTTTCAACACTGTACATATTTTTCACACTACGAGCCTCCTGGGAGGGTGCGCCTTAGCGCGCGCACACCACCGGAGGACCTTGGCTAAGGTCCTGACGAATGCTGAGCAAAATGCAACTTACAGCAGAAACATGTTGACCATTGTTTGATTCTGATTAGGACTCCGGTTCCTTAATTCAAAACCTGAGGAGTCCGTCCACCTTGTTTTTATTTAATGCAGGCTGGCCATTATTAAAGATTTTTGTAAAGGCACAACCTTGCATTTTTTAATACACTTACACTTTCACTATTAGTCACCTCCTAATTTCGGCACTGTTGCACTCACCACATCCTGCTCCGCTGTAACCAGGCGTCGTAGCACGCTGGGGGGACACTCGGTCACCCCAGCGGGGACCCAATGATGAAGCATGTCACCAATTAGTGGTGAGTGAGGGTCCTTCTAATAAATAAGGTTCTTCCCTCTTTTCAGCACAGGGTGATTATTAAGCCCTTTAGGTTTCTTCCTCAAAGTAGGACCCACCAGGCGTACACAAGGAGACAGATTTTCCTTTCCTTGCTAGGTGCTAGCACGTGTGTGAGTATTGATCACATTTGCGACACCAAGCGGGATAATATCACACTCTTTTATTTTTTATTTTTGATATGATTTAAATCCCAGTCACTCCTTTGTTGTTGTTATATATGGCGCAGGACATCATCAACAGTCTCTGCCATTCAAGACTGTGCCCAGGCATCTGCTGAGGGCTTCTCAGAGTTCTCTAGAGCTTGTGTTCCAGCTCGGCCCCTGGGGGGCTGGGTCTTCATGAAGGGCTGGTCTCCGCTGTAGGAAAGTACCCCTTTTGGCTTGGTTACTCCCCACTTTTTGCTGATTCTGATGCATCTTTGCACTGGTCTCTTGCTAACTAGGTTCCCAGTGCCTGTGTTTTTTCCCAAAACTGTTTCCACAATTGGCACACCATTGGCCTACATATAGGTCCCTGGTAAAAGGTACCAGTGGTACCAAGGGCATTGTGACCAAAGGGGGTCTCTAAGGGCTGTGGCATGTATTTTGCCACCCGAGGAGACCCCTCACTAAACCCATGCACCCAGCCACTGCAGCCTGCGAGCTTTGATGCAGATAAAAGTGACGAGTCAACCTGGCACACATCCCTGTGTGCCAGGACTACTACCATTGCAAGAGGAATAGGTAGATCACCCCTACGGCAGGCCTTGCAGCCCTAAGGCAGGGTACACCGTAGATATGCCCCTATAGTGTCTAAGTCCATTCTTAGACATTATAAGTGCAAGGTGAAGCCATACTGACACAAGGGCTGGGAACTTGTCACTATGAGTTCCACAGCTACATATTGGCTTTAACGAATTCCTAGATGTTTGGTACCAAACATCTCAGATTAATGCGCCCACAGTGATGCCAGTGTTGGATTCCTTAATAAATGCCCACAGAGGGCACTTAAGAGGAGCCCTCTAAAAACGTACCAAGCCACTAGTGTGTGCCAGACTAGTATGCACCAGCCTGCCACTTCTAGACATGTTTCTGACCCCCTGAGGTGAGAGCCTTTGCTCTTGTGAGTCAGAAACAAAGCCTGCTCTGCGTGGAGGTGCTTCACACCTACCCCCAGGCAGGAACAACATTGAAGGGTGGTACACTTCAAGGGCTTCCTGCCCTTTGCTATGCTGGCCAGGGCCTCCTCCGCTAGTGGAGATGGCCACCCACCTGACCAAGCCCACCTTTTTGGTGGCAAGGTCATGGGAAAATTAGTAAGCAGGCGAAGTGTGTCCCCTCTCACCACTAAGTGTCCTGAGCAGAAGTGACCCCCTCTGTTGAGAATCCTCCATATTTTTGGGGACAATTCTAGCCAATAGGACTAGGGGTATGCCCCATAACCCAAATGGAGTGGACATACAAAGGGTGCATTCACCTTAATGGTAAGTAGCCTGTTGGCTACTACATTCCAGACCCTCTAACACCCTTAAATTGAGTATTTAGGAATGCCGCTGAGCCTTAATCCTTAGTTCCTGATGACCTAAAAAGAAAAGCCATGCAGCAGAGGAACACTAAAGACACCTACTGACTTGGCCCCCAGCCCTATGGGCATGTCTACAGCACACGGAGATCCTGCGAAAACCGATGAATCGTTCCGCAGGACAGCAGCTTACAAAAACCTCTAGAAGGACGGCTGCCTTAAACAAAGATCCGACCCCCCCCCCCCCGAGAACAGCAGCCCTGTTCAACAAGAAACTCCAAGAAAGGCATTTGTGACTTGCAAACCCGCAAAACCCTGCTTGCAGATCCACCACTGCACCCAACGCCTCTGGCCTGAGTCCAAGTAACCCACCAGTCCCAGCGAGATTCCCCAGCGATCCAGATCCAGAGTCCACCATGGGCTGACCCCTCCTGGTTTCCATGAAGATGCCTGCAGCCTCAACACGAAGGACCCCCTAGGCCGTGACCGGCCCCTGTAAGGCTTTTCCCTTGTCCAAGGACACCACTGCACCCACAGCCCCCCAGCCTTGAGGAGCCCAGTGCTGCTGATAGTACAGTCTTGGTTTTCACTAGAATCTTGTCCTGTGAAGACAGGGTTTGTGAATAAAGTACTTACCTGTGAAATTGCATTCTTGTTTTCCTCTCAGTAAGATAACATTGCTCATGTGAAATATTGCAATAAGAGTATATTATTCTTGATCTGCAATGTATTGCTGTTTCTAAAAACTGTTTATCTTGCTGAACTGAAGTCCTGTACTAAGTAATCATTTACTGCATTGAAAGTATTGCCAGTTTGAAAACTGTACTTACCTGCAACTAGTTTTCTTTGGTTCTAGTAATAAAATTAACAAAGTAATATTGTTATAAACCAGTGGTCTCAGATTTAGTCATTGAGTGTGTGTGATCATTTCTTACCCGAGTGTGTACAACAAATACTTAACGTAACCCTCTGATATGCTTAATTGCTCGCCCACACTACAACGAAAGAGAGCATTACTATTGGCTACTTTAGCCTCTGTAAAGCCTGTGGGGATCCACTGGACTCTGTGCACACTCTACTTTAGTTTGGTATAGTATATACAGAGCCAACTTCTTACAGTCGCTCTTTGCCCGAAAACAAAGTGGAATGAGCAAAAGAGTCCTCCCCGGTCCACAGATCAAGGTGCTGCTTTGAGTGGGTGCCTTCCACCTTCCTGGTGCCAAGGAGGGTTAAGCCCAGCCATCCTCTTCCCACGGGCTTGCCCGGGATGCTCACTTTCCTTGACTATTAAGCTCCACAGAGTGAGGATTTACAGCTCTCCAGTTAGAGTGCAAAAGTTTGAGTTAGCCCCGGTTGCTGGCCATCTGGTTGCCCTGCCCCCGGGCCATCTGGTCACATAGCATTACTATTGGCTACTTTAGCCTCTGTAAAGCCTGTGGGGATCCACTGGACTCTGTGCACACTCTACTTTACTTTGTTATAGTATATACAGAGCCAGCTTCTCACAGTCGCTCTTTGCCCGAAAACCAAGTGGAATGAGCAAGAGAGTCCTCCCCGGTCCACAGGTCAAGGTGCTGCTTTGAGTGGGTGCCTTCCACCTTCCTGGTGCCAAGGAGGGTAAAGCCCAGCCATCCTCTTCCGACCGGCTTGCCCGGATGCTCACTTTCCTTGACTATTAAGCCCACAGAGTGAGGATTTACAGATCTCCAGTTAGAGTGCAAAAGTTGGAGTTAGCCCCGGTGGCAGCCATCTGGTTGCCCTGCCTCCGGACCATCTGGTCACATAGCCAGATGACCAGAGGGCCAGGGACAACCCAGCGACCCATAGTGGGAGAAGCCTCCCACTGGCCTACAACCCTTCCACAACCCTCCCGCCAGCCTGGCAGCAGAGAGACCTACGGGTGTGGTGGAGTCGCAGGTACCCACAGACGGAGACAAAAGCTTGGCTCTGAGGGTAAATTTCAATAGATCACTGTGATGTAGCTGCTCTGCTGCTTACAAAACCCTGACCCAGAATCAGGTTGTCCATGAATGATTTAGCACTGGGTGCCCCACGAAGATGCAGTATACTAAGGGTGATGGAGGCAGCCCCCTTCCGTCCATGCTCCGGTCCCCAAGTGAGCGGCTCTATGCACTGTCCAAAGAGGTCAGCTATCCCAGGCCAACTGAGGCTCCACTGCACTGTAGTATCATTTCAAAGAAAAGAGACCTCTCCACTGGGCTCCCGCCGGCTTCTCTGGGATCGCTTATGTTACCGCACTGGATGCTGCAAGGGCACCGATCTTCACCACTCTGGGTTTAGGGATCTGAACCTGACTCCTTTTCGATAGGCCGAGGGCAACGGAGGCCATCAATCATCCCTTCCGAACAGCGCTTGCCCATCTCTTAGGACTGACTGACCCATGTTCACTGATGTTCATCTGGAATTCTTCTCGACTTCAAAGTTCTTGTTTTATTATTTGCTACTACCACCAAGCACTGCACCTGTGGTGGCTCCACCCAGACCCTTGCCCTGGGCTTCGTGCACACCTCAGTGGCTGTTCTACTCGACGCAACTTAGCCCTCATGGCTCTTAGCGCCAGTAGCGGGCGGGTATTGGCCTGTAGCTCCAGTTCTGCTGTCTATATCAACCAACACCTTTTCTGGGGTCTGATGAGCGTCCCAGGTCGGATGACCGATTTGTATGTCAGATCCATAAGGACTTCCACTAGAGTTTCCTCTGGCTTTGTCATGCCTAGACATAGTTCACCATCTTTCAGGTTCTATCACACATGCTCATGCTCCACCTCCCCAACGGGGAGGGTGAGATGGGCCAGTGGTGAGCCCGCAAATGGCTTTGTGGAGGAATCCCACCTTCTCACCTTCATTGCATCACAAGTTTCAGTCGGTCCTCCAACTTGTGCACATTTTAGACTCCTTGGTACGTGTTCAGGTGGGTAACCAACATTGCTGCAGGCCTCTCTGCCTGGCACAGTCCCTCCCATCAACACTCTTGCTGGAAGCAGGGGACCCAACCCTCTTCCTCACTCTAGGCACACCCCGATAGGGGCCAGGAGTTGTTGCCTGGGGAGGGTGCGGAGGTGATCAAATCACCCTCAGCACCATGGACACAGCAAAGCTGCTGCCAGATTGTCTGCAACCTCTCTGTTGGAGGGGAGTCACTTGCCACCCTGAAGCCTTCCCAGCTGATCGAGAGCCAGTCGTGGTACACCACTGAGAAGGAAAAGCACCCTGAAGGGTTCGGGTGTGCCTGGTCTCCGGTCCCAAAGAGGGGATCTGCCCTCCCAGACAAACGACTTTCCCGCCATGTTGAATCCTCCGGGTTTACTGCACTAACCCCACCTGTTTACCTCTCAATGGTTTCACGCCCTCTTGAACATTCTCTTCAAAGATACGGTACTTGTTGGCTATCGGTCTCATGTCCATATTTAGCCTTAGATGGAGTTTATCACCAGCGGTGGGCTATATTCCCAAGAAACCCGACTCTGAGAAGACCTGATCCAGGTGCACCACATGCTGCTAACAGCCTAACAACCTCTGCGGGGTGAGTCTCAATCAGAAGGACATTAGCCCCCTGAGCATCGCCAGAGAGTAGGTCTCCTGTATGACAACTTTTCCTATGCCTGCCGTCGGGTGGGTATTCAGCGTTGGGCTGTTCCCTCTTCACTCGCTGTCACTGAAGAAATCCTGGTTAGTTTCTTTTCCTCCACTTAGTAATATGGTTAAATTCAGCCGGTCACTATATCTGAGGTTGTAGTTGGATGGCGAAGCTTGGGGGTGCATCGGAAGTCGACCCCTGGGCTGTCAGATTAGTCTTGGTCTGGGCAGAGGTTGCAGCAGCGCACACTTTTTCCCAGATCTGAGGCTGATTGCCATGGAGGCAGGCAAGCACCCCCTCGGACCTGGTGGGACTGGGGAGGTGGGCACCAGAGACGGTGAACTTAGGCAGCGGTGGGACAACACAGACAATCATGGGAATAACACCACCAGATCGCTATTCAGCATCGTCTATAGTCAGAACTACTATCATGTCTGATCGTCTTCAAACCTCTGACTTTTGTTCTTGATTACAGTGGCGTGGTTTGCGGGTGGTGGGGTGGGTACCCGGGCCGTGGGGGGGCAAGTGGGATTGGGGGGAACGGTAAAATAAAAAAGAAACACTTGCCTTGCAGGTCCTGCATCTCTGCTCCTGCTTTCAGAGGCACAGGAAACACAGAAAAGCTTCCCCTGACCAATCACAACACTGCAATGCAGCTATGTGATTGGTCAGCACCCAGGCTCCCCATACCAATCACAACGCTGCAATGCAGCGCTTGGATTGGTTTTGACCGTCCTGGCTTGGTGCTCAGCCAGGGGATGGGGTCCTGGGATTTGTAGCTGTAAAGCAGTCTTTATAGAGAACGGGGAAAGTGTGCATGACTGGTTTGGGTGGCCCGAGAGGGCTGACGAAACAGTCATTGTGCACTTAGGAGTGGGAAAACCACTCCTCCCCTTTCCTGCTCCGGGAGTAGAGGAGCCCCGCCCACCTGCTCTCCCGCAAAGCAACAGGAATGATCATTTTATGTTTCCTTTGCAGTGCACTGCTTAAAAGCAGTGGGGCACCGATCCTCCATCATAGCAGAGGAGCTGCCCCTGCTCGATTAATGAAAACATTCTTGGCAAATGCTTTCACTTTGGTTTGTCTTGTGCCAGTCCAAGAATTTCACCTCTAGCGGCATAATTTGAATGCCCCTGGCCATCCCTCTTAATAATGGCCTCAGTTCCAAAACCAACAAAATTGAACCAGAGTCCTATTTTATTATTCCTAGCTGGAGTATTCAGGTGACTGGCCTTCTTTGAACACTCTAATTTTTTCAAAGTAAATGCTTCGGATCCCCAGGACACTCAGTCAAGACCATCAAAGGGGTGCAGAGAGGCATGGGCTAGGACAGGCGGTAGCTCGCCTCGTGGCAGACTGCCAGCTGGATCCCAAGATCCAACTATGAGCTTTTAAACAGCAGTAACTTTAATATATGCTGTTGGAGCTGGGATTACCACAGCTGCTGGCACCTCGTTAAAGGATTTGAAGTGTACTCATTTCAATTACAGGGCCTCAAAAGAGTTGTGTATTGTTATTTTTCATCACTACCTCTCCCGAGTCGGGCATGGGTAATTTGAGCACTTGCCTACCTCCAAAGGTGTGGTAGCCATTTCACAGGCTCCCTCTCCGGAATTGAACCCTGATTCCCCATTACCTGTGGTTACCATGGTAGGCCCAGAAAGTACCATGAAAGTTGATGTGCTAGACATCTGTATGTGTTGTCACTTTCATTGGGCCGTGCTATCGGGCAGAGGTTATCTAGAGTCACCAAAGCGGACAGACGAGGCCGGATTGGTCTTGGTCTGATAAATGCACGCATCCTGGGAGTACAGCAATCATTGTCATGAATTAGCTCTAGAATTCCCACAGTTATCCAGGTAACAGAAAGAGCAATCAAATAAACCATATCTGTTTAATGAGCCATTCGCAACTTCACTGTACCAGCCGTGAGCACTTACACATGCATGGCTTAAACTTTGAGACACACATATGCTACTGGCATGGTCAACCTGGTAGCCATACCTGATGGAACCGGAGTTGGGAGCCATGTGCTCATCCTGGACTGACCTTCGCACCCCTCCGGAGCCTTTTGGGGAAGCCCAAATGCCTGGGGGGGCTTTCTGGGGGTACAGGTGTAGCACCAACGGGCCCAGCCATCTCCACAGAAGGGAGAGGAGTGCTGTTACGCAGCATGAGCGAGGTACTGGGGTGCCGGACTGAGAGGCGGGGACACCCCATGGAATGGTTGTTCTGAACTGCTGTGAAAATGCACTGGGCAAAAGGGGCAATGGTGTGGCACGCAGGGGCCAGGACCGCAAGGCAGCATCCGGGACCAGGCGTCACCTGACCCCTTCCACTCTATGTGGAACTCTGGGGGGCGCAAGCTGCCCAGGCTGCTGGTCTTCACTCTGCTGGTTAGGGCCTCCATGAATGGGAAGACCTCGAGTCAGACGGCGCCTGGCAGGGTGTAAGCTTTTTGCTTGAAACAACAGCTGAGGGTGGCCAAGCAGCTCATCCCTAAATGGGCCAAGCTTGCCCAATCATTCAGAGTATATGGGGCTGGCTGGACCCTCCACAGTCTGGCCACCGTGCACCAAGATGTCAGCATTGTGTCCCTGCGTGCTCTCAGGGAAGGCATGGTCGGAGGAAAGGCCCATCAGGCAGAGCTGGGAGGCAGGTGTGGGCCCAGGCCCCTGGGGGACTGGAAAGACCAGCCCAGGGCCTTGCAGCACCCGGCTGAGAACCACTGGACCGCAAGAGGGTCCAGAGTACCCTTTCCCTAATAATCTGGAGTAAGGCTACCACCATTTCTTGTAATCTGTGCGCACCGAGTGACAGAGGGGACAGCAGGGCCAAATGCATCAGACCTCCTGGAACCCTGGCTTGGCTCGAGGAAGCAAATGAGCCCTCATAGGGATTTCCAGTGTAGCCCGTCCATCTGGACATGCCATTGGAAAGCATTGCACACATCCAGAGGGCTGTGGGGCTCGAAGGCTGGCCATCCGGTCTCACTGTGCCTCTACGAAAGGGCTTCTGCATGCCCTTGGCGGGGACGGACACTCTGTGGCCTGGGTGCTCAAGCACCAGCTTGGCCTCAGGCACGGGGCTGCGAGGGGGACCCTGATGGACACCCACCCCAGGCCCTTGGTGATGCAGCAGACTGGAGGATGGAACCCGGGGTAGGAGCTTCTGTTCTGGGGCCGAGAGTGGCCCCAGAAGGAGCTCCCTGGCATGGCCGTGCCAGGGACGCCTCCCTGTGCCCACTGGACCCTGTCCTAAGCACTATGTCACACAGCGGGTCTGAAGACGGGGTCCAAGATTGAGAGCTTCCACCATAGGGCGTTCCGGGTCCTGGTCAGAGCTTTTCAACCTGACCCAGCAGGGGAAGCCTTCCCAGGCCCAAAGGAACTCCTGTCCTGGACCCTTGGATGTGCAGACAGCTGGAGGACACTTCCTGTGGACCGTTGCTGCCCCATGGCACATTCAGAGCCTCTGGGCCCGCAAAAACACGTCCAGGGCTCTTTACCTAGTGGCAAGTCCAGGATGGGGTCTCCCACCCTGGGGCTCACCGGGGTCCTGGTCATAACTTACTGAACATGGCTGAACATGGTAAGGCTCCCCTGGCAAGATGGAACACAGTCCTGGGCCCTTGTGCCAGTTTGGCAGGCTGGAGGACGGAGCCCATGGAGAAAGTGCCCGCCCCTGGGCCTGGTCGGAGAGCTTGTGCCCAGCCACGCCGGGGAGGCCTCTCTAGGCCCCATGCTGAGCACTTTGCTATGCGGCGGGCCTTATGACAGAGCCCACGATGGGGGGCCCCAACCCCGGGGAGCTCAAGGGGCCCAGGTCGAGGTCCTGGGTCTTGGGCCATCTGGTCACTGGCTGAGAACCACTGGACCAAAGGGAGACCAGAGTACCATGTCCCAAGTAATCCAGAGGAAGGCTACCCCTTTTCTTGTAATCTGTACACACCGAGTGACAGATGGGAACGAACGCACAAACGCACCTATCCTCCTGGAGTTCTGGTTGGGCATAAGGAAGCAAATGAACCCTCATCGGGTCTTCTAGGGCAGAACTCCCATCTGGACAGGCCATTGGAAAGCATTGATCATGACCAGGTTGCCTAGGAGCTTGTAGCGTCCTGGTGGCCTGACTCGAAGGATGACCATCTGTTCACTCTGTGATTTAAAGAAAGGGCTTTTGATTGTCCTTGGAGAGAATGGGGACTCTGTGGCCCGGGTGCTCTGAGCACCAGCTGGGACTCTGACCCAGGGCCCCAAGGCACCTTAACATGCCAGCAAAGTGGGGGGGCCTCCCCAGGCCTGCAGTACCTCTGTCCAAGGCCCCTGGTGGTGCAGAAGGCCGGAGGACAAAGCCGGGTCCAGGAGTACCCACCCAAGGCCTGATGGGTCCTGGGACGCAGCCAGAGCTTTAGCATTCGGCACAGGGTAGGCATCCATACTGATATGATTTAGGTATGAACGACAAATAGACTATCACTGTGTTGATTCTTTCCCAGGTGACAAGACAAATCCTGTAGATCCTTCGCAATGAAGACCACAGGTTACTGTAGATTGTAATGTTCCACCTACGTGTTATCACTGTCTTTTTGATTATTATTTTTTCACATACACTATTTTGCAGTAGCTTTTCCGTTTTGGTCCTGAGGAAGGCCAAGATCAAAGTACCATCGTCATGGCTGAAACATGTAGACCCTCTTTCTAGACCTACGCAATCGCAAATTTATCCAGATTGCGTTTGCACTGTTTTTATTGTTTGACACCAAGCAATAACTATTAAATATACCTTTTTCGTTTGGTAGTCAATTTTAAAATCACTTAATTACCTTCTGTTGGCACTGCAAACACTTCACTCCACACAATCTCACTCATGCTTCAGAGATCTTAGGAGATCAGACTCATTGTCCTTCTTATAAAACCTATGTGAGCTCCACCATCACAGTGAGGGGTTTGCAGCCCTTGGTTGCACTAGGAATTGCAACTAAGAGGAGATCCCAGATGATGAAAGCATGCAACCTCGGTGGGTGATGGGATTCCGTCCTCTTAAACATGACTTTTTCAGGTTTTTACACTAGACTCGTGTCACTATTATTTGTGCTTTTGAATTGGTCCTTATAGGAACACTGGAGACCCATGGATTCCATATGTGTATATAATAGGCATCCTTGTGCCCACAGGACCCTGTCCTGGGCACTGTGCCATGTGGCAGGCCAGAGAACGGTGTCAGAATGGGGGGCACTCACTCTAGAGCCCGCCTGAGCCCTGGCCAGAGCTCCTGAACCTGGCCAAGTAGGAGAAGCCTGTTTGGGCCTAATGAACCCCTGTCCCAGGTCATTGGTGGTGTGACAGGCCCACGGATGGATCCCAGGGTGGGAGCACCTGACCCTAGGCCCGGCAAACCCGTGTCAGAGCTTCTGTGCCCAGTCACGCAGGGGAGGCCTCTCCTGGCCAGCGGAATCCTGCCCCAGGTGATTTGCCAAGTATTGGGCATGAGGATGAGGCCCAGGATTGGGGGCTCCCACCTTGGGGCCAGTAGGGGCCCCAGTCAGAACCTCTGAACTTGGCCAAGCAGCAAAAGCCTCCCCATGCCAGATGGACCCCCTTGCCCAGGATAGGGGCTCCCTACCCATGGCCCAGCGGGGGCCCAGTCAGAACTTCTGAACTCAGCCATGCAGGAAAAGCCATCTAAGGCCCAGACAATTGGTAATAACACATGTTCTATTATTCTGCTTACCCCCAAGATTTGGACCCTAGCTCAGCCGGCAACTAAGCAAATCTAGCCAACTGGCACAATGTGAAAATAAGACACCGCAGGCTGACTTGTGTGGCTCTCACCACATTTTATTACCCAGAATCCCTTACAAACTTAAAAGTTTGACTAAAAAACTGATTTTCCTTACATTTCTGTAATGGAAAGTTCTGGATCCTGGAGGGAGATACAAACTTCTTTCCACACTGCATTCCCCTAAGTCTCATGATAAAAAATGGTATCTCCCTTGTGTGGGTAGCCCTAGTGCCCACGACAGGAAACAGCCCAAAACGCAACATGGATGCAGTGCATTTTTCCAGCAAAAACTGATCCTTTTTTTCCAATGAGCCTATCGTCACATCTCACTTTCAAAGTAATGATGACAGTGCGCCATGGGAGCTGATCGTCATTACACACAAAAAAATGCCTTGGGTGGCAGGGGAAGTTCTTCACATGCTCCAGAGGCTGAAAAATAAAAAAAATAAAAACCCTGCTGCTGTAAACAGCAAAGGTATTTCCTGGATGTGTGCAGAGGATGGAACAGTTCCATCGTCCACTGTGGCGGAGTATGGAACCGTTCCATCGTCCACACAGAAAGGGTTAATGAGTTGATTCACTAAAAGAAGATTATTTTAATGCATTGAAATTCTCTTAGGCTGCCCTATTTCATGGCCTAGTGAAATTAATTTTGACTTGTGTCTTTTAAATGTTGCTTTAACTGTTCCTGCCTAATGTAACAATTTGACAATGAATTAAGCCTTATTCCTTGTGTGTGTGAATTGGTGGAAATGGATCCTTGGACTGTACCCAAGAAGGAGCTATAAATAAATGTTTTTATTTTATTTTCTAACACTAGCAAGCCTTTGAGAATATCAAAGACTTTGGTTTCTCATGACTAGCTTGGGAAATAAGGCTGGATTAGCAAATGGCACCTGACAAATGGAAGATGACTACACAATGGACAGACCACTGTGGTCCAATCGCTGATGTCACAACTGCATCATCAATATTATGAAGACAATCTCCCCAAAGGAGGGATAGTTGAGGATTAGACACGGAGAAGCAGATTGAAGGGCTCTCATACTTTTTGACCCTTGTTGTCAGATGACTTGGAATGCTTTTACAATTCCTTTTCTTGCTGACAACCTCTGATTTTCCTTTTCCAATGAACTTGCTTATTGAACTCTTTTGGACTGATTTGGTGAGATACCAAAACTGAACTTTCCCGATTTTTGTTCTTTCTCATGTTCAGTGATATTTCCCTAGAGTACTTTAACTTGACCCTTTACTGAATGAGATGTTTCCTCTTTTTTAACCATTCTCCTGCCTTCATTGGTGGTGGTAATCTTTAATGCTTTAACCCTCCTCTTTGAAAATATTTGACTAAATGTGTGGTGTTATGCCATGTGCTATTGGTATTATAACTGAGCTACTTAAAATGCTGCTTGTATGCATTGATTATGAATCTTTAATATAATAGCTACACTTTCTAAATTGTCTGTGCCTGTTATGGCATGAGAGCAGCTTATGGGTAGGCCTGAGTGCCCTCAATTTCCGCTCCAGGACAGACCGTGAGTCTATTTCTGTTATCTCCATCCCAGCAGCACTACTGAGTTGGAGAGATCTTTCATTGAGCATGATGGTTTTGGCGGCCTGAAACAGCCAGCCAAACTGTAATTTGCCTTGAACGAAGTGCACATACCACTCCCCTCAGTGCCTGTCGTCACTGTGGCCCTACCCCAAAGACTTGGGAAAGGAAAATAAAACGATAATAAAAGGGGTTTTACACCCGTTTTATTATTGTTTTATTTTTCATGATTTGGAAAGTGCTGACAGGGGTGGCGACGCTCCTCCGCCATAGCGGAGGAGCCACCCCTGCTTGGCACACGGCATCTATTACCCATCGCATTGATAGAGGGTGATCTGGGCACTTAAAATGTTCTGAATTTACAAAAGGTCTTTTCCTCCTGGGGGTGCTATCTTGAAGGGGTTAATTTTAACAGAAAACTCACTCTCACTCTCACTCTCCCCACCTGTCTCATCTCCTTTAAAATATTGAAAGGAAAACACAAAGATAATAGGATCAGGTTCAGAGGCTCCTCACCCACGCACACAAGTCTCTCCACAACCTGGGCCCCAAGTACCTCAACGACCGCCTGACCTTCCACACGCCCACCCGCCAGCTACGGTCCGCTAGCCTCGCCCTCGCCGCCGTACCACGCATCCGAAGAGCCACCGCCGGAGGCAGATCCTTCTCCTACCTGGCGGCCAAGACATGGAACTCCCTCCCCATCCACCTCCGGCTGACCCAGGACCACCTCGCCTTCAGGAGACAACTCAAGACCTGGCTGTTCGAGCAGTAGCGGCCCCTTTCCCCCAAGTGCCTTGAGACCCTTCCGGGTGAGTAGCGCGCTATACAAATGCTATGATTGATTGAGTGATTGGCTAATTTATTTAGCATTCTAGCCACAGCCCAGACTATAACTACCAGAGTTCAACATATCCCACTCTCCAATAATTCTGGAACTCCCTAAAGAGCACCAGGCATAGAACTTATGCAGAGTTTCACTGCACAGGATGCCACAGACCTCATCTGTGACAAAAACAACAAAGGTAAACACCCTACATATGTACAATAAATTACATCTCCCACTACACACATCTAAAATGCCCGAAATACATACAAAATTAAATTAGGAAACAGAATGCAAATAAGGAAAGGGTAAATAAAGGAACCAACATTTCCCCAGGAAAAATAAATTAGACTATTTATAGCAAATGCTAACTCATTCATACAATGATACATGGTTCATATACTATACCCCTTCATTAGGTTTCAGAGCACCTTTGAACAATTTAACCACTGCAATGGGAGACACAAACTTGGAAAGCCCTTTCATAGTTGGCATTTTCACCACCAGTCGGAGACAACAAGATGTTTGCCTTTCTTCCCTTCAATATTTCAAAGGGTACAATCCCTGTAGTGGCATGAGGGGTCAACATGCACATCACCAACCATCTTCTTACCTCCTATTTCCAGGCTTTGCCATGATTGTTAGCCAGCTAAATATATTATTTAATGGTTCTCTTACTTCTGTCAACTAGGCTGTTCCCTTCTGGTTGGTACAGGGATATTCTCTTTTGAAAAATAGTTTGAATCTCCAAGAATCTTTAAATATTACATCAAACCAGCTACCAACCTTTGTCCATAAGTAAACTGCACAGATATAATTCCTTCCAACATACCACATTAAAGAAATAAACAATGATCTTCATTAAAGTCAATCATTTTAGTCTCCGTTCCAGGCACCACAGCCACTTTAATTTGTCATGAAGAACTTGGGCTGACATACCTGGAAGCTTCTGTATACAATTTGAGTTACATCTAAGAATGTCTTCACCAGAACTTGCCTGGCAGATTGCCTGTCATTAGATAAAGCTTCCCAGATACCATGGCTTTCTTATATATTAAAAACACATTCAAGGCATTAGGCCTTGAGGATCTGTTTGACAAATCCTCCTTTATTGGAGCCAAACATAAATTGATTGTCAAACAATCTTACCTGAATCACTTATGAACATTAGTTTGGAAGGTCTCAGGTCATACATTCTAGCATTAGGTATGCTAGCATTTCTACAAAATGCAGCATTGAGCCCTATTTAGGGTGGATTGAGAATCCCACACATTGACACTGTTCAACTACACTAAGATTGGGTACTTTGCGCATTGTCTGCTGACTCAAATGAATCCTTAATTTCTAGTGGATGACATATAACTTATGAAATGTTCATTTTTCTATGGTTGTGTATATCTATTTAGAACCTGTGAATTTGGATACAGTGTAACCACAAAACCCAGAGTGTATCTGGGATGAGGGAACTAGAGGCACTGGGTACTGGGAGTCAGCAGCCTCCATCATAACTGTTTAAACACAACAGAGCTGCTCCTAGTGGGGGGGATCTAGGTGCAAATGATTCCTAGTTTGTGAGTGCAGACATCTCACAAAAAGTAAAGGACTGGTCTCACATACCACCTGGTGTCATGCTACATCATAGACCAGTTCTCGCCCTCTAAAAACTCGGTTTGATAGAGGGCGGATATGCACCTAACGATGCCCTTCTAAACTGAGTGGGGGCCCTTACAGAAAAAAGTGACACAGTGGTTACCCTCTCACCACAGTTTGGTAAGAGCGGAGCCCATAGTTTTTCTCACTTAGGTCCTGATGAATGCCATGGACCCTACTGGGCCACCTGGCAGAAACATTTTGACCCTTTGACATCGGTGGGGGGACAATTACATCCCCAACACACCGATCACCCTTTTTTTAAAACACCATATAGATGCCAGAAATATTAAATTCAATTTGACATCTGCAATGGCTTTTTAATTCACTTTTTTTCTCTAAGGGCCACCACTTGCTTTAGAAGTGCATCCCTGTTGCCAGGTGCATGCCCGCCCTCTATCAAACCGAGCTTTTAGAGAGCGAGGACTGGTCTATGATGAAGCATGACAGCAGGTGGTGGGTAAGACCAGTTCTTCACTTTTTGTGAGATGTCTGCAATCACAAATTTGGATACTGGCACCTTATAATTCAGTAAAAATTATATTGCATGAATAAGTACTTATACAAATATAGAGACATTCTGCCCATTTAGTGCTGCTTTTAACTGAATGTGTTGTATGAGAGAGAGTGTGGTATGTATGTGGTATGAGATGTTCATGGTTTTGATAGGTAAGTGAGGACGGTTTATTTTCCTAATATATGGAATTTTTGCTATTTAAAAAATAAGCTTTTGTTAAAAAAGAAAATAAAAAAATGACTGGCAATGCTTATAATTGTGAAAATAAAATTATATGAGAAATAATATGTATGTACTATGTGTGTCAATGTGGCTCTACAAAAAAACTTAACAATATCTATGAATAGCTTGAAGTATACCCACCACTAACGCAAAGGTAGTAGTTAAGAGATAGTCTTTTTACCTTAGTATGGGTTCCTGCTGTGGTGCAAAGGCCAAATATTTCATCACCAACAGTTGTGATGCCCAGTATTACTATTTGCATCTGGTATTCCTCTAATTTGCTATATTAGATCCATTTCTTTTTTGATAAACCAATTTTTATTGTTTTCACACACAATTCCAGCCACATATTGCAATGCATAAAAGCATAGATATATACAACAGGTAAGACTTTCTCGATGTACGAATTTGGCAGGTTACAAAATAGTATAAGTAGACATTTCCTATAAATCTAAACAAGTCCCCCCAGCCACTTCCGCCACACCCTATGATATTTCTTGGGACAAATACGTGCCTCATACAGTGTTTGCTCCTGCGCAGCGCACCAGTCAACACCGCTCCGCCAGAGTCCAACGCTCGTGGAATCCGGACATATCCAGGAGGTTGTTATGTCCCTTTTAGCCACAGCCATTTCAGTAGTGACAAACAGTTTTTCATTCCTGGACCCGTCCAGCCCAACTGTAATCCCCAGAAGTGCGTGTCGAGGATCGTGGGGGACCTCCCAACCCAGCACCTCCATAAGTTATTCTTCAATGTCACCCCAGAACCGTGTCAACTTGGGTCAAGCCCATACCATGTGGAAGAAGTCAGCGGGTTCATGTGCGCACCTAGTGCACGCGGGGGATGGACGAAGTCCAGCCCGATGAAGGCATGCTGGGGTCAGGTAGGCTGCGTGCAAGTAGTATAGTTGGACCAAGCGAAGTCTGGCGGAAGCGGTGATAGTCCTAGGGGCCATCAGGGCATCACACCAATCCGCCTCGTCCAGAGTTCCCACCCATTGCTCACATTGATGTCGGAGTCTGTCTAGCGTGGTCGGGGTATTATTAATTAGTGTATGGTAGAAGCGGGAGACTCCCCCCTTCCCCAGGTCCCCAAGCATGATCTGTGCCTCAGGCGGGTTGTGCTCAGGGAACTGTGTGCCCTCAGGGAGGTGTACATGGAGGGTGTGGCAAAGCTGCAAATATTTGTAGAATTGGGACTGGTGAATAACAGGCCCGTAGGTCTGCAAAGGAGCACATATGGTCACTCGCCCATACATCATCCAGTTGAGAGATCCCTATTAGGTCCCAGGAGCGAAAGCCCTGTGGGCCACTCACCTCCTTAAGCCAGGTGCTGTGCCAGAGGGGGGTGCACCGGGTCAATCTGTGTGTCCACTGAGTGTGCGGCAGCACCGCCCACCAGGCAAAGAGAATGGAGCGTGTCATGTCCAGTAGTCGGGAAGGAATGGGGTTCCCATAAAGCATGGTTTGGATGTCAGTCAGTGTCAGCGTGTGCAGCTCAAGCCTGTAGGCCGGGTCAGACCACCCCCGTTAAACCAATCATGTATGGAGAGTAAGCGTGTTGCCAGGTAATAAAAATGTACGTGAGTCATCCCCAGACCCCCGTCAAATGATGGTATCCTGCAGGTGTTTAGGTCGAGGCGAGCTCTCCCGTTCCCCCATAGGAATTTAGAGACCATACTGTCTAGCTCCCGGAACCAGTTCTTTGGGAAGCAGAGGGGGGTATTTTGAAGGACGTAGAGGAACCTGGGAAGAATCATCATTTTAAGCAGGGCGACTCTCCCCCATGGGGTTCAGAGGTAGCGTCTGCCATTTCTGAAGGTCCGATTTGGCTTTCTTAATCAAAGGAGTAATGTTAAGGGCCCAGCCCAAGTCAGGGAGCACGGTCACCATATCCCTAGGTATTTAAACGAATGCCGCCGGATTGGTGTGTTGGACTGCCAGTCATAACAATCTCTGGATAGGTGGAGAGGTACCACCACTTGCCAGGGTTAAGCCGGAGGCCGGAAGCCGGTTCAAAGGACTGGAGAATCCGGAGGCAGTGAGGCCCAGACCGGGCCGGGTCCACCAAATAGATAAGAACATTGCCCGCCTAGAGGGAGATCTTGTCAGCCTCTGCCTTGGGCCAAGCCCAACCTTGCACACTCCTCTCGGACCATATCAAAGTTGCTAAGGCTTCCATCACTAGGGCGAAGAGTAGTGGAGAGAGAGGGCATCCCTGTTGCGTTCCTTGGCAGACAGGAAAGGGCGTCGACAGGACCCCGTTGACTAAAACACAAGCTCTTGGGTGGGCGTAAAGAACACGGTCCAGACTCCGGAAGTTTGGACCGAAGCCCATCGTGATGAGAACGGCGTCCAGAAACTCCCAATCTACCGAGTTGAAGGCTTTCTTGAAATCCATCAGGAGGACCGCCAAGTATGGGGTGAGCAAGTGACGGTGGGCCACGGACAGGTGCAGTCATTGGAGACAATGTTGGGTACCACAGGAGGGGATAAACCCGCACTGGTCCTGGTGAACCAAGACATACAGGTGTGGCTGGAGCCGCTGAGCCAGGATTGTGGCAAAAGGTTTTAGATCCGTATTAATAAGGGAGATGGGGCGGTAGTCAGCACATCTAGGAGCGGGTGGCTGGGATTGGGGAAGAAGCACAATGGTGGCCAGGTCTGTCTCTGGGGGGAAGGAACCCTTGTCAACCGCCTCCACAAACAATCCAGCAAGGTATGGAATGAGGGTCTCGCGATATAGAGCATAGAATTCTTGTGGGAGGCCGTCTGGACCGGGCGTTTTTCCAGAGGCAGAAAGGGTTATTGCCTCGCCGATCTCCTCATGAGTGATGGGACGGTCGAGATCCGCCTGGACCGTGGGGTCTAATCGCAGAAGGCAAGCGCTCCCGGTTTCTAGCAAGCCTGAAAGCGAAAGTGTTGGGGAGTTGGCCGTGTATAGATGGTGGTAGTAGGAGAGGAAGGCGCGGGCAATCTTCCTAGAGGAGCGGTGCACCGAGCCATCCGGATCAACTATTTCAGGAATAATGCGGTTCACCCTGAGATAGGTGGCCAACCTATGAATGAGGAAGCCATTCTTGTCACCCCATCCATATACCCTGGCAAAGTTGGCTAATCTCAGCGTGGAGGCCAGCCAGTAGTCTCTCCCCGAGCGCGTCTCCAGCTACAGACAAGTTTTGTTCAAGGTGCAGCACCTGCTCCTCGCGGGAGGAAATCTGTTGCAGTTGCTCCTGCTGCTGACGCTTAAGCTGGCCCTTAGCAACACCATGGATTGTGGCCTTACTCGCCTCCCAAAGGGTACCCGGAGAGGACACATACCCGTCGTTGGCCAAAAAGTACTGCTTGAGTTGTTGCCCCACTACCTTCCCGAACTCCTTTTCCTGGAGGAATTATGCGTTCATCCTCCACGTCGGACACAGTGAGGGAGGAGGGAGTCCCGAGCTGAGTAAGACGGGCTAGTGGTCAGATAGACCCCTAGGGAGAATATGTAAATCTTAAATTACAGCACAGTCCGTCGAGGGGACAAAGATTGCGTCGATGCGCGCATGCGTGTGATGGGCTGCCGAGGTGTGGGAGAACTGTTTGGTCTGTGGATGCCAGATACGCCATGCATCGCAAAGCCCCAGCGATTCGGACCAGTTCAGTAATTGTTTCTCCTGCGCGGTTCTTTTTTTTTTAAATTTTTTTTTTATTGAAGTTTAAGTTGCAAGATTAAACATATAACATATCCTTCTTTTATCATAGTATTCAAATGCATATTATGATCGTATATTCAAAAGAAGTACAGTATACAATACAATAATAAAATGAAAAAGGTTCATTAAGTCGTTACTCCATCAATCCATTTTTGAATTGGTGTCCAAATTTTTATGCCAAGTAGTTTCCTTCTTTTTCCTTTAGTAGCATAAATTGCTGATTCAAGTTTAAATCTAGCTAAGAGACGACCCCTCCATGTAGAAAATGTTGGCGGTTCTGGGCTAATCCACTGTTGTGATATGCATGCACGTAATTCAGCCATCATAATAAATAATAAATTTGCTTCTTCTATGTCTATTGAATCTTTAGAGACACCAAATAATATTAATTCAGGTGATATAACCATAGTTTTACAGAGAATATTTTCAATAAATTTATGAATATCAGAAATTACCCTAGCAAGCTTTACGCACAAATAAAACATATGTAATGTATCAGCCCCTCTTTGATTACACCGGTTACATTTGATTCCAGCAATAGAACCCCATTTCAAAACTTTTGCAGGTGTATAATAGAGGTCACACAAAATCATATAGTGTTGACTACGATTACGCCCAGAGAATAATATAGAGGTGGCCATCTTAATTGACTCTTTTAGAGATAAGTCCTTTGCACCTAATTTCTCTTCCCATTTGTTACCAAATTGTTAAAGTCATCCGGTAGATAAGTCATTAGAATCTTATAATAATACCCTATTCTTCTTTTATTATTTAGGCTATCTATAAGCAGATTTGGCATTAAATCCTGTCTTGTTATGTTGGAGGGTGAATGTAAAAAACTATGGATCTGTAGATATTTAAAATAATCATAAGAAGGAAGTTTGAAATTATTTTGAAGTTCACCAAAAGAGAGTAATGTTTCATGGTTATTTGTATATAGGTCAGAGAGAAAAAGAATCCCCTTAATATTCCATTTTTTCATCACCTGGTCTCTAAATATAGGTGGAAAACAGTTAATAGAATTTAATGGAGTGTACCTTGTAACTTTTCTAATACCAAGCACTTTTTTGATAATTCGCCAAGCTTTATATGCTGCTGCTAATATCTTGAATTTTGTTTTTTTATAATAGCTTGGCTCTATTATTTTTAACAAATGGTAGTTCGCTTCGGTGCCCAATACAACTTCATAAATATTCGGATACTGTGCCCAAGAAGTGGGGACTTTATTACCAACAATTAAAGGAAACATATATTGAAGTACAGCTGCTAGATAGTAAAATAGAAAATGTGGTGCGGCCCAGCCCCCTCTATCTTTCGGTGTAATCAATTTCTTATATGCTTTCCTAATACCTCTATAACCCCACAGAAATCTTACTGCACTTCTTTCAATTTCTTGAAAGAAGCTTAAGGGCAATTCCAGAGGGATTGTTCTAAATAGATAAAGAAATGTCGGTAGTATGAGCATCTTTAAGACATTGTTTCGACCATGGAGAGACAGATGTAAATGATTTATTCTTTCCAGAGTTGAATTAGCCTTTTTGAGAATCGGAGTGTAATTTATACTAGGTATTTTTGAAATCGGTGTTGTTAATCTGATTCCTAAATAAACTGCCTCAGAAACTATGTTTCTAATTGGCGGTGGATTTGATCCTATAAACAGAATTTGCGTTTTAAACAGATTTAATTTATAACCAGAAAAAGATCCAAATATGCCCGCTAGTTCTTCAATCCTCATAAAAGTTCTTTCAATATCTTTAGTAACCACTACCAGATCATCTGCATATGCAAGAGCTCTATATGTCATACCTCCTAGCTGTAGCGGAGCTATATTCTCATCCCTATTTAACTGGTTAAGAAAGATATCTATGTATATAGCAAAAAGAAGAGGAGAGGATGGACATCCCTGACGTGTTCCTCGTTGAATAGGAAATGATGCAGACTTATTAGGACCTATTTTAATTGCTGATACTGGGTTTTTATATAATGCTTTAAGTGCGTTTATCATTCCTGATCCGAAACCTTTCATATATAACAAATCCCAGAGATAGGGCCACGACACTCTGTCGAATGCTTTTTCAGCATCGAGCAAAGTAATCCCTATAGATGTATTAGAGGCTTCTGCCCAATCCATCATAGCTATAATTCTACGTATATGGTCAGCCGTATCTCTATTAGGAATGAATCCGTGTTGCCAACGAGAGACAATTGATGGTATAATCTTTGATAGTCTTGTGGCAAGTATTTTCGAATAAATTTTACTGTCTGCATTGATTAAAGATATTGGCCTATAAGAGGCTGGGTTAACCGGATCTTTATCTTTTTTTAAAAAAAGTCATAATTACTGAAGTAGCCCAAGATTCTGGTGGTATACCTTTTTGTGCCTCTAGAAAAGTAGCAAGCATATCACTTTTTATGTACCTTCTAAAAACCTTGTAGAATTCTAGTGGAATGAGGTCCGGACCAGTTGCTTTACCTATTGCTAGTGAACTTAATGCATTCTCAATTTCTTCCCATGTAATCGCGGCATCCAACACTAGTTTTTGGTCATAAGAAAGGGATGGCAGAAGATTTCCCGTGGCAAAGTTCAAACATGTATCAGATGAGTAATGGTCATCCTCTTGTGTATAAAGTTTAAGATAAAACTTGCGGAAAACTTCCAGAACTTCCTCTTGTATGTTATGTATTTGACCTGTTTCGTCTTGAATTATGTTGATGGCATTATAGGCTTCTTTTTGTCTAATTCTTTTTGCTAAGATTTTTCCTGTATTTTCACCTATCTCGTATATCTGGGTTTTATAGCTTGCCATCAATTGTGCTAATTTATCTGCAAAGAATTCATAGCAGAGAGCCTTGCTGCTCGCTAAACTTGATTCTATACCCGATATTGGTTGTTGGCGTATTATTGCTGTTATTAATTCCTTTTCCCAAAATAATACTTTCTCAAATACCTTATCCTTCTTTTCACGCATAATTTTCTGTTTTTTAATAGTATAAGACAGAGTCTCTCCCCTTATCCCTGATTTGAAAGTGTCCCATACAATTTGAGTAGACGCGGTTCCTCTATTAATATCAAAAAATTCTTTCATCCACATAGCCAATATATCTAAATATTCTGGATCATATAATAGTTTACGATCAAAAGTCCAGGGATTCGGTTGGATAATTGTTTTATCAGTTTTAATTTCAATCAGTATTGGATTATGGTCAGAAATTATGCGTGGAAATAACTCAAAATTTGTGTCATAAATAAATGATTTTTTAAGAAAAAAATAATCCAAACGTACAAACTTTTTATGTGGATGGGAAAAGAATGTAAACACGGGAGATAAGTTTTTTTTTTCATAAACTACATCGACCAAACCATGATCTAGAGCCAATGATCGCAAAGACAAAAATGACTTCTTTTTAACTCCCTGGTAACAAGATACATCACATATATCCTTATTAGAATCTAGATGAATATTAAAGTCACCACAAAGTATTAATGATGAAGACCAGTTAGGTAGTTCAAGATTTAAAAAGTCAAGCATAGCTGGATCATCCACATTTGGAGCATATATACCGCATATAGTCCATAATACATTATTAATTTTAAACTCTGCTATTGCCCATCTACCATATTTGTCTGCCTTGTGTCGAATTAGTATACCTGTGCATTTCCTAAATAAAATAGCAAAACCTTTTGTTGTTGAGCCTTGAGATGTACATACAGCTAGCTGCATACCTAGATCTTTATATAGATATCTATCCTTCCACACAATATGTGATTCCTGGATACACAGTATATCACATTTCATAGACTGTAAGATTTGTGCCGCTATTCCCCTCTTCTTTTTATTATTCAAACCACATATGTTCCAAGAACACACACGTAATTTTCCCATTTATAACAATATTTATAACAGCATTTACTTCACATATGAGGCACCAATTTAGACAAACAATATGAGTGTATAAGTGTGTAATCCAATGAGATTTCAAATTTTTCTCTCTGACGAAAAACTTAACAAAACATAACAGAATAGCTACCCGTAACAAAATAATAAAAAATCTATTTTTACTTGCAACTTCGTTTTTATCCCCCACCCTCCCCACACCCACACCTCCCTCTGGGCTCCCCTTGAACCCCCCCACCCTCCCCACCCCTCAGTACTGTCAGGGCAGAGGGACATACTGGTCCCTCGTATTGATGATGTGATGAGCGCTAGGTGGTTCTCCTCATGTGGTTCTTGTCATGATTATTATACTCTCTTCATAATCATTAGAGCCACGAATCAGTCAATCATGCCTAGAAATATCAGAGCAAATTTTATCCTTCATTTGCTATATTTATTTACTATGTCAGTTACCTAAAAAATATCAGAGCAAATTTTATCCTTCATTTGCTATATTCATTTACTATATCAGTTGCTAACTTATAGCATGCCTTCTTTCCCCCTTATTAACATATTACATCACTTTCTTACTACCCTGCTAGCCGGGTGGAAGAAAAGAAAGCAGATTTTAGATAGTTTTTAGGTAGTTTTCGCATTTTCAATTGTGTTCATGGTTCATGATTCATTACACATAGCTCATAGCTCATACTCCATAGTTCGTAATCCTCTCAAAGAGACATTAGAAATTCTTTGGCTGCTACCTCGGAAGTAAAGAACATAGAACGTTCTTTATGGATCACTTTAAGTTTGGCCGGGTTTAGAAGAAATGCTTGGGCTCCTTTTGACTGAAATAAAGTAATTAAGCATGAGCGCAAAATCCGCTCCGATCGCGGATTTTGCGGATTTTCGGTAAATCCGCGATCCGCGAACTCTCGCGAATTTACCGAGAATCCGCAATCCGCGATCAGAGCGGATTTTGCGGTCAAAAGTTCAAACCTAAATAATTTACGATGGCGCCGGCAAGCTGCCAGCGCCATCCTCAAATGGTTACTTAATTAGCTTCGACAGGAAGCTCTAACAGATAAGATAAAGCAGGGGCTCGAGTTGAAGCTAATTAAGTAACTTTTGCAGGATGGCGCTGGCAGCTTGCCGGCGCCATCGTAAATTAGTTACATGGTGTGTCTTTCTTCGTGAATAAATATGTGCCCTAGTTGAAGCTTAAATTCAGTGACTCATTCATCAGCCCAAAAATAATCACGTGGCTTTCACGTGCGCAATCCCCGTGCTGTTCCTGTGACCAGGGGCTTCTGTCTCTTAATCTGCTGCTCTGATCGGTCTCTGACCTTTTGTATTCACACAAGGGGCATGTGCGCTCGCATGGAAGCCCCGTCCGTTTGGCCCCGCCCACACACTCGAGGTGTGCACCCGCCCGTCTTCCCGCCATTTACCCACTATGATGGACATTTCACTCAAGGGACCCCCCCTGCGCACTTCGGCGCGATTGCATAGTAACACACACTTGGTCGCTGGAACTAGTTGAAGCGCAAATGCAGTGACTCATTCATCAGCCCAAAAAAAATCGTGAGCGTTGGGAGGCTGGGCAGATGTGCCTTCTTCCCAAATATACCATCGGAAATCCGCTGTGATGCTGCCCAGAGGCATTTGCATCTTTGGCTTTCACGTGCGCAATCCCCGTGCTGTGACCAGGGGCGTCTGTCTCTTAATCTGCTGCTCTGATCGGTCTCTGACCTTTTGTATTCACACAAGGGGCATGTGCGCTCGCATGGAAGCCCCGTCCGTTTGGCCCCGCCCACACACTCGAGGAAGCCCCGCCCCCAAATCCGCCAATCCGCAAAATCCGCGGATTTTGCGGATCCACGATCCGTGAATCCGCAAATTCGTGAATCGTGGATCCGCAAAATCCGCCCATGCTTAAAAGTAATTAGCTGTCTTAATTGCCATCTTAGTTGCACAGTAGCATGACAGTAGTCCGGTCGTACAAAGAACTCAATATCTCGAACCTTGTGCTTTTTATTAGGTCTTGCTAAGTCATAAAGAGCTTCTCTTGCAAGGAAATTATTCAATGAAATCAGAATAGCTCGTGGTTTGGAAGCTGAGGCTGAATCTTGTCTCGCCTGGAACGGAAATCTGTGCGCCCTTTGAATTTCGATCTCCCACTTCCATTGACTTAACTCAGGGAAAGCAGCAGAAAAAAGTTCTATCATAAATTGACGTGGATTTGCATTTTTCTTCCCCTCCTGTACACCCAGGACTCGGAGATTATTGCGGCGAGATCTATTTTCCAAATCTACGAGCTTCCAATTAATCTCCTCTTTCAGACCCTCCATTGATTTCAGTTGTATACTCTGCTGTGCCATAGAATCTTCCATTTGTGAAATTCTACTCTCCGTCTCAGTTACTCTCAAAATTGTATCATTAGAAATTTTCATTACTTTTCTCAGATTATTTTGTAGCTTTTTTACAGCTCCCTGGGTTCGGAGATTTTCAGTTTTAGATTCCTCTCTATGGTGTAGCATTACACGATATAATACTTCCAATGTTATTTCAGGTAATTCATCAGATGGATTATGAGATCCGGGAATTAGAGGTGTTTGAGGTGTTTGAGGTGAATTAGACCTATGTAGTCCCCGCAATGTAGAGTTAGAGTTCTCCGCTTCTTCTTCCCCTCCCCAGTCGGGTCTATTTGGGGACTCCTCTGGGTCTGAATCAAGCTCTTCTTGGTCTAAATCAGAATAAGATTTTTCTCGCTCTTGCAATAACCCCGTATCTTGTACAATCTCTTCTGTACTATCAGAGTCCAACACTTGAGATAGATAATTCATGGAATAAAAGTTACCTGCCGAATCCAAAGACTCTGTATCATCGCCTCGGGTCTCAACAGTGGTCTCACCAGTGATCTTACTGTGGGACGGGGGGTGGACGTGTCCAGATCCGGGGAGGAAACAGCATTAAAGTCCCTTCCAATAAAAGTAGGGCCCGAGGACAGTGAGGACACGGGGTCGATAGAGTTCTTAGATCCAGCTTTTACACATCTTGGAGTGTCTCAATCCCACAGGGCTATCCTTAAGGCTGCATCAAAGTTCCTCAATGAAGCCAAACTTTTGTTCTAGGGTGGATGTTCACAATTTCACAAGAAGACAGGAAAGGTAAACATTTAATTTAAGGCACGACAATTACACAAGTGATGTGGTGACTATCAATAGTTGCGCACAGGTGCAAGGTGACCTGCTTTCGACCTTTAGCCAGGCTCTGCACCAGTTCATGTATTCACGTAGGCAACATAACCAGCTGGGCATGGACTACAGCCCTAAGAAGGACTGTTGATCATTCATCTTTGTAGATTTTTTATTTTGCCAGGTCCTGCATCCAGCCACCAATTGCACATAACTACTCTGCGTAGCCAAGTGCAGTAGCCCCAATTGTCTCAATAGCACCTATTATTGCATTTCCATTGAATAGACTGCATGGTGTTAACTGGCTGTGTTGAGGCCTTTGCTCACACCCTGTGGGTAGAGCTATTACTCAAGGAATATGATCAATGCTGATTTTCAAATGAGATCTCATCAGTTGTATTATATATGATGAAGTGATATCATTGATGATGTAATTTGTGATTACGTTAGTGAAGTCATGTTTGTGATAAGCTGTGCAGCTCTAGGGTGTGGTTTATAGGTTGCATAGCTTAATGCAATTTGAAAATGTTAGTGAATTTTAGGTTTTGTTTTGTAACAAGCCACTTGGAACTGGAAAAGTAATAGTATATGTAGTCATGTCCAAAATAGACACAGCCAGCTTTCCCAAACAAATTCGCCTTCTTGTGCAGCACACACAAGTATTCCAAATGAATTTATAAATACCTTAGTTAAATTGAAAATAAATATTTTAACCCTCTTACCCTTTGATGTGGTAATGGTCGACGGTGTCATGATAAACACGTTAAGGTGTATCTTCAAGGTATAGGTCAGCCGAGGTGAAGGGGAGACAATGGTACATCTACAATAGCAGCCACCATTACTCATAAAGGGAGTACACTCTGCATCTCCCCCGGTCAGTAGAGCACACCACTGGCCATGAAAAAAGGACAAACAGTATCTCCAGAAGAATTACATAACTGTCAAGTTCACTGGGGAAGAAACACAGATAAACTGGAAAAACTTTACAGGCCATGATGGCATAATTTTACCAAGCTGTGAGGGGGCTTAGACCAACAGCTTTATTGCAATTTTTCTACTAACCCACTTTGTATTGTGGAGCACCTCATACTAAAGGGTTGCATGGTTTATGGTTTACTGATAAAAGTCTACCTTTGATGGTCTAATTTTTCTGCATGTCAGTTAGCAGTAGTCATTCAGTGGCAGAGGCTAGGACCTTCTACCATATCTCCAGGGTCTGTCCCTTAGGATTAGATAATTATTTGTATCTTAGAATAGGAACCTCTGCAGCAGAAACAATTTGTCTATCAATTACTTCCACTTTCTGGAGTCTTAAGCTCCCAATCTTGAGGACCATTATGTGCAGACTCATCATGAGGAGTATCTGAGAACTATGTCACCCTAACTATATCCTCTGATCTTCAGGACTCTCATCATACGCATCAACTAGGCAGCAGCACAGGTATTTAATGCCAATAGTGAACTATGCTTCCTCCCAGCTCCCAAACAGAGAAGTGAAGTATTTAAGTCAACATTTTGATTTTACTGGTTTCCCTTCCTACCACCTTTATGCCACAGACCAAACCTGACTGATGGAAGCGATGATCAGAGAGAGTTAGATTGGGCTGGTATCCTAAACTAGTATTTATAATGTAAGAGGGTTAGTTAACCAAGAATACCAGACTAAAAAAATCAACTACCCCTCCCCTCCTGCACAGCCAACCTACCACACCTTCAGAACTCACAGCACGACTGTCACCTATGCTCCTACTTAGCCTATGCAATTTTGCAGCCCAGCCAGGTAGCTCCATAAATTACAAGGCCCAAGATTGAGACTATTAGCGATCATGATGGAAACCTACCTGAGCATTATCCTAACATACCATCACTGCCTTAGCTGCTCTATTGGTGTGTAACTGTAAAGAAAAGAGAGAGGATTTGCCACTGTTTTAGGAGAAGTAACAAACACAGACTGAAACTTCCCTGTTGCTTCTCAATAATAGAGATATTGCCATCGTCCAAAGAGGTTGCTCTGAATGAAGTAATCACAACACTGACACTGAAGCCTGATCCTTCATGACCTTCATACAACTTTTCAAAGTTTTAAATTATGAAATTCTTCACAAAGGCACAACCATGCCCCCCACCTGGATGAAGGTAGACAACACGGGTAGGTTGGATAGGCTTAAAAATAAGTCAAGTAACCCCTAAAAAATACAAACTAACAGTTGACCTGGAAGACCTAAACTATTTTCACAGTGTAACATACCTTCCATTCTTAACACAAATCCTTGAAATCTGCTACCTAACTCAAACATTGCATATCAGAAAACGAACTTGGGTGATCACGACTCTTATCTATACATATTTCCAAATCGATTATTTGTGCTTTATGTAGCTAATCACCACGCTCGTCTAAACATCATAACAGAATGTCTCAGAATGAATGAAAGGACCTGCGTGAGGTTTTATTCCTTTTTAACCCAGAAAATAAAATTTTGCAACACCCAGTTGGAGATCTAGCTCTTCAACAAATACACATAGGTATTCAATCTGTTCTCAATCACTCTGACAACCCCTACCTCTAACATTGACATACTTTGCTGTACCTGAAAGTATGCACCCCACTGACACCCTACTGTTTGATTCAGGCTCTTGATAATTTGTAACATCGAAGGCCACCACCTCAAAATGACTTTTCGAAAAAATAGAAGGGCTCATACAAGGCTTAGCAGATGAGCCACCATAATCTGATAAAAAACACTCACCAAACTTCGAGATGCGCACCATGTCAAAGTGTCCCCGTCAACAGGGAAAGAGCAAGTATGAAAAAAATATAAAGCTTTTTTTGTTTTACAGAAAGAGTCTCCCAAATGGAGGGTTGATTCAGCAACAACAAAAAAGAAAAACAATGTCCCTGATGTGCCTGGAGCTTACAAATAAGTATTGCCACACACAAAAGACATATTATACTTTCTTATTGAATACAGTTTTCTTTTCCTCCAATTTCATTATCAACTGAATTTTCCTGTTGCATCTATTGAGGTTGTTGATGACCCTCTAAATAAGTTCTGCCATTGATCTAGTGTCAGCTTGTGTTCAATACCTTGTTGACTAAAAAGGTTATGATCATTAAGAATGCTCTAATGAACCAGCATCTACAATGTATACTCTACTATTCTCTCTTCTCCTTCATTCTCTGCTAGGATAAATCAACATCTATTGACTTCTATTGAGATAATGGTACACTCTTATTGGGGTTTAGGTTGCCATGGAATAGCAGCCTAGTGCCTGAGCTTTGTTGTCGGGTACCTGCACAACTAATAAAGACTAAGGCGGAACTAGTGAGGAGGAAAAACTGTGCTCTGTGAACTTTCACGCATCATGAAGTCATGATATAAGTACGAGCATGAGTATACCCATTGACTATTGCCTTCTGAAGATGTATTTTTGAAGTATTGAAGATAGAAACAATGTTAATTGGAGATCGGCTGCCTCTCCAAAGCATTTCAGAAATATTGAATCTGTTTATCATTGCCTCACAAGAACTCAATACTTGCTTCCCACAGGCTCAACATTTTTGCTTTTCTTTGGCATTGCCTCTGCTCTGTTGTCTTGGTAGATTTTGCATTTATGGGGTGCTTGAAAGCTCCTGTTATTGACTGCAAGTCCAATGCTCTCCTTCAGATTCATTCAGCTTAGTCTTCAAGACTTCCTATGACACTTGAGTTGATAGTAACAACTCTCCCTTTGTGGCAGGGCCTTGTCTTTACACCTGCTTTGATTGTGTAGATGGACATTTCTCCTTTCTATGAGTAGTGAAGCCTGCTTTTCTTGTGGTAACTAAATTACTTGCTCTTTCTTAAGTCCAGTTTCCTGCATACGCTCTGCAATCTGTGCACCATAATCAGAATCCCTCCTGCCCTTTAGCTACCTTCACTCTATGTAATACAATACTTAGCATCAGAGCTCAACTTACTTTAGTGAGTACCTGTTTTATTACTTCTGCCCTCTCAAACAAGTAAATGTGCTCACCTCTTCTTCAATATCTATCCTGTCTTTCTTTGCCAGGAAGAATCAACGCACTCCTTTCTATCTTAACCAGGATATTGTCTACATTTTATTAATCTGCAACATACATTTTTATTGTGTCTCCAGTTCAACAATATTCAAGTTGTTGGGAGCGTCATTTAAGTTAAACATGATCAGTTCCTGAAGTCTCACGGGGTTCTGCAGTTGTTCAAGGAGGGTGGGTATCAAAATAGATTATGTATGACCCCATTACATCTGAATTTTAGTCTGTCAATGACTTCCATTGTTCTGAGTCAGCCAAGGTATTATCACACGGAACCCTGGATCATATTAGGCACCCATATTCTTGCTATACAAATAGTAATAGCATAGCATAGCATATCCACCCATATCACAATTTATATGCAGATGTTGTTAATTGTCACATTCATCTGGTAAGACACTGCCCAAGGTTCCTGCTTGATACTATAGTATGTTCGAAATTCTGGCAGCTTAGGTGGTAAAACACAAGCCTCACTTACTGTCCTGTTTGAAAGGAATCTCCATTGTGAAAAGAAGCAATAGAAATTAATTGTTCTAGATTTAAAAAGGCTCTGAATAGATCAGGCTAGGTGCATGTAATCAGACAAAATATTGGGTGTTGAATCAAAGTAGTGGCACTTAGAAAATGCAATGTTATGCATTTTTCTAAGAAATCGCAAATTACCATGAACTTGAAGTTGATGGTAATTTGCAATTCCAAATTTCGAAAACACAATTTGTGAATGCATGATGCATTGCATTTATGGAATCACAATTTGCGATTCCCTAACCGCATTTGCAAATAAGGAAATCACAAAAATTGAGATTACCTTAATTGCGAATACCTTTGGGCTTGATGCATCAGAAATAGCATTTTACCGGTATTAAACAGGCCGATTCTGCGAACCGGTAAAATGCTTGATGCATGTACCCCCAATTTTTCATTAGGAATTTCAATTTATTAAAAGGGATATATAGAATCATCAAAATCCCCATTATTTCTCGATAAATATGAAATATGTATACATTTTGAAATTGAAAACATTTTAATAAAATATTTTAAAATAAATTAGCAATTAGCTTTTGTTTTTAGTTTTTTTACATTAAATAAAATGTAAATATATTTCTTAACAGTTTAAATAATTTAATTATTTTACCACTAGATCCTATGGGTTTTATTTTAAGTCCCTAGCTCCATTTTTAGATCGAGCATTCAAGACCTCTTGTATATACTTTAGTATATACTTCTATGTGTATGTACTTTGTGGGCTCTGGAGAGCAGCCCTAGAACTTGTCGGCTTCCACTTAGGGACTATTTTTTCTGTTTAACTGCCTCTATTTACCTGTCTAGATAGAAAACGACCAGTAGAGCTCAGTAAAATACCAGAATTGCTTTCTGCTTGTTCAACTGCCTATTTAACTGTCTTGGTAGAAAACGACCAGTAGAGGTCAGTAAAATACCTGCACTGCTTTCTGCTGAGGGACTTTCTTTTTTTAATTTTTCTGGCAACTGCCTCTATTTAATATTCTTGATAGAAAATGACCAGCAAAGGTCAGTAAAATACCAGAATCACTTTAGAATTCTCTAGATTCCAGTCCATAGAAATTGTCTTCCGCAATCTTGTATTTTCAGTGATATGACCACCGAAGGCCCTGATTTTATATTAAAAACAGAGCTTTGGCCTATACCATTTCCCGCTGAAAGGCAATATTTCTCTCCATGTGTTCCCATACCTGGCGTGTTACGCGGTTTGGTGCTTACTCTCCCTCCATGTTAAAGAACAGTAGATGTTTTAGCACCCAGGTTAATGTGTTGCATAGCTAAATAAATATAAGACCCCGAAGGCGAGACAAATTGCATTGCAAATGCTTGTTTTCTATGAGAGAGTGTTGCAGTACATGCAAGTGGCCATGGGTGGAGCTGCACTTACTCCAGCTATGAACTGGAGTACAGTTACAACTGTTTTGGGGGCTTTTAGGCTACAGACACTATAGAAAGTTAGTTTGTGAATAGCAATGGGCTTACTATTTTATGCGTGTGTGCATGTCCCTCTCCAAACCCCTCCTCAACCGTCCCTTATCCTCCGCCTTTTACCCCTTCCAGGGCCGGACTGACTACTGGGCAGTTTGGAATGCTGCCGAGCTGGGGGCTGCTTTCACTGCGGTGGGGGCTGATTTCGTTCATGGAGACCTGCGTGTGCTTCGAAATAATTAATGCAAAACGAATTTCGTTTAACACACGCAGGTCTCCATGAACGAAATCATCCCCCAGCTCAGCAGCATTCCAAACTGCGCGGTAGCCCCTCCGGCCCTGACCTCTTCCCTTAGATCATAAATATTGCCCATTTTCCAGTCACTCTCCTATGTCCCTCACTTATGTGTGTGGAGACCCTACAGTTGAGTCTAAGATTTCTCATAAAAGATAAGAGAGACGGAGCAGAGACCACTTCACGTAGGTATGCAAATAGCATTTTTTACAACTATTGATGTAGTACAAAATGCACTTTGCTACCCTCAAAGTTTTATTGAATTCTAAATGTTCGAAGGGAAAGTACTGCACGCCGAGTGGCTACAGCTCCCAAGGAAAAGAGGACAAAGAAGGGTCTGTGGTGAGGTTTAAACCCCATACTATGCCCTTAGGTGCAACACACCCCAAGCAGAAGTGACGCCTTTCAAGAAACAGGCGGCCCAGCCCTGAATGGCCTAATAATAAAGGGAGAGGAACAAAGTGCCCCTTCCTCATAGGTCAGTCTTCCCAAAGGGAGAATAACTAATGGCACACCCTTGCGATTTGCAGGGAGCGGCAGCAATTTTCAAAGAGGAATTTTTGTAAAAGCATTTTTGACAGGCAATGGCCCCTGATGATTGCTTATGCTGCTTTATTTCTATTAAGTCCACAGAACAACAGAGGTGTGGATGACTGATTATGATTAAATACTTACAGGCAGACCTGCTTAGTAGACCCGAAGCACTGCTATTCTCCCTCAGGGATTCTGTAAGTGTGGGAGACTGAATGATTCATGAAAGAAAATTGAACCTAGCAAATGGGCTGAAAAAGGCTTGTTAGGGGGCTTCACAAAAATACTAATTTCCTGTGTTTTGCTGTCAGTTGCATTTAGCTTTTGCATATCATCTTTACCAAGGAAAGGAAGCGGAGATGGAGAGGAGTGGAGCAAAGCTGTAAAAGCCAAAGCCGGAATTTGCCACTTTCCTCTCGACTCATGACTGAGTCACACGCACCAGGGACCTCTGACTCCTAGCTCCTCCTTGTTTCACTAAGCTCCCTCTAGACACTTCAGTCTATAGAGGGGAGAGAAAGCCTCCATCTTTTACCCAAAGTGGGCTTGTTAAAAGTCAAAAACTTCTAAGAACCAACGACGGACATTAGGTCCTGCACCTCTTTCCACGTTAAACGGAGTATGGTCCAGTGCACAGCAATTCCTGTACCTGCCGCTGATTGGTACCACTGCTTTGCAGATAGAAACTGGTATTTTGAATGGAATGGTGCACCAGGAGGGTATATCACGTTCAAATGAAATTCAAAACAATGTATCTTTACAGAATCAGGTTCAATCCTTTATTTTCTCCTCAGATACCAACACATGTACATGAAAAATGTCCAGCCAATGCGTTTCGTTCAAGAAAAAGGACTTTTCCGAACTTCCTCGGGGCTGTAAATAACATACAAAGACATATATAAACACAACTGTGCAATACACCATAAAAAAAACCAAATACAGTCATCGAATAGGCAAATAACAATGAAAAGAATATTCACAAGATTCTCAACAAAACACGAAAACTAGCACAAAATCCATACATTAAAACAAGCAAAAATATAAAGAAAGCCCATAATTTGAAAATAAAGGGCCTATACATACATATAATCATGACAATAGACATAATATGCTAAAAAAAAAGACAAGACTATTCATCGGAAGACACAAAAAGAAAAAACACAACATAAATAACAGTGTGTTGAGGAGCCCTTCCCCTACTCCTCTAGATTGGGGCAATACTGGCAAACCAAAGGGGTGCCATATTCCATCTAAAGTGTCATCCAATAGGTTTTCCACCTCGAGATTCATAGAGAAACCAGATTGTGGACCTCATGTTGTAATCAAACACATGAACCACATGTTACAATATGTTCCAAATGTACCTTTCGGTAAAGCATGTTCATATTGATAGAGCGTTTAAGAGTGGTCACTGCGATAACTTATTATCTATAAGCCCTTCCCAGTAGAGAGTTCAAACATACCTCATCAGTAGAAGACATACATCGAGGCCGCAGCGGAGGTGAGAGGCGCGGCACAGGGACTGCGAGGACCAGCAAGCAACATCAGCTGTGTCCTCTTCCCGTGAGAGCCGCGCCCCCTCCCAGTGCCACGCCCCCTCAAGCAGCGCTCTTCACCTCTCGCGGCCCCCGCTTCGCAGGTGCCGCTCGCACAGAGGTTTTTGCCACTTGACTTTGGATCAGTGCTACAGGAGTAGCCAACCCGCCTTCCAGCCTTTCCAGAGCCTAGCGTGAGGAGAAGACATACATCGAGGCCGCAGCGGAGGTGAGAGGCGCGGCACAGGGACTGCGAGGACCAGCAAGCAACATCAGCTGTGTCCTCTTCCCGTGAGAGCCGCGCCCCCTCCCAGTGCCACGCCCCCTCTAAACAAACAGGAATTTAGGTGAAAGCAGTACCGCGCATCGCGGGACGCGCGCAGGCCGAAGCCCGGGGCGAAGCCCGGGCCAAGGGCGGGCCCGTTGTTGCCCGTTAGTGACCGGTAGAGACCGGGCCCGGGCCACTCCCCTTGGCTCTGGTTTACAACAGCTTGTAACCTACTCCACTCCAGAGCTCATTACTTCTCAGCATACTTGCATCATGCTTACCAGAACCAGAAAAAACGCCAAAACCAAATCCAAAAACGCCCAAGCCGTAGCCAAAATAACTGGACCAATTGACCTATTTATCTCACAGACAAACGAGGCAATCAACCAGAGCATATCTCTACTTGAAAAAAGAGTCTCTCTGGACCTAATGAATGCGAAACGCTCGTCACTGGGCACCATAGCAACTGCAGCTTCTCCCATTCATCAAACTCTCCCAAACTCTTCTCTCCCTGTGACTGTGCTTGCTCATGACACCAATACAATTCTATCTACAGTAGATCTATCTGTAACTCAATTTGAGTCAGATCTATCATCATCGTCAGATAATTTAGAGGCAACTCCCGATTTAGCAGCTTGTCAATCGCTCGAAGGTTCTGACACCAACATAGATATTTACCTTCGAGGGGTAAGAGAAGGAGCCATCCCTAAACAAGGTAGTACAAACCCCACTGACAGTGTAGCACCCATGGTGTCTTTCCCCGGTCACGCGACGGTACAGGGGGGGGAATCACTAAATCAAACCACAAAATCTGTCCAACTAATCTCAACAACCCCATTACAAACTAATCTTTTGCCTCCTACCACCTATAACGAGGCTACTGACAAACCCTGTGGAACTTGTAAAACTACTTCTTACATATTAACTGCACTAAAAGACCTCTTGCTACAGCACTTGAAACCTATACAATTAAGTGTTAGGAATCTCGAAGCTCAAATGGCAATTCTTTCCACTACTCTTCACACTACGAGTGCACATTCCGCAATAAAAGAGCCCCGTAATGTGACTCAGTATCCAAAAACATCCCACCAACAACAACCACCCAAAGTAACAAAACAATCAACTTTGATCACCCATTCTCCTCAAAACCCAAAACACAACGTTTCAAAGCAAAACTTTCAAAAAGTAACGTCTCAACCACAACAGACCAAAACAATCTTGGCGACGAATCAACATACACCTAATATTGGCCCGGTAACCTTAGGTACAACAGGGGCCATACCGGGAAATGTGATTCCAACTCAAAATACCAAAAAGACAACACCCTTACCATCTAAATCAATGGCCCGTCCCCAGCTTTCACCAAAAAAGATCCCAAAAAAAACACCAAGAGTTAGACGTCCAGTTCATCTGCCCCCAGAGGCCACGCCATATACATTTATACTCACTGGTGTACCCGAACTAACAGAAGACACCTCAGAAACCGCCGGGTCACTCAAAAACAAGGTCATACAATGGCTAAGCATTAACAGGCCACTAGAATTCCATCACTCTGGAGGGATCTCTACAGTCCGCAGGGTGACTTGGGTAGGTAAAGTACCAAAGTTGATCCACGGAGATTGTATCATCGTATCCTGTAGAGACCCTTCCACTGTGGACCATATTTGCTCTTGGCCCTCGTTGGAAAAAAAGGGAGGAATAGATGCTCGCCATCTCTCTTTCTTTTATCCTCCAACTAAGCAACATCACTATACCCCAACCTGGAACTGGCATCAGCCCCAAATTGAACAATGGAAGCAGGTGGGGCATACCTATGACCACGGAAGCAGAAACATACTTAGAGATTGGCCAAGGCAGAACTGGCAGGATAGACCCTATCACTCTTATGAAGGTTGGCAGGGCTTTCCCACGCAAAATCGCTTTGACTGTCTAGAGATGGTGGATTGACCGTTTTGGTCTGAATCCAAGAGAAAGAACACTAATATCACCTATCCACCAGTGCATCTAACTCATGAGCGACCTTCACCTAAATCTGCTCTGAAAGTAAAACAAACTTCCCCTTTCAGTATAAATCAAAAGCCAGAGACAACCGCAGATGTCTCCCTCAGTTCCTCAAATGTTACGTTCGCATTAATCACTGATCCCCTAGGGATAGGGCCCGATTCACAAGTTCCTCCAACAAAAGCTTCAAGAGATCCTACCAACTTTCCCCAGACTCAGACAGGGTATCCGACAGAAACCCCGCCAGTGAGTCCCTTGAGGGAATTGCCTCCTTCCCATATATCCCCGGAACCCACCGACCTGAGTCTTTCCATTGCATACTGGAACGTCGCAGGTCTGTCCTCTAAGATAACATCAGAGCCTTGGCTTGATACAGCCAGGGAACACCAGATCCTCTGCCTGCAAGAAACATGGTGCACAACCCCGATGCATCTAACGGGATACAAAACCTTCTTCACCCCAGCAGTGCAGGGAAACATGGGCAGGCCAAAGGGGGGGCTTATGATCTATATTGCTAATACTCTTCCCTTCAAATCCACAAGACTTCTAAAAGAAACGTCAACATACCAAATTATGCAGATAATCCCCACAACTGGTAACATCTATATTCTTATCAACTATTATAATAATTCGGCCCATTGGACTGTTGGTCAAACTTAACAGAGATTGCCACTTCTTTAACAACCTTCCAAACCGAAAACGACAAAAACACAACATACTTTGTATGGGGCGTCGACTTTAACTTGCCTCTATGTCCAAACCATAAAAGAGGAATCTGTGGGCTGGAAAACGAACTTGCAACCCCCATACCACATTTTGCCCATACGATTTGTGGAAGTAAGCTGAATGACATCATATTCTCCCTAGACTTGGACTTTATGAACGAACTAGTAAACCCGCAGCAGGACTTCCTACCAACCTTCCATGGAAGAGGCTTTCTAACAACTATAGACTACATAATAGCCTCCCACTCACTTAAAGGGCAACTAGCACACTTTGAAACTGAGACTAACCCAATGAGTGACCACTATCCACTCAGTATAAGGATCACCATCACAATGGCAAATGACCACCCTGCAAAGCCGAGCCTTCTCAACCAGCACTCACTTGTCATGAACAAATTAAATGGCTATACGGTCAAATGGGCCAAGATCGACCCGGAAGAGATATCCCAGAGGGTCCTCGGAAAATCCGAGCACTTGATATCTGAATGTATGTCCCTGGAGTCATCACCTCAAACAATCGTCAGCAGTTTCCAAAGTATCCAAGAAACGATAAGGGATGAACTATTTGTCAAGCTAAAAAAGAATAACAACCCCCCTACCACGAGATGGTTTGATACCGCTTGTCGAAAGGCACTTTCAACTCTAAAAGAAGCTCTACATAGACCTACGAGGGACCTTTTAGACATTTCCAACTTAAGAAAAACAGGGATCGTAAAAAACAAATCAAACAAGAACTTTGGTTACAACTGCACGACAGCTCCCAAAGAAAGGACAGTACCCTATTCTGGCAAGTCATAAGGTCCCCATTCCTGACAAATGGCAGAGAAACCAATCATCTAGACGTGGCAATAACGGAAGAGGATTGGGTCACCCATTTTTCAAAAATCTTTGGCCCACCTGCGGGCGGTGTAGCAGGAAATGGTACAGGAACAAGCGAGGACCATCTACAGGAAAACTACACCTATCCGATAAACATCCATTTCCATCTTACCGAAGTCATAAAAGCAATCAGGGCATCAAAATCTGGCAAGGCCTCTGGCCCCGATGGAGTTCCAATGGACATCTTTCTCCACAATGTAGAGTTCTGGTCCCAGCTAATCACTCGGGTCATGTCAGCTGTCACCTCGGTCGGGCTTTTCCAGTCGTGGTCGACGTCAGTCCTTTTACCTATCTTCAAAAAGGGCGACCGTAACGACCCAGCCTGCTACAGACCAATCTCTCTTCTGGATTCCATGGGTAAGATCGCGGGTCGAGTGCTCCTGGACCGTTTACAAACATGGGCCCGGGAGAATAACATCATAACCGACCTACAATATGGTTTCCAGAAGGGGCTTGGGACTGTGGAGCAGGCTCTTAACCTTGCCCTTCTGGCCGGGAAATACGTTGGCGCCAAAGGAGGTAACATCTTCCTCGTCTACGTCGACCTAAGTGCGGCATTTGACTGCGTCCAACATCCTAAACTCTGGCAAATACTTAGCGACCTTGGAGTGGACCCTCCACTAATAGCTTTTGTACGTGAACTATATTCTAATGCCTCAGGGCGTGTTAGATTTGGCACCAGTGGTGAATTGTCCCGCCCATTCGAAATAACCAAGGGAGTAAGACAGGGATGTGTACTGGCTCCCTTCCTGTTCAACCTCTATACAAATGGGCTTGAGCAGGCTATGCTAGAAGGGAGCCAGGACCTACCGCAGATAAGTCAGCGTCCGATACCAACACTTTTATATGCTGATGACTCAGTAATTCTGGCACGAACTCTAAACCAACTCCAGAGACAAATTAACAAATATGCTACATTTATGGACTCACTCGGCCTCAAAATAAACATAAAGAAAACCTTTATAATGCATATTGGTCCTAGGGTCAAACACCCTAAACCGATAATGGTCGATAAAATGAAGCTAGAAAAAACGTCAGCCTACCCCTACCTGGGAATTTTAGTGGATGATGCGGTAAACTGGCGCCAGGCAATTGATGCCAGAAACCTTCACTTTCGGAGGGCAACATCGGCCTTGATGGTCGTTCTCGAGGAAATTGGGAAAACCAGCGCCACCTGAACTCTTAACCATATACTATGCAAAGTGCGACAGTGTGGCTACCTACGGAGCTGGTGTCTGGGGTTATGGACGTATAGACCAATTACAAATAACAGAGAATGGCTTTATTAAATATGTTTTAGCCCTCCCCCAAAGTTCCCCAATTCTAGCTTCGCATTGTGAGCTAGGTATGGAGTACATTGGAGACACCATCCGCTCCCAACCAATTTTATTGTGGCACCGAATATGGACTAACCCTGAATGCCACCTAACCCGCTCTCTCATCACAGACTGCTTAGCCCTGGCTAACTGGTGAAAAATTCCTTGGCTGACTTACATCTGGAACTTTTTTAATGACTTAGGACACAAATCTTACTTTGATGACCCCGAATCAATCGAAGACATTTCCAGGAAGAAATTAAAATCAATGTGTCTGGGCCACCTGCGAGAACTGCGGAATCAAACTGAGATCTTAAAACCCTCTAACGAAAAAATCTGTGCACAACAGTCCTGCAAAGGCATACAACCATATTTGACGCCTTCTATCAAATTACGAGAAATTTTTATTAACAAGATTTCGTTTTAACATCTTTTTTCGCTTAGTTACATTTCCTGATACTCAAAATTGGTCCCACAACCTGATAAAATGCCCATGCGATGGAACTTCCCCACAGTCAACGATCCACGTTATTTTATTCTGTAAATACTATAAATTTCCACGGAAAAAGTGGATCATTCCATTTCTTCGGTCCAGTGGCTATAGACAATGCAATACTGCGCTCTTTTTCATGCAGTCTCTGTACACGCCACACGTAGCAAAACTTATAGTGACCTTTCTTAAAGCAGTTATTATAACACGTCAAAACATTTCAAACTAACTAGAAGTACTTAAAACTGTAAATTTTATTCCTAGTACGTGTTCTACTTTTTTGCTGTACTTTTTAAACTCATTTAAGCGTTGGAAATGTCTTTCTTTATGTACTTTTTATGATTATACAATTGATAATCGAATAAAAGTTTATGAAACTGAAAACCTCATCAGTGTCTTTCATGCTTCGGTAAATTTCCATATTAATGTGTAATCCATGGGGAATGTGCTCCCATCAAATCCGCCTATTAATAATGTATAAATAGAATAGGTATCACAAAATGCAAAAAATGGCGGGGACAGTAACTCATCAATAATTTACACAATAATTAAAAAACAATAGCTGGTTAAAAGTGTAAAACGATGCTGCTTGTAGTCCAAGGTAAGGTACATAGATTTACGGTCAGCGCATCAAAAACCGCCACAGTCGTGTTTAAATAAATGCCCAAAGTGGGCTTGTTATGGAGTTAGAGTGACTGCTTCATTCAAAGCATCCTCCCCATACGGAGGTGCTTAGTGCCCATGGTCTGCTGCTGCAGGTCACTCGCTGCGTTCATGCTCACGCGCGCAGACAAGCAGAAACCTTAGCCCTGGAGGTCTCTCCTGATCATTGACAACACACCCAATGGTGCTGCTGAATGCGCTTTCTGTGAAGAGGCTTTTGAATTGATTTGTGTCTTTAACACGTGTTGCTAGATAATGAGAAGTATACAGGGACCTCGGGGTTGACAGCAAAGCGGGACAGATATGAAGAGTTTTTACGGCTGTTACTTTTAATCATTTTCCTACCACTCACCTCGGCCCACATATTGTATTCCCAAAGGAAAGGCTCGAGTCCCGTTATCAATCATTCCAGAAATAATTTCAAAATGTTGTTGTTCTCTCAACATACTGAAAAGTTACGCTGAACAGGTATGGCAATCCCACCTCAAGTTTGTCTCCCTGTACTTCTAGCGCTGTAGGGGGTTAGGGAGTGACTGGAGCGGATGAGCGGTGAAGGAAATTGACTTTACTGCATCATGAATGCACAAAATACATGATGCTTCTGTAAATTGTAAGCTGTGTCTGCACAAGAATCCTTCCTTTTATTTCTTACAGCATTCTTCTCCAAAACCCTTGTTTATACTCATCGTTTATTCAAATCAAATCAAATCAAATATTTCTTTATTCGGCACTTAAAAAGAAACCATAAAAGTACATAAAAACAGATAAAAATACATTAAAAAATATGTAAAAGAATAGTTCATCCAGTACATTTCATTTCAGTTAGTCCAACATCTCAAATTATAGGGCATCGTATTTAGCTCATCTCTCTTGAGTTCCTTAGCCTCACTGCCATCTTAATAAAACTTGTAATACAGCAAAGGGTATATGCATCATTAGCCATCTGCAAGAACATCAATGCTACCTTAGCATGTTTAAACCTGGCCCGTTTCAGTAGACCCACCAGGAACTTTCGCCTAGGTAATGAATAAAAAGGACACAATAAAACAAAATGAAGGGTATCCTGTGGAGACCTATTGTCGCAGCCGCAGGTACCCTTCTGCTCGACCGTTAAGGTAAAACCAGGGGGATCAGCCAGCAAGTGATGCAACAGGTTTAATCTAAATCGGGTCATGTAAAATCTGTCCTGTGCATTATGAATCAGTGAGAGATAGGGTTCCCTTCCACTCTCTATTTTCAATAATCTATAAGCCCCCACTGTAGATTTACACTCTTCAGTAGCCGCCCTCCTGGCAATTGTCCATTCCCCAAACATTTTCTTAACCATTGTTTTGTTCTGGGCAGTAAGGGCTTCAGGTTCTGTAAAGAGATTCTTACAGTCAATAGCCTCCAGGGTACACTTTACATAATTTAGCCAGGGGATAGAACCCCATTTGTCTCGTTTCAAACAGTCTGTGATAATTTGTCTGCTGAGGTCTGCCTCGGGGTTGTACCAGATTTTCACCCAGGCCAAAAGAGGTCTGATCTTAATCTGGTCTTCAATGTAGGGTTCTCCCAGTTCCTCGTGTAGAATGTAGGCAGATGTACTAGATGGAACTTTCAGTATCCTTCTGAAGAATTTGTTTTCCTCTGCCTGAACCGGGTGTATGTTCACAAAGCCCCACATTTCCGCCCCGTAGGCTACCTTGGCGCAGCATATCCATCTGTACAAATTCATCACTTGCTCGGGAGACCATCTCTCCAGCCTTCTCCCATACCCCATTATGGCACCAGATGAAGTCACCAATTTGGCGCAGTGTTTGTCCACTAAAGATCTAAATTTTAGAAGCCCATCAAATAGTACACCTAGATAGGGAAAGGACTGCACTAGATTAATTCTGTGGGTTCCTATTTTATAAGCAAATTTCTTATCTGGCCTGGCTCCCGCGAGCATAACATATGATTTGTCCAAATTTGCCGTCATATCAAGGCAGGCCATGAAACTCACAAATCCATCAATAAGCCTCTGTAACCCCCGCGGTGTCCGGGCTAATAACACCGCGTCGTCCGCATAAAGCAGGACGGGGACTGGGCGGGTGCCTATTTGGGGGGAGTCCACTCCAAGTTTACATAAGTCCCTGTCTAAATTATTAATATAGAGTGAAAACAAAAAAGGTGCTAAGATGCAACCCTGCCGCACTCCACTAGTGCATGGAAATGGTGAGGTCTTGCTTCCGTCTTGGTTCAAAAGGACGGACGCTGTTGTGTTCCAGTACAAAGCCTTTAAGACATTAACTAAATTCTAGTCCACCCCTAAACCTTTCATCAGGGCCCATAGCTTCTCTCTGTTCACATGATCAAATGCTGCAGAGAGGTCCATGAATCCCAGATAGACAGCTTCCTTGCTAGCTAAGGTGTACTTTGCGACCAACAAGTAAAGATTCAGGCATTGGTCCGTGGTCGACCTCCCCTCCCTAAACCCATATTGCGTGTCCGTTATTACCCGGTGGGTATCTGCCCATTCGGTCAGGCTATTTAAAACCACCCTACCCAGGACCTTCGCCGTGACATCAATCAGAGATATCGGGCGATAGCAATTGGGATCGTCTCGGTTTCCTTTTTTTAAAATTGGAACTATGCTGGCCGAGGACCAAGAACGCGGCAGACCCGCCTCCACTGCCGCGTTCAAGACCCTAGTGAGAATCGGCACCCACAGCTCAATTTTACTGAGGTATAGGTAAGGAGGAATTCCATCCGGGCCGGGCGCCTTATTCTTAGTTAGCCCCAAGATTGCTCCTTCTACTTCAGCCAGGGTAATGTCTAGGCGTGCAGTCAGTTCTAACCTCTGCCCTTCATCATTGTTTATTTCGCCCGTATGATTATATAAATTACTGAAATGGGAGTACCACTGCTCAGGCAGAATAGTGTTTAAAATTTGTGGGGCATTTGAGTCCTGGAAACATGGTTTATTTATAATTTTCCAGAACTCAGTCATATCTCTTCTTTCCGCCGCCTCTCTTAGATCCGCCCAAGCTTGTAATTGGAGACTGCTTTTACGGGTTTTTTGTGCTTTCTTGTAGTTCAACCTACATTGAGCTATGTAAATACTGCCTCTAGGTGTTATTTTTAGGCTATATTTGAGCTCTTTGTGTGCCTTTGAGCATTCTTTATCGAACCATCTGGATTCAGGGGTCAATGGTGTCCTCGTCCTAGTGGTCCTTAATAGTCCATCAATGAGGTGTGCCATCTTTTCAAATGCAATTACTACAGCGACTCCCCCAATGTTGGGGTCGAGGCATGTATTTAATGGATCTGCCCCTGTAGTTATTAGGTTTTTGTAAAACTTATCACCATCTATTTTAGACCATCTAAGTCTTCTCCCTTGGTCCGATATCTTCTCTATCGCTCCTACCCCACATGATATGTTTTTAATAGTCGTGCCTTTTAATTCTAGCACCAGGGGGTTGTGGTTGCTAAATATGCTATTTTCTATGTCCACCCTACTAACCTAACTTTTAAGTATAGGTGACACCATAATGTAGTCAATGTGCGACCTACATCCTCTGCCCTTAAAGGTAGGGTTGAGCTCCTCTCCACTGCCCATCTCTATCAGGTCCATTGTGTGGACCAAGTTATGGCCTTTCAGCACCTTATCTAACTCCACCCCTTCCCTAGAATGCGAGAAATGTGGGCCTTTCTCCACTGTACACCGTGACCATCCTTATTCAGTGGCCTAAGTTTTGCGCAGAGATGACAGTTAGAATCCCCTACCAGGACTACAGATGGGGCTGCTGCCGATTTTGCTTTTGGCATCATCGTCAGCTGGGCATTTAGGCGGGAATCTAGGTCTTTTATTGCATTTCCTTTCCCATTTGCCCCCACCGCGTTATACCAATTAACCAGGATGATGTTTAACCCTTTTGAGCGAAAGCCCACAGCCATCATATTCTGTGATGCCCAGTTAAAGTTGGACCAGACCCCTTGTATAAGAAGGTCTAGATATACGATCAGCCCTCCCATAGCTCTCCCTGTGGCTGACCTGTGTGCCGGGACTGAGAAAGGGAGAAATGGTTACAATCAATCATCCAGGTCTCCTGCATGCATATTACATGAAACCCGGCGATGTATTGCCTCCATTCCTGATCTTCATATTTGGCCGCAAGTCCTGCCACATTCCAGGATAGTATTTTCAGACCGTCCCGCCCAGCTGTTCTTCTTGACCTGACTCTGGGGGGGTAAGTAAGTTTGTTTCCTTCCAGTATGGTAATTTCATTAGGGTCAGCTACCTTATTTGTATTTATCACTTGGGTGCCTGAATCAGTACTGTCTAGTCCCGTTGGCTCGATCTCCCTTACGCTACCTGGTTGAATACTCTCTTCCATGCTTGCCCCCTTACTTTCCCCTCTCTGCGCTAACTCATTTTGAGGTGTTTTAGTCCAAGGTGTCTTTGTCTGTCCATGAATCTGGTCCCTAACTTGTACATGTCTAAGGTTTGTGTCTGTCCCTAGTCAATCTACTCCTTCTAGGGTGGGCAGAGGGCCGAATCTATTCTGAAGATCAATCCAGCCCTGGTTCCTTATGCCTACATGGTGCGGTCTACGATTATGCGCCACTAAATTCCACTCCCTAGCTTTCAGTTTTCCAGTGGCACTCCCCCGATTATGGACCCCTTTGGGATAAAAGTATCTAAGAGGCATGGATCTGATGTTGCTAATCTCAGAGGTTGGGCCCCAACTTAATATCTGAACCACGACCTGCCTGTTTCTAAAGTTCGCCACCACACAGTCCCCGGTATCCTCATTGGGTCTGGTTCCCACCCAATTCACCCGCCTGACCATTATTATCTCACCCTGTTCCATGCCTACCAGGGGCCTGCACTTATTTAACCAGAACATGGTTTTATTTTTGAGTTCGCCATATGTTTCCACCTGTTCTGGCCTCAGCACTGGGACTCCTGTAAGGATAGTTACATATGGTGCTGAGTCAGGGGGTAAATTAAGGGTTACTGCTGTGTTAAAATGCCCCTTATTGGTGTTGTTCTCTGGTGGGTTCTGGCTTATGGGGGGGTTCGTGGATTGTCTATGAACCATTACTCGATGTGTGTCCTTTGACGCTCCCTGAGGTGCGTCTCTACTGGCAGCGGGCAGAGTCGGTGGAAGCAATGTCGGGCCTTCTAGTTGTGTGTTCGGAGGAGTCAGGGGTTGTTGAGTAATGTTGCCTTGGACATTTCCAGGGGTGTTTACAGATGGCATTTCTAAACTAGTGATAGTATCCTCCTTCGATTGATTTTTCCCTGGAGGGGCAGAGTTACTACCACCTGGCAGCCCCTTTGTTTTAACCAAATTTATTACTTTGTCCAATCTGCTGAGAATCAATTTAGTTTGATTGGTAATAAGTTGTTCTAGATGGGTTTGTAAGTTGGTGATTATTTGGGATACCCACATAGGGGGATCTTGTGTGTTTAATGCAGCCCCCCCAGTGGACCTTTTATCTGTGGTGGGACTATCTAACGGAGCCTTATTCGGGGTGGCTTTCTTGCGCCTGGCCTTGTTCTTCTTAGTTTATTAGCCTCGCAGGTTTGTGGTGTTTCCCCCCCGGAGGTTATCTCCTGTACCAATGAGGTCCCCTCTTGAGCGCAGGGAATTTCAAATATCTCAAGATCAGGTGGGTCTAATAGCGATGTTTGGTCTTCTGAGTCTAGCTCCAGGGTTAGTGGGGTAGGTTGGGGAGTTAATAAGAGACTTCTCTCTGTTCTCTCAATCTCCGATGCTACTTTCCCTAATGCTTGACGTAGCATTCTATCAATGGCAGTAGGTTTGTCCGGGATCAATTTAGGGATACCTTTAGGTTTACTACCATTAGAGGCGACTAGGGGGTTACCATTAGTTAATTTTGATGACCTTGTTTGCACTGTGCTTGCCGTGTTCATGTGCTAATCGTTTTTCTTTATGGGTCAGGCAGCAGTTTATTTCCAGGTATCACCACACTATGATCAGTAGATATCCAGGCAATGTCACCCGCCCACTATTACACCCAAGCGTCTCTAGTTCGAGGTGCCTCTCGCCGTCACCTGTTACTCATATGGCAAAAGGAGTATCATGTACTGACCCGAATCTTGTCCGTGGGTTTTCCCAGGTGTTTTCCAATCCGCAGATGTTAGGGACCGGGCCCGTCCCGTCCTCCTCCGTCTCCAGACGGCCACATACGGCCCGCCCTTTGCCCGGGCTTAGCCCTGCGCTCGCCCGCGCGCGTCCTGCGATGCGGACGAAGCCTGCTCCCTTTCAAGCGCGTCCGGGCGTGCTGGCAGGCGGAAGTGCTCGGCAAGCACTCTGGGAGCTGTAGTCTACCCGCGGCGTCCTCCTGCTGGACTGGACAACTGCCGCCATAAGTGTGGCAGGGTATGCTCAAACGTGAGTCCCTTGCTCACTTTGCCACTGGATTGAAGCAAGCTGGGCTGAAGACGGCTGTAATGCCAGAAACCGGTCCTCGGAAGCTTGCTTCCGGTCCAGGGTAGGCATGGCTTGGCAGTTCGGGCTGGACTGTTCCCATGAGGCACAGGGTCAGACTAATTTGCATATAGCCATGTCTGAACTGGGGTGGCAGAGTGGGCTAAAGAACGGTGATGGATCAAACCCAGATCTTTTGACTGGGTGTGAGTGTTTGATTGGTTCAGATGCTCCGTCCATCACCACCCCCTTTTGTACTGCTTTGGCCACCATAAGTGTGGCAGGGTATGCTCAGACGTGAGTCCCTTGCTCACTTTGCCACTGGATTCAAGCAAGCCGGGCTGAAGACGGCTGTAATGCCAGAAACCGGTCCTCGGAAGCTTGTTTCCGGTCCAGGGAAGGCATGGCTTGGCAGTTCGGGCTGGACTGTTCCCATTAGGCACTGGGTCAGACTGATTTGCATATAGCCATGTCTGAACTGGGGTGGCAGAGTGGGCTAAAGAACGGTGATGGCTCAAACCCAGATCTTTTGACTGGGTGTGAGTGTTTGATTGGTTCAGATGCTCCGTCCATCACCACCCCCTTTTGTACCAGACTGGACAACTGCGGCGTGAGAGAACTGCAGCGTAGGGACCCCAGAGGTGGCGAGCGGCTGGAGAAGGAGTTCGCTGCCCCCAAGGTTCGTGATTTGCTCCTACGACGTTAGCGCCCAGTCAGTGCAGCACTCGGCCGCACCGGGCCGATCTCATAGGGCAGGAGGGTAAATGTGCGTCAGCCAAGACGATCCCACCGCGTTCGGCAAGGGCCCCTAGCCGGAGGGGCAGGCAAATCACCGCCTGTCTGATGGCATAGCTCACTCCGCGTTTATTCCAGTGTCCGGCTTGTGTCAGCCCAGGGACCGGTCCCCGGGTGCGCTTCATGCAAGGTCCTGCAAATCGCAGTATCTCAGGCTATTCCCTCATGGCCAGATCCAGGAGCGTGCAAGGCACTTGTGTTTATATTGTTCACCAGACACTGCCGGCTCGCCGGCACCCTTTCCGTCTCTTCGTGGCAAGGGTGGCCTCTGGTATCACCTCCAGGGAGTCCCCACTGTGTGTCTGCTGGCAGCGTCGCAGTTAGGTAGCACCGTGGTTGTATAGTATATATGCAGTGCGCACCGTTCACCGTGCGGGCTATTAAGACTCAGCCACCAACTGTGCCATTAACATTGCAGTGCGGCAGTATTGTCCATTACCCCACTCTACATAGCACACAATGCCACTCCACACCCCAGTGCGGAGAGAGTGTCACAAATATAAAATGTGTAGTGCCAGCCCTCACAGCAGCGGGGGTAATACGGCTTTCCTACCTCCTCGTTCCAACATTCCAAGCATCGCAGTGTCGGGGCTGCGGTCGTCTAGCACAGTGGGGGGGTACCTTGAGCAGGCCTCCGGGTCAGATCCTGTCACCCGGGCCTGTGGAATTCTATCAGCGTGCAATATCCCCGCATTCAGCCTCTCTTCCTCCGCTCAGTCGTGCCCAGGGATATCGAGGCACCCGGCGGTCCGCCCCCGGCTCCGTCCGCAGCCAGCCGCCTCTTGAACGGTAGGCCGCCACTTGACCCCGTGCTTGCGTTGATGCGCTCCCCAGCCGCAGATGTGTCGGGCCTCCGCACCGGCAGCGCACCGCTCGGTACAGCACTCACCGCTTCCGCCGAATCACCCCACCGGGGGCAGCGTTTCTACTGCCCCTCACAGCCCATCGTTTATTCAACTTTACCTATTTCTCGTCTCTCCCTGCTTATAATCTCCAAATTCAATGAATTCTGAGAAAGAATACTGACAGCAACTGGCAAAACTTCACTACTGAGAACTAGCCAAAATTACACACAGGAATGTGAAAAACCATGTGCCTTCATTATAGTTAAAGAGTTGTGCTTATGCACAGAAACTGTCTGAGGGGCAGATTTACAAGCCCCTTGCATCATGTTTGCGCTCCTATTGCGTCACTTTTTGTGACGCAGCAGCAGCGTAAAAATGCGGCCCATTTACAACGTGACGCATCTAGGGAGATGTGTCACATTGTAATGTACTGCGTCACATTGTATCTGCATTAAGTATAATGTGTGCAGGGTGGGCGTTCCAGCGCAAAATAAGCCTCATAGAAGTGACGCAGTGAAATCTGCAAGATTTCACTGCACAACTTCTAGGACGCCACTACGTCAAATTCTTAACACTGCTTGAAGCAGGCGGAAGGAGTGACGCAGTGCAATGAGGATAGGCCTCCCCCTGCATTGCTGGAGTTGCGTTGTGCTTGCGACACAACTCCAGCAATATGTGACTTTTGTGTCAACAGATGTGTCAGAATTTCTGATGCATCTGTCAATTCTTGCGCCATGGTGCACCGTATTGTAAACACGGCACACAGTGCATTCATAGTGGCGCAAGGGTTTCTAATGGTGGCGCAGGAAAAGTGACGCATCTATACAGGAGCGTCACTTTCTTCTAAATCTGCCCCTACGTGTTCACTAAATTACAGAGTCCCCAATATCCTCATCAACTGATTACTTTTGAAGTCGAGCTTCATAGAAAATATCTCTGGCCTATTTAACCTGCTCTGAATATTAAATGCTTTTTCATGCTATAATTCACTTCTTCTGCAACCTGCCACATACAAGGCATCTGCCACACGAAGGGCCTAATTTGGTGCCTGGCGGACAGGTTACTCCATCACAAAGGTGGCAGATATTCTCTTGCTTTATTACACGATCTCTTAGGATGTAACATGCTTGCAAGAAGCTGACATGAGATCCCTTATGTTTGTGACTGAGTAGCTGTAAAACAAACTCTAAATCAGGGCCTAGACCTTCCTTGCCACTGTGGATGATGGTGTACTGTACTGGTTGTGTTGCTACATGCCAGAAGTTCCTTTTTTTTTTCTTTGTAAATTTTTATTGGAATTTTCACAATACAAAATAGGACATATATAACATACAATAATACACAGTGTTGCGCAGATTGTTCTCGCCTGGGCTCACGACATTGATTTTGGCTGTAGGTCGATGATGGGTATTGGCTTGTAGCGTGACTGACATCGAGCTATGCCCCACTGACTTGCCAGACATTTAACATAAAACATGTAAGCACTAGTGATAGTTCTGTGTCGGTTCTGGCCTGTGTAGGTTCCAACACATAACATAAAACATAAAACATAGAAGTGATGGCGCAGGTTTTATGGTTGACCGTCAATCTGGAGGGTACGTTTGAATCTACTGCCTTTCCAGTCACCCTCCTCTCCATACACTCTCATCCCTTTATCCCTTCGTTGTATCGTTCTACAGCCGCTGGCTTTACCATGGTCCCCTGCTATAGGGCTCTGAACTTGTTGTTCAAGGTGGATCGTATGTGCCTAGGAACTTGTCTAGGGTTGTCCACAGCCTTCAGTTGGGGTTTTTCCATGGGGCATTTCTTAGCGCTGTGCTGTCAGCTCCTCTAAGGAATGTCACCCAGTTCAGCCACCCCTTGAATGCGGATTTGGATGTGTCCTTCCATTTGGCAAGCACCATTTTGGCTGCCGACTTTAATAGGAAGTCTAGTAGGTCTCTGTCATGTTGTGTGGCTATGTCTGCTGTTAGGAACGCCATGGTGATTGTGGCAAATTCTTCTTTTAGTGTACAGTCTAGGGCCTTATTTATGAATGCGAAGACTTTTTTCCAGAACTAGCTAACCTTAGCACAGTGGTATATAAGGTGCGCAAGGTCTTCCTTTTCTGAGTCACAGTTCCAGCAGCGGTCGTTTTCTCTAAGTCCTAATGACGCTAGGCATGCTGGGGTCCAGTATGTTTGGTGTAATAGCCATAGTTTTGTCTGTGCTAGGACTGGGGAGATCATGTTTTTCCCTGGGGACGCCCAGAGGGTGTGTTCCTCTTATTCAGTGAGTGTGATGTCTAGTTGGGATGCCCAGTACCTGGTATTCTTGTTGGTCAGTTTTGAGGAGCTGGGGGGGAGGAGTATGTATAGTGAGACACCTAGTGTCCTACCTTGTTTCGGTTCTCCAAATACTGGATGATCGAGGGTTTGTGCTTCGTTATTTTTTACTTTGCTATGGCTGTTTTGATTGTGAGGAAGTTGTAGAGTTCTATGTCCGGGAGGATATGGCATTTTTTAAGGTTGTTGAATGTGCATGGCTCCCTCCCTCTTCCAAGTGGGCCGGGAATGAGATCTCTAGCTTTTTCCAAGATTCTATGTCTAGTGGTTTTCCTCTGTATTTGATCTTGGGGATCGCCCATAGGGATTCCCAGCTCGAGTTTTTGATGCTATGTTCAAGTTTCTGATGTACTTTAAGAAGTGTGAGTCTTGTGTTTTTAAGTATTGTGTTGTTCTTTTGTGGCTGCTTGTTAGCGGTAAGGAGAATCATGGGGTCGGTGTTGTTAAGAATGGCTTTCTCAATTGAAAGCCAGGTAGGTGTGTATTTTTGGTTTGGCAATACCCAGTACATTCCATGTCTGGCTATGAAGGATATTTGGAATGTCCTGTAGTCCGCCACGTTTAGTCCTCCCAGTCGCTTCTCTAACTTTAGTTTTGGGAGGCCTATTCTTGTTTTTTTGTCTCGCCATATGAATTTGTTTATCATTTGGTCTATCTTGCAGTGGAAGTCGTCTGTGAGTATGAGGGAGAGCATTCCTGCCAGATAGTTTACGACTGGTGTGATCATCATCTTTATGGTGTCTATTCTCCCCCACCACCTGATAAATTTGGGCGAACATCCTTCTAAGAGCCCTCTAATCTTTCCTAAGGTTAGTTTCTCGTTATATTCGAGAGTGGTCTTTAGATTCTTCCCAAATTGGATCCCCAGGTATTTCACGAACCCTGGCTGCCACGCTAGTCCTGAGGCGCCTAATACCTCTCTAGTGGTGTGTATGTTGAGTGGCATACACTCCGATTTGTCCCTGTTTAGTTTGTACCCGGCGTGAGAAGAATACACTCCTATGGTGTCCATCAGTGCTACAATAGACGATTCTGATTCCTCTGTCGTTATAAGTATATCGTCTACGTATGCAGCAATTTTAACTGTTGTGTTGTTGATGTTTACTCCTCTCATACTAGTATTGGCCAGGATATCCCTAATCAGGGGCTCGAGAGCTAACAGGAATAGCGCTGGTGATAAGGGGCAGCCTTGTCTCGTGCCCCTTTGAAGAGAGAATTGGTGTGTTATTAACCCATTTATGGCTATCTGAACCTTGGGGGTTCTAAGAGGCATTACCTTCCTTATGGAGTCTTCACCTAGGTTGTATACCCGCATACTCTGTTCTAGGAAATGACATGAGACTCTGTTAAAGGCTTTCTCAGCATCCAGTGTGATCGCAACTGCCGGCTTGTCTGATTTGGAGGAGTCTAGTGTTATCGTGGGACATACGTGTTTTCAGGAAGCCTACTTGTGTGTTCTTAATCAGCTGAGGAAGCAGTTTGTTTAGCCTAGTGGCTAGGATTTTGGCGTATATCTTGCAGTCTATGTTAACTAGTGAGATGGGTCGGAAGTTATGGGGGTGCTGTATGTCCTTGCCTTCTTTGGGTATGACTATAATATGTGCTTCTGCCATGGTCTTGGTGACTTTCCCCTCCTTCTCACAGTGGTTAAAGGATTTCTTCATGGTTGGGAGAAGGTTAGTTTGGAATGCTTTATAGAAGGGTGCTGTGTAGCCATCAGGCCCTGGAGCTTTGTTGTCTTTTAAGGCTTTGATAGCCAGGGCAATCTCATTAGGCTTTATTTCTTGTCCTAATGCCTTGGCCTCCTCGTTCGATATCTTGGGCAGGTTCAGTATGTCTAGGTAGGCGCTGCAGCCCTTCCGGTCTAGAGTCTCATCACTTTTATAGAGTTCTTGGTAGAATTCCCTGAATGTGCGGAGGTTGTCTTTGTGTTTGGTGTGTGTGGTGTTGTTTGCGTCTGTGATTGATGCGATGGAGTGTTGCCTCTGTTTGTGCTTAAGGTATGACCCTAGGATTTTCCCTGCCTTGTTCGACACATAGAAGTTAATTTGTTTGTATCTTTTTATCCAAAGGCCTGCACGCTTGCTCAGTATTCTGTTGAACTCATACTTTTTACCTGTAAGCACTTTTAGCAAGTCTGGGTTCGAAGTGTCCCTTATGTGTCTTGTTTCTAGTTGCTTGCTATCTCTTTCCAGATGGACTAATTGGACTTTTGCTTCTCTATCCCGTCTTGCTTTGATTTCTATCAGTGTCCCTCTAATTGTCGCTTTGAGTGCATTCCACAGTGTTTTGGGGTCTATGTCTGGCGTGTCATTGTCTGCGATGTAGTCGTTGATGGCTTGCTCTATTCTGGTCTTGTCTTCTTGCTTTGCCATGACTATGTTAATAAATCACCATCTGCGGGTTGGATTTTCGTTGTGTCCGCCTGTTAGATGTAGGCTAAGCTTATGCATGAGTGTTCAGAAATTGTTCTAGCTGCGATTTTGGTGTGTTCTATTAAGTGTGTATGTGAGCCTGATATGAAGATGTATTCTATTCTACTGTAAGAGTTGTGGGGGTTTGAATAAATGGTGTAGTCCCTGGTATCGGGTGTTGTAGTCTCCAGGGGTCTTTCAGGTTGAATGTGTTACATATGTTGTTTAAAGTGTTATGCGATGCTGGAGGTCTGACTTGGGACGTCGACTGTCTGTTTAGTGTGTAGTCTAGAGGTAGGTTGAAGTCCCCTGCCAGTATTGTCATGTCATTCGGGGAAATTGTCTCTAGTCTTTTCGATATTTCCTCCCAGTATACTGTGTCATCTGCGTTAGGTGCATATGTGTTAGCTACGGTTATGGTTTCTTCGCCTCTCTTCAATTGTGTTATTAGTAGTCTCCCTTCTCTATCGTGCTGTTCACTTTCAATGGTTATCTTAGATTTCCTGTTTACCAGAGTTATGACCCCTCTCTACTTGCTCACTGCTGGTGAACAGGCTATCTGTCCAAACCACCTTGCCCTAAGTTTGCTTGCGTCCTCCCTGGATAGCTTGGTCTCTTGCAAGAGAATAACATCACCCTTAGTTTTGGCTAAGTAGTCTAGTACCTTTTTTCTCTTCACTGGGTGATTTAGACCCTTAACGTTGAGGGAAACTATCTTCAGATGTGCGTGCAGGGATGTGCTGGTGCTAGGTGGACTTGTTCTATTATTATTATGTGTCATTGTTTACCCTATTTGGGCGTTGCTTTTCCTCTCTCCAGACTTCCCTTTTGTTTCTACTTGTATTGAGCAGCAGGGTGAGCGGAGGCCACATCTTACTGCACGAACGATACCGACCGGAGGGCGGTTGCAAGAACCCATACATGGATAAAAGGGGTTCTCTCAATATTATTTTCTTCCACGGGAGCCTGGTACGCGTTGCTACATAAGGCGACCTGGTACAATAAAGGGAGAAAATCAAAAGGGAAAAGTGCAAGAATCACAGTGACCCAGAATAACCCTGACGAATTCGCCGGTAAAGTAAATTGCGGCGATGAAACATGTTGGTTGTTTTTAACTAGGACAGGCACACGGCAAAGAATAAAGTGGGAAATGCTAGTGGAGCTGAGTTCTTTTTAAATTAGGTGGGGCCTATAACTCATACTCTAGAGGATAGGTCCTATTGCTACAGGGTCACTCACGTAACTACACAGAGTTTTCTTTTTGTGCACATTTTATCCCCTTTATTTTTCTGGGTTGGCAACTGCTGATGATGAGATAGTAGGGAGTCAAGCGAGTACCAGTTTGACAATTCCTCCTGGTGGTTACTCCCGTGAGGCATTGCCAACCCCCCTCCCCTTTTTTCACTAGAGTAGGGTAGAGAGGGTCATTAGACCAGCACAGGGAATAAGGTTACACACACACATTGGTTTTTTTAAGTATGAGAATCTACACAAAGAGTGATTAGAGACAACACTAGTAGGTAGTAGGCGATAAATACACCCACTACTGATGAGAATAAATATACCGAAGTGATGCAGGTGATTACCCAGTGAACTTGTAAGGACAGGCATAGTGATTTGTGGATCTACTTGTATTGGTACCTGTGCTGGTTTGTTGACTGTGGCTTTTAAGCTCCTTTCGCTTAGTGTCGTGTGTCAGGGTAGGTGACTGTTGTAGCAACATTGTATCGGACGGCCTTCCCAACGGTGTTGTGTGTGCTTTTACGTGGACAAGACAAACATGACGAACAAAACAAAACAGACAAACTGCCCCCATGCCCCCTCCCTCCCCCCTATGCCTCCTCCCTCCCCCTTCCCCTGAGCTAAGATCTCGTGCTGTAGATGTGCGACGGCAAGAACCCCCCCGCACCGCCCTCTCCCCGGGATATCTTGGCTCACATCTGGTGTGTCTCCTTTACTCTACATAGAGCTGATCTATGGGCTCATATGATAGATGTTTTAACATACTAAGTTCTCCCCATATTGTCAGTAAAAAGGATATATCAGAGTCTTATCTCCGCTCCTGGTTGTCTTCTCTTCGATGAGCGTGGACATTTCTTGAGTGTGGTCACGACCTTGTTCCCCAAAATCACGACCTGAAGTCTAATGATTAATTGTCTTTGGGGATACAGCTTACAGCAGTTACTGCCTGGTTTGTATAAGAGGTAGTCTTTGTTATCTTACAATATACACATTGATCATTGGCGTTGTCTCCTGCAGAGCTTCTGTTTTCATTGCGGTTTCGGTCTCCCTCAGGGTCTATTTGGCGATTTTATGAGGTAGGCTTTGTTGTCTTGAGGTAGATAAATTGTCTCTTGTTGTTGCTTCATTCTTGTTTCTCCCTTGGGAATCTAGAGTTTGTGAGGCAGACTTTGTTGTCTTGATGTAGATAAATTGTCTCTTGTTGTTGCTTCATTCTTGATTCCCCCTTGGGCATATAGGTTACTTGTGATTGTCCATATCTTCTCGCTTGGCTTTCCTTGCCTATTCCGCCACTTAATCTGGTGACGTGCTTCTCTTTCCTGACGTCGAGGCTGTGGTCTCCATTTCTTGTTGGACTGGTCCTTGAAGGTATCTTGATAGTTCCATTGGATCCTCAAATATGTGTGTTCTTCCTTTGTTGCTTATCCTAAATTTAGTTGGGCCCGCGAAGGAGAATAGGATGTTTTCATTCCTCAACTGGTCTCTCTGGGCTAGAAACCTTTTTCCTATGTCTACTGTAGTCTTTGAGTAATCCTGCGTGAGGATTCTTTTGTGGCCGCTCCATTGTAGATTGGGGGTTTTCCTTGGTACTCCAAAGATGGCGTCCGTGTGGTGTGAGCTGACACAGGGGCCATTCCAATCACTATAATTACAGATATCAGAGATTTGAGCTTCACACCACACTAATTCACTTTCCATTTGAAATGCCTAATGCAAAACAACGTACTTGACAAAATGCTATTTTTTTCTATCAGTCAAGAAGAGGCATTTCTACAGCAGCAAGTGGAACAGCTGGCCTACTTCAGTTACACAGATGATATATTCATTAGTGACCACTTTTCAGAAAATCTCACCTGTGGAAAATCCATCAATGTAATCAACTTCCCTAATACAGCAATTTTGTAAAACAGGATGAAGACATGAAAATTCTGGTACAAGAAATTCACATACTGGCTGAGATATCTACACAATTACACATCTCTTCCGACTATAACTTACCACCACATATTAGATCCATTCATAACTTACTCAATTTTAGAAAAGCCTTAAAACCTGTGTCTTCCCAAAGTAGTCTCATCTGGAATCTCTTTCTGTCCTTTTCCTCAGTGGTAAAGCCTTGACACCTTCTGGTATTCATTTGCAGTTTATAATTCCAAATAACATAACTCACACCAAATAATCTGTGAACGTCTGCAAGCTCATGGTATGTTGCCGAATCTATTCTGAGAAAGCTCCAGAGATCAACATACTTTGCCCCAGGACAGAACTGATAACCAAAATCAGACCTGGCAAAATTGTTAAAAGCAGCCCGGCTCTACACTAGAATAGGGCCATAGAGGTATGGTTGGGTCGTGGCAAACCCCGGGGTATGGCACACTGGGAAAATGCCAGGGTGGAAGAATAGATTGATCAGCCTTAATCCTAAATGGTAATTCATTTATTTTAAAATAGGTTTATGATTTAACAATAATGCCATGAAACTGTAAATATTATAAAATAAAAAAGAAAAACATTAAGTTTATACGTCATTAATCAATATGTTCATTAGAAAAAAATAAATGGAACTATTTTAAAACAACTAGCTACATTGATATATACCTTTCTAACATGAGAAATGTGAATAAAATATATAACAACTTTACAGGACCCCCATGTCACTAAAACCAATAACAGGCTGATATACGTAGATCTCTCATACCGAGTCATGGAGCAACATAGTAAATGATGCTTTGCAGTTTCAAAGTCCTTTTGGCTAATTATGAAGTTTAGGATTCAGGGGTTGATTAGGATGTGGTGGATTTATGTTTGCCCACAACCCTCTCAAAACCTGGACTGCCTGACAGGCTTTCGGAGGTTATTTGGAATCATACTAAACCTTACAGTATGAATAAAAAGAATGTCAACGAAAAATCTTCAAATAATTGCAGTAGGACGATTAGCTCTTCAAATAACACATGGCAGTGTTGTTGGCAGATGGTAAAGGATGAGTCTATTCACAGCCAAGGGAAACAATATTTCTCTTACAAAGATCGCCACAGTATACACAGAGCAGATTTAGCAAGGTCACTAGGCCTCTGCTCCCAAAGAGTGAGCTGTTGATTTTCCCAATGCTTTTTGTCATTGCCATGTGCATGCATACAATTGGCCAGTAATTTGCATGTGTCACAATGCACAAGTGCACATGAAGTTGTTTGATGAAATATCAGTGACAAAAATATCGGCAACAAAACTATTGAGGACAGAAATATCGACAACACATATAGGGTTCTATTATGATGTTGAGCGAGCGGACGTAACACCGTCTCGGAAACGGGACCAACTGACCTCTGATTGGTGGCCTCGACTGCCTCATCATGATGCGACTGGACAATGGGGCCCATTAGGATGGCGGGCGGAGTTTAATCTGCCCGCCACCCTAGTGTTGCTGGGTCCGGCTGCCAGTGGTGCGGCGGTCTGACACTGCCACTTAGGATGCGACCTCCACCCTGGCGGTCGCCTTCCGCATCTATGACATTGCGGCGGGTGCTGCAATGCCAAAGAGGCATGTTGTGCATTGCCATGCACAACGTGAAATGCACCGCGCAGTGCCTGCCACCTTGTGCATGGCAATGAAGGGAGGTACCATAGGTACCCCTCAAGTGCAGCCCCCCACCCCCCAAGCCCCCAGGGGCCCACATAGGGCCCCCAAAGCACATCCCTGCCTGCCTTTCCATGGCGGTACAAAAGGGGGTGGTGATGGACGGAGCATCTGAACCAATCAAACACTCACACCCAGTCAAAAGATCTGGGTTTAATCCATCACCGTTCTTTAGCCCACTCTGCCACCCCAGTTCAGACATGGCTATATGCAAATCAGTCTGACCCTGTGCCTCATGGGAACAGTCCAGCCCGAACTGCCAAGCCATGCCTTCCCTGGACCGGAAACAAGCTTCCGAGGACCCGTTTCTGGCATTACCCCCTTTTGTACCGCTTTTGGCCGCAATAAGTGTGGCAGGGTATGCTCAGACGTGAGTCCCTTGCTCACTTTGCCACTGGATTCAAGCAAGCCGGGCTGAAGACGGCTGTAATGCCAGAAACCGGTCCTCGGTAGCTTGTTTCCGGTCCAGGGAAGGCATGGCTTGGCAGTTCGGGCTGGACTGTTCCCATGAGGCACAGGGTCAGACTGATTTGCATATAGCCATGTCTGAACTGGGGTGGCAGAGTGGGCTAAAGAACGCTCCTGGGTCAAACCCAGATCTTTTGACTGGGTGTGAGTGTTTGATTGGTTCGGATGCTCCGTCCATCACCACCCCCTTTTGTACTGCCTTTCCATGGCGGCATTGCCACCGTGGAAAGGCCTTTCAAACCAGGCATCATTATATGGATGGCGGTGTCTTCCAGGCACCGCCACCATATTATGCCCCAGCTCCGCCTGGCTGGCAATCATACCAATTGCCAACCGGTGGAAAAATGGCAGACTGACATTCCGTCCGCCGCGGTACCCCCCGCCATGATAATGTGGCGGGGGTAAATCCAGTAGGGATGGCGGGTGGATCGCCACCACCGGCCTGGCGGTGGCAATCCACCCGCCATTGTAATCACCCCCAATGTTCGGTCGCATACTTACATTCCGCTATAGGAGCTCATGTTATGGCTGTAAACCGGCCGGTACACAAGCTCCCGTAGAGGAATGGGAGTCTGTGTTCATCCCTGTACCGTGTGGCAGGCACCTCAGGGTGAACAGGGGGCACCGTGGGTAGAGGCAAGGGCCCTCTGACGATCAGATCCTTTTTACGGGCCACATCGCAATCAGCCCCTTTGTATGTAAAGCCAAAAATATGCACAAAAATATAGAAGAGCGCATTATCATCAAAAAATGGGTAAGTATATTGATTTTTTTTAATATTATGCTTAAATATTAAATTTAAAACATACATTAATTTTAAAAATAATAAAATAATTTTACAATAAAACAAGGAATATACTTATAAAAAAATTATAACCAACAAATATAACATAAGTCAGTATAAATTCTTTATAATATAATCATCACACTCAGGTAAGTGACAAAAGATGCAAATTGCTGGAAACTGCATTTTTGCCTAACGCGTTTCGGATTTCAGTATCCTTGATCCCAGGCTGCCACCTGTTCAAGTGCAACTTCACCGTCAAACCATCAAAATTATTTTACTACATCCTTTTATTGGACCCACGTGAGTAAGTATCAGATTGCATTATTGGACATGTGGTTTCAAGCAACAAATATCATAACCCTCATGGGTGACGAACTTCCAGAAAAATAAACACATTCAGTTCCATTGCCTTCAGTGAGGCTGCATCTTTTTTGTGTGCGTGTAAATATATATACATATTCCCTGAAAAAAGCATAGGTTTCAGGCACGTTATAGTTAGCATTTAGCATTTAAAAAACCTTAAAAATTCACTGAAAAAAACATAGATTTCAGGAGCGTTATAGTTAGTTGGATATTTCACTCATACAAAACCATTGAAATTTCCCATTATAGTTAGTTCAATTAACTATAACTTGCGCGCCCGCAATGCACTGCTGATGACATCACATATTACATCACTCATGACATGGTCAGTGACATCACTCATGACATGGTTGATTACATTTCAAATGACATCACTGATGACATCCTCCGGTGGATGTGTGTTTTTCTGAAAATTAAATATGTTTTATATATGTACATCTCAGGGTCCATGAAAGAATAAATGGGTATATAAGTGTCTCAATGGATGATTTTGTTTGTAAAATTGATTGTGTAACTGACTGATTAAGTGTATCTTAGTGAATACATGGGTTAGTGAGTAATGTTTAAACATGTAAATATCTGAATCAGTCTATCACTTTGTGTATAAGTGGCTGCATGAGTTGGTGAGTAGCTACATGAGTGTCTATATGGATTATTAATTGGTTTTTTGAGTATCAGTATGAGTGCCTGTATGGTTCGGTGGGGAGTATTACTTAGTGCATAGATGCATGAATGAGTGACTCACTGTTTGTATGTGTTGAAGACACCTTGTATGCAGGACTGTCTAGGTGGATGAGTGTGTGTATGGGTGTATTAGTGAGTGAATGACTGTCTCAATAGTGTATTTATGAGTAACTACATATGCTTTAAACCAGTATATGTGAGTATTGGTGTATGTGAGAGTGAGAGATTGGAAGAGTTCCAGTATAAATAAGTATGTGTTTCCATGAGTGATTGTTTAAGAGAGTAAGTATGTGTACGTTTCTGTAGAAGTAAGTGTGGTGGTGTGTGTATAACTGTATCTGCAAGTAAATGGATGTTTGATACTTTGCATGTGTAACTGTGTGTGAGTAACTCTATAGATGAGTGTCAGTGTGTAACATGATGTATATGTGTATGAGTACATATGATGAGTGAGTACATGTATGAGTGACTGTATTGGACTGTTGGTGAATGAGTGGATGTGTGTGTAGATCTTGGAATTACTGAATAGGTTGTTGTAACTAGTATTGATATGTCCATTGTCTTCAAAATGTTAATTTCTATTTTTGATTGTGTGTATAAAAGGTTATATTAGGGTGAGAGGAGGTCTACTAATCTATCACAAGGATGATGTCATCAGCGATGTCATCAGTGATGTCATTTGAGATGTCATCAGAGATGTCATGAGTGATGTCACTGACCATTTCATGAGTGATGTAATATGTGACATCATCAGCAGTGCATTGTGGGCGCGCAAGTTATACTTAGCAGAACTAACTATAACAGGGGAATTTCAATGGTTTTGTACGAGTGAAATGTCCAACTAACTATAACGCCCCTGAAATGTATGTTTTTTTCAGTGAAATTCTAAGGTTTTTTAAATGCTAAATTCTAAATATAACGTGCCTAAAACCTATGATTTTTTCAGTGCATTTCAAAGGTTTTTTAAATGCTAATTTCTAACTATAACGTGCCTGAAACCTATGTTTTTTTCAGTGAATTTCAAAGGTTTTTGAAATGCTAATTTCTAACTATAACATGCCTGAAACCTACGGTTTAAGTGACCTTCCAAGGTTCTTTAAATGCAAGTTTCTAACTATGCCTACAGTGGTAGGACATGTGAAGAAAGAAGAACAAATGCACAAAAAGAAGAAAAAGAAATGCAGAAATAATCAACAGAAGTCCTCAAAGACGACGAAAAGTGCAGGAAGAAGCAAGACGTGCAGAAAGAACAAATAGAGGAGCAGAAAGAGTCCTTGTTGCAAAATCATCCTATATCCTCAACTTTTTCAGATGGGTACTGGTGGTTACTGACCCTGACTAACCAGTCCTAGAGCCAGTGCTATGCTAAAAGACACTTAGGATACAGAGAAAACACCTACATACACTAGGGAACACTATGCATCTTGGTACCCCTGTGATTACCATGGCCACCTCTGTAAGTCCCTAGTACATAATAGGGCAGGGGAATTAAAACTACCTCTTAAAATGCACAACAGGGCGCGTTTGCACACTTGTGAAGGGAGGGGTGACTGAGGAGACATGTGTGCAAACACGCTTTGTGCCGTTTTAATTTGGGGGATAAAGTCCACTTGAATCCTGAGTGTCCCTTGGGTCCAACTAGCCCACTAGGTACCTCCAGTAAGCATCACAGAGCTGCGTTGCAGAGAGTTGTAAAAAGGGGCAGGGCCTGGACCACCTCTCTGCAATGCAGCACAGTGGTGCCTACTGGTAGCACCTGGTGGGCTAGTGAGCCCCCGGGGACCCTCAGGATTGCAGGGGAATTATTTCCCCAACTTAAAATGTACCACAGGGTGTTTTTGCACACGTCACCTCAGGCCCCGTCCCCTCCCTTCCCCACTGTGTAAACATGCCCAGTGGCCGTTTTAAGTTGGGAGACTAAGTCCTCTTGAATCCTGAGGGTCCCTAGGGTCCAACTAGCCCAGTAATGCCACAGAGCTGCGTTGCAGAGAGGTGTAAAAAGGGGCACGGCCTGTACCACCTCTCAGCAACTCAGCACAGTGGCGCTTACGGGAAGCACCTGGTGGGATAATTGGCCCCCAGGGGCCCTCAGGATTGAAGGGGAATTATTTCCCCAACTGTAAACACGCCACAGGACGTATTTGCACACGTCACCTCCGGCCCCGTCCCCTCCCTTCACCACTGTGTAAACACGCCATGTGGCCATTTTAAGTTGGGAGATTAAGACCCCTTGAATCCTGAGGGTCCCTAGGGTCCAACTAGCCCACTAGGTACCTCCAGTAAGCGCCACAGAGCTGCGTTGCAGAGAGGTGTAAAAAGCGGCGTGGCCTCTGACCACCTCTCTGCAACGCAGCTCCCTGACGCATACTGGAGGTACCTGGTGGGCTAGTTGGCCCCCAGAGACCCTCAGTATTGGAGGGGAATTCATTCCCCAACTTACAATTTGCCTGGGGGCACGCTTGCACAGTGGTGAAGGAAGGGGGCGGGGCCTGAGGTGACATGTGTGCAAACACGCCCTGTGGTGCATTTTAAGTTGGGGAATTAATTCCACTTCAATCGTGAGGGTCCCTGGGGGCCAATTAGCCCACCAGGTACCTCCAGTATGCGCCAGGGAGCTACGTTACAGAGAGGTGTTCATAGGCTACGCCCCTTTTTACAACACTCTGCAACGCAGCTCTGTGGCACTTATTGGAGGTACTTGGTGGGCTAGTTGTCCCCCAGGTGGCCTCAGGATTGTAGAGGAATTAATTCCCCAACTTAAAATGCGCCACAGCATGTGTTTGCACACATGTCACCTCAGGCCCCGCCCCCTCCCTTCACCACTGTGCAAACGCGCCCCGGGCACATTTTGAGTTGGGGGATTAAATCCCCTTGCATACTCAGGGTCCCTGGGGTGCAACTAGCCCACCAGGTACCTCCAGCATGCACCAGGAAGCTGCGTTAAAGAGAGGTGTTCATAGACCACGACCCTTTTTACAACACTCTGCAACGCGGCTCTATGGCACTTATTAGAGGTACCTGGTGGGCTAGTTGTCCCCCAGGGGTCCTCAGGATTGTAGAGGAATCAATTCCTCAACTTAAAATGCGCCACAGTGCGTGTTTGCACACATTTCACCTTAGGCCCGCCCCCTCCCTTCACCACTGTGCAAACGCGCCCTGTGGCACATTTTGAGTTGGGGGATTAAGTCCCCTTGAATCCTCAGTGTCCCTGGGGTGCAACTAGCCCACTAGGTACCTTAATTAAGCACCACAGAGCTGCGTTGCAGAGAGATGTAAAAAGGGGTGTGGCCTCTGAACACCTCTCTGCAACACAGCTCCGTGGCGCATACTGGAGGTTCCTGGTGGGCTAGTTGGCCCCCAGGGACCCCCAGTATTTAAGGGGAATTAGTTCCCCATCTGCAAATGCGCCAGGGGGCGGGTTTGCAGAGTCCAGCAGGTAGGGGTCGGGGCCTCCGGCGCCATGCCGGTCTTTTTTAAAATGTTCTTTTTTTAAGAAGGGGGCTGCATGGCCCCCCATTCTTTACCTTTTTTATCGGCCCTGGGGACCCCACCCCCCAGGGCCTGACCCCTATTTTATTTATTTTTATTAAAAAATTGGAAGGGGGCCGCCTGGCCCCCTTCCGAGGCCATAATCGGCCCCGGGGACCCCATCCCCTGGGGCATGGCCTTTTTTAAAAATTGGATTCAATTATTGGAGGGGGGCTGCGTGCCCCCCCTCCTCAGGTCATTTATGGCCCCGGGGACCCCATCCCCCGGGGCCGGCCTTTCTATGTTTCTTTTTTATGTTATAATGGGGAGGGGGGCCGTGTGCCCACCCCGGGCCACTTATGACCCCGGGGACCCCATCCCCTGGGGCCGGCCCTATCCATTGGGGACCGTGGGGGTACCATTTTCAAGTCTGATCTATTTTTTTAATCTGACAGACCACTTTGAGTACTGCTACATTGTCTTTTTTCATTATTTACCACTTTGCTTGGGTCCATTGGCACGATGAAAGACTGAGAATACTGTTAGTAGACTAACACTAGAGATTGCACGTCAAGCCAAAGCTCTAACCTGGTCAATGAGATCCTTAAGATCCTTAGCTTTTCTTCACAGCCCTGTCATGTATACTTGTCTGTGTTGGTTGGTTGGGTGTGTGTGTGTGCATGCACCTGCATGAGTATGTGTGTGTATGTGTGTGCATGTATGTGTGTGAGCATATTTGCATACACTTTCTCAAGGGGGAGTCTTGGATCACTGCCAGGTGTTCCTAGTTGGAACATCTGATTAGTAAAGGGTGAAAGTAAACTACCCCGAGTATTAAGAAACTTTAGAACTGGTTTAGTAGGAGACACTTGTTTCCAGCCTTGGTGTGTTGTGTACGAATTGAAGACAGAGAGTCCCCAAATTACACCATATATGTGATACCTGTCTTTTTTTCCAACCTATTTGGATTAACCCTGAGCGAAGTGCTACACTACTCTCGCGTAGTTTGCGAAGTTTGCGCTACTTCACACTACGCGAATTGCACGTAGCACAGTGCAAACACGCGTACCGGTCATTTTTTCTTGCTAGCGGTCCTCAACGTCAAGTTTGCAACCTGATTGCACAATGCGGACAAGCATCCGGCACTGTGCAATCAGTGTGAACAGCATTTTGCAAAGTGCACTACGCAGTTCGCGTAGCTCGCGCAGTGCGAAGTGCACTTCGCGTAGCTACACGTATCGCTACTACGCGAACTACACCCAGGGTTAATTTGGATCCACAGGACATCCATACAGCAACATTGCTCAGATGAAAGACCCATAAACTAGAGATTGCACGTCAAGCCAAAGCTCTAACCTGGTCAGTGAGATCCTTAGCTTTTCTTCACAGCCCAGTCATGTATACTTGTCTGTGTTGGTTGGTTGGGTGTGTGTGTGTGCCTGCACCTGCATGAGTATGTGTGTGTATGTGTGTGCATGTATGTGTGTGTGTGTGAGCATATTTGCATACACTTTCTCAAAGGGGAGTCTTGGATCACTGCCAGGTGTCCTCTGTAGGCCCTAGTTAGAACATCTGATTAGTAAAGGGTGCAAGTAAACTACCCCGAGTATTAAGAAACTTTAGAACTGATTTAGTAGGAGACACTTGTTTCCAGCCTTGGTGTATTGTGTACGAATTGAAGACAGAGAGTCCCCAAATTACGCCATATATGTGATACCTGTCTTTTTTTTCAACCTATTTGGATTAACCCTGAGCGAAGTGCTACACTACTCTCGCGTAGTTTGCGAAGTTTGCGCTACTGCGCATTATACGCATTGCACGTAGCACAGTGCAAACACGCGTATCGGTCATTTTTTGCTTGCTAGCGGTCCTCAACGTCAAGTTTGCGACCTGATTGCACAATGCGGACAAGCATCCGGCACTGTGCAATCAGTGCGAACAGCATTTTGCAAAGTGCACTACGCAGTTCGCGTAGCTCGCGTAGTGCGAAGTGCACTTCGCGTAGCTACACGTATCGCTACTACGCGAACTACACCCAGGGTTCATTTGGATCCACAGGACATTCATACAGCAACCATGCTCAGATGAAAGACCCATAAGCTAGGAGATATAAACGGAAGCAATGTTTTAGCCCAACATTGTTTACAATCACTTTTACATTGTAATGCACCTATCACAACTATTTTAGGTGTCCTGGGGCACTTATGGTTGGTTGAGGCCTTTTTTCACTGATGTCCCAGGACCTAACCTTCTCTGGTCATGAAAACTAAGAACCAAGTGCACCCTTTAAGCACTTGCCTCTCCAGATAGCGAGGCAAGCAGTCCTAGGCTTCTCAGGGAGGCAGGGTAGGGGTAGAGACTCTGAACTTACCAACCATATAAAAGAAATCATAGTAAATACTATTCAGCCCAGTGCTTTAGCTTTATGAAAATGGAAGCATACTTTATCACACCAAATACCTAATACAATATAAATAAATTATTATTATTCAAGAGAACATCAAGTTCGAGATGAGGTGTTACAGGTAAGACAATGGTTTTCTATCAAGGCAAATACAAGATGTAGACTCACAGTGGGAAGAGTGAGTCAGTTACCGTATCTATGATCTAAAAGATCAGTCTCTTGATGGTATATTGGTACAGATTTACTAATGGTTCTCACAACGCAATGCAGCAAGGCACGTTGCTACTCTGGGTTCCATAAATGGACGAGAGCTAAACTGGGCCATATTTACAAAGATATGGAGCTGTTCAGCTCTCTCTCAGCGCTGGCTCCCTTGTGGCTGCCTACAGCCAAGGCAGGCACTCTTGTGCGAAAATGAAAAGATGCCTGTATTGTGGCCAGGATTGTTCTTGTGCAGGAAGGGATACAATCCTTAGAGGCTTATAACTCTTTGCATATGCCTGCAGAATGCAACCCACATGCAAAGAGAAAGTTGTAGTGTCAGTAGAGTTAGCAATGATAGAACCCTTGTTGTTCCTTAAGGACTCTGTAGAATTATGACTTAAGAGTTAGAGTGTAGTAAAGTGAATGCAGATTTAGAATGGTGAGCTCTTGGTTACACGCAGGTGAATAAAGACGTGTTATACTATGCTCCGTGTGTGGTGTAGTCATTAGCTGGTACCCAGGCTGAAGAGGATGATAGTACTGGTGTTGAGATAGCAGATAAGTAACCTGAAGATCAATCAATCAATCAGCAATTTGTATAGTGCAGCAATGCCATGCCTAGGGGTATCTGGGCACTGAGGATGCTGTGTCTCCGTCAGAGAAGCAGGTCTTGAGTTTCTTTTGATGTCCACCAGGGAGGGTGCTGTACGGAGGTGGAGGGACAGGGTGTTCCAGGTCTTGGCAGTGATGTAAGATAAGGAGTGGCCACCGCTGTGGCTTCAAAGGATGCAGGGTGTGTGTCAGGGCAAGAGAAGCGGAGAGCTGGTGTCTTGTGGGTAGGTGAAAGTTTAGTCGATGATTGATGCAGATGGTACTTGGTTGTGTAGGGCATTGTATACATGCGTGAGGATATTGAACTGGAATCTCTTCTTGATGGGTAGCCAGTGGAGGTTTCTGAGGTGGTTGGTGATGTGGGCCTGTTTGGGGAGGTCGAGGATGAGTCTCACTGCAGTGTTCTGTATGGTCTGGAGTCTGTTGAGGAACTGGGTTGAGATTTTAGGTTGAGAGCGTTACCATAGTCTAGGCAGCTGGTGACAAGGGCCTGTGTGACTGTCTTTCTGGTGTTGATTGGGACCCATCTAAAGATTCTGCGGAGCATGTGAAGGATGTGGAAGCAAGTGGAGGTGACTGCATTGCCTTGTTGTTTCATGGTCAGTTGGCTGTCGAGGATGACACTGAGGTTGTGAGCATTGTCTGTCAGTGTGGGTGTAGGTCTGAGTTCTACTCAGAACCAGCTGTGGTACCATGTGAAGATCAACAGTACTCTCCCAGAGAGTTTTCCTTGGTCCAGCAAACAGCTTGCGTGTGCCATGTGTACCTCAGTCGAAGTGCAGAATCAACGTTTGACATATGTGGAGTCAAAGTGAATCTCCAGCCAGTGTAAAACATTCAAAGACAAATATAGATTCACTGAGAAGTCTACATATCGTTGGCCAAGAAACTGCTGGAATGGCAGTAAAGAGAGGTACTGTGCAACTACACTACTTGAAGCTTTACATCAAAATGAGTGATAAAATATAAGGCGAATACAACCAGGTTTTTGAATAGCAGCAAATAGCGACAGCAAATTGCAAGGTAACACTGCGATCAGAAGAGCTGTGATGCAGAGATCAACCAGGTGTTAGACAGTACAAGAGACGCCTAAAAGCAAAGCAATTCAAACACAATAAACAGTCATGTGCTTACCAGAACTAAGTAAAGAGAGTCACCATACCATAGCACTGGGGAAGTGAGCCCAGAGGAAGTACCCGGGGTTGTGCTTACGAAGCATACATGAAGTGGCACACCACCAACGCTGCTGGGTACTGGATCAGAACAACTCCAGGGGGTATATTCACAAGAACATGTGCTAAACATCACCAAAGAAAGCGAACACATCACCAAAGAAAGCTAACACATCGCATCCGATCGTCGATCGCCGATGTCAGCGATACAACCATCTCGACGGAGATAAAAACACAAACCACAACACACAAAAAAATGCCCATTCGCGATAAGGAAAGCAGGGATTAGCACCGCCAGGCCCGCGTCACACACCACAGGTGGAAGTAAGCACAACAAAAGCCTGAAAAAAAGAGACAATACAAACAGATGACAACAGCCAAGCACAATGGAGGCAACCTGAGCCGGCATACAACCCCACAAGCCCCATTGGCAACAAAACACTGCACATGGCAGGCCATCTTGGACAAGGTGAATGCAGCCTGAGAGCGGAGGAGGATAATGGAAAAAAAACAGAACATCCGGAATGATGCAAAACACACAAACAAGCAGAAACACGCAGACAAGAAGAAGGCAGCAATGCACACCCGAGGTGGGAGACCAGCGCCACACCTGGAGCTGGATGACATGGTGGAAATGGTGTCCACCCCATCAGTCTGGAGATGGTGGCAGGACTCTGGGACCGGAAACTGCCCAAAACAGACACAACAGCAACAGGGAGAGGAACCCACAGGGACCTGGGGGACAGGTGGAGATGGGCACAATGGCACACATGCACAATGAAGCACAGCACCACTGAAGTGAAACCATGCCCAAGACTAACAACACCAACGAAGGGCACAAGTTACACAGCCCGGCAACATCACACCACTGAACAAGCACAGAAGTGAAAACCACATTGCCTGAAAGGGAGAAGGGTGAGCCAAATCAGAGCTGATGGGACATCTCACACACATTGCAGCACACACACATAGGAACCAGAGCACCTCAACCTCAAACACAATGTGGCACAAACACCAACATTTGCACAACCGAACACAGGATACAAGTACACTCGCCTGGTAACGGTGAACGGCCATACTCATCTGGCTAAGCACGAAACAGGGACATGACAATGCACAAGTACAAACCCACAGTCCTGATGGGGTAGCAATGCATGTATGGCAGGGAGCCAGAGTGTCCGTGACACACACATTGCCATACAAATCAGGACACAACACAGTCTAGGACAAGTGAAAGCGTGGCAGTACAGCCAAGAGAAGTGCCACGATATGCAGACCAACACAGCAACATGTCTGAATGAGAAACATAGGAAAGCGCCCATTTCTACCTCGGGGTAGTCCATCACCAACACAAGTCAGTGCCAACCCACGTCCGTTGTCCACGCATGAATCGTGAGTCCAAGCCAATGCAGCCATGTCCATTGTCATCTTGGGACATGTGACCAGATTCACAACATGCAACCAGGTGTCGGGACAAGTGCAATGGGTCACATCCTGTTGTGGCTGCAGGCACCTTGTCACTTGTCCATGAACGTGACTACAGCTGCATAGGCCAACATGTCCAATGAGCGATCGTAGTCCACCACACCTGACATGTCATCGACGTAATCTATCAGCTGAGCCGAACAGATGTGCTGACTCCAACTACTGGCCCCAATGTGCACCAAAGCCCAATCGGGTAGTGGCTCAATGTGCTCACTGCACATGAGGACTCGTGCAATCTCCCGGTCCAGTATCCAGCCTGATGTTGCAGGGCCCGTGCCCATCATGCTGACACAATGACCACACAGACACACTTGCTCAGATGGTGTGAATGGCTACGGGCACGTGTGCACGACCACATTTATTAGCAGGCACATATACTGAGTGACACCTGTGTTGGATGTGTGTGGAGTGTGTGCACACCAGCCGGCAAGGGCTGCCTGGTGCAGTCAGACATCGACAACAGTGTACATTGCAAAGGACACAACCATTCAACCATAAAGGCCCCATGACTTGAGCTGCACAGAGTTAGTGGCCCCTGATGCACAGCATCCTGCCCAGGCCTACCGCCATGGGACGCTGACTTGCGGGGCACTGGGGCAGGGTCACGATTGAAGAGCAGGTTTCTGTAGATGTAAAAGGAGCGTGTTGCGGAGTGTCTCGGTGGACAGTGGAAGGTGTACCCCCAGGCCACCAGCCGGGACCGCGAGGGACCACAGATAGGTTTCCAGAGAGGCCACTTCTATTCCAAATCGGAAACAGGGAGTGCCTCCCCTCTGAGCCCCGATCTCTGAAAATAACCTGGTAGCATTGATTTTTTGCTACTCTGGAGTACCAGTGAGTACACCATTGCTATTTATTTCTTTTCCACACACCTTAGGAGTAGTGTGGCTCACTGGTTAGAGGCGGCAGACCCGAGAGCAGAAGTCGGCCCGGGACCAGGGTTCGATTCCCGACGCGGCAGGGTCGTGGACCTTGGTCAGCGGACTCGATAATTCTCGCTCCGGTGCTTACTCTAATCAGGGATCACACTCGGCAACTCTGGGCATTAGCTTGCCTAATCTCCACAACGGCCCCACCAATTCCGGGGATGCCTGGCTCCACCTTGGGGACTCCCAGCAGGGACCATCCCACAGGGAAAGCCAGGACGGGTTCCCCAGAGTTATACAGCGCCGGGACGCCCCGTTGCTGGGGCAGCTGTGCGCTTTACAAGTATACTACATTTACATTTACATTTACCTTAGCGCGTGTATAGGGATATCACAATTGTTAATTCACGTGGCATTACCCACTTTGCCAATCACTTTTCTCACCACTTTGGTCCTGAAGAAAGCCCTAAGAAGCACAAAGGGGGCTGAAACAAGTAGACCGCTGCACATAGACAACCCAGAGGATCATTACTCCTTTAGGAGTTGCACTACACATATTTTAATCGATACCCTGGGCCGCCAAAATTAAAATACAAAGGCAAGGATTCCCAGAGGTATTTTTTAATTACCATTAACATCACACTTGCACCAACACCCGCTCCGCTGTAATCAGGCGTCGTAGCACAACCAGGTGGCACTCGGCCGCCTGGTTGGAACCCCGATGATGAAGCATGACACCAACCAGGTTGGTGTGTGAGGGGTCTTTTAAAAGTACCTAGTGGGTCCTTATTCCAGCCACACAAACAGTGACTAGACCTATTACTACCATATATTGGGTCTGTCCATATTGTTTACACATAATACGCTTCTGGGGACCTGGACGCGCCCTTGTTACCCTTGCTCTCTCATTGATTCAACAAGTTTTTTCATACATGCCCACATGTATGCTATGTAGACCTTGATATAGGAAACGTTATTTGGGGTACCCCTTTTTGTTACAAATTGGGTTGTGAGCATGGCAAGGCCGGATTCCTAATGGAGTCGTGTTGTCATGTCTGGTCGGTTGGCATGTTGTGTGTCATGTTGGATGTAGTTGTGCTGCATGCCCATTAGCAGTGTCGTGAGTTGCATGACTGTGGGCAGCAGGTGCGTTTCAGGTGGGTCCGCTGTCTTTGTGTACGCTGCCTCTGTGGTGTTCCGGGGGATTGCGGGACGGGTCCTGGGGGTGGTGGCTGGCCTGGGGTGGTTGCCGTGGGGGTTGTGGCCCTCATGGGAATCCTTGGTGCATGGTCATTGTCTCCATGGCAACTGTGAGTCTTCTGGTGTGGCTCTTTGCTGAGCTCCCTTTTATACTGCAGATTATCGTCCTGTTTTACACCAGCAATGAGCATGTGTTAATTCCCTGCTGCTACCACAGCTTATCGCCTGTTTTTGTTTCGCATCGCAGATCTGGTAGTTCGTTCTGAAAGTGGTATTGTGGTTTTTGGTGTGTTTTTGCACGAGAGCGCCTCCTCTGCATCTCATTAGGGCTAGCTGGTGGTGTCCACCTTGGAGATGTATTTTGGGGAAGTTATTGCAGGAATACAGGCGATGTCTGCTGTTTGCACCAGCTTGTGAATGGAGTGTTAAATCTGTCTTCACTTTTAATATGTAAAGGTGGGGATAATTCGGAATTGAATCGTTGTGAATATCCCCCCAAATGTCTCAATGAAAGTGATGGGCCCCAAAGGAGACTAAAAGATAGGTCAAGGTTCCACAGACTGTGCAGGATTACCAAGAGGCCAGCACAGCATAGGGCCGTAGAGATGGTATGGAGGAAACAGGTTCGAGTGGATAGCAGACAGTATTGTAGAGAACTCCACCCTCAGTGTCAGCCAATCTCATAAATAGATGGACTGCTTAGACAGAGGCATTTGATGATTTCATTGATGCAATAGAAGAAGCAGATAACAAGATGATTATCAAATGCCCAAGAATCTTGCTGCCGAAGGTGTAAAAGAAGTCATTAAGAAAATGACGTAAGCTGACAAAATGACATACTGTCAAATCTAACCCTGGGCGTAGTTTGCGCATTAGTTGCGCTACGCGTAGCTTCACGAAGTGCACTTCGCACTTCATAAGCTACCCGTAGCTACGCGAACTGTGTAGTGCGGTAGGGAATATGCTGTTCACACTGATTGCACAGTGCCGGATGCTTCTCCTCACTGCGCAATCATTGCAAACGGCATCTTGCACATTGCAAGCAGCAGTTTTTTGCCAATCGAGTAGATTTGTACTCAAGCAACGGCTTTCTCAATGCGGACTGGTAGTTTCTCATTGCGAGCGGTCGGGAACATACGCGACCATTCGCAATGACAAACCTGACCTCCCTGCATTGAGAATCTTGCCGGTAGGTTTATTATCCACGCTCGCGATCGGCAACTTGATGTTGCTGATCGCGAATGAGGAAAAAGTCTTGCCAGGATGTTGATTTTGCTCGCTCGCGGTCGCTAACTTGATGTTGAGGACCACGAGCAAGCAAAAAATGCTCGCTCGCTGCGCTACGCGTTTTTGCACAGTGCTACGCACAAATCGCGTACTAGCGCAAACTACGCCTCTCCGCGAGCGTAGCGTAGTCCTAAGCCCAGGGTTATTCAAATCAAAGCAGCTTTGAATCTCAAGCTCAATCCAAGGACAAATGTAGGATACCAAAGGAACATTTTCGGTCAAGAATGATTGAAAGCTGGTGAAATCATTGATGAATTTGTTGAGATACTGAATAAACTCATCAAACACTGTAAGTTCAATGAATTTGATGATGACGAAGCTATATGTCTCAGAGTTATAGATGAATTCCTAGCAGATTCATTCAAACAACAAATGATGGGAGAAACTCTTAGTCTGAAGCAAGGTCACATGGCTGCTGGAGCTGAAGATCATGCTGGTCGACAAGCTGTTAACATGGAGGACAGAGATGCCCAGAGTGAGTCAGTCATGAAAATGAAAAGCAAACAAAAGTATAAGGCAGAATAGCACAAAGTGATGTCTCCACAGAAAAAGAAGTTGTGTTTTAAGTGTGGATTTTCGTTTCCACACAAAGGTAAATGTCCCGCCATTGGGCAGATCTGCATAGGCTGTGGGCAGTAGAAGCATTTTGTAATGGTTTGCAAGGCGAAGGATAACCATGGCACAAAGACAAAATGGTTGCCTGAACATTCCAGAAGCGATGTTCAACGCAAGCCCACTTGAGGCATATCGACACCAAACAAAGTTGATCATCATCTAAATCAATGCCAAACAGCTTTTCAGTTTCAATGTCAAGTGAAGGTGAAGAAGATGGTTGTGCAATGTCGATGTTTAACTCAGAAAAACAGGTGCATATATTGGATTGGCTTCATGTGAAAGAAAATGCAGGTCACAGAGAAGTTGGCATGTAAAATCACCAGACTCATTCAAACATTGTCCGAAGTAAAAGTAAATGGTTGCTCAAATCCTTTTATTATCGACAGTGGTGAGTCAAAAAACATTTTGCTTGAGGAGAAATACTGTGGACTATCTTAATTGCCAAGACTTACGGCATTCAAACCAAAGTGTATACATGGGCTGGATCGACGCCATTAAAAAGTCAAGGTTGATTTGGAGCAATGATGAAACACAAGAGAACAAAAGTACAAGCACCCATTCAAGTACCTCAATGTTTACTTAGTTTCAGCACAGCTGCTGACAAGGGACTGATATCAGTGAACTATAACATGAATGTTCATCACCCAATAGTTAGTCAGTTCCCTTTGTTGTTTCGTGGGTTAGGAAAGCTCAAGACTATGAAAGTACAATTACACATTAATGAATGCTGACTATTGCTCAGAGACACAGACAAATTGCATTTCATTTACAGGAAGCTGTTGAAAAAGAACTTGAATCCTTACTCAAACATGAAACCATTGAAAGTTCCACTGGTCCAACTCCAATGGTTTCTCCCATAGTGCTAATACCCAAAAAGAGACAGTGAAGGTAATTGAAAGAGAACGACATCCAGGTCCACACATTGCCAACACTGTAACACAATTTAATGGTGCGAAGGTCTTCTCTCGCCTTGATTTGAATAAAGAATATCATCAGTTGGAACTCGAGGAAAATTGTGGATACATTACAACCTGTTCTACACAGATTGGTCTGTTCTGTTATACAACACTAAGTTTTTGCATTTCATCAGCTTCAGAACTTTTTCAAAGTATCATTAGACATATGATCTAGCCTGCCATGAATGCCATCAATTAGAGCGATGACATATTGGCTAACGTATCTACGCAGAAAAAGCATGCAAAGCTCTCATCCAAGTGTGTCATTTGATCGCTGATGCAGATTTAACCCTGAATGCTGAGAAATGTGAATTCCACAAGGCAAAGCCAAAATTATTGGCCACATCTTTTCTGGTGGGGGTATGGCACCCGGTCCAGCTAAAGTGCGGGCATTGTTAACTGCCAGTCCCCCACAGATCTTTACATGTTATGTTCATTCCTTGGCATGGTCAGCTACTCTTCTAGATATATGCAAAACTTTGGCACCATAGGTGCTCCGTTAAGAGACCTGATGAAAAAGAATATTTCATTTCATTGGTCACATGAATGCGAGCAAAGCTTCAAGAAAATCAAACTAGCTACTGAGAATGCTACTTGAATGCATACTTTGATCCAAAGCCTCATACAGAAGTTGTTAATGCTAGCCTCATCAGGTTAGGCGAAATCTTTGCACAACGCAGCAGCCACCCAAATGCTCAAAGACATATTGAGGCATATGCAAGCAGAAGTTTGTCCCAAACTGAATGTGATTATTCACAACCTGAGAAAGAAACTTTAGTAGTGGTGTGGGCTTGTGAAGTTTTTTTTACGTATTCTTATGTGGAAAGCCTTTCAAATTTGTGAAAGATTATCAAGTACTGTTGACCATCTTTGGCAAACAAAAGGCAAAGATGCCTCCTTGCATTGAACGTTGGGGTCTATGCTAAGAATACTACTGTACCATTGCGCACTATCCAGGAAAAGAGCAACATCCTAATGGCTACTTCTCATGAATGCCTCTACAGTGCATTGGTACCCCTTCTAAGACAGCTGAAGCCTACATAAATTTAATTGTGAAATCAAGCACACCAGCTGCCATTTCACTGGAACAAATTGTCACTGCCACAAGTCAAGATAGTGACATCTTAAAACTAAAAAATAATATTACGCATCAGTCTTGGAATAAGCACACTTGACCTTTTAGTAGTGACAATGAGAACCAGAAGTTTAAAAATGTCAAAGATAAACTGCCCATTACTCAGGAAGGCATTATCCTGAGATGTTTGAGAATTTTCTTTCCGAGAGTCTTCGACAACAATTAATTGAAGTGGCCCATGAATGATATTGTGGAATCATTGCCACAGAACGAACTCTGCAAAACCAAGTCCTGTTTCCTCATCTCGATGAGAGAGTTGAAAGAGAATTGAAAATCTGTCATCTATGCAACTGTCTTTAAATGAAAAACACTCATCACACCTTGTCGCAGTTGCCAAAGCATGTATGGAAAAGAATTCCCGTTGACTTCTTCAGTCTTCTTGACAATGAACATCACCAGATGGTGGTTGTTGATGAATAATCCCGTTTTCCATTGATAGATGATCTCCCATCTATTACTCAAGAAAGAGTCCTCAAGTGATTAGATATCATCTTCACAACATTGGGTGTTCATGAGATCTTAAAATCTGACAGTGAGCCACGTTTCAACAGGTGAGAATTTAGACTTTATCAGTCATCTTCATGTGAAGCATCAGAAGAGCAAACCTCTTTGGCCACAGGCAGATGGCCTTATCGAACATTTCATGAGTACTCTTAAGAAAGGTGTTCAGCGTGCTGTATTGGAAAAGATCGACCTTAAAACTGTCTTGAACTCTACTCTTTGAGCTTATTGTTTGACCCCTCACTTGACCACAGTTGAAAGCCCTGCAACCTTGATGTTGCCATGGTGACTAAGTTACTTCAAAGGACCACCAGAAGATTAGATTAAGTACTGAGGAAGAAATCAGTGATAAGACTTGAAATGTAAATGGAAAATGAAGGCCTATGCATTCAAGCACTGACATACAAAAGACATTATTTTCAATAGAGGAGATTGAGTGCTTGTCCGTCAATCTAGAAAATAAAAATCTGATGGTCTCTTCAATGCTGAGCCCTTTCATGTAAACAACAAATGACACATGATGACTACCCAATGTCCCGGGAAGTCCATTACATGAGTTTCCTTGCATTTCCTCCATGTAACTCACAGCTCTTTGGGCATTATAAATACAGAGACTAGGACAATTGAAAACCCCTTGACTGCTGTTGCTCCCACATCGCCAACGCAGATCATAACACTTCTACTGCGTGTCCCCAGTTTCCGATGATACAATCAGGATGTGTGATCAGAAGACCATGAAGACTTATCAAAGAGCTATAATTGTATATAAGTTCGTCAACAAAGAGTTGGAGCGTGGTGAAGTGAATGAAGGTTTAGAATGTTGAGTTCACAGTTACACGCATATGAATAAAGGCTTGTTATACTAAGCTCTGTTTGTGGCATAGTCATTACTGGGTACTAAGGCTAGGAGGATGCTACAGAAGTACTAAGGAAAATTAAAGATATTTCTCCTCTTTATGCCAGCCTCTGATAGGCGCACCATTTTAGCCCAAACCCAGTTTTACAGACTTTAGTAAATCTGGGTTTCCATCAAAATCCATGGGTGGCTGCACGGGAATGTCCATACTCCAACCATAAAATGCCTTCCCGATGCAAAGTAATGCTAAGCATGCCTTGCGTTACTTTTAATTTTTAACTAAACCACCAAAGCCTCACAAATCGGGCTTATTGTGGATTAGTTAACCCCAAAATACATTCTGCTTTGGGCTGTGTCAAATATGTGGTGCCACACCAACGTAAAACGTTAGTAAATCTGGTGCCTGGTGTCTTGTAGGTTTGAAATTAGACCCACAGTGTCAGGTCCAAAATCATGTGCCTCTGCAGCAGTGTTCAATTAGTATTTACCTTCTCAGACGCTGCAGGACTCTGGTGAATTCCTCGCTTTATGCGTTTTGTGTGTGTGTATTTCTCCATCTTCTCTCTCGTTCATTGAGGGAATTCTTTGGGACGTCTGTAATCTCAGCTGGTGCAAATAAGACCCAACTACAGACCTTGATACAAATGCAAATGATGCAACATCACTGGATTTCCCATGATCCATCTGCACAGGATGAGACACCTCTGTAGTTCCCATCATCCATCTGCACAGGAAGTGACATCACTCCTCCGTTCTCCCAGGACCTTCTAAATAGTGGCTGCAGCATGGATGACCACAGCATGCTGCCATTGGTATGCCCAAGGCAAGTCCATCTGCGCCTGATCTGTGCCTAACGCAAGTAACCTTGGTCCTCCTACCTCCAGCCACTAATATGCTGTGACCCTCCGCACCCTCAACCCTGACTGTTGCTCCACATGCTCAGGGGCATAACAAAACCTGATGCGGTCCCCCTGCAAAGTACATGGAGGGGACCCCCCACTCAGTACTGATGGAGCTATGAAGTGTAATGAAAGTGGCATGTGAAAACTGAATGCACGGGCTTAGAAATGCACTGGTTTTTTTTTGTAAATCCTTCCCTACTCTCTAGTAGTCTAGACTAGAAATTGTCATTAGTACAGACTTCAACAACCACCATGTTATGTTTTTAATCCTGAGTGCTAATGCCTGATTTGGTTTTTTCTAGACCAAGGACTCTTAACATATGATATCTATTAGTATCAATTACAAACAAGTGACTCTGACTCCTACATCTTTTAGACCTCATTGTCTTATGTAGCAATTCCATTATGTTGATTGTAAACACTTGTATGATTTATTGTCTTTGTATAATATGTGTGCTATGTAAAGCGCTCTGTCACCCTACATGATAAGAAGTGCTTGTTGGCCTTAATGAAATCACAGGTAGAGACATGATATGACCTTTGACTCCGAATTTTCTGAGGAGACCATGTCACAGGACCTTTACTCTGGTGACATCACAATAAGTGACATTACTGAAGTTCCATAACTGCTATCTGATTATATAACAACACAACATATACACGTCTATTTTATATACCACATATATTAGGGTGGTGCATGATCTCTGAAAGTTGTGGGGCAGAATATTAGCCCTGAATTGTAGTGGCTAAGTGAGGCATGCAAGACAGACATCTCCTAATAGGGTTCGGGAAGGCTGCCCCTGAGAACATTTTTAAAAAATTGGGGTCAAATAGTGCATTTTAAAGGAAACATTCACCTAACTTTTCTACAAAGCAATAGTCTCTGAAAGGACACGTTAAATATTCAAGTCCTCGAATGGTGTGCCAAGCCAATGGAACCAGACATTCCTGTGGAGTTTACAACATTTTTTCAAAATATGCTATGGGTGCCCCCATATATATATAAAAAAATACCTTAATTGTGCCAGGACCAGCATTTTGTCATGGGTGTACTCCTAGGCCAAAAATGACAAACAATATACTAGAGCCAGATTTTTTGCTATTAATACCATCCCTATACCATGAGTGACACTTACATCAACAATTACCTCGGTATGTCAGGGCCAGCATTTTGTAGTGGATCCCCCTTTCATGCACCCCTGTTGCCGTCACTTATGACAATAATTACCTCCATTGTGACAGTGCCAGCATTTTGACAGATGCCAAACATTTCCTCAAGCATACCAGCTACAGAATTGTTCCCTCCATGCCCTATATGCCACCAATTACCTCCCATATGCCAGTACCAGTATTTTATCATTAAGTCAAGGACTACCTTCAGAACTAAATACCTCCAGCATGTAAATACCACCATTATACTGTTATGCCAACAACTACCTCCAGTATTTTGTCTCGCTAAGAATTGCCTCCAGTATGCCAGTGCCAGCGTTTAGCCATGGGTGGCTCCATCAACAATTACCTTCAGTATGCCATGGCATACAGCAGACTCACAAGCATATTATCACAACCTCAATCATGCTCATTTATGTCCACTTACTCACTTATTCTCACTCACACTCACTTATTCATATTGACCAAATTGCACTCACTCATTTATTGTCACTCACTATCCTGCACACACTCTTACTTCCTAACTCTCACCCTCTTTCACTTTTCACTCGCTATGACTCACACATTCACAGTCACTCAAATTTCACTTTCTCTGTATACTTTCACTCAGGCATTCTAAATAGTTTTGCTCACACCCACTTACTCATGGTCTCTCTCTCTCACATTGATTCTCACACTCTCTAGCACTCCCTCACTCATTCTCGCACTTGCAGTCACTCTTACTCAGTCTCGCTCAGTCTGACTCACTCATACACACTGACACTCATACACTGTCACACACTACCTGTCATTAACTCTTGCTCTCATTCACTGTCACATTAATGATTACACACACATGTACACTCACACAAATACACTCTCACCAACAAGCAGTCACACAACATACATGTAAAAACATGTTTACCTACTTTGGTTGCCAGGAAGGTCCCATTCCAGCTAATTGTACTCCATTTTGTATATAAATGACATAATGATATTCACTATTAGTGTAACAAAAAAATAGTAACAAACCAGGAGAGTAAAACCCCAACGGATGCCATAAGAACAGGTTCCTGGCACTGATTTTGACATCTCTGAGACCAGAGATCACCAAGCGCAAGCTTGAGCCAGGTCTCACTGCTGCAACTCCTGGTGACCCCTAGATGATGGGCATGTGATAGATAGATAGATAGATAGATAGATAGATAGATAGATAGATAGATAGATAGATAGATAGATAGATAGATAGATAGACAGATAGATAGATAGATAGACAGATAGATAGATAGGAGTGGAGACTAGATTAGAAGGAGACAGTGGTTCTACAGAGCTCAGACTTGCAGTGGGTTGCGCTGTGGCTCTTGCCATCTGAATGATTTCACGTGCAGTTACACTGTGCATGACTATGAATGGCCCACCCCACCCTGAACAAAAGGAGACACCAAGGCCAGGAATTGAGGGCAGGCCCAGATGAACCTTCCAGTTTATTGTCTGCGACATTGTGTTGCTTATGTTTAGATATCAATATAATTTATGGAATTGCTACATTCTTTCAGAATTTTGGCATGAATTATGTAATTTTGTGAGGTACTGTGAGACTTTCCCCCTGAAAACAAACACCTTAACCATGGCTGAGGACAGAAGGATACACCTCACACCCATACTGAGTATAAACGGCAGTGCAATGTAGTCACCTGGCAATATGTTTTACACTTTTAAAAGAGACTAACTGAATGAACGAATCAATCACCAAAGCGATTTCAATATTGCAAATCAAATAGGCTCATAGCACTTTTTCTTGGCTAGGCAAACCAAACACAGGTGATTCACTTACACTGGATTGCTTGCACCCCGGTCACACTTTTACACTCACATGGAACTTGCCGTTTTTAGTTTGTGGCTCATGGTTAAGAGCTAGACCAGTGGTGGGTCACTATAACAGATGTGTTAAACAGATGTGAATAGTTTTGCAACCACTACACTGTTAGGGGTATACACCTGTTACAACGCAACTTTTACTCCGCACTACCACTACAACGCGACCATTACTCCGCATACTATTACAACGCATTGCGCTGGGGGGCGCTCTAGGATAGGGAATAAGTTTAATTTTCTATCCAACACCTTCCCTAGTGTCCACGGGGACTGGAGTTGGAATAGAAAATTATACTTACCACTATCCAGCACCTCTAAGCGCTATGCGTTGTAACGGTATTCGTTGTAAAAACCGCGTTGTAATGGTACGCGGAGTAAAAGTATGCGTTGTAACGTCATACATCCCTGTTAGGATATAAATATATTTACTATTCACGATTATGTTTATGTCCTAAGATACTAAGATAAGTAAGGGTGGAGAATAGAGCAGCAAATATATATTTACTTTACAATACAGTGGTAGGTTTCTATAATGTATGCAACATTATTGTAGGTTGATATTACTGACCTCGTTAGTGTCTTCAGTAGGCCAACAGAAAGTAAATCTTCATGTACCTTATCCCTCTTACATACATATAAATACTGACATGCCAGACATACATTCTGAAGTGCTCCACATCGACTAGCTTTAAGGGAGATCACTTACATAATCATTTCTTATTTTATTTAACAGTTCATATCTGATGTTTCCAAGTGCAGCACATGTGTTGATAGTATCCAAGCCAATTGTATTCAATTCATAGACCTCGGAAGTTTGAAAGGTTGCTGATTTTGGTAGGGCTCAATCTTGAGAGTCACAGAAGCAGTGTAGCTCACTGAGCCATCTGTCTGGCTATTTAGCGCCTCTCAGGCCATGGTCTAATTATTAAAAGTTACGCTGGCCTGCCACCACTCATTTGATGCAGATTCACTTGACTTTTTACTCAAAGGACAGTTAAAAAATGTAATCCTGGATTTAGTTATAACCCCGCCTGCACATTGCATGGATATTGGAGGGAAATACGCTTTTACTATCCAAAAACTTGAAAATATAAACCCAGTAGTTTGCGGTCAATTGGTCTTAACCACATGGCAGTGAGAAAACATTTTTAGCCTCATGGGGGGGGGGGGGGTCAAACAGGAAAATCTATTGACCTAAAATTTCAGCAACTAACATTCACCAGCCTTTATACATTTCTCTACTGGCCCATGCCCATGTGCTACAAACTAAAATTATGTTGAAGCATTGATAAATCTGTCACACTTCACTTAAAAGAACTATAGTCACCACCAAAGCTTCAGCAAAGATACTCTGAGACACAGAAATGAGAAATGCAAGAACACAGGTAGCATGTCTTGAAGTAAAATTAAACTGGCTTTGAAAAGACCAAGGAAGTAATTTAATTCTGTAACATTCTCTTCTCACCTACATGGCCTCAGCAAGACCCTTCTAGGAATGCAGCCTCTTGAAGACTACAGCACTACACCAATAAATACTATTTCTGCATTTTGAGGACCGCTCCATGGAAGCTACACAAATATTATCAAACCCAGCAGTCCTCTGCAGGACAATTCCTTTTCACCCACACTTTCAAGGCACTATATAACAGTGGCCCAGACTTCCTCAACAATGGCATCTGCTTTCAAATACCTTCCAGAAATCTCTGCTCATCTGGACTCCGTTTAGCACACATCCCACGTGTACAGACAATCAGATATGGTGGTCAAGCCTTCTCCTACTTCTCTCCTAAAGTGTGGAAGGGCCTGCTGCTACACACACGAGCCTCCTCCTCACTTCTTGAAATCTGAAAGAAACTGAAAGCTGGCTTTTTTAAGTAGTCCTGCTAGGCCCTTGGATCGGCTGAACTCACACCTGCTCAGTGTCAGGATACCCTCTCGGGTGATAGTGTGCTCTAGAAACCTGCATAACATAACAACATAACACTTGAACCAATGTTTAGGTTTTTTGTGACTTCATTAATGGCACACCTGTAGAATTGTACCAAATCCCCGGTTTCCAGATACATACTTGGGAAAATCATATGATAGCACTTCCATAATGTGGAATAACGTGCACAGACCACAACATAGAAAAGCAGCACTACTACGCGAATGCACATTTTGTTCTTTTCATTTTTCCACAGTGAAAGAATTTCCTTCTTCTGCAACTCCACGAAGCTTGGAAGGGTCTATTCCTTTTCCTACTCTGATAAGAGATTTACTCACCCCTTTGACTGGTGTAAATCTCCAATCATACAAACATAGTTTAATTTTATGTGGGACTAAGTCAATCTACATAGGCAAGGTCACAATTTGTGAATACTTCACATGTGTAGGTCCAGCTATTCGTGAACAAAACATCATTCTTAATGCACAAATGGCTTTGTGTTATGGGCCTATATGTTTATCATGTAAGTATCTCACCAGGAGGCACTGAGAGATTCAAAACAACAAAGCTTAAAAAGGATGAAAAATGAGAGGATCTGTAACTGCTGCCTTGAGAACATTTTCTGTGATGCAAACATGATCTGCACAAAAAGAGTAATGAACCATTGGTTAGCAAAGATGAGATCACTCTTTCCATCCTTTTTAAATTACATTTAAATCAGCAGGATTTTTTTCTCTCTGCTGCAGCCAAAGTCCGATTACATCAGTTGGAAATATTAACATCATCACAGAAAAATGCTCCCCCATTAATACATGGATACGGCAATCAACAGCTAAAAAGATCTAATTAAAATCAGTACACGGACTATTATGTTATGATATAAAGCTTCAACTTCCCTGAAATGAAGTAAATATAGTTGAATAGGAATCCATTAGCCACTGTTCATGACCTCAGATGTGATGACACAGTTGACATCATCAATGTCTTCACTGCTGACATCATTGGCTTGTATGTTTGAATTTTAACTAAACTCAGTTGACGCTGGGTGGATGGCTGGTATCTGGCCAGACCCTGCATCCAGAAGCCCTTCTGATAGGGTAACTGGCATCGGCCCTTTGGCCACGCTCTATGGACTCTACGTGCAGGGCCTGGCCTCAGGGCAGTCTCTGCACTCAGCACCACATCCAACAAAGCCTTATAAACATGACTTGCACCCTGTCAAGTGCACTGTGTCCTCAATTCATCCTTCCCTCCTGTCCCCAAAGTCTGCTTCACACAGGTCTTCACCATGCAAATCTGAAACTAGGAGCAGGCCGTGACATTCAGCAATTAACTGGACCCCATTTCTTCCCCCCAGATCTCACTACACATAGCCTGCAGCCCCCCTCATCCCCCCCCCCGTGAAATGTAAGCAGTATGTCATATGTTATGATAAACACCAATTTCAAAGATCCCAATATTCACAGCTTTCAGCTAGACGTAGTTCATGGCCTTTGCACCGATTTGAGCACTGAGGATGGTCATCCTTTTTACATTTTATTTATTTCACAAACTGAAAATATGAAACAAAATATATTTGTTTGTAGTTCAGTCCATGGTTACTGATCGCAACCATCTATTTTTATTTGAACTTCTACTGATTGTGATCCATTTTTTATGTTTTGTAGACCTCTAGTACTTGCTCATTGTTTCTAGTGAATGAAATTTTCTATGGTCTGCAGACTCCAGTGGTGGTCCACCACCATGCATTGTAAATAACTTTTATAACTTTTAATACGTTTTTCATTCCTCTAGGTTTTTTTTGATCCCATTAGTGGTTGTAATGAACAACATTCAACTATGCTTACTGGGGTCCGGAAACAGAGCAAAGCCTTTTGCCACAAAGTGTACCCACTCCTTGTGACCACTAGTGATTGTACTCCATTATTTTAGTGCATTACTTAATCCATGGTATGGACCGCCAATGCACACTGTGAACTTGTTTAATTTTGTAGATTTTTCACCCCACATTTATCACCATTCATCCATGCCCAGCGGACTCTAGATGCAGAGTGAAACTTGTGACAACATCCTCTGCAGAGTCCCCTGCATGCAATCCATCTACTCCAGAGTCCATAGGGCATGACATTCAGACTTCAGCCTTGCCCATGCAGTCTGCAGGTATGTTATGTTAACAGGTTAAATGCCTTTGTATAGCGCAAGAATACTCGAGGGGGTCTTGGCACCGGCTACAGAGTGCGAGATGGAAGGAATTATGGTGAATCAAATAACTAGGGGGCATATTATCAAGGGGCTTTATCTCCGCTTTTTTGGCTTTAAAAGCCAAGAAAGCGGAGATAAAATTATCTCCCTATTACCAAGCTGTCGCTAACACCAGTTAGCGACAGCTAATAGGAGATAGTCACCATCTTGGGCCCCGCTTTGCATGTCAGTGATATTTATCACTAATGACATGCAAAGTGGGCGTGCCAAGATGTTAGCGACTGAAAACAGTCACTAACATCGCTATCTCCTATTACCAACTTTTGGAGATATTCGCGCTAAGCGCGAATATCTCCAAAAGCTAACACCTGCCCTCAGCAGTTCTTAGCCATGTTAACCAATGGGAGGTGGATAACATGGCTAAGAGCATTTGCTCGATAATGCATGAATATCGCTGACTTTTCAGCGATATTCATGCATTGCGGCCGTTTTTTATCGCATTTGCGATAAACCTTGCTAATAGCAAGGTTTATCTGCGATAAAAATCGCCGATGTGCGGCGATAATTTTTGTCTCTAAACAAGTGAGAGACAAAAATTATCTCTATTGGTTGGTAATATGCCCCAAGGTCTTGAGAGATTTCATGAAGGTCAGAAGATTTGTAGAGGATTTGATAAAGTGTGGAAGATTGTTTGAGACGGTAGAAGCGTCCAGCACAAAACTGCGGCCTCCCCATGCCGCATGTTTGAATCTAGGGGCAGTCACAGATTTGGCTGAAGCTGTTCTTAATGCCCTATTGGTATTGTACCAACTGAAGATGTTTTTCAGAAATGCAGGACCTTGTCATGTAAGGCTTTGTAGGAGATACAGAGGAGCTTGAACGTAACTCGGTGTCTGATGGGGAGCCAGTGAAGCCTCTTCAGATGTTTAGACACTGATTGATATTTGGGATTTTGAGAAGTTGATGAACAGCTGCATTCTGTAAGGTTTGAAGCTTGTCAAGAACCGACTTTTGTGCATTAAGGTAAAGAGCATTGCAATAATAGAGTCTGGACCTTGCAAGAGATAAAACAACTGATTTTCAGAAGTTGCGGTAGAAAAAAAGGAAGGAGCTTTTTTAACAGCTTAAGAATGCAAAAGACTTTAGAGGAAACTGCATTGACTTCGTCAGTGTAGGAAAGTTTGTCATTCATGTTGACTCCCAGATTTGCTAACAGGCGATGGAAGAGGACCCTAATCATATGGCCACCAGGCAGGAGTCTAAAAAGAGGGCTGGAAGATCTCGGTCTTCCTCGAATTCAGCTGAAGGCAGTTCACAGACATCCGGGTGCTGACTGCCTGAATGTAATTACAGAAGTTGGTGCTCAAACCAGGCCCCTCACTACAGAGAAGCAACAATTTGCGTGTCGTCACCATGGGATATAGGGGCAAAGCCGAAAGACTTGATGAGTTCAGCTAGTTGTGTGTCATAAATATGGAAAAGCATGTCGCTGAGCGAGGACCCCTGTGGGGCTGAGCGAGGACCCCTGTGGGACCTCGCCAGGGAGGGAGAACGGTGGGCAGACAAAGTTGTCAAGACGAACCACTTGTTCATGCGATTGTAAGAATGATCTGAGTAAGTCCCAGGCGAAGCTTTTGATACCAATCTCAGTTAGGCGGGACAACAGTTTTCTATGGTGGAAGTGTCAAATGCAGCCGACAGATCAAGGAGGATCAGAGCGGCTTTGCCTCCAGCACCCAGGGACATTCTAATCACTTCACTGGCCTTGATTAAAGCTGTTTTCGTGCTATGGTCTCAACGGAAACCGAATTGAGTAACATCCAGTAAGTTGTGGAATTTAATGAATTCAGTAAGTTGGGAATTCATTTCTTTCTCAACAATCTTGGCCCGCACAGGAAGGCATAATATCAGATGATAGTTATTAGGATACGATGGATCAAGTGAAGGTTTCCCTAGAAGAAGGAGGACAGAAGCATTCTTCTATCCAATTGGAAAGAGATATGCTGAAAAATGAGTTGGAAGAAATCAGTAAGGAACCGGGCCAAGGTGTCAGCGATAGAAGCAGCGATCCTAGGAGGACAAGGGTCATTGGGGGAACAAGATCTGGGTGATTTGATCATGCTAGTAACTGTGTCGATAGATGGGGGATTGAAAGCCGAGAAGCTAGTAGCTCCCGGAGAATAGGAATTGTCCTGCAGTGGATTGTGAATAGTGGAAAGGTCTTTGTAGATTGAATCAACTTCATTGAAAAAAAAAGCTGGCAATCTCATTACAGAAGGGCTGACTGGAGATAGTGAGTTTTTTGTCAGGATTCCTTGTAAGCTTGGTAACAGTTAGAAAAAGTTCTTTGAGTTCTTAGCAGATTCGATTTTCTAAGCAAAATAAGTTGTCTTAGCTTTAAAAAAAAAGATATATAAATCCTTAAACATGACTTGTATTTGGCCTTTTCTTCACTGTTATAATTGCAATGCCACATTTGTATTGCCTTCTGCAAACCTGCTTGGAGGTCTTTAGGTCCTCTGAAATCCAGGAGACAGAGAGCTTGTTCCTCTTCAGTTTGTCTGGCTTAGGAGGGTCCAAGGAGGAGCCAGCCGCAGCTAACCAATGGTAGTATTGAGCAGCGGCTTCATCAAAAGCATCGAGAGCTAGGAAGCTAGCAGGAGTAGCAGGATCAATGTTATGCCATACGCGAGTAGAGCGGATGTATGACGTTATAACGCATACTTTTACAACGCCTACCTTTACAACAAAACTTTTACAACGCAAAAACTATTACAACGCATACATTTACAACGCAATTTTTTACAACGCATATACTTTTACAACGCATACCATTAGAACGTAAGTATTGGTAAGTATATAATAATTTTTTTAATGTAATATAAGTAAAATTAATATAATTTAATTTAATTTCATTTCATTTAATTAATTTCTTTTAATTTTTTTTTACCCCAAAAACCCAAAACTGACCCTGAACCCTAAAAATACCCCTTTACCCAAAAACCCAAAACTGACCCTGAACCCTAAAAATACCCCTTTATCCAAAAACCCAAAACTGACCCTGAACCCTAAAAATACCCTTTTACCCAAAAACCCAAAACTGACCCTAAACCCTAAAAATACCCTTTTACCCAAAAACCCAAAACTGACCCTGAACCCTAAAAATACCCCTTTACCCAAAAACCCCAAACTGACCCTGAACCCTAAAAATACCCCTTTACCCAAAAACCCAAAACTGACCCTGAACCCTAAAAATACCCCTTTATCCAAAAACCCAAAACTGACCCTGAACCCTAAAAATACCCCTTTACCCAAAAACCCCAAACTGACCCTGAACCCTAAAAATACCCATTTACCCAAAAACCCAAAACTGACCCTGAACCCTAAAAATACCCTTTTACCCAAAAACCAAAAACTGACCCTAAACCCTAAAAATACCCTTTTATCCAAAAACCCAAAACTGACCCTGAACCCTAAAAATACCCCTTTACCCAAAAACCCAAAACTGACCCTGAACCCTAAAAATACCCTTTTACCCAAAAACCCAAAACTGACCTTGAACCCTAAAAATACCCCTTTACCCAAAAACCCAAAACTGACCCTGAACCCTAAAAATACCCCATTACCCAAAAACCCAAAATTGACCCTGAACCCTAAAAATACCCCTTTACCCAAAAACCAAAAACTGACCCTGAACCCTAAAAATACCCTTTTACCCAAAAACACAAAACTGACCCTGAACCCTAAAAATACCCCTTTACCCAAAAACCCAAAACTGACCCTGAACCCTAAAAATACCCCTTTACCCAAAAAAACAAACATATAACATTTTAAATATAATTATATACTTACCAATACTTACGTTGTAATGGTATGCGTTGTAAAAGTATCTGCGTTGTAAAAACATGCGTTGTAAATGTATGCGTTGTAATAGTTTTTGCGTTGTAAAATTTTCGTTGTAATGGTAGTGCGTTGTAAAAGTTGCGTTGTAAACGTTGTAACCCGAGTAGAGCTTATGTGCGGGTTCGAACAGGGCGAAGAATGCAGCGAGTTAATGGAGATCTGAAAAAAGATAGCATTATGGTCGAACCAAGTAATGGTATAGAGTGTGAGATGTAAAATGATGGGTAATTAGTAAAAATGCCATGCAGTGGGTGCCCAGCTGAGTGAGTGGGACCACCAACCAATTGAGAGAGGCCCAGGGCGGACAATGTTTGAAGAAGGCTTAAAATGTCTGGGTCAGTTTGTGCTTCCAGGTAAAAATTAAATTCAGCAAGCAAGCTGCTGAGGTCTTGAGCAAAAGTTGCTCATGGGCCAGGTGGGCGGTAAATCAGTGTGCCTTTAAAGTATTAGAAATTAGATATCCTGATATTGAACGCAAGAACTTTACAAATGGAAGAAGACCAGGGATCACAATTGACTGTTAAATTGGATTTGTGAATAAATGCTAGCCTGCCGCCCCGCTTGAGTGGTCTGCCGAACCTTTATATATTGTAGCCCTTGGGAATTGCTTCCATCTGATCTGTGTCAGAAGCAAGGTCCATCCAGGTTCCGGTGACAAAAGCAAGGGAGAAATCATGATCCTCCATAAAAAGTTGCAATTCTATAATATGCTTCCCTAAGGACCAGGCGTTAAAGAGCATGCATGGCAGAAGAGAATTACATACAGGGTGTGTCACCTGGGCATTGGACGTAGTAATAGAGGGATCCTGAACATGAGGGGGAGGTTTTAGAAGAAAGTTGCAGTTGGGCATGTGGCGATAGCTTTCAAAGGGAGACTAGCAATGTCAAGGGAATGGGGGGCTAGGCACTTAGTGGTGTAATTCAGCGGTAGAAGTGCCTCTTGTGAGCAACCAGTCGGAAACCTTACAACTTGTCTGGAAAGGCCAGGGGGACTAGAGCTCTATGCGACCATAGCGCGGGCAGGCGCAGACAGGCTTGCCTTTGGTGTGCCAGTGGCACACCCACTGCGTGTATGCACTATTGGTGGAATTAAATGGCCCATCATGGGCCGGAGGCGTGTCCAGAGGCATGGCTTCATGAGCTTAGCAGCGCAAAGCCAAGAAACGGGGGGAGAAATGGTAAACCACTTTATATGTCCTGATAGTGAAATACTTATAATTTCGTTTCTCACTATTGCAAAGACTATCTCTCCCATAGGTTATCCTTGGAGCTGCCTTGTAACCTCTTACAATTGTTACTTTCAATTGGGAAGAGATAGAGATTTGTTTGTCCTCAGAATTTTGAAATACATCGTTTAGTGAGGTTAGTTTTTAATTTGCGTGTTTGAAAATGCCATTTTTATAAAAGTGGGCATCTTCTCGCTTTATCATTGTGTGCCTCTGCCTGCCTGTAGACTGACAATTCGGCTGTTTGTGCATTCACTCTAGATGGTCACACAAAGAGAGCTGAGGTGTGCCCTGCATGTCCTGATGTCCATCACCAACAAGGCTGATGGATCTTCCAGAACTAGAGTGGTGGGAGAAGTTGTCACCGATACCTGAATAGGGCTGGGCCTGCCCTCATACGAAGTTGTCTTCACCCCCCTGTATTGTGTCTGAAGCCAGATCAAGGAAATGCAGGGTCTTGTGCACTAGAGAGGCATTTCCTTGAAGTTTGTCTACTTCAAAGGCAGAAACAGGTATAAGTACTGGAGTTGTGACACCAGAACTTAGGAAAACGTCTGGACTAAGAGGAGATTCTGTCAAGAAGAAGAGCTAGATGCTGCAGGAGGAGAACTGCCACTCTGCTCTGCTTGCTGCTTTGTTGTGCTGGTGTACTGCTTGTACTTTTATTATAGGCAGTGAAAGGACAGAACTTTTGCTTTCTACATCCTGCTGGCTACACCAGTACATATCCTATCTTTTAAATACACTGCACCCTGCCCATGGTGCTACCTTGGTGCTACCTTAGGGGTGCCTTACATGTCGTAGTAGGAAAGGTTTGGGCCTGGCAGATGGGTGCACTTCCCAGGTCGACATGGCAATTAAATGTTTCCAAAGCTGCTCATGTGGGTGGCGAATTCAGTGTTGCAGGCCCACTAGTATCATTTGAATTACAAGCCCTAGGCACACACAATGCACTTTACTAGGGTCTTACCAGTAAATCGACTATGCCAATCATGGACAACCAATCACAATCATAATTTACACAGAGAGCACAAACGAAATGTGGCACAAAGTCAAAAACAGGAGGTCAGAAGCAAAATAGAAAGGAGAAAAACATGCCAAAGATGCCAGGTCTATCATGTATTAACCAGCAATAGCAACACATATAAGGCTTTCCAAGATTTCCATCTTTTGTGTTGGAATTGCATTAGGTCCCTCTGACTCTACAAGAATAACTTATGCCACTGTTGTGTATTGACAGTTGCCATATGTATGACTTTTTCCTATTTTCCTCAATAAGTTTTTTTATACGTTCTGTGGTATTTACTTAACGCATTTTAACAATTCTTAGGAGCATGTTTTGCATCTTTCATTTTTTTTCTTGCTTGTGTGGAGCATTCCTGGCAAAGGTATTCTGGAACTTCTGGAAAAAACACATATAAAGATCACTTGCAGCTCTCATGGCCCTGCCCTGCAAAGGGGATTTCATTCACATTGAATCAACAGAGGAAGTCATTATTTGACAACAATGAAAAAATATTTTGTGGAGTGTTATTGGCGTTTCATTTAATGGTTATACCCGATATTAATTCTCACAGATCATTCTAGTATATATTAGGAAGCAGGGGGGATGGAAATGACCCCCAAGGCTACCCAACATTAACAAGAATAGGCAGGTGAATGGACAGATGGATGCAATGATTAACAGACATAGGGCCATATGTATCAACATACCCTTTTGCGATTTCCTAATAGCAAATTTTAATGAATCACTATTTAGAAATCGCAAAATGGTATGTATGTAGAAAATTGCTTTTTTTAGCGATTTCTTAAGATTCCTTAATTGCGATTAGCAAATTGCTAATCGCAATTCAGGAATAATTTCCTATTCATTTCTATGGGCCAGGAGGCCCATAGGAATGAATGTGAAATGATTCTCAATTTGCGATTCGCAATTTGCTAATCGCAAATTGAGAATAATTTCAAGGGTGCAGGGGTGTCTCAAGAACACCCTTCTGCACCCCTGAAAATGACATGTGTGCGCATAAGGGCATGTATGAGCGTCACATGGCACCTTTGGATTTTAAAATAAATTATTGTTTAAGAGAATTTGCAACTTACCACCAACTAGAAGTTGGTGGTAATTTGCGATTCCTTAAGGGCATTTTGGAATATTTTTTTCCTTGATACATTGCTTTTAAGGAATCGCAAAATATGCGATTCCTTAAATGCAATCGCAAAATAAGGAATGGCAAATTTTGCGATTCCTTATTTTACACCCAAATTGTTTCATACATACCATTTTGCGAAAATGGGTTCGCAAACGCTGAAATTCTACGAATTTCGGCGTTTGCGAACCCATTTGACCTTGATACATATGACCCATAGTGATAATGGATGAATGTGCACAGGAGCAGAGAGATGCAACAGATGTGTGAACAAAGAGAATGACCAACAAGCTGACTGGCAGGCGGATGGATATGTGTTCTGAGATACAGGTAGACAATAAGGCCAACTGTCAGACACACATGGGTCTTCAGATGGGCTATGTAAACAAAGACAAAAGAGTGTTCAGATGTGTGAATTTAGAGATGTAAGAAGGGTAGGCACATACAGACACACTAACCTTTCATGCAACGCTGGGAAGCAAGTAAAGTTACTGCACTACATTGCAAGAAAAGTAATGAGCAGAAATGATCCAGATTTAAAAATATATGGAGTATTTCTGCCCACTTCTTGTGCTTGTGCACTGCTTACTGCCAAGCGCCAGCACAGGTACCCTTTCCCATAGTGCAAGGGTGTCTGTATTACTGGCATGAATGTGTGCAGGAAGGAACACAGTCCTGCACAAAACAATCCTTAAGGTCATTGTCCTTTTTTAATGTTTAAATAATGGTAGCCGATTTTAAATAAGGTGTATATGGTTTGTTTGTAAAGGGGAAGCATGTCTCCACTCAGCCAGGGAATCCAACTCATACGAATACAATTTTTGTGGGTTTTATTTGGCACAGCTACACTTCGGGAAGGAATGGGACATTTGATAACTACTCATAAGCCAAAAACATCCTCATGTGCAGAGTGAATACGTGCAGCCCCTAGCATTATAAAATTGTAAACGCTAATATAAATAATTTGCGCAAATAGAATGTAGGTATTTCCAATTATGCATAGGAAAAATGTACGGATTGAAATAGGATAAATTAAATATAAATATAAACAATTTGCGCTACTAAAACGCTTGCATCTTCGAATATGCATAAGAAAACGCACATGTGGAAATACGATGTAAAGTTAAATGTTGTTAAAAAACGGGCACTTAAAAAACTACAAAAATGGCCGATAACATCATGTCAAATAATTTAATGAGAAGATCTAATGTCACATTTAAATGTTGCTCGTTACATATTTTAATAAAAGTGAACGAACAAATAGCGCTTTTTTAAATTACTAGATTTATATCATAAAGACCGAGACAAGCTATTAAATAATTGGAACAGGGCAATACGGGCGACCAAATTAGTAGTCCGTCATTTAATGTGGACGCTCTTCCTGCCATTACAAAACTACCATCATGGCGGCCAAAATAGGATCCCCCACTGATCAAGGAAACCCAGGTGTTTTATATAATTGCGTAAAACCCGGGTTAGCGTGTGTATATAAGATGGAAGACACACACTAGCCTTCAACCAAGACGGGATAGCCAGGGAGACCGAACGACCGCATTACGAAATTGAGGTAAGGGGGACCTATGATCGAGGTTGTGGGACCTGTACTCTGATCCATTTTGGAAGAGAGAGGGGCCGTGTCAATAGCGAGTTTTAAGTTATGGGTATTAGTCGAGAGCCACATACGTAGCTTAAAAGAGTAAAAGGGTAAACAGTCCCCCACACGGAGGGTTGTTGCATCTGCAAATTTCGCTCTAAGTATAGATTAACGAGCGTAATATGTATATATTTCTTTCAAGAAATTCTCTTTGTAAAAATTGCGAAAACGAATGCAAACTTGAATGCAAGCCGTCCTAAAGGCGGACAGGACGAAAAATTCATTCACATTATAAAATATTGAGCGACGTGTATACATATATATATATTTTTTCTGCGAGTATAGGAATAAGATGCGAATCCTAAATTACAACCTGTTTTAAAAGTACATAAAAAAACGGGGTTGACTAAACAATGTATGTATCGTTTATCCAGGCGGAGTTGATCGCATCTAATTTTAAAAAAGAGGTGCTGTCTACATACAGATTGATCCGCGAAGTGCTCAGACCTATGCCGCACAAGTATCAATAATGAGAAAAAAATCCTGCTTAATATTGGATTGAGAAAGACCCATGTGCCGATCGGCTTCCTGATGGAATAAAAGTAGGTGGGCAGTTTAATTCTCATATTAAGCACAAGGGACCAGTATGTGTATTTCCTAAATTCATGCGTGAATTTTTAAAAATGTGTCTCTCTTATGTATAGATTCCCTGATGCAATAACAGGGTGAAGGAGTAACAATAATGAATTACAACTCCCGGATTTGATGTGGCAATGCATAAAAGGACCACATTCCAATGTAAGAAATCTTAGGGCTTTGCCAACAGTTACAAGTAATAATCCCCTTGATAGTTTAAACAACTAACAAATGTTATGTATCTGTTTTTAGATAAAGAAGATCTTTTAAAATAGTCCTGAAGAAGGTGTTCCAAAGGACAAATCACCGAAACGCGTCGACAAATTCTTTTTAACTGTAGTAATCAAAATTATTTGTGTACCTTGAAATTATGGTTTCTATAATAATTTGAATGTATGTGTATAAAATGTCTTTCTTTTGAAAAAGTTTTTATGATTTTATGTGACTATACTTATGTTATCTGGATTTTAATGTACTGTGAATGCACCTATATGAAAGTACTTGTTTTCTTTTTTAAAAAAAATCAAAATAAAAAATATATTTTGATACATCCATTGTTAGGTTTGGTTAGTAACACTACTTGGGGTTAACTGTTGTTTTGAGAAAGCCAGAATAGACCTCAGTGCCTATTTAGAATTCGAACACTCAGAAAGGAATTCTCCTTTTTTTGTTGCTTTTTTAATGTGTGCCACAGAATTTACCATATGTGAAAAGAGGAAATTATGAGAAATACAGATCTTTCTTCTCATTACACCTCACTGGGTAAGGTGTAGCATCTTGACACATTCCAAGGTTTACTAGCTTTAGGAAATCTGGAAATGCCCAGGAAGCCATGGGTTGGTGCTTGGTAAGTGACCATGCTCAACCTATGGAATGCCTTCATGCAGCTGCGTTGCATTCGATTTATTTACAAAGCCACACAAGACGGCTCAAATTGCCCCTTGTGTGGCTTTGTAAATATTACTCAAGCCTTTGCATTGTCCCTGCACCACCTTGTGCAATGCAAGGACAACTCAAAGGCTTGAGAAATCTAGGCCTCACAGTGCTTGCCTGAGTGTGTCCTGTAAGAAACTAGAGTTTGATGTTGGAAACGTGTGTGTTTTCAGTGTGAAGCTTACACAGGGTCAGACTGGCCTGTATGGCAATCTGGCGGTGCCCAATAGGGTGGTCGGTTTATTTGGTTGCTTGGCGTTTTCTAGGGTCTGGTGGGACAGTTTTTACAGTTGATTTCTCTTATACAACCACAAACGTTGCCTGCAGCAAGCCTAATTGCACACCTTGGAAAACAGATATGCAGTATGTCCTACAAGTTAAAAACAACCCCGATTTGATACACGAAGAAAAGCATTCTGTTATAGTGTAACAAATGAATTGATGTTCATAATTGTCATTGTAAACTATGTTTTAATTCTCTTTTAAATGTATTTTATTGTCTGTACTTTTATGGCTGTTTTTCTTTGATAGCCGAATAAAGATTTGAAATGAAATGACCCCGATTTGCAAATGTGGGACACTTAATTAGCTATCTAATGTGGCCACTTCAATTTTGATGCCCGGCCTATTTTCTGTCGCAATCGGACCCTGGATTTACACAAAAACAGGAAACAGCCATGATCTTTTGAAACCCTTTGCTCCGACTTCTTAAGGGAGGGATGATTTGGAACAGACATTCATGGAGAGCTCTTAGACCTCAATTCGAGGCAACCATAAGCGCTCTCCTGAGGTCATGACTGTCTGAGGTCATGAGATAATGGTTGCTGTTTTAAGGTAGGCGTGGGAAGGGGAAGGAGGCTTTGTTTCTTTTGTGCAGGGATTGCTCACCGCCAGTGACATCATCCTGTTGGCACTTGTGGCGAAGGGGGAGGTAGTTCGACTTCAATGCTAATTCAAACTCTTTACCGTAAAGCCGATCTTTTTAGTTTCAGAATAAAAGAAAAGCCTTGCAAACAAAAGGACTTCCTTCTTCGCCATTCTGCCGCTCATCTTGATAGCCAAGTGAACTGTTTCCGGCTATCCAGGGGGGTTCTTAGACACTGCCTTGGACAAGACCTCGTCCTCAAGGCGCCGCAGAACTTTATTTGCCTTTGTGCCCTCTCATTTTCCCACAGCATATGTTTGTCCTTGGGAGTGCTGTGCACGTCACACTGAACGCCTCTGATGAACCAATCCATGGGAAACACGTCTAGCACCACAGGATTCCCAAGATGTTCGAAGCACTAAGAACAGATGACTGGATAGCATCTATCTGATCTCTAAAGTCGCATTAAACAAGCATTGGCAAAGACATTAGAACTGGTTTGCAGTTTGAGTCCTGACTAAAACATTTGTAAAAAGCTTACTACAGTGATAAAGCAAAAATATAAAATGATTGCTTTCTATATAGTCAATGTATCTATCAGATAAATAATGTATTATGTGGTTATTCATTTTACTTTCCAATGTACAATAGTCCCCGTGCATTGGGATGCAGACATCCAATAGGAGGCAGGATGAAACACCTAACAAACAGCCAAGATTACGAGGTGAGAAAAAAATACTCTTCTGGGCTGCCCACATTAAGGCTATTCTAAATAATTGGTAACAGATGCATTGTCACTCCGGATCCAAAAACAATGCAGCGATGCAAAATAAATTAGGCCAATTGCATTTGCACCATTTTTTGCTGTTTGTGAAATGGAGCAAACCGTATTTGCACTAAGGTAAACAGAGAAATATGTCTTGCACTTTATAATTATCGGTCTATGTTGGAAGCAACATTATTAGGCTAGTAGAACAAACAGTCAAAAATCAGCATGCTCACTCTTTTTTAAAGATTTTTAAAGATTTCTTAACAGTTTAGAGTTTCCTTGTTAAAATCTTTGTAATACTAGTAAATACTACTAAAAAGATTTGTAAGCAAAAACGTTTGCCATATATATTTAGCAGCAATGGATCAACAATGTTATTTTTTTCATTTTTACCTAGTTTTCCTAATGCATGAGGGGATTATTGTTTGTTCCATTGCGCATTGCGCAGTTAGTAAAATAGTGCAGACTAATTTGACCTGTTTATGGACCAGTGCATATCTTCTGAAATACGGTGCCTAATACTAAAATGTTCCATTATTCATTGTTATTGTGTTTATTTTTCTAATGGAGTAATACAATCGAGAAAGTTAACAGTCGAATCTGAGCAATTTATCTTACAATGGCATATTACAGGCTTGAAAATACTGAATGTACTTTTCTAAATGCAGGTTATAGATAAGGTTTAAATAAATGTATGCATTTCTCTCATATGTTTAACATAGGGTGAGCCCACCACCTTTTCACTATGTGACGGGAGAGAACTTTCAGACACTGTCAACGTACAAAAAATACATTGAAATAAACATATTTAAATCTACGGACAACTGCTAAACACCGTGTTCCACGTACATTAAAGATATCTTCAGGGCACATTACTATTCCCACTCCAGTGAGCGCAGAAGTAGGGAAAGTATTGGATAGGATAGGGGTAAACATTTATATTCCCACTCCAAATAATGCAACGGTAGAGAAAGTGTTAGATAGCGGAATGTTAAACATTACTATTCCCACTCCACTGAATACACCAGTAGGATAAGTGTTGGATAGCAGAGGGGTATACATTTCTATTCCCACTCCATTGAGTGCAACAGTGGGGTAAGTGTTGGATATCGGAAGGGTAAAAATTACTATTCCCACTCCAGTGAGTGCAACATTAGGGAAAGTGCTAGATAGCGGAGAGGCAAACATTACTATTTCCATTCTAGTGAATGCAACAGTAGGTAAAGTGCTGGATAGCCAGGTGGAAAATAAAATACTATTCCCACTCCAGTGAGTGCAGCAGTAGGGAAAGTATTGGATAGGATAGGGGTAAACATTTTAGTGTTAGATAGCGGAAGGGTAAAAATGACTATTCCCACTCCACTGAATACACCAGTAGAATAAGTGTTGGATAGCAGAGGGGTATACAATTGTATTCCCACTCCATTGAGTGCAACAGTGGGGTAAGTGTTGGATAGGGGAAGGGTAAAAATTACAAATTCCCACTCCGGTGAGTGCAACATTAGGGAAAGTGCTGGATAGCGGAGAGGCAAACATTCACTTAAACAGTTGAAAAAAAAACTAAAAAATTACAAAATTTAAAAATCATAAAAATAAAATTAACAAAATTTAAAAATCATAAAAATAAAAAAGAAGTATTTAAAAAAATATTCATTTAACTATATTAAACATATAAAAAGAACACATATTATAATATTAATTACATATTACAAAAGCCTACAAATAATATATAAAATAAATTAATAAATATATTTATAAAAAATAATTATATAAAATGTAGCAAATATTAACAAACAAAAACATTATTTAAAACATAAATGTATTTATTCTATTTTATACCCTATAACATCACACCAATTACAAAACACTTCAACATTTTTAATTACATTTATTTCCATAATTAACACAATTAATAATCAATTAATAACCTTCTCATTAATAAAAAAACATTGAGTACACACGCTTTAACACTCTAATAGCCAACATACACACCTGAATTAAACTATAAAATGATAAAGAACAATTATATATTACATTCATTTCCATAATTAACACAATTAATAATCAATTAATAAACTTCTTATTAATAAAAAAAACATTGAGTACACAAGCTTTAACATTCTAATAGCCAACAGACACACCTAAATTAAACTATAAAATAATAAAGCACAATTATATATTATTTTTTAAAGAAAAACTATTTTAACTAATTTAAAAGTAAAAACAAAACACAAAAAATGAACATTTCCCCAAAATAAATACCAAATAATGAACATTGATTAAAAACTATATATTAATTAATTGAACACAAACTACTTCCCAATCTTTACTCCTATAAACACCACAACACACACATAAAATTATTTACACAAATAGCACAACTAATTATTAATTCATCAATTAAAAATAATTTACTTCCCACCCTTCCTACCCATTACACCTCTAAAAACAACCACACACAAATATAATTAATTACACTATTACCAAAATTAATTAACAATTAGTTAACTACCAATTATTAATTCATAACTTAAAAATAAATTTCTTCCTTCCCACCATTTACACCTATAAACACCACAACACACACCTAAAATTAATTACACTATTACCATAATTAATTAATACAAATTAATTCAAAACAAATTCATAATTAATTAAAAATACATTAATTTACACATTTAACACTATAACATCTCAATTAAACAAATATTAATTAATACAATGTAATCAATAAATTAAATTTAATTAAATAACTTCTCATCCTATTCCCCTATAAACCCACAACCCGTTACAAAACTAAACAAAAACAAAAAACAAAATTAAATATACATACATTTATTATAATTAAATTACTTCTCACCCTAATCTGCTTTAAACCCACACAACCCACTATAGATCAAAAAATGCAAAATTCAGATTAAAAATATTAATAAATGTAATATAATTAAATTACTCCTCACCCTCTTCCCCTATGAACCCACAACTCGCTATGGGACTAAAAGTGTAAACTTCAAATAAAAAATAATTAATAACTACTAAAAATATAACACATACATTTAAAAAAAACAAATCTTATACAAAAAAACATACATCACATGCATATAAAATATATACTAAAATACAGAACAATAATAAAAAAACAATATTTTTAACAACTATGGGACCAATTCCGATCTTGCTCGGAAGGGCTCCAAACGCGATACGGCCGGAAAAAGTACGAGCCTTTACGCATGTTTACCGACCGACTCGTACAGCTGGTCGAGCGAGCAAGTACAATGCAGAAAACGCGAAATAACCAACCGAATCGTTTCTGAGTCTGAACCGCTCCATGCGTCTCATCTGTAAGCAAACCGCACCGAGCAATGGAGGCGATTTCCGACTGAGTCAGTACAATGCAGGATTCGGACAGCCGAATCGAGTCTGAGCCTCCAACACGTAAACTCCCCGGGAAGCAGACTTCGGGGGTCCGCGCCGGACCCCCTTCACCTGTAGTCGTATGAGTCGATCACAGGGGGGGACACAAGGGTCCCCCTACACATACATTTACGTTGTGGGTGGCACACACACGCGTCCCCACTACAGGGGGCGCACTTGTGCGCAACGTACCTTTTTCGTCAATGGGAGCCTATGTACGCGTCGTACAACAGGCTCCCATTGACTTCAATGGGGCTCCGAGCGACCCGTTTCCGTCTGCGCTTGTTTGCATCGTACTCGGGTGCTCGCAGCCCCGGAGTGCGAGTCGATCGGAAAGCCCTCTGGATCCGAGTCGGACGGAGTCTACTCCCAGCGAGATCGGAATCGGCTCCTATATTTTTGCAAACGATATTGGACACTTCAATATTTAAAAAAATGATATTTCTTACCTTAAGTCGATATTCTTCAATACGATATTCTTGCTGTCGATATTCCTGACCCACAATGTTAATGACTCGATATTTTGTACTCCATATTCTGTCAATGTTGTGCACAGGGATTCTGTTCCAGCAGTTTCGACAAGGGATACTGGCCTCAAACTTGCTGAGAGGACAGGTCAGGCCTCGAGGGAGTTGCAGAACCACCAGCTGTGTCGCTGAGCCTTTCGGAGTCCATAGGATGCCTGAAGAAGCAGACCGGTCAGCTTTGTTGCAATGCCTGTAGATGCAGGGGAGTGACTCCTTCACTCCAAGGGAGTTTCCTATGGGTGTCTTTGATGCCCACAGGTCTGGAGAGGAACCTGGATAAAGCACAGGCACACATTATGAAAAAGATTTGCATAACAGTGAAACCAGGAGCAGCAGGAGCATTCCTTGGTGCAGTCTCGGTTCCAGACGAAGTCCAACGTAGTCCACGGTTCCCAGATGGTCGAAGTTGAAGTGGTTTCGGGCCTGAATCTTGATCTCACAAAGAATCTAAATAGCCACCCACAGGTAAGCCCTTAAGTACCCTAGGGAAAGGGTTGAAACGATTCAGAGTTCCCTCCTGAGGAGGGGCTGGACAGAAGGAGGATACTCCTATGTACTTTGTCCAGTTTTGCGCCAGAGCAGGAGCCTAGGGCTCCTGGAACTGGCTCAAACTGGAGTATGCAAGGAGGGCACCAAATGTGCCTATCAAAGCAGTCTGGTGGTGCTGGCAAATGCCCCGAGCCCAAAACATTAAGTCCTGTCTGGGAGGTGGTCACACCTCCCTGTGACAGGAAACCTATTGTTCTACCTTTCCCTGTTTGAGCTCAGCTCAGCAGTAAGAGGGCAGAATCGTGTCTGGAGTCGGCAGCAGTATTAGCTTGCTAGCAGACCCTGGAAGGCTGTTTCTGGGAGCACTTGGGACTTCCCGGAGGAGCCCCAGGTGCATGGAATCATACCTCATACACCGGTAATGGTTTTGGGTATGATTCCAACATGTTTGATATCAAACATACCCAGGTTCGGCACAGCCAATATATTGTTAGTCATCGCGTAATGACACATGGCCACTATATGTATCAAAATCGCTGACTGCACTTACAAAGCCTGGAGAATCAACTCTGGGGTTTGTAGGGGTTTTCCTGCTCATGCAGGGTACCCTCAAACTTATAGCCTAGCACCCTGCCTTCAGGATTGAAAGACCTGCCTTAGGGGTGACATAGGTTTTTAGTGCAGTGATCTCAGATATAAGAAAACCTATATCTGTCATAAGTGGTACTAGCACAAGCTTACTCAAGCTTCAATGGCAGGCCTCTAGTCACAGTTTGAGTGGTCTCTAATGGGTTGCACAATATATGCTGCAGCCCATGGGAAACCCCTGGTGTACCAATGCCCTGGGTACCTTAGCACCTTGTACTAGGAGCTTAGAAGGGAATCAGCAACCAAATGCAAAGGTACCAAAGTACTCACCACTGTCCAATTTAGGGAGAAAGCACTGTGACTGGGGCCCTGATTAGCAAAATCCAAGTCACACTAGTCACAAAACAGAGCAACACCATCAAAAAGTAACCATGAAAGCAGATCCTACTTTCCTACACATTCTATAATACGTTTAGTTATTTCTATTGGTGTTTCACTATCTTATTTATATTCACTAAAATATTGTATTGTATTCACTAATATGTTCTATATTCCCAATTATTTTATACAGTAATAACCCTGCCTTCTCTGGAGGACTGACAAGAGGTTCTTGGATTATGCCACAGTCTGGAAGAGGGAGCAGCATCTAGAGAATGATCCATGATATCTCTTGAGAAATCACATAACTACCAGTGCTACTCCGCAACCTGCAACAGTGCAAATATGGCAATGATATGTTTTTGGAAACACCACTTGCCATTTATCAGGTAGCATGAAAGAAATCCCGTTGGTCCCTGGCAAGACAGGCACAACTGAGTAAGACTTCCCAGTGAATTAATCTCTGAGGAAATCATGTCTTCATATAAGATCAAATACTAAAAAATGTCCATCATACCAGAAATTACATACAATACCTCTGTAATGTCTAGTGGTGAGTTGTGTGGCGTGTGGTGAAGCTACCGCTCGTCAGTAATTCCAATGAAAGGGGTCTAAGGAGAGGGATAGGTTCGAGGTAAGCGTTTCATCAACATCTTGTGGTTGGCCCTCCTTAATGGTACACAGCAGCTCGAGGGCTTTGGAAAAAAATAGAAAAAGAGTTAACGAAATCTCCTCTCCATTATGGAGTCTCGTCAGGAGGATTGTACCTCAAGTGAAATGATACGCAGAGTGAAATTTTATGAAAAAGACCATTTACAAGAAGGCAGTGATCCCGGAAGTAAAACCTTTCACAAAATATTACATTTCAGTGAGACAATTAGCTTGAATTAAAGCTACCATAACAAAAAAAAACACTCCTCAGTGCAATAATTCTCGATGCCTGACAGTTTTCAACAAATAAAGGTATTCTGTATTCATTGTGCTGCTTTGCATGGTTAATTAAACACGGGTTCCCAGCACTATTTATATGCACAGAGCATTCGCCTCCCGTGCACGCTTGTTAATTTCTTTCGGTTCAGTGTGCTGGCTTTGGCCCTGTTTGTTGTACAGAGAGTTCTCTTCATCTCCTGGAGATTCCAGTCTCTAAGGGTTAATCGCAGGTTATTGGTTTCGGATCTCTTTAGAGATTTTCATTTCCAATAGTAACAAAATGCCTTTAAAAACAAGAGTGAATAGGGTAGAAGATATACCCGAATCAAGGAAATATTAAACGTAATTTACTGAGGCATGTGCTTTAATATTGCAGAGCCTCTTCATGAGGCTATTGTTTTTCAGTCCCGTTTTAAAAAATCCTCCTCAGAAACCCCTCACTAAATCTATAACCCACCATGAATATTTGTAAAAGGAAAAGGTCACCCCCTACGCCTGATCCCAGGCTCCAATCTGTGGAAGGTTTAAATGTGACAAGCCTGTCCTTCTGTGGAAGTTTAATTGGGGAATTACCTGCACACCACGCATCAGAATGTTAGCTTCTCACAACAGAAGACTGATCATGTCCACTGGGCCTTTGTACAATCCACTCTCATAATCTGGGGCTCTTACTTAGGTTGGTATGATAAACCCACGGGTACATTAAGTTACCACGCTATCAATGTTATATAATAAGGCTACTGATGTTACTAACGACTCACTGATACGGTTTATAAGTGGTAACAATTATAAATAGCATGCACTTTTCCCTATTTCTGCATGTTTCTCGCTTTTTTAGTTTCATGGTGGTGATGGCACATACATACATACGGCGAAATGCATCAATGTTCCCGTTTGCGATTTCTTAATTGCGAAAATTAAGGAATCGCAATTAAGAATTCGCAAACGGCTATGCATCAAGAAATTGAATTTGTTTTGCGATTTCTTAATTTTCCTTAATTGCGGTTCACAATTTGCGAATCGCAATTAAGGAATCCCTTTCCATTGATTCCTATGGGCCTAGAGGCGCATAGGAATGAATGTGAAGGCATTCTCATTTTGCGATTCGCAATTAAGGAATCGCAAAATGAGAATGCAATTTCAAGGGTGCAGGGCGGTCCAAAGGACCCCCCCCCCGCACCCCTGAAATGTACCTTTAAGTACATTTTTCACACACACATGCCCCAAGGGCATGTGTGTGTGTAAAATGAAACATTCAAAAATGCACTTTTGTGCACTTCTGAAAGTTTTCGCAAATTACCATGAAGGTTAACTTCATGGTAATTTACCACTACCTATTTGCCATTTCGCAATTTAAAAAAAATCATGCATTGCATTTAAGAAATCGCAATATTGCGATTTCTTAAATGCAATCGCAATTTAAGAAATCGCAAATAAATTGTGATTTCTTAAATTGCGAAAAAAGCAAAAAGCTTAATGCATCCCAAAAAAGGGATTTGCATTCGCAAACGGCCGAATTTTGTGAATCGCACCGTTTGCGAATGCAAAAACCCTTGATGCATGTGCCCCATAGTGTGTTTCGTGGTGAGGTATTAGCAATTTGCTGATGCACTATAAATGTTGCAGGCTTTCAGTTTTACCATTTTTCAATAATTTTGCACAAATGGGGAACATGTATGCTAATCCGATTACCACACCTTTCCACCAATAAAATACATTACATTCAAAACAGGGGATGACAGGCAACACAAGCTGTTTAGTGAGTAGAGACAGTTTAGGGTACAGTTGGCTAAGGCAATAATTAGACGTAATCACTGTGCTTGGTTTGCATCTTATAGACAGCCAAAGCATTTTGCCCAAACATGGGATTCTTCAGGGCTGCAATAGCATACAATGTATAGATACTTTAGACATCAGTAGAAAAAGACAGCGCTTCTAAAACAAGAGAAACGTATAAAGGAGAATGATAGGAAGAGAAGACGGTCCGAACGAGTGTGAACCGTAGAAAAAGGGTATGTGAGAGCAAACTTTGACACAAGTGAAACTGGCAATAGGCAGACTGAAAAGAAGAGCTTATGAACCAAGTGTCCTTAATGTGGCAGAAAATAGGGTTAAGACCCTTAAGAGAGAAGACACACTTATGAGTAAGGAAAGGGCACTTAATAGGACAAGCAAAGACTCTCTGCACTCAATCACGACAGGTGTGTTCAAGATACTTGGCAAACACTGGGCACTACTCAAATGAGTTCCAGGTGTCAATAGTATTATCACGCAGAGACCATCCATGACATTCAAAAGATGCAGAACAATCAGGGACTCTTTGTGTCCTAGCTATACCTTTTGTAAGACAACACAGTGACAGAGTTGGCTCCACAAACCACTTGGGTTTTATATCTGTGGCACCTGTAACATCTGCAGCTTGGGCTGTAACAAGACCACGACTTTTAGTTACAACAAGAACACACAACACAGGATACAACAGTTTATTAAGTGTCTTACCAGCTATGTGATCTATGTACTGATCTGTGGGTGTAACAAGATCTATGTGGGTAGTACCACAAGACAGCTAAAAATACACATCCAGGAACATCGTAGAGCAGTGCTAAATGGTGACACAGCATACGCACTAGTCTCTCACAAATGCAAGAACGGAATTGACAAGACCAAGTTCCACTTTCATGGTATTGATGTTGCCATCAGCAACAAAAGAGATGGGGATAGAGAACTGGTTCTCAGGCAGTTAGAAGCCAGATGGATATGCACTCTATGCTCCTCTTTGCTAGGTCTTAACACTGACAAGGAAATGCATTACTTTCTATAATGTTCAGTTTCAGTATGTATGTGCACTTTCCTCTTCTTTCTTCTGGGGATTGACATACACTGAGGCTATGCACCATTACATATCCAACTGCAGACCCTTGGATTGCGAGACACAATGGTTTACTGATCCAATAAGCCAATTCTCTAATAGATTTAAATATTAAGTTTAACAAACACTGCGCCATTCGGACCTTGGATTGTGAGGCACTGTAACCTTATTGCCCACATTTCCAATTCAGTTTGTAATTGTAAATACAGTGGTACTGTGACTCCATCCTCATTCTTTGCCCACTTTTCAAAACATGCTTCACTGGACATTGTGGCACTGTATCCCTATTGCCGACCGGTTTTACATAAATGTTGATTCCATCGTACATTCTATCTGTCTGTAGCTTGTGTTATTTGACACTGTTACCCAATTGCCTGCATAACAATGACATTAATTCAAATATGTTCTCAACACTATCCCCTTTACCAACTGGTTTAAATGTTGGCTTCCCACAATGTTGAGTAACAACGAATTAAGACATGTGACACATTAACCTCATTTGCTGTAAACCTGTGTATGTAACTAGGACATGACTTAATTGCCTGCTGTATCAATGGTTCACTTCACCTATTACTACATATCACTCTGCTTTTTAATTAGATGTGGGGCACTCTAACCCCACTGAATCAAATGTTGAATTCCCTCTGTAATCCCACAAACAGTGCTTTTAATGGAATGTGGGGCACTGTACCCATACTGCCCGCACACCAATGCACCTACGTTTGAAATATTAGGGAACTTACTTTTAACTGATTCCTGACTCAGGAGCTATGTCACAAAAAATGACGCCTTTTCTCTATCCCCGTGCCTCTTTAAAATAAGCAAGTTATTACTATCTATTTTTGTCTTCCAATTCACGCTATTGCCTTAAGGACTCACTAGCAACTTTGCTTGCCTTATGGAAGATCCTAGTCACTTTTAATTTCTCACCGTCTTGGTATGTTTAGTCATCATACTCTCTTCGATTCCTTCTTTCTTACCTTCACTTCCCTATTCTGTCTCTTGTATTGCAAAAATGTCTTTCTTAGATTTTTCCATGCAGTTATCCTTTACAAATTTACAAATTCATCCGCCATTTTTAGATATGTTAGGACTCAACATTCTACGCACATATGTTTACACCGGGCGCAACCTGTTTTGCAACTACCAGAACCTGTATAGTCTCCACCGACTCTACGGATGTCGGCTCGCTTTTAGAATATTATCCTTTTTACACGTTTTTCATAACCAGTACCAACATGGCCGAACACAGACACTATGGGGGGTCAGTTCAGCCAGCTGAAGTCAATGAAAGGCTAGTTGTCAACTCGATGGTTGACAGACGAGTCTACCGGCACCTAGAAGTACTACGTGCACTGTTTAATTTTATTCCAGAGGAAACATGGCACCCCTAGATGGTTTCCATCCCGCAAAATATCAGATGCTTACCTGACACGGTTACCATGGACGCGACACTGGGAATCATACAAGTAAGTGAAGGGACGTGCTGTGAGCATACACTTAGGCCACATAGCCTTATGCACAACTGACCGTAATCGTGATTTTAACTTTCTTGGGTTCATTTCTGAAGCTGACATATTTAAATACGGACTTTACACTTATCTTTAATTTTTTAATATGATTCACTCATTAGATCTGACTACTTTTTTATTTTCATGCCGCCACGCAAGTGCTTGTGCTTAGAAAATGTTACCTTTGCGCTTACGCTCATTAATGAACTGTTCTTTTACTACTAGACTGAGTTACCATAGCAGAGGTATTCATGAAGTAATAGACTACCACTTTGCAATAAACCTACCTAGTTTAATGGAGTTCAGAGGTAGCCCATGACTGGACACTTCCAGGATGAGTTACCTTTGGGTGATTGACCGCACAGCTCCTTTTGCGATAATCGCTGAGGCGCCTTTTAGTGGAGTTAAGGCCACTGGCAACCTTCACCAGTGACCGTACCGGTCTAGCAAGCATGCTATGGGCATTTTTCACACGTCTCATACCACTGCCTCCTAGCTGAGCCCGGCCTTTTATTATTTTTTTTGTATTTAGTTTGTGGTTACATGCGCAGGATATTACACTTTTTTTATTTATTTCACTTTGCTCGTCCCGCAGCAATGAAATAACCTTAGAAATATAATTTCCCTAGATCGTATTAATAAATTGGACATTTCTGAATACATCACCCACTTACTGAACTAGGATCACAACCTTACTGATGTACAGGCGGTCTCTTGGCTCAGAGGTATGTCCATTCCGCACTTCATCCATGACCGACTACGAATTATAGTGTCTGTCAGTTCTGTCATTTACACGGGCTGTCGTTGTGGTTCTTATTTCCTCGTCTCTTATTCTCTCCCTTCTTTCTATTCACTTACATTCCTTCATTTAAGCTCACGTCACCTTGCTCTCACATAAGCTTTTTCTACGGTTCACACTTCTTTGGATCGTCTTCTCGTCCTATAATTCTCCTTTCTATTTTCTCTCGTTTTAGAAATGCTGTCTTTCTCTACTGATGTCTAAAATATCTATACATTGTATGCTATTGCAGCCCCGAAGAAGTCCATGTTTGGGTGAAACTCATCGGCTGACTATATGTTGCAAACCAAGCACAATTGAAATAATGGAACGGAAAGACTACAATGATTATGTCTAATTATTGCCTTTGCCAACTGTACACTAAACTGTATCTACTTACTAAACAGCTTGTGTTGCCTCTCATCTCCTGTTTTGCATGTTACTATTTGTGGACAAGTGGCAGCTGACCAGTTGAGGCAGGCAATACCCATTACTATGTGACTCAACTTGGCAGTGCAGTTCACTATAACCCAGCTGCTTTCTCAGGTGTTAAAATACATTACAGCTAACATCTGAATAAGGCCATAAGTATGTGTCTGTTAGTTGTTGTTTTGGTTATTTCTTTGTTTCTAAGAAACAGAGGAGACCAAAGACAGGGCACACTGTTAGGGAGAGTAAAGGTCTGTCTTTTTTACAGCCCGGTTGTGTCACTCATAGTTTCTGGCTATTCGGAATTAGAATTATGGTCAGACGATTAGGTGGGCAAATGGTCTAAAAATATTTGGTCGTTTTAAGACACTTTATAATCCATCAGGCCAATTACAAAATAAAAACTCTGCTTCCTGTAAAAGATAGCGGTGATGAGTTCCCCAGATAGAATTCTAACCAGACCAAGACCCAGGAGCTCAAATCCCATTTGTCTAAATGAGTTTCTGCTACAAGCCTCTCCACACCTTGCCACAGCCCAGGCTGCAGTTTTGTGTGTGCCTGATATCTTGAAAGCATGGACTGAGCAGGGTCCGACTGGCCTTTAGGGCAATCAGGCAGTGCCCAATGGTCTGGTCTCACAGCTTAATGAGTGGGATCGTTTTTAGGGTTTGTGGCCCTGTTTTGTGGCCAGGTTGTCCGTTTCTTTCCCTATTGATGGCACTGATATTGCCTCAAGCACTGTCTACAGCAAACACAAAAGCATGAAGTCTCCCTTACTTGCAAAATACCCCTACAGTGTGCCTTTACACGCTCACATTGGATACTGTTATTATTTTACAAGGAACGTAGCTAAGTCAGTAAGAGTCAGAGTTGTGAATCTCAAATTTCTCAGCTAAAAGAGAAGTGGGCCACAGGAGAAAGGGGGAGCTGACCAAGGTTCGTTATGGACTTTTCCCATGAGTAAAAGGGTCAGTATTTATTTGCATTAGGTGGGCCTCTCAGGGACTGATTTAGAGTTTGGCAGAATGATACTTGATTGAATCAACAACAAGGTACGCTTTATACCAAACTCCAGGTCTGCTCACCCAGTTTTTAGTTGGAGGACAGAAAGCTTTACAGTGTCATCTAATACTCCCTCCAGAGGAGTGGGCTCCATCGAAGGTAAGCCAATTGACTGCCCATCCTTTTTCGAGTGGATGGTTAGATTGCATTCTTTTTTACTTTCCATCACCACCAGGATCAACAGTAAAAAAAAGAAAAATGACCCCCACACCATGGAATAAAACTCTCCTGGTGTGGGGGTGATCCGTTTTTTTCATTGTTCAAAAACAAACTATTTTTTGGGGGAGATTGTTTTTGAACAATAACATTTATGGGAAGGTTTGACAGCCAGCTGTCATGTTTTATGGAGCCATGCATCAGACTTTTCCTACATTGACAGGAACCACCACAATGAATTGGTTCCTGCCAATGTACAGAGGTGTCCACAGGACCGGCGGTCATCTCTAAATTTGGTGGGTGGAATAAAGACAGGGTAGCAGACATAAATCCTCTGCTTCCATGTCTGCCGTTATTCTATCCCCCATAACGTAAATTAGGACCTCTGTTTAGAGTGGCACAGTGAGCAAAAAACAATGATTTCGAATGCCCCCCCCAAGTGATTGCCAGTGGTTAGACTATTTGCAAGTATTGGTTGCATCACCTTTTGGATGGTTGATTGCCAGTAATATGCCTGGAAACCTGAGACTTGTGCAGCCTTCCAAGCCTACTACTGCCACTTTTTGTTAATTCTAAACACATTTTTATCTATTTAAGGAGTACTTCTATAAGTGCAGAAGTGCTACTTGGTAAACCAGTCGCTATAAGTATTTAAGTCCTGATCCAAATAATTATTGTGTTACAACCTCTTAGTGAAATCAGGATAAGGAGAAAAATCAGCACAGACATAGCAGACCTGACTCAAGGTCCCCAGACCTGACTACCTCCCAAACAATGCATTTATTTTGGCGGTGTCACATCCAAAACACAACGCTGAAGCTACGCCGCTATGTGTTAGGCAATGTCTTTTATCATTCCTCATTTTGTTTTTAAAGGAGTAATGATATGTGCCTTGAGCAATAGGAAGAGAGAGAGCATCTGCCCTAGAAAGGTGTTCTCTGCACTCTCTAGCCCTTGAGGGATACCCTTTCAAAGACTCCATGCCCTTTTTTAATAGTGGTCAGTGGCGTCATCTCTAATAGGGACTACAAATGATTCTACAAACAGCATCTTGCATTTAGGGACGTAGTTTTGCTTCAAAAACTGCACATACTGACTGAAAATTCAGAACTAACGCAATGATTTTGGCAAAATAAGGGTTGGGTTAAAGTGTTGCACAAGTGGTATTGAGTCAAAGTGGTCTAGGTCTTTTTAAAATGTGTGTTTCACACGCAACATCAAACACAAACTGTACACATATTTAAGGGAGGTCAGTCATTATATATAAGAACAAGCAATGACATTGGCATTCGGTTTAGCTTTCGGATAGTGAAATGTTTTACTAGAAGCATCATTAAAACACACCACAAGCACTTCATGACAATGGCAGATTCACAGCTCAAAAGAAATAGGTACATATCAAGGGCAGGAAATAGCACAAGTTGCTGCCAAACACATAGAAGAGGTACAAAATAGAGAGCAATTGTGAAAGTATTGTAAAGATGCAATACTCAGAAAGGTAGTTGAAAGAGGTTTATTAACCCAACAGGGAGGCAAGTCATCTACATCTGAGACCTGGAGAACAACTGACACATATCTAGAATTCTTTAGTGACATGCTTGCATTCTCTGGTGAGAATGTACAACTTAAAGGGATAGATACAACACATCTCCCTTATAATGATAATAAAAAGGGAAAGAGGGAAAATTAAGGAAAAGGGAAAAAGGCGAAAACCAAGGACCTGGAAAGGAAGAGATTAAAGGACCTGAAAAAGAAGAAATTAATCAGTACAATAATCTTGGAGATACGGAGGTGGTTTCCTGGATCTAGGCTTCATCCTACAAGAGGAAGCACACACATCACGAGAATGTGATGGGCAATTCTCACGAGACGAAACACACGCATCTTGAGAAGATGATGGGCAAACTTGTTCCTTACTAACACTTTTCCGAGGGTTAGGTATCACAGGAGCATCAGCGGGTTCTATAACACCATCACCCCCCTCCACACTCCTCGACAAACGTGACATGCTCCAAACATCACCCCCCGCAAGCATGACTACGTTCTTCATGACTTTCACAATGCGCCTTGGCCCAAAAAATTTAGATTCTCCCTTCGGGGACCAAAGACCCTTTTTGATGAATACAAAATCACCTACTTTCCAAAAAGGATCTTTCACACCCTTCAATGCATCATACCTGCGCTTGTATCTTTCCTGATAATTACACAACCTAGGATCTTTAATTACAATGCCTCTATCTTTAATAGACAACCACAAAGGATTGAGTTTTGAACCAGCAACACGGCCCCTGAGTTTCTCGAATGGTGAAATACCAGTCACACTATTGGGAGCATTTCTATGCGCCCACAACTTTTCTCTAAGAATGGGTTTTAGAGGAAGTCCTCTCTCCAAGGCGGTCTGGGCACACGCTTTAATCAATCTATTCATACTTTCCACCAAACCATTCGCCTGTGGAGAATAAAGGGCAGACTTATGATGGGTTATGGAGAGGTCTTTCAAGAAATCAGACATCTCTTGAGAGGTGAACTGGACACCATTGTCTGAAACTAAAGTGTCTGGTACCCCTTCACAGGTGAAAGCATCCTTAAGAATTTTATGATATTTCTGCTCAAAACGGTTCCCATGCAAGCAGCCGACAACCACTTAGAAGTGTAGTCAACAAGGACGACAACAAATCTCTCAGATAGTCCGAGATTCACAAAAGGTCCTACTATATCAATGGCCACCTTGGACCAAGGTCGTTCAGGAATGGCAACAGGAGAAAGAGGTGGAGTACACACTTTCCTCGATTTATCGTTACCGGCACAAATGTGACAGTCTTTGACAACTGTTTCAACTTCCCGGTCCAACTCGGGCCACCAATAGGATTCTCTCACCCTTGCTTTGGTGAGGCTACGACCTAAATGTCCCTCATGGGCTAGGTTGATTATCTTTTCTCTCATACCAGAAGGGGGAATTAGTCTGTCGCCCCTAAATAGTTCGCCTTGAACAATGTTCAACTCGTCCTTTACATTCCAAAAACCTTTTGCCAAATTGGGAACTTCTTTCAAAACAGGCCAACCATTTACTGTGGCTTCCAATACAAACTCCCTAGCTGGGTCGCCAGGAAAACAGCCTTTCCACTCCACTTCATTTAAGGCAGATTCTCTTACCCATGAAACGGTAGAAGCATCCAGATCATACGTGGCCAACTTTTCAATAGGCAACCTGGAAAGAAAATCAGCAGGGACATTCTTGGGGCCAGGTAAATACTCAACATAAAAATTGTATTCCATAAGACCTTCAACCCATCTCTTAATTCTGGGTGTAGTACATTCGACATTTCTACATGAGAACAACTGCACCAAAGGTTTATGGTCAGATCTTACTATAAATGGTAGGCCCCACAGATAGAATCTGAAATGATTAATGGCCCAATAACATCCTAAAGCTTCACGCTCAATGACCGAATAACGCTCCTCTGCACCCTTCAAAGAGCGCGAGGCGAAACCAATAACCTTTTCTGAACCATCTACCAACTGTGTCAACACTGCCCCTAAACCACGTAAACTGGCATCAGTAGATAAAATTGTCTTTTTGCATACATCAAAATGACCCAAAGTAGGCATTTTAGCAATTTCCGCCTTGACTATCCCAAAAGCAATAGAACATTCTTTATTCCAATCAAAAACCGCACCCTTCTTAAGTAGAAGTCTGATAGGTTGCATAACGCTAGCGAAATTTGGAATAAACTTGGAGTAATACTCCGATAACCCATTAAAAGACTTTACTTGATCCTTATTAGAAGGAGGTTGGGCCTGAAGAATGGCTTCTGCAAGATCAATCTTAGGACTGATGCCCTCCCCAGATATGTTGTGTCCCAGATAAGACACAGACCTAACCCTGAATTTGCATTTCTCACGTTTAATCGTCAGACCCGCCTTCTTAAGTCTTGTCAAAACAGCAAAAAGGGTAATATCATGTCTGCTGACATCGGCACCGTGGACCAAAATGTCATCCTGAAAAAAGAGGACACAGTCAATGCCGGAAAGGACATTTTTCATGATCCTTTGGAAGCAAGCGGCCGCACTGGCTAAACCAAAAGGCATTCTAACGAACCTGTATGCACCGATGGGAGTAACAAAAGAAGTCAAGTGTCTTGACTCCTCATGTAACAGAACCTGGTGGTAAGCTGATGACAGATCCATGACACTAAATAGAGTAGCACCACCTAACTTGGTCAAAATCTCATTGATATTAGGCAAAGGCTGCCTGTCCACCCAAATAGCACTGTTGAGACTCCTGAGGTCCACACACATCCTAATTTTGGTTCCCTTGTCCTTGGGTGCCAAAACAATCGGCGCAAGCCATTCTGAGGATTCTATCTCCTCGATAACGCCAAGTTTCAATAACCTGTCAATCTCAACTTGCAGGGGTTGCAACATAAGGTTGGGCACCTTCCTGACCTTATGCACTACAGGCTTGGCACTGCCTTTCAGAATTATCCTGTGTTTGAATCCTTGGAGTAATCCTAGATCATCAGTAAACACTTCTGGGAATTTCTCAAGAACATCAGAAAAATCACCTACAACAGATACTAACATGACTTGTTCGGTTGCATTGGGATTTAACGTGATCCCCAGATTTCTTTGGTGGCGCCAACCAAGAAGATTATCCCCCCTCTTGGCAATGTACACCTTACCAACCGTTTCCCTCCCTTTAAATGCAATAGTTTGGATGGAATATCCCAATACCTCAATCTTCTGTTTGGCATACCCTACCGGATTGATATCAGAGGCTATGAGTTTAATTTTGTCTCCATCAAAATTTGCAAACCAAAACTTATCACTGATAAGAGTGAACAGGGAACCAGAGTCAGCTAACATAGGAACGACTTTGTTGGCAATTTGAATATCACAAGAGGGCATGACAACTATATCATCATCAACTTGATTCACACCATTGATAACATCATCCGTAATGCAATGAATGGAATCCTGAGAATAAGCTTCATCATCATCAATACAATTGACTTTGTTACTCTTGCACATCCTTGCATAGTGACCCTTCCTCCCACAATTTCTACAAACTGTACTTTTTGCAAAACAGTTTGGGTAATTTGGGCCATGTTTTTCGCTACCACATCTGGGGCATCTAAATTTGTTCTCTCTATTAAAACTATTACCACCAAAGTTTTGCTTAGGTTTTTCTGTTTTGGTTGTGGTTTTTTCTTGTTTGGAGGAAGTTTTACTGACAACAGCAACATTACACTCAGGTTGGGGAGTTTGTCGGTGCTCTTGACTAACATTCGCAACCGGATCATTCTGCGAAGGGCCTTTCCTGATTTCTTTGACCCAAGTGGAGGTATGTTCAACACTCTCAACAATGAGTATAGCCTCTTTTAAATTTGGATTTTTGGACAACAATTTCTCTTGGATTTTAAGATCATTTGTGCAACGGACGAGTTGATCACGGATGAGAGAATCAGTTAAGAGTTCAAAATCGCAAGTCTGTGCAAGGGATTTGAGTGCAGCAACGTAATTCCCAACTCTCTCATTCTTAGCCTGAACACGCATAAAAAACTTGTGTCTTTCCATGACAACGTTAATGCGTGCACCAAAATGATTTTTGAGTAGAAGGACACTCATTTCAAATACATCCGAAGGTTCACCAGCACCTCTGCCAATAGGTATCGGATCTAAACTGTCATAAATGTTTCTACCCTCAATTCCAAGGTTGTTTAGTAAGACAGCTTGTTTCCTGACAGCGGAAAACTTCTCTCCACCAATTGCAAGTAAATAAGAGTCAAAAATAGGTTTCCACTTTTTCCACGGTAAGATAGGTTCACCTTGCTCACTTAAAAACTGGGGAGGTTGATTCATTCCACTCGTAGAAGATGACATGCTGAAAGAAAACAACTAAACAAACTAAAATAACAAGATAAATAAATAAGCTAACACAACAATCCAAAATAATAACTCAAAATAAGGAGTTAAAATAACAAAGGTTTCCGCACTATCCTAGTGTGCTTTGCTTGTTTCGCTACTTTAGACAAACTCCTTTTGCTTGTTTCACATGCAGTTAATGTACTCTGCGTACAGCCGTTTTCATTTGAAAAAGTTTAGTTCAATTTTAAAGACTGATATTCTACTGCCTCAGTCAGATATACACATCAAAAGATCAACAAAAAGATCAGAAGTAATCAATCTTGACTACTATGTACAGTCTGATAAATACGTCCAAGGTCAACTGTATCAACAAAAATTTATGACTTGCCTCACTTCGTAGATGTAGGAATGTCCATGTAATACTTGGTAAACATAAGAAATCTTCAGCGCGTAGGAAAAATCTACAGCGCGTTTGACAAATGGCCGAGGATCAAGCACGTCGCACTGGCAGACACGCGGTTGCTAGGTGACTGGAATGCGCGTATGTTAACAGAGGCGCGTCTGATTGTTTCTCACCTAGGTAACTTGCTGTCTGTGACGTGTGGCTCGAAAGCGTCAGGCACGTTGCGTGTGACGTGACACTTGAGGAGAGAAGACGCGGAGAGATAATGGCGAGCACGCTCCAGGCAGGCACACTCCGATGTAACAGAACAGCTCGTGCAGATCACGTTCCAGACAGGCACGCTCCAATGAAGTTGACCAGCTCGTGTCGGATTCAAAAAATGCCGAGTAACGGAGGTAGGGATATTTCGACAAAACACACCAATTTTCAGTCTAAAGTCATAAAATGTACCTTCCGCCGGGTGCCGGTGCCGCCAGTCAGATTCTCCTCACAATTCACGTAGTGCACAATGAAGAGCAGAAAACGAGGATTTTTCTTTTAAGTTGAGAAAAAAAAACGAATCAATAAAATGAGGTCTTCATAGCGCTGGGTTCGTAATCACCTGCTGGGTTCATCGTCGCCAGTATTGTAAAGATGCAATACTCAGAAAGGTAGTTGAAAGAGGTTTATTAACCCAACAAGGAGGCAAGTCATCTACATCTGAGACCTGGAGAACAACTGACACATATCTAGAATTCTTTAGTGACATGCTTGCATTCTCTGGTGAGAATGTACAACTTAAAGGGATAGATACAACAGAAAGCCTCACTCTACCACAGTACAGGTCCAGTACAAAGCCCAAAGTAAGCGGGTGAAGATGTGAAACATTGAGTCTGTGAGAGCAGCTTAACTTCAACGGTATAGGTGGAGAGATTTCCTGAAGCAGCCTCATTAGGGTATGGCTTTAGTTGTTGACAGTGCAGGAGAGGGTCCAATCATGGTGCCCTCAATAGGCAAACAGCTCTGCTAACTTACCTCGTCAGGTAAATCTTCCTTATATCCTCATTTGAGAGAGCCCCAGGCATCTATTCAAGTGGAGGAACATGATTTCCATACTGTTTCTTGTTGCAAGTGTTGTGCATCGGTCTGAGCTGCAGGAGCTCCTTGACAGGGGTGATGTAGGTTTATGGGCATGCTCACAGTTTCCCAAATACGCAGATCTGTGTCCAGGTCTCCATCTGGATATGCTTATATGTCTCAATCTGATCCTGCAGCAGTGTCCTGAGCTGATGATGCTCAACATAACAAGAAACGATTATTTACAAGGCTTAAGCACGTGCACAATAATCTTGGCGTCCTAGCTCAACCCATTTTCATTTGGGGTGAAAGAAACTGCGAGAGCGCAGGTTTGGACTAGGCCTGTATATGTTTTCAACTAAAATGAACTACAGCTCACAAAATGAAAATTGGCTTTATAGTTGCAATTTTCAATACTGCCTCATTTCTCTCACAGCAGTGCACAGTCACTTGAAAAAAGTATTGCGGGGCTACAGATGAAAAATAAAGATTCATCACCATATGGGCACTGCCTTAGAAGTTAGACAATAAAACAATGTTTGGCATTTCCCGTATTTCGCTCCTTTGAGACTTATTAACTTTGCCAGTGATTTTTACTCTGCTGTACAGCATACCTGATTCTGTGCAGCATTTCTAAAATTGATAAATGCTGCACAAGGAGAAGCAAAGTGTGAGAGAGGAGGGCACAGTGGGGGAAGCAACATGGAGGGCAGGGGTGAGGGAAGAGAAGTAACAGGCAAGAAAAGAGGAGACAATTTTGGGAAACCAACACAAGATGGGAGTGAGGAGGAGCAACAGAGCAACACGAAGCAGGTGGGAAAGAAGCAATGGGTGCGTACACAGGACGAGTGCATGAAGGAAGGACGAGGAGAAGCACAAGGTTGATGAAGAGCAACACAGAGTGTAGAGGGAGAGAAGTACACGAGGGAGACAGCTGTAAAACACATGCAGTTCCATAGAGTGCTTAACCATAAAAAGCATTAGCAATGCCAGTAGGTCTTGCCTATGCGAGATCTATTGGGTTTGTCAATACTTTTTTAATCATGTTGACTGTAAGCAAAATAAAAGCACTATAGCATGGTCAATACTGGCCGCGCCATAGCATTTTATTTTTACCTTCAGCAATGCTGCTGTACAACATGGCTAAAGAAATTGACAAAACCAATAGACCTTGCATAGCTTTGCCAATGCCTGATGAGATGAGCATCTTTACTGCAGCATGCTCACTGCGAAGTGTGCATTCTTGGTGAACTGACCGTCTCTACTGCAGTATACTCACTGTGAATTGATCCATGCCTAGGGATTCAAAGCAGTCCACAGAGTTTTCCAGTGGCCACAAAAGAACAGAAGTCACTGTCACCGACTGGGCCTAAATATAAGTTTCTTGTGTATGAGCCTAGCCATTCCCTGCTTCAATATACCTGACTTTTGAGACAGACCAATCACAAAATGTGGCCATAGGAGTGAGAGCTCGAGGGGGGGCTGACTCTTTGAACAGTTGAGTACTTTCTAGGCAAACCCGAGCACCAGGAAGGGAAGTAGCATGTGAACAGATGCAGTCACATGTCAAGCCTCCTGTGTCTGCTGTGACTTCATTTTGCCGCCACCTTACCATACCTCAGTGTTTGTAGCTATTTCATGTACTAGTCCACCTCTGTTTGCCTCAGGCCCAGCAGTGGCAGCAGGGAAAGTAAAGTCACCCCCGTTAACCTCTCATAGGCCCTATGAGTCAGCTACCATTCAGCAGCAGCCCGCAAAAATCACCCTACATAGAGATGTGCTGGAGGGGCTAAACCCCCTGCTGTGGAATCAAGAAACTTGAGTTAAAGTCCTAGCTTGCTCAGTTAACCACATTGTGTGGTTCTGGGCAATTCTCTTTGATTCCATGGGACTCTGGGGCATATTAGCAAGAACCTTGTTAAAATTATCGCCATTTTAGTGGCAGGAAACTGCTGCTAAAATGGCGATAATGGACTTGCTAATATGTGTTATAGAATTCCAAGAGAAGCCCATGTTAGATGTGCAGGACATCTAACCTGGGCTTCTTTCCCTTCTTTCGCCCAGAGCACACTGAACCTTTGCACTCTGTAGTTGACACTCCTTTAGTTGCAGTATTTTTATCTTTGCATGTTTTTACTGTGTTCTGCTGTGTTCTTAATGAATCGTATCTTTTTTGTAAATTGAATCTGTTGCTTCTGTTTTTGGCGGCTGTTCGCTCTGCCTGACCTCGCATTTCCCTTTGTGGCTCCCACTGCCTGGTTGAGCCAGCCTAGAGCCTAGTGTAGTGCGTGCTCTAGTGATCTAAGAGTGCGGGGGTTTTAAAAATGCGTGCTGCGCGAGTGGGCAGTGGACACATGCAGCGGGTGTGCCTAAGGCAAGCCCAACTGCGCCCGGCAGCACCCCAGTAGCGCCATGAACCAGCCACTATTCCAGTGCACTAGTCTATACTAGTGCTGATCCTTTTCTGTGTAATGGTAATGAGCTGCTGTCCCTTAACTCTAATAAATGTGGGAGATGGGATGCTGCGGTGCACAACAACTACACCTGCTATAAGTGTAAGCTTGAACTCCCTCTGTTCCCCCTCGTTTCTGCTGGTGAGCCTTAGGGCGGGAATGTGTCCCGTATTATTAAGGCTGTGCTTATTAATGCCCGCTCAATTTCAAGGCATTATCAGGATATTTTTGATTTGCTCACAGATGAGTCTTTGGGCCTGCTTTTTGTAACAGAAACTTGGCTTACCCCTTCCTCCAATCCTGTGGTTCAAATGGCTCTCCCTAACGGGTTTACGATATTTAGAGCTGATCGCAAATTCGGGTGGGGCGGGGGTGTTGCGTTGGTTGTGAGAGAAGAGTGGGAGTGTCAATGCAGTGAACTGACGATTTGCCTGGCATTGAAACCCTCGATTTCTGCATCAAAATTCCTCCTCACTATGGTCTGGGTGGGATATTGCTTTATCATCATCCCTGGACCTGCTGGTCCCTTCCCCAAGCTGCTTGCCAACTGGATCATGCCTAGGGCTTTGCGATATTTGCATTTTCTGCTTCTCGGTGACTGTAACATTCATATTGATAACACGGATGGGAGTGACACGTGTGACTTTCTAGCTGTGGTCCAATCGTCTTTCCTCCAACAATATGTGTCTGCTCGACTCACTGTGGTGGCACACGTTAGATGTTATTTGCTCTATTTGATCCCTTTTTCCTGGCAGATTTCCAAAGGTCCTCCTTCTCTCAGGCCTCGTTTTAATGGCCTGTGTAGGGCTCCTTCTAAAATTGAGCCGGCTGCATTTTGTTTTGCTCTACCAGAATGTCAGCCTTCACTCCCTGCTGATTTTGCTCCTGCTCTTGCTCATTTTAATAGCTGGATTGAGAAGGTGGTGGTCGATCTCACTCCGGAAGCTAAACCCAGTCGCCATAATGGTAAACAACCTTTACATGGAAACTTTTACAATGCAATACCATTACAACGCGGTCATTACAACGCAAACCATTACAACGCATTGCGCTGGGGGCGCGCTAGGATAGGGAATACGTTTAATTTACTATCCAACACCTTCCCTACTATCCATGGGGACTGGAGTTGGAATAGTAAATTAAATAATTCACTATCCAACACCCAAAAGCACTATGCGTTGTAATGGATTGCGATATAAAAACCGCGTTGTAAAGGCAGGCGTTGTAATAGCCTGCGTTGTAACGTCATACATCCGCCATAATTCCCCTCTGTCTAAACCATGGTTCTCGCCCCAGCTTAAATTTCAGAAACAGAATTGTAAATGGGTCGAAAGGAAATGGAGACAAAACTATAGGTCAGAGGCCAAGATCAAATTGAAAGCAGCCCAAAAATTATTATGTGGCTATTGTTTTAGCTAAGCGAACTTATTACACTGATCGTATTGCCCTGTCGAGCAATAACACTAAAGAGCTGTTTAACATTTTACCAAGCTTTACTTCCCCCAATGCAATTAATTTGGCCCGCATCCCTTCCCTCCCATGGTGTGAAGAACCGTCCAATTGTTTTACTAATAAGGTCAGGGCGTGCAATCGCATTTTCATAACCTTGATATCCAGCCCTCTCAGATGTCCTCTGATCACCTATCTGGTCCCTCTGCCAATGCTACTCTTTCTTCATTCAACCTTGTATCTCAGTTGGGCTCCTTAGCTGATTTATCTTGCCTTAAATAGGGCTACACTCATGATCCTTGCCCTGCCAAACTCATAGCTAAAGCAGCTGTTGTTATCAATCCACTCCTGAATCAGGTGATTAATGCCTCGCTAACACTTGTTTCCATTCACACTGATTGGAAACAGGCGTTGCTTGTCCCTCCTATTAAAACGCCGACTTTGGCCCTTCCAGCTATTGCCCCATCTCTTTGCTTCCAGCCATTGCCAAAGTATGCGGAAAATAGTCAACAAACAGCTCACCTCCTTCACTGAGCAGCAGGGCCTTCTCCATCCTGCCCAATCGGGGTTCAGGACCTCACACAGTACTAATTCTGCCCTAGTGGAAGTAGCGGAGTCCATTCGTGAGACTTTGGATGCTGGGGCAGGGCTGCCTTGGTGATACTGGACCTCTTGGCCGCTTTTGACACTGTCCGCCATTCACTTCTCCTTGCCCGTCTGCAGTAGTTGGGCATCATTGGTGTTGCCTGGGAGTGGTTAAAATCCATTTTGGAAAGATAGAACCCAACAAGTTTGAATCCCCCCTTTTGTGTCAACATCTAAAGCTCTGCTCACAGGGGTTCCTCAGGGGTCTATATTGAGTCCTTTGTTATTCAGTCTTTAAATGACCCCTCTTATTCAGCTGGCCGAGGACTTGGGTGCTAAAGTGTCTGCCTATACCACTCAACTTTTGTTTACTTGGAAGAAGCACGAGGCTGCTACCTCTCATGTCAAGGCTCACCTGTCTGCTGTATTTAACTGGCTTTCGTTGGCTCAGTTGAAATGTAATGCAGACAAAGCTGAGATCCTTTTCTTTGGGGAGTTCCCCCCATTGTTTTGGCATAACTTGAGGCCCAATGAATCGCTTAGTCCCTCTCCATCTGGCCACCCTGTAAAAAATCTTGGTATCTGGTTTGATGAAAAGCTTAGCCTTGGTAATCAGATCAGTAAACTAACTGGCACTTGCTTTGGCATTTTAAAACTCCTACGTAGATTTTTGCCGCTGCTGCCCCTTCCTGCTAAAGAAACTGTCATTAGTGCTTTGGTCACCTCTCGCATTGATTATGCGAATGCATTGTGTGTCGTCTCTCTGGTTGCAGGTTGTCCAGAATACTGCTGCTCGGCTGCTGTTGGACTTACCTAAGCGCTCCAGTGTTAGGCAAAATATGCGTAATTTACACTGGTTGCCAGTAAGGCTTTGGTCATTGCTCATGCTGCGCTTTACGAGTATGGCCCTGCCTATCTCAGGAAACACTTTCAGTTTTACACCGCAGGCAGGTCTCTTCGTTCCTCGAACATGCTCCTGGCTACTGTCTCCAGGTTTCGCCTGAAACGTAAGGGGGGCAGCTCATTGGCCAATCTGGCCGCAACATATTGGAATTCCCTTCTCCTGGATCTGCGTAGTCTTGAGAATCCTACTCAGTTTAGGAAAAAACACAAAACTGTCCTGTTTAACTAGCTTGTCCTGGCTTTTCTTCTTCTACCTGTTTCTTTGTTACTCTTGGGCTCGCGACGGGACACTCTTTTGAGTAGCTGTGCGCGCTACAAATTATCATAACATAACATTTTGCCCCTCCGCAATCCAACACTTGCACTACCATTGCCCTGACTGGAATAGGAATAGTACATTTTACCCCTCCAGACTCTAACACTTTTCCTACAATTGTATAGATTGGATTGGGAATAAAAACTTTTGACAACCAGTGACACAGAATGAAACACTGGCAACCCGCTGTTCGCAGCGATTTCAAAACTGAGGGATCAGTATTTCCGATGTCCGCCAGGAACAACAGGACACCGTGTGTGGACTGAGATATTTTATCTCGAGGAAGCTTGGAGTCTCATATTTGACTGCCCCCACGCATGTGCCTATCTGAAGGGACTGGCCGCTGCAGTTATAGGGGACTCAGGGCGGTCTCCCGCCCTTTTCTTTGATCTACGACCACCCAACTCACCTGTAGCTGGCACTACCCTACAGTTGTTCCCACTCCCACACACCACCTGCTCTGCAGCGCCGGAATAGTGCCTGCTGGGATTTGGAGTTCGTTGGACTGTTTCTATTTTTTGTGAAATTGTGGAACATATATGAAAAGCTACATATCCCATAATGCCACTTAAAGGCAGAGATGGGAAGGTATAAATGTAGAAATCAAAGAAGGACTTACCAACCGTGACTGTGGCTGAAGCGCGTTGGTGGGGTAAAACGCTGAATTAAAATGCTAAAATCCATCTGGGAGTGCCGCCTCTTTTGTTCGAAATATATATATATAAATATATATATATATATATATGTATATATATATATATATATAGAGTAGGTAGGTGTGGCTCTCTGTGTGCATAAAGGAACTCTGAGGTCCAAGATCTCCCGTTCAGAGGTTTGGCGTCTTCCATCACTCCGTCTCACAGGTGGATAGCCCCTTCCAAATCTTCTCCTTGGAAGTCCTCCCTATTAGTTTTCCCAGTGCTCACATTTGTAGTTCCAGTCAGCTTTCTCTACAGCCAGCTCTAGTCTAAATGTGCCTACTATGGCAATCGCCCTCTAACAGTGCTCCAATTTGACTCACCTCCTCTTTCGTACCGTACTTGGTCACCTTCTTCTACATCTTGGCAGCTGTCCTGTTTCAGCACCCTTGACCTTTTTTTACTTTTTGCCTTTTCTTAGGCTCAGGTGGGAGTATGCTTGCGCTCGATTGAGGCGACTGAGGATGTTTCTTCTATGGGCAGCTGCTGCCAGTGTGAGATGTCCTCGCAGGAGGGATGGCTCAAGAAGGAGTGCGCGACAGAGGAAGTCGAGACAGGCAGCAGATAGGGTTGCGTGCTACGCCTGGCCATGAGGACAAGGTTGGGGTCACCTCTGGTCACCACTTTATTTAGAAAAGAAACAGCTGCCAATAGTACACTACATACCCGCAGTCATCATCCTAGCTCTCTCGTTAACAGTAGTCCATATGGTGAGTTTTTGCAAACAAACAGAAATTGCAGTTCAGAGGATCGTTTTACTAAAGAACAGAACAACATGGCAAAAAGGTTTGGAGAGAGAGAATATTCGAACAGAGTTTTGTCACAGGCAAAAAGTAAATTACAAGATGTCAAAGGGATTATGTCCTATTCAAAAAGATGCAAAACCCTAAAAACAAACAATCTGATGGGGTACCCAGATTAGTTACCACATTAACAGGAGATCCAACAAATTTAAAACAATTTTGTGAAAACATTGTGGCCTCATTAAGTCAGACCCAGTAATTGGAAAAAGTGTTGGCGTTTCCCCTCTGATCACTTACAGAAGATCAAGGTCCTTCAAAGACAAGCTTGTCCGTAGCTTTCAGGCAACTCAGCCCCCCACAACTTGGCTGGGATCACAAGAAGGTTTTTACAAATGCAATTCTTGCAAAGCCTGTAAAAACAGTTATAGTTGTAAGGATCTTAAGACCGAACATGGCAAAACAAGACAAATTCGTAAAATTATCGCATGCACTACTGAATTTGTGGTCTATGTTCTCGAGTGCCCTTGTTGCCTCAGATATATAGAGAGCACTAAATTGCAATTGAAGAAACATATCTTAGAACACCAACAGGCCACAACCAATCGGGATTTGAATTATCCTATAGCAAGACACTTCCATAATATACATAATGGCAACAATAAACAATTGGAATTCTTTGGCACAGATCAGATTATGAAACACATACGAGGTGGCAACAGGGAAAAACAACTGCGTATCCTCGATTCATGGTACATAATTGATCTGAATACAAAGGGGCCCATTATGATGGCGGACGGAGGCACCACCGCGGTGCTGGGGAAAAAAGGCTTTTTCTGCACGCCAGTAGCGGTCCTCCCAGCTGCAATATTAGTATGGCCGAACATAGCCCATTTCCTGTCTGCCGTGGTGCAATGCGAACTGGCGTAAAAAGCGCCCACCACCATGGCGGCGGGAGCCAATAGAGACCCACCGCTGTGCGGAACTACATCTCGACCGCTGTACAAATCAGGATGCTCTAAACAACCAGTCGCACCGCAGCAGAGAAAGTGCCCAACCAGAGACATCGGAAGCTCAACAGTGGAGCGTGAAACCAGAGTTCGGGTCCTCACCGCCCGGTCCTCACCGCAATGGATCAAGCTCTACACGTCTTCCCGGTGCTGTTCCTGATACACTACCAGCAACTCATGCACCGTCACTGACGACGACGCAGGTACACAATAACACCACTCCGCACACAACAACAACACATTACCCATGTGCAGATGCAGGGTTCCTGTCCACACCACACACCCTGGTGGGGACAGGAACACAACCATAAGTGTACCCACACATGTCCTACCTGTCACCGAGTCACCCCTCCGCATCCAGGTCACCCATCAACCGCGATTTTGAAGTAATGTCCAGATCACGTCACCACAGCGGTGGAGCTGCGTGAAAACATGCGCACAATGTAGTAGGCAGGACCAGCACCAGGCATGGGCAGTGCACAAGGTTCACAGGGCCAAACCTCCGCACTCCACGCACCAGGCCCCCCAACATGAAGGGACATGCCATGTGCCCCTCCTGTGCTCCCCCTTGCACAACGACCAGCCAGGTGAGCCCACAACCTACACCACACACCAAACAACTAGGGAGATAGCCTCAGCAGGCGTTGCTGCAGAGGAATACACAGCACAGAAGCACAGGGCCAGGTCAACCCACACACCACAACAACACCACACTCATGGCAAGAAAACTGAGTACAAGCGCAAAATAAACACACACACAGATAATGAACAAACACTCAACTGGACACACAGCCTGCGAAGTCACACAGACATACCCCACACTGACACACTGACACACAGCTACATACACAGACAACAAACCAGCAGAATGGAGGACAACAAATAGGAAACCTAAAGTGAGGTGCACACAAATGGAAGGCCAAGGACCACAAAGCATGTGTACAGCACATGCAAGAGAAGGAACATATAACAACCTCAGCCCATCAAATTTCACACGGCAGGCACAGTGAGTGAAATCAAACCACAGTCACCTCAGGGAGACAGCAAGGCAACCTATGTATATACACAGGGATGAAAGGAAGGGTATGACGTCAACCGGTGATCAGCCACACATCTATATCCAACTACTTGACCGGAGTATGTTAGCAGCACAACACACAGGCCCCATTGCACCACTCCATGGTTGTCAAACACAAGTATGAACCTTCACAACATACACTCTCACTCCTACATACACTCTCACTCCTACAGAACACAACACCAGTGTCAAACACACAGAAGGGTGCCAATAATATCCAGTCAATACACTGACAAACAATCACACACCCTGGGGGGATCCACAAACATCACACACACACAGGGAAGCCTGAACCAAAGTGTGCACAAAAATAACAGCCAAACACATAACTCAATAAAAACACACACAGACCCCCAACAAGACCAGGCATGACCAGTGCAGCAAAACTGTGGAAATGCAATGGGAGCACAGACACAACAGTAGTACACAACCTCATCAGTCAGGAACAATGCACAGACAACGTACCACAACACAGACAAGAAGTGCATCATCACAAAACATTCATGGACACAAACTGGGAGAAATGGGCCTACAATGACACACAGACAGACATACCACACCATCCATCAAGTCAACATGGTGTCATAGTGTACCATTTTTAAAAAAAAAACATATTTTATTGGTTTTCTTCCACCATACAGATTGAAACATTTATCACATCATCCATATCCATCAAATATGTCCCCATTTTTAACTCCCAACTCACCCCTGGGATCCCTCCCCCCTTTCTCTCGTTGGTGTGGGCATTTTCAGACTATAACAACAAAAGAGTGCCTGTTACTGTGAATTCACAAGTGACAGTGTCTCTACCTAAAGGAAAACACAGTTATAGAAAGAAATATACTAACATGTGCGGTCAACAGACTGGAAAAAGGGGAGAAAAAACTATTTTCTTAAAAGAACCCTCACTCACCATAGTGGTGACATGCTTCATCATAGGGTTCCCACAGGAGGGACCGAATGCCCCCCCTGTGTGCTACGACGCCTGCAATTGCAGCGGAGCGGGTTTTTGTTAAGAAAGTGTTATTGAAGTGAGTGATCAGTGATACAGGTGAATGTTAAAAGATCACAGCTGGACCCAAATAACTTTATTAGTGGGCCAGCTGCTCACATTAAAAACAGTGAGGCCACATGGTGGTTTGTATTAGAACCCCAGTGTCCTGGTGTGGATGGTCAACATGTTTCTGCTGTCTAATGCGTGTTATGACCAGTGAAATAAAAGAAAAAGAGTGAGTCCTCCGGGGGTCCACGCTCGCTAAGGCGTGTCCACTCCGTGGGGACACCAGTGTGAAAACAAGGATGCAATTCTTGGCATTTTCAGACTCCCATATCTCATCACATTATTAGCTGTACAGATAGTTATTCACAATACTGTTCACTTATTGATGATCACATGCACGATTATTACTTATTCATCCCCCACCTCCAATTGTGATTCCAGCAAAACCTGGACCAGTGCCTCCCAAGCTCTTGCCATCTCCAAAGTCTTTTCATTTTCCACTTGTTTAGCTTGTTGGAACTTGATGACACTCTCGCTGCTCGCCCACTTACAGAACTCTGCACGCCAGCGCTTGCTCAATGGTCCTTCCCTTGATTTCCAGTGCCAAGTTATTTCTTGCTTAGCTAATAATAGCCCTAGATCAATAAACTTGCTGGTTATTTTGGTTTTAGCTGTGTGTGGTAACCAGTGCAGCAAGCAAGTTGCCATGTCGTACTCTAGTTGTCTATCCGTTATAGCATTCAAGAGTTCCCCCACCTCTGCCCAATAACTCCCCATAGTCGGGCAGTGCCATAGCATATGTTCCAGTTCCACATCCCTCTCCAGGCATCTGGGGCACGCCGCGTCCTGGACCTGGAAATATTTCCTGATCTTTCCCGGAGTCAGGTAAGCTCGATGTAGTATAAAGAATTGTACCTGCTGAAACCGCGCATTTCTGCTTCCCTTCCATGTTCTCTTAAGAATGTGGTCCCATGTTGCCTCTGGTATTGGTCGGCCTATACTCGCTTCCCACTTTAATTTCAGGTCTACTAACAGTCGCAATTCTTCATGTAACATCCTAGATTGAAGGCACGTGACTGCTTTAATGGTTCCCGCTGCCATTACGACATATTGGCAGGCCATTGTGGTCACTGGCTCCGCCTTTCCACCTTTCCAGTGCTTCCGAATTGCCGCCGTAACTGCTGCATGAATCAGGAAGCTACCTTCAGGGAAACCATACATTTCCTGTATCGCCTGAAATGGCATCAACTCCCCATCCGTATACAAATCCCCCACCATTTGGATTCCCAATTGTTCCCCTTCCAATAGGGGGGTCCAGTCCCCTCCATGCGGAAGTGCTGTCAGCATTCCCAGTGGAATCTCCGGTGCATATGGGTGGGCTACCCCGGCCTTGCGTTGGCTCCTATTCCAGCATAGCCTCAGCGTCCTCTCTTCCATTATTAAGTCCCGCAGATCCAGTTTCTGCTGTAGGACTATGTAAGACAGGACATGTCGTTGTATCCCCTTTCCTCGCATAGTTTCAGGGCCCCTAAATTCCACTGCAATACCTTGTGAATCTGCAGCTGCGCCGCTAAATAATAAAGCTCAAAATCAGGTACAGCCATTCCGCCCTCCAGCTTAGGTCTCATCAAAGTAGTCAACGCTACTAACATTCTCCCTTTACCCCACATAAAGCTATGGTCAGGGACCTTAGTTCCTTAAATATTCGTGGTGGTATCCAGATTGGTAAGGTACGAAAATAGTAAAGCAATCTGGGTAAAGCCACCATTTTGAGCAAAGCCACTCTTCCCATCACCGATAGAGGGAGTGTTGACCAGAACGCCATACACCCTTTCAGAGCCTTTATACAGCACCACACATTCCCTTCCAGCAAATCTGTATTGTCATGATAGATTCTAACCCCCAGATAGGTGAGGCACGTTGGGTCCCATGTAATCTCCCCCACCACCATCGGTGGATTCGAGCAAGGCCGGATCGGGAAGAGACACGTCTTACACCAATTTACCTTAAGGCCCGAGATCTCCCCATATCGCGATAGCAAAGATATTGCTCCTCGCAATGCTTCCTCAGTGTTCTCCAAGAAGAGGAGCAAGTCATCCGCGTACAAAGATATATACTGCGGTATGCCATTGAACCTCAAACCCTGGTAAATCTGTCCTAATCGCGCTCGGGCTGCGAGGGGCTCTATTGCTAATGCAAATAGCAGTGGGGACAACGAGGACCCCTGCCTCGTCCCCCTCAGAACTGGATAGTGGGTGGATATTACCTCCCCCAGTCACACTCTGGCCGTTGCCGAGGAATACAATACTCTCGTCCAGTTTCCAAATTGTTTGCCCAACCCGAACCGTTCCAATGCCCTGTGTAGGAATGTCCATTCCAAGCTGTCAAAAGCCTTCTCTATGTCCACAGAAAGGATCGCTGGTAATCGTGAGTCATGTTGGCCTTCACCAATAACCCGTATTAACCGTCTTATGTTTGAATCAGTGTTCCTAGTCAGGATGAACCCCGCTTGGTCTGCATGCACCAGCCTAGTCATGTGTGGCAGGAGTCGGCTCGTCAGTATCCGACTCAAAATCTTATATTCCGCTGTCAGCATGGATAATGGCCTATGAGAGGTCACATCTACGTCCGCTCTCCCTGGTTTTAGTAGAGGGATAATCAGCGCCTCTCGCAACGACACTGGCAAGTGGCCTAGCTCCCCGGCCTCTGTAAAGACCTCCAACAAGCGGGGTGCCAAAATGTCTATGTATTTTGTGTAGAATTCTATGGGCAGACCATCCACTCCCGGTGTTTTGTTCCGGGCCATGTGTTTAATTGCATTCCAGATCTCAGCTAGTGTTGTGCCCTGCCCCACCAGCTTTGCCTGTTCTTCTTCTAATTGTGGGAGTGGGCCTCTGCCAGGTACTCTTCTATGTCTGCATCCTCTGCTTCCAGAGCACTCTTGTACAGAGATTCATAGTAATTTAGAAACCGCAAAAGCACCTCTGCCCGTGAATGAACCAAAGCTCTTGTGTCTATTTCTATTCTCATGATCGGGCCACCTTTCGGTACTGGGTTCGCTAGCCGTGCCAAAAGCGTTCCTACTTTATCTCCTTCTGCATGTACTCTCGCTGTATAGCCCTTATAGTCAAAGCTTCGCAACCGCTCGACTTCAACCGCTACCCTTTCCTTTGCTTCTAGTAGCCCCGCTTGTAACATCGGCTGCTCCGGCCTTCGTCTTTCCATTTCCCTCAGGTTATCCTCTGCTTTTAATGAACACAAAAAAGGGGGTGCTACTAGTCAGAATAGGCTAGAAAGTGTCTGCTTTCTCATAGAGGATGTGTGTGTGTAAACTACAAAGTAAGACGGGTGAAAGACAGAAAACCCATCAGCCCACCCATTGGCGGAACTTCATCACCTGGGATTTTTGGAATGCAAACTGGTATCCACTAGGTTGCTCACTGTTGTTATTGTGAGCAAACTCTAGTAACGGATCCGCCAGTGATGGAAAGCCATAGAGTGGTGGTATGAAAAGCTGTGGGAAGAAAGAGTTGCAGTGATCGAAAAATGTGTATGTGGTAATAGAATAGTGATGTGTTAAAATTGACTAACATGGTGCCAAAAATGAAATTTATTATGGCAGTCACCATGGTGCCAAGGTTAAAAGCAGAGTGTGTATAGAGTTTAACAAATACTACTACCTTGATGGAATGTTAAGTGGTCGACAAGTTTCAGCCAAGAATGGCTTTCTTCAGGAACTATAATAACACTACTGCAACTGTGACAAAACAGTGTAATGAAGACTACATACCATGCATGAATAGACTAAAGCAACAGATGGTGAGGTTTTAACAGCGCATAGTCCATGTGGCAAATGGTAAGGAAAAAATTATTTTTAAAGTGGCATCTACAAGTCTTCACGAACACCTATGGATTGAGAATAAAAATAAGGATTTTTTCACACTTTGGATGCGCTGGTATGGACAATTATTTGTGAATTGATACTATCTGTAATACTCACAGATATGTGTACGTTGTGCTTAGGGAATACTCTTGTATTTCTTATACCATGCATGAATGACCTACCATCTGAAGAAGTAGTGAATGGTGGCTTCAATAATCATGGTTGTGGAATCACCTCTCCTGGAAGAAAAACAGTGTATACAGACACACACAGTGTAACAGATGAAAGCAACATTTGTGAGAAGACATATAACAGCCAACGAGACATTGCTCATTCAATATTTATTTATTTATTTAGGAAGTTTTCTATAGCGCTTTACAGTAATAGAATGACAAAAATCTGTATAAACATAACATATGTAAGGTATTAGCATTCAATGAGTGACATAGTAAGCGGAACATGGGTGGGTTGCCGAACTTCTTTGGTTATGGGATTCACTGTAGTCACATAGTTCAGGGGTTGCTTGCTGACCCCTGTTATCCACAACCAAGGGAGCGGATCAGGAACAAGGGTTTGAGTTGCCTTTTGAATTCCACAAAAGATGGAATAGTTCTGATGTGCGGGGGGATGGAGTTCCAGATTTTGGGGGCATTTCCAGTGAAAGAGCAGTCCGCTGTTCTTTTCTTTCTGGTTTTAGGTAGGATGAGCAGGAAGGAGTTAGAGCTTCTCAGATTCCTGGCTTGGCCTGCTTTTTTGAGTTTTTTTGCCAGGTATTCGGGTTTGCCGGTATGGAGGGCTTTGTGGGTTAGGCAGGCCGTTCTGAAGTTACTACGCATTTCTACTGGGAGCCATTTGAGTTCCTTGAGTGCTGGGGAGATGTGATCCGATTTTTTGATGCCGGTAATCATTCTAGCTGCAGCATGTAGTGTTGTTTTGATCGGTGCCAAGTTCAATTTCGGGATGCCTGTTAGTATTGCGTTCCCATAGTCTAGTCTTGATAGTACCAGAGATTGAGTGGCCAGTTTGAGATCCTTGTTGGGAATGTAGGGTTTGATCTTATTCAACAGTCTGAGGTTAAAGAAAGCACCTTTGGCTGCATTCTTGATGTGTTTTACCATGTTTAGTTTGGGGTCTATGATGATGCCAAGAGATTTAACGGAGTCTGCTAGAGTAAGATTTCCTTTAAGCGCATCGATTGCTTTTAGCCATTCTGTGATTTGAGGGTTGTCTTCCTTGTTCGAGATGAGGAGTGTCTCAGTTTTGTCTGGATTCAGTTTCATATTTTATTAGATATTAGATATTTTGTTAGATAATCACTCACCCAAATTTTACTTGGTAGTGGCCTCACCTCACCTGGCACTCGCTCAGGTAATGAGGCCACGCTCTGAAGAAATGGAAACAAAAATACCTTTAGAGTCGCTTTTCTGGTATTAGTTCCACTTTGTAAATGTATCCCCTGGTGTCAAAAAATGGGCATGGCAAGGACCGCAGTTCTCAGCTAGTCCAGCCAATTGATGATTAATAAGGTTAAAATTCAGTAAAGTAAAGAACATATGCAAAGCTGCAAATAGACCATTTGGCAACTCCGCATGTATTGTTAAATTTAGGAAACACTGTGCACTCAAACTTGTAGCATGATTTACCAATTGAAAAAAGAGTGAAATATTCAGTAGAAAAAGTACAACCATGGCGCAAGGTCAGAGAGACATTGGATAAGGAGCGCTGATCTGTTAAATTTCCAATTTCTGAAATGTAACAAAAATGGCTCAAAAGTAAAGCCCCATAAAGACAGGACTATAGAACCTTCCAGAGCGCTTATTCTGAAGCTGTCGTGATCCGCTGCACTCACCTGTCCGTCGGTACCTCAAACCCCTACTGAGCTGAGGGGAAGGTAACTGGACGGACAGGGAGGGCCGCTTAAATGTGATGTATGCTGACCATCGAGAGAACGTGTAAACGGAAGTTCCCGTTTCCAAGGGTGTACCTCGAGGCTTTACAGTGCTGATGTTTAGCGTACAGGGCGAACCAGAAAGGAAAACATGCTCGCCCTAAGTAAAGCATAATACTGAAACGGCATATAAAAGAAAGCCTGATAGGTTTGAATCAGCAAGGCAGTGTTACCAGTCTTTTTATTAGTTCGTGGGGCAGCCAATAGGAACCTAGTTTCCGCCCTGCGATAGTAATGTGAAGACGGCAAGGTCAACCTGGTTATGCCTCGTTCTCTTGGGCGCAGGCAGGAGCCAGATGTATTCGGACCAACGAGGAAGCATATCAATAGGAAATGCAGTTTTTCGTGGTGTATCAGAAATAATCATGTGCTAATGTCCACGAAAGACGGAGGACCAGAGGGAGAGCCACGACGGCGGTTCACAGCAGTAAATTGCAAGGCAACAGAACAGAGCGAGGTCCAATGTACATAGACTGTGGCAAAAACGTAGAGATGCCTACCCGGATTGCTCTCGATGCTGCAAAGTGCTGACATACACTAGTCGGGCGGACCAGATTGGAAGCCATGCTCACCAGGATGAATGGGCAAATGTGTCCATTAACACACAATGAGTTTATATAAGCCTAGAGGCGCTACTGGTTTAGAGAACAGCCAATAGGAGCCCAGCTTACACCCCCAGGGTTGCGATGGGACGCCAGCAAAATCCCAACTTAGATTCACTCCATGAGGCGCAAGCATCTCAGAAAATGAATAAAAAGGGGAGATTGAAAGGTAAAACTCAAGTCGGTACCAGGTTTTCTGAGTGATGGTGTACACCTCTATAGTACTAAGTCAGTAGGTCATCAGATTTGTTTCCATTTCTTCAGAGCGGGGCCTCATTACCTGAGCGAGTGCCAGGCGAGGTGAGGCCACTCCCAAGTAAAATTTGGGTGAGTGATTATCTAACAAAATATTGAATGAGCAATGTCTCGTTGGCTGTTATATGTCTTCTCTCAAATGTTGCTTTCATCTGTTACACTGTGTGTGTCTGTATACACTGTTTTTCTTCCAGGAGAGGTGATTCCACAACCATGATTATTGAAGCCACCATTCACTACTTCTTCAGATGGTAGGTCATTCATGCATGGTATGTAGTCTTCATTACACTGTTTTGTCACAGTTGCAGTAGTGTTATTATAGGTCCTGAAGAAAGCCATTCTTGGCTGAAACATGTCGACCACTTAACATTCCATCAAGGTAGTAGTATTTGTTAAACGCTATCCACACTCTGCTTTTAACCTTGGCACCATGGTGACCACCATAATAAAATTCATTTTTGGCACCATGTTAGTCAATTTTAACACATCACTATTCTATTAGCACATACACATTTTTCGAGCACTGCAACTCTTTCTTCCCACAGCTTTTCATACCACCACTCTATGGCTTTCCATTACTGGCGGATCCGTTACTAGAGTTTGCTCACAATAACAACAGTGAGCAACCTAGTGGATACCAGTTTGCATTCCAAAAATCCCAGATGATGAAGTTCCGCCAATGGGTGGGCTGATGGGTTTTCTTTCTTTCACCCGTCTTACGTTGTAGTTTACACACACACATCCTCTATGAGAAAGCAGACACTTTCTAGCCTATTCTGACTAGTAGCACCCCCTTTTTTGTGCTTATTGTAAGTAGGATTAGGGGATAGGGTGCACTTTGATCATTAAATCTTTCTCCCTTTTGGACCGGACCCTCTTTAGCATTGTGCTTTTGTCGTTATCCTCTGCTTTTGCCACATCATTAAGCACCGCTTTCCTGACTCCTGAATAGTTACTGATACATAGCCCCCTTATGACTACTTTAAAAGCGACTCATTCAACTGCTCTGGTAGAAGCCGTTCCCTGATTTTCCTCAAAATAACGTTCAATGCCCCCTTGTAATTCTGTACGAAAGACTTGGTCTTCCAGTGTTTCCGGGCGGAGCCGCCATGTAGGGATCGTGGACCACACACGCAGCCATTTAATTGACATTAACTGCGGGTTGTGATCAGATATAGTTCTTGCTAGGTACTCAGAGTGTGCTGCCACGTGGACAATCGAGAAAGAGCATAAAATTGTATCTAACCTGACATGGAGCTCATGTATTGTTGAAAAGAAGGAATAATCTCTGTCTCGGGGATGTTGCCTGCGCCATGTATCTACCAACCCCCATCTGTCCTGCCAGTCGGATCTGCTTTTGGCTAATCTCCGAACTGAAGAGTCGACTAGTGGAGGATGTGACCTGTCCAGCTCTATATCCGTTATTGAATTAAAGTCCCCTCCCACTATTGCTGGACCGGCCAAATAGTGTGCAAGTGCTCCCGATAGTCGATCCAGAAAGCGTGCCTGGTCCACATTTGGGGCATATATGCTACATAGTACAATGTCCCTACCGTACAGCCTTCCTTCCACCGCTACATATCTGCCCTCTGGGTCTAAGACATGTCTCGTGGCCTGGAAAGGGACACCTGCTCTCACCCAGATTAGCACTCCCGTAGCGAATGCCGAGTATGCTGTGCTGAAAACTTGTCCCCTCCACCTACGCTGCAGCGCCTGACCCTCTGCTCTGGTAAGATGTGTTTCTTGTAGTAGGGCTATTTGGATTCCCCTCCTCACTAGATACGCATGAACCTTGTGGCGCCTTGTCATTGTATTCAGACCCCTTACGTTCCATGTGATACATCGCAGTTCAGGTAATGTTCCCATTGTGTTTACCCTCAGCTTCACGCTTCTCATGGTACGTTCACCCACACCACCGTTACTCCCCCATGCATCAACACCCCATACAACACCCCCATCCCTCCCCCCAGAACAGGACCTAATATCAGCCTATCAGCCCCCATCCAAACTTTACAACAATTCGCACAACTATATTCTGTAGTAGCCACTACAGGTTGCCTTAAGGGCAATTATGGGGTAACTCGGTTCCGACGGGCAGCGGCCCTCGCCTCAGGCCCGGCCGCCCTTGAACCCATATTTCAACTTGTTGCATTTGCTCTTCCCCCTGCGGCCCCCTGGCGCAATGATATGCTCAACCAGTCCATGTTGGGGTGCCAACTGCTAGAGTCCACTCGGGCAGGTTATTCATCCAGCATGCCTTCCGCTGTTCCGGGCATAACTGCCGGACCCTTACTGCTGTCCGTTTCTGAGAGTTCAATGTCCGATCTCATCTTGTCTTCCTCTGATTCTGTTCCCACTGCCGATTTAGTCCACTGCGATCCAGTTATCTCTGCCGTCGCCGCCAATGCCCCTTGTCTATCCGCAGCTATTTGAGTTGGCTGCTGTTTCCGCAGGCTCTTGTTTCTTGTCTGCAGCCATTGGGATTTACGCATCTGGGATGTTTTAGGCGGTTCGGAGTGTCGGTGGCCTTTATGATCTGTGCCCGCTCTGTATGTTTCAAGCCATGTCCACGCTTCTGCGGGTGCAAAAAGGAACTGCATTGTACCATCAACAATAACTCTTAACTTTGCCGGGAAGATCAATGAATACTGGATCCCTTCCACTCTGAGCTATTTCTTCCAGATAAGAGGCCCTGCGTCTCTGAATCTCCTGCGTGTAATCTTGGAATATTGTGAGTTTACTATTTTCTACGGTGAAGGGCCCAGCTGTACATGCTCTTTGGATCTGCATATCTCTGTCTTTATAGTGGAGTAACTTGGCCACCACCGTTCTAGGCGGACGGCCAGGCAGCGGCTGCCGAGCTGGGACCCTATGCGCCCTCTCAAGCGTGAAGTAGGAAGACAGTCCCTCTGGTGCAACCTCCGTCTTGAGCCAGTTCCCCAAGTAAGCAATCATGTCGGCCCCCTCTATTTTCTCCGGCAGGCCCACTACGCGTATGTTGTTGCATCGGTTTCTACTTTCGGAGTCTTCTGCCCTCTTTTCCAATGTCACTATACATTCCAGAGCATTCCCTATTTTGAGCTCCACAGTTGCATGGGTCGGCCTCAGGTCCTGAAGGGCCATCTCATTCGCTTTCACTCTATCTACCAGCTTCGAGTGGTCTGCACGCAGGAGCCCCAGCCCAGCTGCCACCTGCGCAATGTCCTGATGCAGGGCTTCTTTCGTTGCCGCAATGGCTTCTAAGATCTTATCAAGATGTTGATGTAGCCCTGTTTCTGACATTGCCTCCTCAGCCCCTCGCTCTGCTCCACGAGTGTCGTCCTGCCCCGCAGCCTCCTCTTTCTTATTTTTCGGTTTCATATCCCTCAACAGGTTGCCCCTTTGTGCCGTAAAGTTATGCCGCATTGCTCCAGGGCGCACTGGTTCTTGCTTCTTTTCCCAATGCCCTGATTGTTATGAATCACCCTGATCGTTCGTGGAACAGCTCTTAAGGGTCCAACAGTGTGCGTCACATAGAGTCTAATCCTTGATGGTGTGGGCACTGGGTATCTCACCACCCCAGCGCGCAGGTCCTGCAGCCAACTCCTGTAAAGCCCCAACCGCCGTGATCTCCTGTTTCTGCTATCGCCTGTTGTCACAGGCCCTATTGCTTTATCCGCCTAGCCGTGTGTCCGTATTCTGCCCAGGTCTCAGTATTTACATTGTCGGCCCCTCCGGCATTCTCGTGACCCGGACGGCTGCGCTCTCTGCTCGGCCCTCAACAGTGCTTTCTCCCTACAACAGGACACCGGGCCCCTTCTTCCCGCTTACAGAGTCTCTTTCCTCCACGATACGCTTTAATTTGCCCATCACGTAGGTTGTGGGCCCTGGGGTGTTCTCCTTTTCCCCTCGATCGTACTATGTCCTGTGTCCGTTCCCAGTCCCCTCGGTGCCCCTTCCTCGTATCACTCTGGGTCCGCTCTCTCTGCCTGTCGCTGCTGTCCTCACACCCTCGCCCTTGCTTATGCGGTGTTGCGTACCTGTCTCCCGCTCCCACCTCTGCAGTACAGGGTCCAGGCGCACTCCACCACACTTACCCGGGCACAGCTGTCGGGCGCTGCAGCTGGCGTTTCGTTTCCTCTTCCAACGTGTTGGACTCGGCTTGTCTTCCCCCGCCGCCACGTCTCTCAGGGTCCTTGGGCCACTCGGTTATCTCCTTCCAGGCCCGCGATCTCCGCGCTGTAGTAGCTGACCCCCAGCCGCTCCGCCACAGACCAACTCCCCGCTTCCTTGTGAGCGCTCACAGGTTTTGCTCGGCTGTGCCTGCTCTCCCGCCCAGACCGCTGATACCATGTCCCATGGCCCGTGTCACCACAATCCTGCCTCTCAAGGGTCGGACAGCCCCCCGGCCGCCATTTTGGTGCTCCCCTTCAGTTCGTGGGTTACTCTGGGCACTGAGGCGCTTGGCTCATCGTGTTCGCCTTCTCCTCCGTGGTCTCAGCAGGGTGATTCCTCCCGTTCCTCGCGTTCGTACTGCACCCCCGCACCGGCTTTCCCAAGGGTTTACTTATTGCGATGTCCCTTTATCCGCTATTCTCCGCCGCCATCTTGCAGTTCCTCACAGAGCCGCTCCACTACCACAACTCGTGCCTAGGTCACGCAGAAGGTTCCGATTGCGTCGAGGTCGCTTGTGTTTCCTTTCTTTACTTCTCCGACACTCGAAGCTTTAATTTGTGCAGCTTGGCATACGTTTAAACAGGATATTTTAAGGGATCGCGCGCGGAGCCACCAGCTCACGCCTCCTCTCCCATCGGCGCTCAAGCCACGCCCCCTTGTCATAGTGTACCATATGCCTGCACATGCACAAGAATGACTAGAATAGACCTAAAATCATGTGACAGACACACAAGTAAGGCACAACACACTGGCAACACACATCTGAATGAAACACACCAACAAAACACACCCACTGACATGCAAATAGAACACCACACACAGAACATCTGTCAAATGCAAGAGACAACACAGCCCAAACACTGCACACAGCCACATCAGACACACAACAGATACACATGCCAAGAAATCACATTGCAAACACAGCAGTACATCAGGGGATGCACACCAGGCAAGGACACGGCAACATACACTCACAGCACTGCATACACATCAAGCAGTGTGTGCACAACAAACATACCAATCCCAGACAGATATGGGTGACACACCATGAACACCCACAGCAACAATCAAAACAGCACACAGACAACACCACACCCAGAAAGTTAAGCTGTCATTCATCAAACACACATACTGGTAATCCAACACCCACAGATGCACAAGTCTGGGACCCCAAAGTGGATAAAACATGATCAGAGGAAACAAGCCATTTGGCAATGTTGAAGTGGATAGTGCATGTGTCACAGTAAACCATACCCTCACAGAAATCATTTTATTTAGCAAGGACACTGACAAGGCAGCAACAGGCATAACTGTTTTTATTCACATATGACACAGATAGGCACCAAAAGTAGACAAGAGCAAGGCCAGTGCCCAGAACTAATTGCATATGAGGTACATGAGATCCAGCACAGGCAAAGGGCAAACAGCAGTGAACATAAAGGCCAGTGGCCAGCACAAAGTGCAGATGAGGTACATGAGATCCAGCACAGGTAAGGGGCACACATCAAGGCCAGTGGCCAGTCCAATGTTCAGAGTAGTTACTTGAGATCCTGCACAGGCAAGGGGCACACAACAGTGAACATCAAGGCCAGTGGCCAGGACAAAGTGCAGATGAGGTAGAGGAGATCCAGCATAGGTAAGGGGCACACATCAAGGCCAGTCCAATGTTAAGAGTAGTTAATTGAGATCCTGCACAGGCAAGTGGCAAACAGCAGGAAACAACAAGGCCAGTGGCCAGTTCAAGGTGCAGAGTAGTAACATGAGATCCTGCACAGGCAAGGGGAAAACAGCAGGGAACAACAAGGACAATGGCCAGTATAAGGTGCAGAGTATGTCATGAGATCCTGCACAGGCAAGGGGCACACACCAAGGCCAGTAACCAGTCCAATGTTCAGAGTAGTTACATGAGATCCTGCACAGGCCTGGGGCAAACAACAGGGAACAGCGAGGACAGCACAAAGTGCAGAGTAAGTAGATGAGAAGCTCCACAGGGAATGCGTGTGACTGTACCCTGCCATGGTCAGCAACACAGTCAGGAGGTAACAATGGACCCATTACTCAAACAATATTAGGAAGTACAGGGCAAATGCATGACAGCTGCACACAACACAGAGGCCACTTACAAGACCCTGCATCACATTACCAACATCACATAGCCCAGAGCTGGCACAGGCGGTGAACACATGCAGCCACTCATAGCCAAAGTCACCCTTCCAAGAATACTCACCCCTAGCTTGCTGCTGATGCTCCTTTAAAAATGCATCCAGCTCAGGCTGTGTCACAGCCAAGATGCGGGCCAATAGTTGTGTTATGCTCCACCACACCAACCTGCCAGCCGAGGGAGCAGCCCCAGCGTCATCTCCGCCATGTTCTTGCTCAGCCGGCAGATGTCATCCCGCCTCTTGTGACAGTGGGTGTGCCGTCGGTTGGAGGCACTCAGAGCCCGCACCTTGCATGCAATGGCCCTCAACAAGGCCTTACGCAGGTGGACTTTGAGCTGCAGGCATGGGAGACAAGAGGAAGAAAACTTAGTGACACAGTGTTATGTACCAATATCTCTCAGTACAGGACCATGATACTAACTCATCTCAAATTCACAGATATGTCCAAAAGAGACAATACAGCATCTCACATAGTACATTATCATGGGAGAATCACACATAAATGCATGCAGGTATGAGGGTAGACACAGTACCTGCCCATCTCATACACATGCAGGATGACAGCACAGATAGCTATGTATAGGCTGCCCACATCTACTGTCCATTTTTAAGTTGAGCAAGACATACAGTACATATCTATATCTGTTTGAGGGTTGACTCACTGTGTCCACCACTGCGCAGCCCTCAATGTCCTATCCCTGTGAAAGGCTCACTGTGTCATGGATGTCACATTGAGGGGCATGATCTTACAAACCCACACCCTCCTCACAAGGGTTGTTGTGTGCAATCTACAAGGCTGAGATGGCTCATTGATGGAGAGTCCCGCTAAATACCCACATGTAACACTCTGTACATTCAGTGATGTGTCCTTGGCAGTTTTGGTGGTGACTGTGCAGGCCAGGTGGGCTCACACTGAGGTCCAACATGGGGCATCAGAAATGTCACATGAAGGGACAAATTAAGAGCTGAAACAGCGCATACACATGCCAGTCAGTACACATGCTGGTGGGAATGGAGGGTGCTGCGCACAATAATACGGCAATCTGCTGTGTCACCAATAGTGTCACCCTTGGGTAATGAAGTCCTGAGCATAGTGCTAAACTGGAGATGATGTACAATTAGGAGCCAGGCACAATTCCATCACTATCCTCTGTATGAAAACCTCAGCTAAGGCTTCAGATGGGCCTGTCAAGGACATCAGGGACCCACACAGCAATTCACACAAGCAATCACTGCCCTGACTCCTACATTACCAACTTGCTGCGTCACTGTATGGCTGACATGTCCCTTCAATCTTGATGAGCAGGCAGGGAGACATGTGAAATAGGCTACACATCCCTTTCCCCAGGACACAGCATGCTGGTCACAGCATGACACAACCCCACACTCTCAGGCACATACTGCAGCAGATCAACTCCATGTGTGCCCACCACTGCACTCTCACTCTCACTCTGGAAGACTTACCACGACATATGGAACATCATATGGCCTTGGATACTGTGTGAGCACCTCGTCCACCTCGCTCCTCGCTGGTGAAGAGACTGGTATGGATCTTCTCAGTCCTCAATATCACTGTGGCCAGGAGACAGCAGCAGCAGCAGGTGGTGGTGAGGGGTCTCAGGCAGCAGTCTCTGGAGACAGGAGCAGCAGCAGGTGGTGCTGAGGGGTTTCAGGCAGCAGTCTCTGGAAACAGGAGAAGCAGCAGTTGATCGTGAGGGGTCTTGGGCATCAGTCTTTGGAGACAGGAGCAGCAGCAGGTGATGGTGAGGGGTCTCAGGCAGCTGTCTCTGGATACAGGAGCAGCAGCAGGTGGTGGTGAGGGGTCTCAGGCAGTAGTCTCTGGAGACAGGAGCAGCAGCAGGTGATGGTGAGGGGTCTCAGAAAGCAGGCTCTGTGTGCTTCGGAAATGTGGGGCTCTTTCCCACACATATATAGCCCCCTGGGGTCCTTTCAGTGGTTCTGACTGAGCTGCTGCAATTGGTGTTCCAGGTCATCCGTTTTCAAATGCATCAAAAGTTCGGCTCCGCAGTGGCAGAGCACGCCTACCGTGATCTTCAAATCTTGCATTGTGCTACCGTGATTGCGGTTCCCATTGGCTCGAAGGGCATGGTCCATGGCTGTGACACACCGCAGGGGCCAGGCAGGCGCTACTGCGAATTAGGTGGCGGAGCATGCCCACCATCATTTGATCATGTGTATATGCCTATCTCTACCGCGAGTGTGTCTTGGGCATTGGCGGTGACACACCGTTGGTTTCAGGCGGTAGCTAAAACAATATGGGTACCAAACATTGACTTGAATGACTGTGATTTTAGTGGCGGAGCATGCCAACCGCCTTTTGACCATGTGCATATGCCTATCACTACCGCAAGTGTGTCTTGGGCATTGGCGGTGACACACCGCTGGTGCCAGGTGGTAGCTACCGCAATATGGGTCCCATACATTGCGATGAATGACCGTGATTTTAGTGGTGGAGCATGCCAACCGCCATTTGACCATGTGCATATGCGTATCACTACAGCAAGTGTATCTTGGGCATTTGCGGTGACACACCGCTGGTACCAGGCGGTAGCTACAGACATACGGGTGCCATAAATTGCCATGAATGACTGTGATTTGTGTCGCGGTGCACTTTGACAGCACCTATGGACACGTGTGAAAGGCTAATGTGCAGTTCTCAACAGTGCACAGTGGCCACATGATCATATGGCACATGATTGTGCACACAATGCCAATGTCACGTTTACCTCACTGTTGACTACATATGCCATGTTTGTGTTTATGCTTTGGGACATTGGAATGTACTCCCTCACATGTCCCTTGTGATATTGCTGGGCATGCCCTTATAACAGTGTTGTGATGGACCCTCCAATGGGTACATATAGCAATGTGTGTAAGTGCTGAGCAATTCACAGTGAGGATTGTCTTACTGAACAATGTGCTGATTTGAGTCCCTACTTTTCCTGGCTCATGCACATACCTGTTTTTCTCGCACAGACTGTGCTCATTGTGTTGTTGATATGTGTCCTCTTACACCTGAAGGTCTGGCAGGTACTGCAGCTAGGTATGAGACAGTTGTGTTGCTGTTCTACACATATGCTATCTGAAATACTCTCAGGGCTGCTCATGCAAGATGTGGCCATATCCCTTAGGACATTCTCATGGTCAGATATTGTGTTGTAGGTACTTGCTGTGTGAAAGGTGGACAAATGTACGACTAGTGTAGCTAAAGGTGTTCCTACATGTAAGGTATGCTGTAGGCTCAACTGTGATGCTAGTCATTGTTGCCATTGTGTCAGTCAAAACATAAGATGTCAGACATATCTCCTGGTGGATTGCATTGACATGTGTCCTCTCTTATCTCACCTAGGAGGAGACCAAATGTGCATCGTCCCTTCACAGTGTTGACAGACATGGAGGATGAGGATGTCCTATGGAAAATCAGTCTGGATAGAAACACCCTCAAAGACCTATGTGCTATGTTGGAGCCCCGCCTGCTTCCTCGCAGGACATATCCGGGTGCTTTCACACCAACATCTAAGGTTATGGCGGCCCTGCACTTTTTTGCTTCTGGATCTTTCCAGTACATGGTGTCCAATGCAGGTGGGATGTTGCAACCTATGTTCAGCATAGTGTTGCGTGATATCCTATCCGCTATGATGATCTACAAGGACAGATATATCCATTTCCCCAGGGGGCGTGATTTGGCAGGTGTGAAGGGTGATTTTTATGCCCTTGGACACATCCCCCCATGTTGTCAGTACCATTGATTGCACACATGTTGGGCTGGTTCCACCACCGGCACTTGAGCTCATCTACATGAATTGTAAACATTTCCTCTCAATAAATGTGCAAGTAGTGTGCCAGGCAGATGTGATCATCTAGCACTTGTGTGCCAAATTTCCAGGCTCGGCCCATGACTCGTACATCATGCGTAACAGCATTGTACCACAGCTGATGGCTAATTTGCTACCTGAGCATGCATGGATTGTGGGTGAGTACTCAGAGTCAATTAGCATGCTGTGTGTGTTGCATGCTGTCCTCTGCCACAGTATCATTACAGGTTTCTCTGTGTTTCTCACACCTAGTGACTCTGCATATCCCAACCGACCTTGGTTGCTGAGCCCACTGCGGAATCAAGTCAGCTACAATGATGCCCATGGGAGGACACTTCGTGTGGTGGAGCGTATTTGGTCTCCTGAAGTCACGATTTTGGTGCTTGGACAAGATGAAGGTGCACTGATGTACTCACCCAGGAGGTATATCAGATTGTAGTTACATGCTGCATGTTGTCTGCAATGTGGCCATTCGCAAGGAGATCTCCCTGCTCCTAGATGCTGATGAGCAGCCAAGGACCCCGCCTGTAAACCAACCCGTGTCCAGTAACGAGGATAGTGAAGAGGAGGAAGGTGTCAACCTGCCTCATCAGCTCATCACCCGCAACTTCACTTGAAGATGAGCGACGTTGTACAACGGACCCATTGTCTGATGATGTTGCTGTTGTTGGCAAGGCGTATGTGAACTTTGTGACTGCAGCCGGTTGTTGACTCAGTTGACTGTTGTTTCCCGAACAGGGTATTTTGGCACATCTACAGGATGTGTATGTTGGCACTGTTGCTCATTGTGATGTGTGCATGACGGAGTAGCTTTATGTTAAGTGTTGTGTGATGTCTGTGATGCCAACCCCTGACTTTTGAATCTTGTTTTGTTGTGTTTTCCTAGGTCCCTTCAGCCTCTCCTTGCCTACATACATTCCATGCTTCTGGTACATTGTAATCATGGTGAAGACTTCACATCCTGGAATAAACATGGAGCTGAAACAGCGACATGTGTGTAAGGAGTATTTATTTACAATGGTGACATGTGAGGGGGGCTGAACATTTACATTGAGGTGATTAGTGAAGCAGTGAGTTGACAGTTATGGTAAATGAGAGAATCGAGTAGTCACCCAGTCCAACAGACAGATGCCATTCACAAGGCAGTGTGGGTAAGGACAGTCCAAAAAGTAAATGCAGTAGTGAAGAGGGTTGCCTTCATGGCTGGCTCCGTGACTGACGTTTGGCAGGTGTTTTGTAATGGGATACTCCCAGGGATTTCTTGGGACGGTCCCTTCATCGCTTGGCAGTGGGGCCTCTGCTGTAGGGCCAGTGGGGTCTAAAGACTCATCCCTCTGTGTGGTCGCAGGGGAGGATGGTGAACTGTCATCCTGTGGCACACCAAAGGGAGGTGGAGTTGTTGGTTGTGTGCAGGCCTGTCCCTCAGTACTGCCACTAGCTGGCCCAAGAGGTACACAATTTGGCCCATGCGGGTGTCCATGGACCTCAACAGCAGGTGGATCTCTTGTGAATCTTCTTCTGATTGGCCCATTCATTACTGGGCACGCTCATAGGCAGTAAGGACTCGATTGATGTTGTCCAGGGCTTTAATCCCAAGGTCTGGCTGTCTGTGACTGACCATTGCCCTCCCACCTGCCCTGCTGCCACGGAGCTGTTGCCTCACCAATGTGGGCCCCCGCATCATCTCCCTGCCCTCCTCAATTGGTGGTATGGGCTGGTCATCCTCTATGTCAGGGAGGGTGTTTTAGGCAGCACTGGTGGTGCTGTTAATAGCGGTGGAGGACGCACAGGCAGTAATAGCAGGGGTCTGCGGATAGGTTGGTGTTGGTGCAGATTTAGTCGGGGGGACAATGGGGTCGTGGGACCTATTGTGCCCTGGCACAACAGATGGGGCGGCTTCAAGCTCCTTGTCCTCTGAATTCCGAGAGTCAACATCAGAGAGTCCATGTTCCATGCAGGGGGAGATTGGCTCTGCAGGTTGCTGTGTTGTCCTCTGCACTCAGTTCTTGGTCACCTGTGGGACAGAGGAGAAATGGTCATTGTAGTGCACCCCACAAGCTTTGTGTTAGATGTGTATTATTCACTGTTTGAACACCACACTGTTGACTAATGATCACGTTGTTTGTATGCACACCACTGTGCCTCCTGACATGATGTTGAGGTACATGCATTACTTGTCCATGGTGTATCATGTTGAAACATACCATGAGCCACATGCATATTTTGTGATTACAGGGAAATGTTGCTATCTAGCAACTAGCGCAGCAAAGAATTTATGTGAAGCCTCTTTGTTGATTACTCTGAACTGGCCATTGACATCTCATGCATACCTTTGTCATGTCATGTGCAAATCTAAATTTGTACCACCAACCATGCTTTCTTTGCTTTCATATGGTCCTTGATGCTCTGGCCACATGGCGCTTATACATGTCATTCAGTGCTGTGCATGATTGTGCACAGACTTTCTTCTACATGTGAATTGGTGTGTCACACTTTGGTTGCTGTGACAGTTACATTTGCTTAGCTGTCTGCTCACTGTGAGTGGCAATAGGATGTGTGTGTATTTTTGTGTGAAGTGAGGGCTGGTGTTGTCATATGGCACTATGCTTTTTGAAAGGAATGGCTGGGTGCATGTACTGGCTATTTACCTGTTCTGTTTTCACATTTGTGTTGGATTTGTGACACATCTCTGTATGTGTGTGTTAGAGGCTTCCATCCTGCTCAGGGGTGGGACAGGGGTGCCTGGTAGAAGTTGTAGTGCAGGCCTCCCAGCCCCAAAGAGCCCTCCTTGTGATAATGGCTAACTACCTGTTAGTTTGGTTGTTGTAATGCAATGGCGGGCATATGTTTCTGGGTGGGTGGGGAATGCTCCATCTTGCTCAGCTGGGGAACAAGGGAGCATGCTGGGAGAAGTATTGCAGGCCTCCCACCCCCAAACAGCATGACCTGGGCTACCTACCTGTTAGATGAGGGTGAACCATACAATGGCTGCCACATGCTTTTGGGTATGTGGGAGTGCTCCATCTTGCTCAGCCGGGGAACAAAGGAGCATGCTGGGAGTAGTGTTGAAGGCCTCCCACCCCCAAACAGAACAACCTGGGAAGATGGCTACCTATCTGTTAGGTGAGTGGAAACCATACAATACAATAGCTTCCACATGCTTCTGGGTGGGTGGGGAGTGCTCCATCCTGCTCAGGGGTGGTACAGGGGGGCCTGGTAGGAGCAGTATTGCAGGCCTCCCATCCCCAACACAACAACCTGGGTAGATGGCTACCTACCTGTGAGTTTGTTTGGTGTACTATAATGGCTGCCACATGCTTCAGGGTGAATGGGGAGTGTGCCATCTTGCTCAGCCGGGAAACAAGGGGGCATGCTTAGAGTAGTGTTGCAGGCCACCCACCCCCACACAGAACAACCTGGGAAGATGGCTACCTATCTGTTAGGTGAATGGGAACCATACAATGGCTGGCACATGCTTCTGGGTGGGTGGAGAGGGCTCCATCCTGCTCAGGGGTAGGACAGGGGGGCCTGGTGGGAGTAGTATTGCAGGTTTCCCACCCCCCAACAGAACAACCTGGGTAGATGGCTACCTACCTGTGAGTTTTGTTGTTGTATTACAATGGCTGCCACATGCTTCTGGGTGGGTGGGGAGTACTCTATCTTGCTCAGCTGGGGAACAAGGGAGCATGCTGGGAGTAGTATTGCAGGCCTCCCACCCCCAAACAGAACAACCTGGGAAGATGGCTACCTATCTGTTAGGTGAGTGGGAACCATACAATGGCTGGCACATGCTTCTGGGTGGGGGGAGTGCTACATCCTGCTCAGGGGTGGGACAGGGGGGCCTATTGGGAGATGTAGTGCTGGTTGCCTGGACACATACAACCCTGTATGTGTTGTCTACCTATGGGGCAGTTCAGATGGAGTGGATATCACATCTGTGGGACATCTGTTGGATATTTGTGGTGCATTTGAATGTACTTGGGCCTCTGAGATTTAGCTTTGTAGTTGTGCTGGACAGTACATAGCAGTCTGATGGTCTACATTTGTTTGTACTTACCAGCCTGCACTCCCCGGGTATTCCTGTGAGACTCTCTGGATGCAGTATGGCAAGCACCTTCTCCACCCATGCAGTGAATGTTCTTGGTGGAATGGGAGGGCCCCCACCAGTCCTCTGAGCCAGCTCATGGTTCTTGTTCCTCTTTTCTTTGACAACCCTCTTCAAGTCATGCCACCGCTTTATGATTTCCAGCTTAGTGGAGGGGTAAAAATTACTATTCCCACTCCAGTCAGTGCATCAGAGTGGAAGTGTTCGATAGCGGAGAGGTGAAAATTACTATTACCACTCCAGTGAGTGCAACAGTAGGGAAAATGTTGGATAGCAGAGAGGTAAAAATGACTGTTCCCACTCCAATGAGTGCAAGAGTAGGAAAAGTGTTGGATAGCGGAGGAGTAAAAAATACTATTCCCACACCAGTGAGTGCAACAGTAGGGAAAGTGTTGGATTGCGTAGGGATAAAAATGAATATATTCTTGGTACAGTCAATTAAAAATTAAAAACAAACAAAATATCAACAATCACAAAAATAATTGAAAACAAAATAAATTAAAATATTTATAAATGTTACAAATTAAAATACAAATATATTTAATATTATAAATTATAAAAAATAAAAGCACATTATAATATTAAATACACATGACAAATACCTATAAATATTATATTGAATAAAATATATAAATATTGTTCTTTTTTTTTTAAAATATGTTTATTATTGCAAGAAGGAACAAATTACATTCACATATCAAAAATATACCAAAATATAGTGGATACACAAATCAATAGATATAAAAAACATATATAGAGACCAGAGAGGAAAACAATACATTATAGAAAAACATATGTAGTATTTATACATATGAGAGAGAATCACAAATAAGTTTGGCCTCTTTTTTGAGTAAGAGTTATACAGTAAGTTTTTCAGAGTTCAAGAAAATGTTTCCAGATCTTTTCCGTTTTTTTGCACGCTTTTGGGCCTCTATGTTTTGCTAGCGTAAGTTCCATTACTCTTATTTCGCTTATCAAAGTGCACCATTCTGATATATTTGGAGGTTCTTTAGAAATCCATGATCTTGCTATCACTAACCTAGCGCAAGCAAATATTATAGTTATGAGATCTTTATGCTGGCAGTTAACATCTTGAATGTCTAAAAGGACCAAATGTGCAGAAAGCACCAGAGTAGTAATTTGTTTACGTTTTAGAACATCCATTATTCCCTTCCAGTATGTAAATAGCTTGGGGCAAGAATACAACATGTGTTCTATTCCGGCTGCAGTCAAATCGCATTTCGGACATTTTGTTTTATCAATTGCTGAGTTACCCTGTGTACAGTTAGATATTCTTTGTGGGGTGTAGTATAGTTGTGTAAGTGTTCTATATGATTGTAGTCTTAAATTGGAGGAATGTACTATAGAGTTTATATGAGATAGTGAGGCTGCAATCTGTACAGGGCTAATGTTCATGCCAAGTCTGCCAGACCATTTAGACGCAATTTTGGTGCTATCGTCATATTTGCCACCTGTTAAGTATTTATAGTCCAAACTAATAAGTGATTTTGTTTTTTCAGAGTATAGATAGGCTAATAAGTCTGATTGGGTTACTTCCAATATTTTCATTTTACGGAGCAGGTAATCTCTTATTTGTATATATTTAAAGTACATATCATTTGTTAGACCAAATATGGTTTTAAGTATATCAAAATCCAGAAAGCCATTTGGGCCGTATAAATCTCCCAAAATACTAATACCATGTCGGGTCCACAGATTTCCTGTCCCGTCTGAAAATATATCTGGAAGACCTGGATTGCCCCAAAGTCTAAGTTCAGCATTAAAAAAGGAACTTTTATCAGTAGTCATAATTTGATCCCAAATTTTTTTAATGTGTCTAGCCGTCTTGAATTTGACACGTTTGAAATAGTTAGGATCGTGTAAGCGAAATACAAATTGGTTACTGTCTGGTCCCAGCATGTACTGATGGTAAAATAAAGGATTTTCATTTTTCATCAAACTTCTTATACGATGAAAAAAGGTTGCAAGAAAATATAAATTAAAATCAGGAAAAGGAAGACCCCCCTTTTCGATTGGTAGTTCCAGGAGTTTCATAGCCCTACGAGCTTTTTTATATCCCCATAAAAAGCTACTACAAATGCCATCCAATTTTTTGAAAAAAAGTTTATTTGGTTGTAAAGGTATAGCCCTAAATAGATATAATACTTTAGGTAGTATGTTCATTTTTACCAGGTTAATTCGCCCTACTAGGCTAAGTGGGATCTTGTGCCATTTTTTAAAAATTACAGCAGTTTCTTTTAATAAAGATTCATAATTCATATTTATTATTTTCTCAGTATTGGCTGCTAACTTAATTCCTAAATATGTCGCACTTTGACATGTGCCGGGGATTGGTTCCTCTGGGTTATAGTTAGCAATAACTTGTGTCTTGCTCACGTTCAATTTATAACCTGACACGTTGCCAAATTGTATAGCTTCTTCAACTATTTCGGGTATAGCTTTGACTAGGTCTGTTGTGTATACCGCGATATCGTCTGCAAAAGCCGTTATCTTTAAGCTCTTTTCACCATGGTAAGTTGGGATAATATTAGCCTGTTCAGTTAATGCGTTTAAGAAAGGCTCCAAAGATAGAGCAAAAAGCAGAGGGGAGAGACGGCAGCCTTGCCTTGTTCCTCTTCCTATCCGGAAGTTAATTGAGTCCTTCCCCCCCATAGCTAATCTTGGCCAGCCGGTTATCATAAAGTGCGCAGACCCAATCAAAAAATGGTCCATAGATGCCCATTTTCTTTAGTACTTCCCACAGATATTCCCACCCCACTCGATCAAATGCCTTTTCCGCATCCAACATGACCATTCCGAGTGGGGTGAGAGTAGTTGCGGCAACATCAAAGGCTGTAATTGCTGTATTTACATGGGCTGTAGTATCTCTTCCCATCACAGAGCCATGTTGTTGTAGATGAACCAGGTTTGGCATGATGGGAGCAAGACGATTAGCCGAAATCTTGGAAAAAAAAATTGCATCCGAGTTGAGCAAAGATATTGGCCGGTAAGAGCCACACTCTTTCGGGGGTTTGCCTTTTTTGAGAAAGAAAATTATTTTGGCTATTTTCCATGATGCTGGAGCCTTCCCAAATCTGGTTATCGAGTTAATCACTTCTTCTAATAAAGGTACTAGTTCCTGAGCACAGATTTTATATAGTTGCAGCGATAAACAGTCCTCTCCGACTGCTTTTCCTAGAGGTAGGGCAGAAATTGCTAAATTTGTTTCAGGTATTGTTATTTTTTAGCTTAATTGTTGAGAAATTTCTTTACCTAAATCTCTTTGTATTGGTAGATATTTGTTAAGATATTGCAATAATGTAGCTTTAGGGGGTATATTATCTGGGGTGTACAGGTTTTGATAATAGCTGACAAACTGGTTTAAAATCTGATCTGATTGTTCGTAATCGCATTGATCTAGACCTATAATTGTCTTAATTTTAGTTCTAGCTTTTTTATCAGCTGTCTTATATGCCAGCACTTTACCAATTCTATCTCCCCCTTCATATTGAGCCAGTTTATATTTATGAATTTTCGCGCTATATCTTTCTCTAAGAGTTTTTTTGATAGATGATTGTAGTTCAGCCAGCTTTATTCTTAGCTCATCAGTGTTTATTTTTGATTGTATCGTAGCTTCGGCGAGTTGTTGTTCTACTTGTAGTATGTTAGTAGTAGTCGTTTTAATAACTCGACGATTCTCAGCATTTGATCTCAATATATACTGCTGAGCAAATCCCCTAATACTACATTTACAAGTATCCCATACAATATTTATATTGGCTGAATTAATATTGAGTGATATGAAGTATTTGATGTGTTCTTTCAATAGTGTAATAAATCCAGGTTCTACAAGTAGATATCTTGGGAATGTGAAGTTTCGTGTATCCCTCTTTTGGTCTCTAATTTCAATTTCAAGTAGCATCGGATTATGGTCAGATGTGATTCTTGGGCATAATTCCAGGTTGCAACATTCTGCAATTTGGTCAGATGCCCAAATCATGTCTATTCTAGAGCAAGATCTGTGAGGCGCTGAGTAATAAGTATGGCCTGCTATTAGGGGGTATTTGAAGCGCCATACATCCTTCAAATTACATTTCGAGTATTGCAGATCTGACCTTTCACATCCTGTTTGAAGAACCTTGCCCTGTGGAATCTATTTTGTAATTTATAACACAGTTGAAATCACCCATGACTAAAACTTCACCCTCCCATTCTAGTAACTCTATGCTTAATTGCTCATATAATTTAGGATTGTCTATGTTAGGCCCATATAACACACAGAAAACAATTTTTTTATTTTTGCACTGTATCTGAGCTATCGCCCACCTTCCCCGTGTGTCTGAAGCTGTCTTAATAATTTCAGACAAGATTCGTTTTTGTTTTAGAATGGCAATCCCCCGAATAGAAGCTCCTAAAGTGGAGCATACCACCAGTTCATAGCCCATTTGGGATAATAGTTTTTTTTCCTGATAGCTCATATGAGTTTCTGAAAGTAACACAAAGTAGGGTTTATACATTTCAATCTCTTCTTGTACTAATCTTCTCTTCAATTTACTATTGAGACCAGCAACATTCCAACGTAATAATCTTAATTTATACATCTTTATATCTTATAGTCCTTTCAATAGTATTGATTCTCCTCAGTTTATAGACTTTATTGTAGAAATATGTTTTGTTATTACTTAAAGCATATCCATTTCTTGCAATAAGAGTCTTCTCCCTTTTTTTACCCCTCCCCCCCACCCTTGTCTTCTACCTTCTCCCACCCTTTCACCCTCTCGTCCCTTCGGGGGGAGCACTCCTCTATCCCTTGCTGCCACTGAAAGGGCAGCACTGTGAAGTAACATGCATGGAGACTACCCCACCCACTTCCAAAATATAGTCGTGATTCACCATAAAGGAAAAGCAAGAGAAAAAAGAAAGAAGAATAGATAGAGTACGGAGCCTGTATTTTTTAAGTAATCATATCAACAAATTTTTAGACCGTGAGTATATCCCGTTAATATTAGTTCATTTGTCTCTTTCTAGTGTAAATATCTCTAGAGCCTGCACCGCCTCTTCCGGTTCAGTAAAAAATAGAGATTGACCATTTCTTATAACCTTAAGGCGGGCAGGTTCTTGTAAATAAACCGTACATCCTATGGCCTTGAAGGAGTCGATCATTTTACGAAGTTCCCAACGTCGGTCCATTGTACCTTTGCTCAAGTCTGACCTCACAAAAAAAGTAATGTTATCAATAGTAACAGGGCTATTGGGTTTGGCCTTAAGTGATACTGCTTGTCTCAATAAGAAATTCCAAAATAAATCAAGAACGGTCTAGGAAATTTGTTATTTTTGTTTTTTTGGAAAAGAGGTAGTCTGTGTACTCGCTGGAGTTTGGAATCCCAGTCCCAATCCGATAAATCACTAAAGGCTCTTTGGAATAGATTCACAACAAAAGATCTGGGATCAGCCCCCTCCGTGCCTTCGGGAATTCCATAAAGTCTGAGGTTATGTCTGCGTGCTCGATTCTCCATATCTTCCACTTTGGCCTCCAATTTAGAAACACGTATAGAGTTAGATCTTGTAGTTGATTCTGATCTATTTGCACCTTCTTCCACTTCTACAACTCGTTGTTTTAAATCATCCATCTCTTTTGCGACCCCTCCAAGTTTTTGACAAACTTCACTCATAAAAGCCTGTATTTTGGTATTGTCCTCTCTTAATTGTAAGTATTGTTGTTGGCTTTCCTTTCTTTGTGCTAAGAGAGTTTGCATAATTAAGTCCATAGATATAGTATCTGAGAGATCTGGTGTTGTACCCTGTATCCGTATTTGGGTTTGCAATTGGCTTGAAGTGTCCGTGTGGTCTGCTATTGTAAGCAAATTGTTAGTCTCAGAGGAGCTGAAGCCCATATCTGTTTCCTCTGTTTCGATGTATCCAATGTTAGACAATTTCAGTGGGTTGTTCTCAAGTGCTATTTCAATCGATGTTAAGCTGGGTGTTAAATTAGCCATATCCTCTTGTACCTTGGTAAGGTTATTGATTGCAGGGCTACTCCCAGTATTCATAGACATAGTTGTTTCTAAAGTATCATTTTGAGTTATCAGATTGGAGTCCGCATCTCTAGATTCAATATTTGTAATAATTGATGAAGCTGTTATATCATCGTTTATAGGCATTGATGTTTTTGTGGACACCATTTTGAGAGATATATTTCTACCTCGCAGGTTTAAGTCATCCTCAGGGCTTGTACCAGAAAGTCTTAGAGCCATACTCTTTACTCCCCCTTTTGCTTCAATCCATTTTCTCAATGGGCTATCATCAACTATAGCCTTGCGTCCTTTCTTACTTACAGCAGGTTCTTTAGTCAGTGGTTTGCGGGTTGTATTTTTTTGTTTGGTTTTAGCCTTCATTTTTGCTTTTCTTAATCCAGTTGATTTGCCAACATTAGATCTATTGTTACGGGCTCCATCCATTTCACCCTCATCAGAAATCTCTTCATATTCAGGATTAGAGCTCTCCTCAGCTATCTCAATGTCATCTTTATGCAAGCAGCCTACAGTTTTCTTTCCTGATAAGTTCTCGCGGTGTTGTTTATCGGATATCGTTATAGGTTCAGCTGTAAGCCCGTCAATTTTCGCCAAAGTGGTTTGTGTTACATCGAGGTTGATATACTCGATAGGTATGTTAATAATAACATGAGAAGGTTCCGGTGCAGTATCTAAATTGCCTGTATCTGCACTCATTTCAGCAGTAGAAATGGCAACAGTCGCATCTTTGTATAGTTCTACCATGTCACTTTGAATCACAGTTATTGTTTCACCCTCAATGATAGAATCTCTATCTACACAGGGTATAGCCTTGTCCACCTTAGCAATTTTATCCGTACCTTTATTTTTGCCCTTAGAAATTGCCTTATCTGCTGCCACCATTATCATCCGGGCACCGTTGGCTGTGTTAATTGCATTTATATTATTTCGTTCATTGCCCTTTGCTCCCTCTAATTCATTCACAGAAGGCAATTTTTGACAGGTTAAAGTTACTCTCGCAGTCTCGTTACACGGAAGCAATATTTCAGCTGTGTTTCTAGCGCTTTCATCAGACACAGCAGGAGATGTTGTTTGTTTATCCGCCATAGCCTTAGTTAAAACTCTACCTGTAATGTTTACACCCGTGGCCATTTTAGCTCTAACAGTAGAGTCCCCCAATGGCGTTTTACCTTCGCCAGTAGCCATCGTACCTGAGCAGTCCAGCTTCGCTGCTTTCTCAGTCCTCCCGGTTCTTGCAGAGCGGGTCTGCCTCGATGTCATCGACTCCGCGGGAGATTCCGGGCTGACCGGCAGTTCAGTCGATGCTCGCGGCGTCTGGTCTCCGTGCAAGGAAGCACAAGCGAGTAAGCCGAGTAATCCGAGGCCCGCCCCGCTGAATATATAAATATTGTTCAAACAAACAAATGTTTTTCGTTAGAAATTATTTATTAACAAAAACATTATTACATACATTTATTTTATGTCCATCCTAGCCTGTAACACCACACAATTCACAACCCACATCTAAATTAAAAATACAATGCACTTCCATAATTGACATAATTAATTATCAATTAAATAAATATTATTAATTGAAAAACTAATTAAAACACATATAGTGAATTAACTTCCCACCCTTCACCCCATTAACCCCGCAACCCACACCTAAAATTAATTAAACAATTCCCATATTTAATTTTCAATTAATGAAATAATATTAATTAACAACTAATTATTAATTAATTAAAAATAAATTACTTTCCACAATTACCAGCACAACATCTCAATTAAATAAATATTAATACATAAAAATATATCATTAATTATTATAATTAAATTACTTCCAATCTTAGTCCCCTATAAACCCACAACCCGCTATGGAACGGAAAGATGCAAAACTGAATTAAAATAAAACTGATAACTGCTATAAATGTAACAAATATATTAAAAAACAAAAACAATACTTTTTGTGTGTCCTCCTTTAACCTTAATATGCTCCAAAATCAAGAAGGGGTTACTCTGACTATTTCAAGTATCTAAAGGTAGTTTTTACCGGCCTGGTCACACCCCAAAGGAGAGAAGGATACCACGTATCTCCAGATTACTTATATGGCCTCCAAACCTAATCTTGAGTTAGCAATAGACCACTGTATTTCTTCTTTTCATAGGATAGAAACGGTCCCATCCAGGGGGCTCTGTCTAGAGCATATTCTTAATCACTGGACCCAGAAATCATAATATCACCATAATGAGAAACAATTAGAGAAAAAGGTTACCCTCCACCTATCTGAGCCAGAGAAAGGAAAAGTAAACCCCGCTACAGGAAACTTTATATGTGCCCAGAACCTGCCTCCACCCATTTATCCCATCATTCCCAGTATTTTATCTTTTTTGTGTATTTACCAGATTGGTCTAAAGAGGTTACCCTCTGAATGTAATGAATCCATTCTTCTTCTGTGGGGGGGGGGCAGGGCAAAATCCATTTAATGCAAAGCTCCCTACTAGCTAGTAATTTCAAAGTAAAAAAAAGAGCATTATTGCTTTTTGTTAATAACCATCCGTCTACCTCCTTTGGAGGTAACCCAAAAATAATAGACACAGTTATCAATTTTATATCCAACCCCATAATATCTGAAATGGTCTTACCCACTTTTTTCCAGTAAGAATATTTTACCGGGCAGCTCCAGAACATATGGACCTCGTTTGCTATGTCTTCTCCACATTTAGGACACTTCTTAATCTCCCGGTTCCCCATTTTTGATATTTTCTGGGGTGTCTAATAGACCTTGTGTACTGTAAAAAGGTGGTTCTTTTTTAAAGGTGCGTCATTTATACAAGACCATAGAAAAGACATAGATACTTGCCCAATATTTTCGAGGTCATCATCTGGCAGGTCCTTCGTCTATATCTCCGTAAACGTAGCCTGCTTTTCTTTCCTGTTTTGAACAAGTAGCCAAGACCACTCTGCCACTTCTTTTGTTTTTGATTGGTGGGAGCACATCTTTAGAGCCAAGTTTGAGTTCCCTTTTAACTCTTTTTCCGTAGATTTTGTCTAGCTTAGTAATTGATAATATTTGAACTTCGAAACTGAGTTCTCAAAAGATCGCCAATAGGTGAGGCCAATAGATAAGTTCTGCATCGAACAGGAGTTGCCCCCATATGGTGACCCCGCACCTCCGCAGAGGAACCGCCAGGGCATCTTCTAAACACAGCGGTATCCCTGGAGAATCCCAGACTAGGGTGATCTCATTATAGTAAGGGATTTTTAAAAGGCGTCTCACTTGGGACCAAAGCTTTATAGCTGATAACAAAATCTTCAATTTTACCTTTTTAAAACATTTTGGGTGGGCAAATTTTAAAAGGAAGCTCCCTGCTTGTTGAGTAAAGTCAGTTGTTAGAGCTTTATAAAGACATTAGTTGCTGAAAGTTTTTCAACTGAAAGGCACACATACACATATACAGATACAATTCAGGAGTTTCTATTCCTCTATATTCTTTTCTCTTTCAAAGGGGGTCATTAGGATGGCGGGTGGACTTTGCCCACCTACCATGCTCACGGGGATTGGGACCGCCGGCCATAAGAATGGGGATCCCGTGGTGGGGATTAGGATGCGCACGCCACAGTGGCGGGCTCAACCCTCATTTTTAACATTGTGGCGGGCGGTGCTCTCAGCACCGCCCGCCACAATGCTAAAAGTGCATGTATGCATTTGCATACACAAAGCGGCAGGCACCGGGCGGTGCCAGCCGCTTCGTGTATACAAATGCTGGGGGGTAGCACGGGTACCCCCACCCCGTGTGCACTCCCTACCTCTCCTTCATTCTGGGGGCCCCAAAAGTGAAGACCTCATGCCTTTCCGTAGCGGCATCTAACTAAGCCCATTGTAATATGGCTGGTGGTGTCTAATAGACACCGCTACCATATTAAACCTTTTCCGACCCCGGCCGCAAGGCGACTGGGGCGGAAAAGCTGCAGACGGTCTTTCCGTCCGCCGCGGTCCCCCCGTCATACTAATATGGCGGGGGTGGTCATTTGTGTGAGGATGGCGGGCAGATTCCCCCGCCAGGCCAGTGGTGGCTACCGCCAGCCTAGTGGGGGCAATCCGCCCGCCATCCTAATGACCCCCTTAGTTTTTGAAACCTATTCTTGGGCTTTTGTTTCCCCATATGAAGCTTGAAAAGAGCCCTTGCACCTTCTTGAACAAAATTTTTGGAAACTCTAGAGGGATGGTATTAAACAGGTACGTATATTTTGGAACAATTTACATTATTAATAAATTAGATTTACCCAAAAAGGAAAGAGAAAGTGCCTCCCATGATTGTAATTGAGAGCTTACTTTCTTTGTCACTTTTTCAAAGTTAGCTAGGGCTATTTTGTCGATGTTTTCCCAGGTATCTTATTTCCTTTCTTGTGTAAATGCTCCTAAAATTAGTATTCCATTTCATTAATTCTATTTTTTGTTGGTTGAGAAGGTATCCTGAGACCTTTCCAAAATTCTCTATCTCTGCCCAAATTTCTGGGTATGATGTTTCTAGATTACCGGTATAAATGACAAGGTCGTCCGCGTACAACCTAATTTTTTTCTCCCAACCATTACATTTGAAGGGGATAATATTCTGGCAGGCTCTTAATTTACAGGCCAGAGGTTTGATAAAGATATTAAAAAGTAAAGTTGAAAGGGGACATCCTTGTCTAGTTCCTCTTCCGATTTGTATAGATCTAGTTAGTTTCCCATTAATGAGGATTTTTGCCGAGGGTTTTTTGTAGATGGCTTTAATTGCTGTCAGACATGATTCACCTAGGTCAAAACGCTGTATAACTTTAAACAGGAAAGACCAGTTGACTCAATAAAAAAGCTTTGGCAGCATCGAATGTCATTATTGCCAAAGGGGTCTTGTCGGTCTGAGCCATATCTATAGCTCCAATAAGATCTTGTATTAGTTCACTGAGCTGCCTCCCTTTCATGAACCCTTTTTGGTCGGGGTGTATAAGCGGACCCAAAACTTTATCCAAGCGTTTAGTGATAATCTGTGTATAGATTTTATAATCACAGTTTTAGAGAGAAATAGACCTATAGGACTTGCAGAGTTAGGGATTTGTATTTGGTTTCAAAAGAATTTTGATGGTTGCCACTTCCCATAAAACAGGGTGGCTATGGCCTTCTAATAAAGGATGAATTAAATAATTGTTGAAGAATAGGTGCCAATTCTTCTTTCAATATACTGTAGATCTCATTGGGAATAGAGTCGAGACCAGCCTCTTTTCCTTTTTTTAGTTGAGTTATTTCTTCCATAGATATGGGGTGATTTATTTGCTCTTTTTTGTTTTGTTGAAGGGAGGGAAGAGCTAACTCCGGTAGAAACGTATCCATGAAATTTTCATCGATTGTCATCTCCTCCGTGTATAGATTTCTAAAGAATTGAACAAAACCCTCCTCGATTTTGGCAACATCTGTAGTTCTACTTCCAGTGTCTAAACATCGGAGATCCTTTATCCAGTTTCTCATTTGATCGTTTTTTGTTATCCAAGCGAGGAGTTTACTACACCCTTCCCCGTATTCATGATAAGCTAGTTTGCTAGTGTCGCACTTTTTTAAAATTATGATTTCTAAGAAATCAGCAAGCTTATGTTTTGCAGTTGCTAGTCTATTTAAGATATTTGGGTTCCCCTGCTCCCTTTCAAGGCTTTCATGGAGTCTGTATATCTCATTCTCTAACTTTTTGGTCTCCTCTTGTACTTTCTTAGCTTGTGAACAAGGTATAGCTACTAAGGCACCCCTCAAGAAAGCCTTATAAGTATCCCAAATAATTTGGACTGGAGCTGAATTAGGATTAATGTCAAAGAATTATTTAGTTTCTGCTCTTATTTTTTCAATTATAGTGTTTTATAATAATAGTGCTCGATTGATGGTCCACCTCCGCAGTGGTTGGGCATTATACATAGCTATTTTTAAACAACTGACATATGCTCTGGGACATGACTAACTTGCGTTGTGTTTCTGCTTGCCACTTCGCAACCTAAAAAAAAGTCAATTCTTGACCGGTGTCCACATTTTTTATTATGAAACGTAAATTTCCCACCATTTGTTTTGGACTTATTAGCCATTTCTCTCCAAATATCTACTAGCCCTATATCTGACAATAATTGTCTTAAAGCCACTCTCATTTTTTGTGTATTAGATGCTACTCTACGTGAGGTAGAGTCTTGACTCGAGTCTAAGACCAGATTAAAATCCCACCCAATATTATATAATCATTAGCTTCAGTTAGACGGAGAAGTAGAGTATATAGAGAGGCCGGATCATCCAAATTCGGTCTATAATAACTTACAAAAGTCATCCAAGCCCCACTGATTTTTACCTTAGCAATTGCCCGCCTCCCCAGTGGATCAACTATACATTCACCTAACATTGCTAACGGTGTTTCTTTTATTAAGATGGCTACTCCTTTCGTTGTGAAAGATTGGTTTGTACAAATACAGTGTTCAATAAATTTCTAGTGCTTTAAAACCATTGTCCATTTCTCTCTAAGTAAATGAGATTTTTGGATAAGGAAAATCGTACAGTAATGTAATGTAGTGTATTTTGTAAAGCACACAGCTGCCCCAACGGGGCGTCCCGGGGCTGTATAACGCTGTGGAACCCTTCCTGCTCTCCCTGTGAGATGCCCCTCCTGGGCACCCCCAAGGTGAAGCCCGGCATCCCAGTGTTGTAGGGGCCATTGTGGAGATTAAGCAAGCTATTGCCCAGAGTTGCAGCGTGGCACCCATGATTAGAGTAGGCGTCGAGGCAAGAATTATCGAGTCCGCAGACATTAAGCCCAAGACCCTGCCGCGTCGGGGCTTGAACCCTGGTCCCGGGCCCGATCTCTGCTTCAGAGTCTGCCGCTCTAACCAGTGAGCCACACTTCTCCACTGATAATCTGTCTGATAATCTTAGATGTTCTAGTATCCTTTTTCTTCTAGAGGGGACCCTCAATCCGTTCACATTCCAAGACATGATTTCCATGTCTTTTACTCTAATGTTTTTAGGCATAGAGTACTAAATGATTACCAGTATTACTGATTTTAAAAAATAGGTCCAGAGCTCCTTTGAATTAGAATTGTTAAATGAGAAAAACAAAATTCTCCCACTTGCTCCCCCACCCAGTGTGTAAATGAACATTTTGCTTTTTTATATTTCAAGTGAAAAACCGACCCACACCCCCTGGGGATCCCTCCCTTGCTACTATTAGAGGTAACTCCTCTCATTTTCGGGCTCTATCTCCAGGCTATATTCCAACTAGTTTAAAAAATAAATTACTTTCCACAATTAACCGTATAAAATCTCAATTAAATAAATATTAATACATCAAAATATATCATTCATTATTATAATTAAATTACTTCCAATCTTATTCCCCTATAAACACACAACCCGCTATGGAACTGAAAGAAGCAAAATTGAATAAAAATAAAACTGATTACTGCTGTAAATGTAACACATATTAAAAAACAACAACAATACTTATACAAAATATACATCACATACATTTAAAATATATACTAAAATACATAACACTAAAAAAAAGATATTTTAAACAACTATATTTTTGCAAACGATATTATTGATTTCTATATTTTTTTAACGATGTTTCTTACCTTCAAATCAATATTCTTGACCCACAATATTCTTGCTGTGAATATTTCTCACTGAAGATATTTAGGACTCGATATTCCAGTAGTTCGAAATTTAAATCTCGATATTTTATCTGCACACCGCAACATTGCTCCGCTCAGCTCCGTGCTCCTCGACACCCGGCTGTCTCCTGAGAAAGACTGTGGAGAATAGCGGAAAAGTGGAGCCAGTAGAGCGGGGCATCAAAGCGGGGGCAGCCCATGGACTTCAGGGGACTCTGCCTCCCACCAGTGAGAAATCATACACATGGAAGCTGCAAGACACCAAAGAGGGCATTTGGAGAAAGTAGATCAATGATGCTGGAGCTCATTGGAATGCACTGGTGTGCTTGAGCCCCTCCAGCTCCAGCCGCTGATGCAGACTTGCTGCAGCTGCTGCAGCTCATGCCATGCAGAGGCATGGGAGCTCTAGCACAGCTTTCAGCAGGGGGCACCAACGTGGCTTAGTACAACAGGTGGCAGCAGAGCTGCGGCCATCAGCACCCGACCTCCAGACAAAAATTCTATAGCTCTTAAATAACCTGGTACTGGAAGGATCTTGTTGTCCACCACCCCACAGATAGTAGACACCAGAAGTGGCACTAACTCACTAAACAGCCAGTCAATTAAGTAGCCAAGCACACATCTAATCGAGTACGAGAAAAGTATCATGGGTACATTTTGAGAGAATTAATAAAAGCTGCTTCACCAACCAGGCCGGGTCTGGTGGCCTAATGGACTAATGCATTCAGTGCAGGGGCCTGTGCTTGACCTTATGGTCACAGGTTCAAATCTCAGCAGGTCCACTCACCTTTCATCCATCTGAGGTCGATAAAATGAGTACCATTGAGTTGGGTAACAATAAACATCTGATATTCAGTGCCTTGAGACCCATGGATGATAAGTGCGCTTTACAAATACACGTGTTACGTTATGTTATGGTGTGGGCGTACAGTCGTCCTCCAGTTGAGGATTGGACAATGCAGCTAATTAGCTCAACTGCTGTCACTTTACAGTGCTTAGAGGTAGCTGACATTAGACCAGTGTGGCTGGTGTACACTTTGGTGCCCGCTCCCTGCCCCCCCTTCTTGCAGACTTTGTTTGAGGCAGGCAACATGTGTTAATTAAGAGTCAGGTCACCACAACCGTGCACAAAGAGGAAGAAAAAAATGCAATCTTGCCTAGCAACGAAAAGCAGTAAGGCAAAATGTCTCTGGGAGAAGGAGCCTTTAATTTCACCTTGTACTTGCATGTTCGAGAAATACAGAAACCTTCCACATCAATTTGGCTTTTTAAAAGATCCAGCCAGGCCCCTTTTCACCATTACAGACAACTCAAACACCCTCCCAGCACCCTAACTCCCAGACCATATGGATCAAGAGCACTGGCCAGGATTTAAGTTCCATCAAGCACCATCAGGCCAATGCCACCCAGGGCAGGTCAGCGAGTGAATGAACTATGCTCCCAAAAGGACGAAGACATCAGCAACTGGAGCCCTTCAGGTATACTTAATAACCCGTCCCCTGAGGCCCATAACAAACAACCCAAAGGAAACATAGACAATCACGCACTGTCACATACAATGAAAATCTCCAAAACTAAGGTGAGACTGAAGCTGTGCCGGTTTGGGGTCTCCTATTCAGAACATCTCAATTGACGCTAGAAGCCCTTATGTACCAGTCCAATGAAATTGATGTCCAAGTGGATTTGCATAATTTTATGGAAAACTCGGTTGCAGGTATCAACCAAAAGCTGTTGGATCTCAACAATCTCATAATCCGAGCACAAACTTATGCTGCAGCAATTTACGTAGACTGCACCTGTGCCCCCCTGATCAACTCATTTGCAACAATCCCAAATCTTCTATCTACTCTAATAGAAGATCTAAAAAACATGGAAGTTTCCTGCATTATAAATGCCTCATGTACACCAGGGTAACCACCCCAGGTCCCCAGCAACATCAGAGTTCCCAGTAGCCCGATTAATGGGAAATCAGGGATAGAGGGGGGCTGTACCAAGCAGCATTGTCACTTTACCAAAAAGGAAGCATTTTCCAGTTTTCGTCAAACACTCAAGCATTCTAATTCGGAGCAACAGCCCTATTGAAGTGCAAGAGCTACCCACCCTAGGTCGAACTTTGGGACCCTCCGCAATAAGCCCAGTCTCAGGCCCCATCAATCAGGAAGTCTGCAAAAGATAGGAGGCTCGTCCATCATAAGAGCCCATGATTACCAGCAGGGACAGTCAATATGCTGTTCAAATCAGTCAGATTAATCAACTACTTCTACAGCAGTTCAAACTCAAGATTAGAGAATTGGTGCTGTCCCGGCGGTGCTTTTCATTAGTAATGAACCCACTGAGAAGATCACCTGCCCCCAGCCCCAAAAGCAAATTGTCATGATCTTCACTCCACAATTTCAGTCCGTGGGAAGACATGATATTCGTAAGTATGCCAACATTCTGAAACTCTTGCAGGCAATTCCATCTCTTAAGAAGACAACGTCGGTAGACATTAAATCAATCGAATTCCTTCCATCTAGGGGGGACAATGTGCAATAGCCAACCCTCGTAACATGGTCCTCCAACCTACTAGCTAGTGAAGTCCTTCAGTAGAAAGAATACTTTGCCAGCTAGGGAATTAAAATAAGCAAGCCTCTCCCATCTGCCTATCCAGCACTTCTTGTTTATCAGAAGGAGATCTTGTGGAAGAGGGTTTCTGATGGCGACAAACAAATCCAATCAATCCTCAGGAACCCCACTGGCAGAATAGCACGGTCCTTGCCCTCCCTTTTGCTGTTATAAGAAACAACATTATCCAAGGTCAAGCTGAGTTCCATTGAATTAAATATAGGCTGTCCGTCTGCAGTCTTGCATGGCAACAGTCTCCCCTGATGGCCGAAATGCAGTTGTCTCAAACACCTGCAGCGCTTAACTCAAACTTATAATCTAAATCAGTGGATGTCATGAAAGTATGCATATAAATATAAATGGGGTGTACACAAAAAGTCATAACAAGAAATTAACAAACCTTTGAGGGGAATTTCCAATTATTCACCTAAAAGAAACTTGGGATACACGTCCATTGGCAATGTAAGGATTTTCTGGTTACTTCAATCTAGCACAGAAATCAAATACGTTTGGTTGTCTGAAGGGACTGGCTACCTTTATAGCTGCAGCACTTAAAACGGAAAGCAGGTTGGTGGAACTAGATGACAACAATATTTTAATAGTCAAACTCTAGAAATGGCACATTGCAGCTACACGACCTCTGCTGCTCATTAATCTCTACATTCACCCTGACACATGAGCCAGGAAAACAATGTGCTCCAAACTGGTAAATGCATCAGATAGTCTTCAAGATCCAACCCCTGGGTTTTCTTATCACAAGGGATTTTAAAATTAACTTGCTGGGGTCCTTTACCCGAGAAGAGGACACACTGCAACAGAACCACAGCTGGGCAGTTCATACAGTCCAATGTACTTGCAACCAGCAGACCAAGGGAAGCCGAGGCTGTCTCACTGGTAAAAGATCTGGAATCTCTTCAGTTAAGAGTCCTGAATGCATGTACCAAGAAGTTCCTTTTATTCAGGAGGCTCACACCCCACTATTGATTATACTATAGCATCACTCCCCCTATTCCATTTAATCTCGACATACCGCATCATAAAAACAGATGAGAGTGGCCATGGGCAACAAATTATAGCCTACAAGGTTCACTGCCATCTACGCCAAGAGGCTAATTTTCTGCCGGGGGATCTTGTTACAACAAACTACCAGAAATTACGCTTGACCAATGACACAATGAGGTCAACTGTAGCTATTGCCTCAGACCTACTTTACCAATGCCTTAACAACCAAAGCCTTGACACATACTAAAGTAGTCAATTTTCACTAATAAATTACTGGATGCTTCATCAAAAACCAGTCCAAGTGTCAATCAAGCGAAAGTGTGTCTGCAAGACTTAAAAAAAGAAGACCATAACTTCCTCCTGATTTATCATAAGGAGAAACCTAAACAGAGCCCTAAGGCTTATCAAAAGACACCTGTGGAATTCCGAATTGCACGCAGACCTCAAAGAAGTAAACAAAATATACTGGAGAACTGTCTGGGAGGAGAAAACAAAAGTAAAGCAAAACCTCTGGGCAAAAGCATTGTATCTTAGGAAAAAGAAGCATTCAAGAGACTTCTGAAGACTGATCAACAACCTAAACTGGGACATGACAGTCGTCCTGAGTTCAAATGTGATAAAAGCGAACTGGATCGCCTTGTTAACCAAGCATTTTACTCAGACTCCAGTGAATATAATATCTTTCACTCAGGAGAAGGAAAGTTGAACCATCGCTTTGCCACCTACAAATCCAGTCATGTTTCCGCGACATTTGACAGTAGAGCAAATCCATGCCTTAATTAACAAGAGCAGACAAGATAGAGCACTTAGCCCAAATGGAATCCCGCAAGCTCTGTATAAAAAAAGTGCTGCTTTTTTTGGACATCCAACTTGTTGATAGCTTTTAACAGTGCTCTTCAACTAGAGACAATCCTTGAATCATGGAAGGGATCCATCATCAACTCCATTTCAAAGTAGACAATCGCCATTGCCCGGAAAACTATTGTCTTATAACATTACTAGACACAGAGGCCAAACATTTCACAGGTCTTCTTCTATAGCAATCTGGGGTCGTACAAGGCGCAGGCACAGCAACTAATCTCTGCTTTCTATGTTTTGCAGGTTGCTTTGCGTTCTCCTTCTAATTGGAGCCGGACGTCCCAACTATTGATGTCACTTACCAGGGTAAATGCCTTCTGGCCTTCTGGCGCCTTCTACGTTTTTAATCACTATGCTACTTTATACTGTATTACTCACTGCACCTCATTATTACAGATAATCCTGCCCCACCACACCCCCCACGTCCTGATGAAGACCCCGTTTTAAGGTCCTAAGGATACCTAACTTTATGCTTGGGGTCGAACGTCGACAGACCTAACCCCCTACCGGCTTGCGCAACCAGTATCCAGGATATTTATACAAGCGCATGCAGCATGGTTTTCAATCAAATAAGCTTTGAACATTGATTGTCTCTTTCTTTAAGCAGGCTCTATGGTGAAGCCAGGGTGGAATAACCTATTCATGTACTTTCAAGTTCAGGACCAGCATGTTGTACTGTGTTAAATCTCGCCCATTCCCTTTTTTCCACTGAACACCCCATCCCACCCCTCCAATCCCTGGGGCACTAATGTACTCTAATTATGAAAATGTAATGTATATATGACAAATTGCACCCTCATGCACATTGTGATTAAATAACAGTGTGCTAACTTGATATATATCTATATATATATATATATATATATACATATATATATATATTACCTACTGGCGGTCGCCAGTAGGTATATATAGTTAGGATTTTTTCTCTATGGGTTTTTTGAAAATTCTATGTCTAATAACTTTGGCGTTTGTGGACGGAATTGGCTGAAATTTTCAGGAAAATGGCACATTTTGTTTCTGAGCAGCCCTTGAAAATTTGGGGGGGGTTCGTCCAGTGGGGGCCGAGAAAAAAGGGGGGTCCCAAAACGTGTTTTTAACATTGAGTTTTCCATAGGGCGGTTGGCCTCACTTTTAGCCCGAACGGCTGAATGGATTTGCACGAAACTTGGCAAAATTGTAGGGACTGGTAGCCCGATGTGCCTTTTGTAGGTCTCAATATATGTGCTCCAGTGGATTTTGAGAAATTAACGTTTAAAAAAAGATATATATCTGTAACAGCGGACCGGTTAGCGCTCTGGTTCGCGGACTTTTCGCGCAACGGAGCTTTGTGAAGCGAAGCTGATTGGTTCTCCGGCGTCTGTCAACATTCCAAACAGTCCGTAGCGGCCGCCATCTTGTCTCTCGGTAGGATCGAGAGACAAGAGGAGGTCAAAACAAAGGGGGAAATAACTATAAGGGGGCATAGTAGATCCTCGCTGACCCCCTAGGTTTGATGTGGAGGTTTTAAAAGGGCCCCGCGGGGCAAAAAAAAATAATAAAAATAATAATTGAACGGCTGAATGGATTTGCACGAAACTTGGCAAAATATTAGGGACTGGTAGCCCGATGTGCCTTTGCTAGGTCTCAATATATGTGCTCCAGTGGATTTTGAGAAATTAACGTTCAAAAAAAGATATATATCTGTAACAGCGCTCCGCTTCGCGTAACGGAGGTTTGCGAAGCTGATTGGTCATTCTGTCACTGGGCTATAGTTGGGCTACATCTGGCTGATATTTGGGCTACATTTGTTTTTTTGTGTGTCTGGCGGCCATCTTTGGGCTACATTGGGCTACATTGGGCTTCATTGGGCTACATTCGGCTAATTAGCAAATAGCTCATCGCAAACTAGGAATGGTAAAGAATCGCTATTTATTCCTTAAAGTTCGCTATTTAGGAAATGCAAATAACTTTGATGATACATATGGCGGTTCATCTCTAACAAGATAAGAAGCATAGGGATAGATTTATGATGACTGGCGCATCACCAGGGATGTGTTAGTCATTCTGTGCCGCTGTTCCGTCACCTATGGTGTGCTGCATTTACAATGCGGCGCATCATGGGGCAAAAACAGCACAGATGCGTGATGTATCTGTGCCGTAAAGGTGGCGCATTGCTGGAGTTGTATCGCAAGTGTGATGAAGCTCCAGCAAGGGTCGGGGGTGCCCCTGTCGCAGGGTTTCTGTTCTCACACAGAACTGTGGACAGAGGATTGGAACCTCGGCGAATTAGGGTGTCCCAAAACTCACGTTAGTAATCAAAAACTATTTAGCAAGCTAGGTACAGTGTCACATTGGATATAACAAACTCTCAATGTTTAGACAATCCAGAATATGAACTTATAGTACCTCAGGATACGTGGAACTCATGAACAGTCGGTCGTTATAGATTTCTTAGAAACCAGAACATGGAGTTAAGAAGAACAGATGTGTATTTGAAATGTTTATTTACTAATGCCGTCTTCTCAGGCGTAGTACCTTAGATAATAAAAGTACACATATTATCAGTAGCAAAATTACCAGCATAGTTACTAGTACATAAAAAGCGAATGGTGATAGTATGTTAACATGCTGTAAATGAATAAGAGTTAGCAACACTTATAAGCAGCCGCGGGCCGTGGAGGGAGTTACGGTGAGGCAGGGAGGCGGGGAGGGGGAGAAGCAGGGTGGAGAATACAAGTACACATATTATCAGTAGCAAAATTACCAGCATAGTTACTAGTACATAAAAAGCGAATGGTGACAGTATGTTAACATGCTGTAAATGAATAAGAGTTAGCAACACTTATAAGCAGCCGCGGGCCGTGGAGGGAGTTACGGTGGGGCAGGGAGGCGGGGAGGGGGAGGGGCAAGGTAGAGAGGGCTCCACCCTGCTTCTCCCCCTCCCCGCCTCCCTGCCCCATCGTAACTCCCTCCACGGCCCGCGGCTGCTTATATCTCACCCTCCCTAATACACATATTATATTATTTGCTAAGAAGGTCTCTTTGTGTTGGTTTAGGGCGTGTCCATACTTTAGTGTCTTAGATTTGAAGGAATCACATCAGCATACACCAGCTCTCTCTTCATGTGAACCGCATCAACTGTTGTGTATGTGTGTTCGGCAAAGCAATATAAAACCCGCCTCATGCCCAGAATTGGCAGAAGTTGCACTTATGTTATGAGTATGAAGTCGTGGAGATCAGACCTCATAACAATTCTGTATCGTGTTGTTCTTGAAACTTTAGCACTCGCTGTACAGATATAGTTTAACAAGTAAAGCAGATAGTAGACCAATAACATATTATTCTCATGTAAACCACGATGAACTACTAGGTGGAAAGCTAAAGCAACAACTAAGTGTCGTGTGCAGAAGTTGCAAAAAAGGAAAAATGGCGTTTAAACCGGTAATGAGCCCATGCTAACTTAACACGGTGTAAAGATATCCAGGACCTAGATGACACCTCCTCATGATCCGGAAACGAACTGAATAAGATAATAGAAGTGCCATCTCATGAGAGCAGATTGCAAGTTTATATGTGGACGGTCCGCAAGGTAAAGCATTAAAAACTAGGAAAATTCAATGCTAAAGAAAAATAAAACAGCCAAGTACTTTATCGAGTCTTAAGCCAATAGGCAAGGTAAATAATAAAAACTTGACAAATAAGTCAATGAATTGTCAATGAAATGCTAGTACTCAGCATATCAAACATGAAAAAGGTCTATGACATAACTGTGTATGCAAAATAAGCTGCAACAGCCTCCAATAGGAAGTCACCGTCTTCATCCGAAAACAGTTCAGCCATCCAATTTAAAAGCGGAAAAGAACATACGTGCTCTCCCAGCACCGGATCCTCTATCACCATCAGAGGACAGCTCGGTGGGTTTTCAAGAAAGCTGTGTTCCAAGAAAGACTGTGCTGCCGCCAGTAAATTCCAGGGACCAAGTAGTCCATGCATCAATGCCACAGCCATAATCCTTTCGCCAGGACAAATCAACTCGTGAGTAATGATAGGAGTCATCAGCTGATTAAAGTCGACGTCAGGAGAAACCGGTCCGCAGAGACACAAATCAATGGCCCAATCGAAATCACAGGTCAGGCAGTGAAATACAGGCTGGACACAGGTGAAGTAGGAGAACCGAAAAGATAATCCATATGCCGTGCTTAATATCGCCAACGGCATTGTGCCATAATATTCTAGCATGCGATTGCGGAACAGTGTCAGCAGCTGCAGGGTCGGAGGTTGCATAGGAGGGACATCCATATTTAAAAATGTAAAAAAGCACAAGAGCGTCCGCTGGTAATGCAAGTAAAAATGCCAATCCACGAACCAGAGTGCAGAAAATACAATGAAAGGGAGCAGGGATGACTCCAAAGATTTTCTCAAATGAAGTCACGAGACCACTGGTAACAACTTTAAAAAAGTGTGCCAGGGATTTTGTGGAGGATGCGTTAAAGATAGTCGGAAACATGTTGCTGAAATTGAAAGGCAAACCTGTGTACGGGTGTTCGCTATGTGAAGTACGAAAGTTTCACGGGCCGAACTCAAGGCCACCTCTCTCTGAGACAAAAGAGCTCTTATTCTTGTCATGCCGTTGAAACGTGTCCCAAGGTTGGTATTTGTGGCCAGATTGAAAACTCCCTATGTTCATGTGTGGGAGGAAATAGAACATTTCTGCAGCAAATAACCCGTTCACTTACTGTTACGATAAAAGGAATACTTTTAATTAACTCAGAACAATCTTCATTATTGAGCATCAAATAACTACCATTTTCCAACAACTTGAACGTGGGGATGATAGCAGGAACTGGCGTGCCTTGCAACACGCAAGCCATATTTGGTCGGTGTTTGTTGCATGAATCGTGTAACTGTATGTGCCTACACATTAGTGAATGATCTGGCGTCTCAGTGCATTCCTCTCCATTCAGATAAACTTCTTGATCATCTTTGAAACATCTGTATGTGTATGGAAGCGACCAGACCTCATGAACAAAAGCACTACCTAAAGGTTCATAAAGACCTATTGGTATATATTTCATACAATTTGAAAACTTATATAAAGCAAAAGGCAGCGTTATTAAACCGTGGATAAGGCATGTTGCCAAAAAACCCGCAATCCTCTGCTGATGATGTCACTGAGCATGTCATGAATGATGTAATATGTGACATCATCAGTAGTGGATTATGGGTAATAGTATCTCTAGTTTACTCCCCTATAGCTGTCTTTCTTTTAACATAAGTGTGTGTTTCCTTCCCTTATACTTACTGTTTTTGGTTCGCTTCCAGTTCGCGTACCAGCGAGCGAACTAGGAAGCGAACTAAGAGAAATAGAGGTTGGCACAGTTCCAAATATTGTACCAATTTTTTAATAACGGGGAGGTAGTTCTGAAAAGAACTTTTTTTTTTTTTTTCTGAACATTTTTTTACTGTTTTTGAATTTTTCGGAACAGTTTTATATTTTTTTGGGTTTTTCTTGGAGGGGGCAATGAAAACGATTCATTGTAAAGGGCTCAACAGGAGCAACAAAACAAAAAAAAGAAGTATTTATTATTTTGGGCGTTTCGGACAAACTTGCATATGATAGTCAATAGCTCTGTTGATCAGAGTGATGCTTCTTTCTCCGTAGGAAATGAATCCATCGCAAAATACGCAGGTGTGTTTTACTTCACCAAATCTCATTTGTATATTTGGCACCATCTCCCTGCCCTCTGGTCCCGTTACTTCCGGTACAACAGATCTTCTGGCCATAATAGGGAGATTATCTAGGTCGTTCCGAAACTGTGCAGCACTGTAGTTGTTAGGATGCCACCTAGTCATATGGCGATGCATTGTGTAGTTTCCGAAACTGTATTTTTTGTCGGTCCCTCTGGACAGTCTATCTTGACATATAAGGCAAGTTACGTATCTTGCATTTACTTTTTTCTGACCTTTGGGAATTTAAAAAAATTGCCAAATGAAGTTTTCTTTCCGGTGAGACGTCTTGGGCTGCTCAGGCAAAAACTGCCTCTCTTCGTGCTCGTCCTCCTGTTCCTCTTCTTCTTCTTCTTGTTGAATTACAACTTGAGCAGGTGGTCCACTCTTCCTTGGATGTGGTGGAGGTGGTGGGGAAGCACCAGCTGAAGCTACTAAAGAAGCCATTGCTCAGTGATCACAAAGGGTCTTTCTCTCACAATGATGAAAGTCAGAGTGAGGAAAGAAGGAGGGATTTTCATCATTTGGGAAAAACAAGAGTTCTCAACCAATCAAAAGTGTTCATTTTAGATTATATGACCTAGTCTTACATCATTAGGAAACCAAAAGTGAAATGAACCAATGAAAAGTGTTATTACCAAGTCACATGACTTGCTGTGTTTACGTTAAGCGCTTTGCAGGGCCTCCCGGTTTGCTTCCAGAAACCTGCGCTTTGGCACTCGCTTCGCGTACCAGTTCGCTAACGTAGCACGTCATATGACGTATCACGCGACAACGTGGAACGTCATGCGGACGGGAGGCGTCACGATGTTGTTTTCTAACGCGGCACTTGCGGTAAAGAAACGTTTACCGGCTCGCGGTCTATTTCGCGGCATCAAGGTCAGCTAACGGGAAGCTTCCCGATTCGCAAAGCGGGAACGAAGAAAAAAAAATATTTTAAAAAAAAATTATTCATAAACATATAAAATATATTTTTGGATTTAAAGAAGAATACATTTTACAGCTACAGATATTAGCTGTTAAAAAACCAATGAAATTCACAGAAAAAACCATAGGTTATAGACCATATATAGTTAGGAATTAGCATTTACAAAACCTTGAAAATTCACTGAAAAAAACCATAGGTTATAGACCATATATAGTTAGGAATTAGCATTTAGAAAACCTTATTTTACTCACACAAAACCATTGAAATTCCATATATAGTTAGTTGCACTAACTATATATCGCGCACCCGCAATCCACTGCTGATGATGTCACATATTACATCATTCATGACATGGTCAGTGACATCACTGATGACATCACTGATGACATCTCAAATGACATCACTGATGACATCACTGATGACAACATCCAGTGACTGTATGCTTCTGTAAAGTTAAAATATGTCTTACATATTGAAGAATGAGTGGATGTATAAGTGTCTGGATGAAGGATTTAGTAGGTGCATGACTGACTGTATAAGTGAGTGATTAAATGTGTCTCACTGAGTGCATGGGTTAGTGACTAAACTGTTTTAAATTGTGCATCATTGTGTCTGTTGTTTTGTAATCTGATGCATGTGTTGATCATTAGCTATATGACTAACTATATGGGTTATTGATTAGTTGCCCAAGTATTTGTATGGGAGACTGAGTGTGTGTGTGGGTGTCTGGGAGGTGTATGACTCTGTGCATAGATGTGTGAGCAGTTGATTCACTAGATGTATGGGTTCAAAAGTGCATGTGGAAACATCTGTATGGGCGGTTGACTGTGTGCATGAGTGTATTGGTGAGTGAATGGATATCTCAGTGCTACATGTCAAAGTAAGTACATATGTAAAACACAGTACATGTGATAGTTGACATATATAAATAACTGTGCATAAGAGCCAGTGAATGTGTGAGTGGCTGTATGGATTATTGTGAACTTGTATCAGGGATTGTATAACAGAGTAAATATGTGTTATTATATGTTCCAATAAGTAAGGTGTGTATAACTATATAGTTGAGGAAATCGAGGTGTGATTGATTCTTTGCAAGACTGACTAGGTGTGTGAGTAACTCCATGGATGAGTGACAGTCTGTGAGTGTCTGTTTACACTGAGTGTATCTAAGGTTATATTAGAGTCTGAAGAGGTTCATTGTATCATCACATGAATGATGTCATCAGTGATGTGATCAGTAATGTCAAATGAGATGTCATCAGTGATGTCATCAGTGATGTCATTTGAGATGTCATCAGTGATGTCATCAGTGATGTCACTGACCATGTCATGAATGATGTAATATGTGACATCATCAGCAGTGGATTGCGGGTGCGCGATATATAGTTAGTGCAACTAACTATATATGGAATTTCAATGGTTTTGTGTGAGTAAAATAAGGTTTTCTAAATGCTAATTCCTAACTATATATGGTCTATAACCTATGGTTTTTTCAGTGAATTTTCAAGGTTTTGTAAATGCTAATTCCTAACTATATATGGTCTATAACCTATGGTTTTTTCTGTGAATATATATATATATATATATATATATATATATATATATATATATGCATTCATGTTTCTATATTTACATGTAAATTCGGATTGTTATGCTCTTTTCTACACAGACACTACGTACTGGGACCACTCTCTTTATGTGCCTTTTTCTATATTAGCAGCCTTGCTTGGTAAGCTTAGTCTGAACAGTGACTGCCGAGGCCTTCAAAGTTATTTCAACACAGTGGTTGTTGTTCGGACTGATCAGTGCACGTTCTAGACATGACACATATGCAGCTGTGGCCACCTCTTAGATTGGCGCGTTTTAATAATGCACTGCGTAGGCATGATTACACACACTTGGAGAACATTCGTATGCTGAGAGCTGGTGCAGAATCTGATGTGATCCATTTCTGTTAATACCAGAGGTATGGGGCCGCCTTTGTAGTCCCAAGAGACCTTCTGTAGATATAAAATAACCTACTAGCAAGGAAGGGTGAAATATAGGTATATTTTAAACCTGTTTCCATTTAGCATTATAACATGCTTTCTCCCTTTGTGTTTTATGGAATAGTAACTATGCTGACAATCTTGTTTCTGATAATATGTCTGCTTGTATTAGCTAAGATGCTGCGCATGAGAACACGGCGTTAGAAATAAATATTTCAAACTTGCACGTGTCTTCTTTTACTCCCTGTTTTGGACTGGTACGAGAGTATAACGAAAGAGTGTTCATGTTTTCCACATGGCCTGAGGTAACCTAAGTCACATGTTCTGGGGTGTCTAATCATTGGTATTTTGGAAGAGACAATGAGACACTGATGCTAGTCTGGTAGGGGATTTTGGGTACTACTAAGGTGAGTTTTGGCACACCCTAATTCACTGGGGTCCCAAGTCTCTATACAGAGTTCTGTATAGGAGCAGAATCCCTGCAACAGGAGGGAAAGCATTAGCAATAGGTACATTTTGAAGATATTGGATGAGAGAAGGATAAAGAAGATTACATTGTGATCGAGAGGACGAAGGTAAGGAAAATTGGGATTAGAGATCAGCGAAAGTAAGGGGTTGGTTATCTGAAGTGGGTTGAGAGATCCAATTTGAGCCTCTAGAGTGCCATGATTTCCAGTATATAGAGCGATTATGAATCCATTGAGATGTATTATGCCAAATGGATCGTTGATGAGTGGAGCTAATAGGGAGATAAGAGGATAATATAGGAGTCAAAAGTTTACGAGAACTGGAATGATAGGAGAGCAAAGAGAAGCCATACTAGAAGTGAAGGACAAAGTTTCTCTAAAAGAGAAAGGAGCAATAAAAATAGTTTCTATTTTTAACCAAAGAGGGGGTTATAAAGGGAGATTCGTAGAGAGCAAGTGAGCAGCTTGTTTTAAAGAGAAAGAGAGATGATAAGTTTTGAAATCAGGAAACAGGAGACCCCCATTAGGTTTGCCTTTCTTTAAATAGGACAAGGCTATGCGAGAACGCTTGCCTTTCCATAACAATTTTAGGAGAATAGAATCATTTTGCAGGAATATGAATAGGAATCATGGAGAGAATGTATAAGATAAGAGGTGAAAGCATCATCTTAATGGAATCCAAATGACCCCACCATGATAGGAAAACGGGATGCGAGCATGTAATGGTATCATTACATTTTTCAATAATATAATCAAAGTTGAACTTTAAAGTGTCCAATAGTGAAGGAGCGAACCATAGGCCCAAGTATTTGATTTTAAGGGGTTGCCAATATCGCAGTCTATCGCAGGAAAATAATGCTGTGTTAACTTAGTATTCACATCAGCAAAGAACAACGGGTTCGGGGAAGGCCAAGGAGAAGAGGGAGAGGAAGGCGGGGTGCAGTCCGCAGGAAAACCAGATCAGCGTGACGGAGGTGACAGAACACTACCATCAACTGACCCACAATTAGACGAATGTGAATGCAGTCGGAGTGTCGAGAGGTCAATGGAGGAGGCCAAGAGGCACTGGCATGATGTGGAAAGCAAAACCAAGCACATGCCCGCTGCCAACAGGAAGGCAGCAACGGTGACAGGAGGTGGGAGTCCAGCGCCGCAGGAGGAGTTGGAGGAAATGGAGGCCACAGTCATCAGTGTGGAGATGGTGCAAGGAGTTGGTATCCAGCTCGAGAGGTCCTGACACAACATCAACAGACCAGGGACTGGTGTCTGAGGGGAGATGGGCACAATGGCACACATGCACAACGATTTGTAGCAGCCTGCACACCCACAATGACCCTGGATCATGTCCCTGATCTCCGTGGCACACTGCAACACACACACACAGCAATAACAGCACACACACATTGACGACAATGTGGTACAATGTGCAACCCCGACACTGCAGAACAGAGGACACAACTGGCTCCGCACATGCACAGGAACAGGCCAACTACATCTAACAGAGCAGGAAATTGTAAGATGGAAATGTACGCGTACAACCTCACATCTGTCATGTAGTCCAAATGTCCACTGTCCCGCATCAAAATCCAACACCTCCCAAACAGTCACAATGTACATTGTCATACAGTCTGCATATAAACAAGAACAATGCACCAACATACATGTCAACACAATTTCTACATGCATCTTGCCTCCACATTGCAGAGGGACAAACAACACCTCCAGCAGAGCAGAGCAGGCCACTCATCTGTGATGCTGGAGAGGACCACCACACCTTTGACACCGACACCCAACAACAGCTCATGGATATCCCAGGCAACTCACCACCAAGACCAGGGCAGCCAAGCTACATAGAGGAGAACCCAGCCCCTGCACAGATCACAAGGCAGGAAGCACCCGCCAACACGGCTGGCTCCCAACACTTCACCAAGCCACACATGGCATTCCTATGCCAGGTGTCAGAATGCCAAAAGGAGGTGGCCGAACAAGTGCAGGTGGGGTCTGAACCCATGTAAGACAAACTAGATCACATACGGGGGTGTCTAATTCACTTCAGGGACCACCTACACCACACAAAGGAGACCCACACTGCGACAGAGACACATGCATTTGCACATTTCCAGGACTGAACAACGCCCAGAGACATGCAATTATCATTCACACACCCACGCTGGACCTGTGTACGACGGCCAAAGTCCACTCCTCTTACATATTGAGTGGGTGACAACAAAGCTACATGTCCAAGATTTAACCCACTGCCTGCAGTGATATATGTGTGCCCGCTGTACACAGCACAATGTAATGTTGTAGGGCCTGGGCCCTAATGCATACATTATGACCACACAGATACATGTAGATAGTTTGTGGAACTGGCTATGGGCATGTGCGCCCGGCCCCTTTATTGGCAGGGCCACATGTACAGTGATGCCTGTGCTGGATGTGTGTGTGGTGAGTGTAAGCCAGCCCTCAAGGAGTGGTAGGTGCTGGCAACAACTTGAACAGTGAACACCATCAAAACCGAAACTGAAAACACCAGCATAACAGAGACAACTGCAGAGCATCTTGAAGGTAGCCGGAGCAAGTACAGAGGTCACCCAATATGCAAACAGAAGTGTCTGTGAGTTGCAGTGCACTGAGTTTGGGGCACTAGAGCTGAGCGCATTCATGTGAAGAAATTGTCTAGGATAGTGTCCCTTTGGGATATACCTGATGCAGTTGCAGTGGGGTGTGTTACACCTGCATCATCTTCCTCATCATCTTCCCAGGTGTCCCACAATACCTGAGGTGGCATTGCTGTGTTACATCTCCACAACACAAAACTTCATCAGTAACGGTCCATGGGTTGCGGTGCACTGATTTAGTGGCACCTGGAGTGCTGAGCAGGGTATCAGGCAGATGATGGCATCCACGACAGATGTGAGCAACTCCGTTAGTCTGCCAGTAGAACTGTTTCAACTCTGGCAGTTGGCAATGGTCCTAGCGGTGGTGGTGTGTGGCTCCTGCGGTGATGCGACATCCTGGCCGGTCATGCCTCGATTTGATGTGTGAGCCCTGGTGGACCGCAGTTGAGGCCGGAGGCAGCGGACAGCGCAGGACCACATACACATGGCAGCAATGACCCCAAGGCCATCGTTTCATAGACCATCCAATATCTCAGAAGGTAGGGTCCCCGACTCGAGCTGCACAGAGTTAGTGGTCCAGGATGCACAGTGGCCAGCACAGGCACACCGCAAAGGGACGTGACTTGTGGTGCACTGAGGTAGGGCCACGCGGACTGAGCGGGTTCTCGTCGTTGTCCAAGGGGAATGTGGCAGAGGGCTGCGGCGGGAGAGTGGAAAGTGTCCTCCAGGGCATAATGCAGGGGGCAGAAGCCATCTGGAAGCGGCAAATGGGTCAGTGGAATGCTACAGCCTCGTTATTACCAGCATGTCGGTATCAGCTACATGAGGATGAAGACAACCCCCAGTCCATAGTCTAAGACGCCACCAAAGTTCAACCAGAGAGTGTCCATGAATGTCGGGGAACTTAGTGGTACCCGGGCTGAGAGGGGATGCAGTCTGCGTTGATGCCGGTACAGTGATATGAACTCGGCCAATGCTAAATCAAGACTCGATCCCAAATGTGTGACCTATTTGACTGCAGTGAAGGCCGGAGGCAGCGGTCAGCAGTGGCCCACAGCCATGTGTCTTCAGCTTGCGATGCACAGAGTTAGTGACACCAGGGCAGTTGTCGATAGTGTTCGATCACCTCCGTAACGATGATCCTTGTTTCCTCCTGACTGAAACGCGTCATCCTCTTACACCTCTCCTGGGTGCAATGATATGTACTCTGCCTTTGAATAATCAAGACTCAGTTCCAAATGTGTGACCTATTCAAGCGCAGTGTGGCCCGAGGTCAGTAGTCTGCATGGGCCAACAGACACGTGTGGTTGGAATGCTATACAGAGACATGGTGGTACCACATCGAAGGGAGTATAGTGACTTAAAATCAGCCAAAAATAATGTTCTCTGCCATGGTGTAATCAAGACTCAGTTCCAAATGTGTGACCTACTAGTCCGCTGTGTATGCCGGTGGAGTACGTCAACGAGAAAGGAGTACTGCAGGCCTGTGTTGCGGAGGCCCTGATGGTCGAGGGCTTGGAGCTTGCACCAGCACATGGTGAGCCCTCCTTGACACACGCCGATGTCTGCAGTTGAGCATTTAGGCCTGGGTGCGCAGGGGCAAGCAAGACTGGTTCGGAGGACCAGCGGGCAGGGGCGCAGCAGGTGCCGAAGATCACAGGTAGCATTGCTCACGGCGTCGGCCCATGGCGGGGTGAGGGGCGCCGGCTTGGCAGAGACGCTGGGCATTGCGGAAGAGGACCATGCCCAGAGCTACGTGCTTTTTATTCACACCCCTACACTGGCCTGGGGTATACCAGGCCAGGCCACTCCGTTAACGCTTACAGAGGGGAACATAACAAGCTACATTTCTGTTATCTTCCCCACTGGCTGGGGTGACATGGTTGCGTCCACTGTCCACTACACTCCAAACACCAGCAGTGTATGTCAACATGGATATGTGTGTGGTCTGCATGCTGCAGTCTGGCCATCTCATCCACGCCACACTTGGCATTGTGTACATTCTCATTCATCGGTCATTTGCTGCCTTCGCACATGCCTGGTCCCCACCTCTCCCCACAATCTGCTTTTTTGTGGCTGAGGTGCCATGCCATTGATGGCTTATGTAGAAGGCTGGCCCAGGTTCCCTCAGTAAGTTGTGCTGTTGTGTCTGGTGGGTGGGCATGTTGTTTGGCATGTTGTATGTGAGTTTGTAATGTGTGCATTCCCAGTTTTGTGAGTTGCATGATTGTGGAGTTGAGGTGTGTTCATTTGGTACTTGCCAACGAGCGGTGCATTTACGTAGGTGCCATCCTGGTAGCGCTGGTTGATGGTGGACTGTCAGAAGATGTAGGGACCATGCACATTGCCTGGGTGGTTGGTGTAGACGTTGGTGGAGATTCCCCGGTGGTCCACTGTTGCCTGCACATTGATGGAATATGTGTGCTTTCTGTTGCGGGTATTGTGTACAGTGTTGCCAGGGGGCACAAGTAGGACATGTGTGCAGTCAATTGCCCCCAACATGTGTGGGAATCCAGCTATGGCGTAGATGCCTGGCTTGGTCTCCAGCTGTTCCAGGGCAGTGTGGGGGAAGTATAGATAGTGGAGTACCAAGCTGGTGATGACATCCACAACCGTTGTGAGGGACATGGATTGGGCTGGCTAAGAGACTGCTTCGACTCTGGCAGTTGTTGGTTGGAAGGTACCAGAGGCCAACACGTACAGCATGGCCAGCAGCTTTGTCTGAGGTGGGATGTTGGTTGTCCGCTGTGTTGGTACCGTCAGCCTGTGTGCAATGGTGGTCAGGATGCGGAGGATGGATATCCCTGTAGTGGGCCATGACATTCTCTCGTGTTGGGTCTGTGAGGTTGTAGTATTCTCTGAAGGTCGCTGTCTTTGTCTGCGCTGCCTCAGTGTTGTTCCTGGTGGGGGCTGTGGAGGTCCGGGATGGTGGCGGTTCCTGGAGATGGTGGCATGGGTGTTGTGGCCCTCCTGGGTGTCCGGCCTGCATGATCAGTGGCTCCATGGCTGTTGCCCTTCAGGTGTAGCTCTGGGCTGGGCTCCCTTTTCTGGTGCAGGTTGTCGTCCGACTTTACACCAGTTCTCTGTGCCTCCCTGCTGGGAGCGGGGAGGGGAGGCAGACAGGCTGTAACAACATCTCACAGTGAAGAACAGATATGAGGGCTCCTGGGACTTGAACCAATGATTTATGGGACGTGTCAGAGGGGGACGGGGGAGAGGACCTTTTACGTGCTTTACTGGCAGGACCCACAGCTCCAGGCGTGCCATTGAACTCAAAGGACTACAGCCTCCTCCACCAGCCCCCCCCTCCTCGTGTATGTGAGCCGGGCTGAAACAGCTTCAGGGACACACACACAAAGCCACGCCCGAGTACTTCACAGGTCTTTAAAAGACCTTTTACTTGTTAATGAGGCTTTGATGTTTTTCACCCCTCAGTGTGAATTAGGCCTCCGCCGTGAGCACCCTCAATCAGCCCGACCAACGCCACTAAGGCAAAGGAACTGCAGTCTTTGACAGAATCTGTGACCCCCTTCCCAGAACTCCACGACCCCCCTGGGGGTCGCGCCCCACAGATTGAAGACCTCTGGTATAGAGTCTTATAAAAGGAAACAAACTCCTGCAAAATATCCTTATCATTGAAAAGAGAAGTGCCGGCGAGGTCTTGAAGAGATTCTATCTTTGTACGTTCTTTTCTCACTTTTAAATAATTAGCCAGTAAATTTCCCATTTGGTTTTGACCCCCATAATAACGGGAACTACTTTTCCATAAATAATTAGAGGCCGCATCAGTGGATAATCTGTTGAAAGTGAATTTAGCGTCAATGAGACTTTTCAAGGAGGATTTAGTGTTGGAATGATACTATGTGTATTCGAATTGTTAATTTTATTAAGTAATTGAATGGATTGGGCGAAATTTACAATAAAGCCTCTGGCAGCAGCCTTAAAGGAATCCCATGCCATAACAAATGGCGTAACAGGGATATTGTTGATAGCAAAAAAATCAGTAGCAAAAGAGTTGAATTGGTTACAAAAAAATTGGATCAAGGAGTAAAGAATTATAAAATCGCCATCTTCCTGGGTGTGGAGAAAAAGGCATAAGGTCAATATCTACAAGCACAGGGGGGTGGTCTGAAATTAGGATAGAGACAATTTCAGAATGAATGGAGTGTTGGGTCAGGGATTTACTTAGAAAACGATAATCAATACCGGACTTGGAGTGATGGGGGGCCAAGTAGAAACTATATTCTCTAAGGTCAGGGTGTAATAATCTCCAAATGTCTACCAAAGCTTTGCGGTGAACAGTGGAGGTAAACTGTGAATGCATTTTGGAAGGGATAATCTTAACTTTAGGATGTGTCTATCTAAAATGGGATCAAAAACTTGATTGTAATCACCACCAAGAATAATGTAATCATCATCATAAGAAAGTAACTTTTCAGAGACATTAGACCAAAAAACCTTATCAACCCCTGTAGGGGCATAAACATTAAAAATAACTAAAGAAATCTAATCAACAAAAAGTTTAACAATAACCCAATGACCTTCAACATCATGCTCTTGGTGGACGATGGAAACATGTAATTTTTTATGACATAAAATCAAAACTCCATTTATCTTACCTATAGCAGGAGAGTTAAACACATGCCCCACCCAACATCTCTTCAGCTTGTAAGCTTCATCTGCAGGAATATGAGATTCCTGGAGTAAGGCAATATCAGTTTTTAGCTTGGCTAGATGAGATAGCACCTGTTGCCTTTTGATAGGATTGTTTAACTCTTCAATGTTCCAGTAGTAACCTGAAATGTGACTTAGTGAAAAAGGAGTATGAACAGGTATAATGCTTACAAGAAACAGGAATTACAATTGGTTAAAACAAATAGAGGAGAAGAAGGTAAAAGGGATAGAGAAATTGTGCTAGAGTGGAGAACAATAGAAAAGGAAAGAGAGAGAGAGAAAAGAAAGAGAAAAAAGAAGGCGTAAAAAAGGACCAATAGAAGAAAAGACAAAAGGAGAAACATTAAGATGAAAAATAAAGAGACAGGACATGTCATACAAAAGACAACTGAAAAACATACCTACAAATACAAAACGAGTGGGGAATGACTACACCAGAAGACGATGACGACATTTACGGAGCGTCACCGAAATCCGATGAGGAAAAATCATGACTGGAACGCAACAGGATGGTCAACAAAGAATGGATTGTAGAGAAAGACACCTTTTTGTGAAAAGGAAGAAACGATTAATAAAAGGAAAAGTAATAACCGTGGAAAGAGATGTATGAGAAATATAGAGAGAACAAAACACAATATGAAATTAATACAAGAAATAGAAACAAAACAACAATAAATACAATGGTAAAATATTGTAAAAATAACAAAACAACAATCAATGGACAACCGAGAGGAGACGATAACTACATAACATGAGGCAAATAGACCAACTAAGACGGTTTGGAAGTGTCCATAACCACAGCTCCATGATGGCGTTGAAATTCCTGCAGCGCCACTGGATCTTCAAATGTTGTAGTCTTGTCTTGGTATGTAACCTTGAAGAGACAGGGTTGAAGAAGTTCAACCTGGCGTTAATGGCATGCAGTTAAGGACGTAAATCAAGAAAAAAATATCGGTGATCCGTTGTGACTTTAGCTACATCTTATGAAAGAAAAAGATGATGGCTTTCCCAGAAGATTTGTTTTTTAGCCTGGACAGCAGATAGGACCTGCAATAGGTCCGTGTATTGTAGAAAAAGCATGATGACACCACGAGGTTTTACTGACATTTTAGGACCAAGTCTGTGAGCCCGTTGGATGTTAAGAGATGTAATGGCAGGCAAGTCCAAGAGTTTGGGCAAAAAAGACTGAAAAAAGGCAGTCTGGTTGGAACCTTCAATATTTTCAGGGAGACCATAAAGTTGAAGGGTATTCCTCCGATTTCGATTTTCCAGGGCCTCTGTCTGTTTCTTAAGGAGAGATATATCTGACTGCAACAAAGAAATCTGAGAACAAGAAGCTTGAAGAGATTCATTTGTGTTTTCCTCAATGAGCACTCGTAAGTCTAATGAGGACCATTTATCATGCAAAAACTGTAGAGTTCTGGTGGTTTCCTCCATAAAAGGTTTCAAGGCACTGATTTCTTTGAGGATGATATCCATGGAGTCTAAGGAAGAATTCACTGGGGAAGGAGGGTCTTTTTTTGGACCTTTGGAAGAGAGAGTTGGTAGTTTGCCTAATGGCTGCATTTTTGGAATGGTGCCGGAAGGATGATCAGATTTCTGAGAAGATAGGTCATCCATACAATTAGAGTCAGAGTCTGAACACACAGTAGGTTTGGTGGAAGCAGCAAGCTTAGGAATCCTGATTTTCCCCATAACAAATGCAATAAAGTTTAATAGCAATGAAATCAAGTCAAGGAGATGTGAAGTTGTTCCTCAAATTAAGCAGCAAATGAAGTACAAAATGACGGCTGCTGACTGAGAATGCAGTGCAATTAGCACATATTTAGCAAGAGAAAACAATAGTAGCAAAGTGGCAGCAAATAATGAATATCGTTTACTATAGACAAAAAAGGAGGTGAAGGTAAAGGCTCAACAAGATACCATGGCACAGTTCCTCAAAAACAACATTTGATGAGGCATAAAATGGTGGCAGCTCACTAAAGAGGAAGAGCGAGTTCAGCACATGACAGCAGAACCAATAACATCAGCGTTGCTGCAGCAAGCAAACAAAGCCCTCAATATAATCAGAAAAAGAGGCATCAATATAGCTGTAGAAAAGCGAAAACTGAAGAGAAAAAGAAAATTTTGAGGTACATTGGGCGCAATAAGCGAGGCAGACAAAATGGCAGCCATTATTAAAGAGGAGCCGAATTACGCCGTTAGAAATCATTAAAAAGCAAAAGAAGTGGCAAAAGATGGATAAAATGCTCACCGCATTGAATAATGAAAAAGTCCGACGTCCGATCGACGTTATAAAGGGCAATTCCGTCCCGAAACAGCGTACATCGGAAAACGGTGTCTGAAGCTTCGGAGCTACACGGCCATCTTGTTGCCGTGTAAGCCACGCCCCCATCTTACGTTGTAGAATTTAAATCTGCATTCGACTGTGTGCAGTGCAAACTCCTCTGGCAAAAGATGGCCCACTGGGGTATCCCAGTTGGGCTACTGAAGACAATACAGATGCTATACTTGGGAACCTGGACAAGGGTGAGAATAGATGATGGTGCCTTCCTGTCCAGGAAAATATACACCACCCACGGCTTAAAACAAGGAAGTGTGTTGGCACTGTACTTGTTTAACCTCTTCCTGGCCAACCTCTCCCTGTAGCCTTGAATGTAATAAATGCACATCCCCCAAGACTGGGCGACATATACATCTCAAATCTTTTGTTATGTAGATGATGTAATATTATTAGGTCAAACAAAATTGGCCTGCAACGACTCATTGACACATCATCTCATTACTCTTCTGCCAACAGGATGTCAATAAACGAGAAAACATCCAAGGTAATGGAAGTCAGCAATAGAAAGCGGAATTCTTGCAGCTGGTATTTACAAGGTTGTCAACTGGAAATGGTTAACATTACAGATAGCTTGGGGTACTAATTGACGATAAGGCCTCCTTCCACCAACATAAGTAGGACCAGCAGAGGAAGGGTAGCAATCTACTCCTCACATTCTGTGCATTGCAGAGATCCTTAGGAGGCCATAACTACATGCCTCTGCTAAAGGTAATTGCAGCAAGGCTTTCACCAAGTATCTCCTCTGGGGCAGGCCCTACTAGGCAGAGATGGGCCTAACTTAAACACGATCATCGCAAAATTATTTGGATCACTTTTTGACTTCTGTGCAATGCCTAGTTGGCTCAGATAAGGCAAAAGTTTGGCTTATTAAACTAAACAATTGCAAGAAAAGGAGCTATGTCAAAGTTAGGAAGAAAATTGAGTCATTGTTGGATAACCAACTATGCCAGGCTCTCTGTGTGAAGTACAAACAAATAGAAATTCGGACTCTTGGCAGTACTTAGACCAGGCAAGCAATGACCTGTCTCTTCAGCCATTGTGAGAAAGCACTTTACCTCCAGAATCATTTAAAAAAGCGGTGAACAGTGTTGTGAAAAAACATCTACGCTGAAAGATAAAGCGTCTTCTTAGCCAGATCCCACTCATGTAAGATCATAGGCGAAAACAAGGTTCTTCAGCCACAGCCCTACCTGGAAGACTGGTGGCCAAAGCAGTTTATAGGGTTTTTTTATGACAGTGGTTTCCTCCCAGGCCTTATCCATGCAGTGCCTTGGCTCAAGACCATCAATAACGTTTGTTGCAGATTGTGTAAGACTGGGAAGGAGGACACCACTCACATAATGTGCCTGTCCCCTGGCCTGTCGCTTGAAATTAATCTATTAAGATGTATTTTTAACAAATGTGGCATAAGTACATTCAGGTACATGGTAACTGCCTGTTTTAAGGCAATGAACTCCCACCTTAAATACTAACTTTACTAAATCTGTGTAACAGGTGGCAGTAAAATTAGATTTGTGAGAATAGTGGATCTTCTCTACTGTTTATCAAAAATCTGTCTTTATATGAGGCTTTTGATATAGCTGCTAAGCAATTTTTCCATTGCACTGGGCAGTTCATGTCTTTTAAGACTGCACTGCATAGGATTGCATAGGAGTCATAATAACGGGGAATCAGGATGGCGGATCGTAGACGCCACTGAGAGGTCGCTCCCCGATTGAGCCCGTTCTCCGAAAAGACACTGGCCTCCTTTCACCGATAAAATACAAGTTGAGCGCTACGCAAGCACAGAGAAGGCGCTTGACATACCAGATTTACCGGGATAGTTGGATTGACGGCTTTGCTTGCTGCAAATCCGGAGGCGTGGAGGGAGGTCGGGCTGAGCCGAGCTGAGCTGCTGATGCTGTTGCCGACGGGCGTTCCGTGCTCCACTCTATTGCTCCATTTGCTCCGCTGTTACAGACAGAGGCAGAGGCTGCGCAGGTGTTTTACATCTCTTTCCTGCGCCCTTTTGACATTCCCTCGGCACGCAGGCATGGAGGCGGCTGGAGCGTGGGGGCTCAGCAGAGGATTTAGCGGAGGAGCTGTGTGAGGCCACGGTCACAGCTCTAGTGAGGTTGCTCACCCGTTTCTTTTGTATACCTCCTGTTTATCGGGAGCTCTCTGGGAGAAAAGTTTCCAAAAGTGCTGTAAGCTACCGAGAAAGCTGCGGTGAGTTGCTATATTTTATTAATGTAAGGACTTGTTACAGAGGAGAGGAGAGGGGAGAGAGGGGAGAGAAGCTTAAAGGTTCAAAGACTTGCTCACTTACTTACGGAAAAAACGAAAGAGCAGCGCTGATGACGTGGAAAAACCCAGTCCGACAGAACCGAGCTGGGAAAGGTGTTCCTTCAGGAGAAAGTGCAGAAGAAGGGTCTACTTTGGCGTTTAAAATGATTAAGCCAATTTCACCTGCAGTAGTTGCGAGGACGCCACGGCGTGCTGTCAATGCTCTTGAAATTCCCGGCAGCACAGAGACTAAAGCTGGTAAGCTGCTACCTACTCCCCCGCATCCTCTTTCTCTTTCTACGCCCTTCAAGGATAGAATTCCTTCACCAGCTCTAAAAGACAAGGATAAAAATAAAAACTTAGCAGCCGTGATAGCTTCAATGAAAACTATGGGCTTAGAAGTCAAGGGTTGCCTTACCTCTGCTGCCTCCGCTGCAGAGACAGAGACAGAGACAGAATCTGGTAAGCTTATGGGGACCAGGACCGGTGCCCCTAGTAAGAGCACGGATGCGGAACTGGAAGCCGGTGTGGTCTCGGAGCATATGGAAACACCGGAGGGAGTAGTGGGGCTAGGGGGGGCAAATGGAACACTGGCGATACAGGAATAAAAGTCAGATGAAGAGCCTGCAATATCCCCTGTAAATCCTGCCCTTCTATCCCCATCTCTATCTCTATCCCCACAATCTTATGCACCCATCTACTCCATTCAATCAAAAGACAATAACGCAGGGTCAATTAAGGAACTTACTCTGGCGAGGGTAGGGATGGGGGCAGCGGTAGTGGCAGCTGCTTCTGCTCCAACGGAAATAACTGAAAATATCAACACCTCCTTGCCAGTACTAGTACCTACACCAGTACAGCCCCCGGCATCAGATCAGAGCCTAGGTGGGCAGAGAGTAGATGGAGAGTGTGCTATGGTGTCAGAAGAAATGCTGGATAATGACTCTAACGATGAGTATGAGTATGAGGAGCTCCTCGAGGAAGAAGGAGGGTTCAAAAAGTAAGAACATGCTATACTTGAAGCTAAAGACAATAATCCCTCGGGCTTTAAGAAGTGGGGGAGAAAAAAACAAAGCAAAGAAAGGGGGGAGAAAACTGAAACCTATAATGGTAGCATCTACATTAGTACCAATAAACACAGCAAGGAAATCCATTAGAGACCAAACACCTTTGCTCAAGTGGATGCAACCTCAAGGGGCCACTAAGAATACTGTTTTGTGTTCTCCAGGAACTACTACCACTATTGCTACAGAAGGGGGCACCTTAAAAGATCTGCAAAATACTCCCGTAAAAAATGGGGCTTTGATAGGTCAAGATCAAGATCTAGATCAAGATTTAAATCTAGAGTCATTGGAGTTAATCTCAAAGGCAACCTCCGAGAACATTACGCCATCTCCTGGCCATACTCAATCTAATTCTAAGGACAAATCACCGGTTAATACTCCATTAGGTGACAAGGCCCTTTCTCTGCAATTTGTAACATCCTCTTACTCTTCCAATGCATCTTCTGATACTTCTTCCTTGGATTTAATTTTAAAAACTTTATTGATACATCGTCAAGAGTCTCAAGAACATTTTCTTCAACTAAGGGAAGACAATAGCAAGATGCAACTTTGCTTACAGGAAGTCACTAATAAACGGAACGGGGTAACCAAAGAGATCGATGGATTACATCAGCGGGTTGTCGAAGTGGAGGAAACCTTAGCTACTACTACGGCCCAAACAGGTCAACATCATGAAGTAATTGGGTCCCTATTGAATAAAGTGGAAGAATTGGAAAACAGGCAGAGGCGACAGAATTTGAGACTTTTTGGAATACCCGAGGGATCAGAGGGCTCAGATGCTAGGGCCTATTTGGTCAAATTATTCGAACGGGCATTTCCTGATCTGTCCGATTGGGATTGGGACTCCCAACTACAACGGGTGCACAGATTACCTATTACCTTAAGAAACAAGGAAAGCAAATATCCACGCCCAATCATGATCTACTTTGGCAATTATATGCTAAGACAAGCAGTCTCAATTAAAGCCAGACCCAACACTCCCGTGACATTGGACAATATAACTTTGTTTGTTAAATCTGATCTTAGTAAGATCACTATGGATAAAAGGTGGGGGCTGCGTAAACTGATCGATCCTTTCAAATCTAAGGGTGCCACAGTTTTTCTTCAAAAACCTGCTTGTCTCAAAGTTATGAAGTCTGGTCATACTTATTTTTGTAATGATGTAAAGGAGGCTGAGCATTTACTTGTAAAAATGAATTCAAATGCTTAATATTAGATCGTTGAAGGAAAAGAAGGATTGAGAGAGAGGGGGAAAGACGAGAAATAGCTAAAAAAAATGGAAGGGAAAGAAATTTTAGATTGTAACGCTCACTGGAAATTCATTATGGCATTTTTTTTTCTCTCAGCTTGTGATTTTTTAATTTTTCTTGTATGAGGTTAATACAGGGAATGTAGCTCTAGGGGAGACCTCTCTGACTGGCTGCCTTTTGACCGGCAGCAGAAGATAGGGGTAAGCTTCCGGGGAGATACGGGGAGGGGGTGCTTCAAGGGTTGGGGGTTAGGGTTAAGGGGTGACAGTGGGAAAGGGAAAGGACAACGGGGGAAAGGGTGGGAGGAAAAAACGGAAAAGGACAAGACAAGTTTAAGGGTGATTGACTTAGTACCTTATAGACTAAGAATGAGTTTGAATTTAAGGAAAGGTGCAGTTTATTTTGACTTTGTAAACTAGCCAGTATGCTGCGTTTTAGATGTTTAGCCTGGAACGTGTCAGGCTTGAATAATAAAAATAAAAGAAATCTAGTATATGAAGAATTGAAAATATATGATCCACATATGGTTTTGTTAACCGAAACGCATATTTGTTTTAAGGATAAGAAGTTATTGGGTCATTTGGGATATGACCTGGTTATATGCACTGCTTTAAATGCTCCTATTCGAGGTGTGGCCATCTTGAAAAAGCGACAGTTAAGAGTAGAAGTGATTAATTCAGCGGCGGACAACGGGGGTCGTTGGGCAATTACCCAATTGCAGTTGGAAAATCGTTAATTTGTTTTTTGTGCTATTTATGGGCCCAATACGGATGACCCACATATTTTTGACTGGTTAAATATGGAACTACTGGCATGGGAAGGGGAACTTATTTTGATGGGAGATATTAATTGTGTGTTAGACTATGATCAGGATGTTACAAAGAGATGTATATTTCGACGCATGTGTAAAGTTAGGGCGGCAATCTTAGAATTAGCAAGGATACACAATGTTAAAGACGTATGGAGAAATCTGTTTCCAGATGTACCTGGATATACTTATTACTCCCCACCACATAAACGTTGCTCATGAATAGATCTGGCTTGGGCTTTGGACGAAATAATTAATACAGGTTATATGGAGATCTTCCCAAGGATCTCATCCGATCATAGGCCTATACTTTTGATATTTAATATTGTTCAAAGGGTACCTGAACTTAGACCCTTCACGTTCCCTAGATATTTGTTAACAGACTTAGTATTTGTAGCTAAGCTTAAGGAACATATCAAAGAATTCATCGAAATTAATATTAATACTGCTAATCTCCTATCAGTTTAGGACGCTTGTAAAGCTTCTATTAGGGGAGTTGCGCAGCAATACGTACTCAAACAAAACTTTGTCTGCAAGAAAGAGACTAAGGCTCTCTTAGCTAATATTTTATTACTTGAGAATGAACTCGTTGATAGACTCAGAGCTGATGAGATGAACGCGCAAAGCATTGCTCAATTAGAAACTAAACTGGTAAGTCTGCGCTCAACTCTTAAAAGCTCTCTTAGGGAGAAAAATTCTCAGAAAATTATCAAATACAAATTATCTCAATATGAATGTGGGGATAGAGTTGGGAAGCTTTTGGCATATAAGGTTGCAGATGATCGCGCAACAACCCTAGTTAAAGCTATCAAGGGCCCACATAACATTTTATACACTCAACCAGCACAAATTCTGGGACAATTTGTCTCATATTATGAAAATGTATATACCCCCGAGAGTAGATACACTGAATCTCAGATACAATCCTATATTAATAAGAACTTGCCTGTAGGAACATACTTGGAACAAACATTAACTGACCAATTGGAAGAGGAGGTTACATTAACAGAGCTTTGTCTCGCTGTTAACTCTCTTCCATCTAATAAAGCGGCTGTTGAGGACACACTTCCCATAGAGCTATACAAAACTTGTGCAGATGAAATTCTACCATTGCTCTGCTTGGTCATTAATTCTATTGCTGTTACTGGGAAGGCCCCAGATTCATGGAAGACAGCTAAAATTATGTTTTTTTTAAAGAAAAACCAACCTTCTGTGGAGTGTGGGTCTTACAGACCTATTTCTCTGATAAATACTGATGCTAAAGTTTATTCTAAACTTTTAGCAACACGATTAGCTCCTCTTATGCCCCAATTAGTAAATGATCAACAACACGGCTTTGTTGTTGGGAGGGATACCACCACACATGGCTATTACTGCTTTCGATGTGGCTACAACTAATCTCACCCCACTCGGTATGATACTTTTAGACGCGGAGAAGGCGTTCGACCGAGTGGGGTGGGAATATTTGTGGGGAGTCCTAAGGCAATTCGGTTTTAGAGGGCGTTTTTTGAGTAGTATACAGGCATTGTATAAGGACCCTAATGCTAAAATTAGCTATGCTGGGGCACTCTCTTCAACTTTTTCAATTCTGCGGGGGACGCGGCAGGGATGCCCGTTATCACCCCTGCTTTTCGCTCTCTCCATGGAGCCATTTATTAACGCTTTGGAAGCTCAAACTAAGATTGCCCCTATCTTACATGAAGGTAAACCTTTAAAAATTACCGCATATGCAGATGATTTATCCATTTATACCACCAATGTTATAGATGCATTAATAGGGATAACAGCAGAAGCTAAAAATGTTGGGACTATTTCAGGCTATAAATTAAACATAAATAAAACACAAGTCATTATGAATTATCAGGCCAATCTACCAGTGCAAGGACTTTGTCAATCTGCAGTATATCTAGGGGTAAAGATATCATCTAACATTGCTGATATAAATTCTTTAAATTATGATCCTTTATTAAAAGAAGTGTCTAATCTTTTGAAAAAATGGCACAAGATCCCATTAAACCTCAGAGGTCGTATAAATTTGATTAAGATGAACATACTGCCGAAGTTTTTATATCTTTTCCGTTCCATACCTTGCCGCGTTAATAACTTATTCTTTAAAAAATTAGACGCCATCTTAGGTAGTTTCATTTGGGGCTATAAGAAGGCTCGTAGGTCTATGACTACATTAAAACTCCCACTCGAAAAGGGAGGCTTAAACTTCCCTGATTTCAAAGCTTATTTTTTTGCCTCTTTTTTAGGTCGGCTTCGTAGCCTATTTGTCGTTAATAATCAATATTTTTTCCACCAATTTATGCTCGGTGGTCGTTCCAAACAATTTCTGGCAAATGTACAAGACCCAAATTACTTCAAACATGTAAAATGTAAGACTGCGAGAGATGCTGTATTTATATGGAAACAGATGCTGACTAAGTGCAATACTTCGTTTTTCCACTAAGAGCTGCCAATATGGGACAATCATGGGCTTCCAGATATTTTTAGAGATAAAACCGCCCGAGAATGGGCTAACTATGGTATTGAGACACTAGGGGATCTCTACGGTTCGGACGGTTTTCTACAATTTCCAACATTGCAACTTTTGCATAAATTGCCCGAAAAAATTAGATTAAAATATATTCAAGTTAGGGATTATTTAATACGTAAAATGAATCTGGTAGAAATTACCAGCTCGGATATATGGACTTGCTTTTATTCTGTGCATAGAAAATCCTTAATTAGTCCGGGATACAAGTTTCTTAGTCAAAATAGTTTTCATGAAGCCCCTAGATTGGCTCTAAAATGGACTGCTAGCTTAGGATCTAACGTGACAACCAAGAATATTTCTTCTGCCTTAGTCAACATTAGTAAATCCGTCCAGTCCTCCAGTTTGAAACTCCAATCCTATAGGACGATTAGCCTATTGTACTACACTCCATTAAAGTTCTCAAAATGGGCACAAAATAATTTCTATAATGATCGCACTAAATGTCCTAAATGCGGTCTGGTGGCAGCAGACCTCATACATATGATTTCCTCGTGCCCATCATTAGGGAAATACTGGTTGGACATAGAAAATATTTTAATACAAAATCAACTGATTAATTTTTCATTAAATGCCGCCGCGGTACTAATGTCCATATACCCGGCTAGCTCTATCTATAAAGATCTGCTAAATATCACATTGGCTTGTGCTAGACTGGTGGTAGCTAGGGCCTGAATTGCTCAGAACCCTCCTCATACAACCGAATGGTGGAGATTGGTTTATGAAATTTACACCATGGAAGATGCTATTGCTAGGAATAGAGGAATTAAAGCTAAAATAAAGTTTACTAAAATATGGGGCAATTTTTTTGCAATGCCAGTAATGATTAGAATCATGCATGTTTTTTTTCGGTTAACGATGCTATTAATTATTAGTGATCTGTCCTGACTACGAATTACTTCTTTTACTTTTGTCTCCGCTTTCTTTTTTCTATTTGTTATAATATGAACTTGCACCAAATTGTACTCGATTTATTTTACTTTTCTGATTTTGTATTTGGATATGTTAATCTCCTTGACTTGCTTGTCAAATAAAAATTTAATGAAAAAAAAAGGAAATTCAGCTGGTAAGCAAATAGAAACTCCACTGGCAAAAAGTCTGCTTAATCGTCACCCCAAAATAACACTCTCAAAGTTACACCGCAGGTTGCGCCCAAGTGGCCTTTCTATGCTAACACTCACTTGCACTTTCGCTGGTACGTAAGGAGCACTTTAGACTGCACTTTTCCATAGTAGTTTGTATTTTAACCTTATGTGCTAATTTTACCCCCTGAGTCCTACTGTCTTATGAACAAGTGGCCTTCTTACGCTAAGAGCCACTTGTACTTTACCTGGTATGCTAGGAACACTTTAGACTGTTCCTCCCTACAGTTAATGTCTTTTAACCAGTATGTGTTGAATCTACCTTGCTGCTCTTGAGATTTAAGTGTTTTCTATAAGGTGTTTTACATGTGTTATCATGATTGAATCACAATATTTGTGTTATTAAATAAGTTTAATTACAATGTCGATACACACTTTAATGAACTTTCATGTCTAAATAAAGTATTTATTCACTTCACTTCATTGCTGTGAGGCAGAAGCCTGACACAGCAAGCACTGCCACCAGTCAGTCACAATCACTAGAAATTTTTTCTTGGGCGCCATTGAGGAAGTAAGCGTTCTTTTCATCCTGCTGAGCTACCGAATCCCATGAGCCCTCATCCCACGTGCCTGTCTGCCTACATCTCCACACAAGCATTCACTCTTGCAATTATAGCGTGAAAGTACATCATAAGACAAATAATTGAGGGAAAGTGAGTGTCCCTCCAGGCGCATAACTATACGAATATTACAAGAACATACAAACTGGGCTACCTAGTAAATCTATCCCCGCAACAATCAAAGGACACATTTTAATGGTGCTGCAATTATTCCGCTGGGACTATGCAGCACAGGGAACGCGCCACGCTTAGCTGCATATTAAAATCCCAAATCAAACCCTCTGCTACTGATTTAACGATCTCACCGATGCCTGCAGCGCCACAAAGTGACAATCGCCTGTCAGTCTGGCGCTGCGAGCGCGCGAGACGACGCGTCATGACAGCCGCCTAAGAGGAGTGAGTGTGACGGGGACAGAAGACAGCAGAGAGAGATGTGCCTAGCACGACAGAACATGCCCCTACAACCAAAAACCTACAACAAACACTATTGCATAACCCAGATGTCCTAACCTAAGTAGAAATGTACACTTTGTGTGAAAGGGAATCTTCAAGCATTATAAAAAAGAATGTGTGTATTTGTGCAGGCCCAGCAATCTACATGCATGTGGTGCTTTAAGCATATCTTCTTTGGTTAGACTTATCCCTCTAAACTGGAGTTTTGTTTGCAGGGTGGTCCCGTCCTTGTGATGGGAGTGGTCTGCAGCACTCCTGTGTGTTGTGCTACGTCGTCCACGGCCCTATCTGTTTTAAAGTGAGATAGTAGTAGTCACTTTTACCAAACTGCAACACCATCGCTCCATTCTTACCTACAAATAAATAACCCATGATCGTCCAAAATCGAGCTCACTCTACTGTTTCGCTAACTCACACCAGCTACGTAGAAACTGCATAGTGCCTACACTCTAACCACATGCAACCAAACACCAACGATTCAACACGTACATACCGGGCTGGAGTTGGAAAAAACTTTTCTCCGGAAACCCATAAATTAGGGGTTAAGGTGTGGCAGAGGGAAAGGGGTGGAGTGATGAAGGGTGGAACTTGAATAGCAGCGTCTGACAGTCAATGTATGTGTTTCAAAAAATTGGCAATAGGGGCATATGTGACAGTAAATGTGTTATACATTATTTAATTGGTCACAAGGAAGCTGCATTTTAAATTAGCTCGCAGGGTTATGACGCCTGCTGCAGAGATCATTGTGTGCCCAGAAATGGTGAGGGATTTGTAATAGTTATCAAATACCTCAACTAGTTAACACAGTTCTGGAAGAGTTTTATATTTTATCCGGTTACAGCTTTGACTCATAAAGTAGCATGGAGGGCTAATTTACCTGCTGCAAAGCAAATCATGAAAGATGCAGATCATAGGTTTGTTTTGTTTTATTAGATAGGTAAGTGACCTACAGCTTTTTGAGAGTGAGTATTTTGTTACTTCCAGCTCATAATGTGAAAGCCTTTTAGTATAGCAAAATGATCTGTTTACCGGCCTCAAAGAGCTGCTTGCAATCTTTAAGTCATGTGTTTCGATCCTTATTGTTTTTGTCTCAATCTGTTGTTATTGCAAGATTGCACAGAAGGGCTCCTTTGGAAAATAATGTTTTATTAGTAGAGACAACTACCATCACTGCATTAGCTTTGATATTCTAACGTTTTGTTTCTCTTGACCTTTCAGTCTTAACATATAATATCTACAAGATTGGCTGATATGTGATTTCTACACCTTATAGATTATAACCCTCATAGTCAAATGTAACATTTCCTGTAGATTGATTTACACATGTGTATGATTTATTGTGCCTCAGTGTGTCATGTATCGAGCTCTGACCCTGTACACTGAGGTGAGTAGCGCTATTAAACAATTAAAAAATAATAGCAGGTGCCATTTACATCAATATTTCTGTAATTACTCACACAGCCAGATACATCTTGCATTCTTAATATTGCAAGCACATCCCTTACATAAGGAGTAAGGGGTGATGTGAACCCCTTGCTTTAGCAGCTACAGTGGAGATGGAGTTCTCTGTTTGGAACTCGCCAGGCAAAGTCTCATAAATACTGTGAAAGGGTGGGTGGGTGCATGAGTGAGTGAAAGTATGGATGGATAGGTGTGTGAGTGAAAGGTTGGATGGGTCAGTAAAAGGATGGATGGATAATAACACTGATGAATGAGTGAAAGATGGATAAATGGATGAAAGATGGATGTAAGGATGGATGAATGGATGGATGAGTGAAAGAGGGTGGATGGATAACAAGGTGGATGGATGGTTAGGTGAAAGAATGGATGGATGAATGAATGAATGAATGAATGAATGGGAGGGTGGATGGATGGATGAATGGGTGGATGGATGGAAGACTGAAAGGGTAAATGGATGATAACACAAAGTATGGATGAATGAGAGAGCAAAAGTATGAATGACTGAGTAAAAGGATGGATGGATGGAGTAACAGGGTGGATGGGTGGATGAAGTGAAAGGGTGTATAGATGGTTGAGCAAAAGGATAGATGTATGGATGGATGAGTAAAAGAATGGAAGCTGGGGCATAATCCACCCCCTACTTTAGCAGCTAAAGCGGTGTTGAGGTTCTTGATGGACCTCTTCTGCCTGCAACTTGGCAGACAAAGGTGTGTGAGTGATAGTATGGATGGATAGATGGATGTGAGTGAAAAGGTAGATGGATAGCTGAGTGAAAGGCTGGATGGGTAGTTGAATTAACAAAAGGATGGAAGGATGGTTGAATGAAAGGGAGGGTGGGTGAATGGATGGATGAAAGGGCGGATGGATGGATAAGAGGAAGAGTGGAAGGGTGAGTGAAAGGGAGGGGGGATAGATGGGTGGATGGATGGATGGGTGAATAGATGGATGAGTGAAAGGGAGGATGATGGATGATGAAAGGATGGATGGATGAGTGAGTGAATGAAAGGATGGATGGATGGGATGAGTGAAAGGCAGGATAGACGGATAGATGAGTGGAAAAAAAACAAAGCGTGTCTACCGTGCTTAGCTTATTATAGGCCCCTGGGTGGACCGGGTCCTGTGGACATGAGAGTAATGAAGGAGGGGGGGTGTGCATGGGGCCCCACATCCTGGGGCTTATTATGCCCCGGGGACCACCCCCTACCCGGGGCTTATTTAAATATGAATGCAGAAGAGGCCCATATGGCCGCACCCGCTGTCCGGGGACCACCACCTCCCTGGGGCTTTACTGAAAATAAGTGTGATGGGCCGCCCCCACAGCACCGGTGGCCGCCACCGCCCCAGGGCTTCATTTTCAATTAATGCTGGGGCTTTAATTAAAATGAATGTAGGGGGGTGCTTGGGCCCCCCGCAGCACTGGGGACCACCACCTCCACATTCTTGTATGCCAACTACCACTCCTGTTACCTTCAGTAAGTCCCACACTGCGAGATTGCTGAGAGGTCTTCGTGGCCCCACCCCCCTTTCTCTATCACTCTGCAAACACGCCTCCTGGTGCACTACTAGTTGGGGTATTGAAGTCCTCTTGGCGACCTGGGGGCGAACAACCCCACCTGTTAACTTCAGCTAGTCCCACATAGTGGGATTGGTAATAGGTCTTCAGAGGCCACGCCCCCTTTATTCACCACTCTGACAAACGTGTCTCCTTAAATACTACAGATTGGGAAATGGAGTCTTCTTGGATGCTGAGGGAACTTGTGGGCCACAAAGCCCTACTGGTACTTTCTGTAAGTCCTACATGGCGGGATTTCTGAGAGCTGGTTAGAGTCCCCGCCCCCCTCCGCATCATGCTTCAAATGCCATTACTACTTAAATCACCATAGAAATCCACTTAAAAAAACAATGATTATAGGGACGTTATAGTTAGGAAATGGAATAAAAAAGAACCTTAAAAATTCACACAAAAAAGGGGCAGATTTACAAGCCCCTTGCGCCAATTTTGCGTCACTTTTAACATGGGAAAAGTGATGCATAAGTGGCGCATGGGGCTTGTAAATCTGCCCCAAAGATTATAGGCACGTTATATTTAGGCTCAAGTTTCACTCGTATAAAAACAGTGACGTTCTGCAGTTATAGTTTGCTGTGTTCACTATAACTCACGTCCCCGCAATGCACTGCTTATGACCTCACATATTACATCACTCTTGACGTGGTCAGTGACATTACTGATGACATCTCAAATCACATCACTGATTACATCATCCAGTGACTGAGAGTGTTTTTAAAATGTTTCTGAGTGTTAAATATATATACACCAATGTGTATTGATGAGTTAGTGGGTGTATGAGGGCCCGTATGGATGATTTAGTGGGTGCGTGACTGACTGTAAAAGTGAGTGATTATACGTGTCTCAGTGAATGTATGGGTGAGTGGCTAATTTGTGTGAATGTCTATATCAGTATGTCAGTTGGTGTGTAAGTGGCTGCTTAGGTTAGTGAGTAGGTACGTGAGTGGCTGTATGGGTTATTGATTGGTTTTCTGAGTATATGTATGGATTTACAAGTGTCTGTGTGGGTGGGTGCAGGCATGTGACTCCATGCATGGATGAGTGAGTGGGTGAATCAGTGGCTATATGGGTTCATGAGTGCATCTGAGAGGGGATGTATTGGTGGGAGAGTGTGCTTATGGCTGTGTTTCTGAGTGAATGGATGTGTCAGTGGTATATAGGTGAGTAACTGAATGTGTGAAAGGCAGCATAGGTGAATGTTGGAGTTTATAAGTGATTGTTTTGTGAGTGAGTGATTGTGAGAGTGCCTGTATTGTGGAAGAAAAAGCCTTTTTAGGTTTTAGGAATTCTTTCAAGAAACCTTGTGATGATGGGATGCAAGAAATGAAAGTAATAACAGTGTTACTTCTTCACACTTTTCAGGGGTATCGGCTGCCAACAAGATGTCCTCGACATATTGAATAAGAGCCATGCCTTTCGGTACAGGGAAAGAATCAAGCTGTCTTTTCAATGCCTGGCTATAAATGCTAGGACTCTCTGTATACCCCTGTGGAGCTCTACAGAATCTGAAGGATCTAAAGGCAGCCCTTAACGATGTTTTCAGGCCAGGTCGCTCCCCCAACGCGGTAGCACACACTGCTCCTGCCGTGCCCCTGAGCCCTGCTGCCTGCTGATTCGATCCCCGGTGGCCCAGTGGTGAGTCTCCTTCACTGGTACCTGTTGTTTCTCTGTGCCTCTTCTCCCTAATTCCTGTCTTTCTTTTTGCTATCTTGATTTCTATCTTTCTTTGCTTTTCCCACTGTTGTATCCCATTATTCTGTATTGCCTTGTCTGTGCCGCTCATTCCCCTCACCCCATCCCGTGTCTGCCCCGCATCTGTTTCCCGCCGCTGCCTCCCCTGCGGCCCGCCCCCGAGCCCCGATTCGCTCCCACTCCCTCCTCCCAGCTGCTCCTCCCTCCCTCAACCCCTCATAATGCAGGCCGCTGCGCAGCCACGCAGCAGACGCGGGCGCGCCGCTGCGCCGAAGGCACGCCTAAGGCAAGCCCGTCTGCGCCCGTCCGTGCCTGGACTGCGCCCAGTGCAATGACCCCTGGCCCCTGCAGCAGCCATACAACCAGGCTGAGCTACGACACCGCCACCCTCCACGCACTCAACACCGGCCGAGCATCCACCTGCTACCGAGCCACCCCAAAGCGCACCCATGGACCCTTCTCTTGCCCTTGCCCTCCGTGCAACTTCACTTGCCTCCGCACCGCCACCCCGCCCCCCGGACCATGCAACAACAACCACCTCAAGTGCATCCTTCTCAACACCCGCTCCGTCCACAAACACGACATCGAACTCTGGGACCTCCTCGACACAACTGCACCGGACGTCACCTTCCTCATGGAAACCTGTATGAACGCCTGCTTAGCCCCCGACATCGCCATAGCCATCCTGGACAGCTACAAGATCACTCGGAAGGACCGCATCAACCAAACCGGAGGAGAAATTGCCATCATCCACAGGAACTCGATCAGCGTCACAACCAACACCGAGGACGCCCTCCCCTCCGCCGGACATCTACACTTCCAGATCCATACTAACCCCAAGACCACCCTCAGAGGAACCCTCTTCTACAAAGCACAATTTATAGATAGCTCAGCTAACTATAACTACTGAATTTGTCTGGTTTTTTACATGTGAAATATCAGCCTAAATATAACGCCCCTGTAACCTTTGTTCTTTTCAGTGAATATCGAAGTTTTTTTATCCTATTTCCTAACTGTAAAAGCCCTGTAACCTTTGATTTTTTTCAGTGAATATTAAGGTTTTTTAAATGTTAATTCCTAACTATAACTTACCTGTGTCCTTTCATGTATTTCAGTGAATTTCCATGGTTTTTATGTAGCAATGGTCTTTGCAGAATGGTGGAATGGTGTGGAAAAGGGGCAGGGCCTCTGACCAGCTCTCAGAAGTTCCACTGAGTGGGACTAATAGAAAGTACCAAAAGGGCTTCTTGGTCCCCAAGGTCCTTTCAGATCCAAGATAACTTTATTTCCTAACCAGTATTATGCCAGGAGACTTGTTGGCAGAGTGATGTAGAAAGGGGGTGGCCTCCAAAGACCTCTTAGCAAATTAACTGTGTGAGACTTGATGGAGGTAACAAGAGGGATACTTGGCCCCCAAATACCCTCAATAGCCAATGAGACTTCATCCCCCAATTAGTACTATGGCAAGAGGTGGCAAATTTGCAGAGTGATGGAGAAGGGGCATCCTTGATGATTGCACAGGTAGTGCCTGTATGATTCTTTGAGTGGCATTGCCAAGGATAGACTGCAAATATTGGGTCTTTTTTAACACCGCAACACCAGAGGTCGCAATGACATGAGTAGTCACGAATACAAATGACTAAGTGAAAAACAGATATATACCCATATTTTACACAGAGTTTTAATCTAGCTGTTTAGTAGCATATTAGTTTACCTTTATTTTAACAACACATCTATAAAACATGAACAGTTTCAAAACATAACTTAACATCTGAAATCACAAATAGAACATAACTTCCAAACACCCATCAAACTACCCATTGTCACCCAAACAAATGGTGAATGAAAAACTTTTGCCAAACGATTGCAATGCACAATCTCAAAACATCACATGACCGTGAAAGTACTGAATATCATTGGATAATATACTGTTCAGTAAAATGAATAGGAAGTATATACCTACTCCTCCTTGAATCTTTTTTTCCAGACGTTTATTGTGAGTAGGTGGTATATTTTGACTGGAGACATTTTTTGGACACATGTGGGACGTCGTTCACGTTTATATCATCTTTAATGTTATTATACAAAACGTCTCCAACTGCCGATCAAGCAGAAGGAAGCTGGAAGACCATCTACATCACTGGCAGCAGCAATAATTCCGGCCAGAAAGTCCCTTTAGAGGTACAGGCTACTAACAGATATGGCTTCAGAGTTTTCAAGAATGGCCACGTATTGCATGGACTGTAGTGTTGTTATAACAGCTAGTGAGCAGTGTGATACAGATATTTCCAATGCTGCCAAATATCATACATGGTAATTTTTCACCCTTTTATATGTTTTGTACATTTCATAAGAGGAGTTCATAGTGAGAAGCAAGAAGGCAATGCAAAGTTGAAGGACCCTCAACGACAATAGCAGCACAACAACACTGATGCAGCGAGTCCATTCAAAAGTCCAATCTCAACTTCAAGATTTGGCTCCACAGTTTTCTCCTATGGCATCATACTGCATAGATTGTGGAGTTATAGTTAGTGTTGGAGAGCAGTCACGGCCATTCGCAATGCTGGAAAGAATAATAAATGTTGATTTGTTTTTATTTTTGTCCCTTCATAGTTTTTCTACATTAGCAGGCATGTTATTATCTTACAAAATGGGTATCTAATATCTATGCGTTGTTCATTTTATTATTTTCCAATTTATTGGAACACTACTTACATATAACTTTCCGTATAAACAAGTCACACCGTCCCTCTACACATAAATACACAGGTAACTTTTGCCAATTATCTTAATTTACTTTTAAAATGTTTAAATATAGGTCAACATTCTGTGTTTAAATCTTCTAGCAAGTGCATCAACATCATATACAAAAATCCTCTGTTTTTTTTATAGAACACTGTGTTACATTTTGTAATCTCTTTTTTAAAACTATCAACTGTAATATATGTGTCTTGTTCTGCAACTCCACCTCTTAACGACTCTTCATTTTCCCTAGAATCCTGTTCAGGAACAAACAAACGAAACAGCACATCACCACAAACCTTTTCTATATCTGCCACACTACCATACTAAAGTGCTGCACTTATTTCTCCTAAACATAAAGCAGGAGTTTCACATAACACAGCCTCCTACCTAAAGTTTGCATTGGTGAGTGGTATTTTTTGGCTGATCTTGCGGCATGTCAGCTATCTCAATTGGTGCAGGGCCCTACACACTCTGCGGGCCATTTACTGGACCCAGTTTTTCTAACCTGTCTCTCCTGACTGTCCACCCCCCTCCCCAATGTGCTGGTCTGATCACTATTTAATATCGGTGAGACTCTTCGGGGTTGTGCCCGCAAGAAGGGTATCACAGAATCTTTTACTTAGACGCCACTGGCATAAACTCAATAATGCTCAATTTCATGACCTTCTCTCCATCACCATGCCTAGCATTCCAGATGACTCAGACATGGCCGGTAGATCACTGTCGGACTGGATTCTCTGTGCTCTGGACTCACTCATTCCTGTAAAGTGGTCAAAAAGCCATAACACCAAATCCAGTCCCAGGTACAATGCGAAGCTCACCTTCCAGCGTAAAGTGCAAAAGGCTGGAGAGAACCTGGAGAAGGGACTATGACCCAAACCTGAAGAGGTCCTATCAAGTAGCGATGAAAAAATATCATAGGGCTATCCAGACGGAACGGGCAACCTACTATATGGATGAGATCAGGAGTAGTAATAACCCATTCAAAAGTGTCTTTTCAACACTCAAAGAACTTAAATCATCCACGGCCACTAATGCAATCCTGATATCGTCAGATGAGGAATGTGATGCTCTAGCCTCCTTCTTTGTGGCGAAGGTGAATAAGATCTATAAATCCTTCCCACAGGCAGCGCTATGTTCTGACCTTGTGCCTAGACCCCCACTTTGCACACTCTAGCCGCTTTTCTGCCTATCTCCCAAGAGGAGTTGTCCGTTCTATGTAGCAAGGTCAAGTCTGGCTCCCACACCAACCCTCTTAAGCCTGACCACTTCATGAAAATGTTACCTGTGCTCATTGCACCCTTGAGAGAGGTGATCAATCTATCTTTCTCTATGGCTGTTGTCCCCAACTCATGGAAACATGCTAGGGTGGTGCCCTTGTTAAAAAAAACAGTCTTGACGCAGCCAAACCAGAGAGTTTCTGCCCCATCTCCTTCCTGCCTTGGGTTTCCAAGATCTCTGAGGCCTACGTCAATTCGATCTTAAAAGGGCTATCTGGAGTAAAATAACATACTAGACCCCTGTCAGAATGGTTTCCATCCTGGTCACAGCATGGAATCTGCTCTGCTCGCCGTGACCGAACATCTGAGACGGGCCCTAGATGAGGGTCATACCTTGGCACTGATCTTACTAGATCTTAGTGCCGCGTTCGACATTGTGTGCCACCAGATCCTGCTGAAGCAGTTGGAGGAGGCGGGCATCGTGGACTCGGCCCTGGACTGGCTTGTCTCTTTTCTTTCAGAGAGGACCTTCCAGGTAGCAGCCCCCCCTTTCATTTCTAGAGTCCATACTACCAAACAGGGGGTGCCGCAGGGCTCAGGCTTGAGCCCCGCCCTCTTTAACTTGTATGTTCAACCGCTAGCCAAGGTGGCTAAGAACAGAGGGCTTACAGCAGTTTCATACACGGCTGATAGACAGTTGGTAGTCAACCTCTCTGACGACTCCACTCGGGATGCTTGCAAGTTCCAGAGTGATCTTGAGGCCGTTGCGGAGAGGATGACTGCCAACTGTCTCCAGCTCAATGCCAGCAAGTCTGAGGCACTGCCGGTCGGGAAAGATTCTGAGCTGTGGAGCGAGAACTGGTGGCCTACCACTATGAGACATGCACCTTCCCCCAAACAGGTGGTAAAAAATCTGGGTGTCTGGGTAGACTCCGCTCTTAGCTTTCAGACCCAAATCAAGAAGGTGGCGGGGACCTGTTTTGGTATACTATGGGGGCTCAAACCGTTACTGGGGGTTTTTTACCCCCCCCCCATTAGGCAGGTTATTGTTCAGGCTTCCATTCTGTTGAGACTAGACTATGCCAGCTCACTTTATCTGGGGTCCAACAAGTCTGAAATTGTTAGAATCCAAAGGGTCCTACCTAGGACATGCTCAGCATCTAGTGCTAGCCATCGGCTTCACTGGCTGCCTGTGGCCAAACATATAGAGTTCAAGTCTCTATGTATGTCATTTAAAATCTTGAACTCTTCATCCCCAGGTATTCTGGTCAATCTGCTTGCACCATACACCCCCTCCCGCCAACTTTGGTCGATGGGGCAGCATATGGCAGCTATCCCTTGGGTTAGGAGGGTCCATGCTGGGGGGCGTTCCTTTCGTACTCTAGCTCCAAATCTTTGGAACACACTCCCTATTTCCATCCACGGCCTTAAGAATTATTTGGCATTTCGTAAAGCAATCAAAACGTTCCCTTTTCCTCCGTTGTAGGCGGTGCAGTTTTCTGCCATCAGTGCCGGACGCCCCTTTGCTGGGACAGCTGAGCACTTTATAAAACCACATAGCATGACTTATTTTGTGTTTTAAACTTTGCAGTGAAATGATACTTAGGAATTTCGTTAATATATCAATGGACTACTTTTTAATACTAGCAACGCTACTACAATTTCATTTGTATGCAGTATCCTGACTACGCCTTCCTTGTCCCTCTTCTGCAATAACTTCATCTACATTTCTAGGTACCATCACCTCTTTTGCTAGAGGACTACCATTCTTCATTTCATAACATCATCCTCTTTAATCAATAGCATGAACTAATTTATTATCCTGGAGATAGCTTTCTTCATTAAAGATAGCCTCTGTTCAAGAAGTATGTATCCATTGTCCACTAAAAACTGTACAACAGTTACTTCTATTCACAAATCTTTTTTTCTGATTTGGTCTCCTCATGCACAACACTATTTTGCCAAGACTATTCAGTCTATTTAGAACCAACATGAACGCTTCCTCTTCAAAGCAAAGGCCTTATAAACTACTCTCTCAACTCGTTCTTTCTGTTTCACTACATCTCTTCATCTAAACGTTTTAAATGTAACACTAAGTTTACAAGGCTGTAACTATACAATCATTATAACATTTGCGCAGAACCTATGCAGCCATCTAAACACCAACTTACAACCCATTCAGTCATTGAAATACTGATGCACAGGCATGCACTAATGAAACACTGAGGCTCTACTCATGTACTCATGTAATTACGTAAAGAGTACCATTGTAGTAAACATATCACTTATATTTTCTAGAGACTACATATTCCTCAGTAAAACTTGTAAATACATGGGTTTTGATTGAATACATCAATACTCCCTGGATGATCGAATGAGTGCATATGTAATGCCTAGGTGATCCCTTGAGGATACAAGTAGTGCCTAAATGATTCCCTGACTATGTGTAACTTCATGGATCATTCCATTTCTGCATACTTACTGCCTGTGCGTCTGCATGAGTATACTACTAGTATGTGGGTGTTTGGATGAGTGCATGAGTAGAGCCTGAATGATTTGACAAGTGCGTGACTAATGCTTCAATAATTCAATACATGCATAGATACTGGTAGGATATTTAAATGAGTACAACTCTAGTGCCTGGATGATTGCAAGGGTGCATAAATAGTACATAGGTTATTAATGCAGTGCCTGGATAGTGCATACATGATTGTTTAAGCCCATGCATAGCACCTAGCCTATTGGATGAGTGTTTCAGCAAATGGATATTGCCCATTTCTTTTTGGTTGACTGAACAGGCAGTGCCTGAATGCTTACATAACTATATGAGTAGTGCCTGGAGAATTGAATAAGTGCATTAACAGTACCTACCAAAAAATACATATAAAATTGAGCTTGAGAAATTTAAGAAACTCAAACACCATGCTATCAGGGATTATATTGCAGAGCATATTAAATCCTCAAACAACTTGACGAAAGAGATGTTCAATCTAGTGCAAGGATTTGTTAAACCCCAGACTTTAAAGAGCTCGGTTACCTCCTCACCTATTCTTCGTGAAGGCCTAGCCATTTACTTTCAGAAGAAAATCCAGACAATGTATAGTTCCTTCCCGCAGTCAGAGTAGATAGACAAACCCCCCTGACCTTCCCAATCAGTTAACCAATGGTCAGAAATCTGCCCTTTCAGCTTAGATACTTCATTTGCTGATCTAAAGAGTATAAGCTCAGGCTCACCTATGGACCCTTGTCCGGCCAGGTTTTTAAGCTACTATCCACTTGCTTCAACCCGATCCTGCACTCTATTTGGAATTCCTCTTTGAGATCAGGCTCCTTCCCTGCATCCTGGAAGACAGCACATGTGAGACCTATCTTAAAGAAAGAGGATGCTGACCCAACTATCCTCAAAAATTAAAGGCCGACCTCCCTTCTCCCCATACCCGCAAAAATCCTGGGGAAAGAGGTCCAGAGACAGTTATCAGCCCACCTTGAGTCTAATTCCCTTCTTCACGATTCTCAGTCAGGCTTCAGGGCTGGATATAGCACTGAGACAGCTCTGTTTGAGGTTGCAGAGACTGTGCGTGAAACTGTTGATCAGGGAAATTGCGCAATGTTGGTGCTACTGGATCTCTCCGCGGCCTTTGATACGGTCTCCCACTGGATACTGATCAAACGGTTGGAAATGATGGGTGTAAAGGGTACCATGCTTGCTTGGTTCAAATCATTCCTTGAAGACAGGTACCAGCTAATCTTCCTCCACCCCCACATCTCATCGGCTAAATCCCTAACATGTGGTGTGCCCAAGGGGTCGGCATTGAGCCCAACACTTTTTAATGCCTATATGACCCCTCTGGCCTATCTGGTCGAGGAATGGAATGTTAAGGCTGTCTCCTACGCTGATGACACCCATCTGGTGTTCTCCTTTAAAGAGCACATGGAGGCAGCCTTCTCTAACTTCAGGCAGAGTCTGCTCAATATCGCATATTGGATGACAGACAAATGCCTGAAGTTAAACACCGACAAAACAGAGGTGCTATTTTTTAATCAGGTGCAACCGCCCAGATCAGAACTATGGTGGCCTGTGGAGCTCAATCCTCCCCCGGAACCTGCCCAGGTGGCAAAAAACATGGGCGTCAAATTTGAATCTGCACTCACAATCAAAGCACAGGTTAATTAGGTCTCCTCTCAATGTTTCTGGAAACTACATTTACTCCCTATGGATAGCAGGAAGACGGTGGTTCATGCCTTGATCACCTCACAATTAGACTACGTCAACAGTCTGCATACTTAATTAGGAAACTTCAGATCATCCAAAATTCAGCCGCAAGGCTGATCAGGAACGTCCCACTCCACCATCACATCTCCCCTCACCTGCAGAGCCTTCCCTGGCTTGCAGTAAAGAAAAGATAGAGTTTAAAGCACTAACCATAGCACATAGGGCTTTGAGGGAGAGAGGTCCTAACTACCTTAAAGCACGAGTACAGAAATATAATTAGACTAGATCCCTTAGATCGAACCATCAGGAACTATTATTGGTTCCTCGCTATAAAAAAGCGAGAATCGGTGGGTGCTCGTTTTCTGTTAAAACAGCTGCACTCTGGAACACCATGCCAATACACATCAGGAAAGCCAAGTCAGAGAGACTGTTCAGGAAAACATTAAAAACCTGGCTGTTCAGCCTTCCATGAATCGCCGTGCTACCATCATACTGCTGCTGCTAGCGCCGGGACACCCCTGTTGGGGGTAGCTGCGTGCTCTATAAGTGGTAATAATAATAATAATACCAAGTATTACTTCTTTCTAATTCATATACAGGCAGACAACATGTTCTCATCTTTTATTTCTCTCTACACTAATCATGTTTATTAATTTTACTAAAAGTACTACAAATCCCAGAGTGCAAATGACTAATGTATCTATTCTGCATATGATGATTAGACTTTTAAAACATTCTTAGTTCCTCATTGCAACTTTCCGGAAGACTATACTGTTATTTTCCAATAAAATACACAGTTTAATAAGCAAGCACTAATTAATGTTTCACCAATAACATCTTAAACACATATCTTCTAATAAATACAGTTCATCTCATATATTTTTTCTCATCACTGTGATACTTCTTTTAATCAAACTCCCATATACATCTTCATTTCTAATGTACATTTTTTAAATATATACAAAGTTATATACATACCACTTAATTCAGTTTGTAGATTATATTGTTGTTCTAGCTCTTTCTGCATAGTTTTGACACTGTTAATGTGTAAAAACTAAGCACAGAATGGTGAACCACTCTCATACAAAGCAAGTCTAAAATGTCAACCTGTTCAATTTTCCACTCTGTCATAATGAGAAAGGTAGCAAAATACAATCATGTCTTTTATTTTATACTACTGCATCTGTTAACCTTTCCCTCTCTTTCAAAACGAGGTTCCTGTCGAAGCGTTTTCACGATGTGTGCGCGATCAACGTGGAATAATTGCGAAAACAGACGAAAGTTCAAACCTATATCTAGCTTAATTTTTCTGAAATTTAAATACTACTCAACAGTTTATTACATACTCCTAAGTTGGACATTAAAACTTGCCATTACTTACATTGTGACATCACTCCCCAACTTTAAAAAAAATGTTCTGTCTCTTTAACACCCTTCCCCCAAAAACAGTCTTGTTTCAATGTACCTAGCAACCCAGTGGAAGCAGTAGGTAAAATGTTCACAGCATGTTCTAATAGGCCCATGCTGCTTCCAAATAAGATAAAGCAGGTGTGCCTTATTCATAGGTTAAAAACATATCCATGTCTGTATTTCATTTATTTTCTTAAGCAACAGCCAATAATAAGACTTCTTGTTAAGGCATCCAACACACTACCTAATTTTATTCACTTTCATTCTGACAGCATCCAATGAAATATATATATATTGAAGTCTTGACGGAAAGGCTGCCTCAGCCTAACAGGTCGGGGTTTGGTAGCAGAGTAACTGCTATATAAAAAAGGCTTTTCCTATGAAAACTAGTTTCTAACTACCTACTGGCGTACTTGGGACCTAGTTACCATAGGAAAATGGCAATCTTCTATTCGCAATACCTTTGCCGCCAATTGATGAATCTTCGTGAAATTTTCCAAACTAATTCGTTGTTGAGATCAGCTCCTATGTTGGAAGTTTGGGGGTGTTTCATCAAGGGGGAGCCGAGAAAAAAGGGGGGGTCCCAAAACGTGTTTTCTCCTTGTTAATTTCCATAGGAAACTTTAGACAAAGCTACAGGTCGAATGGGTGAACGGAATTACCCCAAATTTGGCAGGTAGAAGGGTCTTGGTCTAGAAGGCACATTTTTGTTTATTTGGTGTAAATTCGTTCAGTAGTTTTTTAGAAATATTGAAATTTACAGATATCGATATTTGGGAATTCTGCCATCTGAATGGCTGATGCGTTACGAGCATGAGCTTGCTGCTGATTGGCTGCAAGCGGTGCAAGCGGTTGCAACTAGGAAGTGTTGATCGCCATTTGACCCGTACTGGTATGAAAGTCCTGGGGTACGGAATATATGTGAGGTATTGTCTAAAGTCTCATGCTGCTAAGCTGAGCTGCTGCCGGAGTCGGAGATTAAAGCGTGAGCCCAAACTGTGTGTCATATGCTGTGAAGTCATGTGCTCTAGCCGCTGTGCCACATCTGTGCAAGTAGTATCAGCATGTAGTTATAGCTACTTGGATGAACTTTTGTTTAAAATATTGTAGTTTGTGTATGGTGCCTAGGCGGTGTATTTATGGGTGAGTAGAGCTGGGGATCAAAGTGAGAGGTCTGTGCTGCAAAGTGAGATGGTGTGGCCACTGCGCCACAGCTGTGTGGAGAATACATTTTGGCGAGGGTGCAGGAGTTGGCGTTATATGGCCCTAAAATAGCAGGCCTAAGTTGTAAGTTATAGGGTGGCTCTAAAAAGAGCCCTTGTGTTCATTAGTTGGAGCTACATATAAGTGCGGATGCACAGCTTCAATTTATTCAGGAAAACTCGGTTTCCCTGATCTGTGAAGTGTACTCCATCACTTCTGTATATATCTGCCATATCAAAACGCATGTTGTTGTTGTATATGGACCCCATTTTGTGGTCTCTGAGGTATGCAGAGACAGCTTTGTTGACTTTTTCCCAAGATTGTTCAATCTGAGGACAAAATTGTTTGGACCATTTCCACTTCTGTCTTTGGCATATATTAGAATATACAAAGACAGTCTGAGGCAAAAGTAATATCAATTGTCCAAAGGTGTCCTTCATAAGCATTTCCAAACCTACCCCACAGTGCACAATCATGAGGTCAGGGTGTTGGAGATGCAAACAGGTTTTAACCAAAGGCAACAATTGGTGCCACTTCAATCCTCTCTGTCCAAACCATTTAATGTCCACATTTTGTAAACCTAGGTCTAAGTCAATACGTCTCTGTTCTGCATACATCTTGCACCAGAAAACATAGCTATGTCCTACGATCCACACTAGCATTTTGAAGGTATGGCTGGAAGGTATGGAAAGATGTCTGTAGCTCATGCAATTCCTTCGTAGAATAAGAGATATGTTTAAAGATGGGGAACTAGTTTCTTTTCGCATACAAAACGGTACCTGATTGGGAGATGAAAAGCATTGTTTTTTAAAAGTAGGGTGCACATTCGTTTTTGTGGAAAAGTATCTTTGTGATTGGTTAAGAAAAAGCAGCAACTCAACCACACCTGCTACTTGCATTTGGAAGGCACCGTTCAAACTTAAAACAATCGTGAACTTTTAACCTGCACGTGCCGTTAAATGTTTGAGAAAATGCTGCAAAAAAATATCGTTAGGTTTAAAAAAAATTGATGAACTTTTAACCTCCACGTGTTGTAGAATGTTCTAGAAAGTGTGTTGATAGAATACGTTGCATTTCTGATTTCCAATGGAGGCCCGTGTTAACACCAGAACATGGGCTTCTATTGGAATTCTCTACGGCATATTATCAAACCCATTATCACCGTTTCAGCTGCAGTTTCCTGCCGCTAAAGCGGCGATAATTTTAACACTGTTCCGTGATAATATGCCCCTTAGATTCTAGTAGAATTACATACTAACATTCTACTATGATAATGTGCCCCTCGGTATGTAATGTTAGAATGTAGGGCTGTCATGAGGGGAACCTTGCGGAGTTTGCACACGGTGCTGAATTAGACGGTTGCTTTGCTGTCTGCTCCTGTTGGTGGTTGTTTCAGGTGTCTTGTTTTCTTGTAATAAATCTACTTATTGGATGCACTGCTGTCTGCCTCTTCACTGCATAAATTTGGTGAGGAGCGGGAGAAGGTAAAAAGAAGGCACCACTCACAGATATTTCAAAATTGCTTGCTCTGTGCTGAAGACCCGTTTTCATCGTGTAGCTGTTTCTACTCATGCCAGGGTCGTCGGCTCATTGAACTATGTCATCCAACTTCTGGTAGGATTTATATTTTTAGATTTTGAGCTTCCTCTGCTTCTTCACTACATTCTGGTCGCTGTGCTACACATGTGTAAGTAGTGTTAGTATGCGTTTATACTTACAAATGCATCATGGTCCTAGGAAGGGCGACCTCTCAAGCGCAGCTCATATAGTGTTCCGGGGTGTGCATTCGCGGGACATTTGTGTTTGCTTTTAGAGAGTGGTGCATGGCTTCCACCCTGTGATAGCAAATACTTGTTTGACTACTTGAAGCGAGAGGAGGAAAACCTTGCATCGCTGTAATAGAGGGGATGCAGATGATAAAAATGGAGAGAAAAGAACAAAAGGGGTCTCACCCGTTCTTTTAAATAAGGCCCCTGGTGGGTAATGTTCCGTAGCAAATCCAATTAATATATTGCGGGGTCTCTGTAGGACTGGGGATCTTAATGTCAAATGTAAACTAGGCGCGGAAGGGCACAGAGACGTTCTGCAGCCTAGGGGAACGCCACCTTCCTGGGTATTGTTTACTTAATGTTCGGGGGGTACGAGACCAAATGAAGTCCGGGGATCGCCACACTCCAGGTCTTTATTTAAATATGCAGGGTGGGCCTCGGCAGTCCCTGAAGCCTCGGTGGTCCTAGGCAGTGCCTTATTTGTTATAAAGTGATAAACTCATTGAACTCTTGCAGTTGTACAGTTACCCAGGCTTCATTTGTCTAATAGTCAGTTAGATTATGTTTGGTAGGTGCACTCTAATATTAAATAATGTTGTCCTTTAAATCTCCTATAAACAGATGATTTTCACAATAAATAATAGACAAGTGTTGTCAGAAAAAGAAGACCTATACACTCAGTTATTTATTTGAAAAAAGTAACCTTTATTAAAACTGAAATAAATCGAAATGTAATTTTAAAAGAACAGTATAATAAAAAAACAAACGTGAGTGGAAGCAGCATAGGAAACCTGCAAGACAAAATAAAACATAAGTATGTGTGCTATGTGGAAGAGGTAAAGAAAGTTAGTCCGAATGAAAGGACCATAGTGAGAATGGAAGGGAGGGGGAGTGGGTGGAAGGGAGAAGGGGAGGGAGGGTCAAAAGAAGAGAGGGAGGAGGAGACAGAGCTTCGGCCTATTGTACCCAGCCCTTAGTGTTTACCCTCCGTCACCCGTTTGACTAGGATGCTGGGGTCTGTGAGAAAGAGTGTGATTCAGCAAGTCCTTAAAATTAAATACATGAGGCCAGAGATTATGGGCCATATTATCAAGGAAGGGCGATAACATTATCGCTGCTTTAGCAGCAGGAAACTGCCGCTAAAGCGGCGATAAGTGGTTGATAATTTGCCCTTGTGAATTGCCTTAGAAGCCCAGGTTCTAGTGTGAACCTGGGTTTCTATGGGAATTCACAAGGGAATATTATCAACCCCTTATCGTCGCTTTAGCTGCAGTTTCCTGCCGCTAAAGTGGCGATAATATCGCTGTTCTTTGATAATATAGTCCTACATTATTAGCTACAAGAAAATCGCTTGTATGCACCTGTGCCCCCAGGGTGCTGCACCCCGACCCCTTCCCCCCCACTGTGCTCAATTGTAGGTCTTGCACACCAAAGCTTCACAGCTCACCTGCCACCACTGGTGTGTCCCACGACGTGTCGGTGTAAGCTCCTAGTCCGGGGTACGTTTGTACGGTAGACCAGGTCTCCGGTCAGGGACGGTCTCTTGATACCACGATGGAAGGTGTCAGAATGCCAGGGCATCAATGTGGGGTCAGCTCCCGCTCTGCCCTTCTTGTGGCAATCAATGGAATATCTGAAAAGGGAGAAATAATTTAATGGTTGAAACGTCTGGAGGTAAATGAAGGTTTATTTCAAGCTTGATAGAAAATAGGAGTTGAGTGCATCCTTCGTTTTTGAAGTACGATCTACCAACTGTTAGTGGTAATCATGGTTCAAAGGGGAGTTGGAGTGCATGAGAATACATAAGGTTAAATAGTAATATGTTATGCCAACGTTCACATGCAAAGGAACAGAGGGCATGCTAGAAGCATAATATGCACGTGTAATGCAATGGTGGGAGCCTGTGTAATGTACACTTAGTAATTAGCTCACTACAGTGTTCCAAAAGCCTAAGCCACGTGTCTCTAGGGCACCGGTGCCGGCTGGCTTAGGCCTACAGTACGGTCCAGCTGGTCCTTAAAATTAGACCGATGCGACTGAATGAGGTCAGAGATCACATCATTACGCACGGCAATATCGTTTGTTCACACCTGCGCAGCCAGGCTGAAGCACTCTACCCCTCCCGCCGCACTGTGCTCAATTGGAGGCCCTGTGCAATCAGGCTGCTCTGCTTACCTGCTGTCATTGTTGTGTGAGCGAACAAAACGGGCAGCAGTGCTCATAATTCAGATAGTATGTTGATTGCAGGAGAGTGTTTAACTCATGGATGCCTTTCATAGACGACGGGCAGTAGGGCTCACAATTTAGAACCCGTCTTGATTGCCAGGATGGTGTACACCTTATGGATGCATTTCTCTTTATTATTGCGCATTGTAATATGCGAGGTGGATGCGGCATATCATTTGAGGTAGTGTGGAAGAAGAGGGACGTGTGGCGTCATGGTTATCTTATTTATAAGTACGGAAAGTGGGCTGGGCTTGCATACGCCAGGCCAGCGTAGGGGTCTGAATAATTGTTCTGGGAACTTGGGTGTTGTTCAGTTCCTGTCTGGCCAGGAAGTGCACTTATGTGTGCTTCTTTTGTAGTTTTAACCTCGCAGAGTGTGCAATTTAGACGGAAACTATTGTTAATGAGATGGCATGTGACCAAGGATGTGCAGTCTGCCCGTGGCTGATGATACTCCTTAGAGTCACCAATACCCAGGCCAAAAGGCAGCAGAATAATGTGCACACACACACCAGGGGCATCGTGTAACACATATTTGTTTTTCGATGGAACGTTTGAGATGCATGCAAACACACGTGGAAGGCTAATGGACAGAGCATGAATATTGATCAAGATGATCGTTGCATGTTGTGTGTAGTATGAGATATGTGTATACAGGAAAATACTTTTCAAAAAAGCTTTCTAAGCAGAAGAGGTGTCTCTCATCAAACGCTGTAGAGAGAATGAGTAAAATGGGTGGGGTCGTACAACTTTTACAATGGAAAATGTTATGAACCAATCAAATGCTTTTTTTTAAGGTCACATGGCAATTGCGCACAGGGGAGCAAGAAGGCCGCACCCGACGCGATTTTTACAAAATATATTTATCATAATATAAGTTTATTACAGTTAAAAATATAAATGTTTAAAATAATTTAGATTTTGTGTGCTCTCATATACTGTTTAAAGTTATTTAGATATACTTTTGAGACAAAACATAAATAAAAAAGGGAATGGTGTACTTGGCGCGATACTATAAGTCTGTGACGTAACACAGGGCCTGGCAGCGTGCACTCGTCGAATACGCAAAGGGCAGTGGGTTCGACCCCATATGTACATGACCTAACGCGTGGCTTGGTACTGCGTACCCGTTGGATACCAAAGTAGCACCTGGGGTGACTTCATGCGAATATGATGTTATGCGGGACGCGGTGCCACGAACTTGTCGGATACGAAATGCACATCATTTACGAGTTTAGCAATTTGGCGGATAAGATTCTTGTGGTGATGGAGCTTTGTACGCAGTTTTCTCACCCAAAAAAAATATACATATTTTTTGGGGCAGATATAAAACATTACGTATTTTTTAAAGTAAAAAAAATGAAATATAATAAAGTTCCAAAATATTAAAAAATATAGTAGAAAAAATATAGGTTTTATAAACATTAAAATATGAAATTAACATTTAAAAACCCTTTGAAATTCACTGAAAAAAACCATAGGTTTTACAGACGTTATAGTTAAGAAGTATCATTTAAAAAACCTTAGAAATTCACAAAAAAAAACGTAGGTTTCAGGGACGTTAAAGTTAGTTGAACATTTGACTTATATAAAAGCATAGAAATTCGCCTGTTATAGTTAGTTGAGCTAACTATAACTGGCGTGCCCACAATGCACTGCTGATGATGTCATATATTACATCACTCATGACATGGTCAGTGACATCACTGATGACATCACTGATGACATCTCAAATTACATCATTCAGTGAATATATATATATATATATATATACATATATATATATTCACTATATATATATATATATAAACACACTGGTTAGAGCCTAGTTTCCATTGGAAAAGTGTTTTTGACTTGCTTATAACTTTGATGCTTTCTGGCAAATCTTTGTGAAATAAACAAAAAGTGACCTCCTGATTCTAGTTGTGCATGGAAAGTTTAGCGGTAATTCATCAAGCAGCGACCGAGAAAAAGGGGGTGGGGTAGTGCATTTCCCATGTTAACTCCCGCAGAGATTTTAGCCAGTACTACAGCCCGAACTGCTAGACAGAATTATACTAAATGTGGCCCTTGGTCCAGAAAGAGCCCTTTTTGTGTTTTGATCTAAATCCGCTCAGTAGTTTTCAAAATATTAAATGAAAACCAAATTTGTATATCCAGGGACCCAGACGCTCTGCGAATCAACCCAATTTTGTACAGAGATCTGATTGGCAGCCAACACTCTAACCAGGAAGTGTTGGCAGCCATTTTGAGACTTGGATTTAACGGAGTCCCAAACAAAAAGAGTAAAAAAAAGAGACGGGGTATGCTAGGAATATCCTGCTTTCCTAGGCCTAGTGCTGGGGTCACTCAGGGACCACACCATGGCCCCAAAATATTTGTTAAAACATTTTCATGACAAAAATCCTGTATATTTTTTTTGAAAGCAAGGTCTTCTGTGCTTGTTTGTATAAAAGTCCCCATGTCGTCCAGCCCCTTGGTGCTTATTTTTATATATATTATGAGGAGGGGGATGCATTCAGCTTCCCTCCCTACTGCCAGTATGGGCCCTGGGGACTGCCGCCTCCTGGGGGACAGGCAATTTACAAAACATGAGGATGAGGGCCACACTCTTTAGTTTAAAATTGCCCCAGGGGCCACCACCTCCTTGGGGTGAAGGAAATTTACGAAAAGGGAGGGAGAGCTGCGCAACCCTCTCCAGGGCCATATTCTACACCTAGGGACCAAAACCTGGCCGGGGCATGGTCATATTTAAACCAGGAGAGGGGCTGCACGGCCCCCTACCCAGGTCATCTTTGACTCTGGCAACTACTACCTCCCCGGGGCAGGCCCTATAAGAACAAAGGAGGGGGCATGTGGCCCCCCTCCTGGAGCCATTAATGCCTCAGGGGACGCCATCTCCCTATGTCCGAGGGTGCCCACCCCTAGGACTGAGCTGTTTGCTCTTGCTTGGCGGGAGTTTTGACAGCTCCTGCCAAGCAGAAGCAAACAGTAAGTCCACTCCCATTGAGCGGGAGCAGGAAAACGGATCCCTCTCGCTGGGAGGGGACTTTTTGTCTGTTTCCTTGCCTGTTTTCAAGCGGGCAGGGAAACTGATGAAAAATGTATTCCAACATGCAGGGAGCAGCATTTTTTGCTGCTCCCTATGTGTGGGAGCAATGCCGTCTGCCGATGGAGGCAGGGAGCCGGCAAGGACTGTGGGGGCATTGCAGCTACTCTTGCGGTCTCCAACACTGCCCTGGGTGGCATCAAGAGGCCGGGCTATGAAAGATGGGATCTCTGGAGCAAATATCAGCACAAGAACGGGGGCATGGTCCCCCATCCTCATGAATGTTTTGTTGTCCTCTCCTGGTGAGAGCAGAGTCCATGGTTCTCTTAAATTACTACCAGTACGCAAATATTGAAATCACCTGGAAGCTGTGCCTCTTTGGTCCCAACCCGTATACCTTAAAAGTGTGTAACTGTCTTCCCAGCATGATGGACAGCTTACCAAAAGGCCACCCCCAGGCCCCACCAATTTTAGTGGTGCATTCTTGATGCCAAAGAATATGAGGACATCTCCACCAAATCACTTGTTTGATCGAGATTCCCCTATTTGTAGTCTTGCTGTCTTTGGCTTGCCCCTGTCTTGCCACTGGTTTGACAGTTGACACAGTAGCTAATGAACTCCTTACCTTGTCAGACATAAGGGGCCAATAGAATTGGTTGACCAGCCTGCTCAAGGTCTTGGTCTGTCCCAGATGTCCAGCTAAGGGGATGTCATGAGCCAATATCAGGTGGAACTCTCTATACATCTGGGGGGGCCCCCACTCTCCTGGTTGCCCCTGTTTTGAGGTCCCTGACCTCAGTTTGGCTTCAGGTCTGGCCACAGTACTGAGTCTGCCTTGGTAACTCAGAAGAGATAGGACTTATTATGGACAATGGTGGGTGGCCTTTGGGGACTTCAATTCAAACTTGTTCACCCTGCCTTGTGGGGTCCCCCAGGAGTCTTCGCTCTGGCCTATGTTATTTAATATTTATGTGCCCTCTTTAGCCAAGCTTGTTTATTCTTTTGGTTTTACCACAATTGCTTATGGTGGCGATACTCAGATCATTGTGTCAATCTCAAGCAATGTAGAGGAGTTTGCAGACCCGTTCAATAGATGTTTGAAGGCTATTTTCAGCTGGATGAGTGGTAACTGCCTTAAGATGCACTCCCAAAAAATAGAGGTTCTTCTTTTTGGTAAAGATGTTGCCTTCTGTAAACAATCATGGTGGACTAAGACCCTTGACCCTCTTTCCCGGCCAGTTTCCAAAGTAAGAACCCTAGGGGTCATTTTCTATGGTGAGTTGTCATTCGCAAATCAGACCAACAAATTGACATCATCATATTTTTTCATAATAAGAATGTTAAGGAAGGTGTTTACCTCACTCCCTCCCGATTTGCAAAAATCAGTGGTCATCGCCCTTGTTATATCTAGACTTGATTATTGCAATGCCCTTTATTTGGGCATGAAACAGCTTCAGATGTTGCAGAGCACAGCCTGTCAATTTACTCTAGAAAATTCCAAAATTTAAATCTGTAACAGGTGCACAGGTGGAGCCAATTCAAGATAAGTGATTATTCCCAGAATCAAGGAAGGAGCCTAGGGTGGTCGCAGTTTTGTTCATTCCACTTGTAATCTTTGGAATAGACTGCCATTGCTTCTTAAAAGTCAGGTCAACTTTCTTTGCTTTTGTAAGCAGTTGAAAACCTGGTTGTTTTCACTTTGCATATAGCTCTCACTGTCAAAAGAATGTGGCTGGACTTTGGATTTTGCCAGTGCCAAGTCACCTGAGGGCAATCACGTGCTTTAGAAAATATCAAATCAGTAGAGAGAACACCATCCTCCGAATAGACTCTGTGGAAACCACTGACTTCACCCTTCTTTTTCCTGGAGGCAGTCTGCCGCAGGTCTCAAGGGTGGGACATTCCTGCTGTCCCTGGCACAGCTCCTTTCTGGAGGGTCCACCGGCTCCTTGCAACTCTGCCAAGTCGAACATATCTTTCTGGGATAGAATTGCCACTTCTGGTACCAGACCCTCCCCCCTCAGGGTTAGATTCCTCCTGGGCCTCTTGAGGTGCTTGGGCTGGCTCACCAGACCCTTTGCCCTTACTCTTGGGCAATTGTCCATTACTCCTCTGGTGTGCAGCCTGTGCCCTCGTAACAACACGAAACCACTGAAGGAGGTTCAGCATTTGAGCTTAGAACTGCCTTTCCACCCCTGACCATTAAGAAGCTTCAAGCTCATTTCCCAGTAGAAACTCCACTGGGAGGGAAAAGATACAACTACCTTCTTAAGGCCAACATCCTCATTCCAAGCTCACTATTACAATAAGATGGAGCTTGGCTCTGTTGTCTGCATAAGTGACCCAGTGAAATACACCAGTAGCACCAGCCAAATTTTCCACACTGTGCCTGTCTAATCCAGGAAAATCCGATTGCAACTGTTCAGCTGAGGTAATCCTCTTTTTGAATTTCCGAGTGACTTCTTCCAGGTCTGCTGTACGCGTGCTGATCAGGGATACCACTCTTTTTCCCGTGAGACAGGTGCAGTCCTTTCTTTATGGAGCCTTGTGAGTGCAGCATGTGCAGTCCTTCTGAGTTCATGCCTTCTGTGGTTCAGTCTAAGGATCCAACAGGGCAGTCCTTCTTTGTTGTTCCATGCAGTGTTCTGAGGCGCTCTTGCAGCTCTTTCACATTCATCATCCCTTCTTTGCTGGCAGGAGGGGGCACCCAAACCAGTACGGCTAAAGCTTTCCTGTCTACTATGACCACTTCTGGCAAAGAGTGGCATATTTTTGCCCCAGAATGCACTGTTCTCCCAAAAGTCAAAATTAGAGAAATTCTCATCTTGGTGTGTGTGTCTGTGTAACCCATCCCAAAGATGTGGCAAACAACTGACTACACTCCCCTTCCAGCCCCTCTCCTAATCAAATCAGGGGGCTACCATCTGAGTAGAGATCAAGGAAGTGAGGTCGGTCTGGGTCCTGTGACATCTGTTTTTCACAGGCTTAAAAATAAGACAACCAGCCTTGCAGATGGAGCGCTGGTCTTGGAAACCTTCCAGCCAGAAAGATTACCACAATGCACGCATAACAGCTGGCAGCAAATGCAGTAGTTTTGTCATAGTTTGCGTTGTTTCTGGAAGTCCAAATTGTCAGTCTCTGTTCCGCAAGATGGGTAGAGGGGAGATGGGCAAGATAGGAACCGCCCCTGTCCAGACTCCATCTATTTCTGGTTTACACCCCTTGACATCACCAAATTTGTCAGACCACTCTGTCCCATTAGTCAGTTTTAGTAGGATGAGATGATGTAAGAGGTAAAAGTATAAAAACCTGGAAGAATTAAGTAATCCATTACTTTGCATTTTCCTTAGGTAAACTGTACTTTAGTCATATGATAAGTTATGACATTTAGGAAGTAGGTGAGTTCATGTTCTCATCCTTTGTCAGGACTATCCAGTTCATAAGTGCGTGCAAGGAAAGAAAAGCAAGTTTTAAGACCTTCATGAAGCATAGCTTGTGCACTGCACGATGAATTCGTGCTAAAATATGAATCTCACTTTTTTAATACAGTGCATTACTTCTCCAATTAGGCGGATTAATTATTTGGAATTTCATCATGTAAGTATAAGATATCCCTAAAAAGAAGTTTTAATATTTCATTATTATTTCGCACATAATTTGCAAGTCTCTTTGCACGGTATAGGTTAATACATCATTCAGCATTCCAAAGCACATTTAAAATAAACATTTACATAGCACAAATTATTATAGTATCTAGGCAGCTAAAGTTAGCGCCATCACAGGGGGAATAGCAGGGCTACACCAGATTCTAGTAAATATGGTGCAGCCCTGCATTTCTAAAGTGACAAAGTGTGTTGTTAGCTCTCTTGGCTTAGCGACACGCTTCACCACTTATTGTAAATAAGCCCCAAAGTCTTTTATTTCATGGACAGCTCCTGCTTTAAGGTGAGATTTTCCACACATTCTTCTGGCAGACTTGCGTCTCCCTCATCACGAGCTCAAGTGCTGTGAGGAGGGTTTTCAGACAGCTGGGCCCCAAATTATGGAACAACCTACCTGTCAAGTTGTGAAGTATAAAGAAAAACTTATTTAATGAAGCAATCAAGACTTTTTAATTTTGTTTCTACCTTAGTAGCATACTTCTTTTTGTTAACAGGTTTATTACTGGCAGAGGTATTTTTAGAGGCTCTGTTGTCATTGTAATGACCGTGGGCCCCAGAAAAGAATAATGATGATAATAATAATGATTGAAAATGATTGTAATAAAAAAAAAAATTCCTTTCCAGAAAAACCGTATGGCACAACAAGTGCTGGAGGGTAGCTCTTAATTAAAGGCATTTATAATAATTACTTGGTTTATATGGGTCTTCCCACCTCATTCCTACTATTCTAAGCACTCTGGGACAAACTTACTGTGCTGCGTTGCAAGACCGGGAGAGAGCTGAACAGTGACATCTGTTCTCTTCCCAAGCCTTGGTACACAATCAGGCTGCCCGTGACATCAACATTGTGCAAAGTTGTTTATGCACGTCTAACATTGGTTTTGTTCAGCAGGAAACCCTTTGCATACAAAAGACTAAGCTTACACTAACTTTACTTTAAAACTTTTACCACGAAGAGGCAAGATGGCGTCTGCCGGTCAGACGCGAGTGTGAGAGCTCCCACTGCGGCTGGGAGAAGCAAACCGGCTTTTGGCTGTGTCGGCGTTTGAAGCGCACAATCTTCGCGTTTTTCATCCTTAAGAAGCTGGCGGCGGTGGCGGCAATGTAAAAACTTTAAACTTACTGTCTCGATGAAAGCTGATCGGGGTGACGGAGCCCGGGCAGGAGCTTGAGCGGAGGCATAGGCGGAGTCACGCCGACCAAGGTGTGTGCTAAGCTGAGCTGACGCTGCGGGCGGGGTCACTGAGTTACGGAGCCACGAAGATACGGAGCTGCGGAACGACGGAGTACTGCAGCAATGCGGTAATGGAAATGTGGAGTAATGTGGAGTAATGGAGTAATTGACGAACTTAACCCAAGCGGCGTTTGGTGGAGCTTGTAGGTTATACTCGAGGGAATATTTTGATACACTGACTTTCGCCCTCTTCCTGCGGTATCTGGACCTCTGGACCTGTGGTTAACTGGAGCTCTGCTGACTTAAGTTGATGTGTGCCTGGACGTCTGTGCATCGTGTAGCAGCATACATAAAGTTAGAGAGACATTCACCAGGTATATTTCTTATATTTTCATTTCATCTATTTGTGCAAAGTAATAGCTACATAGACTGCCTTTAGAAGATAGATAGACTCCCCGTGATAAAAGGCAAAGATCTAAATACGGCTCCACCATGGCACCAAAAACTGCACGTGGCGGGAAAACCAGAGCGACTGGAGAGATGCAGATTGGTACACGTGCAGCACTAGCAGCTAAAGGCAAGCAGGAGCCCAGTAATGTTACAGAGGCTGATGGATCCCAAGCTGGTACTCCAAAGATTACACAAATGTTTCAACTCAAGGGCAAAACGACAACATCAAAAATAACGACCGTAGTATCGGCCTCGGCGACCCCTGCTGTTGAATTACTAGTTCACCCTGAGAACGATATTTTTGCAAAGTTAAAGACAAAAGCGGCCACATTGGATACAGAAAATAAGATCAAGTCTCAAAAGGAGAGTATCGAAGGCACAGAACTCAAAGAGAATACTGAGAATATTGATAATATCGAGAATCTGGTAGATACTACCTTGACTGAGGCATTATCAGATTTGGTGGTCTCCCCTAGGCCCATACAACCTGCTTCCATTCATACTACCATTTTAATATCTACCCCTACACTGACTTCTAACACAGAAAATATAGCTGACTCTGGAGAGGGGGATCCGATTGGTAGCAAGGATAGTGAATACTATTCAATATCTGAACATTCAGAGCACTCCTACGCCTCGGAGGATATAGAAGAGGAGGTAGAGGAGGAGGAAGAGGAGGGAGACTTGGAGGACGGTGGCGAAAACACTGGGAAACTATCTCTCGAGCTTACTGCCGTCGAGCAAGGGAATGCAAATTGGGCAGACCTGACCGCTGGCAATAAGGTCAACGACAATGGTGGTCATTCTGGGTCTATGGAAATTCCTGAATGGGCATTAATCGAGAACAATCTCAATGCTGATCAACCTGGTGGGGCGGTGTATAATATGGGTGCAACGGCGCAGGAGGCATTGGATGTAGTATTGAAGGCCATTTCTGATCAACGTGCAGAGGCCAAAGCGGACCATCAAAAAACTCACAATGCCTGTAAAAAGCTACAGAATACTGTCCGCCGATTAGCAAAATCCTGTAACGACTTTACGGACAGAATGACTGAAGCAGAAGGTCGCATCTCTACACTCGAAGATCATATGGTTCAAAACCAAAGTGATATTAAGGAAATTAAGGTTCAAAAGTCCGATGTTAATTCAAAGCTGACTGACTTAGAAAATAGGTTACGGCGTAATAATTTACGCATTTTGGGTGTGCCCGAGGGACGTGAAGGCCAAGATGTGCGCCAGTTCGTTATAGATTTATTTAATGCTGCATTTCCTGAAGTTAAGGAGTGGCAATGGATGCAAGAAATCCAACGGGCTCACCGTTTCCCATTTCGGTCACAACCAGCACGAGCGAACCAAAGCGCTCGATATCCACGGGCTATCTTAATTTCCTTCAACAATTTCTTGGCTAGACAGCTACTTTACGATCTTGCATGACCAGACAAAAAGAGATCAGGTCTGGGGGTGGAATTTTTCGTCCGTCCTGATTATTGTCATGCTACTGTCGAGAACCGGTGGCGACTTCGTCAACTAATTCCTGCATTTCAGGCAAAAGAGGTGCAAGTGTTCCTTTTGCAACCTGCTACTTTGAAAACGATTTATAAAGGGCAAAATCGATTTTTTACAACGGAAGACTCAGCCAAAGAATATCTGAACTCATTACCCTGAGATAACATAGACTTGATTATTATGTGACTATCCTATTCTATATTTTGGAATCTCAGGGTTTTCTGTTTCTATTTTTGATTAGGATCTCCATAGCCACTGGAGGTACTCTCACACACATCAAGGGGCAATAGGCCCTATTGCCTCATTGTTGGGGGAGGGTCACTGGGGTGGGGGAGGGGGCGCTGTGGGTAGTGTTGGGTGGGGGGAGGGTGCACGGTGGAGGGGGGCAGAAAAGGGGGAAAATTCAGTTCAAGACCGACAAGATGTGAGACATATTGAAATGAAAGGTTCTGGTTTCAAGGGATGGCTATCATTTACTGCTTTATGTGAAGGAAACAAAAAAAATGGCTGGTACAAATTTTCGAATATGTTCCTTTAATGTTTGTGGGTTGAATAATTTGGTAAAACGTAGGAAAGTGATGCACGAAATGCGTTTGATACAACCAGATATTATTTGTCTCCAGGAGACACACATATCATGGGGGAATCGTAAAGTGCTGAACGAATTGGGATATACCGTTTTAGTTGTATCACAACAGTCTACTATGAACCGGGGGGTTGCTATTTTGGGGCGCCAATCAATTATTGCAACCATAAGAGTTAAAGCTGATAATATGGGCCGCTGGGCAATTTGTGAATGTGTGATAGGGAACATCCCTGTGACAATATGTACTGTATATGGCTCAAACACTGATGACTCCGATATATTTGACTTTTTGAATGTTGAATTAGCACTTTGGCACACCCCCGTGTTAGTAATGGGAGATTTCAACATCCATGGGGGTATAAATACCTGGGATCCAACATTTCAAGACTATAGGGGTCGAAAACCGAAGGTATTCAGGGGGGTAAAACAATTACTGCTACAACATGGTTTGGTAGACTGTTGGCCACTTTCAAATCCACAAGATCCTGGTTATACTTTTTTTTCTTTCCCACATAAAAAATTTGTTCGGCTTGATTATATTTTTTCAACACGAGATTTGATAGTAGGCGCTCGGATGTCCTTAATGCCACGTATCACATCAGACCACGCACCCGTAGTGTTGGATATGTTAATACCTAGCATACCTCGCATGCAAAGATTGTTCACATTTAATAAAAAACTTTTGGTAGATACGCTGTATGTATCTCAAATGTTAGAATGGTCCCAACAGTTTTTCGATATTAATCGAGGATCCTCAACTAATGCGATGGTATGGGACTGCTTTAAAGCGGGGTTGCGTGGTGAGACATGCAGTTACGGCTGGGCAATGCAACGTAAAGAAAAGGAACTAATGAAACAGTTACTGCAAGACCTGGCCAATGCAGAATGTGATTTGATAGATGATATAAGGAGAGGACAGGATTGCAGTAATACTCAAGAGAAGGTGGCGAAATGCAAAGCGAAAATCACGGGGGTCTGGAGTCAGAAAATTGCATCTCAATATAAAGTGTATAAGGCCGAAAGGTATGAGTATGGTGAGATGGTGGGGAGGTGTCTCGCGCAAAGAATGCGACAACGACAGTCGATGCAATATATATCTTCTATTGAAAATAGACATGGTTTAAGGATAGAGACACCTGAAGGTATTATGAGAGTTTTCCAAGAATTCTATACCGAGCTTTACACTCAAGACAATGCCTCCCCAGAGTTAATAGAGCAGTTTGTTAATAGTTGCTATACAGGACATTGTGTGGAGGATATTCAAAGAGAGGAATTGGAAGCTCCAATCACAATGCTAGAACTCGAGATAGCTATTAAAAGTTTAGCTTGGGGCAAAGCCTCGGGCCCTGATAAACTGCCACTAGAGCTATATCTTAAATTGTTTCCAATCATTAAAAATGATATGTTAGAGACATTTAAAGTTGCCCAGTCAGGACATCCACCGCCATCATGGGACGACGCTACTATAGCGGTCTTCAAGAAAAAAGATAAGCCCTCATATCTGCCTGGTTCATATCGGCCTATATCGCTTATTAATGTTGATGTTAAAATCTATTCGAAAATTCTTGCAAATCGGCTGGTATGTGTGGTACCTGGAGTGGTGTCTAATCAACAGCATGGATTTCTACCTGGGCGGGACACAACTAATCATATTCGCCGAGTCATTACAGCCCTGGACTACGCCGAGACGACGCATAAGAATATAGGGTTAGTATTTTTAGACGCAGAAAAGGCGTTTGATCGCGTTTCATGGCCGTATCTATGGGCTGTCATGACTAAAGTGGGGTTTGGACCTCGATATCTGCAGGTCATCCAGGTTATGTATAGGCATCCAAGGGCACAGATTTCTATGTCAGGGCAACTTTCAGGGTATGTAAATATTAGTCGGGGTACACGTCAGGGGTGTCCCTGTTCACCACTCTTATTCGCCATATACATTGATCCACTGCTACAGTTGTTAACTACATCACCGCATATACCATCTATGATGCTTCCGGGGGGCAGCGTGCGTGTGCTAGCATACGCAGACGACATTGCAGTTGTAACATCAGACCCGGAAGCTGCAGTCCCCGAGATCGAAGTTATAACTAAAGAGTTTGGTCGGGTAGCAGGGTATAAACTCAATATCTCAAAAACACAAATTGTATGCACGTCAGGACTATGCCCCAATGATAGTCGAGCGACCCTAGAAGCCAAGTACCTCGGTATTAAAATCAGACTATCCCTTCATGATCTGGTCATGGTCAATTGGACTGATACTATACGATCAATAAAACTACAACTAGAGAAACTTGAATGTTTGCATTTATCTATGGTGGGACGACGTAATGTGCTTAAAATGTCCATACTCCCTAAAGTACTGTATTTTTTCAGGTCTGTACCACTTGAGGTACCACCCCTAGAAGTGCGGAAACTCCAAACAACGGTTGAAAGATTTATTTGGGGATGGAAATCCCCACGTCGGGCATCTAAATTTATGACACTTCCTATGTTGAGGGGAGGCTGGGGCGTCCCAAACTTTGTATTATATTATTTGGCCTGTTTGCTACAGAATATTAAGTTTGCTGTAAATGGGAATGACCCACCTCAATTTGAAGACCCTGATATTTTTTACTTATTACTTGGCCCACAAGCACGACAGATGCTTCTTCGTTTTTACGAACCCAGCTATTATAAAAGAACCAAATTTAAGTTGGTGCTCACTGCTTTTAAGGGCTGGCGTACGATTAGCAAAATTATGCATCTGCGTCGCATTAACTATCATACTCCCTGCGACTCCCCGGAACTGCTACCATCTGTATTTTGGGACCATAGAATGCATATTTGGGGTGAAAAAGGCTTAAAAATGGTTGGTTTGTTGTTTAAAGACGGTGTAATGTCATCCTTTCAAGAACTTAAAGACACCTATGCAATTCAACAGAATGATTTTTTTAAGTATTTACAGTTACGAGACTTTATTTTCAAACATTTAAATTCAATACCTATCCTGTCTAATGGGCTATTGGTAATACTTAATAAACCGATACGGATCGGTATTATATATAACTATCTACTCGAATTACATCAGGATGACCTTGTGTTGCAGGAGTCCAAATGGTCGATAAGGCTAGCTACTAGCTTTGTACCCTTACAAGATTCTATTAACACCGCGGCTGACATTATTCTATCGGCGAATTTACGTTCTCAGCACTACAAAACTGTATTTAATCTCTACCATACTCCTGCAAAAATGGCAAAGTGGGGCAATAGCTATAATGGGAAATGTTTTAGATGTCAAACTAACATGGCTGACATTGTTCATATATTTGCTGACTGCAGTGCGCTAAATTCATTTTTTGTATCCATTGTACAATTTCTCTCAAATGTTTTAAAAGCTGACGTCATAATCTCCAGGGAAATGATTATCTTTGGTCTATCAAGTGACCTGGATGTGTTCCTATCGTACCGCAAGTATAGATACTTCCTATTTATGGTGACGGCAGTTGCTCGCCTATGCATTGCCTCAATGTGGTTGAAACCGGAAGCTCCAACTTATGAGATGTGGAGAGCAAAATTTTATAATGTGTTCTACTTGGAATACAACCTATACTGTACTAAGTCAATTAAGAAAAAGCAAAGGGGGATCAAGGTGTGGCAGGCGATGATCGATCATATGGGGGCTGAGGAATGATGTTTGTAAGTATCAAGATCAATGAAGGCTTACACGGTAGCATAATACTAATATTGTTTTATATTTGATAATTTTTACTTATTGTATTGCTTTTCTTTTGTATAAACTGTATAACTGTATTATGAATATGAAATGATATCGGTTTTGAACTGAACTAAAAAAATAAAAAAAAATAAAAAAAACTTTTACCACTTTGTTTATGTGCAGTATACTGCAGCACACAAGCAAAGTTTGCAACGGTTGCAGAAATAAAAACATTTCTCCTATTTGTTGCTGCCACAAGGAGGCGTAATTTTGCCAAAGCTAGTAGATAGTGCTTTGCATCAAAAATATATGCGGTAGGAAGGGTACGCCCATGAACCAGCCTTGGGACACCCACTTGACACAAAATAATGCAAATCTCGCAAAGCGCTGCTTTACTTTTTTTATTCAACGTTCCAGCACAAAACACATTTTAAGCTGGGAAGTATATGACAAATTAACACTTTGTGGCAGTTCGCATTACTTTTGGTGATTTTACACATGAGTGCATTTTGAAAAGTTAAGCCATGTGAATTAAAAGTCTAACTAGTATCCAGATTTATAGCTCTTAGTTTACCACCCTTGATAGTCAATCTGGGTAGGATTCAAATTTGTGATCAGCAGAAGTGAGTTTAACTAAGAGAGTTGCTTGCCATTCTATTCTGAAGAACTCAGGTCTCTGAATCTACAGTTACCTGACCAGACAACTTGTAGTGAAACTTATTTTGCATCTCACTGCCATAGACATCTCTGTGAAGGTACATCGTCAACACTGAAATCTATGCATATATTTGTTTCGGAAACCTGGTAGAACTTGCGTATCCGACTATGCAGAAAACTTGATTGTTATTCAACTGTCTCAGGCATCTGAGCTCAAGGAACGTCAGGGGCATATTATCAAGGACAGGCGATACATTATCGCCGCTTTTATCGCCAGGAAACTGCCGATAAAGCGGCGATAATGGCCTTGATAATATGCTCTATGTATTCCAATCGAAGCCCATGTTAGATGTGAACACATCCAATTTTACAATTCCAGGAAACTGCCGATAAAGCGGCGATAATGGCCTTGATAATATGCTCTATGAATTCCAATCGAAGCCCATGTTAGATGTGAACACATCCCATGTTAGATGTGAACACATCTAACATGGGCTTCGATTGGTATTCATAGAGCATATTATCAAGGCCATTATCGCCGCTTTATCTGCAGTTTCCTGCCGATAAAAGCGGCGATAATGTATCGCCTGTCCTTGATATTATGCCCCTGACTTCCGTGATTATGAAAGCCTTTCCATGGATCTCAGTGTCATTTTGAAGCTGTGATATTTTGGTGATACGATTCACTGTATGCCTCATGAAATAATTTTAGCATTACAGCTTTCTTAAAAGATTTAAGAAATAGGATGCCCTTCCATGAAAGATTCAACTTGTTCTACTGCTATATTCCCAGCACATTGATTATTTTCCTCTGTGCGTTTCATTTTTGTGTTATATTGAATACCTTATCTGGTGATGACACTATTTCATTAGATTATATAAAAAAAAATGTCTCTGCAACATCGAGGGCAGTATTGTCCTCAAGCTTAGATGAGGCAATATGCCCCTCACAAGAGATTGTCAGCAAATCAAATAGCTTAGTCAATTCAAAATAGGCATTCTAGCATCACATAAAAGTTAGAAACCATTCAAATGTATTACAAGTTTTAAATCATTAAAGAAGGTAAACATATAGTTAGTCAACGTTTTATAGGGAATTAGCAGAAAGTCCTAAGCAACTAAATGCAGCATGAGGTGACTTAAGGTCCCTCTCAATAAGCCCTAGGAGACAAGATCCCTAGTCTCACTGACTTTCAAAATGAGCCCTCTTTTATGGAAAATAATTTGCAGCAAAAATCATACAATCAGCATGAGGAGAGCAATATGTTAAATGGGCTTAGCGAATCACAATATGGAATAAAAAACAACAAAACCTACCACAATCCCCTGAATGAATATTACTTATGCCTTCTGACCTAATATCATTGAAAGTGGCAGTACATCCTAGTTACACACAAAGCAATGACAGTCTTATGAAATGAATAGACTCAATGAGTCTCAGCAGGAAGAACGTTGTACAGTTACATTTGAAGGAAGGCTTATCAAGAAGAACATATGATTCAATCAATCAATCAAAGCATTTATAAAGCGCACTACTCACCCGGGGGGGTCTCAAGGCGCTAGGGGAGGGGGGGTCCACTATTGCTCGAACAGCCAGGTCTTGAGCTGCTTCCTGAAGGCAAGGTGGTCCTGGGTCAGGCGGAGGTGGGTCGGGAGGGAGTTCCAAGTCTTGGCGGCCAGGTAGGAGAAGGACCTTCCTCCTGTGGTGGCTCTTCGGATGCGGGGGACGGCGGCGAGGGCGTGGCCGGTCGATCGAAGCTGGCGTGTGGGAGCGTAGAAGTTGAGGCGGCTGTTGAGGTATCCTGGGCCTTGGTTTTGTAGGGCTTTGTGTGCGTGGGTGAGGAGACGGAAGATGATTCTCTTGTTGACCGGGAGACAGTGCAGATCTCTCAGGTGTCCGGAGATGTGGTTGCGACGGGGGATGTCCAGGATGAGTCGTGCTGAGGCGTTCTGAATCCGCTGGAGTCTCTTCTGGAGTTTGGCGGTGGTTCCAGCGTAGAGCGAGTTGCCGTAGTCCAGTTGGCTGGTGACGAGGGCCTGGGTGACCGTCTTTCTGGTCTCGGTGGGGATCCACCGGAAGATCTTACGTAGCATGCGCAGGATGTTGAAGCATGACGAGGAGACGGCGTTGGCTTGTCTGGTCATGGAGAAGGAGGAGTCCAGGATGAAGCCCAGGTTGCGTGCGTGGTCTGTTGGTATGGGTGCGCTGCCCAGGAGTCGTCCCAGGCGGAGGGTGAAGACCCCAGGATGAGGACTTCCGTCTTGTCCGAGTTCAGTTTCAGGCGGCTGTTCATCATCCACTTGGCTACGTCTGTCATTCCTTCGTGTAGGTTGGCTCTGGCGGTGGCGGGGTAGTTGGTGAGGGAGAGGATCAGCTGGGTGTCGTCGGCGTAGGAGATGATGTTGAGGTTGTGTTGGCGTGCGATGGCTGCGAGGGGGCTCATGTAGACGTTGAAGAGGGTTGGGCTGAGCGAGGAGCCTTGAGGAACGCCGCAGATGACTTCGGTGGCTTCTGATCTGAACGGGGGGAGGCGGACTCTCTGTGTCCTTCCGGCGAGGAACGAGACGATCCATTCCATTGCCTTCTCCTGGATTCCGACGTTGCTGAGGCGCTGCACTAGGGTACGGTGGCAGACAGTGTCGAAGGCCGCGGAGAGGTCTAGGAGGATGAGGGCCGCTGTTTCTCTGTTGTCGAGTAGGGCTCGGATGTAGTCGGTGGCTGCGATCAGGGCGGTCTCGGTGCTGTGGTTGGCCCGGAAGCCGGACTGCGAGAGGTCGAGGGATCCGTTGGTCTCGAGGAAGGCGGCCAGCTGCTTGTTGACGGTCTTCTCGATGACTTTTGCAGGGAACGGGAGCAGCGAGATGGGGTGGTAGTTCTTGAGGTCGGTGGGGTCGGCTGATGGCTTCTTAAGTAGAGCGCTGAGTTCGGCGTGCTTCCAGTTCTCCGGGAAGGTAGCGGTGTTGAAGGAGGTGTTGATGATGTCCCGCAGGTGGAGCGCGATGACAGCGTCGGCCTTGTTGAAGACGTGGTGAGGGCAGGGGTCTGTCGGAGATCCGGAGTGGATGGAGTTCATCGTGCGGATGGTGTCTTCGGTGCTGATCGGGGTCCAAGTGCGGAGGGTGGTGGTGGGGGGCGGTGGTTCAGTCGTGGCGTGCGTCGGTTGAGTGCTGAAGCTGTTGTGTATGTCTGCGATCTTGTTGTGGAAGTAGGAGGCGAGGGAGTTGCAGAGGTCTTGCGAAGGGGTGATGTCGTTGTTTCCGGCGTTTGGGTTGGAGAGCTCTTTGACGATGTTGAAAAGTTCCTTGCTGTTGTGTGCGTTGTTGTCCAGTCGTTCCTTGAATGCAGTTTTCTTGGTGGCGTGGATCAGTTGGTGGTGTTTTCGGGTGGCGAGCTTGAGGGCAGTCATGTCGTTTGGTGTTGGGACTCTGCGCCAGGCTTTCTCGAGTGCCCGGCAGTTCTTTTTGGAGCTCTTGAGTTCGTCGGTGAACCATGGGGCTTTCTTGCTGGTGGGTCTGCTAGGCGGGGTCTTCAGAGGGGCGAGGTCGTCTGCGCAATTGCTGATCCATTATGCGAGGTTGGTGGCCGCCTGGCTTGGGTTCGTTGCGCTGGTGGGAGGGTTCATGCTCAGGGAAGTCGCGAGCTGGTCGGCTGTAATCTTGTTCCAGTTTCTGCGTGCAACCTGTTGCTGGTGGTGGTGGATCGTGGTCCTTCTGAAGCTGAAGTGGACGCAGCTGTGCTCCGTCCAGTGGAGTCCGGTGGCGTGGCAGAAGGTGATGTCCTTGCTGGATGAGAACACGGAGTCAAGTGTGTGTCCGGCGAGGTGGGTGGGTGTGGTCACCAGCTGCTTGAGACCGAGGTTGGCGAGGTTGTCCAGCAGGGTGGTGGTGTTGCGGTCGTTGTTGTTCTCCAGGTGGAAGTTGAGGTCCCCGAGGAGGATGTAGTCAGCGGAGGGAGGGCGTGCAGGCTGATGACGTCGGCGATGTCTTCGCTGAATTGTGTGCGTGGTCCCGGGGGTCTGTTGATGAGGGTGCCTCTGAGGGTGGTCTTGGGGTTGACGTGGATCTGGAAGTGCAGGTGTTCGGCGGGTGCGAGGGTGTCGTCGGTGTTGGTCGTGATGCGGATGGTGTTCCTGTGGATGATGGCGATGCCTCCTCCTGTCTGGTTACCGTGGTCCCTCCGGATGATCTTGTAGCCGTCCGGGATGGCGATGGCGATGTCGGGCGATGAGGAGTCGTTCATCCAGGTTTCCGTGAGGAAGGCGACATCTGGGGTTGTGGTGTCGAGCAGGTTCCAGAGCTCGACGGCGTGTCTGTGGATGGAGCGGGTGTTGAGCAGGATGCACTTGAGGTGGTTGCTGCTGGTGTTCGGCTTGGTCGGTGCTGGTGTAGTGCAGGTCTGGATGCAGGCGAACTTGCAGGAGTGGCAGCAGAAGGGTCCGTGGGTGCGTCTCGGGGTGGCTTGATAGCAGCCCGGGATTCGACCGGCGTTGAGTGCGTAGAGTTCGGTGGCGTCGTAGGTCCGGCGGGTGGGCTGGTGTCTGCGGGAGACAGGGGTCCCGGCCCTAGGCGCGGTCCAGGCGCGGACGGGCGTAGACGGGCTTACCTTTGGCGCGCCTTCAGTGCACAATCGGCGCGCCCACTGCGCGTGCACGCTGCGCGTTTGCCACTCTGCCATATGTGGAGAGTGGGGGGCGGAGCGAGGGAGGAGCAGCTGGGAGGCGGGAGCGGGGCAGCGAATGGGAAGGGATGCAGAGGGAAGGGGCGGGGCGGGGCCGCAGGGGGCAGCGGCAGGGAGCGGGGAGGTGGTGGGAAGCGCGGCAGGGGCCGGGGGCGACAAGAGGGGGACAAAATCACAGGGGTACAAAATTTAAACAACACGGGGAGCAGGAAATAAACAAGGAGCAGAGAACACACCGGGGGAAATAACAATCGGAATCACAGAGGTACAAGAATAAACAGCACGGGGAACAGAAAGTAAACTAGGAGCAGAGAACACACCGGGGAAAAAAACAATCGGAATCGCAAATACAAACCCGGCGCAGGCGGGGCAAGAGCAGCCACAGCGGTGTTACAGGATCACAGCTGCGGGCAGCGGCGGCACTTGGCGGGAACGAAGGGCAGCCTGGGCTCACTCACGAGGAGTGTGCGCGGTGCGTGGGGGTGACCGGCCCAGAGGGACAGAGGATAGAGAATAAACAGCCTCACAAAGCATTTGACATAAGGTTTCCGGGCACTTTTTGCTACATGAGAAGAGACAGGAATTGAAAACACAGTCATGTTTTAATATCAAAATGGAGTTAGTCCCTAGTTTGGCCAATGTTAGGAAAACGCAGTTCTGTTGTGTGCAGTTGGTTTTTTCATATATAAATCATTCATGACTCCCACAGAACATTATTCATTAAATAGAAAATATCTCCATCACTGGTGTAACCTAATCAGAAGTTGTGTGGACAGAGGAGTGTTCAGGAACCAGCATCCATGTGCAATCCAGTCCTCTTCCATCGATGTCTCTTCAGACAATGCACATGAAACCTGCGGATCTCTTTTAAGGCTGGGTACTGTAATCTCACTGCTTGAAGTTGATGCTTAATCTGGCTGGCTTCCAAGTAGCTGATCTCGCATTCCCCACCAAATTCAAAGATCATGTTACCAGGCAGGATAATGCATGAGCTCTGATGAGTTTATTGTGTTGTTTTCTATGGAGATAGAGAGTGCTCTTGTCAGCTTCAGAGCTGAAAGTTGATTATCTATATGGAAGACAGATTCTCCTGGGAAACCTCAAATGTTCGCCCTCTATGCTGGAATCATAAGTATGCCTAGTCCTTGAGGTCATCAGTAATGGGAATGATGTCTTGACTGGGCTATTAGTCACCAATGGTCACCATGATGCTATATACTCACAGGCTGGAGTCTCTTATAAAACAGTAGATGTGTTTAGTGCAATTAGTTTTTCTTCAATAATATGGATGTTTTCCCAGCCGAATATGGACCAACATGTAGTCCACATATAGATGAGATTGTGTGTTTATATTTCTTAAGGGACATTTGTAATTTACTAAAATATGACATCATCAAAATAACACTTGGAACATTTTACAGGTGCCTGTTTGATTACTGACAACAGTGATGTTGTGCTGCTTTAAGACTGGGGCAGAAATCCTTCCCTGTTTTCACGACAATCGAAAAAAAACTGTTAGGTCAACTGTGTAATCCTACCAGATCAAGTGGGATTAGGACATCTGCTTTTCCCTGTATTAGTAAGATGTGGCTTGGTGCCCCTGAGTAATATGTCTCTTGAATTGTATCTACGCAGGAAATTCTGCAATTTCACATAGTCTTTGAGCTGATCTGTAGTCTCATCATTTAGGATTTTGCTTGAAGAGTGGAGGTTTGGTGATATGGTATCACTGACATGGGCTGGAAACTGTCATGGGTCAAATGGGAGACTTACATTGTCCTATGAATGCGGCACCAGATTTTTAACTCTACTTTGTCTGCACCCAAGTCCAATATGTTCACTACGGAATTCATCCCTCATCTTATGTAGCACACGTGGTGGTGGAGAATGATGCAGCACAGTCCCAGTCTCGGGTGGTGATGATCGGTCAACACCCACCACGTGGCTGCTGTGAGATTAACAGGGTGGTGTGCACCCAAACTGCCTAGATCACCATCCATAACAAACTGCACCTCTCCATACTCTTCCCTGCAGGACAGCACCTGATTCATTACCCTCTGATACAAATTACTCAGAAACCCCAATTCCATTGTATGCTTCGGAGCTTGAGGTCAGCGAACACTGGGAGACTATATCCTGATGGATATTTCATAGATCATAATACTATTACCACTGACTATGGGGGAACTACAGTAGATCACTTTACCACCTTGTTAATGGCACTCTGCAGTACACAAAACCCTGTGTTTCACCAGGCACCCGCGATATGGGATGCGCTTACTGCTGTGGTCACACACTCATCCATAAAACACGTGGTGACTGTCCTCTACAACATGGTGGTGGCGGAGGCCCCAGAGTTGGCTCATGGAACCTGGATCGATTGGGATGGAGACCTAGGTGGGTTCCTCACCGATAAGGAATGGAGATACCGCTGTAAACAAACTAGTACACTAACACCTCATGGCAGACTGCTCTCAAAATATTTCAAATTTCTTCATCGTCTCTATCGCACCCCTCAGCCTTGCAAATCTTTGATTGCAGTCAGATTCCAGGTGCCTACAGTGTAGAACCCAAGATCCAGACTCTCTGCACTTTGCCTGCGATTGCTCACCCATTAGCAAATATTGAGCCACAATATCTGAAACCCTCTCTGTCATGATCGGCATACCCTGCCGGAAGCTGGCCCTGATGGGGTATATAGCAAAAGTCCCACTCACCACACAACGATTTGTTGCCATATTGCTGAAGGAGCTGGGTTCCACGTACTAGATCCGCTCTGGAACCCCAGGTCTATGGTTCTTTTTATCAGCACGGAAACGTGGATGGGAGAGAAATCGTTAGACAATTAAACATTTTGGTTCCAATTTACCATGACTCCTAAGAATCTGGGGCTCCTGATCCAGTTTAGTTAGTTTATTACAAAGCCAAGAACAGTTGGACATACAGACACTGTAGGATGAGGGTGTAAAAATACATTGGAACTAATACAAAGCCAAACCTATGGCTGAAGTTAAGTCAGTGCAGCATGCACAGGATAATCAGTATAAGAACCAGAATACAGAAGATGACAGCACAGACATCAAGATTCCCTTTCATTGGAAGATCATGAGTATAAAGCATTAGTTCCCTACACTACAACTAGCGTGACATCCCTACATTAGCATTTTCCAAGGAAAGATCCATTAAGGTGTCAGCGTTTGAAGTCTATAAGAAGTCTCTTCAGGTTAGATGGGTCAAGTAGCATAAACCTACAGAGCTTGTTTGAAGATGCTCTTTCTCTCAAGGCAAAGCAGAAGTCCCCGGGGCCTTTCCCCAACTTTGATACATCAATATTACACGTTGTATCACAAGATGCATTGCAACATCAGACTATCCAGTCAAGGCACCTCCTCGTAGGTAATTTTCCACTAGGCAGTGATGCTCCCAGGCCTTGGCAAGATGACCTTGATTCCCAGGCTTACTCCGATGAGAAAATATAACCGTTCTTCATTATCAGTGTCTACGTTCAATGTATCCTCTTCTCCCGAAGCCAAACTCAGAAAAGAAAGACATTATTCTAGCTAACAAGGATGAATTCTCCACCTGCAACAGAAATGTGAGAAAGAACAAATCCACATGCATGCAAAATTCACTATTAAATCCAATGCAAGATCTTTCAGGGGAAAACTACAACAGGCCTACAGAAATCGACCAACACAAGAAATGGCATGAGGCCCAATGAAATTATACATATAATATGAACATTATTTACTGAGCGTATCTAAATTAACTCATTACCTATGCATATCAAATACGTGAATGATTGTCAGCAGCATGTACGAGTTTGGAACGTTAATGTTTTCAACTCAACACATCTAAATGCAATGTTAATTTCTTCACGTTTACATTGAAATTATCCCTAATACGTCTCCATTATTGTTATGACAGTTCTCATCCTAATGTCCTAGGTTAATACGATAAAGGGTTATATGAGGATGCGGACATGTAGTCCACATACAGATGAGGTTGTGTGCTTATATTTCTTAACTGCCGCCTGTAAATAACTGAAATATTACATCATCAAAATGACCTATGGAAACTTTCACAGGTATCTATTTGATTACTGACATGGTGATGTGGTGCTGCGTTAACACTTTGCATGCTCATGACGAGCTGAGCTCGTCATGAGGCACGGTGCTCCGGTGCTCATGACGAGCTCAGCTCGTCATGAGCCGTGGAACGCTCACATGCGGGGATAATTCCCCTGCTGTGCTGAGTGTTCCACGGGAACCGGTGCACCTGTGACGAGCTCAGCTCGTCATGAGCACAGGAGCGCCGTGCCTCATGACGAGCTGAGCTCGTCATGAGCATGTGGGCGCTGTGCGCGCCCCCTCCCCCCAGCAAAGCGGGGGAATTAACCCCCGCAGCGAATGGGTTAAGACTGGTGCAGAAATCCTTGCCTGTTTTTCCTGAAAGTCTAAACAAAATTTAGGTCCACTTTGTTGTGTACTCCTACCATGTTAAGTGAGATTTGGACTTCTAACTGTCCCTGTATTAATAAGAAGTGGCTTGGTGGCCCTGAGTAATCTGTCTCTTGATTTGTATCTATGCAGGAAAGTCCGCAATTTCACATGGTCTTTAAGCTGATCTGTAGTCTCATCATTTAGGATTTTGCTTGAAGAGTGGAGGTTTGGTGACATGGTATCACTGACATGGGCTGGTAAACAGTCATGGGTCAAATGGGAGGCTTACATTGCCCTTTGAACGCAGCATCAGATTTTTAACTCTACTATGTCTGCACCCAAGTCCATTATGTTCACTACTGAATTCATCCCTCATCTTATGTGGCACACGTGGTGGTGAAGAATGATGCAGCACAGTCCCAGTCTCGGGTGGTGATGATCGGTCAACACCCACCACGTGGCTGCTGTGAGATTAACAGGGTGGCGTGCACCCAAACTGCCTGGATTACCATCCATAACAAACTGCACCTCCCCATACTCTTCACAGCAGGACAGCACCTGATTCATTACCCTCTGATACAAATTACTCAGAAACCCCAATTCCATTGTATGTTTCAGAGCTAGAGGTCAGCGAACACTGGGAGACTACATCCTGATGGACATTTCATAGATCACAATACTATTACCACTGACAATGGGGAAACTACAGTAGATCACTTTACCTCCCAGTTAAGGGCACTCTGCAGTACACAAAACCCTGTGTTTCACCAGGTACCCACGATATGCGATGCGCTTACTGCTGTGGTCACACACTCATCCATAAAACACGTGGTGTCTGTCCTCTATGACATGGTGGTGGCGAAGGTCCCAGAATTGGCTCATGGAACCTGGATCGATTGGGGTGGAGACCTAGGTGGGTTGCTCACCGATAAGGAATGGAGATACTGCTGTAAACAAACTAGCAAACTAACACCTCATGGCAGACTGCTCTCAAAATATTTCAATTTCCTTCATCGTCTCTATTGCACCCCTCAGCCTTGCAAATCTTAGATTGAAGTCAGATTCCAGGTGCCTACGGTGTAGAACCCATGATCCAGAATCTCTGCCCTTTGCCTTGGATTTCCCACCCATTAGCAACTATTGGGCCGCAATATCTGAAACGCTCTCTGTCATGATCGCATACCCTGCCGGAAGCTGGCCCTGATGGGGTATACAGCAAAAGTCCCTCCCACCACACAACGATTTGTTGCCATATTGCTGAAGGAGCTGGGTTCCATGTACTAGATCCGCTCTGGAACCCTAGGTCGATGGCTCTTTTTATCAGCACGGAAACGTGGATGGGAGAGAAATCGTTAGACAATTAAACATTTCGGTTCCAATTTACCATGACTCCTAAGAATCAGGGACTTCTGATCCAGTTTAGTTAGTTTATTACAAAGCCAAGAACAGTTGGACATACAGACACCTTAGGATGAGGGTATAAAAATACATTGGAACTAATAGAAAGCCAAACCTACGGCTGAAGTTAAGTCATGGCAGCATGCACAGGATAATCAGTACGAGAACCAGAATACAGAAGATGACAGCACAGACATCAAGATTCCCCTTCATTGGAAGATCATGGGTATAAAGCATTAGTCCCCTACACTACAACTAGCGTGACATCCCTACATTAGCATTTCCCAAGGAAAGATCCATTAAGGTGTCAGCGTCTGAAGTCTCTACGAAGTCTCTTCAGGTTAGATGGGTCAAGTAGCATAAACCTACAGAGCTCGTTCGAAGATGCTCTTTCTCTCAAGGCAAAGCAGAAGTCCCCAGGGCCTTTCCACAACTTTGATACATCAATATTACAGGTAGTATCCCAAGATGCATTGCAGCATCACACCATTCAGTCAAGCCACCTCCTCGTAGGTGATTTTCCACTAGGCAGTGATGCTCTCAGGCCTTGGCAAGATGACCTTGATTCCCAGACTTACTCCGATGAGAAAATATAACTGTTCTTCATTGACAGTATCAATGTTCAATGTATCCTCTTCTCCCGAATCCAAACTCCTACAACAAAGACATTATTCTAGCTAACAAGGATGAGTTCTCCACCTGCAACAGAAATGTGAGAAAGAACAAATACAACATGAATGCGAAGTTCACTATTAAATCTAATGCAAGATCTTCCAGGAGAAAAATACAATTCAGGCCTACAGAAATCGACCAAACACAAGAAATGGTATGAGGCTCAATGAAATTATACATATAATATGAACATTATTTACCGAGCATATCTAAATTAACTCATTACCAATGCAAATACGTGAACGATTGTCAGCAGCATGTACAAGTTTGGAACGTTCATGTTTTCAACTCAACACATCTAATTGCAATGTTAATTTCTTCACATTTACATTTAAATTATCCCTAATTCGTCTCCCTTAATGTTATGACAATTCTCATCCTAATGTCCTACATTAATACGATAAAGGATTATATATGTGGGTGCGGACATGTAGTCGACATACAGATGGGGTTGTGTGCTTATATTTCTTAACTGCCGCCTGTAAATAACTGAAATATGACATCATCAAAATGACCCATGGAAACTTTCACAGTTGCCTATTTGATTACTGACATGTTGATGTTGTGCTGCTTTAAGACTGGTGCAGAAATCCTTGCCTGTTTTTCCTGAAAGTCTAAAAAAATGTTACGTCCTCTGTGTTGTGTACTCCTACCATATCAAGTGGGATTTGGACGTTTAACTGTCCCTGTATTAATAAGAAGAGGCTTGGTGCCCCTGAGTAATCTTTCTCTTGTCTTGTATCTATGCAGAAAATTCCACAATTGCACATGATCTTTCAGCTGATCTGTAGTCTCATCATTTAGGATTTTGCTTAAGGAGTGGAGGTTTGGTGACATGGTATCACTGACATGGGCTGGTAAACAGTCATGGATCAGATGGGAGGTACTTACATTGCTCTATGAACGAGGCGGCCTTGCGACACCAAATTTTTACCTCTACTATGTCTGTGCCCTAGTCCATTCTGTTCACTACTGAATCCATCCCTCAACTAATGTGGCACATGAGGTAGAGAATGATGCAGTGCAGTCCCAGTCTTTGGTGGTGAAGTTTGGTTAACTCCAGCCACATGGCTGCTGTGAGATTAACAGGGTGGCGTGCACCCAATCTGCCTGGATTACCATCCACAACAAACTGAACCTCCCCGTACTCTTCACAGCAGGATAGCACCTGACTCAATGCCCTCTGACGCAAATTACTCAGAAATCCCAATTGTATTGTAGGTCACAGAGCTAGGAGTCTGCGAACACTGGGAGACGTATATCCCGACAGACATTTCATTAATCATAATACTATTACCGCTGACGGTGGGGGAACTACACTAGATCACTTTACCTCCCTCTTGTTAAGGGCACTCTGCAGAACACAAAACCCTGTGTTTCACTAGGTACCCACGATATGAGATGTGCATATTGCTTTTGATCACACACTCTTCCATAAAACAAGTGGTGACTACCCTCTACAACATGGTGGCAGGGGAGGCTCCTGTGTTGACTCACAGAGCCTAGATCGACTGAGATGGAGATTTACCTGTTTGTAGTCTTTCTGTCTTTGGCTCGCCCCTGTCTTGCCACTGGCTTGACAATTGACACAGGAGCTAAAGAACTCCTCACCTTGTCAGACATAAGGGGCCAATAGAATTGGTTGACCAGCCTGCTCCAGGTTTTGGTCTGTCCCAGAATTCCAGCTAAGGGGATGTCATGAGCCAATATGAGGAGGAACTCTCCATACATCTGGGGGACCCCCACTCTCCTGGTTGCCCCTGTTTTGAGATCTCTGACCTCAGTTTGGCTTCAGGTCTGTCCACAGTACTGAGTCTGCCTTGGTCACTCAGAAGAGATCAGACTTATTATGAACAATGGTGGGAAGTCCGTGGTGGTCCTTTTGGACCACTCTGCAACCTTCAACACAGTGAGCCATATGCTCCTTCTGGACCAGTAGGCAGAAATCAGGATGACTGGTGCTGCCTTTGACCTTCTTTCCTCATTTCTAGGAGAATGATAGCAAAGGGTGGCCTTTGGGGAGTTTAATTCAAACTTGTTCACCCTGCCTTGTGGGGGTCTCCTAGGGTTCTCCCTCTGCCCTATGGTATTTAATATTTATGTGACCCCTTTAGTCAAGCTTGTTTATTCTTTTGGATTTGCCACAATTGCTTATGGTGGCGATACTCAGATCATTGTGTCGATCTCCAGCAATGTGGAGGAGGTTGCATACCCATTCAATAGATGTATGAAGGCTATTTTCGGTTGGATGAGTGGTAACTGCCTTAAGCTGAGTTCCCAAAAAATAGAGGTTCTTCTTTTTGGTATGATGTTGCCTTCTGGAACCAATCATGGTGGCCTCAGTCCCTTGACCCTCTTTCCCTGCCAGTTTCCAAAGTAGGAACTCAAGGGGTAATTTTCTATGCTGAGTTATCATTCGCAAATCAGACAAACAAATTGACATCATCATGTTCTTTTCATAATAAGAATGTTAAAGAAGGTGTTAACCTTAATCCCTCCCGATTTGCAAACATCAGTGGTCATCTCCCTAGTTATATCTAGACTTGATTACTGCAATGCTCTTTATTTGGGCATGAAACAGCTTCGGATGTTGCAGAACACAGCCTGACAATTTACTCAAGAATATTCCCAAATTTAAATCTGCAACAGGTGCGCTGGCAGAGCCAATTCAAGATAAGTAATTACTCCCAGAATCAAGAAAGGAGCCTAGTGTGGTCGCAATGTTGTTCATTTCACTTGTAATCTTTGTAATAGACTGCCATTGCTTCTTAAAAGTCAGGTCAACTTCCTTTGCTTTTGTAAGCAGTTGAATACCTGGTTGTTTTCACTTTGCATATGGCTCTCACTGTTTTTCTGTCAACAGAATTTGTCTGGACTTTGGATGTTGCCAGTGCCAAGTCACCTGAGGGCATTTACCTGCTTTACAAATAATAAAAAATTAGAGACAACACCATCATCCCAATAGACTCTGTGGAAACCACTGACTTCACCCTTTTGTTTCCTGGAGGCAGTCTGCCTCAGGTCTCATGAGTGGGATATTTCTGCTGTCCCTGGCGAATGTACAACGTTACAACGCATACATTTACAATGCATGCCTTTACAACACAGTTTTTAAATTTCAACAGCCTTTATAACGCATTCTTTTACTTTGCATGCCATTACATCGCATTTTCAGAAACTACCTTTACAACGCATTCCATTACATCGCATTATACCTTTGCAATGCATACCATTACAATGCCTACCATTACATCACATTTAAGGTACGTGTTGGATAATATAGGGGTAATAATTACTATTCTAACTCCAGTGAGTGTAACAGTAGGGTAAGTGTTGGATAGTGTAGGAGTAAAGATTACTATTCTAACTCTAGTGAGTGCAACAGTAAGGTAAGTGTTGCATAGTGTAGGGGTAAAAATTACTATTCTAATTCCAGTGAGTACAACAGTAGGGTAAGTATTGGATAGTGTAAGGGTACTATGAGTTGTAATGGTATGCATTGTAATGACTTGCGATGTAATGCCTGCGTTGTAGTGACATGCGTTGTAGTGACATGAATGTAATGGCTGCGTTGTAATGACATGCTATGTAAAGGATGTTGTGATGTAATGACTGCTATGTAAAGGTAGTGCGATGTAATGACTGCGTTCTAAAAGTTGTTTTCCATCCCTGGCACAGCTCCTTTCTGGAGGGTCCACCGACTCCTTTCAACTCTGCCAAGTCGAACAGATCTTCCTGGGGTAGAATCGCTGCTTCTGGTCCCAGATCCTACCCCCTCAGGGTTAGATTCCTCTTGGGCCTCTTGAGGTGCTTGGGCTGGCTCACCAGACCCTTTGCCCTTACTCCTGGACAATTCTTCGTTACTCCCCTGGTGTGCAGCCTGTGCCCTCATCACAACACAAAACCACTGAAGGAGGTTAAGCATTTGAGCATGGACCTGCCATTCCACCCCTGACCGTTAAGACGCTTCATGCTCATTTCCCAGTAAAAACTCCTCTGGGAGGGCAAATATACAACTACCTTCTTAGGGCCAACATCCTCATTCCAAGCTCACTATTGCAAGAAGATGGAGCTTGGCTCGGTTGTCTGCATAAGTGACCCAGTAAAATACACCAGTAGCACCAGTCAAAGTTTCAGAGATTCTGGTTTGCCTCTTGGGGACTGGGACTCAATTTCCCACACTGTGCGTGTCTAGTCCAGGTAAATCCAGTTGCAACTGTTAAGCTGAGGTAATCCTCTTTTTGACTTTCCATGTGTTAGCTTCCAGGTCTGCTGTATGCATTGCTGATCAGGGATTCCACTATTTTTCCTGTGAGACAGGCGCAGTCCTTTCTTAATGGAGCCTTGTGAGTGCAGCAGGTGCAGTCCTTTCGAGTTCAAGTCTTCTGTGGTGCGGTCTAAGGATCCAGCAGGGCAGTCCTTCTTTGTCGTTCCAGGCAGTGTTCGGAGGCGCTCCTGCAGCTCTTTCACATTCATCCTCCCTTCTTTGCTGGCAGGAGGGGGCACCAACAGATGAAGCTATTCCCGCCTACTATGATCACTTCCTGCAAAGTGTGGCATATTTTTTCCCCAGAATGCACTGTTCTCCCAAAAATCGAAATGCAGACATTCTCTTCTTGGTGTGTGTGTCTGTGCAACCTAACCCAAAGATGTGGCAAACAACTGACTACACTCCCCTTCCAGCCCCTCTCCTAATCAATGTGACATCTGATTTCTTCAGATGCTTATGCCTTTGAAGTCCAACTTATCTACCCAGCCCCCTTCCTCTACCGGGCTTCACCTGGAAGGGTATCTTCTCCCACCTGTTTTATTGCAGCCCTAGGCCTCTTCACACCTACTCAGCGAGCAGCTTGGTTCAGGCTGTCAAAGCCTGACCAATCAGTGGAGGCTGCTACAGCACTTAGCGCTAGGATAATTATCGCCACCGAGCTCTGAATTTTATCGCGGAGATAGCGCGCTATCAGCAACGCTAATCTCCACAGTGATAAAATTCAGAGTGCAAGCTGCCTAACAGTGTGATTATCGCTGGAAATCCAGCGATAATCACACAACTTTTGGCGATAGCTTGCTGATAGGGCCTCACCTACTTTGCCATGATATCCACCTTCCATAGGATATCATGGCTAAGTCAGTTTCAAAGCAGGTGTAAGGAAAGTAGCGATAACAGAGGTTATCACTACTTTTCTTGTCGCTATGCTGCATTGCGTGAGGCTTGATAATAGGAGAAATGTCGCTTAGCGACATTTCTCCCGCTATCCTAGGGAGGAACACCTACTTTGCATCTGTTTAGGGCATTGAGGAAAAGGGCGAAGAAGCATGGATTCACACTTTAACGTGTCCTTGCTAATAGGGCGTTAGAATTATCGCCGCTTTTTCCTGCCGAAAACGGCCGCAAAAGCAAAAACAACCTACTACTAGTAAACAATCTGACCGAACGCTGCTCAGAAGAAACACATCATAGAGGAGCAATCCTTGACACAATTATAGCCGAAAGCAATGCAAATTCCATCGACCACATCCTCCCCGTTGACCTGTCCGATCATCACAGAGTTCTCTTTTACATCAACCATGCGATCTTGTCCAATGTAATCTCCAAGTTAGACCCCCCAAATGGGTCAGGAACCCGCGAGCTGACCTAGAAGAAAGAATTAGCTCGCTCCTCCCCAACTCCACTTACCACCTCTCAACTACCGAACTCGCCTCTCTTTACAACTCCAATATGACGCTCACCCTGGATCAAATTTCCCCCCTGAAGCTAAAGAAATCCAGGAACATCCCCTCCAGATCATGGTTCACCACTGACATCAATGAAGAAAGAAGACAGCTAAGAGCTGTAGAAAGAATCTGGAGGAATAATCCCTCTGCCCTCCACCGAGATCAACTTCAAGCAGCCCGCAGGATGTACAGAAAATACATTAAGAACAAAAAGATAGCTTTCTTCTGTTCTGCGATAGATTACGCAAAAAACCGACCCAAAGAGCTTTTCAATATCATAAGGAATCAAACCTCCAAACCCATACCTGCCTCAACATGGGCATCCAAAGAATGATGCGACAACTTCGCAATCTTTTTCAATGACAAAATCGCCAAGATTGACCTCTCACTTGGCTCAAATCCCATCCCCTCCAATGAAATCAAAGCGTTCAAAACTCTTGTTAGTACCTCCTTTAACCCTCCAAAACAGTGGTCCTCCTTTATTCCCATCCAGGAAACAGAGATAGTCAAACTAATCTCCATTGCTAATCCCTCTTCTCATGCTCTGGATCAGCTACCTCTTCACCTACCAAAGACCTGAAGATCTTCCTATCCGCGCTATGGTGCAAGATAATCAACAGCTCACTGAGCTCCGGAATCGTACCTTACTGCCTCAAAGTAGGACAAGTCACGCCACTGCTGAAAAACCCAGGACTAGACACTGAGGATTTGAATAATTTCAGACCTGTATCGAACCTACCTTTTTTGTCCAAAATCATGGAAAGATGTGTTCTCCCTCAGTTGACCCTACACCTGGATAACATCAATCTACTAGATCCCCATCAATCGGGCTTCAGAAAAGGATGCGGCACCGAATCCGCAATCCTCAATGTCATAGACGATCTACTCAAGTCACTTGACTTGGATCAATGCTGCCTTCTCATCCTCCTAGATTTATTGGCCCCATTTGATACAGTTGACCACAAATTGCTCATCAAGGTTCTACAAGAAAGGGGCAGTATACAAGAGACGGTCCTCCACTGATTCTCTCCCTTTCTCCACAACCGATCACAAAGAATAAAAATCCAAAACTTTGAGTCCGACCTCCACCTCGTCATCAGAGGTGTTCCACAAGGGTCAGTGCTCTCCCCTAAGCTTCAACATTTACATTGAACCCCTTACCTCTCTACTCAGGAAATCCAACATCCCCTTTCACTTATATGCAGATGACACGCAGCTTTATCTGGAAACCACTTCAATTGACGACATCCAGAGACTTAACACCACGCTCAAGGAGGTACAACACTGGCTCACAAACAATCACCTGAAACTCATCTGAGAAAAAACGGAAATACTCCTCATCTCCAACACAGACGAAAACCCACAAATCAAAGAATGGCTCAAAGCCATTGACGCCCTCAATGGTTACCTCACCTTGGCGGATTCAGTAAAATCTCTAGGGATCACCCTAGACTCGAAACTAGTAATGAAGAAACACATTACTAGATCCGCTAAAAGTGCCTTTCTCAACCTAAAACTGCTATACAAAATAAAACCCTTCCTCCCACCCGAAGACCTTCAACAAGCCGCCCAAGCACTGGTCCTCTCCAGAATAGACTATGGGTTCGCTACCATGACTGGGACAGCAAAATCTCACCTCGCCCCCCTGAAGACAACCTTCAATGCAGCAGCCAGAATGGTCATTGGAATTAAGAAATTCTAACACATCTCTCACGCTCTCAGAGAACTTAGATGGCTTCCAGTTGAGTTGCGAGCCAGCTTCAGAACAGCCTGCCTCACACACAAAGCCCTTCACACAAGCAAACCGGAATACCTGGCCGCCAAACTCAAAAGGGCAGGCCAGTCCAGAAACCTCAGGAGCTCCAACTCTCTACTACTCATCCCGCTGAAAACTCGTAAGCATAAAACCGCAGGCAAATCTTTTGCTGGAAACACTCCAAAAATCTGGAACTCCATCCCCCCCACATCAGAATAACCCCCTCTTTTCTAAAATTCAAGAGCCTACTCAAACCCCTCTTCCTCGACTGCTCTCGAGTGAACCGATAGAGCCCAGGTAGCTCTCTAGCCGACGCTCCATCTTACCGTAATTTGTAAGACTGATGACACTGACTCGGATCAAGAAATCTTTTTGTGTATATACTGATTGAATGATGAATACGCTCGGATGATCATCAGGTTTATCTTGCACCCCCCTCCCCTCTGCCCCTTCGCTCATGTGCCTGTTCCCTTCCCTGCTCGAACCCCCATGTTCTACCAATCTTCTGTACCATCTATTTGCACATTATTGTATATGCTGTGAAGCACTCAGATACCCCTGGGTCCAGCCAGCGCTATAAAAAACTCCTAAATAAATAACAATAGATAAATAAATAATAAATAAACTTTCCTGTGATAGTTATATTAAATACTACATTGGGATGTTGTTGGGCTTAATGTAACCATTAATTGGATAGTGTGAATGATATGTCTAGCTAGTGCTAACTAATAGTGAGACTTTATTAAGTTTAATAAAGCCTTCCCATATTAGCCTATAGGGCTAGCAGCAGTGCAATAGGAAAATTAATTTGTTAGGTGTGGTGCCGCGGCCAGGGCGACTGACTCCGGAATCTGGGGATCACGGTTCGATCCCCGGCACCGGCGGCAGATTAGCCCAGCACCATGTGACTCTGGGCAATAGCTTGCTTAATCTTCCCGACGGCCCCCAGCGCCTAGAGACCCTAACGGGTGATTGTGCGCTTTACAAATGTGGATATTATTATTATTATTATTCTTTACCAGAGCATATAAAACCTCTGGTATACTGTCCCTGCTTTTTATAACAATGCAACTTACCCCTGGGGCACGTAGGACAAACCTTAGGGGTGACGTAGAAGTCATAAAAAGATAGTTTTGTAATTTGGAAGTACTTTTAATTTCAAAGCTGTATTTTAGTATAGTTTTATTTAAAAAATAGCCTGCATGGCAGGCCTGGCTTTAAAATGACACCAGACACCACTACAGTGCACACTTATGTGCATTAAGTCCTAAACCTATATGTCCTACTATATAGTAGGGATTTACAGGTAGGTTGTTTTTGCCAACTTCCATATACCTTTAGAGGACAGAGCACTGGCCCTGGGCATTGTTAGCAAAGCCCAGGGCACTTTCGGAGTCATTAGCCACCAGCATCAGTTAAAAAATGGGGGCGATCAGGTCAAAAAGTGTGAATATCCTATAATGAGGCAGGTAAAGGCAGCCTTTAGTAAGTGTTGCCATATGCTGAAGATGCCCATAAAGGTTTCCCTGGACAGGGTTTCTATTGTGAAGGAGGTGTTCCTGCTGCTGGAAATTCAGAGAGGGCTTGTACAAGTTGGTCACCTGGACCCCAACAAAGATTCCAACATGCCGTGACTTTATACCATTTTTTATCAGGGAATTGGAGGAAACCTGTGAGTATTCTTAATATGTTTATGAGGCCATAATCCAGTCACTGTTCTTTAAGGATTTAAGGGAGTTTCCCCAAATGGCATAAATAGGTTTGAAATGCTGAAAGAGAAGTGCTGGAAATTATATTTGGCTTAAACAATAGTCTTTTGTTTGAAGCCTTGAAGCTGGAGTTTAGTCTCACTAGTATTAAGAATAAAACCTAGAGGTGCCCCCAAACACATGCACATATTAGTGGACTCTTGTTGGCTCACTTTCGCATAAGATTGTGAATTGTACCCATTTGATGATGAGAAACGTTTAATGTAACATTGCATGTTCTCCCACTTTTAACAGCAGTTTCATAAATATCTCTGTGCTGCTGTCCTGCATACTGTAGTTATGTTATGTTCTGTTACGTATATTTCTAAAGCGCACATACACTGAATGGTTTCCTATTACTAAGATAACAGAAACACAGCACCCAACTTATTGTTTACTTGCATGCATGCCTGAAAAACCTGGTGTTTAAGAGTTTCCTGAATTCAGTATATAAGGGGGTTGGCCTGATTTCAGTTGGAAAGGTGTTCCAAATCCGGGGGCAAGTATTGAAAATCTGGAACCGTCAAGTGTCTTTTTAAGGCAGGAATGGTGAGAAAGTTTGAGTGCAAAGACCTCAGGTTATGAGTTGGGGTGGATTTTTGTATATGAGCACAGATAAAGGCAGGACTACGAGTCTGTAGTGATTTGAAAATAAGACAACTGCGTTAAAGATGGAGCACTGGTCTTGGAAACCTCCCAGCAGGAAAGATTCCCACTATGCACGCACAACAGCTCGCAGCAAATGCAGTATTTTTGTCATAGTTTGCGTTGTTTCTGGAAGTCCAAATTGTCTTTCTCTGTTCCGCAAGATGGGTAGAGGGGAGGTGGGCAAGATAGGAACCGCCCCTGTCCAGACTCCATCTATTTCTGGTTTACACCCCTTGACATCACCAGATTTGTCAGACCACTCTGTCCCATTAGTCAGTTTTAGTAGGATGAGATGATGTAAGAGGTAAAAGTATACTAATCCAGAAGAATTAAGTAATCCATTACTTTGCATTTTCCTTAGGTCAAATGTACTTTAGTCATATGATAGTTTATGAATTTTAGGAAGTAGGCAAGTTCATGTTCTCATCCTTTATCAGGACTATTCAGTTCATAAGTGCATGATAGGAAAGAAAAGGAAGTTTTAAGGCCTTCATGAAGCACAGCTTGGGCACGATGAATTTGTGCTTAAATATGAATCTCACATTATTGAATACAATGCATTAGTTCTCCAATTAGCCAAATTAATGATTTGCAATTGCGTCATGTAAGTATAAGATATCCCTAAAAAGAAGTTTTAATATTTCATTATTATTTCACATATAATTAGCAAGTGTCTTTGCACGTAATAGGTTAATACATCATTCAAGATTCCAAAGCACATTGAAAATAAACATTTACATAGCACAAACTATTCTAGTTTCCTTTTTACTCATCAAAGTCAGCGCTCATTTTACACATTCTAGTGTTAATGACCATTTTCTTAACACATAAAATTACTTTATTCTTATACAGAAATTTCTATTTTATCATTTGTTTACTACGTTCATTTATGTGTAAAGAAAACATATATCAATTTATTTGTTAAACTTCATCTTAGCTTATTCATGGTTAAGAGTCATCAGAAACCTACGTCTAACATTCTGCATGCTTTTCCAATGCAGTATCTAAATCAAACTTAATTAGTGTGTTTTTCTAAACGTGTAACCTAACATACATTTGTAATTTTCATAAATTAATGTCACAAATCATTTTTACAGTGTGAATTCATAGAAATAGATGTAAGATAATGTCTATGCTCTATCAATACTTTGGAAGTAAACCACACTTAAGGGGGAGACGTTGGTGTTCCAAGGCGTGGTTTGACTTAAATGCTTGAAAAAATTCACAAACGTGTTTGTGGGCATCCTGCGAACTGGTTCCACAATGGCAATAGTAGGAGATTTACACCAAGCAAGGATTAGAGTTGCTCCTCTTCTAGGATGCAACGAAAACAGATCACACCAAAGGGAAAGGCTTTTTCCCAGTAAACAAAGTGTTTTCCCCAATAAAAAAAATCCAAATATTTGTGCATTTGCACAGGGCTCTAAGGTCCCACGTGCAGAGTGTTCCATGATGGAAAACTACACACAAAATGCACTGGGGCTGTTGGAAAGACACACATGATATTCCCATGAGCATGCTTACAAACCCGGGCTCGGCACAGTCGTGTAGGCATATTACTGGGATTGTTGAAAAATCTGAAAAAATACGCTCAGGTGGAGGAGTAAATCTCTGCCTGTATAGCTTTATGTTTTTCATGAATAAGGCTTGAAGGGGCATATTTACAAACCAGATTGGCACCACAACGTCACTTTTAGTGACGTTGTGTGGGGTTAGGAAATTTGCCCTATTTACAAGGCAGTATTCAGCCACTTAACAAGGCTTAACAATGCCTTATAAACGAGACCCCTTTTCATGCCACACATAGCGTGAAAGGGGCATGCAATGGGTGCTGTGGTGGGTGTTAAATCGCAACACCCATCGATTTTGACGATGCACCCTATTTAGCATAAATAGGAGGCAGACCCAAAATTAAGACCAGGGTAAACCTGATCTCAAACAGGCAAAATGATAAGAAATGCTTAATTTCTCCTCGTTTTTGCTGTTTCCATGTGTGCTACATTGTGCAGCAGACATACAAACAGCAAAACGCCAATGATTGTTTACGTGCAGCAAGGTCCACCTTCCAGCACATAAACAATCTTCTTAAAAAAATGCTATTTTGTAACTTCTATGCGTGCTGCATTAAGTTGCACACATAGAAGTTATAAAACGGTATTTTAAGATTGTTTATGTGCAGGAAGGAAGACCTTCCTGCCCATAAATAATCTTCCCCTCAACACAGGTACCGGTGCCTGCATTGGCGCTAGGCAGCTAAAGTTAGCGCCAACGCAGGGGAAAAAGTAGGCTACACCAGATTCTAGTAAGTATGGGGCAGCCCTGCGTTTCTAAAGTGACATAGGGCCATATGTATCATACAAATTCGCGATTCCTTATTTTGCAATTGCATTTAAGAAATCGCAAATTTTGCGATTCTTTAAATGCAATGTCTGAAGCTAAAAAAATTGCTAATTGTCCCTAAGGAATCGCAAATTGCCACCAACTTCATGTTGGTGGTAATTTGCGAATTTCTTGAAAAATGCCAATTTTTGCATTTTTCAAAGTGCCATGTGATGCACATACATGCCCTTAGGGCATGTATGTGCACCACATGTGCACCCATGCTTATTTCAGGTGTACAACAGGGTGTCCTTTGTGCACCCCTGCACCCTTGAAATTATTCTCAATTTGCGATTAGCAAATTGCGAATCGCAAATTGAGAATAAATTCCCATTCCTTCCTATGGGCCTTCCGGCCCATAGAAATGAATGGGAAAGTATTCCTTAATTGCGAATTCACAATTTGCGAATACGCAATTAAGGAATATCAAGATATCGCTAAAAAAATTGCGATTTTCTTGATACATACCAATTAGCGATTCTGAAATAGCGATTTCTTAAAAATCGCTATTACAGAATCGCTAATTGGTACCTTGATACATATGGCCCATTGTGTGTTGTTAGCCCTCTTGGCTTAACGACACGCTTCGCCACTTATTATAAATATGCCCCAAAGTCTTTTATTTCATAGACAGCTCCTGCTTTAAGGTGATATTTTCCAAACATTCTTCGGCAGACTTGCATCTCCCTCGTCACGAGCGCATGTGCTGGGAGCAGGGTTTTCAGATACATGGGTCCCAAATTATGGAACAACCTACCTGTCAAGTTGAGAAGTATAAAGAAAAACATTTAATAAAGCAATCAAGACTTTTTTATTTTGTTTTCTACCTTAGTCGAATACTTCTTTTTAATAACAGTTTTATTATTGCCATAGGTATTTTTAGAGGCTTCTTTGTCATTGGAATGAATGTGGGCCCCAGAACAAAATAATGATAATAATGATTGAAAATAATTGTAATAAAAAAATACTTTCTTTACAGAGAAACCGTATGGCACAACATGTGCTGGAGGGTAGCTCTTAATTAAAGGTATTTATAATAATTACTTGGTTTAGATGGGTTTTCCCACCACATACCTACTTTTTCTAAGCACTCTGGGACAAACTTACTGCGCTGCGTTGCATGACAGGGAGAGAGCTGAACAGTGACATCTCTACAAAGAGATGGTGCTTCTGTTCTCATCCCAAGTGTTGGTACACAATCAGGCTGCCTGTGACAGCAACATTGTGCAAAGTTGTGTATGCACTTCTAACATTGGTTTTGTACAGGAAGGAAATCCTTTGCATACAAAAAACTATGCTTACACTAACTTTAAAACTTTTACCACTTTGGTTATGTGCTGTACACTGCAGCACACAAGCAAAATTTGCAATGGTTGCAGAAATAAAAACATTTCTCCTACTTGTTGCTGCCACAAGGAGGCGTAATTTTGCCAAAGCCAGTAGATAGTGCTTTTCATCAACAAACATATGCAGCAGCATGGGAACTCCCATGAACCAGCCTTGGGAAACCCACAAGACACAAAATAATGCAAAGCTCGCAAAGCGCTGCTTTACTTTTTTTATTCAACGTTCCAGCACAAAACACATTTTAAGCTGGGAAGTATATGACAAATTAACACTTTGTGGCAGTTCGCATTACTTTTGGGGATTTTTCACCTGAGTGCATTTTGAAAAATGAGGCCATGTGAATTAAAAGTCTAACTATTATCCAGATTTATAGCTCTTAGTTTACCAGCATTGATAGTCAATCTAGGTAGGATTTAAACTTGTGATCAGCAGAAGTGAGTTTAACTAAGAGAGTTGCTTGCCATTCTATTCTGAAGAACTCAGGTCTCTGAATCTTCTGTTACCTGACCAGACAACTTGTAGTGAAACTTATTTTGCATCTCATTGCCATAGGCATCTCTATGAAGGTACATCGTCAACACTGAAATCTATGCATATATTTGTTTTTACTGGAAAACTGGTAGAACTTGCGTATCCGACTATGAAGAAAACTTGATTGTTATTCAACTGTCTCGGGCATCTGAGCTCAAGGAACTGACTTCTGTGATTATGAAAGCCTTTCTATGGATCTCAGTCTCATGTTGAAGCTGTGGTCTTCTGGTGATAAGATTCACTGTATGCCTCATGAAATAATTGTAGCATCACAGCTTTCTTAAAAGATTTAAGAAATAGGATGTCCTTCCATGAAAGATTCAACTTGTTCTACTGCTATATTCCCAGCACATTGATTATTTTCCTTTGTGATTTTCATTCTTGTGTTATATTGAGTACCTGATCTGTTGATGACACTATTTCATTAGATTATATTAAAAAACAATTGTCTCTGCAGCATCGAGGGCAGTGTTGTCCTAAGCATAGATGAGGCAATATGCCCCTCACAAGAGAATGTCAGCAAATCAAATAGCTTAGTCAATTCAAAACAGGCATTCTAGCATCACATAAAAGTTAGAAACCATTAAAATGTATTACAAGTTTTAAATCATTAAAGAAGGTAAAAGTATAGCTACTCAACGTTTTATAGGGAATTAGCAGAACGTTCTAAGCAACTAAATGCAGCATGAGGTGACTTAAGGTCCCTCTCAAAAAGCCCATGGAGACAAGATTCCTAGTCTCACTCACTTTCAAAATGAGCCCTCTTTTATGGAAAATACTTTGCAGCCAAAATTATACAATCCGCATGAGGAGAGCAAAATATTACATGGGCTCAGGGAATCACAATATGGAATAAAATACAACAACACCTAGCACCATCCCCTAAATGAATATTACGTATGCCTTCTGACCTAATATCATCGGAAGTGGCAGTACAAGTCTTGTTGCACACAAAGCATGACAGTCTTATAAAATGAATAGACTCATTGAGTCTCAGCAGGAAGAACGTTGCACAGTTACAGTTGAAGGAAGGCTTATCCAGAAGAACATATTATTGATAGAGAATAAACAGTCTCACAAAGCATTTGACATAAGGTTTCCGGGCACTTTTTGCTACACGAGAAGAGATAGGAAATGAAAACACAGTCATGTTTTAGTATCAAAATGGAGTTCGTCCCTAGTTTGTCCAATATTAGGAAAACGCAGTTCTGTTGTGTGCAGTTGGTTCTTTCATATATAAATCATTCATGACTCCCACAGAATATTATTAATTAAATAGAAAATATCTCCATCACTGGTGTTACTTAATCAGAAGTTGTGTGAACAGAGGAGTGTTCAGGAACCAGCCTCCATGTGCAATCCAGTCCTCTTCCATCGATGTCTCTTCAGACAATGTACATGAAACCTGCGGATCTCTTTTAAGGCTGGGTACTGTGATCTCTCTTCTTCAAGTTGAGGCATAATCTGGCTGGCTCCCAAGTAGTTGATCTCACATTCCCCACCAAATTCAAAGATCATGTTACCAGGCAGGATAATGCATGAGCTCTGATGAGTTTAATGTGTTGTTTTCTATGGAGAGAGAGAGAATACTCTTGTCAGCTTCAGAGCTGAAAGTTGATTATCTATATGGAAGACAGATTCTCCTAGGAAACCTCAAATGTTCGCCCTCTATGCTGGGATCATAAGTATGCCTAGTCCTTGAGGTCATCAGTAATGGGATTGATGTCTTGACTGGGCTATTAGTCACCAATAGTCACCATGAGGCTATATACTCACAGGCTGCAGTCACTTATAAATCAGTAGATGTGTTTCGGGCAATTCGTTTTTCTTCAATAATACACATGTTTTCCCAGCCGAATGTGGACCCACATGTATTAAACAAGTTATTGTTCCCGAGCAAAAGACAGATAAGAGATTAGAATAGGTCATTTCATGAATAAACAGTCCAAATGTGTATCCAAAATTTGAAGATTCAAAAAATAATTTCTCTTTTATTTAGTTTTTTCATTTGTTCGCATCACAATTGCGGAGATTTCATACAGTGATTCTTGTTGATGAGTTGATTAACATCACCAATAATGCAGCCAAGCAGCCGACACGTGTTTCGTCTCGGGGAACAATCACCCGACAACTTCCTCAGGGCTGCAATAACGAACAAAAACATACAATTGCACTTAACAGTAATATCTAAAAAAAACATTGTATGAACAACTATTCACCACCACCAAAATGTCTAGAGTGAAGAATTAAAATAAAACAAGAAAGGAACCAAATAATCACCAGAATTTCATCCAGTGAAGGAAACATATTATATGCTAAATATGAAAGAAAGATGAAAAGAAGACAAGGTGAGTCTTAATTTCAAGCCGCAACTATGTCGCAGAGAAAAGAAGGACCTCTATGCTTCAATAACATTACCAATTGTACATGCTTCCACAGTGTTTAGAAGCAAGCAATATGGTACATGTAAGTTTTTCATTCAGTCCCGAAAAGAGATTGATATTTTCAATCTCACACAAGAAACAGACTATTGTCAGATGACTTAAATTCCAATTCTGGCAAGAAACCAGGAGATAACATACAATTATGTCACTCACCAAATACAAATCTTCACAAAAGAAATCACCACATTCCAGGTATGGCCATTCTGTGGTCTCATACAACATGGGGCTAAAGAGAAAAGGAAGGAAAAAAAGAAGGAAAAAAGGAGGAAAGACGGAGATCTTCAATTAGAATTAGTCAATCATCCTTATACTACTATCAGAGATCATATTAAATAGTTCCTACAATAGGAGGTCTCAAAGTTATAATAACAGACCATCCAGATACAACAATTAATTAATATGAAGCTGTATACTTAAAATAATTAAATGTTCTCATATAAGTCACGTATCCTTCAGTTGTTTGTCATAATATATGGCCAGATTTGTCATAAGAATGAAAGAGAAATTATAATAACTATTTATGCATCATAAATTGCACTACCACATACCCAAAATCCACAGTCTACAATCTAGCACAAAAAAGGTATTAAATGTGTAGCCTTATTTCGGGTTATAAATCCTAATAGCTAAAAAGATTATTTAAGACTAAAAAGAGGGGTTCCTCGTAAATGATTAATAATGTCCACATAAATGGAATATACATCTCACTTAACCACCAATTAATATTAAAGCAAAAAAAAACGGAGCGGAAGAGACATTAAGCAAAAAACCACATATATCACAGAATACCAACAATCCAACCGGACCTAATCACTGTGACGTAAGCTCACTATGGCCAAGAATCAGGTTACCTCAGAGTGACTATTAGTCAGGTCCAGGCCAAAAGAGATATATTCAATCCTGAAAACAAAAGGCAAGACGACAATTTTTAATCAAACAGAATGAATTAGAGCTGTAATTATGCATCTGGAAGGCAAAAATCCAATTTAATACATATCACATATTCACCATGTCAGATTGAAACAACAATAAAAAACAGACCAAACATTATGCCCAGTCTGGCGTATTTAGCGTGGTTACTGTTCCCAGATTAAGAGACAGTTCATTTACCAATGACAACATATATTATGTCAGTAGTATTTTAGATCGGTTATAAGAGATCCCCACTCAGAGGTAGATAAGTAAAAAAGGCCCTGATAGAAAGCACAGCAGAGCAGTATATCAGCCCCATATATTTGCAGAGCCCATTAGACTTGTAAACAATATAATCACAGTTAAGAACGACAAGCTAAAAAGCGGCAATCAAAACGAGGGTCAGCAGTTTAACCCAACATCAATCTCCATCTCATTCAGGCGATCCGTCTTACCAGGTCACGGAGAGTACTCCCATCTTCATCTTAGGTATTCGAAAGTAAGTCAACCGAGCGCGAAATAACTGACACCGGTACCTGGTTTTCGGTTTGTAAAGTGAAGACGGACTGCCTAGTTGCTGTCTATCGGAAATAGACGCTATATTGAAGTGCTGTAAAACCTCAATATATAATGTATCATATGCCAATTATATTATATTCAGCAATAGATTTGAGGGAATACTCCCCATATTCAAAATCTTAATATAGCGAATACAAATATTGTCAAACATTCAATAATTCGGGGTAAGTTCCCTAAGCGATATATGTTAGGTCAACACCCACACGTTCTAATGAAAATGGGTAGTAGATTGCTATCGTGAATAGGCGCCATTTTCAAGTGGTGTAGCACCTCAATATATCTAAAGTAGCCTACGCCAATTATCTTATATTCAGTAATAGATTTGAGGAAACACTCCTCATATTCACAACATTGAAATAGCGAGTGTGAATTGAAATATACATCAATTTACAGAAGGGAAATGATAAAATCAAGGTATCATTGATAAACATTTATATTGCATATGTTAAGATTTGTTCACATCAATATAAGCATTATAACAAATATACAACATATTTTGTCACATCAAAAAGTCATAGTTACTCTATTGGATAAAGAACACTTCAAGCACATATGTTTTATTCATACATTCAAAAAATAATGCATTTCCTGTTCTGCATTAATTCCACACTCCACTGCTCGGAACCTCAAAATCCATCGTGTTCACACTGTCTTCACACTGTCTTAATTTGTGTTCCCTGTCTCCACTGTCACTTCTCTGTCTACCTGGGATCACTACGTGCAACTTCAATGCCATGAAATTAAAAACCTAGTTTCACCTTTTGGTCAGGGCAGACTCCCGCATGACATCCTGTCAGGTATCTTGTGTCAAAGTTTTTTAAAGCACAAAAATGCTCAGCCATTCTTTCCTTTAATGGGCGAATAGTACTGTACTGCCCACATAGATTTTTTTACACTTACATTCAATCACATAGCATACATATTTAGGCAGCCAGTCTATGTGTTCACAAATCTGAAATGTATGCGAACCATTGTACTCAAATTCCTTTACTCCTTTCTTAGCCAGTCTACACATACTACAGTTACCACATACATGGGATGCAATATTTAGTTGTCTAAGCCAAGTTGTTTTCACCCTTGACTGTGTTGGATAGCTGGGACTTATAATGCTTTGAATAGGTTTACCCCTTCTGTATGTAATACTAGGAGATTTAAAAATGTGTTGGGCCAAAGACTTATCCGCCATCACTAAAGGCCAATTCTGCTTGAGTATTGTAAACAGTTTATTGGACCAAGGATGATAACTGGTCACCAACCGAACTTTAGTATTCTTACTCTTTGCTGCTTTGGAAACAGATTTCAGGGTTTCAGTACGTTTCAGTTTTAAAGTTGTTTCTTTAACTTTTCGTATTGTTTCTCCCGAGTATCCCTGTGTGTAAAATCTCTTTTCAATGTCTCCCACATTGTTTAGAAAGTCCTCATCCCTATTGCATTTCCTACGGGCCCTCAATATTTCCCCATAAGGGATGGCATTGTTCTGACTTCTCAGATGGGCAATACTAGCTTGCAATAAAGCATTGCACGCTGTTGATTTCTATATATTCTGCTCTGTATTTTCCCATCACAGTGAAATAGTTCTAAATCAAGAAAAACAATGCTATTTGGGTCGGACGTTATTGTAAATGTCATATTACTATTATTGTTGTTCATATGATCAAAGAACTCTGACAAGTCCTCATCAGTTCCAGTGCAAATTAATAAACAGTCATCAATATAGCGACCATAATATAGAATGTATTCCTGCAATTTTGCTCCTGATGGGCCCCAGATATGCCCGCCTCAAACCATCCCATAAGGAGACAGGCAAAAGATGGAGCAAATCTGGAACCCATCGCGGTACCACAGATCTGTAAGTACCACTCACTGTTAAAGAGGAAAGCATTGTTTTTGAGAATAAGTCTTGACATTTCAGTTAGCATCTCAGAATGTTCCAGTAATTCAACTGGACGTCGAAATAGATAATACTTTAGGGCCTCTGTCCCTTGTTCATGTAGTATTTTTGTATACAATCAACTCACATTCATTGTAACAATTCTCATACCCTGCTCCCAGGTTAAATCATTCAAGATGTTAAGTACATGTTTGCTGTGTCTTACATAGGACGGCAGATTGGTTACATAGATCTGTAAAAATGTATCCACAAATTCGGCTATCCTTTCTGTTGGGTCCCCAATCCCCGATACGCTCCCAAAAATCCATAAAGATCTGACTGATCCCCCAGGCAGACCGATAATACCCAGAATATTGTTTGGGTATCTGGCCTTTATAGTGGACATGTTACTTCAATTCTGTATACTTAAATGTTGTTGTTGATGACAATTTTAATAGGAAATGCAAATCTGTACTGTGATAAGATATTGAATAATATTGGTTGAATTTTTTATAACTATTAACAAGGATTGTGTACGATAGTCGGCTACATTTTAAGATGGTGACTAACGGGCACATGCATCAAATGAAATTGCATTCGCAAACGGTGCGAATCGCAAAATTCGGCCGTTTGTGAATGCAATTTCAACTTCTGGGATGCATCATTGTGAAATTGTTTTTTCCCAAAATAAGGAATCGCAAATGACTTTGCGATTCCTTAAAAAAATCGCAAAAAATTTGGGAAAAAGTGAATGCATGAAAAATCGCAATTTGCAATTCCTTAAGAAATTGCAATTTAGAATTCTTATTTTTAGGACAAGTCAGACCAGGTGGTAATTTTAGAAAAAAAAATGCAGGTGAAACTCATTTGGAGTGCGTTTAAGGGGTTCCACAATGCATCTAAAGCTCTTTCAGAATGGCAGCAGTCATTGTCCTGGCACCTAGGTTTAGGTTGAGAGCAGCAGCAAGGTAGAGAAGGATGGTCCATGAAAGAATATTCAGAGTGCGAGTCACTTTACTAGGCCAGACAGAGGCTGAAATGTATGCAGAGACAAACACGTAGGACCCAATCCATACCTACCCATGTACAGGTATTGTGCTCCCTACACCTCCTTGCCTCAGGGTCCTTTCAGGGTGTCATAGCCGTTGCTGGTGGTGTGTCCCAGAGTTCCCTTTCTAGATTTTTTAATGATTTTCTAAATGCCATGTTGCAAAGGATAAGGCATCACATTACATTTCCAAGCAACCTGCAGGAATTGCTTCAAACAAAGTTAGACTTCTACAACATTGCACATTTTCCCCATGTCATTGGCTGTATAGATGGCACACATTTTCCCATGTGTCCCCCATCTGAAAATGAGTATATTTTCCGCAACAGGAAATGTTACCATTCTCTGAACATTCAAGCAATTTGCAATTCAAAAACTATCATCACTGATTTAGTAGCAAGTTACCCAGGAAGTGCCCATGATTCCTATATATTTAGACATAGTGCAATCCACACACGTCTACTTGCTGGAGAATTTGGAGATGGATATTTGCTTGGTAAAAACATTTAAATTAATTGTTAATTCTCTCTGTACCATGCTGTCCCATTATATTCATGCTTTGTGTCTTCCATTTCCCCATCCCATAGGTGATAGTGCATATGCTGTGAGGTCATTCATACTCACACCCTATCTCAATCCAGCAACCCGCAAAGAACAGCAGTTTAACCATGCCCATATATCAACTCGCAATGTCATAGAGAGAACTTTTGGTGTTATGAAGTCTAGGTTTCGCATACTACACAAGACTGGCGGAGCATTACAATATCGTCCAGATGTTTGCTGTAAAATAGTTGCAACATGTGCCATGCTGCACAACCTAGCCACTAGGAGACGGCTACATCTAGAGTTGGAGGATGTACTACCTAACATAGACAACCAGCCTCAACAACCCCAACCAAGATTACATGGACCTGACGCAGCAGAGGGAAGGAGAAGAAGGGCAGAGATAACTCAACATTACTTTTAAAAGAGGTAAGAACTATGCAAATCTGTATTGTGCCAAAATGATAAGTTTTTATTTCTTTAAATTTAAAAAGGAGTCATGGTACTCAGGACAACTTCATGCATGCATGTTTGAAACAGTAAATTATTTTGCATTGACTTTCATCAGTCATAGTAAAGCTTTGATATTTTGTTGTCCTGCAAAAAAAATGCAAGTAGTGTTCAAAGTCACTTTTTTGCGTCCTCGCACCCCTAACGCTTTGCCAGTAAGATTTCCATCACCCATAGGTATGCTGCTTGAATTGTCTTGTTTTCTGGAGCTACCGCGTTCTCCTGCTTGAGTTGTTTTAGCTTGGATACTGACTTTTGAGCAAACATCACTTCCTCCAACTGGTAGTAAGTTTCCAGTTGTTTTCTCATGTAGCATTTCATCTACAACATATTTGAGTGACATCATTCCTCTGGAAATCTCCCCACAGCATTGTGTCATCTCCTTTTGCATGCCAACTGTATGCTTGATTACATGTGCAGTGTTGCTGGACAGACGATTCATTGCCCTGGTGTAAGCCTGCATGCTGATCACTGACCTATTATGCCTACTGGCACTCCCTACTTGCTGTGCATGTATAGCTTCACACATGGTTTCAAGAGCTGTTGCCATAGGGTCAAGTTTCTCTGATGACGCCATATGTGCTTTCTCAATTACCTCTGTCATTTTAGTCAGACTGTTGTTCATAGTACTGATATCTTGACTGATGTGAATCAGTTTGCTCTTCATAACCCTTATGTCTTTCCCTTGTAGGCGTTGGACTTTCAGCAGCTTCAACTCTACAACACTGGCGTTGCTGTCATCTTCTAAGGATGATCTGTGTTGTGATGTACGTGCCCTGCGCCTATAGTATTGTTGGAGCCTATTACGCCTGCTTAGTTGTGTGTGTTGGATTGCAGGGTTTACAGCACTCTGTTGCTCTTGAACATTGACATTTGGGTCTTCATCACTGTCTGAGTGCTGCAGTTGGCGCACTCTATTTCTTTGATTTCTTGGCTGCACAGTGGTTGACGATGTATCTGAATTTATTTCTGCAGTTTTCTTCATTTCCTGAGTATATGTTTCTTCAAAATCATTGTTATGAGTGTCCTGTTCTGCATCTAAGAATTTTAAAGTGCAAAAAATAAATTATTTTAAAATGTTGCACTTTTTGAGACATTAAATAAAATACATTTGAATAATTACACACATGCCCCGCTGGACTCCTACTGTAAATTTGTTGTTGTGGTAAACTAACATACTTTGAAGTGACATGGACTACGACTCCCATGATGTATTGCTGCTATAATTAATAGTGTAATTCTGAACTCATACTTCCCACAAACTAAAATATACATATTGGGGAATTGTTAATGCACACCTGTGACAAAATTTGGATTGTCCTCCACTCACATTTACACAAAAAAAATGTATGTATGTATTCTTAGATCGGCCAGCATGCTCTGAGGTGTCAATTTGTATACCTCCAATAACTGCCTCAGTTGCAAGGGTTCCTTCAAACATGTCCTCAAGGGGGTATTAGGTCTATCCCTGGGTGTGCCACCACCAGTTTTTTTCGCAGCCTTGATCCGGTTAGCAATTCTTTCTTTGGCACCACTGAGCAGGTCATACCAGCGTTTCTGGAGATTATTAATATCACGGTGGGGAACCCCCACTGCATTCACTTTGGCTTGTATTTCGTTTTCTCTTGACTCCTTCAGGAACCTTAAGAGAATGTTTTCCAAAAAGCTGCTCCTGCCTCAAAGTCACCTCTTCAATTAGTATTTCCAGCTCCTGGTCACTGAATTTTATTTTCCTTTTCCTGGCATGCAGGTCTTCAACAGCATTTCTGAGGCCATTTCAACTTCAACAGCAGACAAACACAATCCACCAGTTGCTGCAACTGCCAACTGACACTCCTCCAGTTTGAACAAGGCTACAGGTGTATGTGATTAGGTTCCTGGCTTCCTGGTTGTGATGTCATTAGAATGCATCAAAAAAACGATTTCGCAATTTGCGAATTCGCAAAATGCGAATTCGCAAATAAGAATTCGCAAAATAACTGCAATTTGGTAAATATTGCGCTTTTTACCGAATCGCAAAAAAATACCGAAAATAATGATGCATTTCATTTTGCGATTCTTTATTTGCGATACCTTAATTTTCGCAAATAAAGAATCGCAAATTGAAATGTTGATGCATGTGCCCGTATATACTTTACTTTAGGCAGAGCCAAGATGCCAGTTTCAATTTCGATTTGTCCTCGCTATTTCAATGTTGTGAATATGAGGAGTGTTTCCTCAAATCTATTACTGAATATAAGATAATTGGTGCATGCTACTTTAGATATATTGAGGTGCTACACCACTTGAAAATGTCGCCTATTCACAATAGCAATCTACTACCCGTTTTCGTTAGAACGTGTGGGTGTTGACCTAACATATATAGCTTAGGGAAGTTACCCCGAAGTATTGAATGTTTGCCAATATTTGTATTCCCTATATTAAGATTTTGAATATTGGGGGTATTCCCTCAAATCTATTGCTGATTATAATATAATCGGCATTTGATACATTATATATTGAGGTTTTACACCACTTCAATGTGGCGTCTATTTCCAATAGCCAGCAACTAGGCAGTCCGTCTTCACTTTACAAACCAGAAACCAGGTACCGGTGTCAGCTATTTTAACCCGCGGGCTTTCGTGCTCGGGTGACTTACTTTTGAATACCGAAGATGAAGATGGGAGAACTCTCCGTGATCTGGTAAGATGGATCGCCTGAATGAGATGCAGATTAATGTTGGGTTAAACTTCTGACCCTCGTTTTTATAGTCACTTTTTTAACTTATCGTTTTTAACTGTGATTATATTATTTACAAGTCTAATGGGCTCTGCAAATATATGGGGCTTATATACTGCTCTGCTGTGCTATTTATAAGGGCCTTTTTTACTTATCTACCTCTGAGTGGGGATCTCTTATAACCGATCTAAAATACTACTGACATATTATATGTTGTCATTGGTAAATGAACTGTCTCTTAATCTGGGAACAGTAACCACGCTAAATACGTGGGACTGGGCATAGCGTTTGGTCTGTTTTTTATTGTTGTTTCATTCCGACATGGTGAATATGTGATATGTAACAAATTGGAATTTTGCCTTCTAGATGCGTAATTACAGCTCTAATTCATTCTGATTGATTAAATATTGTTGTCTTGCCTTTTGTTTAGAGAATTGAATATATCTCTTTTGGCCTGGACCTGACTAATAGTCCCTCTGAGGTAACCTGATTCTTGGCCCTAGTGAGTTTACGTCACAGTGATTAGGTCCGGTTGGGTTGTTGGTATTCATTGATATATGTGGATTTTTGCTTAATGTCTCTTCCGCTCCATTTTCTCTTGCTTTAATATGAATTGGTGGTTAAGTGAGAGGTATATTCAATTCATCTGGACATTATTAATCGTTTACGAGAAACTCCTATTTTTAGTCTTAAATAATCTTTATAGCTATTAGGATTTATAACCCGAAATAAGGCTACACATTTAATACCTTTTTTGTGCTCGATTGTAGACTGTGGATTTTGGGTATGTGGTAGTGCAATTTATGGTGTAGAAATCTTTATTGTAATTTCTTTTTCTTTCTTTCCAGATATCTGGCCATATTTTATGACAAGCAACTGAAGGATATGTGACTTATATGAGAGAATATAATTATTTTAGGTATATAGCTTTATATTAATTAATTGTTGTATCTGGATGGTCTGTTATTATAACTTTGAGACCTCCTATTGTAGGAACTATGAATACTATCCCTGATCGTAGTATAAGGATGATTGCCTAATTCTAATTGAAGATCTCTGTCTCTCCTCCTTTTTTCCTTCTTTTTTTTCTTCCTTTTCTCTTTAGCACCATGTTGTATGGGACCACAGACAGGCCATACCTGGAATGTGGTGTTTTCTTTTGTGAAGATGTGTATTTGGTGAGTGACATAATTGTATGTTATCTCCTGGTTTCTTGACAGAATTGGAATTTAAGTCATCTGACAAAAGTCCGTTTCTTGTGTGATACTGATAATATCAATTATTGAAGCATAGAGGTCCTTCTTTTCTCTGCGACATAGTTGTGGCTTGAAATTAAGACTCACCTTGTCTTTCTTTCAACTTCCTTTCATATTTTGGATATAATATGTTTTCTTCACTGGGTGAAATTCTGGTGATTATTTGGTTCTTTTCTTGGTTATTTTTAATTCTTCACTCTAGACACTTTGGTGGTGGTGAATAGTTGTTCATACCTTGATTTTTTAGATATTTCTGTTAAGTGCAATTGTATGTTTTTGTTCGTTATTGCAGCCCTGAGGAAGTCGCCGGGGGATTGTTCCCCGAGATGAAACACGTGTTGGCTGCTTGGCTGCATTATTGGAGATGTTAATCAACTCATCAACAAGAATCACTGTTTGAAATCTCTGCAATTGTGATGCAAACAAAACAAAAAATAAAATGAAAGAGAAATTATTTTTTGAATCTTCAAATTTTGGATACACATTTGGACTGTTTATTTATGAATTGACCTATTCTAATCTCTTATCTGTCTTTTGCTCCGGAACAATTACTTGTTCATTGCTTATTCACTGTGTTTAACACAGAGGATCTTTTGAGACGTGGGTGGCCGTTGCCTTTTTGTTCCCTGGAGCAACTTGTTATGAAATTTGATTACTTCGTTACTTGAATATTGGATTGCGCAAGGTGTAACCTAGCCACACTTCGCAGTCTGTGGACCAACATGTAGTTCACATACAGATGAGATTGTGTGTTTACATTTCTTAAGGAACGCCTGTAAATTACTGAAATATGACATCATCAAAATAACACTTGGAAAATTTTACTGACAACGGTGATGTTGTGCTGATTTAGGACTGGTGCAGAAATCCTTCCCTGTTTTCATGACAGTCTAAAAAAACTGTTAGGTCGACTGTGTAATCCTACCAGATCGAGTGGGATTAGGACATCTGCCTATCCCTGTATTAGTAAGAAGTGGCTTGGTACCCCTGAGTAATCTGTCTCTTGACTTGTATCTATGCAGGAAATTCTGCAATTTCACATGGTTTTTGAGCTGATCTGTAGTGTCATCATTTAGGATGTTGCTTGAAGAGTGGAGGTTTGGTGACATGGTATCACTGACATGGGCTGGTAAACAGTCGTGGGTCAAATGGGAGGCTAACATTGCCCTATGAATGCGGCACCAGATTTTTACCTCCACTATGTCTGTGCCCAAGTCCATTATGTTCACTACTGAATCCATCCCTCACCTAATGTGGCACATGTGGTGATGGAGAATGATGCAGTGCAGTCCCAGACATTGGTGGTGAAAAGGGGTCAACTCCAGCCACGTGGCTGCTGTGAGATTAACAGGGTGGCATGCGCCCAATCTGCCTGGATTACTATCTACAACAAACTGCACCTCCACCATACTCTTCACAGCAGGACAGCACCTGACTCATTACCCTCTGACGCAAATTACTCAGAAACCCTAATTAAATTGTAGGCTTCAGAGCTAGGAGTCTGAGAACGCTGGGAGACATATATCCCAATGGACATTTCATAGATCATAATACTAATACCGCTGACGGTGGGGGAACTACACAATATCACTTTACCTCCCTCCTGTTAAGGAGGGAGGTAAAGTCACACACGATATGCAATGATCTTACTGCTTTAGTCACACCCTCATCCAAAAAACACGTGGTAACTGCCCTCTACAACATGGTGGCAGGGGAGGCTCCAGCGATGACTCACATAGCCTGGATCGACTGAGATGGAGACCTAGGTAGGAACCTCACTGATAAGGAATGGAGATACTGCAGTAAACAAACTAGCAAAGTAACACCTCATGGCAGACTGTGCTCAAAATATTTCAAATCCCTTCATCGTCTCTATCACACAAACCTCAGCATCGCAACTCTTCTATTGGAGTTATTTTACAGATGCCTTCGATGTAGAACCCAAGATGCAGACATTCTGCAGTTTGCTTTGGCTTTCCCACCCATTAACAAATATTGGGCTGCAATATCTGACTCCCTCTCTGCCATTATTGGAACACCCTGCCTGAAGGTGGTCCTGATTGTGCATACAGCAAATCCCCTTCCACCACACAACGATTTGTTGCCATATCGCTGTCTAAGAGCAGGGTAGTGTGCATGTGGGGAATTGATAAAGTCCACTACCCGGCAATGGCTAGTAGATATGGACCATTGTCAGTAACAGCTAGAAATATACTACTCTGCATTATCACACACCTCTGCAGACCAGTAGTGGCTGGCTGGGAATGAGGGGAAGGGGCGAGGTGGGAAGGAGGGGTGGCGGGGGTAACAAAATAAAAATAAAAATGAAAACCACTTACCTCTTATGCCGACCGCATCGCAGAACCAGGAAGCACCCAGGCTCCCCATGGTCAACCACAGCCCTGCAATGCAGCGTTGTGATTGGTCTGAGTACCATGGATCAGCCCTCAGATGGGGACTGGGGGCCTGGGCATGCTCCCCACCAGTCTGTGTAATGCAGCCTGGTGGCTAACATGCAAAGTGCGCATGACTGTTTGGCCGGGCCAAGATGGCGGGCCAAGCAGTCATGTGCACTTGAAGTGTGCAACCACTCCACCCCCTGTGCCTCTAGTCCCGTCCCACCCTAACCCAGCACCAGAAAAGTGAAAGATTAAATGATTATAACTATGTCATTATCATTTTATTTTTCCTGCTCAAAGAGCAGTAGGATGAAGCCCCTGCTGCAAGACACTGAGAGATTAGTGCCACCATCGAAGCTGACAGGAACATATAGGTTATAAACACTCTAATAATTGGCTGGAGCCACATGTTTGTGAAGCAAAACCACTGCACCGCTCCAATGTGCTCCATAGTGCTCTGCAAACAAATGATGGCTGGAATTCTGAATAAATCATACATTCACCCCCCAGTCAATAGATCTTGGTTAAATCCTTCGTTCTTTTGCTCATCATGCCACCCCAGTTTAGACCCAGCCATATGCAAATCAGACTTGATCCTGTTCCTAATGGGAACAGTCCAGCCTGAACTGCCAAGCCAGGTCCTCCATGGTACGGAAACAAGCATCCTTGGACCATTTTCAGGGTTTTACCCCTCATCAACCAGAGTAGCTTGAATCCAGTGGTACAATGAGCAAGGGGCCCATGTCTGGGCATACCCATTCCATTTAGGGCAAAAAGTGCTACGCAAACAAATGATGGACGGAATGCTGAATAACTCATACATTCACCCCCAGGCAAGAGATCTGGGTTAAATCCATTGTTCTTTTGCTCACCAATTCACCACAGTTTAGACCCAGTCATATGCAAATCAGTCTTGACCCTGTTCCTTACAGGAACAGTCCAACCTGAACTGCCAAGCCAGGTCCTCCCTGGTCTGGAAACAAGCCTCCTGGGACCGGTTTCGGGCTTATTGCTCTGGCACAAGATTAATCTTTGTTTTTGTGATTCCCTAACCTGTAAGACTTGACAGAATCCATGTAACCTGTGTGTGCCATATCAGTTTAAGTTGCACAATAATGTTCTGAATGGTTTTTTTGTATGTTTACTGAAACCTCAATAAAAGCACATTTTAATAAAAGAGTGGAGGTTTGGGTGCAGGGCAGTAGTTTGTCAGTTATTTATCATCTGTTCAGTCAGCTTTTGCAGCAGCAGAGTTAGTATCAAAGGCCTAAAATACTTCTGGGCTGATTCCTTTTTAAAGAAGGTGTCTCTCAACTCAATAACGTTTGTGTTGATGTGTATATGGCCTTTAACCGTGTGGGCTGATTTAGGGTATATCAGGCGCTTTGATCTTACCTGCCAAATTAGAGTTTTAGGGGCATATTATCAAGCGAGTTTTCGCTAGTTTAGTGGCACTTCCCAGTGATAAATCTGCAATTTTTACATCGCACCATTAACAAGGACTCGCTAACAAGCTTTAGTGCTTATTTTCCGACGATATTAGCCGTTTTCCTTCTCGCTTTGCATGTCAGCGATATATATATATATATATATATATATATATATAGATAATAACATGCAAAGTAGGCGTTCCTGACTTAAACTCCATTTAAACAGTCGCAATCACAACTTCCCTCTATTATCAATGCCCGCGAAGCGATAAGAAAACTCGGGCTAACCGTGCTTATCGCTGGAATTTAACACCTGAAAAAAACTTGACTTAACCATCTTCAATGGGAGGTGGATTGTTAGGTTAAGTACACAATTGCCTATTAGCAAGCTTTTCATTAGCGCAGTTGATTTATTGCTAGAATTCTCACGCTATTGCTGGTTTTACATGCTATCGCTATATTACCTATCGCCTTTGCGATACGCATTGATAATACAGCGCTATCACGTCAAGGAAATCCAGCGCTAGCCGCCAATAAAGAAAACTGAGCTAAGCGCGCTTTGCGATAATTATCGCAAATTGTTGATAATATGCCTCTTAGAATCTACTCCCCACTCCCTGATATTAGAATTAATAATCAAACAAAAGGGGATTTACCTGGCCATTAGCCTGTACAGCCTTGACCTTTGCATCATCATTATTATTATTATTAATTGCGTTTTGTTAAGCGCAAACAACCCGGAGGCCTCGTAGCGCTATATTGTCTGACCGAAGTGGGCTGAGAGGGCCAAGTTAGATGTAAAGGAGAGTTTTCAGGTCCTTCCGAAATTTCAGCAGGTTAATTCGCTGCGGAGGGTATTAGGCAAGGAATTCCAGGCCTTGGCAGCGTTCCAGGAGAAAGATCGCCCGCCCCATCTAGCACGTTTGATTTTGTTTATTGTGGCTAGGAAAGCTGTACTAGATCTCAAGGATCTATGAGGGAGGTAGGGGGTTGCCAAAGAACAAATCATAGATGGAGCGGTCTTCCACATGGCCTTGTGCATGATGCACATAGATTTGAACAGTACTCTGGCCTTAATGGGAAGCCAGTGAAGTTTCTTCAGGGCTGCTGTGCCTGATTCTCGCCGGTTAAGACCTAGCAGGAGGCGGGCTGCCGCGTTTTGGGTAATCTGGAGCTTCCTTATGGTGGAGACAGGAGCCCCCAGATATAAGGAATTCCCGTAGTCTAGGCGAGATAAAATAATGGTTTGCACCATTATTCTGCGAGCTTGGAAGCGAAGGAGTGGCAGCACTTTCCTAAGCATACGCATCAGGCCGAAGCAGGTGGCGGACAAAACGGTTGCTTGTTGTATAAAGTTTAAATTTGTGTCCAGCCACATGCCCAGGTTCTTTATTTGGGTTCTAGATTGGGGCGGGTTTCCCATGCATGGAGGCCAGTCAGACAGAGGGCTGGAAATAGTTGGATTGCCCAAGATCATAAGCTCCGTTTTCTCACCGTTGAGCTTCAGGTGAGAAGAGGTCATCCACTGGTTGATTGCTACCAAACATTTAGTGAGGTTAGGGGGGAGGTGTTAGACTGGTTCATTGATACAACCAGTTGCGTATCGTCGGCATATGTTACTATATCTAGACCAAACGAATGCACAATGTCGACAAGAGGTTGTAAATAAACATTAAAAAGGGTAGGGCTCAAAGAGGAGCCCTGGGGTACACTTCGATCAAGGGGCCAGATTTTTGAATGGGTGTTGCTCTCTACTACCTCAAAGGAACGATTCTCCAGAAAGGACTGAAGCCAGTGTATGGCCTTCCCTGCGATACCTATTTGGCGTAGGCGGTAAAGAAGAATGCTGTGTCGAAGGAGGCACTGAGATCAAGCAACATAATTGCTACAATGCCGCCTCGGTCCATCTGTTTCCTTGCCACCTCAGTCCCCGTCAGAAGAGCAGCTTCAGTTCCTAACTTGGGGCGGAAACCTGCCTGGGAGTCGTGAAGCAAAAGGTTGTTTTCCAAAAATTGTGTAATGGAGGCATTGATATGTTTCTCCAGCAATTTACTAACCCAGGGGAGAAGTGAAATCGGACGATAATTGGCCATGTTGTCTGGGTCCAAGGTGGGTTTCTTCAATAGTGCTCTGACTTGGGCGCATTTCCACGCCAGAGGGACTAGACCTGTAGTAATTGAGGAGTTTAAAATATTAAGGATGACAGGTCTAATAGTGTCTATGATCTTAGTTAGATGACGGGGGGGCGGGATCAATAGGTGACCCAGATTTAACTTTCCGCATGAGGATATCAAGTGAGTCCTCATTAAGCAGAGGGAACTCATCCAGTGTAAGGGGCGTAATACATGATGGGATAGTTCCATTATCATGGGCCACCGTAGGTGATTCAAATGTAGAAGAGATGTTCTGTATTTACTTATAAAAATATTCCGCCTGGTTGTCACAACGTGTCTGAGCTTTGCTAGGATCAAGGGGAATGGACGGGGTATCAATAAGGAATTTTGCAATTTTAAAAATTTCTCTGGGAGAATTAGAGGCAGTGGTAATTTTGGCCTCAAAATAAGAAGCTTTTCATACATTGTCATTGTTACATACACAAAAACATATACATACATTATGAAAGCACGTTACATTAAAAATATAAGAAAGAAAAAATAAAACTTTCACTCACTTTATCCTGTAACACGTCCTTGATGCTCTCAATCCCTGACTCCAGACACCTCAGAGCGCGACGTGACATCACACAGCTAACTACTTTATCCAATCCAGACGCTGCTCGCATGCTGCAAGCAGCTTGAGTGAAAAGCATCCTAATTAGATGGAGCAAGCAGCCTTTGCACTCCAAAGGGCACTGAAGGCCTTTGCCTGCTCTCCAACCCAGCTGTCGAACACAGCTTAGGTTGGAGGAATTTGATTTGCGCATGTCAGGTTGGGCGCAGTAAGATATCCAGCCAAACTTACATGCGCACTTCAAAGGAAGGGGCCACTCATCATTGCTGCCAATCAGCAGCAATGATGCATTGGCCCTGCCCCCACTCTCCGTTAAGCAGAGGGTAGAAAATAAAATAGTAATAAAATAATGCTTACTATTTTATTTTACACTTTTTCTGCGGCAGTGTGGGGAGGTGATTCTGGCCTGGACATTGCTATCATTAGGGTATCACGTGCCACAGCACAGGGATGTAAGGGGCCCAATGAGCGCCTAGTCTTTTCCTGTCCACCTTAGGTCTAGGGGCCAATTTTCTTTCTTTGCATTAGGACCTCAGGCACTGCTATTACTATGCCTCTGGATTCCTTTTTATGTTTTTTTATTGGCATATCAAATATAAACAGGATATGTTACGCATATAAATATCATCATACAAAAATTGCAAATGGTACATTTGAAGATGAATCACACAGGAAAAGAAAAGAGCAAAGGACATTCACGTATGTCAATCACATGTATATGAAAATAATCATCTCATCATATCTTTTGAATGTATTGAATAATATTTAAACGAGTAAAATGTCCAGGATAATTACATTCTTACATATTTATAAATAAACAATGTTATATCTGTCGTAAATCCAGGAAGGGGCCCCAAATAAGATCATTTAAACCCTTAACTGAAAAAATGAAACGAGACTTCGAGCGCTGGTCATCTATGAATTCAAGCTACTGGATTCCTACTCATTCACTTTTCTGTAAGAATACACAATTTTGTTATTGACAGCACTCAATCGAACACAAAGCATGTATGTTGCATCAGCATTTTGTGCATGCATTGTTACCACATTGCTAGTAGCAAAAAAATGTTTTTGCTTTATGCTCAAAACCTTAACTCATTTATTTTTTTGTTAGCAATGAACGAGAAGTGGCAGCATCTTCTTTATTTATTTATTTATTTGATTTATTTGTAAAGTGTTATGTAGCGTGAACAAGATCCCGAAGGATAAGTTTGGGGTCTCTTATTTCCTGGTTTCTTATTTCTTATTTTGTCTAGCTAGCTCACTGTGCCTTTAGATGCTCCCATTGTCCTCCAGCACAAACCCTAGTGGTTCCATTCTCCCACTTTTTGGGACCACACACATATCAGGACCAGTGCGATTGCCGGCTTTTTGTTTGGGTGCGTCACAACCAGCCCGAGAGCTCCGCCCCACGTGAACTGGACGACTTCCAAGATGTAGCAGCCTAGTCTAAACCCCATTGGGCGTTTAAAGGCAGAAGAGCTAATAGCAACATGCCCATCCCAATTTTACAAGGAGCATAATTCTTCCAAGCTTGATACTGGCGAGATGACATGCAGAGAAGATAGACTCATATAACATAAGGCTACGCCGCGGCGGATGAAGACATAAAGGAAATGGGCAATTTGGCAAGCCAACAGTTTTTATTGGAAAACGGGGACAGTTGAGACGTGTAAAAATATGTCCTTCAATTCACTGGTCTCTTTGGAGTATTCAACCTGAAAGAGATAGGAGAAAGGCAGCCCACTATAAACAAGGACATTTTCATTATTGCATGTGGCTAGATGCAGCCTGTCGGCGCTGGTGACATTCAGAAAAAGTGCCGAGGAAACAATTTCATTTAGATCTCTTTGAGAATTACCCAGCGGGCTCCCGGGCTGGGAGGGCTCCCGGGGGAAGCCTGGGAAATGAATGTTCATATATCACTGGGATCTTTACAAAAAAAGGTTTACGCTGTACTTAGACATCTGCTGCAGCTGACGTGTTGCAAGGGCTGCGCCACCATGAAACACATTGTGAGGTCTTGCTACAGACAGCTTTAGTTGTCGCTAACAAGACTTCATGATATCAAGAGTTTTAATCAAACTCACCCAAGAAGTAGTACAGAGAAAGCGGGGTTGGGCCAGCCCACTTTAGCCATTGGCCTTCATGATTATTTTGTTCATGTTGTGGCATTGCTCTGGTGGGTTGTCGGTCAAGGTTGAGGCATTTTGAGGATGGATAAATTGCCCCATTTGTGCTCTCACTTGTGAAGGTGCGAATGTAGTCCTTGGTTAGACTGCAACTCCAGAGTAAGTGCGTGTTCTGTGATCTATTTACTGACATGATGACATTTTAATTGCTGGTTTACTGCTTTTTTTTTTATTAGGAAGCACACGCTGTTTGTCTTTATGGCAGTTAAAGGCTATTTATCAAGCACCCATGCAATTTAATTTCTATTATTTTGCCATCTTGATAACATGTTGGATTTAAAGCTTTCACATCACCACTTACAATACAACCTTCATCTTCTGACTCCCTTTTATAGCACTTTTTTTCAGGGAACAGCTTAGCTTTGCTAATGCAGTCTGTTCACCAAACAAGTCCAGCTCCCAGATTGTTGTAGCCTAAATGGTTTCTTTAATATGCTAGTTTTCTTTCTAGGAACGCAGATTTTAACACACTCAGAATGTGCAGCATCCAAAATGGACCTGAGGATGCATTTTGCACTAGGAAATTGCGCTAAATGTAACAGAACACAAACAGTAACAGTAAGCAGCCACTCAGCAGTTCAATGTTTCTTTTGCACTGCAGCAGGTGTAACTGCATTATTTTCAGCAAGTTTGAGTCAAAAGGCTTGCACAAAATTCCCAAAATTATTCTGAGTACGCTGGCATAATTAAAATTTCACCCAGGCCTACTTTACATCCGATTGTCAAATGAAGGGTTGCACACAACATAAAAAAATGCTGCTAAATTGCACTCGGTAATGTTATTGCATCATATTAGAAGGAAAATTAAAGACGCTGTTTAAGGTCAATAAAAAAGAATGTAAAAAAATAAAAAGCAGCGGAGCATGCAGAATTCAGAAACATTGGAAAACAGAGCTATAGTCATGTAACGCTTCCCTTATTAGCAAGCAGTAAAAATGTGCAAAACCAATGCGCTCCGTTGTTATCTTGTGGTTAGTGTCTATAAATTATGGTCCACTTTCAATTACTGCTTGACTCGCCGTGGAATGCATGTCTGCAGTTATGCTTGGCAATGTACGTGATTTTCACATATAAAACCCACACCATATAATTGGTAGCTGGGTCTCATTGTTATCCCATTACTGTGAGTTAGCCAATCATTCAAGTGTATGAACATTACCTGCTGGCTGCACAGCCATTGGAACAGTTAACAAGTAACAGGGATGAGCATAATTAATCAAATGCTGAGAAAGTAACTTGCTAAAGATCACATGCGGGCTCATGAAGAAGTGGGGATGGATTCAAGCCAACAATCAAAACTCAGAAGATCACACTGTTCCCAAAGAAGACTTGTTATGTTTAGGGCTCCCGGTTTTATGATATATTTTTTTGACATTTCCATCTGTATTTATCCATATTTATTTTTTACAAATTGTATCTATATTTATCCATATTTATTTTGGGTTTTGTGAAACAAATGAAGCTTAACCTGGTATATTTAACAAATAAATAAGCACTCATGCTTGAATGCCTGCCAGGTTTTAGTGATGTGAAGACCTGCAAATGAGAAAATGCAAATTTCATTATCTACCATGTGCATGTCTCCTGCTGCTTAACCCTCTTTACTGAACTTATTTTCTTTTTTTAACCCCTTTACCTATCAATCCACACAGCTATTGACCTGGCAGTCATGGGAGAGAGTATATAGAATCAATCAAAAAGTATCCCAGTTTCCGTTTTTATCCACATTTAAAAATAAATACAGACAGGGAAATACATGTTTTCTGTTTGTGTTTATCAGTAAAAATGGAAAACAGGGAGCCTTAGTTATGTTGCCAAAGGCAAAACACTATTGATTGTACTTCAGACACACTGTGAAAAAGGTGAAGGCAGTTCCCACTGAATGGGAAGTTATGCAACCCAGAGGCCAGAGTCCCAAAGAGCTACCCCTGCAGGAGGGAAAAAAGGGACAGCAAAAATATCACTGTCACAATCAAAAGCATGCATATCACTACAAGCTAGAGGTTGGAAACTTGTTTATCAGCTCCACCAGTAAGGAGTTTCTCAATAGAGAGTTGGGGGTCAGGATGTTTGCATGGCTAGGTCTACCATAAAAAATAAATTGGGGCAGATTTATTTTTACCGCAATACAGCGTAGCAAGCAACCAATACAGCGTGGGGCCCTTTAGGCTGACAAGTACCAATTCACATAAACTTGCACTGTACTGAAACATTTGTGTGCATTCTGTCATGCGTAAGCATTGCACTAGAATTTCACCCTTCCAGCAAAAGAATCATGATTTAATCCTTTTCCTACCTTGTTTGTATAGCACAACACATATGCAAGGATTGAAAAACATGAAGATTTTTAAAAGTTGCTCAACTTGCATTACATACTTTGGAACAATATTTCCTGGTGGTGCTCATACTGTGGCTAGGACACCACTTACATACACGTGGTTCTTTACAATAGTTAAGCGGTACACTGAGGTGTTTTCCGTACCTTTCCTGTTATCATCTCCAATTTACATATGGAACTCATTGATAGCCTTTAAGAAGACAATCTGATTAAACACATTGGCTGCATCCATCATATTCCAATATATCAAAGAATAATGAATTGTTAACTGTAAGGGTACCTAAACGGTGCTCTGATGACAAATTGAATTCTTTGTACTTTGGGTGTACGTAAAATTCATTGTCATCAACCAGCTAACTTGCTGCAAAAAAATCTTTGTTTTACTTCTGTAGATTGGCTGTAAATAACCTTGTTGCGTTACTTCAGAATGGATTATTGTGTCATGAGAAAGTTTACAATCACTTAACTTTCATTGTACTTGTAATGTCCATATAAAATTCACGAGTGCTCTAGACAACCCTTGATAAATGTTCTAGGTATTGCTGTAGCAATTATAGCATACTCATTTCTTGGTAGCAGAGAAGCTTGCTTTTGTAGGACAGGCAACAACGTGTTATCTATAAAAGTGGTGCCCAAACATTTTAGAAACATGACTCACTTTTTAGAACAGCAATCTTTTGCGACCCACTTTGCTGTAATGGACATGAGGCGCACAATTTTTTCATGAAATAAACCATGATATGGTTGTGCATTGTCATTTACAGACAGCATATTTTCCTTTGAAATTGCCACTAAATTTCACAGACATACAGTTTTACTGATAAAACTATTTAGCACACAAATGAAAATGTGTGGAAATCGGGTTACTGTGAATATTTATCACTTGTGCATCACCAAGATAAGTGTCCATTACGATGTCGGGCGGTTTGCCTCCGCCAGGCTAGCGGTGGCCACCGCCGGCCTGGCGGAGGCAAACCGCCCGACATCTCAAGCCCAAATCCCCCCCGCCATATTAGGATGGCGGAGGGGAAGGGGGCAGTGAAAAGCACCGCCAGCCTGTTTTCCGCCCGGTCGCCTTGCGGCCGGGGTGGAAAACGAGTAACATGGAGGCAGTGTCTGTTAGACACCGCCCGCCATATTACTATGGGCTTCTTTCAATGCCTTTCCGTGGCGGCAATGCCGCTACGGAAAGGCATGCGGTGTTCACTCTGGGGGCACCCTGCGGGCCCCCAGAGTGAAGGCCAAAGGGGGGTGGCACACGGGGGGGTACCTGTGGTACCCCCCTGCCTTTGCATAATCAAAGAGGCAGGCACCGCGCGGTGCCTGCCGCTTCGATTGTGCAAAGGCTGCTTTTTTTTGTGACATTGTGGCGGGCGGTGCAGTGAGCACTGCCCGCCACAATGTTAAATTCAGGAATGCGCTCGCCACTGTGGCGGGCGCATCCTAATGGCACTGTCGGGACCCCCGCCCTTTAGACGGGCGGTCCAGATTTCCGCTAGGGTGACGGGTGGGCAAAGCCCGCCCACCATCCTAATGTGCCCCTAAGTTTCTTGATTTATTTTGATCCTAATAAAATCTCTGTTCCCAGCACACTTCAGAATTACATAAAAAAGCTGGATTTTTGCTTTCTAGATGACTGCTGGATACATACAGTTTATTTACGTGTATTTACATTTTGTTATCTACTGCAAAAACAAAATCCTACATTGTCTTATTCCCTTTAAAAACTTCTCGCACGTTGCAGTCACAGAAAGAAAAGTAAACACCAATCCTCATGTTCAAAGAGTAAAGCAGACTGACATTTTCCTCTGTCTTTGAATCATCGGCATGTGTAACACATTAAACACAGAATTTAAAGGCATCTTTATTTATTGCTCAGACTTTCTCGACCACAAAAATCGGATTGTGACCCTCAATTTGGCAAATCCTGCTCTATATAATTTTGACCACAATACTAGGGGATTGTGCAGGTAACGTATTTCCACTGCTACCTCCGTAATAGTCTATGCAAAAAGTTAATACTTTCGAGTACAACCAGCATTTATTTCAAATGCTGATACCTCAAAAACAACTGAACAGATTTACACCAAAGCACAAAAGCACACTTTCTGAATAAAGTTTTATACTTCATACTTTTTGCAGTAGCTCCGTGCAAAATTTCCTGTGGGAGCTAAACTGGGAAGCACCAAATTCTAAACTCTATTTTCCCTGCTTGGTACTGTGCATAAATCAACAAACCATATCTCGGCTGCAAATGCTAATGAATTACGAGTTTGGTGCTAAAATAAAAAATATCCTTTTCAATGGGGCAGCAAGACTCATTTGAGGGTGGGTATTACCCTTCCCGAATGTATGACGTTACAACGCATGCTTTTACAACGCATGCTGTTACAACACAGGTTTTACCACGCATACCATTACAACGCATTACACTTGGGGGTGCTGGATAGTGAATAGTTTAATTTACTATTCCAACTCCAGTCCCCGTGAATAGTAGGGAAGGTGTTGGATAGTAAATTAAACTTATTCCCTATCCTAGAGCGCCCCCCAGTGTAATGCGTTGTAATGGTATGCGTGGTAAAATCTGCATTGTAACAGCACTGCGTGGTAAAAGTTTCATTGTAATGGTTGTAAACCCCCTTCCCCAAGGTCATTACTGTTGATAAATCACCTATTACACGCTGCACATCTGCATATACGTGATCCCTTATGGTCTGACTAGAAATGGAGTGACATCCAATTGTCCTTTGTGCCAGAAAGATACTATGGTGATCATATGCTCTATAAATCCCCTAACTTAAAATAAAATACCTGGTATCTGTTTTTATATGCTTCTGTCTGAATGACAAAGTTTCAGAGGAAGCATGAGTCAACTTTTCAAACAAAAAGATCACTCACTCTACTGACTCCTTGTGAATGAGAAGGTGAAGTTAAAATAATCTGCATCGTGCATGAGACATTTAGTTGTTCAGTTTCTTGCTATCCAGACGGAAAGGTTAAACCGTGTGTGTCCTACTGGATAATTTGCAAAACATATATCAAGATCTAATGCAGATTCCCAAATTTAATCTGAAAGTGTTTTGCAGAAATGTTTAAAAAGCAATGGCCCTTTATTGTGAAGAAACATACCAGTGTTCCTGTGTAAAGAATGATCTCTGTAACTTTCAATAATAGTGAAACAAGTCACAGTAAATACCTGCTATCCTGCCTCTTCTCCTGTGGTTTCAGGACCTTGCTGAATGTTGTACAGGGCATTGAGGCAGCTCATACAGTGGTACTTCTCTTAATAAATGTTCTTCTAATGCTCACTCATCGTGGAACTCTACTGCCAAGGAACATAAAAGAAAAACTCATGCTGTGTGTAATCCTACAACTACCAAGATTCACAACATATGGGTATTGGAGGACATTCTATGGAGAAATGCCCGGAATGCTTCATTTAAACCATTGTAAACAATTTTAAGGCAGAATAAGTCCCAACATCTCAAAATTAGGAGCTGGGTAGTTAAAGCTGTGCATAGATTGCTGTTTGTTGTGTTGGAAATATCATTACCATCTGTGGAACCTCAGACATATTCTTAGACTAGATGAATGCCATTTTCTCCCATGATCCTCTGCCTGAGCCCCTCCATTCATCCTTAGTGCCCAGATAGGAACTTTTAGCTCTCTGAGGATTCTCTGCATTCCAGTTTGTGTTCATACTTAAGAAATGAAAGGGAGATAATTACATGCAGACCCTACCTGCATGTAATCAACTCCCCTTTACTTCAATGTCTCGTATGTTGTGAAAGATATTTACTCCCCAAACTATAAGCATGAAGGTATTTAGCCATTCAAAAACACTCAGTGACTTCCAAATCTGTAGGGAGGGATTTCTTCCTTTTCCAATATGCTAACCTAAGGATTGACTGCACACCCCGGGGAATAGAAGAGAGCCACTCTTGATACACAAACTTGCTACCTTCGAATTCTACAACTAAGGGACAAAGCAACACTAGTATGGCCCCGTTTTATTCCCCTGGAACACTAGATTCAATAGGAAAAAAGTAGTCAGAGCTTGAGAAGTGAAGCTCTAATACATTTGAATCCCCCCTCAATCAGGGGTGTAGATTGGAAACCCTTGTAATGCAAAGTCCTTCCACCATGGTACCCCATAGCCAAGAAGTGAAAGATAATCCTTCTGATATTTAAAATTGTACATCCTCGGAATCCTAACCTGCAGAAGCAGAGATGGAAAATTGTTCTGATTCATTCACAAACTTAGCACAGCTGCTTAATTTGAGCCATAAATTGCAGGTGTGGCCCACCGTCACTCATTTTTGGTTACCCGCACTTATTTTTCCTCATCAGCTTTTTACCCAGAGCAAGAGAGTGAATAACTCACCAGAGTGATAGAAGGAAAAATAAATAGATGGACAAAACATGACAACGAAAGAAAGCCCTTTAATCCACCAATAGTCACTCCCTGCTCCTTTAGCTCACAGCAGGAATGAACACATGGGGGAAGATTTACTAACTTTTGCCACAATGCAGTGCAGCAAACAACCTGGCAGGGAGTGTCTATTTGTTGATTAAGTGCGCATGAGGTGGATTCAAAACTAAGTAACCTTGGTTCCGAACAAAACTTGGGTGTCTGTGCCTATACTTTTACAAATTAACCACTACTTAGCACAGAGGAACTCCATAACTGTGGGAGACAGGTGAGGGCATTGACAGGAAGTGCATGTAATTCCAAAGTTCACAAAGTATATCCACAGTCAACCAATAGATCGAGGAAAAACATGTGGTGCCCAATCCAAGTTTCTCATAACTTAACAAATTAGAAGGCAAGATGAAAAATGCTTCTTTTGAGGACAAACAAAGAGTTCTGCAACCAAAGGGCAGCAAATAGAAATGTTTGTTATCAGAAATGCTTAAGAAATTCCTTGCTTTTACGTATTGCAAATTCCCCAGCCAAGTGTAGGAAGGGGCATGTGCCAAATGTATGTGCCATCTTTGTACTTTTATTTTTGCTTCCCTACAAGAAGTCGAAACTTAAATAATGTCCAGAATTACTCAGCTTTGGATGATTCTGAGAAGATGGCACTCATTAAAAACTGGAAAACCAAAATGTATATTATCTACCACACAGCCAGGCGGGGAGAACAAATTGTAATGCGTGTGATGTAGAGGAAATTTCATTTTATTTGCAGGGGTGTATTATAATCACACATGTAGAGTGCACCTGCATATAATCGCTTGTTGTATTAACATAAAGTGTTAGGATCTTGAAATGTAATAACCTGAAACGTGATGTATTTAGGCCATTGAACAGTAGCGTGAAGAATTAATGTAGAAAGTCAATGTAACTAGCAGGAAACACTAACGTGAAGAATTTGTGTTGTGCAACTGACAATCTTTAATTTATTGAATGTGTTTATTAATTGTCATTTTCCATGTAGGTAATAATATTAACTGAACCTGTCTTCATTTCTTTTGCAATTTCACAAAGCTCATACGCCATTTCTCTTTTGTTAGCTGAATTTGAAGGCCTGAAAAGCCTTTCCCTGGAATCTCTTGTTTTAGAATTAACAGTTTGAACATGTGTGCTGTGGATTTGGTCTTTCTCACGTTTGTGTTGCAGGTGGAAGGGGTGCCCTTTTTAGCTACAATAATCTCTTTTTTTTTATTAGTTGGGCAAGGAGAGAAGGGATACATGGCGATCTAAAGCTGATAAGGGGAATTGTTGTATTTTCACATCGGAAAGCCCTGGGAATCAAGGTCAACATGTTGCAGTTCATGAACATTGCTCGCCTGTGGAAAAATACCTATGAGATTGTAATCAAAGCGGATGGCGTGACCCGCTAATATTCATGGGAAAATACCTGTTATATTGAACGTCACAAGTAGGGAAAGCACCCACTTGTCTGCCTTCTGAGAGAGAGCATCTCAAAACGAGCTATGTCTCGATAGCTTTTTGCTGGTATGCAGACAAAATATTGATTTTTAAATATCGACATACAATAATGTCGATGTTTAAATATCAAAGGGACATAATATAGAAGGTAAGTTATATCGATAGATTTAATATCGATATTAGTAATATCGATGTTTTTAATATCGATGTTAGTAATATCGATGTTAGTAATTTCGATGTTACTAATATCGATTTTTATATTATTTTTATGTATATTAACATGTATTTATTATGTTTTTAATTTTTATTTATGTAATTTAAGTACATTTTGTATTTTGGTACTGTAGCGGCTTGAGGGTTTATAGGGGAATAGGGTGGGAAGTAATTTAATTATACTAAATTAATTATTACTTATTAGGAATTATAAATTAATTTCAATTAATTGGTAATTAATTTTAATTAAATGGTAATTATTTTGTATTAATTGATTAATTGATAATTATGTTCTGTAGCGGGATATGGGTTTATAGGGGAATAGGGTGGAAAGTCATTTAATTATACTAAATTAATTATTAATTTTTAGGAATAAAAAATTTATTTTAATTAATTGGTATTTTTTTATTAATTGGTTATTAATTTTTATTAATTGATTAATTGATAATTATGTTCTGTAGCGGGTTATGGGTTTATAAGAGAATAGGGTGGGAAGTAATTTAAATGTAATTAAGTAATAATGTATTTAATTAATTGTTTTGTTAATTATATTATTATTAATTATTAATTGCTAATCAATTATTATTAATTGGTATTTTTGTTGTTCATTAATTATTGCTAATCATGTTTTTTATAATTATGTATTGGTATTTGTAAATGCTTCATATTTATTTAATAATTACTTTTTTTATTATTTTAAAATAGTAATTTATGTATAAGTATGTTATTTTTACCCCTACGCTATCCAACACTTTCCCTACTGTTGCACTCTCTGGAGTTGGAATAGTAATTTTAACCCTATGCTATCCAACACTTTCCCTACTGTTGCACTCTCTGGAGTTGGAATAGTAATTTTTACCCCTATGCTATCCAACACTTTCCCTACTGTTGCACTCTCTGGAGTTGGAATAGTAATTTTAACCCTACGCTATCCAACACTTTCCCTACTGTTGCACTCTTTGAAGTTGGAATAGTAATTTTCACCCCTATGCTTTCCAATACTTTCCCTACAGTTGCACTCTCTGGAGTAGGAATAGTAATTTTTACCCCTATACTATTGTAACCAGGGGAGCCCGTTGCCCCAACGGATAAAGACCCCTAGAACCCTGATCGGGGTCTCATCCCTTGACCCACCCCTCTTGTATCCACAGCCGCTTGAGCAGCAGCAGGACTGGTGGCAGAGTGACTTGCCGTGGCAGGCGTCCGAATAGGATGAAGAGTGCGGCTCCTTTACCTGGGCGAAGGAGGGGGAAAGGGCGGAGTCAGACGTCACGTCAAAAGCCGAGGATCCGGAGCCGGATCAGGTGTGCTTGTACACCGGAGGACGTTGGAAACGAGAGGAAGAGTCGAGTGAGTTGGAGGAAGACGGACCGTTGGGACGAGCAGCAGGAGGAGAAGAGCAGACCGAGTGAGCATCTACTGGAATCCGGTCAGAGAGAGAGGAGCCATCGGTGCTAAGAGAGCCAGGGGGCCAACGGCAACACGAGCCGCCCAGCCGCACGCCAGGAGGAGGTGTGTGGCTCCGCGAGGTACGGGCTCGTATAGCGGGTTGGGTGGGACACAAGGGCGGGGCCGTTACGTGACCAGTACCCTAGGTTGTATTCCCGGTGTTCCCGTCCCCTGCACTGACCTACCCTTTTCTCACGCTCGTATTCGAACTGACACACGGTTGGTGTTTTCCTCACTCCCTTCCCCTACACTGAAAGTTCGGGGCACTTGGACTGATACTTGTCCTCTCCTTTTCTCCCCGCCTCGAGCGTGACCTGGCACCACGGAGCCGGACGAGACACCGGAGAAGCCCCGCCAGATCAGCAAAGACCGAAGACGTCTCGAGGAGGAGAAGGCGGACGGACCGAAGTCGTTCCCCAAGGAGAGTGTCTTCACGCATAACTTGCACCGATTACCTCTCGTCAAAAATAAACGCACCTTTAACGAAGACACGTCTCTTTCCCTTTCCTACCGCTACCGCTACAACTATCCAACACTTTCCCTACTGTTGCACTCTCTGGAGTTGGAATAGTAATTTTTACCCCTACACTATCCAACACTTTCCCTACTGTTGCACTCTCTGGAGTTGGAATAGTAATTTTTACCCCTACGCTATCCAACACTTTCCCTACTGTTGCACTCTCTGGAGTGGGAATATTAATTGTTACCCCTACTCTATCTAACACTTTCCCTACTGTTGCACTCTCTGGATTTGGAATAGTAATTTTTACCCCTACGCTATCCAACATTTACTTACTTTTTTTAATTTGTTTTACATTTTTATTAATTTTTATTTTTATTATTATTTTATGTGTATACATTTATTTGTAATTTATTATATTTTTATTTATTTATAAGTTATTAAAATAATGTTTTAGAGTTATTATTAATGAAGTATATACTATGTATTATATCTATATTATTATTTGTTTTTATTAAATTATGTAATATTTATTAATTTTAAATATTATAATATATTTTTAACTATGTTTATTATATTTATAAGTATTATTTTGTTTATATTACATTTTTTTTAATTAAAAAAAACAATATTTTTTAATAACGATATTTTGGACATCTATATATTTTTTTCGATATTTTTGTACTTACCTTGTTAGAGATAGGATGTCGATATTTTTGTAATCGATATTTTTGTTGCTATATTTTTGTAGGTAGATATTTTTGTAATCGATATTTTGTCATAGATCCCTTTTTGCTATCCGACCCATCAATGGTGGAGAGACTTCTTAGGAAGATTCCACACGCTGACATCTTTTCACTTCTTTTTCCTGAGAGTGCTTAAGGAGGGATGTCATTTTAGCGTTACAGTAGGGTTAGATTGATGCTTTATATTTATCAACCCTCGATGCAGGGAAATTTGGACTCATGCTTTTTGATCCTCTGCATCCTATTTCTTGAGTTAATTGTGTTGAGCATGTTGCATCGCCTCAACTTTATTCACAGATTTGCCTTGCAGATTCCCATGTATTTTTACACTCCTACTTTCAGGTGTCTTTATGTCCAGGTATTTTTGGCTTTGTAATAAATTAACTCACCTTACATAGTTGTCTATGGTTACTATGTGTCCAGAGAAATTCCTGTTGAATCGATTGGCAATAATAACGACTTTCTCCCATCTATGCTTACATGCTGCTAAAAAGAACAATCGGATTGTGATTCTAGAACAGGTCTAGAACTTATGGACCCAGCCCTTTAACATGTAAATAAAAGGATTGTTGATTGGTGAACTTATCTCTACACTTTTCTTTGTTTTGGTGCCTGCAGTCAGTGTTAAAATAGCAGGAGGGGGGTGTATTATTTAGGGAGGTGATTTACATATTATAAAAAGACCGTATAGGAAGGTTAATGCTCGGATTACTTAAATGTGACCTTCATTTGTAGTTTAAAAGGCCATGCAGACCTCTTTTGGCACCTAATATTTCCTTTTCTGCAAATCTGCTAGCTGCAGCAGTGAGCATAATTCAAAATGGAAGTGCACTGCTTACAAAAAAAAAAATAGGAAACAAACATCTTTTCACTGCTGCCTGCACATCCTCCCCGTGGTGAGATCAGGGAGGATTGTCTTGTCTCCCCCTCCATCCCCATCTGAGCTCTCCTGGGGCAGGCATTAGGCTGGCTGCCTGTTCACACTGACTTGAGATGTCAGATCTTTGATCTGCCAGGCAATCTCAGCCGTCTCAACTCTTCGACGTCAACCAAAAGATATGAAGCACAGTAATGCGAAAATAATACAATCCGCAGATGGCCGCGTGCATGCGGGCCGCGCATTAGCAAAGCCTCCTTGCCAAGGCCGGCCCGCCGGATGAATAAGTAATGGGCAGCGTTTGCGAAATGCCGGGAATACATTACAGTCTAGATCTGAAAGCGAAAGCCTGCTGCACCGCCCTCGTTTCGGTTCTAATCTTACCATGGCTGTGGTTTTGTGCATCATTTGTCAAAACACAAAAGACGGAAACAGTTTAACGCGGACTTTAAACTGAGCGACGGGATTAGGAAGGGACAGTGAGGTAAGGGTGGGTTTTCTTGACTCATCTCACCATATTCCTGGGCCGGGCAACATAAAATGATGGGTTGTTTCGAATGTAAACTCCTGTGCAATTTAGCATCTCATTCCACAGTGAAAGGCTTTGCTGTTTTACTCGGCTCCTATGCTGTAGCGTTTACCAGTGTCTAGAAGGTAAAAAAATGAATGTTCTGTACAGACAAAATCCAGACATTGGTTTCTGCTGTTGCAAAACAGCATTAGAAAGAAAAGGACATGAAGCAAAAAAGTGCATCCTAAAATATGTAATGTTGCTAAATAACATTATGGTGCTATTTTGCTTCTTTCCTTTTGAGAGGGTCGCTGCTCTTTAGCAGCAGCAAAAATCAACCTTTGTTTTTTGTGCAAATAACCAAGATACAAACAATGATTCTTGCTGCTTCACACGGCATTCCTTATTGGAAAATAAATGGTTGGGTGTCGCCATATCGCGATTCAAAGCTCAACATGCTGCTGTATGGTGACCCTAATATCAACTACAGAAATATCGTCAAAGTAATTATAGATGTACTCCAGCGTGACATTATTTTGGAGTCGATATTAGTGATACACTATAACTATACATCGATACTCTGACCACTGGTAGTAGTAGAACATCCGATCTGGGCCGCATGTGTCATACAGCTGCTAGCTTTGGTGAGTCAGCCACGTCATCGTGTTAGTTTACATTGATACAAACATAAGGACTTTCAACCAGACACTCCAAGATCGGGGTAAAGCACAGTAGCACAATAGCAAAAACAAGCTGCTCTTTGAGAGAATGTAGTTGATAAATCACAACGTTCTGCTTCAGATTCAAAAGCAATATTGGGTGCATTTTGTGTCAGGCTTGGGCTAATCAGATTTTGTGTTTAGTGCTTTGCTCAAAAGCAACTTGTTGAAAGAGTAGTTCATGTTTTGTTGGATTTGTTGAAGTTCATTTTCTTCAAATTGCTAAAATGTGGACTCGGTTGAAAACTCAAACTCTTTCTTCATTGTTAAGGACATGGTGTTTAGGGAAATATTTCTCCTTTCAGTCCGAAATCAGGAATCAATTTTCGACTAAAATATGAACAAGGAAAAAGGCACACTGAATGAAGCAATCTTATCAGCAAACAGCAAGATTACTCTTACACATTCATAGGGGCGGCTCCTCCGTTACAGCGGAGAGGGTCGCCCCACTTAAATGCCCCCCAGAGCCCCAGAGATGAAAAATAAAATGGTAATTTATTATCATTTTTTTGTTCATCATCCGTCCTAAACCGAGTGTCAGGATGGAACGGGGCCTGCTGAGTGGCAGCAGGGACGAGTGGTGGGCAGAGGGCTGCCTGTGCACTGTTTAAAGTGTGAAGGTCTCTTTGACCGGCCATCTTGTAATGGCCAGCCAGACATGCGCACTTTCAACCTCTCAACCCAGCTGTCTTAGACAGATGGGTTGAGAGCAAGTACAAGCCTCCAGTGCACTGGGGAGTGCTGAGAAAGGCTGCTCCAGTCATTCAGGGCATTGCTCTCATGCTGAATAACAGCATGTGAGCAGCACCTGCATTGGTCAAGGGAGTTTGCTGATGCCCGCACTGCAGTTGAGAAAGAAGAGGTCTGAGATCCGGCGTGGAGTACGTGTTCGAAAAATGTGTGTAATTTTTTATTTATTTTACTGAGAAGTATAGACACAACTCTATTACAGTCTATATCAAAGAATGCAACTCATCAGTACAGGTGAACAAACTGTTGTCTACTGATGACAGGCGCCATGACCTCCAAATAAGAAAAAAGAACCAGAAATTAAGCGAAGACTTGAAATCAAGGATCTATTGAATGCTACAATATTACATAGCAGAACAAGTGATAAAAAAGCATTAAGAGTGGGCTAGTCGTGTTTGGCATTCACCACATTTCTGATTAGATGCTGCTACGTTCTGCAATGTTAGAGATAATGGATCATAAGGATAGATGTTTACATTCTCTTGCAAAGTTGTATCATCAACAATTATAAAAACCAGTAACTCTACTAGGAAGAGGGAGAGGTGTGGCGCCGTGGCCAGGGCGACTGACGCTGGAATCTGGGGATCACGGTTCGATCCTCGGCTCCGGCGGCAGGTTAGCCCAGCACCATGCGACTCTGGGCAATAGCTTGCTTAATCTTCCCGACGGCCCCCAGCGCCTAGAGACCCTAACGGGTGATTGTGCGCTATACAAATGTGGATTATTATTATTAGGAGATAATACTCCGTAGACTGGGATCTAACCTCAACTCAAATGACCAGCAGCCCCCTCGACCACATGCTTGTGCTCCTTTCTACAATTTCTTCATCATTAGATCCCAAGCTATCTCAAAAGCCTCCATTCCCACTGCATTTATAAGACCTTACATGAAAATTGACTTTGAATTAGATTTATCGATTGCTCCTTATTTATTTTATTTATTTATTTAAAAGGTTTTATATAGCGCTGCTGGACCCAAGAGTATCAGAGCGCTTTACAAGGTAGGTAAACATATTAGGATACAATATACAATTAACAATGTGCAGAAAATTCACATGAGATAAAACATTGCATTAAGTGAGCTACGGGGGCAAAGAAACAGAGTGATAGTTAAGGGGACAATGAATATTGAAGTAAAAGAGAGAGAAGGGGGTGTCGGGAAGGGGAGTGAGAATATGAAAAGAGGGAGAGGGGTTGGGTAGAGGTGTAAACAAGTGAAGGGAAAGAGTGAGCAGGGTCCTCTTGCTTTCTATTGAATCATTTTCTCTTAACTGTTATCCTCTCCATGAAATTTCTGTTGGAGTATAGCCCTCTTTGTTGCATATCTATCGGCCTCATTCATCACTATATTTCTGCAGACTGACCATACCTATCTTGACAAGTCACAAACTCTTCTCCGTAAGCATCCTTCCAATCTTGCAATATCTAACCTCCACGAGCCTATCTTCCAATCCCTCTTTCAATTTGCATGGAATCAAAATAATGGCCTCACCTAGATCGTTTTAACTTAATCTAAACAAAGAAAGGAGGAAATACATAGAACACTTTCCTTAGGCACAAGACTAACCCCCAACAACCAACAATAGCTAATAATTTACTGTTGTGCAGACTCAGCTTCTAAAGGCTCGAGAGCTGCACAGATCAGGGAGGATCAATTAGGCCTTTGGGAATTCCAAAACAATTCGAAATCCCTAAAGATCAAGTAGATATCACTTTGCTCTGCAGGGATTTCAAATGTGTCACAGATCTGCCCCTAAAGGATATTTTATGGCTGTGAATGACATTTACGTGATGCACTACAAACTAACCACCTGGCATTTATCAGTGGAAAGAGTATTATTTGGAAGGTGAACTATTTAAGTCGACTTCTTAGAGTCGGATTTTTTGGTACTTCAATGATGTTGGCAGTTTGCCTATTACAACCCCGGTGGCTTCAAACTGTTGATTAGTCTTCTTCCGTCTTCCAGATGTACAAATGAATAGCCGGGCAAATGTGCATTTTCTGTGACTTGCTTCTGCACATGTTAATAGAGAAAAATGTATGGTGGTGTCTCACTGCAAGATTACCAGCCCATCCCATCACAGAGCGTTCCGAATGGTATAAATATTAATCATTCTCATCGGCTGTTCAGCACTCAATTTGAGTATTGTAATCACAGAGACACATTTCAATTAGTTAAAGGCGGTCACTTAGATTTGCTGAAACTACAATATGCAGGACATTTTGACTTTGATGCAGAAAAACAGTTAACCTTCGAAAAAAGGATTCATCTGAGATGTAGAGAGACAACGAGAAACAGGAAACAAGGGATCCCAAACTTGATTTCGGATGTGCACTGAAGATCCATCCCAAGATTATTCAATAAAGAAAACTCAATACAGCATTCTTGTAGCTTCTCCTCCTTAACGTTCATGCATGCCCTAATGAAGGCCACAAAACAGCTCTTAGCCGAATTGTCTAGATGACTTTTCATGTACATTGGGCTCTGATAATGTTGCTTATAATTAAGTCATCAATTTACAGAGATTGAGAAACTATCGCAAACAGACACAGTATTAAAAAAAGCGATGGCCAAGCCCATCATGTTTAAGGGGTGGAATGCAAAAAAAAAGCAATTGAATGGTGACAAATAACATTTTACATTTGACTTTCTTCCTTTAGACAAGACAGGCCCAAGTTTATTTTTAATGATTGTGTTATTTCTGTCAAAAGTTATTTTGTTAAATGCATCATATTTATATGTTTTAAATAGATTTCACATTATGTGTTTTGAAGGTTGACGTTTTTGGCATAATAATAATAATATAACAAAGAATACAAAAATTAAAGACATTTTGAATAGAAAATATATGTTGTATAACTCTTTTCTGCATCAAACAATTAGAAAATATATCAGTACAAAACAAGTATTAACCAATGCATGCTTAGCTAATAGAAACACTGGAGATTCATTATCCCCTGTAATAATTTGAGATCTACACTATGATGAAAAAACGGTGTTACATGTTTCAGTTTCTCTGTGTATGTTGATTGTCTGTGGTCCGTAGGCTTACGGGGTGATTCTACACTGTTACCATTCCAAGGTCCACACGAATAAAGGGGAGCATTATGGCACATTTCCCAGAATGGAAACTTCTCCATCAATGCAGAACAATGAAGGTTCTTCTTTGGTAGAGAAACGATACATGATGGGCACCACTACTTTCAGCCGGGAAGTCGAATTCATGAAATATACTACTCCAATAGTTTTCCTTTGAAATTTTAAAAGAATGGTTGAAGAGGAGATCCCCACGGGATATCACAATAGAAGTACATTATCTGAGAGAATGAGCTCGACTGAGTATGATGTTTCCGTCCAAAAGCGTGGCTTGAAGTCACTTCGTAAGTTAGGGTTCGCTTTAGTCATAGGTAAAAGGAGCACCAACCTGTTTTAAAGGGAAGAGTTTGGCATCCCTGTTATAATTCAAGAAATCTCTGAAAACAGTCCTTGATGATAAAGGCGGGTGAAATAGAAGAAGGACAAGGGATTTCTAGACTTTTGATAATGTCAGCAAGATCAGTAAGATCAAAAGGATGATGTACAGTTAGAGACTCGTATGGCAGATAAAGCATGAATTACCTTCGTTTTTTACCCATTGTTTCTCCAAATTCATAGAAGAGACTGTCACACAAATACCAAGGTGGAACTAAATTGGAAATTAAATAATATGGCTTGATGAACACTTGCGCCGGAAACAACGGCATCATGCCCTCACAAGACCTCAGCGACTCACTCGCCTCGTTCTTCCACAGCAAGATTGCCGGCATACACAACAGCTTCGACGCACAGACCACGCACCCATCCACCGAACCGATGCCCCCCACTACCACCCTCCGCGCCTGGACCCCGGTCAGCACTGAAAACACCATCCGCACGATGAACACCATCCACTCTCGGATCACCAACCGACCCATGCCCCCACCACATCTTCAACAAGGCCGACTCCGTCATCGCACCCCAACTCCGGGACATCATCAACCGCTCCTTCAGCACCGCCACCTTCCCGGAGAGCTGGAAGCATGCCGAACTCAGCGCCCTCCTGAAGAAACCATCAGCAGACCCCACCGACCTCAAGAACTACCGCCCCATCTCGCTCCTCCCTTTTCCTGCCAAAATCATCGAGAAGACCGTCAACAGACAGCTCGCCGCCTTCCTCGAGATGAACGGATCCCTCGACCACTCGCAGTCCGGCTTCCGAGCCAACCACAGCACCGAGACCGCCCTCATCGCAGCCACTGACGACATCCAAGCCCTGCTCAACAACGGGGAAACAGCGGCCCTCATCCTCCTGGACCTCTCCGCAGCATTCGATACTGTCTGCCACCGCACCCTAGTACAGCGCCTCAGCAACTTCGGAATCCAAGAGAAGGCACTAGAGTGGATCATCCCGTTCCTCACCGGAAGAACCCAGAGAGTCCGCCTCCCCCCGTTCATATCCAAGGCCACCGAAGTCATCTGCGGTGTACCACAAGGATCATCACTCAGCCCAACCCTCTTCAACGTCTACATGAGCCCCCTCGCAGCCATCGCACGCCAACACAACCTCAACATCATCTCCTACGCCGACGACACCCAGCTCATCCTCTTCCTCTCCAACGACCCAGCCACCGCCAGAACCAACCTACACGAAGGGATGAAAGACGTAGCCGAGTGGATGATGAACAGCCGCCTGAAACTGAACTCAGACAAGACGGAAGTCCTCATCCTGGGATCATCACCCTCGGCCTGGGATGACTCTTGGTGGCCCCCCTGCCCTGGGCAGCGCACCCAAACCAATGGACCACGCACACAACCTCGGCTTCATCCTGGACTCCTCCCTCTCGATGACCAGACAAGTCAACGCCGTCTCATCATCATGTTTCAACATCCTACGCATGCTCCGAAAGATCTTCCGATGGATCCCCACCGAAACCAGAAAGACGGTCACACAGGCACTCGTCACCAGCCGACTGGACGACGGGAACACCCTCTACACCGGAACCACAGCCAAACTCCATAAGAGACTCCAACGCATCCAGAACGCCTCTGCACGACTCATCCTAGATATCCCCCGACACAGACGGACACCTGAGAGACCTGCACTGGCTCCCCGTCAACAAGAGAATCACGTTCCGACTCCTCACCCACGCACACAAGGCCCTCCACAACCTGGGCCCCAGGTACCTCAACAACCGCCTGACCTTCTACACTCCCACCCGACAGCTGCGATCGACCAGCCATGCCCTCGCCGCCGTTCCACGCATTCGAAGAGCCACAATGGGAGGAAGATCCTTCTCCTACCTGGCGGCCAAGACTTGGAACTCCCTCCCCATCCACCTCCGTCTGACCCAAGACCACCTCTCCTTCAGGAAGCAACTCAAGACCTGGCTGTTCGAGCAGTAGCGAATCCCCCTCCCCCTAGGGCCTTGAGACCCTCCGGGTGAGTAGCGCGCTATACAAATTTCTTGATTGATTGATTGATTGTAGCTAGAACGACTCTTGTGTCAGTCTTTGAGGTTGTTAATGCAGTTTGACTAATTCCACCATTTGGCTCAGCACATGGGGTTTGTGGTAGGTATGATTCTGGCTTTACATAAAAGTAAAGTTTGGCACCACTGCCTTCCCAAGGCTCTCTGGTGTTAGTTCAGTCTCGGTGTAATTGATTATATTCTCAGCGTCATCAACATTTCATCTCACTACATCTGAATATCACTGTGTTTCTAGCTTAACGAGTCACTTTTTAAGCAATTCACACTCATTTTAAATTAACTGCATCCTCACCCCTCTCAAGAACCTCTAGACATCATGTACATTGGAAGATTCTCCTAAAGATCGTCATAATTATAGGCGGTATGTTACACAAAAACCTGTGCATCAATGTAAACCTATCACCTACTATACTTAGACTGAAACATGTTACAGGCAGGCATATCTGTGTAGCCCTCACATAAGACCTAAGATACTCTACATTGATTGGCGCCTGCAGTGGTAACTAGATATTCCAGTACACATATTTACAACTATAACTACCTTACGGAGATGGGGGGCACAGACCCTGCCTACTACACACACCTCTCTGCAGATAGCACAGGAACCTTTTGACCTGTCAAATTGGGAATGGTGATTGCCAGAGGCAGAGTTTACAAGCATTTTGCAGAGTGAATGTACAAAATATAAGTTACATAGCCATATCCATGGAAAGTGCATTGACATGTGTAACTCTTGCCTATGCACATCTTCAGCAGGCTAAATTGTAGCACCCTAGGATAATTACAGCAAGCAAGCAGTAAGTTAAGTGTTCAGCTATGCGTTTATGTTCAACAGTGTGTGGATATGCGGTCTGCAAATGCATTTTCTATATTTTGATGTGATTTAATAAAATGTTTCATGAAAAGATGTAATATACACTTTTAGAGTCAGAGTGTCCTGCTGAACAACTTTATTAATATTATGTCATGTAAATGTATGGGTCTTGTAAAGCGCACAGCTGCTCTGAGGCGTCGTGGCGCTGTAGACCGCTGGGGAACCCGTCCTGGCTATCCCTGTGAGATGGTCCCTACTGGGTATCTCCAAGGTGAAACTAGGCATCCCCGGCGAATGTGGGGGGCCGTTGTAGAGATGAGGCAAGCTAATGCCCAGAGTTGCCGAGTGTGATCCCTGGTTAGAGTAGGCACCGAGGCAAGAATTATCGAGTCCGCTGACCCTGGTCCACGACCCTGCCGCGTCGGGAACTGAACCCTGGTCCCAGGCCGTTTTCTGCTTCCGGGTCTGCAGCCTCTAACCAGTGAGCCACACCACTCCACCATGTCTCACCATGCAGCCATTGCTGAGAGATTTGTTTTGGTGTGAACATGGGCTTCTATTGGGATTCTCAAGGGCATATTATCAAGCCCATTATCGCTGCTTTAGTGGCAGTTTTCTGCCGCTAAACCGGCGATAATTTTAACCCCGTTCTTGATAATATGCCCCTTAGTAAGTCTTTCATTTCAAAATATCTAGGCACTTCCTTAGGTAGTTTCCTACTCTGAATGGACTAGGCTGAGTGTCTTTTACACATGGAACATCAACCACTCATGTCCCTTATTTACCACACCTTTTAGGTAAGAACATCTTATCAATCAGGTAGGACAAAACTGGATGAGGTTGGTGGAGGTGGAAGTTACAAGAAGACACCACTTTTAACACTTGGTGACACACCTGTAAGGGGCATCAGTCTCAAACGCAAAGCTCTTTGCTGAAGGAAAAGAGGAGGGGCACCTGCAACAGCTTTCAAGGCAAAAAGATGGATGCCTTAGCTGTTTGTTGGCCCCACATTTAAGAATCTCAGTTTTGTTCAAATGTAGCTTTAGCCTATACTAAACTGTTTTTTTGTTTGCAGATGTGAATGTGGATAGACAAACCCACCTGTATCGACGTCAGAATTGAGGGTTGGAGCTTAGACATTATGGAAACTCCATTAAATGCAACACCTTGCCACTTAATCCTAAATTCTGCCCTTTCAATACTACTGCCAACACATAGGGGCATATTTACAAGGGCATTGCCCCACCAGAACATCACTTGTTATGAAGCTCTGGTGCTGCCATGCCTTGCTCCATATTTACAATGCGGCGTTAAGCCACTTTGCATGGCTTAACGCTACATTGTAAATATCGAACCGTTTCACAGTTTTCTGCGCCAAAGACCCATGTAGTGGGTGTAGCTGTGGGTTTCTGAGACTGTCCCAGATTTACAAGGATCTGTAACTCTGAGGCAGCGCCAAAAACGAACTTCATGGAAAAGCATGTGTTAGAGTGGCGCAACGAGTAAAAATACTTTTATTTCTCCTCGTTTTTTGCTCTTTCTATGTGTGCTGCATTTTGCAGCTCACATAGAAGGAGCAAATTGCCTTTAATGATTGTTTATGTGGATGAAGAGACACCTTCCTGCACATAAATAATTATCCCTGCAACGCAGGTACACTTGCACCATGGCGCAAGAGTGTCTGCGCTGGGGCTAGGCAGGTTTTTTTGTGTCGGCACAAGGGGAAAAACAGGTATTCTTGGGAATACCTGCATTTTTTAAATGACTCAGCGCAGCGCTGCTAAATTGCTAGCAGCTCTGTGCTGCATCATTTCTCTGTAAATAGACCCCAGAGTTTGTTGAGTGACAGCAATTTTCCCCCATTTAAAACCCTAAAAAAATTGAAGACTTTGAAAAGCCTATGGGGCTGGACAAAAGGTATTCACATTTCAGGCTCTGCCCAGTCGTATGTATGTCAGGCAGATCTGCCCGCTTTCTAGACTAGTCTATTGGGAGTTTTACCAGTTTCCCTATAGGCTGGTCCACATTTGCAACCAGCACAGCTCGTGCGCATGCAACCTGAAAAATTACACACCCTTATATAATGGGCTGTAATTTTTGCGCTAACATCAGAAATGACATTTTTCCTGCACTAAAATCGCCCGATACCATTTTTATTTCCTCTCGGGCCCTATAAGTCTTCCAAATACAATGCATTTGCTTTTTGCGCAGCCCCAAAAAAATGCAAGGAGGCATTTGAGGAAAAGCAAGGGGGAGGGGGTGGGTTGAACGGCAGCAAATTGGCCCTTTTACAGCGTAAGGGATGCAAAAGATAAAGAGATGAAAAACAGCAGAGAGAGGGAGAGAGAGAGTCAGCGACTATTAGACTTCAGTGTAGATATAAGTATAAAATGCTCCACAAGTCCTGTAATTGTGGGAATCCATCACGGCGCCTGACAGCTGCTCCTGCATTTCCAGGGGCGATAAAAGCTGAATTTATTTCACTCCTGGAAAGGGGGCAGTATCACCTTCTGGCAGCTCTAATGAAATGCCATAAAACTTCAGGGGGAGGAAAAATGTGCTGTGAGGTAATAAAAAGGTAGCCTGTTTGTAGAAACATCAGTGGAGGACTCACTCTACCTGGGGGTGTGGAGGGAGGGGGAGTTTGGAGACAGGCGGGATGGGACGGTGGCGAAGGTTTTGTTTAGAGACAAGCTGCCAGGGGAAAGGTGTCTGCAGGGAGCTGCTTGAGCGAGGCCGGAAGTGGCTATCGACCCAGTCTTGTGTGCGGTACTACTGACACATTAAAAGAAAATATATATTCCATTGGATGTGGGGAGCTAAATGAAACATAACATAACATAACAACTGTTTCTGCTCTAATTTGCATATTTTCACTGCATTATAGTCACCAGCCTTTTACTGATAGTTAATCACAGATGTTTTCTTTTGTTTCTGTCGATTCGCCTTTATGTGAAAATTGTATTATACAATAGGGGCTAATGGTCAAACGTATGGATATTGCATTTCGTTTTTTTGTCAGGTACCGCATTTGTAGAATGACTACACGTGTTGTGTAGAATGCACCTTACCTTGGAAGGTCAGCCCCACCTGTCTGTGCGGGATCTACGCCCAGCCATAGTCAAGTTCAAGTTCAAGTATAAAATTTGTATAGCGCACTACTCACCCAGAGGGTCTCAAGGCGCTTGTAGTCAGGTATAGTGAATCCAGGAAAGGTGGCAGGGGTGTTTGGAGAGTTTTAGTTACTGCTTCTACCAAACTCTTGCTCTGCCACCTAGTTACCATTCAGAGTGGAGGTACCAAATACAGTAGCTGGTATGCCCCCATACAGCTGCTAAGAGTCACACTTTGTGAGTGCAAGCAAGGATGTCACAGACCTCACCATTTCATGGGTCTTCAAGTAACTGGTGCTGCAGTCAACAAAGCCAACGGTACTAATTGCACCAATTTGGGGAAATGTAAAGATGTATTTAGACCTGCCCAGAATCGAACCAGTTCCTTTGAGCTTACACATAAATTTCCTGTTTAGAGTGTTTTAACAACTTGGAACTATCTTAACGAACTCATGTGGGGCATAATTGTAGGTGCACTTGAGAGCAATTTTCTTGCTCATGTGTGAGTAATTTGATTTGCATTTTGACCCTTTATCGGCTAAGATTTCTGTTAACGTTTCCCGAGTAGATAAGACTGCGAGCATATTTTGTATATTTTGTAATAAAAACAAACTAAAAATACCTTATATTGTCACCTTTTCCAAGTAATTTAGTCAAAACTCCACATTCCTTGCAACTCCATACACATTTCCCAATGCATCACAAATAGCCAGAGGCAGGTGTGCAGCACAAGGAACTTGCCACATAGGAACACTCTGGTTTATTTCGGTGTCCCAAACATGTACCAGCATCACCTTCAACAAATAAAACAAGCTTGTCCATATTCTTCTGCTCAATAACAACTAGGATTGGTACTGGCAGTTAGTGACCTGAGATCCCTTTCTGTTTCTTCCCACTCCCATTTCTGTTTACACACATAGTAGTTGGGGGTTATTCCCCAAAAACTGGTAATTAAATATTTTTGTTTACACCTGAGAAATGCCAACTCAGCATAGTTGGATTCAATCTGGAGCAATGAATATCACAGCAATAACTGGGCCACTTGAAATGAGGGTCTTAGGGCCTGATTCACAAAGGTAAACTTACTGTTATAATTGACTTTGCTCCTGGTGTGTCTTCCCTGTTGTTCAGCTGGCATGAGCCTGACAATGCTTGATGACCTCATAGAATGTTTGGTGCCTGCCCTGGGGGTGGAGTGGCAGTTGATGGCAGGCAGGCTGAGCGGCAGGAAGGTCGATCCTGGTGGAGTTTAATTTCCATCTACTCATCTTCTAACTCTGAACTTAGCCTGGAACTTAAGCTTAAATAAACCTATCCTGTATATACACCTGGCTCAAGAATCTGCTATTTATTACACTTACAGTTTTGTGTAGGTTTACACTTGTTGTTGTAACTTTAGTACTTTTTTGGTATTCACATGCAAGGATGTAATTTTGCTACTAGTAATTTTACTAGTAGTAAAATTGCACTCGTAAAATTACTATTAGTAAAATTACACTCATAGTTTGTGAATACCATAACACTTCTGATGATCATTTGGGGGTGGATTGTTGAGCAAACATAAACTTTTGTGTAAGTTTACACTTGCTGTAATAATTTTATTTGCATTAATATTACACTCATAAAATTACTAGTAGTAAAATTGCACTCGTAGTTTGTGAACACCAAAACAGTAGTAAAGTTACTACAGCAAGTGTAAACTTACACAAAAGTGTAAGTTTAACTTTTTGAATCAGGCCCTGGATCTTATAAATGATACCCTTGTGTTCCATATGTTTAAGCTGAATCTCTATTACTATACAGATATGCATTGACAATATTTTACGTTCCATCACCCTGATTCCCAATTCTTCATCAAGGCACTGGAAAATACACCTTCCCTAAGTATTTGAAAACTAGTTTTAGAATAGTTAAATATCCTGTCCGTTAATATTTGGGCATATAGCCATACCTCTTCTCCAAGTTTGAGAGAGCACTGAGGTTAACATTTATGTTACAGATGGCAGTAAAAGTCTGACTAGTTGGTTGACGCTAGTGCTGTTGTGAAGGTACTGGGAGCTCAATCCACACCTGGGGATATAGAGATAATGGAGGCCTTGAAAGAAGAGGACAGCCATTTCCATCCACCCTTCAGATATTGATGGTCACAGCTTTGATTTGAATTACTTGCAGTCACTGGTTTATCCTCTTGAGAGCCATGGCTTAGAGATTCAGGGCAGAATGTGGTATTCTACCAGGACAATTCCCTAATATCTATGTTACCGAGTGCACAGATTTCCTAAATGCCAATCCATTTTCAAAAAAAGGTGCAATGAGAGAGTCTCTTACACCCTTGGGGAACCGATGGAACACCTTCAACTCAACTCTAGGCCTAATGCGATGTTTGTCTTCAACAAGCCAGCGCGGACGAGTGACTAACTCCTTGGTGTGTTGAAGTCTGCACACTTTGAGACGGACTTTGATGCGGAGCAGGAAATGATGCATGTTGTGGCACAGACTATTTTGTTCCAAACAAAAAAGATTTGTGAAGAGTTCACACCTCAAATGATCACAGGCAGAGTCTGAGCTCAGAGATTAATGCTCTAAGATCATGATTGTTTTCCCTGCAATGGAAGAACCAATTGTGCAAGACCTCTGTGGGAAGTTGTGCAAGGCATTTGTGGATGGAGGGGAAGCTCCAGCTGTCAAATGTATTCATCAAACCACGGAATAATACTTCCCCTCAAAAAAACAGCAGCAGGCACCAAAAACGATCCACACAGGTTTTTCTGCTTGTCAGTGAAACTTGGAAGCGCCAGCAAAGCAAATTAAGAACCAGAATTCGTGTAGCACAAAGTACACTTAAGACAGCAGTGAACGCCCATACGTGAAGTTGGTGTGTATTCACAAACATTTTGCAGGTAGTTTTAACTCTTGGAAACGCAGGCACAACAAATGGCAGATGAGAAATGTTCAGTTAGGAGGGCGGAAAGTGAAAAAGCACACCCAAAATCCTTGGGGTTTAGATTTCCATACACAGTAATAATTTAAGTTTGCAGGAAAAGATACATTTTTTTAAAAAGTGGGCATGTACCACCCTATGACCACTCATTGTCTGCTATGTAAATAAACATCAGGATTAAACGTGGAGGTAGGCATAATTTATATGACTCCTGCATAAACTAAAATTTAGGCTGCATGAACTTTCCCTATTTCCTCTATTTGCACTGTAGGGAGAAGCTACTGGCCCTTCTCCTCGTGATAATTCTTGTTCTAACATGTGCGATTGATGTTTCATCCTCCAAGAGGAGAGTATGGCATGGAAGCTGCACCCCACATAATCACCATTGGAGCAATGCACAGTGGGGTATGGAAAATTACCAGGCGTGGTAAGGACAGGGCGCTGCAAGATCAGTCCAGCCATGGGACCTGATGGGGTGGGAGTCCAGAGTGAGAGATGGGATGAAATTGGAAAGCCCTACCTGTATCCTCTGTTCTACAATTATCCTGAGATGATTGTCACAGCAAAGGAACCATTTCTCACTACCACTTCGTATTAGCCAAGACCTTTTGATTTTGTTAAGCCTATATGTATAATGTTACTTTTATGGGACTTTTAGCCAACCCTCTTCATCCATTGGTATGTTGTTGTTTCATTAACATTTTTCTTCCACCTACTGCAGGATACAACATGGAGCAATAGCTCTGCCCACTTTAGCCATTGGCTAACTTTGCTGTAAGTGAAGGCATTCTGCCCTTTCGAAAGAGAACATGCGCACACAAAGCAGCTTATATAATTGCCAGGGACTTATATAACAAAGTGTGATTTTAAGACCGAAAATATTTTTGCTTTTTGCAATTTTTGGTTTATATTGATAAGGTACCAGCAGCTCCCCCAACAATAAAGTTTTGCAAAAAAAATGACAAAACAAAACATGCATTGACAAAGCCAAAAGGCTGGTGGCCAAAGCAAGACCTTTTGGCTAAGCTATTGATTGTGTTAAAATCCATTGAGAGTGTTGCACATTAGCGCCACTAGCAAAAATGTGAAGATGAAAGTGTACAGAGTTTATGATGAAGGCTAGAAAAAAAAGCATCATGTCGGGTGCCATGTGGGAATTCTGAAGATTACAAAGACATGTATTTGACGCATGCGGTAAACCTGACTTGCATTTCGTCGGCAGGCAATTTTACACACCATCTTGATTAACACGAACAGCTGTTGTGGTTTAGAGAATGTCTAGACTGCCAAGAGAAAGTGTGTCATTGCAGCACAAAAACATGGTCAAAACATTCACCCTCAGTCACAGATCTGGGTTAAATTCATTGTTTTTTGCTCACCATGCCACCCGAGTTTGGATCCAGCCATATGCAAATCAGTCTTGACCCTACTCCCCATGGGAACAGTCTAGAACGAAGTACCAGGTCAGGTCATCCCTGGACCGGAAACAAGCATCCTGGGAGCAGTTTCAGAGTATCACCCCTCATTAGCTAGGATACCTTGTATTGAGTGGCATAGGAAGAACATGAGCCCCGTCTGGGTATACCCTTACCACTTAATGAGACTATAGCAACACATAAAGATGAAGGACGGAATGCTGAACATTGTCAAACATTCACCGCCAGTCACAGATCTGAGTTAAAACAATTGTGTTTTTGCTTACCATGCCACCTCAGTTTGGATCCAGCAAGATGGAAATCAGTCTTCACCCTTCTCCCATTTGGAACAGTCCAGCCGGTACTGCCAGGTCAGGTCCTGGACTGAAAATTAAGAACTGTGGGACCGGTTTTGGGGTATCATGCCAAATCAGCCAGGCTAGCTTGAATCCAGTGGCATAGCGAGCATGGATCTAATGTATGGGCATACCCTTCCCACTTAGGGTGACTGTAGCAACACAAAACAATGATGGCCGGAATGCTGAACGTTGTCAAACATTCACCCTCAGTCACAGACCTGGGTTAAAACCCTCATTTCTGTTGCTCTCCATGCCACCCCAGTTAGGATCCAGACCCTGCTCTCCATTGGAACAGTCAAGCCTGTACTGCCAGGCCAGGTCCTCCCTGGACTGGAAAACAAGTACCCTTCATCAGCCAGGCTAGATTGAATCCAGTGGCATAGTGAGCATGAGACCCACGTCTGGGCATACCCTTCCACTTAAGACGATTATAGCAACACAAAAAGATGATGGACAAAATGCTTATCATTGTCAAAACTTCACCCCTAGTCACAGATCTGAGTTAAATCCATTGTTTTATTTGATCACCACATCACCCAAGTTTGGATTCAGCTATGTGCAAATCAGTGTTGACGCTGCTGCCCATGGGAACAGTCCAACCTGAACTGCCAGGCCAGGTCCTCCCTGGATCTGAAAACAAGCTGCTCCAAAGTATAAGCCAGGCTAACTTGAATTCAGTGGTATTGCGAGCACAAGACCCATGTCTGGGCATATTGTTGCCACTTAGGGCGATTATAGCAACACAAAAAGATGATGGACGAATGCTGAACATGGTCAAACATTCACCCCCAGTCACACATCTGGGTGAAATCTATCGCTTTTTGCTCACCTATCAACCCCAGTATGGATCCACCATATGCAAATCAGTCTTGACCCTGCTCCCCATGGGAACAGTACAGCCCAAACTGCCAGGCTAGCAGCCGTGGCCGGTAGTGGGAGTACCGGCCTGGCGGTGATGTGGGGAGGGGGAGGGGCAGGGTGGGGGGTAGTAATGTATGGATTATGGACCTTAACAGGTAAGTAAACATAAAAATAAATAAAACGAATTTCGTTGCGCGCACTCCATCAACAAATGCGATGCAGTGCACGCAACGAAATTCGTTTTATTTATGTTTATGATTACTTACCTGATAAGGTCCATAATCCATACATTACTAACCCCCACCCTGCCCCTACCCCTCACCACATCACCGCCTGGCCGGTACTCCCACTACCGGCCGCGGCTGCAGGCTAGGTCCTTCCTGGACTGGAAAAAAAAAGCATCCAGGGACCTGTTTCAGGGTAGCACCCCTCATCAACCAGGCTAGCTTGAATCCAGTGGCATAGCGAGCATGGATCTAATGTATGGGCATACCCTTCCCACTTAGGGTGACTGTAGCAACACAAAACAATGATGGCCGGAATGCTGAACGTTGTCAAACATTCACCCTCAGTCACAGACCTGGGTTAAAACCCTCATTTCTGTTGCTCTCCATGCCACCCCAGTTAGGATCCAGACCCTGCTCTCCATTGGAACAGTCAAGTCTGTGCTGCCAGGCCAGGTCCTCCCTGGACTGGAAAACAAGTACCCTTCATCAGCCAGGCTAGATTGAATCTAGTGGCATAGTGAGCATGAGACCCACGTCTGGGCATACCCTTCCACTTAAGACGATTATAGCAACACAAAAAGATGATGGACAAAATGCTTATCATTGTCAAAACTTCACCCCTAGTCACAGATCTGAGTTAAATCCATTGTTTTATTTGATCACCACATCACCCAAGTTTGGATTCAGCTATGTGCAAATCAGTGTTGACGCTGCTGCCCATGGGAACAGTCCAACCTGAACTGCCAGGCCAGGTCCTCCCTGGATCTGAAAACAAGCTGCTCCAAAGTATAAGCCAGGCTAACTTGAATTCAGTGGTATTGCGAGCACAAGACCCATGTCTGGGCATATTGTTGCCACTTAGGGCGATTATAGCAACACAAAAAGATGATGGACGAATGCTGAACATGGTCAAACATTCACCCCCAGTCACACATCTGGGTGAAATCTATCGCTTTTTGCTCACCTATCAACCCCAGTATGGATCCACCATATGCAAATCAGTCTTGACCCTGCTCCCCATGGGAACAGTACAGCCCAAACTGCCAGGCTAGCAGCCGCGGCCGGTAGTGGGAGTACCGGCCTGGCGGTGATGTGGGGAGGGGGAGGGGCAGGGTGGGGGGTAGTAATGTATGGATTATGGACCTTAACAGGTAAGTAAACATAAAAATAAATAAAACGAATTTCGTTGCGCGCACTCCATCAACAAATGCGATGCAGTGCACGCAACGAAATTCGTTTTATTTATGTTTATGATTACTTACCTGATAAGGTCCATAATCCATACATTACTAACCCCCACCCTGCCCCTACCCCTCCCCACATCACCGCCTGGCCGGTACTCCCACTACCGGCCGCGGCTGCAGGCTAGGTCCTTCCTGGACTGGAAAAAAAAGCATCTAGGGACCTGTTTCAGGGTAGCACCCCTCATCAACCAGGCTAGCTTGAATCCAGTGGCATAGCGAGCATGGATCTAATGTATGGGCATACCCTTCCCACTTAGGGTGACTGTAGCAACACAAAACAATGATGGCCGGAATGCTGAACGTTGTCAAACATTCACCCTCAGTCACAGACCTGGGTTAAAACCCTCATTTCTGTTGCTCTCCATGCCACCCCAGTTAGGATCCAGACCCTGCTCTCCATTGGAACAGTCAAGCCTGTACTGCCAGGCCAGGTCCTCCCTGGACTGGAAAACAAGTACCCTTCATCAGCCAGGCTAGATTGAATCCAGTGGCATAGTGAGCATGAGACCCACGTCTGGGCATACCCTTCCACTTAAGACGATTATAGCAACACAAAAAGATGATGGACAAAATGCTTATCATTGTCAAAACTTCACCCCTAGTCACAGATCTGAGTTAAATCCATTGTTTTATTTGATCACCACATCACCCAAGTTTGGATTCAGCTATGTGCAAATCAGTGTTGACGCTGCTGCCCATGGGAACAGTCCAACCTGAACTGCCAGGCCAGGTCCTCCCTGGATCTGAAAACAAGCTGCTCCAAAGTATAAGCCAGGCTAACTTGAATTCAGTGGTATTGCGAGCACAAGACCCATGTCTGGGCATATTGTTGCCACTTAGGGCGATTATAGCAACACAAAAAGATGATGGACGAATGCTGAACATGGTCAAACATTCACCCCCAGTCACACATCTGGGTGAAATCTATCGCTTTTTGCTAACCTATCAACCCCAGTATGGATCCACCATATGCAAATCAGTCTTGACCCTGCTCCCCATGGGAACAGTACAGCCCAAACTGCCAGGCTAGCAGCCGTGGCCGGTAGTGGGAGTACCGGCCTGGCGGTGATGTGGGGAGGGGGAGGGGCAGGGTGGGGGGTAGTAATGTATGGATTATGGACCTTAACAGGTAAGTAAACATAAAAATAAATAAAACGAATTTCGTTGCGCGCACTCCATCAACAAATGCGATGCAGTGCACGCAACGAAATTCGTTTTATTTATGTTTATGATTACTTACCTGATAAGGTCCATAATCCATACATTACTAACCCCCACCCTGCCCCTACCCCTCCCCACATCACCGCCTGGCCGGTACTCCCACTACCGGCCGCGGCTGCAGGCTAGGTCCTTCCTGGACTGGAAAAAAAAGCATCTAGGGACCTGTTTCAGGGTAGCACCCCTCATCAACCAGGCTAGCATGAATCCAATGGCATAGCGAGCATGGGACCCACATCTAGGCATTTTTTGTGCATCTACGTGAATTTGGTTGAAGCCGTTGTGAAATGGCACCTTATCAGCAATCTGTGGATATTGCATGTGAGCAGTCAAAAAAATGAGAGGAAACTGCAGCCTTAAATTCTCCTCTCCCAACAAATAACAAGAATTTACACACGGTTTGTTTGCAGCTCACGGTGCAGTCTAGAAAAAAAAAATCAAACGTCGCGTGATCATGCAGGGCACCATGTGGGAATTCTAAAGCTTTCAAAGACAATATACTTGACACATGCGGTAAACCTGACTTGCATTTCAGCGGCAGGTAATTTTACACGCCATCTTGATTAACACGAACAGCTGTTGTGGTTTTGAGAACGTCTAGGGTGGCAAGGGAAGGTGTGTTGCCTCCGCCTCGAAAGCAGTGTTCCCATATGACTCAGTTCACTCGCTTTGCCGCGCGCCTTGTCTGGATCTCCAGCCCAGGAAATATTCCAAATTCGGCAGCACGCGCTTTAGTGCATGACAATTTCACACAGTCGCACGTGGGTTTGGGCAATTGGCATGCAGATCATCCTGCTCCAAAGGCGCAGTAATCGTATTAGGACATGCACGGCGTTCATTAGCCTATATTATGTTTTATAGGGATTTTTTGTAATTAAATTACCGCGACAGCGTGGAAGAGCAGAAGGCCGAGCAGGAGAATGGAATGCTGGCTGGTGCCGCGGAGATAAAGAAAGCATATTAATGGCGTACATAATAGCTTGTAAAACGGGCGGGCTCATGTTACTGTTTTTGTCTAAGGGGAAGGGTGATCAAAGATGGCCGTGGAGTCGGACGAGTTCTGCTGGGCTTGTAATCCTGAAAAGTTCCCTCTCTCCCCGAGCATCTGATAACATCATCGACAGTATGGCACTGCACTGTTTCCTATCATTGACACAATCCAGCACCCCATGGTTTCTGGCTGTGCTCCATTGTTTGGAGGGGATTACATTTTTGGCAAACAGTTCCCCTCTCCCCTCTCCTCAAGTAGAGGGCCGCTGCCGCCTCCCCAGTGGAGGGTCACTGCTGCCTCCCCAGTGGAGGGTTACCTCTGCCTCCCCAGTGGAGGGTCACCTCTGCCTCCCCAGTGGAGGGTCCCTGCTGCCTCCCCAGTGGAGGGTCCCTGCTGCCTCCCCAGTGGAGGGTCACCTCTGCCTCCCCAGTGGAGGGTCACCTCTGCCTCCCCAGTGGAGGGTCCCTGCTGCCTCCCCAGTGGAGGGTCCCTGCTGCCTCCCCAGTGGAGGGTCGCCTCTGCCTCCCCAGTGGAGGGTCACCTCTGCCTCCCCAGTGGAGGGTCACCTCTGCCTCCCCAGTGGAGGGTCGCCTCTGCCTCCCCAGTGGAGGGTCACTGCTGCCTCCCCAGTGGAGGGTCCCTGCTGCCTCCCCAGTGGAGGGTCCCTGCTGCCTCCCCAGTGGAGGGTCACTGCTGCCTCCCCAGTGGAGGGTCACTGCTGCCTCCCCAGTGGAGGGTCACCTCTGCCTCCCCAGTGGAGGGTCCCTGCTGCCTCCCTAGTGGAGGGTCACTGCTGCCTCCCCAGTGGAGGGTCACCTCTGCCTCCCCAGTGGAGGGTCACCTCTGCCTCCCCAGTGGAGGGTCACTGTTGCCCCCTCACTAAGCCATTCGGTAACTGATGTTCAGTGACAACTGATTGATAGAGATGAGAACGATATTTGTTTGTCTTTTGCTTTGGGAGAAGAGCCTGATGGCTCACTGGGTAAATGTGGGTCCTTCCCTAAAGCTGAGACCCCCTCATTCGTCACACATGGACTCTGTGTAATTTTGCACAAAAGGTGGTGTGCATGGAGACTGTGCACATTATGAATGCTGTTCTTGGAGAGGGCACAAGGCTCAGGACTTCTTGACTGTCCTTGGACCAGCTCCAAAGGCTGCGCTTCAGAGGTCGCAAAGCAGGTTTACTCTTGTATGGTTTCTGAATGCAATCTACATCCAAGGAAAAGCTGTGCCAAGAAACCGAGATCTGCCTGAAAGTAAGAGTAGCCCTATGTGGGGACCCTGTCTTGACTGCCCTGGAACATGGATACATTTGAATAGTTGCTGCCTGCCCCCTCAAATCCTTTATAGAGACAGGCCGTGCTCTGGATATATGAAAGTTTATGATTTTTGAGGATGGCACACCTTCCCATTGGCTTTGGCTTCCTACGAGAACCCACAGAACTCGAGATGTCTAATTCCAAAGCCAGTTCTCAGTTTTTAATTTTAGACTCATATGGAGCGAGGAGCCATGTTCAGAGCGGGCACCTGACCTGGACACCCAATTGTAGCTGTATCTCCCAAAGGCTGGCATAAATCCGAGGTGTCTTGAGTGACACTGTTGTTGGTCTTTCTCTGAAAGATGTGCTGATGGACTGCCCTGCCACCCTGACCAGGAGAACGAAAAGTGAAGATGAAGCCCTGCATTGACGACACATCATGGAGTGAGCTACTTACGAAATATGTGAGTCTTGCTGTCCAACTGGCTTTGACCTAAGACTTCATCTTTACATCCAAAGGGAGATGCGTGCATGGGCCACTCAGGGATCCCATCCATACTGAGACTGAACACTTGTCTGACCCCATGACTTTGTGGAATCTTGTAGCAGTTCATTTCCAGACCAAGAGGCGACCCTAACCTTGCCTCCAGGCAAGTCGCTCCACTCACCCCGCAGCTCCACCTGTCTGAGTCAGTGCTCCTAGCCAGCTTCTGCCGCTGTGCCCAGGATTCGGGGCACGCTGTAGTCATTTGGTCTATTCTCATTCTGCTATTGTGCTATTGTGATTCCAACTGTTTAATTGTGCTGTGTCCTGCCTCTCAGTTGACCCTGTTGTAACGTTACTCTCTGGCCCCCACTGTTTCCCCCATTTTTGCCTTATGTACTCACTCGCTGCCTCCATCCATTCCCGGTTCCCGCCGCAGCGTCCCCTGTGGTCCCGCCCCCCCTCACCCTCCATTGGCCTCCCCGCTCCCGCCTCCCAGCTGCACCACCCTCCCACCTCCCCATATATGGTGGCTGCTGCGCAGCGGTAAGATCGACCCTAACCTTGTCTCCAGGCAGGTCGCTCCACTCACCGCGCAGCTCCACCTATCTGCGCCAGTGCTCCCTCCCAGCTTCTGCCACTGTGCCCAGGGTTCAAGGCCTGCTGTAGTCATTTGCTCTTTTCCTCATTCTTTTGTTATTGTGCTATTGTGACTCCAACTGTTTAAATTGTGCTGTGCTCGTCATTTGATCTTCTCTCATTTCGTTATTGTGCTATTGTGATTCCAACTGTTTAATTATGCCATGCCCTGCCTTTCGGTTGACTCCTTTGTAGCGTTAATCTCTGGCCCCCACTGTTACCCCCTTTTTTGCCTTCTGTACTCCCTCGCCGCCTCCACTCATTCCAGGTTCCCGCCTCTGCGTCGCCTGTAGCCTCCCCCCCACCCTCCATTGGTCTCCCCGCTCCCGCCTCCCAGCTGCACCTCCCTCCCACCTCCACATATTTGGCGGCCGCTGCGCGGCAGTAAGAGCGACCCTAATCTTGCCTCCAGGCAGGTCGCTCCACTCACCGTGCAGCTCCACCTGTCTGCGCCAGTGCTCCCAGCCAGCTTCTGCCGCTGTGCCCAGGGTTCGAGGCCCGCTGTAGGAATTTGCTCTTTTCTCATTCTTTGTTATTGTGCTATTGTGACTCCAACTGTCTAAACTGTGCTGTGCTCGTCATTTGGTCTTTTCTCATTCTGTTATTGTGCTATTGTGATTCCAACTGTTTAATTGTGCCATGTCCTGCCTTTTCAGTTGACCCCTTTGTAGCGTTACTCTCTGGCCCCCACTGTTCCCCCCTTTTTTGCCTTCTGTACTCCCTCGCCGCCTCCACCCATTCCAGGCAACTCATCTGCGCCCGTCCGCTCCTGGACCTCGCCCAGGGCCAGAACCCCTTGCCCCCACGAACGCCACTCCGCCCGACTCGGCTACGATGCCAGCACCCTCCAGGCACTCAGCCCCGGACGAGAACACACCTGCTACCGGGCCACCCCGAATCGCACCTAGGAACCCTTCACCTGCCAGATCTGCAGCTTCACCAGCATCCGGCCCACCAAACCGCCAACCAAAGAAGCCAACTACCTCAGATGCATCCTACTCAACACCGGCTCCGCCCCCAAACACGCTGTTGAACTCTGGGACCTCCTCGACTTTACCTCCCCAGATGTCGCCTTCCTGACAGAGACCTGGCTGAATCCCTCCTCGGCACCTGACATCACCATAGCCATCCCAGAAGGCTACAAGATCACTCGCAAGGACCACACCAACGGCGCTGGAGGAGGAATCACCATCGTCCACAGGAACACTCTCAGAGTCTCGACTAACACCGACGACACCCTCAGCACCGCCGAACACATGCACTTCCAGATTCACACCGACTTGAACCCCACCCTCAGAGGAACCCTCGTCTACAGACCCCCCGGACCACAACCACAGTTCAGCGACTCCATCGCCGACCTCATCAGCACACACGCCCTCACCTCCACAGACTACATCCTCCTCGGGGACCTAAACTTCCACCTCGAGAACAACAACGACACCAACTCCACCACCCTGATTGACAACCTAGCCAACCTCGGACTCAGACAGCTCGTGACAACACCCACCCACGCCGCCAGCTACACGCTTGACCCCATCTTCACAGCAAGCCCCCATGCCACCTTCAACCGCACCACCGAACCTCACTGGAACGACCACCACTGCATCCACTTCACCATCAGGAAGCCACCACGCACCACTGCACCCAGCAGATGCCTTGCCGTCGCTGAAGCAAGGTCACCGAAGGCCAGCTAACCACCACCCTTGCCCAGACCCCATCCGCCGACCCCACCGACCCAGACGCCGCCACCCACATCTTCAGACAATGGATCGACAACTGCGCCAACACCCTCTCCCCGCTTCAAGGCACCCTCCAACAGCCACACCAGCAAAAAGGCTACCTGGTTCACCGAAGATCTCCAAGCCTCTAAACGAACATGCCCAAAACTGGAGAAGAACTGGCTCTGCGAACGAACTCCGGACAGCCATGCAGCTCACAAGAATGCCACTCGCAGACACCATCAACTCATCAGACCCGCCAAGAGGGCTTCATTTAAAGACCGCCTAGATAGCAACGCACACAACAACAAAAAACTCTTCAGCATCGGGAAGGAGCTCTCCAACCCCAGCTCCAACAACAACAACCTCCCACCTTCACAATACCCATGTGACTCACTGGCCACCTTCTTCCACTGCAAGACCGCCAACATCCATGACAGCTTCAAAGCAGCATCTACCGTCCCCACGACCACCACCCGCACCAGCCGCCTGCTCTCCTGGACCAACATCAGCAACAAAGACACCAGCGAGATCATGAACACCATCCACTCCGGATCGCCGTTAGACCCCTGCCCTCACCATATCTTCAACAAAGCCTGCACAGCCATCGCACCTCATCTCCAGGAAATAATCGACATCTCCTTCGAGACAGCAACCTTCCGGGAAAGCTGTAAGCACACAGAGATCAATGCCTTACTCAAGAAACCCAAGGTGGACCTCAAGGACCTCAAAACTTCCGACCATCTCCCTGCCTCCGTTCCCGGCGAAGGTCACCGAGAAAATCGTCAATAAACAACTAACCCACTACCTCGAGGAGAACAGTATCTGGAATTGTCCCAGTCCGGGTTCCGCAGCAATCACAGCACCAAAACCGCCCTCATTGCCGCCACCGATGACATCAGGACCCTGCGAACACGCCTACATGACGCCAGGATCCAAGAGAAGGCCCTGGACTGGACAACATCCTTCCTATCCGGCAGAATTCAGAGCTTCCACCTCCCCCTTCCGCTCCAATGCCACCGAGATCATCTGCGGCATACTCTAGGGCTCTTCTCTCAGCCGGCGTTGTTCAACATCTACATGGCACTCCTCGCCCAAGTCGCCTGATAGCACGACCTCAACATCATCTCCTACGTCGACGACACCCAGCTGATTCTCTCCCTCACCAAAGACCCTCACACCGCAAAGACCAACCTCCACGAAGGAATGAAGGCCGTCGCCGAATGGATGAAGAACAGCTGGCTGAAGCTGAACTCAGACAAAACTGAAGTCCTCATCCTCGGCCTCAGCCCTTTGGCCTGGGACGACTCCTGGTGGCCGACCACTGGGAACAGCCCTGACACCCACTGACCACGCACTCAACCTAGGGGTCATCCTCAACTCCACCCTCTCCATGACTCGGCTGTTCAACGCCATCTCTTCATCCTGCTTCAACACTCTCTGAATGCTCCGCAGGATCTTCAAATGGATCCCCATCGAAACTAGAAGAACAGTCACCAAGGCCCTCGTCACCAGCAGATTGGACTACGGAAACGCCCTCTATGCAGGATCGTCGGCCAAACTCCTGAGACGATTGCAACACATCCAGAACGAATTGGTAGTCTGATCCACTTGTTTTTGACCTTACAAATGTTTTTATATGCCGATTTTCGGGATAATCTTAGGGGCCCATTAGGATGACGTGTGGACTTTGTCCGCCCGTCATCCTACCGGTGAAAGGGACCACCCGCCATAAGGCGGGGGTCCAGTGGCCAGCATTAGGATGCGCCCACTACAGTGGCGGGCGCATCCAGCATTCCTACCATTGTGGTGGGCGGTGCACCGCCCGCCACAATAGCAGGAAGGCATACTGTGCACTTCCATGCACAGCATAGCAGACACCGTGCGGTGCCTGCCATGCTGTGCATAGAACTGCTGGGGGGTACCACAGGTACCCCCCAGGTGCACCCCCCCACCCCCCTGCAGTCCATGGGGGCCCGCATCGGGCCCCCATAACAGACTCCGCATGACTTTCCGTGGCAGGCATCTGTCAAAGCCCATTGTAATATGGCTGGCGGTGTCTGATAGACACCGCCACCATATGAATCCATTTCCGCCCGGTCGCAAGGCGACCGGGGTGGAAAAGCGGTGGACGGTCATTCCAACCGCCGCGGACCAACCAGCCATACTAATATGGCGGGGGGTCATTCCGGCATGGATGGCGGGCGGATTGCCCCCGCCAGGCCGGCGGTGGCTACCGCCGGCCTGGGGGGGGCAATCCGCCTGCCATCCTAATGGGCCCCTTAATGTACATGCAATTCCAGTTCTCTGAGAGCTAGTTTTGGTATGTCTTTCATCTGGTCTTCTTCGCCTTGCACGTCCTGGTGCTAGTTGAGTGGGAGACATGGGCCTTGGCACCAAAAAGCTATTTCTTGTCGGTAATGGCTTCCGGCACAAGGACTTCCATCTTCGCCTCATGGTACATGCCCTGAGCAGAGAAGTCCCTCGTGCAGCCATCCACATACAATCTCTCGTCGCGCAGACACTACACTCGTCCGTCGCTGGTTTCCTTTCCTTGCTAAAATACATCTGGCGCATGCGCACTATGGGGCCCATTAGGATGGCGGACGAATCGCCCCCGCCAGGCCAATGATAGCCACCGCCTTCTGGCGGGGGTGATCCGCCCGCCATCCTTGCCGGAATGACACCCGCCATATTAGTATGGCTGGGGGGTCCATGGCGGACGGAAAGAGCGTCCGCCGATTTTCCGCCCGGTCGACTTGCGACAGGGGCGGAAAAGGGTTTATATGGTTTATATGGTGGCGGTGTCTATCAGACACCGCCAGCCATATTACCATGGGCATTTTCCAATGCCTTGCCGTGCCGCAACGGAAAGGCATGCGGAGTCTACTTTGGGGGCCCGTTGCATGCTCCAAAGGACTCCGGGAGGGGTGGGGGGTGCACATGGTGGCTACCTCTGGTACCCCCCTGCATTTCAAAGGACAAAGTGGCAGGTACCGCGCGGTGCCTGTCACGTTTTGCTTTGAAATGCACAACATGTATTTTTGACATTGTGGCGGGCGGTGCATTCAGCACCTTCAATGTTAAAAATACAGGATGCGTCCGCCACTGTGGGGGGCGCATCCTAATTCCCCCCACGGGACCCCCGCCCTTATGGCGGCCGTTCCTGTTATCTGATTGGATGGCCTATGACTAATGAACCCCTATATTTGAACATAAAATTGATAGCCACCCCCTTTCTTTAACTGCATCTACTCAAAGACTGTGTTGCCTCTCTAATAGGCCATGCTTTACGCAGCGCACCATTTCATGCCCATTATACCTAAAGTACGTTTCACGTTTCATAGCTCTAGTGACTGTGCAGCTCTGCGTTTCTTTTTCGCTCGATGCAGTACACCCCTTAGAAGAGCCATGAGCCGGTGTAACAAAGGCGCCTGTACCTGCAGCAAGTGAGTGTCCTCATTGGCGCACTCCTAGATCACTTTGGTATTATAAAAGAGGCAGCAGTCCTTATGGGGTTGCATCTGCACCACACACTGCATAGAGGCAAAGTTAGACACAACATAATGCAAAGAGGACTCTCTCTGACTTAAAGGGGAACACATTAGCCTGTAAACCTGCCTGCCCTGTACTTAGCAGGTAGTGGTGCATGTTCATAGAGACTCTCCAGGGATGTGCTAGCTGTGCATCGCCAGGACATGGCACTCTTCCTGGGCACCCTAACCGGTCGCAGCGCTGACTGCCCCTGTCTCCCCTTTAAAGGCGGCCTGGCATGTGTCTGCTAAGAGGTGGACAGTGATGCACTGGCTCCGGTGGAGACTCTGACAAGTCACAGTCTGTGGCCTGACAGTGTCTCCAGCAGCCCTGCGCCGCAGACCAGGAGGGTGTCTGCTGCCAGAGACTGCAGATTGCAATGTGACAGTGCTGCTTTATAAGGCACTGGACAATCCACTTAACCCGCAATTCAGAAGGCAGCAGAGGGGAGGGGGCATTTTTTTCAGCGGCTTTTGCACAATTCACAGGATTTTTTTTACAAAAGTGCCAATTTCTTATTTTTGGGGTAAAATTGCTAACTTGCAGAATCCCAGAGGGTCTGAGTACCAGGTCAACAGCACTTATTGCTACAGATAAGACTGGAGAGCATGGCTTAGGCTTCAGGACATGTCTTTGATACACCCACTAAGTGCACAACTGATTAATGGTACAAGCTTGAACAGATTGTGAGCATGATGGAACACTCAATAGGCATGGATCAGGAGCAGTCAGACACATTTGGCATCATAATCAGTTAACATGGCCAGGTCGTCTGCATAGTTCAGCATTTCAATTCAGTCCTCCCTTGGATCTGCAGTGCATCAATTCTATGGTCCACTGTGCAATTTAGCCACTAGATGTACATGCCTTTCTTCCCCTACAACCACCTTACACAACCCATCTTGCTGGCATCAGTGAGGCCCTTGGTCAAACCACATACCATACTTTGAGGCCCATGGGCAAAGGTCTGGCGCTAGCCAACACCACTACAGCATCCAGCATGGGTCACACACAAAATACTTACCTTCGGTGCCAGGGACTACTAAGGCAATGTGTGCTATCTGAGACATAAGAAATATGTTTGCTTTTAACCAACTGTTTTGGGATTTACATGGGTCCAACAGCTTTGTTATCCAAAATATTTAGCAAGAACCATGACAATACAAAACAAGCACTGACAAGGTCAAAAGACTGACAAGCAAAACCTGACCTCTTGGCTTTACTCTTCCCAGTGTAAGTTCATTCCATTACATGTTTTCTGGGATGCCCAGTAGGGGTCACGTATTTCCAACGCCTCCTTCATAACAAATGGAGCGCCACTACGGATGTTAAAGGAGACCGCATCCAAGCATGCTGTTCTAAATACGAAACATATGTTTGTTGTGCAATTTGCAAAAGTCACACCTTGTCTAAGTTGACAGACTTTGGTGGCAAGTCCTAGCTAATGAGGGACATATCGTGATGGGGGTCACTTTGTGAGGGTGAGCTGCATGAACTGGCAGGAGCTTATATGGCTGTTTCAAATACTGTCCCAGTTCTGCATGAGAGGGAACAGTGCACGGAAACAACTGCTGCCTGTTCTGCGAGAAATAGAGGTACTGTACTGAATATGGCAGATCTACACATGATCATTCATGTCTGAAACTTCCATTGCTCTTTCCTTATCTGTTATGTACTGAGATCACGCTTTGCCTGCTCCATGAGGCATCGAAAATTGCCTTGCAACTGCCATCTTGCACCAACTCTGTGAGGGAGAAATATCTGCATCGCTACTGCCATGCTGCACCTGTCCCTGAGGGATGGAAGACTGCCTTGCGACTGCCACCTTGCACCAACTCTGTGAGGGAGGGATGCCTGCATCGCTGCTGCCATGCTGCATCTGTCCCCGTGGAATGGAAGATTGCCTTGCGACTGCCATGCTGCACCAGTCCCTGAGGGATAGAAGAGTGACCTGCGACTGCCATGCCACACATGCTCTGTGAGGGAGGGATGCCTGCGTCGCTGCTGCCATGCTGCACCTGTCCCAGAGGGATTGAAGATTACCTTGCGACTGTGATGCTGCACTGCCATGCTGCATCTGCTCTGTGAGGGAGGGATGCTGCACCGTCCCTGAGGGATGGAAGATTGCCTTGCGACTGCCATGCTGCACCTGCTCTGTGAGGGAGGGATACTTTCATCGCTGCTGTCATGCTGCACCGGTCCCTGAGGGATGGAAGATTGCCTTGCCACTGCCAAGCTGCACCTGCTCTGTGAGGGAGGGATTACCTGCATCGCTGCTGCCATGCTGCACCGGTCCCTGCGGGATGGAAGATTGCCTAGCGACTGCCATGCTGCACCTGCTCTGTGAGGGAGGGATACCTGCATCGCTGCTGCCATGCTGCACCGGTCCCTGAGGGATGGAAGATTGCCTAGCGACTGCCATGCTGCACCTGCTCTGTGAGGGAGGGATACCTGCATCGCTGCTGCCATGCTGCACCGGTCCCTGAGGGATGGAAGATTGCCTTGCCACTGCCAAGCTGCACCTGCACTGTGAGAGAGGGATACCTGCATCGCTGCTGCCATGCTGCACCGTCCCTGAGGGATGGAAGATTGCTTAGCCACTGCCATGCTGCACCGGCTCTTTGGGGGAGGGATACCTGCATCGCTGCTGCCATGCTGCACCGGTCCCTGAGGGATGGAAGATTGCCTTGCGACTGCCATGCAAGATAGCTCAGTGGCGTCGGCTCGTGCTGCTGCTGCGATCTGCCTGTAACCTGCATTCTCTTTGGCTGCACCTCTTTCACGAGGGAGTGAAGCCTACATTATTGCTGCCATGATGTACTTGTTCTGTGGGATGCTTGCGCTGCTGGCTGCCATGCTGCACCCTGTTTCCTGTTCTGTGAGGGAGAGAAGTTTGTACCGTTAAGCACACGCTGACCTTTGTCAGCCTAGTTTGTGTGCACGAAGGTTATTCATGAAGATCCAGCCCTGGTTTGTACACTAAGGAGGAGGACTCGGCACCACTGATGCCAAAAGGGGAGAGGATGTGGTCCGTCGGCTAGTCTGCCGACTTTGGTGTGGGAAACCAGGGATTGAGCCTCGGGGTCGCGTCCACATCCTGTGATTCTGGGCAAATCACTTAGGGCCATATGTAGGTAAATACTATTGAACGGATTCCAAAATACAGAATTTTACCGATTTGGTATTTCAGAATTGGTAAATGGTATGTAGGTATTGATTTACCGAATTGGTAAAATTCGGTAATTACCGATTCAGTATTTACCGATTCGGTTTTTCCCATTCATTCCTATGGGCCTGGGGAATGGAAGGGAATTACCGATTCGGTAAATACCGAATCGGTAATAGGGGGAAGACTTACAAGGGTGGCAGGGTATCACATTGACACCCTGTTGCACCCCTGAATAGTGCATGGGTGCACATGTGGCACACAAACATGCCCTAAGGGCATGTATGTCTGCCACATGGCACTTTTGGAAAAGCACAAATTAGCTTTTTCAGAGGTTTTCGATATTTACCACCAACTTTTAGTTGGTGGTAAATACCGAATCCTTAACTCAGAAATGCACTTACTTGAGTGCTCCCTACATTAAGGATTCGGTAATTATCGCAAATCGATATTTTAAGGAATCAGTAATTTACCAATTCCTTAAATTACTGATTCGGTAAATTACGGAATCCTTAAATTTGGCCCATACATCTCAAATGCCCAATACCGGTCGGTAACGGGCGAAATTCGGTAATTTCGGACGTTACCGACCGGGGTATTGGGCTACCTACATCTGGCCCTTAATGTCCCCGTACCTGAATGTGTAATGTAAATACGGTGTAAAGCGCTCCAAAACCTTCATGTCGAGTTTGCGCTATATAAATATGCACCAAAAAAAGACATTACTTTCAGCAAACAAAACAAGTATTCTACTGTCAACTAATTTCGATTTGAAAATATGATTTAAAATGTACCATAAGCGGAGCCCCACTTTGTACGGAAAGTTACCAGGAAATAATACCCCTGAACGAGTTTTGAAGTAGTTGATTTAACTTTGCCTTAGTTACTAAGCGCTTTAGGCCTGGTAAGGGGGTTTGGAAAGAGCTAGGTCAATGACAACAGAAGAGGTACCCTGCATTTCCTTGGAAATGTTTGCATTGCACTGTTTCTCTGAACACCCGTGCCCCGTTCCTTGCCAGGAAGCACCGAAGAGGGAACGCTACTAATGTTGTTAATAGTAATGAATCTCTCAGTGGGTGAACAGGGGAAACGAAACGAAAGGCAGACCTATTACGCGGAAATATTCTTGTGAGGTTAGCGCGTCCCCTCTGGCTCAAAGAGCACGCACTGCCTGCTTTCCGCTCCGTGCACTCCTAGGAACAGCCATTGCGGTTTGGCAGAACAGTAATAGAAATTAATCCCGAGTTTTAAAATGTCCTTTTCTAAAATACCTGTTGAGTAACATCCTGTCCTTACGTAGAAGTGAATTCCAGGAGAAGGCTGCAAAGTCTCTGTTTTGAAAGCAGACCTTTCTGGAATCACTTTACAGTAGAAATGATTGGTTATGGGGTGATGCGTCACTGCTCACTGCTAAGTGCAGCGCGTGAAGGCGAGACTCAGCATGAGCCTCTCAGATGGGCCGCAGATGTAAGTGTGATGCCAAGCAGTAGCATCTGTCAGTCTACTTCTTATAGAGACTGGCTACATTTTCAAACAAGCATTGACAAATCCAACATGGCTGGGTGTCAAACTGGTGCGATGGTTTATTTTATTTATTTTAAAATTTTTATATAGCGCTGGCTAGACCCGGAGGTATCAGAGCGCTTTACATGAGCATCAGATCATAGTTACAAGTTACATCGTTACAAAGGTTACACAGTTCTTAGAGCATGGCAACATAGTTACTTGTAAGGTCGAGAAAAACAATAAGCACAAATACGTAAGGGGAAAAGAAGGCAAGGTGAGAGATTCAAGGGGGGTTGGAGTCAGGGCCGGACTGGGAACTGAAAGCAGCCCTGGCAAATTTTGCCAGACCAGCCCCCGTCTGACGCGTGGCGAGCGAGTGCAGCCAGCTCGCCCGACCGCTACTAGAGGGGTTTGGGGTTTTTTTCCCCCAAGAAAATTTTGGAAAACAACAGACCAAAATGGTGAATTTTACAGCACATTTTTCATTACATATTCAATTGTATCAACTATCAAAGCACAGTAAATAGTAGATGATGACCTTAAAGAGCACCAGGTTACTCACCAGTAATACGTACCCCTTAACATTCTTACAGAGAGCACCAAAAAAAACACAAGAAGTGAATCAAAGAGAACACAGTAAAAGTGAGACCAGCCCCCATATGGTGTGAAGAATAAGAAAACGCAATTCAAGTACAAGAATTGCCAATATAAATGGGTTTGTTTTCTGTCTAATGAAAAGATGTTCACACGCTTGAATAATACACAAATCATGTAGCACAAAGGTAGCAGAAGTCAGTGCTAATTTCCAACAGATAAGACGCTCTGCTGCACGTTATAGGTTACCTGTGCTTTGGGGGTGACTGGTTATTCAGACTTTCTGTCTCTCCTGTTACTGTTATTTCTATTAGGGAAACTTGCACTGCTGTTCTCCATGCTGTACCGCTGTTGAGCTTTAACAAAGCTTGCAGGGTAGCTTTTCTTAGTTCTAAATCTAAACCCCCTAGTACAATCAAGGAGCGAAGTGTAGGGGACATGGGAAAGTAGGTGCAGGATGCAAAGGTGCAGGACACAAAGGTGAAACGTTTAAATTCAAGACCTCTCAAGCACTGAAGGTGTCACTAAATCCTTCAGGAACACACCCAAAGCGGATTTAGGAACTGCTTTCACACCCATGCTCTTCGGAATAACTGTAAGCTCGTCTGTCAGGCACTTGCATAGGCATGCCTTCCCGTAAACCTGATGTTACTCCACTGTACAACTGCACTAACTTTTTTTATAGACTTATTACATAAAGGCACGTATGCACACTGCTTGCTGTATCTTTTACCGGTTATTGTAAAGTGTGAATATAACCAAAGTTGCTAGGACACCCTATAAAATTGTTAAACAAGTAAATTAAATAAAAAATGGTTGTACAGTGTGAAGAGGTCTCAGGGTAGAAAGGAAGAAAATAGGGTGCAAGTGGGGAAGTTCAAGGTACCATGGGGTGCGCACTGTGCAAGGGCACAAAGGGTTCATGGGGACACGATGTAAATGTACAATGCAATGATGGGCGAAAAAGTGCAACAAAAACACACACACTCACACACATATACAATCATGTTATAACGTGTGAAGACTTGCCTAGCATACACTGAACTGGTAACACAGGGGCATCAGCATTGCATACTTTACTTGCACACACATGCACACACCAATGGGTGCACACACACTCGCGGACACACATAGAAGGAACAATTATAATGGAGTGGTTGGATGGCCATGTACTGTGGGGAGCAGTGGGAGCCTTATGCACTGACCGCATTTGTAGCAGCCCCAGTTGGCGCTGAGATGGTCCATTCAGGTGGGAGCAGGGAGCCATGGATGTCCGGTGCAGATGAACGGTGCTCGGAGCAGTGGTAGGAAGGGACGGGGTGGTGGGGCCACAGGGATGATGCCTTTGAGAGGTGCCAACTGTCTGCAGCAGTGATCTGTCTGTTAGCGGGGATCACATCACAAAACTTGCTGTGAGACAAGGCCCAGTGAGACTTCACCCACCCACCCTATGCCATGAACAGAGCGATCACTGGTAAATATACCTTATTCAAGTGAGGGGGGTTGGATGGGCTGCTCTCTGATACCCATGTTAGCCAAATACAGGAAACGTCAACTAACTGCAAGACCAGCCATGTCCTTACCTCTTGTTGTCAATAAGCCACGCCGCCTCCCTATTTGTGTGTGTCTGTTTACGCGCGCCAAGGAGAGTGTTGTTTGGCACATGGCTGCCAACTTGCAAGCCAGGCGGAACTGATTGCTGGGGCCATTTCTGTTTCCTCACACAGCAAAGAGTAGGCCCTAGCAGGAGGCGTCTTGAAAAAAAGACACTAGTAGGCGCCGCTGTCACCGCCCGCACTGAACACACAAGTGCGCATTTTAACAGCGCAAATATCTTTCTTGTGAAATCAGGACTGAAATCTGGACAATTTTTAAAAACATAGTTCACGAACTGAGCCAGCATCAAGGGATCGCACAGAGGGCTCCTAGAAATTCACACTTTAGCCTTACCAACAGGAGTTATGTAGTGGCAACTTAGTGCCAGTGTCAAGTAACCCCTTAAAAGAAAACAAAAGGACTCGTGGGGTAAAAAAACAAAAACTAGAAAGCCCTGTTGGGCCTTGTGCTGAAAAATATATTTTAAGCAGCCGTGCTGTGCTGACCCCAACCTCCGCCCCAGTTACAGTCCCCAAGAGTCAAGCACCTGCAGCGCAGCTCCACCAAAGGGAGCACACGTGCAAGTATCCTACCTGTTGCTGGCTCGGAACATTTCAGCTGGACCTGCTCAGAGTCGGACAGGAACAACAGACAACAAACACCCTGACAAAAAGAAAACCCATTTTTATAGAATCTGACCTGAGCTCATGTTTGAGGTCAGTGCTGAGGCCCGTGGCAGGAACCAAAGCAGGGCTGCCTGCAAAAGTGTGGTTGTGGGGGGTAACTAGGAGTGGCTTCTTAATCTGTGCTCGTCTCTCCAGGAGTGTGTGTTTCGGCTTGGGGAGCCCAGGCCACGAATTCAAATTCTGTAAGCAAGCCATGCCCACTTAAGAAACAAGGTGAAAGTGTTGGAAATTAAATACACAAAAACACAGCTACATTTTATTTCCTATAGTCATTCAATGTGTTCTAAGCAGAATTGGAAAGAAAAGAGTTTGACACGGGAGCATCTGGGATGTCAATGGAATAATTTATAGGGGAGAAAGCAAATGAGTGGAAAAACCAGCCATCTTGAAAAATGGGAGAAGGCATTTGATTTTTCGTTGAGCGCTTGAAGGAATTAAACTGTTGAGAGATGCAGAAATAAAGTCTGCCTGACCTTTACCTCCACCTCACTCTGGCAACCGGCTCCACCGGGTCCGCCCTGGCCCCTGCTCACCACAGCTTCACTGAGCAGGCCTCTGTGCTCACATATAAATCCACACCCAGGGACCCCAGGGCGCTAGTGCGCTGCCGCTGCGCAGAACCGGACCGGGAATGAAACAAAAAGGTATAGGCCAGCTATAGGCAGTCCTGGTTATTGGCCATGGCCCTGTGCGCGGGGGAGAGGGGGTGGGTCAAACGGGGGCCTATACCTTTTTTTCATCCCCACAGTGCCATGATGAGGATTTTTTTTCAATTTGCAACTGGACGGACGGTCGGACTCGGATGCGGACAAACACAGGCACTACTCTGACTCCAGTGTCAGTGACTCACCTACGAGCTGCGGCGGCAGTCGGCAGCAGGGAGAGGCAGGGGCTAGATATAATTAAATTTTGGGTGCAGGCCTGATGGGGTGCCTCTCACTCTGTCGTCGTGACCAGGCAGTGTCTGGCTAAGTTCTGGAATGCTTCTCGACTTGGCCTCACCGGTCATATGCACGTTCTATTGCGCGTGCGCGAGCCCCAATCTGGCCTCAATGCGCATAATCACCACCAGCCGCCCCACCCTAACGTGGGTGAAGTGAAGATACCACGCAGATGCGGCAGCGGAGACTGCGCGCTGTGCGTGACCCTATTAAATGGTGCCCCAATGAATATTTATTCAGAGAATCCAGATTGATAGTTGTGCTTTTTGTACTGCACATGGAGCTCCGAGCACGAAGCGAGTAGGAGAGACGCAGAGTAGTGACGAGGGACTACTACTGTACAGAGTGAGTGAACTGAACTCTCTGATTTACTAACGGTCACAGTCCGGACGAAAAACCGGCCCCTGTCAAAAAACCGGCCCCCAGTCAAAAAGCAGGCCCCCACCCCCATCCAGCCAACCGGGGGATTGCCCGATGCCCGGCATTGCCAGTCCGGGCCTGGTTGGAGTAGGGGAAGTAGATAGATAAAGAAGGTGGGAAAGAGGAGAGGAGGGGAGGGTGAGAGACACAGCATGGGGAGAAGAGGGGTAAGGGTGACGGGGACACAAACCGGTAGACGAGTCAAGGCAACGTCCAAAGTCCAGTAAGCTGTGATCCCAGGGGAAGAGGTATCCCTTCCCTATCTCTATTGCGAGAGGCTCCCTTTACGCAGTGGACTCTCTCAGAGAGGTCTCTGAGACTCCAAGGCCTACATACTGGATCCTTCCCCAAAAAGGGGACAGGGAGTGCTTTGGCAAGGGGTGCCATACCATACCTCAAGTGTGAGTGGCTCCCTTGGCGCAGTGGACTCACTCAGCGGGTTCTCTGAGACTCCAGAGTATAAATATTGGATCTTTCCCCAACAAGGGGAGAAGGAGTGCTTAGTCAAAGGGCACAAAGGACAGAGGGTAGGCAGAGTAGCAGGCAAGGGGAGAGATTCAGGGGAGAGAGGATAGGGGCTAGGGAAGAGACAATAAGGAGAGATGAAAAGAAGTCTGCCTAAAGACCGACTGGGTAGGTGACGACCAAGGAGGGAATCCAAGGCCCATCTACCCTATAGCTAAACCAAGTAGCTCCATCGGGCATCATACAAAATAGTTCAGTCTTAAAACTTTGAGAGAGGAGGGAGGGAGAGACCTAAATAGAGTGAGGATGCGGTAGGAGACGATAGGAGAGACGACAGGAAGTGCAACAATGTGGTTCAACAATATACTAGAAGAAGATCAACAAGTAAACATTAAATCAAACAATCAGCAATACAATTAGGGGAGGAGTGAAAGGCGAGAGAAAGTAGTGGGGAGTAGGGGAGGAGAGGGAGTGAGGATAAGGGAAGAGACAACCATAGAGACGAAAGGAAGTCTGTCTAAGGTTCACAGAAAAACAGGGTGGGGACAAAGGGCAAGGGCATGTGAGGGCAGAGGACAGAAGCTGGAAAGAGTAGGAGCGGAGAGGGGGGAAAGGTTGCATAAGGTTTGAACAGACAGAGGCACGTATCTCCTGCCTGGGGGCTGTATTGTCTTGTTGGAGAATGCGGGCAGTGAGACTCTGTTCATCTCCGATGGGTGAAAAAGCTGGCTTAAAAATGTTTTTTATTTGTTATCTCAAGCATACGCCTAAAAAAATATAAGGGAATAAAAAGAAAAACGTGTACTTTCTAAACGTGGTGCATTTCACCGTTTTAGTTCACACACACACAAAATGACTAAAAACAAACAAACAAGCATCGACAAAGCCAATAGGGTTCACCTTTGACACCGTCTGGCTTTGCTAATTGCTTTTGGCAGTGATGTTGGAAGTGCTGTACAGCATCGGGACGCTGTGCAGAATTGTAAAAAATACAAAAGGCAGGATGGTGGTCGTGTCATTCCACTGGCACGTGTACACGTCAGAACATATATGCACACCTGTGGAATGAAGCGGGCAGTATTTGCTTCATTTAGCGGTGTAATGTGCTGGACACCAATTAGATTGGTAAAATACTATATATATATATATATATATATATATATATATATATATATATATATATATATATAGAGAGAGAGAGAGAGAGAGAGAGAGAGAGAGAGAGAAAAGGGCCAATAAAAGTAGAGCACAGTAGAGAAGGGTAAACTGGTGTGAAATGGCGTAGAGTAGCCTAGAGTGGAGTAGAGTGACCTAGAGTGGTGCAGCGTAAAGTGTCTGCTCTGCTTGGAGACAATTATATTTTGTAGTGTGCACAAATAACAAAATTGTGAACTATCATAAAGCAAAGGTACCCGACCACCAAAATGAATAAATCCGACTAAATCCAGAATTTGTTTTAAGGGGAGGGGAGGGAAAATGGCAGATATTCCAGAAAACTTTAAGTGAAATGATGATGAACAATTGGAAAAGCAGACAACTTTAACAACACAAATCTCAAACCCCGGGAGCGGCAAGAATGTGCCCAAGAATGTATGGTTCTATGGATAAGAGCAAAGTGCAAACATATATCGATTCTGTGAAGAGAACTTCATTAAGCTGTTTTAAAAGTTGTTTTCTTTACAAGCTCCTGGATACTGCACTGTTGCTTCATGAAGCCAGAATTACATTGCCAGAGATGCCAAGATGCCCCACATGGTATTATTACAGGTGTAAGTAGTTTATGTCCATTGCATTCTGGGACTTGCAGTTTTGCTGTTTCCATTATAGAGAAGGGCTAGCTTTCCAGAGAGATGAAAATGACAATTTATGGGCAGCTCGAACCACACATGAGACAACTTGAGTGAATGACCTCAGAATGGGGTATTATTACAGTATTCTGATTCTGCGTTTCTTATCCTAAAATCAGGTCTACAAGCACCACGATGAAATGGCCTGGTTGAGTTACTCAAACATCTAACATGGCAACGCAGGAACATTTGAACTTAATGTTGTGTGAGCCACATGATAGAGGGCGACTTGTAGTGGAAAAAAGAAACAGAAAAGAACCTCCCTCCATGGAGTAGCAAATAGGGGTGAGGGGGTCTCCTGCGTGTACTGCGCTAAAACAAAGCATAACTAGGTTAAACTTGGGCATTCTCCTTAAAAGTGAAGATCATAAAACAGTATTTATTTAAATAAAAGAACTATTTTAGCCAGAAAGATGACAAGAGGACCCCATAAAAAGAGCACATTCCACACATGATTAAAATTAAATCCACCTGAAAAATGTTCCACTCACCTGCTGTCACTTACTTATTGTGAATACACACAAAGAAATCAGAATTGAGCCCAGCATGTTAACATAGAGGCTCCAAAATGCTCTGCCCCCGCAGCACCAGCTGGAGAAATACTTCACACCGGTGGTAGGACTTCAGACTCACTGGCTGACGTCCACCCCTCTGCCTGCACCACAACCACTGTCATGGGCAGTTGGTGTATTCACAATATAGCAGATTGGACAGTGCTTAATTTGAGCCGGTGGTTTCCGGTGTTGAGCACAGTCACTTAATCATCAACACCGGGGCTTTTCATGAGCCCCAGTTAAGGACATATTCATTTATGGTAGGCAGGGGGAGGTTAAGTGCCTTGCCCAGAATCACAGAACATTGGGTCAACGCGGGACACGAACCTGGTTCCCCATCTCCGAAGTCGGTGGCTCTGGCCATTACGTCACATCCTTTCCCCACTTTCATGGTTAATAGTTGTTTCTATTTTAGGCAGTGCCAACAGGAGGAATGGGCTGGTGCAAGCTACCACCCAACGAGAGCCCGCAGCACTTATTTTTTTACAAATCAACCACTAAGATTGGACACCTCTGTAAGCAACACATGCCTTTCGGAAGGGTGAAGTTGGTCAAATACATGGGTCAGTAAATGGAACATAGTTCAGCTCACTTGCAACGTGCATGAGAATGTAGGGGGCAGTAAAAGGGAACTCATACAAAGGGGCAGTAAGTGCCGTACACTCAGATCCAGTCCAGATGAACCGCATAAATAATTTAAAAAATAAGCACAGCGCTAAAAGCCCCTCTCTGCCCACTCCTCTGCAACATGTGGCTGCAAACAGGATAAACACTGTCACAGCGCTCCCATAACCTACAGTTTAATCTGCACCAGTGGCCCTGAAAGCCTGACAAAAAAGGCTGTTGACTGCCAGGAACCCACGGATGCAGAAAGGTTGGAGACATCAGTCGGGCTGGGGTAAGCTGTGCAGTCACTGCACGTGCAGTGGAACTGGCAACACACTTCAGGCGAGGACTAGAGGTGTCCTGCATTCACACAGATGGGATTCTGAACCTGACGAACATGAGAGACAGAAAGGCTTAGAATGTGTGACTCAGTGTGTAAGAGAGGAAACATGTGTTCAAGTGAACTGCTCTTCTACCACGGATGTCGATTCACCAAAAAGCGAGGCTTAGTGAAAGTGGTATCTGAAATCCTTTCACAGCTTAGGGAGTGATGACATATGATCGTTGACATTGACGTTAAAAACACCATAATAAGTCAAGTGTTGTATTAATATATTAACACAACTCTTAATACTTCAGATAGATCTATTTTAGAGATCACCTATTTTTTTATTTAATTGGGATGCTGACTTCATGTGCCAGGAAAACATTACAATTTTCCTTTTGTTCGAAGTAGAGGATATAGTTACACAAAGTATAGAATGACACAGGGGGGCGTGACTTGGCCGGCAGAAACCACTCAGAGTGCGGCCATCTTGCAGCCGGCCATTTATGAATCGTCTCCAGAATCTGTACCGACGCCACTCCCCTGCTCCGGCGGCGCACTTTGAGACCTTCAACGCCTCCCGGGGCTGCTGCTGGGCCAAGATCCGCTGTTGTGCGTAGCCCGGGCCTGGGCCCTGTGGCGTGCAGGGACACCTTTGCTTCCCGAGGTCGGCCGCGAGCCCCGGACCGGGACCGGAGAAGTTGCTGAGGCGGCGCCTGCACCCTGCGGACGACTGAACTGGTAGCCTCGCTGCTGCGGGAGCTGTTTGCAGAGAAGCTGGGGGCGCGTATGCCGAGCCGCCTGCTCTCACCCACGGCTTCCCGGGTGCGATTGCCCCCTGCTTGCTCCTGGGGTCTGGGCCTCTGCCATCGGGCCTGGTGAAGTGGGTGGCGCACCTCCCTTGATCCCCCTGCCGCGCTACCCCCTGCCCGCTGCGTCCTCCAGCTTCCCTTCGACAGCGGCTACCAGCTACTGACTGGGCCCTGGCGGGCCACTGACATCCTCATCGCGGCAGCCCTGCGGTGCCTCCCATCTTCTGCCATGGTCCCCTGCTTGCTCGCACAGCCCGCCGCCTCACTCCAGTCCTGGCATGGTTGCGCACTTGGGATCCGCAAAACCCCATCACTCACAGTACAAGGGATACAATGGCTGAAGTGGGCTTGTCGATTGCCCCATGATTTATAATGTTGCGCGAAGAATAAAAATGTGAATGATAGCTGAACAAAACAATGGAGGAAGAGAGTTGGCCCAGAGGATCTCAATATAAGTATATATGTATGCATTTTTTCTGTGAATTTTTAGATTACACGAGGCTGCAAGCCAGCTAAAGTTGCCTCAACTCAGACCTCTAAAGTAGGTCAGACCCCAAAAAATAGAAGTCTACCTTTAACAACATACGTTAACAATTAGTAGCTACTAAAGGGATGAACTTTTTTGTAGAAAACTATTGTTTACAATATTTCTATCTATCCCAGAAGTCCCTGGATTTTTTTTACTGTGTACAATTTATTGGGTGTCACATAAAAAAATGGCACTTAGGGAGTGCGATAGACACCCTATACACAGCCCACTGTGAATCAAGAATTACAAGCAATATGAATGTCTTAGAATTAGGGGAGTAAGTGAGTGAGTGAGTGAGTGAGTGAGTGAGTGAGTGAGTGAGTGAGTGAGTGTAGACCTGCCAACTTAAAAATAAATTGTCACAATGTGAGAGGAGGTGGAGGGCCTTGGAGGTAATGAAACTTCATACTGAGAACTGCTAGAGAGTAATTTCTGCCTCCCCCGCAAAATATACACCCCACCAAGAAAAAAGATAAAACTTTGTGATGCTGCTGCTGATATCCTGAAGTGTTTTAGAACCCATAATGGGTACTAGTTCTGTAGAGCTTTAAAAGACAAGCTGGAATACAGTCAGTGTAGGGATATCTAGCTTGCCTGATGCACAGTGTGTTATATCGACTCTTCACCGGGAAACAAGATGTCATATGACACACTGTAGCACAGTGTGAGTTTGCTGGTCTAAGAGTGAGTACGTGATTGAGTGAGTGGGCGGACATGAATATATGAGGGAGTGCACATTAATATGTGAGTGAGTGAATGAGTGTGTGTGTGATCAGGTGAGTGAGTGAGTGAGTGAGTGAGAGTGAAAGAGTGAGTGAGAACATTGTGCCATACACTCTGTGAATCCAATCACCCATGGTGAATAGTGCAAGACTGTCAACTGGCATGTATGTCGCTGATCTCCAGAGTCCCGTTGATATGGATTAATATTTATGAAAAAACAATTGAGGGATTAGTGTGAGAAATGAAAGACATAGTTGAACAATGTGTCTCTGGCATTGTGTTCCCAGCATAACACCCTGTGGGACGACATGGAGGAGCAACAAGGGGGGCTGATTGTGGTGGAACACAGATATGGTGGGGTAAAGGGCATATCGATGGGGAGAGATCAGGAAGGCATATAATGATTGGTGGTTGAGGGAAGAGGAGGAGCAGGCAGGGCCAACTCAAATAGAGGCACGTGGTAAGGAACACACTCAGAAGGAAAGAGCTGAGTAATGGGAGATAGGGGAATCCATTCACATCTATACCTCTTACTCCATTTACCCCAGACAGTTTGCAGTTGGTCTTAGCCAAGACCACTGAAGTTATGCTGGGGGGATGACTTAATTATGTGGTATTTTTTACTAAATTATGTAGCAAGAAAAGGCAAATTATGAGGCACATTTTCCCCTTATTAGTATCAGTTCCTAAGTAGAGCTATCAACAACTGAAAGATGAGCAGTAAATCTTTGCAAAGGGCCTACCACTGCATAGCAATATTCGAGGCAGCGTTTTTAGTAATTTCTGAACTGTTTGAGTTAGACATGTTTTTTTGCTAAAATCTGCAAATTATGAAGTAAAGGATGGGTTGTGTGTCAAGTGTGGCAAATCCAAAATTAAGCAGAAACCCCGATGACTGCAGGATCGCTTAGTTCCACTGGACCAGGTCTTGGCCCATAATTCATTATTCACTCTGGCCAAGCACTGGATTGTTTTTGTAAGTCACAGGCCAGCCTCCAAATGAACCCACTGCCAGTTTCCAAATACCGATGTAGGTTAAGGGATCCTCCCGAGTACTGCCCAGTACGTGTACATCCTGCTTGCAATGTAAATCACTGTGCGACCTCTTGGATACAGTGACTCCGGAAAATGGCGGTGATCAGCATGACTTCTGCTTCACTGCTTCTTGATTCAATAGGCAAGGATGCCAACGAGACAGTGAAATAAGAAAGACCCACAGCAGTCACTTCCTGAAGAATCAAAGCATGACTGACAAGGTTAGAAGCTTTTCATGAATCAGCAGACAGCGGCCTCGCAGGGAGAGCGGGGAAGCGCGCTCTGGCGTCGGCCGCGCGGCGGAGCGCGTTCACGTTGAGCTCATTGCTCTTGCTGCACTCCTCAGTCCTCACGCTCTGCATGCATGCGGTTTTTAATGGACAGGGCCGAAGAGAAGCTCAAAGGGGACGACCGCGACCCAGCATTTATTTCAGCCTAACATTTTATTTGTTAAACAATATCCAAACAGTGGGTAACTCCAGACATCTGTGCTTGTTTCGCTCATTCTATGATGCTTTGTTTTACCCTCGTGTTTTTCTCACCCTACCTATTCTTATGTATATACCCTTGGGCCGCCCGTGTCTACGTGCAAATCTGTACATTAAAAATGTCTAGCCCGTATGCTGTTCAGCTCTGTAAAATCTGCAGAAAAAGAAGTATAAATAAAAATAGCATACGTTAATCAATTGGTATAGCAGTTTATATAAAGTAAACCTGTCTTCAGGGCAATAGAGCACTTCACATTTCAGATCAGTATTGCGGGCTCCAGTCATCTACTGTAGGCCTCGGCAGGGCAAATTTAAGCAGACTTTCTGCAGACCCCTGGGACCATTGTCATCCTATATCTGGGATCCTATATCCACTGACATCCCTTCTCACAGGAGAAATACTATACAGGTCCACCTCCCAGTCACAAGGAATCTTCATTGACCTCCTCATGACGCCACAATCACAATTGATATGAAATTCATATTGTTCGAGCCCTAAAAGTGAACCAACCCACCACAGAGGCCTCTAAATTCAATATTTATTTGTGTATTTTATAAAGCGCGCACCTACCCCAACGGGGTGTCCTGGCGCAAGATCATGGCTCACTTCTTTTCCACAGTGCCCGCCCTCACCTCCATGCAGTGGCGAAGGAAGAGGTGTGCAGTGAGTGCGGGCCGCCAGGGTGTCCCGGTGCCCGGGTGTTTTAAACACATATTTTTGCAATTTTGTCAACGCTCACTGGGTACCACCTGACCTTGCTACGCCACTGCCTCCATCTAGCATGTCCTCCTTGTTGATGTTCCTCTACTTCTCACTTCTCCGTGACCAGAAAGGAACCAAAAGTCTTCTTCAAGTTGTAGTTCAACAAGTTATTTGGTTTGCACTTTTTTTTTATCTCGTCTTAATCTCATCTCTTTGCCTTATTTTATTCCCTCCTCCTCTTCTTGCACATTTCAAATGCTGTGTTAAATCAGGGGTGAGAGAAGGCAGTCAATCATGGTCTCACTAGCTGCAGCATCTTATAAATGGTGCATACCAGATTCCTAGACCCAGTATCCACCTTAAAATTGATTGTAATGAGCTAAATGTTTAATCAGCTTCTCCGAAGGGCTAAACATTGTGTTCCTGATTGGCTCATCTGTCAGTCCCATGCATACGGTCTGCCCCTCACAGCTCACTCAAAAGACCATTACCTCATGAACCCTCACTGTTTCTCTCCCATTATTCGTGTTCAGGCAGTAACATGTGCCCTTTAAATCATAGTGCACTGGTTCTTTCCAGTCTTCTGATTTTCTTTAAAGTTGTATATGTTCCCTCCTTTAGATGGAAAATAAGGCCTGCTCAGGAGGCTGATGTCCCATCGTTCCTGGAGCTCAGTCTCCTTACAATAAGAAAAGCATTACTAATGCAACAGGTTTACTTTTGCTTAACCCTCTCTCCAAAAACAAGGTCCTTTTCAAAGACATATCTATCCTGACCTTTGGAGAACGGATTGGTTACTTATGTACAATATGTCACATATATGTGACTCCTCGTCGCTCCTGCCCGAGTGGTCGCTCCCTGGTCTGCCTGTCTGCTACAACGCGGTATTGGTGATCAGCGCTGCATAGCATTTGACTGTCATAGCGCTCTATTTGTTGAAATCGTATTTGTTTAACTTGTGCCTGGATTTGCATTAGTAGCGCGATTTGCCCCGGCGCCCTGCTCTGCTCCCCCCTCCATTTTGTCTCCGGTGTTTGTTGTTGTTGTTTTCCTACTCCCTGAGCCCGCCCCGCCTCCCAGCTGAGACGCCCTCCCACTACCTATTTCAGCGCCCCCCAGACCACGAAGCGCTGTGACTCCTCGTCGCTCCTGCCCGAGTGGTCGCTCCCTGGTCTGCCTGTCTGCTACAACGCGGTATTGGTGATCAGCGCTGCATAGCATTTGACTGTCATAGCGCTCTATTTGTTGAAATCGTATTTGTTTAACTTGTGCCTGGATTTGCATTAGTAGCGCGATTTGCCCCGGCGCCCTGCTCTGCTCCCCCCTCCATTTTGTCTCCGGTGTTTGTTGTTGTTGTTTTCCTACTCCCTGAGCCCGCCCCGCCTCCCAGCTGAGACGCCCTCCCACTACCTATTTCAGCGCCCCCCAGACCACGAAGCGCTGTGACTCCTCGTCGCTCCTGCCCGAGTGGTCGCTCCCTGGTCTGCCTGTCTGCTACAACGCGGTATTGGTGATCAGCGCTGCATAGCATTTGACTGTCATAGCGCTTTATTTGTTGAAATCGTATTTGTTTAACTTGTGCCTGGATTTGCATTAGTAGCGCGATTTGCCCCGGCGCCCTGCTCTGCTCCCCCCTCCATTTTGTCTCCGGTGTTTGTTGTTGTTGTTTTCCTACTCCCTGAGCCCGCCCCGCCTCCCAGCTGAGACGCCCTCGCCCCTCCCCCCCCTACACCCACTTATGGCCAATGCCTCCACGCGCAGCGTCCACGCGCTACGGACACGCCGAAGGTGCGCCAAAGGTAAGCCCGTCTACGCCCGTCCGCGCCTGGACCGCGCCCAGCGCCAAACCCCCTGCCCCCCGTGCTGCCCAGCCCCCCCGCATTACCTACGATGCCGCATCCCTCCTAGCCCTTAACCCCGGCCGCGCTCCCAACTGCGTCCAAGCCGCTCCTGGACACACCCATGGACCCTTCTCCTGCTACTCCTGCAAATTCTGCGGCACCGACAACATCTCCGCCGCGACCACACCACAGATTCCCCACCCCAACCACCTACAATGCATCCTTCTCAACACCCGATCGGTCCACAGGCACGCCATTGACCTATGGAACCTACTAGACACCATCTCTCCAGACGTCGCCTTCCTTACGGAAACATGGATGAACGCTTCCTCCGCACCAGACATCACCATTGCCATCCCTGAAGACTATAAGATCACTCGAAAAGACCGTACCAGCCACACAGGAGGAGGAATCGCTATCGTCCATAAGAAATCAATCCGCATATCAACCAGCTCGGACGCCAACCTCGCCAACTCCGAACACCTTCACTTCCAGATCCACATCGACCCCAAAACCACACTCCGAGGCACTCTCCTCTACAGGCCACCAGGACCTCGCGCAAAATTCAGTGAAGACATCACGGACTTCATCACCCCACACGCGCTCCCCTCCAAAGACTACATCCTTCTGGGAGACCTCAACTTTCACCTTGAAAAGAACAACGACCGCAACACCGCCACCCTTTTGGACAACCTCGCCAACCTCGGACTTAAACAACTTGTCACCACCTCCACCCACATCGCAGGTCACACACTCGACCCCATCTTCACATCCAGCAACCATGTCTCCTTCAGCCACACCACAAACCTCCTCTGGACTGACCACAACTGCGTTCACTTCACCTACAACAAACCAAAACCCAGCATCCACCTCCAACCTACCCTGCAAAGAAACTGGAACAAAATCACCACGGACCAAATCTCCGCTTCGCTCCTTCATAACACCCCTGCCCTCTCCTCCAACGCTAACGAAGCCGCCGCCAACCTCACCATTTGGCTATCCAAAACCGCTGACACCCTAGCGCCACTGAAAAAACGTCAAAACAAACCTGGCAGCAAGAAGGCCTCATGGTTCAACGATGATCTCAAGAAGTCCAAGAAACTCTGCCGCTCCCTTGAAAAGACCTGGAAAAAAGACCCAACCACCAGCACCAAGGACGCCTTCAAAAACGCCACCCGCATTCACCACCAACTAATCCGAAAAGCCAAGAAAACAGCACTCAAGGATCGACTTGACAACAACGCTCACAACAGCAAGGAACTTTTCAACATCGTCAAGGAATTTTCCAATCCCTCAGCCAACTCCAACAACATCACCCCCTCTCAAACCCTCTGCGACTCCCTAGCCTCATTTTTCCACAACAAGATTGCAGACATCCACAACAGCTTTGACAACCAACCCGGAGCCCAACCCACCCTACCAGTTGCTGATCATCCTCCCCCCGCGAACACCCTTAACGACTGGAACCCAATCTCCACTGAGGACACCATCCGCTTGATGAACTCCATCCACTCAGGATCTCCCACAGACCCATGTCCTCACCACATCTTCAACAAAGCAGACTCCGTCATAGCACCGCACCTCCGAGACGTCATCAACTGCTCCTTCAACTCCGCCACCTTCCCGGAAGACTGGAAACACGCTGAACTCACCGCCCTTCTGAAAAAACCCACAGCGGACCCCACCGAACTCAAAAATTACCGCCCCATCTCGCTTCTTCCATTCCCGGCCAAAGTCATCGAGAAAGCTGTCAACAACCAGCTCGCCGCCTTCCTCGAAGCCAACAAATCCCTCAACCCCTCACAATCCGGATTCCGAGCAAAACACAGCACTGAGACCGCCCTCATCGCAGCTACAGACGACATTCGAACTCTACTGGACAATGGAGACACTGTCGCCCTCATCCTCCTTGACCTCTCTGCAGCATTCGACACAGTCTGCCACAAAACACTTTTACAACGCCTCAATAACATCGGAATCCAAGGAAAAGCACTTGAATGGATCACCTCGTTCCTCACCGGAAGAACCCAGAGAGTCCGTCTTCCACCGTTCACGTCAGAGGCCTCTGAAGTCATCTGCGGCGTACCACAAGGATCCTCAATCAGTCCCACCCTCTTCAACGTATACATGAGCCCCCTCGCGGCCATCGCACGCCAACACAACCTCAACATCATCTCCTACGCGGATGACACACAACTGATCCTTTCCCTCACCAATGACCCCAGCACCGCCAAAACTAACCTACACGAAGGAATGAGAGAAGTTGCCGAATGGATGAAACTAAGCCGTCTGAAACTGAACTCAGACAAAACAGAAGTCCTCATCCTAGGTACATCCCCATCTGCATGGGACGACTCCTGGTGGCCGGAAGCCCTCGGAAAAGCACCCATCCCGACAGACCACGCACGGAACCTAGGCGTCATCCTGGATTCTTCACTTTCAATGAACAGACAAGTCAGCGCCGTATCCTCTTCCTGCTTCAACATTCTTCGCATGCTCAAAAAAACATTTCGCTGGATACCCTCCGACACAAGGAAAACAGTCACCCACGCTCTGGTCACGAGCCGACTGGACTACGGAAACACCCTCTACGCAGGTACTACCGCTAAACTCCAGAAGAAACTCCAACGAATCCAAAACGCCTCAGCCAGACTCATATTAGACATCCCACGCAACGAACACATCTCTGGTCACCTTAAAGACCTCCACTGGCTACCCGTCAATAAGAGGATCACTTTCAGACTCCTTACCCACGCACACAAATCACTCTACGACATCGGTCCAGAATGCCTCAACTCACGACTGTCCTTCTACACCCCCTCCCGCCAACTTCGTTCTTCCAGCCAAGCCCTCGCCATTGTACCTCGCATCAACAAGACCACCATGGGAGGCAGATCCTTTTCATACCTGGCTGCTAGAACATGGAACTCACTCCCCGCTGACCTTCGCCTTACCCAGAACCACCTAGCATTCAGAAAGCAACTTAAAACTTGGATATTTGACAAGTAATCCTCCCCCCTTCCTAAGCGCCTTGAAACCCTCTGGGTATGTAGTGCGCTATACAAATTCTCTGACTTGACTTGACTTGACTATATTTAATTGCATTGCTTCAGTGCTGAGACAGAATATTGAATTGGAAATGTGGACTTACACAAATATCGAGTTGGAAATATTGTGATTCAGAAATATCGATAGCAAGAATATCGTAGTCAAGAATATCGAATTTAAGGTAAGAAATATCGTTAAAAAAATATAGAAGTCATTAATAAAGTTTGCAAAAATAGAGATGTTTAAAATATCGATATTTTAATTAGTGTTATGTATTTTAGTTTATATTTTAAAAGTATGTTATGTATGTTTTTATGTATAAGTATTGTTTATGTTTTTTAATATGTGTTGAATTCTTAGTGGTTATGAATTTGATTTAAATTAAATTTTGCAATTTTTAGTTCCGTAGGAGGTTGTGGGTTTATAGAGGAACAGGGTAGGAAGTAATTTAATTATAATAAATTAATGATTAGTTTTATTTATTTAATTTAGAATTCAAAGTGTTAATAGTGGGAAGAAATGTATCTGTAATTAATTAATAATTGGTTAACTAATATTAATTAAGTAATTGATAATTATGGTAATTGTGTAAAAAAATGTAGGTGCATGTTGTGGGGTTTATTGGGGTAATGGGTGGGACATAATTTATTTTTGATTAATTAATAATTAGTTGTTAATTTATATTAATAATTGATTGAAAATGAGTTATGGAAATTGTGCTATTAATTTTAGGTACGGGGTCTGAGGTTTATAGGAGTGAGGGTGGGATGTGATTTATGTTTAATTAATTAATAATTTGTTGTAGATATTATTTTAACAAATTAATAGATAATAAATTATGGTAATTATGTGATTTGTTTTAGGCGTGGGTTGTGAGGTTTAAGGGGTAAAGGGTGGAAAGTAATTTATTTTTAATTAATTAATAATTAGTTCTTAATTAATATAAATTCATTGATAGACAATGAATTACAGAAATTGTCTAATTAATTTTTGGGTGTGGGTTGTGGGGTTTATAGGGGTAAAAGGTGGGAAGTAATTTATGTTTAATAATTCATAATTAGTTATTAATTAATAGTAATTAATTAATTGAACATTACTTATGGAATTTGTGTAATTAATTTTAGGTGTGGGTTGTGGGGTATATAGGGGTAAAGATTGAGAAGTATTTTTTGTTTAATTAATTAAAAATGAGTTGATCATTAATATTATTTACTTAATTTATATTTAATTAGGGCATTTATTTGAATGTTTGTGTGTGTGGGTTCTATTTTTATAGGGGTACAGTGTGGGTAGTAAATTAATGTTACTTACTTTATAATTAGATGTTAAATACTATTAGTTTTTTATTTGAAAATAAGTTTTAATTGTGTAATTAATTTTTTACACTTTCATTTTAGCTCTGGGTTGTATAGGGGTAAAGTGGGGAAGGTAAATCATTTCAATAAGTTTTAATTTGTTTTTTAATTAATATTATTCCTTTAATTGGTAATTAATTATGTTAGTTAAGAAAGTCAATTTTTTTTAAATGTAGATGTGGGTTGTGAATTGGGTGGTGTTATAGGGTAGGAAATAACAACAGTAAATGTATCTAATAATTAATGTTTTTGTTTCTAAATATTTATTAATTAAAAACATTCATTTGTTCGGAAATTATTTTTTATTTCATGTAATATAATACTTGTAGGTATTTGTTATATGTATTTAACATTATCATGTTTTTATTAAATATTAAATATATTTGTATTTGAATTTTTAACATATTTATATATTTTGTAATTTATTTTGTTTTCTAAATATTTTCCCTACTGTTGTACTAACTAAAGTGGGAATCATAATTTGTACCCCTCCGCTGTCCAACACTTTCTCTACTGTTACACTCACTGAAGTGGGAATACTAATTTGTACCCCTCCACTATCCAACACTTTCCCTACTGTTGCACTCACTGGAGTTGGAATAGTAATTTTGACCTCTCCGCTATCCAACACTTTCCCTAATGATGCATTCAGTGGAGTGGGAATAGTAATTGCTACCCCTTCGCTATCCAACACTTTCCCTACTGTTGCACTAACTGGAGTTGGAATAGTCATTTTTACCCCTTCGCTATCCAACACTTTCCCTACTGTTGCATTCACTGGAGTGGGAATAGTCATTTTTTAGCCCTCCGCTATTCAACACTTTCCCTACTGTTACACTCACTGGAGTGGGAATAGTAATTTCTACCCCTCCCCTGTCCTACACTTTCCCTACTTTTGCATTCAATGAAGTGGGAATAGTAATTTTTTACCCCATCGCTATCCAACACTTTCCCTTCTGTTGCACTCACTGGAGTGGGAATAGTAATTTTGACCTCTCCGCTATTCAACACATTCCCTACTGTTTAAGTTTGATGATTTTTAAATAGTTTAATGTTTTAATTTTTAATAGAATGTCTTTTAATTGGATATTATGTTATCAGTCCACATTTCACAAAAAATATGACCATCTATTTGCGGAGAGTGGAGAACAAAATGCTAGGGGCGGTACTACTGAAGAGAAAGATGACATCACTGAAGAGAGTGACATCTCTGACAGCAACGCCGCTGATGTTTCCGCTGGAACTCTGGCGCAAAAATGCACTAACAAGCAACTTGGGCAGAAATAACTTTCTCAAACAATCCTAAGTGCTGACAGGAGCTAAACATAATCAACAAAATGAGGAGCAGGATTTTAGTTGTGGCAGAGGACGTGGGAGACGAGGAAGAACAAGAGGGACAACGGGAACCAGAGGAACCAGAAAGCAAGGGCATGAAGAAAAAGGAGAATCCAGCAAACCTGTGCCAAGGGCCACAAGGGCGAAGAGAGGAATGAAATGACGGTGGTCGACCTATCTAGACGTGAGTTGTTGCCCATAGATATTAGATTATTCTCACTGGGTTTATCATTCTGTCCTTCTAGACATTTAGACTATGTACAAACAAGGATTGACATTTTATGTTTCTTGATAAAATTTAAATTAAAAAATGGTTGCACATGCACACACCTATAACAAGGAACCCAAGAGTAGATTCAGCAGATGGTATATTGTGCATATCTGACATAGAAGTGTTACATACTATGGTACAATTGGATGAGAATATCACACATCATGAGGATCCTTGGACACACTGGAGGTAACAGTGGATTTAGCGTGCTCCAGTAATTTTAGATTGAAATCCACGTTTACTCCTAATATACACTGTGATGCCCTAGAGGTGTTCAAGAAAAGTGACATTCAAGACTTGAAAAGATTTACATACAAGACTGATGGTATAGCAAAGAGGAATCTGACTGTGGATCAGCTTAATGCAATAGAGACTTAATAAAATATACCTCAATTGTGATCAGACAATGAGACAAGGGGGGAATGTTGTTATTTGGCCTAAGGAAGTCTATCTCATTGAAGGCTTACGACAACTTAATGACCGGTCTTGCTACACAAGAAGTACACAATCAGAAGTACTAGTATCATATTCTAAATGTAATGCGATGTTGATAGATTGGAAAGATCAAGGTTTACTAGAGTGGTAAGAGTATTGTAGTTTGTACAGTAAACATCCACTTATCCCAATTAAGTACCTGATTCCTAAATTGCATAAGGATGCAGAAAAACCGCCTCGTACACCTATAGTGTCCTCTATGGGATCACAGTGTGAAAGGACCTCTAAATTTAATGATTACTATTTGTGAACTTTTGTGTTAGCCTTATCTGCTTATTTGAAAGATACGACACCCTTTTTAACATTAATTGACAGTTTGACATGGGAGAACAACTATTGGTTGATTATATTGGATGTAACTAGTTTTTAAACCTGTATTAGACATGAACTGGGGATCCAGGTCATTCAACACTTTTTACATGCTAGGTCAATATCCTCGTTACTACACTCAGAAATTTTGATTGAGATGGTGTATTACTGCTTGACTAATCATTTTTTCTTCTGTGATCAGGAAATATATAAACAAACACAAGGTACAGCAATGGGCACCTGCTTCACCCCCAGCTATACAAATGTATTCATGGGCTGGTGGGAGGAGCAGGTGTTCGGTAGCTGGGTAACATATGGAGAAAATATTGTGATGTGGACTAGGTTCATTGACAATATTTTTTAATGTGGAAGGGAGATGAAGAGTCAGCAAGGAAATGTGTATTATCTTTGAATAATAATGACATGAATTTACACTTTACCTCCAATGTAAGCAAGGAGAAAAGTGTTTTCTTGTATGTTGAGATCCCAGTACAGGGAAATTTACTGGTGATGAAACTACACAGAAAGGAGACTGCAGGGAACAGGCTCTTAAATGCCACCAGTGCTCATCCCTTTAGCTTAATACAAAGCATCCCCTATGGAGAGCTAATTAGGGCGAGAAGAAACTGTAGCACACAGAAGGAACACACAGAAGAGAAACATGTGATTAGTAAGATATTCAAACAACATGGTTACAGCAAGAAAACAATCAGACAGGCCATTATAAAGGCTGATGCTCTACATAGACCTGATTTATTGCATCCTAGACCATCAACAGCAGATAATGATGATACAGTTAGATTTATAACTACATTTTCTAACCAAGCTTACAAAATAAGAAAAATGCTTAATCAGAATTGGCGCATTTTAAAGACTGACACAATTATAAAAAAAATATGTACATGAAGCCCCGCAAATCACATTTTGAAGAGGCAAATCACTCAAAGATGAGTTAAGCTACAAAGCAGTAACTACTCAGTGTGAAAGGGGACATCCACGAACAACAGGAGGCTTTAAATGTTGTAAGCGTTGTAAAGCATGTGTCAATAGTGTTAATTGCACAAAGTTGAAAGTACCTAACAGTGGGAGAGAATTTTCAATCAAGGGTAACTTTAACTGTAACACTGACGTCTGTGTCTACTGCCTGATTTGCCCGTGTGGTAAATATTACATAGGGAGCACCATCCACAGGGCGAGGAAAAGGATACTAGAACACCAACGTGCAATCAGGCGCAATGGTGAGCAGTATCCTGTAGCACAGCATTTCAAAGAAATGCAAACCAAAATGACAAGTTGGTAACCTATGTAGGTTTAGATGCAGTCAAACTACAAGAAAGATAAGGTGATAGAGAACACTAGTTAAGGATTATGAAATCCAGATTTATTATTGACTTTGAAACCCTAACACCTGTAGGTCTCAACTCTAGTGAAGAGTTGACGATACATTTGTTAAAAGTATGACTGCACAAGATAGCTGATAAGTAGTGCTTTGTAGCTTCCTTTTAGTGAGATAGCTGTAGATATAGGATCTTTAAATGTACATATATTAGAGCAATACATAATTTTTAGTGTATTTTTAGTGCACTTTTATAGTAATTTTTCATTTGTTTTTGTTTTTTCTTCTCTGTTGTATACACAGGTAGAAAAAGTAATTGAAAGTGCAGAAGGTTAAAACATCAGTAATATGAAGCAGAATCGTATTATAACAACAGAGCGTACAGAAGAGTTATAGAGTACAACTGGAATTAAGCAAGAGGGTTGGATATATAAGAAGAACAGATTAGTGATTGTGCCCACTTGGGCCGGACTTCCCTTCTCTTCCCCTCCCTTCCCCTCTTTTCTTCTCCCTTCCTCCCTGCCCCCCGTTTTGTACCATAGTTCAATCAAATGGGCATCTAATTAATTATTGTTGTGGAACACTACCTTCGGGTTTGGACCTAAAACGAATATGGTATATATTTTGCATATGACTGTTTTATGTCATGAGAATATGTGAATTATAGTGTATATTGATTCTCCGTGTTGCTGAGTATGGGCAGTGAAACACTGTGATTATGCCCACTGGTGCTGGACTTGCTTCATCGGTTGTTGACGTAATTGTTTGCTAATAGAACAATGTGCTAGCGGTGTTAAAAGACAGTGCACAAATTAAGGTTGTGCTGTGATACCACTATGTAATGGCGTCCAAAAGATTTATTGTACACATTTGCTGAATAGCCATCTTTTTATAACTGTACTATATTGCAATCATTAATATACCAACTGGACTGAAATTCTATGTGTTAATCTTATAATATAGAGTTTGATTTCAATATGAATGTAACTCAATTGCCTGTATAATATGGACATTTTAAAATGGCACTCAGTGAAACCAAACAATACTGAGTTTATAATCTATATGTCCTTTCTCTCTTTCAATGATATTTTGTATGTAAACGGACGTACCGAGGCATAAACCATACCATGAATAAGCCGAAAGGTAAAGCCTGTTGGTAAAGAGCAACCTTGCCAATAAACTAATCGAGCATCCCTGAATGTCCTGGAATTTTCTCGGAAAAAAGAATTTTGATATATATATATATATATATACATATATATATATATATATATATATATATATATATATATATATATAAAAGCAAGCTGAAGCAGCTGGATCGGTTTTCCGGATTCCAGAGTGACATTACTCCGGTGGGAGCAAGCCGCAAGAAGCCCCTGAAAGCCGCCGACTGATCGCTTGGGTGGGTGAAGTCAGCACGTCCAGAGCCAGGTATCCGGAATGGTGTCCTGACATTATGTCCCAGGTAGGATTCCCGCAGAACTTTCAGTAGGGAGTGTGCGCGGTGCTGGGAGGGACATTGTGCTAAATCCCAGTGGCCGTTCGTTCAAGTGCAAATATGGAAAACTGCCAAGAAATTCAGCGCCTGTAGGAATGTCCGCCGATGTACTACATAGAGGAGCAGAGGCTGCGGACACTGTATTCACGGATTGCCGGCTGGGGAATCCACTACTACGACAACAGCCAAACTCAATACTGGTAGCCCCACCACGAGGGATTTGTTCTGCAAATTACAGCGACTCATGCGCTCTAAACAATCCAAGTGGTGGGAGCACCAGTCCTTAACAAGATATCTGCAAGTTGGCCGGGTGCCCAGGGGGCTGCGTATCACCTTGGCCCCCAGTTACGACAATCCGGACCCCACCATGTTGGCGGTATGGGCGGAATCCAACTTGGAGTCTTCAAGCAAGCTCATGAGTATTTTGGTGAAATACGCTGAGAGTGATCGGACGAGATTACAAACAGAGATTGATGCCTTGGAACATGAAATTTCGAAATTGGAAATTACTGATTCTATAAAGAAAATGAGGGACGAGATGATGGTTAGACTAAACAAGGATGAAGAAGTAATAAAGAAAAGGAAAGCTTTCAAATTCGAAAGAGATAGAGCGGATCACCAAAATGGCCAGGTTTTCACGTTTGCACGGCGCTATGACGCGGTCAAGGCGAGAGCAGGAGCAAATAGACCGGCTCTGCAACCATCTAGTGAAACAATGGCAGCATCGGTTTCAGCCTTCGACTTAAGCTCTGCAGCCGAAAGTGAACCTGAGGGAGATGCAATCAGGGATGCTAATTTGGGGTTTACCAAGCTCTCACTGGCCCAAGAAGTCAACTGCCTGTGCCAGGATCGACGAGAAACATTGAGGCCTCGCAAACCTACTGGCACAAAAGGCAAAGAGCAAACGCCAAATGGAGCCAGCGACGCAGGTGCCACGCCCGCAAACAAGAACGGGGGTCAGCAGGTGAAGCGGGGTCGTTGGAATCGATCCCGCAAAAAAAATGGAGAACAACAGAAAACTCCAAATCAGTAATCAATTTAACTGATTTAAAACGTACTGCAGGAGAAACATCAGTCTTGGGCTTAGGATTATCTTATTGTCCTCCCTGCAATCCGAATTACGCTGGCACTAGAATGGATATCTATAGATTCACCCGCAAGCTCAAGCTCAGTAAGTTCTTTCGACTGCAACCGAAGAAGAGAGTCCCCGCTGAGGCCATCCTTTGTCCCTCAGTATTATCAGTTGATGACCGCGAGTCCTTTGAGGAAATCTGGGAACTTCAAAATGAACTAAGGGAGGATACTATAACGGTCGCACCCATAGCTGCTGAATCTTTGGGCCAAGGCAACACTCCTTTCAAACTTAAATCCACCTTTCAACCAATAACGATCCATGAGAATTTGGATACATATCAGGACATTGTTGTACAGAGGTTGAAAATATTATATATTGCCACCAATTGGAGAACATTTAGTATTAGCAAGCAAAATTGGTGCTATAACGAACTCATTACCAAATTGGAGTCAAATCTGAACATCATAGTCAGGCAAGCTGACAAGGGGGGCAATATTGTCCTGTGGCCTCGACAGATGTATTTGGATGAGGCTAGAGTTCATCTAGGGGATTCATCGTGTTATAGAAGGAGCAATATCCAGGTGTTGAAAGCTGCATGGTCAGATCAGTATTTGAAACTTCAAACATGGAGAAAACACGTTTTGGGACCCCCCTTTTTTTCTCAGGCCCTGCTTCGCGAATCACCACAAAACTTTCAGGAAAGGAGCTGATCGAAGCAGGCAATGAGTTTTGAAAATCTCGCGAAGATTCGTCAACTGGCGCCAAAGTTATTGGGAAAACAAAAAACGAGATTCCTATGGAAAATAGGTACTAACTATAACTACATACTGGCGACCGCCAGTAGGTAATATATATATATATATATATATATATATATATATGTATATATATATGTATACATATATATATATATATATATATATATATATATATATATATATATATATATGTCGCTCCAAGGGTGGTGTCCAGAAATTGAGCAGCACGCAAAGTAAGAAGCTTTCACCCCATCAGCTTTTATTGGTTCGGTAGTGCGTAGGCAGAGTTAATCTTAAACACCTGACTTTAAAAAGTTCGACGCGTTTCGTTTACTCACTTCCTCATGAACTGTTCAAAGTCAGTAAGGTGCATTGTGGGGATGTTAGTTCCATTGTTTGGCATCAACCGATATGCAGAATTGCAAACACGTCGCCTTTAGGTTCAAACATGCCCTTTTAATCCTGTATGGATGCACCTTGATTTGCGTGTGAAAAAGGCTCCGAATGAGCCCCTCCGCTGCAGCACGCCCTCAATCCATGCTTACTCTCCATCTCACGAGCTCTTCTTCGGAATGAGCTCAATGGCCCCCGCCTGGGGGTGGTGCCAGCTCGACGGCAGGACGGCCGCCTATAAATGTCGCTCCAAGGGTGGTGTCCAGAAATTGAGCAGCACGCAAAGTAAGAAGCTTTCACCCCATCAGCTTTTATTGGTACGGTAGTGCGTAGGCAGAGTTAATCTTAAACACCTGACTTTAAAAAGTTCGACGCGTTTCGTTTACTCACTTCCTCATGAACTGTTCAAAGTCAGTAAGGTGCATTGTGGGGATGTTAGTTCCATTGTTTGGCATCAACCGATATGCAGAATTGCAAACACGTCGCCTTTAGGTTCAAACATGCCCTTTTAATCCTGTATGGATGCACCTTGATTTGCGTGTGAAAAAGGCTCCGAATGAGCCCCTCCGCTGCAGCACGCCCTCAATCCATGCTTACTCTCCATCTCACGAGCTCTTCTTCGGAATGAGCTCAATGGCCCCCGCCTGGGGGTGGTGCCAGCTCGACGGCAGGACGGCCGCCTATAAATGTCGCTCCAAGGGTGGTGTCCAGAAATTGAGCAGCACGCAAAGTAAGAAGCTTTCACCCCATCAGCTTTTATTGGTACGGTAGTGCGTAGGCAGAGTTAATCTTAAACACCTGACTTTAAAAAGTTCGACGCGTTTCGTTTACTCACTTCCTCATGAACTGTTCAAAGTCAGTAAGGTGCATTGTGGGGATGTTAGTTCCATTGTTTGGCATCAACCGATATGCAGAATTGCAAACACGTCGCCTTTAGGTTCAAACATGCCCTTTTAATCCTGTATGGATGCACCTTGATTTGCGTGTGAAAAAGGCTCCGAATGAGCCCCTCCGCTGCAGCACGCCCTCAATCCATGCTTACTCTCCATCTCACGAGCTCTTCTTCGGAATGAGCTCAATGGCCCCCGCCTGGGGGTGGTGCCAGCTCGACGGCAGGACGGCCGCCTATAAATGTCGCTCCAAGGGTGGTGTCCAGAAATTGAGCAGCACGCAAAGTAAGAAGCTTTCACCCCATCAGCTTTTATTGGTACGGTAGTGCGTAGGCAGAGTTAATCTTAAACACCTGACTTTAAAAAGTTCGACGCGTTTCTTTTACTCACTTCCTCATGAACTGTTCAAAGTCAGTAAGGTGCATTGTGGGGATGTTAGTTCCATTGTTTGGCATCAACCGATATGCAGAATTGCAAACACGTCGCCTTTAGGTTCAAACATGCCCTTTTAATCCTGTATGGATGCACCTTGATTTGCGTGTGAAAAAGGCTCCGAATGAGCCCCTCCGCTGCAGCACGTCCTCAATCCATGCTTACTCTCCATCTCACGAGCTCTTCTTCGGAATGAGCTCAATGGCCCCCGCCTGGGGGTGGTGCCAGCTCGACGGCAGGACGGCCGCCTATAAATGTCGCTCCAAGGGTGGTGTCCAGAAATTGAGCAGCACGCAAAGTAAGAAGCTTTCACCCCATCAGCTTTTATTGGTACGGTAGTGCGTAGGCAGAGTTAATCTTAAACACCTGACTTTAAAAAGTTCGACGCGTTTCGTTTACTCACTTCCTCATGAACTGTTCAAAGTCAGTAAGGTGCATTGTGGGGATGTTAGCTCCATTGTTTGGCATCAACCGATATGCAGAATTGCAAACACGTCGCCTTTAGGTTCAAACATGCCCTTTTAATCCTGTATGGATGCACCTTGATTTGCGTGTGAAAAAGGCTCCGAATGAGCCCCTCCGCTGCAGCACGCCCTCAATCCATGCTTACTCTCCATCTCACGAGCTCTTCTTCGGAATGAGCTCAATGGCCCCCGCCTGGGGGTGGTGCCAGCTCGACGGCAGGACGGCCGCCTATAAATGTCGCTCCAAGGGTGGTGTCCAGAAATTGAGCAGCACGCAAAGTAAGAAGCTTTCACCCCATCAGCTTTTATTGGTACGGTAGTGCGTAGGCAGAGTTAATCTTAAACACCTGACTTTAAAAAGTTCGACGCGTTTCGTTTACTCACTTCCTCATGAACTGTTCAAAGTCAGTAAGGTGCATTGTGGGGATGTTAGTTCCATTGTTTGGCATCAACCGATATGCAGAATTGCAAACACGTCGCCTTTAGGTTCAAACATGCCCTTTTAATCCTGTATGGATGCACCTTGATTTGCGTGTGAAAAAGGCTCCGAATGAGCCCCTCCGCTGCAGCACGCCCTCAATCCATGCTTACTCTCCATCTCACGAGCTCTTCTTCGGAATGAGCTCAATGGCCCCCGCCTGGGGGTGGTGCCAGCTCGACGGCAGGACGGCCGCCTATAAATGTCGCTCCAAGGGTGGTGTCCAGAAATTGAGCAGCACGCAAAGTAAGAAGCTTTCACCCCATCAGCTTTTATTGGTACGGTAGTGCGTAGGCAGAGTTAATCTTAAACACCTGACTTTAAAAAGTTCGACGCGTTTCGTTTACTCACTTCCTCATGAACTGTTCAAAGTCAGTAAGGTGCATAGTGGGGATGTTAGTTCCATTGTTTGGCATCAACCGATATGCAGAATTGCAAACACGTCGCCTTTAGGTTCAAACATGCCCTTTTAATCCTGTATGGATGCACCTTGATTTGCGTGTGAAAAAGGCTCCGAATGAGCCCCTCCGCTGCAGCACGCCCTCAATCCATGCTTACTCTCCATCTCACGAGCTCTTCTTCGGAATGAGCTCAATGGCCCCCGCCTGGGGGTGGTGCCAGCTCGACGGCAGGACGGCCGCCTATAAATGTCGCTCCAAGGGTGGTGTCCAGAAATTGAGCAGCACGCAAAGTAAGAAGCTTTCACCCCATCAGCTTTTATTGGTACGGTAGTGCGTAGGCAGAGTTAATCTTAAACACCTGACTTTAAAAAGTTCGACGCGTTTCGTTTACTCACTTCCTCATGAACTGTTCAAAGTCAGTAAGGTGCATTGTGGGGATGTTAGTTCCATTGTTTGGCATCAACCGATATGCAGAATTGCAAACACGTCGCCTTTAGGTTCAAACATGCCCTTTTAATCCTGTATGGATGCACCTTGATTTGCGTGTGAAAAAGGCTCCGAATGAGCCCCTCCGCTGCAGCACGCCCTCAATCCATGCTTACTCTCCATCCCACGAGCTCTTCTTCGGAATGAGCTCAATGGCCCCCGCCTGGGGGTGGTGCCAGCTCGACGGCAGGACGGCCGCCTATAAATGTCACTCCAAGGGTGGTGTCCAGAAATTGAGCAGCACGCAAAGTAAGAAGCTTTCACCCCATCAGCTTTTATTGGTACGGTAGTGCGTAGGCAGAGTTAATCTTAAACACCTGACTTTAAAAAGTTCGACGCGTTTCGTTTACTCACTTCCTCATGAACTGTTCAAAGTCAGTAAGGTGCATTGTGGGGATGTTAGTTCCATTGTTTGGCATCAACCGATATGCAGAATTGCAAACACGTCGCCTTTAGGTTCAAACATGCCCTTTTAATCCTGTATGGATGCACCTTGATTTGCGTGTGAAAAAGGCTCCGAATGAGCCCTTCCGCTGCAGCACGCCCTCAATCCATGCTTACTCTCCATCTCACGAGCTCTTCTTCGGAATGAGCTCAATGGCCCCCGCCTGGGGGTGGTGCCAGCTCGACGGCAGGACGGCCGCCTATAAATGTCGCTCCAAGGGTGGTGTCCAGAAATTGAGCAGCACGCAAAGTAAGAAGCTTTCACCCCATCAGCTTTTATTGGTACGGTAGTGCGTAGGCAGAGTTAATCTTAAACACCTGACTTTAAAAAGTTCGACGCGTTTCGTTTACTCACTTCCTCATGAACTGTTCAAAGTCAGTAAGGTGCATTGTGGGGATGTTAGTTCCATTGTTTGGCATCAACCGATATGCAGAATTGCAAACACGTCGCCTTTAGGTTCAAACATGCCCTTTTAATCCTGTATGGATGCACCTTGATTTGCGTGTGAAAAAGGCTCCGAATGAGCCCCTCCGCTGCAGCACGCCCTCAATCCATGCTTACTCTCCATCTCACGAGCTCTTCTTCGGAATGAGCTCAATGGCCCCCGCCTGGGGGTGGTGCCAGCTCGACGGCAGGACGGCCGCCTATAAATGTCGCTCCAAGGGTGGTGTCCAGAAATTGAGCAGCACGCAAAGTAAGAAGCTTTCACCCCATCAGCTTTTATTGGTACGGTAGTGCGTAGGCAGAGTTAATCTTAAACACCTGACTTTAAAAAGTTCGACGCGTTTCGTTTACTCACTTCCTCATGAACTGTTCAAAGTCAGTAAGGTGCATTGTGGGGATGTTAGTTCCATTGTTTGGCATCAACCGATATGCAGTAGTGCGTAGGCAGAGTTAATCTTAAACACTTCCTCATGAACTGTTCAAAGTCAGTAAGGTGCATTGTGGGGATGTTAGTTCCATTGTTTGGCATCAACCGATATGCAGAATTGCAAACACGTCGCCTTTAGGTGTTTAAGATTAACTCTGCCTACGCACTACCGTACCAATAAAAGCTGATGGGGTGAAAGCTTCTTACTTTGCGTGCTGCTCAATTTCTGGACACCACCCTTGGAGCGACATTTATAGGCGGCCGTCCTGCCGTCGAGCTGGCACCACCCCCAGGCGGGGGCCATTGAGCTCATTCCGAAGAAGAGCTCATGAGATGGAGAGTAAGCATGGATTGAGGGCGTGCTGCAGCGGAGGGGCTCATTCGGAGCCTTTTTCACACGCAAATCAAGGTGCATCCATACAGGATTAAAAGGGCATGTTTGAACCTAAAGGCGACGTGTTTGCAATTCTGCATATCGGTTGATGCCAAACAATGGAACTAACATCCCCACAATGCACCTTACTGACTTTGAACAGTTCATGAGGAAGTGAGTAAACGAAACGCGTCGAACTTTTTAAAGTCAGGTGTTTAAGATTAACTCTGCCTACGCACTACCGTACCAATAAAAGCTGATGGGGTGAAAGCTTCTTACTTTGCGTGCTGCTCAATTTCTGGACACCACCCTTGGAGCGACATTTATAGGCGGCCGTCCTGCCGTCGAGCTGGCACCACCCCCAGGCGGGGGCCATTGAGCTCATTCCGAAGAAGAGCTCGTGAGATGGAGAGTAAGCATGGATTGAGGGCGTGCTGCAGCGGAGGGGCTCATTCGGAGCCTTTTTCACACGCAAATCAAGGTGCATCCATACAGGATTAAAAGGGCATGTTTGAACCTAAAGGCGACGTGTTTGCAATTCTGCATATCGGTTGATGCCAAACAATGGAACTAACATCCCCACAATGCACCTTACTGACTTTGAACAGTTCATGAGGAAGTGAGTAAACGAAACGCGTCGAACTTTTTAAAGTCAGGTGTTTAAGATTAACTCTGCCTACGCACTACCGTACCAATAAAAGCTGATGGGGTGAAAGCTTCTTACTTTGCGTGCTGCTCAATTTCTGGACACCACCCTTGGAGCGACATTTATAGGCGGCCGTCCTGCCGTCGAGCTGGCACCACCCCCAGGCGGGGGCCATTGAGCTCATTCCGAAGAAGAGCTCGTGAGATGGAGAGTAAGCATGGATTGAGGGCGTGCTGCAGCGGAGGGGCTCATTCGGAGCCTTTTTCACACGCAAATCAAGGTGCATCCATACAGGATTAAAAGGGCATGTTTGAACCTAAAGGCGACGTGTTTGCAATTCTGCATATCGGTTGATGCCAAACAATGGAACTAACATCCCCACAATGCACCTTACTGACTTTGAACAGTTCATGAGGAAGTGAGTAAACGAAACGCGTCGAACTTTTTAAAGTCAGGTGTTTAAGATTAACTCTGCCTACGCACTACCGTACCAATAAAAGCTGATGGGGTGAAAGCTTCTTACTTTGCGTGCTGCTCAATTTCTGGACACCACCCTTGGAGCGACATTTATAGGCGGCCGTCCTGCCGTCGAGCTGGCACCACCCCCAGGCGGGGGCCATTGAGCTCATTCCGAAGAAGAGCTCGTGAGATGGAGAGTAAGCATGGATTGAGGGCGTGCTGCAGCGGAGGGGCTCATTCGGAGCCTTTTTCACACGCAAATCAAGGTGCATCCATACAGGATTAAAAGGGCATGTTTGAACCTAAAGGCGACGTGTTTGCAATTCTGCATATCGGTTGATGCCAAACAATGGAACTAACATCCCCACAATGCACCTTACTGACTTTGAACAGTTCATGAGGAAGTGAGTAAACGAAACGCGTCGAACTTTTTAAAGTCAGGTGTTTAAGATTAACTCTGCCTACGCACTACCGTACCAATAAAAGCTGATGGGGTGAAAGCTTCTTACTTTGCGTGCTGCTCAATTTCTGGACACCACCCTTGGAGCGACATTTATAGGCGGCCGTCCTGCCGTCGAGCTGGCACCACCCCCAGGCGGGGGCCATTGAGCTCATTCCGAAGAAGAGCTCGTGAGATGGAGAGTAAGCATGGATTGAGGGCGTGCTGCAGCGGAGGGGCTCATTCGGAGCCTTTTTCACACGCAAATCAAGGTGCATCCATACAGGATTAAAAGGGCATGTTTGAACCTAAAGGCGACGTGTTTGCAATTCTGCATATCGGTTGATGCCAAACAATGGAACTAACATCCCCACAATGCACCTTACTGACTTTGAACAGTTCATGAGGAAGTGAGTAAACGAAACGCGTCGAACTTTTTAAAGTCAGGTGTTTAAGATTAACTCTGCCTACGCACTACCGTACCAATAAAAGCTGATGGGGTGAAAGCTTCTTACTTTGCGTGCTGCTCAATTTCTGGACACCACCCTTGGAGCGACATTTATAGGCGGCCGTCCTGCCGTCGAGCTGGCACCACCCCCAGGCGGGGGCCATTGAGCTCATTCCGAAGAAGAGCTCGTGAGATGGAGAGTAAGCATGGATTGAGGGCGTGCTGCAGCGGAGGGGCTCATTCGGAGCCTTTTTCACACGCAAATCAAGGTGCATCCATACAGGATTAAAAGGGCATGTTTGAACCTAAAGGCGACGTGTTTGCAATTCTGCATATCGGTTGATGCCAAACAATGGAACTAACATCCCCACAATGCACCTTACTGACTTTGAACAGTTCATGAGGAAGTGAGTAAACGAAACGCGTCGAACTTTTTAAAGTCAGGTGTTTAAGATTAACTCTGCCTACGCACTACCGTACCAATAAAAGCTGATGGGGTGAAAGCTTCTTACTTTGCGTGCTGCTCAATTTCTGGACACCACCCTTGGAGCGACATTTATAGGCGGCCGTCCTGCCGTCGAGCTGGCACCACCCCCAGGCGGGGGCCATTGAGCTCATTCCGAAGAAGAGCTCGTGAGATGGAGAGTAAGCATGGATTGAGGGCGTGCTGCAGCGGAGGGGCTCATTCGGAGCCTTTTTCACACGCAAATCAAGGTGCATCCATACAGGATTAAAAGGGCATGTTTGAACCTAAAGGCGACGTGTTTGCAATTCTGCATATCGGTTGATGCCAAACAATGGAACTAACATCCCCACAATGCACCTTACTGACTTTGAACAGTTCATGAGGAAGTGAGTAAACGAAACGCGTCGAACTTTTTAAAGTCAGGTGTTTAAGATTAACTCTGCCTACGCACTACCGTACCAATAAAAGCTGATGGGGTGAAAGCTTCTTACTTTGCGTGCTGCTCAATTTCTGGACACCACCCTTGGAGCGACATTTATAGGCGGCCGTCCTGCCGTCGAGCTGGCACCACCCCCAGGCGGGGGCCATTGAGCTCATTCCAAAGAAGAGCTCGTGAGATGGAGAGTAAGCATGGATTGAGGGCGTGCTGCAGCGGAGGGGCTCATTCGGAGCCTTTTTCACACGCAAATCAAGGTGCATCCATACAGGATTAAAAGGGCATGTTTGAACCTAAAGGCGACGTGTTTGCAATTCTGCATATCGGTTGATGCCAAACAATGGAACTAACATCCCCACAATGCACCTTACTGACTTTGAACAGTTCATGAGGAAGTGAGTAAACGAAACGCGTCGAACTTTTTAAAGTCAGGTGTTTAAGATTAACTCTGCCTACGCACTACCGTACCAATAAAAGCTGATGGGGTGAAAGCTTCTTACTTTGCGTGCTGCTCAATTTCTGGACACCACCCTTGGAGCGACATTTATAGGCGGCCGTCCTGCCGTCGAGCTGGCACCACCCCCAGGCGGGGGCCATTGAGCTCATTCCGAAGAAGAGCTCGTGAGATGGAGAGTAAGCATGGATTGAGGGCGTGCTGCAGCGGAGGGGCTCATTCGGAGCCTTTTTCACACGCAAATCAAGGTGCATCCATACAGGATTAAAAGGCATGTTTGAACCTAAAGGCGACGTGTTTGCAATTCTGCATATCGGTTGATGCCAAACAATGGAACTAACATCCCCACAATGCACCTTACTGACTTTGAACAGTTCATGAGGAAGTGAGTAAACGAAACGCGTCGAACTTTTTAAAGTCAGGTGTTTAAGATTAACTCTGCCTACGCACTACCGTACCAATAAAAGCTGATGGGGTGAAAGCTTCTTACTTTGCGTGCTGCTCAATTTCTGGACACCACCCTTGGAGCGACATTTATAGGCGGCCGTCCTGCCGTCGAGCTGGCACCACCCCCAGGCGGGGGCCATTGAGCTCATTCCGAAGAAGAGCTCGTGAGATGGAGAGTAAGCATGGATTGAGGGCGTGCTGCAGCGGAGGGGCTCATTCGGAGCCTTTTTCACACGCAAATCAAGGTGCATCCATACAGGATTAAAAGGGCATGTTTGAACCTAAAGGCGACGTGTTTGCAATTCTGCATATCGGTTGATGCCAAACAATGGAACTAACATCCCCACAATGCACCTTACTGACTTTGAACAGTTCATGAGGAAGTGAGTAAACGAAACGCGTCGAACTTTTTAAAGTCAGGTGTTTAAGATTAACTCTGCCTACGCACTACCGTACCAATAAAAGCTGATGGGGTGAAAGCTTCTTACTTTGCGTGCTGCTCAATTTCTGGACACCACCCTTGGAGCGACATTTATAGGCGGCCGTCCTGCCGTCGAGCTGGCACCACCCCCAGGCGGGGGCCATTGAGCTCATTCCGAAGAAGAGCTCGTGAGATGGAGAGTAAGCATGGATTGAGGGCGTGCTGCAGCGGAGGGGCTCATTCGGAGCCTTTTTCACACGCAAATCAAGGTGCATCCATACAGGATTAAAAGGGCATGTTTGAACCTAAAGGCGACGTGTTTGCAATTCTGCATATCGGTTGATGCCAAACAATGGAACTAACATCCCCACAATGCACCTTACTGACTTTGAACAGTTCATGAGGAAGTGAGTAAACGAAACGCGTCGAACTTTTTAAAGTCAGGTGTTTAAGATTAACTCTGCCTACGCACTACCGTACCAATAAAAGCTGATGGGGTGAAAGCTTCTTACTTTGCGTGCTGCTCAATTTCTGGACACCACCCTTGGAGCGACATTTATAGGCGGCCGTCCTGCCGTCGAGCTGGCACCACCCCCAGGCGGGGGCCACTGAGCTCATTCCGAAGAAGAGCTCGTGAGATGGAGAGTAAGCATGGATTGAGGGCGTGCTGCAGCGGAGGGGCTCATTCGGAGCCTTTTTCACACGCAAATCAAGGTGCATCCATACAGGATTAAAAGGGCATGTTTGAACCTAAAGGCGACGTGTTTGCAATTCTGCATATCGGTTGATGCCAAACAATGGAACTAACATCCCCACAATGCACCTTACTGACTTTGAACAGTTCATGAGGAAGTGAGTAAACGAAACGCGTCGAACTTTTTAAAGTCAGGTGTTTAAGATTAACTCTGCCTACGCACTACCGTACCAATAAAAGCTGATGGGGTGAAAGCTTCTTACTTTGCGTGCTGCTCAATTTCTGGACACCACCCTTGGAGCGACATTTATAGGCGGCCGTCCTGCCGTCGAGCTGGCACCACCCCCAGGCGGGGGCCATTGAGCTCATTCCGAAGAAGAGCTCGTGAGATGGAGAGTAAGCATGGATTGAGGGCGTGCTGCAGCGGAGGGGCTCATTCGGAGCCTTTTTCACACGCAAATCAAGGTGCATCCATACAGGATTAAAAGGGCATGTTTGAACCTAAAGGCGACGTGTTTGCAATTCTGCATATCGGTTGATGCCAAACAATGGAACTAACATCCCCACAATGCACCTTACTGACTTTGAACAGTTCATGAGGAAGTGAGTAAACGAAACGCGTCGAACTTTTTAAAGTCAGGTGTTTAAGATTAACTCTGCCTACGCACTACCGTACCAATAAAAGCTGATGGGGTGAAAGCTTCTTACTTTGCGTGCTGCTCAATTTCTGGACACCACCCTTGGAGCGACATTTATAGGCGGCCGTCCTGCCGTCGAGCTGGCACCACCCCCAGGCGGGGGCCATTGAGCTCATTCCGAAGAAGAGCTCGTGAGATGGAGAGTAAGCATGGATTGAGGGCGTGCTGCAGCGGAGGGGCTCATTCGGAGCCTTTTTCACACGCAAATCAAGGTGCATCCATACAGGATTAAAAGGGCATGTTTGAACCTAAAGGCGACGTGTTTGCAATTCTGCATATCGGTTGATGCCAAACAATGGAACTAACATCCCCACAATGCACCTTACTGACTTTGAACAGTTCATGAGGAAGTGAGTAAACGAAACGCGTCGAACTTTTTAAAGTCAGGTGTTTAAGATTAACTCTGCCTACGCACTACCGTACCAATAAAAGCTGATGGGGTGAAAGCTTCTTACTTTGCGTGCTGCTCAATTTCTGGACACCACCCTTGGAGCGACATTTATAGGCGGCCGTCCTGCCGTCGAGCTGGCACCACCCCCAGGCGGGGGCCATTGAGCTCATTCCGAAGAAGAGCTCGTGAGATGGAGAGTAAGCATGGATTGAGGGCGTGCTGCAGCGGAGGGGCTCATTCGGAGCCTTTTTCACACGCAAATCAAGGTGCATCCATACAGGATTAAAAGGCATGTTTGAACCTAAAGGCGACGTGTTTGCAATTCTGCATATCGGTTGATGCCAAACAATGGAACTAACATCCCCACAATGCACCTTACTGACTTTGAACAGTTCATGAGGAAGTGAGTAAACGAAACGCGTCGAACTTTTTAAAGTCAGGTGTTTAAGATTAACTCTGCCTACGCACTACCGTACCAATAAAAGCTATTGGGGTGAAAGCTTCTTACTTTGCGTGCTGCTCAATTTCTGGACACCACCCTTGGAGCGACATTTATAGGCGGCCGTCCTGCCGTCGAGCTGGCACCACCCCCAGGCGGGGGCCATTGAGCTCATTCCGAAGAAGAGCTCGTGAGATGGAGAGTAAGCATGGATTGAGGGCGTGCTGCAGCGGAGGGGCTCATTCGGAGCCTTTTTCACACGCAAATCAAGGTGCATCCATACAGGATTAAAAGGGCATGTTTGAACCTAAAGGCGACGTGTTTGCAATTCTGCATATCGGTTGATGCCAAACAATGGAACTAACATCCCCACAATGCACCTTACTGACTTTGAACAGTTCATGAGGAAGTGAGTAAACGAAACGCGTCGAACTTTTTAAAGTCAGGTGTTTAAGATTAACTCTGCCTACGCACTACCGTACCAATAAAAGCTGATGGGGTGAAAGCTTCTTACTTTGCGTGCTGCTCAATTTCTGGACACCACCCTTGGAGCGACATTTATAGGCGGCCGTCCTGCCGTCGAGCTGGCACCACCCCCAGGCGGGGGCCATTGAGCTCATTCCGAAGAAGAGCTCGTGAGATGGAGAGTAAGCATGGATTGAGGGCGTGCTGCAGCGGAGGGGCTCATTCGGAGCCTTTTTCACACGCAAATCAAGGTGCATCCATACAGGATTAAAAGGGCATGTTTGAACCTAAAGGCGACGTGTTTGCAATTCTGCATATCGGTTGATGCCAAACAATGGAACTAACATCCCCACAATGCACCTTACTGACTTTGAACAGTTCATGAGGAAGTGAGTAAACGAAACGCGTCGAACTTTTTAAAGTCAGGTGTTTAAGATTAACTCTGCCTACGCACTACCGTACCAATAAAAGCTGATGGGGTGAAAGCTTCTTACTTTGTGTGCTGCTCAATTTCTGGACACCACCCTTGGAGCGACATTTATAGGCGGCCGTCCTGCCGTCGAGCTGGCACCACCCCCAGGCGGGGGCCATTGAGCTCATTCCGAAGAAGAGCTCGTGAGATGGAGAGTAAGCATGGATTGAGGGCGTGCTGCAGCGGAGGGGCTCATTCGGAGCCTTTTTCACACGCAAATCAAGGTGCATCCATACAGGATTAAAAGGGCATGTTTGAACCTAAAGGCGACGTGTTTGCAATTCTGCATATCGGTTGATGCCAAACAATGGAACTAACATCCCCACAATGCACCTTACTGACTTTGAACAGTTCATGAGGAAGTGAGTAAACGAAACGCGTCGAACTTTTTAAAGTCAGGTGTTTAAGATTAACTCTGCCTACGCACTACCGTACCAATAAAAGCTGATGGGGTGAAAGCTTCTTACTTTGCGTGCTGCTCAATTTCTGGACACCACCCTTGGAGCGACATTTATAGGCGGCCGTCCTGCCGTCGAGCTGGCACCACCCCCAGGCGGGGGCCATTGAGCTCATTCCAAAGAAGAGCTCGTGAGATGGAGAGTAAGCATGGATTGAGGGCGTGCTGCAGCGGAGGGGCTCATTCGGAGCCTTTTTCACACGCAAATCAAGGTGCATCCATACAGGATTAAAAGGGCATGTTTGAACCTAAAGGCGACGTGTTTGCAATTCTGCATATCGGTTGATGCCAAACAATGGAACTAACATCCCCACAATGCACCTTACTGACTTTGAACAGTTCATGAGGAAGTGAGTAAACGAAACGCGTCGAACTTTTTAAAGTCAGGTGTTTAAGATTAACTCTGCCTACGCACTACCGTACCAATAAAAGCTGATGGGGTGAAAGCTTCTTACTTTGCGTGCTGCTCAATTTCTGGACACCACCCTTGGAGCGACATTTATAGGCGGCCGTCCTGCCGTCGAGCTGGCACCACCCCCAGGCGGGGGCCATTGAGCTCATTCCGAAGAAGAGCTCGTGAGATGGAGAGTAAGCATGGATTGAGGGCGTGCTGCAGCGGAGGGGCTCATTCGGAGCCTTTTTCACACGCAAATCAAGGTGCATCCATACAGGATTAAAAGGGCATGTTTGAACCTAAAGGCGACGTGTTTGCAATTCTGCATATCGGTTGATGCCAAACAATGGAACTAACATCCCCACAATGCACCTTACTGACTTTGAACAGTTCATGAGGAAGTGAGTAAACGAAACGCGTCGAACTTTTTAAAGTCAGGTGTTTAAGATTAACTCTGCCTACGCACTACCGTACCAATAAAAGCTGATGGGGTGAAAGCTTCTTACTTTGCGTGCTGCTCAATTTCTGGACACCACCCTTGGAGCGACATTTATAGGCGGCCGTCCTGCCGTCGAGCTGGCACCACCCCCAGGCGGGGGCCATTGAGCTCATTCCGAAGAAGAGCTCGTGAGATGGAGAGTAAGCATGGATTGAGGGCGTGCTGCAGCGGAGGGGCTCATTCGGAGCCTTTTTCACACGCAAATCAAGGTGCATCCATACAGGATTAAAAGGGCATGTTTGAACCTAAAGGCGACGTGTTTGCAATTCTGCATATCGGTTGATGCCAAACAATGGAACTAACATCCCCACAATGCACCTTACTGACTTTGAACAGTTCATGAGGAAGTGAGTAAACGAAACGCGTCGAACTTTTTAAAGTCAGGTGTTTAAGATTAACTCTGCCTACGCACTACCGTACCAATAAAAGCTGATGGGGTGAAAGCTTCTTACTTTGCGTGCTGCTCAATTTCTGGACACCACCCTTGGAGCGACATTTATAGGCGGCCGTCCTGCCGTCGAGCTGGCACCACCCCCAGGCGGGGGCCATTGAGCTCATTCCGAAGAAGAGCTCGTGAGATGGAGAGTAAGCATGGATTGAGGGCGTGCTGCAGCGGAGGGGCTCATTCGGAGCCTTTTTCACACGCAAATCAAGGTGCATCCATACAGGATTAAAAGGGCATGTTTGAACCTAAAGGCGACGTGTTTGCAATTCTGCATATCGGTTGATGCCAAACAATGGAACTAACATCCCTACAATGCACCTTACTGACTTTGAACAGTTCATGAGGAAGTGAGTAAACGAAACGCGTCGAACTTTTTAAAGTCAGGTGTTTAAGATTAACTCTGCCTACGCACTACCGTACCAATAAAAGCTGATGGGGTGAAAGCTTCTTACTTTGCGTGCTGCTCAATTTCTGGACACCACCCTTGGAGCGACATTTATAGGCGGCCGTCGAGCTGGCACCACCCCCAGGCGGGGGCCATTGAGCTCATTCCGAAGAAGAGCTCGTGAGATGGAGAGTAAGCATGGATTGAGGGCGTGCTGCAGCGGAGGGGCTCATTCGGAGCCTTTTTCACACGCAAATCAAGGTGCATCCATACAGGATTAAAAGGGCATGTTTGAACCTAAAGGCGACGTGTTTGCAATTCTGCATATCGGTTGATGCCAAACAATGGAACTAACAGCCCCACAATGCACCTTACTGACTTTGAACAGTTCATGAGGAAGTGAGTAAACGAAACGCGTCGAACTTTTTAAAGTCAGGTGTTTAAGATTAACTCTGCCTACGCACTACCGTACCAATAAAAGCTGATGGGGTGAAAGCTTCTTACTTTGCGTGCTGCTCAATTTCTGGACACCACCCTTGGAGCGACATTTATAGGCGGCCGTCCTGCCGTCGAGCTGGCACCACCCCCAGGCGGGGGCCATTGAGCTCATTCCGAAGAAGAGCTCGTGAGATGGAGAGTAAGCATGGATTGAGGGCGTGCTGCAGCGGAGGGGCTCATTCGGAGCCTTTTTCACACGCAAATCAAGGTGCATCCATACAGGATTAAAAGGGCATGTTTGAACCTAAAGGCGACGTGTTTGCAATTCTGCATATCGGTTGATGCCAAACAATGGAACTAACATCCCCACAATGCACCTTACTGACTTTGAACAGTTCATGAGGAAGTGAGTAAACGAAACGCGTCGAACTTTTTAAAGTCAGGTGTTTAAGATTAACTCTGCCTACGCACTACCGTACCAATAAAAGCTGATGGGGTGAAAGCTTCTTACTTTGCGTGCTGCTCAATTTCTGGACACCACCCTTGGAGCGACATTTATAGGCGGCCGTCCTGCCGTCGAGCTGGCACCACCCCCAGGCGGGGGCCATTGAGCTCATTCCGAAGAAGAGCTCGTGAGATGGAGAGTAAGCATGGATTGAGGGCGTGCTGCAGCGGAGGGGCTCATTCGGAGCCTTTTTCACACGCAAATCAAGGTGCATCCATACAGGATTAAAAGGGCATGTTTGAACCTAAAGGCGACGTGTTTGCAATTCTGCATATCGGTTGATGCCAAACAATGGAACTAACATCCCCACAATGCACCTTACTGACTTTGAACAGTTCATGAGGAAGTGAGTAAACGAAACGCGTCGAACTTTTTAAAGTCAGGTGTTTAAGATTAACTCTGCCTACGCACTACCGTACCAATAAAAGCTGATGGGGTGAAAGCTTCTTACTTTGCGTGCTGCTCAATTTCTGGACACCACCCTTGGAGCGACATTTATAGGCGGCCGTCCTGCCGTCGAGCTGGCACCACCCCCAGGCGGGGGCCATTGAGCTCATTCCAAAGAAGAGCTCGTGAGATGGAGAGTAAGCATGGATTGAGGGCGTGCTGCAGCGGAGGGGCTCATTCGGAGCCTTTTTCACACGCAAATCAAGGTGCATCCATACAGGATTAAAAGGGCATGTTTGAACCTAAAGGCGACGTGTTTGCAATTCTGCATATCGGTTGATGCCAAACAATGGAACTAACATCCCCACAATGCACCTTACTGACTTTGAACAGTTCATGAGGAAGTGAGTAAACGAAACGCGTCGAACTTTTTAAAGTCAGGTGTTTAAGATTAACTCTGCCTACGCACTACCGTACCAATAAAAGCTGATGGGGTGAAAGCTTCTTACTTTGCGTGCTGCTCAATTTCTGGACACCACCCTTGGAGCGACATTTATAGGCGGCCGTCCTGCCGTCGAGCTGGCACCACCCCCAGGCGGGGGCCATTGAGCTCATTCCGAAGAAGAGCTCGTGAGATGGAGAGTAAGCATGGATTGAGGGCGTGCTGCAGCGGAGGGGCTCATTCGGAGCCTTTTTCACACGCAAATCAAGGTGCATCCATACAGGATTAAAAGGGCATGTTTGAACCTAAAGGCGACGTGTTTGCAATTCTGCATATCGGTTGATGCCAAACAATGGAACTAACATCCCCACAATGCACCTTACTGACTTTGAACAGTTCATGAGGAAGTGAGTAAACGAAACGCGTCGAACTTTTTAAAGTCAGGTGTTTAAGATTAACTCTGCCTACGCACTACCGTACCAATAAAAGCTGATGGGGTGAAAGCTTCTTACTTTGCGTGCTGCTCAATTTCTGGACACCACCCTTGGAGCGACATTTATAGGCGGCCGTCCTGCCGTCGAGCTGGCACCACCCCCAGGTGGGGGCCATTGAGCTCATTCCGAAGAAGAGCTTGTGAGATGGAGAGTAAGCATGGATTGAGGGCGTGCTGCAGCGGAGGGGCTCATTCGGAGCCTTTTTCACACGCAAATCAAGGTGCATCCATACAGGATTAAAAGGGCATGTTTGAACCTAAAGGCGACGTGTTTGCAATTCTGCATATCGGTTGATGCCAAACAATGGAACTAACATCCCCACAATGCACCTTACTGACTTTGAACAGTTCATGAGGAAGTGAGTAAACGAAACGCGTCGAACTTTTTAAAGTCAGGTGTTTAAGATTAACTCTGCCTACGCACTACCGTACCAATAAAAGCTGATGGGGTGAAAGCTTCTTACTTTGCGTGCTGCTCAATTTCTGGACACCACCCTTGGAGCGACATATATATATATCTATATATATATATATATACATATATATATACATATATATATCCAAATTCACAGGACGTAACGAAGTCACGTCAATGCACTCCGCTCCGAGAACAAATATCACCATAAATCAAAATTTGTGGTCCAAGGTTGCTTTATTCGATTTCTTTACAGCGTGAAATCAGGCATCTGGAACAAAATCCCAACGCGTTTCGGCGATACACTCGCCTTGATCACGGGTGTTTTCATGCAGTTCAACAGAAACTTTAAATAAAGTTGTTTAGAACACAAATCTCATGTGAACACAAACGTGCATAGTAAAAATAAACAAAGGACTGAGTGGGTTTTACTTGGCAGCCATCTTATAATGGTAAGTAATCTGTTGCTTTGTACAAGCTAACACTGTATTATAGACAAGTCACTTGCACCAGTACTTGCATATTTACATATTTACACATGTGTGTTGTGTGTCCTTGAAAAAAATATTCTTTATATATTTAACAAATCAATCTCCACAACTATGGTTGTATAATCAGACATGATTATTTTAAATCTAAGTGCACCTCCGTGCATACTAATATCTCAAGAATTACACCACATGTTTAGTAAATTAAAACCATTACCCAAGTGGGTATACAAATTGTTAGCTCTGAAATAGTCAATTTATGCCAAGTAACAGAAAGTCATACACATTAATCTTGTACAGACACCAAATTGATTGTGCTTCATATATATATATAAATATATATATATATATATATATAAATAATGTGTGTATATATATATCAAAGTTCGGTTGAGGGCTGCCATCAACTTGTAATTAGTATACAAACGACTACTTCCAGCACTTCCTTTCGGCGAACATGGAATCAATGGAGCACCAGGCAGCTTGAAATGACAGGTAAGTTTTTATTTCTCCTTTTCTCTCACTCCTCGCATGACGCGTTTCGGGCAACGAGTGCCCTTGATCACATAGTGAGCCTGCAGTACGTCATTGTTTTTTATACATTTGTTTTTTTCAATATGCTATAGCACATGACAGTAAACAGTGAAGACACACTCATGGAACAATTGTACATGTGTGGTTACATGATTTAGAAAACATTTGATTACATCCTGTTATCATTTGAAAACAGCTCGGGTTTCAGAGCAAAAAGCCTCACAATACAAGTGTTCCACTTTCACAGATGACTTGTTGTTATTTCGGAAAGAAGCTTTTTTGCTCAACTTGTTCCATTGGCGTGATTCAAAGAGGGTGCACCACGTGTCATAGCAGCCTTCTCAAATGTTGTTACGATGGCCACGCATCATCGCAGAATCCTCGAACGTTGAGTTTTAGAGGTGTTGGGGGTGGGGGGTGACGCCAATTTGTGAAACACAACCTGTAAGATAAAAAGGAAGTTAACATTGTGTGTAATTTTTTTATCAAAGGAGAGAGAAAGTGAGAGACTGCCTGCAAAGAATATTCACAGCTCAACTTTCTGTCACCAGTGTGTTTTTCACCACGTGCTGGGACAAAATGCACCCTGAAGCTCTACATCTAAAAGATAGTAGAAGAAAGATGTTATTGGTAATTGTTACTATCTTCATGTGGAGTTGAATAACATCGGCCTTTCACACACGTTCCCTCTCACATTTAAAAGAACTATTTGTATATTTTATATTCTGGACGTTTGAGCGATAATAAAAACGTTCCTGCTATTGGAAAAAAAATGTACATGTCATTTGATACACTATATAGGACTGCGTTTGTCTAAATTGCTGCGTCGCTTTTTTGTATCCAGTCTGCTACATCCCTTCAACTCTCTCCAATGCGCACCCAGGCCTCACTGCTCACCTTTTTGTGGACAGGACACCTTCTGCATCATGTAGTCCCGATGTGCCACTAAGAAGTCTCATATATGGTGCCAAGTCTTGATATCGGTATGGCTAACAACATACTCGTGCTCCCATCATCATCGCAGGTTCCTCACCCGCTCAGTGCTTCTGATACCACTAACTCAGTGACCAAAGAGGCCACACATGTAGTGGTGGGACCCCTACTCGGTGGTTCGGGTCTACATGAGGCGTTTGAACCACTAGGACGGGCCATCACAGCATTTGGGATGGGAGCAACTCTAAAATGGCATAGAGCACGTGCGCCCTGTCTTTTTTATTGGTACGGTCACGTGTGTAGTGACGGATGCTCTGGATGGGTGTGGTGTGGGTGTTTACCAGCCATGAGGGAGTGTGTGTGTGCCGTTCTGACAACTAGACCTGGAACTAAGAAATCACTACAATTAAATCCGGGCAATATTTTGTTGTTGTGTTTTCCTGGAAGTGTAAGTGGAGTGGGCTGGCCTGACATATGCCAGTGCTGCACAAGGCTCTGAACCATGTTTCCGGAGCTATGGGTGTGGTCCCGTCGTGAGCTATATGAGAAATCAAGTGATTCAGGTGTCTGATTTGTACTGTTGATGTCACCCGGGTCTTAAAAACAAATGTGTCATTATATCTGTAAAGTCTCACAACTTAGCCAACATGGAAGGTACGGCGTATCACTGACTTATATTCGTTCATAGTTGCACACATAAAAGATGGTGGACATGACGCATTTCTGCGATTATGAATGTTTATTGTACATTCAGTGGAGTGTTGTAGCTGTAGTAATACAGGGCTGTGAAAGGTTTAAGTTGTAGTTTTTGGCACATGAAGGGCAGCTGGTATATATATATATGTATGTGGTTATTCAGGTACACTGTAGAACTTGATGTTGGAAATCAGTGTTCGAGTCTCGGAGTTGCGGCCACATCCTGTTTTTGTAGAGTAATGACGTAATGTACGCCTGCCTGAAAATGTATTGTAAATACGGTGCTCATGTAAATAGCTGATATCGTTTTGGGTTGATTTTCCGCTATATAAATATATATATATATTTTTTAAAAGGAGGAATAGCCCACACTTACTGTCACAGGTAAGATGGATGCCTACGCTATTTATAGCACAATATAATGTGGATAGCAGCATTTTACAAACACAATAAATACACAGACACAGATAGATAGTTGAAGTGGGTACGGGCACGTGTGCTCGACTCCATTTTATTACGTTGTTGTTGGTAACAAGTAGAATAGTAATCATGATATCATATACAGATATTTAATCATAAACGGTTTATGACTTCTGCTGTACAAAGGTAGGAGCATTGTATGTGAAATAATAAAGAGTAAAGAGTTCATGAGTTGTGGTGCACTGAGGTAGGGGCGGTTTGTGTGGAGCCTGCGATGATGAGTGGTCCAGGCAGATCGCACTGGTAAAAATGTGTTTTGACTATTGAATTTTGCCTTAACAAGGGCACGTGGCGATTATTTACGGTGTACTGAGTTAGTGGTACGTCTGGTGTTTATCGTGTGCTCACCCTGCGATGATGCGTGGTCTGAGTGGGCTGTACTGAAATCATTCACTGTTGCATACTGGACTATATGAACTTTGAGGGGGAGAACTACAATCGAGGTTATCAATTGCTGTGCAAACTACGTGTACTGATTGCTCCATATAACAAATTAAACGATTACACTTCACGCAGTGCATTCTAACTTTCACAAATTGGGGACATAGGTCTGGTGGTGATGTTGAAGGTGATATCCCAGAGGTACTTGGTATTGCTGGTGGTGGAGGTACATTTTGGCGCAATCCTCTACATTCTTTGTTATCATAGTTCACAGGATGCAACGATTGAAGGTGCTTGCGCATACTAGCAGTGCAACAGCACTATTTTTTTCTCTGCTTTAAATAAATCGAGGCTGAATTTATTGCTGTCTGTAGTGTAGATGAAAAGGTAAATTCAAGTTGTGAACCCTACTGTGCACAGTGTACATGGAAGCTAGTAGTCAGCACAGTTATAGAACAATGCTTTTTTTCACTTATTTTAACAAAATCTGAATACATACAGTATAATTGTGTCTGCATTAAATAAATCAAGGTTGAATTCCCTACTGTCCATAGTGTAGATGCAAAGGAGAATTCAAGTTGTAAACCCTGCTGTCTGCAGTTTACATCTTAGGGTGGAGGGCATCATCTGCAATTATAGTGGAAGATCGAACATGTATGCAGTGTACATTTTATTATTCAACTAAATCTATAAGTGATATAAAACATTTTTGAAGGAAGCATACTAAAGGGATATTGTGTAGGGTGTGATAGGTGTTATGGTTTGGTTTCCACTGAGTTAGTGGCACCTGCAACAACAAGGTTCTGTGGAGCCTGCGATGTTGTGTGGACTGGGCAGGCCGTACTGATAGTAGTGTTTTTTGCCTTGTGAATTCTACCTTAATAAGGCCACGTGGAGATGACTTGTGGTGCAGTGAGTTAGTGGTACCTGAAGAACTTAGCCTGTGCGCACCCTGTGATGATTTGTGGTTCAGGCGGGTCGCACTGGTACAATGTCTCTTGGCTATTGGAATGCGTCATGTGCAATCGCCATTCCACCTGAATCGTGAGCCCTCAGAATGTAGATCGAAGGCAGTTGTCAGCACAGATATCGACGAATGATTTTTGTGACTTATGTAAAAAAAATCTGAACATATACAGTAGAATTGTCTCTACATTACATAAATCAAGGCTGAATTCCCTACTGTTCGTAGTGTAGATGGAAAGTTGAATTCAAGTTGTGAACCCTGCTGTCGGCAGAGTAAATTTTGGCAAGAGTCCACAGAAACATCGACGAATGCTTTTTGACACATACGTTAACAAAATCTGATGACACAGTAGAATTGTCTCTGTCTTCAATAAATCGAGAATGAATTCAATGTTGATTGTAGTGCTTCAGTTCTTCTGGTATCAAGTGGTGAGCTCTGTTGATCACAGTGTACATTTGAAGGCAGTGCTTAGTACAGACATAGATGAACGTTTTTTGTGGCATCCATTAATAAAATTGACTCTTCCTTTCATAAATCAAGGCTAACTTGCATGCTATCCATAATTGCCTCTGTATTAAATCAATGAAGGCTGAATTTCCTACTGTTCAAACTTTTACAACATCTGAGGACATAGTGCAATTGTCTCTGTTTTAAATACATCAAGACTGAATTCAATGTTTTCTGTAGTGCTTCTCCGCTTCTGATATCATGTTGTAAAATCTGTTGATCGCAGTGTTCGTTATACTAGTGTATGATAAAATGTATCAGATTGTCACGTGGATGATGTCATCAGTGATGTCATTTGAGATATCATCAGTGATGTCATCAGTGATGTCACTGACCATGTCATGAATGATGTAATATGTGACATCATCAGCAGTTGATTGCGGGCGCACAAGTTATAGTTAGTACAACTACTATAACGTGGGAATTTCAATGGTTTTGTACGAGTGAAATGTCCAACTAACTATAACACCCCTAAAACCAATAGTTTTTTTCAGTGAATTTCTAAGGTTTTTTAAATGGAATTCCTAACTATAACTTGTCTGAAACCTATGTTTTTTCAGTGAATATATATATATATATATATATATGCACAAACACATCTGTTTGCTTTCTCATCTAAAGCTGCCGCTCACAGTGTAGTGGGTGTGGCGGCTCAAGACGAGATGGTCTTGCATACATCACCAACTCCCAAAAGGAATACCGCACAATCTTGAGCTAAGTATCCAAATATATTTTATAGTTTGCAACTAAAACTGACTAAAGCGTTTCAGCCCCCTGGCCTTCATCAATGTGAGTGAACACCATTGCAATCCCACATTTTATGATGAGAAATTTCATTGGGTAGCTGAATTTGCATGAACATAAAAACAGACAAGGGTGCATCTCTATGTAAACAGCTAGCAAACAGCGGGCATTTTAGAACATGCAGTTCTCCACATTGTGATTGCAGTAAATATAAATGCAGTTCAGACCCCATAATGTTGCACTATCATTCTAATACTCAATATATAAGCACATTTATCTGTTACCTATTTTCGGTATAATTCGCTCAAACCTACGACTTTACATTTTATTAGCTATCATACTTAGGTTGCCACTATAGGGAGTGGGGTCCCTAAATTGCTTAGTTAACATTTGATGTATAATTAAATTGCCAATGTTTTTAAAAAAAAAATTCAAGTTTATTTGTTATGGTTTTTATTTATATATATTTATATTTGTTCTGAGCAAAACGTCCTTTGCGTGGGGGAGCGTCTAGAAGCTGGTGCCGGTGGCGAGGTCAGGACAGCCTCTCAATATCTTGCAACATCAAATTTCTTTGTACAAAGACACCGCACTCCTCTTGAAGTTATAATTTCCATTTATTTGACCTGTTTGCTTCTTCCACCTACTCATTTCGAACCAGAAGGTTCCTGATCACGGTAGTTAATATAAGACCATTGTTTGTTTTGCTTATTGATACACATTCACCATTGTTGCCTGTAATGATGCATTATGGGCTTTGTAGTTTTTCAACTTAAATCCGGGTTTTCATAGCCTATCCATGTGTCACACCTCTTTGGGGAATTGGTGATTACTATAACCCCATTAGAGTTATTAGTAGCTACCGAGGATGTTTTTATTGGCGCTAATGATTGTGAGCAAGTATATTAGACAATCATTTGTATGATTGCTCAATGTGCGTTTTAACACAGGTTGCTCACTGATTTTTGTTGGACTAAGTGTCCACTCTTGGTTCTCAGCTGAGTGCCCAAAGAAGAACCCTATCACATGGAGGTGTTCTACACCTGACTCCCCTAGTGGTATGACACGATGGATACCAATAATTACTAGAGTTGATTTTTGCATTACACTTCTCAACTCTTGTTCCACTTGCCCCTTGTTGTAATATGTACATATATACAATGGTCTTTAGTGCAGCATTAAATACAAGAAAATGATAATACTAGTGCATTGAGAGAAAAGAGAGAAGTGAGATAGAAGGAGAAATTAGAAAAAGAATTGTTTATAAAGAAAGCAGATGAATCTTCTCTTTACATGGTCAGCGTCTGTGCCATTACAGTCTATAACTATTGATATTTCCATAGTTAATTTCTGATCTGTATGTCATGATTACAAATGGACATGCATCTCTTCATCTTCGTTAAGTCCCCATGGAATTCTGGTCTTAAAGCGTATTATTAATTTAGACTGCAGGCGTCTTAGTGCCAGGAATTACCACCATTAAGCCAGAGCTACGTGTATGCCAGTGTGGACTCAAATTTGGCACGTATACCCACAGTGTGTCTTGTGTTATCACTACAATGCAGAGAACAGCATTATAGAATGTGTGGTTGCCAAAAATGAGCATAGTTTCATGCATTACCACTAATGTGCAATGTGCAATGGATGTCCATGCATTACTAGAATTACCACCACACTGCCAGTATAGACACAGTACCATAATAGACACATTGAACTAAGGTGAAAATTATGCCAGTGTTGGGCACCATTGTGCAATGAATACCTACCATATGCCAGGAATTACAACCTCATGGGGCTTCACATTTCCTTAGATCTGACAGCATGCTGGAAGCTTCATTTGGGCTCCTGAATGAAATCTGGAAAATCTCCTATGATTATGGGAACCTCTTCCCATTAACATCCTTGGTTATATTGAGCTCTTTAAGATGACAACCCTCCCCAAACTACTAAAGGTGGCTCAGAATTACCCTCAGGTAGTTCCAGTACATCTGCACAATTGAGCATCACAACTCCCTATCATAAATGAATGGCTGTTCAGAAACAGGGACAACCCATCCATTTGAAATATATTGAACTTGTCTGTGGGTTCTATGTTGCTAGAATTTTTCTATCATGCCCAGGTCCCTGGTCCCCTCCTGCCCTCCTGGAACCAACCAAGGTTTGGGGAGAGAATGTAGCCTTACGGCTAGAGTGGCCGACCTTGAAGCTGGGGAACCGGGTTCGAGTCTCGGCAACGACGCTCAACATCCTGTGATTCTGGGCAATTCACTTAATCTCCCCGTGTCTAGCAAAAAAAAATAATGTGTCCATCTGTAACGAAACTGTTGTTCACGTAAAGTGTTCTGATACCTAATGTCTCGGTTCTAGTTTGCGCTATTTAAAACTCTAAAAAAAAAAAGTGGCAGAATAAAATAATATGTGAGAACCTGCTGTGGCATGGCACAATCCATAAACAAATATCAGCACTAGTAGGATGCTGCCATTATTTTTTTTACTATAATGGTATCTCATAGGTGGATGATGCATGGGGCTCTGGTCATCTTAAATAATTTGCAATGCTTTTGGAGGAGTTTAACCGACATCACTCCCAATTCTTTAGATTCTTACAATTGTGACATGCATGATTACACCAATGAAAACTGGGTTGATATCCCTTCCCGAACCCCACCACCAAGGGGTTGTCACGATGGAAACATTGTGTAGGGTAGCATTGAGGAGTTCATAAGAATAGAGATAGTAGCCCACTTGAAGCTAAGGCCAGATTGGATGCAGCTAAATTAGCCATAATGGTACATTCATGACTAATTCATATTAAATACATGCTCACCTACTACTATCCCCCAAATAGATTATAGAGAATGAGTTTAATAGACTCCCGTGCATGTCTACTATGCAGGGCTAATAATGGAGATAGGTTACTTGTAATTTGGAGCTGCCCAGTGATTTATAGTTACTGGTAAAAAAATAGGCTTGGCTTTGACTGGGATGCGTAATGAGAAAATGTGGCGATTCACACTAAAAAAGCATCGCCAAGAATTGGAAATCAGATAGAGCCTTAACACACACAGAGAGGACACAGGGACTGTTCCACTGTGTGATTGAAAAAAGGCAGTATATCAGACACGAGACTGCCTGATAAAACACAAAAAGACTTGGGGTCCCTGGTGCAATTACTTTAGTATACGGTCAGCACCCATCTTTAACAGGTGAGTGTTGTTAATACCAAGAAATTATATATATTCCATACTCTCTCTTAACAGACGCTGCTAATATTTCAGAGGAATTAGTCAGTAGGCTTCTAACTCTTTATCTAAAATCTAACAATTTGTTACACAATTCCCAGTCTGGCGTCTGTTCAGGGTTCAGTACTAAGACTGCTTTGCTAGAAGTTATTGAATGTATTAAATACAATTTCATTTTCAGGGGCGGCTCCTCCACGTGGGCGGAGGAGCATCGCCCACTGCTTTCTCACAGTGCAAGAGGCAGAAATATAAAATGGTATTAAGAATACCATTTTATATTTCTGCTTCTCGCACTGCGTGAAAGTAGAAGGGTTTGATTTCTGTGGTCCTGTTCCAGGCAGGGAAGGAAAGGCTTGCCCACAGTTGTGGGCGCTGACTGTTTGATTGGCCCCAGGGCCAACCAAACCAGTCATAAGCACTCTCCCGTTTTGTCCATGTAGGCAACACTCCCTCGGGTGACCTCATCCCGGCGCGACCCCCTGCCCCCCACCCGCGATTTTTGCCACCCCCAACTGGAAAATGTTGGTTTGGAGTAATCCGCTATGGTAGTCCTGCTTGACCTATCTGCCGCCTTTGAGACGGTCTTGCATTTCATCATTCTGGAGCAAATCAAATTGGCTGGCATTCAGGGTTAGCCTCTTGCATGGTTTAAATCTTTTCTTCCACCTTTTACAGCCACCCCCTAAAGCACTCAAGTTTGGAGTTCCTCAGGGCTCGGCTTGGAGCCCCACCCTTTTTAATCTATACTTAGCTCTGTTAGCCAAGCTGATAGAATCTTGAAATGTGATGGTAGTGTTCAGGAACATACTGATTAGGCCTTGACTACCTTTAAGCACTGCCTATATGGAGTTGCTGAGTGGATGAATAACAATTTTCTTAAACTAAATTCAGAAAAAACTGAACTCTTTTTTTGGACCAGGGCATCCACCTGATCCCTGTAGGTGGTGGCCAGAGATACTTAATCAACCTTGTGCTCCTTCCCCCACTGCCAAAAATGTGGGGGTTATTTTTTATTTTAATCTCTCTTTCTCATCACAAATCCAACAGGTGACTGCTGTTTGCTTCACACAGCTAAAATCGCTGTAGAAAATGCTCCACCTGATTCCATAGAACATGCGGAAAATTGTTGTACATATGATGGCAAGATCCAGATTGAACTATGCGAATGGTCTTTATTTGGGCCTTGCAGCTCCCCTAACTCACAGACTTCAGCTACTGCAAAATGCTGCTGCAAGACTGGTGTTGAGAATTCATTTGCGGCAATCGTTCCACTCAAATTTGAAACACTGCGCTGGCTGCTGATGCCGAATCGTATTAGGTTCAAAGCTCTTACTTTCGCTATCGGAGCTTTTTCAGGGTATGGATCCACTTATTTAAGCAAAGGACTCTAGCCTTACCATTTATCTAGACCTTCACAATCAAATAACCTTTGATTATAGCAAGTCACCAAAATCTGTAAGGTCAGAAATGGAGGACGAACTTTTACTTCCTCACAACTACGCTCTGGAATGCTTTGCCCATTAGCCTCCGCATGGTTCCCTCTGAGACAATTTTTTTAAAGCGGTTAAAAACGTTCCTCTTTGATGATGATTAGAAATCTGCTCCACCTCTATCAGGTCAGACTATCTGCTGTCTAGCGCCGGACACTTTTCTTGAAGCACCCGTGCACTTTATAAATACGATTTAATTAATTGATTGTATGTTTTACTTGTAAATCCTTGCAGGGGCAAATAATCATATGTACTTAAAGCTGTGTGAGGACTATGTTTTGTGTTAAAACCAATAGCAAATGTGTAGAAAAAATGAATTACCTCCTTATTCCCTGGGTGTGCATCACTGTGCCATGAACACACATCATATGCCAAGAATGGTTATCACTCTGGCAGGGCCCTTATTCTTCCAGTGATGGTCACCATCATATCAAGGATTCTCCCAGTATACCAGAAATTACCACCATTATACTAGGGCCAGCATTTTACCAAAATGGGTGGCATATCACTGATGCCCAGAAGTTGCCAAGTCTTACCAGCACTGTGCAGGGATCTTCATTTTTCCATGGTGGAGCATTATGCCACGGATGGTCCCATGTTGCCACGAAATACCACCATTATGCAATACCTAGTCTTTCACAAGGGTGGACAATGGGTTTCATCTCATGGGTTCCCACACGTTTCCAAGAATTACCACCATTGTGCCTGAACCAGCATTTTACCAGGGGTTACAATAGGCATCATCTTGCATTATCCCATAAGTTGCCAAGAATGACAGTCATTATGCAAGTGTCAGCGTTGCACCAGGAAGAATGGTAGGCACAATAGTAGCCACAACATACTACATGCATTCACACACATACACACATCATATTTTTTAAATTCCACTCTTCACTGCCATATTGATTGCCACTCCTTCTCCAGGATGCTTCTCTTTTCCTCAGGATGGGAGATGCAAGGGGCAAGTGGGAGTGACTGAGGATGGGGGACGGCCTGGCAAGCAGGAATGCCTGGTAACTGGAGAGGGTCCAGAAAGTGGGGTTATGGGACCTGGCAAGCAGAAGTGCCTGAGGGCGAGGCATTGGGTATTTGAGGAGATGTTACCCGCCAGTGAGAAAAACTTCAACAGAGCTTCGACATTTACTGACGTTATGATGGTGCAATGCCCTGCACCATATTTACAAAGTGGCATTAGGCCACATTTTGTGGCTTCACACCGCTTTGTATATATGGTATCCTTTCACACAGGTAACTGCATGAAAGGGGCGTGCAGTGGCTCTTGCTATTGGCATTCCACCACAGCACCCATTGATTTTTGATGCTGCCCCGGATTTACAAGGAAGTGTAAAATAAGGCAGCACCAAACACTAACGCCATGCAATAGCAGACGTTAGAATGGCGCAAAAAGGAGAAATACTTTTATTTCTCCTCGTTTTTGCTTTTTCTATGTGTGCTGTGCAGCACACATACAAGTAACCAATCGCCATTATTAAATGTTTATGTGCAGGAAGTGATACCTTCCTGCACATAAGTCATCATTCTCTGCAATTCAAGCACCCTTACATTGTGGTGCACGGGTGTCTGTGTTGGCGCTAGGCTAGCTATTTTCAGCGCCAGCCCTAGGAAAAACAAAATGGTGCACAGTATAGTTGTAAATTGGTTTCCCCCCTTGCTAGAATGGCCTTAAACTTTTGCTATGCAGTGAGAATGGTGGTTCCACCTTTAAACAACGTTAGTGCCTTTTCCACCAACGGGGTGCAAGGAGCCACTTTGACGAAACAACCACAATATATATTTGCCGCAAGGCATTGCTAGATGCATCCTCATTGAGGAAAAACAATAAAAATGACAACCTTAACTGAGGTTGATTTTGCAGTTAGAGAAATGGGTTGTTTCACCTGCCCATAAATCATTTAATCTAGTTCCCTTGTGTAGTCTAAATGGTGATGCATTTCTAACGAAACATCTCCCTCATGCACTAAAAAAAGTGACTGTCTGTTAGTCCTACCTTTCTGTCTTTCTTGCTCTCTATCCCTTTACCTTCCATCTCCCTCTTTCTTTCTTCTTCTCTTTCTCCTCCGTTTTTCTTCTTTGTCTCTCATTGGCTCTATCTCTTAATCTCACTCTTTCAATTTTCTTTCTGTAACTCGCTCTCTCTCGTTTTCATTCTCTCTCAATATACATATATCGTTTTCTTTATTTCTCTCACTTTCTCTTTCTTACTATCCCTAACTCTTCTCGTTCTTGTCCTCTTAATCTTTCTCTCTCGGTAGCTCTTTCTCTGCATCTGCCTCTCTCTGTAGGTCTCTCTCTCCGTCTCTATCTCGTGCTGTCCTCCTTACGTGGGGAATGAGATTTGTAGCAGATAATCAGCAAAGATGGTTTCCAGCATATGAGTCATTCTGCAAAATCAGACATTACCTGGAACCAATGATGACGAAGCACATTGAAAAGGAAGAAGCACATTTGAGCATTCAGTTGTTTATTTACCAGCAAATCAAATTTCACTCCTTGTGATCACGTCTCTGCATTTATTCACCGATGCTCTTCATCACCACTATTCCTTCTTCCTCCACCCCATTCCATATCAACAATAGAGAAGGAAAAGCATTCAGGCAGTGCCACTGGAATTACAGGTTTGTACGGTCGCAGCATTTTTAGCATAGTTATGGATTTACTGCACCTGCCACATAATGTGCAGATTTCATCCAAAACATGTTGTATGTGTCTCAAACGGTCCTGTAGCTACTAAAAGCACACAACACTTAGAGCAATGCTGTGTCAGGCACTTCACAAAGACGAACTGGTTACCTTGCAGTAGCCTAGCTTTGCATTAAACTGGAGCTAAGGAGGTGAAACCTTTGCCCAGACAGGATTACTGTCCCAAATTGATGAAGGGATTTTCTTTATAGTATGAAACAAATCTGCTTTATTTAAATGTAAATCAGACAAGGTGGAGATGATAATTACTTCTTTGTCATGAAATGCTTTGCCTGATTATTCATGCAAATGTATTTTGCCCCACAAACAGCAGTTATTTGAAGAGGGATCTCGCTCTACTAAAACCTCTATAACATATGTTTCTCTTTTTAAGGTGTAATGTGTTGAATCCTATTCATATGCAATGCACACATGTAAAATAATGTTCTGCAAGGAGAGATTCTTAGTGGTAAGAAGTGCTTCTAAAGGCTTATATTGTTCACACTTAAAACAGCCCAAACTGAATGAATGCTAGTTCTAGATCATAGCTCTCAAACGAAGAAAAAACGATGCACAGCACACTTATTAATACGCAAAATGTGCACAACACTTTATGTTCATATTTTACTATGGGCGTTTAAGGGACAGTAAATATTTAAATTGTCTTCCTGATCTCCCATGCAAGAGAAAATGATTATTAGTTGGCAAATAACATTTGTCAGATCTGGTGTAAGAATAAAACATTTCATCAATAAGAAACCTTTGTATTTTCCACAACAGTAAGCTCTATCACTGTGGGGTAAAATAATGAAATAGGGAGATGCTTTTCCACTGACAGTGCTGCATGATAAGGTAAACTATCTTTTTCCTTGATATTTAGTCATCCCTGCCACATAATTAGGGCCTGATTTTCTCCATCATTCCAGTAGCCCCAAGTACAGGGCACTGGCCTACTGTGTTTACAAATTAAATCTGCAATCTGCTAACTTCAGTCACTGTGCCTTTGGTTTCAATAGCTTGCTCCGCTGTCTTTTTACTGTACTTCCACCCATTTCATCGTTAAGTAGAATATAAGTAGATACTCCTTTGTTGCTCACTAGAACAGATCATAAACAGTCACTCTTAAACTAGAAACTTACAATTCATTTTTAGACACTCTTATTCTAGAATCCAACCACACCATCTTTAGTCACTGAGATTATGACAGCACCATCCATTACCGACATCTATTACTTATTATTATAAAACTGTACTGAATAGAATTACCTTGCTTCCTTTTTGTTTTCCTCCCATGTCTTTGCGGTGCTTAAATCGTTTCCCATGTACTTCTCAATCTATAGGTATACCCTCTTTAGCCATTTCATCATCACCATCATATTGTTTAATTATTTTGTGACTTTACCTTATCCTGTTTTAATAAATTGTTAACACTCTACAACTCTCAAACTCTTGCCATTTACCTGTTACCAGTAAGCCCTTAAATTTACACCCTAAACCTCATGCCATGCCCCTTGCACTCTTACCCTTAAGCCCTTATATACAAAGGATTTACTTGCCAGCTTGGCTTCACAAACTTAACCGGTTAACCCTTCCCCTTATATCTGTAATACCTTATCCCTAACCCTTCACCTCCTTACTCCTTGCCCCATTCCTTTACTCCCTTATTCTTACCTCTTACGTTTACAGTTAAATCCTTCTCCTTAACCCCTCACTTTTAACCTTTAACGCTACCACGTATTATAAAAATAGTATCCATATAATATTACTTATGTTTTTTTTAACTATATTACGTACAAAGAAATTGCAAATGATAAAATGATTTACGATGAAATTGTACTCCACTAGGTAATGGCATGAATGCAAACACATGGCACCTTCCATATAACCTGAGTATAGCATTTGTAATCACACTAAAACTAGAAACTGGGGGGGCGTGGCTTGAACGCCGCATAAGATGGCGGCTTGACTTCGGAGCTCCGTCGACCGACTTCCAAAATTGGCCCGTTTTGCCTAGCTGCATCGATTTAAACCTTGCTCCAATGCTGCTGCAACCTGTGCGACCATGAGGTGAGCTCTGGGAGCTACTTTGTCACCTCCTACCACGCTCTTTTCGAGAATTTAATGCCGAAAATCGGCCCGTTTTGGTCACGGCCGCCATTTTGTTTTTGTTAATATCGCGCTAATGCCGATTTTCATCAGTACAAAGCCCCTGGACACTTTCTTATGCCCATTTTAACTTTCTTGTCTTTACATGCCTCATGGAACATGTTCTTTTGCTTGTATTTTTCTATTTTTGTGCATTCCTTCTCTGCTCGCGAGTTTTGTTGCCGCCATTTTGTCGATGGTGATAGAAGGAAACCTCAATTCTCTTCAGGCTGACTCTACAACGGACTTATAATGCTCTTTTAATGCTCTTAGGTCTTTAACTTATTTTAGTCATACTTACACCCTCATACACTTTAGACTCTGCATGATTTTTAAGAGGCTTTTCAAGTGGCTTTTGATTCTTCATTGACTTTACACGTCCTATATGGGGAAATTGCGCAACTTGAAGCTTTCTACAACTGTTCAGTCCCGCAACTGTTCGGATTCCGACTCAACTCCCCCGGGCATGGAAGAAACTGTGTCACAGAAGCCTGATTTTACACCTGGGGCAATTTAAAAAACGCAGCCTTCAAGCAAACGACTACAGCCTGCGTCAACAAAGCGTTTGAAGAAAGACCCTCCGTCTCCAGGTGTTTCCGCAAGTTCTGTTCCCGCTAATTCTGCCTCCATGGATCTCCTTTTGGAAGAAATTCGAGCGCTGAAACCATTTATGACTGAAACCACAAAAACTTTGCAATTTTTTGACGATAAATGGTCCTAGTTGGAATCCTGTGTTCTTCTTGTGGAACAATCGACGGAATCCCTTCAATCTTCATGTTCTCGAATCATCACTCTGGAAAAAGACATCTCACTTCTTAAAAGGCTGGCGGAGGATTTGGAAAATCGAAATCGCAGGAATAATCTTCGAATTTATGGTCTTCCGGAGCACACGGAGGGGTCAAACCCAACTGAGTTTTTTCAATATTTCCTGCCAAAGCTTCTGGACCTCCCTGCTTCTTCAGTTTTCAATATTCAACGAGCACATAGACTGGGTCCAAAGATCTCCTCTAAACCTCGAGGCGTCATAATGCTGTTCCTACAATATATGGACCTCCTTCAGGTTCTATCTGCAGCTAAAGCTAAAAAGCAAATTGTTTGGGAAGGTCATCACCTATATTTATCCCAAGATGTGGCTAAAGTAACAGCAGATCGACGCAAGCAGTTTTTGGATATGCGGCCAAAGTTGCGTGCTCTTAATGCGAGATTTGGATTACTTCATCCCTGCCTTTTCAAAGTCACCTATAAAGACAAAACTACGACTTTTGAGGACCCTTCTGCTCCGCAAGAATTTCTTCGACGCCAAGGAGCTGATGTCAGGGACACTTCAAGACCTGTTTAACTGTCGTCCTTAAATTTTGCGTCCTCAACTGTTTTTTTGTCTGTTTTTTCTACCGTTTTCTTCCACACGTGTTCACCTTTTTGTGCTTTTATGCTTCTGTACCCATGTTTATATTCTTATTCTTGTTTTGTTCCCTTATGGGCAATCTTCCTGTTTTGGTAATTTTGTACTTATTTTCCTTTTTCTTCATAGGTATATTTTGTTCCTTTTGTCCCCGATGTGGCTTATAAGTCATATACTTTGCGGTGTTATTTCGGATGTTTGGTGACGTTCGTTTTCGTTGTTCCTGTCGTCATCTTCTGGCGTCGTCATCCCCGTTCTTCTTCGTTCTGTATTTGTAGGTATGTTTTTTCATTGTGTCTTTTTTTCTTGCTTTCTATTCCTCTCTTTCATTATGCTTTTCTCTCTGTCTGCTCATTCTCCTGGCTTTACACTTATCCTCTTCTTTCCTATCTCTCTCTTATTCTTTTTTCTTCTTCCTTCATAATTGCACACCTTGTGATCTCTCTGTTTTCTCTATTTATACTCTTACCATGTCTGTTCCTACTTATTTCAATTCCTTCTCTCTTGCCTATCTAATGGTTTTTCTTTACATAATTTTGTTGATTCAAAATCCGAGTTGTTACATGGAACGTTAAAGGGGTGAATAACCCTATTAAAAGGCAGCGGGTGTTATCCCATTTAGCTAGACTTAAGGCGGATGTAGCGCTTCTCCAAGAGTCCCATCTCTCTGAAGCTGAGACCTTGAAACTCAAGCGTTGTTGGGTGGGTCATGTGTTTCATTCTCCTGCTTTAGGTGAGAAAAATGGAGTTGTATTATTATGTCATAAAAAGTTAAACGTTTCTCTTGTTTCTCAAGAATGTGATGCTGAGGGTCAATGGATATTGGTTAAGTTAAACATAGATAAGATTCCTGTAGTTATATATAATGTTTATGCTCCTATGGGCATTGATAGATTGTTTTGGCCTGAAGACTATGTTATTTTCGGTGGTGATTGCAATCAAATACTAGATCCTTTTTTGGACAGGAATTCCAGTGCCAAGTTTTCCAATTCCAAAATGCATTCTCAATTCACTGCTTCTATTCACAATAATGCTCTTGTTGATATTTGGAGATTATGTAACCCAGACCATAGAGAGTACAGTTTTATTCTCCCTCACATCACTCGCAATCCCGTATTGATTATCTCTTTTTAAGCAAGCCCCTAGCCCAACTTACCCTTCATTCAGACATCGGATCCATTTTAATTTCAGATCACGCTCCCGTTTTTGTAGATATTGATCTCCTTCCTTTTTCCCCCAGTCCTGGACAATGGAGATTCAATAACTCCCTTCTCCTCGACCCTTCCTTTTGTGTCAAGTTTAATACTTTTGCTACAGAATTTTTGACCTTAATCAAACCCCATGATTCCCCTTTTGTAATGGTGTGGGATTCCTTTAAAGCGGCCGCTAGAGGTTTTATTATTAATTTGGTGTCTCAGAAGAAGCAAGCCCAAACCAAATCAGCCCAACTTTTAGATAATATTAAAAAACTCGAATATCTCTATTATCAGTCCAACACTGAATCTTCCCTTAAAGAACTTATTGATGCTAAATTTGCTTTTAATAAATTTACCACAACCGCTGCTTCAAACACTTTACTGAAGTGTAATTCTTGGTATTACGGTGGTCCAAATAAAATGGGGAAATTATTGGCCAATTATCTTAAAATACGGAAAAACAGACAGAAAATTGATTCAATTCAAAGCTCCGATGGCCCATCCTTGTTTAAAGATAAAGATATTCTAAACGAATTTGTCTCTTTCTATAAAACTTTATACACTCCTGAAATGCCCACTGATTCGGCTGATTTACTTTCCTATTTCCAGAATATTCCCTCACCCCCTTCTGCCCATGTTAACTTTCTTTCTCTAGACTCTGAGATCTCTCTTTCAGAACTCTCCCGAGCGGTTTCCTCATTGAGACAATGTAAGGCTCCTGGCCCTGACGGATTTACCATTGAGTTCTATACTTCCTTTGCCTCCCTTCTCCTTCCAAAATTACTTACGCTATTTCAATCCTTTTCTGATTCAGGCTTTTCTCAAGGGTCCTTTCAAGAGGCTTTGATTTGTCTAATTCCTAAGGATGATAAAGATCATACGTTATGCAAAAATTATCGCCCTATTTCATTAGTAAACACAGATTATAAAATCTTTGCAAAAATTTTAGCTCTTAGAATGGATCCTCTTCTTCCTGACTTAATTGGCCCAGAACAGTCAGGCTTTGTTAAAGGTCGTCCTTCATCCGATAATTCACGTGTGTTTTTTAATATCTTAAGTAAAGCTCCTTCACTTTCTCATCCTCTGGCTGCCATCTCCTTAGATGCTGAGAAGGCTTTCGATAAGATTGGTTGGGACTTTATGTTGAATGGGCGGGTTTTCCCCCAAATTTATTTCTCTCATCTCTTTACTCTATTCGAGCCCTCGCGCTTCCATATTTGCAAATGGTATGGTTTCGGATTATTTTCCTTTGCAAAGGGGAGTGAGACAAGGTTGTCCTTTGTCCCCTTTTTGTTTGTTCTAGCTTTAGAACCTTTTCTCACTAAAATTAGAAATGATGTTAATGTTTCTGGCTTTCAATTCGGCTCCCAACAAGTTAAACTCTCGGTTTATGCCGATGATATTCTCTTGTATTGTTCTGATCCTCAATCTTCTCTTCCGTTTTTCATGCAACAGGTCTCTTCCTTTTCTAAGGTTTCTGGTTATCGTCTTAATGTCGATAAATGTGAAATTTTACCCTTGAACTCTCTCTGTCAAAAACACCTTTTCGAACACTCTGGTTTCTCTTGGCAACCTTCGAAAATTAAATACTTAGGAATCTGGTTTGCCCCTCTTCTATCTGATACTCTTAAAATTAATTTTGATTATATTTCTAAAAAACTAACTGATGCCATTACACGATGGAACCCTCTTTTTCTCTCTTGGTGGGGGCGTCTTGACTCTATCAAAATGATGCTGGCACCAATCATATATCATTCCTATCCACATTCCCTCTCATTATTTTAAGACAATCGCCTCCATTCTTCTAAAAAATGTATGGAAAGGTAAACGCTCTCGTATTGCTATTGCTTCCTTGAAAAAAGATAAATCTTTTGGCTGACTTTAACTCTTATCATATTGCCTTCTCTTTGAGGCAGGCTACTCAATGGCTTTCTTCGGACCTTCCTTTTTATCCTCCTCTCTGACTACAGATAGAGTCTTCCTTTCTTCACCCTTTTGACTTTAATGAAATACTAGCCTTTACATCCAATGTGTCTTCCTTGCGTAATCCTATTATCTCTTATTCTCGTAAACTTCTTACTCCTCACTTGGACTTCTCTTACCCATCTTCTCTTTCTACTCATTCACAACCCATCTGGCACAATAAACATATTAAGATTTGGAATTGTTCCATTTTTTGGAAGTCTTGGCACTCTCGTGGTTTGAAATGGATCTCCCAACTCGTCTGCTCTAATCTCCCCCTTTCTTTTGCTGACCTCCAATCACAATTTTCTCTACTCTCCTCTTCCAGCTCACAATATTCTTCACTTTGTACTGTTCTTCGCCAATATCTCCGTTCGCTTCCCTCGACTAATGACATTCCCAATCTTCTTCGTCCCGTTTCTTCCGCATTGGATATCCTTCCATCTGCATCCTTCCTTTATAAATCCTTTCAATGCGTGATGGATAGAGTTAAATCAAAGGTTGAATTGGCCTGGGAAAAAGACTTTTCACGGGATTGGTCTATTCCCTTATGGGACAAGATTTGGTCAAAATTACATAAAACCTCTAGAGCTGCAAATACCACCCAAACCCTTTACTTCATTTATAATCGTACTTTATTTACCCCACTTACTTTATCAACCTTTTCCTCTGATACTCCCTCCACTCATTGGTCCTGCCCATGCCCTTCTGCAGATTTAAAACACATGTTATTTGACTGCCCACCTATTTCCCGTTTTTGGAGATTGGTATGGATCCAACTTCAAAAGAATTTTACATTTCAATCCCCCTTTTCCTTTGTGAATATTTTTCTAGGTTCCCTCTCCCCTATCTTTCCCCAGCCCTCGCAACACTATGCTTTATTAGACCTCTTAATAGCCGTTGCTTTTCATCTCATTACTTCCAATTGGAAAAGAGCTGCTGATGTCAATTTTCGAGCTTGGTGGAATGTGGTTTGTTTCCATCACAGGCTTGACACCAATTTTGTTACCCCCATTTCCCTTGCAATCAAACGTGATCTTTTATGGCTCCCTCTAACCACTTACTTGTCCCTAATTGCTTCCTCACCACCCTCTTCCCAAATTGCAACAGTTGAAGTTTGGAAACATCCATGATTCCTTCCAATGCCTTTCAACATTTTTTCTGATTGTATATTTCATAGTATTTTCAGTTTTTCTGCATATATTGTTTTTTCTCTTTATCTTCTGATTGATACATAATATTTTAATATGTTCTTGCATATATGGGATGTTACTTCAAGATTGTAATTTTTGATTGTTTCTTCATTTCTTGTCTTTGCTTCTTTATCATTCAATAAACTCAAACTTAAAAAAAACTAGAAACTGAACTTCCATCTTCAGTAAGGTGAAACTATAACTGAACCCTTTTATCTTTAGTGACTGGAAAAGTATGCCTCCTTCTTCACTCACTCTCAGTTAATAACTAGACGACCTTCAACCACCGTTAATCTACAACCAGACAACCCTAAGCTCGGCACCAAACAAGTACTTGACCACCCCTTTTGTAAGAAGCTAATTATGAGTTGCATGGTACTGGGGCGACAGAAATATCACATGCAATTTTACCATTACTGGTCAGTAGAATTGTCCAATGAAGTGCAATTCTGACTAGGACCCGTGAAATAGCTAATAACCATGTTGGATCAATTTTCCTATCTTAAGACCACACAGAATTCACCCCTCCATGGAATTTTACCACACACATATTCTATCTGCTTTGAGTAGGTTGTAAATGTATAGATGGACCTGTGAGTGCGGTGGGGTGTGAGAGATGGGGACAGGGGACTAGGATATGAAAGGGGAAGTTATTTTCTAGTGGGAAGGCTCCTCCCACTTAAAAACAAAATGCAAAAGGAAGATTGACTGCTGCCGCAGCCAAAGCCCAATCCAAATTTTCCAGGCAGAATTACCAGCTGAAAAAATCATGTCATGTTCTCCCTAACCTGGTAAAACCAGGTGTGGAAAATCCTTCCAATTTATAATCAGGTTGATCAACATTAATTTCACTCCACCTAAATTGAAATCAGGGTCTTTGTTTTTTTTAAAAGTTTGCCAGAAACAGCACGTAATTAAAAAATAAGCGGATTTCCCGTCTGTTCTATTCAGAGTTTGATTGGGCTATTCTCAGAGAGATTGAAGATGTTCTATCTAGTCCGTTTCTTTTCTCGACCAGATGACCGAACTTGGCTAGATTATATTCCAGACCAACGGGGTTGTTTTGGGTGTATACTTGTTGAGTATACATTCTAAATAGGTTGGATATGACATCCATCACTTTTCATTGGATGTCTGACATCTGTCAAATCTAAATAAGCAGTGTAGTTTAGAACATGTACTAACCGAATTCAGTCATCATTTTAAGAGTAGAAGCAGACTACATAGAACATCTACAAATCTTCTTAAGCTAGCGTTTAAGCATCCATTTTTTTTAAACGTAATTTGTATTACTTTGCTAGAAAGTCCCAATGGGTACACCAGTGATAACATGAGCTTGTGCCTCTGTCCACACACTATGGGTTAGCACATACCAACTTTTTCATCATTTTAGGCATAGACATTTTACCCACTACCCAGTGTCAGATTGGTCCAATGACAGGTCCATCTAGGTAGGATGGTAGGGGTGGTCATAGTCAATGGGGCATGTGACTAATTACATACATAACTGTAGCTGTAAATATAAACAGGACATAAACAAGGACAGAAAAACGTAATTTGGAAAGAAAATGAAGAAAGTAATCTTGAGTTAGGTGTTATCTTGTGGGTTGTCATACACAGTATTAAATGTATTCTCTACGAGGGAGCTGGCGTCTCTAGGAACTATGCTTGGGTATCTAGATCAGCCCTGGGGAAGGGGATCATGGAACCAGTGCTAGGGCAGATGGTTTAGAAATCAATTCCTACCCTGTAGAGATCCCGCTTCGTCTTCCCTATCCCCTCGCTCCCCGGGCAGAGACAGTCCTCCTCATGCCGTAAATCATGGGGCCGTCCTGTGTCATGGAGCTCCATGCCTGTGCGTGCTCTGTGATATTCAGGCCTCCCCCCATGGGGCAGATGCTTTGCAGCCCTCCCACTTCAGCACTTCAGCGCTCCAGCGGTGAAGGGCGGGGCCACGGGGAACCCTCTAGGAGATGCCACTTGGAGAGGATCAGGGATTAATGGCAGGTCAAGAAATGTAGATATCATTGCTTTCACTTTTGGCAAAGGGAAGTGCCCCAACCCCTTAACCATCCATGCCTGTTCTCCCTAAGATTCGAACCATGCTACCTTCTGATACTCATAAGCCAAAACCTGTTTAAAACCTTTTCTAGGACCTCAAACATGTGAGTTATAATCAAGTTTTTCCATAATTCTCACTGTCATTTATATTTCTGTCCACTCTCAGACTTTGTGTTCAATCCACTTGTCAAACATAAAGCAGAATGTTAGCGTGGCATGTTACACTGTACAAAACAGACCACGCTATGTCCACTATCAATCTTGTTTTCTCCTGTGTATGCTGGCTTTGCATGTTAATCTTTTCAGCATTTATCTTCTACTTCAACTTCGCCTTTGTCTGCCCGATGTTTATAGTGTCAAAGTTTTATAAACAAAAGAAAAATCAAAAATCACGAAAGGCAGCAATTTGCAAGTATACCCTGCCATGCGGTCATCATGTATTCATGGAATGTTTTGAAACCCAGGGTTTTCATACCTAAATCCAGGATGGACTAACTCATGCAGGTTTTCAGGAAAATCACTGGAACATCTGAATGGGTTATATTTATATTTGTTTTAAATAAATAAACAGAGATTCTGAAAATCTGCTTTGGATCTGGTTCTCATGGATCAAATGTGGGCACCTACATCAATGGAATTCCATATCACAAATTATCAGTTAGCACAAACAGTTTGTCCATGTTTCGTGCAAAGTCTACACATACATTAAAACAGTGATTCTTGCAATGGTGGCCAAAGCACTGCGTAATTATCAGTGAGCTTTAAACAGGGTGCATGTCACGTCTACAAATTCCAGGTTTGTCTACACCCATAGAAAACACAGATGCCTGCAGAAATCACTTTTCCAGCATCTGCTACATTCACATTTACATATATAAAACACATATTCCTGCACAGATTACTGGATACATTACGCCACAAAAAAACACTTGTGCATGCATGCATGTTGGAAATCGAGGCAGTATCTGTGAGGCCTGCACAAATAACATGACTACACTTGTCCTTCACTGGGAACCAAACACCCCAATGTAGCGCTTGACTCTCAGAGGGTAGCGTTGCAGAGCAATCTAAGGCTTACTCAAGGGAGGTGGTGTGGGCTAGTAATCACCATTTACTAGTACGCAGAAATAACACTCAATGATTGTTTGTCCCATCTGCACTTTGCTTTATAAAAGGAAGAGTACATTTATTAAACAAAGGAAGAGTACATTTATTCAACACACATAAAACACAATACTATGCAACAATTTACAAATATTCATAACCTGTTGGAATCATTTTGTGACATTGCATAACATTTCCACCCCTCCCGCAGGGGTGGGGTGGGGTTTAGTACCACCACTCCCATGTATGCACATCATCTTGCCCCCTAATACAGTGGGTTGAACATAGCCTGGTATGAGGGCCTTGCCCAATGGCACCATCCTAGTGGCGACACACCCCATTATCTTAACAAGCATTTAAAATAGGCACACCTGCCCTGGTGACACATAACCCTGACTGAGCATCTCATACTGACTATACAGTATATACCTCTACATTGTAGTGGCTAACAGTCTGGGTTGTTCCTCACCAATGCAGTAGCAAGAATACATGTTTGGGCATCACTTAGAATGACAGTACTCATCACAGTTAATCACAGTTATAATGCATTGCAATTAAAGCCATTAAAAGGCATCATAATTAAAATCACAGGATTAAGCATATACATCCAGGCACCCTAGCAGGAATGTCCAGCAACTTAACCCACTTTGCTTATGACTTCACATTACACATGTACTTCACATTACACGTGTGACTTTCAGTCCCTCAATAGAAATAACATTGGTAAATGCACTCTCGTGCAATTGCGCCTCTTTACCTCCAGGGGATGCCCTTCTCCAGACATCCCCAGCACAGCCCTCCAAACCTTGATGCAATCCTTAATGCACCCCCAGCCGTAGAACAAAAGTTCCAGCCCCGAGATACTGTTGACTGCTGGCTGAGCCCTTGAGGGGTTATTTCGTTCCAGTGCCCCAGAGACGTCTTCTCTTCATGCTGGGCGAGACTGCTTTGCTCCTGCAGGTCCCCCTGCACGTTGGCACCCATTTATCAGTGTACCCATTCTCCTGGGACCAGCTCAAGTCGAGATAAAGCTGCTTTCCCCTGCAGGCCGGTCCGGGCCTGCAAGGCATTATGGGGCGCTCTTCCCCTTCGGGTGAATTCCTTTATGAGCGGCTCTCCTGCTGTACCGGGGAGAGATGTGCTGCCCCCTATGGAGGTCCTGCGCCTTATCAGCCCCCCGTAGGGGGGCACAGTCCCACCAGGACCCCTCCAGTGCCAGGTGATTTATTGCAGTTTGGAGAGCCCAGCTGCTCCATCTGCCTCTCTCCCTTCTTGGGGGCCCGGTCCCATCTGGGCACCCCACATAGAGGGCAGCCCAGGGAGCCCACCCCTGGCTGCCCTCGGCAGCTCCACAACTGGCCAGCATCCTTGCGTGCTGCCGCGGGAGGCAGCACCTCTAGGCAGACTAGGCGGCTGCCTCCGGTCTGGCGGGAGCTAGGGGGAGTTGGGAGCCAGGGCCCCGGGGCACCTTTACGGGGGGCCCTCCGCCCAGCTCACTGGGATTGTTCGAAATGGCATCATTCAGGGGTCTCATGCTACATGGTCTCTGAAAAGCCCCCTTCCCCCCTTGCTGCCTTCTCTCCAGAACAGCTTGGTGCCTGGTACCAGGTGACAGCTGCTGATGGATAACCTGCAGCTCCACCCACCCTCTCTCCCTCTTGGAGAGGAGAACCTTGCCCTTGGAATGCTTGCCGTGAAGGGCCAGGTCTCAGATTCTACAGCTTGCTTCAGCCTGGCAAGGGTAGCCCCAGTCAGGCTCTGGTTATGAGCAGAGTCAGAGGATTATGATATTTCTGGATGACCCATAAGCAGTACATATATGGTTTTGGACTCAGCAGATTGCTTATTTTCCCACCAGTTACAGTGTACGTTGGTTCGTGTCTGGAATTTGTAGGCCATAGGGAAGTAAAACTATCTCATGTGATCCCCATCCTTGTAGGAGAATAATGGAGTGGTCCTTCAGTGAAAACAGTAAAGCACACTGACCTTCCCTTACATGTTTCTTCCCATTGTATAGAGCCTATTCCATGTCACCACCCAGCCCTGCATAATTCCTGCCACACCATTCTATCTGTACCTGCTCCTGGGCTGCGCATGCCAGGAATCTCCCCCGCGTATCCCCTACAGTGTGCACACGCATGTACACATGTGTCTGCATGTAACCAGCCCGGTGCCCCTTACTCCGGCTGCACCAAAGCTGCCAACTCTCACCAGGGGGACACTGGGAAAATCCACATGCAGTCTCTTTCAGCATGAATTCACTGTGGGTGAGTCCCAACTTATGAGGCTCTTCAACAGTAAAAGCTCAACATTTAGGTGTTCGAAAAGCGAAAAATCCAGCTGCTCAGATGGTCAGAACTACCATATAACAATGCACAAATAGTATAAGCCTACATAAATGACTCATTTTTGCCAACCATGAACGCATCATCTGAATACCACCATAAACCACCAAGCCCAGCCTCTTGGACTCTGGTGCTGCACAGAACGCAACCATCTCCCCATTCCTTTCCAACATCTATCTCAGCCTTCTGTCTCTGTGGTTTTAGTCCTTTGCTCTTTCTTACTTTAACTATGGAGATGACATTAAGACATTCAAATTCCAAGTCATAGATAACAATAAAGGTGCAAGTCTGACACCTTACCTGATCGCTATGGAAGACTGGTTGACCACAAACAAACCTAAGCTCAACCCCGATAAAACAAAATCCTCACATGAGAAACTGGTCACCAATACAAAGATCCCTTGCTGATCTCTAAGGCTTAAGACAGGCACCCTTTCCGATGAGCCAAGTAAAAAGCATTATAATCGTCCTTGGAGCAGACCTCAAAGAGGAACTCCAAGTAGATGCTTTGGTGAAATCGTCTGCAAATAGGCTCAATATATTGTGATAGAATTTTCCTTACTTGCTCGCCTGGAACACAAAACTGGCTTAACCTAGGAGCATAGTAAGCCCTCCTTAACAAATTAAAACAGGTGTAAACCTCTGCAGGCACTCTGAAGTCTTAGACTCAAAGATCACTCTTTGACAGCCCTTTTGATTTTGTATGGGACAGTCATATGGCATGAGACATATTGCATGACAAAAATGTCACAACCACAACATCAACCTAGCCACTACTTCGCAGGGTAGGTCTCGGAAAGGAGATGTGTAGTGAAGGACAGTAAAAATATACTTACCTTGCAAACATATTGGATGCGCTATTTTGTAAGCTGATACTGTCGATCTCAATACCGGAACTTAAAGCCTTCTGCACTGGCTTCCAGTTTTTTGCCAAATTGGTTTAAAGTCAATGCTTTTAATGTACCTAAAATGATAAGGAATCGAGCCAAGATCCTGCCAGCAAAAACTTTCAACACACCATCAGAGACACAGCCTACTTTCCAAACTACTCATACAAACCAAAGTACAATGATTCATCAAAAGCTGGCTGTTGATGAAGCTAGAAACGATTTCCCCACTCCCCATCCAGATGAGGAAATTAAAGAGCCACCTTGTTCTCTGGAAAGAAATAAAGTAATGGGTCGTCAACTTTTAGACCCAGGCTTGAGTTTTAGTACCACAAAACATAACACCCACCAACTGTCCTTTGCCCACTGGGCTCACTTGACTAGGCCACGATGAAATCACCAATGTATTTGCTGTGGTTGTGTGAAGTTTGATCCTCTAATTCAGTACACTCCTAATGCACTATATTCTGCAGCACGTTTCTCTCAAAAAACATATCTGTTATGTGGTCGCTCTTTTGTTATTCATGAGATTTGTTTGTCTGCTCTTTTCCCACTTTTGTTTTCCCGCAGTTTTCCAACTTTATCCTCCAGCCCCACCACATTTGTTTACCATCCCTACTGAGGGCTGGTCCTGGGCATGGCCCACCTGACAATGGGCCTCTGGGGTAAAGTGGCATTCATCCCCACTCTCTAGTACAGAGAGGTCATGTTCTTATGAGTTTCTGCCCATGCATTTTCCCTGTTTGGCCTGTTAGGACCATGGAGATCTTTTGCAACTTCAACAATTGCCTTTCACTGCTCCAGGAGCCCCTCCCTCTTTTTACTGTTAATTTCAATGCATTCCTCCCATAGTCTATGGTGGCATTGCCACCATTTGAGGGAGTGCCATAAACCCATATTCTGGTGATGTTTGTAAGTTTCTTGAGTTGTGCTTCTGTTGCCTTGGGTGAAAACCATAGACCTTCTGCTCAGCAGCAGTAATTTACTCCCTAGTACCACAGCAATACTCTGAGAGGTAAGGGATAGCACTCCCACCAAACTTCTACTTTTCAGTCCGGTGTGTGGAATACAATGTGCGTGAATCATTCAATAATAATCTAACAAATCTTAACAAATGTTTGCACACACACAACACTGGAAAGTTTGCATTGATGCAACGATAGTGCTCGTGAGTAACCCATGTACATCACCGACCTCTTCTTACATCGGTCACAGTACAACTTTGAAACATAGCTCAACACTGGTGCACATCTTTACACAAATCATTGTGTGGCACTACTGGGATTTCCAACCACAGGTCTGTATCCCACAGGGCACATCCATCATTCAGTTTTGGCCAATTAAATATATATTTTATAATAGGACGTTGAAACTGGCAGGTAGTCCCAGATTCGTTTTTAGGCCGAGCCTAGCGGCAGAGTGCATGCGCTGCTCGCTCTGTGAGACTGCTGTAGTAGAGTATGGGAGAGAAGCTGTGCCCACTCTCATCCCATATTTTTTATTGGCCTGTGTCATTGTATTTCGTAAATGCTGCCTTTGGATTAGTTAATAGGCTTGTTAGTCCCTCCTTAGTACAGCCTTGTCTTCATTCGTACCCTCCTATGGCGACTGACCCCTTTACTTCGATTGTTAAACGGGACCTGTTATTTAATCTGTGAGCACTATTCACTTTATTGAGTTTCTCTTACTGCAGGCTGGACATGCGCTGCTTCAGCTGAAACCGCTTGTAAAATGGATTTAGAAATGATTAGCGAAAGTCATGTGAATTCCAGGTAGCACATAATCCTGTGCTAATGGGCTGAAGCTGACAACAGCACATCTGTGTTACATGTCAACTGTACTAAAGTCACCTGACTGGTTGTTTTTAAAAGCCTGTTTTATTTACAACACTACCACCACCAATAACACCACCACCACCAATACCACCACCATCAATACAACCACATCCACCAGTATCACCACCACCATTACCACCACTGCCAATACCACAACCAATACCACTACCACGGCCGGCCAGTAACTCCACCGCCAATACCACCACCACCAATACCACCACCATCAACACCACCAATACCACTACCACCCCCACCACCACCAATACCACCCCTCCACCACTACCAATACCACCAATACATCACCAATACCACCACTACCAATACCACCAACACCAATACCACCACCACCAATACCATCAACTTCAATACCAAAACCACCACCACCAATACCACCAATACCACCACCACCAATACAAACACTACCAATACCAACACCACTGCCAATACCACCAATACCACCACCATCACTAATACCACCACCAATATCACCTACACTAATACCACCAATATCAATATCACCACCTCCTCCACCACCAATACCACCACCAACACTCCTACCACCAATACCACTACCACCAGTACCACCACCACCAATACCACCACCAATAACACCATCACCAATACCACCACCACCACCAATACAACCACTACCAATACCACCACCGCCAATACCAATACTACCACCAATACCAGTACCACCACCACAAATACAATACCACCACCACCCCACCAATACCATTACCACCACCAATACCAGTACCACCACCACCAATACCACCACCACCAATACCAATACCACCACCACCACCAATATTACCACCTCCAATACCACCAATGCCACCACCCCCACCACCAATACCACCAATACCGGACCACCAATACCACCACCACCACCAATACCACTGCTCCCAATACCAATACCACCACTACCACCACCACCACTACCACCACCATCACCACCATTGCCACCAATACCAATCCCACCACCTCAGCGCCTCTCGCTCACTAGTAATAGCAGGGACACTGTACGAGGCCGGAGCTGCAGCCGAGACCATCCCTCCCTCCATGCCTGCCATAAAGCACAGCCTGCCATGCATCAGGAGGTGAAGCCAGGGCCCTAATACAGCTGGAGTCTTTTTATTAGGACAAAGATAGCAATGACATTATGCAATGCCACACTGCACACTCAAATCACGGAGTGGGCAGGAACTACCCCCTCCCCCTTCCTCCTGAGCCGCAACAGTGTAATCACAGAGTGAAAGTTGTTAGAGCGCGTTATTAGTGTTTATAGCTTGGATCATATGTAACTCTCACTTCACACTTTCTGATATTTACAATCTAACAAGCGGTCGAGAAGGCCCTTTATTGCAATGCTATTGGTCTCTCATTTGGTAGAATTTAAGCTATTAGTATTGTAAATGACAATGCCTTTTCTTTATGTTTTAAAACTCAACACATAAATAAAAGGCATTGTCATTTGCAATGCCAATAGCTCAAACTCGCTTGAATGTGAGACCTTTTGCATTGCAAATGCTTGTTTAGATTCTGGGAGAATTACATCCACTGAAGGCAGAGGAATATTTACTAACATGATGAGCTGCTTAATGTGCACACTACGTCACTGGTACAGCTGCCATCTTGTAAAGGTCTGCTAACTAGAACAGGGCCTGGCTTCCAGTCTCTGCTCTGAATCTCCCACCCAGGAAGCCCCTGTTGATGAATGATGTGACTATGCAAGCTATCTATGCCAAAACAGGAGGGAGGCTAAAACCTCACAACCTGGATATGCCAACAACACTGGGTCGGATTGTTGGGGTGGGGCTTTGAAAGATGGCCTGCACTGCAGCAAGTGAGTTACAAATGTCAAAGATGGGTGACTGAATGGATAGAATGTGTAATGGCACAAATGGTGTGATCGAATGAAATTTCATAAACACAAATAAATATTCGCATTCTTTCACCAGAAAGGAATGGAAATTCGTCATCAAAATGTGCATTCGCTTTCTGGCTGCCGCTGTCATTTGACTATAATTTGAAGGAATATTTGTCGCTGGCACTGTGTGTTTTTAAGGTCTGCAGAATATTAAACTGATGAACGCAGAGAAAGCAAGACAAAGACGAAGAAAACGGCCCTGCTCCCAGTCATCAATCATCGAAACTGAATTAGATCATCCCAGATCGAGAGATTAAAAGGAGCCGATGGGCGGGTGGGGGAGCACTTCTGTGACACCCTGACACGTGTGGCGTTCTTGCAAAGGGCCTATTGACATTATTGATTGTGGGGGCCGCTTCCACTGTGGAAGCACTTAGTAGGAATCGAAAGAGGGGGTACACAAATATCTAACAGAAAGCATGGCTTGCAGCCGCGAAGATTATTTCCATGAGCTGCAGAGTGAACGCCGAATGCCTGGCCGTGCACGTGCCGGCTGCTGCTATGCGAATGTTGCCGGTGTGAGCAGTTTTCAGACTGCTCCTCGAGGTTTCTGTTCTTTTATTCATGCAGGGGTTACGGTCTGTGTCGATGCCTGCAGAATACAGTCATGTCATTTGGACCTCGTCCTGGCCACTGCTCACGTGGGCATCAACTTTTGGGAATCCCTGGTGAAAATTTAGCAGCAAATGGGTTTTACTAGGTCCAGTTGCCAGCAAATGGGCGTTGACAGGTCTTTAGGGCATTGCGACTCGTGCGGCGGCACTGGGCGCTGACCTCTGGAGGGGGCGCTGGCCTGGAGGTTGGAGGGGGCGGAGGGGTCGCTGTATTTACCAATAACATGATTGGATAAATGAGGGGCATTGTGGAGGTAGTAAGAGAATCCGATGAGGTGTGGGAGTGCAAAAATGATTGTTGCACCTGACGCCACCAGCGCTAAAGCTGGATGTTAAACATTCAAAGAAGATGGAGATAATGTCAATTTATCTTAGTCGCCTCTTAGTATTCGAAGTGGTGTCTGATGGGGTCTGCAGCATTTATTTAGCATTTTAAACACACAGTGGGGTTTCCATAGATTTTCCTACCAGATTTACATTGTTGAACGATGTACCACTCCATTGTGCTTATGAAACAGTTGCGTCAATTAGAAACCATTTGTGCATGGTCAATTTCCACCAGAGTGTACATAAATATTTTCACCTCTTCTCATATAGGGCCAGGCCAAAAGACTACAGTGTGACCGCCCATTTACTGTGAAACTACTGTAATTCAAGACAATCAGCCGCCTCAGATGTTGATTGCTGTGGTGCCTGGTGTCCTCACTGATGGCAGGAGAGGAGGTCTAAGTCGTAGACAGTAACACCAAGTAGCTATGGGTCACACCCACGTTTCCCAAACTTGACTAAATTATGTGATCCTGAGCAATATCAGGTAAGCTCCACAGTCCTTGACTGGTAGCTGTTAAAAACAATAGTGTTCAGGCACACATGTGCAGTAACGTAAAAACTGCATATTTACATTTGTTGATGTCACTGAACAATAAAATGGTGACTATTCCCCATATAAAGCTAATCAAAACTTCTGGTTAAATTGACGACTCTTTACACTGTTACAAATACGTTGACTAAACCACTGCTGTGTTGCGAATACTCTTATGTCCTGCTTCCTCTACTCCAGCCAACCTCTTTGCCTTCAAGACCCTACTTCTTAGCCGCTGTCTTCTTTTCCAGTATTGCTTCTACTGAGGTCAATTTTTTTTCCTGCCTGGGTCAGATTTGAGGTTAAGCCGACCACCAATGCATATTCAAACAATCCCACCAAATGTTCTGACCCTAACGTGCCCTGATCATATAATATCTCTCTTCATTGGTTGTCTAGGGAGCAGCCCACAGATAAGGGGGCGGGGGTGTACTCACTACTAGTTGTGGCTGAGCCCTGTTGCTTCCATCAGTATTTAGCAGGCGGATATCTCACATTAACCATCAAATCCGACCACGTAGGCCATGATCCAAAATTTGGAGACAAAGCATAATCGCTTCCCACACTTTTGTTTGTGCATGGATTGGATTTCCAGGCTGTGTGATAATTATCACACTCCACTAATTTTTCGTGACAGATTTCGGCAATTCAAACCTGCAAACATGTACTGAGAGGATATTTTGCAATAAATGAAATAAAAATGTGGATTTCACTAAAATAAATATGCAATCTAGTTTACCACTCATTTTACCTCCATAATTCTGACCAAACGATATTTACCATTCCTCATGAACACTTTACCCTGGGCTACAGCTAGTAATCCACAGAATAAATCCCATCCCCTATATTTATATACTTTAATTAATGACTCCCTCTGATGATAGCTTGCCTTCTTACGATATAGCATAAATGCTTTTTCAACAAATAAGTTCATCTACATTTCAACCTGACCAATATCGTTTTTTGGAGCCTTCTCTGTAGGTATGTGAGTTTTAGACAAAATCGTGTGATTGTCCTCTTACTTGTGCAAAAATGAATCTGTCCAATTGCAATCTTGATATTTTCCAGTCAATGCCACATTCATGCCTGTTTATACCAAGTCACAACTAACTCCTAATTCCATGATGTAGTCATACCCCATTCAACTTTTGAAAGACTCATAGCCAATTAAACCCTACACATTAACCGCTTCCGCGCTACCGCGAATTCCCGCCGTGCGCTGAAATTTCAAAAATGGCTTGTTTGTGACAAAGCCAGCTCGTCATGCGCGCAGCGCAGGTAACGCCCATGACGAGCTGGCTTTGTCATCCGCGCTGAAGGGGTTAATAACCTATAACGTTTTGGCTTGAATTGGGTTTTACATGGTTTTATGGGGCTTCAAGTCGAATATTGGAATCAAAGGAAAACGTATTTTTTTCTTTAAGAAGGGCTCACTAAATAGCTCCAACTTTATGAGGTCCAAATTTAAGCAGGGCTATCTTTCATTTGCGGTAACCTTTGTAAATTTTCAGTTTTTTTCAAGTGTTGCATTACCGAGAGGTTATGTTCCAATAGCATCTATTAGGATTATTCATGCTCCAAAACTCAGTCATTTAAAACAATATGGTGATACTCAAATCATGTTTTGAAATACATTTGATCGATTCTGAGTGTATCCTCCTGGATACATACTACTCCGCTGTGGCAACACGGTTACTAGTTCCCATTTTTTACTCTCTGTTTATAGCTGGGTGTTAAGCCTGAGACCATAGCAGAAAGTAAGGGTTGAGGCAGTCACTGTTTCAGGGAGCAGCCTTCAGTTTTCCTTTTCGGTCTGGAAACCAGGACTTCAATTTGACTTTGATCCAAAGAGGTCTGGAATCAATTTGGAGAAGCCATTGTCAATGCTACAAGAGTGAATGTCAAAAAAAGCGGGGCTGGCGGTTCAACTTCGCTCTATGTGTGGCCGATGCATGTGTAGGCAATACTCTAAATCCACTCAAACTGAGTGCCTTTCAGCAAAGGAAAGGCTGGTAGTCATAACAGAGTGCTGGTGCAGTCTGGACAGATGCAGGCAGGATGCTTTGGGCACCAGCATGCTGGCACTCATGGGTGTCCAATTCACCAGAACGCCAGGGGTAGCAGAAGTGACAATATACACCATTTGACTTTAATGACACCACAGGAAGTTACAGCAGTGTGCCCCTATTAACTTAAATGAATGCAAGGTCCATCAGCACACTTGCAAGCATGTTAACACCCTTTCACTCATGCTCACTTACCTTCTTCCTCTTTCACTCTTGCTCACTCATTCACGCTCATTTGCCCGCATTCATTTTCACACACTCCTACTCTCTCTCACTCACTATTCCTCACTTTTACTTTATCAGCCCCTTACTTTCACACACACACGTGATCCCACATACAAACACACATGCTTACTCATACCCACACTCTCTCACCCAAACTCCCTCTCCTCCACATGCACGCACACAACCTACATTTAAAAGCATTTGATTTTACTTGCCTAAGATGCCGGTGAAGGTCCTGTTCCTGATTCGAATGTTCCACTTTTTATTTAATTAATAGTGAAGGACAGAGTATTAATGTAATGTAATGTAATAAAGAAAATAAGCAAAAAACCAAACAAGGAGGTTGGGGCCTGACAATGGGGTCTTGGCACTGATTTTGCCCGCTCTGAGGCCTGGGGTCACAAAGGCAGTGCTAGGAATCACAATGGGCAAGCCAACGGCCACAGCCCTAAATGATGTCCGTGCTGGCAGTGAACTACGAATCCCAACAGGCAACTCATTTTTGCGTGTTTCCGGAGAAGTGGTGGCCACCTTGGATTGTTGGGTATAATTTCATCATGGTTCACAACATTCTTTGCTAGCCAATCATGTTACAATGTTGCTGCTGCTAGGACCTTGCTACTTGGATTCGACATTCTCTTTGGAAAGACCTGTTGTGTCTCAGCAGGCACTTTGTATGGACCACTGAATAACATAGAAGTATCCTAAAGTCATACTGTTGATGAAAACCGACTTTGAATATCTCTCTTGAGCATTTAGATTACATCCTGTAACTGTAGTTATAATCAATAAAGCCATTACATAGAAATATAAGTTGTGCTGTTGATGAAAACAAACTTTAAATTATGCTCTTGAATAGTTATCTGAACTGCTTAGACTGGGGTTATATTCTACTAAGCACTGAAGGTACATGGAAGATTTTTAGGAGGATCAATTAATGTGTTTGCAAATGTCATGTTTAAGGTATTAGAGTTCTGGTGAACATGTACAATCACTAGAATAGGGGACAAGAGGATATTACCCTTTCCCCACTTTCACCACTGTCCTTCATATTTCCATGTCTGGTCATTGACAGTGGCAAGAGATGGAAACAAGAATTTACAATGCAATGGTCTCGGCATTGTTAAAGTTAGAGCTATTGGCATTGCTCATGACATTATTTTTATTTATGTTTTTGTTTTTAAAACATATAAATAAACGGCATTGTCATTTACATTGCCAATAGCTTAATCTCTCGCAAATGCGAGACCTATTGCACTTGCACCCACACACAGAGCCACGCACACAAAGCCACCCACACACACATACAGAGCCACCCCCACAGAGCCACCCACACAGAGCCATCCACACAGAGCCATTCACAGAGCCACCCACACACACACAGAGTCACCTACAAAAAAAGCTACCCACACAGAGCCACACACACACACAGAGCCACACACAGAGCCACACACACAGAGCCACACACACAGAGCCACACACACACACACAGAGCCACACACACACACAGAGAGCCACCCACCCGTCTCTACTCCCACCCCTTCACCTCCTGCAGTCTCTGCTGCGACCCCTCACGTGCAGGCTCTGCTGCAACCCCTCACGTGCAGTCTTTGCTGTTACCACTCACGTGCAGTCTCTGCTCCCGCCTCCACGTGCTGCTATCTCTACTCTCACCCCTCGCCTCCTGCAGTCTCTGCTGCGACCCCTCACGTGCAGTCTTTGCTGTTACCCCTCACGTGCTGTGACCCCTCATGTGCAGTCTTTGCTGTTACCCCTCACGTGCAGTCTCTGCTCCCACCTCCACGTGCTGCCGTCTCTACTCTCACCCTTCGCCTCCTGCAGTCTCTGCTGCTACCCCTCATGTGCAGTCTCTGCTGCTCCCACCTCCACATGCTGCCGTCTCTGCTCCCACCTCTCTCATGCAGTCCCTGTTGCTACCTTCCACATGTAGTCTCTGCTGTCGTCTCTCACATGCCATCTCTGCTCCCACCTCCACGTGCTACCGTCTCTACTCCCACCCTTTCGCCTCCTGCAGTCTCTGCTGCAACCCCTCACGTGCAGTCTCTACTGCGACCCCTCATGTGCAGTCTTTGCTGTTACCCCTCACATGCAGTCTCTGCTCCCACCTCCACATGCTGCCGTCTCTACTCTCACCCCTCGTCTCCTGCAGTCTCTGCTGCAACCCCTCATCTGCAGTCTCTGCTGCGACCCCTCATGTGCAGTCTTTGCTGTTACCCCTCACATGCAGTCTCTGCTCCCACCTCCACATGCTGCCGTCTCTACTCTCACCCCTCACCTCCTGCAGTCTCTGCTGCTACCCCTCACGTGCAGTCTCTGCTGCTATCCCTCACGTGCAGTCTCTGCTGTTCCCACCTCCACATGCTGGCGTCTCTGCTCCCACCTCTCTCATGCAGTCCCTGTTGCTACCTTCCACATGTAGTCTCTGCTGTCGTCTCTCACATGCCGTCTCTGCTCCCACCTCCACATGCTACCGTTTCAACTGCCACCCCTTTGACTCCTGCAGTCTCTGCTGCGACCCCTCACGTGCAGTCTCTGCTGCGACCCCTCACGTGCAGTCTTTGCTGTTACCCCTCACGTGCAGTCTCTGCTCCCACCTCCACGTGCTGCCGTCTCTACTCTCACCCCTTGCCTCCTGCAGCCTCTGCTGCTACCCCCCACGTTCAGTCTCTGCTGCTACCCCTTACATGCAGTCTCTGCTGCTCCCACCTCCACATGCTGCTGTCTCTGCTCCCACCCCTTCCCCTCCTGCAGTCTCTGCCCCCACCCCTCACAACCAGTCTCTGCTGTCACCCCTCACAACCAGTTTCTGCTATCGCCTCTCACATGCAGTCTCTCCTGCCACCTCTCATCTTCTAGCAGTCTCTTCTGCCCCTGTTACCTCAAGTCTCTCACTCCTGCGCCTGTCTCAGCTGTCCCTGGTGTGTCCACCGCCTAGTCCAACGGTCTCTACTGGATGCTGTCTCGGCTCCCATCCCTCACATGCTGTCGTCTCTGCCACCCCTGGTCCCCTAGCGGTCTTTTCTGCCCCTCTTACCTCCAGTCTCTCACTCCTGCGCCTGTCTCACTCTCAGCTGCTCCTGGTGTCTCCACCGCCTTGTCAGCGGCCTCTTCTGGATGCTGTCTCAGCTGTACTGGTGTCTCCACCGCCTCGTCTAGCCGTCTCTGCTGGATGCTGTCTCGGCTCTCCTCCTGACGCTGCTGACGGCCTTGGACAGCTCCAAACTTTCTCTAACTCCCACTCAGTGATGTCACCGCGTGTGAGGGGGTGAGGGGTGGGAGTGAGGGGAGGTGGGCGTTAATGAGGGAGTGACCCGAGGGAGCCTGGGCTGGGAGCTTCAAGGTGGGCACCTCGCCTCATGCACCACCCAGCCCGGGCCTTAATGACTAATCGTAAGGGGGGTGGAGAGCTGTAAAGATGGACTGAAACAAGGGACCATGGGCTTGGAGTCTTATGCGCCCCCACCGGATTCAGCACCCTGCCCGGGCATTATTTATTTTGTTATTATTTTTTTTAACCTTTTATTTAGCTTTTCAACAAATTATACATCACCAAGTACGTCCAGAATTAATTGATCAGGTATACATTATGTCGTTTCTGAATCATTCCATACAGTGTAGTTACAACAATCATGGCTATCATCGTGTATACGTATACTGGTTGGGTCCCCATGCTTTACTTACAGGATGTGATCAATCTCTCATGGCAGTTCCCACCTTCTCAACAGTCCTTACTCCTTGCTTTTCTTCGTTTTAGACCTCAAGAGTGCGAAAGTGCCTCTCCTCCCTCTCCCCACGGAGAACATAAATCCTAAACATTCGTACTACACTGCGTCCACTGCTACTCTCTTATGGACTAGTTTCTGGGTCCGACAGGTCCGTTGGGGGGTCACATATCTGTCCTCGATGTTCGTTCCACTTTCCCCAGATCTTGGACCATTTCTTGGGGCAGCCTCTATGTACATAAACGGCCCTTTCAGCCACCATAGCTGTGTCCATGTCCTTTTCCCATTGTGCACCTGAGGGAACCACTCCCGAACCCCACTTTCTAGCGACATTGCGCTTCGCCAGTGCTAGACCCAATGTAGCCCACGTTTGTAATCCCCGGTTCATATCCGTCGGTGACCACATATTTAGCAAACAACACCTAGGTTCTCTTTGTAGTTCTACCCCAGCTGCCTCGGAGATTTCTGATAGTACGTGGTCCCAGTATCTCTCTATCTTTGGACAGTCCCATAAGATGTGATAGAATGTGCCAGGGGAGCCACATCCACGTAAGCAATTTGGGTCTTGGGTACGGCCCATTTTATATAGAAGTGTACGGGAATAGTAAACTCTATGTACTATTTTCAGTTGTATCAGTTTAAGCCTTGACGGTATGGAGGCCTCCCTGGCCGATGCTAGGGCATGTAGCCAGTCTTCGTCCTCGATGTCACCCAGTTCTATCTCCCTTTTGCTACGAAGCACTATTGTAGGATCCGGGAGATTGTTGATCAGTTTCTGGTATGTAAGTGATATTGCTTTCTTGTCTATTTGGTCCGTGAGGAGTCTGTCTTCTAGGGGGGACGATTCAGCAAGTGTCGTACCTGTCGGGATGGCGCTCTGTAGTGCGTGTGCGATTTGCATATATCTATATTTCTCTGTGTCTGCCATTCCATATTGCTCCGGAAGGGCGGGGAAAGGGACAATCGCTCCCCTTTTCCATAGGTCGCCTATCCTAGAAATGCCAATAAGGTCCCACTGGCGGAAGCCCGTAGTGTTCGCTAGGGTACCGAGACGGCGTGTGTCCCAAAGAGGTGTGGCTAATGTTAGGACTCCGTCCCATCCCAGGGCCCTCTGCGCTGCATGCCATATTTTGACCGTGTGGGCTGTTGGGCCTGTTAGTGTGTGACGTCTTTTGTTGGAATATAGTGCCTTCAGTAGTTGTTCTGGGGGCAGGACAGCCCTGTCAAGGCAGAAGGCTGGGTCCTGTTGTGGGGCATGTAGCCATCGGTTTACTATCATCAACTGTGCTGCCCAATAGTATAATTTCGTATGAGGTAGGGCGATACCCCCGTCATACCAAGAACGGGACAGTTTGGAGTGCGATATGCGAGGAGGTTTACCGTCCCATTGGAGGGTAGAGACCTCCGCATCAATTGATTTGAAATACTTCAGTGGGACCGGGAATGGTGTGTTCTGCAGAATATATAGGAATCTGGGGAGCGCCAGCATCTTAAAGAGCGCAGCCCTTCCCAGTAGCGTCAGCGGTAGAGATCGCCAATGTGAAACATCAGCCTTCAGCCGCAGTAGAGGTTTCAGCAGGTTTTCTTCCATAAAGATCGATTCTTTAGGGGTAATGTATATTCCCAGGTATTTGAACCCGATGGTGACCGTCTGTAACGCGCAGTCTGGGGGCAATACGGGTGGGTCTCATGCCCGGGCATTATTGACAAATCATTGGGGCTGGGGGTGGGGGGTACGTTTGGTGAGAGTGGGGGGTAGTACTTAGGGGAGGTGGGTGGTAAAAAGGGACTGACCCGAGGGAGCCTGGACTGGAAGTCTCATGTCACCTCACCGGATTCAGCACCAGACAGGGCTGGCAGCTCATACCTGGAGCCCCCCTAACAACCACTACTGCCCGGGCCTTAATGATTAATCACAAACAGCAGTTGGAATCAGCAAGATGTCGTAATGCATGAATAGCATACCGTCCATTGACACACCGCCGCTTCCTGGCAACCGGAGAACGCAGTATTACCCAACTCAATGGCACCATTACATCGGCCTTGGAAATCTGAAGGTCTGAGTAGCTAGGCGTGTGCTCACGGCAGTGGCCTAAAGCACACGCCTGTAATGGTCGGGTTATGAGAGAAGGTCCCAACCACAGCAAGGTATGCCACGGCCTGGCTGCCTAGAGACAGATATGAGCGGTACCCTCTCCAACAGAGAGGGTTAATAAGACCATCGCCGCTGCCTGGCGAGTGGGTTGACAATATTTTACATCGCAGGTAGGGCAAACTCAGGGACAGCGACAGGGAAGCTCTAGCGAAGCCCCTCCCCCTTGCTGCTCTTTTGACTAAGAGAGACTAATGAGGCTCGGGCACCGAGCACCACGGCTGCCCAGCATATCTCAACCGTCTCGGAACTGCAAGCCATTCGACCGACATTTGTCGCTTGTGTTAGGGAAAGTTAGCCCATGCAGGAAAAAAAGAGGCTGGCCTGTGCGACACCCGAGAACAAAAGAACAAATTCTCGGTTATTGGTAAAGAAAAAAAACAACAACAGTCGAAACCTCTTTGGGGTAGAGGGCCGGCGGGGCTTCGGAAAAGCAAACTGCATTTTCATACACAAAAACAAGGCTTACTACGGCATTAGGCAAAGTTTGCAGATCTACATGTCCCCAAGAGGTCCGCTGGAAGGATTCCCTGCTACCCCCGTTCAATGCCTAGCGGTAGCTTGCGCGCTGTCTCTTTAACGCGAGATATAATAAAACCCTCTCTGTTGACGCGGTTCAAAGCCCCTGATATCTCAGACTAGGGTGAGCGACAGACGGCAGGAGCTTACAGCACGGACAGCAGGGTGTAGCTGCCAATAGCGCAGAAAGTGCAGTGGCACCGGGGCCAACTGCACCCCAATAAAGACTGGCTCTTACTACCCACCTAGGGGCAGGGGCCCATTTACCCTCGCCGCATTACTGCCAACGCTACTTTAGAGAGCCACTTACTGATCTTATCCTCGTCTCTTGAGAAGGGGAAGCAGCAGAGCTGGTCCATGGCACCTCCTTGCCTTCGGTCTCCTTCCCCTCTGTGCCGCCGCCTCACGCTGAAGACAAGCCTAGGAGCTGCGAGGCAACTGCAAGAGACAGACATGCAGTGCAAGAGACACAGCAAACTAGGGAGAGCTCGGGCAAAAGGGGACGCGACCAGGGGCTGTGGTGAGAGGAAGGCTTCACCCCCTGTCCTGACGCTTCATATATTTGCTAGAAGAGTGACACTGGGGAGGGAACGAAATGCTCGATCAAGCCAAATGCGATTCGAGCTGCGAACCAGTTTATCTTAAATAAACACCTCTGTCACACAAATCCCTCAGACGACTGCACTTGCCCTACATAAGACTGCACTTACCCAAGTCGTTGCCCTCTCCCAGCAATAACAGTGCGTCACTACCGGCAGCCGCTGAGCAGCTTGAGCATTTCTAGAAAGCACACAATAAACGGGCCCGGCTTTTTCGTATTGGGGGGCATGTTTTGGAGGGATGACGTCACGGAGAGAAAAGACAGCAACAAACACGCCCCGAATCTGAAAAAGCCGGGGCTTAAATTGGCAGACGCCCCTCTCCTCCAATGGCTGGCCTCTGTTTAGGAAGCCAGCCAATGGAGAAGAGGGGCGGGTTCAAGCCCCACTCTAGAAAACAAAAAGTCTCGGAGTGAGACTGCGCAAGCGCAGCCTACGGTCCGAGACCTAACTAGAAAACATAAAGTCTCGGACCGAGAATGCACAAGCGCAGCCTACGGTCCGAGACCTAAAAAGCGCAGATCTTTGGATCATGTGCAACAGGGTGGAGGAACTTGACAGTACGATAGTTTGTATTTCATAATAATACAATTTACTCTGCTTTTATTCTGGCTGAATCCCACAAACAGTGACAAACGTAAGGGCCAATTTTCAACTCTAGTGTGCACTTCTTCTTTCTAAAGAACAGGAAATGGAGGGCAAATATTGAAATATACTAAAGACCTCTACAGGCTAGCTGAAAACTCATTGTAAACAGAGTGGAAAGTAACAAGTATGACACACTAAAAACAAGAAAAGGAAGAATTTAACACACATATCTCCACATTGGACATACTTTACAATCGACCTTTACGCAAAGCCTTTATTAGTCCCATGCAAGCCTTGTGTGGGTACCATGCATGTCGTTCGTCATCCTGGACACAGGGATAGCGGGAAAAAAAGACCTAGCAATAAGCACCAGTTGTAGCTGGGGATTGGTGAAAGAATAAAGAAGTTCCTCTTTAAGTAATGTGGCAAGTGGAGGAACACGTGATCCTGGAGAATGTTCACTGAATTCAATGGTAATGGTGGGTCTGTTTTCCTGTTTTTTTTGCATGTGCTATAATAGTTTTGGGGTAACATCTATTCAATACTGTTGGGTTGGAAAATCATTGGGTAGCTTTAACTCCTGACCAGGCGCATCCGGCAAACAGAAGGGGGGGTGCCCTTAGTCACTCCACGGGTTAGGAGCCAAGACAAAGAGTCCTTCATCTGTTTTGCCTTGGAGAGGGGGCGGTGCTCGTGACGCCATCTGTGGGCGCCTCGGTGCCGCACTGTATAAGGCATCGCAAGGCTATGAATCAGCCTCTTTTCTCTCCACCGCGCACCTTGCCAACACACCGAAGCAACCACCCACCCACCCGCTCCTGGAGGAAGGAGGGATTGGCAGAAATTCTTGCAGCAGAAAAAGGGATCTGCGCAAAAAATTTGGGACTGACTTGCTGAACTTACACCTTGGAGAGGTGTTTTGTGCGGGCACTGGGCAGACAGGAGGGGGGAGTGACCTGCTGATGGTCCTGGACCTTCCTGCCCTACCCCGGGGAAGCCTGGAGTTGAACACATTGGGGGGTTTTACCTGGTGACAGGTACCCCGGCAGTGACTGAGCGCTTTGCGATGCCCTGGTGTATGTGGCACTCTGGGTATTACCCATCCCTCTAAGTGATAGAGGGGAAGTTGCCACTAAGTTACTCCCCGGATGCCCTTGGTTGAGGGTGTGGGTGTTGGATATGGACAAGTGGCCTGCTGGTACTTTTGCATTCCGAAGAGTTGTGCTGTAATGGGTGGAGACAACTGTTGTATTGCTTGCACAATCTTTGAGCTGGTTGCTGAACTTACAACCTGTATTTTCATAACATTAATGTTTTTTGGCTGATCTTTGGATTGTGGACTCATAACAATAATGTATGTTTAACTTTGGTTATCATTCCTCACTGATGGATGTGACTATGCGCATAAAAGGCTACGCCCTTGGTTTAACCACAATAATTGCATTTGTCTATCTTTTGAGAATCTTTTCAGTGGGGGCCAGCGAGTTGCACGTGTGATCGCACTATTCTTGTAACCTCTATCGCTTTTCCTAGGAAATTTCGGACATTTGCGAAATGAGTCCAGTGATTAAAACATAAAACGTGAAGGCAGCTAACAAGGGTTATTACATCTCCCCATGGGAGGAAAGCTCAGCGGTCTTAAGAAAATCCACATCTTTCACGAGCTGGCTGACGTCAACTCGTACACTCTGATGCATCCTGCTTCAATATCTCTGACAGGAAAATCTTTGTAGAATCTATTTTCCTTTGTTTTCGAATTCATGTTGCTTGAGCCATGCATTTCGCGTAGTTCTCACTAACCATTCAAAATAAATCAAGACGGCACTACCAATACAGAGACATTACAACATCACAAATGGTGACCGGGCAGACCCTACAAGCTGTGTCTTTCTTCGCACCAGCTGTTTACCATGAAGGGAGTGTTTCTTGAAACACTTGGCAGGCTTTTCTCCGTCGCCAAAATGTATCTGGGAAGGCTAAAAGATGTTTTAAATGAAGAGTGTTGCAGCTCTCACCGGAGACCGATGACTCTGTTGCCGACCACAGTTTTATGTATTACTTACTTTAATCTCGCCTTTGTGAGAGACCAGCACCGTACGCTTGCTGCCAAGACAGTCGCCATCAGCACTTATTTATTACCGCCATTAGGAACTATTCTATCTGGGATTCTGCTAGTCCTTAAATTACCCTGGAGGATGAGCTAAATCTGACACTAATTTATTGGTTTTATCAGTTGCTTTTTGGGCGAAGGCAGTCTTTTTTTTCCTCTTTTTTTTTGTCTGCTTTAATTACTTTCACATCTAGATAATGGGTCGTTTCTATGCTGTTTTTATGTTGCGCATTTCATTTTCTGACTTGACAAATTGAGTTCATAAACCCTCATTATATCAGGGGTGCCTGGTGCATGCGCATCATCCCTTCAAAGTACCATTTGAGCAGACTTAACACATTCTTACCGATTATGAATTCAAGTAGAGCTAGTGATTATCACCGGAACCTCCGCTTTTCAATTTATGAATATATGCATATTTTATTATGAAACACGTTTATCCAATTTTTACTCCTGGAAAAAAGCTTATCATTTTTTTTTCATTTTTAGAAAACTTAGTGCCAAAAGATTACAGTGGAATTTTGATCAATCACAAATACTGCTGCCACAGATGGATAGTTTGTGCTTTGCAAGCCAAACATTATCCGCTCATGACATGGATGCCCACAATATGCCAGGAATTGCCAGTAACCCTTGCCAACTGATTTTCTGGATGTCTACAATAGTCCAGGTTTAACAACTATTATTGTAGGGCCAGCATTACACAATGGGTGGTATAGATGGTCACCTTATGCTATGTATTATTAACATTCCATAGACAACAGTACCATGGGGAGGCACTGGCACTCCTTATACGCCCGTACAATGACAAGAACTACGCCAGGGCCAGCATTACAGACACATATGCAGACATGCTATCATGCACACACACAATGCAAGTGAAACCCAGGCCTGGGCGTAGTTTTACAACACGGAACTCTGTGAAGTGACAAGAAACCTCCGTGGAGTTCCGCAAGTGGTGGAGTGCAGTGCGAACTGCCATTCATGCTGGTCTTACTACTGCTCGGGTATAAATTCTGCCTGAACGGCAGCTCGTCTCACAAACTTACAGGTCGCAAGCATGAGCAGGGGAAAAAAACACTGCACTACGCGAATTGGAGTTTTCTGCACTCCGCGGAGTGCAGTAAGCTCTGCAAACTCCACAAACGGAGCAGAGTTCACCGCCGAGGCCTAGTGAAACCCCTCTTTCCATTAAGCTTGCTTCCTCTGCCGGTGGGCTGATTCAGTCACATGGGGCTCTCCACGCCTCCATGGCACTGAAAACAGGGAGCTGAATGAAATAGCATAGTCAGGATCAAATAGAGGAAAGTCCACAGGAAAATGACTTGGCATCATGCGCAATGCTTTTCAGTCTAGCTTCCAATTGGTTATGCGGGCTCTTTGATGTTCACCCCTGAACAGCTCATTCAACAGACATACTGCACTGTTTAGACATGCACATTTCATCTACTACAGATTGTGGCTGTGGGATGAATACAATATTGAATTATGTCCTCTTGTATACACGATCCAGACATCCATACTTACTGAGCCGATGGACCGTGATTCAACCCTCTCAGGGTCTGTTCTCCTCCTCTCATCATCAGCAGGTGAGCTAAATCATTGTAGGATGATGTGCACAGTACGCTTGAAAACATGACTGTGCTTTCATGTGCACGTCTGGTACCTGCCAGGTTAATTTGTGACTGTAAGAGGGGCCAGAACAGTATGCGGCAGCTAACTGTTAATAAGGCACTGACCCAAATGACCATATTGACTCTCCACATCTATATATAATATCTGATGTTTGCAGTATATATGTATCCCAGCTCATCACTGCTTTGCCCAGGTGATCCTCCCCCCAAGATGCACAGATACCATTTTGTTTGAGATATATATGTGGTGAAGCAGATAAACTGCTGAATCCCTAGTTTACACATAAAACCGATTATGACACCCTTTTGAGAGAAAAATGACAAGCACGCACAATTTGTGCTCATTGTGTGTTGTGGAATCAAGAGAATTAGATCATTAAAATACTTAATTACAGCATTGTAAATGCATGCAAAAGAGGGTAGAATTGACAAAACTACACGTTGAGTAGCATAGGTTCATATTTACTAAATTACGATGATGTATTCCTTAAACGTGGAATAGAAATGTGAGTGTGATGACTCACGTGCTATTAATTAATTAATTAATTAATTGCGGGTTTATATAGCGCTAGGAATCGACTCCCGGAGGAGTATCTCCACGCTTCGACCGCTGGGGAACCCGTCATGGCTCACCCTGAGAGATGGTCCCTGATGGGTATCTCTAAGGTGCGACCAAGCATCCCCGGCGGTCTGGGGGGGCCGTTGTGAAGATGAGGCAAGCTGATGCCCAGAGTTGCCGAGTGTGGTTTCTGACTAGAGTAGGCACCAAGGCGAGAATTATCGAGTCCGCTGACCCTGGCCCACGACCCTGCCACGTCGGGAATCGAACCCTGGTCCCGGGCCGTTCTCTGCTTACGGGTCTGCCGTCTCTAACCAGTGAGCCACACTTCTTCACATAGAGATTACGTTGACCATTCTCTTTTAAATAATGGAAAATGTGACAAATTAATGAAAATAATGTATTCTAGATGACATTATGTCTGTATTTTAGGAGTCTCATATTGGAACTCCATATTTTGCGTATGTGAAAATATGCACCGTGTGGTGAAAGAAAGAAGGGTGCTACACGTTTATACTAATTCCAAATTCTTTGAAACTTCTACAGAATATTCTTTATACATGCACTAACGAAAATTGCTAGAAACGATTTGGTTTCTTTAGATTTTGAAATGATTTACATGTTGGTACTTTGGCAAAGTAGTAATGTGTTAAAGTCCCACATGTTAATTGCAAAGAATCGAAAGTTCTTCATGAGCAATATGTAAATGTTTTAAAGATTCTACATGAAATGCATATTTCCATAATTTTCTATTGTGTATTTCCTAAACAAAATTCAATTTAGGCCTGCTTTTTCTTTCTATTGCTTAATTCCGTTCTCATAGGTCTGTACAAAATTGTGTTGTGAGACAAAACTATGTTTCGCATAATGAGTTTCCATGCTCATTGCTAGGACTACTTGCTATTAAATTGCTACATTAGGAACATCTGCCATGAGAAACTGTCCTCTTGAACTCACTCATAAGCCGTTGCTAAAGGACTATTATTCGAGTTATGCTTTTTCGAATGGTTCAACAGCTTATGTGATGATCACCACCTATTTCCCATAAAATGTGTCTTTTTTATGCTGCGTGACGATAATCGTACACGAACTGACCAATGGACTGAGTGGTCTGACGAGATGAGGTGACTCAGGAGGTGTCACCCTGGAACTTGGTAAACTATATCACATGTTGGATTGATGATAAGTCTGTCTTTGTATGCCACTTTTTGCCACCTTTTCTTTGCGGAAACTCTTGGCTGACGCATACGCAGTGTGCGCTATTCCCGTACTTCTTTCCCTCTTGGGAGAGAGCCTTTGAGCTGAATGATTCATGCCCTTTCCTGAAACTCTTTCGCTAGAACTTTGAAAAATTGATGGGCCCAGAGAGGTTAATTTGATTGTTCTGCACTCCTAAATTTAAATGCCTGGTATTGATGTGCTTACTCCTTAAATTTACTGATAAAATCTAACCATCCTAAAATCCTGTTTCTGTCTTTCTATGACTTGTCTCCAATTATTGATTGTGCATTCTAATCAGAGCATTAATGTGGGATGAGATCTCTGGTCAACAGATATTAATGTTACTATTTTGCATAGGTGTAACTGAATTATTCGTTTGCATGATTCTAGCCCGACTGATTTTCTTCAGGAGATTTGGTCCTGCTGTGATAATTCTGTATTCATACAGCCTAGTCCTGAGAGTTATATATATGAATTTAATTACCAGTCTGTTGGTCAGTTACCCAATTCCCGGTACACATCGGATAACTGGTTTGGATTTCCTATATCTGCCCCTCTTGGCACGTTTAAACGATCCATCGGAGGACAAAGTAAATGACTCTGAGGCATACTGTGAAATGATAAAGTGAGTAAAGTAAATGGGTCCAGTAACACTACAACATGTGTGACCCATCTCATCACTGCTTTGTCCAAGCGACTCCTGGGATCTTCCCCCGCACGATACGCTGACACCATTTTGCAGAAAAGCCATACTCATTGCAGGAAATATTTGATGTTGTGATAGGTTACAACTGGGAAGTCATTGTCTTATATCCTAATCTATTAGAAAACACGGCTTGTAGATTCACATTCGCCGAGCCATCTTTTCTAAAACCCAAGCCCCTCTCCCTTTAAACATGACCATATTGTAATACATTGGGTGCTTCTGACCTCACACAACCACATCCACCTACACCCAAACCCATCTAAATTTGTAGTGTGTCACCTCATGTTACTTTATGTATTCATTCATTGAGCATCGTGCTTTTTCTGTTCATCAGCAATAATGGATATCAACCAGGAATAGCAGGTAATTACATGCTGCCCCGCAAACCAGCCTTTAGCTCATCATTCCTTTGGATGTATTATGTTATGTTATGTTATGTTACAGTTGCTTATATAGCGCAACGGCTGCCCCAGCGAAGGGGCGTCCCGGCGCTGGACCAGACAGGAGAGAGCGCAACATACCACAAGCTTTAGGGTCAGCTTATCAGAACAAGTGGGTCTTAATTGCCTTTCTAAAGGATAAAAGGTCATTTATGCTTCGAATCCGCAGTGGTAGTGCGTTCCATAGTTTAGCAGCCATATATTGGAAGGAGCGTCTGTGGAAAAAGGGTCAGGCAGATCAGGTCGATTACCCCTTTTCAAGGTTTGCCCGGCGCTAGCCACCTCTCGCCCAACTCACGGTTACCAAATAAAGAGGCAGGCGCTGGAGACTGGAAGGCAGGAAACAGGAGTTTATTCCGACGGAGCAGAACACGTCAAATCAGACAACAGGGTATCTTCTCAAGGTGCTCTAAACGCATCCTTGAGGCCTGGCCTCTTATACACAGGTTTATTGCTTTATTACATGAAACACATTCTTGTCAATACTTTGATGTACGGACAGACATCCTCGGAATCCTCACTTTGGGCCTGTTCCCACACTTATTTACAGTAGAAGTCCCCACCCCGGTCACAGTAGGTGATGACTATCGCACACCAGGACATTCCGTCGAATCCCGGAATGTGTGTCTGATCGGATCTCATGGGGTGGGGGGGGCTTTGATCAGTCAGAGATCCTTTGAATCGGGGCAGCTGCTTACTGCAAGTGGGCCAATAAATGGTGTCCGCAGGGCCAGGTGGCGCCCTGGGAACAGGCAGGACGATTGGGCACAGAGGAAAGGGGGTTCATCAAAGGATGGGGAGGTGTTGGCCGGGAGCGGAATGCATTTCCGAGGCAGAGTCGCGCTGGAGGGGAGTTTTATGGTTCAGGTATGAGAGAGCGGGGGCTATCAGCGCGCTGGGGATGCTTGCGAGGTCAGAGGGAGAGACGCGCTGGCTAGCGGCACTGGGCAGGGAGACCATGGTTTTCAAAATGGCTGCCACTTACGCGCACAAAGGGGCCTAAAAAGGGACAAGATGGTGTGGCCAATGTTTCATGATTTTCACTTTACGCTCAACAGTGGCTATGGTGAACATAAATGAACGCCGCTTATGTATACCGATTTTAGTCATTTTCCACAGTCCCCAGTTTTTATCATAAGTTAGTTCATTTCTGTTCATGTCTGAGGTAAGGACATACAAGCTGACATTTAGTTATACTAATAAGGGAAGGATGTGGCTGGGCTGTCTATTGAGGTCTTTGGTAGCCCATATGCATTACGGGCAGATGGAAATAATCCTGCTATCAATGTTGACAGAATCGTACATAACCACATGTAGTCAATGCGATAGGCGAGGAGGCAGTGCATACAAAATTACATTAGCTGTGTCATACGTTAGACCTTGGAGACGGGGACATTATTTAGACGATGTAGGAAATTCGTTCGAATACTAACATGATGTCATACAAAAATGTTCTGGCAGAATAAGGGCTATTATCACTTGAGGTCTGGACTCCATGGGGATCAAAACTAGACAGTATGCTCATGTGCATAACTGGTGTTCTACAATCATCATGCTACAGAGTTAACGCTTTCTTAGTTATCCATGTACAGTTGAAAGGGACCGATGTAAGGTTTCGAAAGCTCAATTGGGTGATAATCAATACAAGTGGTTGGGAGAGGAATTCAAATTACTACAAGTGTCAGTCAAGGGGTGGCAATGTTCAAAAAGGGTTCGTCTTTCCAGTGTCTTATTACAGCGAGCCATCCCTGGTAGGCTCTCATTGTTCTTCTTCTTTCGTTGGCACTGTTGAGCACCGGCGGTGGAGCTATGCGTCCAGCTCTAATTCAGATTTCGCGTTGCAGGGTGTGGCCACTCTTTGCTCTCGGACCACAGTCCTGGTTGTCCTGTTCCCTAACTAATCTATCATAGGTACCTTAGGCGGGGTACCCGCATTCCGTTCTTCTTTCGTGACAAACCCTACTCTATCTTTGTGCTGTGCTTCTTCTTCAAGTCAAGTTCAAAGAAAGACTCCGTATGGAAAAAAGGGGCGATGGGGGCGTGCTTTGGGAGGCCGAGGGAAGAGAGGGTGGAGTGGGATCAGATCTGAAACGGACCAAGGAGGGCAGAAATTTCAAGCAAGTGGGCCCATCAATCGGGCACAATGGGCTGGGACTTTCGGCACGAGCTCATCAACATGCAGGGGCTTCTGGACAGCCCTTCTTTCCTTCATTTTCCACGTTGAGAATGGTGCCTCGTCCCGCAACTCTTTGCTCTGTGGCTCCACCTTGGTCGAGGTCATAGATATTCCCCGATCTGCAGCCAGGCTGTGCGTCACGTCCGGCCCCTCTCCTCCGACGACTGCACGTTATCTTTAAATGAATACAAAAAAGTCTTAGAGAACTGACAGGGGAAGACGTTTACACACTTTAATTTCTCTCCCAACCCCAAGTAGTTGGGGAAACGTTTATCGGTCATTATAGGGTGGAGGCTTATTTATCCTTACGACGGGGTATGCTGTTAATTCATAAATCATTGTTGTGGTGTAGGTTTGCGTGCAATTCTACGAATTTCCATAATCATGTCTGTTAGGTGTTGATTCCTGTTACATTCGTAAACGTGGAAAGGAGTCTGGTGTCTATCACTTACATGGTCTATTAAATTCAAACCGGCTCCTCCGGTAGAGACTCGTCTTTCTAAAACAAATCCTGTTGAGCTATATTTTTCTTCAGGGTCTGCTAATTTTATGAGAAAGTGTGAGGGGCTACTATCATGGGCTTATAAGTACCCTTTTCCAGGGAAGGACATACGTTAAGCATTTTTCTTTTCTGAAAGCAACGGCCAACTTTGATCAGTTTTAGACGATTTGTTTTTTTTAAAAAAACAAGGTCATCAGCTACAGTCTTTAAGATTTTCTGGGACGGCTGGTACAGAACTGGGACCATTCTGGGAAAAACGGGGACGTTTCGGACATTCTACTTTTGTGCAATGGGCGGTGGTAATCTGAATGAGGAAGGTGGTGTTACTAAAGCACTAAAACAAAAAGCCACTGACATATAGTTCCCTTTTAAGGGTCAGATTAGGGGACATCAGTCGTCTTACCTGTCCTTTCTTTCTCAGCCAATTAAGTTTCATCATTTTACAGAAAGGAGAGGCAGTAATATAGCAAAATACGATCGTTTTGTTTCTGTCAATTTGTTCAAACACTGTCGTGTCTAAAGCCAATTATACCTGTACCGGCGAGGTACAGCGTCGCCATTTATTCAAAAGGGAGCAAGGGAGCCCTCAGAGGGAGAGAGCGTCGTGCGCACCAAATAGGCCATTAGTACACGTACAACATAGAGAGAGAGAGAAAAACGTGTATGATAATAGGTTATTCAGTGCACACATATATAGAACAATACGGGTTGGTTTCACGTATAAAACACAAGCTGAGAGAAAACATAAATTCACAGTTTACGTACACACAAATACCGGATAGGGTGCGACAGTACATACATCAAGTGCGAAAACCTAAGACAAAACACAGAGCTATTTTGGGCAAAAGGACTTTTTCATGCGTGTTGCGCATTCTCAGTATTCCATTTAATTCATTTGGAAGTCAAGCTCTTTATTCTCCTTCCTTCCTAATAGTGGACAATTTTTGTTGGTAACCTCGTTTTTGAAAATACTTACTCCCTCTTAGTTGTTCGGACACTAGTCCAGTCGTGCTTATACTCACGGTGGGGCCTTCGAACATCTAGCAAATGATGATCCAAGCTGAGGTAAAGGAGGGGTGTCAGTCGGACGTGTGATGGTACAATTCTGACTTTCCTACGAGGATGGAAGAAGAAGGGGTAAATCTAAAACATAACAATATCCCTAATTTCTGGGCTGAGGGGGATTTGGGATGAACCCCAACCCGGGATACTCTTGACTTCTCTTATTTAGTCAGCACGTAAATCGACTCACTCGTGCGCATTATTTTGGGTGTACATTTGGGATATCGGTTCGGGTCCGAGGTACTACAATAACCCTTCAAGTTTCTGGTGTAGGCCACTCTCCCATTCACTAGCTCCAGAGAGGGAGAGAGTCGTTCCTAGGTAAGGTAAGTGCTATATTCCTTTTCGTCCTTCACATGCAGGTACCATGTTCGGGCTTATTTTTCTTATTCCATTAACCGCTCGATCAACACCTCCGTCATACAAAAAGCATTCTTTTATCGACCCAGACGTGCGCCACACATACGCATTCATACCGTACAAATCAGGGCCCATGCGCACATTCATACCATGCAATTTTCATGCTCTCAGAGATAGCTCCTGCATATAATGTACCATCTCACAGAGTTGGCCTATTTTCCTCGCGTGGCGCATGGTGCGTTTTAGGTCCTCTCCATACTTCAGCTGAATTTCCGATGTAACCTGCAGAAAAAGAAAAGAGGGGGAGGGGGCAGTGTTCAAAGCACATCAGCGCGCATAAACATAAAAAATATTTTTACCTACCACATACCTGACTTATCTCTGTGGGATGCAGTCCCTTTTATCTCGGCTTTGAAGCCCAAAGGAACCGGTAGTGCGGAAAAGATAACCAATGACAGGCTGTTCATTACATAGGTCGCCCGAGGGCGGTAGTACAGACCGCGTGTAGGGAGGGGTCAAAAGCCAGGGGCTTTCAGTATAAGGTGGGGGGGTGACGGATTCACGTTTTCATTTGAGGAAAAGAAATGGCCTACGGTGGTATAGGGTCGTTCCTATTCGCAGAGCGTGGTATTTAAAAAAGCCTTACCAATCAAAGTGACTGTTATGATGCTAGTTTCATATATTTTAAAAACCTTTATTGTGGAAATGTCAGCATTCAAATAAGGGCCTCCAACTATATAGGTCGGTTACAGAACAGACGGGAAATGCATGAGGTAAGGAGAGATTACACTGTAGTATAGAAGCAAGTGAGTCATTTAATTGAAAAAAAACAAACGTGACAAACGGTTGCAGGATCAGTGAAGGTTGATTTTATAATTGAAAGTATAACAGGATCAGTTACAATAAAATCGTTCATACGCACACCATGGGCGAGTATCATGAGTAACATTTACTTCGGAGCTTAAATAATACAATAATTAATAGTAAATAAACCCGACAACAATAGGGTTGTCCGCATGCTCAGTCAGTACACTTCCCCACCCGCCATGTGCACAAAGACCGCATACATCCCCCAAAAAGCGGCCTCCCCCTGGACGGACCTCTCAAACCTTCGGCCCATCTCCCTCCTACCGCACATTGGTAAGATGACTGAGAAGCACGTGAACACCCACCTATCAAATCATATCGAGGCAACGGATGGCCTGGACCACTCACAATCTGGGTTCAGGCCAAACCACAGCACCGAATCAGCCCTCCTAGCAGTGACCAATAACATCAGGATGACACTGGATGGTGGGGGGTCTATGATTTTGGTGCTGTTGGATTTATCCGCTGCCTTTGATACGGTGTCTCACAAAGTGCTTCTCGGTCGTCTGAGGGATGTGGGATTGGGGGGTGTAGCTTTGTCCTGGATGGAGAGCTTCCTCTCACGCCGCTCTCAAGAAGTCAGACTGGGCTCCCATAAATCCATCTCTAGGGAGCTCACCAGGGGAGTGCCACAGGGCTCATGCCTAAGCCCCACATTATTTAATGTGTATGTGGCCCCCCTGGCCGACTTAGTGAGGTCCTTTGGGTTCACCCCGGTGTCATACGCCGATGACACCCAACTTCTGTTCCCTTTCAAAACCTTTACACCTGCTCTAAAAAAATCTTTTGCAGATGGAATGAGGGCAGTATCAGAGTGGATGGCCAAGAACTGCCTTCAATGTAATGTTGGCAAAACAGAAGTACTACTGTTCGGGGAGGCGGTGAAACTGTGGTCTGATGAGTGGTGGCCCCTAGAACTGGGACCCGTTCCCATCCCGAAACAGACCGTGAAAAACTTGGGAGTGCTATTCGACCAAGCCCTTACATTTAAAGATCACGTCAACCAAGTTGCCGGTACATGTTTCAGGGCCATTGGACTGTTGAGAAGGGTGTTTCCATACCTACCAGACAGACATAGAAAGACCTTAGTCCAGGCATTAGTCATCAGCAGATTGGACTACTGCAATGGCCTTCTTTTATCAACTAACGAAGGCCAATTTAACAAACTGCAAGTAGTCCAAAACACAGCGGCAAGGCTAGTCCTCAATGCTCCACCCAGAACTCCCTCCCGCCCTCTACTAGCTGAACTACACTGGCTTCCAGTACGGCAACGCACTAAATTTTAAATCTTGTGCTCCATCCACAAATGTCTGACAGGTACGGGGCCTAAATACCTAACAAAAGCCTTCCAACCCTATATCCCTGGGCGCTCATTACGTTCTAGCAACCTCCAGCTATTACAGGTACCCAGAATTGAAAAATCTAGACAGGGAGGCCGTGCCCTAGCACACACTGGACCTGTTCTCTGGAACTCTCTCCCTCAGACACTAAAACAAATCACTAACCACCTTTCCTTCCGAAAAACCCTCAAAACCTATCTTTTTACTAGTAGTTAAACACACATCTTCCCACTCAGTCACTCTCGAGCACGAATCTGTATAAACAATGTTCTCTAGACAGGCAAAAGCGCGGAGATACCCCTTCGGGGGTCTATTCAGGCGCTATACAAGAACATAAATAAATAAATAAATAAATAACATCAGGGCTAAGTAAATAGAATCGTCATAAGGAGTTGCAAGTCCCGCCCATACTGGCGCCATTTTGGTCGAGGCCAGGCGGGTCCAGAGTATAGTTCAAATGCCTCCAATAACTAGCGGCTGGACCAGAATCCCTTTCGGCAGTTCAAAAAAAGTTCGTTAGCGCCAACAGAAAGAACAGGCTACATGAACCGTGACTCAAAGGGGGGGGGGGGCAAAAATCTTCCCTACCAGGTCACGCTGAGGTCCCACCGGAGCTGATCGAGTGTCTCTTGGTAATTCAGACAAAAGCTGGCGTCATCATGAGAGCACCATCCTCTCGCGGCAACGTCGCGGCAACTCCGGGGAGCGGGACAGCAGGCGTATCCCTCCACCGATGTGCTGAATCAGCCTCTCTCACGGCACCAGATGGGGATAAGGCGGTGGTCACCCGGGGCAGTGGCATATCCATGGGGGATAGTCGAGCAACAGTGGCGGTTGCCCCCACCGGAAGCCCGCGGGAGTCCAGGGCCAACGACTCTCGTAGAATCTTTAAAGCTTGGACAATGTCTTCAAGAGTGTAGCTCATGCCCGAGCAGGCAAGCATTCGAGTTCCAGAGTAGTCCAGAGCCGTTCTAGTGGACCAGGCCCAAATCCAGGGAGCCGGCCGCCATTTTGAGCGTTCCGCAGCAGCAGCCGCTCTTCACCCCGGCCACCGGAGCGGGTCCCCCGGCCATTCAACCGAGTGGAACGCCAATGGCAGTCCTGGTGCAGCCGTCCGGCAGGTGAAACGCTAATGGTTGTCCTGCTGCAGCTGACCGGCGAGTGAAACGCTAAGGGTCGCCCTGCTGCAGCTGACCGGCGAGTGAAACGCTAAGGGTCGCCCTGCTGCAGCTGAGGAACCTCCACCTGGGGAGGTGGGGGAGGCCCGTTCGCGTCGCCTCCCCCCAGGGCACCCCACGCCATCTCTTGGCGCAGCATTATAGGATGGCTGGACCAGGCAACAAAAGGGGGGGGGAGCCATCAGCAAGGCATCCCCCGCACACAACTTGCTGGACATCACCTCTGGATGGTCCGGGGACAGGTCTTGGCGCGTTGGGTAGCCTCCGGCCTATTCGCACAACGGGCCGCCACCGACGCTACCTCGCCGGCTGACGGCTTTTGTAGACTTTTTTATAGCCCAAAGCCTACTAAAAAGTAGCTCAAAGTAGCCCAACAGGAACAGCGTCAAGCAGACGGCAAATGCATTTGGGTTTGTTGTTGCAGCCGGCTGCCATGTAAATAGTTGTTTAATAAAAAGTTTTAAATGGTTGTTTAATAAAAAGTTTTAAATGGTTGTTTAATAAAAAGTTTTAACATGTTACTTTGCTGGAGTGTTGTATATATTTATAATTGTATAGGGTTTGCCATTATTTGGGCGGGATGGGCGGCGGAGTCGAGCTATCTTGCGGCCATCATGGCGTCGAGCTCGGCTCCTCCCACTAGTTTCATATTCCTCATGAGGGGTTGTTCCTAATGTTTCTATTTTAGCGGGGTCAAAAAGATCTCATCAGTGGCCTACTGATTTTGCTCGATTCCTTTTGTTTTCCCTAACGATTTTTATGTCATAGTTTGCTAGCATGATACAGCGGCTAATCCGTATTTTTATATACATGTCCTTTTTATTAGGGGTGTCCTCCGGTGGAGCCGGATGATCTACCTCTAATAAACGGTCGGGCTGAACCAACTACTGAACAATGGGGAGAAGATAGGCATGACGGGTTACAATGGGGACAAAAGTCTGCACTACCTATCCTTCACTGCTTTGCGAAGACTAGACAGAATATTTCTATTCTACAGTATTCGCAAATAGGGAATACCCAAAGAGAGAACCAATTCCAAACAGTCAATGTTCGGACAAACAATCAATCAATCAAATGAGGAATAAAATAGGCGCGACGGGTTACAACGGGGGCAAAAGCCTGCGCTACCTACCCTTCACTATCTGCAAAGAGAGAGGGAAATTCCTGTTCCTCCCTGTTTGTAGGCAGAGAAGATCCTTTCAGAGAACCATCATCGAACAATCAATGTCCGTTCAATCAAACAATCAGTGGCGAGAAAGAAATAGGCACGACGGGTTACAACGGGGGCAAAGGCCTGCGTTACCTATTCTTCACTATCTGCAAAGGAGGACAGAATACTTTTATCCTTCCCCGTTTGTAGACAGAGAATTCTCGAGAGAACAATCCTCGAACAAACAATGTTCGGGCAAACAATCAATCAGTGGGGGAGAAAGATAGGCACGACGTATTACAACGGGGGCAAAGGCCTGCGTTACCTACCCTTCACTACCTGCAAAGGAAGAGAGAATACTTTCTATTCCTCTCCATTTGCAGACAGAGAATCTCCAAGAGAACCAACAATTCGGAGAGTAATACTAGTATTTTCCAATCAATCAATCAAATATTTCACAGTTTGTCGTGTTACACGACCTTACCCGGACCGCATGGACAGTTTCTCGTCTTCCGCTTCCAGCGCCTGATCGTCCTCTATTCTCTGTAATTGCTGTGGCACTCCTGATGGTTCCCAGCCAGGACCGTAGATCACTCGAGAGAGGTCTGCTCAGAACCAGTGAAGTTCGGATGATCGGCTGCCAGACGAGGGTCTATCGGGCAGGTGCACTTCCCGATTGTTGCAGTCGTTCCCTCTGTCGTTGGGACCTCTCCCACTGGATCCACGTGTCGCTGATGGGCCCCACGTTTGGGACGCCAATTGTGGAAAAAGGGTCAGGCAGATCAGGTCGATTACCCCTTTTCAAGGTTTGCCCGGCGCTAGCCGCCTCTCGCCCAACTCACGGTTACCAAATAAAGAGGCAGGCGCTGGAGACTGGAAGGCAGGAAACAGGAGTTTATTCCGACGGAGCAGAACACGTCAAATCAGACAACAGGGTATCTTCTCGAGGTGCTCTAAACGCATCCTTGAGGCCTGGCCTCTTATACACAGGTTTATTGCTTTATTACATGAAACACATTCTTGTCAATACTTTGATGTACGGACAGACATCCTCGGAATCCTCACTTTGGGCCTGTTCCTACACAGATTTACAGTAGAAGTCCCCACCCCGGTCACAGTAGGTGATGACTATCGCACACCAGGACATTCCGTCGATTCCCGGAATGTGTGCCTGATCGGATCTCATGGGGTGGGGGGGGGCTTTGATCAGTCAGAGATCCTTTGAATCGGGGCAGCTGCTTACTGCAAGGGGGCCAATAAATGGTGTCCGCAGGGCCAGGTGGCGCCCTGGGAACGGGCAGGACGATTGGGCACAGAGGAAAGGGGGTTCATCAAAGGATGGGGAGGTGTTGGCCGGGAGCGGAATGCATTTCCGAGGCAGAGTCGCGCTGGAGGGGAGTTTTATGGTTCAGGTATGAGAGAGCGGGGGCTATCAGCGCACGGGGGATGCTTGCGAGGTCAGAGGGAGAGACGCGCTGGCTAGCGGCGCTGGGCAGGGAGACCATGGTTTTCAAAATGGCTGCCACTTACGCGCACGAAGGGGCCTAAAAAGGGACAAGATGGTGTGGCCAATGTTTCATGATTTTCACTTTACGCTCAACAGTGGCTATGGTGAACATAAATGAACGCCGCTTATGTATACCGATTTTAGTCATTTTCCACACGTCCGCCCGTACGGGCGAGTCTGACACGAGGAATCGTGGCCAAGTTTTGTCCTTCTGATCTGAGGGGTCTATTGGGAGTGTAATATGTTATAAGATGACATAACATGGGGGGGTGAAGATTTTTTTAGGATCTTAAAGGCCAAGCACAGGGCCTTGAAATTGATTCTTTTTTCCACCGGTAGCCAGTGCAATTTTACCAGAGTGTTGGTTACGGACTCAAACCGGGGAAGCCCTGTTAGGGCCCGTGCTGCCGCGTTTTGAACATGCTGCAGACGTTTTTTTCCCGCTTGATTGGCTCCCAAGAGTAAGGAATTGGCATAATCTATGCGAGAGAGGATTGTGGCTTGAATAATCAACTGACGTGTGGAGGGGTCAAAAATGTTTAGTATAGGTCGCAGGTTACGCAGGATACCAAAACTAGTGGCAGCAATTTTTTTGGTGTGGCCGACAAAGCTCAAGGCTGAGTCGAACCACACCCCCAAGTTCTTTACCTCTGTTTTGGGGTCAGGGGGAGGGCCAAGAATCTCCGGCCACCATTCCTTTCCCCAGGCTTTGGTATCTTTTCCTACTATTAGCACCTCCGTTTTGTCTGCATTAAGTTGTAAATAATTGGCCGTCAACCATTCAGTTACTGCAGCGAGGCCATGTTTAAAATTCAGCGCTCCTGCTCCGTTATCATCACTCAATGTCACCACCAGCTGAGTATCGTCAGCATATGAGACGATGGACAGGTCCCACTCCTTGGCGACCTCAGCTGGTGGTTGGACATATAAATTAAAGAGTGTGGGGCTGAGCGCTGAACCCTGGGGTACTCCCTGCATTATGTTACTCTTTTTTTAGAGGAATGGGGGGATAGCTACCTGAAAAGATCTGTCTGTCAGAAATGCTTTAAACCAGGCCAGGGCTGAGCTCTTCACCCCTGCTGCCTCCAGTCTGTACAGAAGCACCTCGTGTGAGACCGTATCATAGGCAGCGCTGAGGTCGAGCAGGATCAGCGCTGCCGTTTGACCGGAGTCTCTAATGGACCTAAGATGTTCTGTCACACTGAGAAGTGCCGTCTCTGTGCTATGGTCTGCACGAAAACCATGCTGGGAGGCGTCTAAGATGTTATTGGCATAGAGGTGTTCCGTTAAGATGGTGTTCACGTAAGGCTCAGTAACCTTGGCTGGCCATGGTAGCAAGGATATAGGTCTGTAGTTTTCGGGTTTTGTCGGATCTAAATTAGGTTTTTTAATTATGGGATTTACCCACGCCTGTTTCCATTTAGTGGGCATTTCTGACGTCATCAGTGACGTATTAATAATGGTTCTCAAAGGTTCAAGCACTATAGCATCTGCTTTCCTGAAATGTTCGGGCTTTAGGGGGTCTAGAGGCGAACCTGATTTGACTTTTTGACAGAGCCTGTCAAAGACTTCCTGGTATTATTCTGGGATGCTAGTAAGTTCAGATATAATTTCTATTTTTGAAGGACTAATCGTGGGCTTTACAGGGAATAGATTATACATTTTCTTAATTTTTTCTACAAAAAACAGGGCCAGATTATCGCAAAATATCTGTGATGTAGAGGTATTCACTTCTACTTTTTTTGCGCTCAGATCTTTCAGGATTTTAAAAATAATTTTGGAAGGGTTGGGGCTTGCATTAATTTCATTGGCATAATATGTCGCACGTGTCTTACAAATCTGCCTGTGGTATTTTTTGTGGATTTCGCTATATTGGGCCTTTAAGTTAGGATCGTATCGTTTTCTCCATTTACGTTCCGCTATTTTGCAGCTTTTTTTCAGGGCTAGTAGCTCTTCGTCAAACCAGGGGCTCGACTCTTTAGCGCGTGTTTGGATCCAGGATGTTGGGATCAATATATCTAAGGCCTGGGTTATCCAGTTGCAGTAATTTTCGTAACATTGATTAGTGTCTTTGGGGTAGGTTAGCGGGAGTTTTTTGAGCAGGTTATCAAAGTCTTCTAACCGTAATTTCCTCCAAGGTCGCTTATACACCTTGTGGGTTGGTCTGGGATGGGATTTAGCCCAGCTGGGAATGGACATAATGGTTAACATGTGGTCCGTCCATATCATAGGTATGGGCACGGACGCCTCAGCTTCTTCTATATTTGTAAAAATAGGGTCCAGGAGATGTCCTCCATTGTGAGTTGCTCCCTGGACCAGCTGCCTTAGTTGAAACCCTGCTAAATCTGCAAGCAGATTGGTTATTTTTGCCTCATTGCTGCGATCAAAATGTATATTCAGATCTCCGAGAATATTGAAATTTGCCGTTCCGGCTGCCAATGAACAGACTGTCTCCAATAACGCTTTTACGAAGTTACTTTCATTTCCCGGCGGTCTATAAATTAGAATACCTGAGAAGGACAGGTGCAGGTTTATTTTAATAGTATAGCGAGCGCTCTCGCAGCCCGCAATTTGTAATTTGGTAAATGTGCATTCGAGATGGGATCTGGTCATAACCGCTATCCCACCCCCTTCTAGTTTGTCTGTTTAAGGAGTGGATGGTATAGCCTGAGGGAGTGGCCAAATTAGCTACAGATATTGTCTCATCTTGCATCCATGTTTCAGTAATAAATAGAATGTCAAGGGAGTGGTCAATGACTAAATCATGTATTTGTGAATAGTGTTTTCCTAGGGATCTTACATTCAGTTGTGCTATTCTTACAGAGTCATGCGGTGAGGTAGTCGAGAGTAGTTGTGGGGCTGATATTTTAGGGAGCATATATCCACATTCACATCGAGTGATATTCTGCAGCAATTGAGGGTCTATTTTTTCACAGGTCAAGTGTATGGAGTTGATGTCCATCAGTTGCGTCTGGGTATATACAAGATTAGTTACCTCGATTTGGCCAGGGTTCCTGGCGAAAGGCGACATCCTGGCGCGGACGGGCGCAGACGGGCTTCTCTTAGGCGCGTCTTCGGTGCGCCCTTCGTGTGCCCGCTGCGCTCCCTCGCCCTTGCCGGTAAATATACTGCCGGCTGTCTAGGTTAGAGCGGAGCAACTAGACCGCTCACCCAACCAAGATGGCGGTTCTAATCGGCACAATCAGGAAGTGGGTGAGTGGCTCTGTAATTCGGGCTGTGCCCCGAGTCTCCCTCCACTACGAACAGTCAGCTGCTGACTGGCGGTGGAACCGAGGAGTCTGCGGGTGCCGAGTCAACTCAGGGGTAGGTGGCGTATGCAGTATTAAAATCACAGCATAAGTACAAGAGTATATTTAAAATCTATACAAATGTTAAAATAATCGCCCCATGAATGATAAGCTCCAATTCACCCCCTGAGACGTTTAAAGTGCAGTTTTTGTAAATTAAAAGTGCAGAGCAGCTAATCTGGCTGGCGAGCTATTGAGTATGGCCCGCTTCTCAGCCTAGTCTTCAATCAATGCACTCCCTCGCCCTTGCCGGTAAATATACTGCCGGCTGTCTAGGTTAGAGCGGAGCAACTAGACCGCTCACCCAACCAAGATGGCGGTTCTAATCGGCACAATCAGGAAGTGGGTGAGTGGCTCTGTAATTCGGGCTGTCCCCCGAGTCTCCCTCCACTACGAACAGTCAGCTGCTGACTGGCGGTGGAACCGAGGAGTCTGCGGGTGCCGAGTCAACTCAGGGGTAGGTGGCGTATGCAGTATTAAAATCACAGCATAAGTACAAGAGTATATTTAAAATCTATACAAATGTTAAAATAATCGCCCCGTGAATGATAAGCTCCAATTCACCCCCTGAGACGTTTAAAGTGCAGTTTTTGTAAATTAAAAGTGCAGAGCAGCTAATCTGGCCGGCGAGCTATAGAGTATGGCCCGCTTCTCAGCCTAGTCTTCAATCAATGCACTCCCTCGCCCTTGCCGGTAAATATACTGCCGGCTGTCTAGGTTAGAGCGGAGCAACTAGACCGCTCACCCAACCAAGATGGCGGTTCTAATCGGCACAATCAGGAAGTGGGTGAGTGGCTCTGTAATTCGGGCTGTCCCCCGAGTCTCCCTCCACTACGAACAGTCAGCTGCTGACTGGCGGTGGAACCGAGGAGTCTGCGGGTGCCGAGTCAACTCAGGGGTAGGTGGGGTATGCAATATTAAAATCACAGCATAAGTACAAGAGTATATTTAAAATCTATACAAATGTTAAAATAATCGCCCCGTGAATGATAAGCTCCAATACACCCCCTGAGACGTTTAAAGTGCAGTTTTTGTAAATTAAAAGTGCAGAGCAGCTAATCTGGCCGGCGAGCTATGGAGTATGGCCCGCTTCTCAGCCTAGTCTTATGAAGGTGCACAAGAAGGCAATCAGTCAGACAGGTATCCTATAGAACACCAAAGAATACCTGTGTATTTGTCTCCTAATTGTGGCTGTAATCACTACTTTCACAACCTCCTGACAGACCCGATGTGATCCCTGTTCCTTCATACCGATGATGACTTCAGATCTTTAACACTTAATCCTCTGAAAATCTGATGTGGTTTTTTGATTTAATTTCATTTTGCAAAAAACACAAATGCCGCAAAAATGGGAAGTTGTAGTGCTGGAAAAAGAAACTGGGCTGCATACGGAGCTTGCATAGAAAATAAGTAACTGCAGCCAATCACATTAGCCCAGAATGATGCATTGTATTGTATTGCCACAAGTGGCAGATCCAAACATCACAGCCTGGACGTCAGTTCCAACTGCAAACAAGCATTTGCAATGCAATAGGTCTCACATTTACAAGAGTTTGAGCTATTGGCAGTGTAAATGACAATGCCTTTTATTTATGTTTTCAAAACTGTTAAATAAAAGGCATCGTCATTTACAATGCCAGTAGTTAAACACTCGCAAGTGCGAGACCTATTGCATAGCAAAGGTGTCCTTGCTATACAAATAAACAAGGATTTACAAAGCCAATAGGCCAGCTTTCAATATTTTTGTATTTTTATTTTCCAAACAAAGCAGCGGCTTGTGGGATGGAGACAAGGGGTACTCCAAGTTCAAGAGGGTGGTGATTCGCGGAATTGTTCTGGGTGGTTATTATTGCTTTATATTATACAATATTGGAGACCCCAAATACTCAAATATTCCTATACATAACATGCGTACATAACAGTGTGTTTCCTGCTCCAGCCCCACCGGTTCCTCCCAGCTCCCGGGGGGCCCGCGGTGCTGACACAGCTGGCAGGCACATGCCTTGCGCCTCTTAGGCGCTGCATAGAAACTCCACAGCGCCGGTTTTTGCCCCAGCGGACGATCTGACGCAGGGCACCCCTGTTGAGCGAAGGAGCGCGGCCCAGCTACCGCATCCCTCACGGACGCAACACACGGATGGAGGTATTTATCGGGCTGACTTTCACAAACCTCGGTGGTAACTGGGGCCATTCACAAAGCAAGAAGGTTCAATTGTTTAGAAGCCATTTAAAGTACTGGGCGCAGGTGCTATGACTGGGTACTACCTGGATGACTACTCCAGTCGTATCAAAACTTTTATTCGGTTATCACATAACAGAACCATAAAAAGTACATAAATACAATTGCAATACATGTTTAAATCGCAATGTTATGAAACAGATAAAAACTATTAAGCATTTAAAAACATTTAGTAAAAAATGATTGTTAAAAATGGTGTACAAGGAAGCATGGCATCGTATAATCAGTAGCTCAGACTTTACAGCGAATTTTTAAACACGATTTTAAGAAGCAGGCTACACATTTGGCGGCGTTTTGAGAATCTAGTAACTGCAGGGCCAAGTAAGCAGGCCGACAGGTTCTCAAGCCCATATCACGAAGAAGGGGAATAATCCAGCGCTTGCGGGGTTGCTCGTAATATCGGCAGAACAAGGTTACGTGTAGTGTGGACTGGGATGATATTCCGTCGCAGGGACATTTAATCATATCATGCGACCAGTTCAGTTCATTGGGGAAAGTAACAAGGCGAAAAAAAGAATTAAAACGAAACCTGGTCAAAACATATTTTTCATGGTTGGTTCAGAAAAAAGTTAAATATGACTGACTACTCCAGTCATAATATTCCCGGCTCCCACCGCAGCATTTAGCACCTTATGGTGCCGTGAGCGCACATGCCTGGCACCGAGCAGGTGGGCCATGATTTATCAGTCACTGAGAACGACACCTCGCTTGCATCACCCCTGGTGCGTGTAAACAACAGCGGGAGTGGGGGAAACAGGACTGTGGAGAACATTATACAGAGCCCTGCAGTTGTGTGCAAATCTAGTGCATTGTGTCCGCACAGCACACAGGACAACACGTTGTATGTCCAGCAATGCACACGTATGTAGCGCGTGCAATTACGCCGACATATACACTACTCAGTCACCTGAACCCCACCGACGTCAGACATCCAGATACACGCACACACCCACATATACCAACATGCAGGGTTGAGACTACCACACGGGGAGACCTGAACAGCAGCCCGTATGCCACTGGAGCACACACTCTACGGTGCACATAAGTTCAACAGAGCTGCGCGCGCACGGATGCGGCAAATAGACAACAAATACAAGCCCGCCAGGCATGCACATCAGACGTGCCTCAATGTGATGCTGATGCATTGGACACGCTACACAGAAACACGCACATACCAAAACAGCAGGCACCTGCCAACTCCTGCCACACAGACCAACACACACACACAAATAACCTGCGCAGTTACACCTGCATACAATCACGCCAACCTACATACGTCCCCAAGCAAATATACACCTCCACACACAGACACCTACACTTACAGACCTCTTGCACCCCCTCTTAACACCGGCCAAGCACATCGACACGCACAGAGAGAGTACAGACACACAATCAGCCCGCGCAGGTATACCTGCATTCGCCTATATGTATACATCCCTCTCACAAATACACACCTCTACACACAGACACCTATACTTACAGATCTCTGGCACCAAATCCACACCGGCCAAGCACATCGACGCACACAGGGAGTACAGACACACAATCAGCCCGGGCACTTATACCTGCATGCGCCTATATGTATACATCCCCCTCACAAATACACACCTCTACACACAGACACCTACGCTTACAGACCTCTGGCACCCACTCCACACACCGGCCAAGCAAATTGGCGCACACAGACCACCCATCCACAAGCCCACTTAGACATCCACGCGCACACACGTCAAACAGCCCCCCCCCATCCCCGCCCCCCCCAAAACTGCAGGCGATCGCAATTGCCCATCCACGCCTTGCTCGAAGCACACATCGGTAGGCACTGTCCTCCATCCCCAGACCACACCAGAGGCAGTGCATCGGTGTTTGCTGCCCGTGCCCCACAACACCGCACCTGCCAGCCTGCCATCCGCACGGGCCACTTAGTGTCTGGCGGCACGCCTGCTACAAGGGCAGGCGGGAATCTATGTAGAGAGCAGTTCAGGATTACGTATTATCGATGCGCCCCCACAGTATGCACCTCATTCTCTCCAGAGACACCCCCGCTCCATGATTCCACCCACCCCTGCGAAATATCGCTAGAAGTCAATCTGGAATGAGAAACGGATGGGGGTAAAGCATCATTTAAATGAGTCAATGCTGAAATGCACCCCCAGTCGCCCCCGCCCCTGAGCCCTTCGCCACAGCTGCACCGGTTTATATCTGCCTCCGAACCGGCTTATTTCTTCAATGAAGGCAGCGCGCAGCGCCCAGGGGTCAGTGCGCTGCTTGTGCGTAATTAACACACTGGCCATATGGCAGGGGAAAGATGTGCAGCGCGGCATGCAAAGGGGGCACTGTTTAATGATCTGGCCGTTCATTCCACCTCTTGGGGGTGGGGGGATGGGGGGTAGGATGTGGCATAAAGGGCAGTGCTGCCAACTTTGGTGGTCGGGGAAGCTTCAGGTTCGAGTCTCGGCGTGCGCGCAAAGTCTTGTGATTCAGGGCAAATCACATATCTCCCCGAGCCTAAAAAAATGTATGTGCCCTTGTGTAGGGTAAATGGTGATCATGTAAAGCGCTATAATAATAGCTTAGGGTGGAGTTCGCACTATATAACAAGTTATGTATTGAAAAAAACTCACCACCGTAGCCCGGCTTCAACAGGAAGCCAGGCAATCTGTGTTGGGACGGGGGCGGGGCCGCAAAAATACAGGAAGCTGACGGGAGCCTACCCCGCGCTCCTGTGCCCGTCAGAAGATTTGCGTGTCAGCTAGCGGGGCTCCCGTGCTCGTGGAGAGCCCCGCCTGTTGGCGAGAATGACCCACTGGCTGCCGAGGGAGAGAGGGACACGCGAAAACAACCCGGTGAGTAGGGTGTGAGGGGGGGGATGTGTGTGCGAGTGTGTCTGTGTGTGTGTGTCTGTGAGTGCGAGTGTGTGTGTGTGTGTGTATGTATGCGTGCGTGTGTAAAAAGATTCAGATGACTGGGGGGGAGAGAGGGGATGTGTGCGCGAGTGTCTGTGTGTGTGTGTGCGTGCATGCGCCTCTGTGTGCTGTAGGAGCTAAGGCGACCTGTTCCAATTACGGCAGGTGGCACGTGCACATCTCTTGTCTCCCTTAGCTCCTTGTAAGCAGAACTGATCACAATAGGCAGAACTGAAAACTGAAGAACTGATCACAATAGGCCTCACAGCGACATCGCTTCGCGATGCATCGCTGGTGCGAGACCTAATAATAAAGGGACCAACTGCATTCTACCCATTTAAGACTTACACACGCAATGGATTTACATTTCAAAGGTTTGCAACCCATGCAAGGTCGATTGGCAGCCACAGTTTATATGAGCATCCCCTCATTCACCATACTTCCCTCCTTTTCTTCACTTGTCTCTAAACAAGTCAAATAAGCTTATTAAGTGGAATGGGCTCTTGCACTTGCATCTGCGCTCTAGCGCAATCATGTCGGCTGGGATATGGATTCTCCTTATTATATGGAGTGGTGTGGCTCACTGGTTAGAGGCGGCAGACCTGCAAGCAGAGAACTGCCCGGGACAAGGGTTCAATTCCCGACGCGGCAGGATCTTGGACCAGGGTCAACGGGCTCGATAATTCTCGCCTCAGTGCCTACTCTAACCAGGGAACACACTCGGCAACTCTGGGCATTAAGCTTGCCTCATCTATACAACGGCCCCCCACAGACGCCGGGGATGCCTGGTTTCACCCTGGAGATACCCAGAAAGGGACAATCTCACAGGGAAAACCAGGACGGGTTCCCCAGAGGTCTACAGCGCCAGGACACTCGTTTAGAGTAACAGTGCGCTTTACAAGTATCCCACATTTACATTTACATTTACATTGTGTTATACCCTAAAGGTCCAGCCCACAAGTGTAGCCACAATATCCAATTAAAAGGGATGCAAAAGCTCCTGTTAGGTTAGAGAAATACTCTCTCAATTTAAGTACTAGAGAGTAATTGAACCCTGTTTCTCTCAGACGGGAGGTGCCTGGCTCCCGCAGTATTTGATTTCCTTCTAGCACCTGGCTCCCCTTTCCTTACCTTACCGTAGCCACATTTCCCACTCTGCCCCTGCTTGCGTTCTCACCTGACACCGAGTGCATGGAGCACCGAGTTGCCTTGCTTCACACCCTGCTGTCTCAGGATTGGCTTGTTTCTGGCCATGCTCCCGGAGGCGGTCTACATCTCAATGGCTGTAGCGAAGGCGCCCCGCAGCGTGCTGAAGGTGCACCAAAGGCTAGCCCATCTGTGCCCATCCACGTAGGGCCAGGGGCCAGACTCCTTGCCAGTTTCCCTGGTGGTCAGCCTTTTAGATACTCGGCTGAACAACTAAGGATTTTGGCACATATTACCCTGGAAGCATGTCGCAATATGATAGCCATCGAGACTGATCCGCTTATATGCTCACACTGCAGGTTTAATCAGACCCAGAGTGAGAAAATATCCACTAGTCTGTACAAACTTAAGTTCCTATTCATCAATTGCAGGTCACTAACTAAACAGAAATATGAAATCTATGAATGTCTCGAAAGAAAAACAGCATGACGACATGTTTCTGACAGAAACCTGGCTGAATGAGTCCTCATTCCCCAAGATACTAGATGCCTTACCTCAAGAATAGGGTATCTTAAGGCATGACCACCCCGTAAGGAGAGGCGGAGGGATAGCCATTATCTACAAACACCCCCTCAAATGCACCATCAAGGCCGCAAATATTGAAGATTGTGAGGCCATTATTTTCAACCTAGCTGCTGTAGAAGACCATGCTCTAGCCGGTTTCTTGATCTACCGCCTCCAGGACCTGTAACCAAATTCATAGCGAGCCTTGTGGAGAATACTGTCCAATCAGCATTGCGCCACAACAACCTGATAATTTTAGGTGATTTTAACATACATATTAATATCAACCCAAAAGTGGAAGCACAGTCCTTATGTCAGGAACTAAATACTGTGAACCTAAATCTTAAATTTAATTCCCCCACTCATCAATTAGGTCATATATTAGACCCTATATATTTTTTAGCTTCCCCCGAGATCAAAGTGGACACCCCGATTATAGTCCCGTGGTCTGACCACCATCTGGTGGCCTTCTCTACCCCTCTCGCCAGAACCCCCCTCCTGCCAGGACCAGCCAGAAATTCAGCCCCAGGAAATGGACTAGGTTCAATTCTGAAAGCTTTACTCAAACTCTTCTGCAGATCAATCTCATCCGTGGATATGATATCAACATGGCCAATTCGGATGTTGAAAAATTGATTCTGGGAGCTACAGATGAAACTGCCCTGTGGACCACCAACATTACCCAAAGGCGGAGGAACTCCTCGCCTTTGTTCAATGAAGACCTGATGGTAGCCAAAATAAAATGTAAGCGCCTTGAGCGCCAATGGAGGAAGGACTTCTCTGCCATTAATAAAACTGCTTACAAGAATGAGCTAAAACAATACCATGCTCTCATCAGGAAAACACGTTGTGCCTTTTAAACAGATAAAATAGAGCAGGCTAAAGCTCTTCTAAAAAACTTTTCTCAATTCTCAAATCTTTATCTTCACTTGAGCGTACTGCGGCCCCACTCCTAGCTCACTGGAGAACTGTAATGATATTGCGGCCTTCTTTGCAATGAAAGTAGCTAAAATCGCTTTCCTGTCAGGTGCGCTTAACAGCACCAATCCCAACACCTCCCATGAGACCCCTGATGAGGGGACTGGTCTATCTGAATTCAAATCAACTGTGCTGGATGATCTTAAAAGTCTGTCCTTCAGTATCAAATCTGGTCCCCCTATGGACCCAGCCTCGCTTAAAATCCTAATGCAAGGGTCAGATGTCATTCTGTCCTACGTCAAAAAACTCTTAGACCTATCCTTTCGCTGTGGCGAAGTTCCACTGAAGTGGAAACGTGCAAAAGTCCTCCTGTTGAAGAAAAAACTTTCCACTAACCCGGGTCTGCTAGACAACCTACGCCCTAATTCTCTCCTGCCCTACTTCGACAAAATTGCTGAGAAAGTAGTGATCACCCAATTGGTGAATCACATCAATCTTAACAACTTATTCCATCCCTCACAATCTGGCATCCGAGCTGCCCATTCCACGTAAGCTTCTCTACTTCTCACTACGGAAACCCTGCGGATGAGTGCTGATGATGGCCAAACTGCTGCACTGGTCCTGCTTGACCTTAGTGCCGCCTTTGACACTGTCTCCCATAACGTGCCCCTTCAGAGACTAAGGCTCTGTGGGATCAGGGGTTCGGCTTTGCGCTGGCTGACATCCTTTCTCCTTGCCCGCAGCTTTGAAGTTGCGCTGCACCAGCATACTTTCCAAAGTATCCCACTTATGGAACGGGTACCACAGGGCTCAATACAGAGCCCCACCCTTTTCAATCTGTATATTGGCCCTTGGCAGGAATTGTAGAAAATGCAAAGTGACCATTGTATCCCATTCGGATGATACGCAACTGATTTTCACCCTATCCCAAGACTCGAAGGAAGTGGCCAACCAGGTTTCCTCTTGTCTAGAAGAGCTTTACGCCTGGATGTCTACCAACTGCATTAAATTCAACAGCAGTAAGACAGAGGTACTGATCTCAGGGAAGACCCCCTCTATCTGGTCCTTGGCATGGTGGCCCCAGATCTTGGGCCCAACCCTGTTCCCCATGGACAAAACTAAAAATCTTAGGGCCTGGTTTGACCCTAAGCTCTCTTTTGAGAATAGAATCAAGAAGGATCAAAGTCCTAAGAAAGACCCTAGAATTACTACCTTTATCGGCCAGGAAAACTCTCGTACACTCTCTAGTCACATCCCAGATGTACTATGGCAGTATACTATACATAGGAGCCGCAAGAAAATGCCTGAATAAACTGCAACGCATTCAGAATGCGGCTGCACGATTGGTCCTAAACCTTCCCAGAAGAGCCTCTTCTGCCAGGCCCTGGATACCCTCCACTGGTTGCCTGTGGATAAAAGGATCATCTACAAAGTAATGTGCTACTGCCACAGAATTCTGTGGAGAAGAGGTCCATTATCTACACCCCATTTTAACTCCACATAATCCTGTTCGCAATTTGAGGTCCACAGGAGCACATCGGGTCAAAGTGCCCAGAGACCAAAGGGTCAGAATGCGGGCACGTTCCCTTGGCTATCTAGCAGCTAAAAGTGGAACTCCCTACCACTTACCTGAGAGCCGAGCCATCTGAGAGCATCTCCTGTTAAGGTTTAAAAACCTGGCTCTTTCAACCCTAATATGAGCCTTTCCTTGGGGCCTCTGTTTATGTTTATCTTTTTTGTTTTTTTTAGCTGCTCTCTTTTAGAGGAACTGGATCCTAGTGTGGTGACACACCGTTGGGTGTAACCAGGCACTCTGTAATAATTATTATTATGAATAATCCTCTTATTCCTGTTTTAAAACCAGATTGTTCCTATCGCATTGTCTTTACTACAGACATTTAATTAGTCGTGCTTGCACATTTGCAGTGCAAAACACACATAGTATGGCACTAATTAACAATATAGTCCGTAAAAAATACAAAACCACGTTGGACATTTCCAATGGTCTTTTTAGCCACAATCTAGAGCCTGAAAGCCAAGATTGTATTGCCTTTAGCGCCCTTGGTTTTCAAATGCAATACAAACGACTCCCAATAGGTTATGAAAATAGCCCAGGTCTTTTTGCTGCACGCATAATGTCAATTCTACATGATAATGACTGCTAAGAAATAAACCTCTACCCATATATTTACACTATGCTATACGTCAGTTAATATTTAAACCCACTCTACACATGCCAAAATAATCATGCTCTTTGAGTCTCAAGAGTCCGAGTCTCAAGCATTGCGTTATTTTTTAGTTTTTATATATATTTGGTAGAAAATGAATATATCATACTAAGATGTCATACATTGGTGATTACAAAAACATGGAAGAAAAACAGAAGAAAAAACAGGTCCCATTTATTCATTCATTACTCACAACATACATCCAATGTCATACTCAGGCACACACACTTACGCATAAACAGACAAAAATTGGGAAGGTGCTAAAAACACATTCAAGTTCCCATTTGTATAATTCAAATGTGATAAAGCAGTTCATGATGGGAACATTAATCCAAGCGCCGACGTGCGTATCCGTGAACCACCCATTCACTGGGTTTCACCTTCTTCAGGTCACAAATGATGATAAGGAAGAAGGGTAAACAATGTGGACCTGACTAAGATCGGAATATGATGTTAGAGCAATTACGAGGTGGACAGTGGATAAGGGGACCGGTAAGGGTCTCTGGACGAACAATGATTGCCTGTTGGGATAGTGGTGTTGTATCTCAATGTTTATATATCGAGGTCCTTATCGGGATCCTGTGTTGTGGTGTAAGGGTGATAATCGGATGTTGGGCAATTGAGAATAACTGATTTTCTGTGGTCCGTCGTTCAAATATGTTCTATTCTTAGTGTATGTGATCGAGTTAGGAGCCAAAAACACGTAACCTAGGTTCGCCGCATTCATATTATTGGCCAACTGGGGATGCCATCCGCAGTGAGGAGTCCGACCTTAATACGATTAATCCTTTCTTACTCGGCAGCAAAATGGTAGGAGGCGGCCTAAATCAATGAGGAGACAGTATAACAGCAACAGCGTCCAGCTCCGGGTTCTCGAGATGATATCTACCTCACGGATGATGAATTAAATCCACACCTGGCCTGAGTAGAACGCATAAAATCGAGATTTTCTGCACTTGGATATGAATTCAACTTCAAAAATCTAATATAGCTTTCTCTGAGTGTCCCCTAGGATATGAACTTGCAATTGAGGGAAAGAGCTTTGCCCCTCATTTTTTGGAGAAGTGTGTATAACTTCATCCTTTAAATACTTTAAGGAAATTACAGTCCCTGCTACGTTTTCTTAATTTTAGCAGAACATACATTCCAAATTATGCACAACTCATTAAACCACTTTATGAATTAATAAACCTTGATTTTTGCACTACACGTTGGACATCAGAACATAGATACACTCAGATCATTGCAATCTGTCTGGCTTGCTACACACACCTACACACATTTATCAATAACACAAACCTAACCATCCAGATTTTGCTGGGTACAATTGGATTTACATATCACGTCTAATGAAGGTGAAACAGTGCAGAGTGCATATAAATCGCATCTATATTCCAATGTGGAGATGCAGTTTGCTTTCACTGAAAAAATACTGACTGCAGGGCAGATGGCCATCCTTAACCCCTTCCACGCTCATGACGAGCTGGGCTCGTCATGAGGTAGCCTCCTCGCACGCTCATGACGAGCCCAGCTCGTCATGAAACATGGGAATGATCAAATCCCAGCACAGGAGGGGAAAATGCATAGCATCGATCTGGTTAAAGAACATCCGTTTGCGCAAGGGAAATACATTATTGTCATTACTCCCCTGCTGGCCTTGGAGGCTGTCACAAAGTCTAGCATTCCAAGCGCTAAAGCCCTTCATCCTTGTTGGATACATTGGCCAACATCCTTAACAGCTGTTGATTTAGACTTTGTATTTGACCCATCTTTACAGACGCAGGAATTCCTACAATATGAGCATGTTTATCCCATGCTTTCTACTGTTTTGCCTCTTGATCAGTATAAGTATATCATGTAATCTGATGGTTCCGTTCAACCTGCTATAGGTTATAAGCAGCAATTGTTCAGCAGCATGCTCTACTGTTATTGGTGTAATGTTGTACTGCAACTTCCAACCACAAAAAACTCGCACCCAGTCCTTAGGTGAATTCTCCACAATTATTGTGTGTGATTCGTATTGCAGTGTACAGTCCTTTAATGATAATCTACATTATTGGCAACAAAATAAATTCCAAGATTCTAAAGACAGTACAATAAAGCATAAGACACTTTGGGTTAAGATGGCAGACCTCCAAGACAGGTTGCCAAGGACTCATGTAACACATACATTGATTCATCAATGTATGGGAGCACACATTGGAGAGAATTCCTTAGGTGGTGAAGCAGCCAAATCTGATGTCGCCACAGCTACTGTTTCCACAATTACTCATTCTAAAACAAAGATATATAGTGATATCTTGGCTGCCGTAAATGAAAATAAAGATGGCACCCCTTTACCTAAAGTCTTCCGAGTTAAATATAGCTACTACTTGAGTGAACAAAACATTCCTCTTGTAACTATTCCAGGAGTTAGCGATCGTTTGATTCGCAACCATGATCGCAGACTTGCTTTAGTGATAGCTACGCATGAAGGTATTGCTTCTACACATGCAGGTGTGGTGGCCACAATTTCGTTGCTACAGCAACGTTATTGGTGGCACGGCTTATATCAAAGGGACAAAAAATATGTTCTGTGTTGTGACATTTGTCAACAAATAAAAGTTTCCATCATGGCTTGTCCACCGCAGACACACGTGTCAATTTCTAACTAGTCTTTATTTGGACCATTTTGCCTCTTATCTCAGAAACTGTGTTTGAATACATTTTTTGTTATGTTATGTTACGTTAAAGTTACTTGTTAAGCGCACGTACACCAAGCGGTTTCATGATGCTGTGAGTGGGAGGGGTGACAGTGACGCAATTACAGCAGCTTTACTCGTATGCCTGAGAGAACAACAAGGTCTTGAGTAGTGTTCTGAATTGAGCGTAGGAGGTTGCTGACATTCAGTCCAGCAGGAAGTGAATTCAAGAATTGAGGGGCCAGGACTGAGAATCTGAAAGCACTGTGTTTTTTACGTTTGAAAGCGGGGATGGTAAGCAGATTCAGATGAGAGGAGCACAGTTCACGAGAGGGGGTATAGTGCTGAATCCTTGAGGAGATGAATGCTGGGCCATTCACGGTGAGGGCTTTAAAGATGGTGCAGTCCAGCTTGAAGGCACAGGGTTTAGCCACCAGAAGCCAGTGGAGGCTCTTCAACAAAGGACTGACATGCTAATGTCTGGGTTGGTGGTAGATAAGCCTAGCTGCTTGGTTTTGTACCCGTTATAAATGATGAAGTTGATATGCCGGAATACCGACATGAAGTGAGTTGGTATAATAAATTCAAGAGGTAACCAGGGCCAAGGTGACTAGGGTCAGGGCCTCGGTAGTCAGGAATCTGCAGATCGTACGGATTCTGCTTAGGTGGAAAAAGCAAGCAGAGACCACCGCGCTGATCTGGGGTTTCATAGACAAGTCGTTGCTAAATTATAACCCCTAGACTTTTTACAGATCCTACTGGGCGAGGGGGACTGTCTAGGGGAAGTTGATTCTTGCTCAAGGTTCCTCTGGGTTTGGCCACATGACTTGGCTTATGTTCGAACTGTTATTAAGGGCATGCAAGTCTTTTTCAGGACACATGCATGCAGTGCATTCCACTCAGACCAGGGCCCCGCTTTTGCGTCAAAAGCATACTGATATTCTATGGCATCCCTGGGTGTACAGGTGCATTTTACTTCTCCATACCAGCCCTAGGGCAATTCTGTTGGAGAGAGGATGAACCATGACTTAAAGCAGTCCTTAACAGCTAGATTATTAGGCACTTGGTGTAGTTGAATTCATTTCCTATACAAGGTTCAAAGGGCTCTTAATAACCTTCCTAGAAGATCTCTGGATGGGCGGACCCTATACAAAGTGCTTTTTGGCATTAAGATGTATGTTCCGGACCTTGACAGTCCAGACATTTTGGAAGCTGCCAAGCCCATTCACGTAGATAATTGTTGTGCTGACTTACAGGATCCGCTGATGGCAAAGAAAGATGGCACCTATACAATGTTGCATTTAGAGAAGTTGCATGGGGTAATATCTTCACCAATCACAACATTTCAATTCACAGCATGTATAAAACAGTTCTCTGTCAGTAGATATGAACCCCTAGGAGGCAGCTTCATTTATGAATTATGGTCTCTTTATTTTCCTATTGTGCCAGCAAAGAGGTTTTCCTTACTGGAAAAGAATGCAACACTTTTATCGGGCACTCCATCATTTGCAAACAAGTAACAGTCCACAGCGCCAGTAAGGCTTCCGTAGTGATTTTGGCCAGTTTTCTAAAAGAAATACCAGCTCCTGTAAAACATCTACTTATTACTGTACTTTCGAATGAAAGTTATTTAATGCTCGGCGATCAAGACTGCTGTGGAATGCGAATTGGGATCCTTAAATTTTATCGGTTTACCAAACCATTGCATTTTGTAATAATGTTCTGTTCCACCTCATTCAAGGAATTCTTAACCCCTTGTGTGCGTGCGTCGGCCAACGGACGTCGCGAGCACTACTTCGGTAGGGCTGCGCACGTCAGTTGGCCGACGCAGCCCCACCCGCGCATTGGAACGCCCGCACCAATGCGGAATTTCCGCCGCGGTAAACGGGTAAACAGCCCATTGTGGCCTTCCATTCCAAGTATCTCTCAAATCTGCCCGAGAAATTTTAGAATTACAGGTTGCAAGGACATCCAGTGAGATACAGTCTTTATATAACATAAATCTTCCACTCCATTTTTGCGAATGAGTTAATCATATTTTAATGCATCTAAAACTGCGGGTATTGCTAATTTCTTTAAGACTATAGGTTATGGCCTATTCAGTTAATTCCAAACTATCTTCTAAGTAATACAGGCTTTTATTCATTCCCTTTTTTCTAGTGTGTTCAGAGGATTCCCACTGCTGTTATTCCTCAGCTGCGGTATTTTTATCCTATTTTTGCATCTCTGCAATGAATGTCCATTTTCGATACCCTGGAACTACCAGTACTCCTGCAGTGTCATGAGCGTATGCTTTGATACTTTGGAATCTTGTTGCTTCAAGAACTAGACATTGATTGGTGGCTAACATTCTGACCTGCCTGGTTTACCTGCATGCAACCCGTGTTTCACTGCCTCTGGTGCCCCTTCAAATGGGCACTAGACATTTGTCTGGCTTTGCAGACTCCTACTCCCCTGGACATGGCACTGCTGATGAGTCCTGTAGCGATCCATTACCAGAGTTGTCCCTTGGGTGTGCGGCTTCTGCACAATGCACGGTATGAGTCACCCCTTCCAGAGGAGATGTGTGCATCAGCACATGGATCACTAAATGCTGGCTCTACTGACACATATGCAGGTTACCCAGTAGCAATCTCAGCATCCACTGAGATCGAGGATCATATCTATTCTCTGGAACTTGTGACCTGGGCTGTCGATCAATCATCTTCTGTGGAGATGGACTCCATTTTGGACATCCTAAGCTTTGAATTTGCGAGTGGCATCATGGATACCTCTGATGCATCATAATTTAATTTTATTTTCTAAATTGACATGTTTTTTTAACATAATTATATTCTTTTTAATAGCATGGAGATAGACATGCTTTGAATTTGCTTATCTTATGATCACATTCCTATTACTTAGTTACTTGTGTTATTGCTCTGACCTAAGGGAGGGTGTTGAGTGTTCCCTATATAGGCCAATGTCGTTTTCACTATGTTAGCCTAACTATGAACACTGTAGGTCTCATTTGCTTTGCACACATTACCAAACATCACAATTGTTTTTGTGCAACATTGTATTTTCACATGTAGTCACATTATTTTGTGTTTTATTCTTGTACTCGGATTTAGTCAGAACAGCCCGTGCAAGGTCAAACAACAATGCTCCTTGTTATTCTCTGTGGATGGACACGAGCACCTAGACATAGAGAAACCCAGCTGCTGTTTTTGAGCACACATATTTTGTCATATAACCCGGGACATGCTGTTTTAAAACCCACAGAGGGGAGACTTGAAGACAGGGCAAAGGTCCTGAGACAAAAGGGCTGCGTCAGCTGAGATGTAGAACAGCCATCTATGTATGCCAAGGTATGGGGTACGCTACTACTCCCTGAGATCAATGATATAGCACTTTGCTTCCTTCAATAGTGGGGGGGTGGGTTGGGGCAAACCTGTTAGCTAATATAAAAGGGCTTTTCATAGTATATGGTATTTTCATCATGCTAATGGCATTGTTGACCTGCATATGTTTTGTAGTTGTGGTGCAGTTGTTTCACATTGACCACAATATTTTAAACAAATATTGTAACTTTCCTTCGTGTCTCTTTTCCATTTATTTAAGAGAGGTAGGAGTCAAAGAACGAAAGAAGATGACCTGCTACCGCTATCCCCGAGAGGGTTGAGAGTTTTGTGTACTGGGGTGCCAAATCACTTGTATCTGGGAAGGTTAGGAGGGCAAGTAAGGCACTATAAGCTAGCTGGTGTCGGGCCCATAGGTGCTGATGTGGTATGGTGACTCAGTCACTAAGTACTAATGTTCTGTGGTCCCAAGCATCTATTCCTGCAACAACACTGGAATAGTAACAGTGTGTTTTGTACAATGAAATGTAACCTACCATATAACCGTGGGAAAAAATAAATCTCTTAGATTAATGTAAAAAAACACTTATTTTATCTACATGAGACAAACATTGGTGCATAGTGATCATTAATACTCATCTATTTACTTTAAGTCCATTTATTATTATTAGAAAATTTAAATCACTATTTGTATTATGATTCCACAAGAGTCTTGCTAGACCGTACAAAATTTTTAGCGGAAGAATGTACACTTTCATTCATTACAGTACTTATGCCTAATAGTCCCCATTGGAAAGGGCGTGGAGAAAAAGTAGACTATCAAATTAGACCTTTTCACTGTATAAAAACAGTGCACAGTAAGGTGTAAGGAGATACTGGCATCTCTCTGACATCTTTCCACAGCCTAACAACTATGTATTGTAGACTATGGGGAGAGACTGGCCTCTTCAGTGAGACCTTGCATGAAGGTAACCACTGTGTATAGTAGGATGCAAAGAGACACCGCCTCTCCACTCACACCTTTCACCAAGCTCTGCATTATGCATAATAGGTTGGGGAAGGTACAGATCTCACAAGTAAGATCTTACTTTTCTATCTTAAGTATAACAAGTACTGACATCTCCACTGAGACCTCTCCCAAGAGAAATAACCATATATATTAGGGTGTTGGAATGGATTTGACTGTCCAGCCACAGCTCTCCCCTGCATGACAGACATTTACAGTAGTGTTTAGAGAAACATTGTCCTCTCTACTAACATCTATCTCATCTAACAACATGGATGAGCAATACAGTGTCAGCAAGCGGTGACCTCTCTTCTGACACATCTTCCGAGAGCAACAGGGATGAGCAGTGGTGCCTGAGAAGGGAGTGAGCTGTCCGCTAACACATGTTACCAGGGTTTGAGGTGTCTGCAAAAGGCTTTCAGAAAAAGTCATCTCTCGACTCATACCTCTTTCCATGCTGACAGGTATGCATAGTAGGCTGTTGGGAAGGACTGCCTTGTTTGCTGATACATCTCTCTTGCATAAGTCTATGTAGTAGTGAGGGGAGAAACTTGCTTTTCTCCTGTGACCTGTGTCTAGGAAGACGAGTTTGCAAATTAGGGTGTGAAAAGAGGCTTACCTCACTGATCACAGCTCTACCCAAGATGACAGATGTGCAAGTAAGGTGTGGGGATGAAATTACCTCTATGCTGAGAAGTCTGCTTTGCATACAACTATACAGACTATGATATGGTCTTGCTTACAACTATACAGACTATGATATGGAAACATACTGCACGGTCACCTGTGACATCTCCCCAGAGTAACACATGTGCAAAGTAGGCTGTGAGTAGAGACTGCTCTCTCCGCACATACTTCTCTTCAGAGTGTGGAATGTCTTGTTGAGAACTGCCAGTTTTAGTCAATATTGCAATACTATAATGAAGTCGAAATTTATAATAAATTTAAACTTTTTTATCACAACAAAACAGTTTAACAACAAAACTACAACTATATTAACAAACTACTACCACAACTATAAAACAAACAACTTTAATATTATAAAAAAAATCTCTGATGCTCATCAGCAGGGGCTAATGTCTCCCCCCTTTTTGCTTCTTTTGCTTACTGAATTTTGATGTAGGCAGCACTTAATTTCCTATCTTTTAGCCACTTTAGCCGGCTAAAGTGTCTTCAGTTTCCTACTGTTTCAAAGCAGGCTCGGTGGCAAAATAGTCTTAGCAAAGTTGCATATCTCTAAATTACAGTTTTAAAAAAATAGTTCACAAAGCATAGCGAGTTCATGCTGGTTAACTGGTCAACTGTTTTGGTGCTTCCACATCCTTCCAACCTAAATACACTGTGCCTGAAGAGGTGCTTATTGCTGAACAGCATAATAATCTTGCTTGTCTAAAAAAGGCACTTTTTTACTACTTACGTAAGCAGATATTTTTTTTCTCAGAGAGAAGTTTCCATTTTTCTCCAAATAAACAGACAAAATTACCAAAATGATTAAAGTTACATGCTGATCAATAATTGATGACAGTGATACATCACCATACTGTTCTATCTTTACTAAATGTTTTACACTCAATCACATAGTTATGTCTTGCATACCAGTAACTTGCTATTCCTTTCTCCTGAAAAATTCCACACCCTCAACCACTCTATTTTCATATTTTCAAAAATTAAATGTTAACATGCCATGAACTCTGCTTCCATATCAGTTTATAAAGTAACACATTCATCTTCGCACACCTTTGCTAACACTCACCACAGTGTTTCATGCTATAAATAGCTTTATCACCACTCAAACACCTCGTAGGACTAACATATATGTACAGTGAGGTTCATAAAAACACTAAGGGCCCGATTCACAGAACTAACTTAAGACAAATCCTAAACTTACTACCATTTTGGTATTCACAGAAGGCACTTAGTCATTTTGGTATTCACAGAAGGCACTTACTCATTTTGGTATTCACAGAAGTTAGGAGTCCTAACTTTAGGACTCCTAAATGCCTTCTGTGAATACCGAAAGTCTTAAAGTTAGGATTTTTCTCAGTTTAGGAGTAGTAAAGTTAGGAGTCCTAACTTTAGGACTCCTAAATGCCTTCTGTGAATACCGAAAGTATTAAAGTTAGGATTTTTCTCAGTTTAGGCTTAGTAAAGTTAGGACTCCTAACTTTAGGACTTATAAATGCCTTCTGTGAATACCAAAAGCCTTAAAGTTAGGATTGTTCTCAGTTTAGGAGTCCTAAAGTTAGGAGTCCTAACTTTAGGACTCCTAAATGCCTTCTGTTAATACCGAAAGTCTTAAAGTTATGATTTTTCTCAGTTTAGGAGTAGTAAAGTTAGGACTCCTAACTTTAGGACTCCTAATTGCCTCCTGTGAATACTGAAAGTCTTAAAGCTAGGATTTTTCTCAGTTTAGGAGTCCTAAAGTTAGGAGTCCTAACTTTACTCCTCCCAAACTGAGGAAAATTCTAACTTTAAGACTTTCGGATTTCACAGAAGGCATTTAAGATCTGTCAGACCCCTCTCTCAGATGACGAGTTCACATATTAAGGAGTGTACATGGACTTGTCTCTCCCGTAAGACCTTTTTCGCAGATGACGGATGTGCATTGTAGGGTGTGAGGAGGGACTGGTCCCTACTTTCAGACCTCTCATTCAGATGACTAGTGTGCATGGTAGGGTGTATGAAGAGAGACTAGCTTCTCTGCTGAGACTTCTCTCTTGAATGATTGGTGTGCGTAGTAGGGTGTGTGGATATACTGGCCTTTCCTTTCAGACTTCTGTCTCAGACGACGGGTGTGCGTAGTAGTTTGTGGGGAAAGACTTGCGTCTCATTTCAGACCTCTCCCTCAGATAACATGCATGTATGGTATGGTGTGTAGAGAGAGACTGGTCTCGTCGCTGAGTACCCTCTCTTGAATGACAGGTGTACGTAGTAGTGTGCATAGAATGACATGTCTGTCCTTTCAGACCTCTCTCTCAGACTATGGGTGTGCGTAGTAGTTTGTGGGGAGAGACTTACCTATCCTGTCAGACCTCTCACTTAGATGACAGGTATGCATTGTAGGGTGTTTTATGAGAGACTAGCCTCTCCGCTGACACCTCTTATGCCAATGATGGGTGTATATAGTAGTGATTGGAGAGGGACTGTCCTCCAAGCTCATGCCCCCCCCCTCTCTGATAATAGGTGTGCATAGTAGGTTGTTGGAAGAGTCTGTACTCAACTCATAACTCTTACCAAGCTGATGAGCGTAAATAGTAGACGCTGATAAACACCATCTCCAGTAATACTCCTTCCTACAGTGTAAAGTGTGCATAATACAGTATATTCAAAGATCTCATACTCCTTTCTATTTTTCAAGATCCAGCAAAAGTCTCGCAAGATCGTTCCATTTCTCAGCTAGGCATCTCGGGGTATTGTGATGTAAAGCCTTGTGCGTCATACAGGCAATTTTTAGGTGAATTCTAGCCTCAAAAGGAAGCCAGTTGAGCACGCGCAGGTCGGGGGAGATGTGACAGGCTCTTTTGGAGCCTGTGATGAGTCCGGCTGCTCTGTTGATAGAGGCTCATAGAGGGGCTGTAGTCAATCTGGGAAGGTCGCAGAGAGCGACATTCCCATAATCCACTCTAGGAATTACTAGAGCTTAAGCTGCCTGTTTGAAGTCATTTGCGGGCAGGAAGGGTTTCGGTTTTCTCAAGGTGTTTATATGAAAATGTGCCCCTTTTGTTGAAGCTCTGATGTATTTCTGCATGTTTAGCTTATTGTGCAGGGTTATTCCCATCGATTTTGCTGAGTCGATGATGAAAGGTTGACCGTTAAGTGCTGTTAGGTGCTTCATCCACTCGAGAATGATGGTTGATTGGCTGAGGGGAGTGATCAGGAGGAATTCAGTTTTGAGGGTGTTTAGTTTTAAGTGGTTTTCGGCCAACCAGGTCTCCATTTTTGGAGCATTGAATTAAGAGATTTGATGTCTTCAAGTGAATGGGTCTTTATGTAGAGTTGTGTGTCATAATTACCCTTCTAATCATCACAGTACTTATCTCTTATTCACTTTGTCGCAAAAACAAGGAGCACAATATGCATTGCTACTAAGAGTATATTGAGAACTGATCTACTCCTTTTTACTTTTCACAATCCCATGAGAGTCCAGCAAAATCGTAAAAATTAGTTTAAAACAATATAAATGTATTGTCTTCACAGTAGATATCCCTTAGACACTGTCTCTCTAACTGTAGAGGGACATCATGCCTTTCTGCTGCCATTTCTATAGCTTTTATATTTCACTTCCAATTTTTCACAGTAAACAGAAATGGCAGCCCTTTAACTTCTAACATTCAAACAGGCAGCTAATCAGAATGCTTGCATGACTTGGTGAGGCACTTGCTCCAGTGAGATCATGAAAGCCTACGGGAAAAACAGGCCTCTCGACCAACCACAGGGCTCCATATTTTGTTTTGCACTCCTACAGGATGCCCATGGGACTCACGCGAAACCCCTGAGGGACTCTTGTGAGCCCAACTACCAAAATGTACAATTTTCTTTTACCCTTAATTTCTCAAAAACTACTCAATGAAATTAGACCAAATTACAGAAAGCACAATCTGCGGACCAAGATCTAGCTTCCTGATGAATTTGGTGTAATTCCAGTTAGCAATTTTTGCTATAGCCTGTCTTGAAGAAGTCTATGGAAAATGCATGGAGATTTTCCATTTTAGGACCCCCTTTTTTCTCTGCCCCACCTTGACCGATCACCTCGAAACTTTACAGGAAGCCGGAAGCAAAAGAATTGGGGAAAAGTTTTGTGAAGATTCGTCGAGCGGGGCCAAAGTTATCAGCAAACCAAATTATACTCTGTCTATAGAAAAGTAGACCTAACTATAACTACCTAGTGGTGACAGTCAGTAGGTAATAGGATATATTCATATATCTTAATGTCGTTCACCATGAGGTAGTTATAGTTAAGGCCTAATTTCCAGAAGAAGAGAGTTTTTTGTTTTGCTAATAATTTTGGCGCTGTCTGACAAATCTGCCCTGAAATGTCCAAAACTAGTTTGCCAGTCTCTTCAGCTGCTGTCTGGAAAGTTTTAGGATTATCTGTCTAGTGGGGGCTGAGAAAATGGGGGATCCCAATATGTATTTTCCCCATGCAATTTCCCACAGTGACTTTAGACACAACTACAGCCTGAACCGCTGAACATAATTACACCAAATTTGGTAGAAAGCTAGATCTTGGTCCAGAAAGAGTTCTTGGTGTAAATCTGGTCAGTATTTTTATAGAGTTATTCAAGTAAAAAGATTAATGTATGTCTAGACACGCGAGTCCACCTCAGATCCACCACAGCAGATTTGTGGAGCCACATGTCAACAACAATGCCGTGACTGGCTGGCTGCAACCTGAGAGGAAAGTTGTGGCTGTCATATTGTGCATTGGGAGTCAGGTCCGGAGGGGGGAGGTAAAATGTAAAAGGGATGGAAGGGGTCAGATGGAGGGGTCTGTGAGGGCTCAGCAGATCCACTGCAGTGCTCAATGCGACCAAACACATACACCCACTCACAGACTCACACACCACCTCACACACTCACACACCCACCTACACACCCACAAAACCACTCACACACCCATACAGCCACTCACACACCCCCTCACAGACCCTCAAAAACACTCATACACCCACTCACAGAACCACACAGTCACTCACACACACACTCAAACAAGCACTTGCACACTCACACAAGCACTTGCACACCCACACAACCACTTACACACCCACACAATCATTCACACCCACTCACACACCCATACAGCCACTCACACAGTGATGCCACTGATCATGTAATGAGTGATGCAATATGTGAGGGCAGTGCAGTGATGGGGCATAGGTTATAGTTAGCTCTGCTAACTATAACTGCTGAATTTCTATGGTTTTGTGTGTGTAAAATCTGAACCTAACTACAACTTCCCTGTAACTTTTGTTGTTTTCAGCGAATAAATAGGTGTTAATTGTACAGTGGGAATCGTTTATTTTCTTTAACTTTGGCACTATTTGATGAATCTTCCCAAAACATTTTTTCTGAATGTATAGCTACTTTTTTGTTTTGCTAATAATTTTGGCGCTGTCTGACAAATCTGCCCTGAAATGGCCAAAACTAGTTTGCCAGTCTCTTCAGCTGCTGTCTGGAAAGTTTTAGGATCATCTGTCTAGTGGGGGCTGAGAAAATGGGGGATCCCAATATGTATTTTCCCCATGCAATTTCCCTCAGTGACTTTAGACACAACTACAGCCTGAACCGCTGAACATAATTACACCAACTTTGGTAGAAAGCTAGATCTTGGTCCAGAAAGAGTTCTTGGTGTGAATCTGGTCAGTATTTTTATAGAGTTATTCAAGTAAAAAGATTAATGTATGTCTAGACACGTGAGTCCACCTCAGATCCACCACAGCAGATTTGTGGAGCCACATGTCAACAGCAATGCCGTGACTGGCTGGCTGCAACCTGAGAGGAAAGTTGTGGCTGTCATATTGTGCATTGGGAGTCAGGTCCGGAGGGGGGAGGTAAAATGTAAAAGGGATGGAAGGGGTCAGATGGAGGGGTCTGTGAGGGCTCAGCAGATCCACTGCAGTGCTCAATGCGACCAAACACATACACCCACTCACAGACTCACACACCCACCTACACACCCACAAAACCACTCACACACCCATACAGCCACTCACACACCCCCTCACAGACCCTCAAAAACACTCATACACCCACTCACAGAACCACACAGTCACTCACACACACACTCAAACAAGCACTTGCACACTCACACAAGCACTTGCACACTCACACAACCACTTACACACCCACACAATCATTCACACCCACTCACACACCCATACAGCCACTCACACAGTGATGTCACTGATCATGTAATGAGTGATGCAATATGTGAGGGCAGTGCAGTGATGGGGCATAGGTTATAGTTAGCTCTGCTAACTATAACTGCTAAATTTCTATGGTTTTGTGTGTGTAAAATCTGAACCTAACTACAACTTCCCTGTAACTTTTGTTGTTTTCAGCGAATAAATAGGTGTTAATTGCACAGTGGGAATCGTTTATTTTCTTTAACTTTGGCACTATTTGATGAATCTTCCCAAAACTTTTTTTTCTGAATGTATAGCTACTTTAGGGAGAATGTTTCTGTTACTTGACATGCGTATAACTTGTAAATAACTCAGTAAATTTCCCAATTTTTTTAGCATGAAGTAGGATTTACATCTCCATGCGTGAAGTGAGGTTGGGCGCTGAACCTGGTCTGCAGCCAGTCCCTGTGCCCAACCACCCGATGGGCGCCCAACCCCATGCCGAGCAAGACCCTTGGCCACGAGGTGCGTGGGGTTGGGCTTTGGGCCACACCTGCAATCAGCCTCTGCACCCCCTCGCCCCGTGCATGGCCGGCTATATCATGTAACAATTAAAAAGCTGTCATTTTAAATAAGGCAGGATCACTGGCCTGGTCAAAGGTTCAAAACACAAAGTAAGAATGACAGGGCCAATTGGCTTTATCAAGGGGCCAGCACCTTAACATAAATAAAGCAGACATATTGGCTTTGTCAAAAAGTCACTAATGACTATAATAACATGTACTTTTAAGTCCCTAGTAAGGTTGTACTACATGTATGCAGGACCTGTAAATTAAATGTTACTAGTGGGCCTGCAGCATCTATTCTGGCCCCTCACTAAAGTAGCACTTTTGAACATGTCTCAGACCTGCCATTGAAGCCTGTAGTTCAATTTTAAACTGACAACTATACCTGCCAAAATAAACATTTTGCCAGGCCTAAACCTTCCTTTTCAATACAGATAAATTACCCCTAAGGTAGGCCCTAAACAACCCATCGGGCAGGGTGCAGTGTTATCTGAAAAGCAGGACATGTGTTTTTTAATTTTTACGTGTCCTGATATTGAAAAACTCCTACATTTGTTTTTCACAACTGTAAGATCTATCTCTCCTATTGGACAATATTGGGTGACCTTATTACATTTAATAAGTGCTAATATTTGATTGGGAGAAGATAGGGATATCAAGTTGGGACCAAAATTAATTGTAATTCAAACATTCTCTTTAATAGTAAAGTCGGATTTTAAGTTACAATCCTGAAAATATCACCTTTAGAAAATTGCTATTTTCCTGCCCTAACAATTTGGTGCCTGAGACACAGGGAGACTAGGTGTTGGAAGGAAACATCCAGCCAGGGTGATTGGGCACAGGCTGTTCCCTGCCTGATTACATTTCAAAGGGCTCAATCCCACGGACAAATGAACTTGACACTAGCATTTTGTCACCCCAGACTTCTTGGACCCTTGGCAGCGGAAGGGCCGAACTTTCCAGGAGCCAGTGTCCCCCTCACTTCAAAGGCTGGCACCAGATATAAATAATGAACCATCTGAACCACTCTTTAGTACTCTCCTGGACCTGTGGACATTACAGACAAAGGAATGCCTTGTTTTCCAGAGGACTGTTCTGCAGCATGAGGCTTGTCCTGCTCCTTGAGATGAAAAAAAGAGCAGGCCTACTCCTTTCACCCCAGACTAACTAGGTTGATTTCAAGGGCCATTTAGATGGCCTCCACAGGCCTCCTGGCAGCTGCCAGCTGACCTGCTGCACTGGACCTGCCTGGACCTGGCTGAGCCCTGCTGGCCTCTGCATGAGTGAGTCCCTATCCCCAAGGTCCTGGTCCCTTGACTCATATAAGAGAGAACTCCTCCTTGCCAAACTGAAGGTTCCATCCAATCCAGCGTGAAGAGATGCAAATCCCTGCAACGCCTTGCCACTCAACTGAAAGCCTTGCCACATAACTGAAAGCTTCATTGAAACTAACCCAAGTGATGCAGAGCACCGTTAAGTCTCAACCCACAGATGCATGCCTCATCTGAACCAACGCTAAGGGACGCACAGCCTCACAAAGCAATACCATGCATAACTTCTATGAAGGACATTGGGTACAATTCCAGTGGGACAAACTTGGACTTGTGCCGGTCTGTGCTCCATCGCAGTCAGCCTGAAGATGTGACTTTACTCCGGTCCAGACCGATCTGATACCCTCAGTTGCGGCTTTGCACCTTTTGGCACTATTTTTATCTAAACCTTTAAAATCGAGGGGGATGTGTACAAGAAAATGCCAGAGCGCGGTGTTACGCCAAATTTTGCAACACACGCTCTGATATTTTCAAAGCGCAGGGATGCGCTGTATTTACAAGCACCCCTGCATTTCCCCTGACGCTGGCACTAAAAAAGTTGCCTAGCGTCATTGCAGCCACCCTGACGCCATGTTACAAGGGTGCTGCGCTGCAGAGGCAATTGTTTATGCGCATGAAGGGGTACCTTCCTGCACATAAACAATCAATAATTGTAATTTGCTCTTTCTATGTGTGCTGCAGAATGCAGCACACATAGAAAGAACAAAAAACAAGGAGCAATTTATAATTTTTCCTCATATCGCCATCCTAAGACTAGGTATTACTTGGCCTTAGTTTTTGGCGCTGGCCCAGCCTTGTAAATCTGGGGCAACGCCAAAAAGCAATGGGTGTTGTGGTGGAATGGCCACAGCACCACCCATTGCCCTCTACTTTGCCGCAGCAGACTGGGGCGGAAAGTGGCATATGTACAAGGTGGCGTTAAGCCACGTTAAGTGGCTTAGTGCCAACTTGTAACTATGGGGAATGGTGCAACACAATTGGAGCATCACAAAAGTGACACTCTGGTGGCATAAGGGGCTTGTAAATATGTCCCTGAATATCTGTTTTAAAATTGGTTTGGGATTTTTCTTGTATTGTGTTTTCACTTTATTACTGTTTGTGTGCTGCATAAATACTTTACACTTTGCCTCTAAGTTAAGCCTGACTGCTTTTGCTATTATGGGACTCTTCTTGCCAGAGCAGAAAATAGTAAATGAGTGGCTTCTGATACTCGTCCATTATTCTTTTTTATGTTTTCTAAGTATAATTTTGGATGTCTAAATATCTCATCAACCGAATGCAGATCATTCAGAATGCGGCGGTTCGACTTCTATTCCATCTCCCGAGAAGAACTAGCGCATCTGTTCATCTCCGAAAGCTCCATTGGCTTCCAGTGGCCCATCGTATTGTGTTCAAATCACTGGTCCTGGCCTTTCGCGCCTTGCACAAACAAGGACCACAATATTTGCACAAGAGGTTCACTTTCTATACCCCTCGCCGTGCACTCCGATCAGCTAATCTCCTTCTGATGTTCACGCCTAAAATCAGATATGTGAGATTGGGTGGTCAGTCTATTTCTGTCCAAGCAGCTCGATCTTGGAACGCCCTGCCGCTCTCTCTGCGAGCTTCAGCCACACTGACAGAATTTAAGAAGGGGTTAAAAACCCACCTTTTTAATCTCAGTATCTAGTTGCTTTTCTTCTCCCTCTGGTTTGGCTCTGTTTAAGTTCACATATCGCGCCAGGATACTCTGTAGTAGCAGAGCGCGTAATAAAATATTTTATACATACATACATATACATGTCTTGGTGGCCACATGGGACACCCACATCTTTAATTTTGCAGTTGGAACCAGCCTCTTTTTACATTTTTGCTGGGTGTTCACCCGGAACACCCTCATCCCACCTTTTGTTGAGGTTGTACGGGAGCCCCACGACCTCTGAGGGGCCAGCCATTTTGTCAATTTTTGGTGGGTGCCTAGGGCCACCCAGGGCACCCACAAACAACTTTCATTGGGGGCTGCAAGGAGATCTCCCTACGTTCCAGCGGCCCTTGCTAGCTCCCCGGGCAGCACCACACTGTGGGCCCGAGTCACAGAACTAACTTAAGACAAAATCCTAAACTTACTACCATTTTGGTATTCACAGAAGGCACTTACTCATTTTGATATTCACAGAAGGCACTTATTCATTGATGCGTAAGTGCCTTCTGTGAATACCAAAATGGCTAAGTGCCTTCTGTGAATACCAAAATGAGTAAGGGGCATATGTATCAACCGAATTTTGATTCACAAATGCTGTGAATCGCAAAAAAGCAGCGTTTGCGACTCAAAATTCGGAAAACGGCATGTATGTGGATAATCGCATAGCAAAGTTAGGGAATCGCAAAATTTGCGATTCCTTAACTTTGCGTAAGAATTTAAGGAATTGAAATTTGCGATTCCTTAAATGCTATGTATGAAGCACCCAAGTTGTGCGATTTCTCAATAAGAAATTGCAAATTACCACCATCTTCAAATTGGTGGTAATTTGCGATTTCTTTCCCAAATGCACTTTTTGGCATTTGCAAAGGTGCCATGTGGTGCACATACATGCCCTTAGGGACACATGTTCATTTCAGGGGTGCATCAGGGTGTCCTTATGACACCCTTGCACCCTTGAAATAATTCTCAATTTGCGATTCTCAAATTGCGAATCGCAAATTGAGAATGACTTCCCAATCATTCCTATGGGCCTCCTGGCCCATAGAAATGAATAGGAAGGTATTCCTTTATTGTGATTTCGCAATTTGCTAATCCCAATTAAGGAGTATTAAGAATTCGCAAAAAAATTGCGCATTTTTAAATACATCCCGTTTTGCAATTCTCAAATAGCGATTTCTAAAAAATTGCTATTTGAGAATCGCAAACACGGAGGTTGATACATATGCCCCATGCAGCCTGATTCATCAAGGGGCCGTTTTGCGTGGCCCTAATAGCGAATCATAGCGACTCGCTATTGAGGACACGCAAAACGGTATTCATGTAGGAATTGCTAAATAAATAGCGATTCCTACATGTTCTCTATTTGCGAGTAGCAATTTGCTACTTGCAAAAAAAGGAATAACTCCCCATTCATTCCTATGGGCCAAAAGGCCCATAGGAATGAATGGGGAGTATCCCTTATTTGCGAGTAGCAATTTGCTACTCGCAAATCAGATAGCGATTTTAAGGGTGCCAGGGGTGTCCAAAGGACACCCTGTAGCACCCCTAAAATGCACATTTGAACAGGTGTTGCGCACACACATGTCCAAAGGACATGTGTGTGTGTAACATGCAAAAGAAAAAAATGCACTAAAGTGCTTTTTACACTATTTACGCAATTTACCACCAAGTCAGACCTGGTGGTAAATTGAGACCAAATATAGCGATTTCGCTATTTCTATTTGGTTGATGAATTGCATTTAAGGAATCTCTATTAGAGATTCCTTAAATCCAATTCCTCGCAAATATGCGAATTCTTAAATAGCGATTTTTGCATTTGGGATGATGAATACCAAATGCAAAAATCGCACTCGCAAAGGGCCAGATTCTCAGAATCTGGCCCTTTGCGAGCGCAAATCATCTTGATGAATCAGGCTGTAAGTGCCTTCTGTGAATAGCAAAATGGTAGTAAGTTTAGGATTTTGTCTTAAGTTAGTTCTGTGAATCGGGTTCTGGGTGTGGGCGGGAGCCGGCTCACTAATTTTGCCCCTATCCAGGTGGGAGCAGCTGTTTTGCTGCGCGACAGCAAAGTTGTGTTTTCTCCGGGAAGTGTGCAAGCAGGGCATACACGCACTCTCCCAGGCAGAAAACAGTAGCATCCCGGGGGATGGGGTCCTCGGAACACTGCCTAGATCTGGCCCCAGGGGATGGGGTCGTCGGGCCAGAGATACGGCACAGGGATGGGGGCTGCACCCACCCCCTTCTTTGATATTTTGGCTCCAACCGATGGGATCCCTGTACTTTCCTTAATGCTCAGGGATATGGGTTGTGTGCCTCCTCCCATTAATACCAATGTAGCTGCACAATGGAATGCGGTCCCCGGGGCCTCCTGAAGGCTCGGTGGACTTTGGGGGACGGGGTGTGCACGTCCCACATCCCCTTAAAATAATAGTGCGCCAACTCCTGGGCCTGGCTCAACCTCAGGTGGGGGTTGAAAACGGCTGGAAACCTTCTTTTTGTTTTAAATACATTGATTGGAGCCATGGATCTGCAGTGCCGATAAAAAGCAATGCCGTGTTTGGCACCGTAGATATGGCCTGTCTCGGAACCCCAACAGGCCAAGGGGGCAAGGTATCCCAACCAACCCTGCCCCCCTTAAGTCTTCTATTAATGTATTTCCAGGACTGGGATGCTCCAGTTTTATCTGTCGCCCCTTGAATGCCCCCCCCCCCCCACCAATAAAATTCACATCTAGAGACATCACCGATTTAAGGGTGTTTATCAGCATTTACGGTCCTGCTACTACAATCATAGCTGACATTAATTCACATGGTTTGATTTGTTAGTTGTTAAATAATGTTGATCAGAATGTCTCTTGTTGTTACAGTTTGGTGTTTCTTGTCCCATGGAAGTGTGCCGCATGTCAGAGATTCCGGGTCCTGTCTTTTTTATATTCATGAATATTTTAGGAAGGATGAGTTTTTGCCATCTGGCAGCGTTCTGTGTTCTGTCTGAGCGTCTGCGTGCAACAGTGGCTCCCATGAGTAGGTGGCGTAAATGATTGCAGCTTACCCTCAATTTTCCTTTCTCTGGCGCATGAATGTTAATTAGGTTCTGATCGGCAGCTTCCTGCTCTTGCAGGGGACGCAGACAATCCCATGTCTTTCAGTCCCCACAGGAGGAAGGCAGAGTTATTTTCAGCTCAGCAGACGTTAGCTGTATTCACAAGTGATCACAATAAAAAAACCAGCACTTGCAAAGCCAATAGATCTTGCCTTTGGCTTTGCCAGTGTGTTTTTTAGCTACGCTCAGGGTAGGCAAGATTAAAACAAAAGCCTGTTGTTTCAAACACCATGCATCAGCACACCTACAAAATGAAGTGGCCACTTGTCTTTTTATTTGCCAATCCAACTCAGCAAATAAAAAGCAAAACATGTAAAAGCTTTTTTTATTGGAAAGCAGGTGGGAGGAACAGTATGGGCAGGGATCAGAAGCAGCCTGGGCACAAAGCAGATGGGGACGGAAACAATACAAGTAGGGAGCATGGAAGCAATGGGGGAGCTCTGAGGGCTGAAGCAGCACAGGGGTCTAGAATCAACACGGAGGGCGCGGGTAGGGGAAAGCAACATGGAGGATGCAGGGGCACAAACAGGCGAGAGGTGGAGTAACATGGAGGTGAGGGGAAAAAACAAACAAGTAAGTGAGAGCGTTAGGAGCTGGGAAGGGGGTTGAAGAGCACAGGCAAGAAAGCAAAGCCGTATTAGGGAGCAGACGAGGGTAAAGCACAAGGGAGGGACGAGAGAGAGCAGCATGAAGAGGGGAATAGAAGCACACAAGTCAGATAGCTCTGAAACACATGCACTCTCATAGTCTGCTTAAAGAAGAAGAAAAAGGTTGTGCCTGAAAAGGCAAGCAGTCAACGAACACAGTAATGTGTAAATGCTCCATGGGAGGGGCAAACATAAGAAGAGGAAGGAAAGCCCACACAATCTAGCGAATAAGAAGTAAGCAAATGGGAATGACAAAGAAGTCAACCAATTGTAAGCAATGGGTGGGCTCCAAACTCACTGTAAGCTAACAATGGGTCTCATAACAGACCGAGAATGTGCTGTCTAGTAGATGAGCAACATAAAAATATGACTAAGCATCATTCCTTGAACAATAAATTCTCTGGTCTTGCTAATGTAAATCATTTCTTTCATCGATTTATAAAAACTGGAAGAACTTTGACAGAGGAGATTGAAGCAGTGCAAAAGATGCAATTTCCCAAGTGTTTTTATCTGTGTGTTAAAATAATTTAGCCTCTTTGACACAGAAACCTTTCCTAACCACTTCACTAGGACAGCTTCTCGTTCACCTTTTAGTCAACCCCAAAGCAATGCAAACGCTCCAAACACATCTTCAGTTGCATCACACAAGTAAACTTTTACATAACGTCAGTACGTGTATACTCATGAAAGCCCTTACTCAGTGGCGGCTGCCTCGGAACAGGGTGGTGGGTTGGGTGGGGGGTAAAATGGATTTAAAAAAATTAGAATAAATAATTTAACTTACCTTTTCCTTCGCAGCTGCACCGCTGCTGCTTCTCCTACTTCCGCTTCAAGTCTGCTACAGCACTGGAAGCACTCATGCTTCTTGGCTCTCCCAGCCAATCACAATGCTGCAGAAGCAGTGTCCTGATTGGCCTGAGCGTCCTGTTTGGACGCTTAGGCAGTGCCTGGGGAAGCTGGGCATGTTCTCCACGGGGCTGTGCGACACAGCCCAATGCAGAACATGGCAAGTGCACATGATGGTTTGTCCAGCTCCAGAGGGCCGGCCAAACTGTCATGTGCACTTAAAGGGGTGCAAACCACTCCTCACTCTGCTTGGCGTCACAGAGACCAGCCCCGCCCTACCTGGCTCTGAGTGCCACATAGAAAAATAAAATGATAATAACATTGTGTCATTCTCCTTTTATTTTTCTTTCGTGCACTGCTGACATAGCATTGGGGCAAGGCTCCTCCGCCTTAGCGATTTGTGTATATCTCATGTGAAAACCAAGTAAAAAGCCTGTTAAAAGCTTCAGCGGAGTTGGAGAAGGTCTTATGTCCCAGAGGCAAAACAGTCATATAAGATGGCTCTCAGACACTTTCACAAACTCACTCCTAACGCCATGAGAAAGCACTTCTTGTTACGCCTTGCGACTGCTGCCAACTCTGCTCGAGAAGTTTTTAATAAAGTCAAGTCCTTCATTTCCCCTGATGCAGTTAAAAGCACCTTTCACCCCTCACCGGAACGCTGTACCAGGCTATCTGACTTTTTCATTGAAAAAATACAATAGCTCTATTCCACTTTCCCGGGGGAAGATGGCACAGCCAATCTATTTACAATACTTGCTAGTCACCTACCTGTGCTCACTGAGTTCTGTTTAATATCAGAAGATGACTCGTTGCAGGATCTGCTGAAAGTGCAAATCAGGCTTGCCGGAGGACCCTTGTCCACACCCAAATTCTGAGACTGGTTGCGCAGTCTGTAAACCCCACTGTTAATAAGATTAGGACTGCCTCTCTGAAATCCAGCATCTTTCCGGCTATCTGGGAGCAGATGTTCATACTGCCACTCCCACAAAATCCCAACGTGGATCCGAGTGTTCCTAGCAACTCTAGGCCCATTTCACTGCTGCCAGCTCCTGCTAAAATCTTGAAGAAGCTAGTAAATCACCAACTTTCATCCTTTGCTGAAACAAACAACTTGCTACACAACACTGTCTGGCTTTCGTGCTGGATTCAGTACGGAAACTGCCTTATTAGAAGTGTCAAAGTCTGTAAGAGAAACTTTATATGAGGGGGACATGGCCATGGTCGTATTGTTGGATTTGTGGGCTGCGTTCAACACAGTGACTCACTCCTGGTTGCTTAATAGACTAAACCGACTCAGCTTCCTAGGCACAGTCCCGTGTTGGATCCAATTTTTTTTGGGAAGAGCGCTCACAGCGGGTCTTTCTCCATTTTTTCTCATCCTCCCCTATACCACTGGTCTGTTTGGTGCATTAGGGCTCAGCTCTCAGTCCACTGCTCTTTAACCTCTATTTGGCCCCTTTAGCCACTCTCATTGAAACCTGAGGAGTGAAGTTAGCCTCTTATGTGGATGACACACAACTGTTGTTCTTCTTCTGAGAACACTCAGAAGCAGCCTTCCTCAAATTTAAAGGACATAGTCAGTTGGATGGAGTACCATTTATGAATAATAAACATGGATAAAACGGAGGTTCTATTTTTCAGTCAGAAAGTCTCCACCCCTGCAAACCTCTGCTGGCAGGCTGAACTGAATCCACCACCCAGTGACGGCCCGAGTGGTGAGAAACCTTTTGATAGTGTTTGATCCTGACCTTTCCTTCATGGTACCGATCATGCAGATCTCCTCAGTTTGCTACATGAAGCTTAAATCAGTCGGGAAGCTGCAACATTTGCTCCCAGAAGAGATTCATGCCCTTGTGATATTGAAACTGAAGCTGCCTCACTCGCGCAGTGAACGTGCGCTGTTCCAGTCAGCTGTGGGTGTGTGCTTGATCTGTTTGCTGGGGGTGAATTTGTGTTTTAAACCTTGTTCTATTGAATTTAAAAATTTAAATTGAAATACTTGAAATTTACCTGCTCCCTGACCCGCACTGCTCCCTGGTCTACCACGGGTCCTTATTCCGGTTGTGTGGAGGGAGTACTGGCCACAACCTCATTCTGTTCCCCTCTTCCAGTTTGGAGACCGGAGAGGGCGGAGTTCAGCACTAGCATTAAAACTGAAGCTGCCTCACTCGCGCAGTGCACGCGCGCTGCTCCAGTCAGTCGTGAGTGTGTGCTTGATCTGTTTGCTGGGGTTGAATTTGTGTTTTAAACCTCGTTCTATTGAATTTTAAAAGTAAAATTGAAATACTTGCACTTTGAAATTTACCTGCACCCTGACCCGCACTGCTCCCCATTCCACCATGCGTCCTTATGCCGGTTGTGTGGAGGGAGTACCGGCCACAACCTCATGCTGTTCTCCTCTTCCGGGTTGGTGAGCGGAGAGGGCGGAGTCCCACACTAGCATGAAAACTGAAGCTGCCTCACTCACGCATTGAACGTGCGCTGCTCCAGTCAGCTGTGAGTGTGTGATTGATCTATTTGCTGGGGGTGAATTTGTGTTTTAAACCTCGTTCTATTAAATTTTAAAATAAAAATTGAAATACTTGCACTTTGAAATTTACCTGCACCCTGACCCGCACTGCTCCCCGGTCCACCATGGGTCCTTATCCCGGTTGTATGGAGGGAGTACCGGCCAAGACCTCATTCTGTTCCCCTCTTCCGGGTTGGAGACCGGAGAGGGCAGAGTCCCGCACTAGCATTTAATTCAATGCTCTCCCTTCCATGCAGCGGGCGCGCCGAAGGCGCACCAAAGTCAAGCCCGTCTGCGCCCGTCCGTGCCCGGGAGTCGCCAGGAGCCAGGAACCCTGGTCTTTTTCCCTGAGATCATGACCCTTCTCTGATACGGACATATTCTATTAAAGAATTGGTAGAGATGAGTTCTACCCCCTGCTCTGCTAGTGGGTTGGGCCTCTTGCCCTGGTGTGAAGGTCCTTTTTCATGTCTGGTTTGCGGCTTTCAGGCCACCACTGACAAGAAGATACCCACTAACCAAGACATGACTAACATACCATCTTATGCCCCCATAGCCAACTAAGGTAACCCCCCCACCAACTCGCAGCAGGGGTGGAGAAGCCTACTGTGTAATGTGAGGTCTCTCTCCAAGCATTCTGACGAGGTTTGGGATCTCCTTTCCTCGATGCAGCCTGACCTCTGGTTTTTAACCGAAACTTGGCTCTCGCTCTACCTGATGGTTACAGATTTGTTCGCATGGACAGACAGAATAAAATGGGAGGTGGAATTGCTATTGCGCATAGGGATAACATCAAGATTACTGTGCTGGAGCAACACAGTAACCCGACTATGGAAGTGATGGTCTTCCGCATTGAGTTCTCGTCCCATATAAGTTGGAAGGGGCCCTGGTATAACGGCCTCCTGGCTCGCTAAGTGGCTTCCCTCTTCATCTTATTGAACTAATCGCTCCTCATGTAATCACAACCAGCAATTTTCTGCTGCTGGGTGATTTTAATATATCCAGTGAGTGCGGTTCTAATGCGGACACAGGGTCACTTGTAACGGAACTAGCTACTCTTTGGTTGACCAAGCTAAATTAGGGCCCCACACACACAGTGGGTCACATTCTGGATATTGTTTTTTCCAACTCCCCTAACGTCTCCTGCAATTCCCCTCAGTTCTTGCCCTGGTCTGACCATGCGTCAATTAAATTTTGCATTGAGGCACCTAGGAAGAGAATCCATGCTACTTGTGACCCACCACACCTCTTCAGACAGTGGAAGAGAGTTACCCCAGAAGGCTTTAAAACCTCTTTTGTAGAGCCACAGATATTAGAATCAGACAACATTGAAGAGGCACTTGCCAAGTATAACTTGGCAGTCTCTGGTGCCATGGACCGGTTAACCCTTCCCTAGCACGTCTAGGCTCCCCCAGAATGCCTGGTATTCTCCTCTTCTTCGTATCCAAAAACGAATTTGCAGGAAGCATGAAAAACGGTGGCGCCTCACTCATGAGGAGGAGGACAAAGCTCGGTTTCATGTGGCTCTGGCCGACTACCACGGGAAAATTAGGGCAGCACGCAAAGCTCATATAGCTCTACAATTAGACCAGGCCAAAAATGAACCTAAGGTGCCATATCGCATTTTGCAGTCCTTCAAGATTCCCAAGGCGTGTGAGAATCCGATGGTCCCTACACAAAAATTGTGCGATGATATTAGCACTTTCTTTATACAAAAAATGTAGACCATCTATGATAAAATTTTCCAATCAGGGGAGCACTCTTCTATCACCATGATTCCCGTAGAATCTGGGCAGGCAATCACTCAACTGTTGGGAAGTTTTCCAGTGGTGACACAGGTGGAGGTTGAGTCACTGATCCACTCAGTAAAATCTGGATCACCTCAGGATTATATGCCGGAAAAAATCACCACTTCTGTTGCCAGCCACCTGTGCCCCTCCATTGCACATCTCCTCAATCTCTCCCTGCGAGGTGGCTTGGTCCCTTTGGAATGGAAAGCAGCACAGGTTATGCCTATCCGGAAGAACACCAAGGCCTCGCTAACTGAGTTTTCCAATCTCCGCCCTATCTCTCTCCTCCCTTTCCTGGGCAAGCTATTGGAGAAACATATAAACACTCACCTCTCTAACCATGTCGAACGGACGGTCAGCCTTGATCCATCTCAGCCAGGCTTTCACCCTAAATACAGCACAGAATCAGCCCTACCAGCGGTAACCGACAACATCAGGATGACCCTAGATAGAGGCCACTCCACGATTCTGGTGCTGTTGGATCTTTCTACCGCGTACGACACAGTTTCCCATAGGATCTTGCTCAGGAGGTTGGAAGAGATTGGACTCAGAGACTCAGTCCTTCAGTGGTTGACAAGTTTTCTTTCTTCTCGTTCTCAGACGGTTAACCTTGGCTCTTATCGTTTAGCTGCAACAGAACTGTCCAAGGGAGTACCACAGGGCTCTTGTTTGAGCCCGACTTTGTTTAACATCTATGTGGCTTCCTTGGCCAATCTGTTGAGGAGTAGTGGGTTCATCCCTGTCTCCTATGCGGACGATACGCAGCTGCTTTTTCCAATTGCAAAGTTTACTCCATCAGTGCAGGCCACCTTCTTCCTGGGAATGCGAAATATCTCTCAGTGGATGAGGAGTAACTTTCTTCAGTGCAATGTGGGGAAGGCGGAAATCATGCTCTTCGGAGAAGCTCAACTACTGTGGACACCCGATTGGTGGCCCTCAGACCTAGGCACTTCCCCCGTTCCAAAAACCTATGTAAAATACTTAGGTGTCCGCCTTGAGCAGACCCTCACTATGAAGGAGCATGCTGCTCTGATATATATATCCTGGCTGGACGCTTTTTTGAACCATAGACTCCAGATCATTCAAAATGCAGCTGCCAGGCTAATACGGTGGGCCCCCTTCTGCTAACACATCCCACCTCATCTACAGTATCTCCACTGGCTTCCTGTGGCAAAAATAATTCAATTTAAGTCCCTCAACTTGGCTATTAGAGCACTGGAGGACAAGGGCCCCGGTTATCTGGGAAACAGACTCAGCAGATACCAGCAAGAGAGATCCCTCGGATCTTACTACCTTCGGCTTATGCTTATTCCCAGGTTCGCCAAAGTCCGGCGCGGAGGAAGGTCATTTATAATGCTGACGGCGAAACGCTGGAAGACTTCCCCAAGCCAACTATGCATGGCCAAGTCTGGACACTGCTTTAGGCAGTCGGGCAGGCGCACACTTTACAAATGCCATTGATTGATAGTGACCTGCTGTTGAGAGGAAACTTGTTACGATTCCACAGACTCCTTAAGTGAACAACTTGACTGCATCAAAAGAAAACCCATGGACCCACGTATTCCACTCGAAGAGGCATCTGACTGTTACTGGTAAATGTCTGTTTCCAGTTTCGGCCTCTGCCGTATACCTAACAAGTCACACCCTGACTCATCTCAAAGGCACACTCACCAAATGTAAAGTAAAGTAAACTCTTGATTCGCTGGTTTACTCCGCCACTGATTGGAGTGGCCAGAACACACTCCAGGGACCAGGGCCCTGGTGGCACTGCACCTGATGCACTAATAGCAATGCCCTTGCCCTGTACTTAGTGGGGAGAGTACCCCCTTTGCTTTATACCCCACTACTGCCAGTAGGTCCCTTTTATACATTACCAGCCACAAAAAGAACACCCAAAGGCAATTTAATTCAACCTTTACATTCAACGTGAGCCATATACAGGCTTCCATGTCAATCAGTCACACATACTTAGGCAGAAGTATGGTTCGTTCCCATATTCCTTCCAGCAATTTCCGAAATTAGATGGAACTGAAGGCACTGTCTAAAATGCGGCTTGTGATACAAGCTGTAACAAAGAGATTGCTTTAGGGCTGGCATCACAGACGCATCATTAAAATGCTGTCCTTCTTACAATCCCCTGCCTCTCTTCCAAAGCTGTTACTAGCGTCTGTTTCCGTCAGAACTAGCAGTGCCTGATGCTCTCAGAATTTCCTTCCTTTCTGCTCTAGCTTGAAAATTATAAAACGTAAAAACGTGCATGTCACGTTGACAATGTATATTTATTATGTGTCTTCTGCAGAGAGGGTAGGGCATATTACGATTGCGCCTCTCGTGGCGAATCTTGCATGCACTGCATTTCTTACTCAATAACAAAATATTTTGATATGTTTATTTCTGAATTGTACAGCAACACATCATTGGACCTGATAGCATTGTCTTTCTCCAACCACTATCTTGTTTCCCATATTTTTATTCAAAGTGCACTGCCTTGGCAAATACAACAGCAAGATTCCAGTTTATTGTATCTTTATTTCCTTCCCATGGCAGAAATTTTAAAAATTGGAACTAAAAAAACACGCAAAGGAGCCACAGGACAACAGCATGGCTCTGTGCTTGAAATATGTGTTTGCTGTCCAACAATGTGTGAGTTCTATGTCAAATGGTCGGTCTTTTATTGAATTTGGGTCACACTTTCGTGTCATTTCCATTTTGCATTTTTTGGATTAGACACGTGACTTAAGTAACTGGGTTGTGTGGCCAGTGTCCTGTTAGCTTCCGATAACCATGTCCTAGGGCTCTGATGAATCCTGAGTGCCAGATGTCCATCTAATGCTCAATTGAAAAAAGCCACACTTGTCCTGAACAACCGAGGCAAGTTTTACAGCCTCATTTAGGGGCAGATTTACAGGACCCTTGCGTTGTCAGTCCATCACTTTATGAGGCGCACTGGCAGCGCATTTCTCTGCCCCATATTTACAAGGACAGGAAAAGCCACCATGCGTGGCTTTTCTGTCCTTGTAAATACGGCCCCTTTCACGCAGATCTTTGCGTGAAAGGGTTGTTCCCTGGGTGTTGCTGTGGGTGTTCCCACGTAACACCCATGGAATGAGACACATTTCCAGATTTATGAGGAATCATAAACCTGGAAATGCGTCAGTATGATACGCTGGTGGCGTAGCGAGGAGAGATGTTTTCATTTCTCCTTGTTTCTCTTCTTCTTTAAATGTGTGTTGTATTCTACAGCACGCATTGACAGAGGAAAATGCCTGTAGGGAAACCAGGGTCTCAACAAATGCATCACCTATTATTGGGTCTGGTAGCCAGCCATTGAGCACGTCACCATCCCCTGTTATTCAGGATGTAGACTTTGACAATGTTATAGATTCAGACCCAGAAATAGTAATCGGTACTGTGGAGGACGATTTACCACCGATTGAGCACACACCCCGGCCTGTGCGCACCTGTGTGAAGAATCAGCGGAAACAGGGCGGTTCAAGGCCAAGAGCGAAAAGGAAAAGAACATTATCCCCAGGCTCCTCGAGAGCTCCCCAAAAGGCTGTAGGGGAAGAGACTTTAAGAAACAGAGGGGATGACGAAATGTTTAGTAAACTGCTTGAGGTTTTAGAGGGTAAACTTAATGAAATTGTAAAACCTCTGATCTCTAAAATTGATAAATTGCAGGCTGAAGTAAATAGACTTGGAGGTGTGCAAACCAAGTTGACGGAGGAAATAGGCTGTCTTAATATCTTATTAACAACAAGAAATACTACCGAAGGGGTTAACCAAGTTGGAGAAGGGACATCTGGTGTGCTGACTAATCAAGTCCATATGCCGGCCCCAAATGGTAATCAACACGTAACAACAGCAGAAGGGCGCCCGTTGATAGTACATTTACCACAAGCACAAGTTCACGGTATAGACCCACTGCAGTTTATTGAGGAAGCCTCACCTGTTGTGCTGGTGTTAGCTAATGTTCCCCTTTTGGACGCCGGCACTATCGAGTCATCTAGCTCTCTGACTAGTAAGGCCCTCCACTGGCTCTCAGGTAATATGAGGTTAGCACCTGGAGGGATACAGCAGTTGGCACACGATATTAAAGCAGTTAAACGCGTTCCCTGGATTGGGAATCGCCCCAAAAGATTTAAAGGGGATTGTGTGGCGGTGACCTTTGCACACCCTGGAGTACTCCCAAATGTCCTAACGCATATTCTTCCGCCTCAGCGTAGAAGAGGTACGGTGGTTCCCCTAACATTAAAATTCTTTTATGGGGAACAGCAAAATGTAACCCTACCAAAAACGCCAGCATTAGGATGGGACAACAACTTGAATATGCATAACCGTTGGGCTTCTCCCCTAGTACCAAGCCTGCTATTACAAAACAGGTTTGATGCCCTGTCTGGTCTTAATAACTGCGATTGACAAGAGGTCAGACACGAGATTGCCGAAGCATCCGCAGGAGTAGACCTACATCAGTCCCCAAATACTATAGGTAGTATACTGCTTAAGTCTGTGGGTACACCTTGCAATATCTTAGAGGGGGCATCAACATCTTGCCATATCGCTAGTTGGAACATAGCAGGACTAGCTTCTAAATTTGAAGTATTAGGGTGGCTAGAATTGATCAGAACATTTGATATTTTATGTCTGCAAGAGACCTGGTGTCTAAACTTCAAGGGCCTTGATGGTTTTGTAGCATACGAGCTACCAGCAGTGGCAACTACTTCAGGGAGGGCCAAAGGTGGTTTGCTAATTCTGATTTCTGTGAAAATGCGAATTAGGGTGAAGGAGCATATCACCGTGGGCAATAATTCCCAACTGCTGTGGTTAGCTGATGAGGCAGACAAAAACATTCTATTGATTAATATGTATAATAATGTTTTTGATGCTAGCAGACACATGGTTATTTTAGAATTAGACATCGCAATCAAACAATTGATGAAAGCTTCTAATACAGTTTTTGAGTTCATATTTGTTGGAGATTTTAATATATCTGTTTGCCCTCTCTCTAACCAAAGGTTGTGTGGCACTTTGAACCGTGTTGGAGAGCCAGCTACACATTTCCCACACAATACATATGGAGAAACTTTGAATTCCTTCCTACTCGCCTATGATATGGAGGTTCTAGAGATTGAGCAGGATGGGAAGTGTGATAGCTTGCCAACTTTTGTGGGGAGGGGGGCGAACACCGTAATTGACTTTATTTGTATGTCTTCCGAACTAGCTCATTTTAGTTCTGATGTCAAGGTTGTAGACTATATGGTTAGTGATCATAACTGTCTTGTTATTGAAACTAGGTTTTGGAAAGTCTGTATTATTCCAGATAGTAGCCCTATCACAAACATTGATGTACATAGGCCGAACGGATTTAGAATAAGGTGGGCTGGGGATAAAGCTGAAGTAACTTCTAATTGCATTATCTCATGCTGCTCAAATGACATTACATCAATCATCGATGAGAAGTCAAACTTGGAGGCCTGTATTATTTACTTTACTAAAATCAATCTTTTTATTAGTGGTAAGTTTACTAGGGCTGCTGGAAATATTAACAATAAAGCCAGGGGATGGTTCACTAATGCTTGTACTGTGGCCCTGAAGACCTTAAAAAAGGCATTATCCACCAAACCTAGAGACAAAACGGTTGTAGCTAAGCTCAGATCTGACTATAATTTAGCTCTTAAGCAAAGGAAAGCTGAACTACGAGAGGAAGCTTGGGAGAGACTCGATCTAGCGGCTGTTTCGAAAAATTGTACTCTTTTTTGGACAGTTGTAAACAGCCCTTTTTTAAAAGATGATAAATTCCCCGTGTTAACCTCAAACGTAGGTAAGGAGTCATGGGTACAGCACTTCTCCGGCATTTTTAATTCCAATATGGTAATGTTGACGACAAGTTGCTCTTGGCCAGTACTTAGCCTAGATATCACCTTACAGGAGGTTCTAAGTAGTATCAGGGCTAGTAAAGGCGGAAAGGCCCAGGGACCCGATGGTGTTCCAGTTGATGTGTATAAATCCGCACCTGAGACTTGGGGGCCAGTACTAGTCAAAGTTTTTAATGCTGCTGTTCGCTATACTATCCCGTGTACCTGGTCTGAATCAATAATAGTCCCCATTCACAAGAAAGGGGACCGAGGAAACGTTAAAAACTACCGGCCAATTTCATTGCTGGATTCGTCCGTCAAGATTATGAGCCGTGTACTCCTCGTCCGATTAGAAGAATGGGCAGAGTCCAATCAGATAATGACAGACTGCCAATATGGGTTCAGGAAAGGAAGAGGTTGCATTGAACAATGTTTAAACCTGGAACTCCTGATAGGGAAATATACCCGAGCAAAAAATGGTTCACTCTACCTCTGTTTCGCTGATCTGAGCAGCGCTTTTGACTTGGTTGATCATGCCATACTATGGACTACCTTGCTAGAAATGGGAGCACCTAGGGAAATTATCTATTTTCTGGCCCGTTTGTACGAGAGGCTTAGCTCGAGTGTTCGGTACGGGCTCTCGGGCGAATGTACAGACAAATTCAGGGTCAGGAGAGGTATCAGACAAGGGTGTGTTTTGGCACCCCTGCTTTTCACTCTGTTTATTAATGAAGTAGACTCGATCCTTAAGAAAGCACCAGCGGACGCCCCTAGAGTAAACACAAGTACCATCCCCGTGTTACTCTATGCGGACGACGCTGTGTTGCTTTCTAGGACTCCTCGGGGTCTACAGCTTTTGATGGACAACTTTGTGGCCTTTATTGAAAGAAGAAAGTTGGTCATTAACAAGAGCAAGACATATGTGATGGAGTGTGGAGCTAGAAATGTCAAAACTAAAAAACCCTATAGGTTTCTTATTGATGGTCAGGTGGTGCAGTGTGTGGAAAATTTCTGCTACCTGGGGGTTACCTTCTCTAAAAATGGTCGCTGGGATGTCGAGCATAAGGTGGTGCGCGACAAAATGATTAGGAGCGCCAATGGAATATTTGCTTTTGCAAGCAAAATAGGTAGTAGAAGGCCCAAAGAAATGCTTAAGATCTTTGAAGCTAGGTGTCTTTCGGCTGCTCTCTACGGAGCAGGGATATGGGGGGTATCCAGGGTAGAACCTTTACAGGTAGAAGAGAATAAATTTCTGAAAAAATTATTGTGTCTCCCGACATCCACTGCGAATAATTTGGTCCATAAAGAACTAGGACTAAATCATCTAAATGACCTATTACTGTTGAGACCTCTGACACTTTGGCGTTCGGTCTGGATGAAAGACGAAACCTCATTTAATAGGGTTATCATTGAGGATTGTTTACGTCTAGACTATTTTCTCAAAATCCCATGGATTAAATACACAATTGAATCCTTCTCTAATGTGTTTGGGTTAAACGTTACATTAGATCATTGTTCTGCTTCGGATCTTTCTAAAGACAGTCTGAAATCAATCTTCTTAAATCACTGTGCTGAAAGACGAGTCACGGATGATCTCAAACTTTCCACCTGTATACGTTACAACCAATTGAACGAATTTGTGGGCCTACACCCTTACCTCTTCCAGGTAACTAAAGGGCAACATCGGTTTGTTCTTACCAGGATGAGGATGGGTACGGTCCACCTATTGGTTGCATTCCCTGAGATTAAGATGCGCCCTACAGGTCCATGTCGGTGCGATAACATTTCAGAACAAAGCACAGAGCACTTTCTACTTACATGTAACCTGTCTAGTGAATATCGTAAATTCTTTTTAAAACCTTTATTTATTAAATTTGGAGCAAGAACCATCAAAGCGGCAATGAAATTACTTTTTAATTTGCATCACCCTGACATCTGTTTTTATACGGCTAGTTATTTACTCAAGGCAATTAGTTCTAGGAAAAGCATGAATTTTTAAATAATTTTTTTTTTTTTTTTAAATAATTTATTCACTGGAAACTTTTAAAAGTGCGTTGTTTGATTTGTTATATGTGGAGAAGTGTGGCTCACTGGTTAGAGGAGGCAGACCCGGACGCTGAGATCAGACCCGGGACCAGGGTTCAATTCCCGACTCGGCAGGGTCTTGAGCCCAAAATGTCCACGGACTCGGTAATTCTCGCTTCGGTGCCTACTCGAATCACAGGTTCACACTCTGCAACTCTGGGCAATAGCTTGCTTAATCTCCACTACGGCCCCCTGCGGCGGGATGCCTGGCTTTCACCTTGGGGATACCCAGTAGGGGCTATCTCACAGGGAAAAACCAGGACGGGTTCCCAATGCAAAGCGCTTTGAGACCTGGCGGTGATATTGCGCTATATAAAAACCCATCCATCCTATCATACTGGTTTTTTTTTTTTTTTTTTTTTTTTTCGGATTGCGATTGTAAAGTGTATTTTCTTTTAACATGTATTATATGTATGTACTTTTATGGGCATGATTTACATGTCTCCGAATAAAGTTTTGACTTGACTTGGACTTGATTGTTTTCGTGCTGGAAGGTGCCCCTTCCTGCACAAAAACAATCTCCCCATGAGACAGGCATCTTTGCACCATGGTGCAAGGGTGGCTGCGCATGGCAGCTGTTTGTGCGCCAGCTCAAGGGAGAGCGCAGGAATGCGAAATATCATTGTACATATGTCACATTCCTGTGCTCTGAAAGTGCTGCAGCGTGGTGCAGCCAAATGGCTTGCGGTGGAACGCTGCTGCAATTTTTGTAAATCTGCCCCTTAGATCTTGGCGAATGAGTTAAATATCCTATTGGATTTATATTCCAGCAGATGGGATATCCGTCACCGTTGTGGAGGAGTAACACATCTGCCAAGATTGAAATCAGACCCTTAGTCTCAGATAGTGCAACATGTTGGTTTCTCCTACCGTTTTGCCAAGTACCTGGGGTTTTTACATTGATTAATCCCTCTAAATTGAAAAATGCATCCTAAAAAATCATTTGCAATGCAATAGGTCTTGCATTTACGCTAGTTTAAGCTATTGGCATTGTAAATGACAATGCCTATTATTTTTGTTTTTTAAAACGTAAATAAAAAGGCATTGTCATTTACAATGCCAATACCTTAAACTCGCGTAAATGCGAGACTTTTTCATTGCAAATACTTGTTTAAGTTTAAAACTGAGCACGGTGCCGCTTCAAGGACACCGCACTCAGTTTCTTTTTCTTTTTTTAAAAACTTTAACACTGAGCACTGTGTCCTTGAAAAGGGTGCTGCGCTCAGTGTTAAAGTTAAAAAACAAATAAAGAAACCGAGTGCAGTGTCCTTGAAGCAGCGCCACGCTCAGTTTTACAGTTAAAAAAAACTGAGCGCGGTGTCCCTAAAAGGGGCACCACTCTCACTACAAAAAAAAATCAACAGAGCGCGGTGTCCCAGAAGTGGACGCCACGCTCAGTATTAAGTTAAAATAAATAAACTGAGCGCAGTGTCCCTAAAGCAAGCGCCATGCTCAGGATACAAATAAAAAAAAATAGCAGCCGCCATTGTCCCCATAAGTGCCCATAAACAAAATAGTGCTCACCCCCTCGAAAAAGCTGACCATTTACGGAGCCAAGTAAATGAGCCAGTCTGCATAGGCGGTCACAAAAAGAGACAGGATGTTTAGAAGTTGGGACTAGCAAGCCTCATAATGAACCCGAAGCCAGCATTTACCAAGGATAATGACACCAGCCAATCAAAAATATGGGTGGAGAGAAGGCAAGGCTTACACAGCATACTCGAATACTGAATGCCTCGCAGAGCGAGCAGAGCATGGGAACTGCAGCTAGGCTAGACCTAAAAACAACTCAGAGCAGCTGATGTCTGCCCAGTCTTCTGTGTAAGGCCAAATCCTTTCTACCCAGACTCATAAAAAGTTGTAGAGTGCAGGTAACTGTTTATTTGAAAGTTACTACATTATTACAGCATGACCATCAAATGGTACATGTATCGACTGCCACCTGCCAGTTCCACTGCTACCCACAAAATTCCATACTTCCTCTTATCGACCTACATTCTTTAACCATGGTAACCTAACATTACAACACACTGTCTAGCCCCATAGTGCTGGCTCTCATTGCGTTCAGTAATGTGATCAGTGACCAAATAACTATCCTCCCGAGGCCACACTGAGCCCTCTTAAGGGAGCCTTAGTCACCACTTACTGTCTGATCACTGGTAAATGCAAATATAACCATCCCTCTCACACCCTCAATGATACCTACTGGCTCTCATTCTAGGGCACAACAAATTCAAGACACTGTGAATTATTTGGAAAACCATCCATTTCCATAAATTGGACTACCTCATCAAAAAGCTTTTCTTCCTGGCTCGCAAACGAGCCACCCACAGCATGAAGAAGTTGTCTCTGGAGACCTATAAGTATGAAAAGTAAACAACAGAAGACAGAACTTTACATCTTTTCTCTATGGAAGACCTCCTCTTTACTAGGGATTGGCCCGTTCACTTTGGCTAATTAGGAGTGGCCTTAAAAACACTCTATTTATCACCAATTTCCATTCCACCTATTCTTGACTATCCTTATTGATATGTAGGTTTGAGTGAAGGTCTGAAGTTCCTAAGACGCAAGACTGTTCGTATATATCTTTAGATAATGGGGGCTTTGCAAGCCTACGAGATAAAACTAAAGTGGGGCATTGTGAGCCACTCTTTGTGGCAGAGAGAGACTGTTCATACTGCTGTGAAGAAACACTGGCACTAGCCAGCAGCTTCCATCCGGTGAGTCCTCTACTCTGAATCCCTCTGCCATCTCCTGGCAAATTTCCTGCTGGTCCGGCCCTGCCTCCTCTCTCCACCTCCTAAGCCCCCCTTCCAGGACTCACCCCCACGTTAATCACATTGGGGCACATGTATCAATTTTAAGGATTTGCTATTTGGTAATCGCAAATGCCTGTGCATGAATGATTCGCAAATATTTTTGTAAATCCTTAACATTCCCTAATAGCGAATCGTAAATTGCGATTCGCTATTAGGGAGTGCATTCCCTTTCATTCCTATTGGCCTATAGGCCAATAAGAATGAATGAATTGGAATTGCAATTTGAGATTACCAAATTAGTAATCGCAAATTTTGAATGAAATTGCAAGTGTGCTAGGAGGCCTAATGCCCCCCTGATGCACCACAAAAAAAGGTAGGTGTGCACATGTGGCACACTCACATACCCTCAGGGCATGTGTGTGCGCCACATGGCACTTTGAAAATTGCACTTTTGTGCATTTTTCAAAGATTCACAAATTACCATCAACTTGAAATTGATGGTAATTTGAGATTCCTAGATGCAAAGTCGCATTTTGGAAATGCTACATGCATCCCATTTAGGAAATCGCAAATTGCAATTCCCTAAATACATTCTCAAATTAGGTAATCGCAAAAATTGCGATTTCCTATTTTGCGGATGCAATGCCCTTGATGCATCGGAAAAGGCATTTTACCGGTAAAGGGGACGATTCTGCGAATTGGCCCGTTTGCGACCGGTAAAATGCTTGATGCATGTGCCACATTGTCCCCTACTGCTACGTTTCACGGAGCCTATCCTAGATCGTAGGAGGGTGCAAACCTCTAATCCACCATTTTGTGCTCGAGGATGTTCGGTCCATTAACACTGTAGAGGGAGACAAGCTATAGTTTTTTACAACAGCTCCTGTAGTTGGGAAACATTATAAAACTTTGGGGTGCTACACAGATTAGTGTCTACTTTGAGCTAGTTCTGAGCTAAATACACAGCCTAAACAAAAGAAATAGAAAACAGGCAGTGAAGCAATTTCTCTGTATCTTCCTCGTGAATTTAAAATTAAGGGGTGTTAGAAAAGGACACATGCTGCTAAATATTTCTGTAATAAAATGGACATTGATATTCACCTTAGATAAACTTGCTCAAAGGAATCTGATCAGCCCTCCTGGCCTGTTGATTATTGCCTGAGTGCAGGTTTGATTTTTTTTGTGCCGTTTAAAGTTGACACGAGTGCAGCTATCGGAGATCGCGAGGATTGATTCCCAGACAAATGAGCTCTTAAAGCATCAGCCGTATCTGAGCCACCCGCGAGCTATGTTCTGGCTTCCTGTGGAATGGACGCTTTCTTTCCATTCCAATCAGGCGGTATCGATCGGTGGCTTTTTGCTGTATCACTCGCAGTTCATAATAGGAGCACATTATGGCATATTATAGTACTTCGCAAGTAGTACCTGGTTACAAAAAAAATGATGCGAATGACAAGAGACGATTTTAGTTAGTTCAATTAAGGTCATAAAAATGAATAAACTCAAAGTCTGAAGGAAAACAAAATTGGGCTTTAACAAATGGTATTGGTTAGGGTCTAGCTTCTCTTCCACACGGTCGTGCCTAGGCAAGCCTCGGAAAATACATTATTTTGCATAGCTTTAGGTCAGGGACAAATTATAGGAAAACAATCAGGCGAGTGAAAATCAAAGAGTTTTTAACCAAAGATCGACCTCTCCGTAATAGCTGAGATCAAAGGTGCACAGTTGACGTGCCTGCTGCTCCGCATGCAATAGTTATGAAGCACCCGTATGAAATGAGCTTAGCAAATTCCAAACATGCTCATGCCTTTGAACCCTTCGTTTGCCTCCTGAAATTAAAGCAGACAAAATACTTTTAAAAAACAGAATTGATTGGTGCTTAGCTTTTAAGACCAAGTCCTGTCAACTTTATGGGGCCGCCGTTTCATAGAAGCTTATTATCAATGCATTTACTTTGCAAAGACATACACACATATACAAATATATCTATGATGGGACCATGCATGCCTTTACCACGTATTACCTTTACCAAGCAAGCCTTTACCATGCATATGCCTTTACCACGCAAACCTTTACAACAAAAATGTAAGTATATATATGGTAAGTGAAATCCCATTTCTACCTATCTATCTATCTATCTATCTATCTATCTATCTATCTATCTATCTATCTATCTATCTATCTATCTATCTATCTATCTATCTATCTATCTATCTATCTATCTATCTATCTATCTATCTATCTATCTATCTATCTATCTATCTATCTATCTATCTATCTATCTATCTATCTATCTATCTATCTGTCTGTCTGTCTGTCTGTCTGTCTGTCTGTCTATCTATCTATCTATCTATCTATCTATCTATACCCTTATCGACCCCTACATTCAACCACTCCTTCACCCTAAATATACCTTTAGCACCCAATACCCCTACCCACCCCTAAACCCTAACTACACCCTTACCACCCAATACCTTTACCCACCCCTAAACCTAAAAACACCCTTACCACCCTATGCCCCAACCCAACTTATTCCTACAAATACCATTACCACCCAATAACCTTACTCACCCCTAAACCCTAAAAACACCCTTACCACCCAATATCCCACCCACCCTAAAACTGAAAAATACCTTTACCACCCACCTTTAAACACTAAAAATACCCTTATCACCCAATACATTCACCTACTCCTAAAGAATGAAAATACCCTTACCACCCTAAATACCCTTACCTATCCCAAACTCTAAAAATACCCTTACCACCCATTACCTTCAACCTGCCCAAAACCCTAAAAACACCATTACCACCCAATGCCCACATCCATCCCTAAACCCTAAAATCAAACACTCTTAGCCACCCTGAAGCTTGAAAACACCCTCACCAATGTGTATATATATATATATATAGCCTGTAGGTAGTTATAGTTAGCACCAAAGTTGCTATAGGAAAAGCATGTTTTTGTTTTGCCAATAACTTTGACATCGCTTGACACTTCTCCACGAAATTGTCACAAAACATCTCCTTTTTGGTTCAGCTGCTGTGTTCCGGGTGATCCGTCAAGCAGGGGTCGAGACAAAAGGGGTGTCCCAAAAGGCATTTCCCCATGTTAAGTTAATGGGGATTTTTCATTTTTTTAACACATCTACAGACGGAACTGCTGAATGAACTTACACCAAATTTAGCAGAAAGCTAGATGTTGGTCCAGAAAGCGTGCTTTTTGTGATTTGATTTGAATCCGTTCAGTAGTTTTTGAGATATCTAACTTCAAAAAATATAGATATCTGGGGACGCAAGTCTTTGCAGTGGACTCCTGGATCCTACTAAAATTTGATTGGCTGCCAATACTTTAACCATGAAGTGTTGGCAGCCATCATGGGACTCGGCTTGAAGCTGAGTCCCAGAAAAAATGTTACAAATAAAGAAAAGGCCAAGGGGCCAGGATAGGAATACCCTGACCCCCAGATATGGATGGGGGGTACCTCGGACCCCACTGGGGGTAGAAAGCATTTTTTTTAAAATTTAGACGCAGACTCGCAGGTGGATCTGCAAATCCATGGCAATTTTTTTTTTTAAAGTAAACGCGGGCTCCTGCACCTTGCTTTAGAATAACTCCCAGGTGGGCCAGATCACGGGAGCATTTTGGAAATGTAGGAGGGGGACGCAAGGGGCCCGCCTCCTAGGGCTATCCAAAGCCCCGGGGACCGCCACCTTCCCGGGGCAGTATCATTAAGATATGTGTGGGAGCCTCGCAGCTGCGCGAGGGCTTCCACCTCCCCAGGGCACAAATGTAATGTAAAAATAAGGCGGAGGTGGCCATATGGTCTCCCCCGCAGCCCCAAGGACCGCCACCTCCCCAGGACAGTAACTTAATTATACCTGGGGTACATACATTACATTTTTTTTTCAAAAGCTGCCACAAGTACAGCCACCTCCCCGGGGCGAAAATAAATAATAATGTGCGGTGGGGGGCTCTGGTACCCACCCACTTCCCCGGGTACCACCACCGCCCTGGGTAACAATTACAATAATGAAGGGGTTCCGTTGAGACCCCCCTACCCCGGGTACCACCATCTCCCTGGGGCTTACTAAACAAATGAGCGGGGGCTACGTGGCTGCCCTCGTGGAGCACTGCATTACCCTGGGGATTGCCACCCCCCAGGGCCGGCTCCAAAAAAGTCCTGGGGTGCCCACCCAATAGTAGACTCTGATAAACAGCTCTCCAGTAAGACTCCTTCCTATAGTAAAAAGTGTGAATACCAAAGTGTATTCAAAGATCACAAACTTCTTCCTACTTTTCATTTTTTTAGATAATAAATACCCTTCAACTCATCACAGCACGCGAGATCGCAAACATTAGTTAAATACAATATACATATGTTTTCTTCACAATAAGTATCCCTTTGATACCTCCTCTCTAAATCTAGGGGGATAGCATGCCTTTTTGCAACACCTTATATAGATTTTTACCTCATTTCCACAACACCTCCAATTTTTCACAGTAAACGGTAATGACGACCATTACATTTCTAAAATTCCAACAGCTAGCCAATCAGAGCGCTTGCGGGACTCACAGAAGCCTCTTGCTCCCGCAAGAGGTTGAAGGCTTATGGAAAAAACGTGCCTCTCGACCAATCGCAGGGCTCTCTTTTTGTTTTCGCACTCTCGCAGGACGCTCACAGGACTCTTGCAAGCCCAACTGCCAAAATATACAATAATTTTTTACCCTTAATATCCAAATTTGCATATCTTTCAACAAAGGCTAATTCATGAATAATAACAAGCTCGAACAGAGATCTGCAGAGCTCTGATTGGCTGCAGAGCTCTGATTGCACACCAACACTTCAACCAGCCATCTTGGGACTCAGCTTCAGCCGGGTCCCAAACAAAAACATTAAAAAAAGAAAAGGGGCAGGGTAGGATTACCCTGACCCCCTAAACCTTGTCATGGCCCCCAGGAACGAAAGAATGTTTTGAAAAAATATTTGCCCCGAAATTAACGAATTTTCAGCAAAAATTAAAAAACAAGCGCTGACTGCTTCGCTTGTTTTGAAAAGAGCCCCCGGTGGCCAGGTCCAAGCTCCAGTTTATTAACAAACATTAAAAATGCAATAGGTCTTGCATTTTTTTGAGTTAGAGCTATTGGCATAGCTAAACAACTACCAGTCAGAAATTGCCACTGTGCAGGTGCCAAACAGAGCATTGCTCCATGAAACGGCCTGAAAGCCTAAAACGATGTTGATAGCCTACAAAATAAAAAGGCAGGTCATGATAAACAAGAGGAACCGCGGACATAATGAGATGGCCAACACAATTAAACAATGAGTCAAATCACCTGGGCACGACCCAAGCATGCAAAGGCGGGAGAATCAGACCCAATGCACCAATAAAAACCCTGTATTTCTAAATGTCACAACAATGAACAAATGGCAATTCATGGGCATGCCAAAAGCCAATAGAGGAGATAACAACAGGTCTTGCAGACAGCGCATGCGCACTGCCTGGGCTTGACCTAAAAAAGGAAGGAAGTGCACAGGGCCCACTTCCTGGGGCTCTATGAGCCTCGGGACCACCACCTCCCCGGATCTTTATTTAAATATTGGAGGGGAGGTCACGTGGACCCCCCTCCATAGCCCCAAACAGTCCTGGGTACCAAAACCTCCCCAAGGTTTTGATAAATAAATGAAGGGGGGTTCTCACGGGCCCTCCTCCTGAGGTTGATTGAAACGGGTCCTCCTCCTGAGGTTCATTGAAACCCCGGGGAACCTCACCTCCCTGGATCTTTATGACAAAAAAGAGGAAGGGGGCCACACAGACCCCTCTCTATTGGCTGCAAGAGCCCTGGGCCCACCACCTCCCCAGGGTTTTCTTTATTTTTTCAAAGTGGCAATGTCGGCCCCAGGGACCACCACCTTCCCTGGGAAGGCCATTGAAATTGAAAGAAGAGGGGCCATTGGGCCATTAATGGCTCAGGGCCTGCTCCTGTTATGTCCTGGGGTGCCCACCACTGCACTATAGGTGTTTATGCTGACTAGTCAGAGCAAACACTCCGCTTCCAGCAAGCAAGAGCCGACAGAATGCTCTCGCTTGCTGGAAGCAGAAGTTTAATATATTTCCCTGCCCGCTGTCATGCGGGCCAGGGAATAGACAAAAGGATTGTTCTCATAGACAGGGAGCTGCATTTTTAGCTGCTCCCTGTATGTGAGAGCAATGCCGGCTCTCTCAGGAGGCAGAGACCGGGGGCATTCAGGCTCCCACTGCAGTCCCCAACGGTGATGACGGGTTGCCCTGGTAGGGTTGCAGGGCACCCACAATGAAGAGGCTGTTCCCCGGGGGATAGACCCCCTCGGCCAAAATCAGCCTGGGGAAGGGGGAGCTACACATCCACCCTCCCCCATTTGTTTATGGCCGTGCCCTGGTGGTGGGGTTTATGCAGCCTAAATCAGCCTGGGGACAGGGGTCAGGGCCGCCATCTGAAGAGGCGAAGGAATCGGCATTGTATGTAGGAGATAGGTATATACATACACATTTTTTTGAAATTATTATTTTTCCTTTCACACACCTTGTTGCAAATCATGAAAGGAAGTTGACGCTTGCTGGAAAGTTTTAGCATTTATTTATTGAAAGTGCTTGTACAACCCTGACGCGTTTCGTCTGTACCACAGCTTTGCTCACAGTTATTGAGGTGCCACTTTCTTTCCATATTTGCATTGCATTGACCAATGACATCATCATGAAAATTGAAGGCAGACTTACAGATGCCGAAACACAATCTTATATTAAATATAAATATTTGTGTCACTTGGAATCACATACATTATTTTAAAATCATTGTAAGGCATAGCATTATCTGTCATAAATGTTCTAAACAAACAATTTCGAAATTCCAATTTCTGGAAAATATTTCAATGATTTAAAATGTTTTGCATTATATAGCGCACTCTCATTATAAAAATTCTAATTTAAAATGTATATAATTTAATAAGGCACTGACTTGTAAATTCAGCCTCAGTGGGCAAACTTCTTGCTATAATGGCATTTGTTCTTTCAACTTACTCGTAAAAAATGTTATGTTCCTTAAAATTGTAGTTCACCTATAATTTAGTTTCATAATCGCCACAAACTTTAAAGTGCTTAGTACAAAATGTGCAGATTAAAAACTAATTGGAGCATCTCTAGAGTTCCCTGCAAATGTGTGTGCAAATCTTCCTCCATGTTTAACTTACTTGGGGTCTGTGTGTTCAGCTCTTTAATGTGCTGGAATTCTAGTTGTCTTAAGGTCTTCTCTCTGTCCCCACCCCAGATGTTTATCGGTATGGCAACTATTATAAAATAAGTTAAGCCTTGCACCTCACTTTTGTGGTATTCCTCAAAATGTCAGGCTACCAGGTATGCTTTGTAATGGTTCTTTATAGCTGGCAGGTGCTGGAGTATTCTTTTGTGCACTTGAAGTGTAGTGCTGCCTGTGTACATCATTGCACACAGACATTGAAGAACAGTGATTGCATAGTCTGTTTTATAATTAAAGCTGCCTTTAATGCGCTTGCTAGTTGACAGGAACGGAGATGTGATTTCTTTAACATTCTTGAACATGTGCTTTGCTTGATGCTGGTTATCATTTGGATCTTAATGCTTTCAGGACTGCTTTTCACCAGTTCTTCCAGGGCAACTACCTTTTACTAACAATGTACGCCACCACTCTTTACACAAATGAAGAGAGGGGATGAATGCAATGCAGCATTTCCTAGGTTCATGACCATTAAGACTTTAAAAGCACACACATCAAAGACAGTGCTACACGGGAAAAGCCTGTGGTGGAACTGTCAATATTTCCTAAATTGATTAAGAATTATATTATGATGGTAGCAAGTACAGTCAAGTCTGGCCCCCATTTGAACCATGCTACGCAAGCAAATGATGGATGGAATACTGAATAAATCATAAATTCACCCCCAGTCAAGAGATATGGGTTAAATCCATCGTTCTGAAGTCAAGCTATCCTGGCTGATGAGGGCTGAAAGCCCGAAACCGGTCCTAGGATGCTTGGCTCCGGTCCAGGGAGGACCTGGCCTGGCAGTTCGAGCTAGACTGTTCCCATTGGGCGCAGGGTCAAGACTGATTTGCATATGGCTGGGTCCAAACTGGAATGGCATGGTGATAAAAAAAACGATGGATTTATGCCCAGATCTCTGTGCTGGGGTGAATGTATGACATTGTTCTGTATTATGTCCATCAATTGTTCTTTTTGCATTCCCCTTTGAACCCGGCTACTGAAAATGTCCTGTTGAAAGGAGGAGAGGCCATTATATCTGCTCTGACAGTCATCTAGGTCATCTACAATTTATCCTCGGAGAATAGATGTGTTCCTGATACATGGAAACACGCAACATTGAAAAAACCTTCTTTGGATCCTTGCCTAGCGGAGAACTATAGACCCATTTCGCTACTTCTGGGGGTCAGTAATATTTTGGAAACATGTATAAATGGTTTTTTACAGATTTGTTTGAATATTAGCAACTTTCTGCACCAGATGCAAATTGGTTTTCGATCAGGTTGCAGCACCAAGACAGATCTCTTATTGGCCACAGAGGACCTTAAAACGACACTGGACCAGGGCGGGTCAGCTACGCTCATTCTTCCTGATTTGAGGACAACTTTGAACACAGTCTCCCATTCAGTCCTATGTTATAAACTAGAAGAAGTTGGAATCACAGGAATGGAGCTAAATTGGCTAACCTCGTTTTAGCTAGTAGGAGCTTGAATGTGGAGTGCCGCAGGGCTCTACTCTGAGTCCTACACTCTTTAATGTGTATGTCTGCCCTCTATCAGACATCATTTGTGCTTTAGGTTTTACCATGGAGTCATACGCGGAATACACTCAGATTGTTGTCTCCCTGTCATTGAACTCTGACTCAACTTTTGAAAGGCTTACTACCTGTCTGGGAAAGGTGAACAGTTAGATGGTGACACGCTGTTTCAATCTAAATGGAGACAAAACAGAGGTCATGGTTATTGGAAACAACCCCTTGCTTTGGGATAAATTCCGCTGGCTCCAGTGTCTGGCAGAGTGCCCTCCTGCCCCCTCTAAACCAGAAGTAAAGAGTCCTATTGGATATAAATCTAACCAGGGCCTCCCAGGCAAATATAGTTACAGGTACATGCTTTGGCCTCATAAGATCTCTTAGCAAGATGCTCAATTGGCTCCTTATGGAATGTCAGAGGACGGTGTTTCAAGGCGTTCTACTCTCCTGTCTTGAATATGGCAAATCTTTCTATCTAGGCAGCCCCTCATATGTCATCAAAAAGTTGCAGGTCTCCCACAATGCCATGGCTCGAGTATTGCTGGGTTTACCTAAAATGCAATTAGCACGCTCGGCCCTCACCAAACTCCATTGGCTACCAATAAACAAAAGGATAGAATTTAAGGCCTTATGCATCGCTTACAGAATAAAACATTTGCCTGGCATACATATCCTTTGGCATCTTATTACTATGGCAAATCTGCAAGAGATTTTAGTAAATAACAGCACTTGCTGACTCTAAAGAGCGTAATCTCATTTTGAGAAATCAAGATGTACTTATAGAGAATAAGTTGTTTTTACTATTTACACATTATGTTTTGATGGTACTGCTGATGTTTAGTCGAGCTATCGAGATACCTACTATACTAGGAAAAGTCAAAAATAAATCTATTACAAAGAATAGATTTTTTTACTGCAGCTTTAATAATATGGATTCATAGATGTTGCCCAATGGGCTGGTAAAATTGTGACTGAACTGTTAAAAATGTGAACCACTGTGCAGAATAATGCTACTGTCTTTTCTCATATCAATAGGCTAGATTAATGTCTACCGTTATTTTTTCTCGGTTAAAAAAGTCTGAAAGTAACTTGCAGTTTATTAGACACTGACAGAGATGACAATACAGACTATTCCTTTGGTATATTGACGCAATTGGCACATATATTTCATACTGTTGCACTGCTATGGAAATCACACAGACTTAAAATCCCGTTATGATACATTGAGCCCCACAAGGGCAGACACTAATCACTTATGGGTGACACTGAATCACTGAATCAGAGCTGAATTCAGTGACAGGGAGACAAAAATGTTATGTTATGTTATACGCACATGTAAAGCTCCTGGCTGCCCCAGCAACAGGGCGTCCCAGCACTAAATCCAACAAAGCAGAAATACGAGGAAGCTAGTGGTTGGAGAAAAGCCACGTCTTGATCATTTTCCTGAAAGCCCAATGGTCTTGCGTGCTAAAGGCAGCAGGAGGGGTGGAATCCCAAAGGGCGGGTGCCAGTGCCCTGAACGAGCACCCCCCTGATCTTGTCCTGTGCACCAGCGGGACACGGGCCAAAGGCAGGTCTGCGGAGCACAAGGCTCGGGATGGGACATACAGCGGGCACAGCTCGCTCAAAATTTGCGGACCCAGGACTTACAGGATATTGTGTGTCATACACAGAGTCTTAAAGTAGACTCTCTGCTCTATAGGCAGCCGGTAGAGCCGGTGAAGAAGGTCTGAAACATGGCAATACTTAGGTAGTGCAAAGAGCGCACGGGCAGCCGCGTTCTGTGCTGCTTGAAGTCTTTTGGTCACAGTATTATTAATGCCAAGTAGTAACCCGTTGCAGTAATCTAGCCAAGACAGCAAAGTAGATTGGACAATCATCTGTCGGGTCTGTGCATCTACCTCGAGCTGAGCTATTCATCTTTGGAACTGAAGGTAGATGCGGCCTGTACTATCTCTAGTGCATGTCCGCTTTACCAAACCTTTCCAGCTCCCACCAAGGTAAAGAATCTAGAAGACTTCATTCATCTTTGAAACAAAAGGAAGATGTGCTCTGTCCTCCCTTCTAGTGCATGTGCTCTCAGCCAAACCATTCCATTTCCCACCAAGGCAGAAAACCTAGAAGACTTAATTCATCCTTGGACCTAAAGGAAGTTGTGCTCTGTCCTACCTTCTAGTGTAAGTCTGCTTAGTCACACCCTACCAGTTCCCACCAAAAGTAGAGAATCTAGAAGACAATTCATCTTTAGAAGTAAAGGAAGATGTGCACTGTCCTACCTTCTAGTGCACGTCTTCTTAGCAGAACCCTTCCAGCTCTCACTAAGGTACAGAATCGAGAAGCCTTAATTCCATCATGATCTCATTTTTCTCCTTCGTCCCTAACATTATCGCTGTGGGCAGCGGCCTTCACCAGCTCAATACATTTAAGACTGGTCAAGCCTCTTCTGAACCAAAAGACAACAAAAGCCTCAGTAGTTGGACTACACCAGCTGTCACTTCCTGCTTGGACCACTATAATGTAGGCATGTAGGCATTCCAGCAATGCCAGCAGGTGGGGGGCAAGCACAAGATGCAATGAGGTACATCTGGAGATTTAGGAGAAAAAATCATGTTACTTATGCCAGGAGACGATGAACCCCAGCTTCCATAATATGGCTCTTTCTTCTCTGGTGAATGGACTATCCCGCTATCAGCTTGCTTCTACCTTGCGAAGTACGCACAAGTACCTGGTAATTACCCTATACTTCAAACTCTCCTCCAGAAGTGGTTGTTCCTTTTGTATTCATCTGCCCACAATCTGGAAAACCTTTACCAATGGACCTTCCACAATCTCATGTTCTGGTCAACACTGGATGTTTCTAAACACTTATGCCTTCATATGTAATTCATTTGTCACAATGCAATCAAGCTCTACAACCGGGTTGACAGTATTAATGCAGTCCTTCAATCAATCTTTGAATCCTATCCATCCTGCTGACTGGTAGGGTGACTCACTGAGTTGAACCTTCACAGCTGAGACGTTAAATGATTTGGAAGTCATGAGTCAATATTCTTGAAAGGATGACTCTGCCTTCCATCTATCTACTTTACATGACTTTGGAAGTGTCTTCCCAGTGTGTTCTTGTGGTTTGAGAGTCTGCCATTTATTGCGGTATTATCCTTCTGCCTGTGTTTTGAACTCTTGCGTAACATGCACATGTCACTTTCTCTTGTAACACACTGTTTTCTACCTCTTACTTTTGTTTGTTTTTGATACCTGCACAAGTGCCACCAGTGCCTACGTAATGTTTGTACTTGTGCTTGAGTGTCCTCCTTATATTGCAGTATTATACCTCTGTTTATTTTGTATGCTTTTGTAACCTGCACACGTCACTTTTTCCTCCTGCAATGCACCGTTTGCTACCTCTTGTATTTTGTTGGCTCACGATTGTCACTTTTGTAATGCACCGTTTGCTACCTCTTGTATTTTGCTGGCTCACGATTGTCATTTTTGCCTCATTTAATGTAACGTTTGCTTTTGTTTTTTGCTCACTTGTAATGTTCTCATGTATCAGTTCTGTTCCTTTTGTGAAGCGCTCTGACACCTTCGGGTAAAGTCCGCGCTATATTAAAACGCATAAATAAATAAATAAATTCCTTGGGTAAAGCCGATGAGGTATGTAAATGGAATACCATTGACTTGTGTAATAGTCCTACCTAGTTTTTGCAGTGCTTCGAAATGACTGAAGTGTGCTATGAAGCGCTAAATAAACAGAAAGTTTATATTACTGTTATTAGCTTTGAAGTTAGTTCTTATGAAACCACAGTGCAAGGAAGAAAAACGCTTGGCAACCTGGAGATGCAGCAGGGCAGACCCCCGCGGACTGCTTTGGCAGAAACAGGAAGGAGGCGGCAACGCGGAAACGAGATGTGCTTGAGATGAGGCGAGTCCACTTAGGAGCTGACATCATGGTTGACTGTAGTGCACCTCTGCAGTGTCACGTGCTTACGAGCATCACCCCTACACGCAGCTGTTTCCCGAAACCATAGACTTCCAGCAAGGCGAATAATCAAGGAAACTATGAGCATGTATATTAATGTACTGAACCCCCCACCCAACCACCTACGTGCCCCGCTCCGAGGGTGCGATCATCTGGCAGCAAACACTGCCACTTACACTTCATCTCCTTAATCGTGTGTATCTTCAAATAGTCAAATGCCTTCTTTAACCCTGTCGGGCCTGCGTATGTTGTCGCTGCACCGGGAGTGCTAATAAGACCCATTACTTCTGCGTTGCTGGGCAGGGATAGGAGGCGAGCCCGTCTGCCAAGCCGTGCCACTGTGAGTGGTGGCTGTTTAACTGGGAGGCTGCGGGCCCAGACAGGGGAGGGTGGAGAGGAGGGTGGGAGGCGGGCACCTTACACCATGCCGTAATTTATTAATGCTCCCTCCGAGCTCTTTCAGGGTCACATCTGTTTCGGAGAGGCAGCGTCTTCTGCCAGCTGTGGAGTCTGCTCTCAGATAAAGTGCCCGAGAGCACTGTGTAATTTACATAACCATGATGCGTTTCCAACACTGGCTGTCATACATAGCAGTCTGAGAACCGAGGAGCTGCTGTTCTAAACTCCTAGACCCTGCACCCCGCCTTTATGCAAAAATGGCGCCTAGAGGCGACTAGATTAGCAGAGTGCAAGCAGCACTGGGAGCATTGCAGGCAGAGAGAGGTTCCAGAGATCTTAAATGCAACCCAGATAGTCCTCTCATGAAGATTCATCATAATTATCACAGTGAATTCTGAGAATTGCACTCCAGCTGTCTCAATTCATATTCAGGTCTGCAATGGAATGTAAAGGTGGACCACCTACACCTTCCCAGGTCCCTCCCTGCCCCCTTGCTAGACTGCATCCAGTAGCATACTGTCACCGACAGTGGCTATTTTAAATAGATGCTATCCTCCCTGGAAAGATGAATTGCTGTTTTTATACTGAACATTATTTGGAGGACTGCTGCTTTTCAGCTTGGTTTGCTTCATTCTGACCATCCTTTTGGGATTTCTACCTGCCCTGGGCCCAGCCACTGGGCTCATACTTCACCATGTGCTTGCTAGCATGTCCCTCCCTCACCGCTGTCCTACCACCCTTTCGGCCTGTCATCTGTCAAAGGACTGGGGCTGAAGCTGCGCCACCAAGAACATGTCTGCAACCACATGGTCAGCGACTGGCTGCCGCCCCCTCCCCAACTGACCACACCAACCCCCGGACACATGAACATGAAACATGGTTATCTTTGGAAGGCGGGAGGTCGCAAGACCCCCCGGCCGTATTTATTAAGATATAAAAATAACAAATTTTAATTGCATGGTAAACACTTTTATACAAAAATCAGCAGGACATTAGATACAATATTGTCAACAAGTTTGAGAGACTCACCTTAACAAAAACTCTAATACAGATTGTTTCCTAACCGACTCTAACATCCTCATCTAGATTTTTGTTATTTATACTACATTTCTGGCCATATGGCAAGGTCGCTAACCGGTGTCAGGTCCTACTAGCTGCGCCTTACCTAGAGATGTGCGCATGCGCAGCCGGGCCCGGTAATTACCCGGTCCACGCCGTGAACTTCATTTACCCACTAAAGGAGGGCCCTTACTCTGCGCCATCCGGTGACGTCATGAGTATGCGCGCGCGGGGTGGCTACGAGCCTAAGGAAAGCGTGACTACTCCAACCCGCGCCCCTTTGAAGCACCAGTTACCTTGCCCCTGAAGTTCTAGGAGGGGCCAATGGCTCCCTCCCCCTGGGCGGGAACCTCCATAGGATGATGCCCGCCCCCTCAGACCTTAAAATATCTGCTCACCGGTCATGACCTTACCGCCACAGGCCAGCATTGTTAACCGACGATCTGGCCTCCCCCATTCTAGACCTAAACCAGGGGCGTGCTCACCTAGGAAATCCCTCCAACCAGGCCCAGAGATTATTAGACCACAGGACGTTCCCTGCCTCTGTCAAGTGTACACCATCCCCCAGGTAGAACTGTTTGCCCCAGATACACCCATGTGGAATCGTCTGCAACCGGGGGGCTCGCAATAGTTTGTCCATCTGTGTGTTGATCCTCTTTACCGAGTGATTCAACGCCCTGACCGAGTCCCCCCTCGCCACTGCCACCGAGGGATCAGTTGCGACCATACTACTGTGCAACCCGGGCAATCCCTGGCCACCCACCCCGCAGTGGAGATGATCCCCTCGATAAGGATACGCCTCCCCAGTTTGGCCAGATCATTCACCCCTAGGTGAAGTATGATCCTCACTCCACGCAGAGTTATTCTTAACAAAAAAGGGGGGGGGCCTGCCAGCACAGGCGCAACCATCTCCATACCCGTCTTCCCACGGGGGAGTTGTTGAGACGCCTTGTCCATACTACTCCTGCCCTTGGGCCAACCATGGTAGTATACCCTTAGCACCCCACCTGGATGACAATTCCCACTTCCACCTTAGGGAATGGGTAGCACTTACACCTGCCAGCATCGCTTGAGCCCTTGGGTGTCCTCTTCCTCTTGATCAATCGCTACCACACTTGAAGTCGCTGCTTGCGGTCGCTGTGCCTGACGTATGCTTCCCTTTTGCCGTCCACCAGTCACCGCTGTTGCGGTGCGGAGCACCCCTCCGATATCCGCCATGGACCCCGCCGTGAATACAAAGATAGACAAACACAAACCATTAGTGTTTCTGGCTTCGTGGCGAAAACTGCATTACACAAGCCTGTCTTACATTGCCCGCACAAGCCATGTCTTAGCCATGATTAACGCCCAATGTATTACCAGGGACACTTCCCACTGCAATAGCAGCCACTTCATTCAGCCTTGAGTTAGCACAATGCTATACGTGCCGAGCTGTAAAACTGGCCCTAGGCCCTTCATCAGTCCAGTAATCGCTTTGGCTCTTAGTTACCTACCGTCCCAACTAACCTGACATGATTCAAACCACCCCTGCCCTGTGTTCCCTGCCATTACAAACCTCGGCGAGGTACCGCTCTGTCCTAGCCCCAGGGAGTATCCATACCCTTGCTTAAACAGTTGCTTTGGTCCCTTATTAGGCAGAGGGTCAGGTTCAAGTGTCTGTGCATTGCGCATAAAGCCTAATTTGTAATGGCACTCGAAGTCCTATGTGCCTAGTCGGCACCTTCAGTCTGCCCGTGTGAAGGGCTGCAATTCTCTTATGCTCAATGCAGAAAAGATTGAGATCCTAATTGTATCTGGTCAGAATACTTTTCAAGCTTTTCTTTCTGGCTTATGGCGAAGGCAGCTGGGCTTTTAACCAGTTGCGGATTCCTCTGTCAGCAATATCGGCTTTTTATCTGGGCCAGCTCAGTCTTCCAATTCACTCTTCCACTTTTGCTTTTTTCAAAAGTTGTCACTGGTTTCCAATTGTCAAACAAAGTATTTTCAAACCTATGTGTTGGTACTCAAAGCTTGTCATCAACAACCAATATCCAATAAAAGCTATTCCACTTCAAATATAGGCTGTACTCTTAGATCATCAATTACATGACTCGCAAATGTCCCCAAGGTTCGTCAGTTTCACATGGGCAGTCAATCCTTTTCTGTTCCGACAACCAAACAATGAAATCTATTACCTAACCATCTGTGGGCTAAGGACTAGCTACATCCATTTCAAAATGCGTGAAAATCTGGCATTTTTCTTTTTAGGTTCTGCTCCATAGGCAGGTTCTCTGCTACCTTTCTACATCCTAGCACCAGGACACCTTTTAGTAATTAAGTGCTACAGAAAACAAAATTCAGTGCTAAATGGAAGCATCCTTTGATTAAAAATGCCGCTCTGCGGGGGGGATTCACCTTCCTAAAGAACTGCTGTCACATATTCAAGAGAATAAAACAACACACAACAATGACGTGGAGAAATGTCATGAGTACATTACTAGTAGAATATCGGTATCTGTGCTGTAGTCTCATGATGCCTGTCAATAAAGAATGTTACACCATTCATCCTTCTCACACTTCTCCCAAATACAATTATACCCGGCATGTCTGTATATGCTTTTTGTATGGAAGAGGAAAGATTGGACATTGGACCTAAGTGACATCAATGATGACTTAATCTAGGGTGAGACAGGAACAGATTGGCACAGGGGTATCTGGCCCCTAGAGAAATCTACCAACCTAAACATATTCTGAAAACTATACATTCAGAGGATTCCTGGGTGCACCTTGCATAGATCCATGCATATTTATATACCCAGATTGAGCTGCAAATGTCAACATTTGGGTACAAAATTTAAATTACCCAGATTGATGTGACAGAAAAACTCAGGAACATATGTGGAATGGCAAAAGCCTTACCAAGCTGCATTTCTGTACTTATCATGATGCAAACCATGCCCCAAATGTATGAGTGGGCCTGTTGCCTGAAAAACAACGGACCAAAGCAACGACCATGCAAAGCACACATTGTTAGCTCATTGCCTTTGCATGGTCACATTTTTTATCCATTCCTGTTGTGAGTAATTGGGCTACAGTGAGAAGTGTGTGAATGCTATGTGATGGGACTTTGGTGATTTTTTGCTGATTACTGAATAAAGTCTGCCATTATAGCCAACGTTTAACATTTTAGTGGATCGCCTGGCTAAGAGAAAGTAGTGAGGTCAACATAAGCCTAACCACTCTAGACACTCAGGCTGTCCAGTTCTCAGTGATATCTGAGGATGGTAGGTTTGCTTGCTGACCTTGAGCCAAAATACCGCATTTATCAAACTCATGCGAAAGACTATAATTTCAAGAAAAAATTGCCATGTAGGATTTCGAGTCTTTCCCGACGCAAGTGATTAGCCACACTCCAGTGTGGTACCCTTTCAATCCGTCTACGTATGGGGACAAACAATAGTAGAATATTTGTTTATAATCTATTTAATATCTATGCCTTTTTTTGGCTTCGAACTGAAAGTCAGTGTGGAAGAACACAACTTTTTTCCAGAGCCGGGTCAATACTGCTTATAGCAATATCCAAGTATACTCCCATGCACCTGGAAACCATGTGATTCCTGACACATTAGTAGGAAAAAGAAACTTTCTGTCCCCTGACCTGACAACTTCTAAACATTTTTACCATGTGAGTGGAAAGGGGCCGGGCCTTGGAGGGGTAGGGCTTTATGCCTCATACTTCTTGTGAGGCTTTTCTACCCCATTACCCCACCCCACCCCAGAGAATACAACTGATTTCCTGCAGAGTTTTGACACCCTATAATGGACATCGGCTGCGCTGAAGATCCAGACAACAGCTAGAAACACAATGTATTCAAGGGTTTTCAGCAAACCTTTTGATCAGTCATGTGATATTGGCTCCTCACTAACTGACCAGTCCTTATTGTACACCCCCCCTTAGATGTATTCTGAATCTTTACCATTAGGCTGGCCATGATGAGGCTACAGGCTTAGAAAAGATATTAGTGATGAACTGTTGAGCTTGTTGGAAATTGAAAGCTGGTGAGAAGCCCTGAACACATTTTGTGGTGACACAACTTTACGTAAATATGGTTTGTTCACCAAAGAAAATGACGCAATTCACCGTGGATAATCCTATTTTCTTTTAAAGTAGTTGGTATTCCAAAACTTCAGTTTGGGATTATGTATGTAGAATACAAACGTTCCTAATGATGTAAATAATTAACTGTCTCTTGTATGCGTAGTAGGATTGAGATAAAGAAAGATGCCTGTTATGTGACTTCACAGGAACCAATAAAGACAAAAGTTTTCCTTTTTTTTCTTTTTTTTTTTTAAAGTCAAACACCAGTGTGTTTGGGCATCGGTTTCATATGAGCCGGTAGCGTTAGCGACGCACCAGGACAGCAGCAGTCTGTTTAACAGTTACAGTCGACAGAAAAACGGGACGACGTACACATAACCATTTCAGGGCATCTCTTTTACCATGAGGAACCCCAGGCAGACAGAAGAACTCTGCATCTTAGAGCGCTATACAATACAGAATGTGTGACACAGTGAAGACTCACTTAGAGCACGAGAAAGTGATGGGTGGCTACATTTAGGACACTGCCCTTCAAACATCTATTGCTATTGCCCTGGTAACCAACTCCAGGCGCCGTGTTTATCACTAGACGTTTACAACGGATTGGTGTCACTACATCGCGGTTTATTACAACGCATTCCGTTACATCGGAATTTTTACAACGCAGGATCCATTACATCGGATGCCATTACAACGCATGGCATTACATAGCAGATGCTATTACAACGCATGGCATTACATCGTAAGTATAGGTAAGTATAAAAAATGTAATTAAGTTAAGTTAATTTAATTAATTTAATTAAAATACATTTTAAAATAGTAATTAATTTTATTTAATAAATTTAAATCTATTTATTTAAATTACTTTTAATAAAAATTGTAATTAATTTTATTTAATTAATATAATTAAATTAATTTAATTTAAATATTTTCTTGTAATTAAATTAAATTAATTAAAATAATTTATTTAATTTAATTATTTTAATTAAGAAATGTAATTAATATAATAAAATTAATTTAATTTAACCTAAAAACACCCCTGTACCCCAAAACCCAAACCCTGCTCTGAAACCTAAAAACACCCCTGTACCCCAAAACCCAAACCCTACCCTGAAACCTAAAATCACCCCTGTACCCCAAAACACAAACCCTACCCTGAAACCTAAAAACACCCCTGTACCCCAAAACCCAAACCCTACCCTGAAACCTAAAAACACCCCTGTACACCTGTACTTATTTTAAAAATTACTTTAATTAATATAATAAATAATAAATTAATAATATTAAAAAACATAAATAAATATATTTAATTATAATTAATATTAATAAAATTTAAAAAAAAAATACTTACCTATACTTACGATGTAATGCCATGCGTTGTAATAGCATCTGCTATGTAGTGCCATGCGTTGTAATGGCATCCGATGTAATGGATCATGCGTTGTAAAAATTCCGATGTAACAGACTCCCGTTGTAAAAGTTGCGATGTAATGGTGCATCACCGTTTAGAACACTTACTTTCACATACTCACAGCCCTATGTCGTCATACATGCGCCCTGCGACGTTTACATGCTCTCGAGCACTGCGCTTTATGAGCAGTCATTAATTTACGATAGTTAATTTAAAAACTGCACCTTTCTTTCCACTTTGTTGAAGAGGGAACGTAATGATCGCTGCTAGAACTCCGCCAGGAATATTTACAAATCTTCCCTTTAAACTGCAATTCATCCACAGCTGAATAGGTACTTTTAACAAGCACACTTGCATAACAACCCAAGAACCCGAAAGGTTTATCCGACAGAATCCCCCTCCAACTTGGACTTAAAATTGTAGGGTGCACCAGTGCAGAGCATGAAGCAGACTGGATGTGTTGATATGACGGCATGGTGAGCGTCAGGATCTTGCTTGGGCCACTGAAGTGGCGCCGCTAGCACGCGGGAAGGTATTAGGATGCAGCCAATGTCACAGACGGGCATAAATCACAGGCGCCCACCCATTGCACACAACTACTCTGCCCCCATGGAGCGCTTCCTCACCGTGTTCCGACGTCCTCAGTGGCCGTCGAATGTCCCGATATCCCCGTGCATGACCTTCGGAGCTGGGGGTTCTTGCGGAGCCATCGCCGCTCCGGGTCTGTCCCGGTGCCGCTCCGATGGTCCTCCGTCGTCCCTGCGTCGTTCCGCCAAACTTGACCTGCAGGGGGATAAAAGAGGAAAAAACAAGAAGCCCCGACCGCGGGGCACGACACGCTGTGGGGGAGCGTCCAGGGAACAAGAGGGTCTCCTGGGCGCTCCCCGCTTCTTTATCCCCAAGGGGCCCGGGGGGGGTGGCTACGCCCCCCGCCCAGCCCCTCTTGCGGCCCGCCCCCCCTGACCCGGAAGTCCTACTAGGACATCCGGGTCAGGGAGGAGGGTGCCAACCAATCGGTGGTGGGGTGCACCCGGGAGGGCACGCCCCCACCACCGAGAGGCACGGAGGAGGGGGCGGTCGCCGCGCCGCCATGCCGGCGGGGGGGCCAAGAGCCCCCCCTTTTCATTCTTTCTCTAGTAGGAGGGAAGAAAGACATGTTTGTTTACACCCCATTGTTTACCCACAGGGGTCCGGATCCCCAAGGTAAGGTATAATCACCCCACAAACATCCAACACCAGAGTGCGGAACCTAATGTAACCACATGGAGGCGCCGATTCACAACTCTATCATTTCTTACCCCGAATAAGATCATCTACCCCAGAGGGCCAGCAGGGGAACCGGGACCACAAATCTAATGTCTACTTGCCAGCTTTTCCCCAAAGGCAAAACCTTTTCTTGAGGTAATATTTTGTAGGAAATAGTTACAGTTAACTGAATGGGCAATTCAGAAACCCATTTATGAGTGTGAGTAGTAGTACTCTTATAGTACTTCTTGCATACTCATAAATGCAATTCACAAAGATGTAGGTGCAAAACTATGCCTACACTTTTCCTATCGCTCATATGTGTAGTTCTCCATCGAGAGGGTGTAGAGCTTACCAGGACATAGCTCTACTTTTTATGTATAAATGTGACAGATGCAAGGGGGAGTGTCCAGACAATAGCGGATATCTACTACAAAGTGGGAAGGGGAACGGGTAAATTAAAGAGGGGAACAGCGGGGGGCAATCAAACCCAAACGCTCTTACAAGAGGAGTCAGTTACAATTCCTGAACGTTACATCTACTCCAGCAACGCTAGATCTCAAACCGGCTCCAATCTACTCTTGCCAAGTCTTGACTCGTTATTACGCATGACCATTGACTGCAACGGACTCACACTTAATTGCTACCAGCTCAAAGACCCACACCTATAAAGAAGATAAAATAAATAGTAGAAAAAAATAAAATGTCAAATACATTTACACATTGCAGAGACTGAAACTAAGCAGTTTGTAAAACTTTAAAAAATGTGTTAAAAGCGAAAAGGAAAAAAATAATTAAAAAATCCAGATGACATCAGCCTTGCAAAATATAAATATGTACACGTACACACACAAACACACGCATGCACGCACACACCCACAACATCTGTAGATGATTTACGGCTCTATAACATCTTGCTGCAAAGAGGAAGAGGGCAGAGTCCAGGATAAGGCCTGTATTTATGACATGTGCTTCTAATTGTGGAGATTGTCAGGTGTGTCTCATTTTCCTTAGTTGATGCCTGTCCTTCTATACTTTTTAATTGGTTTTGCAACATAGGGTAGGTGAAACTCTCCCCCTACACTACTTAGAATTTATTTTGGCAAATGTATTTTTAAAACATACACTTAAAGTTACTAAAAGTAACTTTCGGGTCATAATTTGAGTATACCTGTACTAATCCCTTCATGTAATAGTAGAGAGATATGTAATCCTAAATATCTGCCAGATGTTTGACACTTACATCCAGGCGAAGATTTACGCATAGGCATCAATCTACATGTGTGGAGATTTCTGTACAAGGATGTACCTTTCTGCTTTATGAATTATTGCTTTACTAAAGACATACTGGGTGACTTTAGTTAGGCTATCTCTTATGTGCTCCAATTGAGATTAAAACCAGGCACAATTTGAGCATATGGGTAGGGGGTTAGGTTGCTTATCCACATGATTTTCCGGAGAATAACCTGCTGTTAATCATGCGGGCAAATACTGCATATATAGTTTGCAGACTGTAGAGTGAGGAATAACATACGCTATTACCACATTTCCTTTGGTGTGTAAATTGGAAGGGGTGCAAAATATGCAAATATCTTACTCCACTTTATCGTTATTATCCAGGTTTTTAATTTGCACCTGGTAACATTCTAAAAAGTTGATTGCCTGTCATTTTGGAACTTGTTATTGTTGTCTAACCTTATCCAATGGTTTGAATTTTTATTTCCATTTAGACAGCATCATTTCCCTAGTTTGTTGAGCATATACATAGACTAATGCCCCCAAAACTTTACCCTGCATCTGGATATAACTGAGTCCATAAGAATCTATTTTGATGATATTTCCATGAGGGTTGTACGTTTTTAGGTTGAAAAAAATATCAAGGGCATGTGTTATAGGATTTGATAAAAATAAAACACAACACGTCAGAAAGCCTGAAGTCCAGTTGGCGTATAATGCAAAATAGACGGCAAAGCAAAAGATCAAAAGACAATTGTCATTTCAACCAACTAGGGATCTTGCTAGAAAACGGTCAATCGCAGCTAGGTGCAAAACAACATGTAAATTCGACCTAGTATATCTTTACAAATTCTTTCAATCCGAATCAATGTAGTATGACCATGATGTAGAGACCTATCCGGGCTCTCCTCTAATTTGTATCCGCATGTACTCCTCTGGGCGGGCTCGACCTGAGGAGATATAACAAACGGTGTGAGGCCGCTCTGGGTCTTCCCGCCAGACGATAACTGACTGTGTGGTGTGTTCTGTTTATAGCGCAGTTGCGGCCCAGTCACCCTCGAGGCCATGCCGGGCTACATTGGCGACGAAGCCGGTCGTAACCCAGTGCACCGACTCTACCCGATACAAAGCCTGTGGAGCCCACCCACGATGCTCCATCGTCAGTGGAGCAGCGTATCTCTGCTGTCGGCAGCATGGGCTGAGATTCCTGTGCCCTGTGCTGCCACTCCCGTTTTGCTCTCACCTCGCTTCAGGGACGTCTGGTGCTGTCCCGGCATGACCGCACTGTACTCTGGCCACACGGCATCATGCTTTCAGCTGCCTTCACGCCCTGCCAGGATCGGCGCGCACGGCCTGCACCCACCTGCATTCCACCCCGAGTCACCGAGAGCATGCTGAAGATGGCGGTGCGCATGGGAAATTGACATCAGTGAGTCCCATGACCCTGGGGGAGCTACCGTGGAGGCGCCCAGCAGCATAGGGAGCCTTAAAAGGAGCTGACAGGAGCACGTGGAGCATCCCAGTTGGCCAGTGCCTCCCCATTTGCAGCACAGGGAGCCGGCCATGCCCACCAAGCCTCCGGTGGCCACACGTGCTCATCGCACCAGAAGCCCACAGCGGAGGGAGCCCTCCGGGCCTAGCAGGCCTTACAAGATCCACGTCCAGGAAGCCAGACATCAATGAGAGTGTCCCCTTGACCACACAGCCCACAGCAGTTCAGGACCACCTCACCCAGAGAAGAAGGTTCCGCACCTCCTCAGGCCTGCTAGGCACGTGGTTGCGCGTCAACCCACACAAGGTACCCAGGACCCAGAGCGCCGACACTGCCCCCGAGCGCACCTACGCCATGAGCATGCCATCAACTGCAGGAGCAGATGGCCAGAAAGCCGGAGTGGGTGGATCGCACAGGGGGGATAATACCCCACCCCCAGGTCACAGACAAGCAATTGTATCCCCACTACCGCCTTTCAGCGAGACCGCTGACCCTGCAACGGCAGCCCCGCGTTGGAAAGCATGGATTGGACAATTGAACCATTACTTTAGGGGTACCGGAGAAATGGACAGCGCTGTGAAGAGGTCACTGCTCATATACTACTGCGGCGCTGAGATCTATGGCCTCTTGGAGATACTGCCCAACACAGGGAATCATGATGACTATGAAGCTGCGGTCGCTGCGTTCAACAGGCACTTCGACACCCAGCTGAACCCTGACTTCAAGTGTTTCAAGTTCATTCAGGCATCACAGTCGGACGCAGAGTCCTTGGACATGTTTTATGCATGGCTGCACAGGCTGGCAGGCACTTGCGCCTTCATGGCCCAGAGGGAGGAAATACGTGGCCAAGTCATCCAGGGATGCTGCTAAGCACTGCTAAGAAAACTGATCCTTCGGCAACCGAGGATCTCTCTTGGCAAGATCCTGATTCTGGCCAGGTCCCACAAACTCTCAGATGCATGGGCGGGCGAAATGATGCCACAGACACTGAAGTACACGCCCATCAAGGAAGAAAGAGTCGTTGGCCATACAACAGTGCCCAAGTACTGCTTGCACTGCACCTCGACCATCTACGAGTGGAGCGTGCAGCAACTGTGGCGCAGAACACCTATCAACACCAGTGTGCGTAGCAAAAGGGAAGACGTGCTCCCGCTGCAGGAAGGTGAATCATTTCGCCAAGGTGTGTAGGAGCAGTCAGTCTAAACAGACCTACACCGTGCCTCGAGGAATGATGCAACGACTACGCCAGGTGTCGCTCGACGATGCACAGTCGCAGGACGATGACTCGACGCGGGGGCACTGCCTCGCGCTTGAAGAGGATGTCGGCGAGGTGTTTGTCATATTCGTCGAGGCCACCGCTGATGTGCTCTGTCCTAGTAGAAGGGTCTGCAGTCCAGGCACTCATTGATACAGGCGCATCAGTCAACGTCATGGACTCAGAGCAGTACGAGCGGCTGTCACCACGACCCCCTCTTGCACCTACCAAAGCCCAGATCTACTCCTATGGAGGTGTGCAACCCCTGCCCCTCAGAGGGGTCATTGAGGGTGAAGTCACCAGCGACAAATGCATCACAAGGGCCTGATTCCACATCACGGAAGGGAAGAAAGGCACTCTTCTCAATTGCCACACCGAAGAAGACCTCGGGTTGGTCTTCTTCGCTCATCTGATCCAGGACTCCTACTCTGACACTATCTTGCACGAATTCACGGCACTGTTCACAGGGCTTTGCAAGCTGAAAGGGAAGCAGTTCAGGCTCCATATTGACCCCACCGTGAGGCCTACGGCCCTGAGACACCAGAGGGTGCTGTTCAACCTCCACCCACAAGTTGAGGCAAAACTGAAGGAACTAGAGGACCTCGACATCATTGAAAAGGTATCAGGCCCCACCCCGTGGGTGTCTCCGTTGGTTGTGGACCCCAAGCCAAAACTGCCCGGAGCTATACGGCTTTGTGTGGACATGAGGCTCCCAAATGTATCAGTCAAAAGGGAACGTCATTTTACCCCCACCATGGATGACATCTTGGCGAACAGGAACAGAGCCAAATGGTTCTCTAAACTCGACCTGAACGTGGGGTACCACCAACTGGAACTTGAGCCCGAGAGCAGGTACATCACCACGTTCTCTACCCACGTTGGCCTCAGGAGGTACAAGAGACTGAACTTCGGGGTGTCGTCTGCAGCCAAGGTCTTCCAGAATACCATCCAGGAAGCGCTGTCCGGCCTGCAGGATGTCATAAATCTGAGCGACGATATCCTGGTGTTCTCAAACACCTTAGAAGAGCACCACACTCACTTCTGAGCCACCGTCCAGTCGCTGGAAGACTGCAGACAGACCCTTCACTGGGCCAAGTGTTCCTTTTACCAGAGTCAGTTGATTTCTTCAGATATTACTTCACCAGAGAAGGGGGACCCCAAGAAAGCCATGGCCATCTGGGCAGCGAGCACCCCGAAGTCCCCCAAAGTAGTCTGCAGTTTCCTCGGCATGGCCACCTACTGTTGCAGGTTCATTCCGAACATGGCCTCTCTGTTGGAGCCACTCTGCACCCTTACCCGCAGTGAACGTCAGTGGGAATGGACTGTAACTGCCAATACAGCATTCAATACCATCCAAACAGCCCTCATGAACAAGACAGTGATGGCCTACTTTCACCAGGGGGGACACACGGAGTTAGTGGTAGATGCCAGCCCACTGGGCCTGGGAGCAGTCCTCCTGCAGGAACATGAATGGGAAACATGGAGACCAGTTGCCTACACGAGCAGGGCACTATCAGACACCGAGACCAGATACGCCCAGATTGAGAGGGAAGCCCTGGCAATAAAATGGGCATGTCAGCATTTTCATGAAGGACCACAAGCCGCTACCCCCACTCTTTGCAGGATCATCGAGACTAGCACCACCCAGAATTGAAAGGTGGGCCGTCCAGTTGCAGGCGTACAACTTCAAGGTTGTATTCCGTCCAGGGGCTCATCACCCAGCAGACTACCTCTCACGGCGCCCCGCCTGTGGATGTAGCATTCTTGGAGGCATTCGTGAAGATGGTCTCGTACGGGGCATGCCCAAAAGCCATGACATTGGAGGAGATTGGCCAGACAACGGTGAAGGACGAGATGCTAGCCAGGGTGGACCCACTTGGGTGGACCCACTTTCTGGATGGGGCCCAGTCGCTCCAGGCTGAAGATAGCCATGCTCGACAACAGCTCTGGCAGATCCAACACGAGCTGAGCGAAGGAGCACAGGGAGTAGTCCTGAGGGGACACGTCATTGTAATCCCTAAGGTGCTGCAAGATCGCATCATTCAGCTGGCACAAGTGGGGAATCAAGGGATGGCGAAAACTAAAGCTTGGCTGCGAAACAAGTTCTAGTTCCCGACTATGGACACTAGAGTGGAGGACATGGTGCAGCAATGTCACTTGTGCACCATTATGGGGGCCGACCAGGCACCTGTCATCACTGAAGAACCAAGCGAACTCCCATGGTCCAAGGTCAGCATCGACTTTGGGAGCTTCCCCGAGGGCTGCCACCTGCTGATGCTTGTTGACTCATTCTCAAAGTTCAGTGTTGGAGAAGTACTAGCGTCAACAGCATTCACGCACGTCAAGAAAATCCTGGAAAAGACTTTTGCCCTCCCAGGCCTGCCGGATGAACTTCGCTCAGGCAACGGGCCTCCGCCCCAAGCCAATGGGGAGGTGGAACGCTTCATGCGCACCCTCAACGGGGTTATACACATTGCCGTGGATCAAGGGGAAGATGTCGAGTCGGCGCTCAACCAGTTTCTAAATGCGTACAGGCAAATGCCCCACAGCCCCACCCAGTGTGCCCTGTCTCATCTGCTCTTCAAAAGAGCCCCACGGGACAGCATTCCCACCGACTCAGCATGGAAACCTCCGGAGAGGGACAACGCAGCCACACAAGCTAAGAGGACTGTGACCAACCAGAAGGCCAGCACCACCAGAGGAGCAAAAGAACCACAGCTGAAAGTGGGTGACAGCGCTGTGGTTAAAGACAGACACCCCGGCTGGAAATTCAGAATGCCGTACGAACAGGAAGAGAGGACCGCTGTCAAGGTGCAAGGGACCATGGTCACAGCGCAGAGAGGACAGCAAGTGGTCACCGGAATGTATCATGTTTCAAGAGAACTCAAGGGTCGAACACTGACTCGGAAGAGACCGATGATCTGGGAGAAGCTCCGTGTCACGCTCCCATCAGTTTGCCGAGGAATGAGGCTTCCCCACCAGGACATCTACAGGCCGGGGGCGGTCAGACTGTGACTGACACTCAAAGGCCCAGCCGAGGCACTGTGACTGAGCCCCCCCCCCACCCCCCACCCCACCCCTCCCAGACACCCAGCCAGATGCAGTGGCCAGCTCCAGCTCCTAGAGTCAGAAGTATGGTCTCTGGCCAAACCCTGCACCCAGCCAAAGGTTGAAGGACTTCATGTGCATATCCCCCATGGCATGCGGACAGTGGTGAACAGACTCTAAAGAAAAGGAGGGATGTAGAGAGCCATCCGGGCTCTCCTCTATAATGTATCCACATGCCCTGCTCAGGGCGGGCTCGACACGAGGAGATATAATAATAAACGGCGACAGACTGCTCGGGGTCTTCCTGCCAGACGATAACTGACTGTGTGGTGTGTCCTGTTTATAGCGCTGTTGCCACCCAGTCACCCCCGAGGCCCCGGTGTGCTACACATGTGACAGTAACTTATTGCTTTCCGCAAAAAATTATCTAATGTGTAGATGTCTGGCTCTTCCTCTTAAGGAAGCACAGTATGTCTTGAAGGAAAGATGTTTTACACTTGCATAATACTAGCTCCATTCTTCTCACAAAATCCTGCTTCCTTTGCCAGGGTTGTAAATGAAGCTATGCCATTGGAAATTGTGCAATGTACAACAAGGAGCATTATGGCTGCTGAGTCTGCTAAGGCAATTACTGGTATGTGATTAATACAATGCAAAGGGAAGATTAAACCAAATAGAAAGCAAAATTTGGATCAAATTGACTGTGGAAAGATTTGTGATTACAAATACTGATATTAGAATTTTTCTTCAGGGGTGTAAATGAATATAATTCAAACACATTTTAAATATGTTTTCACAGCTTCGAAATGGTGTTCTTTATTGGGCCACTACCATCTGTGCCCACCATAAATAAAAAGTATCACTTGTCGATGAGAATCACTATTTCCTGCTCTTGGGCATTTTAGGTCTCAGCTTATCTGAAAACTGTGACATCGCTGCATGTAAAAGAGGACTTTGAACTCTAAAGACATTTTTCTTGGTCTCCTTGTGTGAGTTTTTTATCGCTCCATTTAGATGACATCGGGGAAGCAAATGTTGGTGCAGGCAGCTGGACAAGCACTCTGCCTTTGGTCATTTTCACTTATGGAGGACAAAGAGCAGGGCTGGGAAGTGGGGACTGGAAGCATAGAGAAGATAGAACAGAAGTGCAGGGAGCTAACACAACACTCGCAAGTGGGCTTTGGGTTTTAGGGTAGTTCACATCGATGCAAACTTGGGTGGAGTCAGAGCAGTTTTTCCAATTTATTGGGAATGTAACCATACGTTTTTCAAGCAGTTCTGAATGGGATTCTAATGCAGTTTCTTCTAAGTAAGTGGCCGTTGTAGAGTTTCACTGTGATGGTAGGGTATATTTGGAGCCTCAACAAGAAAAGGGGCAGAGCCTGCAAAAATTGTTGAGCGGGAACGTGCAGAAGCACCTACTGAGACAACTGGCCAAGTATGAACAGATCAGGGTAGGCCTAGAATTCTAATAAAAGAGGAGATTTCTGCATGTTGAAAGTTGCCATGCATTGTTTAAACCAGTGAAAGAACCAGGGATGAGCAAATATTGCTTGAACATCTGATTGATCACCGAGTGGTACATTTACTAGCATTTGCCGCAGGGCTCATGAAGAGGAAAGTTATTTTGTTTTGCATTTGCAGGCTCTTATAATGTTTAGTCAAAAAACTTTATCCCACGGGAAACATCCCCTGATTGCACTGCCACACTCTGAAAGGAGGTTCATCCAATGTTAATCAACAGGATAGTGATGACTTAAAATTATATATGTTTTTTATTCAACATCAAAAATTGTAATCCAGTCTAGATTCCTTCGAAGTGTGTCATCGTCATAGAAATGAAAGAGTCATGTTGTCGAGACCCAATGCATTTCGGGTGAACCCTTCATCAGGGGATTTAGATCTGTAAATAATAAAGCAGAAATCACCAGGGTAAAAAAATTGCCCAGTTGTAAGTATGGGATTTAAGATGATATGCGGTGAGGACAAACCCAAAAACAAAATTTAAGGTGGGAAGATAATGCAAAGGTGATAAAAAAGCTTTAGCGTCAGTAACATGCTCTGAAGTGAAGTGAAACTGTAGCACACAGATAGAAATATACAAATAGAGACTGGAAAGTGGCGAAAACAAATTATGTGCCAACCGGGAGGTGTAAGTGATGGCCATGTATTACAACATATCAATAGTGTTGGTACCGTAAATGTAACCAAAAGTAAACTAATGCAGTAACAGTGAGTTTAGAAAAATAGGAGAAAACATGTGTGCCAGAACTGCTGATGTGACCAAAGATGAACTAACGCGGTGACGGTAAGTTTAGGATATATTACAAAACATACGTGCCCCAAATTGTGCCTCGACACTAGGACTAGCATCCGATTGAAACCACCATGTTTAAAGAATCTTACCGCTATGATCAGGAGGATGTTCTGTGTAAGCAAGATTCAGTTGAAAGTGTGTTGCAAGGGGGAAGTAAAAATAGACGAAGACCGGAAAGTTAACCATGAGTGTGGATCGAAGAAGTCATGGGTGCATCCAATTGCAGGAGTGCAATAGTGGAAAAAGTAGAAAGATGTGTAATGTTTAGGTATAAGGAAAAATGTTAAATAAAGTCTATGAAAAACGAACCAAAAAATAATAATAAAAATTAGGCGCAATTGGATTGCGAAACCCTAAAAAACATAGGTGCCATTTTAGAAAGGTCAATCCAAGTAGGGCCAAAGAGAGGGCCATATTGAAAAGGTAAATGAAATACAGGAGAAAAGAATATGAAGGCAGTCAGTCGTGTGTAAGCCCGACCGGAGCCATTCTGGAAGAGTGATCAAGACCAGAGAGGCAAAGGAATCAATAGAAAAGCTGGAGAATGTGTGAGCAAAAGTGACACTTGGAAATGTGAAATGCAGTGAACCATGTACCAAAATTGTGTAAGAGTGAAATGAGAATATATACAGGTCTATCCAAAAGGGGGAATTTAGGGAAAATTAGGGCAAGAGGAAATATCTTAAGAATAGTAAAAAAAAAGTGCAGCAAGCATAGGGAAATGAATATGTGGAAAGAGTGTCCAGGAAACAGTAGACAGATCAAGTCAGCAAGTCATTTTATAGAAAACAACTGAATTCAATACGATCATTGAGTCCATTCGATATCATGGTATGTAACAGTTTTATCCAAGAAGTTTCTCTTTGGAGTAGATGTTTATGATTGTTACAGGCTTCACAGGTATTCACAGTCTCTAACACGAAAAAGATGGTGCGAAGTTCTTCGCGTGTTTTGATGGAGGCCTGTTGTGCTGCGAGTTCAAGGATGTCTGGAGGGTATCCTCTATCAGCGAATCGTGTGAGCATCCCAGTGATGTTGATGGAAAGATAGGCGGGATCAGTTGTGATTCTTTTGACACTGAGGAGTTGGGAATAGGGTAAGTGTTTTTTTAAAGAATGTTGATGAAAACTGTTGAAATGCCATGAATGGTTCCGAACTGTTTCTTTCTTGAAGCTGTTTATTTCCAATTCGCTGCCAATCTTGACAATAGATACGTCCAAGAAATTGATGGTGGTATCACTGATGTTGTGGATGAATTTAATCCGATCGTTGACACAGTTCAATTGTTGTATGACTGTATCGAGTTCTTGATAGGATCCCTTCCAAACCAGAAAAATGTCATTGATGTATTTGACAAACATAACAAGATTGTCAATCCATGGGTCAACAGTCAGAATTTGATCGAATTCATACTTACGCATAAACAAATTGGGGTAGCAAGGTGCTGCGCAATTGCCCATGGAAGTCCCATTTAGCTGTAAAAAGTATTCAGTTTCCCAAAGGAAGTAACTGTGATATAATGTGTTATGCAAAAGTTCAAGTAAGATGATCTTTAGATCCTGAACTAACTCAGTGGTGGTTAGGAAGTATTCAACGGCTTCCAACCCCATGTCATGAGAAATTAATGTGTATAATGACTTAACATCAATAGTGCGTAGTAAGATGTTCTGGGAGCCCTCAAAGTCATTAGTGTGAATCTTGAGCAGAAAATCACTGGTGTCTTTAATATAAGTAGACATTTGTTGTACCAATGATTGTAAGTACTTGTCCAAATATCTGCCAATGGGTTCATGAACAGTAACACTGGTGGATACAATTAGTCTAAATGGAAGCTTTTTGAGATTTTTATGAATCTTAGGCAACATTAAATCTTAGGGCTACTGGGATTCTCTATCAGTAGGAACAGTTTGTCACCAAAAGTGATGGCCCCATTGGTAACTGCTGAATCTATAATGGTTTTGAGAACTGTTTTAAATTCCTCAATGGGATTTTTAACCAGTTTCATATATGTTAAAGGATCTTGAATGTGTTCTTGACCATTTTGTAAGTAGAACGGAGACTCCATAATCACAAATGCTTCACCTTTGTCAGCTTTGATGCAAGTTATTGTAGGATTATTCACAATTTTTTCCAAAATTCCCCGTTCCTTAACAGTAAGGTTCGACTGTTTAGTCCACCTTCATTTGAACATTTTTTTCAAACGTTTGAAATTCTCAGTGGGATACCCTGGTCACATGCAGAAAATCTATCATACTATTTTTGAACATTTGAAAATTTGTTCTACGGATCTGGTGTGCATAAACCACTACCTTATCATTCCTACCTAGTCAAAAAGAGCTACATTTTACATTGTGTTGCATTGTACCACACGACGACCCTGCACAAAACTCTTGAATATTTTTGATCTTGTCTTTTGCAAATGCTAGAGATTTAATCTGCAAATTCATGCATGAGGACCACACCTCAAGCTCTCAAGAAATATGAAGAATGTGTTCCATTTATCAGAATACTCAACGCCAAAAATAGGCCACAAAATGTTTTTTGACATCTATGAATATCACAACCTTGAGCACAAAATCGTCGACATTTTGTAACAAGGTACATGATAGTTTTTAGATACTGATCTATAAAACAATGCTGTTTAGTAAATAATAAATCAGTAAATGCGGAAATGGTCTCCAACAAATGTGAAAGTTGTTTAACAGCATTGAAAGTGGGCAAAACTTAAGATGTAATGCACTTTTGTTCAGCCCTTCAAGCCAAAAGCCAGAAAAGTATTGTGACTTCACAAACTGTTGCCCAATTTCCCATAATTTGCTGTGTGATCAAATGTGGATGATTTTATGTTAATCATTAGTGGACAACTAAATATAGCTTCAGCACCATTTGATCATCTGTGGAAAGTTCAAAGTTTTACCATACATGTGAAATAAAGACAACACATGGCCCCTTCCTCCTAATTGCAGTCTCGAGAGCTCTTGTGGTTCTAATTTAGACAATAAAACTAATCTAATCTCCAAAGCACACATTTATATACTGCCAACCCCATTCATATTTTTCGACAAAAGAGAAGAGTTTCAAAGACTAATACTATGGAATACTATGGAAGCTCATGTTCCTTTATTTGTGTAGAGATGGCAAAGAAGTTGAAACAGCAGCGCTCTGCTATGGAGCAGACTTGGATAAATTCAACTGAGATACAAAATGAAAAGAAGTCACTAAATCAGGATTATCCACAGTTTTGGCAGTCATAAGCAAAGTGAATAGCAGGTTAGTACCAGGCCCGTAAGAAGAGAGAGGTGTGGGGACCGGGTCTCCACTCCCCAGGCCCAGCGCTTATTAGGGGTTCTATCCTCTGCTGTTGCAACATTATTTATTTATAGGTTTTCAAGCAAAATATGGTATATGTATTAAAATCAAGGCAGCTAACACAGCTAATACCACAAGATAGTGCCAGATTCTAGAGCTACCATGTTTTTGGTTTTCTTACTGGACTATATTTTTAAATGTTGTAAAAAGTCATCTTGCTATGAAGGACCCTGTTTCAGGTACTAAAAACATCTCACACATCTGTGTAGTCCCCAATTATAAAGCTCTCATTGGCCATCTTGCTAGTTCTGACGGTTTTTCCTCTTTCTTTTCTTTATGCTTTTTAGAAAGAAGGGCTGGTAATGGAGGCAAATTAAAAAGAATAATTGGCACAGCTAATCTATCTTACCTTATAAAAGTTATCTAGACACTTTTGAGCTTTGCTAAAGCTTATTATCATTGCTGTTGCACAGCACTAAAAAGGGGGACAAAATGCTTATTTCCTGAACAGCAAAAAAAAAAAAATACAGTCAACAATCACTGGCAAAGCCAATATTTCCTGACTATGTGAGAGCTATTGGCTTTATCAATGTCTTTTAGCAATGTTATACAGCAGCTCGGCTGCTATGCAGAATGAATGAAAGTTAAAAAAAAATGCAAAACTATGGAATTAGTCTCTGCCTTCACCCCAAAAAAAGGTTTCAGGAAGAAATGACAATAACACCTTGTCAGCAGACGCAATCTAACAAAAAATTAAAATACACATTAATGCATTTTTTTTTTTAAATAGGGATAGAAAATGTAAGCCAAAGGCTGAGGGGGTTGGGAAAAACACAAATTAGGCAATATTAAAAAAAAAATGATAACCACCAACCATAAATGAGCGAGAGCGCTGCAATCTACTGAAAGGTATCTGAAGTTGTTGAAAGCGAGAAGGATCATAGCTACGTTGTGATATTTAAAACTCACAAATAAATAAAAGTCATTCAATGAAAAAAACAGACTTGTTTATTTATCCTACCTTCAAGCTAAAGTTTGCCATATTAGCCTGCATGAAGACAGCCCCAAAACGGCCAAACAGTGCAGGATGAGCAGCACCGTCTGGATTTTGTAGCATTGTGAATTCCATCGGCATGTATTTGGGCTGTGTTTCTTCTTGTGGGACGAGATGGGGCAAGCAAGCATGGGGAAGGGGAGGGACAGACCTTACAAGAAGCAAAGCAGAAGAATGGTGTGGGGGCGGGGCAAGCAACAATGCAAGAGGGGAGGCAAGAAGCGGGTGAAAGAAAAAGGAAAAAAAGGACTTCTGAAAGCAGCAAGTAATGGAAAGTCACTGAGCAAGGGAAGCAGTGCTTGGGTCATGCTCCAATGCAGGAGGAAACACACAATGTGGGAGAGAAGCTGGCACTCTCTGGCCAAATAGAAGCAAGGAAATTAGACTGATGATGAAGCCAACAAATGGTAAATAATGGCCATTTTAGGGTTTAGGAGTGGGTAGAGGTAAATTGAGTTAAGAGTGATTTTAGGGTTCAAGGGTAGGTAAAAATAAAGAGGGGTAATGGTCATTTTAGGGTTCATTGATGGGTAGAGGTAAAGGGACGTAAGGGTGATTTATTTGGGGTCATGGTTGGGAAGAGGTAAAAGGAGTTAAGGGTGATTTTAGGGTCCACAGCTGGATAGGGGTAAAGGGGGGTAAGGGTGAATTTCGTTTTCAGGGATGGGTAGAGGTAAAGGAAGTTAACAGTGATTTAATGTTTTGGGTGAGTCTAAGCTAGGGATGGTTTTAAGGGTTATGGGGTGGGTCAAGGCAAAGGGAGGGAACATTGATTTGAGGGTGTAGGGGTGGGTTGAGGTAAAAGGAGGTAACGGTGAATATAGGTTGTGGGTGTTGGTAGAGATAAAGGCAGGTAAGGGTGATTTTAAGGGTTGGGGTGAGTAGAGGTAAAGGGAGGTATGATTGATTCTAGGATTTGGGGGTGTTATAAGTAAAGGGCAGTATATAAGTAAAGAGTGAGATTAGGTTTGGGTGATCATTTGAGGTAAAGGGAGGTAAATGTGATTTTATGGTTATGGGGTGGGTAGAGGTACAGGAAGATATGGGTGATTTGAGGGTTTGGGTGAGTACAGGTAAACGGATGTAAAGGTGATTTTAAGGTTCAGGTGGGTAAAGGTAACAAGAGGTAAGGGTGATTTTAGGGCTCAGGCGGATAGAGATAACAGGAGCTAAGGGTGAATTTAGGGTTTGGGATGGGAATTGGTAAAGGGAGTTAAGGGTGATGGGCTGGGTAGAGGTATAGGTGATTTTAAATGTTCACAGTGGGTAGAGGTACCTAGGAAGGAATAGTGATTTGAGGGTTTGGGGTGTGTAGAGGTAAAGGGAGTTAACTATGGTTTAAGGGGATCAGGTGTGGGTAGCGGTAAAAAGAGGTAATGGTGATTTCAGGTTGTTGGTGTGAGTAGAGGTAAAGGCAGATAAGGGGTATTTTAAGGGTTGGGTGGGTGGAGGTAAAGAGAAGTATGGGAGATTTTAGGATTTGGGGATGGGTATAAGTAAATGGCAGTATATAAGTAAAGAGTGATTTTAGGGTTGAGGATTGTTAGAGGTAAAGGGAGGTAAAGGTAATTTTATGGTTCAGAGGTGGGTGGAGGAACAGGGAGATAAGGGTGATTTTGAAGTTCATGGTGAGTACAGGTAAATGGAGTTATGAGTGATTTTAGGGTTCGGGTGCATACAGGTAACAAGAGGTAAGGGTGATTGTATGGCAACAGTCATAAATGAAGGGAATTTGTTTGCAGCTTCATCGTCAATGCAAGAGACAGGCGATCAAAATGTATGTTTCAGAAATGAGTCACATGCATCAAAGTTTTGTTATTGGTAGTTGTTTGCATCATTCTTCCCAAGCTAATCGGGCAGTGTCTGTTTCCCCTGGATGTGTCTGTCCCTGGTAGTGGGGCCCAAGGGTATGGGGATGACATTTACAAGTGGACCACTGGCCACTCAAAAATATTCCCCCCACCCCTGAACGCCAATCATTGTGGCCCACAAGCGACACCATAGCCTGCAACAGATTTTACAGGATGGTAGATGTGAATTTTTTAATAGGTGAGGCTGTGTGTCAAGGGGCGGCCCAGACTTAAGGACGCAAGAGTAAATGAGATGTCATGATAGAACACAATGAAAATCAAACTTGTCAATTAAATGCTTGACAAATGTTTTTGGGTACCCTTAAAATATGTTCGATCCACTATTGCTGCTCTCCACATGACACAAGGGACAAAGTGACATGTTGTGCCTGCACAGAAAAAAAAGGATTTCCTCATTCTTCCATAGTATCCATTGTAAAAATTAGTTGCTTTGATATGCAGCAACAACATATCCTGATTCCTCCAGTCTACCAAGATGAGTTGAATGCTACCTATTTGGAGGCACCAGAACATTTAAAGAAAAAGTATTAAATGCCACAAATAGGCAGTATGTTGAGTTTATTTCATGGAAGTCTCCACTGATCATTTATAACCATTTTTGTCTATGCATACCTTAGAAAATGTTGTGAAATAATTGGTAGTTGTACTAACTAATAGGTAGGAGTGGGCAGCAGTCTAGTGTGCAAACCAGGAAAGGTTGCCCAAATGCTACCAAGCTAGAGGTCAAGTTGTTTTCCATTTGTTTTGTGTGGCAAAAATCTTTCCACCAGCCTTGCCTTGCGTCTCTGAAAACATTAACAGCACAGAAACTCATCACTTTCAAAGTGCCATTTGCAAGAAACTGCTTGACGCTTGTTTCAGCTTAGGTCATATATATGATGTCATTTGGTTCCCTGTTCCTGCATTTTGCAAAAATGTTGTTGATTTTGATACCCTACCTTATCAGTAAAGAATTTTAGTTCAAACTGGGTGCCCAATTTCATTCAATGTGTGCCTTCTACCTACATTCGGATACTACTAAAACTGATTAGCTCAAAGTTCTAGGTTCTGGAAAGACCAGAACTGCTCAGTTGTGATCCTTGAAACTTCCCACCTGCATTGAATCAGAACATTGAACCAGAACACCCTGACCTAAAATTCCAAAAAGCTTTTCATATTGTTTCAAGGCATGTAGAGACGCTTGTGCTTTAATTCATTGAAAATTTTGGATGATCTTTGAAGAGAGCACATGCCATGATTGCTGATGTCATTATAGATGCCATTATGGTGTCATCAGTAAATGCCAAGAACTATGAGTAAGGATTTAATGTCACTTTAATGTTTTACTTCATGACCTTTGTTGAACCAGAGGACACGCAGTAGAAATCTGGGACTTCCTTGACACCCTGTCACCCGACGTGGCCTTCCTCACAGAGACCTGGACCAACGACCAGCTCCACATCCAACATTGCAACTGCCGTTCCCCACCGGATACAAGATCCAGAGGAAGGACCGCCTTAATCACCCGGGAGGAGGACTCGCCATCGTACACAAAATCTCCTTCCGACTCACTACAGCTAGCACAAACGACTCCTCATCCCCCATGGGACACACCTCCACGTACAGATCCAGACCATAGCCAGAACTACCCTACGCAGCACCCTCACCTACAGACCTCCCGGACCGCGCACCATGTTCACCTCAACCATCACATACCTCATTGTGTCCCACGCCATAACCTCCAAGGACTTTGTATTGCTCAGAGACCTGAATTTCCACCTCGACAACCTCAGTGACCCTCAACTCCACTGCCCTCATGGACAACCTCACTAACATCGGACTGAAACAGCTCATCACCACCCCCACCCACAAGGCAGGACACACCCTCAACCCCATCTTCGCAGGAGGAAACAAAATTGGCTTCAGCCACACCACGCAACCCCTTTGGACAGACCACCACTGCGTACATTTCTCCTTCTCAAAACCCACCACACATGAGCCTACACCACACCCCCCGCACAGGAACTGGAGCAAGGTCAACAAAGAGCACATCATCTCCACCCTCAACCGTGCTCCCCCACCCATCATGACCGACACCAACAAACTCCACAGATGGATCACCGAATGCGCAAACACTCTCACCCCCCTCCAGAACTTCAACAGACTCATACCACGAAAGTCACCTGGTTCACCACCAACCTCCGAGAATCCAGACACACGTGCAAACGTCTCAAGAAAGCATGGAGAAACAGTAAAACACCAGCACCACGCACAAACTACAAAACCACCATGAGAGAATACCACCAATGCATCAGATCCACAAAGAGGAACTTTATCCAGGACAGAATCCTCTCCAACTCCGGCAACTCGAAGGAACTCTTCAGCATCATACAAGAATTCACCAAGCCCCCAGCAAAACCTCAGATGCCCTCACTAAGGGCCTCTGCAACAAGCTTTGCTCCTACTTCCATCACAAGATCAAGTCCCTCTACGACAACTTTAACAAACAGAAGCAAGGCACCGACACTACACCTATCACCAGCAACACCAGCCAGCCTACCATCACCACCTGGACCAATGATACTACAGAAGGCACCACCAAGACTATGAAGAGCATACACTCAGGAGCCCCCACTGACCCCTGCCTGCCACACATCTTCCACAGAGCCGATGCCACCACAGCACCTGAACTATGACACACCATCAACTCCACATTTGAAACCGGCACATTACCCGATGACTGGAAATGTGCAGAAGTCATGCCCCTCCTCTATAGAAGCCTTCCGCAGACCCGACAGACCTCAAGCACTACAGACCCATCTGTCTCCTCCCCTTCACAGCCAAAGTCACTAAGAAGATAGTCAACATCCAACTCACAAACTTCATAGACGCTAACTTGATCCTCGACTCCTCCCATTCTGGAATCCACAGCAACCACAGCACCGAGACCGCCCTCCTAGCTGCTACAGACGACTTCTGCAATCTCCTCAACCTGGGCCACAAGGAGGCCCTCATCCTGATAGACCTCTCTGCAGCCTTCAACACCATCTCCCATTGCACACTCACTGCCAGAATCCACAACACCGGCAGACAGGGAACTGCCCTAGACTGGAACTGCTCATTTCTCACTGGCCGAACCCAAAGAATCAGACTCACACCCTTTCTCTTCAAACCCACAGGCCCTCATCCTGATAGACCTCTCTGCAGCCTTCAACACCATCTCCCATTGCACACTAACTGCCAGAATCCACAACACCGGCAGACAGGGAACTGCCCTAGACTGGAACTGCTCATTTCTCACTGGCCGAACCCAAAGAATCAGACTCACACCCTTTCTCTTCAAACCCACAGAGTACCCCGGAGTACCCCAAGGATCATCGCTCAGCCCCACACTCTTGAACATCTACATGGCCCCACTCGCCGCCATCGTCAGAAAGCATGGACTCAGCATAGTGTCCTACACCGACGAAACCCAACTAATCCTCTCCCTCACCAAGGAACCACACATCACCAGACACAGCTTCCAGGAGGGAATGATAGACATTGCACCCTGGATGAGCAGCAGCTGTCTGAAGCTCAACTCGGAGAAAACAGAAGGCCTCCTCCTCGGATCTACCCCCTCCACATGGGACAACACCTGGTGGCCCGCCACCCTTGGCAACTCCCCCATATCCACGGACCACATCCACAACCTCAACATCGTACTCAACTCCTCCCTCACCATGAACCAACAGATCAACGCTGTTTCCTCCACATGCTTCAACACCCTCTGCATCCTCCGCAACACCTTCAAACGGATCCCTCCTCTGAATCCAGAAAATAAGTCACCCACGCACTCATAACCAGCAGACTGAACTACGGAATTGCCCTCTACGCAGGGATCAACAGAGCTCTGCTTTTCAAACTCCAGACCATCCATAACACCGCTTCCAGACCCGTCCTCAGCATCCCACGACAAGATCACATCACCCAGCACCTATGAGACCTCCATTGGCTCCTCTTCAAAAAGAGAGTGACCTTCAAGCTGCTCACTCATGCCTACAAATCCCTCTACAACACTGGACCCTAATACCTCAACTAAAGAGTCTCCTTCTACACACCCAAGAGACGCCTCCACTCTGCCGACCTTGCCCTGGCCAAAACCCCACGCTTCTGCAGAGTCAGAACGGGAAGAAGAGCCTACCTACATCGGGGCCAAGACCTGGAACAAACTTCCCGTCAGCATCAGACGATCTCTCACTCTGCAAGCATTCAGGAAGAGCCTCAAGACCTAGCTCTTTGGAGGAGACGGAGCTGCATAAAACCCCTCCCCTCTCCCCCAGCACCTTGAGACCCTCACTGGTGAGTAGCGAGCTTTACAAATCCCTGATTGATTGATTGATTGAGAGTAAATAAAAAAACCTTAACAGTACTCTGGCTTCATTTGTGGTGTATACATTTGAATTCATAATTGAATAGCAGGAACATATTTTGGCAAGGTTTTGGGCATGATAACAAACTCTTGTGTTAATGAAGAATCCTGATGGGCTTCTCATGAAACACTGGATGCCAGATTGTGTGCTATCTTCAAAATATATGGAACTTTTTACCGATGAGTAGGGTCAATCATTAATCCAGATTTTGTAATCTCATACATATTTGGGAGCCATCTTATATTGATCTGCATTAGATACTCCAATGAAAAGATGTAATTTGTGTGAGCGTTGTTTTACCTTCCTTAAGTTTCAAATGTGTTTAAAATCGAGTTTGCTCTTACATAGATTCGAAATTGTGCTGTCTTCCATTTTGAAATGATGTTGCAATGCATCACTTGATCATTGTTGTTGTTGTTGACTTTGCTCTAATAAAGAATTGTGAGACTTACATGGAAGGTATGAAGCTTTCCTAGTCTTTAGGGCTAAGGTGCACCTAACCAAGGACAGCCTAGCTGTCCTAGATCGCTTTGTATGTAGTGAAGCAATTCATGTAACCTGAATAGACTATGAGAACCCCTGAATCAAATGTACTAGTATTATGGGGGAATCTCCAAACGTATTTTGTAGTAAACTGCGTATTGTTGCCTGTCTCTCATTGGTGCATATCCTGGGAACCATGTACTTGTGTAGTAATGTGTGAAATCCTTTGTCTAAAGTTTGATAAAGGACCTGCTTTCCTTCTGTTAAATGGAACCCCTTTCCCCACTCTTACATGGTAAATCTATGCTGGATTTACAATTGAACTTTACTGAGTTCTTTATACTTATGATCTGTATGTGTTGATGCTATCTTTACAGATCATAAAATTAATGTATTTTGCATTACTATTTCTCTATATAAATCTTTAAAACTTTGGCCTGTGTCTGTCATTCTCCTTGAGAATATTATCATCTCATACTTCTACTAGAGCCTTCCTGTATTAGAGACAGGTTTAATCGGGGAGCACCAAAGTCCGTATAGGGACTGCACCACTCCCAGTGCAAGTTGTTGGCACGCTTTGGGTAAGCAAATGGGAGACGGATTTGTGCACTGTCATTTGTGCCCAGCAAATTATATGCTTTGTTCCCTGAATGTATATTACGGTTGTCACGGGTCTGACTCGCCTGAGACCCTTACCTCTACTGACTGGTGGTGCGCCACCCCACTTTCACCCTGCGCCTTGTCTCCACAGCAGCAGCCTGCTACCTGGCCCGAGGACGATGAAAACACCGAGACCGAGTGGCCCACTGGGGTAAACGTGTACGGCTCCTTTAAGGCCGATGGTGATGACAGTGGAGCCTCGCCCCCGATGACGTCAAAAGCCGGAAGCTCAGGATCGAGGACGGACGGTGTTTCCCTGGCTGAGGACATCGAGGCGGAGAGCAGTACGGAGCGAGAACAAGGACGAGAAGCAGACGTGAACGTCAAGCCGGGAGGCCAACGGTCGGACGCTTCGCCCTGCCACGCGCCCACGGGAGGAGCGTGGCTAAGAGAGGTACGGGGCCGGGTCGCGGGTTGGGGTTGGGAGGCGGAGACAGCCCCCGGCGTAAACCTCCCCGCAAAGGTACCCCGTCCTGAGCACAAGCACCCCCTGCACGCCCGTTTGTAAAATTGAGCACATCACAAGGGTGCATGTCCCTCACTCCCGGTCCTTGATGGTAATGCTTGAGTATAGGCAGTAATTCGCCTTCACTTTTCCTTCTTTTGTGGTACCTCGGGGAACTCGAGCTGAGACGGATCAGGCAGAGGACCTCCACGACCAGAAGGCACCACGGCAGTTCCCGCTATCCCATGACTAGAGACTGATATCTGTGTTCATGAAGAAAACATATATTGCGATTAAACCTTCCTTGAAACCTTTACTTAAAGCCCCCGTGTTTCTCTTTGAGCCAGCGGCCCCCACACCGGTGGTCGACCCTCCTAGTACAGCAGAGCCCCTGGGACAAGTGGTGTCAGAAGTGGGATCTCCTCCACCAACCATCTGCGAGAACAAAATGGAGACCCTGATCGACCACCTCATCAAAGGACAAGAAAAGCTAGAGTGGGCTGTGGAAAACCAGCTGTCCATCGCCCAGGCCGACAGAGACATGTTCACTAAAACCATGACGGCACACGTAGAGGGCCTTAAGTCGATACCCCTGACCCCCGTCCAACAAGCTGCCACGGGAGAGGGACGGATACACACTCCCCACCCTTCTGGGATGGCCCTACAGAAATATGTACCCGGCGAGGATCCTGACGCCTTCCTAGTGAATTTTGAGAGGGCAGCTCGGGCCATGAGCTGGCCTGAAGAGAAATGGCCGTTCTTTCTCGCGCCTCTTCTAACAGCCGAGGCACAGTCGGCCTACCAAGCAGCGAATCCATTGGGGACTACCCCATATGCAACTATTAAGATGGTTATACTGGATCACCTTGGTCTGGACCAGGAAGCATATAGAGTCCGCTTCAGAAAAGAGAAAGGGGTTACGGGGGAAAACCCAAAAACTTTGTTCTTTCGACTGAAAATGGCGGCTGATAAATGGCTACGCCCGGATGTCTGTACGAAGGAAGAGATACTGAACAAAATCTACGTAGAGCAGTTCATGGAGGCGCTACCATATGCGACCCAACGCTGGCTGAAACAGCACGTGGGTCTGACAGTCGACCAAGCCATAGAAATGGCGTCTCAGTATGCCAGGGCCCAGCCAAAAGCCATTCCGTGGGAGCCTGAAAAGACATCCAAAGGTGGTACTATCACCAAAACGGACAAGAGGCCGAAACCAGTACCCGAGGTCCCCCGGCCGTTCAAACCGGCCGGAATAATGCCTCCGTTGACAAAAGGACCACAGTGCTTCGATTGTGGCGAGTGGGGCCACATCGCCCGGATGTGTCCCAAAAGAAGAAGCCATGAGGAACCCATGGAAGTCGGGTATCTGCCCCGGACTGTGATGTATTCCGCTGAAATGGGCAGCACGTTTTACGTGAGTATAAGGATGAATGGGTATCAGCTAAAAGCATTGTTGGATTCAGGGTGCAGACAGTCCGTTGTACAGTCCAGGTTTGTTACTCCTGTCCAGACGAAGCATAATAGTCCAGTGTACATACGATGTGTCCATGGGGACGTGAAGCCCTACCCCGTGGCCTCGATCACCATTACCCCGCAAGATAGAGGTCCCTGTAAGGTTATCGTGGGGGTGGTTGATTCTCTGCCGGAAGACATGATCCTGGGGACTGATAATCCTGAGTTCCTGTCCCTCTTTAGGGAACACCTGGCCAAGCCAAAGCCTGGGGCGTCTGTTCCTTCCTACCTCTCCCAAGAACCCTGGGTTATAGATCGTAGCTTTAGATTCGCACAGGCTGAAGATAGAACCCTTTGCAATGCCTGGGAATCCGCCCATTCTTCAGATGAACTGACGTCACAAAGATTCCCTAGGTTCTTGATCAAGAACGAGTTGCTGTATAGACAATCCAAAACGGAAGCTGAGTTGCAACTGTTGGTACCCAAGTCGTTTAGAGATCAAGTGTTGTTCTTTGCACATGCCCATCTGATGGCCGGACATGCCGGCAAGGAAAAAACCACAGACTGCATCCTAAGAAACTTCTATTGGCCGGGGATCTACAAGGACGTTCAAGACTTCTGTGCCAGCTGCGAGGTGTGCCAACGCAGAAACACCCAGCGTCCTCCAGCTGCTCCCCTGCAAAGGATGCCCATACTCGGGGTCCTGTTCGAGCGAGTGGGCATGGACCTAATAGGGCCCCTACCGAAGACGGGGCGAGGATTTCTGTATGCGTTGGTAATCGTAGATTACGCTACCAGGTTCGTCGAAGCCGTTCCACTGAAGACGACTACCACAGCCTCCATAGCGGAAAAATTCGTGGAACTCTTTACCAGGGTGGGCTTCCCTAAAGAAGTGTTGACAGATCAGGGCACCCCTTTCACCTCGAAATTGATGAAGGAAGTGTGCGCCTCCCTGGATATAAAACATTTGAAGACCTCAGTATATCATCCACAAACCGATGGATTGGTGGAGAGGTACAACCAGACACTGAAGCTAACCCTAAAGAAAATGCTGACGGCAGAAGGACCCACCTGGGATCGACTCCTCCCTATTGCCCTTTATGTGATAAGATCACAGAAACAAAGCAGCCTAGGGTGCTCATCGTTCGAGCTTCTATACGGTAGGCTGCCCCGGAGCCTCCTGGACATCACGAAGGAGATGTGGGAACAAGAGACGTCCCAAGAGCTGATATCCATGTTGGAGTACACCACTCAGCTCCGAGCCCGACTAGGAAAGCTAAGAGAACTAGCCAACACCTCCATGGAGCACCAACAGGAGAGGTACAAGAAAACCTATGACAAGGGCAAGAGACTACGAACACTGGAGGTGGGAAAATGGGCGCTCGTTCTATTGCCTTCCATCACCCACAAAAACAAGAACGAGTGGCAAGGCCCATATCGGGTTACGGAAAAGATTGGAAACACCACCTACAGACTCCGGTTGTCCTCTACCAGAACCCAAATCTACCACATCAACCTCTTGAAGGAGTGGTTGGGGCCCAGACCCCGGACGGGACGTCTGGTAGGGCAGATGGACGCCCGACATACCTCCACGCTGGAACAGCTGGTCGTGAACCCAGAGCTGTCCCCAAAGGAAAAACAGGAGTTGACCAAAACCCTAACCCCGTACACTGATGTGTTTTCTGACTTGCCTGGGAGAACGGAATTAGCGGAACACTGCATCGAAACACTTCCTGGAGAAGTGGTAAAGCAACGACCCTATCGCATTCCGGCAGCCCGGAAAGAAATCGTCCGAAAAGAAGTACAGGACATGCTCGAATTGGGCGTCATACGCCCTTCCCAGAGTAATTGGTCGTCCCCGATTGTTCTGATACCAAAACCAGACGGTACCAAAAGGTTTTGCATGGACTTTAGGGCCTTGAATGCAGTCTCACAATTCGACACTTATCCAATCCCTAGGGTCGATGATCTGATCGAAAGGATCGGAGACGCCAAGTACATAACCACCATAGACCTCACAAAGGGGTATTGGCAGGTTCCCCTTCGTGAGGAAGATAGAAAGAAAACGGCTTTCGTAACAGACGAAGGAGCCTTTGAGTTCACAGTCCTGCCATTCGGCTTACATGGCGCTCCGGCTACCTTTCAACGCCTGATGAACAAGATCTTGCATCCGTTTACACACTTCTGTTCAGCCTACCTGGATGACATCGTAATATACAGTCAGACTTGGGAGGATCATCTGCGGCACTTACAAACCATACTGTCAGCCCTTAGAGCAGCCGGATTACACATCAACGCGAGAAAATCCCGGGCGGCTTTTCAAAGCGTGAAATACCTAGGGTATGTGTTGGGCGAGGGAACCATAGCTCCACAGAGCGAGAAAGTAAGAGCGATAGCCGCAGTGCCGTTCCCCAGTACCAAAAGAGATCTTAGAGCCTTCCTTGGCCTGGTGGGTTATTATAGGCACTTCAGACGCCAAAGCTAAAGACTTTAACAACCCTACCACCGAGGCCTTACAAGCATTCCGCCTACTGAAAACCACAATGACAACGGCTCCGGTCTTGATTCCTCCAGACCATAACAAACCCTTCCTGTTGTCCACGGACGCTTCCAACTTGGGGATAGGAGCTGTGTTATCACAGAGCAAAGACGGCGTAGAACATCCGATCCTATACGTCAGTAGGAAATTGTTCCCCAGGGAGTGCCGATACTCTACCATTGAAAAGGAGGCCTTGGCCATAAAATGGGCAGTCGAAAAGTTAAGATACTACCTCGAGGGCAAACCCTTCCTTCTCCACACAGATCACGCTCCCCTGAAGTGGATACACCAGAATAGCAGTCATAACCCCAGGGTGCTACGATGGTTTCTGTCCTTGCAAACCTATTCCTTCACGGTCCTCCATCGGAAAGGAAAGGACAATGCGAACGCAGACTTTCTGTCCAGAGTGTTCCCTCTCCCCGATCGGGAGAAGCCAGGGGGGGAGGTGTGTCACGGGTCTGACTCGCCTGAGACCCTTACCTCTACTGACTGGTGGTGCGCCACCCCACTTTCACCCTGCGCCTTGTCTCCACAGCAGCAGCCTGCTACCTGGCCCGAGGACGATGAAAACACCGAGACCGAGTGGCCCACTGGGGTAAACGTGTACGGCTCCTTTAAGGCCGATGGTGATGACAGTGGAGCCTCGCCCCCGATGACGTCAAAAGCCGGAAGCTCAGGATCGAGGACGGACGGTGTTTCCCTGGCTGAGGACATCGAGGCGGAGAGCAGTACGGAGCGAGAACAAGGACGAGAAGCAGACGTGAACGTCAAGCCGGGAGGCCAACGGTCGGACGCTTCGCCCTGCCACGCGCCCACGGGAGGAGCGTGGCTAAGAGAGGTACGGGGCCGGGTCGCGGGTTGGGTTGGGAGGCGGAGACAGCCCCCGGCGTAAACCTCCCCGCAAAGGTACCCCGTCCTGAGCACAAGCACCCCCTGCACGCCCGTTTGTAAAGTTGAGCACATCACAAGGGTGCATGTCCCTCACTCCCGGTCCTTGATGGTAATGCTTGAGTATAGGCAGTAATTCGCCTTCTCTTTTCCTTCTTTTGTGGTACCTCGGGGAACTCGAGCTGAGACGGATCAGGCAGAGGACCTCCACGACCAGAAGGCACCACGGCAGTTCCCGCTATCCCATGACTAGAGACTGATATCTGTGTTCATGAAGAAAACATATATTGCGATTAAACCTTCCTTGAAACCTTTACTTAAAGCCCCCGTGTTTCTCTTTGAGCCAGCGGCCCCCACACCGGTGGTCGACCCTCCTAGTACAGCAGAGCCCCTGGGACAACGGTTCAATGCCAACAGCTAAGCCAGTCATTAAAGGCCCTCTGCCAGACAACACTCAATTTTGCAGGTCAATTACACTTTTGAACTGGCTCTCATAATATAAAAAATAAATGTAATTAATAATGGTCCAACATCATATCAAATAAAGCATACCACATTTATCAGTACTTAATCACATATTCCTTTATTAATGTACACAGTCTTTCCTACTTCATAATTTTACTAATCACAGTCAAAGATTTTGTTACCCCAATGCAAATGCCAGGTAAAACTTCTTTCAGTGAAAATAATTGTACAGAGTCCCTTTCAAATAATCTTTATTTTTAAGAGATTGAACTTAAGGGTTGACACGTTTCAGCATAAAACATGGGCACACCAATAAGGTATGGGCCAAATTGTATTTTATCTCTGTCCTACAACTGTAGTTGAAAGTTCGTAAATCACTTAACTTCTGTTGCAAGGATCCTGCTCCTACACAGAACTGTGCACAGAGACCTAAGACATTGGTGAATTGTGGTGTACCAGAAACTCACCTCAGTACCTAGAAAACCCCAACCAGCTAGCATCAGTGTCACATTAGCTCTTCGTCCTTTAGCAAAGTAACCAATGATTAGACAACCTAGAACATGCGACTTAGGACAAACTCAGGAATGGTGGGAAGGGAGAACACTCTTTCGTTGTACTCTCATACCAGTCCACAACAGGAGTAAATAAGAGACACGGGTAAGGTTAAAATATTTATTTTAACGACGTGCTCTCAGGTGCAGTATCTTTGCCAACATAAGCAGACATATGATTAGAAATAATATGATCAGCATTGTTGCAATTCCATAAAATCATATTACAATGATGGTGAAAACAGGTCTTATAGTGCCTAGTTATAACACCCTCCTTATCTAGGAACTATGGTTTATAAACTAAAGAAGGTCTCTTAGGCTTGTACGGGGGACCCCATTACCTCTCAGCTCAGAAAGAGTGAATCACATCAGAATCAGCAAAAGCTCTCTTCATCCCTGGAAACGGAAAATCTTCCAAATGTGTCAAATCATGGCAACTGTGCAATAATAAATGTGCCAGAATCTCAGTTGGCTCGCAGCTGCCGTTTGTTGTGACTAAAAAGCGTTAGAGGATCAGTTCGAACAACTGCTACCATGTTATGATAACCTTGACGGCTTGAGCACTCACTGTGCAGACTAGGGTCACGATGTAAGTCTAGGGATGTTGAAAACAAGCCTTTCTCATGTGAAGACATTCTTGCAGCCTAACTTACAAAAACAGCTATATGCAGTGTCGTGTGCAAAAGCAGCAAAAAGTAAAATGGCGTTTAAACTCCTAATAAGCCATGCTAACATAACGTGTACAAACCAGGCCTGGCCCACACAACACTTCCATACTGCAGGCTTTTGAAAGTATTGTATTCGACAAAATCTCATTACTTGAAATAGTCTTCTTATTTGCAGCTTGAACATTAAATATAGATAGGGTCCCACATAGCTATTTTCTTTAACAATGAGCTCCAGCTACAAAGAGGACATCTGCATAATAGACAATAGATAATTGACTTAAATAACTTCTGGTTTTAATTTTGTAAGCATTTCTTCCAATTAAGAAAACCATTGAAATCCAATGCTTGAAATTCAGTATTTTTTAAATTGCCCTTAATAGTCGCTTTCCCCCTTTTAAAAATAGTTTCTAGTCTCCTCAATACAAAAAGGACAAGAATCAACTCGAACTTGATCAACAACTGCCACCAAACAAAACACCAGGATTAACGTAATGTTGATTTTCACCAGGCTGTATGTCAGAAATGTCATCTACCTAAATATTGTCAGAATTAGGCATGGGTGGTGAACTCTGCTCCGTTCATGGAGTTTTCTGCACTCCGCGCTCTGCGGAGCACACAGGGTTCTGAAAAACTCTGCTCCGCTTTTTCTCACTCGTGCTTGCCAATGTTAAGTTGCAAGCAAGAAAAATCCAAAGCTTGACCACCTCCCAGCAAGAATTCTCAACATGGGCAGTTGCGGATGGTCGGGGCAGCTAGCGTTGAGAAGCAATCCGTTTGCATTGAGGAAACTGCCGCTCGAGTAGAAAATCTACTCAAGCAGCAGAAAGAAGCAACACCCTCTTGCGCTGCTCATGGTGCCATTCGTGCTGATTTTTTTGCACCAGACAAACACCCAGCGATACCTAACGCACTCTGCGGTACTGCCCAGGCCTAGCCTCAATATCATTTACAAGGAGATCGTCCTATTGGGTACAGCTTTTCTACTGGTAAATCCAGTAGAGTGGAATTTTTTTAATTGGACAAAATGTTCAGCAACATCAGGTGATATTCTGTTAATGATATTCTGGGACCATACTTGCCGCCTACAAAAAGTAGGGGAGATCAGAGTAGACAAAAAGAAGAGAACCGGAGAAGGGATGGACTTCTTTTTCACTGTATTGCAAGTCTCAAACCAGAGTATTCCCACTTCTCTTGTGTTGCCATAAGACGCGCAACACCCATTGAACTCACCGGGCTTCAGGCCCCCCCGTCGTGTGTTTTGACGCATAATACTTGGTCAAGAACCCTCCGGGAACAGGCACAGTCACCATCTGTCTCCTTGGAATATTAAATCAGAACTCTGACCGCCAAAATATTTCCCCTTGCCCATTCTCCCATGTATAATTTTGTATATACTTGTAAATAAGTGTCACTGAAATTGTTGCACTATTCACTTTGTTCACCAATAGTCACTTCTTCACTTATAATTGGAATTGAAATGGAATGAAGTAATTCCGGTGTTTTAATGTGACTTTGTTTTTTCATAAAAATACTTTGAATTTTATTTGTTGTCAGAGAGGTTTCTCTTAAAATTTGTTTTTTCTTAAAATTTGTTTTTTCTTAAAATTTGTTCCCTTCTGTTATGAGCTAACCTAGCCTTCACGTAAAAGCAATTGATTGACCCGACGGAACCACTTTTTGTCTTTAACCATACATACCCAGGTTCTGAGGGACACAGGGTTACCCCTTTTTTGTTATAAACCCCCGTCGTGTGTGGCAGCCCGGGATGAGACAGATCCCGGGCACACACAGAGCCGCACCCGAACGTTTCACAGGTCTTTAAAAGACCATTCGAATGTTAATTAGGCCTTGCAGTTGTTTTACCCCTTCTCAGAGACCCTGCAGCTCCACTCTGCCTACTGATTGAAGGTTCAGCCCCCCCCGAAATTTTTTCTTAGCCCCCCCGAAATTTGGCTCTAGTTGCGCCTCTGGTTGCCATTCATCTCAAATTACATCCCTCGGTGTAGCAGGGCTATGATTTTGGTAGTGTATTGACTTTCTCATATTTTCAAGTTTTGCTAGAAAGGGAGTCTATTAACATAGTCAAGGGCAATTCAAGACTGGATGCCTGCACATCATTGCCACTTGCTTTCCATAATAAAATGTTCATCAGCCAACCACCTCACCATGAATCCAGGGGTTCTGAATATGTAGTTACTTTTAACTATGTACCTGATTCTGTGCACGATGATCATAGAAAATATCTTGCCACAAGTAACAAGCATAGACTGGGAAAATATGCAATATGCCAGCATCTTCGTGATTCTGGAATCTTGAGTCCTATACAATTTACAGGGAAGCAATACTTCAGGAAGTCTTCACGTTTTGAGGTCTGATGCACATAATCATTTAGCATTCCATTTGGGAATATGGTCTCTGTTGATGATCAAGAATGGGGTTTATTTCACTGTCATAAGAAGGAATGAGTGACACAAGTTTAATGTAAACATTAGACAACCCTGCATCCTTAATATAAAGACGGTTATTCCAATCAAGCAATATTAGCAACTTTGTAAGGCAATCATTTTCTTTTGAATCTTTGGCTACCAGTTTACATGCAATTTGCTTATTGAGTCCAGAAGTAAAATAGTGCTATGACCCTTAAAAAGCTTCCTGGAACTGAGTTTTTTTTTAATATTCATCATTGGCCTCATGAATGTATCTATTCCTCTTCTCACATTTTCCCCATCTAAGGACTTTGTATCAGTTACTTCATATTTTCTTTTCGGAGAGTACGGAGCTTAAATCGTAAAAAAAAGCTCCCTCATTTTTAAGTCTCAGCTTGACAGTTCATGTGCTGTCTCTTTGAGACATGTTGTTTAAAATCATTGGGCTATAGCCCCCCCCCCCCACCGGCTTACCATTGGTTCACTTCAATGTCGCTCTCGTATCCTTCGCTTCCATTTGTCCATGGCATGGATGCGTCATACCTCTTCTTGTGTTTGGCCCTCCCCTAGAGTAAGGACCATGTACTTGTGTCCGTCCAATGCTCCCATTTTAGGAGCTACTTTTTTCTTTGTGTTTAAGCATTCAAAAGTAGTGTGTGTATTTTCACTTGTTCCAACCCTCCATTCATGTTGCTTCTTTCCCCCTCCCATCTGCCCCTTCCATGTTGATTCTTTCCCCCTTCGTGCTTTTCCTCTAGCATATTTTAATACCGTTCTGTATTATTATTATGATTATTTTCTGGCTTTTTGAGGTTGCTCGATGTCTGTCAATATACGTACTCAATGGCCTTCCTTCATATTGTAGTTACTTGCACCGATAGAGGAGCCTTGTAAACAAAAGATGAATGAATACTTAGCGTAGCACATCAGTGATGACTTTACCGTCTGAACTCGGATGATGTCAGACCCATCCATTTTTTTTTTGTTAACTTGTCTACTTTCCACATTCTTTAGTGAGGAACACATCCTTACATGTGCTGCAGTGTAACCATAACAAGCTACTTCATGTGTTCCCTGTTGTTAAGCTCCAGAGAATTCAGGCCACTGAGGAGGCAAAAAGGTGACTATTGCCACAGTGACAGACAATATCATCCTTTCCATCTTGTACTCATTTGTGTGAATTTCAGAAACAATTTCTCAAAAGCCTGCTTGCTCCTCGTCCAGCTTATGGCTGTTGCAGCTACATGGCATCTTTCTAAAAAAAATGTAATGCAATGTCTGTAATGTTCCTTTTGGTTACCAAGAAAGCTTTCTCAGCTTTTTCTTGGTATGCTGAAACGAATACAATAACACAGTTGTCTTCTCCAACCCGCCCTATCCATGTTGCTTCTTTTCACCCGCCCTATCCCTGTTGCTTCTTTCATCCTCCCACCTACCCCATCCCTGTTGCTTAGCTCCCCTCTAGCACGATAGCATTTATTCAGAGATGATGTGGCCTAAATGCCATAGCTGCTGAAGTTGGAGCTGGAGAACCAGGTTCGAGTCTTGGTGTTCAATCAACATCCTGGGATTCTGGGTATTTTGTAGGCATCTCACCGTGCCTACTCAAAATAAATGTGTCCTTGTGTAATGTAACTGGTGCTCAGGTAAAGCGCCCCAATACCTTTGGGTTGGGTTTTGCCTTCATAAATCTGCAAAAAAATGATATTACATTAGGACGCATTCAGTTTTACACCTCGACTAGACAGCGCATGTGATGTCTGTTTGCTGCCATGTTGTCTTCATTGTTCTGTCCCACCTGACACAATGAAAAGCAATATGATATGGCTGGCACAGGCCACATCAGAGCACTTATTTCTGTGACTTTCAGCCATGCTCAACAGTAGATGTGCTGCTATACAACATGGCTAAAAGGCATTCCAAATGACAACACCAATAGCTTGGGCATTGCCAAGACCTATTGTTTTTGTCAGCGCTTGTTTTAGTTTAGCTGTAGTGCCTTGATTTGCTCACACTCATACATTCCTGCAAATAGTTTTCACAGAATCCTTCAGTTTTCAAGGACAACTTATCTGCTGTTTCCTGACACCACTTTATGATAATTTAACATCAAAGTGTTATTGCATTGACTTTATATTCATGCATTCCGATTTCTAGTCATTAACTTATATCTTACGGCCTCAGTTAGGGTTTGTCAGAGCCAATGGACCAAGTTAAAGTTTCACCAAACCCACGGCTTTCCCAGCTGAGCCTCATTTGTTTCTTCTGATTGTATCAGGTGACCCATCTGTCTATCCACTACAGGGCAGCCAGGTCATAGTCATAATGTGAAATATGTAAAACCACACCTACATCTTGAGAGAAACTGATTCTGGGAGATTATTTCCTATAACTAGAAAAGTTTTGAACATGGTGCTCACTTGGAAAACCTGCAGTGCTGAAAGAGGAGCCAATGCAGCCGCTGCTCTCCTCACAGCACAGCTAACTCTGCCAGACAGGCAGAGATCCCCAAATATAGCAGAAAGGTCTCTGCCAGGATGGTGGAGGCCATAGCTTCCAAACCCTGGCAGACCAGTGGACTGTCTTCCATGGCCTAAATGATCCTTAGTTGTTATCTGGGCTTACCTTATGGTCTGGTTTTTTTATTGAGTGGAACAAAGTTTACCAATGTAGTCAGTTCATTTCATATTCATGTGCACAAATTAACACAATCATTAAAGAACGATTTATGCGTGCCTTAGATGTGGAATCACGTAGATGCACTTACTTTGACCCATTCTTTGAACGTGATACTAACACAAGGGGTGGCCCAGTGCGATTGCTTTGTGTCTAGCTGCCACTTGGGAAACAGTTTTTTTGTTGTTTTTTTTTAGGTGCAGCGCTGGCATACCCACATATTGAATCCCGAGAGCTCGGTTCCTAACGTGCTGCAATCCTGCTGCTGGTGTTGAGACCATTAGTGACCCCCTACACCTCTCCGCTGCCCCCCCCCCATCCGGACCGCGTCGCCTGCATATCTCCTCTGTCTCCCAGATGAGCCACACCGCGCATCAGACACTTTATATTAGCGGTAGCACAACATTGTCAACCAGCCTCTTTTTCTTTCTTTCCGATTTCTTATATTATATGTTCTTGTTAACTATTATTTTATAGTTGCAGTAGTTGAAGATAACTTTAGTGTTTTGAATATTGAATTGTACAAATACCCCTTTGGGCTCTTCCCACTGACTATACCAGTGGATCCCGTCACACTGGTCCTATAACTGTATGGCGATGCACATTACTGGAGGCACATAGCTGGGTACACACCTTTGGAACAGAACCACTGGCCGCTAGGGCGAACGGCTAGACAGACCACGATGTCATGCACACTTCGCATTTCTTTTGCTTCATGTATCCCCGGCACCTCTTAATACCTTAGGCAATGTGGCACCAATTTATTTTGAATTGTATTTTCCTTTTTTCTTCTATGTGAGTCCACCATTTCTTGGAAGAACGTTTCCCTGGTAGATGTGCCTTAAGCTACATATTTGACATGTAAGATATGAAGCATGAGCAATACCATCGTCACATACTGTTGTCTTTACTGTATATTTTTATATGATTAAGATTTGTTGTGATACATTTTCACTGAAGGTATTTTGATATATAATGCAACCCAAATAAGAAATGCAATAAAAAATATTCAAACAAAAAAATCATTAAAGAACGATTTGATTATGATTAACCAATCCCTAAAATGGAATTGTTAGACACTCTCATTCAGATCAATTAATTCTGCCTATTGTTCAAAACATAATACAAATTATATAGACAACAACAACCCTGAACACTTTTGTTAAACACCCATTTAAAAGCCAAGTAGGTCAGGTTTTGTTTGAATGATCTTAATGCCTCTATCAATTTATTAGACGTCTTATATTTTCAAGTTGTGAAATGGAAGCAGCTGACACCTGGTTAAATACCTTCTCGACATTGAAACTCATGATTGTTTGAAGAATTGCCAAATAATATAGGGCAATGTTTTCAATGGTTATAGCATTTGAGTACCAACAGCAATCTTCCCCCACCTCAAATCCTTGATGAAAAATTGAATGTAAATGGTTTTAATCTTTTCACTCAAATGTTGCAATAAATGTTGAATCAAAACTTACAGAGTACAGAGTTCTTAAAATATATTAATGTAGATACTGATGTAGATATGTATGCTGCTACTTATTAAGATATAACCATAGATAGAGATATTGATAAAAATATATATATACATATATTCACAGAAACAACCATAGGTTTCAGGGACGTTATAGTTAGTTGGACATTTCACTAGTACAAAACCAGAGAAATTTGCATGTTATAACTTAGTTGAGCTAACTATAACTCGCGCCCCCGCAATGTCCTGCTGATTACGTCACATATTACATCATTCATGACATGGTCAGTGACATCACTGATGACATCTCAAATTACATCACTGATGAGATCATACACGTGATAATCTGATGCACCTCCGCAGACACTAATATAACCTTTGATACACCCACTCTAAAATGCAGACTGCCATTTTCTAAACCATATACACTCCAATACCAGTTACTACATACAAACTCACTGATTCCTAGGTCTTCACACATGTCCACTCATTCATCCATACAGTTACTCATACATGCAGTCACTCATCAATACAGAACTATCATATGCACTCATACACCTATACAGACACCCACACACCACCACTCACCCATAGAGTTACTCACACACCTAGTCAATCATGCAAAGAATCAATCACACATCCATTTACTCACCTATACAGTTTTACACACACCACTTCACTTATTAATACAGATACTAACACATACTTACTCTCTTCCACAATCACTGAACAAGCACACACTCATCCATACAGCCACTCTCGCAATCACTCACTCTCACATATAGTTATTCATATACTCCAACACTCACAAATACTGCCTATTACATATGTAGTTACTCACATATGTACCATTGAGACATCCATTCACTCACCAACATACCCATACACACACTCACCCACCCATACAGCCCTTCACAGATGCACTCTTGAACCCAGTGAATCACCTACTCACACATCTATGCACAGAGTCACACACCCCCACCCACCCACAGAGACACTCAGGGACCCTTACAGATTCTCAGACAACCAATAAATAACCCATATAGACACTCATGCAGCTACTCACCAACCCATGGAGCCGCTTACACACCAACTGACAGACTAATACAGACATTCACACAGTTTAGTCACTAACCCATGCATTCACTAAGACACGATTAATCACTCACTTATCACTCACTTATAGTCAGTCACGCACCTACTAAATCATCCATTCAGACATTTATACACCACTCATTCTTTAATATCCCTTGGTATATATATATATATATATATATATAATATATATTATTTTTTTTTAAAAGCAGGATTGGAGGAGTATGTTAAGGTGGAGGTCCGCTCTGCCTCATCTGACACGCCCCTCGGTCTGGAGCTCCGCATAATAACCGACAAACTTTCCTGGCTTGGAGTGCTTAGAAGGCACATATGCGGCGCCCCCCCAAACCCGGAGTGTCTCGAAGGTAATGGGGAGAGGGAGCAGACGTTGCGTTTGCTTAAAGGTTTGCCCAGTGGTGACGAATGCCGACCTGTGTTTCCCGCAACTAAAGGACCCAGAAAGAGCAACAAAAGCATTATCGTGTGCGAGGATGGGTCACTGTACCTTAATCTGACTTTGTTTGTTCGTAGGTTCCTCATTGCGGGAGTGGTGCACTGTGGCCGTGGTTTCCTGGCAGGGAGCACAGCGGTATTCAACAACGGAGGAACTTTCCCTGTCCGCTGTCTGTGAGAACGACTCCCAGCCAATGAAAACACTTGGCTTTCTTTCTTGCTTGGAGAACCCTACCTGGACGCACATCTCGCCACACGCAGCCTCTGCCCCTGGGTCCAGGAACGCTGTAGGTCTCGCCGCTATTACCAACTCACGGCGGCTGGAGACTACAGCTCCCAGTGGGCTTTGCGTGTACTTCCGGTTCCCGCAGCCAGCGCGCCCGGAGGCGCTACAAAGGCGGGCCAGCCCCTCGGTGGAGCGGGAGGCTTTCTTTCTTGCTTGGAGAACCCTACCTGGACGCACATCTCGCCACACGCAGCCTCTGCCCCTGGGTCCAGGAACGCTGTAGGTCTCGCCGCTATTACCAACTCACGGCGGCTGGAGACTACAGCTCCCAGTGGGCTTTGCGTGTACTTCCGGTTCCCGCAGCCAGCGCGCCCGGAGGCGCTACAAAGGCGGGCCAGCCCCTCGGTGGAGCGGGAGGCTTTCTTTCTTGCTTGGAGAACCCTACCTGGACGCACATCTCGCCACACGCAGCCTCTGCCCCTGGGTCCAGGAACGCTGTAGGTCTCGCCGCTATTACCAACTCACGGCGGCTGGAGACTACAGCTCCCAGTGGGCTTTGCGTGTACTTCCGGTTCCCGCAGCCAGCGCGCCCGGAGGCGCTACAAAGGCGGGCCAGCCCCTCGGTGGAGCGGGAGGCTTTCTTTCTTGCTTGGAGAACCCTACCTGGACGCACATCTCGCCACACGCAGCCTCTGCCCCTGGGTCCAGGAACGCTGTAGGTCTCGCCGCTATTACCAACTCACGGCGGCTGGAGACTACAGCTCCCAGTGGGCTTTGCGTGTACTTCCGGTTCCCGCAGCCAGCGCGCCCGGAGGCGCTACAAAGGCGGGCCAACCCCTCCGCGTCGCGGGACGCGCGCGGGCAGCGCCGGGCGGAGCCCGGGCAGAGGGCGGGCCGTCTGTGGCCGTCAGGGGCTGACAGAGGCTGGGCTGGGCCCCGTCCCTTTCCTCTTACCAACCACGACGACTCACGCTTGGTGCCTGTTGCCCTTCTGTTGCTCAAACCATGTCTACACGCTCTGGTAAGCCTCTCAGGGGTGAGGTCGAAAGGGGATCTAATGCCGCGAGCCCTGTGATAGGGTCAATGGACCGTTTCATTACCAGGGTAGCGGCGGTGATTGAAAAGGAGATCGCCATCTCTGAGCGGCGTCTATCTGAAGTATACCTCCCCGCAAGACGTTCATCATTGGGGGCAGACGCCCAGTCGCTCACACCAGCCATTACCCGGGTTCAAGTAGGTACCCCCCCTAGTATGGTCAGTGCTCCCTCAGAACCCCTCCATCTGACTGGTATTGAGCAAAATATAGATAGGTTGGAATCTCAGGCCGCTCTTCTTCCTATAGTCACAATGGAAGATGATGGCCCTAGTAATTGTTCCGTATCACTACCACCTATTCCGTCAAGTGATGTCACTAGAGACCCCGAGTCCCCAAATTCCCCTGCACCTACCACAGTTGTACCAGATGGAAAGCTAGTTGGGGCTTCACCTATTATCATGACTCCTGATACTAGGCAGGAGTTTCCCCTCGTAGGTAAAAAATCGCGCAAACGTAAGAAGGGTAAGCTAGTGAGACAGGCCGCCCTCTACCAAAGAGTAAGGAAGTCTCCTGTACCAAACACAAGTATTACAAGGGGTGCCCCTATGCTGAATGAAACCGACACAGAAGGGGATGTACTGATTTCTCCAAAGGGCCCTCACACAACTAAGGTCTCAAAGCGAGCTGACTTGGTAGCGGTCGAAAATATTCTGGAGAAGGTATATACCCTCTTGAAACCGTTACTAACTCAATTGAAGGGTCTAGGGGAGAGGATTGACAAACTAGAGCAGTCAACTCTGGATGGGTTACACTCACTCAAAACAACAATCAAACAAGCTACTAGAGTGACTGTAAATAAGGATGTGGGTGTAAAAGGGAATGATCTATCAGTGCAGAAAGGCCCTAAGCCCCCAAAAACCCAAAATAAAGCTGCTCCTAATAATCTAGTAATCCCAACTCCCAAATCTCCTCCCCATCTGAAACCAGGTCCAAGCCACAAGGGACTCCCAACAAATAAAGAGCCTGAGAAAAATAAGCCAAAATCTCTTTCTCAAAAACAGCAACAGACAACTGAGGGTAATAAGGAAGTCCAACAAAAATTAGAAGGTAGCAGTAAACCCAGCGGCCCAACGACTAGGAAAGCCCCCAGGCCTGCAACACAATGTTCTGCCCCAACAATCTCCCCACAGGCCCCCAGTATCCCCCCACGACGGATCCCCCCAATTAATCTCCCACCAGACTGTCAACCATTTGTTGCAGTCATGGTTAATGTGCCTCCCCTAAAGGATGGCCAGTTGGAAAACCATCAATCACTCAAGAACAAGTGTATACACTGGCTGAAGGCAAATAAACCAATCCCCCCGGGTATGGACGGCATTATTTTAAGTGTCCGTAGAGTGGGATGGGTAGGGCAAGGGAAAAAAATGCTGGAGGGAGACTGTGTAATTATAAACTTCCAAGATTACAGAGTGGTGCCATCCATTTGTACTCCTATTAAAAACATGGGGGCCCCGGGGGTTAAATTGGTAGACCTCTCGTATTTTTACCCTAGGCATCTTGTTAGCCCAAATGGAGGAAGTGAAAGTTCTCTTAATTCGGGCCAAAACTGGGCCGGGGCTGTAGGAGGCGATAGGGAGAAACAAATGTGGGCAATTGGCCCCTGCTGACTGGAATCAGTGAGGAGAGCAGAACAAGTAGAAGCACCACCCACCCAAATAAACCTTGTAAGTGGAATGGGAGACCCTATAACAACTCCACAAGATCCCTGCTCTCCTCGGTTATATAGGGGGAGCCCTATGGATAGGGGCTTTCAAGCGCCCAGCGACCATCCAGCTGTGACGGACCTAGTCTTTAAGGTTTTCAGCTGGAACATCGCAGGGATTGCTGGAAAACTGGCCCTCCCTGACTTTACTGCATGGGTTGATAAGCACTCCTTGTGCCTTTTCCAGGAAACCTGGAGCTTGATACCGGTCCATAGGGTGGGTTTTTCCTCATACTCCTCTCCTGCGCGGGTCTCGGAATCCGGGAGAGGCCGCCCAGCGGGCGGCCTTCTTATTTGGGTCGCGGCTTCTTTAAACTGTAGAGTAGTGGACTATCCCACAGGTTCCCCGGACATACAAAATATTCCCCTTATAGACCAAAGGGGAAGAATTGTTCTAAACATCTTTAATGTGTATGCTCGGGGTACAAAGGGTGGGAGAAAGTCTCCTGTGATAGCTCTTCTCGAGACCCTGTTAAACAACACCCCCCATAAGACCCGCACCCTGGTTGTAGGTGATATGAACTGCACGTTCGAGCCTTTGGGCTCGGATGTTTCCCTCGACCAGGATGAGGAGGATGCCAGGTGGGGGATCCCGGCTCTGGACATCGCACCGATTAAAAGGTGGACAGAAGTGGCGCTCCAAATATACTCCCTTACTCTTGAATTTAATTTAAGGGCAGCGAATGGGAGGACTTCCTTGGATAGGGGGGGTGCAAATACCTACAACAGACCAGGGCACACCTCTAGGCTGGATTATGCCCTAATAGACGTGTGCTTATGGCCTTATGTGAAGGACATGCAGGTGGTCCCTTCGACAGAAAGCGATCACAACCCTCTCTCCCTAGAAATGGAACATTGGTGGCAACCCCTAAGGAAGGCCAACTTTAAAGAGGCACTCGTACCACTAGATGAATCTGAAGTCTCCCCATGTGGTAGAAGAATTAAATGGGCGAAACTGGTCCTATCCGAGGCGAAGGTTGGGGAAATTCAATCCCATCTAAACCACGCGGTAATATCTCTGGAATCCTCGCTAGAAGGGGTGGGTAAAGTGAGTGGGTTATTTCTCTCTCTGATTGAAGCCCTAACTAATGTGTTTACCCTGTACTTTAAAAAGCCGGGCAATACAGGAACTAAAAAATCTGTTGAGGGGTGGTATACCCAAGCCTGCAGGACCCATAAGGCAAAGCTAGTTGAGGCAGTTAAATCTAAATCCCAAAGTGTGATCCAGGAGGCTAGGAAGGCTTACAAAAAGACCCTTAGTTTCGCTAGAAGGGAGTGGGAAGAAAAATACTGGGAGGACCTACTCCAGGCTAGCAAAATTAGGGATTCAGGGGTGTTTTGGAATCTTATAAGGAAACGGACCAAATCCGATGCAGCCATGAGACCCTGCAGCATCCCGCCTCAAAGTTGGGCAAAACACTTTGGGTCTTTATACCTCCCACCAGACGGGGAACTGTCTGTGGGGATGGATCTCACACTAGCAATCGAACCTCATGCCTATGACCTTTTCACTCCCTTAGAGATTGAGGGGGTTATAGGCTGGGTGGCACCACGCAAGGCACCGGGCCCGGATGGCCTTCCGGGTGATTTGATGAGGGCTTACCCAATGGAATGGGGAAGGATCATAGCAGCTCTCCTAAATGATATTATGAGGGGAGGAGTAGTACCAGAATCCTGGAAAGGGGCGGTGGTTGTCCCCATTTATAAAAAAGGGTGCAGGGAAACCCCGGGAAACTATCGCCCAATAAGTCTGATAGACTCCACCCAAAAGATAGCTGGCAAAGCTATCCTTGGTAGGATCCTCCATTGGGTGGAGGAGAATAAAATCCTATCAGACTTTCAGGCAGGTTTCCGGGCTGGTATGGGGACTATAGAGCAGGTGTTTAGGTTGTCCCTCTTGGGGTGGAAGGTGGTGGAACTGGGCAAGGGCAGTCTTTACTTAGCCTTTATAGACTTGAAGACTGCCTTTGATCTAGTTCCCCGGGAAGAGCTCTGGAGGGTCCTTTGTGAGTTGGGGCTACCACCTTACATCTTGTCCCTTCTTATAAGCCTTCATGCCCACACTTTTGCACAGGTCCGCTGGGGTAATAACGGAGAGCTCACGGAAAAAATACCAGTGTCTAGGGGCGTAAGACAGGGTTGCGTCCTGGCACCCACCCTATTCTCGTTATATCTGAATGGGGTGGTAAAACACCTTCAACAAGAACCAGCTGACGCCCCCTGTCTTGGAGGTGTCCGCATCCCAACCCTGCTTTTTGCGGACGACACGCTCCTGATTTCGAAGACCCCACAAGGACTACAGAAACTTCTAACACGATTCCAGGAGTTCTGTGTTGCAAAAGGGCTAACAATAAATGTGGACAAAACCAAATACCTAGTTGTTAACCCACCTAAAAAATTGGGCCGCCCACCTACACTCAACTCTATTCCCCTGGAGAAAGTAGCCGAATTCGACTACCTTGGCATTCGGATTACGGACAGGATGACTTGGGCAAACCACATTGAAAAAATGGTCCTTAACCACAGGAGAGTAGGAGGAGCTCTCATGAGGGAATACAGGGCCTCAACTAGAAGATCACTTACCCCAGTACTTGACATCTACAAGGCCAAAGTAGCGACATCAGCCTTGTATGGGGCAGAACTGTGGGGTCACTGCCGTCTGGATGCCCTAGTTACTGCTGAGAGCAAGCTATTAAAATCCTTCATCGCTCTCCCTCTGAGCACACCGTCAGTACCTGTGAGGATGGACACGGGATGTAAAAACATTAAAGATCAGGCCCAGCTTCGCCCGCTCCTGTTGTGGACACGGATCTGGAGGTGCGAAGAATTAAAATCCTATGCTGATGCCCTGAGAGACATAATGAGCCAGGGGGGTTGGGCCAAGATAAAATGGTTAAAGGACACCAAAAAGCTGTTGGTGAATATAGGACTAGGGGATTGTTGGTCATCCCGCTCAGCCCCTCCAAAAGAAGTTGTCAAGGCGCTTTTTTGGAAATGGACTGCTGAGCGTCTAATCTCTAGCCCAAATCACTGCAGGTCCACTGCCACCTTTTTACAAATTAAAGACACTGTGGCCATCGAACCTTATTTGGACTTGATTACTCTCCCCTTTGACCGTGCTCTTTACTTTAAATTTAGAGTTGGTTCCCTCCCGTTAGGTGCCCTGGTATCGAAATGGTCAACAGCGGATCGCACTTCTCCCAACTGTGCATGTTGCCCGAGTAAGATTGAGTCTATTGTGCACGTTTTATTTGAATGCCCGGATTATGCAAGGCCTAGGAGCTCTTGGCTGAAACCACTCTGCCGTAACATGGGCACACGCAGTCATTTAGTAGCCTTGCGTATCCTAAGCACGGACACTTCCCCCCCCATAGTCTGTGGAATAGCTAAATTTTTAAAGCAGTTTTGGCATATTCGATGTAAGAGATTGTCAGTAGCTGTTTAATTCTTGTTTTAGCTAATTTATTAACGGACTTTATATCCTTTTATCACTCTTAAACATTCTAATTTCTCTTACTGACTTCTTATGGCATAAACTTTTTTGTATACTGTATTGATTGTATTATGTATGTGCTTATAAGATATCTCTGCGTATCGAATAAAAGCTTATGACTGACTGAAAAAAGCAGGATTGGAGGAGTATGTTAAGGTGGAGGTCGGCTCTGCCTCATCTGACACGCCCCTCGGTCTGGAGCTCCGCATAATAACCGACAAACTTTCCTGGCTTGGAGTGCTTAGAAGGCACATATGCGGCGCCCCCCCAAACCCGGAGTGTCTCGAAGGTAATGGGGGAGGGAGCAGACGTTGCGTTTGCTTAAAGGTTTGCCCAGTGGTGACGAATGCCGACCTGTGTTTCCTGCAACTAAAGGACCCAGAAAGAGCAACAAAAGCATTATCGTGTGCGAGGATGGGTCACTGTACCTTTATCTGACTTTGTTTGTTCGTAGGTTCCTCATTGCGGGAGTGGTGCACTGTGGCCGTGGTTTCCTGGCAGGGAGCACAGCGGTATTCAACAACGGAGGAACTTTCCCTGTCCGCTGTCTGTGAGAACGACTCCCAGCCAATGAAAACACTTGGACTGTATTTTAAACAGCAGCTACGTGGTACAACTCACCTTGGCACATTCAGCTACTTAACCGGCACTGATGAGGCACACGCCGAAACGCGTCTGCCGGACGCTGATACTGTGGACATCGCGAAGCTTGATAAATGTGCACCGGTGGAAATAAATCACTTTTGGGAAACCTGAGCATGTGTCAGACCTGTCTTTTTAAAAAAGCAGGATTGGAGGAGTATGTTAATGTGGAGGTCGGCTCTGCCTCATCTGACACGCCCCTCGGTCTGGAGCTCCGCATAATAACCGACAAACTTTCCTGGCTTGGAGTGCTTAGAAGGCACATATGCGACGCCCCCCCAAACCCGGAGTGTCTCGAAGGTAATGGGGAGAGGGAGCAGACGTTGCGTTTGCTTAAAGGTTTGCCCAGTGGTGACGAATGCCGACCTGTGTTTCCCGCAACTAAAGGACCCAGAAAGAGCAACAAAAGCATTATCGTGTGCGAGGATGGGTCACTGTACCTTAATCTGACTTTGTTTGTTCGTAGGTTCCTCATTGCGGGAGTGGTGCACTGTGGCCGTGGTTTCCTGGCAGGGAGCACAGCGGTATTCAACAACGGAGGAACTTTCCCTGTCCGCTGTCTGTGAGAACGACTCCCAGCCAATGAAAACACTTGGACTGTATTTTAAACAGCAGCTACGTGGTACAACTCACCTTGGCACATTCAGCTACTTAACCGGCACTGATGAGGCACACGCTGAAACGCGTCTGCCGGACGCTGATACTGTGGACATCGCAAAGCTTGATAAATGTGCACCGGTGAAAATAAATCACTTTTGGGAAACCTGAGCATGTGTCAGACCTGTCTTTTTAAAAAAGCAGGATTGGAGGAGTATGTTAAGGTGGAGGTCGGCTCTGCCTCATCTGACACGCCCCTCGGTCTGGAGCTGGGCATAATAACCGACAAACTTTCCTGGCTTGAAGTGCTTAGAAGGCACATATGCGGCGCCCCCCCAAACCCGGAGTGTCTCGAAGGTAATGGGGAGAGGGAGCAGACGTTGCGTTTGCTTAAAGGTTTGCCCAGTGGTGACGAATGCCGACCTGTGTTTCCCGCAACTAAAGGACCCAGAAAGAGCAACAAAAGCATTATCGTGTGCGAGGATGGGTCACTGTACCTTAATCTGACTTTGTTTGTTCGTAGGTTCCTCATTGCGGGAGTGGTGCACTGTGGCCGTGGTTTCCTGGCAGGGAGCACAGCGGTATTCAACAACGGAGGAACTTTCCCTGTCCGCTGTCTGTGAGAACGACTCCCAGCCAATGAAAACACTTGGACTGTATTTTAAACAGCAGCTACGTGGTACAACTCACCTTGGCACATTCAGCTACTTAACCGACACTGATGAGGCACACGCCGAAACGCGTCTGCCGGACGCTGATACTGTGGACATCGCGAAGCTTGATAAATGTGCACCGGTGGAAATAAATCACTTTTGGGAAACCTGAGCATGTGTCAGACCTGTCTTTTTAAAAAAGCAGGATTGGAGGAATATATATATATATATATATATATATATATATATATATATATATATATATATATATATATATATATATCCAAACACAATCCAGTCCTGGAAAATGATCACACTGGAGCCGTCGCCACAGGTTTGAAAAACGATTTAATCCTTGATTTTACAACGGGATACACCTGACGCGTTTCGCTGTTACAATCACAGCTTTGTCACGGGTAAAGTTTTCTGATTATGGCTTGACATTGATATAGATTGAAACCTTGGTTGCAGTATCAAGAAAGCGTTTTGTTTGTAATCATGCCCACTTGGGCTTTACAGTAACAATGTTGAAAATTAATCGTTTATGAAAATGCATCATGAGTTATTTTGAATGATAATAATGTATTCTATCATCTTGCTAAACATATGCACTGTATAATCAACAAGAGTCTCTTTACTATATCTATTGCAATGGAGGTGGTCTTTGTCTCTTTAAATATGAGCACTGAATCAGAAAACTTTACCCGTGACAAAGCTGTGATTGTAACAGCGAAACGCGTCGGGTGTATCCCGTTGTAAAATCAAGGATTAAATCGTTTTTCAAACCTGTGGCGACGGCTCCAGTGTGATCATTTTCCAAGACTGGATTGTGTTTGGATATTTGGGGAGTGGCGTCCTTTGCCGTATTGCCCGCCGCGATGGAGTCAAGTCAAGTCAAGTCATAGAATTTGTATAGCGCACTACATACCCAGAGGGTTTCAAGGCGCTTAGGAAGGGGAGGGGGGTTATTTGTCGAATATCCATGTTTTAAGCTGCTTTCTGAACGCTAGGTGGTTCTGGGTGAGGCGAAGGTAGGCGGGGAGTGAGTTCCATGTTTTAGCAGCCAGGTATGAAAAGGATCTGCCTCCCATGGTGGTCTTGTTGATGCGAGGAACAGTGGCGAAGGCTTGGCTGGAAGAGCGAAGTTGGCGGGGGGGGGTGTAGAAGGACAGTCGAGAGTTGAGGCAATCTGGTCCGATGTCGTAGAGTGATTTGTGTGCGTGGGTAAGCAGTCGGAAAGTGATCCTCTTATTGACGGGAAGCCAGTGGAGGTCTTTAAGGTGACCAGAGATGTGTTCGTTGCGTGGGATGTCTAATATCAACCTGGCTGAGGCATTTTGGATTCGTTGTAGTTTCTTCTGGAGTTTAGCGGTGGTACCTGCGTAGAGGGTGTTTCCGTAGTCCAGTCGGCTCGTGACTAGAGCGTGGGTGACTGTTTTCCTTGTTTCGGGGGGGATCCAGCGAAATGTTTTTCTGAGCATGCGAAGAATGTTAAAGCAGGAAGAGGATACGGCGCTGACTTGTCTGTTCATTGAGAGTGAAGAATCTAGGATGACGCCAAGGTTCCGTGCGTGGTCTGTTGGGATGGGTGCTTTTCCGAGGGCTTCCGGCCACCAGGAGTCGTCCCATGCAGAGGGGGATGTACCTAAGATGAGGACTTCTGTTTTGTCTGAGTTCAGTTTCAGACGGCTTTGTTTCATCCATTCGGCGACTTCTTTCATTCCTTCGTGTAGGTTAGTTTTGGCGGTGCTGGGGTCCTTGGTGAGAGAAAGGATCAGTTGAGTGTCATCCGCGTAAGAGATGATGTTGAGGTTGTGTTGGCGGGCGATGGCTGCGAGGGGGCTCATGTATACGTTGAAGAGGGTGGGACTGAGTGAGGAACCTTGAGGTACGCCGCAGATGACTTCAGAGGCCTCGGATTTGAATGGTGGGAGGCGGACTCTTTGGGTTCTTCCGGTGAGGAACGAGGTGATCCATTCAAGTGCTTTTCCTTGGATTCCGATGTTATTGAGGCGTTGTAGAAGGGTGTTGTGGCAGACTGTGTCGAATGCTGCAGAGAGGTCAAGGAGGATGAGGGCGACTGTGTCTCCATTGTCCAGTAGAGTTCGAATGTCGTCTGTTGCTGCGATGAGGGCGGTCTCAGTGCTGTGTTTGGCTCGGAAGCCAGATTGTGATGGGTCAAGGGATTTGTTGGTTTCGAGGAAGGCGGTGAGCTGGTTGTTGACGGCTTTCTCGATGACTTTGGCCGGGAATGGAAGAAGCGAGATGGGGCGGTAGTTTTTGAGTTCGGTGGGGTCTGCTGTTGGTTTTTTCAGAAGGGCGGTGAGTTCAGCATGTTTCCAGTCTTCAGGGAAGGTGGCGGAGTTGAGGGAGCCGTTGATGACGTCTCGGAGGTGCGGTGCTATGATGGAGTCAGCTTTGTTGAAGATGTGGTGGGGGCATGGGTCTGTGGGGGATCCAGAGTGGATGGAATTCATCAGGCGGATGGTGTCCTCAGTGGAGACTGGGTTCCAGGCGTTAAGGGTGTTCACGGGGGGAGGATGGTCAGCAGATGGTAGGGTGGGATGACTTCCGGGTTGGTTGTCAAAGCTGTTGTGGATGTCAGCAATCTTGTTGTGGAAAAAAGAAGCTAGGGAGTCGCAGAGGGTTTGAGAGGGGGTGATGTCGTTGGAGTTGGCCGATGGGTTGGAGAATTCCTTGACGATGTTGAAAAGTTCCTTGCTGTTGTGGGCGTTGTTGTCAAGTCGATCCTTGAATGCTGATTTCTTGGCTTTTCGGATCAGTTGGTGGTGAGTGCGGGTGGCGCTTTTGAAGGCGTCCTTGTTGCTGGTGGATGGGTCTTTTTTCCATGCCTTTTCAAGGGAGCGGCATAGTTTCTTGGACTTCTTGAGATCATCGTTGAACCATGAGGCCTTCTTGTTTCCAAGTTTGTGTTGACGTTTTTTAAGCGGTGCTAAGGAGTCGGCGGTGTTAGATAACCAAAGGGTGAGGTTGGAGGCGGCTTCGTTGGCGTTAGAGGAGAGGGCTGGGGAGGTTCGAAGGAGTGATGCGGAGATCTGATCCGTGGTGATTTTGTTCCAGTTTCTCTGTAGGGTTGGTTGGAGGTGGATGATGGGTTTCGGCTTGTTGTAGGTGAAGTGAACGCAGCTGTGGTCAGTCCAGAGGAGATCCGTAGCGTGGCTGAAGGAGACATGGTTGCTGGAGGTGAAGATGGGGTCGAGTGTGTGACCTGCGATGTGGGTGGGGGTAGTGACAAGTTGTTTAAGTCCGAGGTTGGCGAGGTTGTCTAAGAGGGTTGCGGAGTTGCGGTCGTTGATCTTTTCGAGGTGAAAGTTGAGGTCTCCCAGAAGGATGTAGTCTTTGGAGGGGAGCGCGTGTGGGGTGATGAAGTCTGTGATGTCTTCACTGAATTTTGCGCGGGGTCCTGGTGGTCTGTAGAGGAGGGTGCCTCTGAGAGTAGTCTTGGGGTCGATGTGGATCTGGAAGTGAAGGTGTTCTGAGTTAACGAGGTTGGCGTCAGAGCTGGTAGAGATGCGGATGGATTTCTTATGGACGATAGCGATTCCTCCTCCTGTGTGGTCGGTGCGGTCTTTGCGTGTGATCTTATAGTCATCAGGGATAGCGATGGTGATGTCTGGGGTGGAGGAAGCGTTCATCCATGTTTCCGTTAGGAAGGCGACGTCTGGAGCGATGGTGTCTAATAGATTCCATAGGTCGATGGCATGTCTGTGGATCGAGCGGGTGTTGAGCAGGATGCATTGTAGGTGGTTGGGGTCAGGAATCTGTGGTGTGGTCGTAGCGGAGATGATGTCGGTGCAGCTGAATTTGCAGGAGTAGCAGGAGAATGGTCCATGGGTGTGTCCAGGAGCGGCTTGGAAGCAGTTGAGGGAGCGGCCGGGGTTGAGGGCTGAAAGGGTGGCGGCATCGTAGGTAACGCGGGGGAGCGGGGCAGTGCGAGGGCCAGGGGGTCTGGCGCTGGGCGCGGTCCAGGCGCGGACGGGCGCAGACGGGCTTACCTTTGGCGCACCTTCGGCGCGGGTTGGGCGCGGTCGCTGCGCGTGAACGCTGCGCGCGGGAACTACTGTCATATATGGTGGCGAGGGGAGAGGGGCGAGGGCGGGTCAGCTGGGAAGGCGGGAGCGGGGTGGAGACTAGGGCAGGGCGACCAACAACAACAACAACAAAATGGCCGGTGGCCTCGTAGGGTCGATCAGCTGCACTTTTGAACACAGTAACACGCAGCGCAGAGCGGCAGTGGGAAATGTGGTGCCAGGCAGGCAGCAGCGGCAAGGGCAAGCAGCGGAGCGGCGCAAATTAATAAAGAAAATGCAAATCGGTAATTTTAAATTGGCGAAGGTATGCGGAGTTAGCGCGATGCTAATTATTCAGGCAGCAATGTAATGGCAGCCAAAGCGAGCAGCGGAGCTGCTTAACGATACCCAGCAGGGAAGCAGGTGAGTCAGGGAGCAGCGTAGGGAGCGTCCGAGTCCGCTGGAAGCAGAACGGTCACAGCGCGTTAGGGTCAGAGTGCGTAGGTAGAGCTTAGTGGGAGGGCGGGTCAGCTGGGAAGGCGGGAGCGGGGTGGAGACTAGGGCAGGGCGACCAACAACAACAACAACAAAATGGCCGGTGGCCTCGTAGGGTCGATCAGCTGCACTTTTGAACACAGTAACACGCAGCGCAGAGCGGCAGTGGGAAATGTGGTGCCAGGCAGGCAGCAGCGGCAAGGGCAAGCAGCGGAGCGGCGCAAATTAATAAAGAAAATGCAAATCGGTAATTTTAAATTGGCGAAGGTATGCGGAGTTAGCGCGATGCTAATTATTCAGGCAGCAATGTAATGGCAGCCAAAGCGAGCAGCGGAGCTGCTTAACGATACCCAGCAGGGAAGCAGGTGAGTCAGGGAGCAGCGTAGGGAGCGTCCGAGTCCGCTGGAAGCAGAACGGTCAGGCTTTGTATCCGCCAAAATGGTGAAGTTGGGATATATATATATATATATAAACATATTTAAACTTTACAGAAACACATAGACACATAGTCACTGGATGATGTCATTTGAGATTTCATCAGTGACGTCCCCAGTGATGTCACTAACCATGTCATGAATGATGTAATAAGTGACGTCAACAGCAGTACATTGCGGGGGCGCGAGTTACAGTTAGCTCAACTAACTATAACTTGCAAATTTCTCTGGTTTTGTACTAGTGAAATGTCCAACTAACCCTGAAACCTATGGTTTACTAGGTCCCTGAAACCTATGGTTTTTTCAGTAAATTTCATAGGTTTTTTTAAGGATAATTTCTAACTATAACGTCATTGAAACCTATCTTTTTTCAGTGAATTTCAAAGGTTTTTTAAATGCTAATTTCTAATTTTAACGTCCCTAAAACCTATGGTTCTTTCAGTGAATTCCTATGGTTTCTTAAAGGATCATTTCTAACTATAATGTCCCTGAAACCAATGGTTTTTTCAGAGAATTTCAAAGGTTTTTAAATGATCATTTCAAACTATAACGTCTCTGAAACATATGGTATTTTCAGTGAATATCAAAGGTTTTTTAAATGCTAATTTCTAATTATAACATCCCTGAAACCTATGGTTTTGTCAGTGAATTTCAAATGTTTTTAACTGCTAATTTCTAACTATAACGTCCCTGAAGCTTATAGTTTTTTCAGTGAATTTCAAAGGTTTTTTAAATGCTAATTTCTAACTATAAAGTCCCCGAAACCTATGGTTTTATCAGTGAATTTCTTAGGTTTTTTTTAAATGCTAATTTCTATCTATAACGTCCCTGAAACCTGTGATTTTTTTCAGTGAATTTCTATGGTTTTTTAAGTGCTAATTTCTAACTATGACATCCTTGAAACCTGTGTTTTTTTGGTGAATTTCCAATGCTTTTTAAATGCTAATTTCTAATTACTCCAAGATAGGTAAGACATGTGCAGAAAGAGAAAGAAAGGCGCAGAAAGAAGCAAGAGAAGTGCAGAAAGAAGCAAGAGAAGTACAGAAAAAGGCAAGAAAAGTGCAGAATAAGGAAGAGAGGTGCAAAAAGAGGAAGAAATTAATCAAATCAATCAATCAGGGGGTTTATAAAACACGCTACGCACTTGTCAGGGTCTCAAGGTGCTGGGGGGCAGCTTCGGTTCAGTCAAAGAGCCAGGTCTTGAGGCTCTTTCTGAAGGTGTGGAGGGTGGGGGAGCGTCTGATGCTCACTGGGAGCTTGTTCCAGGCTCTCGCTGCGACGTAGGGGAAAGCTCTTCCTCCTGCTCTGGTTCTGCAGATACGGGGGGTCTCTGTGAAGGCGAGGTCTGCGAAGTGAAGGTCTCTCATGGGTACGTGGAAGGAGACTCTGTCGTTGAGGTATTTGGGTCCGATGTTGTGTAGGGATTTGTAGGAGTGGGTGAGCAGTTTGAAGGTCACTCTCTTCATGACGGGGAGCTAGTGGAGGTTGTGTAGGTGTTGGGTCATCTGTTTTTGCCGTGGGGTTCAGAGGATGAGTCTGGCTGCGGTGTTTCGAATGGTCTGTAGCCTGTGTAGGAAGGTTCTGTTCATTCCGGCATAGAGGGCATTGCCGTAGTCCAATCTGCTGGGTATGAGTGCATGCGTGATGGTTTTTCTGCATTCAGGGGGTATACATTTGAAGGCCTTGCAGAGGATCCGGAGGCAGTGAAGCTGGTGGAGGAGATGGAGTTGATCTGGCGGGTCATGGTGAGAGAGGAGTCGAGGATGATGCAGAGGTTCTGTGCGTGGTCTGTAGGGGTGGACAGACTCCCGAGGGCAGAGGGCCACCAGGTGTCATCCCAGGCAGAGGTGGAGGGACCGAGGATGAGGACCTCGGTCTTCTCCGAGTTGAGCTTCAGGCAGCTGCTTTTCATCCAGGTGGCTACGTCTCTCATTTCTTCTTGGAAACAAAGTCTGGTGTCTTCGGGGTTCTTTGTGAGGGAGAGTATGAGCTGGGTGTCATCGGCGTAAGATACTATGCTGAGCCGGTGTTGTCTGACGATGGCGTTGAAGGGGGCCATGTAGAAGTTGAAGAGCATGGTACTGAGCAATGATCCATGGGGAACTCTTCAGTTGATCTGAGTGGGTTCAGACAGGAAAGGAGGGAGTCTGATCCTCTGGGTTCTGCCGGAGAGAAAGGATTGGATCTAGGAGAGGGCAGTTCCTCGTATCCCTGCGTCGTGTAGTCTTACTGTGAGGGTGCAATGTGAGACAGTGTTGAAGGCTGTGGAGATGTCAAGTAGGATGAGGGCTGCGGTATGCCCCTGGTCTAGTAGCATGTGGATGTCATCAGTGGCAGCGAGGAGGGCCGTCTCAGTGCTGTGGTTGCTGCGGAACCTGACTGGGAGGTGTCTAGGATAGAGTTTCCTTCAATGAAGCTGGTCAGCTGGATGTTTACGAGTCTCTCAGTGACTTTGGAAGCGAAGGGGAGGAGAGAGATGGGCCAGTAGTTTTTCAGGTCTGTCATGTCGACCATGGGCTTCTGGAGGAGCGTTTTGACCTCCGCCCGCTTCTAGTCATCGGGGAAGATGCTGGATTCGAAAGAGGCATTAATGATGCTTCCTAGTTTGGGTGCCATGATGGCGGCGGCCCTGTGGTAGATATGTAGTGGGCAGGGGCCCATGGGGGCTCCTGAGTGGGTGTTCTTCATGGTCACGGTGGTGTGCTCGATGGTGGCAGGATTCGAGGAATTATGATCTGCTCTTTGTCGGTGGTGGTGGAGCGTGGGGTGGTGTCCTGCGTCTGTTCGCTGAAATTGTCATAGAGGGCTTTGATTTTCAGATGGAAGTGGGAGTTGAGTTTGTTGCAGAGTTCCTGGGACGGTGTGATGTCCATGGCTTCTCTGGCCGGTTTGGTGAATTGCTGTATGATGTTGAAGAGTTCTTTAGCGTTGGCTGCATTGGTGTGGATTTTATTCCGATGAAAGTCCGCTTGGTTTCTCTTAAACGCTGGTGGTATTCCTTCAGGGCGTTCCAGTAGCTGTTCAGGTGTTCCATGGTTTTCCGGTTTTGCCAGGTTTTCTCGAGGCATCTGCAGGAGCTCCTGGCTGCTTGGAGATAGATGATGTACCAAGCAGCTTTCAGGGGGTGTTGTTTGCCGGGGTGGCAGAGGTGTGTGAGCTTGTCGGTACAGCTGGAGATCCAGTGGTGAAGTTCTTTGGCTGCGGAGTTGGCATCGGTCGTGGTGCCGGGTGGGTCTAGGAGGAGGGTGGTGTTGAGGTGCTCCTCTGTGATCTTGCTTCAGTTCCTTCAGGGCGGGTCCGGGGGTTTTGGGTCCGGTGGATGTGCTGGAGGTGTAATGTATGCAGTGGTGGTCCATCCAGGGGGGCTGCGAGTTGTAGCTGAAATGGATGTTGGTTCCTCGTGCGAAGATGGGGTCGAGGGTGTGTCTGGCTCAGTGCATTGGGGTGGTGACGAGTTGCTTCAGTCTGAGGTTGGAGATGTTGTCGAGGAGGGTGATGGAGTCGGGTTTGCTGCGGTTGTCAAGGTGGAAATTGAGGTCTCGGAGTTGAATGTAGACCCTCGAAGCAATGATGTGGGGTGCGACGAGGGCGGCGATGGAGGTTGTGGACTTGGTGCGTGGTCCAGGGGTGTCTGTAGGTGAGGGAGCCCTGTAGCATGGTCCTAGGGTTGGTCTGGGTCTGGAAATGGAGGTGTTCGGTGTTTGAGTGGGGGTCGCTCACGTTGGAGGTGGCGAGTCAAAGTGAGGTCTTGTGGGCAAAAGTGAGTCCTCCTCCTGGGCGGTGGGGGCGGTCCCTTCTCTGGCTCTTGTATCTGTCGGGGATGGCGGTGGCGATGTCGGGATGGAGGTGGCATTGGTCCAGGTTTTGGTGAGGAAAGCAATGTCAGGCGAGAGGGTGTTAAGCAGTTCCCAGATTTCAGTGGCGTGTCTGTGTAGGGAGCGCACGTTGAGGAGGATGCAAGTCAGGACTCTGGTGCGGGCATCCGGCAGGTTTTTGGTGGTTTTGGGGGCGCAGTTGATGGTGAAGGATCGTCGGCAGTGTCTGCAGGAAAATTGTTCTTGGGTGGTGTTCGCTGTGGCTCTATTGCAGCCGTTGAGTCTTCCAAGGTTGAGTGCGTGGAGGGCAGTGGAGGTGTCTCAACGGGGTTCCGGAGATCCAGGGTTCCTGGCACTGACCACTGTCGGGTCACGGATGGGTGCAGACGGGCTTGCCTTAGGCGCACCTTTGGCGCGGCATCGGCATGCCCACTGTGTGCGACAGCTGTGTGACCGTGTAGGGCCACCATTAAGTAGGGGATGGGGCCGGGACTCGAGGAGGGAGCAGAGGCTGTGTAGGGGGGAGGGGCCACAGGGGCAGCAGTGGCGGGAAGGAGGGAGAACAAAGAAGAAATAAAGCGAGCAGGAATGCAAATAAAATAAGTAAAATTACCTAAATGAAATTAAATTCCCCAAAACAGGACAGGGACAGCGAGAAAACCGGAACCACAGAGCAGGGGTGATGGGGACACCAGGCCGAGCTGGAGCCTGGGTCGCCTGTGCGTCCGCGGAGGGCTGCCGGCACAAACCCAGGTGAAAGGAGGGTTCTGATGATGTGGCAACGTGTGGAGCTGCCTGGGGAGAGCGCTGGAGAAAGTGCTGAACCTGGACCAGAAAGAAGCAGGAGAAGTGATGAAAGAGGCAGAGAGGTGCATAAAGAAGCAAGAGAGGTGCAGAAAGAAGCAAGAGAGGCACAGAAAGAAGAAAGAGAGTTGCAAAAAGAAGAGAGTGAGGTGCAGAAAGAGGAACAAAAGGCACAGAAAGAGGCAAGAGAGGTCCAGAAAGAGGAACAAAGGTGCAGAAAGAGGCAAGAAAATGCAGAAAGGGGAAGAAAGGTGCAGAAAGAATCAAGAGAAGTGCAGAAAGAAGCACCAGAGGTGTAGAAAGAAGCAAGAGAGGTGCAGAAAGAGGCAAGAGTGGAGTAGAAAGCCAAGAGAGGTGCAGATAGAGGCAGGGAAGTGAAGAAAGAGGTGAGAGAGGTGCAGAAAGAGGCAAGAGTGGTACAGAAAGAGGCAAGAGAGGTGTAGAAGGAGACAAGCCGGGTGCAGAAAGAGGTAAGAGAGGTATAGAAAGAGACAAGACTGGTGCAGAAGGAGCAGGGCAGGACTGGAAAAAGAAAACGCCCCAGGCACACTGCTCAGTTGCCCCCCCTGGGGTGAGGGTGAGTGCAGCGGAGCAGTTTGCGAGGGCCATTCCATGAGTGAGCAATCTCCTATATGCACAGCTTTTTCCAATGTTCCGTACTGAAGTCCTAAAACGCCACATGAAAATCGATATTTCTTTTTAAAATTTAACACTGGGTGGATCACATTCCCTGATCCCCACCATAGTTGGGGATCAGGGAATGGGCCCTCTACTTCGTTATGGCACCTTTATTTTCTTTTTGAGGACATGGGGAGTGTACCACTGCTTAATTTGAGCCAGTGGGTTCCCGTGCTCGGCATCAACAACTAATTGCCAGCACTGGGGCTCATGACAGTCTGCCACATAGTGGGCCTGTCTGGCTAGTTTAGGTATGAGCACAAACACAGCTGTTTATTAGTTCAATGTACATTTACAATGCCTAATACCTGACCCCCCCAAGCCATTCTTATAGCTTTGGTGGCTTTGGAGCAAGACCTCTGACCTCCTGGTCGGGAAACTGCTCCCCCCTCGCGCAGCTCCCTTGTAAGTGCCTCTGTCCAGCACTGCGACCAACCAGTGTTGGGGCCCTTGTGCCTCATTCCGCAGCTGATTTCGACTTGTCACTCTTGCTTTTACTTTTTGGCCTCTTTCTTTGCCTTTAACTCCTGACTCTTGCATCTTTCGTTGCCTTTACCTCTTTTCTTACCTTGTGCCTCTTGCTTTGACTTTTTGTCTCTTTCTTTGCCTTTAACTCCTGACTCTTGCCTCTTTTGTTGCCTTTACTTCTTTTCTTGTCTTTTTACTCCTGCTTGACTTTTTGCCTCTTTCTCTGCCGTTTTTCTTTCTTTATTAGCCTCTTTTATCTGTTTTTATCTGTTCTTCTCCTTTTGCCATTTTTCCTCCTGTTTTTACCAGACGCTGCTTCCGTCGCCGCTTCCCTTCCTGCGTGCTCCCGCTCCTGCCCCCCAGCTGTCCGGCCCTCCCTTCGACCCCTACTTAATGGTGGCTGCAGTGCGATAGGGTGAGTAAAACCTCTGACCTCCTGGTCAGAAAACTGCTCTCTCCTCGTGCAGCCCCCTCGTAAGTGCCTCTGCCCAGTGCTGCGACTGACTGGTGTTTGAGGACCCGGTGCCTTGTTACGCTCCTGATTTCGACTTGTGCCTCTTGCTTCAGCTTTTTGGCCTCTTTCTTTGCCTTTAACTCCTGACTTTTGCCTCTTTGGTTGCTTCTACTACTTTTCTTGCCTTTTGCCTCTTGCTTTACTTTTTGCCTCTTTCTCTGCCTTCTTTCTTTCCTTATTTGCCGTTTTTATCTGTTTTTATCTGCTCTTCTCTTTTTACCATTTTTCCTCCTGTTTCTCCCTGCCGCTGCTACCCCCATGACCCCTCCCACGTGCTTCGGATCCCGCCTCACAGCTGTCCTGCTCACCTTCCGACCCCTACTAAATGGTGGCCGCTGCAAGGGCGCGCTGCCAGCATGCCAAAGGCAAGCTCCTCTTTGCCGTCCTCTAGGCACTCAACCCTGGCAAGGGCAACAACTGTAAGCATTCTTCACTGATTGACACCCACGGACCTTTTTCCCCAGATCACTGTTGCCACTCCTTCACCTTCACAGGGACCCAAGACCCACCTCAACCCTCCCACCACAGCTCCACTGCACCCCAAACCTTCCAATGCATCCTCATCAATGTATGCTTCCTCCACAATCTGGGACCTCCTTGACTCACCGACTACCTACAGAGTTCCCTAAGGATCCTCCATCGGACCCACCCTGTTCAACATCTACATGGCCCCGCTTGCCCATTGTCAAATCCCACGTATCCTAAGCAGAAGACACCCAGCTCATCCTCTCCCTATCCACCAAACCCAACGTCTCCAAACACAACTTTCAAGAAGGAATGGAAGCAGTCGCCAGGTGGATGAAGAACAGCTGCCTACAACTAAACTCATCATGGGCCCACACCTCAACGCCTGGGACAACACCTGGTGGCCCCCTGCACTCGGGAACCCACCCTCCCTCACTAGTCACGCACGCAACCTAGGAATCATCCTGGACTCCAAACTCAAAATGGAATGCCAAATCTTCCTCCTGTTTCCACACCATCCATCTCCTATGAAAGACCTTGAACTGGATTCCCCTCAAACACAGAAAAACCGTCACCCCCACCCTCATTAGGAGCAGAATGGACTACTGCAACGCACTCTACGCCGGAATCAACAAGAACCTCACCCGCAGGCTCCAGAACGTCCAGAACACCTCTGCCAGATAATCCTCAACCTACAGCAGCACTGCTACATTACCCAACACGTGCGGACACTACAATGGCTTCCTGTCGAGAAGAGAATCAAGTTCAAGCTTCTCACCCACGCCCACTAAGCACTCCACAACACGGGACCTACCTACCTGAAACACTGCCTCTTGTTCCACGCACCCCAAAGATCCCTCTGCTCAGCCTAGCTCTCCCTTGCTACGGTGCCGTGCAGCAAAAAGACCAGAACATGAGGTCATTCATTCATCGGGGCCAAGGCATGGAACACCCTCTCCACCTCCGACTGACACCAACACTCCCCAGGTTCACGAAGGACCTCAGGACCTGGCTCTTCGGCGAATCCCTAGAGATGCCCCACCCCCACAGGACCTTAAGACCCTCTCAGGTGAGTAGTTGTGCCAAACAAACTCCTGATTACTTGATTGAGAATAGCATGAATTGTCACGCTTGTAAGAGTGTGATGGTTAGCAGCTGTGCTTGGACTGTCATTGACAGCTGCCTGGGGGGGGCAATGTGCTGTGAAAGCTGCAGTGGCCTCCTGACGAGATCCCCTGCACTTAATCGTTTACAGATTAAGCACTGGAGTGTCTCCACATTCTATAATGGCACCCAAAACATTTTCACTCAAGTTACACCAATCTTAACGCTTTGGTTCTGCAATCTCGACGTTGTGTTTGTGTCCCAAAATAGACAACAAGAGAATCAGCTCCCTCATCTAAGGTTGTGTTTTGTAAGCACAATATTCCATGGATTTAAGACATGTTAACCAAAAAACTACAAATCTGACATTTGAAAATGAATTAGTTCCTAAACTACACAGTGTTTTAAGTTGATCAAGCAATGTCTGTGTGCCCCCAAAAATCCCCTCCTTATTCCTATATACAATCAAAGTATTTTTCTGTCATACATTCCTTGACAAGTATACATCTCTTCCAGTAATATATTTTAGTCAACTGTCTTAACTTCCCACCGTTTCCTCAATGCAGCATGGTACCAGAAAGTATGATCCTCACAGGAAGATGAAGGCTCTCAATATTCAAGGGCACACTAGGGATGGTGTTGTCATGGGGATGAGCCTTGCATTTACACTGTGTTAAGTTAGCATGAGCTTATTAGAAGTTTAAACGCCATTTTTCCTTTTTGCTACCTTTGTACACGGCACACATTATTATAAATGTTTAGAGTCTAGCAGACTGTTTTGCTTCACACGAGAATAATATGTTTGCCTATAGTAGCAGCTTTGCTTGGTAAGCTTTGTCTGAACAGTGAGTGCCGAGGCCTTCAAGGTTATTTCAACACAGTGGTTGTTGTTCGGTCTGATCAGCGCATGTTCTAGACATAGCATATATGCAGCTGTGGCCACCTCTGATTTTGGCGCATTTAATAATGCACTGCGCAGGCATGCAAACACACTTGGAGAACATTCGCATGCAGAGAGCCGGTGTAGAAAATGATGTGATCCATTTCTACTAGGACCAGAGGTATGGGGCTGCCCTTGTAAACCCAAGAGACCTTCTGTAGATATAAAATAACCTACTAGCAAGGGAGGGTGAAATCTAGGTGTAATCTAGCCTATTTCCATTTAGCATTTTAATAAGCTTTCTCCTTTTGTATTTTATGGAATAGTAACTATGCTGATAATCTTGTTGCTTATAATATGTCTACTTGTATTAGCTAAGATACTGGGCCTGAAAATAAGGCATTAGAAATAAATATTTCAAACTTGCAAGTGTCCTCATTTATTCCCCGTTTTGGACTGGTGAGAGTATAACAAAAGAGTGTTCATGTGTTCCACGTAGCCTGAGGTATTCTAAGTTCCATGCTCTGGGTTGTCTAATCATTGGGGGTATGGAAGAACCAATGAGACACTGATTGCTAGTCTGGTAAGGGATTTTGGCTACTAAGATGAGTTTTTGTACACCCTAATTCACTGAGGTTCCAAGTCTCTATGCACAGTTCTGTGTATGGGCAGAATCCCTGCTACAGTGTTTGAACTTTAAGATAATCTATTTGCAGTTTCGAGAGGGCCTTAAACCTCTTCCTTTCATCTGGCAGATCATAAGAGATCATCTCCATATCTATCAGCAACCAGAAACGCCTCCACCTGTCCATCAAAGTAGGTGAGGCTGTCTGTTTCAATTGTGCCATTATAGTTTGTTTAACCATCAATGGCATATGGGTAATAAGTGTCCGATCATTTTTCATGATTCCTGGTATATGCATAGGCTTCACACCTAGAATAAAAAACTTTGGGTATGCTAGTATTGTGTAGTTTTAGACTTCTTTGATGTGACTTAAAAGTTATATCAAGTATGTTTTAATTTTCAAACAAACCCTCCAAATGTGAATTTCATCTCCCCCACACCAGGATCAACGCCAGCATCTTCCATCTCTACTATGGTACATTTGTTTGATTTCATTCAGTCTAATGTTTCTCTGTTGGTACTGATTCTGTCACCGATAGCATGAATAATTCCCTTGCCAGGTCTAAAATGGCCAATGTCATTTCCGATTTCAATGTTTGGACTGAGAGTCAAAGCTTTTACTTTGGTATCTCTGAGGGATGAAGAGTCAGCCCTTCATGTCTTTTTTTAGGGGGATGGATCAAGCTAGGTTTGCTGTTTGCCATTTCTCCCGAGTGTTCAGCCTTGGGGTCTTTGATCTGATTTATCCTGGCACTCTTCCTAGCTCCTTCCCAACAAGGTGGTAAGTCTTTCTGGGGCTTAATTATATCACACGTCTTTATAAAGAACCCGTGTGGAAAATATCCTATTCCTTTCTGAGTCCAAGCAGGTTTCTGGCCTACCTAGTTTCCAGGCCCACCATGAACGGGTTTTAAGTAACTAGTGAGCAAAGAACTACTCCTTGGCCCTGGTCAGTTCATTGGCCACCTCCAAGAGTATTACAGCAGCCACAGTTCCTTTGCCTCTGCAGCATTGTCCAGTTCCTCTATTGTGCAGCATTAATTATTTCCTGGGACTCGGTGGGGCTACTGAGTTACTTAATACACAATTTTTGCTCTCATTACTGCTTTCATTCCAATTAAGCACATGTGAAAAAGCTCCCCCTTCCAGGAGGCATCCACCTTGCCCCAGGATGGTCTCTTTGGGGGCCTGCCGTCACTTTGTCATCCAGCACAAGTCACCATGCCAGACTGAAGTTGCTGATTCTTCCCTCTATGGGGTTACGGAGGCCCAAGATTGCTGGGGGAAGCACCAAGATTGGACGTTAGGCCTAACATATCATCATCGTGCAAGGCACTGTCTCCCAGATGAAAGAAGACTCCCACCTCTCTCTGTGTTCATTCTGTTCACACTCCTGGTGTGGTGGTGCTTTGGGCATACTTGGGCGGCTGGGATGGGTTTGTGGACCTGCCTGCACTCTTGATCCAGATATCTGCATCTTCCTAAGTTTAATTAATTAAGGACCTACGAAAAACACTTTCTAAGGAAATTGCTCAAAATCCACTGAACAGATTTTCACCAAAACAAGCAAAGGTATTTCCTTGAGCAAAGTCCTACCTTCATACCAAGTTTGATATAATTCCATTCAGTTGTTTTTTCTTTAACTCCAACAACATCTTCCTATGGGATTGAAAAAGGTAATTGTCACTCCCCTGCTGCTATTTCGGCCCCCATCTCGGCAGAACTGAACAAAATGTGCCTTGCAGAACCCAAATCAGCTATTTTGTTTGGAAATGTTTTGTGCAGATTTCCGAAATGACACCAACATTTTCAGCAAAATGAAAAGGCGTTTCAATGGAAAAATTGACCTATTATTACCTATAGAGGTACTATCACTGACTTTGTAATGTAGCAATGGATATACATATAGATCAGACGCCTCTAATCAGTCCATTGCTGGCTACCAGGAGCTCACCAGAGACACCTTCAGAGTAGCTCACAGCCTTGAGTTCACTTTTAAAATAAGCACAGGGTTCCATTTTCCTTTTAAAGTTAAGGGAAGGCTGTGCTTATTTAATACTATCAACATCAGGCTGCAGTTAGCAGGACCTGATAATGAGAAGTGCTGAGTCAGATTTAAGACTCTGGCGGGGGCACAGAGATGAACAACTGAAGCACTGAGGTATTCAACTCTTTAATAAAAGTCCTTGTCAACTCAATATTGGAGCATGAGAACAAAATGGTTCTTCTCAATGCTTTTTAAAGGGGGAAAATTAATTTGAAAAGTTATCTTAATGATTAAGTTAATACTTCATTTTGTTTTTCTTCCTTTGCACAGTGTCACATTTACAAATGGAAGGCCTCTTGCTCCGAGTGGCCAGCTGCTGATCAAAGAGAGGTCAAATGGAGTCCCCTTGCAAGGGCTCTCAGGGATGTTTTGACCCTTTCCTGTCACGGGCACTAGGCCCAGTCACACAAGTGGCAGAGCGTTTTTATCGGCACAAATGTGGTAACACTGGGTGGTAGGAATTTTGTGGATTTCGGAGCTTTCCATCACATAAATGTAAGGAACATGGGTGAATTCATGCAAAATTTGAGGTTTAGAGGTCATTGTGGGTAAAAGAAAAACTCTTGGCTTCCACGCAAGGCACACAACTCTGGGCTCCTCAAGTTGTCTCATTTTTTTTAAATGTGCAGGTTTTTTAGGTTTCCCTAGGTGCCTCCTGAGATAGGGCCCAAAATCATCTGCCACCCACATTGGGCGAAAAGGGTCTGCTTTCAGTGAAAATGTGATGTATCCATGCTGCGTTTTGAGCCGTTTCCTATCACAGGCACTAGGCCTGCCCACACAAGTGTGGTGCCATTTTTTCTTGAAGACTTAGAGGAATGCTGGGTAGAAGGAAGTTTGTGGCTTCCCACAGGTTCCAGAACTTTCCATCACAGAATTGTGAGGAAAATTATTTTTTTGTCAAAGTTTGACGTTTGCAAGGAGATTCTGGGTTAAAAAACTGGTGAGAGCCACACAAGTCACCTTGTGTGGCTCCCCCAGGTGTATAGTTTTAAACAATGTGCAGGTTTGCTAGGTTTCCCTAGGTGCCAGCTGAGATAGGGCCCAAAATCCACAGCTACCCACTTTGAAAACAAAAGGGTCAATTTTGAGTGGAAAAATGTGTTGTGTCCATGTTGTGTATTGGGTCTTTTCTAGTTGCGTGCACTAGGCCTACCCACAGAAGTGAGGTGCCATTTTCATCAGGAGACTTGGAGGAATAGCACTTGGAAGGAAGTTTATGGCTTCCCATAGATTCCAGGACTTTCCATCACAGAAATGTGAGGAAAATTGGTTTATTTATCAAAGTTTGACGTTGGCAAGGTATTCTGGGTAAAAGAACCTGGTAAGAGTCATGCAAGTCTGCCCACCCTGGATACCCCTAGGTGTCTACTTTTCAAAAATGTACAGGTTTGCTAAGTTTCCCTAGGTCCCGGCTGAGCTAGGACCCAGAATCTAAAGCTACTCACTTAGGGCCAGATGTAGGTCGGCCTTTACCGGTCCGGCCGTTACCGACCGGTATTTGGGATTTGGCATGTAGGGGGCATCTCTTTTACAGAATCGGTATATTTACCGATTCGGTAAATATACAGAATCGGTAAAATACCGAATCGGTAAATTTACCGATTCTGTAAATCAAGATGTAGGTGGCACTTCAAAGAGTGCCACAGCCCCTTTAGGAGTCTGTATTTAGCACCCAATCCTATTGGGTGGTTAAATACCGAATTCCAGTGTACATGCACATCTGTGCATGTACACCTATGCCATGTGACACACAGACATGCCCTTAGGGCATGTATGTGTGCCACCGGCACACAAGCCTGCATTTGGGGTGCTACAGGGTGTCAAAGTGACACCCCGTTCCCCCTGCCAGGATTCGGTATTTACCGAATCGGTATTTTCCATTTATTCCTATGGGCTTCAAAGCCCATAGGAATCAATGGGAAATACCGATTCGGTATTCACCGAATCGGTAAATACAGAATCTTACAGATTCGGTAATTGTAAATTAAAAATTACCTACATCTGCCTCCTTCCAATTTACCGATTCATGAATACCGAATCGGTAAAATTCGGTATTTATGAGTCGGTAAATTAGATTTACCTACATCAGGGCCTTAGTGAAAAAAGGGTCAGCTTGCAGTGGAAAAATGTGATGTATCCATGCTGTGTTTTGACCCTTCTCCTGTCGCGGGCACCAGGTCTACCTACACAAGTGATGCACCATATTTATTGGAAGAATTGTAGTAGCATAGAATAGTAGAACATTTATTATTACCAATTGGATTTTGTTGCATTGTTCCTTTCAAATGTAAGCCAGTGTAAGAGAAAGAAGATATTTTGAAAAATATCCTTTAAATCATACGCTAGTAGCGGTACTCACAAATTCAGAGATGTACAAATAATTACTGCTACTAAACTCCATATCTTTTGCCCATTTTAGAAATACATAGGTTTTCTTGAGATCCATTTTTCACTGTACATAATTCACCATAGAATTAGTCTATACTCAGTGCACAATGAAAAGCCAATGTACAGTGCAGCTCAGTTGTTGGCTCTGTTTACCTTGGGTTCTTGGTGAACCAGCGGCGGTTCCTCCGCTAATGCGGAGGAGCATCACCCCACAGGAAAAATAAAATGATAATAACACCATGCTATTATCATTTTATTTTTCAGAAAGCTCTGAAGGTGCAGGGGGCAGGGCTGCCCACAGAGCAGGGGGGGGAGTGGTGAGCACTTTCTAAGTGCGCACTTAGCATATAATGCACAGCCTGGGTAGAGAACATGCTCAGGAACCACAGTGCTCAGACCAATCAGGACGCTGCTGTCATGTTAATGACAGCAGCGTTGTGATTGGCTAGGGGAGTCTGCTTCCTGCAACCACTAAAGATGACTCATGTCTACCCCTCCCCCACCCCACCACTACTGCCCTGTAGCAGCCCATTCTGATAGAAACTCTATATATCCCCACAACCAGAAAGTACTAGCGGACGTATTGGTATATTGCTTTTGTAAATCGACCTTGGAACAAAAAGTTACAGATTAAAACATTGTCACAAATGGCGGGTTTTTCCTACTCATTTTCAATATTTCTTTATTTTAACAGTTATTTTCTTTGGAAAAATCACGAGGGATCTACACATATGACCCATTTGTGAATTGGAACACTGTCTAGTTTTCAGAAATCTATAGCTTTCGTGGATCACCCCTGGGTTTTACACTGGTTTCTTCCACAAACTGGAAGTAGGTTGAGAGCACAAGTAATAGGAAAAATGGACAACCTCTTTGAAAAATACCAAAATTGAGGTAGAAACTTAGGTTTTTTGATTCAGCTCTCCATGTTCCTGATAGCTGGGAAGATTGTGACTTTAGCGCAGCAAACCGTTCAATTATGCCAATTTTATGAAAAATACAGACACTTTTATCCGAAGCACGTTTTACCTATTCTTCTAAAAAAAAACTCAAACATATGCTATATTTTGCCTATTTTCTTGGGCCTCTCAAAGGGAAATCCACATACTCTAGATACCTTTAGAATCCCCAGGATGTTGGAAAAAAGGATGCAAATTTGGCACAGATACCTTATGCAGAAACAAATTAAGGAACCCTAAGCGCAAACTACCCCAAATAGCCAGAAAAGGGCTCAGCACTGTGGGGGTTGGGGAAGCCCAGCATTTAAGGGGTCATTGGAACAAACATGCAGACAACCTGTTAGTGAAGAAGACCAATCATATTTGGTTTAGAACACTCATGAAAAAGACCAGGCATTTAACAACACTAAGAAAACCTGACTGTTGTGAAGTTAGCAGGCTAGTGGTTGTGGGTGGAGCTTAGGGGGTGGACAGGAAGAGGAGGAGACCGACGAGGGAGGGGCAGTTAGAGTAGGGACAGGAGACAGGCTGGATGTACAAGAATAAAGCTCCAGTATTGATGACTAATAGTGTCTGTGGTTATTGTAGCAGGATGCTACAACTGGCGACGAGGGTGGGATTTCACTAATTGTGGCCCACAAGATCACATAGAGACACCCTGTCCCTTGCAGCGTCGAGGGAAGAGCTCCGCTGCTGAAAGAAGCTGAGGCCGGACGAGGAAGGTCAAGAGCAAGCGACCGCGGCCCTGAAGACGTCGAGGAACCCCGAAGAAATTCCGACCTGGGAGCGCTGAAACGCTCGGTCAAAGAAACCCCTGAGCGTGAGTCCCGCCGGGGGGGTGTCGCCCAGCAGCCGTGCAGAAACAGGAGTCGGGAGCTCACTCCGACCCTGTCCAGTGCCCCACAGTGAGTGAAGAGGTGCCCTGGTGGAAGGGGGCGCTGCCCTGAGAAGCTGCAGTCAAGCGCGACCAAGCGCGCCAGAACCGGAGCCTGTGCCGGTGGAAGTGCCTACCTCACGCCTGATGCGTGGGTTTTGGCACGCTGTCGGCCGAGAAAAGCGGGAAACCGAAAGCAAGGTGGGAGCCCACCCCAGCCCTACCTGGTCGCAGCAACAGATGAGGAGAGGAAGATCCTGAAGCGTGCTGTTGCTGAAAACTGCCAACCGGTGAGTCCAGAGTGGACGAGTGATCGAGTGAGCAAAGGGGAGAAAACCTCGTGTGTCTGCAGTGACGGCGGCCATCTTGAAGTCAGGCACGTTTCAAGACAAACCCCTTGACTGTTACACGGCGGCCATTTTGAAGTCAGGCACTGAGGAAAGAAATAAGCATTGGCAAAGAAACAAGCATTGGTACCCGAAAATAAACAAGCATTGGCAAAGAAACACGCATTGGTACTCGAAAATAAACAAGCATTGGCAAAGAAACAAGCACTGGTACCCGAAAATAAACAAGCATTGGCAAAGAAACAAGCATTGGTACCTGAAAATAAACAAGCATTGGCAAAGAAACAAGCACTGGTACCCGAAAATAAACAAGCATTGGCAAAGAAACAAGCATTGGTGAGACCAAGTGAGTGTGACAAAGACGCAATCAAGCACTGTAAAGATGTCCGATGTTGATGACAATCCGCCGACATTGGCTGATGTTAAGCCTCAGGTTGCAAGGGGGTCGCACCTGCGAGCACCCGAACCTCTCAAAGTGACCACTGGGGGAATCATGGGTCCCAAATGGCAAGAATGGTTCGAAGAATTTGAAGATTACATCGAAGGATCGGAAGTGATCGAGGACAAAAAGAAGTTGATTGCCCTGCGCAACTTGGCGGGGCGGGAGATAGTCAAAATAATCAAAGACCTTCCTGCCGCAGAGGCGGACACCTATGACAAAGTGCGTGACGCATTAAACAAAAGATTTCTTCACAAAAAGAACGTCGACTATGAACGCCATACATTCCACTCGGCTCGTCAAGGGAAGGAGGAACCAATGAGCGCTTTCATGATGCGCCTGAGGAGACTAGCCAAGCATTGTGCATTTGATAATTTCTCAACAGATGCTGCAATTAAGTCACAAATAATTGATGGGTGTCACTCCGACCAATTAAGGAGACGATTATTGAGAAAGGAACATAGCCTCAACGATATAGAGGAGATGACACGAATATTTGATCAAGCAGAAGAGTATGCAGCAGACATCGAAACGGGACACAAAGGAAGTCGCGAACAAGTGCGACGCGTGCACGCCAAGAATGAGAATCGAAGGAGTTCGAGAGACAGACACTGGAGGTCACGCCCGTCATCACGTCGAGAGCAATCAAGACATCAGCCGTGGAAGAAGGAAAGGAGATCAGAGAACGTGAGGAAATGTTACCGCTGTGGGTATGATTACCCCCATGTAGACAGCTGCCCTGCCATGGGTCAAAGATGTCGGAAGTGTGGTCGAACGAATCATTTTGAAGTGATGTGTGGGGAATACAATAAGGAGAGACGAAGTGGTGCCACAAAGACAGCTCAGCCTGACTCACGAAGAGGTACCCCGAGAATGTCCCGATCCGGCACCGGTAGACACCATGCACGAGCTGTCCAAGAACAAACTGAACAGTCTTCTGGGTCGTCACACTCCAGCCGAGAGTCACGTCGGTCCAGGTGGGAACGGAGGTCAGCATCCAAGGAATCTAGGCCGTCATCCAGAGACTCAACATACACCATTGAATATCTGAACTTAGCCGCAGATCCAGATCAGCTTAAGACATATCCCCGGCTAGACATCAAAGTTGGCAATCATGATACAAAGTTTGTACTAGACTCAGGTGCATCCCTGAACTATATTCCAGTCACCGAATATGAAAGAATGAGTCTGCGTCCTCCTCTGACCTTTGCACCAGTCAGAGTCTTCACATGGATGTCTAAGAAGCCACTTCCTTGCCTCGGGAAGTTCTCGACGACCCTCCAACATGAGGACACAACCATCCCAGCGGTCACCCATGTCATTAAAGGCCCAGAAGCGGACTGTCTACTGAGCCTCCCGACAGCTGAACGTCTTCACCTAGTGGAAATCCTTTTCAAGGTCAGCGGAAACCAAGATGTGACCCGCCAGTTTCCCAGACTATTTCAAGGACTAGGCAAGTTAAAAGACTGCCAAGTATGATTGCATATTAATGAACAAATCAGACCCGTCGCTCAACACCCTCGACGGGTACCGTTCCATCTCCAAACCGGTGTGGAGGAAGAACTCCAGGATTTGCTAGCTGCTGATATCATCGAGCGCACTGAGGGTCCAACACCGTGGGTGTCCCCAGTAGTTATCGTTCCCAAAAAGGGCACGGCCAACAAAGTCAGACTCTGTGTGGACATGCGCCTGCCCAACACTGCAATCGAAAGAGAACGACATCCGGGACCACATTTGAGTGATATGATCTCGGCTCTAAACGGGGCAAAGATATTTTCAAAGTTGGACTTAAATAAGGGGTATCACCAGTTGGAATTAGAGGCAAAGTCAAGATACATCACCACGTTCGCAACCCATCTGGGGTTGTTCAGATATAAGAGACTCAGTTTTGGGGTTTCCTCAACAGCCGAAATATTCCAAGAAGCCATTCGGCAGTCATTCAGAACATTCCCAACACATTCAACTATAGTGATGACATCCTTGTCTATGGTTCTAATCTACGAGAGCATGATATCGCACTCAATCGTGTCTGCCACGCACTACTAGAAGCAAACCTGACTCTTAACAAAGAGAAGTGCGAATTCCACCAGGACACACTGAAATTCTTTGGTCATATCTTCTCAGGCACTGGCATGAAACCTGACCCCGACAAGATTGGGACTCTGAACAACACCAAGAGTCCCCAGGACGTCAGTGAACTCAGGTCATTTCTTGGAATGGCCAGTTATTGCGCCCGCTATATCAGGGACTACGCAACAATCAGCCATCCCCTTCGTCTATTGACCAAACAAGGCCAGCCGTTTGAGTGGACTCCCCAATGCGAGAAATCATTCAAGGAGATCAAAAAGGCGGTGGCATCTGCGGATCACCTGTCATATTTTAACCCACAAAGAAAGACTGAAATAACTGTGGATGCCAGCCCTGTCGGGCTTGGTGCCATCTTGGCACAATATGATAACGACTCAGATCCACGTCGAATCATTGCATATGCGAGTCGTAGTTTGACTGACCCGGAGCGGGCTTACTCGCAGCCCGAAAAAGAAAGTCTTGCCGTAGTGTGGGCATGAGAACATTTTCATGTTTTAATATATGGTAAACACTTTACTTTAATCACAGATCACCAAGCTCTTGTCACCATTTACGGAAACCCATGATCCAAGATGCCCCCAAGAATTGAAAGGTGGGGCCTAAGGCTACAGGAGTACACGTTCACCATCATCCACAAGCCGGGGAAGTCGGAAAACCCGGCTGACTATATGTCCAGACACCCAGCTACATCGTCAGTCTCTAAATCGTCCATTGCGGAAGAGTACATACATTTCGTGACTGATCAAGCTCTTCCTCCCGCTATCCCAATGGACACCATCCGAGAGAGCACAGCACAAGATGTCATCCTGCAGAAGGTCCTGCGCAGGATTCGACACAACAGGTGGAGGCATGATTCTCAGGATGAAGAGACTGATCCTATCCTTAAACAAGAAATGCAGGCTTTCCGGCACGTGTGCAGTGAGCTGTCAGCCACCACTGATGGCATAATACTGCGAGACCAGCGAATTGTGATTCCCACTCAACTGAGACAAGGAGTGGTTGCCCTTGCCCATGAAGGACATCGGGGTATTGTGTCAACCAAACGCGCATTAAGAGAGCGAGTGTGGTTTCCATATCTCGACCAAATGGTAGAAGCCACCTTGAAGGACTGTCACCTCTGTCAGCTCACGAGCAAAAGTGACCCTCCAGCACCACTGAACATGACCCCTCTACCACCTGGGGTGTGGCAAGAAATTGCTAATGATTTCTATGGACCCCTGGCATCGGGCAAATACGTGCTGGCCATCATTGATGAACATTCTCGATACCCCATTGCATACTTTGTACCGTCCACAAATGCCGCAAGTACTCTCAAGGTACTGGACGAAGTCTTTGCGGCCTGGGGAGTTCCCTCAAAGGTAAAGACGGACAACGGACCCCCATTTAATGGAAAAAACTTTGCAGCATTTGCGAAACACCTAGATTTCCATCATCGTAAGATTACACTCCTCTGGCCACAGGCTAATGGAACGATTGAAAGATTCATGGCCACGCTCAAAAAGACTTTTCAACATGCGACAGCGGAAGGAAAGGATTTACAAGTCGCCCTCAACGAAGTCCTCCGAGCGTACCGGACAACTCCTCACGCAACCACGGGGCGATGCCCGGCAACACTCATGCTGGGACGTCCCATGAGGAATCGTATTCCAACGTGGGAAGGGGCCTTACGACCATCATTGTCACCCACTCAAGATCTTCAAGAAATGATGAAAACAGACCAGCGCAGAAAAGACAAAATGAAGTCATATGCAGATCACCGGAGAAGAGCGAGGTCACTCTCGTTACATGAAGGAGACCGGGTGCTTGTCAAGCAAGAACAGCAGAAAAAGACCGACTGCCTGTTCAAGGATGAACCGTTGCTGATCACGAAAAGGAAAGGAACTATGTTGACTGCAGAATCAGAGCAGAGACAAATCACAAGAAATATCTCGCACTTCAAGAAGTTGCCACGCGATACCACTGGGACTCTACCGAGTGAAATGGACACTCCTTGTTCGGAAGAACCACCTTTAGTCAGTCGTGAGAACACTGGTCCAATCAATGAGACACGGAGTGACACAAATCCGAGAATCGGGTCACCACGACCTCATCGTGACATACGTCCACCCAAAAGACTTATTGAAGAAATGAACTAAGAAAGTCAGTGTGTTTATTTGTTTTGTTACAAAGGGAGGGCGTTCTTTCAGCTGCAGAGCCCCCCAGTTGTGGAATTTGCTTCCTCTTCCGCTCCGCAGCACTGCCAATTTGCTCCAGTTCAGGAAGAGCCTGAAGACCTGGCTTTTTAATCTTTAGTTTGTTTTTAATGTTTATTGCTCTTATTGTTTGCCTCTGTTGTTTTTTCCTCATTTTAGCTGTGTTGTGTTATTTTTACTCTGAGCTGCAGGTGGAAAGCGCCGGGACACTCATATCGAGTAGCCGTGCGCTATATAAAAGTTACATAACATAACATAACATAACAAAGGGGGGAGATGTTGTGAAGTTAGCAGGCTAGTGGTTGTGGGTGGAGCTTAGGGGGTGGACAGGAAGAGGAGGAGACCGACAAGGGAGAGGCAGTTAGAGTAGGGACAGGAGACAGGCTGGATGTACAAGAATAAAGCTCCAGTATTGATGACTAATAGTGTCTGTGGTTATTGTAGCAGGATGCTACACTGACTTACTAATCAGTTTTCTTTGTATTCAGGATATTCCCTGTGCTTCGATTATTCGCTCAATTCACATTCCAAAATTCTCTGTTTTCCCAATTTTCTTTCTTCTCCTAAAGTCTTCTGTGCTCCTGATCATTGTTGTAACCTGTATTTTTAACGGGTATGTTCTTCTGGTGAATAATCGAGCCCGGCACTGCCTCTACACTATTGTATCCCCCCTGCTGCCCCTTCCATCCACCAGGTTTTTCTTGCATCCACCCCTGCAGTGGTATGCTAGTCTGTCAATTCTGCTTTCTGGCACAGTCAGACACCCCCTTCCTTCGCTAAAAAAAAAGTTGGCCTATAAAATCGCAGTTTACTTTTTTATAGTTAGCAGTGGCACAGTTGGGCCATAGTGCAAACACAGAAAATGGGTCCTCTTGCCCCCAGAGGAGGAAAAGTTAGTTTGGGCATTGTGCATATTTGATATTATCTATAAGACTGCTCCGAGGATATTCACTCCTGAAATAAATTGGGGCATGCGTGGGTATTAAAGTACCTCTACATAATTACCATTCAATTACGTTTTGCAATCTATTTTTAAAACGTTTCTCCAAGGGAAAACCGCCCGCACTCTCCTTGAAGCCAGATCACTTCACTTCTTCATTACATGCGCCTTTACGCCTCATCGCTTTTAAATTTCACCAGCCACCACTGCTTTTACTGGGCAAATGAAACCAAGTTATTTCCTTCAGAGATAACATTTTTTGGGTAGATGAACTGCAGTTACGTTATTCCCGTGTGTATACCTTATATGTATTACTTCCTTGGTTCAGAAGTCACTGCTCATTTTCGGCTTCTGCTGAGATTTCTTTGGTCTGCATCATGGAAAAAATGTTTTGCCAAAACATGTTATGATGCCAATTAAACAACTTTTGATTAAAACTCTGTCTGACTTTTGGGTTGAGTTTGTAAAGTGTTTAATGCAAAAATGAGTGTTAATCAGAGAGCGTATTAACGTGACGATCCCCATAAACGGACAATGGAGGAATGATCCCCGAGCAATAAGAGATATTTGTACTGCACTACAGGTGGTTTCTAGCATCAATAGCTGAGCATCAGAGTTTTACATTTGACACAAACTTGGCCTTGAGTCAATGTATTGAATTTCTCCATTCTGAATATGGATTAGGGGTAGGCAAAAAATTCTGCTCCACCAGCAGAGTTCGCTGAGTTTTGCCCACTCCACTCTTTGCTTGGAGCACGGAGTTCTGGCAAAATTCAGCCAACCGCCGCATGGCAGAGTTTTTCCCTGTGCATGGCTCGCCAATGTTAAGTTGGCAAGCGAGAATTTTCATCCCCTAGCGTGATTTTCGAATGCTAAAATGCCTCCTGTCAAGATTTCTTAATGTGGGAGGTCGTGGCAGGTCGCTACCATTAACGTTGAGAAAGTTGCCACTCTTGTAGAAAATATACCAGAGCAACAGAAATAAGCAGTTACCTCTGGTGTACCACGTGGTGCCATTGGCGTTGATTTTACAGCGTGGAACTAGCTTCCAGCGCTAAAAATCAGTGCGAGCAGTAGTACCACGTGCCAAAATTCTGCCGCTAACGGAAAACCACCGAGTCTTGAGGAGTTTTTAGGGAAGTGAAACACTGCGAGTTCACCCCACTCCTAATATGTTTATTTTTATGTTTTAGAGTTTTATATAGCACATCCTAGACCCGAATATATCAGAGCGCTTTACATGAGCACCAGTTTTGTTACAGATGAACACATCCATTTTTTAAGGCACAGGGAGATTAAGTGATTTGCCCAGAATCACAGGATGTTGAGCGTCGTTGCCGAGACTCAAACCTGGTTCCCCAGCTTCGAGGTCGACCGCTCTAGCCGTAAGGCTACAACCTCTCCCCAATATAGATTGGATGGCAAATGTAAATAGATTGTAATGATCAAAAATAATTATTTTTTCAAAATGTAGTCATGTATGCCTGCATATATTGTGTTAAGCACAAACTTAGATTGAAAACAATTGAAATTCTGAATATAGTAAGGAAAGGAGACTGGTCCATGTTATAATACAGGATTGAGTACAATGAAGATTGGGGGGGCTCTCTGACTAAAACTCTTCTCCTAATGCTGCAAGAAATCAAATTATACACAACCAGGAGTTGTTTCCAAGCTCAGCCTGCACCCACAAAGTTGCCACGCTGGTCTTCTCAAAGAGCCTATATTCATATTTAATATGACCTGAAATGCCTTTTTCAAGGTTAGTGCAGTTAACAGGCTTTATTTAGGTCCCTAAGTAACGATTCACATAATTAATTTCACAGGTATTCAAAATCTCAGTTCAGGATTTTCAGCTGCTAATTATCACATTATGCCTGTTAATCAGAATAAAATGCTCTGAAATTTCCAGTGGAGTGAATCTAATAAGCCAAAAATACCTTGTGATACCCATTAATTCAACACCAACATTTATTAATACACTTAGCTGATGATTAATTAAGGGTGGATAAACAGCAGAGCTACTCAAATATTTTAAACCTTGAACGGCTGGGACTTTTGGGATTGCCTACAAACAATATTCCCCACAAAGAATATTACACAAAGGAATGTTGGGGCATATTACCAAGCAATAGCGATAATTATCGCTATTGCTTGGTTAGCGATAAAAATTTATCGCCGAGCCTCGATGATTTTTATCGCAGATAAACATTGCTATTAGCAAGGTTTATCTCAGAAACGATAAAAATCGGCCGAAATGCATGAATATCGCTGTAAAGTCCGCGATATTCATGCATTACCGAGCGAATGCTCTTAGCCATGTTATCCACCTCCCATTGGATAACATGGCTAAGAACTGCTCAGGGCAGGTGTTAGCTTTTGGAGATATTTGCGCTTAGCGCGAATATCTCCAAAAGTTGGTAATAGGAGATAGTAATGTTAGCGACTGTTTCTAGTCGCTAACAACTTGGCACGCCCACTTTGCATGTCATTAGTGATAAATTTCTCTGACATGCAAAACGGGGCCCAAGATGGTCGCTATCTCCTACTAGCTATCGCTAACTGGTGTTAGCGACAGCTAGGTAATAGGGAGATCATTTTATCTCCGCTTTCTTGGCTTTTAAAGCCAAAAAAGCGGAGATAAATCCCTTGATAATATGCCCCGTTGATCGGAATGGAGAAACATTGCGCATTTGAATGTGACTGGGAGCCACTTTTTAACAAAACGTGAACATTTTCAATTAAAAACAGGTGGAGTTCTTCTCCCAGATGGTTGTTCTCAAAAATTAAAATGTTTGCATTCTTAACGCACATTTTATACAGTTTGTGTAAGGTTCCTAAAAGAATCTATAAAACTACCCCATGTGAACCAACAAGTTATCACACTGGCACTACAGACTTTTATAGCACTTTAACCCTGGGCTATCCAGTCCAATATCAAGTGGAAGTAACTTACAAAGTTTGCTGGCTTAAGCAGAGAACGTACTCCCAACCTGGACGTTGCATTGTTAAAACCAGCTGAGTGAAAGTATACCAGCAAAGAGCTTCTGACCGAAGTCTGTGGTCGCCTCCAAGGAGAGATTTATTTGGGTCCCAGCACAAAGGTCATAGCTGAGGGGTAACAGGTAAACTTGGGAGCGTTTCGTACCATTCTAGCTCAAAGTTTTGGTCTCTGAAGCCTTTTAATTAGCGATCCTGTGAGTCCTAGGAGAAGGCACCACTGTAATTGATACACGATACAGTGATTGCTCTCGCCAACCTAGCTCTTAATTGTGTATCCAAAGGGGTTCTCATTTTATTTAGGATTTTAGTGATGTCAATGACCTGCTCTATGATCGAGAAGTGGGAATCTAGAATGAAATGTAGTGTTTTTGGTACGGTAGGCATTTGCTTTTCTGAATCTAAATTCTGTAACGTCACTATCTGATACATTCCTTATTTTCTTATTCCTCCCATTTACGAAAAACCTGTTTTTACCCATGCACCCATAGATGCAGTGAATTGCTTGTTTAATGCTGCCTTTTAATTCTCATTTGAAGCAGTCAGCGGAACTGCATCTGTGTATCAGCAGCATATAAATGAAAGCCTAGATCAGTTGGAGCTAGAGTTGTCTTTCTTTAACATTGATGTTACCCAGGCTTGTTTGAAGCATTTGCGGCTATGGTCCTGATTCATTGATTACTTTATTTATAATGTGATCGCTTGATGGAGCAAGTTCTCCTGTATGTTTTTCTTCCACCCTTAAACCTTTCCTTCTATCACTTTCTCTACCCTATCCTCTGCTCTCCCCTAACTACAAGACTCCTATGACCAGTCTGAAAAGGTCACCGCTGATTTCGACTACAACTCCTGAGGCAAGAAGCCCCTCCTTTCTGATCTAATAAAACCTAAATCTCATCTCACACCCATAGAAGCCCCTTCCTTGAAAATGAAAAGGACAAAACCGAAGGCTCTCGATGCTTTAGGTTTCCATCCCAGCAGACTGACGCGTCAAAAAATAGCTTAAGCTTGTCCTTACCAGTGACCTGGCTTGCTGCGGAGAGCAATAGCTGCTTGATTGAGAAGCTCCGTCGGACCACCCCAACTTCCCCCTATAAATCCAGACAATTATCAAAAACAGGGGCGTGAGTGAGGTCCTTATGACTCACTCAACATGCGGGTGCAGAATCAGCTCGAAAGAGCAACAACAGACCTGCGATTGAGGAAGGTCAGCGAGAGGCCTGCTGACAATCGGCATCCCCGAGCTAGAGTGCCGGAAGCAGGGATCACGCGTGCTGCAGGCAGCGGAATGAACTAGCGGTAAGCCCTTCCCAGTTATGGTGGAGGCGCCAGCCGGCATCGCTCAGCAATTGAAGGGACTGGAAAGGCACGGAGCCGTAAAGCACTGGTGGGACACCGTGGGTTTAAGTAGGAGATCAGAGCTTGGGATCCACGATACACTGCAGGAACATCCGGGTAGCCCGCAGTGCTGTGTGCCAGACCCACGCAGGAACTGTGGTAAATGGCAGGTGAGGCCAAGATGCACAACCTCGGATAATGCAACAGAGTGAGCCGTAAATATACCAGCTACCCCGGAAGCTTTCTGACCGACATCTTCGGTTTCACTTTCGACTGGCGTATTACAATAACAGCGGTCGGAAGTGAAATGGCTGGTCATTCCGGCTGGCTTCTGTGGGGTTCAAGGATCCAGTCGCCCAGTCAGAACTGGCACGTAATCCCTTAGAGACAGCGTTTCCGCCGTCGGGATACGATATCGATTTTCCCACAGGCTTTTCATGTCGAGCTTTCTGACATGAAAAGCCTGTCGGAAAGCAACTTTGGGGGGCCCTAGTAGGGTCTCCTTCTCCCTGCGGCCTCCAGTTGGGGGCCGAAGGGTGCACCTATGGTGCTTCCCTGTAAATTGTGAGGTGCCTGCCACACAGATCAGGGATTTACACAAATTCCCATTTCTCTATAGGAGCTTGGCCTGCGGGCAGAAACAGCCCACAGCACAAGCTCCGATAGAGAAATGGGAGTTCTGTGGTCGCATTGTAATTTGGTGGTCGAAACCGCCGGCCTACGGTCAGTCGATTCCAACATTGAAACAGTGAGTCCCCCAAACATCATAATAAGGGCCCTAGTTGGAAGAAGTCTGACTGACTAATAATCCTCCTGCCTCTTTCACTTGCCATTACAACTGAAGAATGTGTTCATATCTTTGATGAGAAAGTAAAACGACTGAACTCGTGCTTTTTCTGATTCCAAGAAACATACAAACTTAACTTGTAAAATGAAGGTAAGTTAGGTCCAGCTTGATGAATTTGAGAGGATTTCCTCCTGAAAAGTATCTCTAAGGTGAAGCCCTCTAACCACTTAGCAAATCCAAGTCGGTGGAAAGATGTGACTCTGCTGAAGTCGATCATAAATTTTGAAAATAAGATATTTGCCAAACTAATAGCCAACTGCCTCCTGACGATCTTACCTGCTATTGTCCAGCTAGACCACTCTTGATTCGTGCCAAGAGGACTAAGCGTGCACAACCTCCACACGTTGTTGGCACTCATGCCTACCATTGACCCCCAGCATATTTCCAAGGGCATTGGTTTGCAGCATCAATTTTTGCCAAAAAGTAATATTTCCCGCCATGAAATTCTGTAAATTTGACCATGCAAAATGTGTCCTCAGTCCTAGCAAATAGCATCCTTAGGAAACGCAAGAGCTGCACTACTACATGCAAATATACTGAGTTACTAGTAATACTGGTTCATGGGCACACCCCCATTATGCGAACCCCAGGTACGTGGGCGGGAACAGCCCTCTTTGTCGACAGGATATGGGGGAGCGCAAGAGCACACACACTGCTGTGGGTGACACACATACCCAGATGGGAATCCCAGTTCCTACTGTGCAATTAGAGGCCCCCTCCCACTCTGACACAAGAGAGGGTGCTGGGCTCGGAAGCAGATTGGGGGTGGGATTGATTATTGGTATGTTTTGAAGTCGGAAGGGGCAAGCGGAGAGAGAGAGAGAAAGAGAGAGAGATAGAGAGAGAGACCTCAGGCTGGTCAAATAGATCCCAGGGAAGATCTTTTGACTGGGCATGCAAGAGAGAGAAAGTTGCACAGGGGGCATGAGGGTCAGCATTGGTCCTAATGCAGACAGACTTGAACAAAATGTTGTGAGTGCTTGAAGATTATCGAGCAAGATACAGAAACCATTAAGAATAAACAAAATAAGGCATGCTGGAATGTTATGTAATGCAGATTGTTATCACTATCACCTGGGAGGGTATCCTGCTGCTGAGCAGTTGTGAGCCTAGCCGCACTATGGCCTAATGAGACTTCTCAAAAAACCAGGTCTTTTGTGGAATTCGAGGGAGGGGGAGGCTTTTATGTGTAGTGCAGGTCGTTCCACACTTTAGGAGTGATGTAGGGGAAGGCTCAACCTCCAGATGCATGTGATGTGTGCAAAAAGCAGTGCAGACAAGCGAAAGTGTCTGGAAGGTCTCTGAAAACAGGTGTGATGAAGAGAAATAAGAGAAGATAGTTTTAAGGGAAGGGGGCTTTGGCATAAGCTAAAAGATGATTATCGTTCAGTGAGCTTAACTTGCTTCCAATAAATTTGGACTTTTACACTTAACAAGAGCATGGTTGTTACTTAAGGGTCACCAAAGGGTCACAGATTCAATTCCTGGCTTTCCCTTTGTGAACCCTGGCACTTCATTTGTGACCCATGGCCTCTGGGGCAACAAAATCTGTGCCAGGAACACTGGGGCAGCTCGTCCTTATGGACGACGGTTGGGACTCCAATATCCATGTTTTCTGTCAATCTATTTTATAACCCTAATAGTGAATAATAATATATTATTCACAATTAAGTTAGCAAAAAATGGAGTACAATTAGTTGAAGTATGACCCCACCCTGACAGCAGAGGTAAGTAAAAAAAATGCTTGTAAATATAGGTTGCGTGCATGTGTGCAGGTGAAAGTGTGCTTAAGTGAGAGTGTGTGTGTAAGCATGTGTGTGAGTGAATATAAAGGTCAAATGGCATGTGATGTCACTTCCAGTATCCCTGACCTTTTGGTGAATTGATGTTCCAGAACAAGAGTGGTGTGGTTTCATGTGCCCCAAGCAGTGAATCCTAACATCCCAATGGCTGACATGGTAGGAAAGAGCTGTATGATAACTCTACCGCACATACTGCTGACAAGGGAAAATGCAAATACCACGACTACCGAACAACGCGTTGCCTTTGCAACGTGTGCAGAAGAATGAATGCTTCTAAACTATGCATTCCATTTACAATGCAAGTTGTTACAATGACATGCGTAAGGTAAAGCAGTCTTCAAAGTCCATTGTAGTAAAATATACTATTCCAAAGTCCAGTGGCCCCCTAAGGAATGTAAAGCGTGGCTCAGACACATTTGTTGTTCCATTTGCATTGTTAGGGAACGCATGGGAAAGGAAAGCGTTGTTGTTTCATACAACCTGCTGCAGTACCATGTCATACATTCACCCCACTACAGATATCTGGGCCTAAATCCATCGTTTTTTTGCTCACCATGCCATTCTAGTTTAGACCCAGACATATGCAAATCAGTCTTGACCCTGGCCCAATGGGAACAGTCCAGCCCGAATTGCCAAATGCCATGCAGCGTGCACAATGAAATTCTTTTTATTTATTTGTTTACTTACCTCCGTTAGGCCTAAATCCGGAGTTTACTATCCCCCACTCTGCCCCTCCCCCGCCCTGCGTCACTGCCCCGCAGCACTCCATTTAGGAGCCGCTACTGCCCAAATGGCAGATTTTAACACTGAATTTAACACTGAACAAGATAGTAAAGAGAAAAAGACGTAACCTAAGATGTGTTCACAGCTGCTGGAAAGAATGATTGAAAGGAAAAGGTTGATTATTTATTGTGGTGTGAAACGTTCTCAGTCTTTTTGTCCCTTTATTGTCTGTATTCTTTTAATCGCACAGCACTTTCTAGTGTGTTCTAAATCACTCTTTCCTGTTATTCTAACCATGCTGTGCTATATTTAGGTACTCCCGTTACTCATTAGTGGATGTATATCTCATGGACGTGAAGAAAAACTTAACCCAGAACACCCCTAGTCCCCACCCCCCTACAGCGCCCTCTACCGCATTTATCCAATGAACTCACTCCAGAAAGCGAGAGGATACAAATGTCTAGTGAGACTTCATCTCAAACATAACCGACCAGAAGTTAAAATGTGCCTATTCGTTGATTCGTGGGTAAAATATGTCTACAAAGGGTGGGTAGGAGCCTTTGTACCAAAGATGGTTATTGTGAGAGAGAATATCTGCTGCACGAAATCGATGAGTAAGCAAGGACACCTTGCAGACCTGAAGAGTGCTTGGCTGTTCCAGACAGAGTGGCTGGTATAGAGCCAACTGCTGTATATTCATCTTTAAATGACAGATATGAGTATTTTTCCTGTGCAATGCTTGTTGTGAACTTAATGGCAAAACCAGATGTATTTTCGAGTCACATTTCAGAGCCTTCCGAAGCTCATGTATAATTGTATGCAGAAAGAGGGGTGCACACTTTAGCAGAGGGCAGGTGCCTTCCGGACTGCATTTTAAATGACGAATTAGATGCATATTTAATGCAGAATCCGTGGCTTAAATAATGTTCGCAGGGTAATTAGAGTAATGTGTTACAATTTACAGTAATGAGATGCGCAAAATAGTCTCGCCCTAATTCCTGTGTCCTTGCTGCCACCTAGAGGCAGAATAAACAAATAATGTCCCCAAGTAATATTTTATGTCCTCTGAAAGTCGGCCAGTGGCAGTTTTTGAGCGATCGGCTTTAGAATAAATAACGGTGATTTTTAGGAGAGGAAAAAACGATCAAACAGAGCTGAAATGCATTATACCTCTTACACACAGGGCACTTGTGCAGTCCATCGGCACACGGCCTGAGGCTACAACGTTTAGACATGATGGCACAAAAGAGGTGACACTCTCATGTGAGACACGGATACAAAGATGCGGGGGTTATTTATTTGTGTGTTTTTATATAGCGCGATCTTTACCCGAAAGTGTCAGAGAGCATTTTACAATAGAACCAGTTACATCACATAAGAACTTCAGAGTACATGAATAACATAAAAGATACAAACAGATAAACTCTAAAATCACATAAGAATAGTAGTAAATACATAAGTCTACAGATGCTAGTGGTTAGAGTTACATATATACAAGTTGCAAATTCACTCAAGGCTCCATTTTAAGAATACTTGAAGCGATTAGGGTTGGACAATATTATATTACAAATTTACAGAGTATGATCTTCCCGCCATTGCCGGGGTTCTTGCGGTGCTCATTTAGGGCCCGATTCACAGAACTAACTTAAGACAAAATCCTAAAGTTACTACCATTTTGGTATTCACAGAAGGCACTTACTCATTTCGGTATTCACAGAAGTTAGGAGTCCTAACTCTCACTGCTCCATCACTCCTGCCCCTATTGTAAGGCTCCGGGCCTCTCTCGGCACCATGTCTCTGGTGCCGATAGGTCTCCTAGTCACAGCCCCCCTCTGCCATCTTGAGGGCCTCACGCTGACTGCCAAACTCAGCGTTGTTTGTTGCTCTGGAGACAACAGTCAGCACTGGGGGGTCCGAAGGTGTTCCATCGGAGCTCACCAGTGCTCCCCGGGCCTTTATCGCCTGCAGGATTGCATCAGATGGGGGACTTGGCAGGAGCTCACCCTGTGAACCTCCCGCCGGAGTACCTGAGGTGGATACAGGAGTAACAAAGATCCTGCACAAGGGAAACCCCAAATCAACCAGGGCAAAATGTTCTAACTAGCCCCGCACTGCAGGAAACCACAAATGCCACTCCTGGGTGTTACTCAGCCGCTACATCTCTGGATGGATACAGCCACTCCTACGTTTAGGGAATTACCATCCACTCTAGGTATTACTCACACACCAGCTTCACTGGGGCTTCTCGGTATTTCTCAAGACCAGCTTCTCTGTGAGGGTGAGTCGCTCCTGGACTACAGGGGTTTTCTCTTCTATGTGTTACCCAGGCTTCACAACATTAACTTCTCTGGGTAGCTACAGCCACTCACGCGCTTTTTCAATTTTCATTACCTCCTCGTCCGTTTGCCCGTCCTATTCCTTATCCATGAGCAGCTTGTCTGCTCCACACAATGTTGTACCTAAGGTCAAAATACGCCCCCAATATGTCTCTGCCTACCCAGCAGGCATGAAGGGGGAAGTACGTCACCCTGACAGCTTGTTCTTTTTCTTCTGTGCTGCAGTATGATACCTAGCGGGTCAGAGGTAAGGGGTTTTCTATATTTTATTGTGTATTTTTTGCAAAACTTGCAAGAGCAGTCCTGGTCTGTTTATTTTTCTTGACCCATACTACCTTGCTCCAGCTGGTGTAGGTCCTTCTCTCATGGGTGCGGGGCAAAGCGTTCTATTCCCATGCTTTCACCCTCCACACCCACTGTGTTACCACTTATCTCGGGTGGGGGTGCACCGATTCTGGAGACGCAGAGCATCTTCTTCATTGTTCTCCTGTCTACTCTGGTAGCTCCAATTTTAAATGCGGTTGTTTATGGGGCAGTTTGCTTCTTGCCCCTCGTGGCTCTGCAAGTTTTTGGGAACCATGAGAGTTGTGTTGCATAGATACGGGCAAGTTGCAGTAAGCAGTTTCATTGTGTTTCTGTGGTGGCTATGGAGTCCATGTTGGAATGTGCTGCTGGGGGTGTCGACTTTAGCTGCTCTACGCTTGCTAATTAACAAAGCGATTGAGGCTCATTTCCTGGCCCCTGGAAGCAGGGAATATTTCAGCTAAGGTTCCACTGCCCTGTGTAGTGCTGGACCTTGATGGATCTGAGGATGAGGAGGGGAAGCTTGATCGCTTTGTTCAGTGAGCTGAGCTCTTTTGTCTGTTTACTCATGTCTGGGACAATTTGGAATTGCCTGTGCCTGTGGACCAGTAGGGCGGTGATTTATTTCTTTACCCAATATCAGCGTTCTGACCCGGCATCATTGCCCTTGCACAGTGCTGTTTGCAAGGTGCTGTCCCATGAATGGTAGGAGGTTGACAAGGCTGCTTTCCCTCATTTTCTGGCCAAGTGCTATGAGTTGGAGGGGTTTTCAGACAAATTCCCATAAGTAAATTAAAGTGGACAATCTGATGACTGACCTCTCTTTCCTGGGCATGGTGCTTTCGGATGACGCCCTTCCATCAAATATAGTGGATAAGAAGGTGGAAGGAGCTGTTAAGCCGTCTTACGCCACCTCCAATTTTTTCATCAGGGCTACAACCAATACCAATTATATGGTTCAGTCCCTTCTGAAGGATTTTCAAGCCCTGGCACTGCAGATGAATGGGGCGAGGATACTTCCTCGCTTTTGGCTCTAATGGACTCCAGGCTTCAGGGGCCAGCCTTGAGGCTCATTGTCATATATGGATGACGGCATGGAAGGCAGATGCCTCACAAAAGCCTGTTCTCTTGAAATTACCATTTGATGGTGCAAAGGTGTGTAATCCCTACTTTGAGGATATGTGAAGCAGTCAGGTGAGAACCGGAAGCTAGTGGCTCCAGTACACCCTCCTGGGCCATGGTTTTGGTTATCGTCGCACCTTTGCTTTTCCTCAGGCTAGGGGTGCTGCCCACCCTTTTGGAGGCAGAAGTCATGGGCGGGGGACCCCTAGAGGTGATAAATCCCACTCCCAGTCTGCGGGTGCCTCCTCCACTCCTTCTTCAAAGCAGTTACTATCACTCCCCCCCAGTTGATGGTCGTCTTCGCTTCTTTTGTCATCAGTGGAGGGGGATAGTGTTTCGGATGTCTGGGCAGTTTAGACATTGACCTCCGGTTACCGTATAGACTTTTCTTCCTGCCAGGTATTCTAGGAGACTCCTCTGCCCCAGAATCCTGTGACTGAGAACTGCGTCATTATTCCATCCTTTTTCTGGTGTGGAAGAAGGACACCTCAGACTTATGCCCCATGTTGGATCTGAAGGGAGTGAATTGGCATATTCTTCATCAAGGCTTGCAAAAGGATGACCCCACAGTCTATCCTTCAGCTGGTGCATCGGGAGCTTCCTCACCTCCATCGACTTGATGGATGCCTACCTGCATGTTCCCATCAATTTGGCGGATCAGCAGCTTCTGGCTTTGCAGTGGGCTCCGAGCACTGCCAGTTCCAGGTGCTTCCTTTCAGTCTTTCACCAGCGCCAAGGGTTTTTACGAAACTTTTGCCCCCATCCCACCGGTAGGTATTTTCCATTCTCTAGGTTTTCAAGTCTATCCTTACCTTGATGATTGGCTGATTGACTCTCCTTCTCTTTCTCAGGCTACGGAGGAGGTGCTTCGGGTCTGTCATCTTCTGAAGTCTTTTGGGTTTTTTCATCATCTACAGGAATCCTCTCTACGCCCTTCTCAGTCTCTGAAGTTCATCTGCCCATCTCCTGGCTGGATATAGGGATGGTGTTCCTGTCTCCAGAAAGACAATGGACTCTATTCCAACACCTTTCCTGGGTTCTGTCCCAATTTCAGGTGTCCATCCGTCTCTGGCTGCGTAGTCAAGGGGAGATGGCCTCCACTCTGCATGTGATTCCCTGGGTCCATCTTCATTTGTATCCCCTGCTGCATCATTTTCTGTCCCAGTGGGATCCAGTTTTCTCATGCTTATAAGGCTCTTATTCCCCTGACCCTGGAGATCCAGGAGTCTCTCCAGTGGTGGTTGTACCCTCACAATCTGTCCTGGGGCTTCGATCTTGTTTCTCCTCCCTCTGTGGTTCTGATGACCAATACGAGTGCCTTGGGGTGGTGGGCAGGTCTGGAAGCTTCCAAGGCCCAGGGCAGGTGGTCCCAGTTCTGGGCTCTCCAGTCCATGAACTGGACGGCATTGATGGCAGTGTGGCAGGTATTTCTTTGGTGTGCTCCTCTTCTTCGGAACCGTGCTGTCTGTATTCAGACCGACAACCAAGTTGTTCATGTCTATATCTATTGGCAAGAGGGGATGTGCCAGTCTCTGTTTCTTCTTTCTCAGAAGATCGGTCTGTGTGCCTAGAGGAATCTCCTCTGTCTCTCAGTGGTCTTTGTTGTGGGGATAGAGAATGGGCCTGTGGATTCTTTGAGCAGGGTTTTCCCATTGTCTGTGACCATGTGTCTGTCGGCTCTTCTTTTCCAACAGATTCTCTCCAGAATCGTCCTTCCTTGGCTGGGTCTGTTTGCCTCGGAGCGGATGGCCCTTCTCCTTTCTGTTTTGCAGTCTGATTCCCTAGAGGTTGGCCTGGACAATATATGTTTTCTCTATCCCATGGTCCCAGGGGCTCCTGTTTGCCTTTGCCCCATTTCCCTTGATTTCCAGGGTCCTCAGGAAAATTCGGGTGGACCGGTCGGGGGTTCTTCCGGTTGTTCCAGAGTGGGCCCACAGGCCCTGGCTTCCCCTTGTTTGGGCTTTGTCTGTGTGTCCCCAATGGAGGTTTCCCATCCATCCCACTCCCCTGCTTGCTCCTCTTCTGAGCTCATCCTCTCTCCTGTGCCTTTATCTCCCAATCCAAGTCTTTTCCCCCCAAAGTTGGGAAACATCATATTGACTGCTTGCTATACGCAGATGATTTGGTATTACTGGACTGTAATCCAATTGGTCCGCAGAGGAAATTAGATACTTTTGCAACTTATAGTAAGCAGAACCAGCATTGCCACAACTTGGAAACTACCAACAGTTTGAATCTCGAGAAAAAAGGTAAAGAAATTCAGTTGGCACTTAGATAAACGGGAGGTGGAGCAAGTGGACCAATATAAATATCTGGGTCTGACTTTTATGAAGAACCTGAACTGGGACTTGCATCAGGATAATATTAAGCAGAAGGCCCTATTGCAATCCAGTTGCCAATCAAGATTTAATAGTAGTGTTGGGGGGCTTTCTCATACGCCACTATTAAAGGCTTACGAAGGGAAGATTCCCCAATGGGTCTGTATGGGGGAGAGGTTTTTTCCCTTGATCTGATAGATAAATGGTATAGATTAGAAAGGGCAGTACTTAGAAGGCTTTTATCTCTCCACCAGGGCACTATGGTACAAGCAATAAGGAGAGAGTGTAAGTTAGCTTCCTGGAACCTGATTTCCTTTACTTGTTCCCTAAGATATTTTAACACACTCTCTGCTGATGACGAAGTATTAAAAAATTGTATTGGGTAGAGATCCAAGGTAGCGAAAGAAGGTGGGCAAAGGATGTAAGAACCAGATTAATTGCCCTTCGGAACCTCCATACAGATATTGGTACAATTACATCCTGGTACCCCTTCCCAGGAGAGCAGGTGTTAAAAGTGTCTTTTGCCCTGGTGTCCGAAACCAACGACTAATTTTACCTGAGCAAGAAACAATCTATCAGCTTTTCACTTCCTGCTCTGGGTCAGGATACTGTATTTCCTCATTTGTTGAAGCTACCAGATCCAGGGTTGCAAAATGAAATATTAAGGGTCAGGGTGGGATGTAATCCATTCTACTCATCCCACCAAAACAGAGCCTGGGTCAAGGATAATAGTGGCCTCTGTCCCTGCCCCTTGAATGTAAAAAGTTCCTTGATGCATATATTAATGGATTGTGTTTTTAATTCGGAAAATCGAATTAAGTTTTTAAGACCTCTCTTTTTAAATATGATACTCTCCATAGAGTAAAAGCTGTGAAGTTGTTATCAGAAATGAGCTATTTAGATGTGGCAGTTGGAATTGCTCGGTTTTTACGGCCAGTTAAATAGAATTTTATGATTAATTATAATGTAAGGGGGTTGCCGGGTAGCAGGATGGGACTTTTTGTTGATTTTAATTGTTAACTGTGTTTTTAGAATGTTTTATTGACAATTGTCTGAATAAACTTATTTTCTACCTGTGCCTCTGGCTGTGAGTATGACACTTGAGAGGCTGACCTTGTTCGCTCAGGGTTGTTCACTTAGGGTTGTTCGCTTGAGGTGGCACAACATATCGTTATGTTATGTTATGTTATGTTATATGGGACTTTTATAGCGCAACGGCTACTCCAAAGGAGTGTCCCGGCGCTTTGTGCTCCAGACCTTGAAAGAGACTGGAAAACATAACAGTAAAAAACAGAAACCTAATAGAGCGAGGCACACTAACCAGAAAACAGCCAAGTCTTTAGACCCTTCCTAAGGGCAAGCAAATTAGATGTAGCCCGCAGAGACAGTGGTAGGGAGTTCCATAGCTGAGGGGCAAGGAATCTGAAGGACCGACCGCCCAGCCGGGCCCTCTTGATACGTGGCACCACCACCAAAGCCAATGATTCCGATCTTAAGGATCGTGCAGGCCGGTAAAAATCCAGCCTCTTCTGGAGGTATTTTGCACCATTGGCATGCAGGGCTTTATGGGCTAAGGTCATAGCCTTAAACATTATCCTCTTCCGTATAGGAAGCCAATGGAGGGATAGAAGTAGATTTGAGGCACTAGTACGGCGATGCAGGCCAAAAATCGCTCGTGCTGCAGCGTTCTGAGTCACCTGCAAGCGCTGTAAGAGATATTCTGGCAGACCCAGATACAGCACATTAGCATAATCCAATCTGGATCCTATAAGTGCCTGAACGGTTATTCTCCGATGTTCCTCGGAAAGTAGGGGAAAGAACTTTCGAAGCATCCTGAGGATCCCGAAACACGTTCCTGTAAGAGTAGCCACCTGGGATTTGAGCGAAAGCTCATTGTCAATTTTTACTCCCAGGTTCTTAGCCCATTTAGATGACTGAGCTGGGGGGGAACATGTCAGCGGGCCACCAACCATGCCAATCTGGTTCCGATGGGCATCCGAAGAAAAGTATCTCGGATTTATCCGAGTTACACTTGAGGCTGTTTCGTTGAAGCCAATTAAAAACAGCCCCAAGGCACTCACGGATACTTTCCCCATTGAAGTCTTCACCCTTGTGACAGGTAAACAGAAGCTGGGTGTCGTCAGCATACGAGACGATCCGGGCCCCAAAGGACTCCGCCAGTGCCGCCAGAGGGGTCATGAGGATGTTAAACAGAGTAGGGCTCAATACTGAGCCCTGAGGAACTCCGACTCCCAATGGCGGCATCTCGGCAGATCCAGATGGGACCCAGATCGTCTGTCGGCGGTTGGCTAGGAAGGAACAAAACCAGTTGAGCACCGTCCCCCCAAGACCGATGTCATGTAGCCTAGTGAGGAGATCCTCATGGGGGACGGTGTCAAACGCCGCCGACAGGTCTAACATGACTAACATCACCCTGCCTCCGGTGTCCAGCACCTCCTTCACAGTCTCAGAGACTTCCAGGAGCACCGTCTCGGTGCTTAGGTTCGATCGAAAGCCCGATTGGGATTCATGGAGCAGCTCGTTTGACTCCAGGAAGTTGGAGAGCACGCTGTGAACGTGTTTCTCCAAGATTTTGGTAAGTGCTGGAAGGAGCGAGATCGGCCTGTAATTAGATGGCACTTCTGGGTCCAGGTTGGGCTTCTTAATGAGAGGAATAACCATAGCCTGTTTCCAAGGAAGAGGCAGGGCTCCCTGACTCAGGGAGAGGTTAAGAATGGGATTGGCTAAGGGGTTGACAACATCTGCCATTCTCGCTAGAAATTTTGCTGGGCACGGGTCGCACGGTGAGCCCGATTTAAGGTTCCTCATCAGAGCAAGAGAGGCGGACACCGTAAGGGGCGGGAAATCTAGCAGGACTGGGCCCACAGTCGGCAGAAGAACTGTCTCGCTCGGCAAAATCTGAGGATCAGCCGTTGGTCTAAGAGGAAAGGAGTCCTGTATTTGCCTAATTTTGGTGGTAAAAAAATTAGCAATAGTGTTGGCCCAGGTCTCCGCCTGGGCATCCTGGGCTGAGGGTAAACGCGGGGTGGTAAATTCTCGAACAATTGAGAAAATCTCCTTACATGAGTTTGCTGCTTCCTCGATTCTTTTGGCCAAGTAGCATTTCTTGCCCTGAAGAATTAAATCATGATAGGATTTCATCCTAGACTTATAGATCTCCCGTTGTCTCGCAGGCCTTCAAACCTGAAGTCTTACAATCGTCATTGGAAGAACTTTGCTTCTTGGTGCCAATGAGGAGGGTTTGTCTCCTGTCTCCTGTTTCCTGTGATCCTGTCAAGGCATTGGATTTTTGGAAGGATGGATTTGCAATGTGTTGGTGCCCAATGGGTCACCATTCTGGATTTCAGGGGCTCTAGTTTGGCTTCTGTGTCTCCTTTGGTATGCACCTGTTGCAGAGCTTTTTGCTTCAGTGCTCTCCGGTCCCCACCTGGGACCTCCCTTTGGTGCTACAGGCTCTTACTGATCCCACTTTTGAACACTTGGTTTCCGTTTACCTTAAGTTTCTTCCTGTCAAAGTTATTTTTTTGGTGGTGGTTTCTTCTGATCACAGGGTTGGTGACCTTAGGGCTTTGTTTGCTTCTCCCCCTTTTCGTGTTTATGTCCAGAAAGGGTGATTTTGCACCCACGTCAGTTGTTTCTACCCAAAGTCTTGTTTGACTACCACTCTCAGGAGGATATTGTCCTTCCAGTGTTTTATCCTGATCCTTCTGCTCCTGAAGAGGTGGTTTGCCATTCTCTGCATGTGTTGCGAGCTCTTTGCATCTATCTGGATCGTACACGTAATTTTCGACAAGTTGATTCAGTGTTTGTGATGTATTGTCTCTCTGAGAGGGGCCTTAAGCCTTCTTTGTCCACTCTTACTGATCGGGTGAAGTGTGCTTAGTTCTTGTCTTACGAGGTTGCCCAACTTCCTCTTCCCTCCTCTGTCCAGGGGCAGTTGACTCAGGGGTGTTTCCTCCTCCAGGACAATGTTTAAGGGGGGACCTCTGCAGGACATTTGTAATGCTGCTATGTGGGCCTCTTCCTATACTTTTGTTTCTCACTACCATATTCAGTTGGGGATGCGGCCTCCTCTGATTTTGGCACTCATGTTTTGTCTGCTGGGCATAATCTATTATTTGCTCTGTTCTTTTCATTAAAGATATCAAGTATGTGGCATCTTCTTTGGTTTCAGTGTGCATCAATCACCATGCGCTTGGGTATGGGCTTATGGATAAGGAATTGGACGGAAAAAGGGACGAGAACGTAATGCCTGGTTACTCACTGGTAATCTTCATTACTCCGAGTCCTGGTTTTCCTGTTCCATCCCTGGGCCCCTCCCTCCCTCCCTGGTTTTGGAGATTGTTTTGGTTTTCTTTAAAGTTTCTTTGGTATTCTCAGGCTGTCAGGGTGATGTACTTCACCCTTTATGCCTGCTAGCTAGGCAGCACCATATTGTGGGAAGAATTTTGACCGCAGCTAAGTAAAGGGAAAACCAGGATTCGGAGTAATGAAGGTTAGAAAATGAGTAACCAGTCATTCCTAGGTATTACCTGTACCTACTTCACAGGGACTACTCTGTGGTTGAAGTGGGCAAGACCTAATTAGAACAACAATCCCAATCTTTTTTTTAAATTTACAGAAACAGTTCCCATACTTTTTGGTAAAAAAAAAACAACCGGCCCTGGACGGTTAAGGACGACCTTCGGATTCCTCTATCTGGAAGGGAATGGGGTCTCCTGTACTAAGAAGCAAAGGAAGAACCAGACAGCCAAAAAATAAACAAGTCGTCTCACCAGGATGCCTGTTAACCTCTTCGCTGCAGGGGTAATTCCCCCACGGTGCGTGGGTGGGAGGGTGAGCACGGCGCCGCGATTCTCCTGATGAGCCCAGTTCGTCATGAGTCACAGTGGAGCTGTGCTCATGACAAGCTGGGCAAGTCACGACCCCGCCCACTGATTAATTCTCCCGCACAGGCGGGAAATTAATAGCGCCTGGGCGGCGCGCAGCCGTTATGATGAGCCAAGCTCGTCATGAGCACAGCTCCACTGTGACTCATGACGAGCTGGGCTCGTCATTAGCGTCAAAGAGGGTAACTCACAGAAATGTAAACGCATGCAGGTGGTTCATCAGCAAATCTAAACACTGATTGGGCGCCAGTATGTTGCTTTAACTGAAGGAAATAATTTTAAGCTTTGTGGTGACAAAGCTATCATTTTTTTTGAGTGGCAACACATGTGTGTTAGCAGGCGCGCAACACCCATTGGACTCAAAGGGCTTCAGCCCCCCCATAGTGTGTGGCAGCCCAGGATGAGACAGCTTCCTGGGCACACACACAGCCACCCCCGAGCACTTCACAGGTCTTTAAAAGACCATTTGCATGTTAAGGAGGCCTTGCTGTTGTTTCACCCCTTTTAATAGCCCCTGCAGCTCCACTCTGCATGGTGCTTAAAGATTCACCCCCCCGAAATGTTTTCTTAGCCCTCCCCCCGAAATTTGGCTCTAGTTGCGACTCTGTGTGTTAGTATCTGAGTCCTTGAGTATGTATTTCCAATTTAAACTTACAAAAAAGGGTTACTATAGATATAATGTAATAGCAGCATATTAGAAATACATATATTGTTTGAATTTGAAGGCACTTATTTTATATCTTGAACACTAAATCACTTTGCACGTTAGCCATCCCAACTTATATCGTTTATATTTTTTTTCAAATAATGCCTCACATGAGTGCTGACAGTTGCAACCTGCAACCTTGTAGCATTATAAATAAATATGCCACTATTACCCAATGCACCAACCAGGATTCAGTTCTGTGTCTGTCTGGTTACACACATAAACATTTGCAGTGATCGCATTAACCAACTGAGCTTTCATAAGGTAGAAGAGTGCATTTCCCACCTTCTATTTTAATGTGCATTTATTATTCTTTTAATGTGTGTGTTTATTACATTTATATGTATTCATCTGAAGGTGAAAGGCCAACAAAATAATGATAGCCACTTTGCTGGATTTGCTCCTTCACTCACCCCACCCCCATTGCACTCAGGATCCTAATTCCCAAGGACATTGACACGTATTTGTCGAAGTAAACATGAACAAAATAAGAAAGAGAAACGAAAAAATTAGGCTTCAAAAGTGTTTTTTTTTATTTTCACCTCATATTACACTCGGCCTTGCCAGTGAGTCCAGTTTGAAAAAATATGGCATTAGATTTTCTTTTACAACACAGTTTTCCAAGCTGATTGGCTGAAAAGCTATATATTTGACAGGCAGTTATGAAAACATACATAACATATTCCAATTTTATAGGGTTTGGCAGAGTCCCCAAGAGCATTATTCCTCTACAGCAGCAAGTCTAGGATGTGTTGATAATAAAATTGCATATTGCTCTCTTTGAGTTGCATTCAAGAGTTATACCTCCCTGGGCCATTTGTGTGAAAAAGGAACACTCGCAGCCCTGCAGGTTACAGGCAACTCCTGAAGCTAAATTATATTTTGCTGTTCACACACTCCTTTTGCCCTAGCTGTAAGGTCATTCATGAGGATATCTGTTGCAATCGGCTGCCCTCTTGCAGCTTCTTGTGGTGATGCTGTATGGTGACATCCTACAGTTGTCTTAATATAGCACCAACCCTGTCGCTGCAGTTGTCGATGAGTCCCATACGGCCCTTCTTGTCTTGCACATTCTGGTGGATCATGCATCTCTGATGATGGAAAAGGGTTCTGATTTAGAGTTTGGCTGACAGGGTAATCTGTCACAAATGTGGTGAAGTACCCTGCCCACCAAAAAGCGAGGTCCACCCCTACACTCCCAGTTAGAGATAGGCAGACCGTAAGTATTTCATCGAAGGAGTCGCTGTGAGAGAACTCCCGCACTAGAGGGTAATGGGAGAGCAGGCGCGGTTCGTCCATTGGGGCGTGGGGGCGTAGCCCCCCCTGCCCGACGCCGCCCTCAGCTCCCTCATGACAATCATGTCAATGAATCAACATGACGTCAGACCGCCGGGCGGGCGTCATGTTGATTCATTGACATGATTGTACGGACGGCAAACACAAGTACGCATGCGTGGGGACGGAGGGTGAATTTTTACCCGTGCCCACGCATGCGCACTTGTGTTTTGGCGGCGTTGGGCATGCCCATCAGGAGCCCTAATGGGCGTGCTGTGGGCGAGAGGGTACCTGTGCCCCTGGCACCAGGATTGGCCAGGGGCGCTGTGAGCCTGTGACGTGTGCGGGACCGGCAGCAAGGTAAGAGTGTGTTTTTTTCGGTGTTCCAGTAAACTAGCTTGCACAAATGACTTGAGATAGTACAGTGTGTTAATGATGTATGGATGCAGGATGGGTGGGTGGATGGATGGATGGGTGGATGGATGGATGGCTGGGTGGGTGCATGAATGAATGAATGATGTATGGATGCAGGATGGGTGGGTGGATGTATGGGTGGATGTATGAATGATATATGGATGGATGCTTGCATGTTGGGTGGATGCATGATGGATGGATGGGTGGATGCATGAATGAATGATGTATGGATGCAGGATGGGTGGGTGGATGGATGGGTGGATGCATGAATGATGTATGGATGGATGCATGCATGAATGATGTATGGATGGATGCTTGCATGATGGGTGGATGCATGATGGATGGATGGGTGGATGCATGAATGAATGATGTATGGATGCAGGGTGGGTGGGTGGATGGATGGGTGGTTGCATGAATGATGTATGGATAGATGGATAGATGCATGGATGCATGCATGATGGGTGGATGCATGATGGATGGATGGATGCATGAATGATGTATGGATGGATGCATGCATGGATGCATGCATGATGGGTGGATGCATGATGGATGGATGGATGGGTGGATGGATGGATGGATGGGTGGATGGATGGATGGGTGGGTGCATGAATGAATGAATGATGTATGGATGCAGGATGGGTGGGTGGATGTATGAATGATGTATGGATGGATGCATGCATGAATGATGTATGGATGGATTCTTGCATGATGGGTGGGTGCATGATGGGTGGATGCATGAATGAATGATGTATGGATGCAGGGTGGGTGGGTGGATGGATGGGTGGATGCATGAATGATGTATGGATGTATGGATGGATGCATGGATGCATGCATGATGGGTGGATGCATGATGGATGGATGGATGGATGCATGGACGCATGCATGATGGGTGGATGCATGATGGATGGATGGATGGATGCATGAATGATGTATGGATGGATGCATGCATGGATGCATGCATGATGGGTGGATGCATGATGGATGGATGGGTGGATGGATGGATGGGTGGGTGCATGAATGAATGAATGATGTATGGATGCAGGATGGGTGGGTGGATGTATGAATGATGTATGGATGCATGCATGCATGATGGGTGGATGCATGATGGATGGATGGGTGGATGCATGAATGAATGATGTATGGATGCAGGGTGGGTGGGTGGATAGATGGGTGGATGCATGAATGATGTATGGATGGATGCAAGGTGGTTCGGGCTCGTTCGCTGCGCTCGATCGCTGTGGTGCAATATGCAAATTAGTTTACGCCCCTCCACTTTCAAATGTCACCAGCCGCCCCTGGGGGAGAGGATGTAGCCTTACGGCTAGAGCTGTCGATCTCGAAGCTGGGGTACCTGGGGCCATATTATTAAGAAAGGGCGATACATTATCGCCACTTTTATCGGCAGGAAACTGCCGCTAAAGCGGCGATAATGGGCTTGATAATATGCCCTGGGCTTCTATGGGAATTCACAAGGGCATATTATCAAGCCCATTATCGCCTCTTTAGCGGCAGTTTCCTGCCGATAAAAGCGGCGATAATGTATCGCCCTTTCTTGATAATATGGCCCCGGGTTCGAGTCTTGGCAATGACGCTCAACATCCTGTGATTCTGGGCAAATAACTCAATCTCCTCGCGCCTAACAAAAATGAATGTGTTCTTCTGTAGTGAAACTGGTGCTCATGTAAAGCTCTCTGATACCCGATATCACGGGTCTAGTTTGCGCTATATAAAACTCTATAAAAAAAGAAAAGGGGGTCATTCTGCTTTTTGTTTACAGAAACCAACTCCTGCTTTGAGAGTTTGTTTCTGAAGAGCAAAAACTTTAAAAAAAAATTGGTGAACAGCCATCAAAAGTGTTGGCAGCTTATTGTTAAAAAAGAATGGAACTGCAGTGAGAGCGGTTCCTTCCAATGTAAAGGGAGGATGGCTGGCCAGCGGTAATCTTTAGATTTGCCAGGCTGTTGCCCATCAGAATAGTGGAAGTAATGTCCTCCACAACCCTAATAAACGAAGGACCATCAGTCAAACCATACATCAGTCCCGAAAAATACTCTAAACTCCTTATAGTTAAGTTTCATCTTGGGCAGCAAAACCTTTGACATAGTTCATCTACAAACACTCGACTCTGAACAATTTATGGTTTTCATTTTATTTCTACTCCAGTCCACAAAAAACAACCTAATATCACTGCAAGGACTAAGAATTTTCAAATCGACAGTAAATCCGTAAAGACTTGGCAGAATGTGTGTTCCTTCCCAGAAGGTAGAAGAGGTTTACGTGGAGTCCTCCAATGGAATTATTTTGATGGAAGTGGAATATTTTCCTCATCTACAGAGAATGCGGAAGGCCTAAAAAACGGAATAATAAATGACGTTGACCTACTTTAAACCTCTAATCAGGCCAGAGGAAAGACACTTGTAAATGCTCGAAGGGATGGGGAAAAAATATATCTGTCTTCAGCGTCTGAAAGAAGAAAAAATGAAAAGGAAAGGCTTTCCTAAGTACCGGAAAAAGTGAGCTGTTCGCACCAACAATTGAAAGGAGCATTTTAAAGCAACATACATCCCATATTTTGAAAATATGAAGATGCCAAATGTTTTACTCTGTTCACCTTTCTTTTTACCTTCGATCTAAGGTTAACCCTATAGGAAAATATTAGGTCGCCCCCATGCACTCCGGGTCGAGCATAGAGGAGCACGCGGGTTCAGGACCTATCTTCGGCATGGCTGAGTTACTTTCTCTTCAGCCCCTGATGTGCAATGCATGGGACACCTGCCTCCTCGAGGTTCATTGTAATGCTTGCTGAATGCATCTGTGGTCCTCGTACAACTACTGCATATTGGTACGAAGCACAGAAAAAAATTGGGTGGTAATTTCTGGGTTTATCAATACATTTGCAGTCCTTCAAGGGCCTGGACAGACAGACCAAATGTGTATCAAGTGCTGCACAGTAATATCTGCTGCCCCAGAAAGGGGGCACAAAAAATATACCCTCCTCCTTCCGCAACGCATAATGCACACCTGAACAGCGCCGCCGGCCACAGGTGGTGTAAGAAAGCGCACATTATGTACTGTGTATTCACCTCGTGCGGTATCAGTATGGGCACTTCCAAGGCTTTGCACTCAATGCCCAGCCCCCTCCCCTACGCCGCCCCCTCCCCAGGAAGTTTCATAACAGCAGAAATATGACCTAGTAGTTTCCATTACTGGTGCTATTGATTCCCCGGGGGCTGCGAGTGGTCCAGAGATATTATCAGGCTGGATAGAGGTCTTCACCTGCACGAGTATCGACCTCTTGCATTGTTTTAAATTAGACCTCATAGCTACAGGGTCAAAAGACGAGAGACAGTAAACAACAGTACACTGGCCAATGCCTATTGAGGTTAGTATAAAGATGCTAAGGGGGGGGGGGGCTTCCCATGAACGACAGGACACTGTAATGTGCAGCACGTATATTTATTTATATTACTCAGAGAGCGCCGAGCCGGTGCCAGTCTGCTCCGAGGCTCGCGCGCTAATGGATAGGATGCGCGCGCATCCTAAGATGGCCGCCAGCACGTCGCGTCATGACGCGACGTGCATACACTAGAACAGCAACTCTACATATCTCCCTTTTTTCCAAACACTGAAACACATTTAACTTAACCGCCGTTCATATCAAAGTCTCGAAACCTGGCTGGTCTCACCACTGCTCTTCCCCTGCGGGTCAGTCTCACCGGGGTAGCCATGGCCTCTCTCTCCAGAGTCTCTGCGCTACCTCCCTTATCGTTCTGCGCGGCCAGGCTCTCCGCCGGTTCACTCCTGCTCCTCTCTCTCTCCGCTCCGGGGCTTCTTCCATTGCCTTGCTCCTCATTGACTTCTTCATTCCCCAACTCCGTTTCTGGTTCCAATTGCTCATCTCCTGCCTCGGGCTCCTACGCACCTTCCAGGTCTTGTCCTTCTTTATGCCACCGTAGTACTTTGTTGCATCTCGCCATGCGGTCCTGAGACCACACGTTGCCGTCACTCAACAGGGCCGCTCTGTCATATACCTTCTTCACCTGCAGGGGTCTACTATATTTGCTATCCCCCTTCCTTTGCATTGTTGCCAACTTGACTCGCACCCATTCTCCTTCCTCTAGTCCAGTATCTTTCACATTCCTTCGCTTGTTGTAGTGGTTTGTACAGACGGCTTGTGCCTTCTCTAAGTTTGCCTGGACCACTGCAGGGTACCATTTGCTCATTAGGATTTTCTCCTTCCATACCCTATTGTCCTTTGTGAATGGGTCATGTCCCCTCAAGATTTGGAAGGGGCTATATCCAGTTCCTGTGGGCGTGATTCTGTACGCCCATATCATTTGCCATATTTCCTTCTCCCAGTCTTTGTTATTAGATATCGCAGCCTGAACAGATCCCATCACCACACAGTTGAACCGTTCAACCAGTCCGTTCCCTGCCAGGTGATAGATCGCTGTGTGTTTGGAGAGAATACCATTTCTTTCCATGAAGCTGGTCCACTTGTCTGAGGTGCACTGAGGACCATTATCACTCAGGATGGACTTAGGAATGCCCTCTCTCACGAATGTGTCACTCAAAAACTTTAATATTGTCTCTGTGTCCATTACTTCCTCCACCTTCTCCTCCGGCCATTTCGAGTATCTGTCCACAAGGACACACACATACTTCGGAGTGCCTTGTCCATCCAGGATGGGACCCAATATGTCTATGGACAGCTCCTCCCATGGGTTCTGTGGAAGATTAAATTTGCCCAGCGCCGGGCGCAGTGGTGTGAGTGTCTTGTCTGCACCTTGGCACTGTGGGCAATCTCGGACATATCGTTCCGCTCTTAGGTCCATACCTGCCCACCAGTAGCCTTGCTTAGTCCTTAGTTTCATTTTGTCTATTCCCAAGTGGCCTTCATGGAGTGTCGCTAGTAGCCTGGGAATTATGCCGGCTGGGGGAATGACCTTGTCCCCCCTATAAACAAACACTACTCGGTCGTCTACCGATAGTTCTTCCCTGTCTTCATAATACATCCTCAGATTTTCACTGATTCGTTTTTTCACTGGCCATCCTTGTACTATGTTCGTTTTTACTTCCTGTATGGTTGGGTCCTCGTCGTATGCGTCCTTCCACTCCTGGTTGCTTATGACCACCTCTTGGTCCTCCATTTGGGCCACCATCTCTTCCCTGCACACTTGGTCATCTCCTCCAGGTTCCATGGCTGCGCTCTACTCAGATAGTCTGCCTCTTTGTTTTGGCTGCCAGGGATGTACTCTACATCATATCTGAATTCCAGGAGTTTTAATGTCATTTTTGAGATTCTGGGGGTGGCGCTTGCATGCCCACTAGAGGTTAAGACTTTCACTAGGGGCTTGTGGTCGGTCTTCAACTGGAAATGGGTGCCCCACAAGAACTGTCTGAATCTCGTCATTGCCCACACTAGAGCCAGCATCTCCTTCTCAATGACACTGTATTTCTTCTCTGTGTCGCTCAGGGTGCGAGATGCAAAACTTAGCGTGTCCATTACTCCTTGTCCTCGGTCTTGCATCAACACCGCGCCCAAGCCTTTATCGCTGGCATCCGTTGTGAGTACCGTCCTTCCTTGAGGGTCATATCCTTGCAAAGGTATTGCGCCTACCACATCTTTCTTTATGTTTTCGAATTCCCCTTGCGCTTCCGCAGTCCAGCAGAACACCGAACTCTCTCTTGTTAACTTCCTCATGTGGTGCGTCTTGGTTGCGAAATGCTGCACGAATTTACTATAGTACTCGGCCATCCCCAAGAACGACCTGACTTCTTCTTTACTGGTGGGTGGGGGTGCTTCGCAGATCGCCTTCACATTGTCCGCCTTGGGAGTGATCCCTTGCACACCGATTTCATGCCCTAAGTAGGTCACTGATTCCATGCCCAGGCGACACTTTTCCCACTCCGCCGTGAGGCATTTCTCTTCCAACGCTCTCAGCACTTTGGTCAGCTTGGCGTCGTGGTCTAGTTTGTCCCGTCCCATCACCAGGATGTCATCCTGAAAATACTGGATGCCGTCTATGTTCTTGAACAGCTGGTGCATCAATTTCTGAAACACCGCCAACGCCAACGCCAGTCCAAATGGCATTCGTCGGAATTGGTAGCACCCGAAGGGGGTAATGAAGGAAATCAACCTCCTGCTCTCTGGGTGTAACGCAATTTGATGGTATGCTGAGGTCAAATCAATGGTAGAGTACCACTTGACCCCTCTCGTCTTGGCTAGCATCTCTTCGATTCTTGGTAAGGGAAACTTCTGCACCACGATGCTCTTATTTAACTCGCACAGGTCCACGCATAGTCTGACCCTTCCGCTGGGTTTCATGACCACCACCAACGGCGCCAGCCACTCAGCACACGTGATCGGTTCAATGATTCCTCATCGTTCTAACCCATGCAGTTCTGCTTGTACCGCCTCTTTCACTGCCAGTGGTACATTTCTCACCTTGTGAGCCACTGGTATGGCGCCTTCCTTGAGGATGATTTTGTGAGCGAACTTCTCGAGCTTGCCCACCGCACCTCCAAACACTTTGGGGAACTCTTCCTTCCATTTGTCCAGGTTCGGCCACACCTCCGGCTCGGTGAGGAGGATCTGCTCCTTACCTCCAGGGTCTAGTTTGATGCCCAGGTCGCCCTGGTCTAACCATCCTAGCACCGATGGTCCTCTTTCCGATATGTACAATTTGCAGTTGGCGGTGCTGGAGTTCTGGACTTTTTGGTTCCGTCCAGAGGTGTCAGGGAAAACACCCGAAGACCCCGGAGTTCAACCTGTCTCGGTGCACAAACAAACAGAAACACGGGCTTCTCGATGGTGGCGTCAAAGACCAAAGGTTTATTACTGCAGGGACACAGAAGTCACAGAAACTGCACACGGGCAGTGTCTAGGAGCCTGTTCAATTTGTACAAAGAGGGTTGTTCCTTATATACTAAATATTCTGCTCGGGGCAAATTCTTTACAAGTTACCACAGTTCTAAACATTCGTGTCTTAAACAATAAATATTTGGCGTTGCACAGGAATCGTCAACAGTATCTGATGTCAAAACATTACGAATGAGGGGTTCCCACTAGTCCATCATAATCCCATGTCAATTCTTCATTCAAGACCCGGACCGCCTCATCGTAAATTTCGTCACCTCCCCCTAATAAAGGCCCAGAAGGAAAGGAGCAGAGCCAGGTGTGGAAGATAGAAAGACAGGATAAGAGATGTTTGTGGGTCGTAAATGGGCACGGTTACCAGCTTCGGCCGCTTAATCATGATCAGGCCAACGAACACAAGAACCAGTATAGCAGGACTGGCCTCAGGCTGGGGAGGCAGCTCTTGCCGAGTCATGCTGCTACAGCGTTGCTGGCCTAAGGTGCACGTGTCACTCGCAAGGTGAATCGCCGGCTAAAGCCTACGTGTCCTTAAATAAAAAGAGATCATTGCGTGTCCATTGACTATGTGAGGGCAAGGAGTACAAAATGGCTTCCGTGTCTAAGATGGATGCCATGGGTAGAACAGAAATGTGTTTGTAACAGGAGTGCTCTTGCTCGTAGCATAGCGAAAACACCAGGATATACTAAATGGATCATTTGCGGTTCACTGATACCGAAATTATGTATTTACGACAATGTTACAAACACGAGTAAAATCGTCACGGAACCTCAGACCCTCCTTTTGCCCTTACATAGGCAATTACTCAGTCTATATCAGAGTCAGAGTCTAATTCTATGCTCATTAGGTCAGTGACATGTTGTTGTATCATCATCCTGTCTCGTGCCTTTTCTCCTAATGCAGGTGGTTTTCTGAAACAGGTTGCAGCACAGAGACTACACAGAGCGGGACCACATTGGATAATAAGACAGCACGAGAACAGAAATACTAGGATGACACCAATGACCATCAGAACCTTCCATCCCCACGCTGATACCAGAGTCCAAAACCACTCCATGAAGGACCAGTTTCCCTTATCTACGTGTATAGAGTCGGAAATCTTGTGAAGCTTAGAGATCGCTTCATAGACTGTTGGAGCATTATTTGGAATAAAGACACAGCAGCTCGATTGGATCATTCTGCATACCCCACCTCAAACTGCAAGTATTACATCTAGAACCATACGGTTCTGCAACGTCATGAGACGATCCGCCTGAAGCTCAGCTGTTAAGTTACTAAGGGCACCAGCAGTTTCTGTAATAGTAGATTCAACTACCCGTGTTAGTTGACGTAGATTTCTACTATTGGCCATAGGCCCCCAAAACGGAAGGAAACCTTTGAAAAAGTCTCCAGCTTCTTGACCAGCGGTATCTTCCTTGCTGAAGACACCTCTTGCTACTCTGGTCTTGTGATAATCTGAAGAAGCAGTGTATGTCGGAGGTAACAATCGAGCAATATAACATGAACCTGAAAAGTCAGCAGGCAGCCATGTATATGCTCTGTCCTGACAGATGAAGTAGGTACCCCTAGCAGTCAGGAAGGCAGGGGAGGAGTTAGACGGAAATACGTAAGTCTCAACGCACTCACTCCTCCCTAGCTGAGCTCTCAGATTTCTCCCATTTCCTTGCAAACAGACCTGACCTCGGTGAGGCACGACCCAAACTGAAGTGGAGCTTTTACGCTTGCTTTCTCCCAAACTAAGGCGATACTCTGTAGAGTTCCAACTCAAATACACCCGTAATTCATCTCTAGGGTAAGATGGAGTATTATTGACGTCTTTAATCATGTCAATAATTCCCTGGACTAAAGCTTTGTTGGCTGAGTTGTATTTAGTGGACCGTGGTGGACGCGGAGGATAGGTCTCAAGGGCATATGAAAAAATGGTCTGAAAGGCCTCAAATGATCCATTGTAGCTAAAAGGCAAGACTAGATAGGGAATGCCTTTATCCATAGTGTGAGGTATCAGGCCACACACCCAGCAGTCTGTAGTATTAACTACCAGTTGGTGTTGATGCAAGAGCTGTACAAATGTATTGTTAATAAATTCTGAGCGTCGAGCTTGTTCGTGTTCAGGAAATGAGTGAAAAGAATGCATAGAAGAAACTGTAGAAGTAATAGGATCAAGGGGAGGTACTGTAGTTACTGGCATAAAAATCAAATGTACACCAAAGATGATTCCACCCACCAACGTTATCAAAACAATTAAAAATGTAACTGCACATTGCATTAGAAAGCATTTGCTGTGAAGTATTCTGTACAGTCTATTTCTGCGAACATAAATTACATTTTCTCGTTGCAGCTCAGGAAGCTCCATCTTCTACGACCGTTCACGACCACTGATGATGTGTACGTAGATGAAAATGCCTCTATCAGCCCTGGGAGTTCCCAGAACTAACAGAAAGATCGACCTTGTGTCTGACCCCCGCAGATTCAACTAGGCACACAGCCACGACCCTACGGCTACCCAGACGGCAAGGCAATTTTTAAAACAAAAAGAAACAATACAAAGTTTTAGCAAACTTCCTGGCTGGAGGCAGTGTATAGGAAATTCAAATCTGAAAATAGGCAGTTTCCTGCTTTATTTGTCCATATTGCGAGAACGTAAGTTGTATCTCAGTTTTGCAGGAGCTGTCTGGTCTGGAAACAATGTATTTTCAGCCGACGTTGCAATGTTCACGTTTTCAGATGACAAATGTTCTTTTGGTGCAGATGGCAAATGTTCGTTGGGTGTGGATGACAAATGTTCAGGGTTCAAAAGAGCAGTTTCAAGAGGAGAGTCAGAATTTGGTGAATCAGTGATCAGTTCTGCATCGCTGAAAGGTATGAACCTGGGGACTTGTTCCGTTTCAGAGGCACCGATTCCTTTCTTTACCCAGTTGTCGTAAGGAAGTGGCAAAGGCACACGTTTGACATGTGTCGTATGGATCCAGTTCTTCCTTCCGGCCACACGAATAGCAGTTCTCGTTGCTAGTAGGACTTGGAAAGGGCCAATGAATCTGGGCTGAAGATTTTTCGTTCTTGCAAAATTTCTAATGACCACCTGATCACCCGGTTTCAGCTGATGGCCTGGACTCTCCGGTGGCTTTGGCAATGCATCGAAAACCTGTTGGTGAATAAGACTCAATTTAGCAGTCAAGTCGAAAAGGTAATCAATTAACATTGGGTATTCCAGCTGCTTGAATTCTTTTGGTCTAGGTACCCCCCAAACATTTGCAGGACGACCAAAAACTATTTCATAAGGACTAAGCCCTACTCTAGAATGTACAGTTGCTCTTGTTGATAGCAAAGCCAAAGGCAATGCGTCTGGCCAGGACAAACCCGTGGATGCTTGTATCTTAGCAAGTTTCAGTTTAAGGGTGCCATTGTAACCCTCGACTAAACCCGCGGACTGGGGATGATTCGCACTATGAAACTTCTGTCTAATCCCTAGGCCGGCACACACACTCTGCATAACTTTCCCTACGAACTCACTTCCGTTATCTGACCATACAATCCGTGGCATTCCGTATCTGGGGAAGTATTCTTTAAGAAGAATTTTGGCAGTGGATAAGGCAGTATTGTCCTTTAGCGGGTATGCTTCGATCCATCTGGAGAAAGCACAAACTACCACTAGGACGTACTTTAGATTATTACAACGATCCATGTGAATGAAGTCTAGCTGGATCACTTCAAAGGGGCAGGAAGGAGGAGCGAAGTGACCTGCAGGTGTGGGGATTCTTTTGCCAGGATTATGCATCAAGCATACCATACAATTTCTCACCACTCTCTCTGCACACTTACTAATCCCATCATTCTTCCAGACCGGAGCCAACATCTTACAAATCCCTTTTGAGCTGATGTGCGCTGTTCCATGTGCCATTGTCACTACTGCAAGCACATACGCATCAGGCAACATCCAACGCTGTTGTTCCGACAAGTCAATCCAACACCCACTCGAGTCCAATTTACCCGTGCTCTCTCTCCATGCAAGTTTTTCCTCCTCAGTCGCCTCTTTCTGAATTTCTTTCACGCTTTCTACTGTGTCTTCACACATTCCAGACTCAGAAATCCATCTTGCAGATGTTGCAACATACATTCTACTCATCATATTTCTAGCTGTCTGTTTTGCAGTCTCATCAGCAAAAGCATTCCCACGACCAACATCATCCGTGATTGCTTTATGAGCACTGCATTTCACAATCGCAACTTCAGTCGGCAAGGTTAGAGATTCCAACAAGTCATTAACTAGCTGGCCATGTTGAATCTTAGTCCCATGGGACGTAATGAAACCTCTCTCTTTCCACAAACGGCCAAAACTATGGGCCACGCCGAACGCGTACTGACTATCTGTGAACACATTCACTCTCTTTCCCTTAGCTAAAACGCACGCTCTTGTTAGCGCGATCAATTCTGCAGCCTGGGCAGAATTCTGACTCACTCTTGCAGTCTCCACAATCGTACTCAAGGTCGTTACTGCATAAGCAGCAGTCACATCACCATTCTCCAATTTGAAGCAAGACCCATCAACATACAGCGTGCCATCTGGATCTGACAACGGAGTGTCTTTTAGATCAATTCGTCCTTTTGTTTCTTCCTCAGTTTTGAAATAACAGTCGTGTGGTTCGGAATCACTCGACTCTTGGCTAGTCGGCAACAATGTTGCTGGATTCAATACATTGCATCTTTTGATCTGAATATGACTAGCTAACAGTGTCAGTTCATAACCTGATAATCTAGCACTGGTAAGGTGTTGCGTCTTGGTTCGGTTCATGAGTGTATCCACCGCATGAGGAACCATAACCACTAGCATGTTGTTCATTACTAAACCAGCAGATTGTCGAATGGAAGCTGCAGCTGCGGCTGTAGCTCTCAAGCAACTAGGCAACGCTCTAGCTACTGGATCTAATGTTGATGAAAAATACGCACAAGGGCGTTGTTTATCACCAAATTTCTGCGTCAACACACTCAATGCACAACCTTCTCTCTCGTGGACATAGAGCGTGAATGGCTTACTGTAGTCGGGTGTACCCAATACAGGTGCTGAACACAGTGCATTTCGCAATTCAGAAAAACTCTGTTGACATTCTGCAGACCATGGTACCGGACTCGGAACACCTTTCCCAGTCAAGGCTACCAATGGTTTTGCTAAAAGAGAAAAATTTGGGATCCATTGCCTACAATATGAGGTAATACCTAAAAAGGCACGTACTTCTCTCTGCGTGCTAGGAACATTCATCTGCGTAATTGCTTTTATTCTTTCTGGGGTCAACTTCCTTCCCTCCTTTGACAAGAGATGACCTAAGTAGGTCACTTCTTGGCAGCAGTATTGCATTTTTGAAGGTGACACCTTGTGATTCAAATTTGACAAATGATGCAATAAAGAAATCGTAGCTGTTTTGCAAGTTTCCTTGTCATCAGCAGCCACTAGAAGATCATCAACATATTGTATTAAAGCAGAACCAGGAGGAAGTACGAAGGAATCTAACTGGCTTTTTAATGCTTGACTGTAAATGGATGGGCTTTCACAATAGCCTTGTGGAGCGCGTTTAAACCTGAAGCTTCGTCCTCCTAGAGAGAAACCGAAGATATCTCTGCTTTCTTCGGCTATCGGAATGCTGAAAAAGGCATTTTTCAAGTCGACAACCGAAAACCATGCTGCTGTGGCAGGAATCAACGTTAACAATGCAGTAATGTCTGGAACCACAGGAAACTGTGGAATCACAATTTTATTAACCTCTCTGAGATCAATTACAAACCTATATACTGGAGGTTTTGTAGGGTCAGTTCGTTTCAAAATAGGCAGTACAGGACTATTACAGACATTACCTCTAGTTTCTTCTATAACGTCTTTCTCAATCAGATCATGCACTATCAGTAGGAGCGCACGCTCACCTTCACTAGAGATTCTGTATTGTGGAATTCGTGGAAGTTTGACATTTGCTTTCAAAGTTACTACATAGGGTGGAATTTCCAATAGACCTACATCATTAGGACCAGTCGCCAAAAGAGTATCAGGGAGTGAACGCAGCTCTGGTGGGAGCGCATCCATCGACAAGTACATCGGAGAGATTATTCTTTTACCCAACGTAAGCTGTACTCCTGCTGGAGAACAGTACAATGTCGCGTACAGGCGTTTTAACAAGTCTAAACCAAGCAGATTTTCGTTACAACCTGTCGTCAAAATCAGGGGTGCTTTCAAGTGGCAGGGTCCAACAGAAATAGACAAAGGACCAGAAACAGGGTTATGAACAGGGGCGCCCGAAAAACCTACTGAAACGTTTGTTGAGCCAGACAAAGGTGCGCCAGGGAGTTTCGCATGTATGATAGAACTTTTTGCTGCACCAGTATCCAACAGAAACGGTTCGACTATACCTGATGTTGCTACTGCGACATAAGGCCCACTCTGATCTACTGGAACTGATACTACTCCCTCTCTTTGTCCATGGCTGTCCTAGTACTCACTTTGCTGAACTTCCTCACTAGCTTCATAATAGTCTTCAACATGATATTGTGGAGACCTATTCTGTTGGGCAGATTGTCCATTTCGCTGGTCGAAATAATTAGAAGGGCGATCACTCGTCTGCGGAGGCATAGCACCTCGTCCTCGACCTCTAGAGTTTTGCATGGAACTACCACGACCTCTCTGAGCTGCCGCAGCATTATTTTGTGCCCGAACTGGACACTCATTTTTGTAATGACCTTCCACTTTGCAATAAGCACATTGATTCCATTGGTATTGTGGTCTTTGAAAATTATATTCCGTTCTTTGATATGACCCTTGCTGCATATTAGTCTGATTAGTGCGAGGCGGATAAGCTTGCTGTAAAAGTACTTTAGTTTTTAAATCTTTCGTCTTTTTATCTGATTTTTCCTTCTCTTCTTTATCCCTATTTTCATAGTACTGGGCAGTCGCAAGTATTTGCGCAGTCGTAGAGACAGCCCACGCACTTTCAGAATTCTTTAATTTACCACTAAGTTCTGGCAACAGATTGTGCACAAATTTATCAACAAATAATCTCTGGCCTCCTTCTGTGCTCATGTCCTGACCACTATGATCCACGAAAGTCTCCTCGAATCTTGTGAAAAAGTCGGAGACGCTTTCGTCTTTCTTTTGTTTGCACGCGGACAATTTGTCCCAGTTAACGCGCAATGCTGGCATCAAAGTTTTCATTAAATCGATTATCCTACCAGGCAAATTAGCAATTAAGGGTTCAGGTTTAGAACCACCTATTTGTTGACCATCCGCTGCAATTATAGCTGCCCAGTCACCACCTAGGGCAACTGGATGATTCTCTTTACGAATTTTAGCCCAAATTGGTTGCGGTACTACATTACCAAATAGCAGATCTATGTCAGCAAGATTCAATACACAAGCGTCAACTGTTTGAGCCAACTCTTTGTAGTACCCTGCAGGATTTTTACGCGGATCTGGCAAGGCCTGTTTCACTGCTAATACTTCAGCTCGCTTCCATGGAATATGTATCCATACTCTCTGGAATTGGGCCGGAGCGGCTGCAATACCAAGGTTTGCATTAGCTTGCACAGCTTCACGCCAAATTGGTGGAACCTCTCTCATTGGGTATTGACGATTTTGTTTCGTACTGCGTTTCTCTAACTCTCTCGGTGAACGAAGGGATGAGTCGGTCCTATAACTTAGAACCAGTTCCATCGCTTCTTTTATATTTTGACCGACTATCATACCTGCAGCAAACTCTTTCTGAACATTAATTAATTCTCCTAGATTTGATTCAGGGTCATCCTCTTCCAATTCCTCACGTAGAAGGAAACACATTTCATCGAACACATATCGTTGTGTCGGTTCATTCCATTGCATAAATGTATCTAATACATCTTGTACATTATATCTTCCAACTTTCGAAACCCATCTAAGAGCAGTGGAATCTAATATTCCTCTTTCTTCAGTACTGGGAAGCTGACTACGCCTCTGTACAGAGTCAGAGGTAGGAGTCTTAATCAGAGTTTTATAGAAGGGAGATAGAATATTGGAGACAGAATCAGTGATTCTCCGACGAACAGAAAGCGGAGTCATAATATTAGCAGAAGCAGTAAATAGAGTAGCAGTTGGAACAGATAGATTAGGAACAGTAGGAGTAGCAGGAAAAATAGCTTGTGAAGTAGCAGGTGTGAGCGACACAGGCATAGGTAAAGAAGCCGGCAACCCTGGAAGAGGGGTTGTCGAAGGAACATTAATATTGACCACAGGAGGTACAGGAACTTGATTCAGGGGAGCGGGAACAGGGACACCGTGTTGTCCAGCAACCGGTAATTGAACATTCGGTATAGGTGGAGCCGTAGCACCCTGTGCATACGGTGGGGGTGATCGTAACAAGTAAGACAACAGGGGATCCTTTTCAGGGTCCTCTACTATCTTAGCCGTACTCGATGGTAAAGCAGGATAGCACTTGTCTATCGCTAAATTACGTTCTCTATTGGCCACCTCCATCGCTTTCTCAGACTCGTTGAGTTGCAGCTGCCTAGCAGACTGTTCTAAAGTCAACTCTTGCTCTTTCTGTTCTTTCTTCAACTTTTTAATTTCTCTCTGTTTAGATTCTTTTCGCCAATAACGGAAAGAATCAAACATTGCCGGCCGGGCTTTCTTCTTAAACAACCTTCTTTCTAGATTATCGAGAACGTCAGGTTCAAAACTACCATGTAGTGGCCAACTAAGGACACCATCTTTCTCTGTGAAGCGGATCCATACCTCGTTATAAGAGATAGGGCCCACACCAAATTTGCAATATAGATCATAAAGGGGAGTTCCAATCGGAGGAACCAAACACGAGTCCTCCAACTGGGAATCACTGTTGCAACTAAAACAAGACAACATACAATTTTTCCGACTTACCATTTTATAATCCGGAACACAAAACAAACAAGACACAAACAGAAAAGATGCGCACTCGAACCAAGAACTTAGGCCTACCAGAACTGATAAACGTATCGATACCTGAACTGAACAGAATGATTATCGTAACCAGAATAACCAGTGATAATCTTACAGAACTGAACTGAACTGAGAACTAAAAGGATTATCCAAACAGGAGCAACCCTCACAAAATACTTAACTGAGGTATTGAAGACGTCACCAAGGAGAAACCCGTCACGTCTCGCCGTACTAAGGACTGCACCTCGGGTCCAAGACAGGGCGACGGTCAAGGCAACGGACCACTGCAGCCGTCTGAACGGGAACCCTCGCGGAAGAGAACGTCGGGGCCACTTTTGCGATATGCCGGGATCGATGAAGTGGGGCGCCTCCCTCTGAAATCTTCACACGAAGCTCCTCGAACTCTTCAGGCTTTTGGACCGGTACCGAATGACGTCGCCCCACGTGGGCGCCAATTGGAGTTCTGGACTTTTTGGTTCCGTCCAGAGGTGTCAGGGAAAACACCCGAAGACCCCGGAGTTCAACCTGTCTCGGTGCACAAACAAACAGAAACACGGGCTTCTCGATGGTGGCGTCAAAGACCAAAGGTTTATTACTGCAGGGACACAGAAGTCACAGAAACAGCACACGGGCAGTGTCTAGGAGCCTGTTCAATTTGTACAAAGAGGGTTGTTCCTTATATACTAAATATTCTGCTCGGGGCAAATTCTTTACAAGTTACCACAGTTCTAAACATTCGTGTCTTAAACAATAAATATTTGGCGTTGCACAGGAATCGTCAACAGTATCTGATGTCAAAACATTACGAATGAGGGGTTCCCACTAGTCCATCATAATCCCATGTCAATTCTTCATTCAAGACCCGGACCGCCTCATCGTAAATTTCGTCACCTCCCCCTAATAAAGGCCCAGAAGGAAAGGAGCAGAGCCAGGTGTGGAAGATAGAAAGACAGGATAAGAGATGTTTGTGGGTCGTAAATGGGCACGGTTACCAGCTTCGGCCGCTTAATCATGATCAGGCCAACGAACACAAGAACCAGTATAGCAGGACTGGCCTCAGGCTGGGGAGGCAGCTCTTGCCTCTGCTACAGCGTTGCTGGCCTAAGGTGCACGTGTCACTCGCAAGGTGAATCGCCGGCTAAAGCCTACGTGTCCTTAAATAAAAAGAGATCATTGCGTGTCCATTGACTATGTGAGGGCAAGGAGTACAAAATGGCTTCCGTGTCTAAGATGGATGCCATGGGTAGAACAGAAATGTGTTTGTAACAGGAGTGCTCTTGCTCGTAGCATAGCGAAAACACCAGGATATACTAAATGGATCATTTGCGGTTCACTGATACCGAAATTATGTATTTACGACAATGTTACAAACACGAGTAAAATCGTCACGGAACCTCAGTGCGTCCTCTAAATTCAAATTTGAGCGGTCGGAATCCCAGCATGGGTATGCGATCTCCATTGTACGTGACCGGCCTTATGTCTAACTTCTCCAGGTCTGGGCCCAAATGTGGCTTGAAGGTTTCGTTCCACACCGCTCTCTGTACTATAGTGTAGGGCGATCCTGTATCTGCCACTATGCTTATCGGCACTCCTCCAATCATCATGTCCAGTACTGGTTTGGTCGACCTTTTGCTGTCTATGCTCAGCACTTGGTCATAGATGCAAAGCACCGTGTCCTCCTCCTCATGGTCAATCTCTTCCCTGGCCTCCTGTCCTTGTTCGATGTACCTAACCATGCTTCTGGAGGATTTCCGACGGCATACTTTCTCATAATGCCCCACGATTCCGCAATACATGCATTTGGCGCGAAACGCTGGACACTTCCTGTCGTGAGCCTCGTGAGCCCAGCTGCCGCATCTGTAGCAGGCTTTCTTGTTGCTCCCCGCTTGCTTTCCTGGTGGTCCCGGGTTCCTTTGCCACCTATTCAGTCCCTTCGGTGTGGCCCCCTTGCTTCTGTTGTCCTTACGGGGCTCCTCGTCTTCTATCCTGTTCACCATCGGACTTACTGCGGGTTCTCTTTTTTACCGCTTCTGCGCATCTTCACGCCAATTCTGCTCTCTTGACAACTACCATTACTTCTTGCAGTGTGGCGTCCCCACTGGCCCACAGCTTGTCCTGCACCGCAGTGCTCGTGGTGTGCATCACAATCTAATCCTTGATGAATTCATCTTGGAATGTGTCGTATTTACACGTGGATGCCAATTTCCTCAACGCCGCCACATATTCTGCCACTGACTCCCCCGGTCGTTGCTTTCTTTGCTGAAAGTTGTATCTGTCAATTGAAACACAAACTGCCGGTTTGTAGTGTTCGTTCAATTCTTCAATTGCGTGGGCATACACGTCGTCATCTGTGCTCCCACGTTGTTTGGGTACTAGATTTTTGAAGATCCTGAGCCCTTCCGGGCCCAGATTATGTAGCAATATCCGCCTCTTTCTTTTGCTTGAGAACTTTTCCTCATTTTCGTCTTCTAACACCTCAATGAAGTTGTCGATGTAGTCTCTCCAATCCTCCCATCTCATGAGCGGTTCTCCTGGCTTCGGTAGAAATTGCACAGGGGCCGTCGCTAATGCTGCTTGCGCACACATCCTTTCGTGCTTTTCTGTGGTCAGGGGGCTGCTGTAACTTTTGGGGCTGCCTGGAGCACTGTCCTCTTCTAGCTTCTCTGTTTTTTGGCTGGGGGATCTCTGCGACTGCCCCTTCGCTCTTTCCATAGGTCGCCAGAGCTCCTGCCCTTGATAAGTTGGTGTAGGAGGTGTCTAGGGTCGTCTGGCCCCTTGCACGCTCTTCTGACACTCCCTCTCTGCTCCAAATAACACCCTCTGTATGCTTGTGGGCTCTGCCGCGCTCTCTGGTGCTCACTTGCCTGTATGTGATGGCTGCTCATAAGTGGGTGCTTCTCCTGATGCCTATGGCCCTTGGATTCTGTTTTGTGGCCTCTCTGCTGTCCTGTTCAGTTTGTTTTATTTCCCCTTTTTTTTCTTGTTTTCTTCGTGGGTCTTCATCCCGACTTCGTCGCCATTGTAAAGATGCTAAGGGGGGGCCTTCCCATGAACGACAGGACACTGTAATGTGCAGCACGTATATTTATTTATATTACTCAGAGAGCGCCGAGCCGGTGCCAGTCTGCTCCGAGGCTCGCGCGCTAATGGATAGGATGCGCGCGCATCCTAAGATGGCCGCCAGCACGCTCGTCATGACGCGACGTGCATACACTAGAACAGCAACTCTACAGTTAGGACAGGGTCTGATTCGTCATTGCGCTCACCGTTCACTGCATTACTTGTATAGTTACTTTCACTATGACGTCGACCCCCACTCCCTCCAGGCCCAACCCCACGCTATGGGCACTCTAATAGGTTTTTTACTCACTCCAATGTGTGTCAGCATCTTTGGGCATTACATTCCTTACATTGCGTCATCACTAAGCCACAGTAAGTAGCACGTGCACTGGCGTTCATAGTCCACCCTCCCTGTCCCATCTGGAGAAATGCTTAATCTATCGTCAGATATTACTGACGGGATCAGTTCTCGCGGAATGCCTGTAAATTAAAAATCTGCCCCGATGAACGCATGTAATAAACTACTGAATAACAGGGTAATCGGGAATATTTTCTGACGTGGGAAAACTATATTTGATTCGTGAATAGCAAATGTGTGCTAATTGTACAATAATTTTGGTGTCATTTTTAAATATTATTTTAATAGAATGTACTCGAACAGACATATCGGACGACTTTGCACTGTTGACATAAGAGAATAACAATGCCAGTCTCCATTGTGACAATATATACAAAAAAACATAAAATACAACAACCATGATGCATGGCGGGTCCAGGTCGGCACAGCAGGGTCAGAAAAGATTCCATCAACAAGGCAAACAAGAGGCAGTGAGCGGCATCAACAGTAGTAATAATAATCTTTATTATATGATTAATTAAAATCTTTACAAAAATAGCAGAAAGTGCATGTTTAGAAAAGATGATGATAAAATACATAAAATCTGAATAAAACGACATGTTTAAAATACAGAGATAAGGTAAAAAACACAGCACAGGCAATGGTTGTCAAACGAGGAAAGCGCTAAAACTGCTCTGAGGCATCAATAGCAGTAGATTCACTTTTACAGTATCTCGTGGGGGAGGGGTGGACTTCTGATCACCGAGGCCTTGCTGGACAGGACAGCTTCAAATTGGCAAAATGTACCCATTCCCTTGTTTGGAGAAGTGAGGGGGTGCCTTTGGGTGGGCAGAAGCAACAGGTAGTGGGTAGAGGAGGAGTAGCGCAGGCACTGTCTATATCTTTTGGGGGCATTTCTCATCTAGCATGCGCTTGGCCCGTTCTCTTCAAGTGCCCTGGCTCCAGTGGCCTTTAGGACGCGGCCTTCGGTCTCTGGGAAGGTGCTCACGTCAGCGCTCTAGCTCCTAATGGGAGCGGGTCGGGGGCACTGCACTACCAGAGCAATGCCAATTTGCATTTTGCAGTTGCTAAGGCTAGGCCTATGACAATGTACTCAACACGATCTATGCCTAACAGGTAGACCTGGGGGTCAGTAGACCATCCCAAACCTTGGCTGCAGTTGTCATGTCACTCAACCCATGCTGATAGGGATATACCCTGGAGCATGCCCAGGCCATATGGACCATACCATTAGCAGAACATCAAGGACATTTTCTGATAATCCCATGGTACATCCTGTAAGTGTTTTTGTGCTATGTAAGTGTGATATAGATAATTATGTGGTATAAGTTTTAAGTTCACGTTTCTAGGACTCTCAATCAATACGGTACCTTGCATTGTCCCAGTCATCCTTGCATAGTTCTCAAGCTAGGACAGTCTCCCCAACTTGCCTTTGCAGCATTCATGGTGGCAGCTGTCATTCTGCCCTGTACAGTGTTTAGAATCCTTCCTACCATTAACATTTGTGAGGACAGTATGGTCAGGGGCTCTAGCTCCTCACTGCACCATGTGCATCGGGCCGTTCTGGTGAGGTGGCTATGTATTACAGGCTGTCCTCACACCTGCCCGAATGTGAGCAGGGAGCTGGCTGCATAGAGGTCACCAGGGATCACTATATCCACAGTTGTTCATATAGTCTCAGAAGTCCCCGGCCCGTCAGCAGAAAGCCAGGTACGAACCACAAGAGTCTTCTTGGGGAGAGAGGGGTACGCCTTCTTCTGGGAACATCACAGCGTTTAAGATGGCTGCCCAACAAGGCTAAGGTCAGTGAGTTTGGCACCAGTGCTGTGGACAGAAACCTAGTTTTGCTGTCCGTCGTTTCCTCCAATCACAGTGCCACCCACTGCAGTTGCAAATCTTGGAGCAGTTGGTGATGGAAGACTGCAGTGAGCAACTAGAACTGCCAGATCTCCACACCTACAGTAAACAGCTGGTGCATAGTCCCAGGTGTTCATTTCCTAAATCAGCACTTTCTGGGAGTAGCAGCATTTGCTACATTTGACCGAATAGGACTTCTAACACACTTGATAACATCTTTTCAAAAGCAATTTTCTATGCCAGTAACTCATCTAACTCGAGTAGGGGTAAAGGGATTTGAGAAATTTGGCCCCTTGTGTAACCATCATAAGAAATTGGAAACAACTGAAAACTGTGAATAAAGAACATGTTTAATATTGAAAGGGGATTTAGATAGATTTAAATGGTGTCCTTAATGAAAGTAATACATAGGTGATTGATAGGTAATACATAGGTTATTATGGGCAAATCACTTAATCTCTTTTTGCCAAAATGTATTTGTGTACTCCCCACAAGATGTACACCATCTTGTATATCGTCTCCTGGCCCCTCTCGTAATGTACAACGCTCCATTGCTTTACAGCCAGGTTTGCACTGCATAAATACCAATGCATACATCCACACACAGAAGAACAGCGGGCTTCCCCAGACCAACCTAGCAGCTTGCATGGAGGATGTCAGGAGATGGATGACAGCATCCTCATTAAAACTCAATGGCGACAAGACCGAGATAATGCTCCTCGGCCCCCCTATTCTCACCCCCATCGACCAACTATGGCCTCCCAGTTTGGGCCCTCCTCCATCCCCGAAGGAGGACATTAAAAGCCTGGGAGTCTGGCTGGACAAACCCCTCACCTTTAATACTCAGGCAACTAAAACAGCAGCAACCTGCTTCGGGATTATCCGAATGCTGAGAAAAATCCTACCTATTCTGCCCTTGGAAGGTAAACAGGTTGTTATTCAGGGCCTCATCCAGTCCCGGCTCGATTTCAACAATGCCCTTTACTTGGGAGCCCCTGAGTACGTGCTGCAGAAACTTCAGCGCATGCAGAACTGTGCAGCTCGCACGCTGCTCCAGATCCCTCGCAGAGAATCAGCTAAGCCAGGGATCAGGTCACTCCACTGGCTCCCGGTCAGGGATAGAATAAAATTCAAGACCCTGTGTATATCGCACCAAGCCTTCCATAGAGCCAGACCTGAGATTAACCACATACTTCTCACTCCCTACTGTCCCGGTAAGTCACTTCATACAAAGGACGCATTCCTTGCTGCAGTTCCCAGAGTCAAAAGGTCCAGAGCAGGAGGCAGGTCCTTCACGCTCAACGCTGCTAAATTATGGGACTCCCTTCCCTTCTCACTTAGGTCCAACTCTATCCTCTCGTCCTTCCGTAAAGAGCTAAAAACATATCTCTTCAGAAATTAGCTCCCCACCTGCATCTCTCCCCTCTTCCCTCAGAGCTCTGTTACCTCTACTCAGCGCTTGGATGCCCTCGGGCAGCAGCCGCGCTTTACAAAACTCCTTCACTTCACTTCACTCCACACATAGTTCACCCAAGATGGTTGGGAGCCATAAGCTATGTAGACTTAATGGGGTTTCAAATGGTTGAATTCTGTAATAATTCTTTTAAAATCACTTTCCTCTGATGCCTACTTTAACTCGCTCTATTCCAGTCTCTGTGTAAACTACTATTTGCACAGGAATTGGAATGGCACGTTTTGTGGTAGTTACCACATGGCTCTCAATTTTACTTAGGTAAATTTAGGCAGGGGAAATTGCCCGGTAAATACAGGTTGTTAAAAATTAGATTTTTGGTCAGCTACGGCATGTACCAAAGTCGGGTAGAAACCACCACTTTAGTCAGGATAAGGGAGTTACACTCCTAAAATAACCCCTGCTCACCCCCTTGGTAACTTGGCACTAGCAGTCAGGGTTATCTTGGAGGCAGTGTGTAAAGCATTTGCAAATAACCAACAGTAATACAGTGTAAGCACTACAAATGGACACCACACCAGTTTAGAAAAATATCCAATATTTTTATATATTGAAGACATGCCCAAAAACGATAAAAATCCACAGCACTGTACTTAAAAATCTTCAATTATCAAAATTTGCTTGAAAAATAGTTTCTTGATGTTGATAGCTCTGTCTGGGGCTATCACAGCATCATAAGCAAACAAATCCAAACAGTTCTGGCTGACTGCGGCGTCACGGGCCAACTACGGTGTCGGTAAGACCCGCCATCAGTACCTTTTAGAAGTGCAGGGCGTCGCTCACCGCTCGTTGAGCTTCCGAAAGCATGGTGTCCACAGGCGTCGGTACCGGAGGTCGGTGCAGGAGACGTCGGGGCCCTCGAAGTCACATGCGTTGCAGATCGAACTTCTCTCTGTTGAAGTTAGGAGCACTAGCATCGGCAGGCGTCGGGTGATGCGGTGTGAAGTACAACGGTGCGGCGTGCGGTGTCCTCAGGTCACGGTGCGATCAGCGGCTCAATGGCACCATCAGATGGAGTAGTCATTGAGACTTGGGTCGCCGTGCTTGGTGAAGGCGGTGCTCGTCCCGGTGCTGGCAGGTCACGGTGCAACCAGCTGCGTTGTCGTGGCTGAAGCGCTGTCGTTGGCTGACGAACTGGAGTCAATGGTGCTGGCGTCGGTAGGCCAAGGCTGAGGTGCGGGATGAGGCCGGTGTGTCGTGTAACTTTACGAGCGGTGCCATCGAACCACGGTGCAAGCTGTGGCATTAATTTCGGTGTAGAACGGCATCATCGCGGATATCAAGGCGTCGTCGTGAAGTGAGGCGGTGCAGAGTGCGGTGCACACAGGTCGCGATGCGAGCAGCGACTCAGTGGCGGCATCAGCAGGCGGTGCTGGTTAGACCAGGGTCGCTGTGCGGCATTACGGCGGTGCCATCAGGTCATGGAGTCGGTAGCGACATCATGGACGCGTCGGGTTGCTTTTTCTTCTGTTGCAGCACAAAACACACAATCCCCAGTGCTGAGGGCAGAAGAACTTGAAGTCTTTGCTGTTCCTAAAACTTCTTGAACAGGGGGCAAGCTCTACCTCCAGCCCTTGAAGATACTCACAAAAGTAGGTTGCAGAAAGTTCAGTCGAGTCCTTTCACTGCCCAAGACAGAAGCAGCCACTGCTTCCTCCTCAGAGCTTCTCCAGCTCTTCTTCTTGGCAGTCTTCATAGTCCAAAAGAGTTCTAAAGTTCAGGGGTTTGGACCCCATATTTTATATCCCAAAATCCTTTGATCTCTTAGGCAGAGAGAGTCTGTGCCCAGCCAGAACCAGTTCTACCTTCTCTAGTGTGACTTCATGGCAGGAGGTGGAGACGGCATTGTTAGAGGCAGACCAGGCCCTTTGAGGTGCAAGGAAATCTCCTCCCCCTTTCCCAATTGCAGCCCAGGTCTATTCAGTCCTTTCCTGACCCACTTAGACTATCTGGAGCCACTCCTGCTCCGCAGCCTTCTATCATCCAATACCCAGACAGGCAATCCACATTCTAGCAGAGGCACAAGGGATGACTGAGCAAGAAAATACTTACTTCATAAAAGTGGTGTTTTCAAACACAAAATGTAAAAATCACCTTCACTAAAAGATGCATCTTTAGATTCTGAGTTCAGGCATACTAAACTTTATTTCCTTACCTAGTTCCACTGGGCCAGTTATGTTTATAAGATGCTATAAACAAACTCCCCATTTTGTCCCATGGGGAACAGGTAGCCTTGCAATAGTGAAAAATGAAATTGGCCGTATTTCACTATCAAGACATGCCACACATACCAGGGCATGTCCTACCTTTCACATACACTGCACCCTACCCACAGGGGTAACTTGGGCCTACGTTAGGTGTGCCTGACATGTAAGAAAAGGGAAGGTTAGGGACTGGCAAGTGTGTGCAATGGCCAAGTCGACATGGCAGTTACAAACTGCGTGCAGACTCTGCAAGGACAGGTCAGAGTTACCTTTTCAGGGTTACTCACGTGGATGGCACAATCAGTGCTGCAGGCCCACTAGTAGCATTTGATTTACAGGCACTGGCACACTCAGTGCACTTTACTAGGGACTAACAGGTAAATCAAATATCCAATCATGGAAACACCAATCCATAACACAATTTACACAGAGAGCATATGCACTTCAGCACTGATTAGCAGTGGTAAAGTGCCCAGAGTTCTAAAACCAATAAAAACAGGTCAGGAAAAAATAGGAGGAAGAAGCAAAAAGTTTGGGGATAACCCTGCCAAAAGGGCCATTTCCAACACCGGTACATGTGGATTTTGGTACACAAAGCTCGAAAATCGGCATGCTATGCCCCATTTTAAACAGCACAACATGTAAAAGGTGATAATTATAGAACCATATAAATTCTGATCCCGTGCTGCAAAACTGGTCCCCAGGAGCAAAACCAGCCCCACGGGTCTAAAAGCATTCCCCACCCTTCCGGCCCACCAGGAAAAAACCTGGTGCCCACTATGGCCAATCCCGCCCTGATCTCCTCCTTTTCTGACAGGAGCAATGTCCGAGCCAGCACAATTTATGACCAAATGAAATTTTCCAAAAAACCCTATGTGTCTGGATCATTTTTCCTCCCTGAGTGATGACCTGCCCAAAGCACTCTGGGACTAAGCAAAGGTGTCGCCACCCATGATATCTGGAGCACGTATGGGCAATAAATGACACAACAAGACCCCCAGCCACCTATGGATTTACACGCCAACTGGCTTATGGCTTCAAATATCACAGTCAACTTCATTCTCGTGACAAAAAGTGATTTTAATAACAATAATAATAATAATCAGCATTATATCTGGGAATAGCACATCACTTTCTGGCCTTCATAAATAATTAAGTGACACAAACATTGTATCAATCCTTTTATATGCATGACAAAACTGATGCAGCAACGCCCAAAATTAAACCTTGTAACAATAATTGAAATATTTCACAGAATAACAACTCATAAAACGTCAAAAGTTAAGGCTTTTTTACAAATCAAGTTCAGATTTGAAACCTACTGAGGGTGCAGGACCATTACAATAGTCAGCAAGCTGTTTAGCTTTTCGCTAATTCTGTGAATTATTTCTGCCCATAGTATTTTTGCACATTCCACGGGAGATGCTGCCTACATAGTGTGTTTTGACGTTTTGACCACACTTATGAATGAATGATTGAATGAAATTGTACTTGTATAGCGCATGGCTACCCTGAGGCCTCCCAGCGCTGTTTGATAGAAGAGTAGAGGAAAGCAGAAGCTGTGATGTTAAGGGAATGTCTTAAAGAGGTGGGTTTTTAAGAGCTTCCGGAAGGCCAAGAGGTTGTTGTCCTTTCGTAAAGTGAGAGGAAGAGTGTTCCAGATCTTTGCAGCATTAAACAAAAAGGAGCGTCCACCCCACCCGGATCTTCAAATATTCTTGGGGCCGCAAGGCATAAGGAGCTGTATAGCAGGGTTCTGTGAGGAAAATAGGGAGTGACCAAGGAGTGGATAATAGCCAGTCTTCCGGATGGCTCTATGAACTAGGCACATAGCTTTAAACTGTATTCTAGCCGGAATAGGGAGCCAGTGGAGACTCCTCAATGCTGGTTTAGCAGACTGCCACCGCGGAATCTGGAGAAGGAGGCGACCTGCACAGTTCTGAGTTACTTGCAGTTTGTGAATGGTGAATTGAGGAACAATAAAATATAGGACGTTCCCATAATCGAGGAGAGAGAAAATAAGGGCCTGTACCATAATTCTTTTCGCCTGGAACGGGAGAAGGGGAATGATTTTCCGTAACACTCTCATCAATCCATACCACGTGGCTGAAAGCTTGGTGGCCTGGTGGTTAAAATCAAGAGAGCTGTCCAGCTACATGGCAAGGCTTTTAATTTGTGCCTTTGGAGGTGGAGCAGGGTCCAGGCATACCGGCCACGGGATGGAGGACGGAGGGTTGCCCAGGAACCTAATCTCCATTTTGTCCCGTTTGAGCTTGAGGCAGAAGAGTTCCATCCACTCGACCACCGCCTCTAGGCAAGGACCTAGGGTGCTAGAAGACCCCTCAGAGTGATTCAGTGCTATCACTAACTGAGTGTCGTCTGCATAGGTGATGATCTTAACGCTGAATGGATGGACAATCTCCGCCAGGGGACTCATGTAGATGTTAAAAAGCGTGGGGCTCAGGGTAGAGCCCTGAGCAACCGCACAGCTGAGAGGCAACCGGGAGGACACCACATCTCCTTCAAAGACTTGGAAGAAGTGGTTGCTGAGGAAGGACTGGAACCAAGTCAGTGCCGTACCTGACACTCCCATGCTTCTAAGTAGATGGGAACCGTATTCAATGGAGGGCTTCATCAGGATAAAATTCCTTGTTTTCCTGCATTGCGGTGTTTTGTAGTTAATTGACAGACACAGGCAAATTGGACAGGTCTTTTCTTATTGTTGTGTGCTCTCTTCCCAGGAATTAGGCTGGTCACAGTTCCGTTCATAATTTCTCTTTTCCGATAGGACTGGTGGAAATGTATGCATCTCTGCTCCACGCCACCTCTTTCTTGTATTCCTTTGTGTTTGCAGTATGTTGAGTGCAGGAGCGGAGTTACCTCTTTCCTATGTACGGGCCTCGGTTTCATTACAGCTGTGAAACTGTGACCGGCCTATATCCAAGGGCTGGAGTCACAATAAGAAGTACTTACTTGTTCAATTTCCAAAATGAGAAGAAATGAGTAGACGGCTTTAGGACCCTGCAGTCATCCGCTCCTGCCTTCTACAGGAACAGCAAGACCAATATCCCAGGATTCACCTGACAGCCCAATCGCTGCTCTTCCTGTATGGAAAGTTAAAAACAAAGATTGAAACATTTCAAAGGATTTTTATTGTTGTCCGTAATCTGTGTATGATTAAAATGTTTGCACTTTGCCAGCTCTGGGGTATTCACATGTGGCTGTCCATTGTTTACTCTGTTGTGCTATGTGTATCTTTGGAATTGACTTGTATTGGAAAATGTCTTCTTACCTTCTCTTAAGAATGTTTTCTTGTATGGTTTGCGCTTTCATAAAAATATGCAGATAAAATAAAGGCAGGCAGTGATTGGTAGGTCTGGTAGCAATTGGCATTCGTAGTAGCGACAATAATGGCAGTCAAAAATGCACACATTTAATTTAAAATTCCTGAATTAGATGTCTTCAATGAGATGACCTTATTTGGAATATATAACAATGAACAATGAATTACTTTCAAAACTATCTTCGTGCATTAATATGATTTAACTAGCCACAGGTCTCAGATTTCATGTTTTTCTGTCACTTTTAAAGCCACATTTTTTGCTTAATAAATCATTTCAGGCATGTGTTATGACGTCCTTCTTTACAATACCCAGACCCTCATTTCACAGGGATTCTGTATTCCCTTTTTCCATTTAAGTGCATTTTTCTAAAATGCATTTAGAAAAAAGGGATTGCTACAAGGGTGTATAAAAGCAATAAAATCATAATATACCTGCTGGTGGACAGAGAAATTCTATCACCATGTGTGAATCACAGTAATAAACATGTATATGCTGAATTGTGTTTATGGCACATCGTGAGCAGTGCAGACTATGGCAGAGGGCATAGGGGCACTATATGGAAAAGTGTAATTACAATATGATGGTGTCACGGGGTCATCGGGGACATGTCTCAATGGGTTTCAGAGCCCTAGCAAATAAGAAAACAGATTGCTTCATTCTCTTCACATAAACCAAAGCAAACATAAAATTAGGTGATTATTTTTCCTCTCTTTATGTCAGACTGTGCCTATACCATGACTAGTACATGTGCACACGTGCCTTGTTTTCAGCTTAATTGTTGGGACAAGTCACAGTTCATTTATTTAGAGTGCACAGTGCAGGTGTGAGTTGTACCCATCACTCCGGCCAAGGTGAACTGTCCTTTCTGTAAATAAACCTAACTGCCCCCCATGTACAGCAGGCCCCCCTACACCTGTATCTGTGTGGATCAGGGTACAGCTCACAGGAGTAACTTTATCTGATGTATATTCAAAGCTAACGTCAGTCACTTGGGCAACTTATCCCACCGAGAGAATGTGGGGCATATGCACAATTCCAAAATGCAGGGCTTAGCTTGAGGTTAGCAACACTTCAAATTGAGTAGTGGCAAAGTGCAGCACAACAATGAACCATAACACCTTTACAATTCTAATGCAAATGCTTGTTCAGTATAAGGTGTTAGAAAGGTGTCGACGGCGTTTCGATTCGCTTTCTGAATCATGCGAATCATCATCAGGACATGTATTATGCCTAAAGATAGCCTTAGTAGCCTAAGGGGAGGAAAGAAAAACAAGGGTTATCGGTGGCCCTATATTGAGGCGTCCTGTGGAAAAAGGGGAAGACAAAATTGATTTTTACCAACAAAAGAGAGCCTATTGATGTGAATTCCTATAGAGACATTGTGTCTAAATTATGAAAAACACAGTGATTAGAACTAACAAGTGAGTGGTCAAAATAACTAACAGGACAAGGAAAAGAGAAAAAACTATTTTCTAAAAGAACCCTCACTCACCCTAGAGGTGACATGCTTCATCATAGGGCTCGTCACAGGAGGGACCAAAAACCCCCCTGTGTGCTTCAACGCCTGCGTTTGCAGCGGAGCTGGTATGTCAACTGTGAAGTGTGAAAAGACAGTGAATAAGTGGTGGCATTAAAAGATCACAACAGGACCTCAACAACTTTATTCAAAGGCCCAGTTGTTCACATTAAAATATTGAGATCATTCCAGGTATGGAATTATAACCCTGGTGATCTGGTGTAAGTGGTCGACATGTTTCTGCTGTGTTGTGCTATCTTAGCTCAGCTTTCTTCAGGACCAAACAATAGTGATAGAAAAATAAGTCCTCCGGGGGTCCACCCACACTAAGGGGTGCCCACTCCGTTAGAGAGGAAAAGTTTCAAATTCTGACTTTCCTCAATTAACTCACGGTTTTACCCGCACTCGGTGATCCCGCTATTTGCCTGGATACCATTCAATCAGGAGAGCAAGCATGCCCCATGGACGCTCAGTTTGGCAATTTCTTCACACCCCGTTTCAATTTCAACAGGTACGACTCGCCACGGAAAACCTGATTTCTGTTCCGCTGGCGTCCGAATGTTACACTTACAAGACAAAATTGATAACATAAACAGAAACAACAAAACGCTTGATATATCATGTGGCAGACCGATGTGAGACTGCCAAGGTGAAGGACGAATTGTTTCTAGGATGCAAGTTAAAGCGGAGCTAGATGGAGGCTAGGGTTAGATTAGGGAACAAACATAGCAGTGTTATGATATCATTTTCCTTTTTCCGAGACATTTCGAAAACGACAGATATACGCATTAAAAGACAGTCAGATCATACTTGTACTCAAAGAGTGACTTGTAAGCGGGAAGACAGAGTTGTCGTACGGGTGATTTCATGTGCACAGCACGTGTCGACGCGGTGAGTGCAAAAATTGCTAAAAATTGTAGGGCGTGACCGGAATACCTGGCCGTACTGACTACATCAAGTGGTGGTGGCATACTATGGTGAGAGGCGTTCTGTAAACGGCGATTCGGTCCATGACTTGTGGGGTGGGGGTGCAGAGGGTAGGGAAAAGGCTTACCAGTTGTGGCTGTTGCGGTGGCCAATTCCGTTAAAATCAGGGTGACCGCGGTTTTAAGGACTGCCTGGAGGGAATGAAGGGGCTGAATGAGAATATAACGTGACAGTGAAGGCAAGGTGTGATTTGCAACGGTAAATCAGCAGTTAGAATGGTTCGTTCCGTGAACCAAAAAGTTTGTCCCGAGGTAGTTAGCCTGCCGGGGACAAAGTGTTTGCGGTGGAGGTTAACTAAGGGAATTTCAAGTGGAAGATAATGCCGCCGTGGAGAGCGTACGCTGCACTTACCAATGTGGAGGATCGAGGGTCGGTGCAATGTCCGTCGTGCCTGATCGCAGAGTGGATAACCACGAAGCGGGCTCATCGAGTTTAAAGAGACTTCCGCTATTAGGCGTGAGGGCGGTGATTCGCTCGTGCAGGTTGCTGTGACAGTGTAGTGTAGTTCCTATCATCCCAATAGGCTCTGCGCATTGGAATAATACCTTCAATAGTATAGGCCTAGACCAGACGTTAACTAGGTCTACTACTGTCAATATTAGACTTAAAGTTTTGGGTTTGCCAGCTTAGCTCAGAGTTCACTAGAAACTTTCTCGAATGTTCAGGAAGGAATTCACTTCCCTGATTAGACAAGAAGGGATTTAGTTTCTGACAACCATAGAACATGACAACTTTGCTCTCCCCTAATCAAGAGTGTATCTCGAGGGTCGTGTGAACAAAAGGCAATTTATTTTACTCAGTCAGTACGTGCATTCTTAGTCTCATCAGATTGTAGAGAAAAGGAAGAGACGGGCGTGTTCAATAAAAGATGTTATTTATTGATCAGTCTCTTTTCTCATACAAGAGAAATGGATCGACATTATTGCAATACTTATAGTTAAGTAAAGTGCATACATTGAAAGCAGAAGTATAAAATAATACTGTAAGAACATTGATATGGTTTCTAAGCCATATGAAGGTTTAAAATGATTAAAATAGATATATACACATATACATTTGACTAAACGTACTCAACTGGTGTTTCTAAATACGCCTACCCCCTGTACCTGACCTAAGTCTAATGCGTGGGCGGGAATAGAAAGTTACAGTTTAAGTTAAGTTTGTTTTGCCAAGTGACTGACTAAAGAATTCTCTGTGAGGGGTTATTCAGTTCTGTACCTGGAAGTTAGGATGAATGAGGGATGGTATCTCTCTCTCTGGTCTCGATATTCCAGGCTGCCTGCGAGGGCTACCCGGAAGCGCCGGTGCTGGATCTCTCGGCAGGGGAAAGCAGCGCGTCTCGTTCTCAGCGCGTCAGGAAGGCGGGGCTGCGCCAGCGGGGTCTGCTCTGCTCTGGGCTTCGGCAAGTATGGCTGCTCCGTCTCGTCACCACCGCGTGTGTTTGCATAGGGCAATATCGGTAATATTTATACCTTTAAGGTGCCGAGATTGACGTAAGGATGGACATAGATACGTCAATAAGGATGTCATACGACTTGGTCGTTAGCACATTCTTTTGCTGAAGTTCTCGAAGAAATCAAAACAATGGCCGCAGGGTTTTTCCCAGGTTGACATAGGTTTGATTTGTTTAGAGAACTCCGTATGCCTTATCAGGGGCTGGAGGAATATCGCTTGTCTAATTAGATCGCAAGCGTTATGACCTAATCAGATAACATGTTCATGTGCCGTAGTGTGGCTTCGTCAGATAACGGTATCTGCATCATGGGGGTTTGCTGCCTCATGGGCTGTCTGCTAGTTAACTTGTTGGTTTGTTAACCAGAATAGGGTCAGGAATAGGGGGATCGATTCAGAACCTATAGGAATACATCACACCCACTCCACGCTAACTATGGACATATTTACTAATCTATGCATAGTAAAACATAGTACAATATACTATAGAGTATTGTGTATACCTTACCACCCCAAAATACATAAATGCATTTTGAAATTATCAAATATACGGAAAAATGCAGTTACATGTAAAGTATGCACTCAAGCTGTAGAATAATGCTAAAGTATTCACGCATTTGTATACATTATTGCTATTTGGTATACGAGAATTTACACATAAAATGTCTCTTAATACAGAAAAAAGTTCGAGACCATTTCATCACAGAGTAAAATAATTATGAACATTCCTGCGGGCAGCTAATGTCTATAAGCTATCTAAAATTAGAAATTTTAGTTCTTTAAGAATAGTTCTTACTTTAAGCAGAAGATAGTGTCCCGAAAAATATGCAAAAATACTTTGGGGCTGCTGAAAAAATTGCTGTCCGTGAACTGGAGGGAAAATTGTTCATGTGACTTTATTATTAAAGTTGAAGGCCAAATTCAGGGAACGCCGTGTACGAGCTTGCTCAAAAGTCTCTATTTCTGCTCCGGTGAGAACATCATATCATTTAGGCTTTCGAAAAAGCTGTCAACAGCTTCCTGGGAAAGTTCCACTAACTGGGAAAAAGGTGTCACCATGCATTCGGTCGCATGATTGTCTCCACTGGCGTTTTGATTTGGAATGATGACAGAAGGTCGTACCTGATCGATGCTGCTTTCATCTTGAACTTCACTACCCCTTAATCGTGATGGTGAAGCTTCCACGAATGCCGTCATCAGGATTGGTAGCCGTTGAGGGCAGGACAAAGCATGAGCCTTTATCGGACTCAACAATGTTTCTGCATCCATTGGCGCATCCGATTGTAGCGTCAGACAGGTGTCTAACACGCATTCCTCTCCGCATAGCAGGCACCTTAATACAGGTAAAACACATCGTTGCCACATTGGTCGAAATGATAGAAACCAAGTCATGTTCAGGTCTCTAAGCCGGGATAGTCCCAGGATTTTTGATATCCGGTCCCGGTATCCAATGGCTCGGATTGTTTCTTCCCTTGTCGCAGGTGTTTTGTCTGTGACATGGTTTGCCATAACGAAAAATAAGGACTAGGAATAGGATTCCTGCAATCAGTCCTAAAATGAGGGGAAGTCCGCCAAAAATCGAATGGACGAAATCTGGAAAAATACCCAGTATGGCTTTGAATGGTGTTAATGCCATCGAAAATACTGTCTTAAATACTTGTGAGACTCCACTGGTATCAGAAATATTTAAGATTTCATTCAGGATTTCTGCGAAATGTATGGGGGAATTAGTTGATAACAAAGAATGTATCTCTGCAGTCGTCCTTGCGACTTGTAGATCATACGTTTCTTTTGATGACGTGAGCCTGGTCGGCGTCTGAAGAAGCACTGTTTTCATTCTGCTTAAAGTGTCTATTCGAATAGAAGTAATTTTCAAGTTGGGCCATGCCCTTGCCTCCCTGTCTGGAAAGGAGCTGGGGAACAATGAGTGTCCACAGCACTTGACCTTCGCAGTCGTAGTTACGAGATAAGGAGTCCCGGGCATAAGACTACAACATCTGCGATCTACAATTAGAATGTAACTCCCATTATAGAGTCTTTGAAAGAATGGTTCTATCTCTGTTGCAGGTGCGCCTTGCTGGTGACATGAAAGGTTATTTGAGTTCCCTTCACAGGCTCCATGCAAACTAATTCCGTTACACAGAAGTGTGCCGCTTAGTGACATCGCACAATTATTGCCACTAAGAAACACTTTCTGTCCTTTATTACTGACACATGCATGTGAATAGGGCAAGTTCCATGTTGTTTTAATGTACCCTTTCCCCAATTTTTCGTACATGCCAGCCTGTATATATTTTTGGCAGTATTGAAACCTGAAGGTTGATATTGGAATATTAATTATCCCATGTATTATCCATTCACTGACAGGTCGTTCTGACATTGTCACTGGTAATCTTTCGAGTTTCTCAATGCTCAGGATTGTATAATCAGCACCCTTCTGGGCCATACTGATTTGTCTATCAGTAAGGTTAAAGATTTGGAATAGTGACGTTGTGTTGATTAAACGCCAAGGCACATAGCCTGAACGCAGATTTTGTAACGTCCAGCCAAGCTGTACAATAGAACGCAATTGAGACTGACCGTGTTGTAATAACAGTAAGTCCTGCGATATTATGTCGATTGCTGAAGACACAATGCTGTCCAGAGAAAAAATTCTGGAGGACAGAGTCATTAACCCATTGTCCACTACAGAAAGTGATTTTTCCAAATTAATACGGTCAATTTCCCGTATTCTTTCTGCTGTTTCAATTTGAGTAACCTTCCAGGCCTCGTTATATGCTGCATATACAGAGGCTGCTATGAAACGCTTTTGACGCTGTTTGCGCGGTCCCATAATGAAATCACGCAAGTCAGCACCATCAGTAAGTAAAGTAGGGTGTTGCTTAATTTCTGCCAGTGTGGAAGTTTGTAGCCATTGAAGGCATAATTTGCCCACACTGTAGGTGGTTATTATCCCTGGGTGTTGTCTTTGAGGATATCTAGGGTCTGGCCTGGTCATTTTGAACCCCTGTGTTTTGTTCAGGAATCTGTTTTGACAGTTATTAGTATCTGTGGGCCAGATCAACCACTGTTTCCAATCTGGATGTGTTCTGTTTTCGTTTAATACATAGTTTACGTCTATCTCTTCGTCTGTAGAACTATTGCTGTACATTGTTGGTTTTGGAATAGACGGTTTATTTAAGTCTTTGATTTTGGCTAAGCCAAGACAGGTAGTTTGTTGAACAGTGTCATTTAAAAATATAATTTGTTCTGGGATCATGCAGGCTCTAAACAAAGATTCTATACCCTGTACTTGCCATTCTTTTGTACCCCAAACACTTTTCAATTCAACATGTTTGTCCCAATAATCAAAACCAAAGGTATTCATTTTTTCAAAGAATGAGTCTGAATATATCAATTTTGTGTTTGTTATCATGGTCTTTGTCCCTGTCTTATTTGACAATTTGAAATAAAATGTTTCAGCATTACTTGTGTTAAAACCTGAAAAGTATGAATATTTGTCATAAAAGGTTCTTGAGCTTCCTTTTGGAGGGGTTGCACAATGTTCCCATTGATTATAGTTTAGATTTATGTAAAAAATGGTTACCATAGTGGTTGTAGCAATACATACTATCATAATTTGTAGAACCCTGCAAATAATCATGTTTGGTGAATTTAGCAGACATTACTAAGTCAGACATCATATTATTAATGCTTTCGAAGTCCCAATCATCAGCAAATGAGTTTTGTTTTGCAAAGTCACTCAATGAGATCTTAATTTGGTGTGGATATTTCAGGATTTCAACCGGACCATAGATTTCGTAGTCAGTGTTGTCCCATGCTACCCCACCCGGTATAGGATTGGCTGTGAAGTTGACTGAAGAAAGTTCTCTTTTCTCGACGTGTGAAGATGTGTGTGGTTTGAGGATCAAGTTGATTTTCTGACTTGCTGTGTCCATTTTAGCATATTTTCCCTCAATGAAGCGTCCCAAAGTTAGTATCATGATGAGCCAAAGTATGAGGATAAATGCACCAAAACCCACCCAAAATTCAATCCATGGAGAAATCAGATATGTTTCTTTCAGTTGTTTCAAAAGTTCTTTAGCTTTATCTTTAAAGGTTTTTGATGATGGCTGTGTCTTTGATTCACTGAAGTCTTCAGAGGAATCATCGAAGTTTATGAAGTAGCCGGATGCAGTTCTGTCAATTGTTCCAATTGCTTCAGGATTACTGTTTCTTGCATTATCACTTGTTACTTCATTGTAAATTGGTGTGTCTCTGCTAAATGTTTTTATTTGGGTTTTCAGAGGTCTAAGTTCAATTGCATTGTTGCATAGTCCTTGTTGTTCTTCTGTAGGCGTTTCGAATGTAATGAGCCTCTTAGTTAGGACTTCTGTACTGGTAGCAAACCTTGGTGTTCTGCTACTTATTGGGAGTCCACTTGGCCTACTGTTTGTTATCGGCCACATGATTGTGGTTTTACCAGGTCGATGGATACAACTCGGTTCTCCTTTTTACCAGCAAGCGGCGGTAGTACAACTGATCTTGTCCCGTTGACAGACAAGACAGGAACTGCTTTTCTGTAAGAAGGCCCAAATTCCTTCTTTACCGCGATCTTTTCTCTGACTAGATCCCCGACTTTTGGAATCCAGACAGGTCTTGCTGGGACAGGTGGTGGTTCTTCAGTGGTTGTTGGCTGTTGTTTCAACTTTATGTTGCTCAGGTCTTTTCTTGTTTTGTTTAAGTCCTGCAAAATAGCCAAACGGTCTTTGATATCAAAGCTTTTTTCTTTCACCACTGAAGTCTGACTATCAAGGTCAGAGATCAACATCCTAGTTCCAAATAATAATTCGTACGGACTGAATCCCTTCAGAGAATTTCTTGGCAAGTTATTTAGACTACGTTGGACACTTATTAGATGTTTGACCCACCCAGCTCCCGAACCTAATATCCTTTCCGTTATAGATTGCTTTATGCCTTGGTTTTTTCTTTACACCATCCCGTATCCCTCAGGAAGGAAGTGAGAAGATTCCCGCTGTGCTATGCTCATTTGGCCATGTTTCCCATTAGGCTGGAGGGCTAGAGTGAAAACAATGGTCAAACGTAGCATGCTCTTAGCGTATATGCCATTTAGACTCGCAAATCTCTGTATAACAGTCCGGACGTCAGCCGAGTGCTGGTGATCTACATTATAAGTGGAAACTAGCCTGTATATGTTAATCGCAAGCCTTGCTTTTTACTCTTGATTTTTTCTGGAGTGAAACGACGAGGTATTACACTGTTTCTCTCCCCACTGCGATTTCTGTTGCAGTTTGGGCAGTTTTTTACAAACATGGTGTGATGCAGGCTCATGCCTGGCCACCAGTACCGTGATTGTAATTCTTCCAGAGAATCTTTCAGTTTGAGGTGTCTGAGACCCTCGCCCATGTGTGCGTCTGCGATTAACAAGTTTCTCCTGTCCATGTTTGGAATCACTCTATCCCCCACTCCAGGGATTCGAGCAAAAGGGACGGAGTTTGCATCGATTATGTATGTATAATTGAGTGGATAGTTGATCGGTAGTGCTGAGCAGTCGCCTTTTGATGACGTTTTCACCGCCAGCACTGTTTCACCGTCAATGTATTTTAATGTACGCTTTTTTCGAACTACGGGAGCCGATTTAGTGGCTGCCGCTGTGGCTGTTTCAGCCAATGAGTTCCCTGCAACGTGAACGCCATCACGTTGATGACTCAGTGAGTGTGTCACGTGAGTCTTTGGTAGTTCTTTTTGTAAAAGAACTATTTGTTCCCAAAGCAGTTTTTGCTTTATTGTTGCACCTGTGTCATCTTTGTAACCGTTTTGAATCCATGTCTGCAAATCGTTGTTATATGATTTGACGCAGTAATATGAATCAGCCACTATAAGTGTCGGGAATTCGCGATCCGCATTATCTAGCGCCATTTTCAATGACATTATTTCAGTCTGTTGTTCTGAATTAGTTTCTACTGAGTGTTTTTTTGTTAATAGAGGTCTTAGTTTACCTCTGCGCCACACTTCTTTCGTAATCCCACATGTGGGGTTGTATGCTTGTTCTCCCCAAACGGGGGGTTGAGCATGTCCGTCTGTATAGATTACACAGGCGTACTGTCGTAAGGGCAGAATGTCGATTGGCAGAGGGAATATTCTTACATATTCTAGATTTTTTAATTCCTCTAGTTCCGGATCAAAGTAGTAGTACACTTTGTCCGTTGTGATTGAATTCACCCATTGTATCCATTCCGGATTCAATGTTGTTGTTGGTAAATTACATGGGGTTGTTAATGCCTCAAAGGCTGATTCAGCTGTTCTGATTGTGATGTGTCTACCGTCTGCTTGATCTTTTTCTCTAGCTATTGCGGTTTGAACTGCATGAACAATTTTTTCTTCAATACTGAATTTCTGTTCAGCTTCTGTGTACAAGTGTGATTTGAATGCAATTGGTACCTTTTCTCCCTCATTAGAGGTCAGGTATGTGAATCCGCATCTCCCTGGGATGACTCGAATCACAAGATTGCGTGTGTTATCACGTGTTTCTAATTTTGTTTTAATTAACATGTCTGTTTGTAAGGATCTCAGAATTTCTGTGTGTATTTGAGTCCAATTGGTTCTTTTAAAATCTGGTTTAATTAGATCATAAAGGGGTTTGACCCTTTCTGCGTAATTTGCAATGTATGTTCTTCCGAAATTTAGGAAGCCTAGAATTGACTGTAGGTTTTTTAGTGTTTTAGGTGCTTGGAGTACGGCACATTTCTCTAGGAAATTGTCAGCCAGGCTTTTGCCTTCACTTGATAATTCATATCCTAAGAACAGGACTTTCAGATGGGCAATTCTGGATTTTTTAAAGTTGAATTTGTAACCCTCTGCTGCGAACCCAAGTATTATGGTGTTCACTCTCTTCAAGTGAGTCTCCAAGTCCTCATCTGTTAAGTAAATGTCGTCGACATAAGATAATGCTTCATCATCATATATTTGTAGTAATTCTGTTACTCTCGCTGAGAATACTCCCGGGCTGTTCTTGTAACCCTGGGCTAACCGACAGAATTGTTTTTGAGTGCCATTTATTGAGAACGCAGACAAATATCTGCTCTCTGGTGCTATGTTTTGACAAAAGAATCCATTAGAGATGTCTAATGTTGTTTTGTATTTTTTGCGCACTATGTTATTCATTAGTGCAGCACTATGCGAATTTTGCACTGCAAAAGTTTTGCAACATGAGTTAAGGTGTCGGTAATCCAAAACTAGACGGTATGAATTGTCTGGTTTGGAGACCGGAAACAAAGGGTTGTTCATTCGTGAGGTGCAAGTTTCAATCACCCCCTGGTATTCTAGCTGATCTAGTATTTCTTTTACCTGTTTTTTAGCTTCTTGCTTAATTGGGTACTGCCTTTGTGCAGTAGGTTGTGATTTTAACTGGATTTTGTGAGGAGGAGAGTCCTCATCCCATCTTACATGATGTTTATATAAAGCAGGAGCTTGAGCTACTGCCCACTTTCTAGCAAGTGTGTATTTTTTATGAATTGGGATATGATTTGAGAAGGCAGGCATAATTATTTCTTCGCCATGAGGGCACTCCCTGACAAACTCTGGTGGCCAGTCTTTTTCAGCTAGAAGGATGTCATAGCCCTTGGAGAGATTATCCCAAAATAGTCCCCTTATTTTTCTAGTCTTATCCCCCTCTATACGTAATGTTATTTCATATATTTTGTGAGGTTTGCTAACTCTGGTGTCTGCAGTTTCCACTTGAAGATATTCATTCGTGTCCACTGTCACCAGATGATTCATAAGGACTTTGCGAGCTATGCTCACTTCTGCTGCGCTGTCTAGCATTGTCTGAGCCCATTCTCCGTTTTTCAGTTGTGTCCTCAGTATTCTCGGCATTGTTAACTACCTTGATACTGGCTACCTTCTTTTTTGGAAATTGTAATTTCTTTTTTAGATGAGCAGGTTCCTTGTCTTTGGACTTGGCGTGCTCTTCTCTTTGTTCTGATCGTCCTCTTCTTTCCGATTTCTGCGAGGAAGTCTGAAAAGATTGAGAGGGACGTGTATCAATGTCTTGATATCTATCAGGCTTCTTTATATTATCCCTATTTCTAAGGTTATATCTTTTCCCAGAGGGGTCACTCTGGGGTGACCTGTGTCTTTGGTTCGGAGATTTTTCTCTTCGCCTAGGAGACCTTCCTCTGGACTGGAATTTCTTTTCTTTAGGATTGGATTGTTTGTTTCCATCCCAGCTCTTTTTCTGTGATGTTGAATTATTATTAAAGAATATTTTTTCAGGACTTTCAATCAGTTGTGGTTTTACTGGTATTCCACCTAAACTATCCCTACCTAGTTCCTCATAGGATTTTTCTATGATTCTGGCAATTTCAGCTGGTTGGTCTGCTATATCTGTCTCTTTTAACCTCTGGCGGATCGCCACGTTTGCTGCTTCTCCCTTTATGTTTGCTAATAATATAGCCGAGACCTGCTTGAAGTCTTTCAGTAATTTCATACCAAGAGTTAAAGCGGGTTCTGGACCATATTCGTCTTGAATTTGTTTTAGCACATCTGGTATTACCGAAATGGATGGAACACCGTGCGTTTTTGTGTAAATGGAAGCAAAGACTGTACCCCAAGTGTCACAGTCCTCAATGTGTGGAGCGATTCCCATTGGAAGACAGATAGTCAGAATCCTGTGTTTTTCTAACGGGGTGGTGTCTGGAAACACCGCCTCTATTTGGGTGATTTTTTGTGCTAGCCAGAATGGTATTTGTTCCCGTTTAGCCGGTACTTTACCTAGGCAGGATTGTATGTTCTGTGGTGTAATTTTATTTGTGTTCCCCTGGTGAGGGGTCAGCTGTGGAATTTTAATTGCTGGTTGAATTGTTGAAGTCCGCATCACATACTGGACTAATTGTCTGTGTACTTTTATGAATTGTTTTAGCTGTGATAAAAGCTCTGCTGCAGACATCCTGTCGATGTCTGGATGTGGTGTGTATCCGGCTAGGACCGGCCACGTTGCTCCTGGTCTACCTAAAGGACCGAGCCTGGTGATGTGATTATTATGTTTTAGGGCGCCATCAAATAAGAGCAGATGCTCTTGAAATTTGAGTGGTACTTCCACCTCCTCGAAAGGAGTGTAAATATCAGGAGGTTCCTCTATTTTGTAATAGTGGAAGTACTTTGTTACAGCATTTGCTGCTGGAAAATTTATCCATGAATAGTATACCTCTGTCTGCCGATATTCGTGTGCCTCAATTACGAATATGACTGTGCCACCTCTAGGTGTCAGTCCATTTTCTATAAGTTTTAAGGTTATAGATTTTCTTTTGATGACCGGGATGAGTATTATATCCGGGTCTGCTTCCTGCATAGTAGCATCAGCTGCTGCGAGTTCAGTTGCTATTCTAACTGCCTCTCTTTCATCATCACTGTCCATTTTACCGACAGGAAGGTTATTTTGTTTGTTTGCAGATCAGGTTTCTTATGGAAACAAAGATTAGATGCACAATATTTTGGAACAGTGTATCCTTCAACGTTGACTAAACCAAGAACCATACATAGGAGTTCTCTCCTGCGAGGTTTTGGAGGATATTACCTTTCACCCACTCCAGACGTCTTTGGAGTATTATGGGTAAAAGGGGTCTGAGTGAGAAAGCACGACTGAGTTACTCTAAATGTCTTACGTTAGTTTTATCGCCCTTTCCAAACACGTTGGGCGCCATGTAGTGTAGTTCCTATCATCCCAATAGGCTCTGCGCATTGGAATAATACCTTCAATAGTATAGGCCTAGACCAGACGTTAACTAGGTCTACTACTGTCAATATTAGACTTAAAGTTTTGGGTTTGCCAGCTTAGCTCAGAGTTCACTAGAAACTTTCTCGAATGTTCAGGAAGGAATTAACTTCCCTGATTAGACAAGAAGGGATTTAGTTTCTGACAACCATAGAACATGACAACTTTGCTCTCCCCTAATCAAGAGTGTATCTCGAGAGTCGTGTGAACAAAAGGCAATTTATTTTACTCAGTCAGTACGTGCATTCTTAGTCTCATCAGATTGTAGAGAAAAGGAAGAGACGGGCGTGTTCAATAAAAGATGTTATTTATTGATCAGTCTCTTTTCTCATACAAGAGAAATGGATCGATATTATTGCAATACTTATAGTTAAGTAAAGTGCATACATTAAAAGCAGAAGTATAAAATAATACTGTAAGAACATTGATATGGTTTCTAAGCCATATGAAGGTTTAAAATGATTAAAATAGATATATACACATATACATTTGACTAAACGTACTCAACTGGTGTTTCTAAATACGCCTACCCCGTGTACCTGACCTAAGTCTAATGCGTGGGCGGGAATAGAAAGTTACAGTTTAAGTTAAGTTTGTTTTGCCAAGTGACTGACTAAAGAATTCTCTGTGAGGGGTTATTCAGTTCTGTACCTGGAAGTTAGGATGAATGAGGGATGGTATCTCTCTCTCTGGTCTCGATATTCCAGGCTGCCTGCGAGGGCTACCCGGAAGCGCCGGTGCTGGATCTCTCGGCAGGAGAAAGCAGCGCGTCTCGTTCTCAGCGCGTCAGGAAGGCGGGGCTGCGCCAGCGGGGTCTGCTCTGCTCTGGGCTTCGGCAAGTATGGCTGCTCCGTCTCGTCACCACCGCGTGTGTTTGCATAGGGCAATATCGGTAATATTTATACCTTTAAGGTGCCGAGATTGACGTAAGGATGGACATAGATACGTCAATAAGGATGTCATACGACTTGGTCGTTAGCACATTCTTTTGCTGAAGTTCTCGAAGAAATCAAAACAATGGCCGCAGGGTTTTTCCCAGGTTCACATAGGTTTGATTTGTTTAGAGAACTCCGTATGCCTTATCAGGGGCTGGAGGAATATCGCTTGTCTAATTAGATCGCAAGCGTTATGACCTAATCAGATAACATGTTCCTGTGCCGTAGTGTGGCTTCGTCAGATAACGGTATCTGCATCATGGGGGTTTGCTGCCTCATGGGCTGACTGCTAGTTAACTTGTTGGTTTGTTAACCAGAATAGGGTCAGGAATAGGGGGATCGATTCAGAACCTATAGGAATACATCACAACAGTGAGGGCGGACTAGGGTTTAGAGATACAAAGTGATAGTGTGGCGGCCATCTTAAGAAGGGTTTTTTAGAAGTGCAAAGAAAAGTGACATGGATATTATTTCCTAACAGTGGTTGGTTACATTAGCCACGTAGTATACATTTGTATTTACATAATGTTTAAGTGTTATTTGACCAAAAGGCCCCGTGGTGCTGGAGAAGTCCAAAGTTTATATCAGGGAGTTCCAATCCTCAAGGAGGTTCAAGCCTGTGGTCAGGCTGTTTGTTCTCAAGATCCATTTTAGATCTTCTTTGTTGAGGATTTTAGTAATGTCCCCACCCCTTGCGGGTGTCTTAATTGCAGTGATTATTGTCCACCGGATAACATTCTCTGAATGTCCCATTTGCAAGAAATGTTCCACTAGCGGGGCACTTGTAGTTTTACACCTTATCCGACTTCTGTGTTGTGAGATACGGAGGCGAATTTTTGGGGTAGTTTGGCCCACATAAATTTTACCACATGGACAAAAGATTGCATAAACTCAGGTGTCTATATACGAGGGGAAGGAGAAATGTGAAATGCACTTTGTCTGCCAGCTATCAATAACAACGATTTGCTACTTAGATGTGCGCTGCACTCTGCAGAACACAAAGAAAAAGCAAAAATCGCCATTATTTAATTATTGTTTATGTGCAGGAAGGAACACCTTTCTGCACAAAAACAGTAAATAATGATGTTTTGCTCTTTCTGTGCTGTATTCTGCAGAACACAAAGAAAAAGCAAAAATAAGGAAAAATAAAATTATTCATCTTTATTGTACTAATCTAATGCTAGCTTTTGCATGCCATTAGTTTTTGGTGCTGCCTCATACTTACACATCCTTGTAAATCTGGGGCAGCATCAAAAGCAATGGGTGAAAGTCTACAGCAACACCCATTGCACGCCCCTCTCATGCAGATACCTGCGTGCAAGGGTACCATATTTACAAAAGCAGTGTTAAGTCATGCAAAGTTGCTAACAACACTTTGTAAATATGGTGCAGGGCATTGCGCCACTGGAACCACGAAAAAGTGACTTTACGGTGGCCCAATCCCCTTGTATATATGCCTCTTTATCTCAGCTCAGACCGTGGGCCTGACTACCGAGGGGAAACAAATGACCGCTTCCTTCCATAAGATACTTTCATATAATGTAACTTTTCTATTTTTTTATTCAGAGGGATGCGAAGAGCATGAGTTTAGCTTGGGAATGCGAAAAAAGAAACAGGTGAAAAAAGAAATTCAGCGCCATGGCGGATCCTGCTCCGGCGCACATGCCGAGTATTCTAGCCACAGTGTGTTTGTGTCTACGCCTCTGAACATCATGATGGCTGCTGTAATAATGACAGCATAAGAAGTGTAACCACCAGGCTAGTCAGAGACAACGAAGAATGACAGTACACAGTTGGCTCATGGAACATACCAACGTAACTGATAACGGAGGTGGAAATGGGGAGATGGAAGGAACCATTAGGAAGGCAAACTACAACAATGGCATGTGCAACTTGTAAATGGAATCCGTGTAAATGTAATTGCTAATGCATGTCAAAATGAGATCGGACTCTCTGCCCCTTCCACAGTGCCCACTCACCTGCCAGGATTCACCTCCTCGAGTTATCTTGTGTTCTGCAAAGCTGGCACTGCGTGGTTACAACCTGGAATCAAATAGCATTTCGTCCAGTGCGCAGGGTAAGCCTAGCCTCTCGTGCCCTTTGGCGCGCCGACTGCTCCGTGGGTTAGCATGGCCGCCCTTCGGCCTGTTCTGCCAGTCTCCTGCTCAAATTATATAGGTGACCGAACCTAATATCTCACGATGCCTCCCTGCCCTAATGTCAACAATCAGGCTTAAAACACAGAAAAATGTCCTAACACACATTAATTCCGAATTTCAAAATACAACCGAGGAAGCCAAAACATTCGCATTAAAAAGTAGACAAAAACGAGGCACTGTTAAGTATGCATACTGTTCTGGCGACGTACCTGCAAAACAGCAAATACATACTTGATGTACATGCAACTTTCATCGACGTGCACGTGACCGTTCTTACACATTCATCAGATCCATGTCTGGGGTGTGGCTTATGGGTGTGTTGTGGCCCATATGTAGAGGGAATGAGGCAACAATGTCCACGTCGCGGGGTCACCTGTCAGGGCGCACAGCAGTGTTGTAGTGCACTCACCACTGTCAGGATGGACAGGGAATGTCTCCTCTATACTACATTCCCTGCCACATCTCTGGGACCACGGTGCACCAAGCATGCCCATGTGTTTTTATCACCGACTGTCACTACACACTATAGGCAGTGTCCTGGGGAGAAGTGTGGCTCAATGGTTAGAGCGGCAGACCCTGATGCAGAGGTCTAGCCCGGGACCAGGGTTCAATGCCTCGGCGGGCCTTGGGCTCAAAAATTCCACTGACCTGATAATTCTCGCCTCGGTGCCTATTCCAATCATGGAGTCCCACTCTGCAACTTACTCTGGGCAATAGCTTGCTTAATCTCCACAACGGCCCCCGCAACGCTAAGGATGCCTGGCCTCCACCTTGGGGGTGCCCAGGAGTGGACGCCTCACAGGGAAAGCCAGGATGGGTTCCACAGTGGTATTCGTACAAGCACCTTGAGACCCTTGCGGCTGAGTAGTGCGCTATACAAGTATCCATTTACATAGCAGTGTCTGCTCTTTATTACACTCGCTATCTCTACACCGTGTGGCGATGGTGCACAGCACACAGACATTGTGCACTGTGGTCAGAATGCCTGAGCTTGGGAATTTATGTATTCAACTATCTGGTGTATTTCTGTTTGTGTGTTTGTTTGTGAATATAAGCAGGTTTAAATCCAGATATTTGCAGCCTTAAACTCATGTTTATGGCCGAAAATGTCAATGTGATTTGGGCACTTTCTGTTTGCAGGTCTATTGCTACATTAAGGCCAATGTAGGGGACTGCCCTTACATATTACATATAACTTATATTGCCTTATAACTTATATTGCCGCAACATATAACTTTAAAAACGCATTTTTGCAAAGTGAAAGGGACCGATAAAATGGCAAAGTATCATTTTACCCTGAACTCCAAAAATCACTTTGTTGGGTCTGAGTTCATGGCAGCTGTAGGCGTTTAGGTTCATTCATCACTGTACCTGGCTGCCTGTTTCACGGGTAATCTTTCGTTCTATCTTTCCCTTCACCTGGGTGTTTGCCTCTGATATCGTGTTCCTATCGTGGTACCTTTTTATTAGACTTTTGCTTCACCTGAGTGTCTGTCTGGACATCTTTTGAATATCTTTCACTTCAAGTAGCTTTCTTTCAGTCTGGGTGGTTTTGTTCTATCTTTCTTTTCACCAGATTGCCTGTCTGGAGTGCTTATGTTCTGTCTTTCACTTGAACTAGCACTTCTTTCTCTCTGGGTGTTTTTGTTCTATCAGTTCAATCAGTCTGGTACCTTTCAATTTGTCTTTGGGTTCACTTGAGTGTCTGTCTGGCCATTGTTTGTCCTATTTTTCACTTCGACTAGCTGTCTTTCTGTGAAGATGCTCTTGTTCTATCTTTCGTTTCACCTGATTGCCTGTCTGGACTGCATTTGTTTAATCTTTCTGTCTGGGTGTTTTTCTTCTATTTTTCACTTCTCTTGATTATCTGTCTGGGTAGTTTTTTTTCTATTCTTTGCTTCTATGCTTTCTTGTCTAAGAATTTTTTATTCAATTCCGTGCTGCATCTGCTTGTCTTTCTTTCTATTTATCTTTCGTCCTGCGTCTCGTGGAATACTTTAATCCATCTATTCCTTCGCCTGTTAGTGTTTCTCTCTAAATATCCACTACTAACTTTAACTTTTCATCTGACTATCTTAGTTTTTGTCTCTCTCTGTAGTTGTTGCCATACCTATCCATGTCTTAACTTTGCTATTTTCTCCCAGTGTGTCTTTAGCTCCATCTGTCCTTTCATCTGGCTGTCCCTTTTGGCTGGCTGTGCTTGTTCATCTTTATCCATTCTTCTAGTGTCATTCATTCTTTCTTTGGCTTCCACGGGTTGCCTCTCTGCTCCCTCCCAGTGCACCTTTCGCTTTAGTCCTCTATTAAACTCTCTCTCTCATTAATGTTTCATGGGTGTGGACGGTCCACCCTGGTCCTGTAAAACTGATGTCTTCAGCCCCGTTATTATTTGCTGATGTTTACAGCATTTTCCAACTGCTGACTCCTCGGAGCCTTTGCTTCTAATAAGAGTTTATGAGACACTGAAATGAACTCGTAAAATTCACGGAAGAGAAGGGAATGAAAAGTGCCATTAATAAATGCAGAGGCCCCCAGCCTGCCAGATGGGGATCGGCTACACTGAAAGGCACCCCCACTTTAATTTCTGTCTCAAATGTAAAAGATCTGGATGGAAAATAAAACCATCGCACGTGGACCAGTAAACTCCTTGCCAGACCGCCTGGCCAACTTTCATATATGTTTTCCCTCCGAGCTCTCCAAGGAAGATAATAGGTGGCCCCTCATAGAACAGTTACAGGTCCATTAAGAGCTGGGTGGATGTCGTCCTAATAGTTACCCTGTTTCACTGGGGTAATCATACTAATGGCACTGAGACATCTGCAAGTCCGAAGGAAGAGGGAGGTAGAAATATTTCAGATCACAAGATTTTTTTAAACAAATGTGGCAATCGAAGACTGAATCCTCATTAGATCTCTCGTTTCTCTGTCATTACCGACGAGCTTCTTTTTGAGCTTATGTCTAGAATGAAATCTGTCTCCTTTAATGATCCTTGCTCTCCTAAATTCCTAGAACAGTTTGCCTCTGGACTTGGGTTCTTTTCTAACTCGATTAAAAATCTCTCTACTTGGGAAGTATCCCTCTACTTGGGAAGTATCCCAAGTTCTTTCAAGGAAGAAGTTGTCATTCGCTGGAGAATGGGGATTTGGGGGGGTGGCCGACCAACGGGAGGCTCGCCCCCCCGGGGAAGTTTGGGGCACCAGGGGAGGGGGGGGGGGGGGAAGCTTGGCACAAGGGTCTCGCCGTAGCGGCGTTTTTGGGCTGGTTGGGCGGTTTGGGCTTCTTTTGGGCTTCCTCTGGGCTGGGGAATATATAACCGGCCATTTTGTGTCACCGCGCACGTTTGTGGTGCGGTGACACAGCAGCCAGGTCGCAGGGAAATTTTGTGCGTGGGATTTGAGGCCTAGCGGACTGTGTGGCGGCGGTGCGCGGTTTTTCCGAGCCGTTGGTCAAGCGTGGGCCTGACGTGTAGTTAGCAGGCGGTGTGCGGAGCGGTGCACTGTGTCGGCGGTAGAGGGCGTGCTGGTGAGCGATGTCGGAGACGGACCCGCGTGTGCTGGAGGCGCTGCGGCTCTTGGAGGAGGCGGGCCGCATGGACTTGATGCGGCCCGACTTCAAGGTGAGGCCGCCGCGGCGCGCTGCCATCGGCGCCGCGGCAGCTGTGGCGGCGTGCGACCCGCTGAGATCGCGGGCAGTGCAGCGGGGTGGGAGGGGGGGCGGGGGTGTGAAAGGGGAGCGGCCGGGCAGCGGAAAAGGCTCCGGCCAAGGTGAAGGGGGGGGCTCGGAAGGCCCGGCAGGCGGGGTGGAAGAGGCCCTTAGTTTTTGTAACAGGGGGGGAGGGGGAGGTGGGGGGGGGCGCGAAGAGGTGGTGGCAGTGATTGAGGCACGGCCGGGTGGCTTGGGGGGTGTGGGTGAGGGGGGTGGGGCCCGGATAGTTTTGCCTGGGGGGGTGGGGGCACTGGAGGGGGGGGGCGGGGGGATGAGAGTGCGGCGGGGCCCGCGGGGGGGGAGGGTCCAAGTGGCAGTGGGGAGCACGGGGAGCTGGTGGAGGAAGGGCTGGGGGGGCGGTTTCGCCGCTGCTCATTGAGGAGACGGATGTGGAAGATGAAGGGGTGCGGGGTGGGGGGGGGAAGACACGGAGCTGGACTGGAGTGGGTCCTCGGCGGAGGAAGGGGGGGCAGGGGCGAGGGGGCGGACATCGCCGGGGCAGCGGGGCCGGGGGGGGAGATGGGCCGGGTTGGAGGGCAGGGTGGGTCGGAGGCGCTGGGAGGCGTGCGTGGAGGCGGCGGCTCGACTGGCGAGGGGGGTGGGTCGGGGTGGGCAGGTGGGAGAGGCGGGGTTGAGGCGGGGGTCAGGAGCAGGGCTGGGGGTCCGGGCGGGCTGGTGGCGAGTTTTGGGGGGGGTGCGGGGGGCAGTGGCGTGGCCTGGGGGGAGGCAGGGGGAGTGGGGCGTGGAGGGGGGGTGGGGCCGAGTTGGGGTTTCGGGGGGTGGGGCGGTCTGGGGGTATGGGCAGGGGAAGGGGGTTGGGAGCTAGGAGGAGGGGGGGTCCCGTCGCGGCGCGGAGGTCATTCGGCGGGATGGGGGAGGGGTGCGGCGATGGGGTGGGGGTTTGGCGGAGGGGGCAGCGCGTGGGGGGGCGAGGGGGGTTGTTTTTACCCTGGCATGCTGGACTCCACCTTTTTTCCTTGGCAGGAGCTGTTGGTAAGGCGCTCGGGGGAGCAGCATGCGGCTCCCACCCACCGAGTGGATGGGCCGGCTCTGTTTGGTGCGGACGGCCGAGCTCCAGCGAGGGACCTGGCTCAGGGACTTGGTGAATGGAGGCGAGACGCGTCTCCGCAGGCCCCTCCCCGATGGGTCTCTACGGCCGCCGGGGGTGGGGGAGTAAGGATGGACACGACTATTTCTGAGTTGCCTGCGAGTGTGGTGCATAGGAGGGGGAGTGTGGACTTGATGGATTTAATGCGGGTGTGTCGTGAGAGAGCGGGTCTGAGCTGGATGGAACCCCAGGTGGGGGGCCGGGGTGGTGTGGTGCCGGCGGATGGTGAGTCTGAGGAAGAGGGAGAGATTCGGGAGGATGGGGGGGCTGGTAACGGTGTTGGAAGTGTATTTCAGGTGCCGGCAAGGCAGGAAGCACCCAGAGTGACGGCCCCCTCGGCTCCACTGGTTAGGCGGCGGGATCCAGCAAGGACGCCGACCTTGACGCCAGGTAAGACAGGTGACGGCGCGGGGAGCGCTAAGAGGCGTTGTGTGCAGGTGTCAGTGGGGTCTGGGGGCGATGGGGAGGATGGGTGGCGGCTGGTGCGGGGACGGTATGTGCAGGACGCGGGGGTCGGTACGGACGGCGCGGTGTCGGGCGGGGCTGCGCCGAGCGCGGGAAGTGGGGTCGAGGCGGCGGGTGACAAGGCGTCGGGCGGAAAGGAGGCGGCGGGGGGAAGTAAGGAGAGTTGTGTGATTCCGGTGCGGAAGCTGCCGTACATGGGGTTGACCAAGCCGCTAGGGGCACATCTTTCCGCGGCTACGAAGGAAAAGATTTGGAAGGGGGAGTACATTGATATTTTGAAGCTGCTGCATAGAGAATTGACATCAAAAGAGGGGTCAAAGGAGGAAGAGCAGGAGTTGGCTAGGCGCCCAAAGGTTCCCCTGACGCTGGACAATTGGTCAGCGGCGTTCCTCATTTACGCGAGCGTGTATTGCGAGAAATTCCCGGACAGGTGCGTCGCGCTGTGTAAATACATGGACGTGGTGCGGAGGGCGCAGGTGACCTACGGCGGGTACGCTTGGTCTCACTACGATGAGGAGTTTCGGGCGCGCATGGCGGGGGACCCGGAGGCCCAGTGGGGGGAACTAGATTCGGATCTATACCAGCAGACGATGGGAGGGGCCAAGTTTGGCCGCACCATTTACACAGCCAGCGGTTTGCCGCTGGCGTCACCCCCCTTTGCGGCGCGCCCCACCCGTGGGGGGGTGGGTCAGGGTGCCTCCGGCAGCCAGGCCGCGGTCGGGGCCTGCTGGGATTTTAATAGGGGTGCCTGCGGGCGGGCGGCGTGCCGTTTCCGGCATGAGTGCTCTTCATGCGGACGGAACCATCCGGTGCTGCGGTGTTGGGGCACCGGGGGCCCCCCAGGCCAGCTGCCTCCGCAGGGAGGTGGTTTTGCCAGAGGGGGTTCAGGCGGGGGGAGGGGTGGGGGTAGAGGGGGGGGAGCCGGGGCTCTGGGAAAAGGCCCGTACGCCGGTTAGGATCGAGCGGATGGAGCCCTGGTTGGCGGCGTATCCGCGGGCGGAGGATGCTGCAGTGCTGCGCCGGGGTTTCCGGGAGGGTTTTCGGCTGGGGTACGAAGGTCACCGGATTGCTCGCTGGGCGGACAATCTGAAATCGGTGAACGCGCACAAGGGCATAGTGAGAGAGAAACTGTTCAAGGAGGTCAGAGAGGGGCGGATGGCGGGCCCCTTCACGGCGCCGCCGCTGCCAGGATTGATCATTTCCCCCATCGGGGTCGTGCCTAAGAAGGAGGAAGGGCAGTTCCGACTGATACAGCACTTGTCCTGGCCGGAGGGGGAGTCGGTCAATGCGTACATTTCGGCGGAGTTGGCGTCTGTGACTTACTCGTCGGTGGACGTGGCGCGACGTCTGGTTGCGGCGGCGGGACGGGGCGCGCTGTTGGCAAAATGCGACATCAAGTCGGCCTTCCGACTCCTTCCGGTGCACCCGGCGGATTACCAGTTGCTGGGGATCCAGTTTCAAGGTCCCATCTTTGTGGATAAAGCGCTGCCGATGGGGTGTTCCATTTCATGCGCACTGTTCAGCTCCTTCATTCAGTGGGTTTTTTCCAGGCGCACAGGCTCGGAGTCAGTGACGCACTATCTGGATGATTTCTTCCTGGTGGGGCGGCCCGGTGCGGCAGACTGTCAGCGGCTGCTGGATGGTTTGGCCGGGTTGATGGGGGAATTTGGGGTTCCCTTGGCGCCAGAGAAGACGTGCGGTCCCAGTACGGTGTTGTCCTTTCTCGGTATAGAGCTCGACTCGGTCGCCATGGAAGCACGCCTGCCGGAAGACAAACGGGTGGCAATGTTGGCTTTGGTGGGTGGCATGTTGGCGAGGAGGAAGGTGACGGTGCGGGACGTACAGGTGTTGTTGGGACATTTGAATTTTGCGTGCCGCGTGGTGCGGGCTGGACGGACGTTTTGCCGGCGTCTGGGGCTGGCGTTGTCGGGTTTGCCATTGCCACATCACCATGTGCGCCTCTCTGCGGGGATGAAGGAGGACCTGCGCATGTGGCGGGCTTTCTTGGAGCGTTTCAATGGGGTGCCGATGGCGCCGGCGGAGGACTGGGAGTGGGAGATCACAATGTACTCGGATGCGGCGGGCGCCGGAGGTTTCGGCCTGTACTGGGAGGGAAAATGGTGTGCGGAGCAGTGGCCCGACCATTGGCAGGCGGGCGGGAGGAGCATTGCGTTCCTGGAGTTGTTCCCCTTGGTGGTGGCGGTCACGGTGTGGGCAGGGGCGTTGGCACACAAGAGGGTGCTTTTTCGAGTGGACAACATGGCCGTCGTGCAGGTGGTGAACAGGCAGTCGGCTCGGGATCCGCAGGTGCTGAAACTGATGCGGGTGTTTGTCTTGCGGTGCTTGGAAAATGACATACTGTTTCAGGCGCGCCACGTTCCCGGTGTGCTGATGCCTTGTCTCGTTCACAGTGGGAGAGGTTCCATGGGCTAGCCACGGCGGCGGAGGAAGTCAGGACGCCGGTGCCGGAAGAACTGTGGTCGGTAGGCGAGGCCGGGTCTTTCAGTTGGTGAAGACGTCGGTGGCTGTGTCTACGTGGAAGGCGTACGAGCTAGCATGGGAGGAATTCCTGCAGTCAGGTGCAGTGCGGCGTGGGGACAGGTGGCAGCGCGAGGAACAGGTGGTAAGATTCATGCTGGCGCTCATGGACAGGGGCTTGTCGCGGGTGTCGATTGCGGGCAAGTTGTCGGCGGTGGCTTTCATGGGGAAGATGTGGTGGGGTTACCCTCCGTCGGCAGGGGAGCTGGGAACCAGGCTGCTGGAGGGGTGGGCGAGGGAGCGGGGGGCGACGGTGCGGCTGCGCCGTCCCATCACGGTGGTTTTGTTGGCAGGAGTGATTGGCGCGCTCCCAGAGGTGTGCAGGGATGTGGGCGAGATGGTGCGTTTCTCTACCTTGATGTCATGGCTTTTCTTTGGGGCGTTTCGAGTGTCGGAGTTGCTGGGCGCGAGGGGGAGGCGGGGGGTGTTGTGGGGAGAGGTGGAGGTGCGGGCCCAGGAGGTGGCAGTGTGTTTGAGACGCTCGAAGTCGGACCAGCGGGGGGTTGGCACTTGGGTGGTGCTGGGGCCGGGCGACAGGGAGGGGGTGTGCCCGGCGGTGTGGGGCAGGAGGTTGATGGCTGAAAGTGGCGAGACGGAGGGGGAGGTTTTTGGGCGGGGTGGGGGGGGAGGAGTGACGGCGTCTCAAGCATTGTGGGTCTTGCGGCGTGCCCTGCGGGTCTTGGGGGAGGATCCCCTGGCGTTCGGGACGCATTCTTTTCGGATCGGGGCGGCGACGGAGGCGGCACGGAGGGGTTGGGGTAAGGAAGAGATACAGAGGCTGGGTCGGTGGAAATCGGACTGTTACAGGACGTATGTGCGGTTGAGGGAGGCGGATGGTTCGTTGTCGCAATGATTCCCGATTTTCATATATGTGCCTTTGCAGGTGCTGTGGCGGGGCCGGATGTGGCTGTCCTGAATTTGTATATTGTGGGACATTCGTTCGTCAAGCGGGCAGAACGAGCGGAGTGGGACAGGCATCAGGCGCTCAATTTGGGATTGGATCCGGGGTTGTATAGATGTCATTGGAGGGGGAAAGGGGGTAGGCGTTGGCATGAGTTATTGCCGTTGTTAAACACATTGGTGAAAGGGGGGGTGTGCCCGGATGTGGTGGTAATTCACCTGGGCGAGAACGATTTGGTGCAATGCAAGGGTTTGGCGCTACTCAAGCAAATGAGGCAGGACCTGCAGGAAATCAGGAGGCAATGGGCGGGCTGCCATGTCATATGGTCAGAGTTTATTCCCAGGCGGGTGTGGAGAGGAGCTGAGCGCCCAGGGGCCATAGACAGGGCTCGTAGGAAGAGCAATCGCGAGATGCGTGCCTTCTGCGCCAGGGAGGGGGTGGGGAGGATGGAGCACCCGGAGTTGCGCTATGGTGCAAACTATTTCTTCCTGGAGGATGGGGTTCACCTGTCCAGGTACGGCATGGAGCTGTATGTAGTGCAGCTAAAGGAGGCTTTAGATGGGGCCCTGGGGGTGGTCAGGTATCCCAGGAGACAGGAGTCCTAGGGGGGGGGTCGAAAGTCGTAAACGACTTTCGTGTGGCGCTGTCCTAAGGAAATAGGGTGGTGTGGCTGGAGGCCTGGGACTGCATGGTAGCGGGGGTTGGGGTCATGGAGGTCATTAGGGGCATTTAAGTAGAGGGGCAGGTTGATGAGCGTATGTTGTTGTATTACTGTTGCAATGTTCGGGCTTACATTTAGGGGTGGGGGTGGGGGGCTGTTAGGCAGTTTGTTATTTAGTGAGCAGTAGTTTTGTTCGGCACAGGCCAAGGGGGATGTGTTATACGTGCACCTGATTCCAATAAAAGCGGCCTTTTTCACACACTTCTGGTTGTCAGTGTCTTTGCTTCCCCCCCCCTCACCTACTGGTGTGCCCCAATGGGGATTTGGGGGGGTGGCCGACCAACGGGAGGCTCGCCCCCCCGGGGAAGTTTGGGGCACCAGGGGAGGGGGGGGAGGGGGAAGCTTGGCACAAGGGTCTCGCCGTAGCGGCGTTTTTGTGCTGGTTGGGCGGTTTGGGCTTCTTTTGGGCTTCCTCTGGGCTGGGGAATATATAACCGGCCATTTTGTGTCACCGCGCACGTTTGTGGTGCGGTGACACAGCAGCCAGGTCGCAGGGAAATTTTGTCTCACCCACCCTCCCTTTAGTAAGGTTTTCTTAATTTTAAGGCCCGGGGTTTTTTTTCCCTTTGTGCAGGGGGGGGTCGGGGACATGGTCCCGAGGGGCTTTGTTGGTTGATGGTGCACTGTTTAGGGTTGCGGTTGTGTTTTTTGTCGCTGGAACAGGTGCGTTGTGGGGGCGCTGTCCTAAGGAAATAGGGTGGTGTGGCTGGAGGCCTGGGACTGCATGGTAGCGGGGGTTGGGGTCATGGAGGTCATTAGGGGCATTTAGTAGAGGGGCAGGTTGATGAGCGTATGTTGTTGTATTACTGTTGCAATGTTCGGGCTTACATTTAGGGGTGGGGGTGGGGGGCTGTTAGGCAGTTTGTTATTTAGTGAGCAGTAGTTTTGTTCGGCACAGGCCAAGGGGGATGTGTTATACGTGCACCTGATTCCAATAAAAGCGGCCTTTTTCACACACTTCTGGTTGTCAGTGTCTTTGCTTCCCCCCCCCTCACCTACTGGTGTGCCCCAAAAATAAGAGAAACTTTGAATATTTAAATATGCACCAAACTGGTTTTCATCCTATGCACAGTACTTGAGTCGGTCATGTTGGCAGTTGCGGACCATAAGTGTAAAGACGGGGATGAAGGCTTAACCTCAGCTTTGGTGTTGTTAGATCTGTCAGCAGCTTTCGATAAGATTAATCATGAACTGTTGCTGGACCGGATGGAAGAGGCTGGCCTCCAGGGCTCTGCTTTAGACTGGATAAAATCCTTCCTGAGGGACCATAAGCAATCATTCTACTTGAGTCCTTTTAAGTTCCCAGCATCCCTGCTGAAGTGTGGTGTCACTCAAGGCTCTCCCCCCAATATTCAATATTTATATCAGACCTTTCATTGAGGCTCTGCATCACTTGAACTGCAGAAGCTACAATTATGCTGACGGCTCCCAGCTTCTTTTTAGACTTGATGGCTCTTTGGCCTCCCAAAGGAATTTCCAATTCCTAATGCACCTTATCTGGGATCGGAGGGGCGACAGCATTTGAAAGCTTAACATTGAAAAGTCGGAAATTGTAATAATGAAAAAGAAAGCGGAATTATAGTCTACATTTTGGCCATCAGAATGGGGGTGCCCCCACCCCAAAAATATTTGCAAAACGTTTGGGAGTAATCATGGACAAAGGGTTGTTCTTAAAAACCCAGAAAAGCTCAGTGATTTCGAACTGTTTTAATGTTCTGGAATATTAGGAAGATAGCTAGGTTTCTGACCAATAGATGAAAGCAGCACACTGGCAATGTGGGCTTGAAAAGGCACACTAGTGAGTAATTCGTTTGTGTTCTGTTTCCTCCACGCTCTACTTTTGTGACCCCACTGCCAAGAAGCCACCCAAAAACAAGGTTAAAACAACAATTGAAAAGGCACATTAAATTCTGTAAAAGATTGTCCGTTCAAAAAATCACAGATAAATATACTCTTCCGCAGCAATAGATAAAAAAAATCATGATTCAGTAAACAGTAGTTCTTCAGTAGCCTAGCGATTTCTTACAATCCAATTTTATTCAACATTCCTCAAGAAAAGTCAAAGGCAGAAGTGAAGGGGATCCGGATCTACATGACTTGAAGACATGGGAATACTACACGCCTGGGACTGAATTGAATCTATGAAGAATTATGGAATAAGAACAGGATCTAAGACTGGGTGGAATACAACACTGAAATATTGATCAACCCTGATGAAGTCCCAAAGGGACGAAATGCGTTGGCTGGGCTGAATGGACTGCTTCTGTCAATTTGCATTTGTTAAATAAAATTGGATTCTACGAAACTCGCAAGACTCCTGAATAACTACTGTATACTGAATCATGATTTTTTGATCTATTGCTGCAGAAGAGTTTAATCATCTGTGATTATTTTGAACAGACAATCTTTTATAGAATTTAAAGCTCCTTTTCGATTATTGTTTTGAGCTAGGTTTCTGACTAAAGATGCGCTGTTTATGGTGGTGATGGCAGCAATCACGTCCCAACTGGATTATGCCAATTTCCTATATTTGGTATTCCACAAAACCAAGTGAGTAGACTGTTGATCATTCAGAACTAGGCAGCTAGACTTATTTATAATCAACCTTGAAATTCCCATTTCACTCCATTGTTACTGGACCTTCATTGGCTCCTGGTGAAACAGAGGGCTGTAATTAAAGTCAGCTGCATTACTTTTAAGGCGTTTCATGACTTAGGGCCTCAATTTTTCTAAACCAGAATTAAGAGTTACACCACTGGTTGGCTACTAAGCTCTTTCTCATCCAATGTACTTAGTATTCCGACCTTCAAAAGACAAGGATGGGTGGAATTAGGTTTTCAGTCCAGGTTCCCAATCTTTGGAGCTCCCTTCCTCCCACTCTTCGTCTGGTAAATTCATGTGGTTTAAGAAAGACTTAAAACTTGTTTATTCAAACAAGCTTTCCATCTAAGGTCCTCTAGTAAAGTATTACATTATTGTTACCCTTTAGCGCCAAGAAAGCTTTGGGTGAACATTCACTGTATACATTCTATAAATATAAAATAACACGATTCTGCACCAATTCTCACATATGTTTGCCCTGCATGTCACCCAGAGATCTCCATTGCGTTTAGAAGCCAATATATCCAGGTGAGATACTCTGTAACTTCATCAAATTAGGGGGCCAATTGGAATATAAATTGTTGTCAGGATTCAAGGAGCTTTTGTGGCACCTTCTTCACAGTGCCATGCGTTCCACCGATTGAAACAGGCATGAATGAGTGGGTTAGTCAACACGGAGCTCTAGAGACAGTTTAATGTTGAAAAGAACCGCCGCTGGTCTCAATTCCAGCTGGCCAGACTCAAGCAGGTTGTCTACTCAATCCAAATATTGACATATGGGAGGCTGTGCATAATACATTGTTATAATTACAGTCCATTTGAATCCTTTTGCATATTGAAAAGAGTGTTTGGCATCTGATGGTTTCTATTGGTTTCAGATGGTAGAACTATAGTCAGAGAAAGTTCCTTTTCCCTCTGCTGGGGAAAAACTATCTAATATACAAAACCAATATCCAGCTACTGCATCCTGTGGAAACTATTTAGAACCACTGGCTTGGTATTTCCACCAGGGATCTCGAGACTCAGGTTAGGCTCCACGGAGAGCATTTCAGGGCCTGTCGCTTGGTATTAAAGATTGTCTCTGTTTCCTGCAGAGGTGAGTCTTGGAGAGAGGCCTTCATCCGAGTAGTAAACATCACAGCAGCTACACCTCGGCGAAAGGTCTGCACTGCTGTGAACAAAGACAACAGGACTTGCCTCTCAAAAAGGGTAAATCTGCGCATGGGGTAATGCCACTGCATAAATGCAACTGTATTTTTATTTTTTTTTCTGAATGGGAAAATAATTTTTCCTGTGGAGAAATCTCTTCCATTTCACTCCACCAATTATGCGGTGTTCATGCCCATTTCTACACTGAAAATATTTCCCAGTGTGGAAATATATTGCAAAGAAGTTTGCGATTACCTACAAACTCACAAGTTTGAGGGTATTCCCAAACTCACTGTGGTGTCACCGTCCAGGCAAATCGACTCCCTACACCACTAGACAGTACAAATAAAGTGAAGTGTAAATCGAGTGCAAATTGACCTTTCAGTCAAAATACTTGTACTTTTAACTGAAGCCATCGCCTTGTAAATTGAAGGTTTGCGTGCAAATTTCTTTGCGAATTTGGAACAGAATGGTTGAGGATTTAGGGCAATATGTATCAACAACCTGATTTGCAATTCTCAAATAGCGATTTTTAAGAAATTGTTATTTGAGAATCGCAAATAGGAATGTATGTTCAAAATCGCAATTTTTTAGCGATTTCTTAGTATTCCTTAATTGCGATTAGCAAATTGCGAATCTCAATTAAGGAATACTTTCCCATTCATTTCTGTGGGCCAGGAGGCCCATAGAAATGAATGGAAACTTATATGGCCTGGTACTCCCCCCCAAGTCCCCTCTTTTTACTTGTTTCACCTACGGCCATCCCTTGCCGGATGAAGTCTCCCTCTCTCTTTCAAGTCAAGTATTGAGACCACACCGATTTTGGAATTTTTGGAGTAGGGGGGAGTAACCCCCTCCCGGACGTATTTATTACAAAATTAAAAAACATTATTTATTAACATTGTTTACAATTACGCAGAAAGGCCAGATACATTGTTAGGCCGATGATGTCACATGGCTAACCTCAACTCTAATACACATGACACTCCTACTGTAAATCTAACAATGCATATATACACTTTCTGCGTGTCCCCTCTAGAGCCTACGGCAAGGTCAATGACTGGCAGCCTCCGGATCCCCGCAAACTACGAGAAATTACTATGCCGGAGTTGGCTTGCGCAGGGGGTACAGCTTATCGGACAGATCTTTTTCCACCGGGCCCCCCCACGCCCTTTGCCTTAAACTCCATAACGGGGGCTGCAGAAACTCTGCATGGCTTGCGCAGGGGGTACAGCTTATCGGACAGATATTTTCCACCGGGCCCCCCCTGTGCCCAGTGCTTTAAACTCCATAACGGGGGCTGCAGAAACACTGCTTACTTGCTCCCTGATGCGCATGCACGTGCGGGGGTGGCCCCAGGCCCACTGGGAAGAAAGACTCCCCCCGGCCCCCGCACCCCAACAGCCTACCTACCGGCTGTCACTGCCCCTGGAGTTACATGTTTGACCGCTAAGGACCGAAGACTATGCTTTCCAATCATGACCTTACCGCCTGACCGGAGACACAACTAAATACAACATTTTTAACTGATATCACATAACATGTACTGACTTGTATTCAACCTTACATACGTCAATTGGATAACTTCGTCCTAAATGATTCTGTTCTTGACAAGTTCACACATATTGACACTTTTATTATCAATTCACCAAAACATCGCATTGATATTGAATAACTCCTGGGATACCTGTAATGAAGTAAAAGAACAAAGTAAACATATCACATTTATATTCCTTCCGACTCCTGAGATACCTGCAATAAACTGTAAGTGAACATAGTGAACTGGTTACTGACCGACATCATTAGCAGGTACCTAATCATCAATCTTACACTAATGTTATCCCCCTAGACACCTGTAATAAACTTCTTGTTTGTTTGTTCTGGACACCGGGGCTCAACCTCCTCGGACGACCGACCGGGCTTGGCTCCACCGGTCGGTTAAAACTACACTACCCAGGATTCTTGAGGCTGACGCCACCACCGAGCGCGCCAGGAGGCGCTTAAAGCTGCGCAAGGGGCAGAGTCCTCTGCTGTTTGTTTGTTTGTTCTGGACACCGGGGCTCACTTGTCTGCAGATCCACGGCCGGGCTTGGCTCCGCCCCCAACCTCCTCGGACGACCGGCCGGGCTTGGCTCCGCCGGTCGGTTAAAACTACACTACCCAGGATTCTTGAGGCTTACGCCACCACCGAGCGCGCCAGGAGGCGCTTAAAGCTGCGCAAGGGCCCTCGTCCTGCGAGGACATGCGCGGGATGCGCCGGACAAAGCCCGGGCAAAGGGCGGGCTCTCTAAGGCCCTCATAGGCATGAAGAGGCCGGGCCGGGCCTGTACACTAACGTGTTATGTAAGTTTATTCCTTTTAATCAATCTAACCATTTTAAACTCTAATACTTGCACATGGCCGAGGCACGAGATAAACCCTCTCCCGGAGGTATTGCTGGAAATTCTAAAGGCACCTTAGAAAATTACTTCTTCAAGACTGTTATTGACTTTGATAAGGAGAACTCTTTGGCTGAACGCAGAGCGGAGCGGCGCCGCTCAGTAGAGTCCTTGAAAAGTAGATCTCTCCTGGATGGTTTGTCTTGTACTACACCAGATGGTGTTACTATTCACACAGAGAATGAGGACATTCTTTCCACTAATAATGTTTCTGTACTTTTACGTGACACATCACCCTTACTTGATTCTCCTAATAGTTTGTCTAGGAATATTGTCCCTTCTCCAGGCGTTTTAACTACAAGTACAGATGTGATAGTTGAGCAGTCTGGGCCTGTACTTCAGACCGCTAGGAATAAAAAGGCTAGAAAATCAGCCATGTCCAAAGTTTATGGTCCACCAACCAATAAGAGAAGGAAAAGGGGTGGAGAGCCACTTAGAAGTAGGATCCACCATTCTGACTTTGGCAAAAACACCGAGGTGAATACAACACTTACATCTGCACTGAAGGTGATTGTACCTAATGGCCAAATCCCAGCGGCTCCTATACATACCGCATTAATTTTAACATCTCCTACGCAGACAGAACCAACTCCCTCTGGTTTGGATACTCGCCTGAACTCCCCGAATATGATAACAGTGCCAACTGTCCCTCTTGAAGGATTTCAACATCTAATTAGGTCCTTTCCTATACCCATAATAGAGTGGCTGAAGAGGGTAGAAGAAAGGTTGGGAGTGTTAGAAATGGCCGTTAGTAAATATGCTGCACCATCTAAGGACCCTGTGAAGCTAGCTCCACCCCCTGTAGCAGCACTGTCAGCTCCCATTTTTGCTGTTGAGACGGTCACAAATATAACTAGTAAGCCTACAAATATTAAAAAACAGAGGGCAATACCCCCTAAATCGGTCCAACAGTTACTACCTGGCACAGCTAATGACGCTCCGAAGGAAGGGAATAAACCTCTCATGGGAAGTAAGCGAGAGAAGCTGGGAACAACTAGTTCAGCTAGACCGGAGAAGCGTAGGGGGCGTCAGGTTGAATTACCCCCTGAAGCAGCCCCTTTTGTGGTTGTCTTGGTGGGGTTTCCGACACTAGAGGAGGGAAAGAGGGAGGGGTTTTCCCAGTTAAAAAACAAAACCATATACTGGCTCAATCAAAATCGACCACTGCCCCCCAATGTTAATGGAGATATTCTGCATGTTCGTCGACTTCCCTGGCTGGGAAATAGAGTGAAAAATATAAAGGGGGATCTAATTGTCCTCAATTTTAGAGATCCCGGGGCAGTGAGATATATTTTAGAATGGATCCCAGGGAGCTTTGGTAAATCCATTTTTCCCTGTGATCTAACTTACTTCTACCCGAGATCACTTGTGAACCCTGTATTCCATCCCGGGGTATTGACGTATCTGCAGATTAAACCTACCATACAATATAATAACCGGTATATGATGCATGCATCTGATCCCATGATTGCTGAAAATGCATCAAGGTGAGAAACTGTTCCTCTTAGGCAATACATGAATGGAAATAATAGATTTGATCACTTTGCAGGTAATGGGAGGATGGATCGCCTGCTACCATTCACTCCGTTGGAGGTCTCAAATAGGTTTGATGCATTCTCAGATTTCGATGCTTGCGATTGACAAGCGGAATTCCCTACTAACAAGCGATTCGTGAATGTAAACCAGGGCGTTAATGTGATACCTAGTTTTCCACTACAAGCCCAGATATCAAAACATACTATCCAACCCACTGTTGGCAGCTCCTTGGATGAGCAATCCTCACTGAATTGTGAGTTTGAGCTGGGGCAAGTCCCTAATACATTCACAATTACAATTCCTTCAAAGCAGAATGGAAAGGGAAATAATATAGAAGTGGGGGACACTTCAGATACGATTCGTATCCTCTCATGGAACATAGCAGGTCTTAAAAAATATTTGACAATTCCCGAATGGAATGATTTTATTGAGGAACATGAGGTCTGCATGATCCAAGAGACTTGAGTACGATACCCCTGTATAAATCAGGCTACTCTAATTTCTTTATCCCTGCTGTTAGCCAAGGTAGGGGCCGCACATCAGGAGGCCTTACTATATGGGTTAAGGTGACATTGAACTTAGACATCATTAGCCATAATACTAATTCAGAAGACATTTTACATTTATCCTTTAAGGGTCCATTAAAAGACAACAGAGTTGATTTGTTTAACGTCTATGCCAGAGGAGCGCCAGCCTGTAAAAAATCAGAAACAATATCCCTTCTGGAAATGCCTCTAGATGGTATCCCCCCAAGATCTAACATCATTCTGGGGGGAGACCTCAATTGCACGTATGAACCCCTAGTGGAGGATGATTTATTGGGGGTTTTAGAGGAGGACATTAAACAGTCTATCCCCCCTTTAAATTTAAGGCCCATTAAGAGATGGTCGGTTAGAGCTTTACAGATCAATGCTCTAACAATGTAATATAATCTGCGTGCTTTAAATGGCAAAACAGCTTCAGACCCTAATGGGGCCATGACCTTTAACAACCTTAATGGCCAATCTCGTATTGACTATATCCTTATGGATATAATGTTATGGGGGAATGTTGTTGACATGGATGTTAAGCAGATGCCGGACAGTGACCACAACCCACTCTCTGCCAAAATTAGATGGGATCTAAAAAGGAAAACCCGATTAACCACTAATACACTAAAGAAGTGGTTCCATCCAACTGTAAAAGAAGGCTAAAATGGTGTAAGATGGCGTCCGATGAGAAAACTCTGGAAAGCATAGGCCTCTTGGTAACATCAAAGGGATTGGAATTTTGTGACCCGAACATCTAACAGGGAGAGGTTCTTAGACCGGATCTGGGTAATATCTATGAAGACTTTATAGATAAACTGAGTTCCTATTTTAAAATTACAGGACTAAATAGACGGAAAAATAATAATTTTTTTTTAAAAAGGTAACCCCTGGTTTACAGGAGATTGCAGGGAAAAGAGGAAATCCATCTTGCTTGCAATTCAGAAAAAGGACCCAGTAGCTCTAAGGGTAGCCAGAAAGGAATATAAAAATACAATAGAATTGGCAAAACGAACATGGGAGGAAGATCATTGGCAGGAACTTAGGATGGCTGCCTCCAGAAAGGACTCCATTCTTTTTTGGGACCTAATAAATAACTCATCTAGAAGGGGAGGGGACCCTGTTGTACACCATATAACTGAACAGCAATGGTTTTCCCACTTCTTGAAACTTTATTCTTGTGAGGCTGATCCTGTACATTTGTCAGATCCATACTTAGACCCTGAGCCATCCACCCTAAATATTGAACCAGTAGATCCCTTCACCTTTCTTGAGGTCCAGACAGCTATTAAAAACATTGCCCCGGGGAAGGCTGCTGGCCCGGATGGCCTGCCTGGTGATCTTTTACTGCATGACCCGACCCTTTAGGCCAATCTTATCCTTCCGCTAATTAATTTGCTGACTCAGGGCTATCCAGTCCCAGAGTCGTGGAAGGGGGCAGAAGTGGTCACGATACATAAAAAGGGAGCAAAAGATGACCCTGCCAATTATAGACCAATCAGTCTGATTGATGTAATTCAGAAGGTGGTTGGCAGGGTCATCATATCCAGAACGGTGTCATGGTTGGAGGAGGGTGACATTCTAACACATCTACAAGCGGGTTTTAGGAAAAAGGTCGGAACGATAGACCAAGTCTTCCGATTTATAGCAACCTATTGGAAGACTGTTTCTGTCGGTAAAGGGTCATTATATCTGGCATTTATAGACCTAAAAAACGCCTTCGACCTTGTCCCTCGTATTAAATTATGGCAGGTACTCCAGGACATGGGTTTCCCGCGCTACCTCCTTGAGCTTGTTAAAAGACTGCACGATGGCACGTATGCAAGGATTCGATGGGGAAGTGAGGGCCAACTAACTGACAAAATACCAGTGAATAGGGGGGTCCGCCAGGGTTGCGTGATGGCTCCCACCTTGTTCTCCCTCTTTATAAATGGGGTGGCAGGCCATTTGAGGGAGGACCCCGTGGATGCTCCCACCCTGGCAGGTGAAAAAATACCGACCCTCCTTTTTGCGGACGACACCCTCCTCATGTCAAAAACACCCTCTGGTCTCCAAAAACTTTTGACCAAGTTTGATGCCTTCTGTGAGGAACGTGGGTTAACAATTAACACTACAAAAACTAAATTAATAGTGTTGTCCCAAACAAAGAGACCAAGGAAGATTAATGTTGTGCTTAATGGATGTTCACTGGAGGAGTTTGATGCATTTGATTATCTGGGAGTAAGGGTGAACCGGAGAATGAAGTGGGACTCTCATTTAGCAAAAATGCATTTGAATTTGAAAAGGACCACGGGAGCCATTTCCAGAGAACACCGAGCCTCGGTAAGCAGGCCCATTGCACCTGTCCTTGCCATCTATGAAGGGAAAGCATTGGCAGCAACAACATATGGGTCAGAACTTTGGGGTTTTGATAAGATCACAGAGTTAACTAAAACTGAAAATAAGTTCTTTAGAGACTTGGTGGGTCTCCCAGTCTCTACCCCCTTGAAACCACTGTTGCAAGATATGGGTCGCCGTGCAATTAAAGATATTGTCACCCTTCGACCTCTTCTATATTGGGTACGTTTGAGAAGGTCACCGGAACTGGCACACTACGCTGCAGTCTTGGACGAACTTATCATCCTGAACAAGTTATCAAGAATTCCGTGGCTGGACAATCTAAGGGACCTGACTACCAATCTGGGGCTAAGTGAAACATGTTTGTCCCAGTCACCACACCCGAAAGATACAATTAAAAAAAAATATACTGGGAATGGGTTCAAGCCAGGGAACTCGAGAAATCAAACTGGGGAGTGTTAACTGACCGTTTTTAGAGCATAAGCCGGTGAGGAAGTTTGAATCTTTTCTCGATGTCATTAAAGTACCTAGAGACAGAACTTTGTTTCTAAAGTTTAGACATGGAACACTTCCCCTGAACACTTTTACCAAGCATTGGAAATCATCTATGTCTAATCATTTTAGTTGCCCTGGTTGTTCAAACCCTAATGAGTCCTTAGCCCATTTCCTATTTGCCTGTAGAGCATATAGTGAACCCAGGAGAAGATGGTTAAAGCCAGTATGTAGAGAATTGGGAGTCAGGCACAATGTGACGGCACTCCGCATATTGACAACAGATACAACATCTACGATGTTTTTTTGCGGAGTTGCCAAATTCTTGGGAAAGGCCTGGCAGATACGTTCAAGACTTGTAAAATTAGCATGGGGCAGGAAATTGTGTACAGTATACACCCACCAGAATATGTCTGATCCTCTGTCCTCTGTTCCCTGCTTTAGGACTTTATTTATTCTATTTTTAAAATGTTGTGCTGTTTTTGAAAAGATTTCACTTTTTAAAAGTTTTAATATCTCTTTTAGCAATGAACTGTGTACTTTTATGATAAAGTTTGTTTTTATCGAATAAAGTATAAAGTATAAGAAATAAACTTCTTTAGAGAAACGTCAAAATACCTCCCTGACCAACCCGTTTAAATTACCTGCCTTAGGGGATGGTGGGTGGGGAAAAGAAATTACGGGCCGCTGGGGGCCCGGGTGCTGCATCCGTAGGAACAAGAGAACGTTCCGCTCCCCACACCCCCTTTTAACAGGGGGCACTGGCCAGTCCAGTCTCAACTGGTCTGTCCCTGCTGTTGTGCGCCCGGGTGAACCGGAAGCACTAAAGTGCTTCCGGTTCACCCCGCTGTAGGCAAATGGGGAAGGGGGTACTCCCCCCTCCCTTCTCCTGGGGACGGGCTCAACCGCCATAAGGGTGGCGCGCACTATTCTAGTGCTTCGCCTTTTCATATGGCCTTGTACTCCCCCAGATCCCCTCTTTTTACTTGTTTTACTTACGGCCATCCCTTGCCCGGATGAAGTCTCCCTCTCTCTTTCAAGTCAAGTAATTGAGACCACACTGGTTTTGGAATTTTTGGAGTAGGGGGAGTAACCCCCCCCCCGGGCGTATTTATTACAAAATTAAAAAACATTATTTATTAACATTGTTTACAATTACGCAGAAAGGCCAGATACATTGTTAGGCCGATGATGTCACATGGCTAACCTCAACTCTAATACACATGACACTCCTACTGTAAATCTAACAATGCATATATACACTTTCTGCGTGTCACCTCTAGAGCCTACGGCAAGGTCAATGACTGGCAGCCTCCGGATCCCCGCAAACTACGAGAAATTACTATGCCGGAGTTGGCTTGCGCAGGGGGTACAGCTTATCGGACAGATCTTTTTCCACCGGGCCCCCCCTACGCCCTGTGCCTTAAACTCCATAACGGGGGCTGCAGAAACTCTGCATACTTGCGCCCTGATGCGCATGCGCGTGCGGGGGTCGCCCCAGGCCCACTGGGAAGAAAGACTCCCCCCGGCCCCCGCACCCCGACAGCCTACCTACCGGCTGTCACTACCCCTGGAGTTACATGTTTGATCGCTAAGGACCGAAGACTATACTTTCCAATCATGACCTTACCGCCACAGGACAGCATGGTTGCCCGACTATCTGTCCTCCCCCTCAGCCCACCAAGAAGGTCATGCCCTATAAACTTGCTGCCCTATCCTTGAAACGCTCTTCTGGTTCCCTAAAATTAAGCAACCTACCTCGTGAAACCGCAGGTAAACCTGAAAATTAGAACATCCGCCAATGTATTGGCCAAGCTTAAAACCTACATTACTGTACCTGATACTATGTAACAGTGTACTGATGCCAAAAACTGCTCCCTGAGTCACAGGGTAAAGCGTCTTTGACAGGCATATGGAACCACACCAGTGGGCTCCCGCAAGTCAGTCGAACCCAAACCGGTATCTTGGATAGCGAAAGCCATGGCTCTTGAACTGAAAAGATAGAGATGCTTGCCTCTTTGCCACGTAGCAGGTGTCACCTTCATGGGTCCACCATACATAAAGGAACATAAAGCACATGATTAGTGCTCCTAGCCTTTTGGCTAAGAGATGCAGTTTGCCTGCCAGGCCCGTCAATTACCTCGTGAGACTGTACCCGTTTGGTCCCTTATGCCTTTTCCCACCCTCAGACCATGTTGCAGGGGTACGGTGTGAAAACGCGGACACTTAATGCGCAACTAAAAAATGGCTGTATAGATACTGTGTGCCACCACCCACGTATCTAGTGCGAAAGTTTACAACACAGGGTGCATAGGTATTGTATGATACTACCTAGGCATCTAATGCCGGAATGCGCCCCAGTATGGCCCCAGGCATTTAAAGCTGGGTTGACACTTAATGCGCAACTAAAAATGGCTGTATAGATACTGTGTGCCACCACCCACGTATCTAGTGCGAAAGTTTACACCTCAGGGTGCAAAGGTATTGTATGATACTACCTAGGCATCTAATACCAGAATGCGCCCCAGTATGGTCCCAGGCATTTAAAGCTGGGTTGCACGAGCACAACATGTGCATAGGTACCGTGGCAATCCACTACATAAGCCATCATCAGTGTATGAGCCCAAGGGTGCATAGGTACTGTGTGCCAAACCCCAGACATATGTTGCTCACAGGTACATAAACAGCTCTCGATGCATACGTGTACCTACGTTGGGTGCATAGATGCTACTTACCCACAAACTCCCATTTCACCTTTAAAAAATTGTAAAAGCCCTAGGATGCAATGACATTACAGTTACTGGCATTGAATGCAAGTGACCAAAAGTGAGGCAAAGTTTTGGCAGTGAAATTAGCGCAAGCTGACCGGGCTGCGTGCTTCCAGGGTGTTCAAACTTTACATTGAAACCACACGTTCAGTTACATTCACCTATGGAACATTGTAATCAGACTTACAATTCTGACTGTTGCTGGCAGATCCGAAACTGGGCTTTTAAGAACCTCACATTGGCTTCAGACTTCCATAAGGAACATTGCATGTGACTTACAATGAGAGCGCCCATCATGGCGCCATTTGCATAAGTGAGGAACATTGAAAATCATATTATCAATTAAGAGCCCCTATCAGAGCACCAGTTGTATTTACCTAGCTGCGTATCCAGTGAAATTGTTGTACAACACATAGCGTGTAGAGATATTGTAAGACCTTGGCATCTAATGCCGGAATGTGCACAAGCGTAGATACTGTGACCCGCAACAAGAACGTGCCCTTCGTGCACAAGGGCGCTGAGTAACTGTGTGCCACCCCCCTAACAGCATGTCCATACCAGTAAAAAACTGGGGGTGATTACCCGTAAGCAAATAAAAAATGCATGGCACCGAGGCAAAGGGCGTAACTTGTGCACACTGGTGCAGAGCCATGGTAGGACGTAACCTGCTTGGAAGGTCTTGTTGTAGTGCCCCCAATAGGCTCACATGCTACCTTCTGGAAACAACGTCACTGACCCGTGTGGCTAACTAATTGGACCCTTCGTGGGCGCACCGCATCGTGTTCCTAGTCCCTCATGCGCAAGCTCTACCAGAGAATTGTGGCTTGCACTTAAAGCGAGCTGAAACCCAGCTGTCCCTGATTCCTAAACAGGCTGGCACAGCACCCTTTGCATTCGGTGAGGCACAAAGAAAATCGTATTACCAATTCAGGGCACCTAGCATCGCACTGCGCCGCATGTACCACCGTCAGGAATAAACCCTCGGTAGAAACCAGTACTTTTAGGAGTAGCACTTTGTAGAACTAGCACTTTGTAGAAATAGCACTTTGTGGAAATAGCACTTCGAACATACGATAATTGTAGCAACAAACCATGCTTGCCGAACACTACCTGTAACCACTGGTAACAGGTAGGTACAAACTACGCAATCCTAACTACCTTAAGCATTTATCCGGCAGTGAACCAGAAAGTCCCTAGTATACCTATACTAGGTAGAACCACCTCCTAGGCATAAACCATACCTATAGGCATCAGGATTTGGTGCGCAACACATACTATACACAGTGCGTTTCCTACCACCCCAAAACACATCTGCACATAAATCATAATAGCACAGACACCACTCTGGTCAAACTGTGCAGTAAAACTGTTACCCTCCACTAAAAAACCCCATTAATAAAGGCTGCCAAATGTGTCACCTTAAACCCGCCAATCTTAGCCCGAGAACGAGGCAAAGTCAGTGTTTGAAAGGATTAGACCGCCGGTCTGAGTCTAATGATATTTTGATTTGCTGGCCCAGAGGGTGATATAGAGACTTTGTGTGTGAAGCGCTCAAGGAAACCAGAAATGGGATCCCTGGCTGGCCAGGGCTTGCGCCAAAGTCAGTCAGAGACCACCACTTCCACCTCAGGGCAAGGGAGTTACACGCCAAGATAACCCCTGCTCACCCCCTTCGTAACGTAGCACGAGCAGTAAGGCTAAACTTGGAGGCAATGTGAGTTAAGTGTTTGCGCACGCACCCCAGCAACAACACCCAAACTCCCCACAAGGTTATGTATAAAAATAGCCTTTGTATTACACCAAAACACATTAGATAAAAACACACACTTTACAATGTGCCAACAGGCACGGGCAGAATTTACAGGGGATATGTACAAGACAGGGCCACATGGGCCACTGTCAGGAATCAGCACTCTTAGAACTTAGCACTAGGTAGAATTAGCACTTAGAACATAGAATATAAATCACTGTAGCACAAAATAGGACATAAAGCACACAACCAGTAATCACTGGTAAAGGTAAGTTCCACCTACGCAACTCTAACCACCTTAGGAAAACGTTACGCAGGGAACCAGGACCTCACTAGCACCACCTGTACTAGCAAGAACAATCACTAAGTATCACAATACCTGTAGGGGTGTAAGCACATAACACATGATGCATAACATACATTCAGAGGTGTAAGGAACAAGGCACATGATGCATAAACAACACATTCAGAGGTGCAGGGAAGGAAAACACATGATGCCTAAGAAACTACTTATTGTCTTACCTTCAGCTACTACAGTCTCACCATAACTCAAAGTGATATAGAAAAACTCAAGGCAGCTCATTATGCTAAAGCACCATCATACAATTTAGCAAACGATTAAAGCACAGGGTTATGGTGTAACCAACACAACAAACCAAGACAGAAAAAAGCAGGTGCTTACATACCAGCGTTTGTAAGTGCTATAGAAATATTAAAATAAGTACTACGAGAAACAACGACCTGTTGATTAGGAACACTGTCACTTAACCAGGGGACCATGACAGTTTGCTAAGGATGTTAAAATTGTTGATTGTGAAGTTAATAGGAAGATTTCCTGCACAGCGCTGTAGGACAATGCTTGAAACACACCATAGAAGCGCATGTGGCAGAACGAACAAGGACAAGAGCCCTGTTTTCACAACAGGCACAGCTTTATCAGAACCCGTTATGATATCAAATAGGTTAGTTCGTCCTCTACATAGCATAGATGTTAGATTGTACGACTTTTCGGTAAATAATGTGATTAAGAAAAAATCTGCCCCCATCAGGTAATGTTTGAAAAACGTTAAAAAGACGCACCTATTCTCAGAAATATTAAATCGCTCATGTACCAGAACAGAGAACTCATAATTCCTGTTGAAACACGTAGATAACCTTATTAGTGATTCTGGGTCACGTGGGAAGCCAGTGAGATGATCGAACCTGCGACTTTGGCCTTAGTAGCCCCATGCTCTAAACAACTGAGCTAACCAGCCAGCAGATTTTTATAACTGGGGCGCAGCTGTGCCACGTTATCTCCTAGACAAAGGATTCCACAAACTGCTCGACCCTGGGGGCACTATTCCGCTCTGGAAATGAGGGGCCCTGGTTTCATACCCACAACAAATCAACGATTCCCCTTACGACAGGCTACACATTTTGACTGGCATTGTTTATCAAACTTTCTTTGAAAGTATCCATATATACATACATCTAAGCACACAATAAACAGAAACTCCGCTTTCCGTGTGTTTTGTAAACGCTCCCACTCACTGCCATCAGGGCCGGCTCTAGGCTCATGGTGGCCCTGGGCAAGGAGCGTAGGTAGGGGGCCCGGAAGAGGGGGTCCGGGCGGGGCGGAGTGCGCAGGCCAATAAAGAGGGGAGGGGGTCAGGGTGTTTAGAAGTGGAACAGAGCCGGAGGCCGCCAAATCCCTGCCAGGGGCCACCACGCAAATATGTATCCATCCTCAGAGGATTAATATATTAAGGATATATATTGGTGTGGTGGCCCCTGGGGTTTGGTGGCCCTGTGCAGGTGCACAGCTTGCACATGCCTAGAGCCGGCCCTGCTGCCATTACTGGAAAATTCTCAAGCCTGGCCCGGTCCTGGGACTCGGACATGAAAACTGAGCATTATACGTGCCCTCCCAGCCAAGCGCCAATATTTGCGCTATAACTGAAAGAAAAGATTTAACCGGTGGACACGGCTACGCACTCAGCAAAGGGCGGCACTCACATTTTTTTACCAAACCGGCAGGATTTAGTGAGGCATACGTGGAGATGCTTCGCTAAGGAAAACAGAACTATCCTCGCTGATTGCCCCCCAATCGGGTCTATAAGTTTGCTAACTCATGCCCCCCAACTACTCGCCAAGCAATCTGGCACCCACATGCTCCGGCTCGCGCATCGGTTTCCCCGTGCGGTCCCCCCCGCGCAGGCCACCCACCCCTGATCATGCTTAAGGGACCCAAACTTCTTGTCGTGCCCACTTACAGACCTTGGCAGCCCGCAGATTCACGGCCCTGACCGACACCCCATAGTCAGAGAAGTTTCCCTGAAGGAACAAAGGGGGCAAGGAGCTGTGCGGCTTAGCGGAGCTCTGCAGCCCGAGTTTGCAAAACCCCCGCATAAAATGGCACAGTATAATTGACTCCCCCGCACAGCCTGCCATAATGTTAGGGCAGGGAACAAAACGCAAACACAACGTCCCCGAATTCCTTCATACATACGGCGATGGTTATACCGTCGCAATCTGCCGATCACAGTCTTAGGCTCCTCCGCCGATAAGGCACTCGGTCATAGGCTGCTCATGTTCCTCCGCAGCTAGGGCAGCTGTCCACGCTCTTCCGCAGATAAGGCAATCCATTTTCGCAGCAAAATCCTCGCGACGCCTCACTGCAGTTCATCTTGCCCACGAAGCCGCCTCTGCATAGGAGAAAAAAGGAAAAGAAATTACGGGCCGCTGGGGGCCCGGGTGCTGCATCCGTGGGGAGCGTAGGAACAAGAGAACGTTCCGCTCCCCACACCCCCTTTTAACAGGGGGCACGGGCCAGTCCAGTCTCAACTGGTCTGTCCCTGCTGTTGTGCGCCCGGGTGAACCGGAAGCACTAAAGTGCTTCTGGTTCACCCCGCTGTAGGCAAATGGGGAAGGGGGTACTCCCCCCTCCCTTCTCCCGGGGACGGGCTCGAACGTCATAAAGGCGGCGCGCACTATTCTAGTGCTTCGCCTTTTCATTCTCAATTTGCGATTCGCAATTTGAGAATCGCAAGTTGAGAATAATTTCAAGGGTGCAGGGGTGTCCAAAGGACACCCTGTTGCACCCTTGAAATTAGCATGGGTGCACATACATGCCCTAAGGGCATGTATGTGCTTCACATTGCACTTTGAAAAATGCAAAAAAGTGAATTTTTCAAGGAATTCTCAAATTACCACCAACTTGAAGTTGATGGTAATTTGCGATTCCTTAAGGCCAATTTGCATTTTTTTAATGCTTCTTACATTGCATTTAAGGAATCCCAAAATTAGCGATTCCTTAAATGCAATCGCAAAATAAGGAATCGCAAATTTTGCGATTCCTTATTTTGCCTTAATTCATATCATTTGGCAAAATTGCATTCGGAAGCGCCGAAATTCTGCGAATTTCGGAGTTTGCAAATGCAATTTTGCTTGATACATATGGCCCTTAGTCGAGTTTGTTAAACACTGAGAAAAATACAAAATGCACGGAGTGCAATAACATTTAGCAGCGTTGTTGTTGCAAATGCTAACTTCGAAGAAATTAATGAGCTGGATTTCTTCCAAGGGAATCATGAAGTGCTTCGTCGCAGGTTGTGGGGTACTTTGGAATTTATGTGGATATTTGTTTTGCACCCGAATCATCACTATTGTTGTACAACCCGGCAGCTGGACAAACCTGCAGGATTAACAAGTAATCCTGTATTCCAACATACAGAACACATACCGGGGACGCTAAAACAGCCCTGCTGTATCATTATTACCTCCTCTTCTTAATGTTTCACCTCTGAATGAAGGCCGGGATTCTGTTTCTCCTGCTTATCTGTGCCAGAGAGTGACAACGGATCGCCTTAAAAGCACAAACTAAAACAATACAGGAGGTGTGAGACCACAATGGCAAAGAGTCAATGAGAAAGAATTCAAATGGGAGGGGGAAGGGTAGCTGGGGACGTGATGCTAGAGGGCTAAAAGCATTCTGGTCGTGATGGTGGGTCAATAGTTTGGCTGGGGCACTCCAATCCTCCATCCTCTGGACGAGCCCTCTGGATGAGAGGCAGCTGAGCCCCCTGACCGAGGTGTCCCGTGGATGTACTCAAATAAAACTGTGGTGTGAAAATAGGTCCTTCCGGTGGCTCACTGGACTAATGTATACACTATAGGGAATTGAGTTTGACCCAATCACATTTTTAAACCCCAGCAGGTCCACTCACGCTTTCATGCTATTGAGGTCGATAAAACTTGCACCCTTGAGTCGGGGAAAAATAAATGAGTGCTTCTTGAGTCGGGGAAAAATAAATGAGTGCTTCTTGGACACCAAGATAACACAAGGGGGAACATGCTCTTTACAAATACGCATTTTATGTTAAACAAAGCTAGCTTAAACACCCACAGGCTCTATCTACAGCCACTCTCCTTAAAAAAAAACAGTAACTTTCAGTGGAACCAGAACTTAACAAACTCCAAAGCAGGTAAAGATGGCCGCACCTGGGAGGCATTCAGCTGAAATGGAATGAGTCTGTTATCTCCTCACCTAGAGAGGGCTAGGAGGTTCTCATATTACCTCAAGATGAGGATGTGTCTAGCCACAAAATTAGACAAATCAGGCCCCATGACAGGGAATGGCAGACACAACATCATAAGAGCCCAAAAGGACAAGACATTCAAAAGGAAATGTAAGACACTATAAGATACAAAAGAATACAGCACAATACAAGAAATGTGTAGAGCGCACAGCTACCTCCGAAGAGGCACAAGAGGTTATAGTCAGCTAATGAGACGCCTTATACGCAGGAATCAAAGAGGAAGGTTTTATTCTGAAAATAAGCTAAGAAGGTCTACAACGTAACTAGAGGAGAAGCATGTTCCAAAGCTTTGTGAATGCGAGGTAGCTGAAAAAGCTTGAAACTATTCGATCTCAGGGATCTGATTTAACAGTGTGGCATGAACTTCTTCTGAACATAGATGTGGCAGTTTTGCATGCAGGCCCTGAAAGCAAAAATAAGAGCCTTAAATTGGATTCTTTTAGAGACTGGGAGCCAATGGATTTGGAGAAGAGGGTAAAACACCAAAACTCGCAGAGGGATCTTTAAGATTAAGCACCCAAGATGTTGTGTTAAGTAAGCAGACTCCATAGAGTGACGGGAGACTGCCAGCTCGCACACGAAGATTGTAAGGTCCAAGCTTATCAGGGCTTTGGAACTTGGGCTTTTTTCTGCCTACAGGCTCGGGCACTAACACTTGAGCCCGTGAGGGGTGTCTACCTGCACAGGGACGGGGGGTTTTTAGGCCCATGCCTGCTCGAGTTTACTTACCATTCTGTGCCATATTATGGAGGGACGCCTGAGGGAATTAGATGTGGCGCCCTGCCCTGTGCCTTGACGCATAAACTGGACTAATGAGAAGAGATTCATATAACACAGTGGGGGATCTTTCTATTAATTTTTTCTAGATATAGGAGCGTGCTAACCTCTTATTAAAGAACGAGGTGTGCCACGCAATTGAAATTACATGCGGATGACGCTACACTCTAGATTACGTACATATTTTCTACACGTCCGGTACACTGTCCTACGTTGATTCCGGACATATACATATTTTTGGATCTTAGCCTTGAAAAAGTCCTGCTGGACGAAACATATGTCGGCTCTTAGTGTGTTTTTGTATGTGGACACTTGAGATCAAGAAAAGAAAATTAAAATAATAAGAAACAACTGCAAAATCTGATGGACTTACTTTTGATACTATTTACGTCACCTTTGTACCTTACGTTTTTTGGAGACTTAACCTGTGTGCCACGAATTTGTGTTTAATGTTGTGTTAAGTAAGCATGGAAGCATCAATACAAACTGTTGGCATAGTCAAGTTTGGCTGTAACCAGTGCATGGACAATTGTCTTACGAGAGTCCACCGGGATAAGGTGGAGCATCTTCCTAAGTGACTACAATGTGGCAAAGCATGAGGCAGATATTGCCACATGTTTTGATCACTGAGGGAGTAAAATAATTATTACCCATTGCATATGGCAAACCATAAAACCGAGACTACTCATTTGTATTTATGGCAATATATAACATTATAAGGGGAGAGGATTAATACAACCATGGGACATAATCCTGGGTTTTGGTCTTGTAGATCATTACTCACAAGTACAGGCAATACAGGACTTCATGCAAACAGCGAAATTCTCCTTCATCCTTAAGCCAAGTAAAGATCCACATGAGTGCAAAACCTCCAGACCTATTGGCATGGACTATTTCTCAAATTGCTCACAAGTAGATTGGGTTATGTGATGCCCTATCTGATAAGACCGAGACCAGGTGGAATTAGGCAGAGTGTCTGGCCCAAAATAATATGCAAAGAGTGATTCATCTTATTGAGAAAGCCTGTGGCAAGAGGCCTTGTCATTTTGTTGGTGATCAATTCACAAAGGCGCTTGACGGAATTAAATGGTAATTCTTTGAAGCCATCCTGAAGAAAGTAGGTACAGGACTCCTTTGAAGCTTGAAATCATGGACAGTTATCAAGCATTGAAAGCAAGTATCCGGATAATTTACTTCAAATTTTAAATGGTGCTCTTACAGACAAGCACTAGACAGGGATGCCCTCCTCACCTGTTCTTTTCACCCTGACCACTGCATACTTTTCAATAAAAATCCGATTCTTCTCAGATGCACTGACAGTGATCACTACAAGATCTGTTTATGTGTGAACTAATATATCACCGACTCTCTTCATCCCCAGACAACCCCTACCACTTATGTTAGGATAATTAGATATATTGGAAACATAGTTTTAAAATCAATGGAGACAAAGCAGAAAAACGTAACATCTTTTTTCCCCATATAGAGCAACTGCAATGGTCAGCGAAAAATATTAGAAATCATGGTATGTTCTTAACATATTTTGTTTAGGGTCTATAGAAGGCCAAATAGAATAAACTCAAAAGCTATTTGCAATAAATCTGACTAAATTGAAATTATGTTTCATTTCCTGGGTAGGTAGGATAAATGTTCTAAATGTATGTTCTGCTGACTCTACTTTTCCCGTTCGAATCGAAGAAGAATTTATAGACATGCAGCAATGTATATGCAACTTTGTCTAGATAGGAGGATGGGCTAGGAAAGACAAGGAAATCCAGATGACACTAAAACTCAAGTGTGGCCAGCGTGTCCAGCTATCGTAAGATATATTACCTGGGGCTCACCTGTACAGTGATCCAGCACAGAATCTGAAAACAGATAATTTCACAGAGTACAGACATAAGCAGAAAGAACCCTATGGGACCCGGCTTGGCTGGCTTGGTGCTGCAACCAAGAAACTGCATCTTTGCGAGATAAGAAAGACAACTCAAAATAAGGCACCTTCCAGCAACCATGATGGGTCTTACCAAAATACCTTTCCTGCTTATACATATCCATTGTAAACCTTACTTTTCAGCAAAGTCAGGGCAAGCATAAACGTAATGGAGGCAGAGATAATTCAGGAATGTTTGAGAGGGAAAATGTAAATGCTTCAATAAAGGTCAGTAAGAGTTTTGGATGAAGACAGAGAGTACATTTCAACATATGCAAATCCTACACTTGCTGCTGTTTCCACCAGATAGAATGGCAACTACCTCACCTCTTATATGAGACGTTTGCCAGAGGAAATAAGTGTCTAGTCTCAGATTATGTAGCATATTATCTGACAAGGGAGCATGCCAAAAATGTACATTCCATGAAAATATTTGCAAGAGTGAGATGCACAAACCAGATTTAATCACAAACCGTAATCATCATCATACATATATTTAAGATGGGTTGTAGTACAAAGTTAAAATATATCAGGCAATTTGTGCAAGGTCAAGTTTTATCCCAAATAGAACATGTAATGTTTATATATAGTCATTATCCTTTAACAATTTGCAAATGTGTCAAACCACAAATAACATTTCCTTAGTCAATATTTGTTGCCTGACAAAACCGGGCCGGCCAAACAGTCATGCGCACTTTCCCTGTTCACCATGCAGGCATGCAGCCTGCATGGAGAACATGCCAGGCCACCAGTCCCAGGCTGAGTGCCGAACCACGGCACTCAGACCAATAGCAGACCAATAGCAGACCAATAGCAATGCCTCATTGTAACATTGTGATTGGTCAGGGAAGCCTTGGTGCTTACCAATCACAATGCTGCATTGTTTGGTCAGGGGAGCCTGGCTGCCTGCTTCCTGTTTCATTCCCGACGCGAGGAGAGACAACGGAGAGACGCAGCGGTAAGGTAAGTTTTTTTTCTTTTTTATTTACATCCCTTTACCCCATCCCCCGCCTTCTCTTCCCCACGCCCGCCACCCCCAATCCTTGCTGGCCGCTACTGTAGACCTTATGGTTGAAAGATGCAGTCCGAGCTTCGGCATCTGCTTCAAGTCATGTGCATCAATGTATGCTCTTGTAATTTTTACAGTATACATTGGCACAGAAGTACGATCAGAATCTCTGTTTGCAATAATACAAGCTCGGTCACTGCAAGCAGTGCTTAGAGTTTGTGGAAGCAGTAGGGGTGACCAGGACAACACATTTAAATACTACCATTACTGTGCATGAAATCTGCATATACACGATCCTTTTGTTGCCAATCATTCATTCTTCAGGTAAATTTGGGAGGTGAGAGAGAAACTTTTAGTAGTCATTGTGCTAGATAGTGTGTCTAAACTGTTATTTGTTTTACTAAGTGTGGTTGTAGCTGGATTAACAAGCTATCCTTGCAATGCTATTACTATCGAGACAACAGTTAGGTGTGCAGACTGGAAAGTTGTATATATTCCCTGGATTCACTTGCACCTTCTGTGCAGAATTAAAGGGTTAAGATTTATTGATGGGTGTCTAAATATACTTAGCCTCAAAATTCTCGAACAAAGTAAATTTGAATGGTTATAGAACTGGCGGTCATAAAGCTGTATTATGCTGCTGAGTGCATTTGTTGCTGAACATGATAGGATTGCCCAATGTGACGATTCTGAAGCAATCTGCCAGAAAGTAACATGAACAAAATAGCAACAATGTATTCGTTTGTCTTCAAAAGTGACTCTGTGTGGACCTGTACACAAGAGGAAAGCAACCGCCTGTAAGGTTTTTTGCCTGTGTTCCATATGCTGTAGCATTCCTGTGCCCCAACCACCCAGGTCCTTGTTTCATTTCTAGGAGTAGCCCTTGATGCACACCATCAACAAAAGAGCAATGCTAGGCTTAATTTGCATACCTGTGCTCGTATTACATATAAGGCGCACTATCCAGGACAGTGCACCCTATTACAATGAATGTGCTGCTCCCAAGGCAGGAGGGAATGTGCACTGACCTGGCGGCAGCGCCTTTAGTGAAATATGGAGCTCCTGCTTCAAAGTAGCTCTGTGTTCCTCTGTGCTGAAAGCAACCCGCTTGCAATTTAAAGAGGGGATAGAGATCCTCCTGCAGGTGGGTGCAGTGAGTGCCTGCACCCACCTGCAGGGAGGTCTCTAGGGGGTCCAGGGAACCCCCTTTTGCCCCTCCAGAGGGCTACCCTCAGGGGACGAACAGACAGTGTGCCAACTTTTTGTGGCACCTCCTAAGGGTCTGTTTGCCTCTGCTCCCGCAATACAGCATAGGCGCAGAAGCAAAGTTATTCCATAAATGAATGAAGACCCTCTGAAGAGGGCATTGGAACTATATGTTCCATATGCTGCTTCACTCCCCGATCTCATTGCCCCCTTATTATTACAAGCCACTAATTTCTTGATTCTGGGTGACTTGAATCTACATTTTAACGAGGTTTCTTGTCCTACCAGCGCCAATCTCATTGCTGATTTGGCTACTATGAATGTCACTCTTCACAACTCTGGCCCCACCCATAAAGCGGGAAACTTACTCAATCCTATCTTCTCCAACTTCACCACTGTCTCATGCAAGACTGCTATCCCTATCTCTTGGTCTGACCACTTTCTGGTAGAATTCCAGATTAAACATGAACAAAGCTTCAAGCATTCCTCACTCCCCTCGGGATCAAGAAACAACAGAAATTGGAACGATCTAGATATGAATAGACTTAACCTCCTTCTTGCTAACACAATGCCGGTCACTTCAATCACTAATCTAGATGACAATGAGGTCCTCCATTAATGGCTAACTTCGTCTATTGACGCATGTCTGCCTTGGTCCAACAAGAAATGTAACTATCAGCACCCCCAGCACCTTGGTTTTCAGAAAAGCTCAAAATAGAAAAAACAAAATGTAAAAATTTAGAGAGAAGCTGGCGCAAAAATTATGAACCGGCAATAAAATCAATGTACAAACTAGCTTTAAACAATTACCACTCTGTGTAATATTGCTCGGGCGGAGCACGCCAACAAAACAATTTTACTTACACAAAACTGCCCCAAAGTTCTGTTCAAAGTAGTTAAGGAACTTTCGCGTGCCTCCATGTTTGGACTCAAAACAATGTGATAATTTAGCGGAATGTTTTGTGGATAAAATAGTTAAGATCTACTCTGATTTTAATAAACAGACAGAAAATAAAAGAAATTCACAACTTAACTACCCCGCAACACAATGCCTCTCCCAGGAAGTTGCTCAAGTTAACAGTAACACCCTATTAGACAAATGGACTCCACTTGATATCTCTGCCTTCCGTAGTATTCTCACCAGTATCAAATCTGGCTTTGGTGCACCACTACCACCCCCCCCACACCCCTCCCCCCGCCTACTACAATCATCAATACAAATTCCAAGTTCCCAGGATCAAACGAGCCAGAATGGGAGGACGATCATTTGCTTATCTGGCTCCCTCCCTTTGGAATTCTCTTCCAACTCACTTACTTATTGAACAACACTATCTTAAATTTCATAAAGGCCTAAAAACGTGGCTTTTTAATCAGTAGAACCTTTTTATATTTTTTTTTTTTAGCGTCCAGCCTTTCCTGTTGTCCAACGTGTTCAGAGGTCCCGGGAAACCTCCGGGCCTGTATTATTAATAAATAAATAATAATAAATAAATAAATATGGGAAACCGCCTGACCTTTCTTATTAAAAAATAAATAATAATAAATACATTAATTAAAATGTGTGCCTGTGATATCAGTATTACAGAAGGGGGCCACACACGTATCTGTGACTCCTTCTGTAATACCATACTGCCCTGGAGGTGCAAAAAGATGACACACACATCAGTTGCAATCCTGGGACACTATGTGTAATATGGCCCCTGTTCTTTATTTCAATTGTCATTAGTCCTCGCCCACAAAGTAAGCATTTCAAAGATGTAAGAGAGCAGGGCAAATGGCATGGACAACGCACCTTCTAGTCTCTAAACCACACTGTGCTTAAACTATTTTGAGAATAGAGCTGTAAGTATTATACTGTTCAATTCCTATTTATTTCCCTTTTCTTCATGTATTGGATGCTGAGGAGGGATTTCTTTTCAAATCACCACTGCAACATTTATTACTGCTCAATGCTCATGTAGGCTTTTACAAACTGTGAAAGACACATCAAACAAGACATGGTTGAAGGAGATGACACAAAGCCCACCGCTGTACATTTATGTGTCTAGATGACATGAGCTTCTCAGACAGCTAAATCTCTCTGTAGCGAGATTGAAAAAGTATTGAGATTTCCACCATCTGAAGTCCTGGGGGTAGGGAAACATTATTTTTGAGTCTGCTTGATAGACAAGTTGAACACATGACTAGAGCTGACAGATAATTGGCCTCACGTATGCTGGAGAAAGGAAATAGGCTAATAGCAATTTATTGCAAAAAGAAGGATATCATACACTTTATGCAACGGTTCCAAGGCTTTTTAAATCTCTTGACTGAAAAGCATGGTAAATATCCCCAATTCTGTTTAATTTTGTTACACGTAAATTTTCCTTTTGCATATTTATTATGAATATCATATCCGAAAACTTAACTGGATAATACTATTTGGTGGCTCGAGGAGCTCGGCATAAAAATTGTGCTAAAATCCTGGAAACTGAGTGATATTCATGTTTTCAAAAACAGACCACTAGCCTGTCGCCCGTGTCAAGAGAAATAAAAAACTCTGCTTCTTATGGATGGGTGCATTCTCCATAGGCACTGAATGGGTAAACCCCTTCAATAAATCAGACCCCAAGTTCTTGTCTTGTGATGTTTTAAATATACACTCAAAAACTGTGCTTAATATCGGTGTGGATTTGTAATTACGAAAGTGCATACAAACATATAAAAGCTTTGGAATCAAGATAGTTTCTGAAATAAGAGTTGCATTCTTTGTCATTTTCGTTGTATAGTTAACTGTACACAGTGATGAAATAAGTCTCAATGTTTAAATTATTTTTAAATTACCTTTAACCGGATACTGGACAAGGACTTGGTGCATCTCCAATAGTCCAGTGGAGGGTCACCAGGGCGGCGCTCTCTGCATCTGAAAGGGCCGGGCCCATATGGTTCTGGACCAATTTCCGATGGATTGTTTTAGCAGCATGAACGCATACAGGGGAGAAAGTTTGTCAATCACATCATCAATCACCTAATAACCACATACAACTCTGTAATGTTAGTTCATTTATTGCAATGCCAAAAACAGCTGAATATAAAGACACCTCAAAATGAGCATATAGAAGTAGAATGGAATCAGCATAAATCCGAATCTGCATATCCAACTGAGGCGGTGTAGTATTAACAAGACAGTTAGCTCAAGAAACAAGATGCAGAGGATCAAAAAGCATGAATCCAAATGTTCCTGCTTTGAGGGCTGATGAATAAGAAGCATTAATTTATCCCTACGGTATTACTAAGTGACATCCCTACTTCAGCATCTTCAGGAAAGAAAAAAGTTAAAGGTGTCAGCGTGTGGAGTCTTCAGAAGACGTCTCTCAATAGCTATGGGTCATATAGCATAAAGCTACAGAGACAGAGCTTGCTCTAAGATGCTCTCTCTCCAAAGGCAGAAAAACAAGTGTGCACTTTCACTACTAATTTCAACTTCCAATATTACAGGTATACTTTCCAAGAGTCTTTGCGGGTCCCACCATCTGCTCTGAGTACGATCTTAAAGGTAGTTTTCAATGGGATTACTGTGTTCTTGGGTTGCAACAAGTTGACCTTAGTTCCCATGCCTTCTCCTGTGTGAAACACAACAGTCTTCCTTTATGGACTCAAGTTTACGTTGCAAATCTTCTCTCCATGCCTGACTAATAAATCAAAGACTACAAGAGTGCTTCTTTCTCCTGCAATACAAAACATGAGAAAGAACAAATTTCACAGAACACATGAAATTCAGCTAATCATTCTAAAGCGAGAGTTTCCAAGGAAATGCATTTCAGGCCTACGAGATTCAGCTAACATAAGAAGACATTATAGGAACTTTACGAATTTGCATAGGAAAATAAGGCTCATTCAATTAATACAAATACTCACATGTAAAATGACACGATTAATAACTCTTTTTCAATGCATGAATAAATGACATTCTCACAACACAAGCTTGTTACAGTAATGTGTTTCTGCTAATTACGTTCACTTTCTACGTTATTTCTCCATGTTACCTTTCAAAGGCCTAAGCACATCACGTTTTAGGTTAATACGTTCCAAAAACCGAACACTTTATGTTATTACAACAAAGGATTATATGCAGGTGCTCTCTACATGTGTGATTATAATGCACCCCTACACATGAAATGCGATTTCCGCTACATCATATTTGAGAGGGAAGATGCAGGCTTCTACATCCCTATATTCTGTAAGGGTTGATAGAGAGTGAAAGGATGGCAAAGACTTTTAATTACACTACTGGGACAAATTCCGTAGAGAAGATATTCCAGTAGAGGTGTTATTCTAGAACAGTGGGTTCTGCGCTAAGAGATGCTGGGGGAGGTTCACAAGTTCCTTCACAGAAAGGGTGCTAATACCGCGGTAAGTTCATAGGACTCGTTAGACTAAGGTACCGTATTCAAAAACGGCTTTGCATAGAAGAGTAATTACAGTGGTGTAACGCAGAATGATGGGCCCCCTGCAGAATGTAATGAGGGTTCTTTGAGTCGATGATATTTCACAGATATCCTTTGACCTTGGACTGAATGGAGCTCCCTGAATGGTTGGGGGGCCCACCGCACCACAGGGGCGGTAGGAGAATGTGTTAAACCACGCAGAGTTACTAAAGTATTTACATATATTTTTACCACTTTAAACAACAGGTGTTATTACCCAACTAGGTCCTTATTCTGAGTTGGTCTGTAATACTGACTTGGGCACAGAAATCGAATAACAAATTATGTTCACATTTTTAATTAATCGAGCAGTTTTCCCCTCACAAAATTTTAACCACATAACATAGATAGCAACATTTGTGCGGAGAAACACCTTAAAAGTCTGAGTGAGCTTTGCAGTTCGGAACAGACAAAACATGTGGCATACACCAATATAACTCATTCCAGGTGAACCTCGTAATGGGGCATGTAATGCCTCACCCTAGAATAATCACACCCCATGTTATTATTATTTCTCTAGGTGGTTGTACCTCCCAGCATTACACAACACCATGAACTGAGGTTTTCAGAAATGTTTGTTTCATCCACCTTAAAGAATAAAAGGAGACTGAGATACAAACTTGAGCCATGCAGGCTAGACTCATTAAAAGCAAGGCAAGTCACTCCTTTCCACTAACGACCATGCGCCGCGCTCAGTCAGTCTGGTGAAAGGGACAAGCTCTGGAAAATATGGAAGGCAACCTGAAGCAAGGAATTCGAAATTCAGGAAAGGCCTGAAACTTTGAAGTTTCTGCGAGCATCTGCATAACTCTTTAAATATGAATCACCCCAGGCCATTTGCATGTGACCAGTTTGGCTTCAGCCAGATGTTCATAAACACCTAAAGTCGATGGGAGAACATTTCCAAGCAAGTTGAAGCTGCTTGTTGGTGGCAAGCCCCACTACATATAAGCTCTTAACACAAACTAAAATAGACATAATCCAGATGTGAGTCGCAAGTAGGTACTCAGCAGAGCTATCCTTCAAGTGGAAGGTGATCCAAGAAAAGACCATTTAGAATGACTACTTGGGAAAAACTGGAGGCTCGCGTCTGGTGTGTGCCATTGTGGAAGGAAGAGGGAGACTGGATGGGGAGCCTGATACTTCTCTGTCACCCATGGTTACTGTCCAAGGGCTGAGAAAGTGGGCACAAGGTTAATTATTCCCCAATACCTGCACTTTTTTAGGCCCTGTGCTGGCGCTGCAAAATCTATTTATAGTTTTTAAGGCACGCCTGCCCTTTATATTAATGATGAGGCAGCAAGCATATTTTAACAGTAAATGACATTATATGCCCAATGTTCTCCCTTTTTCAACCTAGAAAGAAATTCCAGTCACATAAGAGGCATAGATATATGTTTTTGTTCCAGGCCCTGCAAATTAATCTGACATATCTGACTGCATATCTAATTTAGAGTTGGTTGGTAAATTCAGGGTGAGAATCAATCGTGGAAATTGTCATGGTTGCAGTAATCTGGAAATCTAGATCCAACAGAAGTGATACTAGTATCCACACTTACCTGAACCTACTGACAGCCATGCACAGATTATCCGTGCCTGCTGGCAGTGAATCGGGAAAATGGAGTGGGGCAGGAGTGAGAGAGAGAAAGAGAGACACTGGAACTTTTCACCTTGCCTGCTCTTACTGCCTGGCTCAACATGCACTGCAGAAGCTTTGACATCTAACACAATAAATAGTTATTTTGCTATTTGTCCAATTATGTTATAGTTCACTATTTCTACTAAGCGCTCTGATATACCTTCTGTCAAGCTCTGTATACCCCATTACCTATGGATGCTGATGACACCATCTGTTCCTAGATCTGAAAGATATATAAAGTAAACCTTTGTAAATAATGCATTGAATAACATGAACTGTTATCTGAAGGTGGGCTGTTGTGTGTGAGCAGCAGAGATCCTGGACTTGTAACAGTACCTTCTCTTCATGACCTCCCCTATGAATACCTGTTCACGGAGGGCCCAATTTTCATCAGTAGCTTGAGCCGCACTAACTAGTGGGGTGGGAGGGCAGCTACAGATGTCTGAAATACACAAAAGGTGATGGGAGGCTGCTTGCAATAAGTCAAACCACTGACAATCGCTTGGGGTAGCACTCCAATCAATTGTTCTTTTGCTCACCATGCCACCTCAGTTTGGACCCAGCCATATGCAAATCAGTACTGACCCTGGTCCTCATGGGAACAGTCCAGCCCAAACTGTCAAGCCAGATCCTCCCTGAACCAGAACATAGGCAACCCAGGACTGGTGTTGCCCTAGTTATGGGCCCCTTGGCCGAATACAGCTTGTTTTAAGTGACATAGTGAGCATGGGACCCAAGTCCCACTATGTCACTGGAACCAAGCTGAACCGAGCTGATGGTTGGCATGTATTGCAAGCAGCCTCAAATCACCTTTTGTGTGTTTTTGCTACAGATGCTTAACTGCATTGCAGGGGATTTGGAATGTAGGTCGATGTTGTCATTACCGCCTCACAGTAAAGCTCAAGGTAATTTGGGGAATGGCTCCAAAATAAGGCAATTCCATTAGTTTGATTTCAAACTAGGAACCGACAGTTGTTGGCATGCCTAGCTTCTTGTTGTAGCATTAGAAGCAGGCAGAATACATACCCAAAGCACAGGTAGACCCCTGCATATTTTCCGCATGTTCAGTATATATGGCTAACAAAAAATATACTCAAGAGAATAGTGTCCTACTACGGAAGCACACCACTTCCCCCAGAGTGGTGTGTATCGTTCTCCGATAGTTTATCCTTCAGATGACAGTATCCAGGACCAGTGTTGTAATATCAGTGATGTAAAACAACTTTCTTTGTATGAGGAGGGAGAAGTGATGAGTACTCAAGACGCCTTTGACCCTGCTGTTGCTGGGACCAATGATTCTAGCCAACTGGATCTGTGGCAGGTGACATTGTTTTTAAAATAATGCATTCTTCCCGTTCCCAGCAACAATTCCCCAGAATCAAGCTAATGTTCAGGATTTATACATCGAGGATAGTGGTGACTACTCCTTCGCTGCCCATGGCCCCCCATGCTTTGGGTAATAGAAAGCAGAGCCGGCCTCTTTGCCATTTTACACAATGCAACACACCAACAATACTTAACTCTTTGAAATTGATATCTTATACTTTATGGAGTTAAGGGGATAATAGCAAGTCAGGACTGGCCATACTGTGAGGTTCTGTGAATTCTGAACCCTTGGGTTCCATTTTGTGCATGGTAGCCATTTTGTGGTTGCCCTCACATAGGCCTATGACTGTGGCTGAACAAGTCTTTCAAGGACATGTACACCTTAGCCAGGGCCGGACTGGGAACCACAACCGACCCTGGCAAAGGGCTCGGCTGCCCCCCCCCCCTCCCCACTGGGGTGGGGGGGAGGGGTTGGCGGTCCCGCCGAGCTCTTTGCCGGGGCCGGTTTTCGGCCGATTTTGGTACAGGGACGATTTTGCAGCTATGCTGCAAAAACGGCCCTGTAACAAAAACGGTCCCCAGGGGCCCAAAACCGGCCCCCACCTGTGCGGCGCACCGGGGGATTGCCCGGTGCCCACTATGGACAGTCTGGGCCTGACCTTAGCTCAAGTTCGTGCTGACTCCTGTTTGACCTGAGTGAACTGACCCTGTTGCCTGAAGCTGACCTTGTTAAACCAGTTCCTGCCCTTTAGCTGATCAAGATTGAGGATCAAAGCACTGGACATTGTAGAGTTTGGTATGCACACACACACCCCTTAGCCTGCTTCTTATCTGTTTCTGTTCCTTCTTTTATGGTCTGTTTATGATATGGGTTGTGGTCCTTTTATTATGGGTTTGTCCGGCTTGTGTAAGAAGGAATGTTAGGTATTTTGCATGCTTGCAAAAGCTAGGACTGCCCCTTACTTGTATGCTGAAGTTTGTAACCCTGAGAGCATATAAAAGGCCTCTGTTCTCTGTACTCTTCAGACTACCTCATTCAGTTGCTACGGCTTCTGTGTGACGTGGCCTCACTTATTAAATTTAATAAAGATGTCTTTTCATATTTTCAGCTTCTGTGCCAAGTTCTTTTTTCTATTAGTAAGTATTCCCTGAGAATGAAGATTTCAGTTCTTCAACTGAGCATCGGGCCTTTCCCCAGGAGGGCTGGTAGGGTTGGGCTGGTTTTGTTACTGGAGGCCGTTTTTGAGGCAGTGCAGCAGTTTTGAAAGCACCACTGCAGAGTTCCTTGCATATCCAGTAGTTTTCAGGCAACAATAAAAGTGTCAAGATAACTCTGGTGATTAATGTACCTGCTGTGTTTCTGCTGGATAGAGATTGGAGTTTTGTCTAGTGGCAGTTTTGACTAATCTAAGGTAGCGTAGAAGGTTAATAAGCCTGCTGCAAAGGACGCATATCATGCAGATCACGGGACAGTATTTTATATGCATAGCTTAGGGGGTACTGCTTTTCTTGCAGAGACACTTTTGTTCTGAGCAGTTCATGAGTTACAATCATAATCTAGTACAGTGGAGTATGAAATGCCATCAAACAGCTGCATGTAATCTGCACGCTACAGTTCAGAAAGTTGTTTTTTCTGAGTCTTTAATTATACTAATGTTGCTAAATGAGGGTTTGTTTGGGTAGAAATAAAGTCTCATTAGTAAAGCCAACCCTATTCACTGTGTTAAATTCTGAATCCTGGGGTTGTGCTTCTCCAGATTAAGCAAACAACATTTTTATATACTGATTTACAAATGCATGATTCATTGTCTCTGTATTTGTGTGGCATACAGTGTTCTGGCACCCTATACTGGTATAAAAGAAGCTATAAAACTAATTAAATACATGTGAGAGAGGGGCTATGGAGAGATGAAAGGCACTGTTGGAGGGTAATAGGGAGCCATAGAAGGTGCCCCAACAAAGATTGTTGAATCCTGGTCATCCTTTACTGATTTAAAAGTTAATACAATTGAATATATAATGAAAACTGTGTTGTAGAATGTGTCATTTTTGCCAAAATTGTCTTGCGCTGGGGGGGTGGAGGGTCGCAGTTCACCTCCAAACTCTTCTTGTAGTGGTCAGACCCCACACTGCACTCACTATGCCCAGTGATAGTGGGCGGGGACGGAAGGGCACGGCGTGCCCCTACTTCTAAAAAATTGTTCAGTCCGTTCCCCTACTTCTTGCTGTCAAAAAAGCGTCCCGGACCGGGACGGCAAGAACAGTCCAACTTTAAAATGATAACATTTTTCTTTCCGCTTCCAGGGGCTGCTCGCACTTCTCTGTTGTACTCGAGAGGCTGCAGCAGCCCCCGCCCCCCTGAGCTCGCACAGACCAAGGGCAGGCCATTGTCATTCCGATTGAGGCAGATTAGCCCCTTTAGAATGACAATGCGCCCGCCCTCTGCCTTTAACATATCAAGTGCCCCTGAGATCGGAGTTGGTGATTAGAGAGGAGCTTTCCCCAAGCAGAGTACTGTGGGGAACTTGACACCTTTGTCAATGTTGTACACGGAGGAGCAGTGACCACAGTGACCGGACAGAAGAGGCGACAGGAAAGGAGAGGTACTAGGGCAGGAGAGGTGTCGGGGCAGGAGAATTGACAGCGCAGGAGAGGTGACGGGGCAGGAGAGGTGATGGGGCAGGAGAGGTGATGGGGCAGGAGAGGTGACGGGGCAGAGGAGGTGACGGGGCAGGGGAGGTGACGGGGCAGGGGAGGTGATGGGGCAGGGGAGGTGACGGGGCAGGGGAGGTGATGGGGCAGGAGAGGTGACGGGGCAGGGGAGGTGACGGGGCGTGAGCGGTGAAAGGACAGGAGCGGTGAAAGGACCAGGAGCGGTGAAAGGACAGAAGCGGTGAACGGGGCAGGAGCAGTGAACAGGACAGGAGCAGTGAACAGGAAAGGAGCAGGGAACAAGACAGGAGCAGGGAACGGGACAGGAGCAGGGAACGGGACAGGAGCAGGGAACGGGACAGGAGCAGGGAACGGGACAGGAGCAGGGAACAGGACAGGAGCAGGGAACGGGACAGGAGCAGGGAACGGGGCAGGAGCAGTGAACGGGGCAAGAGCAGTGACTGGGCAGCAGCGGTGACGGGGCAGGAGCGGCGACGGGGCAGGAGCGGCGACGGGGCAGGAGAGGTGACGGGGCAGGAGAGGTGACGGGGCAGGGAAGGTGACGGGGCAGGGAAGGTGACGTGGTAGGGGAGGTGACGGGGCAGGGGAGGTGACGGGGCAGGAGAGGTGACAGGGCATGAGCTAGAGCAGTAACGGGGCGTGAGCGGTGAAAGGACAGGAGCGGTGAAAGGACAGAAGCGGTGAACGGGGCAGGAGCAGTGAACGGGGCAGGAGCAGTGAACGGGGCAGGAGCAGTGAACGGGGCAGGAGCAGTGAACGGGGCAGGAGCGGTGACGGGGCAGGAGAGGTGACGGGGCAGGAGAGGTGAATGGGCAGGAGAGGTGACGGGGCAGGGGAGGTGACGGGGCAGGGGAGGTGACGTGGCATGAGCTAGAGCAGTAACCGGGCGTGAGCGGTGAAAGAACAGGAGCGGTGAAAGGAAAGGGGCAGTGAATGGGGCAGGAGCGGTGAACAGGACAGGAGCAGTGAACGGGGCAGGAGCAGTGAACGGGGCAGGAGCAGTGAACGAGGCAGGAGCAGGGAACGAGGCAGGAGCAGTGAACGAGGCAGGAGCACTGAACGAGGCAGGAGCGGTAACGGGGCAGGAGAGGTGACGGGGCAGGAGAGGTGACGGGGCAGGAGAGGTGACGGGGCAGGAGAGGTGATGGGGCAGGAGAGGTGATGGGGCAGGAGAAGTGATGGGGCAGGAGAAGTGACGGGCCAGGAGAAGGGAGGGGCCAGGAGAAGGGAGGGGGCAGGGGAATTGACGAAGCAGGAGTGTTGATCGAGCAGGAGTACTGACTGGAGCAGTGAAAGAGCAGGAGCAGGCGTTTCCCAGGGCGACTGGAAGGGTAGGGGGCCAGTTTAGTTTGGGGGGACAGGTTTTGTACAAGTGCAGGAGTTTTAAAAACACTGCAAAGTTCTTTGTATATTCAGCAGGTTTCAGTCAACAATATAAGTGCCAAGATAACTTTGGTGATCAATGTACCTGCTGGAGAGAGATGGGAGCATGTTTTGTCTAGTGGCTGTTTTACTCATCTAAGGTAGCGCAGAGGGGTAATATGCCTGCTGCAAAGAACATGTACTATGCATATCAAAGAGCAATATGTTATGTGCATAGTTCAGTGGGTACTGCTTTGTTTTCACTTCCCGAATGAAAGGACACTTGAATACATATGGCCTGGCAGTTCGCGCTGGACTGTTCACATTGGGCGCAGGATCAAGACTGATTTGCATATGGCTCGGTCTAAACTGGAATGGCATGGTGAGCAAAAAACAATGGATTTAAGCCCAGATCTCTGAACTGGGGTGAATGTATGACATTGTTCTGCCTTCTGTCCATCAATTGTTCTTTTTGCATTTGTCACCCCGAGTGGGACAGGTATGCTCAGACAATAGTCCCGTGCTCTCCATGCCACTGGAATCAAGCTATCCTGGTTGATGAGGGCTGAAAGCCTGAAACCGGTCTAGGATGCTTGATTCCGGTCCAGGGAGGACCTGACCTGGCAGTTCGGGCTGGACTGTTCTCATTGGGTGCAGGATCAAAACTGATTTGCATATGGCTGGGTCCAAACTGGAATGGCATGGTGAGCAAAGAAACAAAGGATTTGAACCAGATCTCTGTACTGGGGTGAATGTATGATATTGTTCTGGATTCTGTCCACCAGTTGTTCTTTTTGCTATAATATGATTGAGCAGCTAGCTGGCTGACATGAATATGAAGGAGCCTGTGTGGGTTTCCTTGAGTCTAGATTCTCCTGAAGAGTCCCCCTTTCTCTTCTGAGCCCTGTTTAACACATGTGTACATAAGGAGCCCTGTATTCATGACCTCAATGTTTGAGACAAAAAATAATCATGGATTTCTGAACAATGAGAGTAAAAGCATTAAGCTAACATGTTGTTCCTGCTCATATTTCACATGCTTTACATAAACATGTATTCCCTGTGCGTGATTGCTTTTTCCTGAATTAAACCTCAAATAAACATATCCATTCTTTTAATTAAATAATGTTATAAGCTGTAACTGGTCAGTGAAATGCTAAACGTACTAAACATTGGTATGTTTTGCTATTTCTAGCCACACCCCTGACTCCGCCCACTGATTCAATCTTCGGTTATTCCCGCCCCCTGATTCTCCACCCACAGTTCCCCTACTTTTGTTTTCCCACTTCGACCACTGACTATGCCCCATAAGAAAGGGCGTGGGGCGGGGTAACTGGTTTGACAAAATGTGCCAGGGCTGCTTTGGGCCCCCAGTCTGGCCCTGGATAATTTTAGCTTTTTTTAGGAAGACGTGTGGTCACTGGAATGCGTTTTCTTTTCCGTATGACACGACCGTCAGCCCGGTGTCTCATAGTGGCTGGCAATCAACCAGAGAGGCGCCGTTCAAGAAAGTCTTGGCTCCCGGGGTTGTTGTGTAACTTCCCTTGGCTGGAGGGGTGCGAGCACGAACAGGTCGGGGGCTGAATACAGTAGCGCCCGACCATGCATTTCAAAGCTTCCACCACTCGTCGGTGAGTTATTGAAGTGAGTGAATGGCGTGTGCTGCAGACCACAGGATTGTAGGGTACGGCTTGCGAAGTGTCTATTCATAAACAGAGGTTTCAAAAATGTGAGCTAGGACTTAATGAGGGTGCTATTTATGGAGTAAGCCACCACGGGGAAAGTTCTCTTAAAAAAGAAAGGCGTTCAATCTTCATTTCAAAGAATAATAAACAGAACGGAGAGGAATGGCCTGGAAATATGCCGTGCCCTTAAGCATTGCCCTATTAAAAATAGTGTCAAGGTACGTCATTCTCACATGTCGCCGCAGCTATTTCCTTTCTTGAAAGAGTTTGAACATCTGGATTGCGTTTCATGCTGTCTGTAAAGAGGATCCCTTAGCAGTCCTTTAGTGTGACCTAGTTTACTTTGGAACATGAGTACTACGAGTTTTTATCCGCCCTTTCCCTTCTCTATGGGGAAAACTGCTTCGCACAGGACCCGGGAAATGTTTTGTCATCCGCAGAGTGAATTCTAATCTGAGCTGACAGGTGGGAGGCGGCCTGTGAAATAAGAATGCATGTGCACGGGCCTTGCGCGCCCTAAAGACAGCCATGGCGCCCAGATGACCTCGCCTCATCGGCTCCGCCACGGTCTGCCTTCTATTTCGGTCTGAGATTTCACTGCACTGCGGAGGAGATGGGTAGGGTGACCAGATCGTGCGACCCAAAAACCGACATTTCGCCAAAAAAGAGGAAGGACTACACATTTACAACAATAAAGTGGCAAAGAATGATAAACCTCATCCCCGTAGAAACACAGAAAAGGAACTAAGGGGCAGATTTATGTTAACTGGCGCATCCCCAGGGATGCGCCAGTTAATGTGCGCCACAGTGCGCCACCGCTCCGCCACCCATGGTGCGCCGCATTTACAATGCGGCGCACCATGGGGCAAAAACGGCACAGATGCGTGACGCATCTGTGCCATAAAGGTGGCGCATTGTTGGAGTTGCGTCGCAAGCGGGACGCAGCTCCAGCAAGGCTCGGGGGTGCACCATCTTCACAATGCTGCGTCAAGACCTACGCCTGCTTCAAGCAGGCGCAGGGTTTTGACGCAGCATTGGCCTGAAAGTGACTGAGTGAAATCTTATAGATTTCACTCAGCCATTTTTAGGAGGCGTTCCTGCGCAGGAACGCCCCCCTCTACGCAGGAACACCTCCTTATGGCGCAGGGCTTTACAACGTGACGCATCTCCAAGATGCGTCACGTTGTAAATAGGGCGCATTGTTTGCGCCGCCGTTGCGTCAAATAAAGTGACGCAATTGCAGCGCAAAGAGGCGCAAGGGCCTCATAAATCTGCCCCAACGAAAATAAATACAAAGTAATTTTTAAAACCAGCATCATACCTGTTAATTAAATTTCTTACTCATAACAGCTGCTTACAGCCCTGCTTTGGAACACCTAAAAAAGTGCCTCAGTGTTTTCAGTTTACTCTCCCAAAAAACCGGGACATGAGACGCTTTTACCGAAGTCTGTCGGGACAACTGTTGAAAACCCTGGTCCCGTCCGGGCAAATCCGGGAAGCCTGGTCACCCTAGAGATGGGAGATGCACGGATTGAACTCGGTAAGGCAGGCAGTAGGCAGGGACTGTCATATAGGCAAGGTTTGGAGGAAAAATGAACCGACTGCCCAGAATAAAGTGACTCGAGTAAAGACCGCATCCTAGAGAGAAGATATTGATGGGAAAGACAGTGAACCGAGAGAAGACAAGGACTGGGAATGTGATGTGGAAAAGTTTGGGATGGACGAAGATACGACCTTTGGGGAGCGGGTGGGGGTGAAGAAGCAGTGATGGTGCAGATGACAACACAGAGGAGACACTACCGCTGAAAAGGACAGTGAGAAGGTAGACAGGTCACAGATACACCAGTAAGACATTTGTAAGGTCCCAGACACACAGGATTTGACTGGAACCACAACAAAGAGGGTGAATATTTTTCTTCAGGAACAGCACCAATCCTTGCAGAATTCCCTCTCACTCTGGTTGCACTGGTTAATTTGGTTGTGGGCCTTTCGTTCATGTGTAGATATGCCTGAAATTAGAAATATCAGAGGGGCACCAAAGGCACTGGGGTAACTGGCACAATAAACAAATCAAAGGCAAAGCCATGGACTGAGACATGAAGAAACTGCCCCCTCCAGGGACCTATGATGTTTTGGCACACATGAAAGAATTCACGGAAGAGATTGCAGATACTACTCTTGGGAAGTCCTATTACTGACACTACTCACTGAGTCACCCCAGGCAAGCTGTGTTGAGCAGAGGAACAAGGCAGTCTAACAGAACAGCACTGGTGACGCAGTGTCACCATCATTTATTCACTCTTAATAAAATGTTAACCTGTAATATGCATAACTATTCCTTATAGGAGTGCACATGGTATTTCACATTTAGATTTAGTAAAACAAGTGATTTACAGATTTCTATTATCTATAGTTAGAATATGTACATTTTAACATTGACATGAGTAGACATGGGCCTGGGTTCCCAACTCCATCCTGAAAATAAAACATTGCATTTACGTTTGCTGCGCATAATTCTCTTTTAGTGTCAGACACCAGAGCTACGGGGTTTGGATTAAATGTATTCCTTTCGGTTAGCTTACTGTGTCAAGGTCATTTATGTTGCAATTAATTGGAGATGATCCTCAGCACCTGCACGGGATGGGAGGCGGAGGAGGTGAATACTCCTTTGTGAGATATCATTAAGGATGTGATGATGGGAGAATCTGGCATTGTAATATTCGTGGGAAGGAGACCGACACTACGTACAGCGAGAACACTGATATTTGATTGGTTCGTACTCGATGGGAACCTATGTAATTTATCACTTTGACTTAATGTCATGTTTTAACTCTGAGAATCTGAGTTTGTTAGAATCTTTCCCCAGTCCACTTTTGCAGGTGGATGTACCTTTCCCTTCCTTGACATGCTTCTTATATTTTTGCTCATAGGCTTGCTCTCTACAGCAAGAACACTTCTCCTTTTTTTGATTGGAAAATTCATTTGTTCTACTTTCAATGCTATATTTTCTGTCACCACCTGCTTTAAAGGGTTCTGCCTTACCCATAACCTTAGCTTAGTATTAGGTAATTTTAACTTTACTAATTTGTCAATAAACCTTCATGGTTTGCAGAATTACCCTTCTGTGTCGTACCTGTGGGGGGCAAATTCTGATACACTGTCATTGATATATTGCTGAATTTATGATTTATGTATTGCTGAATTTATTATTTTAGCCTCCCTTCAAGATAAAGGACCATCCCAGTACACGTAACGGACATCTGTGTTTGCGGCAAATTTGCACAGCGCAAACATCATCCTTACCTCTCATGCCATCAGTACACAGGTCTGTATGGAGTCATCCAGTGTGTCACAGCCAAAAAAGGAAAGCATGCAAGTACCAACAGATCAAAAAGGACCTCCATAGCTTAGTCGCTTTCATCCAGCAAACACGCTTGGCTGTTCTTAAATAGATGTACAGCACGTATGACAAAGGAATAGTAATTTGCTCAAGAGGATGTTTCAGTCCACTGTAAACAGATCAATGGTAGGCCGGTGGAGCTCTACATTCATGTACCACCCTTTCTCTTTGACAGTACCGGTTATGGATGAATTGTGGTATGTGTGAACTACCATTCATTGTCAGCAGAGGCATTCACCAGGTGAGGTACCGGCACATCTTGTTAAATGTCCAGTACACCTTCAAATAGTCACTTTCCAGTCTCTTCTAAATGCAGTCCCATATTAAAGAATACGCAGTGTCTCATGCCCATGGCAATAAAGGTCAGACATTTCAGAACACCTGAAATTGCCCCCCCCCCTTGACATATTAGATGGAAGTCATGAGCTGAGAAGGAGACAGGGATTGTAAAGCAATAAATTGACGTAAGAAAATACAGGGAGCAAAGAAAACCCTATGATGGGGACTTAGTAGTCAGAAGAGGAAGTGATGGGACTGTAGAGGAGACTGTGATTGCAAAGAAAATAATAACTGTTATCACACTGTGATTGAATGAAGACTCTTATTGGATGGAGAGGAGACACTAGTGACTGAGATTAGGGAAGAGAGGGGTAAAAAAGGATAACTGTAAGAAGGGTTCAACAGAAAGAGTAACGAGAGAGAACAGAGTGAGGGAAAGTAGTATAAGATGACAGAAACTTTGCCCGTGGGGTCTCACATCTCAATCCACTGGCATGAGCCCAAATCCTGAGGAAGGAGCTGCTCTGGGGGCTAACATGTAAGACACACTGTCAAGATGCCCAGGCAAAGTGTATGAAAAAGATCATAGCAAACTATTTGAGTGAAAAGACCAAGTGCAACACCCTCATTCAGGGCTGCTAATCACACTTTAGTCAACAAAGTCTTCAGTAACATGAAGACAGCAACATTCCACATGTTTGAAGAAAGTACAGAGTTGACCATCAAGCCTTGCTCCACATCTTTGGATTGGAAGTGAGTTGTGACTGCATTTTCTTGCAATTACCTAAATTCTACTTAACAAACAGTCCAGTTAAACCAGCAAGGTCCCAGTATGTCAGCAGTCATACCTGTAAAACAGGCCAACTCTCAAGGAGTGGTTGTAGCGATCTAACAGAAAATTAGCTTGGAGTTGTCTCCCCACATGTAAAAATAAGCCCTGATGACATAACAATTGGGCAAGGGACCTATGTACAGATGACTAATTTTTATGATACCATAAAAAAACCTTGTGACCCTAGTAGTAAAAACACTTTAGCCAGTCCATCATGGCGCTTGCAAATCCAGTTTTTTCCGAGGTTTTAATTGGGATGTTATGTTCAAGTGTGCCTAAGGGAGCTCGGAGTCTTAAAGACCAGGGCTCCAAAAATACTGCAATTGACACGCCTCCACAAATCGGCAAGAACAGCGTTTCACTATTTGAGTGCTACAGCCAGGCCAGAAACCTACATTAAATGAATCAAGGAGCTTGTTTTCCTCTGTGAATTTTTGAAGAATGAATAAACATGCTAGAGATGTGACACCGTTTGATTGGCACAAGTATTATTTTTCATTGTGAAGTATGTGAAGGACCAGTGCGGTGTGGTTCACTCTTGAGAGCCCGTTAGAATGAAATGCAAGAAAGGAGGCACTATTATTGGCAGAGGTGTTATGGATCGCAGAGTAAGGGCAGCCTTAGCCCTTACTCTTGCGAGACCACCCTTTCCAGGACTCATAGAGGAAAAGATATACAGAGAGTGATACCTTTTCCAGAAGTCCCAGAGACTAACGTGCAAAATACAGATCTTTTGAGACTGCAGCTTCTCACGGCTGTAGACCTTGTGGCATCACTTGACACGTACCATTATGGGTATCTTTTACGGTTATCTGGGCAAAATATGCTAGTGAGTGTAGTTGAGTATGCTTGTCTATTTGTATGAAATAACACATCTGTCTTTTAATCCATGAGGTACCAACAGTACAAATCTGGCTCAGCAGTAGAGGGTTGTTAAACATTGCTCTTAGTTTACTCATGTTTTTAGGATAACAAAATAACCTTTAGGAATATTTATTAGTTCTATGTTATTTAAATTGTGTAGAAAATCTCGTGGGTCCCCCTATTGGTAGGGTGCTGTATGGTTACGTCCATTCTTGCCCATTGGTGTGGGTGGTAGGGCATCAAGGACTTGATGGTTGGTATTGTTGTTTTATTGCCTACCTTCTTTGTAAAAAAAATGGTGCAGGGTTCAGTAGATTCCACTCGTTTCCTACTGGTTAGGGGTGCCCAGTGCTTGTATTGCGAGCTCACTGAAAGCGACAGGGCCCATGTTAAGGGTAGAGGCACTTCTACGTTTGTATTTCAGTTCCGCCCGCGATCACTTGCACCTCTTTAAACAGATGAGGTCTCCGATGGATATTATGTCTACTGTGCTCTCTGCGGTGATTAAGGTCAATGATACCTAACAAAGCGGGAGTGCCAGTGAGGAGGATCGCCCAGGGAGGTTTCTTTGATGGAGGAGTGTATAGGATGGACTTTCCCTTTGCCAGATTTCCCTGAAATTTTCAAGGATCAGGAAAACACCTTGATGGGTGTTGCATTTCAGCTGGGTGGATGTCTCCACTTCAGCCAAGGGAAGTGGTTTAGGATAGATGACTCCCCCCTCTTCTTCCTGATGTGGCCATGGGACAAACAACACTAAAGTATGCATGGTAGGCTCGTTCTTTCCACAGGCAGTGAAAGATCAACGACCACTTTTGTTGACTGTACACGAGTCTTAATCAATTTCTCTCTTTTTAGGACTGCATGAGCTAATGAATCATAATGGGAACAAGCACCGGACCTGAAGGAAATACCCTGCTTTGAGTGGAGTGGCCCTGACCCACATGCAAAGCCAATTGCCCTCTATTACAACATGCTTCACTGGAGGCCCATCCAGTGAAGCCAAAATGCAGCCCCTGCATGCAAACTCCAAATAGTGTAATTCATGCAGGGATTTGATTTTTCATGAGGACCCTGAAGAGCTATGTGCAGTTTCTGCAGGGAGCGTAAAATCGTAAAATACTAATGGCCTCATTTAGATGTTTGGCAGAGCAACAGCCCTGCCGTAAATTGGCGGGGCTTCTGCCCCACAAACTCACATTTTTGTTTCATTTAGAGGTGAGTGAAGAGAAGGATTTTCACTGCCAGACCCTCAGCTGGCTGCACCAGTTCAAACCCTCGACCTGACGGCCCATCTGCTACTGACTCTCCTGGCCAGATTGACATTTGACCCACCATATCTATTTTTGGGGTGACCATCACTAGATTTGTTTGCCTGGGACTGCCCATGACACAATCCCAGGTAAGGAAATCTATTACTGGCTAAAGATTATTTGGTTTAAAAAAATAAAATAATAATTCTGCTTATGTTTGCTGAGCAGGCACCAATAACGTGGTGCCTACTTGGAAAGCTCACAGCATTCAAAACAACCACAGCTGCAGCAGTTGCTCTGACAACTCAGAAGTCTCTGCCAGGCAAACGTTCCTCGGTCAGAGGAGTAGAGCCCTTGGTCATGGCTAACAAGGAGGTAAAAATGTCTGTAAATAATGTCACTTCAAACCTACTTTACAAACCTGGAAGTTTCGCGCCTTCCTAATTCGATGAACCTTTGCCACTGTGTTAGAATGGCCTGGCTGATGAGGGGTATTATCCCGAAACCAGTCCTAGGATGCTTCTTTCCGGTCCAGGGAAGGCCTGGCTTTGCAAGAATGATGATGGATTCAACCCAGATCTAAAAGGTGGGGTGATTGTCTGAAAAGTGTCAGTGCTCCATCCATCCTCATATTACGTTTGCTTTGTGCACTCTAAGTTGGCAGGATATGCCCAGATAAGGATCCATTTGCGTTATTTGCCACTGGATTCAAGCTAGCCTGGCTGATGAGGAGTGTAACCTGAAACCTGTCCCAGGATGCTTGTTTCTGGTCAAGGGAAGACCCGCTTGGAAGGCTTGGAAGTTCGGGCTGGACTGATCCCATGAGGAACAGGGTAAAGGCTGATTTTCATATGGATGGGTCTGACCTGGGGTGGGGAAGTGAGCAAACGAACGATGATTGATTCAACTCAGATCTACTAGTGACTGGGGGGGAGTGTCTGAAAAGTTTCAGTGCTCTGTCCATCATCTTATTGTGTTCACTGTGTTAGAATGGAACATTTTCACAAAGACTGTCAAAAACGCTTGATAATAAGGAATTCATTGTTTTTTTTATCTCGTGGAATTAATTTTTTATTTATATACCCCTTTTGACTGTGTAATTTTGTAGGAGGACTACTGCAAAGATATAGAGAAGCTAAAGAAAAGGGGAGAGGATGTGACCTAACGGCTAGGGCGGACAACCTCAAAGCTGGGGAACGGGATTCGACACTCAGCAGGGACGCTCAACATACTGTGATTCTGGGCAAATCACTTAATCTCCCCATGCCTAACAAAAATGAATGTGTCCGTCTGTAACGCAACTGGTGTGCACATTAAGCGCTCTGATACCTTCTGGTCTTGTTCTTGCTATATAAAACTCAGGAAAAAAAATAGAAGAGAACATTGAGGAGACAGATCCCAGCCTAAATTTAGAAAGGAGAGTAGCGTAAAGGAATTGAAGTGGACAGAAGAGGATGACAGTAGGTAAGAAAGAATAAAAAAGATAATTGTATAACCATAAGAGTAAAGAACATACACATGCTAAGTTTTTTGTTCCTGAGGGGCTCTGGATGGGAAAGTTTACCTCTAAAAGGGAAGATCAAATAGAGAAACCATTACTACACTGTGAGGCTCCCTACTTCCAATGGAAGCCTGCCTAAAAGGACTGATAAACTATATAGGAAAGAAATAGAACTGTTACTAATAAAATAAAGGTCCTACAGAGCTTTGGTAAATAGTGTTCTGTGTTATCACTTATCTCCACAACCTACTCAGGCAACAGGGCTTTCAGAGGGCGAGGGCGAGGTCATTCCGGGTCTCAGACCCAGTAGTAATTAAAAACAGACATTGAAACGGGTCCCTATCGGAACCTAATTTCATATCCTTAACTTTAATGGCCTAAACACTGATTGATTTCTGAACAACTTATGTGAAAAGTGTTAAGCTAATCCATGTCAGCAATTTACTTTCTGTTTATACTTCATGTTGTACTTAATCGTACAGTCACTGACAGTACTAAATATTTTCAAGATGTTATGTTTCCATATTTTATTTTTTTGCGTAGCATATTACTCTTGTAAAGTGCATACTTTGAACTGAGTAGAATCCAGAGGCCTTATTTATGAATAAAGGCCTTGCGCCGCCTGTGCGTCACTTTTAACATGGGAAAAAGTGACGCACCGGTGGCACAAGGCTTTTATAAATAAGGCCCCAGGTGTTTATAATGGGTCACGATTGAGAGCTCAGCTGTTGAGGCTGAAGGAAGTGAAAGTTTCTCACAATGCCTGTCAGTGAATCATAAAGGGGCTCAGAATACATGATCATCCAATACTTGACCTCTCTCCAGAGCGCACAGTCCTCAGTAATGTTTAATTCAGTCTCTCAATTTCAGAAATTATAAATTTTCAATATTAATTATTTACAGCAAAATGGTTCTTGCTTCCTATTTATCTTAACCAGATAAAACCTACTGACACAGCCAACAGTCCTGGCTAGTTTTAAGTGTATATCAGTCATTGTGTTATATATCTAGATGCCACAATTACTGAGAGCTCAGAGAGGGACTAAAACACTGGTGCTACGAGAGTCACAGAAATGTTGTATACCTATTTAAGACACACCCTTAATTATGTAGGCCATGCCTATTTTAGAGACCCCCACTTTTTTTTCCCACTTAAAGCCCTGCTCTTTTTCTTTCACTCTTTCGTACCATGCCCCGTTGGGGAGACGAAAATAAGTCTTTGCACACAACTGATTTTTTTTCCCCACCTAATTTCCCCTATGTCCAGTTTCCTCCTTAGCACAGGGTATTACAAAGGCAGGCAACCTGCCGCCCACCGTTCACCAGTATTTTCTCTCCCAGTGCTTGTACAACTAAGGCGCAACCACTGGCAAAATTAATAGCTTAAGGCAGACATCTTGGATGAATATTTTGTATACTGTTGCAGTGTTTCAAGGTGGCCACAATACTGAGGATAAATGCTGCTTTAATTTCAGAAGCAACATTAGAGCCATCTTAAAAAAGTACAACAATAATCACTTATATGCGGTAGGATTCCAAGACTGTCAGCCACCACTATTTGCTTTGCCAATGGTTATGCTGCAATTGTATATGTGTTGGCTAAGCAAATAGAGACAGCTGGTGGGAGACTTCTTGGTCATGTTTCAATTATGCAAGCACCGGCAAGTGACTTTGAAAAAGTTTATGTTTTCCTTCTCTGGGAATGGTGAAGAAAAATGCATGCAGCCCTCTCAGTCTTTGTTAATGCTTCCCAGATTTTTCAACGACTTGTATACTTTTGCGGCCTACATGTGCCAGTTTAGAATGTATTTGTTGTCTTTGTTGCTTTTAAAAGGCACTTTGCCCAACACATTTCAAACAATTCACCTTTTAAAATGACTAATAACCCTCTTTGCAAATCTGTAGAATTGAGAATCATATTTAGGTCTAAGCCTACTAGACAGCAAAGCTGTCGATTGTGAAAACACTTCTTAGGGACATTCTGAAAAGTTCCCTGGGATGGCATTCTGCCCGTTACTTAACATTGGCTTTGTAGTTTGTAACTCACATTTGCGTGCCTCTATTTGCTGACTTTATTTGTTTTAGGCTGTCCAGCACATCTTAGTCCCTTGTATTCTTTCATGAGAGCATCCTTTCTGTAAACAGGCCTTTACATTTTGTTCTTATCTTGTCACATTTGCTGTGCATAAATGACAGAGGTCAAATCTCAGACTCTGTCTTCTGATGGAGCTAGGGGCCAGATGTAGGTCGGTCGGTAACGGCCGAAAATCGGTATTTTCGGCCGTTACCGACCGGTATTCCAGAAATGGTATGTAGGGCCCTTAATTTTACAGAATCGGTAACTTTACCGATCGGTAAATTTACCGATTCTGTAAAATACCGAATCGGTATTTTTACCGATTCGGTAAATTTGAGATGTAGGTGGGACTCTTCTGAGTCCCACAAGCCTTACAAAATCGGTATTTTACCATCAAATCCATTTTGATGGTAAAATACCGATTCCGGTGTGCATGAACATGTGTGCATGCACACCTCTGCCATATGACAGGCAGACCTGCCCTTGGGGCATGTATGCCTGCCACATGGCACCCGAGGCTGTTTTGGGGGGGCCAGAGGGTGTCAAAGTGACACCCCCTGCACCCTTGCTAAATTCGGTAATTACCGATTCTGTAATTACAGAATCGGTATTGCCCATTGATTCCTATGGGCTTCACCGCCCATAGGAATCAATAGGAAATACCGATTTGGTATTTCCAGATTCGGTAAATACCGAATCTTAAAGATTCGGTATTTACACATCTGGAAATACCTACATCTCCCCCCTTCATATTTACCACTTCTTAAATACCGAATCGGTAAAATTCGGTATTTAAGAAGTGGTAAATAAGAATTACCTACATCGGGCCCTTGGTGTTTACTTTTCTTTTGCTGACTTCAAAGTGAGAGGATTTATGTGACAATCTTGCTGGATACTAAGTGTTTGGAAAGGAAAAGGTTTTTTTCTAGCACACAACAAAATGTAAATGCCTGTAAATGAACTTTGCCAATATTTCAGAATATATCACAGTTAGGAAAGCACAAATGAAGCAGATTGTTTTGTAATTCTGAAGTGTGCTGGAACCAAATATGTTAATATGATTGAAACAAGTCAATATGAATATATATTTTTACTTTGCATGTGTTACATCACATGCCTTTACAACTCAGTAGTTACAATGACTGTGTTGTTACAACACAAACTATAACATCGAAAGTCATTTCAACAACTTTCTGTAGGGGTCGCGCTGGACTTAGGAACAGTATAATTTACTATTTGTACTCCAGTTTGTGCAACATCAGGGAAGGTCTTGGATTCTAAATCGAACACCAGTGCGCCCCCTACAGGAAGTCGTTGAAATGGCTTGCGATGTAATGGTTCACGTTGCAACAACGCGGTCATTGTAACTAGCTTATTGTAAAGGCATGCGATGTAAGGCATGCGTTGTTATAGCTGTATCCCAGTCAATACACTAGGTGATGCAATTTCCACCCATTTATCATTTATGCGCTGTAGTTGTCTCAGTAAAACTGTATGTGCAAATGTAATGGTCATTTCAATTAATAATGGGTTGTCTGTAACTGCAGTGTGCTACCACATCATGCATGTGAGACACCGTATCTCACCGGACAGAGGCATCACAGACCAGGCGCTGTTTTTTCAAGGCAAACCGACCAACTATTTGCCGCACCCGCTTCGCGGGTGCCGCTTCGCGGGTGCCGCTTCGCACAGGAGTGCGTGGAGTAACGTTTTCCGGGGAAGAGGAGCAGTAAGGCGGCGGCTTGGGCGTGAGGCTCGGCGGGGCTGCGAGCGTGCGGGGACTCCAGCAACCAGGAGTCCCTGCGAGACCGGTGAGCCACCATCTGGTCCGCTCTCCCTGCTGGCCCGCCCCCGCACACCTGAGGCTTGTAAAGGCGCCCTCCACCTTCACTTGTTGGGACACCGTATCTCACCGGACAGAGGCATCACAGACCAGGCGCTGTTCTTTCAAGGCAAACCGACCAACTACTTGCCGCACCCGCTTCGCGGGTGCCGCTTCGCACAGGAGTGCGTGGAGAAACGTTTTCCGGGGAAGAGGAGCAGTAAGGCGGCAGCTTGGGCGTGAGGCTCGGCGGGGCTGCGAGCGTGCGGGGACTCCAGCAACCAGGAGTCCCTGCGAGACCGGTGAGCCACCATCCGGTCCGCTCTCCCTGCTGGCCCGCCCCCGCACACCTGAGGCTTGTAAAGGCGCCCTCCACCTTCACTTGTTGGGACACCGTATCTCACCGGACAGAGGTATCACAGACCAGGCGCTGTTCTTTCAAGGCAAACCGACCAACTACTTGCCGCACCCGCTTCGCGGGTGCCGCTTCGCGGGTGCCGCTTCGCACAGGAGTGCGTGGAGAAATGTTTTCCGGGGAAGAGGAGCAGTAAGGCGGCGGCTTGGGCGTGAGGCTCGGCGGGGCTGCGAGTGTGCGGGGACTCCAGCAACCAGGAGTCCCTGCGAGACCGGTGAGCCACCATCCGCTCTCCCTGCTGGCCCGCCCCCATCCACCACGCCCCTATATCACGACATCAGACTCCCGCAGCCCGGGACGCAGCTCGGGGCAAAGACCGGGCTAAGAGCGGGCCGTTTGAGGCCGTTCGAGGTCTAAGCGGTCTGGTCTGGGCCCCTCCTCTTTCGCCCTAGTTTTGCCATCTTCTAAACCCGTATTGTCCTATCCTACTGTCTACACTGGTAGTCTACATTATTCCATATGTGCACTCGAGCTAGCCGCAGCAGGGCTGCTAAGGGGGGCTTGGTACACAATGGTCCTATGGATGATTTTATCACACGCACAAACATCGCCATAGACCAAGAGATTACCAAACTTCAAACTCGAGTTTCCCTTGACTTGGCGGCTGCTAGGAAATTGTCCCTAGATTTTGCTAACTCCAAGAAATCTTCCCTAGGCCACATAGCATTAGCCATTACTCCGAAGCGTCTGAACAACCAACACTGTGTAACAACGCTGGCGGATGTCCATGCCACCCCGGTTTTGCCTATCCGTTCACCACTCTTGTGTCCCCTACCTTTGTCTGTAAGCCCGTCCCCATCCGTGGTTAGCCCTCACCATCAACTTACCCCCATTCCTCATTCCCCAGATATTTCCGATGCATCCACCTCCTATGGCACCTTCACTAGAACTAAGGTCAATCTGCACAAAAGGAAGCGTGCCCCAAAGTCGGCTTTCTCACGTAAGAAGGCCAAAATTGTTGGGGCACACCCACTCAATGTTGCTAATATCCCTGTGAATGACAGTATAGGAGGGCATGGTACCCCGTTACAGGCGCGTTGGGGTATTGATAATGATGGCGTAGCACCCGCAGCCACTAAAGGAAGCATTCCGAAAGAGAAAGCAGATCTCTATCTTAAGGACCAGGAGGGGAGGGAAGGGGAATTTATAGGAGTTGTTTGGGAAACCTTAAAAAGTCTCCTTTCTCCCCTGGATTTAAGACTCTCTCGTATTGAGAACCATCTACTAGAGATGGAAAAAAGCATCATAGCCTTGGCTACTCTTGGCTTACGAGGTCTTGAACACCAAGGTCTGATAGAGAATAATATAGCTCCACAGACTCTAACCCCTCCCCCTACAGCCCCGCTTAGTTTAACTTCTCATCCATCTGTCACAAGCCCTACACAGCCTATCCCTAAACCTCGTACCAAGGGAGTCGCAATTAAAAACCCTGCACCCGTGTCTGGGGCTAATATCTCAAAGGCATCCACTTCACAAACCTTCACTCGTACCAATACGGCTCCTCCTAGGAGGCAGAATCCTAGTAGTACCTCCCACCGTTCCACTCATGGCTCACAAAACATTACTTCCATCCGGCCCATCTCGGGCTCACATAATAAGAGCAATTTTCGAGGGGGGTATATCGATCTTCCTCCAGAAGCCAATGACTACGTGGTGGTATTGACGGGTGTGCCGGAGGCAGTGAAGGGCCATCATGAAAATCATTGGTCCTTAAAGAACAAGGTCATGCATTGGCTCAATACGCACAGACCGATTCCTAATGGCCGGATAGCCAGAGTCAAAATGGTGCGTAGAGTTTCCTGGGTGGCTTCCTCACGGAAATCTTTACCAGGCGATTGCATAGTCGTGACGTTTGAAGACTCACATACGGCTAATCATATTTGTTCATGGGTTGCTGAGGATGAGGGTCTATCCATTGCCCCGAGGCCACTGTCCTTTTTTTATCCACCCCGAGATGTATACTCTCACGGGGGCAATTGGCCCATGGTTCACCATCAGCCCAGATGGGGGTATTATACCAAAGAGCACAATCCAACTAGAAGCTGGTTTGGGATAACAACCTCGAACAGATACGACTGTCTCGAGGATGTGGATTGACTGCCCAAGCCCCCTGAGATGGTATCACCCTCTATGCTTTCCGCCCCTCAGGTGGAAGTTGGCTCTCTTCCTGTGTTGACTACCCTTGTTGGGAATAGCCCTGCCCCCCTTATCCCACTTATGGAAGAGGCTTTGGCAGCACAGGGGGCGCTGCATTCTCTTAATACTAATAGTGTTAATACAATTGCCTGCGAGACAGTCGCTGTTCTGACGTCCCTTACGACTCCTCTCCAGCAGTCCCTGCTTGTCGGCTTTAACACTGACACCCCTGTCCTTGCCCCTTTAACCTGCAAGAGTTCCACGGATAATTCCCGGCTGAAGATCTTAAGTTGGAATGTGGCAGGGCTCGCACGGAATATCGATAAGCCAGATTGGATCTCCCTTGTTGACCCTTTTGGGATCTGCATCCTACAAGAAACTTGGTGCTTGGAGCCCCTCCACAGGGTAGGTTTTACGACCTACACCGTGCCAGCATCCAAACCACAGGGCAGCAAAGGCCGCCCATCGGGTGGCCTTCTTATCTGGGTCAGTATTGCTCTGGGATTATCTATAAGACAGATAAACACCCACTCTCCTGACCTCATGAGACTCACTATACAGTGTCCCGGGGGCAGGAAGTTAGAAGTGTTTAACCTTTATCTAAGGGGGGCCAGGGGGGGGGAATTCCTTGCTATCCTCAACTGGAGTTGAAGAGGAGCTTAGCGCCTGCAATATTGACTCTCTTGTTGTCCTGGCTGGAGACCTTAACTGTTGTTTTGAACCGTTAGCCAGCGAAGACATCCTGGACATCTGGGAAGACGATGTTAAGAGAGGTATTCCTTTGCTCGCTCTTGATCCGGTTAAAAAATGGACCCAGAGTGTTATTGATCTCAACTCACTCTGTTTAGAACACGATCTTAGAGCCACCAATGGTCGATCTAAATCAGATTCTGGGGGTGCGCACACCTATAACAGGGTGGGTCACACCTCTAGAATTGATTATATATTGCTAAATCATAATCTATGGCAGTACTTCCGTGACATGGAAGTCTTACAAACATCCGATAGCGACCATAATCCCTTGGTCCTAACCCTCACCCTTCCGTGGGAAGAAGGGAATTTAACTTCGTCTCGATCCTTCTGGAAATCTTCCCACGAAGTTGTACCATCTAATTGCGGTAGGCGATTAAAATGGGCTAAGGTTGTTGCGGACGAGGGGAGATTGGCTCAAGCTGAGATCATAATGTCAAACGTATAGCGCCATCTTGGCGCATCGGACTTTTCTCACGATGTCCTTACGGCATTCACAGAGACTATCGCAACCCTGAGTAACTTGTTTATAGTCCCTCAGGGTAGGGCCAGGGCTTTTGGGAGAACGGCATCCAAGGGTAGAGACCAATGGTACTCCTCTGCTTGCCGTGCTGCTAAAAGTGAACTTATCCGGGCGGTGGAAATTAAAGACTCAGTTCAAATCAGACTCGCTAGGAAAAGTTACAAAAAAACCCAAGCTGTGGCAAGGGAAGCTCATGAAACCAATTTTTGGAGAGACCTAATGGACGCTAGCTCCTTAAAAGATACGAAGGGTTTCTGGGATTTGCTCAGAGGTAGGGATAGGCCTGTCGACTCCCAACTGACTTGCAACATCACAGGGGAGGCCTGGTTTGCGCATTTTTCCAAGCTCTACTCCATTCCATCAGGGGTTCCAGGACAGAATAGGGGTCCCAGGCATAGAGTGTCAACCGTTAATACAGACAATGACCATATCTTTGCACCCAAGGAGGTTGAAGGAGCAATTAGGTGTCTTGTTGCTAACAAGGCTGCAGGTCCAGACGGTATCCCGGGTGATCTGCTTCGGGTTAACATAGAGGTGTGGAGCACACTCATCGCCCTACTTCTGAATGAGGTCATGTCTGGTGGATGTTTTCCGGACTCGTGGATGGGCGCGGAAGTTGTCCCGATTTTTAAAAAAGGCTGTAGGGACGACCCTGCTAACTATCGCCCTATAAGCCTGCTTGATTCTACCCAGAAGGTTGCAGGCAAAGTAGTCCTAGGAAGGATCTTGCAGTGGGCCGAAGAAAATCAGGTTCTGTCTGACTTCCAGGCCGGTTTTAGATCACGAACAGGCACTATTGAACAGACATTCCGATTTTTAATGCTCTATTGGAAAGTGGTCGTACTGGGCAAAGGCAGTCTGTATCTCGCATTCATAGACCTGCGGACTGCCTTTGACCTAGTCCCACGTGACCAATTGTGGGATGTCTTAGAGGGTTTGGGTATCCCCCCGTACTTGCTGGCTTTGCTTATTAAGTTCCACGAAAGCAACTTTGCACAAATCAGATGGGGCGAACAGGGCCAAAAAACATCTCGCATCTCTGTAGACAGGGGTGTCCGCCAGGGCTGCGTCCTAGCCCCCACTCTGTTTTCACTCTATCTAAACGGAGTGGTGGAGCATCTTCTTAAACATCCAGCAGACGCACCCTCCCTGGCGGGCAGGAAGATACCAACTCTCCTGTTTGCAGATGATACCCTGCTGATTTCGAAAACTCCGGTAGGCCTTCAAACGTTGCTTTCTAGGTCCCAGGGCTTTTGTGATTCCAGGGGTCTGGTGATTAACATAAGCAAGACCAAATTCCTGGTCTTGAATCCCCCCAGGAAGCCAGTCCATCCTCCAACCCTAGATTCAGTCCCACTTGAAAGGGTAAGGGAATTCGACTACCTAGGTATTCGACTCTGCGGCTCTATGAGTTGGAAGGCTCACCATCAAAAAATCATTCTGACTCATAGGAGGGTTACAGGGGCATTATTAAAAGAACATCGCGCCTCACCCCTCAAACCCATTGGGGTGATATTAGATATTTACAGGCCAAAGGTGGTGAGTGCGGCGCTGTATGGGGCTGAACTGTGGGGTACGCAGAGATTTGATGCCTTGACCCACCTTGAGAACAAATTTCATAAAGAGTTAATGAGGCTACCTCACAGCACTCCCACTCTCCCTCTGTTATTTGACGCAGGTACACGTCCCATATCCGAGCAAGTAAAGCTACGTCCTCTCTTATTGTGGGCTCGAATATGGAATGTACCAGAACTCTCAAGTTACGCAGAAGCCCTACGTGAACTCCTCTCAACCCCGGGCTGGCATAAGGTTGGTTGGCTCACGGAAGTAAAGCGCCTCCTTTGTGAACTGGGCTTGGGAGACGCTTGGGCCAACAGAACATCCCCACCTAAACAGCTGCTAAAGAAAATATTTTGGTCTTGGGTGGCAAACGACAGAGCGAGTAACTCCAAACTATGCAGATCTGCAGTTGAGTTCTTGCTTATTAAAGATCTCCCTTTTAGAGAACCTTACCTGGACTTGATCTCCAACCCGATGGATAGGTCATTGTATTTTAAATTTAAGGTGGGAGTTCTGCCTCTAGGAATGTGGACAGCAAGCTGGAAACCACCTTGGCAAACTATATCGTCCTGCCCTTTTTGTGTCAATAGGGTCGAGTCTATTGCCCATCTAATGTTTGAGTGCCCAGCGTATGTAGCACCTCGCCGTAGATGGCTGAAATCTCTTTGCATAAGTCTGGGCACTCGGTCACACTTGGAGGCTCTACAGATTTTAAGATCGGACGCTCGTCCTCTGTTTGCATGCTGCCTGGCAAAATTTCTGGGCTGGGTTTGGAGGATAAGATCTGTGAGGAAATTGCTCCTCCAGTAAGGCTATCCTCCTAGACTTAACTTGTTTTAACCATCTGATGCTTTGTTTCCCATCCCTTACCATTTTACCAATGAGTGTATATTACTGTTTATTGTTCAAAATGTTTAGAGGGTCTAATTGCCAAATTGTTTTATATTTTTATCTGGTTTTTGTACTGTAATGCTTTTATGAAATGATAAATATTTCGAAATAAAGCTATACAACAACAGCATACTCAACTTTACGCCACTCCACTCTACAACACTTCGCTCCACTTCATACCACTCTACGAGACTCTACTTTACAGCACTCCACTCAACACCACTCCACGCCAATCTATTCTATCACACTCCATGACATTCCACTCCACAATACAACACTCCACTGTATGCCACCCAATGCCACTTCACTCTAGGCCACTCTATGGCAATCTACGCCACTTCACTCTACACCAGGCCACTCCACTCTATGCCGCTTCACTCTGATCTAAGGCACTTTACTAAACTATGTGCCCCTCAACTCTATGACACTCTTTGCCCCTCCACTCTATGACACTCAATTCCCTCTATGCCACTCTATGCCACTTTGCTCCACTATATAACACTCCACTCCACTCTATGACACTCCACTCCACAACACTCTAGCCCACTATTTTCCATGACACTCAATGCCACTCCACTCTTCAACACTCTACTCCACTCTCCGCCCCTCTACTCTATGACTCTCCACATTACAACAATCCACTCTACAATACTCCATGCTACGATACTCTATTCCACTCTAAGGCACTCCACTCCACAATAATCTTTTCCACTCTATGCTACTCAACTCTACGCCGTTGTACTCCATCCTACAAAACTCTATGCCACTAACATTTATGACACTACGCCCCTCCACTCTATGACAGTCTACTCTACAATACTCTATCCCACTCCACTTTACTCCACTCTACTTCTCTTGACACCACTCTATTCCAATCCATGGCACTCTGTTACACTCAATGCCACTCCACAACACTCTACACAACTCTACGGCACTCTGCTCCACCCTATACAATTCCCTCTATGACACATCTTGCCACTTTACTCCACTCTACAACACTCCACTCTACAACACTCAACTCTATGCCCCCATTCTACACCCCTCCACTCTATGATACTTTCCTCCACTCTATATCACTCCACACCACTCCACTCCACTTCACACCACTCCACTCTACTCTATGACTCTTTACTCGACTCTATGATATGCCACTCCTCTCTACAACACTTTACTCTACGGCACTCCACTCTAAAGTAATCTACTCCACTCTATGCTATTTCACTCTACAACACTCTACTTCAATGTATACCACTCTGTGACACTCTGTGGCATTTTGCTCTACAGCATTCCACTCTACGGCACTCAATGCTAATCCACTCTATCCCACTCAACTCTACAACACACCACAAAACTCCACTCCACAACACTCCACTCTATGCCACTCTTCTCCACTGTATGCCAGCCTATACCACTTCGCTCAAGGTCACTCCACTCGGCAACACACCACTCTACGACGTGACACTCCACTGTACGACACTCTATTCTGCAACACTCCACTCTGTGACACTCCACTCTGTGATACTCTACTCCGTGATACTTCACTCCACACCCCTTTACTCCACTGTATGCTACTCCACTCTATGATACTTTACTCCACTCAACGCTATGTCACTCCACACTACTCTGCGCCACTGCACTCTATGCTATGCCACTGTACGACATGCTACTCGATGAACCTCCATTATATGCCCCTCAACTTTATGCCACTCTACTCTGCTACGCTCTACGACATTCTAGTCCACTCAACACCACTTCACTTCACTCCTCTCTATGCTACTCCGCTCCATGACACTCTATGCCACTTGACTCTGAGTCATTTTACTCCACTCTTCGTCAATCCTCTCTAAGCCACTTCACTCCACACTATGACTCTATTACACTCTATGCCAACCCATTATACTTCACGCTACCACACACTAAAACACTCCACGTTGTGCACTTTACTCCATTCTATACCATTCCATGACACTCAAATTTAGGAAACTTTATTCCATTCTATGCCACTTCACTCTACACCAAGCCACTCCACTCTGCCCCTACACTTTACAACACTCTATGCCCCTACACTTATTGACACTCTGATCTAAAACACTATTATATGACACTCTACTTCACTCTATGCCACTCTACTCTACTCTAGCAATTCCCTCTATGCCACTCCATGCCACTTTACTCCACTCTACTCCACTCCACAATACTCTACTCCACTTTATGCAATTTTCTCTATGCCACTCCACGCCACTTTACTCCACTCTATGCAACTCCAAAGCACTATACGACACTCCATTCTATGACACTCCAATCTATGACACTCCGCTCAACAACAGTTACCCGACTCTACTCCATGATACTCTATTTCACTCCCCTCTACAACACTTTACTCCACTCTATGCTCCTCCACTCAACGACACTCTACAACACTCCACTCCACAATACTCTTTTTCACACAATGCTACTCAACTCTACGACATTGTACTCCACTCTACTCTACAACACTGTATGTTACCTTACTCTATGACACTCTACACATTTTATGACACCCCACTCTACAATACTCAACTCTACAACACTTCACTCCCCCCTACACCCCTCTATTTCACTCCACCATACTCTGCCCCACTCTACTACTCTATGCTACTCCATGACACTCTATGCCACTCTACGACACTCTACTCCACTCTGTCTACTCTACACAATCCCTTTACGACACTCCTCACCACTTTACTCCACTCTACCTCACTCCACTCTATGACACTCCACTCTACAACCCTGTACTCCACTCTATGCTGCACCTCTCTATGACACTTTTTTCCAATCTATATCACTCCACTCCCATCATCGCCATGTCACGCCACTCCACTCCACTCTACTCTACAACACTCTACTCCACTCCATGGTATTCCACTCTACAACACTTCACTCTATGGCCCTCCACTCTATGGCATTCTACTCCACTCAATATAATTTCACTCTGCGACACTCTGCTCCACTCTACGCCACTATACCACACTCCACTCTACTTAACTCCCTCTATTCAACTTTACTCCACTTGATGCCACTTTACTCTACTCCACTCTATGCCACTCCACTCTACAGCACTCTGTGCCACTCCACTCTATACCCCTATACTCAACTTTATACCCCTCCACTCTGCGCCTCCCGCTCTATGCCACTCTACTCCACTCCACACCACTCCACACCACCAACCATATGACACACCACGCCAAGCCACTCTCCTATACGCAACTAACATTTAGCCATGCTGAACAACAGCCACACTGGTGTACAACAAGGTTTTCTCTCCCCCAATATTCACCTATATGCCAATAAGAAATTAAACTTCAACTATGAATTGTATCATCCTCTGCCTCTCATGTATTGATTAACTCTGGAATTGACTAAACTGTTCCAACTTTGTGGTTTTGACACAGTCATTTATTGTTGCATGTAAAATGAAGGGAGGGGTTTGTTGTCTCCTTCTATATATTGATACATTGAAAGCTGTGAACCCTCATTGTGTGGGACGCATTAGTATGTGTGGGTATGCACTTGTGTGTATGAACGATTGTATGTGTGTGGTGTAGGGTGTGCTAGGGTAATTTATGGGTATTAACATATCTTGTCTTCATATAATTGCCATTTTATATTTATTGAATACATTTGATACTTTTTTTTTACCTAATGTAACTGTGTATTATACTTTAGGAAGGTCAGTGTTGCATGTGTGCCGCATTCATATCAACGACGATTAGCACGTTGGATCATTTACACAGGCAGAGAAATGTTGTTTTGATTGTGTACAACAAGGTTAAAACATATTTGCGAGACATGACACAGGAGCATTGCCGGAAATCTGCGGCTGTTTCAAAACTAGAGTATTGGTGCAAGTTGCAGATCAGTGCCAATCATTGTAAGACCTTTGTGGATGTTTCAATAATGGGACAGTAGTGAAAGCTTCAGTACAAAATGCGCTAATGGCAATGCAAGCTGCTTGGGTCTTAGTGCTGGAAAACTAGTGTGCGCTGCACGTCTGATAAATAGGGCACTGAGAGATCGCCGGATGCTTAAATACAGGTCTTCAAGCACGCTCTGTCAGTCAGGCCAAAGAGATCGCAAATGACGTGGGGCAATTTGACAGTTATTATAAGGTGGATATTAATTCAAATATGATCCGGTTTTACTGGAAACGTTTCAAGCCCTTGGCCCATACACTTGAGCATTTTGGAAATTGAGTTTTTCCCAATGCGTCACATCTAAGGCTTGCTAAGCTATGTTTCTTTCATTGGTATCTGCTGCCCTCTTGCGTTAAGAATCTTGAATGTCACAGCCAGTCATTGATAGGTCAATTAAACAATACGGAAAACAAGCAGGGGACAGCTCCCAATCTGGAGTGTCCTACCGTGACGTATAAACTAATGTTATATGGGAGCCCGTGGCAAGGGCAATGCTAGTCAACCCTCTTCCGACCACGCCACCAATGGTTTGCATTGTTTGGAAGCAGATGATATATTACATTTAAAACAGGGGGCTGGAATTTTCTCTGTGCACTTTATCTTAGACCAAAGATGAAATGCCAGGAATCACAGAACTGTGGCTTGGTGCAAGGGAAGCACTCGCCATCATTATTGGCTCCTTCTACACAAATGGGGTAGCTTGGAAAGACGTGCTGAACTTTTCCACCTAAACTGGACCTAACCTTTTTTGACGTAAGCGGCGCATAGCTAAAATTAGAGCATAAAAAAAAGCACACAAATGGTGATGAGAGGATGCTTGCAATTTGTCTCACTGCTGCCAGTCATTCGGGGGAGCATTCCAACCCATCCTTCTTTTGACTACTGGCCACCTCCGCCTCAGGTTGGACCGGGGTATTTGCAAGCCAGTCTACCCTGTTCAGTTGGACGAGTCCAGGCCGGGTCCTCCCTGAAGCAGAACTCAAGCAACCGAAGACTGCTTCACCCTGATTGGGACTCCACGGTCAGGTATAGCCTAATGGATTTGGATGCGGCTCGATTGGTTGCCAGTGGCTGAGATTAATCCCAGCATTACATTCATCACTTCTTTGTAAACTAGCATTAGAACTTCTGCATGACTTAAGAGACCCTGACCACCTACCCTTCTAGTCACCATGTGCCCTGTTAGACCTGGCATCATTGGCATGAGTCTCTCCTCCATTTTTTTCTGTTTGCCTCCTCTGTTTACGATGTTTTTGCTGGTATATTGCTTTGGGCACTGTGCCACTGCTGATCAGTGCCACAGTGCAAGTGCTCCCTATGTAAAATTGATGTATTGATTGAATTCCATGTTTGGCTTATTTGATTTACTGTCAGTCCCTAGTAGAGTGCACCAAGAGTGCCAGGGCTTGTAAATACAAATGCTGCTAGTCGGCTTGCAGCACGTGTTGTGCCACCCACAGAAGCGGCCTGGTAAAATATGCCTAAAGGTCTGCCATTGCTAGACCTACGTGCAGTCTGGTACTGCCACGGGGGCTGTTGTGCAAGTACACCTACTTGCCAGTCCCTAAACCTTCCCTTAACTTCATGTTAGTCACCCCTATGGTAGGCCCAAGGGCAGGGTGCATTGTACGCATAAGGTAGGACAAGCCTGACAAGGTTGGCATGTCCTAATAGTGAATTACAGCCATATTCGTTTTTTCACTATTGTAAGGTTACCTGCTCTCCATCAATTAGAATGGGCTGCCAAGATTATTAATGCTATAACCCTAGCGGGCTCGGGGAGCATGGTGCAATGTCGAGTTTGGTATCCCTGAACTCAGGGTTTAATAACGCATCCGTTTGGGTGGATGGTTTTTAGACTCTGTGTTTGAAAATAGCACTTTTAGAAAGTGGCTAATTTCTTGTCTGACTGTCTACTGGTCTCTGCTGGTTTGGTGTGCGTGTGACAGGAGCTGGGTGGCTCTAGAGGTCTGAATGAGTCAGTGTGGGGTGAGTGGGGCATTTGCATTGAGAGTAGGGGAAGAGTAGCTCCTGATAGCCTGCCCTGCCTGACACAATGCTGGCTCCACCTCCTGCCAGGCGACTGATGACTCTGTGCCTGCCAGGGACGATCCTGGCCCCACCTCCTACCGGGCGACTGATGGCCCTGCCCCTGCCAGTGACAATGCTGGCTCCGCTTCCTGCTGGGCGGCTGAAGACTCTGCCCTGCACAGTGAATAGGCCAGGTGCCTTGGCCTGGCAACACCCACAACAAACCCAGGATGGGGGGGAAATTCCCCTGCATGGACAAAGGGATCAAAGCCAAAAAGGGGTATAAGAGAAGGACCCCTGAACCAAGATTTTAGATCACTTCTGACAAGGAAACCTGAACCAAGGACAAGAAGCCTGCTGATCCAAGGACTTGCCTACCCTTTCTGCCGGTGTGCTGTTTGTTGGGGGAATCCTGCAGTTACTTCTTTATTTTTGCCAAGGAACCAGGAGAGAGGAACTGAGTGTGTACTCTCAAGCTTTGCCAAGGAAATCTCCAAGGGTTGGAAGAGTGCCAGCCTCTTGTTGAAGTCACAGGGCCAAAGGACTTCATTTATTTGCTGAAAGTGCTTGTTGCTGGAACCTAAAAATCCAGCACCTCTGAAGAATCCAGCAATCCCGATGCCGACGGACGCCGCCGAATTCAGCTCGACATCGTGAGTGCAGCTCCCGTGTCCCGCACCTTCGACGCCGGCCGCCAGGCCCGATCGATGCTAGTAGCGAAGCCGCTGCCGACGCCTCGACACCGAGCCCTCTCGACGCCGTGAGCGCTGCTCACTCTTGCAACATCACCATCGACATCGACGACGACGCCGTATCCTGCTTCGCCTCGTGAGCGCTGCTCCTGCCGGACATCTGTCGACGCCGCTGCAGATCGCCCCAACTCCGAGGCTCGATCGACGCCGAAGACGCGACGCCGGATATCTCGACGCCGCTGATCAACGTGTGCTTCACTTTTCCAAGGTACTGTGTTGTGGGGGTCTGTGCGACTCCGGGCTCGACGTAGCGCTCCTCGCGGTCGACGCCGAACCTTTGGATTAACTTTGCCTCGACGTCGTGTGACTCCCGTGTGGGTTACATTGTTGCCAAGAGCTGTGTTTTAAAGAAGAAGAGTTGCTTTTGTTACTAAAGACTTTGTGCTAAGAAGAAACTACGCTTGAACTATAATTTTTTTCCTTCCAAGAGTATTTATTAAGATTGTGGTATATTTTTGTCGTTATTTGGTCTTGTGCTAAGCCTTATATAAACATCCTTATTTTTATAATACTACTGAGTCGTGTCCATTTGTAGTGTATTCACTTTATTACTGTATGTGGTCATAAATACTTAACGCACTGCCTCTGAGATAAGCCTGTCTGCTTTGCCAAGCTACCAAGGGGGTGAGCAGGGGTTGTCTAAGTGTGTGATCCCCTTGCCCTGACTAGAAAAGGTGTGTCCCTATTTGTCAGAAGTGTATACCTCTGCCAACTAGAGACAGCCGCATCTAACATTGGTGGGTCAGCGGTGAGGATTTGAACTTTGCATTTATGACCCATGTGCAGTGATTAGTGTGCGCTACATAGTGAAAGCAGACCATAACGCAGCCTCAATCTATTTTGGTAGGATATTCTATTTTTGTTCTGCGCTTTCCTGGAGCTTGATTTTTGAAACTGCAAGTTTTGACCATGAGTGATGCTGGAGTCACTATCCCTGTTGTGGTGGAGGAATTTGAAAGGGAAAAGATCAACGACTACCCGTTAAAGATGCTGAAACACTTTTGCAAGCAGTTCAAAGTCCCTACCACAGGCCTCAAAAATAAGCCAGAATATCTCAAAGCATTGGCGGCCTGGTTAGAGGCCAGAGATCCCTTTGATCCGGTGGTGGTACCGACAGGGGAAGGGGAAGAGGAAGTGCCCGTGAATGGGCCTGGATCCCCTCCCGGCAGCAGTGTTTCCTCCAAGGGTCTTTCTCCTGAAGAATTGGAAGACAGGGCGAAGGAGCGAGCATACCAGTTAGAAATGGCAAAACTTAAGATAGATGGGCAGTTGGAGTTAGAGAATGCAAGAAGCAGGAGAGAAGCCGATATGGAGATCAAAAGGTTGGAGTTTGAAAGAGAAAAATTAGCTTTTGAGCGTGAGAAAATGGTGAGGGAAATGGAGCTCAAAGCTAAGAATTTAGAATTGAATCCCTCTGGTGGCAGCAGCCCATCTGTGCCTGCAGAAAGTAGGTTTTATTTTCCCAAAGATGTGATAAAAGATTTTCATAAAAGTGAAGATATTGGCCAATGGATTAAAGCATATGAGTTAGCATAGTTGGCCCACCGGGTCCCTGAGAAGGATTGGGGAGCGGGGTTGTGGGGTCGCTTTGTGAATGAGGGAAGAGACACCCTGTTAGACATTCCTGTGGAGGATAGGATGTCTTATACTCATATGAAAGATGCTTTAATGTTGAGGTATGGCCTAACCCCAGAAAAGTACAGACAGGCCTTTAGAGAATGTAAGAAATTGCCTGGTACTACATGGGTTGAATATGTGTCATTTTTTTGCAGAGCCATGGATAGTTGGGTAAAGGGCAGCAAAGTGGAAAGTTATGATGCTCTTTATGATTTGTTTGCTTGGGAGCACTTGTCTAATAACTGTTTTCCAGAGCTGCGCCAGCACCTTATTGATAGCAAGATATCTAGCCCTAGAAAACTTGCTGAGGAGGTTGACCGCTGTGTCAGTACCAGGGTCCACAAGGGTCCAGTGGGAGACTCAGCCAAAGGTGGGCAGGGTCCCCAGCAGAAGAGTGGGGGGGACAAGGGTAAACAGAGGGAGTTCCAAAAAGGGCCCCAAAGTAATCCCCAAGGGAACCAAGGGAAGGGTTCCCAGCCTCCCCCAGTGAAGAAGTCAGGGGCCCCGACAGGTAAACCTGTTCATAGGGGCCCAATGACCTGCTACGCTTGTAAGCAGGTGGGACACCGTTTTTATGATCCCCAGTGTCCTTGAAGAACTCTAATGCACCACCCCGTGCACCCCCCCATCAGTTGGCGAGTGTAGCCCTGGGAGGGGAGGAGATGGTTCCCCCTGGTGGGTAGGGTCCCGCAGAGATGTCTCTGGTCTCTTTAGGAGACATGGAAATGGTCCCTCCACCCCCTCTGCCTAGTAACACTAAGAAATATAGGCAGTGGGTGACCATTAATGGCCATAGAGTGGAAGCTCTCAGAGACACCGGAGCAAGTGTGACAGCTGTCAAGTGTCACTTGGTGTCCAGAGAGCAGGTGGTTCCCCACGCATTCTACCCTGTGATAGCTGCTGACAACTCCCAGAGGGAGTGTGAGGTAGCTCAGGTTCCCTTTGAATGGGGGGGGAGTTTCAGGTACTCTTCAGGTTGCTGTAAGGCCCGCCATGCCTGTTGATTGTCTCCTGGGCAATGATTTGGAAGACTCCCCTTGGGCTAAGGTGGAGCGAGAGACACATTTGAAAATGTTGGGTGTGCCAGAGTGGGTGTGTGCAACCACTCGATCGATGACAGCAAGTAAGGGTGTTGATGGGGTCCCGGAGCCTGAAAGTATGGCCCAGGACCCAGCTGTGAAGAGAAGAGGCAGGGGGCGCGGGAAACCGTCCCCCGTAGTTCCCGTGGTCCAGGAGGAGGCAGACCTTGAGGGGGATGCCCTGGAGCCCACAGGGGAACAAGTTGCTGAGCTGGGAGACCTGCCCGAGCTGACCCACTGGCAGCAGGATGGTGGTCCCTCCATGGAAGAATTTTGTGCAGAACAGAAAGTGTGCCCTTCTCTTATGGGTATGAGGCAGCAGGCCTCAGCCCAGACAACAGGTGATCAGTCAGGGTCACATTTGGTCTACTGGGAGAACGATCTCCCGTATAGCGAGCCTAAGGCTGCTGAGCCTGGGTCAGCCCGTGTGCTGGTGGTACCCCAGCGCTTCAGAGCCTTCCTACTGGGTTTGGCTCATGACGTTCCGTTAGCTGGACATCTGGGGCAGGACAAGACCTATGACAGGCTTGTCACCCATTTTTATTGGCCTCAGATGAGAAGGGATACAGATATCCATTGCAAAACCTGTCAAACTTGCCAGGCAAGTGGGAAAAGCGGGCGGAAGCAGAAGGCTCCCCTCCAACCTTTTCCCGTCGTCAGTACCCCTTTTGACCGGGTGGGGATTGACATTGTTGGGCCCCTGGGCCCCAAGACAGCCATGGGCAACAGGTTCATCCTGGTCTTGGTGGACCATGCCACACGGTACCCGGAAGCCATCCCTCTCAGAACAGTGACGGCCCCCGTGGTGGGACGGGCACTGATGGGTGTTTTCTCCTGAATGGGGTTCCCAGAGAGGTGGTGTCAGACCGGGGCACCAACTTAATTTCAAATTATATGAAGTCTCTGTGGAAGGAGTGTGGGGTAACCTACAAGTTCACCACTCCTTACCACCCTCAAGGTAATGGGTTGGTTGAGAGATTCAACCGTACCCTTAAAGGCATGATTATGGGTCTTGAAGAACCAATGAGGCGTAAATGGGACGTCCTCTTGCCATGCCTGCTGTTTGCTTACCGTGAGGTGCCACAGAAGTCTCTAGGGTTCAGTCCCTTTGAGCTTTTGTATGGACACCCGGTAAAAGGACCTTTGAGTCTGGTCAAAGAAGGCTGGGAGCAATCTCCCAGGAAACCTCACCAGGGTGTATACAGTTACATGCTGGCCTTTAGGAACCAGACTAGGCGCTTCACAGATCTTGCTCAGGCAAATCTGGAGGCCAGCCAGGAAGAGATGAAGCGGTGGTACGACCGGAATGCCACTCTGGTGGAGCTTCAACCTGGTCAGAAAGTTTGGGTCATGTCCCCTGTGGAACCTTGTGCGCTCAAGGACAGGTGGACTGGGCCGTTTGAGGTTGTGGAGAAAAAGAGCGATGTCACCTACATGGTGGACTTGAAGTCTCCCAGGAACCCCTTGCGGGTCCTGCATGTCAACCGTTTAAAGCCCCACTTAGAAAGGTCCGAAGTGGGCATGCTCCTAGCTACAGATGCTGGAATGGAGGAGGAGAGTGAGCCTCTTCCTGACCTCCTGTATGCAAAAGAGCAAGATGGGTCAGTGGATGGTGTTGTCCTCTCTGACACACTGACCCCTGAGCAGCAGCAAGATTGTCGCCAACTGTTGGGACAATTCCCTGATCTGTTCTCCTTGATTCCTGGTGTCACTCAGTGGTGTGTCCATGATGTGGACACTGGGGACAGCACTTCTGTGAAGCACAAGGCCTACGGTGTGACTGACAAGGTCAGAGCATACATCAAGGAGGAGGTCTCCAAAATGTTTGCCTTAGGGGTGGTTGAGTCCTCTAGCAGTCCTTGGGCCAGCCCAGTGGTCTTGGTCCCGAAGGCTGCAGCGCCTGGTGCTTCACCAGAACTGCGGTTCTGTGTGGATTACCGAGGACTCAATTCAGTCACCAAGACTGACGCGCACCCCATCCCCAGAGCTGATGAGCTCATAGATCGGTTAGGCGCTGCCCGTACCTTAGTACGTTTGATCTAACGTCTGGGTACTGGCAGATCGCCTTGTCTGATGGGGCAAAGGAGAGGTCAGCATTCTCCACACCAGATGGGCACTACCAGTTCCGGGCTATGCCCTTTGGGATGAAGAATGCCCCTGCCACCTTCCAGAGGTTGGTCAACCAGGTATTGGCTGGACTGGAGGATTTCAGTGCCGCCTACCTGGACGACATAGCAGTGTTCAGTGCCAGCTGGGAGGAACACTTGCGCCACCTCCAGGAAGTGTTGTTGGCCCTGTGCAGAGCAGGCCTCACAATCAAAGCCAGTAAGTGCCAGATTGGGCAGGGTTCAGTGGTGTACTTGGGGCACCAAGTAGGGAGCGGCAAGGTGGCCCCCCTGCAACCCAAGATTGATACCATCCTGGCTTGGGCACCGCCCAAAACCCAGACTCAGGTGAGAGCCTTCTTGGGTCTCACGGGTTACTACAGGAGGTTCGTCAAGGATTATGGTAACATTGTGCACCCCTTGACTTCGCTGACTTCCAGGAAGCAGCCACGACTTGTGATCTGGACTGACGCCTTTCAGACGGCCTTTGACACCCTGAAAACTGCAATGTGCACAGCACCCATACTCCAGGCACC